>NW_028274815.1:100761737-105561737 GCF_037043125.1 Eumetopias jubatus
TAACTCATGTTGACTGTGAGCTAAACTGGGCTGGTAAGTGTTTGAAACAACTTTGTATTCCACTTGCCAAGTAATTTCTATCATCTTTAGTGTAATTTTTTGTTTTCTACCCCATTTCTACCCCCACCCAAGACCACCTGGCAAACAAGCAACAGCCTGAGACACTAGTCTTTAAACATTGATTAAAACTGTGCAGAGTTTCTGTTTGCTTTCCATCGTTATAAAGGAAACTGTAGTTAATTTCATTCTAGCAGGATCCTGACCACCTCCTTAAGTTTATTTATTCTGCTTTCTTATTACAACAGAGCACATGGGATGTCAAATGATTGTGGGCAAAAACTTCCCCAGAGGCTCTACCTAACATACCATTTCATTCACAACATGTTATCCTAAAAGATACAAAAGCTGAAATGTCACCCTTGAGAATGGCACATGTGATAGACCCTACACTTTGAAACTCAAAGTAGGAAGTGCTAAAACATCTGAGATTAAAATCGCAAGCACGTGCATGACTCTGGAACTACTTTATACGGGGAGCAACCATCCCAACTGACAGCTGTGGAAATACAATCTACACAGACAAATACGGCCATCAGTTTGGCAACAACTCTCTGTCCGTGCTTTACTAGATTTACACCTTCTAAACAAAAGCAATGGAATGCCAGAGGTTTGGGGCAATGGTATAATTTCCTGCTTTGAAGCTGACAAAGAGAGAAAATTAGGCATAGGCTTAACTACCTCACATATAGAAACCAGGCATAAATACATGATTAATACTTTACATTTCATACTTACTGCAGAATTTAAAGGAAACATTGATTATTCCAGGGCCTGTGTGTTTTGTATAAGCTATAACATACCATGAAGCCAAAAACAGAATACAATGAGCCCTGCTATTGATGCATGGGTGAAAATGCATCAGGAATTAGAAAACTTACTTGGGAATATTAACAAATAAAACAAAACAGAATTACTTTTGTTAAAGTAGGTGGGAGGAGCGAGAGCTTCCCCTTGTTAGCCAGTCTGGCTTCACCAGCCCCCATTCTGTGCACTCAGTACTTCAAGAAACACTGCAGCATGGGAAGAAAACCGCTCATTTTGCCCAACTCCTTCATTTTACAAAAGTGGGAAGTTAAAGAGGATTGATGATGTCAGGTGACTTGTCTAAGATCAGACCCAGGAGAAGACCCTACCATACAATACTGCCAACCAAACTAGAAACACACACACACATACACACACAGAGAGATGTTTCCTCCACTGTCTGAAAAAAGAGCATTCCTATGAAACTTTTTGTAAGCTAAAATGACATAAAGCAAAGAAGTAATCATCATTAATTTACAAGGAAAAATTTTTTAGCATTCCCAGACCCCAAAAATAACCTCTTCTAAGGCTTTTCTGATACCTTATGACACATCTTGCTAATGGATACACAAAATAAACTGAGATAAAGCACAGATGCTCACAGAGTTCGAAGCTATGGCAGCTTGATGCTGAGATGTTGAGCCTCGTTCTCAGGGAAGGAGCTTGGCAGGGCCACTCACTGCTCAGGGAGCATGCTGCCTCCATACTGGCTCGCTGCAGAAAAATACTGCATGCTATTTTCATTTCTTTGATAAAAGCAAAAATCCTCTTCAGTTTTCTTTCAGTTAGAGAACATAGGTACCAATGTAGGTCTTCTGTACAAGTTAGGTGGTATAATATGAACTTCTGAAAAGCAGGGCTTACCCTATATGTATATATATATTTTTTTTTCCTCCTTATAAATCACATCCAAAGATGTTAACAAAACATAATATGCATGGAGTCTACTGAATGTTATCCTACTGAAGATCACTAAATTTAATTATAAAAGGGTGAACTAAAGCATGGCCAGTTCCTATAGCTCCATAATGCAATGTAACTAATGAAAAATGAGAGGAATCAGCACATGCTTTTATGTACCAGTCATCTTTCTCAACACTGTATTCCGAATCAGTTGTAATTTTGATGATGACGACACTGGCTCAGTTACAAAAATAGGATTACTTAAGTAACCCAATCTGGGGCTTTCCAAAGAGTGAACAAGCGTGTCTAAATAGGGAAAAAATGAGTTCAAATGTGTATTAGCTTTGTGGTTATAATGATACAAGACACTCGAACAGCAGTTTTAACTTGTCTTTGACAAGAAAGGTTTTGAACACAAACCAATTCTCAATTTGAAAAATGGAAGATGTGCTTATTTAAGGGAATATGATACACTTTTAGCCTGATTAAAACATAGGCCTGAACTTGCACCCTCATTTACACACTTCTTGGGAAGACTAATTTGTCTCAATAAAACTAGACAGTCCCTTTGAAGAAAACTGCTTTATACAGTTTCTTTATTTCATGTTTCTTTTAATATTATGGAATCTTTATTTCTCTCCAATACTGAAACAGCACTGAGTTTGTTTGTTTTTTTTTTAAGGGTTATTTTTATTACACTTTAATTTAAACAAATAAGACAAAAGAACAATTCTCAGTCATAGTGAATAGATGGGGAGATTGAGATAAAGAACCTCAAAGGTAAAGGATTTGGGTTTAAGGGAAATGCATAGGATTGCTACCTGGAGACCATTATTTGTTGGTATCAACAGCACTATGCACAATTCTTAGCACAGAATAGGTACTGAATAAATGTTTCTTAAATATATAACTAAGGGAATGACTGGAAGAGGAATGGGAGAGGGGAAAAGGAAAACCATATCTATGGACACGTGGGAGAGCTACAATAATAGGTAATAACTCCTCCACAGTTTTACAGCAAGCGGGGCTGTGCCAGGAGAAAGCCAAACAGATCAACGTCGGATTCCAGACTCCTATCATTGTCTTGAGAAAGTTATTGAAACTCCAGCTAATTATCTAACCACCTGGAGTATCTATTTCTTAATCAGTAATTTGGTAAAATAATAGCCATGATACAGGTTTGCTGAGCAGAATATGGATGATAACTATGTAAACCACTCCATGGCACCTGGCACTTGCTGAAACTCTATAAATGTCAGCTCCCAATCCATGACCTTGATTGCAGTGCTACCTCTGGTACTCATGCTAGAAGTTAAAAACAAAACAAAAAACTCCTGGAGCACCTGGGTGGCTCAGTTGGCTAAGTGCCTGCCTTTGGCTCAGGTCACGATCCCAGGGTCCTGGGATTGAGCCCCTCATAGGGCTCGCTGCTGAGCAGACTCCTCCCTCTCCCTCTGCTCCTCCCCCCTGCTTGTGCTCTCTCTCTCAAATAAATAAATAAAATCTTAAAAAAAAAAACCACTACTAAAAGCATTCAAATCAATCTACACTTTGCGGGGGCCAGAGCCATATTCATCTTAGAGAACTACAGACCTCTGCCCTCACTCTGAGATGTCCTGTGCTATATACCCTCATCAGAGTTTTGGGAAGGAACTAGGAGAGTTCCTAGGCATAGAGGAGAGTAAGGAACAAGGCCATCTTCAAATTCTTTTTTTTTTTTTTAAGATTTATTTATTACAGGGAGAGAGAAACACAAGTGAGGGAGGGGCAGAAGGAGAGGGAGAGAGAGAATCTCAAGCAGACTCCATGCTGAGTGCAGAGCCCACCATGAGACTTGATCCCATGACCCAGAGATCACAACCCGAGCTGAAATCAGGAGCCGGGTGCCTAACCGACTGAGCCACCCAGGTGCCCCTCAAATTCTTTTTTTTTTTTTTAATTCTGTTTTGGGCTTAGGCCAATTAAAAAAAAGTTCTATAAACCCATAAAGAAAATGTATGTTGATATTTTGCATATTATAACAGATTTCTCCTTTCTGGGTAATAGTAATTATTTAGTTCAAAAATAATGTTGGATATTTAGACCAGATAGCTTCTGTTTACTCCTTAAGACCCACTCTCTACACTACACCCTGTTCTCTACCTGAAGTGATCTATATAGAGGACATCAATGGGTCCTCTTACCCTCTGGCTCTAGTTGGGTTCAGTTAATGGGAAGCCCTGGCAGGAGCTGGTGGGAGAGAGAAAAATCAGTTCAAAGTTTTTATTTCCCTGGTTCACTCCCTATAAGCATACCTTGAACTTACTATGTCCCTTGCATAAAGATCACTGCTCTAATCAAGGTCATTTAGTTTATAACATGACTTTCTTTCCTTTTGGGTTCTGACTGGTCTCCTTCAATTCATCTCCTTGAGCTTAGAGTGGTAATAGTTGTGCTGTTGGTAAGCACTGGTTCCTGAACAATCCCTTAATTTTTCCTACACCATTCCTGGCTCTAACCCTTGTACTTATTCCCTTTATAAATAAGGCATCCTTGAAGTATCTTAATTTAATTATGCCGTGGTTCCTGTAGGGACCTTGACTGAACAGATATGGTTTACCTAGACTGGTCATAACTGGTGGCTCTCCTAAATCTCATCACATCCCTTCACAAACTAACTCTCTTAGTTTATAACTCTTATGAGGATGGCGCCTGTTCTTTTTTTTTTTTTTTTAAGATTTTATTTATTTATTTGACAGAGAGAGACACGGCGAGAGAGGGAACACAAGCAGGGGGAGTGAGAGAGGGAGAAGCAGGCTTCCCGCAGAGCAGAGAGCCTGATGTGGGGCTCGATCCCAGGACCCTGGGATCATGGACTGAGCCGAAGGCAGACGCTTAACGACTGAGCCACCCAGGCGCCCCAAGATGGTGCCTGTTCTTATATTTCTATTTGTATAATAAATATACTAATGTTTTCCTTATTAATTAAAATATACAATATGTAAGTATATAAAATATGAACATAAACATATAAAATAATATATAATCATCTGAACATGTGAATCAAGTATTTTATTAAATTCAACTGGTCTTATCTACTATTCCTCCATGTTCATATAAATATCCACACATAATTGAGTCTTCCTAGTTTTGTTATTTAAAAAACAACAGATTCTACAATTAAAAAAAATACCATATAACATAATTTTCTCATTTACCAATACATTAAGGGCTCTAACTTAAAAAATAATATATAACATAAAGTTTGAGTAAAATCACTCCTCTTATTTGTGGGCGCTTAGGTTGTTTCCAGTTTTCCCATTACAGACAATGATCTAGTAAAAAATCCGTGTGTGTGTGTGTGTGTGTTCCTATATACTGGTGCCTGTCCTACAGAACAAATCCTCTAAGTATTTATGCATAAAAGAACATACGTATTTTTCAAATTTAAGAGTTTAACAAAATTATTAAAATGTGTATATTAAAATAAGTCAAAATTAGCAAAAATTTAACATTCATAAGTATACCCTTAGAAGTACATAAAACATCAGTATCATCTGATGTCTGCCAATAAATAAGCTGATCAAAATGTTTTGACAGGTACATGAAGTTCACTGAACTGCCTCTGATTTAAATGTAAAATACATCAGTGAAAAGTTCTCACTTATACCTGAAAGGGTCTGAGTTTCTGATTTCAAATATATAAATTTTAAAATGGTCTGTTTTTAATGTAAAAATAATAAAGCCATCTCAACTGATGGTGAGCCTCTTTAACCACTTGCTTTTTATGTTTACTAGATACAAACTGTGACAGGTCTTGAACTTCAAAGCAAACTAAAAACTTGGCTAAAAAAGTTTAGAGAGAGAAAATTTCCACTACTTTCTAATTAAATTCCCTGCAAATTTAAAGTATACATCAGAAGTTTAAAGATATAGAAGTTCAGAAGATACTAACTTATTAGAAAGATATGGAAGGGAAATTTATCAAAAAACACAAAGAGATGTGAGAATGCTTCAGCTCAATATGGATTTCAAGGCTAAGTAAAACTATTTCTTTTCTTTTTTAGACTACTGTAGCATATGAAGACTTTCTCTAGCAGTGCCAATTCTACTTATGTTAAAGAAAATTCAATAGAACATATGTTTCCATTTTTTCTTCCTCCAATCTAAATACATCATTTTAAAGCAACATTCTTCTTCCAGTTCATTAAAAGTCTTGTTATACAACTAAAATGTGCTGTCTCACAGAGGAGCTGACCTGGCTTTCCATCCTAATACAATACTTAGATCATTAAGCAGTCCTAATCTAACTATTTGTACCAAATGACATGGCCAACTTATGAAAATTTAAAACAACCTCTTGTATGATTCATTTCTATCAGAAAGTCATGCTGTGGATCACCATGCCAGTGGACAAGCTGACACATACTTTAGGAAGCTTACCAAGGTAAAAAATACACCATTATCACAAACAAATAAAGGAACATACAAGTAAATCATGATGACAATTTTCTGAGCATCGATTATTTATTAGGCAATGTCTAAGAGTTGATCTGTATGGTATCTGTCATACTCCTAACAATCTTTTATGTAAAGTGGAAATTTTTACTTTTCTTCTGACAAATGAGGAAACTAAAGCTATCATGACACAAAATTGCTTGCCCCAAGTCATGGGCTGCTAAGTGAGTATTCAGCCCAAGGTTTGAGCCCTTTCATTCAACATCTAACCAATTATCCTTACAGTATACCAGACTATCTCTTAAGGAATTATTTTATTTCTTCCAAATTATTTCAAAATGGATGCCTATCCAATGCCCATGATAAACTCTGTATTCAAAATTACTAGTTTTTAAATCTAGCTAGTGACCAAAATTGGATAGCATTTATATACATCATACAACTTAAAATTAAAAAATAAGTATCTTTAGTTATACTTTCCCATGTCATTTGCTAACATTATTATAATAATCAGCAATTTAGATCTCATAAAATCTGAAATTGTCTATAAGGGAAAACTCCTTTGAAACATTACACTAAATATTCTGATAATGTTAAAAACTGGCTTTCAAAAAGATGAAAAATCTCAGTATGATTTTAGGCAACATGAGCAATTATATACACACTGCTACCAATGAGGGTGTATAGTTCTTAATTAACAAGGCTTTTGACTTGAACTAAGTTAAATTTATCAAAACAATAATAGTACATTAAAGTTCGGCTTTCACCAGGTAAATGCAAACTAGCTAATCTAAGATTGTATATGCCTATAGTGAAAAACACAAAATGAAAATAAATACATGCTTTCATTTTTCTAAACCTTCTATCATTAGCACTCCTCATCCTTGAATTTAGGATTATCAAATAAACAATATTTTTGATAACTTGAAGTAACAAGTAAAAACCATAATGATTTTTCTCCTTCCTAAATTACATAAGCCTAATAATTTTAGTTCAAATTATGGTTCCCTTCAATTAATCTGCAATTAAATTTTAAATTGTTCAAGGATATAATAAATATATTAGTATTTTTATGTAAACTACAAGCATAAAAAAATCACCTCCTCTGAAACATGGAAAAATATAACTTCATCAATACCAAGTCTAATCATTTATGAAAAAGGACCCACATTTTTCTGTACTCAGGAGACAAATTATAATTTGCATCCTGTGAATATCAAAAAATACCAATTAATTTGTTATTACAGTTCCATCAGGCCAGCTGTGGATTCTATAACAGAGATTAGTTTTATTCTGGTGCATTGCAAAGCACTGATACTAATCTCAGACAAAAGCATTATCATTGGTGAGATGCTGATTACTGATTACAAAGGCTTTTTAAAAATTATTATTATTTAACAAATCTCACAGGATAACTAAATAATACTTACTAAAAATAGTTTCTTTTCTAATATCACTCTGAGATATCCAAATACCAGGAATAAAATAGAAGCTGCAACAGTTAATAAAAGAATTTGTATTTAGTATTCCAGATGCAATGAATTCACTGTCTACCAAAAAAAATACTTAATATTAATCCCTAATTTCACCAGCAGCTAGTTATATAATTTTGGGCAAGCCATCTAGATCTCTGTGCCTTGATTTATCATTTATAAAAATATAAATTATAATTTAATTGTTTAAAAACCATTTGTTAAGCAGACATTGTGTGTGGGTGCTCTGGGATGTGTGCTTTGGGAATAAATAGCTGAGTAAATACATTAAATTAAATAATCTACAAATTATAAATATTTTAATATTTATTCAATATTTTAATATAATTAATGCACTTAATATCTAAATATTAGAATCATGATATTAAAGATCATTAAAGAAAAAATATCATTTTACCAGATGATGGTACTTTAGGATGTTATATTTTCCAAAATTTTGCCCTCTCAGACTTCTAGTCCAGGCAAGATCACATAGATTTGTTTTCTATTGCTCTATTTTTCCTCCCCACTCCCTCACTAAGTACAACTAAAAATGCTGGAAATAATGAAAGAGGCAATCAAAGGAGAACTCTGAAGGCTCAAGCAGGGAGGGGAACTGGTGAGAGATCCCAGGGCAGGAAGAAGGTAACCCAGGCCCTGGGTTTCTTGACATCCAACCTAGCAACACAAGACAGTGCAGGTAGGCTCTTTCCTTCTCTGGATCAACAGGAGAACCACTAACAATAAGCCTTCAATAAAAGTGTTCTCCTTCTCTGTAGAACCTAAGACTCCTCTCCTCCTCTCCCACATGGAAAAACACAGGACAGTACCAGCAAGGGGGATCCTGCCTCAAAAAGTACTCTGCTAGGAAGACCCCCGTGGGGTCTGAATGAGACTGCCTGCCAACACCAAGAGACACTGGGTGGTTGGGGGTCAGTGGCAGACACCAGGAAAGAGAATCCCACTACAAACACCCAGGCCAGGAAGGGCTTTCCATCCCCCACAGGCATAGGGCATCTAGCACAACAAGTTCTGGCTTAGGAAGTGCTTTTCTTCCCCACCAGGCCTGAGAATCCCTCTCTTACCAAGAAATATCAAGGGAGAAGGGGCACGGAGTTGGCAAGGGGGAGGATCCCAACCGCAATAAGCTGCCAGGCCCAGAAGTACTCTTCACCCCATCAGGCCAGAGACTTCCTCTCCCCCGCCTAGAAGCACCAGAAAGCCCTGCCTCAGAAAATTAATGCTGCCCCTCAGGCAAAAGCAGTAGAGACCATTGGGAGCCCCACTCACTCCAATTACACCAAGCCAAAAAAATACCAAAGAGCCCCCTGAAAATTGTATTGTCCTTGGAATCAGAGCCCACTAAAGTAGACCAGGACCTGTGAGCTAAACCTAAACAGCAAATGCCTAATAAAAATAAAAGACTTAAATAGGATCCAGAGTCTCCTAAAATAAACAGAGACTCAGGGATCCAAAGGACAAAAACAAAAGATCCTACAAATTGAGGTAAAAGAAGAGTAGGGTCAAAGGAATATCTGAAGAAAGAATTAGGTGAAAGATATAAACCAATAGATTCATGAAGTGAACCACAGATAAGCCCAAAGAAATCCTTTCAAAGACACATCACAATTAAATTCAGAAAACTAAGGTAAAGAAAAAACTCTTGAAAGCAGCCAGAGAGAAACAAAACATTATCTTTAGGGGAACTCCAATTCAAAGGACAGCATGCAGTCCTTAGCTGGTGGCCTCTCCAGGGACTATATAAGCTAAAAAGAGCTGCTTCACTCTAAATCATGCCCTCTTCCTGGGCAGCTCATATGCCATAACTTGGGGATATAAAAGCCTTGTCCCCTGCCCAATGATTGATGCATACAGAGACAGAAAGCCATAGCCCTTGCTCCAACTCCAGACAACCATGAAGGGCCATCTCAGCTTTCTAGATGTTCAACTCGCTTCTGTTAAGACTGCAACACAGTTCAACTCCACACCCCACCCCCGCCGCCCCCAACCTGGTTTTGCTTCCTTCCTCATCCTTTCACAGATTTTTTTTAACCCCCAAAATACTCCCTAATAAAAATCTTGCATGCTAATCTCTATCTCAGAATCTGCTTCACTGGGAACACAACCTGTGACTGCAGTCATGGAGGTGGGCAGTAGCAGAAGACGGCAGGGCCTGTTCCAGGAAACTGTGGAGTGAGTCTTTGAGCAGGAACTGTTAGAAACTCTCTTTAGAATGCAGGGCACCTAATGCCTTTTTGCCCTTAGTTTGAGGTCTTAGTTTCCAATCCCAGAGCAACAAAAAAACTCTCCCTTCAATATCTTACTACATAGGTCTAGTCTGAACTTTCAATAAAAAATATTAAATGTTGCTCTAAATTAAAACCCTAATAATTCAATTTTTAAATTAGATGTTAAGCCTCCAACAAAGAAAATTCAAATAAATATATTTAGCTTAATGACATGGTACCAGATTATGGGGTCAATGCTGGAGCCAAGGGAGAAACTATAAAGCATTCTGTAAACTTCTTTTTATTTAAAAAAAAAAAAAAAAATACCCTGGATAGAGTAAACCTATACAGATTTGCAAGAAAGAAGCAAAGAAGCAAATTCTTGGACACAGAACTATTCTTACAGCTCTGAATAATATAAATATTAAGAGCCTAGCATTTCCTATATAAATCCTTACATTTTAAGTTTAAAATTTCAAAATTTACTAACAGTTTACTTTTACTCAATGAACAGTGTTGTGCTGGCTAGAGAATTTGCCAAAATTATCTCACCAATCACTTATTTTTTTATAGAATTCATTGCTCTCAGTATACAAAGATATCAAAACCCACTTCTTAACTGTTCCCAACTTTTGTATATTTTCAGTAAACACCTTAGAATCTCAAGGCTTACTATTTGCTTCCATGAATTATAGCACCTTCTCCCCTGTGCATATGAACTCTTGGTCATTTAATTAATGCTACTTGCCACACCCTTCCTGCAGCCAAACTCAGTCCAGCCCTAATCATCCCTTTCCCACTTCTCAATTCCTTAGACATGCTGAGCCATTGCAGAAGGATAATTCTGACTTTAACTTTCATTGCCTATCAATCATCTCCACCTCCTCTGTGGTACTAGAGAAACTGATGGCCTCTAATGCCCTGGGCTGAGCTGACTCAACCCACAGTCAATTGGCAATGATTCTGCCACTGACCGGATGGACAGACACAGCCAGTGACACCTAACTTTATATGTTAATGAGGAACAAAAATAGAGTGGATTAACTAAATAGAGAAGAACTATGGGTGCCTGGGTGGCTCAGTTGGTTAAGCGACTGCCTTCGGCTCAGGTCATGATCCTGGAGTCCCAGGATCGAGTCCCGCATCGGGTTCCCTGCTCGGCGAGGAGCCTGCTTCTCCCTCTAACCCTCCCCCCTCTCATGTACTCTCTCTCTCATTCTCACTCTCTCAAAATAAATAAATAAATCTTTCTAAAAAATAGTGTTATATTTTTAAAAAAAGAGAACAAACAATCTAATATGGTCTAATCCTCTCATCTTTCTTACTAAAAATGTTACGTTGTATTAAAACACATATTCAACTTTCTTAGTATCCATATGTTACTCATCTTTAGCAGAATTATAGTAAGACCAAGAAACAGCTGAAAGTGGATGTTAGACAAGAAAAGGTAATAAATGAAGGTTCCTATATAATCTACAAACTGATTAGTTGCTCAGGAATCAAAACTAGATAGCATGAGATTGCATAATACTGGGGAAACACCCATATTTAGTGTTAAAAGAACTTGAAATGGTAATATGTTTTCTTTCCATTTCTAGACTTTAATTCTAATAAACATAGCCTCAATAATTTGTTTTTATAAAGTAAAAGGTATTTCTAGTTGCTAACTGTTAAAAATTAGGAGAATAAACTCCAAAAAGATCTATGATAGATACATTTAACAGTTGGTTCAACTTAGCTATTCTAAAGTTAATACTCTTAAAATTTTTAAAGCATTTTCAAAATATTGTCTTATATAGTGATATGGCTCTTCTTTCATTCAAATTGATCTTCAAACCAAACTTCTTCGGAGGCTCTTTATTTTATGGCCCCAACCTACATTTCCAGCCTCCTCATACCAATCTGCTAGCCCCTCAGACCTTCCAGATCCACACCAACCTCCTCCCCCTGACACACACACACTCACTCACCCTCACCCATTGGCACATATACACACAGACACCCAAAGTCTCCTGCCAGGCAAAGTTAGCTCAGCAGAACTACCAAATAAACACAGGACCGTTCGCCACTTTATGATCTGGTATGAGCAGTCTTTCTGCTTTCATCCCCCGCCCCCCAGGAAAACATCTATTTAACGTTTAAGGCCCACTTCAAATGTCATTTACTTTATGACAACTTCTCTAACTATCGTGCACAAATAGATACTCCTCTTCTGAAGGTTCATGGCAATGAAAACAAGCTTTTCTACAACATTCCCCCCATAAAATTGTAATTAACTTTTTCCGAGTCCTGCTCCATTAGACTATGAACGTCCCAAGGGCAAAGATTATGATTTATTCTTCTCTTTTCACCCAGTGCCCCCATCAATAAAATAGGTTATCTCCCAGTATAGGATTGTGAGGATTAAGAAAATTAACGAAAGCACTTAGCTGCATTATAAAAAGTGCTCAACATACATTAGAAAAATTTTTTTCAGTATTGAAAACAATGCTTATTCTGTAGCAAGCATTCTATAAATGCTTAGGAAATGCATAAAATAGAAATGAACAAATGATTGTTTTTAAAATTCATTTCGAACGGAGCTAAATAGAAATCAAGCAAAAAATATGAATGTGATAATCCTTATCATTACAAAATTAATGCTTCTTAAAACGACTGAACAGAATGCATATTCCAAATACCAGTTACTAGATTATTATATACAGAGGAAAAAGAAAATATTAAAATAAAGGAGAATTATAAAGAACTTTATTAAATAGAAACTCAAGATTTGTTGACACTCTCCTTAATGTTAATTAAAATTTCCTGAGTTACTACTTAAGGAAATGCTTTTAATAACTAAACATAGGCCAATACTTGTCTGTCTGGCAAACTCTAAATCATTTAAATAATGCTGAACATCATAGCAAACAAAAAAATAATAATGCTGATTTTATTTCTTTTATTTCCTGAATTTTTCCTGAGCAAAAATAATTGATTATTTTGGGGGTACCTGGGTGGCTCAGTCAGTTAAGTATCTGACTCTTGATTTCAGCTCAGGTAGTGATCTCAGGGTCATGAGATCAGGCCAAGCATGGGGCTCGGCTCTAGGCGGGGAGTCTGCTTGAGAGTGTCTCTCCCTCTCCTTCTGCCCTTCCCACTCCTGGTCTCTCTCTCTCTCTCTCAAATAAATGAATCTTTTAAAAAAACAGTTGAGTATTTTGAAAGCTTTAACATCCATTTTGTATATATTTTCAAGATTAACTCTAATAAATTAATCATTTTTAGAGAAGGTTTTTCATGTTTTCCCCTCAGTAATGTTCCTCCTAAGGTAGACTCTTGTTTTAGACAACTGTGTGGGAATCTCAGAAGGTATTCTTGAGGTCACTGATACTATCATTTATGGTTAATTTAATGTTCTTATAGTTGAATTCATAAGGTAATGAAACAAAAATTAGTAAAATTAGCATGCACTTTTTTTGCATTTAGAATACTGTGCCATACATCATGATAAAAGTGCCACCAATTAATAAAGGTAGCAAAGATATTACTTAGAAAGATAATTCCAAATGTCAGCAACGCCCCAGAAACCCTCCAACATAACTGAAACCCATTAAATCTCACTTATAAGCCATTACACAAGTATTTAAATAAGAAAAAACTCATGAGGCTGTCATTCAGTATGTCAAAAATCCATCAGCTCTATGAAATAATTCCTTATAATTTTGAACTGAATATTTATAATTTTCACAGATAAAAACCTACGGTAAAAAAAAATGTAAATCAGTAAAATTATGTGCCATTTTTTTCTGTTTTGAAGGAGAAAATTCTAAAGCCAAGCAACTTTTAAAAAGAAAACTATATTTCATAGATAAACAATACACACAAACATATTATAAATCTGGTTATATATGTAATATTTATATATATAACATATATAAATACATTTTAGCTATGTTCACATACACATATATAATTTACTTAGAATGTTAATATACAAATTTATGTACCTTTCCTTCAGAAGTCAGCTCTTTTGTGTAAATGTATACAGGCATACCTTAGAGATATTGTGGGTTCAGTTCCAGATGACTATAATCAAGTGAGTATCACAATAAAGTGACTCAAATGAATTTTTTGGTTTCCTAGTGCATATAAAAGTTATGTTTACACAATACACAGTATTATAGTCTACTAAGTGTATAACAGCATTATGTCTTAAAAAAATGTACATAACCTTAACTTAAAAACACATTATTGCTAAAAAATGCTAACCATCATATGAGCCCACAGGGAGTCTTAATCACTAATCACAGATCATCATAACAAATATAATAAAAATGAAAAAGTTTAAAATATTGCAAGCATTACTAAAATGTGACACAGAGACACTAAGTGAGAAAACGCTGTTGGAAAAATACTGCCAACAGACTCGCTTGATGCAGGGTTGTTGCAAACCCTCAACTGTAAAAAACACAGTATCTGTGAAGTACGATGAAGTGAAGCACAATAAAATGAGGTATGTCTGTATACACATCAGAATTCTCATTCCCGTGATCTAAAAAGATTGAATCATTTGCCTTCCTTTTAATATAAATTTTTAAAAATACTTTTACCGCAAGGCCAATCAATCTAAATTCTCTGCTTGAGCCCCTACGTAATCATTTCAAATGAACATACAGAAAAAGCCTTAATTTTAGAAATATCTAAAGGAAATAGGAAATTTTATTAAGGATAGGCCTTACAAATGTCTTATCTGGCATGATACTCGGAGTTCTTAGATTAGATACCTTCTTCTTTTGATAATAAATCACCTTAAAATAGGAGCTAAGGGATCAATTAAAGATAAATAGATACATGTGTAAGCATAATCTTTAAATAGTCTTTAAAGTATAATACTTACAATATTTCTTATCATTATTAATCTATATTAATTAATCTGGTTATTTATAAAGTATGTAAAATGGCCAGCAATTCAAAGATTCTTAAGAAAAGAACAGAGCAAAACAAAAATTTATCCCTGGCTTCTCTACATGCTATTTTCTTAAATTAACTCAAATAAATAAACCCAAAATATGGCTATTCTTCACTTAGAAAAATACTGAATTGTAATACTATTTTAAAGTAATAATGATTAAAGTAATAAATAAATTGAATTTATTTGCTTATACATTCATCATGCCTTAAAGTAGGGGCTAGTTCTTATTTCTAGTAAAGCCATGTTTAATTTACAAAGCATATCATATAAGAGATACTTAATAAATATTTGATGACTAAAAGAATAAATAAAAGGATGAACGAGCAGGTGAAGAAATGGGGACCCTAATGAAAGCTTATGGTCAGAATCCAGGAATGAAAACCAGTCCTACGGACAGTTTTGTCAAGGCTGCTACTTTGTGGAGCAGCAGTGTGGTAGAGCTGAAAAACACTGGACTCAGAGTTACAAACAAGTGCAAGTCCCTACCTCTTTGCCTTACTAGCTGTGTGACCATAGGGTATTTACCTAATCTGAGTCTCAATTTTTTTCTCTATAAAATTAGTATAACACCTGTTCTCTCTATCTCATCGGGTAACTCATAGGGATGTTCACTATAAAATTCAACTTTCCTGTATATTTGAAACTTTTCATAACAAAACCTGGAAAAATAGAAAAAGAAACATCTTCCAAAGAGTTTCAATAGATTTTTACCTCATTAGTTGAAAACATAAAAACACACTTTCTGAGTAGTTTCACATAAATAAAAACAGTATCTTTCCACTAACCACATATTTGTTATCTAGAAGACATTTGAAAGAGTTAAATTCTTTATTTCTAAGATTTTTAAGTATGCTAATACTCTTGAATGACATATATCATCTCTAATAACAGGATTATATAATGAGGAAAGCATTTCCAAATAGCTATTTTCAGAATGCTCTCTCAATGGGTTCTTTTTGAAAAGCACTTACTTTTTCACTAATTCCTATAACATTGACTTTACTGCATTTGGGACAATTAAGTATATTGCTGGTTTTTCAAACTAACTGCTTTCTGACAACCACTGATCCTGACTGTTACAAAAAAGGTCAACTAAGTTGGAATTTTGCTTTTATGTAAATCTATGTTAACTCACCTTAAACAACATTTTTAGTACTTTGTCATCAGAAAACTTACACACCTCAATGTAATTCAAAATATTTTCCCGGTCATTCCTCATCTCATTAAAAAGTATTCTAAGGATCCAAATATTTTAAAATCTTTATTGTATAAAATTAACCACATTAATGGCATTCAATAGCATATGAATCATAACATGTTGCACTAACTGGAAAGTTAATAAATGACTTCTGTCAATGATGTTGGATTACGGAATTCCCACTCTTCATTTGAAAACTTACCATTTCAGATCAGCTCTGGATATCAAATATCAGTAAACCTTTATTTATCCCTGACTTTTAAAATGATATAAATAGGTACAGCAATTCCAGTATTTTCTCCCCTCTTGTCAATGACATATCTTGTTACACCTTGTAATGAACACCACTGATGGGTCACCAATTCCCAACTTGTACCCCCAACAAAGGTTTCTTAGAAAGTCCTCTTGATGCATAGTAACATATCTTCCTGGGTCTCCTCATTGGATCCCTAAGAGAATGGTGTAAATTATTAAAAAAAAAAAATGTGATTGCTCTGTGTGTGTGGCTGAACTCATGTGTGCACCTATGTGAATATAAATACACAACTAGGATAGGAGTATAAATGGATAGAGAACTTCTCTGACAGAGACAGAAGTTCTGTCTAAATAGCAGAGTTGGAAAAGAAAGGGAATGCTTCTTTGTTGTGTCCTAACAAGTTCAAAGATGTGTCTTTAAAATTTTCTAAACATTTACGGAATGTCTCCACTGCACCAGTCCCAAAGATAGAAAACAGCATAAGCAAACCGAAACAGCCTGGACAAAATTCAGTGTGGTATATGAAAGTGCCCTAAAACTGTGCTGATAAAATACTACATTATCATCATTCAGGACCAAAACCAAGAAACAAAAAACAAAATCATTCACTGAACTCATTTACTTAAACTTTACTCCTCTCTCAAATGCAAGCATTCAGAACACCACCTTGAATTAGAAGTAGAAGACAAAGGTCCCTGAAATCTTCACCCTCTGATTCTGTAACAGCACATTTAACAAACTTCTCCTAATCAAATATACTTGACACATAGTATTAAACAAACTACACTGTCTAATGCTGAGGCCATAGAAAACTAGTAGAGGCAAACTGGAGACTCAAGGTAGAAGCTTATTAGGGAGCCAAACATAACAGTTCCAAAATAAAGCTAACAGAAAACTAGACAGTAAAACTGAAAACCACAGAACTAGATGGTAATACGGTATCCTAATGGCAGCTCATAAATGATGATACTGAGTCATAAAGGAAATACCCATTATAATCAGCATTAT
Organism: Eumetopias jubatus; assembly: GCF_037043125.1. NCBI lineage: Eukaryota > Metazoa > Chordata > Mammalia > Carnivora > Otariidae > Eumetopias > Eumetopias jubatus. Next base: position 100,779,058 of record NW_028274815.1, read on the forward strand.
TTGTTTAAGAAGGCATGGAAGTGGATAATACATTTTAGAAAGATTTCCATCAAAATAGTTAACATTTTTAAATGTTTCCATTCAATCTGTAGTCTGGATTTCACGAGCGAATGAATATAAGCCTAGATATCTCTACCTGTAAACAGAATTCTAAATTTGGTTAGGAATGCTGCTCCCCACAATCTTTCAATGATTCTTCAAAATTAGCTGAAGATATTTCTTTGGGCTTCTGTGTCTTTAATTATGAATGACGAGCTCCTTTTGAAGTATCTGAATTGCTTTTAGTAGGATCTGCAGTCATTCTGAACAAATTATAAAGCAGCCTGGAAGAAATAATGTGTTATGCCATATTAATGCATTCCTAACTTCAGTAGATTAAGCAAAGATGATTATAAAAGTGAAATGTGTAACCTTATTCACTTCTGGGATCTATTATTGAAATATTAAGAATGAAACTAAAATCTTTTCAACACTCGTGAAAGGCTGTTATTTGAGGCTGTTTTTTAAAGCTAAATTATATAAAATATCTACCAACAGCAAAGATATCCTTATTAATATGCTATTACCTAACAGACAATATATCTGAGCCATAATTTTGATTATGATCTTAGGGAAGCAAGAGAATTCTTTAATTCACATATTTAATAGAGTCACTGAAAATTTGTCCTATTGTTCTTCATCTAAACTCCATAGTAAATAATTGTTTAAGCCATTGTTTCTCAAAGATTGAGACCTATGGTGATTTTAGATCATACATGGAGACCATTTATTTTATTTCAATAGATTTAAACATATTAGTAGGTATTAGAAGAAGTATAGCTAGTAGATGAAACCCAAGAGTTCATGGGTATTATTACTTTAAAATAAGTTATTTTTAAAAACAAATCAACTTGGGCACCTGGGAGGTTCAGTTGGTTAAGTATCCAACTCTTAATTGTGGCTCAGGTCACGATCTCAGGGTCATGAGATAGAGCCCCGTTTTGGGCTTTGTGCTGGGCGTGGGGCCTGCTTAAAATTCTCTCTCTCTCAACTGTGTACTCTGAGAAACAAACTGAAGGTTTTAGAGGGTAGGAGGGTAGAGGGATGGGGTAGCCCAGTGATGGGTATTAAGGAGGGCTTGTATTGAATGGAGCACTGGGTATTATACGCAAACAATTAATCATGGAACACTACATCAAAAACTAATGATATAATGTATGGTGACTAACAAAACATAATAAAATTAAATTTAAAAAAAAACTTCTCTCTCTCTCTCTCTGTCTCTCTGCCCCTCCCTGCCCCAATTCAGGTGCATGCACTCTCTCTAAAATTAATTAATTAATTCAAATTAAAGTTATTTTAAAGGAATATATTATATTACTATTTATTTAAATAATATTAAATAAATCTGTATAGTTTATAGTTGGTTTAAAAATGAGTGAAGTTAAGAAAAGAGGATGCATTCTATTGCCTTAGAAAATAAGCTTGCCCTACTATGTGGGATTTAATTTTTAATTGCTTTCAACTACTATTTACATCTTCTACAGATTCAAATATTATCAACTGCTGTTGTCAACTGACTTAAAAGCTCATTTACCACAGGGTCAGGTTGGATGCTTTCACAAATACAGACTTCGTGCATGTTGGTTTAGATTTGCCTGTGAGTAGCTTACAGATGTTGATGATAGCATTTCCTTCTTTGGCCAATCAAAGTCAGCCCATCTAGTCTTTTATTCAGTAGATTTCTGACTTTACTGCCCATGAGTTAGTCTTTAATATAAAATAGAAGAATTGCGGATAGCTCTTAATAGTTTGGGCTTTTTTGCTAAAAGTCTGTTACACCTGTGAACATATAGTAAGAGTACTAAAATTAAGTATTAATTATTAAAATTAAGTATTAAAATTAATTAAAACTAAGGTTTTTAATTCAGCAGATACTGAACTTACCCATGTCATAACAACATAAGATTTTATCTATTATAAAATATTTGAAAAACTGAGATGCTAATTATTAGTACATAAAATTTCCTGGACACATCTTGAAGGAGTACAGAGCAAAGATGTGTTTGTATATGAATGATATGACATTAGCAGGTACCAATATGAGATACACAGCAAAATAATCAAGTGATGGCATGGTATAATAGAAAGAGTGTAGAGCCTAAACAAAGAGACCACAAGACTCTTCCACCAATTAGCTGAGTGGCAGGGACAAATCATTTAATTTCTTTGAGCCTCAGCTTCCTCAATGAAGAGATTGCTTACATTCAAAAATTTCTGACAATGATTAAAGTTGTCAGAGTTAAGGAGAAAAAGTCCCTGGTTCCGAAATTAATAAGAAACTAACCCGCTACAATTACAACTTAATACATACTTCTGCTTATGCAAGAAAAATACCCCCCCTTACGTATGTCACTCTTAAAGATTTGTTACTTAGAGATTTCATCTCTAAGTATTCATCATTGAGAGAACAACAACAAAAAAAAAAACACAAGGAAAAGAGTCAATTCACCTGACAACATAAAAATGTAAAGCTTCTGAGTGTTAAAAAAAAAGTGTGAAATACATGCCATTAATATGATAAAGAATTAATATATATACTATAAAAATTAGTCATTACATATCAATAAGAAAACCTTTGAGAAACAAATTGATTAATGGATGAAGATTATAAAAAGAAAATTCACAAGAAGGGATCAAGTTTTAAAAACATATGACAACTGCTTACTCTTGCTAGAAGTCCAATAAAATCTTATTTTATAAGAAGATAGCATTTCTGTCTAGCAGAGTACCAAAAACAATGGTTTTAATTAGAATTACTATGGAAGAGCATGGTTTGGTGAAATAGGCACTATCATACATTGCTAACAACAATGTAAATTTTTATGATAATTTTAAAAGGCAATTTAGTGATATGCATTAAAATATTAAAAACATAACACAATAGGGGTTTGGTTGAGTAAATTAAGGTATGAAAATCCTTTCTAAATGGCATATAAATATTAAATTATACTTATAAATTATATATATTAAGAACTACCAATCATATCTTGTTGAATGAAAGAAATAATATAAAATTATACACATATTGAACATGAATCTATATATTTTTAGAGTACCTGGAAAAATAGAAGAAACTGTTCATAGTAGCATCCTTTGGGTAATGAATATATGGGTAATTTGTTTTCAACTTTCATAAAGTTCTAAAATTTCCATTTAGTATAAAATAAGATGAAGGGGGAGGATGAAGGTTGCTTATAGCCCTGACATTGAAAACATCAATGGATCCATGTACTCAGAGCATTGATCAACGTCCCATCACTGAAGTATGTTGCTTATGCCTCGGTTTCATGGGGTTAGGAATGCAAAGACAGATAGATGACAACAGAATTCCTTAGCAACTGCTTATATAGTGAAATGAGATGAACTGGAACAACGACATACAAGGTAAACATGAAAAAAATGCTCTAACACAACACAACCAAAGAGCCCGAAGCTGCAGGTTATAAGAAAATGACATCACTGATCATAGATAGATGGCACCACTTCAAGACAAGGACCCAAGGCCAAGGGGCTATGTAGGCACAAGCATCAGAGAGGAATCATAGCCCTTAAACCACTGACAAACTATAAGCATCTTCAGGACTGAATTTTAAGTCACAGGAAGGCCTCAGTTGTCTGATGTCCATCCGAATGCAATAACTCAGGGCGCCTGGGTGCCTCAGTCATTAAGCGTCTGACTTCGGCTCAGGTCATGATCCCACGGTCCTGGGATCAAGCCCTGCATTGGGCTCCCTGCTCAGCAGGAAGCTTGCTCTCCCTCTCCCAGTTCCCTGCTTGTGTTCCCTCCCTCGCTGTGTCTCTGTCAAATAAACAAATAAAATCTGAAAAAAAAAAAAAAGAATGTAGTAACTCCATCAGCACTGACATCAATGAATGCAGATGGACAGGATTTTCATGTCAGAACAGAAAAAAGCTTCATCTGCATTAGAGCACATCATTCCTTTAAAAACCCTTTCTTCAGAGTTCGGTATTTTATTTCTAACTTCTTAGCTGAGATATAGCTGTGTGACCTTGAAGAGATTACTAAACTCTGGGGCTAAATTTTGTCCCCTATGAAATATGGAGAGAATCTCTGTTCTGCATTACTTTCACAGGAATCAAATATGCAAGTGGGCATCATAATTCAAGGTAAACAATGGGCACATAGAAATGTTAGCTACCTTCACACATAAAACTGGAAATCTTTAAAACATCATGGGGCGGAGGAGCAAGATGGCAGAGGAGTAGGAGACTTAAATTCCATCTGGTCCCAGGAATTCAGATACATAGGGATCAAACCATTCTGAACACCTACGAACTCAACTGGAGATCAAAGAAAAGAATAGCAGCAACTCTCTGAATAGAAGAGGGACCACGTTCTGGAAGGTAGGACGTGTGGAGAAGTGAATCCGAGGCAATATTTGGGAAGATACGTGGTGGGGGAGGGGGTCTCCATCTACCGCTTCTAGCAAGTGATAGAGCATCAGAGCACAAAATCGGAACTTTTACAAGTCAGCTCCGCTGAGGTACATGGCTCCAGTGTCTAAGCAGGGGGTGGAACCCTCGCTGGGACAGTGTGGTCTCAGGGCCTTCGGATCACAGAAAGACTCCTAGTGTGGCAGAGATCCCAGGTATCGGAGCAGGGAAGCCAGCTGCAGAGATGGAGCCAAGCAGTGAGCTCTCAGCTCGGGGTTGCCATAAACTGTGATCTGCGGCACAGTCAGGCCACTGCTCCTCCAGCAGGGACCCAATAAGTGGCAGATCCGGGGAGACTCCCTTTCCCTCCCTGGGAGGAGAGGCAGGGGAGCGCACTGAAGGAATCTGCTGGGTTTGGAGACTCCACAAGGGGTCGGGTGCCAGAGATGGAAACGCTCGGTCACAGGGCGGGTGAGCATGGAGTGTGGCTGGAGACCGAGGAGACGGGAGTGACTAACTGCTTTTCTCTGTGGGTGCACTGAGGAGTGGGGCCCTGAGTTCTCAGCTCCTCCAGGGCGGACACTGGGAGACTGCCATTTCACTCTTGTCCTCCAAAGCTGTACGGAAAGCTTTCAGGGAACAAAAGCTCCCAAGGGCAAACCGGAACAGATTACGTAGCCCAGACCACACAAGGGCGGGGCAATGCCACCTCTGGCAAAGATATTTGGGAACCAAGGCAACAGGCCCCTCCCCCAGAAGATCAGCAAGAATAGCCAGCAAAGACCAAGTTTACTGATCAATTAGAATGTCAGAACTCCAGCTGAGGGGAATACTGCACATAGAATTCATGGCTTTTTTCCCCATGATTCTTAATCTTTCAAAGTTAATTTTTTTAACACTTTTTTTTGAAATTTTCTTATTCCCTTTTTCAACCAACATCTTATCAATCCCTTTTTTAAAAAATCTTTTTTATTTTTAATTTTTAGAGTCATATTCTATCCCTTCATAGTAGTGATCCTTATTTTATATATATATATATATATATATATATATATATATATATATATAAAGTTGTTCTCTCCTTAAAATTTTGGGATACAGTTTCTTCTAACAGAACAAAAAATACACAAATCTCTAGTATATGGCTTTGTTCTAGTCTCCTGCCTGATCACATTCTCTCCATTTTTTTTTAATCCTCTTCTTTTTTCAACCAACTTTTTATCTTATCAATTCCTTTTATACAATCTTTTATAATTTTCATCCTTAAATTCATATTCCATGCCTTCATCGTATTAACTCTTATTTTTGTACATATATAAGTTTTCCTTTCTTTAAAATCTTGGGTGGCGCTTTCTTTTAAAAGACCAAATTATGGCCAAAATCTAGCATGCGGCACTGATCTATGCACCAGCCTGATCATATGTGATCATAATCTGGCTTTTTTTGTTTGTTTGTTTTTGTCTTTTTCTTTTCCTTTTCTTTCTTTCCCTTTCTTTTCCCCCAATTTCAGGTCTCTTCTGCTTTGTTTAGTGTATATTTTTCTGGGGACGTTGTTACCCTGTTAGCATTCTGTTCTCTCATTCATCTATTCTCCTCTGGACAAAATGACAAGACGGAAAAAATCACCTCAAGAAAAGAACAAGAGGCAGTACCGACCACCAGGGACCTAATCAATATGGACATTAGTAAGATGTCGGAACTAGAGTTCAGAATGATGATTTTAAAGATACTGGCTGGGCTTGAAAAAAGCATGGAAGATATTAGAGAAACCCTTTCTGGAGAAATAAAAGAATTAAAATCTAACCAAGTTGAAATCAAAAAGACTATTAATGAGGTGCAATAAAAAATGGAGGCTCTAACTGCTAGGATAAATGAGGCAGAAGAGAGAATTAGTGATATAGAAGATCAAATGATGGAAATAAAAGAAGCTGGGAAAAAGAGAGGTAAACAACTACTGAATCACGAGGGCAGAATTCAAGAGATAAGTGATACCATAAGACGAAAATTTATTAGAATAATTGGGATCCCAGAAGAAGAAGAAAGGGGGGGGCAGAAGGTATACTGGAGCAAATTATAGCAGAAATCTTCCCTAATGTGGGGAAGGAAACAGCCATCAAAATCCAGGAGGAACAGAAAACCCCCTTCAAAATCAATAAAAATAAGTCAACATCCCGACATCTAAGAGTAAAACCTACGAGTCTCAGAGACAAAGAGAAAAATCTTGAAAGAAGCTTGGGAGAAGAGATCTGTAAACTATAATGGTAGAAACGTTAGATTGGCAACAGACCTATCCACAGAGACATGGCAGGCCAGAAAGGACTGGCATGATATATTCAGAGCACTAAATGAGAAAAATATGCAGCCAAGAATACTATATCCAGCTAGGCTTCATTGAAAATAGAAGGAGAGATAAAAAGTTTGCAGGACAAACAAAAACTAAAGGAATTTGTAAACACGAAACCAGCCCTACAAGAAATGTTGAAAGGAGACCTCTAAGCAAAGACAGAGCCTAAAAGTAACATAGATCAGAAAGGAACACAGACAATATACAGTCACAGTCACCTTACAGGCAATACAGTGACACTAAATTCATATCTTTCAATAGTTACCCTGAATGTAAATGAGCTAAATGCCCCAATCAAAAGACACAGGCTATCAGATTGGATAAAAAAACAAGACACATCAATATGCTGTCTGCAAGAGACTCATTTGAGACCAAAAGTCACCCCCAGATTGAAAGTGAGGGGGTGGAAAACCATTTCCCAAGCTAATGGACACCAAGGAAAGCTGGGGTGGCAATCCTTATATCAGACAAATTAGATTTTAAACCAAAGCCTGTATTAAGAGATGAGGAATGACACTATATCCTACTTAAAGGGTCTATCCAACAAAAAGATCTAACAATTGTAAATATCTATGCCCTTAACAGGGAGCAGCAAATTATATAAGCCAATTAAGAACAAAAGCAAAGAAACACATTGAAAACAATACAAAAATAGTGGGGGAGTTTAACACCCCCCTTACTGAAATGGACAGATCATCTAAGCAAAAGATCAACAAGGAAATAAAGACTTTAAATGACACACTGGACCAAAAGGACTTCACAGATATATTCAGGACATTCCATCCCAAAGCAACAAAATACACATTCTTCTCTAGTGCCCATGGAACATTCTCCAAAATAGATTACATCCTAGGTCACAAATCAGGTCTCAACCACTACCAAAAGACTGGGATCATTCCCTGCATATCTTTGGACCACAATGCTTTGAAACTAGAACTCAATCACAAGAGGTAAGTCAGAAAGAACTCAAACACATGGAGGCTAAAAAGCAACCTACTAAAGAATGAATGGGTCAACCAGGAAATTAAAGAAGAATTAAAAAAATTCATGGAAACCAATGAAAATGAAAACACAACTGTTCAAAATCTTTGGGATGCAGCAAAGGCAGTCCTATATACAGGAAAGTATATAGCAAAAACCAGGAAATTAAAGAAGAATTGAAAAAATTCATGGAAACCAATGAAAATGAAAACACAACTGTTCAAAATCTTTGGGATGCAGCAAAGGCTGTATACAAGAAAGTATATAGCAATACAAGCCTTTCTCAAGAAACAAGAAAGATCTAAAATACACAACCTAACCCTACACCTAAAACAGCGGGAGAAAGAACAGCAAATAAAGCCTAAACCCAGCAGGAGAAGAGAAATAAAGATCAGAGCAGAAGTCAATGAAATAGAAACCAAAAGAACAGTAGAACAGATGAACAAAACTAGGAGCTGGTTCTTTGAAAGAATTAACAAGATTGATAAACCCCCAGCCAGACTTATCAAAGAGAAAAGAGAAATGACCCAAATCAACAAAATCATGAATGAAAGAGGAGAGATCACAACCAACACCAAGGATATACCAACAATTATAAGAACATATTATGAGGAACTATATATGCCAGCAAATTAGATAATCTGGAAGAAAGGGATGCATTCCTAGAGATGTATCAACTACCAAAACTGAACCAGGAAGACAGAGAAAACCTGAACAGACCTATAACCACTAAGGAAATTGAAGCAGTCATCAAAAATCTCCCAACAAACAAAAGCTCAGGGCCAGATGGCTTCCCAGGGGAATTCTACCAAACATTTAAAGAAGAATTAATACCTATTCTTCTGAAACTGTTCCAAAAAATAGAAATGGAAGGAAAACTCCCACACTTGTTTTATGAGGCCACCATAACCTTGATCTCCAAACCAGACAAAGACCTCATCAAAAAGGAGAATTACAGACCCGTATCCTTGATGAACATGGATGCAAAAATTCTCACCAAAATACTAGCCAATAGGATCCAACAGTACATTAAAAGGATTATTCACCACGACCAAGTGGGATTTATCCTGGGCTGCAAGGTTAGTTCAACATCCACAAATCCATCAGTGTGATACAATACATTAATAAAAGAAAGAACAAGAACCATATGATCCTCTCAATAGATGTAGAAAAAGCATTTGACAAAGCACAGCATCCTTTCTTGATCAAAACTCTTCAGAGTATAAGGATAGAGGGTACATACCTCAATATCATAAAAGCCATCTATGAAAAACCCACAGCGAATATCATTCTCAATGAGGAAAAACTGAGAGCTTTCTCCCTAACATCAGGAACACGGCAGAGATGTCCACTATCACCATGGCTATTCAACATAGTACTAGAAGTCCTAGCCACAGCAATCAGAGAACAAAAAGAAATGAAAGGCATCTGAATCGGCAAAGAAGAAGTCAAACTCTCACTCTTTGCAGATGGTATGTTACTTTATGTGGAAAACCCAAGAGTCCACCCCAAAACTGCTAGAACTCATACAGGAATTTAGTAAAGTGGCAGGATCCAAAATCAATGCACAGAAGTCATTGGCATTCCTATACACCAACAACAAGACAGAAGAAAGAGAAATTAAGGAGTCGATCCCATTTACAATTGCACCCAAAATCATAAGATAACTAGGAATAAATCTAACCAAAGAGGCAAAGGATCTGTACTCAGAAAACTATAAAAGACTCATGAAAGAAATTGGGGAAGACACAAAGAAATGGAAAAACATTCCATGCTCATGAATTGGAAGAACAAATATTGTGAAGATATCAATGCTACCTAGAGCAATCTACACATTCAATGCAATTCCCATCAAAATACCATCCACCTTTTTCAAAGAAATGGAACAAATAATTCTAAAATTTGTATGGGACCAGAAGAGACCCCGAATAGCCAGAGGAATGTTGAAAAAGTAAAGCAAAGCTGGTGGCATCACAATTCCAGATTTCAAGCTCTATTACAAAGCTGTAATCATCAAGACAGTATGGTACTGGCACAAAAACAGACACATACATCAATGGAGCAGAATAGAGAGCCCAGAAATAGACCCTCCACTCTATGGTCAACTAATTGTCGACAAAGCAGGAAAGAATGCCCAATGGAAAAATGACAGTCTCTTCAACAAAGGGTGCTGGGAAAATTGGACAGCCACATGCAGAAGAATGAAACTGGACCATTGCCTTACACCACACACAAAAATAGACTCCAAATGGTTGAAAGACCTAAATGTGAGACAGGAGTCCAACAAAATCCTAAAGGAGAACACAGTTAGCAACCTCTTCAACCTCAGCTGCACCAACTTCTTCCTAGAAACATTGCCAAAGGCAAGGGAAGCAAGGACAAAAATGAACTATTGGGACTTCATCAAGATAAAAAGCTTTTCACAGCAAAGGAAACAGTCGACAAAACCAAAAGACAACCGACAGAATGGGAGAAGATATTTGCAAATGACATATCAGATAAAGGGCTAGTATCCAAAATCTATAAAGAACTTCTCAAACTCAACACCCAAAGAACAAATGATGCAATCAAGAAATGGGCAGAAGATATGAACAGACATTTTTTCAAAGAAGTCATCCAAGTGGCCAACAGACACATGAAAAAGTGCTCAATATCGCTCGGCATCAGGGAAATCCAAATCGAAACCTGAATGAGATATCACCTCATACCAGTTAGAATGGCTAAAATGAACAAGTCAGGAAATGACAGATGTTGGTGGGGATATGGAAAAAGGGGAACCCTCCTACACTGTTGGTGGGAATGCAAGCTGGTGCAACCACTCTGGAAAACAGTGTGGAGGTTCCCCAAAACGTTGAAAATAGAGGTACCATATGATCCAGCAATTGTACTACTGGGTATTTACCCCAAAGATACAAATGTAGGGATCCGAAGGGGTACGTGCACCCCGATGTTTATAGCAGCAATGTCCACAATAGCCAAACTATGGAAAGAGCCAAGATGTTCATTGACAGTTGAATGGATAAAGAAGAAGAGGTATATATATATATACAATGGAATATTATTATGCAGCCATCATAAGGAATGAAATCTTGCCATCTGCAATGACATGATGGAACTGGAGGGTATTATGCTGAGCGAAATAAGTCAATCAGAGAAAGACATGTATCATATGACCTCACTGATATGAGGAATTCTTAATCTCAGGAAACAAACTGAAGGTCGCTGGAGTGGTGGTGGGTGCGAGGGATGGGGTGGCTGGGTGATAGACATTGGGGAGTTTATGTGCTATGGTGCACGCTGTGAATTGTGTAAGACTGTTGAATCACAGACCTGTACCTCTGAAACAAATAATACATTATATGTTTAAGAAAGAAAAAAAAAAGATAGCAGGAAGGAAGAATTAAGGGGGGGAAATCAGAGGGGGAAATGAACCATGAGAGACTGTGGACTCTGAGAAACAAACTGAGGGTTCTAGAGGGGAGGGGGGATGGATTAGCCTGGTGATGGGTATTAAGGAGGGCACGTACTGCATGGAGCACTGGGTGTTATATGCAAAGAATGAATCATGGAACTCTACATCAAAAACTAATGATGTAATGTATAGTGATTAACAGAACATAATAATAATAAAATAATCATGGGGCAAATGCCATGAATGTTCCTCTCATACCCTTTGGCTTTACCACCTCATTGCACAGAGTCCTACTGCCAAATCCAGTCCCTGAAAATCTTTGCCTGAGAGCTTTCTTCGGCTTTGAAACCCTGCTTTGCCGTCCCTGCAGTAGTCTGGAAGTGCTGCAGGATATGACCTAATATCTCAGTTTCTCTGTCCATTGATGTAATAACCCATACACACACGTTCTGCATTTGCTCCCAGAGTTACCAGTGGACAAGGGGATTAAGCTCAAGTCACCCAAAGTGGTAACTTCCTTGAGAAACACACTCTTTATTGTCCTCCTGCCCTCCCTTTTCTCACACCTCACCATGCCTCTACCAGTATGTCCTGGGATCATCTCCCAGAAAAACTCCTCTACTCAAATCCTTCTCTCAGGGTATAATTTGGGGATAAGTGATCTATTCATTATCTCATTTGCCTCCCCCATATCTACTTTCCTCTTTGGGGAAATGAAACTTCTGATGAGAGTTTCTGACTTTTCCAGCCACCTTGTCTATTACCACAAAAAGGACTTCATGTTCTAGTCAAGCCATCTCTTTACAGGCATACCCCGGAGATACTGCAGGTTCAGTTCCAGACCATAAGAAAGCAAGTCAAATAGATTTTTTTGTTGTTATTTCCCAGGGCATAAAAATGGCAAAATGACTGGTTCTTCCTTTCACAAACAAATGATGCTGTTTGATAGCATCTTACCCACAGTAAAACTTCTTTCAAATCGGAATCATTTCTCTCAAAACCTGACATTTCTTTATTAACTAAGTTTATGTAATATCCCAAGTCCTTTGTTGTCATTTCAAAAGTCTTCACATCATCTTCACCAGGAGTAGATTCCATCTCAAGGAACCACTTTCTTTGCTCATCCATTAGAAGCAACTCTTCATCTCTTCAAGGTTTATCATCACAGTTACTTCCTCCACCTTAGTCTTGAACCCTTCCAAATCATCCAGGAGAGTTGAAATCAACTTCTTCTAAACTCCTGTTCATACTGATATTTTGGCTTCTTTCCATGAATCACAAATATCCTTAATGGCAGCTAGAGTGGTAAATCCTTTCCAGGAGGTTTTGAATTCACTTTGCCCAGACTCATCTGTGGAATCACTATGCCAGCAGTAGCCTTATGAAATATATTTTGTAAATCATTAAGACTTGAAAGTTGAAATTATTCCTTTATCCATGGGCTGCGGAATGGATATTGTGTTAGCAGGCATGACAACATTTATCTGAGTGTGCATCTCCATCAGAGATCTTGGTAGCCTGATGTGTTGTCAATGAGCAGGCATATTTTTAGGGAAATCTTTTTTTCTGAGCAGCAGTTCTCAAGAATGGGTTTCAAATATTCAGTAAACCATGTTATAAAGAGATGTGCTATTATCCAGGCTGTTTTGTCCCATATATAGAGCACAGACAGAGTAGATTTAGCATCATTCTTAAGGGCCCTAGGACTTTCAGAATGGTCAATGAACATTGGCTTCAACTTCAAGTCACCAGCTGCATTAGTCCCTAACAAGGGAGTCAGGCTGTCCTTTGAAGCTTTGAAGCCAGGCACTGGCTTTTCCTCTCTAACTCCTAGATGGCATCTTCTTCCAATAAAGACTGTTTGATCTACACTGTTAATCTGTTGTTTAGTGTCGTCACCTCTATTAATTATCTTAGCTAGACTTTCTGGATGACTTGTGTGTAACTTCTACATTAGCATTTGCTGCTTCACCTTGTACTTTTATGTAGAGACAGCTTCTTTCCTTAAACCTCATGCGCCAACCTATGCTAGCTTCAATCTTTTCTTCTGCAGCTTCCTCACCAATCTCAGCCTTCAAAGAATTGAAGAGAATTAGGGCCTTGCTCTGGATTAGGCTTTGGCTTAAAAGAATGCTGTGGCTGGTTTGCTCTTCTACCCAGACCGTTAAAACTTTCTCCATATCAGTGATAAGGCTGTTTTGCTTTCTTATCATTTGTATATTCACTGGAGTGGCACTTTTACTTTCCTTCAAGACCTTTTCTTTTGGATTCACAACTGGCCTGTTTGATACAAGCAGCCTGCCTTTCAGCCTATCTCGGCTTTCAACATGTCTTCCCCACTAAGCTTAGTCATTTCTAGCTTCTGATTTAAAGTGACAGACATGTGACTCTTCCTTTCACTTGAACACTTAGGGCCCATTGTAGGGTTATTAATTGGCCTAATTTTAATATGGTTGTTTCTCAGGGAATAAGAAGGCCTGAGGAGAGGGACAGATGATGGAGGGAAGCGGGGGGTAGCCAGTGGAGGAGTCAAAACACACACATTTATTGATTAATTTTGTCATCTTATATGGACATGGTTCATGAAGCCCAAATAATTACAATGGTAACATCAAAGATCACTGATCACAGATCACCATAATAAATATACTAATAATGAAAAAGTTTGAAATATTGTCAGAATTACCAAAATGTGTCATAGAGACATGAAGTGAGCAAACGATGTTAGAAAAATGGCGCTAGTAGAATCGCTTGATACGGGACTGCCACAAACTTTCAATTTGTAAAAAATGCAGTACCTGAAAAGCACTATAAAACAAGATATGCCTGTACTCCTATTTCTGTGCCTCTGCTTATATTCTTAGTCCACTTGGCATTCAACCCCACCCTCTAACTTCTTTCTCTTCATATGCTCTTTTTAACATTCTCCATTGTAATTACTTTTCAAGTATTTCTCAAACTTAAGAGTAAAAAATATTCCTGAGCCCTCAATGTTAGCCTTAGGTATAATTATATAGTATACTCTTATTTAAATACATACGAACTCAAAATGATATAAATTCCTTTTGTTCGTAACACTTAGGCAATTATGAAATCAAAGCAAAGTTACAAATAAAATACCAAAATTAAGAAATCAAGAAAGTTCAAATTAATGTTAATTCAATACAATTTTTGCTTCTGTTAAATACTTTCATGGAAGATATGGCTCTGGTGCAGGTCCCTAGAAGCCTGACGTGCCCACCTTCCTGTGAGCCACGATATGAAAAGTGTCTCTCCCCTTTTCTCCATCCTACTTAATGCAAAAGCTTTACTTACTCAGTTTTGCACTCTGTCTTTGAATTTACTTCCTAAAATAGTGTCATTTGATATGAAATTGGCTTCTCTTCTATTCTCATTAGCACAATGAGTACTTCTTATCACCAACATGCTTATACACAAAAGCAAACACAGTCACTGTCCTGGGCTCAGCTACAAGATGATTTTGACTATATCTATATTACTTTTAATAATGTCACAAAAGTAAGGACACAGTATTTTTAAATTACATTTAGAAACTGAGCATCAGACAAGTAGCACCTATTAAATACTGCCATCATCTATTTGTCCTTTTTTATATATTTCAATGCCTTCTCATTAGGAACCTAGAATGAACCCTACTCCCTTGCACAGAATGCAAGACCTTCCACAATATGACTCCAGTCTTTCCAAGTCTTCTAAGCCATGTCCAACTGCAATAGACACAATCTACTTGTGAAGACTTCCTTCTTGAGTCTATACCCTACTTATACAATTCCTTTTCATCTGGAATGATCCTTCACAAACTGAGACTTTACAGTGCAGCTAGGAAAAACATAGACTTTGAAACCAAACAGACCTGGATCCTAGATGCTGTTCTCGACACCTATTAGCTACGTGATTTGGACAAGCTGCTACGTTTCCTGAACTTCTAATCAGAAAAGTGAAAACATAATAACTATCCTAAGAGGACTTTTAAATATAAATTCAGAAAAAGTTTATAGAATACCTAGATTATCTTGAGTTATCAATAAGTAATAGCTATTAATATCTTGTATTCCTTAATCCTTTCAGTTAGAATGAATCATTTCCTCATCATTATTACCACTCAGTATTGTTTATATTCCACATTTGACATTCATATCATTAGACACAGTATTAGGATTGTATACATATTTCACAACCAGACTACTTGCCATGAGTTTAAACATTCAAGTTAATTTTCTCAGAGCTTAACAGAATTCCTGAGATGGGACAGTACTCAGTAAAAATCCTCTGAATTTAGTTGGACTGAATTCTAAACCCTTGTGGTCCCGAGCACAGTACTAAGAACTTAGTGATGCTCAAAAAATACCTGTTGATTGATCCATTCTGTGACATGATCCAAGGAAGTCCCTGAAAACAAATACCATGCTGGTCTCCAAAAATACCATCTGTTCACTTTTCTGGTTTTGAGCAACTCTTTCAACAGAGAGTCAGGAAAAAAAAATCAATCAGTCAAGCTTTTAACATACACTGAAGATATCCCCTCTTTTTCCAAGGACTCAAGATAAAAAAAGAAAAAAGCACAGGAAAAAAACCTACTCAGTTGAGCAATCTCATGGTCACATAAAGACATAGAAACTGCCTATGCTTTCTTCAACCCCTTCACCTAAAATCTCAACTTTCATAATGACCACAGAAAAGACACTCTGAGTGGTGGATTTAATTTATAAATTTATAATAATTCTCAAATTGCCTGAAATGTAAGGTCCATACCAATCAGCTATCAATGAATTAAGCAATAGCTTTCGTACCCTTTAAAAGGCAGAAAAGTGGTACGTACAAATATCAATATGAAATTAAGAATCAGTGATGCTAGAAAGTCCGTATTTACTGAAGAGCAACATTTTCCTTACATTGTACAGTGAAATATAATCATGGAATGTAAATCATGGGATGTAATCCAAAAGCAACTTTATATTTGTCTCCTAATGTCTTTTTAAAAGATACTCACTGGGGTAAATTTTTCCCCTTACCAGTGAATGAAAACTCTAGCAGTTTCTATGATATTTCCGAACAGTCTTAGGCAGTAAAAATTGCTTAGTTGCAGAACAGTCTCAAGCAAATAAAAGGTTCAATCTAAAACATTAAACAGTACTTTTATCTTCATTCAAGGGCTAGACTACCCTCTCTTCTCCCCTAGCTAGGGACTACAGTAAACTGACTTCCCTAGAGCCTAAACTAAAGAAGGCAGAGAAAGAAAGAGGAGATGCAAAGTTCTCCCTTGACTGGTACTGTTGTAAAATGGTTTCCTACTCTCTTGGCCTTGTAGCTATGTAAATATATCTCTCTGCCTCTCTGTCCCTCACTCTCTTCCTCCCTCCCTGCCTTGCTGACATTTTCATGAGTTCTCAGATATTCCCCTTCTGAGTTCCTTGGATTGCAACTCCAGTAATATGGAATGACCCACCCTATTCCTCCAGCAGCTGATTCCCCCAGTCCCTGGTTTCCTGACAGTTCACTGCTCAGCCTCCACTGGCATTCCTTCGCTTTCCCTGGCAGTCTTCTCAAGCAGGGGTCAAAATTACTCAGCACAATCCTCTCTCCTTCCCTGGGTCCCCTATCTGGTCCTCAGGATTCACAAATGGAATTCAGTTACCCAGACCAAACCTGCCACTTACCTTCTGAAGGCCATTTTAGCAAGCCTTTCACTTTCAGATACCTCAGGTAGGCTCCAGACACCAGCTAAATGTGCTCCCCAAAGTCCAGAGGAGTCAAACACTTCCCACACCAGGAGATAATATAACAGGTGGCAAATAACAGCACAAGCTATTTTCCAAAGGAAGCATCCTGAACAAATCCTAATTTCTAATAAATTGATCCTTTTTAATATCTTTTGTGGAATATGGAATCCAGTAGTTGAATATTTCCTTTGAAAATCTGCATCTTGGTGTCTTACAACTCATTTTGGTATCTGATGTCTATTATATCTTGGTGGCTCAGATGAAACTTAAAAGAAAATAACATTCTGTTGCATTAGCATAAAATTTATTGGCTTTGTTTTCTTCACACAGACTATCACTAATGGCTGGTATTATGCAAGTATATAGATTGTTTATAGCTAGTATATGTGCCTCTTTTTGTAAAGGAGTTCATTATAATTACTGTAACATTCACAGTGTTGTATGGTGAAACACTTTTTAATTAGGAGAGTTAAGAACTATGAAAAGTGCCCACAATGAAATGCTCTAAGAGGATTTTTACACAAACAGGGCTGTTTTTCACTCCATCCTTTAGCCCCATGTTGTTACTCTATCTGGGTGTGGTGGTCTAGAATTTGGAGGCCTTGAGTCATTCTGGTTAGAAATTGGGGAAATAAATGCTGAGGTCAAGTCATCAAATGAACTGAGGCCATTTGAAGTGAGAGTAGGGTTGCAAAGGGTCTCCTCCAGGTTTATCCTGCCTCCTTGAGAACCAATATCATGTGGAAAATTTTTTCTAACTCCCTTCAAAACTTGGGAGGCAATATAGTATGCTTGTGAGGTAGATGGACTGAGAGATCAGACAGTTTGGTTAAATCTTATCACTTAATAGATGGTGACACTAGACAGACTAACTTTTCCTTGCTTCAATTTTCTCAGTAAAATGGTGATAGTAACAGTCCTACCTGACAAGTTTGTAAGAATTAAAAAATATAATCAGTGAAAAGAAGTATTATTATTATATTATTATTGTTATTATTCTGTCTAACACTAAGCAAAAAGGGTATCACTATTTCAGAGATGTGTGGACAAGGAGTGGAGAGAAAGGAAGGCAATACCAAATGTGGCAGAGGCTCTAGACTGGTCATCACCAAACTTGCTTCTCCTTCTTCCTGGGCACACAGATGAATCACACTGGCCAGCCTTGCCAAAACTTAGTAGAATTACTGAGTGAATTCTACACAAGTGAAGATGAGTGGAAGTGATATATATTCACAGACCTATTGCATGAAGATTTCCTGCAATAATTTTCTATACTTTCCCTCTTCTGTGGTAAACTTGCATGATGGTAGGTAGGTTTGTATGATAAAATAAGTCACTTAGAAGCCAGTGATTAGAAACACCTATTTTGGACTTTATGTAACTGAGGCGGAAGAGGGGAAATCTCTGGTGTTAAGCCACTGAGATTTGGGGAATTACCTGTTACAGCAAGTCGTGTTACTTTACACAGATATACTTTAACTTTTGCCCCTAGGATCTACCTTAAGATGATTTTAAACATCAAATATAAAAGCACCATAATAAATAAAAGAAAATGGGAAAATTTGGTTTTTCCATTCTTTTTTCCCAAGCCATATATCAAATTTCACCAGACCTAGCCCAGGGTAGGGAAAGAACAGTATATTGCACTACATGATAATTGAGGGGAAGGGGAATGAGAGTCTGAGCACAAGAACACCCAGGAAAATGGGGCATGAGGGCGATGTGTTAATTATCTAGAGGGAGAAGAAATTGAATAATATTATAATGAAGAAAAATCTCATCATTACACCAGATTTCTAATAAAGACAATATATACATCAATGCCTTATACTGTAGACTTTGTGGAGAAGTTGTAAAAAAAGAGATGAGTTTAGAAATTATCCATCGTATATTCAAGAAATATTGAATGCATGCTTATTTTACACCAGATATTGTTCTAGATGTTGGATATATGTAGAGAACCAAACAGACAAAAATCCCTATCCCATGGAGCTGACATTATAATACAACACACAGAAACGAGACCAGTATGGCTGGAGCAGAATGAGCCAGAGAGACAGTGGTAGGAGATGAAGTCAGAAAGGCACAGTAAGAGATTAACAATAATAATTAACAATAAATAAACCAATTATAACAAATACTATAATGAAAGTTATGTGAATGTGGTCTTTCTCTTTCTCTCTCGAAATATCTTATATTTCATTCACCCTTCTTGTGATGATATGAGATGGTAAATGTGATGAGATGAAGTGAGGTGAGTGACATAGGTATTGTGACATAGTGTTAGGCTACTTTTGACCTTCTGACAATCCATCAGAAGGAGGATCATCGGCTTCCAGACCTCAGTTGACCAGGGATAACTGAAACCACGGGAAGTGAAACCACAGATAAGGCTCCCCTACTGTATTTCAATATAGATTGTAGTTAAATTTGTGAAAATGAATGAGATCACCAAGAGTAAATGTAGTTAGAAAAGAGGTCCAAAGACTATTCCTTGGGACACTCCAGTATTTAGAGGCTGGGCCAATGAGAGGGAATCAGCAGAGACTGATAAGCAGAAAGAGAAAAGAAAAACCAGGTGAATGTGGTGTCTTAGGAGACAAGTAAAGACTATGTTTCAAGGAGAGACAGTGTGTCAAATGCTACTGCTCTGTCAGGTATGATGAGGACTGAGAAGTAGCCACTTAATTTAACAACCTGAAGGTTTGCAGCTATGAGAATGCACTCATTTTAAATAACTCTCCTGGAGAAAAGTAACTCCCTGATAATAGTATTCCCTTTTAACAGGGTCACAAATGATTTTACCTCAATCTTTTGTTATGATTCTATTTCACTGTATCCCTTAGTAATATTGTCCTGTTTTTCAGTTTTAACATATTTTTTGAATAACATTAATACTGGTTATAAATCATATTAATCATATTATAGTTTTTAGATAGAATAATGCAATTTGGCTGTTTAATGCTTCAACTAAATTATTTTAAATGATATATGATAAATTAAAACTTAATCTGTCTCATTATCTGAACAAAAGATTTATGCCACAGTAGTATCTACCACTAATGAACACTGACTGTGTGCTAGGCACTGTGTTAAGTGCTTTAAATGCATTGTTTTCTTCAGTTTGGATAATAATCCTATAGGGCAGATTCTACAATTATCCCCATTTTACAGGAAAGGAGACCAGGGTTTAGAAATTGAGTAATCTACCCAATTTATCCAGCTAGCAGGGAAACTGAGCCATGATTCAGATTCAGTTTGATTCCATGCTACCCAAACACAAACTACACAACACACTCACTCATACTTCCCCTATCTTAACTAATTGATTTGACATTTTCCCCTAAACCTATGCATTTTGGTATTTATTAGTAGGAAGATAATGAGCATAGATCATATGCTCTCTATGCCCTCTTCGTTCAATCTCAAAGGGTAGCTTTTTCCCCTACCTTTAGCCCAGCTTCTGCCCAGCCCTTTCATGTTCATCCCTTCATCCTTAGGAGGGAAGAGTGCTAAATGGGAGAGGCCACAATAATACCAGAATGTGGAGTTTTCAGTGGAAGGATCACTATCACGTTGATCAATGTACCTCTTATTTTTGACAACTGTGCCATCACCTATGGGGAACTGGGGGACCTGGGACACACTTCAGCCTTGAGGACCAAGCAAGGCCAGGCTGAAGTCTTTGGACATAGGGAGTAGATGGCTTGGGCCCGGCCCTCTGTTCTATCAGAGCAAGACGTTAGGGATTCGAGTAGAAATTCCAGCAGGAACCCAGTGTGAATGCAGCTGGGGTTCATTGTTCACTCTTCTTTCAGGGAAGACTTTATGTTAAAAGAAAGAGAAAGATGAGGGAAAGAAAGGAGGAAAAGGAAAAGAAACTTGTGTGATTCCAATAAATGTCTCCATATTTTTCAGTTTGGCATCAAAATAACTGGTTCTGTAGCTTAAAACTAAAGAAAAACAATCACTGGAAGTCAAAGAAAATAAAACTTTTATAAAATCATAAGATAGTAAAATTGACCAAAATACAAATATTCTACTGCTTATTTAATTTCCCATGAATTAAACATAATTTATATATATATATTTTTAATTTTACAGAGCATTTCACTTCTAATTTCTCTTATTCCTTCAGATTCCTGCTGTACTTTCTACTGGCTCATTAATGTGAGTTTCAAGTTTGTCTAATGTTTTTAGAAGTCATTCTTTTTTAAAAACAGACATTACCATTGACAGTGTAACAGAGCACCCTTGGTGATGATGGTGACTGGAACTAGGCAGGGACTTAGCAGTTCTTCATTTTTGATATTTCTCAGTCTTTCACTGAAGCCTTGATGAGGCATACAATAACTAAAAAAGGCAATCAGCCAGCAGACATTTCCAGGCCATATGAGCATCAGAAACTATCCTGGAAATCTCTGTAGACAGTTCTTTTGCTCCTACAGACCAAACTGATCTGTACAATGGAGTAATATCTCTGTTCCTGAAAGGGAGATGTTTATTCTGACTCAATGTCTTAGCATTGAAAGTGTCTTTACTGGAATCTGAGAGACTGTAAGCATTAGAGATGAGTTTTTGATAGGGATTAGTTTGAGATTGCTCTTTCCCTTTCGGCCTACCCAGGTACATCAATTATTTATCACTATGTAACAAACCACCCCAAAACTTGGGTTTAAAACAAAACCCATTTATTCTTGCTCAAGAGTATATAGATCAGCAATTCTGTGGCTAGGCAGTTACTCTTCTGGTCTTGCCTGGGACCACCCATGAAGATGCAGCTGTCAGGAAATGCTGGCTGTCAACTAGGGCACTTCTGTTCTCTTCCACATGACCTACCATCCTCTAAAAGGCCAGACTGAGCTTTTTTACATAGATCAGAATTCCAAAATGGAAGCTTCAAGGTCTCTAAAGGTTTAGCCTTAGAAGTCACATAAAGTTACTTCTATCACATTCTGTTAGTCAAAACAAATCACAAGACCACCTCAAATTCAAGAGATGGGCAAAAAGACACAAATGATGCACATGTTCCCTGGTGAGACAGAATTTCTCCTAATCTCAAGTGCCTTCTGGCCAGGACAGATGTGTTTGATTTCTCAGGCTGTATCTGCCCAAAGGTGTCTGGATAAGGGGTACATCCTGGGCTCTTCTTATCAAGCCATGTGCCTTGCTACCCATATGCCCCCAGAGAAAGGAACATCTTCTAATCTGCATAAAGGCACCCTATGGAATAGAGGCAGTTATATCTATGACCTCTGGATGTGGTCCTCATTCTCTGGGCTTCCTAGCTACTCATTAGAGGCCTGGAGTTTCCATGGTATCAATGCCCCCTGAGGGCTCCGAAATAGCTGCCATAACTTCAGCAACAACCCTTTCCCAGGCTAACCTTGTACAAACTATCTCAGGTGCAGGACACTCATTAATCATATCTCTTATGCAAACTTCTCATTCTCACTCTGTTCCTATACAGATCAGGTACTGTGCTTAGAATTATGTAAAGCTTACACAGAGCTCATCACATATCAATCTTCTGAAACTCACAATTTATAATAGCTAATTTCTACTGAGCAATTAGTATTAGCCAGTGTTCTAATTCTATTAATTAGTGTTCTAAATATATTACCTGCATTGCCTCATTTAATCCTCACAACACCCTATAATATAGAAATCATTATTATTATCATCGATGCAACTCAGGTACAAAAAAGAACCAGAAACTAATTCCAGGAAGTTTTGTGCTGAAGTCCATGTACTAGGCTCTGTAATACCTTCAACATTTCCCTTGCCAATAGAATAAAGTTCAAATCCCCAACTAGGGCAAGTCTGTCAATATGGGATGTGGCATTGTTGTGGCTTCTCCTCTGGAATGTTGAGGGCAAGACCTCTAGGATTTTACTCCAGACTCCTTTCCCCTACTCTCCCTTATCAGTACTCCTAACCCCTGTAAAAATCCCATGGATTCCTACCTCTGTGACTTGCCCATGCTGCCCGCTCAAACTGAAAACATCTCTTCACCCATTCTCACTTAATAATTTTGAAAAACTAGCATTTATTCAGTTCTTCCTATGCGTCAGGCACTGTTCTGGCATCAGTGATTTAATCAATTCAATCCTCATGGCAAATCTATTAGTAAATAATAACTACCTTCATTTTACAGATGAAAAAACTGAGGCATGAAGAGATTAAAGTATTCCACCCAAAGTTCCACAGCTATACATAGCAGAATTCATATTCAAACCCTGGAAGATCAGTTCTGGAGCCTGTGACCTTAACCCACACTCAATGCTTTCTCTCAACAATGTATATAGGTAGTTCCTAGAAATATATACTTTCAAATAATACTATTGGATTAAAAAACCTCATTTCTCAATGATTCAATATAATTTTGGGAAAGGAAAAGTTAATAGAATATTTTTGAAATGGCCCCAAACTTCCCAAAAATATTTTCATTAAAATACATTGAGAATTATAATTCAAAGCAAAATTCATTTATGTAAGTACTATTCTTACTCATTGCTTAAATTCTATGACTTCAATTTTCAAAGTGATAAAGTAAAGAGAGAATTGACAAACTGACTAAGAGAGAAGAGATGCATATAAAAAATACTTAACAGGGAAGTCTTTTTAAAACATGGTGAATTGCTGGATATGAAGTATAAAAGAATTAAAAAAGTTAAGGATGACATCCAATCAAAGAGAGTAGCTTGTAAGAAACAGGAGAAAGCTTAGAAAACATCACCACTTATTTTTCTTTTATAAAAATGTACTTTATGTAGACAATTATTCCAAGACATGTCACTAACACATCATACTTAATGGCTTTAAAAATTTAAGCCATTAATTATGCTTTCTATTCATTACGTGGCTGTAATTTTAAACCTTAGGTCCTGCCAAACTGAAACTTCCATGTGCTTCAATTAAAAGTTATTTTGCATGATATGAAAATCCATTGTATTTTCAGGATATGCGTTTAAAGCAATAATACTAAAAATAAAAACCAAGCAATGTTAATGACTAAGATTTACTGAGTGCTTACTATGAGCACTATGAACACTCCTAAATGCTTTATAGGAATTGTGTCCTGAATGTAATACAGCCTCATAAGTCTTTTCATTATTATTTTGTTTTTCATGGATGATGACACAGAGTTAGTTAAATTGGCAAAGAGGGATTCAATCCCAAACAGCCTGATGCCATGGCAAGGTCACTCACCATCCAAGCAATCTTGCTCCTGGTAGTTGCCAAGCTTATAGCTGACTAAATTTAAGTCATCTTTAAGCATCCACTACACATCAGACACTGTGTTAAGTACTGAGAAAACAGAAGCTGAAACGATATGGCCTCTCCTCTTAAGGAATTCACCATCCTGAAGTGGGATGCATATGGAAGCTCAGGATCATAGCACTGGGAGATGGTTAATGATAGGGTAATGATGGTGAAGCACCAAGTGCTTAGGCATATAGTAGGTGCTCATTCAGGGGTAATAATAACACACACACAGTTTAGAGCCAGCAGGGAAAAAAGCATAACTAAGTCCTTTAGAAAAGAAGGAAGCAGGAAAGATTTTACAGAAACAGAAGTTAATTTGAAATTGGCTTCACGATAATAGATGATACATTATTTATATTTATTTTAATTAGACTAATAATGTGGTATAAATATAACACTAATGAGGGAAATCATCATTCTATCACTTTCTTACTCACCCTGGGGGTTTATAATCACACTATTAGGACTTTGTGTCACTGGTCAACAGATAGATACAAATTTAACCAGACTTTTGGCACTTTGTTTTTCCTTTTGCTCTAACACATGGGTAAAACATCTGATATGTAGTCTGGCAGTGAATGAACCAGAATATTATTGTTTAGAATTCTGTATGTTCTGGATTTTATAACACTATCACTTTTGGCAACTTAATTACAAGTTTAAAATGACATCTATAACTTTAGGAAATATACTGCTGTACTTTAAGCAATACACATAGACCAAAAGATAATTCTGTTTCTCCCCTAACTAGAATGTAATTCCATGGGAGTAAAGATTTACTTACTACTCTCACTCTAGGACCTAGAATGGTGCCTGACACATAGGACATACTCAAAATCTACTCATTGAATGAAAAAATTAACTAGTTGTTAAATTGCCATCCTGCTTAAAATAGTGTATCGTACTGCTACTATAAATAAAAACACTGAACGAGGGGATCATTATTGTAGTGGGTTGAATGGTGTAGTGGGTTGAATAAAAGATATATCCACATCCTAATCCCTGGAACCTTGAAAGTGAGCTTGATTGGAAAAAGGGTCCTTGCAGATATAATTTAGAGATCTTGAGATGACATTATCCTGGATTATCTGGACGGACCCTAAATCAAATGACAATTGTCCTTATAGGAGATACATTGAGGAGAGACACACACACACTGAGAAGAAGGCCATGTGAAGATGGAGTCAGAGACTGGAGTTACACAGCCACAAACTGAGAAGATGGAAGAAGCAAGGAAGGATTCTTCCCTAGAGCCTTTGGAGGAAGTGCAAACACCTGCCAACACCTTGAGTTCAGACTTCTGGCCTCCAAAACTACGAAAGAGTAGATTTCTGTTGGTTTAGGCCATCAAGTTTTTGTGGTACTTTATTATGACCACCCCCAGGAAACTAACAAGTTATCAACAGATCATCTGTGGAAGAAGTCCTCTATATGTAGTTATTTTGTAGCTTATTTAATTGAAAAAGTATTGAGACCCTACACTTACAATCCCTGATGTATAATATGCCAATGAGAAATGACCATTTGCACTCATTGGCAATCTTGATAAGAGCAGTGTCATTAGAGCAATAGGGGGTGAAAGGCTAATTACAGTGGGTCAGAGAGGGAAAAGAAGAGAAAATGTAAAGATAGTTAAGGACGAATAACCATTTCAAAAACTTTTGCTGAAAAGTTGTAACAAAGATAGAAATGAAAAAGGAAAAATAATAGCATATTTGTATGCTAATAGCACAAGCCAAAGGAGAAGGGAAAACTGATGATTCAGAAGAGAAGGAAGAACCATAGACTAATGTCCTTGATTCACTTTAGCTTGTTAATAAGACTGACATCATCCCTGCCTTCAGGGAGTTTACAATAAAGTCAAGATGAGAAACTTTATTTTTTTCCCTAGCTTTACTGAAACATAATTGACAAATAGAAATTGTATATATTTAAGGTATACAACGTGACGGTTTGATTGCATATACACTGTAAAATGATTACCACACTCAAGCTAATTAACATATCCATTATCTCACATAGTTACCACTTACTTTTTTATTTGGTGTGGTGAGAACACTTAAATCTACTCTCAGTAAATTTCAAGTACAATATAGTATCATTAACTGTAGCTACCATGCTATACATTGGATCCTTAGAACTTATTCATCTTATAAGTGAAAGTTTGTACCCTTGGTGGTAGATGTAGGGATCACTGAAGCTTTTTCTGAAGAACCAGTATCTAAGCTGAGTTAGAAAGTGATAGAAAGCCTTAAATATAAAAACTCAAATATATAGAAGATTTAAAATAACTTCAGTTTGCCTGATTTGATTTAGTAACCCCTTGCATTTATTTCACAAGTTACACTACAGCATTTTTTTTCTCTTTGCTTTGCAAGTAATGTCAAATAGATGCAGAATAACATTATGGAATTTGAGAACTTAAAATTAGAAGTTCATATATTTCACCTAAGTCAATCACAAGATTAATCTTATGCCCATTTATCTGCTGTATTTGTAACTTATTGGCAATAAAAACATAATGAATAAAACTAAGATCAGCCATTCATGATACTTTAAATATTTAGAAAATCCATAAATTGCCTATAACTTCTAGATGTGTATGTCTTCAGTGATATATGACAATGGATAAAAGAATTGTATATTTTCTGCCATGATATTACAACATTAACTATGTATGCAAGCCATTTTCATAGATAAAGCTACATTGGGAACAAAAAAATCCCTTGATGAATTTCTCTATTTTAAATCTGTTGGGAACTGCTTTCCCAGGTTGCAAAAAATGTTGCTCTGTCAAATCACATACAACCAAATCAATTCTCCAGACACTCCTGCAGAATACTAACAAATTTCTTGATGACAGAATATTCCAGTAAACTGGCCATTTTTCTTTCCATTTCACTGCACTGCTGCCATATGCTAGTTGCTAAAATTTTCTGTTTTGCAGTCATCTTACCTCTTTGGGAAACTTAACAAAAGAAGATGGTTGCTTTGTTTAGCTAGGAATGACCAACTTTTTATCTGGTGAATGCTGAATTTTACAACTGTGACTTCACTCTGCAATTCTCTCAAAGTACTTTTGTTCCTTTCCAAAATCATTTATTTGTTGTTTTGTTTTATAAATTTTATCTTTTCTTAACATAAGAAATATATTAATACATCCTTTTCTTTTTTCTGTTTATTTTCTGTATTATTTGTCACATAAAAAAGTTAAATATTTGGCAGGCAAAATAAAAAAAAAAAACCTTTGTATCTATTCTCTTCATAAGATGTGTTCAAAGAAATTATCTGAAGACATTGCTTATTACACATTCATTGCTGGTTATGCAGTTTATGTCTCCATCACCTGAGGCTTTGTTATGAATGTGCTTTATGTCTCTTTCACCACGTTTCTGCATTCACTGCTATTTATTACACTTATTTAATCTCCCTCATTAAGACCATAAAATTAGTTTCCTTGAAGACAGGTGGAACTGCCCACTACCTCTTATGTTTAAGGACATAAACTGATCCTGTTGCTCTCTAACCAGAAAGTCTTCCCTACGTGTTGATGGCAACACACTTATTTAAAAATTAAGTACATGTGAAGTGCTTAGACCAGTGCAAGCACATAGTGAGTGTTCCACAGACATTAGCTGTTGCTATCATCATCGTCATCCTCCCCCTCCTCCTTGTCATCATCATTTCACAGCCATATTATTAGGAAGTGCATTTCTAGGACTATAAATTTGTATGCATCGAATTTTCAATTTCTGTGCTGAAAAAGAAGACTTGCACTCTGAAGTAAATTCTTCCAAGTTACACCTGATTAATAGTAAGTAAACTACATCAACTTAGTCTGGTCGCTAGAGGGTCATTTACCATCAAAAGGGAATGGTGGCAGAGTGCCCGGACCTAGCTCGAAACTGCAAAAATATTCTGGAAATTTAGCATAGCTGAAGAATAAGAGAGCTCCTGTTGGCTACTGATGGAAGACTCAGAAAAGGCCTTATACACAAAGTGGTCCAAATGAGTAATTTTTAACATCTTATTTTCAATATGTTATTTCAATATGTTATTGAAAATAACTATATTACCATAATTCCATGGTGGTGTTTAAGAAAAGAAAAACTAAAGCTATTGAGTAGGTTCTAAAATTATAGCCTATATTATAGAATATCACTTTAATAACGTCCTCTTTATTCCACATCTTTTATTGAGAAACTACTATGTGTTAATCAGCTACTGCTCTAGGCATTGGACATATAACAATGAACAAAACAAAGCACTTCCTCTCATGGAGCTAGCAAGAACAGACAGATTAATGAATGCATATACAAATAAATGATCCTGTTTAAACAGATCAACAGTAAAACATCCTATGAGGTGACAAATGAACTGAACATAAAGGAAGTGAGGAATTAAGCTCTGTGGATAATGACAGTAGATATTTGAAGCAGAAGGGACTGTAAGTGAGACTATCCTGAGGTAGGAGCATATTCAGCATTTTCCAGGAACAGCACAAGAGGTCATTGTGGCTAGAGCAGAGTGAAGCACAGGGAAGGACATAAGCCAAGGCCCTGCATGCTCAAATGATGAGTTTGAATGTTATGTTCCTATATTCTTTGGTCAAATAGTCACATTAAACCATAATCCCAATTTCCTGAAGAGGAGAATTTGGACTGGGAATTTTCCCTTGAAAGAGATGGCCACCATGGCTGGATTCCTGGCTTTACTTTCCCTCCCTGCTGTAGGAAGTACTTTTAAGGTAATACAGAACCACCTCAGAGTCTGGGAATTAGAGCTGGTGAGAACTCAAGAGAAAATCACAGTGGAGCTTCCCTCAGCCTGGCATGAAGGAAACTTGAGGGTGAGTCAGACAACAGAATTATTGTCTTGGTTCTGTCCAAGACTGATATGTATATAACTTTGGCAAGTCATTCAACTTCTTCAGGTCTCAGTTTCTCATCTGAAAAAAGTAGGGCATTTGACTGGATAACTTCTAAGTTCTTTTCCAGCTTTAAAATTATTGTAGGTCTCTCCATTTGTTTTGGCCTCGTAGAATTCCTAATAAAACACCTCTAGGGAAACAGGAGGAATAAATAAACTTCCCTATTTTACCATTTATTATAATTCAGATTGATAACTGAATTTCTTTATTAATTTCTTTAATGACATAATGTTACTTATGAGTCCTATGGAACTCATGTCTTCATGTACAGTATTTGTAAGTAATGAAACTTCATTTGTAAAATATATATGCAAATAAATATTTTTGTGCTTTTAGTAGTTTTAAAGATTCTTCTCGGGGTGCCTGGGTCACTCAGTCGTTAAGCATCTGCTTTCAGCTCAGGTCATGATTCCAGGGTCCTGGGATCGAGCCCTGCATCAGGCTCCCTGCTCAGCAGGAAGCCTGCTTCTCCCTCTCCCACTCCCCCTGCTTGTGTTCCCTCTCTCGCTGTGTCTCTGTCAAATAAATAAATAAAATTTTTTAAAAATAAATTAATTTAAAAAAATAAAGATTCTTCTCTTAGCTCATCTCCCTTAAAAATAAATCCTTGCAATCTTTCTTCTGAGTTCCATGCCACACTGTAGCAAAGAGTTTATCCTCTGGCATCAGACAGATCTGGGTTTCAATACTAGCTCTGCCACTTACCAGTTGTACATCCTGTACCAACTGTTAAGCCCCTCTATATCTGCATACAAAATAAGAACCTAGCATATAATTACTGTATCAATGCTAGTTGCTATCAATATTTATTTCTTAATTGATTGATCTCTATTTCCAACTGCCTGCTGAACATCTTCACCTAGATAACCTGCTCTTAATTCAGACTCAGTATGCTCTGTGTCATCATTTAACATTAGGTACAACTGTCATCAAGAAAACCCAAGCGTTGCCTGGGTGGCTCAGTCAATTAGGCATCTGCCTTTGGCTCACGTCATGATCCCAGGGTTTTGGGATTGAGCCCCACATCGGGCCCCTTGCTCAGCGGGGAACCTGCTTCTCCCTCTGCCTGCCGCTCCCTGTGCTTTTGCTCTCTCTCTCTGACAAATAAATACATAAAATCCTCAAAAACACAATATACCAGTGGCTCAGAGAAGATGAAGTTTGTCTCTTATATAAATAAACTCTGGAGGAGGGGCAGTTTGGGAATGGGATGGCTTCCCAACTT
Source organism: Eumetopias jubatus (assembly GCF_037043125.1). Classification (NCBI taxonomy): domain Eukaryota; kingdom Metazoa; phylum Chordata; class Mammalia; order Carnivora; family Otariidae; genus Eumetopias; species Eumetopias jubatus. Next base: position 100,809,397 of record NW_028274815.1, read on the forward strand.
CTAAGAAATTCCTCTGACATGGCTTCTATCCTCAAAGTGACCTCATAGTCCAATATTGCCCCAGACTACTGTGTTCCATGTAATAGGCAGGCAGAAGGAAGGCAAGGTGAAAGGACACATCTCCAGATGAGCCTACTTCTCATAAAGTGGGCTTTCTGAAGACTAACACAACACTTAGGTTTACATCACATTACCCAGAACTTAAGTCACATAGCTCCAACCAGCTGCAAAGAAAGCTGGGAAATATCTCTGAGCTGAGCATTTTATGGACCTGAATAAAATGAAGATTCTGACACTAAAAAGAAAGGGAGAATGGATATTGTTCAGGAAACTGTCAGATTTTTACAAAAGCAAATATTTTCCTTCTCTAGGTTTTCTACTTTGAATAAAGTACTGACACCCTCCCAGGCAGCAATTGAGGCTAGCATATTTGCATTATGTTCAGTGCTTTTCAGGGCCCTGACACCCACATCAAACCAACTACCAAATGCAGCATTGACCAACCTTCCTTTCCCCTTCTACTAGTATGACTACCTCACTTAGACTACAGGATGGTCTCACAGACACTCTCCATACTTTCAGTCTTTTCTAACTCTCGTCTCTTTTAAAATCTCCACCAGCCTACAATCTGGAAGCAGAACTCTGATCATGTCACCTCCCTTTGTTAAGCCTATAGAAAATCTGCAATACTTGAAGGAAACCTCACAGTTCTTAGTCTATGATTAAGTTCTTTTTGATCTAACCCATTTTATTGCCCTGGAACCATAAACCCGATAGTCCAGTTAAACTGAGGCATTCACTGATGCTGTACTTAATCTTTACAAATTTACTCGTGCTATTCTTCCTCCATCTCCACCAAGCTGTTTTAATGTGGGTACCACGAAATGTAGATGTTGGGATAAGGACTTTGGAGTGGTTTATTTGGGAAATGATCTCAAGAAGTACAAGTAAAGAAATGGGAAACTGAAAAGAAAGAAAATGCAATAATGCTGTATTCATGAGCATGTTACCACCATAAGCCACAGCGGCACAATCCTGTTAGGTTCCCTCTGGAGAACAGGGAGGTCATACCACCAAATTGTACTCCTGGAGGAGCCTGAGGAGGCTGGGGCATTCATCCATTGATTTTTTATCATTTCCCACTGAAACTTCTCAACTCCCAAATGAGGATGGCCCACAGGGGTATTAACTCCTCTACAGTTCCCTGTGGCATCTACAGTATAACCAGGCAAGTTCCTCAGGGGCCAGAAAGAAACCTAAGGCTGAAAGGTGCTGGTTATCTGAGGTAGAAACCATCAGTATACCAGAAACTGTCCATAGTTGCAATTCTGCCCAGATGGGCAAAGCATCAGAGTCTGCTACTAGACCCAAACCCCGTTTATACTAGTTTAAAGGACCTGTCCAACACAACTTTTCCATGAAGTTTTCTCTGATCTCCCAAACTCTCCCAAAGTATTTGATCACTACTTGAGCTCTCTCTATAGATCACTTTTTTATTCTTGTGGAGATATTAAATCTATCAGATTATGGTTCTTGAGAAAAGCTTTGTATCCAAGTTGGTAAGTATAACATTTTTTACCTCGCGTCCCATGAACAAGAAAAAAATCAAGCACCATAGACATTTAAAGGCCACAGAAACCATTCTGATTATAAATTTTAAAGGTCTGGCATAGTGTAAAAGAAGTAAGACATGTATATAAGGAACACTGTAGATTTCTTACAATCTTAGAACCACTACCTCTGGGATTCATATGAAGTGAAATATTACAGTGAGTTTAAATATCACTAGGTGCTTGGTTTAAACAGTTTGTGAAGGTTAGGCTGAACTCTCAATTCATTAATAATAGGCTAAGAAGAGTACTTCAGTTTTTAAAGCAATAAATATTATATATTAAAAGGTAACCCCTCACTGCATCACTCTAAATTTAAGAGTGAATTTCAGAAACCAGCACCGTATTAGACTTCCCTTCAGGGGTTTTGTTACTGGGGGACTAAAATGACCTCATCCAAAAGTATAATATTTATGAGCTAACTCCTAGGCAAAGCTCCACATAGACTCAGGAGTGTATCAGGTTATACAATGAAAATTCATTCATTTAAGGTTCTTATTCATTCTAGTTAATTTAAGAATTGGATGTTTCACATGCTATTTCAATGACCATATTTATCTCCACTGTTAATAAACATACACATTCCATTTATTCAATATAAGTACCTAAAGGAAAATTCTAATCAACAACTCTTACTGGAACTATCACTTCATTTCAAATGATAACACTCCTACAAATCAACTCTATGGCCAATGTTTAATTGCAAAAGATTTATCTTCTTTTAAATAATTTACTTTCACTTTCAAAAACAAATTTATCTTAGTAAAAATACAGGAGTAGTATAAATTAATATCAGGAAGATGAAATTCTGTGCCAATCTCCTTAGTCTAAAAAGGCAACCACAGGCATTCTTTTCATTTTGATTTAATCTTCTACTTACTATTCTAAATTCTGAAAATTAAGGAAATTCTCTTAAATGCTAGACAAGGTTTCTTCCTATCTGTGAGAGTGTTAAACAGCCACCGACTGGACATTATTAATCAACAGTCATATATTTTAATGTTAATAGCATTACTGTCATATATAAAATTAGAATGCCAAGATTCAATAGGCATATATCTTGAAGACAATGCAGTCTGGTCTAAAGGGAACAGCTATTATAACACTATTAACCCATTTTCATATTTCTTTCCATCTGTATTTCAACCCATTTAAAATTGAGTTCTGTCAGTTTACAAAATGGCTATTTAATATTTTCTACTAAATTACATTTGAAATTATATACTAAACTGCCTCACATATTATTTTATTAACATTTTTATTAAATTACCAGTCTAAAAGTCTGCTCATCACTACAGTAGAAATTATAATAAGGTTACAAATAAAACAGGATTATTACCTTTTCCCCAATTTTATAGGACATTTACATTACACTATTAACCATTTCCATTTTCAAAGGGAACATTAAACAATCTGCCAAAATCTGCTAATTCAGCCATTTGGTAATTCATTACTCTCAAACTGAGACTGAAGAATTAAGTCAATTTAAAAAAAAATAGCTACAAGGAGTCATGACTTAACTGAGCACTTCTAGTTTACCATTTAATTAACATGCATGAAATCAAAGGAACACCAGTCATCTATCTCAGCATGTCTTCTAGATCTACACAGAGTAAAAAAAGGAGAAATCATCCATTACAGGGCAACTTTTCCAAAAGTTGTAACCAAATCAGATGATAGGAAATCTTGGCATGTGTCACAGGCATGTATGTATATGCATGTATATATTTTGGGGGCTGAATGGGCTTTGGGGATGGGGAATAGAAAGGTTACATAATAGAAGCAGAAGGAGAGTGAGCAGAAGTTGACAGAAGGGAAGAAATATGTTGCCCAAGATAAAAATTCCCTTTGGGAACAAGGCAGACAAGGAAAACAGGAAGAGAAGGAGAGGAAGGAGGGTTCAAATAAATGATGGAAGCAGAAATGGAAGTTGGGTCTTGCTATGTCCTAGTGCATGTAACATTATACTGTGTTTTACTATAACAGAGATTCCATAACGTCTCCTCTTCTGAAAGAATTCCAGTTGTTCTCCTAGTGAAGGCAGATTCCATGTGTTACAGTTTTAACACTCCCAGGGAAAATTATTTCCTGATTATGATGACCTCCCTACAAATGAGAATATGATGTTTGCCAACTATTTGTCAGACAACTATTCATGGAACTATTAATTTCCTAACAAAGTTCTGACTGCTAGTCAAATGAACTGAACAACAATGATGTTGTACTTTTTTACATAATAGTTTAGGGAATAACTTTTCCCAAAGATCCCTTCAACTGTAAATTAGGAAAGTTGAGCTAGAAGGTCCCAAAAGACCTTTTCAACTAGAAGATTCAAAGACCTCAGTCAAATAGATAAATGGATAATTCTAACACAAGCTATAATTGGCCAACTCATAGTCTCTCCAGCTGGAATGAGGACAGTAGAATAGACCCCATGTTGGAGGTCTGTGTTAAAAATTTTCACCATCAGCTTGTTTTAAAATAATGCCTATGCTATAATTTAACAGTATGATGGAACGAAAAATTTATTTCTAAATGAGCATCTCAGTTATCTCTTTATTCCAAATGTGAAGGAAAAAAAGGTCTATTTCTGTTTACCATGGAGTATATTAGTCTAAAAGACACACAAATTCAGCAATTCAAACTATAATTGCCAGGAAAATATATATCATATAAATACATACGAGAGAGTCTCCATTTCCAGTTTGCTTACAGTTAAGAGTCTGAGTCAAGTTCTAGCTGACACGAAAAAAAAATTGCTGTCAGAATTGCAAACTCCTGATTTATAATAGAAGTAGTAAAGGAACACTAACTAGAGGGTGCTGGTATAATTTCTAAAATCCATCATACTTCACATGTATCATTTTTCTCAAGGAACACTAAGTGCTACCATACAATGTATTTTTTAGAAACTCTGAGCCCTGGGCTTGACTATGATGGACAAGTCTTCAAGGAGGGTTCCAAACAGAACTAATATAGAACTCAATCTCTACTTAAATACAGGTCAGGCTCAGGCAAAAATTCCATCTTCTTTTGGGACAGTGGGAAACCCATACAAAGTTCAGACTTTTGGGTTTTCCATAAAAACATTTTGTCCAACGTACTACATTAAAATGTACAGACACTTTTCTCTTGTTGAAATGAACACACTTGCAACAGAGAGTTCTCTAAGGTAGCCATCTGCACTCTGAACCAAAGAAAAAGTAACTGATGTGAAGGTGTAATACCAGGAAACACCAGTAATAGGAAGGGCAACCTCTGGACTCCATTTAAATTTTGGAATAGGTGATCAGGTAAACAGTGACAGCACTTTCCCATCATTTTCCGTCTAGCTAATGGTCTGCAGGAAATAAGTTAAGAAGTCTATTTAATTTTCTTTAAAAACATTTCATCTTCTATTTCATCCAATTTTAGGGCAGTTCTCAACCTGTCTTTTCAAATCTATAGACATGGGGGCATTTATTTTCATATTGAATCAATGTAGAACATTCCCTTCAAAACAATTTGCTACAGTACAAAACATAAACTGTTAACATTGTAAACTAAAACAGAGAACTCAGAAGAGGAATAAGAAAAAAAATAAAACAAGTCTAAAACCAACGGGGTAAGAAGGAAGCCATAAAAACTCTCAAAAGAGAGATAGAAAAACAGATAGGGGGTGCCTGGGTGGCTCAGTTCGTTAAGCGTCTGCCTTCGGCTCAGGTCATGATCCCAGGGTCCTGGGTTCAAGCCCCGCATTGGGCTCCCTGCTCAGCGGGGAATCTGCTTCTCCCTCTCCCTCTGCCTGTCTCTCCCCCTACTTGTGCTCTCTCTGTCAAAAAAATAAATAAATAAAATCCTGTTTAAAAAAGATAGAGAAATAGAGAGAGAGAGATACAGAAATGTGTGTGTGCATGTGGTAAAATAACAGGTTCAGATCAGATTTCAGGTTGCTGAAAGACTCTAAAGCGAAACTAACAAGTGATTAAGACTCCCTTAGGGAATGAATGCAGCACCCAGCCGTGCAAAAAGCTAAATTACCAGGACCCAAATCCATGGAAATAGGCCTCACCTTCCCCATGTCAAACTAAAAAACCAGATGCAGGCTGACTCCTACTCAATTCCAACATACTTTGAAGAAGCTACTCCAGGATAGCCTGGGATTGCTAAATTAGCAGTCACACCATCCTGACTTGAGTCTGTTATCTTTACTGCCTAGCATATCCTAGGTACTCAAATATTCAGACAGGAAAGAAGGGAAAGAGGAAAAGAGGGAGGGAGAGAGGACAGGAGGAAGGGAAAAAAAAGGAAAGATGTGCTTCAAACAGGATACTTCCTACAACACTAAAGTATAGTTTTTATATGACTCAATTTTTCATTTAAAAGAAAAGATTCTTTCTCATATACTTGAAAATCAAGTCATGGTTCTAGCCCTTATTTTCACAGTATTCTTGGAGTACAAATATATAAAGCATATGTTAATAAATTACATAACAAAGCACTATGTATTTATGAACATACTATTTGTTACAATACCTAATTAAAATGTATACATATTTTGGCTTGTAATAACTTAAAAATTATTTTGAGTAAGTCATCAATTTATATCAGAAGAAAAAAAGCAGAATGTGAAGATAGGCTTGGTTTAATTCTATAATAACAGTACTTTGATATAAAAGCTAAAAGATACAGGAAAACAGAAAGGTAAACCATAGCAATCTAGAGATCTCAACATTTCCAATAAAAGAGAAGAATGCAAGCAAGCAATAGGTAGCAACTATGGGACTTCCGCTGGACTTTGAGTATTTTAATCATGTAATTATCTTATTACTTTCCTAAGAATACTGGGAAAAGAAAGACAGTGCCACCTTACACCTATTACTGAAACTTCAGTTTGTACTTTCTTTCCCTGTGTCACCAGCTTATCAGTGTAATCACCACAGTTATTTGCTCTTTGGGTACCATTCTAGTTTCCTACATGAATAGTTGTTACACAGTTAAACAGACACTGTTTCCCTCTGAATGTGAGTCTCTGCTGCGTATCCAGACTTCTGTTCAGCCAGCTCCCCTTTCCTCTGAGCACAGGAAATTTTACAAACTAAAGAGTATCCATATTTGGATTAGTTCCAAATGAAAATCAGGGGAGTGGCTGATTTACAAACTGGTCTTTTTCTCAGCAAATCTGAACTGCATTAACACCTCAGCATGGTGTTAGTGGTCACACAATTGGCCAGGTTGCCTTTCAGATAAGCAGTAAATATATGTGCAGAGAATAACAGGCAAATATTTGGGGGAAGTTAGAAGTTCATATTCAACTGCAAAATTTAAAAAGATGTTAGGCTGATAAAAATGAAAACTGGCATTGGCAAGATTTTTTTAAATTTTACAAAATCTAACTTGCCCTCAGGAGTTCAGCCCCTTGTGTCACAATCTGACATGAAATTTTTCATCCTCTGATCTGTAAGTTCTTCCCAACAATATTTCCTTTTGTGTTTTTGTTCTGGTGATAACTAAGCATTCATTGATTCATTCAACAAATGTTTATTTCACACACAGTAAGTGTCAAATAGTAGTTTAGGTACTAAGGGCCCTGTCTTCATGGAACTTACTATATTCCTAACGAGAGAGACACACAAGAAACAATCTATAAATATATGTATATAATGCCGTATAATACATAATGTATAATACATATAATGTAATAAATGGTGATAGATGCAGTAGAAAAAAATCAAAGCAGGTGAGGGAGTCAAAAGGAAGAAGTAGGCTGGGGCCAGGATGTTTTATTTATGTATTGGGTATATTATTTATGTCAGGAAAGGCCTCACTGATAAAATGGCATCTAAGCAGAGGCCAGAAGAATGTGGGGGTGCAAACCAGGTGGCCAACTGGGGAAACATAGCTCCCCAAAAAGGAACAGCAGTGCAAAGGCCCTGAGAAGCTCCATGCTTACGGTTTGAGGAAAAGTGTGGCTGGAATAGCCTGAGTAAGGGACAGTGGCAAGACACTGTAGAGACTTTAAGGGTTTTGGTTTTCATTCTGAAACAGGAGTCTTTGGAGAGTTTGGAGAAAAGCAATGATACAGTAATCTGACAGGGATTTTACTTTCAAGGCATGGCTCTCACTGCTATACAGAATATACCTTATACTACATAATCAAGAAGAACAGCGTGAAAGTGCTGAGACTAATTAGGAGGCTACTACAGTCAGCCAGGCAAGAAGCAATGGGGCCCCGGACCTGGGAGGTAACAATGGAGGTAAAGAGAAGTATTCAGATTCTGGGGTGCCTGGAGGGCTCAGTCAGTTAAGCATCTGACTCTTGATCTCAGCTCAGGTCTTGATCTCAGGGTCGTGAGTTCAATCTCTGCATTGGGCTCCACACTGGGCATGGAGCCTACTTTAAAAAAAAGAAGTATTATTCAGATTCTGGTCAAAGTTTATTTATCTTAAAATAACCTTAGGGCTAAAAGCATAAGAAATTTATACCGGATTATATGTTTATTTTATGTGCTTACATATATATTTTACAGCAACATTACAATAGAATAGAATGTCAATACTAATGATCCATAAGAATTTCTTTAAAAATAATCCATAAGACATTCAACTTAGGAAGTACCAGTGACAAATAGATAAATTTATAAATGAAAGTAAACATGGGCATGGTTCCAATATAAAGGAAAAATATGTTTTCTAAACTTATAAGTATTAATTTTACAGGGAACTACATTAAGGCAATTTAAAACCATATACACAGTATTTATATCATTATAATATATTATATGTAAATGCTTATAATTTGTTATTTATGTGTGTAAATAAGTACATATATATATTTAGACAGACAGTAAAACAGTGATTAAGAGTACATGTTCTGAAGTTGGATTGTTTAGGTTTCATTAACAGCCCAATCCTTGAATAGCTTTAGTTTCCTCATTTGTAAAATTGGTATAATAACAGTACAATTGCTAAGTTTCCTGACAGTATCAAAGACACATGTGCCCAGCACATAGTAAACATTCAAGAAATAAAAATTATTAGTATTATTGTCATTATTATACAATGACATATGCGTGAGCAGTTGGGTATGTTTTTCCTAATATTCCAATATTTCTCTTTATTATTATTTCACTCTTCCTGAATAATTTTAACTTTTTACCTACAAACTCCCTCAAGGTAGGTCTAGTAAAGTTGATGTGATATGTTTCCATTAAGGTCTACTGGATTTCTTGGGATTTCTTGGCATCATTTCTTACTTTTTTGGAACTTTGTGATAATACAGTCTATTGTTAAAATATAAGAGATTATTTTCTGATAAAATGTATAGCATACAGTATATGCACGAATATACTGAATAGTTAAATTCTGTTCACAGGAACCAGGTTGAATTTCTATCTGAGCTCTCCAATTACTAACCTCTTAGACCTTTGTCATATTACTTAACCTCTCTGTGCATCAGTTACTTCATCTACAAAATGGGATGATATTAGTATCTACGTGTTTATGAGAGTAAAATAGTTAATATATGCAAAACATTTAAAAGAAATAGTAAATGTTATATATGTATACAAATGATGATGATGATGATGTTAGGGTATATATTTTTCTTTTACATTATAAATATGAATTTCATTAACTAGGTTCTAAAACAATTCCTCACAACTCTAAAAAGTTGTATCAATTATAGCATTTATTATGCAGCCTCTCTTTAAAGCATATGCAATATTCAGGAATCCACAGGGAGCAAACCAAAGAGAGCCTGAAATACTTTTTTTTTTTTTTTTAAGTAATCTCTACACCCAATGTGGGGCTCAAACTCACAACGCTGAAATCAAAAGTCACACACTTCCCCAACTGAGCCAGCCAGGCACCCGTAGCCTAAGGTATATGTATTTTTTTAAATGTTCACAATATTGAATAAATCATGTTAGTACCATGATATAGCAAATATAACCACCAATGTCAGATACTTATAATAATCATTTTTTTGAACATTTACTATAGTCTAAGTGGTTACATACATTAGTTCACTTAATCTTCGCTGAGGTTTCACTCCCCCAATTTACGAAGACGAAGAAAATGATCTAAAATTTTATTTTATACCTGAAACATTAAAAATCCAGATATTGGCTAAGTAAATGATTGTTGACAACAAAGAAGAAAGGTCTTCTGGAACATGTGTTCAATACACAAAAAGGACTGTTTCCATTATAACACACCGTTTCAATTATAAAGTTGTCTTTTTTTTTTTTAAAGATTTTATTTATTTATTTAACACAGAGAGAGACAGCGAGAGCAGGAACACAAGCAGAGGGAGTGGGAGAGGGAGAAGCAGGCTTCCTGCTGAGCAGGGAGCCCGATGGAGGGCTCCATGTGGGCCTCAGTGTGGGGCTCAATGTGGGGGCTGATGCAGGGCTCAATCCCAGGACCCTGGGATCATGACCTGAGCCGAAGGCAGATGCTTAACGAATGAGCCACCCAGACACCCCTAATGTTGTCTTTTGAGAATAGAAGACGTGGGCCTGCCAAGCAAGACATTATAAAAAGAGTATTAAAAGTGAAAGAAAAAAAAAAGAGCTAGAAAGCTAGAGGGGGGCAGACCAAGATAAGAGCACATTCTTGGATTCTGAAAAACAGTGAAGTGGATACAAAGACCAGAAAGATAAAAGAATGACTCAGCCTTCAAGATAGGTAAACGTTTTCTAAGATACTTTCAGTGTTAATCTTTACCTAGAAAGTAAATGGTTCTAAATACAATCTTAAGTTACAAATATATGTGATTTGTTGTTGAGGATTACATAATTACTGTTTCATTTTATTGAGATAATACAGGGCAGCCAAAGCAGGTATAGCTGGCTCCTGCCAAAAATGGTAACAGAAGACTATGATTGCAGCTGTGGATAATATCACCTCCTATCAGGTGTGAGTCTCTGTCATTGGTTCTAAGTCTCCCAGGAGTTTACAGGAAGATGCTGCCTTAGTTTAGACTAATTACAATCTAGGGTGAGGGGTGTGCTACACATGCCACTTAGAATCTAAATTCTCCTGCACTGGACTTTTCCATCTGCTGGATGGATTCAAGTTACTTAGGAAGGACTATCAGGCTAAATCATGATATCACACCTCTCACACACAAATTTAGAAGTTCTGTGACAATAGAATATTTTTTTGAGAACTTATTACTTATTAGACCCTATGCTAAGAATGTTATAAACATTAGCATGTTAATCCTCATAACAGCCTTGTGAGATAGGGATTATCATCTCCATTTTGCAGATGAGAAGACGAAGAAATTAAGTAAATTGTCAAAAGCTTACAGAGCTAGTACTATATTTAGGTCCCTTTGAGAGCTTTGCCATAGTTCTAATCCCTATGTTTCTATTTCCCATTATTACTGGCATAAATATAGGCTATGGATTCTGGAATTCAATCTTTTTCTTGAGGTCTGTAACTGCTCCTAATCATTGAGAATGGCTCAGATCTCACACTCTTCTTTGGTTTCTATGAATCAATGGCAAAGAAAATCAGTCTTTTGGGGAGGACTAAAAGATACAAAGAACCGTTTGCATTATGGCCAAGGTGACATCTTCAACTGAAAGATTTTCGAAGGCTGCCTTGGAAGCAGGGCAACATCAAGATAAAAAGCTGGCTCCAGAAAGGTCTGGAGGGAATTAGAATTCCCTGAGGGCCCAGGGACATAGCTGAGACAGAGGTTTTCACAGTGGTATATTTGATTAAGGCCTAGATAGGACCTGTATCATCCTTTAATGGGCTAAATAGAAAGAACAGACAGAGAAATTGCAATTTTAGAAGCTGGATGCTATTTGAGCCTAGAAGAAAGATAGAATTCCTCATAGAATGAAAACCATTCTTCTTGATTGGGGGAAAAATACTTTAATGAGACTTTTGGTTATGCTAAGGTAGGATTCTGGTAGCACTTCTAGAAAACAGAGATTGAAAGAAAAGTATAATAAAATAACAGAAAATCTTACAAACCCCCTAGTTTCAGAGGGATGGGGTCTGAGCCTTTTAGGGTTGAGAGAAAGCAGAGCTGTCTAGTTGCACAAACTCCAGGGGGTGCCATTCCTACCACACATTATGTGAGCTGTGCCCCTCTAGAGTTGCATAGTCTATAGCCTACACAGCCATACAGGAGGCTCTGGTAGGGAAGGTCTTAGACTTAGAGAAGATAAGAAATAAAGTGGGTTCTAGGGGCCAACAGGAGAAGTAACCCCTAGTATGGGAAGCCTGGCAGCAGAAATGGGTGCCAAACCTTACTGACTGATACTGATTCTTAGTGATAGATAATGATAGTGACTCAATGTGATTCCATATCTTAGCAATACTTAATTTCAAGTGCTCTTTAATTCCCATCCTTTAACTTCAGACCTTCTGGAAAGGTCTAACACACTGAATAGCATTATGGGAGTATGCTGTGGAGAATGTAAAGGAGCCGTCTTTAAATTTGGAGCTAATGAGAACGAGAGTGAGATGCAGCAGCAAGTAGACTGGTTAAAAGGGACTAATTAAAAGGACTTCAGTTAAGAACAGGAATTCAGAGTGAAAGCATGCAGGTGACTAACTACTCCCTAACCCTTATTTCTAATGAATCCTCAAGAGTGTGATAAACTTCCTAGGGTTTGGAATTTGGGTCTTTGCTTTTCTTTTACACTTAAGGGGAAAAAAAATTACCTAAGTACTTAGGACTTGTGGTACATACTGAGTGGATAAGCCCTAGATTTTCTAGAGAGAAACACAGTATCTTTCTCTCACGTGAGGGTCCTGGCAAACCCCCAAGGGAAGAATGCCAGCTATGCCCTCATCTGTAAATACTTTCAGATCAATACAGGCAAAGTTCTGTTTAGTTCAACCTGGGCCACTTCATGCCCAGTGAGACTTCCCTGGAACAGATCTGTACAGATGACCATGTCAGCCAAAGTCTTCAGCACTGGGCACAGGCCCACTATCTCATTGGGACTGTCTATTGCAGAAGCTGGGAGAGTCATCTGCTTAGTTTGGGCTCTACTAGAAGAAGATACTGAGATAAGCATGAGAATGCAAGTAATTTATTGAATGCTGATGCCAGGGAGAATAAATCAAAAAATGGGGATGTCAGATAGGAAAGAGAAAGAGATAATTAAACATTCACTGTTTAGCAGGTTACATTTATGAGCAACTGAAGCTTAATTCCGCTAAGGAACTTAGAAGACAGTATACAATAAACCTCATCTTTATCCCAAAGGAGACACATGGGAGCTAGGGTCTTGCTACTCAACATGTGGTTCAAGGGTTACCATCATCCAGAAGCTTGGTAGAAATGCAAATTATGGACCTCATCTCTGATCTAATAATTTTTAAGCAATTCCCATGATCCTTAAGCATATTAACATTTAAGAAAAACTAAGTATTCTCCACCAACTCCTGTCAGTCATTGAATGAGGGCTCCTGGATATTAACTCCCCATGCTTTTGTTGTGCTTCCTCTGTCCAAGCTAAGCTGGCTTCAGGAGCCAGAGAAAGCCTTCAGGCAACCAGTGGTAGGTACTTGTAGTTGGAAATCTTCATGTCTACCTACCATAGGAATTGGTGAATGCCTTGGGGATGGATATGGGAAAGGCTATAGCTCTACCATACATCTAGGTATCTCCCTCTCTCCTAAAGAAACTGGCAGTTGGAGTTTCCATCCCACATACTTGTTTAGTCCTTGAGCATTCTGAGAACAAAACCTTCCCCCATCCAAGCAATAGGTAAGAACACAAGCCTCAAGTTCATGAGACTCTGAAGACCTAGTCAAAAGGACAAACCAGTTTTAAAACAAGACTTGTACCAAACAAGACTAAGCTCCAGACATGCATGACGTGGGCAGGAACTGTAGCAGGGCTGAAGGTTCAGTATGTAGTGGTTTAGCTAAGACACAGAAGTAGGATAGATGGGGTTACTTTGACTGAACCGAGGAGTAAGTCTAAGGAACATACTACAAACAGCCCTAAGATGAGTTTGTTGCTAGGGCCAGCATCTGTGGCAAATAAAATTTTCTCTGGAATCAACCAAGTTTCTCTCTACAGGCATTCTTATTTGATCTGAAATAGCCAGTGCTGTAAAACAAGTCCACACAGATTTAGACCTTCCTACTCAGCTAAGAGCTTTCTATTGCCACATCTATGGCTAATGGGCCAATATAGATACCTGAATGCTTAGTAGCGTCTGCCTACTTGGCTTCTTTTGGAGTCCTTCCAGGTCCTACTTCCCTCTGAGGAAGGGACTGAGATCCTCACAGTTAAACCCAAGACAATATATATATATAAATCAGGGGTGATTAAGGATGGCCTTGATAGACGGCTGTCCAGGTAAGCAAAATACTACCAACAGGAATTTAAATAAATGTGGAAAACTTTACTTATAGGATTTTTCTCAAAGAAGATTGGAGGCAGGAGGCAGGAGGCAGGAATCAGACTGCCAGGAGTCTGCTTAAGTAATCACAGAGGGCTATCACACTGCAGCCCAAAGAGAATACAAAACTTTCATTCTGTTAACTAGTGTATGCAAATCTGGTGTCAGAGATAACGTGCTGGGTCAATAAAGTAACCTTCGGTTACTTCACCATCCTTCCCACATGTAAGGCTGAAAATATCTCCAAATAAACGTTAGCATAATCAACTATAAATTCCAAAAACAACAGCATAATAACAAATAATATTTATTAAGATCTAAATATAAGATATGTACATTATGAAGTATACAGTTTATAAGTGTATTAACTCTCATTCAAAAATCCTATAATGAGGGGCACTTGGGTAGCTCAGTCAGTTGAGCATCTGACTTGAATTTTGGTATAGGCCATGATCTCAGGGTCCTGAGATGGAGCCTCACACGGGGCTCTGCATTCAGCACAGAGTCTGCTTGAGTTTCTCTCCCTCTGCCCTTCCCCTGCTCATGCGCACACTCTCCCTAAAATACATAAATAAATCTTTTCTTAAAATCCTATAAAGAAGGTACTACTACTATCTCCATTTTATGAAAAACTGAGGCACAGTGAAATTAACACTAAAAGTCACAGAGCTAATAAATGGAAGAGGTAGGATTTAAACCCACATAGTCTGGTTTCAGAGCCTACTCTTTTCACCACTATAACATATACTTAAATAATACTAGTTTGTAGAAATACCACACGTCTAGCCCGAATGGGACATCCATATGTCTTGGCCCAACCATGAATTTAGTTAGGGTCACAAACAGAAATGTGAAGAAAGAGTAAATATTCTCTTTCTGTCAAAAACAAAAAGTAAAAATATTCTCTGACCTGCTAAATGAAAAAGCTCATAAAGCTTAATTATTGTGAATCATGTTTTGCCTAAATAAAGGCAAGCAAGTTTTAAAATGCATTTTCAGAATATAAAATTCAGCTAAAACACTGGCAGTTTCAGTAAATGTAGTCACCTGATGCCTCCCTGATGAAATCTCCAAAACATTACAAATTTTCTTCATTTTGAAAGCATCCTTAACAATTCCCACAGGAATTCGATTTTACTGAGCATGGCTTTTTAGTCTATTAAAATGACACATCGAAACCTAATCTTGAACAATATGACAAAGTTGTTGACTGCTGGGAATCAATTTTAGCAGTCATACCATACTGACAAGCTGTAATCAAAGACAGCTCATTTCAAAAAAAGGGCATAAAGCCTTCTATGAAGCCAGGAAACAGAGTCAACACCAGCTATAGGAGTGACACAAAGTAAGAATGGCTTCCAGAGGATGAAGGATGGGAAGGAATGGCAGATTATACCTGCCAAATAAACAAGTACAGATCCACAGATGAAACACTAAAAACAAACAAGGATGGTGCCAAAAAGAGCAGGGCAAGGAAGAATTTAACTGAAACTTAAATCCACATTCAATAGAAATGGTGTTATGCTTTTTTACTGTGGTTTTTCACTGCCACCAGATGTAGTATCACTACATCTGATTAAAAGATTAGTGAAAAATATGGTGGCCCAAAAATATCTGCAGGCCATTATGGCTTTGTAAAACCATCTGCAAGGCTGCATTACAGTTTCTCAAAACAACAGAATCCTCATTTGAATTCAACAATTTCATACAAAGGCCCATTCTGGGAAAGGTTCTTTAATAGGTGAAAGGAAACAAAAAGTAATCTAGGGATGAAGTCATAAGAACACTCCCTTTGCTTCTGAAAGGTCAATGATTAATATGTGATTCACTCAAGTATTTACCAAATGACCACCGAGATGACAGCAAAGCCATAGGTGGTAGGTTTGCATGAATTAGTCTGTTAAATAATTACTAGATATTTACTATGCAAGGCAAAGGGCTAGCAAGGCTGGGCATATAAGAAAGCCAAAGACTTTATACAAACTAATATATAATTCAGAAACTAATATAATGGATGTCAATTATCTCTCAATAAAAAAGGAAGAAAAAAAAGAAGAAGAAAGGAAAGCCAAAGACAATGTCTTTCTATCCCTGAAGAATGTAGCATCTAATTCGTTGGAAAGATAAGGGCAAAACAGCTAACCCCACAATGGCAAGGGGCAAAAGTTACAGGAGTTCAAAGGAAGAAGAAAAAAATAACTATATGACAGTTTCAGTAGATAAAGAATTTACAATGTGACACTAGTATTGTCCTGGTTCTAAAAACAATTTATCACACCTGTCATTCTTCTACTAAATTATCTTATTTTCTACCAACTCTCTGTCTTGCTTAATAACAAGGAACATAAGATCAAAATACTCCTAACCCAAGACCTCTTTACCTCTTCCATTTGCTGAAGGTGATATATAAATAACTTAATTAGTTCGTATTTCAGAAAGAGACCTATAGAATTTTTACTGCTATCCTCAATACAAATAAAAGTTAATCTCAGATGAAGAATAAAAAGCTCCTATCCACTGTTGGGGCTCTTCCCATATGTCAGAAATAAGCAAACTGTTCTCAAACAGGTCTTTATAATTCCATAAAAGAAAACAACCTGTAAGTACTTTTACAGATTTAACATAAATATTCTCATTTTCTATCAGTCAAAATCACCCAGTTACAATCCACAGTAATAATTCAACTTTTTCAGATAAAATAGTCAATCTTTATTAGATAAAATCAGCCAGAAAAATTCCATACTAATGATTCAAGTTATTTTGGATTTTGACCTTTAGTGGATGAATTGGAATCATGGTGTTGTTAACTAACCTACATGTATCAGATTTTTCATAATTATTACTTTTTTTAAATATAAATATCTGTAGCTCATAGCTCAGTCTCCCTTCCAATAAAACTATAGCTGTGCATAGTATGTTACAAATAAAAGGTCTAAAAATGAATATTACCATATGTACAAATATGAATTTGTAAGCAATCACAAGTTGTTCTGTGAGATCAATGAAGTCCCAGCTTTCTGCCCATTTAGTTGTTCTACAAGCATTTTTATGAAATGCTCAGTGGAAGCAGATTCAACTCCATTCTAGCAGCAATGTTCTAATGAGTTCAAAGAGCAGAAACACCTGAATGTGGCTGAACACAGGACAGGACAAAATCCCCGAAGAGGCTACTGAACTCCTTAGATTCTTAAAACTTCTTCATGCCTGAGCAGAGATGCCTGTACAGTACTACCAACCAACCCACATATTCTGAATCCATTTCACTTAAGAGATCATTTCTAATAACCATCAATGAATCCTTCCGTGATAATCAAACAAAAAGATACCTAAAGCCTTGTGGTAACCTTTTATAAAGAAGGGCTTCTGGTTAAAGTTTTACTACTAAATAACCATCCCTGCTGTATTAACTACAAACTTACTTCAAATGCTAACTGACAACTCTAGTGTTCTTTCAAATCTTCCGTATTTTTACTCTATTATTTTAGATGGGTATACGAATTACTGGTAGAGATGTGTTTAAAAGTCTCAATATGGTCTTGGATTTTGTGAATTTCTTCTCTGTATTTGAACATCATATTAGATGCATGTAAGTTTAGAATTCTTTATCTCTAGTAATGTGCTTGCTTTAACATCTATTTTATGATGAAATTAGCTATGCCATCTTTCTTTGGTTGATATTCACCTGTTATGCCTTCCTTTTCCTATGTTTTTACTTTTAACTTTCAAATGTTCATATTTTAAATGTGCCTCTACTCTGACAATCTTTTTGATTTATTAAGTTTGGTCCATAGGGATTTATTATTATTATTAATATCTATTTGGATTTATTTCTAGAGCTGTATTTTGTGTTTATCTGCCCTGCTTTCTCATGCTTATTTTTTTAAACTTTTTTTGAATTGATCGAATTTTCTTATTTCATTTCATTTGATATCCTTTACTGGCTTAAAATTCATATACTCGGGGCACCTGGGCGGCTCAGTCATTAAGTGTCTGCCTTCGGCTTGGGTCGTGATCCCGGCATCGGGATCGGGATCGAGCTCGGGATTGAGCCCCGAATCAGGCTCCCTGCTCATCGGGAGACCTGTTTCTCCCTCCCGCACTCCCCCTGCTTGTGTTTCCTTTCTCACTGCATCTCTCTCTGTCAAATAAATAAATAAAATCTTTTAAAATAAAATAAAATAAAATTCAAATACTCTAATTTCAATTGTTAAACCAGAAATTATAGCATGAATAATTAACTTAATAATATCTAAAGTTAAATGATATGCTTATCTTCCTTTCAAATAATATTTGAATATTAGAATGCTTTATCAATAATTATCTCTTTTATTATATATGCCACGATCCGTTTTTTTTTTCAGTTTTCTTTGACCACGAAAATTGGGTATGTTTTAAAATACAGTCAATATCTACATTTTCTCACATATTTTACAAGTGTTTTTATTTAATATTTCTACTTTGATTTTAGATTTTCAATATGTAAATATTTTCCACCTTCCTCATATCCTCCCTTTTGAAGTTTCTTTACTTTTTGTTTCTCTGAAGATCTCTTTAATTTGCCTTCATATTTGTTATATACTTAAACTTTGTATACAATGCTAAGAATATTATTCACTTTAAAGATTGCCGTCACACTGGCTTCTGCTTCTGTTGTGGCTATTGCTAAGCCAACCATCATTCTAATTGTTGTTAGGTAATCTGTATTTGTACTTTAGCTATTTTTAAAATTTTTACTGTCATTGGTGATCTTCAGTTGCACTAATGTGTTTCTGGGTTTTGATTATTTTGATTTATATGTATGTATGTACTTCCCAAATCACATCTGTTAAATTCTTAGCCATTATATTTTCAAATACCACATCTACCCCATTCTTTTATTATCTCATTCTGGAACTCTGATTAGATGTACATTCTAACTCTATCCTTGATGTCCTTTAATTTCTTTTATGTGTTGTGTTTCATTATCTCTCTTTCTCATATTATTAGTAATTTCCTCAAATCTATATTTTATTTTAGAGAGAAAGTGAGAGAGTGTGTGGGGTGGGGGAGGGGTAGAGGAGAGAGTCTTAAGCAGACTTGTCACTGAGCCCATGCAGGGCTGGATCTCATGAACCTGAGATCTCGACCTGAGACGAAGCCAAGAGTCAGACACTTAACCAACTGCAGCACCCAGGCACCCCTTCCCAAATCTATATTTTACTAATTCACTCATTAAATGTGTTCATTCCAGTCTACAGTTTCAATTATTATACACTTAATTTAGAGTAATTGTTTATTTCTTGTTTTCTCCAATTAACTGTCTGAATTAACTTTTATTTTCAATTCATCCAATTATTTCTTTAATTATATTAAACATATGTATTTCCATTCTGTATCTAATTATTCTAATACCTTAAGTCTTTTGGGTCTCTTGTGTTCTTATGCCTTTTATGAATTTTGGTTTTAAGCTCAAATTTGTTAGAGGTTTATCTATGTGAATCTCTGTGGTCTGGTTTATTGTGTATTCCTCTTAATAGATTTGTATTTCCCAGGCATCTGGGGGAAATGTCCACCTGCAACTGCTTTAAACGAAATTCTCATTTTATGACATTTTGGACAACCAGGTACTTAACTCCAGAGGATTAATATTCTATAAAAAGGATATTTGTCTCTTCTATATAAGGATATAGTACTGTTTTTACAGGCAATAAAATATACTAATTCTAATTTGGATTTGTAGAACAAAAAATATTTTTGATGCTGCAATTCTATTTCAACCTGTTATTGTTAGTGATTTGAAGTATGTTTCCATCAAAAATTGTATATTAACTTCTGATCATTTACTGAAGAGTTTCACATTCATATTCCTTAAGCTATTAGAAAAGAAATAATTCCATGCCTTGATTTTTATTTAAAATGAAGCACCAACCAAGTAATTTTGGAAGATGTGGTGAATACAGTCAGTTAAGCATCTGCCTTTGGCTCAGGTCATGATCCCAGGGTCCTGCTTCTCCCTCTCCCTCTGCTGCTCCCGTTTGTGCGCTCTCTGTCACGTAAATAAATCTTAAAAAAAGACATTAACAATTCCTAAACCTATCCTTATAAATAAGCTATAAAGAACTCGCCATTTTACTTAATTATTGAAAATCACCTAGTGTTGGTAATGTGAATTTGTGTGGGGAAGGGGGTACAATGAACCAATAACTTAATAACAATCTTTATGGACTCCTTAGAAGTGATCATTTTGATTTCTAATGGAATTTAAACACATAATTCTACATTTTTCTCAACTGGAGAAAATTCTAATCTAAAAGAATTTCTTTAATATTCCAAAATAAAATACAAATTTCCTTAATATCTTGTCATTTTTAAACAAAAAACATTTTGAAGAGGAAATACCTTTGTTAATTAAATATGAACTCTAGATGCTGAAGTGTTTATATATATAAGCCATTTTAATGCATTTGAGTGTCTACATACCCATGCAAGCTGCCTCCTCTCAGAATGTGGACTCTTCCTCTTTCTCAGACATGAAAACATAGCCCAACCTTCTGTTGTTGCCAAAAGGAACTATTCTAAGATAATCAAACTGAAGGCCCTAAGACTCTGGAACTCTTCTTTTCCTCTAAAGAAAAGGATTTGGTTTTATTTATTATTATTATTATTATTATTATTATTATTATTATTGTCATTGTCATTGTTCATGGTTGTTGGCTGAATGATATCCTATCAGACAACCCTAAAGAGACACTAAGGAAAAGGGCATCATGCATTCATTTTTGTTAAAGCATCACATCAGGGTTCTTATTTAACTCAGCCGTAACGAAGGAAAATCTTTTATGAACTACCAAAACATTTCTAGGATTTAACATTTGTAGTGTATGTGGGTGCTTGTGTGCAAGCTCGCACACACGTGCATTCACACACACACTATATTTTCTCTATGTGAATTCTCCTTTTCATTTTGCCACCACTTTCATAAAATGCTTCGTCTAGAGAACTCAAGCCAGAACAGTTAGTGCAGTATGTTTACAAAGATCAGGATGAGGCAACAATTAAGCACGAGCAACACATGAATAGGATAAACACAATCCTCTTGGGCACATTTTATTCCAAAACATTTTTTGGGTCATATTTTCAATGCTACTGAAAATTACAGACAGTACAACCAGAACTTAGGTGTTTTAGAAAAACACACCAACATAAGAGAGTCACTAACCCTCAGAGCTCATAATTTTTAATTCCAGGCAACAAAAATTCAAGCCAGCAGACACTGAGCATGAGACACACATACACACACACACCGATAGTCTAACTTATAATGCACACTTCTAGAATAACTATTTGTGTAATAAAAACAGATAACATATATTATGTATTATGAAAATATTTCTATATCTTACAAATACTAAAAGAATTGACCAGACCTGCAGTACACCAGAAAATCTCTAGTTTATTGCCAAGCTGCATGTTCAGAAAAGGTAACATCTGGTGGATGTCACTTCAATTTGTGGATCCAAAGCAGAAAGTAATAGTATTGACATAGCCTCTCCCTTTAGCAGAGGGGGAAACAAAGTGAATCATAATCTAGATTAAAAAAAGATGGAACTAAAGTACATGATGGCAGACTTAAGTTTGTATCAGAAAAAAAAAAAAGACAGACTTTTGAACAAACAAAACTACTGTGAGATGCCTTTTCAGTCATATCCATTAATGCTGACAGGAGGGAACTTACAAAGAAAAAGGAAGTAACATGCTGAGTTTTTACTTGGATTGAGTCAATACAGATAAACACACTGATTGGATGGCTGGTGGTCAAACGAGGCAGAATATATCTGAGAAGAAATACACATGACTTACTTAGATTTATTTTATTTTTTTTTGAAGATTTTATTTATTTATTTGAGAGAGAGAGAATGAGAGACAGAGAGCACGAGAGGGAAGAGGGTCAGAGGGAGAAGCAGACTCCCTGCTGAGCAGGGAGCCCGATGTGGGACTCAATCCCAGGACTCCAGGATCATGACCGGAGCTGAAGGCAGTCGCTTAACCAACTGAGCCACCCAGGCGCCCATGACTTACTTAGATTTAATTCTGATTAATTTAACTGGAAAAAAACAATTTTAGTCTAATTCCATTTATTTTATTTTAAAATTACAAACATAATATATGCAAACTGCAAAATTTCAGGCAGTAAAGAAGGGCAAAAAATAAAAAGTAAAATTTGCCCTCTCTCCCAACACTGTATTTCTCACATAGTACACACTCTAAAAGTCACATTACACACAGTTTTCTTCATTTTGCTTTTTCCTCGTCGGAAAATATTATAACAATTTTCTATATCCATGAACACAGATAGATATATGATGTTATATATCAAAGAATAACTGTAATATTATTTATAGATATTTGGATCACTACCATATTTTTTATAATCACAAACAATGTTGTAATGAATGCTCTGCAAAGGTCTTTAGATATGCTCTACATATAGCCTGTATTCTGGCAAAGAGTTGAAGTTTCCCCAGAGGAAAAAAAAAGTAATTCTCTTTATGCCTCCTTACCTATAGGATCCTTTTTTTGCTCCCAGGTCCAGTTCCCTCTACCTACCTACCTACCTTCTCCTCCCACCCTACCGTTCACACATATAGATGTACCTGTTTAATTCCAACTAGTCCATACAATCTCAAGTAAAACGTTACTTCTTCTAAGAAGTGTTCTCTGATTACTTCCATCCTTACCCTTCTTTTTTATTCCTATAAGATACTGTATAGACATTTTAAAAATATTATTTATTTTTTTTAATCACTGACATATCAACTAGAATCCTGCTATTCACACCTCACTTTATTTTCTACTGGAGTGGAATATGTAGAGTTTCTACAATCCCTATCTGTTGGCAGAAGTAATAAAACTAGATTATACTTACACTCAGAAATCTGCTCAATTTAGTTAACTCAATAAAGTGATTAATTGAAGAAAGACCAGGAAAATTAGTTTTTGATGGAATTAATAAGTCTTTGAATTGGTCAATTCAGCCAAATCATTTAGTCTGTATAGACCCACATGAATGCAGTCTATATCATCTCAATAATAATATCCTATGGCAAACCCTATGACACTAACACACCAAAGGAGATTGACCATCAGCATTACAAGTATTAATAGATATTATTATTATAGATTATTACAACTCATAGTGTAATTTAAACATAGTAAAAGCATTTCTATTGCAGGACAAGATAGAATAATAGGGACCAGATATAGACTCCAGTCTGAAGCAACTAAAAATATTAGACTAAATACATAAATACATAACACAACAGTTTCCAGATATAGGACATAAAACAGTATAGAACAGTGATCCCTGAGTAAATGAATCCTACGATTGCACTAGCTAACTGCCCAAAAACATTTTCCATGTGGCAACAATAGAGAAAGGGAACCAAGATGGATTCAGACAGTCTTCTTGAGTTGAAGAAATATAATACAGTACCCAAAAATGTCAAGGCAGCTATAGTTCAATGGCAGAACATTAAAAGAAAAAAGCCATACAAAAGAGCTACAAGATCTACAGAGAGTAACTCCTTATTTCAGCTGAGTACTAATCAGTTCATGCATATGATGGAACTACCTGAGAGGAATAATCTCTGCTATTCATGCATATCTGAGAAAAGTTGATATTTCAATTAGCTGGAATTGAAGAATCTCAGGATTTATAGTACATCAGGGAGAGTACCAAAACATGCTAAACTCAGCAGTGGAAAAAATTAGTCCTAGAAGAAACTCTGCTCTGGTCCTGCCTAACAAAACTTAAAATCAAGCCCCAAAAGGGTCAAACTATCTTCAAGTAACTTCAATACATTCCAGAACAAAAGTCAAAATGTTGACAGAATATAAAAATATTCAGTACCGACATGGTAAATTTCACAATATTTGTGATCCATCAAAAATTATAATGCATGAAAAGATACATACACATGCACATAAAATACAACTATAAAAAGGAGAAAAATCAATCAATTGAAAGACTTGGAAATGACAAAGATGAGAAAACTAGTAGACAAGGATATTAAGAATCTTTATTATTATAGTCCATATGTTGAAAAAGTTAGAAGATTAAACATACAAGATTTTAAAAAATCAAACTTCTGGTGCTGGGGAACATACAAGATTAAAATAATACAGTAGGGGTGCTTGGGTGGCTCACTTGGTTATGTATCTGACTCTTGATTTTAGTTCAGGTCATGATCTCACAGTTGTGAGATCAAGTCCCAGGTCAGGCTCCACACTCAGCACAGAGTCTGCTTGAGATTCCCTCTCTCTCCCTCTCCCTCTTCCCCTCCCCCTGCTAATTCTCTAAATAAATAAATAAATAAAATCTTAAATAAAATAATAGTAGATGTGATTAATGACTGATTAGATAAAATAGAAGGAAATTTAGTAAACTTGAAAACATAGCTCAGAAACTATTCAGAATGAAACACAGCAAAAGGACTGAAATAAAAAAGAAAATGTACAGAGCATCAGTCAGCTGCAGAACAATTTGAAGCATCCTAATATGTATGTATTGAGTCCCCAAAGAAGTAGGGGTAGGAAAGGCAGAAAAAAAATTGGGAAAAATAACAAAGGAAGATGTCAAATTTTATGAAAACTACAGACCCACAAAACCAAAAAACTCAACAAACCATAAGCACAAGCAAAATGATGAAAATTCTACCAAAGTAAATTATAATCAAATTACTTAGAAACAGTGATAAAGAGAAAATTAAGAGGAATTGGAGGGGAAAAAAATACAACTTATGTAGAGTAACAAAGATAAGAATGACAACAGACTTCTCATTGGAAATAATGCAAGCCATAAGACAGTAGGGGAATATCTTTAAAATACTAAAAGAAAGAAAAAACTGTCAACCTAGAATTCTATACTCAGTGAAATATGTTTTAAAAACACAGGAAAAATGAAGATTTCTTTAGAAAGACTTTTTTCACAAATGCTGAAAGAATATACTGCCAGCAGAACTGCACTATAAGAAATGTTAAAGGGGGTGCCTGGGTGGCTCAGTTGGTTAAGCATCTGACTCTTGATTTCGGCTTGCTCATGATCTCGGGTTTGTGAGGTCAAGCCCCACATCAGGTTCAGTGCTGGGCATGGAGCCTACTTAAGATTCTTCTCTCCCTCTCCCTCTGCCCCCTCCTCAAAAAAAAAAAAAAAAAAAAAAAAAAAACTGTTAAAGAAAGTCCTTCAGGCAGTAAGAAAGTGATGCCAGGTGGAAATATGAATGAACACAAAGGAATGAAGAGCACTGGAAATGGTAAATATGTGGGTAAAAAGATCAGATGTTTTTCCCATTTTTGAAATCTCTTTAAAAGATAATTGACTCTTTAAAGCAAAAGGTATAACAATGAATTATGAGATTTATAATATATTTAAAGATAGTATAACAAAAACAGCACAGAGGCCAAAAGGAAGAAAATGAAAATATGCTGTTTTAAGATAACTATAATATCCATAAGTTATGCTATTAGTTGAAGGACAGAATGGAATAAGTTCAGTGTGCACATTATAAACCACAAAAAAAACACTAAGAAAAGTTATAACTAATAAGCCAACAATAGAAAACAAGATAGTATTTAAACCCAACCATATCAATATTTACATTAAAAGGGGTAGAAATACACCAATTAAAAATCAAAAATTGGGGGCACCTGGGTGGCTCAGTCATTAAGCGTCTGCCTTTGGCTCAGGTCATGATCTCAGGGTCCTGGGATCAAACCCCACATCGGGCTCCCTGCTCAGCGGGGAGCCTGCTTCTCCCTCTCCCACCCCCCTGCTTGTGTTCGCTCTCTCGCTGTGT
Source organism: Eumetopias jubatus (assembly GCF_037043125.1). Lineage (NCBI taxonomy): Eukaryota > Metazoa > Chordata > Mammalia > Carnivora > Otariidae > Eumetopias > Eumetopias jubatus. The sequence goes on from NW_028274815.1 coordinate 100,835,209, forward strand.
TTCTCTCTGTCAAATAAATAAATAAAATCTTTAAAAAAATAAAATAAAATAAAAATCAACAATTGTCAGATTAGATCTTAAAATCACCAAATTATGTGCTGACCACAATAAATATCATTTAAATAAAAAGATACAAAAAAGTTAAAAGTAAAAGAATGGCACAATATATATATACCATGCTAACACAAATACAAGAAAACTGGGGTGGCTACTCAGATAAAGCAAATTTCAGAAAAAATAACATCAAAAATAAAGAGGGTCTTTTCATAATGTTAAAAAGATTAATTCATCAAGAAAACATAATGATCTTAGACATTAATGCACTTAATAACAAAAATTCAAAATACATGAAGCAAAAACTGATAGAACTCTAAGGGTAAATATACAAATGTACAATGACAGCCAGTGATTATAACACCATTCTCTCCACGATTAATAGAGCAAGTACAGAGAAAATCAATAAGGATATAGAATAAGACTATTAGCAAACTTACTAACATTTATAGAACATTCCACCCAACAGAAGAATATACATTTTTTTTTAATTAATTTATTTTAGAGAGAGAGAGAGAGCGCATAAGCACAGGAGGGAGGGGCAGAGAGGCTTAAGCAGGCTCTGCACTGAGCAGAGCCCAACGCAGGGCTTGATCTCACGATCCTGAGATCATGACCAAGCCAAAACCAAGAGTCCAATGCTTAACCAACTGCACCACCCAGGCATCCCAAGAATAGACATTTTTTAAAGTGCATATAAAACATTTACCAAGATAGACAACATCTTGTACCATAAAACCAGTCTCACTAGATTTTAAAGGATTGAAGTCACATTAAGTATGTTCTTATATCACAATAGAATTAAATTAGAAATCGATGAGAGAAAGATATCTGAAAAACTCTCCAAACACTTGTAAAGTAAATCCTGTACCTCTACATAACCCATGGGTCAAAGATGAAATTAAAAGAGAAATTAGAACATATGTTCAACTGAGTAAAATTAAAACACAACATACTAAGTTTTATGGGATGCGGTTAAGGCAGTACATGAAAATATATTTACAACCCTAAGTATTTATACTAAAAAAGAAGAGAGGTCTCAAATCATTGACCTTACTTACCTTCCACATTAAGAAACCAAAAAAATAAAAGTAAATGAAACAGAGTAAGTAAACAAAGAAAACATAATAAATATCAGAGTGGAAATTAATGAAATAAAAAACAGAAAAAAAACACAAAGAAAAATCAATGAAATAAAAATCTGCTTCTTTAAGATCAATACAGTTGATAAATCCCTAGCCAGTGATGAGGAAAAACAACAGAACAAACATTAACAAATTAAGACTGAGCAAAGCGACATTACTACAGATTATACATATACTAAGAGGAAATATTATGAACACCTTAATGCCAGTAAATTTGACAATGTAGTGAAATGGGCAAATTAATTGAAAAACTCAAACGACCACAAATTCCCCCCACAAAAAAAACCTGAATAGCCCTAAATATATTATAGAAATTAAATTTGTAGTTAAAAGCTTTCCTACAAATATATATTTTATATATAAAAGGCAAGGATGTCTGCTCATATAATTTCCATTCGACATTGTACTAGAAGTTCGAGCCACTGAAATAAGGTAATACAAGACAAGACATTTAAAAAAATACAGTAAAAGAGGAGTGCCTGGTGGATCAGTCAGTTGGGTGTCTCCCTTTGGCTCAGGTCATGATCTCAGGGTCCTGGGGTCAAGCTCCACATCAGGCTCCCCACTCAGCGGGGAGTCCACTTCTCCCTCTCCCTCTGCCCCTCCCCGCTGCTGTGCCCACTTTCTCAAATAAATAAATAAAATCTTTAAAAAAATATATAGCAAAAGAAAATACATCCATATAGGAAAGGAAAAAAAATAAAAGATAGCATGATCTACTATGTAGAAAATCTCACATATTGTACAAAAAAGCTACTATAACTAATACATAACTTTAGCAGGGTTACAGGTTAAAAGAGCAATATTTTAAATTATATTTCTACATACTAGCAACAAACAGTTGAAAATTGAATAAAAAAAATTACCATTATCCCAGTATCAAAAATATGAAATATTTAGGGATAAATTTGACCCAAAAAATTTGTAAAACCTATACACTAAAATCTATAAAACAATGCTGAGAGAAATTAAAGAACACCTCAATACATAGGCTGGTAAACTAGATATTATAAAGATGTCAGTTCTTCCCAAATTGATGTATAAATTTAATGCTACCCCAATTGATAAGCTGATTATATATATACTAAAAATGTTGTGCTGGGCATAAGACATAAAACTCCTATCTTAGCTTGGCCTGCTATAACAAAATACTACAGACTGGGCGGCTTAAACAACAGACTTTATTTCTCACAGTTCTGGAGGAGGGAAGTCCAAGATCAAAGCACCAGAAGATTTGGTTCTTGATGTGAACCCTCTTTCTGGCTTGCAGAAAGCTGCCTCCTAACTGTATCCTCAAATGGTGGAGACAAAAAGCTAGGTGTCTCTTCCTCTTCTTAAAAGGACCTTAATCCCATCCTAGGGCCTCTACCCTCATGACCTCATTGAAATCTGATTACCTCCAAAGACCCCACCTCCGATACCATCACATTGGTGGTTAGGACCCCAGGAATGAATTTTGAAGGGACACATTCAGTTCATAACAACTCCCCTCATATATAGACAGCAATAATAAAGCTAAGACATAAATAAGAAACTAATCAATTATATTCATGTCAAAATTACAGCAGGAGTTAAGAGGAATTACTTCTTTGTTGGTGGGAGAGAAGAAGTGGACAAAAAAGAGAAGGAGCAGTGGCACCTGGGTGGCTCAGTCGTTAAGCGTCTGCCTTCAGCTCAGGTCATGATCCCAGGGTCCTGGGATCAAGCCCCACGTCCGGCTCCTGGCTCAGCAGGGAGCCTGCTTCTCCCTCTGCCTCTCCCCCTGCTCGTGCTCTCGCTCTCTCTCTCTCTCTCTCTCTCTCTCTCCCCTTATCTCTGTGTCTCGAATGAATAAATAAAATCTTAAAAAAAAAAAAAGAAGAAGAAGAAGAGAAGGAGGAAAGAAAGGCTTTGCACAGATGAGTGTTAATGACCAGGTATGTTACAGCTTGCAGCCAGGAGGGGAAAAAGATTCAAGGCAGAGGAAATAAAGTAAGAAAATATGAAAAGGAAGGAAGAGGAGAACTATACTAAGGAATACAGGATATCTCCAATTTTCTAGCCTTTGGCATGGCTAAAAAGAAAAGGTGAAGAGAAGCCTACAAAATTAAACAGATCATAAAGGACTTGCATACTAGGTTACTGACTCCTGACATTCAGTTCAGCTTGCCTTTCCTCCATTCCTTCCTGAAATACATGGACTGCATACATCAGACATGGTTTCAACATCCATGTTAACAGCTCATTCACAAGTTTCCTAACCTTGTGAACTGAATGTGTTTCACAGGTGTTCCATCTCAGACCATATCTTTTATTTAATCAGCTCTCCAGACAAGATTTCAAACTGGAAGTTAGCCCATGCTGTAACAATAACCTCTGCCTTCTACTTCTCCACTTTCTCTGATCTAAAAAACTTGCTCTTTGAAAAATAAACTCATATCCAGTTCTCAACCCAGTGTTATTTCACCTACAATGAATGTGGATTCAACCTGTCAGTGAGCCTTCTTTAGTAGCCTAGAAATCCATGGATACCATAGACAGAGTCTGGATAGCACAGGTCCAAAGTTAGCTACAGAAATGCCTCAGACCCAGAGCCGTACTGCATGGGTCTGGAGGCAGGCACAAATCCACACATGACTCACAGCAAGAAATGTGCATCCAAACTGCCATCAAAATAAGAAACCCAAGGTGGGACTCTATCAGGATCCAGAGAGTAGAGCTGAATGACTGCAGAGCTGAGGAGGATAAGAAGGGACAGTACAAATAGGCAAGGGGTAAAGCCGTCTAGATAAAAAAAAAGATTTCTGTATTCCCTGCAGTCTGGTATGGGAAAGTAGGGTGATAACACTTCATATACGCAGGACAAAACTATAGCTCCACCCCAAATACCTTACGTTTTTACAGAGCTTCAGAGGGCATTCACACACACTATATATTCTTATTTTATGCCTACCACTCTGAGAAGCTAGTAAGGCTAGAAATTGAAACTTAGAGATGTGAATGCCACCAGCTACTCACTTAGTAAATGTTGGTGGTAGTCATTAAGTCTAAGATCTGTAATCACAGATTCCCTTTCCACTTAATTTTTAAAATAATCTATGTAATAAAAAGTAAATATCATTTAAAATACAGTTTGAAGATTCCATTTCTAACATTCAGAACTACATAATTTTAACAAGTCCTTGACCTTAAAATCCATCAATCTCTGTGAATAAATGTATTTTAAGTGTCTTTTAATCATTAGCTGTGTTAGTAAACCACTAATATGTTATGACTTTTCTCCTTAGTTGAACATACCTACATCACAAAATTAGGGAAATGTCCCAAATAAAGTCCTATCACACACTGGATCATAATCTTCTGCCTTTATTAAGTAGTTTACATTAAATTATCTAAAATTTGCTGAGAATAAACTGTAAGCACAAAGGCACAATAATGCAAAATTCCATCATCATAGTTTCTGAGTATGCCAGGAAAAATGAGTAATGGCAGTAAAATGAGCTCCCTCGGGGTTCAACAGATACATTTACTTTAAAAAGACCAGAACATTTGATACTAAACATCTCAAAGAATATCTGAAACCCATTAAGGAAAAATTAGCTTATCTGTGTCAGAATAGATATCAAATAGGAGTGACTGATATACTAGATATCAAATCTTCCCAAATGCTTGGCAAAGCACTATGCTGATGTTCTACACTGCTATGTCTTTCAAGGTAAAATATAGCTGGGTATAATGTAAATATTTTGGGAAGAGAGAGAGCAACTTAAGTAAGCTATAGAAGAAAAAATTGAATACTGAAGCTAAAAAAGGTCTTAAAGAACATTTTTGTCTAATTCCTTCACTGATCTAGTGAGAAAATTGAAACCTAGCAATTAAGAGATCATCTAGCCCAATGTTGTCCAAAAGAAGTATAATGCAAACCACAAATGTTAGCCACATATAGAATTGTAAATTTTCTAGTGGTCACATTAAAAAAAAAAGGTAAATGAAACTAATTTAATATTTTATTTAATCCAATATATCCAAAGTATAATCAATTCAACATATAATCAATGTAATAAATTATTAAGAGTCTATATTCTCCTTTCTCTTAAGTATTTGTTATCTTATATGTAATTTACAGTTTCAGTACATTTTTACTAGCCATATTTTAATACTCAACAACCACATGTGGCTAGATCTAACACCATCAAATATTACAATAGAGATGGAATAAGCACTCCAAAATTCTGATTCCTGGCAGAATACTTAACCAAATTCACCATGCCACTTCCCTGCCTAATAAATCAGTGTGCTTCCCTGATAAAATGAGTTCAGGTAAACTCAAAATATTTCACAGTTTGAGTTCATTCTAAGTAGCTTAAAATGTTTGTAATGAAAATATGGTATACTCAAGAGTTTTCTGTAACATGTAACAAATAATCATTAAAAATCTAAGAATGAGTCCTCCAATAGAGACATTCCCTTTAAGAAATAATCAAAGGAACCTACTATCTATATTGTCTTTATCAATAGATAATGGAAAAACCATCAAGGTTTTATTCCAATTTATACCACTAAGGTGGCAAAAATCCAGTTATTATTAATATTAAAAAGACATTTATTTTCTAGTCATTTCTTTCAAATGCAGATATGAAATTTTACTGAGCATTAAACTCTTATAGACATTTATTTTTCAATTACATAATTATCTTCCCACCCTTTTGTCTTACATTAATGTATGCCTATTTTAACAATAAATATATACTACTCTTTAACTGAACCATTATTAAAGTACAGGTACAAAATGGCTACTCTTGGGACACTTGGGTGGTTCAGTCAGTGACGTGTCTGACTCTTGATTTCATCTCAGGTCAAGATCTCAGGGTCATGAGATTGAGCCCCACACCGGGCTCCACAGTCAACTCAGAGTCTGCTTGAGATTATCTCTCCCCCTCTCCTTCATCCCTCCTCCCACTCATGAACTCTCTCTCACCCTCTCTCTCAAATAAATAAATAAAACAAAATGGTCACTCTCATGAGATATTTGCATATTAAAATAACATTTATTATTTCACTATTTTTAATTTTAGAAAAGTATTTCTCTCTGTAAAAGTCAACATAGTTTCCAAATTTAAATTTTATTCATAAACACTAAAATAGCTTAATCTTGATTTAACAGAGAGCTAATTAGCAAAATTTGAAATACTTCATTATTTTTCATTTACCAAAATGTACAATCTTTACAAAATTAGCAATCTAATTTGCTAATAAGACCTCAATGTAACTTTAAAAAGTCAAATCTCTAAATTACAGCATATGAAACAAGATTTATCAATAATAAGGGATCACACATTTTAAAAACATTAATGTACTCAAATCATAGATATGTTGTTGAGATGGCTGCATCATCATTACCATCATCACCATAATCACTACCACCATTATCATTACTACCATAAACTTCATAAAATGTCAAGACTGCAGTTCAAAGAAATCACTTTATGCTATTTTTTTCTCAGAAATTAGTTTAAAAATTTTTCCAATACAAGAATTTTTTACATCTAATGATGAAGCCATTTTTATAATATGACAAAATGAAAACATATCTTGGTCTAATATTTAACTGAAGGCAAGATCATAAAATACTTCTGATAATTAGAAATGTATTATATAATTATTTTTAAATTGTTTAAAAATTTTCCTGATCTTAATTTATATACTTTGACATTGGGGATTATTATGTATTACAAGGTAAAGTCCAACTTCAGTATACTAAAATGATATTTCAGTGACTTCTAATACTAAACACTCTCCCAAAGAAATCAATTTCTGATCTACATAAATCAGTTAGAATAATCTTCTGAAATCATATAAGGTTTTAGAAAATAGTTCAATTGCATATATTTATATATGCAAGTCACATTATATCATACCTTAAGAATAAAAAGGAAAATAGAAGGAGGGAGAAAAAGAAGGAAAGAAAAGAAAAAGGGATGAGGGAGGGAGGAACAAAAGGAGGTATAAAGAAAAGTATTTGCATTTGTACAGTTTTGAAATATGTAACAATTCACTAAACGTACCAAGTCCAACTAGCTAATTGAAGGTATCTAAGTTTCTATTGGGGACTTCATTAGAAAGTCTAATTTGGTTTTGTGTGGTGTTGATGAAATATGAAAATATTCCCTATGGAAGGAGAATGACAATTTTTTAAAAAAATTAAAAGAAGTATTATGGGGGCTCCTGGGTAGCTCAGTTGTGAAGTGTCTGCCTTAGGCTCAGGTCGTGAACCTGGGGTCCTGGGATCGAGCCCTGCATCGGGCTCCCTGCTCAGCGGGAAGCCTGCTTCTCCCCCTGCTTGTGTTCCCTCTCTCGCTGTCTCTCTCTGTCAAATAAATAAATAAAATCTTTAAAAAAAAAAAAAAAAAGAGAAGTATTATAGAGGTTTATTTTTACTGAGGAAAGAAAGAAAAGTCACATTCCTAAGGCAGATAATTTCTTTAAGCTTCAAAAGAATGTTTTGATTTGAAAACTACAGATTTCAATCAGATTTTAATATAGATATTTCCATTTATCTTTTTTCAAAACTGACTTCACAGCCAAAAGTTTTCATAACTTTAGTGCCAAAAGTAGTTACTTAAAAAGCTCTTTATTCACCATACTTTAGATTATATAAAGAAGTAATTTCCTTTCCAGATTTTACTTATTTAGTCCCATTGTAATTCTGTAAAACAATAGCCTTCACAGATAAGAAAAAATCTTTTCTGTCTTCCTCATCGTGAAACAGTTATTGAACGCCTACTGTGCAATCAATGGTTTTCCAAATTCATCACTAAATAATAGATATTTTAATGAGTTTTAATCATGTGCTGAGTTTATCTAACAATGTTTTATATAAGAATATAGAAAAGTAAATTTAGGATTAGCTTAAAAATGAGCTATTTAAGTTTTAATTATGTGTCCTTTATTATTTGGAAATATTTCCTAAATATTTATTCAATTATTTTAATGTGGAGTATCGTTAATTGAGGGAAATAAGTAGGACTATACCATCATCTTTATCAATGATACATATACAAGAAAGGCTCCCAACACTATAGGCTCTTTTGGAAATCATGTAATATTCCTGTGTCTTTGAAAAATTTTTCTCATGTCCTTCGTAAATTTTAGAACTCTAAAAGCCTATCAAGTTTTAGACTCTAAAACCTGAAACTTATTTCATAAATGAGAAAACTCCACATGCCATTTAATTTATATCATTTATGAAAAATAGTTGTCAGTTTCATAAAAAGAAAAATGATGATTACAAACGTTTCATTTTATGTTCATTTTCCATTAATTCACCTCTACTATTAAATGACTTTACTTACTATGAAATTCCAAATGACTGGAAACAACATATAAAATTCATCTACAAAAAATATTAAAAAGAAAGTAAAAATTGGACTAAAGTAACATCACAGATAAGGCAGAGTAGGATGCTCCAGGAGTTAATCTATCTACAGAAACAACTACTGAAGTGTCAAGAACTGTCAGAATAAACTATTTCAGGATTCTGAAGTATAGTGAAACACTGGCAGTACCCAGGAGGCTGAATGAAAGAGCAGTAAAGTTCCTGACAAATTTTCTGAAATTTGGCATTTCACATAGCAGCTATCATCCTCCAATCCCCATCCCCATGGCAAGAAGTCATGGCAAGGTCAGATAGTGTTCTTGGTGCAACTTACCAGAGTCAAGAAATAAGTACATTGTCCAAAAAAACTGGGGTTGTAGATTTTGATCTGTCAATTCACTGAGAATGTGGCACAGCTGGCCACAGTTTCAAACTGATTGGGCAAAAGCAGAATCCTAGGCAACATCTGTCAAAAAATTTTAGAGATACAGAACACTTTTTTCTTTTCTTTTTGGATCTGGGCTTTCAAGGAATTTTCTGTAAGATCACTAGCTTTGAACAGGGAACTTTAGTGACTACACATGACAAAGAATACCAGTTGGGGGAACAGAAAAATTCACCAAACAAATGGATGACTGCAGACTTCATCAATTAACTACAAAAATCCAAAGTGAGGGAAAGAATCTGATTTCTACAGTTACCACATTACAATATTCAAAATGTCCAGTTCTCCCCCAAAATTACAAAGCATGCAAAGCAAAAGGAAAGCATGGTCCATTTATAGGAAAAAAAGAAGCCAACAGAAACCATTCTTAAGGAAGCCCAGTTACTGGGCTTCACTACACAAAAGACTAAATTATTGTCTTAAGCTTAGGAAACTGAAGGAAACCATGAACAAAGAACAAAAGGAAATCAGGAGAATAATGTATGAACAAGCAGGGAACATAAATAAAGATAGAAATTATAAAAAGGAATGAAACAGAAATTATTGAGCTGAAAAAGTACAGGAACTAAAAAATTTTTCTAGAAGGATTCAGTAGTGGTTGTATCAGGCGGAAGAAAAATCAGTAAATTTGAAGGTAGAGTAATTGAAATTACCCAATCTGAGGAGCAGAGAGGAAAAATAATTTTTTTTAATTGAAGAAAGCCAAAGAATTGAAAGAATACCACACCATTAAGCATATCAACATATGCATCATGAAAGTCCCACAAAGAGGAAAGAAGAAAAAGAGAGACAGAAAAAATATTTTAAAAATAGTCAAACCTCTTTATTCATGGACTCCATATTTGCAAATTCACCTGCTCACTAATATTTATTTGTAACCCCAACAGCAATACTCATCAGCGTTTTCAGTCATTCGTGTACATGCAGCAAAATATTTCAGTTGTCTAATATGCATATTCCCAACTGAAGTCAAAAAAGCTCTGCCTGCTTGTTTAAGCTCTCATACTCAATATCCTTTTCAGTCTACTTACACTTTTTTTTTTATATTTTCATGCTCTTTGGTAGTAATTTCACTGTTTAAATAGTGCTAAAGTGCAGGGTGTGTTCCTAAGGCAAAAAGTGATATACCTTTCAAAGAAAATTGGTGTTCAAGCATCAGTTATACGGTCTATTGGCTGTGAGTTCAGTGTTAATGAATCAGTAACATGGTACATCCAAATAAAGGAAGAGGACATTTGCCAATCTCTTTGTCAGCCCACTCCAGAAAGTATTAAATAACATTTAGAGTATGTGATGAAGTTATGGAAAGATGGAAAAACAGCTAAATTTGTGGATTCATAGGATGACAACCAATAACAAAAACCATAGTGGAAAGTACTGTTCTGATGCTAAAAGCTAAATAAATTATAGTAATGTTACCCAAGTTCCAGAAAATATTAAATATTGGCTGTTTTATTATCAAAAGAAAATAATGGTATATAATCATTTGTAAGAAATAAATATTAAATAGGTGTCTTTAAAGACACACACACACACACACACACACACACAAAAGAGATGCATATATAAAACAAAGTTATGTACTGATTGGTTGACAAAAATTTGTGACCAGAGGCTCCCAGAATCCTAACTCTGTATTTCCACTAGAAGCAATGGCTCAATATTCTCTAATTCAGTGTTTGCAATGACTTTATAAAAATAACTACTGCAAGGGGTGCCTGGGTGGCTTAGTCAGTTAAGCATCTGCCTTCGGCTCAGGTCATGATCCTGGAGTCCCAGGATCGAGTCCCACATAGGGCTCCCTGCTCAGCGGGGAGTCTGCTTCTCCCTCTGACCCTCACCCCACTCTCATGCTTTCTCTCTTTCACTCTCTCTCTCACATAAATAAATAAAATCTTTAAAAAAATAACTACTGTGAATAAGAAGAATGAATTGTAAAGAGACTGAATCAGTAATCAAAAACCTCCAAAGAAAAATTCTGAACCAGATGGCTTTTCACTGGTGATTTCTACCAACATTCAAAGAATTAACACCAATTCTCTCAAACTCTTTCAAAAAATAGGAGGGAAGACTTCATAACACATTCTGTGAGGCTAGCTTCACCCTACTACAAAAGCCTTTAAAAGTTAAACAAAGAATTACCATATGACATAGGAATGCCATCCTAGATATATACCCAGGAAAAATGAAAACTTACATCCACATAGAAATGTGTATACAATATTTATAGCAGGCTTATTTATAATAGCCAAGAGTAGAAATGACCTAACTGCCCATCAACAAATGAATAAATACACAAATTTGTGATATTTGTAAATACCATTCAGCCATAAAGAGGAATGAGGTACTGATACATGCCACAATTTGAATGAGCCTTGAAAACTTTATACTAAGTGAAGGAAGCAAGACACAAAAGGTCACACACTGTATGATTTATTTATATGAAATATCCAGAAAAGTAAATCCATAGAAACAAAAGGCAGATTAATGGTATCTTTACCATTAGCGGAGAGCAGAGAAGACAGGAAGTGAATACTTCAATAGGTATAGGGTGTTTTTCTGGAGATGATGAAAAGATTTTGAAACTAGAGGTGGTAGTGGAACAACACTAAAACTGCACTAAATTGTTACTGAACGGTGCACTTTAAAATGGGTCATATGTTATGTAAATTTCACTTCAATTAAAAGGAGAGAGAAAAAATTATATTAAAACTAATTCGTGGTTTCCTGAGAAGGTACTATCAATACTTCTCCAAAATTAGACTGCTGTCCTCTCTACTGCTTCTCAACATCTTAAATATAAAAGACACAGGCCCAATGGTGGCCTAAACAGAATGTTCCGACAATCTTTGCACATTTCTAACCTCCTACTTTCCTCCCCAGGGAAGCTGCCAATCTAATCCAAATGTCATGGTAACTTACACAATAAACTAAAAGCTCCTCAGAGCACATTGTTTTTTGATAGCATAGGTTTGCCTCTACTTGTTTCAAGTTACTGGCCTGTCCTAATGAAGGGGAGGGGGTGTGGGGAGAGGGAGGGATCCAGGCCTTAAAAAAAAAAAAAAAAAGGGTTCAGTGGCACTTCATTTATACACAGGCTACTTTTCTGGCAATTTTAACTAACCCAGCCAACAAACCGAAAGATGGTCAAAAACAGCCCCTCTACAATGCTTATATTTACTGAAACCCATACAACTAACATGCATTCATAAAGCTGTTACCCAAGTCTTCCCTCATCCATAGAGTATGTACTCTTGCTAAAGCTGTAGTTCTGTGAGCCACAATATTTGTCTCCCAGTGATATGCTAACTAGGAACAGCAAATTAGAAGTGAGACAGGAGCTGCTAAAGAATGGCAGTTCTAGACTTCCAGGGAAGATGGCAGAGTAGGAGGATCCTGAGCTCACCTTTTCCCATGGAAATACCTAGGTAGCACCCACATCAGTATAACTAACCCAGAAAATTATCCCAAGACTGGCAGAACAGGCTCTCCACAGTTAATCATAGAAAGGAGGTCACATTGAAAATGGTAAAAAAGGTGGAGACACAGTCAGGAACCAAACTAACATGTGAGGGGGGCTAACCATAGAAGGGCTAACCATAAAAGGGAGGGACACCACAAGTATGAAGAAGGGAGAAGAAGGGACCCCACACAAAGCACCCCATACACAGAGGACCTATACTGGGAAAACACATCCCCATAACATTTGGTTCTGAAAACCAGAGGGGCTTAACTTCATGAGTTTTTACAATCAGTGAGGCTTAACACCAGGAACTTTAAAAATCAACAAGCTTGCAGCACCTGGGTGGCTCAGTCGTTAAGCCTCTTCCTTCAGCTCAGGTCACAGTCCCAGGGTCCTGGGATGCAGCCCCACATCGGGCTCCCTGCTCAGCGGGAAGCCTGCTTCTCCCTCTCCCACTCCCCCTGCTTGTGTTCCCTCTCTTGCTGCTCTCTCTGTCAAATAAATAAATAAAATCTTAAAAAAAAATAAAATCAACAATCTTGGCTCTGGAAGAGCCAGAGAGCAATAGGAAAAAAGGCCTGCCCTTAAAGAGAGAGCATAACCAATAGCCTTGAGACATCATTTAACCAACAGAAGCAGCAGTCTGGAAAGTGCCTGGGGTATTTGGGAAGGAGATATATATATATAGATAGATAGATAGATAGATAGATAGATAGATAGATAGATAGATAGATAGAGAGATAGATATTTATTTATTTATTTATTTATTATTATTTATATCAGAATGTGTGCAGGAGGGGCAAGGATCTTTAGGAGACTTTTCCAAAGATAAGAGCTGGCACCATTTCTCTCCCCTGCCGCCAGACAAGATACCCAGACAACTGCTGGAACCAGCATGAACACTTACCATGTAGCTTGCTAACACCTCATGCCCTGCCCCCATATTCTCCTGCTGACCGCTCCCTTCAACCTACCCTTGGCAGGAGTCCATTCAAAGCCACCACAAGCATCTCATTGTGCAAGCAGCTCCAACAGTGGCCAGCACCACCCCAAAATCACTCTTGCCCTACAGAGAGGGAAGGATAACCACACACACAAGTTCCACAGCAGCTTCAGCAGTGGGCTGGGAGCAGATATCTGATCTGACTGCTGCCCCAGCCCATCAACAAAAACATCACAGAGGGCAGCATAAAGACAGAGCCTGGTAGTTCAGGGTCACTTGCAACCCCAACAGACAGAGGGCAGACATCTGGTCTGACAGCAGCCCCCACTCCCCACCACCACCAACGAAAGCTTCTGAGGGGACAATGCAGGGATAGCACCCAGCAGTTCAGTGCTGTAGTAATCAAAACAGTATGGTACTGGCACAAAAACAGGCACATAGATCAATGGAACAGAATGGAGAACCCAGAAATGAGCCCATGATTATATGCTCAATTAATATCCAACAAAGGAGGCAAGAATATATAATGGGAAAAAGATAATCTCCTCAACAAATGATTCTGGAAAAACTGGACACCTACATGCAAAAGAATGAAACCAAACCACTTTCTTACACCATACACAAAAATAAACTCAAAGTGGATTAAAAACCTAAATGTGAGACCTGAAACCATAAAATTTCTAGAACATAGACAGTAATCTCTTTGACATCAGCCATGGAAACATTTTCTAGATATATCTCCTTTAGCAAGGGAAATAAAAGCAAAATTATACTATTGGGACTATACCAAAATAAATGCTTTTTCACACCAAAGAAAACCATCAACAAAACAAAAAGACAACCCACCAATGGGAGAATATATCTGCAAATAATATATCCAATAAGGGGTTAATATCCAAAATACATAAAGCAGTTAGTCATACAACTCAACACCCAAAAAAACACAAATAATCCAATTAAAAAGTGGGCAAAAGACATGAACATGCATTTCTCCAAAGAAGACATGCAGATGGCCAACAGATACATGAAAAGATGTTCAATATCACTCATTATCAGGGAAAGGCAAATCAAAACCACAATGAGATATCACCTTATACCTGTCAGAATGGCTAAAATAAAAAACACAGGAAACAACAAGTGTTGGTGAGGATGTGGAGGAGGAACAATTGTGCACTGTTGATGGGAATGAAAACTGGCATAGCCACTGTGGAAAAGGTATGGAGGTTCCTCAAAAAATTAAAAATACAGGGCACCTGGGTGGCTCAGTCAGTTAAATGGCTGCCTTCGGCTCAGGTCATGATCCCAGGGTCCTGGGATTAAGTCCCACATCAGTCTCCCTGCTCAGCGGGGAGCCTGCTTCTCCCTCTGCCTTCCAATCCCCCTGCATGTGCTGGCTCTCTCTCTCTCTCTCTCCGGCAAATAAATAAATAAAATCTTTAAAAAAAGAATTAAAAATAGAATTGTCATATGATCCAGTAATTCCACTACTGGGTATTTACCCAAAGAATATGAAAACATTAATTGAAAAAGATACATGCACCCAATTTTTACTGCAGCACTATTTATACTAGCCAAGATATGGAAGCCACCCATATAATGGAATATTACTCGGCCATAAAAAATAATATACTATGCTATTTGCAACTATCATGGATAGAGCTAGAGGGTATAATGCTAAGAGGTAAGTCAGCCAGAGAGAGACAAATACCATATGACTTCACTCATATGTGGAATTTAAAAAACAAAGAAAGAAAGAGACAAACAAACAGACTTTTAAATATAGAGAACAAACTGTTGCTTGCCAGAGGAGAGACTGGTGGGGGATAGGTGAAATAGGTGAAGGGGATTAAGAGTACAGTTACCATGATGAGCACTAAGTAATGTATAAAATTGTTGAATCACTATATTTTACAACTGAAACTAATGTAACACTGTTAATTATACTTGAATTATTTTTTTTAATTTTTAATATGTTAATCACCATATATTACATCATTAGTTTTTGATGTAGTGTTCCATGATTCATTGTTTGTGCATAACACCCAGTGCTCCACGCAGAACGTGCCCTCTTTAATGCCCATCACCAGGCTAACCCATCCCCTCACCCCCTCCCCTCTAGAACCCTTTCAGAGTCCATTGTCTCTCATGGTTCGTCTCCCCTTCTGATTTCCCCCACTTCATTCTTCCCCTCCTGCTATCTTTTTTTTTTTAACATATATTGTATTATTTGTTTCAGACGTATAGGTCTCTGATTCAAAAGTCTTGCACACTTCACAGCACTCACCATAGCACATACCTTCCCCACTGTCTATCACCCAGCCACCCCATTCCTCCCACCCCCCACCACTCCAGCAACTCTGTTTCCTGAGATTCAGAATTCCTCATATCAGTGAGGTCATATGATACATATCTTTCTCTGATTGACTTATTTCACTCAGCATAACACCCTCCAGTTCCATCCACGTTGTTGCAAATGGCAAGATTTCATTCCTTTTGATGGCTGCATAATATCCCATTGTGTGTGTGTGTGTGTGTGTGTGTGTGTGTGTGTGTGTGTGTATACTTGAATTAAAAAATAAACTAAAATCAAAAAAAGAATAGCAGTTTTACATAAAGGACAGTGGCTGACCAACTATAAAAAAGCTGATGTAAGGACTCAGGCAGCATAACAATCTAGACCTATCTGATAAACAAGCAAACAGCCCTTGTGGTATAATCAAAGTATAGTAAATGATCTTCATGTTATCACAAAGTCACCAACAAATGATTACCTTTTTGTTGTTGTATGTTAAACAAATAAAGTAGTGGTGACATATACTTTTATAAGCTCTCTACCAAATATACTTAAAATCAAAAGTATCTGGCATTTAAGAGAGATAGCAACTGTTATCAGAAAAATCCACTTTGTTGCAACATCCTAATGAATAACCTGAAGGGGATTTAGAAGTTGATCATATTAATCAATCAATACTCATCAATATCATGTAGTGAGAAGAAAAAAAACAAAAAACACCTAAACCTCATTAAAGGGCAACTGTAGTTTAACAGAAAGAGTCCAAGGCTTATGGATACCCACTTACACATCTTGTCCCTGCCTCTTCTTTCTAGCTGTATTACAAGAAATCGACCATCCTTTTTTTTTTTTTTAAGATTTTATTTATTTATTTGAGAGAAAGGGAGTGAGAGAGAGCACGAGCTGGGGTGGGGGGAAGCAGAGGGACAAGCAGACTCCCTGCTGAGCAGGGAGCCCAATGTAAGGCTTGATCCCAGGACCCTGGGATTATGACCTGAGCCGAAGGCAGACGCTTAACTGACTGAGCCTCCTAGGCTCCCCTTGACCATTCTGTCTTGTTTTCCTCTGTAAAACAGATACAATATCTTCTTCACTGAAGTTCACATTACAGAGTGGCTAACAAAGTTAGAGAATTCACAATTCCAAAACATAGTGCTAGAAGGCAATAAAAATAGTTTCAGGGAAAGATTATAATAAATGATGAAGCTGTAAACAAAAGACAAAGCGAAGAATCACTAGAATTGTCATGACTTCTCAAGGCTTGTCTTCTCAAGTCACTGTTGGCATAAGAATCTTGAAAACCACACATTTGAATTGGAGTGACAATTAACTGCTATATTCTTCCTCAGCAGATTTTATCTGATTTTATCAGATTCATTTCCCAAAAGCATAAATATGATCTGATCATTGGGGCTTCCTGGTTTCTATCCTCAACTCTTTTTTTGCTCCAGACTGTCTTGGTGATCTCATCAAGATCCATACCCTCATGCCATATCTATTTCTGGCCTTGGCCTCTCTTCTGTATTTAAAACAAAGGAGACTAAGAAGAGCCACCAGAGAAAAGAAGAATCTGGGAGAATGAATATGGTAGAATTCAGTGGAGATAAAGCTATCATTGCCACAGTAGTATTTTAGGGAACTATGAATTCTACAAGATAGACTTCATAGCATGCTACTATATACATCATGGCTCTAGGTAAACACAGACAGATAAGAATTTCAATCGTTAAGCTAACACTTTCTAGGAATATGTCCTTGAGTAAGTTGTTCTGTCTTCATGTTCTCAGTTAGCAAATGTAGATAAAAATAATACATACCTTAGGGTAATGTTGAAAACTAAATAATACATTGAATTGAATGTATTTAGCAAAGGACCTATTAGTTGCCCAACAAAAATAAGCTATTCTAGCTTTGTGCCAACAAGCCTTCAATAAATGTGCATGAAAGTGTAAGTAAATAACATGTTCCTTAATTTTAATAATATGCAGGTAACACAATCATTACTGCAAAATCCACACACCTTTTCAAGTCCTTTGGTAGATGCAGTGTGTATCTAAGCATGAATGTGTTTTGTTTTTTTTAATCATTTGTAATAGGTAAAGGGCAGATTTTCAAGTTGACTGCTGAAAAACAACATCCCGTTACTTTGCATTTCAATAAGCTGATTTGCCAAATATAATTTTAAAAGAGAACATATATGCTCCAGGTAAGAAGTCAACATGGAAAAATAAACACGTGCACTTAAAAATTGGCAGTGCCAGTAAGAGGCCACCCACTGCCCTTGATTGTTTTGGAAGTTCATTAAAATCAGTAAACGAAACAGATACTAAAAACTTTAAAGTTCTTTTATGTTTACTTTCTTCAAGTAAAAATGCTATCTTTGACATGTAGACTTTAAAGGGTTACATTACTAAGGATTAAACTGATCCATTAAAGGAACAGGATAGCCTCATGTTGATACTTATTTTAAAATTGTGAAATGATGAAAGTAATTTCTGTGGCCCATTTTAAACTATGAATCACAACAGAGTTAATGGAAGTTAACGTAAACAGCAATGAAATAATAAAACTGTAATTTGATAAAGGTATAACCATCTACATTTCAATAAAAATGTATATAACACATATAACGAAAATGATAGATGTAGTTCACTCCTAAAGCTTTACTTAAATGATTATCTACGTTTCCACCTCAAAAAAAAAATTACTTTAGAATACACTTTACTTTCCCCAAAAGAACTTTTTCTTCACTGATTACTAAGATGAGATGTCATACTGTTAGCTGAGAGCATTTACAATGAAAAGTTTTCACTGTAACTTGTCACCAGTTTGATGCCTTCTAAAATCCCTCAGTATGAGTTTTAACAATCCCTGACTTCTTTTTGACACCTTTGAACAGAGCAGAGGAGTGGGATTACATAAAGCACCCTTTTGTGTTTCTTCCTTCCTCTTACCTGCATTCGCAATTTATAATTACTGTGAAAACTGATTTCTTGGCTAGGAAAGAACTCCTAAGGATTTCAAAAGAGAACTCCTAAAAAGTTCCCGGTATTTTAAAGCACATCTGAAAATGGAATAAGATGTTATTTAAATTCACTTAGCAAAAATTACCACAGTTGTAACAAGAGCTACATTGAACCAAATTGCACAAGAACTACAAGTATGTGAAATAAACATTATACACTGGGCTCATAGCTTCATGAATTTAAAACCCTTCAGACTATCCTCCAATGCATTTGCCTTGCTTTGTGCAGAATTTGTCCACTTGCTCTGACTCCATTTACACTTGACAGATGGTCACATCACTCATGACATTTCCCATTTAGCTCCATATTTAAAATCAACTGCAGCGGAATGTAGCCTGGCAAGGGACTTTTCTCAATAAATATCCACAACAGGGGACATCAAAAACCTTTCTTCTTTCAGATGGAAACAAAACATTTGTGTTTATATTAACACAACTTTAGTTCACTTCCTTTCCCCAGGCCAATTACAGCTGGTACCAATTATAAAATGTTAAAAGCCTTGATTTTCCATATAGTTGTCTCAAAAATATTTTTTTCAATTTTAGTCAAGTGAAAGAAAGCTCTAGACTAATAATTTCAAATGATAATCAATTCTTCTTTGTTCCCTGACAATCAAAAATTCCTTTCCTCATGGTTTTCTTCTCTAATAAAATATCACTGACTTAAAATCTCAGATTTTTATGAATTTGAATCCTGGAAGTATCAATTAGACTATACTCATCAGTTTTAACTAATGTGAGAATGACAGTGAACTTTTTTATTTACCGAAGTATTCTGGCATTTTAAGCCTTCTCTTAATGCAAGACTAGGTTTCCAAGAAGCATTAGCAAATGAGTAAATAAAGCATTTAAATCACCAAAGTTGAAGAAACAGGTAGTTAATATAAATAAAATCTGAAAAGTACAAGAGATTTGAATCTATATTTCCAAAGACTGGCAATATGTTAAATTATAAAACCCATGATAGAAGATTTAATGGTGATATATCATTAAATTTCTCTATTAAATACACACATAGGAAAAGTTACAATTTCTCTAACCGATAATAATTTCCTAATTACAAGTTATAATATTTGATGAACCATTATATTTAAATGAACTATGACAATAAATCAGCAAAACTGATTTTCATAGCCCATCATATGTCATTCTAGGGCTTTTAAATATAGACTTTCCATCTCTTTGGAATAAATGGCTAGCATCATCAGTCCTTTCATTTCACAAATGGCCAATATCTTGATGTTGAGCTCAAGCACCTAGGACAAATTAACAGCAAAGACAAAAATCAAAATCCAAATATTTCCAAAGCATGGATATCACTTTCTTCACAAGTTCTATGTATTTAAAGGAACAAAGGCACAGTTTCTGCTTGTTATTTTGTGTTTTAAACAAACCTTTATGGAGAGGTTACTATTTCCTTGGTACTGTGCTGGTCATGGGGTTATAAAAAGGGATTAAGTTGCAAGTCCCTCCTCTAGAAGACAGCGGATGTATAAATATATTGCTTCCATACCATGAGGAAATATAGGAAATATATATGGATTTCTATGGTGGCCCTTTCATTGGTATGTACTTTTGTTCTTAAATATAAAAAGCACTAACACATTCTTAATTCCAGGTTGAGAAAAAATTTTGCGTGTTCCCTCTTCCCCCAACTTTTTCATAACGCATTCTCTCAAAGGTTGCATCAAATTCCTGTTTCAACTTGGAGCAGTGTTCCTGAGAGCGTGGTGTCTCTGTTTACAGTGTTTTTTGAGATGATTTTAAGTAGCAAACACAGGAACAGTTTTTTACTTTAGTAATTGTCTATTTATTGGAAACATATTGATGTTTCTTTTATTACAGATATGCCAATGTTGCTTTTTAAATTTAGGGTTTTTTAAAAACAACATAACAAAAAAAAAGGCACTAAATAATAATACAGGATTACTCAGTCATAGCAAAAATTCTCAAAGTGGTTCAAGACTGAATGAAGGGTAGGAAATCTTGAGGCTGCCTCCTGAAAAACACAGAATACGTGATAAATATGTGAGTCACTCCTGGACAAGAAGCCATGTTAACCTTCTCAGGATCAATCACATTATAGTGTATGTGGTGCCAGAATGAACAAAACATTATCCTTTTTATCACCATAGTTTAATTTTAGAAAAACTGATGACCATTTTCATCAAAGCCAGAGCTTCAAAAACCGATTTCGTTCACGGAATTACGTGATTGAGGATATAATGCACAGCATGATGACTATAGTTAACAATACCGTATTGCATATTTGAAAGTTGCTACAAGTCTAGATCTTAAAAGTCCTCATCATAAGAAAATAAATTACAACTATGTGAGGTGATGGATGTTAACTAAATTTACTGTGGCAGTCATTTCACAATATATACACTTATTAAATCATTACATAATATTATATGTAATTATATCTCAATAAAATGGGAAAAATGATTAAATGGCTAATTTTATATTGTATAATTTAAAAAAAGATAGTGTAATATATGAATACCCATTGAATTATACACTTACCATGGGTGAATTCTATGGTATGTGAGTTACATCTCAATAAAGCCATTAAAATTATGTCAACTTGAAAAAAAGCATAAGATAAATGCCAACTGATAAGACATAAGGTGCAAATATTTGTAGCAATTTGTACAAATGAAAAGCACAAATTCTGGAGCCAGTCTTCCTGGATTTAAATTGTGGCTCCACTGCTTCTTGGTTACATAGTTCTAGAAAGTTACTTAACCTCTCTATGCCTTGGTTTCTTCTTCTAAACTAGGAATATAATACCTTCTTCACAGGGTACCATGAGGATTAAAAGAATTAATATTTCTAAAGTGCTTAATTTAGTACTGATCACATATGAAGCATTAGAGCTAGTCATTATTAGCAGTAAAAATGCTTGGAGAGAAAAACATCTGGTGATTTTAGGTAGGGTGGATTTGGAGAGAGTTATACTGCTAACAACCGCTGCAGAACAACCACCTGCTTTATGAAAAATGTGAAATTTCAAGAGCTTCTTGAAAAACATTTAATGTGGATGAAATGGAACAAATATGGAGCTGAAAAATGGCAATAGTGGGAAAACTTTTGCAACTAGAATGCAGATGAACAGAAGACACTGACCAAATTTGCCTAAAAAGAGAAGAACTGACATGCTAAGGATAAGGCAATAAAATAGCTAAGGAGAACTAATAAAAACTCTAAATCAGAGAATCAGAAGCTTAGGCACTACCCTCCTAGGTGATTCTGATGGTGAATTAGATGGCTAGGGCCTCACGAATCACCAAATAAGCCCCAACGGATTTCCTCATGCTCCTACACAAGAAGGAGTTGGGATATTTAATTACTGTCAGATATGTACTTAAAAACTACAACATTATTTTATTATCTACTTCTGCAGGCCAAAGTCTGTGAACACAGACTTTGAGATAAAGGTTAATCAGAGAGTGCTCTTGAGAGTAAAGGAAGCAAGATTAGGCAGAGAGAAAAATTGGGCTGTGATATAATTGCCACAGAGGATTCAGCCAATCCCACAGGAGCTCTTTATCCTAAACTGAGGCAAGGACTGCTTTTGTAATCCCTGCATTGACCTATCATTTTATGTGAGGTGCAAGTACAGTCAGGAGTATAGCCTTAAGTGAGGCAGCTCCCATCAGATGAGGGCAATTGACAGAGAGGACCGGGGAGCCATCATAGCCCAGTACTCCTCACAGTTAGGAATGAGTTCCCTACTCTGGCAGGGGACCTGTGCAGTGCAAATGAGCACTCACCACATCCGTGGGTTCTGTGTTGTAGTACCCAGAACAGCAGCAAGGCCTGGAAGCTTGTTAGAAATGCAAATTCTCAGGTCCCATGCCAGAGCTACTGAATAGGAAACTCTGGAAGTGGGGCTTAGCAATGTGTGTTTCAACAAGCCCTCCAGGTAATTCTGATGCATGCTAAGTTTGAGAACCATTACCCCATATACTATGTAAAATATGAAATGCACACAAAATTATTTCATGGCAGCAACACTTGTCATACAGCCTGTACTTTTTGAATGCGTATCATGGACTGATATTCAGTACTACTGGAAAATAAGAAAATTTAATCACTTAGAGCCCTGACTTTGGGTCAGTTACAGAGCTGTTGGTTTACAGACTTGAAGGTAATTACTAAGCTGCAGCAATATTTGATCAGGCACTTTATATGTGACATGGATCAATGGAAAACAATAAACAATAAAGCTATAAAATAAACAATAGCTTTAAAACAATAAAGCTATATACATTGCAAAAAAAGCCTGTAAACATAAAAGAACATGCTAAGGGCAAAAAAATGCTAAGAGGTAGACAATTCTAGCTGAATCTAACATGGTTGGCATTTGACTCTCTCCTTGGGCTTCAAAGACCCCCAGATAAAAATAATAAGATGAGCTCAGAGAGGAGGGAGGGAATGACTTCCAGGCAATTCATCTTTCCTAAAGAAGTGGTCTTTGTAGCCAAGAGGGATATACAGAATTGGAAAATGCCAAGGAAAATCTCCAAGTCTGCATTAACTCCATGTGATAGAGAGCAGTAAGACAAATGCCAAACAGTGACAGGACAAGATGGTGAAAATATTCTTCTTCATAGGTATCATCACTCCAAGTATTCAATGACACAGAAGCCATGGTATAATCTGCAACTCATTAGAGCATTCCAGGAAACCTTCTGAGAAAATGATAAATGAAGTATCGGATGCCTCACACAAATAGTTTCAAATTTTCATGGTGTTTTCTTTAAGACTGGAACTAGCAGCCTTAGCAATTGGTATAAAAGCTCTATCTACATTACTACATAGTTCTCTATCTTCAAAGCCCTTTCACAGATATCTATAATTTGATTCTCAGAAGTATTGAGGAGGTGGCCAGTGTGGTAGCCACATTCTGTATGTAAAGAAATGGGCCTGAAAAGGTTAAATGACTTGCTCACAGTCCCATAGCAAGCTAACTGTAGAAAGTGCTATATATTATTAGCACTTATTATTATGCTTTATTGAATGTTTCCTGGGTACCACGGATGTGGCTAGAAGTTAATACTAATATTTTATAAAATTCTCACAAAACCCTTCAAGTTAAGTATTATTTTTCTCTCTTATAGATAAAGAAACAAGGAGAGGTTAGGTGGTTTGTGGAAACAGTACACAGCTATGACATGTCAGAGCCAGAGCCCAGGGAAGTTTGGCTCCAAAGCATACATTCCTTCCACTATACTATCTCAACTGGTTTTGGGTAGGCCTGGGCATTGTGCTTAAGTGATTTTAAGGTGCACCCAGGATGGGTAAACCCTGCTACAGTAGCAAAACATATACAATTCTGACCAGGACACGAGCTAGAGTGCAAATGTGTAAACTGACAAAATAAATAAAAAGGCATAGGAAGAAGACAAGAAATGAGTTACTTTATGAAAGAAGAGTAAACAAAAGGTAATACCCCAAATTCCACATTTTTGATAAACAAATATTAAGAAATTAAGTATTGGTAGGTTTGCCCATGTTAATAATGTATCAGGAGTAAGAAATCTAAAAGCAAGGCACACATCAAGTTTTAAGAAATACAATGATACTTCAGATTATGAAGGCCAGAACTCAATCTGATATTTTATTTGACTTATATAATTTTTCTACATTTAGAATAAACTTTTTTTTTTTTTGCCTTTCAGGATATATCCCATGTGTGTAAATGAACAGTTTTATACAAAACCAATGTTTTAATGGTATGGCTTCTTCAAAAGGTAGTTAAATATTGATTTGCCATTCTCCTGGCATAATGACCAAACAGAATACTCCATCAGTTTGCTGAACCAATGTCCCTACGTGCTGCCAAACAGGTCAGCAATTAATGTCTCTGCTGAGTAGTTGGTTTCCACGATATCTACAAGAAAATGATTTTCTTTGAATTGAAAGCAAAACAGGAGACAATCCATTCATTCACATGAAAGCTAACTTGTCATCTGAAACTCACAAGCAACTGCACTAGCAGCTCTTCTCAGACAGCAAGGCTTATTTCCTCCTCCCAGTTGCCAATCTCCATTTCACCTAGAAAAGCCCCAACCCCCTCTTTTTTGCTATTAAATTCCATATTAACACCTCCCAGCTGCCAAACCTAGCTTTCTCCTTTGTCTACCTTTATAGTATGAGATCAAGAGCAAATGCTCCAGAAAACTTAAAATCCTACAGCTGCACAAAATACACATGGGAAACAAAACCTTCCAGAACAGGGCATCTTTTAAAGTTTAATTTAACCTAAGCGTGTTGCTTAAACATATTTCTGCCCACTGACAGCAAAATTCCATATTTAGAGATTTTTAAAAGTATTCTACAGTATAATTCACATTTTTAAGTCACAATCTGGTGATATTTTATTCACTTAAGTATATTTGAATAATTTTAATCTCATCTCACTTAATATTTTTCCTTCATGTTTCTGTGATTTTTTTCTTCAAAATTGTTATTTACAAAGTATTTCTTATCTATAAAAAAATAACATTTGAATTTTTTTTAGAAGTGGTGTTCACTTTAATAGTTTTGGGGTTTTTTTCCCTCTTCCATTCTGATTTAAAACAGAGGGAACAATTTCCTTTTGGAACAAGAAAGAAATGAATATAGAATCCCAAGATATGTAAATGGAGACTCTGGGGCCATTAAAAAAAGTATTTGGATATAAAAGATAGAGAATTTACCTGATCTCTAATGTGAGAGCTTCTGAAACACACTTTCCTAAATAAATACAACTATTTTAAATGAATACTTCCCAAATCGGGAGAAAAAAATACGAGTCATTCACACAAAAAAGTATATACTCCTACTCAGAAAATTTTGTGTTTTCTATCCATTTTCATATGGTTAACCACAAATGAATAGGGAATTGAGGATACCTATTTTTATAAATTGATGATCAAGTAGATTGATGACAGGTATACAGAGAGACAGATAAAACACAGAAAATGTGCAGAAAAGTACAACCTCAATTATTTACATTTTTGTTTTTCAATCTCCATCTGATATAAATCTAGTAGCCAACAATCACTACCTACTCCACAGCCCTATACCACAAGTTCTTATAGAAAATGCCTTTCTATTAGATGTCTCTAAAGATCTTATTAGCAAGACTGAAGAATGCCTTTGTCATATCAAATATGCTCAGCTGTTTACCGCATGGTGAAGTAGTGTTAGAACCATTTAAAGATGTGTCTGACATCATTAATCTATTTGACCTCTGACCCACAGATCTAAACTGTAACTATGGTGACCAAAGCTTGACCTTACAATGCTGAGAAACTTTAAAGCTCTGCAGTATTTTGGGTCACATTGTTAAGTTAGACAAAGGGGTAAAGAAGTAATGTGACAGTTTCCTGGGAATTAAGGTCAGCAGGTCAATTGTGCTGAGGCTTTTTGTGATAAGGAAACTAGTTAAATTTTTTTGATCTGTTAAAGTTTTTAGAATAATACTTTGTTAGAGGTTGTGAAACATGCAAAGAAATCAATTTATTAAACTCTAAGGAAGTTGGAAGTAAAAGTACAATTAGTGTTGAACATTCAATAATATATTATTCCTTACCATTTATAGATGTAATACAATATACCCCCATTATCAAGGTCTACATGATCACAAGTAAATAATTTCATCTGCAAATTCCTACTCTATAAAGTACTCAAAATGGTAAAATGACCATTTTTTTAAAAACAAAGGGACATTCTTGTAAATGAATTCACAGTCATTTACTTTAATAAATATTAAATAAAAACTGCCCACATAAAAATACAGTATTATTCTCTAAGGAAAACCTATAATAAAAACAATGAGCATGTATGTGAATACAGAGCTTGTAACACCACAGAGTGGTGGCTACTATTCCTAAATATAAGCACCTCCTATATTTAGGTGTGTTCTCACTGCATAATTAAAGCAGAACTTCACATAGAAACTGTGAACCTCTGTTCTCAAGATTTTCTAATTACACCATTAATAAGCTAGACTAACCTTTTCCACAAAAAGGCACGTTCAAAGGCATTGCTTTATGGATATTTATCCTGAAGCCATGATTATTTCTATGCTAATCAGAATCAGCTATTCTATGCTAATTGGAAGCAAATTATTTAGTGTGTTTACTTGTTAATAATATTATAATATGTATATATGAGTGGGGGTGGGGCTCTGCAGAATAATAGTAAGCAAGTCTATTTTCCACATAAGCAAAACAGATTTAAATGGTCCCTGAACCAACTCAATTTTTTAAAAAACACGCACCCTACACAAATTCTACATACAATTCACATTTGCCATTATTTTGTAACTAATAAAATATCTTTCTCTAAAGAATCTGGAAGAAGGTATTATAATTCAAATGTATTTCAGCTCATATTTTAAAATGAGAGAAATTAAATACACACACACACACATTTTACCAGATGTATCATCATACCGGAAAAGAAAGGACACTACATATTTCTTTTGTGTTTACCATTTGGAAGGTTGGAGAGTCTCAGAAAGCAGAACACCTGAAAGATGAGATACCACTAGCTCCTTTTTTTTCTTATCTGTCACCTACACATGTGTTCAAAAGAATATATCAGTAATTTTTCTCCCATGTGTCCCTTGGACACTTTAGTAGGAGTCTTTACAAGGTTTGAAGGAGACTTTGGAATAGCAAAAGATTTGAAAACTTTAAAAAAGAAAATTCAAGTGTGGGTCACTATAATTGAATTTTGACAGTATGCTCTGGGGAAGAGAATGCTTCTAAACAAACCACACTGGGACACATAGTTATAAAGACATGGGAGAATCAGGCATGGCCAGTAAAGAATATACAACAACCAATGAAATCTTTTGATCACATATTTTTCTGCCTGGCTATGGACTAGATGAAAATAAATCCTAGGCTGAAAACTTTTTAAATTCATCAGTAGATAGTAATGTGAAGAAATAGCTCATGGAATCTTCCAAAAATAGGAATATATTATCAGCACCCTGGAGGTCTAATGTAAATAAGAAATAAAGGTGTAAGGGAGATAGGGAGGGCTGGAAGCTAGCAGTAATGCTGGGAGGGACTGAACCAGAAAAGCAAACAACTTAGTACACTTCCCTTCTCAAATATATTACATTTTAAAATCTGATCAGTTTTAAACATGAATGGCTAAAAACCTGCCACTAAAAAAGACACAGGCCCAAGGGCTTCTATATAGACATTTATATAGACACCAAATCTCCAAAGCACATTTCATTTTCATGTTACAGTCACTGTTTCTGTTACTTGCCTCAAAACATACCTAGTCATCTTTTTTTTTTTTAATATACTCACTACTGGATAATTTGCTAATATTTTATTTAGAATATCTGTATTAATGTTCTTGATTAACACTGGCCAATATTTTTCATTTATACGTGTGCTAACTTTGGTTTCATTACAGTTTTTGCTAACTGACAAACTGGCATATATTGAATTTAGTGATTATTAGTAGAAATAAAATGTCATCAAACCAGTAAATTAAGAAGAAACATTGGGGAAACAGAAAAATGGGGAAGAAGATGTGGAGTGTTTGTTCACATTATTGGAATCCTAAATGTGGGTGAGGTGAGCCAAGACTCTGATTGGAACTCTACCTCCTGGAGTAAAGGATTCCCCTTAGACTCAACTATGCAGCACATGCCACACCAGTTCTGGCTGTCGCCTTTTCCATACATCAGGTATTAATGCAGGAAGACTCATGTAAAGGCACTACATAGTTAACAGAGGTTAGAACCTTGTTGTGCGAAGTTCAGTGGAGGAAATTGGGACACAGGTTGGGACCATGAGAAGGATGGCCTTGACTTGGAAATAAAGAGGCTTTACTGAGTTTCCAAATTCTAGAATTTGAGAACAGCACACTTGTTTTCTCTTCCAACTGTCCTGAATAATCAGAATAAATCCACCCAAGGGGATTAAGGTAGATAAAAAAAAACATGAAGAACTGTTTCTTCAATTTCTTCTATGGTTATTGATTTACTTAGGTTTCTAACTCTCTTGAACCAAATTTTGTAATTACCTTTTCTTAGAAAATAATGTATTTCATCCAGATCCTCAAAGGCAGGGGTATAACATTCTCTTATCATTTTCTTAATCTCTGAAATTATATTCATGTTCTTTCTCATCCTTAATTGTGTTGTTTTTGGTTTTGTTTTGAAATCAGATTTGCTAATGTTTAAGTTTTCTTAGTCTTTTGATCAACTGCTTGGTTTGACTGTTTCTGGTCTCTTATCTAGTTCTTTCTCTTACTTTCTTTATGCTTATATTGTTCTATTTCCTGGTTCGTTTTTTCTCCTCCTGCTTGGTAATAAATGTATTTGAGATTATATGTTTTCCTCTGCTTACTGCTTTAGCTATGTAACAGAGGTTTTGATATTTAATAATCCATATTTTGCTTAGTCTAAATAGTTTATGATAGTCTGAACTAAAATCTAAAGAATGAGAAGACTTTAACTAGATGAAGAAAGAAAGGAAGAGTAATGCTGTAAGAGGGAACCTGTGTGCAAAAGGCTTATAATGGAAGGGAGTATGGCAAAGGCCTCTTAAAAATATATAATAACCACAGATATGCCATAAAGATTCTAAAAATTTCTTTATTTGGTTATTTTATTACTTGACTTTATTTCTGATAGTCTCAATAACTGCTTAGTAATCAAATACATAAAGTTCATAATTAGAAAAGAACCAGCATTTTTTTCTTATTCTATTACTAAGAATAAAAAAGAAGTGTTCAGATAAATGCAGATGAAATATGATCAAAGTTATTATTTTTAAGGTTTATAAAAAGATGGATTAGCCTAAAAATATTCTACATTCACTATACAGAAGTTTATTACAAATTTCCCAAAGTCACAAAATATGAGAGCAGAAGCTGTAATTAATCTAAGGCATGAAAGGGAAATATTTCTTAAAAGAAATAACTCAATATTTTTATATTTAAATTTTAGTATCCTAAACAAATCTCTTTTATAACTAGCAATTCCCTCACTGAGCTCAATATGTATATAAATTATTTCAGCACCATTAATAATCTAATAATTGTTTAATTTTTAGGATCTTCATCTATACATTTACACTATAATGTTTTAACATGCCACCATATAGACTGCATTCCTCTACTGAAAATGCAATTGTTTACCTAATAAAGCCCAGGGAGATTCATTGGAAGTTTCTTAGAAAAAAGAAACTGGTTTTTATGTCTCCCTTGACAGGAAATTAAATCAAAAATCCTGCATTTAAATAACACTGAGGTAGTGACACCAATGGATTGGGGCCAGGAAATTCAAAGTTAAAATTAAAGCTGGTACTTTGTCCCTAAAACAGGTTATTGTCCTGCCCCTACCCCAGCCTTGCAAATTTAATTAAATCTAAGTTCTGAGCAGTTGATATAAGTGGCTCAGAAAACTCTTTATAGGAATTTCATCCTTTAGGTGGCCTTTTGTGCTCCACTTCCTCTCAATGGGACATAAACAATCTATGTACATTTTCTCTTCTCTTAAAAAAAAAAAATTCAAGTTAAAAACAAAAAAACCCCAACTTTATCTCAAGTGTTCACTGTCTTCCCAAACCCAATGAAATAAAACTTTACCTTTAAAGTCCTTCCAGTCTCACAACTTGTACAATCAAGCCTGAATTTTCATCAACAGGTATCCTTTTGATCATTTGTCTTAGTGTTTTTTATATTCCTTAACATGGATATGGTTTTTTTCAAGTAACTTTGCTTTCTAATGATTAAGTTAGACTATATACCTTGAGAATTCAATTACAACTCATACATTAATACTTTCCCCTAAATCATCCTTAACCACATTAGTCTGTAAAGCATTGAATAGCTATCTAATATTAAAGTTTAAAACGGCATTTTCAAAATGGCTGAGAAAAGTTAATTTCTATTTTTCTCTATTATAGTCTTGAAAATTCTATAGTAATTACTTCTCACTGAAAAAACTCAATAAAACAATTGGTTTTAACTTCACAAGAGTTTATATTATTCTGTTCAAAAATCTTACCTTTGTCAACAATTCAAATTGATTTTCAGTAGCCAATTTTTTTTAAGTTGCATAAAAATTACTTCTGAAATGATCTTTATTTAATCTGAAACTATGTGGGGGGAAAATGGCATTTCTATAATAAGTATTTTCAACTATATTTTAAATACTTTTTTAATGAGGGTGTAGATTTGTTAGAGTACAAAGAAGACCTAAAATCTCTCTATTCTAAAACAAATACATGTAGATATTTAAATTAGGGGTGAAAAGGTAAGTGGGAAATAGGACCTTATATGGTCAGGTCTTTATTGTATTCAAGGAACAGTATATATCATGTCATGTGATAACAAAGTCCCCAAAGGTAATTGCAAGTGGTATCAGTGAACATGACAGAGTAGGCAGCTCCAAGAGTCCATGTTCCAACAGAAACATCAAGAAATCAAGCAAACATCAGAATCAACTTTGTCAGAATTCTGAGAAATAGTCCAAGGTTTATACCAACCAAGTCTGCACCGAATCAAAACAAAGGAAACTTAAAAATGCCAGGAAAGATTTGTGATACTTTTTTATTTGCCCTTGCCCCAACTCCCTCCTTGTTCAAAGTGATCTTAAAGATGGCTGCTAGCTTCCTCTTGTGCAACCCTGGTCCTTGGTTCCAGAAAAAACACAGAAGGCCTTATTTGCAAAGAATTATATTTATCTATTCTAATCTTCCAGGGCATACCTGGGTGAATAATAGATAGCATCTGGTCTGTTTTGCCTAACTGGAAACGCACTTAGGGTGGAAAAGTGGCAAGAATTCCTTGTAAGGTAAACAAACAATCCACAACTACCTGGAACAAAAGATTACGACTGAGACATACAATACAGCAACCAAAGAGGGAGAAAAAGCTGGGGAGAGAGTTTTTTGGGGAAATAGGGCATGTAGAACAGTCATGTATACTGGAGAATTAAAAAAGCCATGCACGTGTCCAGAAAAGACCTAATAAGAAACCAATGCTTTGGGGTGCCAGGTGGCTCAGTTGGTGAAGCATCTGCCTTCCTCTCCAATCATGATCTCAGGGTCCTGGGATCAAGCCCTGCATTGGACTCTCTGCTCAGCAGGGAGTCTGCTTCTCCCTCTGCCTCTGTGATCTCTTTTACTCTCTCTCAAATAAATAAAATCTAAAAAGACAAAAAAGAAACAAACAAACAAACAAACAAACAAACCAATGCTTTTACCTTTGACTGCTCTGTGGGTTCAGTGCAAGCAAGAAGTTAAGGCTAATCCAGATATGAGAAATGGCCTGACCGTGTTGAAAGAGAGACCAAGCAAAAGCCAATTTGCAAAGACCAGAAGAGGTCTGGCAGTATCTTTTCCAATTTTTTCTTTCTTGTTTTTCTTTCTGTTTTGACTTTTTTGTAGTTGTTGTTCTTTCTCTCATTTTTTTTCTTTTTCTTGCTGCCTGGTATTTAAGTTAATCTCTGTCAAGACACTAGCTGAACACAAGCTAAAGGAATAGAGACCTCAGAGATCACATGTGACAAAGAATACACACTTCACAAAATTAAATCACAAGTCACAATACAGTGGCATCTGGGTGGCTCAGTCTGTTAAGTGTCTGACTCTTGATTTCGGCTCACATCATGATCTCAGGGTTGTGAGACAGAGCCCTGCCTTGGGCTCCATGATTCTCTCTCTCCCTCTCCCTATGCCCTTCCCCACCTAAAAAACAAAAAGCCATAAAACAAATAGTTATAGCATATAGCAAGCAATAAAAATAAACCCAAGGAAAGGGGAAGAATCAGATTTCTAGAGCTCCACATTATAATATTAAATTTTCTAGTTTTCAACTGAAAAGCTATAAAGCATGCAAAAAAAAACAAGAAACTATGGTCCACCAACAGAAGAAGTTAATAGAAACTGTCCCTGAGGAACCACAGACATTGGACTTATTAGACAAAGACTTTAAATCAATTGTCTTAACAAATTGAAGGGCTAAAAAAAAAAAAAGATAGTAGTATGATATATAAACAAGTAGAGAATATCATATAAACAAATAGAGAATATCAATAAAGAAACAGAAATTACAAAGTAACCAAAGAGAAATTCTGGAAATGAGACATACAATAACTAAAATGGGGAAAAAAAAATCACTAGAGGATTTAAAATGCAAATTTAAGCAGGCAGAAGAATGAGTGAATGTGAAGATAAGTAAACAGTGCCTAAGAGAACTTTGGATAAAGTCCAGCATACTAACATATACATAATGGAAACCTTAGGTGGAGAGGAAAGAAGTAGAAAGAATATCTACTTCTAAAGAAGTAGGAAGATAATGGCTAAAAATTTCCCAAGTTTGGTAAAATTCATGAACCTACACATTCAAAAAGCTCAATCAACTCCAAGAGGATAAATACAAGGATATCTATAGAGAGACACATTATAATCAAATTGTCAAAAAACAAGGGCAACAAGAGAATCTAGAAACTGGCAAAGAAAAAGCAACTCATCACTCATACAAAGGAACTTAAATAAGATTTAACAGCTGATTTCTCCTCAGAAATCATGGAGGCCATAAGAGAGAAAAATGAAATTTTCTAAAGTGCTGAAAAGAACTGCCAATCAAGAATCCTGTATCTGGCAAAATTATCCTTCAAACAGAGGATTAAAACTATATATATATACATATATATATGAGTATATATAGGAGTACATATATATGAGTATATATAATATAGTATGTGTATATGTATATAGTATATAGTATAGTGTATGTGTGTGTACATATATATGTGACTATTAAGACAGTCTCAGAAAAAATAAAGTTGAGAAAGTTCATCATTAGAAGAACTACCCTATAAGAAATGGTAAAGGGAGCCCTCTAGGCAGAATGGAAGGACACCAGACAATAATTTGAAACAACATGAAGCAATACAGAATTCTGATAAAGGTAACTATACAGTAAATAAAAAAGCCAGTATTTTTGGTTTGTAATTCCTCTTTTATTTACAATAGGATTTAAAAGATGAAGACATAAAACAATTATGATCCATGTTAATGTTAATGGACACACAGTGCAAAAAGATGTAGTTTGTGATGATAATAACAACATAAGGGGGATAGCTGTACAGGTGCAGTTTTTGTACACTATCAATCCTAAATTGGTATCAATTCAAACTAGGTTGTTATAAGTTTAGGATTTTAATTGTAATCCCCAGGGTAACTGCTAAAAAAAGTCTTAAAAATATATACAAAAAATGAGAAGAGAATCAAAACAGTACCCTACCAAAAAAACAAATTAAGAAGAAAAGAAGGCAATGACAGAGGACATGAGGAACAAAGGAGCTATCAGACATACAGAAAACAAATAGCAAAGCGGCAAAAGAAAGCCCTTCCCTATCAGTAGTTACCATAAATATAAATGATTAACTCCCCAATCAAAGGTCAGAGTTTGGTAGAATAGATTAAAAGAAAAAAAAAAAAAAACCCATAATACAAAGCGCATCTGTTTGTATCTCTAAAGAGATTCACCTTAGATCCAAAGACACAAATAGGTTAAAAATGAAAATACTAGAAAAGGATATTCCATGCAAGTAGTATCCAAAAGAGGGCTAAGATGGTTAAAGTAATATCAGACAAAAATAGACTTTAAGTCAAAAATTGTAACAAGCCACAAAGAAGAACAATAGATAACTAGATGATGGATAGGTGATAGATACAAAAAGGGTCAATACATCAAGAAGAAATAATAAACATATATTCACCTAACAATAGAGAACAAAAATATACAAAGGAATCACTGACAGAATTGAAAGAATTAAACAGTAGTAGTAGTTGGAGATTTCCTACTTTCAACAATAAACAGAACATCTAGACATAAGGCCAACAAGGAAATAAGAGGCTCTGAATAACATTATACTCAAACTGGACCTACCAGACGTATATAGAACATGCAACCATCAACAGCAGAATTAATATTCTTCTCAAGAGCACATGGAACACCTTCAAAATATACAATATTGGGCCCAAAACAAGTCTCAATAATTTATAAAGATTGAAACATACAAAGTATCTTCTCCAACCACAATGGAATGAAGTTAAAAATCAGTGACAAAAGAAAGCTGGAAAATTTACAAATATATGAAGATTAAACAAAATCATCTTAACCAACCACTAGGTCAAAAAAGAAATCACAACAGAAACTTAAAAATATTCTGGGACAAATGAAAATACAATATAATGAAAAATTTTGGAAGCAGTGAAAGCAGTGCTCAGAGGGAAATTTACACTGAAAAGGAGCACCTGGGTGGCTTAGTCAGTTAAGCACCCGCCTTCGGCTCAGGTCATGATTCCGGAGCCCCTGCTCAGCAGGGAGTCTGCTTTTCCCTCTCCTTCTGCCCCTCCTCTCCAACTTGTGCTCTCTCTCACTTTCACTCAAATAAAGAAATTTTTTTAAAAAGATAAATTGCAAATCAATACCTAACTTTACATCTTAAGGAACTATAAAAAGAATAGCAAACCAAACACAGAGCTAGCAGAATAAGTGAAATAATAAAGATCACTGATTAGATAAGTGAAATAGAGAATAGAGAGTCAATGAAACTAAAATTCCGTTCTTTGAAAACATCAACACAATTAAAAACTTTTAGTTTGACTGAGAAAGAAGATGACTAATAAGTGAATAAAATCAGAAATTAAAGTCGGGATATCATTACCAAATCTAAAGAAATAAAAATAATTATAAAAGGATACTATGAACAATTGTGTACCAACAAATTGGGTAACTTAGATTAAATGGACAAGTTTCTAGAAACATACAAACTACCAAAACTGACTATAGAAGAAAGAGAAATTCTCAGTAGAGCTATAACAAAAGATTGAATCAGTAATGAAAAACCTCCCAAAAAAGAAAAGCCCAGGACCATATGGCTTCACTGGTGAATTCTAACAAACATTTAAAGAACAATTAACAACAATCCTTAACCTCTTTCAAGAAATAGAAGAGTAGTGAAATGAACTCCTTCTGCAAGGCTAGGATTACTTCAAACCAAAGCTAAACAAGGACACTATACAAAATGAAAACTACAGATTAATATAGCTTTATCATTATGAACGCAAAAAATGCTCAATAGAATACTAGCAAACCAAACCAATAGTATATTAAAAGGATTATACACCATGACCAAGTGGGATTATCCCAGGAATATATAAATGGTTCAATTTAAGGAAATCAATCAATGTGATATATCATATTAATAGTACAAAGGAAAAAAACCACACATGATCATCTCAATTGATGTAGAAAAAGTATTTGACAAAATCTAACACCGTTTCTTGATTTAAAAAAAAAAGTCAGAAAATGGAATAAAAAGGAACTTCCACAAAATGATGAAGGCATTTATGAAAAACCTACAGAAGGCACCACCACTGCTATTCAACATTGTACTACAAGTTCTAGACAGAGCAACTACGTAATAAAAAGAAATAAAAGGCATATGAATTGGAAAAGAAGCACTAAAACATCTCTCTTTGCAGATGACATGATCTTACATATATAGAAAATCCCAAAAGAAATCCACATAAAAATTTATTAGAGCTGAAAACTGAATTTAACAAAGCAATATAAAAATCATTTGTGTTTATATATACCAGTAATGAACAACGCAAAGAAGATATCTATACAACTCTTAGAAGAAACTATAGGAGTATATCTTCATAACTTTGGATTTGGCAATAGATTGTTAGCTATGACACCAACAGCACAAACAATGAAAGAAAAAATAAATATAATTGGACTTCCTCACAATTAAATTTAGAAACTTTTGTGCATCAAAGGAGTATATCGAGAGTGAAAAGACAACCCACAAAATGGGACAAAATGTTTGCAAGTCAAAACAACAATCAAAAAGGCAAATAATCCAATCAAAATGTGCAGAAGTCTTAGACAGACATTTCTATAGAGAGATAAAATGGCAAATAAGCACAGGAAAAGGTGCTCAACGTTAGGAGTCATTAGGGAAATGCAATTTAAAACCACAATAAGATACCATTTCACACACACTGGGATGGGTATAACCAAAAATGTAAAATAACAAGTGTTGACAAAGGTGTAGAGAAACTGGAACCATCATACAATGCTGGTGGGAATGTAAAACGGTACAACCACTGTGGCTCCTGAAAAAGTTAAACATAGAATTATGACAACACGGCAATTCTACTGCTCGGTATATACCCAAAAGAAATGAAAACTATGTCCACACAGGAACTTATATACTAATGTTTATAGAAGCATTATTCATAACAGCAAAAAAAAAAAAAAAAGAGAGAAATTACCCAAATGTTCACCAACAGATGAATGAATAAACAAAGTTTGGTGTGTGTGTGTGTGTGTGTGTGTGTGTGTGTGTGTGTATACACACACATATATATATATATATAAAGGAATATTATTCAGCCATAAAACAAAGAGTGAAGTACTGATACATGTTAGTATATGAACCTCAAAAACATTAATGATAACCAAAAGAAGCCAGACACAAAACATATGATCCCATTTATGTAAAAAATCCAGATTGGCAAATCCATAGAAACAGATTGCAGACTGGTCGTTGCCAGGAGCTGGGGGAGGTGGGAGAAATGTGGAATAACTGTTTAATGGGTATGGGTTTCCTTTTGAAGTGATGAAATGTTTTGCAACTAAATGGAGGTGGTGATTGCACAACATTGTGCAATAGTACATTTGTACTACATGCCATTAAATTGTTCATTTTATTTAAGATTTTATTTATTTGACAGAGGGAGACACAGTGAGAGCAAGAGAGGGAACACAAGCAGGGGGAGAGGTAGAGGGAGAAGCAGACTCCTCGCTGAGCAGGGAGCCTGACCCGGGAGGGGGGGGGCAATCATGACCTGAGCCGAAGGCAGCCACTTAACCGACTGAGCCACCCAGGTGCCCCTAAATTGTTCATTTTTAAAAGATCAATTTCATGACAGTGGCCAGTATGTAGTAAGTTATTATTACCATAGTATATATTTCTGCAGACCAAAAGTCATTACTTGGAGCTATGAAAACTCATATAATCCAGAATGGAATCCTAGGATTTTGTCTTGTGGAAAGGGATTCTATTGGACATTACAGAAGCTGACACCTGGGCCTACTGGGCACATCATCAATACTGAAGTTATAAACATGACCTTTATTAAGCAGCTAGAAAAGGAAGTGAAATGTGCAGACAAATCAGCAGTGTCAATAAAGGGGATCTAGAAAATAAACTTGTGCTGGGCATGCACGAAGAAAATAAAAGGTTAAGGTGAGCTGTGGACAAAACAAAAGAAGACTAAATGTCAGAAAGATGCAGTGGAAAGAAGCATGCATTCCTATCTATTGAGCCTTTTTCTCCCTTGGTCCCCATGGTCACTGGATTAGCTATTGGCTCCTTTTTTTTTTTTTTTTTTTTTTTTGGCATCCTGCTCAGAAAGCCTTCATAGTTTATAGACAGCTGCCTAGGCCTTGGACCATTATGACAAAAATGGTCTGAAAACCGTATCAGGCAGTTAAATTACTCTGCGCACCATTCCCACCTACAGAAACTGAAATATCTGGTCTTTCAGAAGAATGGGAGAAGTGCTAACAGCTCCAGTTTTAAGGTTTGAGGATTTTATCCTTAAACATCAGTCAGTCAGTTAGGAGTGAATTTTTAATTCACTAAAATTTAATTCCATAAGAAATATATGAGTCATCTATTATGTGTCCAGATCCATGCAAAATTTCAAGACAAGGGCTGAGACCTGAGAAGGGAAAGACAAAGCCTGACAGCATGTGCCAGTGAGGAAAATACAGAGATGGTAGAAAAGGGGTCACAGTCTTCATTTCCTTGTATCATCAGGGAACACTATAAACCCTGACAAAGGTGGAGGGCTGCAGTTGAGGGTATGATTAAGAAGTAGAATCAAAAGTATCTGAAAAATTGGGGCACCTGGGTGGCTCAGTCAGTTAGTTGTCTGCCTTCGGCTCAGGTCATGATCTCAGGGTCCTGGGATCAAGCCCCACATCAGGCTCCCTGCTCAGTGCAGTCTGCTTGTCTCTCTCACTCTCCCCCTGCATGCTCTCTCTCTCTCTCTCTCTCAAATAAATAAAATCTTTAAAAAAAAATAAGTATCTGAAAAACTTTATAGGATGGTCCAGGGATGGCAAATACTTCTCCCTCCTGGAAAACAGTGACCATAACACCCCATCTCATCAAACCTGGATGTGACTTGAGAATACTTAACCGTCCTCAGAGAGTCACCACGAATAGATCAGCCTTGGCACAAGTGTACAAAATAGGTAGTATAAATGAGAGCGATTATTATTACTGAAAACTGAAAAGGTGAATTAAATTTCCCAAGTGTCCTCAGTATACTACAGCCCCTGCCCATTAGGGAAGGCCAAGAAGACACGTTTCAGATCTTAGTTCAGCAGCGTCTGTCCTGTCCAGGAGATATTTTCGTTTATTGCTCCCCCAAATCAAAGACGTCTGCTAGAATTAAGTAATAATTGCAAGACTCTATTGAGTGTGACCATAAACAAGCACCATGCTAAACATTTGATATACCTTGTCTCAAATGTAGGGAAAACTACCAAATGTGATTTCCTAGAAGTAGGTATTTCTGAAATGCCTTTCTAAAACAAAGGATGCCTGATCACAGCAGTAACTTAACAGAAGATGAGGACTTTATAGCTTGCAACCAGATTTGATAACCACAGTAATTCATTTGCCCTCTCTAACAACCCCTTGAGGCTGGTGGGGCAGCTCTTAATAACCCCAGGAGAAACAAAGTGACTCACCCAAATTCTTGTTACAAACAGTACAAGGTATCAAGCCCTTGCCCAGATTCTGAACACATTAGACTTGACTTCCAGATGTAAAGAAATTTGAGAAATTTAATAATTTACTGCCTAACCTCCCTTTCTGAGATCTGCCCTGCCCCTTTGCTTTTTGTATGTGAACTCTGAAAGAATGTCCTTCAGATACTTACTTATATTCTCTTGAGCTAAAACAAAAATTTCCAAGCACTACTGCACAATTAAAATCATCTAATGCAAAATTTCTGAACTATAACTTTTTTTAAAAACTCCTCTGCAAGGCAATAAGGAGCACAGTGGGTAAGAACTTGGGTTCTAGGTAGAGCCAGTCAGTCTGGATATGAAGCCTGACTGATTACAGTACTGTGTGACCTTGGGCAAGTTTTTAACCACTTTGTTCTAGGCTGTAAAAGGAGATGATAATGGCATTAACTACCTCACAGGGTGGTTGAGTAAATCCAATGAATTAATGTAAGTAAAGTTCTTAGGAAATGACCTAGACCATAATACATGCTCAGTAAATGAAAATTATATTTGAGCCAAAAGTCTGCTATCTTGTAAACTGTCCCTAGGACTAAATCAATGTACTTGAGAAGTTGCATTAAGGCCTTTTAAGTCCCAGTATGACATTCAGTCCACTGTTTACCTGAGTACTTTACTATGTCTTCTATGTATATAACAACACCTGCCACTTGAAAGTAAACTAAATTGTTGTATTTTTCCTCTTTGAAACTGATCCTTTACTTCCATATTTCACTCTTTATTTTTGTGTGCCTCAAACCTGAAATGGTCTTTGCTTTTTAAAATGAACAATTTTCCCATTTTAGGGGAAGAAATATATAACAGCTGCAAAGATAACTTGAATATTTCAAAGAACTATGCCTGGCATCTTTGAGAATAAGACACATTTAAGTCAGAGAGATGGCTTTGTGTGAGATCAGTGCAGATCCAAAGGTTTTGGACAAAATGGCCTCTTTGGCCATTTCCCAAAATCTCAAGAGTGCTGCCTTATTTGTAAGTTTATTTGCATGGATCTTATCAATATCAAATGTACTCACATATTTACTGTGTGCCTTTCTTGACAGATGAATAGAAATTGCTCTCTGCCCAAGTTCACCAGCAGAAAAGCCAGCAGCAGCTCCTCAGTTGTTTGCAACCCACAGTTGTAAGGATAACACACTGAGGATCACATTTTATGGTTTTATGAGTTATATTTAGCAACTGAAGTTTGCCCTAAAGAACCCTAGATTTAACCTAGAAATATTTGTGAATAGAATCATTTTTTTCTTTTTCTTTCATTCCAGAGGTCACTGCTCCAAGAAATGTGACCAAACTGAGAAAGAAGTGTAACAGATTTTCAACTTAAGAAATTCTACACAGAAATTCTGTATTAACAGAATACACAATATCTTTATACACCATAAAAATACGTAATCTTTTCATTTAAATTTTTTTATTATAGTAGTAAGTGTTCAACACTGAAAAAAAGCAGAAAATATAGAAAAGTATTAAAAAGAAATTAAAAGTCACCCATAATCTGCATGTTGCAAAAAGTACTAAGATTTTTTTTTTTAAAGACTTTATTTATTTATTTGTCAGAGAGAGAGAGAGAGTGAGAGCACAAGCAGGGGGAGCGAAAGGCAGAGGTAGAGGGAGAAGCAGGCTCCCCACTGAGCAAGGAGCCTGATGTGGGACTGGATCCCAGGGTCCCAGGATCATGACCTGAGCTGAAGGCAGGTGCTTAACCGCCTGAGCCACCCAGGTGTTCCTAAAATTGTTTTGGGGCAAAATACCAGATTTTGACACACCACACCGGACTGCTGCTGGTGGTGGTTGAGAAAGCCAAGAATTTATGTTATCTAAAAGGTCAGTAGACTATTACTGTGGAAAACTATTTCTCAATGATGGCTGCAACAGTATGTCCCAGGTCTCATACTCTTTTTACAATGTGACTTTTACACTTCTCCCATGGAGAGGTCAGTGTCTATGTTCCTTCCTCTTAAATCTGGATGGATTTTTGACTAATTAAAATAATAGTAAGTGACTACTGAGAACAAGTTTTTAAAATGTGATGCACTTTTGTCTGTTTCTCTTGAGATGCTTACTCTTAGAACCCCACCATCATGCCTTGAAGAAGCCTGTGCAGTCCAAGAAGCCCCTTGGGGAAGAAGAGAGGCCTGGGGCATATAGCCTTGGCTGAGATTTTAGGGGAAGTCAGGAGCAACTCTGTGAGTGAACCATCTTGAAAGTACATTCCCACAGCCGTCAGGTAAGCCACCCCAGCTGATGCCACATGGACAGAGATGAACTCTTAATTACTGAGATTCATGAACAAGATACACGTTTCTTTTTATTTTAGGGCACTAAGTTTTGGGGTGGTTATGAGGCAATAATTAACTACTTCAACTAATGGTAAGAGCTATAATAACTGAAATAGTAAGAATTCATTATGGGGTAACACTGACTGTTAAGGGTTTTAATTAGCTAATTCTCACAAAAACCCCATGGCATAAAGAACATTATAACTCCCAATTTACAAGTGGTAATATTAATGCAAGAAAAAACAGGTTAAATAATTCATCCACAATAAAGAGGCTGTGGTATATATATACAATGGAATATTATGCGGTCATCAAAAGGAATGAAATTTTGCCATTTGCAATGACGTGGATGGAACTGGAGGGTATTATGCTGAGCGAAATAAGTCAATCAGAGAAAGACATGTAGCATATGATCTCACTGATATGAGGAATTCTTAATCTCAGGAAACAAACTGAGGGTTGCTGGAGTGGTGGGGGGTGAGAAGTATGGGGTAGCTGGGTGACAGACATTGGGGAGGGTATATGCTATGGTTAGCACTGTGAATTGTGTAAGACGGTTGAATCACAGAACTGTACCTCTGAAACAAGTAATACATTATATGTTAAAACAAAGAAGAAGAAGAAGAAGAAGAAGAAGAAGAAGAAGAAGAAGATGATAGCAGGAAGGGAAAAATGAAGGGGGGGAAGTCGGAGGGGGAGACGAACCATGAAAGACTATGGACTATCAGAAACAAACTGAGGGTTCTAGAGGGGAGGGGGTGGGAGGATGGGTTAGCCTGGTGATGGGTATTAAAGAGGGCATGTACTGAATGGAGCACTGGGTGTTATGTGCAAACAATGAATCATGGAACACTACCTCAAAAACTAATGATGTAATGTATGGTGATTAACATCACATAATAAAAAAGAAAATTGTACTTGGAAAAAAAAATTCATCCACAAATTAACTCAGCTAGGACAAGTAGCAGAACTGAGCTATGAACCAGAAGTCTGGCT
Organism: Eumetopias jubatus; assembly: GCF_037043125.1. Classification (NCBI taxonomy): domain Eukaryota; kingdom Metazoa; phylum Chordata; class Mammalia; order Carnivora; family Otariidae; genus Eumetopias; species Eumetopias jubatus. The sequence continues at coordinate 100,878,092 of NW_028274815.1, forward strand.
ACAAAGTCAAGGCCCTCAGCCACAACACTGGGCAATCAGAAAAACATTCCACTTAATTAAGATCCAACAGTTGTTCTTGAGGTGCAGCTGAGTCAGTATCCTCTCCCTCAGGCCCTGCCCAGCCACATTCTGCTCTTCCTAATGAGAAAGACACACAACCAAATGGACTACTCCCTCCTCAATACTGATCAGAGATTTTATTGTCATAAAAGAATCCTCTCCAACCCCAGTGATCCTAAGGTTGGGATGGAAAATAGCTAATCTTTACCAAAGATTTTTTATTAAATAAAACATTGATTTTGAAAAAAAATACGTATTTACTCTAAAAAAAATAACAAAACTGTAAAGCTCAGATAAGTGATAACCACTGTTAACATTTTGATATATTTCCTTCCTCTCTATTCTTTTCCTATTTCTATTTTGTTTTCAATATCACTGAAATATATCGACATTTTTATAGCCTGGTTTTCTCACAATTATATAATCAACTTATTCCTGTGTCATTCATAAAAACTTCTGAGAACATTTTTAAATGCTTGCAAAGGATCATCTCCATAGATATAGCATAATTCACATTTTATTGATGGACAACTGGTTGATTCCATTTTCTTTCCTATTATAAGTAATTCTGCAATGAACATCATTCTTACAATTTCCTTAAGATAGCTTCCTAGAGGGGCACCTGGGTGACTCACTTAAGTGACCGACTCTTGATTTCCGCTCAGATCATGATCTCAGGGTCATAGGATCCAGCCCAGTGTCAGGCTCTGCACTCAGCAGGAAGTCTGTCTCCCCCTGCCCCTCCCCCTGCTGGTTCACTCTCTCTCTCTCTTCGTCTCTCTTTCTCTCTCAAACAAATAAATAAAATTTAAAAAAAAAGAGAGATGGCTTCTTAGAGCAGAAATTAGTTAAAAATATATGGATCATTAAGGTCCTTGATACATATTTCCAGAAAGTTAGTATGTTACACTCGAAGCCACAGAATTACACCTCACTCTGTTCCACATTACTTAACATTTAAAACATTACTCTGTAATGTGATAGGTAATGAATAGTATCTTTAACTTTCATTTTATTGATTACATGTATACAGTTTCAAAATGATCTTAAAAGAACATAGTAATTGATATAATACATTCTAAAACAATATACTAGCATAGTAGCAGCTACTTTTCATTTAGCACCAACTTTGTTCTCGGCATCTATATAGGCCCTATATAAATGTTTAATCTGCATGACAACACTAAAAATGGAGCATACTTTTTTCATCTGAACCCAGTTCCAGAAGCTGAGATGTATTATTTTTTAAAGATTTCTATTATTCATTTATTTATTTATTTGGGAGAGAGAGAGACAGTGAGCAAGAGAGCACAGGAGCAGAGACAGAAGGAGAGAGAGAGAAGCAGTCTCCCCCAATGAGCAGGGAGCCTGATGGGGAGCAGGATCCCAGAACCCTAGGACCATGACCTGAGTGGAAGGCAGATGCTTAACCAAATGAGCCAGCCAGGTGCCCCAAGAAGCTGAGATTTAGACAGACTGACTGACTAGGTTAAGCTACAGAGTGTCCAGATCTATCAGATACCAAAACTTATTTTCTTTCTGTAATTTTACAGTACCCATTGGGCTAATGGATGATTGCAATAGATGGGTAATAAAAATTATAGATAATTCTAATTAATTATCTTTACTGTAATTTAACTACTACATAGATGTCTATGAGAACAGAACTGTCTTCCAAATCATATTTTCCCAAGGACAGTGAAATAAATGTTCTAATTTTTGACACATGGCTACGAGGTAAGGAAATCTATGAATTAAAAATTACTGGTCATATATAGCAACATTTTGCAAATTTAGTTTCAGGACTCCGTTATATTCTTAAAAAATATTGAGTTCTCCAAAGACCTTTTATTTATGGAAGTCATATTTCTCAATGTTTCATATGTTAGAAATTAAAACAAAGCTTTAATTTATGGGTGGGGGATCAAGATGGCAGAGGAGTGGAGACCTGGATTTCATCTGGTCTCAGGAATTCAGCTGAATAGGGATCAAACCATTCTGAACACCTACAAACTCAACAGGAGAATGAAGAGGAGAGTAGCAACAACTCTCTGAACAGAGAAGCGACCAATTACTGGAAGGTAGGACCTGCGGAGAAGTGAATCCGAGGTGATATTTGGGAGGAGAGATGGCGGGGGAGGGGGCCTCCGTCGGCCGCTTCTGGCAAGTGCTAGAGCCACAGAGCACAAAATTGGAACTTTTAGAAGTCGGTTCCGCTGAAGGATGTCACTCCAGTGGCTAAGTGGGAGGTGGAAACCTCACGGGACAGTGTGCACTCAAGACCCTTGGGGTCACAGAAACACTGGGGGTGCCTGAGTGCATCAGAGCTCCCAGGTACCTGAGTGGGGAAGCCGGCTGCAGAGACAGAGGCAAGGCGCGGGCTCTCAGCTCGGGGTTGCCATAAACTGTGATCCGCGGCCCAGTTGGGCCACGGCGCCTCCAGCACGGACCCAACAAGCAGCAAAGCCAGGAAGACTCCCCTTCCTCCCCCAGGAGGAGCGGCGCGGGAGTGCACCGCAGGGATCTGCTGGGTTTGGAGACTCCACACGGCGTTGGGTGCCAGAGATAGAAACGGTCCAACATAGGCTAGGTGAGCACGGAGTGTGGCCGGAGACCGGGGAGATGGGAGTGATTGACTGCTTTTCTCTGGGGGCGCACTGAGGAGCGGGGCCCTGAGTTCTCAGCTCCTCCGGGCAGAGAGTGGGAGGCCACCATTTTCACCCTGGTACTCCAAAGCTGTACCGAGAGATTGCAGGGAACAAAAGCTCCTGAGAGCAAACCCGAGCAGCTTGCTTAGCCCGGACTCACAAGGGCGGGACAATTCCGCCTCCGGCAAAGATATCTGGGAACCACAGCAACAGGCCCCTCCCCCAGAAGATCAGCACGAACAGCCAGCAGGCCAAGACCAAGTTCACTGATCAAGGAGAATGGGAGAACTCTAGCGCTAGGGGAATACTGCACATAGAATTCATGGCTTTTTTACTATGATCCATTAGTTTTTCCAAAGTTAATTTTTTTAACTGTTTCTTTTTTTTAATTTTACTTTTTCCCTTTTTCAACCAACATCTTATCAATCCCTTTTTTAAAAAAACATTTTTTATTTTTCATTTTTAGAGTTATATTTTATCCCTTCATAGTAGTTATCCTTATTTTTGGCATATATATATATGAGTTCATCTCTCTTTAAAATTTTGATATATAGTTTCCTCTAACAGATCAAAATAAACCCTAAATCACTGGTGTATGGCTATGTTCTAGTGTCCTGCCTGATCAGTCTCTCCCATTTTTTTTCTTTCCTTTTTTTTTCTTTAAATCTTCTTCTTTCTTCTTTCAAATGACTTCTTATCTTATCAATTCCATTTAAAAACCTTTCAAAATTTTCATCTTTACACTCATCTTCCATCCCTTCATTTTATCAACCCTTATTTTATACATATATAACTCTTTCTTCCTTTAAAATTTTAGGAGGCACTTTCTTCTAACAGACCACAATACACGCAAAATCTAGTGTGTGGCACTGATCTATACACTACCCTGATCATATTTGATCATATTCTGTGTTTTTGTTTTGTTTTGTTCGGTTTTTATTTGTTTTTATCATTTCCTTTTTTTTTTTTCTCTTACTTTTTTCTATCTTTCCCTTTCTCTTCCCCTGGTTTCAGGTCTTTTCTGATTTCTATAGAGTATATTTGCTGGGGACGTTGTTAAACTATTACCATTTTGTTCTCTCATTCATCTATTCTCCTATGGACAAAATGACGACGAAAAAAATCACCTCAACAAAAAGAACAAGAGGTAGCACCGTCTGCCAGGGACCTACTCTATACCACATTAGTACGATGTTGGACCTAGAGTTCAGAATCATGACTTTAAAGATACTAGCTGGGCTTGAAAAAAGCGTGGAAGTTATTAGAGAAACTCTTTCTGGAGAAATAAAAGAACTAAAATCTAACCAAGTCAAAATCAAAAAGGCTATCAATGAGGTGCAATCAAAAATGGGGGCACTAACTGCTAAGATAAATGAGGCAGAAGAGAGAATCAGTGATATAGAAGACCAAATGATGGAAAATAAAGAGGCTGAGAAAAAGAGAGAAACAACTACAGGATCACAAGGGCAGAATTCGAGAGATAAGTGATACCATAAGACGAAACAACATTAGAATAATTGGGATCCCAGAAGAAAAAGAAAGAGAGAGAGGGACAGAAGGTATATTGGAGCAAATTATAGCAGAGAACTTCCCTAATATGGGGAAGGAAACAGGCATCAAAATCCAGGAGGCACAGAGAAACCCTCTCAAAATCAATAAAAATAGGTCAACACCCAGACATCTAATAGTAAAACTTAGGAGTCTCAGAGACAAAGAGAAAATCCTGAGAGCAGCTCGGGAGAAGAGATATGTAACCTACAATGGTACAAACATTGGATTGGCAACAGACCTATCCACAGAAACCTGGCAGGCCAGAAAGGACTGGCATGATATCTTCAGAGCACTAAATGAGAAAAATAGGCAGCCAAGAATACCATATCCAGGTAGGCTGTCATTGAAAATAGAAGTAGAGGTAAAAAGCTTCCAGTACAAACAAAAACTAAAGGAATTTGCAAACACAAAACCAGCCCTACAAGAAATATTGAAAGGGGTCCTCTAAGCAAAGAGAGAGCCTAAAAGCAGCATAGATCAGAAAGGAACACAGACAATATAGAGTAACAGTCACCTTACAGGCAATACAATGGCACTAAATTCATATCTTTCAATAGTTATCCTGAATGTAAATAGGCTAAATGCTCCAATCAAAAGACACAGGCTATCAGATTGGATTAAAAAACAAGACCCATCGATATGCTGTCTGCAAAAGACTCATTTTAGACCCAAAGACACCCCCAGATTGAAAGTGAGGGGGTGGAAAAACATTTACCATGCTAATGGACACCAAAAGAAAGCTGGGGTGGCAATCCTTATATCAGACAAATTAGATTTTAAAACAAAGACTGTAATAAGAGATGAAGAAGGACACTATATCTTACTTAAAGGGTCTATTCAACAAGAAGATCTAACAACTGTAAATATCTATGCCCCTAACATGGGGGCAGCCAATTCTATAAGGCAATTAATAACAAAAGCAAAGAAACACATTGACAACAAAACAATAATAGTGGGGGACTTTAACACCCCCCTGACTGAAATGGACAGATCATCTAAGCAAAAGATCAACAAGGAAATAAAGACTTTAATGAAACACTGGACCAAATGGACTTCACAGACATATTCAGAACACTCCATCCCAAAGCAACAGAATACACATTCTTCTCTAGTGCCCATGGAACATTCTCCAGAATTGATCACATCCTAGCTCACAAATCAGGTCTCAACTGGTACCAAAAGATTGGGATTATCACTTGCATATTTTTAGACCACAATGCTTTGAAACTAGAACTCAATCACAAGATGAAAGTCAGAAAGAACTCAAATACATGGAGGCTAAAGAGCATCCTATAAAGAATGAATGGGTCAACCAGGAAATTAAAGAAGAATTAAAAAAATTCATGGAAACCAATGAAAATGAAAACACAACTGTTCAAAATCTTTGGGATACAGCAAAGGCAGTCCTGAGAGGAAAGTATATAGCAATACAAGCCTTTCTCAAGAAACAAGAAAGGTCTCAAATACACAACCTAACCCTACACCTAAACGAGCTAGAGAAAAAAACAGCAAATAAAGCCTAAACCCAGCAGGAGAAGAGAAATCATAAAGATCAGAGCAGAAATCAATGAACTAGAAACCAAAAGAACCGTAGAACAGATCAACGAAACTAGGAGCTGGTTCTTTGAAAGAATTAACAAGATTGATAAACCCCTGGCCAGACTTATCAAAAAGAAAAGAGAAAGGACCCAAATCAACAAAATCATGAATGAAAGAGGAGAGATCACAACCAACACCAAAGAAATACAATTGTAAGAACATATTATGAGCAACTCTATGCCAGCAAATTAGATAACCTGGAAGAAATGGGTGCATTCCTAGAGATGTATCAACTACCAAAATTGAACCAGGAAGAAATAGAAAACCTGAACAGACCTATAACCCCTAAGGAAATTGAAGCAGTCATCAAAAATCTCCCAAGAAACAAAAGCCCAGGGCCAGATGGCTTCCCAGGGGAATTCAATCAGACATTTAAAGAAGAATTAATACCTATTCTCCTGAAACTGTTCCAAAAAACAGAAATGGAAGGAAAACTTCCAAACTCATTTTATGAGGCCACCATTACCTGGATCCCAAAACCAGACAAAGACCCCATCAAAAAGGAGAATTACAGACCAAAATCCTTGATGAACATGGATGCAAAAATTCTGACCAAAATACTAGCCAATAGGATCCAACAGTACATTAAAAGGATTATTCACCATGACAAGTGGGATTTATCCCTAGGCTGCAAGGTTGGTTCAGCATCTGCAAATCAATCGACATGATACAATACATTAACAAAAGAAAGAAAAAGAGTCATATGATCCTCTCAATAGATGCAGAAAAAGCATTTGACAAAGTACAGCATCCTTTCTTTTTTTTTTTTTGCAATTTGATTTTTTTTTTGACATTATCGAACATTTGGGAGGCATGCAGAGAAAGTTATTATCCCATCCCCACCCCACTGCATCCACAAAGCCTGTACTAACAGCCAATGCGAATCTTTTTTTCCCTTTGTTACAATTTTTTTAACTTTTTTATTGTTATGTTAATCACCATACATTACATCATTAGGTTCTGATGTAGGGTTCCATGATTCATTGTTTGTGCATAACACCCCATGCTCCACGCAGAATGTGCCCTCTTTAATACCCATCACCAGGCTAACCTATCCCCCCACCCACCTCCCCTCTAGAACCCTCAGTTTGTTTCTCAGAGTCCATCGTCTCTCATGGTCGTCTCCCCCTCCGACTTACTCCCCTTCATTCTTCCCCTCCTGCTATCTTCTTCTTTTTTTTTCCTTAACATATGTTGCATTATTTGTTTCAGAAGTACAGATCTGTGATTCAACAGTCTTGCACAATTCACAGTGCTCACCATAGCATATACCCTCCCCAATGTCTATCACCCAGCCACCCCATCCCTCCCACCCCCCACCACTCTAGCAACACTCAGTTTGTTTCCTGAGATTAAGAATTCCTCATATCAGTGAAGTCATATGATACGTGTCTTTCTCTGATTGACTTATTTCGCTCAGCATAACACCCTCCAGTTCCATCGACATCATTGCAAATGGCAAGATCTCATTCCTTTTTATGGCTGCATAACATTCCCTTGTGTATCTACACCACATCTTCTTTATCCATTCATCTGTCGATGGACATCTTGGCTCTCTCCACAGTTTGGCTGTTGTGGACATTGTACAGCATCCTTTCTTGATCAAAACTCTTCAGAGTATACGGATAGAGGGTACATACCTCAATATCATAAAAGCCATCTATGAAAAACCTACAGCGAATATCATTCTCAATGGGGAAAAGCTGAGAGCTTTTCCCCTAAGGTCAGGAACGCAGCAGGGATGTCCACTCTCACCACTGCTATTCAACATAGTATTAGAAGTCCTAGCCACAGCAATCAGACAACAAAAAGAAATCAAAGGCATCCAAATCAGCAAAGAAGAAGTCAAACTCTCACTCTTTGCAGATGATATGATAATGTATGTGGAAAACCCAAAAGACCCCACCCCAAAACTGCTAGAACTCATGCAGGAATTCAGTAAAGTAGCAGGTTATAAAATCAATGCACAGAAATCAGTGGCATTCCTATACACCAACAACAAGACAGAAGAGAGACAAATCAAGGAGTCGATCCCATATACAATTGCACCCAAAACCATAAGATACCTAGGAATAAATTTAACCAAAGAGGCAAAGGATCTGTACTCAGAAAACTATAAAATACTCATGAAAGAAATTGAAGAAGACACAAAGAAATAGAAAAATGTTCCATGCTCATGGATTGGAAGAACAAACATTGTGAAGATGTCAATGCTACCTAGAGCAATCTACACATTCAATGCAATCCCCATCAAAATACCAGCCACTTTTTTCAAAGAAATGGAACAAATAATCCTAAAATTTGTATGGAACCAGAAGAGACCCAGAATAGCCAGAGGAATATTGAAAAAGAAAAGCAAAGCTGGCAGCATCACAATTCCGGACTTCCAGCTCTATTACAAAGCTGCCATCATCAAGACAGTATGGTACTGGCACAAAAACAGACACATAGATCAATGGAACAGAATAGAGAGCCCAGAAATTGACCCTCAACTCTATGGTCAACTAATCTTTGACAAAGCAGGAAAGAATGTCCAATGGAAAAAAGACAGTCTCTTCAACAAATGGTGTTGGGAAAATTGGACAGCCACATGCAGAAGAATGAAACTGGACCATTTCCTTAAACCACACACAAAAATAGACTCCAAATGGTTGAAGGACCTAAACGTGAGACTCAGGAGTCCATCAAAATCCTAAAGGAGAACACAGGTAGCAACCTCTTCGACCTCAGCCACAGCAACTTCTTCCTAGAAACATCACCAAAGGTAAGGGAAGCAAGGGCAAAAATGAACTATTGGGATTTCATCAAGATAAAAAGCTTTTGCACAGAAAAAGAAACAGTCCACAAAACCAAAAGACAACCGACAGAATGGGAGAAAATATTTGCAAATGGCATATCCGATAAAGGGCTAGTATCCAAAATCCATAAAGAACTTATCAAACTCAACACCCAAAGAATAATCCAATCAAGAAATGGGCAGAAGACATGAAAAGACATTTTTCCAAAGAAGATATCCAAATGGCCAACAGACACATGAAAATGTGCTCAACATTGCTCAGCATCAGGGAAATCCAAATCAAAACCTCAATGAGATACCACCTCACACCAGTCAGAATGGCTAGAATTAACAAGTCAGGAAACGAGAGATATTGGTGGGGATGCGGAGAAAGGGGAACCCTCCTACACTGTTGGTGGGAATGCAAGCTGGTGCAACCCCTCTGGAAAACAGTATGGAGATTCCTGAAACAGTTGAAAATAGAGCTACCATACAATCCAGCCATTGCACTACTGGGTATTTACCCCAAAGATACAAATGTAGTGATCCGAAGGGGTACGTCCACCCCAATGTTTATAGCAGCAATGTCCACAACAGCCAAACTGTGGAAAGAGCCAAGATGTCCATCAACAGATGAATGGATAAAGAATAGGTGGTATATATACACAATGGAATATTATGCAGCCATCAAAAGGAATGAGATCTTGCCATTTGCAACAACATGGATGGAACTGTAGGGTGTTATGATGAGTGAAATAAGTCAATCAGAGAAAGACACGTATCATATGACCTTGCTGATATGAGGAATTTTTAACCTCCAGAAACAAACTGAGGGTTGCTGGAGTGGTGGGCAGTGGGAGGGATGGGGTGGCTGGGTGATAGACATTGGGGAGGGTATGTGCTATGGTGAGCACTGTGAATTGTGCAAGACTGTTGAATCACAGATCTGTACCTCTGAAACAAATAATGCAATATATGTTAAGAAAAAAAAAAGAAGAAGAAGATAGCAGGAGGGGAAGAATGAAGGGGAGTAAGTCGGAGGGGGAGACGGACCATGAGAGTGATGGACTCTGAAAAACAAACTGAGGGTTCTAGAGGGGAGGGGGGCGGGGGGATGGGTTAGCCTGGTGATGGGTATTAAAGAGGGCACGTCCTATGTGGAGCACTGGGTGTCATGCACAAACAATGAATCATGGAACCCTAAATCAAAAACTAATGATATAATGTATGGTGATTAACATAACAATAAAAAAATTTTTTAAAAAGCTTTAATTTATAAATTCATTTTAAAATAACAATAATACAGGGTGCCTGGGTGGCTCAGTTAAGCATCTGCCTTCAGCTCGGGTCATGATCCCAGGGTCCTGGGATCAAGTCCCGTATCGGGCTCCCTGCTCAGAGAGGACTCTGCTTCTCCCTCTACCCCTCCCCCCGGCTTGTGATCTCTCTCTCACATGCTCTCTCTCTCTAATAAATATCTTTAAAATATAAAAAATAAATAAAATAATAAAAATCCAATATACATCTACATAAAAAAGTATTTTATTGGGGGGGGTAGAAACTATTTTTCACACAAAGAAAAGATTTATTCAGAAGACAGCATTGTTTTACCTCTCTGCAAATCACTTTAATGCCTGACATAAAAGACAAACTGGGTTTCTAGTTTTGCTTTGGCATTTTCAATTTGCTGTGATATCAGAGGTCATGTAGTCTCTGTGAGCCTCTACATGTATGAAAGAATAAGAGTGAAAAAGACATATAACATCTTAATACTACCATAAAAATAGTTTTGATCTTGGGGTGCCTGGTTGGCTCAGATACTTGAGCGACTGCCTTTGGCTCAGGTCATGAACCCCGGGTCCTGGGATTGAGTCCCGCATCAGGCTCCCTGCTGAGTGGGGAGCCTGCTTCTCCCTCTCCCTCTGCTGCTCCCCCTGCTTGTGTGCTCTCTCTGTCAAATAGATAAAATCTTAAAAAAAAATAGTTTTGATCTTACAGATCCTGTGGAAGAGTCCCCACATCACTTTAGAAACTGCTAGTACACACTATATAAAAGGTTGATATCCACTTAAAATTCAATAAGATAAAGACTACTTTAAAATAGTATTTGTATGACCCTGCTGTAAAAAATGATTTTCTGAATGAGATACAAAAAATACAAATTTTTAAGTTATGAAAACATTTCTTTTTATTAAAACAGAAATAAAAAGACAAGCCATACATTGGCAGAAGACACTTTCAACACAACTTTACAATTATTATTAGGAACATATTTTTAAAATTGCTACAAATCTGTAAGAAAAACACAAATAACTCAGGAGAATATAAGACAGAGAACATAAATCAGGCATTTCACAGAAGAGAAAACCCAAAGGGCCTATAAATGTCTGAAAAGGTGTATAACCCACTGAGAACAAAAATGCCAAAGAATACAACAAAGAGTGCCATTTTATGCTCATTAAATTGGCAGAAACAAACAAAAGCCCTGACAATTAAGGACTCACATGTTACTTATAGGAATGTAACAACCACTTTAGAAATACAGCAGACACTGCTGATGGCCTACATGTCATCCACTTTCCTGTTTCCTTCCTAACAGCATATTTTGTTCAGGTATCTTCTTCCTCTCAATAACATTCTTTGAGGGAAACTGGTCCTGTCCCTCAGCCAATCATCATGGTCTTATCTAGCTCTGTAAGTAAGTAATCAATTTAGGCATTAACATGTGATTCAATTTTAACCAATGAGATAGGAGAAAAAGCCAGCCAAATGGGATAAGTTCCCAGGAGAAGTTTCCCTGCCCTTCAAAAGAAACATAGAGAGAGGGGGCTCAAATAAATAATATCTGAAATAAAAGAGAGTAAGTTACAACTGACACCAAAGAAATACAAAGGATCATAAGAGACTACTATAAATAAGTGTCAACAAATCGGTCAACCTGGAAGAAATGGATAAATTCCTGGAAACAATCTTTGAAGACAGGCTCTTGAAAGAGAAAATTTGAATAGACCAATTACTAGCAAGGATATTGAATCAGTAATTAAAAACTTCTCCAGAACAGGAGTCCAGAACCAGACAGCTTCACTGGTGAATTCTACCGAACATTCAAAAAAGATTTAATACCTATCCTTCTCAAACTCTTCCAAAAAAACAAAGAGAGGAAACAAGCCCAAACTAATTTTTAAAAGCTAGCATTACCTTATTACCAAAACCAGACAAGGTTTGGTATTATTGGTACCAATTAAAAAATATATATAATTGGTACCAATTTAAAAAAAATACAGGCCAATATCCCTGATCATCACAATGTTAGACTAGATGTGAATCTGGATACAAAGCAGAAGTCTCTGAAAGCTGCCCCACATTCCTAATGGATATATTGGTAATTTGACTGTGACATGTGGCCTCACACACATATCCCTCTTTAATGGTCATGGCTTAGTTGGGCCATTCTAGCCTTCTCAGTAAGTGTCAGCTTTCAACCTCCTAAAGCAGATGATTTCCTTGCCATGTAGAGAAGACCCTTCCTCAGTCAAGGGAGTACAGTCCTGGATGCAGAATAATGACTTGGGAGTCTCATGGACTCTCGTGTAAACTTAGAACTGGAGCTTTGGGAAAACCTCAACTTAGTTGGAAATAAAACCAATTTAAACGAAACAAAGAGGATGCTAGTGAGTTCGATCAAGTGCATTAAAAATTGCAACCCCTCTGAGGCTGAATAGCATCTGCTTCTCTTAGAACCAGAGAGACCACCTTAGTACCATCTTCAGAGTGCCCAAAACAAGCTTCTGGACTGGCACCTGCTAGGCAATTAGTAGATATCAGCCGGTATTCGATGGAGATGGTAATATTGGTTTGTTAGTCAAGAAGACAGGCTATAAATATGAAAGTTCCTTACCAACTTTTTAATGTTTAGTCAAGAAAACAGGATATGGATATGATATAAAAATTCCTTATAATTACTGAACACTTAAAATAATTTATTCCTACATTTCTAATATTTCCACTTTCTATCACGAAGCTATTTCTACTTTCTGTTAGAAAACTATGCTGGAAGCACATAAGATGCAAGATGTTTTCTCTAACCACTTCCAAATATAAGATAGAAAGAGCTGTTTACAAATAACAATGCCAACAACAATGATAATGATGATGCTAACTTCACTTACAGTGTATAAGATATGGGTAAAATTTTTAATTTTTATGGCGCTTAAAATTGTACATAAAGTAAAAGTCAAATGTTTTAAAAAGATGTAAATCCTACTTTCAAAAAAAGTTTGGCTACTGAAAAACCAATATTAACCTAGCATTTTTGGTATCAAACCTGTCATTTTTTTTTTATTTGTCTTTTCCTCTTCTTTAGTCAGCCAACAAGCTTTGCTCTTTGTCAGTAAGATATGATCTGATAAGCTTATTTCTGGCTTGCCCTGGGGAAGAAGGGGAGGACAGAATTACATGGGGGCACTTGAGAGTGACAAGTCTGTTCCCTGGGCTACTGAGGAAAACAAAGAGGGGCTGCTTGGGAAGGGAGTCAAATAGCTCTATATCATCTCTGTGTAAACACAGCAATTAAACAACTACCAAAAAGCTTCTCGGCCTTCTCCCAAACAAAAATGATTGAGTTTAAATGTAGTGCTTTTTTAAAATACTTAATTCTACCTTTGTTTTTAAAAAGAACGTATTAGGAATAAAAACTCACTAAAGTATAAATAATTTTTGGCAACATTTGTATACTTCTAATAAGACTTGTCTAGATTTTAATTTTTAAACACATACGAACCTAGTAAACCATCTGCAAATTTGTAGCACTAATATATTTTAAATGTCAAACAAAAAGAATAAAAGCTTAACTAATGAAAGAATTATAAAATGCTTTCAAATTCCCGCAATTTAAGGTTAATCACTTATAGTCTGAAGGAAGTGAAGCACAGGAAACTATAGACATAGTTTCATCTTTATTTATCATGAATCATGCTCTGAAAGTTTAAATAGATTTATATTTTATAGAAAATTTCCAAATGGTAAGCGTGACTTAGTAATAATGTACTTTTATTTGGAATAGATGACACCGTAAAACATTCACTTAGTCCAAACCTAATGAATTGAGAATACTTGATCCTCTAAAAAATCTTGCAAATAATTGATTCATACCAGTTCCCAAGTGAAAAGAAATACTAACCGCAGTAAATCTGTTTCTCCTAGATGGTGCCAATGAGGTGCATGCAGTTTCCACAGTCATTTATAAAACAGATATAACATAAAACAGTCTTTGATTCTACTTTAACCACGTTCTTTCAACATTAAACATGTTTATGTACCTAAGTAATCTGGACTGCAGGGAAACAGCAATCCTTAAAAAAGATAATCTCAAACAGTGCTGGTTTCCAGAAATAAGAAAACACTGACAACAATTTCAGGAAATCTTCCTTTCAGAAGGTCTATTTGTGTACCTAAAATTAGCACCAATACTCCAGAAACAGTGAAATAACAAGATGGTTTGCAAGTGACGACAGCTTTGGTCAAGACTAACAGCAACAGTGAGTTGTTAAAAAGAATCACAAGGCTCCAGGCAATGCACTTGTAGGATATTTTGTAAATACCCATTTCAATAATTAGACATACACTCATCTGCTCTTATTAACTGTTAGCCATTCATCCAAAGCTATGTTCTATACTAATAATTTCCAAGGATAAAGAATTTGTTCTTTGGTTGTAATTAAGTCTCAGAACCAGCCTTAGATACTGTTATCTGAAGGTTTGAGCATCCAGGACAGTAGGCAGAAGCATTTCTCCAATTGTTTCATTCCCAAAGATAAACTGTTAAAACACGCAGCTCAATTGTACATTAATGGATTGTGCCTTTTGAAAGGATTCTGGCCCCACTCATCACCATGAAGATAAAAAGCAACTATCCAGAGGTTTTAGCTCTGTCTTGGTAAGTGCATTCTCAGATTTAGTAATGAACTCTTATAATGCACCACTATATTGAAGTCCATAATAGTTAAATGAGGGTCCCCTATCTTCATCCTCATAAATGAGAGACCTAGGGCTCAAAGAACTGAAGCTCTTTTCCCAGGGCCACACATAAAGTAAGTATCAGAGGGAGAATTCAGTCACTCTGTTTAGTCCAAGTCTCTGTTTTTTCCCAAGGTCCATTAAAAAAAAAAAAATCTCTTTTCTGCATTTTAAAACAAAGAGAGAAAGATGACAGGACCCTGGGAGTAAGGAAGGGGTCAAGGGCACAGCCTATGTAAGTGGGAGTTGCAGAGTGCACCATTTACACACAGGCCATACAGGAAAGCACTGAAGATGGAAGAAAGTAGGGATCCGCAGGCTTTCAGTTTTGCCAGCTGCCTCCCCCATCACTTTTGTCTAAGTGCTAACCTGTTCTGAACCCCAGTTCCTCTTTTCTTTCTTGAGAGGCCAAAGAGGTGCTTTTTTCTCAGGTGGTGGTGAGTGTTGTTGCTGATTTAAATCCCCTTTCTCCCCATCCCTGAAGTATAACAGTCCAACTCAGAGTAGAGGGAAAGAAGGGTGTTCCAGAGGGTGGGCAGACAAGCAGTCAGGCAGGGAAATAACCACTCTGATTTTGCTTTGATTTCTACTTCAAGTCCTGTAATGACAGATCTCACTCCAGTGTAGTATGTTTTGGAAATATACTTAAAAGGGATATGTGATTGTTTTTAGGTACATCTTAAGTGTTGACTAATAAAAGGCAAATAGCAGAAGAACAATTTAATATAGCATTTTAAAACCTTTTAGTATTCTAAGGCATCTGTGACCTGCTAAAATCTAATTATTTCTCCAATACCCTTTGGAATTGTTCAGAAAGATGTGGTACAGTTTCTAACTGGTGCATTAAGCACCTGGCCTGACTTCACAGAATTACAGATAGCTGAATGTGCACTCTCTCTCTATTTTATTAACATCCCATAGGCTCAGGTTAAGATATAGTACTGATATGCCCTGACATGCATCACTACCTGTTGACAGAAAAAAAAACTGGGCTAGACTTGAGAGGGTCTACAAATAGAAAATCTTTTAAAGATGTTTTGGCAATTTAAACAGAAACTCTGGCTTAAAGAAAAAAAAAAAAAGAAAGGGAAAGAAAAGAAAAAGAGCAGCTTCAAGTTTATAAATTTTAAAACACGCCGAAGTTTCAGCATGCCAAGTCCTCTGAAAATGAGCTAATCTCCAGCATCCGCCCCTTTCTTCTCAAACTAACAGTGCCCAATCTTCCTCTGAGCCATGCCTCCATTTTCAGCCATGTGTTTGAGGAGGGTGGACCCTACCTACAGCTATTACAGGGGGCTTATGCTCACCGACATATCCCCCCTCCCCTACTTTCCTGTAACAGGTTCAGGAATGAGAGAAACTGAATCACAGGGTTATATGCAAGAGCTTCTGGAGGTGACCTCTCTTCCCTTGAACCTCATAACATGGGAATGTGATATGCGGAACTGTTACTGCCTAAGGGAAAAGCCTGGAAGCTGCCAAATGTCCACGGCATATAGCCTGAAGAGGCTGCCAACACTGAAAAAGGCAGAACACCATGAGCCAGAGAGAACCTGTAATATTGTTGACACATTTTAAGTCACTGTATCAAGCTTTACCTGAAGCCAGACCATACATTTGAACTTCTCAGTTATATGAACCAGTAGATTCCAATTGTTGATTAGACAGTACGGCTTGGACTTTCAATTACTTGCAACCAAAAAATTCTCAACTATGATAGCCCAAGGCATTTAATATACCAAAAGCCTGAGCTGGGTTTTTTTGCTTGTTTGTTTTTCACCCAAATTTGAAGACTTAATTCTCATGAAAAATGTTGAGTGGAAGAAAAATAATGAAGAATGTTTCTTTCTAAGACTTAAAAGAAGTTTAATACATTCTAAGGTTAAATCAAAATAGCATAGTTGGAGGTGGTTTGGTGGATCATCTACTCCTGCTAACTTCTTTTTATAGGGATGTTCAATGAATTTGTATACAGTGCACGAATGAATGAGCAAATGAATGAATGAGTGAATGAGGTACCTTAAGTCTTGACAAGCTAAAGTTCCTGGATTAAACTGTTCCATGGAATAATTATGTATTGCAGTCACTTTCAGCTGGGAGTTGTTCATACTGTAAGAGGTTGGATTTGTTGTTGTTATTGTTGCTTTCACTTGGATACACAAATAAATGGCAGAGCCTGGGAAACCTGATTCCAAATCCAATCTCTCCTGTTCTCCACTAGGGAACATCTCATATCCTCTTACAAAAACAGAAAAACACAAAGTTCTTTGATATGACCTTTGTGGATATGCTACTGGAGTTCATTTTCAGGCTAGCTGTTTACAATCTGAAGAGATTTTCTCATATACAGCATTAGATTCACAGACTTGCCCACAAAACAGAACGAAACACAAAACAACAAACACCTTTTCAACCTAAAACATCTACTAGAACTCAACTAAGTTCTAAATCCTGGGAGCCATGAGGCTATGAAAAACAGGACAACAGAAAAAAAAAATCGACAAGAAAATCTCCTATTTGCCCACCTCCTTCCCTGTGTCCTGGCTACAGAACCACTCCAAAGGGAAATTTAGACAAGCGTGAAAAAGTGGTCATTGGCTCTCTCCTACCTGCCCACCTCCCTTTGCACACTCTTCTTCTACTTCTTGATGTCCTTTTTTCCAGGTGCTCAGATGTCCTCATCTTAGTAATATCAACTACCATTCACTGAGTTCTTACTAGAGAGTCAGACACTGAGCTAATAAACTCAGGAAGATTTAATGATTTGTCTACAGTCATGTGGCAAAGCCAAGATGGAACCCCAGTGCAGCCCTTCAACATTAGACTGCACTGGTTCCTCCTCTCTGAGCTGAGTCCTCTCTGCAGGAAGAATCAGCCCCTCCTTTCCTATCACAGCCTAAAGGGCATCAGGCTGAAAATTGCCTGTCTTCCTTCCCCTCCAACCAGGACAGCCATCCCTTTATTACAGCTAATCTCCTTTAGGTAACAAAGAAGGAAAGCAATCTGTAGTAACTCTTAATATTTCTAGAGGCGGTACATATTATTTTAAGTTCACCTCCAACTGGCAGAATTTTAGGCAGCTGATAAAAGCAGGAAATTAAAAAACAAAAAACACATGGAAGCAGCAAGAGTATATATTTTTGGACAGGGTAGGATGATGGAGGCTATCTTAAGAGTTTGCCTTCAAAGTCAGTGCCTCTAGGACAGATGATATTTCTGCTATTTGGTCAACAATTGCTTTGGGCCCATAGTTTTCCTCTTGCCTCCTTCTACATTTTAATCTACATCTTAAAAAAAAAAAAAAAAAGGAAGAGTACTTAATTGGCATTCAATAAATTCCTGCTGCCTTTATTTGCCATGTGATGAAACCAAAGGCCAGAACACATAAGATGAAGTCATATAACAAATGGCAGCCTAAGGAACGGAAACCTCAGAACTCCTAACTCCCAGGCCAGTACACCATCTTTTAGCTACCTTTAACCAAAAACTGTCCATTCATCTTTCTTTTCAGTTTAAGGTCAGCCTGAATGGAGACACATTGATTAAATATGGATATAAGCCTGATTAAATATGGATATAAGCCCACAGTAATTTGGCCAAGCAAAAAGTCCTTTTTTAAATATAACCAACCCCCATCTGAAAATAGCCTCTAGAAAGAATTATTTCATAAAATAATTTAATTCATGTATTTGTTTTGCAGTAACAGAAAAGAAATTCACCCTTTAGTGAGAGATGATGTTATTCCCACCTCCCTTTCCTCCAAAAAGTCAGCAGCTGATTCTCAGTTTAAGTTGTGCTATCTAACATTTTTAAGAAATTGGCTTTTCAATAGACATTAGAATTCTAAAATCCCTGGATTTAATGGGTCTGCCCTCAGTGGACAGCAAAAGTGCAATCACAGAACAATAGGGGTCAATATACTTCTTATCCAGGGTATATTGATATTCACCTTCTACTTTGGTATCATCCATTCTTGGAGGGGAACTCAGAAGGTCAAACTGCTATCAAAGAAGCACATAAATAGGTAAACTAAATGAAGCTAATGAAGAGACCATAATCAAATACTCCTGGGAAAGACAATTAGCTGGCCTCCTTCAGAAACACACATTCACAGAAACTTTTTTAAAAGCACAAAGGACAATGTTGTGAACTTCTAAAACTAAAACAAATAGTATTAGTTTAAGGAAATTGCTCTCCAGGTAAATATAAAAACAAAATTCTCCCCGGGCACCTGGGTGGCTCAGTTGGTTAGGCGACTGCCTTCGGCTCAGGTCATGATCCCGGAGTCCCGGGATCGAGTCCCGCATCGGGCTCCCTGCTCGGCGAGGAGCCTGCTTCTCCCTCTAACCCTCCCCCCTCTCATGTTACTCTCTCTCTCTCATTCTCGCTCTCTCAAATAAATAAATAAATCTTTAAAAAAAAAAAATTCTCCCCAGCAACATTAAAAGTGAAATGAACTTACTGGAAAGCCCAAAGCAATTGTTGACCAAATAGCAGAAACCAGTTTATGAAAGTCATAATTGAATATTAAAGTCTATCATTCTGCTAATTAGATACAGACATTTATGTCTGTCTTACAATTGTCCAGTGTTTATTCATGTACCAAAATTAAAATTATTTTAACAAAAGCAAAACCACCCACTAAAGGTTTTTTCTTAAGATGTTTATATCTTAATCCATATTTAGAGCAGCAAAAATATACCAGAAAGGAAAAGAATCTATTTAATTTTTCTACAACTTTTCATATTTAGGGAGGGCTCCCTAAATAGAACATTTAATATCTACCAAGTTCAAAAGAGATGGACAAATAGTGGAAGTCTGTGAAAAATACTTTCATTTCCTGAAACATACACAGAATAAGTTACTCATTACCTCTAGGAAAAAAAACTGGTTACTTCAAGGATCTTTACCTTTTGTCATTCTTGTTCCCCTTCCCTTAAATCCCTCAGTTTTTTTATGTGAACCTGCCTTCTACTCATTTGTCGAATAATTATTCACAATGGGAATTACTAGCCTTCAAAATTACAATGCTATTGGAACTAGTCAATAATGAAAATAATAGGATTTTTGGTTAACTTCTTTTTAATACATATAGCTTAAAAATAAAAAGAACCTGTTTTTCTACTGTACTCTTATAAATATCCTTCTAACATGGTCACTTTTTTTTTATAAGCTTGCTACCACTACCTTGTTGTATTAAACTTTAGAAAATGTTGAAATTCCAAAAGCTGCCTACAAACCAAATGGCATCCCAGCTTTGGCAGGGTGAGCGCCTCATTTTGGCTTCTCTCACTCCCTCTAGCGTTTGCAAAGCTCATCTGTCTGATCATCCAGTTACCTCACTGAACAAGAGCTCGGCTAAGTCCTGCCCATCTATGACATCACCCCCTTCTTCAACCACTGCGAGGTGAAGCTTTAACTTCAGACTTGGAGGTGGGCTGTGTGCAGTAAACTGGAATGCTATCCCTCGCTCACTGCTCAGTGTAGGAGTGATCCGAAGCAGGACAAGCTCTGACTGCAGCTGCTGTTGGCTTTGTGTGGACTGGACGCGGAGCTTGGGAGAGGGGGAGGGTTATTACCCCAGTTCACAGTCAGTGGAATTACAGCTATAGCGGCAGTATATATGGGATTGCTTTTTCTCGTCTTCCTGGTAAGTGTTTCCCATGTTTTTCCTTAAGATTGTCCCAGAAAGTTTGCTTGGTTTTACTCTGTAGACAGAAATGACTTGGTACTACTATGAGGTATCCAAATATGAACGCTTGCTCTGTTACCAGTAAGAGCAAATACGTGTGTGCGAGCCAGCGAGGAAAATTTTGACGATATAGCCACATGCAAGAAGTTTCTTAAAACCTTCTTTCATTAAAAAGTAATAATTAATGGCTATTTTCTGCCTCGTATAGTTGCGATCTGAAAAGAGCCTTATGGAAAACCTTAAGTTGCAAAGTTAAATGTTAAATACTGAAGAATACAAGACAGATTTTTTCACAGAGAGGAAAGCGAAAGGTCTTGCTAACTTGGTGTGTACTGTATATGTGGTATGATCACCAACTGCTGTTTCTACAACTGAAAGAAAATCAATAATCCCTCAGCCCATGAGTACGCAGTACATGAAAAGCATACATCTTGCTCACAGCTAGCCGGGCTACTCCTGGAGACTTCTGTGCCTCTGTAAGGATTAACAGCTACACCTAGATTTTAAAGCTTGCACTGCTATCCTGCCAGAACTGCTTCAAGCATTTCAGTCTTGCAAATCTCAACTAGTGAATTTAACTCAGAGGAGGGGGAGACTCTTCCCAACCATACCCCCACCCCCTCCAGGAGAACGCCAAAATCCACTGCTTGGGCAAATGTAGTATGTGACTAGCATAGTAATTGGCAAAGCCTACTCAGAAAAACTAACAAAGCTCAGCGTGGAAGCTATGCCTGATGTATGCAGTGAGTTCGGGGTGGCAGGGGAAAAAAAATGAGTAGAGCCCTCACCAAGTGGGATGTGCAGAGTATCCATTCACTTGCAACTTACAATAAGAAAATTTTACATTGAAAGAAATGATTTTGTACAGCAGAGCTTCCAAAAAGTAGTTAAATGTATCTTCTCAAAAAAAAAATTTTTTTTTCTTCAGTGAATTTGGTCTGAAACAAAATGGTTGCATAGAGGTAAAAAGTGCAACAGGCCTATATTTTTCAACATCTGGGGGTAGATATTTGCCTATCTATCTATCTATCAAAATTAAAAAGGAAAAAAAGCCTTGATATTTGCCACGTATGGAACCAAATTTTCGAATGCCTTTAATAGCTATTTTAAATTTTCTTAAATCTATCTGCTCTAAAATGCACATATATGTTATTTTATTAGCAGCAAACAACATGAATAAAGCCACTAAAAAAGTGCATCAGCTGTAGCAATGCCTTTCATTTATCCCGAGCTACATATGAATATCCTGACTAGCATAAAACATAAAGAATGAATTTGTCTCTTTTGAGAGAGAACCATTTATGCCTGCCCCAAAGTGACAGATGATTGATACTCATCTCTTTTGAAATGAGTAAAGAATCTATCTTTGAAAAGTACCACAAAATAATATTACCATTACTACCAATATTAATAATAATATACCAGGTTTTAATCTCTAAGAAAATTAAATCACAGATATGCTTAGTTTGCAAATATGTGTGTGTACATAACATATACACACCTGGTTACACAAACACATATGTTTATTAGCCTGAAATAAAAAACGGAGTTACAAAAACATGATTGTATGTATTTAAGTAGGAAAGTCATATCCAATTTTTTAATAGGGCACTGCCAAAACACATCAAATCCAGGAATCAGCAAAAATATTATAGAATGAATAAACATAAGGAATTCATTAATATTGTTCTTGTACAATACTAACCATCAGCTATTAATTGGGCTTTTCATTTCTCTGCCCCCCACCCTTTTAAATCAATGATGATTAGGTTCAAAATGCCCAACTAAACACTTCCTAAACATTAACATTTGTGAAATACATAATTGGGCAGCAAATAAAGTTTTTACAAAAAAGAAGAAAAACAGTAAGAAAATTTATCATAACTGAATGTAGCAGCAAAATAGAAGGTATGATTCTTTTGCTTTCAAGTGTTAATTAAAGAGCCTCCAATTCTATCAAAACTTTTTCAGAGCTAAATGAAGCGGTGTGAAATAAATTTGGTTGAAATCTTGTGGCTGTCAGACTTTGTTAGCAAGCTATTAATTATCTTTACCCCAGTTTCTTCTCTAGACTATATTGCCCAATCAAATAGAAACTCCAATTATGTTCAGCATCTCCTGCCTAGGGACACCAGACCCTAATGAACACTCAGTGTCTCCAGATGAAAAATACAATTATCAGCTTTAAACATGCAAGTGCACTGCGGAGAGATTTGTCCGTGCTTTTCTTGGCCACACACCCTAAGGCTTCCTCCTCTTTCTGGATTATTTTGAACAATTTAAAACCCTACAAAAATCGGTAGCAGAGAACTTGCCTTATATTAATATTATATGAATGTTTCTTCTTTCTGCTTTTTATTTTTGATATGCCAATGTTATACCAACACTAAATTAAATCTGGTCATTTAAAGAAAAATTTCAGTGTATCTTAACTTTTCCCCCCTTTATTAAGGTGGGTGGGCTGATAACAAAGAAAGTGATTAATGGCAAGATTCAGAGTTAACTTAAAAATTCTGAGTTAAACCTCCTTAAATATTTTTGTTCAGTTTACTTAATAGCATTATAAATAATTGTTGAAAGTCCAATGAAGACCACCATAAATGAACTCAATGAGGGAAATAAGATTCAGTAATTTTTCAAAGGCTGTAATTTCTTCCCTCCTTTTCCCTTCATTCCCCTTTCGCTCCCACCCCCCACCTTTTGCCCTAGAGGCCTTCACTGTTCTTCTCAACGGGAGGCTTTGTTGTAATTAAACCAGAGAAAAACTGGCCGGCAGCAGCCAACATCTGACTTGCGGCTTCTGAAAGCAGTGTTCTGGTAGAGTGTACCACCCCCCAGTGGGCAAAAACTCTACAGTAAATCTCTCAGCAATATTAATTCTCAAAACTACATTTTTCTCTTCAGAGCATAAAAAGGGCTGTTTCTCGACCTCTAACATTCCACCATTTCAAAACTTATCATAAGTCAACAAACCAATTTCCAAGGAGATGGTTTGCAAATGTCTTCTGAAAAAAGCCTTTTTCCTTTTAAGAGCCAAAATAGGAATATACATTTCAGAAAGCATTTTCCAGTTTCAGACTGCAAATCAACATCACTAAATTTGGTAAAACATCACACTAAAAAAGAGTTTTGAAAGCCATGTTTCTGTTACATAGAAAAGCAGGTTTTAGGATTTTGTCGTGACTATTGACAAGAACTGCAGAGAAAACAGATTTTAAGTCACAAAGGAATGAAATACAATTTCAGCAGCAAAGTTCATTTGTTTTGCATATGCATTATCTTTTTCCTAGACCCAAAATTAAGTGTCAGGAATGTATAAAAAGCTCTCTCCAGGTATTAGTCTCCTTAAATGAGAGAGAGAAATTGCTCTCACTTGATGAGACAATGACAGCTTTTGTTCTTTATTCTTTCACTTTTCCTGTGCACAAGTTACCGTGGCAACTTTGAAAAGAAAACCCACAGACCACATTTGGTTAAATACCATTTTTAAAGTATGCCACTGGACTGTAGATTGATCAGTTTATGTGTTGTTGATTTTCTTCCTCTTCATTTGCTTTACATCAATGATACCCTACTCTGAAATGAAAAAACAAGGTGTTTTATGATTTGGGATGTTCTCACCAACCAGCACAGTGCTTGGCACACAGTAGACCCAAATAATTGTTGTATTCGTGTATGGAAACTTGAATATTAGAAATTTAAAGCACATCAACTAAACTGTACTCACAGCACTGAAAAAGGAACTTTAAAGTTTGCAATGGAAAAATGTTGGTGGTTTTAAAAAATACAGTTTTAACTGCAGTTGCTCAAAGGTCAACGGAAACTTAAAGCTTGTTCCCTGCTCCAAGCCCTCTACTGCTCACCTTTACCACCCTCTAAACTAATGTCTCATTCATTCATACAAGTCTTGGTTCTCTAATTCACTTAGTCTGGCTTTACATACCATAAAAGGAAGAAGTATTCACTATGATGAAAGATGACATCCTAGTTTGCCTTTTTGTTTTAAGGAAGCTCCATTTAACTTTAAAAGCCAGTATAAATGAAGCAGAATTGGATTCATTTATCATAAACCTACTGGGAGAAAAGAACCAGTAACACAAAAAAGGAAAGTAAAAATCCCTTGCTTTGGAACTTTTATCCCCTATTTTGCATAAATAAAACACAACCTTCTTCAGACTAGAAAAGAGTCTGGATAAAACGAAGTATGAAAAGGCACACTTGCTTCTCTGCCGCTCAGCAAACCCTTCAGACTTCATGACTCTCAAGAGGGGAGTTAGAGGTCCTTCTGCTTGCCTGGCATTAAACAAAAGAATTGGAATTTTCCTGAAATCTGATGATCGTGGAAAATTTAACTACCAGACAGGCTGCTTAGAAAGCATTTTGCTGTCACTATCAACTAACCTGATGTACTCCAGTTTTTCAGTTTAACCATATATGTAGCTTATTTTAAATATTATTTGTCATTAAAAGACTTAGCATTCACAGGTTGATCATTTTCTTGTGCTTTCTAGCAGCAATTTAAGCCTTCATAAATAAACTACCTTCTAAAACTGTAGATTGTGATTATATAAATCCCAATTTAACTAGAAATATTCACAGACTTGGATAAATCTGATTAAGCTTGTGTTTTCAATTTCCAGGTTTTATTCAAAATAATAATGCAATTAACTTGGATTAAAAGTTCTACTTTTAGATTTAATATTTTTAAAAAGGTCCCATCATTAAGATATCATTATGTGAAGCAAATCATTAATAAGACTCTACAGAAATCTCAAACTCTGTACTCGATTTAAGGTTTTTTTTTTCTAAATAAGCAATTATTTCAAATCAAAATCAATTTAAATCAAAGGCAGCAAATAAAGGATTTAGGAAGTCAGTGCATATTATCAACATATAATCTTAATCTAAGTGATGAAAACATGAAATATCTTCTCATTTCAAACACCCCCACCTCTAAAATATTGTAGTAACAGAAATCCTATAAACGTGTAGATTGCCTCAAATCTTTGTCTGTAAATGCCAGTTTTCTATTCGATAAAACTTCTTAAAATATCTCAAAATGATAGCATCCTTATCTATTTAATACTTTCTTAGGTGTATCATGGAACTAAATTGGAGGCTTTTCACAGACTTGATTACATTATAAATGCATATTTTTTAACTCCACAATTTTTGTTTATAAAAAGAAATTGATGAGAAAGATCCCTATTAAAAATGTGATTTATCAGTGAGGTAGTTATGTTGTTCCTTTTGCCATAGTTTTAAATGCTATCTACTTAGTAATGATTCCATCAAAAAATAATTTTAAAACATTTCTTTAAGTAATCAGTGTCCATTTATGTTTTTCCCCAAGTTACCCTATTAATAATATTTTTCTAAAAGATTGATTCCTTTTCGTTCAGAAGTAATGGCCTCTTTTTCAAGCCTATGCAGACATAAAGGCTTCTGAAGTCCATGTTATGGAAACCTGGCCACAGTGTCCATACCAGTAGGGCTCAGTTTTCTTTTTATAATTCACAATTAACTACCACATCTCTGTGTGCATGTGCATGAATATGTAGAATATGTAGAGTCAGCTCAGACAAGGGGAAGTGTAAGAATGAGGGGCAGGATCACGTATCTTAGATAGATTATTATACCCTTTAATATGCAAAACAAAACTGTCTAGCACTATAGGTTCAAATATAAAGGGGAAGGAAAAGATACAAAACATAAGATATAAAACACAAACATGAACTGTTTTGAGCTTAAATAAAGGGAGTAGTGAGGGAATCTTCATTTCTCAGAGTATCCTCTCCAAAGAAACCTGTTTGATACTTTTGCCTATTGTTTTAATGTAATTTGGGGAAAAGAGAATGACATTTTCCAAGAATTTAATGAGATATAATTTAATTATTACCACTGTTGTATTAATGGCAATGTGAGTTTGCATATCAAACAGAGCAAAAGAAGCAGTTTTACAGATATAAAACAAGAAAAATAAACACCAATTTAGATTTTTTTTTTCTCTCTCTCTGGGTTAAAAACTTAAAAATCAATACATATTCTTAGAGCTTGATTTCATAAAATATTTATAGTTCAGATACATGCTCTATCACTAGTTATCATTATGATCATCATCTTGGACATAATCTAGGCTGACCTGACTTGGGGAACAGTCAACAGTTTTTAAATCCTCATTCATCAGATTCATCTCCTTAAGTTTAAAGTGTGCTTTGGAGTATGACAAATGCCTGACTATTGGTAACATTTTAAGCAGGTTCTCACCAGTGATTTTTATCACAGCTTTTAATTAGTTTCTAATGCAGTTTAACAAAAGTAATTGTTTCCTCAGCTTAAATTAACCACATTATTTGAAATGTTGAATAATTTTCAAGCTTAGAAAATATTTACAGCAGATACTTTTTAAAATAACTCTGTCATTATAATTTCAACAGCTTGGTTTTTCATTTTCACATTCCACGAAAGCAACAGTTTTCAAGAAAATACACTATTGAAATTCAACAATAATGAGCAAAGCCCTAAATGCATTACAGTAAAACCTCACTTTAAACAATAAATCATTTAAACTTTCCTCTGTGGGCACTTTGCAATATCCACTAGAGACTGCTAACTGCTATTTTTGTTTCAAGTTGCTTAAATAATAAATTAAATGGATCTGTAATTTTTTTTTAAGTTTCCTTCTGTTAATGCATTCTATGATAGTGTTAGTATTTGGTGGCAAACTAAAAGACACTGAATTTTCAAAGAAACCAGAAACACAAATTTTGGCCTTATTTAACATTCACTTCAATAGTATTTGAATTCTGGAACAGATGCTATCCTTGTTGGAGGCTAGGTAATTACTGGGGAAGAAGCAAATTGCTTCTACTGTAGTCCTTAATTTCAGGGTCAAATATTTCCGTGATACCCTTAATGCTCCCTACATGTACAGAAAGCCCCTGAGTGGGTAACCCTGCATAACAGATACTGATGCTACCCACCTCTACCCCCCAAAAAATCTTCATGCATGTTAGATAATGGGCAAAACAGTCATCCTTAAAATCACTGGGGTATTTTTGGGTTTTATTTGGTGAAGCCGTAAGTCTTCTTTCAGAAATGAAAAATATACTTACTGGAAATTGGTGTGTTCATGTTTGAACCTAGAGAGAAATGCCTTGTCAGGTTTTGATACGCTTTCCAAATGGTCATTATAAGGAGATATTTTGACATAGTGTCCTTTCTATTTCAAACACAGATTTTTCAAGTTCAGTTTGCCAAAAGAAAATTAAAATTGTATTCTCCTGAAAAATCAATAATTACTTGAACATCTATGCTACCTTTTGGCCAAGAACACCTGAGTAACTAGAGTTTCAAGATCATCAACTAATCCTCAGAAATACCTCTAAGGAGGAAGGTGATGACATTCACATTCTACAATTGGGAAAACTGAGGCCTATAGGAAGATTTAAACAGGGCACGGAGTGAGCAAATCAAAAGAAAAAATTCCAAAGCAAACTCTTTTCAAGTCTTTACATTGTAGATTGTATAACTTTGTAAAACCATGTTCAGAAATCTCTTAAAAGTTACCATGGCATTTCTGTCAAAAATCCTTGTTGCATATTTACTCGCCTCTTTGACATATACTTGTTTTCTTCTTTTCAAACATTTTATCATTTTAAAAGTTCACTTTTAAAGACTGGCCTGACCTGAATTCAAAAGCCATGGAAGGCACTTACTTACTGGTTCTTGAATGAAGCTCTGCTTCTGTGTTTAATTTAAAGTGACATTAACAGTCAGTTAACAGTAGAAATTATCTGTTTGGTGACAATCTCAGCTTTAACTCTTACTTTATTTACATAGTAAAATTGGGAGGTAACAAACAAAAAGAGGTCATCTTACCCCTTTTCACCAACTATTATGATGAAAGATGTGTTGCTTAAAAAAAAACTGAAGTTAAATTTCTAGGAAATCTATCATGTTAAAGTTCATTATTAATAGTTCATTAAAACCTTTTACTTTCACAGGAGATGCTCAGACCCAGTATACTTTAAGGAAGAGAAATGTAAAGGAAATCTAGTATGCTTCCTTTTTTTTCCTACGAAGAATATTTGAATTAAGTTTTACCTCTTAAAAAAGAATACCTATTCTTCCATAACGTGACTGTACCAGATATTCTGAGAAAGCAGCAAGAAGCAAAAGCCGGAAATAGCTATTTCACAGCAGGTAATCATACCTCAGGATATAGCTACTGTACAAAGTTTATACTTGGATAATCCTGGATAGGAATAAAGGTGGGGGGTAACTGACTGAAAAACCTATTACTATACAGGCCTTAGCATCATGAATGGCTTTCTTCATGAGGATCTGAAGTTACTATCTCTGACCACATTGCACAGAAGAGCCAATAAGAATTTCAAAGACAGCAATTTCTACTAAGGGAATTAAGCTACACAAAAGGAACCTTCACACAGAAACTCTATCAGAAAAAAAAAAAAGTGCATAGGAAGCCATGTGTTCTACATAGTAACAGGAAGCTGAATTGTTTCTGGTCCCTACTTTAATGAGCTTGCCCACCATGCTGAACTGCAGCTGGAATGTTCATTGACAACAGCGAGCCTGATCTGGAGGTGTGTGCGGCATAGGATTACTTGAATAAACAGTGAAGAACATTTCCAAGGACTGAACAAGAGTTTATAAGTCCCAGTCCCTCACCAGGAAAATAATATATGCGCATTGGATTTTCACTCACGCAAAATTTATTCACATCATTCAATAAGGTAGGAAAAATATTAAAGTGTTTTATTTTCATGCCTGAAATTACAAAGGCTAATTAATATGTAAAAGTGCAGAAGAGATCATATTACACAATAGATCAGTATAAATCTATTAACTCTCCAGCCATGGGGAAAGTTGAACCATATTCTAGATTAGAACTTGAAGAAAGATAAATGCATTGTGAAACATATTATAAGATAGAACATAATCAAAAGTCTGCATAAAGCCATTAAGTCATATAGTATGAAACATACAAAAAAAAGTTGAGAACAAAAGAAAGGACTAGTTTAATATGAAATGGAATTTTCCACTTAGGTTAGCTGAATGTATTAACTATGTATTCTTTCCTTCCTTAAAATTAGATGAAAAAGATTCCTTCTGATTTCCTTGTTAGAAATACCTATGTAATGATATTTAATATTAATCAAAGAAAAATACTAACATAAATAATGAAAACAAATGAATGGCTTTACTAGGATTCAGGATCTTAAGAGGTATTTAACTTAATATTCCCGAATACCAAGAAGATAGATTTTTTTTACTACACATTTCTACACCTGTACAGTCTACCTAAGAAACAGACATCAGATTTTAATTTAAAAAAAGTAACATTATCTTTAAATACAATAAATCATATTACTATGTGTCAATTATGAATATTAAGAAAAAATTAGAAAACTGATTAGCTTGGTCAGTGACTGGCTATAGAATTGATATCAAGTATTACAAAAATGCTCAATAAAACTTTTATTATATTTAACATTTCAAAATCAAATGGATTTGGGATATGATACTCCTTAATACTGCAAGCATTTAAGGTAAAGAGATTATATGATCATGTTCGTTGTTAGCTAGCAATAAACCCTACACATGCAAAAAAAAAAATTAGTACATTAAAAGTGATTATGCACATTTTAGTTTCCACATCTATTTTGAATACTATTTCAAGTATCTTTACCTGATTGTTTTCTATCTTTCTTTTCACTCACTTCATTTTAGGGCTCTGACGCTACCGTGTACAAAGACCTCAAGACTGCTGACCATGATCAGCCCAGCCTGGAGCATCTTCCTCATCGGGACTAAAATTGGGCTGTTCCTTCAGGTGGCACCTCTATCAGTTATGGCTAAGTCCTGCCCGTCCGTGTGCCGCTGTGATGCAGGTTTCATTTACTGTAATGATCGCTTTCTGACATCCATTCCGACAGGAATACCAGAGGATGCTACAACTCTCTACCTTCAGAACAACCAAATAAATAACGCTGGAATTCCTTCAGATTTGAAAAACTTGCTAAAAGTAGAAAGAATATACCTATATCACAACAGTTTAGATGAATTTCCTACCAACCTACCAAAGTATGTAAAAGAGTTACATTTGCAAGAAAATAACATAAGGACTATCACTTATGATTCACTTTCCAAAATTCCCTATCTGGAAGAATTACATTTAGATGATAACTCGGTGTCTGCTGTTAGCATTGAAGAGGGGGCATTCCGAGACAGCAACTATCTCCGACTGCTTTTCCTGTCCCGTAATCACCTTAGCACAATCCCCTGGGGTTTGCCCAGGACTATAGAAGAACTACGCTTGGATGATAATCGCATATCCACTATTTCATCACCATCTCTTCAAGGTCTCACTAGCCTCAAACGCCTGGTTTTGGATGGAAACCTGTTGAACAACCATGGTTTAGGTGATAAAGTTTTCTTCAACCTAGTCAACTTAACAGAACTGTCCCTGGTACGGAATTCCCTGACTGCTGCACCAGTAAACCTTCCAGGCACAAACCTGAGGAAGCTTTATCTTCAAGATAACCACATCAACCGGGTGCCCCCAAATGCTTTTTCTTATCTAAGGCAGCTGTATCGACTTGATATGTCCAATAACAACCTAAGTAATTTACCTCAGGGTATCTTTGATGATTTAGACAATATAACCCAACTGATTCTTCGCAACAATCCCTGGTATTGTGGGTGCAAGATGAAATGGGTACGTGACTGGTTGCAATCACTACCTATGAAGGTCAATGTGCGTGGGCTTATGTGCCAAGCCCCAGAAAAAGTTCGGGGGATGGCTATTAAGGACCTTAATGCAGAACTGTTTGATTGTAAGGACAGTGCAGTTGTAAGCACCATTCAGATAACCACTGCAATACCCAACACGGTATATCCTGCTCAAGGACAGTGGCCAGCTCCAGTGACCAAACAACCAGACATTAAGAACCCCAAGCTCACTAAAGATCAGCGAACTACAGGGAGCCCAACAAGAAAAACAATTATAATTACTGTGAAATCCGTCACCTCCGACACAATTCATATCTCTTGGAAACTTGTCCTACCTATGACTGCTTTAAGACTCAGCTGGCTCAAACTGGGCCATAGCCCAGCATCTGGATCTATAACAGAAACTATCGTAACAGGGGAACGCAATGAATACTTAGTCACCGCCCTGGAGCCTGATTCGCCCTATCGAGTCTGCATGGTTCCCATGGAAACCAGTAACCTCTACCTATTTGATGACACCCGTGTTTGTATTGAGACTGAAACTGCACCCCTTCGAATGTACAATCCTACAACCACCCTTAATCGAGAGCAAGAGAAAGAACCTTACAAAAACCCCAATTTACCGTTGGCTGCCATCATTGGTGGGGCTGTGGCCCTGGTGACCATCGCCCTCCTTGCTTTAGTGTGCTGGTATGTTCATAGAAATGGATCACTCTTCTCAAGGAACTGTGCATACAGCAAAGGGAGGAGAAGAAAGGATGACTACGCGGAAGCTGGCACTAAGAAGGACAACTCCATCCTGGAAATCAGGGAGACTTCTTTTCAGATGTTACCAATAAGCAATGAACCAATCTCAAAGGAGGAATTTGTAATACACACCATATTTCCTCCTAATGGAATGAATCTGTACAAAAACAATCACAGTGAAAGCAGTAGTAACCGAAGCTACAGAGACAGTGGTATTCCAGACTCAGATCACTCACACTCATGATGCTGGAGGCCTTGTAGCAGACTGTGTTTTGGTTTTTTTAAACCTAAGGGAGGTGATGTAGGAACCCTGTTCTACTGCAAAACACTGGAAACAAGAGACTGAAAAAAGCAATGTACTGTACATTTGCCATATAATTTATATTTAAGAACTTTTTATTAAAAGTTTCAAATTTCAGGTTACTGCTGCGATTGATGTAGTGGAGATGCCTGAACACAATTCTATATTTTAGTATTTTTTAGTAATTTGTACTGTATTTTCCTTGCAAATATTGAAGTTATAAACCATTTACTTTGTGTTCTACTGAGTAAGATGACTTGTTGACTGTGAAAGTGAATTTCCTTGCTGTGTTGAACAATCAGGACTGAGTTCACATGAGATCCTTGTAGTATAAGCACAGGCCATTTTTCACTTTGGTATTAATAAAATGTAAAAAAAAAAAAAAGCTGGCTGAATGAGAAAAATTAAAGTTCAAAAAATAGTTATGAAATAATGTTCCAATTATTCAATTTGTATTATCCCAGTGGTATTCAATAAATTAAAATATGTGAAGTAATGGGCAATATCAAACTTGCTGCATATCTCCATTTTTACTCTGAGCAAATTAGATATCCTTAAGAAAGTAAGCATTATCTTCTGAACTGAATACATCAACTGGCATAAAGGAGTGTGAAGTCTGTCGTTAAAACCACTGTTAAGAAAGCTTTGAAAATAAAGGACTTCACAAAATCAATAATGTGAGCACGCTTCTAAGTTAGGGGGGAAATTTGTACTTAGGAAAACATGAAAACTTAGACTCCATAGTATAATGAACACAGACACCAGAATTGCATTTTGGTTTTGCCTATACCATCCTGATTTTTGAAAAGTAAATTCTAAAGACATAATTGTTAATGTTTATAATGTTTTTATCATAAATGATGTCAAAAAAGAAACATATACGTATTTAAAAAGGTAGTGTAACCATAAGCAATTCCCCTAAACAATGCAGAGAAAGTAGTACTTTAAATAAGGAAGAATTTAAAAGAAAAATAAATACTAGAAATCAAATTTAGATCTGGCTTACGTGAAACGTTTTAACACTGTACATAAAAGTTCAATTTACTTTCACAATGATCAAGAATACTGCCCATTACTGTCACAGTTTTCCACATATTACATAATGAACTTGTAATGTAACATTTCTTTCTAGCTTCCTACTGAATTGTGAGCTATTACTTGTTTAAAAACCACATCATTTTTCTGTTGCCATGATTTTTTTTTTCCAACAAAAAACCAAAGTGCATTGTACGCCCTTTGGCCAGTCTTGTATGTGCCTTGATCCAACGCTACATGTATTCAGCTTTTGAAACTCGACAAATTTTTCATACTTCCTTAAATATGAAAAATTATGGTCTTATTGCTGAATAAAACAAGAAAAAAGTACAAAATAATCGTGCTTGCTTTTTCGGGATTATGTTACTATCACTAAAGTAGCAAATTGCCCAGCACATTATTCCTAAGCACCCCCATGTATTTTTCTAGGCATAAAAATAAACGTTGGCTACAAATAAAAAAACAGCAGTATCTTGAGCTTGTGTATCATTTTACTTTAAAGAGTTCAGTGTTTCATGCACAAACTAATTTCCTAGCAGTCTTTTAGAACACTCTTATTTTGCTTATTCAAGCCAAAGATGGAAAACTTCAGAAGTGGTGCTGTGATCTTTCCGTCTTTTTTACACTGCTGCCATTGTCCTGACTGATACTTTTTAAGGTGGTCTTTGAAAAACTAATATTTTTTAAAATAGTTTTGGTAGTGTGAGTTGGCATTAGAGTATTTGGAATCTCAGATCTATCACTTACTAGGTACATACTTAAAAATAAACCACTTTCTCTTCTTAGCTTAGTTTCCTTAGCTATAAAATGGGAGCGATTAGTTCAGCCCACCTCACAGGGCTGTGGTGAGGATGAAAGGAGATGATATGCATAGACACTGAACAATGTTCAACTAAACAGAAGTTACTACTATTATGGTCAAGAAAAGTTTGCCATGTGTTTCCAGAGGTTTGCCATGTAGTTCTGCTTCTACTGGTCTACTAACAAATATCTCCAGCTGCGTGTGAAACCTTATTCATTATTCATTTGCCATCTTCATATGTTTCCCAATACCTTCCCTTTTGACTTCCTGTTATGAAGAATACTGTTTTCTAGCTAACTTAGCTAGACTCGTGTGATTAACATTAAATATTGGGAACATTTTGTGAAGGAAATTTGACTTTTGCTTCCAGAAGTTTTGAGTAGTTCAGCTACAGTGCTGGCAGAAGTCAGGGAAAGGGCTGGATAGTTCCATAAAATTGCTATAAACCTGTAAGTTGATAAAAAATCCAAAAGCCAAGAGATTATATTGACTGTTTTCCAGTTAGTACATCTTTCATGAGCACAGAAAATTTTATGTATGTTCTAATACATGCATTTTAATTATTTTACCTGGGACAAATCAGAAATGGGTTTTATATCAGCATATAGAGACAGCACTGACAGGGTAAAAGTTTATTATTTCCCTAGGCTTGCTATGAAATCCAAATATATATCATTTCAATAAAATAATAAAATACAAGTATCTACCTTAAGGGGCACTAAATTAATTATAAAATACATCTGCATGTATCCCAAACTAAATGGTTATAATTTTTACTGATCAAGTACTAACAGAGAAAATTATAGGACAAAGAAAAATTCTATCCTGAATATACAACTTGTAGATTTAACAAGAATACAATTTGGGAAGCTACCAAAAAAAAAATTTTTTTTTGAGGGACAAATCGTTCCTTTGCTGAATGTTTGACAAAAATCAAAAATTATTTTTGGATGCAGCTTCTTGTAACTGCATCAAATCACTGCATTTATGTTCTCATTCCCTATTAAAAACAATACTGTGCTCCATCTTTCAGCAAGGCCGATTTATTAAAAATATTCCCCTGTGCCAAAAGAACTAGTTAAAAAAAAAAACAAAAAAACAAAACCTCTGCCTTACTAACTACAGTTTCTGAGTGAAGCACATTTTATAACTACATGCCAACATGACAGTTTTCCTGAGGAATCCAAAGAGACCCACATGCTTTAAAGCACCTGAAGCGTGGGGGTTAAAGGAACCAATCCACCACTGAATTTACTTCAATATTAACTCATCTGCTGCTGAAAACAGTAGTGGCATTTAAAATTCTAATTCCTCTCTCCTAATTAGCATGATTAGCAAATCTTAATTTAGCATAGCCTTGGAATTAAAACTATTGTTATTTTATGCTTTGGGACTTTTGGTTAAATTGGCAAAAAATAACTCATGCTTATCACTTTCTTAAGAACTTCAAAGTTCTCTACATATAATCTCAACAACAAATGACCTATACAGAATGGCTTCTACATGATAAATAGCAGAAGCACTGGCTTCAGGAAGTATGCTGTCTATAGGATGTAAGGCATAAACATAAAATCTACAACTGTGGTATAGAAGAAATAACTATATCTATTTGGATGGATCAAAGAAGATCTCATGAAGGAGGTAAAATGAGGGCCAGGTAGTAAAGGATAAGAAAATATTTAAAAAGAAAACTAGATACTGGCCATGGAGAAAAAAGGAGAACAAAGTCATGGAGACAGAAAAACAGGGGCAATGTTTCTCAATGCTGGCTTTGGTCACAATCCCTTGGGGAGGCTTTTATAAAGATAAGCAAGCCTTAATATAGACCTACTAAATTTAAATCTCCCAGATTAAAGTTAGATATTTAAATTTTTCTTTAATTCCAAAGGTTATTCTGTGGCAAATAGGGACACCTGATTTTGGAGATATCTGGGGAAAGGCCACCAGGCCTGCTGAAATACAGGGTCCATAAAGGAAGTAAGGCTGGAAAAGCTCTTTTATGGCAGGCTATGTAGTGTGTTGATTTCCCAGCTGAGAAGTCTGGATGATACGCTTTGGTGACAGTTCCTGAGCAGGTGTATAAATAATTGGTATACTTTAGGAACATCCTGTAGAAATAAGAAATATTGAATGAAGGATGAATGAGGAGAAACTAAGAGCAAGAAGATAAGTTGAAGGACATGCAATACTGCAGGCAAGAGAAAACAAGGGCCTAAACAGTGGAATGGGGTTTAAAAAAAAATCTAATTCAAAGATACACGAAAGGTAGAATTCCTAGGAACTTGGAACTGAGCAAAGAATAAGCATTGAAGGTAATGATTTTTAGCCAAGCAGAATGCTGGTGAGACACTTAATGATGAAAAATACTAGAAAACAAATCTCAGAGTATTTTGTACATATTAGGTTTGAACAG
Organism: Eumetopias jubatus; assembly: GCF_037043125.1. Lineage (NCBI taxonomy): Eukaryota > Metazoa > Chordata > Mammalia > Carnivora > Otariidae > Eumetopias > Eumetopias jubatus. The sequence continues at coordinate 100,914,489 of NW_028274815.1, forward strand.
GTGACCTATGCATGGTACAGACTTACACTGGCTATTAACTGTGCCTTCTTTAACCTTCCAAGTGACCCAGTTTGGATCCAGTTTAGATGATAAACTATAATTGTCTTAGGTTTTAAAATACTTGTATGTTATTCCTCTGGAAATGTCTATTGCGAAGTGGGAAATGAGGGTCTGGGGAGAGATCCTCAGTGAATTATTATTATTATTATTATTATTATTATTATTATTGTTATTAAAGCTGAGAGGGTGGAAGACAGCAGCAACAGAAGTGAGCAGAGGGAGGGAAAAGAGATGAGCCACAGGAACACCTATGTTTTGTGAGGACAGAAGAAGGAGAGAAGCAAAAAAACAAAAAAACAAAAAAGAGAAGGCACAAAGGAGGAAAATCATGAGAAGAAAATTATAAAATCAAGAAAGTACAAATATTTAAAAAAGGAAGATGTCAAACATAGTCTGGAATGTAGATTTGGAAGAGGACACTGTTTAAAATGGAAAAGGAGGGGACTGCTGGGGATTCTAAAGCAGTGTCAGCAGAGAGGTAAGAGCCTCTAGGATGTTGACAGGATAGTAAGAGATAACGAAAGCAGACATAAGGACTAAGACTACTCTTTAAGAAGCCTGAAGGGTGGGGGGATCAAGATAGATAAGAAGGAAGTGAGTACCAAAAGGAATACTGACTGACCTCAGGAATAAGATGGGGTATAGAGATAGGAACCTACAATGAGGACAGGGAGCACATTCAATAGGAGAAAACAGAGATGCAGGGGAGGTGTGGTCCAAGTCTTGGCTGTGAGTCTAAGAGGACTGAAGTGAAGATGTGACTGAGAAGCTGCAGTTTTGGAAGAGTCACCAGCAAGAAGTACAAAGTCACCCAGGGAGATGGAAAGGGTTGGTGTGAGGGTAAGGTTTATAAGACAGGTCCTAAGGAAGATGGGGAAGCATCCCAGAGATGAAGAGGAGGGAAACAATGATGGGATCAGGTGATATAGATAGGACTTCAAAAGAAAGGTTTTTGAATAACAGTGACAGAAACATAGTCAGGAAGTGATCTTTCAGGGACAGAGAAAAAATTTTTGAAACTCCCTTCCTACATTCCATACCCCACCCCTACCAAAGTTTCATCAAGTAGTGACAGTAAGAGATGGAACAGGTGACTGGAAGGTGTCATCCTCAGGAAACAGATGTCAATTAGTTCAAGGTCATGGGAAGAATGCTAAGAAAAATGTCAGTTACATGGGAAGTCAGAATCCAAAAAGTAAATGACCACAATGGGACCAGTGGAAGCAGTTAGAAAATAGGCCTGAAAAGGAGTTCAAACTTCCAGATAGAAAGACACACAAAACAGAAAAATAGAGCAGAGGAGGGCACTGTACTTAGGACTCCAATAGATGATCACGATGTTGGCTGTGAGAGGTTGATGGAGACTCCTGTTCTAAATAGTATAGACATTTCAAACAGATGAAAGAAAAAGAACTAGAATAACCAAATTAACCTTGCTCTATTCTTTGAACATCAAAATGGAATAAAATCTCACTTTATCTCAAAATACACACTGAAGTACTTCCTAGTTTTATCAATCTTTCCCACAAGTATCATAGGATCCCAGGTGAACAGGTAAGCAAAGCACATCATGGACCCCTCCCACTTCCTATCCCCCATCTCATTTTTATATTATTTGGGTGAAATGAGATTAGAAATGAACTTTAGGGCTGACTTGAAAGTTGTTTTTTTGTTTTTGTTTTTTAATTTTTCCTTTTTTGCGAGGCTTCAAAAGGAAGCATGCAGCCACAGGGGTGTGGAAGTTGGGGATAATGGGATTTTACAGACTGTGTGCACACATAAAAGCAGTGGTGCTTTTTCAAGGCCAGCTGGCTGGGGCAGGGCGGGGGCAGGGGGTAGTCTAGGAAATTACTACCCAAAGTAATTACCCTTCTGAATATACATCACAGCTCTGATAATTGTGACATTACAAAGCTGAGGCAAGTTCACATCACTGTTCCATTAGAAAGCACGGAATCACTGCTGGAATTCCACATTTTAAATTTCCTAAATATGAAAACTAATGTTAATAAAAAGGCGGGGAAGTGAAGACTATAAAACAAAAATCTAACAAAATTATTTTATAAAATATGTCCTATAAACATTAGCAATGTCTTACCCATACTGTGGGCTTAATGACTGTCTGCTGATCTGGGGCTGCTGCAGACCCTCCCCTTTGATGAGGACTCTGTCAAGCACAGGGCTAAGTATTTATATATATATTTAATCTCATTTAATTCACACAGTAACTTGACAGAGAAGAATTACTATCTGCATTTCTCAGATGAGTAAATTAAGGCTTTGAAAGGTCATGGAGATATTTTATTCATTCAACATTAACAATGATTTACTGAGTACCCACTCGATAACCGTGCTTGGGGCTGGGTATACAGCACTGAACCAGAAAGATACCGAGACTATGGCTGGAGACGTAGGGACTCAGATACTAACCAAAAACCAAATGAATATAAAGTGAAAAGTTGTGACAGGTGCCTCAGAAGAGAGAAACATGATGCTACAAATGAGCAAAACAGGAGACCCTATTTAGATTGGGTGGTAAAGAAAAGCCTAAGACCTTGGGGATAAAGTGTAAGCTATGCGAAAAATAAGGTAAAGAGTGTCCTGAGCACAGAAGAAGGGATGTGTTCAAGTCACTAGAAAACTAAAATTTTTAAGATTAAATCTCAAAACATTTTAATGGGGGCAAATGTGAATCTCCCCCCGAAGGCTTACAGACCTCTGCCCCACGATGCTAAATGATAACTTCTGGAGGTCAGTAGTTAATAGCTATAAGCTACCCTGAGAATAACACCTGTCTTTCCTGCAGCTTTCAATAAACTTAAACTCATAGTTGGCAGACACATCTTAATGTTTGGGTTCACTACAACACCTCCTCATGATTCCTTTATGTCTTCTAAGAGCCAGAATGCAAGTGCCAGATCACCTATTTGCCAGGCTTGGTGATGAATTTGAGAAACACAACCCATGAGTATTGCTGATTAGCCTACAATGGTAAAGAAATGCCAGGATTATTTGATGGTTTTCAGTAATTATTTGTTTTAAAATAATCTTTGAATTATTAGAATTCAGCGTATACTTAGCAGATATATATAAATACAGACAAGGTATTAGAAATCTACATTTAATTCCATGTCCATAGAATCTTAGAGCTAGCTAGACAAGATTTCATGAACTTTGGTGATATGTACTAACAAATTTAAAAATTAATCCCCTCATTGTTTTAAAACAATACAAATTCAAAAACAAAAGTTTGTAATTGAACTATAACTGGTTTACAGTTTTTAAAAAGTCCCATTAGAAAAACAAGTAGCTGCTTGGTGAGTCACAATATGCTTCTAACTACTGTATTATACATGATTCACAGCATTCACTGTCTGAGAGTTAAATGTTCCCTTTACTGTTGCTATTATCTTCTAATATGCTAAATATTTTTACTTATGTATTATTATCCCTATCCCCCATTAAAATGTAAACTCCATGAAGGCAAGGACCTTTTTTCACCTGCTGTTTCACCTAAGTCCTTCCATCCTGTAGAACAATTCTTGGCACCTAGCAGACACTCAAAAAAAAATTGTTAAATGAATGAAAAAAAAAGATGAATGAGCTTCAAAGGGTTGTATCACTTTGTGAAAGCTCTTCATAAACTGTAAACCATTCTATGAATGTGGAGTATTATCACCATCTTCATGATAACTCATGTAGAGCATTTACTAAGTACTCTATACCTTTTACTCCCCGGTTCACAAAAGACACTGAGGTTCAAACAGATTAAGCAATTCACCCAATAACCAATATAAATGGTAAAAGTAAGACTCTGAAAAAATAACTCAAATCCAAAGGCAAGGATCTTAATCCCAGATCTTTTTTATGTTGTTCTCTTCCTTGTGACATGCTGACTGACTCCAAGTATGTAAAACAAAATACACTAGAACACTCTATTAAACTGTATGTACAATTGATACTTGAGATGATGATTAAGAGCATTGTCTTTGAATCACACAGATCTGGGTTTGCATCCAGTTTCTGCCACTTACTTGGGGTATGGCCTTCGGCGATTTAGCCAATCTTGCTAAGCCTCAGTTTCACATTCTATGAAATAAGATAATAATAGTGCCTCTCTAATTGTAAGGAATAAATTATATATTTCAAATGCAGCACTTAACTCATACCTGACTCTTAGTAAATGCCCACTAAATTTTCTTTTCACCTTTGATGATGAAAAAATATTTGCCCAGTATCTGATATTAGAACTATCATTTGAACACAGGGTGACCAAAAAAAAACCAAACAAACAAACAAAAAAAAAATGGAAAGTGGGGAAGATCAACAGACTTTCTCTGCATTTCTATTTTCCTCTGAGCCCTGCACTGATTTTGAAGAAGGAAATACTAACAAAGGCACACTTTTCTTGCTCTCTCCAACACAGAACTAGGCTCATTATATTACCCTGCTACCCTGTGGTAAAAGAACAAGTAGGAATGTCAACTGCTAAAAGTGGAAGGAGTAACAATTTTTTTAAAGACTTTTTTATCCTAAAGCTTCTTTATATTTTCCAGAATCTTAATAAAAACTTGTGTTGCATAAGAACAAATATCTAGATAGCTACTTGTTAAATAAAGTTACAGAGTTACTAAAGTGTATCAGTGTATGAGCACCAGGGACAATGTTTCAGATAAATTAGCCCGGGCTGGTGGGAATCATTTTTATTGGATAAGAGTGATAGCAGCCAGATACATGTCTCCGGCAACTACAGTCTTCTGTTTAAGTGTGACAGTAAACTGCATAATCCAGGCTAGTCCCTTCTAGTTGTGAATCGAAATTAGCATGCCCTTGTTCTTAATTTAAGGGAGAAGGAGAGAGAGGTTTTTTTCTTTGGTTTTATAAACACGTTTAAACAAGAGATTCTTATTTCCTGGTTTATCAGGTGTTGATCTTTTCTAGGTATAGGAATTTAGTTAACATATTTCTTCAGAAAATTCCTCTTTGAATGTTAACTAATATACTTAAAGGGTTAGGTCTAAGAGTGAAAATTAGATTTCAATATTTATTACAGTACAATAGTATTACCTAGAAGAAGTGTGCTGGTTCACAAGCACATTAAACTTTCTCACCTCCCCAGACAAATTTCACAAGTTCTATTCCAATTCTTCACCTTTCCTTAGAAATCCCAGACAGAGGTAGCAGTAGGAGCCATTAAAACCAATTAGCACTTCACTTTCATTCCGGGACAAGTAAGAGGGAAAAAGAGAAGAGGTTCAAGCTAACTCTTCAATGAATATGTAAATTTATAAATCATTTCTAAAGGAAAACATTTACTTGAGACAAAACCACATGTGTGAAATAGTTAATGCTCAAATGAAGGAAATTAAGTGTAATTTCTTTCTAAATGTGCACAAAATACCTAAGTATTCACCAACTATACTATCCTTAAAATATTAAGAAATACACACTTAAGAATCTCTTAAAAGTATCTTAATCCCGTGCTCTACTTTCAGCCAGTCTGTAGCAGAACACAGAGTAATCAACTTCTTTAAAAATCTTTCTGGAACAAGAAATTCTATATTTCAGAATTTTTTCTAAAATTTAATGTTGACACTGAAGTGTTTTAATGTGGATGTTAAATGTAGACATTATTTAATATAGACATTAAAGTGTTATATAATTACCTTCTAGAAACCCCCCAGTAACTACTATTTTTTGTGCAAAATGCTGAAGAGATGACAAGATATCAGCATATTCAAACATGTCATTCTTGCATATAGGGTAATGGTTAAGAGTGCAGAATTTTGGAGTTGTGCCAACCCCGGTTCAAACCACACTGGTTCTACCACTTACTAGTAGGGTAACTCTGGGCAAATTACTTAATCTCTAAACTCACCTTTTTTAACCCTACTTTATGGAAGTGGCAAATGATTTTAAAGTATATGTGCTTATACTTTAAAGTGCTTAGTATAGTAGTGCCTGATACATTAGTTAAGTACATAGCATTTAGAGTCTATAGACTATAGGGTTAATTGTATAAATTCTGAAATTCAACTTCTTAGGTTCAAAGCCAAGCTTTCTCACTTGTCACTTGTTTGGTATCGGATTATTTACTTGTTTGGTACCTAAGTTATTTCACCTCCCTCTATAGTATTAGTAAATACATGAAAAAAGATTAGAAGAGGGCTTTGAACATGGTAAGCACTCAATGAATAATTTCAAAAATTACTTCAACAAAGTTTCATAGAAGCTGAAATTTAAAGAGCATATCAGAACAATTTTCTCTCCTGGTATTTGAGTAGACCAGCATTAGAAATGAACACTATTAATTCACATCCAGAAATCTTTCCTATATACCAATATGTGATTATACATTAAACAAGCTTGTAGTATGGACTCCCTAGTTTCACGTTTCCCAGACTTGTCTGATGATACAAATTACCTACAGATTGTGATTGAGCAGGTCTGGGGTGGGGCCTTGGATTCTGTATCTATAATCAGCTTCCCAGGTATGTTACTTTGGGCAGGCTCAAAAACCCTGCATTACTTGAAGCTGCAACTAACCGCCAAACCTAAGAATATTAAGCAGTCACACCCACTGAACAGAATTATTGTTTTACAAGTATATGTAATGGAAATGGGAATGTTAAAAAGATTTTTTTATTCAACAAATATTTTGTTTAGTATTTAATACAAAATATTCATTGAGCATATATTACAGTACAATTCACAAAATGGTATATGAAAAGTAATTGAAAAACCACTTCATTTGGGACATGAGAGTGGCAAACAGAAAGAAAGAAAATATACTTGGCAAAGATACACATAATTATATAATACCATTTGTCCTGAGGAGTTCAAAAAGTACTGGGGCAATGGTGCTATTGGTCAAGAAGTCTGGTTCTTCAAGAAGTCTGTTATAGTTATTTATGACACTGCTGCCATTGTTAATGAGCTAAAAATGCTAATGACTGAAGAACATTCAAATAACAAATTCACAGCAAAAATAATTTAGAGGGTATAACCATTTTTTCCTTGACCCTTCTGAACATTAGTCTTTAGAAACAAAGTAGAGTTTATCTCTTATTAGTAAAATTAGCACAAACTTGGGTCTGCATTTTTTTCCAAGAAAATGATAAAAGGAAATGAGTTTCCATTTTCCAAAGCCTCCACACCCACGCCACACATACACCATGTACGTGCTCAAACTATGAGCAACTTTTACAATTGAAAGATCTGGAATCTACCTCCTAGTAGAAACACAAGTATAAATAGTTTTGTACATCTTGTTTGTACAAATAGGCACATATATTTGTATAAATAGTACATGTACATCTTGTGGTCAAGAATTATTACTGTTTGAGATTCAATGTAGTAAGTGGAGATGTAAAACAGTGAAATCATTATGTAATTCTCTATAATCTCATTATGGAATTGCTAACTACATGCATGAATTTGGAATAAAATAAACCTACATGCAGTCATTATAGATATTCAAATATTACTGATCCATAGGAGCATGAGTGAAAATAAAGCATCTACTGGTATTACTTAAAATATGACCCAAGGGAGCAGGCACAATACTTCAGGTTTTTCAGTTATCCACTGCCCCAAGACTTAGGAAAATAAAGGGCCACTTAGGACTCCTAACTACTCCTGAGTGATCATTGCTGAGTGGTGAGATGATAGGTGGATTTTTTTTTTTTTTTTTTACTTTTCTGACTTTCCGAAGTTCCTAATTTAAAAAAAAAAAAGTACTGTATTCTTTTTATTACTAGGTAAGGTAATTCCTTTACTTAAGGATATTATCTGAGGGATCAAATTAGTAAGGCCAATTAAAAACTTTGAAGAGGCTGTATCATGCTCTCCCTCAAAGAAAATCTGTCATAGGTCTTCCTCATAATAACAAATAATACAAGAAGAAATAATAATACGAGCGCTGAAATTCCATGTGCTACTTACAAATGTAGGCCTTCGAAAAGATGGTTCATCATAGCTAGCAATGTTAAGTGACATAATAGTTTCACTGATAGTGATAAAAGAACTCCTATTCATCTGGTGTTTGATCCAAAAACACACTGGAAACCTACTGAAGGCTGGCAAATAAAAAAATGCTGATCCTCTCTGAGGAAAAGGAGAGCCAATTCTTCCATGGGATTGTTGTTACAAGTATAGGACCTAACCCCTGACAAGGCTTTCATTACTTATCCCCTACCCTTTCTCCCAAATTTCCCACTCCTTCCATCTTTATTCTTTCCTATTCTCTCTTTAGTTTTGGCCTATCTCCACAACCAGTTCCTTTAGGAAGGATTGGAAGGCACTGTTATTACAAATTTAAAAAGGGACAATTGTAGACAGACGTTGGAATCTCTGCAGGAGATCTGTGCAGCCTCCCATGCAGACAAACATGAAGACTTCCTACAGCTAATCTACAATGGATTTCTTAAGGGATACTGCATTTATAAAATGGGTCTAGTCATTTTCCCTTGAGCCTTTTTCAAATTTTCTTGGGCACCATGCTGATAAGGTTAAGTCCAAGTTGTCTGACTTAATGCTATTGTAGAAGGCAATAAGGATCCATAAGGAAAGGAGTTCACTATGAGTGGTTTAAAAATAGTTACACCCTCACAGAAAGGCATCTATCAAAGTGACTTCCATACAATGATGTGGACTAAGTCAAAAGATACAAGCCATTTTAATCCAGTGCCTTCAGCTGCTTAAGATCCAGATTCCACTGTTCACTGCAAGACTTCAGCTAACATATTCTTCAATGATTCAACACAAGAGAACTCAGCAGTGCGTAGTGACAGAGCTCTCTGAGGTTCTCAAACTGAAAGCTGTTTACACTGGGTTTACATAGTGCAGAAACAACTTAGGAGGCAAATAACATAAATGCCATCACCATGTTCCAGTCCAGAAGTTTTTATTACAGCAAGTTTAGCTCTGGGCAAGCTGTCCCAATCAGCACATTGTGATGGCAAAACACGGACGGTATTTTCTTCCTAAGCAGTATATAACACTCGGGCTGTTCCTGAGAAGGATTCATGAAACAGCTCTAATCAACACATTATAGTTGGAACAGCTAGATGTAACATTCACAGCTTGTATGACTTAATTGTCAAAATTGCTTGCTTTCCCGATGAACATAGTTGACTTTAACTTTCAGTAAAATCAACCAAAATAGTTCATCAACTGTCATGACAAATAATCCCTACCCTTCCACCACCTATGACATCCTCTGAGCTATTGAACTCAATTGTTAGAAAAAATTAGAAATGGATATGAGTGACAAAATAATTTACCAAAATGTATCACCAGAAGCAGTTAAATAAGAAAATTTGTCCAAGAAATTTCAGAGCATTGGTAATGCTTAAAGTTCTTGCCTAGTTCATGGCAATATAAGGCTTAATAAACAGGGTGTCTTCTGAAAGCTGGAAAATCTTCATTCTCTTCCCAGCTAATTGTTTTGTGATCTTCTAACATATTAACTTACTAACGTCAAAGTTCATGCTATTGTAGAAGGCAATAAGGATCCATAAGGAAAGGAGTTCACTATGAGTGGTTTTACTACAACAGCTTTAAAAAAAAAGCTTGACAACTATCCTAGACTATGTCTAAACGGTTTCTCAAATCAATTAAAATAACTGAATATTACTAAAATTTTAAAGAAAAAGTGAATAGATGAAGCCCATATCATCCTCCAGTTTATTTTTAAAAATAAAATAAAAAAGAAAGTTAAAAAAAAAGCCAAATTTCTTGATCAAAGCTATAGTGAAGAAAACCTAAAAGGTAAAGTGCCTGTCTTTCATCGACCCATGTTATCAGTTTAGGACAAGATTCAACTGTCTTTCACATTCCTCAACCAAAATTCAGGACCATACAACCAGAGGTCTCTTTGGCTCTTGAATCAGTATTACAACTTCAAATTTTAGGTCAACTTTATTACATCAATAAGGAGGACATCTCATTTTCAAATTATGCTAAAATTTTCAAATTAATGATAAGCAACTATCAATAAGTCTTCCCTAACTTGTATACAGGTGCTTTATTTCCCTCTCTGATTAATAAAATCCCCTTCCTTTCCTGTCAAGAGTATCATGTGTACGTGTGTGAGATCCATGGACCACACTTTGAGTAGGACAGAATACTTAGGTTCCAGCTGCAGCAATCAATATCTAATTTGGGTCCAGGTATGGTTTGGTATACCAGTTAGTGGCCTTTGCCCCTCTAGCTCACATATCCAAGAGGTAGTGGAACTTGGGCTAACTGGCACTTCTGCGGGAGCCGCAACAACTCAAGGGCCTCCTATTTAAGTGACCTTCATTTTGTTAACCCAATCTGAGGAGACTGGGAGGAGAGAATATTAGGGACATGTTCACTCTCGGCTTCTCTACTCTTTAAGACCTAGATACCTGCTATTTTGCTCTCCCCCAAAACTTTTCCTCTCCCCTAGAAAATAAGAGTTTTAGTTTATCCCTGCTTCATAATGAGGTGCTGGCTTCAAGACCACTTCAGACACTTCAAATATCAACTGTCAATTGCCTTATGTCAAAATTTGTGTTATTGTGAGGTGCATTCCTGTGTAATGTATATTTGATCATGATTTCAGAAAGCATCTAACAATTTTTAATTATATCCTCCAGGACCAGAACAGAGAACCACAGGCTGCACAGTAATGTTATTAATGGACTGAATAACGAAAGCCCAAAAATTGATCACCAACGTCTAGAGAGAGGTCTCTAACAGCACATCACAGGACTCTGTCCTCAAACTGAAATTTTTCATACTTTTCGTCAATAACTTCAATAATGACATAAAACCTTCCTACTAAGAATTGTATATTAGAGGTAAAAATAAGATGTTTAATGACAGAAGTAGATTTTAAATTCATACATTCATACGCACACACAGTTATTGATTACTATGTGCTAGATTGCAAATCTTCAGCAATATACAAATAAAGAAACAGTGTTTCCTCAAGAAATTTATGACCTAGCAAAGGAGATAGGGAAATAAATACTTATGCTGCAATGCGAAAAGTGCTACAATAGGGAAATGAATACATGACAAAGAAAAACAGAAGTATTACCTGACTCCCACAGGGAGAGTCCAAGAAAATTTGGGATGTGAAGGTGAAGATATCCCATGATCCACTGTACACATAGAGTCTGACATTTGGGACAGGTATATGCCCTGAGATAAAGATTTAGGAGAACCTATTATAGGTTCTCATTGAAGCCAGGGGTACAAATGAGATGGGTCTAGAAGATTATATAGAAAAAAATAGTTAAAAGCCATGAATTGAATCTTGGACAACAGCAACCACTTAAACCTTAGCAGAGAGAGAGAGGCCCAAGGAGACAGAAATGGGGTGACTCCACCAATTCCCTGCATGTTGTAGTTCCTTGGGATTCTGTTCTAGGCCCTATTTTCTACATATACACACTCTCCTAGGGTTTGATCCATTCTTCTGGTTCCAATCATTGATAATATGTAATTGTTGCCTGCTATTTGAGAAACAAAGTCATGTTGTAAGAGTGAAAAAGCATGGTTAGAAAGGAGTTAGAGAAAAAATGGTAGAATTTGGGGTTAGCCACACTGGGGAATTCCATTCAACAACTCTTTGATAAATAGTATGAGAGATCCTAATGCAGATGGAATGCAGCAATGGAAAAAACAACAACAACAACAACTAAGAGAAGTAATCCTGTTGATTCCATAAATGTTGTAGTTTCTTGGGGTTCTGTTCTATTTCCTCTTCTCTCTCTATATGTACCTTTCCAAAGCAGTCTCATCCATTCCTCTGGTTCCAATTACCATTAATAGTATGTTATATAATATGTGTATGATAATGTGTATATGAAGCCCCCATAAAGCTTACAATCCAGTAAGGAAATTGCAGACAATGATAAAATTGGCTACAACAACTGACCTGGTAAATAATATATGTGGTATAGAAAAATAAGGTAGGGAAAGGAAATAGAAGGCGAAAGAGGCCTATATTTTAGATAGAATGGACAGGAAAAATCCTCATTAAGGCGGTGATAATTTGAGCATAAAACAAATTAAACTGAGAAAGCAAAGCATGCATCTATAGATGGCAGTAGCTTTAAACCTCACTGCACACTTGCATCACTTAGGAATCTTTTAAAACAAAAGTAATTCCTAGGTCCTACCCCTTGGTTTTTCTGAATTGGTCTAGGGTATGGCCTGGGCACCATAATTTTTTGAAACTCCCCATTGATTCTAATGTGTAGTCAAGACTAAAAATTACTGATGCAGTGGAAAAGCATTAGAGGTCATCACAAGTTCAAAGACCCAGAGGGAGGAGCATGCTTGGAGTCTAAGAGAAAAATATGGGTCAGCTAATAAGGTCTAAATAAATAATGGTGCTGAAAACTAGCAAAGATAGATCATATTTATATTTACAGAGAACAACAACCACCACCCACACAGCTGTGTGATTTTCAACAGCAGTGCTCAGCAGCCTGGGGTAGTTGTAGAAGAGATCTAGGCCTACCTCATTGTATTGCTCTTTGCTTTGTTGCACTTCATAGATTTGTGGTTTTCATAAATTGAAGGTTTATGGCAAGCCTGCCTTGAGCAAGGCTATCAGAGCCATTTTTCCAACAGCATTTGCTCACTTCACGTTTCTCTGTCACATTTTGATAATTCTTATAATATTTCAAAATTTTCATTACTATATTTTTATGGTGATCTGTGATAGTGATCTTCGATGTTACTTTTATAATTATTCAGGAGTTTCATGAACCGTACCAATATAAGATGGCAAACTTAATCAACAAATGTGTGTTCTGACTGCTCCAGCAACCAGCCAATCCCTTCTCTCTCCCTCCCTCTCCCTCTCCCCTCAGGCCTCCCTATTCTCTGAGACACAATATTGAAGTTAGACCAATTAATAACCCTACAATGGCCTCTGAGTGTTCAAGTGAAGGAAGAGTCACACATGTCTCATCTTAAATCAAAAGCTAAAAATGTTTAAACATAGGAAGGCAGGCATGCCAAAAGCCAAGACAGACCACAAGTTTGGCCTCATGTGTCAGTTAGCCAAGCTGTGAATACAAAAGAAAAGTTCTTGTAGGAAAGTAAAAGTGCTACCCCAGTGAACACACAAATTAAAAAGTGAAACAGCTTTACTTATGACATGAAGAAAGTTTTAGTGGTCTGGATAAAAGATCAAACTAGACACAACATTCCCTTAAGCCAAAGCCTAATCCAGCAAAGCCCTATCTCTCTTTAATTCTATGAAGGCTAAAAGAGGTGAAGAAGCTGCAGAAGAGAAGTTTGAAGCTCACAAAAGCTGGTGCATGACATTTAAGGAAAGAAGCCATCTCCATAACATAAAAGTGCAAGGAGAAGCAGCAAGTAATGAGGTAGAAGATGCAGTAAGTTATCCAGAAGATCTAGTTAAAATAATTAATGAAGGTGGCTACACTAACCATTGAAAATCTTGATGAAACAGCTTTCTATTGGAAGAAGATGCCAGGACTTTCATAGCTACAGAGGAGAAGTCAATGCCTACCTTCAAAGTTTCAAAGGACAGGCTGACTTGGGGCTAATGCAGCTGGTAACTTTAATGCTCATTTATCATTCTGAAAACCCTAGGGTCCTTAAGAATGATGCTAAGTCTACTCTGCCTGTGCTCTGTCAATGGAACAACATGTGTTGGATGAAAGTACATCTGTTTACAATTAGGTTTACTGAATATTTTAGACCCAAAGTTGAGCTGCTCAGAAAAAGAGTCCTTCCAAAATATTAGTGCTCATTGACAATTCACCTTGTCACCCAAGAGCTCTGATGGAGATGGACAATGAGATTATTGTTGTTTTAATGCCTGCTAACACAACATCCATTCTGCAGCCCCTGGATAAAGGAGTAATTTTGACTTTCAAGTCTTTTTTTTAATTTTTTAGTATTTTTATTATAGTATTATTTTTATATAGTATTTATTATGTTATGTTAATCACCATACATTACATCATTAGTTTTTGATGTAGTGTTCCATGATTTATTGTTTGCATATAACACCCAGTGCTCCATTCAATACGTGCCCTTTAATACCCATCAGTAAGCTAACCCATGCCCCCCTCCCCTCTAGAACTCTGTTTGTTTCTCAGAGTCCATAGTCTCATGGTTTGTCTCCCCCTTCGATTTCCCCCCCTTCATTTCTCCCTTCCTACTATTTTTTTTAACATATAATGTATTATTTGTTTCAGAGGTACAGCTCAAGTCTTATTATTCAAAACTACATTTTATAAGGCCATATAGCTGCCACAGATACTAATTCTTCTGATGTATCTGGGCAAAGTAAATTCAAAACCTACTAGAAAGGATTCACCATTCTAGATGCCATTAAGAATATTTGTAATTCATTGGAAGAGTTCAAAATATCAACATGAACAGTAGTTTGTAAGATGCTGATTCCAAACAATGACATGGCGGGGTTCAGGACTTCAGTGGGGGAATTGTAGATGTAATGGAAATGCCCAAAGAACTGCAGGTGTAGTCTGAGGATGTGACTCAATTGCTGCAATCTCATGAAATACCTTGAATGGATGAGAAACTGCTTCTTATGGATGAGCAAGAAAGTGATTTTGAAATGGAATCTATTCCTGGTAAAGATGCTGTGAAGACTGTTGAAATGACAAGAAAGGATTCAGAATATGAAATAAACTTATTTGACAAAGCAGTGGCATGGTGGAGAGGACGGATTCCAATTTTGAAAAATGTTTTCCTATGGGTAAAATGCTATCAAACAGGATCACATGCTACAGAGAAATCATTGTGCAAGGAAGAGTCAAACAATGTGGCAAACTTCCTTGTTGTCATATTTTAAGAAATTGACATAGCCACCCCAACCCTCAGCAACCACCATCCCGATCAGTCAGCAGCCACCAACATCAAAGGCAAGACCCTCCACCCGCAAAAAGATTATGACTTGCTGAAATCTTGGATGATGGTTAGCATTTTTTAGTAATAAAGCATATTTTAATTAAGGTATATACATTGTTTCTTGATCTAATGCTATTGCACAATAGACTGCAGTATAGTGTAAACATAACTTTTATATGTACTGGGAAACCAAAAAATTTATTTGACTCACTTTATTGTAGTATTTGCTTTATTGTGGTAATCTGGAGCTGAACCTGCAGTATCTCCAAGGTATTTCTATAGATAGCTGGATTGACCAAGCACTAGGACAGTGATTATAAAGAAAGGATAATGGAACAGTGGAATATTACACAGCCATTAAAAAATGAAATCTTGCCATTTGCAACGACGTGGATGGAACTAGGGGTGTTATGCTAAGCAAAATAAGTCAATCAGAGAAAGACAATTATCACATGATCTCACTGATACGTGGAATTTAAGAAACAAGGCAGAGGATCATAGAGGAAGAAAGGGAAAAATAAAACAAGATGAAACCACAGAGAGAGACAAACCATAAGAGATTCTTAATCTTAGGAAACAATCCGAGGGTTGCTGGAGGGGGGGGGGTTGAGAGGATGGGGTAATTGGGTGATAGACACTGGGGAAGGTATGTGTTGTAATGAGCACTAGGGTATTTTATAAGATTGATGAATCACAGACCTGTACCCCTGAAATAAATAATATTTTATGTTAATTAATTGAATTTAAATTTCTTTAAAAAAAGAAAGAAAGAAAGGATAATGGAGAGTTCTTAACATAATGGACTTTGGGGTATGAACTGAATCAAGGAACTGAAATAAAAAGTTAGGGTGAAATGGGCGGGATCATGTGGCAGAACATACAGTGATCTGAATAAACAGAAAAAGCAAACAAGGTGAGGTGGAGGGAGCTTGGCTGACCACAATTTCACTCTGAGCCATAGGCATGCCATGTCTACTAAATATTCTAATACAATATTAGACTTCTTTTAAAAAAGTAGTGGTTGGCCTTCATTAGATAATCACTAACTTCCCTCTGGCTACAGAATGGATATTCACTTGAATTTGGGAAATTATAATCCACACATCAAAAAGGAAGCAACCTAATCTGCTCTGGGCTGAGTAAAACATGTTTGGAATATTATGTTCAGTTCAGATGTACTTTTTAAGAGAGTATCCAAAGATAGGCAGCCACAGTGAAAAATGATCTGGAATTCATTTCTATTAGGAATAATGGTCATTTTTTTTAACCCAAAGGATGATGACATGAAAGTTCACATTCATAAGTAGTAACAGAATAGAAAAGGTCTCAGGCATAACGAAGGAATTCCCATTTCTTTATCTTAGAAATAAAGTGGTACAGAGTAATGAAGAGACTCAAAACATGGTCATTCTGGTAAATGATAAAAGACTGGAGTTATAAAGCTAAAAGGTCACAGTATTTCAAGGGGCATCAGTATAGACGTCGAATTCATACAAAAGAATCATAGAAGGGACCATGACATAGCTGGCCCCTATCCTTCATTAGAAGAGCCCCAGTGCATTTTATGAATAAGCCCCTGTATGACTCTAATGGGAAATTTTGTTTTGCTGAATATGCTGTTAAATGCACTGGAAGCTGTGGAATGGAGGGAGTGGGAGGGGTCTCAGGAAGACTTGAATGATTAAAAAAAATATCTGGAACTGCACTGAACTGAAAGTCTATAAACTTTAAAAAGAAATATTTAATGCATAGTAAGTACCAGTTCTACAGGAAACAGGGCTCAGCTGAAAGACTCCTCACATGGTAGAATCAGGAAGAGGGAATTTCAGTGATCGGAAAGTACATAGAAGATGTCTATCCTGATCACACTCAGTCTCATCAATGAATGAAAGCCAACTAGAGCCAAGAGGAGTTGAGTAGCTATGAAGTCTTACACCTTGAAGGTGACTTTTCTCTTCTGAACACTGATCACCACTGTGGCTTTCCAGAAAGGATTTGAGGGGTGAAACTACTGGTGATGTTACCATTCCACCTCAGGAAAGCTAGGTCTCTGGAGTATGGTGGAAGCCTGCAAGATCTCTCTGTAGCCAGACTTAGGCAGAAGAAAGACCCACTGATCCCTTCTGTCCATGCTTGCTTCCTGAGGCCTTGGGCATTTCCAGTGAGAAATGGCTGCTGGGATATGATTTGAGGCAGTCATGAAAATAGATAGGTTTTATGGTAAAAATGTCCCAGAGCAAAACTGTGGTATTGCAAATCAAGAAAATTGAAAAGATAAGCTCTCTGTGAAATTCAATTCACATTCAGCATGTTCTGTGCCTTTACCATAAATAAAAGACAAGTAAGTGGCTCCATCTCTACACTGACCTATCAAAGGAAGGGACTTTGGAATCAGAGTTAGGTTACTTACCACCTCCTTTACTGACTGTTTAACATTCTTCCAGGGGAACAGAGAAGAAATAAATACTTCTCACCAATTTTAAGACTCTCCAGGTCTGACTTCTAACATACGTATGGGGAATTAATTAAAAAAAAAAAAAAAGCATATAACACACACACACACACACACACACACACTCACACAAAATGATCCAAGGGGAAGATAATATAACTTTCCAATTTAAATCTTTGGTAGAATAAAAATATCCCATTTTTAAAAAAAGAAGTAGAAATCAACAGATACAAAGGTCATTTTTTGAGCAAGGAATGATAAGGGACCAACACAACTGGTCACCATTCATTTCATAATGTTGTTGCTTTAGGGAAATCCAAAACACTTTTTTGGTACTTGATCTTTACTCAGTCAAGGGTTCACATAAAAGAAAGGAGTTCACAAAGGCTTGGCAGTTCTTATAGGCCTACACTATGAGGTTTATTGCCTTACAAACTATAAGGCAACCAAACTATAAATGACTTTCTGTCTGCAGATAGTTCATTTTGAAATTAAACAAAAAAATTCAATCTGCCCTGATACTTGATGTTTTCATTTTCTTAATACACAGCATATTCACATCCAAATCTTTATTCAACTTAAGAAGATGCAGCATGATATGTGAGCTCTAAAATTAGACTTCCTGAGTTAAAATTCTAAATCTGCCACCATTTACTAAGTGTGTGATCTTTGGTAGCAGGTTAGGTAACTTCTTTGTGCCTCTAGTTCCCTTTCTATAAAGAAGGAGAGTAAGAACACATCTCATAGGATTGTAGTAAAGATTAAATGAGTTAATATGTAAAAAGCCTTTGCAACAGTGCCTGAAATATATTAGGTGGTCAATAAATCTTAGCCATTAAGGAAACTGCCAAAACTTTTCCTTATAATCATCTCATTTTTTTTAGGCAAAATTAGACATCCTAACAATGGATACATTTTTCAAACAAAAGCCTTGTGCCACATGGTGACTCATTACAAACCTTCACTATTTCTTCTGCTTACATAAAAATTCCTATCTGAGGATCAGTTTCTAGGGAACCCAACCTAAGATATATAAGACAATAAGTGAGGAGAAAATAAGTAAAATGATGCTTAGGCAAGCATTAAAAATATATCCCCAAAATTTGAGAAATAGTAAATGGTATCTGATTTTTCTGCAGAAACAATGCAGTACTTATTCAGTACTCAAGTGGAAACTTGACAGGATGTGGATTGGTGTGAAGGTATATGCAGCAGCTCAGTTGTGCTGCTATATTCTGCCCTTCAAGATTTTCAACAGGTTGATTTTACTTATATGATTCTCAGATTTCCCTTCTTTATGATGAACATACAATACTTATAAATTTGCAAAATCATATGACTCTCATTCACCATGTATCTGGCACTTAACACAAAGCAAACAGCATACCTTTCTCCATTTGAAAGCCACAATTTTTTTTTCAAAATGTATATTTAATGGCTATTCCACCAAAATGAAGCAGAATCACATTTCAAAAGTGGGGTGTGTGTGTGTGTGTGTGTGTGTGTGTGTGTGTGTGTGTGTATTAAGGTGCACTTTCAAATTTTATTTGAAAATAAAAACCTAGCTTTTGCTCACACTGTATCTTCTTTCTGAACACCTTTTATCTTATTTCAAAATGCTCCATAAAAGACTCCCAAATTGCAATGGATAAAGGTAATTGTTCCCTCCTCTGGCACTTTTCCTATGCATTATACTTTTAGTGTTTAATTTCATCTCTACAAAAATTCGTTAGGGCTGGAGGAATGTTCTGCTCTAAATTGTATCATTCCTTGCCTCCAGCCTTATCCAATGTTTGTCAATGAAATAAACGAATGAATGAAAGGAATGAAGGAAGATTATTTTTGTGGACTCTTGTTTCCTTTTTGATAAAGCTTGTACAAATAAATGACTCAAAAAATTTTAAGAAGAAACAAGAGAATAGCAACTCATGTACAAATATATGATTTTAAGGAATATAATTAATACCCCAACCAACAATGAACATGACCTTTTGTTTTTCGAAATTTCTTCAGTCATGAAGCATGTTGTGAAGTTAATCTTCAAGCAGGTGTAATAATAACAAGGCACAACTTCTACTTCAAAAACTCCTAAATGCCAGTTCTGGAAAAGAACTATCTGAAGAGTTTAACACAGCTACCTGGCCTCACCCCTGAGATTCTGTCCCAATAGATCTGAGGTAGGATGATGGGATGCTCAGTCCCATATAGGAACAGTTTCTCTGTTCCATGCCAAGAATTCTCAGGGTAGCCCCAATTCTCAGACTCTCCTTTTAGTTGAAGGCTCAGATAGGTCACATCTCCCTTTTAAGAAACATCTTTGACCATTTCAAATACCCTCTCTTTTTATGCATATATAATTGTAGTGGTAACTCCCCTTCTAAAAATAGATTAAGTACACGATTAGCACTTTTTTATTCACTGTTTCACTTATTTAACCTCTCACCCCCTAATTCAGCTGTAAGTTCCTACTGGGCAAAGACTAATAATGAATCCTTACTTCCATTCTGTATCCAGAGTGCTGGGCAATTTTATCTACTTTGGATTTAATAAATTGTTCATTGTTTAGGCCAAAAATATTTTAAATCTTCAAATCACTGAAATAAAGAATATGAAAGGTATTGAATGAGGTCATTTTTTTAAATGAACATCTTATCAACATGAGACTAGAAGGAATAAGTTAAAGAACACTGAAGAGCAGAAGATTAGCTGAGGAAGAAAGCACACCTTTCTCCCGTTCAAGTTACTAAAGTGAGCAATAGTCATTTTGGTCATTTTTTAAGATCCAATAATAAATCCAATACCATTTTGCCCCAAAATAAAGACCATAGGTGTGGAAACTGATACACAATTTAGGAAGGATGAATCCAGTATCTTGAGAAATCTGCATCAATCTACAAGCACAGGGATATCAATTCTTGCCACTCACATGAATGTCTCAGAAATCTATACTGAATGGGAATGACTCAATTCCATCTGAGTCAGTCACACAACTAATCCCGTTGTAGGCAGGGAGACAGAGCAATTCTCCCAAAGACCTATGTTATTTCTAACCTCAAGACTTGTATGGAAGCTTCCACTGGACAATGCCCTAAATATCAGCTGTTAAAATGAAGTAGTTTGGTTTGTTTATATGCCCCATGAGCCATCTCTCTCAAGCAACAGGCTCAAGAGTCAGGTGAAGTCTGTTTCTTCTAAAGGTAGGATCAGAGGCTGGAATGGAAAATATGATCAGTCAGAATTATTGTTACATACAGGTAATATGCTATAATTTCTCAGTAAAAGTTTTGAAATTCACTCTGAGTAGACTGGCACACATTGTACTTCCATACCCATGAACAGGAGACAGAATGTTCTCATTCACTTAACTTGAACCTAGGGGTCACTTCAAGTTCCTTGGGGGGAAAAAACACAGACCACAAAATGGAAGGAAAGGGCTGTTGGAAAGAGAAAAGGGGAGAATAGATGTTAGAAAAGAAGATCCATTAAGAATAGGCTGAGCTACAACCAAAATAACAACCAAAAATAACAATGGCTTAAAGAAAATAAAAGTTTATTTCTCTTTCACATTAAAGAAGTCAGGAGTAAAGGATCTTTAAAATGCTGATAGAGTGACTTCACAAAATCCTCCAGATTCCAGATTCTGCCATACTTGGTCACAAGGGCATATCTAGCCAAAAGGGAATTTAGAGAATAAAGTCTTTATTGCAGGTGACCATCTATCCATTTAATAATAAGATGTTTTCTACTTCCTTGGGTGGAAAAAGGATAGATACTGGGGTATATAGCAATCTCTGGCATGGTGTACAGATTCCTAAGATGACTCCATGATCTGTACTACCTTATGTTCATACCCTTGTGTAATGCTTTCTTCCTGAGTATGGGCAAAACCTGTGACTTGCTTCTAAGCAAGAGAATATGGAAAAGATGGGATAGCGATGATTACTGTACATGATTACATTATGTAAGATTTAGCATTTGTCTTGCAGGAGTTTTTCTCTCTTCCAGAAATGGCTATGAGGAAGTCAGTGGCCATATTGGGAAACTCCACACAGCAAGGAACTGAGGGTGGCCTCTAGGAGTTGAAGGTAGCTTCTAGACAACAGCCCACAAAAAATAAAGCTCTCAGTCCAGCAACCACAAAAGCAAGGAAGGAGAGCCTTTCTTGGATGAGCCTATAGATAAGAATCCAGTCCTAAATGAAACCTGATTTTAGCCTTATGAAATTGTAAACAGCAGACTCAGCTAAGCTGTGTCCAGACTCCTGATGTACACAAACTAAGATAATAAATGTGTGTTGTATTAAAGCACTAAGTTTGTGGTGATCTGTCACGCAATAATAGAAAAATAATACACTGACATTGAAGGCAACCAATAGATGCTCATAATTCTGTATAAAAGACCTAACTCATTCCCTATTTATGTGTTCAATAAATATTAGCTGCAATGTTTATCATCATCACCATCATCATTATTATAATCATCATTTCCTAAATCCGGATTCCTCCAATATCATTACCACCTTGCCTCACAGCTTAGCAAGGAATAAAACCCCAACAGGGCAAACAGTTCTATTCATATTACTTCTAGACTTTTTGGAAGCAACCAACTTTAAAATCTAATTGGAGCTGAATTTCCATTAGCACTGCACTGGTGATTCTTGTATATCCATCTGCCACTCCATTCCAAGAACTTGCCTCTCAAGGATACAACAATCTTTTGGTCATGCCTCATTGGGGAAGAATTGAAAAGAATAAGATAGGACATAGTACTCTAGGGGTTCAGTTAACAATTGCAGGCAAGCCTACAGAAAACAGATCCATCACTCTGTGGAGTCAGGCTGAGGGGAAAAGAAACAATTAGCTAGAGGTTAAGTAGCAAAACAGCTGCTAGAAGCCTTAGGTAAAAATGTCACCGAGTAGGAGTAAAATATTGGAAGAATAATGTGGGACTGAAAGTTATCAATTGCTTTGAAACCTGAATTTATGCATTTTAATATTATCTAGCAGAGTCAATTTGAGCATCTGCTTAATTTCCTGGTATGTGACAAGAATACCAGGAGGAATTTTAAAAATTAAAAAAAGGAATAAAAAAGCACCTTTCAGAGCATTTCAAGATAAAGTTTTTACAAGACCATACAAAACCTGAGCTATTTTAGACAGTAATGTGTTAAAGCAAATTAACATCTCCTAATCAAGCAAAGATTTCAAAGCTAAGCCATTACATATAATGGAGGCAAAAAAAAATGAAATCTACTCTATGAAGTATATAAAACAAATAAAAACTGCTGTTATGAGACACCATAATATAGTCAATAATTCAAAAGATGATTAAAAATAAACAACATATTAGTAATAAAAACCTGGCATGGGGAACATTCTAATAACGGATTTGGGGTTTTTGGCTCATCACACCTCAAGGATCTTAGAGGGAATATGAGGAGAATAGCTATTACACCAAAATACTCTAGTTTTTGCTTATGTTTATTTTTATAGAAAAAAATAATGTAAAACAGCACATTTTGTAAGGAATAAAAAGTACCTAATAAAGAAAAACTAAAGTACAGAGATGCTAAAAATGGAAGAGAAAGATTTATTCCGGAAGTATGTGGCACTAATTGATAGAAGATATCAGAATAATTACATAAGACTTTAATTACTATAACATTGACAGTAATTTTTAAATTCTTAGAATCAATTAGTTTTTTTTTCCCTCATCTGGTTCATATTCTTGTTTTACAAACATGGTATATTAACCCCTAAAATTCTAGTGAATATACATGGAAAATATTTTAACATTGTTTCTGCATATAAAATTCCATTTCTACAGAATTGTTTTTTACTTTTTTTGCTGCAGAATGTGTCCTTATTTCTGACATCAGTGACAGGATAATAACAAGATCACAAAGTTCCTTCCCATTTTGGAGACAACTTTGTACAAACAGATACGTAACTATGAAGCAAGATGGTAGGGACCATTAAACCTCACAACAAATATCACTGATCCTTGTGGGGGAGGGGTGTAAATGAGAAAATATAATTGTTGTTCTCAGTTTCAACAGAAACAATCACCACTTCAAGTACACAGCCTACCAATAGTAGGTCACTGTCATCCATAACCAAAAGCCATGGTATCACCTTCCTGTAAAATGAGATTACAAGGAAGAGAGCAAAGTCCTCAAGTTATTTTTCCCCTCTAGATTTGGTTTTGTTTTTCACTTTCCACAAAAGAGGTATGCTCATGATCAAATAAAAAAATCTTCCAATGTAGCGAACTATGAGCCAACGGAGGACACTTATTAACTCAAAAATAAATATTACAAGGTGAGGCGCCTGGGTGGCTCAGTCAGTTAAGCATCCACTCTTGGTTTCCACTCAGGTCCTGATCTCAGGGCCGTGAGGTTGAGCCCCTCTACACTGAGTGTGGAGTCTGATTAAGAATCTCTCTCCCCTTCCTTCAACCCCTCCCGCCATGCTCTCTTTCTCTCTCTCTCAAGTAAATGAATCTTTATTTTTTTTTAAAAAAAAGTAAATATTACAAGGTTAACTGAATAGGGTTCCTTGTATATTTTTTTCCTCAGGGGAAATGGTGTGTACACATTACAACAGAGAGAATGTGAGCTTCACTGGTTACTATGGAGTTCCAAATAACACTCATTTTAACATATTTATTTTTGATGACTTCTGAAATTTACATTTTTTCACCACTTTACAATCAATCCACAAACAAGAATATTTGATAGCCTATAATAGTTTGTTTCAAAAATTAAACATTGTGAACAATTTTTTCATGCAACAAAACAGTAACCCAGATGAAGACTATCATTAACATATCAATATCCAAATGGAAATCAGAACAAACATTTAAGACTTACACTACAGAAGAAGTCAAGGCAGATTTCTGGATCTGCAGATACTGACATGTTTCTAGTAAAATAAAAATGTTTTCTTACTACTCCTTAATACTTAACACTGAACTAGAGTTGACCTGAAATCCTCCAAACTCAATCTATTCTTCCTTACTCATGTTTTCTAAATTAGTTTCTTCTTCCAGAATGCCATCCCGCACCACCTTTTTCACTTTATAAAACCTTACCCATCCATCCTTTAATATCTAGTTCAACGCCCATTTTCCATGTCTTCATCCTGATCACCACACTAAAGATGATCTTTTTTTATTGGGTAGAGTCTATTTGGGGAAATAAAATGAATTCTAGTGGCACCATTACACACATAGTGCCTTGTATTATGACCATTTCTTCATGTGTCTCATTTTGAGGATAAAGATTGAATACAAATTTATTTCCACCATGGGAATAAGGACAGTGCCTTGCAAAGTACATTGAAAAACATGATAAATGTTTATTGGATAAGGGAACGGATGATTAGATAAAATAGTAGATAAAAGAATGAAATGATTAGAGAAGAGGTAACTGTTCAGTGTACGCTATTAACCCTAACTACACTGTGAATGCAAAGAAGGGAGAGATGAATAAAGGTTAAATCTGGTTGGCTAATTGAATTTAATTTTTAAAAAAAGGCTAATCTGGCTAATAAAGGTAGTTTGGCAGGGCATCCTGGAGACAAGCTGAGGACTGAAAACTGGTAAGTGGTGGATAAAAAGATACTGCAGGCACTGGCATGAGGGAAGGAACTAACACAGAGCAAAATAACATAAAAAGTCAAAGTGAGGAGTGTAGCCTCTCTTCTAGGATATGTTCTTTCCCAAATTCCCTCATAAAATCACAAGATTATTTATATACAGGAACAGAGTCTCTCCATTGAAATGTGAACTCTTCAAAATGAACCAGCCACCAAAACTGATCAGAGAAATCATCTAGCTACCAAAATAGAACCAAAGGAAATATGAAGTACTCACAGAATTTAAGAAAATACACTGGGATTGTTACAGACATTTAGAAAGTATTAAGCAATTGAGATCATTCTGTGAATCATTAGGGCTGTTTCCTTTATATTCAATAAGGTACAAGAGTGTGGCAGCTATATCCTAGCTCAAACCTAATCTGAAAATTCATCTTAATGACAGTTTAGTTACCAGTACAGATTTAACTGAAATTATGTCTCATAATTCTACATCTTCCTTTCAAGAACACTTAAAATCCATATCCTTGATTTTCAGATGTGACTAAAATAGCCAGAGCATTTCTGAGAGACACCTATTATACCACAGTAAGGAAATTTGCTATTTCAAATGGTAATGGTGACCAATTATGCTTTGGTACTGCAAATACTTAGAGTTGACAGCAATGCTCTGGAGAAATTTTGTACACTAGGTTCCAAGTTCTATAATGTCTTTCTACCAAATATTTTGAAACAAATTTAACATTAAGATTTTTCAGTATGCTGAGCTGTCAATCAAGCTTTAGTTTCCCTGATACTGCTCTTAAGGAAATAGAGTGCTTTACTCACCCATGATCAGTAACAGCAGGCATGACCAACCTAATACCCCTACTAGCAATCTACAGACACTTTGCCATTTTGCAATAGAGAAAAAGCTTAATTTTCTATACAGCATGAATAAGGTTTTCAAAATCAATTTCAAAGGAGATTTCCAGAAACAACTTCTAAGAGCAGCTGAATGATGCTGTTAGCATGCTTTGATAACTATCAAAATTCCCAAATTACATAAATGTTTAATAATAACTAAGCATTTCCAACCCGGGTCTGCATAAAATATTACCTTTCCTAAAGAAACTAAAAGAAAACCTGAAAGGCATTTCATCAGCACTTTAACTTTGGGACATGTGAAAAGCAATTTGAAAATTGTAGCCAGTTGTAAAATATATATATATTTTTTTTTGCTTACTTTTTTTTTTGCCTCCACATTAAGAAACACATTTTTTTACTGTTTTGTTGGCTTAATTTCTTCCAAAGGAGATTATAACTAAGTAACTACATGAATTAAACCCTGATGTACCTTCTTATAACTATTGCTGATAGATAGCCCTTAAGGGCAAAACCAGGGCATCTTACAGAATAAACATTGACAGGAAGTAGAGATATGTAATTAGAAATGGCAGACTCATACTAGAATACACAGTTTAATATTCTACCTACATTAAACTTTTCACATTGCACTGAAAGAAATTGTTAAGTAATTGAATGTAAACAACAAAACTGAACAATAATGTCACAAATTAAAAAACAGGAGGGATAGGCGGATAATAAAAAGCCATAAGGCACTCTTGATTCTCACTGCACTAAATATTTTGCATTTGGTAATAGATTTTAAGTAATTCAAACAAAACCATCCAATTAAGATGCTGTTAATTTGCAAAGTAGAAGTCGCAACAGTATAAAGAACGACAATCATAGTATTTACTAACTTCCCATAAGGCATGGCATCCAAGAGGTCAGAAAAAGTCATATAGTGAAGGATAGATAGCTTCAAATTCTTTGCCACTCTTCCCATCAAAAAGTGGAGTCTATCTCTCTTGCCCTTAAGTCTGGGCCTACTCTGCAACTTTACCCAACAGAATTTAGGGAAAGTAACACTGTAATTTCTGAGGGCTGGCCTTAAGAGATCCACAACTTCTACCTTCTCCCTATGAATATTTCCTTTTGGAATCCAGACACCATGCTGTGAGAGTACCAAGTCACATCCAGAGGCCACACAGAGGGAAACTGAGGCATTCTGGTCATCTGAGCATCCAGTCGACAGCCAGCTCTAAGTGTCAGCCATGTATATGAGCCATCTTGAACTTCCCATCCCAGACTGACCTTTGAATAACTGCAGCCTAGCCAATATCACTTGGGGATTTCAGATTCTACACTGTAACAAAACTTTAAGAATTACTACATGTCAAGTTTTAACATAAAATCAGAGAAAAATATCCACAATTACTGAATAATCTACTATAATATTCCTTTTTTCAACATATCTGGGTTCAGATTTTCTTATGTAGTTCAAGCAAAACAACATATTGCAATAGATAGAACGCAGAAGCAAACCTAAGACTCTAATCTCATCAAGCAATTATCAAAGAGATCTGTAAAAAATGTAAAGCAATGCAACCCTCATTATATTTTTGTCTGGGAAATACAGTTATTCCTCATAAAAATACACATGTTGAAATATAATGTGTTTATTATATTTTTGTGTATATTTTTAATGATACATACACGATAAAATTCACCATTAGAAAGCATTACAAAGCATTATATATAAAGCATTATAAAGCACAAAATTCGGGGGTTTTTAGTATATTCCCAAGCTATATAACCATCACCACTAATCCCAGAACACTTTCATCACCCCCAAAAGAAACTGTGTATCTATTAATAGTCACTCCTTATTTTCCTATGTCCTCAGTCTCTGGCAACATCTAATCTACTTTATGTCTCTATGTATTTTTTCTATTCTGGACATTTCACATAAATAAAATCATATACTACATGGTTTTTCGTGTCTAGTCACTTTCACTTAGCATAATATTTTCAAGGTTCATCCATACTGCAGCATGTACCTGTACTTTATTACTTTTTATGGCCAAATACTATTCCATTGGATGGATATATTGCATTTTGTTTATCCATCAGATAATGAACATTTGAGTTGTTCCTCTGTTTTTGGCTATTATGAATGATAATGAGCATTTGGGTACCACCTTTTGTGTGGATATATGTTTGTGATTTTCTTGGATATTGTTATTGACTGTTATTATTTTCAGATGAATTAACTATTTTAAACATTTCTAAACTATAAAGTATAAAATCTACATAAATTGAAACTTTTTAGGGTCCTTGATAATTTTTAAAAGTATAAAGGGTCCTGAGACCAAAAACTTGAAAACCACTGCTATACAGAACTTTTTTTCTACTGCTTCTTTTCGAAGGAATATGAAAATATAACTTTCCATTATCTCCTTTAGATTATTGATTCAGAGGAATTCCGAATAACTTTTAGCTTTTATAAAACATATTATCTTGGCAGCTTTATTCCTAGGTTGAATTTAAGGAGAAACAATGACCAACCAATACAATGAAGTCATGCAAATGAGGGTAAATGTCATAATATATGGAGGATTTCTTTTCCCTACAAGATGCTAAAAAAGGTGAAATGCTTTATTACTTTTTATAAAATGCTAGAGTTTTCTAAAGATATTTAACTTCAATTTGGATACATGGGCTCTTCAAATCCATTACCTAAATGGGCTTCAGGCGCCTCTGTCAATCCTTAGAACTTTGAAATAATGTCTTGGCTCTTTCATACTTGGGGGAGAGATATCTGGCCCCAGTCTCTCCCGATGCCTGTCAATAAAGTCAAAATTCTGGCAGCTGCAATTCTTCTACTCATTGTTCACAGAATATTATTTTTATTGGGCATTTCATAATCATAATTCCTGAAACACTATTATATATTCACCCTTAGGAAAAGTTGCAAAATTTCCTATTAAACACATTTGGTACATGTTTTCCCCAAGACATTAAATTTATAAACTTCTATAGTATATCTTTGGTGTCTTTAAATGATTACACATGTGTTTAAGTTACATCCTTTGACTCACAATTATATATGTACTTCTCACTTTCTGAATGTCTCCAAATTTTAAATATACATTTTAAATATACATTCAAATGAATGTACATAGATACATTGAAAATATACAAATTTTAAATATACATTCATGTAGTGAAATCATCACACACAGAAAAACGTAGGCTTTAGGTCATGTTTTTCTGTGTGTGATAATTTCAAGTTCCAAATAGTCATTTGAGAACAGAAAAGTTAGCATAGGATAGTTATTCTTTCACTATTAAAAGGACTATTTTCAATAATAAGCATATAGTTTAGGATAATTTTTTTTATTGTTCTTTATTGAGAACTGAAGTAAAATCCTCTTTTACTGAAAGACTATTCCATGGAGTGATCTAGAAATTCGCTCTGACAGGGATCTTAATTTTCTCAAAGGTCATCCAATTACTCCTGGTTGAATCTCCATGTGACATACTAATTTAGAAATGTTTCCTCATTAGTGCTGACATCTATCTCCTAAGTGCTAGAAAGAACTTCATATACTACATCATTCATTTGAAATGTGGATTTAGAAAAGGAAAAAAAAACTTTGCTTTTAAATATCTGGATGTAATTGTGTATTATATACATGTATCATATACAACATATGTTTCAATCAAAAGGCACTGGGGCAGCATGAAAAGTAAAATGCTCTGGAGTTCAAATCCTGCTTCCATCTCTTATCTACTTAAGAGATCACAGTTGTTGAGCCTCTCTGAGATTCAATTTCCCTATCTGTAAAAATAAAAACAGTATCCTTGAAAACTAATTATCAAAATGCAAGTAAATTATCTGATAAAGTATAGAAGATCTCTACATTGTTATCTTTTATTAAAGGTATCATTACTATTATTACAATAAAAGACACCTTAAGACAACATAGGTCTACCAGGAAATTCATATCAATCCCCAGAGTTGAAGAATGACCTAACTGTATCAAGAGCAGCCATAAAGGTAATAGAAAGAAAGGTATGAGTGCCCTGAATGTTTTTAGTAAAATAAAATAGCATGTTGGGTTTTTTTGTTGTTGTTGAGTTTTGTTTTTTCAGGAGGAAGTGGAGGGAGGACAGCCTGTGAGAAGGGAACTATTTCTGCTTTCATTGTAGGGGATCGGAGAGTAAGTCATTTTTGCTGAAATACCAAAAATTTTATTTTACTTGGTACCCCAGCCTTTAGCACTTCCTATCTCCAATACAATACCACAGGCATGAAACAAGAACATTTTCCTCAAACATCATTTTGATGTTCTCTCCTGCCCTGTCCAGAAGTGTACAAAGGCCCACAGTGATCCACCACACACTCTTGTTTCCAAGACCTACCCTACCCCATAAGCCCACTTCTCATGAACTTCACTTCACAGCAACTCCACATTACACTGACAAATACTCAAGAATCGATTCAGATGCCCCTGGCTGGCTCAGTTGGTAGAGCATGCGATTCTTGATCTTAGTGAGTTCGAGCCCCAAGCTGGGTGTAGAGATTACTTTTAAAATTAATAAAAAATATAAATATAAATAAATTAAATAAAGACAGCCCAAAATACTCAACCTAAGAATGGATTCCAAGTAATTATTCTTGTTTAAATTGCCATCTATTTAAAATAATAAGTAACTCTCATTTAAAACCCACTGATTATATTTTCTGATATACCCATAGCACAGAAGATGGTTGTATTCTGTATTCTGAAATCTTATTAAATGTGATAGCAATTTATTCAAAATGGTAGTACTTTGAAGTCCTGAGTATTTTCCTGTACTTAAGTCTTCTAATAAAATTACTGAGTGACTTAAACACAAATAATGTGAAATATATTCCATTTCATTTAAGATTTAATTAGAGATATTTATGTTATGGATACATATTTATTTACAGTGACACCACTCTTACATTTTTTACAAAAACAGACTAAGGAAGGCAGGAGAACACTGCTGAAAAGGACTAATGGAACTTACAGGAAATATTATTGTGCTTCTCAAATACTCGAGTAGTGTACTTTTATTTACGATCTATGTAGATAACTTATCCACTAGTGGATAACCTGTGGCTTTTTCCTCTGCAGTGCCCAGTATGTTCTAAGTAGAAAAGCCAAGATGGCAACAAAGTAGGTGGAAACTGCATTATGAGTATATATGTATAGGCCCATGTATATATCTGAATACTTTTGAATAATACTTTATTGAAATTTTACTTTTTTTGAAATTGCTATTAAACTATTTAAAATCAATCTAAAAGCAAATTTAAAAGTTAACAATTAGCTATAAAGATTCACTGTTCATTAACTATTACCAGCATTTTCTAAACATTTCCTTACCCACTAGCTCTGACTGCATGCTCTTATACCTCATCTCATTCACCTCAGCCTGAAGTTGGAAGTCCTTTCCAAATAACTATCACCCCCTCAGGAAAACTAAACATCCGGAGATGCTTCTCTCCAGGAGACCAAATTAGTATTTCAACATAAAAAACTTTCTTTGGCCTGCCCTTTTTTTTTCCCTACCTGAAGCTAAATGCTGAAATAATGCTGTAGATTTTATTTCCTCTTCTCAGCACTGTTTTCTTTCCTCTCATATGGAAGAAATAGAAAGTGAAAAAAAAATTTGCAGGGGTCTAAGATTACCTTCTTCCGTCTTATATATCTATTTCTCGCCTCCCTCACCTCTGATTAAATTATAGTAGATTCTCTGCCTATTTCTTTACTTTCTTATTTTTTAAAAGTAGAATGCCTGGCACTAAACTGGTACCAAGTAAATAGTTGATAAATGAATGAATAAAAAGGAGTAAACAACAGTCCCTACCCTTTTCTTTGATGTAAGATCTTCCAGCCCACAATGTTTAATTAGTTAACCACCAGATTCTCAGTTAAGTTATTCAAACACTACTTAGCCTCACAAAACCTTTAAACTATCAGGCAAACTAGTTCTTTGGGAAACATTTTCTAAGCTTATAAACCTAAAACTGAATGTTTTGAACATATTCACTCAGGAAGTTCTTTATTGAGCATCTATTCTACCACCTTAAGTTTTGTAAAAGATCTAACATGGTTTCAGTTGTATAATATATTTTTTTTAAGATTTTATTTATTTATTTGACAGAGAGAGACACAGTGAGAGAGGGAACACAAGCAGGGGGAGTGGGAGAGGGAGAAGCAGGCTTCCCGCTGAGCAGGGAGCCCGATGTGGGGCTCAATCCCAGGACCCTGAGATCATGACCTGAGCCGAAGGCAGACGCTTAACGACTGAGCCACCCAGGTGCCCCTGTATATTTCTAACTGTACTCCAAATTTGTATCTTTTTTTATATCCCCTCAACTCAAAAATATTATTATAGGTCAACTGTATTTTAAAAGGCTATATTATAAGGAAGCTTCTTCAGAGCAAAACAACAGTAAGAGCAACAACATTTAGAATTCATCGATCACAGGGCGCCTGGGTGGCTCAGTCAGTTAAGTGTCTGACTTCGGCTCAGGTCATGATCCCAGGGTCCTGGGATTGAGTCCCACATCAGGCTCCCCAGTCTGCTTTGCCTTCTGCCTCTGCCTGCCCTCTACTTGTGCTCTGTCAAATAAATAAAATCTTAAAAAAAAGGAATTCATGGATCACAAAGTCAAGCAAAGTGCCATGCTCACAACAGTGCCTCATCAATATTTATTGATTTGAATAGCTATGGAATTTTCTTCATATTAAAAGGTTCTTAGGTTAATTCTGGAAAAAAAGTTTCCAGAAATAAGAAATAAAGGAACGAAAGAAGTCTTCTATTTTCAATTTAGTACTGACTAATAATCAAAAAAGATTCAAAGAATTTCATCTAAGACTCAGCTGGGACATAAAAGGAGCCTATATTCATTGCACTCCTCCCCTACCAGACTCTAATGGGAAGCCAAATGAATCTGTGTCAAACTGTTTCTCTGTCTCAAATTAAGTGGTGCTTATAGATGAAGCTTGATAAATATCAGAATATATTCAATTGTCTTTACATTTTTAACTATCTTAGAAAAAATCTGCCTCTGCAGTGACTTTTTAAAAAGATTTAATTATTTATTTGAGAGAGAGAGAGAAAGCATGAACAGGGGGAGGAAGGTAGAGGGAGAAAAAGAATCTGAAACAGACTCCAAGTTCAGCATGGAGCCTGACATGGGGCTGGATCCCAGGACCCTGAGATCACGGCCTGAGCCAAAATCAAGAGTCAGACGCTTAAAAAAAAAAAAAAAAAAGAGTCAGACGCTTAAACAACTGAGCCACCCAGGTGTCCCAACATTTTTATATAGATTAAGTACATGTTTAATAAGTGAGAAAATATAGGTAAAAACAGTATGAAGAGGAGTAGAAAGGCCTTCACTATTTTTCATTGGTCGTATATGACATTGACTAGCTTCAGGTACAAATAAACTTATCACTATATTCCCTATGGAGTTCATAGTTCCTGAGATAAAGAAAAAATTACAAAGTATAAATCAGAGGATTTAACTTTATACCAGCCGAGATGAACAGGAAATGTTGGTCCTGATTCTGAGACTGAATATATTTTCCATTATATAACAAAAAGAATGTGCATTATTTTAAATTCAAGATTATTTAGCATTCTCTCTGCCTTTTGCCCAGCAGAAATTATTCAGGGTCTTATCAAGAACAGTACATGAAAACAGTATGGGTTTAGGGGTTATCTAGCCAGGTAGCTAATTAATATAAATTGTTCTATGTACAAACTCAACACAAGGAAGAAAATGTATATTTATCAGATGCCTTCTATATGCCAGGTACTATGCTAAAATCTGTGCATATATTATCTCATTTAACCTCCACACCTGTTATCAATGCTTTATAAATGCAGTAATAAAAGTTCAGAGAGTCTCAGTGTCTTACAGACTCACAATTGTAAGTAGGAGAGTTGGGTTTAGAACTCAAATCTCTTTGAAAGACCAACAGGGAAAGAGAAGAAAGGAAGAGATTTTTGATCAATACGAATTGTAACTCTTATGATATGTATATGTAAAGCTATGACTGTATGACAGAACAGGGTTCAAAACATCTCCTAAAGCCTCAACTAACCACACATGAGATAATATTTTCTGTTTTAAAAAAAGAGGATGATGACATAAAGGTTAGTTGACCACAGTATTCTATGGTTTTGCAACTAAAAATATGTCATGCATTAAGCTGTATTAGTGGAAAAACCAAAGCACAACATTCAGATGTTAGGAAACGATAGTCTTAATGTTCTGACCAAACCACACCTGGACAGTGTGTTAGGTACTAAGTACTACACTCCAACAATAGTGTCAAAATGCAGTAATTTAAAGTAGTTTGAATGGAATTATCAAGTACCTTAAAATGATGACATAGAAAAAGAATTATGAAAATAAGATTTAGCCTTTAAAAAAGAAGTTGAGAAGAGATATAGTTCTGTCTTCATATATTTGAAAAGCTTCCAAGTAAAAGAGAAGAAATAGGTATAGGTGCATTCAATATTACATCACAATATTATATCACAAAACAAATTAAGTGAAAATTCTAGAGAAGAGAATTTTAATTCAGTTTAGAGGGCATATCCTCTTTTTTTCTTTTTCTTTAAATTTTTTGTTGTTATGTTAATCACCATACATTACATCATTAGTTTTTGATGTAGTGTTCCATGATTCATTGTTTGTGCATAACACCCAGTGCTCCACGTAGAATGTGCCCTCTTTAATACCCATCACCAGGCTAACCCATCCTCCCACCCCCTCCCCTCTAGAACCCTCAGCTTGTTTTTCAGAGTCCATCCTCTCTCATGGTTCCTCTCCCCCTATTTACCCTCCTTCATTCTTCCCCTCCTATCTTCTTTTTTTTCTTAACATATATTGCATTATTTGTTTCAGAGGTACAGATCTGTGATTCAACAGTCTTGCACAATCCTAATAATTATATCTACTATGGAATGGAATCATTCCTTTGATATATTTATATATAAATATATAGAGACAGTTATATGTTGCTTTTGAGAGAAACTCTTATATATGTATTATACACACACACACAAGTTAATTAAAGCTTAATGGGCCTTACATATATATTTTTTTAAGATTTTATTTATTTATTTGACAGAGAGAGACACAGCGAGAGTGAACACAAGCAGGGGGAGTGGGAGAGGGGGAAGCAGTCTTCCCGCGGAGCAGGGAGCTGGATGTGGGGATCGAACCAAGGACCCTGGGATCATGACCTGAGCCAAAGACAGATGCTTAACGACTGAGCCACCCAGGTTCCCCTGGGCCTTACATATTTTAAATTTTATTCCATATCCCTTTCTAAAATGAGACAATACTAAAGAAATAATTTTTAATGTGGCATCTGCTTAATGCCCTGCCCTATAATTTCTTTATTGAACATAATACATATTAATGTACATTTTATGCAGATTTCTTGGACTAGTAGATTAAAAAGGCTTATAAAATATCCCTAAGCAATGGGAGTATCCACCAACAGGAATTTTTCCCAGGGACAGAATTAGGAGTGACAAGTAGGAGGTTTTCAACACAATAAACTATAACTAAAGGGAGATACAATCCAAAAATCTCTTTAAAAACCAACATGATAAAAAAACACAAGTTTATCTAAGAGGTGGAAGAAAATCTGACACCCAAATCACATGTTTACAGAATGGCTTCACTGTGACAGAAATCCTCCAAATTTTTAGCCATTATTCTTGCTTTATCTTGTATAATGAAGCTTAAAGACTCTGTATGAAAAATATTTTTCACCTAACTTTCCCAAACACTCCAAATAAAAGAAATAACTTTGAAAATTTTTTCATATGTTCTTTGCTCCCATACTTTTTATTTATGTTAAGAATTGTAAGATCTACCTTGTCAAAACCAGCTTGAAAGAGAATAAAAATGAGGATAAGCCAGCTTAATGATTTATTTTAGCCAAAGACTCATACATTCCTGATTATAAGTATCCTTGTCCTCAGCAATGCAAATCAAACCTTAGCAAATAAAAACATTTCATTTCTGAGATGACAGATACCAGCACATTTTTTCAGACAAGCCCCATTTAAATTGGATATATCCTTACATTCTCATTTCCAAATAAAAATTCACTACATGATATGCTTTTTTCCCAATGATTTGCCATATGCTTCATTCAGCTAGTTCAATCTCCTTTTGGCTGATCTTTTGGTTGTATACTACCTAAACCAATTTATGAAGATCGGCACTAATTTCACACACACAATAAGGCAATGCAGCATTCACAACAGGTCCTAATAAAGCAGCTCATATCACCAAATCTTGATTATGTAGTGCTGAAGAAGTCCTCTGAGTAATTTTAATATGTTTAGAGACTAGCTTGCTACCCTCAGTGGCTATTAGCAATGTGCTCAAGTCCCTGTGTGTTATTATGCCAACACAGAAATTGTAGGCTAATTGTTGGCACTGTGCTTTGGTATTTCAACCATGATGTTGATATTTCTCTATTTTGGCAAAGGCTGCTATGGGAACTGACGACCTGTTTTTCAAAAGATGGGATAAAAGAAACCAGAAAAAGGAGAGGCAGGAATAAAAAGCACATGCACCATGTAATAATTTAATGAATATTACAGGGAAACCTATTTGACATTGTCACTTTTTATAAACATTTCATATTAGTTGTTAATATGTTGATGGTCAAAAGCACTTTGGGGTAGACCACAGACACTTTGAGGGAATGAGGGAGAAAGATTAGTCCTGGTATTTCTTTTGGTCATAAGATTATAATTTCTGATTATCAACAATTCCTAAAAACAATCACGGTTTTATATGGAACCATTTATGAAACATACAGTTTAATCTGTGAAAAACTTCATGAAAAATGGAAATAAATTAAACCTGAATCTAATGGGGCCTAATAACTCACTTCTTGTTTACAAGAAATTCAGGGGCCAGGGAATCAACCTATGTAATGCCACAAAAACAAACATACACATAGACTACAAGATAACTGGCTCAGTTTGCTTCAGTAAGATGGGAAAGGTATGGTAGTGGAGGAACATTAAAAAATAAAATGCAGGGGCGCCTGGATGTCTCAGCCGTTAAGCGTCTGCCTTCAGCTCAGGTCATGATCCCAGAGTCCTCCCACATCAGGCTCTCTGCTCCGCAGGAAGCCTGCTTCTCCCTCTCCCACTCCCCCTGCTTGTGTTCCCTCTCTGTCTCTCTCTCTGTCAAATAAATAAATAAATAAAATCTTTTTACAAATATAAAAAA
This sequence comes from Eumetopias jubatus, assembly GCF_037043125.1. NCBI lineage: Eukaryota > Metazoa > Chordata > Mammalia > Carnivora > Otariidae > Eumetopias > Eumetopias jubatus. The sequence continues at coordinate 100,951,642 of NW_028274815.1, forward strand.
ATAAATAATAAAATGCAATGTGTAGTATTTCTTTGGATACCAATTCACATAAAGTAGAAAAGATAACTGATAAATTCTGAATATAAACAGAGTATTAGACCAAAGAATCAGGGTTAACTTTGTTAGATGTCATAATGACATTGTGGCAAGGTAAGAAAATATCCATTTCTTTAAGAGATAACTATTAAATATGTGGGGGAGAAATGGCATGGAATCTGGGACTTGCTTCAAAATGTGTCAGCAATAACCACAACTAAAAAAGGAATAGGTGAAGCAAGTATAGAAAAATCTTGATAATTTTTGAGTTGGAGTGATAGTTATATGAGAGTTCATTATAATATTCTATTATCCTAGTAAGGAGTTATTAGCTTCCTTCATAGCTAGCTTCTTCACATCTGGGGACACTACTGTACACTTCTCTTGGATCATTTGTCCTCTCTAGTGATAATCTGATATAGTATCTACTCTATAATAAGACCTGATAATAGCATTACTTTTCCCTGGGGTGGAAAAAAAAAATCAATAGACATGGTAGCTAGCCCAAAAGCAATCACTTGGTAAATAAAGAGAACTTGGTGCTCAACTATTTTCACTTGCAACTGAGTATATTTCCCAGAATTTATCATTACTAAAAATTACTGATTACAATATGGTTTACGTAAACAACCATTCCAACTGGATCAGGCAACATATAATTCCTACTTTCTGGGTGATCTAATAAGAAACTATCTAATTTCTCTACATCTTATGGTGTACTTGCTATGTACATATATTCATGTGGTGACCCACAGTAAATAATCTCTTCTAAAGTTTCAATTGTCAGACTATATCTTGATTTATGCCAGAGACCATAAAAGATAACGATACCCCTGGAAGGAATTAAATATCCAAATTACAACAAAATGTATTGAATCTTTGTACCACACTTGAAGAGAATGACCTATATTATTTTTTTTTAAAGATTTTATTTATTTATTTGAGAGATAACAAGCATTGGGGAGGGGCAGAGGGAGAGAGAGACAGAGACAGAGACAGAGAGAAGCAGACTCCCTACAGAGCAAGGAGCCTGATGCGGGGGTTGACCCCAGGACCTGGAGATCATGACCTCAGTGGAAGGCTCCCTGACCTATATTATTTTTTTATATAATAGATCCATGTAATTGAAGATGATGTTGCTGGATGCCTATGTCCAGATAGAAGCCTTTAGCTCCCAGGGGCTTGGCAGCAACAAAAGTCAGAGGCTACTTAAAGGATGAATTTGGGAAGAAAGGCGGGCTTCTCTATGCCACTGTTCCTCTATCTTCATAACTCAAAAAGAATGCTAAAGAGTAGGGATTTGTTGGCCCTCTAAGGAGTCAGGTAATTAAGAAATTTAAAAACAAAACCAGACCATTGATATCATTAAGCCCAACATCCTTTCACATTCAAAAAAAAAAAAAAAAAATGGCCCAAAGAAGTTCAAAGACTCACCCAAAGGCACATGATAGTTCATAAAAGAACAGGGGCCTAGAGAGCTTGTACTACACACTTTTAAAACCTGAGATTTTAGAGAAAGAACTATATTCTATGTAAATCACAAGCCAGAAGAGAAATGAAGTTGGGATAAAAAGGGTAAAGGAGATAAATTGAATATTGTGTAGAGTTCAAGAAATTAAGGAAATTAACTATGTGGAAAATAAAAAAGCTTTTAACTTGCCATTTGCAATGACATGGATGGAACTGGATGGAGGGTGTTATGCTTAGTGAAATAAGTCAATCAGAGAAAGACATGTATCATATGACCTCACTGATATGAGGAATTCTTAATCTCAGGAAACAAACAGTGTTACTGGAGTGGTTGGGGGTGGGAGGGATTGGGTGGCTGGGTGATAGACATTGGGGAGGGTATGTGCTACGGTGAGCGCTGTGAATTGTGCAAGACTGTTGAATCACAGATCTGTACTTCTGAAACAAATAACGCAACATATTTTAAGAAAAAAGAAAAAGAAGAAGATAACAGGAGAGGAAGAAAAGGGGAGTATGTCAGAGGGGGAGACGAATCATGAGAGATGATGGACTCTGAAAAACAAACTGAGGGTTCTAGAGGGGAGGAGGGTAGGGGGATGGGTTAGCCTGGTGATGGGTATTGAGGAGGGCACGTTCTGCATGGAGCACTGGGTGTTATGAACAAACAATGAATCATGGAACACTGCATCAAAAACTAATGATGTAATATATGGTGATTAACATAACAATAAAAAATTTTTAAAAAAAAAGCGGAGAGGAGGAGTGCCTGGGTGGCTCAGTTGGTTGAACAGTTGATTCTTGATTTCGGCTCAGGTCATGATCTCAGGTTGCAAGATCAAACCCCACATGGACTCCATACTCAGTAAGGAGTCTGCTCCAGATTCTCTTCCCCTCTGCCCCAGGTTCATTAGCTTGCTCTCTCTCTCTCTCTTTCTCTCTCTTAGTAAATAAATAAATCTTTAAAAAAATAATATGAAATTTAAAAGGGGGTTGGATGAGAATGAAAACATGAGGACTTAAAATGTTTCACTAAATCTAAGATGGGCTTTTTATGGACCAAAACAAAAGGAAAAAAATATAACCAGCTCTAATTGTAACATGCCATTATTTTCATTTATTACTGTTTGTAAAATGTTAAATCAAAGGGCTACTTAGAATCAATAAAATCTTGCAAATGGATAAGAATATATTTTGAGTGTGTCACACAGTGGTGTTAGTCACTTCACTATTACCCCCTTTTTCTTTCTCCTCTTCCACCTCTCCCTGCCCTTTTATCAAGATCATCATCAGCAACATTCTACTAAATACTTTCTCTGTGAAAATAAGACCATTCAGCTAATAGCCCTAACCAGTACCAATTCTCAGACTTTTTTTTTTCTATTCTATTACAGAAATAGTCCTCTGTTCACTTGTGATACCTGGAAACTCATTGATAGTGAATAAAAATAACCCAGTATAAACATTAAAACTTCCAAACACTGTATTCTAGGGCTATGCTGGAATGAAGGAACATGAATTCCTTTCCAAGGTTAGTGTGGCTCTATGAAGAGCAGAGGGAGGAAAGGAAGCAGCAGCATGAAACATCTGAGCACTGAGCAAAAGCCGCCGAACACAGAAGTCTGTCACAACCCACAGGGCATCAGCCTGCCTAGGTCAGGAATTCTGAAGCTGGATGATCTATTCACACCTTTCATTTTGGTTACTCTTGGCCACCCATCAAAATTCAGACTCCTCTGTTGCTGCTTCCACCGTGTTGTTCCCATACTGTTGTTTCCTTCTCACATCTCTAGCTGGCCTCTTTCATTTTGTTGTAAATACCTTCTACCTCCAACCTGATTCCAGGACTTTCTCTAAACCTTCTTTCTTCAACTAGACCCTGGCCTTCTCATAAAAAAACTCATTTTCTCACCAAATACCATAAGACCATGGGTGGCATTTTCCTAGTTATCACATTTAAATATGTTTAGCCAGAGTTTCTCTGTCATGTCATCCATATAAATATGCATTCACACACACACAGGCACACACATATATATGAATGTATATCCATATAAAAATATACACACATATGCACCCATACTTCTACACGTGTGCGTATGTTTGCATGCACATACACACACACACACACACAAACACAATGTTGTTCTTTTTAAAACCTCTATCATATTTTTGTATTTCATGGCACTTCTACTAATATCTATGTTCTGCACTTTTAAGATCTGATGATAGCACAATGAATAGAATAAATTGAGGGTGGATACAGGTCAACAAAATGACAAACTATCTTTCATACACTAGAGCTTGGCAAAAGCAAAGCATACTTGTCCCAAACGATTTTTAGGGCTTCATGAGTTAAGGAACTTCAATTTGTTTCCAACTCATTTACACAACTCATTGGAATGTTGTTCTGTAACAACTGATTGATTCACAAGTTCTCCCTGCCTCCCCTCCAACTCATTATAAACAAAGGACAGAAGAGGTTCCTACTTTTCCACATACCCAAGACACTGTTTGGCAACTGTTAGAAAAGAATGTGATTCCATGGTACACTCTACTTAATTCTAGAGTTGCACTTATCACAACAGACATAAATTTCTTGCTCCTTGTCTGTATCCCCACTAAGCTTAGAGGAAAATGCTATTTTCAGTTCATTTTTGGGTCTCCAGCATCTAAGTGTTTGACACATAGCACATACTCAAAAACATTTGATGAATGGTACATGAAGAAACAAGACACTCTTTTTTGTTTTCAGTAGTTGTTTTTGCATTGAGTTACATTCACAATCCTTTGTGATAAATAGCATATATTCAAAGAATGAAAAACTGATGATGAGTGTGCAGACTATAGTAACAAAATCCCTACCAAAGGGTAAAACCTGGATGTTATAAATAATTGGCCCAAAGAAATAATAAAATTGATTTATAAAATTTAAGAGAAAAGAACTACGTATTTTTTACACCTTAAATGTATGAATGAGAGATGCGTGGGTGGCTCAGTCAGTTAAGCATCTGCCTTTGGCTCAGGTCATGATGCCAAGGTCCTGGGATCAAATCCCACATTAGGCTCTTTGCTCAGTGGGGAGCCTGCTTCTCCCTCTGCCCCTCCCCCTGCGCACATGTGCCTGTGTGCTCTCTGACAAGTAAATAAAATCTTTAAAACAAATGTACATTCAAGTTCAAAATATTTCTCACTGTTTTTCAGACCACTACTCAAGGGAGTTGACACTGAAGAAACCTTTATTTTATTTAGCATATCATCAACCTAACTGTAACTTTAAAATGTTTTCAGTTTAGAGATGGAAGATAAACAATACAGATATTAAATGAAAAGTTCTAAGGAGTGAAAGTAGCTGATTCCTGTTAATTTCTAATTAGCTGTCAACTTTTATCATAAAATCTCAAAATACTGATTATTACTCACTTAAAAAGATAACCTAGTTTATAAATCATTACTAAATTACAGGGCTCCTTCATATAAATTTTTTTTTTAAATTATGAAAACATTTTTATCCCTTTATATTTAAGCAATCATAATAGAAACTAAGTATGTGTTAAGAATGTTTATATTGAAATACTTATTTCCTTACAAAGTGGTTATACAAAATAGTTATACTGTTCTTTCTTATTTAAAAAAATATAAAATTTTAAAATTGTCTACCTTTAGGCTAAAATAAAAGTGAAAAATTAGAAAGGGGTTAAAAAGAGCACAAATATTCAAAGAAATCAGCATGTTAAAACTCAGAGCTACACGGAGTAGGGAATTAATTTTTCCCCAGGAATACATCTTATTATTATTCCCCTAGAGTTTGGTGTCAAGAGAAGCTGTCATTTAAATGTTTACTAGGTGAAAAATAATGACAGACTTGCACTCTGAAAACTATAAGACATTGATGAAAGAAATTAAAGACAACACAAGCAAATGGAAAGATATCCCAAGCTCATGGATTGGAAGAACAAACATTGTTAAAATGTCCATACTACCCAAAACAATCTACAGATTTAATGTGCCCCAATCAAAATCCCAACAGCATTTTTCACAGAATTGGAATAATCCTAAAATTTGTATGGAACCACAAAGACCCCAAATCACCAAAGCAACCTTGAAAAACAAGAATGAAACTGGAGGTATCACAACCCAGATTTCAAGATATACTACAAAGCTGTAGCAATCAAAACAGTATGGTACAGACAAAAAACAGACACATAAATCAATGGAACAGAAGGCCTAGAAATAAAGCCATAATTATATGGCCAATTAATCTTCAACAAAGTAGATAAGAATATCCAATGGGAAAAAAACAGTCTCTAAAACAGTGTTGGGAAAACTGGACAGCTACATGCAAAAAAAAAAAAAGGAAAGAAAAAGAAACTGGACCACTTTTGTACATCATCCACAAAAATAAACTTAAAAATAGATTAAGGACCTAAATATGAGATCTGAAACCATTAAAATCCTGGAAGAGAGCATAGGCAGTAATTTCTTTGACATTGGTTATAGCAACATTTTTCTAGGTATGTTTCCTGAGGCAAGGGAAACAAAAGCAAAAATAAACTATTGGGACTACATCAAAATAAGTAAAAAGCTCCTGCACAGCAAAGGAAACAATCAATAAAACTAAAAGACAACCTACTGAATAGGAGAAGATATTTGCAAATGACATATCCAATAAAGGGTTAGTATCCAAAATACATAAAGACATTATATAATTCAACACCAAAAAAAAAAGAAGTAATCCAATTAAAACTGGGCAGAAGACATGAACAGACATTTTTTCAAAGACATCCAGATGGCCAACAGACACATGAAAAGATGCTCAACATCACTCATCATCAAGAAAATGTAAGTCAAAACCACAATGAGATATTATCTCACATCTATCATAATGGCTAAAATCAAAAACTCCAGAAACAAGTGTTGGTGAGAACGTGGAGAAAAATGAACCCTCATGCACTGTTGGTGGGAATGCAAACTGGTGCAGGATAGAGGTTCCTCAAAAAAATCAAAAATAGAATTACCATATATCCAGTAATATCACTAACTGGATATTTACCCAAAATATATGAAAACACTAGTTTGAAAAGATACATACACCCCTACATTTATTGCATTATTTATAATAGCAAAATTATGGAGCAACCCAAGTGTCCATTGATAGATGAATGGATAAAGAAAATGTAGTACATATATACACAATGGAATATTACTCAGGAATAAAAAAATGAAATTTTGCCATTTACAACAACATAGATGGATCTAGAAAGTATAATGTTGAGCAAAATAAGTGAGTCAGGGAAAGACAAATAAGATATGATTTTACCCATATGTGGAACTTAAGAAACAAAATGAACAAAGAGGAAGAGAGACAAACCAAAAAACAGCCTCTTAACTATAGAAAACAAACGGATAATTACCAGAGGGGAGCTGCATGGGGGGAAATGTGAAATACATGAAGGGGATTAAGAGTAGACTTACCATAAAGAGCACTGAGTAATGTATAGAATTGTTGAATCACTATATCGTACACATGAAACTAATATAACACTGTATGTTAACCATACTAGAATTAAAATTTTTTTAATTTAAAAAACATTTTTGACTAGGTGAAAATAGTAACTCATTACGTACCAATCATCTTTGTCATGGAAGATTCACATTAACAGTCTTTCTTGTATGTAAATGTACTCTATTACTGTGAGGTAAAGATAACTAGAACCACCACGGTAGATTTGTTGTTTTGTTTCCTCCCTGTACATTCTCCTTGGAATGCAAGAGGGACTGGGACTAGAAACCAGAGAATGAAACCAAATCTTTGTTTCTACTACTGGCAATAGTGAACTTAACATAACACAATAAAATAAAAAAAAGAAAAAAATATAAGTGAAAATAAGAAAACTATAGAATAATCAGCTGATTGTACACAAGTGAAAATCAAATAAAACTAGAATATGGATAGATATATGCACAAAAAATAAAGATATAAAATTCAGGGGAAAAGACTGTACAAGACCTTTTGGAGAAAAGACCCTACACATGGACAACTGAATTGTCATAAAGGGCATCAGGTAAAAGAGAAAATGGGAGAAAAGCAATTTAAATAAATAATGGTGGTGAACTTTTCAAAATTGAACACAAGTTACAAATTCAAAGAGCACTATAACACTATAGCAAAAATTTTAGAAAGTACCCATGCATTTCATAGTAAAACTGCTTAAAAGACAAAAATTTATTTTATGTAGCTGAAGGAGATATATTATCTTCAAAAGAGTTACTGCTGACTTTTAGAAATGAGCAAGAAGACAACAGAAAGATACTTTCAAAGTGGCAAAAGAAAACCACTGTTAATCTAAAATTCTATATGAAGTAAAAATATCTTTTGAAATAACTATATTTATAAACAAACAAGACTGAATTTTTCAGAACAAAACCAAAGGAAATATTAAACAGTATTATTCAAACAGAATGAAACTGTTTAGCAATATTTTTTCATTGAGATATGTACATTTTTCAGACATAATGCTATTGCACACTTAATAAACTACAGTATACTGTAAACATAACTTTTATATGTAATGGGAAACCAAAAAATTCTTTTGACTCACTTTATTGTAGTATTTGCCTTGCAGTGGTCTGAAATGGAACCCATAATATCTCTATGGTATGCCTGTATTAACAAACTAAATCTGGTGATATATATAATCATGACCAGGTTAGGTTTATTCCAGGAATGCAAGGTTCATTTTATATTAAAAAATCAATGTAAGTTATTACTTTAAAATACAGTATTAAACAATATATGACACAATAAAGTATTAAAAATATAATTTTCACAATGGCAGAAAAAATTTGATGAAATTCAAAACTCACTGGGGCACCTGGGTGGTTCAGTTGGTTAAGCATCAGACTGATTTCTGCTCAGGTAATGATCTCAAGGTCATGGGATCAAGCCCTGCTCTGGGCTCTGCACTCAGTGAGGAGTATGCTTGATGATTCTCTCCCTCTGTCCCTCTCCCAGCTCTCTCTAAAATAAATAAATAAATCTTAAAAAAAAATTCAAACCTCAGGGTGCCTGGGTGGTTCAGTCAGTTAAGTGGTACCTTTGGCTCAGGTCATGATCTCAGGGTCCTGGGAGAGAGACCTGCATTGGGCTCCCTGCTCAGTGGGGAGTCTGTTTCTTCCTCTCCCTCTGCCCCTCCCCCCGCTTGTGCACATGCATTTGTTCTAATAAATAAAATCTTTGAAAAAATTTTTTTAAAAAATTCAAAACCCATTCATGATTTTTTAAAAATGCTCAGCACACCCAGCCACCCCATCCCTCCCACCCCCCACCACTCCAGCAACCCTCAGTTTGTTTCCTGAGATTAAGAATTCCTCATATCAGTGAGGTCTATGGTGAGCAATTGTGCAAGACTGTTGAATCACAGATCTGTACTTCTGAAACAAATAATAAAATATATGTTAAAAAAAAAAAAGAAGAAGACGACAGCAGGAGGGGAAGAATGAAGAGGGGGAATCGGAGGGGGAGACGAACCATGAGAGACGATGGACTCTGAAAAATAAACTGAGGGTTCTAGAGGGGAGGGGGGTGGGAGGATGGGTTAGCCTGGTGATGGGTATTAAAGAGGGTACGTTCTGTGTGGAGCACTGGATGTTATACACAAACAGTGAATCATGAACACTACATCAAAAACTAATGATGTAATGTATGGTGATTAATATAATAAAAATTTTAAAAATATAAAAAATATAACAAATGTAAAAAATATTAAAGAAATCTAAATAAAGTATGAATTATGGCTAATAATATATCACTACTGGTTCACTGGTGACAAATATATCATAGTATAAGATGTTAAGAGGAAAAAATGGGTGTTTACATATATGGGACTCTCTGCGCTACCTCAGCAACTTTTCTGTAAATCTAAATCTATCTTAATATAAAAAGTTTATTTAAAAAAAAGTGCTCACAACAAGCCAGGGTTAGAAGGGAAGTTTTTTAGTCAATAAAATATATCTATAAAAATAACACAAGAAGATACCATAATTAACAAATGTTGAAAACTTTCCTTTGAAATCAGGAATAAGAAAAAATAATAAAGGCTTTATTCAATATTTTACTGCAGGGCCTAGCTACAGCAATAAGGAAAAGAAAAAACATATAGGGGTTGGAAAGAAATAAAACTGTCATACATGTAGAGGAGATGTGAAACATAAATAAATTATAAATAAAGTATGGGAAATAAATGATTTTAGCAGGGTTATCAGATACAAGATAAATGCATAAAAATCAGTTGCAGTCCATTTATACTACCAATGAATGAAAAGAGAAATGTTAAATACCATCTATAATAGCATTAAATAACTAAACATTAAATAAATAACAAAAGATGTGGAAGATAGAAAATTATAAGATATTAATGGGAAAAAAGTAAAAAAAATAAAAGAAGAAGGATTACTATGTGAATGAATCAGAAGATTCAATACTATAAAGATGTCAACTCAAAGTTGTTTCAATGTAATCCCACTTTTGGTAGAAATAGTTTCTAAAATTCACAGGGTAGCACTAATGGTCAAGGTAGCTATGAAAATCTCAGAAACAAAGCTGAAGTACTCTACAGAACATCTTAATTTATTATAAAAGCAAAAGTAATTACAATAGTAGATTTGGGAGACAAAGACAAAGACCCCATGGAACAAAATAAAGAGTTCAGAAATAAGTCTATGCATATATGAACATTTGTGAGAATGAGATGGTCTTCTAAATAATGTAAGTCAATGTAGGGGGAAAAAATGCACTTGACTTCACCACACCTTACATTAAAAACAACTATTCCAGGTAGATTGCAGAAACAAGAAAAGCAAAGTAATAAAGTGTCTAAAGGACAACATAAAAAAATTTCATTTACTAAGTAGAGAAAGAGTTCTTTAACAGGACACTAAGAGCACTGGCAATACATTAAACAACTGATAAATAGGACTGCATGAAAAAAATAAAAGTTCCTATTAAAAAAGGCACTGATAAAAGGAGTAAAAGGTAAGCCACATAATGAGACAGATATTTCCAACACATACAATGAATGAGGAAGCCTCAGATTCCTACAATTTTATTTTGCAATATCCTGCAGGTAGTGTCAAAGAACAGTGTATTGTAATTATTAGTGTGGCTTGCCAAAAATTTCAACTCTTTCTACCCTCTGTCCTCCTTATGGTTGGGTGGAAACATGTAATGAATTCTGGCAAACTGTGAGCAGAGGCTGCGTGTTTGAGACCTTCTATTGCTGTCTCTTGCCCTGACATGGCATTCCACAACATTTAAAATGATGGCTCTTCTGTCAGCAGTGACCTCCACAAGACATCGCCAATGGACATATAGGCAGGTAAACTAATATGAGGATATAGGTGTAGTAGATTATGATATAAAATGTATTTCTTAGTGTAGATAACAGGAAAAAAATCTGAAGGGATATTCTGAAAGGATAATTTGCATTAACTATTTCTATGGGGAAATGAAGTGTGGGGCTACTGCAAGGTATTATCAACCAAGGACAAACTGAAATTGAACTAACTTCCTGGGAATGAGTAACCAAAACAAAGAGAATGAAGAATGTAAAAGCTACTCCCTCCAAATTCATCTATGTAAATCTCCATCAGAATCATTTGGGGAGCTTGTATTACAATGCATCCATTCATGCAATAAATGTTCAAGAGCCTATTAAGTGCCATATGACAGGAGACAGAGCAGTGAATAAAACAGATCAAGTCCATAACCACACTGGCCTATAAACTAGTCGAGGGAGATCTCAGAAGATGCTTCTAAAGTCACATTCTCTATTGTCCAAAGCACTTCTCAGGGTTACTTTGTTGTCGGATAAATGTATCCTTTATGTACTCTTCCAGCAAGGAGATTTACATGTCCTTCTTTGCTAATTTTTCACCAAGATGACAAAGGATAACAAAGGATAAGACTAGTGTGTTTTTACCACGTTTATTTCAACAAGGTCATAAGCAGGATAATAAAAGAGGCTGAGACTACTACTAGAGTGCACAAATAAAATGGAGGCTTACTAGTAATTAACACTACGTTGTATCTTTGAGTTTGTATACCATTTGCACCTTTTAAATAAAATCTTTAAAAAAATTTTTGTTTCTAGTTTTAGAACCTTACCCTAGTTATAGTTAATGTAACTTCTTAGCAACACTAGTAAAGAACTACTTAGTGGAAATAGTTGATTTCTATGGTGGAAATTAGCTGATTTTTTTTTAAATAAAAGGAATCCCTTCCCTCATTATATTACTACAAATAGATGATAAATGACTAGAAAGAATTAAATTAAACTGTTAATTTTACACCATAAAAGTACAACAAAATTTTATAACATATATGGGAAGAGTAGGACCTAGCTGTATCTTAATTTTATATTATCACACATTATTACACAATCGCCATCCTTCTTTTCTCTACTACAAGCTGCACTTCAGTGGTAATTATTATAGGCATATTCAAGTGTATTTTCCTAGCAGCTCTTAAAGCCAATGTCAAATATTCAAAATCTGATTTTAAAAAAATTCAAAATCTGATTGAAAACTTAGTTTCTAAATATTTTTGAGAGAATTAGAACACTGGAAAAAATCTGAAAGGCAAAATAATATTAGCAAATTCCTAAATATACCACATAATTCAGCCCTGAATAATTAGACACTAATAAGTGTTTTAAATAAACATATTTCAGGAAGATTTTAGTGTTAAATATTCTTTACGAATGAAAACAAATATTCTCCAAATTAGCATATTTGTATACCTATCCTTTTTAATGTTCTCTGTGCTATCAGAGATTATAAATTTGTGTACTAATGATATCTTTAAATTATCAGACATTTGGAAATATATTTGCTTTTCACATTTGAGAGTCCTGGACTTTTCTGAAGAATCTTTTAATTTTTAATATTTGTATTATTTTTCATTTAATTATACCCATTTATTAAGATTGAAAAAGTGAGAGGCATATGAAGCAAGCAAATGTGGGTAATCTATAAGTCACAGAAAACAAGAATGTATAATTTCTACTGTCTGCCTACAGTCTGCCTTACTCAGTTTTAAATGCATATATATGCTTTGTGTCATCATTTGAACTATAGAGTTCAAAGATGAAGTCATTCTCTAACCCAAAAAACACAAAGAATTTCAAATTTCAAAGTTTGAAAAAGTTTAGATTCAACCTTTTAGTAATGAAATCTCCTAATTTTGATCAAAACCACACTCTACTCGATCTAAATTGTGAGGAAAGAAAATATGAACAGGTTTTTGAGTAATAAAAATTCAAACATGTATGGAACATCTTTCTGAATGTAGCTTTTATGAAAACATTCACAACCTAAAAATCCAGATTAAATTTTTTTAAAATTCCCCAAATAGGAGAAGTTTTTGGGAAAATCTACTCTGCCATCTTTCACATATTTTGGATAAGATAAAAATAGAGGTTCCTGGATGGCTCAGTCGGTTAAGCACCTGACTTCGGCTCAGGTCATGACCTCGGGGTCCTGGGACAGAGCCCCATGTCAGTCTGCTTCTCCCTCTCCTTCTGCCCCTCACCCCTGCTCATGCACACACTCTCAATCTCTCTAAGTAAATAAATAAAATCTCTTAAAAATGAAAATATACTCTGGCCGTGTAGATACAACCAACTGAGTCACCCAGGTGCCCAGGCCGTGTAGATACAACCTATGCTCTGCCTCAGTTATTTGTTAAGGACACATTTTATTATTTTTTTTAAGATTTTATTTATTTATTTGACAGAGAGAGACACAGCGAGAGAGGGAACACAAGCAGGGGGAATGGCAGAAGGAGAAGCAGGTTCCCCACAGAGCAGGGAGCCTGATGTGGGGCTCCATCCCAGGACCCTGGGATCATGACCTGAGTGGAAGGCAGACGCTTAACGACTGAGCCACCCAGACGCCCCAAGGACACACTTTAAGCATTAAAGAAATATAAAGCCAACTACCCATCCCTCCCACCCCCCCCCAACTCCAGCAACCCTCAGTTTGTTTCCTGAGATTAAGAATTGTGCAAGACTGTTGAATCACAGATCTGTACCTCTGAAACAAATAATACAATATATGTTAAGAAAAAGAAAAAGGAGATAGCAAGAGGGGAAGAATGAAAGGGAGTAAGTCGGAGGGGGAGATGAACCATGAGAGATGATGGACTCTGAGAAACAAACTGAGGGTTCTAGAGGGGAGAGGGTGCTAGGATGGGTTAGTCTGGTGATGGATATTAAAGAGGGCACGTTCTGCGTGGAGCACTGGGTGTTATGCACAAACAATGAATCATGGAACACTACATCAAAAACTAATGATGTAATGTATGGTGATTAACATAACAATAAATTTTTTTTAAAAAAGAAAAATATAAAGCCAAGAAGTAAAAAAAAAAAAAAAAATTATATAAAAACATTTCCTTTGAAAACCACAGAATTCAGAATTATATTTATAAACAAAAGGCCAAAAATACCCTGTCTCTTAAGTTAAAGGTGTTTGTGAAAGCAAGAGCACAATTGGAAGCTTGAAATGCTTTTCACAAAATCACTACCCATAAAATGCACCATTTGTAGGTACCATTTGTATCAAATGACCAAATTTAAAGCCCAAATTTAAATGACAAGCAAAACAACAGGTAATTGTAATTACAAAACTCAAGAAAACTACTTGGGCACACTTAATGTTTTGGAGTTTCGACTCTAAATGAATGTTTCAATTAAATAAAAGGGTAGCTCTAAAAGTTACAGTGAAAATAAAACGAAAAAGATAATTCTGTGTGACTAAATAGATGCAAGAAAAAAATCAATTTTAAATGTTGGGTGAGAGGAAATTTGTGTTATCAAAACAGGCAGCAATATATATGAACATGAGATAATATTCAAAGCTAAAATCACTCATTCATTCATTCATTCAACAAATATTTATTGAGCATGTACTATTGCCAGAATATGTTCTAAGAGTTCCAGATACAGCAGTGAAAAAAACACACAAATCCCTGCCTTCATGGAACATATACTAGTATGGAGAAAGAGATTAAAAAAAAAATCCAAAGTAACATACATAGTATGTGAGTATTTGAGTAGGGGTACAAAGAGTAAGTGGGGGAAAAAAAAAATCAATGGATTTTAACAGAGCTCCTTCTCTGGAGTTGTTAATATGGAGAACAGAAAAACAGAACATCTGCAGTAACCCCTCTAGATGAAAATGAGGGCAACCAAAGCTTATTGCACAATTTCTCTGATCCCAGATAGGCAGGATAATTATGGAAGGATGGATCTGGGGGGTGGCGGGAGGAGAACAGAACAGGAAAGTCTCTAAATAGGTTCACATCACCCACTCACAATATGATTGGAGAGACCTGATTTGGATAAACTTAGTATAGATTTAGTGTAATTTTCTACTGCTTCTGGTAATCATGCAATTCTGCATTTAGCTCTCTAGATTTCTTCCTCCATTTCTTATCTCTCATCTTAGAAGAATGGTTCCCTTCTGATACATTTAACATAATTTTCTCAAGGCAATGTGTCCATAGTGGGACACAGGCAATGATTTTAAGCAGTAGACAATTTTTTAAATTTAAATTTTTGTTTACAGATATTATGCTTAGAACAAGATTTAGGATTTTTTTAAAGTGAATAGATTTAAAGTAAAGCTCAAGTAAAAAAAGTAAATGAATGGTAGTGCACATTTGCACAGATGAGATCCTCAGAGAATAAGCGAATGACAGAAGCTTAAGAAACATGGTGTTAAGGAAATCCAGCTTCCTTAAATTTCACTGGCTTTTAACCATTCTAGACCTTGCCTAGTATTTGCCTAAATTTAGTAAACTTTACATTTTAACGGTCTCTTTCTTTTCTACTATCCATTACATCAATGTGTAGAAAAATATAGTAAAGAAATTTGAAAATATTTTTCTTCAGTCTATTTTCCACTAGCTTAAAAAAAATTACTTTCCACTGGTTTCAGAAGCTGTCATTTTTAGCCCTTGGATTAGCAAATACTAGTGTAACATTATTTTGGTCCTTTTCTTTAATCTTTAATATGTTTTAGCCTCTTTAACTTTAGGTATTTCTAGCATGTGTAGAAATAATGTTATTTACTTTTTCTATCTTTAATACAATTATTTCTTACTTGAGAAAAATATCCTGCAGTCTGAAAAAGTATAGTGATTCCGTTAAATCACATCCAGACATATCCTTTGAAACATAAGGTTACATAAAACAAAGACTGTAATGTAAGATTAAAATTAAATCTTTTACAGATAAAAATATAAACACTTCATTATGTAATAGAGAATACAGAACATTATCTGGCTGCAGCAGCTCAGTTTCAACTCTTTCTTGAGATACCCTTAGCAAATGTTTTGTAAGAGAAAAAGGAGATATGCAATTAACAGAGGAAAAGCATGCTACACAGTGCAATAAGACAGATGGTTTAGTCCCTCAATCCATTTCTCAGTACATGGCAGTTATGAAGTTTTGATGTGATCTGACAGTACATAGGTCTTCAAACACATTTGAATTCATCTGTCACTTAATTTCATGAATCTAGGAGTGCCAGCAATAAAAGTATGTGTAGCTTTCAAAATCTATACAAAATGTTATCTATTATAAAGATGTTGTTTTCCAATTAGGTAATAGATACTCATTTCTATCATATTATTTACTGACAATCAATTAGAACGCCATGAGAAACCAAAAACCCTTAAAACAGTAATGCTATCACTGGCTTTAAATCAGATCATTTTATAAAGTCATACTTTCAGCTATACTTACTACATTTTTCTTTCATCAGACTCTAATAACTCCAGCCAAAATGGTGGCATTATCACTCCCATTATTGTTGTTCTTACTTTATTGCTACAATAGGCTGGGAATCTGGAGAATTGAATTATACATACTAAGGACAATTTGATATATTTGAAAAGGTAATAAGATAGCAAATTCTATGGATGTAAGAAAATTTTAAAAATCAGACAATTCCCCACCCATCTACAATTCCCCAAAGGCAATCAAGAAGTTTCCATGCAAACTGCTATTTTCAAAAGGATATGATGGCTAAGCAGATCAGTCATGACCTGAACATACTACTTAAGAATTTGGCTCAAAGAGTATCTTCCAATCTACTTTTTCTAAAAATAATACAAATGCCACCTCCTCTAGTCTTCCTTCACTGCAGGGTGGATCCTTTGGCCCAGGCAATCCTTTGGCACTTCTGCTTGCACTGGCCCTCTAGCCAAAACAGAACATTTGTGTTTTTGTTTGCCCAGCATTCACCCCACTTCTAATAACAATACCTTGACTTTCCTTGGAAATTTATGACACTGCCATCACATACTGTCTTGATAGGATCCTTAATCATGGTACAACCATTTTTGCTAAGGGGTAGAAAGGTAATAAAAAAAAAAAAGAAGTGACCAATAAGGTGTACTCTTCTTAAAATACAATTCCTGAGCAGAGTGACAAGAGACCACATAAAGTTCAGGCTGAGGCATTCTGATGGCATAATTCCGTTGAGGCTGTTCATTAGAGTCTGATACTTTGATATGCACAGAAGCCTGGTCTCTGCTCTTTCCTAAGCTGGTTCCTCAAATTATCTTTCAAGTATGGTGTCTCTGAGCACCCACTTAGTCTTCTAATATATTCCTTTTGTGTCTATAAGCAAAGTTGGCTTTTGTTGCTTGCAGTCAAAGACCTCTACCTTTTTCAGTCTAAAAAAAAAAAAAAAAAACCTGTGACTGAAACCATCTACTTCTGTATGTTTCTTTCATCTCATGCACAAATACAGAACCTTTGATACATCCTTCACTGCCTGCCCCCCTGCTGCCTTGCCCTGTATTTAGAAAGGCTACACCTTCTGCCTGAAAAGATTCTGCATACATTTCCATTTCCAACACTAAAATAACAGCTATGTTTTAATCCTGCTCTGTGCCCCTTATTTGAATGCATCTTACCATATTAGAATTTTTTTCTATTTTCTCTGAGTGAAAACACTGTATTTTTCATTATCATATTTCCAGCACAGTGCCCAACATATAATAAGTGCCTAAATTCTTACTGAACAAGGAATGAGGAACAAAAACTCTGAGATATAACATGTAGTACACACTGTTGGTACCCTACAAAACCCCCTTCACTGGTCAATGCACCCACTACCCACCTAGTATAAATGTTAACTGCTACTGTCTTCCAGCTGCCCCCTTCTTTGGAGAAATGCACTGCAACCAATGACTGACTATAGGAGCATGAAATACCAGCGCCTTGCCTCAATGTAGGACCAACTCTGTGGTACAGTTCATGGCTCTCCACAGTATCATGCTGAAGCTGAACTATAACTGATTAAGAACCTCAGCTTGCTTAGCTGCTTCTTTGCCTTGTCCTGCTTCCCTCCCTCCCCTTCTTCTGAGAGCCCTCCCTCAATAAACAATGTGCATCAAATCCCCTTCTCAAGTTGTTTATAGGAAAGCCAAATTCTGGAGATGATGCTGAGACAAAAGTTTTAACATATTTCCTTCCACAATTCAGGTGACTGAATCAGAGCAAATCTATTTTTAGATGGTTCAGTAGTACAAAATGTAAAGTTGGTGTGCTGCCTACTAAAAGATCTTTGAGACCCTAGAAAAGAGGGTGGGGGGATGGGGTGGCTGGGTGATAGGCATTGGAGAGGATATGTGCTTTGGTGAGCGCTGTGAATTGTGTAAGACTGATGAATCACAGACCTGTACCCCCTGAAACAAATAATACATTATATGTTAATAATAAAAAATTAAAAATGGGGGAAAAAAAAGAAAAGAAGACCCTAAGCAGAACAAAGAAGCCACAAAGGATAATCTTTCAGTCATTTTTTTTTAAAGATTTTATTTATTTATTTGAGAGAGAGAGAGAGAGAGAAACAGCATGAGAGGGAAGAGGGTCAGAGGGAGAAGCAGACTGCCCGCTGAGCAGGGAGCCCGATGTGGGACTCGATCCCAGGACTCCAGGATCATGACCTGAGCCGAAGGCAGTCGCTTAACCAACTGAGCCACCCAGGCGCCCCATCTTTCAGTCATTTTTGACAAGATCTTGCCTCTAGAAAAACTTTATCCATTGGACATTAACTCAGAGTAATAATAGGAATAAAGAATGGCTACTGGGTTAGTAAGTGTTATATAAATTGACACAGAATATAAAAGCTATTGTTTCCTAAGTAACTCAGTAACACTAAAGAAAATGTATTTTAAAAATCCTATATCCAAAGAAAGGTCTGAATTATTTTTATTTATTATGAAGAGGAATTTTTATATAAAGCTGTTAGATGCCAATAATTTCTAATTATATTCTGCAAAGGTATATTTAAAACTGCACCTTCAAACAAACTTAACTAGGCTGAATAAAATAGATTAAGGAAATGACTTCAAATATTACAATCAACTTTGAGTCATTCCCCATATTTAATACGTTTCGAAGTCTGAGCATATTCTGTGGATAAACACTACAAAAGCCCACATAACCACAACCACCACAGAGATGGTGACAGCAGCGTTGAACAATATACACACTGTTAGCCATCTCCATCCTGAGAAGGCATCTTTCCACCCTCCCATTTATTAGTGAAAAGAGTTCTGAAGCCTGGGGTCTAAGTGTTGGATCTGTCTGCATTTGATGTTGAACCTCAACATTTGTATTACTCCAACCCTCTAGATTTGTTTCTCTATTGTTCATAATTTATTATATGTGCACGCCTTCTTTCTAAAAACAGAATAAATGTATAAGATCACCAATAGTGGAAAGTTGGTGACATCAGCTAAACATACTGGACACTTATTAGTTATCTTTTACAATTTAAAAAAATTACCCCCAAATTTAGCAGTTTAAACTAACAAGCATTTACTATCTCATAGAGTTTTTGAGAGTCAGGAATCTAAAAGCAGCTTAGTTGGGTGGTTTATGCTCAGGATGTTGCTGTGGGCATTGCAAAATTTGAAAGGTGCTGTTGAATATACTCATTTACACTGTTGACAGGTCTGAGTTCTTTGTTGGCAGTTAGCTGGAGGCTTCCATTTCTCACAACGTGGTCTTCTTTGTAGGCTGCCTGAATGTCCTCACGACAGGCGTCTAGCTTCCTCAGATGTGAATGATCCAAGAGAGAGAAAGTGACTGACCAAGAGAGTATCCAAAATTAAAGAGTTCTTTTATAACCTAATCTTGCAAGTGACATACCAACACTTCTGGCATATGCTATTGGTCACAGAAATGAACTCTGGTTTGATGTAGGAGAAAACTACACTGGAATGTGACTAGCAGGAGACGGGAATCAGAGGCCACATGAAAGGCTGCCTGCCATAGACACATTTCTGAAAGACATAAGGTACATAAAGTTGCATAGATCATGGCTACTACAAAGGTAGGCACCGTTGTTCATTATATAGCTCCATAAGGGCTCTAGCTCAGAATCAGCTGATAGCAAGTACAAAAGTGAGATTGGCGGGGGGGGGGATGGAAGTGATGAATTAAAGGACCACCACAGGAAAGAAGCATGCATCAGACCCCCACTCCTCACCCCAGCAGTGCTTATTCCTGGCTGAAGCTCTAAAACAAGAATAGTACACTCAGATATGGTGAAGCAGAGGAGTTACAGACAAGCAACTTAAATGAGTGAAAATGAGTAAAGAAGACTAATCTGGGACGTGAGGTAACAGATTTACTTTAACACAATATTCTTCATGCCAACAATAAAATAGGATCTTTTTCATTTTCTTAAAACACAGAACCTGTCAGAGCACCAGGGTGGCTCAGTTGGTTAAGCTTCTGCCTTCAGTTCAGGTCATGATCCCAGGGTCCTGGGATCAAGCCTTGAGTCCAGGCTCCCTGCTCAGCAGGAAGCATGTTTCGCCCTCTCCCTCTGCCCCTCCTCCAGCTTGTGTTCTCTCTCTCTCTCAAATAAATACATAAAATCTTTAAAACACACACACACACTCAGAACCTATTATTCTTCCTCCTTTGATAGGGAAATTGTTAGTCAGCAATTTTGCCAATAAACATTTCTTAAGAACTTATTAAGTGCCAAGTACTATTCTAGGGATAGGGCATAAAATGAGCTAGCTAAAAGCCCTGCCCTCTCAGAGCTTACATTCTAGGGTGGCAGAAACAGATATAAGCATAAAAAGAAACAGATAAATGGTGCTTAGAAAAAAATTATATAATAATGACAGACAGGGGGTCTGAGCAACTTAACTAAGTAGTCATAGAAAAACCTCTTTGAAGAGATACCAATTGAGCTAAGAGCTGAATGATGAGAAGGAAATATACATTCAAAGACTTGGGGGAACCAAGTTCTAAGTGGAGGGAACTGCAAACACAGACTCTAAAATAACAAATTTGACATGATTAAGGGAATAAAAGAGTACAATATGGGTGCAGGAGACAGAGAAACATTCCTCATATAACGCTGGCATAACAACAAATAGCAATAAACATTCAGCCCCAGTGTTAGGAAACAAAAGGGAGCAGTGGGGACTATGTGAGACTGAAGAGCAAATGGCTTACCTCAATGGGGCAGCTATGCTACAGTCCCAGATGATTGTTGTCACTTTAGAGATACTTCAGAGGAGTCACAAATCCATTTTGTGGGAAATATTTCATTTTTCAGAGGTTGGCTCAAATTGTAAAACAAAAACATCCATTCTGGCTGCCAGTATGCCACCTTCATTCTAAAGAAATGTAACTTAGAGTAGCAAGGCTGTTGGTGTATGGTTAGCGCCTTAGAAATTGGCCCTCTTCATTTTAGATAGAGATGGGCAAGAAGTAAAGCAGCCTATCTGCCCTATCCTTGCCTATGAATGTTGAAGAAAAAAAGAAAGAAAAGGGTAGAGGGAAGAGCTAGAATAAAAAGTATGAAACCTCCTAGAACACAGAGCAAAAAGCAGAGTTGAGGGAGGAGAAAAGACAAAAATGAGAGACATAGGCAATCAACATCAGAAAGTTAGAACCCCCCCAAAAAAATTAACCAAATAAATAGTAGTACAAAAATTCTAGAGCTTAAAAAAGGAAAAAAAAAAAAAGTTGTTTACATTCTAAAAGGCCCACTGAGTGCCAAACAGGATGGATGCAAAAAGATCCACTCCTAGACCTATAACTGGCATATCAAAACACCAAAGGAAAAGAGATCTTAAAATTTTTGACTAAAAAGCAAAATAAACATAAATCAGATAACCTATAAAATAATTAACCTGACCCTAAGCCTTCTTATCAGCAACAGGTATTTCAGAAACCAATGAGGAAAATGACAGAAAAATTCTAAGATTCAATAATTTTGAACCTAGAATTCTATTCTCAGAGAAAACCAATCATGGATGTACGATAAAAATATTTTCAAAAATTTTCAGATATGAAAGGACTGTTTACTTCTGAGAAATAACATTTATATAGTAATATCGTATAAATGCTACAAAGCATAATTTAATTATAAATGTGGAAAATTATGTGAAATTTATAAGCTATGACAAAGAAAAAGTAATGATATAGAAGCTGGGAGGTGAAAGGAAAAGAGGTGGAAGTGCTAATTGTCTCATCTTACATTGTGGAGAACTGAGGAATAATTTTCTAAATATGATGGATCAGGAAAGTTCCTTAACTAAGTTATTGTGAAACAGAAAATATATATTAAGCAATAAAGTAGCTGGTTTATAAAAATTGTTCAATTACATGATGCAGTTTTCTAGCCCCAAATCTTTGTCATCAAAAATGTATTATACTAGAAAAGGGGTAATTTTTTGAATTTATTGTTTTATTATAAACATACTTGTGAAATAATAAGAAATACATATACTGGCCCCTGCCCCTGGTTCCTGACACAGGATTATGAACGCCATGGTAAATCGGGGTGCTAGCAGAATCTTCTAACACTTAGTCTTTGACCCCAGTTCCTGACACAGAGCTCCCAAAACCCTTCCAATTTCCTAAATGATAAGAGCACTAGGAGCATCTTTTGTTCTAATATGTGGTCTCTGTCCCTGGTTCCTGACACAGAGCTTGTAAATCCTTTGGAATTTCCTGGGTGATAGCAGTTTCTTTTGTTCTAATGAGCTGATTCTTTGTGGGCTCCTGGATGGGAGTGATCGTTAGGAAGACCAAGCCATGATTAGAAGCTTAGAATTTTCAGGGGCACCTGGGTGGGGCAGTCAGTTGAGTGTCTGACTCTTGGTTTTGGCTAAGGTCAGGATCTCAGGGTCACGTTCTCAGGGTCTTGAGATCAAGCTCCACCTCAGGCTCTGAATGCAGGGCACAGTCAGCTTGGGTTTTTCTTTCCTGCTCCCCTCTGCCCCTCTCCTCCTGCTGTGCGCTCTCTCTCTTCTCTCTCTAAAATAAATAAAACTTAAAAAAAAAAAAAGCTTAGAATTTTCAGCCCTACTCCCCATTCTCTAGAGAGGGGCTGGAAATGGAATTAATAATCGATCATGCTTGTGTGGTGAATCCTCCACAAAAATCCCAAAAGTACAGGATTCAGAGAGCTTTGGGTTGGTGAACACATCTACATTCTGAGAGGGTGTTGCACCCCAATTCCACAGGGACAGAAGCTCCTGTACTTGGGACCCTTCCGGACCTTACACTCCGTATCTCTTCACCTGGTTGTTGTTCATTTGTATCCTTTATCATATCCTTTATTCCATAATAAACTGGCTAAGTTAAGTGTCTCCCTGAATTCTGGGACTGTTGTAACAAATAATCAAATGGTGGTGGGGCATCACTTGAACCCACAATTTATAGCCAAATTGGACAGAAGTTATGGGTAACCTGAGGACCTACTACTTGTGACTGGCATCTGAAGTAGGGGGGCTCTCTCTTGGGACAGAACCTTTAACCTGTGAGGTCTGTGTTAACTCCATTTCATGTTAGAATTGAATTATAGGACACCCAGCTAGAATCACAGAGAATTGCTCAGTGTGAGGAAAAACCCACACATCTGGTATCAGAAGTGTTGTTGACTGTGGTAACATATGAGAGTAAAGGAAAAACTCACAGAAGTGAATTTTTCCTATATACTTATAATAGAATTAAATAGAATTAAAACCAGCCACAGGCTTCTAGTTCATGCTTCTCAGGTCTGACTGGGCATACAGTACTGTGCACAGCACTACACAGACTAGAAAAATATGAATCATGTTTTCTAAAATAAAACAAACACTCCTATAATCTAGTCTGTAGAATTTCTTCAGCATTTCTATTCTTCCCAGAAAAGGAGAGAATGGTCATAAGGCATCACTACAAATGTCCCAGATTCTGAATATTTAGATTATTCAGACATTTAATAGGCATTGAATGACTACTCTTTGTCATACACTGCTGGGTACAAAAGTATCACCATAAAAAGGGACATGCTAGAGTCTGTGACTTGATCAAGGGGGAAAGCTCATGTACTGAAGAGGGAAAAAGTGTCAAAGTTAGGTAAATAACCTAGAAGCCAAAGTTACTTATTTTAGGAATGAGTGCACAGATCCAGGAAACCTCACAATTAGAGAAAATGGGGAAGAGCCAAGGGACCAGCAGAACATTTTGCATTCTTTTAATTACAGGAATGAGATAAGCCAAGAAGGCATTTTGGAATTTGGTCAAGTAAAGATTTTTGGTAAAAGCAAAACTTCATTCCTAACCCCACCTGAAAATGAGGCCCCCAACTTTTGATAATTGTATTACAATGTGAAATAACACATATGAATGAAGTACTTCGTAATTTCAAGTGGGGCTGCACCTTGGGGGAAGACTGGGTAAGGGGTTTGGAGAGAGGTCTGTGTAACAGAATAAAGAGAATTTCATTATATTTAAAAGAGTTTACCTGGACCTGTGTGCTTCAATGTTTCTCATTCTGATAAACCTGTTGTTTGCTCAGAACCAGAATAAATGAAGGAAATGGATGTATAATCACATCTTGTTCTACCTGCCTCCTTACTATCTATCAATCTGGAAGGTTGAAACCACCTATAAAAGGAAGCAGTGGTAGAACTAGGAGTTGAAGTGGTGTGCTCTGTAGAGAAAACTAAGAGATCACAGAAGATAAACAGACTAATTTAAATTAGGACATAGGAAAGGCTTCATAAAATGGAGATATTTAAATTAAACGCAGATGGCTGGGTTTTTCTCAGGCATCAAACAGAGAAAGGAGTTTTCTAGGAAGAGAGTACAAGCATGGCTTGTTCAGGGGAGATTCATCATGCCTTAACCTGACTTAACAATCACAGTATTAAAAGTAAGTACAGAAAGAAATAAAAGTTACAATGATGCTGATGATATCCTGATTCTCCTCAGAGCATAATGCGTCACTGCTTGCATGATGAAGCATCATGAGGCATATGGATGTTCTAGGATTCTTAGAGGAACCACTGACCAGCCCTAAGCAAATAAAGATGTACTCTCAACCTCAGGTAGAGGTAAAAATTTTCTTGCAAAAAAACTTTTTGTAAAAGGTTAATTTCATCACC
Source organism: Eumetopias jubatus (assembly GCF_037043125.1). Lineage (NCBI taxonomy): Eukaryota > Metazoa > Chordata > Mammalia > Carnivora > Otariidae > Eumetopias > Eumetopias jubatus. The sequence continues at coordinate 100,976,633 of NW_028274815.1, forward strand.
AGGCTAACCCTTAGCCTGGTGATGGGCATTAAAGAGGGCACATTCTGCATGGAGCACTGGGTGTTATGCACAAACAATGAATCATGGAACACTACATCAAAAACTAATGATGTAATATATGGTGATTAACATAACAATAAAAAAATTTTTTAAAAAGGTTAATTTCATCTAGCCTTATAGTAAATGGTGGTTAGGAATAACTACAAGCTAGAATTTATGCTAAAGGAGGAATTTGACATTGACAAAGTATGTCAATAGTACTGTCCCTATCTTTAAATGGATAGCTTAGCCTGAGAGAAAAACTCAATACTTACAGCAGTACTAGGTCCACATTGTAAGATGTGCAGAACCTGATTGTACATACAGCCTTTGGGATTGGAATAGGAGGTATGAGGAGCTTGCCTGATCTAAGCCAGAGCAGTTTGAAAGGAATGAGTGGAATGGAAAGGTGGCTGTGAACTTTCAACTCTCAAGATGAAGTGTTGAGGGTAGAAGTGATGGTAATGGGAACAAGGATCCCATTCTCATTTTAGTGTTGGTGTAAGTTGTATTTATAAGTACTAATGACTTTGTAATATCACTTTGTTATTCAAAATGAAGCTGGTAGATTCTTTAATTTTACTCTTTGAAATGTTAAAGTTGTCTATTTCACAATACCTGAGGATTAAAGATAATAAAAGCAGGGTTGGGAATTCTTCAGACCTAGGTTCTGATCCCAGATTCAGTGCTTGCTAACTGTGTAACTTTGTGCAAGTTACTCAAAGCTCTCTGGACTTCATTTTCCTCCACTGAAAAATAAGGATGAATATACTTTAATTTCCAGGATACACGTGAAGAACAAATGATATAATGCAATGCATAGAAACTACCTAGCAACAGCATTTGAAATTGTTAGCCTCTATAGCCCCTGGTTTCAGTCTATTTTCCTTCAGACATATATCCATGAAGGAAGGATGCATGGAGCTTAAGTTTTTCTATGGCTACACAAGAGAAATCAAGATAAATAAAAAAAAAAAATTCTACTGAAAAACAACTGTGTGCTTGGTGCTTTATTTGGAACTATAAAAATATTACATTACTACTTATGGCTGATAACCAGGTTTATCTTTTTCTAAAAGGTCAGGGACAGTTCATGTTTACTAAGGACTCACAAGAAGCCAAGTAATATTACAGCAGGACAAGGTTCCATGTAGTCATGCTGTAAGAGTAACAAGGAACAATTTATCTCTTAAAAATGTGCTGGTCCTGTAGTCTCCAGCAATTAGCTGCCATCACTTGCACCTGTTCTGGAGAAAAGGACACCTATGCCAATGTGATATGTCCACACTAAGAAGTTGCTTTAAAAGGAGGTCAAAGAAAGAACAAACCTGTTCTTAGGTTAAGGCTTTTGCTCTGTGTAGATCCATCCATTGGCTCACTATAGACATTTGTGCCAGGTTCCAAATCCACTTACAACTTTCAGCCTGCACACTGCAATGTCATACCTCTCTCCTGGATGGGCCATCTACATACTGACACCCCAACCAAACATTATTGGTAACACTTCTGCTGCTGCTCATTACTGGATGTGGTTTTCTGAATATCACCCCCAGCATACGCTCTTGGACTTAGAATTTTGCTTATCCCTCCACATTTGACTTAACATACCAGGATCTGACCTCACCCTCAGCCTGGGAGGCAACATAACACAGTAAATGAGGTGACCTGAGCCAAACTACCTGTGTTCAGATCCTAACTACATCATTCTTCTATGTGACCTTGAGAAGGTGCCTTAATCACTCACTGCCTCACTTTCCCCAGCTACAACATGGAAATAATATATCTCAAAGAGTTGTGAAAAATAGTACCTATGAAGCACTTTATTTTTTTTCGATTTTTTAATTAACATATAATGTATTATTTGTTTCAGGGGTAAAGGTCTGTGATTCATCAATCTTACACAATTCACAGCGCTCACCACAACACATACCCTCCCCAATGTCCATCACCCACCCACCCCATCCTATGAAGCACTTTAAAAGAACCTAGAGCAGAGCAATACTCAGTAAATATCAATGACATTATCTTCAGATGTCCTAGTAAGGACATATTGCCTCCTCACTACCTAATGTGGTCCCTCTCCAGGGATGTGTAGCCAATGCAATGTCTAGGTAGGTGTAGCTTTTCACCTTGACTCTGTCTTAGCATATGCTGTTATGAAACCGCTCACCACAGACTGATAAGACATGCTATCTGGAATATGCACAAAGCTTTCCTGAACTTACAAATGCTTGCTAATTTTTCCAACATGTAGACTAAAGAAAAGGAATATATAATTTATTGTCAAGTGACAAATTATAGGACACATGTTGTCGCTTTCTAGTATGTTATTTTTTTTATTTTGTTATGTTAGTCACCATACATCACTAGTTTTTGATGTAGTGATCCACGATTCATTATTTCCGTATAACACCCAGTGCTCCATGCAGTATGTGCCCTCCTTAATACCCATCACCAGGCTAACCTATGCCCCCACCCCCTCCCCTCTAAAACCCTCAGTTTGTTTCTCAGTCCATAGTCTCTCATGGTTCACCTCTCCCTCTGATTCCCCCCCTTCATTTTTCCCTTCCTTCTCCTAATGTCCTCCATGCTATTTCTTATGTTCCACAAATAAGTGAAACCATAGGATAATTGACTTTCTCTGCTTGACTTATTTCACTTAGCATAATCTCCTCCAGTCCCATCCATGTTGATGTAAAAGTTGGGTATTCATCCCTTCTGATGGCTAATATTCCATTGTATATATGGACCACATCTTCTTTATCCATTCATCTGCTGAAGGGCATCTCAGCTCTTTCCACAGTTTGGCTATTGCGGACATTGCTGCTATGAACATTGGGGTGCCTATGGCCCTTCTTTGCACTACATCTGTGTTTTGGGGGTAAATACCCAGTGCAATCGCTGGATCATAGGGTAGCTCTATTTTTAATTTTCTGAGGCACCTCCACACTGTTTTCCAAAGTGGCTGTACCAACTTGCATTCCCACCAACAGTATGAGGGTTCCCCTTTCTCCACGACCTCTCCAACATTTGTTGCTTCTTGCCTTGTCAGTTTTTGCCATTCTAACTGGTGTAAGGTGGTATCTCAATGTGGTTTTGATTTGAAATTCCCTGATGGCTAATGATGATGAACATTTTTTCATGTGTCTGTTAGCCATTTGTATGTCTTCTTTGGAGAAGTGTCTGTTCATGTCTTCTGCCCATTTTTTGACTTGATTATTTGTTTTTTGGGGGTTGAGTTTGAGAAGTTCTTTATAGATCTTGGATACCAGCCCTTTATCTGTAGTGTCATTTGCTAATATCTTCCCCCATTCTGTGGGTTGCCTCTTTGTTTTGTTGACTGTTTCCTTTGCTGTGCAAAAGCTTTTTATCTTGTCTAGTACATGTTGTTTAAAATAGCCATGGTTTCCCACAAAGAAGTGAATTGAGACAAGCCACCCATTAAAGAGTTAATTTCTTCACTACTCTTGAGCTAACAGTTTGTCTATTATATCTACGATTTTCCCAATGTTAGAAATATCCAGGGGATTCTTAGCCAAAGTGAATAACTGAAGCTATGTTTTCCTTACAGGCAATGCCAGAGCATGTATCATGAATCTTCATCTGAATTCATCAAGAAGGGAGAATAATGGCATGGGGTCTTGCAAAAAAAAAAAGGCAAGCTTTCCTAACATAGGCTAGACACATGTTTTCAATCAAATTAACCAGCTGGCAGTCTTCATAATGAACTTATAAAAGAAAAAGTAAAAGATCAGGGAGAAACAGCTAAACAGCTAAAAAGACAGAAAGCAAGGGAATTATTAAATTTCCACCGAGCTTCACTTTGTTTCAAACTAAATGTATATGAAATTGCCTAAGATTAGTATTCCACCCTCTGCAAAAGAGCATAAAAGCTGACAAATTTTATCTCAATAGATGCAGCATATAGTTTATGGTCTACATGCAAAATTCAGTTAACACAGTTAACTGAAAAGCTGACTCTGCAGACATTAAAGCTAAAGGAGTCCGCAAGCATATCTCCAAAGATGGCCCACTGATGAGCCAAAACATACAATCAATATGTATGAGGGCCAATGCCCTTTATTTGGGGTCATGCATAATTTCTTCAATCTAAAAGGGGATTTTCTGCTAAAGAGGAATTTCTGAGAAAGAGATAGGAGAAGGTTACTTTTACTTAGTGTTATCTGTTTGATATGACAAATTAATAAAATAATTTAGAATAATGGACAAAAATCCCTCTTCTGAAGGAAATGCTCTGAATATTAAGAATGTGATCATAATGAAAACCGTATGAGCTCATGTCTCTTGAATTAAAAGCAATTTTTACATTGCTTTTATATGCTTACAATTAGGAAAGCTATATATTTGGCTTTCTCTATTTAGGAATTATAGAAAGCTAAAATTAGTCGTACATCAAAATAAACGAACTGCTCCATTTTCTATTTTTTCACAAAAATCATGTAAGCTGACCATTTTTAAAAGAAAATAGTTAGATGGTTAATACCTGAATATTATCTGCCACCCAATAGAGCATTTTTATCATTCAAATAAATAAAATTATTTCGGGGCACCTGGGTGGCTCAGTCGTTAAACGTCTGCCTTCGGCTCAGGTCATGATCCCGGGGTCCTGGGATTGAGCCCCAGATTGGGCTCCCTGCTTGGTGGGAAGCCTGCTTCTCCCTCTCCCTCACTTGTGTTCCCTCTCTCGCTGTGTCTCTCTCTGTCAAATAAATAAATAAAATCTTAAAAAATAAATAAATTATTTCAATGTAAGAACTTCTTTATGTTATGAATATATGTGGCCCAAAGTCTCCTATTCTACAACACTCACTATCTGTAAAGACGTGCATACTTCTGCTGGCATATGGATATTCTATATAGAAAAATCATTCTGATCCAATGTAACTTAAATTCAAGGTCATATGTATTTCCAAATGCTGTATGTGAAAGAACGGCAAGAACAATCCCCAAAGTCTAAATTCTAAGTTCATGTATTTCTATGCCTTTTTAGAATGCTTACACATTGAAATGAAGTCTGATTTTTCAAAGTACTGATATAGAAACAGAAAAATTGTTATCAGATACGAAGACTAATCCAAAACTTTAAAATAAGACAAGTGATAAATAAAATTGCATGTCAATTTGAAGAAGCAGAATCAAAACTAAAAAAAGCACAGAGAACAACCAAATTTTCATTTCCTCAACACTCAGGATGGAATTTGAGTTAAATGACCTTTAATCTGATTTTTAACATGAACATTGTGCATCTTCTGATTTTAACGTGAGTGACTGAGGTTATTAAGATATAATTTTAAGCTACTGTAATGTTCAAATTAAAAGTAAGGTTTATGACATCTATTACAGGTCCCGGACATAAATTAACAAACATTTTGAGAAGGAATCAATTTGGGTTGGCTCCATTAAGCTTATGTAAAAGAACATTATTAAGCAACATATTAGCACAAACAGCGGTAAAATTAAGAAGTAAATGCAAAGACAGTTTTTTTCATCTATTTTTCCTCCTGCCCCTGGGCGTCTCCCTGAAATGGCATACCTACTCTTCATCAACTCTAACCCATCATCCCATATGTTAGACAGCAAGCATCACTTGTTCAGGAAATTCTTCCCTGACCTTCCTGAATATGTATTTCCATATCATTCCACATCATATCATCATGCACTTTTTCTTCAAAGCAATGGTCACAGCTACTATTTTATTGATGTGTATGTAATTTGATAAATGTCTGCTTATCCTTCACACTGTGCATGCTCCTTCTTCTGCAATGTGTATTTTCAATCCAGTGATTCCCTAGCACTGATCATAAATTTTTTTTAAAGATTTTATTTATTTATTTGAGAGAGAGAGAAAGAGATAGAGAGCACAAAGGGAAGAGGGTCAGAGGGAGAAGCAGACTCCCTGCTGAGCAGGGAGCCCGATGTGGGACTCGATCCTGGGACTCCAGGATCATGACCTGAGCAGAAGGCAGTCGCTTAACCAACTGAGACACCCAGGCGCCCTAAAATAAACTTTCTACCAAAAAAAACAAAAAACAAAAAACACACACTAATCTGAATAAAAATCACATGATTTCTTTAGATAGATAAATCATACAAATTTTTAGTTCTCTTGATAATTGATATTTATTTCTGGCGTAGATATAGCCATTGAGCAAGCTGATATTTTCCTTTATAAATTTATCAGGAAAATAATGGTTGATAGCTAGGTAGACAGACATAAAGCCCTGAAATAAATATACTTAGGAAATAGTTCTTCATTTTAATTCTTCAAATAGTAAAACAGTTTAAAAGGAAAACAAACATCTAAAAAAAAAAAAAAAACAGAGTGTAAATACAAGCCTTGATTCTAGCCAAGGCTTGTATTTACCAAATAGAAAATACCAAATGGCCAAATAGAAAACTTTTAGGGCAAATTTGAGCCAAATAGAAACTATGAGGAGTTAAGATCCTCACAGGATGTATATTTAATATTTCAAAGAACTAGAATGTAATACCTATCATGTCATAAGCCAGAGAAAGGGTAATGATAGACCATTAATTATGAAAATGGGGTAGGAGGGTATGCATAGTACATAACAAGAAGAATGAGATGATTGATGCTTATTACATAATATTTATAAAACTAGAAAATACATTTATATTAATAAATCAGGTAGTGATACCAATGTTAATGTTTTTTTAAAAGCCTTCTTACCCCTGCATCTGAATGTTAACTCATTTCCAGGGTCCCAGAACTTCCAAACTACTTGATAGAGAGGTTCCCCCCTTGCCCCCCACCAAAGGAAATCTGTCATATATGCTTCAGTGAAAATTCCTTAGCATAAAATTGCTTTCTCAAAACATCTCAATTCTTCTGACCTATAATTTGGACTCTCTAAAGGACAACAAAAAGTTAAAAGCAGATTGAGAAGAGAAAAACATAAGAAAACTTTAGTTTTGAAAAGCAATGCCTACCAGAGTGTTTTTCTCCTTAGAGGAACTCTGCTGTACAGGAAATTTACAGGAAAAAATAGCAAGCTGCAAATATAGGTAAAAGGAAATTGACAATGCCTATCTGAGTACTACAGGTGAGGAAGACATACTAGAAGTGGACAGATTGCAAGACTTCTCCAAAGAAAATTAAAAAATCAAATCACATTTGTATTATATACCTACATCCTAAAATGGAAATTCAACTTTAATAAACAACAGATTTTTTAAATCTTTGTCAATTAATTTAAAGCTTCACAAATGAGAAAGGATGTGTCTAAATGCAAGGATATTTTGGAAATAAAATGTCTAAAAATAAACAAATTTGAATGCTTCAATTAAGTAAAATAATGAACAGAACCATCATAAGAATGCATTTTTTTCTTATACACCTACCTGGTGCCATGTAAACTTTAGGGATTATTTTATTTTACTTTCAATTGGGGCCATTTTTTTTTTAATATAAGAAAATGACTACATGAGGAAAAATTTGTTAAATAATGAGGGAGTTATGTCCAAAACCTTATAACTGTTTCTTCAGGTTTTTTAAATTTTTATTATTTATTATCTACACTTTTAATTTATGATATATATTATATAATAAAAATCATTTTTAAAATCTTATCATCAGACCATGATAAAAATTTTTGTGGATTCCCCTCTCAAGTATTTTCTACAGGAATATACAGGTTTTATTACTATTTTTGGAGATATGGATTATGTAGGTTATAATCACTAATATGCCAATATTTTATATCCTTTCTCCATTTATAATCACTAATATGTCAATATTTTATATCCTTTCTCCATTTAATGTGACAGACTGTATTTTTCAAAAGTGACTGCAATAATATCTCCCATCCCATGTACTCCTATGATGTGACTTTGACTTATGGAGAGGTAAGATCTATGTTCCTTTGCCTTGGATCTTGGCTAACTGGTGCCCATGGTGGAAGTAATGGCATGATTTCTGAGGCTAAAAAGGTGGTAGAGCTTTTGTCTGATTCCTTTGGGACACGTGCTGATGGAACTCTCCCACCATGCCTTGTAGGAAGCCAAGCAGCCCACAGAGAAACCTAGATGGACAGAGACCAGGGCCTCCTTCAACCCAGCTGAATCCCAGCACTAACTTCCCAGCCACATAAAAGAACAATCTTAGAAATGAATGCTCTGGTCCCAAGTTGAGCCTCCCTGTGTGATGCCACATAGAACAGAGAGAAGCCTTCCCCAACAAGCTCTGCCCAAATTACAGAATCTTAAGCTAAATAAATTATTGTTGTTTCAAGAAGTTTTGGAGTGATTTGTTACATAGCATCACATAACCAATATTTGACTTTATATTGTAAGCTAAACCACCATAAACGTTAGCTTATATTAGACTATATTATATTCCGATGAATGAATATGCCATAATTTAATTAGACATTCTCTGAAAATTGGATATTCTTAGGGTTATTTCCTATAGCTTTTTCTTATGATTAGTACAAGTAAGCCAAATGTCTAAAGATTTAGGACATAAAAAATACCTAATGCTAAAAAAGATCTTAAGAAAACATAGGCTTTAGTATCTCCCCAACTAACTAAAATAAAATACCTGAAGCATCTGTTTAACTCTAGTAGAAATAATTTAAGAGAAAAAGATTAGCTTTCATCATTTAAAACTACATGAGTTCTACCTTTAAATACATGAATTTTGTAAAATAATTATATTTTATTATATTCTCCTGACACAAAAAGACTGACTCCTGAAAAAATATGACTATTTTGTTAAAAACTCTTTTGTCTTAATTTCTGGCCCTGTTGTTTCTAAATCAAAATAAATACAAAATGGAAATAAAAATTTACTTGGCAGAATTTAAAAGAGGGGGTTCCAAATACCATGTCATGATCTAGTGCCAGAATGACACGCTCAGACTCTAGAGAGTTGTTGACGAATATAAATTCTTGCTCCCTCTCCACTATCCACCCAAAGAAATTCTCATTCACTAGCTCTGAAAGATGTGGGTATTTGGTTGTGGTATTTTAATCATACACTCCCTTCTAAGATCCCCAACCCCAAAGAGGCATCTCACTTCCTTTCCAAGTTGATTTCTTCAACTGAGCTCTAAATCCTAGTGTTCTTGCTCCAGGGACTCTGTTCCCACGCTTATCTCCTCCTTCTCAATAGATTTATGGCTTCATTTTATTTTTACTTTAATTTCTCACATGCCACTAACTCTTTCAAATGTTTACAAGTCTTTGATTTTAAAAACATACTTCCTTCACCGCCATTCCTCTTTGGGCGATTATTTTATTTCTTATATTTCTTGTCTTGCTTACTTTTTTTCCCCCCAAATAAATATGCAAAACCTCCTGCATCCATTTCCTTGATGTCTGCAGTCTGGCTTTTTTCCTAACTCCTTTGTTGACAAATCCAAAGATTCTTTTTCATTCTCTTTCACTCTTTTGCTGCAGTTTCTCCTTCTTGAAACCTTGTTTGCCTGGCTTCCATGGCATTCTGCCATCTTGGCTTTTTTCTTACCCTTTTGGATTTCTCTTTTCTTCCTTAGTCTCTTAATGATGCTTCCTCCACTGTAAAGATAACCTCCAGTATATCAACCAGAGAGGGCTTCTCCTCCATAGACCATTCTCTGAGGTCATCCATCCTCCTAACTTTCATGGATAGGACTCCCAAATCTTTACCTCTGATCCCAAATTATTCCTGATATTATACCCATGTCATTAACTATTAACTAGATCTCAAATTCCCTAATGTCAGAATCAAAGTGCTGAGAAATACCTCTGTTATCTTCCTGGCCACCTACATGTTCTTCCTGAAGCAATGGAAACCCCTGAGTTATTCTATTATTATTCATAACCTACTTACTAAGATAACCTTAAGGTATTTTTAAAATAAAAAAATACATAAAATCTAGAAAGCACAAACAATAAAATTAGTTTCTGTCATGGGGGGCAGGGGTAGGTAAGCATACCAGAAATAACTTCTGGTTAACCAATCTTTGAAAAGGCTCTTTGAAAAAGAAGAAAAGAAAAAGCATCTATAATAATATATATAAAAATATTCAGATACATGATAAATATTGGAAAAAATTAGTTCCTTTCTAAGTTTTTTCAGCAAACTTGAATCTTTAAGTTATAATTTTCTGTATTACATGTTCTTCACATATTCTGAGTATTAAGATATGCAAAATTATGTAAAATTGGAACCATAACATTTTTAATGGAAAAAAATCAAATTCACTTAAGCTAAAGTCTCATTTTATAGATTTTAAAATAATATGTTAAAATGTAATTTTTGATTGAGAAACAAAACATACAAAGCTGGTTGTCAGAGGAAGATTGCAATTTTCCCAAAGGAAGTATCTGAAAGCCCCAGGACTCTTAAACCCTTCAACTACATTAATAGAAAAGTCAGTATTTAGAGATTAACATAATAAAGACTGAGAGCAGACTTAGAAGATCTTCTTTGCATAGTGGCATTCCAACCCCTGTGGGTGCCTGCTCCCTCCTTCTCAGTTTAATATGTGACCCTCAAAGTTTTAGATTTACAGGGTACAATCATATTTGACTTATGCCTGAAAAGTCTAAAAAGTGAGAGAGGGGTTATTCACATGATCTGAAGGCAAGAGCTGTGTGATACAATCAGCCTACATTCCTAGAGATTTTTTTGGTCAACAAAGATGTTTCCCATGGGTCACATGTAGACCATGTTTGAGAGAAAGCTGGTTTGAGGTCATCTGGTTTAAGTCTGGTCTAAGGGAGCCACCTGGAAAGGATAGGAGATCTCAGAAGAAACTGCAGGTGTCACCACCAAATGCCTACAGATTTAAGAAACAGTAAGTTTCCAGCTAGAATCAAGCTATATTTCCCTTCAGTTAGGGAAACAGAAAGTGAGTGAGAGAGTGGGGAGAAAATTCCCCTAACAAAGAATAAGCTTTAAACATGCATCCAATTTAAAACAATACCAGTCACATAAACTCTTTCTTGCTCTTTTATCTCTTCACTCTAATCCTGGAGCAGTCACACGCTTAGGCTAGAATACTGAGGAGGAAGAGTAGGAGAATAATATTAGGAAGAGAAAAATAGATGGCCTTGACCTCCCCTACATGCAGGCAACTGGCCTGCAGTAAATCCAAGCTGGGAGAGAAGAGGAGCCTCAACTTTAAATCAAGTTTGCAGTTGTGAATATTACACTGAACTGCTAGACCTATTAAGTACTGAATTGTGACTATTTGTCATTTAAGACCATGGGTTTTCTGCTACATAAAAGTGATCTGAAGTCATGAGACAAACATGATATCTTTCCAGGGGTAAGAGGAAAATAGACCCATTGAAGAGAGAGAACTTCATGAGTGCACACCAAAAATTGTCTTTGTCTTCAAAGACAGGCTGTATACTCCTACGTGCATGCATACATACATACACACACAGGATATAAAACTACACTGTGGTGTTAATTCTTCAAATTTCACTTAATAAATTTTGTATTTCAAATTTTGGTTAAGATACATCATGAAAATGTGATGCATTTTGGGGTGCCTGAGTGGCTCAGTCAGTTAAGCTGCCTTCAGCTCAGGTCATGATCCCAGGGTCCTGGGATTGAGCCCCACGTTGGGCTCCCTGCTCAGAGGAGAGCCTGCTTCTCCCTCTCCCTCTGCCTGCCACTCTGCCTACTTGTGTTCTTTCTCTCTCTGTAAAATAAATAACTAAAATCTTAAAAAATGTGTTGCATTTTAAATGCACTTCAAAAAACTCTAAAGCTCAAAAATTTTTTAAATATGAAAATTTATAAAAGGATTCACTATCAAATATTAACTGCCCTGCCTCTTCATTAGAAATGAAGGGAAATTAAATTTGGGATTCAATGGATAGGTCATATCGATTGTTGAAATGACTACATTCAAACTGTATTTTAAAACAGTGTTTGTGAAAGCAAGCCCTGAAAAAGATAAGCAAATCAAGGGGTCCTTTTTAAAAAGATTTAAAATAATTTATACAAGTACTGCAACAAAGTTATTCATGTGAGAGACATTATTAGAAAATCAGGTTTATTACTGTTTTTAAGAATCCCAGGTGCCCCATCCATTCAAAGATATCTGCTTTCATTGCACTACTGGGTATTTACCACAAAGATACAAATGTAGGGACCCGAAGGGGTACGTGTACCCCAATGTTTATAGCAGCAATGTCCACCATAGCCAAACTGTGGAAAGAGCCAAGATGCCCATCGACAGATGAATGGATAAAGATGTGGTATATATACACAATGGAATATTATGCAGCCATCAAAAGGAATGAGATCTTGCCATTTGCAACGACGTGGATGGAACTGGAGGGTGTTATGCTGAGTGAAATAAGTCAGAGAAAGACATGTATCACATGACCTCACTGATATGAGGAATTCTTAATCTCAGGAAAGAAACTGAGTGTTACTGGAGTGGTTGGGGGTGGGAGGGATGGGGTGGCTGGGTGATAGACATTGGGGAGGGTATGTGCTACGGTGAGCGCTGTGAATTGTGCAAGACTGTTGAATCACAGTTCTGTACTTCTGAAACAAATAACGCAACATATTTTAAGAAAAAAGAAAAAGAAGAAGATAACAGGAGAGGAAGAAAAGGGAAGTATGTCAGAGGGGGAGACGAACCATGAGAGATGATGGACTCTGAAAAACAAACTGAGGGTTCTAGAGGGGAGGGGGGTAGGGGGATGGGTTAGCCTGGTGATGGGTATTGAGGAGGGCACGTTCTGCATGGAGCACTGGGTGTTATGAACAAACAATGAATCATGGAACACTGCACCAAAAACTAATGATGTAATATATGGTGATTAACATAACAATAAAAAAATTAAAAAAAAAAAGATATCTGCTTTCTTATCCATCTCAGCAAAATGATTTATAATCCCATCACTGGGCTTAAATTCCTTTTACAGAATCTGTGGTATGCACAGCAATAGACTATGGAAGCAATTCATTAGACAGGCTTACCTTGGGGCTTATTTGTATTACCAATACTTTACAGGAATGAATTTAGATGAGATGCAAAATAAAAAGGCAAATCATGGACAAATTGAAGGTTAATCATTCAAAACATTGAGAGCTGAGTACTTTGCAATACACAGAAGATAGAAACCTCTGTTACTGTAGAAAATATTAATACTTGCATTTTTATCAGTGTTTATATTGCATTAGAAAAAAGGAATCTCAATATCACATTTTAAACACCAAGTAATTCTACTTTACTGATTTTTTGCAATAACCCTTCAGAAGGTTTTGCTGTCCAATTATAATTTTTACAGACATATTTTTGATAGCTATTCCTTTCCTCTTATTTTGAACAAGTTTATAATGATATCTTTTCACTTTTCTTCCAAATCAAATATGAAAAAAACATTTTTCAGTGTTTCTTCTTTCTCTTTTAACAACTAATTATACAGTATGGGAGTTGTTCTTAACCTTCTTTCTTTTTTGCTTGCTTATTCATCTTTGCACTTTCCATCAGCATTTCTAAAACAGAGGACAAGAACATCTGTGTATATGTTTTCACACCCTTATGTAAATTCCTCAGTGAGCAGGAACAATATCATATTCATAATTATAAACCTCACCACTCTCAGATCAATGCCTTGCACATACTACAGTCCAAAAACACATATTTGATAACTTACTCTAAGATAAGATACCCTTTCTTGATCTGAGTCATAGTCCTCAAAGCTGACTCTGCTGCCCGAACCAGCTTTCTCACTTCTCTATGCCTCCACCTGGATTTCTGACCATTGCCAGCAGCCAGACACTGAGGGGGGCCACATTCTGTGTCCTTTCCAAGGACTGCATCACACTAGGCTCCTTATCAACAACGGTTGCCTACCTAAACTTTAGATAGAAACCCTGAAGGCCACTCTCCCTACCAACTGCCTACTTTGGAACTTCCTATAATTCCTTGCCACAGCCTAACAGACTATTCCCCAAATCCCTAATCTGATACATCCCATTCCAAACCAAAGCATGCCTATCAGAAGGGATTCTGCATTATGCAACAAACTAAGTATCTTTACCAGCCTCATATCCTAAATTTATTTTTTTATGACCCAGGCAAATGTATTTATTCAACATTACATTTATACATTTAAATCTTAATTACAGGAGATTTACACCATCAAATTTAAACAGAAAGCTGAACTCTTTCTAGTTCTCAATTATATTTTATGACAGTTTTTTTTAGTTGTTTTGTTTGTTTTTGTTTTTGTCCAGGTCAGAAAAAAAGAATGCTTTTAGAGTCCCGAAACAACTGCCTTATCTGGGGCATGTAGTCGGTATAGTTAAGAGGGGAAACAAAACAAAACAAAACAGATGTTATGATTGCTACATTTTTTAAATTTTTTTTTTCTAATGTCACTCTGAATTGGTTTTAGACAGCAGGTGTAACCCACAGCCCATAAAAGCTTGTATACACATAAACACTTTTACTTATTTTTTACTTATTATAAACATTTTTACTCTTAAATTTTATAACTTCCAATCTAAAAGATTTTTTTATGGAAAGACGTATTTCCTTTAAAAAATTTTCAAGGGATGCCTGGGTGGCTCAGTCAGTTAAGTGTCTGCCTTCAGCTCAGGTCATGATCCCAGGGTCCTGGGATCGAGTCCCGCATCGGACTCCCTGCTCGGCAGGGAGCCTGCTTCTCCCTCTGCCTCTGCCTCTGCCTCTCTCTCTCTGTTTCTCATGAATAAATAAATAAAATCTTAAAAAAAATAAAAATAAAAAATGTTCAAGTCTTTCTTATATTCTCATTTATTTGCACCAAAATCCAACTAAAAAATCTAAAAATCCAACACCAAATGGCTCATTTGTTAACAACCTTAACCCTGTTACATGACTATCCTCTCTTTAGACATTGCCTGAGCTCTACGTGTAACAAGAAGACAACTGTAAAAGTGCACACAGACGACTTTTAAAGTATGAATTTCCTAAAGGAAATTCTCCCATCTTATTTTTCCTGACCTTTTCATTTCAAGGTAACTTTTCCATTTCAAAGTTTAATTATGCTACTAATATGTTTATAATTTCAGAATTTGCCAATCTATGTTCCCAAACCCATTCCTACATGTTTTTCAATTAGAGCCCGCTATCCTGTGGGAAGCACCTCAAAATGAAAAATATTCATCAGAACAAAAAATGTGCTAGAAGATTGACTATTGGAGCCTCTAGAGCTACATATAATCCAAAATACTTCTTACATACTTGCTTATAGGCTGAACTCACTGTATTTCCATATGGACTCAAACTATTTCACTGGTATCACTGTAGTAAATTTTCAGATGGAAACTATACGAGTGATAACTTTTTACAGAAAGTTATACAGAATCTATATTACATAAAGTTAAGTAGAAAATATATTTGAATAATCTAATACTATTGGTCTTAACGACCATGCATTTAGGATTTACAATGTGCCAGGTATTATATCAAACACCTTCTAAGTATATAATAACTTGAATCTCCTAGAAACCCAGTGGTATAAGATTTATTAATTCCATTATACAAATTACAACGTTAAAGTTTAGACAGATAAAAAGGGGCAACATCACACAGCCAAATAAATGATAAAAAAAAAAAGTGTATTCAAACCTATGCCAGTCTGACCAAAGTTGATTCTCTTAATCTCTAAAACACATTGTTTTCTAAATTTATCTTACTCCACAGGTATTGTTTTAAAAGAAGTCACTGTGGAAATTAGAAATATTTGAACTTTATATTACTGAACTACTTTAATGTTGCTCTACAGCAATAACTATTCTCTTGACTCCATTGAGAGTGGAGCATCTTAAGACTTTGGCCCAAGATGACCAGATGTTCACTGTATAAGAAGTAGGGCATATTAATTGTCACCATCACAATGGAACACAGAATTACAGAAAGAAGACTTTCCAGAGAACAGGACTTAAAAATTCCTGAGCTTGTGCTAAGCAACTAGAATACATGTTTACTCATTTTAAGAAAGATAAAATATAGGGCAGCCAACTAGAGGGCAAGGAAATCAGGGTTGACAAAGAGACCAGTGACATTAAAGTAAGCATTTTGATTTTTCTGTAGTGGTTACCCATTACGTCCATTAATAGTTGGCTAGAAAATAGAATCAAAATAGGGAAAACATGATAATCCTAATGTATAAAAACCCCAGATGTATGTTTACATTGTATCTCATATTACAAAGTAGTGTATTCTCTATTAAAGGAATTTTAGAAGCCTGTATATAAAACAGAAATTACAAACTGTCTGTTCTAGGATCTCCTGATCCCGATTGTAAAGGAAGTTCTTTTTGGCAGAGCACAAACACTTTAAGGTGCAGACCAATGTCTTGTATTTTGGTTCTAGGTGAACTGATTTTAGTACCTCCCTAGATAATTTAACTTCTCTTACTCTTAGCCTCTTCATGCTTTAGTGTATGGGCAGTGACACAAATGGTGGTACCCTCACCTGTCACAGGAGGAAGGCCTTTGATTTTCTCTTTAAATAACCAATTCTGAAACACAGCAACAAGCCCACCGGGCATGTAGAAACTGGTAATGTCAGTCCATCCACCTATCTTAAGAATGTTGACATTTTAAAATAAGAGAAGTAGGAAGGTTTATAAATAAGACAAGCAGGAAAGGTGAGCCTATAATTTGCATAATAAGATAGAACTTCCAGAATTTTTTACCACCTACCATCTTTCATTCAGTCATTCAACTGGCAGAGCAGGGAAGAAAACAAATTCCTCCTATGATATATTCTTGGCTTTGCAAAGTCTTAGCTCTAAGATGCAGTGTGGGGAAAAAAGAAAAATATAAACTTAATCATCATCAGTTTTTTGCCTGATAGAAAGCATTTATATCTGAGCTCATGTGATTAATCAAATCTTTGGATTGAACTACCTTTTTCTCATCTGTTTTCCAATAAAATTTTATTCAAAATAACAAGTGGCATCAAGCCTTTTTGAATGAGAGTGTAAGTTCGGGAGAGAATAGACTTATCCAATAGTCTAAAAAGTTAGCAGTTAGGTTATAACTAGAAAGTAGCCTCTTACAGTCAACAAAACTAAAAGGCAACCTACTAAATGGAAGGAGATATATGCAAATGATATATCCAATAAAGGATTAGTAAACAAAATATATAAAGAATTGATACAACTCAAAACCCAAAAAACAAATAACCCAACTAAAAAATGAAAAGATATGAACAGACATTTCTCCAATGATGACATACAGAGGCCCAACAGACACATGAAAAATCCTTAATATCACTCATTGTCTGGGAAATGCAAATCAAAACTACAACGAGATATTACCTTACACCTGTCAGAATGGCTAAAATCTAAAACACAAGAAACAACAAGTATTGGTGAGGATATAGAGAAAAAGGAACCCTTTTGCACCGTTAGTGGGAATGCAAATTGGTGCAGCCACTATGGAAGACAAAATGGAAGTTCCTCAAAAATTTAAAAATAGTCTCTCAGAGACTATGGACTCTGAGAAACAAACTGAGAGTTCTAGAGGGGAGGGGGGTGGGGGGATGGGTTAGCCTGGTGATGGGTATTAAAGAGGGCACATACTGAATTAAGCACTGGATGTTATACACAAACAATGAATCATGGAACACTACATCAAAAACTAATGATGTAATGTATGGTGATTAACATAACATAATAAAAAAAACTAATGATGTAATGTATGGTGATTAACATAAAATAAAATTTAAAAAAATTTAAAACTAGAACTAATCTATGATCCAGTAGTCACACTGGGTATTTACCAAAAAAAAAAAAAAAATACAAAAAACACTAAATCAAAGGGATACCTGAACTCCTATGTTCATAGCAGCATTATTTACAATAACCAAACTATGGAAGCAGCCCAATGTTCATCGGCAGATGAATGGATAAAGATGTGCTACATATATCTATCTATCTATATAATGGAATATTATTCAGCCATAAAAAAGGAATGAAATCTTGCCATTTGCAATGATATGGATAGAGTCAGAGAGTATAACGCTAAGTGAAATAAGTCAGTCAGAGAAAGACAAATACCATATGATTTCACTCATATGTGGAATTTAAGAAACAAAACAAATGAGCAGAGGGGGAAAAAACAAAAACAAAAACCAAGAAACAGACTCTTAACTACAGAGAACAAACTGGTGGTTACGGGGGGGGGAGGGGATGGATGAAATAAGTATTGGGGATTAAAAAGTACACTTATCACTATGAAAAAAATAATTTTACTGGGAAAAAAAGCAGAAGTAGCTTCTTAGTGATTTCACACTTATATACTTTGTCTTACAATATGGCTAACAATTATTGGTAAGCAAGCAAGAGTAAAAATGTAGTATTGATATGTAGCAAGTATATGGAAGGTTCTTGAGTTTAAGAGAAAACTATATTTCATGGAAACAAATCCAAACAGTGACAGGTTCTAATAAGATCCAGTCAGTGCAGGTAGTCGCCCCCCACTAATCTTTCCATCCATACTGTGAACCCTAGTATTATCCCTTTCAATTGTCAATATATTTCTTTTTTAAAAAATTTCAGATTACTGTGGCAGTGTTAAATGGAAGCACATAAGATAAATCTAACAGAAATATTCATCTATCTCATAAAATTATTAAAATGCATGTACATATAAGATCAACTATTTCCAATCCCCAGAAATGCAACAAAAGAGAAATGTCTAGTTTGGAAATACATTCATCCAACTCTTGGGTCACTTGGTGGTTGATGATCCAGTATGTTGAATATATTTAGGATTCCTTGTTTTTGTTTCCTCTCCAGATGCTTATCCTTTTTCCTACTTAGGTCTTATTAGTATATCACAGGTGGAAGAGGAAAAATTCATGAAACACAAATCAGTTAATTTTACCTCCTTGAAGCTAGTACAAATAGTAAAATTATGAACAAAAAGTGTGTTATTTTATTATTATTTGTAAGGTTACATTATTTGTGTTATTTATCTCAACCACTTCCCATTGATAATCGCCAACTACCTCTTGGTATTTTTTTTTTTTGCTTACCTCATCAATTATATTTTTGAGCTGATCATTCTGAATCCGTCTTTACAATACATTAACAATACTTCATAATGCAAATATAATCAAGATTTCACCATTTGCTTTTTGATTTAATAAATACATTTGAAGAAAGGCTATAGGTATGATAGAAGGAAAAAATTGAATAAAAGTTAAAAAGGAGGGCAAATGAAAAACTGGAGATGAACAAAAAGAAAATTGATACAGAAAACAAGGAACACTGAAATGAAGATGACATGCTGAAGAGCAGAATAAAAACATAAAGCAGTTATAAAATAAAAACATACACACTCTTGGATCTTAAGAAAAGGTTTTCAGTCGTGTTTGTAATGCAATGTTGACACCACTCTTCACAAGACAGAGGAAATGTGCACATCACAGGGAGCAGCACACAGATAGCAATTTATATGGTTCAAGTCTGAGAAGCCAGCTGATAATGACTATTGAGTGTTTTGGGCTCCAAAGACCCTGATATGATGACAGTTAGGAAATTAGTTAAGTTAGTCAAACCACATTTAACTTAAATCAAGCGTCGTATTTATTGTCAACACAGACTGCAAATCTCTTTCCTCAAGTGTCTTATCCTGGTCTCTCCCACCTGGAACTCTTGGTTGCAAAACTCTGCTCTGTGGTCTGTAAGTAGGGACTGGCTACAGTCCAAGAGCTGGCAATAATTTTCAACTCAGAATGACAAGAAACCAACAGAACCATTTAGATTTTCAATTAAAATGTGCCTTTAACTTTCCAAAGCAAACTCTCTAGAACTTCATTGGATGCTTTTGTGGATTTTAGTCGCATCTGTATACAAAAAATTTAAATTTCAAATCACTCAAGTCACCACTGAAACTTAACTGTCAAATTTGCTCTTAACAATCTTGAAAATAGGAAAAAAATATTTTTAAACATCATCTTGTACTAATGTGTCTCAAGCAAAACAAAATTTAAAAAACACTGTGCCATAAATGACAATCTCCTTTGAAGGCAGATGCATTGAATTACAAAATAAGCTAATGATGTAGATCTGCTGTGTGGGGGGTGGCATGGGGAGGAGGTGGGAAGGGGAATGATGAGGTAATAAGAAGTCAGGTCAAGCCATTAATTTGAGTTATATAGTAGAGACTGTGAATTAAATTTTAAAGTGGTTCACTAGTCAAAATAATCTCTTTGTAGAAGAGAATACATTAATTTACCAAATTTAATAAAAATTATCTTATACTACATTTTTCAATATATTTTACGTTTCTGGTTCAAAAGTCCCGTCATTCTTCAAACAAACAAAAACCATAAGCACAAAAGTTAAAAAAAATTATACAAATATGTCTACATGAAATAAAATGTGAAACAACGTCTACCAGGGGATTAAATCTGGTTTACTTCAGAAGGAATGAGAATGAATGGAATGATAAGAAGAGAGAAGAAAGAGTCAACTTATACATATCTTTGGAGGTTTTTAAAATTTATTATAAAGCATGTGTTATTTTTTACAACAAAAATGGTAAAAACAAAAACAGTAAAAACACTTTCGAAAAGAAGAAAATGTTCTGAAAGAATACATAGGATACGTTTATTTATACTCTTTAATCAGGAAAGGCAATGCGTAAAACTCAGACATCACAAATAAAAAAAATAAACATGATCTGAAAAAATTCTGCATCAAAAATATCATAAAAAGTCAAATAGGTATAAACTAGGAAAACATTCTCACCATATATGACAGATAACAACACACAGAGTACACAAAAATCAAATATCAAAATAATCAAATAGCCCAATCAAAAAAATAGGAAAGGCTATGAACAAGCAGGTCATGGCAAAATAAACACAAATAGCAAGGACACATGAAATACAATCAACCTTACTACCCACAAAAAGAAATGCAAATCAAAAAGCCAGTAATATAGACATATGGAACAATGAAATAGAATTAAGAGTCCAGAAATAAACCAAATATCTATGGTCAATTGATTTTTGACAAGAGTGTCAAAACCATTTAATAGAGAAAGAATAGTCTCTTCAAGAAATGGTGCTGAGACAACTGGATATCTACATGTGAAAGAATAAAAGTGAACCCCATCTCACAATATACATTTTAAAAATAACTCAAAATGAATTAAAGATCCAAATGTAAGAGCTAAAACTATAAAACTCTTAGAAGATAACATATGGGAAAATCTTCATGACTTTGGATTTGGCAATGAATTCTAAGATATAAAACCAAAAAGCATAAGCAACAAAAGAAAAAATAAATTGGACTTTGTAAAAGTTAAAAACTTTTGTATATCAAAGGGCTCTTTGGGAGAAAAGATTTGTAAGTCATATATCTGGTAAGGATCTACTATCCAGAATATATAAAGAACTCTTATAATTCAACAACACAAAGACAAATCAATTGAGTTTGAATAGATATTTCTCTAAAGAAGATAAACTTCTATTTGCCAAAGACACATGAAAAGGTACTCAACATCATTATTCATTTAGGAAATACAAATAAAAACCACTCATATCCACTGAAGTGGCTATATTTTCATTTTCGTGAAATGAAAATAAGTGTCAGTGAGGATGTGGAGAAACTGCAACCCTTGTACATTGCTGCTGAGAATGTCAAATGATACAGTCGCTGTGGAAAATCATTTGGTGGGCCCTTTTGAAGGCCCACAGAGAATTACCATAAGACTCAGCAATTCTGCTCCTCAGTACTTACTCAAAAGAACTCAAAACGGTGCTCAAATACCTGTACACAAATGTTCATAGTAGCACTATTTACAATAGCCAAAAAGTATAAATGCAAAAGTCTATCAATGGATGTATGAATAAACAAAATGAGGGGTATCCATGCAATAGAATATTACTCAGCCATAAAAGGAATGAAGTCTTGATACATGCTACAGGGTAGATGAAGCTCAAAAACATGCTAAGCCAAAGAAGCTATACACAAAAGGACAAATATTGTATAAGTCTACTTACAAGAAATATCTAAAATAGTTAAATGCATAGAGACAGAAAGCAGATTAGTGGTTGCCAAGGCCTGTGAGGATGAAGAGGGAAATGCAGAGTGACTGTTTCATGAGCAAGGGTCTCTGTTGGGTGTGACAAATAAGTCTGATGATTGCATGGCATTCTGAATGTACTAAATGTCACTAAATTATACATTTTAAAGTAATAAATTTTACATTATGTGAATTTCACCTCAACTATATATATACATATATATACACAGATTCACACATACACACACATACATACATACATATACACACACACCCACACACACCATTTTCACTTATCAGGTTGGAAAATAGCAGAAAGTTTTATAATAGCCACTCTGGTATAGGTAAAGAGAAAACAGAAATTCTCATATTCCATTGCTGTGATTATGTACTGATGAAACTACTTTTCAATTTGATATTATCCAGCATTTCCATTCTAGCAATAGAAATTTGCCTTGTACTTTCCAAAGCATGTCAAAACATAGCTACAAGGATGTTGACTGTAGAACGGATAGTAAAGAACAGAAAACATCCTAAAATGTCTATCATTTAATAAATGATAACATAACCAAATGACGGAAGTTCTAAAAGTGTTTTATATCTATATAAATTTCTTTATAATAAAATATCTCAGAGAAATATTAACTGAAAAAAGACAAGGTACAACACAATGTGTATATTATGATCCCATTTATTGTATTTATGTGTGAAGATATATATTAAAATCCTCAAACATGCGGGGCGCCTGGGTGGCTTAGTCCTTAAGTGTCTGCCTTAGGCTCAGGTCATGATCCCAAGGTGCTGGGATCAAGCCCCAAGCCCTGCATCGGGCTCCCTGCTCAGCGGGCAGCCTACTTCTCCCTCTCCCACTCCCCCTGCTTGTGTTCCCTCTCTCACTGTGTCTCTCTCTGTCCAATAAATAAATAAAATCTTTAAAAAAAATTAAAAAAATAAAATCCTCAAACATGCAATAGAATAGCAGGAAAAAAGCCTTCACTTTATACCTCTTCTGATCATGTATACAGATCATTTTATGTTTAATGCTGACTAGTCTTATGAGCATTACTTTTTGTTTATCCACCTCCAACATCTGGCAATGGAATTATGAACTTGTTTACTTTTTAATACTTTTTTCATTAAAATTAACTAATAAACGTAGTGTCACACGTGTTTTTTTTTAAAAATGAATGTAAGAAATGAATCCATCTATTAATCCATAAATATATAGTTTTAAATCCACTTCAATTTCTTTCCCCTGTGAACAATGATGTCATTCTTCTGCAGCTAAATTATCACCATTTTCTTGAGAATTCTAATGAGGGCACAGACCCTCATTCCAAATTCCTCCTGGGACAAAGAATACGTATTTCACAGATATATTTGATTTGATCTTAAAAACCTGTTAGTCATTCAGAAGTCTTCTATTTCTAACTGGGAATATGTGTAGGCTGTTGCTGTTAAGCCAGCCCCTTTGAGAAGGATACAGGATAAAAATTAATCTCCCCAATGAGATTCAAGAGAACCACTGAAGGAACAACTACGGTATTTAAAGAAACGTAGGACACAGAATTATTTTTGTTTTTATCTCTAATGTGTGTAACAACACTAGAATTTCTTATTCAAATGAGGATTACCTTTTCTTCTTGGGAGAGTACAACTTTATCCCATTGGTAATACTGTTGAAAACGGCTGTGTGTACCTTTTTTCTGAGCCTGTGCAATGGACTGTTTGTGTCCCCACCTTGCATCCCCCAAATTCATATGTTGAAATCTTAACCCCCAGTGTAATGGTATTAGGAGGTGGGACATTTGGTAGGTTGATTAGGTCATGAGGGCAAAGTTGTCATGGATGGGATTAGTGCCCTTATAAAAGATATCTCAGAGAGCTCTCTCCTAGATCCAGCATGTAAGACCACAATGACCAGAGGGCCATCTATGAACTAAGGAAGCAGGCCCTCACCAGACACGGAATTGTCAGCACTTGGATCTTGGACTTCCCAGACTCCAGAACCATAAGAAATAAATGTTTGTTGTTTTAGGCACCCTGTCCATGATAATTGTGTTAGAGCAGCCCAAAAAGACTAAGGCAGCCTGCATAATTTTATATATTTGCATTGGTTTTAAGCAACATAAATGATGGGCAATTAGTGCCTTTTGTGAGGGTGGGCTTAATTTTTATTTTATTCTAATAGAGAAGCTACCAAAAACTGAAGTATGATTATAGCTACCAATTACAAATGTCAGTCTTTTTTATGTATGGCTTGTAATATAGTTCTGAAAACAATTCTGAAGTAGGAGTCACCAAAATGGCTTAGCAGAACACTGGAATAATATACAGATCTTTGAGGCGATACTGGAATACTATGAACCTATAAATTCTGATAGGTCTTTTTTTTTAAATCTCATTATTTTACAATCATACATGCATATTCTGAAACCAAGAGACTGTCACATAAGTCGTCTTCCCAAATCCTTATCTGTGAAATGAGGTAGACAAAATAAGACATCCAGATGTTCTATGATGCTCTATTTTATTATCAAGAGATAGAAGGAAGTTATCACTGACCTCCTGTCACTAACTCCAATTCTCACTTCACTTCCTACTCAGTCTAACTGAAAAATTGAACACGGACTTGATTGCTCCTCTAGTTTCTTACATCATTTTCTTCACAGCTTCAAAGAGTCCACTGGTTCCTTCTTAGTTCTCCTTGTGCCTCAGTGGCTACTCTTTCTTAGTCCCCATTTCTGGTCACTCCCCCCATCTGCCTGTGCTTTATACAATGCTAGAACCCAGGCCTTTTCTTTTCTAGCCACAATCACTCCCTAGGGGATCTTGTCTAATGCTATGTCTTCAATTACTATCTTCATGCCGATAACTCCCAAAATTATATCACCCAATTCTTACTCAACATCTTGGATATTTAGTAGTTTTCTCAAATATCACATATCCAAACCATGTACTTAATTTCCATACCCACATGTGTTCCTTCTACAAATTACTCGATTTCATTAAATAGGAACTCTACTTTTCTAAATGTTTAGGCTAAAAACCTCAGGACTCTCCTCAACTCCATCCTTTTCTTCTCTTCTCATCCCTCTTTGAACAGATGTTGCCTTCACCTTCGAAACACAAGCAGAATCTAACTACTTCTCACCACCTTCACTTTGACATCCTGTTCCCACCACCATCATCTCTAGTTTGGACTACTAAAACATTACCTATTTGGAGCTCATGCTTCCACTCTTGTCTCCCTACACTCAATTTTTCCACAAAGCAGGCAGGTCATTTTTTTTTTTTTAAATCATCACACAAATCATGTCACTTGACTACTTAAAATCCTCCAAGGGCTTCCCACCTTGCTCAGAGTCAAAGTAGAATTACATGAGCTCGCCCCTCTACCATTTGTCTAATCTTACCTGTCAGAGGTCCACCTCACTCACTCCATTCCCTGCATTCCTAGAGCAGGGGAGTGTAATCCTATTGAACATACTGCCTATAATAATCTTGCATCAAATGTATACACAGATCACAATTTCATTTTTGGGGGGTCTCTCCTCACATGTTACTTTATTAGACACCTCTTTCCTAACTACATATATAAAATAGCACCCTCTGGTCACACTCTATCTCCGTTACTCTGTTTTATCTTTTTTCATTGTGCTTATTAAAGTGTGATATATATTTCATTTACTTGTTTGTTTATTGACTGATTCCCTCCCCCCAACCATCAGAATATTGCTCTAGTAAAGCAAGAATCATATTTACTGATCTATCCCCTATGCTTAAAATAGTGCCTGGAAAAAGGTAACACCTGATATTTCTTAAATGAACAAATGAGCATACTGACACCCATTTTATCATATGCAACAGAAGTCAATGAAACAATAAAAGGAAAAAAAATTCTGAGAATATATGGATATGCTAGGTATGACATGGGAACATAGAAACATATATTTACCTGCATAAAGCCACCTCTGAAACTGGATTTAGAAACATTCCACTATTGCAGAGAAACAGCAAGAAAGCTGGCCATGGGTTGGAAAAAGTTCTCCATAGGAAATGAGGATCCCAGTCTGTGCTACCCATTTAAGCGTGGGTTCTAAAGTCACTTATGTATATGGCATAGGGACCTCAACTGAAAACTTAACTTAAAAACTGGTCTAGAATCATGGATATATCTAGGTTTCCTGCAACAGCAAATTTAAAATTATCTTGTAGGAATATTTCTGTAATTCCCAACACATAGGACCCAATGGAAAACAACCTATACTGATGATGAACTCAGTAAAATAAATAAATTAATAAATAAATAATAAAAATTAAAACCCACACAAGGAGGGAAAGTCAACTGCTACTGCTACATGAATGGGAGAATTTATGCCCTAAGAAATAAAAACAAAACAATCTAAGTATTAAGATATGCATGTATAAAAAGGTTTTTAAGGGGTATATAAATCAAGAATAGGGCATTGTACAAACTGTGGAAAGAGCCAAGATGCCCATCGACAGATGAATGGATAAAGAAGATGTGGTATATATACACAATAGAATATTATGCAGCCATCAAAAGGAATGAGATCTTGCCATTTGCAACGACGTGGATGGAACTGGAGGGTGTTATGCTGAGTGAAATAAGTCAATCAGAGAAAGACATGTATCACATGACCTCACTGATATGAGGAATTCTTAATCTCAGGAAACAAACTGAGTGTTACTGGAATGGTTGGGGGTGGGAGGGATGGGGTGGTTGGGTGATAGACATTGGGGAGGGTATGTGCTACGGTGAGCGCTGTGAATTGTGCAAGACTGTTGAATCACAGATCTGTACTTCTGAAACAAATAACACAACATATTTTAAGAAAAAAGAAAAAGAAGAAGATAACAGGAGAGGAAGAAAAGGGGAGTATGTCAGAGGGGGAGACGAACCATGAGAGATGATGGACTCTGAAAAACAAACTGAGGGTTCTAGAGGGGAGGGGCTAGGGGGATGGGTTAGCCTGGTGATGGGTATTGAGGAGGGCACGTTCTGCATGGAGCACTGGGTGTTATGAACAAACAATGAATCATGGAACACTGCATCAAAAACTAATGATGTAATATATGGTGATTAACATAACAATAAAAAAATTAAAGTAGCAAAAAAAAAAAAAAGAATAGGGCATTGTAAAAAGGGTGAATTTCAAAAAGAACAGAAAATACCAGAAATGAAAAATGTCAACAAAAGAATGAGAAGATCTATAAATTAAACTCACCTAAAGAGAAATATGATGCACATACAACATGGGGGAAAAGATGAAAAAATGAAAGAGAAATTAAGTGATTAAGTGTATAAGAATGAAAAGACACATCATATGTATAACTGGTAGATGAGAAAAGAGAAATGTTTAGAGGCAATATTTATAGAGAAGATGGCTAATCATTTTCCAAAATTAAAGAAAAAGGAATCCTCAGATTGAAAAATGAGATTATGTGTGTGTGTGTGTATACATATATATATATATATATATACAGGTACACATATTACATACATATAAGTCCACATCAACACACGTTGTAATGAAACTCCATAACACCAAAGACAAAAAAAAAAAAATCTTTCAAACTATCAGAAAAAAAATTTGAGATTGTTATAGAGGCAACTATTAAATCAACAGCCAACCTATCAGCAGCAACAAATGCTACAAGACAATGAAATATTATCTTCTGATGAAGAAAACTAACTGTCCACCTAGAAATCTATACCTAGAAATCTAAACTATTAGGGTGAGAATGAAATAAAAATCTCTTTATCATACATAAAGAGAATGAGAATTTGCTACTCACAGACTCACTCAAAATAAAACTCAAACAAAATAAATAAAATAAATAAATCAGACTTTGATCACCATTTAAGGATAGCAACTCCCAACACAGTAGAGGCAATGGGCAAAAGTATGAACTAGAGGGATACATACCAAATGGATAAATGCAGTAGCCTCAGGAGAGAGGGAGGTGATGGGGCTAAAGAGGTTAACACAGAGGACTTCAACATTACGTGTAATGTCATATTTTTTCATAAAAAATAATATTGAAAAGAAATATCAAATTTTTTTTATGATTTCATTCATTCATTTGAGAGAGAGAGGCAGAGAGAGAGCACAAGCAGAGGAAGCAGCAGAGGGAGGGGGAGAAGCAGAGTCCCCACTGAGCAAGGAGCCTGATGTGGGGCTCTATCCCGGGACTCTGGAATCATGACCTGAGCCGAAGACAGATGCTCAGCCATCTGAACCACCCAGGCACCCCTCAAAATATTAATTTTGTTGAGTAAACAAATCTTTTTTATTCTATTTTTTCATGTTTTTAGCAGATGTAGACCTTATTCATTTCATCTTATTTTTTAAAGTAAGCAAGACTACTAAGGCCTCAAGTAAAAAGTATGAAGGCTTTTCTTTTTATTCTAAATCTCATAAAGCCTCAAGAATTGTATGAAGTAAAGAGATCTAATCTCCAGTTGATTTCTCACTTAACCTAAAATGAATATGAAATCAAACTGTTTTTCAATTTTGAACCACTCCAAGGAAAGACCCATCCAATTCTACATCTTGACTTTGAAATTGTAGAATACAGCACAAGCAAAACAAAATAGTCTGTATTTGACTTTAAAAATATATATGAGCTTCCTGTTCAGGGACCAACAAAAAAAGGCAGGAGGGTACAAAAATGAATCTTTCCAAATAAATGTAAAGGTTTTTTTTAGGAAATTTGGTTAGATATGCTAAGCAACTTGTTTCTTATGTTCAATCAAGCCACTCAGTTTAGAAATTTTATACATCAGTGGGTTAGTCAGTCCATAAGCAGTTTTTCAGTTATAATAAAAACAATATTCCCATAAATATTTTTTCTATATTTTCCTTCCCAGCAAAAAAGAAAAGTTAAGCCTATAAAGGATAGGGTAGTTGCAAATGGCTATTTGTTCATGCACTTGTAAATGAGGTCTGCAGCTTTTAAAACCAAAATAGAGTGTGATTGTCCCAGTAAATCTGCATCAGATGTGCTTCAGGTTGAAAGAAAATGATACCAAATGCGAGTAGCTAAATGAATCGTGAAAAAAGTGTAATCTACACAGATAGGCCATGTTATGCAATTGCTCTACAAATCTATGTATAGGGCAAAACAACTCCTTATTTCCAAAAATAAATGTAGTTGGTTGTTCCTCTGCAGCTGGATGAGGTATTTCATCATGATATTTTTCAAGACATTTTAAGGGAGAAAAATGAGTTATCTTAGTTATAATACAGTTTATGTACAGGCAATACAGTTTAGCAGTTCAGAATGGGAGCTCAGGAGTCCTACTGTCTGCAGTTTGAAATCATGGCCTCCCCACTGGTTGTATAAGCCTGTGCAAGTTTAACCACTGTGTCCCTCTGTTTCCTAATCTGCAAATTGGAGTAATAGCAGCAAGTATAACACCTGACATAAAAGCAATCAATAAATGTTAGCTATTATTGTCATCATCATCATTTTAATTTGGGGCTATAAACTGTCAAGAGAAAGAAATGCAATATTCCCATATTACAACTAATCAAGTACAATTTTTACCATAAGGAAGAGATCCTTCATATCTCTGATTGAAAATGGGCTTACTCAAGGTCCTAAAATTAATCCATAATGTAAACATACAGTAATGTTAAACTATTCACTACTGGTGAAAATAAGGATCTCTTATTTCCATTAAAAAATTTTAAGTTCACGTGGACTATTTTCTTAAAATTGTGTTGGGTTTGTCCGTGCAAAAATACTATTACTATGCAAAATACTTCACTGTAACATCAACATCTTCTCTTTCATATTTTAAGAACTGTAATTGAAATATTTTCTAGTATGACTTTAGTCTTTACTAAGTTAAATCTATAGCTGTTCATAATATAAATTTTATCTCTTTCACATTTGAAAATATTAGCCTAGAGATGTGGCTTTATACTGTAGGCTTATATAACTAGATACGTTTTTTAATCTCCCTAGAGCTATAAGACTTCTCTGTTTAGACTGCCCTTATACCAAGGTCTGACTGCCAAGTATAAATAGGAATAGAGTAGGGGTTTTTTTCCCCCATTAAAAAAAATAAAATAAAACTTGGTTAAAAAATTACTTTGATTCATTTCATATTTGACTTTCAAAACATAATAACCAGTTCATTCTGATGCATTAAAAGAGCAAATATTTAAGGGCTCTGCAGAGCATATCCAAAACAGTCAGCAAAGAGGTGAAGCAAGAATATTTGAGCTGATGAGTAATGCTGATCTCTCAAAGGAAGTAAGAGGCAGAGCTGCATTCACTCTGGAATCCATAAGCCTTCTGATGAAAATTCAGCTTAACTGAAAGGTCCAAAAATCTGTATGTGTGTATATGCCTGCCTGTTTATGAAGCCTTTGCAAGTACATACATGGGGAGGAGGGTAGAGAAAGAGAGAAATAGGAGGTGTGACATTGACAAAAGAGAAAAAGCTAGAAAAACAGAAGCCATTCAATCTGCAAAAAAATAAAAGATACAATTGAGCACACACAGCACAGCACACACTAAAACACACAGAGAGCTTAACTAATTGAAAACTAAAATAGGTTAAATAAAATCATGTTTAATACAAGATTGCTTTCTAATTTCCTTTGAACGTAGAACTACATACCCTCGGGAAATATATACTTACAGGGAAATAACAGGTGAAATAGGAATAACTAATGTGTGGCCAAGAAGTTCACAAAGTACCACCGCATTCAGAGACATTGTTCTAAGACTCAGGGCAGTCTTTAGTAAGAGCTTCAATAACGTAGCCACAAGATTCTTCCTGCTCACTCAGAGACAGGGCCCAGAGCTAACACCTCCACAATGCACTATGCCACTACCTTCAATCTCTAGTGAAATTTCACAGTAACAACATCAGATCAGAATCATCAAGAATATTCACTGAATACTTGTAATGTGACAGACACTATCTTAAGCACTTCCTGTGAATTAATTTATATAATCATCACAATTCTATGAGAAGTATGATTATGATGCACATTTGACTAATGAGGTAACGGACACACAGGTTCCAACCCCCAGAAAGCAAAATGTTTTCTTTCATGAGAAAAATGAAAAATAATTGTGTCACTCAAATTAAAGCTCACTCATACTGGCATGTAATTCTATATAATCTATTTTTTAAATATACTTCACAGAATCCCTTATCATCATCTTACTCTAACGCCTCTGCAAGTCATATCATACCTACTATTATAAAATATTTAGACTAATATAAAAAGGATAGGGAGTTTATAAAGAAATTTTTAAAGTGTGAAATATTTCTACCTAAAATGGGTAACAACCACCACAAAAATATTTGATAAACCATTGTTTAATTTATTAGGTTTAAAAAGAAAATAACAAAAATCCTAAGTATTTTAATTATTTGAAATATTAAATGAACAAAAATATGGTATGATTATCTACTTTAAATTAGTTAATACTACTTTACTTTATTCTGCATTGATTTAGAAATCTAGGCAAGAGTGTGAATTATAAAGTGGACAACTATGCTGACATTTGTCATTAATAATGTAAACCAGTTTAAGCGTGAAAAGTTGCAACATCCCTAAAAAGCTTAACTTTTAAAAGATAGAGCAAACATTTGGAAGATAAATAATATATTATCTCTCTTTATGTATATTTATATTTCTCCCTCTCTCTATATATATAGAGAGAGACACACACAAAGCATATAATATTTTACAAGGATAATAAAACAATCTGTAGAACAAACTCCCATATTATGGAAGATTTACTTCTGAGAGTCAAAAATGTCTGAGAAACCCTGAAATCAAATGAATATCATTTCATAATTACTTAAAATCAAGTATTACCTTAAGTCACTGGAGAATTATGGAAAAGGATGTTGTTATTATTAGCAATTGGTAGTATAGGTAGGGTTTTTTTAATCCTTTTTTAAAAGATTTTATTTTATTTATTTATTTGAGGGAGAGAGAGAGAGAGCCCAAAGAGAGAGCACACAAGTGGGGGAGGAGCAAGGAGCCTGATGTGGGGCTGGATCCCACCACTGGGAGATCATGACCCAATCTGAAATCAAGAGTCGGATGCTTTTTTTTTTTTTAAAGATTTTATTTATTTATTTGATGGAGAGACACACAGTGAGAGAGAGAACACAAGCAGGGGGAGTGAGAGAGGGAGAAGCAGGCTTCCTGCCGAGCAGGGAGCCCAGTGTGGGGCTCGATCCCAGGACCCTGGGATCATGACATAAGCCGAAGGCAGCCACTTAATGACTGAGCCACCCAGGCACTCCTTTTATGTTTTCTGATGCATTTTTTTAGTGGGTTTTATTATTGTTTTTAAAAAAATGAATCAGTTTTGGTTTATAGAAAAATTGAGCAGAAAGTGTAGAGTTCCCATATACTCTCTCTCCCTAACCCAGAGTTGCCCCTATTATTAACATATTGATGTGGCACATATTGCAATGGGTTAACCAATATTGATACACTGTTACTAACTAAAACCCATAGTTTATATTAGGGTTCACTCTTTGTGCTGTGTGGTTTTATGAGCTTTGCCAAATCCATATCATATGCCCACCATTACAGTATCAAACAATAATTTCACTGCCCTAAAAATTCCATGTGTGCTCTACCTACTCATTCCTCCCCTAGAACCTTTAACAACCACTGATCTTTTTACTGTCTCTATAGTCTTGCCTCTTCTAGAATGTCATGTAGCTGGAATCAGATACTACACTGCCTTTTTGAACCAGGTTTCTCTCACTTAGCAGTATGCATTTAAGGTTCCTCCATGTCTTTTTGTGATTTGATAGCTCATTTCTTCCTATCGCTGAATAATATTCCATTGCATGAACATAGCAGTTTATCTGTTCACCTGTTGAAAGACACCTTGGTTGCTTCTACTTCAGACCAATTATAAATAAAGCTGCTATAAACATTCACATGTGGGTTCTTGTGTGGACGTAACTTTTCAACTCATTTAAGTAAGTAACAAGGAGCACAGCTTCTGGTTCATATGATAAGACTACATTTAGCTTTGTAAGAAACTGCCAACCTGTAGTCCAAAAGGGCTGTATTGTTTCACATACCCACCAGCAACGAATGAGAGTTCCTGTTGCTCCACACCCTCACCAGCATTGGTACTGTCAATGTTTTGGGTTTAGGCATTACAAGTATACAGTGATAACTCACTGTTTTAATTTATAATTCCCTAGTGAAATATGATGTTGAGTATCTTTTCACATGTTTCTGACATCTGTATATCCTCTTTGGTACGGTAGAACTTTTGCCCACTTATAAAATTGTCTTGTTGGGTTTTAAGAATTCTTTATATATTTTGAATACCAGTTCTTTATCTGATAGATGTTTTGCAAAGTCTTCTCCCAGTCTGTGGCTTATCTTTTCATTCTCTTAATAGTGCCTTTCACAGAACAGAAATTTTTAGTTTTAATGAAGTCCCACATATCAATTTTTCTTTCACAGATCATGCTTATGGTATTGTATCTAAAAGGTCATCACCAAACCCAAGATCACCTGTATTTTGTCCTATGTTATCTCCTAGAAGTTTTACAATTTTGCAGTTTATATTTGGGATGTGTTGGCCCCAGAGCTGAAAACACCTTAGCAGTACTGAGTGTGCTCTTTGTAATTAAATTAATTTTTAAAGGCAAAGAAAAATTTAAAAGCCCTGGATCAGCAGATTCTAAAAACTGTAAAGTTGGCATCTAAATCTTGCCAAACACTATATCCTTACACTCAGTTGACAAAGATTAAATATATATATGGCTACCATCACCAGGACATTTGCCAGGACCACATCCACACCACTACTATTCCATCTACTGATCCTATAGAAACACTGAGGTTCTCTACTAAGGGGAGGGAACCACCATTCCTGCTGCTGCTAGGCCCTAAGAGACCATAACTTCCTTTGTTCATTCTCTAATGTTTAGCACCTCTCTAATCCATGAAGCTTCTATATCCAAACTCCACCTGCACTGATCAGCAACCACTTTTCTCACTTCTAATCACTGTAAAACTTCCCTCATGCTCAGGAGCCAGAAAAACACAAAGAAAATCAGGAGTTACAGTGGTTTCAGAGAATTATAGAAGTCAAGCAACCATTAAAACACTATTTTCAGCTATACTATGGTTTAAATAGGCTTTTGTGAGTAGGCCTGGGTACTTAACCATTTATTACTCTAGTTTTTGTAAAAAGCATATAAAGTTTCAAACAACTACCTTAAAAAATATTTTGGATCACCTAAGTTGGAGACCACTTGCTCTTAATATTAACACAGAAAATTGAAATCAATATCCATACAGAATCTCATTAAAAAAGCCACTATTTTGAAATATTGATTAGTCTGTTATAATTGTACTGAAATCAAGTAGTTTCTACCTTAGCAAACTACATTTGTGATTTGATTGACATAAATAAGGTTATAGTAAAGCCTTAAATGGTGATATTGATCTGAAGATTTCAACTACTGTACTTCAAAGTGAAATTGTTTCAGTAATTATTTTTTACAATACACAGGGGGCTGTGGGAGTCATATTTGAAAAGCTAAGTACGCTTAAAAAGAAATGAATATACTTTTCCAAAGAGAATAACTACATGTTAATATATATTTATTGTAGTTGTAAAATAAGACCAAATGTCAAAGCAGACTACTAGGTAAATCAGCTTTCATTGTTGCCATAATATTTTTTGTATTTGTTTTTGAAAAGCAGTTATGTTTACAGACTAAAAGTCTCCTGATTTAAGTTTCCCCTTTCAAAGCAGAAGAAAATACATACTTCTTTTCTATAATACTCTAAGTGACTAAAACATAACCAATGAAATCATTCGATATAGTTTTTAAGCTAAAATTATTTGCTTCCACACCACAATCATTCTGAAGAGGAAAACAAATTATCATGCCATTAGAGAAAAAAATACTAACAAATGGAGACCTAATAAATAAGATTTTAAAATGTCGGTGAACATACATCTGACCTACAACCTGTAAGAAACTTTCTCAATCAGGCAGATGGCAAGCTGTAAAATAACATCTGGAATTTAATCCCAGGAAATCAGACCCAAACTGAAACACTGAGCAGCAAGCACAGCACTCACTGTAATATTATATCAGGTAGGTGGCTAGTTTACAGGATATAAGCACCATGGAAACAACTCTACAGACAGCTATTCCAAACAGTGGCATTTGAAAACCATAGGCCCCTGAGAATAAAAGTCATAATGGTGCAAAATAAGAGGGCTGGTATGGAGGTCATAAATACCACACACATTCAATTATTAAAAGAATGGCAGTATATTTAATAATTACTCTTCCTCACAAAACACTGATGAGAGAACAAAGAGGGCAGGAGTGGCCTCACAATAAATGAGCTCTACCCAAAGCATAAAAGAAATACACCAAATCAAATATAATGTTCTGTAAAAACTATTAGCAAAGACTGGAAGTATTTGAAATTTGTAATAAAAATACCAGAAAGTCCAATAACATCTAAATAATATGCAAAGCTAAGGGGAAGAGATTAACTTTCAGGACACTAATGGGTGCCTAAGAGGTATTAGTGTCCTGCTTTGGTCAGGAATCTATAGGCTAAGTCAACTATGCAGGAGACTAAAGCAGGCTAGGTTCAAGGTGGAACATGGGATTACCATGGGTGAAGGCCAGAGGTCTGCATAGAGCACAAATACTGGCAAAACTAAGGGTAATGGTATGGTCACATAGGCACAAGGGCTCAGCAGTACCAACAGTGAAAGTAGCTTCAAGCACAGTGATAAACAAAGTCAGGACAGAAATAATAATTGATGAAAGCTTAAGGGCTGAAGAACCATATAAGGTTGAATATGCTATGAGGTCCAAGGCAAACTCCAAGAAGATATCCTTGTGATGGTTAGTTTAATGTGTCAGTTTGGCTAGGCCATAGTCCTCAGGTATTTGGCCAAACATTATTCTAGATATTTCATAAAGATATTTTTTATATGAGTTTAACATTTAGATCAACAGACTGAGTAAAGCAGATTATTTTCCATAAGTATGGGTGGACCTCATCCAATCAATTGAAGGCCTTCATAGAAAAAACTTACCTCTCTAGAATAAAAGGGAATTTTGCCAGCAGATAACCTTTGGACTAAAACTAAAACCTATTCCCTAGGTCTCCAGCCTACTGGCCTACATTCCGTCTCATTCTCTCATATACATGTATATGAAAGAGCCTTTTGGATCTGTCTCTGCGGAGAACAGAATCCCAATAGCAAGAGTTTGGAACAACCATTTCCCTATTCCATAGAGTCTTGATCCCCAGGAGGGCTTTCCTAGAGCTATCATTCAAAGCCAAGAGAGCCTCAAGAGAAAGGGACCTTGCCTTCTTCCTCCTTGTCTCCCATGCCATGTCTAGGAAAGGCCTGACATTCCAGTAGGTAATCAACAAATCCCTCTCAGACATATCTGAGATTAGGATTCAGGTACTTTCTGGACCATATGATTCCTCAAGACTGTACACACTATCCATTCCTTATGTGAGCATACAAAACCTGTATGAAAATCTGAGCACTTAAAATAGTATCACTGGTCTTTCTTCCTTCTTTTTTATGGCTAATTCTGAAAGCTGAATTTAATTTTGTTCCCAATCATTATAAAGGCTTAATTTGACATTCAAAAATAAACTCCAATCTGTTCTCCGAAATCTTTTTCACTTTCAGAAACCCAAAGGTTGAATTATGAGCAAAAAAATCTAGTTCCCCAGATCTAAGAATTGGAAATAAATCAGGAAGGAGCATCTAACAATATCTACCCTTTTAGAGCATCCATTGTTTTCCAAGTATCTGTGCTAGCCCCTTAACATGCACGATCTCAAAACAGAACTGTAAGGTAGGGATTATTACCCTGTTTTACAAGTGAAGAAATTGAAGCTGAG
Source organism: Eumetopias jubatus (assembly GCF_037043125.1). Classification (NCBI taxonomy): domain Eukaryota; kingdom Metazoa; phylum Chordata; class Mammalia; order Carnivora; family Otariidae; genus Eumetopias; species Eumetopias jubatus. The sequence continues at coordinate 101,013,662 of NW_028274815.1, forward strand.
AAAAGTGAAAGTTTATCCAGCATACTGGGAGACTGGGATTGGAATTAAAACTCTCCTATTCCAAATCCCAATCATAACCAAAGAAAATAAATGTATAACCAAAAAAAAACCGTTTTGTTCTTTTCAAAAGATAAGAATTTTTTTTTAAAGTATTAGTGTTATGCAGCTAAAAGCAAACATACCCTAAAGGAACAATGTCTACACCATCTAAAAGAATTGCAATGGTTACCAGAACATGGCTGGATAAATTCTCAGGTGGAAATAGTTAAGAGTATAATAGATAAATGCAGGATAAAAATTAAATGTCTTGATTTTAAAAGTTTAGGCAGACATAATCATGTCCACTTCTGGTATGGCCAACTATAAACTCTGGACAAAACATAAAAAACAACTATCTGAAAGCTCTGGAGAATTCAAGACAAGCAGAGAAAAACTGAACCAGAATTGACAGTGGAAGAAGGGGATGGCACTAGGTGGTCCTCCTGTTGTTTTGGTTTCTTATGATTTTGAGCATGAGGGTAGTCATCGCAGTTGCCAATGTAAGGTAGGTGGTTACAACTACAATTGAATGATGATGGTGATCAAGGTATAACAATTTCTCAAACTGTGCGACAGTTTGTAACAAAGTAAAGTTAGTAACAAAGACTTTAACAAGTTTTAAAGTCAACCAACCTACCTACTTCAATTATTAAATAATACTTATGCCTTAACTTTAGTCTACTTTAAATAATATATGTATATCTTAATTTTTTTTACATATCCCCTAAAGCTGAAACCATCTTCAGATAAGTAAGGCAAGTGGGTGCGCAAAACAGCAATTAGTAAGAGGCATAGTGAAATTTTCTTTGAACTACATGATAATCATATTCCCATTAAGTGTGCTTCCTTTTATTAATGACTTCTTTTAATCTTCTCCTTTCAGACTTCTTTTCCTTCTCGGATGGAATATTAATTGGAGAAGAATAATGGTAAAAAAAATCATAAAGAAAACTTTTAATTTAATTTGGAAATACCAACATTTTATCTTAAACATAATCCTAGATTTCAATTAATTTTAAATACAATATTTTATTTTGACCGCCAGAGAAAAACTTGTTATGCTATATTGTTCTTGAGATGTCCCAATCCAGCGTTAGTTGCTAATTTTTATAATGAATTAAAAAAAAAAAGACAAAAGGACAATTTCTTATTCCATCATCACTATTAAAGCTATATGCCAATAAAATATACCAACTTTCACAGAACTATTTGGTTCAATAAAGCTGTTTCCTGTGCTTGAGCTTATTTCCAAAGGCTCTGTTTCTCTATTCAAAATTGCTTGTGAAAATTCTCAATGTAGTAGGCCACTTTATGAGGCCCTCAGAAGAATCTATTCTCAGATCTTGGTAATAGGAAGCAACTAAGAACCCTTAGGAATTTTGTTCTTGTACTCACCCCTACCCCGGCTAGCCACTAATTGCTCAGAGTCAACTATATGATCCTTCTCTAGCAACTGTGGAGTTTCACAGCATGGAATGCTTCATGCTTGAAATCGTTAGGGAATTTCATTAGAAAAAATTAAAACTTCAGGGTGCCTAGGTGGCTCAGTCGGTTAAGCATCTGCCTTTGGCTTAAGTCATGATCTCAGGGTCCTAGGATCGAGCCCCACATCGGGCTCCCTGCTCTGTGGGGAGCCTGCTTCTCCCTCTCTCTCTGCAAGCTTCTCCCTCTGCTTGTGCTCTGTCAAATAAATAAAATCTTAAAAAAAAAAAATTGAAACTTCTTAAAGTGAGGTAAGATAAAAATATCATGTCTGTATGGCATGTTTTTATGGACTAAAAATGTTGATTAACATATGGTAACATTATCTTAAATATTAAAGTGCTAAATATACTACTTGTGAATTAATGGAAACACAAACTAAATATGTGGTTACGAACCGATAAAAACACTCATTCTGTTCAGCATCTTTTTTCCTCTTAAGGAAAGTAACAAAGGCAAGTTTATTATAATTATGAAACTGTTCTCCAAATACTATACCTACTTTGAGGGATTTATTTAAACTGGTAGCTCAATGACAATTTTTATTTTTTTAGTACTGAAGTGTTGATGGCATTATTTGTACTCTGTTTAAATTCTCTGTGTTGAACATTAGAGAGAACTTTTGAACAGAGCAACAATTTATAAAATACGATAAAACTCCTATACTAATATCATTAGAATATAGATCCCCAATCCTTTATCCCAAATCCTTGGGGACAGATGTGTTTTAGAATTTATAATGTGTGTATATGTATTTAGAAAGCAAATAATTCAGTACATATTTCATAAACGACATTCCTCATTTTTCAAGGACCAGCAGCAACTAGGTAACATGCTAAAATTAGGATAATTTGAGGAAAATTCAATAAAGGTACTATTTAGGGGTGCCTGGGTGCCTAAGTCATTAAGTGTCTGCCTTCGGCTCAGGTCATGATCCCAGGGTCCTGGGATCGAGTCCCACATCTGGCTCCCTGCTCTGCGGGAAGCCTGCTTCTCCCTCTCCCACTCCCACTCCCACTCCCCCTGCTTGTGTTCCTTCTCTGTGTCTCTCTCTGTCAAATAAATGAATAAAATCTTTAAAAAAATAAAGGCACTATTTACCAAGGTGTAGGAAAGGTGGAAAGAAACCACAAAGAGTTGCCTGGTAACCTGGGGTTAGTGTTGTGGTACTTATTAGTACCCAGAAGCCAGAAAGGGTATGGGAAGGGATCTGTTAACTGAAAGCTGGAGACTGACAAACTTGTGGGGAATGGGTAGCCTTTCAGGTGATGGGAGATATATGGTAATCCCTCATGGAGGGAGTGAAGTGAGTTAAATACACATCCTCACTTTGCCTCCTCTCTCCTATCTCTTGCCAACAACTTCCATTGGCCAAATCCAATGGGAAAACAGACTGCAAGGGAGCCTGTAAATATAGATTGCAGAAGGTCAGACTCCCAAGCACATAGCTGGGTGGAGAGTGAATCTGGAGGAATAAATGAAAGCTATCTAACATTCACCTTGAGTGGGGTCTGGGGCAGCATACATTAATCAAATATATTAATACATCTGCCACAAAAGATACAAAGACGCACACTAAATACGATTAAGAAAGACTATAACTTTCCATCCACATCAGATTTTGCAGCCAAATGAGTTACCAAAAAAAAAAGAAAAAAAACTTTTCATTTTCATAGCCTTTGGATATGTTATTATTTCTATTTCACAGATGAGAACAGAGGCTTATATAGGTGAAATAACTTGTCCAAGGACACAAAGCTAGTAAAGGAAAGTTGGGATTTGAGCCCAGTTCTGACTCTAGAACATCAATGAATAACTACTCTACCCTGTCTCATTACTTTCCCAATAATACAAGTTACAAATGATTCCACAACTTATATATGTTTACCTTATTTGCTGTGTAATTTCTCATCTTATAAAACCATGCAAAACTGTTATGGATGTAAAGTACATTCCATAGTATCAATAAACCTAAAAGTACTAGGCTTACAGTTTTCAAACTGTATAAAGTTTGCAGAAAGTTTTGGTTAGCCATGTAATCACAAGCATTTCCCTTTGTACTTAGTGTTCTTAGAGTTAATGTGTTCCTATAGTTGCAGAATCACCAGTTAGCCAGTCATCTGAGAAACATTTTTATATTTCATAGACTACAAGCAGCACCAAAGTTTAAAACTTCTTTTCCTTTGACGGAGTTTCATTCCTACTGGCCTTACTGGGCACAAGCCATGATTTTAATTGCACTTTGGGCACCCAAAAAATTAATCTAATTTCAGTCTTCATAGTAGATACAAAATAAAGGATGAGTTCTTGCCCTTTGCAACATGGATGGACCTAGAGGGTATTATGCTAAATGAAATAAGTCAGAATGAGAAAGACAAATACCATATGATTTCACTTATATATAGAATCTAAAATATAAAACAAATGAATAAACAAAAAGCAGAATCAGACCTGTTAATACAGAAAACAAACTGATGGTTGGTGGGGTAGGGGCAATATGGGGAAAGGGCATTGGGAGATACAGGCTTCCAGTTATGGAATGGATAAGTCATGGGAACAAAAGGTACAATACAGTTTGGTGACAGATGGTAGCCATACTGGTGGTGAGTAGAGAAGATATAGAGTTGTCCAATCACTATGCTGTATACCTGAAACTAACATAATGTCAACTATACTCAAAATAAATAAAATCAAGAAATAAGAAAAAATTCAACAAACCTGAATGTGAATAATCTTATATTTTATTATATTTCCACTGGCATCACCAACTTTGCATCACAGTCATTTCAAATCCAAAAGCCACCAGGAGAACAATGTGTTAATCCTGAGTTAGTATGAAAGTTCTTCCCAGCACATGCTGTAAAGCTCTGTCTCAATCCTGCTTCCAGCCAGGCGAGACTATTTACCTGCTTTCTTCTCTGCAGGTAGCCCACACATGGGCTTGACTCCTGCCCAACAGTAAGTATACTGAAAGTTCCTATAAACAAGGCATAGAGTCTCCTACTTTCTCTCTCCTTGGGTGCCTATATTGGTTTCCTCTTTCCCTCCATATCTGGATTCTACCCCTGACACTAGCCCAGTGGCTAGCTTCCTGGAACCACCTCCAGTCCCATTCACTTTAATACTTACTCCCAATCTGCAAATCCCAGATTGACTTATCTTTCCTGCTCCGAGAATTGTATTGTGAAGGATGATAACTTCTTAGCTTAGAATTTTACAGGCTGATAACAAGGACTGAATACAAAAATGTGTTTAGTGATTCTGCATACACATGGCAAAATGCAAGTGTATATAATTTAGCTTATTCAAATCTATTACTTTTCCTCCCCCAGTATGAACCTTATTTTTAAGTAATGAAACTTACAAGAACTGTGAAGAGAGGCAAAGGCACCAACTTGCTTTTGTTTTAAAGTACAAAAAACTTGTAATTATCAGAATTGCTGAGGAGTGAAATCTGGATAATAGTGGGTAGCTGATCATCCAAATATACATTTTATTTTTCATGCATGAAAAGTAGACTACATTTTCCAGCCTCCCTGAAAGTTAGGTGACTATGAGACTGAATTCTAGCCAACTGAATGTGGACAGAAGTGATACACAGTCCACTCTAGACAAAACTTCCCATGCTCTTTTCCTTTTCTGTCTGGCTGGGATGGAGACAGTACCCTAAGGTGATCTTGAGAGCCCCATGCTGATGATGACAAGCCTCCCTACCTGAGTCCCTAAATGACCACAAGGAGAATAATCAACCTGACCTGTTTACCCTTCAGTAGTGTTACATGAGCAAGAAATAAATTACTAGGGGTTCAAGCCATTTTTCAAAAGTCCAAAATGTTTTGGAATCTATTTGCTTTCACAGTTAGCCTTAAGCTAATTAATATCCCATATTATATAAGGTGAAAGTGGAACTTTAATTTTTTTTCCCAGCACCATTGATAATTGTTAGAAAATCTGCATAACTCCAGAGACCTTTTGTCAGGGAAGAGAGAGAGATCCTGAAACTACTCCCTAAAAGTCAAAGTTATTGAAACCTCTCTAACTAAACCCCTCTATTGAAATAATATTACCAAAGATGAGTGGCAGGAAAAAGAACATGGCCCCAGAGAGAATGGAAGCTCTGTCAGTTTTACTCAGGGGAAGTAGTTATGCAAGTGAGCTATCATTTGAAGAACCCAGGTCAATGATGACACAGCATTCCTTCCTAAGGTTATAATGAGAAGTGATCATTCGCCCCATTTGTTTCCACATTCAACAAATATTTATTGAACATCTGCTATATAACCCCTTCTCCATTCCTCTAGGGATCCCAAATCTCTTGTGAGAACATTCAGGAACACTGTTAGCCTTAGGCTAGGACACTGCTTTACCACCTTTTGTAACCTGAAAACCGTCTTTTGCAAGATAAGTCCTATTCCTCCCAACTTTAACAAAAGGTATTTTGTTTCTTCAACTTTTGGGAAGTAGAGGTCAACATGTTCCTTGTTCCTCGTGGCCACTTCTACATCTTCAGTCTATTGTCAAATTCAAATACTGAACCCCTTTTTTGGTTCATACCACTTACTTATGACCAGGATGAGTTAAGACTCTTGGTAGAAACAAATAGAAAACCAACTATAATCAATGCAAACAAAAAACAGTATTAATAGAATACTTACACTCTCAATGGAAATAAAGAAAGAGATCAGTAACTACTTTTGGAATAACAGAAACCAAATCAGCTATGGGGACCTCTATAGTAGGAATTTGGGAACCTACTCTATGCAGCAGTACTATTAATGTGATTCAATCCTATCAACCACCAGATTTCAAATTTCAAATTTCCATAAAAAAGAATCTGCGTTTCCTAGCTTTAGTCAGTCATCAACTCCTCATAGTTCAGATGTAGCTACAGAGTCAAGGCTACATGGCACCAACATGGCCAATAGAAAGCCCACAATAGGTTTTGGGGGAAAGTCCCTGAGAAAGAAAACGGCTATATGCTGAGCACTACCCCAGAAACGTACCCACAACATGTCAACCCCTGGCCTTGCAGCATATCTGAATACTCACTACTTCCTGTATATCCAAGAATGCCACAATCCAACTATCCAGCCACAAGGGCAACATAATCACACCCCTCCCACTTTAAGCAACTACACCCAGGACTGATATCTATTTCAAGTCTAGAATCTCCAGAAGAGTCCAGAATTCTTCTAGTTCAGCTGTAACCACACACCACATCAATTTCTAACATGAAAACTGCCTCAGATCAACCAATCTATTTCATAGAGAAAGAATAATGCCAGTGGGATTCACTGTCATTATTCACTAAAACTTTCATTTTAATTACTGTAACTCCTATTTCAAAAGGAAAACAAAAGATAATTATTGTCCTCTAACAGCAATAAAAAGTACACATAAAACTAAGGCCTTATTTTTGCCTTAGCTAGTATTTGGGAATTCTTTCCTCCCATATCTATTCCATAGACCTTGCATTCAGGTCCACAGAATTTAGCTCACATTTAAAAAACGCTTCTTGATGAGTTGTCTAGTAGAGTAATCCAAACCTCCATCTTTTAGAAGCCTGAGCCCTTAACATTTCTGCTGAAGGGCTGCAAGAAAATTTTCTATTAACCTTATTACTCTGTAGTAAGAGGTATCTCAGGAAATCCCATGGTTCTACCAAATTCCTCTTGGTGTCTACCTGCAACAAACAACTCTATACCCCTTTTATAGACAAAGTCAATCATCCCAGCTAATATATGATCTCCTTTTTTCCCTACTCCCCTGCTGGCATGAGGAAGCCAAATAGCCAGATGCTACAATTAAGCACCTACTTCAGTAGAACCATTATCCTAAGCATTGAAAACAGTTGAGAGGAATATGGACATCTTGCAAAAACTAGGGTTCAAGCAATTTGAGGAGGCAGAGGCACTCCCCAAACCAAAGTCTGAAGATATCACCTATTGCTCACTATAAGAATTAGGATTCCAAAACAAGTGTTGGTGAGTATGTGGAGAAAAAGGACCCTTATGCACCACTGGTGGGAATACAAACTGGTGAAGCCACTGGGGAAGACAGTATGGAGGTTCCTCAAAAAATTAAAAAATAGAACTACCATATGATCCAGTAATCACACTACTGGGTATTTATACAAAGAATGCAAAAATACTAATTCAAAAGGATACATGCATCCCTATGTTTATTACAGCATACTTATAATAGCCAAATTATGGAAATAGCCCAAGTGTCCATCGATACCAAGAGATGAATGGATAAAGAAGATGTGTCATATATATGTAGATTTACACATATACATTATCCATATATATGTGTATATATATATGCACATATATATGTATTTTTATATTAATGTAGGCATGTGTGTATACTGAGATAAATATATGGATGGCTATACATGAAAATATAAATAATAATTATGCATCTGACATAATATTAGTTCTTTTTTTAACCTCTTATCTAAAGAATCTTAAAAAGTGAAAGTCATAAAAGTAAAATGTATATAAATATTTTTCCTATAAGCTAAGAATGCATTCAGGGCACCTGGGTGGCTCAGTTGTTAAGCAGCTGCCTTTGGCTCAAGTCATGATCCCGAGGTCCTGGGATCAAGCCCCACATCGAGCTCCCTCCTCCACGAGAAGCCTCTTCTCTCTCTCCCACTTCCCCTACTTGTGTTCCCTCTCTCACTCTGTCTCTCTTTCTGTCAAATAAATAAATAAAATCTTTAAAAAAAAAAAACTAAATGCATTCAATTTTTATATGCAAATTAAAATTCTTTTCTTATTTAGGTTTTTAAATATTTGGCTTAACTCAATACATAGGAAAATTACAGTCTACTTTTAGGGATATTTTTCAAAATGAGTTAAAGAAGCTATTGATTTTGGGCGCCTGGGTGGTTCAGTTGGTTAAGCGACTGCCTTCGGCTCAGGTCATGATCCCGGAGTCCTGGGATCGAGTCCCACATCAGGCTCCCAGCTCAGTGGGGAGCCTGCTTCTCCCTCTGACTCTCTCCCCTCTCATGCTGTTTCTCTCTCGCTCCCTCTCTAATAAATAAATAAAATCTTTAAAAAAAATTTTAAAAAAGAAGCTATTGATTTTGTTATCAGACTAAAATTGCTTTGATAAAGAAATATATCTCCAAAGACTTTGAAAGTATTATAAAAAAAATAATGAAATCTTGTCCTTTGCAACAACATGGATGGAGCTAGAGAGTACAATGCTAAGTGAAATAAGTCAAAGACAAATACCATATGATATCATTCAAATGTGGAATTTAAGAAACAAAGGGGAAAAAAGAAACAAACTAAAAAACAGACTCTTAACTACAGACAACAAATTGATGGTTACCAGAGGAAAAGTGGATGGAGTGATGGGTGAAATAGGTGAAGGGGACTGAGTATACTTCTCGGGCCCCTGGGTGACTCAGTCAGTTAAGCATCTGCCTTTGGCTCAGGTCGTGATCCCAGGGTCCTGGGATCAAGTCTCACAGCAGGCTCCTTGCTCAGCAGGGAGCCTGTTTCTCCTTCTGCCTGCTGCTCCCCCTGCTTGTGCACGCTCTCTCTCTCACTCTCTGACAAGTAAATAAAATCTTTAAAAAAAAAAAAAAAAAGAGTACACTGAGAAGCTGATTAATATATGGAATTGCTGAATCACTATACTGTACACCTGAAATTAATATAATACTGTACATTAACTACACTGGAATTAAAATTTTTTAAAAAGGGCACCTGGGTGGCTCAGTCAGTTAAGCATCTGCCTCCAGCTCAGGTCATGATCTCAGGGTCCTGGATCCAGCCAGGCATGGGGCTCACTGCTCAGCAGGGAGTCCGCTTCTCCCTCTCACTTCCCTGTGTGCGTGCTCTCTCTCTCTCTCCCCCTCTCTTTCAAATAAATAAAATCTTTTTTAAAATGTTTAATTTTTAAAAAATTAGGATTCCAAGGGGTAAAGGCATGTGTCCCCTAGCAATAAGATCTCTATACTTATGAAACTAAGAATCATGGTGATGGGAAGCAAAGACAATTTTAGTACGTCATTAGGTATAATCCTGAGAAGTTTATGCTTCTAACCTTCATTCTCTGACTAGTATGTGAGAAGGACAATAATCTATATAAAATCTGTGGGTTAGGACCCCACATTTACAAGGTTGTCAGTTGGTACCATAGTTGAGTTTTCAGTAAACTATTCCAACATTGTATCAGATCAGCTGCTTTGGGATGAGGGAACACATGATAGGACAGTGAATCCCACTGGCATTATTCCTTCTCTATGGATTGATTGATCTGAGGCAATAGTATATGATTTATATCATCCCTGTATAGAACATGGTCAGCTAATCTATGATGGTAGTAGTAGCAGGGCATGAAAAACAGAAATCCAAATACAAAATAAAAAAAGACAAGTTACTACACCCTTAACAATGTATTTGAGCCAATATAATCAGACACCATGTCATGCACTGTTCTCAACATACGATATCCTATCTTAAACTGGGAGGTGGCCAAAGCTGCTAGAAAATTAGTCAGCCAGCAGTAGAAGCAACCTGGTAAGTCTCAGTGAGAAAAAGTTCATGCTACTGAGGCCATACATAGCCTCCATCCTTGTTATCATATGCAGTTTATTTCCAAGCTCACTGAGCAAATGACTGATATCTTCAGAGAAGAACATCACAATCATCGTATTATTAAAAGTCTTCAGTTGAGTATCATTAAATACAAATATTTTTGTTTCTGGGCCTATTGTGAGAGTTTCAGTCATAGTCTCTCCTAAACTCTCTGGTTACCATCTGCCAATGTTACTCCCAGAAAGTAGTATAAAACCTGGCTTTAGGCTAGCTCTCCTTCCAGCCTAAGCAGACAATGAGATGTACTCCCTCAAGTTATATGCCCTGAAAGTTTTCCTCTTCTTCAGCGTTCTTCCCTGTGTCTGCTGATAGGGGCTATAATACTGCAGCACTTCATTTCTGGCTCATACCTGAACAGCTTTCAGATCATCTGTAATTTTCTATCCTTAATCAAGTTTCAGAGGGAATTCTCCATTAAAATGCTCATGTGAACAAAGGAAATGTTAGCAATGTAGCAAGTACTAATGGGTCAGTGTTATCACATAGACAACTGAAATCATTCTTTTAAAGCTTCTATAACTTCTTCCATGACAGAATTTCTTTGTATGGGTTTGTCACTTTCCCTTTCTTCTTCCATCCTGTCAGTTAAGTGACCCTTGCATCCATTCTTTTGATTCTATTCCTTCTGCCTCATTCCAAATGATGAGTATTTCTACTTTAGTGTATATCAGCACTTGATATTCACAAAGTCCAAAGTAATTCAGCATATTGCCCACCTTTCTCTTATACTTCCCTCTACTATCACCACCATTCTTTCAAATTATTCAGGAGATATTTTTGATCAATTCAACAAATATTGAAAACCTCCTCCTGCTGTGCAATCCACTCAATTAATTAAGAATGTTCCTAATTTTGATTAGCAAGTTGCATGGTATAGTGGATATTATGGGAATTTTAAATTTTACAACTATGACCATGTTATTGTTAGTCTATTAAGAATAAGGAATTGTCTCTAACATGCAACACTTACCATCGTTGCGTGGTCTATAAAATTGATAAATATGGCAACTACATCTTCAACCAAGTCATTGATTTAAAAAAACTCTTGTAAGAACACCAACAAGTAGATGGTAGGAAGAGAAAGTTCAGTCACCAATTCAACTGAATACAATTCAACAAACACATGTTAAACAACATACTAGACAACAGAAAATTTGAGAACTACAAGGAGAAACAAGGTCCATTTAGGTAAGATGGAGAAACCGAACTGATAATTAAAAGGCTGTTTTTTGAGCATTTAGTAAGTTCCTGGTCCAAGCTTGATACTTAATAAATATTTCTTGAATGTTCTTATATATCAAAATAGGCTGACAATCGGTCTTAAAACTTTAAGGAACATCAGAATCACCCAAAGAACTAATTAGAAGACAAACTGCTAAGCTTTACCTCTAGAAATTCTGATTCATTAGGTTGGAAGTGAAGCACAGTAATGTGCATTTCTAACAAGTTACCAGTCAAGAACCAGCACTCTAGACAAGGATTTCTCAAAGCAGCACTATTGACATTGAACACTGACATTATGGGCTGAATAATTCTTTGTTGTGGGGAACTACACTATCCCTGGTCTCTATCCACTGGGTGCCAGTAGTACACACACCCTGTCACAAGATAATGTCAAATGTTCCCTATGGGAACAAAATTACTCCTGGTGGAGAACCAGTGTTCTAGATCAACCAGATTACCTTTCTGGGTAGTTTGTTAAACTAAAAGACCTAGTTACTTCTATAGACACTATGATCTAGATTTTAACAGATTAAACAGAACATTATATAATATCTCTCAACTTATCCTGTTGGATAAAACAGAAAAATATGGGCTGAATAATATAAAAATATAAAAAAGACTCTATTTATTTAACTGTTGGATCCAAGGGTTTTGATTAATAGATTTTAGCACAGAGACAGGCCTCTCAAACCTATATTATTTTGAGTTACCTTTTCCTAGCCTGGGATGTCAAAGAGGCTACATTTCCTACATTACCAATTAAATGGTGGTAACTAGCTACAGTGTCACTTTAAAAAGGATTCCAGAGGTGTTTATAGACAAAGCAGGAAAAAATCCTGAGCTCACTTGACAATGTCTCCTATGGACACTGGAAAAGGAAATAATGCCATGGTCTAGATTGTGTTCACTACTGTTCCAACCTGTATTCTTGTTCCGGATATTTGATCATATCTAATTTTTGCGAGAGTTTTTTGAACTTTTTTTTTTTTTTTTAAACTCTGGAGTATAAACCCAACTAGTTATAAGCATTTCTTCTCTCTACAACATTTTCTATGATTTCTACTTCTTGAAGAAATTCTTCTAATTCAGAATTATGTAGTATACTAGGTACTGCTGTCATTTTCCATTATCTTATGAGAGTCTATAGTTCTTTAAGAAAAACAAAATTTTATTAGATCCACTACCTTTACTTAAAGAAAGTTCTAACAAATATCCAGGCACTTGGGAACCTCTATTTCCTTTAGACCTAAGACTGTTTCATGATCTCCTCAAGAACAAAGAATCTATTCCTCTCGTAATTAGGTAGTCTGTGGAATACTTGCATTATTACAATACTTCTATGCTTCTCTCATTTTATTCTTGTTTACATGTTCACCATTCTTTGACCCTCAAATCTGTAGGTTCTACCACCCTCTAACTAGTATGCTTCTTTTGAACAATGAAGAAAATAAGCAAAAGTAAGTTATAAAAGAGACATAATTAAAGAGATTCATTCAGTAATTAGGTTGTCTTCAATGTGCCAAAGACTGCATTTTTTAATGAAAAATTCACATAGAATAAAAATAACCAAAGTAAAGAAAAGTAAGTTATAAAAGTCTTTTTTCCAATCTAATAAAATTTCCAAATTCCTACATTTCAAAATCAGTGTACAAAATTGGGTGTGGTCAGATCTTAATCAGTTTCAACACAAATCAATGTAGGTAATAAACCAACCTCAAAGATGAGTCACTGAATTTGGATTACCAAGTATTTTAAATACAATCCCTTTGGGTGGGGAAAAGGAAACAATTTATTCAACACTGCCAAATCATTGTATTTATATTGTCACTGCTTTTAATATGCAGCTAAAATACAAATAAAGGTTATAAAATAATTAGTAGTAATATGATTAACAGAAAAAATCACTCCAGGAGATCAAAGATTCTCGTTTATACCATTTTAGAAACAGTAATTACAAGTTATTTGGGAGTATCAGTATTATAGTCAAATATTTTGATAAGCATTTTTGTAATGTCAAGCTTTCCATCAAATATTAAATCACAAAATAATATATATGTTATATGCAACAGGCATTTATATCCATCCTAGTTTTAGATTTTGATATTCATTCCTAACACATACTGATTTTCTAATGACAACACAGGAATCTTTATTTACTCTATTTCTGATTAATCAATATTATTGCTTATCATGCCACTAAATGGTAAATACAACAATCAGAAAAAAAATATCATTGACATCTAGGAATACTGTTTACTTTCCATCAAAACACCCTTTATATCTACCAGGAGACCTTATGGAAGTTCTGTTTTAAGTTACAGTATGAAGACAAAAAGCCTAGGGATAAAATACCATCCTCAGTGAGGCACACAGAACCTCTAAGAACAAGGAAGGTTGAATAGCTAGTTTGTTAGATTTGGTTATGAAAGAAAAGACAAAAATATTACAAATACAATATTTAAATACAATATTTAAAAATATGCAAGGTCATGTGCCTAATTACATTCTCAATTCAATTCTCAATTTCTGCTTTGCAAAGAGAAAATCTTTAAAACAATATTTAAGAAGCTGATTGTGTGGTTTATGGATTATCCAAGGCTTTTCTTCCAAATATCAGTCAATTCATTGAAAGAACAAAACAAATCATTTTTCTACCACTTTGAAATTCTGACACATAGCTAACACTATGACAAAATAAATTCTACATTGAATAAAAAGTAAGTATAAAAGAAAAAATCCATAGGAAAAAAGATAATTTAACATTTATCTTGGAAATGGAAGGCTTTTCTAAACAGAAGCAATCATAAAGGAGGAAAAATTTTGTTTAAAAACCAAAAACATGTCAATTACACCTCAATAACAGAAACACCACCCACACCCACACAAAAACACTCTTTATACATAAAAAGAAATCCTCAAAAATAAAAGAACAATGGCTGGAAAAAATACTTTCAACAAATATGACAAAGGTTAGTATCTTAAAGAACTTATACAAAGACATAAGAATATGCCTAGGACTTTTATAGAAAAACAGGCAAAGGAGCATGAATAATTAATACACAAAAGAGAAAATTAAAATACAAAGAAACAAGCAAATTAAAACAAAGTGAGAAAAATACATATTTGGCTATTAAATTAGCAAAGATATATGAAAAGATGGCAATGATTTACTGAACTATGCATACATAAATTCTTAGAGAAATGTAATCAACCATGAGGAAAGGTATTAAGGTAATGTGTTATCAATAGCCTCTAAACTTTTTTTAACTTTGTTCCAGTAATTCTGTTTTTGGGAAACTACCCTAAGGAAAAATGTGGGAAACACCTCCTTAATTATGTTTGCTTTTGTGGTATTTATAATATTAAACTTGAAAGACACTACCTAATAACTAAGAATGGGTAGATAGAAAGAAAATGGCTAAGTAAGCAATAGCAAATTCTGCTTACTGTCATGTACTGACATTGGGACCTTCAACAGTCCACTTACCTTCTCTATATCTCAATTTTTGTTTTTCCATTTCAAAATGAGGATAATAGTACCCATCTCATAGAACGGCAAGAATTAAACTAATTTATATAAAAAATTAGTCTGGTACATAATTAGCACTATAAAATATATGGAGTCATTCAAAATTAAGAATACAGAAAAGGCTTACACTTGAATGCCAGGTGAAAAAGTAAGACACTAACATGGTGCATATCGACCAATCGGCAAAGGGAACTACACCAAAATGTCAATGGTGAAAACAAAAAAACAACCAAGATTTTGCTAAGGAATTGGGTAGCATAAATTAAGAGTTTACTGTGCATTTAAGCTATGCAAGCTATCTGGTATAAAATTAGAAGTTGGTTTAATTGACTAGAGCCAATTATTAGTTCTCTGGAGCTAATAACTGTTAACTATGCAACTGTCTAAACTGAAAGCTTTTCTTCCTGAAACACTTTTTACAGATTCCAACTTCTTAAAAAGACTATTACAGTGCTCCCAGTTGGCTGCCCTCCAAGTTTTCTAGCAAAACTCTAAGTGCAGAACCCTGTCACTCACCTGCACACAGCACAGCTAATGTCTATTTTAGTTAGATTTGCAATATTAACAGACTTGGAATCAATAGTTCCTGAAGAGAGCCATCTATTTTATGGAAGCAAAAAGCTGTTTGTATTCTATTTATGGTAACTAATTTTCAAAGTTACTTTCTGCCTGAACATAAGTTTCAGTAACAACCAAAGGTCAAACATTGCTGTGCTTTTTTTACTAAAGAGAAAGAGAAAGAAAGCAAAAAGAAAAAAAAGAAAGGAACCCAAGCTGCATTAAAATGATACAAAAGAAACCCCTTTTAGTTTCAAAATGTATAAATAAAAACAATTATATTTGAGGTCAGCAGTTCCTGCCACTGCAGAAAATCCTCATTTAGGTCATTTACAAAGGTAATATATGAAGTGCACTTTGGCTTCATGAACTGTCACAGGTAACCATGTTTTAAGGAAAGAGGGAGGGAGAGAGAGAGAGAAAGAGAAGTAGGGAAAAAACAGAGAGAGGTTGATTGATTCTTGTCTCCTGCCAAACCAGCAATAGAAATAACATACACTCCACCAAAAGACTATATAATACATATGGACAAAGATTGATGAGCTAGACTCATTAACATAGAGTGGGGAAAAGGTCCTTTCCTTTTAATGTTTTGTGTCCATTTGATGGATAACCAGAGTTTTGGATTCTGAAAGTGATAAGATCAAGTTTCTAACTGAATTATAAGAAACCCAGTCGTTGATACAGAAATAATGGATTGGTTCCTAATTCATATGATTGGCCCATCAACTTAATATCTGGCTTCAGAGGCCCCTAGATTCAAATTAGAAGCAATGTTTGGTCATGTAATCCATCCTGTATCGTTCCTCTTTGGTTGCACCTGTAGGATTTGTATCTAAGGGGGACAGGTCTATTAAACTCATTCAAAATCAAGTTATCAGAGGTCTCCTCCTTAATAACCAAATCACAGAGTACACTCCCCCTTCCCCACCACACACACACACATCCACATCCAGCTCCCAAAAGAGCAGTTATAAAGTAGGCAGAATATTGGACCGATGGCCAGAGATCACCATTCACCATTCTCCATCCTGTGACATTTATAAAAGGGAAAAAGAATTAAGCTCATTTTTCCCCTCTCTCTTTTTTGTAATGTAAATGTGTCACTTCTAAAATCATACCCATTTGACTAACATCTAGGATCAGCCTTCAGTGAATAAAAGCTACACACACAGACTAGTTTTAATGTTATACATATGACATTTTTAAAAGGCTGTCTAGCTTTATATTCATCTACTCACCTGGTATGAGTGATAAACATACCAGTTTCTTTCACTTTAATGTCAGTCATCCCTGAGGGCCATACAGCAAGCTGGTAAGAAAATTTCCAGTTGAAAGTGACATTTAAAAATTCACTTGCAAGATCTTAGTAATACCTTTTGGAAGACTAAAAATATTTTCAGTTAGTCAGCAACATCTTTGCTTTATCAATTAACCACAGCATATTTTTGCTCCCAAGTCAACTTTTTTTCATTATCCAGACTACCTTTCCCACTTTGCTGCTCCTGTCAGTTTATGCTTAAAAATGTAAAGAATGCATCTTAAGGCTAGCCAACAGAAAACATCATGAAGAAGGTAAATCCCCAATAAAAATGACGATATTATATATTTCAAATACCAAACCAAAGTTGATTTAACTGTTTAGAGCATTTGTCTTCATTATCATTCCCTTCCATAAGTATGTATGGCCTAGAGTTAGCTACATGTCCTAGCAAGCAGGGCCCTCAAATGTTAATTATTCCATGGCAGACTAATAGTTGTGTGTACAGCATATACTATGTTATCTGGCTACAGGAACTAATCCCTCACACATGCACACACACAAGATGACAATGGGGACAGCTGACGATTGAGCAGGGGGAGGGCACAACTGTCCCAAATTGGGACATTTCCTAGGAACCAAGGACTTTGGGAACAGGAAAGTAAAGTCAGAATCTTTAGTCTTTCTAAAGTGACAAAGCTTTATCGTGTACATCTTAAGCGCTGCTGGCAACCATACCTTCTGAATGTAGGAAACCATTCTTCAGAGAAAGAGTAGGAGACACCAAAATAAAAGATAGCAAGGGTCCCAACTGCATATAACCTTCTACTTACAGTTAATCCCAAAGCCCAGCTGTATCTCTGCCCTCATCATGCCTCAGTCATACTGAAATATGCATCAGGATACTTCTATCCTCTCCCTGAAGCTATTTGTTCTGGCTGTATAAATACCTACTGTTTCATTGGCTCATTCCCTCAGTGGCTGACAGTATAATGGAGAAGACTTTCCATCACAAAGTTACGTCAATATGATGTGATAAGTACGTCATCACACAGATTTGCATACCACAAATCTATCTGGGAGTGAGGTGGTTGTTAGAAGGTGCGGGAACCAAAATGTGCCTAGCATCTTGAAACACAAGGAAGAGTTGGCTGGGGAAGATAGGAGGAGCCATCCAAGCACCTAGGCCAAGAATGGCCAATGCAAAAGCAAGGGAAAATAAGGCAAAGAAAAGTGTTTCCTGGGCAGATGGCTGTGGGGTTTGCTGTGTTATCCTATTTTTAACAATTTTGACAGTTTTTCTTTTTATATATGTTTCCAACTAGTTTCCTCTCTTCATACTCCCCAACTAGTCCAAAATAAAGCTCATCTTAATAAAATGCATATTTCCCATTAATAGGCAAATTCCTCATTTTTAGAAGGCTGAATAGAAAGCTCCTTTTAAAAAAATTCAAGTTAAATTTAGGCTCAAGTCCAAAAAGTAGGGGAAAAAAATCTGTGTCTATTACATTTCTCTTTCATTGCAGACTGGATATATTTTCATTCACTTTTATGCTCTCATTACACAGGGTTGATAAGTAGGTTGGACTTGGTAATATTCTCTCACCTGAATTGTAGATCTAAAAATCCCAGATAAAGACTGTCTCAAGCTTGCTGATATGTTTGCACTGCTTGATTATGTAATAAATAATGGCCTTTTTTAAACATCACATAATTCTCTTTAGGCGTCAAACCAAGCTTTCTTTTCCACTACTAAACAGTCCCACCCTTGTTCTGCTTTGAAATCATTTTAGGCTCATCCAAGAGTTTTATTGCTCAGTCCGGTCCTCCTCTGGTTCCCAACTTTGCATCAAACACTCTTGTCTCAGCCCCAGCTGACTAAGGAAGGTTGATACTTGCCGTCTTCTTCAGTAGAGTTGGTGTTGTGCTACTTCTGTTTGCCATCTTGTTGCCAGCCACAATTTGAGCTTTCTGCTGTAATCTAGATTGCTTTTAACCCCTTGCCACAGTATCATTTAGGTATTTATCACAGCAGTTGGTGACAGGGATTACCATCTAACCCACAGAATGACCTCTGGATGAAAACTGGTAGAGCCACCCTTCTTCACTTCCCTTAGTCAACTATTCGACTGAACTCTCCTGAGAATTTTCAAGTCAAGCTTAAGCAGGAAACAATCCCTATCTGGACAGGACAAAAATATAAACAAAAGCACAAGAATCAGGACAGCTACATGTAGTAATGGTTTCTTCCTTGGTGAGCAACAATGTGTCATTTGTTCTGCCCCTGTCCTGAGCTACTTACCAACAGACCTTCTGAGTTCCAAGTCTTTCAGGAGCAGCCACTCCCCAGTTCCCAGGCAAATTATGATGATGTGGAACAAGAAGAGTAAACAGGTATCCATTCCCCAACAAGGGCAGGACTTGGAATCAAGTCTCTACAGTAGACTGACCTGGGGCTCAGTCACCCTTTTAGAATCACTGAACTCTCTCATTATGCTCTATGAGGAAGATCAGCCTCTTTTCACTTGGACCTTCCTCTGATAATGAAATTCTAGACCCTAAATTTCTGCCCCTAATTTATCTTCCTTCCCAATATATTTCCCTATTACTGGACTGAGGTTCTAATTTGTTTTCTGTGCTGATTATTCTCCATTTGACCCCTAAGATCCATATTTTGCCCTACTATGTGTTCCAGGAGGCTGACCCCCTAAGGATTGTATCACAAAGCTTCCTCTCCTGTCTGGCTTCCAGCTGAGCCAATTAGCGCTACCAGTAGATTAGAGGATGAGAGGAGAAAAGTTGAGATATTTCTTCTCTATTCCCTCCTTGCTTCAATATTCTATCTCTGGCTGCATTCTTCTACAAGTACAGCTCTAGCTTCTCCTCCAGAACTCAAGTTCTTATTTGGCTCTATTAACACTATTTCTCCTCCCTTTGATCACTAAGTCCTATGGGTAGTAACATCTTCCTGCTGATGCTGATCAAAAGGAACCACACCAGCCATTGTTTGTACCCTTAATCCTGCCTACCCCTAAGTAGTCCCATTCTTAAAGTCTCTTCATTTAAACCATCTTAGGTAAACAGGTGTTTCCTTCCAGGGCCCTGATAATATAATCCCGGTAGTAGACATCGGTAGTTTTGGTGGGTCTGAATCCACACCCCACCCCACAGATTGCTTAATAAAAGCAGCCTAACTTTCATTTCAGGTGTCTACTCTCATCCCATAGAGCTCACATGTTTTGGGGTAAACTTATTCCATCCCTGACTCAGGATGAAGCATGAGGCTCAGGGCCATGCTTACCAATATAATCTAGCTCACTGCAAATAAATGGCTATGGACATACACATGACTTAAGTCCAACCGGACTGAAGTCTGGAGCTTCCATATGAGCTAGCCAAGAAAGACAGGCTTTCTTCCACCAGATAGGATTGTAGTGAGGATATGGTATTTAAAATGCTTCAAACTGAAGGTGCCAAGAGAACCCTGTGCAGATGAGGATGACCTGGGAAAGGCAGAGCACAGAGAACTACAATGAAGCCAGGTCCTCAGTGACATCATTTGAGCAGCCGGATCAAGTTTGTTTCACAATAACTCCATATGGATTTTTCACTTAGATGAGCCAACAAGGACCACTTTTGTCTCAGCTACTTTGAGTTGGATATTCAACCACTTACAGAAGCAAGAATCCAAAAGGATACAACACCATCCTAAGTACCCAGTCTAGTAATTTGCCAATTCTATCTCAGGCTAGGGACTTCCTATACATAGAAAGATGCCCCAGAGGTCAGCCAGCAGCCCATCTATACTCCTTTGCCTGCATCTTCCAACCGTTGGATGCCCCACTATACCACCTCAGACCCCAAAGTTACACATCTGCATGAATCACAAATGAAGATGGCCGAAGTCCCTAGACAGCATGCCTAGCTGGACCTGTCCTGACATCTCTCACAAGGTAGTATCAATGTCTCTTCCCACATCTATCCTACTAAAAATAAATCATTCTTGCTAATATATCCTAAGATAAACAACGATGTATTTCCTGAGCTATTACTTCTCTGTCCTCCACACTTGCTGTTTCCTCTTGGATGCTATTGCTTATCAGATCCCAAACATACTTTCAACCTGTTACTCATCTAACCCGCTCCCAAGATAAGAGTTGAGGTATTTACTGCCTCCTTTTTTGCACACACCCCACATCAGACTGACATGTATGGGGCATATTCTTCCCTATACCTATATCTCCACAAAACTCCAGAGTTTACCATAGGTTTGTCACTCTCACCAACCTGTCTTGCCAATGTCCCAGCAATACATTCTGCTCTAAGTTTTTCCAAAAATTATATGGATATATTTATAAGTTTTTTCATTCTATCAAAATATTTTAACAATAATTGTGTATAATCTCCTGCACTGGACTCTATGGGATGTATATAAAGATAAGTAAAATTGAGTCAAGAAATTGTCCTCAACTAATGAATCACTGAAAATTATATCAAAAACTAATGAGGTATTATGTTGGCTAATTGAATTTAAATTTTAAAAAAATGAAGAAAATAAAAAGAAATTGCCCTCAAGAAATGTTTAGGTTAGCTGAATAAGAAAAACACAAAAATCTCTTAGTTTAAAAATGATGTGTGCCTAATAGAGAATTCCAAACAAGAAATAACTTTTTTTAATTATGTTAATCACCATAGATTACATCATTAGTTTTTGATGTAGTGTTCCATGATTCATTGTTTGCATATAAGTGCTCCCTGCAGTACGTGCCCTCTTTAATACCCATCACCAGGGTAACCCATCCCCCACCCCCTCCCCTCTAGAACCCTCAGTTTGTTTCTCAGAGTCCATAGTCTCTCATGGGACAAGAAATAACTTCTAACTAGACATATCAGTACAGGGAAGTGAGAGGGAAGGCATTAACGATTAAGGAATGTCTACTACAGGTCAGACATTCTGGGGGACCTAGTTTGTACAGCTCTTTTCTGATACATTCAACAGCTTACTCAATATCTGCATTTGCTCCCTCCCCCAAAACTGTACAGAAATCTGACAATACTTATAAAAAATAAGATCACATGACTCCTTGCCTCACAATTTTCCAATTTCTCATTTAGAGACAGAGTCCTTACAAAAATTGACCTAAAAGACCCTGAATGATCTGGCCTTGTTCTCTCTGCCCTCATTTCACTCTGAAATAGTCTATTTGTTGTTCTTGGAACATGCCATTCACCCACTCATATCAGAGAATTTGCACCTATAGTTCCTTCGGCCTCGAATCATCTTTCTTCAAATATCCCTAGGCTCCTAGGCTTTTTCCAGTCCCTGTTCAAGCGCCATCTTCTCAATAAGCCCTTTTCAAACTAGCCTATTTAAAATTGAAACCTCACTCTTCCTTCACTTTCTGCATCCTCTACCCTTCCTCTCTGTACCACTTCTCATACTATGTATTTTATTTTTAATTTATTTACCTATCTGTTCCCACCAGAATGCAAGTTCTACGAGGAAAAGGTTTTTATCTGTTTTTATCACTGATTTATACTATTACTACTTGAATATTTATCAAATATCAGAATTATACACCATTTACAATTTAAAACAATCCTGAGATTTGGAGATTGTTCATATTTTGTAGATGACGAGACTGAGGATCAGAATGACCATGGTACTTTTATCATCAGGATCAGAGAGTTATCAAACTGTAGTAAGAAAAGATATCACGGAGTGGAAGACTAGGCTTTACAAGATGAGTAGGATTTTAGCCAAAAATATATTTGAGAGCCACAGGAATAAAAAAGAAAGAAAATAAGAACATGAGTAAAGGTATGGAGGTACAAAAGCTGGGGTATATACATAAAATAATGTGCACAGAGATGTAAACTTAGATGAGGATGGCATGGGCATGAGTAGAATGTGACACTGAAGAGTGGGGGGAAAATGGATAAAATGAGGTTAATTCGAATGATCCATTAATGAATTCTTTTTTTGTTTTTTTTTTTACCCTTTAGCAAAGTGGGGCAGTGGGTAAAAATACTGCCACATAAAAATGCTAAAGGCAGTTTTCTGCCCAGGCTGAAGGTGAAACTCAAACTAGTATTCTTCAGCAACCCTTTCCAAACACTCCTGTATTACAAAGGCAGACAAATTTGAAGATGAAATGAGGAGTGAAGACTTCATACAGATTTCGGAGACATGCTATCCCACAGTAGTATAAATAATCAAAAGTTAGCTGCACTTACAAAAGCTATTTTCTATAGGTATCCTGAATAGTAATTAGGAAATTCACCCCAAATATACATCTTCCAAAATAATTCTGAACACCAAGTTAAGAAGGTATGTACATATGATAGACCTAATCTATCATCTAAATGTTATGTATTCCAATTTCTTGAGGGTAAATAAAAGAATCATAATTAGAGATATAACTATGTAAATAACACAATGATTGAAGTCTGGGGCGGGGAAAAAAAGAACCACAAAAATCAGAGAATTATAGAGGTAGTAGCACGATAGTGCTAGTTTGAACCAGAGCAGTCTCAGACTCTCCATTCACTGTCCTTTCTACCACATCAGTAGTCTCCCTCTTACAAAGTTTCAGATATAAAGAAACAGTTATGTGTATAAAATCCCCTAATGCTGCTTAATGGAGCACCCTTGAGAGAATCTTTATGTAAATGTCTCAGAACTGACAGTCACTGGTTCAACTTCCAGTTAATATAGAGACTTTATTCATTGAACATTTACTGAAATGGTTTTTATGCTAATAGAGTTTGTTTTACCACAGATTTTCATAAAAGCATCATCAGGCAATTTGAAATAATTGAAGCATTCTTACAATAGAAGAATCACCAACCCTGTTGTAAAATACAATCAAAAGATCTGACATTCGTGATGATATCTGTACAATTCTGGACTCACATATTTCACTCCCTTCATTGCAGTTGCCTTCTCAAGGAGGCACATTGTCTTCTAGACCCTCCCATAATGTCTGCATTCCAACATGAGCTTGACCTCAAGCAGCCTCACGCTAGCTCTTGAAATTCTGCACTACTACTTCTTCCTCTAAATGGACTGATTTTGTATACGTACATGAAATTTTAAACCTCTACAGTCACAAATACTCTAATTTTACCCTCATTTGAGAGGTAGGCAGATAAACATAAGTAAAAGAAACCTAAAAGCCGCTTCAATGTTCAAAATATAGACATTTGAATAAATCTCAAAAATTCAGTCTTTGTTAAAAAAACAAAATTGAAAAAATGTGCAGATAATAAAAAGTTTTAAAAATTAGCAGTATTTCTCATAAGACATTGGATAACTTTGTGGAAACAGGTACTTTTAATGTTTAGTGTCCTATGTTCGATTATCTCTGAGATCAATTTACCTTCTCAAAAGTTTGATTTTAACAT
Organism: Eumetopias jubatus; assembly: GCF_037043125.1. Taxonomy (NCBI): domain Eukaryota; kingdom Metazoa; phylum Chordata; class Mammalia; order Carnivora; family Otariidae; genus Eumetopias; species Eumetopias jubatus. The sequence goes on from NW_028274815.1 coordinate 101,037,783, forward strand.
TATTTTCCTTACTTTCACAATTTAGGAATGCTAGTGAAATAACCAAAGCATGAAATAACCATAAACAATCTTGTGTGATAATCTACCATGAAATTTCAATGGAATTACTGCAAATAAAAAATAAAGATGTCAATGTAGCACCACAGCATGAAGCAGCACATGTAAGCATAAGTAAAAAAAAAAAAAAAAAAAAAAGAGAGCGAGAGAGAGAGAGAGAGAGAGAGAGAGAGAGAAAGATGCATTCATTCAACTGAGTTACTGCCACTCTACAATTGAATGAAACAGAGCTAAAGATGAATGCCCAGAACAATCCACCACATTAAGTGAAATGGAATGAGAAGCACTTTTAATTGGGTAAAATTGAAGAGCTGAATTTCAAATGCCATGTAAATAAATAGCTCTAAATAATGTGTTTTTCCAGTTAAATAATGACTTTAATAAAACAGATGAAAATGTAGGCTGTGTTGTTTTTTCTGCTTGTCAGAATCTCATTAGCATTTCAATTTAAATTCTACAAGTGCACTCAAATCTCTCATTTGTACATCTGGCATAACTCAAAACACTGCCTTATTTGTTAAAAAAAAAAAAAAAAGTAAGGCAAATGAGCCAACTCACAATATCCTGCAGTGGTACATTAATGGGTGAAAACAATGTTGTTATTTCAATGTTGTGTAACAGTAGGGGTCTCCAGGCGAGGAAACTGAAAAGATTTGGATAACACTTTCAAAGAAAATTTATTTTTATAAGAAAAAGCATGTAATTAAGTGTTAGGCTATTTTGAACTATTCCATATCTAGAGTTGACATATGAAACCTCCTCAAGTGTCTTTAGAGCAAGCTTGGAGAGGACATCGCTAACAATTAATGAAACTATAACTACCGGTAAATATGACCTTACTTCAAGGTTCTTTGACTGTAACAAAGGTTTTCTAATATACATTGTAAGTGCCTAAAATTAAAAAAGAAAAATGCAGAGAAAAATTCTTTAAGCTGCTTGTGTTTATCAAAGGCTCTAAAACAATAACGTACATAAGAATCACATAAAAAAGGGCGCCTGGCTGGCTCAGTCAGTTAAGCGATGGACCCTTGCTTTCAGCTCAGGTCATGGTCTCATGGGTCTCGAGATCAAGCCCAGTGACAGGCTCCGCGCTCAGTGAGGAGTCAGCTTGGGGAGTCTATCCCTCTGCCCTTCCCCCCATTCATGTGCACACGTGTGCAAGCGCTCACGCATGCTCTCTTTCAAATATTTTTTTTTAAAAGAATCACATAAAGATATTTTTAAATGTATATTCCCATAGTTAGTCCCAGAAATTCTGATCCATTGATGGGGAACAAAATTTAGAGTTTTCAGTTTTAGAGGGTTTTTTTTTAGTTTTTTTTGTTTTTGTTTTTCTTAAGAAAGGGTGATCTTACTCGGTGTGCAGGACTGGTGAACACCAGCATATTGACCTCTAATGCAGTGCCATTTAAGGGCTTGTCAAGACGGTAATTTTTTTTTAAGATTTTATTTACTTATTTGACAGAGACAGCGAGATTATCACAAGTGATATTGATGCAAGTGGTCTATGTACCACAATTTGAGAAACATTAACCTGCAGGATAAAGTTCATTTCCTTTAGACTGATAATTAAAGTCTTCCATAATCTGGTTTTATTCTACCTTTTAAGCTTGCTCCATAAAATGAGCTACCCAATTTGATTAATTACCACCATCTTAGCTTGGTGTTAAGTACCAAAGTCTGGACCTGAATTTCCTAAATCCTTTATATCACAATATGGGTACAGACCAGCTGAAGGCCAGTTCATGGAATATGGAAAATAGATAATGGGTATTTGCCTTAATTCAGTCCTCAGAATCAAAGAGATCCTAACTGAAGTGTCCCAAAGGTGGAAAGGAACACAGGGAAACAACAGGGATACAGAGTGAATGCTTTAAGACTACTGGGTCCTTACAAAGTTCACTTGAATCCACTTACAGCAAGGATTTCATCTGAAAAAAGAATTTGGATAAATATAAAAGTAAGCTGTCTTTATGTTACATTTAACAAAATTTAGTTATAATTGTAATTGTGATAATTTTTAGATCAAAGAATAAACCAGTTAAAGGTTTGTACTGATTTTTCTAAAATTACTTCATGTGACATAACATCTGTCAATTAACAATTAACACCTAAAAGACTAATAAATATCATCTAAGAGAAATATTCCAGGGCTTCATCAGTTTTCCAAACGACCTCTTAATCCTTTGCTATTCCAGTCCCTTTTGAAGCATTTGAGCATAACCTTTGCCAATTTTCTGTTTCAATCGTAAACTGCCAAGTCCTCCTTTATCAGTGGCTTTACATGAGAGTCAACAGATTCTCCAGTATCACGTAAGCCAACTTCATGAAATCTCTTTTTCAAAGTTTTCTATTGTTTATACTCAATTTACATTGAATTCTTTAAGGTTTGAAATAGTTAAAAAGCACAGGCACATTTACCACATCTTTTGATCACTAAAAGAACAGCAAAAACTTTGATGGGATAGGGAAAAGTAAGAAATTGTGTTATATTAATCTGAGTGAGGACTAATTTATATATGTCTACTTGACTAGGGAATGTTTTCACATCATGCTTACTTTAATTCCCCACAGAACCTGGGAAAAGGTGGATTATAATCTGGTAACAACCCTTATGGAAATCCCAGCAATGAAAACATCGGTCAGAATATAGCTAGCAAGCTCCACTAGGCTGGGCATCAGAAAGATCAGGAAGAGAGCTATATACCCTGGGGGAAAAAGGCTGGTAAAATCTGGGTGTGTTGCTGTGTGCTGGGCTTGCCAGTGAGATGGGAGACACTCCAAGAGCAAGTCAGCAAAGTCAGGCAGTTATGAAAAAAATCTTGAAAAACACAATCACAGGTTCAAAACTCTAATATGTATATGTTAGAGCATACTGAACATTTACTATGTAGGTACAAAGGAGTTTTATATACATTTTCTCATTAAATCTTCACAAAAACCCTATGCGGTGAGCAATATTATCATCATTTACAAAAGCCACTGAGGCTTAAAAATGATAGTTTAGCTGAGTCCCTAGAGCTAGCAAGCACCTGAGGTGGAATTTGAACCCAGGGACTCAGACCTTAAAATCAATTCTTTGAATTATGCTGCAGAGCTTTGTATTTTAAATTGTTTTTTTTTATTTTCCTAATTTTACAAAGTAAAGAAACATAACTATATACATATGTGTATTTGCTTTAATGACATTATCAATATTTCTATCCCAGGCATCTAGCAGGGTCTTCTACACAGTACACATTCAATAAATACTTCTTGAGTTAATTTGTTGGTCATATTCATAATTAAACTCTTTCATCCAGCAGCAGATGCACAGCAATGAATTATACCACTCCTTTGGGATTAAGTTTGACTTTATTTCTAGGAACAGACTGAGGAAAAATGAGCCACTTCCTAGTTACACAGAATTCTTCTGCAGAATATGAAAGGAGAGTATTTTAATATCTGAGAGTGGTTTAGAACATGTAAAAAAAAAAAAAAAACTTACAAAGAATGAAATACTTCTTTTCCAAATTAAGGTAGCTATTTTAATTGACAGTTTTGTGATTTCTAGCTACTCAAGCCATGATTTCAAGAAGTCTCCATCATAAAGGAGGTAAAATGCTATGTCCCATCCCTGCACAACAATGCAATCAATTCACTCAACAAGCTATTATTGAGCTTCTACTATGTGTCCCACAGTTACAAACACTGCATATAGATACCTACACTCATGGAACTGATACTCTAGTGAGATGCAATAAATAATGGACAACAGCAAAAATAAACAAGTGGGGCTATCCAATTAACAGATTTTGCACAGAAAAGGAAATCAACAAAATGAAAACTCAACCTTTTCATGGAATGAGAGAAAAATTTGCAAAGCATGTATCTGATAAGGAGTTAACATCCAAAATATACAAGGAACTCCTACAACAGCAAAAAAACCAAAAAAACAAACCTAACTTAAAAATGGGCAAGGGACCTGAATTGTACATGATTTGATGTATGTACACACTGTGAAAGGAGTCCCACCACTGAGTTAATTAACATATACATAACCCCACATGTTTACCTTTTTGTGTGAGAGAACTCAAAGCCTACTCTTAGAAAATTTTGATTCTACAATACAGTATTATCAACTATAGTCACCAATTATACATTAGATCCTCAAATCTTATTTATAACTGAAAGTTTATACTTTTTACCAGATTCTCCCAATTTTCTCTACCCACCAGCCACCAATGGCAACCTCCATTCCACTTTGTTTTTATGAGTTTGACTTTTTGTTTCCTTTTAGATTCCACGTATAAGTGATACTATGCAGTATTTGTCTTTCTCTGTCTGGCTTATTTCACTTAACACAATCCCCTTCAGGTAGATCCACACTGTCACAAATGGCAGAATTCCCTTCTTTTTTAAAAGCTGAATAATATTCCATTTATTAAATATTTATCTTCTTTATATATACCCACATATATAAAATGTAAATATATTTTGTCCCACTATATATATTTACATTTTATCCCATTATATATATAACACATTTTTTTAAAAGATTTTATTTATTTGACAGAAAGAGACACAGTGAGAAAGGGAACACAAACAAGGGTAGTGGGAGAGGGAGAAGCAGGCTTCCTGTGGAGCAGGGAGCCCGATGCAGGGATCAATCCCAGGACCCTGGGATCATGACCTGAGCTGAAGGCAGACGCTTAACAACTAAGCCACCCAGGCACCCCTATAACACATTTTCTTTATCCATTCATCCATCAATAAATTCTTAGGTTGGGGAACCTGGGTGGCTCAGTCAGTTGAGGGTCTGACTCTTGATTACCCCTTCTCCCCCCCACCCCTTGCGTACACATGCTCTCTAATAAATACAATCTTTTTTTAAAAAATACAAAAATAAACACTTAGGTTGTTTGGCTATTGTGACAATATTGTGACAGTTTCATTTCTCAATTATACCTCAACAAACCTGAAAAAAAGCATATTCTAATGACATTCTTAAAAGAAAAAATTGAATAGACATTTCTCCAAAGAAGATATACCGATAGCTAGTAAGCACATGAAAAGATGCTTATCACTATCCTTAGTCATTTGGGAAATGCCACTCAAAACCACAATGACATACCACTTCACTAGCTTTAATTTTTAATAAAAATGCAAAATTATAAGTGTTGACAAGAAAAAGCGGAACCTTCATACACTGCTGGTGGGAATGTAAAATTCTGTAGCTACAGTGGAAAACAAGTTGGCCATTCCTCACAAAGTTAAACAGAGTTACCATACAACACAGCAATTCCATTCCTCTCTTTGCTTTATTTTTGTTAATTTATTTTGTTAATAAACATGTTATTCTTTCATTTCTTGACTGTTATTACCAAAGTAGAATAAAGATGAGGAAAGTTTTTACCACTGATTTTTTGCTTCCTTCATATTTTCAAAATGAGCTACAATTCACATACCACAAAATTCACCCTTTTAACATGTACATTTCAGTGGTTTATAGTAAATTCATAAAGTTGTATAACTTCACCACTTCCAGAACCAAGAGAATCAAAAACATATTCACACAAAAAATTGCACATAAATAGTCAAAGAATTATTCCTAATAGCCAATAAGTGGAAACAACCAAAACATCAATCAACTGATGAATGGATAAACAATTTTGGTATATGCATACAGTAGAATATTATTTGGCCATAAAACGAAATACAGGAGGTGGGGAATGAGTAAAGGTGGTCAAAAGTACAAAATTCTAGTTACACTATAAATAAGTTCTGGGGATATAGTGTACAGCACAGTGACTGTAGTTAACAATACTATATTGCATACTTGAAAGTTGCAAGAGAATAGATCTTAAAAGTCCTCATCACATGTAAAAAAGTTTGTAATTCTGTGGGGTGACGGATGTTAACTAAACTTATCATGGTAATCATTTCACAATACATACACACAGCAAATTATTATGTTGTGTACCTTAAACTAATAAAAAATTATATGTCACTTATATCTCAATAAAACTGGGAGTGGGGAATAAAGTATGGATACATGCTACAACGTGGATGAATCCTGAAAACATTATTCTAAGTAAAAGAAGCCAGACACAAAAGGCTGCAGACTGTGTAATTCTACTTATGTGAAATGTTCAGAATAAGCAAATCCATGGAGACAGAGAACAGATTAGTGGTTGCTAAGAGCTGGGAAATGAAGAATGGGAAGGCACAGGTAAAAGGTACAGGATTTCTTGAAAAGAAATCACCTGAAAGGTGATAAAAATGTTCCGGAATTATACATGGTAATCATTGCACAATATTGTGGATATACTAAAAACTACCAAAATGTATACTTTAAAAGAGTAAATTTTGGGCGCCTGCGTGGCTCAGTTGGTTAAGCAACTGCCTTCGGCTCAGGTCATGATCCGGGAGTCCAGGGATCGAGTCCCACATCGGGCTTCCTGCTCAGCAGGGAGTCTGCTTCTCCCTCTGACCCTCTTCCCTCTCATGTTTTCTATCTCTCATTCTCTCTTCCTCTCAAATAAATAAATAAAATCTTTAAAAAAAATAAAAAATAAAAAAGTAAATTTTGTGGGTGCCTGGGTGGCTCAGTCATTAAGCGTCTGCCTTCGGCTCAGGTCATGGTCCCAGGGTCCTGGGATCGAGCCCTACATCAGGCTCCATGCTCGGCGGGAAGCCTGCTTCTCCCTCTCCCACTCCCCCTGCTTGTGTTCCTTCTATCGCTGTGTCTCTCTCTGTCAAATAAATAAATAAAATCTTTTAAAAAAAGAGTGAATTTTGGAGTCGGTAAATTATATCGCAATTTTTAAAAATATGAAGAAAAGCAAAGTAATCAGAACCTAACAAAAAGTTTCTTCATCATTTCCTTTACCTTAATAATCACAGTCAAGAAATGGCAGAACAAGTTAAAGAAACCAATTAACAGAAATTACAGAATGAAAGAGAATCTTTCTCTATAAATTTTCAGATGGAAAATATGTTTCACCTAAGCCAAAATATGATTAACACAATATCCATAACAAATTACTAGTCTGTTTTACAGTACATATATGAAATATTTTTATATATGAAATATTTTTAACATAACATTGGCCACTTGATTTATACTGCAAATTCTATGCATAATTTCTAATATTCAAGAAATTATTACTCTTAAGATGCAGCAGAAATTAAAATGGCACTTCTAATCTGTCACTAACCTCCATATTCATATGTAAGGCACTATGATTTCAAGTCAGCATAAACAGGAAAATAACAACAAAGGGAAATAATGAAATATTAATTACTTCAACATTTACTTTTCTATGGCAGTTTTATTGCTTCATAATTATTCTTAGGTTGAAAAGAGATAATCAAGAGCCTGAACAATACCTCAGGCAATTTTAATAATCTGTATACATTATATATTTATATTATTTATATAACATACATAAATTTATAATACTTTAATATTAAACATACTTATTTCTTAAAACTACAACAAAGAAATAAAAGCAGAAGAAAACCTCAGCAGTTATATTCTTTACCATACCACTGAGTAATATATTCCAGTTTAACCAAGTGGCCAGTTTGGGAGTCATAGCCCAATGCTCTCAAAATAGAATATCAGCAAGAGTAAACCTGGAATGTATCCAAAAACATTTCCATAAGGAACCAGAAATTTGTCTTCCAAAATATGCTCTCTGCAATAAACCTGTGGGGGTCATATGTTCTGATTCAAGTGGAAAGATTTCAGTTACAATAAGTAGCCAACTCTCCATCTTTGTTTTTCCCCCCTCACTAGGACTGCTGCTTACCTGTCCTGTAATACTCAGTTACAGTCTGAAAAAGCAGACATTAAATTTCTAATATGATTCATAGAAACAGAAACCAGAATAGTGTCTTCCAACCTCATCTGAATAGAATGGCTGGTGACAACTCCTGGAAGCAGTGTGTCCCAGAAGTGCTCAAGCAAGAGATAAAGCTGATCACCCCCAGAGCAAAGCCAGTACCAGGCATGGAGAATTCCCATGGTATACACAGGCTGGGTAGTTAACTCACAGCCAAGGCAAACGGTAGCTCCCAGCCCTGGACCAGAACCTGTTTGGGAAATTGAAAGGAGCTTGAGCTGGAGGAAGAGATGCCTTTCAGATAAGGGTGCCCTTAAATAGTCCCACCTGCTGTGGAGAGTGTCTTTTGACCCCCTATGACCAGAAGGGCTGATGACTCTTGGAAGTTGTGTGGCATAGTGTTATTTGAGCCAGAGGTTAGTAGGCAGAGCTAGCAGGTGACAGAGCAAAGCCAGTGGCCCTATTCAATCAGGGAATTTAAGGTGTGAGTCAGTTTGAGTTTAGACAACAGTTTACCAGCTTTAGAGTGGCTTCTCCCACTACACCTGGGCAGGGAATCTAATTGGTAGTCCTGCTCCTCACTCAATACAGACTTCAGCCTGTCAATTTAACCAGAGCTCCTGGTAAACTGCACAGTCATTCAACAGCCTTATATACAATGGCATTTACAGTTCGTTACCACCAGACCTGCCTTAAAATAAATGCTAATAGCAGTTCTTTGAAGTAGAACTCTAACATGGAAGTAAAAGAATGCTAGTTAACATCATAAAAACATTAAAAGGTAGTGTAAATCTCACTGGTAATAGTAAATATATAGTCATAGTTGTATTCTGCAATATGGTAACAGTGGTATATAATTCACTCACAACTCTAGTTTAAAAGTTAATAAAAAAGTAGAACGATAACTGTCATAATCTGGTATTAGTTACACAATATAAACAACATGTAAATTGTAACAGCAATAAACTAAAATGTAAGGACAAGTAAAATTGTAAAGTTTATTAATTCTATCAAAATTAAGTTCTTAGTTTAAAGGAGGGTATAATAACTTTAAGATATTTTATATAAGCCTCATGGTAACAAGGGAAAATCCTCTAGTAATTATACCAAAACACAAAACTCAAAGCATACTGATATCAAAAGACACCAAGAGACACACACACAAGACAGTAGGATAAGAAACAAAGAACAACATATCTACAAAACAACAAGAGAAAAATTAACAAAATAGCAAGAGTAACTTCTTAGCTATCAATAATTACATAAAATGCAAATGGATTAAATTCTCCCAAAAAAGACATAGAATGGTGTAATGGATAAGAATAAGATAGCACAATATGCCATCTACAAGAGAATCACTTTAGGCTTAAAGACACACGTAGACTGACAGTGAAGGAATGTAAAAAGACATTTCAAGCAAATGGTAACCAAAAAAAGCCGAGGTAGCTATACTTGTATCAGACAAAATGGACTAAAATAAAAATGGTAAAAGGAGACAAAGAAGGCCATAATATAATGATAAAAGGGTCAGTACATCAAGAGGATATAACAGTTGTAAAAATTTATGTGGCCAATATTGGAGCACCTAAATATATAAAGCAAACAGAACTAAAAGAAGAAATAAACAGTAATAAAATAACAGTTGGGGACTTTAACACCCCATTGTTGACAATAATATATCATCCAGACAATCAATAAGGAAACAGTAAATTTGAACACTACAGGCCAAATGAACCTAAGACATTATGTACAAAACAGTCTATCCAATAGCAGAATACACATTCTTCTCAAGAAAACATGGAACATTTACTAGGACAGACCATATGTTAGGCCACAAAATAAGTCTTAGCAAATCCAAGAAGACTGAAATCATTACAAGTATCTCTGACCACATGTTTCCGGCATGAAACCAGACCTAAAGAACAAGGAAAAATAGAAAATTCACAAACATGTGGAAATTAACACTCTCCTGTGCAATCAATAAATCAAAGAAATTAAAGAAACAGAAAATCTTTTGAGACAAAAACGGAAACCAAACATACCAGAATGTGTGGGATGCAGCAAAAGCAGCTCTAAGAGGGAAGTCCATACCAATAAACACCTACAAGAAACAAGCAAGAAACATCCCAAATAAACAACCTAACTCTACACTTTATGGAATTAGAAAAAGAACAGAGCTGAACATCAGCAGGAGAAAGGAAATAATAGAAATTATATCAGAAATAAATGAAATTGAGAACAAAAAAACTATAGAAAAGGTTAACCGAACTAAGAGTTGAGTCTTTGAAAAGTTAAATAAAACTGACATATTCTTAGACTAATCAAGAAAAAAAAGACTTGAATTAACAAAATTATAAATGGAAAAAAAAAACATTACAATGGATACCACAGAAATTCAAAGGATAGGAGGCTACAATGAACAACTATATATCAACAAACTGGACAATCTAGAAGAAATGGGAAAATTCTTAGAAACCTACAACTTACCAAGACTGAATCAGGAAGAAATATAGACCAATGGGGCGGAGCAAGATGGCAGAGGAGTAGGAGACCTGGATTTCGTCTGGTCTCATGAATTCAGCTGAATAGGGATCAAACCATTCTAAACACCTACGAACCCAAGAGAAGATTGAAGAAGAGAGTAGCAACAACTCTCTGAACATAGAAGCGACCACTTACTGGAAGGTAGGACGTGCGGAGAAGTGAAAGCGAGGTAATATTCGGGAGGATAGACGGTGGGGGGGGGGGCCTCCGTAGGCCGCTTCTGGCAAGTGATAGAGCCGCGGAGCACAAAATTGGAACTTTTAGAAGCCAGTTCCGCTGACGGACGTCACTCCAGTGGCTAAGCGGGAGGTGAAAACCTCGTGGGACAGTGTGGACTCAGGACCCTCGGGGTCACAGAAAGACCACGGGTGCCTGAGTGCCGCAGAGCTCCCAGGTATCGGAGCGGGAAAGCTGGCTGGAGAGACGGAGCCGAGGCGCGGGCTGTCAGCTCGGGGTTACCATAAACTGTGATCCACGGCCCACTTGGGCCATGGCGCCTCCAGCAGGGACCCAACAAGCAACAGAGCTGGGGAGACTCCCCTTTCTCCCCCGGGAGGAGCAGCGCGGGAGTGCACCACAGGGATCTGCTGAGTTTGGAGATTCCACAGGGGGTCAGGTGCCAGAGATAGAAATGCTCGGTCACAGGCCGGGTGAGCACGGAGTGCAGCTGGAGACCAGGGAGACAGGAGTGATTGACTGCTTTTCTCTGGGGGCGCACTGAGGAGCGGGGCCCCGAGTTCGCAGCTCCTCCAGGCAGAGAGTGGGAGGCCACCATTTTCACCCTGGTCCTCCAAAGCTGTACGAGAGCTTGCAGGGAACAAAAGCTCCTGAGAGCAAACCCGAGCAGCTTGCTTAGCCCGGACCAACAAGGGTGGGGCAATTCTGCCTACGGCAAAGACATTTGGGAATCACGGCAACAGGCCCCACCCCCAGAAGATCAGCACGAACAGCCACCAAGCCAAGACCAAGTTTACCGATCAAGAACAGGAGAACTCCAGCGCAAGGGGAATACTGCACATAGAATTCATGGCTTTTTTACCATGATTCATTAGTTTTTCAAAGTTTATTTTTTAAAAATTTTTTTCTTGAATTTTTCTTTTTCCCTTTTTCAACCAACATCTTATCAATCCCTTTTTTAAAAAAACATTTTTTTATTTTTCATTTTTAGAGTCATATTTTATCCCTTCATAATAGTTACCCTTATTTTTGGCATATAAGTTCTTCTCTCTTTAAAATTTTGAGATACAGTTTCTTCTAACAGATCAAAATATACACTAAATCACTAGTGTATGGCTTTGTTCTCCTCTCCGGCCTGATGACAGTCTCTCCCATTTTTTAACTTTTTTCTTTTTTTAAATCTTCTTTCTTCTTTCAAACAACTTCTTATCTTATCAATTCTGCTTATAAAACCTTTTATAATTTTCATCTTTACATTCATCTTCCATCCCTTCATTGCTATCAACCCTTATTTTGTACATATATAAGTCTTTCTTCCTTTAAAATTTTACGAGGCACTTTCTTCTAACAGACCAAAATACACCCAAAATCTAGTGTGTGGCACTGATCTAGGTATTAGCCTGCTCATATTTGATCATATTCTGGTTTTTTTTGTTTTGTTTCTTTTTATTTTTTCCTTTTTCTTTGTTTTCTCTTTCTTTTTTCTTTCTTTCCCTTTCTTTTCCCCTGGTATCAGGTCTTTTCTGATTTGTATACAGTATATTTGCTAGGGACGTTGTTAATCTGTTAGCATTTTGTTCTCACATTCATCTATTCTCCTCTGGACAAAATGACAAGATGAAAAAAATCACCTCAGCAAACAGAACAAGAGGTAGTACCGTCTGCCAGGGACCTACTCAATACGGGCATTAGTACGATGTCAGACGTAGAGTTCCGAATCATGACTTTAAAGATACTAGCTGGGCTTGAAAAAAGTGTGGAAGGTATTAGAGAAACCCTTTCTGGAGAAATAAAAGAACTAAAATCTAACCAAGTTGAAATCAAAAAGGCTATTGAGGAGGTGCAATCAAAAATGGGGACACTAACTGCTAGGATAAATAAGGCAGAAGAGAGAATCAGCGATATAGAAGACCAAATGATGGAAAATAAAGAGGCTGAGAAAAAGAGAAACAACTACAGGATCACAAGGGCAAAATTCGAGAGATAAGCAATACGATAAGACGAAACAACATTAGAATAATTGGGATCCCAAAAGAAGAAGAAAGAGAGAGAGACCAGAAGGTATATTAGAGCAAATTATAGCAGAGAACTTCCTTAATGTGGGGAAGGAAACAGGCATTAAAATCCAGGAGGCACAGAGAACCCCTCTCAAAATCAATGAAAATAGGTCAACACCCAGACATCTAATAGTAAAACTTACGGGTCTCAGAGACAAAGAGAAAATCCTGAGAGCAGCTCGGGAGAAGAGATATGTAACCTACAATAGTGGAAACATTAGACTGGCAACAGACCTAATCACAGAGACCTGACAGGCAAAAAAGGACAGGCATGATATCTTCAGAGCATTAACGAGAAAAATATGCAGCCAAGAATACTATATCCAGCTAGGCTGTCATTGAAAATAGGAGAGGTAAAAAGCTTCCAGGACAAACAAAAACTAAAGGAATTTGGAAACACAAAACCAGCCCTCCAAGAAATATTGAAAGGGGTCCTCTAAGCAAAGAGAGAGACTAAAAGCAGCATAGATCAGAAAGGAACACAGACAATATAGAGTCACGGTCAACTTACAGGTAATACAATGGCACTAAATTCATGTCTTTCAATACTTACCCTGAACGTAAATGGGCTCAATGCCCCAATAAAAAGACACAAGCTATCAGATTGGATTAAAAAACAAGACCCATCAATATGCTGTCTGCAAGAGACTCATTTTAGACCCAAAGACACCCCCAGATTGAAAGAGAGGGGGTGGAAAACCATTTACCATGCTAATGGACACCAAAAGAAAGCTGGGGTGGCAATCCTTCTATCAGACAAATTAGATTTTAAAACAAAGACTGTAATAAGAGATGAGGAAGGACACTATATCCTACTTAAAGGGTCTATCCAACAAGAAGATCTAACAATTGTAAATATCTATGCCCCGAACATGGGAGCAGCCAATTATATAAGGCAATTAATAACAAAAGCAAAGAAACACATTGAGAACAATACAATAAGAGTGGGGGACTTTAACACCCGCCTAACTGAAATGGACAGATCATCTCAGCAAAAGATGAACAAGGAAATAAAGACTTTAAATGAATCACTGGACCAAATGGACTTCACAGACATATTCAGAACACTCCAAACCAAAGCAAAAGAATACACATTCTTCTCTGCTGCCCATGGAACATTCTCCAGAATTGATCACATCCTAGGTCACAAATCAGGTCTCAACCAATACGAAAAGACTGGGATCATTCCCTACATATTTTCATACCACAATGCTTTGAAACTAGAACTCAGTCACAAGAGGAAAGTCGGAAAGAACTCAAATATATGGAGACTAAAGAGCATCCTACTAAAGAATGAATGGGTCAACCAGGAAATTAAAGAAGAATTGAAAAACTTCATGGAAACCAATGAAAATGAAAACACAACTGTTCAAAATCTTTGGGATACACCAAAGGCAGTCCTAAGAGGAAAGTATATAGCAATACAAGCCTTTCTCAAGAAACAAGAAAGGTCTCAATACACAACCTAACCCTACACCTAAAGGAGCTAGAGAAAGAACAGCAAATTAAGCCTAAACCCAGCAGGAGAAGAGAAATAATAAATCAGAGCCGAAATCAATGAAATAGAAACCAAAAGAACAGTAGAACATATCATGGAAACTAAGAGCTGGTTATTTGAAAGAATTAACAAGATTGATAAACCCCTGGCCAGACTGATCAAAAACAAAGGAGAAATGACCCAAATCAACAAAATCATGAATGAAAGAGGAGAGATCGCAACCAACAACAAAGAAATACAAATAATTCTAAGAACTAGTATGAGCAACTCTATTCCAGCAAATTAGATAACCTGGAAGAAATGGGTGAATTCCAAGAGATGTATCAACTACCAAAATTGAACCAGGAAGAAATAGAAAACCTGAACAGACCTATAACCCCTAAGGAAATTGAAGCAGTCATCAAAAATCTCCCAAGAAACAAAAGCCCAGGGCCAGATGGCTTCCCAGGGGAATTCTATCAAACATTTAAAGAAGAAATAATACCTATTCTCCTGAAACTGTTCCAAAAAACAGAAATAGAAGGAAAACTTCCAAACTCATTTTATGAGGCCACAATTACCTTGATCCCAAAACCAGACAAAGTCCCCATCAAAAAGGAGAATTACGGACCAATACCCTTGATGAATATGGATGCAAAAATTCTCACCAAAATACTAGCCAATAGGATCCAACAGTACATTAAAAGGATTATTCACCATTACCAAGTGGGATTTATCCCTAGGCTGCAAGTTGGTTCAACATCCGCAAATCAATCAACGTGATACAATACATTAACAAAAGAAAGAACAAGAGTCATATGATCCTCTCAATAGATGCAGAAAAACCATTTGACAAAGTACAGCATCCTTGATCAAAACTCTTCAGAGTATAGGGATAGAGGGTACATACCTCAATATCATAAAAGCCATCTATGAAAATCTACAACGAATATCATTCTCAATGGGGAAAAGCTGAGAGCTTTTCCCCTAAGGTCAGGAACGCGGCAGGGATATCCACTATCACCACTGCTATTCAACATAGTATTAGAAGTCCTAGCCACAGCAATCAGACAACAAAAAGAAATCAAAGGCATGCAAATCAGCAAAGAAGAAGTCAAACTCTCACTCTTTGCAGATGATATGATACTGTATGTGGAAAACCCAAAAGACTCCACCCCAAAACTGCTAGAACTCATACAGGAATTCGGTGAAGTGGCAGGATATAAAATCAATGCACAGAAATCAGTGGCATTCCTATACACCAACAACAAGACAGAAGAGAGACAAATCAAGGAGTCGATCCCATTTACAATGGCACCCAAAACCATAAGATACCTAGGAATAAATTTAACCAAAGAGGCAAAGGATCTGTACTCAGAAAACTATAAAATACTCATGAAAGAAATTGAACAAGACACAAAGAAATGGAAAAACGTTCCATGTTCATGGATTGGGAGAACAAACATTGTGAAGATGTCCATGCTACCTAGAGCAATCTACACATTCAATGCAATCCCCATCAAAATACCATCCACTGTTTTCAAAGAAATGGAACAAATAATCCTAAAATTTGTATGGAACCAGAAGAGACCCAGAATAGCCAGAGGAATATTGAAAAAGAAAAGCAAAGCTAGCGGCATCACAATTCCGGACTTCCAGCTCTATTACAAAGCTGTCATCATCAAGACAGTATGGTACTGGCACAAGAACAGACACATAGATCAATGGAACAGAATAGAGAGCCCAGAAATGGACTCTCAACTCTATGGTCAACTCATCTCTGACAAAGCAGGAAAGATTGTCCAATGGCAAAAAGACAGTCTCTTCAACAAATGGTGTTGGGAAAATTGGACAGCCACATGCAGAAGCATGAAACTGGACCATTTCCTTACACCACACACAGAAATAGACTCAAAATGGTTGAAAGACTAAACGTGAGACAGGAGTCCATCAAAATCCTAAAGGAGAACACAGGCAGCAACCTCTTCGACCTCAGCCGCAGCAACTTTTTCCTAGAAACATCGCCAAAGGCAAGGGAAGCCAGGGCAAAAATGAACTATTGGGATTTCATCAAGATAGAAAGCTTTTGCACAGAAAAAGAAACAGTCCACAAAACCAAAAGACAACCGACAGAATGGGAGAAAATATTTGCAAATGACATATCAGATAAAGGGCTAGTATCCAAAATCTATAAAGAACTTATCAAACTCAACACCCAAAGAACAAATAATCCAATCAAGAAATGCACAGAAGACATGAACAGACATTTGTCCAAAGAAGACATCCAAATGGCCAACAGACACATGAAAAAGTGCTCAACATTGCTCGGCATCAGGGAAATCCAAATCAAAACCTCAATAAGATACCACCTCACACCCGTCAGAATGGCTAGAATTAACAAGTCAAGAAATGACAGATGTTGGCGGGAATGTAGAGAAAGGGGAAACCTCCTACACTGTTGGTGGGAATGCAAGCTGGTGCAACCACTCTGGAAAACAATATGGAGGTTCCTCAAACAGTTGAAAATAGAGCTACCATACGATCCAGCAATTGCACTACTGGGTATTTACCCCAAAGATACAAATGTAGGGATCCGAAGGGGTACGTGCACCCCAATGTTTATAGCAGCAATGTCCACAATAGCCAAACTGTGGAAAGAGCCAAGATGTCCATCGACAGATGAATGGATAAAGAAGATGTGGTGTATGTACACATGGAATATTATGCAGCCATCAAAAGGAATGAGATCTTGCCATTTGCAATGACATGGATGGAACTGGAGGGTGTTATGCTGAGTCAAATAAGTCAATCAGAGAAAGACATGTATTATATGAACTTGCTGATATGAGGAATTTTTAACCTCAGGAAACAAACTGAGGGTTGCTGGGGTGGTGGGGGGTGGGAGGGATGGGGTGGCTGGGTGATAGACATTGGGGAGGGTATGTGCTATGGTGAGTGCTGTGAATTGTGCAAGACTGTTGAATCACAGATCTGTACTTCTGAAACAATGCAATATATGTTAAGAACAAAAAAGAAGAAGATAGCAGGAGGGGAACAATGAAGGGGAGTAAGTCGGAGGGGGAGACAAACCATGAGAGACGATGGACTCTGAAAAACTAACTGAGGTTTCTAGGGGGGGGTAGGGGGATGGGTTAGCCTGGTGATTGGTATTAAAGAGCGCACGTTCTGGGCGCCTGGGTGGCTCAGTTGGTTAATCGACTGCCTTCGGCTCAGGTCACGATCCTGGAGTCCCAGGATCGAGTCCCGCATCGGGCTCCCTGCTCAGCGGGGAGTCTGTTTCTCCCTCTGACCCTCCCCCCTCTCATGCTCTCTCTCTCAAATGAATAAATAAATTCTTTTAAAAAAAAAAAAAAAGAGGGCACGTTCTGCGTGGAGCACTGGGTGTTATGCACAAACAATGAATCATGGAACACTACATCAAAAACTAATGATGTAATGTATGGTGATTAACATAATAAAAAAATAAAAAAAAGAAATATAGACCAATACCAGTGTAGAGATTGAATCAGTAATCAAATATCTCCCAACAAAGTAAAGCCCAGGACAAGATGGCTTCACTGGTGAATTGTAACATACATTTAAAGAAGAATTAACAACTATCCTCAAGCTGTGCAAAAAAATTTAAACAGGAGGGAATATTTCCAAATTCATTTTTTAAGTCTAACATTATCCTGATACCAAAACTATAAGCCAACATCTCTAATGAATATAGATACAAAAATTCTCAATAAAATACTAGCAAACCAAATTCAGGAGCACATTAAAAGGATCATTTGTGGGGCACCTGGCAAGCTCAGCCAAAAAACATGTGACTCTTGATCTCGGGGTCATGAGTTCAAGCCTCACAATGGAGCACAGAGCTTACTTTAAGAAAAAAAAAATTTGCCATAATCAAGTAGAATTTATTTCAGGGATGCAAGGATGGTTCAACTTATGCAAATCAATCAATGTAATATATCACGTTAACAGAATGAAAGAATCATACAATCATCTCAATAGACACAGAAAAAGCATGTAACAAAATTTAACATCCATGCATGATAAAAACTCTTAAATTGTCATAGAATGAACATATCTCAATAATAAAGGCCATATGTGGCAAGCCCCAAACTAACGTAATTCAATGGTGAAAGGTTGAAAAGATTTTCCTCTAAGATTAGGAATAAGACAAGAGTGTCCCAACCTCACAGCTCCTATTCAACACAGTATTAAAGTTCTAGCTAGAGCAATCAGGTAAGAAAAATAAACAAATGGTATCAGAACTGGGAAGGAAGAAATAAAATTATCTCTATTTACAGATGACATGATTTTATATATACAAATCCTAAAAACTCAAAGAACTGTTAGATCTAATCAGTGAATTCAGTAAAGTTACAGGATACAAAATTAAGAACAGAATTTGAAGACATTTCAGTCAGGAATAGAAACCAGTCATGCTCAGCACAGCAAAGTGCAATGGACAAAACTCAGACTCAAGCCAAACAACATGAGAAGGCATATAAGGGCAAGCAACATGATCCATTTCTCAATTTTCTCATATACAAATGTAAATAATATTAATGTGTAATTTGGTCATTGTAAGAATCATTGTAAAGCCTTTCAAACAGTGTCTATCACACAATAGGTGCTATTTATGTAGTTACAATTCCAGAAGAGGAAAAAAATACATTTCTGGCAGGTTCAATATATGGCTAACTTAGGCATGGTTTTTTGGAAGTACAGTTGACCCTTCAACCATATGGTTTTGAATTGCACAGTTCCACTTACACATGAATTTTTGAAAATACAGTATAGTCCTGTAAATGTATTTTCTCTTTATGATTTTCTTAACATTTTCTTTTCCCTAGCTTACTTTATGGTAATAATATAACACATATAAATACATATAACATAGGTGGCTCAGTCATTAAGCATCTGCCTTTGGCTCAGGTCATGATCCCAGGGTCCTGGGATTGAGCCCTGCATCGGGCTCCCTGCTCGGCGGGAGGCCTGCTTCTCCCTCTCCCACTCCCCCTGCTTGTGTTCCCTCTCTCACTGTGTCTCTATCAAATAAATAAATAATATCTTTAAAAAAAAAAAAAAAGAAAATATGTGTCAGTCAACTATTGATGTTATTGGTAAGGCTTCCAATCAATAGGATATTAGTATTAAATTTTGGAGGGAATCAAAAGTTATATGCATATTTTTGACTGTGTAGGGGATCAACACCCCTAACCCTCACATTGTTCAAAGGTCAACTGTACAAAGGAAAGTAACTGCTCCACCAAGAATGGGACAAACAAAATAGAAGAAAAGTTTGAGTCTAAGAGATTTAGATAAAACAAAGGACTTCAAAAGACTTCTTTTTTTTGTTTGTTTTTTGTTTTGAAGCACCACTGTCAAGCCAGTCTTAAAGTTTCTCTCCATCCATCCACTACCCTCATCCTCAGCCAAGCTAAATCAGAGCTTCATAAGCCACAGTCTGACGTCTGCTAATGATCTTTAAGGGAACCCAAAAAGAGGCGATGGCAGGAGTAGTACTTAATCTCCTTCCCTCCTGTACACACAAGCCTCTCTCATCAAGAGGTACAAGTCATTCCTCAATGACTTTGGTTTTGGCAGGCCTGTGACTACTTTGACACTGAACATGAAAAAGGGAAGTTTTGGGATTTCTGAGCCTAGATGTTAAGAATATTGTGTAGCTTCTGCTCTTGCACTCTTAGAGTCCAGAGCCATTATGTAAGAAGTACAGACTACCTTGGTGGAGAAAGAAGGAATCACTGGAGAAGCCCTGAATGACGGAAGAGAGCCCCAGCAGCTATCTTTACACCCAAGTCAAGCCTCCAAAATATCCCAGCCTAGTAGTCCTCTGACTACAGTCATAAAAAAAGAAAATAGCTAGCTGGGTCAAACAACCACAAAAGGGAAGAAAAATGGTTATTGTTGGGTTTTTAATTTTTTTAATTTTGAAATAATTTTAGATTTACAGTTTTTCAAAATTAATACAGAGAGTTCATGTATCCTTCATACCCAACTTCCCCTAGTGTTAACAACTTATATAATCATAGTACAATTATCCAATCCAGGAAATTAACATTGGTACAATATTACTGACTAAGCTACAGACCTTATTAAAATTTCAACAGTTTTTTTCCTAAATGTCCTTTTCCTACTCTAATATTCAATATGGGATCCCATACTGCATCTATTGTATCTCCTTGGTTTCCTCCAAACTATGACTATTCCATAGTCTTTGTCGTTCTGACCTTAACATTTTTTTATGACACCTAGTCTTTTATTTTATAGAATATCTTTTCATTTTGGCTTGCTGATGTTTTTCCAAGATTAGATAGACAAATAATATTTTTGGCAAGATTTCCACAAAACTAATACTGTGTCCTTCTCACCGTACCACAGCAGGGGTACGTGACATTGGTACATGTCTTTTGTGTTAACAAAAACATATAATATGTTTATTATATATTCATCTTTGCTTTTTGTGAATTATCCATGTCTTCTATTTTCATACAGGATGTTTGGGCTTTTGTCCCTCCATTTTTAGGAGTTCTTTGTATAAATGGAAAGATATCATACTCACGGATTCAAAGAATTGATACTGTTAAAATGTCCGTACTACACAAAGCAATCTACAGATTCTAGGCAATGCCTATCAAAATATCAGTAGTATTTTTCACAGAACTAGAACAAATAATCCTAAAACTTGTATGGATTCACAGAAGACCCTGAATAGCCAACACAATCTTCAGAAAGAAGAACAAGGCTGGAGGCATCAAAATCCCAGATTTCAAGATATACTACAAAGCTGTAGTACTCAAAATAGTATGGTACAGCACAAAAATACATAGATCAATGGAACAGGATAGAGAGCTTAGAAATAAACCCATGTTTATACAGTCAATTGTTCTACAACAAAGAAGGCAAGAATATACAATGGGGAAAAGACCCACTTCAATTAATGGGTGTTGGGAAAACCGGATATCTACATGCAAAAGAATTAAACTTAACTATCTTCTTACACCATACACACACAAAAAAATAAATACATTCAAAAATGTAGTAAAGAACTAAATATGAGACCTGACACCATACAACTCCTAAAGGAAAACACCAGCAATCATGTCTTGGATATCAGCCTTAGCAACATTTTTCTGGATAGGTCTCCTAAAGCAAGGGAAACAAAAGCAAAAATAAACTAATAGAAATACACCAAAATAAAAATCATATGCACAGAGAAGGAAACTATCAACAAAACAAAAAGGCAATCTGCTGAATAGGATATTTGCAAATGACAGATCTGTGAAAGGGTAATATCCAAAATATATAAAGAACTTCTACAACACACACACACACACACACACACCAATTAAAATATGGGCAGAATGGACTTTTTCCAAAAAGACACACAGATGGCCAACAGACACATGAAAAGATGATCAACATCACTAATCATCAGGGAAATGTAAAAACCACAATGAGATATCACCTCACATTAATCAGGACTAGTATAAAAAAGACAAATAACAAGTGTTAACAAGGATGTAGAGAAAAAAGAACCCTTATGTACTGCTGGTGGAAATGTAAATTAGCACAACCACAGGTGGAAAATGGCATAAGGCTCCTCAAGAAATTAAAAATAGAAATACCATATGATCTAGCATTTCTACTACTGGGGGTATTCACCCAAAGAAAGTGAAAACACTAATTCAAAAAGATATGCACCCCTATGTTTATTGTAGCATTATTTACAATAGCCAAGATAATGGAAACAACCTAAGTGTCCATCAATAGATAAACAGATAAAGAAAACATTGCATGTATTATATATATATAATATATATATACATATCTATACATATCTCATATATATAATGGACTATTAGTCAGCTATAAAAAGAATGGGATCATGCCATTGTGACAACATGAATGGACCTAGAAAGTATTATGCTAAGTGAAATAAATCGGATAGAAAAAGGCAAACATTATATGATTTCACATATATGTAGAACCTAAAAAACAAATGAACAAACAAAAACCAGAAACAAACTCAAATACAGAAAACAAACTGCTAGTTGCCAGAGGGGAGAAGGGTAGGGGAATAGGCAAAATAGGGGAAGAAGATTCAGAGGTAGAAACTTCCAGTTATAAAACAAGTAAGTCCTGGGGGTGAAAAGTACAGCATAGGGAATATAAATCAGTAATATAATAATGTTGTATCGTGACAGGTGGTAACTACACTTAGTGAGCTCTGCATATTGTATAGAATTCTTGAATCACTATGTTGTGCACCTGAAACTAACATAACACTATGTCAAATATACTTGAATAATAATTTAAAGAGTTCTTTGTGTATTAGGGATATTACCTTTTGTCTGTTGGATGTTATGAATTTTTTTATACTTTGTTAGTTGTCTTTTCACTTTGTTTATGGTGTTCTTAGCCACAAAATTAAAAAAAAAAATCTTAGTCAAATTTATCAGTCTTTTCTTTTATTGCCTATATTTTGAGTCAGAGTTAAAGGTTAAATAAGAATGCACTTGTTTCCATCTAGTGCTTGTATGGTTTAATTTTTAATTTTTTACATTTAGATACCAAATCTATTATCTTTGAGTATAAGACATAGTATAAAACAACTTTTTCCAAATAGCCATTCAACTGTTGAACATTTATTTAAAAATCTATCTTTATCCAGCCATTGGAGATGCTGTATCATATACTAAATTTTCATATGTATTGGACTTATTTCTGGACATTCTCTTCCATTCTATTGCTCTGTCTATTCACATGTGAGTACTACAATGCTTTAATTATAGAGGCCATCTAGTATTCTAGCATGTTTTAATGTCTGGTAGGGCTAGTCATCCCTTTTTTTTTTTTTTTTTTTTTAGTGTTTTCCTGGCTATTGTTACATATTTGTATGAACTTCAGCATCAATTTATGTAATTCCACAAAATGAGTTGTTGGTACTTTTGTTGGGAATCCATTAACTTTGTCTATTAATAAATGGAGAACTGTCATTTTTATAATGTTGAGTGTTAGTACAAGAAGAGGGGAAGTCTTTCCATTTTTCCAACTCTGCTCATGTTTCAGGAATTTTTTTTTCCTAATATAGCTTTTACACATCTCATAAAATTTATTCTTAAGAATTTAATCTTAGTTACTGTTTAAATAGTTATTTCCTTAAGCTACTAAGTTTGCAGTGGTTTCTCACACAGCAATAGATAATCAAAACAAATGAATAATCAAAAATTCACCATCACCAGCAGAAAATCAAGTTAGAAGTAAGACTACATTATTTTGAGGATGAAGGGGATAAATGATGGATGGCAATTAAGTCCTCAGAAACCAGATAATACAAAAGAGCATAATATTTCTGCTTATATTCAAAGGCATCTTTTAAATAAAGAAAGTTTAAATAGCACATCACTTGAGGCGCCTGGGTGGCTCAGTTGGTTAAGCGACTGCCTTCAGCTCAGGTCATGATCCTGGAGTCCCGGGATCGAGTCCCACATCGGGCTCCCTGCTCAGCAGGGAATCTGCTTCTCCCTCTGACCCTCCCCCGTCTCATGCTCTCTCTCTCTATCTCATTCTCTCTCTCAAATAAATAAATAAAATCTTAAAAAAAAAAAAATAGCACATCACTTTTCAGGTTTAAAAGGGGAAACTTAATGCTGTAGAAGCAACATAAATGCCAGTTAATTTTTTCAAACCATTTGGGTAAAGGGGTAAATATCAGAGAAAAGAAACCCCAGAGGACAGTCAGCTTGTTAATTTGATATTACAATAGTAAAATTATAAGTGAAGCATTAGGAAAGTACTTTCACATCTATTATAAAATTGCCAGATATTAGCAACTCCAGAGATAACATTCCACTTTATATATCTGCAAAAGTTATCATGAAAAGTCACCACCTTAAATACACAAAATCATTATCATGGAAAAGTAAGTAGTAAAAATGTCACACACAATTGGTTCAAACCCTTTTACCATCTGCTGCATGTGTTCTATGCATTTTAATTATTTTGGAGACTTGCAGAAGCTCTACTTTTTAAAAAATGCCTTCTGTCACTAAAGGTGATCTCATAATCCTATGATTCATAGTAATCTCTCAGATAAACATTTCTAATAAACCAGAGACAGAAACAGGTTCAACCTTGATTCACTCTGGATTCCACAGTTTAGGTGTTGGCATTGGGAAATCCATGGTCAGCCTCGATTACAAATAGGGTTAACAACTGTTAGTAATATTTACAAAAGACACATCTCCAGATCTTCTACTAATCCTACAGAGGTAATTCTATTTGTTTGGAGTTTAGTGTCAGTAAGTAACTCATCAAAAATTGGGACAACAGGATAAAACCTCATTTGCCTGTAAGAAATTAAGTTGGTAACTTCATCCTCCAGCTGCTCAAACACTAAAAGACACCTAACAAAATGCCTCAAAGTTAACATAAGTTTACAAACATAATTCATAAGAGTTTTTTTTAAATACTCACCCAATATCCATTTTCCCTGATTTTAGGCACAGTTTGAACAAGCTATTATGAGTTTCCCACCAGATATTTATTAGAAAAATCAAACTCAAGGCAATTGGGTGGCTCAGTCAGTTAAGCACCTGACTTTGGCTCAGGTCATGATCTCAGGGTCATAGGATGGAGCCCTGCATCAGGCTCCATGCTCAGCCGGGAGTCTGTTTGTCCCTCTGCCCCTTTCCCCCTTGTATTCTCTCTCTCTCTCTCTCTATCTCTCTCTTCCTGCCCTCTATCTCAAATAAATAAAGTCTTTAAAAAAAAACAAGAAAATAAAAGAAAAAGTCTTTTGCTAGAGACTAAGCCACTTGGGTTTTATCAGAGTCTAACCAATTTGGAGGAAGGAAAATATCCAGCTCTAGTCTTTGTCATGCGGTAAAATGCCCACCTCCAGCCACTGCTAGCCTTCCTGTCTCACCTATGATGGAAAGAGAAGTTCTTGTGAAGGCCACAGCCAAATGTAAAAGGCTCACATAAAAAATGAAACCTAATAAGACTATAGGATTTCCCTCCCCCTACACCTCTTAACCACATATAACAGTGAGTTATAGCTGGGGGGAAAAAAAAAAAACAGCAAGACCTAGACCCCACTTAAGAAGGATATAAAAACAATGACATTACAGGAAATTTTAGCCTCACACACCTACAGCTAAATGGTAACACAGCCTAACTCCAAGCTACATAAACATAAGACATTAAAGTCCTGTTTACCTCGCCTCCTTTTACTTGATGTATCATGTCTCAGTTTCAAAATAATTGCCAGACACACTAACAGGGAAAAAAGCAGTCTGAAGAGACAAAGCATAAGAGCCAGACTCATATATGTCATATTTTGGAACTATTAGACCAGGAATTTAAAATAATATGTTAAGAGCTCTAATGAAAAAATGGGGACAACATGCAAGAACAGATAGATAATATAAGCTGAGAGATGTAAACTCTAGGAAAGAATTCCTAGAAAATGTTGGAAATAAAAACATTGTAACGGAAATGAAAAATGCCTTTGATGGGTTCATCAATAAACTGGTCATGCCCAATGAAAGAATCAATGAGGTAGAGATGTTAGTAGAAACTTCTCGGGCGCCTGTGTGGCTCAGTTGGTTAAGCGACTGCCTTCGGCTCAGGTCATGAGCCTGGATTCCTGCGATCGAGTCCCACATCAGGCTCCCTGCTAAGCGGGGAATCTGCTTCTCCCTCTGACCCTCTTCCCTTTCATGCTCTCTGTCTCTCATTCTCTCTCTCTCAAATAAATAAATAAAATCTTTAAAAAAAAGAAAACTTCTCAAACTAAAAAGCAAAAAGAAGAAAAAAAATTTTAAATAGAATATGCAAGAACTGTAGGACAATTACCAAAGGCCTAAGTATGTGTAATGGGAAAACCAAAAGGACAAGAAAGAGAAAGGGAAAGAGGCAGGGAGAGAAAAGAAGGAAGGGAAGGAATAAAAAATTATCTGAGATGTTAATAGCTAAAAATTTTCCATAATTAATAACAGAAACCAAACCATACATCTAGGAAACTCAGAGAACACCAAGCAGGATATGAAAAGGCATATCATATTCAAACTGCAGAAAATCAAAGACAAAAAGGAAAGCAAGAAGGAAATGGGAATACCTACACTATCCATGGATATCCAAGACAGTATTATTCGAAAGTGGTTTAGATTGGAAGTAGATGTATATTTCAAAATCTAGGGCACCACTAAACTTTAAAGATTTATTTATTTGAGAGAGAGAATGAGAGGGAGTGAGAGAGAGAGAGCATGGGGGGAGGGTCGACAGGAAAAGCAGACTCCCTGCTGAGCAGGGAGCCCAATGTGGGACTCGATCCTCGAACTCCAGGATCATGACCTGAGCCAAAGTCAGTCACTTAACCAACTGAGACACCCAGGCACCCCTAAACTGTTTTTAAAAAAATAAATATAATTGATATGCTAAGAGAGGAGAAAAAATGGAATCATATAAAATGTTCAACTAAAAGCAGAGAGGCAGGAAAATAGTGAAAGACAAAAAAGGAAACAAAACAAGGGCAACAAATAGGAAACAGTTACAAAACAGTAGATGCTAAATGAATTGTATCAATCAATGTAATATTAATGGTCTAAACACACCAATTAAAAGACAAACTATCACGGTGGCTAAAAAGTCAAGACTCAACTGTATGTTGTCTGTAAGAAACCCACTGTAAGTACAGAAACAGATTAAAAGTAAAAAGATGCAGAAAGACATACTATGCTAACAATAATCAAAAGAAAATTTGAGTAGTTATATTAACTTCACATAAAACAGACTACAGAGCAAGGAAAATTATTAGGGATAAGAAGGGGTATTACATCATGACAAAGGGGTAATTCTTCAAAAAGAACAGTTCTCAATGTATATGCATCTAACAACATAGCATCAAAATACATGAGGCAAAATTGACAGAACTGCAAGAATAGATGTATTCACTATTATAGCTGGAGACTTCCAACCCCTCTATCAGCAAATGACAGATCAAGCAGGCAGAAAATCAGTAAGAATACAGTTGAACTGGCTGGAGAAACCAACCTCCCGAGGAGAGTGTTGGAACATTCAGCCCCACCCGCACTCCGGGCTGGGGAGAAGGGCTGGAGATTGAATTCAGTTACCAATGGCCACTGATTTAATTAATCATGCCTACTTCATGAAACGTCATAAAAACCCCTGAATGACAGGATTCACAGAGACCGCATGCTGGTCAATGCTGCCGGCACCCAACACCTGGGGAGGCGGAGTGGTTTGATGCTTCACCTCTCCCCATGGTACTGGAACATAAAGGAGTGCCTGTGAGGAGGAATTCACCTTTCCTGATGATATTTCAGTTCTGGTATACTGGGAACCAAGAAGCTTTGGAATTTACAATTAAAGAAGTCCAAAATAACTCAAGGGAAAAGAACATTAAGAAGACAGTTGAGAGGTCGGAGAAAGATGGCGGAGGAGTAGGAGACCTAGACTTCATCTGGTCTCAGGAACTCAGCTGAATAGGGATCAAACCATTCTGAACAACTACGAACTCAACAGGAGATTGAAGAGGAGAGTAGCAACAACTCTCTGAACAGAGAAGCGACCACTTACTGGAAGGTAGGACGTGAGGAGAAGTGAATCCAGGGCAATATTCAGGAGGATAGATGGCGGGGGAGGGGCCTCCGTCGGCCGCTTCTGGCAAGTGATAGAGCCGCGGAGCACAAAATCGGACCTTTTAGAAGTTGGCTCGGCTGAGGGACATTG
Source organism: Eumetopias jubatus (assembly GCF_037043125.1). Lineage (NCBI taxonomy): Eukaryota > Metazoa > Chordata > Mammalia > Carnivora > Otariidae > Eumetopias > Eumetopias jubatus. Next base: position 101,065,718 of record NW_028274815.1, read on the forward strand.
CTGCAGTGGCTAAGCAGGGGGTGGAATCCTCCCGGGACAGTGTGGTCTCAGGATCCTTGGGGACACAGAAAGACCGGGGGTGCCTGAGTGCGCCAGAGCTCCCAGGTATCAGAGCGGGGAAGCCGGCTGCAGAGACGGAGGCGAGGCACAGGCTCTCAACTCGGGGTTGCCATAAACTATGATCCGCGGGCCAGTCGGGCCACTGCTCCTCCAGCAGGGACCCAACATGCGGCAGAGCCAGGGAGACTCCCCTTCCTTCCCAGGGAGGAGCGGCGCGGGAATGCACCGCAGGGATCTGCTGGGTTTGGAGACTCCACACGGGCTCGGGTGCCAGAGATAGCAATGCTCGGTCACAGGCCGGGTGAGCACGGAGTGCGGCCGGAGACCAGGGAGACGGGAGTGACTGCTTTTCTCTGGGGGCACACTAGGGAGCGGGGCGCTGAGTTCTCAGCTCCTCCGAGTGGAGATTCGGAGGCCACCATTTTTGCCCTAGTCCTCCAAAGCTGTACCGAGAGCTTGCAGGAAACAAAAGCTCCTGAGAGCAAACCCGAGCAGCTTCCTTAGCCCGGACCGACAAGGGCACAGCAATTCAGCCTCCGGCAAAGATATTTGGAAAGCACAGCAACAGGCCCCACCCCCAGAAGATCAGCACGAACAGCCAGCAAGCCAAGACCAAGTTTACCGATCAAGGAGAACAGGAGAACTCCAGCGCTAGGAGAATACTGCACATAGAATTCATGGCTTTTTTTTTACCATGATTCATTAGTTCATCAAAGTTAATTTTTGTTAACCTTTTTTTTTCTTTTTCCCTTTTTCAACCAACATGTTATCAATCCCTTTTTTAAAAAAAAAAAAAAACATTCTTTATTTCTCATTTTTAGAGTCATATTTTATCCCTTCATAGTAGTTACCCTTATTTTAGGCATATATATATAAGTTGTTCTCTCTTTAAAATTTTGGGATACAGTTTCTTCTAAAAGATCAAAATATACCTCAAATCACTAGTGTATGGCTTTGTTCTAGTCTCCTGCCTAATCACATTCTGTCCCTTTTTCCTTTTATTTTTTTTTCTTAAATCTTCTTTCTTTTTTCAAACAACTTATCTTATCAAGTCCTTTCATAAAATCTTTTATAATTTTCATCTTTACAGTCATCTTCCATCCCTTCATTGTATCAAGCCTTATTTTGTACATATATGTCTTTCTTCCTTTAAAACTTTAGGAAGCACTTTTTTCTAACAGACCAAAATACGCCCAAAATCTAGTGTGTGGCACTGATCTATGCACTAGCCTGATCATATTTGATCATATTCTGCTTTTTTTGTATTATTCTATTTTTGTTTTTATCTTTTTTTTTTCTCTTTTTTCTTTCCTTCCCTTTCTTTTCCCCTGGTTTCAGGTCTTTTCTGATTTGTATACAGTATATTTGCTGAGGACGTTGTAAACCTGTTAGCATTTTGTTCTCTCATTCATCTATTCTCCTCTGGACAAAATGACAAGACGAAAAAAAATCACCTCAGCATAAGGAACAAGAAGAGGTAGTACCGTCAGCCAGGGACCTACTCAATACGGACATTAGTAGGATGTTGGACCTAGAGTTGAGAATCATGACTTTAAAGATACTAGCTGGGCTTGAAAAAAGCGTGGAAGTTATTAGAGAAACCCTTTCTGGAGAAATAAAAGAACTAAAATCTAACCAAGTCGAAATCAAAAAGGCTATTGATGAGGTGCAATCAAAAATGGGGGCACTAAATGTTAGGATAAATGAGGCAGAAGAGAGAATCAGTGATATAGAAGACCAAATGATGGAAAATAAAGAGGCTGAGAAAAAGAGAGAGAAACAAATACAGGATCACGAGGGCAGAATTCGAGAGATAAGTGATACCATAAGACGAAACAACATTAGAATAATTGGGATCCCAGAAGAAGAAGAGAGAGAGGGGCAGAAGGTAGATTGGAGCAAATAATAGCACAGAACTTCCCTAATGTGAGGAAGGAAACAGGCATCAAAATCCAGGAGGCACAGAGAACCCGTCTCAAAATCAATAATAATAGGTCAACAGCCCGACATCTACTAGTAAAACTTACGAGTCTCAGAGACAAAGAGAAAATCCTGAAAGCAGCTCGGGAGAAGAGATATGTAACCTACAATGGTAGAAACATTAGATTGGCAACAGACCTATCCAAAGAGACCTGGCAGGCCAGAAAGGACTGGCAAGATATCTTCAGAGCACTAAACGAGAAAAATATGCAGCCAAGAATACTATATCCAGCTAGGCTGTCATTGAAAATAGAAGGAGAGATAAAAAGCTTCCAGAACAAACAAAAACTAAAGGAATTTGCAAACACGAAACCAGCCCTCCAAGAAATATTGAAAGGGGGCCTCTAAGCAAAGAGAGAGCCTAAAAGCAGCAAAGATCAGAAAGGAACACAGACAACATACAGTTAACAGTGACCTTACAGGCAATACAATAGCATTAAATTCATACCTTTCAATAGTTACCCTGAATGTAAATGGGCTAAATGCCCCAATCAAAAGACACAGGCTATCAGATTGGATTAAAAAACAAGACCCATCAATATGCTGTCTGCAAGAGACTCATTTTAGACCCAAGACACCCCCAGATTGAAAGTGAGGGGGTGGAAAACCATTTACCATGTTAATGGACACCAAAAGAAAGCTAGGGTGGCAATCCTATCAGACAAATTAGATTTTAAAATAAAGACTTAATAAGAGATGAGGAAGGACACTATATCCTACTTAAAGGGTCTATCCAACAAGAAGATCTAACAATTGTAAATATCTACACCCTGAACATGGGAACAGCCAATTATATAAGCCAATTAATAACAAAAGCAAGGAACACATTGACAACAATATAATAATAGTGGGGGACTTTAACAGCCCCCTGACTGAAATGGACAGATCGTCTATGCAAAAGATCAACAAGGAAATAAAGACTTTAAATGACACGCTGAACCAAATGGACTTCACAGACATATTCAGAACATTCCATCCCAAAGCAACGGAATACACATTCTTCTCTGGTGCCCATGGAACATTCTCCAGAATTGATCACATCCTAGGTCACAAATCAGGTCTCAACCGGTACCAAAAGATTGGGATCATTCCCTGCATATTTTCAGACCACAATGCTTAGAAACTAGAACTCATTCATAAGAGGAAAGTCGGAAAGAACTCAAATACATGGAGGCTAAAGAGCATCCTACTAAAGAATGAATGGGTCAACCAGGAAATTAAAGAAGAATTTAAAAAATTCATGGAAACCAATGAAAATGAAAACAAAACTGTCCAAAATCTTTGGGATACAGCAAAGGCAGTCCTGAGAGGAAAGTATATAGCAATACAAGCCTTTCTCAAGAAACAAGAAAGGTCTCAAATACACAACCTAACCGTACACTTAAAGGAGCTGGAAAAAGAACAGCAAATAAAGCCTAAACCCAGCAGGAGAAGAGAAATCATAAAGATCAGAGCAGAAATCAATGAACTAGAAACCAAAAGCACAGTAGAACAGATCAACGAAACTAGGAGCTGGTTCTTTGAAAGAATTAACAAGATTGATAAACCCCTGGCCAGAGTTATCAAAAAGAAAAGAGAAATGACCCAAATCAACAAAATCATGAATGAAAGAGGAGAGATCACAACCAACACCTAAGAAATACAAACAATTATAAGAACATATTATGAGCAACTCTATGCCAGCAAATTAGATAACCTGGAAGAAATGGGTGCATTCCTAGAGATGTATCAACTACCAAATTGAACCAAGAAGAAAGAGAAAACCTGAACAGACCCATAACCACTAAGGAAATTGAAGCAGTCATCAAAAATCTCCCAAGAAACAAAAGCCCAGGACCAGATGGCTTCCCAGGGGAATTCTATCAGACATTTAAAGAAGAATTAATACCTATTCTCCTGAAACTGTTCCAAAAAACAGAAATGGAAGGAAAACTTCTGAACTCATTTTATGAGGCATTACCTTGATCGCAAAACCAGACAAAGACCCCATCAAAAAGGAGAATTACAGACCAATATCCTTGATTAACATGGATGCAAAAATTCTCACCAAAATACTAGCCAATAGGATCCAACAGTACATTAAAAGGATTATTCACCACGACCAAGTGGGATTTATCCCTGGGCTGCAAGGCTGGTTCAACATTTGCAAATCAACGTGATACAATACATTAACAAAAGAAAGAACAAGAATCATATGATCCTCTCAATAGATGCACAAAAAGCATTTGACAAAGTACAGCATACTTTCTTGATCAAAACTCTTCAGAGTACAGGGTTAGAGGGTACATACCTCAATATCATAAAAACCATCTATGAAAAACCTACAGCGAATATCATTCTCAATGGGGAAAGGCTGAGAGCTTTCCCCCTAAGGTCAGGAACATGGCAGGGATGTCCACTCTCACCACTGCTATTCAACATAGTATTAGAAGTCCTAGCCACAGCAATCAGACAACAAAAAGAAATCAAAGGCATCCAAATCGGCAAAGAGGAAGTCAAACTCTCACTCTTTGCATATGATATGATACTTTATGTGGAAAACCCAAAAGACTCCACCCCAAAACTGCTAGAACTCATACAGGAATTCAGTCAAGTGGCAGGATATAAAATCAATGCACAGAAATCAGTGGCATTCCTATACACCAACAACAAGACAGAAGAGATTCAAATCAAGGAGTCGATCCCATTTACAATTGCACCCAAAACCATAAGATACCTAGGAATAAATTTAACCAAAGAGACAAAAGATCTGTACTCAGAAAACTATAAAATACTCATGAAAGAAACTGAAGACACAAAGAAAAGGAAAAACGTTCCATGCTCATGGATTGGAAGAACAAACATTGTGAAGATGTCCATGCTACCTAGAGCAGTCTACACATTCAATGCAATCCCCATCAAAATACCATCCACTTTTTTCAAAGAAATGGAACAAATAATCCTAAAATTTGTATGGAACCAGAAGAGACCCCGAATAGCCAGAGGAATATTGAAAAAGAAAAGCAAAGCTGGCGGCAACACAATTCCAGACTTCCAGCTCTATTACAAAGCTGTCATCATCAAGAGAGTATGGTACTGGCACAAAAACAAACACATAGAACAATGAAACAGAATAGAGAGCCCAGAAATGAACACTCAACTCTATGGTCAACTAACTTTGACAAAGCAGGAAAGAATGTCTAATGGAAAAAAGACAGTCTCTTCAACAAATGGTGTTGGGAAAATTGGAGAGCCACATGCAGAAGAAGGAAACTGGACCATTTCCTTACACCACACACAAAAATAGACTCCAAATGGTTGAAAGACCTAAACGTGAGACAGGAGTCCATCAAATCCTAAAGGAGAACACAGGTAGCAACCTCTTCAACCTCAGCCACAGCAACATCTTCCTCGGAACATCACCAAAGGCACAGGAAGCCAGGGCAAAAATGAACTATTGGGATTTCATCAAGATAAAAAGCTTTTCACAGCAAAAGAAACAGTCCACAAAACCAAAAGACAACCGACAGAATGGGAGAAAATATTTGCAAATGACATATCAGATAAAGGGCTAGTATCCAAAATTTATAAAGAACTTATCAAATTCAACACCCAAAGAACAAATAATCCAATCAAGAAATGCGCAGAAGACATGAACAGAAATTTTTTCAAAGAAGACATCCAAATGGCCAACAGACACATGAAACAGTGTTCAACATCACTCGGCATCAGGGAAATCCAAATCAAAACCTCAATGAGATACCACCTCACACCAGTCAGAATTGTGAAAATTAACAAGTCAGGAAACGACAGATGTTGGCAGGGATGTGGAGAAAGGGGAACTCTCCTACACTGTTGGTGGGAAAGCAAGCTGGTGCAATCACTCTAGAAAACAGTATGGAGGCTCCTCAAACAGTTGAAAATAGAGCTACCCCACGACCCAGCAATTGCACTACTGGGTATTTACCCCAAAGTTACAAATGTTAGGATCCAAAGGGGTACATGCACCCCGATGTTTATAGCAGCAATGTCCACACTAGCCAAACTGTGGAAAGAGTCAAGATGTCCATCGACAGATGAATGGATAAAGAAGATGTGGTATATATACACAATGGAATATTATGCAGCCATCAAAAGGAATGAGATCTTACCATTTGCAACGACGTGGATGGAACTGGAGGGTGTTATGCTGAGTGAAATAAGTCAATCAGAGAAAGACATGTATCACATGACCTCAGAGATATGAGTAATTTTTAATCTCAGGAAAGAAACTGAGGGTTGCTTGAGTGGGGGGGTAGGAGGGATGGGTGGCTGGGTGATAGACACTGGGGAGGGTATGTGGTATGGTGAGCGCTGTGAATTGTGCAAGACTGTTGAATCACAGATCTGTACTTCTGAAACAAATAATGCAACATATGTTAAGAAAAAAAAAGAAGAAGATAGCAGGAGGGGAAGAATGAAGGGGAATAAGTAGGAGGGGGGGACAAACCATGAGAGACAATGGACTCTGAAAAACAAACTGAGGGTTCTAGAGGGGAAGGGGGGGATGGGTTAGCCTGGTGATGGGTATTAAGGAGGGCAGATTCTGCGTAGAGCACTGGGTGTTATGCACAAACAATGAATCATGGAACACTACATCAAAAACTAATGATGTAATGTATGGTGATTAACATAACAATAAAAAATTAAAAAAAAAAACAAAGAACAAACAATCTGGGGGCACCTGGGTGGCTCAGTCGTTAAGTGTCTGCCTTCGGCTCAGGTCATGATCCCAGGGTCCTGGGATCGAGCCCCGCATCGGGCTCCTGCTCCACAGGAAGCCTGCTTCTCTCTCTCCCACTCCCCCTGCTTGTGTTCCCTCTCTCACTGTATCTCTGTCAAATAAATAAATAAAATCTTAAAAAAAAAAAGAAGAAACAATCTGTAAAGTAGGAAACTGATCATTTGAAGTTATGCAGTCAGAGGAGAAAAAAAGAATGAAAAATAGTGAAGAAAACCTTTGTCAGCTATAAGATAAATTTATACATTTTTGGACTCCAAAGGGAGAAAAAAGGGAGAAAGGGACAAAAAACTTATTTTAAGAAATAGTGGCTGAGAACTTTGCAAATCTAGAGAAAGATTTGGACTTTCAAGTTCAAGAAGCCTCTAGGGACTCAAAAAAATTTCAACTCAAAAAGATCTTCTGCAAAAAACGTTATAATAAATCTGTATAAATCAAAGACAGAACTTTAAAAGAGAGAAAAAAACTATTCACATACAAGGGAAATTTCACTAAACTGTCAGTGGATTTCAGAAGAAACTAGGCAAGTCAGGAAAGAGTGGGATGATATATCCAACGTGCTGAAAGAAAAAACTGCCAAACAGGAATACATTATCTAGAAAAGTTGCCCTTCAGAAATGGAGAGATAAAGACTTTACTTGACAAATAAGAACGGAGGGCATTCATCACCACCAGACTTGTCTTACAAGAAATGCTGAAAGGAGTTCATCAGACTGAAATTTAAGGAAACTGATTAGTAACAGGAAAACATATGAAAATATAAAACATACAAGTAAAAGTAACTATAAAGTCAAATTCAAAACATTCTAATACTGGACTAGAGTGGCAGGTTAATCACTTAACTCTAGTATAAAGATTAAAGGAAAAAAATATTTAAAAAATAACTATAGTTACAATAAATTTTTAATAGACACACAATAAAAAAAGATGTAAATTGTGACATCAACATAAAATTGGGGGGTAGAATGAAAGTGTAGAGTTTTTGCATGCAATTCAAATTAAGTTGCTATCAGTTTAAAATAGACTATTAATCTATAAGATGTCTTATATAAGCCTCATGATGACCATAAAGCAAAAACCTACTTAGATACTCAAAAGATAAAGAGAAGGAAATCAAAGCATAGGCACGGGAAATCAAAGGAACAAAGAACTACAAAACAGCAAGAACATAACTAATAAAATGGCACTAGTGAGCGCTTATCCATCAATAACTACTTTATATGTAAATTGACTGAATTCTCCAATGAAAAGGCATAAAGTGGTTGAATGGAAAAAAAAAACAAAAACCAACCAACTACCAAAAACACAAAGCTGAACTATATACTGCCTACAAGTGACTCACTTTAGCTTCAGAAGACACACATAGGATGAAAGTAAAGGAATGGGGAAAGATCTTCCATCAAACGGAAAACAAAAGAGGAGGACCTACACTTATTTCAGGCAAATTAGACTTTTAAGACAAAAATAGAAACAAGAGAAAAAGATTATATAGTAATAAAGGGATAAATTCATCAAGAGGACCTAACAATTGTCAACAAATATGCAACCAACATTGGAGCAGCTAAATACATTTAAGCAAATACCAACAGATCTGAAGAGGAAAACAGATAACACAATAGTAGGGAATATCAATATCCCATTTTCAACACAGGATTTACCATCCAGACAAAAAAATATAGAAAAATTGGACTGGAACCATACTTTAGACCAATTGGACCTAACAGACACATAAAAAACACTCCACCCAATAGGAGAATACACATTCTTCTCAACTGCACATGGAACATTCCCCAGGACACACCATATTTTAGGAAACAAAACAATCTTAATATAAATTTAAGAAGACTGAAATCATACCAAGTATCTTTTCCAACCACAGTGGTATGAATCTAGAAATCAGTGACAGAAGGAAAGCTGGAAAATTCACAAATATGAGGAAATTAAATACATTTTGAAGAAGAAATTAAATGGGAGAGAAGAAATGGGTCAAAGAAGGAATCAAAGGGAAGTCAAAATATACCTCCAAATGAATGAAAATGGAAATACAACATACCAAAATTTATGGTAGCAGCAAAAACAGTTCAAAGAGGGAACTTTGTAGTAATAAACGCCTACATTAGGAAAAAGAGAGATCTCACCTAAACAAATTGACATCTCAAATGACTAGAAACAGAAAAATATACTAAGAACAAAATTAGTAGAATAAAGGAAATAACAAAGATCAGACTAGAAATAGATGAAAAAGATCAAGAAAATGAAGAACTGGGTTTTTGTTTTTTTTTTTAAAGATAAACAGAAATGACAAAACCTTCATAAAGGCTAAGAGAGAGAAAGAGAAAATGCTTAATAAAATCAGGAATGGAAAAAAAAAGATATTACAACTGATGAAATACAAAGGATCGTTAGAGGCTATTATAAACAACTATGATGGTTCCTTAAAAACTTAAAAATAGAAATATCATATGAACCAGTAATTCCACTTACGGGTATATACCCAAAACAACTGAAAGCAAAATCTTGAAGAAATATTTGCACACCCATGTTCATAGCAACACTATTATCACAATAGCCAAGAGGTAGAAGCAACCCAAGTATCCATCAACAGATGGGTGAATAAAGAAAATGTGTATACATACAATGGAATATCATTCAGCCTTAAAAAGGAAGGAAATTCTGACATGTGCTACAACATGAATAAACCCTGAGGACATTATATTAAATGAAATAAGCTAGTTACACCAAAGGAAATAATGTATGATTCCAGTTACATGAAATATCTTGAGTAGCCAAATTCATAAAAACAGAAATTAGAGTGATAATTGGAGTAAGGGGAAATGGCATATTGTTTCAGTTTTTCAAGATGAAAAATTTTTTGAGATGATTGCTTAACAATATGAATATACTGAACACTACTGAACTGCACACTTAGATATGGTTAGGATGCTAAGTTTTATTTTACATGTTTACCACAGTAAAAAAATGTCAAACTTGTATACAAATGTTAATAGATCTATTCACAAATGCTAAGCACCAGGTGCAACCAAGATGCCCTTCAACAGGTGAACAGATAAACTGTGATAATCCAAGAATGGAATATTACTCAGCAATAAAAAATGAGTTATCTGTACAGCACATGAAAAAGAATGAAACTGTACTACTATCTTATACCATACACTAAAAAGTTAACTCAAAATGAGTTAAAGATTTGAATGTAAGATCTGAAATCATAAAACTCCAAGAAAACAAGCAGTAAGCTCCTTGACATCAGTCTGGGCAATGATTTTTTTGGATCTGACTCCAAAAGCAAAAGTAACAAAAGCAAAAATAAATGAGTGGGACTATGTCAAACTAAAAAGTTTTTGCATAGTAAAGGAAATCATCAACAAAATGAAAGCAAGCTACCAAATGAGAGAAAATATTTGCAAATCTTATCTGATAAGGGGTTAATAATAAAGAACTTACACAACTCAATAGCCAAAAAACTAACAATTTGATTTAAAAATGGGCAAAGGACCTGAATAGACATTTGTCTAAAGAAAACATATAGTCAACAGACACATGAAAAGATGCTCAACACCACTAATCATCAGGGAAATGCAAATCCAAACCACAATATGATATAACCTCATATCTGTTAGGATAGCTATTATCCAAAAAATAAGAAATAAGTGTTGGTGAGAATGTAGAGAAAAGGGAACCCTCGTGCACTGTTGGTGAGAATATAAGCTGGTGCAGCCACAAGGGAAAACATTATGGGGGTTCTTCAAAAAATTAGAAATAGAAATACCATATGATCCAGCAATTCCACTATGGGTCAAGGAAAATTAAAACACTAATTCCAAAAGATCTATGCACCCCCAGGTTCATCGCAGCATTACTTAAAATAGCCAAGATATGGAAACAACCTAAGTGTCTATCAATGGATGACTATATAAAGAAGATGTGAAATAGATCTCAATCTCTCTCTTCCTCCCCTCTCCCCCCGACCCCAAGAAATAAAACTCACTCATTAAAAAAGAATGAAATCTTGCCATTTGTGAAAACATGGATAGACCTCAGTGGCATTATGATAAGAAAAGTAAGTCAGAGAAAAGCAAATATTGTATGATCTCACTTACACATGGATCTTAAAAAGAAAAACAAACTAAGATACAGAAAACAAACTGGTGGTAAGGGATAGGCAAAATGGGTGAAGGCAAAAGGTACAAACTTCAAGTTATAATTAAATAAGTCACAGGGGGATGTAATGTACAGCAATGGTGACTATAGTTAATAATGTATAGCATATCTGAAAGTTGCTAGAAGAGTAGATCTTTAAAGTCATCACAAGAAAACATTTTGTAAATATGTAATGAATGGATGTTAACTAGACTTATTGTGGTGATCATTTCACAATATACACAAGTATCAAGTCATTATGTTGTACACTTAAAATTAATATGTTATATGTTAATTACCCCTGAATTAAAAAAAAAAAAAAGGAATGAATTATCAAGTAATTAAACAATATGGAGGAACCTTAAATGCATACTACCAAGTCAAAGAAGCCAGTTTTCAAAGGCAATTTACTGTCTCTTTCCAAGTATATGACATCCTGGAAAAGGATGCTGGGGAAGGAGCACAGAGGCAGCATAAGTAGGTGAAGTTCAGGGGATTTTTAGAGCAGTGAAATATAAGTATGTTAATAATCTTACACTAATGTAAGATGTAAATAATGTGGGAAAATGTGTGCACTGGGGTTATTGGAAAATGTACTTTCTGCTCAATTTTCCTATAAAACAAAACTGCTCTAAAAAATAAAATCTATCAATTTTTTAAAAAGTTATCTGTTCTTTTATCTCTATTAGATTGCTCTTTCTACTACAAATGCTGCAACAACTTAAAAACTACCCTTGAATTTATCATTTCAATTCTTCAGCTGGTATTTCATTCATTCACCAAATCATCCACTCATTCTTTCAGTGTTTGAATACTTATGGTATTTGTAGACTGATGATCACCCACCCATAGTTTTAAAAATATAACCTCTATATCATTTTACTTTCTTTTAAAAATATTTTATTATTTTCATATTTAGAGACTATGAATCATCTGTTGTATAAGCTTAGTATCTTAAATTAATTATAGGGGCCTCTCTAATGGAAGTTCCTAGAGTTATTTTTATAAGTTACTATGAGGATGTCAGTCTCCAGATTATATCCAAATTGGATACACCCAAATTTAACTTGTTACTTTTTTTCCACTGACAATTTATTCAATTGACTTGCTTTATCAATTGATATGACTGGTTATTACACTACATGTTGTACTACACTAGAGTGAGCAGCATCTAAGACCTGTTCTTGGCATACAGGATAATTTTACTAAAGTTTTCAATATTTCTTGAATTAATATCTTCCAGATACATGGAAAATATTACAAAAGGTATAATTTACTGAAAACTTGAATGTAATTACAGGATTATGGGACTTTTGAGGTTTTATCTTTGTAATAAAAATATTTTTATAATAATATTCAAAGATACACAGTTTCTGCTCTTAAGGACTCTGTTAAGAACCTTACAGTTAGTTTATAAGGAAACATAATTATTTGGTCAAAAAGGAAAACTGGAAACAAATGACTCAGTACAAAAATATTTAAAATGTCAAAACACTGTATATGATTCATTGCTAAAATAAATGGCTTAGATAAGTACTACATGAATTCTGAGGGCAAAACAACAACAACCTTGTGTGCTGGAATGGGCCATCTTCATGAAAGAGAAATTATAGGAGTTAGATCTTGAAGAAGCATAAGCAAAAAGTGAAAAATAAAGCCATGTTGAACAGTACCTGTGCCAACTGGTTCAGTTAGAGTAGTTGATATCAGAAGCTGAAGGACTGGAATCAAAACCACGGCAGGGCAAAATTAAGGAAGATCCTGAACTCCAAGCTAGTGAGTTTCTATATTAACTATGGGCAATGTAAGGCACTGACAGTTTTTTAGGGAAAAGCAGTATGTTGAAAGTAAACACTCGCACTCAGTTCATATTTGATGAAGGAAGTAGGTAGACCAGAAAAAGTTAAACAGCTATAAGAAAAATGATTATAGGGGTGATAGTGACTGAATTGAGAGGAGAACAGTGAAAACGGAAAGCATGCAAAAGTCACCACATATCCCCAAAAAAAGAAAAAAAATTGGAGGGAGATAACGTAGGTGGAGTCAAAGGAAAATCCAAGTTTATGAACTACTGAAAAATGATAAGATGAAGAAATGCTTTCTAAAAAATGTTAAGCTTGGACTGACCACACACCTTCAGTAGAAACAGACATTAAATAATTTGATAATATTGGAATTAGGACTCAATTGTAAGATTAAAACTAAATAAAAATATTCTATAATTAGCTTCATTGAAGTGATATTTGAAGCCCTGAACATAGATGCTATTCTCTAAAGGAGAAACTGTCATTAGTGAGAAAGACAAAACCAACTGAAATTTGGAGAACCTATTTTTAGGGTACAGATAAAGAAACGGACATCAATATAAAACACATATACCCAATTAAAAGTCAAAGAGAAAAGTAAAAACCCATCATGGGAACTAAGGAAAGTTTTGTTGCCTCTCCCATATAATCATGAAAATCTTTCCTATAATCCATATTCCTCTCAAAAAACTTCAAAATCATAACCATCACACACAAAAAAATTTTTTAAGTAGGCACCACCCTGGGCATGGGCTCAAACTCACAATCCTGAGATCAAATCCAGAGCTGATATCAAGAGTTGGACACTTAACTGACTGAGCCACCCAGGCAACCCAAGCCAGATCAAAATATTTTTAAAACAATTCTTTCTCAAAAAATATAAGACCGCAAGAGACAATCAATGACAACTGCACTTTACCATTAATTATTAGTAAATTATTCACTGATACATTATTCAGTAATAAACCAAAATGAAAATAATGATAGGATTTGAACCAAAAATCATACTGAGTTAATTCCATTGAAGTCTACACAAATGCACTTACAATTTCTTAAAAACGGGAAAAGGTCAGTTCCTTTCTAAAAATCATGATGACCGTGGGGGCGGAGCAAGATGGCGGAGGAGTAGGAGACCTAGATTTCATCTGGTCTCAGGAATTCAGCTGAATAGGGATCAAACCATTCTGAACACCTACGAACTCAACACGAGATCAAAGAGGAGAGTAGCAACAACTATCTGAACAGAGAAGCGACCACTTACTGGAAGGTAGGACGTGCGGAGAAGTGAATCTGAGGCGATATTCGGGAGGATAGACGGCGGAGGAGGGGCCTCCGTTGGCCACTTCTGGCAAGTGCTAGAGCCGCAGAGCACAAAATCGGACCTTTTAGAAGTCGGCTCCGCTGAGGGACGTCGCTCCAGTGGCTAAGCGGGGGTGGAACCCTCGCGGGACAGTGGGGTCTCAGGACCCTTGGGGTCACAGAAAGACCGGGGGAGCCTGAGTGCGGCAGAGCTTCCAGGTATCGGAGCGGGGAAGCCGGCTGCAGAGACGGAGCTGAGGCGCGGGCTCTCAGCTTGGGGTTGCCATAAACTGTGATCCGCGGCCCAGTCGGGCCACTGCTCCTGCAGCAGGGACCCAACAGGTGGCAGATCCGGGGAGACTCCCCTTCCTTCCCGGGGAGGAGCGGCGCGGGAACGCACCGCAGGGATCTGCTGGGTTTGGAGACTCCACACGGGGTCGGGTGCCAGAGATACAAACGCTCAGTCACAGGCCGGGTGAGCACGGAGAGCGGTCGGAGACCAGGGACAAGGGAGTGACTGCTTTTCTCTGGGGGCACACTGAGGAGCAGGGCCCCGATTTCTCAGCTCCTCCGGGTGGAGACTGGGAGGCCACAATTTTTGCCCTGGTCCTCCAAGGCTGTACGGACAGCTCACAGGGAACAAAAGCTCCTGAGAGCAAACCCGAGCAGCTTCCTTAGCCCGGATCAACAAGGGCGGGGCAATTCAGCCTCCGGCAAAGACATTTGGAAACCACAGCAACAGGCCCCTCCCCCAGAAGATCAGCACCAACAGCCAGCAAGCCAAGACCAAGTTTACCGATCAAGGAGAACGGGAGAACTCCAGCGCTAGGGGAATACTGCACATAGAATTCATGGCTTTTTTTTACCATGATTCATTAGTTCATCAAAGTTAATTTTTGTTAACTGATTTTTTTTTCTTTTTCTTTTTCCCTTTTTCAACCAACATCTTATCAATCTCTTTAAAAAAAAAAAAATTTTTTTTTATTTTTCATTTTTAGAGTCATATTTTATCCCTTCATACTAGTTACCCTTATTTTTGGCATATATATATGTTCTTCTCTCTTTAAAATTTTGAGATACAGTTTCTTCTAACACATAAAAATATACCCTAAATCACTAGTGTATGGTTCTGTTCTAGTCTCCTGCCTGATCACATTCTCTCCCTTTTTTCCTTTTTTTTTTTAAATCTTCTTTCTTTTTTCAAACAACTTCTTATCTTATCAAGTCCTTTTATATAATCTTTTATAATTTTCATCTTTACAGTCATCTTCTATCCCTTCATTGTATCAACCCTTATTTTGTACATATATGTCTTTCTTCCTTTAAAATTTTAGGAGGCACTTTTTTCTAACAGACCAAAATACGCCCAAAATCTAGTGTGTGGCACTGATCTATGCATTAGCCTGATCATATTTGATCACATTCTGCTTTTTTTGTATTGTTCTGATTTTGTTTTTATCTTTTTTCTTTTTTTTTTTTTCTTTTCTCTTTCTTTTCTCTTTCTTTCCCTTTCTTTTCCCCTGGTTTCAGGTCTTTTCTGATTTGTATACAGTATATTTGCTGGGGATGTTGTAGCATTTTGTTCTCTCATTCATCTATTCTCCTCTGGACAAAATGACAAGACGAAAAAAATCACCTCAGCAAAAAGAACAAGAGGTACTACCGTCAGCCAGGGACCTACTCAATACGGACATTAGTACGATGTCGGACCAGGAGTTCAGAATCATGACTTTAAAGATACTAGCTGGGCTTGAAAAAAGCGTGGAAGTTATTAGAGAAACCCTTTCTGGAGAAATAAAAGAACTAAAATCTAACCAAGTCAAAATCAAAAAGGCTATTGATGAGGTGCAATCAAAAATGGGGGCACTAACTGCTAGGATAAATGAGGCAGAAGAGAGAATCAGTGCTATAGAAGACCAAATGATGGAAAGTAAAGAGGCTGAGAAAAAGAGGGAGAAACAACTACAGGATCACGAGGGCAGAATTCGAGAGATAAGTGATTCGATAAGATGAAACAACATTAGAATAATTGGGATCCCAGAAGAAGAAGAGAGAGAGAGAGGGGCAGAAGGTATACTGGAGCAAATAATAGCACAGAACTTCCCTAATGTGAGGAAGGAAACAGGCATCAAAATCCAGGAAGCACAGAGAACCCCTCTCAAAATCAATAAAAATAGGTCAACACCCCGACATCTACTAGTAAAACTTACGAGTCTCAGAGACAAAGAGAAAATCCTGAAAGCAGCTCGGGAGAAGAGATATGTAACCTACAATGGTACAAATATTAGATTGGCAACAGACCTATCCACAGAGACCTGGCAGGCCAGAAAGGACTAGCAAGATATCTTCAGAGCACTAAACGAGAAAAATATGCAGCCAAGAATACTATATCCAGCTAGGCTATCATTGAAAATAGAAAGAGAGATAAAAAGCTTCCAGAACAAACAAAAACTAAAGGAATTTGCAAACACGAAACCACCCCTCCAAGAAATATGGAAAGGGGTCCTCTAAGCAAAGAGAGAGCCTAAAAGCAGCAAAGATCAGAAAGGAACAGGGACAACATACAGTAACAGTCACCTTACAGGCAATACAATGGCACTAAATTCATACCTTTCAATAGTTACCCTGGATGTAAATGGGCTCAATGCCCCAATAAAAAGACACAGGCTATCACACTGGATGAAAAAACAAGACCCATCGATATGCTGTCTGCAAGAGACTCATTTTAGACCCAAGACACCCCCAGATTGAAAGTGAGGGGGTGGAAAACCATTTACCATGCTAATGGACACCAAAAGAAAGCTGGGGTGGCAATCCTTATATCAGACAAACTAGATTTTAAAACAAAGACTGTAATAAGAGATGAGGAAGGACACTATATCCTACTTAAAGGGTCTATCCAACAAGAAGATCTAACAATTGTAAATATCTACGCCCCGAACATGGGAGCAACCAATTATATAAGGCCATTAAAAACAAAAGAAAAGAAACACATTGACAACAATACAATAATAGTGGGGGACTTTAACACCCTCCCCTACTGAAATGGACAGATCATCTAAGCAAAAGATCAACAAGGAAATAAAGACTTTAAATGAAACACTGGACCAAATGGACTTCACAGACATATTCAGAACATTCCATCCCAAAGCAACGGAATACACATTCTTCTCTAGTGCCCATGGAACATTCTCCAGAATTGATCACATCCTAGGTCACAAATCAGGTCTCAACCGGTACCAAAAGATTGGGATCATTCCCTGCATATTTTCAGACCACAATGCCTTGAAACTAGAACTCAATCACAAGAGGAAAGTCGGAAGGAACTCAAATACATGGAGGCTACAGAGCATCCTCCTAAAGAATGAATGGGTCAACCAGGAAATTAAAGAAGAATTTAAAAAATTCATGGAAACCAATGAAAATGAAAACACAACTGTCCAAAATCTTTGGGATACAGCAAAGGCAGTCCTGAGAGGAAAGTATCTAGCAATACAAGCCTTTCTCAAGAAACAAGAAAGGTCTCAAATACACAATCTAACCCTACACCTAAAGGAGCTGGAGAAAGAACAGCAAATAAAGCCTAAACCCAGCAGGAGAAGAGAAATAATAAGGATCAGAGCAGAAATCAATGAAATAGAAACCAAAAGAACAGTAGAACAGATCAACGAAACTAGGAGCTGGTTCTTTGAAAGAATTAACAAGATTGATAAACCCCTGGCCAGACCGATCAAAAAGAAAAGAGAAATGACCCAAATCAACAAAATCATGAATGAAAGAGGAGAGATCACAACCAACACCTAAGAAATACAAACAATTATAAGAACATATTATGAGCAACTCTATGCCAGCAAATTAGATAACCTGGAAGAAATGGGTGCATTCCTAGAGATGTATCAACTACCAAAACTGAACCAGGAAGAAATAGAAAACCTGAACAGACCTATAACCACTAAGGAAATTGAAGAAGTCATCAAAAATCTCCCAAGAAACAAAAGCCCAGGGCCAGATGGCTTCCCAGGGGAATTCTATCAGACATTTAAAGAAGAATTAATACCTATTCTCCTGAAACTGTTCCAAAAAATAGAAATGGAAGGAAAACTTCCAAATTCATTTTATGAGGCCACCATTACCTTGATCCCAAAACCAGACAAAGATCCCATCAAAAAGGAGAATTACAGACCAATATCCTTGATGAATATGGATGCAAAAATTCTCACCAAAATACTAGCCAATAGGATCCAACAGTACATTAAAAGGATTATTCACCACGGCCAAGTGAGATTTATCCCTGGGCTACAAGGCTGGTTCAACATCCGCAAATCAATCAATGTGATAAAATACATTAACAAAAGAAAGAATAAGAATCATATGATCCTCTCAATAGATGCAGAAAAACCATTTGACAAAGTACAGCATCCTTTCTTGATCAAAACTCTTCAGAGTATAGGGATAGAGGGTACGTACCTTAATATCATAAAAGCCATCTACGAAAAACCTACAGTGAATATCATTCTCAATGGGGAAAAGCTGAGAGCTTTTCCCCTAAGGTCAGGAATGTCCACTCTCACCACTGCTATTCAACATAGTATTAGAAGTCCTAGCCACAGCAATCAGACAACAAAAAGAAATCAAAGGCATCCAAATCGGCAAAGAGGAAGTCAAACTCTCACTCTTTGCATATGATATGATACTTTATGTGGAAAACCCAAAAGACTCCACCCCAAAACTGTTAGAACTCATACAGGAATTCAGTCAAGTAGCAGGATATAAAATCAATGCACAGAAATCAGTGGCATTCCTATACACCAACAACAAGACAGAAGAAAGACAAATCAAGGAGTCGATCCCATTCACAATTGCACCCAAAACCATATGATACCTAGGAATAACTTTAACCAAAGAGGCAAAGGATCTGTACTCAAAAAACTATACAATACTCATGAAAGAAATTGAAGAAGACACAAAGAAATGGAAAAACTTTCCATGCTCATGGATTGGGAGAACCAACATTGTGAAGATGTCCATGCTACCTAGAGCAATCTACACATTCAATGCAATCCCCATCAAAATACCATCCACTTTTTTCAAAGAAATGGAACAAATAATCCTAAAATTTGTATGGAACCAGAAGAGACCCCGAATAGCCAGAGGAATCTTGAAAAAGAAAAGCAAAGCTGGTGGCATCACAATTCCGGACTTCCAGCTCTATTACAAAGCTGTCATCAAGACAGTATGGTACTGCCACAAAAACAGACACATAGATCAATGGAACACAATCGAGAGCCCAGAAATGGACCCTCAACTCTATGGTCATCTTATCTTTGACAAAGCAGGAAAGAATGTCCAGTGGAAAAAAGACAGTCTCTTCAACAAATGGTGTTGGGAAAATTGGAGAGCCACATGCAGAAGAATGAAACTGGACAATTGCCTTACACCACACACAGAAATAGACTCCAAATGGTTGAAAGACCTAAACGTGAGACAGGAGTCCATCCAAATCCTAAAGGAGAACACAGGTAGCAACCTCTTCGACCTCAGCCGCAGCAACTTCCTCCTAGAAACATCACCAAAGGCACAGGAAGCCAGGGCAAAAATGAACTATTGGGATTTCATCAAGATAAAAAGCTTTTGCACAGCAAAAGAAACAGTCCACAAAACCAAAAGACAACCGACAGAATGGGAGAAAATATTTGCAAATGACATATCAGATAAAGGGCTAGTATCCAAAATCTATAAAGAACTTATCAAACTCAACACCCAGAGAACAAATAATCCAATCAAGAAATGGGCAGAAGACATGAACAGACATTTTTCCAAAGAAGACATCCAAATGGCCAACAGGCACATGAAAAAGTGCTCCACATCGCTCGGCATCAGGGAAATCCAAATCAAAACCTCAATGAGATACCACCTCACACCCATCAGAATGGCTAAAATTAACAAGTCAGGTAACGACAGATGTTGGCGGGGATGTGGAGAAAGGGGAACCCTCCTACACTGTTGGTGGGAATGCAAGCTGGTGCAACCCCTCTGGAAAACAGTATGGAGGTTCCTCAAACAGTTGAAAATAGAGCTACCGTTCGATCCAGCAATTGCACTACTGGGTATTTACCCCAAAGATACAAATGTAGGGACCCGAAGGGGTACGTGTACCCCAATGTTTATAGCAGCAATGTCCACAATAGCTAAACTGTGGAAAGAGCCAAGATGTCCATCGACAGATGAATGGCTAAAGAAGAAGTGGTATATATACACAATGGAATATTATGCAGCCATCAAAAGGAATGAGATCTTGCCATTTGCAACGACGTGGATGGAACTGGAGGGTGTTATGCTGAGTGAAATAAGTCAATCAGAGAAAGACATGTATCATATGACCTCACTGATATGAGGAATTCTTAATCTCAGGAACAAACTGAGGGTTGCTGGAGTGGTCAGGGGTGGGAGGGATGAGGTGGCTGGGTGATAGACATTGGGGAAGATATGTGCTACGGTGAACGCTGTGAATTGTGTAAGACTGTTGAATCACAGATCTGAAACAAATAATGCAACATATTTTAAGAAAAAAGAAAAAGAAGAAGATAGCAGGAGAGGAAGAATGAAGGGGAGTAAGTCAGAGGGGGAGACGAACCAGGAGAGATGATGGACTCTGAAAAACAAACTTGAGGTTTCTAGAGGGGCGGAGGGTAGGGAGATGGGTTAGCCTGGTGATGGGTATTAAAGAGGGCACATTCTGCATGGAGCAGTGGGTGTTATGAAGAAACAATGAATCATGGAACACTACACCAAACAAATTATGTAATATATGGTGATTAACATAAGAATAAAAAAATTAAAAAAAAATAAAAATCATGATGACCGTAATATGAGTTTAATATCCTAAGGAGGAGTTACCTAGTAAGAAGACACTGCATACAGGGCAAGCCAGGCAAGATAACATAGCCTAATAATTTAGAATTCCCACCCTGATAACTGAGGGTTTTCATTCATTCATTCATCAATGCATTCACTCATTCATTTTTTAAATTAATGAGTAGCCATTATGTGTCAGGCATTAAGAATACAAATATGAGTCAGACACATCCCTGCTATCCAGGGAAGTATTGTCCTTAACCAAAATGCATGTGAATATTAGGCAAGACAAAAATGGAAATATCTGATTTCCATAAAGACATATAATTTGCAAGTCAGTCAAAATAGAAGGTGGCATTTGTGAAAGAATAAGTCCATCTGCACCTTACTGTAAAGATTAGAAAAAGACTTTTATAGCATGAATAAGTAGCCTAACTTGCTCCTTTCTCATTTCTTCTAATTTAAACTTGGTAGTTTAATTTGGTCCAGTTTGAGCATCAGTCACCCTAATTTTATCTACATAGAAGTTTGTTTCAAGAAACAGAGCAAAAGGAGTATAAATTAATATTCCCTTAAACAGAATTGGGTATTGTTTGAAATCAATATCTTAATAACTTTGATAATAAACTCCCAGCAATGTGCAAAATATCAAACTCTGTAGAAGTCAAGATTTAAAATCCCACAATGACCCTTAGGGAAAAATTACCTTGACTATTGCAAAGCAATTTATTCCAGTCAGAAATTGTGTTTCAGACATTGTCTCTCGGTAGTTGGCAATCAGCAAACTCTAGCAATCATATAATATCCAATCTTCAAAAGAAAAAGTTTCAAGAGAGCAGAAATTATGCAAAGGTTAATTTCAACTTGATGAGTTTAGAAAGCGATCTAAAATATAAAAAACAGTGAGTATAAATAAAATGGACACCAAGTGCAACTTTTAAAAATGTGCATGGTAAATTCTCAGTGATTATACTTATAATTTACCTTGCAATTAACAGAAATTTAATGGGAACTCAAAACTGGATTAATAGATTATATAGATAGGAAACATCACTTTCAGTATATGAGAATCAATTCTTGTTCAGGTTATTAAGCTAATAACCTGGAGGAAATATAGATAATGGGTTAGAAATTGTAGCATTCCACAGTTAAGCAATACTGCAAATAAAAACAGCATCTGAGAAAGACAGAATAAGAAGACAAGGGGTAATGCATTTCTTAAAATATTGTTTCCCTATTTCATTTCAGAAATGGATCCAAAAGAAGTAGTGAAAAATAGCTGTAACATACATATGTGCCACATCTGCAGTTTTTCAAGTAAATTGAGGTGGATTCCTGGTTATATGTGAAAAAAATAACCATTTCTTACATGTATTTTTTTCAAAAAGATAATTGTAACTATGACATAGGCACGGTGATTCTAAATTTTAAATTAAAATGTTGAAATGTTAAGAGAACTTTCATAGGCTGCATATTAATAACAGAAATTAATTCTGCTTGTTTTGAGAAAAGGGTAGCATGGATTTAAAAAGCTTTCTAAAATGAGCTTAACTACAATAGAAAAAAAATTAATAAAATGTGGTGAAACATTACTAAAGAGGCTGTGGAATCTCCTAAGATTAATAAAGTCAGGAACACATCTATCTTGACTTGTTTAAATGAAGCCAGATTGAAGGCTTAAAGTTGAATTAAGTGAAAGCAAATAATCTCTTTTCATCAGTCATGTTTGTGGATTCCCTAGTCAAAGACATCCAAAAGACATGAAAGTTTTAAAATGTATAACATTGCTTATACCACAGATAATCAACTTGTATGTAAAACAGCATACTGAGGGGAAGATATCTAACATTTAATTGTAAAGAATGAGTAAATATAAGACATATAAAAGGTAGAGGGGTGCCTGGGTGGCTCAGCTGTTAAGCATCTGCCTTCGGCTCAGGTCACGATCCCACGGTCCTAGGATCGAGCCCGCATCAGGCTCCCTGCTTGGAGGGAAGCCTACTTCTCCCTCTCCCTCTCCCACTCCCCCTGTGTTCCCTCTCTCACTGTGTCTTTCTCTGTCAAATAAATAAATAAAATCATTAAAAAAAAAAAAAGGTAGAAATTGCAGTAGAAATTTTTAAAGGCACCTGAATTATCTTTCTTCAATTATCCTTCTTCAATTTCAAATGTTATTAAAGAAATGTTTATAATTAATTTTAAATGCTATATATATTATAGACCTATATAAAAGTATATAATAAATACCTTTCAGTTTTTCTGGTTAAGGAATGAATCTCACTAGAATTTTCAAGTCAAAATAATGTCTTCTCATTCTAACCTAAATTAATAGATGTTTCAACTGTGAAACACAGCCAAGAGGCTTCCCTGAGGCTCACTTCCAATACCCTTCCCAGAGCTTTCTTATCTACCCAGGGTTGGATCCTGGGGAGATGCAAAGAAGAAAAGCACTTAGTTTTCATCTTTAAAGAGCCCACACTCTTTAAAGTAGGGAAGACTGACCTATAAACAAGGAATTATGACAAACTTGATAAATGCTAAAATGGAGATTTGTTATGTAGCGCTTTCAAAGATTGAAATAAGTTATTATATAGGCTTGGGGCTTAGAGGAAGATGAACAGCTCCAGACAGTCAAAGGAATGTGAGGCCAGTCTCCCAAGGAAAGCTTCAGAAGACCCTGCTGCTAATATTTAAAAAGGTAATACTGGGGCGACTGGGTGGCTCAGATGGTTAAGTGCCTGCCATCGGCTCAGGTCATGATCTCAGGGAGCTGGGATCGAGCCCCGCCAAGCAGGGAGCCTGCTTCTCCCTCTCCCTCTACTGTTCCCTCTGCTTGTGCTCTCTCGTTCTGTTAAATAAATAAATAAAATCTATAAAAAATAAAAATTAAAAAAATTAAAAATAAAAAGGTGATACTAAATTACACACTAAACTTATCCTGACATGTTTCATTTTCAGTGCCCATGGAATTTCCATCTATTGCTGGTCTTCTCATCATATAAGAAGTTCTCATCTTACAACAAAAGCTGAGTATACAAAAGTTGAGTATACTCATCAGGCATAATGAGAACAGGACCTATGTAATGTTTCATGGCAATAATGATGACATCAATCCAAAACTCAGACACAACCAAGTCATCCACACCATGGGGAATAAAAAAGAGCCATTTATCTTTAAAAGTTTTTAAGTATTTAGTAGATCTAATGCTATTAAGAAACAAGGTAGGGGTGGGTAGCTCTTTTGGTTGGGCATCAGCCTTCCGCTCAGGTCGTGATCCTGGGGTCATGGGATCGAGCCCCAAGTCTGGCTCCCTGCTCTGCACGAAGTCTGCTTCTCCCTCTCTCTCTGCTCCTCCCTGCCCGTTTGTGTGCATGGGCTCTCTCGCTCTCAAATAAATAAAGAGAAAGAAAAGAAAAAGGAAAAGAAAAAGGAAAAGAAAGAAACATTAGTTCAAAGTCTTTGGAAATAAGCCTGTCCTTTCTTCTTAATAGTTGTGCATTTAAAATATTCCTATTGAATTTTAGTGCTCTTCACAGAGCAGAGGACAAATCATTTCTCCAAACTGGCAAAGATGTGTTGAAATAAAATTTAAAACAACAGCCAGGGAAAAAAGGGGGGGGGAGGATCCTCTTCCTTTTTGATACTAAATATATAGACTTTGTTAAAATACTTTCTTCTCTTTATGTGAATCAGATTTACAAGCAATATACATTGGAACTAAAATTTTGTGGAATTTTTTAAATGGCATAATGAATGCATTTATAGCAAGGACCTATTTTCTCTCATTTTAATACATTTATTTTAACCTTTGTCAATCACAGAATATATACACCACACTTTTACTGAAAAAATTTCCTTGATTATTTGCCAGATAATTATTTTCAGTTTGATACATTTAGAAACAACATGCTGAGGCATTTTGTATTCTTTCCTTTGAGGATCAGCATAAAAATGTTAATATGATCCATTCCTATTAATATCTGCACATAGATTATGTATAGTAAAACTCTTAATATGCTGTTGGAACTAGACAGCTACTATCCCCACACAGAATACATGTGAACAAAAAACAGGTGAAACTTTGGACATGTTTCCCTCTCAACATTTCCAGATGGACTTTTCTTTCCCTCTTTCTTTACAATTTTGAACACTCCTATTTTGTTTAACTGTGCTAAACCTAGGGCTATCTTCCATTCACTAGGAAGATTTTCCCCGGCTTTTTCTGTCCAAAGACTGTGTACTCCCACCGCTGTTTTCATTTCTCACCCAAAAAGTCTGTTTTCCTTTCTAGCAATCACACCTCACCCCTAATGAAAAATTCACTGAATTCACCCCTCCTCCTCTTGCTATTTCTGGAACTTTCTTCTCAAAAATTGTGTTGACACTCAGAAAAGCCTTATATATATTACTTATTCTTCCCTAATTATAACTTTAGCAGTCCATTTCAATCAGATCAGAAAATGAAGAGCTGATTACTGACATTTATAATTATATTTATGTCTATAGTAACCCATTCAGCCCAATTATAATTTTTGATCAAAGCAAATTAAGTTGTTTAATTAATTATAAAAGGATTCTCAATGCAGAATGGAAAATTAGTATAAGCATACAAGGATGGAAAACTGCTAATCAATAGGTAAAAAAAATTTTTTAAAGATTTTATTTATTTGACAGAGAGAGACACAGCAAGAGAAGGAACACAAGCAGAGAGAGTGGGAGAGGAAGAAGCAGGCTTCCCGCTGAGCAGGGAGCCCAATGCGGGGCTCGATCCCAGGACTCTGGGATCATGACCTGAGCCGAAGGCAGATGCTTAACCAACTGAGCCACCCAGGTGCCCCTCGATAGGTATAAATTTAAAATAACAGATGACAAAGACAATAACAGATGACATTATGATAGAGTCCATGAAAATATTTTACCAACAGAAACACAAGAGTTGCCAAAATTATGTATCAACAAGCAAAAATACAAGTATCAATACCTGGACTAATTGAAAATAGATAATAAAATAAACAAACCTAGAGAAGACAAAAAGAAACAACGAAAAAAGATTCAAAAGATTCAATTGTTGTTAATTGCTTTAATTTACCCAAAGCATTATGAAAAACATCAAACGTTTTGTTGTCAAATGTAACAAAACTAATTGTGCTGACTATATATTCTGCTAATAGACTCGATATTTTATTTTGCTGATTGTTCAAAGAAAAAGAAAAAAATACATGGGGCTTAAAAAAAAACCATTCTATTCAGACAAAGTATCTCTGAAACATGGAGAAACATACATCAAGCATGTAGCCTAATGAATGAACAGCTTGAACTTACCAACAGGTTAAGATAAAGAAAGCAAGCCAATTAACTAAAGTATTAAATTGATTATAAAACTACTATTCAAGATAGTTAAAATTTTTTACCCTGTAATCAGTTTTGGAGATACTTTTGGGTAACTGTCATATAATTAGACCATGTTTTAGTCTTGCTTTCAAAAATAAGATCATGAATGAAAGAGGAGAGATCACAACAAACACCAAAGAAATACAAACAATTATAAGAACATATTATGAGCAACTATATGCCAGCAAATTAGATAACTGGAAGAAATGGACGCATTCCTAGAGACGTATAACTACCAAAACTGAACAAAGAAATAGAAAACCTGAACAGACCCGTAACCACTAAGGAAATTGAAGCAGTCATCAAAAATCTCCCAACAAAGAGCCCAGGGCCAGATGGCTTCCCAGGGGAATTCTACCAAACATTTCAAGAAGAATTCATACCTATTCTTTTGAAGCTGTTCCAAAGAATAGAAATGGAAGGAAAACTACCAAACTCATTTTATGAGGCCACCATTACCTTGATCCAAAACCAGACAAAGACCTCATCAAAAAGGAGAACAACAGACCAATATCCCTGATGGATATGGATGCAAAAGTTCTCACCAAAATACTAGCCAATAGGATTCAACAATACATTAAAAGGATTATTCACCACAACCAAGTGGGATTTATCCCTGAGTTGCAAGGTTGATTCAACCTCTGCAATTCAATCAATGTGATACAGTACATCAATAAAAAACAAGAACCATATGATCCTCTCAATAGATGCAGAAAAAGAATTTGACAAAATACAGCATCCTTTCTTGATCAAAACTCTTCACAATGTAGGGATAGAGGGTACATACCTCAATAGCATAAAAGCCATCTATGAAAAACCTACAGCAAATATCATTCTCAATGGGGAAAAGCTGAGAGCCTTCCCCCTAAGGTCAGGAACACAGCAGGGATGTCCACTATCACCACTGCTATTCAACATAGTATTAGAAGTCCTAGCCACAGCAATCAGACAACAAAAAGAAATCAAAGGCATCTGAATCAACAAAGAAGTCAAACTCTCACTCCTTGCAGATGATATGATATTGTATGTGGAAAACCCAAAAGACTCCACCCCAAAACTGCTAGAACTCATACAGGAATTCAGTCAAGTGGCAGGATATAAAATCAATGCACAGAAATCAGTGGCATTCCTATACACCAACAACAAGACAGAAGAGAGACAAATCAAGGAGTCGATCCCATTTACAATTTAACCAAAGAGGCAAAGAATCTGTACTCAAAATCATAAAATACTCATGAAAGAAATTGAGGAAGACACAAAGAAATGGAAAATCATTGCATCCTCATGGACTGGAAGAACAAACAATCTACACATTGAAAGCAATCCCTATCAAAATACCATCCACTTTTTTCAAAGAAATGGAATAAATAATCCTAAAATTTGTATGGAACCAGAAAAGACCCCGAATAGCCAGAGGAATGTTGAAAAAGAAAAGTAAAGCTGGCGGCATCACAATTCCGGAATTCCAGCTCTATTACAAAGCTGTCATCATCAAGACAGTATGGTATTGGCACAAAAACAGACACACAGATCAATGGAAAAGAATAGAGAGCCCAGAAAAGGACCTTCAACTCTATGGTCAACTCATCTTCAACAAAGCAGGAAAGAATATCCAGTGGAAAAAAAGACAGTCTCTTCAACAAATCGTGTTGGGAAAACTGGACAGCCACATGCAGAAGAATGAAACTGGACCATTTCCTTACACCACACACAAAAATAGACTCAAAATGCATGAAAGACCTAAATGTGAGACAGGAATCCATCAAAATCCTTGAGGAGAACACAGGCAGCAACCTCTTCGACCTCAGCCACAGGAACTTCTTCCTAGAAACTTCGCCAAAGGCAAGGGAAGCAAGGGCAAAAATGAATTATTGGGACTTCATCAAAATAAAAAGCTTTTGCACAGCAAAAGAAACAGTCAACAAAACCAAAAGACAACCAACAGAATGGGAGAAGATATTTGCAAATGACATACCAGATAAAGGGCTAGTATCCAAATCTATAAAGAACTTCTCAAATTCAACACCGAAAGGACAAATGATCCAATCAAGAAATGGGCAGAAGACATGAACAGACATTTCTGCAAAGAAGACATCCAAATGGCCAAGAGACACATGAAAAATGCTCAATATCACTCGGCATCAGGGAAATCCAAATCAAAACCTCAATGAGATACCACCTCACACCAGTCAGAATGGCTAAAATTAACAAGTCAGGAAATGATAGATGTTGGTGAAGATGCGGAGAAAGTGGAACAAATCCTCCTACATTGTGGTGGGAATGAAAGCTGGTACAGCCACTCTGGAAAACAATATGGAGGTTCCTCAAAAAGTTGAAAATAGAGCTACCCTATGACCCGCAATTGCACTACTGGGTATTTACCCCAAAGACACAAATGTAGTGATCCAAAGGGGCACGTGCACCCAATGTTTATAGCAGCAATGTCCACAATAGCCAAACTATGGAAAGAGCCTAGATGTCCATCAACAGATGAATGGATAAAGAAGATGTGGTATATATACATAATGGAATATTATGCAGCCATCAAAAAAATTAAATCTTGCCATTTGCCACACATCGATGGAACTAGAGGGTATTATGTTAAGCGAAATAAGACAATCAGAAAAGGATAATTATCATATGATCTCACTGATATGAGGAATTCAGGAACCAAGACAGAGGATCATAGGGAAAGGGGGGAAAAATGAAACAAGATGAAACCAGAGAGGGAGACAAACCATAAGAGACTCTTAATCTCAGGAAACAAACTGAGGGTTCCTGGAGTAGAGGGGGGGTGGGAGGGATAGAGTGGCTGGGTGATGGACATTGGAGAGGGTAAGTGCTATGGTGAGCACTGTAAATTGTGTAAGACTGATGAATCACAGACCTGTTCCCTGGAAAAAATAATACATTATATGTTAATAAAAGTAATTTTAAAAAATCATAAAATGTGTTAAAATTTTGCTAAAAAACAGGAGAATCCAAATCAAAATACAATAGAGAACATTCTTTCTAGGAAGCGGCTAAGATCAGAGGTGTAAGGCACACTTTCATACACAACAGTGTATTCCTTACACTATTCGTACCCGGCACTTCAATGCCAAACTGTTATCTGGGCCTGATCGCACAGGTTCCTAATCTTTATTGGGTCTTGGGATAAAATTTATGGATCCTCTGCAATAGAATGCACATGTAAGGGGACAGGGGTGAGGGGGATGGGCTAGCCTGGTGTTGGGTATTAAAAAGGGCACATTCTGCACGGAGCACTGGATGTTATACGCAAACAATGAATCATGGAACACTACAGCAAAAACTAATGATGTAATGTATGGTGATTAACATAATAAAAAAAATTTAAAAAAGAATGCACATAATACCATACACATTAAAATTAAACTCATGAATCATAAGGTCATCTTCACATCATTCTCACCCTTAAGCTATGGGTCCATAACTTCAAGTTAAGAATTCAGACCTAAACACACACACACACACACACACACACACACAGCACTGCTGGAAGTTCTTAAAAACTGCAGTATGGCTCTCTAAGTGTATATGTAACAACAATATATATCAGCAGGTACAACATAGTGCCAATAACATCTCATATGATTTAAAACCTCTTCTCTACAACTGTCCTAATATCATTAAGTGGCAGACTCTAGGCTACTTTCAAACAATTGGGAGTAAATGGTTCCCAGTTCCGAGCTCTACTTCATCAGATTATACTATCTGCAAATTAATAGAGTAGGTAATCAACTGTCTCAATATAAAATTCACTGTAAATTCAATTCAAAGTTTCTAAAATTCGGGATGCCTGTTGGTTCAGTCAGTAGAGCATGCAACTCTTGATCTCGGAATTGTAAATTCAAGGTCTATGTTGGGTGTAGAGATTACACAAAAAATAAAAAAAATAACTTTAAAAAAACCTAAAAAGTTTCTTAAAATTAAAGAATAGCCACTGTTTTCCAAATAACTATCTGATCTTAGAATATCATCCTAAATCCAGGATGAATATCACAGCATACCAATACATTAGCTCAGTATAATCCATCTTATATAAGCTTCACGCTGGAATGTGAAGGATCATGAGCATCAACTTTGTCAATTTTTTTTCAACTTTGCTGACCCACATTTGCTCATCTGTCTTCTCTTTCAATGTTACCCTAAGCATTGTAGGTTCAATAACAAATACCTTTTTTCTATCCCTTTGGGGAGAAACCTATGATTATTTTGTGCTGAATAATGAATATACACCTCCTTTAGAGAATATCATTCTGCAGAATTCCACTAACTTATTTTTAAAAGCTGACTTGAGCATTGTACACATAAAATACACTACAAAAAAGTAGTTAACTGTTTTATCCATCTTGCTTCATCCATCCATATGGTTATTTGTCCAACCATAAAAAAAATCACCCATAAATATCATTGCAATGAGCTCAACACATGACTATTTTTCTAGGTATCCTTAGAACTGAGTATATATAACAACATGCAGATGGCTTCCTTACAGCTTCAGACCATGCCCTGTATAACCAAAGATATAATGAACAATCAATAGCCACTCTAGAGGACCACTTCCCACTGTGTATCAAGAACCTTAAAAATCCCTACCATTTGGCTCTGCACATTCATTTATAAGAATTCATCCAAAGAGTGATGAAAATATATAAGAATGTATAAAGAAAAACAGTCATAACAGCACAATTTATAATAAGAAAATGCTTTATTAAAAAGTTTAAGTGCCCAGCAATCAATGATCAAGCAGCTATCATAGGGCATATCAATATGATATAGTCATTGAAAATTATGTTTTAGAAGATAGTTTATGGAATAAAAAGATTATTACATGGTAAAGTGGAGGGGAAAAGAGGCTATAAAACACTGAGTGTAATCCCATTTTTCAAAAATTAAATATAAATTTATGTATAGAAAAAGACCTGAGAGAATATACACCAAAATGTAACTGTAGGTGATCCCTGGGGTGGTGGAATTGTACATGTATTTTATTTTATTCTTGTTGTGTTGCTGCTTCACATTCTCTGTTCATTTGTATAGTATACATGTATTATTTCTATAAAAAAGGAAAAGTCCATTTTCTCCAAGTTATAAAATTTAGCGAAAGTGGAACACATAATGTATAAAATTACCATAAAAATTAATTTTCGAGAAAGTAAAATTGGGATGTTGTTCCTCTACCTCACATAACTCAGGAAATTTCTGCTGTCATGAATGTTACATGGTTTATTGCAGAATCACAATTAGAAATTAAGTCATGTAACCCCCAAACCCTGCTCTTTTGAAACAGAAGAGGTCACTCTCATCATCACTACGTTTTCCTTTAGATCATCCTCACTTCTACTCCTTGGTAAATTCACAATTGATTGGCTTACTCATCATTTTTCTTCTCTCCCTCTTTCCCCAATCTCCCTTTTATTAGTAAACAGTTTTCTTCTTACAAATAAAAAAACAACTACCTTAAAATATACTTTATTATCTGAATTGATTTCCAGCTAAGAAGTCTCTAACTTAAAAAGAAAGCATGAAAAATAAAAATAAATAAAATAAAATAAAACCCAGAAGGGAGGAAGAAAGTTCAGAAAGAACACCACAACAAAATGAAGTTGTATGCCTGTACTGATAAGGGTTGGAGGAGGGGTGGAGAGGTGTGGCAGAGAATCCCTTCTTCCTAAGATTTTCATTTTCTCCTTGCTTATTCAGACTGATTATGTTATTTGGAGTGATAGGTTATTCTGCTAATGGAAAACAAAACACAAAAGTATCTGCACTCAGGAGAAAAATAATAATTCCAGAAGTACATAACTAACACTGAGTTGCTACTATATAACACTATGACAAGCTTAAGGTTCACTTTGTTTGCAAGATTTTTAAGGCATAGCTAGACTTTTATTTATTAGATGTAAGCAACAGAACAGGTATCAGAATAAAATAAGTTACATGGCAACACCTATACAAACACAATTTCCTAATTCAAACCCCATGCAGGAACCCAAATTTTAAATGTCAGCCTTATCTCGGCATCAGCCTTATTAGTCTTTATAAAGACAAAGTCCAGCCTCAGTTTTTAACTTCTTTGAGTATAGGTGGTGAGGGGGAAGGTGGGAAAATCAGAGGGGCAAGAAGAGAGTAAAAGAGAGGAAAGAGGCTAAGAGAGAAGAAGGGAAGTGAAGAAAAAATGGAAGACATAGAAGATGAAGAGATGGGGGGAGATGAGAAAAACAGAGAGAAATAATGCTTAGCTATTAGGTGATAAGAAATAATTTTAAACGAAAAAACACATTTATGTTCCTAACATAAGAACAAAATATTAGGAGGAAATCATAGTATTTTATCATACTTAAGCTTTAAGGTGGAAAAAATATATAAAAATACAATACTTAGATATATATCATTATACATTTATCTAGACCCATAAAATGTACCACACCAAGAGTAATATAAACAAACTATGGACTCTGATTCATAATGACGTGTCAATGTAGGCTCATCTGTTGTAACGAATCCACCACTCTGGTGGGGGATGTTGGTAAGTGGAGAGGCTGTGCATGGGGGAACAGAGGGTGTATGGAAAATCTCTGTACTTTCCCCGAATCTTGCTGTGAATCTAAAATTGCCTCTTTTTTTGAAAGATTTTATTTATTTGACAGAGAGAGAGACAGCGAGAGCAGGAACACAAGCAGGGGGAGTAGGAGAGAGAGAAGCAGGCTTCCTACTGAGCAGGGAGCCCGATGCGGGGCTCGATCCCAGGACTCTGGGATCAGGACCCGAGCTGAAGGCAAACGCTTAACGACTGAACCACCACGTGCCCCTAAAATTGCTCTTAAAAAAAGTATTAATTTAAAAAACACTAAGAAAAACACTGTGAATCAGGAGAAAAACTGAAAATTCATATTTATATATTTTTAATTTGTTACTTTAGTGGTAAGAAACAACATGAACAGCAATCAGCTGTATACATCTTTCCCTCTGAGTGCTTTATAGCTGGAAGAATATAATTCATTACATTAAATAACAGCATATGAAATATTTTCAGTGGAATAGATTACAAATATTAAATATCAAAAAGTTGTTTTTAACAAAAGAATTTGATAGTTTCTTCACAAAATCCAATTATTTCTAAACGCTTTTAAATATAAAGTGAGAGGAAATGTGGTTCTGCATGATACAACCACCAATTTCTCAGCTTACATGAAAACTCACCAAATATAACTGGTTTGACAGAAAAGAAAGTATGAAGGATGTGGTTCCTAAGCATTAATCTTGGAGGAATGTGTAACAATGTAGCATTCTCAACTACACATGAAACTGTCAATGACTGACAAAAGTAAATCTGAAAGCTGGACAGGTGAAGAAGACTAAAATAATAAAATTATTTTCTGAGGAAGGGACACCAAAAAGGACCTAATGAAATGAAATCTTACAAAACAATTAGACTTCACAGACACCTTCTTCAGATCCCTTTATACAAATGTCTTCCATAGTAATTTATTCAACATAGTATGATATCACCAAAATGTTTTTCAATTACTAAATTTACCAATATTTGCTACTTACCTACTCTCATTCATGCATTCATCTCAAACCTAATTCCTGAATGTCTATTTCATGTCAAACACTGTGCCAGGCACTGTTGATATCTAAAAGCCACATAAATAAACACAAGGTAGATTAACCATAATAACTTAAATATGAGTCAATAAATTAAGCACTGAAGGGCACCTGGGTGGCTCAGTTGGTTAAGCAACTGCCTTCGGCTCAGGTCATGATCCTGGAGTCTGCTCAGTGGGGAGTCTGCTTCTCCCTCTGCCCCTCCTCCCTCTCATGCTCTCTCTCTCTCAAATAAGAAAAAAAAAATCTTAAAAAAATAATAACACTGAAATTCAGAAACTTTTAAAACCTCAACTCAGCCAAAATTCAATTATCCCTTCCCCTATTACCTTAAGTCTAATATCCAAGAGTAGTAAAACAACCAATTTCAGATTCAAGTTTTCATATGTTCTGGTTAATTTTCTTATGAGTCATAAGAAAGGAAAAAAATCAAGAGGAGATTCAAAAGACCTAAAATCTCCACTAACTTGAAA
This sequence comes from Eumetopias jubatus, assembly GCF_037043125.1. NCBI lineage: Eukaryota > Metazoa > Chordata > Mammalia > Carnivora > Otariidae > Eumetopias > Eumetopias jubatus. The sequence continues at coordinate 101,100,134 of NW_028274815.1, forward strand.
GGAAGAGGTTTTCCTTATAATAAATCCACTCTTCCAAACACTGTGCTGTGCAGTATTAAAAGAAAAAGAGATCAGACTGAGGGTTCTGAAAAGAGTTTTGATAGAAATACAACGAACACTAAGTGCTCAAAGACTCTTCAAATGGCCAGCGATCCACAACATGTAGCAACTCTAAGTTTCTCTGAAGCACAAGTTTGAATTTGCACTCACTGGGAGGCTTGAGTGTGAAACGTCTGTCCCCTGGCCTGGGCATAAACCCTACCACAGGCTCCATCTCTGCATTTCAGCATACCCTGCTTTTCTACCTTTAGTGACTTTAAGTCACATTTTATAATGGATGCCTAGAAGAAATAAAATACTACTTTCAACCATGAGGTCCTTCCACTATTTGTAAACTGCTTAAGGACAAGTCATGTCTTATTATCTTTGAATTACTAGCCTCTAACATCATGCATGTCTCACAGCAAGAACTACAGTTATAATAATAACATGGAAAGCTTACTACAGAAGCTTCTGGTGCTGTTTTGAGTGCTTTGCATATACGGTTCAATTTTCACAACTCAGGTACAAATGAGAAAATTATAGTCTTTAGATACAAAAAGAATTGACATAGTTCAAATTCTGGTTCTTACACACTAAGTCTTAGAAAATTTATGTGCCTGTTCCGAACTTCAGTTCGCTCATCTATAAAATGGAAGTCATATTTACCTCATTGTGCTGCTGTTGTGAAGACTCAGGGCGATAGCACTCAAAACCAGCTAGCTCATTGCCCGAACATAACAGGTCTTCACAGAAAGGTTAGTCCTCCTCCCACTGCTCTACTGCTTTCCCTCCGTCGCTCACGTACCCAGGAAATACAGACTGGAGAGATCTTTCTAGTCCCCAACAGTGGTTCTTAAACTTTGGTTGGTTATTAGAATCACCTGGGGGAACTTAGTCTAAATACAAAAGTCCTGTCCTTTTGCAAGGAGCCTGGGCCTTGGTAGTCTTTCTTAGCTCTCCAGATGATAATGATGCACAGCAATGGTTAAGAGGAACTGCTCTACAGGTCTTCTCTCCCTAACTACTTGATGCTCTGACTCCTCTCCAGGAGGGGAACTTCAACCTCTGATGTTTGAAAACACCTGGTGAAGCTTCCTTCATCCTATCAGTATCAGTCTAGAAGACTTCGCAGACATTTCCTTGATTTCTCCCCAAGCAAAGAGAAGGGTAAGTGTTAAAGGGTAAACAGGAGTTGATAACTTGCGGAGACAAAACACTATCAGTGGATTCTAGAGTAGAATACACCAGAACTGGGCTCTGTATCTTTCTTTTCTTGTTCCTCCCTTCCCCCAATTAACTTGGGTAGTTAAATTCTACCCAAGTCTGCAGCTGAACAGCAGAAAACCTGAGTCAGCCCAAGCAGTAACAAGCAGGAAAGTGGGAGAACCAGAAGACAAATTTATAGTTTTCATTCAGCTTTCAATGCCAACAACTAAATTACAAAGTAGCTCAATACTGACAGAAATCTTTAATGGGGATAAAACTATAATCAGTCTTACAAAGAAGGAATGGTTCAGCAGAATACTGGTTTAAAAAAATGATAGTCTCCCTGGCAGTAATTAAGCAGGCTTCCAATAAGGTAATATGCAGAAAACAATTATGTTAACATGCTAATATTAATTTTAATATGCTGTTCAAATTTCAGAAATTAATTGCTTTTTTATTTTGGAAAATATGAACACTTACAATAAATCTTTAGGAAGCCCAAACGCCATAAAAACTAATAGAGAACTTAATAGTGAGAAAGAACTAGAATAGGGATTTTTTTATTTTTTAAGATTTTATTTATTTATTTGACAGAGAGAGACAGCAAGAGAGTGGGAACATAAGCAGGGTGAGTGGGAGAGGGAGAAGCAGACTTCCTACGGAGCAGGGACCCCAATGGGGGCTTGATCCCAGGACCCTGGGATCATGACCTGAGCAGAAGGCAGACACTTAACAACTGAGCCACCCAGGTCAGGCGCCCTTAGACTAGGGATATTGTGTGTGGTTTTCAAATTATTTTGTAAACATTATGGAACTATTTGAGTAAACAATTTTGAGAAAGTAAAAAAAAGTTAGCAGTAGATTTTTGGAAATTTATGCAATCAAAGCTCTATTACTTAGGACTTTACCAGTAAGAAAACAGTAGAAACTGGTATTTTTGATATTCCCCAATATATATCTTCAACCTAGTGGCCACTATCCATAATTTTAAAGGAGGTTTAATGATTTCAAGCATAATGAACACAAATGGAAGTCAATCTTTTCTAAGGGATGTTTCTCTCTTTAGAAATCTATTAAAAAATTAACACAAATTAATTGAATCAGTATTTTTGGAACTCCAACTCTGAGCTTGGAAATATACAAAGAATAATCATGATATTAACTAATATTTACTTGTAACTACCATATATACTACCCTAGATTATAAATTCTTTCAGTAAGTACAGGGATGAAGTAAATCTATTCATCTTTATTCCAAACTCTCTTTAAGCCTAACACATAGAGACACAATACACATAGACAATGCTTTACTGTGGATATTATCTTGGTTAATAATTAATATATGTATACAAGGGAAGAGGGAACATGATTGCAGGGAAAATGGGAGTAGAAAAACCCAGAGGATATCTTTCAAACCAAAGGATGAGGTAAAGGCCCTAGGAAAAAAATTATCTTGATACAGAGTGGCTGAACATGATGAGCCCTGAGAGATATCTGTGGAAGTGAGGAATATTCTAGAGGAGAAAAACTTCAGATTGTACAGTGGGCAACACCCCCGTAATTGTGGCCACTAAAGCTGTGCTTACACAAATAATATATCATTGTTGTCCCTCTCCACCCCTCAACTACTCTCATAAACAAAAAATGTAGGCTGCTTCTAAAAGTCACTGAACAATATACAATATCCTCTAGTATGAAGATATAAAAATGTGCTGCTTAAGAATATGTAAATGTAATATGTAATATGCAAATGTAATATGTAAAGTTGTAATTATAATTCAATTATCTCTTTCTTCCTTCCTTGGCTAGATTGTAAGCACTCCAAGGACAGACATTAGAAACTTCTGTGTTCGATATCTTAGCCCAGTTCTAGACCAGGGAAATACAAGGCAGGTAATAAATACTAGTTAAATGAATAATAAATGAATCATTCTATACATAAGAAGTAGGAGATAAGTAAATAACAGAAACAGGTTAAGTAAAAGGTCTGACCGAGAGGAGAAGAAACCCTGGAAGGCAGGATAGTCCTGAAAATATCCTGATTAAAAGCTAAAGGCTAATATGCCCTTTTACCAAAACACAGTCTCTGAAAAGCAGTGACTGACAAATCTAGGTTTAGAAAAAGGAAATGAAAATATCAGTGTAATGTATTCTTTGTATTTCCACTTATCAATAATTTCAAAGTTTTGCTTTATTTTGGATTTTTTTAAAAGTCTGTCTTTAATCCATATGCAATCCACATATTTAAGACACTCTTAAATTTCCAAGAGGTCAAGCAAAGAACATGAAAAAACTGACTAATGGCATTCCTGGCTAAATGCTCATTTACATCTATCCAGGCATCAGATTTTTTTTTTAATTTTATTATGTTATGTTAGTCAAGATACATTACATCGTTAGTTTTTGATGTAGTGTTCCATGATTCACTGTGTATAACACCCAGTGCTCCACAGGCATCAGATTTTAATCCCTCAAATCGCCTCAGAAAAAAAATGAGCTTGTAAAGAACAAAGAAAAGAGTCACTGAGATCAAAAATGGAGGAAAAAAATCTTTGCCCAGTATAAGACCTGATAACTTTAATTATTCTAACTTTGAAAGGAACCTAAATACAGAGTTGAACTTGGGCCAGTCCCTTACCCAGACATTTCTTTACCATTTCTTTACAATTGACATATAACATTGTGTATGTTTAAAATGTACAACATACTGATTTGATACACCTGTATGTTGCAAAGCGTTTATCCCCATAGCTAACACCTCCAGTATGCCTCATAATTACCATTTCTTTTTGTGGTGAAAACATTTAAAATCTAATCTCTTAATAACTTATGACACTGGGTTGTTCATAAGATAGTCTCATCTAATTATTTTAATGTTTTCAAAACTATGCTTTATTTGCTAACTTCCCATCCCCCCAAAAAAATGTGCTTTAGACATGCAGTTCAAAAATCATAAATCTCTTATTTATTTTAGTCTGAAATAAGGTTAATAGAGGATAGCCATTCCATAGGGGCCTAAAGAGAAACTTTACATTTTAAAGCATGTGTATGAATCAACATACTATTCAGTGGATTCAATGAAATGGTCAGAAATGTATTCAAAATGAAATAACTTCTTGCAATTTTTTTTCTTCAAGCAAGTGGTCATCAAGCAGGAATTCCACACATATCAGATGCTGTAACCATTTCCACATTAAGCAGAATTATCACATTGCTATAAAATGTGGACTCCACTTAAGAATGCTGCTGGTCAGTGATTTCATCATTTTATCAAGCATGTGAAGGTTGTTATCTTCAAGCTGAATGCTGCTACACAAGCTGGTTATACAAACACTGTTTGCTTAAAGACAGGGTTATCTGGAAAAAGAAGTCTCTTTGCCAAAGTAATGTAAATCATTTCCCAAGATATCTCACAAATCAGCCTAGACTCCTGACAAACTCCCTATAAGAGTGTAGAAACTTTCCTTGAAGGAAAACTATAGATTAATTAATATATAGAAAACCATGCACAACTACTAATGACAAGATCCCACTGCCATGCTAACTTCGTTTTGGTGAGTTGGTTGTTTAAGCCTCCCCTAATCAAATTTTCTAGGATAATTACCATCAAGAAGTGAATTCACTTTAAAAAAAAAAAAAAGATGATGAAAGATGTGGAAAGTTACCTTAATGTATTATACAAGGCAAGATTAGTCTGCCAGAGACACTGCTACATTATACTTCTTTGGTGTTTATACGTGTGTGTGTGTGTGTGTATGTGTGTAGATACCTAACCTAAGACTTTAAGCTAATCTGTGCTTTTTTAATAATTCATACTACATAGGCATCCCAAGGATCGCTTTTAATCCACAAATGAACATGAAGGAATCTTTTGCAATCAGAGTCACAGGCAATATTTATTCATAATTATAAGGAATTTTGGTCATAGAAAATATTAATATTCCATAGAGGCTTATCTATTAAATCTATAAGCATTTTAATGCATCTCCCATGAATCCCAAATTCATCAGGAACTCATCAGACAGCACGAAAAACACTACATGCAAATCCTAAAAGCAGTGGCAAATTTAACAAAATGCTGTTGATATCAAACTTTTAAAAAGCCATCAATTTGGCAACCTCATACTGATTTCTTATTTAGCAAAATAATGAGTGTGATGGCAGCAGCATAATGCTTAACAACACAGAGCTCTTCTAGGGCATCTAGGCACTCTGCTAACAAGCCAGCAGCTCTGGCTCCTTCATTTACATGCGGACACTGGTGAGCAGGAAAAGATGGCATAACACAAAAAGAAAATAACTTGGGAACTCGGGCAGTTGCCCAGGGGATGGTAAAGAGCCAAGCTGAAAAACCTATGGTCGCTAAGCTGCCGCAAAAGCAGTAGAGAGAGTCTCTTCCAGCTATGCCACAGCTGCAGTAAATTCAGATTCATGGACTCACAGCACACCCTGGTGACAAAAATGGGCTACCTCCACCTGCCCTGATCAAAGTCACGGAAACACCCTATCAAAGTAGGGAAGAGAGTAAGCTACCTAATGTTTTTTCAAATCTTCCTGAGAAGAACCAAAAGCACAAGTAGATCTATACTTTAATGAAAAAAAGGAAAAGGGACTTTATATACATCAGATGCTAAAGATATTTTTAAGTGTCGGGCTTAGTCACTTCCAAGCAGTGTGCACTTGGGCAACTTTTTACATTGTGCCTTAATTTCATATTAGAGCTTCTGAAAAGTACTTATAGGTAACCATGAGGATCTAATAAAGACAATATCTGAAGGGGCGGAGCAAGATGGCGGAGGAGTGGGAGACCTGGATTTCGTCAGGTCTCAGGAATTGAGCTGAATAGGGATCAAACCATTCTGAACACCTACGAACTCAACAGGAGATCGAAGATAAGAATAGTAACAACACTCTGAACAGAAAAGCAACCACCTTCTGGAAGGTAGGACGTGCGGAGAAGTGAATCCGAGGCGATATTCAGGAGGATAGACAGCGGCGGGGGGGGCCTCCGTCGGCGCTTCTGGCAAGTGGTGGAACCGCGGAGCACAAAATCGGAACTTTTAGAAGTCGGCTCCATGGAGGGACGTCGCTCCAGTGGCTAAGCGGGGGGTGGAAGCCTCGTGGGACAGTGTGGTCTCAGGACCCTCGGGGTCACAGAAAAACCTGGGGTGCCTGAGTGTGGCAGAGCTCTCAGGTATCGGAGGGGGGAAGCCGACTGCAGAGATGGAGCCAAGGCGCAGGCTATCAGCTCGGGATTGCCATAAACTGTGATCCGTGGCCCAGTTGGGCCACTGCTCCTCCAGCAGGAACCCAACAAGCGGCAAAGCCGGGGAGACTCCCCTTCCTCCCCTGGGAGGAGCAGCGCAGAAGCGCACCGCAGGGATCTGCTGGGTTGGGAGACTCCACACGGGGTCGGGTGCCAGAGATAGAAACGCCCGGTCACAAACTGGGTGAGCACGGAGGGCGGCCGGAGACCAGGGAGACGGGAGTGACTGCTTTTCACTGGGGGCGCACTGAGGAGCAGGGCCCTGAGTTCTCAGCTCCTCCGGGTGGAGATTGGGAGGCCACCATTTTCACCCTGGTCCTCCAGAGCTGTACCAAGAGCTTGCAGGGAACAAAAGCTCCTGAGAGCAAACCGGAGCAGCTTGCTTAGCCCGGACTCAAAAGGGCGGGGCAATTCCGCCTCCGGCAAAGACATTTAGGAACCCCGGCAACAGGCCCCTCCCCCAGAAGATCAGCTCAAACAGCCAGCAAGCCAAGACCAAGTTTACCGATCAAGGAGAATGGGAGAACTCCAGCACTAGGGGAATACTGCACATAGAATTCATGGCTTTTTTACCATAATTCATTAGTTTTTCAAAGTTAATTTTTTTAACTGTTTTTTTTAATTTTTCTTTTTCCCTTTTTCAAAAAACATCTTATCAATCCCATTTTAAAAAAAATTTATTTTTCATTTTTAGAGTCATATTTTTATCCCTTCATAGTAGTTACCCTTATTTTTGGCATATATATATAAGTTGTTCTCTCTTTAAAATTTTGAGATACAATTTCTTCTAACAGATCAAAATATAACCTAAATCACTAGTGTATGGCTTTGTTCTATTCTCCTACCTGATCATATTCTCTCCCTTTTTTTTTCTTTTTTTTCTTTTTTTCTTTTATTCTTTTTCTTTTTAAATCTTCTTTCTTTTTAAAAAACTTCTTATTTTATCAATTCCTTTTATAAAATCTTTTATAATTTTCATCTTTACAATCATCTGCCATCCCTTCATTGTATCAACCCTTATTTGTATATATATAAGTCTTTCTTCCTTTAAAATTTTAGCAGGCACTTTTTCTGAGACCAAAATATGCCCAAAAGCTAGTGTGTGGCACTGATCTATGCACTAGCCTGATCATATTTGATCATATTCTGTTTTGTTTGTTTTGTTTTGTTCTGTTTTTGTTTGTTTTTATCTTTTTTCTTTTTCCTTTTTTTTTCTCTTCTTTCTTTCCCTTTCTTGTCCCCTGGTTTCAGGTCTTTTCTGATTTGTATAGAATATTGCTGCAGACATTGTTAACCTGTTAGCATTCTGTTCTCTCATTCATCTGTTCTCCTCTAGACAAAATGACAAGACGAAAAAAATCACCTCAGCAAAAAGAACAAGAGGTAGTACCGTCTGCCAGGGACCTACTCAATATAGATATTAGTACGATGTCAGACCTAGAGTTCAGAATCATGACTTTAAAGATACTAGCTGGGCTTGAAAAAAGTGTGGAAGGTATTAGAGAAACCCTTTCTGGAGAAATAAAAGAACTAAAATCTAACCAAGTCAAAATCAAAAAGGCTATTAATGAGGTGCAATCAAAAATGGGGGCAATAACTGCTAGGATAAATGAGGCAGAAGAAAGAATCAGCGATATAGAAGACCAAATGATGGAAAATAAAGAGGCTGAGAAAAAGAGAGAGAAACAACTACAGGATCATGAGGGCAGAATTCGAGAGACAAGTGATATGATAAGACAAAACAACATTAGAATAATTGGGATCCCAAAAGAAGAAGAAAGAGAGAGAGACCAGAAGGTATATTTGGAGCAAATAATAGCAGAGAATTTCCCTAATGTGGGGAAGGAAACAGGCATCTAAATCTAGGAGGCACAGAGAACCCCTCTCAAAATCAATAAATATAGGTCAACACCCCGACATCTAATAGTAAAACTTACGAGTCTCAGACACAAAGAGAAAACCCTGAAAGCAGCTCGGGAGAAGAGATATGTAACCTACAATGGTAGAAACATTAGACTGACAACAAACCTATCCACAGAGACCTGGCAGGCCAGAAAGGACGGGCATGATATCTTCAGAACACTAAACGAGAAAAATAGGCAGCCAAGAATACTATATTCAGCTTGGCTATCATTGAAAATAGAAGGAGAGATAAAAAGCTTCCAGGACAAACAAAAACTAAAGAAATTTGCAAACACAAAACCAGCCCTACAAGAAATATTGAAAGAGGTCCTCTAATCAAAGAGAGAGCCTAAAAGCAGCATAGATCAGAAAGGAACACAGACAATATACACTAACAGTCACCTTACAGGCAATACAATGGCACTAAATTCATACCTTTCAATAGTTACCCTGAATGTAAATGGGCTCAATGCCCCAATAAAAAGACAAAGGCTATCACACTGGATGAAAAAACAAGACCCATCAATATGCTGTCTGCAAGAGACTCATTTTAGACCCAAAGACACCCCCAGATTGAAAGTGAGGGGGTGGAAAACCATTTACCATGCTAATGGACACCAAAAGAAAGCTGGGGTGGCAATCCTTATATCAGACAAATTAGATTTTAAAACAAAGACTGTAATAAGAGATGAAGAAGGACACTATATCCTACTTAAAGGGTCTATCCAACAAGAAGATATATACCATTGTTATGGTATATATCTATGCCCCTAACGTGGGAGCAGCCAATTATATAAGGCAATTAATAACAAAAGCAAAGAAACACACTGCCAACAATACAATAAAAGTGGGGGACTTTAACACCCATCTGACTGAAATGGACAGATCACCTAAGCTAAAGATCAACAAGGAAATAAAGACTTTAAATGAAACAGTGGACCAAATGGACTTTATAGACATATTCAGAACATTCCATCCCAAAGCAACAGAAAACACATTCTTCTCTAGTGCCCATGGAACATTCTCCAGAATTGATCACATCCTAGGTCACAAATCAGGTCTCAACTGGTACCAAAAGATTGGAATTATTCCCTGCATATTTTCAGACCACAGTGCTTTGAAACTAGAACTCAATCACAAGAGGAAATTCAGAAGGAACTCAAATACATGGAGGCTAAAGAGCATCCTACTAAAGAATGAATGGGTCAACCAGGAAATTAAAGAAGAATTAAAAAAATTCATGGAAACCAATGAAAATGAAAACACAACGGTTCAAAATCTTTAAGATAGGGGCGCCTGGGTGGCTCAGTTGGTTAGGCGACTGCCTTCGGCTCGGGTCATGATCCTGGAGTCGCGGGATCGAGTCCCACATCGGGCTCCCTGCTCAGCGGGAAGTCTGCTTCTCCCTCTGACCCTTTCCCCTCTCATGCTCTCTCTCTATCTCATTCTCTCTCTCAAATAAATAAATAAAATCTTTAAAAAAAAAAATCTTTAGGATACAGCAAAGGCAGTCCTGAAAGGAAAGTATAGAGCAATACAAGCCTTTGTCAAGAAACAAGAAAGGTCTCAAATACACAACCTAACCCTACACCTAAAGGAGCTAGAGAAAAAAATAGCAAATAAAGCCTAAACCCAGCAGGAGAAGAGAAATAATAAAGATCAGAGCAGAAATCAATGAACTAGAAACCAAAAGAACGGTAGAACAAATCAACGAAACTAGGAGCTAGCTCTTTGAAAGAATTAACAAGATTGATAAACCCCTGGCCAGAGTCATCCAAAAGAAAAGAGAAAGGACCCAAATCAACAAAATCATGAATGAAAGAGGAGAGATCACAACCAACACCAAAGAAATACAAACAATTATAAGAATATATTATAAGCAACTCTATGCCAGCAAATTAGATAACCTGGAAGAAATGGATGCATTCCTAGAGATGTATCAACTACCAAAATTGAACCAGGAAGAAATAGAAAACCTGAACAGACCTATAACCACTAAGGAAATTGAAGCAGTCATCAAAAATCTCCCAAGGAACAAAAGCCCAGGGCCAGATGGCTTCCCAGGGGAATTCTATCAGACATTTAAAGAAGAATTAATACCTATTCTCCTGAAACTGTTCCAAAAAACAGAAATGGAAGGAAAACTTCCAAACTCATTTTATGAGGCCACAATTACCTGGATCCCAAAACCAGACAAAGACCCCATCAAAAAGGAGAATTACAGACCAATATCCTTGATGAACATGGATGCAAAAATTCTCATCAAAATACTAGCCAATAGGATCCAACAGTACATTAAAAGGATTATTCACCATGACCAAGTGGGATTTATCCCTGGCCTGAAAAGCTGGTTCAACATATGCAAATCAATCAACGTGATACAATACATTAACAAAAGAAAGAACAAGAATCATATGATCCTCTCAATAGATGCACAAAAAGCATTTGACAAAGTACAGCATCCTTTCTTGATCAAAACTCTTCAGAGTATAGGGTTAGAGGGTACATACCTCAATATCATAAAAGCCATCTATGAAAAACCTACAGCGAATATCATTCTCAATGGGGAAAGGCTGAGAGCTTTTCCCCTAAGGTCAGGAACGCGGCAGGGATGTCCACTCTCACCACTGCTATTCAACATAGTATTAGAAGTCCTAGCCACAGCAATCAGACAACAAAAAGAAATCAAAGGCATCCAAATCGGCAAAGAGGAAGTCAAACTCTCACTCTTTGCAGATGATATGATACTGTATGTGGAAAACTCCAAAGACTCCACCCCAAAACTGCTAGAACTCATACAGGAATTCAGTAAAGTGGCAGGATATAAAATCAATGCACAGAAATCAGTGGCATTCCTATACACCAATAACAAGACAGAAGAGAGACAAATCAAGGAGTCGATCCCATTTACAATTGCACCCAAAACCATAAGATACCTAGGAATGAATCTAACCAAAGAGGCAAAGGATCTGTACTCAGAAAACTATAAAATACTCCTGAAAGAAATTGAAGAAGACACAAAGAAATGGAAAAACGTTCCATGCTCATGGACTGGAAGAAGAAACATTGTGAAGATGTCCGTGCTACCTAGAGCAATCTACACATCCAATGCAATCCCCATCAAAATACCATCCACTTTTTTCAAAGAAATGGAACAAATAATCCTAAAATTTGTATGGAACCAGAAGAGACCCCGAATAGCCAGAGGAATATCGAAAAAGAAGAGCAAAGCTGGCGGCATCACAATTCCGGACTTCCAGATCTATTACAAAGTTGTCATCATCAAGACAGTATGGTACTGGCACAAAAACAGACACATAGGTCAATAAAACAGAATAGAGAGCCCAGAAATGGACCCTCAATTCTATGGTCAACTCATCTTTGAGAAAGCAGGAAAGAATGTCCAATGGAAAAAAGACAGTCTCTTCAACAAATGGTGTTGGGAAAATTGCACAGCCACATGCAGAAGAATGAAACTGGACCATTTCCTTACACCACACACAAAAACAGACTCCAAATGGTTGAAAGACCTAAACGTGAGACAGGAGTCCATCCAAATCCTAAAGGAGAACACAGGCAGCAACCTCTTCGACCTCAGCCACAGCTACTTCTTCCTAGAAACATCGCCAAAGGCAAGGGAAGCCAGGGCAAAAATGAACTATTGGGATTTCATCAAGATAGAAAGCTTTTGCACAGCAAAAGAAACAGTCCACAAAACCAAAAGACAACCGACAGAATGGGAGAAAATATTTGCAAATGACATATCAGATAAAGGACTAGTATCCAAAATGTATAAAGAACTTATCAAACTCAACAGCCAAAGAATAATCCAATCAAGAAATGGGCAGAAGACATGAACAGACATTTTTCCAAAAAAGACAACCAAATGGCCAACAGACATGAAAAAGTGCTCAACATCGCTCGGCATCAGGGAAATGCAAATCAAAACTTCTATGAGATATCACCTCACACCCGTCAGAATGGCTAGAATTAATAAGTCAGGAAATGACAGATGTTGGCGGGGATGTAGAGAAAGGGGAACCCTCCTACACTGTTGTTGGGAATGCAAGCTGGTGCAACCACTCTGGAAAACAGTATGGAGGTTCCTCAAACAGTTGAAAATAGAGCTACCATATGATCCAGCAATTGCACTACTGGGTAGTTACCCCAAATATGCAAATGTAGGGATCCAAAGGGGTACGTGCACCCCAATGTTTATAGCAGCAATGTCCACAATAGCCAAACTGTGGAAAGAGCCAAGATGTCCATCGACAGATGAATGGCTAAAGAAGAAGTGGTATATATACACAATGGAATATTATGCAGCCATCAAAAGGAATGAGATCTTGCCATTTGCAACGACGTGGATGGAACTGGAGGGTGTTATGCTGAGTGAAATAAGTCAATCAGAGAAAGACATGTATCATATGACCTCACTGATATGAGGAATTCTTAATCTCAGGAAACAAACTGAGGGTTGCTGGAGTGGTGGTGGGGTGGGAGGGATGGGGTGGCTGGGTGATAGACATTGGGGAGAGTATGTGCTATGCTGAGTGCTGTGAATTGTGTAAGACTGTTGAATCACAGATCTGTACCTCTGAAACAAATAATGCAATATATGTTAAGAAAAAAAAAAGAAGATAGCAGGAGGGGAAGAATGAAAGGGAGTAAGTCGGAGGGGGAGACGAACCATTAGAGACAATGGACTCTGAAAAACTAACTGAGGGTTCTAGAGGGGAGGGGGTTGGGGGGATGGATTAGCCTGGTGATGGGTATTAAAGAGGGCACATTCTGCGTGGAGCACTGGGTGTTATGCACAAACAATGAATCATGGAACACTACATCAAAAACTAATGATGTAATGTATGGTGATTAACATAACAATAAAAAATTATAAAAAAAAAAGGACAATATCTGTAGTATGCTTAGAACAGGACCTGGCATAGAGAAAGCACTATATGTATTCATTAAATAAATAAATGAATGAAATCAATGTATAGATAGGATTTTAAGCTGAAAAAGAATAATATTAAAAGCTGCAATAATTGAGTGCTTGCTATGTACCATCCACTATGCTCTTTACATACATTCTCCGCTTTAATCTTTATAACAAATCTCTCATTTACATATGAGGGAAAGCAAAGGTGAAGTCCAAAACAAAACTAGCAAATAGCAAACTAGCTAGGATTTCAAACCCAGGGACTTCTGTCTCCAAAACCTATTCCTTAAGCACTGCACCATAGGAAAAAATGGTTTTATTCACCTATTCCTATTTTATAAATGAGGAAACTGGATTGTCTTAGCTAAAGCCCCAGTTAGCTAGTGGATAAATGAAGAATTAGGTATCTGAGCCTACAACAGCATATACCACTCTGTTTTAAAAAACTAAATAGCAAAAAAAATAAAAATAAAATATATAAATATAAATGGATATAAAATTCTATTGCCAATAGGAAGAGTTTCAAATGACTCAGGATTATAGTTAGTCTAAAGATAACTACCGAACCCACCCACACCCCAAAAAAAGACACCCAGGTAAACTATAGTAAATTTGGTAGCAGAAGAAATACTTCTCCTTGGATGGGGGAAGGCAGAAAAGGTCAGTGTCCTGGATGACTCTGTAATATAATCAACCTGTTCATCACAGTAAATGCCAAGTGTAGTGCCAAAACATGTGGTAAATTTCAACTTTGTTTTTCCAACAGAGAAGGAAAGACCATAAGGAGGGCTGGATAGGTACATAAGCTCACCAGCTGCCTGTCTTGGCCAACACCACTGATGATCAGTTCAAAAATAAAGAGATCTGTGGCAGGTGCATTATCCCTGAGTATGCATGCCCAGGCTTGACAATGAAAGAAAACCAGGCAGCTCGCCACCCACAGGTACTGGATGAGAGTCATCTGGCAGCAGCTGAGACTGAGGTATACACAGGCTCTACCCTACTCGACTCTGCAGTGAAAAAGTTGGTATTTTAACATTAAGGGTGAAAAGACCTGGGTACATATATTGAAAATACAAGTGCATCTGCATTTAGTATAACAATTAAAACTCAGTGCTATTACCCCTATATAAAAAATGTTTCACTTAAATACAATAATAACCTAAATTGTGAACATGTTATGTGATATTTATATTCCCTTGCTAAATTCATCATAAATGAATTATCAGAATCACTGAACACACCAGATACTTTCTTTTCTATTTTTAAATGAAAAAGAATTTTTTCCCCTTTTTGAAATGTAAACAACAAAATTATCCAGGGAACTTTCTCTTTCTGGTTACTCTTCCAAAACATAATCTTTATTTGTATTTACTTTTTGCTATGGTCTGAATGTTGTGTACCCCCAAATTCATATGTTAAAACTGTAACCCCCAGGAGTCAAGAGGCGTTTTATACCTATCCTTCTCAACTATTCCAAAAAATCAAAGAGGAAGGAATGCTTCCAAATTCATTCTACAAGGCAAGCATTATCCTGATACTAAAACCTGACAAAGACACTAAAATAAAGGAATTACAGACCAATATCCCTGATGATCATGATGCAAAAATCATCAAAAAAAAAATCAGTACACCAAGTTAAACAATATATTAAAGGATCATACACTGCAATCATGTGGGATTTATTCCAGGGTTGCAAGAATGGTTCAATATACACAAAAACCATATGATCATCTCAATATATGCAAAAAGGTATTTGACAGAATTCAACATCCATTCATAAAAAAAATTCTCAACAAAGTGGGTATAGAGGGAAAAATGCCTCAATATAATAAAGGCCATATATGACAAACCCACAAGTAACATCATACTCAATGGTGAAAAGCTGAAAGCTTTTCCCTAAGATAGGAACAACATAAGGATGTCCATTCTCATGACTTTTATTAACATAGTTCTAGAAGTCCTAACTACAGCAATCAGACAAGCAAAAGAAATAAAAGGCATCCAAATTGGTAAGGAAGAAGTAAAACTATTTGCAGATGACATGATAATATATATAGAAACCCTAAAGACTCCACCAAAAACTATTAGAAATAAGAAATGAGGGGCACTTGGGTGGCTCAATCAGTTAAGCAGCTGCCTTTGGCTCAGGTCATGATCCCAGGGTCCTGGGATTGAGCTCCGCATCAGGCTCCTTGTTCAGCAGAAAGCCTGCTTCTCCCTCTCCCTCTGCCTGCCTGCCACTCCCCCTGCTTATGCTCCCTCTCTCTCTCTCTCTCTGTGTCAAATAAATAAATAAAATCTTTAAAAAAAAAAGAAATGAATTCAGTAAAGTTGCAGGATACAAAATTAATATACAGAAATCTGTTGCATTTCTATATACTAATTAACAAAGTAGCAGAAAGAGAAATTAAGAAAATAATCCCAGTTACAGGTGCACCGAAAAGAATAAAATACCTAGGAATAAATGTAACCGAGTAGTGAAAGACCTATACTCTGAAAACTATAGGATACTGATGACAGAAACTGATGATGACACAAATGGAAAGATATACCATGCTCATGGACTAGAAGAATTAATAATATTAAAATGTCCATACTATTCAAAGCAATCTACAAATTCAATGCAATCTTTATCAAAATACCAACAGCATTTTTAATGGAACTAAAACAAATAATTCTCAAGTTTGTATGGAACCACAAAGACCCTGAATAGCCAAGGCAATCTTTTTTTTAAATTTTTTATTGTTATGTTAATCACCATACATTACATCATTAGTTTTGGATGCAGTGTTCCATGATTCATTGTTTGTGCATAACACCCAGTGCTCCATGCAGAACGTGCCCTCTTTAATACCTGTCACCAGCTAACCCATCCCCCCACCCCCTCCCCTCTAGAACCCTCAGTTTGTTTTTCAGAGTCCATTGTCTCTCATGGTTCGTCTCCCCCTCCGATTTCCCCCCCTTCATTCTTCCCCTCCTGCTATCTTCTTTTTTTTTTTTTCTTAACATATATTGCATTATTTGTTTCAGAGGTACAGATCTGTGATTCAACAATCTTACACAATTCACAGCACTCAGCATAGCACATACTCTCCCCAATGTCTATCACCCAGCCACCCCATCCCTCCCACCCCACCACCACTCCAGCAACCCTCAGTTTGTTTCCTGAGATTAAGAATTCCTCATATCAGTGAGGTCATATGATACATGTCTTTCTCTGATTGACTTATTTCACTCAGCATAACACCCTCCAGTTCCATCCACGTCATTGCAAATTAGCCAAGGCAATCTTGAGAAAAAAAGAACGAAGCTGGTGGTATCACTCTCCCAGATTTCAAACTATACTATAAAGCTCTAGGAATAAAAACAGTATGTATGGTACTGGGACAAAAATAGACACATAGATCAACAGAACAGAATAGAGAGTCCAGAAATAAACCCACTCTTATATAGTCAAATAATTAATTAAAAAGAAGGTAAGACTATAAAAGACAGTCCCTTCGATAATGATGTTAGGAAAAGTGGACAGCTACATGCAAAGGAGTGAAACTGTACAACTTTCTTACACCATATGCAAAAAATAAAATAAAAATGGATTAAAGACCTAAATGTGAACCTGAAACCATACAACTCCTCAAAGAAAACATATGCAGTAAACTTTTGGGCATTGGTCTTAGCAATATTTTTGGGATTTGTCTCCTCAGGCAAGGGAAAGAAAAGCAAAAGTAAATTATTCGGGACTATATCAAACTAAAAAGTTTTTTTGCATAGCAAAGGCACCCATCAACAAAATGAAACGATACCCTACTGAATGGCAGAAGATATGTGCAAATGATATATCTGATAAGGGGTTAATATCCAAAATATATAAAGAACTTACACAGCTAAACACTAAAAAAAACCCAAACAATTTGTTTTAAAAGATGGGCAGTGGACCTGAATAGACACTTTTTCAAGGAAGACATACAGATGGCCAACAGACATATGAAAATATTCTCAACATCACTAATCATCAGGGAAATGCAAATCAAAACCACGATAAGATATCACCTCACATCTGTGAAATTGGCAGTATCAAAAAGACAAGAAATAACAAGTGTTAGTGAGGATGTGAAGAAAAAGGAACCCTCATATACTGTTAGTGGAAATGTAAATTGATACAGCCAATATGGAAAAAACAGCATGGAGGTTCCTCAAAATTGAAAATAGAAATGTCATATGATCTAGCAATTCTACTTTTGGGTATTTGCCCAGAGAAAATGAAAACACTAATTTGAAAATCTCTGTGCACTCCTATTTTTATAGCAGCATTATTTGCAATAACCAAGATATGGAAGCAACCTAAGTGTCCACCGACAGATGAGTGGATAAAGATGATGTGGTATATATATGCAATAGAATATTACTTAGCCATAAAAAAGAATGAAATCTCCCCACTTGTGGCAACATGGATGGACCTAGAGGGTATTATGCTAAGTGAAGTAAGTCAGACAGAGAAAGACAAGTACTTTTTGATTTCATATATATGTGGAATCTAAAAAACAAATGAATAAACAAAACAAAAACAGATTTACAAGTACAGAGAATAATCTAGTGGTTGCTAGAGGAGACATTGCCAAAGAATGGGTGAAATAGGGAAAGGGGATTAAGAGGTAAAAACTTCCAACTATAAAATAAATAAGACACAGAGATAGGAAATATAGTCAATAATATTATAATAACTTTGTATGGTGATGTATGGTAACTACACATCCCTGTCTTTTGGCAGGGATGGCTTTATTTAGCCTGTGCTTAAAAGGATCACATGCTTGGTTTAATGCTTTGCTGTTGCCATGCTTAAATTCTTAATAATTTTTTGAAAGTTTCCACATATTTTTATTTTGCCCTGAGTCCCACAAATTATGTTGTCAGTCCTGTCTATCCACACTGCTCAACATGAACCCTGAGGATTAACATATATGCAGACATGGCTGTTTCAACTCCTCCCCAAAACTGCAGAGTCCAAACTCAATACTTAACTACCTCAAAGTAGTTTGTATGAATATTTAACCTCCAAAATGACTCTGTATAATGGAACTAACAACCAGTACTTTCCAATATCTGAAATTTTTCAAACAATGAAGAAGATTCATATGAGACAACTTAAACTATTCTAAATATTTTTTAAGGTTTTATTTATTTATGAGAGAGAGCAAGAGAGAGAAAGCACAAGAGGGGGGAGGGTCAGAGGGAGAAGCAGACTCCCCGCTTAGCCAGGAGCCCAATGCGGGACTTGATCCTGGGACTCCGGGATCATGACCTGAGCCAAAGGCAGACACTTAACAGACTGAGCCACCCAGGTCCCTCAAGCTATTCTTATTTATGTCTTTTTTCATATACCTCTTCACCCCTTTCTGAATAAAATGATTTCATGATTACTCTATGTAGAATAATAATAATATCCTATTTTTATAAGCATTTATTATGAACCTGGCATGGTAATTTTACAGATATCATTACATATATTATTTCATTTAACCCTCACAGCAAATCCATAAAGATGATAGTATTATTACCACCATGTTATAACTGAGTAAAAAAACAAGTAGTGCACCCAGGATTTGAATGCAGGTGGTGTTATTCTAGATGTGTGCTCTTAACTATTACAGAATACTGAAGTATATAATCAAAAAAAACCTAAATAAGTTGTTTTTGACAAACGAATGATCTAACTCAAGACCAGTACTGTTCAACAGAAATATAATGTAAGCCACATATCATTTTATATTTTCTAGTAGCTATATTAAAAAAGTAAAAGCAAACAGGTGAAATTAATTTAAGAATGTATTTTATTATTTTTTTAAAGATTTTATTTATTTATTTGACAGAGAGACACAGAGCAAGAGAGGGAACACAAGCAGGGGGAGTGGGAGAGGGAGAAGCAGGCTTCCTGCTGAGTGCCTGATGTGGGGCTCGATCCCAGGACCCTGGGATCATGACCTGAGCCAAAGGCAGATGCTTAACCAACTGAGCCACCCAGGCGCTCCAAGAATGTATTTTATTAACTCAGTATATTCAAAATGTTATCATTTCAACAAGTAACCAATATAAAATCAATGATATTATATATTCATTTTTTGTACTAAGGCTTTGAAATCCAGTATGTATGTTATACTTACAGCACATGTCAATTCAGATTAGCCACATTTCAAATATTCAATATCCATATGAGAATATGAGAGGCAGATGGAATTGGATCCTAAAGAATGCTAAAGTTAGAGAAATCAGAAGGGCATTTCTGGAGGAAATAAGGAAACAGTGTAAAAGAAGAGAATAAAAGGTATGCTGGGGCACACATTTGTTTTTGAAATTAATCATGTACCTAGTACACAGCAAATTATGACACTCAGCATACAACACACATAATCCTTACATCAGTGATTCTAAAACACTTATCAGAATCACCTGGAAGGCAAAACATAATTTGCTGAATTGGTAGCTCTGGATTTGCATTTCTAACAAATTTCTAGGTGGTGCTAATGCTGCTGGTTTAGGACTATACCTGGAGAACTGTTGCCTTAAATTTACACTTTGTAGGAGATATTATCTTCATTTCATCAGTAAGGAAAGTGAGGCTCAAAATAGTTATGTGACTTGCCAGGTAGTCACTACTTGCATAGGTAGTATATGGCAGCTGGTTCAAGACCAAGCCTGGAATTTAAATCTAGGTCTCTGTCTTCAACTTCCTATTATTCCCCTATGATTTCTTCTAAAATTTTTATAGTTTTTGTGGTTACATTTAACTTTATGATCCATTTCAGTTATATTTTTCTATGTGGTGTGAGATAAAGCTTTCTTTTTCTGCATATAGATGTCCAATTGTTCAAGTGCAACTTGTTCAAAAGATTATCCTTTCACTACTAAAAAAATCAGTTATTCCTCTATATGTAAGTCTATTTTTGAACCTCTCTTCTGTTCCATTGATCTATGCTCTAGTCTAAAGATCTCTGTGTCTTTCTTGACACCAATAACATACTGTCTTCATCACCATGGATCTACGGTAAGTTTTGGAATCACGTAGTATAATTTCTCCAAATTTGTTCTTTTTTAAAAACTAATTTGGCTACTCTAGGATATTTTCATTTCCATATAAATTTTAGAATCATCATTTATGTCATCAATTTCTTTAAGAAAGCCAGCAAGGATTTTGACTGGAATCATGTTTAATCTGTGGACCAATTTCCAGAGAATTGACATCTGCACAGTAGTCTTCCAACCCATGAAATTTAACTTATCTCCCCATTTATTGAGGTCTTCTTTAATTTCTCTCAGCAGAGCTTTGAGGTTTTTAGTGGATTAGTCTTTCAAGTACTTTGTTAAATTACTAAGTAAATCATATTTTTTAATGATACTGTAAATGGTACTTTCAAATTTCAATTTTCAAGTGTCTGTTGCTAATATATAGAAAGGCAATTGACTTTTGCATGTTGATCTTTTAGGCTAAGCTTACTTATTAGGTCTAACATCATTTTTTGTAGAATCCTTAAGATTTTCTACATAAATAATCATGTCATTTGAGGATAGAAGACTATTTTACTTATTCTTCTTTACTCAACCTTTTATTTCTTTTACTTGCTTTATTGCACTGGCTAGGCCCAGTAAAATGTTGAACAGAAATGATGAGAATGGACATTCTGTTTTGTTTCCAATCTTAGGGAATAAGCATTCAGTCTTCTATCAGTAACTATGATATTAGCTAAGAGTTTTTCACAGATGTCTCTAGGATTAGAAGTAATAATACTAAAAATTTTCTAAGAATTTTTATCATAAGTGGATATTGAATTTTGTCAAACACTCTTCCTATATCTATTGAGATGAACATTTTTAATTTTTAGCCTGATAATATGGTTAATTAAACTGACTGATTTTCAAATTTCAATCAACCTTAAATTCCTAGGATATTTTCCACTAGGTCATGACATATTATCATTATTACATATTTCCAGATTTCATATGCTAAAATTTTGTAGAGAATGTGTGTGTGTATACAGATATATATATGTGGATATATGTGTGTGTGTATATATATATGTGTGTGTGTGTGTGTATGTGTGTATATATATATCCATAATACATGGTATGTAGCTTTTTCTTTGGCATCGGGTTTGAAAATAATTAGTGATGATGTTTATAAGTTATGTAAATTACTAAATTAATTCATATATTTCTTGATATATGAAGAATGAAGGTAATTCACAAATAATTCCAGTTACACAGTAAATGGGAATTCACCTTATATGTTAACTTCTCAAAGTTAGTTATATAAAACCATTAAGAATACATTAAACATAATTACTTTTTAAAAATCTCCCTTTTAAGTTGTCCACAACTTTTTTGCCATTACCAGGAATTTTGTATTTCTAATATACTTGATGGAAACATCTTCATGGCAATAAATTATACAGTGAATTCTCTCCTTTCGCAGGATGGAGATAATCTGAAAATCCCACTCACAGATATGAATTAGTGTCATTCTCTTTATAAACAAAAAAGAGGTTAATACTGAGCAGACTCTAGTTAAATATAACTGAATATATTAGAATTCTGTAATATTCCAAGCAGTGAGGATGAACTGCTGCTTCTGAAACAGCATGTTTCTCTCAGTGAAATAATAAGATCAAAATGGTTAGAAAAAAATATAGACGCTTTAGCAATTTCTAGACTGTGTTGGAAGTGGAAAGTCAGTTTTCAGAGTGCTAGAGTCAGAAAACTAAGGTTCACATTAACATGTAAGATTCTGTCAGGAAGCAGATGATAGCTTGATATAAAATAGGCTGCCAAGTAATACTGAGATAGGATCATAAATAATCAGTAAATTAGAAAACTTTGAGCAAACATTGGGTTCTCTGGTAAGGAGATCCTGAGACCAAGATTAACGTGCAAGATGTTAATTAAGAAGTGCCTTCGGGGAAATGCCTTTGGGATCAAATATATGAAAAGGGAGGGGAGTGAAGAAGGTTTGGACAGAAGTCAAATTGTGATGTAGATCTAGTGCAGTGTCAGCCTTGACTGACCCCACAGGTAACTCTGGAGCTAGAATGGCCCTTCAGAGTGGCCGTCAGTTGGGCCAAAATGGCCAAGCCTTTGTATTCCCAGAGCCATCAGGCATTTACTGTCGGCCACTTAGACATTCTTACTCCCTGCCGCTGAGGCAGTGGCCAAGGGGGTTGGCAGCTATGAACTGTCTGCCCAATGCACTCCCTGCAGCTGGAGCAACAAGCTTTCCAGAAGGGGAGATCTGGGTGGCATATCACAGTTATCTACCCTATTAGGCAATGTATTTAGAGATTTAAGAAAGAAAGATCTTAAGCCATGCCAGAAACTTTATTTAGATATGTGCATATGACAGTTTACATGACTTCTTCCACTACTTCATTCAGATCTCTATACAAGTGCCATCCCTCCAGAACTTTCCCTGAACAATCTAAAATGACACCTCTTTACTGTGTTTCATTTTCTCATGGTACTTATCACTACCTGATATTTTAATATACATTTGTTTGTTTATCAGGTATTATCTACTACTCCCACTGGAATGTAAGTTATAGGAGGAAACAACTGTATCTTGTTCACCACTATATCCCCAGTGTCCAGAACAATGCGTGAAAATAACATATTCACAAATTATCAGAGATCACTTATTATTTGTGATGTGAGTGATAATGATTTGTCATCACAGATAACTCATTACTTATAGCATAGTTGAACTGGATTTCAAAGATTGTAACTTAGCCTAGGTTTCTGATGAAAAACATAAAACATACAAATAAAATATTGAGCTAGGTCATTGTGATAGTTGATTTTATGTCTCAACCTGGACCATGAAATGCCAAGATATTTGGTCAAATATTGTTTTTGGGTGTTTCTGTGAGGAGTTTTTGAATGAGTTTAACATTTAAATGATAGACTGATTAAAGCAGATTACCCTACCTAATGTGAGTGGGCCTCATCCAATCAGCTGGAGGCTTAAATAGAACAAAAAAGCTGAACCTCCACCAAATAAGGGAATTCTTCCTGCCTGACTTGTCTTTGAGCTCGGATTTTTCCTGCCTTTGAACTCATACTGAAACATTAGCTCTTTCTAGGTCTTGAGCCTGCTGGCCTTTATAGACTACAAGTATACCATCAACATGCTGGGTTCTCAGGCCTCTGGACTCAGAATCGAACTATATCATCAGTTCTCCAGGATCTCTAGCTTGCCAACTGTGGATCTTGGGACTTGTCAGCCTCCACAGTGCTGTGGACAAATGTCTTACTTCATTCATGACTGCTATAACAAAATACCACACACTGGGTAGCTTATAAACAACAGAAATTTATTTCCCACAGTTCTGGGGGCTGGGAAATCCAAGATCAAGGTACCAGCATGGTCACATTTTTGTAAAGGTCCTCTTTTTGGCTCATAGCTAGCACCTTTCTCACTATCTTCACACAGTGGAAGGAACCAGGGAGCTCTCTGGGGTCTTTTTTATAAGAGCTAATCCCATTCATGAAGGCTCCGTCCTCATGTTCTAACCACATCCCAACGGCCCCACCTACTAATACCATCATATTTGGGGGTTAGGATTTCAACATATGAATGTTGGAGGTACACATTCAGCAATAAATTCCTTATAATAAATCTCTTTACATATACATATGTAAATTAATATACGTAAATGTAACTATATGTAAATCTCTTTACTTATATTTTATATATGTAAATGTAAATATATATATGTAAATCTCTTTATACATATATATTTCTCTGGAAAACCCTAATAGTCACCTTATTTGAAAGAAACAAATTTGAAACTGTAAAAGTTAATTATAAATAGAATCCCAAGTAACTAATGTGTGCTTTGTTATTCTCTACAAAGGACCTAAGCCTTCATTTGGAATTTATCTGTCAAATGTGCTGCTGTTTATGTGTACGTTTGAGAAACAAGGGACTTTTAAAGGTCCCTAACTCTTAAAAGAAAGAAATCCAAATATCTAGATAAGTATAATTTCACATATATATTTCACTCAACTAAACACATTTCAATATTTACTTAAAATTCAAAGGCTGTCAATAAAGTCACAGGATATGAGGCACACCCTTACCCAAATGCAATACCAAAACGTCTTCAAATGGTAACAAGAAGTAATTTTTGATTAAAGTCCTCTTAGGAGTCTACATGCCTATCCCCTCCTTCCCTTAGTGTGAATAATCAAAAGCTAACTGGATTTCAAGTGGAACATTTAACTGACGTCTTCTGATGTTGTTTCATCCAAATCATTTTGAGAGACAGAAATGTTTCACACAATTAAACTATTTCTTGAAATACTGCATTTAAGGGACTCCTCATACACAAATGTCAATTTAACCTAAATGAAAATGCACAAATTAACCTAGCTTTCTCTGGGGGAATTTTGTTGATTTTACTATTAGATTGTTAATATATGAAGGCTATAAAATGTGTTTATTTTTTTTAAGATTTTATTTGTTTGTTTGAGAAAGCAGGGGGAGGGACAGAAGGGGAGGGAGAGGGAGGAGGAAAGAATCTCAAGCAGAGAGCAGGGAGCCTGAGGGCTTGATCTCCAGACCCAGAGATCATGACCTGAGCCAAAACCAAGAGTCACTTGGCTTAACTGAGCCACCCAGGCACCCCAAATGTGTTTGTTTTAAACAAGAGAAATAAAAAGAAGTAATATTTCACTTAAAATGTATTTCCACTTAGATTTTAAAAGCCAAATATATACCTCAGAAAATAACTCCTCATCCCCTGCCCAAATTAATAGTATACATGTTAAAGAAGTCATAAATATTATACAGTATGGAAACATTTAAAAACTTTCACAACTTTTTCAAAATTTCCATATTCACCTTGAAGATACAATTCAAACAAAACTTGGTCCTTGAAAGGAAATTCTCTTTAAGATGATTCCACTCATCTCAAGTGTTCCTATTGGGGCACCTGGGTGGCTCAGTTGCTTAAGCGGCTGACTCTTGATTTGAGCTCAGGTCATAATCTCAAGGTCCTGGGATTGAGCCCCAAGTTGGGCTCCATGCTCATCAGGGAGTATGTTTGAGGATTCTCTCTCTCCCTCTCCCTCTGCCCCTCCCCTGGCTTACGCTTACTCTCTCTCTCTCTCGAATAAATAAATCTCTCAAAAAAATACAGTGTTCATAATTTATTTCAAAAAACATAACAAACTTATCCCAATTTGTTCTTATTTGAAAGGAATACCTCTATTTGGCTCCACAGAAAGTAAACCTACTCTTCTGGTTCCCCACAAGATATTGATTGATAATGCCTATTTATGAGTTCATTACAAACTGCCAAAATAGTGCTATTTCACTTCAGGCCATCAAAATAGTATGAATATATTGCTTTATTGAATTTTCCTATACTAAATGTGGATATTTTCTGGTACAATGGGGAAAAAGTCAAACATTTTTTCATACTGTTCTTGCCTCTTAGAGTTTTTTATTGATTTTCTCCTCTCCTAATTAGAGTCATCCCTAAAAATGCAAGAAAATCTACCTCTTGATTGATTTGGATGACCTAATTTGAGTCCACACAATAACATTTTTCTAGTCACAATAAAATAGTTCTTCTTAACTTGGATATTATATACTGAATTGTGTCCCCCCCAAAATTCATGTATCTAATCCCCTTAGATGCCTTAGAACATGACTGCATTTGGACATAGGGCTGTTAAAGACGTAATTAAGTTAAAATGAGGCCATAGGATAAACTTTAATCTAATCTGGCTGGTATTCTTAAAAGAAGAGGGGATTAGGACAGAGATACCAGAGATGTACACACAAAGAGAAAAGGCCATGTGAGGATATGGTGAGAAGGCCATCTATAAGAGGCCTCAGGAAAAACTGAACCTGACAATATCTTGATCTAGATTTCCAGCCTCCAGTGCTATGAGAAAATAAATCTTCGTTGTTTAAGCCACCCAATCTTTGGTATTTTATTAGGGCAGCCTGAAGTATTGTGATTCATAAGGAATATCTATTTGGTTATTCAAATGACCAAAATATATTTCTCATATATTTGGTCTTCATCCATAGTTCCTGGCTCACAGTTCCCAAAACCCTTGGAATTCCCTTAATGATAAGAGCAATGGGACCGTCTTTTGTCATAATATTTGGCCTCTTATCCTCAGGTTCCTGAAATTGTTTTAAAGACATGAAGGTGAACCAGTGTCTTATTATTCATAGTAAGCCCCTCTCCACCACAACTGGATTTGTGTTAATGAAGTAACTTTTGGAAATCACCTAAGGATGGGGAGTAGTTGCCCAGGGAACTAACTGTGACTAGTGTGTTAAAACTTTGAGTCCCAACCCCTGATTTCTGGGAGAGAAAAAGGGCTACGGTTGAATCAATCACCAATGGCCAATGATTTGATCCATCATGCCTCTGTAACGAAGCTTCCATAAAAACTCAAAAGGAAGGGGTTCAGAAAGCTTCCAGGTTGGTGAACACATGGAGATTTGTGGTTAATGGCATACTCCAAAAGATGATAGAAGCTCTGCACCCTTTCCCCATACCTTGCCCTATGCAACTCTTCCACCTGACTCTTCCTGAGTTATATCCTTTTAAAATAAACCAGTGATCTAGTAAAGAAAATGTTTTTCTGAATTCTGTGAGTTGCTCCAGCAAATTAATCAAAACCAAGAAGAGGGTCATTGGAACCTCCAATCTATATAGCTGGTCCAGCAGAAGCACAGATAACAACCTGGGCTTGCTACTGTTATCTAAAGTGGGGGGTGTAAGTAGTGGTGCAAATTTTATCGGACTGGGCCCTTGACCTGTGGAATCTAAGGCTGTATCTCCAGGTACACATGTCAGAATTGAGTTGGATTATAGGACATCCAGCTGGTGTTGGAGAACTGCTTGGTAGCGTGGGAAAAACCCCAAAACACAAACACACACACACACACACACACACACACACACACACACATTGTAATTCACCCCATAATGTTTATAGCCCTAGCAAACTAATACAGAATATATTAGTATATTTATCTCAGGTTTATACAATAGTGACATCCTGAGGGGGGGGAAAAGGGTACATCAAATCACCAACTAAAATTTAGCTAGAGAATCTGATAATAAAAATAGGATGTGAATATTTCACGAGTTCTACATTGGTTTCCAGAGGCTAGGTTAATTTCATCCAATCCAATCTAATCCAGTCCAACTGAACCCAGTAAAATGGGTTTTCCTTTGAGCTGCTCCAGGGATTCAAAGACAGATAAAACATGATCTTTGCACTATTTTGCTGTAGTTAAAAAAACAGATGCATTAAAAAAAGGAAAAGCTATGTAATACGCTCTTGTAACTACAGAAAATAGGCCAAATTATTATCTAACACATCAAGTGATAAATGTTATAAGTACTACGTTCAATATGATCCTTTGTCATAAGTATGTACATGCATGTATAGGGTGTGCGCACATGTAATACACTTGGAAAAAACCACTGGAAAGGCATATACAAAACTGTTAAGAGTTGTTTTAAGTGGTACAATTAAGGTAATTTTAATTTTCTTTTTTTTATTATTTATTTTTAGTGACCACAAATTTTTATATTGGAAAAATGATCATTTTTTAAAAAGACGTTACCTCAAGAAAGGCTGCCCAAACCTGAAATTATAAAAGATATATGCAAAAAGACGGAAGTGAGCAAATGGCTATCAATGTTTAAGAATTTCAACTCAATTATATGAGTCTGGTTATTCTTTATTGAGGTAAAATTCATATCATATAAAATTAACCTTCTTAAAGTATACAATTCAGAGGCATTTAGTACATTCACAATGTTATGCAACTGTAAATTCTATTTAGTTCAAAAACATTTCATCATGCCAAAAGAAAACCGCATACGCATTAAGCAGTCACTCTCTACAACCCCCCTCCCACCCCCTAGCTGCCACTATTCTTCTTTCTATCTCTACTGCCTATTCCAGATATTTGATTTAATAGAATCATACATTATATGACCTTTTCTGTCTGGTTTCTTTGATCCAGAATAATGTCTCTGAGAGTCATCCACATTGTAGCATGCTTCAGTATTTCAATCCTTTTATATGGCTAAATAGTATTCTACTGTACAGATAAACTACATTGTGTTTATCCATTCATCAGCCGATGGACATTTACATTACCATTCTTGAACAAGGATGATAACCTCTACCTTCAGATTTTAGATTTGGTTTTAAAACCCCACTACTTTAGAAGACTTCTTTAGGTAGCTTTATGTCTGTGGAGGTAGACCTTGATTTTCCTTCTCTAAGAAAGACTATCAATATGCAGAGCTAGAAAATTTCTTGACAGGGCCTCAGTAACCAGGTGAAGCATGGAGTTGGGGTTACATCTTCACATCTTCACCTCCTCACATCTTCACCATGGATGGTGTGGTGCTAGCAAAGGTGAGGCTCCTCCAGACATGGGAAGCTTGAGTAGGAGAGAAAGACTATGGCTAGTGTCACATGGTAGCTGAGAAACAGTTTAGTGAGATGTCCAGAAATAGGGGAAGATGCACACTGAAAAGATAACTAGAGGTCCAATATGATATATCAGGGACAAAAATAGGACTTACCGTGTTAAAGTGACTTTATTTGTATCATCATTTGAAGTGACATTTAGACTATATTTGGTTAAAATAGGGCTCATAGATTAAAAATGAAATACTTTCTGGCAAAGTCAGATTATACTGGTGACTATGCTTCAAGTACTGAAAATTAAGTACCTTGTTCTCTGTATGTTCATGAGGCAAACTAATTTCTCTGGGGTACCAAGCTACAGAGATAGCCTCATTCTCTTGCCTGATGACAATCTCATCAAAAAAACACTAGTTTGGTGCCAAGCCTGAGTTAAACTACAGTTTGGGAGAAGACACTGCGAAGTCTCTAATCCCAAATAGCTGATGTATTCTCATACACTGGGAAGGAGTTGTGTGACCAGATGGACACAGACTCTTCAGGGGAGGGTGTCTGATCGCCTCAGGAATCTAAGACAGGAAAGTCAAGGTGACAAAAATGAAAACTGAACAGATGGAAGCATTATATAGTTGTACAGAATTTCTGTACAATACACTGCCCATGTATTTAATTTCTCCAATCCAAATAGATACTATTCCCAGGAGCAATAAAGAGATTGCCAGAAGGAAATTTTCAAATATTTGACCTGACACCCCTTGAAAAGGAACTCTTGATATTATTGTAGGGGAAAACATATATCCTCTAATAGGATCACCCTTAGGAACCTTCTAAAAATCCCTCCTAATGAAATAATCCCAGGTCCTTTGTGTGAGGAGAAAGGGTCACAGATTAATTCATGAAGAAGGTAAACTAGATGAATTAGATAACGGCTAACAAGATAGTGTTTCAGAATACTATTCTGTATCTTTGTACAGTATTTTTTATACATTTTATACATTTGTACCATATATTTTATAAAGTATTTCTACAGGAATTAAATATTGAGCACTGACAATGTGCCAGGGACATATGTATTGTTTAATTTAATCCTCACGATGACTTTAATACACTTATTCTATTTTAAAGATGAGAAAAGAGATTCAGTTAGGGGTTGAGAGATCTTTGTAAAGCCTTGACTAGGCTTTGTGACCCTACCTAGTAAGTGACAGAGAAAGAGAATTTAAATCCACACTGCCTGAATTCCATATACTGAAGAAATGGCAAGCATGAATATACTTATGCTATTTTACAAAACAATTTCTGAAAGTAGGCAAAACCAGCAGGATTAGAACCTTTACCAATGAAAGAGAATTGGATTATCCCAAGGCGACCTATGTAATATTACTGATAAGCCTAGAAAAATCAAACAAACTGTAGAAAATATTTATTTTACTACAGCAGGATAAGTTAAAGGGGGAAAAAGATTCATTCATATCTCTAAATTAAAAAGAAATCCAAGTTTAAAACAGGCAGTAATTGAAGTAATTCTTACACCAAACTATTACAGATTTTCAATATAAAAGAAAAAAGAAGCACGCTTCTAAAATGTGAAATTAATAAATTTAACAACCAAGATGTTTTTATACAAATAAAAGATCAATACTTTTGTTAAAAGACAGAACAATGTGTCTTTTAGTTTTGTCATTTCAAGCAAAAAGAAGGTCAATAGAAAAGCAGTCAAGGGTCAGAAGAAAACATATCTGTAGAAATGTTTCCTTTCTTTAACCAAAAAACCCAAAATACTCAACAATGCAATACAAAAATTTCAGAAATTCACTCAGGCCAACCTATAATGCTGAAGTCAGAGGTCTCAGTTACAATCCATATTTCATCCAAACAAATATTTCAAAAGAGAAGGTTCACTGAGTATTTTAATAGAAACCATACTGTTCCAATACCTCAGAAAAGAACAATGAGTCCTAAAACCCTTCCATGGTCCAACCCACAGTATCAACTTAACATCATGAAATACACATCAAGTTTCGATTGAATTATTGTTTTTAAGATTTTATTTATTTATTTGACAAAGAGAGAGAGAGCACAAGTAGGCAGAGTGGCAGGCAGAGGGAGAGGGAGAAGCAGGCTCCCCGCTGAGCAGGGAGCCCGATGTGGGGCTCGATCCCAGGACCCTGGGATCATGACCTGAGCCAAAGGCAGCTGCTTAACTGACTGAGCCACCCAGGCACCCCTCTATTGAATTATTCAGTATGATAAGTAGGACATGGAACTGAATTGAGGAAAAGAACAGAAGTAAATTATCAGGAGACCTGGATCCTACTGGTTCTTCCTGTATGCTCATGCCCTTGAGTATGTTACTTCCTTTCTCTAGGCCTCAGTTTCCCCATCTGTAACACAAAGCACCTGGCCTGTATAATCTTTCAGTTCCTTTCAAACTTTAAAATTATATGACACATGGGTGCCTGGGTGGCTCAGTTGGTTAAAAGACTGCCTTCGGCTCGGGTCATGATCCCAGAGTCCTGGGATCGAGTCCCCCATCAGGCTCCCAGCTCAGTGGAGAGCCTGCTTCTCCCTCTGACCCTCTCCCCTCTCATGCTGTCTCTCTCTCTCTCTCTCTCAAATAAATAAATAAATAAATAAATAAATAAATAAATAAAATCTTAAAAAATAAAATAAAATTATATAACACTGTATGACAGGATCACTTTCTAACCTCTTAATCCATACAAAATGACTGTGTGCCCCTGACAGGTATCTAATTAGAGTTTTCTCATTTCCATGCTTCTAATTTTCATTTCGATACTTAAACTAAATCCTAATAGAAATAATCCCACATTTGAATGCAAGCTGGTGCAACCCCTCTGGAAAACAGTATGGAGGTTCCTCAAACAGTTGAAATTAGAGCTACCATTCGATCCAGCAATTGCACTACTGGGTATTTACCCCAAAGATACAAATGTAGGGACCCGAAGGGGTACGTGCACCCCAATGTTTATAGCAGCAATGTCCACAATAGCCAAACTGTGGAAAGAGCCAAGATGTCCATCGACAGATGAATGGATAAAGAAGATGTGGTATATATACACAATGGAATATTATGCAGCCATCAAAAGGAATGAGATCTTGCCATTTGCAACGACGTGGATGGAACTGGAGGGTGTTATGCTGAGTGAAATAAGTCAATCAGAGAAAGACATGTATCATATGACCTCACTGATATGAGGAATTCTTAATCTCAGGAACAAACTGAGGGTTGCTGGAGTGGTCGGGGGTGGGAGGGATGGGGTGGCTGGGTGATGGACATTGGGGAAGATATGTGCTACGGTGAGCGCTGTGAATTGTGTAAGACTGTTGAATCACAGATCTGTACTTCTGAAACAAATAACACAACATATTTTAAGAAAAAAGAAAAAGAAGAAGATAGCAGGAGAGGAAGAATGAAGGGGAGTAAGTCAGAGGGGGAGACGAACCAGGAGAGATGATGGACTCTGAAAAACAAACTGAGGTTTCTGGAGGGGAGGAGGGTGGGGGGATGGGTTAGCCTGGTGATGGGTATTGAGGAGGGCATGTTCTGCATGGAGCACTGGGTGTTATGAACAAACAATGAATCATGGAACAGTACACCAAAACAAATTATGTAATATACGGTGATTAACATAACAATAAAAAATTAAAAAAAAAGAAATAATCCCACATTTGAACAAACTATCACACATTTACATTATAAAATCAAAATACTCTTAAGTTTACATAACTACTAGCTTCTGCCATATAAAACCCAAATCTTTCTATGAGGTCAGCCACAAAAAATGACTATGTACTTTTCTTTCCAACAATGAAGATTTTCTTAGCATGGGCTATTTGACATATTTATGTCAAATGGAAAAGGCAAAAAAATAACAAGGCCTGCAGAGCTAGCCCATAATAGGTCCTTAATATCTTAATGTTGACAGAACAACTGCATCTACAATGGTAAAGAATTCCCTTGTTTAGGATGTTTTTAACATCAATCTAGGAATGTTACAGATATACCTAAAGCATCAACAATGATCAGTAACATGGATGGGTGTTAACAATCACAATAATCAAATTGTTGTTTATAACCATGCCTCTGAGTTTGATACTAGACTCATGGGAGAAAACTGTAAACTCATCCCTTTTAGCCTCTGATAGAAGCCCATTCTAGATCAGAACAACACTGACAATAATAGGCAATAGACCAGATCTAGGCCAGCCAGAGAATTTGCAATTTGGAGAAAGGGTAGAATGAAAAGGAAAAGTTTGGAGAAGCTTCCTCTTGCCAGGAATGATGGCAAAAGGAAGGGCTAATGACCTAATTCTAGGGAGCTGCCCTAGTTAGGCCCCACTAGTGTTAATGTTATATTAAGAAGTTCTATTCAAATATCAAAAGAAATGTTTTAGTGAGAAAAAAATCTCAATTTTTCCAAAGAAAAATTTCTATTTATCTATAGCTAACCAGCAGTGGAAAGAGTCAATGTTCGGACACCAATATTATATATTGCTAAGCAAAAAGGATACCAGTAACAGAGTCCAATGAAGTATATCACTTGAGACTCAGACTCAAATCCTCTGAAAACCCAACACACACCACCCTATGTAATACCTTCTAGAAGAAATTATAGAAATCAAGAAAAAGTTCAACAGATTCAATCATATAAAAAAGCAAAACTTTTATATAAGCAAAACTCAAAATGAGCCAAAAGATACATGTAGTAAATACCATAAATGATTAACATATTATCATATTCATTTTCTATAGCTGCCTAACAAATTGCTACAACCTTAGCAGCTTAAAACAACACCATTTAATTAGCTCACATTTCTATAGACCAGAAATAGAGACGCAGTGTGACTAGGTATCACAAGGCTGAAATTAAGGTATTGGTGGAGCTGAGTTCTAGCCTGAAACTTGAGAAAAATCTTCTTCCAAGCTCACTCTTGTTGACAGAATTTAATTCCTCACGAAGGTAGGACTCAGGCCGCTGCTTCCTTGCTGGCTGTCAGCCAGGAGTCACTCTCAGCAACTAGAGGCTGCGCACTTGAGTATATCAAGTTTAGTTCCTTTCCATATGGCCTCCTCAGTCCAGCAAAGACGTAATGAATCCTCCCATTTTTAAATTTTCTGATTTCCTCTATTATTACCAGCCAGAAAAAACTGTTTTTAAAGGGCTAATATAGAAAAAATAATAACAACAATTAAAAAATAAAGGGCTAATGTGATCTTAACTACTGTGTAGGATCAGACCCATCCTGATAATCTCCCTTTCTTAAAGTCAATTGTACCCAATAATATAACCTAACCATGAGAGTAAAATCTATCAAACTTACAGTCCCAGTAATTACCTGGAGCATGTATACTGGGGGAGGGAATATGAAAAATACTGAGCAACATCTTAGAATTCTGCCTACCACTATTAAATAAGGAAATTATACAATTAGGTGAAAAATATATTTTAAGATACCAAACATATATGAGAAAATAACATGGGCAAACAATGTCCATGAAGGAACAGAATTTTTTGGAAAATAACTTTTTTTAAAGATTTTATTTATTTGTTTGACAGAGAGAAACACAGAGAGAGGGAACACAAGCAGGGGGAGTGGGAGAGGGAGAACCAGGCTTCCTGCCAAGGAGGGAGCCCGATGCGGGGCTCGATCCCAGGACCCTGATATCATGACCTGAGCTGAAGGCAGAGGCCTAACGACTAAGCCACCCAGGTGCCCATTTTGGAAAACAATTTGATGAGAAAAATCAAAAGCCATACAGTTGTTAACACTCTTTGGCTTAGGCATACCATTCCTGGAAATACAGTCCCCCCAAAAAAATTCATAAGAAAGAAAAAGCAATGACATGAATATGCCAGCATCCTCTGGGTCTTCCTAGTACCACAGACACAACTCTAGAACAGCAATTTCCACTTTGAGCATCAAATCCAGAAACTATCTCATTCATCCTTCCACTCACAGGCCCTAGAATGGTATCTGCACTCTACAAATATTTGTTAAGTGCCTACTATGTGACCACAGTGAGTGAGTCATCAAGACACAGAATTGGTGGAGAGGGAAAAGATGGCAGAGGAGTAGGGGACTGGTAACTGAGCTGGATATCTACGAGACTAGTCTAAACACCCATGAAATCAGCCTGAGATGTAAGAAGATAGATCTGGATCTCTACAAACAGAATATTAAAGGTGGTTGGTTTCGAGGTACGAAGCGGTAAGCCGTGATTCCACAGGCAGATATCGGAGGATAAACGGCAGGCGGAGGGAGCCAGCAATTGGGATCCTACACCGTCAGTGAGTGATAGCCTCCCGCACTGGGGACAGGGCAAAGATTCACAGACCAAAAGCAGCGGGGAAAGGACTTTAGGGCAGCCCTTCAGACAGAAAACTGGAGCGGTGGGGTCGTGCATGCGAACTGGGGTGGCTGGCAGTTTTAGAAGCACAAAGGGCAGAGACATGCCCCGACCTGGAGGCGAGGACTGGGAGTGCTATGGAGGGGCGCACAACCGAGGACACAGCAGTTTATAGCGGCACAGACAGAAACGGAGATAGTGTGGCCTGGAGAGCTCACTGAAGAACAGATTGCATCTCTCTGCTCTGAGGCAGAGGACTGGAAACAGTCTCTTCTGCTCTGACTCTTGGAAGAGACGTGGAAAGCTGCCAGAACAGAACAAAAGCCTCTAAAAACCGGTTTTCAATGAGCCCATCCCCCACCACAGGGGGCAGGGCAACTATGCCCAAACAGGGTTGCCTGAGTAACAGCATGGCAGGCCCCTCCCCCAGAAGACAGGCTAGGAAAACAAGAGGCCAGCAACCCTAAGGTCCCTAGAAGACAGGTGCATCTTGCTTGGGTTGTGATCAATAATATGGACTCTATACATTCCCTCAACCACCCCTCAACAGAATGACTAGGAAGAGATTAGTCTTTCCAAAATAGGAAAGACTCAGAGATTATGACTTATGCCACAGATTTACAAATGGATTCAGATATAATCAAGATGTCAGAGATGGAATTCAGGCTAGCAATTGTGAAGACAATAGCTAGAATGGAGAAATCAATTAATGGCAACATAGAGTCTCTAAGGGCAGAAATGAAAGCTGAATTGGCAGAACTTTAAAATGCTATCAGTGAGGTCCAATCCAATCTGGATAATCTAACAGCTAGGGCAAGTGAGGCAGAAGAAGGAATTAGTAACCTGGAAAACAATTTAATAGATAAAAAGGGAAAAGAGGAGGCCAGGGAAAAACAACTCAGAATCCATGAAAATAGAATCAGAGAAATAAGTGACACCATGAAACATTCGAATGTCAGAATTATTGGAGTCCCGGAGCGGGTGGAGAGAGAGAGAGGACTAGAAGATATATTTAGCAAATCGTAGCTGAGAACTTCCCTAATCTGGGGAATGAAACAAACATTCGTGTCCTAGAGGCAGAAAGGACCCCTCCCAAGATCAAGGAAAACAGGCCAAGACCCCGGCATGCAATAGTAAAGCTCGCAAATCTTAGAACCAAGGAAACCATCTTAAGGGCAGTTAGAGGTAAGAGATTCCTTACATACAGAGGGAGGAACATCAGAATAACGTCAGACCTATCCACAGAGACTTGCCAAGCCAGAAAGGCCTGGCAAGACATATTCAGGGTACTAAATGAGAAGAACATGCAGCCAAGAATACTTTATCTGGCAAGGCTGTCACTTAGAATGGATGGAGAGATGCAGAGCTTCCACGACCGGCAGAAACTGAAAGAATATGTGACCACCAAACCAGCCCTGCAAGAAATATTAAGGGGGGTTCTATAAAAGGAGAAAGACCCCAAGAGGGATATACAACAGAAATTTACAGGGACAATCTATAAAAACAACGTCTTCACAGGCAACATGATGACAATTAATTCATATCTTTCAATAATCACTCTGAACATGAATGGCCTAAATGCTCCCATAAAATGGTACAGGGTTGCAAATTGGATAAAATGACAGGACCCATCCATATGCTGTCTACAAGAGACTCATTTTCAACCTAAAGATACATCCAGACTGAAAGTGAAGGGATGGAGATCCATCTTCCATGACAGCAGACCTCAAAAGAAAGCTGAGGTAGCAATTCTTATATCAGACAAATTAGATTTTAAACTAAAAACTGTAGTTAGAGAACCAGAAGGACACTATATCTTTCTTAAAGGGTCTATCCAACAAGAAGATCTAACAATTGTAAATATCTATGCCCCCAACATAGGAGCAGCCAACTACACAAGCCAACTGTTAACCAAAATAAAGAGTCATACTGATAACAATAAGTTAATTGTAGGAGACCTCAATACTCCACTCTCAGCAATAGACAGATCATCTAAGCAGAAAATCAACAGAAACAAGAGCTTTGAAAGACACACTGGACCAGATGGACCTCATAGATATATACAGAACATTCCACCCTGAAACAACAGAATACTCATT
This sequence comes from Eumetopias jubatus, assembly GCF_037043125.1. Classification (NCBI taxonomy): domain Eukaryota; kingdom Metazoa; phylum Chordata; class Mammalia; order Carnivora; family Otariidae; genus Eumetopias; species Eumetopias jubatus. The sequence goes on from NW_028274815.1 coordinate 101,137,429, forward strand.
CTTCTCGAGCGCACATGGAACTTTCTCCAGAATAGACCACATATTGGGTCACAAATCAGGTCTCAATTGATACTAAAAGACTGAGATTAGGCCCTGTATATTCTCAGACCATAATGCTTTAAAACTGGAACTCAATCACAAGAAAAAAATTTGGAAGAAATTCAAACACTTGGAAGCTAAAGACCACTCTGCTCAAGAATGTATGGGTCAATCAGGAAATCAAAGAAGAACTTAAACAACTCATGGAAACCAATGAGAACAAAAACATATCGGTCCAAAACCTACAGGATACTGCAAATGCGGTCCTAAGGGGGAAATACATAGCCATCCAAGCCTCACTCAAAAAAATGGAAAAATCACGAATTCACCATCTAACTCTACACCTTAAAGAACTAGAGAAAAAGCAAAAATGATGCCTAAGCCACACATTAGAAGAGAAATAATTAAGATTAGAGCAGAGATCAATGAATTAGAAACCAGAAACACAGTAAATCAGATCAACGAAACTAGAGGCTGGTTCTTTGAAAGAATTAATAAGATCGATAAATCAATGGCCAGACTTATCCAAAAGAAGAGAAAGGACCCAAATTAATAAAATTATAAATGAAAGGGGAGAGATCATGACTAACGCCAAGAAAATAGAAACAATCATTAGAAATTATTATCAACAACTATATGCCAATAAACTGAGCAATCTGGATAAAATGTATGCCTTCCTGGAAACCTATAAACTGCCAAGACTGAAACAGGAAGAAACTGACAACCTGAATAGGCCAATAACCAGTAATGAGATAGAAGCAGTGATCAAAAACCTCCCAAAAAACAAGAGTCCAGGGCCTGATGGATTCCCTGGGGAATTCTACCAAACATTCAAAGAAAAAATAACACCTATTCTCCTGAAGCTGTTTCAAAAAATAGAAACAGAAGGAAAGCTTCCAGACTCATTCTATGAGGCCAGCATTACCTTAATCCCCAAACCAGGCAAAGACCCCAACAAAAAGGACAATTTCAGACCGATATCCCTGATGAATATGGATTCCAAAATCCCCAACAAAATCCTAGCTAATAAGATCCAACAATACATTAAAAGGATCATCCACCACGACTAAGTGGGATTTATCCCTGGGATGCAAGGGTGGTTCAACATTCACAAATCAATTAATGTGATAGAACACATTAATAAGAGGAGCAAGAAGAACCATATGGTCCTCTCAATTGATGCAGAAAAAGCATTTAACAAAATACAGCATCCTTTCCCAATCAAAACTCTTCAGAGTATAGGGATAGAGGGAAAATTCCTCAAGTTCATAAAATCCATCTATGAAAAACCCACAGTGAATATCATCTCAATGGGGAAAAGCTGAGAGCCTTTCCCTTAAGATCAGGAAAACTTCAAGGATGCCCACTCTCACCACTATTGTTCAACATAGTACCAGAAGTCCTAGCCACAGCAATCAGACAAGAAAAAGAAATAAAAGGTATTCAAACTGGCAAAGAAGAAGTCAAACTCTCTTTTCGCAGATGACATGATACTTTATGTGGAAAACCCAAAAGATTCCACCCCCAAATTACTAAAACTCATAGAGCAATTCAGTAATGTGGCCAGATACAAAATCAATGCACAGCAACCATTTGCTTTCTTATACACTAACAATGCAACTGTAGAAAGAGAAACTAGAGAAACAATTCCATTTACAATTGCACCAAAAACCGTAAGATACTTCTGAATAAATCTAATCAAAGAGGTAAAGGATCTATACTCTAGGAACTACAGAACACTTATGAAAGATATTGAAGAAGACACAAAAAGATGGAAAAACATTCCATGCTCATGAATCGGAAGAATAAACATTGTTAAAATGTCTATGCTACCCAGAGCAATCTATACCTTCAGTGTTATCCTGATCAAAATTCCAATGACATTTTTCAAAGTGCTGGAACAAACAATCCTAAAATTTGTATGGAATCAGAAAAGACCCCAAATTGCCAAGGAAATGTTGAAAAAGAAAAACAAAGCTGGTGGCATCACGTTGCCCGATTACCATGTGATCACCAAGACAGCATGGTACTGGCACAAAAACAGACATATAGACCAATGGAACAGAATAGAGAGGCCAGATATGAACCCTCAAATCTATGGTCAAATAATCTTCGACAAAGCAGGAAAAAATACGCAATGGAGAAAAGACAGTCTCTCAAATAAACGGTGCTGGGAAAATTGGACAGCCACATGCAGAAGAATGAAACTCGACCATTCTCTAACACCCTACACAAAGATAAACTCAAAATGGATGAAAGACCTCAATGTGAGACAGGAATCGATCAAAATCCTAGAGGAGAACATAGGCAATAACCTCTTTGACATCGGCCACAGCAACTTCTTTCAAGATACATCTCCAAAGGCCAGTGAAACAAAAGCAAAAATGAACTTTTGGGACTTCATCAAGATAAAAAGGTTCTGCACAGCAAAGGAAACAGTCAACAAAACAAAGAGGCAACCCACAGAATGGGAGAAGATATTTGCAAATGACACTACAGATAAAGGGCTGGTATCCAAGATCTATAAAGAAATTCTCAAACTCAACCCCCAAAAAACAATCAAGTCAAAAAATGGGCAGAAGACATGAACAGACATTTCTCCAAAGAAAACAATACAAATGGCTAACAGGCACATGAAAAAATGTTCCTTGTCATTAGCCATCAGGGAATTTCAAATCAAAATGACACTGAGAAACCACCTTACACCAGTTAGAATGGCAAAAATTGACAGGGCAAGAAACAACAAATGTTGGAGAGGTTGTGGAGAAAGGGGAACCCTCTTACACTGTTGGTGGGAAAGCAAGTTGGTACAGCCACCTTGGAAAACAGTGTGGAGGTGCCTCAAAAAATTAAATATAGAGCTATCCTATGACCCAGCAATTGCACTCCTGGGTATTTACTCCAAAGACACAGATGTAGTGCAAAAAAGGGCCATATGCACCCCAGTGTTCATAGCAGCAATATCTGCAATAGCCAAACTGTGGAAGAGCCGAGATGTCCTTCAACAGGTGAATGGATAAAGAAGATGTGGTCCATATATACAATGGAATATTACTCAGCCATCACAAAGGATGAATACCCAACTTTTACATCAACATGGATGGGACTGGAGGAGATTATGCTAAGTGAAATAAGTCAAGCAGAGAAAGCCAATTATCATATGGTTTCACTTATTTGTGGAACATAAGGAATAGCATGGAGGGCATTAGGAGAAGGAAGGGAAAAATGAAGGGGGGAAAATAGGAGGGAGAAATCAACCATGAGAGAATATGGACTCTGAGAAACAAACTGAGGGTTTTAGAGGGGAGGAGGATGGGGGGATGGGTTAGCCTGGTGATGGGTATTAAGAAGGGCATGTACTGCATAGAGTACTGGGTGTTATATGAAAACCATGAATCGTGGATCACCACACCAAAAACTAATGATGTATTGTATGGTGACTAAAATAACACAATAAAGTAAAATTAAAGACACAGAATTGTATAATCCATGCTCTAATGTACCTCATTTCTTATAATTTTTGCAAAAAAAAAAGTTATATAATATCAAAAGTTCTACAGTAATTGTATATGTAAAGTACTAGGATCACAAAGTCAAGAGAAATGAAGAGATCATTGAACCAGGCCTTGAAAACTAAGTGGAATTCACTAGAAAGACAAAGCAGATGGGGAAATGGGGAGTTACAGAGAAAAGTAAGTGGAGAATATATTATGTAGCCATTTAGTATTATAATTATGAACTATATAAAACTATATGAAAAATGTTTATATTAAGTAGAAAACTGTGTACCAAAATAAATCTGGGTTCTAATAAAAAATATGTCCCCCAAAATATGTATAAGAACATCAAAACATATAGGAAAAAAAATCACAGTTTTCTGGAAAGTAGTATAAGTGATCATTTATTTCCTCTTATTTTATTTTTTAAATATTTTTTTAAAGATTTATTTATTTTAGAGAAAGAGGGAGCACACAGGGGTGGGGGGAGGCAGGGGGAGAGGTAGAGAGAGTGTCTCAGGCTGACTCCCCACTGAGCACGGAGCCTGACGTGGGGCTTGATCTCACAACCCTGAGATCATGACCTGAGCCAAAACCAATAGTCAGTCGGACACTTAACCAACTGAACTACCCTGACACCCCTCCTCTTATTTTATATACATTATTATGTTTATGTCATTCATGCTTCCAAAGAAATTTTAAATGAAAAGAAAAAAATCACATTATAAATTTTAAAAACCCACCATTTGAGGGAGTCCTGCTAACTGATAGAAAAAAGAAAACATTCAATGTCTGAGTCTATTTACCATCATTCTAACTAAAAGTCCTCATTATAGGAAGCAACATACTCAACCATTCATTAGTTCTACAAACATCTCCTGAGCACTAACAATGGGCCATAGTGGAAGGCACTGGAGATACATACATGGATAACAATCCCTGCCCCCAGAAAGCTCTTGATCAGACAAAACACTATAGTGAGATTACATTTGGTAATTGTATTTTAATAATTCCCAAGAAGACAAAATTCTCTAACTAATGGTTCATTTCATGGGTAGAAGCCTCACTGTGACAGAATGAGTAAAATAGCTCAGGGCCTCAAGTGTACCAATGGCAGCAGGGATAAGACCTGTCACTGCTGCCAAGCAACTGTCTTCCCAAGACTCACAAATCAGACCCACCTGATTCTTAAATGACATCAGTTCTATCACAATGCAAAGCGATCTAGCCAAAACCTACCCATATGGCTCAGTAAATCTACAGACCTAATATCTTGGCTTACTAACAGGGTGGCTGTTTCATGCTTGAAGAATAATATTTGAAAGCCTGATAATTCCAACACAAATTTATTTACTGGATCTCAATTTTCATAAAGAAAAATCAGGATCACCACAATTTGTGTATTTCTATGTTGTAGTTTATCTTACCTTTTTTTTCTGATCTTTATTCCTATTCTTATCATGAGTGGCTACATGTGGCACCAAAGAAAGATATGTCTCAATTTCAACTCAGACTCCTGGAACTCTTAGAAGATTAAAAGCAATATGAACTTCTAATTAGTGAACAAATTGATTCTTCACTGAGATCACCTCTGCTAGCTACCAAAAAGTTTTTCAATCAAAAGGTCTCTCCTTCCAAGCTGCAGGCTATCTGAAGAACTACAAGTTAAACAAAAGAAAAGCAAAAAAAAATCCCCATCATTTTTAATATTTATTAAATAATTTATGAAATACACCAGGAACTGAACACCATATAAAGCACATATACACATTAGGTCATTTCCTCCTCAAAACTACTCTATAAACATTGGAGAGCTGAGGAATTATTTAAGATCACCAAAAATAAGATCCCTATCTTTCCAACTTCAGAGCTCAATCTCTTAACTATTAGTTTTCTAGAGCTGCTATTAAAAAATTTGCCACAAACTACATGGCCTAAAATAATATACATGTATCCTCTCAGAGTCTCGAGACCAGAAGTCCAAAAGCAGTTTCCCTGGGCAGAAACCAAAGTGTCAGAAAGGCTGCCCTCCCTCTGGAAAGTACAGGGACAAGTTCCTTGCCTCTTCCAGCTTCTGGTGGCTGCCAGCATTCCTTCTGTATTGCCATATCACTCCAATTTTGAATTCAAGGCTAGCATCTTCAGATCCCTCTCGATTCCATCTTCACACTGCCTTCTCCTATGTGTGTAGTCAAATCTCAAGATCTTTAACTTAATTACACCAGCCATCTAAGGTAATATTCATAAATTCCAGGGATTAGGAGGTGGATATCTTTGGGGGAAGGGGTCTGTTTTTCAGCCTACCACAACCACTAAATTCTGCTGATTCCCCAAGTAATTTAGTGATGGGTTCTTGGTGTGATGAATCAGAGAAAGTCCAGAAAGATACCACAGGGAACAGTATACACTCTCCTTTGAGACAAGTCAGCCATGCAGAAAGACAGACGAAATACTAGAACCAATAAAGCAAGACAAAGACACATATGGACATACATTGGAGGTCACCAAAACTCAGTTCATTAGGCTCACACCAACATTTGAGCCCGAGTCTCCTTACTCCTTGTCCAGTGATATTTCCATAGAGCCACAAACAAACCTTAGACCAATGTGCCATTTCTTCAACAGGCCAGACTTTCTCATGCCTGGGGTCTTTTTCATGCAATTTCTTATCTTTATGCCTACAAAATGCTATTCTCCTCAATGCTTTACCATCATACCTATAAAGTCTCCTGATACCCACACTCACAATAATGAGTCCTTCCCTGGCATTTGATTCATATTTCTTCAGTACCACTTATCATTAGTCCTGAATCATACAGTTGCTTATGTATATATGTATCTTCCTGGAAAATACAGAACAAAGATTCTTTAGAACAAAGATTATCATCCCAATGTCTGGCAGAAAATTAGGCACAAATTTTAACAGAATATGCATTAGAAAGAAGGAAGGGAGGGAGAAAAGGATAAAGTAAAAGGAAAATAAGGAGGAAAGGGACAGGAAGAGAAGGGAAAAGTAAATATTAAAGCCCAGTTGCTTTAAGAGAACAGAGGGAGATACAGCTCTTTCCAACACTTATCTGTGAAAGCCCTGAAAAAAGAAGATTTCAAAAATGTCTGAAAAAGAGTACCAGAGAGAAAGTATACGGACCTTTCTTGGCATGCTCTAAGCCCCATCATTTACAGAAATGATTCCCAACAGAACCTCAACAGCAGGATGCCTGTTAATTGGAGATTCCAAGGGCACCTCCTAGATCCACTGAATCTGAATTTTGGGGTACTGGAGGCTGGGAAACAGCATTTGAAACAAGCTTCTGGGTAATTCTGATGCCCACAAGAGTTAATTGCAATCATTAGTCTTGTAAGAAAGAAGAATAAAGTGAAATAATGCCCTGCAGATTTTTTTTTTCTTTTGGTTTGATTCCCCAAAATAATACTGGACTCAATGACCACTTTCATCTAAATTTAAAAATGAAAGTCCAGTTTTAAAATGACAAGGCAAAGTTTTGCAATATGTTTCAGGGAAAAATGCCAAAGACTCAGAAACGGGATTTGGGAAAGGTGCCAGGATGATTCAACACTGATTATGAAGATTATGAAGATATTACTTTAATCCGCCTGGTCATAAGAATGATAGCCACAATTTGCCTGACAACATCCAATCAATGACAGCATTATGCCAGTTTGAGGTTTTCTGTTACCCCGATTATTTTTCACTGACTTAAATTCTTTTTGAATGTGCTACAGGGCTTGAGAAATTATAAGGAACTCCCTGGTGTCCCCTCCTGGAGTTATATCATAGATCTTATTGATCTTGTGTTCTATTCCTCATTCCTCAAATTCCTTCTTAGAAATGATTCGTTACCAGCCTTCCTCAATCTTCTTATAAAATGTAACAGTTCATGCTAGGGTGCAACTAATCTCCTCTTACACTTCATCCCCATCACCCTATCAAAGCTACAGATGTCTAGAGAAGATGATGTCTGAGAAGGCGGCTCCTGTCCCCAGGCTGTGGACAATCAATCACTCCATCATCTTTTATTGTGTTCTTTTGTTCCGTCATTTTTACAGGACACATTTGCTTTTCAAGGATCAATATTAAAAAATATAACTTACTATGCATTATAAATCAAGTTTTCAAAAAGTGAAGAGAATGTGTTTCTGACTTAGGTTACTTTAAACCATAGCCGGGTCCTAAGCCAAGCCCAATTAATGAAGCTTATTCTTGCAAATCCTAAGCAGAGTCAGAGTGTGACCTATGAGAGGCAGGTTGCATTTTTTCCTTACTGAAAGAATATTGCTTTAATAGATATTTTTAAATGGTAAGCCATAAATTAATCTAATTAGAGAATCTGTAAGTATCTGGAAGATGTAAAGTTGTGAGCTTTCAAGAAATAATTTCGTTGCTCATTATTTCTTGCTATGGATGCTTTCAAACACATTAAGATCAGTAATTTTTCTATATGTAAAGACAGAATTACATTCACAGGATTATTTAACACATTTATTAGCTATTTCACCAATGAATTAAAATTAACAGTTTGTCTACTTAACTCAAATTTTCTTACATAAACAAAATAACCTTAATTCACTGTCATAATATACTATCAAATGGCAGTACCATCCACACATTTTAAGGAGGACTTAAACACAAATGGAATCATAAGAGAAACATCTTTTATGCACTTAAAATAACTTATTTCTAAATGTCCTCACAAAGCTTAAGCAGGTCTCTTAACCCCATGGACTGGACATGTTTCTGAATTAACTTCCACCTGGAAACTCATGGGATGAAAATTCTGTGTGATAAATTAAGTTGCCAAGCAAAATGGATTAGCGATCAGTGAAATTGCCTGATAAACTGTCAGATCCATTTTGAATTGGGATTCATTCTCTTTCTCCACCTGTTCATTAAGCTCCAAGTTCATGGCAACTCCAGTGACTGACTGCACATTAACAAGCTGTTTATGTGGGGAGGTGTAGCTAGCCTAGTCAACATTCCTATACATACACATTCATTTAAACATAATTCTCTGGTAATTTATTCTGTTCACAATCCCTATGTGGAAAAATATACCTCTGCCCTGAAGTTTAATTTTAGATACAAGAGAGATGTGATGTGTCATAAAATTAAAACTTACCAAAGCAAATCAGATTATACCTCAAGGTCAAAAGAAGCCTGGGAAATTTCATACCATAAATCTGTTTCTTCAAACAGTTACAAGAATGAAAGGAGTAGTGAAAAAGCCGTTGATAAAATGCCAAAATAAAATATTTATTTCTGTCCCTATTTTAAAAGCAAACATTAACTGCTTCTATAACAAGAAGGCTAAACCAGCTAAGAATATTGAAAAATAATTCTCAACCTTTCTTTCTTATCAAAATGGCTAAAATCTTCCTTTATATAACACCAAGTTTAATAAACCACTTGTCAATCAAAATGTACCAAATCTGAGCTATAAATAAGAATATTCTTCCTACTCAAGTACCAAACATTGACGTTTTCCTTTTTAAGTATATAGAATTTACTTCATAAAGGGATTATTCACCAAACACAAATTTAATAAAAATCATTAAGTTCTCTGAAACTGAAGTTTAATAGATTTATATTTCATTCAAATATGAGGATGTCTACTTTCTACTGATAAGCTAATTTTCTTCACTCTTATGAAGCCTAATTTTATATGAATTAATGAGTGGAATTCAGAAATCAATGTTACTTTTCCCTTTCCCTACACATATAAAGAAGAACTTAATTGAAGAAAAATTAAGTAAACTAATAGCCAAATGACTACAATTGCATTGAGGCAAAAGAACAGAATGAATATCACCTAGATGCTTTTGAGCCCATAAGTAGAAATTCCCCAAAAGTCACAAAGAAGTAATTTTTAGAAATTAAGTTGACTTGTACATGTAACAAAATATACATTTCCTTTAGTTAAAATTAATAGAGTGTACACCAAAAAAATTTAAATTTTACTGTATAATTTCAAAAAGAAAAAGAGCACAGAGTATTCCAGATAAAGTCACATATGAGCATTAGATAGCCCCGAGGCTTCATGAAATGTTATTTAGCACCACTGTAAAGTTCAGCCCTTACTTAGATTTAACTGTAACCAACTTCTGACAAGTCATGCAATTATAAGAATTAAACTATGGCAGAGGTTATTTGTATTTATTGTCAACTACCAGTTGAATTAGAATCCCCTTCTCCCATGCCCCTCCTCCTAATGTAAGCACAGCTGCTTATGCTCCGAGGGAACTGGTTCCATCTTGCACAGTCTCAGTTCAATTGGCTCAAACCACATGGAAAGTAGCATTGAGAAGGTTTAGTCCAGCTTCTGAAGCTGGAGATGCTTTCTGCAAATATCAAGACTCTCTTTACAAAACAGGAGTGTTCTAGCTTATATGGCACCTATGAAACTCCACCCATTCTAGCCCCAAGGGTGGGCTCTGATATTTTCTTGCTTAGAATAAAGGCTCCAAGTTTCAGAGAAACTATACTTGGTGACCTCTAAGAACCAAAGCCATACCATAAAACATCCACAGTGTCAATTGCTATGCAAGATGCTAGGTACTACTTATGCTAGGTACTACTTACTCTGAAAGTGAAATAAACAGTTCCTCTTTTATTTTAAGGAACTTCAGTGCCTATTACTGACCCTACCATCTTGAATTTCTGGAAGAGAAGCAGTGACACCGAACTTAAGCTATTGGGTATCTCATTTGAGAAACACTCGGTACTCTTCAGGCCTCCAACCGAAAAACTTTACCCAGTGTCTCCTGACTATCACCAATAAGTTACTTGTACCTTATCAGTGCCAATAAAATTGTATAGGTAAAATCCTGCTTTCTATTTCATAAGGTAATACCAAAAACTATGGTCCTTGTCTTCAAATAAATAGAAATTAAAACAATGAAATACAATTCTACAAAATCTTTGGGATGCAGCAAAGGCGGTCCTAAGAGGAAACTATATAGCAATACAAGACTTTCTCAAGAAACAAGAAAGGGGATGCCTGGTGGCTCAGTCTGCTAAGCATCTGCCTTCAGCTCAGGTGATGATCCCAGGGTCCTGGGATCAAGTCCCACATCAGGCTCCTTCTGCAGCAGAGAGCCTGGCTCTCCTTCTACCTGCTGTTCTTTCTGCTTGTGCCCTCTCTCTCTGACAAATAAATAAATATAAAATAATAAAAAAGAAACAAAAAACGTCTCAAATACACAACCTAAAGGCGCTAGAGAAAAAAGAGCAAATCAAGCCTAAACCCAGCAGGAGAAGAGAAAGAATAAATATCAGAGCAGAAATCAATAAAATAGAAACGAAAAGAACAGTAGAACAGATCAATGAAACTAGGAGCTGGTTCTTTGAAAGATTGATAAACCCCTGGCCAGACTTATCAAAAAGAAAAGAGAAATGACCCAAATAAATAAAATCGTGAACGAAAGAGGGGAGAAATCACAACCAACACCAAAGAAATACAATTATAAGAACATATTATGAGCAACTATATGCCAGCAAATTAGACAATCTGGAAGAAATGGATGCATTCCTAGAGATGTATAAACTACCAAAACAAAACCAGGAAGAAATAGAAAACCTGAACAGACCCATAACCACTAAGGAAATTGAGGCAGTCATCAAAAATCTCCCAACAAACAGGAGCCAAGGGCCAGATGGCTTTGCAGGGGAATTCTACCAAACATTTAAAGAAGAATTCATACCTATTCTTTTGAACCTGTTTCAAAGAACAGAAATGGAATTAAGGAAGGAAAACTCCCAAACTCATTTTATGAGGCCACCATTACCTTGATCTCAAAATCAGACAAAGACTCCATCAAAAAGGAGAACTACAGACCAATATCCCTAATGGATATGGATGCAAAAATTCTCACCAAAATACTAGCCAATAGGATCCAACAGTACATTAAAAGGATTATTCACCACAACCAAGTAGGATTTATTCCTGGGCTGCAAGATTGGTTCAACATCTGCAAATCAATCAATGTGATACAATACATTAATAAAAGAAAGAACAAGAAACATGCAATTCTCTCAATAGATGCAAAAAAAGCATTTGACAAAGTACAGCATCCTTTCTTGATCAAAACTCTTCACAGTGTAGGGATAGAGGGTACATACCTCAATGTCATAAAAGCCATCTATGAAAAACTCACAGCGAATATCCTACTCAATGGGGAAAAACTGAGAGATTTTCCCTTAAAGTCAGGAACATGGCAGGGATGTCCACTATCACCACTACTGTTTAACATAGTACTAGAAGTCCTGGCCACAGCAATCAGACAACAAAAAGAAATAAAAGGCATCCAGATTGGCAAAGAAGTCATCAAACTCTCACTGTTTACAGATGATATGATACTTTATGTGGAAAACCCAAAAGACTCCACCCCAAAAATGCTAGAACTCATACAGGAATTCAGTAAAGTGGCAGGATATAAAATCAATGCACAGAAATCAGTGGTATTTCTATACACCAACAAGACAGAAGAAAGAGAAACTAAGGAGTCGATCCCATTTACAATTGCACCCAAAACCATAAGATACCTAGGAATAAATCTAACCATAGAGGCAAAGAATCGGTACTCAGAAAACTAGAATACTCCTGAAAGAAATTGAGGAAGACATAAAGAAATGGAAAAACGTTCCATGCTCATAGATTGGAAGAACAAATATTGTAAAAATCTCTATGCTACCAAGAACGATCTACATATTTAAAGCAATCCCTATCAAAATACCACCCACTTTCTTCAAAGATATGGAACAAATCATCCTAAAATTTGTATGGAACCAGAAGAGACCCTGAATAGCCAGAGGAATGTTGAAAAAGAAAAGTAAACCTGGTGGCATCACAATTCCAGACTTCAAGCTCTATTACAAAGCCGTAATCATCAAGACAGTATGGTACTGGCGCAAAAACAGACACATAGATCAATAGAACAGAACAGAGAGCCCAGAAATGGACCCTCAACTCTATGGTCAACTCATCTTCGACAAAGCAGGAAAGAATGCCCAGTGGAAAAAAGCCGTCTCTTCAACAAACGGTGTTGGGAAAATTGGACAGCCACATGCAGAAGAAGGAAACTGGACCATTTCCTTACACCACACACAAAAATAGACTCAAAATGGATGAAAGACCTAAATGTGACACAGGAATTCATCAAAATCCTTGAGGAGATTTTGGAACAGATGGCAACCTCTTCGACCTCAGCCACAGCAACTTCTTCCTAGAAACATCACCAAAGGCAAGGGAAACAAGGGCAAAAAGGAACTACTGGGAGTTCATCAAGATAAAAAGCTTTTGCACAACAAAGGAAACAGTCCACAAAACCAAAAGACAACCGACAGAATGGGAGAAGATATTTGCAAATGACATATCAGATAAAGGGCTAGTATCCAAAAATCTATAATGAACTTATCAAACTCAACACCCAAAGAACAAATAATCCAATCAAGAAATGGGCAGAAGACATGAACAGACATTTCTGCAAAGAAGACAACCAAATGGCCAACAAACAAATGAAAAAGTGCTCAACATCGCTCGGCATCCGAGAAATCCAAATCAAAACCTCAATGAGATACCACCTCACACCAGTCAGAATGGCGAAAATTAACAAGTCAGGAAATGACAGATGTTGGTGGGGATGCGGAGAAAGGGGAACCCTCCTACAGCGTTGGTGGGAATGAAAGCTGGTACAGCCACTCTGGAAAACAGTATGGAGGTTCCTCAAAAAGTTGAAAATAGAGCTACCCTATGACCCAGCAATTGCACTACTGGGTATTTACCCCAAAGATACAAATGTAGGGATCCAAAGGTGCATGTGCACCCCAATGTTTATAGCAGCAATGTCCTCAATAGCCAAACTGTGGAAGGAGCCTAGATGTCCATCAACAGATGAACGGATAAAGAAGACGTGGTACATATATATGTGTGTGTGTGTGTGTGTGTGTGTGTGTGTGTGTGTGTGTGTGTGTGTGTGTGTGTATGTATATGTATGTATGTATATATAATGGAATATTATGCAGCCATCAAAAGGAATGAAATCTTGCCATTTGCAAGGACGTGGATAGAACTAGAGGGTATTATGCGAAGCAAAATAAGTCAGTCAGAGAAAGACAATTATCACATGATCTCACTCAAATGAGGAATTTGAGAAAGAAGACAGGATCATAGGGGAAGGGAGAGAAACTGAAACAAGATGAAATCAGAGAGGGAGACAAACCATAAGAGACTCTTAATCTCAGGAAACAAACTTAGGGTGGCTGAGTGGAAGGGGGCATGGAAGGGATCGGGTGGCAGGGTGATGGACATTGGGGAGGGTATGTACTATGGTGAGCGCTGTGAATTGTTTAAGACTGATGAATCACAGACCTGTACCCCTGAAACAAATAATACATTATATGTTAATAAAAAAAATTAAAGAAAAAACAAATACAATTCTAAGACAGATTTTTTTAAAAAGTCATCAAACTTAGTGTTAAATACACACTCATAATTTGAGAGATATAAAATCGTTTAACCTGTCCACGGAGCTATTTGGTTACATACATCAAAGTATAAAAACTTTCATACTCCCCAAAAAGTTAATAAATAAAATAAAAACTTTCATACTCCCATTATTTCACTTCAAAGAATTTATTCCAAGGGAGTAATCAAAGATTTTTACAAAGATTTATCTTCTAGGATGTTTGTCTCAGCCTGTTTATAACAGTAAAAAACTTGAAACAATCTAAATTTCCAACCTTGAGAGAATAGTTAAATAAATACTCATGTGTGTGACTCAATACAATGCAGCTATTTAAAATGACATATAAAAATGATCATAATATTTAAAAAAAAATTAAGCAGTATTTTGTAAAATTGAAAATACATATACAAAATGAAAAGAATCTGAAGCATAAACATAGAAATGAAAAATTGTTTTATTCTTCTTTGTAGTTTATATTTCCCTGTTTAAAATATTAGAGTATATTCCTTTTGTAATCAGACCCCAAAAAAATCTTTAATATGTTTTTTAAAATCCAGTTGACCAGTAGGTGTGACAAACAAACTCTACGTTTTCCTAAGTGCACTGAAGAATTCTCAGAGGAAAAAAAATATCTGAAAACATGGAACAAATGCCCAAGCAGCCACTGCCACTATCTCTCTGAATTTTTTTTGTAATTTTAGTTTCTCGGGTCTTTCAAGGACTATGTTACTATTTAATTCCTAGGATTATTCCCCTAAAAGTATAGCAGGAGTCAAAAATAGATGAAAACTCAGAGAGGAATTTATTGACAACCATCCATCCGCCTTGACAATTATTTCCTTTTGAAAATTATCTTCTAATTCCTTGGAGGATTTAATGTTTAGTTTGATTACACAAATTCTTTCAGAAAAAAAAAAACTGTAGATCACAAAAACAAAGAAGTGATAAGTGGAAGAGGAGAAATATTTCGAAAAATGTTAGGATGCAGAACTAACATAAAAAATGATGATTCACATCACAAGCCTCTTTTTCATTTATCCTTTCACTGCAGCCTCAAGGTATTGAATACTTGTTCTTATATTAGGCATTTCAATGTTTTTTGAATTTTTAATTTTTTTAAAGATTTTATTTTATTTATTTGACACACAGAGAGAGAGCACAAGTAGGCAGAGTGGCAGGCAGAGGGAGAGGGAGAAGCAGGCTCTCCGCTGAGCAGGGAGCCCGATGCGGGGCTCGATCCCAGGACCCTGATCATGACAGCTGAAGGCAGACACTTAACGACTGAGCCACCCAGGCGCCCTCCATGATTTTAAATTTTTAATTATTTTAAAGATTTTATTTATTTATTTTAGAGAAAGAGAGAACAGAAGCAGAGGGGAGGAGCAGAGGGAGAAAAACAAGTAGACGACACAAAGCCTGATCCCAGGACCTTCATGTTCCAATTCCTAATCAGGTTTTCTATTAGACATTTGTCTTTTTTTAATTGAGGAAAGATTATTATTATTATTATTATTATTATTATTATTAACAAGTGTAAACATTTGTCATATATGTTGCTAATATTTCTTTCCAATTTGACATTTATTTTTCAAGTATTTATATGGCATTACTTTCTCTTGAAACATTCAAGAATATTTATGTTGTCCGATTCTTCAGTCTTTTTCTTATTGGTTTCTTTCTTCGGTATTGAATTCAGAATGGTTTTTCCCACCAAATGTAAGATACATAATCCTTATATTAAACTCCATACAGAATTTATATTCATGAAAGTCGTGAAATAGTGATGTATATTTTTTTTAATTATTACAGCTTTCACATATGTACTTCAATTTGGGATTGTGTGACTCTTCCCCCAACCTCTGCCATTTGTCAGCTTTTTCAGGTATTTCTTGGAGAATCTCACACTTTTATTCTACCAGATAGATTTTAGAATTATTTTGTCAATTTCAAAATCAAAACAAAAAACAAAAACAACTACCAACAGAACAAAATCCCAGAAATAGCAATGGAATTTTGATTAGAAATTTAGGTTATTCCAGGAGTTCTGACATCTCTAACATACTACATCTTCCTGTTTAAGAATGGTGATGATTGTTAGATTTATTCAAATCTCTTTTTCCCAGTATCCCTCAGAAATCCCATTTTCTGTCCATCCTCACAGTAGATAAAGGGAACAAACCAAGATTCTTACAGCTGGAAGCTCACACTTAAACCTGCAACCACTGTTGAAAATTCATCTCAAAAAAATGCTTCTTCCCACACCTGTTTATTCAAACATATCTCACAGGTTGGCCAAATGATGGCTATCCATAGTGGTGATTTTGAAACTTTTCAGCAGGTTCCAGCATAGCATAGAAGGGGAAGTGAAGGGAGAGAGTGATGTACAGTAATTATTTCCCCTTTGCCTATATATAGATATCTATTCACAAAAATACATGCACACACACAAAAATATGTTAGAATGCTCACTAAAGAACTAATAATCCCAAACTGGAATTTACTGAAATATCCATCAATAGTTGATTAGATAAATTCTGGCATATTCACAAAATGAAATATTACATAATAACAAATTATCTGTATCTATATACAATATAGATCAATCTGACATTCATAATGGTGAGCTAAAGGAGCCAAATATTGAAGAATAATTATCATATGGTCCCATTTATATAAAATACAAAAAAAGTTAAAAGTAATCTATGCTACCAGAAGCTAGGACAGTAAATATACTATCTATTCACCACAAAATATTAGGGTATACTAAGGGCTCCTCCAAGGTACTGGTAATGATCTGCTTTTTGATCTGGATGGAGTTTCACTGAGCTATACACTTATGTGTGTGTGTTTGTGTCAATTATTGTCCAACAAAATGTTAAAAGAAAAACATATAATACAGAAATTAAATAAAGAATAAAACTTAAGTGCTTTGCTAGTAGAGATGAAATTTATATTAAATCAAGCAATTGCTATCAATTCTCCTAAAATACTTCTGAAAGTAAATGAATCTATTTTCTCAATGATTTGGAATCTAATTTCAAATATGCCTTATGTAGGTTTTACTAAATGCATATATAATAGTAACATTTATTTTAAGCAACTGCAGATGAATATTTAAGGAAATTTCTATAAAGTAAAATTTCTTCCATCATATGCAGTCCCAGTACCTGATTTGCCTATGAAAATATTCAGATATTCTACATCAATTGCTTTTAATTAAATTATACCCAGCTATCAAATTAACTATCCAATACTGTTACTATCTCAATTTTTGACACAATTATGACATTTACAATTAATACAGTAAAAACAAATCACTAAAGAAAACTAAACCAATACTTTTGGGCCATTAGTTCATAAAAATTACCAAAAACATTATAGAAACGTGACATTTAACATAGAGTCTCAGAATTGGACAACTCTTCCTGAACAAATTCAAGTAAATAGTATAATGGCTAAAGTTGTGAACACATAAGACAAATTCATTTAGTTGGTAATATCTATCCATGCATAAGACTTGAAAAATATGCAGTTACCTTGAGACATTCATAGAAAAAAAAATCAGTTTTCTGATTTATACCTAAGCAGTATAATTCTTTTTTCTTTAAATTTTTTATTGTTATGTTAAACACCATACATTACATCATTAGTTTTGGATGTAGTGTTCCATGATTCATTGTTTGTGAATAACACCCAGTGCTCCACGCAGAACGTGCCCTCCCTAAACCCATCACAGGCTAACCCATCGTCCCACCCCCTCCCCTCTAGAACCCTCAGTTTATTTTTCAGAGTCCATCATATCTCATGGTTCGTCTCCCCCTCCGATTTCCCCTGCTTCCTTCTTCCCCTCCTGCTATCTTCTTCTTTGTTTTTTTTTTTTTAACATATATTGCATTATTTGTTTCAGAAGTACAGATCCGTGATTCTTCAGTCTTGCACAAATCACAGCACTCAGCATAGCACATACCCTCCCCAATGTCTATCACCCAGCCACCCCATCCCTCCCACCCCCACCACTACAGCAACCCTCAGTTTGTTTCCTGAGATTAAGAATTCCTCATATCAGTGAGGTCATATGATACAGGTCTTTCTCTGATTGATTTATTTCACCCAGCATAACACCCTCCAGTTCCATCAAAGTCATTGCAAATGGCAAGAACTCATTCCTTTTGATGGCTGCATAATATTCCAATGTGTATATATACCACTTCTTCTTTAACCGTTCATCTGTTGATGGACATCTTGGCGCTTTCCACAGTTTGGCTATTGTGGACATTGCTGCTATAAACATTGGGATGCATGTACCACTTTGGATCCCGACATTTGTATCTTTGTGGTAAATACCCAGTAGTGCAATTACTGGGTCATAGGGAAGCTCTATTTTTAACTTTTTGAGGAACCTCCATACTGTTTTCCAGAGTGGTTGCACCAGCTTGCATTCCCACCAAAAGTGTAGGAGGGTTCCCTTTCACCGCATCCCTGCCCACATCTGTTGTTTCCTGACTTGTTAATTTTAGCCATTCTGACTGGTGTGAGGTGGTATCTCATTGAGGTTTTGATTTGGATTTCCCAAATGCCGAGCGATGTTGAGCACTTTTTCATGTGTCTGTTGGCTATTTGGATGTCTTCTTTGGAAAAATGTCTATTCATGTCTTCTGCGCATTTCTTGATTGGATTATTTGTTCTTTGGGTGTTGAGTTTGATAAGTTCTTTATAAATTTTGGATACTAGCCCTTTATCTGATATGTCATTTGCAAATATCTTCTCCCATTCTGTTGGTTGTCTTTTGGATTTGTTGACTTTCTTTTGCTGTGCAAAACGTTTTTATCTTGATGAAATCCTAATAGTTCATTTTTGCCCTTGTTCCCCTTGCTTTTGACGATGTTTCTAGGAAGATGTTGCTGCAGCTGAGGTCGAAGAGGCTGCTGCCTGGGTTCTCCTTTAGGATTTTGATGGACTCCTGTCTCACATTTAGGTCTTTCAACAATTTGGAGTCTATATTTGCGTGTGGTGTAAGGAAATGGTCCAGTTTCCTTCTTCTGCAGATGGCTGTCCAATTTTCCCAACACCATTTGTTGAAGAGACTGTCTTTTTTCCATTGGACATTCTTTCCTGCTTTCTCAAAGATGAGTTGACCATAGAGTTGAGGGTCCATTTCTGGGCTCTCTATTCTGTTCCATTGAACTATGCGTCAGTTTTTGTGCCAGTACCATACTGTCTTGATGATGACAGCTTTATAATACAGCTGGAAGTCTGGAATTGTGATGCCGCCAGCTCTGCTTTTCTTTTTCAACATTCCTCTGTCTATTCAGGGTCTCTTCAGGTTCCATACAAATTTTGTTCCATTTCTTTGACAAAAGTGTTTGGTATTTTGATGGAGATTGCATCGAATGTGTAGATTGCTCTAGGTAACATTGACATCTTCACAATGTTTGTTCTTCCAATCCATGAGCATGGAACGTTTTTCCATTTCTTTGTGTCTTCCTCCATTTCTTTCATGAGTATTTTATAGTCTTCTGAGTACAGATCCTTTGCCTCTTTGGTTAGATTTATTCTAGGTAGCTGATGGTTTTGGGTGCAATTATAAATGGTATCGACTCCTTGATTTGTCTCTCTTCTGTCTTGTTGGTGTATAGGAATGCCACTGATTTCTGTGCATTGATTTTATATCCTGCCACTTTACTGAATTCCTGTATGAGTTCTAGCAGTTTGGGGATGGACTCTTTTGGGTTTTCCACATAAAGTATCATATCATCTGCAAAGAGTGAGAGTTTGACTTCCTCTTTGCCGATTTGGATGCCTTTGATTTCGTTTTATTGTCTGATTGCTGTGGCTAGGACTTCTAATACTATGTTGAATAGCAGTGGTGATAGTGGACATCCCTGCCGTGTTCCTGACTTTAGGGGGAAAGGTCTCAGCTATTCCCCATTGAGAATGATATTCGCTGTGAGTTTTTCATAGATGGCTTTTATGATATTGAGGTATGTACCCTCTATCCCTATACTCTGAAGAGTTTTGATCAAGAAAGGATGCTGTACTTTGTCAAATGCTTTTTCTGCTCTATTGAGAGGATCATAATGATTCTTGTTCTTTCTTTTGTTAATGTATTGTATCACATTCATTGATTTGCGGGTGTTGAACCAACCTTGCAGCCCAGGGATAAATCCCACTTGGCCATGGTGATTAATCCTTTTAATGTACTGTTGGATCCCATTGGCTAGTATTTTGGTGAGAATTTTTGCATCCATGTTCATCAAGGATATTGGTCTGTAATTCTCCTTTTTAATGGGGTCTTTGGTTTTGGGATCAAGGTAATGGTGGCCTCATAAAATGAGTTTGGAAGTTTTCCTTCCATTTCTATTTTTTTGGAACAGTTTCAGGAGAATGGCTATTAATTCTTGAAATGTTTGGTAGAATTCCCCTGGGAAGCCATCTGGCCCTGGGCTTTTATTGGGATATTTTTGATGACTGCTTCAATTTCCTTACTGGTTATAGGTCTGTTCAGGTTTTCTATTTCTTCCTGGTTCAATTTTGGTAGTTGATACATCTCTAGGAATGCATCCATTTCTTCCAGGTTATCTAATTTGCTGGCATAGAGTTGCTCATAATATGTTCTTATATTTGTTTGTATTTCTTTGTTGTTGGTTATGATCTCTCCTCTTTCATTCATGATTTTGTTGATTTGGGTCATTTCTCTTTTCTTTTTGATCAGTCTGGCCAGGGGTTTATCAATCTTGTTAATTTTTTCAAATAACCAGCTCCTAATTTCGTTGATCTGTTCTACTGTTCTTTTGGTTTCTATTTCATTGATTTCTGCTCTGATCTTTATTACTTCTCTTCTACTGCTGGGTTTAGGCTTGATTTGCTGTTTTTACTCTAGCTCCTTTAGGTGTGTGGTTAGGTTGTGTATTTGAGACCTTTCTTGTTTCTTGACAAAGGCTTGTATTGCTATATACTTTCCTCTTAGGACTGCCTTTGCTGCATCCCAACGATTTTGAACCGTTGTGTTTTAATTTTCATTTGTTTCGATGAACTTTTAAAATTCTTCTTTAATTTCCTGGTTGACCCATTCATTCTTTAGTAGGATGCTCTTTAGCCTCCATGTATTTGAGTTCTTTCCGACCTTCCTCTTGTGATTGAGTTCTAGTTTCAAAGCATTGTGGTCTGAAAATATGCAGGGAATAATCCCAATATTTTGGTATCAGTTGAGACCTGATTTGTGATCTAGGATTGATCTATTCTGGAGAATGTTCCATGGGCACTAGAGAAGAATGTGTATTCCGTTGCTTTGGGATGGAATGTTCTGAATATGTCTGTGAAGTACATTTGTTCCAGTGTGTCATTTAAAGTCTTTATTTCCTTGTTGATCTTTTGCTGAGATGATCTCTCCATTTCAGTCAGGGGGGTGTTAAAGTCCCCCACTATAATGGTATTGTTGTCAATGTGTTTCTTTCCTTTTGTTATTAATGGCCTTATATAATTGGCTGCTCCCATGTTCGGGGCATAGATATTTACAATTGTTAGATCTTCTTGTTGGATAGACCCTTTAAGTAGGATATAGAGTCCATCCTCATGTCTTATTACAGTCTTTGTTTTAAAATCTAATTTGTCTGATATAAGGATTGCTAATGGTGTCCATTAGCATGGTAAATGGTTTTCCACCCCCTCACTTTCAATGTGGAGGTGTCTTTGGGTCTAAAATCAGTCTCTTGCAGACAGCATATTGATGGGTCTTCTTTTTTAATCCAATCTGATAGCCTGTGTCTTTTGATTGGGGCATTAACCCATTTACATTCAGGGTAACTATTGAAAGATATGAATTTAGTGCCATTGTACTGCCCGTAAGGTGACTGTTAGTGTATATTGTCTGTGTTCCTTTCTGGTCTATACTGCTTTTAGGCTCTCTCTTTGCTTAGAGGACACCTTTCAAGATTTCTTGTAGGGCCAGTTCGTGTTTGCAAATTCCTTTAGTTTTTGTTTGTCCTGGAAGCTTTTGATCTCTCCTTCTATTTTCAATGACAGCCTAGCTGGATATAGTATTCTTGGCTGCCTATTTTTTTCGTTTAGTGCTCGGAAGATATCATTCCAGTCCTTTCTGGCCTGCCAGGTCTCTGTGGGTAGGTCTGTTGCCAATCTAATGTTTCTACCATTGTAGGTTACATATCTCTTCTCCCGAGCTGCTCTCAGGATTTTTCTTTGTCTCTGAGACTCTAAGTTTTAGTATTAGATGTCGGGGTGTTGACCTATTTTTATTGATTTTGAGAGGGGTTCTCTGTGCCTCCTGGATTTTGATGCTTGTTTCCTTCCCCACATTACGGAAATTATCTGCTATAATTTGCTCCAATATACCTTCTGCCCCTCTCTCTCTTTCTTCTTTTGGGATCCCAATTATTCTAATGTTGTTTCATCTTATCATAACACTTATCTCTCAAATTCTGCCTTCATGATCCAATAGCTGTTTATCTCTCTTTTTCTCAGCTTCTTTGTTTTCCATCATTTGGTCTTCTATATCACTGATTCTCTCTTCTGCTTCATTTATCCTAGCAGTTAGTGCCCCCATTTTTGATTGCACCTCCTGAATAGACTTTTTGATTTCAATTTGCTTAGATTTTAGTTCTTTTATTTCTCCAGGAAGGGTTTCTGTAATAACTTCTGTGCTTTTTTCAAGTCCAGCTAGTATCTTTAAAATCATGATTCTGAACTCTAGGTCTGACATCGTACTAATGTCCGTATTCAGTAGGACCCTGGCAGACGGTACTACCTCTTGTTCTTTTTGTTGAGGTGATTTTTTTTATCTTGTCATTTTGTCCAGAGGGGGAATAGATGAATGAGAGAAGAAAATGCTAACAGGTTAACAACGTCCCCAGAAAATACACTCTAAACAAATCAGAAAAGACCTGAAACCAGGGGGAAAGAAAGGGAAAGAAAGAAAAAAGAAAGAGAAAGAAAAAAGAAAAAGATAAAAAAGAAAAAACAGAACAAAACAAAAAAAAAGCAGAATATGATCAAATATGATCAGGCTAATGCATAGATCAGTGTCACACACTAGATTTTGGGTGTATTTTGGTTTGTTAGAAGAATGTGTCTCCTAAAATTTTAAAGAAAGACTTATATATGTACAAAATAAGGGTTGATACAATGAAGGGATGGAATATGACTGTAATGATGAAAATTATAAAAAATTTTAAAAAAGGAATTGATAAGGTGCTTGAAAAAGGAAAGAAGAGGATTAAAAAAAAAGAAACAAACAAAGAAAAAAAAAGGGGAGAGAATGTGATCAGGCAGGGGACTAGAACAAAGCCATACACTAGAGATTTAGGGTATATTTTGATATGTTAAAAGAAACTGTATCTTGAAATTTTAAAGAGAGAACAACTTATATATATATATGCCAAAAATAAGGGTAACTACTATGAAGGGATAGAATATGACTCTAAAAATGAAAAATAAAAATTTTTTTTTAAAAAGGGAGTGATAAGATGTTGGTTGAAAAAGGGAAAAAGAAAAATTCAAAAAAGAAAAAAAGAGTTAAAAAAATTAACTTTGAAAGACTAATGAATCATGGTAAAAAAGCCATGAATTCTATGTGCAGTATTCCCCTAGCGCTGGAGTTCTCCCGTTCTCCTTGATCGGTAAACTTGGTCTTGGCTGGCTGTTCCTGCTGATCTTCTGGGGGACGGGCCTGTTGCGGTGGTTTCCAAATGTCTTTGCCAGAGGCAGAATTGCCCCGCCCTTGTCGGTCCAGGCTAAATAATCTGCTCGGGTTTGCTCTCAGGAGCTTTTGTTCCCTTAAGCTTTCCGCACAGCTTTGGAGGACGAGAGTGAAGATGGCGGCCTCCCAATCTCTGCCCCAGAGGAGCCAAGAACTCGGGTCCCCCCTCCTCAGTGCGCCCCCAGAGGAAAGCAGTCAGTCACTCCCATCTCCCCTGGCCGCACTCTGTGGTCACCCGGCCTGTGACCGAGAGTTTCTCTCTCTGGCCGACGCCGTGTGGAGTCTCCAAACCCAGCAGTTCCCTGCAGTGCGCTCCCACGCCACTCCTCCCGGGGGAGGAAGGGGAGTCTCCCCGGCTCTGCTGCTTGTTGGGTCCCTGCTGGAGGAGCAGTGGCCCGACTGGGCCGCTGATCACAGTTTATGGCAACCCCGAGCTGAGAGCCCGTGCCTCAGCTCCGTCTCTGCAGCCGGCTTCCCCGCTCTAATACCCGGGAGTTCTGCCGCACTCAGGCACCCCTGGTCTTTCTGTGACCCCGAGGGTCCTGAGACCACACTGTCCCGCAAGGGTTCCACCCCCTGTTTAGCCACTGGAGCAACGTCCCTAGTGGAGCTGACTTCTAAAAGTTCCGATTTTGTGCTCCACAGTTCTATCACTTGCCAGAAGCGGCCGACGGAGGCCCCCTCCCCCACCATCTATCCTCCCGAATATAGCCTCAGATTCACTTCTCCGCAGGTCCTACCTTCTAGAAAGTGCTTGCTTTTCTGTTCTGAGAGTTGTTGCTAATCTTTTCTTTGATCTCCTGTTGAGTTCATAGGTGTTCAAAATGGTTTGATCCCTATTCAGCTGAATTCCTGAGGCCAGACGAAATCTATGTCTCCTACTCCTCCGCCATCTTGCTCTGCCTCCTAAGCAGTATAAATCTGCTACGATTTACTGAGTGTGTCTATATACTAGGCACTACTATGTGAAGTGCTTTGTATATGTTATCTCTTTTGCTTTTCACAACAGCCCTGAAAAGCAGGGCTTCTCAGGGTAAAATGGCTCATCCCCATTTTACCAATGAACAAATTAAGGCTCAAAAGGTTAAATAATTTACTGAAGGTCATTTGGTCAGGAAGCTGAAGAGACACATTTAAAATAATGATTGATCTGACTCCAACCCCTCCATGATTAACAACAATGTAAATGTACCTCTCCTTCACATGCTGGGGTAGAGACAGGAAGAACTAAAATAAACAAAGCAACCTTCCACATTTTCCACTTTAAAAAACCTTATTTAGGGCAAACTGAATTAATCTTTAGCCAAAGACAGTCCATTAGAATTGGAGAGTTAATCAATTTTTTCATTATACAGCCCACAATCCACAAATGAGTAACAATTATATCGCCAACAAAATATTTTTCTCTGATTATGGTACAAGTAAAATTGTCTCTAGTGATACAGTACCGAACCATAAATTAGAAGAATGTATTCTCCCCCATGCTCTAGGAAAAATCAAAATGCTTTGACCAACAGCCTTAATACAAAATTATACAAGGACCTAGTCACAGTAAGCAGATCATCCTATATACTGCTACATACAAAAACCAGTATATGAATTTTTATAGCTGCTCTACTGGTTATGGCAAGATACTGAAGAGAACCCAGAGGTCCTTCAGTAGGTGGATGGTTGGACAAACTTTGGTATACCCTTGCAAGGGACTACTACTCAGCAATAAAAAGGAATGAACCACTGATACATGCAACAATCTGAATGGCCCTCAAGGGCTTTATGTTTAGTGAAAAACATCAATCTCAAAAGGTTACATTCTGTATGATTCCACTGATATAACATTCTTAAAAATGTCAAAACTATAGAGATGAAGAATGGGGAGGGTACAAGAAAAGGAGAGTAAAGAGGCGGGTGCCACTACAAGGGAGCTCTTTTCAGAATAATTGAACAGTTCTGTATCTTGATTATGGTGATAACCATGAATCTGTACATGAGATAAAACTGCAGAGAACTATAGACACAAACACACACAAATGCAGATTAAAAACTGGTGAAAACTGAATAAGGTCTACAGTCTAATTCATAATAATATACCCACGTCAATTTCCTGGTTTTGATATTGTACTACAGCTAAATAATGTCGCCACTGGGGGAGGCTTACACAGGAGAAGGTGAAAGGAACATAGGACTCTTTGTACTATCTTTGCAATTTCCTAGTATTATTTCAACATAAAAAGTTTAAACAAAAAATAGTCCTGGGTGTGAGAACCTGAATTTGAATTTGGGTCAGCCTGACTCTACAACTTGTGCTACTGCCCTATATACCCTGCTGCCTAAAAATCTGTTTTATTAAAACATACCAAATATGTATTATTTCCTATGGAGAAGAATAAAAATTACATAGGAGGCTCATCCTGGGTCACATTTAAAGAAATCCAAGCAAGTCCAAAAAGTACTTTATTAGGAAAAAGTTTAAATATCAATTTGTTTATGGCATGTAAGCCCAGGTGTTCCAATGTACTAATATTAACATGGGCATGGAAAGAGAACTTTAGAAGTGTGATAGAAAATGATGTCTAGGCTGCTCTGGCACCGTGACTGGAGACACTGCCTCCCATTCCCCTCTCACTAGAGGCAGCTCTGGAGTCTCCTGCCATGTCGCCTTGTTCACTTGAAAGATTAACAACTGTTCCTCTCCTTACACACCAGGCAAACAAACTGCACAGCAGAAAGCTGTAAGTAGAGTCATTACACTCTACATTTGGCATCTTTCTTCCATATACACAGGAACTTCCTGATGAGGTTGTCCTTGTGAGATGTAGGACATGTCCAAATTATAATATAATCTCAGCCAGAGACATGACTAAAGGTGCCAAATGGTTTTTGGGAGCGAGTGAAAGTTGCTGCCGGCCTTCATATTAATTCATCAAACCCTTGTACACTATGGGGCAGCTGTTATGCATATGGGCAAGGACAAGAATCAAAATAGTGATGGGATGTTTTCCCACTAGTGATGTTTTCCTGTTTAGTCCCACAACTATTTTACTTATTGATCAAATAAGTCATTTTTTAAAATCAGAGCCACATTGATTCACTGTATCAAGTCCTCAATGCTGAATGTGCTATTGGTCAGAGGTGCTTTGGAGCATATGGTTCAGTTGCATATAGTTCAATCTAACACATATACAGTATCAAGTGTTTATTAAAAACATAATGGCATGACATTGCTTTGGAAGGTGACACAAAAGATGGAAAAGACACCAGTCTGTAGCCTTAAGGGGGAGATACACAGGTATACAGTTAGCAAAACCCAAGAAAAACGGTAATTACTGCTATTATTAAGTGTGCTAACCTGGCAAATTCAATGTTACTATTATTAATAACAAGAAAGAGAAACCTCAAGAGAGTGATCTTCAGGTATTTAAGAAGGAAATACATGTCATTAATTATATTCCACGGAGCAGAACTAGGATCAAGGGCTAGAAATTACAAGAATATACAGGAAGGCTGGTGTTATATATACATAAAAGCTTTTAATTTTTTTAAATTAAAGCTCACATGTTTATAGAATATAGGGCATAACAAACCATTAATGACTTAGTAACTACAGTGATCTTATTAAACCACTGTACTGGAGAAGAGTTCATGAGATTCTTTCTAAGGGCATGTCTCCTCCCGAGGTCCCACAGATCAGAGAAATGCATCTTGATACCCAGGGCCACAAATCAACAGTCCACAGAGACTAGCTATAAGGGAAAGAGACTTATAGCTTATGAGGTGATATGAGGATGGAATTTTGTCCAAAAGAAGTGATTCAGATTGGGTGGAGATTAAATGACCAAGACAGATCCCCTCTCATGAAGAGTTTTGCATTTTAGAGAGGCAACAGAGGAGAAAGCAATTACAGAGGCCATCAGAAAAAGAGAAAGAGAAAAACAGCTCTGAGTATGGCAAAGCAAATACAGTACAAAGCAACCAATAGCCAATTCTACGGAAATTAACAAGCTGACTAGGCTTCCAGATTTCCTACAGGATCACCAAAACTATGCTATTAATATAGCATTATGGAACATTAATATGTTCCAGTTCTCCAGGAGACCCTTCTGTTCACCCACAAAGGCATGTGTGTGAATTTTTTCATCACCAAAGGGAACCTTGAGACAATGTTGAACTTTACATGAATCCTGTACTTCTGGAAAACAGGGACAGCCAAAAAATTACCCCTCACACTTTTGTGTTCCAGAACAGCTTACAGCAAAGAACTACTCTTCCCCATATGACTTAGATAAAATTCATGGATGACCTCTTGTAACCTATGACAAGACCAAGACACAGATCCTCCAAATTCCCATTCTTTCATTCATAAAGGATTAGCTGAAATGTTTATCCTCATGGACCATTCTGGCTGGTCAATGGCTATTAACTGGAGTTGACCAAACTTTAGTCAGGCTTTCTTCCCTCTTCCAAGTCCCTAGACTTTGACCCACCCCTGAGCAATGGAAGGTGAACAACTCCTCTAGAATGACCCCCTCCAAGAATCAGATGACCTCAGGGAAGAATATTCCCTGATCAACTCTCCAACCTTGCCACCAACTCATCCCAGTACCCCACAACCAATTCTTTTTACCCTGTTTACTCCTTCCTATGAAAGAAAAGACTCTTTCTGCTTTGCCTCTGAAATGCCTAAAGATCTCATGGTAGAAGTGGTTTTTCCTATTGCAATATTCTCTCTATTGCAATATTCTTCCTCCACCTATTAGGACAATACTCTTCTCCTTACTGTAATAATCTTTTTGAATAAAGCCACTCTTTACCTAAGTCCAAATTTGTTATTATTTGGCATTTTCAACCTAAAAAAAAAGCTTACCTTTATAAAACACAAATTAAAATCAATAAATATCCTCTTATTATTGACATTTATTTTTATAGAATCACAACTACTATGTATTTCTTGATATACAGCCACATAATAAAATATATAGGAGATACTACCATAAATAACACTGATAATTTCCCCAATGTTCAAACATAAAAATTACTTAATTGATTATTAAAATAATTAAAGCATTTCATATCAAAAATGAAAAGTAATAACCAAACAACTATGATTTGGAAATCGCAGAAATAATTACCTTCTATTTTACTTTTTTCTGGTGTTCAAATCATCTCTTTCCCACCTCTTCAAAAGAAAGAAAAACTTTGATGAATTTGTTTTTATGTTGGCCAATTATTAACTCAAGCATGAAACCAACAATAATAGAGCTTCTAAAGTTCTTTCTGAAGAACCTTCTGCATCAATTTATCACTTTTTGAGTGGGTTAGTACCCTAATCTCAATTTAGCATGGATACCATGAGTTAGCAAATTAACTGCAACACACACATAAAATAAATCCTCAGTGTTTTAAAATAAATAAATAAATAAATAAATAAATAAATCCTCAGTGTTTTTAATCCAGAAGGGAAGTACATAAGGTATTTCTATCCTAGGAAGGACACCTTTTTCTAAAATACTTATATTCCTGTTTATGAAAAATATTTTAAAATAATACTCATATAACAAATACATCACAAAAAAAAAAAAATCAAGTACTCACCCGCATTGACTATAGCATCTACCTCTAGCAATGTGATGTCACCTCTATAGAGAGAAACTTTTTCACTCAAACTTTTCTTCACCTGTGATGTTTCCTGAGTATTTTCTTCTGTAATAAGAAAGGAATATATATCAACAGTAATAGTTTTAATTTCTTTAATAAAGACAATTTTGATACAAGAGCCAATATGGGTCACAATCTAATATACTAGACAAGTAGAAATAAATATAAGTACGAGAGCTGTGGTTTATTCTCTATTTATTATGTATTCCTCAATACAAATGCAGTATCACATATAAATTTAGACACGTTATATTGGTCAACAAAAAATTCAATGTTTATTATTATTATTATGAAAATATGAAATTTAAAGTAAAATTATCTACCACTAGTTTCATAAGAAGGTATGAAAAAGATGTACAACCACCAAGACAAAATAAATTTTCACAGTGAACAAGCTTATTTCATTTCATTCTAGTTACCTAAAGTCATCCCTGAAAAGCATATTCACTGAGAGCAAAAACATGTAGGTTCGGCTCTTTGCTACTTCTAAGTAATAAATGTCCCTAAAATGGGATGGATCAAGAATATTTGAATGGGTGCAGCACCTGGGTGGCTCAGTCCATTAAGTGTCTGCCTTCGGCTCAGGTCATGACCCCAAGGTCCTGGAATCAAGCACCACATGGGGCTCCCTGCTCAGTGGGGAGTCTGCTTCTCCCTCTCTCTCTGCCTCCTGCTTCCCCTGCTGTGCTCTCTCTCTCTTTCTCTCTCTGTCAAATAAATAAAAATCTTAAAAAAAAAGTATTTTAATGGGTGAAACTGCTTTTCTTATCAAATTGTATTAACCTTTCACTCTAGAGAGCACTGCTAGATTTAAAAGAGAAAAAGCTCTGCCCTGCACACAATAGCCAGCAAGCTTATATACCAAAAACAAGCCAAAACATTACATTCTACAACTCAACTCATTTTCCAATGTTTCATGGCAATACTATAATTTGAGTTTCATTCATTTTTAACAAGTAGTAATGTTAAGACATTAAACAAAGCTGTACAAATCAATGTTTTAAAACATATTATATTACTACACATAAAAAGCTTAATAAAACAAAGCTTTTTAATATACCTCTAGGAGAGTTGATTTATAAACTTAAACTTTTTAAAGTATTTATGATCTGTGCAAATCTTTCAAGGGGGAAGATAATGCTATTAATTCACTAAGAAACTCTTAAATGAGCATGTAATTTTGAAGTATCTGGGAGATGGGAGGTAATCGGTCACAAGTCACTGAAATTGTCTTTGGGCCCCAACAGCTACAGAAAAAAATTGGCCAAGACCATGGATATGATTTGTGGCCACAAAAGTGATCTTTCCTCTTTCTGCCTCCAAAGCATTCCCTTCTTTGTAATCACCTGTCTCCTTAAAGGATTCTAATCAAAATGCTCATTGGTGTTGGCAGTAGTAGCAGTAATAATAATAAGGAAGTGGAGAATAATGTGGGAAAATTGTATGCTAAAAGAGTAGAGAAAGATATTCAGAGACCTCAAAATAAAAAAACCACCTCAAGGGCTCTTACAGTACTAGTACTGTCTGCCTTTGTCAGGCAATGGCAAAGAGCACAAACTGTGCTATCAGATTGACTCTGTTCAAATCTTGGTCTGCCAGTTAACAGCTGGGTGACATTTGAAAAGTTATTTATTTTCTCCATGCCTCAGTCTGTAAATTACTGGCTCCTTCACAGTTAACATGAGTTCTTTACCCTTAGAATAATATTTGCTCCATAGTAAGCTCTCAACAAACATTACCATTTTTTTTAACGAATATTTTACAAAGGTGGCAAACTATTTCAGCATCTATATTCAGAATACCACAGTAGTTAAGAAATATTTTCAAATGATATTATTTTGAAAAATGTATCATTATGTGTATTATTACTATTATCATTATCATTATTATTATTCCCATCAGTGAAAGAGACTAGATTTTATTTATGCTCTAACCAAGCTGTCAATGCCTGGCCCAATGACAAAGATTTTGAGCCAGAAGACCTTGAGTTCCATATCCACTGTCTATTCTTACTACTTTTACCAAATTAGAAAGTCCTGATTCCCAATTAAAGATTGTTAAACGACAATAAATATTTGTTGGTTTTGTCAAAAAAATCTGGATATCTGGACTATTTTTAAATCTAGAAATTATAAAGACTTCTCAGTGAGGAGTTTCAGAACTCCATCAAGCATTAAATTAATAAGCTTATCACAAATGAATACATAAAGTTTGACTTTCCAACTTGGGATACAAAGTTAGATAGATTTCACATTCTTCCTTAAGTTGCATTTAGTTCTAAAAAGTACTTCTTCATTTCCTCATGAAGCATTACGTATGTAATACTGTATTTGTAGTAATGTGACTTTTTAACATGTGACAATAAATCATGCATTTCTTTCTCCAAATGTAAAGAAATTATCAAAGAATGGTATTGGAAAGACTCAAAGTTTAAGCCATTTATAACACAAATTCTAATCTCTCACCTGCAAATTTTTAAAAAATGGGGTATTTTGAGCCTGAACTAAAAGTTCAAGCAAATTCAACATATTGAATAAATATAGTGCTGTGACACATCATTCAAATAAGTTACTCAAAATGGTCTTATTAGAATCAGCATCATTGAAGAAATATTTTTATCTCTTTCTCTCTCATTTTAAAAATTCATGTGAGCCTCCTTTTTCCTCATAGCCAGACTTACACTTGCTGCACAATTTCTCAGATGGTATATCAAAAAGGCACAAATGAATAAATAAAATCTTTAAAAAAAGGCATAAATGTACTTAAACCCTATAATTTGAGAGTATTAATAATTATCAGTATTTCCTTCAGCAATAAACCAAAACCAAACAGCATACTTTGACCAATACCTACTCTCTGTAAATACAACAATGTAAATTACCACCAGAGGCTATTTCTTTTATTTGAATGGCAATGCACTGCCTTCCTTTTCATAGAAGTGTGTTTGATCAGCACTCCCAATGTATCTTTTCCTATATCCTGGGTTTTTAGTAATAAATAAGATAGAAAATTGTCAAGCATTGCTCTCTCATGGACATCCTAAATGTACATACACAAAGCAGTAATTCACATTTTGCACATAATTGGCTTTATTCAACTGCAAGTTGAAACACTTGTCAGTTGCACATATGATAGTAATTGTTCTTCTAGACTGCATACTATTTATATTTTAAAACAAACAAACAAACAACAACAACAACAAAAGAGCTAGAGAGTAGTTAAAGTGGTAAAAACAGATTTTATTCTGGAACTACTGCAATTGGGGAAAAGAGATCTCAGTATAGAATCAGGCTCAATTCCCAATATAGCAAAGACAAATAGGGATTTATAACCACAGAGCAGAATGGTAATCAATGGAAGGAAAATTACTAAGAAGAAAAATTGGAGGCAGGGGGAGATTGATTGAACAGACTTAGGATTCTTGCTAAAGGCAGTCTAGGGTGATCAGACATCACCTGGGTGTGGGAGGGGATGTGGAATTTGATCAATACTGAGGGTGGGAATTCTCTCTAAACTGATTTAGTAGAAATCTTACTAAAACTGGACTATGTAGATCTAGCAAAGATCTGTCCTAATGAGGAATAAAGCTTAGTGGAACCTGACTAAAATTTGGTTAAGAAGAAAGACTTTGTCAGTCCTTCCTCTTATTCAAGGAAAGAAGACATGTTCTTCTTTCTTTGAACAATGGAAGTCCGTTTCTCACTAGGCTGCCTTTTGTTCATTAAGGACCAGCTGAAACATTAGTTGAGACTTGGTAGTGAAGGATATTTGCTAGGTAGTATGAGCAGTCAAACATTTAACGAGGGGAATTTCTATAAAAAGAAAAAAAAAACAAAGATTAGTGGTTGAAACAGATGAGAAAACTAGTTTTTGAGTCTATAGGGCAGTTGAGAAGATTTCTAGAAGATGGGCTCAAAGCATCTTTTGCGGTTTGAACATCCTTGGTGATGGCATCAGCTGTTCCACTGAGCTTTCTGAATGGCCCACATAGCAGCAGACATGAAGGGTGACCATACATGATCCATTGAGGTGATTTCTTTGAAGTTTGTACCAAATCATACAGCTTCAGCTTGCAGGGCTTCAGGAGAAGGGCAATTTTAGGTCTCAATGATGCCAAATCAGGTGGTGGAGAGAAAAACTGGAAACATTTTGGAGAGTTGTAGCCAGACATTGGAGGAGGAAACCAGAGGAACTGACAAAATGTGCAAGACAATGAACAGGACTAGAATTTAATAACCCACAAACGAGGATGCACAACAGTTTTCCAATGAAGTATAAAATTTGTCTCTCTACAGTCACCCCACTTTTTAATCTTGTTTACAAAATAAGTCTGGTCTCATTAGATTTGGCCTAATTATTTATATAAGTACAGCAAGAATGTTAATTGACCACTTGGGACTTTCAAGTTTGGTTTGCTGGAACTTTTTGTAGAGAATCTCAGATTAGACTTTTAAAAGCCTCTTGAGCCTAAGCAACCAAACCTAGAACTCACCACCAGATTTAGCCTGTAATTCCTATAGATTTGAGTGAATTCCTCTCTTCTCAAGGTTGCCAAAATAGCCTAAAGTTCCTGGGCTTGCCAGGAAGTGACCTTCTTTATTCATCTGTAAGGTTGGGAACACCGTATACCAGGTAGAAGGCCGGTTTTTCCAAAAGGAGGTTGTAAGCATTGGCTCTAAAAAGTCAAACTTAGTTCCCTGAAACTATCTGATTATCTTATTCTATGCATCATTCTCAAATATGACATTCTAGTCAAAGCCTATATAATCAATTTTTCCAATTACGTCCTATTACAAGGAAGACAGATTCTTATTGAACTTACACAAATAGTTTTACTGTCATGAAAATAAGAATACTCAATAGAGTTTCTGAACTCTGGAGAAATCAGGTAGGGAAAAAACATAAACATGAACATTTCATTTCTTTTTACAAAAGCATAATCTACTAAATTGTCATGAGTTACAGAAAACAGAGAAAAAGGGGGGCGCCTGGGTGGCTCAGTTGCTAAGCATCTGCCTTCAGTTCAGGTCATGATCCAGGGTCCTGGGATTGAGCCCCGCATCGGGCTCCCTGCTCCACGGGAAGCCTGCTTCTCCCTCTCCCACTCTCCCTACTTGTGTTCCCTCTCTCACTGTGTCTCTCTCTGTCAAATAAATAAATAAAATCTTTAAAAAGAGAGAGAGAGAGAAAGGGGTTCCTTAAAACGTTAAAGAGCAATGTTCCAAAACAATAACCGCAAAAATCATAATCATTCTTCATTACTACATTCAGTCCCATGTAACTGATTCTTTCCCCCCACCGCATTATTTATTAAAACAGTAATAAAGAAAAAAACAAAAACCCACATACTTTTCTTATTCCATTAAACCAACTACATTAAGTAATCTTATATACTGAGATCTATTTCTAAATTCTCTATTCTGTTCTACTGAATTATTTCTCATAAATATATTCCTTTTTTTCTTTTCATTAAGTAATTCTTGTTCTGCTTGATCCTGAGTTAGCAGTTTTTTGAACCAGTCAGCTTTTTCATTAGTGCTGGAAATCCTTATTCAATTCAGTAGTATGGTCTCAAAAGTTACTTAAACAATAGTGCCTTTAGAAGCCTATAGTCCAGAGGACCTGTCATAGTCCTTTCCATTGGCTCTGAGATAGTTAGGTTTTTTTGAAAGGAACCACTTTTTTTTCTCTTTTTATTGTTATGTTAATCACCATACATCATTAGTTTTTGATGTAGTGTTCCATGAATCATTGTTTGCGAATAAAAAGGGGGCATGTTCTGAAAGGAAGCACTTTTGCCTGTAACTGACTGCAAGAGCTTTCAAGGAAGAGTCAGAGTAAAACAAAAGTTATCTCTGAATGATAAAAGGCTTATTTACATGACTAAAGATCTGAAGAATTCATTATAAAAATAATGCAACTGAAGAGGGAATTTTGTTATTTCTACGACATACAATGTTTAAATAACTGGAATTCTAACTGATAATACTATACCAGGACATATCATAGACAAAAGGGGGACTGGCAAATTTCTATAAACTTCATATAATTTCTTAAATATTTATATTTACCCATACAAGTATAACCTAGGGAAGGTTAAGCATCACTTCTTACTTGGCAATGTCTCCCATGCAATTTAAAATATCAAATAAACCAAATTATTTAACATTTCTTTTTTACAAGGTGAAAGAACAAATCCTTTCAGATTTTCCAGGGGCTGTCTGGGAAATACCAATTTCAGTTTAAAGTTAAGATTGCATTTTGGACTTCATTTTGAGAAGTTGTCAAAAATGTCAAAAGGTTTGAACCCTTGATTAAATAGGATCATAGACCATTATGAAACAATATTTAGATTCTCACAAATATAATAAAGACAACATAAAGCACAGGAAATTATTTTGATAAGACACAGAATCTTTTTTTCCTAAAGCAGATTACTTAAAAGGTAAAGAAAATGCTTTACAATCTCTTCTTAAGAACAGACCAATAATCTAAGAAAACTTCATTGTTTTCAGAGAGAAAACCGAACTCCAGTTTTGCATCAGTACATCACTGGGCTCGTTTAAAAAAAAAAAAAAAAAAACAGAAAAAAACAAAAACTTAATAAATAGATCCATTCAATCTTAGCCAACTTGATCACAGATAAAATTCCTCTTCTGCAAACCTTTTATTACTCTCTATATCCATTCATGTGTTTATATTTTTTCCTCTTCCTCATTCTGAAATAACCAGTGACCTTGATTTAGGACAAAATGACTCATTGCCTTAACAACAACAAAAATCCTCCATTCTGAAGAAATCAGAGAGGGAGACAAACCATGAGACTCTGGACTCTGGGAACCAAACTGAGGGTTACAGAAGGGAGGGGAGTGGGGAGATGGGGAAATTGGGTGATGGGTATTAAGGAGGGCACCTGTGGTGATGAGCACTAGGTGTTATATGCAACTACTGAATCATTGAACACTACATCAAAAATTAATGATGTACTATATGCTGGCTAATTGAACACAATAATAAAAAAATAAAATAAATTAAAACAATCCTCCATTCCTTGCAGACTTTGCATACAGAATTGTTTCTCTTTACCCTTATTATTTCTAATAGCTTCATTTACATATATTATCATTTTTAACTATATGTACTCTTTACAGAGAAGACTAAGTAGACAATTGTAAGCTGTCACATACGAGTATTCTGTAGCAGTCTAGCAAATTTTATGAATATACCATCTCTCAATTTCTGGAGACATGTTTATAGTACAAGCTTTTCAATATGGCAAAAGGACATATTTATTCACAAACTCAAATATATTTACTACCATACAAAAGGAAAAAGCCAAAAGAATATAAAGTTATGTTCAATAATTAGTGTTTCAGTATTTTACTTAGAAATAA
Organism: Eumetopias jubatus; assembly: GCF_037043125.1. Lineage (NCBI taxonomy): Eukaryota > Metazoa > Chordata > Mammalia > Carnivora > Otariidae > Eumetopias > Eumetopias jubatus. The sequence continues at coordinate 101,174,205 of NW_028274815.1, forward strand.
TCTAGATTTACTTAATTTAATTTAGCATAAGCCTAAGGTTATAAGGTACTAAAAAGCCTTTGGAAACTATTTTTAGACAGACATATTATAACATTAAACAAAGCTCACTATCACCTCACGTTATTTCCCTGTTAACTACTTTTATAGCACATGAATGTTAGGCAAGCAGCACAAAAGCAAAAACCTAAAAAGGTTAAACACATGGATTTTTCTTTCACTGCTATGTGTGATATACAAGAAGTCATAGATATCAGGCAATTAATTTTTACTGCATTTTTACTTGTACATTTGGTGTTGGTTTGAATTTATAATTTTTATAATCTTAAACATCTAGTAGATATAACACAACCTTATTTGACTAATAAACCCAAATATAACAAAATGTATGCTCGTTTTATACTTATTGCTGATAACTCAGAAGACATAGTTGTTTTTATTAAACCAACAATTAAACTAATCTGATTTACCAAAGATTTACCAAGTCATATGAACTTGAAAAGCAAAGTATTTGAGTTAGTTTCTATGTTTCTGGTAGCTTTAGAAATATTTAATTTTTATAAGCTCATTTACCTCTAAACCAATCTGAATAGAGTTCCTTTATGGTATTTCATGGATTAATTTGGTAATACCATCCAAAAGTAGGATAATATCACATATACATAATATACATATATATACACATACATACAAACAAAGATCTTACATTTTCATTCTAAAATTTTAACTATGAGTCAGGTAAACAGTAATACACTCTGGTCTATGCTCCCCTTGATATTTTCATCCAAATTATGTTCCTAGCAAAAGGAACAAGTTAAGATAACGTGTTCAATATAAGAGCTAATGCTTTTTACCAATATTTATAGGGGAGACATTCAAGATTTTTCATTTGCTCTGATATGTAATCTTATAGAGTCTGTAGATGGAAATTTTAGGTGAGAAACTGACCGAGGAGACATCAAGCAGATGTCTGGGTATCTCCAAAGCTTACCTGAGTGTATAAAACATCCAATCTGCTTCCAAGTATCTTTTCTTCCTTAGAAGCTTTCAGTAGTTGCTTTTGGGAGTCCCTGAGTCCCTTGAGAGCCCCCCAATGAGGAGCAGGGAGCCTGAAGTTCAAGTGATTATAGGGAGTTGAGAAGCTGCACTGGACAGAGGGATGTTGAAGGTAGGGATCTGAAGAGGTACATACCGAAGAATTCAAGGAAGCAGAAGGAAAGATCAAGGATTATAAGAGGAGGAAGGAAGATCAGAAGGGAGAGATCTTAGAGGAGCCAGTTTGGGGAGATTTAGTTTTCCAAAGAAGCCAATGAAGTTCCAAACTATCCTTAGTAAAGCCAAGCCAGCAAGAAAGGAAGTAGACATAGATTGCAGAGCATACAGCCAGCAGGATCTCAAGAAAGACATTTCAGTGGACTGAAAAATTCCCAAGGGAGGAGCAGGATCAAATAGAGAAAACAGAGAGGCCTACAAAGAGCCAGGGAAAACCTCTGCAGCCCAGGAGTAAATCGCTACTCAAAACAAAGACCAGGGAGAAAGACTTCCAGCTCAATAAGTACCTTTCACACAAAGAATCCTGCCTCTAAGTCAGCTTCAGAGTATACTTAGAATCTTAAGATTCAAAATCTGTCCCTACTGGGCTTTAACTGACTGTCATCCAGGGCACTGGCTGAGTCAGCCTCACCAATAGATCCCCAATCAATCAGTCAAGAGTGAAGACAAAGCCTTCAAAGATCAGATATAGAAGATGATCAGATATCCAAGATAGGGAATTCTCTTTAAATTGACTTAACAAAATTCTTGCTAACAGCGGGCTATGCAGGTGTAGCAAAAATGGGGCCTAGTCAAGGAAAGGGCTTAGAGGAATCAAATTAAAGTTTGGTTAAAGAGAAAATCTTTGTTAATATCATGTGACATTCAAAAGTGGTATTTGGGGGGAAAAAAAAAAAACCTCTTCCTCTACTTCCTACCCTGAGGAATAGTAACAAATAATATTTGTTATTAACTTTGAACTGGTTTTATTATCATTTGTAATAGTTTGACATGTCAGAAAATACTGAAAGACCTCAATATGAGGGAGAAAAGCACATAGTGGGTCCTATCTAGTTTACCCATCAGTATAATCTCTACCTTTCACGGTCTTTGAGTTATTATACAATTCTGTAAGTTGTAAAAAAGAGATAAAAATGCAAATGATTCTTGTCCCTGGAAATGCAAATAGATTATGTTCCCTTGAATGCAACTGATATTGTCCTGTGGTCAATTTGCATTTATTTGTAAATTCATTTCAGAGTTCCTTACTACCTATATTTATATGATCCTTTAAATCCTCCTTTGAACCAGAATTAAATAAAATTGTTGGTAAGTGTTCATTTTATATCTCTATGAATCATAATCTCATCTTCATAAAAACATTTCCCTCTGATGGACATTTTTATTTAGTTCCAGTTTATTTAATTAATACTTAGATAACATTTACTAGGTACTGGGTACTGTTCTAACACTTACAAATATTAGTTCCTAGCATCCCAACAAATCTATGTAGTATACATTACTAATACTCCCTCTATGTAGATAAGGGAGCTGAAGCATATAGAAAGGAGATGGTTTGGGGTGCCTGGGTGGCTCAGTCGTTAGGCATCTGCCTTTGGCCCAGGTCTCGGATTAAGCCTGCTCAGTTGGGCTCCCTGCTCAGCAGGAAGCCTGCTTCTCTCTTTCCCACTCCCCCTGCTTGTGGTTCCTGCTCTCGCTGTATCTCTCTCTGTCAAATAAATAAAAATCTTTAAAAACAAAAAAAAGGAGATGATTTGACCAAGTAAAGACAGCTGGTAAGTACAAACCCGGGATTTGAACTCGGGCAGCCCATGCTCTTACCCAACATGCTATGCAAGCTTTTATTTACCTACTTTGATTTCAAAGAGTCCAATTCTGAATCAGGTGCCTTTTGTTTAAGTCCCTTCTCTCCCTTTATTGCAAAATATAGGAATTTCACCCCCCACAAAAGTATTGTCCCAGAAAAAAAATGTAATCGGTTTATCAAAGTGGTTACCATACCTTGAAAATAATGCAAAGGCCTCAGTGGTTTCCTGCTACTACTATTTGACAATGTTTTGTAACATACAACACACCAGGGATTAGGGAACTACATAATAAAATCAAATTTGCTGATATTAATCATGTATCTTCTTTTTGTATTTTCTTTTGTTTATGCAAGATTATCAAATTTGCAGATTCAATCCAAACACATCCTCTATTGGCACTGGGACTCTGTTTACTATTTACATTTATTACTTTATTCTGAATTCTGGCATTTATGTTACTATTTCACCTCTTTTCTTAGGCATCAATAAACCACTTTAAAGATATTGATCCCTTTTATGAGGTAGAAATATAATGCAATGCTATAGTAAAAACAACAAAAACAAATTGAATGAAATGTTTATTAACTCACCAATGACATTAAGATATATTAGGAGAGGAAAACTTTTTAACTGAATCTTAATTAAGATTAACTGACCAACATTATCCTATTTTAAAAGCAGTTCTAATTTTTAAGACTATAATTGATAATATAATAGAATTTTCATAAAAGTCATAATTATATTTTACATTTCAAATTCTTAAAACATGTTGAACAAAACTGTCTTATCACTTTCCCTTAGAACTGCCAAACTACCTAAAGGCCACTTGATAAACAGCTAAGGAACCTCTACAGGGTCCCCTGACCAGGCTTGGAAAACCAAGATGCTGGAGGAGACTCACAGGAAGTACCTAGGAATACTTTAAATTCTTATGTTCCCTCATACTAACATCCTTTGTATTCTAGCATCCATGGGCATGATACAGAAAAGCCACCAAGGGCACCAATGAGTTGACTGGTGGTCCCTCAACAAGGGACCTGCTGCCAGTGTACCTCTTCCATTCTGAGGATGCCAGAAAGATCAGTTAGACCACACTACAAAATCAAAAAAGTAAAGATCAAGCAAATGTCTAAAGAAATTAATGTTTAAATTAAATTAAATTATAACCAAGATGATCAGAAAACTAATTTGGGGTTCATTAAGGGGCTTTAAGGACACACAGCCTAAGAACTAGAGGAACCCCAGAGATACAGGCTGTGTTTCTGAGATTATATCTTAAAACTGGACAGTCTGTTGATCTGCACACTTCTATCTCCTACTGATCATACCTGCCTAATAATCACGATGCCATATTCCAGAATCCTGCCTGTTTTGCCCTTTCACCTTCATAGCTCAGTTCTTTAATTGGCTTGAGACTCAATCCCCCTGCCTCTCTTCCTAGCTCCAACTTCCACAGAGCTTCCATGGATGAAAATCTCAACAACAGATTTTTTTTTTCAGCCCTGGGACTCCAAACTAACCCTGTCAGGGAAAGTCAGAAAACCTTCAGATAAAGTGCTCTAATTTAAGTGACACTTCACCTGATTAGGGAGGCAGGCATTCCAGGCATGATAGCCATGCTAAATAATGCAGGAAATACAAAGCCCAGCAAAGATAACTCCACATTCTAGCAGAATGACAATGAAACATACACAATTAACTTCAATATAAGGAAGATTATTATCAATGCCATAACAAAGACTCAAAGTGCTTTGAGGTTCAGACAGAAATAACATTCAGTGAAGTTTTATAAAAGTGAAACTTCCAAGCTCAGTTTTAAAGGATCAGTAAGCCTCTGTACCAGAGGGCTACAGAATAGGATGAAGGTGACAAGATGGAAAGCCATTCCCAAATCATAGGGGGGGGGGGATAGAGTATGCATTAAGGAAAAGTGAGAATTCATCCAGAATGAAAATATGGAAAGCACCACAAACTGAGGGATAGTGGTAGGTAAGACTCGAGCCATTCAGGTTTGAACCAGATGGTAGAAGGCCTTGTTTGAGATCCGTTAGAGAACTCACAAATTGACAGCATCCGCTGAAGATTTTCTTCAGCTTAAATAGTGTCATTATTGTTTTTGCTTTTGAAATTGCATTATAAATTTTTAATTAAATTTTAGCATTAAATATGAGATTTCACAATAAACCTAGATTTCCTTCTTCTGAAAAATCAGAAGTTCTAGAAGTACCGAGCCCACATACCCACATGACAAGTGAGTAGAGGCTAGGCCTATCCTACCCTTTGGATAGGCATCCTTCCCTTTCCTGTTTATAACAGAGTATATTTGTTTACATGTAAACCAGGCTAGCCTCACTCAGTTACACTACCTGTCTGTCCCCACAGGCATTTGGATGTTAGATTCAAAGGATTAATGACCACTGACTACAGATCCAAGGTATCTATCAGAAATTTATTAGAACATAGTTACTGAAGCGGCATGAAAAAATATGAAGCCAGTTTCCACAAAATCAGAACAAATGCTTACATGTCAAACAATAAAACTACAATCAAAACTTAGAAAAAAAAACTTATATTGGGATCTAGGCTGTGGTAAAAATTCAGTAACTCAGGACCACAAAGTTAACTGAGAAAACTGTTTTCCTTAATTGATTCATTTACCTGTAAATAAGGAGCATTAATGGAAAAAAAATTCAGTAACTAAGAATGGCCAAAAAAACTTGCAAAGAATCATACTTCTCTGTGTCTATGCCCTTGGATAGTACTCTTCCACAACAGCTCTGGACTTTTCTACGTCCTTTCTCCTTTTCCTTTTCTTTGCCTTTGACCAATGGGACCCAACAAACATGACCCAAGCAGAGGCTTAACGAGTGCTTGCACATTGATATTTGCCTTCTCTAGCTATGCCAAGACTACAATGTGACAAAGTCTAGGCAAGTCTATTGGAGAATAAGTGGCCACTTAGAACACAGACAAGTCATTTTAGATGAGATTCGGAGCCACCAGCCTGACAAATGCCAGCCAGATATGTAAGACCATCCAGAACCATCAAGCCCCAGCCAACCCACTTGCTAACTATAGAATCTCCTAGTTAAAACCAGAGACTGAAGAGCCATAATAAAAAGAATGTTGTTTTCAGCCACCAAATTTTGGAAGAGTTTGTTGCACAGCAAAGCTAACTGATATGGAAAGGAAGAGGAGGAGGAGGGGAAGCAAAAAGGGGCTTTGAAGAGGACTGAATGAAGTTCAGACAAAAATGAAGTTGCAAACTCCCAGCTTAACAGCTACTGTGAGTTATCCTAGAAGAGAAGGTCTTCTAATCTAATATCTTCAATACTTAAAAGAACCATAAGATTTGAGAATGAATGGATATGCTGGATAGAGAGGAATGTGGGGATGAGAGGGGTGGAGTGCTCAGCATCATATCTTTAAATAAGAACAACAGATCAATGTGTATATATCATGTAATTCTTCTCTTTCCTAAAATGGTATATTCAAAATTTTACCCATCTATTTTGTATGGCCTGTTTCTCTATAATAACACTGAATCATGATAATCAGTCTATTGAGATAATTTAAGGAAACTGAGACACTAGGAAATTAAGCAACTTGGGAAAATGTCTTAAAACTGACAGAACTGAGATGTGAACCCTGGAAACGTGGTTCCAGAATCCATGTGTCTAACCAGTGTGCAATATTGCCTCATAGTAAGAATCAGCCTTACAAGGTTAAAAAAGTTAGAGTCAAGTTCTTAAAGATTTTTTATTTATTTATTTGAGAGAGAGAGAGAGCATGAGCTGGGTGGGGGCGGGAGGGTCGCGGGTGCAGAGGGAGAGGGAGAAGCAGACTCCCCACTGAGCAGGGAACCTGACATGGGGCTTGATCCCAGGACCCTGAGATCATGACCTGAGCCAAAGACAGCTGCTTAACCGAGTGAGCCACCCAGGCACCACCAAAATTTTTTAAGTTTAATGTAACTATCCATGAAGATGTACGGGGTGGGAGCTTACACATTAAAAATGTCTTTTATCCTAATGATATAGTCTGCTAAAAATCAATTTTGTAAAAAATTATGACAACACTACATAGTATGACTCTTAGTCTAAAATTTATGTAAGAATGATGCAACCTAATATTTCAAGCAATCTTGTATAAAAATCAACTAGGTTCATATAGTCCAAAGAGAAGGAGAATCTAATTTCTGCCCTTTTAGTAAAGTTTATGAAATCCACATTTATAAAGACATAAATAAATGCTGGTTTAAATAAGGAAATAATATTAAAAAACTAGAAAATCAAAAAAAGTAGGATATATAATTTGCCTTCTTTTTCATTATTTAAGTGTAGCATTTTTCAGTAAGTTAAGATACTTTAGTGGGTTGCAAAGTCCGTTTCATAGACTGCAACCAACTTTTTCACAAAATGATATAGAGCGGAATTAAAATATTACAGTGCACAGCATGGAGTAATGAAAAGTATAAAAATCTGTTTCAGTTACATGTACACAGATACACACTTTTATGACTAATATGTTTGTAACTGGATCTTGGGTAAATTTCTCTTTGAAATTTTGAAGTCACTGTATATTTGGATTTGTCTCTGACACAAAAATATTTTAAAATGTTGTCATTTTGGTATTTTGTCCTTCCACAAAAATGAACAAATTTTAAAGACTAGGCTTCAAAATATTATACAGTGATCATTTCTGTAAGATTCCTGGAGTGCAGGACTAACACCTCATTATTGCCTAGCTTATATCAAGATTTTACAGGGTTGGGCACCTGGGTGGCTCAGTCAGTTAAGTGTCTGACTCTTGATTTTGGCTCAGGTCATGATCTCAGGGTCAGGAGATCAAGCCCTGCCATAGGCTCAGCACTAGGCTTGGAGTCTACGTAACATTCTCTCTCTCTCTCTCTCTCTCTCTCTCTCCCCCCCCGCCCTCCCCATCCCCCCACCCCACAATCTCTCTCTCAAAATAATAAATAATAATAATAATAATAATAATAATAATAAAGATTTATAGGGTCTAGCACAGAGACAGATATTTGATAAACAGACAGGAAATACAGAATTAACTGACCAATTGATTACTGAATATTTTCATGTCTAAGAGGACTTGTTTTGTTCTACAGGGGCAAAATCCACATAGAAAGTACATGATAATGGACTACAGTATCACAATACAAAACTCTAACTCACTTGTACAACTTAAATGAAAAGTGAAAATTTTCAGAAGATATGATTTAACCTGTAGTAGATACCTAAATCTAAAGAAAACAGGAAAATGAAGAAATTACAAGGCCTAAATTAATAAAGAGGAAAAACTGGAATTCAACAAAATTTTTGAAAGAGACCTTGGAACTCTATAAGATGAAGACACCAAAGTCCTGTGTCTTCCCCAAACTTATAGAATTAGTTGATAGCAGTTCCAGTATTCCTTTCCCTCCATAATGATGATTCATACACTTTGGGTGTAATCTTATAGTTTATCTAAAAGAACACATCTTTCTATTTGTGATATAGAGATATATGTATCTGTACTATCCCATCTTCTAAGAGTCAGTAAAGGACGGTAGTAGGAAACCAGGTTCTGGAAGCATTATGCCTAGATTTGAATCCCAGCTCTGCCACTTACTAGCTATGTAGCATTGGTCAAATTTAAACTTTCTGGGCCTCAATCGCCTTGCCTGTAAAATGGGGTTAGTATCTATCTTATTGGGTTGTTCTGAGGATTAAATGAATTAAGACATAGGATAGCACATGAAACAGTGCCCTATTTACAGTAAAAACACAGTAAATGTTAGCTAACAGGAGGAAGAGGAGAATTACTACTAATCTGAAAGTCTGGGCAGAATCCATTTTTTGTGCCATGTACACCACCCAACACAATACTTACTTTTCAAAAATATTGATTGACTGTGTTGGCTCAAATATCCTGCCCCTGTCAGGAAATCCAGAAGTGACTCAACCAATGAGCTGGGAATAGAGAAGAAAGTTTCTCACACTGAACCACAGAAGACACTAAAATTAGGTGAGTGCATACAGACATACAAAGGTATACAGGAGTCAAGGAAATTGCAAAGGAGAAATGTCAAGAACACCAAAGAATAGAAGCTAGCAGTCCCAAGGCCAATAAGAGTACAAAAAGGTGGGCCAAATGTCCAGAAGGAATCTGGATTAACTGGCCAGAATTGTCATACATGACAGTCTTTGGCTTGGCTTTCTATTATGTTCAGCTTTCACAGGGCACACGGGGGTCCAGCCAAATTTGAAGGAGAAGTTGAACTAACACACCAACTGAGTTTGAGAACTATTTGGTCTAGCTTTCCCTGCAGGATGCTAACATCTGCAACAAACTTGAGTTCTCTGACTTGGACTGTGTTAAGTTAAACATTAAAATACTCAAATCATTTTCTTTAATTCTAGCTCTTTTTTCCTAAATAGTATTTAATTTTCTCCCAGGATTCTTTGAATATTATGATAATAATTACTTAATTAATATAATTACTAATCTTGGTTCATCTTTATTCATTAAGCTCTCTTCATTTATTATCATTAGTATAATTTAGTTATTAACCACTGACCTGCACTTGGCACTGTACCAGATGTTATGCAATTTAAACACACAGCTGCTGCCCACCAAATACAAGCAAAAGAAAATCACTGACCTATCTAATCAATAAGTAAAATTGGAAGGGAGCCTGAATAAAAACATAGATCCCTGAGGAAGCTCTTAAAGTTATCTTGTCCTAAACTAAGACTGTGGCAATGGAAAAAGGAAAGGGCAAATGCCAGCAAAACTATTCAAAAGGCATATTTAACAAAGTGTTAGGATCTCAGTGCAGGAAGGAGGACAGGAAATTGCTGGGACTGACTTCCTGGTTTCTGATCTAGATGGCTGTGAGAGGCAATGCAGTGAGAGCCAGTTTGGGAAGAAAGATTAATTAAGTCAGTCTTGGGTATCTTAAATCTGAACCTGCCAGAATATTTAAGTACAGGTGTTATATGTACACAGGTCTTGGTGCTTAAAAGAAAGGTTTTCAGGCTAGAAATGCAGATTTGGAGATACTGTCATGTGACAGGCCCTGGGTGAGATCATCATGGGTGCACATGTCAAGGAAAGCAGGCCAAAGATGGAACACTGGAGAACCCAACCTTTATAGGTAAGGCTAAGGGTAATAACATGAAAAAGACACAAAGAACACATACTTAGAGAGACAGGAGAAAAACCAGAAGTCTTATGGGGGAGAAAGTTTCATAAACAAGTGATCAGTCATTTCAAAGGTCACAGAGAACAGAAGGACTGAAAATGTCCCATTGGCTGTAACATTATGTCATCACTGGTGACCTTAATAAGAATAGTTTCAATAAATCCAGAATATGGATATGCCTATAGCCAAACTTAGACCATTTCTATCCCACAAGATGGTAGAGAAATAAGATGGAAAGAATCTATGTCTCTGAATGGCCGATGGAGGTGAACTTCCAACTGACCTAAAACACTCCCCTGTAAAGTAAGGAACAAAGTAAAAATCTTTAAACCATGGAATCATTGGTAGGTCTCTTTGTTATAAGAGCCCAGCCTTTCCCTAGCTTACCCATCCAGCAAATAAATATACAATAACTTATCTAATTAATTCCTTTTTTTTGCGAGTTTATTTTTTTAATGTTTTTATTGTTATGTTAATCACCATATATTACATCATTAGTTTTTGATGTACTGTTCCATGATTCATTGTTTGTGCATAACACTCAGTGCTCCACACAGAATGTGCCCTCTTTAATACCCATCACCAGGCTAACCCATCCCCCCACCCCCCTCCCCTCTAGAACCCTCAGTTTATTTTTCAGAGCCCATCGTCTCTAATGGTTCGTCTCCCCCTCTGACTTACTCCCCTTCATTCTTCCCCTCCTGCTATCTTCTTCTTTTTTTCTTAACATATATTGCATTATTTGTTTCAGAGGTACAGATCTGTGATTCAACAGTCTTGCACAATTCACAGCACTCACCATAACACACATCCTCCCCAATGTCTATCACCCAGCCACCCCGTCCCTCCCACCCCCTGCCACTCCAGCAACCCTCAGTTTGTTTCCTGAGATTAAGAATTCCTTGTATCAGTGAGGTCATATGATACATGTCTTTCTCTGATTGACTTATTTCACTCAGCATAACACCCTCCAGTTCCATCCACGTCGTTGCAAATGGCAAGATCTCACTCCTTTTGATGGCTGCATAATATTCCATTGTGTATATATACCACTTCTTCTTTAGCCATTCATCTGTCGATGGACATCTTAGCTCTTTCCACAGTTTGGCTACTGTGGACATTGCTGCTATAAACACTGGGGGGCATGTACCCCTTCGGATCCCGACATTTGTATATTTGGGGTAAATACCCAGTAGTGCAATTGCTGGATCATATGGTGGCTCTATTTTCAACTGTTTGAGGAACCTCCATACTGTTTTCCAGAGTTGCACCAGCTTGCATTCCCACCAACAGTGTAGGAGGGTTCCCCTTTCTCCGCATCCCCACCATCTGTCATTTCCTGACTTGTTAATTTTTGCCATTCTGACTGGTGTGAGGTGGTATCTCATGGAGGTTTTGATTTGGATTTCCCTGATGCCGAGCGATGTGGAGCACTTTTTCATGTGTCCGTTGGCCATTTGGATGTCTTCTTTGGAAAAATGTCTGTTCATGTCTTCTGCCCATTTCTTGATGGGATTGTTTGTTCTTTGGGTGTTGAGTTTGATAAGTTCTTTATACATTTTGGATACTAGCCCTTTATCTGATATGTCATTTGCAAATATCTTCTCCCATTCTGTCGGTTGTCTTTTGGTTTTGTGGACTGTTTCTTTTGCTGTGCAAAAGCTTTTTATCTTGATGAAATCCTAATAGTTCATTTTTGCCCTGGCTTCCCTTGCCTTTGGCGATGTTTCTAGGAAGAAGTTTCTGTGGCTGAGGTCGAAGAGGTTGCTGCCTCTGTTCTCCTTTAGGATTTTTTTTTTTAATTTTTTTATTGTTATGTTAATCACCATATATTACATCATTAGTTTTTGGTGCAGTGTTCCATGATTCATTGTTTGTTCATAACACCCAGTGCTCCATGCAGAACGTGCCCTCCTCAATACCCATCACCAGGCTAACCCATCCCCCTACCCCCTCCCCTCTAGAACCCTCAGTTTGTTTTTCAGAGTCCATCATCTCTCATGATTCGTCTCCCCCTCTGACATACTCCCCTTTTCTTCCTCTCCTGTTATCTTCTTCTTTTTCTTTTTTCTTAAAATATGTTGCGTTATTTGTTTCAGAAGTACAGATCTGTGATTCAACAGTCTTGCACAATTCACAGCGCTCACCGTAGCACATACCCTCCCCAATGTCTATCACCCAGCCACCCCATCCCTCCCACCCCCAACCACTCCAGTAACACTCAGTTTGTTTCCTGAGATTAAGAATTCCTCATATCAGTGAGGTCATGTGATACATGTCTTTCTCTGATTGACTTATTTCACTCAGCATAACACCTTCCAGTTCCATCCACGTCGTTGCAAATGGCAAGATCTCATTCCTTTTGATGGCTGCATAATATTCCATTGTGTATATATACCACATCTTCTTTATCCATTCATCTGTCGATGGGCATCTTGGCTCTTTCCACAGTTTGGCTATGGTGGACATTGCTGCTATAAACATTGGGGTACACGTACCCCTTCGGGTCCCTACATTTGTATCTTTGTGGTAAATACCCAGTAGTGCAATTGCTGGATCGAACGGTAGCTCTAATTTCAACTGTTTGAGGAACCTCCATACTGTTTTCCAGAGTGGTTGCACCAGCTTGCATTCCCACCAACAGTGTAGGAGGGTTCCCCTTTCTCCACATCCCCGCCAACATCTGTCGTTCCCTGACTTGTTAATTTTAGCCATTCTGACGGGTGTGAGGTGGTATCTCATTGAGGTTTTGATTTGGATTTCCCTGATGCTGAGCGATGTTGAGCACTTTTTCATGTGCCTGTTGGCCATTTGGATGTCTTCTTTGGAGAAATGTCTGTTCATGTCTTCTGCCCATTTCTTGATTGGATTATTTGTTCTTTGGGTGTTGAGTTTGATAAGTTCTTTATAGATTTTGGATACTAGCCCTTTATCTGATATGTCGTTTGCAAATATTTTCTCCCATTCTGTCGGTTGTCTTTTGGTTTTGTGGACTGTTTCTTTTGCTGTGCAGAAGCTTTTTATCTTGATGAAATCCCAATAGTTCATTTTTGCACTGGCTTCCCGTGCCTTTGGCGATGTTTCTAGGAAGAAGTTGCTGCGGCTAAGGTCGAAAAGGTTGCTACCTGTGTTCTCCTTTAGGATTTTGATGGACTCCTGTCTCACGTTTAGGTCTTTCAACCATTTGGAGTCTATTTTTGTGTGTGGTGTAAGGAAATGGTCCAGTTTCATTCTTCTGCATGTGGCTGTCCAATTTTCCCAACACCATTTGTTGAAGAGACTGACTTTTTTCCATTGGACATTCTTTCCTGCTTTGTCAAAGATTAGTTGACCATAGAGTTGAGGGTCCATTTCTAATTAATTCCTTTTTGAGAGCATATAAGTCATTTCCCATTTTTATTGTTAAAAATAATACTATAATATGAAGACCTTTATTTACACACAAATCTTTTGACTATATCTCTGATTATATCTTTGTTTTCAACTTCTAAAACAGAATTAGAGTCATGCACGGGCTTTAGAAGTAGACTAGAAGATCATTCTGATTTATTTTCATGGAGGTAAGGGAAACACAAAAAAAAATATGGCTGAGATAACTTCAAAAGAGATAAGATGATGGAGGGAATTCTCTCACAATGTGTATCTGTATCAAACATCACATTGTATACTTCAAATATCTTACAGTCATATTTGTCTATTATACCTCAATAAAGCTGAAAGACAAATTGTTTTAAAGGATAAAGCGTGGCCATTGGATTAGGGCTCCCTGTTTATCCAAACATGATTGAGAATTGTAGAAGTCAGATTTCATTAGATTCTGCATCCTCATTAATTAGTCATCCTTAAGCCTTCTAACTAGTTTGATTTTAACTCTCCTAACTCATATCCAACTAGACTATAAATCCTATCAACTTGACTCTTAAAATATCCCAAATTTATGTTCTCCTCTTGACAATGAAATCACCCTGGTGTATTAAGTTAAACATTAAATTGAATCAAAAGATAAAGGTCCCTTGTACTAATCTACCTGATCAGCCTCATTTTCCACAACTCACCCATCACCCTGCTCTCTTATCAAACCAGCCACTTTAATGGTTCTATGTCTTTGTAAATACTGGAATGTCATTACCTTTCATCCTTTTGACAAACTCCTACTCCTCTCTTAGGAGCTAGTACAAATGTCAGATGTTTTGTGAATTCTCCTCTACCCCAAATGACTTTGTCATTCAGTATGTTATATAATTATCAATTATTTTATAAATGATTCTCAGTCTCTAAAATGAGAACATCAAGGCTAGATTCATGTCTTTTGCATATTTGAGTCACTCTGGATTCCTAGCACAGTAACTGATACATTGTAAATACTCAAACATTGACTAAAGGAAAGAAAGGAAGACTGGAAGGAGCACAGCAGGCAAGAATGAAATAAAAAAGAAACTAATACAAAGGATATTTTCAAAATCAAGGCTACTCACTTGAATATATTGGTGAACAACAGCAAAGATTACGTCAAACTAAAGCAAATTTCTATGCAGGCACAGTAATAACTTGGACATATTTTAATTTTCTGCTTCAAAAATCACTAACTTCTGAAGCTTCTATTTTTTATTCTTTAATCTTTAAGGTAATTTCACCAAGTGTTTTCCAAGAACAGGCAAAATCTCTGGGAGTAAGGCTGAAGACATCATTTAGCAAGCTTAAAGGTGATTTTTTTAAAAGATTTTATTTATTTATTTGAGAGAGAGAGAGAGAGCACAAGCAGGGGGAGCGGCAGAGGGAGAGTGAGAAGCAGGTTCCCCACCAAGCAGGGAACCCGACGTGGGACTCAATCCCAGGACGCTGGGATCATGACCTGAGCTGAAGGCAGACGCTTAACTGAATCAGCCACCCAGGTGCCCATTAAAGGTGACTCTTTTTTTTTTTAAAGTTTTATTTATTTATTTGAGAGAGAGAGAGAGCACAAGCAGGGGAGGAAGGAGAAGCAGGTTTCCCATCAAGCAGGGAGCCCCATGCGGGGCTTGATCCCAGAACCCTGGGATCATGACCTGAACCAAAGGCAGATACTTAACAACTGAGTCACCCAGGCGTCCCAAGGTGATTCTTAACTACATTAAACTTGGAGGGCCATTGCTCTAAATTATTATTTTACACATAAAATCATGACATAATTTTATTTTTTAAGTTTTTATTTAATTCCAGTTAGTTAACATACAGCATATTACTTTCAGGTATACAATACAGTGATTCAACACTTGCATACAACACCCAGTGCTCATCACAACAAGTGCCCTCCTTAATCCCCATCACCTATTTAATTCATACCCTCACCCACCTCCCCTCAGGTAACCATCAGTTTGTTCTCTATAGTTGAGTCTGTTCTTTGGTTTGCCTCTCTTTTTCCCTTTGCTCATTTGTTTTGTTTCTTAAATTTCACATATGAGTGAAATCATACAGTTTTTGTCTTTCTCTGACTAATTTCACTTAGTATAATACTCTCTAGCTCCAACTATGTCCTTGCAAATGGCAAGATTTCATTCTTTTTTATGGCTGAAAGCTGGAGTGATCAGAACAGTATGGTGCTGGCACAAAAATGGACACACAGATCAATGGAACGAAATAGAAAACCCAGAAACGAACCCACAATTATATAGTCAGTTAATCTTTGACAAGGCAGGAAAGAATTTTCCCAATGGGAAAAAGACAGTCTCTTCAACAAGTGGTGTTGAGAAACCTGGACAGCAACATGCAAAAAGAATGAAATTGGACCACTTTCTTACACCAAACACAAAAATAAATTCAAAATGGAAGCAAGACCAAAGTGTGAGACCTGAAACCATAAAAATCCTAGAGTAGAACACAGGCAGTAACCTCTTTGACATCAACTATAGCAACTTCCTTCTAGAATATGTCTCCTGAGGCAAGGGAAACAAAAGCAAAAATAAACTATTGAGACTATTTCAAAATAAAAAGGTTCTGCACAGCAAGGAAACAACCAACAAAACTAAAAGGCAACCTATGGAATAAGAGAAGAAATTTGCAAATTACATATCTGATAAAGGGTTAATATGCAAGATATATAACAAACCTATAAAACTCAACATTCAAAAAACAAATAACCCAATTAAAAATGGACAGAAGACATGAATAGATATTTTTCCAAAGAAGACATACGGATGGCCAACAGACACATGAAAAAATGCTCATCATCAGGGAAATACAACTCAAAACCACAAATGAGATATCATCTCACACCTGTCAGAATGGCTAAAATCAACAACACAAGAAACAACAGGTGTTGGCGAGGATGTAGAGAAAGGGGTACCCTCTTGCACTGCTGGTGGGAATGCAAAATGGTGCAGCCACTCTGGAAAACAGTGTGGAGGTTCCTCAAAAACTTAAAAATAGAACTACCCTTTGATCCAGCAATTGCATTTCTAGCTATTTACCCAAAGAATACAAAAATACTAATTCAAAGGGATACATGCACCCTGTTGTTTAGAACAGCATTATCTACAATAGCCATTACAGACACAGCAAAAGTGTCCATCAACTGATGAATGGATAAAGATGTGGTATATACTGACATAATTTTAATATAATATTGGAAGCCCAAAGACTTTTGTAAACTAGGCATACCATTCACAGAAAGTAAAAGCTATTAACTTACACTCAGTGTATTCCTGAGTTTTCCCGTGTTGTCACAAACAGAAAGTATATATAACTCTATCTATATTTAAGATGCTGGTAATGATAAATTCCATAACAACTATACATATGATCATTATTTTTGAGGTCATAAATTTGCAGAATGTAAGAAAGATTATGAAATCTGCAATTCTAAGATATTTAGGGAAAATAAACATCCTGAAACTCTGGAGGAGCACCTTCTCAACCTTCTCCTTTACTGATTTTTACATGATTAAGATCAGACTTTTAGTACTGATATATAAAATCATATGCATTTGCATAATCACCAACCTGTACTGGAAGTACCAGCCCTGAAGGAAAAGAACATATATTCACACTTTGAAAAAATTTTTATTTCTTAGGTTATCCTGACAAATGCATTACAGATCACTTTTAAATCTTTTCATATATTTACAAGAAATTTTTAAAAAGAACTTTAAAACCGGCTCAAATAACTAATAAATTGAAATGTTAAGAAGTTTCAGCAGCAAGACTTTACATCTTCTTTCAGTGGAATCTTCTAACAGATGCAATCGGTAGTGTACTTATATGCAAAAATATCACAAAGTACACTTCAAAGGAAAAACCAAAAAATTTAGCAACATTTTCCATGTGAGAGTATATGACGTTCATACTTCCAAGGTGTACATGCATACATAAATGATGAGCTGAAATAAGCAATGTGATAGCTTTAAGGTAACTGATGCATATAAAATATACAATTTCCCCTCTATTTAGTCCTATTCTATTCATTTAAAAGAATTGCCAAATGATAAAAGCCAGTCCATAAATAAGTCACAATAACCCAAAAAGTACCCTTACTGGTAATAGGCACTAAAACCATTTAAAGAGGAGCATCTAGGTGGCTTAGTCGGTTAAGCATCCAACTCTTGATTTCAGCTCAGATCATGATCTCAGGGTCCTGAGATTGAGCCCTATGTGGGGCTCAGCACTGGGAGTAGAGCCTGCTTAAGATTCTTTCTCTCCTTTTGCCCCTCCAGCACAGTCTCTCTCTCAAAAACAAAAAATCTTTAAAAAAAATAACTCTGATAAAAAGAAAAATATTTAGATTCTCCTTCTGAGCACACGGATGATTATGCTTCCCCCCACTCTCCCACCCACGTCTAAAAAGCTCCTACTGCACATGCCTATGGAACTGTTCTGAGATCAGAAATCTCAACTACATCCTTAGCCTAGCCGCTGAATGAGAATTTCACTTTCTGTACTTGACTGAAACTTAGCTGTCCTCTAAGAGTATCAACGCATTTCAAATGGAGGGTGTGTGTGTGTGTGTGTGTGTGTGGGTGTGGGTGTGTGTGTGTGTGTGTGTGTGTAACTCTAATTGGGTGCTCCTCAAGGCTAAGAGGTACAATGAACGCTCCCCACTTCCATAACAAAACCACTTATTTCTCCTCCTTCCTCCTCCAACTTCCCCTGAGGACTATTTTCTCTTTTTCATTGAAGTCACCTTCCCAGTCACTGAACACCTTCTTCCTCCTCGCTCAGTGCCCCCCTTCCACTCCACTCTTGTTTCAACATTCCCAGTAACAGCAGTTCACTTGGCCTTTTGGTTCCTTGACCTTCTCACCTCTTACAATCTTCTCTACCTCAATTTCCTCAGCCATTCTCACTATGTATACCACTTCCAAAATCATAATCTCCAACATGTTTCCGATTACTGTCGCCTAGCTTTCACCTCACTTAATTTTATCTTATCGAGGTCTCAATCATTCATCTCACTCTTTCTCAGCTCTGCATCACAGCAAAATTTATCAAAGCATTGTCCATACTCACTTTCTCCACATCTTTACTTCACATTCACGCTTCCATTGTCCAGGGGCTTTTTAAAGAAAATTTTTAAATAATAATTGAAAATAAGGCATAAAAGAGATAACATATTTATAAACTTTTTAAAGCACTCTTTAAAAATGAACATCTATCTAAGTACACACCGCCCAACTTAAGAATTAAAACACTACCAACATATCTGAAGCTCCCTATGTGCCTCTCTCCTAAAACTTCCTTTGGAGTTTTAACAATATTCATGTATCCAGATATCTATTTTTGAAATTCATGTAAATGGAATCAAATAGTATGCATTCTTGTGTAACTTGCTTGTTTTGATCAATATTATGTTTTAGGTTTCATTACGTTGATGCATGTGGCTGTAGTCCACCAATTTTTGGTGCAATAGTATTCCATTTTATGTATATGCCACAATTTATCCATTCTTTTGCTGATGAACATTTGGGTTGTTTCTAGTTTGTGTGTATGAATAATACTGCTAAAGAACATTCCTGAGCATGTCATCATGTACACACATGCAAGACTATCATGATGACTTACACCTGGAAGTGGGAGCACAGAATCATTGAATATGATTTAGTGCCAAAGAGCTTTCTCAAGTGGTTGTACCAATTTATACTTAGTCACTCTTCAGCCTTCTACACACTCTGGATTCTGACCCTATTAAACCACTGAAATGACTATCATCAAGCTTCCCAATGACCTATATATTGTCATATCCAATGACCACCTTTCTGTTCCCATTTCACTCATTTTTTTATAAGTATTCAACAGAAATAACTACTCTAAATATGTCCTCCCCATGACCTTTTGGTTGTCTAAAACTAAAAGGCTCCCATGACCTTTTATTGTCCTAGTTTTCTTCCTATCTCACTAGTCACTCCTTCAGTTTCTTTTGCAGGCTCTTGCTGCCACCTCTAAATTTTAAAGTTCCTCAAATCTCAGTCCTCAGCTCCTTTTCTTTTCTCTATAAATGCACTCAATCTGGGAAACTTCATTCAGTCCCATGGTTTTAAATACCAGAAATGTTAAAGGCTCCCAAACTGATTATCTCCAGCCCACATAGCCCCTGATATCTAGCCTTTATCAGGAAGTTTTTCTACTTCTAAAATATATCTTAATTCCATCTACTTCTTTCCATTTCCACTGCTTCCATCTGGCCCAAGTCACTATAAACTACTAACCTGGACTAGCTGGTCCCCATTTTCATTTTTTATCCTCCCCACCTCCCACAATATTCTCAGCAACCAGAGTAATCTTTTTGGGGTGCCTGGGCAGTGCAGTTGGTTAAGCATCCAACTCTTGGTTTCAGCTCAGGTCATGATCTCCCTGTCGTGGGATCAAGCCCCACATCGGGCTCTGCACTCAGCGCAGAGTCCACTTCAGATTCTCTTTCCCTCTCCCTCCTGCTCAAGCTCTCTCTCAAATAAATAAAATCTTAAAACTTAAAGTTCACTCTCCTGTTGAAAACACTTCAATGGCTTTGTGACAGACATTACTAACTGTCCCCATATCTATTATCCAATTCTTCTGTTTAGTAATAACCTCATATACAAGTTTTCATGGAGTACAAGGCCAACCAGCTAGGGACTATAATTCAAAACCTCCCATGCTACTAAGAATGACCAGGCAACTAAATGACGACTAGAAATATAAGTGGAAGCTACACTTAAAAAGGAAGTAACTAGTCCTTCATTCCCTCTTTCCAAAGCTAAGAGACATGGACACATACATGGTAAGTTGGCTTGGACCACAAAGATGGAGTAACACCTTATCAGCTGGTGAAAGACCAAGACACAAGGAACCAAGATCCTTGGACAACCTTGGGAATGAACTCAGCTACCAACTCGGAACTGATTTGTTACATGAGAAATAAACTCCCTATTTTTTTTGAAGACCTGTACCTGGGGGTCTTTTTTTACAGCAATTTAACCTAGTTTCCCACTGTACTTAGAATAAAGGCTGTGCTCCTTACCATAGCATGTAAAGTTCTACACAATTCAACCCCAGTCATCTTCGTCCTCCCGATAACTTTGTTCTGATCGAACTGAAACCCTGCCATAGATGCTCTTCCCCTAGATTTTCATATGGCCAAAATTTTTCTATGGCCGAGTTATTAACTCAAATACCACTTTCTCAGAAAAACTTTCCTCACTATCCTACCTAAAGTGGTACCCTCTCCTATTCAGCATCTTACCAATTTTATTTCTTCACAGCATTTACCAGTCTTAACTTGTCTGTTGATCTGTTTTTGTCTTCTAGGTAAAATGTAACTACTCTGAAAGCAGAAACTTCATTCATGACTATGTCTTAAATACCTAGTAGAATGCCTGACAGAAGGAAAAATAAATAAGGTTGAATAAAAGTTCTTCAAAAGATAAAATTCTAAACAGTCTGGTGCTTAGATGTTCAATAAATTTTTGACTGAAAAAATTAATGATTGTAAATATGGTTATAAAACAGTGTAAGTCTCATGATTAACTCCAGATTAAACAAAATGCAAAAATTAATTTGAAAATAAAATTTAATGTGAATCATAAACTCATCAATAAAAAACAGGACTAAGAGGAAGAAGGATGGGAGAAGTGAAAATGTCTCATCTTATATTGGGGGAATTAAAAGAATTTGTTTATTCTTGAGACCAATAATTAGAAAAATAGAGGTTCAAATACTCAAAATTTAAAAATAATTCTCAGAATTACAAATAAAGGTTAATCTATACATGAAGAAAAAGTTTGCATAATAAAGCATTTTAAAAAATGAAAAACATTATTATGAATACAAATTCCTTTGTAAAAGTCAAAGACTCTCAAAATGATTGAAAATTCTATAAGGGAAAAAAATAATAAAAGAGAGGGCAAAGATATAACTGGCAAATGAAAACAAAAACAAAGCCAGAATGGAATTCAAGAAAAAAAAATGTTTTGTTTTTAATGTACCCTATAATACTGAGCCAGAGAGGCGCTGGGATTGGATGTGAGAACATACAAGCAAATAACTGGCAGACAATATTTGACATCTTCAATAGGTGATAAAATTGTGATTATGTTGTACTGAATTTCTGCTATTATTTCAACATTAATAGTATCCTAGTACTGGGGTGCCTGGATGGCTTAGTCAGTTTAGCCTCAGACTCTCAATTTCAGCTCAGATCATAATCTCAGGGTCGTGAGATCGAGCCCCACACAGGGCTCGCACTGGGCGTGGAGCTTCTCTCTTTCACTCTGATTAAGATTCTCTTTCTTTCACTCTGCTACCCCACCCCACTCTCAAATGCGTGCTGGCTTTCTCTCTCTCCCTAAAAAAAGAAAAATAGTATCCTAGCACTAATGCAACATTTTTTTGTTTCATATAATTTGAATTTTTATCAAAGCATAATATACATGCAAAAAAGTTCACAAATATAAGTTACACAACTCAATGAATTATTCCAAAGTCAGTATGCCCATATAACCACTACCCGTGTCAAGAAACAGAACATCACTAACACCTAAAAGTCCCCCTAGTACCACTTTCCAATCACTATCCCTTCCCTCATCCAAAAAAGTAACCACTATCTTTAGGCCTAATCCTTAAGTTAGTTTCACATGCTTTCGAATTTTATATGCATGGAATTATGTACAATACATTCTCTTTTTTTTTTAAAGATCTTATTATTTGACAGAGAGAGACAGAGAGAGAGGGAACACAAGCAGGGGGAGTGGGAGAAGGAGAAGCAGGTTTCCCGCTAAGCAGAGAGCCCAATGCGGGGCTCAATCCCAGGACCCTGGGATCATGACCTGAGCGGAAGGCAGACGCTTATTGACTGAGCCACCCAGGTGCCCCTACAATACATTCTCTTATGGCTGATTTCTTTCAAATAACAATATTATTTGCATAATTTATTTTCATTGCATGAAACCCTAATTTGTGCAATTTCACAGCTCTACTCATTGCTGTATACTGTATTAAATATACCACAATTTATTGATCCGTTTTACTGATGACATTTTTGTTTCCAGGTTTTGCCTAATCACCGTACTTTCAGTGGATATCTACATGAATTCCTATTGAAATTACTGAGATATACAGATATCTGTGTACCTAATATGTATCTGTATACATACAGCTTTAGTAGATGCTGCCAGAATTTTCAAGTGATTTTCCCAAATTACACTGCTAGCAGCAGTGAATGCTATCCACATTCCGCTCACACTTAGTATTGTCAATCTTTTTAACTTAAGGCATTCTAGTAAGTGCTGTAATAGTATCTCATTAGTTTTTAAACAGTGCTTTCCTGAAGAAAAATAAATTGAGCAATTTTTCATATATTTATTAGCCATTTGAGTATCCTCTTTTATGAATTGCCTGTTCAACTGTCTTTCCCATTCTTCTGCTGGGTTGTCTTTTTCATATTGATTTATATGAGTTCTTACATATATGGATAAAATCCCTTTGTTAGATACATGTACTACAAGTATCTTCTATTCTTTGGTTATGTTTTCTCTTTTATTTGTATGTTTTGAGGACAGAAGTTCTTGTCAATGGTCCAGCTTATCAATCCCTTCCTTTATGTTACTAAATTCTGTGTTCTGTTTAAGAAATATTTTCCAGCCTGAAGTTAGTAAAATATTCTCTTATAATGTCCTCTAGAGGCTTTATTATTTTACTTTCACATTTAGATCTTCATTCAAATGTGCATGGTGAGCAGAAATCAATTTTATTTTTTTCCCCATTTGGGTATCCAAACGACTAGCAACATTTAAAAGATTATTTTTAACTGACAAAAAGTAAAACCCACTATGAAGATAAAAATTACAAACTTTTAAGCATCAAATAACAGCACTGAAACACATTAGAAACAATTAAAAAATGACAAATACACAACAGTAATGCAAAACTTTAATTCTCATAAGCATGTGACAGTCAAATTACAGAAGGGATCTGAATACATGCAATAAAGACAAATAATATATAGAACTGTGTATCCTACAGAGGACTCACCTTCTTTCTCAGTGTCTAGGGAACATTTTAAATACTGATCTTATACGTATTGCAAGAAAAAAATCTCAAAAAATAGAAATTGCATATGCCTTATTGCCTGATGACATTATAATAAAGTTAGAAATTAACAACTGTATTTTATACATGCACACACGCATTTCATAATTTTAAAAATACCCTCCTAAATAACTCTTTGGTCAAAGAGGAAATCACAGCTGTATTTATCAAACACTTAGAAAATAACAAAAATACATACCAAATCATATGGGACTTGGTCAAAGCTATAATTAGAAGCAAATTTACAGCAATACAAGCTTTCACAAAAAAAGAACAAAAATAAATGGGGACACTAAATCATTAGAAAGGAAAACTTAGAAGAGGCAATATAAGTAAAATTATGTATTTTTTCAATTAGAGCAGAAAAACAAGAACTCAAAATAATCCTAGTGTTTCAAAAATACTAATAAAATACACATATGTCCAATGTAATATTTTAAAAGAGAAAAGAAAATACAAGACATAAAATTAGTAATGATAAAAAGACTTCACTCAGATATGGAAGAGATCAAATGCTATAATGAAATTCTATGTACAACTGCTTGCTAATACATTTTTTAACTGGATGAAATTGACAGTTTTTAAGGAAAACAAATTATCATCAAAAACCTGAAAAGACCAGTAACTATACAAGAAATTGAAAAAGATATCAAACAAATACCTCTATGAAAGGCTATGGGTAAAATCTAATTATATCATGTATCATCCATTTGCAATCTGCATAATATTGGAGAAACTTCTTTAACACACTCCAGGACTCCTATTAAAAAGAGATATCCATTTATTCAAGTATTAATTCATTTAGTCATTCAACAAATATTTATCTAATGAGGATCCTGTCTGTATGTACTGGACTCTGCTAAATACTAGATATAAACATGCACAAGCCAAATACGATCCCTGGCCTCTAGAAGTTATAGAACATGGACAAGTAAATAGGCAATGACGATACTGATATGCTTTATGACAAAAGAAGTCAGAGGGGAAAAAAAGAGAATTGACCCCTAGCCTAACCAATGAGAACAGGAAGAGGGCAGAAAACTGGTACATGGTGAACACCTACTCTTTGCTGTGTCAGGTGTCACAAAGACATTTGCATTCATTCATCTGAAGAACTCTAGACAGATAATTTGCCCTATGCACAGGTTGATAAATAGAAGTGTAAGGATTCACACCCAAATTTTTTGGCTCCAAAGCTCTTGGATTTTTCCCTAATGCCATTAAAGGAAAGGAAGAAGTCTGTCTGTAACACACACACACACAACACACACACACACACACACACACACACATTCAACTGAGGAACACCAAACAACACATACTAAGACATAAAGACCAGCAGAGTCAAAACACAAAAACAAAAAACAAAAAAACAAAAAAGGGACAAACTTTTCAACAATTAATGCATTTTGGGAAGCTATCGCTAGAGGGCGGCATTGCAAAGACTATGAATAACTTGTAAATAACAGAAAAAAAAAGAACTAGGGTAAAACTACAAAGCATTTCAGTTGTATAAATTTTGGTATGTTTAAAGCATGCATAAGACATGAAAAGAAATGCAGATTTTTCTTTTTTAACATGAGGACATGTAGAAAATATTTCCTTGGAGTTCCACACAACAAAAATTAAGGTAACAATCAGTGAAAATAGATGAATAAGCCTATAAATCATAAAAACTTACTTTCTAAATTAGCTGTTATAGCAGCTTTTCAGCTTAAAAATAATCACATCTACCTTTATATTCTTAAGACTTCTGCCAGCATATTTATATGAATAAAATCAATTTATCCCATATAGAACTATTTTCAGAGAGGCAGCCTGGAAATAGATCAGTTAGAAACTTAAGCTTTGAGAAAGGACCCTTAACAAATGGCAAAAGGAGACAAAGAATTCTTCTGAAAGAAAATCACTATCTGCACTTTCTTACCTCCCAGTCACTCCATAATCCAGTTTTCTAGGTTCAGCCCCAACTGAAATTGCTCCGGACAAATTTGCCAGTGGTTGCTCTGTACCAAATCTGAAAAACTTTGCATTCTTTGTTTCTGCACCTCTCTGTAGCAACCGCCACAAATTAAGCAATCTTCTTTACTGGAACACTAATTCTTTGTCTCTAACATATCCAAACCACCACTCTATTTTACCATCAACAGGACTGTTGGTCCTCCCACTGGCCATTGTTAAAAGTTTAGAATTCCTTAAGAGCTCCATATCAGGTTTCTTCTCTTCTCTCATCGTAACTTTTTTCTTTAGAGACTCTTCACTCCAGCATAGAGAGGGCTTTCTAAATTTCATTCTCCAGCTCAGTTCTGTCAACTGTACAGTAGCCACCCCTACTTAGATATTCTACAAGCATCTTGAATCCAACACGTCCAAGCCTAACTCACTTTTCACCAAAAGTGTGTGATTCCTCATATATCCCCCATGCCCTTTAGCAGGTAATACAACCATCCACTCAAGACAGAAATTCTACTTTACAAATAATTTGTTTTTATTTGTCACCATTGCCAACCACCTTGGTTTCAAACAGACATTACAAATTTAAGTGTGTTTTAGTTGGTAACACAATGGTATTTAAAATTTTGAATGTGGATTTCTTGTGGGAGAGGGGAACACATGCTGTATTTCCTTTCACCACAGAAACTGTGCCTCTCGAAGCCTTATACCACTGCCACTTCTCACAGTCATCTTACCTGCCTTACCCCTGAAGGAGTTTTGTGCTTAATTTCTTGGACTTAGACCACTACCTTAGACTATCTGAAATTCAGGTCCCACATTTTACCCCTCTCCAATTCATCCATCACATCACATCACTCGAATATTACCTCTAAGATGTACAGTGCAAAACTAACCACTTCAAGTGCCCCTCCCCTCATTACCCACAGGTTAAGGGGCCACACATGGCCAAGACTTCTTATGTCAGACTCCTGCTTTAGCTCTGTAGCCTCCTGTAAGCAAGATTTTCTTAAAATGAAAATTTGATATCACTCCTTTAAGCCCCACAGAATAAAGGTAAAATTCTTGAATAGTCTATATATAATCTTGCTGTTCAAAGGGTGGTTAGGGGACCAGCAACATCAGTATCACTTGGGAACACTGCCTCACTTAGTGGACATAGGGTCCTACCCCTGACTAACTGAATCAGAATTTTTTTTAACTCCTATATAATTAACATAGTATTATATTAGTTTCAGGTGTACAATACAGTGATTCAACAATTCTATACATTACTCAGTGCTCATCATAAGTGTGATCTTAATCATCTTTACCTTTCACCCACTCCCTCACCCACCTCCCCTCTGGTAACCACCAGTTCACAGAATCTGTACTTTAATAGGCAATTCATATGCATATTAATTTGCCTATTATAAAACATCACTGGTCATTAGGTGGTCTCTGACTCCTGCCTCACTTGCCACCCAAGAGAGCTCGCAACCCTTAGAAATGGCGAACATGGCTCAAGAACTCCATAGGTCTTTAAGGCTTGCATCTTTTCCCCCTACTTCCTGGTGCTCATCCACCCACTCACAAATTCTCTTTCAGGTCTTACCTTTGTTATTATCTCTTCTATAAAGTCCTCCCAACCATATCCCCTTTTCCTTTGTCCCTATGGTTCCATCAAGGACTACGTAATTTTACACTTGATCTTAGCCAAAAGGCCGAGAAGCGATGGACTATGTAATTTTAAAAAATCCTAGATGTCAGAATTTTTATTTCATTCAACTTTGTATTACAAGTACAAGCAGCAAAGCCAGAAGCGCTAAAAAACTGTTAGTTGAATTAAACTGTAAATGAGGGTCAACAGTCCTAATGGAATACATTGGTGTTTTCTATTCTAAGCAAGGTCAGTTTCTGATGGAGACAATAAACACATTTTTTTTTCCTTTACTGTTATAAAAAACACAGAAGTAAACAAATTAAAGCTAGACTTAGAGATCCTATTTCAAGAAACAATCTGGTGGTGACAATTCTATCTGAAGATTAATAATTTAACTAGAAAGTACTACTAAATGGAAGAGTCACCCTGAGCTATTTCTAGAAATATGAAAATTCATGATACAAAGGAATCATTTGACAAGATAAGATTATTTGTACAAGTTTCAAGGTAGGAGCAAATTGCTACTTTGGATAATAATCGTGAATGCCTGATTATGTATGCAACTGTGGGGGTGGGAGTGAAAGGAGGTGTTCAGAATCTTTACCACTATGAGCAGTTTAACTTTCACAAAGTGGGTCTGCACAATGACCAGGTAGTAATTTAGAAATCACAGTTATCTGTAAGGGTGAGAAAGTAGTAGGAGTGCTATTGAAGGGTGATTATTTAATTCTTTCAGAGAAAAAAAAGTCAGGTTTATAAATTCTCCACCTGCAAAATAATGAAGAGGAAGAGCGTTTAACTGACTATTCTTGAAAAATGGATTTGTAGATAATACAGTTTCACTAAATCCCTTATTCTGATTTTAAAGTAAAATGTGCCTGAATGGAAACGTGAAAGAATTTACCTTAAGATTTATGAAATTGTGTCTGCTTATTTTTTAACAGCTATATTGAAATATATAATTTACATATCAACTCCACTTGCTTATGTTATTAAATGAGAAACAAAGTGAATGTTGAATAAATCATGGTACTAAAAATTAGTATCAATTATAACAGGAAAAACATCTACAACCAGTAGTTAACAAATGACTTTTCAAGTTTTTCAATGATCAAATCCCAGAGACTAATTCAATCTAAATGGCATCTAATACCCAGCCTAGACAGAATCAACAATTGAGTGTGACATCTAATTGGTAACTTGGTAAATCAGCTAATTCCAATTTTAACTCACTACTAAAGAAAAATGTATGTCTTTTACACACAGAAGGGAAGAGAAGCTTCTTATTTCTTTACAGTGATTCACCTTTTCTTTTTTGGATCTCCTCAGCTCATCAACAGTTCAGAAAACCAAGTCATTTCACAACTAGGAAGTACCCATAAGCCACCTGTGCACTGGCTAAGGAAAGGGAACCAAAATGAAAGTTTACTGAGGAAAGAAACAAAGAAAAAAACAAGAAAAACTCACATAAATGCTTAAATTGAGACTGCCAGGGTCAGGAGATGTGCAGTATAGAATTTCTTCTCAACTAGAGTGGAAATGGAACTTGAAAACAGATGACATCACCACCATAACAATGATAGCCCATATCCACTGCTTCATCCATTTTTAGATTCTAATTTTTTTCAAATTAATCAATTACTTCAACACTTATTAAGCACTTACTAAGTGCCAGGCACCATGCTAGATAAAATAAAAAACAGTGCTTAAAAAAGTTCTTTAGGAACCTAAGATAGAGAATAATTTTTCAATATATATCTTACATACTTTCTAATCTCTTGGGACCTACCAGGATTCTTTCTACAAATATTTAAAGAGGACATACAAAATACCAGGTTAGGGATGGCTGGGTGGCTCAGTCAGTTAAGTGTCTGCCTTCGGTTCAGGTCATGATCCCAGGGTCCTGGGATCGAGTCCCACATCAGGCTCTTTGCTCAGCGGGGAGCCTGCTTCTCTCTCTCTCCCTGCTGCTCCCCCTGCTGCTCCCCTGGCTTGTGCACTCCCTCCCTCCCTCTCTCTCACACACAGATAAATAAATAAAATCTTTAAAAAAAATAACCAGGTTACAAAAGTTCTTTAGAAACCCAAGGTACAGAACAATTTTTCAACATATATTGTACATATTCCAATCCCTCAAGATCTACAAGGATTAATTCATTGCATGAAGACATGCAAAATACCAAGTATAATACAAAGCACAGGCAACATAACGAAAAATAAGGCAGCTCATCTGCCTTTATCTACCCTAGATAAACTTTCAATGTAGTGATTGAGACAGGAAAGTAAATAACCAACTACAATAAAGTCCAAGAAGTGCTTTGGATAATCCTATACACAGAGTAAGGACAGTGAAGAGTGATGAGGCTGGAGAAGTAATTACAACAGCAGCTAATACTATGTGCTAGGCAAAGTCTAAGCACTTTCACAAGTGTAAAATCCTCACAATGAATCTACAAGGGAGGTGATAATGATCATCCTCCTTTTACAAGCTGAGGAATCTAAGGAAGTTTAAGTTTCCTAGAGGTGATTAAGGGTGGAGCAGGAATGTGGACCAAGGTTATGTGCTTCCAAAGATCTTGCAGGATCATAAAGAGGCACTTTGCATGAGTTTAGTCCCCTAATCAAAGGACTTTTTAAAGGGTAGTAGGCCAAAATAGTGATTTGATCAGATTTACCTTTAGAAAAATTGTTTTGAGAATGGTATGATAATACACAGCAAGACTTTAAAGGTAGGTAGACAAGTTATGAGGCTGCCATTATAATCCAAATAAAAAGTGTTTAGAGCCTGATCTCAGGTTAGAGGCAAAGATGATAGAGGCAGCAAAAAACACCCAAGACATTTTTAAAAAGAAACCTTAATAATTTAGGACCTGCTAGAAGTAGGTGTTATTGGAGAATAGTAAATGATAACTTGAGATAACTGGACAGATGGAAAGGTCATTCTCCAAACAAGGGTAAAATGTGAATAGGCTCAAAGGAAGATAAGCAGTTTAGTTTTAGCCAAGTTGAGTTAGAAACAAAAGTATATTAAACTTGATACCTTATGGTCATACATTGAGGTCTCAACTACGAAATAATTTTGGGTATTTTCAGAGCCACTTATAAACAAAGTTAACTATTTGTGAAAGTCTACTGGTTGAAATTTGTTGGGATTTTTTCCTAAATTTTTGTATGTCATATATTTCCACATCTCACTGTATAATACTGGTAGACTCAAGTCAATCATCTAATAAAATTATCTCAATTTTCTCTCTCAGTTAAACGAAATATTGGTATTCATACAACTGGCAATTCCATTGCACCTAGGATAGACAAGTGATTTGCAAAGTGTTTTCAGCATTTAAAAACATAGTTACAGACCCTCTAATCTTTTCTGACCAGTGAATAAAGTAACAATTTATGCTTGTATAATCGACAGTTTTCAAAGTGTTTCTACTTACTGTCTCTTCCAATCTCTACAGTAATACTGTGAGTTATAATGAAAGCCAAATAATAGATAAGTCTTTTGAAATATATAGATGGCAAATATAGAACTACAACTCATAAATCAGTTTAGAGTTCATGCTATACATAAACATGCTATGGACTTGATTATAATATGAAACTGTCTGAAATTTAGAAAATATTATACAATCTTTTGATAATCTAGTAGAAATGAGACTACAGTAATATAATTTAGTTAAGTTGATAACCAAGTAATAAAATAATGAAAGAAATATATAATTATTCAAGCTGAGGCCAAGAGAGTTGGTAGCTACAAAAATGAAAAGAAACAGAACCTGTGCCTGTGAAAACTGGGTTCAGTGACTTGACATAATGAGAAGTTTAATAGTAAAAACTAATTCTCTACCCTATAGACATGTTTTTTTCTCCAGTAAGCTGGTTAATTTTTTTAAAATTCACACACACAGGGGTGCCTGTGTGGCTCAGTTGGTTAGGCATCTGCTTTCAGCTCAGGTCATGATCTCAGAGTCCTGGGATTGAGTCTGGCATCAGGCTTCCTGCTCAGTGGGGAGTCTGCTTCTCCCTCTGCCCCTCACCCCACTCATGTTCTCTCTCTCAAATAAATCTTAAAAAAAAAAAAAAATTTACACACACAATTCCATGGGCACAATACAAAATAAATGTAAGGCTTTTGTCTCCTTCAATATTAAGATAACTAACTACTTCCTGACAACTTCCATATCTGTTAACTGCCACTTTGTTGTACTTTAAATTGTTATACTCTAGGGGTGCCTGGGTGGCTCAGTCGTTAAGCGTCTGCCTTCGATTCAGGTCATGATCCCAGGGTCCTGGGATGGAGCCCTGCATCAGGCTCCCTGCTTCGCAGGAAGCCTGCTTCCCATCTCCCACTCCCCCCTGCCCCTTGTGTCCCCTCTCTCGCTGTGTCTCTCTGTCAAATAAATAAATAAAATCTTTAAAAAATAAAATAAATTGTTATACTCTAAAACTTATAAAAATCATGATGTTAACTATGCAAGTCTAAAACAGCTGGAGATATTTCTAACTGTAATAACTTTCCTTATGTAGGAGTAATCAGATCTTAAAGAAAAATATTCTAATATTCTAGCTAACCAAAGTAATGTCCAACTTCACATCCACATGTATCACTGTATTAACTCTGCTGCCCCCCAGAAAATTCATTTTTGTTGGTAAATAAAATACATTTTAAAATCAATTCTCTATTATGCAGGGATTCTTTATTATGTGATCCTATTTCCAGGAGAGCCCTTAGTATGTATAAGTCCAAACTCCTTATCTTACAGCTGGATAATCACAGGCCCAGAAAAGTTTTGATCTGAGCAAGGTTCACAAAGCCCAGGTCTAGTCAGTGTATTCTCCAGCACAGTATTCAAGAACATTCACCTTTTTCCTCTTTATACTGTTGGATGCTCCTCTTTTGCCTGCTCTTTTCTAAGAAGGGGTAGAGAGAAGGGATATAAGTAAATTCAATTAAAGTGTCTCAAATGCTGAGGCTTGAGGAGAGAAACGTTCAACTGAAACTAGTGCCTATAAGAATCTGACCATATTTCAAATGTTCATACTAACATTCACTCTTATCTCCTATAGGTAAACATGGCTTCTATCTTGGTGTTCCCAAGTATCATAATCAATACTGCATTCTCCTTAATTCATTTCACAGTAATAGCAAAGTATGTATATCACTGACCACTGTAAGCATTATTTCTAATTATTATTCTATCAAGTTATAAAATACAATAAAACTACATTTAAATACTTTTCCCATAATTCTTAAATTCTTCCTCAAAAATTATAAAAGTAACACTTTCACTAAAACCAATGTGACAATACAAAAATAGGAAAAGGAAATGATCCTCTCTATTCCTTCTTTATCCTCTATCCCGTGTATCAATATAATTATACCTTTCTTTACTTCAAATATATACAGCATGTTTTATTTAGAAAAGTTTTTTAAAAGAGAATACTGAACAATAGTTTTCCTCACTTATTAAAATATCAGACATTCCTTAAAATAAAGAGAACCTATTTTTTTAAGAGCTCCACAGTGTTCCACTGTAACCATTCTCCCTTTTGATGTGCATTAAAGTTATCCCTAGCTTTTTGCCACTACAAGCAATGCAGTAATAAACTTGTACAATTTACTATGTCAGACTGAAACAAAGTGATACCCTTATAAATACACACATTCACTCAAAGAGAACCCAGCAGAGGGACTTTTAATCAAGAAATCCTCTGGAGAAAGGCTGAAGAGAACACATTCTTGACGACTGAGATATTTATGTTCAAAATGGTTCACATTTTTCACACAACCTGTTCTAAAAGTCCTTAAAACAAGGAAAGGCTGAAGGATCAGAAACAAAGTTCATAATTCATTTCACTGGCCTGGAGAACTGAAACAACCAATTATAAGTTCAAAAACAAAGTCCTCCTCTTGTCTTCCAAAGAAAAGCTGCCTAATAGTATGACTACATAATTTTTAAAAAAGAACTAAAAACAAATTTTAATTTTAAAAACACACACAAGCCAAATCCATAGGGTGCTTCCTATATGTCACATATAAACACTTAATTTTCAAAAATTAAGATAAAACTGTCATTTAGGATCAGAGTTTACAACAAAACGAAGCTCAATATTTAGTATAAAATACAAGATCGGAATCCATATTTCAGAATCCATATTACAACATATTTACTATTTTAAATTTTTTATTTTGACATATACAGTAAAATAAGGTCTGTTAAAACCTCAAGGAAAAGAGAAAATCATGACGACACACCATAAACAGCATGATTATTAAGTGTAAAAAAAGTTTGTTTCATCAAGCAGTCTATGGATATCAAACTGGAAAACACTGGCCACAATATGATTAGGAATCATCATACTTCATCTTGAAAAATCTAGTATTTATTGATTAAATATAGCCTACAATGGTTGGTTTTAAGCACTACAGAATTTTAAAATACAAGAGGGGTATCCTGCAAAGCTCTAATGATAAATAAATGAACTGTGCTTTTTAGGTTTTGGCAGACACTACAGATTTTCATTCATCCTTGGAAGCACTGCTAACAGAAGCAAAAGTGCCATCATTCACAGAGGACAAAGGGTGGTTCTGAATGTGAGAAGAGTTCATGAGAACTATACACAGCAGAGACAAAAAGTCCTGGGACTAAAGCATCAACTGTCTTTCCACATTAGTAGATGGCCAGCATTTTTCAAGACCCACAAAATTCAGTCCTTTCTGAACTTTCTCCCTCCTCAGCTCTCCATGTTCACTCTATGAAGTCCTGTTGTCATTACACAACAAAAATATACGCTTCTATCACCCTTTAGGTCTCTTTGCCTTCTCTCAACAGTATTTCTTTTTCCTTCTTCAAAACATTCTTTTCAAAGGAGTCTTCAATGAGTCTTTCTTGATTCAAATAGACTGGCAGACAAGATGGCATAAAAGAGCTCCTTTCCTAGTGCCCAAGCTAGAAAAAATAAAAATAAAAAAAGAGAAAATAATACAAAATTCTTAAGAGCAACATTTCTTATTTTCATTGAAACAAAAAAGAAAAAAAGAAAAAAACTGTAACAATATGCTCTCATTTCACTTACTTTATCTTGGCCAATTTTACTGACATACCTTTGCTCATATCTACTTACTTGTTATAGGTATATGTTCCAACTGCTCTATGTTTTCAAAAACAACTTCCCCCCATATACTCATGCACACTTCTTACATTATTTTAAAAACACAGCAGAATTATAAACTATCAAGACTATAACTGAAGATACCATTTCTAAAATGTCAATAATATCTAGAAAATCTCTATGAAATTCCCTGACATACGACTGATATAAAGAAAAACATCTTTTTTGCAGTATTTTTAAGCTGCACTGGAACTAGAGCTATCTTGGAAGCCATTCACTGAGCTCTTGGCACTTAAGTCTTTGTTATTCTAGAGAAAAATCAAGGATTTAAGACTTAAGGAGCTCCAGTTAATTAACTACTTAAAGTCCATAGCAGTGTTAAACATCTTTTTGCTGGAGGAATAAATCAGTGTCAAATGGTTAAATAATCAATTAACATAACCGAAGAAAAGATCATTGACTAATTACAAATAAAAATTGTAAGCATATATTCAAAATATTTAAAACAATACAGTTCACAGATCTAAACAATTTCCATTAGTTTCTAAAAGGTGCTGCTAGCTAATACTATGTCAGCATGCTGCATACCTAAATGTTCCTGGTGAATCTTATTACCATAGAAGTCTGTGATTCAAGAACTCTAATACAATTTCCTTTGTTGTGAAGATGACAACAAAAGTTGTACAAGAGCAGAAAAAGAAGAGATAGAAAGATGCTGATATTCTTTCCTAATTTTTCTACCACTCTTTACAAAAAAAACTGCTCCACTCCAACCCTCCCATCTCCCACCCCACCTTTTAACTACTCCCCACTCCTTCCAGAAAAAGAATTATTCTATCCAACAAAAACACAGCAACCAAGTAAAATATATAAGAAGAATACCTGTAAGATTTTTCTTCCCATAACTTGTCCCAGGCAAGGATCCTCAGGCACTCTCTCCCATGTCAGCCTCCACCACTTCTTCAACCATTAGAGATGCATCCTGAATGATGGTGGAGGGTTCAGAAGTTTATAGTAGATGTGGCATATTGAGATCAAGGGTCATATCCATCTCCTCACAAAAAAGATGGGGCCTTTCAGGTGGTCCAGAACACATTTCACAGCTCTGTGATTATACTCACACATTACTATTCTGATATTGAGCAATTCCTACTCTCAACTCAAAAAAATCCCACCAGGATATACCTCAAAATAGTGATTATGTCATTCTCCTGATTTTTCCCTTACTGTTCATTATTTACATCCTGACTCACTTTACAAAAGATGTTGGGTTGATACTATCCTTTATTAATAAAGAATACCCAGAAGATATCCTTACTTTAAGGTATTCTCTACATATATACCATCTCTCGTAAAATCCATATGCAATGATGGAAATCAGTCACCCCCACCCTGATACTCTGGGTGAAAAGGAAGGTTCAGAGAAGTGTGTGAAAATACACTTCTATGAATCTGGAAATAGTGAGGGAAGGAGATGGTTGTTATGAAAAAACAAGAATGTATGTTAAAAAGAAATATGGACCTGAGACTGTGGAAATGAGAGTGACTTAGGTAACCTCTACTACCCTCATATTGCTCTCCCTTCTTTTCCAACATAATTCTCAGTGCTTTGTTTTTTAAATAAAAATATGCTCCTTACAAAACATTGTTTTAAGAAAAATGAAAAGTATTCCACAATTCCTCCCTCATCTCAAAAGGAAACCATTCTTTCATGTCCTTTCATCTTTCTTGCACATATTTGAACATACATGATTTCTGACCACAAGTATCATACTATCTATGCTGTTCTCACAACTTCTCTTCTTCACTTGATATATCTTGACCATCTTTTCACATCAGTATATATAGCAACCTCACTCATCTTTTGTAATATTCATATAACACTCCCTGGCATCTAGGTATTGTGTTTTGTTTTGTTTTTTTAATCATTCTCTCCCCCCCTCTTATCTCCTCCAGAAATCTAAATACCTGGTTTCATGCATCATGTAACTTAAACATCTGCTCACGTTTTCAATATCCATCTTTTTACCCTTAGGTTCTAGGATGTTTCCCCAACCTTATTTCTAAATCATTAATTCAGCTTTCAGCCCTTCCTTTGAATTTAACAATCGGATTTTTTGTGTCTGAGAACTCTGAAGACTGTTTCTTTCAGAACAGCCTCATTTATTTTTTCGGCTATTTTAGCCTCTAAAATCTCTCTGCAGATATGAATTACATTTAAGTTCCATCTACTTCTTGAGTCATTCCCATTCTCCAGAGGTCAGTTTTTCTCTTAATTCATCTCCTATTTGTACTGTTGGTTTTCTGGTGATCTTTGGTATTCCAAATTTATGAATGGTGTTCCAGAGCTATCTAACTGGCCTGGGTTTCTCCTGTCAATCTACAGGTCTGTCCCTCTCTTAAGGCATCTTATCTGAATGAGAGAGCTGATTTCAGGCTGAATGTGACTGGGCAAACAATATCAAGAAGCACATTTTAATTTAGGATGTGTGATCATAAAGCAGGTTGTGGGCTAGAACCCCCAAGGTTGCCAACTTATAAGGAAGACTTTACTTTTAGGGTGGAGTGTTTTCATGTATTTCACACATGTGGAACCATTCTGTCTTTTCCCTTCCACCACTCTGTGTTCTTGGTAGAGTTTGCAGGCTCTGCTACTCTCTCCAACCACAACACACATATCAGAAGCCTTCTCCAGAATCACAATCTGCAAAACAGAAGCCATGACTCTATCCTAGAGATAAATACCCCTGCTAACAATCATTCTGTACAAATGAGGAAAAGCAGAACCCAGCTGGTAGAGTTTTTAAATTAGTTACTCTGATGATTACCCCACAGACCACCCTAATTCTTTGAAACTGTTAAAACAAATGTAGTTTCTGGAGGTCCACTGAGGAGAAACTTCTCAATTTCAGTTGTGTTTTTCTCTGCTCTTGTTTCTCTGTCCCTCTCATTCCATCTGCTTTCTATTTTCAGGGAAATCCCCAAAATCTGCTACAGGAATGACACCCTTTCTTGCTGCCCAATGCTGTTACAGGCTTAATTTAATACATTTTCAGCCACTTCAAACAGATACGGAGAAGGTTGGGAGAACTGATCACTTGCCATCTTCTAACAAGTCTCCTCAAGTTTTCAATGTTATTTACACCTATATTTCTTCATAAATATCAAGTGAAAAGTATCTCCTTCTGCAATTCTATGAATAGAAATTCTTTGCATAGGATATCTTCCTCCCTTTTACCCCACTCCCATCTGCAAGAGCACAGGTTTTATTATCAAGTCATCTAGAATTGTATCCCCTACTTGTAATTTTTTCCACATCTTCTATTTTATTTAGAACATTTTCTTTCAAGTTATATACCTCAAAGTACATTATTAACAATTTTTTAGGTTTAACCACGTTTCACTGATTGGGTTTTGGCTTGTTGATTGCTTTTGTCAGTTTATTGTATACTTTTTCTTCATCCAGAATTCTCTATGTGGATTCATTTCATTTTGCTTAAATCCTTCCAAATAGTATATTCCTTTATTTAAATCTATAAGAGTTATATAATTCAGAGTCCTTTAGAAAGAACACATATTTTGCCTTCATACTTAAAAAGTACTGCTGTCACATATTTTTATCTCAGAATACTATACTTTTATCTCAGAATTCCACTGTTTTTTTGTAGTCAGTGTTGCATAGGAAAAATCAGATGCCAATCTGATTCTTTCTCCTATTAGGGTAAGCCTGTTTTCTCTACCTGGAAACTTGATTTTCTTTTGATTCTTCGAATTCAGAAGTTTTACCACTGTTCACTTTAACCAGAAATTGGATTCCAGTATATCTTATTTGATGGCATTCTTCAGCACAGGAAAATTTTATTCTGCCATTTCATTATCTATTGCTTCTGCAATATGCATTGTATCTTTTTACTTCTGGAATTCCTATTTCAAAGAAACTCATCTGGATCGATGTTATAGGTCTCAAACTTTTCTCTCATAATGTTCAACATTTTTTGCTCTACTGTCTGAGAGAAATCTCAACTTGATTCTCAATATTGCTACTTCTCTTTTTAAAAAATTTATTGGGAAATATTTCAGACATACAAAGGAATTAAGATATTATTTAATAAAACACCTATGTATCCAACACCCAGTTTAAGAAAAAAATGTTATCTAGATTATAGAAATACCTTTCTTTTCCTCCCTGAGATAACAAGTTTGGTGTCTATCATTTTCATGGATTTCATTATATATTTCTATTTATGTATATATCTACAAAACTATAGTTATAGTTATAATAGTGTTCTGCATTTTTAAGCTACATATAATAATTATACTTTACATGGTACTCTGCACTTTGCTTTCTATACTCAGCATATTTCTAAATGTATCCATTGAATATGGATACCACAATTTACTGATTTATTGTGGTTTATAGCTAAAAGTCCTTACATGGATATACCACAGTTTATTTAACCACTCTCCACTTACTGGGGCTTAAGATTACTCCCAATTTCTCACTCTGACAAACAATGTTGTTATGAACATCCTTATCCTTGTCTCTTTGAATTTATGTGTGAATTTTTTTACAGCAATGTTTTTTAAACTATGACTCATAATCCATCAATAAAATCACATTAGGTCAAGGTCACAAACAGCATTAAAGAGAGGGAGACAAGAAGGAGAGGTAAGGAAGGAAGAAAAAAGAAAATGAACAAAGTGATAAAGCATACAGATCAAAGTGTACTGTATGAAGCAAGAGTAAATTTTGTTTCCTGAAAATCTGATTTCAGTTGTCATGGTCAAAACAGATGAACAAATAATGCCTAAGGTATATACACATATACATGTAGAATTACTGGGTTGTTGGGGAAATGCACATCCAAACTCACTAAATATAGCTAACTCTCTCGAAAAGTGGTTTTATAATGCACCTGGGTGGCTCAATTAGTTAAGCGTCTGTCTCTTGATTTTGGCTCAGGTCATGATCTCAGGGTCGTGAGACTGAACCACATGTTGATCTCTCTTCCTCTTCTCTGCCCCTCCCCACTCTTAAAAAAAATTTTTTTAAGTGGATAATTATACTTCTGCAAGCTAAGAATTCTCATTGTTCCACATGCTCACCAACAGTACACTCAGACTTTCACATTTTTATCTGATGCTTGTCTGAAAATGTATTTCAAAACCCTTGTTTTTAAATAATTTTGCTAGCTACTATTTCTAGGAAAACATTTGTTTTCTTTCAGTATTTGAAGATTGAATTCTGACTTCTAGCATCCATTGTAACAGTTTAGAATTCTGCCACCAGTCTAATTTTTATACTTTTAGAAATAATCTATTTCTGCCCAATTTTAAATTCTCTTTGTTTTTAGTAATATCCAGTTATTTTTCTTCCTCTGGATTTACTGTGTTTTTTCGGCCTAATGATTCACAAAGTTTAATTTTGGAAAATTCTGTCATTCCTTTTTTGGATATGGACTATCCACAGTCTCTTCATTCTCCTTTTCTAAACTCCAACTTCACAGATGTTAGACATGTTTATTCTTCTGCCTCTACAATCTCTTTCATGTTTCCGTATCTCTTTTTTCAGCTCTTTCTTCAATTTCATTAATTCTCTCTTCAGCAAGGTTTAATTTAAGCCATTCAATATTTTTTTTATTTTTATATTTTTAATTTTTAATTTCTAAATGTTTTATTCATTTTCAAATCTTCCTGGTGTTTCTTGATAGTATTTTGTTCCTTGCTCATGTTTTTATTTTCCCTTATGTTTTTAATTCAATTTAGACTCTATACATATGTGTGTATATATATATATAGTTTAATACACACACACACACACATATATATATAAACTGTACTAAAATTGTATCTTTAAGGTCCACTCCCTTAAAGAGTATTAACTTTGTTTCTGTTCAATGCTTTGTAGCATAGCAACATTTCATTATTTTAAAATAATTTTCGGCTAACTGCAGTTTCCTGAATTAGGCAGGTGATATAAATTGGAATTGCAAACCCACATGGAGGCAGGCTTGTAACAAATAAAAAAGATTTGTAAGAAATCTTTAGAGGAGACTTTTCAGTCTTACACTCAAATGCCAAGGGAAGAAAACTCTGTTATCTGCTGGAAGTTAAATTTAATTTTCTAGGCTCTCTTTCATTAAAGCTTTATCTTGAAGAGCTCTGGCCTTATGCAAAGGCCTCAATTCCAATTCCTCATCTAATGGAAGCCCAAAGATCTCTCCCCTCAAACCCATGAGACCTTTAAATGCAAGACTCTAGGTCAACAAGTGTTCTGAGAACAGAACAGACACTGTGGATTCCAGCACCTTCTATATTTTTGGTGTCTAGGGATTTTACTTGGCAATCATATTTTTAACTGTCAAGAACTTTTTTCACTGTTCATTTCTCAATTCAATGTTTTCTCAATTCTAATTGTAAATTTTCAGTTTGCTACTTTTCTTACATTAACTATGATTTCTAAACTCTTCCTTATCTAAGTATGAGTCCTCTCTTTAGCACTGCTAATTCTCCTCAAATATCCACAATTCATCAATGCCTTCATCTTTTTTTAAGATATTTAAGAGCTAGATTTTTCAATACTGATGGCTAATATAAGTTACTGACTTATTTTCAATTGTCTCCCCTACTTCCATCATGCCCAAAATGTAAGGCTGTGGGACTTTGTGGGTGGATTTTGCACATAAGTGGGTAAAGGGGAGAAACGTAGACAGCTTTTTTCTTCAAGATGCATTGATTCCAGGGTCTTCTAATTACCTTGATATCGCCCACAGGGCCATTTCTCTGCCTTAGCCCTGCCATTTCTAAGCTCAGTGAATTTTTTTTTTTATTTTATTTTAGAGAGAGAGAGAGCAAGAGCATGAGCAGAAGGGAGAAAGGTAGAGAGAATCTCATGCAGACTCCGCACTAAGCATGGAGCCCAACACGGAGCTTGATCTCATGACCCTCAGGTCACGATCTGAGCTGAAACCAAGTGTCAGACGCTTAAGTGACTGCACCACCCAGGCGCCCCTAAGCTGGATGAATTTCTGAACTATTAGAAAAGAAAGTATATTTCCTATCCAGAAATCAAGTATTTTTGCTATGCTGAATTACAGGCTGTTTAGTACTAGCGGTTTTTAGTAATCTAATCTTGTTGGTCATATTTTTTTAAAGTGCCCACATTTACTGACTGCATCCTTTCCTGTTTTCCAGAGTTGCTATGAATTTTCTTCTTATTCTTGTATTTCTTTTGTCATTGTAATTTGGACTCAACTGTCATATACTTGCTACAAATTTTTTAAAATTTTTAGCTAAGTGAATAATATTCCTCATGACATCACAGAAGTTATATCCTCAAAAGAAGCAATCTTTCCCCCTAAAATAGCAAGAACAGAAAAGTAAGAAGCAGGTCCTTAAAGAAGCCTCAGTTTATAGTTTCTTTCCCCCAAACATGATTTCAGTAATACTTTGTATCCCATCAACAAGCCCCCCACTCAAAAAAAACAACCCTCTCCAACTCTTTAATTCCAAATCTAGTTCATCTTCTACTAATGCATAACTGAAGAAATTTGAAGATAGAAATTAGGTTTTCTTATCATGAACAATTTACTTTAAGTGAATTCTTTATTATAAAAGTAATTAGCCAACTTACAGAAAAACTGCAATCTACAGTTTTACAGATGAGGTATATTAACCATGCTTGAATGAACAATATAGTGATAAATCAAGAAATTTAAACAAGAATCGGAAAACCTGGGAACTATGCCAATTCTACCAACTGCTATTTTTCTTCTTTAGTCAAGTTTAAATGGCAGCAAAACCAAAAGAACAACGTATGTTCTTTCTGACTTAATTTTCTATACAAAGATACTTCTCTGCTACTGGATGGCAACACAATTTTTCTGAGAATAGATTTCGTGTCACTCTACAAGACAAATGATTACTGTTTTAATGGTCATACTTAATCATAAAAAAATCAATGGCCCATTCAAGCCCTAATCTCAGTATTTAGAATGAAATTAATGGCAATTATAGCAATACTGCTTATACCCAAGATATTTAAAAAACAAAACACCAGCTATATAAGTTTCCAAATGCATATCCTTTTAACCTTTCACCATGTTGTTAAAAAAAAAAAAAACTAAACATCCATGGGCTATCA
The DNA here is from genome assembly GCF_037043125.1 of Eumetopias jubatus. Classification (NCBI taxonomy): domain Eukaryota; kingdom Metazoa; phylum Chordata; class Mammalia; order Carnivora; family Otariidae; genus Eumetopias; species Eumetopias jubatus. The sequence goes on from NW_028274815.1 coordinate 101,216,657, forward strand.
ATGTTTCTTGCTATATTTATATGCAGGTCTGAATGATGTGAATATAATGACCTGAAGAAGTTGAAAAGGTAAGCTATTTAAAGGAATACCATGTCCAACCCTTTTGTAAATTAATAACTCAAAAGCTGTCTTTTTTATAAATCTTAATTTTATTCAGGTTTACTTAAAAGTGGGGTTTGCTAAAATAAAATAAAAATTAGGATATTTCCAAGATTTAAAACAAGATGTGTCTATGATAATATGATTCTTTTCAGCAGCCCAACAATGATTACTGATTAACATTTTGGTATTTGGAATTTGGTATTTGGTACTGTAGCAACTGAAAAAGTGATGGCTCTTTCTCAACTTTACTGACAATTTAATGTGGGTCAGCTCACTAATTTTGTAACATTCCAAGACACCAAATGACTTCAAATACAATCAAGCACTCCTGAAACCTTTCCACTGAATGAATATACTATCAGGATATCTAGGGTAGAGACCATTATTGTGAAATTCTGTGCCTCTGGTCTTGAGAATCATTTAGTTTTAACATAAAAACTTTCTAAAGGTACAGCAATTAAATTAATTAATATTCCACCCCCACCCATCTTTTAGTAGAAAGAGAGCTCTACAAGAATAGTATTTTATTGGGTAGCTTCACATACTCCCTGGTAGAAACCCACATACACCTTAGCACTACAGGCAGTCAGAGAAGCAAGTTCATAGAGCATGCTGCCAAACTGTAGTTTAAATTCAATATGTGGTCTATCCTACTAAAAAAATAAATAAATAAATAAAAAGAAAAATCCAAAGAAGCATCTTTTTAAAAAATTTTTTCAATAGATTGTAAGTGCAAATTTGGAACACAGGTAAAATTACAAAGAAATGTGAATAATTTATTTACATGGCGTAAAGTGGTATTCATTATACATCTACCTGACGGGACAAAGCCGCCTTCTTCACTGTACTGATTATAGCCAATTTTATTATCCACAACAACTTTACCTTTTCTAATAGTTGTCTGTGTTTTATAAACAAAAATAATTATGAATTATAATCCATAAAAATTATATAACACACAGCATAAAATACATCTTACCAAACATCAAATACAATTAATAGTTGCCACATAACACATAAACCCATAAGCAACGCTTTTGGGGAAAAAAAGGCAGCATCAACAGAGAGCAAATGAAGAGGATGTAAAGCCAGAGGCCTGGGTTCAAATCCAGACTTTGCCCTCACCAGCAGTGTGACCTTGGGTAAGCTAACCCCTCTGTACTTCAGTTCCCTCATCTGTAAATGAGAGGATACCTGTTCCATAAGGCTGTTGTGGTGATTACATAAGTTAACATTTATAAGGTACTCAGAAATATGTCTGGCACATATTAAGCACTTTATATGTTAAAAAAAAAAAAACACCAAAATCCAGAAGAACCTTTCCTAATTCCAATGGAATGTTTGTTTCCCTTATCATTAACCTCAAATAATTCTTAGTTCTATGGTCACTAACTTTTACCCCTTATCTCCAAACACACAGATAAACACAGGAGGTTTGGTTTGTTCACACAGATTATCAACATCATTGGTCTGAGAAAAGAAATATCCTCTCCTCTGAACTGGGTAAAGCTCAATCAAGCTATCAATCAAGAAACTATATATCTCTTAAAATTATCACATAAGTTAAATATTTGAATGCCCATCATGATGAAATAAATTTGGTACCAGTTATATAATTCCATAAAATGAGCTTTTATTAATTACTAAATATGACTTTTTGAAAATGTTTTTGTAACTCTTACAACTCACTTTTTTCTAACTTACATTTTTAAGATAAGAAATGCAATGGAAAAAAGGAATGAACAAGATGAAAACAAGAAAAAAACAATTGATCCTATTTGCCAATTAAAATATTTACTAAAATTTTACTGTAGAATTTTTAGAGATAACCTCATGATGGATAAAACTCCCATCATCACTTCTATTTTGCCCAAATTAATGATACCAAAATTAGTAAATTCCACAAACTTGCAATCATGTTTCTGTGGGTCATAATTTTTCATATTTTAAAGGATATGTTAATACAAACAAGTCTCTTACACATCGCAAGCCATCTTAAAATATAACCAGCTATTCACATGTAATACTCTAAAATAAAGGTTGGATTTTGGTCATTAAAAAAAATATTTTAGGCCTCATGTGAAAAGCTAAACTTTTTCAAGCTCTAAGTACTCTAGACATGAAAAGGATCTAAGGAGGAAAAAAAAATCAATTTTTATAAGTTTTTTTACAGCATAAAAAATCAAAGTTTAAAAAAATCATACAGTTAACTTAAAATGATCATTGGTTTAGTAAACCAAAAGCTAATTCTATAATTACTGCAAGTTATCAATGTTAAGTAATCAACACATATTTACTATGTGGATAACAAAGAGCCCACACACACTTGTGCTAAATGAATATTCCTCAAACGAAAAGCTGAAGTCTAAAATAAAAGGCAAAGTTACATTTTTTTTAAGATTTATTTGAGACAGAGAGTGCACACAAGTGGGAGGAGGGTCAGAGGGAGAGAATCTTCAAGCGGACTCCCAGTGAGCTCTGAACCTGATGCAGGGCTCAATCCCACAACCATGAGATCATGACCTGAGCCAAAAGCAAGAGTCAGATGCTCAACCAACTGAGCCACCCAGGCACCCCAAACTTTACATTATTAAAGCACTCAAAAACATTTTCTATAAGATACAGTACAAAACCTCTATTCAGAAAAGGGTTTTGGTGCTCATTGGAAGGAACCATGGGAAAACATCCTGAGGTGCTTGTTAATAGTGTAGGTTCCTGGGCCCTAATCCATACCTACTGAATCAGAATCTGCATTGTTGCATAAACATTAAACAAACATTAAATATGTTGAGCAGAATTTTACAGAACCCAACAGACTATAGTTACTGTGCTAGGAACTACAAGCTATTAAAATATTAGTCTCAGTAAATCTCAGCTGGGAAGACAAGTAAAGGCTACTAAACATCATACAGAATTCTAAAAGGCAGAAATTGTGTCCTCTTCCTTACTGAATCCCTGTCAGCTATCTGAACGGTGCATTTCAAAAATGGGTTTGTGATTAATCATTTTTGGCTTATGTGCATTACTTTACCCCTTTATTTTCCTGAATAATGAATTTAAGAGATAACAAGAAAAAAATTAAGTTTGAATAAGTTTTCACTACATTATGCCCATGAAAAATTCAAATTACTTTTAAGATCAATGACAGAGTGACCAAAAATTCAGAGCAAAACATTTTCCATAACTCGGAAGTCAAGCCCCAGTATGAAATATCAATAAGTACTTGAAAATGACTCAATAAATGGCAACCTGTCATTTAATGACACTTTTATAGGTTGACCACAATGATATTTTAGGTATGCTTAGTATTTTCATTGTAAGAATTTTACATTATAGATACATAATTATACTTATTATATAAATGAAACAGTTGAAAATAAAATGTTTGTACAAGGACACATACTGAAGTAAAAGGTCTCTTAACCTTTAACAATGTCCATTTACTAAGTAGACAATGTTCCTTCAGCATAAGCCTAAAAAATGAGATTACTATCCATTAATTAATAGATAAATAAATCTCAGTAAAATCAAGAATAAGGCAAGAATGCCCACTGTGAGCTCTATCATTTAAAACTACACTGGTGACCTTAGCCAAAGCAAAAGAAAAAAGAAATAAGAGGTACAAATATTAAGAAGCTACACGAAAATAACATGCAGAAGGCTTTATTATCTACTTAGAAAATCCTGAAGTATCTCTTAAAAGACTTGACTAAGAACAAAATTCCAGATCAGTATTCAAAAATTAGCATTCCCTATGCCTCACCAATAACCAATTAGAAAGTTAAATGGTAATAAAGATCCCATTCATATACTTTTTAAAGGTTTTATTTATTTGACAGAGAGAGACACAGCGAGAGAGGGAACACAAGCAGGAGGAGTGGGAGAGGTAGAAGCAGGCCTCCTGCCGAGCAGAGAGCCTAATGCAGGGCTCGATCCCAGGACCCTGGGATCACGACCCGAGCGGAAGGCAGACGCCTAAGGACAGCCACCCAGGCGCCCCTCTATTCATATTTTTAATCTAGCAAATAAATAACAATAAGCCTAACCAAATTTGATAAGACTAAGATGAAGAAAATTATAAAACATCATCTGATTACATAAAAATGTAAAATTGTGTGTAAAATATGTAATCATTAAAAATAGGTAGTAAGTGAAACAAAAATCTGCAATACATACAACTAAAATTAATTTCCTTAATTTACAATGATCTCTTAAGTTAATAAAAAACATTTTTAAAATGAGCAAATGATAAGGGAAATAATTCATTAAATGAACATACAATCCACTTAGAACAGTGTTTGGCCCATGGTAAATGCTTAAACAGAAAAATAAACAGCTAATGAACATGCTAAAGTAGGTTCAACCTCACTCATGATTTTTAAAATAGCATAACGTCAGAGCGGCAAAAATAAAATAGAGCTGATAAAATCCACAGTTGGTGCTGGAAAGCATACATATGCATACACTAAAGGTAGCATTATAATGATGGTTCAACGTTTTTAAAGTGGAAACTGAAAACATCTCTTACCTGAAAATGCTAAGTCTCTGACCTAGCAATTCCATGGCCAGAATTACTTTTATGATAGAAACATATATAACAATACAAAAATAAAATACAGGAACATCTCTGAAATATACTATTAAAAACAGAAATTAATATAATCAAAATGCCATTCAATAAGGGAGTAATTAGACTATGAAGCCTATATAAATAAATTAAATAAATCATTAGAATTTCTTATGGAAGGATTTCCATGATAGATTGTGAGATGGGAAAAAATACATGAAAATAAATAGTATTAGTGCATGCTACTGTGTATAAAAGAAAAGGATAGAGGAGTTCTAAAGCACATTTATATAAATACTAAAACTTTCTAGCATATACGTGACATATTAATGGCGGTTACAAATTTGGGGACTGAGTCTAAAAGAAAGACTTATTTTTCATTTTATGCTCTCCTGCAGTGTTTGCCTCTCCATGTGCAAGTATCAGGTTTATTCATTTTCTGGAGAGATGTATGCTTAGATAAGAACATTCAACACTGTAACAATATCAACCCTTTCAAAATCTGATAGAATTTTTAAAATAGAATATGAATAGAACTCTGTGAATACTCTATGAATAGAATAGAATCTAAAATCAGTCTGAAAAAGTATATCAAAATAACTACAAAAATTTTGAAAAAGAAGGATGAGTGGCTTTTTCCCAAATTATTAAAATATATAAAGAAACTATGTCATACTAACACAAAAATCCACAGACCACAATCAAACAGAATGAAGAGTCCAGAAACAGATTACTGCATACATGGAAATTTTAGTATATGATTAAAATAAGATCAGTGGAGATAAGTAGATACCCATTTGGAAACAAATCTAAGACCACCTACCTCCTACCACACAAAAAGAAATTCCATACAGAGAACAAACCAAACGTAAAAATAGCCAACCTTTTGAAGAAACTAAAAACGTACTTTCTTATTATAAAAAAAAGCAGTCTTAAATATAATAAAATCTAAAATGCAAGAGATTAAGAAAACACTTGCAGATGTTACCAAAAACTTAAAACTTTGCTAATAACAAGATAGCATAAATGACAACAATCATTATAAAAGCTAGCATTCAGAGATAACTTAAGATTAGACACTGTTCTGTGCTGTTTATAATTACTAACTTATTTAATCCTCACAATCCTTTGAGGTATACCATCACTAACCTCGTTTTACCAATGAAGAAACTGAGGTACAGGGATTCAGCAACCTTCCCAAAGAAGTGGCAAAGCCAGTATTCAGCCTGGCCGTCTGGTTCAAGTCTGTATTTTTAACCACCGTACAACCATATTTTTTTTAAGATTTTATTTATTTGAGAGAGAGACAGTGTGCACGAGCATGAGCAGGGGGAAGGGGCACAGGGAGAGGTAGAAGCAGACTCCCCACTGAGCAGGGAGCCTGATATGGGACTTGATCCCAGGACTCTGGAATCATGACCAGAGCCAAAGGCAGACACTTAACCAACTGAGCCACCCAGGTGCCCCAACCACAGACTTCTAAAAGATACTGCAACATTTACAAAGTTAAGGCACAAAAACAGGCAACCCAATAGAAAAATGGGCAAAAGTTATGAACAGGTAACCCACAAAAGAAATCTAAATGGCCAATAAATAGGACATTTAAACAGATGCAAATCACAACAGCAAAGATTTACTAGTTTTTACCCATTCCACTGGCAAATTTTTCAGGGCTTAATGGCACCTTTTGTTTGCAGAGTTATGAGAAAACAGGTATTCATACAGTGTTATGTGTGTATAAACTATTTCAGCAGCTTTGGAGAATGATTTGACAGTTTTTTTTTTTTTTTATTTTTTTTTTAAAGATTTTATTTATTTATTCATGAGAGAGAGAGAGAGAGAGAAGCAGAGGGAGAAGCAGGCTCCCAAGGAGCAGGGAGCCCGATGCGGGACTCGATCCCAGGACCCTGGGATCATGACCTGAGCCGAAGGCAGACGCTTAACCATCTGAGCCACCCAGGCGCCCTGATTTGACAGTTTTATCAAAACTTCAAATGTGCACTGCCTGTAATGTAACAATTTCACTCTTAGGAATCTATCTCCCAGAAATCCTCAGACATATACACAGGGATTACAAACATATTCATCATAACTTTGTTTGCAATTGTAAGAAAAAATACCTAGTGTCCAGTAAGGATAAAATAATTTATGGTAAGTAAATTTAAATAAATTATGATAAAATATATGGCCATTTAATAAAAAGGAAACATCAAAATATAGTTTTAAGTGGGGAAAAAAGCAAACTCCAAAGAACCATATATACATAAGGCTAGTTTTTACACTAAAAACTAACAAAATACTGGAGCACACGTGGCTCAGTCAGTTAAGTGCCCAACTCTTGATTTCAGCTCAGGTCATGATCTCAGAGTTGTGAGATCAAGCTCTGTGTCAGGCTCCACGTTGGGCATGAAGCCTGCCGAATATCCTCTCTCTCTCCCTCTCCCTCTGCCCCATCCTCCCTAAAAAAAAAAAAAAAAAAAAAAAAATAACAAAATACTATATAAGAATATACATACAGAGTATTTGTAAAAGCATAAAAAGTAACAGGATTAGGAGTACAGACTCTAGTGCCAGACTAGCTGGGTTAACCATAAAATTAGTTAATCTCTCTTGGTCTCAATTCCCATAATTTTATCACTTACTTCCTAAGGCTGTTAGGTCTTCCTAAAAACTCCATACTATTTCTTAATGCTTAGAACACCTAATACATCATTGTGTTGAATAAAAATAAACTAAAAAATGCATAAAGGCCTAGAAAGATAATCACCTAAGTGCTATCAGTATTTACCTGTATGGAATTTGGTGTTTGGGGAAGGGGAAACTACCATTTTTTCAGCTCAATGTGTTTTTATATCTTTTGAGTACTTTACAGTGACCATGCCTTAAGTCCTTTATTTTATAAAAATACAACAAAGTATAAATACACACATATACAAATGTATAGTAGTGACCACCTTTATGGATTTCCAACACCTTATATCATATCACACTTACCAAAAATTAATGCATAGAATACTTATCATTAACTTTGTTATTTTTAATACAAACATTCAAATGAAAATTGTTATTTACCTGTAACTTATAACAACTCATTTTAAGAAATAATTACAAAGCCTTAAATAAGTTCTAATGCTAATTTCTAGACACATTTCAGATGTCAGAGCATTTAAGCAATGTTTCATTGTGAAAGTAATGGAGTCCAATCTATATGCAAAGAGATACTACATACCTACTTTGAAATAAAAAGTACTTCATATAGCATTTCAGAAATCATTTCAGAGAAATCTAGAGAGGACTCCCTCACAAAGAGATACATGAAATATTGAGAACAACAGTATAATCCTATTTAGAAAAAAGACATGTTTTTATCCCATTGTTTTCATTACCATGAAAAACTTGTATCCAGTATAGTATTCCATGAACAGAGTTAAAGAGTCTTTAAAATCCCAGGCTGGAGTTATTAGTAAGTTATGAATGACCAAAACTAAAGTGGGAATGTTATATTCACTATGTCATTTTTCAATAAATGTCAAATAACTTGACATCTAGATTTAGGTATGTGGGAAAAAAATTAAAAAGATACACCTATGCCTCGCTCTCTTCCTAAAAGTTGGCTGTCCTTCATCAATTAAATTTGCACCCCAAAGGTGTACAAATAACAGGAAAGGTCAGTAGATGACTTGTTTAGCTGTTTAAGTATTGATAATTCCAAACAGTCTGGCCACAAGTAACTATGTTAACAACAGAAAGGAAGAAAGAAAGGAGGAAGGGTCACTTCCATAAGATTTTTAATCAAAAATAAAATCACAGTGATCTCTTACACCAAATAAACCCTGAGAGAATCAACAATTAGAATTTTCCTGTGCCTCTAGGAAGTTCAGGTAACAATATTTTGCAGTGAAATCTACAAAGAAAAAAGTGCTTTTTCTTGAATTCATGCTCCCCCTGTGCCAATCAGTGTTTCAAAGAATGTCTTGCTTAGTTTGTTAAATCACTTAACTATAAATAGAAAAGTAATCTGCATGTAGTTGTCTGCCTTAAACAAAAAAATCTCTGGTTTTCCAATCACTAATAATACTGATAAATTACACCATCAGGGATCTGAGAAGGGAATATCACTTACACAAAATTAAATTATTTTAAAATAAGATTCTCAATAGTCAGAAACACACAGATTAGACAACCTCTCGTTCAATTACCATCCAGTGAAAAAAGTGCTTTTACTCTGATTTTCATCTAGAACCTTTCTGAATACTTCCAATGACAAGAAAGGCACAGTGTCAGAGTTCATTCCATTTAGAAGCAACTAATGGTGTTTAAAAGTTTTCTTGCACTGTTCTAAAATCAGACTCAATTAACTTTGAGCCAATGCTCCAAAGAGCTGCTCTGTCTTTAGCCCTCACTTTATATCTTCCTCCAAACTAAAGAACTTGAAAAACTAAAATGCAATTATTTTCATAAGCTCAAATAGCCAGTATTTTCAATAGGTTAGGCATCATCAGGAAAAAAAAAAAATCTTAAGCATTAAAGGACACAGGATGAATTTCAAAACAAATTCAACATACTATACATCTTCCATTCTTTAAACATTTTAACATCTCTGAAATTGGCAGGTGCCTTACAATTACACGCATTTACAACTGCTGCTGGGAGATGGTGGTCAGGACAGTCTTCACTATCTGCATACATTTATTTACTTACCATTTCTGGTGATATAATTGGATAACCGGAACCTCTCAATATTTCAGGCAACAATATATTTAGTGACCATTTGAGTAAAGAATATGACTCCTAGTAATTGGCTGAAACCTTTCATTAACACCATCTGGTAAGATCAAGAAAATGCCAGCACTAAAACTTGCAGGGTAAGTATCAGCGGTTTAGGGTAAAAAATCCCAGACAAAAGTACATTTTTAAGTAGTGCTACATCACCAACTCTAACTGCATAGAGAATAATTTTGTGGAAAAACAAACACCAACAACTCTGGGTGGAAAAAAGTTATTCAGAAGAATTGGACTCTGAGTGAAAAAACATTTTAGAATACCTAAACTATTTCACTTACAGTTTCCTTTGAAGATATGTTCAAGGATGATGTATCATAGAAGTATAACTCAGTAAATCTAAAATAATTTTTAAGTTTATTGAGAGAGATCAGAGTGATTAGAGATCATCATGTAATAATTTAATTGATAGTGCTTTTTCCCCTTCCTTCTTAATGGAATATAAAATAATGGTGTTTCTTACAGCTCATTCAATAGAACATGTTAGTTCAAAGAAGCTCTGTGCATGGTTGATATGCCAGAAATTACTATTCATCAAAACCAGTTTCTAGTTTCTTCTTCTTCCTCTTTCTATAACTACATTTCTCAGTCTCTCTTACAATTAATATGGCCATGAGACTGAGACATAGCCCAAGATACACAAGTGGAAGTCAGGTGCACATTTCCAGACCTAGCTCACAAAAACCTCTGACATAATCCTTCTTTTTCCTCTTTCCCCTACAGTTCTCAAGGGCAATCTTAGAAGCAACATGTCAAAGAAGGAATAGGTTCCACCAGCTCTGTCTCTAAAGGAGTATGTGAAACAGAATGCCCCCTCACATACACACACACTCATATCCCCAACCCAACCACAACCCCTCCATGGACATCAGTCATAAACACCCACACTGGATTGTTAGGTGACACAGAAATAAACTTCTGTCAGGTCAAGCCTCTTGAGAATTAATTTGTTAAAGCAGCTAGCAGTAGTCAAACTAAAACAGTTGGTTTTCACACTTGAAATTATAAAGTTCAAGCAGAATGGCAGACCAGGTAGTTCCAAGCTCTCATTTGCCCACGGAAACATCAAAAACAACATACAGAAACTGAACCAACTTTGTTGAAATTCTGGAAAACAAAGGTTTACAGAAACCAAGCCAATACCTAGTTAAGAAAAACCCACCTTTAAAAGAGTTGGAAGCCTTTGTAGTATTTGTACTCATCCATATCTCACCCTCTTCCCAACACAAACCAGAAGGTACAGAACAGACCTTACTCACAAGTTACTGTGTTAAGTCTGTTCTAACCTATCTAGGGGATACCTGAAGAACTGAAGCAAGGCACTCATCTCTACTTCACCTAACTCAAAACTAAAGTGGAAAAATCAACAGGCACTGCTCATAAAAGCTGCTAGGCAACTAAGGACTCACAGACACCTGGGGCAAGATTAAGAGTGGATATACAATAGACTATATAATGTCCAGAGGAAAAGATGAGATGAGACTCTCTGGCAAATAAGAACATTCAAAAGCAGCCATGTATACAGAAGACTTTAGAAAGTTAGGGGCACCTGGGTGGCTCAGTTGGTTAAGCATCTGATTCTTTCATTGGCTCAGGTCATGATCTCAGGATAGTGGGATGGAGCCCTTTGTCAGGTTCTGCACTCAGTGGGGAGTCTGCTTGAGATTCTCTCCCTCTCCCTCTGTCTCTGCATGCCTCGCCTCCCTCAAATAAATAAATAAATGAGTAAGTCTTGGGGGGTGGGGAGAAAAAGAAAGTCATGTGCATGTCCAGAGAGGATATATGCTCAGAAAAAGACTTGAAAAGACCTTAAGTTTACACCTCAAAATGATCTTAGGTTCAGAGAAGACCTAGTTAAGTGCTGAAGGAGAGTCCCAGCATATAGCTAATCTGCAAAGACAAAGAGAATTCCTGAGGAAATTCGTGTAAAAACCTGAGGCAATCACGAGCTAAAGGAAGAGAGTTTAATGATCACACATGACAAGGAGGAGTCTATGCAAAAATAAGAAAAACCTCAAAACAAATGACTTATATAGTTTTCAGCAATCAAAAAAAAGACAAAAACCCTGGAGGAGAATTTGATTTCCACAGTTACCACATTACAGTAGTCAAAAGCCAGTCAAAAGCCCAGTTTTCAACAATGGCCTTTAAACAACCACCTTAAAAAGGAAATCTAGAAAACAATGTAGGAACAGAAAATTTAAAAAGAAAAATTATTGAAAAAAGAATTAAAAATTCAGGAGTTGAGTAGCACAATTACTGAGAATAAAAAATTCACTAAAGGAGTTCAACAGCAGAATTGAGCAGCCAGAAGAAAAAAATCAGTGAACCTAAAGATAAAAGAATTGAAATTATCAAGGATGAAAAACAAAAGAATGAAATCAACAGAGCTTAAAAGACTTGAGGGACACAGTCAAACACACCAACATATGCATTACAGGGGGCTCAGAAGGTGAGAAAAGGACAAAAAGATAATTTGAAGAAATAATGGACAAAAAGTCACAAATCTGATGAAAGATATCAATCTACAAATCAAAAAATCTCAATGAACTCCAAATGGAATAAATTCAGAAATTCACAAAAGACACATCATAAACTGTCAAAGATCAAAAACAGAGAGAGAATTGAAAGCAAGAGTAACTCATTATGCACAAGGGATCCCCAATAAGATTATCAGTTGATTCCTCATCAGAAACCTTGGAGACAAAAGGGAAAAAAGTGGTATGACTTGTTTAAAGGGATGAAAGGGAAAAAAAATGTGAACTGAGAATTCTATATTCAGCTAATCTGTCCTTCCAAAAATGAGGGAGAAATAAACACAGCTGCAGATAAACAAAGATTGCAGTAGTTTATTACCAGTAGATGTACAAAATGCTAATTAGGGTCTCTCAGGTTGAAACAAAAGGATGCTAGACAGTAAATCGAAGCCATAGGGAGAAATAAATATCTTCATTAAAGATAAATAAATGGGCAAATATAAAAGCCAGTATTACTGTAATTTTGGCTTGTAAACTCTACTTTCTATTTTCTACATGATTTAAAAGACAAATGCATAAAAACTAATAATAAATCTGTTACTGAGCACACAATATATAAACATGCAGTATGTTACATCAATAGCATAAAGGGGGCAGGACGATCGTGCTATATAACAGTTTTTGTATGCAAATAAAGTTAAGCAGGCATCAATTTGATTAGGTAATAACTTTATAAAAATTATAACTTTAAAATTTTAGGATGTTATATGCAATCCCCATGGTAATCACAAAGAAAATACTAAATAGAATAGGCACAAAAGTTAAGGGAATCAAAAGGTGTCACTACAAAAAAGAAAATCAGATGAACACAAAAGAAGGTAATAATGGAGAAAATGAGGGACAAAAAATTTTGACATACAGAAGATACCAAAATGGCAGAGATGAGTCCCTCCTTATCAGTAATTACTTGAAATACAAATGGTTAAACTCTCCAATCAAGAGACAGAGATTGGCAGAATGAATTATAAAAGGGGGGGTAACTATATGCTGTCCACAAGAGACTCACTAAACATATAAATAGGTTAAAAGTGAAAGGATAAAACAAGATATTCCGTGCAAATAGTTACCAAAGAGAGCTGAGGTAGCTATACTAATATCAGACAAAATAGACTCTAGTCAAAAACCATTACAAAGAATAAAGGATATCATATATTGATAAAAAGGTCAAGTCATCAATAAAATAAAATAATAAATATATATAGAAAGCAACACTGACATAATTGAAGGGAAAATACATACCCATAATTAAAGAGATTTAAATGTTCCACTTTCAATAATGGATGAACAGCCAGACAGAAAACCAATGAGGAAATAGAGGAGATGATAATCACTATAAACCAAATGTACCTAAGAGACAAATAAAACACTGTATCCAACAATAACTTTTTTCTCAAGTGCACATGGAATATTACTCAGGATGTTATGCCACAAAACAAATCTCAAAAGTACAAAAAAAGATTGAAATCATAAAAAATCTTTTCTTGTCATAATGGAATAAAACTGGAAGTCAATAACAAAGAAAACTGGAATATGAATAAATATGTGCAAATTAAACAACATGCTTTTGAACAATGTGCAAAGAAAAAATCCCAAAAATACATAGACAAATGAAAATACACCACATAAAAACTCATGGCATAAAGCAGAAACAGTGTTGAAAGAAATTTATAGTTCTTAACATATACATTGAAAAAGAAGATCTCAAATCAATAATCTAATTTTGCACATCAAGGAATTAAAAAAAAAAAGAACAAGCTAAACAGAAAGCTACCATAATAAATAATAAAGACTAGTGGAGATAAATAAAGAATAAAAAAATTAGAAAAGATCAACAAAACTAAAGGCTGGCCTTTTGAAAAGGTAAAATTTACAACCGTTAGCTATGCTAAGAAATAAGATGAAGAACAACCAACTTTACAAAAATAAAAAGTATTGTAAGAGAATACTATGAACACCAACAACTTGGATAACCTAGATGAAATGGACAAATAACTAGAAACACACCTAGATATACCTACCAAAACTGATTCATAAAAAAAATAGAAAATCTGAATAGACCTATAACTAGTAAGGAGATTGATCAGCATTCAGAAACTTTGGGACCCTCCCCCCACCCAAAAAATAAGGTCAGGACTAGATGGTGTCACTAGTGAATTCTACCAAACATTTAAAGAATTAACACTAATCCTTCTCAAAATCTTCAAAAAAAAAATGAGGAGGGAACACCACCTAACTCATTCTAAATAATCATTACCAGCATTAACCAATACCAAAGCCAGTAAAAGACACTACAAAATTACAGACCGATATCCCTTATGAATAACAATGCAAATATCCTCAACAAAACACAAATTGAATTCAGCAGCAGGTTAAAAGGAATAGATAAAATTATCTCTGTTCACAGATAACATGATGTGGAAAACCCAAAGATTATTAGCTTGAATTCAGCAAAGTTGCAGGATACAAAATCAACACACAAAGATCAGTTTCTTTCCTGTGTACTAACAATGAACCACCAATAAGTAGCGAAAGAAAACAATTCCGTTTATAATAGCATTAGAAAGAATAAAATACTTAGTAATAAACTTAACTGGAGGTGAAAGACTTGTATGGTAAAAACTACAAAGCACTGCTGAAAAAAAAATTATCCTTTATATTATCATTAAAAAAAAAGAAAAAAAGAAAAGGACAAGCACTGACAAGAACGTGGGGGAACCCCTGTGCATGGCTGATGACAATATGTGAAAGGATACAGCCACTGTGGAAAACAGGTTTGTGGTTCCTCAAAAAGTTAAAACAGAATTACCATATAATCTAGCAATTCCACTCCTAGTTTATATACCCCCCAAAAAACAAAAGAGACTCTGATACTTATACACCAAGGTCCACAGTAGCATTATTCACAATAGCCAAAAGGTGTAAAAAACCTAATGTCTATCAAGAGATGAATGAATAAACAAAATGTTGCATATACATACAGGAAACTATTATCCAACCTCAAAAGAATGAAATCCTAATACATGCTACAATATGGATGAACCTAGAAAATATTATGCTAAGTAATGTAAGCCAGACATAAAGAATATTTTATTATTCTACTTAGGTAAAGTCTAGAACAGGCAAATTTATGGAGACAGAAAACAGAACAGTGATAACCAAAAACTGTGTGAGAGGGGAGGATGGGGAGTTATTTAATGGGTACGGTTTCTATGCAGGAAGATGAGAAGATTTTGGAAACGGGTACTGATAATGGTTGCACAACACTGTAAATTTACTTAAAGCCACTAAAATGTACACTTTAAAAATGGTTAAACAGATTCTAAATATACTTAAAGACCAAGTCAAATTACCAGAAATTTGAACTAGTTTCTTAAGACTGCCAGGAACACATTTTCAGATCTATCCAGCCACATACCACCCAAACAAGTGGAAGAATTCAGACACTATACAGCATATATTTTTTGCGTTTGTCAAAGACACTCATAACTATGGCTAAACTCAATATTCTCAGGAGTCACACAATTTCTACTATCATTAAGACAATCACGATGTTAGGCACCTGGGTATCTCCATACAAGTACACCCATTATTTTAACAATCAAATAAGATAAATATCTCCAACCCCCATCCTATCTATATTCTTTGAGGACGGATAATGTCCTTAAATGGGGACTGACTTCCTGCTATATTGCTGGAGCTCCTTGCTCTCCGCCACCCCTCCTTGAGTCCCCTCCTTGTTTCATTCCTATATCCTCTTTCCCAGGCTGCCCCAAAATTTAAAATTCCTGTTTTTGTCTTTTCTTTCCAGACTTCTCATATCCACAAAAGGTCAAGGTATTTTCCTCCAAGTCATCTCCTCTGATGCATGAACTATGCTATTCCCTTAGTATGTGAAAATTGTTCACATACTACTTTAAACAATTCTTCCCTTTCAATGATATTAAAATTCATATACAGTGAAGACCAGAGACTTTTAATTCACTTGCTATTTACTCTTACTAAGTGCTATATAAAAGTTACAAATTTTAATATATTAGCTTTTAATCCAGAAAGTATTTTTCTATTTTAGATGCCCTCATTCTTCTCAAATCTGACAGTACAAACTTCAAAATTCAATATACACACTCATAAAGAAAACAAAATATTAATAGTCCTGATGTTGCGAAACCAAGTGTTTTAAAAAAAATATCTTCCTTGACCACTTGTAATTCCACTAAGTATGCTTAAAACAAACTACTAAATGGATACATACACAAGAACCTCCACTAGACCTTATAAAATACAATTTCAATAAGCATTCACAATTCCTACCTTTTTAAAGCAGACAGACCAAATTCAAAGTAGACATGTAGTTAGAGTTCCAGGAATAGAAAAAAAAAAATCTATGTTATATTATACATTGGTTAAGAACACAGATGTGACTAGGAGTAGTGAATACAGAGTCACAAGGAGTTTCCTGCAAGAGAAAGGTGCATTCTAGAATAAGAAGAGCAAGCTTTGGAGCTATGTAGGCCTATTGATACCCTCTCTCAATTCTCATGACAACCTAAGGATGGAGAAATAATCAGCCCCTATGTGGCAAGTAACAAATGAAGAGACAAGTTTAGGGACATCATAGGTTCTCTGGCTAGGACACATCATAGCAGAATTAGGATCGATGCCAGCAATGTTTAATCCCAAAACTTCTGCACTCCCATAGTTAACATGCAAGGTACATATATACCAAAATAATGGAAATCACTCCCATTACTACATGTCTGATGAATATTTAGCATTGAGCCTCAACTTATGCACATATATACACACACACCTTGAAAGTTTTTACCCCAACATACAAGAGAAGTACAAAATTTGGAAAATCTCTAGCTCTGTTATATTCAGATGGCAAACACAATCACAAATCTAAGATTAATGAGAGAATCCCCTATATTTTGAGGTTTCTTGAAAAACTGAATATATCCTAGTCCATTCTCAAGGAAACAACCAGCAATCTGAAATCCATAGCTTCCCTGGAGTTAGACCAAACTAAACCTTAGTATTAGAAACCTCGAAAGGCAAATTATCTTTTGCCCTGGTATGAAATATGGCCAGGCATATAGGCTACTGTTGAACTGTATTTTGTTGCTGATCTATATTTTGTTATATACCCGGTTTTTTGTTATTGAACTATATTTTGATTCTTGTTTCATCAGTAATCCTCAGTATGATTCTAAATCAAAGGCTTAGGTAAACTGTAAATGGTATTTAAATCTTTGTTTTGAATACTTACATGAAAAGTCAATAAATATTTCAGAAAAGAAAACTAAGATTTTATAAAGACTCTTTCATGTAGAAAAATGATCACAGGGAGAGAAAACAAAGAAAATGAAAAGAAAATATTGGCTTTGGCTACCACTAGTCTATTCTATAACCCATCTCAAAGTACCTGTCTAAACTGACCAAAAGATATTTAAGTAAAATCTGTTTACTAGTATAATTCACTTAGTGGGTAAAAAAGAAAACTAACAGAATCTGTGAAGTACAGACTTATAAAACACACAGAAGGAACTTTTTATCTTGTGGTCTCAACACCAAGTCATTATATATACCAAAAAAAAAAAAAAAAAGATATGTGGTTTTTAGTTCTGTATTAGTTTAAAAACAAGCTTAAATACAAGGACAATTCACATAGCATGTAGTGGTATACACTCCAGTGCACAATAAAATATACTTTTGTTAAAACAATCTTGGGAAGTAGGTAAAAGGATCAAGAGTGAAATAAAGGTGAAGGAAAAACAAAATCATGTAGTCAATCATGAATCCCTATATAACTTCATATTTTTTCCTCCATTTTAGAAATTAACCTTACTTCACAAATGTTTGACTAAACCAGTGCTCACACCTTCACCCAGAAAAGCATGATAAAAATTTTTAATTTTTTCATACTTTATTACAATGAATGCCATTATTCTCAAAATTTTTAGAAGTTGTTTAGCCTAATTCTCTCACAGGGGACCAAACTGCTTGTCAGTAGCCAAGTTGTTTTCTGAAGCAAACCAACTAACTCAGTAAAAGGCTTAAATGGGATATAATATTAAGATAATTTCTTATAGTTGTTTTACATATCAAGAATCAATAATGCCAAAGTAAATGCATTTAGAATGGCAATACTTTAAGGTTTCCTCACACTTTAAATTACTCTACAATAAGCTTAGTGTCTATGTTTACACCCATTTAACTTAAGCTCTTTTGACATTTTTTAAAATATTTGTTTAAAGATTTATTTGAGAGAAAGAGAGAGAGGGAGCACGAAGGGAGGGGCAGAAGGAGAGGGAGAAACTTAAGCAGACTCTGCAATGAGTGCGGAGCCCAAGGCAGGGCTCGATCTCACAACCCTGAGATCACGACCTGAGCTGAGCCGAAACCAAGAGTTGGTGGCTTAACTGACCGTGCCACCCAGGCGCCCCAAGCTCTTTTGACATTTAAACTCACAGAAACTGAAATGATGACATTTAGTTACTAATTATTATAAATAATAACATAAAATATTGATGAATACACAACACATGAATTCCCATCCCTGTCTCAACTAGTTAAATATCTATGTAATAGTTCAATAAAATCTTTATTCAAATTTATCAGTGGACTAACTTTTAAAACTTAATAAAGTCAACCTTATATCATAGAGATATAAATGCATGTTACCTACATTAAAAAGCATTTGGCTTAATTTCTAAGCCCATCATTCCCACATGAATCTTTACAACACAGTGAAAAAAAGGTAAGCAGAAAGGAAATAATACATGAAAATACCACCAGGCATGTAGTTTCTAATTTATTCATTCACACAACATGTATTTAATGAGTATCCACTGTGCAGCAAGTACTATGACAGATGCCAGAGATATAAAGGGGAGTGAAGACAACATCATCCCTATTTTCCTAGTAATTATAATCTCATATGGAGATATAACCTGATCAAGATAATCCTATGATTGAGTACATAAAAACAAATTAATATAAATGCTCTATGAAAAGGAACATAGCACTATGAAAGTATCTACTAAAGAAAACTGTTCCAGAATAAGGGAGAGGAAATCAGGGAGAGGAAAGAAAAGAAAGAAAAGAAAAGAAAAAAGAAAAGAGGAAGGAAGGAAGGAAGGGTTTCAAGGTGAGAAATGAAAGCTGAGAAAAATTAAGGTGAAAGAAGTGGTACGGGGGGAGGGGCGTGGGAGGGGGAGGAAAATACAGGTAAAGACCCCAGTAGCGAGAGTGGGAGGGAACACAGTACATTCAAGAAACAAAAAAGGGTAGTGTGGCCACAGGCAGAGACCAAGAAAAGGAGTGGTAAAATAAAGAGCCAAAAGAGGAGGGGGGCCAGACCATAAAGTTTAGCACATTTTAGGATTTTAGTCTTTATACTGGTCTTTACTTTTAACTGTAAAGTGAAAAATGTGTTTCTAATATAAGTTCTACTTTTGCAACATCTTTGTTGGTAATGGAAGCATCACAAATAACTGTTTGAAGAATAAGCCAGAGTGGTCTTTGTTGCCTGAGGCAAAAATAGATTTCTGGTTTTTTAAATTAAATTTATTTTAAGATCATATTAAGGGGGAAAAATCACCACACACTCAATATAAAAGATTTCTATCTAAGGGTGTCTGGGTGGCTCAGTCGGTTAAGCATCTAACTCTTGATTTCCACTCAGGTCATGATCTCAGGATCCTGAGATCAAGCCCTGTGTCTGGCTCTTTGCTGAGAGTGGAGCCTGCTTGAGATTCTCTCTCTCTTCCCTCTTCCCCTCCCCCTGCCCACGTGCACACACTCTCTAAAAAATTTTAAAAAATAAAGATTTCTGTCTAAGAAGTTAAGAAGTTTTGCTCTGAGCCTTCTTCTGCTTCTACAGATCATTTTAAGTATAGTGTTTGATAGAAGGAATCAATATCAAAAAATTAAACAGAAAATATTCTTTTCCAGTATTTGTATCCCTACTAAATTCTATCCTGTTTTAAATACCATTTTCCTAACTAGTCATTTTAAATTGTGCTCTTCCAACTAACATCAAATATTTAATCAAATAATGTAGTTAACATCGTTTAAAAATCGGGGACAGTGCCCACAGTGATCACAGTCACTAAATTTTTTTGTAATTCCTTTTACCATTATGGTCCCTCACCCCTCTCCATGTAATACTCAGTAACATAAGTAGTTATGTTCTTATTTCCTCATTTCTAGGGATTAATAAACATATTAGCATTCAAAAAAGTTATTATAAATTTACTAAGGGTAAAAATACTAGACTACGCACCAAGATCGAAATATTAAGACACACTTTTTTTATGATTTTAAAATATCAATTGTCAAGTTGGTACACAGGTAAAATACAATGAAATTCAATACCCACACTGAAGTAAGATCTCAGTGACTGAGATATTGAGGAGTCTGGACTTAACTTTTATTTTTCTGGTCAGCCATTACCTCTTGTGGAAATATTTAACAGAAGAAATTAGTTCTAATGAAAATGAGAGCAAATAAGGTTGAACTTCTAAACTAACAATGCTACTATTTTCAATATGAAAGAAAGATTACACACATGCCTCAACAATCTCAAAATATTTTTATATACCTCAAAAAATGGAGATTCACGAAAAGACTTCACAGTTCAGACCATTTCTAGTTAAGTGTTTTCAAATGACTATAAATCAGATTTGAATATATATAAGATATGAAATATATCAAGATATAAAATATAAAGTTTCTTCCTGAATGACCCCTTTAAAAAAAATCTGTCATACCTGAGTAAAATAATTCCGTATTTTTCATCTAACTCATCTTCATAATTTATTTTATTTTTCCTCCTTTGCTATTCCATGTAAACATTAAAAGTAATGCCTCAAACATCTAAACTTAAAGCTGTAGCTCTTTTCCCTGATACTAACTATAACTAGTAATACAAAATTAGCATAAGCATAGCAGAGTCTTTGCCAATCCTCTGCTCCATCCAAAGAAAGTAACAACAATGCTTCTTTGAGTGGGGTTTTAGAAGAACTTTAGGTTGGAAGTAGCAAAGGAGAACAGAACACATACAATTTAAACCTGAGAACTTTCACCCCTACAAAGAAAACAATGCCCTTTTTCTATCATATCCATCCATACATCCATGTATCTATATAGCTGTATTTGCCTTTCTACTACACCCTAAGACTATAATTTAGTAATTGTATGTTTTTATGTGAGAGCTCTACTTTAAAAATGCACATACACAAATGCACAACCTTTGTAGACTGTTAACCATTGAGGTACTCCCACTTAATATACATATGTGGCAGGGAGACAGAGTTTCAAAATGACAGTCAAAACTTAAAATGAGGGGTGTCTGGATGGCTCAGTCAGTTGAGCATCCAACACTTGATTTCGGCTCAAGTCATGATCTCAGGATCGTGAGATCCAGCCCTGCATCAGGCTTTGCAATCAGCATGGAGTCTGCTGGAGATTCTCTTTCCCCCTTCCTCTGTCCCTCCTGCTGCTCATTCACACACACACACACACACACACACACTCTCTCTCTCTCTCTCTCTCTCTCTCTAAAATAAGTTAAAAAAATGATGAGGTGCCTGGGTGGCTCAGTCGTTAAGTGTCTGCCTTCAGCTCAGGTCATGATCCCAGGGTCCTGGGATCAAGGCCCACACTGGGCTCCCTGCTCAACTCCCCCAACTCCCTGGGTTCCCTCTCTCGCTGTGTCTCTGTCAAACAAATATTTTAAAAATAAAATAAAATAAATTTAAAAAATTTAAAAAAGAACTTTTTGATTCCTTTTGGAAGATTTCAGGAAACCAACTCAATTTAAAAACTGGTAAATAAAAGGGAGTTTAGCATTTATTCTGACTTTTCTGTATAAGTTGTATTACATGAAAACAAAAAAGTTGATAAGAGAAAGTTCTTTATAGCAGTCCAAATAATAAATGAAGAAGGAATGATAAAATCAGAATAGACCATTTTGCAACCTCTAATAAAATAATGGATCGAAGCAATGATCATCAATGGCTATGAAAATCATTAGGTGAAAAGCTGATAGGGAACTTTCCAATGGATAAATTAGGCTGGCAATACTTGAACCTAGTGATCAGTCTTATCAAAATAGAGAGGTAACCAAACATTATGTGCCTTGTGATATTATGCAAAAGAAGGTATAATAATCTCTAAAGTATTCTTTAAAAAAAAAAATTAAACCCAAGTCTAATCAAGCCTCTGGAACTACCAGCTCATAAGAAACACTGTGGACAGAGGAACATGTTAAATGACACTACAAAGATGCAATCAGCAATATCCAAAATGTGAAAATTTCTGTAAGACAAATAACCTACTTTATCAAATAAATTACAGGGGGCGAGAGGGAGGATAGAGAGAAAAGGAACTATACATTAAAAGAGACTTAGAAATATATTAAATGCAATATGTGAACAAACCATGTTTAGATCTTAACTCAAGCAAATCTGTATTAAAAAAATACAAAATCCTTACGAGACAATTGTAAAAATTTTACTACTAATTGGATATTTAATTAAAGAATTATTAACTGAGGAGTGATGAGTGTTGTGGTTATAGTAAAAAAAAAAAACAAAAAATATGTCCCTATCTTTTAGAGATATATGCACACATTTATTTACAGATAAAATTGATATGACATATAGGAATTGCTTCAAAATAATTTGGTAAAAAGGTGTGGGAAGCACTGGTATAAATGAAATAAAATTGGCCATGTTTTAACTGTTGATTGTTAAATCATTAACCATGATTTAACAGGGTGATTGGTGTATAAAGGTTCATTACACTACTCCCATTTTTATATATGTTTTTAAATGCTCATTTTAAAGTTTGAAAAAAAAAATACAGAACTCTCCTTCATAGATGGTTAACCTCTGAGGTGTTCTTATTTAACATACTAATTGTGCTCACCTACCCATGAGGCACTATCACAGGTGTTGAGACATAATAAGAGACAAGCATTTTAAAATAACCTTCAATAAAGCAACTGACAAATGAAAGAGAATTATTAAGTGAAGCACATGATTCAGAGATTTGCCAATAACAGTTAACAAATATGAACATGAACAATAAGGAAGCAGGTTGTTGGGGGGGGTTGTTGTTTGTTTGGTTTTTTTGGTGATCATCTCCCTACCTCCTCCTTTCTACACAAACAAGGATTTTATATTTGGCAATTTTTGGTTTCCTATTTTAGGAGGCCTTAAAATCAAAATTATGACAAACACATTCAACTACTCCCTAGTTTATTTAACTTTCTACTACAACATAATAAAAAAGCATTTAATTAAAGTAAAGCAAAATTGAGCAAAGAAAGAAAAAAATTAAAAACAATAGCTTGAGAACTTTCTATGTAATCCTGGATATCAAGGCCAAAATGTCCCTCTATAAAAATGTAAATAATAATAATAAACCACAACACTTGAAATTGGAATATTGTGCAAGCCCAATAAATACTGTTCATGTCCTACAAATCAGAAAATATAGGACAAAGAATTATAAACTCCTTTTAAGACTTAGTTTGAAATCTGACACCTAAAAAATTTAGATATTATAAAAATCCAAACCTACTTATATACATATACATTTATAAGCAGTGGCTTAAACATTTCAAAATAAAATATATCGTCCTTTATTATTTTTTTAATTTATATTCTTAAAGGATCTTTCAAACTGTTAAATACTAAAACTCTCTTTGCTAATATTTTAGTGTAACTGCACACTGGATAGGGAACACTGGAAAAAGCACTTTTGAAAGATATATGTTATATAAAGAAATAAATAGATCTTACTTGTCGAATGAGCCATTCTGTTTCATGAAAAAAAGAAGAGGCTAGTCAACTAATTTCTAGGTCACAACAGGGGAGCAAGTAACATTAGATAGAAAGAATAAAACAGGTTCAAAAGAAATATAATTTTGATCACACCTCACTCCCCATGGAAAACTTTCAGTTCAAAAAAGCATGAAGGAAAAAAGTGAAATACATAGAGCAGCTGTAACCACTTATAAAGCTCATATTGGGACACAGGAGTAAATACATAGGATCCTGTTATGGAATAACAATGGCAGGTGTTATTCAATGTATTTTTCTGATTTAAGGGACATATTTTGGTGTGTGATATCTCTGAAAACATCCAACTGTGAGTTCTCTGATAACCCAGTTCAACCCTACACTGTTATGTGTATATTCAAATAGAAGCAGCCAACATAAAGGCCAAGCTTTTATGCAGAGGTGAGCAGACCAACACTGGGCAATACAACCTGGGTATCTCTACTGCTTTGTCAATTGTTTTAACAGCAACAGGAATCTACCTCTTTCTGAGAGGCAAAAATTGTTTTAAAAGAAGAGTGACCAGTTAGAACAGCAACTAAGAAAGAAAATCAGATGACTGAAGTACTGGAAAAAGATTTACTAGCCATAAAAAAAACTGGTGCCGAAGTATTTGATACCAGTGTCTTATTAAAAAAGAAGAAATAACTGAGATCCAAACACGAAAAGGCTTATGGTCTTAGATCAATCAAGGCCCAAATTCTGTCCTTTTGCTCTCTAGTTCTATATTCTTTTCATTACATAGTACTACCCTCTCTTTCAATGAGTGAGGTCTTAATTAGATCATTACTAAAACAGCTTGCATTTACTGAAAACCCTGGGCAAGCAGGTTAGATGTGTATGTCCCAATCAGTTTGTCCAATGACCCCATTAGAACATGAGGTAGAACTACTACCCCCACTTGCCCAAGTTCACATATGTTTTCAAGCAAAGCAAAGAAAAATAAAAATTCTGTCTAAAATGCAAACACTCTGGTAAACGTGTTCTCTTCCCAGACACCAAAGCCTAATTGAGCTGCTGTTTCCCACAGATTTGTCCACAGGAATTCCATATTAATCTTCTTGTTCTGAACCCTTAGTATCCTATATAGTTCCATCAGTCTAAGACCAGAACCTGCGAAATTAGCATTTTCCAAGTCCCTTTCATAAAGTTACCTTTCTTTCTCATTTGTTAAGTATCCTAAAAAACATCCTATTTCTTCCAAGCTTCACATCCAGACCATTAACACCAATGAGTGCTAGTTCAGAGGTAAGCATAATAAGCATCCATTAAATCTATCATGTTTTTTAGAATTTTTTCCAGGTAACTTTTCAATACTTAAAATTTTACTTATATGCTAACACATATCTTTACTCAAACAATCTAGACTCTTATTAAATCATAAAGACTCTGAGAGTAAATTTTGTCATACAAATATTTTACATGCAGATATAATACCACACCATACAAAATACATATTCTTCTCTAAAACTACGGGAAATGTTTTTCTCTATTCTTCCTAATATACTTTCAACTGTATCCAATCCTTAGAATAACTTGAAGAAACTTGAAGAAATAAATGAACCTAATCAAAATAAACTCAAAGGGCTACACCACCAAAGCACCAAATCTTTAATACTATTTGCTCCAAGAACAACTGCAGAACAGTTTTTAAAAATGTCATAATATAAATGCGGACCATTATATCATAACATGAATTATGTTAATATAATTTACTAAGTTTAAATAACACACAATAGATTGCTAAAAATAATTAAATGACAACCAAGCAATTACTTCAAATATCAAAAATGTCATCTCTTTACTGAATGCCAGTTATTAATTTCTATCAATAATTGTCCCACAGAAGTCATAAATAAATGGGAACAGTATCTACCTGAAAAATGTTCTGAGAAACTTACCATCATTTTGGCTCTTGCCTTTCATCTCCTCCTTCCACGATAAGATGGTGTTCAGGGGAACATAGTCCCTTATGTATTCTTTGCGTCTCTCCTCTAAGGTCATCTTCAGTAAACGTTCTTGCAAAATAAAAGCAGAATCTCCATTTGTATTTAACTTTTAAGTTCAGGAATTATTTTATAATTTAGATCTTAATCATGTAAACAAACCAAAGAACTGGTTGGGCTTGAGAAACATCAAAATGAAAATCTAATGACTCCATAACTGAATGTTAAAAAGTGTCAAGTTAATACCATATTACTTGGGGGGAGGGGCGTGTCAGAGCCTGATGAGGAAGACTCTTATGATAGTCCAAGAAATAAATGAACTCTTTCAATCAACATATATTAACAGTCTACTATGCGCCAAGTAATATGTTTATACACTGCAGGTGCAAAGGTGATCCTTAACCTTGAGGAGTTCATAAGACAAAACAGGAATGGATAATATACAAAATAATAGCTACATAAATAAAATACAAAATCCTAAGACGGGTATGTACAAATGCTAAGAGCACAAAAAAGGCAGCCACCCCAGTATTTCCTTAATTCAAACATGCCATCAACAATAAAGTGAACTTTCAATTTAATAATATCTTTGTGGAGGTAATTAAACACTACTTTCAATACACACCTTGGTAAGATTAAAATATCTTTAAAAATGCATCCTAGAATTAATGACAATATAAAAAATGTTTTTAAAAACGCATCTTAGAATTAAGAACAGTAAGTTCTCTGTAAGTGCCAGGTACTTCACACATGTAATTTCATGGAAATCATCTTTCCAACAACTCAGCAAAATTGGTAGTATTATTCTTATTTTGTAGATAGGGAAATGAAGCACATCAAAGTTCAGTAGCTGTCCAAAGCAAGCTTTCCATTAAAATCCAGTCAGATAGCTCCAGTAGTCAAAAACTATAGCCTATACTATTAGTCACTACAGCATACTACCTTCACCAGAAAAGCTCCTCAAATGAGGTGTTTTCTGTATGTCAGCTGTCATGTATCATATTCTTTACCAAAGGTCTCCACAATGTAAAGAGATTGACAGTTGTACTCTCTCCAACTGTCTTTTAGCACACTGCAAAGTGAATGGATTTAAGGCTAGTAACTAGTTTTAGGTGTCTAACCCTCATAAAATAATCACTTTAAAATATTCTTTCCAGAAATAAACTGCAGAAGGTATTAAAGTACAAGTGAAAAGGAAACAGGAAGCCAACATTTTCCCCTGCTGCTAGAACTGTCTTTTCTTCAGCCACGTTAGGAAGTAATAATAACAAGGTATTTTAATCAGATGTGATATATATAATCAAATCACACCACTACAATACTCAAGGGTCAACACCGTACAGAATGTAAGATGCCTAAAGGGTATTTAAGTTGAAATCGAAGAATCTGGAATTCAAGAAAGAGATCTAGCTAGCCTAGAGCTTTTGGAAATTATGAATAAAATTTCTGGTCCTAAAGGAAGTTCATAGGAAAAGGTAAGGGATGTGATCGAACCTCAAAAAAAACAATTACGGGGTGGACACAAAGAAGGGAAAAATGAAATAAAACTTATGTCACTGGAGGTATAAGGTGAATCAAAGTGCCAATGATGTAGAAACCAGCAAAGAAAAGTTTTAATAAGAAGAGTGGGGGGATGGAGTAACTGGGTGATGGACATTAAGGAGGGCACATGATGTAAAGAGCACCGGGTATTATATGACTTATATAATAAGAAATTATGAACTCTACCTCTGAAACTAATAATATACTACATGTTAGTTAATTGAATTTAAATTTAAAAATAAAATAAGTAGAAGATGGGAAATACTGTCAATTGCTACAGGAAGATCAGGAAGAATAAAATTTAATAACCCACTGGTTTTATCAACTGGATCACCAACAGCACTGAAAAGAGAGCAAAATTGTTAACAGAGCTGTCTGGATTCTAATCCTAAACCATGCAAATCTATGTGATCTTTAATCTCTTTATGTCTCAGTTTCTTTTTGAGGTAGGTATTACACACAATTTATAGATGAGGCAATTAAGCCAGAGAGGTTGAATAACTTACCTAACATTCCACAGCTAGTAAACAGTACAAGATTCAAACCAGACAAATATTCAAAGCTCCTGACCCTACAGTATACTACCTCATAGAGTTGTTGTGAAAATTAAATGAGATAACCCATGTAAGGTACAGTAGTCCCCCCTTATCTGCAGTTTTACTTTCCATAGTTGCATTTACCCATAGTCAACTGCAGTCGGGAAGAAGATGATCCTCTGACATACGGTCAGAAAGTCAGCAGTAGCCTATGTCATGTCATTCACCTCATCACACAGGCATTTTATCATCTCACATCGTCACAAAAAGGATGAGTACAGTATAATAAAATATTCTGAAATGCCACATTCACTTACTGTTAATAGGTTACTGTGCCTAATTTATAAATTAAACTATCATAGGTATGTATATACAGGAAAAAAAATATAGTATATACAGTATTCAGTACTATATGCAGTCTTAAGCAGCCACTGGGGGCCCTGGAACGTATCCCCATAAATAAGGGAAGACTACTGTACTTAGCATAGTGCTGGGCACACAAACAGGACTCAAATAGTAACTCTTTTTACATTAGTACCATCACTGTTATTACTGAGTGAATTTAGGAACATTAGTTTCACTAGAGTATAGTTGAGATCCAGGAGACTACAAGGGAACTGAGAAAAAGAAGTCAGAACAGCAACTCCCAAGATGAAGCTCTTTGTAAAGAAGGGTATTTTAGGGTAGAGACTCGAGTATCATTACAGGCTGAGGAGGGGAACCTAAAGACAATGACAAACTAAATATCCCCAAAAGGGAATAAATGATAGCACAAGATTTCAAGGAATACAGGAGATGAGACAAAGAGCATAAGAAAAGTGCTTCCTTTAAGACAGGAACAGAGCTGAAAGGACATGTAAAGAAATGGACAGAGGCAGATGTTAGGGCTGTTCCTGTTATATGACATGTATTTGCTAAATGAATTAAAAGGAAATATCATGTGTTTAATATAGGAGGAGGGGGTCCTGGAATAGGAAGCTTGAAGGAAATGGTAAATTTGGAATACTCACACAAAGGAGGAAAGGCATGACTAGCACTTATCAAACCACTACTAAAAGAGTCCAGATCACTAATATAGAAATATTGCAATATCAGTGATCAGGTTGAGAGAGATTATGAAGCAACTTGTAGTTTTACTAAATGTCAGAAGGTAATATAGAAATGCAACCTGGCCTCGGTCATTCCATTTATTTAAACATTTAAGTATGGACTCTTAGAAAAGAAACAAGATCAATAATAAGAAAATAAGATAAAACAAAGAGATAATTTATGTTCCAGTACTTAAAATTATAATACACATTAAGTGGTTTTCAATTAGGACTCAAAATAATACATCAATAACGTTTAACATATGTGGACTTAAGAAGTCCTCAGTTATTTGTTTAAACAATGAAACATGCTAAGGACCACAAACATCATACAGTTTCTTTGGCATTACACAAAATTTTTCCTGAAAGAATGCTTCCCCTTTACAATGAATCTGCTCTATGAACCAAGCATATAAGTAGACAGTCCTACTATTAGATGGCATACTGAGCTAAAGTGTGTTTACAGAATGCCCTGACATTTCAATGAGGTGGATAAGCCTTCCTTTAGATTTAAATAACAGCCGCAAAAATACAATACCATCCTCACCAGCGCAATGAAAGAAAAAAGGTCATGCATCCCATCAGCTTCTTTAATACTAACTACCGTACTAGAAATCCTTAGTTCCTTCTTGATGGTACAATACATACTTTTAAATATTAAATATTTAAAAATAGACATCCTGATACACTGAGACATACACTAAAGTCTTCAAATCACAGTTTTTCTTTAACATTAAACTTCATGCAAAAATAGGTTAGTTTTAGACAAGACAAATTTAATTTGTTAAATACACTCTTTAATTGTGCATTTGCTTCTTTATTTAGAAAATATTAATTTGGTTACATTTTCCCCTATTGTTAGAAGCAAAAAAAAAAAAAAACAACCTCAAGACGTTAAAGATTCTAAAACGCCTGCTTGCCACAGTCCAAATGTGTAGATGTTAAATGAAGGAACCATTATAACATTGTTACTTTAGGAACATTATTATGACAGAAAACTACTTCTTAAGTAATCACCATAATTTCATCAGTGAATCATGTATTGCAAACAATCTCCATGATTTCCATTATTTTCCCTTATCAATACAAAACTAACATTCCAAGACCATCAACAAAAATGGGCATAGATGATCTTTCAATGCTTACAAGGTAAATCGTTGTTGAAAGTGTGTTGAAACTAAAGTAATTGCCACTGCAAAAACAAAGATTATCTTACACTACTTTATATATACCAGGCTATTATCCTCAACAGAATTTTTAGTTCTATATAAGCCCATAATCATTAAGACATAATTAAATGACATACAACCTAATCTCTCAAAATTTTCAAAGCCATTTTAATTGGATTGTTCAATTATGTTACATCTTCCCACTAATTTGAAAAAAATCCTTAGTGTTTATAAAGGCCAGGACTTGCAAAAACAATCTACAGGTTTTAAAGAGCTATTACCAAGGAAATCAACTCTCAACCTAGTCACCCCATTATCCTTCTAATATGAAGAAGATGGGATACACTAAGGAGAGGTCTGCACTACTCTCACCCGACCTCACTCTGGATACGCAGGTTTAGTCTATGATAGCAGTAGCAACGCCAAGTACTTTTTGCTACATTTCTGTAAAAAGCTAAAGGAAAAAAAAAGTGTGAAAAGAATGAAAGAAAAAACGCCAGGCTAAAGTTTTATCTCGGAATATTATCTAACTATAATGCCAGAGAAAAAGAGGAGAGGGAGAAAGAAAAGAGGATTGGATGGCACACTTCTATGTCTTACAGGAATCAGTGCCACTTGTCAATCTAGCCGATCTGGATAAGCTTTAATATGCACAAAATTCAGGGGTAAGTTCATTCATCGAGAGTGATATGTTTCACAATCTTACACTGAGCAACTTCTGATTACAAATGGCGATGAAATACACAAAAACACACTGCAGAGAAAAGCCCATTCAGACTTCTCTGAAAGCACTTATCCTCACGGACAACACGCCCGTTTTCAGTTTCCCCTAGAGTTCCAGGTTTCAAAAGTCACACTGCGGCGCAAGAAGGGGCCTAGAGAAGGGGTAAACGCCCGAAGGTGCAGACACTCTGCCAGCTGGGGGGTTGGGGACAGAGGCGAGGAGTGAATAGATGAGGGTCAGCTGGGCGCGGAGGCGCAGCAGCAGCTGCAGCCTGTGCGCTCGCCGGCGGGCAAGTGTCCCTGGGACAACCTGGCCGGGAGTCCGAAAGTCTCAGCTGCGGTCCCAGGAGAGGGTGGGGGACATGAACAAGTTGTGCCGCTCCCGAGGACTGCCGCGCGGGGTCCACGCCACCAGCCAGGCGAAGGCAGCCCCGCATCGGAGAAGGTGACCGGGCGCGGCAGGCAGCAGAGGGGCGTGCGCCCACACGTGCGCGAGCTGCAGGTGCCCGGGGGCGGCGCGTGCATGCTGGTGTGCGCGCGCGTGTGCGCGTGTGTACACGCGGACTCGCGAGGGAGGCGGCACCGGCCGGGCGGGCGCGAGGCGGGAGCTCGGGCGGAGGGCACCGCGGCACACACAGCCCTGACCCCCGCCCCCACCCGTCCCCCACCCCCCGCACCCCCAGGACTCGACGGGCCAGTTACCTTTCTCCTCTCTCCACACCTTTTTCTTCTTGTTGCTGGGGTACATGTTGCCGTGGGGGTGGCTGGCTTTAAGCTGCAAGTTCCCCAGGCTCACGGGCAAACAGGGTGTGTGTGGAGTGGGAGGGGTGGGAGGGGGCACTCGGGAGGAAAAAAGTGCAAGAGGCTCCGGGTCCCGCGCCACTCGCCAAACGCTGCCCTCTTCCCTCAGCCCGCGCTAGGCTTCGGCTCCCAACAGCCTCAGCCCCGCGGCCGCCGCCACAGCAGCACCTCAGAGCCTGTCAACTAGGTCACGCCTCGCGCTAACCTAACACCCGCGCAGGCCCCGCCTCCCAGCCGCTAGCCAGCGACGCCTCCCATTGGCTGCACCGCCCGCCGCTCTCCGAGTTCCAGTCACCGCGCGCCCCTACTTCGGCCTCAGGGCGCACGCGCAGGCGCAGGCTCGGGCCAGACGCCGAGGACGTTGGGGAGCTGGAGGGGCGGGGCCAGGGCGCGAGGGGGCTGGAGATGGCCTCGCGTTAGGGGGGCGGGGCGTGGAGCGGACGACTGGGAGGAGCGTGAGGCTGCTGGCGCTCGCCCCGGCTTCGCAGCGCGATGAGAAACTGAGGGCGTGGCCTATAGGGCCAGGTGTGCGAGGTGCCTGGCGAACCAGCGGGCGAAAGCTGCCTCTGCAGCTGGAGGATGTGAAAGTGGGAGGAGAAATGAATCAACGCGAACTGTCCATGTTTGCTCTAACTGACCCGTCTGGATGGATTTTCCAGATAATCTGAAGCTTTCTTCTTGGTGAGTAAATATAACCCGAAGAAGAGAGAGGATTGGGAAATAATTCCGGACCATACGCAATCAGCTCCTCAACCTTGTAGTAAAAATTACAGTTTTCACTGGAGTGTGGTGAAGTTTGGAAAGAGCAAAGACGAACTGTGCCAAACCAGGGTTTTAGGAACTTAGTAGTGGGCAACCAAAATGTTATATTGGAAACAAAAATCTTACATCAAAGCAAATTCTAGTGGGTGTCAACCAGAGCCAAGTCATCTTACCCTTTTGTTCCTCCAGTTGCTTCAACTAAAGGGCTGGCTTGATTCTGGGTAATACTAATCTGTTGGTGTTCTGAATATCCAGTCCACCACAAGAGTAGGGTGACCTAGAATTTAGAGGAAGTTTGACAACTCCCTCCCCCAAATGTATTGCATTTCTAAATATCAGACCATCTACAAGGCTGATTGGTGGAGGTAGTGAATCCACATTTATTTGACCATTGGGGTTGCCATGTTTTCTGTGCAGTACTTAAGCCAGGTGTGTAAGAGCTAATATTTGCAACACATTTTTTTAATAAGAAAAAAAGAAAAAAAGGAAGGTCCTATTAAGGATCGTAAAAAAAAAAAAAAAAGAAAGAAAATGTTTTGAGTAACAGGACACTCATGAGTATGATTCATGACATAGTAAGTTAATAATTTTTATTTTAACATTGTCTCTGCTTCTGTTTTTCTTTTAATATTGTGAATTTTGCTGGGAGAAATAAGGAACGTTTCAAGAAGGAAGTGACACTTGGGCTAGTAATAAAAATATGCACTTATTTTTTGGCAATGGAAGTAAAAGGAGGGCTCTGATTCAAGACACATTACAAAAGTAGAATCGATAAAAATTGGTAATGGAATAGATTTTGGGAACAGGATGAGGAAGAGAGAAGATAAGAGTTTCATGGAATAGTTTAGGAAGAGAATAGCAGTATTATTAATAATATTAGGCAATCCAGGAGCAGTTGCAGATTTTATGAGAAATATACTGAGTTCTTATTTAGAAATACTACATGTAAAGTGTCTGCAGGAAATTGCATCAGCCTGGGCACTATCTCTTTTGTTACGAGAGAGGCTGTTTCCGCCCCAGCCTAGAGTCCACCTATGCTTTCTTAGGAACCTTACACTATGCTACTGATTATTCTTTGTTTCATGGGAACTCAAGGAACTGGAACCATACATCAACTTTGAAACTCTCAAGTCTCTTCCATGTTAAAAAAAAAAAAAAAATTCCTCCTGTGATTCCACAACACCCTCCAACTACTGCTTCTCCTTCCTTTTCAAATGGTTGTCAATACCTGCTGTGTCAATTTCCTTACATCCCACTTTCTGCTTTTCAGTCCACTTTCTTCTGGGTTCTATCTTATTAACCAACTGAAACAGCTCTTATTAAGGTGAACAGTGACATTCATGTGCTATTTAATGGACATTTTTCAGTCTTTCTCTTACAAGATCTCTCAGTAGCATTTAACACTCAACCTCTCATTCCTCCTTGCAGCATTCTTTTCCTTCAATTTTTCTCACCCTTTTGAGATTCCACCTGTGTGGCCATTCCTTTAATTTCCTTTACTGGCCCGTCTTTCTTTTCAGCCATTACATTTTGGAGTTCATTAAGACTTAGTCTTAGCCCTTTGTCTCTTTTCACTTTATACCTTTTCTTTGAATAATTTCATCCATACTCATGGTTCAGGTATAACAGTGATTCTCAACCAGGGGCAGTTCTCCACAGGGGACACTGGCAGTGTCTGGAGACATTTTTGGTTGTCCCAACTGGAAAGAGTGCCACTGGCATCTAGTGGGCAGAGGTCAAAGATGCTGTTAAGCATCCTAAAGTACATGGAACAACCCCCACAACAAAGAATCATCTGCCAAAATTTCAGCACTGCTAAAGTTGGGAAACCCTAAGTTATACCAATGACTCCCAAAAATTATCTTCAGCAAAAATTTCTTCTTGAATTTTCAACCTATACATGCTACCATTCAATATCAACTTTAAGAGGCAGTGTTATGTACTGGTTAAAAGGCACCTGAAACTCGACCATCTGGATTCAAATCCTAAGTTCACCCTTATTGCTATGTGACTCTTGGCAAGTTACTCAGTCTCTACATCTTGCTTTTTTAATTATTATGTGGATATAATAATATAGTATCTACTTTGGTGTGAGGATGAAATAAACACGTAAAGTGACTAGCACCTAGGAAATGTGACAGAGATGTTCATTAACACAATTTTCTCTCTCTTGACCTGTAGGAAGACTATATTTCCCAGCATCCCTTGAAGTTTGATAGGACATGTGACTGCATCCTGGGTGGGTTATAAGGCAAGGGTGATATATGCCACTTCCAAGCCTAACCATTAAATCCTCTGTACACTCATTCATATTCTCTCTTTTCTTTCCATGGTGATCTCAGACAGCATCTCAAGAAGGAAGGAGCTTGGCTCCCTGAATCATTGCTTGAAGGAGTATTTCAGGGATCCAAGGAGTACCACATCAGGCTGTGATATAAACAAAAAACTTTATTATGTTAAAGCATTGGTATTTAGAGGGTGTTTCAACATTAAGTATTAATTATTCCGACAAAATACCATTATGATACAAGAGTACTAAATATCAATATTTAATTTCTCAAAAGTACCTAAAATTTACCATGTACCACACTGAACTCATGAACTTTCCTCCATACTTAGATTTCTTCCAGGGTCCCCTATCTCTTTGAATGGCTACATCACCCTTTCAGTTGAACAGTTAGGAACCCTAAACACCATCCCTGATACCTCTTACAACTTCATTCTCATTTCAAATGAATTGCTATATCGTCTCAATTTTATCTCCTGTATCACTCTCGAATTGCTCTTCTTTCCAATGGCACTACTCAGTAAGAATTTAACTGGACTATTACAAAAAGCTTCTTAACTTGCCCCCATGTCTTCTTTTGCCCCTCATATGTCCATTCTCTGCCCTGCATCTGGAGTTACCTCGTCAAATGTGATCATGTCATCTCACTGGTGTAAATTGTTCAATGACTTTTTGGTGTTCT
This sequence comes from Eumetopias jubatus, assembly GCF_037043125.1. Taxonomy (NCBI): domain Eukaryota; kingdom Metazoa; phylum Chordata; class Mammalia; order Carnivora; family Otariidae; genus Eumetopias; species Eumetopias jubatus. The sequence goes on from NW_028274815.1 coordinate 101,252,033, forward strand.
TTGCTCTGAACTGAATTGTATTCCCCCAAAATTCATATATTGAAACCTTAGCTGGCTGTGTGATTATATCTGGAGATAGGGTCTTTAGGAGGTACTTAAGTTTAAATGAGGTCACAAGCATGGGACCCTAATCCAGTAGGACTGTGGCCTTATAAGAAAAGGAAGGTGTGTTTGTGTGTGTATATATATATATGTATATATATATACATATATATTATTATTATTGGTTTCTCTGGAAACTGAATTGCAATTATTTTCCCCCTCCTACACCTACCCCTCATACCTGCCATGTGAAGGCACAGTGAGAAAGTGGCCATCTGCAAGATAGGAAGAGAGCCTTTGCCATAACCAGACTGACAATATCAGCATCCTGATCATAGACTTCTAGCCCCCAGAACTGTGAGAAAAAAATTCAGTTGGGGTGCCTGGGTGGCTCAGTCGTTAAGCGTCTGCCTTCAGCTCAGGTCATTATCCCAGGGTCCTGGGACAGAGCCTCGCATCGGGCTCCCTGCTCAGGGGAAAGCCTTCTTCTCCCTCCCTCTCTCCCTGACGCTCCCCCCTGCTTGTGCTCTCTCTCTCTCTCTCTTTCTCTTTGCCAAATAAATAAATAAAATCTTTTAAAAAATTCTTCTGTTTAAACCATCCAATCTATGGCATTTATTATGGCAGCGCAAGCTGACTACTACAGTCTTATAAAAACTAAATCATTAAGAATGGAGTGCCCATCACCTACCAATTCTGCTCCACCCCCACCACTCAATCTCTGGTTCCAATCATACCAACCATAGAGATTTTCACTTCCTTGAACACATCTTATTCATACCATGTGGTCTTTTCACATGTTTGCCACTATACCTGAGACATGATTTGCTTAGTGGACCCATTCTTACTCTTCAGAGTTTAGGCTAAAAATCATTCCCTGGCAAAGCCTTCCCTAACTCTGACCCCACCTGACCTCTACCCACAGTTTTCTTTTATATGCCCTCATTGCTAATTTATTTTCCTATGAAGCATGTTTTACACTTTGTAATTATACATTTATTTTAGTGATTCTTTTATTAATATTTATCTTTCAGTCTGGACTTAAAAACTCTCTGAGGACAGGAAATATATCTTTTTGCTCACTACCCACAGAGAATGGCACAATGCCTGACACATAATAGGTTCTCAATAAAAATTATTGAATGAGAAAAACTTTAAATGAGCATTATTCATACAGAGATGTTGATAAAACTAAGGAAGAGCACATGAGACCAAAAGGGGTTACATTGGAGAGGCCATAGTGTTAATGTGAAGCTAAGAAAGGAAATAACAAATGAAATTAACAAATGCCTGAAGGAGAGTGACCATTCATCCTTAGCATACAGTAGCTATTCAAAAATTAATGAATGAGGGAGTGATGGAATGAGTGAGAAATTGTGTTCAAGAAATTAGAAAAATAATTGCAATTCAGTTTCCAGAGAAACCAATAATATATTCTCAAGATGTTTGTGGTCAGAAATGTCAGATATCTCACAGAGATCAAGTAGGATGAGAACTGAGAAAAGACCATTGGATTTATAGTCTATGTGAATCAGTGAAAATAAAAACAATTGAAGAAGTGAGAGAAACAAGAAGTAGTGATTGTGAAATATTTTTTGACATGTTTAGAGGCTAAAGAATAATTAGAGGAGATAGAAGTTGAAAGGATACCAAAGCCAAGGTAAAATTTTTCTGAGACATGAAATGAAAAGTGTTTAAATTAAGAAGGCTGGTGACAAAAGATTGAAACAAAAAAAAAAAGAGAGAGAGAGAGAAAAGAAGGACAAATGTTAGACAGAAATACCAGAAAAAGATAAAGTAAATGTAGATAGAATCAAAAGTAGAATATAGAAAGGGCATTTCATCTTTTGTGATGAATGGAGATTCAAAAAATTTTTAAATAAAAAGAAAGTAGAGGGAAGACAAGTCTGGTGAGCTCAGTTTCAGTAAAAGTAGGAAGAAAAATCATCTCCTGAAAGATGCTAATAAATCTAGATCCAAATGGGGAATGAAAAAAAAAAAAGATTATTTGGAGAAGGCTTAACAGATGATATTTAAGAGTTTAAATCAATTTAGGTATTTTTTTAAAAGTACAGAAGTTAGGAAAATCCCATTTGAACTCCCTTGATGAAAGGAAAATGTACTAAGGACTATTCTGAATAATGGTCCCAAAGATTTCCAGGAGCTAATCTCTGGAACCTATGAATGTTACCTCATTTGGCAGAAGGGACTTTGCAGATATGACTGAGGATCTTGAGATGGGAAGATTATCCTGTATTATCATGGTTGGCCCTAAACGTAATCACAAGTGTCCCTATAAGAAGAAAACAAAGATTAAAGCATTGGGAAACTACTTAATAAAGGGAGTAAACCTGGAAATTCAAAGCAATAAATATGTTTCTTTCTGAAGTAATTACCTGTAAAACTAAAAGCTTAACATATATTCAGCATCATTTTCTCAGCTAGCTCCATTCCTTAGATAGTCTTAATATTTCCATGCTTTTACCTAAATATTAATTTTCATTTCTGGCCCTAACCTTGAGGGTACCCACTTATGAAATGCCCATATTGTTAAAGATAGCGAAGGTGTTTTTAAATACCTTTTAATGAAAGTGTAATGAAATACCTTTTTTAAAAAGTCATTGACCAAAAAAAAAAAAAAAAAGTCATTCATCACTGGGACTTTTTGCCTTTGTCCCAGTAAAACGTCAACAGTTTCTTACTCAAACAGAAGATAAACATTTTCACCCAGATGGGGACCAAAGCAGACTTGGTCTATATGTTTCTTGTCCACCATAGCCTTTAGATGTTAGAGTACAGGATGCTGTCAGGTCGGCTCATATACTTAATTGTGTTTTCATTTAAGTGCAGCTTGCACTGCTGAAGGTAAAATAAGAATAAGAACTTCTAGCAACTCTAAATATTATTTGCACATTATTGTGGACATGTACAAATTGGACTTCTGGTTTCTTCCTTTCCTAAGAAAGGTAAGAGTTGCCTCTTACCTATCTCAAACCTACCCCTTATCTCCTACCAGAGTAGCAGACTAGATTTGGCTCCCTCCCCATAGTCTGATTTCTTCAGGAACTGCCTTCATTCCAGTTGAAAGGAATTTCCTGGCAGCTCATTGGCCCAAGAGTGAGGAAATGGTTGCTTAGCAACCAAATCTTGACACCCCCCCCCCCACCACCAACAGACCTGAAAAGAGGAAGCTTGTGGGTCAGCCACTTAGTTCTGCCTGTGTTATAGTGAGGAGGAGCTGCTTAGGAGAAGATGAAGCCCTTGTCCCTGTTAATTGAGATATTGATCATTCTTGGGGTCATAATTAAAAGTAAGTTTTTCTGTCCTTGTGGTTGTCTATGAGGGTCTTTTTAACAGCAGTAAGGGTGGAAGCTGATTAGAAGATCAGAAATATCACTATACTCCCAATTGATACCATTTTCGTGTAAGTACTTAAAAATATCCAGGAAGGATAGATATCAATGATACTCTTATTTAGGACAACACTTGGAAAGGATATGTGTATGAGAGTGAGATAAAGAGAGGGAGGGAGGGAGATAAAAGTAGAAAAGATGGAGCAAATCTATGACGAAAGCATTACAGTAATTTTTATAGAGTAGGGATATTTGAGACAGGTTGTTAAATTTTGTTAAATCCAGAATATTATGAAGATCTAATTCCAGACTTTAAAGGAAAAGTAGAGGATTCAAAGAATGGTAAAGCGCATTAATTTATATTCTTACAATCTTCTTTTAATCTTTTCACAATAACAATTGTACTTCCAAAGTTTCCATGATTCCTAACTAGTTATTATCTTAATATGGAAATTATTTTCCAGTCTTGTTTCTCTGGCCATTTATTGAATTAATTTTTACCCAATCCTCAAATAATTTACTCATTATGAATTCAATCTAAGAAATATTTATTTACATTTAACCCAGGAATGCAAGGTTGGTATAATATCTGAACATTAATCAATGTAACTTCCCACATCAGTAGAATAAAAGAGACCACACAATCATCTCAATTGATACAAGAAAGACATTTGACAGAATTCAACACCCCTTTCTGATAAAACACTCAACAAATTAGAGTGTTTCTGATAAACACTCACAAAATTCACACCTCTACCTACACTTGTGGTGGACATAGCATAATATATAAACCTGTCAAATCACTTAGTTGTACACCTGAAACTAATGTAACACTGTGTGTCAACTATACTTAAAAAAAAAAAAATCCACACCTAGTGTATTTAATGGTGAAAACCTGAATGCTTTCCCCCCAAGGTCAGGAACAAGACACTCTCACCATTTCTATTCATGCATTTCAACATTGTACAGGAGGGCTTAGCCAAGGCAATTAGATAAAAATAAGAAATAAAAGATATCAAGATTGGTAAGGAAGAAGTAAAACTATCTGTATTAATTAAAGACATAATTTTATGTATAGAAAACCCTAAGGTATCCACAAAAAAACTATTAGAACTAAGAAATGAGTTCAGCAAGGCTGCAGAATAAAAGGTCGATATACAAAAATCAACTATATTTCTTTACAGTCACAGTGAACAAACAAAAAAACGAAATCAAAGGTTCCATTTAGAATAGCATGAAAAAGAATAGAGAACTTAGGAATAAATTTGACAAAACTGCAAAGCTCATACTCTGAAAACTACAAATAATTGTGGAAAGAAATTAAAGAAAACCGCAATAAATGAAAATATGTATCATATTCATGGATTGGAAACCTTAATGTTAAGACAGCAATACTCCAAATTCATCTACAGGTTCAATACAAAATCCCAGCTGATTTCTTTGCAGAAATTAAGAAAATGATCTGAAAATTAATACAGAAATGAACATTTTTAAACAAAAAGAACAAATTTGGAGGACTCACACTTCCCAATTTCAATATTTATTACAAAGCTACAGTAATGAAGACAGTATGGTACTGGCATGAGGACAGACATATAGATCAATGGAATATCACAGAGTTCAGAAATAAATCCTCACATTCATATGGTCAATTGATTTTTGGCAAAGATGCCAAGGCATCTCAGTTGAGAGGGGAAAAAATAATCTCTTCAACAGATGACGGGGAAGACTGCAGAGCCACATGCACAAAAAAAAAAAAAAAAAAAAGAATTTGGATACCTACCTCATACCATACACAAAAATTAATATAAAATGGGTCAAAGACCTAAATATAATAGCTAAAGTTTTAAATCTCTTAGAAGAAAACAGGCATAAATCTTTGTGACCTTGGATTAGGCAAATGATTTCTTAAATATGCCACCAAAAGTACAAGAAAAGAACAAACAGATAAACTGGGCATCATCAATATTAAGCACTTTTATGCTTCAGAGGACATCATCAAGAAACTGAAAAGACAATCCACAAAACAGAAAATTTTTGCAAATCATATATCCAATAAGGTTTAGTATTCAGAATGTAAAAACAACTTTTACTTCTCATCAGCAAAATGACAACTCAGTTTTTTAAATGGGCAATAAACATTTGGGTACAGGTTTTCTGTTTGGACATATGCTTTCATTTCTCTTGAATATGTAACTGTGGAATTGGATAAATGTTACTCCAGAAATTATATAAAAATGACCACCAAATACATGAAAATCTATTAAACATCACTGACCATTAAGAAAATGCTAATCAGGGTGCCTGAGTGGCTCAGTTGGTTAAGCAATGGCCTTCGGCTCAGGTCATGATCCCGAGGTCCTGGGATCGAGTCCCACATTGGGCTCCCTGCTCGGCGGGGAGTCTGCTTCTCCCTCTGACCCTACCCCCTCTTGTGCTCTCTCTCTCACTCTCTCTCTCTCAAATAAATAAAATAAAATCTTTTTTAAAAAAAGAAAATGCTAATCAAAACCACAGTGAGATGCCACAATGAGGACTCAACTATAGCAATAGCATTCGGAACTGAGAGGAGTAGATGGATAGTAAGGCTAGAGAGAATAGTGACATAAGAGTCCAAAGGGAGAGTGTGCTGAGAAGATGGGCATGTCCAATAATACCAAATGCCAGAGAGAGTGCAGGAGTAAGGTAAGGTCCAACAAGTGACCACTGGATTTAATAGCTGGGGAATTTTTACCTTTCGAGGACAGTTTTATCAGAGAAGCAGGGACAAAACCTGATATTGCTGTGAGCGAATAGGAGGAGAAAAAGTAGAGACGATGATAATTACAGAGTTCTTTTTGGATTATGGCACTTTGCAGGGTCAAACTTGAGTTTTCAACAGATACTTTCTTGATTGCAGGTCTACAGAGACCCAAGGAAGTAGTTAGTAGGGGAGAAGACAGTTTCTTTACAAGCTAGTGCAAAAAGACCTAAGATTCATACACAAAATCAGGTTTTAACCCCACTTAGTTTTTTCTTTTCCTGCCTTCCTACCCCTAGTTCTCTAGGCAAAACAAACAGGTCTGCCTTTTTTCTTTCAAATACACCTTGCAAACTTGCATATTTTTTATACATTTTTTCACTTGATGCTCAATGTACTTTGACTTCACCTATATAAAAAGATTGAGAGAAGGAAGCTGCCATAACTATGTGATTGTTCCTGACTCTGCATCACCTAGGGAAGGTTCTAAGAGAGCTACTGAGATTTTTTCCTTTCTTTCTTTCTTTCTTTCTTTCTTTCTTTCTTTTTTTTTTTTTTTTTTTGCCTTTTGGTAAATGCTCAAAATAAATAGTTGATGATGATGGAAAGATGAATAGTTTATCCCAAAGTGTGGCTTAGAAAATGGAAGTAAAATCAATAGTGTGTTTTTTTTTCTGTTTCCACCCTACCAACCCAGCCTCTGATTTAAGGTAGCATAGGGTATATAACTGAGGCAGAGAAAAGACATTGCCAGAAATCCTATCCGGGATCCAAGGTTTCCCTATCTTATCTATCTCTCTCTAGTAGTAATTCTTCATTACCATACAAGTTCTACAATTAGAAAAAAAAATAATATAAAACAAAAGGAAACAAAGTTTATAGCAACTCTCTCCCCTGACACCCACCCAGCAACTCTATCCCAGTTGAAAAAGGCAAGTTGCTCATTGATCTCAAACTAACCAGAATTCAGGAAACAATTGTCTAGCAACCATATCTAGTTCCTTGTCAGGTCCAGACAGGAGCCACATAGAGGCCAAGTCCTGGACATGTTGCAGAGGATACTAAGCCTAAGCAGTACAAGCAGAATATATCTTACTGCTTCGTAAATAGGCTTGCTATTACCAGTGCTGTTTTGAATAACTTGTGAAATTTAGGAGTTCTAAGTTACCTTTGCTTCCTTTCAGTTCTTTTACATTATACTTCTAAAAGGGGGGGGGGGGATATAGTGCAAGTATCTGGAGCATCGTTCCTTGAAGAGAAGCAGGAGAGAGCAAGTGTGTTATGGTGGGATTGTTAACTACTAGAGAGAAATTTGATTGCTATGTTATGTTATGGATCAGTAAGGAAGCTGATTTCTCTTTTGTGAATTGTCCTGAACAATGTAAGGTTCTTTCTTCATAACCTACGTTCATCTGAAAGGTTTCTACAGCCCTACAATTCTACTACTACTTCTACAATTTCTACTACTCTTTGGAACCATTCAGTAGGACAGCACCCAGTGGGGGTAGGGCAGCCCTCAAGTTGGAGGCATACACCCTCCCCCACCACCACTGAACCCATTAATGTCCATGCAACAGCCTTATTTCCCATTACTCAGGCTGCTTTGAGGAACTGCCTTCTTCTGACACTCTTCCCAATTCTACTCCATTTTCTCCATACAAAGGTTCGTATGTCTCTCTTGTCACATTCCTGCCCCAAGAATTCTCTCTGCCAGTGACAACCCTCTACCTGCTCCTAAGTGATCCTAAGATCTACTTCCCACCCGTTGAGACTGCTCTCTCAAAGAATACAAATCGCCCACTGATGACTAATCCAGTGGCCTCTCACTGTTCTTGCTACTTAACCTCTATACAGCATTTGACACTATTCACCATCTTCTTTCCTCCCTGAACCTATGTAGAATCTTAGGCTCTCATTGGCTTGCTTTTCTCAACCCTCCCTTTAAATATTGTGCCCAAAGTTCAGTGTGTGGCTCTCTTGTTCTTCATATTCTATGTCTCTTTCTCTCTTCCAAGCCCCAGCTTCTTTTTCCTATGTATTTGCACCCCCGACCTTCCTCTTGATCTTAGATGTGCAGGTCAGCTGCATGATGATCATGAATAGTCTGCATGGTCTGCAAAATGTCTTAAATTCAGTCTCAAAGTTAGCTCCTCTTCTGTGTTTCTTCTCTTATTAATGGCATTAATATCCCTCCCTGCTCCACTACTTCTCAAGCACAAAACCTCAAAATTATATAATCATACAGTTATAGTGCACTAAGTAGCATCTAATTTAATGTTTTTTATAGATGTAGGACTGGGGCCCAGAGTGGTGAAACTGATTCCACAGGATCATTCTGCAAAGTCAGAATCTCTGAATCCTTTACAATTATTAATTCCTTTATTCCTTTGTCAAATCCTGTCAATTCCACAGTGCTTCTCTCATCTATGCATTTTCATGTCTCAATTTAGAGTCTCATTTTTGTATCTTTTATCTACATGACTGCACTTCTAGCTCTTCTGTCTTATTCACAATACAATACCACCAAAAATAATATTCCTAAACCCCAGGCTTGATCGTAATAAAATTCCAACATCTTGTCCAGCAGTCAAAATCCTATGCAATTAGATCCCAACTTCCTTTCTATTTTGTCTCTGTTACATACATAGTCTATTTCAACTAATTCAAACTATCAGATACTCAGTATACCTACATAACTCTCTCACTTGCATGGCTTTCTCAATCTGTTCTGCAGACAAACAGTCTGCAATGATGGCCTGTCTGCAGGAATGTAGTGTCCTTCCATTTTCTTCCCCATCACCACCATAAGTCTACAGCACAACATCCCGTTCATCTTTTAAGGTCCATCTCAAGTTCTACTTCCTCCAAAAAAAAAAAAAAAAAAAACTTTTCCAAGCCCTTCCTCATAGCACATTGCACCTTTATTTTCTTATGCATCATGGCCTCATAATTGAGTTAATTTTTAACTCCCTCACCAGATTGTCAACAATTTTTAAAATTAGCCCTTACAACACTTTAAAATTTGTAAAACACATTCCTGAAACCTGTGGGGTAGATCACGCAGACATTCTTATTTGTCTAAATGTACAGATTTTCAAAACCCCGAAGTACACAGTAAGATCTGAATCCTCCAATGGGAATCAAGTTTTGTTTTGTTTTCACTCTGTATCACCTGTTTGTTATTCTTTTTTTTTAAAGATTTTATTTATTTGAGACAGAATGAGAGAGAGAGAGAGAGAGCACATGAGAGGGGGGAGGGTCAGAGGGAGAAGCAGACTCCCCGCTGAGCAGGGAGCCCGACGTGGGACTCGATCCCGGGATTCCAGGATCATGACCTGAGCCGAAGGCAGTCGCTTAACCAACCGAGCCACCCAGTCACCCTGTTTGTTATTCTAAGTCTTTAGTATTTATATGTATTAGTATGTTATGCTAAGTTTAAGTGTTCTACAAAGTGGACTGCTCAAAGTTTTTGCCTCATAATCATATTTACTTACCTCAGGCTATTTCAACATGCTACCAAGCAGCCAGCTGAGAAATAAAAACTTCAATCCATCATTCAAACATTTTAAAATGTAGTATACATATGTTCGCTTCTATATAGAACAAACAGCTAGGTGATTGATTATTTTTCAACCAGTTGTTTTGGCAGTATGATGATTACATAAACTCCAACAGTGGCATTTTATCAGTTTTTCATTGATTTTATAATTTTACTGGCATCTGCAATTTATTTAGTGTAGCCATCTAATTTTATTTACGTAGTATTTATATAGTTCATCAGCCAAGGAGATACGCTAGGCAAGAAAACCTGGTTTCTTAAGACTTCTTTAAGTCTTAGGTCTGCCTCACAGACTTGGTGCCAAAATTACAGCATTAGGCTTGAAGAGAATATTCCCAGAATGGAAAAAGTATACACCCTTCATCTTCTCTGATAGAAGATAGTTTTTAAAAACAATTCATTGGGGCGCGTGGGTGGCTGTGTCAGTTAAGCATCTGCCTTCAGCTCCGGTCATGATCCTAGGGTCCTGGGTCAGTCCCACATCAGGCTCCCTGCTCCACAGGGAGCCTGCTATCCCTTTCCCCTGCTTGTGCGCTCTCGCTCTCTCACTCTCTCTCTGTCAAATAAATAAATACAATTCATCATCTCTAGAAAACAAGTAGGAATACCCTCGATGAAAAAGAAATTATCAATACTTAAGAGACAAAATAGGAGATGGAATGGACTTAAAAGAAGAAACTTTTGCCCCAAAATGTACAAAAGAGAATATGGTTACATATGATGTACATGTAGGCTCAGGAAAAAGGAAAGGATCCCTGAAGCAAAAAGAAAAGATTGTTGGTTGGAAACAACAGCAGCTTCAGCCTAGCAGTCTGACTCCTATGCCCCTCAACACCCCTTCCATATGCAAAGGAGAAGGCAGCACTTTTATTTCTGGTAATGAAAGGCTAGGTCACTAGGTTATTTAGTCCAACCCTCCCACTGAAAATAAATGGTGCATAAAATATACACACTTCTTAAATGAAACAAAGAGTTGAGAAGACAGTAAAGAACTACCAGACAAAAATGTAAGGAATTGCTAGAATACAGCGAAGCAAGCACAGAACATCTGAGCAGGGCCAGGACTTGCCTCACCTTGGTCCCAGCCCTCTACCTGAACATCAAAGCAACTGTTACCCTGAGCCAGACAAACTTGGGCTGTGGTTTTAGTGGCCTCACAAAGCAAGGAGAACAGAATCTAATTCTCAAGACCTGTCCAAGGTGAGGAGTCTAATAGGAGACCTTTTCAACATTAACCGAAGACCGTAAAATATTCTACTCTTAGGATAAAGGCAGCCCAGAAGGAAATCCACCCCTTCCTAAATCCAGGGATCTACAGAGACTTGACATCTAGTAGAACAAAGAGTAAAGGAAAAGGAAGAAATACATTCCTGAGAAATTGTAGTCACACTAGATCTAAGATAGTCCTGTACTTGGTACTGCCCCAGGCACCTGGCAAAAGCAAATTGCTATTCTCTCCATGGGAAAGCAATTTCATTTTAGGTCTCAATCCGAGTTCACAAGGAGACAAGGCATGAGGTGGGAGATTTGGGGTGGCATTTTGGCAGAGATGTAAGTTCTGCAAATGGCTAGTGATACTGAGGGAGCACCTATTCCTGGATGACTAGGTCCTGTCACATACTGATAGTTTATCCTGAAACACCCACAAAGTTACTGGTGGCAAGCTGAGGTGATTGTTATAGCATTCAGAGACAGATTAAAAGGGGGAAATCCAAGTCCAACATGAGGAAAACTGACACCACAGAAAAGAAAAGCATCAGCCTACACATGGAAACACACACCCCACACCATAATACCTGAGGAAACAGAACAAGTAGAGGGGATGGTTGCGGTCTTCAAAACATAAAATGATTATCATAAGATGTATTTAGAGATGTTATTGTAGCCATAAAAGATGAGCTACTTTGGAAATGAAATATATGATAGTAAAAATAAAACCTCAAAGCTGAATACCAACATTGACAGAGCTGAAGAGCAACCCAGAGACTCAAAAATCAAACAAATCCTCTTATAAGCACAATGCAAATGGACAGAGAAATGACACGTATGAAATAAAGGTTCAAGGACATAGGGGATGTATCCAAAAGTTACAAATTCACATAATGGGGTCACCAGAAAGAGAAAATGAAGAACTGAGAGCAAGAAATAAATAAATTAAAAGTTCCCAGATCTTAAAAAGACCTTTTTTTAGTCTTTAGATTAAGTTCCACTAAGCGCCAAGTAAGAAGACTGAGAAAAGATGCACTCCTAGAAAGTGAGGGTAAAATTTTAGTACTTTATGGATAATCAGAAAATCCTAAAACCTTCTAAAGAGAAAAAATACAGGGGCACCTGGGTGTCTCAGTCAGTTAAGCGTCTGCCTTTGGCTCAGGTCATGATCCTAGGGTCCTAAGATCAAGCCCCGTGTCAGGCTCTCTGCTCAGCAGTGAGTCTGCTTCTCCCTTTGCCTCTGTGCTCCTTCTGTGCTCTCTCGTGCTTTCTTGTGCTCTCTCTTGCTCTCTCTCAGGTAAATAAAATCTTTTAAAAAGAGAGAAAAAATACCTTATTTACAAGGTGAAAAATAGCATGTCGACATCAACTTCATTAGCAATATTGGGTACAAAAAGACACTGGAGAAATATTTTCTAAGTACTGACGTGAAATGATTTTGAATCTAGACATATAATCTGACAAACTGTAAAACAAGTGTAATGGCAAAATAAGATATTTTCAAACATGAATAGATTCAGAAAATTTATCACCCACAAATCCTAACTGAAATTTGGTTAGAAAATATAATCCAGCAAAATAAAATATGAGTTCAAGAGGAAGACTAAAAATCAGTGGTAACCAAAGAAACCTTCAAAACATGATAAATCTAAGCAAATGCCTATTCTAATTTTAAAAAATAAAACAATCAAATTCATTTTTAAAAATCCCTTTCACGGGGTGCCTGGGTGGCTCAGTCGTTAAGCATCTGCCTTCAGCTCAGGTCATGGTCCCAGGGTCCTGGAATCGAGCCCTGCATCGGGCTCCCTGGTTAGCGGGAGCCCTCCTTCCCCCTCTCCCACTCCCCCTGCTTGTGTTCCTTTTCTCACTGTGTCTCTGTCAAATAAATAAATAAAATCTTTAAAGAAAAAAAATCCCTTTCACAAGGGAACCCTCTTAGACTGTTGGTGGGAATGCAAACTGGTGCAGCCACTCTGGAAAACAGTATGAAGGTTCCTAAAAAAGTTAAAAATAGAACTACCCTGGGGTGCCTGGGTGGCTCAGTTGTTAAGTGTCTGCCTTCGGCTCAGGCCACACATCGGGCTCCCTGCTCAGTGGGAAGCCTGCTTCTCCCTCTCCCACTCCCCCTGCTTGTGTTCCCTCTCTCGCTGTCTCTCTCTGTGAAATAAATAAATAAAATCTTTAAAAAAAATAGAACTACCCTATGATCCAGCAATTGCACTACTAGGTATTTACCCAAAGAATAAAAAACTACTAACTCAAAGAGATACATGCACCCCAATGTTTATAGCAGCATAATCAACAATAGTCAAATTATGGAGAGAGCCCAGATGCCCATCAACCAATGAATGGATAAAGAAGATGTGATATATATATGCAATGGAATATTACTCAGCCACAAAAAAAGAGTGAAATCTTGGCATTTGCAATGATGTGGTCAGAGCTAGAGAGTATTATGCTAAGCAAAATAAGCCAGAGAGGGACAAACACCATATAATTTCATTTGTATGTGTAATTTAAGAAACAAAACAGATGAACATATGGGGCAGAAAAAGAGAGGCAAACCAGAAAACAAACTCTCAACTATAGAGAACAAACTGAGAGTTGCTGGAGGAGAGGTGGGCGGTGGGATGGGTTAAATGAGTGATGGGTATTAAGGAGGGCACTTGTTGTGATGAGCGCTGGGTGTTGTATGTAAGTGGTGAATAGCCAAATTCTACACTTAAAACTAATATTACACTGTATGTTAACTGGAATTTAAATAAAAACTTGAAAAAAAGAAAAAATCCCTTTCACAGTAGCAACAGAAATTTAAAAATAGCTAGGAATAAATTTAATAAAAATTAAACAAGGCATATATGAGTAATAAAAATGAAAATTTTCTGAAGAGCATTAAACAGAAAACAATAAATTCAGGCTATACACCCAAGTGAATCTCAATAATGTAAATATGCCAGGTAAATCCAATGCAATCCAGTGAAAATACCAACACATTTCTTAAATGAATCTGACAACCTTATTCTAAAATTCATCTAGGAAAGAAGTTATACTAGAATTCCCAAGATAAGGTTTTTTCCAAAGATATTTACTTATTTATTTATTTAAGAGAGAGAGAAGGGAGAGGAGCAGAGAGATAGGGGACAAATCCCCGACAACCCCAAGATCATGACCTGAGCCGAAATAAAGAGTTGGACGCTTAACTGATTGACCCACCCAGACACCCCTCCCAAGATAAGTTTTTAAAAGAGGAAAAAGAAAGGTGTGTGGGTAGGTGCTTGTGTATCTGCACAGAGAAGTTCTTGCACAAATAGTAAAATATGCAATTATAAATCTACAGTAATTAGGGTATTGCCAGAAGAATAGACAAATGCATCAAGAAAATAGAGTTTAAAAATGAAACAATATACAAATGAGAATTTAGTACCTGAAAGGAGGTTTCTAAATGCAATAGGTCTATAATGAATGTTATTGTCAAATTGTCTATTTATTAGGAAAAATCAGATTCCACTTCATACCAATCAAAAAAACTGAGTCCAGATGGATTAAAAACATAAACAGTAAAAGGAAAACTATAAAAATAGCTGAAGGAAATACAGGAAAATATATATTCAAGTGATTGGTAAGACCTTGAACAAGACAGACACACAAACACACACACATATACACACAAAGGTTATAAGTGAGGAAAAGGTAGATAGTTGTGACTACATTTGAATTTAAAACAACTCTGTTGCAAAGGATACCATATCCAGTTAAAAGGCTAACAACAGACTGAAAAATATATAACATAAACACCAATCAAATAATATCCAGAATGTATTTTAAAACTCCTAACAATCCTTTCTTAAGAGCCTAATAGAAAAAAGAAAAAAAAAGTGTAATAGAAAGATGGGGAAAATATCTTAACAGTTCATTCCTTGGAAAGGAAAATACAAATGCTCCTAAATGTGACCTTGCCAGTAATCATGCAAATGGAAATTAATAGTGAAATACCAGTTTATCCCAGGGCGCCTGGGAGGCTCAGTTGGTTAAGCGTTTGCCTTCAGGTTGGGTCATGATCTCAGGGTCCTGGGATCTAACCCCACTTGGGGCTCCCTTCTCAGAGGGGAGTCTGCTTCTCCTGCTCCCTCTGCCCCTCCCCCCACTCATGCATGCTCTCCCGTGCACTCTCTCTCTCAAATAAATAAATGAAATCTTAAAAAAAAAAAAAAAAAGGAAATACCAGTTCATCCCAATACATTTGCAAAAATTGAAAAATGTTGGTTAGGGTGAGGAAAGATTCATACTCTAATAAACCATGTGTGGAAGTATAAGTCAGAGTGGTTTTTCTGGGAATGACTATTTGCTATTCATTAAAATTTATATTGGACCTACTACTTCTCAGGTGACCAAATTGATTTCTCATTGTTTACTTTGGCAAACCCTTACATATGTTTCACAGGAAACATGTTCAAGATGATCCATTATAGTATTTTTTGCAATAGCGAAGTAATTGAAAACATTATAAATGTCTATCCATTAAATGATTAAGTGTAACACCATTGTAGAGATGACTCCCTTCCAACCCTAAAATTCTGGATTTTATCTTATAGCATGTCAGAACTCCTCAAGAACATAAGGATTAACAAAGAATTCCTACACCTAAACTAATGTCTTATCTCCACATTCAATAAATGTTGAACCTCACATAGTTACAGTATCAGAGCTACTATGTCACATACATAATATTCTACAAATGTATTTTTATATTTCTATGAAAATATACCAAAATTCAAAAACTAAGGGATTTCTATATGATTATTTCCTTGGGTTGATTAACTCAGTAGTACCAGATAAAATATCTAAACTTTTGTCAGTTTTAATTCTCATTGCATTAATTATTTAAGTAGTACTTTTAATCACCCCAAGTTATACTGTAGTAATTTCAGGTAATGCTATATAATGCCATAGACATTTAGATCACTAGAGAAGACAAGATATGGTAAACATAAATGCCTTGACCAAGATCAATTAGTACATCCATTTACAAAGAGAATTAATACTCTAGAATTGAAGACTTCTGAATCCTATTATCTTGCTCCACTGATAATTCATGTTTCTTTACCTTTCAGAGAGACACTGATAATGAAAAGACATAAGAGCTAAAAGCTGCAAGAGTTCTAAACCTGCTTTGAAACTGGTTCTTATAATACTCAAAACAAATCATCTATATCAGGTTCCCAAAAGCAATTGATCAGTTACTTCTCTGGATTTGATCAATTACATATGCATTACAAACATGAACTTAAAAGCACCTTCAACCCAGTCAGCCCATTCCCAAATTTGACCACTGTTTTTGTTTTGTTTTGTTTTTTTATTATTATGTTATGTTAATCACCATACATCACATCATTTGTTTTTGATGTAGTGTTTCATGATTCATTATTTGCATATAACACCCAGTGCTCCATGCAGAAAGTGCCCTCTTTAATACCCATCACCAGGCTAACCCATCCTCCCACCCCCCTCCCGTCTAGAACCCTCAGTTTGTTTTTCAGAGTCCATCATCTCTCATGGTTCATCTCCCCCTCCGATTTCCCCCCCTTCATTCTTCCCCTCCTGCTATCTTCTTCTTTTTTTTTTAACATATAATGTATTATTTGTTTCAGAGGTACAGATCTGTGATTCAACAGTCTTGCACAATTCACAGTGCTCACCATAGCACATACCTTCCCCAATGTCTATCACCCAGCCACCCCATCCCTCTCACCCCCCATCACTCCAGCAACCCTCAGTTTGTTTCCTGAGATTAAGAATTTCTCATATCAGTGAGGTCATATGATACATGTCTTTCTCTGATTCACTTATTGCGCTCAGCATAACACCCTCCAGTTCCATCCACGTCGTTGCAAATGGCAACATTTCATTCCTTTTGATGGCTGCATAATATTCCATTGTGTATATATACCACATCTTTTTTATCCATTCATCTGTCGAAGGACATCTTGGCTCTTTCCACAGTTTGACTATTGTGGACATTGCTGCTATAAACATTGGCGTGCACGTACCCCTTTGGATGCCTACATTTGTATCTTTGGGGTAAATACCCAGTAGTGCAATTTCTGGATCGTATGGTAACTCTATTTTCAACTTTTGGAGGAACCTCCATACTGTTTTCCAGAGTGGCTGCACCAGCTTGCATTCCCACCAACAGTGTAGGAGGGTTCCCCTT
The DNA here is from genome assembly GCF_037043125.1 of Eumetopias jubatus. Lineage (NCBI taxonomy): Eukaryota > Metazoa > Chordata > Mammalia > Carnivora > Otariidae > Eumetopias > Eumetopias jubatus. The sequence continues at coordinate 101,269,147 of NW_028274815.1, forward strand.
TCTCTGCATCCCTGGCAACATCTGTCATTTCCTGATTTGTTAGCCCATTCCCAAATTTGTAATATTGTAATGGTGGAGCAGAATGGATAAGAAATCTATTAGTGCGGCTAGAAAAAAAAAGAATGATAATGTTACCCTTGTGTCATCTTTTTTTATGAAAAACAGAATCTTATATAAAGATTTAAAAAAATAATATAACTTCATGAATAGAACCGCTTAATTCAGACTTTTTGCAATGATGAAGCACAGCAAAAAAAGAAGTTTTTTTGAAGGGGAAAACCCTTATTTTGTTTTAAAAAATTGTCTTTGTGGCTATATAATTAAATTTGACAATTCCAAACCTGAGATTCTTTTATTCTAAGTTTTCACTACTAACTTAAAAAGCAGTTTCGTTGAATTTTAGATCCAGGAGCAGAATTATATGCTGTGTTATAATAAAAATATTTAATCAACCATCAGTTTTAATTAAGACATTATGCAGAGTGCTATGGGTGAACTTAAAAAACAGGGAAGTTGTCTCTGCAATTGGAGATCTTACAATCCATAGAATAAAATTTAGTATGTGATTCTGTGCTAACCTGAATGACACAGAACACAAGTCCTGAAGAAGTTCCAAAAAGGGAGAGGTTATTTAAGGCTGAAATATCTAGGAAAACCTGCAGGTAGGGGGGAAATGTATTTAGTCATTTTAACAAATAGGTTTTATAAATCTGTTGTAGGGCGGGAACTATTCTCGCACCAGGCCCCAGTGTTGAAACATGACAAACATGGGCTGAAAGGCTGAATAAAATTTGGATATTAAGGGAAGAAAGAGAAAACATTCCAAATTAGAAGTACACAAATAAAGGACATGGGTGTAAGAATGAGTGTAGTGTACATATGGGGTGGCAGGATACCACCACTTCAATAACAGTGGAGTATAATGGAAAATAAATTGGTTTAAAAAAGTAGGGTCAGGGGCGCCTGGGTGGCTCAGTCGGTTAAGCCACTGCCTTCAGCTCAGGTCATGATCCTGGAGTCCCAGGATCGAGTCCTGCATCAGACTCCCTGTTCGGCAGGGAGTCTGCTTCTCCCTCTGACCCTCCCCACTCTCATGCTCTCTCTCTCTCATTCTCTCTCTCTCTCAAATAAATAAATAAAATCCTTAAAAAAATAAAATAAATAAAAAGGTAGGGTCAGATCATTGAGAACCTTATATTTCTAAGCAGAGGAAACTAAAAGAAGCATTATTAAATGCCTGGCCCATGTCGGTCATTTTCATAGTCACGATCTCATTAAATTCTAAGTACAACTGCTCCCACTCCCCACTCACAACCACACCCTAGGTTTAAGATAATAATTCTCCTTATTGGGGCGCCTGGGTGGCTCAGTTGGTTAAGCGACTGCCTTCGGCTCAGGTCATGATCCTGGAGTCCCAGGATCGAGTCCCGCATCGGGTTCCCTGCTCGGCAGGGAGTCTGCTTCTCCCTCGGACCCTCCCCCCATCTCATGTGCTTTCTCTCTCTCTCTCATTCACTCTCTCAAATAAATAAATAAAATCTTTAAAAAAATAATAATAATAATTCTCCTTATTGAATGGATGAAAACACAGGTTCAGATGTTTTATGACTTGCTGAAGGTCACATAGCTAGAAAGCAGTAAAGTCAGAATTTGGTTCCCTCTCTTCTCACTCCAAGCCCAGTGCTCAATCCACTACATCCCAACTGTTTCTTCAGTTTTCACTTGACATGGTAAGAAACAGCCACTTAAAGAAACTTGAATAAGGGAATGACACCATACTTCCAGTTGGCATGGGCTTTTCATAAGCAGTAGTCTAGTGATGGAATCAGAATAGATGGAGAACTGGAACTTGCTAGGCTATTTTAGGACCTAGGAGTCATGTCATAAAGTCCTGGACTAGGCTAATGATAATGGACCAGAAGTTACAACTCAAAAACAAAACAAAGTTATGTTTGGCCATGGGGATGTTAGCATGGGATGAAGTAAAAAATGATGTATGATTAAACTTGGGAGACTGATGACCCCCTTCACAGGGACAGAACATAAGAGAGGAGAAACTGACTTAGGGAGCCAGCACATTAGCAATAATGATTTAGTTTGGAGACATTGGGACCTTAGAGGTGATAGCTATATGTCCAGGCCACCTTGCTGCTTATCCAGTCACATCTCAGCCAGTTCAGTACAGACTGGTGACAACTAAACAAGCAGCTTAAGTGTTTCCAATCTTCATCAAAACCCTAACTGAAAACAACCAACCTCACAGTTATAGCCTTTCAATTAAAATTGCTCAATATGTGTCTCTAAACTTAAAAGTTTTATTGCCCTATTCCTATAGGACAAATCATATTTTTCACTTGCATCATACTTTTTATAATTAACTGAATAATTATCCATTATAAAATTTAGTCAAACCCAAGTGTGCAAAAAGTATAACTTTCTTAATTGTTTAATAATGGAATTTAACTTCTATTTCAAGCTATAATAGTGGAAGCTTATCTTTGCTATTTCTCCCGCTCTTTCCTCCCTCCTAGTCCAGGGAATGTTTTCTCATTTGGGAAAGAGGGCAGAGAAGGTCTTGCTATTACCTTGCTATCATATATCAGGTATTCTCCTACATCTACTCTGTTGTCTAGGTTATAGGTCCTTTCTTTTTCTCCTAACATCCAAGAAGACACTTATCCCTTTCTTTCTGCCACATCACTCTCTTTTCTGAAGCAATAAGCAACTTGCTGGCTAAATGGGGAAAAGGACAGAGGATAGAAGAAAATACCAGGAAAAATCATCAGTCAACATGACCAAATATGTTCTACCATGTTTTCCCACTTGTAATTTGCACTTCTCCCTAATTATTTCTCATCTTATCAAGAATTAATAAAAATAAAATTTATTAAGCACTTTTTATGTGTTGGGCACTATACCAAGTACAATGCTGGATTACCCAATTATCCTTCAAGGTTGCTGTTAAGCTCTGTAATTGCACACTATAGGAGGTAATTCATAAACTCCTGGAAGGAACACTTTTGGCAATACTGAGAATTATTCAACCTTCTCTATTAGATTAAAACTCATAAAAATAAAAATAAAGAACTATTCACTCACCGTTAGCCTGTCCCTTAGTAACTTTCATATTTAAAATTTTGCCGTCTTTGTACTTGAAGAAGGAAGTTGAGGAGGAGGAGAGAACCAAAAGTTATACAATACTTATCCTTTCAAGACATTAGCTTTAAATTATAGAGTTTCAAAAAATCTGTAGTAGGGGCACCTGGGTGGTGCAGTTGGTTAAGTGTCCAACTCTTGGTTTCTGCTCAGGTCACGATCTCAGGGATTAAGCCCCATCTGCTTAAGACTCTCTCTCCCTTTCCCTCTGCGCTCCCCCCAACCCCGCGCGCTCTCTCCCTCTCTCAAATCTTAAAAAAAATCTATATTACTATATTAATATAACTAAGTCATTAGTCTATTACCAAATATATAATACATCAAAATGCATTTATTGGTCTACTAAGTTACTACAATATGCTAACATTTTCATTAGTACAGTTCTTTTATCATAAATCCCAATTTCCTTTATATCTTTAGAGACTTTGATAATGTCGAAATTTGGTCTAATTATATAGAAGTAATGACTGTAAATTATCCTTGTTTTTTTTTAAGATTTTATTTATTTATTTGAAGGAGAGAGTAAGCAAGAGAGAGAGAGCACGAGCAGGGGGAGGAGCAGAGGGAGAGGGAGAAGCAGACTCCCCGCTGAACAGGGAGTCCAACTCAAGCCTGGATCCCAGAACTCCGGGATCATGACCCAAGCTGAAGGCAGATGCTTAACTGACTGAGCCACCCACATGCCCCTATAAATTATTCTTGTTGAGAGTGGAATGGAATAGCTCCCTTCTATGTGGGCAATTCTTAGTGTACAGGTGTTAAAATTATTATATAACTGAAATGGGTCTCTTGAGGTCTGAGCTGTGATCAGTATGTAGAGGTTGGAGCTTTATCTGAGGGAAGATAGTATGTATGTCACCCCAAACCTGGAAGGGGCCTGGGGAAGAGAAAAGCTGTATCCATCAGAATAGGAGGGCCAGGGATGCCAGGGTGGTGCAGTTGGTTGAGCAGCTGACTCTTGGTTTCAGCTCAGGTTGTGATCTCAGGGTCATGGGATCAAGTCCACATCAGGCTCTATGATTAGCAAGGAATCTGCTTGGAATTCTCTCTCCCTCTCCCTCTGACCCTCTCATGCACACGCATGTGCACACGTGCACACACACAAATACACACACAATCTCTCTCTCTCTCTCTCTCGAATAAATCTTAAAAAAAAAATAGGAGGGCCTTAGGTAAGTGGCAGAGTTAGAAGTTGTATTCTTGCCCTTGATAACAAAGAGATCCAGGTGTTAAGGAGAATAACCCTATGGAGTGGAAAGATGACACTTTCCCCAGACATGTGAGAAAGATGTGAAATTCTTCCAGAAAAAGGAGTGAGACAGGACCAGGGAGAATGCAGTTGAGGTATTCTAGAACCACAGAACTGTCAGTGTATAATGGGCTCTGTCTATGCCTTTTATATTTTCTTTGCACTTCTGTGGGATTATTAGCTCTATTTTGAGAATTCCAGTCTGTTTTAGATGTAGTAAGAGTAATCAGGGAAAGGAATTTGAAGGGAAGGTGGTTGCAGCAGTTATCAGAATGAGAAAAAGCCAAAGAGAAGGTAAAATTCAGTAGGAGATTCTTCTTCCAGGGTTTACACCATATAGTTCCTTAATTTTATCTCAGTAAGGGAAGTGCTTTTCTCACAGATGCTAATACCACTTGCTTTTAAAAGGTAGGCCTTTGGAGAAGAGAAGGGAACTGACATTTATTATTTAGCTGCCATGTATTTAACAAACACCAAACACTACATTTTAAATCTATTCTGTCTTCACATCTACTCCAAGAGATAGGTGTAGTATTGCTATTCCCATTTTCTAGAAAACTGAGGCTCAGAGAGGTTAAATAACTTATCCAAGGTCACATGGCTAAGTAAAGAGATATGAAATGTTATTTCTGAACATCAGGCTTGATGATGTCCAAAACTAAGTATCTCACAAGCCAAAATAATAAATGTCCTAAAATCATAGTTGTTTCTTATTGGAAATTTTAATAGATAACTTCTAGTCCATTCAATAGAAACTGTTAAAATTTAAAAAGAAGAAAACTTTCAAATAGTAATTAGTAACTAGTGAAACAGATTATTGATATATGAAAAATACTTCTAAATGTGGACTTAAACCTGACTGAAGAGGAAACTGGAAGTCAACATAGGGAATTAGTGTTTATACAGTAAGCAACAGGGACTTAACGGGTTTTTAAGCAGATGTGTGTCTTGCTGGAAACAGTACTCAGGGAAAATTATTCTGAGGGTAGATGTAAATTAGATTAAAATTAGAGCAATCATAATTAAATCTGTTAGGAGCCTGTTATAAGAATGCAGGCATGAAATGATGAGGATCTGATTTATGCTGTGTTTTCCACAGGAAACTGAAAACTCACCCCTACAGAAATCCCTTTGGCAGAATTTTCTATGGAACCTTGTGGGTGCAAACTCTCACTCTTCTCACTCCTACATCTCCCCAGTTGTGTACCCACTTCTGGTGACTTAGATTCATCTACATACCTCTATCCCTGGCCTGACCTGCTCCCATGATTTTAGTCTCAGTTTTTGGAACCATCATTGTTGCCAGGTTTGTCTCTCATCGCTTGTCTCATCTCTGCCAACCTGGATTCCTTCTGTAGGTTCTCCTATGACTTGTGTTATTCTGCTTTCCTGTCATTACAGTTTAATTCTCAGAGCTTTACTTCTTAAGTGGCTGTCTGTTCAGGAACGAGTACATTATCCTTTTGTAGTTCCTGACCTCCTGCGCTCACCATCTGTCCATTCCAAAATCCTTGCTGACCCAGCTCAACCCTTAGGTCATGCCAAAAAGAAGAGGTGAGGACTGAGCATTGAGAAATACACAATCATTAGCAGACATAAAAACCAAAAAGGAACTCTAAAATAGAGGTTTGAAAGGAAGAAGGATATCCAGGATAGTATAAAGTCACAGAAGCCAATGTACTGCACAGAGTCTGAAAGAAAGTTCAGAAAGGAACCAATAGTATTTTTTATACCATTACTACATGTAATGAAGAATGAAGCACCATTTTAGAGAACTAGAATGGGAGAATCAATAAAATACTTATGTTTAGTTCCATTTGTAAATGTTGTTTGAACAAACAAGCAAAGATTTTATTTGCCTATAACTCCCCAGGCGGATTCCTTCATAAAGTACAGAGGAGGTTTTTTGTGTGTTTTGGGGTGTTTTGTGCTGCTTTTTTTTTTTCCCCAGAATCTTAGTCACATTAATCAGGTCCCAATGTTCATTCAAAGGAAGATGAAACATGTCTTGTAAAGAAAGGACATGAGCCACATTGGGGAAATGAAGGGTAAAGCCAGGAGCTAGTGTATATCAAGCCTTTCATAAGAAAGTGGATCTGAAAAGAATGGTCAGCAAGACAATAAATATTCTGGGGTATTATTTTCTTCTAAATCTTCTCTCAATGCTATGAGTACATTATATATTATTTATTTTGGCATTATTTACTGGTCTAATGTAGCTTCTGAGAATTGAGAGTTCTATCCAAGGAGTCCTAGTTGGCTGAAGAAGCAGATAAGGTTTTCAGTCATCAACTGCTGCATAACAAACCAAAACTTAGTGGTTTGAAACAACAATGATTTATTGATTCTCATAATTCTCTGTGGGTTGACTGGGTGATTTTTCTGCTGGTCTCACCTGGACTCACTCATGAAGCTCCATCAGCTGGTGGTCAGTTGAGACAGGTGGGCCTCTCTCCACTATTACCCCTGGCTTCTTAAGGGCATGGTGATCTCAGAACATTGTTCCAAGAGGGTAAAAGAGGCTGAAAGGATTAAGGACTAGTCTTGGAAGTTGAACAGTGTCATCTGCCACATTTCTGTTAGTCAAAGCAAGATACAGGGGCAGCCCATTGAAAGAGTGGGGAAAATAGTCTCCATCTCTTGATGGGAGAATTAGGCAAAGTTACATTGTAAAGGGGTATGAACATGGTAGTTGTGATTTATGGAGGCCATTGTTACAGTCTGCCACAGTCTACTCTCAGGCCCCAATGATTCACATCTGTCCCATGTGATTCTCACCCCTTCTAATATTGCCCAGGACTCATCCAGTCATAGCATTAGGCTCAAAATCTATGATCTCATAATCTGCATCAGGTTAAGATGTCAGTGAGACTCCTTGAATATAGTTCCTTAGTTTCAGACACCTATAAAATAAAAAGGCAAGTTATCCTCCATTCCCCCATATACCCAGTGTATATTGGAGAAATAGAAAACCATGCTACCCTAGACACTGCTGTCTAAAAAAGGGGAATGAGGCATGTGTAACAGTCACTGGTCCATGGCAATTTGGAAATCCAGCCAGGTGCATGTTGGCAGGTTTCTCTGCTTCAAGGGTAGGCAGTGTTCCTTGATGAGGGCCCTGTTCTACTCTCTTGGAGTAGTTCCCTAAACTTTTATTTTCCTTGGCTCTTGGAAACACCCTCTGGGCTCTTGGCTCTGACCTCTGATATCAGTACTCATAGAGGGAATTGATGAAACAGTGGAACAGGTCTCCAGCAATCACCAGTGTTCCTCAATTGAGATTTAAAAGCCTACAAGAGAGCCTTGTGCAAGATACTGTTGGTAGCAGAATCTGTTCCCCAGTAGCCAATCAAAACTTCATTTTCTTTAGGTGAAAACCTAAAAGCCTGAAGTTTAGAAAAGACATATTTTTGTTGTTGTGCATCTTCTGCTGGAAATAATGACCAACTTTTATATTCTTTTTACGTTTTAAGCTATTAAATACGTTGTTCCTTCAGTTACATTCTTACACCTCCTCCCATTTCACTAATTCTTTTATCTACATTTTTATCTACACTTACCCTACCTTTGATAATTGCTTTTAGCCTTGTAATTTTCATGTTAATGTCTGGCCACTGACAGCTTGATTTTCTGGTCCAGTGTATAATACAAATGTTATTCCACTTAATATCCATAATTTTCTCCTCTTGCTCTAATACACATGACACTTTGTACTTCTTGTTCTGTGTATTTTCTGTGCATACTCACTCTAATTTTATTCTGTGTACTTTGGGGAGTATAACAACGGGAATATATCAAATCACATTGCTTTTTCCAGTTTACTTTTTCTAGTTGTGATAATGGAGATTAAAAATTGCTAGACATTTACTGTAGCTATAATAGTCACATTGTCTGATTTCTAATACACAAATATAATTAGGCTAAGTAATTTGTTTTGAAACAAATGCCTTAATTGAGAGAGAAGTCATATTATAGACAAAGCATTAATGAATTCTAATTAAGTCTCTAATAATGCTTTTTCACCATGGTCCTTTTAAAATACTAATTTACATATATTATTATCTTGAAGGCATCTTAAATCCTTTAAGGAAGTAGGCCTTCTTTATAATAATCACAATCATAATTATATGTAGAGCTAACATTTATTAAGCTTAAATATGTATTGTATTTATATGTATTAAATATGTATTAAATATGTATTAAGTACTGTACTAAATACATAGATTATCTTATTCGATTACCATAACAAATTAATGAAACAGGTACAAAATCAGAACTAGCATACAGGCCTGTTTAACTCAAAGGCCACATGGTGGACCATTGCGCTATATTGATCGATAATGAGTATGAGTATCCATGGCCCCAAAATGATCATTTGGCAAACTTGGGATAAAGGAAGTTTCATTTACAATAACATTCTTATTCTGGCATAATTTATTTTACATCCTGAACCTGAAAAGAGCAATCCTATATAATATATAATTTTATGAAATATGTATAATCTTTAAAATATTTTCATATGCTTTATATTAATGCATTTATCACCATGAAGTTGTTGAATATTTATTTAGAATTTGCCAATTGTTTCCCTAGTTTGACAGAGGACTAAACATCGAACAATGTGGAATCAGTTCTATAAGGTCTGGCTTACAAAGCGAACAGAAAAGACATAGAATTGTGAGGCCAAATACTAAAGTTCATCAGTGAGAGAAAGAATAAAACATTTCAAATTAATAAATATAATATCAATGATAACATTAAAACATTCATAACCTGCTCTTGAAAGTATAAGCTCACAACTTTTGGAAATATAAAATTTTGACTATCCATATTTGTCTTGAGTCAAATTCTTCAGTCTATAAAGTGAACATATCACATATATGCATGTTTTAACTCAGGAAATATGTAGGGTCATTTTTACAGTGCATCAAATAATTTTTTTAGTAATGGAAAATTTATCAGTCCTACTAATGTAGTAGACATGCCATGATGTGACACCCTGTTATATCAGGTTTTCAAAGACTTATTTTTCTGAATATGTAAGTTAAGAAATTTAAGTCTTTGTAAAAATGAAATATACCAATGACTATATATGTATTCTATATGGTATATATATGTATGTTCTATTCTTTACAAAAAGATTTGTTAAAAAATGCTTATGAAAATTTTCTCAAATTTCAAAACCTGATATAATCATACTAGCCTACATTTCTCAGATATTTGTATCATTCAACTGTATTAATTTTTAGTATCTCTCTGGCATATGAATCGATGTATAAATATATAAAAGATTATATTCCTATGTTTTAATATTCTTTATTAATAAATGACATTTATTTACATGGATACATTTTAATTAAGTTGTAGCTCAGAAAGTTTTCTATTGTAATTAATCTATTATTTGTAGAACTCTTTCATATTAACTCAATTTCAGGATCCTTGATTAAAGTATTTAGATTGTCTCTGGTGTCAAGTTACATCTGAAAAATTATCCATGAAGGAATTATTTTGTACCATGTTACTGGTAACTTTAAATTTAAATTATTTTCCACTATTATTCTTAAGAGTTCTAAAAGTTATCTAGAAAGTTTTTTAGTAAGAAATGATTTAGTGAAATGTTAAAAAGAAAATATCTTCAATTTTATAAAAATTTTTGTATATTGCAGATATTGAAGCAGAAAAGCATAGTAAAAAGCAAACGGAAAGAAATGCCACTACACAGGTAAATATTTTGCTAAAGCATTATATTTCTGCAGTACAAAATTTAGGCTATAGGCATTATACATAGTACTTATTCAGCATGCTCAGAATTTCTTAACGAAGTAATTGTACTGGCTGTTGTTTCTATTTTTTTTTTTTTTGCTTCATTGTCAATCAATCAACAATTTTTGTTCATTCACTCAAATATTTACTCATTCCACTGTGAGAAGATAAGAATGTTATCCCTGAGCTTTCTCATAAGCTATGACCTGTCTGAGGTTCTAAATATTAAAACAAAAAGGAAAGAGGCCAGTCTGGCTTATAGTCACAGGTGCTTATTAAACTTTATTAACTTCATGATTTCTTCTAACATCTTGGAAGTAGGGGATTCAACATTTTCAGTCTGTTCTCAACCCCGTAACCATTATTGATCCTATAAATGTAACTCATTTCAAGTCACTCCTTTACTTGAAACCCTTTCATGGCATCCCATCTCCCAGAGTAAAACCAGTGCCTTGCATATTAGGCTCTGTGGTCTGGCCCCATATTTCAATTCTGACATTATCTCCTACTACTGTCTCCTTACCATTCTGGACACATTGGGCTCTGTGCTATTCCTCAGAAACCCCAGGTATGCACCCACCTTTCTGCTCTTTCTGGCTGGAACATCCTGGAACCCAGATAACTATGTGGCTCCCTGCCTTCATCTTCTTAAGATCTTTGCTCAACTGTCATCTTTTTGGAGGGTCCTTCCTTGACCATTCTGTAAATTTGCAGTCACACTGTTTTTAAAATTGCAAGCCCTATCACAACACCTTCTGTCTGTCTCCCCTGCTATATTTCACCTCTCATAGTTATCACTATGTAACATGTCATATTTTGTTATGTTTGTTCTCATTCTCCCTCCACTGGAATATAAATTCCATGGGAGTAGGGATTTTTGTCTGTGTTGATCACTGCTACTATCCCAGCAACTAGAACAGTGTCCTACACATAGCAGGCACTCAATAAATGTTTATTGAAAAATCAATAAATCTTAAATCCTAATTAAAGAAGGAAACTTTGAAAAAATGTTTATATAAATTAAAAATTCCTCCCTACATCGCCACATTTTGTAAACTCCTCCAAATTTTGCTGTTCCCCATTACCCTAACTAAAACATTCCATAATGAGCAATGGGATTATTATCTGCGAAATAGAAGTGACCTTGGCATAAGCTCAGAGTTTATCTTTAGACAGGTGGAAGCTAAAAATTCACGAGTTTCGTCAGGTCATTTGGCTTTCTCTTGTGGGCTCTTGATATCTTGTGATATGCAGTGCCTGCCCAATAACATATGAAAGCACCCTTTGAAATTAAGGAGCTCCATGAGATCAAGGGCGCTGATCATAGGTATCCTCCCCAATGCCCAGCATTAGTCAATGAGGCCCATATAGTAAATACGGAAAGAACTCTAGCTCTACCCATGTAAAGCCAAGCAAAAAATATATAAACTATACTAAAAGATCTCAGAATATGGAAAAAACAAAAGTACTATCTTCATGTCAAAAATGAGAAAACAGAGGGGGAGGAGGTAGATGGCAGAGGAGTAGGAGACCTAAATTTCACCTGGTCCCAGGCATTCAGCTGGATAGTGATCAAACCATTCTGAACACCTACGAACTCAACAGGAGATCGAAGAAAAGAATATCAACAACTCTCTGAACACAAAAGCGACTACTTTCTGGAAGGTAGGACATGCAGAGAAGTGATTCCGAGGCGATATTCGGGAGGATAGACAGCGGGGGAGGGGGCCTCTGTCAGCTGCTACCGGCAAGTGGTAGAGCAGCCAAGCACAAAATCGGAACTTTTAGAAGTCGGCTCCGCTGAGGGATGTCACTCCAGTGGCTAAGCAGGGGATGGAACCGTCTCTGGGACAGTGTGGTCTCAGGACCCTCGGGGTCACACAAAGACCGGGGCTGCCTGAGTGCAACAGAGCTCCCAGGTATCCAAGCAGGGAAGCTGGCTGCAGAGATGGAGCCGAGGAGGAGTGGGCTCTCAGTTCGGGATTGCCATAAACCGTGATCCGCGGCCCAGTCGGGCCACTGCTCTTCCATCAGGGACCCAACAAGTGGCAGATCCGGGGAACTCCCCTTCCTCCCCCGGGAGGAGCAGCGCGGGAGCACACCGCAGGGATCTGCTGGGTTTGGAGACTCCACACGGGGTCCTGCACCAGAGATAGAAACGCTCGGTCACAGGCCAGGTGAGCACGGAGTGAGGCCGGAGACCGGGGAGACAGGAGTGACTGACTGCTTTTCTCTGGGGACGCAATGAGGAGTGGGGCCCCGAGTTCTTGGCTCCTCCAGGGCAGAGATTGGGAGGCCGCCATTTTCACTCTCGTCCTCCAAAGCTGTACGGAAAGCTTCCAGGGAATAAAAGCTCCCGAGAGCAAACCCGAGCAGATTACTTAGCCCAGACCCGGCAAAGGCGGGGCAATTCTGCCTCTGGCAAAGACATTTGGAAACCATGGCAACAGGCCCCTCCCCCAGAAGATCAGCAAGAACAGCCAGCCAAGAGCAAGTTTACCGATCAATGAGAATGGTGGATCACCAGCACTACGGGAATACAGCACATAGAATTCATAGCTTTTTTCCCATGATTTTTTAGTCTTTCCAAGTTAATGTTTTTTTTAACCTTTTCTTTCTTTTTTTTTTTTGAATTTTTCTTTTTCCTTATTCAACCAACATCTTCCAATCCCATTTTTAAAAAACTCTTTTTTATTTTTCATTTTTAGAGTTATATTCTATCCCTTCATAGTAGTTAACCTTATTTTTGGTATATATATATATATATATAAGTTCTCTCTTTAAAATTTTGGGATACAGTTTCTTCTAACAGACCAAAATATACCCTGAATCTCTAGTGTATGGCTTTGTTCTAGTCTCCTGCCTGATCACATTCTCTCCCATTTTCCTTTTTCTTTTTAAATCCTCTTCTTTCTTTTTTCAACCAACTTCTTATCTTAGCAATTCCTTTTATAATATCTGTTGTAATTTTCATCTTTACAGTCATAATCCATCCCTTCATCATATTTACCCTTATTTTTGTACATATATAACTTTTTTTTTCTTTAAAATGTTGGGAGGCACTTTCTTCTAACAGACCAAAATATACCCAAAATCTAGTGTGTGGCACTGATCTATGTACCAGCCTGATCATATTTGATCATATTCTGTTTTTTTGTTTGTTTGTTTCTTTTTATCTTTTTCTTTTTTTTTTCCTCTTTTTTCTATCTTTCCCTTTCTTTTCCCCTGGTTCCCAGGCTCTTCTGATTTGTTTAGTGTATAATTTTCTGGAGTCGTTTTTACCCTGTTAGCATTTTGTTCTCTCATTCATCTATTCTCCTCTGGACGAGATGACAAGATGGAAAAAATCACCTCAAGAAAAAGAACAAGAGGCAGTACCGACTGCCAGGGACCTAATCAATATGGATATTAGTAAGTTGTTGGAACTAGAGTTCAGAATGATGATTTTAAAGATACTAGCTGGGCTTGAAAAAAGCATGGAAGATATTAGAAAAACCCTTTCTGGAGAAATAAAAGAACTAAAATCTAACCAAGTCGAAATCAAAAAGGCTATTAATAAGGAGCAATCAAAAATGGAGGCTCTCACTGCTAGGAAAATGAGGCAGAAGAGGGAATTAGTGATATAAAAGACCAAATGATGGTAAATAAAGAAGCTGAGAAAAAGAGAGATAAACAAATACTGGATCATGAGGGCAGAATTCGAGAGATAAGTGACACCATAAGACGAAACAATATTAGAATAATTGGGAACCCAGAAGAAGAAAGAGAGAGAGGGGCAGAAGGTATATTGGAGCAAATTATAGCAGAGAACTTCCCTAATGTGGGGAAGGAAACAGGCATCAAAATCCAGGAGGCACAGAGAAGCCCCCTCAAAGTCAATAAAAATAGGTCAATATCCCGACATCTAATAGTAAAACTTACGAGTCTCAGAGACAAAGAGAAAATCCTGAAAGCAGCTCGGGAGAAGAGATATGTAACCTACGATGGTAGAAACATTATATTGGCAACAGACCCATCCACAGAGACCTGGCAGGCCACAAAGGACTGGCATGATATATTCAGAGCACTAAAAGAGAAAAATATGCAGCCAAGAATACTATATCCAGCTAGGCTGTCATTGAAAATACAAGGAGAGATAAAAAGCTTCCATGACAAACAAAAACTAAAGGAATTTGCAAACACAAAAACAGCCCTACAAGAAATATTGAAAGGAGTCCTCTAAGCAAAGAGAGAGCCTAAAAGTAACATAGACCAAAAAGGAAAACAAACAATATACAGTAACAGTCACCTTACAGGCAATACAATGGCACTAAATTCATATCTTTCAATAGTTACCCTGAATGTAAATGGGCTAAATGCCCCAATAAAAAGACACAGGCTATCAGATTGGATAAAAAAAAAAAAAGACCCATCAATATGCTGTCTGCAAGAGACTCATTTTAGACCCAAAGACATCCCCAGATTAAAAGTGAGGGGGTGGAAAACCATTTACCATACTAATGGACACCAAAAGAAAGCTGGGGTGGCAATCCTTATACCAGACAAATTAGATTTTAAACCAAAAACTATAATAGGAGATGGGGAAGGACACTATATCTTACTTAAAGGCTCTATCCAACAAGAAGATCTAACAATTGTAAATATCTATGCCCCTAACATGGGAGCAGCCAATGATATAAGGCAATTAATAATAAAAGCAAAGAAACACATTGACAACAATACAATAATAGTGGGGGACTTTAACACCCCCCTCACTGAAATGGACAGATCATCTAAGCAAAAGATCAACAAGGAAGTAAAGACTTTAAATGACACACTGGACCAAATGGACTTCACAGGCATATTCAGAATATTCAATCCCAAAGCAATGGAATACACATTCTTCTTTAGTGCCCATGGAACATTCTTCAGAATAGATCACATCCTAGGTCACAAATCAGGTCTCAACCGGTACCAAAAGTTTGGGATTATTCCCTGCATATGTTCAAACCACAATGCTTTGAAACTAGAACTCAATCACAAGAGGAAAGTCGGAAAGAACTCAAATACATGGAGACTAAAGAGCATCCTACTAAAGAATGAATGGGTCAACCAGGAAATTAAAGAAGAATTAAAAAAATTCATGGAAACCAATGAAAATGAAAACACAACTGTTCAAAATCTTTGGGATGCAGCAAAGACGGTCCTAACAGGAAAGTATATAGCAATACAAGCCTTTCTCAAGAAACAAGAAAGGTCTCAAATACACAACCTAACCCTACACCTAAAGGAGCTGGAGAAAGAACAGCAAATAAAGCCTAAACCCAGCAGGAGAAGAGAAATAATAAAGATCAGAGCAGAAATCAATGAACTAGAAACCAAAAGAACAGTAGAACAGATCAACGAAACTAGGAGCTTGTTCTTTGAAAGAATTAACAAGACTGATAAACCCCTGGCCAGACTTATCAAAAAGAAAAGAGAAATGACCCAAATCAACAAAATCATGAACGAAAGAGGAGAGATCACAACCAACACCAAAGAAATACAAACAATTGTAACATATTATTGTAACATATTGTAACATATTATGAGCAACACTATGCCAGCAAACTAGATAACCCGGAAGAAATGGATGCATTCGTAGAGATGTATCAACTACCAAAACTGAGCCAGGAAGAAATAGAAACCCTGAACAGACCTATAACCACTAAGGAAATTGAAGCAGTATCAAAAATCTCCCAACAAACAAAAAAGCCCAGGGCCAGATGGCTTCCCAGGGGAATTCTACCAAACATTTAAAGAAGAATTAATACCTATTCTTTGAAACTGTTCCAAAAAATAGAAATGGAAGGAAAAGTTCCAAACTTGCTTTATGAGGCCACCATTACCTTGATCCCAAAACCGGAAACTGTTCCAAAAAATAGAAATGGAAGGAAAACTTCCAAACTTGCTTTATGAGCCCACCATTACCCTGATCCCAAAACCAGAAACTGTTCCAAAAAATAGAAATGGAAGGAAAACTTGCTTTATGGGGCCACCAGTACCTTGATCCCAAAACCAGACAAAACCCCATCAAAAAGGAGAATTACGGACCAATATCCTTGATGAACATGGATGCAAAAATTCTCACCAAAATACTAGCCAATAGGATCCAACAGTACATTAAAAGGATTATTCACCACCACCAAGTGGGATTTATCCCTGGGCTGCAAGGTTGCTTCAACATTTGCAAATCAATCAATGTGATACAATACATTAACAAAAGAAAGAACAAGAATCATAGGATCCTCTCAATAGATGCAGAAAAAGCGTTTGACAAAGTACAGCATCCTTTCTTGATCAAAACTCTTCAGAGTATAGGGATAGAGGGTACATACCTCAATATCATAAAAGCCATCTATGAAGAACCCACAGCGAATATCATTCTCAATGGGGAAAAGCTGAGAGCTTTCCCCCTGAGGTCAGGAACACGTCAGGGATATCCACTATCACCACTGCTATTCAAGATAGTATTAGAAGTCCTAGCCACAGCAATCAGAGAACAAAAAGATATCAAAGGCATCCAAATCGGCAAAGAAGAAGTCAAACTCTCACTCTTTGCAGATGATATGATACTTTATGTGGAAAACCCAAAAGACTCCACCCCAAAACTGCTAGAACTCATACAGGAATTCAGTCAAGTGGCAGGATATAAAATCAATGCACAGAAATCAGTGGCATTCCTATACACCAACAACAAGACAGAAGACAGAAAAATTAGGGAGTCGATCCCATTTACAATTGCACCCAAAACCATAAGATAGCTAGGAATAAATCTAACCAAAGAGGCAAAGAATCTGTACTCAGAAAACTATAAAATACTCATGAGAGAAATTGCGGAAGACACAAAGAAATGGGAAAATGTTCCATGCTCATGGATTGGAAGAACAAATATTGTGAAGAAGTCAATGCTACCTAGAGCAATCTACACATTCAATGCAATCCCTATCAAAATACTATCCACTTTTTTCAAAGAAATGGAACAAATAATCCTAAAAGTTGTATGGAACCAGAAAAGAACCCAAATAGCCAGAGGAATGTTGAAAAAGCAAAGCAAAGCTGGCGGCATCACAATTCCGGACTTCCAGCTCTATTACAAAGCTGTCATCATCAAGACAGTATGGTACTGGTACAAAAACAGACACATAGATCAATGGAACAGAATAGAGAGCCCAGAAATGGACCCTCAAGTCTATGGTGAACTAATCCTTGACAAAACAGGAAAGAATGTCCAATGGAAAAAAGACAGTCTCTTCAACAAATGGTGTTGGGAAAATTGCACAGCCACATGCAGAAGAATGAAACTGGACCATTTCCTTACACCACACACAAAAATAGACTCCAAATGGTTGAAAGACCTAAAAGTGAGACAGGAGTCTATCAAAATCCTTGAGGAGAACACAGGCAGCAACCTCTTCGACCTCAGCTGCAGCAACTTCTTCCTAGAAACATCACCAAAGGCAAGGGAAGCAAAGGCAAAGAGAAACTATCGGGACTTCAAGATAAAAAGCTTTTGCACAGCAAAAGAAACAGTCAACAAAACCAAAAGACAACCCACAGAATGGGAGAAGATATTTGCAAATGACATATCAGATAAAGGGCTAGTATCCAAAATCTATAAAGAACTTATCAAACTCAGCACCCAAAGAACAAATAATCCAATCAAGAAATGGGCAGAAAAAAACTAGAAAGAGCCAAGATGTCCATCGTCAGATGAACGGAAAAAGAAGATGTGGTATATACATGACGTAATATTATGCAGCCATCAGATGTAATATTATGCAGCCATCAAAAGGAATGAGATCTTGCCATTTGCAACGACGTGGATGGAACTGGAGGGGGTTTGCTGAGTGAAATAAGTCAATCAGAGAAAGACATGTATCATATGACCTCACTGATATGAGGAATTCTTAATCTCAGGAAACAAACTGAGGGTTGCTGGAGTAGGGTTAGGGTGGGAGGGATGGGGTGGCTGGGTGTTAGACATTGGGGAGGGTATGTGCTATGGTGAGCACTGTGAATTGTGCAAGACTGTTGAATCACAGAGCTGTACCTCTGAAACAAATAATGCAATATATGTTAAGGAAAAAGAAGAAGAAGAAGATAGCAGGAGGGGAAGAATGAAGGGGGTAAATCGGTGGGGGTGATGAACCATGAGAGATGATGGACTCTGAAAAACAAACTGAGGGTTCTAGAGGGGAGGGGGCTAGGGGGATGGGTTAGCCTGGTGATGGGTATTAAGAGGGCATGTTCTGCGTGGAGCACTGGGTGTTATGCACAAACAATGAATCATGGAACACTATATCAAAAACTAATGATGTAATGTATGGTGATTAACATAACAATAAAAAATTTAAAAAAAAAAAAGAAAGAAATGGGCAGAAGACATGAACAGACATTTCTGCAAAGACATCCAAATGGCCAACAGACACATGAAAAAGTGCTCAACATTGCTTGGCATCAGGGAAATTCAAATCAAAACCTCAGTGAGATACCACCTCACACCAGTCAGAATGGCTAAAATTCACAAGTCAGGAAACGACAGATGTTGGCGGGGATGCAGAGAAAGTAGGACCCTCCTACACTGTTGGTGGGAATGCAAGCTGGTGCAGCCTCTCGGGAAAACAGTATGGAGGTTCCTCAAAAAGTTGAAAATAGGGCTACCCTATGACCCAGCAATTGCACTACTGGGTATTTACCCCAAAGATACAAATGTAGGGATCCGAAGGGGTACATGCACTCCGATGTTTATAGCAGCAATGTCCAAAATAGCCAAACTATGGAAAGAACCAAGATGTCCATTGACAGATGAATGGATAAAGAAGAAGTCGTATATATATACAATGGAATATTATGCAGCCATTAAGAGGAATGAAATGTTGCCATTTGCAGTGACATGGATGGAACTAGAGGGTATTATGCTAAGCAAAATAAGTCAATCAGAGAAAGACACGTATCATATGATCTCACTGATATGAGGAATTCTTAATCTCAGAAAACAATTTGAGGGTTGCTGGAGTGGTGGGGGGTGGGAGGGATGGGGTGGCTGAGTGATAGACATTGGGGAGGGTGTGTGCTATGGTGAGCACTGTGAATTGTGTAAGACTGTTGAATCACAGACCTGTACCTCTGAAACAAATAATACATTATATGTTTTTTTAAAAAAAAAGAAGATAGTAGGAAGGGAAAAATGAAGGGGGTAAATCGGTGGGGGAGATGAACCATGAGAGACTATGGACTCTGAGAAACAACCTGGGGGTTCTACAGGAGAGGGGGCTGGGGGGATGGGCTAGCCTGGTGATGGGTATTAAAGAGGGCACATACTGAATGGAGCCCTAGGTGTTATATGCAAACAATGAATCATGGAACACTATATCAAAAACTAATGATGTAATATATGGTGATTAACATAACATAAAAAAATGTAATAAAATGAGAAAATATGCCAGGGTAGACTGCTTTTATATCTCTCCAACTTCCAATGGAGTATGTTTTTTTAAACTTCTTTAGTACCAACGTCATAGAGCTCAGACAGCGGAAGTGAAAATACCAAGGACTCTATACTACAGCCAGAGTAAAGTAACCTCTGTTCACTAAACGTGCCATATTGTTTCATGACTCCTTTGCAAATAAGATACTGTCTGGCTGAAAACACCTTTCCCCATCTCTAACCCCATTGTAGACCTGGTAAATTCTGATTATCTTTCATAATAATTACTATTTACATTGTAATTTTTTTAAACCCACCGAAGTATAGATTCCCTTTCCCTAGTTTTTTTCTTTCTGGCTTTACAACTCCACAGTTCACAAAAGAGTGTCATCTACTCCTCTATTCCCCCAACACGCACTTTGTAAACACACACACACACACACACACACACAAAAACAGTTAAAGACATTTTGTCTTGTGTAAGGATCTAATATTTTCAGGATTTTTGTGTTATTTTCTTCTGTATTAAACAATGATCATGATCA
This sequence comes from Eumetopias jubatus, assembly GCF_037043125.1. Classification (NCBI taxonomy): domain Eukaryota; kingdom Metazoa; phylum Chordata; class Mammalia; order Carnivora; family Otariidae; genus Eumetopias; species Eumetopias jubatus. Next base: position 101,289,308 of record NW_028274815.1, read on the forward strand.
CAGATGATAAATCCCCAGGTATCTAATGTAGTACCAGGGAGTAACTGATGCCCCTTTAGGGAGCAATTCAAGTGTACCGCTGAGGGGCTATTATGACAATCACCACCAAGAGCAACAATGAAAACTCTGAAAACAAGGAAAAGGTAGCCCAGCTCTCAGCACTGAAGAGTTTCACCAGAGTTCCAAGAGTGCTAGGTTCCACTCTGTATTTCAACTAGACAGACACATTCTTTTTGTTTTTGAGATAAATATCTTGTTCCAGGAGATAGATGTTTTTCACATATTTTGGTACCTTAATTTATGTCATTATATTCATAATTCATATTCATAATCATGTCTTACAGTTATGTGATAATTTAGTCTTTATGAAATCCCTTTGCATCATTTTATTCCTCCCAACATTTCTGTAAAGGATGTCAACTGGTTATTTAAATGGCTAGTTACTATCCCCAATTTACAAAGTAGAATAACTAAGCCCATTCAGATTTAAAAGATCTTCGTATTACAAATTTCATTCATTCAACACAATGCCTACCATGTACCAAATACAGTTACTAGAATTTGGAATTTCCAAAAGTTCTGATTTTTTTTTTAGCTTTGTGAAGTCTCTGTTTGATATTGCTTAAATTGATTTCATGAGCTTCTGAAGGGTAAGAAAGTATCTTTGTTGCTGTTGTTGTTATATAAATGAAGGCTTTTTGTAATAGGCTAGCAGTGTTTCAAATGGTGGAGCTTCTACTGGTCTTTCAATTTCCTCAGTTGTCTGATGGTGGACTTTACTGTGATGGCAGAAGTGGTGGTATAGATCCAGGTATCACCAGCTTCCATTTTCCTGCAGGAACAATAGTGCCAGATCCCCATATCTCATCTGTTCATCTTGGTTTTGCCACAAGAAGGAGCAAATGTACTTGCTGTGCTGGCTTATTTCCATTTTCTTCACCATTCTCCTAAGGGAGGCCACCATAATGGGTCTCATATTTACCAATAATTTCAACATTCTTGGTGTATTTAGCCATGTCCCTGCAAACTAGCTCCAAGCCCAGAGAAGCAAGAAAGTATCTTTTAATCTTTTCTAATGCAATGCTTTGCATGCAGTATGTACAATAAGGGTTTACAGATTTAATTCAACGTGCTATTACCATCTCCCCAAGACTTTGGTTATAAAATGGTGGTTTCTCCATCCCCTGGACCCTTACTTTCTTTCTAATCACCTCTCTTGGGGTCCTACTTCTCCAAATGTTACCTTTACCTTCACTGTAACTGAAATCTAGTTTTCTCCTGAGAACTTCCCCTGCAGCCCTCTCAAGCATTTTCTCCCACTACACAATCATGTTGGTCCTAGTTGGGGTGGTGGGTATCCTTCCCTTTCCTTATTGCTACATTTTCATTAGGAGAATAATAGGAGATGAGGATGGAGAAGTGGCTTGTGGCCTTTCTCTCCAGATCTCAGAGATTTCAGTATCCATGAATTCGAGCTTCTCAGTCCCATTATTTAGATTTTTTATTTTTTTTTTTTTTTTGCTCCAGTAACTACATACACCCTCTCTCTACTCCCATGGTCATAATCTGGACTATGTCTTTTCCAAATTAAAAGTTTAAGCTTCCAAGTCTCTGAAGACCACCTGGAGCTTTCTAAGTTACTCCATCAATGCTTCAGTCCCACCAGGACCTCAAATCCATGTGCCCCTTTCACTGCTCATCATTCACATCCTCATATTCCTTCTTAGTTCGCTGAGAGTTGATGGCTACACTACAGGAGCACAGTTCCTTTCTCAAAACCTTGGGAACAAATGTGTTTCAGAATTCAAGGGGTTTTGTTTGTTTAATTGTGGTAAAATATACATAAAATAACTATTTTAAGTATACAGTTGATTAGTGTTAGTACACCTTAGTACACGTATTGTACAATCAATCTCCAGAACTCTTTCATCTTGTAACACTGAAACTCTATACCCACAAGACAAGTGTCCACTTCTCTCCTCCCAGTCCCTGGCAACCACCATTCTAGTTTCTATTCTGATTTTTTTTTTTTAAGAGAGACACAGCAAGAGAGGGAACACAGCAAAGGGAGTGGGAGAGGAAGAAGCAGCCTCTCCACAGAGCAGGGAGCCCAATGTGGGACTCGATCCCAGGACTCTGGGATCATGACCTGAGCCGAAGGCAGACGCTTAACAACTGAGCCACCCAGGCACCCCTCTGTTCTATGATTTGACTACTTTAAGCATCTCATATAAGTAGAATCATGCAGTATTTGTCTTTTTGTGACTGGCTTATTTCACTTAGCTTAACGTCCTAAAGGTTCATCCTCATGTAGCATGTGTCAGAATTTCCTTCCTTTTTAAGGCTGAATAATTTTCTATTGTATGTATATGCCACATTTTGTTTATACATTTATCCATGATGGACACTGGGTTGCTTACAACTTTTGGCTATTGTGAATAATGCTGCTATGAACATGGGTGTACAAATATCTTGATATCCTGCTTTCAGTTCTTTTGGGTATAAGTGCCCAAGAGTCTAATTTCTCCACATCATCACCAACATTTGTGATTTTTCTATGTTGCTGGGTTGGTGGGTGTTTTTTATATTAACCATCCTAGTGGGTGTGAGGTGGTATCTCATTGTGGTTTTGATTTACATTTCCCTCATGGCTAGTGATGTTGAGCATATTTTCATGTGCTTATTGGTCATTTATATCTTCTTTGGGGAAAAGTCTATTCAAGTCCTTTGCCCATTTTTTTTTATTTTTATTTTTTGAGATAGAGAGAGAGCATGTGTACATGCATGCACAAGGGTGAGGAGGGGCTGAGAGAGAGGGAGAGAATCTTAAACAGGCTCCATGCCCAACACAGAGCCATCACAGGACTAGATCTCACAACCCTGAGATCATGACCTGAGCCAAAATCAAGAGCCACACAACGTACCCCTTTAAATAGAATCATTTGACTTTTTATTGTTGAATTGTAAGAGTTCTTTATATATTCTAGATATTGACCACTTATAAGATACATAATTTGCCGACATTTTCTCCCTTCCGTGTTGCTTTTTCATTCTCTTGATAATGCCCTTGGATGCAATGAAGCTTTAAATTTTGATGTGGCCCAGTTTATCTATTTGTACTTTTTTGCCTATGCTTTTGGTATCATATCCAAGAAATCATCACCAAATGCAATATCATAAAGCTTTTCTCTATGTTCTCTTCTAGGAGTTTTTATATTTTCAGGTCTTACATTTAGGTCTTTAACCCATTTTGAGTAAACTTTTGTATATAGTATACTTTATTCTTTTGTATGTGGATATCCAATTTTCCCAGTCAAATTTGTTGAAAAGACTGTCCTTTCCCTTCACTGAATGGTCTTGGCACTGTTGTTGAAGATCATTTGACCATATATGAAGGTTTACTGCCTAGCTCTCTGTTCTGTTTCACATCTGTCTTTATTCCATTATACACTGTCTTAATTACTATAGCTTTGTAAAAATTTTTGATATTAGGAAATGTTAGACCTACAACATTGTTTTTATCTCTCCAGATTGTTGTGGCTAGTCAGAGTCCCTCAGATTCCGAATGAATTTTGGAGGAATTCTTCCATTTCTGAAGAAAAAAAATGCCACTGGGATTTTGATAGGGATTGTACTGAATCTGTAATCACTTTGGGTACTATTAACATTTTAAAAATATTGAATCTTTCACTTCGTGAACACATGATGTCTTTCTATTTATTTTTATCTTCTTTAATTTCTCTTAGCAAACTTACGTAGTTTTCAGTGTTTGTCTTATGCCTCCTTGGTAAGTTTATTTCTAAGTGCTTTATTTTTTTTATGCTGTTTTGAATGGAATTGCTTCCTTAATTTTCTTTTAGGCTTGTTCATTGTTAGTATATAGAAATGCAACTGATTTTTGTGTGTGGATACTGTATCTTGCAACTTTGCTAAATTTATTAGTTCTAAAATTTTTTGTGGAATCTTAGAGTTTTCTACATATAAGATCATGTCATCTGTAAGCAGAGATAATTTTATTTTTCCTTTCCAAGTTAGATGTCTTTTACTTCTTTTTCTTGCCTAATTGCTCTGGGCTAGGACTTCTAGTACTATGTTGAATAGCAATGGTGGAGTGACATCCTTGCCTTGTTCCTAATATTAGAGGCAAAGCTTTCAGTCTTTCACTGTTAAGAATGTGGTTAGCTGTGGTTTTTTTACATATGGTTTTTGTTATGTTGAGGTAGTTGCTATCTATTCCTAGTTTGTGAGTGATTTGATCATGAAAAGGTATTGAATTTTGTCAAATGCTTTTTCTACATTAATTGAGATGATCATGTGGGGGTTTTCCCCCTTCGGTCTGTTAATGCTGTTATTACATTGATCAGTTTTTTATGTTGAAACATCCTTGCATTCCAGGAATAATTCCTACTTGGTCATACTGTATAATCCTTTAATGTACTCTTGAATTCTATTTGCTAGTATTTTGTTGAAGATTTTTACATCAATATTCATCAGGAATATTGGTCTGTAGTTTTCTTGTAGTGTCCTTGTCTTGCTTTGGTATCAGGGTAATGCTGGCTTCATAGAATGAGTTGGGAAATGTCTTCTCCTCTTCAATTTATTGGAAGACTTTGAGGCAGAATTCAGGGTTGCCTTTTTTAACTGTGGAAATATACTACTACACACACAGACATACATGTCATATAGGACACAGACCTACATATCATATATTATAGGATACCTCCAGCTGAGACTGGGGAAATACATTGTTTTCAAGCATATTATTATTTATGCAGCAAAACATGAATATTCACATTAAATGGGGTTAATAAAGAACATAAATAACTTCACATCAGGGCCAGACAGGTTTTCCTACTAACTGAATTTGAGCACCAAACTACTGAAAAATCTTCAGGTTTTCAGATTTTTTTGGATTTGGGAATTGCAGATAAGGGTTTGAGGGTCATGTAAGATCACTGCCTCATATAGATCTTCCATTTAATTACTCCTCTTGCACTCCATCCAGTTTAGTGGTGAAACCTCAACCCTGACTGAGTACAGTTCTCCACTATTCAGTCCCTGCACCCGAGTAGCTGAAATGTGGCTGGAAATAAACACAACCAGTCTCATTTTAATTTCATGATCACAAGCCTCAATTAGGCCTTCAGTGTTTCTCTGCAAACCTGAATATCTCCCTAGTCAAATTTATTATCCCCCAACTCTAAGGCTTCTGTTTCATATTTTCTCCTGTCTTCCTTAAATCCAGCACATCTATCCCTCACTCTTCACTGATGACTTTGCTATTTTTCTTTTTCTCATTGAAAAAATAGTCTAAAGACTGATTTTACATCCCGCTCATCCACTGTATCAATCTCCCAACATCTATAACCACGTACACTGCCTCAACTCAAGACACGAATTGCCTAAATGTGGCTTAGACATCTCTACTGGGATATCTAAAAGGCTTCTGACACTCAACATGTTGACTATTGACCTCTTGGTTTTCCTCAACCCCAAACCTGTTCCTCCCTGGTGTCTTTCATACCAGCAAATGGCTCCTTCATCCACCAGATGCTAAAAGTCACTTTCTACTTCTTTCATACCCAACACCCCAACTATCTTGGTCTTTAAAATACATCCTGAATCCAACCACTTAACTACTCTACCACCAAACACCAACATCACCCGTTTAGACTGCGTTGGACTACTGTGGTAGTGAACTCCCTGGTTCTGACTACATTCTTACCCTACTGTAGTCTGTTCACCTCAAATTATGTGTTCCATTATACATAGAACAAAGCCAAACTCTTCATCCTGTCCTTCAGGACCTTGCATGACCTGTTCTTTGCTCTTTATCTGAGCTCTAACCACTCTCCCCATTACTCACTCCATTCCAGCCATCTTGGCCTCCATAATATGTTTAGAATCTCAAGTATATTCCTACCTTAGGGTCTGCTCTTCCCTCTGCCTGGGATGATCTGTCAGGTAATCAGGTGGCTCATTGCCCCCAGTACATACTTTATTCAGATATGTACTCCTATGTTTCTCCCTCAAAAAACAATACAAAAGAATTTTTAAAAAAAACTTTTCTTAATCGTCTTTCTAAAATAGCATACTTCATCACTTTCTAAATATTTTTTATCACATATCATTATGTATTTATATAATTGTTCATATTTAACTTCCCTCTGGATATTCAGCTCCATGAATACAGGCTGTTTATTTTTTGTTCACTTCTATATCTCAGAGCCTTAGGATCTCTAAAATATAGTAAGTGCTTGATAAATATTTATAAATGACAGAATATCATTGTTTAGCAATATTTGTATCAGATACAGAACAGAAACTATTTGTCAGTAACTTTAGTGAAATTTATGAGAAAAAAAGTACTGAAATTAGTGACAATAAACAGTTTTCTAGGGTTTCCTTTTGATTTTAATAATCTATATATAACCTTACCATGAATACTTAATATGGCTATGGGTTTAAATATAATTTTGTGCTCCTTGCATTTTTAAAAATGCAGGGTATAAGTATTTCAGTATGTATCAGTTCTTAATGTTCTCTTAATTTCAGAAAGCTACCCTTATAATGCATTTATCAATTATCAGAAGTGTTATGCTAGCACTATATTATTAGTATCAGTAATGCTGTTTTATTTTCCCCTTTTACTTTATACTTTACCATTTTCCTATATTTCGAAAATCATCCTTGGATAGCTGTGGACTATTGTCATTTGGTGACTTTAGAAGGTAGATACACAAATACACAATAAAATAATGAGCACTGTCTTTTCCAAGAAAAAGAAATGTTTTCACTGATGAATGAATTATTTCCTCTAAGAGACAACTATTCTTTTAACTTAGGGGTGGCTATTGCCACATTTGCTTTTTTTTATTTAAAAAATATTAAAATTTTTATTTTTTTTTTAATTTTATTTATTTAATTGACAGAGAGAGAGAGAGAGAGAGGGACAGCGAGAGAGGGAACACAAGCAGGGGGAGTGGGAGAGGAGAAGCAGGCTTCCCGCCGAGCAGGGAGCCCGATGCGGGGCTCGATCCCAGGACCCTGGGATCATGACCTGAGCCGAAGGCAGTCGCTTAACCGACTGAGCCACCCAGGCGCCCCAATATTAAAATTTTTAATTTTTAAAAAAAAAATTTTTTAAATTTAGGCATATTAGGAAAAAGTATTCTAAGATTGTTTTTTATTCTTAACTGAAAATACTTTAGGCAAAATGAAAAACACTAAGACCATCACTAAAAATATCTTTGCTTCAATATAAGCATCTCATAAATAGCATCTTACTTTAGGGAAGAAAAACTACTAAAACAGTGAGATTTGCAACTTCAAAAGTGACAGTCTCTTTTTTCCAAATATATATACATTTATTTAAGACAAACTAGAAAGCTTGAATAACCCGATATACCTTAAATACCTGATTAAAACCATAATTTAGGGATGCCTGGATGGCTCAGTCAGTTAAGTGTCTGCCTTTGGCTCAGGTCATAATCTCAGGGTCCTGGGCTAGAGTCCCACATGGGACTCCTTGCTCAGCAGGGAGCCTGCTTCTCCCTCTGCCTGCCATTTCCCCCTGCTTGTGCTCTCTCTCTCTGACAAATAAATAAAGAAAATCTTAAAAATAAATAAATAAAACCATAATTCCAGACAACATCAGTGTGAATCTTTGCTATATGTGTAGATATTTTCACTATCTGATGAGTGATATAAATGTTTGTACAATTTTATTTGTGTATTTTAATTCCACTTTAATTTGGCTGACTACCTTCTTTGCTATGACCTAGGGCAAGGGTTCCCAAACTTTAGCATATATCAGAATCACCTGAAGGACTTGTTAAAACACGTGTTGCTGGGCTTCACCCTCAGAGTTTCTGATTCTGTAGACCTTGAGTGGGGCTGATAATTTGCATTTGTGACTCCCATGTGATGCTGGTGTTGCCATTTCCAGAGACCATACTCTTGAGAACCGATGACCTAAGAAAACTCTTTTCTTTTTTTCCACTTCCTCCTGGCTTTCTCCATAACTTGGCTTTTCTCTGATAATGCCTAGAGCCCTAATGTTCATACTCTTTGGAAATAGAGTGACCTAAACATAGGATATGGAATCCACATCTATATATAGTGGAGAAAATGGAAATTCAGTTCCTCCATCTTGCCAAACCAAAGACAGCAGCCTGTGTTGCTGTCTCTTCTACAACCCTGTAGCACCCCATTCATTCACCTAGACAAGGGCCACTAATGAGGAGGTGCTGAGCTACTCTCGGTTTGCCATTCCTATTGTCCCATATGTCCTCACATGCTTTCTTACCTTCCATGTGCTCTTTTTCCAGAGAAGTTTTTCAGCAGAATTTAGGGTATTACACAATGCCAAGGAACAGTGGCTATTTTGGGGCATGTGAGCCAGGAAAGAAAAAGGGACATAGATAGTTAAAGGAAAGCAAGAAAGCCTTTGTTGAGTCCTAGGGAAAGTAAGTCACTGACAGGCAAAGAATCCTTACCCACCAGTCCTTCTTTAATTTCTCACCTCTCTCTCTTTTGCAAGGAATGATACTCACTTCTCATTCCATAGCAAACATAGCTCACACCTTACTCCTCTTAGACAAAAAAAAAAAAAAAAAATTTTGTTTTTCATAGACAGTCACACAGTTTGGAGACATTACCACATATAGTTATGTGTCTGGGTGGGGTGAGACTGATTTCCTCCTCCAAAATTCACCCTTGCTTCCCATTCTTCTTCATCCTTGTAACTGGAATCTCGTCAAAAGACAAGAAGTTATCTTTGACTTTGTCCTTTCTCTTACCCTACTTCCGATCCATATCCAACCCCCAGCTGCACTACCTCCAAAACATATCCTAAGTTTGCCCAAGTAGTTTATCTCCATTACTTCTGCACTTCAAATTTCATCATCCCTCTCCTGGTTGACGACAGTAGTCTCTGAACCATTCTTCTTGGTCCCACTCTTAATTCTGTGCAATCTGCTCCTCACTTCTCAGCCAGAATGTTCTTTCTTTCTTTCTAAAATATAAATCAGAGTATGTTGCCTAAAACACTCTGGTATCTTCCTCTTATCTTTTGAATAAAATACTCCATCCCATATCCCTATATGATGTGACCCCCTACTTCTTTCTCTGTCTTCCTCTTTTACAATTCTTCCCTTAACTCATATTCATTCAGCTACTTGGGCCTTATTCCTAGAGCATACAAGTTTGTTCCCACTTTAGAACTTTGGTACTTACTGTTCCCTCTGCCTGAAATGCTCTGCCGCCTAACTATACAGAACTGCTTTCTTGTCATTAAATTCTTGGCTCCAAAGTCACCTCTTCGGTGAGGCTTTTCTTGGGCATCCAATCTAAATGAGCTATGCACCAACCCCTCCTCATCCTACATTTCACTCTTTACATCTCCTTGTTTTAATCTCTTCATAGCATGTATTGACACCTGATACTAACTTGTTCACTTATTTATTTATTGGTTATTGCCTTCTCACAGACGAATGGAAGTTCCATAAGATCAGACAGATTCCTCTCTATCTTCCAGTTCCTAGTGAATGCCCAGCATAAATGTTTTGAATGAATGAATCACTGATTCTTTTAGCCTTAAAGAACAGGTTGGTTCATTACTTGATTATTTCATACCTGCTGCCTCTCAAAAATTATTTGAGGAGGCTGTTAAAGTCCCATTAACACTAGTCATATTGTTGTTATTGAAAATTTGGGGGCTAACTTACATTCAGCATCAAAAGCATCTCTGGCAGCAGTAGGGTCCTAGGATATGCTAAAATTGTTGTTTACTGTCCTTAAGTGAAATAGTCCAGAAAATATATATCATAAAAATATGGTCTGCTAATGAAAAGATGTTTAGATATTCTGCTTATCCCAGGCTGAAACATCCTACCTCACTGATGAACAGAGAAATTAAATAGCCAAAATACCTAGGACCTAGTAGTTTAGAATCTGAAACAGAAATATAGTAACATTTATTTACATAGGGTACATATATAGTCAATATAATAATAATAATAATAGCTAATATTTATGGATTGTTTGCTATACACAGGGTTTTCACACGTATTAACTTAAATGATCCTCACAACAATCCAGTGATATAGGCAATATTATTACCCCATTTTACATTTACATTTACTATTTATGTTTATTGTAAACTGAGTCACAGAGGGGTTAATTAACTTACCCACAGTTAGACATAGTTAATTAGTGGTGAACAGAAAATAAGAAGGAAATGTAAATGAAACTTTTAAAATCTATAACATTTATTTTGGAATATGAGTAATTATGGTGAACAATTTTGAATAAGTTGTCTGTTGATATGTTAACAAGTAATCAAAATATTTGAAAAGTAAACTTGTGGGGCGCCTGGGTGGCTCAGTCAGTTAAGCGGCTGCCTTCAGCTCAGGTCATGGTCCCAGGGTCCTGGGATCGAGCCCCACGTCGGGCTCCCTGCTCAGCAGAGAGCCTGCTTCTCCCACTCCCTCTGCCTGCTGCTCGGCCTACTTGTGCTCTCTCTCTATCTCTCTGTCAAATAAATAAAAACCTGAAAAAAAATTTTTTAAGTAAACTTGTGTTTTGTTTTAAGAATAAAGCTTATTAATTACCATCCAAACAAAACAATGTAAAAAACCTTAAGTCAAACCTCAAGCCTTAGCAGACAGCTTACATTTTTAAACAGGAAGCTATTAAAAAATGTTCTGCACTCCAGTACTGTTGTTGCGTGTTTGTTTTTGCTTTCAGGCAAAGTACCATTAGACTAGGTCCTACTTTGGAAATGGCTGTAGCCACAAAAAGCATGATCTAGCCACAGATAAGATTAAATGTACAGTAAGATAAATTCAAACCTTCTTTTCTCCAAGCCCACAGATAGTTTAGTTTCCCTTAGAAGAGGATGCTTCTACCTTTCCTGTGCTTTAAGAAAACAGGGGATTTCCCCCAAATAAAGAAATCCACACATTTATTAGGATCCCCTTTACTCAAGACATTCTACTTGAGATGAGAACTATACAAAAAAGTTTCTAAAGCATCTATAATTAATTGAGCAGATAAAACGTGAACTGTATGCTATGGAATGATCTCAGCTGCAGAGACCATAGAGCAGTGAGCTACTGCTAACCAAGAAGGGAAGACACCATAAGGTCAGAGGGAAGGGAGATCACTGTGGGAGAGTGAAATGGGAGGGCTTTGGGGAGAAGGAATTTGAGGTAGGCCTGGGAACAGGAGTGATATTTGGGATAATAGGAAAGAGGGATCAATTAAAACTGAATAAGCAAGGACGAGGAAGTAGGAAAGAAGCCCTTCTATTTGGGGAATAGGAGGTAGAAGAGTTTGACTGTAGTGGATGTCTGTGTAGGTGTGGGAGTAGTAAGAAGTAAGGGTACTATGACATTTTTAGGCTAGACTGTGAAGAATATTAGATTCTGTCCACTTGACTTTGATTTTATCCTGTTGTCACTGAGAACTGAGTGTTTCTGAGTTGGGCAGTGATATGTTCAAACAGATGCTTAAGAAAAACTCATCCAGCCATGAATCTTTAGGAGACAGGGAAGCAAAGAGGCAAGAGGGCTAGGTAAGGCATTATTGGAACATCATGTCACTCTGCTGGAGAGCTATGGTTAATCTTTAATGGCCCTTAGGAGTTTAAAAACACTTCCAAAGCACATACTTTAAACTTAGAGTTTAGAAACATACTTCCATTGGGTTTGCTGTTTGAAACTAAAATATACATTATAAATCCTTCAACAGAAAATCCTGCCAGTAATACCTCTGAAATACATTCAGAAACCAACCACTATCACCACTTCCCCCTATCATCTTCTTACTTCACAGCCACCATCAACTCTCACCCAGTTTATTTCAGGAACCTCTCTTTTCCCACCCTTTCTCCAACATATAGCAGCCGGGTGATCCTTTTGAAATTTAAGTCAGTCAATATCACTCTTCTACTCAGAACCAAGAGTCTCTCCTTCACACAGAACACAGTTCAGAATCCTGATGCCAGCCTCAGAGCTGCTTCTGCCTTATTTACTACTCTCCCTACCCCATTCTGCTGCAGCTGCACCATCTCACTTTCACACCAGTGTGCTTCTAACTCAGGGCCTTTGCTTTTACTGTTCTCTCTGCCAGAAGTCTCTTTCCTATGGTATTTGCAGGACTAACTCCTCCTTACCCACATAGGGGTCTATTCAAATGTTATCAGAGACCTTGTCCCTAACCATCCTGTACCAAATAAGACCAACTTTTATCAATTCCCTCCCTACTCTTAAAAACAAAAACAAAACAAAACAAAAACCCTGCTTTTATCAGTTGATTAGTTGATTATTATCTTCCCCACCAGAACATCAGCTTTTTGAGTGCAGAGAATTTTTTTGTTGTTGTTGTTTATGGCTATCTCCCCAGTTCTCAGAACAGCAGGGTTTTGTTTTGTTTTGTTCTGTTGCGTTATGTTTCCATTCTCCCCATGCATTTGGGTGAGGCCATGTGACAGTTTCAGCCAATGGAAAATGTATGCCACCCTGTGCCACTTCCAGGTCTGGCTTATTAAAGAAAAGAAAAAGAAGCAAACCAAATGAAACAAAACAAAACCCCATTCTGCACATGATCTTCTATGCTCTTTCCCTTTCTGTCTGCTAGATGCAAATGCTCAGGGATACCTTGGAATCCACATGCTGAAGCTTGGCATAGCCTCTGCTTGCCTGAGTCTCTGAATGACAGCACAGAGCAGAGCTGCCACTGACTTGAACACCCATCTGTTGATTTTGAGCCATTATACACAGGGTCTGTCTGTTAACATGCAATATTGGTCACATTTTTACACTTTAAAAAAAATTCATTGCTTGTGTGAAGTTCAAATTTAACTGGGCATTTTGTATTTTTAATTGCTTAATCTGGCCACCCTTCAATAAGAAGAATCACATTTAAAATCCTTACATATCCACACAGAAACTTGTACATGAATGTCCATTATTCATAATAGCCAAACGTTGGAAACAGCTCCAATGTCCATCAGCAGACAAATGCATGAACAAAATGTAGTATATCCATGTAAGGAATATCATTTGGCCATACTACAACATGGATCAACCTGGAAAATGTTATGCTAAGTGAAAGAAGTCAGTCACAAAAACCCATATACTATACCATATACTAGATGATTTCATTCATGTGAAAATCCAGAAGAGGGGAATCCATTGAGACAAAGCATAGATTAGTGGTTGTTGAAGCTGGGGTAGGGAGAATGGGAGAATAAGGAGGCTACTAACTAAAGGACTCATGGTTTCTTCTCAAGGTGATAAAAATGTTCTAAAATTGACTGGAGCTAGTCCCACACTTCTGTGAATAGTCTAAAAACCACTGAGCTGTATACTTTAAATGTACAATTATACATGTATAATTATAGTATGTGAATTATATCTCAATAAAGCTGGTTTAGTGTTTGTTTATTTGTTTGTTTTTTAAAGATTTTATTTATTTATTTGGCAGAGAGAGACACAGCGAGAGAGGGAACACAAGCAGGGGGAGTGGGAGAGGGAGAAGCAGGCTCCCCGCTGAGCAGGGAGCCCGACGCGGGGCTCAATCCCATGACCCCGGGATCATGACCGGAGCCGAAGGCACACGCCTAACAACTGAGCCACCCAGGCGCCCCCGGTTTTTTTTTTTTTTTTTTTAAAGTCCTTATGTGACTTCATGTCCCTGCATGCTCTAACCTCTGGGCCACACCGTTCTGATGCCTTTGCTACTACTGAGGAAAGCATTTTAAGCATTCCAGAAAGTGCTCTTGAAAAGAGGGAGTTTAAATTGTGATACTGTATAAAAAAGCAAACAAATAAAAACCTTTACTCTTCTTGGAAGTAGTGGTTGACAAATAAAAGAATTTTTTCAGTCTCTAAATATAATTTTCCCTGAAAAAGTATATATGTAAATCATGAATATGTATCTCCATAAAGCTTTTCAATTTTCTCTCTTAAAATCTTCATTATTTTCTACTACTCAAAAACAATCCTTCCAAATCCCTTTCCTTAGTTAAAATAGATTAATTATATAACTTCTAGAAAGTACTTTGGGAAACATTTTTTTACATTTTTCTCCATACAGTCAAGATTTTCTATACTATCCACCCATTATAAATTTGTTGTGATGTGTAAGGAATACCAACATCTTCTTTTTTTTTTTAACTCACACAATTGGTATTACCATGACAACTTACCAGAAGGGTAAAATTGGTTAAATTCTCCTACTATTTTATTTTATTTATAACATTTAGTTTTTAATGTGTGGCTCTGCAGTTCAGATGAAAATGCGATAGGTTTAAAAGGCTTTTATCATAAAATATTTGAATTCTTAAAGTGAAGTAAGTCATCTATCATTTGGATTTAAAAAAAGCAGCAATTAGAGTGATTGCATTAAATAGTATTTTTAACATGAACATATAAAATTTTCATGTTCTTTTTTTTTTTATTTTTCATGTTCTTGTTTCATTTTGAAAAGTTACCCATGAGGGGCGCCTGGGTGGCTCAGTCGTTAAGCGTCTGCCTTGGGTTCAGGTTATGGTCCTAGGGTCCTGGGATCAAGCCCCTGCTCCACAGGAAGCCTGCCTCTCCCTCTCCCACTTCCCCTGCTTGTGTTCCCTCTCTCGCTGTCTCTCTCTCTCTCTGTAAAATAAATAAATAAAATCTTTTAAAGAAAGAAAAAGAATGGTTACCCATGAAAAAATGAGCAAAAATCTTTTTTTTGTAGGTATCAGCGAATGAACTCAAACAATTTTTATCACACATATTGGAACGAAGAAAACTGATTAAAGTGATCTATCAAAGAGAAAATGCCTTAGGAAAAAAGAAGATTCAACGTAAATTAAGAATAAAAGGAATTCAAAATAAAGATCTCTCGAAAAGAAATAAAAATCATTGTGAGTAGGGGCATCTGGGTGGCTCAGTCGGTTAAGTGTCCGACTCTTGGTTTCGGCTCAGATCATGATCTTGGGGTCCTGGGATCAAGCCCCAGGTCAGGCTCAACATGGAGTCTACCTGAGAATTCTCTGCCCCTCTCTCCACACTCTCTTTCCCTCTCTCTCTCAAATAAATAAATAAGTAAATCTCTAAAAAATTGTTGTAAGTAGAATTCCCTCTACCATGTAAATTAAAAATGACTTCATGTAATCTAAAATAAAATTTTAGAGCTACTTTCTGAGAAGTCTTAGAATATAGTCATAAATATTCATACACACAAAAGCTTTAAATTTTTCAGCTTCTTTTAGATTCAGATTTTGTTCTGATGGTAATAAGCAAGGTTGATAATTAGGACTCCTGGATAAAAAAAAAAGTCTCCAAAATTATGTGGATAAAACATTTATCAGTTATTCTGCTAATAGGAACACTCAGACTTTAAACAAAACCAAAATTAATATAGTGTCCTTTTTTTTTCTAGTCTAGCAATCTAAATCTCTCCCTAGTAAAGACATAGCCAGTTAATTGATAGATTTCTCTGGATGCAAGAAGGGTCTAGAAAATATAAACAATGTTTCCATAGCTACTATGTACAGGAGTTAACTGACCCTCAATTATAAAATTTAGGAATCATTTCTAGCATTTAAGTCTGTTTCATGAAAGCTTTCTCTTTTGTAACAGGTTATGTATGAATTGCTATTTTATTAACATCTTATTTAAGAGAGGGAAACTTCTTTGGCAGAGAAAAATTAAGGATATCAGTTTTTAATGGCATTATAAAAATATGTACATATCTTAAATTTATTTTAAATCTAAATCATATACATTGAAACATTCATTTGACCAGTTTTTGACATAGAAATATGACTTGCCTTTTATTTAGCTTTGGTCTACTGATTGGCATTTGTAGTATAAACCACACTCAAATGCATCATCCATGATCTCCCATCTCAAATTTTTAATGAAACAAGGAACTAAAGACACTTATGGAACAATCTGTGAGCAGAATCCTTCCAAATATTTGCAGACTTTTTCCTCAGTCATTTATAGATGCTTCACCTACAATTAAAGTGGATAACTTTTAATGGCTCTCCTTTATCAAGTTTTCTCACTGTTTTTCAATAACGTTATATAGAAACACATTTTCTTTTTGCACTTAGGTGTAATCAGTTTACATGGTTTTTTTTTTTTTTGGTCTATTATTGTCTTTTTTTAATTTTTTAAATTTTTTAAAATTTTGTTTTATTATGTTATGTTAGTCACCATTTAAACATCATTAGTTTTTGATGTAGTGTTCCATGATTCATTGCTTGCGTATAACACCCAGCACTGTGAATTGTGTAAGACTGATGAATTACATGTTTTTTAGTTAAATTCCATAGTTATAAACAGTAAAACTGGCACAGATAGGTTTGGGAACCAATACTCCTGATCTTTGGTAAGCATGCAAGGTGGGGGAACAGAAATGTACACATTTACTAAAGAGAATGCCACAGTCTGCAAGCATTCAGTATGCTGTGGACATCAGTAATAAGTTGGATAGAAGAAATGAAAAGTATTGATTAATTTGGCAAGTAAGGTAGGTAGAGATTGTTGAAGGAGCTTCTGCTGTCTAAAAGAGTAAATAAATGAATCACTATATTGTACACCTGAAACTAATATAAAACTGTGTATGTTAATTATACCAGAATTTAAAAAATAAGACAAAAATTAAAAGGGGAAGTAATGCCACCCTTCAAAAAAGTACTCTTTTCCTTATATGGAAGTGGTTATATTACACCTAAGAATAATAAATAAAAAGCTATTTATAATTAAGCATTTTCCCTATTGTTTTAAGTGTTTTACCCAATTTTAAGATAGGTTATATTATCTCTACTTGATAAGATGTGAAACCTGCAGCACAGAGCAATAATTTGCTTAGCATCACAGAAAATAGTAGGAAAACTAGAATTTGAACTCAGATGGTCTGGTGCCAAAGTCCTCTAGCTTTTAGCCATTATGCCATATGCCTCTCACAAAAGTAAGCTAACAATATCAAGAAATTTTAATCTCATGCTTCTCAATATGGCTTTGAGCAAATATGGAACTGTATGGTAAAGATGATGCAATTTCCTGAGGACCAAATTTACCTGAAGGTTTAAAAGGGAAGTAAATAATAGCAAATAGTTGAAAACATCTTTATTTTAGAACTAACAGCTATAATGTATGCAATAGATTTCAAAATTCATATTTTGATATCATACCTAAGACTTCAAAGAAATGCCTTCCTGTTTTCCACACCTCCAGAGAATGTACATGCATTCATCACAGGCTATCTAAATGTCCTAAGGACGTTTAAGAAGCCCTGTCTTATAACAATCATAATATCCATTTCTGAAATTTACATAAATCAGAAAATGTTTCTTTCTGACAGAAGTACATCTAGAAAGGTGATCATGGCTAATAAAGGCAACAGATAGAAATTGAGAACTAAGGGATTCCGGAGGAGAGAGAGGTTAGTTTTGGAGCTGGAAGGACTCTTATTGATTCCAGTTGATAATTTTTTTATGAGAGTCTTGCTTTGATAAAGATTTTTAATTTTTCTAATCTTAATATCTTAAGAGTATTTTCCTCCACATTTATTCCAAAAGACTGCTTCACTGCTTAGTTGAAGAGTTCTAGATATGACATAAAAATATTGATATGTGTGTTAACTTGAAGTATCAGGTAGAGTTCTGACAGGAAGCAAATGGCACATTTAAATTGAGTCATTTGAGACAAGTTTAATAAAGGGTCTATTTCTAAAAGTGTAGACAGGATGTAAGGAAACTGCAAAGTAATCCCCAGGCTAGTAACACCAATGAAGCTAGCAACCCTGGGCCTAAACGGTCACAGGCAGTAGTGGCTACTAGAATGCTGAGAAAGAAACCAGGAGGTATGTTGGAGAGAGCTCTCTAACAGAACTATTACCTCAGGACAAGGGATAAAGCCAGCCTGCAGCAAACCAGATTGGGGAGCCAGGGAATAAATATCCCTACCTCACTCTCTTCCCTTCATACTTCCTACTGGTGCCTTTCAACCAAACTTAATCAGAAGCTGGAGGGGAAGGGAGCCCATTGATGCAGTCCATATGGGTTAGTGTCCCAGGGCATAGAGCAGGATGGAGTGGGTCTAGAAAGGCGAATAAGTGGACATGCAACACACTGGGTTTTCTAGACAAGAGAAATTAGCATGAACTACAAGTATGAGGACTTTTAGTAGCATACAATAGAAGCATAGGTATTAAAAGTAAAATTGCAGTCTTGACACAGGACCAGAGCATGGGGATCCAGCTAGATGGGATGGCAGGCACAGGGGACCTTCCTAAAGGAAAGGATCAGAAACATTCACAAAGGAAACGAACCATGTTCACTGAGAAACAACTGGCAGATTTAGAATTCTTGTTCAGCAAGAACCCATACCCTGCTCCCAGCCTTCAGAAAGAAATGGCCTCGAAACTGGAGATACATCCCACCGTACTGCAGGTTTGGTTCAAGAACCACAGAGCAAAAGTCAAGAAAGCCAAACAACAGCAATTAGCTGGGGTGGAAGTCAAGACCCACTCTTCCAAGAGACACATGGATGCCGCTCCAGGAGCCCCCGATGGTGCCTACCCTGCTTCCCTAGTTTATACAGATCACCCCATACCTTCCTTCCAACTCAGCATATGCTCCAATTTTAAGGCTCTCTCAGACCATCCTTCTGGCCACAAAATAGTCCATTTCGGCTGCTGCCGAGATCCTAACATCTACTCCCTATGTCCCATTACGGAATCCCAAATTCTTTCCACAAGCTTCACTGCTAATTCTTTGGGTTCTTCATCTCCACAAAGAACCTAGTGAGCAAAGCCAGACACAAAAGGTCACCTACTGTAACGATTCTCAATGATTCCAGACAAGAGACAGAATCAGGATCTACGCAACATGGAGGCATTTCAGAAACGGGATTCGTGAAAAAAAAAAAAAAAAAAAGACCCACAAGTGCCCGTGGGGTGGAACTGAGTGGCAAGAGTTGATCAACAAACTATTGCGATGGGGATGTTTCATGTTGTAATTCAGATGGCAGGAACCTGCATGTATAAATTCATCCAAAGACACAGAACTGTAATATTGTATAACATACACCACAAAAAAAAATCATGTGACAGGACGGAAGCATCAGCTAATGCCACTGGCAGTAACCATTTTGCAATATATAAATGTATCAAATCAACACATCATACACCTTACACTTATATCTCAGTAAAGCTGGAGACAACTTTTAAATTATATCTCAATAAATATATACAATGAGAAAAAAAACTAAAATTGCAGAATCTTAGAATTAATTGGGGAAATTTGGAGGTTATCTAGTCTAATTTCTTTCATCAGATATTTAAGGCAGCTCCTAGGTAGATGTCTGTGACTAAGCTCACAATATCATAAAACACAACTTATGACATTATTTAATACATTTATTTCTTATAGAGTTATTAACATTAAACCAGAACCATTTCCTAACAGTGATCTTAGGTGTTAGTCTGTATTAAATTATGGCAGTGGGAGCTGGACAGAACAACCCCTCTGTGGACTCCTCCACTGGAGTTGTTGCCCTCCCTCCCCAAATAGTGAAGCTTGTGCATATTGTTTCTAAGATCCTATTTGTTGTTTTGGGCACCCACTCACAGTGATGATTCTTAACAAGCTTAGAGCAAATTGAAATCTTTTTCTCACCTAAAAGTACTAAGCCAGTGTATCAGTCAGGGTTCAACTGGAAAAAAAGAACCAGTAGGAGATATATATTAAAGGATTTATTACAAGGAATTGGCTGATTTGATTGTGGGAGCTGGCTAGGCAAGTCCGAATCCATAAGGGAGTTTGTCAAGAAGAGCAAGCTGGAACTCTCTGGGAGGAGCTGAATTTTTTCTTCTTCAGGGAAACCCCAGTACCATTCTTAAAACCTTTTAACTGATTAAATCAGGCAAACACAGCTTATCTCCTTCACTTGCTTGTGGGTATTAATCACATCCACAAAATACCCTCACAGCAACAAATAGATTAGTGTTTGATGTAATAATAGGAGTGTAGCCAAGCCAAGTAGACAGATAAAATTGTCCATCATAGCCAAATATCTCCTAATCTGTATGTTTTCATCTAAATTTTTGAATCTAGGTATAAGATTTTACACGTCTATTACATTTCATTGTGTTTACTTTGGACTCTTCCAACCTATCGATTACATCAATTAATTCATCAGTTATCGTCTCCTAGTTTTCTGTCACTCAAAATTTTTATATGCCTTCCAATCTTTTGCTCAGGTTTTTCTTAGAGGAGTTAGCAAGATAGGGCCAAGTTTAGAGCTTAGAGCCAACAATAATCTACCATAAATCTCTAGAATTATATATACCCACTAATCAACCAGGTAAAAATCTATATATGATGAGGTTGAGTATTTGTGGATAGAAGGTAGGCAAACATCCCTTCCTGATCCCCCACCTCCAGCTCCTCAAAGAGACCTGGTGTCAGCTGATTCCAAGTATTCACACATGGAAAGAAATTGCACTGCAGATCCAGGGAGAAGAATTTTGTTATTTTTGCAAGAGTGAAAAGAAAAGAGAATGGGAGAACAAATATGGAGAGAGCAGACATAAGGAGCCAGAAAGATGGTTATTGATTGTGCTAACAAGAAACCAGTAAAACTCCAAAGTTGGGAACCCAACTGATATTTTAAAATCAGTGATGCCTAAGATGACCATTAAAGTTGTTTTTGTTCTTGGAATTAATCATCTTTGCAATTTGCTCTATGAAATTGTTGGTAAAAATCTATATTCGTAATTAATGCTTTTCAAGAGTGAAGATTCTTTTGGGACAACTTGAAGAGCTGTTGGTTTCACTGTGGGTCCATGTGAGACAGTCCAGGAACAGTACCTCTGGAATCAGGAGTTAAGAAATTAGAGAAAGCCATGGAAAAGTAACCTGCTCTAGAGGGAGGGTTTGAACTTTAGAAGCTGTGGAATGAACACATGGTTATCAAGCTGGGTGAAAACCTTGTTCAATTCTACTCTCATTCCATTCCTGTTTCAGCATTTTGCACACAGGATATCATAAAAGATGGAGTATAGGTGTTTTATAAAAGTGCTGTTCCCCAAACTTACTAGTCCTCCAGATAAGAGAAATGGGATTTAACCTCACATTCTCAAAAACCTTTCCTAATTCTTAGTGACCATGTCTCCTTAACTCAAGGCTCACAAACCATGTATAATAATCTATTAGAGAAATCAAAGGGATTAACATCAAACTGTTTCTAGAATATTAATATATTTCTCCATGAAAACAGAGGAACTGTTTACCCAATTTCAGTCCTCTACCACTTGGCCCCCTACCTAGAATTTGTCAAATAATAACCAATAGCATTTGTACTCCCATTACTTCAAGGCAAGATCTGTGCCTGGCATTTTATCTGTCACATACTTAATATGAATCAATATTTGCTGATTAAATATTGATTCATTAAATATTAATATTAACAAATATTGAGTAGAATTCCTTTTGTGTAGAGCTAGGATGTAAAGTCAGGTCTTCTAACTCCAATTTCAGCATTCTCTACAATATACTACACTAGAGGTGCTACAGAAAAATAAGAGAGCCTTACATTTTTAGAGTATATTTGAATATTGTTTTACAGTTGAACACAATGCTTTCACATCCATTCCAGTTTGTTTTTTAATGTCATGTTCATTTTCCCTCAGGGTATCTTATCACTATAACTTCAACAAGTAATTCTAAGTCAGAATTTAGTCTCATAAATTGTTAGCAAGACAAATCAATAATTAATCATACATTGGGAACAATGGAGCATATTCCTGCTGACAACTGGAACACTACCTTCTATGTCCTTCCTGACAGGTCCTTACTGGCATTTTTTTGGGGGGGGAATTAATTATCATTAATTTTGGTGATCAGATCAGATCACTAGATCACTACCGTGTTCTTGGTTGGAGAAGGTTGTCTTGGAATCTTGTTTTAAGCTAGTCTTGCCATTCTTTTTTATCACTTCTAGGGTCTTTGACCAGCTAGGCTAAGTTTATCATATGTATTCCACTTTATTAACTTTTGGAATATATGTGGAGGACACTGTGAAGTGCCATTCATATCCCCTCCCCCCCTTCAATGAGATACTTGACCAATTACTGGAAGTGTAGTTCACAGATAGACTTCAGCAGTGAAGGCGCTGTCTCAGGTGCAAAGAGAGCAACATAGCCCAAAGTTAGGCTTCCTCCCTGGGGCAGCCAACTTCCAATGACTAATCAATTCAGGAACATGAAGTCCTGACCATCTCAGCCTAACTTGGGATGCATTAGAAGAGACACTTTAGCTCCAGAGCACCCAGTGGGGTCAAGGCATCACAACTTCTCCCTCTGCCCAATCCAACTTTTTCCCCAGGGTGCTTCCCAGGGGCACTTCTTAATAAACATTCTGAACTCTTAGAGTTTGCTTATCAGGGAACCCCAACTGCATACCATTTAATACCTTTCCTATTACTGACATTTTTTCTTTAAATCAATACAAGTTTTTTGCAAATGAGTTTGATTTTAAAAGAAAATTACTAAAGATCTCCCATTCTAGCAAAATGGTGGACTAATCCAATATGAAAATCCTGCTGCTACAAATACCTAAAAATAATGCCTAAAATATGCCAAGCCCTCTCTCTCTCTTTCTCTCTCTCTTTCTCTTTCTCTCTAATGCAGAGCTGGGTTCACAGGAAACTGAAATCCCCAGGTGCTAGAAATAATGAAAAATAAGGATGTTAGTTGATGTTTTGGCAAACTGTGATCAGAGCTGGTAAAGCATGAGGATCGGATTTTAAATCCCAGGCTGGGAAAATCAAAAAGACATTAGGATTTTTGACAAAGCAGTTGGGATGAAGAGCTATGAATAAAACTGAGAGTTTTACAGAATTGTACATGCAGCGAAAGGGAGACTAGGGAAAAACATAAACCATCTACCATTTTATGAAAATATCAAGGAAACTCTTCCTCTATTTAGGCTTTCACAGGGAAAAACATCTCCCTGGGAAACCCTACATCACAACCTTGTACCTTATACAGATTTGAATTTAAATTTATGCTACCTGATTACCTGATTTTTTTTTTTTGTAAATACGTTCATGTTAACATATAAAAATTTCCTTCCAAAGTAAGGTAAGTCTAGAAAATGACAGAAGCAACACAAAACCACTTTAGAAAAACATTCCCACAATTCCTACATAAAAAGTCTTGTTGGGTGAACTTACAAGAAAATTTTATAAAATGCACCAAGTTAAAAAGAAAAATCTACTCAGAAAAAAAAAGCTACCAGTGAGAGTCAGTTTGCATATGCCTGCGCCCATATACACACATGTGCATAAGGCATAGCACCGCCAAGTTTGATATAGTAAAACAATGATGTAAAAAAAATTATGGAATAAATATATTTTTAAATGGTTGAGAAACTATAAGAAAAAAGAGAAGGCATCATGAAAAAGGAATAGGCTTCTGTGCAAAAGAATCAAATAGAACTAAGAAAAATGAAAAGTATGTTCATTTAAATTAAGTGAGCTTAAATTAATGACTTAAATAGAAGATTAGACACTGTGGAAGGAAAGATTAATGAACTAGAGAAAGATCAGAAAATACTGCCCTGAATGCAGCCCAGAAAGAAAATATGAGTTTAAGGACAGAAACTCTTAGATTAAAATAAAAATGTCATAAATAT
Source organism: Eumetopias jubatus (assembly GCF_037043125.1). Taxonomy (NCBI): domain Eukaryota; kingdom Metazoa; phylum Chordata; class Mammalia; order Carnivora; family Otariidae; genus Eumetopias; species Eumetopias jubatus. Next base: position 101,313,009 of record NW_028274815.1, read on the forward strand.
ATGCTGTTTGCAAGAGGTATACTTAAAACATGAAAGTTAGTTAATGGAAATGATATCATAGGCAATACTAAAAAGAAATCTGATATTAATTTCAGACAATATATAGACTTCAAGGTAAAGGCACAAATAGGGAGAAAGCTTCATCATGTAGTGTTCAAAGGAATAATTCACCAGAATGATACAATGTCTATGTTGAAAAATTCAGGAAAATCTATTAAACCATGAGAATTAATAGAGCTTGGCAAAGTTGCTGAATTTAAAAATTAATATATAAAAATCAATAGCCTTTCTGTATATGATACCAAAAAACAACTGAAAATGAAATTACTAAAATATTATTTAAAATAGCAATAAACACTAAAATATACCTAAGAATAAATCTAAAAGATCTATAAGATGTTTAAGAAGAGTAAAAGCATAAAACTTTATTGAATAATATAAAAAACACCTGTATAACTAAAGAGTTATTGTGTTTATGAATGGGAAGTCTCAAAATTCTAAAATATCACTTCTTGCCAAATTAGTTAGAAATTTCCCAAAGGGATTTTCATAAACATTGACAAACTAATTTTAAAAGTATATATGAAAACAAGTCTAAAGATAGCCAAGATACTTCTGACTTAGAATGAGAAGTGGAACTTGCCCCACTAGATTCTTACTATAAAATGATATTTGTATAAACAATATGATATTGACATATGGATTAAAAAAAGAAAAGAGTCTAGAATCAGTCCCATATATACAGGGGAATTTGGTATATGACAGGGGTGGCATTACAAATCAACTGGGAAAGAACAAACAGATTGTATGCAGGCAACTGATTCTCATTTGGAAGATTAAGATCAGATCCCATTCTCAGCTCATGCACAAAACTAACTTCTGGATGGATAAAAGATCTAAATATGAATATCAAGACTTTAATAATTTTAGAAAAAAATGTTATGATATTGGCATAAAAAAGGAATTCTTAGAAAAGACAAAAGTAAGAGACACCTGGGTGGCAGTCAGTTAAGCATCTGCCTTCAGCTCAGGTCATGATCCCAGGGTCCTTGGATCGAGTCCCGCATCGGGCTCCTTGCTCTGCAGGGAGCCTGCTGCTCCCCCTGCTTGTGTACTCTCTCTCTCTTTCTCTGACAAATAAATTAAAAAAAAAAGAAAAGAAAAGACAAAAGTAAAACCATGATGACAAAATTCATAAACTTAACTACCTTAAAATTAAAATTTTTAATAGGTATTTTTAATTATAAAGTGAAAAAAAAAAGCCCCACAGACTAAAAGAAGATATTGTAACAAATAGAGTCAACAAAGAATTAGTATTTGGTTGTATAGAGAACACCTACAAATCAACAGGAAAACCAAGTAGAAAACTGAACAAAGGATACAAATAGACAATTCTTAGCAGAGGAAAAAAAACAAAGACCAATAAATATATTTAACTAGTAATTGCAGAAATGCAAGTTTGATAACAAAGATTTATCATTTCACAACAGATTGGCAAAACTTAAAGGTTAGACAACCCCATGAATGACCCAGAATTTAAGGAAATGAGAACCTTATACATTACTGTTGGGAGTATATGTTTGAGACAACCTCTTTGAAGAGAAATATAGGGGCGCCTGGGTGGCTCAGTCCTTAAGCGTCTGCCTTTGACTCAGGTCATGATCCCAGAGTCCTGGGATGGAGCCCCTCATCAGGGTCCCTGCTCAGCAGGAAGCCTGCTTCTCCCTCTCCCACTCCCCCTGCTTGTGTTCCCTCTCTCACTGTGTCTCTATCAAATAAATAAATAAAAATCTTTTTAAAAAAAGAAATATACTGGGGTGTTTGGGTGGCTCAGTCGTTAAGCGTCTGCCTTCAGCTCAGGTCATGATCCCAGGGTCCTGGGATTGAGCCCCGCATCGGGCTCCCTGCTCCACGGGAAGCCTGCTTCTCCCTCTCCCACTCCCCCTGCTTGTGTTCCCTCTCTCACTGTGTCTCTCTCTGTCAAATAAATAAATAAAATCTTAAAAAATAGAGAGAAATATAGTAATATCTAGTAAGATTTAAGATTTCTATATGCTACACTCAGCACATGTACTTTTAGAAATATATCCTACAGAAATTCTCACACATCTGTATCAGAAAATGTGTGCAGGGATTTTCATTGCAGAATTGGTTTTGGTAACACTGAAATGGAAAAAGCTAATATCTGTGGAATGAGTAGGATAAATAAGGATGAATGAATAGATAAACTGGTCTATTCACACAAAGAATTTTGACCAGTTGGCCCTGATTAAAATGATTGAATGAAGCCTACTTGTATCCAGATACATCTCAAAAAGTGAAAAAGCAAGTTGCAAAAGAATATATAGTATGATGCTATTTATATAAAACATGGAAATAATATTGGATACATATATGTAGTAAAAGAGCTACGTAGCAACTTCAGGATAATAGATACCTCTGAAGAGGGAACAAGGGGAAAGGATGTTGGAAGGAGGCTTTGAGCATGTCTGTACCATTCTGTTTCCTTAGAGAGATACCTAAAACAAACAAGGCAAAATGTTACCATCTGTTAAATTGTGTGAAGTAGGAGGGTTATGCTGAGATATGTTTTCTGGATTTCTTTGTATGTTTGAAATATTTCATGGTTAATTTTTTTTCATGGTTAATTTTTTAGAGAAAAAATAAAAAGTAGTATCACTTGTGACAAGTAGAATCTATAGATGAATATATATTAAGTATATTAACTGTCAAAATTTTAAAGTTTGTGTGTGTACCACTTAAAATTATCTCATGTACTCTTTGGGAAACAGTAATGAAGGTGATGAAAATTAGCAAGTGCTGCTAATTATCTACCCAGACTGCAGGTACCCTCACCCCCCAGAGGGCCTTGAATACAGCATGTCACCATCTTTTTCTTGTCCCTTTTGCTCCCACTCATTACTGAAGGACTTCCCATTATCCAAGGTCTCCCACAAGTACTGTCTTCTTAAGTAATGATGTCCAAACCAACTGGAGTGGGTATGATCAGCTGTGCATAATGATGATCTGAATCATCAAGACCAGGTTAAATCATGCTCATTATCTTCTGTTGGGGAAGGTGGACGAATATATTGTATACTTTTCAGACAGATTTCCATCATAAAACAGTCAAGATAAAAAGGGATATGACTCATCTAGTAGGAAAAAACGATTTATATGAAAGACATTTCTCAATAATGTCCGATAAAAGAAATGTAACTATAAACTACCCATTGTTTAAAATACTTAAATTACAATAAATTTATTTTTTAATGTATTTTGGACCCATTTTTTTTCAAATTTTTCAGTAATTGATAGTAACTTCGTGTTTCTCACATAATTCTGCATTTTGTGTAGCTCTGAGAAGCAGTATGAGCAAGACTGCCTACATTTGAATCCTTGCCTACCAGGTACCAACTATATGACGTTGGGCAGGTTAACCTCTCTGTGCCTATATCATTTCATCTGTAAAACAAGAATGATAATATCCACTTGCTCTTAACCATCAGTAAAAAAAAAACTGCCCAGTGCCTAGGTGGTTTATACGTTAGCTTTTATTTTAACACCATAATTATTGGTTTTGATGCTTCACTTGTTTTATAAACCATATTTCTTTCTCCTAAATTAAGTGTTTTAGGCAGTGAATTAGTCTTTGAAAGTCCGAATCCTTGTTATTTCAAGTTTTGCTTAGTAGTTATTTGAGGAGAGAATTTTTTTCTACTTATTACACAATTTGTCTACTATTTCCTAGCACTACCAGTGAAGGTATTTATGTTTGACAACAATGATCTGGGGACACTGTGAATAAACTTGATTATTGTAAATCTCTGTGCTCTTATCCAAGTGCATTTGAGTTGATCACATCTTTATCTGACTAAACTCTTTGCTGAGTCATTCTTTTTTAGATGGAATGTTATTTTTAGTAATGGATCATGATTCTCCCTCCTTATCTTGTATTGTATCTTCCTGGCACACAATAAGGGCAAATGTGAAGAGCTCTTCTGATGCATTATTCAGAAAATCAGATGCTGAAGTTGGTTTATATCAAATTCAATTGAAATTAAGTAAGAAAGATACAGTGTCTGTGTAGGCAAGATTTTCTGGAAGGGAAAGAACTTCCCATTTTTATCTCTTTCTATCATTTTAATGTTGAAAGCACCTGATTTTTAGTCAGACTAAAAGACATTCATCTCCTAGCTTAATTTTTAATTCCTTTAACTCTCAATGATCCTTTATGTCATTTTTGAGGTAACTATAATTTGAGATTCAAAATCATGAATCTATTGTTCTTTTTCCTTTTGTTATTTTAGATGATTTAAATGGTATTTGTTTATGATATGTGAAACAGAAGTGAGTGAGGAATGCAGGAAGGGCAAGGGAAGGAGTTGGGCAAAGATAGGGTCTCAGGAGAAGTTTAGGGCTTTAAGAGTGAATTGCAGGCACCTGGGTGGCTCAGTGGGTTAAGCGTCTGCCTTCAGCTCAGGTCATGATCTCAGCGTCCTGAGATTGAGCCCCACATCGGGCTCCCTGTTCAGCGGGGAGTCTGCTTCTTCCCTCTCCCTCTGCCCCTCTCCCCTGCGCCTGCTCTCTCTCACTCATGCTTTCTCTCTCTCCGAAATAAACAAATATTTTTTTAAAAAGAGTGAATTGCACTAGAGGATTTCTCCCTTCCCATAGGCAAGGGGTTAGGCTGTTACCCTCACATCAATCAGTTAATGGCTAGAGGCCACCAGTACCCTGCAGGGGCTAAATATCCATATGGAAGACTTTGTCTTAATTGCTAAACCTCCTCAATTCTAATAATCTTTGTGTCTATTTCTCATCAGTCATTTACCAGCCACATGCAGAGATATTTCATCAATATAATTTCAAACTCCAAAATAATTGTCTGATCAGAGCCACCTTCCTGCCACTTCTCCTTCTCTTTCTCCTATCAAACTTGCCTTCACCTTCACAATGACCTCAGTTCACTTCCCCCACTCCCTTTTCACCCCTCTCTCCACTCCCCTCAGTATCACTTACTCACACAACCAGCCTGGACCACATGGTCAAACATAACCCTCAAGCCCTCACTCTTTATTTAGGACACACCAGCCCCTCTCATTGTTTCATACCCATGGTTCATTTGTGTAGATTGTTTCCTCCAAATGGAATGCCAGTTTCGTCTTCTTGGCCTGACAAACTCCTATCTACCTTTCAAGAACTCTCTAAATTGTCCGTTCATCTGTGAAGATTTCTTTATTTCCCTTAGCGAGAGTAGGGTGCTTAAGTGGGCATGTGCTGTTTGGCAGCTTCCCATCATCCATTTTACTTTTCTCACCATCCCAATTTCCTTTTGAGGAATTAAGTGTTCCCCAGTGAATACATTCTTATAGGAATGTAATGAGAAGCCTTGTCTTCCCTAATTAGACCCCTCAGAATCATCATGGAGTCTGGAGCAAAGAGGGGAAGATCCTAAAAGGATTGGATTTCAATCCATCCCTGTAGCAGCATCTGTCTCTGCTTCCAGAGAACTTTGATTCCTGACCGACCCCACTGATTTTATGAGCTTTCAACAGCCTCCCAGTAAGTTCCTTTTGCCTAAGTCAATCAGATTACGTTTCTATTGCTTACAAAGAAGACTTCTGTACTCCCACAGTGCCTTATTACAGAGTACCTACCACATGGCATTGTAATTTTTGGTAAACATGTCTGTCTCCACTGCCAGGCTGAGACAGCGTCTCCATCATCTTTGGAAACACAACATCTAGCCTTGTGTCTAACACATGGTAAGTATTCAATTCATACCAATTAAATGGACAAGTAAATGTATGAATGACAGAGAATAAGTTGTTTTCAGCTCTTTTCTTTTTCTTTAATATCTGCAGCAAGCAAGTGGGCCCTTTTTGTTCCAAAGCTTTGCTTCTATTCATTATCAACAAGAGGATTCTTCATGAATTCCACAACAAGTGACAGGGATTAAGGAATAGACTTGATAGAGAAATTTATAGTAGGAGGGTCAGCAAGAGAAGGCACAGAACCCCAGTTCTCCCATCATCTCACAGAGAGGTGAGCTGGGTCCCAGGATTGCTGGACACATGGAAGGTCTACCTACTAAACTGCCTACCTAGAGTATAATCATGAGAAAGTGACCTTGTCAGAGGTGGGCTACTTGGGTACCCAGCTCCCTAGGAAAGTCAGATGTCCAGCACCTGGAGACATTGGGGGACCGTGAGAAATTATAGTCTTTCCTGGTTTTTTTTTTGTTTTGTTTTTAAGATTTTATGTATTTGACACACAGAGAAGAAGAGAGCAAGCACAAGCAGGGGGAGTGGCAGGCAGGGGAAAAGCAGGCTCCCTGCTGAGCAAGGAGCCTGATATGGGGCTCGATCCCAGGACCTTGGGATCGTGACCTGAGCCAAAGGCAGCTGCTTAACCGACTGAGCCACCTAGGTGCCCCAGTCCTTCCTGTTTTTTAAAAAGGTAGCCACTGATCTCATGGGAAGCTGAGCTGGGTGCATCCCTTCCCGCAGGGAGAAGGAGCAGGTTGTTTTCCATGAGATCCAGAGTTGCCATCTGTATTACTTTGCTAAGGATATTATAATAAAATACCACAGGTAAGGTGACTTAACCAGCAGAAATTTATTTTCTCACAGTTCTGGAGGCTGGAGGTCCATGATCAAAGTGTCAGCAAGTTTGGTTTCATTCTGAGGCTTCTCTCCTTGGCTTATGGATGGCCACCTTCTCAGTGTGTCCTTACATAGCCTTTTCTTAGTGCCTGCATGCCCCTGATGTCTCTCTGTCTTCTTATAAGGACACTAGTCATGTTGGATTAGGACCCCACCCTAATGACCTCATTTTAACTTAATCACCTCTTTAAAGACCTTATCTCCAAATAAAGTTACATTCTGAGATACTGGGGGATAGGACTTCAGCATATGAATTTAGGGGGGACACAATTCAGCCTGAAACAACATCCAAGATAGTCATAAAATAATAATTAAGACTGCAGAAGTAATAACATGTCAAGAACTCTCTATAAATTATGTCTCTGACAAACACTGAAATACAAATTCATCTAGTTGAAGCACTTCCCATATCTGCTGCTGTGTGAAATAGTGCTCTGGCGTACCTACTCTGCCCTCTTTTATTCCTGAGGCTCATCCCCACCACTTCTCAAGTCAGCTTTGAGCCCTTATCAGGACAGAACAACAGGCATCCACTAGTTGGCTGTTCAGAGGATTCCAGATTCAGGAAGGTCCTTTACATCAGGCTCAGAATGGTCTCCTCAAGTCATTTCCTGACTGTGCTTTCCCCCAATTTGGAAATTGTTAAACATAAAAAAGAAATTAAAGTGTTGTCAAGGTAACTTTATCTGATCATTGAGCCCTCTTATAGTAAAGAAAACTTTATTTCAATACATTTAGGAAGCCAAAAAAAGAATTACAAATAAAAGCCATGGGTAGAAATCTGTAGTGGTAAATCATTTCTCATATGTAGGTTATTCCCATTATTTTTCCTCTTTAATCAAGACTATAGATAGCATATAACTCAAAGCAGAATTTAGATGCTAAAAGTGTCTGATGTTACTGAATTGATTGGATAACTTGAAGCATTCAAAATAATTGCAAATTAACTTTTAAGTTAAAAACATTTTTTAATTTAAAAAAGAAATTGAACAACTCTGATGGTTTGTCAGGAAGAAGAAAAACAGGAACCACTTAAAGATTTTTGTGGTCTTGTTAATGAAGCATCAAATCTCAAAATGCCACTTTTAAAATGGTTTCAGGCATGGCTCACCTAATCAGAGGTTTCACTGAGTGTCATAATGGACTTCAAGAGGCATTGTGCTGTGATGTGGAAGAGTATTGGGGTGGGGGTGTGCATGTGCACCCTGGGGATAGAATGGAGGCTGTAAAGCTGACTGTCCCTCCAAATAGCTTTCCACATCTGTAAACTGATGACAGTGGTTTGAAAATTATAATGTGTTATATAAATGTTTGAGAAATATCATTATTGTAGCAGGTAAAATTCCATTTCTTTACATTCTTTAAATCCTATAAAATTAATTCTGAGTCCCCATCCCCAAAAGACAAGTTGTTATTGGTACTCTCTCTGTGTCTTTTCCCAAGGTCTTAGAAAGGCTGTCAGGGAAGAAGAAGGAGGCTTGGGCAGAGCAAAATTTTCAGGGAGATTCTCTCCTCCAGTCCTGGATGCACACTATTTTTCTAGATGCCCATTGCTCACATCCTCATGTTCTCTTAGAATCTTACAGTTCTAAGGTTTATGGGCCATGATCAGACAAAGGAGTCTGAGAGATGAGATCGTGGTGTCTAAGATCCTTTCTTTAGGGTGCACCAAACAGCCCCTTTCCCTGGAGGCCTTGCGTCCTGCTTTATATTTGCAGAAACTTGCATCTCTTTCCCAGACTGGGAGCATGTCTCTCCCTCCTACCATCAGAAGCATGTTTCTATCTCCTCCACCCTCCACAAGACGCTTTCACAGAAGACAGGAAGAGGGTAGTTTTTGCAGGTAGCTTCCACCTTCTGACTAAAAGCAAGGTGATCTTCTTGAAAGGCAGAAGTTAAAAAATAAGGAGTGTAAGGGTAGTGTAAACCTACCCTTCTAGGTTCTTTTGGCTGGTTTATCAATTAAATTGACATAAGACAGATCAATAGGAGGAAAACAAATTTAATTTCATATGCATGGGCAATTGAGGCTTATAAGCCATCCTGAGCTAAGAAGGAGGTAAGGGTCTGGGGCTTCAAAGAGAAGGAAGACAATTCACAGGAAGATGGGAAGAGCAAATGTTTGGTAAACAAATGATTGTCATACCATGCAGAGACAATAGGGCAGAGAGGAAGTTGAATAAACATGCCTGCCAACCTCCCCTCGCCTTACCACACCTAGCCCATACTCTTCATAGTTATCTCTGGTGATAACCCTCTTCCTGGACCAGGCTCTCTATCTAAACTCTTAGAGGCAATTAAGGGGGAGGTAAAAAGCTCTTCCTGAGTCTTTTTTGGCCTTGATTAGCTTCAGCTCAAAATAATCCACATGCCAAAGTGGCACATTTTGGGGAGGCTCATCTGAACCCCTTCATGAGCAAAACCCAAACTAATAAGGCAGCACATTATTTTAAAAATATAAAACATAAAAATCATGTTATTTTTCCTTGTTTGTCCATATGTAGTAAGAAAGCAAGCAAAGAAAAATTTCACAGATGAAGGAGACCAGCTGTTCAAGACGGGCATCAAGATTCTCCAGCAGTCTAAAAACCAAAAACAAAAAGCAGAGTAAGTCTTTGTCCAGTTACCTAAGCCAACTTAAATTCCTGGCTGAGAAAAAAGAACAATCCAAAATCTAGTTTGTCATTAAAAGCTTATTGGGATAACAAGTTTATTTGCCCATAAGCTTTTGTTTTTAAAAGGATCAACTGATGTTTAATGAATCCTAAAATTATCAGCCTAAACAAACAGAATTGTATGTGAAATTGTGGTCCCTGCACTTTAAGTGAGATGCAGAATTAAGGCATTAATCTGAGTATTCAGGCAAAAATACTCTGTTTTGAGTTTATTAGGTATTTCAAATGAAATAAAATGTTATTTGCATTAGAGTGGTTGTTTTAGAATGCTTTATTCTGCCTAACTCAGCATTTGTAAAGCACTTTATGGTTTTCAAAGCACTTTCATGTATGTGATTCCATCTTATCCCCAGAACAGCCTTATGAATTAAGAAGAGCTTCATTTCCCCCCTTTAAACAGTTGGGAACAGAGATTCAAGGATGTTAAAGTGAGGTGATCACAAATACACAGCTGGGAAGTAACCAAGCTGTGGCCACATGGTCTCACTCCATGTTCATCATTTCTCTTTTCACTTGTCTACTTTGTCTAAAGGGGAGGCAGAAATATCTTGTCCCCCAGTAGAGGGACACAACATGAGGTCACCCCTAAAGTCTCCATTAAAACCTCATTGAGGTCAAATCCTAATCATTGGCTGTGTTATCTCTGGGCAAGTTACTTAACCTGCTTGCGTTCTGGATAGTACTGTTAGGCTCTTAGAACAATGCCCAATGCGGGCACCTGGGTGGCTCAGTTGGTTAAGCAACTGCCTTCGGTTCAGGTCATGATCCTGGAGTCCTGGGATCGAGTCCCACATCAGGGTCCCCGCTCAGCGGGGAGTCTGCTTCTCCCTCTGACCCTCTTCCCTCTTGTACTCTCTATCTCTCTTTCTCTCTCTCTCAAATAAATAAATAAAATCTTTTTTTAAAAAAAAAGAACAATGCCCAACGCATAGTAAGCAGAAGATAAGCATTTGTTATCTTTATCTCTAGTCCTCTAAATGGTAAGCAGAAGGTATGGGAGAGAAGAAAACAAGTGTGTCTTAAAGCAATAATAAAAAGAACAGTCTCTGGACCTCCAACAAGGAGACATCTTTTGTTTGCACACAGATTAGGCATAGCAACTCTGGGGGAAGCATCCCAGTGCTGTGGTAACCATTCCTAGACAGGGCAGCAGCAGAGTCCCTGAATTCTTTCTTAAAGCTCAAAGCTTCCCAGAAGAGCATACAAGTGTAGAGAATAAAGGGGCATTCAACTCTGAAGAACTTCCATTTATTAAGCTCCTTCTTCGTGCTACTTATTTTTCTGGGCATTTTTGTGTGGAATAGCATTCATTGCTCACAATGGATATTGTGACTCATAAATTGTTATCCCCAAATTACAGAGGAGGAAATGGAAGTTGAAAAATATTCTATAAGTCTTCCAAAGTGACAAGAAGAAGGAAGTAAAGTAGTCGGTCATCTCTCTAGGGGAAGTTAAATTAGAAGCTCCTTATAAAAGCAGAGGAAACCATCCCTTGCAAAACCTGGGTCTCATGCTGAGCATCTCTGGGGGCTGTCATGATGCGGATGGGGTTAAATCAGACCCCCAAAATATAATCCAGCCTGATAGGGAAGTCTGCTCACTCAGAAGCTCACTGAGTAGATGAGTAAGAATAGAGAAATCTCAACCCAGCCCAGCTAGATAAAAGAACAATGGAATTCTGTAAAGGGGCTGGTCCCTGAGGTTTCAGATTAGCTCTGTCAATAGCAGGTGAACACAAAATGAGGGGCTCACTGGGTATGCCCTGTTAAATTCAAGGAAACCCTAGATTCAGTCCGATGGGACAAAATCACTCTTGGAAGCTCCCAAGTAACTATCCTCTTAACCTGGATGGGTACTTTCCTCTTTGGCTTAAAGCATGGGGAGAAAACCCAGCCCCGAAAGCAGATTACCCAGCAGTGAAGGTGCCTTCATGACACCTAGGTGTCATTCAATCTCAGGCTATTCTTGCCCAGCCTGTCCTTGCCCAAGAGTGCCAGAAAAGCAGCTTTTTTTTTTTAAGATTTTATTTTTAAGTAATCTCTACACCCAACATGGAGCTTGAACTCACAACCCCAAGATCAAGAGTCACATGCTCCACCAACTGAGTCAGCCAAGTGCCCCAAAAGCAGCTTATTTTTGCAGCAGCATAGGTACATGAGAGGATGCATAAAGCTGAGTCCCCTGACCCTTCTGAGTTAATAGAGGACTGAAACCAAATCTGCTCATAACAAGAGATTTCAGGAATTTGTGGGAAAGCTGAATGAAATTCCTCCAAATATCAGGATGGTCTGCTCTTCTCTTAAGTCAGTTACATCCAGGTCTAGCCATCTCAAAGATTTTGGACAGGCGAAAGAAAAATGAACACCCTACTGACCACAGAGGAATCATTTCTCTCCCATTCATTCCTCAATCCTCTGTCCTCCTTGCTCCACCACTTCTGGTACAAAACAGAGGCTACTAGTCCTTTTGGCTCATCCACATCGACATCTTGACCCAATTCATTCATTCATCCATCCGTTCATTCATTCACTCATTCAGCTATAAATTGTTTAACAAATCAGTGCTGTTAGAAGTACAGATGTTAAGCAAGCATGTGTCAGGGAGACACAGACTTGTCTACAGGAGTCAAGCCTCAGAGACAACCAGGGTTAGCTGTCATTAAGAATTACTCCCCATCAGCAAAGAAGATTTGGAGATAAGCTGCTGCCCTACACCAAGTTTCTGATGAATCCTAGAGATGCCAATAGTCTCCTCCTTCCCCAGCACCTACCTTAGCATCCAGTACCAGGTTCTTTAGAAGTTATCCAGATATCTAACTGAACTTTCTTTTGGGGAACTGCTAATGTTGCCCAGTTTCTCCTACTTTTTCCCTCTTGGGGATTATAACCCAGATCTCAATCCTACCTAATTTACCAACAGCTTTCTTCAGCCCTGGATCCTGCTTCTATTATTCTTTATATCACCTCAGACTTTCTTGACAGGGGACCGAGGTATCCACCCCTCCCTTAGAATTAAAAACACCTAGACAGATTGGTTTTGTGAGCTTTTGTTGCCCCCGGGGATCAGTGAATGGATATACTGCTGGCTCCTGCAGCCCATCTCGAATTTCTCTGCCCTGGTCCATGTGGGTGCCCTTCTAATCCCAGCAGGCTATGTGGTTGCAGCAGCAAACCATGTGGCAGAATGACTTCAGGGAGTCTGTGTCCCGTTGTCAAGCCTCTCTGAGTGCCAGACTTTTGCATTCATTGACCTTTAGACCTTCTGTCTTATTTGCCTTCTGGTCCCTAGAATATTAGCTTGCTTGCTTGACCACCTGGCTTCTATTGTCCCGCTGGAGTCTACTCCCGGTGTTGCCATCCAGGACCCTAAAGCCTACGTGGTAACACTCAGTCCGAACCCATTCTATTCTGCTCCATCCACCAAGAGCAAATTATTTTAGCATCAGCATAGATAGGTGGTACATAAAGCTGAGTCTCCTGATCCTTCTGAGTAGCAATGGTAGATTTGTGTATTTGTTCCTGTATTTGAGTCAAGGTTACCAGTAGAGGTTAATGCTTTCTGTTCTTACCACTACCAAAAAGGAAGTTATAAAAGTAAAAATAAATCCCAAAAGTACTCTCTGTCTGACACAGGTTTTGACCTTGCAAGACTCTCCATCACTACTTGTTATACAGATCAGGTCCAGGTGATTTCTGAGCGGGATTCAGAAAATGCAATGTAAGGCAATCCTATGGCATCTATATTTATAATCACCAAATTTTCATACCATTTACCCACTAATTACAGGAGAACAATTACCATGCTATAAAACTTTAGAATTTATGCAGTAGTCCTAATAATAATAATAATAATAATAATAGCTAAATTTATTGAGTGCTTGCTATGTACCAGGTACTATGCCAAGCCCTTAACATGGATTATCTCACTGAATCTTCCCAGCAACCCTATGAAGTAAGTGCTATTGTTATCCCCACTCCATAGATGAAAGAGGCACAAAGAAGTTAAATAACTTGCCTGAAGCTCTCAAACTAGTAAGTGGTGGAGCCAGATTTTGAACCAGGCAGTCAAGACTTTAGAGCCCTAATAACCATTGGGTTTTATTTGGTTATTGGTTTTCGACACAGTCTGACTTTGCATGCTGAGGAATATGTTCTGTCTTAGACAATTATTTCAGAATACAAAGGGACTGTTGTTTTCATGATAGTAGCTTTCTAGATGTGACATTCCAGTTTTGATTATTTTTGATTATATTGTTATATATTTCAGAGTTCATTTTGTAAAACAAATCATATAATGTGGGTGACCATGGGAGAGTTCACTATTTTAGGACAAGTGACTCAATTTTTCACTTGGTGAATAAGCTTGAAGCATGATGTATCCTATATATTTCTCCTTTTCAGCAGCTTCACTATTTGTTAGATATATCTGAAATTATAATCTTAGATAATGTAGGGCTGAAAAACACCCTACTGATCTATAGATGTGATGGACTTCAGCTAAACTGTCATTAGTAGCAATGACAACTTTGTCCTACTTGTTAGAGAGAAGTAGTGTGAAGGAGGGAGCAGAAAAACATTTTTGATAAACCTCTACCTTCATATTTTTGAAACAGAGCCTACGTGTTCTTTGCCAAAGCAGCTGACATGGGAAACTTGAAAGCTATGGAGAAAATGGCTGATGCTTTGCTATTTGGAAATTTTGGCATGCAAAACATAACAGCAGCTATCCAATTATATGAGTCCCTGGCTAAAGAAGGATCATATAAAGCCCAAAATGTGAGTTTTGAAAGAAAAGTAAGCCTTACTAAAATAACTATAGATAAATAACATGTGAAAGGAGTTTAGCGATGGTATTCCCATGTGAACCCAGACCTAGGGAAGTTACAGTAACACTCTGAAATAGTGGTGTGAGGGAGGGGACACAAAGCAAGAGCACTGGGCAAATTCTTCAAGTTATATGGGTGACTATCAGGAATGGAACAGAACTGCTCTCTAATTCAGCTTCCCATCTTATGTCCATGGGTGTGTTTAGAAATAATTTAAGAACTCTGAACCCCTAAAATAATTAAATTTTACTTAAGTATATTCACCTATACAAAAAACAAAACACAGAAGTAAGTCTATGACCTTGTATAATGTTTGCCTGGTTTTTACATTTCAAACATTTTATAAACTAAATATATTTCCTTTTCTATTTTACTAAATGCATTTCATTTTATTCCAAGAATAACATAAGCATTTCATAGAAAATCTGGAAAACAGAAAAATAAATAGATAAATAAATAAAGCCCTTCACAAGCCAACCATTCTGACTCAACTATTGTTAGGACTGCTTTATATTTTTGCTTAGCTTCTTCCTCATGCATCTCTCTTTTTACATCATCCTAATCACAATGCAAGTGCATATATCATTTGTTTCTGGCTACTTTCACTTAATGCTATAGCAAAAGCATGTTTTCATGTTGTTAGTCTTTTTAATAAAAACATTTATTTCTGATTACAAAAGAACTTCATGCTCATTACAAAAAAAATGTCTGAGAATTCAGAAAGTATGACGAAGAAAGTAAAAGTTGTCTGAAACCTCTCCTCCCAGAGATCATTTTTGGTATCTCTGGCAGGAAAGTGTAGAAGCTAGACTTTGGAGTCAGAAAGACTTAAGTTCAAATCCATTCTGCCACTTGCTTGCTGGATACCTCCTTAACAAAATCCTATCCCCTTCCATATGAGAATCCTTTGGTACACTCTCTAGTTCTGTTTCCCTTATAATCTATTAGGAGTAAAACGTTAAGTGTGTTTCTAGGTAGCATTGCTTATGATTGAAATGACTCGTGATTGAAAACTTCCTTCACATTGGAGCAAACTGTAATGAACAGAATACCTGATGGTTGTAGTGATTCTTATGAGAACCCTGAACACTATACATGTGGAACTGTTACTTGGGGGATTGGGGCTCCTGCACCCACCTAGTGTGGATCTCACCTCCTTGAGGCATCATCTGAGGGACCAAAGACAAGAGCCACTGGAGGACTGTATGAACTGCACAAAAACTGCAGGAAGAACTCACACAGAAGGAACACCTAACCCTGCCCTGGGAAACTGTAGTTCCTGTGCTGTATCCACCTGAATAGACTGATGGCACCTGGAGCCTAGGGAGCCTTGTGAGTCTCTGTTTACTTAGTTAAAACAGAAGCTGGCCCAGAGGACCTCTGATGGGTGGGACAACCTCTCTAATTTTCATCTGTAGGGTTAGGTTTTATCATATATAAAGCACTGGATGCTGTGTCCATCTGGTTCACAGTTGTATCTAATATTTAGCACAGTGCCTGGGACAAGAAATATACACTGAATGCTGAATCAGTTAATGATGAATGATTAAATGGAATTATTGTGGGGATTAAAATAACATGTAAAGGCACTTAATTCCATGCCTGGAACTTTGTAGTCATTCATTATAAAGAAAGGATATAAATATTATTATTCTAGATTTTTCCCATAACTATGTAAAATTTTTTTACAAAAATAAGATCATACCTTAATTGCTATTTCCTAATCTCTTTACTCAATAATATATCACAAACATTTGCCATGTAAATATGTACAGATCAACATCACCATTTTATTTTATTTTTTTAAGATTTACTTATTTATTATTTGAGAGAGGAGGGGAGGGGCAGCGAGGGAGGGAGAGGGAAAGAATCTCAAGTGGACTCCCCACCAAGCAGGAGCCCGATGCAGGGGTTGATCTCATGACCCTGAGTTCATGACCTGAGCCAAAATCAAGAGTCAGATGCTCAACTGACTGAGCCACACAAGCACGCATCAATATCACCATCTTAAATATCTGTATAATTTTAATTAAGTTGTTGAATACTATTTTTACCCCAGGGAATTTTTTCAATTAAATACAAAATATTATATTTACAAAGGAGTAAAACAGATTTATAAATGTTATATAATATATGAGAATTTTTAAACCTTCATTGTCCAAATACAGAGTTCCAAAACAGACTAAATATTACCATCATATCCAGCACTATAAATGATATCTCCAAATTCCTTTCCAAACTAGTGAACATATACTTTATTTTTTAGTGGGAGTATTAATTAGTTAATTAAGTGAACAGTTGTTTTGTTGACACGATGTGCCACACATAATCTGAGCTGATGGGTAGAAAAAGATTAATAGGTCATAGTCCTTATGGGTCAATCTGAAACATAAACACATAATTGTGGCACAATTTAGGTAGACTACAGTAATAAATTGTGTTAGGCACAGAAAAGAGTCTAACTGGTTCTGCCTGGAGCAGGTGAGGAAGGCTTCTGGGAAAAAGTGACATTTGTACCTAGTCTAGGATATTGGATACAGGCAACATAAAGGATTTATTTGTCTGTATTTAAATAAAGTATTTGATACAAGGTCAAAACACTACTCCCAGAAAAGAAATTCCAAATTAACATAAATGGTACATAAAACACATGGATTTCAGGGCCTAAGTCAGAGTATCACTCCCCATACTTGGATTAATGTGGTTCCATGGCATGGCCACAGACCGCCCTCTAATCCCAGTTAATTGACGATCAAATGCTTGTCATTGATTTTAAGGAGAAACAGGTAGGAGAAGGTAACTGGCTGAGTGCTAATCCAGTGCCAGGAAGAACAACTCTAAATGCATGACCACTGGCCATGTATTACCACAGCCATCTTTGCAGAAACAAGCAAGTATTGTTGGGACAGTGTTCTCAAAAATGTACAATTACGGACTTTAGGGTAGCATGTCATGGTAGCAGACAGGGGTTCTATAATCAGGAAGCTGGACAGTATGTGAATCCAGATTCTACAACCTAATGAGCTTCCGATCTTCTTCATTCTTTCACTGTCACTTCTCTAAACCTGAGGTTTCCCAAACCTGCAAAGGGAACTGATGATAAGGTCACACTACTTTATAAGGTTGCTGCAAGAACTGAATAATATCTGCACAATCCCTTAGAGATATTAAAGAACATCAGTGAATAATGTTGTGTAACGATTTTAGTCTTAATGGCTTTGTCTTTGGAGTCAGTCAGTCCTGGCTTTACATCTCAGCTTCACCACTGGTTCTCGTGGCCTGCCCTATCTGAGTCTCAATTTCCTCATTGTAAAATGGGGATATCTGTCTGATATATGTGTGTGTTTGGTCTTAGGAGGATAAGAAGATAGAATATGAGTGAGGACAAACTTATCACCTGGAAGGCTGACGGTGACCTGATATGCAAAATTCAACCACACTGTTATTGAAATGCTACAATACTAGGTGGCAAAAAGTCTCTGTCCCAAGCACTTCCTATGCTGTCCTTGACATCCTGGATACCCTTATTCCCTACTCAGACTCCTCCTCTCCTCCTGACCTCCCCATGATCTAGTGACCAAAGTGTTAATCTGAATGAGCAGGGAGCCTACACGACCCTGGTCTGGTACTACAGCTGGATTGCTGGATTATATTCTGAAATTTTGCTGTCACCCCTGTTATCCCTATAGAAAAGTCTGTTTCCAATAGCAAGTCTGCTTATAGTTGATTTGTCTCCTTGTACAAGAACAACTAGTCAAAGAGATTCTATGCTACAAACAATGCTTAGTTCAATGACTGTGACTAGGATGGCCACATGCCGTATTGATCACAGCTCTCTAACAGAGAACTAATAGGCTAACAGGCTGGGTGACCATCTTTCTTCTCAGGCTGTTTGTGCCACCCTGTTACAGGAATCCTGCCTGCACTCTTAAGAAATACTGCTCAGAATTGTTAAGGACAGCTCCATTGTGGCTAAAGAAGCCGGAAATGTATACTAAGAATGGCAATGAAAAAGAATGAGAGGGATAAAGATAGAAAGAGAATGAAGAGAATGAAGACACCTATCTCTGGGGGAAAAAGGAAGAACAGAAATACTGAAATGTAATAAATGGAGAGCCTGGAGTGCCAGAAGTCTAGTAAGGATCTGAGTTAACAAAGAAAAATGAAAAAGAGATGAACCCATATTATAAAGTGGCTTTGAGGGGTCAGGGGGAAATACAATTTCAGGCCATGTATAAAGGGCAGCTGGATAGAGGGAAAGAGGCATAATTATTTCTTTCATGTACCTTGAATGGTTCATCCCACAAAATTCCAAATCAAAGGAATTCTGATAAGGGCAACAAAAGCATTTAAGGTTATGAACAGAGTCCATTGTGTTGATTTTCAAAGAAACTATACCTTCCAGGGCACCTGGGTGGCTGAGTCAGTTAAGCGTGCCTTCAGCTCAGGTCATGATCCTGGGGTCCGGGGATGAGCCCTGTGTCGGGCTCCATGCTGAGTGGGGAGCCTGCATCTCCCTCTCCCCCTGCTTGTGCTCTCTCACTCACTCTCTCTCTCTCATAAATAAATAAATTATTTTAAAAAAACACCTTAATTTTATCGCGATAATCTCTAAGTGGTGGTATTATTTGTAACTATATCCTTTTTAAAAATACTTCACTGGGTTTTTTTCTCTAAATTTTCTATTCATGGGTATGTATTACTTTGATATCAGAAAAATCATTTAACTCAGACACATGTGCTTCCTTATTATACAGTTCAAAAAGTTTCCTGTGAATTATAAGAAAACCCATTCTATTATGTAAAAATGACTTTAATTGATATGTTAAGGAGGATATGAGTGACTGCATGTTTTTCCATGCTTAGTAATTCTAGAATAATTCTATCTCAATGGCAAAGATTACTCATATTTTTCATGTATTTTAGATGTGAATTTTAGAGGTGTTTTGTAGAGGGACTGTAGTTATTAGCATTAAAAAATCATGTTTAGTATCAACCTAATAATCACTTTGATAATTTTAGGATTACCTGTGTAGAGCATTTCATCTTGATGTTAATGCTATTTTTGTATTAAGGGGACAGATAGGATCTGAGTTGTTCATTAAGGTTGATTCATACTTTTGTTTGGTATGCAATTTGAGCTATAAGTAATGATCTCAGATGCTTTCAAGCCTTGTGCAGTAATTAAAGGAAAAATGCTTAATCTTTTCTTTTAACAATAATTTCCTGTGTAAAAAGTAAAAGGAATATTTAACTTTTAAATTGTTATTATGGAACCTGAGTAATTTGCTTTGAAATACAAAAAATATCCTCTAAGCTAAAATCTTTCCATTCAAATCCCAGCTATTATAACAGTTTCTTACAACCACAGCACAATTGTTGAGTTCAGAATCAAGTCTTATAAACAGATCTAATTTGCAGAGCTTGACCTTTAAAAACCACTCAAAGTGTCACTGAATCATCAATATCACACAGCTTCTCTTTTGACTTAAGTATTTTTTTTTCTGGATTAATCTTGAATCATTCTATAATCCATCTCATTTCATCTAGCTGTTTCTCCAAAGAAAGATCAAATGCCTAAAACTGCTTACTGTAAAGTTGTTAGGTGACAATGTGCAAGTGTAAAGGAATAGGACAACACTGACTATAATCAGCATATTCACTACATGAAAGCTCATAATGTCTTTTGTCTTCTTTAGTGCTGGAAGGAAGGAAGGAAGGAAGGAAGGAAGGAAGGAAGGAAGGAAGAAGGAAGGAAGAAGCAAGGAAGGAAGGAAGGAAGAAGGAAGGAAGGAAGAAGGAAGGAAGGAAGGAAGGAAGGAGGAAGGAAGGAAGGAAGAAGGAAGGAAGGAAGGAGGGAGGGAGGAAGGAAGGAAGGAGGAAGGAAGGAAGGAAGGAAGGAAGGAAGGAAGGAAGGAAGAAGGAAGGAGGAAGGAAGGAGGAAGGAAGGAAGAAGGAAGGAGGAAGGAAGGAGGAAGGAAGGAAGGAGGAAGGAAGGAGGAAGGAAGGAAGGAGGAAGGGAGGAAGGAAGGAAGGAAGGAAGGAAGAAGGAAGGAAGGAAGGAGGAAGGAAGGAAGGAAGGAAGGAAGGAAGGAAGGAAGGAAGGAAGGAGGAAGGAAGAAAAGAAGGAAGGAAGGGAGGGAGGGAAGAAGGAAGGAAGTTGAGC
The DNA here is from genome assembly GCF_037043125.1 of Eumetopias jubatus. Lineage (NCBI taxonomy): Eukaryota > Metazoa > Chordata > Mammalia > Carnivora > Otariidae > Eumetopias > Eumetopias jubatus. Next base: position 101,333,343 of record NW_028274815.1, read on the forward strand.
CCTCCAAAGAATTAATTCAAAATCACCCATTGTTATTTTTCAGTGAAAAAGAGAGAGTGAACATGCCTTTTGGGCTGGTTTTAAAGCTGCTAAAGTCATGGTTTCAGTCCTTACTTTCCAGAATGAGCTTTAGACAGAGAAAGGCTCCCCACCCCAGTCACAGGATGGAAATTTAACTCCCACACAATCCACAACTCACAAATTTCTTCGGCAGAATCAGGCCAAAAAGTGTGATAAGCTGTGCACAAAATCATACACTTTTGGTGAAAGTATCTTAAAATACAAGCTCAACTGAATAGAACAGTATCTTCATTTTCTTATGTAAAGGTCAGTATATTTGTTTGCTGTCAAAGTTTCTACATAAATAAACCAGTTTCTAATCTGAGCAGAATCAAAAATTGTTAAGATCTGCAAGAAAAATAAAAATCTAATATTGACTAAAGAGATCCTTAAAAGGAGCCAATTTAGCCATTTTAAATATAAACTACAAGGGTTAGAGGAGTACCAGGATTCCAGATACCTTCCATTTGTAATAACAGCCATTATGGTCAACTTTCCATAAAAGAGAACCTTTGAGACTAAAGAGGAATTGGTTGAAACATAGAAGATTTTTTTTTCAGTTTAAGGATTAAATAGATTACACAAATTATACTTATAAACCACATGTTAGAGTTATGCTTTTGGGAACTGAACTCTGCAGTCATTTCTCTAATTTTAAAAATGATACAGTTCTTTGTCCTTGAAATTATACTTAAAAGTTTAAGAAATTATTCATTTTGTTTTGATTGAATTATCAGACTTTTTGTATCTTTATTTTAGGGAGACATTTAACAAAGCCTTGCAAGATGTTCTCATGAACTAGATGAAAAAATAGAAATGTGGGCTTTGAGGATAGTAAATAAAGAGTAGACTAATGGGTTGATGCCAAGGTGAAAGCAAGTCTCTGGCAATCTGCCACAGGATTCTGCCTATGACCCTGTGCTCTTCAAATATTTCATCAACTCTTAAGCTGAATGGCCAAGACCAGATTGTTATTAATATAAAACATGGAAAAATATATTATCAGTGATATACATAAGAGTGTGTAATGAACTTCTAAAAATGGTAACAGAAATTATAATGAGTAGAACTTTGAAAATATTAGGAACACCAAAACAGACTTTTACAATTATGTTCTGACAAAAAATTTAGTGTTGTGATTCTGTCGAGAAGAGGTGCAAGGAGAAAATTGAAAAAGTAATGTAAATGACCTAAATCATCGTCTCTATAATATAACAAATTTACAGATAATGTGTGAAATATAAAAATTAACAGCAAGTAGTAACAATTTATCAAGAATCATAATGGTGGTAAATTCTCAGAAGAAAATAGCTAAGATAATTAAAAGTGGTTGTTTATCAAGAGAATAAAGAGTGGCCTGGAATGGAGCAGGGCATTGATATTTATATTTTAAACCCTCAGAAGTATTAGAATTTTAATCTTTAATATGCATGTATTTTTAAATATATTAAAATTTAAATTTATTTATTAAATCATGCCCCAAGAAGGAATTGTGTTAAAACAAAAAACAGAAATCCTCTCCAACTAAAAAGAAACCAGCATCCTTGGAAAATGTCAAATTCTGGGTGTGGGACAAGAAATGTACAAGATGCTCTTGAAACATTTTATCATACAAGGTGTCATATTGATATGATACAAGGTATCATATCATACAATATGATAGCAAGAAAGCTGTCAGAAAATCCTATGGTCATGACCAAAAGACTGAGCTATCTCAAAATAAGCTCCTATTGACTAAAGACGGAAAAGTTGAGCACTAAAATGAAAAATTACCACAATATACTGAAATACCTCAAATATACCTAAATTCATTAATTCATAATGACTAATAAGAAGAGGAAATGGGATATCTCCAAACTCTTCATTTGTCAAGCACTGTGGCAATTTTTTTCTTAAAAATGACCACAGGAGGGGCGCCTGGGTGGCATAGTCTGTTAATTGTCTGACTCTTGGTTTCAGCTCAGGTTGTGATCTCAGGGTCCTGGGATCGAGCCCCACATGGGCTTGGGATTCTCTCTCCCCCTCCCTCTGCCCCTTACCCCCAAAATAAATAAATAAATAAATAAATCTTTTAAAAAAAATGTCCACAGCGCTATTTCTAGTCCCATATGCTATTTCAGCACCCTAACCAACATAATTAAAAAGTGGAGTCTATTTCCCCTCCACTACCTAAGGGAGATTCTTGACTACTTCAAACAATAAAGTTTGGTGAAAGTAATGCTACACTTCCAAGGGAAAGTCACAAAAAGGATACAGCTCTGCCTAGCTCTTTCAGGATGCTTACTCTTAGAACTCAGCCACCATGCCGTGAGGAAGCCTATACAACCAGAGAGGCCACGTGTAGGTGTTCTGGCCATCAGCTTCGGCTGAGGTCTCAAACAATATCTAGCATCAACTGCCGAACATGCATACAAACAATCCTTCAGATGATTCTATCCCCCAGCCTTTGAGTCTTCCAACTAAGGCCCCCATACTGTGGATCAGAGACAAAACATGCCCACTTTACTTTGACCACATTCTTGACCCACAGAACCCTTAGCATAATAAATGGTTGTTTTATGCCACCAGGTTTTGGGGTAATTTGTTATACAGCCGTAGTAACTGGAACAAGGATACATATATTCAGAATTAAAAGGATAGAATGTACTTCTCAGAAGCACCGGAAGCAGAGTGCAGCAAGCATCTGTTTGGAGTGAGTTCAAATTTCTTGGCCCAATCCAGTTCCATCCCTGGGTACTGAGAGAACTTATAAATATGTCACTGCCACTTGTCAGTAATTTTGAGTAACTAAAGAGGGCAGGAAAGGAGCCACAGGGCTTGGAGGATATAAAATTCTGCAAATCACGCATAGTGCTGGTGAATTTAATGGTAAGATTCCTCATCATACTTTCAAAATGTTTGTTCTTGAAAATCCCATAAAATGAAGCAGTACTATTTGTCAAGCAGCATGAGTTCACTAGGAACTATCTGTATTAAGCAAGCTCTATTTTATAGGGTTGCTAGGCTAAGAAATCTGAAAAATGTGGTAGAGATGATAATCCCATATTTTATCCATTATAAGACACCATCAACAGTAAGTTATATATTTTTAAAATATAAGTTATATAATTATATAAATGATGTGAATTAAAGTTTAAAATAATGTTTTATTAGATTTTTTGTTTTATTCTTATTAAAAGTGCTGTTTTAGACATTTTAGACATAGATTTCTATCATGTCACTCTTTAATTACATACAAAAGTAAATACAAGTTAAATAAATTTAGGTGTTCCAAAATTCTTCTCATTCAGAGTCTAACTGAATTAGTTTTCAACTTAGAACACTTCCTTGATGACTGTCTTCCAGCATATCATTCTCCATACCATTAAGAATGTCAGTAGTGCAACATTTCCTCAGGGAGTGTTCCTCGATTACCTCCAGGATTTTTTCCAAACTACTGACTCATTCTACAATGATTAATGCTGACACTTTCCAATTTGACTAAATTTATTCTTTTATTTTTTTCTTTGATCGAATCACACAAGGCTCGAAGTTCAGTTCAAAGTTAGCGAGAAGTTCCTGGCAATGTTTGATGCTGAATACCTTAATCGTAATAGCTTCTCATTATTCATTAGTTTTTCATCTATTCCTAGGGATTTGGCAATTCCTCCTGTGTTTAGTGGGATAATTTTGCTTGTGACAGCCATTCCTTTTGCATATAATTTAGTAATAAAATGTGATGCAGTTTCACTGACTTTGGGATATCTCCTCTTTTCTTTCTTTCTTTTTTTTTTAGAAAATTGTAATTACTTTGTTTCAACAGGGCTATGACAAATATGGCATCCATGATGTAGATCAGATTCAGAGAACACAGAAGATGATGAATATTACCTAAAATATATCACCTGAGGAAGGCAAAATAGGGAATCTTTGTAGGAGAGAACACCAGGTATCAAATGGCTGCCCTCAAGTGTCTACAAGGCAGAAAGTGGTACAAGGAGTGATTTGTTAAGCACCAAACTACCATACAGTTTAAACAACTAAGTATAAGGCAGCAACTTCTATACAGAGATTAATTTTGGTTTACTGTGTATCTACTAACTTAACGAAGTTCCCTCCCAGCAACAGAGATGTCCATTTGAATTGATTAGGATTCTCTGAATTTCAAGTACGGAAAATACAACCCATCTGGCTTAAGCAAAAGTGCGATTTTTTGGCTCATTTAACTATGAAGTTGTAGCTGCCTCTAGATACTCTGGATCCAGAAGCCAGAATGAAGACATCAAGACATACTTTCTCTTTGTTTTGCTTTTTTCTGTGATGGTTTTGAGTGGCTTGAACCCATGGAGTCAAAAAACAGTCACCAACGAACCTAGGTATCTTTAGCCCTTAAATCTGGAAGTCTCTGTAAAGGAAGCCAGTTTCTTTCCCACTGATTTCCGCAAAAGTGTTCGGTTAGCTCACAAGACCACCCCTAATCAATCACTGCATCCAGGAAGAGAATAATCTGATTGGTTGAGCCTGTGTCATGTGGCCTTCTAGATTCAGAAAGCGGTGAGGAGCCACGTTGAACCGAATGAATTCAGAACAGAAGGAAAGCGATTTCACAAAGAGAATCCAGGCAGACAAAACAACAGCAACAACAACAAAAACCACATACCCTGACCACATCTACATACAAGATTTATATGGAAGATCATCCCAAACAAAATTAAAAAGCAAAAAATTATTTTCAAAAAATTATCACACAAAGAAAGTTACTTTACTTTAAAAAATAGAAATGATACTACATTCTTTGACTAGAAGTAGTGAAACTGAAAATTACTGACAAAAAATAGCTTAAAATTCAACTATAAAATTTCAGCAATCTCCTAATTTTTAGCGAATAGCAAAGATAAAATAGAAACTGAAATGACATATTAAGAACTCGATGATAACACTACATATAAAAGTTAAGGAATGTGGCTAAAGCCACTTGTAGAGGAAAATATACAGCTTTAAATGTTTTAATAAATAAGAGACTTAAAAACATATCTCAGAAAGCTAAAAGAAAAACGAAATAGCAAAAGAAAATAAACCTAGAAAATGTAAGAGTATTTTAACAACTTTTTCAGATAATTGTAGATATTCTTCTTTAGTTCTATATCAAAGCTCAACAGTGATAACTTCTTAAAGGTTAATTGCAGTGTGGAATCCGAAATCATATAATGAACTTTTCATATTCTATTACATTAAAATCACTGGTCTATCTTGCATTTTGAATGGAAATTTTTTTTACCTAGACAGGATTTTAGAACATCATGCATTGGTTATTTAGAAAATATCAGTTCACTAAGTTTTGCAAGTCTTCCAAACTTGACACATTGCATCATACAATATCAAAATTACATTTGTTAATACCACCATCATGAAAAGTATAAGTATTGGGGTGTCAAACAGATATAAGGTATACATGGTAGCAGATATAAACTTTCCAAAATTCTAATTTTTGCTTAAAAGCTTGAATTTATCTTTGGCAACAATACTTTCAATAGTTTTTATTGAAGTGACAGGCTTACTGTCCATTTTCAAGAAAATGTCTGCCAGTCTAAATGAACATAGCTGATCCATTGTTCCTTCAAATAAAGATGGTGTTCCATGAAAAAAGTGGCTATTTCAGCTTGCAACTCAAACAAGCATTTCCTTAAAACAACCAACATATTTCACTATTGGAAGTGCTTTATGCCTCTTCCTCTTAGTACTGCTTTTGCTGCATCTCATAAGTTTTGGTATGTTGCCTTTTAATTTTCATTTGCCTCAAGACATTTTTCTAAATTTCCTTGTGATTTCTCCCGTGACCCATTGGTAGTTCAAGAGTGTGATGCTTAATTTCCACATTTTTGTGAATTTTCCAGTGTTCTTTTTGCCATTGATTTCTAGTTTCATTCCATTATGTTCAGAAAAGGTACTTGGTAAGATTTTAATCTTCTTAAATTTATTAATGTTTTATGACTTGACATATGGTCTATCCTGGAAAATGTTCTATGTGTTCTTAAAAAGAATATGCATTCTATTATTGTTGGGTGGAGTGTTCTATATATCTGTTAGGTGTATTTAGTCTATTGCATTGTTCAACTCCTCTATTTCTTCATTGAGCTTCTGTCAGGTTGTTCTATCCATTATTGAAAATGGGGCATTAAAATCTCCTACTATTGGGTTCCTGAATGGCTCAATTGATTAAGCATCTGCGTTCCGCTCCCGTTGTGATCCCGGGGTCCTGCTCAGTGGGGAGTTTCCTTCTCCCTCTCCCTCTCCCTCTGCCCCTTCCACTTTGCTAGTGCACTCTCTCTCTCTTTCAAATAAATAAAATCTTCAAATAAAATAAAATAAAATAAAATAAAATCTCCTACTATTATTGTGTTACTGTCTATTTCTCCTTTCAGTTCTGTCAATGTTTGCTTCATAAGTTTGGGTGCTCAACTGTTGCATATATATTTATAATGGTTATATCTTCCTGGTGAATTGAGCCTATTACCACATAATGTCCTTACTTTGTTTCTTGTGACATTTTCTGACTTAAAGTCCATTTTTTCTCATATGATTATGTTTATCTCTCACTCTTTTTTTTAAGATTTTATTTATTTATTTGACACAGAGAGAGTAGGAGCAGGGGGAGCTGCCAAGGGAGAAGCAGGCTCTATGCTGAGCAAGAAGCTCCATGCGGGACTCGATCCCATCACCCTGGGATCATGATCTTGGTGTGACCCTCTTTGGATTCATCCGAGTTGAAGTTTATTGAACTTCTTGAATTTGGATACCCATTTCCTTCCTCAGATTTGGGAAATTTTCAGCCACTATTTCTTAAAATAAGCTCACTACGCCTCTTTCCCTTACTCTTCTTCTGTGACTCCTATAATGTGTATATTGGTCCACTTGATGGTTTCCACAAGTCTGTTAGGATTTTTTCACTTTTCTTCATTCTTTTTGTTCCACTGACTTGATAATTGATAATTTCATATGACCTGTATTTTGGTTCATTAATTCTTTCTTGTGCTTAATGAAGTCTACTTTGGACCCCTCTAGTGAATTTTTCAATTCAGTTATTGTATTCTTCAGCTCCAGAATTTTTAAAAGGGGGCTTTCTCTTTTTCTTTCTTTCTTTCTTTCTTCCTTCTTTTCTTTCTTTCTCTAGCTCTTCGTTGATATTCTCATTCTATTCATGCACCCTTTCCCTGATTTTGCTTAGTTGTTTATATGTGCTTTTTTTGGTAGCATTTTGAGTTATTTTGGGTTTTTTATGATGATTTATAGGTCTCCATCTCTTTAGGGTTGGGGTGTTTTTAGATTTATCATGTTCCTTTGATTGGGCCATATTTACCTGTTTCTTCATGAGCCTTGTTAATTTTTGTTGCGGTTATGCATTTGGAAATACAGCCACCTCTCCATCTTTACAGATTGGCTATATACAGGGAAGACTTTCACAATCAGCATAGTTAGAGATTCTGGGGGGCTTTCAAATCATTTTGGGGGTGTGTGTCTTCTCTGGGCTTGTGTTTGTAATTTCCCAGTTAGAGAGATTTGTTGGTCTTTTTCAGGAGCTTGTCGTCTTTTGCTCCCTTTAGTGTGTGTTGGTGATACTACAGGTTCTCTGGTATTGCAACAAGCTGCTAAGTTCCCTTTTTTTCTTGTGGCCCCAGGCATCTAAAGCATACCAGTTCTGTCAGTGCTCCAAGTCAGAGGAGATAGAAACAAGTATTTTGAGCAGCTTCCCAAAAGCGAGACATTGGACCCTAATTCCAATCTCTTTTTTCCCTTCCAAGGGAGAAGCTACAAGCTGAGCACTTTCTGCTGATTGTGCCAAGTTGTGCTGGCTTCTATCTGTGATATACTACACATTCTCCAGTGCTGCAACAAGTGGCTGAGCTCTCTTTTGTTCTCAGCTGCCCCCCAGGAATCCAAAGTATACAGGTTCTTCATTAGTGCTTTGAGTCAGGCAAGACAGAAATCAGACTCATGAGCTGTCCTCCCAAAAGCTGGAACATTGGACCTAAGTTCCACTCTTCTCTTTCCCTCCCAAGAGAAAAGTCCTGAATTGGGCTTTTTCTCCCCATCACACTGAGCTGTGCTGGCTTGGGGAAGGAGCAATTCCAGGTTAAATAAAATGGCTTTTCTTATTTGTTTCAGTGGATTGTTCTTTCTTTGCTTTGAGTTTTTATAGGTTACTACGATTTCTTAACTGGTTTCCAGAGTTCTCATAAAGACTTTTTGGACTGTATATTGTTGCTAAGTCAATGTCTCTATAAGGGAACAAGATCTGGGGCTGCCTATTCCACCATCTTGCTATGTGATCAGACTTTCACTTTTATTCAATATAGTTCTTCCTGTTTGAATTTTTTATATCCATCGTATTTTCTTTTTTTCTAGTTTAAATTCAATTAGTCAACATATAGTACATCATTAGTTTTAGATGTAGTGTTCAATGATCATCATATCTTCTCTTAAAAACATGAAGAAAGGGGCACCTGGGTGGCTCAGTCAGTTAGGTGTCTGCCTTTGGCTCAGGTCATGGTCCCAGGGTCCTGGGATTGAGCCCCGCATTGGGTTCCCTGTTCAGAGGGGAATCTGCTTCTCCCTTTCCCTCTGCCTCTTATTGCCAATACCCCTGCTTGTGTGCTTGCTCTCTCTCTCTGTGTCATAATAAATATCTCTCTCTCTGTGTCATAATAAATAAAATCTTTTTAAAAAATAAATAAAAATATGAAGAAAAATATTCAAATTTAAATTTAAAAATGTTGAAGGAAAAAAGTGTTTTCCATTGCCAAGAATAGCAAGCATATAAAAAGCATTGGTTCATAATGTTTTATTATTATAATTTGTACTAAAGGTCAGTAAATGTTAGCCTATTTTTACGTTTTACAAAACTCCCACTATTACCTTTTCCAAATTCTTACAGCCTTAGCAAAAGTGTAAAAAGGCATTTTGTTATAGGATAGGAAATAAACTAACAATACAAATTATTATGGAGCAGACATTTAAAATATCTTTTACCAATGTAAATAAGAATAATTGTGGAATAAATGGATTTATTTAGTTTTCCTTTTCTTTTGGGCTTTAGGCATTAGGATTTTTGTCTTCTTATGGAATAGGAATGGAATACAATCAAGCCAAGGTAAGGTCATTCTATTTTTTTCTGAAATAAAACTGAATTTTTTAAAAAGGGACATTGAATAGTCTCCTCTTTAGGCAAAGGAGCTCACTTGAGAGTGGTGGTTAAAAGCACCAGCTCAACAGTCAGAAGTTTAAGGTTAAAATACATAAGTTTCTTAATGTCCCATATTTCAGGTTTGCCATGATAGATAAATAATATCTACTTCATAGGTATTTTGTGATAATTAAATGAAATATCTATACAGTGCCCTTTTCAAAGACTCCAGAGCTCACTAAGCCCTCCAAAAATGTCAGCCATTTTTACAGATTAAGAGGACAAAATTTGAAATTTATTTTGGAGTAGTTCAAAGTTCATTGCTGGATTAGGAATAAAAAAGCAATGATTGGTTTGAGCTTCAAATTTAGATGGTGGATATAGATACAGATTTTTTTTAACTTTAGGCACTGATATATTACACCTTTGGAAGTGCTGGAGGAAGCATGATGTCCCAAATGATTTTGGTATGTAAATTAAATATTCCTGGGCCTAAAAGATGTGTTATAAATACGACACTGTCAGAATATTAAGAATATATATGCCTGTGTTTTAGGGATACAGATATTTGTCAGGAATCAATGTTCTACAGAATTGTGAAGTTGCCCTAAATCATTACAAGAAGGTGGCAGATTATAGTGAGTAATCCACATAACTTATTTTAAAGATAAATAGACTTGCTGAGCAATTAGAAGAATAAATCAATGCCAGTTGGTATATTTATGAAAGTATTAAATGACTATGTTTTTTAACATTTGTTATAATTCTTTTAATACAATGTAGAGTCTTCTGATTTCTTAATAGCTACTTTTCAAGGGCTTTAAATGGATGTGCTCATCTTTTATTTTTGTTAGCATATGTCCCCATGTTCTTGTGCTGTGTTTTCCTTCAGCTGAGAATTTGAATGTAGCATCAATAAATATTAAACAGTTTTTCTAATTCTAACACTTAGTATATGGGATGGTTTGTTAAAAATTCCTGAAGAAAAGGATGTAAGATACATACACTATCAATCTCTATCACTGCACTTGAGAATAATTCAAGTTAATCATTATTCTATTACCCTATCCTTTGTCTACAAAGAATAGAATATGAGAATAATATACGTTTCTAGAATCATTTTCAAAATCATATGTAACATTTCATCTTACACATCACTGAACCAGACTTATATTATAATCAAAATAATAGATTTTTAAATAAAAGTCTTCCAAGAAGTGAATAAGGTAAGGTCCATATGGTTAATTTCTGTAGTCAGAATAATATCTAAATACACATTTTGGCATTATTAGGATCTGAGAAAGAAAAAAGGAAAATAACTGCTTTTTAATGTAAGATGCTATATATAACAAGATCATTTCATATGCTTAATGAATTTGGAATTACTATATATATATGTATATGTTTCAAACTCCATACTCTGTTAGATTTACTCAAACATATTTATCTTTATATTTATTTTCAGACTATTCATAGGAAGTAATTAAAGAGCAATTATTATTCTTATATTGTAGTTTCAATCTCAAAAAAGTCAGTGGTAGAAGGGGTCAGTTGCCTGCTCCTAACATCTGCTGGGCCAAGCTCTTCAGTAGGCTCTGATATATGTTGATATAATTTTTGTAAGGATTGCAAAAAATAATGAGGTTTCTTGTACTTTACTCAGAACCAGATAAACAGAAATCAGTAAATTTCTATCTCCTGACGGTAGATGTCCTTTTTTCTGTTAGTAGACCAGAATTCTGCTCAATTTAAGTAGAATTGCCCTGTTTTCGCTAAGTTGACTGTTATCTCTTGCAGCCTTGGGTATTCCAGCTATTCTCTGGTTTCTGTTCACAGTTGCTGACAAATTGGAAAAAAGTGAAGGTATTCCAGTGGAAAAAGTGAGACTAACTGAGAGACCTGAAAATCTGAGTTCTAACAATGAGATTTTGGATTGGGACATATACCAATACTACAAATTTTTGGCAGAAAGAGGAGATGTTCAGATACAAGTAATGTATACAGACGAATTTGGATTTTTAGAACATGCAAATTACAAGGGGTTTGGTTGTCTGAGTCCTAAAAGTGTTAACAATGCTCCATCCTGAATGTGAACAAGAAGAGACAACCGCTCCTCTTTTCTTGTTCCCTGTTTCTATAGCCTATGGGAGAGCCACCTGTCATAGTAATGGCAATTTTTTCTTTGCATTTACTCCTAAAAATTTTAATTTTAAAAAACCTAGATTTTAAGTGTAGGAAAAAAGCATCATCCTGTGTTGAGTATGAATGAACTCTTAACCATCATTCAGAAGTGTTATATCTTTGAGAATGGGAATGGGACAGCATTTGTGTGACCTTTGAGAGCTAAGAGTAAAGGCTGCTAGGTTTATGTTTCCAGGTGTTGCTGTATACCAGCAGGCCAGTTTCCTGCCACTGAGGAAGCCAGATGCCCAGCATCAGTCACTTACCCAATAAAAGATATAGCCTGGAATGTTTTTTCTGCTTCTTTTTTAGACATGCCAACTGTATCAAACTGAAACATATACTATAATAAAACACCAAGTAAATGTTTTCTTCATTTTTTTCACCATTTTTATACATTTATCTTTCAAACTGAGGTATAATTGACTTATTTTCTTCATTTAAATTAATGTTATTGCTAAAATAATTTTCAAAAATTGTTATTCCTAGGTATCTCTTGGACAATTACATCTAATTGGGAGGAAAGGTCTGGATCAGGATTACTACGTAAGTCAGTCTCAAGATTCAGTCATGTGGGGTACGGAGGAGAGTGGTGAGGGAGGATGAGGTAAGGGAGGCAAAAAGGTAAGGGGGGGCATGGAAAAGTTGCTGGGGAGAGCCCATTGCTACTTCCTTGGTCAGATCAGCTTTCTAGCTTTTGAGGAAGAACAAAGTTCACCAGAGGAAGCATTTTTCCTACCTACCTCTAAACACTAAGGAGTAGAAGCTTCTGAAAGAGCATTTGGGGCCAGGGAGTTTCCGTGTTCCCCTTGAACCTAGCCCTCCCTCCCTAACTGGGGTTAGGTGAAGTAGATACCCTCACCTGCCAGCCTTGGACACACCCATTCCCCAAAAGCCAGCTGTGGAGAGTCCACCTGGGAGTTTCTTGCTAAGGGGTCTGAGGACCAGCCTCAGACTGCGTACAATATAATTAGAAATATTATTAAACATCTTTATAAATTTGCAAAGCTCCTTTCAATCATTTTGCTTAACCTTACCTTATCCCAGTGAGGTTATAAGATTAATTAACAATTCAGATTTATAGTGGAGGAAAAAGCAAATAAACTTGACCTACCCAAGATCTCAGTAAGTTACCAGAGCCAGCGGATCAGGTCTTGTCTAGAGTCTAATTGTGGTTTCAAAGCCATAGATGCCCTCAGATCTGAGAAAGTAACTGGGATTCTTTTTTAAAGATGATTTTGCAGCCCTTGCCATTTTATAGGAGCCATGTGCTCACAGACTCAAAGGAATACATACCATATTTTAACATGGTCCCAATAGCTAAGCAATAGAAATAACTACTTTAATAAGGTGGTTACATAAAAGAGTGATCTGTTGTTACTGTTCATTTCACTTTGTATTGTTTTTATGAGTGTAACTTGTGTTTTATATGAGGTACAGTATACATTGGCTAAATGTCAAAGTTAATTTTATAAAAAGTGACAAAACGGGTAGCACTTGAAATAAGCACATGCATCTTAAGACAGCTCAATTGAAGGTGTTCAGATTTTATTAATTCTCACCATAACCAAGGTTCTAGCTTCTTAGATGGGAAGTTCTAGATTCACGATATTACTCCAGTGTCAGATTTCAGCCTGCAATGAGTTTCTCATGTTAAATAACAGATGCATAAACTAGTAAGAATTACCCATTTTCCATAAACATGAAATTCTGTTGAGTACTAAGGTACCCAAACCTCAGCTGTAGGGAAAATCCATCAATCTTTGCAGAGTACATAAAAACTCCACAAAGCTAAAGTGGCACCTCCAGCCACTGTGAACACCAGATGGGAGCTGCCTCCTGATGAGGATGAAGTACAATCTCAGGGCTGGCAGTGAAGGGTTCTGGTGCTATAGTGGCAACAGCCAGGCACTTGGGCAACATCAAGGAGCCCACTCAGGCTCTCCTATGGGCTCATTCACAGAGGTTTTATTATCTCTATCTTACAGATGAAGAGCTGAGGCTGTAGGGATGAAGTAAATTGTTTCAAGTATCACGGCTGACTAGTAATGTTAAGAATCAGAATTTGAAATCTGGGCTTCAGCATTCAAAGCCTGTGCTCTTTCCATTAAACCTTGCTTCCTTTTAACCTGGGGGGGGGGTAGTATACAGCCTCTGAAATCTAGTTTCCTCATTTATAATGTAAAAAGAAGGAATGATATAATTAGGTTTCTTTAGCTCTAACTTTCAAATGGCTGGCTTGGGCTCCATGCTTCCCATCCAGATATCACCAAAAGCCTGGTTTGGTTCCAGAACCATCAGAGTGGTTCAGACACATGCTTGTCCTTCCAGCTTTCCTCAACCTAATAAACCCAAACCTGCCTGGAGAGCTCTAGTTAAGTCTTCAAACCTTAAGACCGATTGGCTTAGAAATAAATCAATCAGAGAAAGACATGTATCATTTGATCTCACTGATATGAGGAATTCTTAATCTCAGGAAACAAACTGAGGGTTGCTGGAGTGGTGGGGGGTGGGAGGGCTGGGGTGGCTGGGTGATAGACATTGGGGAAGGTATGTGCTATGGTGAGCACTGTGAACTGTGTAAGACTGTTGAATCACAGACCTGTACTTCTGAAACAAATAATACATTATATGTTTAAAAAAAAAAAGAAGATAGAAGGGAAAAATGAAGGGGACGGGAATTGGAGGGGGAGACGAACCATGAGAGACTATGGACTCTGAGAAACAAACTGAGGGTTCTAGAGGGGAGGGGGGTGGGGGGATGGGTCAACCCAGTGATGGGTATTAAGGAGGGCATGTATTGAATGGAGCACTGGGTGTTATACGCAAACACTGAGTCATGGAACACTACATCAAAAACTAATGATGTAATATATGGTGACTAACATAACATAATAAAATAAAATTTAAAAAAAATTTCAACATTAAAAAAAAGAAGACTGATTGGCTTATGTATGCGTTAGTTTAGGCTGCCTCATAAACCACTCCCCAATTTAGATGGCTTAAAACAACAACCATTTATTTAATTCATGATTTTGTCAGGTCAGCAGTTTTGGCTGGGCTCAGCTGAGTAAGTCTTATGGTCTCAGCCAGGCTCAACCAATCTTGACTAGGCTTGCTCATGCATCTGTAGAGTATTGGCCAGAGCTGGATGGTTTATGATGGCCTCATCTGTGACCTAGGATGACTAGGACTCTCCACACGCTCCCTTCCTCCAGCCAACTGTGCCCAAGCTTTTCACATGGCCGCCCAGGGTTCTAAGAAGACAAGCTCGAAAGTCTCTTACAGCCTAGGGTTGGAACTCACAAATCACTTCTACCACATTCTTTTGGCCAAAGCAAATTACAAGTCCAGCCAACATTGAAGGGGCAGGGGAAAAGGATTTCTTTTAATAGGCACAACTGTGAAGTATTGTGGTCATTTTTGCACCTTACCACAGTTTAGCTGTACCAGGATCAACTTGAAGTGGCATGGGAGTGAGAGAAGCTAAAAGGAAAAACCCAATTTCTGAAAGGCTGTTACTACAACTCTTCCCATGGCTGGCCTCTCATCTTTCCAAGTCTTACTTCCTTAGAGAGGATTTTCTTGATCAACTCTACTCTCCACCACTTATCCTATCACAGTGTTTATTTTCCTTTTCCCATATCACCCCCTGAATCATATAGATCTTGACTTGTTTACTATCTGTCTCCCCACAATGGAATGTAAGTTCTTGTTTGTCTTACTCATTCCTATGTATCCTATACTCTTGATAGTACTGGGTACATATTAGGTACTTGGTATTTAGTGAATGAATGAATGAATGAGTGAGTGATAACATCCTAAGCATTATATGTTGGTCCTCAGCCTGAGAACCACCACTTGAGCCAGTATGCCAATGCTTCAGTCCACCAAAGAAAATTATTAGTGTATGGTTCTTTATAATTGTAAGTAATGCCCAGTTTACTGCCCAGCAAATCAAGTATTAAAATACTGGGAAAGGGCGCCTGGGTGGCTCAGTTGGTTAAACTGCTGCCTTCAGCTCAGGTCATGATCCCAGGGTCCTGGGATCAAGCCCCACATCGGGCTCCCTGCTCATGCAGGAAGCCTGCTTCTCCCTCTGCCTGCCGCTCCCCCTGCTTGTGCTCCCTCCCTCTCTCTTGCTATCTCTCTCTGTGTGTCAAATAAATAAATAAAATCTTTAAAAAAATTAAAAAATTAAAAAATTAAATAAAATAAAATACTGGGAAAAAACTAGTTTGCCTTTTTTTTTTCTTCTCGTTGTTTGATTAAATTAGTCTCTCATGAGTTATCACTATAGGTAACATTTTCACCGCTCCCTCCCCCACTACCAAATTTTAATTACTGAAAAATATTGTATATGCAATCCTTGATTACATTATATTGAATTTCTACACATATATTTTAATGTAATTTGCATTCCTAAATTTATACAGGCTCAGAATAAATTGGATTAGGAAAGCTGGGTATTTGGGTGCATATTATTAAAGTGGATATCTCAGGGTGGGAGGGATTGGGGGGTGATGGACATTGGGGAGGGTATGTGCTATGGTGAGTGCTGTGAATTGTGTAAGACTGATGAATCACAGACCTTACCCCTAAAACAAATAATACATTATATGTTAATAAAAAAATAAAGTGGATGTGGCATAACTAAATTAAACCTAGCAGAGGCATAATACCAGATATATAAGGGCAACTGCTTTGTCTACCCTGACACCCATTAAAAAAACAAGAGATAATTTCATTCCTTTTCAGAATGATTTACAGATTTTGAGATAAAAGAAGTATTCATAAATAGTTTTAAAGTAATACATTTTCTTGGCATTTCATTCTAGGGGAGATGTTACAAACTGATTAAACCTAGGGATTTTCTTGAACAAATGAAAAATCATGCTCATTGTTTTAAGAAGATATATGTTTAAATAATAACATTTCACTTCGCATAATACCTGGACATACTATATTTCATCCTATCTAAGACACCATCAATTATAAGATACTTTATGTTCTATTAAGAAAGAAAAAACACTGCCACTATAAATTATATGATGCCATTGATAGTAAGAAGTGTCCTGATTAAAGTGGGTGTGAGGGTACATCTTAGAATCAGTAAAATATGACAGTAGGTGCTCCATAAATATTTAAAGGAAGGATGGATGGTGTCTTAGTCAGTTTTAGCAGCTATATCCAAAATACCATAGTCTAGGTGGCTTATAAACAACAGAAACTTATTTCTCACATTTCCAGAGGCTAGAAGTTTGAGATCAGAGTGTCAGCATGGTTGGATAGGGCCCTCTTCTAGTTTATGAACTTCTCATTGTATCCTCACATAACAGTAAGAATGGGCTAGCTCTCTGAGGCCTCCTTATGAAGGCACTAATCCCATTCATGAAAGCTCTATGCCAGTCACCTTCCAAAGATCCCACCTCCTAATACCATCACTTTGGGTATTAGGTTTTCAACATATGAATTTTGAAGGGACACAAATATGCAGACCACAGCAGATGGATGGATGGATGGGAAGATGGATGGATGGGTAGATGGAGGGATTGACAGATAGATGGATGAATGGATACTTAACTCTTTGAGAGCAAAGACTCATCAAAGTAACGTGCATGATACTTTCACATAGTGTTTAGTAAATGTTCATACAATTAAAGCAGTAGCACTAAAGTCAGGTTAATTTAAAGACAAATAAAAGAGAACTGAAATGTCAAGTAAGCCATGAGAGTGGAAGGGTGTAGAAGGGGAAATTAGAGAAAGCTTCAATTCCTTTGTCTTTATGGGATCATCATATTGAAAGATGGGGAAAACTCCAGGATTCTTATTTTCTTCTGATTCTTATTTGCTTATTCTCTTTTAACAATTCAAATATAGTTTCTCAGACTGACAATTTTTTCCCAAGATTTTCTATTGCCAAATATTTTGAGAGCCAAATTCTGAAACTGGACTTTGAAAATTATTTCACAGAATCATAGTATAAGAGCTATAAGGGACTATAAAGCTTAAAATCCAGCTCCCCGTTTTAGAGATTTATAAACTTATCCTTTCATTGCCTCGCTCATGTATTCACTCCAGAAATATTTCCTGAATGCCTGATATACAGTTAGACACTGTGCTAAGTACAGGGGATTCAGACATTTAAATCTATGGATGCTTGCCATGATAGTTGCCTATAGGTATATTTGGGTCTTGGCTCAGTAGAGGCATTCATAAGAAATACCTTCATTTTCTATATTAATGGGGTCTGATAAATGTGATTGGTAAATCATACATTTGATTTGTTTACTGATAGATGATTGATAAATCATACATTGCTACAATTTTCTCCTATCCAATTGACACTTAGGTTGTTCTGGACATTTTGGACATCATTTGTTGTTTTAAGATTCCCTTATGCTCATAAATTTCCAACAGCTTTTATCTTCTACCAAAGAAAATAGAAGCCTTGGCCTAGTATTCAAGACTGTTAAAATATGGCCCCATCATATTCTTGCAAGTCTTAGCTTTTGGATATTCTACTTCAGCCATACTGAGGTAATTAGTATTTCCTAGACACACCTTGGACATTTCTATCTCTGTTCCTTACTCATGTTATTCCTCAGCCTATGATGTCCTCTGCACTGGTGAATTCTCTCCATTTTTTTGTGAGACCTTTGTCATTTGAGTCCTCTTTCTTGACACCATGAAGGCAGAGTACTAAGTGCATGGAAATTGGAATCAGGCTGCTTATGGGACTCTAGTACCAGTTGCTTGACTTTCAGTGTCACAAAATTGGCTCAGATATTAATAGTACCTTCTTCTAGTGCTGTTGTGAAGATTAGGTAAGACAAAGATTGTAAAACACATATGTATAATTGTTATGCCATACCTCTCTAATTCTTTTTGGTGTTCCTTTGTTCCCACCTCTCACCCACTGTCATTGCTATTTGCATATATACCTTTCTTCTCAGCAGTATTGGTAGAGAGCAAGTGTAGGGATGGTATTTTTTATTCATTCGTGACTCACCTATAATAACAACATACTACCATATACATAGCTCTTTTCAATCAAGTTTCTGAAAGAATAAATGAAGACTAGAAGAGGTGGATGGATGCATGGGTGTATGGTTTGGTGAGGTACAGCCCTGGTGGCATTTATATTAATTATGTCCACAAGGCACACTGACTTTAGAACAAGGGTGTGGCTCCCAAATAAATTGGCAATATTTCTGGAGTAAATTTACATATAAAAGAACTACTCACATTTCTTCTTTAAACCTTCTCTTCTCTTTGAGGAGGAGCAGATCCTTGCCCATCAACCTAGTCAAGGCTTTTTAAAGAGCAGACGAGTTGTGTCCTAAAAAGACACTTCAGAGAGTGTCTTCATTCCTCATTCCTGCAGTGGATTTCTTTTAATGCTTCATGTAGTTTCTGAGGAGAACTTCTAAGAGGTCAAGATGAGGCCTAGGGAATGGGCAAGAAGGGTCAGGTCAACCCTTATAAGTTCTAGACTGAGCATTTCAATTAATGTTATGACCTAAAGAGAATCAGAGACTAGGCTGGGCTCCTTCATTTTGATTTAGAAAGAATTGGCCTGAAGTTTACCTCTGTAAAAAGACCTGGTCTCAGCAGGCGGCCAGATGTGTCTTGTTTTATTCACTCCACCTTATAAACATTAGGAAGCTACATATCCAATTCTACCAAATTGTACAAACTGTCTTATGAAATAAGTACATAGTGTCAACATCGAAGCATACTTTTCAAAATAATAGACAATGTAGTTCTCGAGCTGGGATCCATCTGTCCTCCAAAAAGCCACATGCCCATCATGCCTTTCCACATGCGAGAAACCAAAGCCTCACATTTTAAAATTACATATGTGAACCATATATAGCTCCCACTCTTCAGGTTTAGGTTTGAAATAGCATTTGAAATAGTACCTTAAAAGGTGTGTGCATTTCATAAATACTTTTTGAATGCATGTTAAATGAAATAAAGTTTGGTCTGAAAAGTCATTTTGTAGGATATGTTTGTGACCATCAATAATACTGTCCCTTTCCTCTCCAGAAAGCATTATACTACTTCTTAAAGGCAGCAAAGGCTGGGAGTGCAAATGCCATGGCATTTATTGGAAAGGTACATGCTTCATCTTTTTTTTTAAATTTTATTATGTTATGTTAATCACCATACATCATTAGTTTTTGATGTAGTGTTCCATGATTCATTGTTGACGTATAACGCCCAGTGCTCCATGCAACACGTGCCCTTTTTAATACCCATCACCAGGCTAACCCATCCCCAACCCTCCTCCCCTCCAGAACCCTCAGTTTGTTTCTCAGAGTCCATAGTCTCTCATGGTTCGTCTACACCTCTGATTTCCCCCCCTTCATTTTTCACTTCCTGCTATTTTTTTTTAACATATACCTTATTATTTGTTTCAGAAGTACAGGTCTGTGATTCAATAGTCTTTCACAATTCACAGTGCTCACCATAGCACATACTTTCCTGAATGTCTATCATCCAGCTACCCCATCCCTCCTACGCCACCCCCACTCCAGCAACCCTCAGTTTGTTTCCTGAGATTAAGAATTCCTCATATTAGTGAGATCATATGATACATGTCTTTCTCTGATCGACTTATTTCGCTCATCAAATACCCTCCAGTTCCATCCACGTCGTTGCAAATGGCAATATTTCACTCCTTTTGATGGCTGCATAATATTCCATTGTATATATATACCACTTCTTCCTTTCCATTCATCTGTCGATGGACATCTTGACTCTTTCCATACTTTGCCTATTGTGAACATTGTCGCTATAAACATCAGGGTGCACCTTCAGATCACTACCTTTGTATCTTTGGGGTAAATACCCAGTAGTGCAATTGCTGGTTCGTAGGATAGCTCTATTTTCAAATTTTTGAGAAACCTCCATACTGTTTTCCAGAGTGGCTGCACCAGCTTGCATTCCCACTGACAGTGTACGAGGGTTCCCTTTCTCTGCACCCCCGCCAAGATCTGTCATTTCCTGACTTGTTAATTTTAGCCATTCTGACTGTTGTGAGGTGGTATCTCATTGAGGTTTTTGATTTGGATTTCCCTGATGCCGAGCAATGTTGAGCACTTTTTCATGTGTCTGTTAACCATTTGGATGTCTTCTTTGCAGAAATATCTGTTCATGTCTTCTGCCCATTTATTGATTGGATTATTTGTTCTTTGGGTGTTGAGTTTGATAAGTTCTTCATAGATTTTGGAGACTAGCCCGTTATCTGACATGTCATTTGCAAATATCTTCTCCCATTCTGTCGGTTGTCTCTTGGTTTTGTTGACTGTTTCTTTTGCTGTGCAAAAGCTTTTTACCTTGATGAAGTCCCAATAGTTCATTTTTGCCTTTGCTTCCCTTGCCTTTGGCAATGTTTCGAGAAAGAAGTTGCTGTGGCTGAGGTCGAAGAGGTTGATGCCTGTGTTTTCCTCAAGAATTTTGATGGACTCCTGTCTCACATTTAGGTCTTTCAACCATTTTGAGTCTATTTTTGTATGTGGTGTAAGAAAATGGCCCAATTTTATTCTTCTGCATGTGGTTGTGCAATTTTCCCAACGCCATTTGTTGAAGACTGTCTTTTCTCCACTGGACATTCTTTCCTGCTTTGTCAAAGATTAGTTGACCATAGACTTGAGGGTCCATTTCTGGGCTCTTTATTCTGTTCCATTAATCTATGTGTCTGTTTTTGTGCCAGTACCATACTGTCTTGATGATAACAGTTTCGTAATAGAGCTTGAAGTCCGAAATTGTGATGCCGCCAGCTTTGCTTTTCTTTTTCAACATTCCTCTGGCTATTCGGGGTCTTTTCTGGTTCCATACAACTTTTAGGATTATTTGTTCCATTTCTTTGAAAAAAGTGGATGGTATTTTGATAGGGATTACATTGAATGTGTACAATGCTCTAGGTAGCATTGACATCTTCACAATATTTCTTCTTCCAATCCATGAGCATGGAACCTTTTTCCATTTCTTTGTGTCTTCCTCAATTTCTTTCATGAGTAGTTTATAGTTTTCTGAGTACAGATTCTTTGCCTCTTTGGTTAGATTTATTCCTAGGGATCTTATGGTTTGGGGTGCAATTGTAAATGGGATCGACTCCTTAATTTCTCTCTCTTCTGTCTTGTTGGCGTATAGGAATGCAACTGATTTCTGTGCATTGATTTTATATCCTGCCACTTGGCTGAATTCCTGTATGAGTTCTAGCAGTTTTGGGGTGGAGTCTTTTGGGTTTTCCACATAAAGTATCATAACATCTGCACTGAGTGAGAGTTTGACTTCTTCTTTGCCGATTCAGATGACTTTGATTTCTTTTTGATGTCTCATTGCTGTGGCTAGGACATCTAATACTGTGTTGAATAGCCGTGGTGATAGTGGACATCCCTGCCGTGTTCCTGGCATTAGGGGGAAAGCTCTCAGTTTTTCCCTATTGAGTAGGATATTCGCTGTAGGTTTTTCATAGATGGCTTTTATGATGTTGAGGTATGTACCCTCTATTCCTATACTCTGAAGAGTTTTGATCAAGAAAGGATGCTGTACTTTGTCAAATGCTTTTTCTGCATCTATTGAGAGGATCATATGGTTCTTGTTATTTCTTTTATTAATGTATTGTATAACAGTGATTGATTTGCGGATGTTGAACCAACCTTACAGCCCAGGGATAAATCCCACTTGGTCGTGGTGAATAATCCTTTTAATGTACTGTTGGATCCTATTGGCTAGTATTTTGGTGAGAATTTTTGCATCCATGTCCATCACGGATATTGGTCTGTAATTCTTTTAGATGGGGTCTTTGTCTGGTTTGGGGATCAAGGTAATGGTGGCCTCATAAAACGAGTTTGGAAGTTTTCCTTCCATTTCTATTTTTTGGAACAGTTTCAGGAGAATAGGTATTAATTCTTCTTGAAATGTTTGGTAGAATTCCCCTGGGAAGCCATCTGGCCCTGGGCTCTTGTTTCTTGGGAGATTTTTTGATGACTGCTTCAATTTCCTTAGTGGTTATAGGTCTGTTCAGGTTTTCTGTTTCTTCCTGGTTCAGTTTTGGTAATTTATACATCTCTAAGAATGCACTCATTTCTTCCAGATTATCTAAACTGCTGCCATACATTTGCTCATAATATATTCTTATATTATGTTAATATATTTATATTAATTAAAAATAATTGTTTGTATTTCTTTGGTGTTGGTTGTGATTTCTCCTCTTTCATTCACGATTTTGTTGATTTGGGTCCTTTATCTTTTCTTTTTGATGAGTCTGAACAGGGGATTATCAATCTTATTAATTCTTTCAAAGAACCAGCTCCTAGTTTCGTTGATCTGTTCTACTGTTCCTTTGGTTTCTATTTCATTGATTTCTGCTCTGATGTTTATTATTTCTCTTTCCCTACTGGGTTTAGGCTTTATTTCCTATATTTCTCCGGCACCTTTAGGTGTAGGGTTAGGTTGTGTATTTGAGATCTTTCCTTTTATTGAGAAAGGTTTGTATTGCTATATACTTTCCTCTTAGGGCTGCCTTTGCTGCATCCCAAAGATTTTGAACCATTGTGTTTTTATTTTCATTTGTTTCCATGAATTTTTTAAATTCTTCTTTAATTTCCTGGTTGACCCATTCATTCTTTAGTAGGATGCCCTTTAACCTCCATGTATTTGAGTTCCTTCTGACTTTCCTCTTGTGATTGAGTTCTAGTTTCAAAGCATTGTGGTCTGAAAATATGCAGGGAATGATCTCAAACTTTTGGTACCAGTTGAGACCTGATTTGTGACCTAGGATGTGATCTATTATGGAGAATGTTCCATGGGCACCAGAGAAGAATATGTATTCTGTTGCTTTGGGATGGAATGTTCTGAATATGCCTGTGAGGTCCATTTGGTCCACTGTGTCATTTAAAGTCTTTACTTCCTTGTTGATCTTTTGCTTAGATGATCTGTCCATTTCAGTGAGGGGGGTGTTAAAGTCCCCCACTATTATTGTATTGTTGTCAATGTGTTTCTTTGCTTGTTATTAATTGCCTTATATAATTGGCTGCTCCCATGTTAGAGGCATAGATATTTACAATTGTTAGATCTTCTTGTTGGATAGACCCTTTAAGTAGGATATAGTGTCCTTCCTCATCTCTTATTACAATCTTTGGTTTAAAAGTCTAATTTTTCTGATATAAGGATTGCCACCCCAGCTTTCTTTTGGTGTCCATTAGCATGGTAAATGGTTTGCCACCCCCTCACTTTCAACCTGGGGTGTCTTTGGGTCTAAAATGAGTCTCTTGCAGACAGCGTATTCATAGGTCTTGTCTTTTTATCCAATCTGGTAGCCTCTGTCATTTGATTGGGGCATTTAGCCCATTTACATTCAGGGTAACTATTGAAAGATATGAATTTAGTGCCATTGTATTGCCTGTAAGGTGACTGTTACTGTATATTGTCTGTGTTCATTTCTGATCTATGCTGTTTTAGGATCTCTCTTGGCTTAGAGGACCCCTTTCAAGATTTCTTGGAGGGCTGGTTTCGTGTTTGCACATTCCTTTAGTTTTTGTTTGTCCTGGAAGCTTTTGAGCTCTCCTTCTAATTTCAATGACAGCCTAGCTGGATATAGTATTCTTGGCTGCATATTTTTCTCATTTCGTGCTCTGAATATATCATGCCAGTCCTTTCTGGCCTGCCAGGTCTCTGTGGATAGGGCTGTTGTCAATCTAATATTTCTACAATTGTAGTTTACATATCTCTTCTCCTGAGCTATGGATTTTCTCTTTGTCTCTGAGACTCGTAAGTTTTACTATTAGATGTCGGGGTATTGACCTATTTTTACTGACTTTGAGAGGGGTTCTCTGAGCCTCCTGGATTTTGATGTGTTTCCTTCCCCAAATTAGGGAAGTTCTCTGCTATAATTTGTTCCAATATACCTTCTTCCCCTCTCTCTCTTCCTTCTTCTTCTGGGATCCCAATTATTCTAATATTGTTTTGTCTAATGGTATCACTTATGTCTCGAATTCTGCCCTCGTAATCCAGTAGTTGTTTATCTCTTTTTTTCTCAACTTCTTTATTTTCCATCATTTGGTCTTCTATATCACTAATTCTCTCTTCTGCCTCATTTATCCTAGCGGTGAGAGCCTCCATTTTTTATTGCACCTCATTAATAGACTTTTTGATATCAACTTGTTTAGATTTTAGTTCTTTTATTTCTCCAGAAAGGGTTTTTGTAATATCTTCCACGCTTTTTTCAAGCCTAGCTAGTATCTTTAAAATCATCATTCTGAACTCTAGTTCCAACATTTTACGAATGTCTGTATTGATTAGGCCCCTGGCATTAGGTACTGCCTCTTGTTCCTTTTTTTTTTTTTGAGGTGATTTTTTCCATCTTGTTATTTTTGACCAGAGGACCATAGATGAATGAGAGAACAAAATCCTAACAGGGTAAAAACGACACCAGAAAAATATACACTATACAAATCAGAAGAGACCTGAAACCAGGGGAAAAGAAAGGGAAAGAAAGAAAAAGAAAAAAAAGGAAAAGATAAATAAAAAAGAATTTGATCAAATATGATCAGGCTGGTAAATAGATCAGTGCCACACACTAGATTTTGGGTGTATTTTGGTCTGTTAGAAGAAAGTGCCTCCCAAAATTTTGAAGAAAGAAAATCTTATATATGTACAAAAATAAGGGTAAATACAATGAAGTGTTGGAATATGACTGTAAGGATGAAAATCATAAAAGATTTTATAAAAGAAATTGCTAAGATAAGAAGTTGGTTGAAAAAAGAAAGAAGATTTAAAAAAAAAAGGGAGAGAATATGATCAGGCAGGAGACTAGAACAAGGCTTTACACTAGAGATTTAGGGTATATTTTGGTCTGTTAGAAGAAACTGTATCCCAAAATTTTAAAGAGGGAACAAGTTATGCATATATACCAAAAATAAGGTTAACTACTATGAAGGGATAGAATATGACTCTAAAAATGAAAAATAAAAATTATTTTAAAAAGGGATTGGTAAGATGTTGGTTGAAAAAGGGAAAAAGAATATTAAAAAAATTAATTTTGAAAGACTAAAGAATCATGGGAAAAAAGCCATGAATTCTATGTGCTGTATTCCCCTAGCGCTGGAGTTCTGCCATTCTCATTGGTTGGGAAACTTGGTCTTGGCTGGCTGTTCTTGCTGATCTTCTGGGGGCAGGGCCTGTTGCCGTGGTTCCCAAATGTCTTTGCCAGAGGTGGAATTGCCCCGCCCTTGTGGGGTCTGGGCTTAGTAATTTGCTCTGGTTTGGTCTAGGGAGATTTTGTTCCCTGCAAGGAGGATGAGCGTGAAAATGGCGGCCTCCCAATCTCCGCCATGGAGGGGCTGAGAACTCAGGGCCCCACTCTTCACTGTGCCACCAGAGAAAAGCAGTCAATCACTCCTGTCTCCCGGGTCTCCAGCCACACTCCGTGCTCACCTGGCCTGTGACTGAGCATTTCTATCTCTGGCACACAACCCCGTTTGGAGTCTCCAAACCCAGGAGATCCCTGCGGTTGCTCCCACACCGCTTCTCCCAAGGGAGGAAGGGGAGTCTCCCTTCCTGCCACTTGTTGGGTCCCTGCTGGAAGACCAGTGGCCTGACTGTGCCGTGGATCACAGTTTATGGCAACGCCGAGCTGAGAGCCCACTCCGCGGCTCTGTCTCTGCAGCCAGCTTCCCTGCTCTGATACCTGGGAGCTCTGCCGCACTCAGGCAGCCCTGGTCTTTGTGTGACCCTGAGGGTCATGAGACCACACTGTCCCAGCGAGGGTTCCACCCCCTGCTTATCCACTGGAGTGACATCCCTCAGCGGAGCTGACTTGTAAAAGTTCCGATTTTGTGTTCCGTGGCTCTGTCACTTGCCGTTAGCGGCTGATGAGGCCCCCTCCCCCACCGTCTATCCTCCCGAATATCGCCTCGGATTCACTTCTCTGCACATCCTACCTTCCAGAAAGTGGTCACTTTTCTGTTCAGAGAGTTGTTGCTATTCTTTTCTTCGATCTCCTATTGAGTTCGTAGGTGTTCAGAATGGTTTGATCCCTATCCAGCTGAATTCCTGGGACCAGACAAAATTTAGGTCTCCTACTCCTCCTCCATCTTGCTTCTCCCCCTCATATTTATTTTATTTATAAATTTAGCTCCTTAGATTTTTCACTTCAACATCTAGTTTGATAGCACATAGGCAATTCATCTCTTTTGACTAGTTTACAGGCCTTCTCATTTATAGATGTGAGAGATAACCAATAGTTTTAATGTCTCCAGTTTGTGCTTCTTTAGTTGACTCTAGGTCTTTCCCAAGTGGAATAGATTGGTACTGACTGGGTCAGGAAGGCAAGTTAGCAATACCACTGGAGGACCAGAAGGTGGTGCCGGTCTCCGTCCCCACTGCTCTCCCCCACGTGGTCCTGAACAAGACACACATGTCCTCTTGCTGCCTCTGCTCTTAGAGAGGCAGCCTGCAACTCCAAAGGGGTTTGTGTGTGGGGGTGTGTGGGAGGTTTTTTAGGGCCACCAGCTTGTCCCAGCTGGCCACCCCCACCCTACACACACCCCTTGGGGCGCTGAGCCCCCCTCTCAGTTGAGCACCACCCTGGGGGGCTGGCCCGGGGTGCAGCCTCAAGTTGCCACTGCTAAATGCTCCTGGTGCCGCCGCCACTGCAGGAGGAGGAGGAGGTGAAAAGACACTGAGGGCACAGCTTCTCCAGGAATCCCTCCAGTGAAGAGGCCGTATATGCTTCATCTTGATCAGTACTTTTTCATTTCTTAAAAATCTTAAGAAACTAATGGTACCAGTGAAGAGAACCCAGTAGAGAACGACAGATGTCTTTCATGGAAGCAGCTGACCAAGGCATTCTACTCCAGACTGAGGATAGTATTCTTGAGGTGACAGTAGGAGAAAAAGCCCCATACAACAGCAGCCTTTATCTGGAGCACCAAAAGTAGCCTTGAAAAGTGCATCTGGCCCAGGGCTCCTGGGCTGAGTGTAGTTCAGAGACCCCTACCACCACCATGACACCCTACTCTGCCATGTAATAAGACATCTGGGCCAGTTGAACATTTAACTGGTATAGGTCTCCCCCAATGAGGTGCCTCCTTCCTACACCCTGGGAATGAGAACCAGCTCTAGGCTGACCAAACTCCATCCTTGGGCCCCCTATCAAGGGAGGACCCTGCTCAGCTGCTGAGCAAATTTGTGGACCGTTCCTCTAAAGAGGCACATTTTTTTTTCTCCTTCAAAGACCACTCACTCCCCCAAGTGCTGCCCTTGGCTCCCTGCAGCCAATTTGCATTAGTAACCATGGGGACAAATGCACCACTTCCCCAAGGGCTACAGACAACTTGAGATGAAAGGAAATGTGAGAGGCGGGTTGGAGCAAGATGGTGGAGGAGTAGGAGACCTGGATATCGTCTGGTCTCAGGAATTCAGCTGGATAGGGATCAAACCATTTTGAACACCTACAAACTCAACAGGAGATTGAAGAAAAGAATAGCAAGAACTCTCTGAACAGAAAAGCGACCACTTTCTGGAAGGTAGGACTTGCAGAGAAGTGAATCCAAGGTGATATTCGAGAGGATAGACAGTGGGGGAGGGGCCTCCGTCGGCCACTTCTGGCAAGTGATAGACCGCGGAGCACAAAATTGGAACTTTAAGAAGTCGGCTCCGCTGAGGGACGTCGCTCCAGTGGCTAAGCAGGGGGTGAAACCCTCGCAGGACAGTGTGGTCTCAGAACCCTCAGGGTCACAGAAAGACCGGGGGTGCCTGAGTGCAGCAGAATTCCTGGGTATCAGAGCAGGGAAGCCGGCTGCAGAGCCGGCGCCGAGGCGCGGGCTCTCAGCTCGGGGTTGCCATTAACTGTGATCGGTGAAACAGTCGAGCCACTGGTCTTCCAGCAGGGACCCAACAAGTGGCAGATCCGGGGAGACTCACCTTCCTCCCCTGGGAGGAGCAGCGCGGGAGCATACCACAGGGATCTGTTGGGTTTTGAGACTCCACACCGAGTCAGGTGCCAGAGATAGAAATGCTCGGTCACAGGCCGGGTGAGCACGGAGTGCGGCCGGAGACCGAGGAG
Organism: Eumetopias jubatus; assembly: GCF_037043125.1. Lineage (NCBI taxonomy): Eukaryota > Metazoa > Chordata > Mammalia > Carnivora > Otariidae > Eumetopias > Eumetopias jubatus. Next base: position 101,361,824 of record NW_028274815.1, read on the forward strand.
ACGGGAGTGGTTGACTGCTTTTCTCTGGGGGCGCACTGAGGAGCGGGGCCCTGAGTTCTCAGCTCCTCCGGGGCAGAGATTGGGAGGCCGCCATTTTCACTCTTGTCCTCCAAAGTTGTATGGAAAGCTTGTGGGGAACAAAAGCTCCCGAGAGGAAACCTGAGCAGATTACTTAGCCCGGACCCCACAAGGGCGGGGCAATTCCGCCTCCAGCAAAGACATTTGGGAACCATGGCAACAGACCCCTTCCCCAGAAGATCAGCAAGCACAGCCAGCCAAGTCCGAGTTTACTGATCAATGAGAATGGCAGAACTCCAGTGCTAGGGGAATACTGCTCATAGAATTCATGGCTTTTTTACCATGATTCTTTAGTCTTTCACAGTAAATTTTTTTTAACGTTTTTTTTTGAATTTTTCTTTTTCCCTTTTTCAACCAAGGTCTTATCAATCCCTTTTTAAAAAAAACATTTTTATTTTTCATTTTTAGAGTCATATTCTATCGATTCATAGTAGTTACCCTTATTTTTGGCATATATATATGTTGTTCTCTCTTTAAAATTTTGAGATACAGTTTCTTCTAACAGATCAAAATATACCCTAAATCTCAAGTGTATGGCTTTGTTCTAGTCTCCTGCCTGATCACATTCTCTCCCCCACTTTTTTCTTTCTTTTTTTTTTAAATCCTCTTCTTTCTTTTTTCAAACAACTTATCATCAATTCCTTTTATAAAATGTTTTATACTTTTCATCTTTACAGTCATATTCCATCCCTTCATCATATCAACCATATTTTGTACATATATGTATTTCTTTAAAATTTTGGGAGGCACTTTCTTCTTTTTTTTTACTATGTTTCTAAATATTTCCAGTTGTCTTATTTTTTAGGTATTAGTTCTATTTTATTTTATTTTTTTAATAATTTTTATTGTTATGTTAATCACCATATATCATGAGTTTTTGATGTAGTGTTCCATGATTCATTGTTTGTGAATAACACCCAGTGCTCCACGCAGAATGTGCCCTCTTTAATACCCATCACCAGGCTAACCCATCCCCCCAACACCCTGCCCTCTAGAACCCTCAATTTGTTTTTCACAGTCCATCGTCTCTAATGGTCCGTCTCCCCCACCGACTTACTCCCGTTCATTCTTCCCTTCCTGCTATCTTCATCTTTTTTTTTCTTAACATATATTGCATTATTTGTTTCAGAAGTACAGATCCATGATTCATCAGTCTTGTACAATTCACAGTGTGAATCATAGGACATACCCTCCCCAATGTCTATCACCCAGCCACCCCATCCCTCCCACCCCCTACCACTCCAGCAACCCTCAGTTTGTTTCCTGAGATTAAGAATTCCTCATATCAGTGAGGTCATATGATACATGTCTTTCTCTGATTGACTTAATTCACTCAGCATAACGCCCTCCAGTACCATCCATGTCGTTGCAAATGGCAAGATCTCATTCCTTTTGATGGCTGCATAATATTCCATTGTGTATATATACCACCGCTTCTTTATCCATTCATCTGTCGATGGACATCTTGGCTCTTTCCACAGTTTGGCTATTGTGGACGTTGCTGCTATAAATATTGGGGTGCATGTACCCCTTTGGGTCCCTACATTTGTATCTTTGTTGTAAATACCCAGTAGTGCAATGGCTGGATCATATGGTAGCTCTATTTTCAACTGTTTGAGGAACCTCCATACTGTTTTCCAGAGGGGTTACACCAGCTTTCATTCCCACCAACAGTGTAGGAGGGTTCCCCTTTCTCCACATCCCCGCCAACATCTGTCGTTTCCTGACTTGTTAATTTTAGCCATTCTGACGGGTGTGAGGTGGTATCTCATTGAGGTTTTGATTTGGATTTCCCTGATGCCGAGCGATGTTGAGCACTTTTTCATGTGTCTGTTGGCCATTTGGATGTCTTCTTTGGAAAAATGTCTGTTCATGTCTTCTGCCCATTTCTTGATTGGATTATTTGTTCTTTGGGTGTTGAGTTTGATAAGTTCTTTATAGATTTTGGAGACTAGCCCTTTATCTGATATGTCATTTGCAAATATTTTCTCCCATTCTGTCGGTTGTCTTTTGGTCTTCTGGACTGTTTCTTTTGCTATGCAAAAGCTTTTTAACTTGATGAAATCCCAGTAGTTCATTTTTGCCCTAGCTTCCCTTCCCTTTGGCGATGTTCTGAGGAAAAATTTGCTGTGGCTGAGGTCGAAGAGGTTGCTGCCTGTGTTCTCCTTTAGGATTTTGATGGACTCCTGTCTCACGTTTAGCACTTTCAACCATTTGGAGTCTATTTTTGTGTGTGCTGTAAGGAAATGGTCTAGTTTCATTCTTCTGCATGTGGCTGTCCAATTTTCCCAACACCATTTGTTGAAGAGACTGTCTTTTTTCCATTGGACATTCTTTCCTGCTTTGACAAAGATGAGTTGACCATAGACTTGAGGGTCCATTTCTGGGCTCTCTATTCTGTTCCATTGATCTATGTGTCTGTTTTTGTGCCACTACCATACTCTCTTGATGATGACAGCTTTGTAATAGAGCTTGAAGTCCAGAATTCTCATGCCTCCAGCTTTGCTTTTCTTTTTCAACATTCCTCTGGCTATTCGGGGTCTCTTCTGGTTCCATACAAATTTTAGGATTATTTGTTCCACATCTTTGAAAAAGGTGGTGGTATTTTGATGGGGATTGCATTGAATGTGTAGATTGCTCTAGGTAGCACGGACATCTTCACAATGTTTGTTCTTCCAATCCATGAGCATGGAGCGTTTTTCCATTTCTTTGTGTCTTTTTCAATTTCTTTCATGAGTATTTTATAGTTTTCTGAGTACAGATCCTTTGCCTCTTTGGTTAAATTTATTCCTAGGTATCTTATGGTTTGGGGTGCAATTGTAAAAGGGATTGACTCCTTGATTTGTCTCTCTTCTGTCTTGTTGTTGGTGTATAGGAATGCCACTGATTTCTGTGCATTAATTTTATATCCTGCTACTTGACTGAATTCTTGTATGAGTTCTAGCAGTTTTGGGGTGGAGTCTTGGGTTTTCCACATACAGTATCATATCATCTGCGAAGAGTGAGAGTTTGACTTCCTCTTTTGCGATTTGGAGGCCTTCCATTTCCTTTTGATGTCTGATTCCTGTGGCTAGGACTTCTAATACTGTGTTGAATAACAGCGGTGAGAGTGGACATGCCTGCCGCATTCCTGACCTTAGGGGAAAAGCTCTCAGCTTCTCCCCATTGAGAATGATATTTGCTGTAGGTTTTTCATAGATGGCTTTTATGATATTGAGGTAGGTACCCTCTATCCGTATACTCTGAAGAGTTTTGATCAAGAAAGGATGCTGTACTTTGTCAAATGCTTTTCTGGATCTATTGAGAGGATCATATGATTCTTGTTCTTTCTTTTGTTAATGTATTGTATCACGTTGATTGATTTGTGGATGTTGAACCAGTCTTGCAGCCCAGGGATAAATCCCACTTGGTCATGATGAATAATCCTTTTCATGTACTGTTGGATCCTATTGGCTAGTATTTTGGTGAGAATTTTTGCATCCATGTTCATCAAGGGTATTGGTCCGTAATTCTCCTTTTTAATGGGGTCTTTGTCTGGTTTGGGGATCAAGGTAATGGTGGCCTCATAAAATGAGTTTGGAAGTTTTTCTTCCATTTCTATTTTTTGGAACAGTTTCAGGAGAATAGGTATTAATTCTTCTTTAAATGTCTGATAGAATTCCCCTGGGAAGCCATCTGGCCCTGGGCTTTTCTTTGTTGGGAGATTTTTCATGACTGCTTCAATTTCCTTAGGGGTTATAGGTTTCTTCAGGTTTTCTATTCCTGTTTCAATTTTGGTAGTTGATACATCTCTAGGAATGCAGCCATTTCTTCTAGGTTATCTAATGTGCTGGCATAGAGTTGCTCATACTATGTTCTTATAATTGTTTGTATTTCTTTGGTGTTGGTTGTGATCTCTCCTCTTTCATTCATGATTTTGTTGATTTGGGTCATTTCTCTTTTCTTTTTGATAAGTCTGGCCAGGGGTTTATCAATCTTGTTAATTCTTTCAAGGAACCAGCTCCTAGTTTCGTTGATCTCTTCTACTGTTCTTTTGGTTTCTAGTGCATTGATGTCTGCTTTGATCTTTATTATTTCTCTTCTCCTGCTGGGTTTAGGCTTTATTTGCTGTTTTTTTCTCTAGCTCCTTTACGTGTAGGGTTAGGTTGTGTATTTGAAACCATTCTTGTTTCTTGAGAAAGGCTTGTATTGCTATATACTTTCTTCTTAGGACTGCCTTTGCTGTATCCCAAAGATTTTGAACAGTTGTGTTTTCATTTTCATTGGTTTCCATGAATTTTTTAAATTCTTCTTTAATTTCCTGGTTGACCCATTCATTCTTTAGTAGGGTACTCTTTAGCTTCCATGTATTTGAGTTCTTTCCGAGTTTCCTTTTGTGACTGAGTTCTAGTATCAAAGCATTGTGGTCTGAAAATATGCAGGGAATAAACCCAGTCTTTTGGTACCGGTTGAGACCTGATTTGTGACCTAGGATGTGATCTATTCTGGACAACGTTCCATGGGCACTAGAGAAGAATGTGTATTCTGTTGCTTTGGGATGGAATGTTCTGAATATGTCTGTGAAGTCCATTTGGTCCAGTGTTTCATTTAAAGTCTTTTTTTTCTTGTTGATCTTTTGCTTAGATGATCTGTCCATTTCAGTTAGGGGGCTGTTAAAGGCTCCCACTTTTATTGTATTGTTGTCAATGTGTTTCTTTGCTTTTGTTATTAATTGCCTTATATAATTGGCTGCTCCCACGTTAGGGGCATAGATATTTACAATTGTTAGATCTTCTTGTTGGATAGACCCTTTAAGTAGGATATAGTGTCCTTCTTCATCTCTTATTACAGTCTTTGTTTTAAAATCTAATTTGTCTGATATAAGGATTGCCACCCCAGCTTTCTTTTGGTGACCATTACCATGGTAAATGGTTTGCCCCCCCTTCACTTTCAATCTGGGGGTGTCTTTGGGTCTAAAATGAGTCTCTTGCAGACAGCATACTGATGGGTCTTGTTTTGTAATCCAATCTGATATCCTGTGTCTTTTGATTGGGGCTTTTAGCCCATTTACATTCAGGGTAACTATTGAAAAGTGTGAATTTAGTGCCATTGTATTGTCTGTAAGGTGACTGTTACTGTATATTGTCCGTGTTCCTTTCTGATCTATGCTGCTTTTAGACTCTGTCTTTGCTTAGAGGACCCCTTTCAATATTTCTTATAGGGCTGGTTTCGTGTTTGCACATTCCTTTAGTTTTTGTTTTTCCTGGAGGCTTTTGAGATCTCTTTCTATTTTCAATGGCAGCCTAGCTGGATATGGTATTCTTGGCTGAATATTTTTCTCATTTCGTGCTCTGAATATATCATGCCAGTCCTTTCTGGCCTGCCAGGTCTCTGTGGATAGGTCTGTTGCCAATCTAATATTTCTACCATTATAGGTTACAGATCTCTTGTCGCGAGCTGCTTTCAGGGTTTTCTCTTTGTCTCTGAGACTCATAAATTTTACTATTAGATGTCGGGATGTTGACATATTTTTATTGATTTTGAGAGGGGTTCTCTGTGCCTCCCGGATTTTGATGCCCGTTTCCTTCCCCACATTAGGGAAGTTTTCTGTTATAATTTGTTCCAATATATTTTCTGCCCCCCCCCTTTCTTTTTCTTCTGGGATCCCAATTATTCTAATGTTGTTTCATCTTATGGTCTCGCTTCTCTCTCGAATTCTGCCCTTGTGATTCAGTAGTTCTTTATCTCTCTTTTTCTCAACTTCTTTATTTTCCATCATTTGGTCTTCTATATCACTGATTCTCTCTTCTGCCTCATTTATCCTAGCAGTTAGTGCCCCCATTTTTAATTGCACCTCATTAATAGACTTTTTGATTTCGACTTGGTTAGATTTTAGTTCTTTTATTTCTCCAGGAAGGGTTTCTCTAATAACTTCCACACTTTTTTCAATCCCAGCTAGTATCTTTAAAGTCATGATTCTGAACTCTAGGTCCGACATCGTACTAATGTCCGTATTGAGTAGGTCCCTGGCAGACGGCACTACCTCTCATTCTTTTTGCTGAGGTGATTTTTTTCGTCTTGTCATTTTGTCCAGAGGAGAACAGATGAATGAGAGAGAATGCTAACAGGTTAACAACGTCTCCAGCCAATATACTCTATACAAATCAGAAAAGACCTGAAACCAGGGGACAAGAAAGGGATAGAAAGAAGAGAAAAAAAAAAAAAGGAAAAAGAAAAAGATAAAAACAAACAAAACAGAACAAAACAAAAAAAAAAACAGAATATGATCAAATATGATCAGGCTAGTGCATAGATCAGTGCCACACACTAGCTTTTGGCAATATTTTGGTCTGTTAGAAGAACGTGCCTGCTAAAATTTTAAAGGAAGAAAGACTTATATATGTACAAAATAAGGGTTGATACAATGAAGGGATGGCAGATGACTTTAAAGATGAAAATTATAAAAGATTTTATAAAAGGAATTGATAAGATAAGAAGTTGTTTTTAAAAAGAAAGAAGAAGATTTAAAAAGAAAAAGAAAAAAGAAAAAAAAGAACAAAAAAGAGAGAATGTGATCAGGCAGGAGACCAGAACAAAGCCATACACTAGTGATTTAGGGTATATTTTGTTCTGTTAGAAGAAATTGTATCTCAAAATTTTAAAGAGAGAACAACTTATATATATATATATGCCAAAAATAAGGGTAACTACTATGAAGGGATAAAAATATGACTCTAAAAATGAAAAATAAAAATTTTTTTTTAAAAGGGCTTAATAAGATGTTGTTTGAAAAAGGGAAAAAGAAAAATTCAAAAAAAAACAGTTAAAAAATTATCTTTGAAAAACTAATGAATTATGGTAAAAAAGCCATGAATTCTATGTGCAGTGTTCCCCTAGAGCTGGAGTTCTCCCATTCTCCTTGATTGGTAAACTTGGTCTTGGCTTGCTGGCTGTTCGTGTTGATCTTCTGGGGGAGGGGCCTGTTGCGTGGTTCCCAGATATCTTTGCCATAGGCGGAATTGCCCCACCCTTGTGAGTCCGGGCCAAGCAAGCTGCTCCAGTTTGCTCTCAGGAGCTTTTGTTCCCTGAAAGCTCTCAGTACAGCTTTGGAGGACCATGGCAAAAATGGTGGCTTCCCAATCTCCGCCCGGAGGAGCTGAGAACTCGGGGTCCTGCTCCTCAGTGTGCCCCCAGAGAAAAGCAGTCACTCCTGTCTCCCTCGTGTCCGGCTGGACTCTGTGCTCACCCGACCTGTGATTGAGCGTTTCTGTGTCTGCCACCTGACCCCGTGTGGAGTCTCCAAACCCAGCAGATCCCTGCAGTGCGCTTCCGCACCGCTCCTCCCAGGTGAGGAAGGGGAATCTCCCCGGCTCTGCCGCTTGTTGGGTCCCTGCTGGAGGAGCAGTGGCCCTACTGGGCCGCAGATCACAGTTTATGGCAACCCCGAGCTGAGAGCCCGTGCCTTGGCTCTGTCTCTGCAGCCGGCTTCCCTGCTCTGATACCTGGGAGTTCTGCCGCACTTAGGCACCCCCGGTCTTTCTGTGACCACACTGTCCCATGAGGTTTCCACCCCCTGCTTAGCCACTGGAGCGACGTCCCTCAGCGGAGCCGACTTCTAAAATTTCTGATTTTGTGCTCCATGGCTATATCACTTGCCAGAAGCGGCCTACGGAGGCCCCTTCCCCCACTGCCTATCCTCCCGAATATCGCCTCGGATTCACTTCTCTGCACGTCCTACCTTCCAGAAAGTTGTCGCTTTTCTGTTCAGAGTGTTGTTACTATTCTTATCTTCGATCTCCTGTTGAGTTCGTAGGTGTTCAAAATGGTTGATCCCAATTCAGCTGAGTTCCTGAGACCAGACGAAATCCAGGTCTCTGACTCCTCCGCCATCTTGCTCCGCCCCCGGGAGGCACTTTCTTCTAACAGACCAAAATACACCCAAAATCTAGTGTGTTGCTCTGATCTATGCACCAGCCTGATCATATTTGATCATATTCTGTTTTTTGTTTTGTTTTGTTCTGTTTTTGTTTGTTTCTCTCTTTATCTTTATTTTTTTTTTTTATCTTTCTTTTTTCTTTCTTTCCCTTTCTTTTCCCCTGGTTTTAGGTCTTTTCTGATTTGTTTACAGTATATTTTCTGGGGACGTTTTTACCCTGTTAGCATTTTATTCTCTCATTCATCTATTCTTCTCTGGACAAAATGCCAAGATGGAAAAAATCACCTCAACAGAAAGAACAAGAGGTAGTACCATCTGTCAGGGACCTACTGAATACGGACATTAGTACGATGTCGGACCTAGAGTTCAGAATCATGATTTTAAAGATTCTAGCTGGGCTTGAAAAAAGCATGAAAGTTATTAGAGAAACCCTTTCTGGAGAAATAAAAGAACTAAAATCTAACCAAGTCGAAATCAAAAGGTCTATTAATGAGGTGCAATTAAAAATGGGGGCACTAACTGCTAGGATAAATGAGGCAGAAGAGAGAATCAGCGATATAGAAGACCAAATGATGGAAAATAAAGAAGCTGAGAAAAAAAGAGATAAAGAACTACTGAATCACAAGGGCAGAATTCGAGAGAGAAGCGAGACCATAAGATGAAACAACATTAGAATAATTGGGATCCCAGAAGAAAAAGAAAGGGGGGGGCAGAAAATATATTGGAACAAATTATAACAGAAAACTTCCCTAATGTGGGGAAGGAAACGGGCATCAAAATCCGGGAGGCACAGAGAACCCCTCTCAAAATCAATAAAAATATGTCAACATCCCGACATCTAATAGTAAAACTTATGAGTCTCAGAGACAAAGAGAAAACCCTGAAAGCAGCTCGGGACAAGAGATCTGTAACCTATAATGGTAGAAATATTAGATTGGCAACAGACCTATCCACAGAGACCTGGCAGGCCAGAAAGGACTGGCATGATATATTCAGAGCACGAAATGAGAAAAATATGCAGCCAAGAATACTATATCCAGCTAGGCTGCCATTGAAAATAGAAAGAGATCTCAAAAGCTTCCAGGAAAAAGAAAAACTAAAGGAACGTGCAAACACGAAACCAGCCCTCCAAGAAATCTTGAAAGGGGCCCTCTAAGCCAAGAGAGATCCTAAAAGCAGCATAGACAAGGAAGGAACACAGACAATATACAGTAACAGTCACCTTACAGGCAATACAATGACACTAAATTCATATGTTTCAATAGTTACCCTGAATATAAATGGGCTAAATGCCCCAATCAAAAGACAGAGGCTACCAGTTTGATTTAAAAAACAAGACCCGGGCGCCTGGGTGGCTCAGATGGTTGAGTGTCTGCCTTTGGCTCAGGTCATTATCCCAGGGTCCAAACACCCTGCTTCTCCCTCTGCCTTTGCCTCTCTCTCTCTCTTTCTCTCTCTCTGACTCTCATGAATAAATAAATAAAACATTTAAAAATATAAATAAATGAAATAAAAATAACAAACCCATCAATATGCTGTCTGCAAGAGACTCATTTTAGTTGCAAAGACACCCCCAGATTGAAAGTGAGGGGGTGGAAAACCATTTACCATGCTAATGGACACCAAAAGAATGCTGGGATGGCAATCCTTATATCAGACAAATTAGATTTTAAACCAAAGACTGTAATAAGAGATGAGGAAGGACACTATATCCTACTTAAAGGGTCTATCCAACAAGATCTAACAATTGTAAATATCTATACCCCTAACATGGGAGTAGCCAATTATATAAGGCAATTAATAACAAAAGCAAAGAAACACATCGACAACAATACAATAATAGTGGGGGACTTTAACACCCCCCTCACTGAAATGGACAGATCATCTAAGCAAAAGATCAACAAGGAAATAAAGACTTTAAGTGACACAGTGGACCAAATGGACTTCACAGGCATATTCAGAATATTCAATCCCAAAGCAATGGAATACACATTCTTCTCTAGTGCCCATGGAACATTCTTCAGAATAGATCACATCCTAGGTCACAAATCAGGTCTCAACCGGTACCAAAAGTTTGGGATTATTCCCTGCATATGTTCAAACCACAATGCTTTGAAACTAGAACTCAATCACAAGAGGAAAGTCGGAAAGAACTCAAATACATGGAGACTAAAGAGCATCCTACTAAAGAATGAATGGGTCAACCAGGAAATTAAAGAAGAATTAAAAAAATTCATGGAAACCAATGAAAATGAAAACACAACTGTTCAAAATCTTTGGGATGCAGCAAAGACGGTCCTAACAGGAAAGTATATAGCAATACAAGCCTTTCTCAAGAAACAAGAAAGGTCTCAAATACACAACCTAACCCTACACCTAAAGGAGCTGGAGAAAGAACAGCAAATAAAGCCTAAACCCAGCAGGAGAAGAGAAATAATAAAGATCAGAGCAGAAATCAATGAACTAGAAACCAAAAGAACAGTAGAACAGATCAACGAAACTAGGAGCTGGTTCTTTGAAAGAATTAACAAGACTGATAAACTCCTGGCCAGACTTATCAAAAAGACAAGAGAAATGACCCAAATCAACAAAATCATGAACGAAAGAGGAGAGATCACAACCAACACCAAAGAAATACAAACAATTATAAGAACATAGTATGAGCAACTCTATGCCAGCACATTAGATAACCTAGAAGAAATGGCTGCATTCCTAGAGATGTATCAACTACCAAAACTGAACCAGGAAGAAACAGAAAACCTGAACAGACCTATAACCACTAAGGAAATTGAAGCAGTCATCAAAAATCTCCCAAAAAACAAGAGCCCAGGGCCAGATGGCTTCCCAGGGGAATTCTACCAAACATTTAAAGAAGAATGAATACCTATTCTCCTGAAACTGTTCCAAAAAATAGAAATGGAAGAAAAACTTCCAAACTCGTTTATGAGGGCACCATTACCTTGATCCCCAAACCAAACAAAGACCCCATTAAAAAGGAGAATTACAGACCAATATCCTTGATGAACATGGATGCAAAAATTCTCACCAAAATACTAGCCAATAGGATCCAACAGTACATGAAAAGGATTATTCACCACGACCAAGTGGGATTTATCCCTGGGCTGTAAGGTTGGTTCAACATCCACATATCAATCAACGTGATACAATACATTAACAAAAGAAAGAACAAGAATCATATGATCCTCTCAATAGATGCAGAAAAAGCATTTGACAAAGTACAGCATCCTTTCTTGTTCAAAACTCTTAGAGTATAGGGATAGAGGGTACATACCTCAATATCATAAAAGCCATGTATGAAAAACCTACAGCTAATGATATTAGCTACAAACTTATTCTAGGTTTGTAGAAAACTGGGAGCTTTCCCCCCGAGGTCAGGAATGTGGCTGGGATGTCCACTATCACCACTGTTATTCAACATAATATTAGAAGTCCTCGCCACAGCAATCAGACAACAAAAAGAAATCAAAGGTATCCAAATCAGCAAAGAAGTCAAACTCTCACTTTTTGCAGATGATATGATACTTTATGTAGAAAACCCAAAAGGGTCCACCCCAAAATGACTAGAACTCATACAGGAATTCAGTAAAGTGGCAGGATATAAAATTAGTGCACAGAAATCAGTGGCATTCCTATACACCAATAACAAGACAGAAGAGAGACAAATCAAGGAGTCGATCCCATTTACAATTGCACCCAAAACTATAAGATCCCTAGGAATAAATCTAACCAAAGAGGAAAAGGATCTGTACTCAGAAAACTATAAAATACTCAGGAAAGAAATTGAAGAAGACACAAAGAAGTGGAAAAAGGTTCCATGCTCATGGATTGGAAGAACAAATATTGTGAAGATATCAATGCTACCTAGAGCACTCTACACATTCAATGTAATCCCCATCAAAATACCATCCACCTTTTTCAAAGAAATGGAAGAAATAATTCTAAAATTTGCATGGAACCAGAAAAGACCCCGAATAGCCAGAGGAATGTTGAAAAAGAAAAGCAAAGCTGGAGGCATCACAATTCCGGACTTCAAGCTCTATTACAAAGCTGTCATCATCAAGACAGTATGGTACTGGCACAAAAACAGTGACATAGATCAATGGAACAGAATAAAGATCCCAGAAATGGACCCTCAAGTCTATGGTCAACACATCTTTGACAAAGCAGGAAAGAAAGTCCAATGGAAAAAAGACAATCTCTTCAACAAACGGTGTTGGGCAAATTGCACAGCCACATGCAGAAGAATGAAACTGGACCATTTCCTTATACTACACACAAAAATAGACTCCAAATGGGTGAAAGACCTAAACGTGAGACAGGAGTCCATCAAAATCCTAAAGGAGAACACAGGCAGCAACCTCTTTGACCTCAGCCACAGCAACTTCTTCCTTGGAACATCGCCAAAGGCAAGGGAAGCAAAGGCAATAATGAACTATTGGGATCTCATCAAGATAAAAAGCTTTTGCACAGCAAAAAAATAGTCAACAAAACCAAAAGACAACCGACAGAATGGGAGAAGATAGTTGCAAATGACATATCAGATAACAGGCTAGTCTCCAAAATCTATAAAGAACTTATCAAACTCAACACCCCAAGAAGAAATGATCCAATCAAGAAATGGGCAGAAGATATGAACAGACATTTTTCCAAAGAAGACATCCAAATGGCCAACAGACACATGAAAAAGTGCTCAACATCACTCGGCATCAGGGAAATCCAAATCAAAACCTCAATGAGATACCACCACACACCAGTCAGAATGGCTAAAATTAACAAGTCAGGAAAAGACAGATGTTGGCAGGGATGTGGAGAAAGGGTGACCCTCCTTCACTGTTGGTGGGAATGCAAGCTGGTGCAGCCCCTCTGGAAAACAGTATGGAGGTTCCTCAAACAGTTGAAAATAGAGCTACCATATGATCCAGCAACTGCACTACTGGGTATTTACCCTAAAGATATAAATGTAGGTATCCGAAGGGGTACGTGCACCCCGATGCTTATGGCAGCAATGTCCACAATAGCCAAACTGTGAAAGAGCCAAATATCCATTGACAGATGAATGGATAAAGAAGATGTGGTATATATGTATAATGGCTTATTATGCAGCCATCAAAAGGAATGAGATTTTGCCATTTGCAGTGGATGGAACTGGAGGGGGTTTGCTGAGTGAAATAAGTCAATCAGAGAAAGACATGTATCATATGACCTCACTGATATGAGGAATTCTTAATCTCAGGAAACAAACTGAGGGTTGCTGGAGTGGGGGTGGGGTGGGAGGGATGGGGTGGCTGGGTGATAGACATTGGGGAGGGTATGTGCTATGGTGAGCGCTGTGAATTGTGCAAGACTGTTGAATCACAGATTCACAGATCTGTATCTCTGAAACAAATAATGCAATATATGTTAAAAAAAAAAAAAGAAGAAGATAGCAGGAGGGGAAGGATGAAGGGGGGGAATTCAGAGGGGGAGACAAACCATGAGAGCTGATGGACTCTGAAAAACAAACTAAGGGTTCTAGAGGTGAGGGGGTGGGGGAATGGGTTAGCTGGTGTTGGGTATTAAGGAGGACACATTCTGTGTGGAGCACTGGGTGTTATAAAATAATAAAGAAAAAGAAAAAAATGTGAGAAAACACAAACAGCGTCCATTTCTTTGCCCTCCAGCAAGGTCACCCCAGAATGTATGTAATAGATTATTTCCTTAGTTTTTCCTTTTATGAAAATTGAGATGAAATTCAAATAACATAAAATTCACCATCTTAAAGTGTATCATTCAGTGGCATTTACTACATTCACAATATTGTGCAACCATCATTTCTATGTAGCTCTAAAACATATTTTAATCACCCACAAATTCCTTAGTTTTTTACGTCCTCTTTGTTTGTTTTTTTTAGATGTATTTAGAGGGGAATGTGGCAGCGCCACAAAATAATGCTACTGCCTTCAAATACTTTTCCATGGCAGCCAGTAAGGTATGTCTTCAGCCCATTCCTATAAGCCCAGAAAAACATTTGGCTTTTATTACATGCAGACTGATGCCAAAAAGTTGATTCCAAAGCCCCATGCCCAGCTAATGAGCCTGGGAGTTCTGTGTCCTGGAGAAGAAGAATATCACTGGCAATGAAATAGGGCGCTGGGATAGGGGGAGACATCACTTGTCTTCTTAGTAAATGAAAAATGGCAGCGACATATGCTGCGCTAGCAGGGGGCCAGACAAATCTCAGCTTCCCCTCCCCGTGCAGTAGGTGAGGCCATCTAGCTCAGGAAACGGGAAATAAAAGGGACAAGGACAGAGGAAGGGAAAACTCAAACAACATCTGCAGTAAGTTCAGGACAAAGACAAATAAGAAGTGCCCAGTGTTTTCCAGTTCGATCGCCCCCAAAGGCCAGAAACTCCCCTGGCCCAAGCAGAAGACCATCAGACAGGGGACCGGGACAAGATGGTTTAGAGCATGGCTCTGGAGGCAGAATCCGTGGTTTAAATGCCAGCCCTGCAGCACACTGCCTCTGTGGCCATGGGCAAGTTACATAACCTCCCTGTGCCTCGATTTCCCCATCTGTCAAATGGGAATGTAAGTTTGCCTCATAATGTTGTTGCCAGGATTTAATAGGTTAATATTTATGGGCCTGGTATTGCAAAGTCCTTAAAGCAATAATTCCTGGCTTACAGTAGACACAGTGTGTCAGCTATTATCTTGTGAGGTGGCGTGAACCTCAAAGCATATCCAAGCCAGAACTGATTGGACCTGTGAGGGAATATAAAAATGGAATAATATGGCTCCTGCCATGAAAATTTTTGTCTTGATTCCTGGGCTCAGTGAGCTGGCATCTGTCTGATAAAACTTAGTAGACTACTCTGAATCCCTTCGGTGCATTAAGAACATCCTCATTGCCACACTTATCAGCCTAATGTTGGGGAATGGCCCTGATAAACTTTCTAACCCTGCACAGTAGGAAGCATTGTGTTGTCTTACAACCCCATACTGCAACACTGGGAGTAAAGATGTGCTCAAATTGGGGAATATCTTCAACTGCTCTCAGTTTTTAAAAGCCCACACACTGCTTTAGGAGCCTATTTATAAATGACTAGCACCTCGGAGCTGCTGCTATTGTGGTGTAAATTACTGAGAAGGCTGGTACTCAGCTCCTCTCCCTCGTAATTTATAAGAAATTTTTGCTCAGCAGGCTGGTTATCTGGAGTACCATTAGATTAGGATGACAAGGGAAAGCCAACTGAAAAGAAGGTGGGGTAATGTAACAGGAAGATCTCTTGTAATCTGGCAAATAACACTGATTTGTCATCCCAAAGGAATAATGCCAGGAGGCTGGATGTGTAAATTAACCCAGCTCCCAAGCTATTCAGGGCTGTGTAACCAGCAGGGATCTGAGCTACTTGTGTTCTAAAACTGAGCTACCTTTCTTTACAGAGAAAATCTGAAATTATATTTAGGTTAATTATTCTGAATGGCATCAGGTGGACATGACCATATATATTCCTTTATCATCACCTGGATGGTTTATTAGATTTCTCACTTGGGGTCACTACCAAAGTAAAGGGTTTCTGTCTTCCACTCTGCATATCCACACTTTTCTTTCACTACTTAAAAAAAAAAAAGTACACACACACATGTTTTTTTAAGTTTTATTATGTTATGTTAATCACCATACATTACATCATTAGTTTTGATGTAGTGTTCCATGATTCATTGTTTGTGCATAACACCCGGTGCTCCATTCAATACGTGCCCTCCTTAATACCCATCACCAGGCTAACCCATCCCCCGATGCCCCTCCCCTCTAGAACCCTCAGCCTGTTTCTCAGAGTCCATAGTCTCTCATGGCTCATCTCCCCCTCCGATTTCCCCCCCTTCATTTTTCCCTTCCTACTATCTTCTTCTTTTTTTTTTAACATATAATGTATTATTTGTTTCAGAGGTACAGGTCTGTGATTCAACAGTCTTACACAATTCACAGCGCTCACCATAGCACGTACCCTCCCCAATGTCTATAACCATACATAGGTTTTTAAATTTGTTTTTAAGTCACATCAGTACCAGAATGCAAAGCTACAGTCTTTGTGATTTCTTTTATCTTATTTACTCAGAAACATGAGCAGTTATCCTGTTTGGTCCATATTGGACCATATTCTTCTGCTTTTCTCTCTTTTTTTTATGATTTTATTTATTTATTTGTCAGAGAGAGAGAGAGAGAGCACAAGCAGAGGGAGCAGCAGGAAGAGGCAGAAGGAGAAGCAGGCTCCCTGCTGAGCAAGGAGCCTAATGTGGAACTCAATCCCAGGACTCTGGGATCATGACCTGAGCCAAAGGCAGACACCTAACCAATTGAGCCACCCAGGAGTGCCCTTCTGCTTTTCTCTTTCACACCTCTGAACACATCAGGCCCATCCTCATCTTCACACTTTTGTCATTTTGCTTCCCTTCCCAAAATCCCCCATTCTGAATCCTACCCAACCCCCAGAGGAGAGCTCAATCCTCTCTCCTTCCACAAAGCCATCTCTACCCACCTTGGTTCATACAATTTTCCCCTCTTCTGCACTTGCCCTACATTCACTCTCTGTACTGCTGGAACTTTACTGCTTCTACCTTGTGCCTTCTCTCATACTGTCTGAAGACCATGTCTCCTCAACTAGAGGAGGATGGTGGTCTTACTACCTAGTAGAGGCTCATTAAATGTTTGACAAATAATGACCATCTGCTCTCTAAGTTCATGTCAGTTAACCTAAGCAAGAGCTCTGAGCCCTGAAGTGGAAGTTATATATGGGGGGATTGCCTATACGTATGTTCTGTTTGGCCCAGAAAGTGTTTCAAAGAGTAGGAAATCTCACATGGTGACAGATAGTAGCTACGCTTGCAGTGAGCATAGCATAACGTATAGACCTATACACCTGAAACTAATGTTAACACTGTGTGTCAACTATACTGAAGTAACAAAGATTAGGAAATGTCATATAAAAGTCTGGACATCCAGCTTTTCTTGGAAAATGGGAAGAGCTGACCAGCTGAGGCTGCCATTCTATGTGACAACAGTGGTCTGGAGCAGAGAGCAGAGGGGTTGCTGCTGCCTTGAGACGGGGCAGGAACCCTCTCTTTTGTCTCAATCTCTGTCACTCTATCGCCTGGATTAATGTACTTCTTATGGTACCTGAATGGCTCCTGGAGGTATATCTGAATTGGCTACTCCTGACCTGAAAATTATAAATGAGTCCCCTGGTCTTTAAGCAGTTGGTGAGTCAAAAGTTAGAACCTGTACCCTATTTTCTCCCTTCCTCCTTCCCTCTTCTTATTTCCCTTCCCTTCCATTTTTCTCAAGACCTAAAATGAGGATAGTTGGAAGACAGACTCATCAGACTTTACCACATCCATCACAGCAGGCCTTACTACCAGACCATCCCAAGAGTCCTAGGACCACAGGTAGATGTAGTCATGGAAACAAGCGGGAAGAAGAGAGCAGCTGTATTCCACCTGTTTTAAATACAGCTGGACCATCCTTAAGAATTGTTATAATAGCTGGCCCTTTGGTATGCGTAAGCTCAAACTTTGGAGTTTTGAAATTGTTTTTCAACTATGCCTTCTCTAGTTATGTGCTATTCTTGTATCACTGAGAGGTACTCTGGCTGCATCCACAATAACTGCATTTAGGAGGTAAAAAGAAATCTGGAGAGCTTTCAATCAAAACTTGAGTTCCTGAGGAAATACTATAAACCTGTAAAACAAACTTACAGATCGGCTAAATGACAGGTGGGCCAAATGTGCCTCCTCACTCAGTCATGAAAGAGTGAAATACATGATGGGAGACAAAAAGAAAAGTGAGTTTCCTGGTTGGGGAAGTCACTTTTAAGGTTCACTCTTCATCCTGGATTGATATGCTAAATATCAATATATTTGAACATGCATTGAATGCTAAAACGTGCTAAAAACTCCCTTCCCTAGACTGTTTAGAATACTAATTAGAAAAAGAAATGGTAATTAATTTAGCATCAAGTGGAAAAGAAGACATCGATGATGTTATAAGCAGTCAAATTTGAATAAAGAAACATATTTGAATAAAGAAACATATACCAACAGTGCTTTACCATCCATAATGGCTAGATTGAAATTCACAGAATCTCTAAAATGTTAATTGGCCATTTACATCAACCTCCTTTGACCAAAGCAGGTAACAAGTGTCTGGATAGACTTCCTTCTGGAAAGCTCCTACACAACCTTCAAGACCAAGCTCAAATGTCAACCACCTTTGACAACTCAATCCCCTCAGTCCCTAGGCTTATCTAGGCTGTTGATGTCCACAACAATATACAACTAGGTGTCCACAACATTCCTGAATCTGATTCTACTATAGGACTTACCCATTTGACTTGGCTATTTTAAGAGGCACTACCTAGTTGATCAGAGCCCACCAGCCAGTGAACTCTCTGAGGCAGGGATCATCGTTCATTCATCTTTTAACTTTCACCTCCTACCTCAGTCTAACACCTATTATGGAGCTACACACAAAGCAAGCACTAAATAAATGCTGAGTGAAAGAATGGAGAAAAGATTTGACTTCATTTCCCTCTTTTCTAGTCAAAGGGGGTTATGAAGGTAGGAAAGGAGAAACTAGAGAGAGACAGAGTAATTTACCAACTGCCTGATTAACTTGCCTTGATTTAATCCCCTATCGGGTACATTTTAAATATTTAGAATGATTTTGTCATAATTTTCCTCATCATGAATTCTTCTGGGACTTTACTTGGATTTTTAAAACTGTTCCAGGGCAATGCAATTGGTCTTCATGGGCTTGGTCTTCTTTACTTTTATGGGAAAGGAGTTCCTGTGGTAAGTTAAAAAATTTCTTTATCTTTTCAACACATTTCTAGCAATTTATAGGGTAAAATTCATGATCGTTGACTAATTAAAATGAATTAGTCTTTAATATCTGGTTTGCCAAACTATCATATTTGACAATAGAAAATATAACAATCTAGTGGAATATTTGCCAAAGAGACATAGAACAGATCTGTGACAAGAATAACAACCCTAATTATATCTTAGAGTTATAGATTCTAAGTAACCTTATTAATCATACAACCTCTGAGGATTTTTTCTGATAGAGAAATTTATCTTCTTAGTGTAACCTCTGCCTTTTGAGTGATCTTCCCCCAATATTTAACAAAACCTACTGTCAGTGTAGGAAAAGACATAATTTACAGTGAATATGAGATAATTATTTCCAAAAGGAATCCAATATAATAATGAAATAAAGTATATGATACTTCTGATACTATTTTAATTAGCCTAAATCACATAAAGCACTATCTATACTCTTTTTTTTTAAGTGGAAGGCAATTGTTACCATGGAGTTATAAATACACCTTTGAGTAATAGAGTGTAATTATCTTGCAGAATTATGCTGAAGCACTTAAATACTTTCAGAAAGCTGCAGAGAAAGGATGGCCCAATGCACAGTTTCAATTAGGCTTCATGTACTACTGTAAGTGTTACAAATATGGCTGCTATACCAAGAATGACAAATGCATTATTAAGTCTACTCCTTTTTTAACAAAGATCAAATTGTTGGAGTGATTGGTTTAGATAGAATATTGAGGCAGCAATTGAAGGAGGAATTTGAAGACTTAAGAAGAGGACACCAGTTGAGGGAGGAAGCAAGGAGGTACAGTCAGGAAGCTCACTTTTGAAAAGGTTGAGTTTAAGGTGCCTTGTGATTATCCAATGGGCATACCCAAAAGCAGTTATGAAACTCACAAGAAAAGTCAGACTTGAAGAGAAAGATTTGGGAGGCATCAACATACAGGAGTTAGTTAAAAGTAGCTGAGACACTCAAAAATAAAAGAGGGAGAGCATGAGAGGAACAGTGGGCCATGGTCAGAAATCTGGTAGTCCTCAGTGTTGTACTGAAAAGATGGGCAGAGAAAGAGTAGTCACAAAAAGACTTAAAAGGCATGGTCAGAGGCATAAGAGGGAAAAGTAATCTTAAGGAAGCCACAGGATATAACTTCAAGAAAGAATAAATGAATGATCACCCCTGGGAAATGCAATGAGAAGCCTGCTTCTTCAAAACAAAAACAAAAACAAACAAATTAGAAAGGGCAGAGAATCCATGAGACTTGTCAATATAGAGAATGTTTGTGTGGTCACTGGACTGGTTGGGGTAGAAGCCACATAGGATGGATTGAGGTATGAATAGAAGGTGAGAAAGTAGATGAGTAAAAATATTCTTGGAAGTTGTGTGCCTTTAAATGAAGAAGAGAGATGGAACAGTGGCATGAGGGGGACCAAGAACCAAGAGGGAGTTCTTTTTAAGATTATGAGAGACCTGGGTATAATCTTTGTCAAAAACAGAGCCAGCCAATGGAGATGGTTAATGTGTCTTGGGAGTGATGAGATAATTGGTGAAGAAGTTCTAGAAAAAGTTGGGTGGTATTAGGATCTGATTGCACTCAGCTAAGTGGAGCCCTCCTTAGTCTTGATAAAGAGGAGGGATTTCTCACTCTCAAAGACTGGAGAGTTGGAGGAAAGGATGGTGCAGATGTAAATGTGGAGGGAGGAAGAGAGAGGCAAGTGAGAAAAGACAATGTAAGAATTTCCTCAAGGAGCCAGGAGGTACCAAGTTGTCTTCTGAGAGCAAAGGTAGAGTGATTGGGGTAGGAGGTCTCAGAAAGCCGTGAAAGTTTGTAATGCTCTGTGGGGATTGAGAGAGGGAGTGCCCAAGATGAGTACCAAGAGATCTGAACACACCTGAGTATCCGAAGTCCTTCCTTTCAGACGTGGAGCTAGGGCAGCAGCAGATTGCATCATCGGCAGGCCCAGGATCTATCAGATTCCTCAAGCCTCTAGAATCAGAGTAATAGTAATGTTTATTAAGTCTTTATGTGTATTTACTCATTTAGTCCTCTCAACACGTGTAGGGGTATCCTACAGTTTATAGATGAGCAAACTGAGGCACATCAAGGTCCAACAGCTTGCCCAAGATCACACAGTTAGTGGAACTGGGATTCAAACCCAAGTGATTTGCCTCCAGAGACTTTGCTCTTAGTGGCACTGCTTCTAAAGCTTTTGAAATGTTGAGAACTGGAAGACAGGTTAAGGACCATCTAGTGAAAGCCTCTCCTTTTACAAATGAAGTGCCTAGAGGTGCCCAACTCACAAAGGGGTAATGAGAGAGCCAGGACAAGCTGCTGAGAGTGAGCTGATTTTCCACCCTAGCCCTAAATGCCTCTCCTTGCTACTACAAGCATGAGTTGAGTCTGAGCTGGGCCTCCGGCAGCTGGAGTTCGCCCGCTCCAAACTCTGGAATTACGGCTGGGAGGAGCTCTACTGGTCTTCTGGTATGGAAGGACAAGAATGGTGAGCCACGTCCTGATGTTGTCCCTGGTCCTCAGAGACCACCTCTTGGTCTCCTTTTTATTAACCTTAGGTGTGCCATATTAAGGAGATATTTTCATGAGACTGAAGAGTCTTTCTTCTTCAGGTTTCTGAATGGGTCAAGAACATAAATTTCCATATTTTTCCTTATAATCAAACTTAACTTCTTTCCCCTCCAAATAGTGGATCTATAGCAGCTTGACTTTTGGTTGGTTTTTCTCATCCTACTTTTGGCTAAGATCAAGTGTAAAACAGTAAGCATCACTGTGACCACTATACCCATAGATTATAACATAAAAAATAAAACGAATAAGGGGTGGCTCAAAATAATTTTAATTTTCAGCTGGCTCTGGAGTATGGAAGGATTATAAACTTGCCTTCAAATACTTTTACTTGGCATCTCAGAGTGGGCAACCCCTCGCCATTTATTACCTGGCCAAGATGTACGCGACAGGAAGGGGAGTGTTAAGATCGTGCAGAACTGCTGTGGAGGTAAATAATGGGATGTTTCTAAAGCGTTCTTCATTTATCACAGAGAGGAGGTGATACTGTCCTTAAGTTGTTGGTGCCTTTGATTTTATAGGTATTACCTCTCCCAGTTGAGAGTGTGAACACGGACACTTGCCAGGGCGGAAAAGCTGTGACGTAAACGTAACTTGGGCTGGGAAAGGGAAGAAGAGAAATGATCCCTCCTCTCTTGCTTTTGGCTTTTCATCAGGTTCAGAGCTCACCTCAGAATTCAGTTAAGGGGCTCGGTCTCAGCCTTCGGTCAAATGGCCAGGGCATTTTGGCACTTCTCAGTGGGATTGGGAGTTGTGACTTGGGAAATGAAAGGCTTGGTTGAGCCCAGAAAATGTAGCCCACTTCTTCCCAGAAAGCAAGGCCCTTAGGTTCTTGATGATTTGGATGACAACTAAGAAAGTGATCCTTTCAGCCCGAGCCAGTGATGTACTTTTCAAAGGAAAGCTTTTAGGACCTTAATGCCCTTCATTGATTTATTAAACACTTCCACTGCACCAATATAAATACCTCCATGTTGCAATCTGGCCCCTCTGAAACTCATTTCAAAAGCTGCCAGCTAATAATCTATCTTTAGATTTGCTCCTTTGCCAACTTCCTGATGAATTATGTATGGCTAACCTCTTTTGGTTACATAAGGGCTATTCAGCTAAGTTGACGCTTGTCCCCACAGAGCTCTGCACACCTCCCTCGCGGTTATGTCACCTACACCCTCAGGCACTGTCTTCCCTTCATTCTCTCCTTCCCACATCAGCTGTGGCCTTACAACTCACCCTGGCAGAGCAGCAGTACCCAGAAAATCCTTTTTTTAAAAAATAGAAGTCGATACATTCTTGTCCTGCGAAATAGCCTCTAAGTGAGGAGAGTTTATTACATAAATTTAAAATAAGCCTCAGGAAGTTTCAGCTCAAGACCAAAAAATATACACTTGTAATCTTTGTGCCTATGAAAGGTATTATCTCTTCCCCCTAAATAATTTTCAGAAGCCATATTTTAGACCCCAAATCCTTGCCTGACCAGCCAGCAGAAGCTGAAG
This sequence comes from Eumetopias jubatus, assembly GCF_037043125.1. Classification (NCBI taxonomy): domain Eukaryota; kingdom Metazoa; phylum Chordata; class Mammalia; order Carnivora; family Otariidae; genus Eumetopias; species Eumetopias jubatus. The sequence continues at coordinate 101,384,771 of NW_028274815.1, forward strand.
ATTGACTTCATTTATCATTTGCCTGGGATGAAGTATATCGGCTAACTAGTCTGCTTGATTTCTTTTTCCATGTACAGCTTTATAAAGGTGTCTGTGAACTAGGCCACTGGGCTGAGAAATTCCTGACAGCATACTTTGCCTATAAAGATGGTGATATAGATTCTTCTCTTGTTCAGTATGCACTACTTGCGGAAATGGGGTATGAAGTAGCTCAAAGCAATTCAGCATTCATTTTGGAATCTAGTAAGATAAGTTAAAATTCTCTGCAATTCCCCAATCATACATATGCATAAATGACTTTACTACATGGGTATTTTAAGCCTTCCTAATGAAATGTCTCCTTTTTTTAGAAAAGGCTAAAATTCTTGAAAAAGAGAAGATGTATCCAATGGCACTTCTCCTATGGAATCGAGCTGCCATTCAAGGTACAGAACCTAGATAAAAATGAGCATACACCTGGTCCCTGCCCACTATTAGTCATCGATTTGCTCCAGCTGGGTTCTTGGGCATATAAGCAGAAAGCTGTAGGTTATCAATTAAGTGGTCTTTCGAACTGTACCAATCTTAGGGTCAATCTTTGGTGAGGGGTCATTTCCAGGAATTTCTTTTCTTTGTTATTTTCAAGGTCCCTGGTTTGGTAAACCATAGGAATTTTTCTGTCTCGGTCTCCATGGCACCAGAGCCGTTGTTTGAAACATCAGTTTTACTCAGGAAACCAGTTTTCTTGTTCTGACTTCAGTCACTCATTTGCTGAGTTTTCTTCTGAACTTATCAGAGAAGTGACCTATGTCTCAATGAATTTATAGGCAAAATTATTCATGGATCTACGACTCACTTGATTGCTCTTTTAAAATACCACATTGATGATTACTACAAACTTCAGATCTTTATTATAACTATTAACATGTTAGCACCAGAAAACAAAACAGAACAAAACCCAGAGTCAAATATCAAGATCCTCTCCCTGTGCCCAGCTTGCAGGGTTCACATGTGATGAAGAATATACAGTAGCACTGGTGGGAAAGCATTGGCAGGTGGCATTAGTAAAAGCAAAGAGATGCTGCAAAGCTCTCACGATCAGGATTTGGATATGTGAGGAACCCTCATGCAGTAAAAGAGCAATTTTTATTTACGATTAAGTTTCTTAAAAGTGTCTCATGGTAAGGTTGAATCATCTCTTTCCACACAAAGTGAATGGGATAAAAAATAATTCTCAGCTGACACTAATATGAAGCCGAGGGGAAAAGTCACAGGGGTGCCTTCGCAGATCCAGCTGAGCCGGTGACGAAGCAGCAAGCCATCCATGCGATTTTAGCAAGAAATTCCCTACAGAAGAAAAGTGTGTGTTTTCTAAAATGCAATAAAGACCTTGTTTGGCATAGGGCAACAACACCAATCTCTCAGCCCTGGCAAATCAGCTCAATTGCAGCAAATACAGGCTTATTCCAAGCCAGGAAATGTGTGGAAATTGCACCAAGGAAAGGAGACGTTGAAAGCGGGGACATTAATATTAAAACAGAATTCACCAATATAAAAAAAAAGTCAAGCTGCTAAAAATAATTATGTGTCACAAGAGAGGTCAGGCATGAATGTCCTTGGAGATGAGGCTGCTGAGTGCCTCACTTGAGGTTAGGAAACGTAATAATGAACGTTTCTAATCAGCGCTGGTGGTGCTTCTTTCAGCGGTGGCTGTGTGTGAAGAGAGTGCTGACCCATCAGGACTCAGTCACCATGCTGTGACGTGAAATTCAAGGGGGGAATCCTTCCCACTGTCAAGTGACCCCCTGAGAGCCTGTCACGGTTACCATATGTCCCCAGTCAGCCCCTTAATTACGGTGGAACTGACTCCTCTGGAAAACCTGCTCATTCACGGCCTTCCAGCTCAGGGACTTCAGAGGTCCTGCTGACCGCTTACATGCACCAGAAGTCCTGTCCTTTGTGGTTATGGCCCAGAAAGAATCTTTAGGTCAATGGAGGGCAGCTTTGGGCAAAATTAGAAATGCAGTGGGTTTCTCCTTAAGGCTCTAAGGGCATTTTGCCTCTCAAGGTCTGTCCAGGCCCCTCTCTTGGGTAGCAGTGCTATAAAGACTTGCCCCCAGCTGCCTGTACCTTTTTTTTTTTTAAGATTTTATTTATTTTTTCGACAGAGACACAACGAGAGAGGGGGCACAAGCAGGGGGAGTGGGAGAGGGAGAGAAGAAGGCTTCCCGCCGAGCAGGGAGCCCGATGTGGGGCTCGATCCCAGGACCCTGGGATCATGACCTGAGCCGAAGGCAGACGCTTAACGACTGAGCCACACAGGCGCCCTGCCTGTACCTTTTGAAGCATCTGGGAAGCAAACCCTGTTAACCAATGTCTTTAGAAGCTTACAAATTTTATGATGATACTTCTACTCAGAAAGAGCTAACAATGGCTCGTGGTATTACATTTTAATAGAGGATTCTAGAAGATTAAAAGAACTTTAGTACCCAGAGGAATCAGTTCCAAAGGATTTTAGGCATTGCATTGGTCAAATATGGGGAAAATTTTGGATGGAAGGAGTCCTATAGCCCTTAATTATATACCTCAGACCATACTACACAGGGCACTTCCTCCTTTTCCAAGTAAGTCTAGACCATGCTAGAGGGGTTGGCCACACCTGAGACGGATGTCCTAGATTAGCATTCCCTCATCTTTTCAATGAACATTTTCCTAGTGAATGGAAACATGGACCCCAAAAGGACCCTTAGAGGTCATCCCTAAGGGGCCTTTGAAAGATTGAAGTCTCATATCTTAAAAAGTCACGTGAACTTTTTTCTACTCCTGAATATATCCAATTTTGTTGGAAAGTAAGATCCTAAATTATTTAACATTTGGGAAAAGGATTTTCTAAAAAGTTTCCTACCATATCTGTCCATTCATTCCATAAATATTTGTCAAGTACCATTCTAGGTCTGGGACAGTATCAGTGATCAAGAACTTCAAAGTTCTTGTCCTCCTAAGAGAGAGAAAAAATAAATTCATGAGAGAGAGAGAGAGAAAGTAAACAAATAATTAGCGATATGTGCTGTGAAGGAAAGAAAACATGGAGGTGAGATAGGTAACTCCTGGGGTGAGGGTGAGAGGACACTCTAGACAAGGCAGTCAGAGAAGGCCTCTAGGAGGGGAGTGACATTTGCAGTGAGACCTGAATAATGAGAAACCAAACATGAAGAGTCAGAGGAAGTCCAAACATGACAGGCAAAGGGTTATGAAGAATCTCAATGCAGAGGTCCTGAGGCAAGAATGAGCTTGGTGTGTTGAAGGAGTATTATGGAATATTAAGAAAGCTAGAACATACCAAGAAAGTGACATGTGATGAGCCTAGTCAGGGAGGCGGAAGGCAGATGAAGCATGACTGGGAGGTCAGGTAGGGAGTCTGGATATTATTCCAAGTGCAAAGTGAATCACTTTGGGGCTAACAGGGGAATAACAGGATTTGACTTTACATTAAAAAAAAAAAATCATCCTGGGGGGCGCCTGGGCAGCTCAGTCAGTTGAACGACAAACTCTTGAATTCAGCTTAGGTTTTAATCTCTGGTCTGCATGGTGCTCTGCGCTCAGAGGGGAGTCTGTTGGAGTTTCTCTCTCTCCCTCTGCTCCTCCCCCCGACTCGTGCATGCACGCCCCTACACAAGCACTCTCTTTCTCCTCCCTCTCTAAAAATAAATAAATAAAACTTTTTAAAAACTCATCCTGGCTGTTGTATCAAGAAGATATTGAAAAGTGGAGATAAAAGAACAGTTTGGAGGCTATTGTAGTACTCGAGGCTTGACCTAGGTGGTGCAGGAGACAGCAACAAACAGGTGTGTTTTAGAGGTAGGACCTGCTGAAGGATTCAATAAGAAATGAGGGGGAAATAACTAGGAATAACTACCTTAGATTTATGGCCTGAACAATGGTGCTAGCACTGAGATTGCGAAGGAACTGATGATTTGGTTTGATTTGGTTTGAAGGAGGTAGGTAGCACAGTGTCAGGAATCTCTACTGCATGCTTTGAGATCCAAGTAGAGAAATCAAAGAGGCAATTAGAGGAGTTGGGGGCTTGGGGAGAGACAGGACTATAGATGAAATTCAGGAAGAGTGAATATCAAGATTGGCATGGAACTACTCAAGATCACCTAGAAAAAGAGTTGAGATAGAGGAGAGCAGTAGAGAGAGGAAAGAGAAGAGAAAAGAAGGAAGAGAAGAAAGGGAAAAAAGGAGTCAACTAATAAACCCTCGATGTTCCAATATTTACAAGATGGGTAGAGGAGGAATCAGGCAAGAGTTTGGAAAGGAGAGGCCTATGAGACAGGAGGGAAATCAAGAGGATGCAAGGTCACTGGTGTCAAGAGAGAAAAGTGCGTGGGCAGATAGAGGTCCAATGACTCCAGGGCTACATAGAGGTCCAGTTAAGATGAGGACAGGGAAGTGACTGGTGGATTTACCCGCATGGAGATTATCAACCACCTTGAAAGTAGCAGTTTCATGGAGAGGGGCAGAAGCCAGATTGGAGGGGGTTGAAGAGTATGTGGGTAGGAGGTGAAGCTTTGGAGACAGTGAGTATAGAACACACTTTGGAAAAGGCTGAGTGTGAAGTGAGCAGAGAAATGGGGAGTAGTTAGAAGGACACACCATGGGATAAAGAGAGGATGTGTTTTTGTTGACAGAAGATACCAAAGTGTGTTTAAATGATTAATGGGACTGATGTAGGAAAGAAGGAGACTTGGGTGATGCAAGAGAGTAGAGCTTCAGGGGTGAAGTTTGAGAACCAGAGGGGTGGAATCCAGTTTCCCAAGAGGTGACCTACCTTCAAAAAATGAATTTAAAAGGTAAAATTCCCAATTTTTTATTCTTTAAGAACATTCATACTATATCATGGGAGTTATGCCTGCAATGAAGACAGCTAAAGATGAGTGTTATATTTTATATTCCAGAAGTTATATCTAATCTTGATTCCAAGATTCTGAGTGTTTTGTTTTTCTTTTTAATGTATATTACCATTATGTTGAGTTACTAGGAACTGTACATGAATCATCAGAGTTCTTTTTCTTCTCTTTCTAAAATTTCTATCAGGCAATGCATTCGCTAGAGTAAAAATTGGAGATTACCATTACTATGGCTACGGGACTAAGAAAGACTACCAGACAGCAGCCACACATTACAGCATTGCAGCTGACAAGTACCACAGCGCACAAGCCATGTTCAACCTGGCCTATATGTACGAACATGGTTTAGGTATCACAAAGGTAATAATCCAAACCTAGTAACGGCAGCTGTATGGGAAGGGAAAATTTGTAAATGTTTTTAATTTCATTGATGTCATCAGTGTAGAGGAAGGAAGGAAAAGACAACATTTGCTGAGTTCCCCCCCCGTGCCAACACGTAAGAGTTACCCTAACATGAAGCCTATGAGGACGAAGTTATTTTCTCCATTTATGCCTGAAGATGTAACTAGCGAGTTGAAATTAATCTAGTCTAGGCTAATTAGATTCATAACTTCAAGCTTTTTCCAGCAATAGTAGTGGGCCCTGCCCCCACTCCCTTCCACCTCCAGGCCTATTTCCATTGACACTCAAGCTGTCAATAAACAAGGAGAAAGTAGGAATGAGGTCAGAGCTGGATACCAAGGTGACATTAATCCAGAAATGTCTTATAAATCACCCACTGTGTACATGACACAGTGCTGAGCACTCTAGGGTATCCTAAGAAAATAGATCTCCGTCCTTCAAAGACTACACTTTACTTGAGGAGATAAGGCATATTAAGAAAGAGAGCTGGAGCGCCTGGGTGGCTCAGTCGTTAAGCATCTGCCTTTGGCTCAGGCCATGATCCCAGGGTCCTGGGATCGAGCCCTGCATCAGGCTCCCTGCTCCGCGGGAGACCTGCTTCCCCCTCTCCCACTCCCCCTGCTTGTGTTCCCTCTCTCACTGTGTCTCTCTCTGTCAAATAAATAAATAAATAAATAAATCTTAAAAAAAAAGAGAGAGAGAGAGCTAACATGACAAGGAGATGTTGGGTAAATCCCTTAGTAAGTGTGATTAAGGCAGAAGATGGCATTGAGTTCTGACACAGTGAGAAAGATGTATTAAATATCAATAATGATAGTAATAGCCAGGCATTTGGTGTGTTATATATACTATGCCATTTATTTATTTGTTTATTTTTAAAGATTTTATTTATTCATTTGAGAGAGAGAGACAGAGAGAGCACAAGCAGGGGGAGAGGCAGAGAGAGAGGGAGAAGCAGACTCCCTGCTGAGCTAGGAGCTCGACACGGGGCCTGATCCCAGGACCTGGAGACCATGACCCAAGCCAAAGGCAGACACTCAACCATCTGAACCACCCATGCACCCCTATACTATGCCATTTAAATCACACAACCACTCAACGAGATAAGGAGTCAATGTATGCCTCAGGAAACCAAGAGTGCAGTGAGTTAAGCCACATGGCCAATTTTGCAGAACTTATCGGTGGTGGAGTCAGAATTTGAACCCAGGCCTGTCTGACCCCATGTTTTTGGGGTCAGAGTGAGCCCTGCACCAAGTCTTTCTTAGTGCTCAAGTATATATTTCATATCAGAGTTTATACTCCCAACTGCATTTTGAGAGCCAAGTGAGGGGGTTATCAGCTTTTCTATGCTTTCTTCTTTCTTCCAGTTGTGCTAGTAGTTGAGAGTTGTTGATATCCTATCTGACTGCTAATGGTACACCCTGCAACAACCAGGGGCTTCATATTCAGGCACCGACAATCCAAATCCCTGCCTTCCTGAGCTCCCCCTGTGGCCTGCCTTTTGGCTGATCACTTGTCATCATCCCCAGCACCCTAAGCAGTGGAAAGGATGTCAAATCCAAATCCAGTCTGTTTTCCCCATTCTTAGCAGGTACAAGCTTCCTGTGTTTATAAAATGGGATCAAATAGCTAAGTCAGAAGATTTCTTTGCCTGTCATTTAGCCACACCCCACTCCCTTCCAACCTTCATCCACAGCTGTAAAACAGGACAGTGATACCTCCCCTCCTCAGGCTTAGAACTAAAACAATAAGCCTTTGTGAAGGGGCTCTGTAGTCAGTGTGTGCAATGACTGGTATTTAGATCGGAAGAGAATTTGAGTGGCTGCTAAGTAAAGTTTCAATAAGATTAAAGCTTTTGTTCATCATACCTCATACAAAATATAACAATAATGGTGACAGGAGCACTATGTGTTTCATGGATAAAAGTGACCCCACTCTACAGATTAAATTTAAATTAACTCACCTGTCCTATGTGATTCCAGGACTTGGTCCCCATGACAGCCTTATCCTCACCACAGTGAGGCCATTTTGCCTTAAGACCCTGGGGACAGGCAGGACACAGGGCCAACTGTGCGACAGAGGACACTGTCTATGGGAGCCCAGATGGCCCACTGTGTCAGAGGGTTTGGTTTTCCTCCTTGGAGGAAACCTCTCTCCCAGGCACTTTCTTCACAGTGTCAAATAGCAGTTGTTGAGCCATACATTTAACACTTAGAAAAAACTTTGAAATTTCTCTCTGGCTGCACTTCTGTTCTTGCCTGTCCAGGTCCAGTTGAATCATGGGTGGCTCATTTTGATCAGTATCACAAAGTCACAGGTGTATTTTTTCCTACAGGAAGTCTCTACATGTAAAAACAAAAACAAAAACAAAAACCGGAAAACAGAGCTGTACTCAGACCCAGACATGGGGATTTTATTTTTAGTTAATGAGGAGTCATTGCTCTTTGTCTTTATTAATTTCTTCTGTTTCGCAATTAGAAAAATAATAACCAGGTACCCAGGGGCCAGGTTTATTAATCTTGCCATCTCATAGTCAAATTAACAAGAAGATACCACCTTTTCTAATCCTTAAAATGAATATGTTGATCATTAAAAGCCGCAAGCTTGTTCCAGCAATGGTTAATGAAAGCAAAACAATTAGGAGAACAGACTTTCACAGCATTTAAGTCATCAAGTAATTAAGCATTTCTTCGGCAGGGCACTTCGCAGTCCTCTTTATTAGTTAATCCTCAGGGAAACCAGTGGGAAAGATAATAATATCATTACCAGGATTTCTCTGAGTATCGAAAAAGGTTTTGTAAACATAAAGCCCTCTGGGAGAAGGAGATGAGGTATATACATCAACCCTTGATAAATCAATATAAAAATATGGGTCATTGTTGTCCTCATCTGGCTTTAGGAAAGGACATCGGGACCAGGGTGAGGTAGGTGACTTATCCTAATGGCTTCACTGAGAAGCATCTCATTCCCTAATTTATGACTTTAAATTAAGCTCAATGAGCTCCTTGACTTAAAATGTGGGCCAAGACTGACTGCATCATTGTTCTGGGAATACAAAATAATGCCTCAGGAAAAACTGGGAGAGGAACTGAACTAATGTAGAAATATAAGCACTCAGCTCACAAGTTGTTGTGAAACTCTATCTCAACTTATGCTTGATTCAAAAGTGCTTCAGAAATTTAACCATGAACAAAACATGTTGCCCATCCCCTCCTGCCCATTCCTTCTGTCTGTTTCCTGGCTCAGACCAAAGTTTCTACTCCTGTCAGCTTATTGTAAAGGCTTCTCAGTGGTCTCCCATTCTAGTGTTCTTCCTTTAAATCTGCGGCAGAAAAAGCCATGTCTGCCAAAGACTTTAATCCCCAATTCACAGGGAGGACTTGTTGCTGAGATGTGTCTCTTAGTCAGAGACTACATTTCCTAACTCCCTGTCATCCATGTGACTAGTTCTTACCAAAGAGATGGATGCAAAAGTGAAGGGTGTCATCTCTGGGCTAAGGCAGCTAAGAAGTAGATGGGGCTTCTCCTTAGTCTCTTTGCCCTCCCATTGATTGAATGCAGAATACATAGTGGCTCGAAGTGATGGCAGAACCACATGGTGGAAGGAGTTTGGGTCCCTCGGTGACCATGTGAAGAAAATTCATCTCCAACCAGGAATACCCATGTTGAAATTTGGGGTTTTACTTGTTACAGATGTTAGAGCATTACCTTAGTTAATACATAATCCATCTAACAGAGCACTACCAGGTTATTTTTGATAAAATACAAATCTGGTATTTTTACTCCACCTCACTCTTCCCAAAACCATGCATATACACACACACAAAAAAAAACACAAAAATAAAAACATCTTATTGACTTTTTATTGCCTAATGAAGTCCCAACTTCTTACTCTGGCATTCAGAACCCTCCTTGACCTAACCTACCTACTTCCCTATATAACTTCTAGACTTCTTTTCCTTACCTGTCCTGCCCACCCCCGCAACCAGAGACCTTGAACAAAACCCTCCTGACCTTTGGTCGTATCAGCCCATTTGCTGGAATGATCTCTCACAGTTTTGACCATTGAAGACCCCTCCCTGCATTTTTCAAAGAATAGTTCCCATATCATCTCCTCCACGAACCCCTCAATGAGCCCCCAGATTTGAAAGATATCTGCATCTGCTTCTAAACTACCCTGGTACTCTGCCTTGCTGTTCTTTGTTTATTTTTTCACTCAAATATTTATCAAGTTCTTGTTTTGTGTCAGGAAGCACTGTACCTCGTTCTAGGCATACAAGAACAAGACAACCTTCAAAGAGCTCATAGTCTTCTACAGAAGAAGAGACATGTCCTAAAATGGCACTAGTGCAAGCTCACAGAAGTAAAGTGCTGTGAAAATGTGAAGAAGGGAACAATGAATTCAGGTGGATGGATCAGTACTGCTGGGTCCTATTCTAAAGTGATTTCATAACATGAAGCATAAGAAACACATGACAATTTTTGTAATGGAAGAAAGCATGTATATTTTAAGATAATGACTAAGAAATCTATCCTAAATTAAGACAAAACGTGGGGGAAAATTAGCCTTTGGAGATGAGTTTCCAGCGTATATAGTTAGATCTAGCAGATAACACGTTTTTGGGATCCTACAGAGAAAACAAAAAACACATCCCCTGAATAAATTATAAATAGACCTTTCACAAATAAAAGTAATTATGGCATGAAGCATTTTCATTTCTCATTTGTCTGGTCTGACCGCTTATGGAGTGTTAGAGCTGACGCTTTAAATACCAGAATAGAATTATTTTCTGGAAAGGACAAGTTCAAGTTAGATATTTAGAATGGCCTTCTAAGAAATATGACAAGACAGAACACAGCTCTTAGAAATGGCCATGACTTCTCTTGAAATAAATGCCTTATCACCTAATAATCCAAAGTGTGCAAAACAAAAAAATTGTATGTAGATAACTTTATTACAGAAAAAAACCTACAAATAAACAACTTCTCCAAAATAGAAGGCATGTTCTATAAACCATCATGTGGTAGTATACCTTTGTATTATCTATTCTATGGCCCCATGGTTAAGTGAGCAGGCTAGAAGGAGACTACCTGGATTTGAATCTCAGCTCTGCCACTCACAAGTCCCATGAATTTAGGTAAGTGACTTAACCTCTCTGTGCCTCAGTTTCTTCACCTTTACAGTAGAGTTAATATCATCTGCCCTATATAATTGTCACGAGGTTTAAATAAATGACAGTGGTGACTGGCACACAGTAGAAGTATTTAATAATGGCATTATCCATTATTATGAAATACTATGCAACTATTAAAAATAAAAATATTATAGACTAAAGGAATATCTTAGGACATGGTATGTTGTTTGAAATATATTATTAAGGAAGCAAAAGACAAAATATTATGCAAAGTGAAAAATTCCTAAGTTAAAAGTATGTGTGTCTATGAATCTATATAAAAATGCTGGAATGTTGGAAGGTTGTATATAAAATATGATCAGTACTTATCTCTGTACAGTGAAATTGTAGATGGGCTTTTAATATTTGTTCATCTCTATGTTTTCAAAGTTTTCTCCTATTAGAATATGGTATATTTAGAGTAAGAAAACAAGATTAAATTATTCAAAAAATGACCTCTGTCCCCATATAAGAAGTTTTTGATGACCCCTGAAGATTCAGGGCTGGAAAACTCCCGCATCATGTAATTGAACAATTTTCATAAGCCAGAGAATTGCTGGAGAATTCTGTATTTTTGAATTATAAGAAGCTATTTTGAACATGTGAACATTGGGTAGTACTTTGGCACACCTGATATTTTAGTTGGAAACACATTATTTAAGAAGAGTCTGCAGATCCATTTACATCATCTCCTCAGTCAGTGAGTTTAAAGCAAAATAAGCTCAAGTGTACCACAGGAAAGTTAAGTATCAGTGGATTGGGTGTGCAGTGGACTTACTGAATGAACCTTGGCCATCATCAAAACATTTTGAAAATAAATTTTTTGTTTGAAAACTTGGATTTTTTTTCCTAAGTAAGGATCAAAGAACAAGGAGTCTTTTCTACAGCCTACTAATAAAATTTCTTGTATATGAGTTGTCCTAATTAGCCTGTGGGTTCAGGAATTTCTCTGGGAATTTTAAAGAACGACTTTCATGTCCGGCCTCACCCCCACTGAGAATTGTGAGGTCCCCGGGGCAAGGAGTGAGCCCATCCCACTTTAATGGTACTTCTTGCTAGTTTTTATTATAAACTAAGCAACTGAATTGTGATGCTTGTGCCTCAAGAAATAATAACTATTGCCTGCTTCAAATGAGAATGAATGCCTGAGATACTGACAAAGGCTGCTGTTCCCTGGATGCCCTATTAAAGTCAATATGCCTTTCATGTGTGGGGGTGACACAGCCCTTATAATCTGCAGGGTGCTTTCAAATGAACACCCACTGAATTTGTTGGAATTAGAGACACAAATTAGAGTTTTTACACCATCCATTTTCTCTGTCGCCAGGAAGATTTGTTCAGAACAGTCTCCTGCATTTTAAGTTTTTAAGCAAGAACATTCCTCTTTCTCCAACAAATCAACTTATGGGACCACAAAGCTTTGGAAAAAAATTAAGAAATGACCAGCAGAACACAGCTGAGAGAGAATACCACCCAAAAAGTGGGTTTAGCAGGGACCACAGGGGTTCACAACAATTGCACTCTGTGTAATGGAGGTTTGGGAGATGTAGAAGAAAGACAAAGAGAGAAAGGATAATCACAGTTTGTGAAAAATCTCTCTTCTTATCCACTGGAAAAGGCACCCAGCTAAGTACAATTCTGGGACTGGCCCAAGGCCCTTCAACCTTTAAAAGCAACTATATTTAGCTTTTTCATTACTTTGGGAAAACAAGCACAAATAAAGCAAACAAAAAGCCCTAAGTAGGTAAAAATTAAAGAAAACAATTTTTTTTATCTGCCATGGCCTAATTTAGTGGGGGGGGGGGGAAGGTCCCTAGAAATACAGCATGTCATTTGAGGAATCAAATTCCAGCCTGAGAACTAAATAGTTTATGCATTCATTCTGTAAGTATTATCAGAGACCAGCTATGTACTCAGCACTTCACTGAGCACTGGGAATTGAGGGGCTAACAGGTTGTCCAGGTCCTTGAGGACAAGGACAAATGAAGAAACAAATTCTGGAACTTCAGGTCTGATAAGTACTATGAAGAAAACTAGGAATCTTACATGCTTTTTAGTATCTGTATTGTTATTTGTTTGGGGAGCTGTACTGTTGGTATCTAGGGTTCTGCCTCTTTAACAGGAATCATATCTAAGGTCTGGTCCAGCGGTATACAAGAAGGCTTTTTGTGTTAGTTTCCGACAGCTGCTGTAACAAATCACCACAAATGTAGTGGCTTAAGACAACTCACATTATCTCACAGTTTCTGTGGGTCAAAAGTCTGGGTGAGCTTGACCAGTTCTCTGTGTAGGGCCTCCCAGGCTAAAATCAATCTGTGTTCTTTCCTGGGAGCTTTGGGGGAAGAATCACTTCCAGGCTCCCTCGGGTTCCTGGGCACATTCAGTTTCCTGTGCTTGTTGGACTGAGGGTCCCATTTCCTTGCTGGCTGCCCGCATTTCTTCTCATTCTTCTTGAGAGGCCCCTCCAGCCATGGTGAGTGGAGCCCTTCCCAAGCCTTCTGCCATATCTTTCATCTTCTGTCCTCAGCCATGAGAAAACTGTATTTAAGGGCTCGCAGGATTCTATGGCGTCTGCGCAGGTAATCCAGGATCATCTCTCTGTCTTAAGGTCTGTAACCTTAATGACATTTTCAAAGTCCCCTTTGCCATGTAACATAACATTCACAGGTTCCAAGGGTTAGGGGCTGAATGAATATCTTGGTGGGAATGGAGGGGGCCTACCAAAGATAAATAATGATATTTCAAGCAATGGCTTTCATTGAATTACCCCTAAAGAATCTGCACCTAATGAGTAGGGGCTGTTTTTCCATCTCTAGGACATTCACTTGGCCAGGAGATTATATGATATGGCTGCTCAAACGAGTCCGGATGCTCACATACCTGTTTTCTTCGCCCTCGTGAAACTGGAAACCGTGCATTTGCTCCGAGATATCCTGTTTTTTAATGTAAGTTTGTCTCAAATAGGTCCCAAATCTCTGAAAACAACAATGAGCAACTTTTGGATGGTGGGATGGGAGGTGATGATGGCTCTGGAGAGGGTGGAAGGCTTGGATTTTTTTTGACAGAATGTCTCTCCCAGCAGTTCACCATGAGATGGAAATGGATGAAATTGGACAACACCCTTGGACCATACTGGGATTTATTTGTCATTGGCCTAATTGTTGCTGTGCTGATCTTCTTGCTTAGAAATCGCTATGGGTAGGATCTGGACCATCGGAAAACCTGCTCATGGGAACAGTTTACTTCAAGTTATCCTCACTAAATAAAGAATTTCCTCATCAAACTCAAGAGTCTGCTGCAGATTTCCCACACAGGCCTGTGATGGAAAATGGACAAAGCTTGAGACCTGTCTTCAGAAACCATTTGAGACTTCCTGCTTAGTTGTGGTGACCACTTGTGGCGGAGTGAGGTGCCGGAGACTGGTTACCAGAGGTTTCCTTATAAACTTATTGTCTTGGAGGTCTAGTCCCTAGTTAGGATAAAGGCCACCCATTTTCATATTGTTATAACAGCCTTTCCCCTCTCAAGAGGACAAATGGGTTTCTTGGCTCTTTCATACATACAGAAGTAGGGAGGAGGGGGAGTTTTGGGAAGGCAGGAACACAGATCCCTCAGAATCTGATAAAGACACAAATCTACAAATAGACCCTTCATCTTGCAGGAATGATCCTGTGATTCTGGGAACCACATTGTAGCTCTGATGAGTGAAAGTTCGTTGTGGCATGCTGTGCTGGGGGACGGACTCACACTCATCACTGGGGGACCTTCTATCAAACCTCCCCTTAGCACTTGTGCAGTGAACAGCACCACCTGAATCTGTCCAGCATTGTACCCCTCTCTACCATCCCTCCCTGTTCTCCCTGGGCAATCCCCTCTGGAGCACCCATAGAGGGAGAGGACAGAGCTGAAGAGTCTGGTTCCCTGGCTCCTGTGGCAGGGAGAGCAAGGACCTGGGGCTGGGGGTAGGGTGGCCAAGGAGAGAGCAGGAGGCCCAGGACTCCTGTCAAGGGTCAGGCTTGAATCTCAGCTCCATAGCTCATTAGCTATTTGACATCTCTGAGCCTCAGTCTCCTGATCTGCAAAATGGGAAGATCTCAGTGAGCTGGTACAAGGATTAATCGGATAATGTATGTTAAGGAAATATCACAGGGTCTGGTGTTCTAGAATGAACTCCACAAATGGTAACTTCTAATACTCTTTAAAAGCTCATGGAAAATTGACTGGAATATGAGGACAGCTGAGTTGATAACAATCTGTGTGGCTTCAGTGCCCTGCAGTTAGTTCTCCAGCCAAAATCCTGGATGTTAGGAAAAAAGTCATGCTTGCCTACTTGAAAATCCAACCCAGGGGCAGGAAAAGAGTGAATTAATAATGTTCATTGTAACCAGAAAGTAGAATGAAATGGTGAGAGAGAACTGAATTTAGAACCAAACAACTTGGATTTGAGGTCCAGCTCTGTCCCTTAGTAGTTCTATGTATGACTTTGGGCACAATTTCTCTAAACCTTAGTTTTCCCCCCATAAAATGGGATTACTTCCTACCTCACTGGAGAATTGTGAGGCTTAACATAAGTCTAACTTCAGAAATGCTTTATAAACATTGCAGGTACAAATACTAGCCATAGTCATTTATTTGACCATGAACTAATCCACACCTTTCTGAGGTCCAAGTGTTTAGAATTTCCTGGACAGACTCCCTCACTTACTAGAGATTTCCACTTCTTTTTTTTTTTTCTTTTCAAATTTGTATTTAAATTCTAGTTAACATACAGTGGAATATTGTTTCAGGAATATAATTCAGTGATTCATCACTTATATATAACACCCCGTGCTCATCACAAGTGCCCTCCTTAATATCTATCACCCGGGTAGCCCATCCCCCACCCACCTCCCTCCATCAACCCTCATTTTGTTCTTTATAGTTAAGAGTCTCTTACGGTTTATTTCCCTCTCTTTTTAACTCCTTCCCATATGTTCATCTGTTTTGTTTCCTAAATTCCACATATGAGTGAAATCATATGGTATTTGTCTTTCTCTGACTGACTTATTCACTTAGCATAATACCCTCTAGCTCCATCCATGTCGTTACAAATGGCAAGATTTCATTCTTTTTGATGGCTGGGTAATATTCCATTATATATATATATATATATATATATATATATATATACACACACACACACACACACACACACACACACACACACATATACATATACCACATCTTCTTTATCCATTCATCAGTCGATGGACATTTGGGCTCTTTCCATAATTTGGCTACCATGAATAGAGAGTTCCATTTCTGATGGAACTTTCATTTACAAACATGCAAAGAAGGAACAGGCATCCAAACCTCGGGTCAGGGCCTAATAGGCCAGTGGTGAATTACATCCCACAGGTGTCTGCAGTGCGAGCACGTCAGAGGCAGGGATAAGGACAAAGAGGGGAGTATGGAAAGCAAATGGGGGGTCCTCGCTCAAAGTCTGGATGAAGATTGAGCTTCTTAGAGGTAAAGCTTGTGAAAAGAGCTGCTGGCAGGGAAGAAAGGGCGACTCTCTGTGGCTTGCTGTGTAGTGTAGAGCACTGTCAGAAATACAGGAGCAAGGGCAGTGTGAGCTCATCAGTTTCCCATTTCTGCTAATCGTGCCAAGTAAATGTGGCAAAGCTGTTGAAAGCATGAGCGGCTTAGGGTGTTTGAATCATTCAAATGTCCATTTCTGGGCCTCCTGTCTGGAGCTGCCGCAGAGGCAGCCGGTGCCCGCAGGGGCCTGCCGCACCCATGCACCTGCCTGACGACTGCCCAAGGGCGAAGGAGCCTCCAGCCTGTCCGCCTCTTCTACTTTTGGCTTATGACAATCCCACCTCCTCTACCAGCACACAGAGCCCCTGTTCCTTCTGCTTCTGATAGCTTTAAACAAAAACTGATAGCTTCCTGGACTACAAGCTTTTTGTTTTTTTAAATCCAGTTTTCTTTGTAACTCCCTTTTCCCTCTACATTTCCTTCCCTCGTTCTTTATTAAAGCAGAGTAGGTATTCAAGTCAATAAATTTTTTAAAAGTCAAGTATAATTTTTTTTTTCTAGAACAAGGGTCCAGAGTCATTTTATGAGGCGCATGCTTTGGGAATTCTGTGCTTTCCCCAACATCTTAAGTGGTGGGTTTTAACAGCTGTGGCCATGAGTGGCTGGGAAAAATCGAGAAGAGAATAAAGTCCTGTGGGAAGCAGAGTCAGGTGGTACGGCTTGCTGCAGCCCTTCTCTGGGAATCCCAGCAAGCACTGAGAGGAGGGTGTGGGGAGGCTGAGAAGAGGAAAAAGGAACTCTGTGGAACACCCGCTATGTGCCAGACTCTTCTGTTTTTCTCATTCCGTCTTCATGATGAGGCTGGAGGTAGATATAACTACCTCCGTCTCCCACAGGAGGAAACCAAGGCTAGGAGAAGCTATGTAACTTGTTACAATCACACAATAATGTGATCACATAATAATAAATAATGAAGCTAGAATTTGAGTCCAGCCCCGACTCCAAAATTCTTTCCTCCATATTGCTGTTCCAGTTATTTCTTGCTGCTTAACAAACTACTCAGACCTCAGTGGCCTACAACAACCATCATTATATCTCAGGCATTTTAGGCAGGGAGTGGCTGTGTGATTCTTCTATTCACTTGTTGGTGTCCAGCTTGTGGACAGGCTGTTCTAGAGAGTCCAAGACATTTTTACATCCCTGGCACCTTGGTAAGGTGGCTGAAAGGCCCGACTTAGCTGTGAGGGATGACCAGAGTGCCTATAGGTCATGATCTCTTCAACATGATGGACAGAGTCATGGGACCCAGGCAGAAGCTGCAGGTTTCCTAAAACCAAGCCTCAGAAAATTCCAGAATATCACTTCTGCCACATTCTATTGGCCAAGCATTAGACTCCATCTCTCAATGGAAGTAGCAACAAAGAATTTGTAGCCATATTTAACCTACCTACTACAAATAGACAATCTAAAAACCTACCAAGGGGGAAAAAACACCTACCAAGGGTTATATAATTTCACTGAGGCACTGACCTACTTATCTTGGAAGACAGGATTGTCTGAGAGGTAGTATTCTTCTTCCATTGTATAGACATGCCCCCACAATGATCTGATTACTCTTCAGAATAGTGTGACCATTAGCAGAGGATACTTAAAAGTAGAATCATAGTATTTTGATACTAACTGATAAATCAGTTCTGTCTCAAAAAGAAATGTAGATGCAAGCAAAGTACATGGATTGGCAAATGTAAGGAGTATATTGAAGCATCTACTTCATGAGTGAGGCCTCCTGGGCCCAAAAGCCCTGCTCATCCATCAGTCCACCCAACAGACTCTCTGGTGGGACTCCACACCTATGGTAGGCTGAATAATGCCCCCCCCCAAAGATGTCCATGTCCTAATCCCTGGAAACTGTAAATGTGACCTTCTATGTCAAAAACAAAACTTTGTGGAAGTGATCACATTATGGATTATTGAGATGGGGAGATTATCCTTGATTATCCAGGGAGAACTAAAAATCCAATCACAAGTATCCTTATAAGAGAGAGGCAGAGGGAGACTTGACACAGACAGAAGAGGAGGAGGCAATGTGACCAGAGAGATTGGAGTGATGTGGCCACAAGCCAAGGAATGCCCGCAGCCACCAGAAGCTGGAAGAGAGGCAAGGGATGGATTCTTCCCTAGAGCATATGGAGGGAATGTGGTCTGGCCAACACCCTGATTTCAAACTTCTGACCTCAAGAACTGTGAAGGAATGAATACCTGTCATTTTAAGCCACCAATCTTGGGGTGATATTTTTCTATAATTCCAGGAAACTAATGCAGTATCCCCTCTCCGGGTAGCTCTAGGCTGGCCCCTATCCTTGGGTCCTCAATCTGGTCCCTGTGGAATACACATTCTTGCCCCTGCTCTTGGTGGAAGTGCTGCCAGCTCTAAGGACAGCCCCTTAGAGGAGGATGCATAAAAGGGGAATCATGGTATTTGATACTAGCTCACAAACAGTCTCTGTATCAAAAGGAAATGCAGGTGCAACAAAGTAAATAGACTAACAAATATAAGAAGTATGATGAAAGAACTGAGTGTAGTCAGTAGGTTGTGACCTGCCAGCTTTAGCCTGGGACCTGAGTGAGGAGCAAGGGAATGCCCCTCTTACTCTGTTGGTCTCATTCTCTCTCTCCCCCCTCAGGCAGATAGCAACAGCCTCTCCCCACTGGGCATCTGTCACACTCCAGTTCACTATCCCTCACACTCCAGGCACGGCAGATCAAGTTCTCCATGCAGCTTCCTTTGCGCCCCTCTTCTTTGGTTGTAGTTGATGGCCAAGCTCCCTCTCTCCCTCCCCCTTGGGAAATACAACAGCAATCAGAAAACTCCCGGCAAGAAAAAGTTGCCTCCACTATCCTGCTTCAGGTTTCAAATACCCCAGCCCCCACTCTCCACCGCTTTGCAAATCCATAGAGGACACCCAGGCCCTCAGCTTAGAAAAGTGGCTCCTTTGGCCAATTCTCAGCGTCTGGGCCTCAACACAAATCTAGGCACTAAGAGTCCTGTTTTATCACCCAGAAATCCCCATCTGACAATGTCATTACTGAGAAGTGTGCTCCGAGCCAGGAACAAGCAAACCAAGAGCTCCAGCTCTAACTGTGGCAAGAACTACTGGTCTGGGCCCATCAAGCCATTTACCATACAGGCCTTGCCAGTTTCTCTCTCAGGACAGTACAAAGGTTAGAAGAGTCTACAATCCCAAAGCCACAAAACTGTCAGTGGGGTGCACATATGCAGCTTCAGAGCCAAGATGTACCCCCTACCTCTGGCAGGTTAGAAAAGACCCCTTCAGTTTGTAATGGTTTCATAAAAATAATCTTGGACAACTCTATTCCACAGCCACAAAAAAACACCTGAAGAGAAAATGCAGGAGGGGCGGAGACATAAATCTTGGATTTCCCATTAAATTTTGCTCCATGTGGGGAGGTTTTCCCACCACTTCTATCTTCCCTTCATTCCTTACTTGGCCAGAATGAATTCTTTCCCCATGGAGTATTTTGCTTGTATATGATTAATATGGAAAAACTATTTACCTCCTCTAAGAGGTATCCTTTTCATAAGAAAAGGTACCAATGCATAGCAACAATAAATGTGTCATTGTAACAATAGCTTATTATTATCAGGAAAACATAAAACTAAAAATAGTGATTCCACTAGAGCTAACTGGAGGAAAACAGTCATGTGCTGAACATACATTTCCAGAGGCACAATGTACCTGAAGTGTTTATAGTTCCCCAAACTCCAAAAGCTTCTCTTCTCAGGGTCTTCTTCTGGGAAAACCCAAACTAAAATAATCTGTTGAAGAAAGAATTGTCACATCTTCCAGACAAGAATATCCTGGCTCAGAGAACAGATCAGCAACTTGCCCCAAGGTCACACAAAAGGTGTCCAGCAGGACTGAACCCCAGTAGTCCACTGTAGGAACCTACTCACTAACCCATTTTTTAATGACTTTCCTCCCTTCCATTTTTCCATTCCCTCACTTTCCCACTCCCTTTCCAAATAAACTACTTGCCCTCAAATATGACAACCTTCTGATTCTGTTTCTAGCTTCTCTCTGTACTGGCCTTTTCACTATTTTAGTCCATAAAGGATGCCATTAAATTAAAACCATTAACTAAGAAAAGAGGAGGCTAAATTATTGAGCAACCGGGAATTGACAATCATGGCAAAAACCGCTCCCAGTCCAGGCTGGACTTTACATTTGTATCATTTAGAAATGATCTCATGAAAACAACCAAAGTGTGTGGAAATAGGCACTCTGGTATGCCTCAGCTGCAGTGGGTGGTTTGTTAATTTATATCAATTTCACCTTGACATTTACACTATATAATAACTATAAATATGCATAAAATTAGTTATAAGGATGGTATCTCCATTGTGTTACTAATAATGACAAAGAGGTGAAAATCACCTAAATATGATGGACTGGTAAAGTGAATTGTCAAGACAACATAGAAGGATTTTAAATGCCATATATCAACATTTATTGACATGGAAATATCACGTTCTATTGTGATATGGGGGGAAAAGCATATTTCAAAATAGTTTATGCAGTTTGATCCCATTGTATAAAAACTGAGAAGTATGTATTTATATATGTAATATATTAGAAAATTCTACAGGAGCATGCATGAAAATAGATGTCAACTGTGATTGTCTCTGCGGTGGGACTTAATTGATTTCCTAAAATCCAACTATATGTTGTCTACAAGAAACACACATTAGATTCAAAGACAGAAATGGGTTTAAAATTAAAGATTGCAGGAGGATATGCCATGCAAACAGGAACCAAAAGAGAGCAAGAGTAGCTATCCTAATATCAGGCAAAATAAACTTTAAGACAAGAGTTGTTTTTAGTGACAAATAAGGATATTTTATAATGAAAAAGGGCCAATTTATCAGAAAAACATATCATAAACATATATGTATCTAACAGTAGGAACCCAAAGTTCATGAAGCAAAAACTGACAAAATTGAAGGAAGAAACAGAAAATTCAACAATAATAGTTGTTCAATACCCACTTTCAGTAGTGGATAGAATAACTAGGCAGAAGATCACAAGAGACTAGAAGACTTGAACAGCACTATTAACCAACTAGATCTAATAGATATGTATAGACACTCTACCCAGCAACATCAGAACACACCGTGTGAGGACGCCTGGGTGGCTCAGTCGTTAAGCGTCTGCCTTCGGCTCAGGTCATGGTCTCAGGGTCCTGGGATCGAGCCCCGCCTTGGGCTCCCTGCTCCACGGGAGGCCTGCTTCTCCCTCTCCCACTTCCCCTGCTTGTGTCCCTGCTCTCGCTGTCTCTGTCTCTGTCAAATAAATAAATAAAAATCTTAAAAAAAAAAAATCTATTTCTAAAAAAAAAAGAACACACTGTGTGAAAAACAGTCTGGTAGTTTCTCAAAAGTTAAACATAGTTACTATATGACATAGAAATTCTACCTCTTAGTATATACAGAAGAGAAGTGAAAACACATGTTTACACAAATATTTATATACCAATGTTCATAGCAGCATTATCCTTAACAGCCAAAAAGTGGAAATAACTCAAATGTCCATCAACTCTGAATGGATTTTTTAAAATGTGGTATATTCATACCATGGAATATTATTCAACAATAAAAAGGAATGGAGTATAGATGCTTGCAACAATGTGGATGAACATTAAAAACCATATGCTAGGTGAAAGAAGCCAGTCACAAATGGTCACATGTTATGTGATTCCATTTACAAGAAATATCCAGAATAGGCAAATTCATAGAGACAGAAAGTAGATTAGTTATTACCAGGGCCTAGGAGAGGGGGAGTCTAGAAGCAACTAGTAATGGGTTCGGTGCTTCTTTTGGAGGCGACAAAAATGTTGGAACATTAGATATCGATAATGGTTGCAGGACTCTGACAGCACTAAAAACCACTGAATCATTCACTTTAAAAGGGCAAAGTTTATGGCAAATAAAACTGTTATAAAAAATAAATGGACACAAATGTGATGAAATCTTAAGTTATTAAGGTGGGGTTTAGAGAATAGGAATGTTATTTTATTCTTTAAATTTAACTTATAAATATCTCTAAATTAAAAGAAAAGGGATGCTGGGACATTTGACTAGGGGAAAACAAATTAGGTTATTCCCTCATTCCCTCTAGCATAGACATTTGGTGCTCATCAGTATGTTTTCCACATGCTCTCCTAAATTTCCCAGCTGCCCCGGTGGCTAGGCTGGGCCCATGTGACTAGTTTAGTGACTAGACCAATTGTGACTAGCCCAATGAAACGTGAGCGGATGTGATATTTGTCACCTGTAGGCTGAGGCAATCAAAAGCTGGTGTGCTTCTTCCATCCCTCCTTTTCCTGCCAAGAAAACCTTAGAAACCACAGGATGAGATCGCACAAGATGGAGGGAACATGGATCGCTGAAGCACTAGATAAAGGCCCTCTCCCTCCATTCCTAAAGACTCGTCCTGAATGAGAAGTTAATTTTTGCTGTGCAAGACACTGGTACTTCAGAGTTTATTTGCAACTACTCCCTAGTCTAGACTAGCCTAATTAAAATAAATAACAGATAGAATAAACCATTTTATACAGAAGCATTAAGAAATAGCCTAGAAAAAAATAAAAGAATCAAGAAAAATGTTTAACATCCCAGCATGAAGAAATAATTTTTAAGCACCAAAGCAGTGAAAGTTATCACAAAAGAAAATCTGTACAGATATGAGTAGAAATAAAATAAAATTTTGGTACATTAAGAAAGCCACCATATACAAAATGACAGAAATGTGGAAAAGTGTATGGAATGAATATGTCAGAGAGTTAAGGTCCTTAATGTTTAAAATAAACTGTGAAATAGAAAAAAGTGGGGAAAGAACATGAAAAGACAATCAATTTAAAACGTGATCAACATTTATTTGCACTATGCATTATATTTGCAGGCACTATGCATTATACATCATATTATTCTTCCTCACAGTGATTCTATAAAGCGGGGTACTATTATCATTTCCATTTTAAAAGGAGATAACAGGCTTACTGAAGCATTTTGCAAGACTCAAAAATTGGCACAGCTAGTAAGTGTATGTGAACTTGAATCTTATCAAATGCCAGAACTAGCCACTACCTTTTCACAGGAAAATACATGATCTCACACTTAATGATGATCAAAGCAATATTATGGAAAACAACGATATATCATTATTCACTTATCAAATTGGCAAAGATCCATTAGATAATTAAAACTGAAATAGTGTAGTGAGGGTGCGGTAAGACATTCATTCACTCACTCTTCATTCATCTGTAATTTTTAAAGGTTCAATAATTGTTGAATATCCCCTAGGAGCCACGTATTTTCTAGGTGCTGAGAGCATGACAATGTGTAAAACAGACCAAAATCTTTGCCTTTCTGGAGCTGTCTTCTACCCAGCTAATAGAAGATATATATTGATACAACTTTACTAGGGGTGCATCTTGACGATAATTATCAAGAACCCTAAATATGTTCATGCATTTTAATCTAGTAATTCCACTCCTGGTAATTTATGCTATTCATCTTATAGTTGTCTATAGTGAGAAAAAAAATGAAAAAATATAACCCTACAAAACAGAAATCCCTTACTCACATGATACATTGTCATTAAAAAGTTGTGTTTTTTAAAGATTGACAGGAAAATGCCCACAGTATGATATGTGAAAAAGGCAAGATGCCAAATGATACAGCATATTTGATTTTTGTTATCTAAGTAGCTCGTAGTTAGTAAAATACTGGAGAGACACACACTGAAATTTTAATGGTGATTGATAGGATTTCAGGGTTTTAAGAACTGTTATTTCCCTAAATGTCCACAGTAAACCTATATGATATTTATAATGACAGTAGGGGGTAATTAGGAAAAATGTTTTCTAAAAAGTCTTGGTCTTTAATGGCCAGCTCAAATGGGAAGGAAGTTCCCTGTGTGGTATTTACTTCTCGCTGGATACATTCTTCCTGGACCATTTCATCCAGCATTCTCCATCCTCTCCCCAGCTTCCAAGCCAATCAATCAGTCATGGGTTCCTACTGATTACCACCTCGTAGATTTCTCATCCTCACATTTCAGTCTACACTCACCCTCATCACCATCTGTCCCTCCATTCGGGATGCGTCCACCTCTCTGGACTCTTATCTCTCTGGATCTAAATGTTCTGTCTCCCCTGTGGCATTCTTCACACTATATCCAGAGTGATCTTTTTCAAAAAGAAATGATGTATCACTCCCTCTATTAAAACTCTTCAATGACTCTACATTGCCTTCAGGATGAAGGTCCAACTCCCTATTATCAGTTTGGGTTCGCTGAAGTAAACCTTGAGACAAGAACTTGGTATGTGTAATCACTTAACTCTGTCTGGGCCATAGAAAGCACTCTGGGGGGGAACCTGGGTGGTTCAGTCATTAAGTGTCTGCCTTCGGCTCAGGTCATGATCCCACATGGGGCTCCCTGCTCAGCGGAAAGCCTGCTTCTCCCTCTCCCACTCCCCCTGCTGTGTTCCCTCTCTTGCTTTGTCTCCGTCAAATAAATAAATAAAATCTTAAAAAAAAAAAGAAAGCATTCTGGGTTATCTATTCCTATCTTATTTCATTAATTCTAAAATACATATATCTCCAAAATTTAACATCTCTAAAATTAGGATAGGACTCACAACAAACAGCACTTAGAATTGAAAAAAATCCTGTATTTTTTGTTGTTGTTCTGCTCCAGTTGAGGGCCCTTAAAGGCTGCAGCTCCTTCATCATTACATCCCAGTACCTGGCATGATGTCTGAGACCTAGTAGGTGCCCAATGATTTGGTGGAATAAACAACAAAATGAACAGTCTTCCCTGATACCATCCCCACCGCCACCCCACACAGGCTGCCCATCATCTCTCTCCTCTGAGGTCCCAACGTGCTTTGGTCAGACCTCTTTCCTGGCATTTCTCAGAGTCTATCGCACACTATAGGGGAGCACCTGTATTACCCTGTACCAGTAAAATGAAGGCAGGGTCCTTGCCCTATTTATCTGAGAATCGCCACGCACTATTTTGTATAGTGCCTTCACACAAGTGTCTCAATCAAATACTCTTGGTTGCAAAAAAAACCACACTATATCAGCTTCGTGGTGGTCTCCAGTCAGCCCAGGGGTGAGCTCTGTGAGAGCGGCGATTAGGTCCTTCTCATCGCTGGGTATCCAAGTTTTGCAGAGAACTCAATACGGAAAGCCCTTAAATGGAGCACTAATGGTGGGAGGGACCTTGAAAATGTTCACTTGGCACACTTCATGACTCTAAGTTCAGCACAGGGGAGGTGTTGCAGCTGGGCCTCAGCTCTGCTGGGGTTGCATGAAGGACGTCAGCCTGCCATAGGTCCCTAGACAAGACTCTGGAACACCTACTTACCTTTCAGCCCCGACTCTCCTCGACCAGCTAGAGACCTTAGGCAAATCCATCCCTTGGTGGAACTCAGTTTCCTCAACTGTTAAATGACCTTTCTCTGATGTCTTACAGCTCAAAAGTTTTATAATTCTAATGTAGCCTCTCAGACAAGAAATGAAAAGTCTAGAATAGAAAAATGCTTTAAAATCTTTTCATGTGTGGCAAGAATAGAATTATTCCTTAGGCTGTGAGGCTTATTTTAACTTAGTTTTTCTTTTTTTTCTTTTTTGACACCCAATTAATTTCATCCAGCATTGGTACCTATGTTTTGATACATTTTTTTGGTATTGTGTGCTTGTGTGAAATAAGTTATCCTAACCTGTATTTCATTAATCAGAACATAATGTCTAAGTCAAGTGCCTCTAAAAAAGAAACATTCAGTCTTCACCTAACAGAGCATTAGAACAAATCTCACTTAACTGAGATCTATTTGAATTTTGCCATAAAGTCTAAACAGCTGTCTGAGGTTGTGCAATTTACTCCTTTTTAAAAAGAGAGAGTGACTTTAAAAGCAGTGTCTGTTTATTAATCAATCTTCTTGTGTGGGCAAGAGGGAATTTTATGTAGGACAAATGGTAAGCTAGCATCACAACAGAAGTCAATAATTTATTCTTGAAAGCATCTCTAAAATTCATTCTGTCTAGAATAATAAGAGCTAACATTTCATGCTTATTATGTGCCAAGCACTGTTCTAACCGAATATATTATCAACTCATTTGATTTTCACAGCTACCTTCCCAGGAGGATAGCCTATCATCTCCCCTCTTTAACAGAAGAGGAAACTGGGTCAAGAAACTTGTCAAAGGCCACACATTCAGGACAACTGGTTGGAGTCCATGCTCTTAACCACTGCACTGGACTACCTTTAGAAAGTTCATAAACAATTTTTCAGGTGAGTAGATTCTGACAATTGAATGTAGGTTTTCCCACAACTATTCAATTCAACAAGCCTATACAATGCCTAGCATTATCTAGGCTCATGTTTCCTCAAACAGGTTCAAGGTCTTACAAAGCACTCCTTGATAAAAGAGTTATTGGGTCATTAAGTCTGGAAGTCTGGAATCTAAGGACAGCTGGACATCTTGCCTGGACTTGAGACCTACCATTCCAGCATAATGCCCCATCAACACCGCTGTACATCCTGCTTTGATCTCCTGTCATAGTTCTAGTCTTATTCTCTAGGACCAAACTCTTCCCTGTTTCCCAGTCCCAGCAATTGTGTTCCTGTCCTGTTATCTGTATCTAACTGCTTTGTTTGATACCCAGATCCCACCAGAATAAGAGTCTAGCCTTGAAGTCCAAACAAGTGGCTGATTGATAGGATTTGCAGCGGAATATGCCCAATGCAACTGAACTGCTGGTCTTTCCAGGCTCCTGCTGTTTGCTGTGCTCATAGAATCCCATTGTCTGCTTGGCAGTGACTCCATCTGGGAGTTCCCTGAGGCATATGAAACCCTGGTTACAGCAATGCCAATACTTCAAAGAACTGAATATTTAGCTGAAGACGCAGAACTCAAGGATGGGAAATAACATATAAAGTGCTAAAGGAGAGAGAAAAGTTCAAGATAGTCTGGGACAAGAAAGCAAGATGAACTTGAGCTGGATTTATTTTTTTTAAATTTTAAAAGATTTTATTTATTTGAGAGAGAGAGAGAGCACGAGTGGGGGGGGGGCAGAGGGAGAAGCAGACTCCCTGCTGATCCTGGGACCTGGGATCATGACCTAAGCCAAAGGCAGACCCTAACCGACTGAGCCACTCAGGCATCCCAAGCTCAGTTTAAAGGATGGCTGAGTGTAGAGTGGGAGGGACACAGAAGAATTCTGAGGGCAGGCAGCTCTGCAGCAACAGATTCAAGCACAGGGCTGAGCATGTTTTGGAGACAGTGGATGGAATCACCTGCCTGGTTCCAATTTGCTGGTTGGAGCATACAGTGGTTGTGACAGGTTGCATCACTATATTGTACACCTGAAACTAATATTACACCGTATGTTAACTAACTGGAATTTAAATACTTAGAAAGAGGGAAAGAATGGTAGCTCTTAGAAGGCTTTGCCCTCCCTGAGAAGGTGGCATAATGAAATTGTTAATTGCACTAGGTTTGTCACCTATGAGATTGAAGTCACATATTGGTTCTGCCATTTATGTGACTCTGGAGAGCAGTCTCCCTGAGACTGTTTCCTCCTCCTAAAAACAGGGACAATCGTACTAGCATCTACCTCATAAGGAGCTGTGAGGATGAAATGACTGAGAATGCACATCAAAGGCTTGGCACATTGCCTGGCCAGAATGCATTTTAGAGAAAGGGCTTTACCAACCTATGACCCTTTGGTACAGGTTACAAAGCTGCCTTTGTTGAGAAGTTTGGTTGGCTTCTCAAGAAATGATGCAGGCGTTCTGACTTGGAGATTACAAAGTTCTTCACATCTATCCCTGCACTTGGTCTTCCAGAGCACTGCCTCTTCTAATCTAACTGGTAACCAGAACCTCATCACCTGGACAAATAACTGGGAACTTTCTGCAAGATTCAGGAACACTTGCTAAATGCTAAATGTTTCGTGACTGTAAAAAAATGGCATGTTCCATGGAAAATGTAAAAGGCAGTCCAGGCTGACTATGTAAGGCTGTGGAGCCCTCCTTTGGGGCCCAGGGACTGACAGCAATGATGCATCTGGACCACTTCTAAGACTAGGAGACCTAAGGTAAATCACACTGTGCCCACCTTACCCTCAAATGAAATCCAAAATAGCTTTGAAGGGAAAAGAAGTCCCCAAACATCAACATGAAGTCTGAGAAATAGCAAAGGGGGAAAAAGAGAGAGAGAGAAGCAAACCAAGAAACAGACTCTTAACTATAGAGAACAATCTGATGGTTACCAGAAGGGAGGTGGGTGGGGGGATGGGTGAAACAGGTGATGGGGAGTAAGGACAGCACTTGTGATGAGCACCAGGTGTTGTATGAAGTGTTGAATCACAGTATTGTACACCTGAAACTAATATTACACTGTATGTTAACTAACTGGAATTTAAATACTTAGAAAATAGCTGGATAAAATAAATCAATATTGTAAAGGATTTCAAAAAAAAGGAAGAAAGAAACAAAGAAGAAAGGAGTAAAGGAGTGAGGGAGGGAGGGAGGTAAAGAAGGAAGGAAGAGAGGGGATTGTGGAGATGTGAGGGCAATACTATCCACTTGTCTTGGGACCCACCTCCTAGTACCGGGCTGAATGCTTCTGACATCATCCTGCCCAGTGGCTCACTGCCATATTCCCACCATGACATGATGAAGGGGTGTCCCACAGTCCCCTCAGTGACAGAAGCTCCCTATGACTATGGTATCCAACCAACAGGAAGAAGGTAGAAATGTTCTGTTTGAAAAAGACCCTCAGGGGGAACCCTCCTACACTGTTGGTGGGAATGCAAGCTGGTGCAGCCTCTCGGGAAAACGGTATGGAGGTTCCTCAAAAAGTTGAAAATAGAGCTACCATATGATCCAGCAATTGCACTACTGGGTATTTACCCCAAAGATACAAATGTAGGGATCTGAAGGGGTATGTGCACCCCAATGTTTATAGCAGCAATGTCCACAATAGCCAAATCGTGGAAAGAGCCAAGATGTCCATCAACAGATGAATGGATAAAGAAGAAGTGGTATATATACACAATGGAATATTATGCAGCCACCAAAAGGAATGAAATCTTGCCATTTGCAATGATGTGGATGGAACTGGAGGGCATTATGCTAAGTGAAATTAGTCAATCAGAGAAAGACAAGTATCATATGATCTCACTGATATGAGGAATTTGAGAAACAAGACAGAGGATCATAGGGGAAGGGAGGGCAAAATGAAACAAGACGAAACCAGAGAGAGAGACAAACCATAAGAGACTCTTAATCTCAGGAAACAAACTGAGGGTTGCTGGAGTGGTGGGGGGGTGGGAGGGATGGGGTGGCTGGGCGATGGACATTGGGGAGGGTATGTGCTATGGTGAGCACTGTGAATTGTGTGAGACTGATGAATCACAGACCTGTACCCCTGAAACAAATAATACATTATATGTTAATACAAAATCTTATTTGTTAAAGAAAAAAAAAAGAAAAAACCCCTCAGGAACTTGGAAGGCAAGCCAGGGGTCTCCTTTGAGACTCACTGAGTACCAAAACTGTAAATTTCACAGATGAAAACCCTGAGATTAGAGAGAGGGAGTTTACCCAAGTGTTAGGAACCAGCAGGCCCAGGACTAAACCCAGACCACCTGACTCCCAGGCCCGGCACTGACAGAGCTAGAAATGGCATCCTGAGCACATGCATGAGATTCTTGTGCAAAGAGTCTGGAGAATGTCCGGACGTGCCACTTTGAAAGTGCAAGCACTTTAGTTTTACCTGGATTTAGCAATGGCTAGCAAGACAAAATCAAGTCTAGCTTTAAAAAAGCCTTTAACTACTTTGACAGCATCGTGCTCATCTGACAGGCTGGCAATTAAGTGTACAGTGTCAACAGTCCATACTGGTAATAAGTTGTCAGCAACTCAACAGTTAAGGCAGAAGGGAAGGGAGTGAGGAAACCACATGTACTTTTTAACTCATTGAATCCTCATGGTCAGAATCTTCTCAAATTCTCTGGTTTCATTTTGGATTAGCCCCAGCTGGGCTTCCAGAAAACTGATCCTAGTATTCCTTGGAAATGGAGGTTAGTTCTATTTAGAGAGACCATGGATTCAAACCTCGAGGTAAGAGCATCGCAGATCCAGGTTTCCCTGAGAACAAATGTAGTATCGGTAGCTTATGCTGACTTTACATAATTTGAAATAAGCAAGCTATGTTCTATACTTAAAGTAACAACAACTTGGAATACCCGGGGAACCCAACTTTTCTCAGACAGTATTGTTAGTTATCTACTGCTACATTAAGAAATGACTCCAAAGACAGTAGCTTGAACAACAAACATTCATTATCTCAGTTTCTGTGCTTTGGAAGTTTGGGAGTGGCTGAGCTGGGTGGTTCTGGCTCTGGGTCTCTCAGGAGGCTGCATCAAGGTGTCAGCCAGGACTGTGGTCATGTGAATTAGACAGATTGGAGGATCTGTTTCCAATATGGCTCCCTCACACGGCTGCTGGCCGTTCCTCACTTCTATGTCCTCTCCACAGTGCTGCTTGAAGGCCCTCACACTATGGCTGCTGGCGTTTCCAGAGTGAGTGATCCCGGACCGAGCAAGGTGGAAGCAATGCTTTTCATCACCTTCTCTCAGAAAGTGACACACCATCTCTTCCGCATTTTACTTATTGGAAGGGAATCACTAAATTCAGCCCCTGCTCAAAGGGAGGAGAATTAAGCTCCTCCACTTAGAAAGGAACATATCGCACAATCTGTGGATAGATTTTAAAACCACTGCAAGTCCAAAGCATTATTTACTTATTTGTTAACAACTTACCAGTGCCCACTGTACCTTCCATTGTTTTTAAATTAATTGTTTTTAAATCAGCAAGATAAATATCTGTCAAATATCCAGGCAGAGAACTAAATCATACCAATTTCTGGAGGGGCAGGCCCACTTATGGTTAAGTTTCCTGAAGATAAATTTCACAACCCCCTCCCCCCAAAGCTCAAAACATTTCTTCTTAGTCCAGAGGATAAAATAATAACTTATGAAGGAATAACATAATAATCACTGTGCCAAATATCCTTCTTTTCCCCAAGTATCTATTAATCTTAACTTCTTTCCTGCACAGAATCCAATCCATGGTAAAATACTTTTACCTCATCCTTACTTAAGGGCCAGACGTGCAGTATAAAAACTGTACATATCTTCAGTACACGCCATACTGTAATTGTTTCCACCTAATAGATTATGGACTCTGAGAAACAAACTGAGGGTTCTAGAGGGGAGAAGGGAGGGGGGATGGGTTAGCCTGGTGATGGGTATTAAAGAGGGCACATTCTGCGTGGAGCACTGGGTGTTATGCACAAACAATGAATCATGGAACACTACATCAAAAACTAATGATGTAATGTATGGTGATTAACATAACAATAAAAAATTTAAAAAATAAAATATTAAATATTTAAAAAATGGTACTAAAAGAGTTTGAAAAGCACATATGGATATTTTATGAGTTACACACTCGTGTCACTTTTTATGGTCACATCACATACTTGATGTCTAGGAGTGGCTTCCATCTCAACAAATCCTGCAAAAATTTTCTATAAAGCAACACTCTTTGTTTTATAAATATAAACTTTCATATACACTGCCACTTCTGGAATTCTCCATACCAACAATGTGGAATACTTCTAAGAACCAGGGAATAATCCAAAGGAATACTGCTAAGAACCAGGGAATAATCCAGTCTCCCAGCAGCCAACAGATGTCCCAGTGCCCACTGCCCAGTAGACCAACAACTAAAAGGAGAGAACTGGAAGCCTAGCACAAGAAACTCAAAGGAGATTTGTTAAGGGAACCAGTAAAACCCATGCATTTTACTGCAAAGTAAGAGTTTTTTTCCCAGAACCTCACTCCTCTTTCCTACCTTACACACTAGTCCTAGAAACCTTCTAATCTGAATTCTAATCTTACACATCAGAAAGTAGAACGGATTCAAGAAAGTTCATTTTTGGTGAGCTGATGAAATTAACAAGTGGCAGTAAATTTATAAAGTGTTGGAAAAGAGACAAACCACATCATTCTTGGGGCCAGTGTAGGAACAAGCAATGCAGTACAACTTGAGTTTATGATTATAACTGTGGAATTATAAAGAAATGGTTATGTTCTCCACACTATTTAAGAATGTGACGTATTTTGGAAATATTGTTGCTTAAACAGATATGTCTCTTCAGGCAAGGGAAACAAAAGGAAAAATAAACCATTGGGACTACACCAAAATAAAAAGCTCTTGCACAAGAAGGAAACCATCAACAAAATGAAAAGGCAACCAACTAAAAGGAGAAGACATTTACAAATGATATTATTTGATAAGGAGTTAATATCCAAAAAATGTAAAGACCTTATACAACTTAACACCAAAAAACCCCAATCCAATTAAAACATGGGCAGAGAACCCGAACAGACATTTTTCCAAAGAAGACATACAGATGGCTAAGAGCCACATGAAAAGATGCTCATCACTCATCACCAGGGAATACAAATCAAAACCACAATGAAATAACACCTGCACCTATCAGAATGGTTAGAGTCAAAAAGGTAAGAAATAACAATTGTTGGCAAGGATGTGGAGTAAAGGGAACCCCCCCCCAATACATTGTCAGTGGGAACACAAATTGGTGCAGCCACCGTGGAAAACAGTATGGAAGTTCCTCAGAAAATTAAAAATAAAAATACCTTATGATCCAGCAGTTACACTACTGGGCATTTACCCCAAGAAAACAAAAACACTAATTCAAAAAAATATATGCATCCCTATGTTTATTGCAGTGTTATTTTATTTATTTGAAAGAGAGAGGGGGAGAGAACATGCACAGGATCAGGGGGGAGGAGCAGAGGGAGAAGGAGAAGCAGACTCCCTGCTGAGCAGGGAGCCCGACTGGGGCTCAATCCCAGGACCCCAGAATCATGACCTGATCCGAAGGCAGACACTTGACTGAGCCACTCAGGTGCCCCTACTGCAGTGTTATTTATTATAGCCAAGATATGGAAGCAACCCAAGTGTCCATCAATAGATGAATGGATAAAGAGATTATATATATATATATACACATACATATATACAATGGAATGTCAGTCATAAAAAAGAATGAGTTCTTGCCATTTGCAACAACATGGACCTAGAGGGTATTATGCTAAGTGAAATACATCAGGTAGAGAAAGACTAATACTATATCACTTCACATATAAGTGGAATCTAAAAACACAAACAAAAACAGAAAACAGACCCATAGATACAGAGAACAGATGGTTTCCAGAGGGGAGGGGGATGAAGGGTAGCCAAAATGGGTAACAGGGAGTAGGAGGTACAGTCCTCCAGTTGTAGAATAAGTCATGGGGATGAAAGGTGCAGCATAAGGAACATAAGCAACGGTATTGGTACAGCATTGTATAGTGACAGATGGTAGCTACACTTACGGTGAGCACAGCGTAACATAAACTTGTCAAATCTCTATGTTGTATACCTGAAATTAATGTAATTAATTTTAAAAATTTCAATTTTAAAAAATTGTTTTTTTAAATTAAAAAATATTGTTGCTTAAAAAGGATGAGTTCTTAATCACTGGGGAAACACAGCTATTCAGAAAAATGAATTGCGTGAGGGTTTCAAACAATTAAAGCTTGATAGATACTTCAAGCAAATATTAACTAAAAAAATAATTTTACTACTGTCACTCATGTTAAACAAGTGTCCTCAATTAGTTGTGCTAATTTTCCTTTCCTTTATTTTTTTTAAACCATGATCTTATTTTTGAGATAGTCCAGGGCAGACTCCTCCCCAGCCCCACCCCACCATCCACATATCCATAATCAGCATGAAATAAACAGTAATATTCTTGGTAAGAAACTTCAAATTTTACAGAAAGATAAAAAAATGAAAAGTTCAAATCTTCCTAGCTTCTGCCCACCTCCTGCACCCGACATTCAAACCTGACAGATGCAGACACACCTAGTTCCTCAGCAATAAGCACTTCACAAGTTTGTATGCAGTCTTTAAAAAACTGCATATAAACACGTGTCCCTTAGGAAACATATAGTCACCATAGGATTTATCCGTTCCTCAGTCATCAGTTCACAATTTTAACACATAGGATTTTTTGTTATTTTTCTCTTCTCCCTTCAAATTCTGAAAATTAAGCTTAAAAACCTGACCAAACTTTACTTCCTAAATACTTTTCCTTTGTGTTAAAAACAAAAGCTGAAAAGAGTATCCCAATTTCTAAGATTGATAGATCTCCTACTCAGACAGCAAGAAGAGTAATTTCTTTTTCTCCTACAAAACCTTGGTTTTTAACTGTAACTTAAGTTTTTCAAAGGGCACATTTTTCACCTAATTTAGTTCAATTCAAAATGTAATGAGTATCTACTATGTGCAAAACACGACAGACAGGCAGACACAGCCCCTACCCAGGAAGAGCTTAGTGCCAGTGTGGTCAAGGGAGGGAAGGCGGGGGAGACAAAGACTGCTATAACTTACCTAAGGCTGGAGAGGAGGCTGGGACCATGCCTGGTGAAATGGTGAAAGGTAAGGGACAGCAATGGCGCGCCAAGGCCTGGTGATGCAACTCAGCTTTTTTATTTAAGTATGGTGAGTTTTGTGCCTCATTCCAATGTGAACTGACAAAGACCTGTCTGCTGGGTTTATTTCAAAATAAATGACAAACAATCAAGTGCCACCACCTGGCATTTCACAGTGAGGATGAAGTTCTAACACACCTGCCGGCTGCCAGCACTACCCACCTGGAGCAATGCAAGACAGCAGCTGGCACTCACTCTTGTTTGCTTCCCAGCCTCCTTCCCGCTTCATCACTGCCTTCTTCCCTCCATTCTAAGCTGTCTGAGCTTGCCTGCTTCCAAATGATTTTGATCACTCCTACATGACAATGGGACAGTGGATGTGGATTAGAAAATGACAAAGGAAAGTCAAACAACAAACAGCACTTTTCATCACTGTGCAGATACTTTCACAGGGGATTTTTCCTCTGTAATTCTTCAAAACGTTCTCTCCTTACCTAAGGTAGCATGGAGTATAACACCCTGGGGTCATACCCAGATCATGAAGGTAAAAAAGAAATGAATGAATTCAGATGCTTTAAAAAAAAAAAAAAAGTTGAGGAAAGAGTCAATTTAAAGATCCACTTTTTTTTTTAAGATTTTTATTTATTTATTTGACAGAGACGGAACACAAGCAGGGGGAGTGGGAGAGGGAGAAGCAGGGATCCCCATGCGGGGCTCAATCCCAGGACCCTGGGACATGACCTGAGCTGAAGGCAGACGCTTCAGCCACCCAGGTGCCCCAAGATCTGAGCCACCCAGGCGCCCCAAGATCCATACTTTTCTAAAGTATAAAACTATGTAATAGCTCTGGGGAGACATACAAGCCTATACTGTCTTCACAACAAAAATGACAGTGTGACAAATAATTTTAGCTTGAGTATCTTAGACATTATAAAAACTGTTTTTATTCCAAATGATCTGGAACTCTAGAGAATCTACCAATTTGTCCTTCCTCTCATTTCCATTGCTTTCGCCCTCTCACGGCAATAACAAAAGATCAGAAGGAGAAAAAGATACAAAATGTCAGTGTGGGCAATGTTTTTCCATCAAGTCAGGCATGTATAAATGTGAACATATTTGTGGATTTTTCATTGAAATATCTTCCTGCTTTTGGGCTGAATCTGTAAATAAGACATTCGAATCACCAGATAACAGTATCCATATGGAAACAGAAACGACGTAAAACCAAAAGGGTTACTAAATGTAGATGTAGGATTAGGTTATTCTAATTACTACAAGTCTGATAGTACATTGCTTATAGATTGCTTCTTGCTTCAAAATGTAATAATTTTAGATGTGAAAGTTATCCATCTCTGATGAAAATTCTGGACTACGTTAACATTGAATAAAATATTTATTGTGACTTTTTCTCCTGTGACATAAGATTGTTTATTTTTCCCAGCTCTCCAAATGACACAGTTGCTGAACCTCTTTCAGCTGGTCTTGCCTGAAAATAATGAAAGATTAAAGATATTAGAAATAGATAAATATACAGCTCTACATGAAATCCCTTAATGCCATCATATATTTTTTTTAAAAACCCACCCTATGTAAATAAAAAGTAAACGAAAACATGAACCCACTAGGAAAAATGATTTGTCTTAATAATATTACCTGTGAATCATGGTATTTCCATCCTATCATGTAATAGATCTGATATGTGGCAGGTACTGAACCATCCTCATTTCTGTACATTTCTATAAAGACAAATGATGGTTACAATCTGAAAAAAATGGAAGTGGAAGAAAAAAATCTGCTCAGTAAAAGTCATGTCCTCCAAAGAGAAATGGATATTGGGATACTTGGAGGACTTTGAGAATGCCTCACATGAAAAATCCTCAACGCTGAGAAGCTGACAGAAATACAGTTAAGGGCTGTTTGGAAAAAGGATACAGAACTACAGGATCTGTGTTCTGAAAGGAAGGACAAAAATCTGATGATGCCTTAACGGGAAAGGAAAAAGTACTGGCAACATTAAGGGATAAACACAGTAGGGCACGCGTTCCTCAGTGAGGCACGGGTGGAAAAGACAGCCAGCTCGCTTACCTCTGTACACAGCCGCGGCCGCCAGCATCGTGTCTCGGTGCAGCAGGGCTTTTCTATTCCAAGCACAGTTACTCTCACCCATACCTAAAAATACACTATAGGCAGTTTTAGATAATACCGCCAATAGCTGAGCTGCTCAAAGCACAAATTTAACCTCTTCACATCCAATGGTGTACCCCTCCCCATTCTCTAACAGGTTGTAGCTAGGCTTCTTAGTGACTCTAAAGCAAAAACTACTTGAAGCTTCTGGGTATTAAGACCAGAGAAGTCAAATTTCAGGAGGCAAGTCCCATAAGCATGCCTTACTTGCCAACAGTGGTCTAAAGCAGACCAGCTGGACAAAAGCAAGGCAACTGACCCTCCACGTGAGTCAGGAGGAGTTAGCAAGTACCTTTCCAAGGATGCCACATTTTATGCCCCTTTTAGATGCTCTTCAGAGGACAGGGCACTGCTACAATGCCTCACTCCTTCTAAGCCATAAATGTCTGATCGTGAAACTTGGGAGAGGGCTCTGAGACTCATTAGATAGTACCAAAACTATGATGCGTTTTCAGATTTTACAATATATTACTAATCCCAGATTAGGAAGAAATTACGTGCATTCTTTACAGGGGCACTTTTCTTTATGTTTTAAAATTTAGACTTCTGGGGCACCTGGGTTGCTCAGTTGGTTAAGCATCTGACTCTTGATCTCAGCTCAGGTCTTGATCTCAGGGTTGTGAGTTCAAACTCCGCTTGGAGGGAGCCTACATACATACATATATAAAATTTAGACTTTTTTTATTATTATGTTATATTAATCACCATACATCATTAGTTTTTGATGTAGTGTTCCATGATTCATTGTTAGCATATAACACCCAGTGCTCCATGCAGAACGTGCCCTCTTTAATACCCATCACCAGGCTAATCCATCCCCCCACCCTCTCCCCTCTAGAACCCTCAGTTTGTTTCTCAGAGTCCATAGTCTCTCATGGTTCATCTCCCCCTCCGACTTTCCCCCCTTCACTCTTCCCCTCCTGCTATCTTCTTCTTCTTTTAACATACAATGTATTATTTGTTTCAGAGGTACAGGTCTGTGATTCAACAGTCTTTCACAATTCACAGCGCTCACCATAGCACATACCCTCCCCAATGTCCATCACCCAGCCACCCCAACCCTTCCACCCCCCACCACTCCAGCAACCCTCAGGTTGTTTTCCTCCTATCAGTGAGGTCATATGATACATGTCTTTCTCTGATTGACTTATTTTGCTCAGCATAATACCCTCCAGTTCCATCCATGTCATTGCAAATGACAAGATCTCATTCCTTTTGATGGCTGTAATTCCATCATTAGTTTTTGATGTAGTGTTCCACACAATTCCATTGTGTGTGTGTGTGTGTGTGTGTGTGTGTGTGTGTGTACACTACATCTTCTTTATCCGTTTATCTGTTGATGGACATCTTGGCTCTTTCCAGTTTGGTTATTGGGGACATTGCTGCTATAAACATCGGGGTGCACGTACCCTTTTGGATCCTAACATTTGTATCTTTGGGGTAAATACCCAGTAGTGCAATTGCTGGATCGTATGATAGCTCTATTTTCAACTTTTTGAGGAACCTCCATACTGTTTTCCAGAGTGGCTGCACCAGCTTGCATTCCCACCAACACTGTAGGATGGTGGCATCCCTGCCAACATCTGTCGTTTCCTGACTTGTTAATTTTCGCCATTCTGACTGGTGTGAGGTGGTATTTCATTGAGGTTTTGATTTGGATTTCCCTGATGCCGAGCGATGTTGAGCACTTTTTCATGTGTCCGTTGGCCATTTGGATGACTTCTTTGGAAAAATGTCTGTTCATGTCTTCTGCCCATTTCTTGATTGGATCATTTGTTCTTTGGGTGTTGAGTTTAATAAGTTCTTTATAGATTTTGGATACCAGCCCTTTATCTGATATGTCATTTGCAAATATCTTCTCTCATTCTGTCGGTTGTCTTTTGGTTTTGTTGACTTGTTTCTTTTGCTGTGCAAAAGCTTTTTATCTTGATGAAGTCCCAATAATTCATTTTTGCCCTTGCTTCCCTTGCCTTTGGCAATATTTCTAGGAAGAAGTTGCTGCGGCTAAGACCTCTTAGACTTTTTTTTTTTTAAGATTTTATTTATTTATTTGTCAGAGAGAGAGCACAAGCAGGGAGAACAGCAGGCAGAGGGAGGGGGAGAAGCAGGCTCCCCACTGAGCAAGGAGCCCCATGTGGGGCTCAATCCCAGGACCCCAGGATCATGACCTAGGCTGAAGGCAGATGCTTAACTGACTGAGCCACCCAGGCATCACTAGACTTTTTTCTTCAAGTTGACAGCTAAAAGCTAGGATTCATATTCTTCTACTGTTCATTAACAATTAGTGCTGTATATTTTATTTTTTTGCATATACTAAAATTCCTTTGAGGCCACATTTTAAACTAGTCCATGAAATCAAAACAAACTTCAAAAGTAAAAATCCTTTATTATTTATTCTCTATATACTATACCACCAAAAATCAGTTCTTATTTTTGTTTTTCTTTCACAAAAAAGCCCCAATAAACTTCCCAATATCAGTTGTTCTTTAGAAGTTTAAAAATAATAATCTTCCAAGTTTTCAATGGCCTTATTAAAAATAATCAACAAATCAGCTGTAGTAAGTGAAACTTTTTTCTCTTCTCCAATGCCAAAATGTTCCTACTATTCCTTAAAATAATGAATCTCTGATACTAAAAGCAATGTCCAGCATCCTATGAATACAACAGCCCCAATTCATGAAGAACAACAGATATACAAACTAGACTGTCATGAAGAAAAAGGTGGATCTTATTCTTGCTGTCACAGTGCAGCTACACGACCTTAGACCAATCGCTATGGGTCTTCTAGGTGGCCAGACCAGATGATCTCTGAAGGCTTCTATAGCTAACATTACAGACCCATTATTACATAATCTGATTTAAAAACATTCTCCTATATTGTATCAACCCAAATCAAGTGACCAGAGGTAAACTGGGAGTTGGACTGAAAGAATCTATTGTTGATGATGGCTGCAGTGCTTTCACTTCTGTTCACCTTCTCAGTGCCATGACTTATTACACCTTAGATACAGGCAATACCAGTGGAAAACAGGTTTAATTTATTTAATGTAAATACTTAATACATGAGGAGGGAGGGGGGAATACTTAATACACTAGAAATTCTAAAATGCCTTTTAGAAAATTGGTATTAGATACATTAAGATTATTAGGCATAATGTTCTCTCTGATATAGAAATTCAAGAGCACTACTGCATAACACTTATAGTCAGTAACTCTGCTGCTTGCCTCACAAGAGAAGCATTCCACCATACCAACCTTCCTTTCTCCTCGTGGTAGCAGTGTGATGTGGTGCAGAAAGTCTAGACTTTGGGATCATAATGCCAGTTCGGATCCTTAAGTAATCTAGGGCAACATCACTTAACTCTAATCAAACGGTTTTATCATCTTCAAAATGGAATGAGAACACTTCATAATGTATCATGGTAGACCTTTACTGAAGACCACCTGGGAAACACATTTAGGAACTTCTGACCGGCTCTGGGCTTTGGGATAACAGAAAAATCCAGGAAGCAAGTGACTGTTTAAGACTCTCACAGTGTTTTTAAGGTTAAGTTCAACTGCTTGTATAAAAATCTAATCTATTATGCTTTAGGAGGAACAATACTGAGTACTGTCTTTAAAAAACAAACAAACTGAACTTACCTTAAAACTACTGTGAAAGCCTCCAAAACTTTTCATGCATTCATCAGCTGATACACAACTTGTTTTGTAAAATTAGGTCAACATTCTGGACTTTTTTCTGTGAATTAATAACAATGGCAGCTCAAATGAGAAACACTACAACCATCAAGAAAAAAGTATAACAATATAAAACACCAAAAACCAATTTGAAGGCAACACCATCTTCCAGTAGGCAAAGCACACCTGGAAGTAGTCACCCAAGCTCCTTCCCCTCCTCCATTCATCCCTGGACCACTCTCCTTCCCATCTCAGCTGCCTCTGACCTTTTAAAGGCAGAGTGGTTGAGATTTCAGAATGAGTTAGGCTGCTACACTGGACTTAAATCCTTGCTCTATCACTTATATCACCTTGGACAAGTTACTTAATTTCTCTCTATGCCTCAGTTTACTCACGTGTAACAAGACAGATGAACTATATTAGCTCTAGTTTTACCTTCCTCATAGAGTATGCTTTATGAACAATGCTGGAGGATGAGCTTTTTAACACAGTGATCTGACAGTCTCTCCTTCGCATGAAATTCTCCCCCTACAGTACCAGGCTCACCTGATAAAATCTAGAAGCCTCTGGTGGACTATCCTGCATCATTTCCCATCATCTCTCCACACTACATATTCAAGCGATACAGAATTACTGTAGAGTTTCTTAATTAGGAAAGTGAACGAAGTTGTGTATTCTCTTGCATCTCCCTGATTTTACACGGACCATTCCCTTGGCTTGGAAGGCAATGCCCCAAACCTGTACCACTCACTCACTCTCCTGGCAAACTTATTTTAGCTTAGGTCCTGCCTCTTCTGCAAAAGCATCCCTGATATCCTAAGCAGATTTAGGGATTCTGTTTTTCCCTATACTTTAAAACACAATTACCTCATTTTACAGTTAAATGCCTATGTCTATCTCTATGTCTCTACTACAGCACAAGCTCCGAGATAAGGAACTATGTATTTTCATCACTGGCTCAATAGTTGGCACATGGTAGATGTTCAATAAATGGTAAGTGAATGAATATAAAATCAACCATTTAATGTTTATATCTACTTTGTTAAATACCACTTTTACTAGTTATCTTTACATAATTCTTCTTAATCCTCCTAAAGATAAGAGACTCAAAGACTAGAATATATGATTTATGTAAAAGGCTTAACAGTAAAAATAAGAGAAGCACTGGCAAAGCCTCTTAAGGTAAATATTAGGCAACAGGTCCTCAAAATAGATGATCTATTTAAAACCCTTGAGGGAAGCGGGGGTTATCAACTGGATAGTGGCATGAGGCAACCTTCTGAGGGGGCTGGAAATGTTCTAGTCCTTGTCTGGATAGTGATTAAAAATACAAGCAACTATACAGGTAAGATTAGAGCATTTTACTATGCTAACTTCAATTAAAAAAAAAATGCACACAGATCAAGTAGGCAGTATTGGACTGAATTCAAATCCTAATTCCAGTTCCAGTGTGACCATGAACAAGATACCTAACTTTTCAATGTCTCATTTGCTCATTTGTAAAATTAGGATATCAGAAAATGTCACAGAACTGCACCCAGCACAGAGTAAGTTCTATATTTTTATATCAGTGGGTAGTAACCTTTTCCAACTGATGCATCCCATTTCTAGTCTCTTTCTTGCTTCTCTCTTGAAATGAATCATGAGCATAGCATTTATTATATAGCAGAATAAAAATAAATGCTGCATTTGAGAAATATTTTTATCATTAGAGTCTGAATGATACATCATCGGCCCACCACCATCTCTCAAGTCTTTGGATGAAGGGACTCCGTGATTATGTCATGGGAAGCCAAGTGTTTGGGGCAATGCTTGGGAGGGGATGTGTGATTTATCACTGATCCCCTGTCATCTCAAACACACACACTATAAGCTGCCAATCCCTGTATTAATTTATAATGAACAAAGAGTGACTACAGTACTAAGTTTTCAGCTACATACCTTTCTCCTTATAAAGCCAACAGAAGTGCCATTCTCAGAGGAGGCTGGATGATGGGTAAAATGGACTGTTATAAATGGGCAGCCAAAAGAAATCGGGTCAGGTAAGAGACTGCCAGAGCAGGAGTCAAGAAGGCAAGAGCTTGGCACCTAATTCTGCCATTAACAGGCAAGTGTTCCCTTTGGGCCTCATATTCCTCATTGTAATACAGAGATAAATAGTTACCAGAGGACTACTGAGAGAAGCAACTGCAATAGCGTTTAAGAAAAGCTATAAATCTGTAAATAACTGCAAGCTATTTAGTCTTATAAATCTCTTGCTTAAATCATCTTCATTTTTCAGGATCCAGATTAAAGTTCCCCTAGGTAAGCACAGTTCTGGTTTCAACGAACACACCTTTAATTGCTTCAGCTTCCTTCATTCAGCAAAGCTGCCTATGCCATTTGCATAATAAAAAGTAAAACCTCATAATCTCTTAGGCAAGTCAAAGCTCTCCTTGGAGAAAATCACTTCTCCAGCAGCCCACTCGGTGGCAGATGTGTGTATGTGCGTACCTTACCTCTTTCAGAATTGGGAGGTAAGGGTTTGTATCCTTGTTGTTCCTCAAAACCTCTTCCAGGCCATTTTTTCTCTAACTTGTTAAAAACAAGGTGAGACCCACACTATTTGGCCGTCACCCTCTCCCACTCCTGCTTGCTGTCAGACACAGACATCAGGCTCCCAGTCCCTTTTCTCATTCATCAGAGGATTGGCACCTGGTTCAGGTTCCATCTGTTCCCCAAGTCCTGCCACCACCCCAGGTTAATAATCACCAGTACCATGGTCTCTGAGATTTTTTAGTCTCCCCACCATTAACGATTCTCCGTTACTCTGCCTCTGCCATCACATCTCTAATACATCCAGACACGTCCTTCTTCTACTCAGTCACTGTCTATTAGGTTCCTAATGGCTCAGTATTTGGCCGTGTTCTCTTCTCACCTCATGCTCTCATTCCAGGCAATTGCTTCAAATACCACCAATTCACAAATGACTCATGATATTTTAACCAGGCAATCACCTCCTCTAAAACAACATACCCACACACCCAGCCACCTACTTGACATCTCCCCTTAGACATTTCACAAGCACTTCAAACCCAAAATACCCATATGTGAACACAAGAGGTGTCCCTGTCCATACTTGGTCTTCTTCTACTGTTTTCTCTGTCAATGAAGGGGCACCATCCATCTGGTTATGTGAGCCAGAAACTCAGCAGTTATGTTTGAAATAGCTCTCTCCCACCCACATGTAACCCATCAGCAAGGACTGTTAGATTTACATCCTAATTATCTCTAGAATCCATTCACACTTGTCTCAAATCTCCACTGCCACCACCTTAGTCCAGGCCACCATCATTTCTCAATAAGCTTTACAGCAACGAGTCTCCCTACTAGCTGATCTGCCAATCCATTTTATCCAAAATGCAAATCTGATATCATGACTTCCCCCCTCTCCCTCCATTAAACGCCTCAAAGGGGTTTTAAGATAAAGACAATCTCAACAGGGACTATACAGTCCTCATTTACTCACCAATTTCATTATTTAATTCTCTTTTTATTCCCTATACTCTAGCCAAAATGCCCTTTCAGTACTTGCCACGCTCTTTCTTGCTACAGAGCCTTTGCACATGCTACTCTCCCTGCCTGCGACTCACCTCCCTCCCCTCTTCACCTAGTTAATTCATCTTCATTTTTTAGAGCACAATCACCACTTCCTCAGATAAGACTTTCGTTGACTCTGACTAGGACTTATCCCTTTAATAAACCCCAATACTACACTAACACAACTACCCGCTTTCTTGTGCCTAGACCTGAGCTGCCAAGTGTTGTTGGAAAAAGTCACTGATGTGCTCTACCTGCCTCAGATGCACCCTTCAAGAAAGTTCCGCCATCTTTTTAGAAGCAGCCATAGCACCATGCACCTCTACTTTGTAGCACTTACCACAATTCTAATTTAACATTTATCTTTATGGCAGATGCGTGATGTCTGCCTTGCCCATTTTATTTTATAAGCTCCATGAAGACAGTCTGCCTTCTCCTCACCAATGTATCCCTAGTGCTTAGCCCCAGTACCTTCCATTGAGTCTGCTCTCAAAATATGACTCTCAAAAGGAGACTAAACATTCTTTAAAGTACGTTACCTTTTAAATCTTCCATCAATTCAAACATCCCAGGATAGTTAACTTGAATTTCATCAGTATCCTATTTAAAAAGAAAAAGGAATATTCATTTGACATTCATCATAAAAGACCCAGATTTGAAAACGGGCCACAGAGATTACCCAGACCAATTTCTCATGGTAAACAGGAATGTTCTTTATAATAATCTTTACAGATGTCATCTAG
Organism: Eumetopias jubatus; assembly: GCF_037043125.1. Classification (NCBI taxonomy): domain Eukaryota; kingdom Metazoa; phylum Chordata; class Mammalia; order Carnivora; family Otariidae; genus Eumetopias; species Eumetopias jubatus. Next base: position 101,429,608 of record NW_028274815.1, read on the forward strand.
TTTATGCTTGATATATGAAAATGTCAAACTGCAGAATATTCACTATTCTAAGATTCTAATTCTAATATTCACTTCCTAAAATTACTCCATCAACCCCGCTCCAGTTCTCTCCCTGGGAACAACACAGAACAAGTCTATTTTGTATCTGCAAACCAACACCCTCTTCTTCAAGTCTTTGAACTTTTCCAGGATACTGTTAAGGTTTTAGATGGAGGGGTTAGTCTTCTGGACAAAATTTATAGATTTATAGATCCTTACACATCCTTACTGCGTTACTATGTATGTTGTCAGAATCAGTCTCTTAAAATGTGGCACCCAGGGGCACCTGCATGGTAGAGTCATTAAGCATCCAAATCTTGGTTTCAGCTAAGGTCGTAATCTCAGGGTCGTGAGACTGAGCCCCACATTGGGCTCTGTGCTCAATTAGGAGTCTGCTTGGGATTCTCTCCCCCCACCTTCCTCTCTCTAAAAATCTTAAAAAAAAAAGTGGCACCCAAAATCAAGCCAAATAGGGTCATCTCCCAAGATGTTTCCAATCTGCTTCTAGTAATGCAGCCATACTGCACTGGCTCACCTGGGAGACAGGCACACCGCTGGCACATACAATTTATTTTTCAAACGGACTTCTGGGCAATTATGTTCCATTCTTTCTGAAGCCTGATTACAAGAGTTTACGGTTGGTACAGTGACAGAGACTAATGCTCCCCAAATATCCAGGTACTCCTGATACTTTCCAGCCCCCGAAAGGCATTTCTTCTGGCCTACCACAGCAAAAGGAAAGGAAAGAGCAAGGTAATAAAGAACTAGTGAGGCTTTTCCAGGCCATCCCTTTGGCTGTAGTAACCTCAGAAGATGAAAGGGCCAGGTGGCACAACTATGGGATGGAGATAAGCTGCCCAACCAGCACAGGGCTGTGATATGATAAAATTCTGTGTTAAGCACATAATCTTTACAGATGTCATCTGGTCTATGCTTGATATATGAAAATGTCAAAGTGCAGAATAAATATTCACTATTCTAAGAGAAATCTTCCTGAAGATTCCTAATCTTTAGATCTCCAAAAAAAATTCCCTATATTGGGAATGAGCCCCCAAATACAGGACACACACTTTTTTCCCAAGTTTGGTATCAAAATGCTGCATGTAACTAAACCTTCATCTTATTTGCATTAACCACTTTTGAAGTGTCTAGATCTTTTTGTGTTTTGTAACTTTATCTGATGTGTTCACTATTCCTCCTGATTTTGGACTTTAATGTTGAACAGAATCAAGTATAAAGCCCAAAGAACAATTATCAAAAACATCCATTCTAGAGGTGCCTGGGTGGCTCAGTCGGTTAAGTGTCTGCTTTCGGCTTAGGTCATGATCCCAGGGTCCCATCGAGTCCCATGTCAGGCTCCCCGCTCCGCAGGAAGTCTGCTTCTCCCTCTGCCCCTCCCCCCCCACTCGTTCTCTCTCTCTCTCAAATAAATCTTAAAAAATCCATTCTAATTCCCAGTTCTAATTCCCAGACAAATGCAAAACAAAATGACCACTATTTTTAATCTTAAAGATACAAAACAAAGTATAAGCAAGAGTTCCCATATTCTTATATTATTGATGGGGCATATAAATTGATGCTATGTTTGGAAAGTCATCTGACCCTGTCTGTCAAAATTTCAATGTACAGATTCTTTGACCCAGTAGCTCTGTTGCTAGAAATTGACCTGACAGATGTGCCAAGATTATGTGAAAGGAAATACATTGCAGCACTGAAACAGCAACAAAACAACAATGAAAAACCAAAAAACTAGCTGTAAATAATCTAAATGTCCATTAATAGAGAACTGATTAAATTATATCTATTTAATGAAATACCATACAGCTGTTAGACAATGTGGTAGATATTGTAAGGGAAGATCTCCAAGATACGCTACTAACTATGGCGCCTGGGTAGCTCAGTCCATTAAACGTCTGCCTTCAGCTTAGGTCATGATCCCAGGGTCTTGGGATCAAGCCCTGCATCAGGCTCCCTGCTCAGCAGGGAGTCTGCTTCTCCCTCTCCCTCTGCTCCTCTCTCTGTCAAATAAATAAATAAAATCTTAAAAAAAAAAGAAAAACGTATGCTATTAACTGAAAATACCCTTGAAGAGTGCTTATAAAAGCAACAGAGTGTATATACTGTTGCATACGCAGGTTTAAATGACATAATTGTATAGTGGTCTATGATAAAAAATTGTTCTGAAAGGATATATACACAACAATGGTCATCTTTGGGGAGAGGGACCAGGTATCAGAAGTCAGGAGGAGGAGACTTCTTTTCACTTTAAACCTGCTCTGTTTATCTCATTCTAACTATACATTTCTTTTAATTTCCTTTTTCTTGTTAACATATGCATGACGATGTTGTATGTGCACTTTTTAATAAGACCATCTCTGGGTAGTCAATTTCTTCTCTGTATTTTTCTACGTTAGGAAACTATTTTTTAAAGAAATCATAAGATTAAAAACAAAATTCCTTCCAGCCCGATACCTAGCTATTAAGCAATATCCTTCAAAAACAATCTTTCAATGAAACTAAAAGCATTATCTCCATCTCAATCAAAAGAATACCACAATAGCTTTGTCAAAGTCCTTATTCGAATTAAGATGGACCATATCTGCAGTTTTCTCCTAATATATTATCTGGCAACTCTATTCTAAAAGGAAATGAGCCTCATTCAGAAGGCCCACTAACTCTGAAAATAATTCACTATGAAAGTCATATAAATGTAAACAGGCAAATCTTGAATTCACCTTAAAAATAAAAATCCACTGCAGTATAAAAATGATATACCTAATGTTGTATGCACCATAAACCTGTATAACTGATTTTATAAGCTTTTGGGATGGGATTTTTTAGAAAATGAATTATGATACAATGTTAATACAGCACATTAGAGACAGTGTATATGTATCAAAGAACAAATTTGTCTATATTATTAAATCATCAACTCTCTTAATTTTTATAAACCACAAAGATTCCACACCAATATTTCTGTATTATCTTAATGTTTGAGTTATTCAGCTCATATTTAAAAAATGAGAAGGTATTTCCATAATAGATTTCCCAACTAACAGAAATGTAGGATTTTAAGTGCTATGTTAGGTTAAACATTTTTAGTAGAAAATTTTAAGATTTTATTTATTTATTTATTGAGCATGCACATGCTAGCAGGGGGAGGGGGAGAGAGAATCTCAAGCAGACTCTGTGCTGAGTACAGAGCCTAATGTGGGACTCGATCTCACGACCCTGAGATCCTCACCTGAACCAAAATCAAGAGTCGAACACTTAGTCGACTGAGCCACCCAGGGCTCCAGCAGAAATTTTTCTAAAATGCACAGTCCACTTTACAACCATAGAAAACCGCAAGAAGACACACTTTTGGGGGTCCACAAAGTCAAAACTATTCTTAAAATAATACTAAGATGCTATTGGGCTTTTTCACCTCTCAGTCTCTCACAAGTACACTGAATTTTTCCTAAGTTACGTGACATGTGATATTCTCATAGACAGTCTTATGACTGCAGAAGAAGGCATGAGAATTTAGCACTTTTATTATGTCATACGTTAAAGAAATTTGTAAAAATGTAAAGCAATGACATTCTTCTAATTTTTTCTTTTGGAAAATAGTTTCTTTCTTTCCCCACAAAAAATGGATGTTTTATGTTAACACATAATAGGTACACTATTGTTAGTTTTAAACATATTAATACTAAAATTCAGTTTCAATTTCTAATTTGGTTAATATTAATAGATATAACCCACATAACAAAAGCTCTCTTAAGGTCCTCAATAATTTTAAGTGTGTAGCAAGGTCCTAAAAACAAAATTTTGAGAACCATGGCTCATAGGAGAGAACTAAGATTTGGGGGATTAAAGACGAATGACAAATTGCCAATTTATCTCTACAGTTTAATGTTTACAACCAAAATGTATTTGTTATTACTTATATAATTAAAAAATGTTGAAAAATATACAGTGATCCCTCTTGTACAATTGCCTGTGTTTGCCAGTGTTTGCTTTAATTACAAAGCAGCACCCTCACATGAGGCAGAGCTTTCCCCTTTCCAGCCGCCAACAGCTGACTGTTGTTTTGCTGACTCAGGCCATTAGCAGTTTACAAAAGACACAGCTGTGAAATCTTGAAGGTTGCTGTCATTTCCTAGCCTACTGTCTCTTCCCTTCTTGAGGCTCCTTTCTGACCTCAGAGACCCTCATGGTCTATGGTCTATGCGCCGTGCTTTCTACCAAAACAAGGAAGGACGGGACAATCTTTTCTTGGTTGGTTGATTTTATGAAATATATTCACATTAAATCTCCTTAAATGGTTATTTCAATCTTAAGCCTATCATCAATGAGAAGATTTCTTTATCAGGAAATTCCTATTTCCTCTAGAATAGAGATGTGTTTTTAACCTGAGGGGTTTGGAAAATCATAGCAAGTCTACCTAACTGACCTCTGAAGGCAGTAATGAAAATCCTTTAGAGTGACCATACTAATGAAAGGAGCTAGAAGGGGTAACCACTGTCTGTCTAGATGACTCGCTGTTGGAAGCCTTGGATGGCAAAGTACTAGGAGTATGAGGAGGGGGAGAGTGGAAGGCAGGAGCAAATATTTATTGAGCATCTATCACGGTCCTGGCACTTCACACCCTTTATCTTAATACTAATAGCCACCTGAGGTGAGAAACATTTGAATTCCTTTTAAAAAAAATAAATGCTCACAGACAAGAAATAAATCTCCCAAATTGCCCTAGCTAGTAAAGGGGCAAGACAAGGAACCAAATTATACGCCAGACACCAATGCCCCGTACCATCACTGTACCATGCTGACTCCACGTTTCTTCTGACAGCCTATAGGTCCTCTTTCCAGATCTCTCTAGCCCTAATGGTGTATAGCCCCCTTTCCTACATTCTCTACCCTTGACCATAAATGCACATACCTTCATTTCTGCCTCATATAGCACTATTTCAGTTGAGGGCTGGTGGTAGAGGTAGTGCTGTAAATGCTCCTGTACATCCCCTTTTCCCCATTATCTGAACTCTCTCATATTATGTTGTGTAACTCTGGATTTAAAGATTCTAATGGAGTAGTAAGTCTTGGAAAACAATCTCCTTGTTAACTGAGGTTTGGGTTTTGAGCTACATATTCAGGTAAGAAATACTAAAAATTTCATGTTCCTACCTTTATCAATCAAGATGTGTTTATACAAACTAAATTTAAAAAGAGAGAAAAAGTGTGAAAACCTTTTCATAATACCATCGTTACCTACAGATCTCTAATGAGAAGTCATTTCTGAACTGTGTGATCAATAGGTTAATAAGAATTAATCAACTCTCTTGATACTTACCACAGTCATTGTATTAAAGCCAGCTCTCCCGAGCAGATGTCCTAAGTCATTGAGAGCAGTGAAAGGAGAAACGTGTGGAGAAAATCCTCCTTCCCTTTCTGTTTCTGCTAACTGTAACGAACACCGAAGTTCATAGAGTGTGTCACCTCCAAACATTGCGCCAATAAATACTCCATCTGGTTTTAAAACGTAATGAATCTGTAATAAATATAAGACAACAAAATTAGTTAAAATTTTATACTAAAAAAAATTAGGATAAAAATGTTAAAAGAATATATGGTGTCTAAATCAATATTTTACAATCACCATTATTTTGTCAAATAATCAGAAAATTTAATAAATAACACCTAAGGCAACCAAATGTCAGAAAGAAACTGCTGCAGCATATTATTATAAAGATGGACAATAATTCACTGATAGTATTAATACCTATAAAATGTTGTTTTCAACTTTTCTAATAATAGACACAAATTACTTTTATAGTAAGAAAAATACTGAAAGAAAAAAATTTAAAGTGTGGTAGGTTGCAAAAATCACAAACCTCTACTGTGCCCTTTAAATGTCACCCCCATCAAACAACTCCCATCAAAAAATGAAGTCTACTTCCCCTCTCCCTGAATCTGGGACAGCATTGTGACTTGCTGCGGCCAAAAGAATGCAGTGCAAGTGCCAGTGTGCCAGTGTCACAGCAAAATTTGAAATGGCCTTCCATGAGTCCCTGTGCTGCCACCATGCTGTGAACAAGCCTGAGCTAGCCTGGTGAGGGGTGAGAGACATGAGGAGCAGAGATCACTCAGACACCCCAGCTAAGGCCATTCTTGAGAGGCTAGCTTCAAGACAATCTAGCAGCAGATCACAGACACTGGCTTTGTGAGCCAAGCCAGACCCAGAAGGATTTCCTATCTACGGCCAACCCAAATTCCCACCCGATCCACAAAATCCTGAGCTGTTGTTTTAAACCGTTAAGGTGGGGTGGCTTTTTAGCAGAAAAAGCTAATTTATACAGAAATTATTGTGATTCACAAGATTAACCTAGTCAAACATTAGTTTCCTTGAAGGAGAAGTAACTAACTTATTTCCCAACTTTAAAACAAAAGCAATTTTTAATTGGTAACTCAAGCAAAACAGTGGCTGTAATGGCTTCCAGAATCATAAATGTTTACTCACTGACTCTCTTAGAACTACCATCTGAAACTAGATTTGATGGACTATTCTCAACAATGAGGAACGTTACAGGAAAAGGTAGATTCTGAAGTAAACGCCAAATCATAGTAGGCTCTCTCATCAAAGTATCCATCCTGAATTTATATTTAATAAATTATGAAGCAATTATGAAACAGTATATAAGCAAACTATAAAATCTTTGCTTTCTTCCCTTCTGCCCCTTTAGTGTTGCTTCCTTACCTTGTCACCAAACTGTAATATAGCAGGGATCTAAAATTCAGTCCTCAGCTCTCTGCAGCTTCTTTCTACCTCAGAGGGGCTTATCGATTCCCATGAATTTCACAAGGATGATTTCCAATCACTATCTTTAGCCTGGACATCTTCCCAGAACTCTAAACTCATTTTCATCTGCCTGTGCCATGGATATTTGTCTCTTGGCAAACTCACCCTCCCAACACAACCAACACACACACACACTTATTCTCAAACCCACTCCCCTCTCCAATTGCCATATTTCTGTCAAGTACCATTTTCCATTCCCTTTATCTGATCATTACCATTCTTTTCCCTGCTTTTACTAATTATTCTCTCAGGCAACCAGACTCAAAACTTTAAGGTGACCTTGGACTCCTCCCTGATCTTCAGATCTAACCAGCCACCAAACTGTTGATTCTTCCTTTACAGAGTCCCCAATACTCTCTCTTCCTGTTAACTCCTGCCACTGTCACCTAGCTTCAGTTTCTCTCATGCTTGGATCATGGAAACAGTCTCTTTAATTGAACCAAAACTTCCAGTATCAGTTTTCAAATAGGAAAATGAAGACATCTTACAGAGTTATTTATTTAATGCACATATAAAGCAGGGCACAGTGCTTAAGATATGGTAGTTATCCTGCCTGCCAGCCTTTTAATCATGTCACTTTCCTCTTCAAAATCCTCCACAGCAGCTCTGAATTGCATAAAGAATGAACTCTAAATTCCTTAATCTGTTACCCAAACCTTCCTAAATCTGGTCCCAAGATACTTTATCTCCCAGTACTATACTAATTTCCACAGAGGCTTCCTTTCTGTCCCTTCATGCTTCTGAGGCTCTTATATCTCCCACCTACCCTGTGATTCTGCCTTCCCACCCCAAATCTGACCTATTCTCTAAGGCTGTGCTAAACTAATTCCCTGTTCTTGAAGCTCTCCTAGGCCACTCCAAGCCACCGTGATCTCCTTCCCTCTTCTAAACACAGTGCTTTTTATCTACTCCTCACCAGTCCACTGATAAATGCTACCCAACAAACATACCTCACACTCTCTAATTATAAGTCACAGGGAAGATACAAATATGAACAAATAGGTTCCTACCCACTGAAAATTTATAGGCAATTAAGAAAAGGGGCCCACACAGAAAATGTCTTTTATCAATGTGATGTTAATATCATTTTGTCCAAGTCATTTTGTATAACTTTTCATAAATATTTAAAACATCTCCATAATTAGATTTCTTGAATTCCTAGGCAAGGGAGTCACTCAATGTACTTCTTAATATACCAAAGGGCACCAAGTGTATCTGGCCCACAGAAGATAATAAATACTTGATTTGCTTTCATTTCCAACTATCAGAAGTATAAAGTGGAAAATATTTGGAAGATTCTGATAAAAACAGAAATATTTAGGAGTTTCTAATAATAAAATAACATAGGCTATTAGAGAATTTCTTACCTGTTCAAGCGCTCTAGGAAGGTCATTCACCCAGTGTAAACTAGAATATTAATAACATTTTGGTTTTAGCTTAATTCATATAATTAGTATAATTATCACTCATATAAAGAAAAGCCATCAAAAAGGTATTAATTTTGAAGTCTAAAACTGCATATCAAAATTCACTGATTGTTTTCATACAAGTTTTAAAGCAAAAAATATTTCTAGGGGAAAACCTTCCTTCTGTGACATGAGAAAACGTTACAGTACTATAAATACTATATAGTATTTAGAACTTAATTTAGGAAATCTCTTGCATTTTTTTTTTTTTTTTTTGCCTCTACTCACCCCCTACCAGTGCGTGATGATATGTGATGGCAAGAATCACAGTCTTTGTAGAGTTTGGTCATACCTTCCCGACAGAGGTGGCATCTTCCTATGTTGACTTCTAGGATAGCACTGAATACCCATTTCAAATCATACTGTGTTAAGCTCACATTTATCTTTCATGATGCTTTGTAACAATTATTAGATACTTTAGAAATTAAGAAGGTCATATCACAAGCTCTATTATACTTATGGGGAAACTGAAAGCAACAGAATTAGGTACTTGCAAACAGCAAGCAGAAAAGCTAAAACTCACATTCTAACTCCCGGCCCGGGGCTCTTTCCTTGAGACCAACATTCTCTGTAATGTTTTTCATTTCATGATAGAATGTGAATAATTTTCTAAATTTGCTAAGCATACCTTAAAAAGCATGGAAGAAATTACAAACTCACTGAAGAAAACAGATAAAGTGCAACTCTCCCAGTTTGTCTGGGAATGAGGAGTTCCTGGGATATAGGCCTTTCAGTGCTAACACTAGCGAAGTCTTGGGTGAACCACAGTGACTGGTCACCCTAAAAACAGCTATCAAAAGGGCTGTGCTGACATAAAAAGCATGTTGAATCTTTGAAAGAAAATCTGACTGTAAAACAAGATAGGGGAAATTAAGTTACACACAGACTTTTATTTTTCCCTATTAGATGCTGAGTTCTTTAAGGACGGGATCCCTGTCTGCATTCATTTTTCTATTTCCCCAAAGCATCTAGCTCAGAGCCTTGTGTATTATAATCTATTCAATAAACATTTATATGTTTGTATAATCAATGTGAAGGGACATGGTAGAAAGCACAAATGGGAAAACATAATCTTAAGAACCATATTTCTGTGTGGGAGAAAAACTGAAGTTGAAGGAACTACTAGCTTTTCCTTACTTGCCAGACTGAATTTAGAAGAGTGCTCTGATATTTGAATGTTGGAGCCAGTATACTCTTTCCAACTCCTGCCCTCATCAATATGGATACTAAGTTATGTATACTTGGGAGGAAAACCCCTGTATCACAGATGGAGCTTTAGCAAATTGAAAAAAAGTTGGGGAGAAAAAAGTTAAGGTATCATCTCCACTAGGGAGCATATAATTCATAATTCTTTACCAGAGAAGTCTTACAGTTTATAAACTAAGAAAACTGGTTTGTGACTTAAAAAAAGTTATTAAGAATTTACTCCATTATCTATTTTCTTTACCCAATAATATTAAAACTGTATACCATAAGTTATTTATAACATACATTTTTAAGAAGTACAAATGGATTACCAACCTTAAACTGCTAACCACCAGGTCAAATGTATTTTCTCTGAAGGGAAGGAACTCTTCATCAGCTAAAACACTGACAGTAGGAATTTCCATTTCTAAGATATTTTTCTAGTGGTTAAAAAAATACAAGTTCAAAATACATTCACAGAGAATCTCAGTTACTAATGCAATCATTGTTAAATTTAGTCAATGTTATATTTACTTGGCAGTTTCTATACCTACCAAAAAAAAACAAACAACGAAACAAAAAAAAAAACAAAACAGAGCCACAGAGAAGATCAAGAAGTGTTTCTTAAATGAGAACTAAGACCAGCCACAAAAACTGGCTAATAGTTGGGAAAAATATAAACAGGATACCTATCTCACACCAAAACAAATCTCTGAAAGCTGAAAATTTCAGTGGAATAATTGAAGCCATAAAAGTACTAGATGAAATTATGGGTAAACATTTTTATACTCTTAGATGGTAACACTTTAAGCAAACGTGACTCAAAAGCCAAGAACTGTAAAGGAAAAGACTGATCTATGTGATGATAAATTAATCAAAAACTTCTAAAAACCATAAACAATGTAAATAACACACTTTGGAAAATATTTACAACATAGATGATGAAATTAATATCCCTAAAAAACAAACTCTTAAAACTACCTAGAGTAAGAACACACTAAGGCAACAGTGCAGGTATAGGCACATCACAAAATTACTTACAAATTCACAAATTAAGAAATACCAACAGCCCAAAGACATCAACAGCTATTTGGCTGCATTCAAAGTGCAAATAAAACTATCAGTAAGATTCTACTTTCTGCCTATCAAACCGACAAAGACAGAAAAAATGGCCCAGTCCTGCCAAAGAAGAGAAAAAGTGCTTTCATATAATATTATTCTTTTTTTTTAAAGTTTATTTTATTATGTTATGTTAGTCACCATACATCATTATTTTTTGATGTAGTGATCCATGATTCATTGTTTTCATATAACACCCAGTGCTCCTAACAGCAGTCTGATGTATAGGAATTTATTTCCAGGGAGAAAAATAAATCAAATGTACCAAGTTGCTTTATATAAGGATGTTCTTCACAGTGCTGGTTATTAAGAAACTAGAAATATAACTGTTCTTCAGTAGAAATTTAGCCAAATACACCATGGAATATTCTTATATTGGAATACAATATAGCCATTTAAAAAGGTGGAATTTGTGTGTACGTGTATCATTCATTGATATAAAAGAATGCTACCCTGTGAAAAACATAGCATGTTACCATTATACCATTTGTATAAAATTATATGTTGGGAGACAGTTCTACATCTGCAAAGGTGGAGATCAAAATGTCACCCGTGGTTGCCCCCGAATGGTGGAACCAGGGATATTTTCTTTCCCCTTTACATTTCCTGTACTGTTTAATTCTTTATATGTGTTATATATAATCAGAAAAAAAAAGCTATTTTCATTTTGAAGGAAATAAAAATAAAAAACTAAAAATAAAACCAAGAGATCAGAATTCAATAGTGTTACAGAGCTACCTACCAAAGCATTTTCTGCAATGTCTACTTGGAAAAACTTTCCAACAGTCTCCTGCAATGGAATAAAGTTAATCAGATAATACAAAAACAAAAACCCACTCACAAAACAAAATAACTGTTGAAACTGCTAAAGGACAAAGTGGCAATCATAGAGTCATTTTCAGCTTTGTAAGGGTATTTTTCTGCATTAAAACCAGTATGGTAAACAATTAGCTTTAATAACATATAGTAAGTTACACAGACTTAAATATATGCAACCACACCTATATTTAACACATTTAACTATATTTAATAAAATACACAACATGGGTGTGAGTAATCAACCTCTTTAGTTCACTCCACTGAATTAAGGCTTATGTGTTAACTTTTCCATAGCACAACATGCTGAGAGCTAGTCCCCACTCCTGGGCCACAAAACACCTGGATGGTTTTCCTGCCTTTCAGTTGTTCCTTCAAAGAGTTTACAAAGAGTAAAGACTTAATAAACACAGACACTTGGGGAGAAGGGGAGCTCACTGGTTTCATTTTCCCTGTTTCATCTCTTCTTTCTTCCTTCCAAGAGCACCGCACCATTTCTTTCTCAGATTAACACCTTCCACTATGCTCTTTTCTCCAGGATTCTGCTCCGCCCATCACCATCCTTATTAATCTTCCATCTCTGTCTTCTGTGTCTCTTTCCCTTACCTTGAAACAGGCATAAGCCTCCGAATCTCTCTTCACCTCTAACTACCTTCTAGTTGTTCTGTTTGCAATCTACAACTCCAATTCTCATTAATGTCTTTCTCCTCGATTCTTGGTAACCTATTCCCACTTTCACTGCTCTAACAATACTATTTATAAAGATTATTAATGATCTAATCAACTACAACAGCATGTCTGCTTTCAGTCCTACCTTACTTGACCTCTTTGAAGTCCAGCACTGTTGGTGGTCTCCTAGAAACTTCTTCAGTACTTTCTATTCTGCTTCCCCTCCTGATCCTTTCTACTTTGTGCATACTCCCTTCTTAAAGACCTTTCCTGTCCACAACTTGGAAAGGGTACCCTATTATTGCTTGGTCGCTGCTAACTAGTCAAGTGCAACTGGTATGCAGGTGAATGTTTTACTACAGGCTTCAGAAAAAAAAAAGGTGCCCTGAGTTGTAGTGTTTGCCAATTTAAAAAAAAAATTTAGTAAGTTTGATATAATCAAAATCTAAATATGATACAAACTGAATTAAGGAAGACTTTCTTTAAAAATAGTCAAGTTTATTTCTTAAAGTAAATTAAGTCAAAGAATATATATACCTTATTCAAATGTTGTGCTATGTAACCTCTTCCACAACCAACATCCAAAGCAAGGGAAAAATTTCTAAAAAATAGACACAGAAGTTATGTTTTGTCTGTAATAACACAGTCCACAAGACAATTACTAAAAACTAATTTTTCTTAAGTAAAAACATTTTAATGAACACAAGTTTCAAAAAGTTACATCATCTGCCTTTTCTGCCTCACCTTATAAGCTGTTTCTACCAGAGAACATATTGAAGGAGCAAGTCTATCTAGTCCAGACATTCACAGGACCTCACAGTCAACTGGCTTTCCATGAGGTTGCTCCATGATGTGGATTCAAAGAACAAATTTAGTGGGGATATTTTAATTTAATAATATATACAAATAAAGAATGAAAAGAAGCTAACCTAAATTAACATGAAAATACCGGCATACTTGTCAGGAATTTAATTATCCCTTTTTCTCAAATTTGTTGAGGCAGCAAATAATTTAAAAATCATCATGTAAAATACCATGAAATACTAACATGTTAAACTAAAAACAAAACAAAACACCAACTAAACAGTAGCTAACTTTTACTGAAATCTTAGCAGGTTTGGGGTGCCTGGGTGGCTCAGTCGTTGGGCGTCTGCCTTCGGCTTGGGTCGTGATCCTGGAGTCCTGGGATCAAGCCCCGGATCAGGCTCCCTGCTCGGCGGGAAGCCTGCTTCTCCCTCTCCCACTCCCCCTGCTTGTGTACCCTCTCTCACTGTCTCTCTTCTGTCAAATAAATAAATAAAATCTTAAAAACAAAAAAGAAATCTTAGCAGGTTCAAAGCAATAAGTGTTCAAAGTAAGTCGACCCAAGGTCACTCAACTGATAAGCAGTAGTCAGAACTTGAATTGTTAGTCAGAATTTTGACCCAGAATTATTATCCCCCATACTACATTGCCTCCTCTAAATATATGTCATACAAAGCCAGTTCACACATCTAATTGTAAGCCAATTTCATATGACAAGAAAACTTAAAATTTTATCCACTAGTAACATTTTTTATATTGGAACCAAAATTGGCAGTCCTTTTTCAATTTCTGTTAAAAACTTATGTCAAAAATATAGACCACCAGTACACAGCTGGAGAACTGGTGGTAAGACAGAACCATTTATTTACACAATGCCTTCTATCTTGATTGTGAACACAGGCAGTATGACATGGTAAAGTACACAAGCTTTGGGATCAGAAAGACATGATTTAGAATTCTGGGCCTGTAATTTATTGGCTCTGTGACCATGGACAAGTGATTTAATCTTACTGAATCTGTTTCCCCATCTATAAAATGGAAAAGTTACTACCTCCCTCAAGAGAATTTTATGAAATGGTGCATTTAAAGTATCTAGCACAGTACAAATGCTCAACAGAAGTTGGTTATGAGTTGTTATTACCACAGATTATAAGTTTTTTTAAAAGATTTATTTATTCATGAGCGAGAGAGTGTGTGGGCGAGTGCACGAGTGGGGGGAGGGACAAAAGGAGAGGGGGAAGCAGACTCCCCACTAAGCAGGGACCCCAATCCCAGGACCCTGGGATCATGACCTGAGCCAAAGGCAGACGCTTAACCAACTGAGTCACCCAGGAGTCCCCAGATTATAACACTATTAAATGGACTTCAGATACCACAAATAAGACATTTAATAATCTGCGGGGTTAGTTTTTTAAGAATCAACAAAACATCAGTGTGGACAATATAAACTATACTTTGTAAAAATAGAACATTAGTGCAAGGGCATTTACACTGGTATTTTTTTAGACTGGTATTTTTAATAATTTAGTTCCAAAGAGTTAATGTTAGTTTAAGACGTGTTTTTAGCCATAATCACAGGTCTCTCTGTAGATCTATGTTTTGCTCAGTACTATGACATAAAAGATTATAAAATCCATACTGATTTGGAAAATTTAATGTTTCATTTTTAATAAATGGCCTAAAATACAGGCAAATGAATGACTGCAGTACAGAGAACTAGCTATTTGTTTCAGAGCCTTAAAATAATGGAAGTAAACAGATGAAATGGGGGTGATTATTTGTAACAATGAGACATTTTTTGCCATATGAAATCAATTCATCCCAAGATTCTTTTAAGTAGCAAGAATATCTCTAAAAAATGACTTGAATTTTTGATTTTAAAAAAATTCCCCTTTTATAAACAAATGTAATAAATTCATCCCATGTTGGTCCAATTTAATGGATGTCTTTTAAACAAAAGAGCACACAAAAGTGATTTGCTAACATCACAGAAAAATTCTACAGTAAAGACATTATTTAACCATTATTTATGTGGTTCCTGCCACACAGCTGTAAACCTGAATTTGTAAAATTGTTATGCCTAATACAGAGCAATGAATTCATCAAGGTTTTAATACTTCATTAAAGTGTTCTCTTCTCAAATGTGCCTCTATATAATTGTCATAGAACCCTACTGCCATTAACAATACTTAAGATAAAATGGCCAGTCTCATATAACCTGAGTGGGGAACAAATCTAGGTAGATTTCCTTCACTGAGATAGTAAAGATTCTGTTGTTAATTATAGTTAAACTTTTAAAGCTAGGTTTATTAAATCTTAAAAATTCACAGGTGGTCAATTTTTACCTCCATTTTTGGAGCAATGTTTTCATTATTGGCTTTTAGCCAAATGAAATTGGATCAGTCATTCAGGCTCATAGAGAAGCTATGAGTTGTACTTCTATTCATTCTTTTTTTTTTTTTTGGCAAAAAGGAAAAAAAAAGAACACTTGTTCTCCAGACATAAAAAAGGAGAGACTTGGGGTGCCTGGATGGCTCAGTCAGTTAAGCATCTGTGTTTGGCTCAGGTCATGATCCCAGGGTCCTGGGATGAAGCACCACATCGGGCTCCCTGCTCAGTGGGGAGTTTGCTTCTCCCTCTCCCTGTGCCCCTGCTCTCTCTCTCAAAAAAAAAAAAAAAAAGAACTTAAGAGTATGATTAAAATCACTAATCCTGGTAATAAATTCCTCCAGATTCTGCCATTCAAGACATTAAGCTCTCAGCATTCAATCTCTTGAATCTTCAGTCAAAGTTAATTGTATTTTATTATGATAATCATCACTTACCTGGCTATGTCGTACACACGGTCTGCAATCTGACTTCCAACCTGAAGGATTACAAGCAGCAATGATGTATATAAGTTGAGTAGGCTTAAAAGAGAAGCAACACTTTTTCTAGTATTCAATAATCCACAATTCAATAAACCTGTGGATTATTACTTATGTTTCAACATGTTGATAAGTACTTCTCTCTATCCCATTTTCAATTTGACCACAAATTATATAAATTTGACCATAAGTTATAAACACCATAAATTAAACTATCCCAGGAAACAAATTCAGGCAAATTACTTCAGAAGTCCATTTAATGAATCCAAGACTAAATATTCATGAATATGTATATATCTGGCTTTTACACTGTATGTTCTATATAAGATTACAAGGATAAGAAGCAACAGGAGCATAACAGATACATTATTGTCCACAGATATTAGCATGAGGTATATGAAAGTGAAAAAATATTGTTAGCTATGGTTTATTACAGATCAATGTATAAATGATCACTTAAAAACTCTATTATTTAGGGGCGCCTGGGTGGCTCAGTTGTTGGGCATCTGCCTTCAGCTCAGGTCATGATCCCAGGGTCCTGGATCAAGCCCTGTGTCGGGCTCCCTTCTCAGTGGGAAGACTGCTTCTCCCTCTCCCATTCCCCCCTGCTTGTGTTCCCTTTCTCGGTGTCTCTGTCAAATAAATAAATAAAATCTTTAAAACAAAACAAAACAAACAAAAAAAACTCTGTTATCTGAAGACACCTAAGAAATTCTGTGGAACTACTAAACAAGTAAACAACTTTTCCAAGGAACATGTGCAAATTAGAAAGTCAGCCAAATCTGAAGAAATTGCACTTTATGTTATTCTCCCCAATCCCATCCCAATCTAAGAGAGGCCATAAAGTAGGTGCTTCCTCTTTGCTAGGCTAGCTTCATCTGTCAAGAATAAAGATGTGAGAAATATTCCTCACATTCTACTATTCCTTCATAAACATCCCAGAGTTTCTATTAGGACTTGGAAGTTCAGAACATATGTGTATTTGCTTTGGGGGTAGTAGGGGAAGGGCAAGAGGTATACCAGATCTATACGCTTTGCTTGGAGAAGAGTGGTTAGAAACATACATCTTCTCAGTACAGGTCATTATGAACCCTAAGAACGAACACAGTCATCATCTGGTCAGAGCAAGCTTGCACAGAGCTCAAAAACTGTTTCTTGCTTCGGCTTTAAAGAGTTCACTACACTTAACTTCAATTTTGCTTCATCCTCAAAGAAATATTTACTTAGGCCTGAACTTGGTGCTGTGTGTCCAGAGAGTAGAAACCCTCAGTTTCTAGTCCACCTGGACAGAGGAAGAGGTCTTTCAAACAAGCACAAATCTGAGATCTTAACTTATCTTAATTACTTTTCCTAAAACATAAATCAGATCCTATCACTCCACTGCTTAATTCAACAGGCTAGGGGCGCCTGGATGGCTCAGTTGGTTAAGTGACCAACTCTTTATTTTGGCTCAGGTCATGATCTCAGGGTTGTGAGATCTAGCCCCAGGGTTGACTCTTCCCAACCCCCCCCCAAAAAAAACAAACAAAACCCATTCAACTGGCTCACATTCCTCTAGAACAGTACTGACCAAGAGAAAAACAATGAGAGCCATATGTGTCATTTTAATTTTCTAATAGCCACTTTTAAAAAGTAGAAAGGAACAGGAGAAATTATTTTTCACATATTTTACTTAGCCCAATATATCAAAACTACAATTTCAACACGTAATCAAGATTAAAAAAACTGTTAATGATATATTTTGCATCCTTTTTTCACACTAAGTCACTGAAATCAAGTGTATTTTACAGATACAGCACAGCTCAACTGGACTAGCTACATTTCAGGCGCTCAATAGCCACATGTGGCCAGAGATTACCACACTGAATGGGCAGTTCAGTTAGACGAGAAAATCCAAAGTTCTTATCTGCAGCCCTAATAACCTGCGCCTTCCCTGATCTCCTCTCCCACTCTCTCCTTCACGGAAGCTTCACTGGAGGTCTCAACAAGGTTCTTTCCGTCTCAGAAACTCTTCACTTGTCCTTCCCTTTGCTTATAAGGCTATTCCCTCCAGATCTTAGCTTGCCTAATTCCTCATCATGTCGTCTGCCTGAGCGGCCTTCTCTGACCATCGCAGTCATTATACCACTTCACTTTAGTACCTCACCTTACTTCTTTGGCTGAAATTACATTTCTTGTTCACCGACGCCCCCAAGAATGAAACCTCCTGAGGGCAGCGGTCTTACTCTGCCCAGGACAGAGCTGTAACTCAAGCGGTATTTGCTGAATGAATGAATAGCACCTTACAAATAACCTCACCCACCCCTTCAGTGATTACAGTAGACGCTGAGACGGGCAGGGCAGCTGCTCAAGGTCACCGGCGGGTGGGGTCAGCTGGGGTCGGTTGGGACCTGGCCGGAGCCCCCGAACCGGCGCCAGAGCTCGGCGCCGCCCTCCCCCACTGCCCCGCGGGCTCACCTCCTCCTTCAGGTAGTCAAACTTCATCGGCTCAGGCTGCCGGGCCGCCCAGTTTTTCTGTTTCCTCTTCAAATCCCGGTCGAAGATATTTAAGGCTCTGGGCGAGGTGCTGCCCGGAGAGACGCCGGAGGCGACCTTCCTGAGGCGGAGGCTCTTTGCTGGGACCCCCGCGGCAGGAGGTCGTCGCCACAAGAGCCAAAGACCGCCCAGCCCCAGCATGTCCAACGGTGACGCCACTTGCAGGTGCACTTATCTTGCGCATGCACCACCGCGGCTCCGGCGCCTGCGCCGGAGATCGCCGCGGAGGGGAAAGGGGAAGTAGTTTGGCCCAGTTCTCTTGCCATCACGGCGGAGCGTCACGCGGAGGATTGTGGGTGTGTGTCGCACGTGAGACTCGGCGAAAGCTCAGAGGAGGTTAGTGGATTTGGGTTTCCAAGAAGGGCTGTGGAGGGTGCCGAACCAGTCTTTGACAGGGTCTTCTTTGGATTCATAAGGGGTTGCGCCCTTTTTTTTTTTTTTGCCATTCCAGTCTCATATTTCAGACTTCCTTTGTCCTCTCCAGGGTCCTGTCGAGGGACCTCAGCCCAGTAGCCGTACCCTGAGGTTTGGGGTTAGGAAGGAGATCGCCGTTCTAGGACCACCCTGGTGTTCTCCGCTTTAGAGGGTCGGTAGACGGGAGGGTGGGCTGTGGAGTTGAAGGTGGGTATCGGAAGGTGAGGTCAGGTCACCCATCTCTGTCTGAATATCTGACGTTTATTGAATGCTTTCGTTGTAAACCTATATATGCATTGTCACTAATAGTTGGATGAGATGGTACCTACCTTGTTCCCTACTTGTTCAGAGGGGTAAATGCTTACGTGTATAAGTGCATCCTTGAAACCTATGTGCCTTTTTTTAACGTATAAAAAAATTGTTTTCAAATTTAAGGAAAAAATACAAGGCTGCTTTCAAAACAAAGCACTGCTACCCTGTTTGATCAGTTCCTTTTTGTTCTTAATAATCAATGACTCGTGGGACGCCTGGGTGGCTCATCGGTTAAGCGTCTGCCTTCGGCTCCAGTCATGATCCCAGGGTCCTGGGATCCAGTGCCCCATGGCCTCCTTGCTCAGCAGGGGAGCCTGCTTCTCCCTCTGCCTGCCGCTCCCCCTGCTTGTGCGCTGTCTCTCTTTCTCTCTCTCTCTCTGACAAATGTTTAGATAAAATCTTAAAAAAAAAAGTCAATGACTCTTAGCTGTGCAAAAATCAAATCGAGATGCTAAACCCTTACTGTTTTCAAGGGAACAGTACTAATCTCTCTCTCTCTCTCTCTCTCTCTCTCTCTCTCTCTCTCTCTCTCACACACACACACACACACACACACACACACACACACACAGTCTAATTATGTTTTGGGGAGAACCAGCCCACTTGGGCCTTACTTATAGAATAAGAAATTATACAGAGAAGAGATGTTTATTAATAGCTGAGATGAAAATTTATATGGTTTTTGAAGGATGATCGGATTTAAAGAGGGAATTTTGTGAGCTGAATCTGAATTGATTTGAGTCTATTTAGTTAGGAGACTAGGCTTGTAGAATAGTAGCATGAAGTAAGGACTAACAGAAAGAATGGGACCAGAATGTGAAGAGACAAATAGGACCAACTGAGGCTTGGGAAGCTTTTTGAAAGATGATCGGATTTAAAGAGGGAATTTTGTGAGCTGAATCTGAATTGATTTGAGTCTGTTTAGTTAGGAGACTAGGCTTGTAGAATAGTAGCATGAAGTAAGGACTAACAGAAAGAATGGGACCAGAATGTGAAGAGACAAATAGGACCAACTGAGGCTTGGGAAGCTTTTGATTACATTAGCTTTTAACTTGTAACAGGTACACAGGTATACAAAAAGAAATGTAGAAATTCTAAGTGAGTGCAATTGGCTAGTAAGCGTTTGTCTCCCTCTGTAAAGCCCTGGAATTCTGCTTGGTTTTGTCTTAAATTTATTCCTCCAAATGCTCTGTAATCAAAAGAGGATAGTCTGATAGTTTTTGTTTTTCTGAATGTGACTCAGAATAAGTTGGGAAATGAAATTGGATGTGTTACCTTTATTTATATTTAACTTAGAATATATTGTGAATTAGCATTTTTTCCTGAAGCATCTTTTTTAACTAATCCATTATTGTAATATTTGTTTTACTTTTTAGGATTTTATTTCTTCAAGCATTTGTCCAGTCAGGCATTTAAAAATGGCATCCAAACATGAAATAATGAGTGACCAGCGGTTTAGGAGGGTTACAAAAGACCCAAGATTTTGGGAAATGCCAGAAAAGGATCGAAAAGTCAAAATTGACAAGAGATTTCGAGCAATGTTTCATGACAAAAGGTTCAAGTTGAATTATGCTGTAGATAAAAGAGGACGCCCCATCAACCACAGCACTACAGAGGACTTGAAACGTTTTTATGACCTTTCAGATTCTGATTCAGATCTATCTGATGAAGATGATAAAGCACTGAACCAAAAGAAAATGAAGAAGAAAAAACCCCAGACTAACAACAAAATAGAATCAAAAAATCTAGTTGAGGAGAAAAAGAAAGAAACCAAGAAAATTAATCTAAAGGATTCTGGAGATAAAAGTGATTCAGATAACTCTGACAGAATCCAGAAAGTGAAAAAGTCATGCAAATCTAAGAAGGTAGATTCAAAAATAAGTCCCAAGAAAGACAGAGAAAAATTTACACAAAAAAGTGCAACAGAGAAGAAAAGCATTGTTCAGCACTGTACAGACTCATGTCCCAAAGGAAAACTAAGCACAGGAGACTTGGGCCCCTCTGAAACTGTGAAATCTCCCCAGGTCAAGTACTCTGAGACAAGAAGAGAAATGCAATCAGGTTGGTTGGAAAGAATTATAGGTTCTTTGATATTATATTATTTATTTTTATACTGATTTTTTTTTTTAAGAAAGCATATATAGTATTTTCATAATATAATGGGAATGATCAAATGCTTATTTGGGAGTATAAAGCTGTGAAAGAAAAAAATGCCATAAAATGATTATTAATTTTTTATTTGGTGCTATAATGGCTAAGAGAGGAAAACTTAAGGCTAATGAATGATTCTGATTTGTGGTAGGCACTAGTGAGAGCTATATTCTTTAGCCAGATAAAGTGTTATATGTTGTCATCACATAGTAAGAAGAGGTGTGTCTGAAAAGGGCTAGTAGAGTTGTGTGTTCATCCATCCTTCATTCAACTACTTTTAGTAACTAGTATGTGGCAGGTAGAAAATGAGTAAGACATGGTCCCCCATCTTGGGGCTACTGCTAGCTTATATGATGCCTGTGCAAATTAGAAAAAGTTATGCCCTGGGGCGCCTGGGTGGCTCAGTCATTAAGCGTCTGCCTTCAGCTCAGGTCATGATCCCAGGGTCCTGGGTTCGAGCCCCGCATCGGGGTCCCTGCTCCGCCGGAGGCCTGTTTCTCCCTCTCTCACTCCCCCTGCTTGTGTTCCCTCTCTCGCTGTGTCTCTCTCTGTCAAATAAATAAATAAAATCTTTTTTTTTTTTTTAAAGAAAAAGTTATGCCCTTTTGGATACATAGAGCTCTTAGAGTTCGCAGTTTGGTAAGGGACAGCATCTTTGAGTGAAGCAGTGGGTTTATTCCCCCTGAGCAGACACAGCACCTCTGCAAGGTGCATAGCTTGTTGAGTGGATTTGATCTTGATTTCAGCCCTTCCCAAGATCCAAGATCCTGTATTGCAAATAAAAGCCTGCTAAACTCTACAGTGGCACCAGCCAAAAGCAGCACTGTCCAGTAAAAAATGTGTAATTTTGAATTTTCTAGTTGACACATTAAGAAGTGAAAAAAGGTGAAATTAATTTTAGTAACATACTCTATTTAATACACCAAAAATTTGTTTTAATGTGTAATCAACTTAAATTTTAATGGCATAGTTTGCATTCTATTTTCATAGTAATCTCAAGTATAAAATTTGGACGAGCCACATTACAAGTGCTCAGTTGCCACATGTGGCTGCAGGTTACATACTGGACACCACATATCTAAAGTGGAAGAAATTAGATCTGTAACATAATAAAATAATAGTGTCATAAAAGATGTTTAGCAGAGGGCTATGGGAATTCAGAGGAAGAGGTCACTCAAGATATGGTAACCAGAGAAAAACTTAGGGGAAGTACCATAGGGTTTGGAAAAAGTAAATTGAGAGACCAGAGCACTCTGTATAGAATGGACTTTTTGAGCAAAGATATGGTTGGATATGTTCAGAAGAAATCAGTATCCCCATTTGATTAGATAATAAGATCTCTGAAGGGGTAAGCGAGTAATACATCTAGAAAAGATTGTTTGGAACTAAGAAACATCTGATTCTGGTTCATACTTACTTGTTTACTGAGCTTATTAAAATTTGGTGTCCCCTCCAGTAGCAAGAAATTTTGAGTGTTGGTGTTGCCTGTTGTTTATGTTGTTAACTGAAAAAATTGGTATTCAGATGAGCCAAAGGCTGGCCATGATTACAAGAGGATAGGCATTGGGAAAAAGTCAGAGAGGACTTGACAGGCTGAGATCACATTTGAAAGGTAGGAGGTATCAGGCAGTGGATAGAATTCTAGATAGCAGGAACTAGGAGGTAAGAGTGGGATCTCTTTCCATTTGTAGTGAACCAGGCAGCAAACTGAGGTATAGGGAGAGGGATAGGAGTTTGGTTACTGAAATTGGAAAATAAGAATAGGAACAGCAGCAAGGTTTGTTTGATGATAAGTTTGTGAGGCAAGTCAGTCTAGCATCTTAAATTTCACTTGATTTAGGGCACTGGATTAATAAAACGTATCCATATAATCCTTTGGATTGATTTTATAGAATCTTTTTGCCTATCCTTTTTTTATTAAAATTTCTCAATAAGCTTGAGAAATTAGGATAGATTAATCAGGAAACAAGGCTAAAGTGATTTATGTGAGGATACACAGAGCTGGGCCTGCAACTCAAGTCTTTGTAAAATCTTTCTACCGCCTCATATTGCTTCCAGTAATTTACATTGGTTCCACAGTCTAGAAAGGCAGTGTGTGTAAGTAGGGATTAGTGACTTCATATGTAAACATCTTTTGTTCATTATTCATCAGCTACCAGCAACTACTGTGTGCAGAGAGGTTTTTTTTTTTTTTTAAGATTTTATTTATTTGAGAGAGAGATCACAAGCAGGGGGGAAGGGGTAGAGGGAGAAGCAGACTCCCCACTGAGCAGGGAGCCCAGTGCAGGACTCCATCCTAGGACCCTGGGATCATGACCTGAGCCAAAGTAGATGCCTAACCAACTGAGCCACGCAGGCGCTCCTGCAGAGAGCTTTTTAAGTGCTACAACGTAAAGGTGATGTGAAGAGTGCAGTTTGGTATTATGGGTCATAAAATGTTGATTCCCAGCATTGCACCCCTAAGAACTTATTTTAAGTAAATAATTGGGCTTTTGTGCAAAGAATGTGCATCTTAGCATTGTTTTTAAAATTTTGAAAGTAACATAAATCATTAGGGAATTGATTAAATAAATTGTAATATATCCAAACATGTTTATGATATATGAAGTTTTAAAAATAAGTTACAAAATAGTATAAACTGTATGATTAGCTACTTAAAAAAATTAGTGGATACATCATAGAAAACAAATTTAGGGAATTATGTACCAAAATAACCATCCAGTTATCTTTGAAAAATTACCAGTCATTTTTATTTTCTTAATTAAACCATAATTAAACCATATTTTCTTAAGTTTTTTGCAATGAGCACTCATTACATTTATAAAGCATTTTTTTTTAGGTAGCTAGGTAAGTACTGTTTACAGTTACTATTGGAGCAGTACCATCCAGGAATAGAGATAATCCCACATTATCTAGCCAGTACATTGTGGACTCTGAGCGAATATTTACTGAATGAATCAATACTCTGAATGTACTTGATGTTGTCAAAAATATTAAAATACTAGATCTTTTTTAAGTCTTGCGTGTATCATTTTATTATACAACCCAGAGTGTGGTATGTGTACCATTGTCATATGTGAAAACAGGGCATATGTGAGATGATACTCAAACTTTTTTATGTTACTAGGTATGTATTTGTTTCAACATCTTAGGAAAAAATGTAATCACTATATTACATCTGTTAGAACAAATCTAATTTTTTTAACTTAAAAAAATTCAGTTTAATGAAAAACAGTGAAATGCAAAAATCGTTTAATGGTATAATAATGACTGATGCTTGAGAAATATTGCAATATTAGATAAAGCTAAGCCCCCAAGGTGTTATTTCTGAGCATATTGCTAAAGGTGAATTCTGATGCTTGTCTCGTAGTAACTTTCTTTCACTATTGTGGTGGCGTTTTCCTAATCCCATATGCAGAACTTAACAATCGTGCATTTTTTTTTTTTTTGCTTTTTCACACCTACTGGCTATTTTTTATGTTCCCCCACTCTCTTACATGGGTACATCATAGAAAACAAACTTAGGGAATTATGTACCAAAATAACCATCCAGTTATCTTTGAATGAAAAATTCAAAGATAAAATAAAAACCCATTTCTTTTCCTCCTAGCAGAACTCTTTTTCATTTAGCCTCAGGTCAAGTGGTTACTTCGTGAAGCCTTTCTTATTATAAATATCTCTCTACAGGGAAATTTAGATGTCTCTTCTGTGTTACTTTAGAACATAGCTCCATAAATCAGTAAACAATTTCTTTTTGTTTATGAACCTATCAAGAGCATTAGATCATGTTACAAGCCATCTCCCTTTTCCCTTTCCTGAGCTCAATGCATTTTACATAGTAGATAATAAATATTTGGTCAATGAATGACTATTATAAGATTATAGGACCAAGGGAAAAACTAAGTTCGAATTTCATTCCAAGTGTTAAGCTTTTAAATTTATTTTTTAATTCTACAAGCAGAGCCTGTAAGCAGAAACATAAGCTCCAACTTAAAGGTGAATAAAATGTGTAAGATACTGTATATCAACATACACATATACCCACAATAGAATCATACGATTGCTTTAGAAATAGAAAATGAGTTTTTTCAAAGTTATGTGGGCTAAAAAATCCAACTTAAGTAAAAACAGTCTTACTTTTCGTATATCGCTAGCCATAGTTAGTTACAAAGTTCAAGATTTAGCAGAAAACTTACTATTTTGCTCTGCATAGGTGATCTCATCCACATCACAACTTCTGTTATTACTACACATGAATGAAAAATTTTATCTCCAGCGTGCAACTTTTCAGAGCTGTAGACTCAGACGGCCAGCAGCCTTCTTGATATCTCCTCTTATGCGATTCAAAGGCACTTCAAATTCAGCATATTGAAAACTGAACTCATGATCTACCTCTACCAAACAGCAAACTGGTTCTTTTCCAACATCACATGTTTATCCAGTTAGCTAGCTAGCTCTGCACGCCAGGAAGCTAGAACTCATCTTTGACATTTCTAAAACTTCTCTGTCCCATACTGCAAGCCCCTGTCACTAATTACTGTTGATTTTACCTCCTGACTCTGCAACTCTGAAGTGAATCCATTCACGTCTTTTTGTCTCTTTCTAACAGTTTAGTGCTACCTTCATCTCTTGCTAGGAGTATAGTACTATACTTCTAATTCTGTAGTCACATCTGCTTTTGACTCCCTCCAGTTTTCTATAGCTAGTCAAGGTGATCTCGCTGTGCAAATCTGATGATGTTCCTCTTTCTGAAAATATTAACAGTGGCTTCTCACTGCTTTTATGACAAAGTCTAAACCTTCTCCATGGTTTTTGGGAAGCATGGCCCCTACCTCACTTTCAGTTTAATTTCTTACTTGACTCCTGGCCATCTGCAATCGAGACATTCTTGCCAATTTTTTCCTATTCGTGGATCTTTGCGTTTGGGTTTTTTTTTTGGTGTTTGGAACATTTCCCTCATCTATTAGTCTAATCTTGAATACCTCCTCTTCATCCTTCAAGTAGCAACTCAGTTATACTTATTTAGAGACTCTTATTGTATGCTTTTTATGTGTATTGATTTGATTGGTTTTATTTGGTTGATATCTGTCCATCTGTCCTCTCGACTATTAAGTTCATTGAGGGCACTGATAGCTTCTCTTGCCAATAATTTTTATTGAGCACCTAGCACACAGCAGGCACTCCATAATTACTGAATGAATATGTGAATCTACTTGTATGATCTGGGTATATGTCAAAATTTCTGTTAAGTAACTTCAGCATCAACTTTGCTGAATTTATGTTTTTTTAGTCTGTTTCATAGAAATTATATTTTTAATGCATTTGAGGTCAAAATAAGTTGGATTCCATTTAATTGTGTTTGCATTTTTTAAATTTCTCCCTCCTTTAATCTTTTTTGCAGTGATTCCACTAATAATGGCAAAAGACAGTGATGGTTATGGAAACTCTACAGGTGGTAAGATGTTTGACAAAGATGCTCTGGAGGAAGATTCAGAAAGTGCTAGTGAAATAGGTGATGAAGAATCTGAAGATGGAATTACAGGCACTGGTAGAACTTCAGCTGATAATGATGATGTTGATGATGATGTTGATGGAAGTGAAAGTGCTGAGGAGGAGGATGAAGATGAGGATAGTGACAATGATGATGAAAGTGACAGTGGCCCTGATCTTGCAAGGGGTAAAGGAAATATAGAAACTAGTTCTGAAGATGAAGAAGATATGGCAGATTTACTGCCAGAGGACTCTGGTTTTGAGCATGCTTGGAGAGAATTAGATAAAGATGCTCCTCGGGCTGATGAGGTGAACTTTTGAATAAATTATTTGTGAAAAACACAGTAAAAGTAGCTTTTATGGATGGTAGAATTGATGTCATTAAATTGAGTGGGAAAACCTTTATTGGTAAATAATATTCTTAATGATCATTCTGATTAAAACTTTTTGATATAAAATAACTTCTTGATATGGAAAGTAGCTATATAAATTAGATGTCTGTCCAAGCAAATAGAGATCAAAGAAAAGTCACATGAAATTTTTTTTTTTTAAGATTTTATTTATTTATTTGACAGAGAGGGAGACAGCGAGAGAGGGAATACAAGCAGGGGGAGTGGGAGAGGGGGAAGAAGGCTTCCTGCTGAGCAGGGAGCCAGATGCTGGGCTCCAGACCTGAGCCAAAGGCAGACGCTTAACGACTGAGCCACCTAGGCGCCCCAGGTCACATGAAAGTTTTAGAAGATAACTTATTGTAGCTGGTAGTTTATATTTCAGTTCCTAGTGCACTATTGGAAATACTGTAGGGTAACATACTCAACCTCCATACGCATTCATGGGTAGCACAATAAACTTGGTTGTTAAAAAGTCAGCTGATTATCAAGTTCTGATTCAAGAACTAAGAACCTAGTAAGAGAAAGTGCTTATCTGCTGACGGTTTTACCACTGTGACTCAACCAAAGTTTTCTTTTACATGTTGAAACTACTTAGATAAATACTGTATTGGTGATTTCAGAATCTGAGGAGGAAAGAAGACACATACTTTTTTGTATATTTTGCAAGTGATGGGAATGATAGAGATTATGTAATATTTAATTTTTCTCATTTCTTAGGTTACATGTCGATTAGCAGTTTGCAACATGGACTGGGACAGATTAAAGGCAAAAGATTTGCTAGCTCTGTTCAATTCATTTAAACCTAAAGGGGGTGTTATATTTTCCGTAAAGGTGAGAATTGATTTCATTTTGAAATATTTCTAAACATTTAAGCTTAATCTTCTTTTTAAGTCATAGTTTTAAGGAAAATAATCTGGCAGTTGTCTGGTACAGTTAGGTACAAAACTGGTAGAATAAATATAAAAGAAAGGAAGAGGTAAAATTATTGCTATTGATGGGTTATGTGATTGTATGTATTTTAAAAACCTAAAGAAATCAATTGAAAAGCTATTATAAAGCTCAGTAAAGGGACAGAATAAAATATTTTTAATTGCATTCTTCAATTCTTAACCAGTTAGGAAAAAAATCTATTTTTACTAGCAGTAGAAATGTAAAATCCTTGGGAATTACCTTAAACATATATGATATATATGAAGTAAACTATAACACTGGATAAATTTGAAAAACTTAAATGTTGAGATACCATATTTTTGGAGAGCAAGCATAGTGATTTAAGAATTTAGGCTTTGCAGTATGACAGACCTGTATTCAAATCTTGATTCTGATGCATGCCATGTGATCTTGGGCATTTTATTAATTTCTCAGATGTGTTCTCTCACCTGACAAGTGGATATAACTAGCATTTCCTAGGGTAGTTGTAAGGATAAAATAAGAAGAAGCTTACACTAAGTATTTAGTACAGTGCCTGAAACAACTCTAAATTACTGTTCTGTTTAAGTATTTAAAGATGTCAACTCTATAGTTTTAGTGTAGTTTCAAGCATAATCTCAGTTCCTATCAAAGAAAAAGGCTACCAGTAATCATCTAAAAGAATAAATAAGTCAAAATGACTAATAAATTTTTAGGAAAACATATCAGTATAAAAGGATTTGCCCTGTCAGATACAACATGTGAACATTTTATATTGCTACAAGAGTTAACAAGTTCAGGTGAAAATGGAAAGACGAATTGATGGAATGAAATAGATAAATAGAAGAGTTTATATTATAATATAGACCAAAGTAAGCTTGAATACCTGGCATTGGGACAAATGAGTGAGTCTTTGTGTAAAGAGCTTAGTTCAGATCTTCACCTCATCATAGTCCAAAATAAACTCCAGATAAAATAAGGGAAAAAAATTAAAACTCAAACCACAGAAACAGAATAAAATGGTATTGTGTTTTTGTTAAATCTTGTGTTTCAGGAAATGGATAGTAGGAATATCTAGACTTAGAAAAGAGAAAAACAGAATCAACAGATGTGACTACATATGTATTTAAAGCTTTTACATCAAAACCTATTCCACTCAAATTAGTAAGAAAAACTCGAATCCCTATTTGATAGATTGCATATTGCAGAGAACTCAGAAAAGCATGTATTAGTTAGCAAAAATATGTTAAGGCCAGTAGCATCAGAACAATACAAATTAATATAGTTATATTTTTTCTCAAAGTAGCCAACATACAAAACTACCAAATCCCAATGAGGGAATCCTTTCTCTTTTACCAAGACCATCTAAACAGTGTGATAAGATTATCATCAGTTCTTTTCTATTTAAAGTATTTCTTAAAGCATTGGATAAATGATATGACTTAAGAGATAAAATAAAATTGTTTTTATGTTTTATATACTTCTTTCATCATTTTTGTATATTTTGTGTCAACTAATTAGTCATTTTGTGTGTGTGTTTACTTTTAAGTTCCTTGAGCACTTAGACTCTTGTTTTGCTTTTCTTAATTTTTTCCCTTGGATCCCAGGACCATCTTGTCCCAGTTGATGTATGCAGGAGATAATTCTATTTTTGTTCTTAAGCTGCACATCTGTTACTCTCCAGCCAAAATGACTATTTTTAAGGAGACTCCTCAGGATGTTTTAGCTTCCTGTAGTAGGTTTGGAAGTGAGTCATCCTTCCTGTTTTCATCGAGTTCAGTTGTAACTCTTAGAGTTCCTGACCTTGACAGGTCTGGATGTTCTAAGAAAAGTAAAGTATAAATTACATTGATCTTATTTTTTTGTGTTTAGATATATCCTTCCGAGTTTGGAAAGGAGAGGATGAAGGAAGAGCAAGTTCAAGGACCAGTAGAGTTATTAAGTATTCCTGAAGATGCTCCTGAAAAGGACTGGTATTAATCTGTTACAGAAAATAAAACTAAATCTCATGAATTCATGTCACTAACTCAGAATTCTGGTCACTTTAATTGGTCTAAAGTTTATGTTGTGCCTGCCTTTTATGGTTAAAACAAGTTGCAGAGCAGATTAAAGCTTGTCAGAAGTGACAACCTTTTGTGTGTATATTCATATTTCTGTATTCACAAAAACAATTATTGCAGTTTTGAAAAATGTTCCATGATTAGACTGATTTAGGGTTCTCAGCCTCCTTGCTCTTAATTAGTAAGTTTTGGTTTTTTCCTGAGATATTGCTTTCCATATATGTGTCACTGAAATTCTGTTTGCCTTTGAAATATATGTATTTTTTAATTTGAGGATTAAATAAAATAATGATAACAGGTTTTATTTTCATAATGTGTAGAAAAATTTTAAGGTAGTTTTTAAACCACTAGGTGGAGCTATATGTGCACATAATAAAAATGGTGGTTAAACAGACTGGTGGCAGACAGCCAATAAGACCCTCAAAGAGTATGTTGTAGTTAAATGAAATTAAACTTAAAACCATTTAGACTTGACAACACATAAATCTGGAATAAACATTTTACAAGATCAGGAATTTCTTTGTACTTAGAGCTAATGCTTTCCTAGCATATTTATTTTATAATACAGTGATCTTGTTCAGGAGTTTTACTTGAGGGACTATATGTAGTAGCAAAACAAAAAAATGACTATTCAAGAGTTAAAATTATGAGTAAGCATATGTAATTCTTACACTCTCCTTTTCTAGATACTAAATTTTAATTAAAATACCTAGTCTGTGCTTTGTCAAAATAATAAATTGAGCTTAAATATTTAATGCCCATAAATCACGAAGGAAAGATAGATTGGATGAAGTCTAGTTTGTAATATATTTTTCTTGAAATAATTAACATTTGTTTTTTAAAGGAAGATAGGTTGTGTTCCTGTATAGGTAAGCTTAATGAGTTTTCTACCTTTTAGGACTTCCAGAGAAAAATTGAGAGATTATCAATTCAAACGACTCAAGTACTATTATGCAGTAGTAGACTGTGATTCTCCTGAAACAGCTGGTAAAATTTATGAGGATTGTGATGGCCTGGAATTCGAAAGTAGTTGTTCATTCATAGATTTAAGGTAATCCAGTATGTGTCTTACCAATTTTATCTTGTAGCACAATATGATTTTAGGAAGTAAGATATTAGGCTGGTAGTATTTTCTGTTGTTTCATATTGTAAAAAAATGATTTTTTGCTTTAGGTGAACTCTGTCCTATGGAACGTCACTCTTAACAAAGAAAACTATAATGAGAAAATGCTAAAGTATCGTGTATGAGTCACCCAACATTTATATCCTGAATTTCAGATATATTGGCTACGTTTTTAGGATAATGGGTTATATGCAGTGATATTCCTTTGCAACTCTCTTTTAGAACTGGGAACCAGGTGAATTAATTGAAAAAAAAAAAGCATTGAGGTGGGGGCAAAGGAATTTGCTAATAAATTGGTACCTCTAGACCTGTGCTAATAACAGTAGCTACTAGTCATATCTGTTTAATTAAAATTTTTAAAAATTTTAAATTTATTCATTTGCTTCATCACTGGACACATTTCAAGTACTTACTGGCCATATGTTGGACATAGCAGATACAGAACATTGCTATCATCACAGAAAGTTCCACTGAATGGTGCTGCTCTAAATGCTCAGTGAATGGATGGTGTTGCTGGCATTGTCTTCAGACTTGGGCGTTATTTTCACCCCATGCACAGGCTTCACTGGCCCAAAGCTGAAAAACCTTAAATGGTGGTAAATGTCAGTTCTGAGGAAATGGGAAGCTGAACTACTATACCATTTTATCATTAACTTAATGCTTTTGAACCCAATAAACCATTCTTCTATGATACTTTGAATAGAAATCAGTTCTTTGTATCCAAGTTTGTGAGAGGCTTTGTTCTCAAAATGAAAATTTCCAAAAAAAATTTGCATCATTTCATAGTGCCTGGCTTTCATACTTCAAAGGCATTTGGACTGGTAGAAAAATACAAATAAAAATTTTGAATTGATAATTTGAGGTAAGATTTTAGTATGCTTGCCTTTATAACAAGAAGGGCTTATCTCATCAGACAAGTATTTTTTTTTTCTTTTCTCTCTTAACAGTTTCAATAGGAGGTACTTGTTTTGAATGTTTAAATAGTAGGTACCAAACATTTGTTAGAATGTCAAACTCTGGGTTTCATGAATTCATGTTAACATGTTCTTTTCAAGATCATTTTGTTCTCTCTGTTTCCTTTTTGGGACATTTCCATGCAATGTTAGAATAAGCTCTGGCAGGCCTAGAAAATAAGATCAATGACCATGGAAAAAATTTACATTCCCTGTTTTATTTTGTTAAACATAACATCAGAAAAGAAAATTGAGTTTTCTGCTGCCATCCAATTATCTAGAAACTTATTTTCATCTGCCCCAAAATATAAATGCATGCATATTAATAACATTTAAAAATATTGATTTCAGATATTTTTCTTCCAGTAAGTCTTTGCAAAAGTATAGCTGGAGAAGGATATTGTGTAAACCTAATAAGCCTTAATTATCATATGCTTTTTGTGTGTGTGGAACCAAAATCTCCTATATAAATTACAAAGCCTAAATATATTAACCATGGGTTATTTAATTCTGCTTTTTCCCCCTATTTTTTAGCCTAATGCCTAAGCATTGTCATAGAATTTACAGTGGCTAATTTATATCTAACAGCTAATTATTTGTGAAAAAATGTTGTAAGATAAGATTATGAAGATTTTCTTAGTCTTAAAGAATCAACCTTAAGCTTTTTCCTTATTTTCAGTGACACCTTATATGTCTGATACTTTACATTCAGAACACTTATCCACTACTAATTGTGTTTGATCTTCAGAATATCATATAGCAAGCCAGCACTGTGCTATCAGGAGTCTAGGTCTTTTTGAAACATGAGGGACCCATGTGCGTTTGCACTTGACTCATATTAACTGACTCCCAACACAGGGTTTCTACCTACAGAGTTCACTCAAATTTAGTGGAATTACAGATTTATAGTTTATTTGTGCCAAGGTTATTTCTAACATTGTTTGCCCCATCTACATGTGTGTTCTATAGAAACTTTTGTATGGTATGTATGTATAAACTGTAACTAATTAGAAGAGAACCTAAACTCTGGTTGTTTATCACTAAAGCATATGTTTAAATAAATTTATTTTTTCTTTGCTTCTTAGGTTTATACCAGATGATACTACTTTTGATGATGAGCCCAAGGACGTAGCCTCAGAAGTGGATTTAACAGCATATAAACCAAAATATTTCACATCTGCTGCAATGGGAACATCAACGGTATTTCTTAACTTTTAAAAATATATGGCTGGACTCTTGCTTTCAGAAAAGAACTTGTTTATTATTTATGTATAGCATCTTTAGAAATGGAAAGTATTCAAAATTTTAATGCACAAATACAAATAGAAGTGAGACATAAGTGTATTTGCATTTTTATCTACCACATCTGTTTGAACCTGTTTTCAGATTTTTGTTATGCCTTTAAGCTTGAGTCAATTACCTGCAAATGTTTCTTTTTTTCTCCTGTCTTTCCCATATATTCTTATTCAGTTAGATTCTTTAATAAGTAATATGTCAGTTATTAATATCCTAGGGAGTGGGGGAAGGAGGTAACAGATTACCTGAAATCATAGTTAAAACCAGTGGAAATTTTAAATAGGAACACATTTTTTTCTGCAGATATGATCCAAAATTGTAAAAATTGAAGTAGAATAATTCAGGACTATTAGATGTCACATTATTGCTTAGTAATGAACAGCCAAAAGATTTCTATTGAATTAATTTGTTATTTAGCTGCCTACCTTCTCTCTTCTTCTCCCCCGCTGCCCCCAAAAAACCTTCTGCCCACAGATAAGACTCTGCAGGAACCACACAAGTTTCCCGTTGCCTTTTCTGTGCTCTTCTGAGGATAGGCTGGTGGTAGAGAGAGCTACTGCATCTGTCGCATTCTGTATTGGGCACTGTGTGGCCTTGATTAGTTACTGAGTATGGTAAAACCCCACCATTATGCCATAAGTGAAGTTTAAAAGATTCAATAACATAAAATATAGGGTCAGGTTATTTTCAAGACTGAAAAATGACCAAGGCAAGTCTGTCCAGACAGCCATTCTGGAATTCCTAGGGTCTGGCCATACCATCCACATATGTACCAGTTCCAGCAGCAGTTTTATGGTTATCACTCGGGCAAATTATCAGAATAAGGATAATTCGTAATTAGAACTTGTAAGGTAGTGACAGCTATCTTAAAGATCCCTTGGTTAATTGGTGCCCATTTTGTTGCCCTGATCTGAGGAGATTAGCCTGAGGAAAAAAATAAAATAGGAGACCCACCCTGTAATGAAGCTAAAACTTCTGACAAGACCCTATCTGAGAATGGGGGCTTCATGGAGGACAGGAGCCAAACCAGTGATGTTACAGATTAATTTCTGTATCATGAGGGTTTACTGGACTTCCAACCCATAGATGCCTTTCTTATCAGTGGCTCTTAATCTTTTTTAAAAGGGACCCTACTGAAATTCTGTTGAAAGCTTTATTAATAGATTTCGTGTAGTTTGTAGACCTCCTGAAATACTTAGAACTCCGGGTGAAAAACATGTTTTTGTGGATTCGTAATGTTAACTTTTTCACTAGTGCGTTTTATTTCTTTTCCCTACAATTAATAGAAACACTGGTGAGTTTTTACTCCTAATATTAGAGTAGCTTGCATATAGCAGAGTTAGGAGGAAAAAGGTACAGGTTAATAGAAATGGTTCCTCTTTCATAAGTAAAATACTTTTTATTATGCATGTCATTTGTTATTTGTTTTAGCTTACGTCTTTTTTAGCTTAGTGATAAATATTCTGTGAGTGAGAGTTACTGACACTTCTATTTTTATTTGTTTTATTGGTGAAAGGTGGAGATCACTTGGGATGAGACTGATCATGAAAGAATTACAACACTCAACAAGAAGTTTAAAAAGGAAGAGCTTTTGGACATGGATTTTCAAGCCTACTTAGCTTCCTCTAGTGAGGATGAAGAAGAGATAGAAGAGGAGCTACAGGGTACTTGTTAATCTTTTGATGTTTTATATTTGTAAGCATTTAGATGCCTAATCTAGACTTGTTAATGGAAATATGTCTTTGGCGGTAGCTTAAAAGGGAGTGCCAAGCTAATTCTTAAGCTGTCTGCAAAACATATTCCCATGTATAGTGTTATATACATCTACAAACAGTATTTGAAATTTTTATTTAGAGGCTTTTTTTAGCCTAAATTTCTTTAACCACGAACACTTTGTTTAAAAACTGTTACCAGGGGCGCCTGGGTGGCTCAGTCATTAAGCATCTGCCTTCGGCTCAGGTCATGATCCCAGGGCCCTGGGATCGAGCCCCACATCAGGCTCCCTGCTCAGCGGGAAGCCTGCTTCTCCCTCTTCCACTCCTCCTGCTTGTGTTCCCTCTCTCGTTGTGTCTCTGTCAAGCAAATAAAAAAATAAAATCTTTATAAATAAATAGATAGATAGATAGATAGATAGATAAATAAAAACTTACCAAACAAAAAAGCCTGGCCTTTTAGATTTGTCCTGATTCATATAGTTTTGCAGTCTGTTAACAAACTAGTTAAATACTCTATTACCCCCCTAGTTTTTTTAAAAAAAACTAAGAGCTTCTTTTGGATTGACATTTTTTTTTTAAGATTTATTTATTTATTTAGATAGTGCAAGCCAGAGGGGCAGAGGGAGAGGGAGAGAGAATCCCAAGCAGACTCTATGTGGAGCCCAATGTGGGGCTTCATCTCAGGATCACAACCCTGAGAACATGACCTGAGCTGAAACCAAGAGCTGGATGCTTAACCAACTGTGCCACCCAGGGCATCCCAATTGATTGAATATTTTTTATATCCATTTTCTCTTCAAATAGTTTAGAAAATAGACTATTTCTGTTCATTTAGAAATTATCCTAGAAATTATGACTTGCATTCTTAATTTACTAAGGTCTAATGATAATTAATATTTTTACCCTCCTAGAAAATACAGGGAATCTTAAAACACCTCTCATGCTATCCTGTGTATTGTAATTCTATTTTTTTGTAAGTCCTATGGGCTATTAATATTTAAACTGCCCTTACTTCCATTTAGCCGCATTTTCTCCACTTTCTTTGCTCCTTATTCTTTCTTAAATATCATCCTTCTGTCTAGGATCATTTTCCTTCTACCTTATGTATATCCTTGATAAGTTCTGGTACTATTTGTTGGTGTCAAACTCTCTTGAGTTTTAGTATAAAAATGTCCTTATTTTGCTTTCATTTGTGAAAGATACTTTCACTGGCAAAAAAAAATTGTAGGTGGGAAGGTCTCTCCATCCCCACACTAATGATAATATTCTACAGACTTGTAGTTTCATTGTTGTTTTTGAGAAATCAGTTGTCTTTTTTTCATTCTTTTGAAGATTGTCTAGATTTCTTTTTTCTTTGATTGCTTTTAAAGTTCTTGTCTTTTTTTTTTTTTGGCCTTTCTGCAGTTTTACTGTGAACAGATTTCTTTTTATTTGTGTGCTTGGTCTTTGTTGGGTTTCTTATATTTGTATCATGGTAGCTTCCATCAGTTTTGGAATTTTCTCAGCCGTTATCTAAATCAGATATTTCTTCTAAACTATCCTTCTGGTATTCCAATTAAGTATATATATTGTTTCTTTCCACTATAACTTCCATCTTTCTACTCTCATATATTTCTTAATCTGTTGTCTCTCTCTGCTGTGTTCTGGATATTTTCTTCTGACCTATCTTCCAGTTCACTAATTTGCATTTCAGCATTGTTGAATCTGTTACTACATCTATCCACTGAGTTCCTAATTTTGGTTATTGTATTTTTCACTTCTAAAAGTCCTATTTGGCTATTTTTCAAATCAGCAATATCACTTTTTATAATTTTCTATTCATTGCAGATATTTTTAATGCTTATCTCTGTAAATGGTGTAAGCATGTTTTTATAGTCTATGTCTGATAATTTCAGTATTTTAAGTCTTCTTGGGTTCATTTTTGTTAATTTATAAGATATTTCTCCTTTATTTGTATACATGGTTAACTTTATGTGCTAATTTGATAGTTGAGATGAGTATCTAATCAGAGAACTTTCATTTACTATGGTCATTATAGGACTACATTAGTCCCAAGTTTTAAGGCTTCAGGTTCCTTGGACTTTGTGGGTGATACAAGTCTTCATGAGGGCTGGTTTACTTCTGGTTGGCTTCTATCCTAATTGTATATCCTTCTGGGCCCTGCTTAAAGTGGACATAGTAGTTGAAATCTCCTCTTCTCTGGTAACATTTGTCCTCTTGGCCCTGCCAGGCTGCCAAAACTAGTTTAGTTTCATAGCTGTGTTTCTTCTGTGGATCAGTAAATGTTCTCAGGGACAAATAATTCTTGAATACAGGATCAACTCCCTGGTGCTCCCTTCTTGATTTTGACTTGGTAATTTTTTACTAATTTGTCAGTTCTTTGAAGTTTTTTTTTTCTTTTTTTAAACCCATTGAAGATTTTAAAAATACTTCATCTAATTTTATATCCTTGGTGAAAAGGTTGGTTTGAAAAATCTAGCTTGCCATGAATGGAAACAGAAGTTTTCAAATTACCTGTGTTTTATTTAAAAATTTGTTTTGATGATTGAAATGATCAATGGTGTATTTTCTAGTTGGATATGCTGTTTGCCTAAAATAACTCATTTTTTTAAAATAGAACCAAAAAAACATCTTTTTCCCCTCTATGTAGTCTGGCTGTGTTTGGAAATGGTTGCTTGATTGTAATTTCTTATCAGTTTTTGTTTGATGCTATCTCCCTGATACATTCACATCTTCATCTGCCTTATCTAATAGAATTCCCAGTCACACAAAATTGTGTAAGAGGTTTAGTGCTGACAACAAATACCATAAATGTTAAGCATAGATATAAGTATTTTAAATTAGTAGTGGTGAATATTGTTTTATTTATAGCTTAATGTTTTCCATAGCTGTCTTTTGGTTTTCCTTTTGCATGTGTGTTATTTTTATGACCTGAACGTCAAATTAAATAAAATTCTTCTTTAGTATTAACATAGGACCATTAATTCTTAACTTTGTTAGGTCCTGTGATTGGCCTGTCATTGTTTCTTTAGAGTACTGAAGACACTGCATCGTTTTTCTGAGTTTTTCATAAAGTGCTACTCTTGAACTATGCTGTACACATGGAATGGAGAATCATGCTTCATCATTCTAGTTTCTTTGTTCAGACATCTCATATTAATAAAACCACATAATTTCTTAGGTATTTAATCGTCTTTGAAAAAGTATGACTTGCAAGGGTAGTTATGTTGGGCACAAAAGCCCTCTCATTCTTTTAAGGCCTCAGTGGTGGCTGTTGCTTGTTAACATTTTGGCTTTCCAAACAGTTCAGTGACCATTTTATTTCTAGTGTGCCCAGAAGAACTAAGCCCTTTTTCAAATAGCCTTTGAAATATATATACTGATTTATCTATATATTTTTTTATTCAGATGCCTATATGGTCATTTAGCACTTTGTGTGCTAAATAGTTTTTTCTTCCCATTAGCGGCTCTAGGTTAAAGGAAAGAAGAGAACATGTATACTTGTGAAGATTGGGTGTATGTTAACAGTTTTCTTTGATTGGTTTGGAAGAACTGACCTAGATTTTAAAATGACATTATTGGCATTTGGGCAAAAATGTATTAATTTGTCAATGTATTCTTAAGATCTGGGCCCTCTGGTTTCAAATCCTGAGTTTACCACATAGTAGAGTTATATAGGTTAGGTTTCCTAAGCCCTTGTGCTTTTCTTTCCATAGCTATGAAATGAGGATAATAATAGTACCTGGCTCATGGTTGGAAAGATTGAGTTAATGTTTATAAAGTGCTTAACATCCTATCCCATATCATATATTTTTATGTCTAAAACTTTAAGAATTAATGGCTTTTTGTTTGAAATACACTACTCATTAAGTTTTAAAAGAATGCATTTTTTTTTCAGTATTTTAGTTGATTGCCAGCTTCCTTTAATCTGTAATTTAGTGCCTATGATAGATACATCAGTATATTTGAACGCCTTAGAGTTACTAGAAGGTCTTAGTGTTTATAAAAGATCATTGCAGGGCTTCTTACTATTGGATTAGTTTGTTCGTTCCTTATATAGTAGTAAGGCTTTCACAAAGTATTGTCCTTGATTTGGAAAAAAAAAAACAGACATACATGAGTTATCCCACATTTTAGAGCTTCAGAAAGTAAAATTTTAGTACTGGAAAAAATCAACTTAAAGTAGGCCATCAGAGACTTACCACTAAAATTTCAACCTGGAAGGAGCTTGCTTCTAATTATGTTTTCAGAAGTAAGCTTTTAATAGAAAGAAATACATTGCCATTTTGTTAATGTGTTCCTGATGTTTTATCCATTGAATTATGGGATACATGACAGAATTCCATCCAACATTATTTTTGTGGCACAAAGCACAAACAGGAAAAAAATGAATTTCAGCTGTTTGAGTGAAAATATAAAAGTGTGATAGGATGGAAAGAATGTCCTGGACTATTTTTTTATTCATTTAGAGAAAAAACTATGAAAACATTTACTTAACCAGTGCTTTTTCCATGTCACCTTTTTTAAGATGTGAGGACGATCTTAACATTAATGTTTGACAGCTAAATGCTTAATGATGTTAGACATTTTTAGTGACCAGTTAGCCATAACTTAAAGAAGAGAGGGTCTTCATTATGCTGCTTCTAAATTTTCCTTTACCAGGGACGTTTAGTCAATTCAATAAGTCTGTATGTTTTGCATTAAAACCCAGGTTCTCAATTTATGTTTTTGACTTGGAAAATTACAGTGGAAATACAGAGCAAACAAACTTTTCATGTATTAGTTTTCTTTGGTATTTGTTGCCCATGAATTTTATATTGTTCCTTTGTATTCTAATTATTTTTATAAAATTAGGAAATGGAAATGTGGGTATTTTTCCGCACAGGGATATTAGTTGAATTAATTTCTAATTTATTAACTTTCATTCTCAGTATACTAATGAGGTCCTGAGAGTAAGCATACTTTTATTCACCATCAAATGGAAAAGACTCATTATTATTTGTTTTGGATTTCAAGGAGCTTCCTTTATCTGTCTCTTCAGCGTAAACAGTTAAATCCATGTACCAAATGCATCCCAACAATATTCAGCCTCCTTTTAATTTTTAATAATTTAAAATATAAATTTTATATTTTAAAATTTTTTTATATTTATTGTATTTAAATTTTATATTTTTATATTTTTAAATAATAATTTAAAATAATATTTTAAAGCCAGTGTGCAGATGGCGGAAGACATAAAGAGGGATAAAATACTGTCTCTCCTGTCTTGTTTATAGGGAAGAGAAAGTCCAAGGTGTTGCATGTCTATAAAATTATTTTGAAACATGAATTTTAATAAAAAGGGAGATTCCCAATATATTGCTTAGACAGTGCTAACTTATATTGCAAGTGATTTTTATTACAAACAAGACCAATGCTTTCATCTAATTCATTTAATATTAAGTGTGTCTGATTTTGATATTCTGTTGTATTTTATCTGACAACATCTTTTAGAAGGTGCTATAGTGACTGTGAGATTTAAATATTAGATTTAAAAGTCAGTTATTTTTGTGTATTAAATGAAATTGATTTTTTTTATTAGGTGATGATAAAGTCAGTGTGGAAGAAGATGGGAAAACAAAGAAAAATCAGAAAGATGATGAAGAACAAATTGCTAAATACAGGCAGCTCTTGCAGGTTATTCAAGAAAAAGAAAAGAAAGGCAAAGAAAATGATATGGAAATGGAAATTAAGTGGGTTCCAGGTAAGAATTAGATGCTCATTTAATGTTCACTTGTTTTTATTCATTTCAAGATGTTGAGTGCATTTTAGATACGAAGGAAAAGAACATTAACTCTTAGAAATGTAAGCCTAAAAACATCTTATTTGCCAGGAATGTTTTGGTGAGGAAGTTAACATGGTATTTGCATACCTCATTTAATTCACTTAAGGACTAGTGTTATAGACTCTTGCCAGTTTATTCTTGATTGGTTTCTTTGATTTACTAACTACAAATTATTTCTGTCCATTTATGAAGGTAGACCTTTCCTAGGTTTGATTCCAGTATTCTCAGGATATACAAACTTGAATCCAGGCACCATGCATTCTAAAGTCATTAAACTTCTTTTTAAAAATGTGTAATTCATAAGTGAACTTTTCTCCCATAACTCCTACTAGACCTTAATTACCAAGGTTTCACTAGCAGAAAATATGTCATACATAGTTTTCCATCTCAGTTTTGCTGTGAAGAGTCAAAGAAATACAGCATTGTAAGTGATTTTTATAACTGCCTTGAAGGGCGCCACGTATTTTTTTAGAGTAGTACAATACTAATTAAGACCATGTCAAAGCTAAGCAAAGATAAAAGCTAGTATAAATGAGGATTGTTTTCTAGCATACCCATTTTTTCAGCAACCTAAGCAAAGCAGCTTGTACCCTTGGAACCAATATTGATTTTGGCCACTGTTTACATACATGTATATCTGTTTTTTTAATTTCAGTATAGATAACATATGGTGTTATAGTCATTTCCAGTGTACAACATACATGTATATCTTTTAAAGCTAGGTAGAATTTTTGACCAGGATTCAGTTCTTTTGCCATAATTCATCTCTAGATGAAAGAATACTGATAACTTGTAAGAATATCATTGCTTAAAAATTAAGTGTTTTATATTCAATTATATCTCTTTCCTACAACTAGTATGTTTTTTACTGGGAATAAAATGTTTGCATAGATTTTTATTTGGGGGCATATTTTGATATTTGAGAGTTGATTGACTATTGTAATAAATTTCCTAGGATGGACTCGTCCCCTGTAGGTACTATGTTGTAGCCCATTTGTTTTAAATGTTTGTCTTTGGCAGGAAGTGGTGGTAAGAAAAAATGAAATTTAGTAGTATTATCATCTGAACAATGGTT
This sequence comes from Eumetopias jubatus, assembly GCF_037043125.1. Lineage (NCBI taxonomy): Eukaryota > Metazoa > Chordata > Mammalia > Carnivora > Otariidae > Eumetopias > Eumetopias jubatus. Next base: position 101,471,660 of record NW_028274815.1, read on the forward strand.
GGGGGAACTCAGTTTAGCCTGGAGAGAAGAAGTCTAAGAAGTGACTTACTAGTTATTTTCAAGTATTTGCAGAATGAATATATTAATGAAGGCTCCATTACTCTTATTACATCAGAAGTCAGTATTTTTACCAGTAAATCAAAGTTCAAGGAAATTAGAGTTCAACATAATTTAAAGAGGAATTCTCTTCATCATTAGAATTGTCCAGCAAAAAATCAAAGAGGCTGCCTTAAGGGGTTGGGTGCCCTTTTCAGTAAGTCTCACAATACGACAGTATTACCATATCACTCAGGGATGTTTGTGAAGCAGTATTTTACTTGAGGTCCTTTATTTTATGATTCTAAGGAATAGATTCTAAGGAATTCTAAGGACTTAATTCTTTTAAGTCAAGTATGTTGTAATTGAAGTTTAATCTTAGAATGAGCTCAATGAACAGGTTTTAAGATTTATTTATTTATTTTCGAGAGAGGAAGAGAAGGAGTGCACGTGTGTGCTGGCGGGTGGAGAGGGAGAGGAAAAGGGAGAGCAAAAATCTCAAGCAGACTACCCGCAGAGCACGAAGCCCTACCAGGGCTCAATCCCATGACTTATGACCTGAGCCAGAATCAAGAGTCGGACACTTAACTGACTCAGCCACCCAGGTGCCCCCAAATGAAGATATTTTAAATGAACACTTTAAAAAAAAAAAAGACTTTGGGGCGCCTGGGTGGCTCAGTCGGTTAAGCAGCTGCCTTCAGCTCAGGTCATGATCCCAGGGTCCTGGGATCGAGCCCCACATCAGACTCCTTGCTTCGAGGGAAGCCTGCTTCTCCCTCTCCCTCTGCCTGCCGCTCCCCCTGCTTGTGCTCTGTCTCTCACTATTTCACTCTCTCTGTCAAATAAATAAATAAATAAATCTTTAAAAAAAAAAAGGTTTTATTTGACAGAGAGCACAAGCGGGGGGAGCGGCAGGCAGAGGGTGAGGGAGAAGCAAGTTCCCCGCTGAGCAGGGAGCCCAACGTGGGGCTTGACCCCAGGACCCTGGGATCATGACCTCAGCCAAAGGCAGATGCCCAACCAACTGAACCACCCAGGTGCCCCTCTAATAAACAGTTTAAATTGAAATATTCAATTGACTGAGAAGGCAGATTTATTATAAACTTGATTGAGAAGTTTATAGCAAATACTTCAGCTTTGTCAAGTGGACCAGGTCAAACCTTTGTCTATATTAATACGGTTATATAGGGAAAATACAAACAAGTGATAGCTATACTTGTATTTATAACTGGAAGATAAAAGTAATACAGTTTTCCTGGGATAAACCTCACTTGGTCGTGGTATACTACCTTTTTTATATATTCCTGGATTCAGTTTAGTAATATTTTGTTAAAGATTTTTGCACCTTTGATAAATGATGAGTATTTGTCTATAGGTTTTGTTTCTTGCATTGTCCTTCGTTTTTGGTGTCAGGGTAATGCTGACCTCATAGAATGAATTGTGTGAACTGTTCCCTTTTCTATTCAGCAGTACATTTTTATCTTGACTTTAATTTCCAGATATAATATTGTCACAGAAAATATTTTGAAAATGAAAAATTATCATCTGTAATTCCACTACCCTAATTTAGCCACTAAATGATTAGTTGGATTGATTTAATTTACCATTTCTTTGTTGTTGAATACTTAATCATATTTCCAATCTTTCATTGCTATAGACTTATGGCATTGGGAAGAAATGTGACTGAAGGCCTTTAGCAATCTCATACCATAAATATCAGTATTTTCTTAGACTCTTCACATTCATCACCAGCTGAGTAATTGACTTGCTGTCTTAGGGCCTTTTACTTTTAAACAATTTTTTTAAACAAAGATATCCATCCGCTCCCTTCTCCGTTTTAGAAATGTCTTTGTATGTAGAGAGCAGTCAGACCACAGGGAAAAGCTAATGCTGGCAGTCAGGCTCACTCTGTAGTTAGTCATGTGACTTCCTCATTCACATAGCAACTTGACATATGCTGTGGATCAACCTGTGGTTCTCTCACAAGCTGTTAAAACTACCAGTGTTAAAACCTCAAATGTTAAATCTCAGATGCCAAGCATCTAGGATGTTATAAATAATCTATAGCTTTTTCCATATTTTGAATTATTTTTATAGGATAAGTTCCTAGAAATGGAATTACTAAGAAAAAGCACAAACACTTTTTGTGTCTTGAGATTGGTGCCAAATTGCTTTCCAAAAGGGTTGTACTAGCTTATAATGCCTCCAACAAGGGGTAGAAGTGCCAGTTTCATGGACTTACAATCAACATTGGGTATATTTTTTTTTACTGCTAATTGAATGGAGGAAAATTGGTATTCTGATATATAGTGCGTTTTGTAAGTCTTTAGCCATAGTACTTTTGAAGGCCTCGGTTAGGGTATCACTATTTGTGAATCTTTGCACAACTTTGTATGTGCACGTGTGTGTGTAAATGTAGAGTCTTTTATATACTACACATTAAATGACATAAATGAGCTAATCTTTTAGGATCTCGGTTTGTTTGGAAAGTGGCACTGATAATATCTTTCTTGCTGAATCTGAGATATTTATAAAGGTATCTAAATAAGCTAGAGTATTATTCATGTCATATGTGTATTTTGGTGGATTTGTGTCTGACAAAATGTGTGTTCCCAGTAACAATTATCCTGAACCTCAGGACTTTTATGATGCTATACTTCAGTAAACCACAAAGGGTCAGTATGAGATTATACTGTATTGTTCATCGGTTTTTCTGTGGCTTGATTTCCAAAATATTAAGCTCTTCAGAAAAATAAATACCCTTAATCATTAACACTTGTTGGAATATGCTTAGGTTTGGTTTGGTTTTTAAAAGGAATTTTAGTTTAGACTATTTAAACTTCCTATCTTTTTACATTGGATTATTTACTGTAGTAACATCAGGAGTTTAATTCCTTAAAGGTAGAGTATTAAAGGAGGCAGATGACAGGTACATAGGTGTAAAAACTAGAATAAACTAGTCTTTCTGTTGATATTCTAGATCCTTATAGAAATGCGATCATATAATCACAGTTAGGATTATAAATAAGTAAAAATGTTAAATTACAAGATTTTTAAATAAAGTTCTAATTTAGTATTTTAATGTTTGTAGAATAATATTTTCCATCTCAGTGTGCTGCTGAAAATGTATCCTGGCTGACTCACTTTGATAAATAGATAAGGTGATGCATGTTGGGCCTTCATCAGTGAATGTGCCTCATTAGGGAATTTGTAACATAAATACAAATAAAGAATATTCCGTTTTATCTCATATATTAAATAACTTCTCTTATGTTGTTAATAGTTCAAATTAACAGTTTTTGTTATAGATAATACAAGATATATATAAATAATATCTTTGAAATTCCATCCAGAATATGAACAAATAATGAAATGTTTCTTTGTTTATAATCTTAAAAGAGACTAGTAATAAGAGTCCTCTTTTTCTTAGTTATCTTTGGTTTAATAGATACCGGTGAAAAGGATATCTGGTCTTTTTTTTTCCTCAGTATCCTTCAGTACCCCAACTTTCCTTTAAATACTTACCGGGCACCTTGGAATTCCAGGAACTATTCTAGACACAGTGTGAACAAAATATAAATCCTTGACCTCATAAATCTTATGCTCAGTTAAAGGGGAGACAGATGAGTCTAATAAAAAAAATATTTGAGCAGAAACTAGTAGAGGTCAGGGAGTGAGACATGCAGAGAAGAGTGTGAGAGCAGAGGAAATAGTAAATACATGGCCCTGAAGCTGTAGTTTATCCTGTTTAAGGAATAGCAAAAAGAGAACAGTGTGATAGGAGTGAGTGAGTGGAGGAAAGAATAACAGATGAGGTTAGAGCGGTAGCCAGATCATAAAGGTCTTTTAGGTTATTTTAAGGACTTGAACTTTTTCTCTGAGTGAGATGATTAGCCATTGGAGTTTTGAGCTGATCTGAATTATTTTTTAACAGGATCATCATGGCTGCTGTCTTGAGAATAGATTAAGGTAGGAGGTAGGGAAAAAATTGAGGCAATCAGTCACGAGGCTATTGCAGTATTCTTAAGGTAATGAAGATTGTGGGTGGAATAGGTTTGCAAAGGAACCTCAGAAATTCTCTTTTGGACACATGTTAATTTTAAGATGCCTATTAGATATCAAAATAGACATGTCAAGGAGACATTTGGATATACAATTTAGAGTTTGGGCAAGAGGTCAGAACTGGAGATCTAAATTGGGGGATCTTCGTTGTCTATGTCTCTGAAAGTGAGGAACATCAAAAGAGTGAATATAGGTAGAAAAGAAAAGAGGTTCAAAAACTGATCCTTGGAGCACTCCAGCATTTATAAGTTGAGGAAAACATATCCAAAGGGCTGGGAAGAAACTACCAAAACCACAGGAGGAAATTCAGTGCTGTAGGGTATTCAGACATCCAAGTGTGAAGAAAGCATTTCAGTGAGAAGATGGGTCAATAAAATACATACTAAGAATGACCGGTGTGGTGATGATCAGATCAGTAATTTTGAACTGTTTTGGTGGAATGGAAGGGATAAGATTAATGTGGGTTCAAGAGAGAATGAGTGGAATTGGAGACAAGTACAAACAACTCCCTTTTCTTAAAATATTTGAGTGCTCAAAAGTTGCAGGCATTGTGGCACTTCATCCCTAAAAAGTACTTCAACATGTAACTTCCAAAAACAAAGACAGTCATCTACATAAGTGCAGTGCTGTTATCACACTAAGGGAATTTAATATTGATGTAGTAATAGATATCTTATTCATTCCAGTAATGCTCTTTATAATTCTTTCATGGTCCAGTGTCAGTCAGTTTTAAAGTATCTACTGTAGTGGCTTATAGAATATCCATAATCTGGATTTATCTGTTTCCTCACAGTTAATTCCGATAAAATTCTTGGCAAGAATTCTCCATAAATGATGTTGTATATTTCCTATTGCCTCACTCACATCATGAGGTCCCTGATGTTAATTTGTCCCATTATTTGTGCTGTTAACTTTGCTCACTCAGTTAAGGAGGAGTTTGACTGATTTTTCCATTAAAGACACATTTTGTTGTTGGTAAATGGTGAGTTAATTAGTGAGTGGGGTGGGTAAATGCCCTAATTTGCAACATTTTGTCTGATGCCATTGGCATTCTTTGGTGATCCTTGCTTGAGTCAAGTTGTTATACCATTCATTGCAAAATACTGATTTTTTTGTCATTCCATCTACATTTATTAGTTAGCATCTACCCCTTTCTTAAGTTACCATGCACTAATGGATTGACAGATCTTGAGGCATTTTCCTGTAATGGGTCACAGAGGAATGGGAAAGAAACTGGAGAAGAAAGTGAGATCAAGAGAGCATTTTTCTTTCATATGGAGAAAATAACAGCATGCTTCTGGGAACGATCCACCAGGGATAAGAAAAAATGATGATGCAGATAACTGTGTTCTAAAGTAGACAAAAGAAGTCAGAATATTTTTACACAAGTGGAGGAAGTGGCTTTTGGTCCATGTACATGGGCATTTCCTCCATTGTCACAGGAGAGAAGGCAAAGAATATGATCACAGGATAATGGATAAAAATGGTAGTGAGAGCTTGTAGTACTCTTCTATTTGCTTGTATTAGTGAAACAGGAAGGTCATCAGTGAGAGCAGGAATGAGGGAGGAGGTAGAGATTTGAAAAAAAAAGATATGAAATAGTTGTTTAAGAGAGTGATGAAGGAAATTTAATAGTATTGCTGAGCAGCAGTAAGGGTGCACTTGTAGTTCATGGTCTTGTAAAGTTAGATGAATCAACATAATTGTTTTTCTTTAGCCACATTTAATGACGTGCAATCATGGAGTAAGGCGAGAGTTGGATTAAATCAGTTTAGAAGATTTGTCAAGTATGACCAAGAAGGAGAGGGGCAAGGGAGTTGAAGGTTATGTGCAAGGGGTGGACTGTAATGATGGACCAGGGTATCCATGTTGGGTTAGGAGGAAAATGAGGGCACATTGCGAATGAGGGATGGGGAAGAGGTGAGAGGATTGATGGATTGTAGATCTCTATGAGACATAAGATTAGCCTTGTTAGCCTTGGCATATTAGAATAAAATGGAAGGATTGGAGCTAGTGTTTGAGGAGTAGGATACTTGAAATTAAGATTATGATGGGACTGCAATTTTGGATTATGACATGATCTAGTTGTGATTCTGGGAGTAAGTTTCTAAGATGAGATATGGAGTGTAGAGTGATAGGAGAAGAGGAGGTCAGTGAACTGGGAGGCCCAGGGTGTTAGAAGGATCATCTGTGTAGATATTGCAGTCACCAAGAATTATGACAGGGCTACTATCAGAAAGAGTGACAGTGAGCCAAGGGCTTAGTTCTTCAAGAAATGAGGGGAGAGACTATCGTCATTACATGTCTACAGTAAGAAGGGCTTTTTGGTGGTATGGTTTCATAACATGATATTCAAAGTTGGGGGCTTTAGGGAGCAGGGCCAGCCAGTGGACTGAAGGTGGCAATGAGTAGTAAGAAAGACAAACTGTGGGAGAGAAAAATTACCTAAAAAGGATATAGAAATGTATGTCCCAGAGGAGAACCAGGTTTCAGTGACACTCAGACTAACAGGTGAATGAAGAGGATTCTGTTAATGAATATTAATGAGTGTGTTTGTGACTGACTTTAGAAGAGCTTCATTGTTGAGGAAGGGTGAGAAATGGGAATGTTTACTACCTTATTAGAAGAATGATTTGGAAGTTAAAGGCTTCTTGTGACAGTTTTAAATAGGGATAAAGGGCATGATGAGATTAGTGCTGATGGCCTTAAAGCTTTATTTACTTTTTTGAAAGTTTATTTATTAGAGAGAGAGCGCACGCACGCACACACACACACACACACACACGTGCGCATGCGCACACACGGGGAGGGGCAGAGGGAGAGAGAGAAGCATGCTCCCTGCTGAGGAAGGAGCCTGATGCTCCATCCCAGGACCCTAGGAGGATGACCTGAGCCAAAGGCAGACACTCAACTGACTGAGCCACCCAGGCGTCCTTAATAGTAGTGAGACTGTGAATGTCTTGAGGGAGCTCTTGTCAGGAACCTAGAGCTATAGGATACTTTTTCAAAGGAGACATGGAAGCTAGAGGAGAAGGAGCAAGGACTCCTCTGGCTATCTAAGCCAGCTCACTGAGGCAGGAGGTATGGTTTCAGCTCTTCCTTACTCAAATTAATCTTTCTTCTATTCTTTACAGTTGTAATTCCATGTTTGTTCTGGTGTTTGCTTTGTCCTTTGTTCTTCCTTTTTTCCCCGTTATTCCATCTTCATTCCTCTGTTTAGTGTCCCACTGGGAAGCTTAAACACAGAAGCACATTAATGACATGTATTTATGGCCATTGTATTATTTATTCTCTATTCAGAAAAAAAAAATGCTTTTAAATCAGTTGGGCATTCTTTCTGCTAGGCAGCGCAGTTTCAAACATTGTAATTTTCAGACATCTCAAAACCTGTTCACTGTTTACTTTTGGCTATATCAATATTTCCATTTATTGTTAAGGTATGCACCTTATGGATATGTTTGAAATACATTCACAAAAATGTTTTTTTGGTAAGAATAAAGTAACCAGATGTTTAAAGTTTTGAGTTGAGGGGAGAGGAAAGCATTAAATGGAAAACCTGAACTTTAAAATAAGCTAAAAAATTTGCAGTTTGCTTTGTATTTTGATGATGGGATGGAAATGAGTTTGTAGTGTACTCATATCTTGTACACAGCTAGAACTTTAAAACCTAGGTGTGTGCTCCTTCCTTGAATCATCCAGTTAACAGGTTTACTAAAAGGGTTTTGTAAAGTAATAAGCTGAAACTTTTTACTGTGCAAAAAAAATTTTTTTTGAATCATTTGTGGAATGTGTAATGAAAATGAAAAGCAGCTAGGGTTATCTGAAAACATTACTAGCACATTTTCTCCATAGAGTTGCCAGTAAATGTCTCCAAATTTCCTGGATTATTTTAAAAATTATTTTCTCTCTTAATAATATTAAGACTTAATTTAAAAGAGCTTTCCAAAAAGCTTTAAAATTTTTTTTAAAAAAATTGGTATTTTTATACCAGAGTGTCAGAAAGTGTAAAATTCCCGTATGTCTTGAAGTTTCAGGTTAATTGATCTGCTGTCTTAGGATGGTTGCAAATATCTAGGATGATTTTTTTAATCAGTCCTTCCTTCTCTGCCCATACATCACATCAGTTGTACTGTTTGCATCTGTAGCCACTATTTCCAGACAGTAGTACTTTTTTTTTGCCTTTGCCATAGATTTATAATCTGCCTGAAGTCAGTTCAAGAAGAGTGAGCTTGTTTCATGTATTATTTTCCCACAGCCCACAGCTATGCTGATTTGTTTGAAGTTGTGAATTCTTTGGTCTTTAAAGCAGAACTTTTGCCTATTCTATTTGAGGTTGTCCCACGTCATCATTCTATATGCTAACTGCCTGGCTAGCAAACCATCATTTTTCTCACACGTGTTCCATATGTTATTTTGACAGAATCCACTCAGACTACTTACTTTCAGCAGTTTCATTATTCTTTTTTTCCAAAAACTGGAAAATCATATGATCTTAAATTTACTACTTGAACACATTAATTTTTTCCTGATTTTTTTATTGTGATAAAATATATATGACATTTACTATCCTAAGCACTTTTAAGTGTACACAGTTCAGTGGTGTTAAGTATATTTAGGTTGTTGTGCAACCATCAGCACCATCCATCTCCTGAACTGTTTTTCATCTTTGCAAAACTGAATGTATATCCATTAAGCAGTAACTCTTCATTCCCCTTCTCCCTTGCCCCTGGCAACCACCATTCAACTTTCTGTGTCTATGATTTTGACCACACTAAGTACCTTATAAGTGGAATCATACAATATTTGTCTTTTTGTAATTGACTTACTTAAGTTAGCATAATGTCTTCAGGGTTCATCCATGTTGTAACATATGTCAGAATTTCTGTCCTTTTTAAACCTAAATAGTATTTTATTACACACCTCACATTTTGCTTATCCATTTATCCATTGATGGTCACTTGGGTTGCTTTCATATTTTAACTATACATTACCTTTTCTATAAGCAGACGTAATTGAGAACCCCCATTTTGAGTTCTCCTTTTTTTATTTCATTTCCCATACTTATTTTTACATATTTCTAAATAATCTTTATAATCATTTTGCCTGCATCACATTCCATTGTGTTTCTGATTTATAAATTATGGATCACTTCCCTGACGTTGTGTTTTAGGCTCTTTCTAATGTTTTGCTATTGTGGATAACATAATAACCTTATATTGGGTTTTCTTAAGGTAAATTCCTAACAGAACATCTCCATGTCTCTTATCATGTATCTTGAAATAGTTCTATTAATTCATGTTGCTAACTGGGAAACAGTTTTTAATTTATCAAGGTGCCTCAGAAATGCTGATAACAGGGGTGTCCGACTCTTGGTTTCAGCTCAGGTCATGATCTCATGGGACATGGGATGCAGCCCTGCATGGGGCTCCATACTCCTTGTGGAGTCTGCTTGAAGATTCTCTCCCTCCGCCCCTTCCCCCCGCTCCTGCGTGCACATGCTCTGTCTCTCTCTTTCCCAAATAAATATATTACAGATATAGGTTTAAATTTAAAAAAAAATGCTGATAACATTTTACACGAAATCAAATCTAGCTTCTACAATAGGTTCAGGTTTTGAAGCCACATAAAGGAAAGGGCGTAAGTACTTTCTGCAGATCTTTGGTTTGATGCAAAACTTAATCCCACTGTGAGACCATATGCCATATCTTTGTTCTCTGAAACATTTGCCAGCCTTTCTCAGTGCCCTTTTGGTTAGACCATTGTAGACAAATGTTCGCTGATTATAATGCAATGATAATTTTCAGCTGTGAGGTCCAAGATAAAGCCAGTAAAATGTCTGTGGTTTGAACTGGTGGCTAGGCAGGCTGAATCTGCCGACTTCATGTGGGAAGGGCTCTGTATTATTCATTTCACATTGACATTGTTTTCCTGATGTAAGCTGTTAGAGAAAGAGGTTGTAGGGGAACTTTCTCCATTAGGATAATCTTCACTGAGGGTGGGTGGGATAGCACTCATCAAATGAACTGTCAAGATATATCCTTAGCTTAATCTGCTCATTCAGTGACATGGAAAACCTGTATCTGTAAAATTATTTGGCATAGCTTGGAATAGCCTGATCCTATGTATGCCAAAAGATGAATGCCAATAATTTGACTTGGGTGAGTTCCCTCTGGTGTTTGGAATAATATACCTTAGAGGTAAGTTGAAGCATGTACTTTGAAGCCATGTGCTTCCCCTAAGAATTGGCTTGTGTAAAATAGGGAATTCTGTCTGCAAAGGACTTAACCAAGATTTTCCTAAGCATTTCAGCTTACATTGTCATAAAATACATTTCATTTTTAGATTCCCATTGCTCCGTTCTGTGGAAGTGTAGGGAGATTTAAAAATATTTTTTAAAGTAATTCGTTTGGATGTATAATTTTGATCCAGAAGAATTACATTTTAAAATGCTCTTTAGGGGTGAGAGGAGAAATTTGCACGTATTGGATGCCTGTGCTCTATCAGAAACTGCTAGGTGCTTTGCAAAAAAACTTACATTAAATTCTTCCAACAATTCTGTAAAGTGGTTATTAGACCACTGTACAGAAGAAAAAACTGAGGCATAGACTTACTCAAGATCACAAAACTAGGAGCTAGAAGAACTGTAATTCAAACCTTGATGTGTCTGACTTCTGTATCCATTAGAGTATTTTCCCTGGATTACTAATTGAGTCTGGGTCCATTGTCTTCATTTAGTGCTTTTTCTCAATCTGCATGTGTTTACTGTTGTGTGCACAAAGATACATAAAGATGTTCAGTGAATTTTACTTGAGAATTTGGAGAAATTTTATAAAAAACAATAAGCATTTACCGGGGATGACCCCATATGTGCTATTACAGATTTCTCAAGATGTGGGAACATTTTGGTCTGCAGCCAGGGTAACCTGTGTGACAGTGTCAGAGAGGGCTATCTTCTGATTAATAAGCTGTTCTGGAGGTTAACAAACAAACAGAAAAGGCAAAAAAACATTTCGCACGATGTTGAACACTGCAGGCTTCTGGGGGGTGTGCATGTTATTAGTTGGTATTCCAAGATTCTATCTCTTGGGACCTAAGAGTGCTTGGCCTGTTACAGATTTACTCAGCAGATCCTGTCACCAGAGAATCCCAAAGAATAGAAACAGTGCTTACTTATAAGATAAGCTGTGGAAATACTGAAGTCCTACGTTTTAATGTTACTTTCATTCTGTATTACTCTCATTCTGTAATTTTTTTTAGTGTTGCAGTAGAGGACAATTGCCAATGAAATAAACTCTGAGTTAATTACAAATACTGGAAAAGGTGAAAAAGTAAACCTTAAATGTTAGAGATTCCCAACCAGTATATTGATCCCATTAGCCCTTAGGCCAACCAGAGCCCTCAGGTTGGTTTCCTTCTCTGGTTGCCTCCTCCATTTACTCCAGGGTCCTATATAAGTCTTACCATTTTTTTTTTTATCTACCATAATAGGAAGAAGGTTGGTAGGCTATTGCTCTCCTAATAGTTATTTGTGACATCTTTTTAGAAGTAGTCAGAATGTATAGTTGACTTATATATAAACTCCAGTAAATGTGGAAGAAAACACTTAAGATTGCAGCAAGAAAAATCTAGCTTGAAAAGTTGTTAAATACTGAAAAGCTGGGGAGGTTGACATATTTTTCATTTCCTTTTATTTTTATAATATAAAGTTTTTTTCTTTAATTGACTTAGAAATGCCATTTTGGTTGGACTCCAGCCTCAATTGTCTTTATATATTAATAGATTTCTGTGGTCAGAAACTCTCCCAGGGAGGAAAACAGGCTTAATTTCAAGCCACTGATTTATAGGTGGATTTTTCAAATACAGTGTATAGATTGGGACCTGCTTACAATAAAATTTGGAATAGCATCAATAGTTTACTGTGATTATGAAAAGAGCATAGAGAGAGCTTGCTGTCAGAAAATCTGGGTTCAAGTATTTATTTGGATGGGGAGTAAATGACAAAAGACGGGTTAAAGCCATTTTTGCACACAATTGTCAAAGAGTAAGCACTCCTTTTTTTTTTTTTTTTTTTTTATGCTTTACCGTGGGGGGGGGGGGTGGGCAACAAAAGATACAAAAGGCAAACACAGTAAGTTATACAGCTTAAAGAAAAATAATAAAATGAACACCTGTGCACCCAGCTTAAGAAAGAACTTTACCAATGTCTGCAGTCACCTATGAGACTCCCCAGTTACTTCCTCTTCCTTTCTCTACCAGAGGAAACTGAAACTATATTTCATGTTAATCATTCTCTTTTTCTATATAATTGTTTTACCACATATATTCCTAAACAGTCTTGTTAATTTTTATCTTTACAAAAAGTATCCTCTCTATATTCTTCTGCTGTTTGCTTTTTGCTTATTAACATTTTATTTTTGAAAGTTATTAATTTTTGAAAATTATCAATATATAAGGATATAGTATTTATTATACTCTATACAGATTATATATACTATATGTTATACTTGTATATATATAAATATGTATACATGTATGTATATATACATATACATTATATATACTATACATTATACTATACACAGTATATTATATACACTTCTACACAGAGATCCATTTTAGATATATCACATGTCTGTCCTATTGCCAGTTATTATAGTTTATTGCTGTGTTATAAACAATGTCTTTGTGAATATTCTTAGGACTTCTCACCTAGGAATATATAGAGAGAGTGTCTTGGATATGTGTAGAATTTGTTGGTTGTAGAACCTGCTCACAGAGTTACCTTAACTAGGTCATGCTGAATTGTTTTCCCAGGTGCATGTGCCATTTTAACCAGTAGTGTGAGTTCCCAAAGCTCATTATTCTCATCATTAATTGATGTTATCAGGCTTTTCAGTTTCTACTAGTTGAATAAGTAAGTAATGGTATCTCATTATGGTTTTAATATGTGTGTTATTCTCAGATATTTGTTAAGTTCCTGCTATGTGTGCCAGACTCTTTTTCTCTGGCGACAGAACACTGAACAGACCTTTATGGAGCCCTACATTTTAGTGTGTGGGGGTTAGGAGAAAGGGGAGAAAGGGAATTAAAAAAACAAATAGGTAAAATAATCAGATGGTGATTAAGGGCTATGGAAACAAAAGGACAAAGCCTGAATGAGGAGTAGGAAGTTCAGGGATGAGAGTAGGTAGCAATTTCAGTAGGTCAGGAAAGGCTTCATTGAGAAAGTGACATTTGTACAAACACCTAATAGAAAGGACAGTACGTACTAGTTGTTACCCTGCAGAAGAGCATTTCAGGCAGAGGAAACAATAAATGCAAAAGCCTTGAGGGGGAGCATTTCTGATTTGTCCAAGAACATTTAAGAAACAGCAGTGGCTGGAGCAGAATGAGCCAGGGAATGGACAGTAGTAGAAGATGAGGGTAGAGAGGTGGCCAAATCACAGAGGGTTTTGAGACCTCTGAATGGACTTCAGCTTTTACTGTAAATGAAATGGGAAGTGGAAGGATATGACCTGACTTAAGTTAAAGGCTTGCTCAGGCATTTCCCTAATTACTAATGAGGAAGAACATTTCTTTTTATTTCCTCATCTGTGAAATGCCTGTTTAGTCTTTTGACCATTTCTATGTAGTATTCTTTGTTTTAGTGATTCATAGGAGTTCTTCATATATTCTGGACTGGTGTCTATCAGTCCTATATTTTACAAATATGTTCTTTATAATTTGTCTTTTTATTCTTTATAATACCATTTGAAGAACAAAAATGGTGTAGTCAACTTTATTAAACTTGTTCCTTTATTCTTTTGTACCTCTGGTTCATATAATTAAGTTAATTATAATCCTTGGATTAGGACACTCTCATCATTGGTCCAGCCTGGCCCTTTTATTTGTTTTTAGTAATTAATAAGTGAACCCACTACAAAAGCTAGAACCATACAATAGCTTACTCCATACCAGATTTCAGTATTCACTCCTTGGCTTTCCATTGTATATTTTCATCTCATTTATTAAAAGCGTGAGTGGATCAAAAGGAATGAAGTGTACTGATGTATGCTACAAAGTGGATGAACCTTGAATTTTCATGCTAAGTAAAAGAAGTCAATCACAAAAGACCATGTATTTTATATGAAATATCCAGAGTAAGAAAATCTATAGAGAAAGGAAGTAGATTGTTGGTTGCTGGTGGAGGGGGGGTATTTGAGAGTGTCCTGCTGGGGATAGAGATAAGAGTGTCTTTTTGAGGAAATGTAAATGTTCTAAAATTGACTAGTGATGGTTGTACACACTTGTGAGTATATTAAAAACTATTAAATTGTATAAATTAAAGCTGTGAACTTTGTACACATGGGGGAAGGGGTGTGGGTTTGTTTTAGATACTTAAAAAATCTTTGGGGACTGATTTTTTTTCTCATTCAACATTATATTGCTAAGATTTATCCATATTTTGTGTAACTGTAGCTCATTCATTTGAGTGTATATACCACAGTTTATATATCCATTCTCCTGTTGGATATGCATTTGGGATGTCCTTTAGTATGATGAATCATGCTGTTTTGAACATTTCTATGCATTTTCTGGTAGGTGTTTAAGTTTTTCTAGGTATCTATCAAGGAGTGTAATTGCTGGGTCATAGGGTGTGTGAATGTTCAACTTTACAAGATGAAAAACTAAATTCTTTTGTGTTGGTATTAGTTTACACTCCTACCAGCAATGCTTGATTTGCACTTCTCTTTTCACTAATGTAATTGAATATCTCTTCATATATGTATTGGCCGTATGTTTCCTCCTCAGTGAAATACTCATAAATGTCTTTTGGCCATCTTTCTGTTATATTGTTTGTGCTTTTTATGCTGACTTTTAGGAGTTCTTTATTTATCTTTGATACTAGTCCTTTGTCTTTTATAGGATAGTAAATATCTTCTTCTATATGAAACTCTTCCCCACCCCAACCCTTGCCACACACACTCTCTTGGAGGTTTATCTAATGAATAAAAGTTCTTGATTTTAATATTGTTAAACCAGTCTTTTAATTAGTGATTTCTGTGTTTCATCTGTGAAATCCTTTTCTATACAGATGAGACTGATATTCCTCTTTATTTTCTACTAAACGTAGAAGGTTTTAATTTTTTTAATGTTTTTTACATTGAAGTCCTTGATTCATTAGGAGTTGGTTTTTTATGTGATAAGGTAGACATCCAGTTTCATCTTCTTCTACATGGAGTTTTTTATCCTGTTCCATTTATTGAATCATCTCTCACTTCAATAATCTGACATGTCACCTCTGTCATGTACCAACATTTCAAAACTGCATGGATCTTTTGCTTGGCTCTCTGCTTTATTAGTTAGTTAGTCTGTCTGTGCCCAGACCCGTACCATACTTCTTAAACTGGATAAAAGAGCACAAGTGACCATCAAAAATATCCCACCCCCTCCCAGAACAATTGGTTGAGGGCTCTTTGAAGAAAACAAGCTCCAACAACAATAAACCACTTACAAATGCTATAGTTTGCAATATCTTCAGGGGAAAGCTGGGTTTCAATTAGAGCAAGAAGATGAAGAAAATGTTCAGAGATACAATAATTGAGTTTTTACTGATAATGCACTGTGAGTTCCAGAGAATTTAGTGGTAGAGAGTTGGAGGGGAAGAGAAATAGTGGCAGAAGAGTGGATGTACAGTTAACTTCTGAGGATTAAAAACATGGGAGATTAGGGG
This sequence comes from Eumetopias jubatus, assembly GCF_037043125.1. Taxonomy (NCBI): domain Eukaryota; kingdom Metazoa; phylum Chordata; class Mammalia; order Carnivora; family Otariidae; genus Eumetopias; species Eumetopias jubatus. The sequence goes on from NW_028274815.1 coordinate 101,487,471, forward strand.
GAACCTGATGATTAGGGCTTTTTGTGGTGACCAAAATGAATAGGGATAAAAGGCACAGAGACTATTTCTGGTAGGTGTAAGGCAGATTTTGGTGGTGAGGCTTCAAGTGTTGAGGATTAGGGATGGAAAGGTATCTGATGTTGCTGTGGATGCACCAAGCTAATCACCCTCTTAAGCCCTTTCTGGGGACAGGCAAATTTACTGTGAGCTCATGAGGGTCCCCCTTGACTCCTATTGACAGTTACAGGTGAGGAAATCAATATAACTAAAGAACACACTTGCCTTGCTCTACAGGCTGTTTTTTTGTCCCTGACTTTTAAAATACTCTAATGTTCTAGAGTTTCATTATGGTTTATCTAAGTCATACTTTTGCTTGGTAGCTTCAATCTTGTATAGAGTTAATTGGATACCCAGAGTCTTAAAAATTAGTATCCTTCATTAGTTCTGAAAACTTCTGTCATTTTCTCTTAAAATACTGCCTTTTCCTCATGTTCTCTGTTTTTTCCTTCTGGAAATCCTATTTGATATGTGTGGTAAATTCTCATTCTATAGCTGATAACTCACATGTTCCATATTTTTGAACCTATGTATCATGCTGGGTAATTTCTTCAGTTTGTCTTTCAGTTCATTAATTTCTTCTTTACTTACAGGCTGCTGTTTAACTTGGCTGCTGACTTTACGATTTCAGTTACATGTTTTATTTGAGGAAGTTTTTTTTCTTCTCCAAATGTCTCATACATTTGATGATCTTATCTTTTAATTTTCTCTCTCTTTTTTTTTTAATGTGCTGATTTTTTATTCTATATCTGATCATTCCAAAATCTGTAGTCTTTATAGATCTGGCTTTTGTATTATTTTGTTTCTGCTTACTCTGGTTCATATTGAATTTTTTTTGTGATCTCATTGTCCTTGGATCTTTCTTTACCTATGGGAATTCTTAGAGGCCTGGGTCAAAAGTACTTCTTTAGAGAGTGCTTGAGAGAGTATTTGCCGGATGCCTGAGGGCAATGTCCAATCCAAGACCAATTGAAACCAAATTTTTGGTTTGGGGTATTTGGGGCCACACAGATAGTGTGAATTCTAGCCACAAACCCATGGATTTATGGGCTTGTGGTTATAAATTCTCTGGGGGAAAATGTGTTTTTACTTCTGCTCAAAGCCAAAGCCCAAAAAGGCATGTATTCTCTCTTAAGTTTTTGGAGGAAGGGCAGCACCACTGAAGGCACCCTTAAGGATCCTGGCTTCATGATAGTGGTCTCCAGTGGGACCTTCCACCATAATCAGGCTCCAAACTTTGTATCCTGCCTCCTTGGCTAGCAGCCCATTAAAACCCAAGATCCATGGTGGACCCTAGTGGAATAGGGTATGTCCCAGAGGGAAAGTCCTTGCTTCTGAGCTAGTTTAACAGTTCTGTTTGAGTTTTCTTATTGTGACTGGACTCTAAAAAATCCCCTTTTGTTTCCTTACATCTTAGCCATTCACTTAAAAGTTTTATATTTACTTTCTAACTTGTCTGTAAACATTAACGTGTAAAAAATAACTATTTGAAAGTAGAATAGACAGTTCATCATTTCTCTTTGCCATAAATTAAATAGCAGAATGGCTTCACCAAACTCAGCCAGAATTTTACTCTATTATTAGGACAGCTTGTTATTATGTACATTGTAATTACAAAGTATTTGAAAGGCAAAAAATAATAATAATAATACAAATAATTACAGAGAAATACAGAAAACAATAGCTCCCTAATGAGGCCCAGATGTCTTGTATTTGAAGTCAGTTTTTTAAGAACATTCAATTCTAAGAAGCAGGACAGCTTGGTTCACAGTAAATTGAAAATACTTAACAAATGGAAGGCGTCACTCTAAGGGAGAGTAGAAGGAGATTTAGAAGAGCTTAGAGTATAAGCTCAAATTCAAGACAAATATAAGACAGTTGCTACCCACTGAATAGCTTTTAGATAATCAGCAGTAGCAAAAAGCATTAACATTTATTCATTTAGTACATACTTTAGGGGTATCTTCTATGAATACTTCATTGAATGTTTTGGGAGATACCAAATTAAATGTTATGTGAGAAACCATTTCCAGTCTAAGCTTACCTATACTCTCCTATCATTATTATCTTTATTATAGATGTCTGTGTTATTTCCATATGGTGGGTATAGTAGTATTCCAACAGTATTAAGTGAATAAAAAGAGCATTTTTGGTTCTGGCTGACTGGTAATTTTTACTGTTTACTATTGTTCCCCAAGCTAGTTGTTATTTTACTTTTTTAATTTCATGCATTGTTGCCCTCTGTCCATAAGGTTGGCAACAAATTTGACTTGTTTATCCTTTCATTTGTCAACAAACATTTATTAGGTATGTATATGAGGCCTTCCACTAGCCACCAGGGTGACTCTCACTGGGACTGGTAGGGAGACAAGCTATAAATGGCCTCTACCCTCATGGTGCTTGCAAGCTAATAAAGGAGATAGCTATTAATAATCATTTTAAAAATCACACAAATTATGAAGTTGCAACTGTGATAAATGGTACAGAATAAAAGAATATAGATAGTACTGTAAGAATTTAAGAGAGAGGGATTACAGAAGTTAAAATAAGAAATAATGAGCCAAATTCTGAACATGTTCTAAACAATTTCTTGTTCTGAACAAGTCTTGAACCAAGTTCAAAACATTTCAGATCTTCATTTTTCTCATTATAAAGATTGATAGTTTGACTTAACCAGTATGCTTTGAGGATATCCTAAGTACATAATCACTTGAATCACCAAAAAATGCTGCTGGTGAAGATCACCATTACTCATAGGGAACAGGTATTCCTGTGACCTGTATTATATAAGTAAGTGTGTTCTTCCCTCTCCCCACACCATTGGGGATAACTGTCCAGTTTGAAGGGGTACCTTTGATGTCAGTGTTCCTCAGGACATGGTTAGTGGTTTTCCTCTAAAACCCTTACACCCAGAGTGAATTCCAAGCGGGGAGTTCCCATGCAGTGGGGGTGGTGGTAGTTGGTTACATTTTAAAAGCTCTTTTTGGAATTGAGTGTTATACTGTTTGATTTAAACATACAACCATAAATAAAGATAGAGCCATAAGTGTTCATAAATATTCTCAGTGGACCCTAAGTCCTCACTTAAATAAAAAGTGCCGATTCAGCCTATATCAGAAATCTTAAAACATGCATTTTGTTTTTATAAACAAAACCAACTACAGTACCTAGTTGAGTTAATTTAAGTTATTCATGTCCTGCCTGTTGAAGACTTTCCAAATATTTCACATGAGTAAGGTCAGGAGAAATGTCTTTCGTTTTAGTGGATTTTGAAAGCAAATTTAAAGTATTTTTGTATGTATGCAAACTGCCAAAATCATTCTGAATGGATTGCACTTAAATTATTGTCATAATTGAGTCATCTGTGTTCATGGTTGGCTTTGAAAGAGTTTTCTACCCCTTATTTGTAGGATTATTGATGTTATATTTAACTAATTCGGCAGTCTTTGGCTATACACTTACAATTTTTTAAAACAAATTTGTGCAAAACTAAAAACAGCTATAATGAAGTTGTTTTTTAGTCACATAGTGGCTGCTCTCAAATGAGGCTGAAACTGTCTGAAGAATGTTCTTGTGCATATGCCAAGAGACTTCTGGGATGGACATATTTTTAAGAACCAGAACATAAACAACTGTGATCTGTGGCAAGAGATTTAAATGACCTCATGATGACAATGAGAACAAAGCATTTTTAAGTTATCATGGTGTTGTGTTAATTCACTGCAATGTGTTTGTCATTCTACTTAATACACATTTGCTGTGTTTAAGTGAGAGCCAGGCAAAAAATTTCAGACTGTATTTAACTGAAGATGACTATTTCTTTATTGTTATAAACAAGCTAAATACCAAAAAAATAAGTAAATAAAGTATTTTCTGAGAATAGTATTTCATGAATTATTCGAGAGCTGTAGGTTCTTACACACACACACACACACACACACACACACACACACACACACCCCACTTTGGGATAAAGGCCATTTATATTTATATCCTAAAGATTTGATTCATTTTCTGTTGGAGAGAGTATGTTCCAAACTTGCAAGATCAAACAGTTGGCTTGAAATAAGAATTCTTCCTTCAAGACAGATCAATTAAGTGTTTATTAAGTACTTACTATGTGTCTGGCACTATGTTAAATATTATGGAATACAAAAGGTGACTTTAGCTGCCTTTGGTTTAGTTGGGAGAAAATTCTAAAGTGGAAAAGACATTATATAATCAAGTACCAAATAAAATAACACATAACTTATGTGATGCAAATAATGAAATAGCCCTTCTTTTCAGAAATGCCTTCTAATCATTGTCTAGAACAGTGGTTCTCAACTAGAGGTGATTTTGTTCCCAAGAGGACATTTGGCAATATCTGGAGACATTTTTTTATTTTTATGACTGGGGCTATTGGCTCTAGTGGATAGTGGAGAGATACTGATAAACTCCTTACAATGTACAGGATAATTCCTCACAACAAGGAATTATCTGGTCCAGAATGACAACAGTGCTGCTGTGAGGAACCCTGCTGTAGAATCTACAAATGTCAGTGCTAATAAGTTTTGAAGTTATGGGAGCTGGCCCCCCATCTTCATGTAGACCTCTCGTGCCCCTGTAAATGTTCTTTGCCTGAGACCCTTAGATTCTTACATCGAAATGAGCATTGAGTATCTGTAAACCCCTGAACGTTGTATGCAAGTTTTTCCAGTAGTGTTTCAGGGAGAGATTCTGTATCTTTTATCAAATTCTCAAGGTATCCATGTTCCCAAAAAAGATTCAGACCCTACATGTGGATTCATAGTGATTAAGACACATAAAAGCAATGTCCTAGTCACCTGAAAGAAACAGTGATACAGAACTTTCCTTATCATTGTAGTAAGTTTCAAGGATCAAAATTAAACAGAATACTTTTTGGTGAAAAAAAAGTTTAAATATATTAATTTAGTATTTTGGAGTAGTAAAGTCTTTCTTAATGTTTGAGAAAATTATACAAGAAGGCCTTAAAGATTATTTAAACATCATATCTAATAATACAATACTGTACATGTAGAATTAGACTGGCCTGATTGTATGCTAACCCACAGGAATAATATATAAACCTATTATTTTGTGATTTAAAATCAACTTCTTTTGTCAGGATTTGCTGCTTTCTCCCAAGTAAGGATCCCAGTTTACATTTCCTAAATCCTGTATATCTGTTGATTCAGTCAAAGATCTGGACATCATTTTATACAGGTCACATTTCTCCTAAAAACAGTTTAGTAAAGAGAATTGTATTTTTCTCATAAAAAACATCTTTGAATTGAGAGTTGTGTTTCTGATTTAGCATTCAGTAAATTAGAGATCTTACCAGCAGTGCATTATAAAAACAAATCTACATAACCTTGAGTATGTAGATAATTTAATACTTTTCTAAATCATAGAAATTTGAAGATTAAGTCTTGGCTTAAAAGCCAAGGAAGGGACCTTAGAGATCATCTATCCCAGCTGTTTCAGGCTGTTCTTTGAGGCACAAGACCCAAAACACTACTTCTAGTTGTTACATATTTGGACTTCTACCAAATATTTTCTTTGGGGGTGGGGGAGAGGTGTATGTGGGTGGGAGGGTTACATGCTTCTGATCTAGACCAACCTCCTTTTGCAGATAAGGAACCTGAGACCCAAAGCTTTTGACTTTATTCACTTACTTTATACATTTCTTTATTCTGGGTCAAACCAGCATTTTAGATGTATCTGGTCATAGTATAGAGGATAACTAGGCAATTACAGTCGTGTGGCTGGCGCTCTTGCTGCATGTTCTTAGACAAGTTGCTGAATGCTCTTAGTCTCAGTATACTCATCAGGTAAAAAAGGAATTGTTTTTACCTTAGGATTGCTTTCACCTTAGAATTTAGAGGATATCTGGGAAGATGATCTGGATTGACCATGTCTCTCTTAAAAAGCATTTTGAATCATTCCATTAAGTATTGTTTTTCTGAAATGAATATTATGTCATATAAATAGTGAAGCTGCCTCCTCCCCAAACCGAACTGTGATGTCCAAACAATACTACAAAATAAAGAAACATCTTTATTACCAAAGGTAACAACACAGTAATCACATTTCCTTACTCTGGCAGTAGTGAGGGTCTTCAAGGACTGATAGGTCAGCCTCAGGGCCTTTTTTTTCTCACTCTCATCCAGTCCAGTTATTAGATAAGCCACCTAGAAACACGAATTAGGAACTGTAGAATATAAGAAAAAAGGACCTTTAAAGATGAAGTACAAGAGCAGATAACATTGAGGGTGCCTGCCTGGGTGGCTCAGTCGGTTAAGCGTCTGCCTTCCCCTCGGGTCATGATCCCAGGGTACTGGGATCGAGTCCCATGGTGGGCTCCCTGCTCAGCAGGAGTCTTGCTCCCTCTGCCTTCCACTCTCCCTGCTTGTGCTCTCTCACTCTCTTTCTATCTCTCTCAAATAAATAAAATCTTTTAAAAAAATTTTTTTTAAAAGAGCAGATAACATTGAAAGAGGTAAACTGTACAAAGTGGAATCTGAACTTGTTGGTCCTTTTGATCATAAGGGTGTATCTCACAGAGTACTTGAGGAGAGATTATGAGAATTCTTTCCTCCGGGGGTATTTCAACAAGGATTGCCTTACTAATCAATTTTTGTTAGTCACCTATGGCTTCCAAGGAATGCTTTTATTTGGGCAACAGAAGCAATTAGAGATAATTATGTTAAAGACTACTTATCTGTTTGCCATCAAAAATGAATTAGTAGTCATATCCTGAGAAGATTTTGTTCCAGGATTTTTCCTAGTGTCCCAAAGCAATTAAGTATATAGAAATGAAATTTGAACCTAAATAAAAGATTTTTCTTCAGTGGCCTGACTATAATATATCAAGTTGCTGGGTTTGTTTATTTATTTTGGTTTGGTTAAGTTTATTGTTTTTTATTAGGAAATAGGTTTGATATGAGTTGATCCTATATTTCTCTGGTTTTGGAGTATTACACAATTTAGCGTTGCATTTTATTTTGTTACTCTGGTAAATATATGTAAATTATCTTTTTGGGCAAATTACATTTTTAATGAATGAAGATAAAACATTTTAAACTGAACTCTGTGCTTTTTCTTAGGTCTGAAAGAAAGTGCAGAAGAGATGGTCAAAAACAAATTGGAAGGAAAAGATAAATTGACCCCTTGGGAACAATTTTTAGAGAAGAAGAAAGAGAAAAAAAGACTGAAGAAGAAACAGAAGGTATCAATGATATTTTAAGCAAATATTTATTGAACAACAACCATGTATCAAGATACCAGGTGCTTGGCATCCATTATCTCATAATGTAACCACTTACTAGAAAAGGGCTTGTTATCATCACAATTTTAAGAAAGAGGAAAGGAAAAACCCAGTAGCTTAAGTGTTTTCTGCAAAGCGATGTAATGAGGTACAAATCCTAATAAAAGCCCAGAGCCACTTTAACTACAGTGTTCTAGTATTTTACCTTTAAGTATGCCACCTGTAATATATAGTTTAGTTGATATGTAGATATAAAACAGTTCAATTCTATTTGTGTTTTTGAGGAAGAAAGATGCATACAGAATTTTTTACTTGAGGATATATACATACAGAAGTTTTTTTTAAGATTTATTTATTTGAGAGAGAGAGAGCACAAACAGGAGGGCCAGAGGGAGAGGAAGAGAGAGTCTTAAGCAGACTCTGCAGTAAGTGCGAAGCCCGATGCAGGGCTCAATCTCATATCCTGAGATCACGACTTGAGCCAAAACCAAGAGTCGCATACTTAACCAACTGTGCCACCCAGGTACCCCTACATGCAGAAATTTTTGACATGAGTGAATTTTTTTTCTCTACATTTCTCAACCTGCATTTTTCACGTTTCAGTATTGTATGGCTCTATTAACATCTTGTCATTAAATCCCTTTAATTAAGGATATTTCTTCTGCACTAATATGTTGTCTTGAAAAATCTGATTTGACTCCCATTATTTGAGGATAATATCTTTTCCACAGAGTCCTCAGAAATAGCAGAGACAACTTAACAGTTTTTGCCACTAAAAATACTCTATCTTATAATCACTGAAATGCAGCATTCTAGCAGTAGAGTTACTACCTTAAGATAGTATCAGTAATCACAGAATTTTGCAATTTGAGTAATCTTAAATGATTTGTTTAGTCCAATCCTGATGCTTTATAGTTGTAGAAAAATAACTGATTATCTCCAGCTACACAGCTTGTTAATGACGAAGCTGAGACCGGAATCCAGATCTCTCACTCCAGTGTCCTTTCTAGTGTACAGTATTGTTTCTCTCTGTCCTGCAGAGGCTTGTGCTTTTGGACAGCTGTGACTTTCAGTGCTTGTAAATATAGAGGGCTGCAAAATTGAATGATGCACTGGGAGGGATTTTTAATACTCCTCTATTTTAGTCAGTGTTTCTGGAAATAGATAATAAAATGAGAATAGAGGGTAAGAGCCCTGTCCCCATTGATAGGCTGCCTCTCTTCTTCCTTAGAACTTCTTTTAAAACTAAGTAAGCAGTAAAATATCTTTAAATGGAATAATTTCACAAGTTATTAAACCATCAGTTTATTGTAAAATTTACAAGTAGGTCCTTTTTGGGTCAATAAAGTAGTCAGTTTCTGAGACCTTTAGCAGCTATTCTTTTTGATATTCATTTGCTGGGCACTTTGAGCTTATCTTGTGCTTTTACTCTTTCCCTTCATTGGGCTAAGATGACTCATTTTATTACTGCCATTAAAAATACATCTGTTGAAAGCCAGTTTGTTCTAAACTCAGTGCTCTGTGCTGGATTGGTGCTGGATTCCAGCAGATCCCTTCCATCCACAGTTTTTCATATAGAGGAGTTTCAAGAATTTCCTTCATGTTAAAAATATTTTTCCCCTTTTCCTCTCTGTGACTTCAGTTTTGAAATTGAGAAATCATTAATAAAGAAATGACTACATGGTTATGTGCCAAAGTTGATATAGCTATAGTTTAGGTCTAAAAGTAGTTAAAGAAATATGTTAATAGATACGTAGTTAGATATGTAGGTATTCCATAATCTTTGTTAGAAACATCATATTATTACTGAATCTGTTTTAAGAGTTTGGTGAAAAATTTTTAGTTCTTGTTCTTAAAAGGATATTAATATCGGGGCACCTAGGTGGCACAGTTGGTTAAGCATCTGAGTCTTAGTTTCGGCTCAGGTCGTGATCTCAGGGTCGTGAAATCGAGCCCCTCATTGGGCTCCTTGCTCAGCGCCAAGTTGTCTTGAGATTCCCTTTGCCCCTCTCGCTTGTGTTCTCTCTCTCTCCAAAATAAATATTTTTAAAAAAGGATATTAATATCAAAATGAATACTCTTTAGGGCTTGGTGGGTCTTTTTCAGCATGCATGGTGATGTTTAGCAATATGCACTCTAAATATTTTTATTAAAATGACTCATTTTTTAGATTCCTGGGAATAAAACTCAGTCTGATTAGTCTGATCTTAGTTCATATGTTCTATTTATTTTATAGGCTTGATTTTTAATTTAAATATTCTAATTTAGTAGACCATCTGTTCAAATTTAATTAGGAAAAATTTAACCAACAGTTCTTAAAAATAGCCAAAGGGCTTTCAGGGGTGGATTACAGATAAAACAAGATAATTGTTGAAACTGGGTGATAAGAACAGGAGCTTCATTAAGCTGTCCTTACTGCTTTTGTATATGTTTTAATTTTTATAATAAAAGATTACTTTAACTCTCAAATAAATTGTTTTAAATAATAATTTAAATTATTAAAAACCCACAATGTACTACTTCAAACTATTGATAGTCACTGCAATTTCTCAGTTTTGTGAGAGAAAAGGCTACCTCCTTTTGCTGTCAGCCACATAAAAGTGTTTTCCTTTGAATGGCTGTATCATTTCATTTTTGCCTCTTCTAGCACTTCCTGTCTTGAACTACTATTACTGACATATGTGTCTGTTTGTGTCTAGCTTTTGCTTATAGATTGTAAAATTTTTAAAGATAGAAACCATATATGTGATAGCTTTTATTTCTCCAAAAACCCTACATAATTTTCTATATTTATTAAATATTCCATAAATATTTGTTGAACAAACAAAAGAATAACTCAGATGGGAGTTATTTTACAAACCAATCCATTTTAAAAACTGGTTTAATTCTAGATTGAACTATTTGATTTAAAAGAAATGATAGGATTTTCCTTCATGGTCTTCGTAATAAACTACATGTATTTTTATATTCAACTTTAAGGCTCTTGCTGAAGAGGCTAGTGAAGATGAACTTCCTTCTGATGTTGATTTGAATGACCCATACTTTGCTGAAGAAATTACAAAAATAGGTAAGCCAGCCCATATTTGACTTTTTAATTGGAATTTTTTTTTAAAAGGTGTCATGGGTAGAAACAATATAAACTACTCATTCTCTTAAAATCCTAGAATTTGTGTAGCTCTTTTAGTGGCTTATAAGCAATCTGTCCAATGGGGTATTATAAACATCTCTCAGCTTAGGAAGGGTCAGCATGCCCCCTGTACATACAAGGGGTAATTTCATTAGGAGGGTTTTGATGATACGATTGACTTAATGGTTTACCAGGGATTCCTTTCTCAGAAATATCCTTGTAGAAGGATTGATGAGAGAAAGGATGAAAGAAAAAGGAAGTCAGCTTCTTGTGTGCTTTCACTGCTTTTTTATGATGCATCTACTCTAGGTCTTTGCAAAGGCTGTGAAAAAGTGAAAGTGAAAAATTTGTTTATGTTCACGTGGATGTGTGTATAAATTTCTTTTAATTTTTACAGTGTTTTATAACGTATAAAAACTTTTCTGCTCAAATATACAAAAAAATCTATGTTCCATTTTATCCATTTTACATTTATCCTGCTTCATCATTATAGATGAAAGCCAGCTTCCTCTCCTTTTTCCTTGGATCCCTGAACTATCTGGCATTCAATTTCCAATATCCAAGGAGCTTTGTTTCCATTACATATGCGCTGCTCATTCTTTCCTGAATGCTTTCATTCTTACCTTTTTGGTATGTGTAAATGTGTGTGGTAAGGTTCAGGCCATACTTAGGTCAGTGCAGAGACTACTGTAAGCATTTTCCATTTATTTTCATGCATTTTGCCTTTCCCTGATCTAAATACCACACACATGAACTCCAAAAGACTTGCTCCTGGAGCAACTCCAAGCTGGCATTGTAAAGAGAAGGATTTTATGAAATTTCCTTGCTTCTTGTCCCTTGTGACTAGTGGGCCAGAATAGTTCTCAACAGGAAAGTCAAAATTGCTCAAAATTATTTCCTGGTTTTTATAGCCTTTTAGCACTGACATTTTATTGATGAGAAGGAGATCAAGATGAATAAAGTCTATTATAGGATGTCAGATTCTTAGGAATTGGAAACTTAGCATATTCTGCTTTTTATCATACCTGAGTGGTCATTTCTAGAAGATGATGGATTTTAGCCTTATCCTCTGATTTCAGGAAACCAAATTTATAATGGAGAAATGCAAAGCATTATACTTTCCTTGTTCTCATTCCAAAGTGCTTCATTTGGCATGTACATTCTGGTCAGACTTTAGAACTCAGGGGTAGGATTCAAAGAGTAAGTTAAAAATGTTTTGATGGCTTGGGGTAGCTTGTTTCCTGGAATCAGCACATTTAAATTGTGAATAAGCTTCCTCGAAAGGTAGTAGCAAAAGTTCCAAGGGAAGGTATAGATAAAATTTGTTTGCTTTCAATATACTTTTGATTTCAGAGTATATCCTAGGAGTAATTATTTATATCTGGGCTTAAGTTGTTTCTTTAAAGGAAAAAGAAAAACAGAAAGGCTGAGAATTTTTTTTACATAAAATTTAGGGCCAAAAAGTAGTATCTTGCCATGTTTGTTTATTCATTCAAACAATAAGTATTACCTACTAGGTGCTGGACACTCTGCTAGGCTAAAGATAGAGCAGTAATAATAATAAGCAAGGTTACGTTTCTTGAGAAGTCTGTGGTATTAGGGAAGACATGCTAAACAGGTAAACAAATAGGAATATGATCAGTGTTTTAAAGAGTCAATGTTTTAAAGAATATGGTCAGTGTTTTAAAGAAAATAGGATAATATAGAGGATATAACTGAGAGGAAGGAGAGTAGCTTACTGTAGACATAGGGTAGGCAAAAAAGACTTCTGAGGTGAGGACATTTGGCTAAGACCTGTAGAATGAGGAGTCCTGCATAAAGAATGTTGCAAATGAGAGGTAAGAGATAGAAAGGCTGTGAGGTGAGAAAGAATTGTCATGTTGGAGAAATTGAAAGACCCTGATGTGGCTGGAGCATGGTCAGAGGAGTTTGGTATGAGGTCGGGCTGGACACAGGATCAACCCAGGGTCTTGTGTCGTGGCAACACATTTGGATTTTACTCTCCTGACAGTGGGAAGCCACTGAAGGGTCTTTAAAGCAAGAACATGACATGATCTGGTATGTATTCTGGTTCCTGTGAAGAGTACAGATTGAAGCATTGGTGAGAACTGGGAGACCAGACTTTGCAAGAGATGATGGTTGGTTTAGATAGCATGCCAGTAATGGAATTGGAAGGAGAAAAGTAAATGGAATACTAGATATATTTTGGATGTAGACTTGCTGACTTACTTGAATAAGGAAGTAATTTAGCATAACTCTAGATTTTTGGTTTGAGTCTCTGGAAGAAGATTCTTCCATTTACTGAGTTAGGAAGAAATGTAGGAACAATAGGTTTGGGTGGGAAGTAAGGTCAATAGGTCCATTTTGGGTATAATCACTTTGAGATGGTTGGAGATATTAGGTTACATTTATAAAGGAGTCTGGGTGATGAGCTGAGAAGTCAGTGCAGATATAAACTTAGGAATTAGTAGCATATAAATAGTATTTCAGACCATTGAACTGGAGGTGAAAAGCATTGATAAGAGATGAGGATGCAGGATTGGGCTCTGAGGTTGGATAAAGCCTATACAAGGTACTATTACTCTGTCATACTGGCGGAGGTACTACTTGGAAGGTAGGGGGAACGTTGAAGAAACTGAGGAGCAGCTGTGGAATAGGAGGAAAAGCATTAATGTTTGGAAGGGTGTATAGTTCAAGCCCCACGGTTGAGCAGGACAGAGACATTTTAAGCCAGATGGACTTGGATACATTTATAACACCTTTGCCCTTGGCAATCGGTAGAGCTAAATTTACATATTCTTCAAACTATGGAGGAATTGAGTTCGTTAATAAATGCCAGACCTGGTGTTTGGCTTGGGTTAGGAGCCAGTGTGAGTACTAGAAATCTTTTCTTATTTTTCCCCCTACACTATAAGCTTGCTATAATTTTTTTCTGTTTTTTTCTAAACTGCAAACTTGATAACAAATGAGAGTTTCAAAAATATAATGTACTTCTAGAATGAGTTAAAAGTTACTTTTTTCTTAGAAATGAAGTACAGTTGACCCTTGAATAACATGGGTATGAACTGCACTATGAACCGTGAATCCACTTTTATGTGGATTTTTTTATGATAAATACAGTACAGTACTGTAAATGTATTTTATATTTTCTTAATAATGTTTTTCTTTTTTCTTTTTTTTTTAAAGTATATATTTATTTGAGAGAGAGAGAATGAGAGACAGAGAGCACGAGAGGGAAGAGGGTCAGAGGGAGAAGCAGACTCCCTGCTGAGCAGGGAGCCCGATGTGGGACTCGATCCTGGAACTCCAGGATCATGACCTGAGCTGAAGGCAGTCACTTAACCAACTGAGCCACCCAGGCGCCCACGTTTTTCTTTTTTCTAGCTTGCTTTATTACAAAAATAGATACTAACAAATACACAAAATATGTATGAATAAACTCTTTATGTTATTAAGCCTTCAGGTCAAGAGTAGGCTATTAGTAGTTATGTTTTGGAGAAGTCAAAAGGTATATGTGGATTTTTAACTGTGTGAGGGGTCAGTGCCCCTAACTTCTGTGTTGTTCAAGGGTCAGCTGTATTGGAAAAATTTGTTTATGGCTGTCAAAATCACATAAACTCTTTAATAAGATTTTGTTTTTGAAGAAGTAGGAGTAAAATAAAGTATATCACATGTAAATATACCCAGTTAAAATGTATCCTTTGTTTGACAACTTTAGATATTTGATAAACTACCATGAAAATCTGATAATATTCTACATGTACTTGATTCATTTAGTCAGTATGTTGAGTGCTTATATCAAATTGCTTGTATATGTTGGTCTACAGTTTAAAAATACTTTTATATGTATTCTGTCCTCTAATCTAAACGTCAGCCCACTTTATAGATGAGTAAATTGGAGCTCAAAAAATATAGCTGAATTGCACAAGGGTCAGTGGTAGATGGTAGAACTTGCGTCTTAATGGACTCCCTTTACTTTTTGTAATCCTCAAAGTAAGTATGTTGTAAAGACCGAAGCCAGAGCCAGGACCCGTGTGTATAAGAGGTAGACATGGGGAATTGCTGGATTTCCAAGCAAAGTCAGAATGCCCAGGTCCAGAGGATGATTAACAGACTGTATCTAATTATGGGCATTGGAACTTGCTACAAAAACAGTGAATTGCAAGGGGGCTTACCACTCCCGTCTGGTCAGTACTGAGACCGCATTTGCCCTCCAGTGAAATCTTTTAACTATTCTGGTACGAAGTGCTCAGCTAAACCCTTTGGAGGAAGTTTTTTATGAGAATACTTCTCGGACATTACAAGTAATGGAAAATGGAATTTTCTTTATAGATACTCCTTTTACAGGTCAACTTTTTGCAACACATCTTTTTCTATAGATGTATTCTGTTACATTTTTTGCTTAAAGAGGTAGTAGCCTCAGTAAGGATTTTTAGATTTATTTTTTTAATCCATAACATCTGATCTAGAATCTCTGTTAGTATTCAGTGTGTTAGAATCATCCATATGTACTTTTCGCAGCAGTCCCAGGACATGTGGTTTCTTACTTGCCGAAAGATTTACTGAAAAATAAAGATTATCTTTCAGAACAGGGATTTTCATTTCCCTAGTACTCTTTATCTAACTTAGGTCTAATAGCTTTCCAAAGAGAAAAAAAAATGCTTTTTAAAAGAAATTAAGATGTGCCCTCTTAATATGATCTTGTTAACAGTGCAGAAAAGATCTCTGCACATTATTTATCTTCTGGCTAAACAGTCTGGACCAGCACAGTAAATTCTTTGTGAGCAAAGAAATATTCATCATGTTAAAATTGGATATCATTTTTAGCCCTGACCATTTTGGAGATTCTTTTTTTCCTCCTTTGCTACAATCTTTCTTTCAAGTTTATTTTTATGACTTTTCACCAGGTTGTTATAAAATCCGGAACAGTTCATTGTGGGTTCTTTGAAATTATTTCCCACAGCTGTATATGAAGATCTTTATCTCCTTTATGTATTAATCATATACAGTCTGTTTTTTTTCCTGCCACAGACCTATCTTCTGCATATGTCACTTGTCCATTCACTTCAAAAGGAGCTCTTGCCTTGAGAACATAGGAGCAGAAGTAAACTTAGGGTGTAGAAGTCAGACCCTAAGAAAGTGGAAACTTGATGATATTATATATAAATATACACATATTTTAAAATAGAGAAAAAGTTATAATCTGAAAGTAGATATATCATTTCCTTAAAAATATTTGAGATAGGAACAATAAAGGCTTTCACTTTAGGAAAAAGGGCTGTCTACAAATATTTCTTCCTGGAAGTGTAGACAGATGCCTTGGGAGCACTGAAGGGTGATCCTAAGCAGCACTTGTATGCTGGCATTTTCTCTCAGATGGGCATGCCTGCAAAAGTACAGCAGGGACTTAGTGCTCACAGAGCAGTTTCTAAAGCCTCACTCAGGGTGCCTGGGTGGCTCAGTTGGTTAAGCGACTGCCTTCGGCTCAGGCCATGATCCTGGAGTCCCGGGATTGAGTCCCACATCGGGCTCCCTGCTCAGCAGGGAGTCTGCTTCTCCCTCTGACCCTCTTCCCTCTCGTGCTCTCTATCTCATTCTCTCTCTCTCAAATAAATAAATAAAATCTTAAAAAAAAAATCTCTTAAAAAAAATAAAGCCTCTCTCAGCTTTTAGGCTTCATTTTTCCTGTTACCCCTCATTAGCTGCAGTTATTCAACCATTATATGCTTTGTGAATTTTTTTATTATTTCATGACAAAATGTATTTTAAACAGAAAGAGTTGTTACAAGGAGAATGACATTCGTCAATAAAGGAGTGTTATTTAGTGATTAACAACAGAGAGCCTGAGCTGGACTGCTTGGGTTTGAATCATGGTTTCCTCACTTACTAAACTTGAGAGAATTACTTAATCTCTCTGTGTGCTTCGGTTTCCTCATCCACAGAATGAAGATTATAACAAATAATGGAATCTACCTTATAGCATTGTTGTGAGGATTATATTAGTTAATATATGTAAAGTGAGTAGAACAGTACTACTGCCTGATACACAGTAAGTGCTATGTAAGCATTAATCATTATTACCTTAGAGACCATTGGTTTCTTAGCCAGAGAGGACAGCGTTCAGTAGAGAAGATTGGCATTGTGTAATAATATTCTAGAATAACAGAACATGTCTTTGTAGATTCTGAAACATCTTACTCACTAGACTAGTCTTTCATACTTTAGCATCCTGATGCCAATTCCCTTTTGCACCCCTCCACTCCAACAGACACAAAAAAAGGAAGAAAAAATAAGGCATCAGCATGATCACCAAGGAACCCAGGACATCTTATTATTTTTTTCAAAGATTTTATTTTTTTATTTGACAGAGAGAGACACAGTGAGAAAGGAACACAAAGCAGGGGGAGTGGGAGAGGGAGAAGCAGGCTTCCCACTGAGCAGGGAGCCCGATGCGGGACTCGATCCCAGGACCCTGGGATCATGACCTGAGCCGAAGGCAGACACTTAATAATTGCGCCCCCCAGGTGCCCCCCAGGACATCTTACTTATGTGCAGTAATAGCAAGCACTTTATAGCACCGTGTGTCAGGCATTAACTGAGCTCTTCACATTTACCAATTTATTTAGTCCTCAAATAACTATGTGAGGTAGGTGCTACTATTAGAATTGTCATTTTACAGATGAGGGCACAGGCCCAAACTGCCACAGCATGTGTGATACAGCTAGAATTTAAACCCAGGCCAACTGCTCCAGATTCAAGTGCCCTTAACTCTTGCACATGACTACCTCTCATTCAGGACAAGTACATCTCCTCTAACATCTTGTGGTCTCCAGAAGTCCCTGAGTCCCCGGAAATACAAGCAGTGTTACCAATCAGGAGCCACCTGATTACCATAAGTAGTTTTGCTTAATAATAGGGCTGGTAAGTTTACTGAAGATCAGTTTTTGTCTTTAGAGAAGGAAAAATTGTTCTGTTAAACTTTTACTATGAAATTCTTATTGTAAAGATGAATTTTTCATTTTCCAGATGAATTTTTTATATATGGAATTTTAAGAGTTTATGTATTAAATTCACTTTTTTTTCTTTGTGATTTCTTCTATTATTCTTACTCTAAGAAAATATTTCTTCTATTTAAGATCAGGTAACTAGGGTGCCTGGGTGGCTCAGATGGTTTAGCGTCTGCCTTCGGCTCAGGTCATGATCCCAGGGTCCTGGGATCGAGTCCCGCATCAGGCTCCCTGCTCCTTGGGAGCCTGCTTCTCCCTCTGCCTCTCCCTCTCTCTCTCTCTCTCTCTCTGTCTTTCATGGATAAATAAATAAAATCTTAAAAAAAAAAAAAAGATCAGGTAACTAGTCTTCTGGAATTCCCATAGGTTGTTGTTGGTTTTTTTTTAATGTTTTACTCTTTCGTCCATTTGCATTTTATTTCCCTGTAACATTATGAGGTGTTATAAATCGATTTTTTTCCCCCAGAATAAAGCAGATTTCCCAGCACCAGTTATTGAATAATCCCTTCTTTTTCCAGCAGTGTATGATAGTGCATTTTATTACACACTAAGCCATGCTGTTCTATTGTATGAATGGACGTTGAATTTTATCCAGTGCTTACTCTATATCTATTCAAATGATCTCATGGTTTTTCTTTTTTAATTAGTGATGTAATTATACACTACTTTTAGAAGAAAGCCCCTCTTTATAAGACTCAGTCACCCCATCCAGATGTATTTATTTCATTCATACCCATAGTTATCTCCAGTGACATTTTTTACTTCTTTTAGTTTCTATATATTTATTTATAAGATTATTCCTAGGTATCTAGGAATAATCCTGGCTTCCTAGTGTAAATAGAATGTCATGGATAGTCTTGTAATTTTTTCACTCTTCTGTGTTGGTTTGTTGTGCCAGGTATAAAAGAAAAGAAAAAATCAATGAAATCTACAAAAGATGGCACATCTCCAGTGGAAGATGCTGAAATAGAAAGACAAAAGGTAAAACATGATCATTGCTACATTCCTAGTGGATAGTTGATATGTACAACTTAAATGAAGTTGTCTACATGAGTTTCTAATGTCCCTAATAAAAAAATAACTGATTTTAGCAATGAAATTTATAAATAAATTATAAAACACATAATTAAATATTTTAGCAATATAGGATTTTTAAAAAAGATTTATTTATATGAGAGAGAGAGAGGGAGTGCTCATGGAGGGGAGGGGCAGAGGGAGAGAATCTTAAGCAGACTCACTGCTGAACAGGGAGCCTGACGTGGGGGCTCGATCTCACAACCTGAGATCATGACCTGAGCTGAAATCAAGTCGAATGCTTAACCAGCTGAGCCACCCAGGTGCTCCTAGCAGTGTAGTTTTTACCAAACATTTTTCCAGCTAATATAAAGTTGAAATTTTATCTCAAACCCAAGTCATGTCCGTTTCTGATTTAGAGGAAAATCAGTCACTATTAAAAATTCTTACTATAGGGTCGCCTGGGTGGCTCAGTCGTTAAGTGTCTGCCTTCGGCTCAGGTCATGATCTCAGGGTCCTGGGATCGAGCCCCACATCAGGCTCCCTGCTCCGCAGGAAGCCTGCTTCTCCCTTCCCCGCTCCCCTGGCTTGTGTTCCCTCTCTCGCTGTGTCTCTCTCTGTCAAATAAATAAAATCTTAAAAAAAAAAAACTTACTATGACTAAGACAAAAAAAATGCTACTATTAAAACCTTGAAATAATATTGCCATAGTTTAATTATTTTTACTTTTTAAATTTAAATTCAATTAATTAACATATAGTATATTTGAGAAGTAGAGTTTAGTGATTCATCATTTGCATATAACATCCAGTGTTCATTATATCATGGGCCCTCCTTAATGCCCATCACCCAGTGACTCCAACCTCCCACCCACCCCACCTCCAGCAACCCTCAGTTTGTTTCCTATAGTTAAGAGCCTCTTATGGTTTGTCTCCCTCTCTGATTTCGTCTTACTTTATTTTTCCCTCCCTTCCCCTATGATCCTGTTTTGTTTCTTAAATTCCACATATGAGTGAAATCATATGATTGTCTTTCTCTGATTAACTTATTTTGCTTAGCATAATACCCTCTAATTCCACCCACTTCATTGCAAATGGTAAGATTTCTTTTTTTGATGGCTGAGTAGTATTCCATGTTTATATACACCACATCTTCTTTATCCATTTATCTGTCAGTGGACATCTGGGCTCTATTCATATTTTGGCTATTGTGGACATTGCTGCTATAAACATTGGGGTGCTTGTGCCCCTTTGGATCACTACATTTGTATCTTTGGGGTAAATAACAAGTAGTGCAGTTGCTGGGTCATAGGGTAGCTCTATTTTCAGCTTTTTGAGGAACCTCTATACTGTTTTCCGGAGCGGCTGTACCAGCTTGCATTCCCACCAGCAGTGTAAGAGGGTTCCCCTTTCTCCACATCCTCACCAACATCTGTTGTTTCCTGACTTACTAATTTTAGCCATTCTGATTGGTGTGAGGTGGTATCTCATTGTGGTTTTGATTTGTATTTCCCTGATGCCAAGTGATGTTGAGCTTGGGACTTCATCAACATAAAAAGCTTTTGCACAGCAAAGGAAACAGTTGACAAAACCAAAAGAAACCTTCTGAATGGGAGAAGATATTTGCAAATGTCTTATCAGATAAAGGGCTAGTACCCAAAATCTATAAAGAACTTAGGAAACTTAGCACCCACAAAACAAATAATCCAGTCAAGAAATGGGCAGAAGACATGAACAGACATTTCTCCAAAGAAGACATACAAATGGCCAACAGACACATGAAAATATTGCCATAAGTTTTAATTCAATCTGAATCTGTCCTGTAATTCACTGTTTTTGTGTTGTCAAGTGCTAATTTCTCTCTTACTATTGCAAACAACATAAATGTAATGTACAAAATTAAAGTCTTTCTTGGAAATGCAGTGACCTTTATGTTTCACTTACTCCAAAGATCTGTATTTTTGCTGAGGCAGGAGTTGAAGTCAACAATGTCCCAGTGACCGATGTTCATGTCACTGCCTGGGAGTGAGCCTAACTGGTCACCTAAACTCTGCATGATAATGCATCTTTTCTGTCCTCCATTTATTGCACACACAGTAATGCTCACAGAGTAAAGGAGTGCAAAAAAAATCTTTCTTTTGTGGAAAATGGTTCTAAAAAGAAAGCCAACTGCAGGTGCCAGTGATGGAAGTGAAAGAGAATTAAAGCAATCTAGGGACGCCTGGGTGGCTCAGTTGGTTAAGCATCTGCCTTCAGCTCAGGTCATGTTCCCAGGGCCCTGGGATCGAATCCCGCATCGGGCTCCCTGCTCAGTGGGGAGCCTGCTTCTCCCTCTGCCTGTGTGTGCGTGCTCTCTCTCTCTCTGATAAATAAATAAATCTTTAAAAAAAAATAATCTAGAGTGGTAGTATAGAAAGATTAACAAAAGTTTGGCAGTATACTTTGTATTTTCTCTCATATACGTGGTTGTTTACTTGGTTCCTAGAGGTTCATGTTTAATCCCATGGTTGGAAGAAAATTCCACTGTTTAGTGGAAAAACTCAGACATATTTCCGAAGCAAATATTAAGATTCTGCCTTCATAGAAATGTATCAATTTTGAAAAAGTAAAGGCAAAAAAAGCAAAAGAAAAAAGAAATTCCTTGCTGTTAAAGCACATGTTTGGAAAGTGTAGGTTGTTTCACAAAATACTACGTTTGCTAGTTTTAATGTCATTGCCTGAAAAGACCGAAGTGAAAATGAGAAATTTTTATTTGGGGGTTTGAGTACTCTTTCCTATAGGCTATTAACCAGTTACATGAAGTGAAATGTGGTCTGGGTTTTGTTGTTTTTTTTTTTTAAGATTTTATTTATTTATTTGACAGAGAAAACAAGCAGAGGGAGCGGCAGGCAGGGGGAGAGGGAGAAGCAGACTCCCCGCTGAGCAGGGAGCCCAGTGCGGGCCTCAGTCCCAGGATGCTGGGATCATGACCTGAGCCAAAGGCAGATGCTTAACTGGCTGAGCCACCCAGGCGCCCCTTTGATCTGGTTTTAAATACAAACTTTCACTCCTCTCCTGCTCTTCTTGGTCATGTTGCTTCTAAAAATTTTATCTCATTGCTCTACAAAGATCTCTGAGTTTCTTTATGAGTTTTGGTAATCCACAATCAGTTTATGGATGACAGATGTTATCCCAGAGCACACTAGTGACTGGGTTCTCCTTTCCTATAGGGGATATCTGTGCCCCATACTTCTGCTTGGGTAAAAAAACCACTGTTGTATATTTGATTTTTTTTTTTTCTCTCCACAGGCTGAAATGGCTTTGCTAGTGATGGATGAGGAGGAAGAAAGTAAGAAACACTTCAATTACAACAAGATTGTAGAGCACCAGAATCTGAGCAAAAAGAAGAAAAAACAGCTTATGAAAAAGAAGGAATTATTAGAGGATGACTTTGAGGTAACCAGGGACACCTCTTAAAGCTGGGTTGAATTTAAAGTCGGCTCTGGAGATGAGCATTGAGCACAGCCAAAGTTAGCTTGAAATATCTTAGGAAGGGCCCACAGTGGAGCCAAAGCTGCCATCTTTTAGACCAAAATAGCCAGTTCATCCCAGGGTGGATCAACTCACTGTTTAGTTGAGCACCAGGTGAAGTATTGGCTTGTTTTTTGGTTGCACCAAAGCTATGGCTTTGCTGCTTTTTTTTTTTTTTTAAATACCTAGCTTTTAATGTTAGAATCACATGCAATGTGATGCTCATGATGGGAAAGATATGCATACTCAAGCTTGACTGAGAAAGAGCAGGTTCATGTCACATCGTGTCACACACTCACTGTGTACAGTGGCCACTGCAGTAGGCCATGCTTTATTTTATTGCTACAGCTCTTTGGTTCTGTCACTCCCTCTTTTTCCTCTTTTTGCTAATAAGAACTTATTCCTAAAGGCCATTCACTCCTATGTGTGAGTTTGAACCTATACAAAAAATTTACAAACTGCTGTCAGCAACTATTTAATGACTTCCAAGAGTAGGCCCTAAAACTCCGCTGGAGATCTGTGGGAAAACAGTTTTCTAATGAATCAATACAAAACACTCACATTTGTATTTTATATAATCGACAGCTCACTTTCAAAATGTGGCCCCATTTCTGGTCCTTTTGATTTACTAATTTAATTATTCATTTTCTTTTTGGATTTGCAGGTAAATGTTAAGGATGCACGGTTTCAAGCAATGTATACTTCCCACTTGTTCAATTTGGATCCTTCAGATCCTAATTTCAAGAAAACAAAAGCTATGGAAAAAATCCTTGAGGAGAAAGCCCGGCAGAGAGAACAAAAAGAACAAGAATTTACTCAGACAATAAAGACAAAAGAGAGTGAAGTTCAGAAGGAATCACAGAAGAGATCCATCGATCCTGCCTTGTCAATGTTGATTAAATCTGTAAAAAATAAAACAGAGCAGTTCCAAGCAAGAAAAAAACAAAAAGTCAAATAACTGTATGTTGTTTCTTTTTGGATTGGGAATGTGTTCTCCTAAAGTATAGTGAAGCGATAGAGGAAATATTTATTGGGAACAAAGCTATCTTTCAAGAATAAGAATAAAATCTTATTCTGGCCATTGTAAAATTTCTCCCCCCTCTATAACAGTTTGACCCAATTGTGGATGATTGACAGATTTGTTCTGTATATTTCCACAGATTAACCATAATTAATTTAATTAAATTGAAATATAGAATTTATAAAATTTTTGTATTTTATGAAATCCAGCCATTCTAGTAGAAAGTTATTCTTAGCCTAATTTTTTAAAAGATTGTTTACAATTCTATGTAAAAAATAGAGTTTTTAAGTCTGAATAAGAATTACAATTTGAAAATATATATATGCTATACATTAATTTCTCTGAAACAGGAGGCAGATTTAGGTATCTATGTAAATTATTTTTCTAGCCATAATGGATAGAAGCCAGTAACTTTCTTTATTGTTTGTTCATGTTTATTATAGTTTGTTTATGAAATTAATTTGTAAATAAAAGTGTAAAATATTTTTATTATTTTGTGTAGGACTGATTTATTTCATTTTATGCACCTCTGGAAAAAATCCCTGAACACTTGACTAAGATAAGAGGACAATTCTATGAAGAGACAGTTCCAGGTTTGCATTGCTCATAATTGTATTTGAAATGTTCATGAGCTCTGCAATGATTTTTCTATTTGTAGTAACAGAAAATTCTGTCTGCCCTTCAGATTTTTGGAATGCTTAGAAGGGTGGATATGCTGCTATAAAGTTTAAGGAATTTTAATTCCTTTTAAAATTAAAGCACATCTTTAAGGCCTTAATACTCCTGGATCTCATCTGATCTAGGTTTTATAAACGATTAACCATTTAGAGAGGAGAATTAGGTGTGCTATATAAATAAATGAAAATAAAAACCAAAATGGTCACTTGGAACAAATAATAAATGTGGTAGCTTCTGAAAGGCAGTAGGAGTTTAGCCAGGTTTGTGGTTAATAGTAAACTTGACATTTTTGGTATGAAAATTCAAGCCTACTAAGGTAGTATGTTTTTTCAAGAATAAAAGGATGTAAAACTCAGAGGGATATGAAGATAATAAAGGTGTATAAACAGTCTCTGAAAGGAGAAAAAAAGAACATATAAACTGTTCATTATAACAGGAAAATGCAGGAAATTGTGTTTGTTTGTTTTTCATAAAGCCCTGGCATTGTTAGGTAATTCAGCCAAATAGAGCAGCATTCCCATTGATCCATCCATGAAATTCCCAGTTATTTATCTACTGAACATTGAGAAGACCGTGAATCTTAATATGTTTATGAATACAGTGTATAAACAGTTTTAAAGTTATTCATATTTCATTTATGCAAGGAAAAAGACATTTCCTTTAAACTGTTTAATCATAATGTAGGGATTACTCAGAGTTTGATTTTAAGATTCCTGTGAAATTTAGCCCTTTGGTTTTTTGATTGGTTTGTTTTTTCGTTTTTGAGTTCTATGTTTTTAATCACTTTTTAATTATAAATCTCATTTTACTAGTCAGGCATATAATTGCTTATAACAAAAAAATTGAGCTTGTATGTTATGCATAGCCCTGGCTCCTTTTCTCAAAGAGTTGATATTTTTTAGGTAGGAAAAAAAAATAGCATTGTCAGGTGCAGCATTAAATAAATATTCCACACGAAGAATGTGAAGATATCAAATAATTGCTGATAGTAAAACTCAGGATAAAAAATGGCCACTGTCAAAATTTGGCAGTGTGAGGGTAGTTTGGGTGACCCATAAGTTCACATTTACTTGATTTTTTTGTTGTTTATTGTTGGTATCCTTGATACCCAAACCAGACAAAGACAATACAAATAAAACTAGAGACTGACATTGTTAGTATGTAGAAATGTGCTTGCTTCTGGAGAGTCCTTCTCGTGAGTTTAGGTGTAAAAATCTTCAAAATAAGCAAATTGAAGCCAACAACGTTATAAAAAGAATTATACACCATAACCAATGGGGTTTAATTTCAAGTATACAAAGCTGGTTCATTCAAACTCAATTAACATAATCCACTATATTCACAGACTAAAGAAGAAAAATTAATATATCAATTGATGAGATAAAGTATCTGACAAAATCTAACATCCATTCATGATCAATAATAGGTCTGGAATAGAAACTAACTTGGTAAAGAGCATTTACAAAAAACTAAAATTAACATACTAGTAAAAGACAATGCTTTCCTCCTGAGATTGAGAACGAAGCAAGGCTGTCTTGTTTTAACCCTGTCTTTTAGAAGTTTTCTGTATTCTGATGCTTTGACCAGTGGAGATTTGCTGGCCCTTGAGAAACTGCCCCTCCCAGGGCTAGCCAAATCTTGGGGATAGTAAATAACTTGCAGGCAAGCATGCCTTTCAAATGCAAACCTACCAATCCAGAGTCCATACCCCCTTATCACGTCCTTTATTGGGCTTTCACACTCAGGGCTCTATCCCCCTACCCTAATCACTCTAGAGCCAGGGACCCAACTAGGAACAGCCCCATACTCTAGAGCCTACTGAAATTCAAACCTGCAAATGCTAACCCTGCTTACCCTGCCTCACCCATTCCTCCCCCAAAGAAACCACAAATAAAGCTCTTGCCCACGTTTCCCCTGCTTTCTCTGCCTCCTGACTAACCCCAGTGTTCCTCTTTGTGGCCCCTTTCTGTGATGTGCTGTGCTATCCTTTCTCTTTCTAAGGAATAAGAGTATAAAAAACTTGCATCATGGCAGTCGTTTCCATGTGTGCTTGTCTTACCATATCTGTATAAACAAATCCCAGGTACCCTTGAAACGATGTCCACTCACTCTCACTACTCTTATTCAACACAGTACTGGAAGTTCCAGCCACTGCAACAAAGGAATAAAAATAAGCATACAGATTGGAAAGAAAGAAGTAAAACTGTTCGTATTTGCAGATGATATGATTGCTGATGTAGAAAATCCCAAGGAACCTACAAAAACAAAAACAGAAAAAGCCTCAAACTAATAAATGAGTTCAGCAAGATCACAGGATACACTGTCTTGCAAACAAGAATTAATCACATTTCTATATACTGTACTAACAATGAACATGTGGAAACTGAAATTAAAAACACAATTGTTGCAAAGAAAAGAAAGTACTTAGGTAAAAACTTACCAAAACATGTAAAGAATTTGTATGCCTGAAAATTCCAAAAAGCCGGTGAAAGAAACCAAGGAAGACAAGTAAATGGAGAGACATTCTATGATCAGAGATTAGAAGACTCAATTTTTCCCCAAACTGATATATAGATTAATGTAAATTTCTTTTCCTTTTTACTGAAGTACAGTTGTAGTAAAGTAAAGATGTCAATTTTTCCCCAAACTGATATATAGATTAATGTAAATTTCTTTTCCTTTTTACTGAAGTACAGTTGACACATAATATTAGTTTCAGGTGTAAAACATAGTGATCTGACAAGTTTATATGTCATGCTGTGCTCACCACAAGCGTAGCTACCATCTGTCACCATACAACACTATTATAATACAGCTGACTGTATTCCCTAATGCTGTGCCTTTTACTCCCGCAACTTTTTCATTCCATAATTAGAAGCCTCTGTATTCCACTCCCCTTCACCCATTTTGCCCATCCTCCCCCCTTCCCCTCTAGTATCCATCAGTCTGTTCTCCCAGTATTTATGGGTCTGTTTCTGCTTTTTGTTTGTTTTTGTATTCACTTGTTTTGTTTTTTAGATTCCACATATAAGTGAAATCTTAGGTATTTGTCTTTTTCTGTCTGACTTATCTCAGCATAATACCCTCGAAGCCTATTCACGTTGTTGCAAATGGCAAGATCTTATCCTTTATGACTGAGTAATATTCCTGTGTGTGTGTATGTGTGTGTTTGTGTGTGTGTGTGTGTGTGTCCGTCTGTCTGTGTCTATGTGTTTGTGTGTGTCTGTGCATCTTCTTTATGCATTCTATCAGTGGTCACTTGGGTTGCTTACACATCTTGGCTATTGTAAATAATGCTGCAATAAACATAAGGATGCATATATCTTTCAAATCGGTGTTTTTGTTTTCTTTGGGTGAATGCCCAGTAGTGGAATTACTGGATCATATGGTATTTCTATTTTTAATTTTTTGAGGAACCTCCATACTATTCTCCACAGTGGCTGAACCAATTTACATTTGCAGCAACAGTGCATCATATTTTTTTTCCTACACATCTTCCCCAACATTTGTTATTTATCTTTTTTTAATCTATTTATTTGACAGAGAGAGAGAGCACAAGCAGGGGGAGCAGCAGAGGGACAGGGAGAAGCAGGCTCCCGGCTGAGCAGGGAGCCCAATGAGGGGCTCGATCCCAGGATCTTGGGATCATGGCCTGAGCCGAAGTCAGATGCTTGAACAACTGAGCCACCCAGATACCCCTATTTCTTGTCTTTTTGACTATAACCATTCTGACAGGTATAAGGTGTTATCTCATTGTGGTTTTGATTTGCATTTCCCTGATGATCAGTGATGTTGAGCATCTTTTCATGTGTCTGTTTGCCATTTGTGTATCTTTAGAAAAATGTTCAAAATCCTCTGCCCATTTTTTTCTTTTTCAGGTTTTTATTTAACTAACTGTACGTTAGTTAACATACAGTGTCATATTAGTTCAAGTGTAGAATTTAGTGATTCATCACTTACATACAACACCTACTGCTCATCACAAGTGCCCTCCTGAATACCCATCACCCATTTAACCCATCCTCCCACCCACCTCTCCTCCAGCAACCCTCAATCTGTTCTCTATAGTTATGAATCTGTTTTATGGTTTGCCTCTCTCTTTTTCATCCCCCCTAT
This sequence comes from Eumetopias jubatus, assembly GCF_037043125.1. NCBI lineage: Eukaryota > Metazoa > Chordata > Mammalia > Carnivora > Otariidae > Eumetopias > Eumetopias jubatus. The sequence goes on from NW_028274815.1 coordinate 101,515,270, forward strand.
GGTTCACCTGTTTTGTTTCTTAAATTCCACATATGAGTGAAATCATATGGTATTTGTCTTTCTCTGAATGACTTATTTTGCTTAGCATAATGCTCTCTAGATCCATCCATGCCATTGCAAATGGCAAGATTTCATTCTATTTTATGGCTGAGTAATATTCTAGTGTGTGTGTGTGTGTGTGTGTGTGTGTGTGTGTGTGTGTGTGTGTGTATCACATCTTCTTTATCCATTCATCAGTCAATAGGCATTTGGGCTCTTTCCATAATTTGGCTACTGCTGACAATGCTGCTATAAACATCAGGTTCATGTATCCCTTCAAATCAGTATTTTTGTATCCTTTGGGTAAATACCTAGCAGTGCAATTGCTGGGTCATAAGACAGTTCTATTTTTAAATTTTGAGGAAAGTTTTTCAGAGTGGCTGCCCCAATTTGCATTCCCACCAACTGTGCAGGAGGATTTCCCTTTCTCCACATCTTCGCCAACATCTGTTGTTTCCTGTGTTGTTAATTTTAGGCATTCTGACTGGTGTGAGGTGGTATCTTATCGTGGTTTTGGTTTGTATTTCCCTGATTGTGAGTGATGCTGAGCATCTTTTCATGTTTCTTTTAGCCGTCTCTATGTCTTCTTTGGAAAAATGTCTATTCATGTCTTCTGCCCATTTCTTAACTGGATTATTTGCTTTTTGGATGTTGAGTTTGATTAGTTCTTTAAAGATTTTATATACTAGCTCTTTATCCAATATGTCATTTGCAAATATCTTGTCCCATCCTGTAAGTTGTTTTTTAGTTTTGATTGTTTCCTTCACTGTGCAGAAGCTTCTTATCTTGATGAGGCCCCGATAGTTCATTTTTGCTTTTGTTTCCCTTGCCTCTGGAGATGTGTCTCGTACGATGTTGCTACGACCGAGATCAAACAGATTGCTGCCCATGTTCTCCTCTAGGGTTTTATGGTTTCCTGTCTCACCTTTAGGTCTTTCATCAATTTTGAATTTATTTTTGTGTATGATGTAAGTAAGTGGCCCAGTTTCATTCTTCCGCATGATGCTGTCCAGTTTTCCCAACATCATTTGTTGAAGAGACTGTCTTTTTTTTCCATTGGATATTCTTTCCTGCTTTATCAAAAATTATTTGACCATTTAGCTGTAGGTCCATTTCTGGGGTTCACTTTCTGTTCCATTGATCTATGTGGTTTTGGTACTGTCTTGCTCACTACAGCTTTGTAATATAACTTTAAGTCCAGAATTGTGATGCCTCCAGCTTTGCTTTTCTTTTCCAAGATTGCTTTGGCTATTCAGGGTCTTTTGTGGTTCCATACAAATTCTAGGATTGTTTGTTCTAGCTCTATGAAAAATGCTGGTGGTATTTTGAGAGATCACATTAAATGCGTAGATTGCTTTGGGTAGTATAGACATTTTAACAATATTTCTTCTTCCAATCCATAAGCATGGACTGTTCTTCCATTTCTTTGTGTCTTCCTCAATTTCTTTCCTGAGTGTTCTAAGGTTTTCTGAGTACAGATACTTTGCCTCTTTGATTAGGTTTATAACTAGGTATCTTGTGGGTTTTGGTGCAACTGTAAATGGGATCAATTCCTTGATTTCTCTTTCTGTTGCTTCATTATTGGTGTATAAAAATGCAACAGATTTCTGTATGTTGGTTTTGTATCCTGTGACTTTACTGAATTTGTGTATCAGTTATAGCAATTTTTTGGTGGTCTTTCAGGTTTTCTACATAGAGTATCATGCCTTTTGCAGAAAGTGAAAGTTTGACTTCTTCCTTGCTGATTTGGATGCCTTTCATTTCTTTTTGTTGTCTGATTGCTGAGGCTAAGACTTCCAGTACTATGTTAAATAATAGCGGTGAGAATGGACATCCCTGTCTTGTTCCTGACTATAGAGGAAAAGCTCTCAGTTTTTTCCCCTTTGAGGATTATATTAGCTGTAGGGTTTTTGTATATGGCCTTCATTATGTTGAGGTAGGTTCCCTCTATCCCTACTTTGTTGAGGATTTTTATCAAGAATGGATGTTGTACTTTGTCAAAAGGTTTTTCTGCATTTATTGAAAGGTTCGTATGGTTCTTATCCTTCCTTTTATGAATGTGGTGTATCACATTGATTTGTGAATATTGAACCACCTTGCAATGAAGGAATAAATCCCACTTGATCGTGATGAATGATTCCTTTAATGTACTGTTGGATTTGATTTCCTAGTATTTTGTTGAGAATTTTTGCATCCATGTTCATCAGGGATGTTGGCCTGTAGTTCTCTTTTTTAGTGGGGTCTTTGTCTGGCTTTGGAGTCAGGGTAGTGCTGGCCTCATAGAATGAGTTTAGAAGTTTTTCCATAATTCTATCTTATCACTTATTTGTTCCTTTGCTTCTTCCATCCTTATGGTCATTACATCCAGTTGGTTTCAAAATTCAGTTATTGCATTTTTCATTTCAGCACGATTTGTTTTTAGTTCTTTTACCTCTGCCGTAAGGGTCTACCTGATGTCTTCTATGCTTTTCTTAAGCTCAGCTACTATCCTTATAATTGTTGCTTTAAATTCTGGATCAGGCATATTACTTATATCTGTTTTTATTAGATCCCTGGCCATGACTTTTTCTTGTTCTTTCTTTTGGGATGAATTCTTCTGTCTTGGCATTTTGTCTAGATCTCTGTCTTCTTCTGTGTGTTAGGAAAGACTGTTACGTTTCCTGCTCCTGAGAGTAATGGCTTTTCAAGACGAGGTATTGTAATGTCCAGGGCCTGGTGCTTCAGGAAGTGGCTCTGATGTGTGCTGCATGCACTCTGCTGCTGTGTTATGGCTATTCTATCCCTCAGATCAGTCCTCTGCACAGTCTCCTTGCCTGCAGTGGGGAGTGTTAGGACTTGAACAGAGTATGGCAATTTTAACTAGGTGTTGTCTGGTCTGCTTCCTAAAAGAGAACTGATGCTATTTCCACTAAAATTGAAGCTTTGCCAAACTCTGATCAGAAGTTGTGGTGCATGGGGGGGGGGCGGGGGTGTGCTGGTCTTCTGGGGGAGGGACCCACTGCTCTGGTTCTCAGGCACACGTGCCCAAGAAAAGTAGCACCTGCAGAGGGCAGGGGGTTGGGACTTGGTGTAAGCAGTTTAGGCCAGTGTTGGCCCTGTGCTGTTTACTGAGTTAGGTTATGCTAAGGGGCTAAGAGGCGGGGGAGGGCAATCGCACCAACCGGCTCCCTTGTTCCAAGAGAGGGCAATCCATACCTGCTGCTCTCAGGGAGGCCCTCTCAGAGGAATGAACAATCTCCCCTCCTGGGTTACAGGAGGTTTTCAGATTGCTGATTTTACACTGTCCGTCTCCAGGTCGTTTGCCCACCTGGAGCAGTGCAGTGCACCCTAGGCTCTACCCTAGCCAGGCTGCTGACTTTCAGAATTCCAAACTTCAGGGACCTTGTGTGTCAGGGACTTGCACTGGTCCTCTGGGAAAGAATCTCACTGTGCTAGGACTGGTATAGATTTGACCCAGAAGGTTGGTCACAGCAGAGCACGGGGGCATGGGGTTTGAAGCAAGCTGGTGAAACAGCCAGTGTCCCTTTTAGCCGCCCTCAGCAGGTGTCTCTGCACCAATGCTGAAGGGTGGGAGAGGGAAATGCCCCCCCGGGCTCTTTTGTCCCCAGAGAGGCAATGCCACCTCTCACAGATGCACTCCAGAAAGAACGAACAGTCTCTCCCTATGCCACTGAGGTGATCCTTATATCGTAGTCTGTCCCCTGGGGTTGTTTGCCCGGCTCTGCTCCAGGAGTAAGGCAGCACCCTCAGGTCTCTATCACGTCCAAGCCTGGTGACCTCTGAAACTCCAGTCTTTGAGTGCCGCTGGTTGCAAAAACTCATGATATTCATCCCATCTCATTTTCCCAGCCAGTGACTTGAGGGAAGTGTTCTTGGGCTTGTCCCTTTGCACTCCACTCTCTTGCCTTTCTCCGTGACCAAGGGTCCCTCCCCACAGCACCCGCCATCCATTTCTCCCCCAAACCACCTCTCCTCACTTCCTACCTTCCTCCAAGTGACCTCCTCTCTCCCTCTTGTTGTGCAGTCTGTTCTATCAGTCCTCAGGTCAACTTCTTGAGTATTTAGAACGATTTATTGCTTACCTAGCTGTGTTTGAGGGCCGAGGCAAGCCTGGGGTCCTATGCCACCAACTTAGCTCCCCGTCCCTCTGCCCATTTTTAATCCAATTATTGTTTTTCTGGTGCTGAGTTCTATAAAGTTCTTTCTATATTTTGATATTAGCCCTTTGTCAGATATATCATTTGCAAATAGCGTCTCTCATTCAGTAGGTTACCTTTCCCTTTTGTTGATGAATTCCTTCACTGTGTAACATAATGAAATTTCTAACAAAATCCCAGAAAAGTTTTCTATATACATATACAAACTTATTCTAAAAATTTTAATGTTACAGGCCCTAGAATGATTAAAATAATCTTTTAAAAAAGAACAAAGTGGGAGGAATCACTCTACCTTATATTAAGGGTATATTAAACTTACTATATAGCTACTATGTCAAGACAATGTAGCCTTGGCAGAGAGACACATAAATTAGTGGAACAGAATAGAGAACACAGAAATAGATCAACACAAATATGCCCAGCTGATTTTGGACATAGGTACAAACATAATTCAATGGAGGAAATATAGCCAGAAAAAAAATAATATATCAGCAAAAAAAATTTTTTACTCTGTGAAAATGCTCTTAAAGGATGGAAAGATAGGCTACAAACTGAAAGAAGATATTTAGTCAACCACATATCCAAAAGAGGACTAATATCGAGGATATATCAATAATTCTTAAAACTCTACAGTTAAAAAAAAAAATCTCATTAGAGAAGAGGCAAAAATCTGTTAGGGCCCAACTGTGGCTCCTGAAAAGTCATATGTTGAAGTCCTAGCCCCCAGGACCTCAAAAAGTGGCCGTATCCAGAGGTAGGGTCTTTACCTAAGTTAGAGGTCACTACAGTGGGCCCTCATGCACAGTAACTGATGTCCTTATAAAAAGAGGGATTTTGGACACAGACACGTACAGAGGGAAGATCACTTGAATACACAGGGAGAAGGATGCCAGAGAAAGGGGACTTAGAAGAAACCAGCGCTGCCAACCTCTTGATGTTGGCCTTCGGGCCTCCAGAGCAGTGAGAGTAAATGTCCGCTGTTCAAGCCCCCAAGTCCGGGGTACTTTGTTAGGGCAGTCCCAGTGGATGAACACATCACCCAGAACAATCTGCCAGAGGGGAACCTATGGAGGGGCCTGAGTGTCCTGCATTCCCAGCTGGGCTGCCATCTGCTGGTGGCTCTTCCTGATGCTCAGTGGTCCCCAATTTAGGATGTGACCGACATCTCTTTTTTTTTTTTAATGTTATGTTAGTCACCATACAGTACATCATCAGTTTTTGATGTAGCGTTCCATGACTCATTATTTGCGTATAACACACAGTGTGGGGCTAACCCATCCCCCCAACACACCCCCCGAAACCCTCAGATTGTTTCCCAGAGTCCATAGTCTCTCATGGTTCATTTCCCCCTCTGATTTCAGCCCTTCAGTTTTTCCTTCCTTCCCCTGTGGTCCTCCATGTTATTCCTTATGTTCCACATATGAGTAAAACCATATGATAATTGTCTTTCTCTGCTTGACTTTTCACTTAGCATAATCCCCTCCAGTCCCATCCATGTTGATGCAAATGGTGGGTATTCATCCTTTCTGATGGCTGAGTAATATTCCATTGTATATATGGACCACATCTTCTTTATCCATTCATCTGTTGAAGGGCATCTTTCCTCTTTCCACAGTTTGGCTATTGACCGACATATTCTTCAGATGGCACTGGGCAAACAGTGACCCTGAAATGAATATACAGTTGACCCTCGAACAACATAGTTTTGAACTGCACAGGTCTGTTTATAGAAGGGTTTTTTTCAATAAATACAATACAGCACTGTAAAAAGAAAGGAGGGAAGGAAGGAAGGAAGGGAGGGAGGGAAGGAGGGAAGAAGGAAGGAAGGAAGGAAGAAAAGAAAGAAAGAAAGAAAGAAAGAAAGAAAGAAAGAAAGAAAGAAAGAAAGAAAGAAAGAAAGAAAGAAAGAAAGAAAGAAATAGGCAAAACACATGAGCAGACATTTCACAGGAGAGAGCATACAGATGGCAAGCAAGCTTAAGAAAAGATGTTCAATTTCATTGGCCATTAGCGGAATACAAATTAAAACCACAATCAGATATCACTACATATCTATCAGAATGTGTAAAATAAAAAATAGTGACACCAAATGCTGGCAAGACTGCAGAGAGATCATTAAGTAGGTCAGATTAAGAGAAAGACTGTGCATGCTCCCCAAAGAACTTTATGTGACTACGAGTGAGACCAAAGGTTGTTCCCCAATGTCTCTTCTCTCCATCTTCCATAGTAATAGAACCCTTTGGTTAGGCAAAAATCTTTGCATAATAAAACCATTTTACCCATCCTCTTTTGCAGCTAGTATGGAAGCAAAGTATAGCATGTAGGAAACTTTCTTTGAAATCATCAGACTAGTAAATTTTGCCTCTTGCCTTCTTCCCCTCTCTCATTCTACTGCCTGAAATGCAGATGTAATGGCTAAAGTTCCAGGAGCTATGTTGGATCCTCAGGACCAAAGCCCCACTCCAGGTATTGTAAGAGCATTGTATGGTGGCAAATGGTAGCTACACTTGAGGTGAGCATAGTGTAACTATGAGACTAGTCAAATCACTATGTTATATACCCAAAACTAATGTTACATTGTGTGTCAAATATACTTCAATTAAAAAAAAAAAAAAAGCTGCACTCCATTATCCAGAGATAACGTATGGTAAGCTGAAAAGAGCCAGGATCTCTGAGGACTTTGTGGAGAATAACCACCATATCATCCATGGGCTGTCTTTTTTCAAGTCATCTATGTGACAAAAAGTATAATACTTCCTTGTTCAAGTCACTATTTTCTCAGGCTCTGTTACTTAACTAACTTAACCTAACTAATACAAAGACAAATATAGTGGCATTAGGCCATAATCTTTTTTTTTAAAAAAGATTTTATTTATTTATTTGTCAGAGAGAGAGTGCACAAGCAGGGGGAGTGCAGGCAGAGGGAGAAGCAGGCTCCCCGCTGAGCAAGGAGCCCGATGTAGGACTTGATCCCAGGACCCTGGGATCATGACCCGACACAAAGACAGATGCTTAACTGACTGAGCCACCCAGGCATCCCTGGGACATAGTCTTTATGGACTATTTTGCCCTAATTTGAGACTGTTGTGGATTATTTCTCTATATTCTTATTTTCTCTAAAGATTGTATTTATTTATTTGACAGAGAGAGACAGTGAGAGAAGGAACACAAACAGGGGGGAGCTGAAGAGGGAGAAGCAGGCTCCCTGCTGAGCAGGGAGCCCAACAAGGGGCTCGATCCCAGGACGCCAGGTTCATGACCTGAGCCGAAGGCAGACACTTAATGACTGAGTCACCCAGGTGCCCCAATTTCTCCATATTCTTAAAAAAAAAAAGAAAGAAAAGAAACTCTTGGCAGTACATTATGGTCAAAGTGCTTGCAAGTTGAAGTTGCAGAATAGAATGCTCAGTAATGTAAGCTTCCTGGATTTCTGGAAATGACATGAGTCATGAGAAATGAGACAAACCCCCTTAGAAGGCAACTGGGACCCTTTGTTCTACAAGTCCCACTGACATTAGAATTACAAACTCTATTTTCAGCATCTCTGGGTTCACATTATCAGTTCCTTGAAAAGTTTATGAAGGAGCAGTTGCCAACAGCAAGCCAGAACCAGGCCCATGGGAAAATGACAAAGCGTGAATGAGAGTCAGTGCTTAGCCTTAAATATGGCTGCCCAAATTTTGCCAAAATGTGGAGGTGAAAACCCCATTCTGTATGACAGTGCCAAAGCAAATAGACTAACAAATTATATTGTGTTAGGGAAAGTTGTGAGAAATGCTAGCTTTGGGGTTATGAGCGGTTTTCATGAATTTTTTTAAAATTAAAATTGTGTCAGGGCACCTAGGTGGCTCAGTCATTCAGCGTCTGCCTTTGGCTCAGGTCATGATCCCAGGGTCCTGGGATCGAGCTCTGCATCGGGGTCCCTGCTCCTCGGGAAGCCTGCTTCTCCCTCTCCCACTCCCCCTGCTTGTGTTCTCTCTCTCTCTGTGTCTGTCTCTATCAAATTAAAAAAATAATTAAAATTGAGTCATTATCCTTTATCACTGTACACGCTTTTGTCTTGAGTAGCTTCTCATGAGTTTTTTAACCCCTTTTACTAAAATCTAAAATTAACTGGTAGTGTCTTTTGTCTTAGACCAGTAAGAAATAATAAACTCTGTCATGTTTCAAATAGTTCAGCTGATGAGCAAGGCAGGAAATGGCTAGTAAAGCACATGAACAATTTTAAAATTTGGAGGGAAAATTATTGAACTAACTAAGAATTAGTTAGGAAAGACCTTTAAGTTAGAAGTGGAACAACTCTTAAAGAAGGAGTTTAATCTATAAACAGTAGCTCATTATTTGACTAAAGAAAAACTCTGAAAACAATTATTTGAGTACTTATGTTCCTCCATTTGGGTCTGTTATCTGGACTTGTGCTAGGACAATCTTAGAATTCTTTTGGAGAGCTCAAGCAATATCAGAAACCATCCAGAAATTGTTGTGTTCCTTCAGATTTCTTTGCATTCAAGTGAACCTCTATTCCCCTATCCATTGCTTTAGGAATGTTGCATGTAACATAAACCAACTCAAACTAGCTTAAGCAACAATTTTGCTGGGTGGCTCAGTCGTTAGGCATCTGCCTTCGGCCCAGGTCATGATCCCAGGGTCCTGGGATCAAGCCCCACATCGGGCTCCCTGCTCCGCAGGAAGCCTGCTTCTCCCTCTCCCACTCCCCCTGCTTGTGTTCCCTTTCTCACTGTGTCTCTGTCTGTCGAGTAAACAAATAAAATCTAAAAAAAAAAAAGCAACAATTTCAAAAGACTGAGGGTGAATATTTATTATAAGGATGCTGTGGGATCTCATAGCACAGAATCCAAAGGTAAGAAAGTAACCACTTCTCAGGAAGAGAATGGGAACAAGGAACTAGAAAGTCCTAAGAAACTCTACTTTGCCTATCTCTGTTTTCTTCTACACATCTTATTTTACTCATATTGCTGCCAACAAGCCTCTCTCTTTAGCCCATTGGGAAATGGAATAAGATGACCACATCAGAGTTTCCATGTTTTAAGTCACAGGCCTATTTTTTGTTACTGAAAAAAAGGCTTTGCCTTATGTTTAAGATTCAGAAATGAATTTTAAATTTTTCATCATGACACCATTAAAAGAAAGATAAATTAAATATTTATATGGTTGCACTCTGGAAAACAGTATGGAGATTCCTCAGAAAGTTGAAAATAGAGCTACCTTATGACCTAGCAATTGCACTACTGGGTATTTACCCCAAAGATACAAATGTAGTGATCTGAAGGGACACCTGCATCCTAATGTTAAAGCAGCAATGTCCACAACAGCCAAACTATGGAAAGAGCCCAGATGTCCATTGACAGATGAATGGATCAAGAAGATCTGGTGTAGGGGCACCTGGGTGGCTCAGTCATTAGGCGTCTGCCTTCGGCTCAGGTCATGATCCCAGGGTCCTGGGATCGAGCTCCGCATCGGGCTCCCTGCTTGGGGGGAACCCTGCTTCTCTCTCTCCCACTCCTCCTGTATATATATATATATATATATATATATATATATATATATATATACACACACACACACACACACACACACACACTAGAATACTACTCAGCTATCAAAAAAAAAGATCTTCATTTGCAACGATGTGGATGGAACTAGAGGGTATTATGCTAAGCAAAATAAGTCAATCAGAGAACACAGTTATCATATGATCTCACTCATATGTGGATTTTAAGAAACGAAACAGAGGATCATAGGGGAAGGGAGGGAAAAATAAAACAAGACAAAATCATAGAGGAAGAAAAACCACAAGAGACTCTTAATCATAGGAAACAAACTGAGGGTTGCTGGAGGGGAGGGAGGTAAGGAGATGTGGTAACTGGGTGATGGACATTAAGGAGGGCACATGATGTAATGAGCACTGGGTATTACATAAGGCTGATGAATCACTGACCTCTACCTCTGAAACCAATAATACATTATATGTTAATTAATTGAATTTAAATAAATATATAAAAACATTTATATGATTGCATACAGTGCAATATTAAAAACAGCTTAATAAATTTAGTTTTGGGGCGCCTGGGTGGCTCAGATGGTTAAGCGTCTGCCTTTGGCTCAGGTCATGATCCCGGAGTCCTGGGATCGAGCCCCACATCGGGCTCCCTGTTTCTCGGGAGCCTGCTTCTCCCTCTGCCTCTCTCTCTCTGTCTCTCATGAATAAGTAAATAAAATCTTTAAAAAAAAATAATAAATTTAGTTTTGAATATTATATACCAACAAATACAGTTTAAAAAACAATTCTTAGGGCACCTGGGTGGCTCAGTTGGTTGGGAGACTGCCTTCGGCTCGGGTCATGATCCTGGAGTCCCTGGATCAAGTCCCGCATCGGGCTCCCTGCTCGGCGGGGAGTCTGCTTCTCCCTCTGACCCTCCCCCCATCTCATGTGCTTTCTCTCTCATTCTCTCTTTCTCTCAAATAAATAAATAAAATCTTTAACAAAATAAAAAGCAATTTTTACACTATTATTTTATTATTTATATAATAACCTAAAATATATTCAAAGCATTTGAAACAACTAAACAACAAAGATCCTTAATGTCTACAAAGAAAGAAATAAAATATTAAATTGACAGTATATTAATATTGGTAACAGAAGAAATTTATCTCTTCTAGGTGATCAAAGACTTCCATGTTCAAAATCTTGGAAAATGTATTCACTTGGAAACTTATTTAACCTCTGTCTTGATGGCAAGCAACAAAGTTCCTAATGGATAGTTAACATTCTTTTTCTTTTTTTTTAAAGATTTTATTTATTTATTTATTTATTTGAGAGAGAGAGAGCACACATGAGCAGAGGGGAGAGAGAGAAGAGGGGGAGAGGGAGAGGCAGAGAATCCCATGCAGACCCCACACAGAGTGCAGAATCTGTTGCTGGCTTGATCTCATGACCCTCTGACCATGACCCAAGCTGAAACCAAGAGTTAGTCACCCAACCTACTGAGTCACCCAGGCACCCCTGGATATTTAACATTCTTAAAGGAGGAACTCTTACCTTTGATATTATTTCTTCCCTGAGCTAGGAGAAACTTTGACATCCCTTTTCAGCAATGTACATACGTATGCTGTGTATGGTAGACTATCTGTAAGTATGCACGAGAGACTGGTCACAGAGATTGTCTCTGGGGAATAGGGGAAACTGGAGACTTACTTTTCCCTAGATAGCTTTTTATAAGGCTTTGTTTTACTGTATGCCACTTTAAAATTTCTTTAAATAGTCTAATCTCTAATAAGGAGACATGTAATGATTCTGAACTGGACCCTTTTACTATACAGGAAGAACATCACTGAGACGATGGTAGAACTGTGAATTTCCTGATTTTGATGGTTTAATTTTTGTTATAAAAAACTATGTCTTTATTTGAGGGAATGAACACTAAATGATTTAATAGTGAGGAGGCATCATATTGACAGCTTGCTCTCATATGATTTAGGGACAAATAGATACCTTTGTACTGTCTTAGGACTTTTCTGTAAATCTGAAATTGTTTCCGATAAAAAACTTTTTAATCCCCTTTTTTAATAGTCTAAACTTGACATTTCCAGAGAAACAATATGACTGGCCAAAGTTAAGGCCCAGCTTTTGTCCCCTGCTCATCCAACAGCTACAGTCAATGGGAGCCGGGAGGCAGTTTTCTCAACAGTTTCTAAAACAGAAATTGGAGAAATGAGCCAATAGATGTCCATTGCCCCAACAATGGTTTTACACTGTTGGATTTTTTTGGTAACCCATCAGTATTTATGAATTAATCTTGTCAGTTCTCTAGCTCTCTTCCTCCTTGGGAAGAAGGGAGGGGCAGTGGACTAGACATATGAAAGGCAATAAGAGTCTGTGACTAACCTCAAAGTAGAATCCAATATGGAACTCCAGGTGGTAGACACACTGTAATGGCCTCTGCTCTCCTGATGAAAATCCCATCCATGACTGGAGACAATGCTCTGTCATGGTGCATTATCATAATCTTTGCCTAGACAAGAACCAACCTTGGCAATGGATCATTTTAGAGTACTACAAGAATGAGAAAGTCACAAATGTTTATCAGCTCATAATTCTTAGGTATCCATCGGTTGAGCTTTACTCTGCCACCCCATTTCCCCTCAAATTTTCTTTGAGAGTTCCTTTCCCATCTCCCTAGGAACTTCAGAAACCACTGCACAGCAAGGATTTTCCTGCTCTTGGCTTTTACACGAAATTTTCAGGAAATCATGATCCTCCCTCATTGTGTTTCATCACTATTCAAATACATTTAAAATTATTTGACATAATCAAGTGTGGCCGTTTAACATGCCACAAAAAAATTTCCTTTACAAAATTGAAAGTTCCACAAATATTCTAAAGTGTCTCCTTCCCCGAAATGCTCATTAACCGTAGAAGTTTTTCAGATAGTCTCTGGTATCTCTGTATGTTCTTTTCATTTGCAGAGGGACAGGCAAGGAAGGAAAGGCAATGGGCACTTTTGTGCCATTCTCACATCCAAGTCTTTATCTTCCACAGGTCACTGAATTAGGAGTCCTGGTCACCCTATTTCTGGCCCTCCATCTTTTGGGCACATGGCAGGGAACTTTCTCATGGCTTTTGAAGTTTTTTGTAGCAAGAGAGATGTGCATCACTCCCAGATGGAAATGTAAAGAACTAACATAGAATTTATTACGTTCTCCTCCCCCTTCCCAGCATCACCCTGGTAGCCAGATCAACAGCCATTGCTCGTGTGGCGTGTGTAAAAAATAAACCCTGCTTCAAGTCACTGAGACCAAAGTTGTTTGTTTCTGCAAATAACCCAGCCCAAACTGCCAATAGAGATACCTCATTCCCCCAACCTCTGCCATTCTGAGCTCAGTTTTCTTCCTCATCCTTGTCTTCTGTATGTATCTACAAGGAAAGCCTCTCTCTCCTCTGAGAACCTGATTAATATTTAAAATGCATATTATTTATTATTGTTTATGTGAATGAATTTTTTACGATGACCTACTTGTGAGATATCTCCCACTATCACATCATATTACAACCCTCCTATTGAGACAACAACTTGGTAGACCCACCCAACTGATTCTTTTTCCCCCTCTTTCTTTCTTTTTCTTTTCTTTTCTTTCTTTCCTCTTTCTTTCTTTCTTTCTTTTCTTTCTTTCTTTCTTTCTTTCTTTCTTTCTTTCTTTCTTTCTTTCTTTCTTTCTTTCTTTCTTTCTTTCTTTCTTTCTTTCTTTCTTTCTTTCTTTCTTTCTTCTTTCTTTCTTCTTTCTTTCCTTTCTTTTTTCTCTTTCTTTCTTTCTTTTTTTCTTTCTCTCTCTCTTTCCTTCCTTCCTTTTTTCCTTCCTTCTTTCCTTCCTTCCTTCCTTCCTTCCTTCCTTCCTTCCTCCCTTCTTTCTCTTTCTCTCTTTCTTTAAAGCAGAAAAGCATGGGTACTTAGCAAAAACCTAATGTAAACGAAGAGAAAGATGTTCCTCTTTGTTGCCTTTTGATTAAACCTCACTAAAGCTTTGTTCTGTCTACCATCAATAATGCAACTCGGGAAAACAAAACTTGGAAAAGTAGAGGCAACTTGAAAAAATCCCAAACTCCTGAGCTATTGTATGGCAATGAGACAGCTTCCATGATCTGCTCTGTGTGCAGACCTTCTTGTCCTAAGCCCAGGCTGATTGTTAGGAGTGATTACTGAATGTGTAGGTCAGGACATGCTGGGATATAACATTACAGGTTGAAACTACAAGAGCTTTTGATTTTTAAAATAACTTAAAGAGATGAGATAAACAGATGAACACGTGATTTCTATGACTTTGGTCTTCTGAAACTAAATGTCATGTTTCCAATTAATTGTGATAGTTGGCTTTTGTATTCTTTATATGTATTTGGGAACTCCAAAAATAACCTCACTAAGCAACACTGACACATATTTTAAATAACCAAGGTGGCCAAAAAATAAAATGACAGGCTATGGCACCATGCCATTGGAGCATGTCTTGGAAGTCTGTATCAGGACTTACGCCATAGCACAGATACATCTCTATGTTTGGCAAAGAGAAATGAATGGACAGGGTACAAAGGAAGGATGATGAAAAATGAAACAGCCTACCAGCTGTTGATCCTAAAAATGGAACTGGAGATGGGGAGAGGGAGATGGCCACTGAATCTTAGGGTGAGCATAAAGTAAGAGACAGCTTTACCAGCCACCTTTTATATCAGTCCAGGTCCCAGCAGGAAAAAGAATTCATCTCAGATGGTTCAAATGAGGAGGCTATCGTGCAGGGACTGCTCAACAGGGAAAAATCAAGGAGTGGGAAAGCACTCAGGGAAAATCAACAGTGGGGAGTGGTCACTTCTCTGTTCTGGAAGGTCATGGAGAGGAAATGCAGTCACAGGAGCTCAGCAGAGATGGAACCAGAGCAGGGACTTCCTGGTGACACTGCTGGTATGGAGGCAAGCCTCCTTCTAATATTTGTGGAACCTAGGCAGTCAGATGCAGGTAAATGTTTAACAATCAGCTGCTTGACAACAAAAAAATAGCCCTGATTTGTAGTGCTTGCTGATTTCTCTGGTATAAATACTCCCACCATAACAATTTCAAGCTACCACCTTAATGTCACTGAACACAGAGTCGAGAATGCAATTGGTTAGGGAGATCTGGTATGAGCTGACTCTGGCATACCACTGGACTGGAGCAAGAGTGCAAATGGAGACCCATGGACCATGTGTTTAAATATATAAATGTTACAAAGCAAGATTACACGCTGTGTGTGTTCTGTTCTCCTACCTTGATAATCATAGTTAATATGGTGCATCACCCAGATCCCTTATAGTAGACAGAATTCTCTTGAGAAACAGAACCAATAGGGGGTGTGTGTGTGTACGGAAATTTATTTTAAGGAATTTGTTCATGTGATTATGGAGATTGGCAAGTTCAAAATCTGTAGGGTGGGCTGTCAGGCTAGAGACCCAGAGAAGAGCCAGTGTTGCAATTCAAGTCTGAAGGCTGTTTGCTGGCAGAATTCCCTCTTGCTCAGGGAATCAGTCTGTTTTGTTCTTTTGAGGACTTCAACTAATTGGATGAAGCCCACCCTCGAGCTTATGGGAGACACTCTACTTTACTCAAAGCTCACTGATTAAAATGCTAAATTCATCCTAAAACACTCTCACAGAAACATCCAGAAGAATGCTTGAACAAATGTCTGGGCACCATGGCCATTAGCCATCACATCCCTCCTTAAGATGAAGGCACTTGCTCCTCAGCAGCTGGTAGGTTGAGGTGCTGACAGCTCACAGCTGAGCCCGTCTCCAGGCACTGCTCTCTCCTTAAGGGAGCTGCCTTGTCTAAGGTCACACCTTGCCCTCCCCGCCCAGAGCATGTCAAGGCATAAAGACCAGCTTCCTTTGCCTCAAGTTGGGATAATACTAAAGGGCCACCCCTGATGCTGAGCTCTCCATGGGATCCGCTGAGGTGTTTGTTGCGACTCCCTCACCCCAGTCCCACTTCTCTTTCTGCCAACTCTGCTTCCCCTACAGGTGTCCCCTGATGGTACCCTCAAGAAGCCTGCACACAGATCTCCATTTCAGAGTCTGTTTCACCTGACACAGGGGTCAGCAAATAATGTGCAGGCCAAATGGAACCCACTGCCACACTGCCTATTTTTGTAAGTTAAGTTTTGCAGGAACACAGCTAGACCTATTCGTGTATATGGTCCATGGCGGCTTTCACCCACTCAGCTGAAAGTCAAGAAGTTGTAACAGGAACTGTCTGGCCCACAATGCCTCAAATAACTATCTGGCTCTTAATAAAGAAGTTTGCAAACCCCTGCCCCCAAACAACAAATATAGTTTTATCACCACAAAATGGAAAAATATGCAAATATTCAATATGCAAATGTCAGTCTATGTATATATGAATATTTCAGCTTATGTAAATATATACTTGAAAGTAAACAAAATATTAAAGACAACTAAATTAAACTATTATTTCATATGATTGATCTTGTGCTAAGGCCAGCAAGATTTAGATGAGTAATAAAATAAAGACATAATAAATTTATCCCATAATAATCTGTTCACATATTCCACAAAATTAATTTTTGTCTCAGTTTTAGTAAAATCACTATTCTGTAAGGCAGATTTCACATAATTTATGTTTTATTAATAGTAATGATTGAAGGATCAAAAATATAATTGTACTTGCAGTGTTCAATATTAATTAATTAATTTATTTTTCCTTTTAATTTTATTTTATTATGTTATGCTAGTCACCATACAATACATCACTAGTTTTTGATGTGGTGATCCATGATCCATTGTTTTCATATAACACCCAGTGCTCCATGCGGTACATGCCTTCCTTAATAGAAGTGTTCAAAATTTAAATAAATTTTCATAAAACTTGCAAAGTAAATGTAAATTTTAAATTATCTTTCATATTTTGCTTCAAGAGCTTTTTGTTCTAGAATATTCACAATTTATTCAATTTTTAAAAATAAACAAATGATTAATTAATTTCTAATTTAAATCAAACTACATGAAAGTCAAGTTTATATTTACTTCTTAAAATTTAACAAAACATTTAAAAATATTTTAAAAAATATAGATCTATTCACAGCTTTAGTATCTATGTCCATCCAGTTGCCAAATGTAAAGAATTGGTATCGTGTTGAGTTCAAGTGACATCTAGACTGCATATACACAACATATAATAAATATTCCTTAGCCACCACGCAAAACTATTGTAAATACCATACATAAAATAGTGAGTACTTCTAGAGCAAGAACTGAAGCATCCAAAGAGCAACAAGAAAATGGATACTGAGCACTATTAGAAATCAGTACTCCATTCTTCAAAAACCAATGGCATCCCTGCAGAGGGGAAGGGTTTAACAAGTTAATTCACAGGTCTTTTAACTAAACTCTGCCACTGAATTCTTCCACAATCCACGATTGTTGGCACTATTGGTGGTGCTCTATCTCAAGTGACAGAGATGCCCCTGTGTCCTTTACTGTATATGTATCTTTTGCATGTGTCTATGATATGCAATGCTTTCTAGAGTATCAGGTGCAAGGCTAGCCACTACTGCTTGGGTTTAAGAGCTGTACTACCAGTGGCACCCATTGAAAAAACCTGACAAGAAGCAGCTGCAAGTAGCTCTGGTCAGCAAGGGTCAGACTTCCAAGCACAGAGAAGGGAAGAGAAGGGTGAAGAATGGATGGGAGCAGGGGGAATAGCCTTACCGAATAGCCTTACACCCATTTAGCTTACAGAACTAGTCTGTAGGCCAATGGAAATTGCCGTATGTGTCATGTCTGGAACAGGTGTTGAAGGTCACTGACATCCTATTTCATGCTCCCAGAGTAACCCGCCTCTCACCAAGAGAGCTGAGCATTTAGGTTATGTGCCATTTCAATTCACTCTTTTTTTTTTTTTACTTTTATTTGTATTTATTTATGCACAATTTACTCCTGGGCCATAAGTTTTTGTTACTTCAGTTTCTTCTGGGATATCTTTTACTTCTGTGCAACCTCCTCTTCTGGTTTAGGAAGGTCCTTACTGCTCTTCTTCAGTAAGGATCATCTCCATGTGGCAGGGAGAGTTGTGTGGGTTATGAAGACCATGAGCTCTGAAAGTTCTACTCCGCATCTTGGAGGCTTTGTTCACCTGGATGTGCTCCATGACTAGAGAATCTAGATATAAACACTTAAGTTCAGCATGACTCTGCATTTTTAAGCACGTGCAGTAAAAATTCAGCACGCTTTTTGGGCCACCAACCTTGTGTCCAGTCCCATTGTTGTCCTGGGTACATCTACTGACTCCACTGCTGTCACAACAGAATGTCGCACATTGCTTCTGCAAAGTGACATCCTTCAGGCACTTGGGGGCTTTTTGGGTGTGCATACCCTTGATGGCCTTGGCAGTTTCACGTATGTTCTGAAAGTAAACATGAAGATTTGAACCTCTTGATTTGCATGATTTTGTAGGGTTTTCTGGGTCAGGTGAATAGCAAACCATTTTCAGAGATCACCTCAGGCCGCTATGGGAAGAGTCACTTCAATTCAGTCTTAATCAAAGACTTAGATTTGTACGTATGGCAGAGCCATGCAAAGGCAAACCAAAGCCCTCACCCTGAGGTTGAAGGTCAAATGGTTTTCATTCCTCTTTCTTTCACCATAATAATAAAATCATAAATTGCAACCTTTGGGATATGAAAATAAAAACCTTTTCATGGACACAGAGTATGTTGACATAAGAAAAAGTAGTGACCTGGTTCAATCTCAAAGACTTCCCAGATTAGTCTGGAAATTTCTCAAGTCTTTTTTTTTATGTTATGTTAATCACCATACAGTACATCATTAGTTTTTGATGTAGTGTTCCATGATTCATTGTTTGCGTATAACACCCAGTGCTCCATGCAGAATGTGCCCTCTTTAATACCCATCACAAAGCTAACCCATTCTCAAGTCTTTTTTTAGAAGTGTGCCTCACCCAACCTAAAACTTTTTATCTACCTTATATATGTAGGGGGCAAGGAAAAGAATATTACTTCACTAGTCCATTATCAAACAAACATTCTTTTATACTCAAATGGTGTTCATCCTCTGAAGGGGAAAAGAAAATTAATATTTATTGTCTACCAAGGGATTCATGAAAATTAATTTTTTTGAGTGTCTACAAAATATTTCCTGGGAGAGAGAAATGAAGTCAATCAGCCAGGCTGGCAGGTCATATAGACTCAGGCAAAACCATTGTTTGGTGTTGGTTGGCAATATGCTGGCTAATAAGCAATTGGTGAGAGTCAGGCATCAACGAGAAATAAGCTGAAACATATAGCATTAAGCTTTTCTCTGGAGAGCAGAGACTACTTTTAATATTTTATGAGAAATGAGATAAGCAGAAAGATGCAGCAATGAGCCACCATGCAACTCAGGAAACAGAAAGAAAGTCACTGTCAAGTTGCTTTTCCTGCAGTTGAGGTCCTTGAGGTTTCTTGGTGTCCTCACATAAATCCAACTTTACTTGAGTTAGCTTGGGGAGATTTCTGTTCCTTCTCATTGGTTTCTGTGACTGTCAAATAGTGTCCGTTCTTGGGGCGCCTGGGTGGCTCAGTTGGTTAAGCGACTGCCTTCAGCTCAGGTCATGATCTCAGGGTCCTGGAATCGAGCCCCGCATCGGGCTCCCTGCTCGGCAGGAAGCCTGCTTCTCCCTCTGACCATCCCCCTGCTTGTGTTCCCTCTCTCGCTGTCTCTCTCTGTGTGTCAGTTAAATAAATAAATAAAATCTTAAAAAAAAAAATAGTTTCAGCTCTTAATAACTTTGCTGGTAATTCTACCCATGACATGGATGTGGGTTTATTGAAAATGCTACATTTTCAGGAAAAAAAAATTGTGTAAGTCATTCTAGAACCAGATAAAGCTTTCCATTTAACTACATTCTCAGTCACTTTCCTTGGGTTCTGTACAACTAATCTAATTTCCTATAGTTTTCAAATGCTAAAATAATAGTGAATAAAGCTGAAGAGTTAAATACCTACCTGTTTCTTTTAGCCATTCTGACTGGCGTAAGGTGGCATCTCATTGTGGTTTTGATTTGTATTTCCCTGATGACAAGTGATGGTGAGCATTTTTTCATGTGTCTGGGAAACAAACTGAGGGTTGCTGGAGGGGAAGTGGGTGGGGGGATGGGGCAACTGGGTGATGGGCATTAAGGAGGGCATGGGATGTGATGAGCACTGGGTGTTATATGCAACTGATGAATTATTGAACACTACATCTAGGCACATTTGTTGGCTAATTGAATTTAAATAAAAAAAATACCTACCTGCTTCCACTTTAGGGCTGTTAAAATAGTACTACTAAAAACATTTCTGTTGTGTCTCTGGTAGACATACACAACCATTTCTGCTCAGTTCATACCAAGAGAGGACATGCTGGGTCCCTGGAGATACATACTTTTAGCTACATCCCTCAGAACAATAGAAAGTGATGAAACCAGTCCCTTTAATAGACAGAAAACAAATTGTTAACTTCATAAAATTTTGTTGGATTTTTTAAAAATTTTATTTATTTATTTGACACAGAGAGAGAGAGAGCAGCAGAGGGAGAGGGAGAAGCAGATTCCCTGCTGAGCTGGGAGCCCAATTCGGGACTCGATCCCAGGACCCCTGGGATCATGACCTGAGCCAAAGGCAGATGCTTATCAGACTGAGCCACACTTTTGTCAGACTCTTGAGAGAGGCATATGATTACCTGAGGACGGGACTTAGGCTGAGGCAGAAAAGATATAAATTTTTGATTTTTAACCTGTAAAACAAATTCACCAGAAGAAGAGGCTCAGTAACTCCAGAACTGAGCTCTGCTTGGGACAACCTACGTCTCATCATGATACATCATGACATCCAAATTCACTATAAATATGTCCTGTTATATTTACTTTTTCTGCTTGGAAAATTTAGAGCTGGGTGGTTAGCTCCTCATGTCCCTTTCATTGTTTGATTCAGCATTATGCTTTGCTCTGGAGAACAGAGACTACTTTTCATAATTTATACCCTTCTGAGCTTTCGGGGTCGAAGATCATAAGCTAGGAGCTGGCAACAGAGCACTAGAAATCCTGTCTTTATTAGGACTGTTGTGGAGTTCTGGAGAATTTGTGCTTACTGTTGGGTTGTATTTTTGCACTGCGTTATATTTTAACATCCAAAGGTGCATTAGGCAGGATAAATCATTCACCAAATATCTCTAGAGACACCAACATTTTTTTTCATCTGAATGTTTTTCTTCTGTATAGCATTCATTCTGCCCTAAAAGACATAGAGAAGCTGCCCAGAGAGCAGAGGCCACTGATTTTTAAGAACTCTGAAAAACAAGTAGAGTAATCATTTTTCTTCCCATTCCACCAGGGGGAAACCTGAGACTCAAAGAAATCATGTAACTCTTCCCAGGTCACAGGAATAGTTTATAGCAGAAATGGAATTAGAAATTAGGATACCTTTCTCTGTGCACCAAACAACCATGAAATGCCCCCAAACGGCATTCCAGCATGCTAGGTCCAGATTATCTCACCAAGCTATGTCACCGGGTATAGCCCTTTTGCCTAAATCAGCTATATGTATTTCACAGTATTTATTAAGTTTTAACCATGTGCAAAGTACTGAGACCTATTTAAATAACTGGTGAATATGGATCAAACTGGCCATGTTCCTAGACACAGTGATATTCTCTGTTTCCCATTGGCCTGCTTCACATGGGTTATAGTTATCTGTTTGGATAAGATGGAGTCCTCTCTTATAAATCAGCAGCATTTCCCTCAACAGTGTTTTATTTTTTTATTATTATTTTTTATAATTTATTTATTTGACAGAGAGAGAGATAGAGAGAGCAGGAACACAAGCAGGGGGAGTGGGAGAGGGAGAAGCAGGCTTCCCGTGAAGCAGGGAGCCTGATGTGGGGCTCGATCCCAGGACCCTGGGACCATGACCCGAGCCGAAGGCAGACGCTCAACAACTGAGCCACCCAGGCGCCCCTCTCAACAGTGTTTTAGACAAATGTTCCTTGAAAGCCCTTTAGGTAAGTTACCGTTGAAAGTCCTCTGGTAATCGTACGTTTGAGACTGACGTTCTCAGCAAGTGCTGCTCAGTGCGTCCTTCGTCCCACCCTTTCTGTTCCTTTTCTTGACTACCAGTTAAAGCAGTGCCTGACACAGGGCCACCTTTTACGATGTGCACACTAGAATCCCATTATGTTTGACAAGATGCTCACACTTCCAGAGGAATGATAGAGCCAAGACCCGCCAAGGGAAGAGCCACCGACATCGGCCATCTCAGATGGACAGTGGAATGGTGAGCAGAACCACCCAAACCACTTAAGTTTATTGTCCTTTTGTATAAGCTAAGAGTCCCTGTGATACCACCCCCACAAGCCACCTTTAGTTTTTCTGTCTTCACTATTCTAGTCAGATGTCTTCGTTAAACATTCCTCAGCTGTAAGTATCAGAGGCCAAACAAGAGAATAAACCTGATGAACAGTCATTGGTTCCCTTCCCGGCATGCACTTCCCTCCTGCCTCCTTGTCAATAGTTCCAGGTTTCTACATGGGGATCTGTATGGATCTGGGGGCTGTGACTCCAGCTCTACTCTAGGGGTGGGACATGTGACCTGGACTCATCCAATCAACACAAGCCATCTCACTTCCTACCCCCAACCTCCCTCCCATCACAGTGATTGACATAGAGATGGACATGTGATCTATGTCAGTCTAATGAGCTTGACTCATGGGACTGGACTGGGAACTTTGAATCTCTTTCCTTTTGGATGAAAGAAAGCAGATGGCTCTGAAGGCTGTGGCAACCATTTTGACCTCATCATAGAGAAGGAATGAAAAAAGCCAGGTCCTTGGGGATATATATCACTGACCCACTTGATTAAGTCTCACTTGAAAACAGATTGCTCTGTCTTTTTCAGTAATATAACCCAAGAAAATCTCTCTCTCACCCGTCCCACCTACCCCGCACCCCCGTCTTTCCTCACCATCTTTCTCTTTCTCTCCCTCGCCTGTCCTCTCTCCCTGCTCCTGCCCCTCATTTTTGTTCTCTTCTCTCCCTTCCGGTTTCCTTTTCCTCTCCAGACCATGTTTACTGACCATATAGCCAAATATCGTTCTCCAAAATTACCAATAGTTTCTAGATTCACCTCAGTTCAAGTGAACAGGCCCGATTGAATTAGAATGTCTTGCACCCACATCACATTTCTGGACATCGGGAATTTGATTGGTTCGATCCTCAGCAGCCCTGAGAGAAGAATAAGATGGTGGCAGATTCAAGAAGGAGATACAAGTCCCACCATTGACCCACCACAGCAGTTACACGGAGGGAAGCTGGACAAAACTCAGACCAAATTTGTATCCTAATAAACTGGCTGAGTCAAGGACCCCAAGATCAAAATGAAGTGAAGGTGATGACATTTTTTTTAAGTGGAAGATCGGTTGTCAGCAGATAGATTTTCCAATTACCTGGTTTTTCTTCAACAAAAATCAGATGAAATCTTTCTTCCTTTTGAAGAAGTGTATGCGGTACAAGATTTCATCAAGTAAACCAAAGGCAATTCCTAAGAAGCCTTTTGAAAAGAAAATACTAAAATTCCTATGACCACAAGAGATGAAAGATGAGTGGCAGAAACCAAATGGTAAAAGAAGAAATAAAGAGCAGCATTCATATTTAGGGACTTCTGTTCAGATGAATTGCTTAAAATGATTACCCATTGATTTAGGAAAGATCTGGTTTTTAAAGTTATAATTCTTTCATAAATAAAGTGCTTTGAATTTCCTTAAATCTGGCACACACAAAAACCTCTGGTTCAAGATTGCATTATGATTATCCCCTTGTGGTGGCAGACACAGTTCAGAAATGTTCTGTGCTTAGCTGAGCTCATTGTTCCTGTTCAGAAATATTTCTGATTCTTATTCAAGTTTTTTGGGGACAGGAGAGTTTTGCACTTCAGAAAATTTAATTTGGCTTTGTTTTCAAAAGATATTCTTAACGAGCAGATTTTTTCCCCCATACATTTTGAAAGATATTTTATATCAGTGAGGATTCTGTCAAGTTGACAGAAACTCAACCCAATCTAGTTCAAGCACAAAAGAGAATTTATTCATGGATCTGAGAAGTCTAAGCTTGGGTATGCTTAAGCATAAAATTATATTTTAAGTCACCAATAGATATTAACGGCCAACAAGATTTTAGGTGTTCTAATAAATGTGCAGCCATGTTCATAACAACACTACTCACAACAGCCAAAAGGAGGAAACAGGTCAAAGATGTTTTAACAGATGAATGGATAAACAAATTGTCATTTATGTATACAATGGAATAGTATTTAACCATAAAAAAACTGAAGTACTGATACGTACCACAACATGCATGAACCTCAAAAACATTATGCTAAATGAAATAAACCAGATACAAAAGGACAAATATTGACTGAATTCATTTATATGAAATATCCACAATAGGCTAATTTACAAAGACAGAGCCTAGATTGCCAAAGGCTGGGAAAAGGAAAAGATTGGGAGTAATTGCTTAATGGGTATGGGGTTTCTTTTTGGGGTGATGAAACATTTTGAACTAGATAGAGATGGTGGTTGCATTACATAGTCAAAGTACTAAATGCCACTGAATTATTCATTTTAAAATGGTTAGTTTTGGGGTGCCTGGTTGGCTCAGTCAGTTAAGCATCTGCCTTCAGCTCAGACCATGATCCCAGGGCTCTGGGATGGAGCCCAAAGTTGGGCCCCCTGCTCAGTGGGAAGCCTGCTTCTCCCTCTCCCTCTGCCCTTCCTCCCTGCTTGTGCTCTTTCTCTCTCTTAAATAAATAAATAAATTAATTAATTAATTAATTAATTAAATAAAATCTTAAAAAAATAAAATAAAATGGTTAGTTTTATGCTATATGAATCTCACTTCAATAAAAATGAAGAGTAAAGGAAAATAATTTTTAAAAAAGATTTTAAGTGTTCTGCCCTTAAGAAGTAGATTAAGAAATAGATTAATAAGTTCTGGGAATCTAATGTACAGCATGGCAATTAGAGTTAATAATTTTGTATTATATACTTGAAAGTTCCTAAGAGAGTAGATATTAAGTGTTCTCACCACAGAGGAGAAATAAATGGTCATTACCTGAAGAGATAGAGGTATTAGCCAGGAGGTGTTAGCTAATGCTATGTTGTAATCATTTTGCAATATGTAAGTGTATCAAACCAACACATTGTACCCCTTAACTTTGCAATTTTATATGTCAGTTATATCTCAATAAAGCTATAAAAATAAAATAAAAAATTTTAAAGTTTTTACTGCATTTGCTTATTTTCTTTCTATTATCTACTTACCTGCCTAGTATGTGTGTATGTTTATATATATATGTATATATACATTCACATAATTATTTCATTTTATTTTAAGGAGGTCTGCAACTCTGATATTCTACAAATAATGGTAGAAATTAGGGTAGAGGAGCAAGTAGGTCTGAGGACATCCATAAAGCAATGGCGGCATCTGGTTAAGTGAACCCTAGATGCTGTGGTTTTGGGTAAGAGTAGTGGAAGGTGGGGGGAGGGAGAAGATTGCAGTGAGAGAGGAAGTTCCTGGCCATCTGCAACAACTTTGCAAGTGATGGGTCACTGCCAAGATGAGTGCTGGGGACCACCAGCACAGGAAACGGAGGATGTGATGGCTCCAGTCCAGCTCCCTAAGTAAAGGGACCTGCTAATCAAGCCATCAGCCCCATCTGCCCACATTTCTGATTCTTCTTTGGATTGTGTTTGCTATCCTTTGCTTTTGAAGATGACACCACCAGTAATGCACCCCAGCTGGGAGAACAGGTGTCACTGATAAGACCAGCAGGACCCAGCGGTCTTCCCACGCTAGGACCATCTGGCGAGTCCTCTTTGTTTTGAGGCTCTGGTTGCCACTCACAGTCTTGCGTTAGGTGCGGTTAGTTTGTAGACTGTGGATTGGCTTATTAAGAGGCATCTTATTTCTTGTCCTCCCATGTGTGAGAGCCTCTCTAAGCCGCAGTAAATACTTTTTCACCCAACATATTTCTGTGGGACTCTCAGTTGTCATGTGGGAATATATTCCAGCTTCATTCACACTAATGCTGCTTATATAATTGATTCTATAAATGCACACATGCTTTCAGCTGTTTTTAAAGCAAGACAGCATGTTTAGAGGTCCTTTATCCCTTTATCTGCAGAATCTATTGAAAAGGACATTTTTTTTTTTTTTTTGGAGAGTTATCTTTAAATACAAACAACTGTGTAGAGAATAAAATGAAGAGCTTAACTACACTGGTTCAATGTCAGAGTGGTTATCACAGCTTTTATGCTTGTAAATATACATTGATGGCTTGAGTTTAAACCACTTCGGCCAATGACAATTCAACCATGTCCTGAACACGGGCAAATCATACAGAGAGATTGGAGTTTACCAAGCATCAGAAAGGTGTAACTTTCTTCATGTTGACTCCCTCAGAAGGAGGCTGTGAGAGGACTCTGAGTGCCAGTAGTCTATATGGGACGAGATCCCAGGAAGCACTGATGGGGAAGTAGGGAGAGGACACAGGGAAGGGAAGGAAGCCAATAAAGGGCAAATTGGTTAATAGGGAAAGGTACTGTGGACAGCTAAGCTTAATTCTACTGGAGTCCTTTTGGAGACAGCACAGAACAATCACTTTAGAGAGAGCCCCCCACCCCAGGCCTGAGGGAGCTGGGGTATTCATATACTAGTTCTTGCTTGAGGGCCACTCAGGGACCTATCGGACTGCCAGTAGAGTGGGGCAGAGCCTGGTCTAGCTAAGAGGACTTCTGGCTGCTGGAATTTAGGTGCTAGAAATGCTTGAGGGAATATGATGGTTTCTGCTACCTATGAGGTAGGCCAGGTTTATAGTTTTATCATTTCCTACTTGGGAAATAAGTTTAGAGACATTCAGTGACTTTCCTGAGTTCACGTGGTGTTCCCGCCTTCTTCTAACTACAAAGTCTTTTATTGAAAACCCAACTCAAACTGGCACAAGCAAAATAGAGACTATATTAACTCATATAATGAAAAAGCTCAGGGGTAGGTCTTCAGGTTCAGCTGGCTCCAGAAACTCAAATCATGACATTAGCACCAGACTCTGGCCATTCTCTTCTGTGTATATTTATTCATTAAATATTTATCTCCAGAAACTAAACCAAATAAGTAGTTGAGAGGACACCTTCTAAACAAGACAACTCCACTGGGAAAGTAAATTGCCTGTGGACAAAGTATAAGGACATTTAAAATAATTAAATACTAGTAAGTAAATAATAATAGCATAAGAAGAGTGTATATATATGTCTACAAGTTGGGGAACTTTGACAAGCTCAGAAATTGGAGTGAATCTACAAAAAAAGCAGCCAATTTTGAAAAAAAAATGTGTTTTATTTCCTACCCAAGTTTCATCTGAGATCTTACAACTCTAGTGCCCTCTCTGGTATTTTGGTGATGGCTCAGCAATTCAAAGTCTCATTCATGGGATTTTAAGTTGTGCCTGTGTATGTGGGTGGTGTGTCATACCCTCTATCTTGGATTGTGGTTACCCACATTCAGTGGACCCTGTGGCTATTTCAGTGTGCTTCTACCATACATTCTTTTTTATCCATCCCAGACAGTATGGTCCTTACCCTGTCCCAAGACACTAATGTCAGGATCCACAAAATAGAGCCTAAGCTAATAAAACTCAGCGGGTAACTGGAGGGTATTTATTGGTGGTGAGTCTAATAGAGACAGGCTAGAGAGGCAGGTCCTGGGAAACCCATGAGCATTAGAACAAGTTGTCAAGTTAGTTCTTGGGAAAATGGGAGGAGATGCCATCAGGGCATCAGGAAATAGGGAACCCAGGAGGATAAGCAAAACAAGAATGAGATGAAGGAGTGTCCTGCAGGTTGGGTTCCCTGAGAGCAACTCTGAGACTCTGAGATGGAATTTCGTTTGCAGAATATTTGTTGGGGAGTGTTCTTGGGATCCATGCCTGAGGAAAGTAGGAGAAAGAAGCAGGAGTGGACAGAGGGGAAAGTTCAGCAGCAGTGTGGGGCTAACAGACTCCGTCAATTCATGAGAAGGTCAGAAGCCAGAATGGGTCTTCAGAGTTGTTCTGAGTCAAGCTGAGATGGCCAGGCCTTTGAGTTCCAGCATTGATTATTCATTGGATGGGAGCGGCCCCTGGAAGGAGGTAGTCTTGGATGAGTTAGCTTCCTGCAGCCAAGGCAATCCTTGAGGCATGAATGACTCAAAAATATATCTTCTGAAATTCAGATCTCTGCATGCAACTGCCAACTTGACATCTCTTTCTCATCTCAAAACAAGTTAAGAGATGGAGAGCCAGGAATGGTAATACAGAGCAAGATGATGATGGTGGCTGCAGAAAAGTCACAGAAGACAGAGGTCAGGGTAACAAAGTTTGTGTCCCTCCTTTCATAGTTTCCCAAAGGTTTATCATTATCCTAGAAATGGCTCTGTGAGAATGGACCCCAGATCTTTGAACACTCCTGTGATCTCTACTCTTCCATCCACCATCCCCCTCATTGATGTACTCCTCACATTTCACAGTTTGTGAATATTTTCTCCTTTTGCTTTGAAAGTTGATCTTCTTCTTTTATTACTAGTTCAGTGTTTACAAAAAGACCTTTAGGAATTAATATAAGACCAATGCAATTTAAATATCCCAGAGCCAAAAGACTTTGGAAGAAAGATCCCAGGCCTTCAAAGCATAGATGGCAGCCAACAGCTTCAGCCATTGAGATTTTCTTGGGCAGGGAAACCTTGGAATACAAGAATGAGGCTTCCTCCCTGTCTCCCTCTTTTGCCTGCAAGTTGTTCCGTAGGTCAAATACTGAAATGGAGGAGACTTCAAATTTGATCCCCAAGACTATGATTTATCTCCAAAAATTTAGAGGAAGAAAAAACAAAGAGAAAAACTTCAGAAGAATGAAACTGTACATTTGTGGTGTTGGAAAGAGTATGGGATTGGAAGCTAAGAGATTTGGGTTTCTGGTCCTGATTCTGCCACTGAAAGTTGCTGTGTGACCTTGAACAAAACACTGATGTTTTCTTGGCCTGTTCCATAAAAAGAAGGGGTCTGGGAATGGTTATCTGTAACCTCCCCCACTTCTTTTTATTTTCTTTTTCAACTTGTAAAGCACTTTTATTCTTGGTTCTCTTTCATCCTGTTAAGTTTACTCAGTGGACCTGGGTTGTTTCCTGTCCCTGGATGAAAATTCTCGTCAGCCAGAATGACTTTTTTGATAACTTGTAAGTAATATAGTTTCTCAGTCCAACTTTTCTTTTAATGCAAAGATTCTATTATTTCCATAACTGTGAGCAACAATAGCACACACTGCAGAACTAAGTTGAAGTCAGCAATGTGCTTCCATATCTTATAATTCAGTTGGGCCTCACAAATGTTAACAGCTATGAGGTAGGCTGGGCAGATAGTAATAGTTTTCCCATTTTGCTACTTGAAAAGAAATTTGGAGACATTTAGTTACACACTGTAACAATGTTCTTTTGGTTGCAAGTTCTTCCTGAAAAACCAGTTCAAACTGGCTCAGTCAAAAATAAGAGCTTATTGGCTCATGTGATTGCAAAGCCCAAATGTAGGTCTTCAGGTTTAGCTGGATCCAGGAGCTCAAACTATAACATTAGCATCTTCTTTCTTCTCCATAATCTGGTCATTCTTTTATGTGTACATTTTCATTAAATTAAAAAGTATTTCTTGTATGTGTTAATCATTGAAGGCACCGGGAGTAGAATGAACAAAACATTGTATTTAGAACAGTGACTAGCACACAGCTATGTTTGATAAATATTCATGGAATTTACATTCTTACATTCATGGAAATAGTCATAGAACTTACATTCTACCAAAAGAAGAGGGCATAAACAAATAAATAATGTGTATTATGTCAGATGGTGATAAAGGACTATGAAGATAACCAAATCAGGAAAAGGTAAAATTAAGAGAGTTGTGGTCTGGGGCTCCTGGGTGGCTCAGTCGTTAAAACGTCTGCCTTTGGTTCAGGTCATGATCCCAGGCTCCTGGGATCAAGCCCCACATCAGACTCTTTGCTCAGCAGGAAGCCTGCTTCTCCCTCTCCTGCTCCCCCTGCTTGTGTTCCCTCTCTTGCTGTCTCTCTCTCTGTCAAATAAATAAATAAAATCTTTAAAAAAAGAGAGAGAGAGAGCTGTGGTCAGAAAGAAGTCTATGATAAAGTAATTTAAAGACATTTTTAGTATGGAAATTTCAAACACACAAAAAGAGAGAAAATAGAATTTTCCATTTCCCAATTTCACCCATTTTGTTTCACCTGTTAACATTTTTCTCATCATGTTTCACCTACTTCCCTTCTATCTTCACACACATCACACACATGTGCACACACACACACACACACACACACACAATCATATTCACACATAACAAGCCAAACCAAGACATCATACCATTCTATCTATAGGGTACACAGTTATGACAGAGGAGAACATTTTTAGTATAATCTGCAATACCATTATTGCACCTAACAGAATTAATAATAAAATCTTTAGTGTCAGCGAATGCCCAGTGATAAGGCGATATATGAAGGAGGTGAGGGAGCCAATCATCAGGTATCTAGGGAAAGAGCTTGGCAAACAGAGAGCTGGAGTCCAAAGACTCTGCAGTGGGACCTGCTTGGCACGTTTAAGGAGCAACATGGCAGCCATTGTGGCTGGAGCAAAGGGAGCAAGGGGGTGAGTGGGAGGAGAGAGGTCAGAGGTTAATTGGGAGTTGGATCCAGGAGAGCAGCAAACAAGGTAAAGACTTTATTGACTGAGACAAGAGATTTCAAGGAGATTACTAAGGAGGTTTCAAGCAGTTGGGGTGACCCAGTCAGATTTTTGGTTGAAAGGATCACTGTTTTGTGGAGAATAAACTCTAGGTATCAGCTTAGAAGAGATAAAACTTCAAGAAACTATTGCAATAATCCAAGCAAGAGATAACAATAGATTGGAGCAGGTTAGTGGAGACAATGAGAAGTGATTGAATTTTCGAATTCTTTGAGGTTAGAGCAGAAAGTGTTTCCTGACAGATCAGATATGTGATGTGAGAGAAAGAGAGAAATCAAGGATGACTCCATGGTTTCTAATTTAAGAAACTGGGTCAGAGGTGGAGCCATTTACGGGATAGAGAAGGCCATGGAAATATGTGGATTCCAAGAGTTGTTTTGGGACATGCAAATTTGCAATGCCTATTCAGCATTTAAATGGAGATGTCAGGAAATGCACTGGATACACACATCTGGTCATTAAGATAGAGGCCAGGCTGGAACCTATAGTGTGGGGTGTGTTAGTTCAATATACTCTACAATTTTTTTGCTTAGATCCTCACAAACCTAATCCTAGTGGAAGAGAAAATGCTTATTTTCTGGTCATTGAAATAGAATTCTGGATTTATTGATTTATTGAATCATTGTTAATCACTGTGGCCAGGGGGAAAGGAACTTCTGGTTGACCAAGCCTGTGTCCTAAATTCTCCTATAGAGTCAGGGCGGACCCAGCACATGGACTGAGCATGGGAAAGGTTGAAGCTTCAGAAAACTATGACCAGATGCTAAGAAGGATGCTGGGAGGTAGAAACCATGAAAAATAAGTGGTAGATCTGGGATTCAAAACAGGAGACCCACACTTTTGTAACAAAATTTTGACAGAAAAAACAATACACAAAATAAGTTAACAGGTGACACAAGAAAGCAATCATCCAAGCAAACAACCAACTGCTGAAATGATGGTGCCTAATTCCCTGTTTTAGGGCTCCATGTTGGAAGCTTAAAGTTAAACAATTGCCAGTTTTATTTGGCCAGGGTTTCTGTGATCTATTGCATTGTAACTAACCACTCCACAACTTAAAGGCTTAAAACAAGAAACAGTTTATCTTCATGGTTCTATAGATTAATTGACCTCAGCTGGCCAGTTCTTCTCTTGGTTTTGCTTGGGCTCCAGTCAGATGGTGGATGAGGCTGGAGTCAATCATTCAGAGATTCACCTGGGATGCGGGGGAGTCTCTTTCCTTTTCCATGTGGCCACAAGTCCTTTCCTCTTCACATGGCCCCTCCACATGTTCTCTTCAGCAAAGCAGCCAGACTTCTTAAACGCCAACTCAAGGTTCCCAAAAGTTAAGTGTTCCAAGAAGAAGTAAGTAGTAGAAATTGCCAGTCCTCTTAAAGACCAGGCCTGCAGTGTTATTTCTGCTGGTTCTATTGCCTGATACAGCCCCAGGCCAGCCTGAATTCAACGTGGGAGCGAGGATGGGCCAACGCAGGGGCACAGATAACAGGAGGGGTTCATTGAGGGCCTTGGAAATCAGCTACCAAAACTGCATCGTGTGAAACCCAGGATTTTTGCTAAGGCCAGTCTTGCCCAAAATGTGACCATAGAACACTAGTCTCACAAAGTGTTCATGAAAGAAAAAAGTATTGCCATGTCAATTAATTTAGAGAATGCCGCATACTATAAATAATATTAGAGTATCATGCTGTCTACTAAAAATTATGGGCTCAGAGAAGATAGGGACTAGAAAAACTCATGTGACATTGTTTCATCTAGAGTCTTATGCTAGATTACTCCAAAAAGGAGATCCTAAGGCAAGGGTTTGTGTACAAGTAATTTTTTAAAGTGATCTTGAGGAGCAGGAAGAATGGAAGAGAGAAAGGAAAACAAAGCCCCTCCAAGGGTGCGCTATTGAGTTGATGACCACTGTGGGCGATGGGGTCTCTATATAAATAGATCCACTGATGAGTCGTGTTAAATGCACCTCAGAATTTTCTACCTGAAAGATGGAAAAAGACACTTTTATTTATTCGCTCCATCCCACCTTTAGTGAAGTTTCCCTGTAGGTGTTATCTCCTTCACATGGATGGCTAGGATTGTGTGTGCGTCAGAGCTCTCAACAGGTTCCCTGCAGCCATCCCAGCCTGCAGTGATGAAGAAACTCTGGCAAAGAGAACAAGAGAAACACAGTATACCCTAGATGAGGTACCTGCACATGGCAGGGTTAGCACAGCCATGGCTAGAGTGAAACAGTGGGCCAAAAAAATGTGAGTTGAGGCACAAGTTATGTTTGATGTACGTAACATTTCTCAAACTTGTTTGCCTGAGGATCCCATTTTCCCAATGTCAGCTGGCATTA
Organism: Eumetopias jubatus; assembly: GCF_037043125.1. Classification (NCBI taxonomy): domain Eukaryota; kingdom Metazoa; phylum Chordata; class Mammalia; order Carnivora; family Otariidae; genus Eumetopias; species Eumetopias jubatus. The sequence continues at coordinate 101,548,224 of NW_028274815.1, forward strand.
TCCCATATTGCCAAGGTTGTGCAGAAGATCCTTGTGAATGCATAGGTCTAAATAGAAACTAAAGATAATGTTTTTGTTTTGCAGGATGGAGATCGTATCAAGTATCATTTCTGACCATGCTAGTAAGAAACTAGAAGTTAATTACGTGAATAAAACTAGAAAATTCATGAACATGTGGAGGTTAAATAACATGCTACTGAATAAGGAGTGAATCAAAGAAGAAATCAAGAGAAATTTTTTAAAAAGATCTCAAATGTTATACCAAAACAATGAAACCACCATTTCTCAATTATCATGACTGATTTTTTTTTACAGACTCTGTTCTTTCTGACATTCTTGTTAACTCCCTCTTAGCATTGATTGAACATCCATTGGAACACACTATACCAAATCTCCTTTCCCCCATAATACCACACTCATCTATGCTTCTACCACTAAGGATTCTAGTTTATGGTGGACATAAGTTAATTGCCTACATAGCACCCATTTCTCCTAAAAGCACCCCATGTGTGAACTGGGTGACAGTGGTCCTACTCTTAGCTCAAGAGGTGAACTATGACAATTTAAGGGACTCAGTACATTCCATATTTGAGCCCTAGTGACTGGGTTAGAGACAACGCTCAGTGATTCCCTGAATGTGAATGAGGGAGCGTGTCTCTCCAGTTGTTATTGGTAACCACCTTGTGACAGAAAGAGCCAGCCTGGGATAAAGCCAACACTGTGGGAAGGAGAGTTAAGGTAGAGAGACCCTGGAGGGACTGGATCAGCCCTTTCCTGAAGTTCAGCTTACCTTCAGATTTCTTAGTTGCTTATGGAAATAAGTCTTCTCCCTGGCTCAAACCAGTTTTGAGTTGTTTGTAACTAGTTACACTTGATTTGATTGCTTCTTTGAAAAAGACGGCCAAATTTCAGACTGAACCATATAAGCTTTTATGAGATTAGTTGCATGAGGCCTTATTTTTCAGGATGTCCCTGAACTATAGAAGAAGAGTAAAATCCCAATACCCTTCCAGAATTTTGGTAGGAGGAGTATGAAAGGGAAAGGTAATTCTTTAAAAGTAGATTTCCCAATTTGAGGGACATTCTACAAAATAATTGGCCCCAAATAACTGACTCTTCAAAGGGTCAAGATCATGAAAGATGACAAAAGATTGAGTAACTGTCCCAAATTAAAGGAGCCTAAGGAAACATGACAACTGAATACATGTGATCTTGGATTGGATCCTGGATCAGAAAAACGAGATTAGTAGGACAATTAGAAAAATTTGAATAGTCTGTAGATTAGTTAATAGTATTGAATCAATGTTAACTTCCTGATTTTGATAACTGATCTATGGTTATATAGGTTGCAACATTTGGGGAAGCTGGATGAAGGATATACAAGCATTTCTGTGGTATTTTTACATTGTTTTTGGAAGTTGAAAATTATTTCAAAATGAAAAAATTTTTTAATTTTTAAATTAAAAAATAAATAACAGCTTTGGAGTGGCCCTTTATTAATGCATTATTTCCATCGCTGTGATATTTTTCATGAACACAGAGGGGGTAATGGAGCTACAAAATTGCCCTAGAAATCCATGCATTTGCAAGACTTGGAATTCACAGTTTTACCCTGGAAGATGCCAAGCTGAAGGCAAGTCTATTTCTTTTATGATGCCTCATTAAGGGTCTCTAACCTGGTCTTATAAGAATGTAAAAAAAATGTTTGGTTTGCCAGTAAGACAGATGTCAATCCAGAAAATTTTAAAAGCAGGCAATTATTGCTCAGTTAAGACTTTCAGTCTCAGGTTAGAGAGCAAAAGGATTTGACAGAGACATGCAGAAGAGGCTCATCTGAGTGGGTTGTTTTGGCACCTGGGAGTGAGTTGTAAGCCAACATTTAGAATGGGTGAGCCTGGAAAATAGATTTGGTGGAAAAAGAGTGAAAATAATATAAAAAAATCAATAATAATAGTGATAAATACTGCTGACAAGGAACTTTTAATTAGCAAATGGAAAATAAGCTCAAGACACACATATGCTAAGTCCCTTAGAAGTGAGGTCAGAACAAATTCTTTTCAAAAACAGGAACATTTGTAGTAGCTCCTGGCCCTGGAATCAGTTGACCAGTTGACCTTGGGGGTTTTTTGTTTTGTTTTTTTCAGTGTAGGAAATAAGGTTCTCTCTTTCCTCCTGAGTTGACACAAAGACTATTCTGAAATGCATCAGAAAATCACTGTACAATGTACTTGGTTCTTTCTCCAGGTAAAAGGAGTTGTTTTATTTTTCAGGATCATTAACTACGACTCTGATTCATATTCTGCAATTGGAAAAGGAGGCCAGGACCCAATTCTGGGAAGTGGGCTCAATCAAAAGCCTGAATTTGGAAACTTGTTTGGAGGACTTCCTGTCCTAGAATGAGCCATTGACTGGGGCGGAGGGGACTCTACCCTTGGGGCATTCAAGTCCTGTGCATGATACCTCTACTTGAATTTCTATCTCAGAGGTGGGTCATCCTATGTTAAATAGGATCATTTCTGATTTTACATTTTTTTCTATTGCCTGACAGCAAATACCCTATAATTTCCTCTTCTCTTCCCAATGTTCTCCTCCCTCTTCCTTTCTCTTTTCTTCTTGTCTCTTTTCTTCTCAGATCCATGACCACAGTCTTCTTTACCAACATCTGCAGTTTCATTTTGATTGATTCTAGGGAAAAAGATGTTGGGAACAGGAAAAAAAGAAGTGATAACCAATAAGTGTTCAAAGTCTTCCAATTGCGGGTCCCATCCAGGGCTTGGTGTAACCATACAAAAACATTATCACTTGTATCATTCTTTTGAGGGAAAGTGCTGATCTCCATCCTGTTCTCCTCCTTGCTTAAGTCAAAGCCCCACTTATTAACTTCCTTGATCTTTCTTTTATACCCTGGAGGGCCTTGGGTTCATTGCATTATTGTTCCCAATGCTTCACTGTGATAATCATTTCACAATATACATATGTCAACTCAGTATACTGCACACTTTAAACTTCCACAGTGCTATATGTAAAAAAGAAATTCAGAATTCAAAGACCTGGAGTGTTGACTTATTCCCTAGGAGCTTCAGTTTCCTCACGGATAAAATGAGCATAATAAATTGAATATGAAAATGTTTTTAAACCCCTAACAGCTATTCGGAGGGAAGTTGCTGTTGTTACATTCTGAATATATGTTGCTGTATCCATCTCTGCGATGAGAAAAAAAGAAAAAACATTATGGAAAGATTGATTGCCAGTGGCCATTTCTGGCAAGTGATGAACATTGCAAGAAGAACAAAAAAAAAAAAAAAAAAAAGAAAGAAAGAAAGAAAGAAAGAAAGAAAAGAAAAAGGTAAAAAAAGAAAATACAAGACTCAGGCTTCTTGAGGTTTTTGGCTTGGTCCCCAGCTAATCACAATCCCAAATGCTGGCGGGCAAAACAACACCATCACATTTAGTTAGGCTTTTTTGCGATGTTATGGAACATGCATTGGAAAGAGCAGGCTGAGGGTGTGATGCACCTGGGACTCCCAAGAATGTTGCAGAAGCCCAGCCAGGAGTGGCCTCGGAGGCATTCCAATCATGTAAACGGAATGATTATGTGAACCAAGTGTTTCTACTTGGCTGGACATCAGAAAAATGGCCCAGCTAGTATGGAGGTAGAGGTAGTGTGCCTGCAAAGTTAGACTTCTCCTGAGTGACTTCTCTTCTGAAGCAACTCCAGGTTCTTGGTTAAGTCCTATAGCCTAAGACAGAGATTGGCTATGCTAGCTGTTTTTGTCTTCTTGGCTGCATCTTTCCAAAATAAACCCTCCTGTATAACTTCTTTAATGAATGAATCTGTTACTGCAGACTAATGGATGGACTCCTATTTAGAGTCAACAACCCCCTTCCCAATAAACCAGTGGTTCCCAAATTGTGATCCCCAAACCAGCAGCATCAACACTGCCAGAGAACTTAGAAATGCAAAATTTCAGGTTCCATCCCAGATCTATTGATTCAAAAGCTCTGGGGGTAGGGCCCAGCCATCTGGGTTTTTGCAGGCCCTCTAGGGGATTCTGATTCACACTAGAGCTTGGGAACCACTGTCCTGTATGGTCTCCTTTGGCCTATTCAAGAACATAGCTTCAAAAATTCCTCCCTCTTCTCTAACATAATCAATGTTTTCTTCTCCCTCTGATCATCCCCATCAGCCCCAGTATCCATACTGTTATTTTTCTCATTGTAAAACAAACATTCTCTTGGCCTCACTTCTCTTGCTATAGTTTTGTTCTTAGCTTCATTTAGTTTTAATAAACAAAACTCTTCAAAAGAACTGTCTGTGTTTCCCTCCTTTTAAACTCACTCAAGTTATGCTTTGCCATGAACACTCCAAGAAACTGCTCCAGTCAAGGCTAACCAATGACTTCCATGCTGGTACCTAATGGACAATTACCAGTCTGTGTCTTACTTGGTCACTCCCTCTTCCTGAAAACATTTCCTCACTTGGCTTTCAGGTCCCCAGTCTCTACTGGTTTTCCTCTGTTTAAAGAAAGCAAGGGACACCTGGGTGGCTCAATCGGTTAAACATCTGTCTTCGGCTCAGGTCATGATCCCAGGGTCCTGGGATCCAGTCCCACATCGGGCTCCTTTCTTAGTGGGGAGCCTGTTTCTTCCTCTGCTTGCCCCTCTCCCTGCTTGTGCTCTCCCTCTTTTTTTCTTTCTCTCTGGCAAATAAACAAATAAAATCTTTAAAAAATATAAAAATTAAAAAAAAATTTAACCCCCCCAAAAAAAAACCACATAGGCCCCAAATAGCATCACTTAGGTTCAGGCCCCAAAAGTCACTAAACCAAAACTTAATCCCTAACTTAACTGTAGTTTTAACCCCCCAGGAATATAACTCTTAACCATGGATTTTCCTGGGCAATAATGGAAATTTACTGCTAGACCCCTTTCCCTCCACTTAGGTGAGCAACGTTGCCTAAACTTTGCATTCCTTGCTAATAAATTTCTTTCTTTCTTTTTCTTTTTAAAAGATTTTATTTATTTATTTGACAGAGAGAGACACAGTGAGAGAGGGAACACAAGCAGGGCGAGCGGGAGAGGGAGAAGCAGGCTTCCCACCGAGCAGGGAGCCCAACGCGGGGCTCGATCCCAGGACCCTGGGACCATAACCTGAGCAGAGGGCAGACGCTTAACGACTGAGCCACCCAGGCGCCCCACTTCCTTTTTCTTTCTTTCTTCCTTCCTTCCTTCCTTCCTTTCTTTCTTTCTTTCTTTTTCTTTCTTTCTTTCTTTCTTTCTTTCTTTCTTTCTTTCTTTCTTTCTTTCTTTCTTTCTTTCTCTTTCTTTCTTTCTTTCTTTCTTTCTTTCTTTCTTTCTTTCTTTCTTTCTTTCTTTCTTTCTTTCTTTCTTTCTGCCTTCTCTGTCTTCCTTTAAAAACCTTTCTTTGGTATAGCTCAGTGGAGATCCCTTCTATTTGCTAGATGAGATGCTGCCTGATTATGACTCATTTAACAAAGCCTATCATATTTTATTTTATTTTATTTTATTTTATTTTATTTTATTTTATTTTATTTTATTTTATTTTTTAGAGAGAGGGAGAGATAGGGTGATTGGGTGAGGGGAGGGTCAAAGGGAGAGGGAGAGAGAGAATCTTAAGCAAGCTCCATGCGCAGTGCAGAGCCCAGTAGGGCTTGATCTCACAACCCTGAGATTATGACCTGAGCCAAAATCAAGAGTCAGAAGCTTAACCAACTGAGCCACCCAGGCGCCCCTTAATAAAGCCAATTAGATCTTCAAAATTACTCGTTTGAATTTTGTTTAACACCTCCTACCCCCACGACTGCTTCTGAACCTTTTTTGTGGGTTCTTTCTCATATCCTTGGCATCTTAATGCTGAATGCCAGGGCACAGTTTTTGATGACTTTTCTTCTTTATCTACACCCACTCCCTTAGGTGATCTCATTTTTATTCTCATGACTTTAAACATGAACTATATGTTTATGACTCTCAAATACATATTTTCAATCCAGAAATGTCCCATGAACTCTATACTCCTATATCCCACTACCAAGCTGGTAGCTCCACTTGACTATTAGATATATCAGAGGCAACATGCCCAATTTGATCTTCTAATCTTCCCCTACTCCATGAAGTTTTCCATTTATAGCCTTCTGCATTTCACTAATTGAAAATGCTATCCTTCCTGAGACCAAGAAGCTTGGAGTCATCTTTTATTTTTCTCTTTCTCTCAAAACACATATGCAATCAAATACAAAATCGTGTTGGCTCTACCTTTGAAATGTAACCAGAATCTGACTACTTCTCATCACATCCATTGTCACCACTCTGGTCCTCGCCACCATCATCTCTCACCTAGATTACTCGAACGTTGTCTCATGCGTGGTGTGCCTTCTCTTTCTCCACTGATGCTCTACAGTAGAGTGTCCGCAACTAGAACAGTCCATTTAAAACATGGTAAGATTGGGGGCACCTGGCTGGCTCAGTTGGAGGAGCACAAGACTCTTGATCTTGGGGTGGTGAATTTGAGCCCCACATTGGGTGTAGAGATTATTTAAATAAATAAAACTTAAAAAAAAACCATGATAAGATCATGTTCCTCTTGGTCGTAAAACTATGTAATGGCTTCTGTGGTACTGTGACTTATAATAAGAAATATATATTTGGTCTTCATTCCACTCCTGGCACAGAACTCCTAAAACCCTGGGAATTTCCTTAGTAATGAGAGCTAGAATGATGTCTTTGTTATGTTAATGAAGTGACTTTTGGAAAGCACCTGAGGATGGGAGCTGGTTACCAGGGGAACCAACAACATGATTGAAGGGTTAGAACTTTTAGTCCCACCCCCCCAGTCTCTGGAGAGGGGGAGAAGGGCTGGGGATTGAGTTCAATTGCTTATGTAATGAAGTCTCCTTAAAACAAAATCAAACCAAACAGGGCTTAGAGAACTTCCCAGTGGGTGAACACGTGGAGATTTGGGGAGAGTGCCAAGCTTGTAGAGGACAAGGAAGTTCTGCACCCTTTCCATATAGTTTGCCTTATGCATCCCTTCCATCTGGCTGTTCCCTTGTATAATAATCTGATAGTCTAGTAAGTACAATGTTTCCCTGAGTTCTATTAGCTGGTGCTGCATTTTAATCAAACCCAAGGATGGGATCATTGGAACCTCCAATCCAAAGCTGGTAATGGGAGCAAGGATGCAGTCTTGTAGGACTCAGGCCTTAACCTGTGGGATCTGACCTTATCTCCAGGTAGATAGTGTCAGAATTGAGTTCAACTGTAGGACATTCAGCTGATGTCAGAGAGTTGCTTGATATGCGGAGGGAAACTCACACCTTGTATTTGGGTGCAGATCACAGCTCCCTATTTCATTTAAAGTCCTCCCCCTATCAACTGCCTCCCTGCCTTATCCCCTCTCTCCCCACCTTGCTTCTGCTCCAGCTACACTGACTTAGCTACTCTTTGAACCCTCCAGGCTAGCTCTTGCCTTGTGGCCATTGACCTGGTTGCTTCCTTTGTGTGAAATGGCTGGGCCCCTTAACTTATTCAAGCCTTTCCTCAAATACCACTTTTTAAAGTGAAGCTGACTTTGTCCACCCAATTTAAATTGCAGCACCCCTAGTCCATCTTACATGTCCTGCTCTTTTTTTTTCTCATTGTACTTACCATCTTCACCATATATTACTTAACTGTTTAGTTTATTGCTTGCCTCCCTGCCCCAGAAAATAAGTTTTACAAGGGCAGAGATTTTTGTCATGGATGAATCCCCAGCTCTTAGAACAGTTTCCAGCACATGGTCAGCACTCAATAAATATTTGTTAACGTTCAATTGAATGAATAAATGAGTGTGTGAGTAAATGCATGTGGAGTTATTTGGGGCCTTAGTGATACTGATGTCATCACTCTATATCTTTGATCTTAATGTATCTTGTCCGGAGGAGTTGAAAATTTTCTTCCAGTTGTCATAACCCATCTGGATTTCATTCTTGATTGTTAACATCATTGAACATCATATCTTCAGAATCTCAAATTAAACAATATAAAGATGGAAGGGGACACAGAAAAGGAAGCCAGACACCCAACTGTAAATTGCAAGGGGAAACTAACATTTCTAAGCTTGAAAATATTCACTGTTGTTGGTGTTAGTTTTGTACTGAGGCCAGAAGAAAGTGATGGCACTTGAAGCATAATTGCAGTTGAGTTCTGTAGACAAAGGGCCAGGAAAATACAGAAGACCCAGTGAGAGCCAAAAAGAAGGGTAGGCCATTTCAAATACAGGTCATGGGAGAAAAACTGAGTGAATAACAAAAGAATTATGGCTATGGCACAGGAGAGCTTTTGCACTTTCTTCAGAAGCAGCAATGAACCTGGAAAGCAGATGGTATATCGCTTCGCTATTGTTGCTAGAACAAATTACCACAAACTTAGTAACAGCACAAATTTATAATCTTACAATTCTGTAGTATGAAATGAATGGCACTGGGTTAAAATCAAGGAGTCAGTAGGGCTGTGTTCCATTCTGGAGGTTCTTGGGGAGAGTCTGTTTTCTCGCCTTTCCAGCTTCCAGAGTTTGCTCACACTCTGGCTCATGGCCCCACTTCATTCTCAAAGCTAGCAATGGTTATCCAGGTCTTTCTCACATGGCATCCCTCTGACACTGATGCTTCTGATTCCTTCTTCCACATTTAAGGACCCTTCTCATTACATTGTGCCTAGCTGGGTAATCTAGGATAGTCTCTTTTTTAAAAAATCAACTGGGTAACAGCCTTAATTCCATCTGTAATCTTATTTTCATTTTGTCTTGTGCGATATTGTAATTTTTAATAAGAAATACATGCTAGTCCCCTTCTATCTGTGGTTTCACTTCCTGAGGGTTTTGTTACCCACAGTCAACCTCAGTCTGAAAGCAGGTGATCCTGCTTCTGACCATTCCTGCTCTGAAGTTCAGTAGTAACCCAGCCCTACATCACAATGCTTACCTCATTCCCCTCACTTCATCTCATCACCTAGGCATTTTATCATCTCACATCATCACAAGAATGGTGAGTTCAATACAATAAGATATTTTGAGAGAGAGAGAGAGAAAGAGAGACCACATTCACACAACTTTTATTATAGTATATTATTACAATGGTTCCATTCTATTATCAGTTATTGTTAATCTCTTACTGTGCTTAATTTAGAAATTAAATGTTATCATAGGTATGTTTGTAGAGCAGAAAACATAGTGTATCTAAGGTTCGGTACTATCTTTGGTTTCAGGCAGTGGATACTGGGGTTCTTGGAATGTATCCCCCATGGATAAGGGGGACTCCTATATTTGGTTCCTGGCACAGAGCTCCTAAAACCCTTGGAATTTCCTGAGTGATGAGAGCAGTAAAGTGTCTTTTGTTATATTAATGGGGTGACTTTTGGACCCCCACCTAAGGATGGGGGCTGGTTGCCAGCAGAACCAACCTGGTGCTTAGAGGGTTGAAATTCAGTCCCAACCCTCTCACCTCCAAGAGAAGGGTTCAATCACCAAAGGCTAATGATATAATCAGCCATGCCAATGTAATAAGCCCCCATAAAAACCAGAAAGCACTTGTTAAAAAGAAAATCACAGCCCCAAATGGTGTCACTTAGGTTAATGCCCCAAGTCAGTAAACCAAGGGTTAATACCTGACATAACTGTAGTTTCAACCCCCTCAGAAATGTAACCTTTAACCAGCCAACATGGAATTTCCTGGTCAGTGCTAGGTAATTTATTAATTAACCCTTTCTGTTCCCCTTAGAAGGGCAATCTTGCCTAAAACAACAGATTTTTTTGGCTAATAATTTCCTTTTGCTCACTCCCTCTGTACCTTTAAAAACTTTTCCTTTTTTGTAGCAAAGAGAGCTCCCCTCTACTTGCTAGATAGGATACTGCCGATTCATGAATTGATTAATAAAGCCAATCAAATCTTTAAATTTTATTTTTTTAAAGATTTTATTTATTCATTCATTCATTTATGAGAGAGAGAGCGAGAGAGAGAGCGCATGAGCACAAGCAGGGGGAGGGGCAGAGGGAGAGGGAGAAGCAGGCTCCCTGCTGAGCAGGGAGCCTGACTCTGGGGCTCAATCCCAGGAACCTGAGATCATGACCTGAGCCGAAGGCAGAGGCTTAACCGACTGAGCCACCCGAGTGCCGGTTGGTTGAGTTTTTGTTATTAACAGACTGGTTCAGAGAGCTGCTGGGGTTGGTGAAGACCTGGAGATGCTGGGAGAGTGGTGTGCCTGGAGATGGCATGAAGCTCCGTGCCTTTTCCCCATACCTTGCTCTATGCACCCTTTTATATTACTGTTCCTGACTTAGAGCCTTTTACAATAAAATGGTAATCTCATGTTAAAAAACAAAAATTCAGGGGTGCCTGGGTGGCACAGTCGGTTAAGTGTCCAACTCTTGGTTTCAGCTCAGGTTGTGATCCTGGGGGTGTGAGACTGAGTCCTGAGTCAGGCTTTGAGCTCAGTGCCGAGTCTGCTTTAGACTCTTTTTCCCTCTCCTTCTGCATCCTCCCCCACCTCCCCTCACTTGTGCACTCTCACTCTTTCAAATAAATAAATAAATTTTTGAAGAACAAAAACAAAAATTCAACTGAGTAAATTTGAAGACCTAATTGGCTTTATTAAGCAATTCATGAATCAGGCAGCATCCCCAAACAGAAAGTTGAAGGGAGCTCCAAAGGAGTTGTATAAAATGAAAAGTTTTTGTAGGAAGGAGGGCAGAGCAAGAAAGTTATTAGGAGAAGAAAAGAAAGAATTATTCCAGGCAAGGTCACCTTCCTTTAGGTGGGAGCGCAGGGGGTCTCCACTGGGTGATGGAGAGGGCCCATGTGACAGATTACCTTATTGGTGCTTATCAGAAAATTCCTGATTGACAGGTTAAGACTTAATTTCTGGAGGAGGTTGAAACTGCAATTAGATTGGGTATTGAGCCCCAGTTTGGTGACTTGGCCTAAATGACACCAATTGGGGCCTGTGCTTTTTCTTTTTAACACTAGTAAGTAAAATGTTTCCTAGATTCTGTGAGTGTTTCTAGCAAATTAATCAAACCTGAGGAGGGGTCGTGGGAAACTCTGATCTTTAGCCTGTTGGTCAGAAGCACAGGTAACAATCTGGACTTGCAATTGACAGTCTTTTTACTTTTTTGAAGACTTTATTTATTTGAGAGGGAGTACAAAGAGAGAGTGAGAGGGAGAAGCAGACTTCCCACTGAGCAGAGAGCTGGATGTGGGACTCGATCCCAGGACCCTGAGATCATGACCTGAGCTATAGGCTGACACTTAACCAACTGAGCCGCCCAGGTGCTCTTGCAATTGATAGTCTTATGGGACTGAGCCCTTAACCTGTTGGAGTCTCATGCTATCTCCAGGTAGATAGTGTAAGAATTAAGTGGTAGGACACCCAGCTGTTTGTCTGGGGCCTTTGTTATTGTTGTGGGGAAACCCCAAAACACCCCCTCCACCCCCATGTTGGAACTGGAGGCGCAGATCCCTTTTACCTTGTAAAATAACATACTCACAGGTTCCTGAGATTAGTACATAGACATCTTTTGGGGACCATTATTCTGCCTACCACAGATGATATTGGAAGCACTACAGTTATTTGTTTGTTTGTTTAGAAAGGGGTTCTAGAAAACAAAAAAAGAGGGTGACCAGCCCAAACAGCCTCTCTTTATGCATGTTTCTCACTGGCAATTCGAAGTGCTGAGTACCCAGGGGCTGTGCAAAAAAAATTACACAACTAATTAGAAACTAGGAAGTACGCATAGCTGACTGTAAATATTTATTGGATGGATGATTAAAAAGTACAGTGAGATTAGAAGTGCTTTAACTGGCAGCTCCCCACAGAAGTGTTTAGGATCTCTTGGGGGCAAATAAGAACATTTCCTATAATTTCTTATCTGTCATTATGTTATACATTTGCAAACTTTAGAGAGAAGTAATAGAGATTAGAAGAAAATGATATTAATAATCTAATAATGTTTCAGAGTTGCTCAGTGAATGCTGTTTGACCAGGGTAAATTTACAGATATTTTTGTACTGGCCTACCTTCTTTTGGTATAGATGATTCACCTAACTTTCCAATTGATCTTCATTGGTTTCTTCCTCTCCCAGCTTCCATGAGTGTTGGTTAATAAAGTATGAATTGTACTGAAATGCAGGAGAGAATTCATGCATTTGTCATTGGTAGCACCCTCCCCAGGCTTTGATGGATGATAACTTGGGCCCTGGGTCAGAGGACTCCGTCATTTCCACTTTCCTAGAGATCTCCTTCCCTGTGACTGGACTGGACCCAAAACTTAGTAGGCCTGTAACAAGTATTTGTTGCTTGATAGATTGGGTTAATCATCTGTGAACACGTAGTTCAGAACAGATGAATTTCATCTCAGGTCTTACATGGGATTCTTCAGAAGCAAGTTTTGCAATGAGGACTTGTGTGCAAGTCATATGTTAAAGAGGGACTTCTGAGAGAAACAGGTACCAGTGTTGGAGAGATAGGATGGGGAGAGGAAGAAGCCAAGCAAAGTAGTGACTTTCAGCAGAGCCCCAGCTTCTGCCAGAACCCACAGAGAGGCCTAGAGTTGAAATTATATCTCAAAGCTAGTTACTTTTTCCAGGGAAGGCAGAAGGGCTTTATATTTTAGTCCCAGTCACTAGTGGGGTGTGATCTCCCAGGCATGTCCAGTTCTCAGTAAAGTGGGCAAAGTGTCTTCAGCAGCCCAAGGGATGGCCTCTGAAGAGAGTCACAGGTGCTGGCTGTTAAAAGCAAAAACACAGAAGACAAGGGAGGGGCACAGAAATGGTCAGAGATCCGAAAGGATCTAGAGAAGCCCCAACAGCAATCACCACAGCTTCTAGCCCTACAGTTGTAGAAATATTACTGCGAAGTAACAATGTATCCATATATGTATGTGCAAAAATTCACATTTTGAGAATTCTGAGAGACACCCCTGTACCTGAGATACAGTTGCCCTTAATAAATATAGTTTTGCTCCCAAGAAATAAATTTTTCCAATGATAAATCTGGTTCTACATTTCCATGGTATATATAACTTCCACATTTAAAAAATGCTATTTTGTTGTTTCTAAGGGTATTTCTGATTTTTCTAATCCAATTCTACTATTTCTGTAGAATTGGATAAGAAAAATGCAGTTGACTACATGCTAGATCCAAATATCTTTCTGATCGGTTATGGTATTAATTTGGTTTAATATTGATGTTTTGGACATTATTCATGGCATGGTTAAAAAACCATAAAAATAAAACTTGAAGCATATGTTCTTTGTCTCATTTATGAACAAATATCTCCACAATTAAAGAAAAAATTACTGAAGATAAAAGAAACTGAAGAGGTCCATCTCCTCATGATCCTGAAACCAATGAGGGCAGAATGGTCCCTCAGAAGACTAAGACATTTCATATACAAAACTTTAAGTTAATCTGGTTTCCAGTGAGGGCAGGTCAAAAAGGCACTGGAAAGCAATGCAAAGTGTTGGTTTTGGATCATTTTAATGCTAAAACACATATTTAAGCCATTTACACAAGATAAACCAACAATTTTTTTGGCCAAGAGCCTGCCAATTATGATGTTAAAAGAGCAGCATAAGAAACCATGAGTTGTTTGGGATGTAATTTGAGCCTGTTCTTTGGACCAGCAAAATTATGAAAGACCAACATATTCCTGTTTAGGACCAGCTTGTTTCTGTAGGTTGATGGAGCTTCTGTGTGTCAAAACTACTCTTGGAGCTGTTTATCTTTGTCTAAAAAGTGACTGGTAGAGTTATGAAGATAACCATTTGGCCAATATAGTTACAAACAAGATGTAATAATTCAACTTACCTAGAAACAACGACTTATTATTAAATATATCACATGTACTTCCAATCATAATGAGGATGTTTGATGATGGTGATCATGAGGAGAAGATGGAAAAGGAGAAGGAGGTGGAGGAGACAGGGGAGAGGGGGACGTGGGAGGAGGAGATGGAGGGTACTGTGCCATGCTTTTTTATGCTACTAGGGTGCTCTGGGGCCTTTTACTTGTTCTTCCTTCCACCCCAAACTTGTTGTTCCAGATTTTGACATGGTTGGTTCCCTTCTTCATCGAGATATAATCCCAAAGTCACGTCCACCATGAAGCTTTCCTAGGACTGATCTGATATTGTATTCTCTGACACACAAAAATGCTCTATGATATTGCTCTGCTTTATATTCTTTGTAGCATTCATCACTAACAAAAATTATTTTGTCCACTTAAGTTTTTACTTATTTGCTGTGTGTCTCCTCTAGGCTCCCTACTCTTAATATATGGAGGCCTTTGACTCATATCCAGCTCCCTTCCTTTCCCATTCCTGGTTCCATCCTGTGCCACGAGGGGCCCTTGTACAGCATGCGTATGGACGAGCCAGCTGGTCCATCCAAGCCCCATCCAGCATACCACCATGCCTATAAAGGTGAGCTATGGCATGACAAAAAGAGGACTGGTTGCAATTTACTTTGAAACTCATTTTTAAAAATGAGATAGATTTTTGCCTGGGTAGAGAAATGGCTAGATATATGATAAAGCAAGTACAGTTCAATGTAAATGGTAGAATCTAAGTGGTAGATATATAGGTACCTGCTTTTTTATTTTTTTAAGTTTTCTGTATGTTTGGAAATTTTCATCATACAAAGTTGGAAGAAACACAGAAAAATAAGAGTTGGTTTGGAAGTCAGAAGATCTATGGTTTAGAAAAATCTATTGGTTTGGAAGCCAGAAGGTCCCAGCTCTGCTACTCACTAGCAGAGCTAACGTTAGACAAATCCCAAACACAGTGAGAATTATATTAAAAAGAAATAGTTTGACTATGTATCAGTCAGGACTCTTTTGGTTCGAAGTGCCAGAAAACAATTTGAAAGTAGCTGAGAAAGAGGTTAGTACACATACCTGGGAGGGAGAAGTCGCCATTTGAAATTTCTCCCCATCTCTTCTTTTTATGTGATGGCTTTTCCCAACACATAGTTTTTCCAACTCCATTTGGACTTTTTCCATGCAACAGGGAAAGGGGATGACCACAGATATTATCTCTTTCCAATTTAGTAACCCCACATATAAAAGAAGATTCTCTGTCTTGGGGCACCTGGCTGTCTCAGTTGGTAGAGCATATGACTCTTGATCTTGGGGTCAGGAGTTTGAGACCCACATTGTGCATAGAGACTACTTTAAAAAATTAAAAAAACTAAAGAAGATCCCGTCTCTCTAAAAATCCATAATATAAGATTCCAGTGAAGAATTTTGACTGGCCTGGAATGAGTCATGAGCATATACTTATAGCCCCCGGGTGGTATGTGATTAGCTATACCTGGATCATGTGTTCATACCTGCTCCAGACTATGGCTGGAAGACCCAGCAAAGCTACATAAAATGGGAGTAGGAATCAGTCTCTATAGTCCAAAGAATACTGTTACCAGGGGAAAAAAAGAAGAGAACTTGGAGAGAGAAAAGAAGATGCCTATTATATAGCCTGGGCTCTAAAGAGTCTTCTAGTGTTAATATTTTGAAAATGCTGATCGGACTGCTAGGTACCTAGTAGATGATCAGAAAGTATTTGTTCAATGAAAGAATATGTTAAGAAGCCACGAAAATGAGAAATTACTTAAAATATTGGTAATGGGAAAGTTCTTTAGAGATCAGCTAGTCTAACCCCTTCATTTAACAGATTAAGGAAAATGAGACCCAAAGAAGTTAAGTGACATTCCCAAAGACATGTGGTTACTTCTAGAACTCAAGCATCCTGTTCTCCCATACTGCCTCTCCATCTTTCTTTAAAGCATTCTTATTTCAGATTCCTTTTGCCCCTCAGCTTTCAGTAAACTAACCATCAGCTAATGCCACCCAGACATCCTGATAGCAAAGAAAACAGAGGCTAAAAATTACAAAGAAAAGGAAAAGAAAAAAAACCCACTACCTTTGTTTAATTGTTATTCTAATGAGTTAAGCCGTGCATTCAACACAGGCAGGCTCTTCTAACAGAAAAAAGACAGATCGTTGGCTGCCCCCACAGACAGCTTGTGGATAAAAGTGTGTTTACACAGCTGGATTGGTCCAGGAGGAGCCAAGGCTGAAAACAGTCGGTGAGCAGGCTGATGGCAGGTGACAGCTGGGAGCATCTGTTCCCCATTAGAGACACTAGGCTACAACAGTGCTGTCCTCTGACCCTTGGGTCCAGCTTCCCTGGGGGCCTGGGTGTGTTCCCAGGTCTCGGGTGCTGACAGCCAATTTACTCGCTAACACATCCTAAGGGTTCTCATGGGTTTAGAATGGCTCTAGTCCGGGATTTGGAAGTAAAGCTCAGAATTCAGATAGGGTGGGTGAAGTTATTTATGTTCAGCTCCTAAAGTGAAATTTAATTCTGTAGTAAAAACTGTCAGAGAGAATAGGTCATTCATTTCCTTCCATAAGCTTCCTTCCTCCCTCTCTCCTTTTCCTTCCTCCTTCCTTTCTTTCCTTCCTTCCTTCCTTCCTTCCTTCCTTCCTTCCTTCCTTCCTTCCTTCCTTCCTTCCTTCCTTCCTCCCTTCCTTCTTCTCTCTTTAACCAAGCAAGAATATTGGAAGAAAATCCTACTCTTAATTTTGTAGAAAAGCAGAATTATGCTGCTCCTAACTACTACTCTACAGCAGTTAGCCACATTGGCCAGCATCTTGAAAAAGATCTGTCCTGTCTGCAAAATGATCCTCATAGGAATGAATATTAGACTTTGACCATAACCAGAAGATATGACTGGATGAAGGATGCTAGCTTTTGTTTGGTCTACCCTGAATATAGACCCTGAGGCAGGAGCTCAGGCGCAAGACGTTTTTTGGGAAGTGGTTGTCAGAAGCCCAAGTGAGGACTATGAGGCATAAGGCAGGGTGGCAGGAAATGCTAAAGATGCTTCATCACTTGCTGCTGTAGACAAACACAGCTCAGTACCTTGAGAATTCTGCGAAGTTTACAGGAATGACTTTCAGAATTGGGCTGAAGGATAGAAGGTGCAGGGTTGAAACCTGTCTTTGGTTGAGGGCTGCCCTGGGGAGCGTTAATGCCCAAGCACAGCCTGGAATTGTTTCATTGCATGATGGCTGAGAAAGCTACTGTGCATTGGAAATGGCCTGGGGCCAGAAAGCAGAAAGCCAGGGAAGCTGACAGTGCAAGTTGGAGCCTGCTACAGCTGAAATCAGAGCCAAGGAGATGTGGTAGGGACACCAGAGGCATCTGTTAACAAAATGTGAGCAGCCAGAAAAAACCCAGGTAACTACAGAGTAATTCGTGGTTGGAAAATGAGATGCCATGACACTATCCTCTCTGCTTTTGTACATCTTTGAAAATTTCCACAATAAGTGAAAAAAAAAGTTATAATTTAATATATAAATTACTTTCCTTCAGTGTCATCCTCACACTTAAGAGAAACATTGCAATAGAAGCTAAATAACCCATTTCTCTTCCAAATACTGTCAGGCACATTCTTCTTTGTAAAGATTATAAAGGTGGAGACATGTTATTGGTTCTAAACAATATAAAATAATAAGTTAATAATTCCAAACAAATAATTTGCTTTACATTTTCTGGAATTGCATTGAATTCACAGAAGTAGACAATAGAGCATAGGCAGATATTAAAATAATAGGGAGGGGAAAGACCCTGACTGGTCCTCTTATTTTAAAAAGAGTGACAAAGTTACACTCAAAGCATCCTGAACACTGAGCATCTACTGTTTTCCCAGCCTACGATCCATGCATGTCCCCTGTTCTTTTTCCTCAATTAGTTTTTATCTTGGGGTTTGGAAAACAGGGAACAGGGAGATGGAGATTTTTCTTGAAGGAGATAAAGTAGTAGAGGACTTTCTTTGATATTTAACAGTTTCAGTGAATTGATTAGCTAGATAACTGTCATCCTTAATATTTCAAAAGACCTGAGAGCAATTACACTGACACAGGTTAGAAATTTGAAAAGGGGCACCTGGGTGACACAGTCGGTTAAGCATCTGCCTTGGGCTCAGGTCATGACCACAGGGTCCTGGGATCGAGCCCCACGTGTCGGACTCCCTGCTCAGTGGGGATCCTACTTCTCCCTCTTCCTCTGCTGCTCCCCCTGCCTGTGCATGCTCTCTCTGTCAAATAAAGAAATAAATAGAATCTTAAAAAAAAAAAAGAAATTTGAAAAATTGGCTCTGAAGGCAGGTTAAACAGAATTTTGTTTCTTCCACTTAAACTGCTAGGAGATAGCAAGAGTGGTTTCTGGGCTGGATGCCCAAGATAAAGGTGTGCAGAGCGGGATTGGGAGTGATTGTCATTTGTAGCTAAATCCTGGGAACACAGCAGGTAACAGTGTTGCCCAAGAAATGGAAGGGAACCTATCTATGCATTTAAATTAAATTAAATTAATTCATTCATTTACTTATTTATAATTTTTTATTGGAGTATAGTTGACACACTATGTTACATTAGTTTCAGATGTACAACATAGTGCACTATCTGTGCATTTTAAAAATCCAAACACCTTTTCTTCTATTTCTACCTGTTCCATTTAATATTGCTGTGTAAAAAACCACTCCACATTCAATGACATAAAAGGACAACCATTTTATTATGCTTATAGATTCTGTGGGTCAGGAATTCAAGCAGGTCACCCTGGGGATAGTTTGTATCTGCTCCCCAAAGCCTGGGCTGAACTTTTTGGTCATATGTAACTAAGGACCCCTTTCTCTGGCTTTCAACGACATCTTCCTCAGTTTCCTTTGTGCCCTTGGTGCAGCCTCCTCAAGGCCTTTTAGATTTCTGACATTCTCCTTTAGGATCCTCTCCCACCCTTGCTGCTTCACATAGTCTCAAAGCCAATGTCACATGTTTTACTCTTGTTATGTTCTTTTGTTATGTTTTGTTATGGGATTTATCTACTTCCAGGTAACAAAATCTGTTCCAGTTACTACTGTCATGTAATAAGTGCTTACTCTTACTATTACCATGTAATAACCTTTCCCTTCCACCTCTAGAAGTCACTGGTAGAAAAATAAAGAAAAAAACTCCAGGGCGCCTGGGTGGCTCAGTCGTTAGGCGTCTGCCTTCGGCTCGGGTCGTGATCCCAGGGTCCTGGGATCGAGTCCCACATCGGGCTCCCCTCTCGGCGGGAGGCCTGCTTCCCCCTCTCCCACTCCCCCTGCTTGTGTTCCCTCTCTCACTGTGTCTCTCTCTGTCAAATAAATAAATAAAAAATCTTTAAAAAAAAAAAAAAGAAAAGAACTCCAGGTTACCTATGGCAGGAGAGTGCAAAAACAGAGAGGAGAGATGACTAGTTAGTGAGGATAAGGTGGGAGAACTGGAGGCAATGGAGTTGTCCAGAACCATGTGGTTATCCTCCTAGTCACTGATAGCTTTCCTTGGGCTTTCAGTGTCAAGGCCATGGAATGATACCCTCAGTATAAGAGCCAGTGAACTGTGGCTCAGTTGTTGGAGCCTGTGATCAAGTACTACTAGTAGTGTAAACCTAGTGATGTAAAACAAAAGCCATTTTATTGCATTATTATGATCAAACTTTGAAAGAGCAAGTGCAGATGGCTTGTTTCTGCTCATGATTGCTAAGCTGGGAAGACTCAAAGGCTGGAAGTTAATCCATGGCTGAGGACTGGAATCTTCTGAAGGCCCATTCAATTACATGTCTGGCCGTTGGTGCTGGCTGCAGCTGGGACCTTATCTGGAGTTGTTGGTCACAACATCTATACTTGGTTTTCCTATGTGGCTGCTTGAGCTTCCCCAGAGCATGGTGGCTGGCATTTAAAAAAGCAAGCATTGCAAGTGAGAATCACAAAGAACCTGCAGTGCTTTTGCAACCTTCCTCAGAAGTCACCTGGTGTGGTTTCTGCTATATTCACAAGTTGGCTCAGATTCCAAGGGTAGGGAACATAGATAGACATGCCTCTAGATGGGAGGAGTATCAAAGTCTCATCATTCAAAGGAGCATGTGAGGTGGACAATGTTGTGTTGCAGCCATTTCAGAAAAATAATCTGCTGCACTGTCATATACCAAAAACAGTAAGATGACCTATTACAAATATAGAACATTCTGTGCTTACTGGTGATATGTCAAATCCTTTACCATAAAAAGTAAATAGCATAGATATCACAGGATTAGAGACTAAGTCTGTGGAAATAAAGACAACTCTGTAAACCTGTCATGAGAATTTTAGGCTCAGAACTTGGGGTCCCTAGAGTCAACATCTATTTCTTCTTGAATAATTCTTCTGGAATTACCTTCTTCCTCCTGCATTGTAGTCTTAATAAATACTTTAGTTCATGGTAAATTTTCTCAGTTTGGATTTATCTGAAAATATCCTCATTACCTTCTAATTCCTGAATGCTTGTTTAGCTGGGTAAACAATTCTAGGTTGACATTTCTTTAGTACTTTGGAAATATATTTTCAGTAATTCAAAAATACCATTTTCATCTTCTATTTTCAATTGTCAAACTGTGACATCTCCTTTCAGTCTAATCAATTCTTTGCAGGTGTTTTGTCTCTACTTGCTTTCAAAATATTTTTGTCTTTGATCTTCTGAAATTTCAGTATAATGTGTCTAGGTTTAGATTTCTTTTATTTATCCAGCTTGAGATTCATGAGCTTCCTGAGTCTGAGAGTTTCTGTTTTTTCATCAATTCTGGATAATATCTATTATCCCTTAAAATACTTCCTCTTCCTTGTTCATTTCATTTTTTTATGTTCTTGGAATTCTAATGTTACGTATATTAGACATTCTATCCCTACCATTCTATCTTCCACATCTATTACATTCTATCCATACTTTCCATCTCTTTGTCTCTCTGATCCTCATTCTGGGTAATTTCTTTATACCTACCTTCCAATTTGCTTAATTTTTTCTCAAGTTGTGTCTAAGTAATGTTTAACCCATCTACTGTGTTTTTTTTAATGAACAATTTTGTATTTCTAGATCTTTTATTTATTTATTTTTCAATTCTATCAGATAATTTTTTGGTATTTTCTTAATCTTTGCTTGGTTTTCTACTCCCTCACTTATTTTTTTCTACTCCCCACTTATTTTTAAAAACATTTAAGGAATATTTACTTTATATTCTTTATCTGATGACTTCAAAACCAGAAGCCTATGAGATCAAAGTTCACTATCTCCTGTTTCTGTCCTTACTAAAGGTTTTTTGTGTGTTTCTGTTTGTTACCTTACGGGCTTAAAAACCCAAACCTTAGGCTCCCGCTATATGTAAGTGCTCTCAGTAGAGATGAGCCTTCAGCACTGGCATCCTACTCTGGATTCTCCATTGTTTTTTGGTCTCTGGGGATTTCCTTTTAGCTGAGCGCAAGGTTACTTGCTGTATTTTATCCAGCATTTTTAACTGTTCTGTCATTATTGATATAAATAAAATAAAAGTGATTTCACCCCTAACTTAGTCCAATCTTATTTCTATTTGTAGCTTCATTGACACATAATCTTTTAACCATTTTCCACATACACTATGTATGTATATGGAAATATAGATAAAAATAAATACACAGACATGCATACATAAATGGGATGTAGAATATTATTTTGGATTTTTTCATCATGTGTTTGATAGCTTTTCATCTGAGTACTTAAAAATGGTTGCATCATATCGCTTGCATTTTTATAACTGAATTAACTAGTCCATATTGATAGAAATTCAAGTTTCCAGTTTTTTTTTCTTTTTTCCTACATGAGCTATGCTTCAATAAACCTTCTTGAGCTGTGCCAAGCTCATAGAAATTATTTGATAAATATATTTTACATGAATATATATATCTTGGTGCACATATGGAAATATTATAGACTCCTAAAAGTGGATCTTGTGGGTCAAAGGGTAAGCACATTTAAAATTGCGGTAGATGACCATCAAATTGTCCCCCCTAAATTTGTGCAAGTCTTTATTCCACCAGCAATGAACAAGAGTGAATGTTTTCTCAATCCTAACAGGATATAGTATCAGTCTTAAAATTTTATATAATCAGATCGAAGAGGACTGCTGTCTATTTTTATCTGCAATTAAAATAATCTTTTTTTTTTCCCAGTGAGGTGGAACATCTTTTCCTAAATTGTACCTCTAGTAAGGGCCCAGGTCATGTTAAGCTTCTGCTCTGGGGACCATACTTAAGAGCTACTACTTTACTTCTTTCGATCTCTGGTTTCTAAAACAGGTTTAAAGCTGGTTATTTGTTAAAGGTCTCATGTTAACGGTTACAAGGAAACATTAAAGGCATTACGTTGTTACTGGTCTTGATCTTAGAAGCTAGATGGTAAAAGAAAGGCCACCCACACTTTGATTCTCCCAAGGGCAGGGCTGGCCCCCACCTCCTACATGAAATCCCGGCAGAGCTCTAGTTTTCCCTACTGTATCGGGGGGCTGCAAGGATTGAAAAAAAATTAAGCTCTGAAGTGACACCTCAATAAATCATGGCTACTTTAACTTCATTTCGTATCATATCGCTCGTCTGCCAAACACTTGGATCCGTACAGTCACAATAGGTCGGCTCATTAAGAGTCTGCGTGAGAACAGACTGACAACGGCGCCTGCGCAGCTCAGAATGAGGCTCCAGGTGAAGTTTGCGTGTAACTTCAGGGGCCAGGTGAAACGTTCGGAAGCAGTGGGCAGGGTCAGAGCCCCCGCGTGGGCGTATGCTTCCGGCCACGTGGCTACGCGCATGCCCAATGGGAAAGCTTGACGTCAGCCCCGCTTCCTCACCCTGGCAACGGGCGGGTGACTACTTCCGGTGCTGTGAGGGCTCGGGGCTGACGCGGGTGAGTGTCCCTCTTTCTCACGCTGTCCGCGCCGCTGCAGGCGCTGCGGCGCTGCCTCTGTCCAGGCCCATACGCTCGCTGGGACATCCTCTTCGGGGCCGGGAGGGGGCGGCGCGCAGGATGCCCACTGCCTGGGGCGGTGCTGAAGGAGCGGATCCGGGACGTCCCTCGACCCCTCGGTCGCGCGTGGCGCTTGTGCGGGTCCCCGAAGCCTTGGCTTCAGCTTGGCAGTCTTATTCCCTCTCAGGGGAAGGGACTGTCTGTGCGGGCAGCCCTCGCTGTCCTTCACTCACTTTGCAGTCGCGGGCTGCGGGGTTCTCCGAGTCGGAGGCTCGCAGAGCCCGGAGGGTGTGCGCCCTAGTCCTGCGTGGCTGGCTGGGGCCAAAACAGCCCCGTGGTGTTATAGCTAGCGGCCTGGTTAGAGTGTGTCAGGACATTAGCATTTACTGCTTAGGGCGCGGAGGAGGATAGGACCAAGAAGATGGAGAAGGAGCAGCTGGAGAGGAGGGTGGAAAACAGGAGCTGGAGGTGCCCTGGAAATAGAGGGCATCGTGTTTCCGGAAGGAGGGAGTAACTTGACTCGCCCCTGTAGGGGAGGGGAAATGAAAAGGTATTTTCGGGACCATGTGACTGAGATCCTTGAATACTAAGCTAAGGAATTTTTATACACTCGGGAGTTTAATAATTTCCTTTTTTGTTTGTTTTAAATAACCCCCCCATTTGTAAAACGCAGTGCGTGCTTATTAATGAATATCTGGAAAATGCAGGAATAATTAAAAAGATCACCTGTGTAATTTCACCAACCCAGCATTTTGATCCCTTTCTAATTTTATAGCATTTTAAACCTATTTATGATCATAGTGTGTGTAAAATATGATTATAACCAAAAAGTATAATTTTTATACATTGCATCCATTGCATAGATTGATCTTTTATTAAGATATAATTCACATACCATAAACCCACCCTTTTAAATTGTAAATTTCAGTAGTTTTTACTATATTCATAAAGTTGGGCACCTATCACCGCAAATTCCAGAACATTTTCGTCATCTCCAAAAGAAACTGTACTCATTACAGTCACTTCCCATTTGATCCCCCAGTCCTTGGCAACCACTAATTAGATACTCCCCTCCCCTTGTTCCCCCAGTCCCTAGCAGCCACTAATCTACTTCTGTGTCTGTAGATTTTCCTATTCTGAACGTTTCTGGTAAGTGGAATTATGCCTTTTGTGTTTGCCTTCTTTTACTTACCATAATGTTTTCAAGGTTCATCCATGTTGTATTTTGTATCAGTACTTCATTCCTTTTTATGGCTGAGTAATATTCCATTATAGGAATATGCCACATTTTTATCCATCATCAGTTAATGGACATTCGAGTTGTTTAATCTTTTTTACTATTATGAATAACTGTGTTGTAAACATCCATGTACAGGTTTTTGTGTGGATATGTTTACATTTCTCATATATCTAGGAGTGGAATTGCTGGGTCATATGGTAACTCTGTTTAGCTTTTTGAGGAACTGCCAGATGTTTTCGAAAGTGGACTGCACCAGCAGGATATGAGAGTTCTGATTTCTCCATATCCTTGTTAACACTTACTATCTGTCTTTTGAGTTATAGCTGTAATGTTGGTACCTCACTGTGGTTTTGATTTCCATTTCCCTTTTGGATGGTAACGTTGAGCATCTTGTCCTATGCTTATCAGCCCTTTGTGTATCTTTGGAGAAATGTCAATCCAATTCCTTTGCTCATTTTTATATTGAATTTTTAAAAAACTTTGATATTGTATGAGTTTTTTATATAGTCCGGATACAAATCCCTTATCACATATACTGTTTGCAATGTTTTTTCCATTTTCTCCCATTTTGCGGGGTTTCTTTGTACTTTTTTGAATAGTGTTCTTTGAAGTACAAACATTTAAACTTTTGGTGAATTCTAATTTATATTTTCTTTAACTGGTTGTGCTTTTGGTGTCATATCTAAAACATTGCCAAATCCAAGATTATGAAGATTTACTACTATATATTTTCCTAAGAGTTTTACAGTTTTAGCTCTTACATTTAGTTCTTGATCTATGTGGATCAAGGAATAGGTAGGTAGGAATAGGTAGGAATCCAGTTCATTCCTTGTATGTGCCTATCTGTTTTTTTCCAGCACCATTTTTTGAAAAGACTATCCTTTTCCTATTTAATTTTTTTTTTAAGGGGGGCAGAGGAAAAGGGAGAGAGAGAATCTTAAACAGGCTCCACACCCAGTGAGGAGCCTGACATGGGACTTGATCTCACCACTCTGAGATCATGACCTGAGCCAAAATGAAGAGTTGGATGCCTAACTGACTGAGCCACCCTTGCGCCCCTATCCTTTCCCTGTTTAATGGTCTTGGCACCCTTGTTGAAAACCAATTGACCATAAATAATATAGGTTATCATTTTTTTTAACTATTTCTCTACGTTGGACATTTAGGTCACTTCCAGATTTTTGTTTTTCTAAATTATCCTGTGTTAAACACAGCATAACAGGCATAAGGCTCTTCTGTTTTTGAAGTTATTTTGGTAGAAAGTGTATTCAGAAGTGAAATTACTGGGTCAAAGATGAAATGAGTGTGTTTTGGAGCTCATTGAATGAGGCATTAAACCTTCAATGTCAAGATGTTAAGAGCAACAGAATGCTTCTTTATTCATCAGTTGCTATAGCTTAAGGGCTGGATTTCTATAAAAGCCTTTTGCTGTAAGATGGATGGATTCCCTGACTTATTCTTTGACTGCTTCTAAGAGACTAAGTAAATCTAGAGTGAAAAACTTCAACACCAGGGGCAAACAGACATGTCATAATTTTCTAAATGGTATAAAGAAAAAAAAAGTGTCATCACATGCAGTAGGGGAATAAAAGTCTTTGAGAGAACTGGGGTTGAAATTTAGACCTTAAATCAGTGCCTTGAAAGTCCCTGGAGCAAAAACGATGTTTTATTCTTAGTTTCTCTTCTGACCTTGATAATCAGGTTAATTTGCATTCATCTTAGTCTCAGAGATGGCTAACTTAAATCTGTGTTTAGTAGATAGTACCTGGTTAAAAAAAAAATCAAATGCAAAAGGCTATTAGGAGAAAATCACGTTTCCTTTTCATTTTGCCCCTCATTCTCCCTTAGGGGTATCCATGGTACTATTGTTAATTGTGTTTGTTATAGACTAGTTCATACATAGATTATCTCTGGAAAAATAGTATATACAAAATTAAACATTTTAAAGATTTTGATACTTCCTGACATTCATTTTCAAAATGGTTACTTACATCAGTTTATGGTGGCAATACAGTGCTAGTTAGGAAGATTCCATTTTTGTTTATATTTCTTTGAATATTCTTTCCTTAATATTGGATATCCAGTTTATATTTCCTCTTGCGTGTATTGTCTGCTCTTGTCTTTTGGCATGCTGTTTGATTTTGATTAGAGTTGTCCTTTATGAGATTTATTTTGGCAGCCTTTTGTAGTTGGTTGTTTTACAATAGTCTGGATTTGGGGAGAAAAGTTAAAATGCTTTTTGTAACATGCTACGCGGTATGTGAGCTGAACAAGGGTCGAGGCAGTAGGGAAAAAGCAGTTAAATGCTTGAGGGAGAAATTTATAAGATTTGGAAAGTACGTGCAGTCCAAGATGACTTCCAGGTGAGTTAGAAAGGGATTAGTGCTATTAAAAATAAGGAGTGATGTGGGAAGAACTAGAGTTCTGTGGAAAAATGAGATTGTTTTGGGTAGATAAACAGGGTTCTAGAGGGGAGGGAGTGGGGGGATAGGTTAGCCTGGTGATGGGTATTAAAGAGGGCACATAGTGAATGAAGCACTGGGTGTTATATGCAAACAATAAATCATGGAAAACTACATCAAAAACTAATGATGTAATGTATGGTGATTAACATAACATAATAAAAAAAAAAGAAAAAGAAAAAGTGAAGAGGATCCAGGTTGAACTAGGCTATCCTGGAGACTTGGCGCTAGAGCTCAAGAGACAGAAGATAGAGAGTTACAAATAATCTGATTTACTAAGAGAGGATTGTTTTAAAAGGTTGGCAGTGGATGAAATTGCTGAAGGAGACATTTGAGAATAGGCCTGTGGACAGGGAGTCATGTAAGGGGACAAAGTTGAGAAGGATCAGAGGGGTCATAAAGAGCTGGGATGGGAGATTGGCGTGCTTGCCACGATTGGGGGGATCTAGAGAACAAAGGTTGCAAGTAGCAGAGTAAGAAAAGGTCATTAGGTTTGGTAACTTGGAAAAGATACACTTATGGGAAAAGATACAGTTTATGGGAAGCAGGAAATTTGTTTTTTTCCAAACAACTTTATTAATTTATTAATTTATCCACTTAAAGTGTACAACTCAGTGGTATTTAGTATATTCAGAATTGTGCAATCATCACTGCAATTTTAGAACATTTTAATTGCCACCAAAAGAAAGCCTGCCCCCATTAGCAGTCACTCTCCAGTTCCCCTTTAGCTTCCCAGCCCAAGGCAACAATTAATCTGCATTCTGTCTCTTTAGATTTGCCTACTCTGGATATTTCACATAAATGGAAACATACAGTATGTGGCCTTTTATAAGTCTGACTTCTTTCACTGTTTTCAGGGTTCATTCATGCCATAGTATGTATTAGTACTTAATTATTATTTTTTTATGGCTAATTAATGTTCCGTTGTATGAATATACCACATTTTGTTTAACCATTATTGGTTCATGGACATTTGAGTTGTTAGCACTTTTTGACTATTATGAATAATTCTGCCATAAACATCCATGTACAATTTTTTTGTACTACATGTTTGTAGTTCTCTTGGGTGTATATACCTACAAGTGAAATTACTGGGTCATATGCTAACTCTATGTTTAATTTTTGATGCAGCTATTGCAGAGGATGGACAAGTTGCCAGTGTTTTAAAAACAATAAAATGAATTTGAATATCATCACTAGTAGTAAATTGCAAAATGTCCATTTTCAAGCATATTATTCAGAAATAAAGGCATTATAAAAAATGAGCTATACAACTGTTTTCTGTTGTGTAAAAACTATAACATGTTTATACATTTCCTTTCATTGGAAACCTTGTGTGTTGAATGTTACCTCAAAGCTTAGCTGAAATGTTCGACATTTTTCTTGCAGAACAGTATGTTGATGTAAGTATGCTTCATCAATTTCAAATAATGATTTGTAATAATGAAGTGAATACAAATTTGATAAAAAATAATCCTAGGGATATTTGATGTTAATCTACAGTAATGATTTATTTTTTACTCCTTAGTCTGAACTGTAGAGATCAAATACTATGATTTTTTTTAATTTGAATTACCTGTAGTTCGTGTGGCCTCAGAAATTCAAGATCCAGAAAAACAAAAGCAAAAACAGAAAAACAAAACAAAAACTTTTTGGGCCAGTATTGTTGGTTGGCTATGTTTTTGTCCATTCCTGCCCTAGGTGGAATGAGTGTTGAGAACCTTCAGCATATGGTATTTTCCCTCTTACTGAAGTTTTTAAGTGAGATCTCATAGGCTTGCTCTATTTTGGAACTTGGATTTAGCTAGTTACTTTATGTTTCCATAAATAAATAAATGAATAAAAAAAGTTTTTTTGGAAAGCAATATATTCAGATTTTTCGATATTGAAAAGTATAAACAATAAACAATAAAATTTCCATTCCACTTTTGTCCATCAGTCTTTCAAATCTTCTTTGGGTGACCACTATTATTTTTGCGCATATTCTTCTAGATTTGTACTTTGCGTATATACTTAGCTGTATTATTTTTTCTCCCCTCCCTCAAAATATGGCATTGCATGTATTTTTGTACTGTGCCTTTTTTACTTATATATCTGTAAGATTAGTCAATCTATATATGTATATCAAGAATATTCTCATTTTTTCCAGTGGCTGCTTTTATTTTAACCACTTACATCAAGACATATTGTTGGTTTATATCTTTACTATTACAAATAATCCTTCAGTGTGCATTTGTAATTTTGATTGACTTTGCCAGATTGCCCTTGTTGAGTTTTGTCATCTTATGCTGCTCCTAACAGTGTATGAGAACTTCTGTTTCTCAATAGCCTCAAAACGTGATATCATTTTGATGTTGGTCAACCCAAGT
Source organism: Eumetopias jubatus (assembly GCF_037043125.1). Taxonomy (NCBI): domain Eukaryota; kingdom Metazoa; phylum Chordata; class Mammalia; order Carnivora; family Otariidae; genus Eumetopias; species Eumetopias jubatus. Next base: position 101,577,170 of record NW_028274815.1, read on the forward strand.
TGAAAAATGGCATTTGGGTGTAGTTTTATTTTCTATCTTTCTTTTGAGTGAGGTTTAGCATCTTTTGATCTATTTAAACTGTTATACAATTTTTCTGTTAACTGGGATTTGCCCATTTGCCCTTTGTTGTCTTATTTTTAGTCATTTGTTGGAACTCTTTATTTATTAGGTAGGTCAGACCTTTAATGGGTTTAGAGTTAAACAAAAACTAATGTTGGGAGTAGAAGTTGCTTCAAATCAAAACATTCCACTAACCATTGGGAGTTGAGGCCAGAGTTGTACATTGCATAGCCTGTATTTAAGTTTCTTTCCCAGTCCTGCAGAACTTTGGGGGCCAACATTTTTGGAGGAGTTTATGGAGATGACATGATTTTCTAAATATATTTCAGATAGTCTCTGAGGGATGGTAGATTGCTTAAGAAATAGCATATTAATTTATCTTGCACATTTTATTTTTTTCAGACAAGCCTGGAAGCAATGTTTTTAAATCTCTCATATACATGAACATGCCTATTACATCAACCTTATTCATTGTTAAATATAGATGTTTCAGTTTCTTATTTATGAAAAAGTGTATCTGATAACAATGAGGCAGTAGCTTGAAGTTTAATAACCCATAATGCTTGGATATTTTTTCATTTTAACTGAAACTCTTAATTTTCCAAGGCCTGAGTTTTCGTTCAACCTATGTTTGTGGGACTAGTGGGTCCCAGCTGATTTCATGGCCTGGTCAGACGTGATGGCATGTATAGGCTGGCAGATGGACTGCTAATCATTTCAATTCCACTTCGTCGATGACACATGAATACATAGTATTCAAAGTCAAATAACCAAAGAGAAATAACCAAATAGCTAAAGTCAAATAAAAGTAATTGAGGCAGATCCTTGTGAAGTCATTAGAAGAAGATCCATTCTTAGAAAGACAGCTGCCACCACAAAACAAAAACAAAAGCAGGTATTTCAGTTCACTTTTATTTAATCAACATCAGCACACTTTTGTAATCAAAAGTTTCTTCCTGCATTTGTGAATATATGTTAACATTTTAATACAAGAGCATATATATTTTGATTTAAAATTATTTGTCCTTTAAATGAAGTGTTATATAATAAAAATTCAATGGACTCTTTTTTTTTACTTTAAATTTTTTATTGTTATGTTAATCACCATACATTACATCATTAGTTTTTGATGTAGTGTTCCATGATTCATTGTTTGTGCATAACACCCAGTGCTCCACGCAGAATGTGCCCTCTTTAATACCCATCCCAGGCTAACCCATCCCCCCATCCCCTTCCCCTCTAGAACCCTCAGTTTGTTTTTCAGAGTTCAATGGACTCTTTTTAACCAAGAATTAAAAGAAGTTAAAATGCCATGTTGCAGTGCTTCTCAGACCATCTCTGGTGTAAAGGACCCATTTTAAAAAATGTTCAATCCGTTGTTGACTATTTCTTTTACAAAATGCTAAAAGAACCAAAACTAAACCCCCCAAAACAAGCTCCAAAAAAACTGAAATATGAAAGATTAATGGAATATTATGCAGCCATCAAAAATTTGAAATCTTGTCATTTGCAACGATGTGGATGGAACTAGAGGGTATTATGCTAAGTGAAATAGAAAAAGACAATTATCATATGATCTCACTCATATGTGGAATTTAAGAAACAAGGCAGAAGATCATAGGGGAAGAGAAGAAAAAAATGAAACAAGACGAAACCAGAGAGGGAGACAAACCATCAGAGACTCTTTAATCTTAGGAAACAAATTGAGGGTTGCTGGAGGAGAGGGAGGGTCAGGGGATGGGGTTGAGAGGTGATGGATACTGGGGAGGGTATATGTTGTAATGAGCACTGGGTATTATATAAGACTGATGAATCACAGACCAGTACCTCTGGAACAATTAATACATTATATGTTAATTAATTGAATTTAAATAAAAAAAGAATAAGAGATAAAAATAAAAGCTCAATTTTATTACATTTAATAGGTAAAATTGCTTCAAAAATATAATAAAAAAGGAAATAGAAAAAAATTATAAGAAGTATACACATTGTTGAAAATGTGTATAGAAACCAATTACTATATTAATAAAATAAGTCTCTTGCAGACTGGTAACAAGCCCTGGTCTGCAGACCACACTTTGAGTAACACCACTTTTTTGGGTTAGGTAGCTAAGTCACTTTTTATGTGACTATTTATGTTTTATATTGGCAAAGAAAGACTTGCGTCCCTCCCTACTTCTCAGTTTAGAATAAGGTCTAGATTTTACCTACCAGTGTGAATCTAGGTGTCTTACTGTGATAATCATTTTATGGTATGTGTGTGTCAATTGTTTTGAATACCATAAACTTACACAATGTTATATGTTCATTATATCACAATAAAGCTGGGGGAAAAAAGTAAGCTGCAATCTCGGCTTTACGTCAAGGCTTGGTGATATTATCAGCATCACCTGTGATTCTAGAATGTCCCAGAGATTATTAGCATTTGGATTAAAGGGAGTAGAAAGTGATATTGAAGTTATATTGAGGTTTTCTTCAGTGTAAATACAATGAAAGATAGAATATCTTTGGACTCAGTATGAAGTCTTTTTACAACAGTTCTTTTGTTTATATGATTTTAAGCAAGTACTGTCTATGGACAGAGATTTCAATTCTAACCTTTTTGTATTCTTTGTATTACCCAGTTAAATAACTTTAAAATTAGGTTTTTGGGAAGTTATCTTTGCACAAATTTGTATAAGTTATGTGTGTGTTAGTGAAAGAAATATATACCATCTTTGCCTGTTTTTCTTTAGGGCAATTCCTCTCCTGCAGTTACTTTTGGATGGAAGTATGCACTTTTCCCAATAGAAGATGGTAATCTCGGAGAATGACCATGGAGAAGGGGATGAGTTCTGGAGAAGGGCTGCCTTCCAGATCATCTCAGGTTTCGGCTGTTAAAATAACAGTCAAAGAGTTCGAAACAAAGCAGTCCCATAAGGAGAAGCGAGGGGGCTTTGTGTTGGTACATGCAGGTAAGCTCTCAGTGGACGAGTTGGAAGATGAAAATAGTTTTGATTTTTTTTTTCTTGCCTTGAAGTACACTGAGAATTGAATTTCACATCTGGGGGAGGCAAACTGCCAGAGAGGAGTTGGAACCAAAGAGATTGACTTCAATATAGGTTTCTCCTACTTCCTGCTTGGAAGATCTTATAATGACAGCTCTTCCTATGTCTTCTTCACTTCTCTACCCCATTATTTACTTTTACCCCATATAATAGATGCAGTTAGGTAGTGTTAAAATCAGACAAAGTAATTTCTTAAACTCTGGTTTGTGTTTTTAAAAATGCTGCTGAAAAATTTTATTGACCCCATGTTTGACTATGGCTATTTAATTAATTAGTTAATTTATTTTTAAAAGATTTTGTTTATTTATTTTCAGAGAGAGACAGAGTTCCGAGTCGGGGGAAGAGCAGAAGAGGAGGGAGAGGGAGAGAGAGAATCTCAAGCATACTCCATGCTGAGCATGGAGCCCAATGTAGAGCTCCATCCCACAACCCTGAGGTCATGATCACAGCTAAAATCAAGAGTTGGGTGCTTAACTGACTGAGCCACCCAGGCGCCCCAACTATGGCCATTTTAGCATATGATTACACAGCCATAGAACTAATTTGCCTTCTTAATGTTACAAGTGAGGAAGAGAGATTAAGCAGCTTTAGCCCCACGGCTAGTTTGTGCTACAGCCAGGTTGAGTCACCCGTAAGTGGGTCCTTAGTCCCAATATAGTGCTTTTGACAATACAGAGGACCTGGAGAACAGACGCAGTGAAGTTCGACTTCTGGGTCCCTGATCATTGAAGAGTTTGTGTTTCAGAGTAGTGCAGCTCTGCTCAGGTCTGCCCAGGAGGCTTTTTTTTTTCTTTTTTAAGTCATTTTTATTTGCTTGTATTTATCTAAAATTCATGACTTCTGTGAAGGGAGAAGGAATGGCTGGATCTCCTTTTAACTTTCCTCAGATAGGCAAGCAGGGTGGAATCAAGATTAACTTTGATGTGGGGTAAGGAGTAGAATTGTTTCTTCTTGTCAAACTGGTGTTGTGCCTGATCATTAACTTTTGGCTATATCTGGACTAGATAACTTGGGAAGTCTTACAGAATCTAATCCAGGAGAATCGGAAAACCCAGGTTCAATTTGCTTTTCTTTCAAAAGATTTTGCAAAGAAATGAGGTAAATTTTAGAAATAACCCAGTTAGATTTAGACTTGGAACCAGAACGCCTGCCTTCTACTACACCATGTTGGTGCATCTTTCATGATACCCAGTGAGTTATTTCATTCAGAATGAGTGTGTGACAAATGTACAAGAAAGGTTCCAGATTTGTAACATGCAACAACAGAGCTTTTGATTAGTTGGAAGGCATTGCTTTCTATGACTATGATGATGGGATCCCTCTTCTTTCAGACACTCACTAGATGGGAATGGCTCTTAGATGAAGTTGCTGCTGGGGGCCAGCAGTAATAGGATGAAATCTGGGTCATGGCAGGAAATTATGTGGGTTAAGGTGACCCTCTCCTAAGTTATTAGAAGGTCAGATAGACTGATTATGCAGAAATATATGTCTTGCACATTTAAGGGACAAAATTTCAGTTCCTTATCCATTGTAGAGATTTTAAAACTTTTTTTTTTTTTAACTAGAGGAGACTTGCCCAAATGTTAGTCATTTGAATCTTAGATTCTTGATTTTTCCTTGATCTGTATACTACTTATACTATTTACCTAATATTAAAAAGCTCAACACTTTTTACCTTAAAACTTGAAAGATGAAACTTACCTTAAATGATATGTCAGTATCACTTGTGTGAGGAGAAAATAACTTTAAACACAGTGCAACCAAAACAGTGTAATTAAATCTTAGCTGAATCTTGTTGTATGTCAGTGGCTTAGATTCTGAGGCTACCTTTCCTTTGTTAGATAGAGAAATTACCAAGTGTTAACCAGATATGAAAGATGTACTGTGGCCATGCTGAGACTTTTCCCTTATTCAAAACAGAAGGATTTATATGTTAAATCCTATTAAAACTGTCATCCATACACTAAAGTTATATATTTAGCAGTAGTGTCCCATGATTTGGGAAATACTGCTGAAAGATTGGGGCCCCCAGATCTAAGATGACAGACGTGTTAGAGAACTATGAAGAGAGGCCTGTTAAATATTGGTTCAGGCTCTATGAAGTTTCAGAGTTCTCCTGAGAAATAGGATTAGAATTGGGGTGATTATGGATTCCTATTGGTTTGGCATCTTTTCTGCTCTCCTGGGTCCCTGATTGATAGATTCATGAGCCATTTCTTTCTCTGGTCTGAGGAAAGTTGGGGTAAGTTTGTGTCAGAGTCTGTAGACTCACTTGAGGAGCCCTGAGGCTTAGAAATGCAGTTCTTAACCTTCCTTCATGGGAACTTGGTGGCTGGATGAGGGGGTGATTCAGAGCTCAGTTAAAGAACTTTGTTTAGAAGCCTAATCATCAAGAGACTTTAAGGACCCTTGTCTTGGTTTCTTTCTTATTTCGATTATTCTCAAATCCCTAACTAAGCAGGTATTAATCCTCTTAGGGAAACCAATTTCAGAGCGATTCTCTTGAGGAAGTTGCTGGGTGTTTAAGAGTTTGGGACCACTGGGATTTCTAATAGGCAGACTACAATATGCTGTCACTGAGGTTTCAGAGACACCATGAGTTATATTACGACAGTGACAGGATGTAAAAAGTGTGCATGGGAGCCGTGGTATTTGGTGGTTGTGGAGAGGTGGGATGTAATACTCCTCAACCTCAAATGTTATTTAGAAACTACATAGTTTTCCGAAGTTACTCTTAAGAATTCAGGATTCTGAACAGTAATTTGCCAAGTGGCAGGGGCTTTCTAAAGGTCAACAGAAAGGAACATGAAGGGACTCTGTCCCTGACACCTCCTGGGTTATATCAACTCCAGACCAAAAAAAACTCCTGACTTTGGAGAGAGGTTTTCAAAAGAAGATGGTCTTGGTGGAGCCTGTTTGGGAATATGAGCTATTTTTAGTGCCTCTGGCAGGAAAATAGCCTTTGTAAAAGGAGGTAAGACATGGCATTAAAAAGGCTTATGGTAGAGAAGGAAGCTATTAGAATTTGAAAACTCCATACATACAGGACAATAGCTTTATTGTCACCAGGAGAGCATCAGTTTGTATGACCTATTTATATAAGTAAAATCTCTAATATTTTAATGATAACTAACAACTGGTTGTTTTTTTCCACTACAGGTGCAGGTTATCATTCCGAATCCAAAGCCAAGGAATATAAACATGTATGCAAACGAGCTTGTCAGAAGGTATGAACAGAGTGTGTCTGATGGAAACATTTCAGTTTTGGCCAGCAAGCAGCTTTACCTTGAAATTCAGAATTTTAAGGTTTGACTTCTAAGGTAGTCTTTAGTTTGGACCATGAAATTATTTTGCTCATATTTGTAGGGTCTCTTTTTTGTTTTGTTTTGTGTTTTTTATTCTCCAAATGATGCTTAGATCTTTCCCTTCCTTTCCCAGATTAAAGTCTGTATTTTTGGAATTGTGGGCACATAATCATGTATCTTTTAATCTTTGCAAAGGCATTGAGCTCCATTGAAGGAGTAGGGAAAACAGTTAAAAGGCAGCCAATGTGTCTTTCTACGAAGGGAAGAAAATAAATAATAAAAAATTAAAATGGGTGCTTTTCTTGGGGAGATTATCCTGTGCTTTTTCCTTCTGTTTTTCATTATGTAGTTTGTATCATAGCAAATTCATTGTCATTCCTGAGTTTAGCTTTTGCCCTTGTTCTCAGTTGTGCTTTTTTTCTCTTTGGTTTTTGAGGTTTTGCTAAATCGTTGGAAACTCAGTGTGGAGGCAGGAATGGACTCAGAAGAAATATTGTTTGTTTTTATTTTGATCTTGACTATATACTCTTTTTGGCAAAGCTTCCATTACATTTTATGCAAATATAATGTTAATGGATATTATATAGTGTGTAAATATGGGTCTCTTCCAGCTCTTTTCATTTAAATACCATTTAAAAGAAAGATTATACTTTATTAGAGATCCAAGCTTTTTCTTACGAATGAAATCACATAAATAAATAAGAATATTTTGTTATAGGGATTTTATTGTTTTTGAAATTTATAATAAAGCTAAAAGTTCTCTAAACTATTTCATATTTTTATCTTAATTTTCAAAGTTTAAGATGTTTTCATCTGAAAAAAAATGTTTTCTATAACTATAGTCCTAGAATCCTAATACATTTGGAATGTATAATCAGCCCCCTCAATTTACACAATGAATGAACTTAAAAGTTTAATGAGGAATACCACTCTTAGCTTTTGAGCATTTTCTCTGTTGACTAAATTGGTGCTTTAATAGTTCATTTAGAAATCAATTTTCCTTCTCTCTCTTTCCATTATGCTACAGAAGTTAGGTGATTTTATGGGCCTTTACTGTCTATAGTTTATATTACAAAAGAACATGATTTGTTTATCTCAATATATCATACAGTAGTCTGCCGTTATCCATGGGGGATATGTTGTAAGACCCCCAGTGGATGCCTGAAACTGCATATTGTAGCGAACCCTATATGTACCATGTTTTTTCCTATATATACATACCTATGATAAAGTCTACCTTATAAATCAGGCACAGTAAAAGGTTAACAACAGTAACTAATAATAAAATAAAACAGTTGTACTGTGTTGTGTATAAAAGTTGTGTGTATGTGGTCCCTTTCTCTGTGAAAATATCTTATTGTACAGTACTCACCCCTTCTTCTTCTTGGGATGATGTGAAATGATAAAATGCCTCTCTGGTGGGATGAAGTGAGTGAATGACACAGGCATTGGGGCATAGTGCTAGGCTACTCTTAACCTGATATTATGTCAGAAAGAGGATCATCTACTTCTGGACCGCAGTTAACTGGGTGTAATTGAAATTGTGGATAAGGGGGAACCACTGTAGTACCAAAAATGTTTTTGTCACATGTATGTGTTCATCTAAAGATTCTGAAATATTTCTGTGATTGAGAGTCACTGTTTTTTATAGTTAGGGGTGTGGAGAGTAGTAGCAGTGGGAGAAGATGTTATTAGTTTAGTCTGAGATTCAATTATGTATGTAAAATATGAATTATGAGGATATTTATTTTTTCTTTCTCTAAATATTTAAATTCCAGTTAACATACAGTGCCACATTAGTTTCAGGTGTAGAATTTAGTGATTCATCACTTACATACAACACCTGGTGCTTATACAAGCACCCTCCTTTGAATTATCAGGATATTTAAACCAAACTGAATTCACATAATGTCTATGGCTATTTTGAATTGCCGTGTCATGAAGGAAACCCTTTCACTTACTAAATCGCCTGCACTTTGCATTTAGTGGCTAGATTTTATTCATTGTCTTAATTTGAATGATAAGTGAACTATATCATGAATTATCCTGAATATAAACCCTTGCTTGTTTTAAATCTAAGTAGGTTATGTCTTGAAGTATGGAATGGAACTAGTGATTAATTTTTACTAACTCTAAATGTCTCCTACACTTCTTTAAGGCTTTGGAAAGTTTTTGGTTATGTTTGGGAAGTTGTGGTTTTACAGTGAATAATCTCTCTCCTTGGTTTCATAGGCAATTGAAAAGCTACAGGCTGGTGCTCTTGCGACAGATGCAGTGACTGCAGCTCTGGTGGAACTCGAGGTATTTCTTTTCTATGTTTTATTTAAAATATTTGTGAGTTTATGTTCATTATTCTTAAATGACATGAAAGTGTTGAGTTAGTTAATCATCAATTATATGACCAATGTTTCCCAACTGTATTAAGGTTATGAAGAAACCTGTGATATATTATTAGGTTGTTTTCACTGGGGACGTCTCTGAATAACATAAAAGTTGATTAAATCCCTCTTCCCCACCCCTTTTTGTGAGTTTCATGAATACAAAAGTTATTGGTGTTTGGATACCCACATTTTCTTATGTTTAATAGGAAAATTCCTGAAGTTAACTCCCCTTCCTCAAAAGTAATACATGTTCTCTTGTTTAGGAAACAAAAAATTACAGCTGTCTAGAAGTGTCTAAAGAAGAAGGGGAAGTTTCCTCATAAACCTATCAATTAGATTTGTATCCTGAAGCCATGCTGTGTGAAGTGTGTCTTGTCCAGTGTGATTATTAAGTTGGTTTCCAGTTAACTGAAGACATTGAGGAATTCAGTGGGGAGGCTCTAAAGGTCACTATACTTTTGTACTCTATATTGAGGGACTGAAACTTTGAGGATGAATTTGTCCTGGAGATTATTGAGGCCTTCGGAAGACTGACTTTTGTTGTTCAAACTTAGAGAAGATAGATTTGTGTCAGTCTGTTTAGAGGATTATAGTGAACAAATAGTTTTCTGGTTGAGAAGATTGCTTGGGGAATCAAGATATGAAGATAAACCAGTGATGAGTTTGAGGTAGGAGGTGGATGGAGTGGGTCTTCCCAAGTTGACTGGATTGTGGCCCTTTGGTTTAGGCTCTCATATCAGAGTACCTACCCAGTTAGGCCAGGCCTTGCTTTTCCCTATGAAAATTGCTCAGGAGTTGACCAGAAGCCCTGGCCGTGTTTTCTGTATATTCCCCTACTTAGTTGTGGAGCTATGCTTTAGATCATGCTTTGTAGATTTTAATCTCTCCTGTTAATGCCTTCAGATGGGTCCAAGTGTAGTCGAGGAAGGTGAACATCTATGATGGGTACAAGTTCTTTTGTAGTTTGGTTCCTGAGACATCTGACTTCGGATATATGGTCCCCTCCTGTTTGTGACTGATACATCTTACACCAGCTCTACCAGTCCTTAGCCCTGGGCACCTCACAGATTCTCCTTTACTCAGTTTTTTCATTTATAATGTGGGGGTAATTCCTATTTCATAGAGTTCTGAAGATTGAGTTTTAACATATGACAAGCACTTAGGTCATTGTGTTACACATAGTAAGCACCCCTGAGAAGTTAGTAATTATTACTGTTATGAAGTACTTTGGAATGATATATATGAGCTGAATATTTATGGTGACTATGAATGACATGTTTTTACAATGCCAGGAAAAGATTAACTATATAGTGTGGATGAAAGGAGAAAAGTGCTGCAAGAAAGAAGATTGATGTACTTACCAGCAGATCTTACCTTTACTCAAAACACACAAGGAAAGCTTCATCTAACTTAATTAAATTGTTAATTGCAAATTACTCTCCTTTGTGCATAAGAGGATGTCCTGAGGTTATCGGTGGTGCATGGATGAAGTCAGTGTGGGTCCAGGGAAAGAAAAAGAAGGTTAATGAGTAGCTGGGAGATAATACTGTAATGGCAACTATGAATATAAAATTGAGTAAAATTAAGTTTTTCTTTTCTTTTCATTTTAGAATAACTTTAATTTTCTCAAGTCATACTTCTATCATGTTGAATATTTTACTACATTTTTCTCCAGTGATCAATCAACCATACTTTGAGTTTACTTATTTATGCTTAAAAATGATTAAAAATACATTCTGGAATAGTAAGTTACTTACAAGTAAGTGAGCTTTATAGTTTTGAATGATGACCTCTGTTTTTTAAGAGTGTGGATATGAAGTTCTTTTTTAAACAAACTTGTTCTATTATTTTTTTACTGGACTCTGCTATATAGATAATGGGAGCATGAGATACACCTGAGTGAGTTTAGTGTACTTCTCCCTCTCACCCCCATTGTTAAATTTGGAGAAGTTCAATTAATTATCTTTAAGAATTCACTTTTATGTGGAATCTTTGAAATATGTTAGTAGTTTAATGGCTAATAAGACTAGCTGGAAGAGTTTTCCTAAATCTTAAGAATTATGTTGGAAGTCATGCTTATACTGCCCCCTGCAGTTTTGGTTGCTTTGATTCACCACCTTTAAACAAGGTGAGGTTTTCAAGAGTTCAGTTGGAGTATTGTAATAGTTTAGGTCAATGGAATGATATAAGGAAATCAGATTCTAATATTTTATGTACTTAGAAAAATATAAGTAACAATATTGAGTCCTTTCAGCTTACTGAAAAGGCCCAGGGAGTTTTGATTTATAATGTGTTATGTTTAATTTGAGAGTACCTACTTTTCTTTGGTTTTGACCAATATATTCAATAAAGCTAAGTCTTGTCCTAATTGCTGAAATCATACCTTTTTTTTTTTTTTGACTTTGGGATGTACTTTTTTTGAGTAAAAAAAAACCCCTTATTTTTTAAACTTAGGCAGAATCCTTGAACACTTTATTAACTGTGGGCTGAAATGACTGAAATGGTTTAATGGTTCTTACTGGCTAGAGGGGGTATCTAGCCTTGTATTTAAAAAAAAAAATGAGAATTTGCACTTACCCAAATAGGCAAAAGTACACTGATTTCAACTCCATGCCATAGGGGAGGAAGAGACAAGAAAAGAATAAGAAAAGAAAAAGAAATTTATATGTATAGACACAAGCACACTTATGCAGGTCACCTAGACACATCATTTTTGAGCTTTTCTTGGAAACCGATCACCTTGTGTAGTTTCATTATCCCTGTTTACCACTACAGACAGTGGTGTCATCCTAAGACTACCACTTCTGGACACTAGAGGGGTGTTTCATTTAAAGAAGTGGGGAGGTGAGTGCCTAAGTTCCTGCCTGTTAAACTGACCAGCTTCTCTCTTCAGGGTTTTGGGAGGGAAGGTGGCCACTCCATTTGAGGCGTGCTCTGCAGTATGAAAATGAAAATGATATGACACCAAAATGCATTTTATTTATCCTCAAAATGTGAGGAGGGAAATGGAAAGGCCAGTTTATAGATCATATTTAATTTATTGTTAAACTGATTTGGTCCCATTGTTTCACTTAGCTATTGATAGGTTTTTTGAGATTGTCCTTACAACTGATGGGTAAGTGACTTCTATCCATTGGATAGTACAGTTCTAATCTCACTCATAGTGGAGAAGAGGTGTTGTGAAACATCTGATCTTCCTATCTGGGGCTATTCATCTGGGAGACAGTTGTTTTCATGGCTGCTTTTGGAATAGTTTTGGTTCAGGTAGTGGCAGTGGATTGTAAACTCTAGACCATAATTTTGTGCATTTCACATGGGATAGCTTATGATATGAATTTCTTCTTTGAGGAAATTGGCTATAGATCTGGATGAGTCATGATACAACTGTTAATGTAGAAAATGTGTCACAGATTCCAATGGGAAACAAGCTACTTGTAAAATACTGAAGCTCCCTTTGCACACCGATGTTTTTCTGAAAAACATCTAGTAAGACCTTTCTAATAAGGAATTCCTTTCTGATAAGGAATCGGAGGTGAAATGTGAATGACACACTTTTGAGAGGTTATTTGTAGTCTTGCATGAGAAAACTGATGAATCTGGCTGAGAGTTTGAATATCTTGGTGTAGGCTTTGAGAGATTTTGGTCAATTCATTTTGAAAACTAGTTATTTTGGTAAGTAGAATACTGTGCATTAAAAATAGTGGTAGATATATCTTTGAAATTTCATATAGTGAAAGGCAGCTTGCACAGGCTCCTTTGTTAAAAATGTTTTGTTGAGTTTATATTATTCTAAGTGGACCCTGCAGCTCTTATGCTGACTTGATTTGATTCATCCTTCAAGGCTCTCTCTGATCAGGGAAGATGGTAAGTCATGGTTGAAATTAGTTTATTGTCGAAATGCTTTAACATTTAAAGAACAGATTATATCGGGCACACATTTTTATATCTGTCTGCTAAGCAGTCTGTTGTCTCTGGGTCTCTATATAATCCAATGTAATGCTTGCTTATAAACTCTAGGAAAGTTCTTTAAGAAGTAACTTCTTATAGATGGCTGATAGTTTGGGGTGTGAGAGAAAAAAATATTTGCATTATTGCATATTTCTATTATATATAATATCGTCACACATTTGTCTGTCTCTATATCCTCTTACACCCAGAGCCAGCCCTGCATGCATTTCTTTAAAGCAGGGATCTCCAGAATGTCATCACTGTTTTTGTTTTTTTTTTTAAGATTTTATTTGAGAGAGAGAGTGTACACAAGCAAGGGGAGAGGCAGAGAGAGAGAGGGAGAAGCAGACTCCCTGCTGAGCTGGGAACCTGATGTGGGGCTTGATCCCAGGATCTGGAGATCATGACCTGAGCTGAAGGCAGATGCTTAACCATCTGGGCCACTCAGGTGCCCCTCCAGAATGTCATCACTGTTGACTAGTCTGTTGTTGGTGCCCCCATCCAGGTCTCTGTGCAGCTGCAGGATTAGGCCACACCCCCTTCTCTTGGGCTGGAATTGTCAATGTGCCACAGGGAGGGAGAGAGAGAGAGCACCTAAGGCCTGCCAGTCCTTGAAATGCTTAGTGGTCATGGAGATGGTATGGATTGCTCCTGGCATATGGGTATATTTAGGATGGAAGGGAACTTTGGGAAAGGCTGATATGCCCCACTTTCTCTTAACAAAACCTGTTCGCAAGTTTGCTTGTGGAGTTTCTTTGTTAGTAGACACTTAACCACATCCTGCCCCCTACCCTACTTCAGTGTTTTATTTTTGTTGTTGTTGAATAAAAAAAGAGGGGCATTTGTTTTATGGCATTTCTGTGTATTTGGGAGGTTAGAAAAGTATGTAAATAAACAAGCATCTCCATTTTTCTGAACATTTTCTGTTTTGCAGAAATCATCTTTTCATAAGCAGAGGGTAGCTGAGTATTTCGGTGGTTCCTTGCTTCCTCCTCCCCTCCCACAAGGGGCTGAACGCATTGGAAAGACAGCTTGATGCATTTAGCTCACATATATACAAGTGCCCATTAACCATAATATGACTGATGAGTCTAATTTTAGACCTAACACTCTTGAAAGTCATTTTTCTCTTCATATGATAATATCTTTTATTCTCTATAATATGGGGAGGACCTGTTTTTATGTATTTGAAGCAAGGAGTTTTACCTTTTATCCTTTGTAGTACTTAACCTGTTTTCATTGCATGAAATTTGAGTTTTGTCTTTAGATGCTCTTTTTCCTTTTTTTTTTCAACTTGGTATCATTGATTATTTCAGTCAGAGACTCCATTTTGCCTGTTTGTTTAGCATTATTTCCAGTGGTGCTTCAGTATTTCTGTGTATTCCAGCTGTTTATAGAGTCTTTATGTTTCTCTGCATTTTTTTTTTTTTTGTTTTATTTTTTGAGGTGTACATACACAGTTACACTTCATGGAGTTGCATCCAGCCAAGTATCCATGTTCTTCTTGTGAAGAGGCAGAGAAAATCACCTCTCCCAAGAATTTCCACCTTCTGACCAAGGGAAATGTGTCCTGAAGAGCTGTACGCAGATGGGAGGCAACTTGTTTGCTTGTTCTGCTGCTAGAGCATTGATTTAATTAGAAGACAGGCTGTGGGTGGCCATGTGCAGACAAAGAAGCACCAGACATGTCGAGCCCAGTTAGCCTGGGACAGTAAAAGTAAGTTACACTCTTTTTAAAACATTTTTGAGTACTGATGCTGATTCTTGCCTTTAGTACTAAGGGGCAACTTGTAACTTACTGTTTGTGTTTACACAGTAGGTACATCTGTTCTTTTTCTAGGGCCCTAGAAATTAAATGTGCTTTCTAGCACAAAGTACCTGCTTAATGGAACAGCAGTGATTTTTTTCCTTTAAATTTTTTTAGAATAAAAAGAAAACTGAATCAATTATTACAGTCTGATTTAATTTTACACTGTATCAAAGCTGTGTATTAGTTTTTGATCAAGTCAAAACACTGAAGTACAGAGCTTGTTATGTTTTACTTTGTACTGATGGGAACACGAAACATTTTTTTCTAGCCATTTCTTGATAAGATATGTGGAACTTATCAAATGTATTCATCTTGGCCAAACCTAGTAGAAGATATAGTCCAAGAGTAGACTTAGCAGTTCCTGAGGAGCTGTAGTTTTATATGTGAACCCTCATTTTGCTCTTGGAATTGTTATTCTCCAAGAACATACTACATTTTGGAATTCAGTTTTGAGCTACTTAAAGCTACATTTGGTAGTATGATGGAATTGGTGGTAGTCTGTGCTTTGGTTATGTGGAAGCAACTTAGACTTATGAATTGAGTCATGTATTAGTAGAGATATTAGATTCATTAGCCCTTAGATTTGTAGCATTATGATTATTGAATCATTTTGTGTGTGTGCATTTGGGGATCAGTTTTACAATTGAACATCTTTTTTTTTTTCCTTTTTGTAATTTCTGGGCTAAGAAGCTTTTTCTGTGTTGAGCAAAATCACAGGCTGATATCATGAAGGTTAGTCCGAAAGACTGCCCTCTGATTTTAAATTTTTGCCCATTTTCCCAGACCCAGGCCTTTATTTAGAATCTGGAAAGGAATGAGGAAGAGACTTAAGTTACATGATTTTTAGGAATCCCATCAAGATCACATCCTAATTCCTGCTCTAAAGCAGGACAAAATATTGCTTCAGTTTTCTTTTATTCATATTCTCTCTCTCTTTGTCTGTCTTTCTCTAGTTTTTATGTGTGTAGTAGGCTTTACTTAAATGTTAGAAGAATGCAGGATTGCATCTCACTGTAGCAGAGCAAGCAACTTAAAAATGAAATCTAGGCATCCCAGTTGATGAAAGTTCTTTGGTCATTCCCACTGCCAGGGAGTTGTTACTGGTTGTCATTCTCACTTAGGGTCTAGCCTCCTGCATGGTACACACATTTCTTGGCCGTTCATGACATGCTTATACTATAACATAGGGTATCAACAATGTTAACACTTGTTAGGCTTCTTAGAAAATCCGTGGTGAGGAGCTTATTTATGTTTTCTTCTCTTGGAGTATGAGCAGATGTTAACATTTTCTAGTGTGTTGAAGTCTTTTTAATAAAAAAGAAGCATTATAAGTTACTACTTATAAGTTAGTAATGCCCCTTTCTGCCCTCCAGTTCTGACCATGCCCTCACCTCACATTTGATAGAAGGATGGTTTTAAGTTATTGTGATCCCGTGGTCTGTTAGGTTCTTTTTGAGTGATATTTCCATATTATTGTCAACATGATTAAAAGGTGTAATTATTTAGGTTGAAGGGACATGTAAGTGGATTCCAAATTTAGCTCTACTAGAGAAACAGCTACATTTGTCTTTTCTATTGTAGCTCATGTGGAAAGGACAATTTCAGGTACTGTGTGTGCTAACCTCTTCCTGGACATTGTAAAGAATCCAACTAAAACAAAGTTTAAAACTATTTCAGATGTACAAGTGTATGGGAGCCAATATTTTATTTTAGAGATTTGTGTTACATTTGACAAGTAACTCTTTGTACTGCAATTCTTTGGCTTTCAATAAAAAAAACAAATAGGAAAATAAACTGCTGTGATGTCCTTTTTCTGCTTAATTATGTTATATATTTATTTGCAAATTAGGCAGATTAATAATAGAAAGGAGGTGAGTACAGAGGTACAGTGCTTTTTTATTAAAAATATTTTTTGGTAATAAATTAGAGAAAAATATGCTTCCATTTTTTGACAGAATATTGTATGCCAGATCAACAAATGCTCTAATGAACAAGTATCAACATTTGTTGCATTTATTCTGACATTTCTAGAAGAGTGTGGATGTTTCATGAGGATCATAAAAAGTCTTAGTTTCTAATACAAGTGCTGTTTTATGTGAGGGTTCCCCCCCCAACATAAAATATGTTGTCTTTTGTGTTATTGAATAGTGAAAAAAAATGAACTGTTCCAGATACTAAAACTGGGTATTGGATGCAACATATTTGACTCAAATGTTCACAGAGTGTGATGCAAACAAATGTTCTCTCAACTTACATCCAGGATAGCTAAAATATTACTTTAACACATGTTAAAAGTAGAGCACTGTAACCATTTGGCTAGATATAATTCCGGGCTGTCTAAGTTGAGTAATTTCCTCAGGCATTCCAACTTTGATCAACCACAGCAGGAACTTTTAGCATGTCTGTAGAGCAGCCAGTGCGTCTGTAAATGTGTCCTGAGGTAGAGAGAAAAGAGAATGCCAGCAAAAGAAAGAATACTCACTGTCGTTAAGGAGCAGTTACAGAATGAAAATGGAAAAGTTTTTTGTTTCCCTAAGAACTCCTTTTAGATCATTGAGTCTCTGATGTCTATGTATGCCCTGTGGTTCTGTATTAATGAATGAAAGATATTTCATATGGGCCTAGTAAAAATGCTTTCTGGCTAACTGCTGCTGAAACTTACTGGTTAGAGTCCATTAATTCTTTTTTTTTTTTCCTGTAGAGTCCATTAATTCTTAAACTTTCCAGTCTTTATTAATGTAATGTTAATCGGCTAGAAAACCTAACAGAAAGTAGTGTGTTATCAGTCAAGTGTGTCTTGATTGTTTTTAATTGGCTAGTATTTGTGTGAAAGTATTCTCACATACCCTGTTTTAGGGAATAATTCTAAGAACAGGCAGCAACTACAGAAATAATTTCATATACCTTTGTTTTCAACACGTGGGTGAAAATAGGTTTCTGGGTTTTATTTTCAGTGACCTGAAAATGAATTTGCAAATACACGTTTCTATACATAAACATTAACTAAGACTATTTATAATGGTAAATTGCCTTGTGCCTTGTTGGGAGCTACATGTTTCCCATATTTTTGGACACAACATGCTCTTATCACATGGATATCACTTGCCTGGATATCTTTTTTTTTTTTTTTTTCTTTTTGGGTTTCCTTTTTTTAATTTTAAGTTCAATTAATTAAAAATATAGTGTATTATTAGTTTCAGAGGTAGAGTTCAGTGATTTATCAGTTGCATATAACACCCAGTGCTCATTTCATCACGTGCCCTCCTTCATGCCCACCACCCAGTTACCCCATCATCTTTTAAGGAATTAACAACTACTTGCCTACTGGATATAAAATTGAATGTTCTGTTTAGCTTCTTTCTGTCCTTGTTTTCTGTAGTCCCATGATAATGAATACCATGACCTCTAATTAGCTCCAGTTGTGAAAGTTCTGCTTTTTAGGTCAATATTGTATCAGACATTAGGATGAATCCATAATCTTGTAATTTCCATGTGGCAGATCTCTCTGATTGTCCACATTTTTCAGTTACTCAAAACAAGGTTAACACAGTTAAATAAAATAAACTAGTAGTAAAAAAAAAGAAAGTCTTATAGTTTTACCTTCTTTCATAGTGTTTTTTTTTCATAACTGGACAAAAGGCAATGTAATTGGTAGATTTACAGCTTTTAAGCCCATCCCCTATATCATGAAAGAGGTGCAGAGAAATGGTTATTGAGGAAGTGGCTGAGAGTGGGTAGGGGAAGGACAAAGCTTGGATAAGCTAATTGTGATTTCATAGGCAAGGTACTTGAGTGGATTTCTGAGTTGGTTACCTTGTTACTGTTTCTTTGTTGACCCAAGAATTTTTCTGTAAATATTGTTCATCTGAACGCTATAATTTCTTCAAATTTAATACTTGTTTGAGTTCATGTGCCTGTTGCCTTGATCTTGAAATCACTACAGTTCACACTGAGATGAGAGTCAACTTTTATAAAACTGTGGGATCTGGTATCTAATTTATAGATAGACTCTTACTATCCTTTAATTATTTTACCTGATTCTCTTTGTCATTTTTTACATATTACCTAAATATTGATACCACGCCCCCCGCCATGTAACTGTAAATTTATGTGTTTGTGTGTGTGTTTTGTTTTTTGAGTTTTTCTGCTCCAAACTACTAGCCCCAAAGAGAGTATCATGTTTTATCATTTTGATAATGGCAGTTCACCATTAGATAAAGTTGTAGATGTAGTTGACTAATAGTGATCAAGATATGCTTGAGAAAAATACCATGATTCATCATTCTTCTTGTGGATTCTAGGGAGAGAGCTTATCTGACTTATTTGTACAAACAAATTCCAGTCGTCATAATCAGAAGATATGTGGCATTTCTGACCACTAACCTGGCTCTTCTTAGTAAAGTGTGCTGACACATGGTAGTTAGACTACAGGGCAGGTTAGATGGCTTACTTCTATATTTATTCTTCTTGTTTAAATAGCAAGAAGGAAGAATATTCAGTATTTTAAGTATTCAACTAAGCACGAGAATGAAACCATGATTTGTTGTTTGGACTGGCATTTGTATCAAAGAGCGCCTTTGCCTGAAATCTGTACTGTATATTCAGTTTTCACTGAAGACTTAGCAAAGCTCAGATTTTGCATCAGAAACTTGATACCTTATTAACTCTTGGGCCAGTGGTTGCAGAAGAGACAGTTCACAGATGTGTGTTGATTGGCCCATAGACTAGTTCTTAAAAATTGGAATTTGTTGCCAACATTTAAAAATTAGGAGACTCAAAAATCTGGATTTCAAACTTCTCTTGAAAAAATGAGACCTGGCCACATGGAGCATGCATTCTCTCAGTCCACTAGGGCTGAATGACAGCTGTCACTTTTGACTGTAGGAGGCTTTGTAATTCCGATTGTATTTCAGTTCAGGGTAAAGCTGAAAATAAGGCTTGGACAGATACACCAACTTTTGTCTTGTTGGAAGGGCTGAGAAAGTGAATTGATAGCTTAACAGGGATTTCTACCAAAAGTAAGAGTAAAACTGGAATGAGCCTTGATTTAATTTTTTGCAATTGGAATTGGACTGAAATAGTAACTTATTTTGAAAATGAACTTCAAATCAAACTAAAGACTTTTCAAAAAAATTTCCCACTGAAGCAGTTTGAACCAGAACCAAAGTATCTCCCTCCAAAGAGTTTAGAGCTGGAGCTAAAGCAGACCAAAATACTGTATGACCCAACTAAGCTTGAACTAAATTGTTCCTTTATTTACTTCTTGTCTCAGGAGTAAAATATTATTTTCAGTGTTTGTGGCAAAGAATGTACCAGGAATGACCATAAGTACAAGCATATTGCACTGATTTCAAAACTTTGTCTTGCTAAGCTAATTTAGCTTCCAACATCATTTATCTTATCTTGATCTCACTACTTTGTAATGGAAAACATACTTAGAGAAGTTGTTGATTTGCACATAATATTTGTGGCTGCATCTGTGATGATTACCCAGAAAGCTTTGTATGTCCTTTTCAGTAATTCTCTCATTTTATTAATCTTTTTCCATTTCATCTAATTTTTCATCAGTAAAAGTTGAATCTTGGCTCCCAAAGTGGTTAGCTTTTGTAGCCTCTCATAGTTCATTTGTGCTTTCTTGCTTTCTACCTCTTCCATGCTGTTGCTGATAGATGCCTTTATTTTTTAAATTTTAAAAAAGGTTTTATTTATTTATTTGAAAGAGGGAGTGAGAGAGAGAGAGAGCACGAGTGGAGGGCAGGGGCAGAGGGAGAGGGAGAAGCAGACTCCCCACCGAGCAGAGAGCCAGATGCGGGGCTCGATCCTGGGACCCTGAGATCATAACCTGAGCCAAAGGCAGATGCTTAACTGACTGAGCCACCCAGGCACCCCTATTGCTGATAGATGCCTTTAAAAGCCTCCTCTAGATGGGGTTCACAGAGATAGTGAAGTTAAACAGCTTATGGAGTTCATTTAGGTTGGAGTTTCTCAAGGTGAGGGTTGTGGTCCACCTGAATTAGAATTACTTAAGATAGCTCGTTAAAAAGAATGAAGATTCCCTGTCTTCACCTCAGATGACCTAAATCAGAATCTTTGGGAATGGGAATCTGGAAATTCTATTTTCTGATTCTTTTTAAAGAACATTTTAAGATAATTGTAGATTCATATGCAGTTGTAGGAAATAATACAGAGAGATTACTTGTATCCTTTACCCCACAATGGTAATAGTTTAAAAAAATTGCAGTTAATCTTTTATTTTCGAAAGTATACCTTATAGTTTCAAAACTTTTTAACGAAATATAGTGTACACATAGAAAAATATGCACATTTATTGTAAGGGATAGCTCCTTGAATTTTTCAGAGTGAATGTAGCCCCATAGAACTAGCACCCAGTTAAGGAAACACATTTACAGCCCTCCAGAAGGCTACTTACACCCCCTTCAGTCACTCTGGGGTAAAGCCTGGTCTGAAATGGAATCATGCTGTATGTTAGTCTTTTGTGTTTGCTTTTTTCGGTGGTTAATTGAGGTGAAATTCATAGAGCACAAAATCACTCATTTTAAAGTAATTCAGTGGCATTCAAACATTCAAATATTGTACCACTACCACCCTCTGTCTTGTTCCAGAAACATTTTTATCTCCCCAAAGGGAATCCTGTACCTTATAAGCAGTTGCTTTCTATTCCCTCCTTTCCTAGCCTCACAGCAACCACCAGTCTGCTTTCTGTCTCTATGGATTTACCTGTACTGGATCTTTCATATAAATGGAATCATACAATATATGATCTTTTGTGTCTGACTTCTTTCACTTAGCATAATGTTTTTAAGGTTCATTCATATTGTAGCATGTGTCAGAACTTCATTTCTTTTGTAGAGCATTATTCAACATTGTTCATGATTATGCCACAATTTATCCCTTCATCTATTGATAGACATCTAAGTCGTTTCTGTTTTCACAATTGTGAAAAGTGTTGCTGTGAACATTCCTGTACAAGTATTTGAGTACCAAATCGTGAAGTCATACTGACTGCGTGTTTAACTTTTTGTGGAATCACCAAACTGTTTCCACAGCAGCTAACCCATTTCATATTACTAGTAGCAATGTATAGTTTCTCCCAGCAGCACTTGTTCTTTTTCATCTTTGTGACTTTAGCCATCCTCATAGGTATGAAGTGGTACCTCACTGTGCTTATGATTTTTATTTCTCTAATGATTAATGATGTTGAACATCTTTTCATGTGCCTGTTGACCATTCATCTATCTTCTTCAGAGAAGTGTCTATTGAAGTCTATTCATTCAAGTCCTTTGGCCATTTTTGAATTGGGTTGTTTTTTGGTTATTAGGAGTTCTTAATATGTTCTAGATACTATACTACTATTGCAAGTCTGAAGTTATGTCAAAATAAACACTGGTGGCTCCCTGCTAGGCGGGGAGCCTGCTTCTCCCTCTGCCTCTGCCTCTCTCTCTCTCTCTCTCTCTCTGACTCTCATGAATTAAAATCAATCAATCAATCAATCAATAAATAAACAAACACTTGAAAAGAAAAATAAGTTGTAACTACCCCTGTAGTTTTCTTGTCTCCTCATTATAACCCTCTGACCATACCCAGCGCCCCATCTCCTGGCCTGTTTCATTTTTCTCCATCATGTTTACTGCTATGTAATATGCCAACTAATTTATTTAATGTTTTATTGTCTTTCTCCTGTAGCTAGAATGGGAGCTGCATGTGGGAAGGATATTTTTCTGTTTTGCTGTATCCCCACAGTTTACATCACAGATTTACAAACTATGGCCTGAAAGCCAAATCTGGACTGCTGCTTGTTTTTGAATGGTCTGCAAGCTCAAAATGGTTTTTACTTTTTTAAATGATTGGACAACAAGTCAAAAGAAGAATAATGTTTCATGACATCAGAAAATTATATGAAATTTAAATTTCCGTGTTTATAAATGAAGTTTTATCGGAACAAAGCCATGCTTATTCCTTTTTGTATTTTCTCTGGCTGCTTTCATGCTACAAAGGCAGAATTGAGTAGTTGTGGAATTGCCTGTGTGGCCCACAAAGCCTGAACTATATAATATATCTGGCGCTTTACGGAAAAGATTTGCCTGGCACATAGGTGTCCAATAAATATTTGTTGAATGAATGAAACTTAACCTATACCACCACAGAGGAATCTAAATTGGAAATCTTCCAGTAATCCAGTTCTTGAAAGTTTGACCTTAATTAGCTGCAAAACAAACAAACAAAAAATCCCCAAATGATTTTTTGGTAATACTTTTTCACTGGTCTCTGTTCATCCTGTAAATAATGAGAATTAATGATAAAATACCAGGAATTTGTAATTCTTAGGATAGTGTCAGCTAGGCTAGGTGTACTGCACAGGTTTTACCAGTATTAGTTTGAAAAAGACTGTAACAACATGGGGTATACATCCTGTTTTTATTACTCTGTTTAAGAAAAAGTCAACAAATAGTTTGTTTTAGAAGCTGTTTGTTTTTTCCCTCTTTCTCATCAGCTTTAGATTAATAAAGCTACCTGCTTGTTAATGAAAGCTATAATTAAAATAATTCTGATATCTTAGCATACTTAATTTGAGTAAGAAACTATATTATCACATAATTTCATTCTATATTTTATTCTTCTAATGATGTGTTTGTTGATTTGCACTAGAATAACAAGGTATGAATACTAACATATTAGTAATTTTCTGTAAATGTCCAACTTCTTAAAGGAAGATTAGAAATTGGACAAACATAAATCATTTTATATAAAAATGATTTTATAATGTGCCAGTCTGGTTTTTGTAAGGCATTTGAAAACTAAATTGTTTGCATCTGTAAGAGCTGTTAATAGAGGTCTCATAATAGATCCCCAGAGGTACAGTATACCCTATAGCCTTGCAAACAGTTCTTATTTTATTTTATGCTTTCAGCAAAGGACATTAAATGGGTAATACAGGTTGTAGTTTATAGTGAAAGAGTAATGCTTTGCAGATCTTTGCCTTGGCTTGGTGTTTCCAAATTTTGTTAATAGGGTTTACATGTCATGATGGGGATGTAGCTCCTACATCTTGGCCTTCCCACCCTCTCTTTGTTGGGTCAAGCAGTCAGAGGGATCTTAATTTGTAAAACTTTTGTCTCCTCTGAAAGTTATGGGCCCTTGAGTGGCTCAGTTAGTTAAGTGGCTGCCTTCAGCTCAGGTCATGATCCCAGCGTCCTGGGATCAAGTGCTGCATCAGGCTCCTTGCTCAGCGGAGAGCCTGCTTCTCCCTCTCCCTCTGCTTGCCGCTCCCCCTGCTTGTGCTCTCTCTCTCTCACTCTCTCTCTGTGTCAAATAAATAAAAAATATAAAAAAAAACTCAGTTTAAAAAAGTTATGAGTAAACAAAAATATTTTGCTTTTGAAATTTCATCTTTTAGAAGCTGAAAATGCTTGCTTGAGTTTATTTCATTTCTCTTGTTTTAATTGTGAAAAGATTGGATTCTTAATACTCTGTTACATTATTCTGGCATTTCTCTATAAGTGTAACTTGTAAGAATCAATAAGCATCAGCTTAAGAGGTTACAGTTCACAATGATCAACTATTCAATTTGTATCGAGTTGTAGTTAGCTCCTGTTCATTCATTCTACAAATATTTATTCAGTACCTACTAAGTGCCAAACATACGTTAGACATCAGGATACAACACCCAAAAAGACAAATTACTGTACTATGGGCTTAACATTCTATGGAGAGAATTAGACAAACAAAAAGTACATATAATGTCAGGTAGTGAAAGTGCCATAAAGAAGCGTAAGATAGGGCTGCCTGGGTGGCTCAGTCGTTAAGCTAGTCTGCCTTTGGCTCAGGTCATGATCTCAGGGTCCTGGGATCAAGCCCCATATCGGGCTCCCTGCTCTGTGGAAAGCCTAGTTCTCCCTCTCCCACTCCCCCTGCTTGTGTTCCTTCTCTCACTGTCTCTCTCTGTCAAATAAATAAATAAAATCTTAAAAAAAACATAAGATAGTAAGAGGAAAAAGAAAGGTTGGGAAAGTTGGCGAAATGCTAATAACTCAGTTAAGGGGACAGCCCTCTGATACCGTTTGAGCAGAGACCTAAATGAAATGGAGGAGAAACCCATGTGAAGATGTTGGGGAAGGGAGTTTTTGATTAGAGGGAAAAGTACCCTATTATCTGTTCTTATTCTACTTTATTCTTCTTCATAACACATCACTATAGGACATCAGCTATTTATACACATGTGTATATATGTGTTTCTGCACACACATGTGCACAGTCTTTTTTTTTAAGATTTTATTTATTTATTTGACATAGTGAGAGAGAGCACAAGCAGGAAGAGCAGCAGAGGGAGAAGCAGATTCCCTGCTGAGCAAGGAGCCTGTTGCGGGACTCGATCCCAGGACCCTGGGATCATGACCTGAGCCGAAGGCAGACGCTTAACCAACTGAGCCACCCAGGCGTCCCACACACAGTCTTTATTTATTGGCTTTTTCTCCTACTAGAGCCACTCACTAAACTCAGCATTTCAAAGGAGTAAATGAACAAATGTAAAAGCCCTGAGGTGGGAATGTTCTCTCTGTGCTCATGGAATTGCAGGGAAGTCGCTGTGGCTGGTACATAGGATATGTGAGGGAGGAAGGGGCCAGGTCGTGTTGGGCCTCGTAAACCTTGGAAATTAGGACTTTAGATTTTATTCTAAGTATTATGGGAAACCATTGTAAGTTTTTGAACATGAGAATAACAGGGTCTGACAGATTTTAGGATTGTTTGCTACTGATTGGGCATAATGATTTCTAGTTGTACAAAATGATTCAGGTCAGAAAACAACAAATGACCATTTAAAAAACTTAGGTATTTTTTTTATAAGGGGAAAGTTAGTATATTGGTGATTGGTTTATATCAAGTGAGAAGTACACTTTTTTGTCAGTTTTAACAAAGTATAATATACAACAAAATTAGCCAATTTTAAGTGTATAATTTGATGTTATGACAAATGTATACAATCATGTAACCACCAATACAATCATATATAATATTTCCATCACCTCCAAAATTCCCTCTTAATGCCTATCTGCAGGAGATCCCTTTCTTTCAGTGGCCCCTGGCAACCATTGTCTACTTTTTACCATAATTTGACCTTTTCTAGAATTTGGATTAAATAGAATCGTATTATATGTGGTCTTTTGTGAGTGGCTTCTTTCCCTTAGCATGATGCTTTTGATTTTCCTTCCTATTGTTGGGACATAGAGGTTTGTTCCTTTATTGCTGAACAGTATTTCATTGTGTTGATACATCATAATTTGTTTGTCCATTTACCAGTTGATGGGCATTTGGGTTGTTTCCAGTTTTTGGCTGTTCTGATTAAAGCTGATATAAACATTTCTATTCAAGTCTTTATGTGGACATGTGCTTTCATTTTTCTTGGATATATACTCAGGAGTAGAATTTCTGGATCTATGGTAAGTATATGCTTAACAGTAAAGAAACTGCCAAGCTATTTGCTATTTTCATTCTCATTAGCAATGGATGAGGGTTGCAGTTGTTCCACATTCTTGCCAATACTTGCTATTGTCTCTTCTCTTAATTTTAGCCATTTTTATTATTTTATTTTATTTCATTTTATTTTAAACCATTTTAGAGTTTATGTAGTGGTTTTAACTTGCATTTCCCTAATGGCTAATGATGTTATGCATCTTTTCATATGTTATTTGCAATCAGTACATAAAATTGTTTGCTATTAAAAACTCTGGATTGTTTTGTCTTACTAAGTCATGTGAATTTTTTATATATTCTGGATATAAGTCCCTTACCTTTATGTATGTTTTGTAAGAATTTTTCTCCCAAGCTGTGGGTTGATTTTTCTTTAAAGAAACTTTTAATTTTAGAACAGTTTTAGATTTACAGAAAAATTCAGAGAATTACCATATACCCAACACCTGATTTCCCCTATTATTGATGTTTACATTATAGTATGGTGTATTTTTCACAATTAATGAACCTGATTTGACACATTATAATTAACTGAAGTCCATACTTCTTTCAGAATTCCTTCATTTTTGCCTAATGCAAATGCTTTTTCTGTTCCAAAGTGTTTTTCACCTTAGATTATTATATTTTTCTTCTTAGCAGTTCAATTTATTTATTTTTTTATAGCTTCCTTTTCTTTCCTTTTTACCCTCATGTTTTCCTATACCTACGTGAACATACAGAGTATGTTTGTGAGAGCTATTTTAACATTGTTAGCTAGCATTGGAATTGTTCACTAATTCTATTATCTGTGTCATTTCTGGATCTCTTTTCATTGTTTGTAATTTCTTCTGGTTATGGGCCATGGTTTTCTGCTTATTTATATGTCTGGTCATCTTTGGTTTTATACTAATCATTGTGAATTTTATATCTTCGGGAGTTAGCTATTGTAGAACTTTGTTTTGGGACACTTGTTCATGTAAATCATTTTGATTTTTTTGAGGCTTCCTTTAAAACTTTTTTAGTGCCAGTCCAGAGTAAACTTTCTAAGGCTAATTTGGTCTAATTTTTGTGGCATTACTTCCTGAGACTTTCCCTGATAGCCTCACTCTGGCTGATGGGAAGATGAACTCTTCTCACCTCTGTGTGACCTCCAGAGATTGTTCAGCTTACTGTTTTCCAGAGCTGCTTCCTATGGTCTTGGTAGTTTCCTAATAAATATACGCAGACTAATAATTATTTAAAGACTCAGAATCTCTGGAGTTCTCTCTCTAGCTCTTTCCTTTTTGTACCCTGTACTAGCCTCCTAGCCTCCTTAAACTCATAACTTTGTCTCCTCCTGGAAGAATGTTGGCTCTCTTTTGGGTTTCTCTTCCCTGTGCTATGGCCTGGAAAATATCTCTGGGAATTAAGTTGAGGCATCTTGATTTGTGTCTCTTCTTTCAGGATCACAGTCCAGTGCTGGCTATTGATTGAAGTCCATTTGTTACATATTTTGCCTGATTATCTAGTTAGAAAGATAAATATAATCCCTATTATGCCTTCATAGTCAGAAGCAGAAGTTCAGTAGACATACTTTTGAAGTTATAAATATATATATATTTTTTAAATATATTTTTAAATTTTTAAGTAATCTCTGTGCCAAACGTGGGGCTCAAACTTACAACCCCCAGATGGAGTCACATACTCTACTGACTGAGCCAGCCAGGTGCCCCTGAAATTATTAATGTATTTTGAAGTAGGAGAAATATTTTTGAAAAAAGTTGCTAAGATATCTTTTAATTTTCTTATATACTTTTTCTTATGTATTTTTAAAATGTCAAATTTAAACCATCATGCAGTAGTCATTTTCAGAATAACTTTGTTCAGTTTGTGATTTCTAATTGGATTATGTTAAAAATTTTGCAGAGCTGATTAGCTGATATATTCCATTTAAAAGATTGTTGAGATAGTGTATACACTGGTACAATCTTGCATGTTTATTTTGGGAATTACTACATATAGGTAGCTGCTTTACATTTTTCTCACATTTCAGTTCCTTTTCCACACTTTGAAGATATACATGACTAGGCAAGGGAGGTTATATGCAGTAAAAAAACACCCTAAAAACCAAAAACCCCAAACCTTTGTAATGTGGTAATTTACTTGCTTATAATCTCTTTTGCTCTGTTCTCAAAATATGAGAAGATCCAGGGCAAGAATTCAGTCTTCATCTGTTTTTAAACCATAATTTTGCTTTGGTTGTGATCTCTTTCCCCAGATTTAGTTATGAACTGATTTAGCTAGAAAGATTAAGTTGGAAGTCCTTATTCAAAATCCTTATGCTTAATTATGCATACTCTTTCCTCCATCTCATAAAATGCCTTTTCTTATTCATGGTTTTATTTATTTCTCAAGTTTCACAGTTCTGATCCTTTCCCTTCTCTCTGTCTCTCTTTTTTTTCTATTCCTTCTACTATCATTTCCATGCCAGGTAGTTAGTATTTCAAGCCTATGTTGTAAAATAGCCCTGTTTGGTCTCACTGATTTCATTCTCCTCTCCTTCCTTCTCATACAACGTGTAAATGTCTGTTTGTTTCCTTGACCAAAACACCCATCTCGATTTTCTCTTATACAGAAATCTTGACTGGCTTCTCAGTGTTTTTTAATCAGGTTCAGATTCTGATGAATAGCGTGTCTTAATCTTCAGATTTGGCTCCAGTAAATCCTTTTTGCTGAATGTGTCTTCTGTGGCTCTGACACTTTTCCCATTGCCTATATGTTGCTCACATTGTTTCCACCAACTGGAATTTTCTAGCTTCCTGGCTGTGTTCAGGAAGCCTGCTGTTAACTTCTCTGTCTCATAGTGGGCCATTTCCTTTTGGTGCTGAAAGCATTTATTATCTCATTATTAACTCATTTCTATATAATTATATAGCCTTTTTTTTTTTTTTTTTCCATCCTGTGATCTTATTTTTAAAATTCTGTGGACTGTTCGGTTATTTAACTGCATTAGGACAAAAGCTCTGTTCTCCAATCCCTGACCCCTTTGCTCTAGTTATAGGTACATATTAAGAAGGTTTAATATTGTGGTCAGTTTTCTTGGATCTTGGTAAGACCTAAGGTCTTACCTTAGAACAGAGTTAGTTTTCTGGATTGACTCAGTTTTCTAGAATGTGAGGTAGAGTTGTTCATTTTTATGGCCTTTATTTTGGAGTAGGCCTTTCATCTATGCAGTGACTCTAAGGAGCGTCAATCTAATCTTTCCAACCCCGGCTCTTTTTCTTTCTCCTCTTCTTCTTCTTCTTCTTCTTCTTCTTCTTCTTCTTCTTCTTCTTCTTTTTTTTTTTATGAAGTCTTTTGGGAGTTTGTCCCCATGATGTTTATTTTATTGTAAGATTTTATATCGTTAGATTTTTTTTCCATATCTGTGGTTGGAAATCATGTATGGTATTATATTGACATAACAAGACTAGTGGTATATATTTTTAAAAACTTTATTCGCAGTATTAGAAAAATAAGACAGTGTCTTTTAGATTGCAAATACATGGCTGACTTCTTTTTTTTCATTTTTTAAATTTAAATTCAATTAGCTAACATATAATTCATCATTAGTTTTTGATGTAATGTTCAATTATTCATTAGTTGCATATATGACCCAGTGCTCATCACATTGTGTGCCCTTCTGATTCCAGGCCTTTATGTTCTGTGTAGTCTGCTGATACAAGCTTTTTTTTTCCTTCATGGTATCTTTTTATTTATTTATTTTTTAAAAAGATTTTATTTATTAGAGAGAGAGAGAGAGAGAAGGGGGGAGAGGGAGAGAATCTCAAGCAGGCTCCATGCTTAGTGTGGAGTCTGATGTGGGGCTTGATCTCACAATCCTGAGATTATGACCTGAGCCGAAATCAAGAGTCGGATGCTCAAACAACTGGGCAGCCCAGGTGCCCCTTTCATGATATCTTTTTAAAGATATAATTCATATACTGTAAAATTCACTTTTATAGTATACATTTCACTTGTTTTTAGTATATTCATAAAGTTCTGCAGCTGTCACACCATCTACTTTTATTTCATCTGAATCACCACAAAAAGAAACACAGTACATATTAGCTGTCACTCCCCATTCCCCCTTCTGCAACTCCTGGCAATCACTAATCTACTTTATGGATTTGCCTTTCTTGAAGTTTCATATAAATTGGATCATCTGGTATGTGATCTTTTGTGACTGACTTCTTTGATTAGCATTATGTTTTTAAGGTTCATCCATATTTTGCCATACATCAGTACTTCATTACTTTTTATTTCTGATTAATACTCCATTGTATAGATATACCATGTTTTATTTACCCATTCATCAGTTGGTGGCATTTGAGTTGTTCCAGAAATGCTGGCATATGAGTATTACAAGCTGTTGTGAATATATGGGTACAAGTTTTGTGTAGACAATTCACTTCTCTTGGGTATATACCTAGAAGTGGAACTGTTGGGTCAAATGGTAACTTTATGTTTAAGTTTTTGAGGGGTTTCCAGATGTTTTCCAAAGTGGCTGTACCATTTTACATTCCCATCAGCAATGTGTAAGGGTTCTAATTTCTTTATATCCTTGCCAACACATCTGTCTTTATGATTCTTTTTGATGTTATTTTAAGTGGAATTGTGGGTGTGAAGTAGTAGTTTGTTGTGGTTTTGATTTGCCCTTCCTTGATGAGTAATGGTGTTGAGCATCTTTTCATGTGCTTATTGGCCATTTATATACCTTCTTTGGAGAAATGTTCATTCATATCCTTTATCCATTTTAAAATTGTGTTTTTATTTTAGAATTGTGGGAAATTTTTATATATCCTGGATACAAATTTCTTATGGATAAACGATTTACAGTCCCCCTGCCCCCATTCTGAGTTTTTTTTTTTTTTTACTTTTATTGTATACTTTAAAACTCAAAAGTTTTAATTTGATGACATCCAAATTCTAGTTTTTTCTTTGGTTGCTTGTGCTTTTAGTTTCATATCTAGGAAACCACTGCCTAATCCGAGGTCATAAACATTTGCCATAATGTTTTCTTTGAATGGTTTTATAGTTTTAACTCATATTTAGGTCTTTGATCCACTTGGAGTTAATTTTTGTATATGGTATGAGATAGAATCCAACTTTGTTCTCTTGGATTGAATATCCATAGTCCCAGCTCCACTTATAGAAAAGACTATCCTTTGTTTATTGAATTGTTCTGGCATCGTTGTTGAATTGACCATAAATATAACGCTTGTATCTGGACACTCAGTTCTATTGCATTGATCTATATGTCTGTCCTTAGGTATATCACACAGTCTTGATTACTGTAGTTGTGTAGTAAGTTATAAAACTTAGAAGTGTGAACCCTCCGATTTTATTTTTCTTTTGAAGATTGTTTTTGTGATTCTGAGTTCCTTGCATTTCCTTATGAACTTTAGGGTTAGTTTGTCAATTTCTGCAAAAAAGGTAGTTAGGATTTGATATGAGATTGTGTTGAAGCTGATCAATTTTGTAGAGTATTGCTGTCTTAAAGATATTAAACCTTTTGATCTATGTACATGACTGTCCTTATATTTATTTAGGTCTTTAATTTTTTCTTAACATGTTTTATAGTTTTCAGTGTATAAATCTTCTACTTCTTTTGTTGAATTTATTCCTAAGTATTTTATTCTTTTTGATGTTATTGTAAGTGGAATTGTTTTCTGAATTTCATCTTCACATTGTTCATTGCTAATATGTAGAAATAACAGTTGATTTTTGTATATTGATCTTATATCTTGAAACCCTGTTGAACTTGTTTATCAGTCCTAATAGTTTTTTAATGGAGTCCTTAGGAGTTTTTGTATACAAGATCATGTCCTCTTCTACCAAGAGATAATTTTACTTTTTCTTTTCTAATATAGAAGCTCATTATTTCTTTTTCTTGCCTAATTATTTTGTCCAGAATATCCAGTATAATGTTGAATAGAAGTGACGAGAGTGAACATTGCTGTATTATCCCTGATCTTAAAGGAAAACATTCAGTTTTTCACCATTAATTACGATGTTCACTCTGGACTTTTTGTAGATGTCCTTTATCATATCATATATAGGAAGGTCCCTTCTGTTTCTAGTTTGTTGAGTGCTTTTCTCATGAAAGGGTATTGGATTTTGTTAAATGCTTTTTTTGTGTTTATTAGTATGATCCTGTTTTTTCTATTTAGTTTATTTACTTTTTTCTTTATTAACATGGTGTATCACATTAAGTTTCACATATTAAAACCAAACGTGCTTCCCTGGGATCCTTCTTGTTCATGGTGTGTAAGACTTTTATGTTTTGCTGCATTTGGTTTGCTAGCATTTTCTTGAGGATTTTTGTGTCTATAGTCTCAAGATATACTAGCCTGTAGTTTTCTTCCGTCATGATGTCTTTGTCTTGTTTTGGAATCAGGGAAGTACTGGTATCATGCAAGGAATTGAGAGTGTTCTTTCCCTTTCTAGTTTTTGGAACAGTTATAAAGGATTGACATTAAATCTTCTTTAAGACTAACGGTATTTTAATTTTTGTTTTTATCTCTTAGGATTCTCCTTTTACAAATGCAGGAATGGGATCTAATCTAAATCTCTTGGGTGAAATTGAGTGTGATGCCAGCATAATGGATGGAAAATCCTTAAATTTTGGAGCTGTTGGAGCACTGAGTGGTATGTGGACATTATAACACATCTCTATTCTCTAAAGAACTATGAATATTACCATATGATGCCTCCTAAAGACTTAGTCAATCTAGTGTTTTCTACCATTCTTGCTTGGAGTAGTATTGAGAACAACATTGCTCTCAATTTTGTAAAAAATTTTACTATTTTGTAAAAAAGCTTATGTTCAAGTCTTTGTTAGAGGTTGATCATTCTCCTCCATCTTCTTGAAATTATAGACATTTAACCTGTGAGTTAGCATATTCTATTAATTTTATGATTTGAAATACACAAATAATATATTTTTTTTGTTAGAAAATTCAAATGATGTAAATAAAATTTGCTGTTGCTCTTCCAAATCTTTCCTTCTCATCCCCTCTCCTTGGAGGGGTTTAACCAGTAAAATACAGTGCATTTATCTATATTTTTATGTAATAGAAACACAGTTTCACACATGTATTTTTTAAAAAATATATGTACATATTATGAAACTTTTTTCTTTAAATAGGATGTTTTAGAGATTTTTCCCACATCAGTACATATAAGATATATCTAATATTTTACAAATACACATGAAATGCACATATTTTAATTATAAAGCTGCATGAATTTTTAAATGTATACAGCTATGTAAACCATTACCCAGGTCAAGCTATAAAACATTTCCATGTCAAAATACAGAACATTTACAGGGTGCCTGGGTGGCTCCGTTGGTTGAGCATCAGACTCTTGATTTCAGTTCAGGTTATGATCTCAGGGTCCTAGGATCTAGCCCCACGTTGGGTTCCTCGCTCCGCACTAGCATGGAGTCTGCTTGTTCCTCTTCCTCCCCAGTTTGTGCATGCTCTCTCTCTCTAAAATAAATAAATAAAATCTTAAAAAAATACAGAACATTTCCATAATCCCGGAAGAGTTCTTTATGCCTCTTCCTAGTCCATACCTCTTACACTCTGCTTCTGCCTTCCCTCCTCCTCCTGTTCTCCCTTAATTTTGACTTTAAGTACCATAGATTAATTTGCTTATTCCTGAAATTTATATGAGTGGAATCATACACCTCTGTGTCTGGTTGTTTTTTTTTTTTTTTTGCTTAATAATATGCCTGTGAGATTGACCCATGTTTTGTGTCACAGTAATTTTTTCTTTTTATTACTTAGTAGTATTTTATTGCATGAATATATAATATATAATAAATTATCTGTTCTCCTTTAGAGGATATTTGAATAGTTTCTAGTTTTTGACTGCTCCAATGAATATTCTTGTACATGTCTTTGATAGACATATGTACTTAATTCTCTTGGTTATAAACCTAAGATTTGGAATGATAGGTTTATCATTAAGATCCTATCCTTAAGATCAGGGAAAATATAGCAGTGTTCACTCTCATCACTTCTGTTCAACATTATGCTAGATGATAAGTTTAGGTACATAATGTGCTTTGCTTTAGTTGATACTGCTGGACAGTTTTCAAAAGTAGTTGTTAACAATCTATACTCCCACCAGCAGTGTATGAGCATTTTAATTACTCTACATCAGGGCCAACATTTGGTATTGCTATTCTTTTTAAAATTCATCCATTTTGGGGTGCCTGGGTGGCTCAGTTGGTTAAGCGTCTGCCTTTGGCTCAAATCATGATCCCAGGATCCTGGGATCGAGCCCCACATTGGACTCCCTGCTTGGTGGGGAGCCTGCTTCTCCCTTCCCTCTGTCTGCCACTCCCCCTGCTTGTGCTCTCTCTCTCTCTTATAAATGAATAAAATCTTTAAAAAAAATGAAATTCATCCGTTTTGGTATGTGTGCAGTGGCATTATTGTTTTAATTTGATTTTCTCTGGTGACTAATGATACTGAGAACCTTTTGATATACCTATTGGCCATTTAGATATTCTTGTTGTGCAGTGTATGTTCAAAATTCTTTTGCATATTTTTTATTGGATTATCTTTTTTCATTGATTTGTTCAAATACTTTATATATTTTAGATATAGATCCCTTGTCAGATACTGTATTATGTATATCTCCTCCTAGTCTGTGGGTCACCTTTTCACTCTTTTAATGCCGTCTTCTGATGAACTGAAGTTTTTAACTCTTACGTAGTTTAAATTACCAACCTTTTATTTTATGGTTATTTTTTAAATATTTTATTTAAGAAATCTTTGTCTACCCAAAGTTACGAAGATTGTCTCCATTGTTTTCTTTTAATAGTTCTGGGTTTTTTTTTTTTTTTTTTTTTAAAGTAAGCTTTACACCCAGTGTGGGGCTTGAACTCATGACCTGGAGATCAAGAGTCACATGCTCTCCTGACTGAGCCCACCAGGCATCCCTAATAGGTTTTTTGTTTTTGTTTTTGTTTAGTTCTATTGTTTTTTACCCTTCACATTTAGCTCTGTTA
Source organism: Eumetopias jubatus (assembly GCF_037043125.1). Taxonomy (NCBI): domain Eukaryota; kingdom Metazoa; phylum Chordata; class Mammalia; order Carnivora; family Otariidae; genus Eumetopias; species Eumetopias jubatus. Next base: position 101,612,233 of record NW_028274815.1, read on the forward strand.
TCAAGCTCAGATTAATTTTAGTGTATGTGAGATAGGAGCTGACATTACTTTTTTTTCTCTTACGGATATCCAAATGGTTCATTGCCATTGTCAATAGAAAGGACAGTGTTCTTCTCACATAACTGTGTTGGCAAATCAGGTGACTGACTATACGTGCAATGGCTTGTTTCTGTATCCCCTATTCTATTCCATTGTCCTATTTATTGCCAGTGCCATACTGCTTGATTACTGTAGCTTTATATTCTTTATATCTGCTGATATGTATGTATATTCTTGATGCCTGGTAGTATAAGATTTTTAACTTCCTTTTTTTTTTCTTTAAGATTATATTCGCTATTCTAGGTGTTTGGCCATTTTCATAAAATTTTTGAGTCAGCTTGTCAATGTCCATAATAAAACCCTGCTGGGATTTTGGTTGGTATTGCATTGAATATATAGAATCATTTGTGGACAATTGATGTCTTAACAATATTGAATATTCCAGCCCACAAACATAGAATATGTATATTTACATAAACATTACTCTTTCTTTTCTCAGCATTGTTTTATGGTTTTCAGTATAAATGTCATGTGTATCTTTTATTAGATTTATTCTAGATACTTAGTTTTTTGATGTTATTATAAAGTATATATGTTTAAAATGTCAATATCTAATTGTTTTAGTAAATTTAAAAATATAATTGAATTTTGTATATTGGCCTTGAATTCACTAGCCTTGGTGAAGTTATTCCATCACTTATTCTAGCATTTGAAAAAATAGGTTCCCATGGAATTTCTGTATACACAATTATATTACCTACGACTCATGCAACTTTGCTTTGTCCTTTCCAATCTGTAAACTTTTCATTTGGCCATGACATTCAGTGCAATGTTGAATATAAGTGGTGTTAGTGTACATCCTTGCTTTGTTCCTGATCTTAGAAGGAGAGCATTAAATATTTCACTCTGCTAGCTTTTGGACTGTCATAGATACACTTTATCAGATTGAGGAAGTTCCCTTCTAATCTTAGTTTGCTGATAGTTTTTATTATAAATGGGTATATTAAATTATCATTAAATGCTTTTCTGTGTCTGTTGAGATGAAGATTTTTCTCCTTTATTTTGTTAAATATGATGAAATTTGTGATTGATTTTTGAATGTTCCCTTCTTGGCATAAAGTCTTCTCAGTCATATTTTTATCTTTTTATATTCTGCTGGATTTAAGTTGTTGATGTTTAAGATTTTGACATCTATGTTCATGTAATAGATTGGCCTTGATTTATCTTTCTTGTAATATTATTTTCAGGTTTTGGAATCATGTTATGGCTGACCTCACAAAATGAATTGGGGATTATTTTTCCTCTTTGAAAGAATTTGCACGTGATTGGAATGATTTCTTCTGAGAATTCATTAGTTATTCTAAATTAGTGGAGTTTTCTTTGTGGGAAGTTTAAAAAAATGGATTCAATTTCTTTAACAATTATAAGATTATATTTTCCTCTCATGGGTGTTTGTAAAGGAATTTGTCTTTTTCATAGGAGTCAAATTTATTTACCTAAGGACTTTTTAGTTAGCTTTTTTTTTTTTTTTGACTTCTAGTTTAATTTCACTGTGGTCAGAGAACATCCTCTATACGATTCCAGTCCCTTGAAGCTTTTTGAAACTTGCTTTATAGCCCAGTTTATGCTATGTTTGTTAAACATTCCATGTGAACTTTAAAAGAGTATATATTTTGTAGCTGTTGGGTGCATGTTCTATATGTGCCAGTTTGGTCAGTTTGGTTATTCACTTGTTCCAGTCTTTATCCTTTCTGGTTTCTGTGATAGGTAAGAAATAGTGTATCAATTAGTTTTAATTTTAATTTTAATTTCTTTCATTATGAAATTTTATTGGTAATGAAATTTCATATGTTTAAAGGCCATTAGCATTTCTCTGTGAACTGACTGTTCCATATCTCTTGTGGCTTGCCTTTTAACTTTACTTACAATGTGCTTTATTATATTAGAATTTAAAATTTTTGTCAAACTTACTGTTCTTTTGTGGCTTTTGTATTTTGCATTTCCTAAGGTTTCTCTCATAATTATAAGTATAGTCACCTATATTTTCTTCTAATACACTTATAATTTATTTTTCATTTACTTCTTTAATGCATTTTTTTCCTGAAATAACCAACAAATTGTCCCTACATAATCTTGAATAACCCAATAATAATAACTATTGTTCATTGGGTGACTGTTACATACCATGCATTGTTCTCCAGTAGTTTATATATATTCAGTCATTTAGTTCTCACAGTTACCTTTTGAGGACACTACTTTTATCCCCATTTCACAGATAAGGAAACTGAAATACAGAAGAGATTTAGTAATTTGCCCAAGGTTACTGTATCAGTCTGGGTCCAACTAGGAAATGAATCACATAGTAGATTAAATAGGGGAAGTTTAATATAAAGAACTGTTAAACAGTGATAGGAGAGTAACTACAAAGATGGAAACAGAACTCAAAATATATTCTAGGGCAGAGGGAGAATACCCAGGTAAGGGTAAACTTGGAAGGAGATTTGGACCTCATTGAAGAAGGTGTGGTTGCAGCCCACTGCCTAGCAGAGAAGTTGCTGGGTTACCCAGGCCACAGTCACTGTAAGACCAGGAACAATCCTGTGGGGCACAGGTGAGCTCAGGCCCATATGTGGGCACATGGGGATGAGGAAACTATGCGAATTGAACCTCTGTTGCACAGGATAAAGATTGGGTTTTTGACTCACCAGACAGCCCTGTCCCCATGGGACACTTTACTCTTTGTGCTTTTAAGGTGGAGAAGGTTTGTGAATTGAGCTGGGCACAGTTCTATTCTTTCTGGGGCTGCCAGCTAGGCTGCTGTAGCCTGAATCAGGAGCTGGAGAAAACATGTGGTGGCCAAATGCTGGAGAAAGCTGCACCCTTCAGGCACTTAGCACTGGGGAATACCATGTGGGCCAAATAGTGAAGAAAAACTGACACTCTCCAGGCCTGCCTAAGAAGCCACCCGTCCCTCCTACAGTGTGTCTCCAGTGCCCTCTACTGACAAAGCTACCAGTGTGCCAGCTGGCAAAGCAAACGTATTTAAAGGGCCCATATCCATTTTCACAGATCAGGCAGTGAAGGGAGAATTTGTAGCTGAGAAGCAGTAGATAGGTACAGTTATAAAACAGTCTGACTCCCATCACTCTGTGTTCTCTCCACCTCTTACATAGAGTCAGTCTTTTCCTACTCGTTTGAAATACTGTCTATGTCATGTATTAAATATTCAAATGCTTTTGTGTCTGTGTCTGAACTTTAGCTTTATTTTGTTCCGTTGATGTATTTGTCTGTTTGTACTCAAACCACACTGTTTTAATTAAGAATAGCTTTTAATAAGAAATGGTATCGTGAAGGGTGAATACCTCTTCATTTTTTCCCAAAGTTTTCTCTTCCTGTTGAATTTAAGAGTCAGTTTGTTATCCTTTTGAAGTTTGATGGAGAATTTGCAGATTTGAATTTATAACTTAATTGACAATTATCAAAGTCTTTAAATATTACATCATTATATACAGAGGTATATTTTAAGAGCTAGTATAGAGATCTGAGCTTTTCCTTTATTTGGTATTTAATACATTTTTTTGGTGGCGTGTTTTGTTGTTTAGCTAAATAGTTTTGTTTTGAGTCAATGTGGTGGCCTTTGGGGTACCTGAGTAGCTCAGTCAGTTGGGCAGCTGCCTTTGTCTCGGGTCGTGATCAAAGGGTCCTGGGATGGAGCCCCACATACCACTCCCTGATGAGCCAGGAATCTACTTCTCCTTCTGTCCTTCTCCCTGCTCATTCTCTGTCTCTCAAATAAATAAATAAATTCTTAAAAAAAAGTATGGTGACCTTAATTTGAGTTTTAATGATCTTTTTCATTCCCACTGCTGTTTTTTTTGTGTGTTTTTGGTACTGATGGTATCCTGAGAGGTATCCATTGGTTAGTGGTTAAGGGTGTGGTCTCTGGCATTAGCTGCTTTTTAAAAAAATTTTTTTTATTAATATATAATGTATTATTTGTTTCAGGGATATAGGTCTGTGATCCATCAGTCTTACACAATTCACAGCACTCACCATAGCACATACCCTCCCCAATGTCCATCACCCAGCCACCCCATCCCTCCCACCCCCCTCTACTCCAGCAACTCTCAGTTTGTTTCCTGAGATTAATAGTCTCTTATGGTTTGTCTCCCTCTCTAGTTTTGTTTCATTTTTCCCTCCCTTCCCCTATGATTCTCTGTCTTGTTTCTCAAATTCCTCATTTGAGTGATACCATACGATAGTTGTCTTTCTCTGATTGACTTATTTTGCTTAGCATAATACCCTCTAGTTCCATCCACGTCATTGCAAATGGCAAGATTTCATATTTTTGGTGACTGCATAATATACCATTGTATATATATACCACATCTTCTTTATCCATTCATCTGTTGATGACATCTTTGCTCTTTCCATAGTTTGGCTATTGTGGACATTGCTGCTATAAACATTGTGGTGCATGTACCCCTTCAGATCACTACATTTGTATCTTTGGGGTAAATACCCAGTAGTGCAATTGCTGGGTCATACGGTAGCTCTATTTTCAACTTTTTGAGGAACCTCCATGATGTTTTCCAGAGTGGCTGCACCAGCTTGCATTCTCACCAACAATGTAGGGGGGTTCCCCTTTCTCCGCATCCTCACCAACATCTGTCGTTTCCTGACTGGTTAATTTTAGCCATTCTGAGTGGTGTGAAGTGGTAGCTCATTGAGGTTTTGATTTGGATTTCCCTGATGCTGAGCGATACTGAGCACTTTTTCATGTGTCTTTTGGCCATTTGGACATCTTCTTTGCAGAAATGCCTGTTCATGTCTTCTGCCCATTTCTTGATTGGATTATTTGTTCTTTGGGTGTTGAGTTTGATAAGTTCTTTATAGATTTTGGATACTAGCCCTTCATCTGATAGGTCATTTGCAGGTATCTTCTCCCATTCTGTCGGTTGTCTTTGGTTTTGTTGACTGTTTCCTTTGCTGTGCAAAAGCTTTTTATCTTGATGAAGTCCCAGTGGTTCCTTTTTGCCCTTGCTTCCCTTGCCTTTGGCAATGAATCTAGGAGGAAGTTGCTGCGGCTGAGGTCGAAGAGGTTGCTGCCTGTGTTCTCCTTTAGGATTTTTTTTTTTTTTTATATTAAGAGATTTATTGCAAGGCATTGATTTAAGTGATTGTGGGGGCTGGAGAGACAAGTCTGAAATCTGTAGGGCAGGTGGTCAGGAAAAACAAATGGGATCTCTCAGGCACATAGGGGTGGGGGAAGTTGCTATCCACAGGCAGAATTTCTTCTTCATCGGGGAAGCCTCAGCTCTCCTCCTGGGGGCCTTTTGACTGACTGAATCAGGCCTACCTGGATTATCTAGAATAATCTCACTTGCTTAGTTGACTGGTTATGGACTTTAATCACATCTACAAAATACCTTCATAGCAACACCCAGATTAGCGTCTGATTGAATATGTGGTGACAGCAGCCATGTTGACACATCCAGTGACTGTCTCCCCTGCCCACAGCCACCCAGTAGCTTAATGACTGGATCAGCCTCAGCTTCCCCTACTTGCACAGACGCTCCCTCCCCTACCCTCAGGTTGCCGACGGTCTAAAGAGAGGAAGAGACGAACCTCAGGACTAGGGCATCCTGTGTGTCTAACTGCAAATCCACCTGCACCATCAGTGCCTGAGATTTTTTTTTTTTAAATGGCGGTAAAATTCACATGATATGGACTTAGCCATTTTAAAGCATGCAATTCAGTGGCATTTCACATGGGTACTTTCACAGTGTTGTGTAACCATCACTTCTGTGTAGGCCCAAAACATTTCGTCAGCCAGGAAGGAAACCTCATACCCACTGCAGTTACTCTTCAATCTACCCTCCCAGCCTGGAACATTTTTAAACCAACAGTGTTATCAGGACATCATCAGGGAGAACTTGGGCATGTAAAGCCTGCTGTACTTGCTGATCTGCCAGGGGCAGAGGTGCCCTCCTTGGCGGGCAGGGGCTAAAATCCAGCTACTCTTTCACGACATTGGGGCTGTAGTTGGGTTTGACGGCTTCGGTGAGCTCCTGAGCGTACATCTCATATCTGCCGGTCATCTTGAAGTTCCAGATGTCATTCACCTGCCGGCAGAGGTTCAGGTCGAGCTCAGCAACCAGCAGCCCGTCCCGGGTGCGGGAGAGCCCGGGGGTGCGGCTGCTATCCGGGGCTGCCACGTAGCTTGAGCCGTAAAAGTAGCCAAAGTCCTGGTGAGCTTTCTTCCCATCTCCAGAGGTAAACTCGTTCGGGAAGTACTCCTTGCCCACTCGGTTGATGGCACAGGTGAAGCAGTGATTTGCAATGGCTGCATTTCTGGCCTCAACTGGCCACAGGGACTCACTGAGTGCTCCAATGGTGGCTGAGGGGTTGAAGATGATCTCAGCCCCATTGATGCTGTACATGAGCCAGTTGAGAGGGTGGTGCCGCCCATAGCAGATGTTCACCGCAATCCTCCCGAACTGAGTCTGGAACACGGGGTGTCCGAGGTTTCCTTCCATGTAGTAAGTTGACTCGTTGAAGTCGCCCACTCTGGGGATGTGGTTTTTCCTGGTCTTTCCCAGGACTGCTCCGGAATTGGAGATCACCACGGCTGTGTTCCACAGAATGTCCCCGTGCTCTCTGTCTCGTTCCAGGATAGGAGATACCACCACCATGTTGTGCTTCTTTGCCAGCTTCTGACAGAATCTGCTGGTGGGTCCGTCCTCTGCTGACTCAGCAAATTCCGTCCAAGGAAGCTTCTCTCTCGTACAGAAGGCAAAGGGCATAGTCCATGCTTCCTGGAAACAGATGATGTTCACTCCGCACACAGCGGCCACCTCTACAATGGATTCTATGCGTCTGTGAAGGGCAGTGACCTGTTTTGCCACAGGGGCATCTGCAGGCAGGGGAGTTCTGTTCTGAACAAGTCCCACACGCACGGTCCGAGGAGGTCTCAGCTGCTCCTCTGCGGCCTCAAAGGCATACCCCTGCAGCTCAAAGTCCCCTTCGGAGGTGGCTTCAAAAGCCCTGCTGGGCAAGCTTCCTGGTTTCCTTGCCATAGAGAATGCGTTTCACCTCCCTCAAGTCTGCGGGTGGCAGATGCTTCTCCAAACATTGCTCCAGCGACTCCCATTCAGGCCCCGCCATGGCCGGAGTCTGCAAGCGCGGAGGAGGGGCTGATGTCCAGCCTCCTTTAGGATTTTGATGGACTCCTGTCTCACATTTAAGTCTTTCAACCATTTGGAGTCTATTTTTGTGTGTGGTGTAAGGAAATGGTGCAGTTTCATTCTTCTGCATGTGGCTGTGCAATTTTCCCAACACCATTTGTTGAAGAGACTGTCTTTTTTCCATTGGACATTCTTTCCTGCTTTGTCGAAGATGACTTGACCATAGAGTTGAGGGTCCATTTCTGGGCTCTCTATTCTGTTCCATTGATCTATGTGTCTGTGTTTGTGCCAGTACCATACTGTCTTGATGATGACAGCTTTGTAATAGAGCTTGAAGTCTGGAATTGTGATGCCGCCAGCTTTGCTTTTCTTTTTCAACATTCCTCTGGCTATTCGGGGTCTTTTCTGCTTCCATAAATTTTAGGATTACTCCATTTCGTTGAAGAAAGTTCATTGCTTTAAATGTGTAGATTGCTGTAGGTAACATTGACATTTTCACAATATTTGTTCTTCCAATCCATGAGCATGGAACGTTTTTCTCCATTTCTTTGTGTCTTCCTCAATTTCTTTTTTTTTTTTTTTTAAGATTTTATTTATTTATTTGAGAGAGAGAATGAGATAGAGCATGAGAGGGGGTAGGGTCAGAGGGAGAAGCAGACTCCCTGCTGAGCAGGGAGCCCGATGCGGGATTCGATCCCAGGAGCCCGGGATCATGACCTGAGTCGAAGGCAGTCGCTTAACCAACTGAGCCACCCAGGCGCCCTCTTCCTCAATTTCTTTCATGAGTATTTTATAGTTTTCTGAGTACAAATTCTTTGCCTCTTTGGTTAGATTTATTCCTAGGTATCTTATGGTTTTGGGTGCAATTGTAAATGGGATCGACTCCTTAATTTTTCTTTCTTCTGTCTTGTTGGTATATAGAAATGCCACTGATTTCTGTGCATTGATTTTATATCCTGCCACTTTACTGAATTCCTCTATGAGTTCTAGCAGTTTTGGGGTGGAGTCTTTTGGGTTTTCCACATAAAGTATCATATCATCTGCAAAAAGTGAGAGCTTGACTTCTTTGCTGATTTGGTTGCCTTTTATTTCTTTTTGTTGTCTGATTGCTGTGGCTAGGACTTCTAATACTGTGTTGAATAGCAGTGGTGATAGTGGACATCCCTGCCGTGTTCCTGACCTTAGGGGGAAAGCGCTCAGCTTTTCCCCATTGAGAATGATATTAGCTGTGGGTTTTTCATAGATGACTTTTATGATATTGAGGTATGTACCCTCTATCCCTGCACTGTGAAGAGTTTTAATCAAGAAAGGATGCTGTACTTTGTCAGGTGCTTTTTCTGCATCTTTGGAGAGGATCATATGGTTCTTGTTCTTTCTTTTATTAATGTATTGTATCACATTGATTTGTAGATGTTGAACCAACCTTGCAGCCCAGGAATAAATCCCACTTGGTTGTGGTGAATAATCCTTTTAATGTACTGTTGGATCCTACTGGCTAGTATTTTGGTGAGAATTTTTGCATCCATGTTCATCAGGGATATTGGTCTGTAATTCTCCTTTTTGATGGGGTCTTTGTCTGGTTTTGGGATCAAGGTAATGCTGGCCTCATAAAACGAGTTTGGAAATTTTCCTTCCATTTCTATTCTTCAAAACAGCTTTAGAAGAATAGGTATTAATTCTTCTTTAAATGTTTGGTAGAATTCCCCTGGGAAGCCATCTGGCCCTGGGCTCTTGTTTGTTGGGAGATTTTTGATGACTGCTTCAATTTCCTTAGTGGTTATGGGTTTGTTCAGCTTTTCTATTTTTTCATGGTTCAGTTTTCGTAGTTTATACAGCTCTAGGAGTGCATCCATTTCTTCCAGATATCTAATTTGCTGGCATAGAGTTGCTCATAATATGTTCTTATAGTTGTTTGTATTTCTTTTTTGTTGGTTGTGGTCTCTCCTCTTCCATTCATGATTTTATTTATTTGGGTCATTTCTCTTTTCTTTTTGATAAATCTGGCCATGGGTTTATCAGTCTTATTAATTCTTTCAAAGAACCAACTCCTAGTTTTGTTGATCTGTTCTACTGTTTTGGTTTCTATTTCATTGATTTATGCTCTGATCTTTATTATTTCTCTTCTCTTGGTGGGTTTAGGCTTTATTTGCTGTTCTTTCTCCAGCTCCTTTAGGTGTAGGGTTAAGTTGTGTATTTGAGACCTTTCTTGTTTCTTGAGAAAGGCTTGTCTTGCTATATACTTTCCTCTTAGGACCGCCTTTGCTGCATTCCAAAGATTTTGAACAGTTGTGTTTTCATTTTCATTTGTTTCCATGAATTTTTTAAATTCTTCTTTAATTTCCTGGTTGACCCATTCATTCTTTAGTAGGACGCTCTTTAACCTCCATGTGTTTGAGTTCTTTCCGACTTTCCTCTTGTGATTGAGTTCTAGTTTCAAAGCATTGTGGTCTGAAAATATGCATGGAATGATCCCAGTCTTTTGGTACCAGTTTAGACCTTATTTGTGACCCAGGATGTGATCTATTCTGGAGAATGTTCCATTTGCAGTAGAGAAGAATGTGTATTCTGTTGCTTTGGGATGGAATGTTGTGAATATATCTTTGAAGTCTTCTCTGGTCCAGTGTGTCATTTAAAGCCTTTATTTCCTTGTTGATCTTTTGCTTAGATGATCTGTCCATTTCAGTGAGGGGATGTAAAAGTCCCCTACTGTTATTGTATTCTTGTCAATGTGTTTCTTTGATTTTGTACTAATTGGCTCAAATAATTGGCTGTTCCCATGTTAGGGGCATAGATATTTACAGTTGTTAGATCTTCTTGTTGGATAGACCCTTTAAATATGATGTAGTGTCCTTCCACATTTCTTTTTATATTCTTTGGTTTAAAATCTAATTTGTCTGATATAAGGATTGCCACCCCAGCTTTCTTTTGATGTTCATTAGCATGGTAAATCATTTTCCACCCTCTCATTTTAAATCTGGAGGTCTCTTTGTGTCTAAAATGAGTCTCTTGCAGACAGCATATCGATGGGTCTTGTTTTTTAATTCAATCTGATACCCTGTGTCTTTATTCATTTATTTATTTTTAAGATTTTATTTATTCATTTGAGAGAGAGGATACAGAGAGAGACCAAGCAGGGGGAGAGGCAGAGGCAGAGAGAGAGGGAGAAGCAGGCTCCCTGCTGAGCCAGGAGCCCGATGTGGGGCTTGATCCCAGGACCCTAAGATCATGACCTGAGCCAAAGGCAGACGTTTAACCATCTGAGCCACCCAGGAGCCCCTGATACCCTATGTCTTTTAATTGGAGGCATTTAGCCCATTTACATTCAGGGTAACTATTGAAAGATATGAATTTAGTGTCATCGTATTGCCTGTAAGGTGACTGTTACTGTATATTGTCTGTGTTCCTTTCTGATCTATGCTGCTTTTAGGCTCTCTCTTTGCTTAGAGGACCCCTTTCAATTTTCTTGTAGGGCTGCTTTGTGTTTGTAAATTCCTTTACTTTTTGTTTGTCCTGGAGGCTTTTTATCTCTCCATCTATTTTCAATGACAGCCTAGCTGGATATAGTATTTTTGGCTGCATATTTTTCTCATTTAGTGCTCTTGAATATATCATGCCAGTCCTTTCTGGCCTGCCAGGTCTCTGTGGATAGGTCTGTTGCCAATCTAATGTTTCTACCATTATAGGTTACATATCTCTTCTCCCGAGCTGCTTTCAACTCTTTGTCTCTGAGACTTGTAAGTTTTACTATTAGATGTCGGGGTGTTGACCTATTTTTATTGATTTTGGGGGGGTTCTCTGTGCCTCTTGGATTTTGATGCCTGTTTCCTTCCCCAAATTGGGGAAGTTCTGTGCTATAGTTTGCTCCAATATACCCTCTGCCCCTCTTCTTCTGGGATCCCAATTATTCTAATATTGTTTCATCTTTTGGTGTCACTTATCTCTTGAATTCTGCCCTCATGATCCAGTAGTTGTTTCTCTTTTTTTCTTAGGTTCCTTATTTTTCATCATTTGGTCTTCTATATCACTAATTCTCTCTTCTGCCTCATTTTTCTTAGCAGTTAGAGCCTCCATTTTTGATTGCACCTCATTAATAGCCTTTTTGATTTCAACTTTGTTAGATTTTAGTTCTTATACTTCTGCAGAAAGGGTTTCTCTAATATCTTCCATGCTTTCTTTCAAGCCCAGCTAGTATCTTTAAAATCGTCATTCTGAACTCTAGTTCCGACATCTTACTAATGTCTGTATTGATTAGGTCCTTGGCAGTTGGTACTTCCTCTTGTTCCTTTTTTTGAGGTGATGTTTTCCGTCTTGTCATTTTGTCCAGAGGAGAATAGATGAACACGAGAACAAAATGCTAACAGGTAACAATGACCCCAGAAAAATATACACTAAACAAATCAGAAGAGACCTTCCACAAAGTGACTGCTTTTCTGTTCAGATAGTTACTCTTTTTTTCTTTGATTTCCTGTTGAGTTCGTAGGTGTTCAGAATGGTTTGATCCCTATCTAGCTAAATTCCTGGGACCAGACAAAATTTAGTTCTCCTACTCCTCCACCATCTTTCTCTTCCCCTAAAGCATTAACTTCGAACGTCTGAAGAATCATGGTAAAAATGCCATGAGTTCTCTGTGCTGCATTCCCCTAGCACTGGGATTTTGCTTTTCTCATTGATTGGGAAACTTCTTCTTGGCTGGATGTTCTTGCTGATCTTCTGGGGAGGGGCCTGTTGCTGTGGTTCTCAAATGTCTTTGCCTGATGCAGAATTGCCCAGCCCTTGCCAGGGGCCAGGCTAAGTAATCTGCTCGGGTTTGTTCTTGGTAGCTTTTGTTCTCTGAAAGCTTTCCATACAGCTTTGGAGGATGAGAGTGAATATGGCCTCCCATTCTCTGGCCCCAGAGGAGCCGAGAGCTCAGTGCCCCACTCCTCCGTGTGCCCTCAGAGAAAAGCAGTCAGTCACTGTCTCCCTGGTCTCTTGCCGCACTCCGTGCTCACCCAGCCTGTGACCTAGCGTTTCTATCTCTGGCACACTCAGTTTGGAGTCTCCAAACCTGGCAGATTCCTGTGGTGTGCTCTGGTGCCACTCCTCCCGGGGCAGGAACGGGAGTCTTCCCGGATCTTCCACTTGTTGGGTCCCTGCTGGAAGAGTAGTGGCCTGATTGGGCCACAATCACGGTTTATCACAACTCCAGCTGAGAGCCCACTCCTTGGCTCCGTCTCTGCACCTGGCTTCCCTGCTCGATATCTGGGACCTCTGCTGTACTCAGGCACCCCTGCTCTTTCTGTGACCCCGAGGGTCCTGAGACCACACAGTCCCAGCGTGGGTTCCAAGTCCTGCTTAGCCACTGGAGCGATGTCCCTCAGCGGAGCAGACTTCTAAAAATTGCAGTTTTGTGCTCTGCTGCTCTATCACTTGCCAGTAGCTGGCTGACAGAGGCTCCCCCCACCCCATCTATCTTCCCACAGATCGCCTCATATTCACTTCTCCACACATTCTGCCTTCCAGAAAGTGGTCGCTTTTCTGTTCATCAAATTGCTGCTATTCTTTTCTTTGATCTCCTGTTGAGTTTGTAGGTGTTCTGAATGGTTTGATAACTATCTAGCTGAATTCCTGTGGCCAGAGAAAATTTAGGTCTCTTACTCCTCCGCCATCTTGCTCCAATTAAATTTTTTAAGAAAATGACTTGGATCTTTGGGGGTTTTTACGGAATTAAATAGAAAAATCCTTGAATGCTGAAAAACACACTGGAAGTTACTGTTCTGACCTGAAAATTGGGAAACTGAGCTGAGGGCAAGTCAAGCCTTTCTTGACCAATGATAAGCTGTATTTCTGCAGTTTTGCACCAAGGAGCTCAATTATGAGCTTCCAGGCTCTCACAGTTCACTAAGCATAGTTACTGTTCACTTTACACAACCTTCTTTTGGGTTTACTTTCCTAGGCTGACCAAACTGCAGAGCTTGTCCCTGGCGTTAGCTGCTTCTCTTGAAATCTCAGCACTATGGTCTTGGGCAGGTGACTTAACCCTTTGTGCAAATATTTCCTCAGTAATCAGGGTTCATTAGTGTACCTATCTGATAGAGTTGAGAAATCAGTGAATTAATCTGATATATTTAAGGGTTGGTACTCGGGTTGGCATATATTAGATCCTGAGTTACTGTCACTGTCTTCAGTCATCATCACATTGTCATGTTTGTTGTCATTATCATCATTACAGTGTTTTTCACACTCATACTTACTGTCCTATCATTCCTCCTAGGTAAGCATCCTCTTCTCACTTTTCTTCACATTCTTTATTCCCTCCTGTAAACAATCTGAACCATATTTTAGGTTAAAATCTTGTTCATACTTGGCTTCTTCTCCCCACTCTTACCCAATTTGTAGGATATTCTCTTTATTCTGTCTCATGTAGGTGAGATTTAAAATTTTTGGCCATTAATTCCACTCCCCTGCAAGGTATATTTGAAGCTGTTTGTAATCATGTTTATTCTTTGGAAGAAATTCAGTTTTTGGTAGTGGATGCCACATTTTCAGTTTATTTTTTCTGTTCTATTCTGAAATCTATTAACAAGGGACCTAATTTAATATCTATTATTTCAAATTCAGTCTTTGCTGCTGTAGCACATGATAAAACATGAGAATGTATGTTTTATATTCTTTTATCTACTGGGTATTCATTTATTTGTTGATTTTATCTGTATATGATAATTAAGGGTTTTTATTAGTATATATAAAAGAAGAATTTTCTAAGATATTTAAAAGTTGTTTTATTGAAATAGCTATAAAAGTGAGTGGGAAATTTGAAGATATTTTTCTGACTTCATTTTCTGCCAATTTTATTTTACAGGAATCAAGAATCCAGTCTCCGTTGCAAACAGACTCTTGTGTGAGGGGCAGAAGGGCAAGCTCTCGGCTGGCCGAATTCCTCCCTGGTAACTGCTTTGTTCTGCCTGACTTTCCCTGGGTCTTTGGTCTTTGGTGCATGTGGTGTTTGAAGGCTATTTTTATCCACAGAAGGCTGATGTTGTTGGTTACACACCAGCAGTAGCTTGCCTTTGAGAGGAAGACACACTTTGTTCTATAATCTTGGAACATTTTGTACACTTGATAGCGCTTCAGATGCAATAGAATATTACAGATTAAAGCAGAAAAGAGATCAGAGTTAATTTTTGGTTTTGTAGTTGATTACAGAGATGTTTTTGCTGTTCCTAAGTGCACAGTTGGGGTCTTTTATTATGAAACTTTAAAAGTCCAGAGTCCAAACTAATTTTAATTTTGAGATGATCCTAGAATAAAAGTACCTTATTTTTCTCTTCTGGAGAATCACATTGTGATGTTAAGGTTAGTAAGATTACATTTTTCTCCATCATTAACATACAATTGTCATTAAAAAAATCTCTGAACTTTTCAAGTATTTGTAAATGTAGAGAGAACATTGTAAAGAGCCCTCAGGAACCTGTCATCCGGCTCCAGTAACTAACATGTTTTTGCCCTTAATCTATACTCAGTCTTTTTCCTATAGTATTTTTTTAATTAAAAAAATTTTTTTAGAGTTTATTTTATTCATTTATTGATTTTAAGCAATCTCCACAACCAACTTGGGACTCGAACTCATGACCCGGAGATCAAGATTCCCATGCTCCTCCGACTGAGCCAGCCAGGCACCCCTTTCCTATAGTATTTTAAAGGAAATCCTTGATATGATATTTTTTACCCTTAAATAATTTTGTGAATTGCTTTATATTTACAAAACATAATCATTATTCCATTAGCATGCCTGATAATAATAACAAATATGCTTCAGTGCCACTACACTTCAGTTTATGTTCAGCATGCCCAGCTGTGAAGTTTATGTTAATGTTCTGTGTTGAAAGTTGTGACAACAGTACTATATCACTTTGACTGTTGTAATTTGAAGTCGTAGAAAATAAATTAGTATAGTTTTGAAAAGTCTTGAAACCTCTTACCCAAATATACTCAAGTAATCATTTTAATCATATACTTGTCAGGTGTTTAATTGTGATACTAGAAAGGTCAATTTTAAAAATTTTTGGAGAACTACAGTTTTAATGTTTGTGTCTTCAATAAGGAAGGATAAGGAGAAGCAAATGGGAAATTTTGAGATTGTTTATAATACATGTTTGGTTGATATCAGTAAGTTTACTTTTATAACTCTGAAAGTAGGAAAAGTAGGAAAAGTGGTAAAGAATTTGAAACCTTTTTTTTTTTAAGATTTTATTTATTTATTTGTGAGAGAGACAGAAATAGTGACAGCATGAGTGGGGAGGAGAGGGAGAAGGACCCTGGGATCATGACCTGAGCCAAAGGCAGATGCTTAACTGACTGAGCCACCCAGGCGCCCCTGGACTGAACCCTTTCTAATGGCATCCTTATCCTCCCCGTTGTTCCACACCCTTACCCTGACTCTGTCTCTGCCCCTGCTCCTAGGTAGCAGTTGTCTTGATTTTAAGCTTCTCTTATTCCCATATATTCCTTCACAGTATTACAACATAGACAGTACTCTAGTTTTTTAATGCTGTATATAGTATATATGTACATAGATGTACAAAGAAGGCCTGGAAAGAAGGTTATCAAACTCACTGTGGTTAACCTCTGTGAAGAAGGAAGGAGGGAACAAGATGAAGCAGTTTTCAAAGGGGACATGTGCAATATTTTTGTATTTTACAAAGATAAA
Organism: Eumetopias jubatus; assembly: GCF_037043125.1. Classification (NCBI taxonomy): domain Eukaryota; kingdom Metazoa; phylum Chordata; class Mammalia; order Carnivora; family Otariidae; genus Eumetopias; species Eumetopias jubatus. The sequence goes on from NW_028274815.1 coordinate 101,628,148, forward strand.
ATATATGGGAAAAAGTGATGGCCATCTCTCCATTAAAATGATAGCATATTGTGATGCTACACTTGTCTGCAACTAGCTGTCTCATCTTCTCATGTACATAGTCCTTCAGCTTTATTCTTTGTTTTCAGAATTGTTTTGACCATTTTAGGCATTTTGCATTTCCGTATGAATTTTAGAATTAGCTTATTTCTAGAAATAGCCTGCTAGAATTTTGATTAAGATTGCATCATATCCATTTATTAAAGTCTCATTTAACCTCTCTGACCAGTGTTTTATAGTTTTCAGTGTACAGGTCTTACACAGCTTTTATCAAATTTATACTTATTTCATTCTTCTTTTAAAAAAGATTTTATTTATTTGAGTGAGAGAGACAGAGAGCACATGTGAGGGAGGGAGAGAGGGCCACAGGAACAGGGAGAGGGAGAAGCTGACTCCCTGCTGAGCTTGGAGCCTGATGTGGGGTTTGATCTCAGGACCCTGAGATCACAACCTGAGCCAAAACCAAGAATCAACCGCTTAACCGACTGTGCCACCCAGGTGCCCCACGTATTTCATTCTTTTTGGTAGTATGATAAATTACATATATAATATGTGTTAATTTCCAATTGTTCCTTGCCAATATAGAAATATTGATTTTATTACATTGAAATTCTTTCTTGGGAATTTGCTAAATTCTTTTGTTTTATAGTATCATTTTTATAGATTTGATAAGATTTTCTACATAGACAGTAATGTGTTCTGAAAATAAAGATTGTTTTATTTCTTCCTCTCTAATCTGGGTTCCTTTAATTAATTTCCTTTTCTTTATTACAGTGGCTAGGATCTTCAATGCAATGTGGAATAGAAATGTGACAGTGGAAAAAAAAATGTGAGAGTGGGCATTCGTGCCTTGTTTGTGATCTTAGGGTGGAAGCATTTGGTCTTTTACCCTTAAGTGTGATGATTGCTGTAGGTTTATCATAGATACTCTTTATTATACTGAGAAAGTGCCCTTCTTAGTGTTATAGGAGTTTTTAATAGGAATGAGTGTTCTTTCTCAAATTCTTTTCTGCATCTATTAAGATGATCTTATAATTTTTCTTATTTAGTCAATTAGTGATTAGTTGATTTTCAACTGTTAAAGCAACGCTTGCATTCCTGGCATAAATTCCACTTGGTCATAACGTATTATCCTTTTGATATATTGTCAGATCCAATTTCCTAAGATTTTGTGAAGAATTTTTGTATGTCATATATTATGAGATATATTGGTCTGTAGTTTTCTTTTTTTTTTATTATTATGTTATTCACCATACATTACATCATTAGTTTTCGATGTAGTATTCCATGATTCATTGTTTGAGGATAATACCCAGTGCTCCATGCAGTACGTGCCCTCTTTACTACCCATCACCAGGCTAACCCATCCCCCTACCCCCCTCCCCTCTAGAACCCTCAGTTTGTTTCTCAGAGTCCATAGTCTCTCATGATTCTTCTCCCCCTCCGATATCCCCCTCTTCGTTCTTCCCTTCCTGCTATCGTCTTCCTTTTTTTTTTTTTTTTTTTTAACATAGAATGTTATTTGTTTCGGAGGTACAGGTCTGGGATTCAACAGTCTTACAAAATTCACAGCACTCACCATAGCACATACCCTCTCCAGTGTCTATCACCCAGCCACCCCATCCCTTCCACCCCCCCACCACTCCAGCAACCCTCAGTTTGTTTCCTGAGATTAAGAATTCCTCATATCAGTGAGGTCATATGATACATGTGTTTCTTTGATTGACTTATTTCGTGCAGCATAATACCCTCCAGTTCCATCCATGTCGTTGCAAATGACAAGATCTCATTCCTTTTGATGGCTGCATAATATTCCATTCTATATATATATTACATCTTCTTTATCCATTCGTCTGTCGATGGACATCTTGGCTCTTTCCACACTTTGACTATTGTGAATATTGCTGCTATAAACATTGGGGTGCACGTACCCCTTCGGATCCCTACATTTGTATCTTTGGGGTAAATACCCAGTATTGCAGTTGCTGGGTCGTACGGTAGCTCTATTTTCGACTTTTTGAGGAATGTCCATACTGTTTTCCAGAGGGTCTGCACCACCTTGCACTCCCACCAACAGTGTAGGAGTGTTTCCCTTTTCTCTGCATCCCCGCCAACATCTGTCGTTTCCTGACTTGTTAATTGTAGCCATTCTGACTGGTGTGAGGTGATATCTCATTGAGGTTTTGATTTGGATTTCCCTGATGCCGAGTGATATTGAGTACTTTTTCATGTGTCTGTTGGCCATTTGGATGTCTTCTTTGGAAAAATGTCTGCTCATGTCTTCTGTCCATTTCTTGATTGGATCATTTGTTCTTTGGGTGTTGAGTTTAATTAGTTCTTTATAGATTTTGGATACTAGCCCTTTATCTGATAGGTCATTTGCAAGTATCTTCTCCCATTCTGTCGGTTGTCTTTTGGTTTTGTTGACTGTTTTCTTTGCTGTGCAAAAGCTTTTTATCTTGATGAAGTCCCAGTAGTTCCTTTTTGCCTTGCTTCCCTTGCCTTTGGCGATGTTTCTAGGAAGAAGTTGCTGCGGCTGAGGTCGAAGAGGTTGCTGCCTGTGTTCTCCTTTAGGATTTTGATGGACTCCTGTCTCACATTTAAGTCTTTGAACCCTTTTGAGTCTATTTTTGTGTGTGGTGTAAGGAAATTGTGCAGTTTCATTCTTCTGCATGTGGCCGTCCAATTTTCCCAACACCATTTGTTGAAGAGACTGTCTTTTTTCCATTGGACATTCTTTCCTGCTTTGTCGAAGATGACTTGACCATAGAGTTGAGGGTCCATTTCTGGGCTCTCTATTCTGTTCCATTGATCTATGTGTCTGTGTTTGTGCCAGTACCATACTGTCTTGATGATGACAGCTTTGTAATAGAGCTTGAAGTCTGGAATTGTGATGCCGCCAGCTTTGCTTTTCTTTTTCAACATTCCTCTGGCTATTCGGGGTCTTTTCTGGTTCCTTACAAATTTTAGGATTATTTGTTCCATTTCTTTGAAAAGAGTGGATGGTATTTTGATAGGGATTGCTTGAATGTGTAGATTGCTCTAGGGAAAATTGACATCTTCATAATATTTGTTCTCCCAATCCATGAACATGGAACGTTTTTCCATTTTTTTCTGTCTTCCTCAGTTTCTTTCATGAGTATTTTATAATTTTCTGAGTACAGATTCTTTGCCTCTGGTTAAATTTATTCCTAGGTATCTTATGGTTTTGGGTGCAGTTATAAATGGGATCAACTCCTTAATTTCTCTTTCTTCTGTCTTGTTGGTGTATAGAAATGCCACTGATTTCTGTGCATTGATTTTATATCCTGCCCCTTTACTGAATTCCTCTATGAGTTCTAGCAGTTTTGGGGTGGAGTCTTTTGGGTTTTCCACATAAAGTATCATATTATCTGCAAAAAGTGAGAGCTTGACTTCTTCTTTGCCGATTTGGTTGCCTTTTATTTCTTTTTGTTGTCTGATTGCTGTGGCTAGGACTTCTAATACTGTGTTGAATAGCAGTGGTGATAGTGGACATCTCTGCCGTGTTCCCGATGTTAGGGGGAAAGCTCTCAGTTTTTCCCCATTGAGGATGATATTCGCTGTGGGTTTTTCATAGATGGCTTTTATGATACTGAGGTATGTACCCTCTATCCCTGCACTGTGAAGAGTTTTAATCAAGAAAGGATGCTGTACTTTGTCAAGTGCTTTTTCTACATCTTTGGAGAGGATTATATGGTTCTTGTTCTTTCTTTTATTAATGTATTGTATCACATTGATTGATTTGTAGATGTTGAACCAACCTTGTAGCCCAGGAATAAGTCCCACTTGGTTGTGGTGAATAATCCTTTTAATGTACTGTTGGATCCTATTGACTGGTATTTTGGTGAGAATTTTTGCATCCATGTTCATCAGGGATATTGGTCTTTAGTTCTCCTTTTTGATGGGGTCTTTGTCTGGTTTTGGGATCAAGGTAATGCTGGCCTCATAAAATGAGTTTGGAAGTTTTCCTTCCATTTCTGTTTTTTGGAACACTTTCAGAAGAATAGGTATTAATTCTTCTTTAAATGTTTGGTAGAATTCCCCTTGGGAAGCCATCTGGCCCTGCGCTTTTGTTTGTTGGGAGATTTTTGATGACTGCTTCAATTTCCTTAGTGGTTATAGCTCTGTTCAGGTTTTCTATTTCTTCCTGGTTCAGTTTTGGTAGTTGGTAGGTCTGTAGGAATGAATCCATTTCTTCCAGATTATCTAATTTGCTGGCATATAGTTGCTCATAATATGTTCTTATAGTTGTTTGTATTTCTTTTTTTTGGTTGTGATCTCTCCTCTTTCATTCACGATTTTATTTATTTCGGTCATTTCTCTTTTCTTTTTGATAAGTCTGGCCAGGGGTTTATCAGTCTTGTTAATTCTTTCAGAGAACGAACTCCTAGTTTTGTTGATCTGTTCTACTGTTCTTTTGGTTTCTATTTCATTGATTTATGCTCTGATCTTTATTATTTCTCTTCTCCTGCTGGGTTTAGTCTTTATTTGCTGTTCTTTCTCCAGCTCCTTTAGGTGTAGGGTTAGGTTCTGTATTTGAGACCTTTCTTGTTTTTTGAGAAAGGCTTGTATTGCTATATACTTTCCTCTTAGGACTGCCTTTGCTGCATTCCAAAGATTTTGAACAGTTGTGTTTTCATTTTCGTTTGTTTCCATGAATTTTTTTAATTGTTCTTTAATATCCTGGTTGACCCAATCGTTCTTAGTAGGATGCTCTTTAGCCTCCATGTACTTGAGTTCTTTCCAATTTTCCTCTTGTGATTGAATTCTATTTTCAAAGCATTGTGGTCTGAAAATATGCATGGAATGATCCCAGTCTTTTGGTACCAGTTTAGACCTTATTTGTGACCCAGGATGTGATCTATTCTGGAGAATGTTCCATGGGCATTAGAGAAGAATGTGTATTCTGTTGCTTTGGGATGGAATGTTCTGAATATATCTGTGACGTCCATTTGGTCCAGTGTGTCATTTAAAGTCATTATTTCCTTGTTGATCTTTTGCTTAGATGATCTGTCCATTTCAGTGAGGGGGGTGTTAAAGTCCCCCACTATTATTGTATTGTTGTCAATGTGTTTCTTTTCTTTTATTATTAATTGGCTTATATAATGGGCTGCTCCCATGTTAGGGGCATAGATATTTACAATTGTTAGATCTTGTTGGATAGACCCTTTAAGTAGGATATAGTGTCCTTCCTCTTTTTTTACAGTCTTTGTTTTAAAATCTGATTTATCTGATATAAGAATTGCCACCCCAGCTTTCTTTTGATATCCATTAGCATGGTAAATGGTTTTCCACCGCCTGACTTTCAATCTGGGGGTGTCTTTGCATCTAAAATGAGTCTGTTGCAGACAGCATATTGATGAGTCTTGTTTTTTTATCCAGTCTGTTAGCCTGTGTCTTTTGATTGGGGCATTTAGCCCACTTACATCCAGGTTACCTATTGAAAGATAGGAATTTAGTGCCATTGTATTTCCTAAGGTGTAAGGTGACTGTTACTGTATATTGTCTGTGTTCCTTTCCAGTCTATGTTACATTTAGGGTCTGTCTTTGCTTAGAGGACCCCTTTCAATATTTGTTGTAGGGCTTGTTTCGTGTTTGCAAATTCCTTTAGTTTTTGTTTGTCCTGGAAGCTTTTTATCTCTCCTATTTTCAATGACAGCCTAGCTGGATATAGTATTTTGGCTGCATATTTTTCTCATTTAGTGCTCTGACTATATTATGCCAGCCCTTTCTGGCCTGCCAGGTCTCTGTGGATAGTTCTGTTGCCAATCTAATGTTTCTGCCATTGTAGGTTACATATCTATTCTCCCGAGCTGATTTCATGATTTTCTCTTTGTCTCTGAGATTCGTAAGTTTAGTATTAGATGTCAGGGTGTTGACCTATTTTTGTTGATTTTGAGGGGAGTTCTTTGTGCCTCCTGGATTTTGATGCCTCTTTTCTTCCCCAAATTAGGGAAGTTCTGTGGTATAGTTTGCTCCAGTATACCCTCTGCCCCTCTCTCTCTTTCTTCTGGGATTTCAATTATCCTTTTTTTTTTTTTAGATTTTATTTATTTATTCGACAGAGAGAGAGAGACAGTGAGAGAGGGAACACAAGCAGTGGGGAGTGGGAGAGGGAGAGGCAGCCTTCCCACAAAACAGGGAGCCTGATGCGGGGTTCGATCCCAGGACCATGGGATCATGACCTGAGCCGAAGGCAGAAACTTAACGACTGAGCCACCCAGGCGCCTCTGGGATTCCAATTATTCTAATATTGTTTCATCTTATGGTATCAGTTATCTCTCTAATTCTTCCCTCGTGATCCCGTAGTTTGTCTTTTTCTCAGCTTCTTTATTTTCCCATCATTTGGTCTTCTATATCACTAATTCTCTCTTGTGCCTCATTTATCCTAGCACTTAGAGCCTCCATTTTTTATTGCACCTCATTAATAGCCTTTTTAATTTTGACTTGGTTAAATTTTAGTTCTTTTATTTCTCCAGAAAGTGTTTCTCTCATATCTTCCATGCTTTTTTCAAGCCCAGCTAGTGTCTTTAAAATCATCATTCGGAATAGTAGTTCTGACATCTTACTAATGTCCGTATTGATTAGGTCCCTGGCAGTCTGTACTGCCTCTTGTTCCTTTTTCTGAGGTGATGTTTTCCGTCTTGTCATTTTGTCCAGAGGAGAACAGATGAATCAGAGAACAAAATGCTAACAGGGTAACAGCCTCCCCAGAAAATATACACTAAAGAAATCAGAAGAGACCTTAAACCAGGGGAACAGAAAAGGAAAGAAAGCAAAAAGAAAAAAAAAAAGAAAAAAAGATTAAAAAAAAACAAAAACAAACAACCAAAAAAAACCAGAATATGATCAAATATCAGGCTGGTGCATAGATCAGTGCCATACAGTAGATTTTGGGCATATTTTGGTCTGTTATTAGAATGTGCCTCCCAAAATTTTAAAGAAAGAAAAACTTATATATGTCAGAAATAAGGATTAATATGATGAAGGGATGGACTGTGACTGTAAAGATGAAGATTATAAAAGATTGTATAAAGGAATTGATAAGATAAGGAATTGGTTGAAAAAAGAAAAAAGAGGATTTAAAAAAAAAAAGGGAGAGAATGTGATCAGGCAGCAGACTAGAACAAAGCCATACACTAGAGATTTAGGGTATATTTTGGTCTGTTAGAAGAAAGCGTATCCCAAAATTTTAAAGAGAGAACATTTACAACATATATATATATACATATATATATATATATATATATATATATATACACACCAAAAATAAGTTTAACTACTATGAAGGGATAGAATATGACTCTAAAATGAAAAATAAAAAAGATTTTTTTAAAAAAGAATTGATCAGATTTTGGTTGAAAAAAGGAAAAAGAAAAATTGAAAAAAAAATAAAACCAGTTATAAAAAAATTAACTTTGAAAGACTAAAGAATTATGGGAAAAAAGCCATTTATTCTGTGTGCAGTATTCTGCTAGCACTGGAGTTCTGCTGTTCTCATTGATCAGTAAACTTGGTCTTGGCTGGCAGTTCTTGCTGATCTTTTGGTGGACGGGCCTGTTCCTGTGGTTCCTAAATGTCTTTGCCAGAGGCGGAATTGTCCCTCCCTTGCCCCTCCGGGCTAAGTAATCTGCTTGGGTTTGTTCTCTGGAGGTTTTGTTCCCTGCAAGCTTTCTGTACAGCTTTGGAGGACGAGAGTGAAGATGGCGGCCTCCCAATCTCCGCCCTGGAGGAGCTGAGAACTTGGGGCCCCACTCCTCAGTGAGTCCCCAGAGAAAAGCAGTCACTCCCATCTCCCCGTCTCTGGCTGCATGCCCGTGCTCACTCGACCTGTGACCAAGCTTTTCTATCTCTGGCACACCACCCCGTGTGGAGTCTCCAAACCCAGCAGATCTCTGGGGTGTGCTCCCACACCGCTCCTCCTGGGGGAGGAAGGGGATTCTCCCTGGATCTGCTGCTTGTTGGGTCCCTGCTGGAAGAGCAGTGGCCCGAATGTGCTGCAGAGCCCACTCCTTGGCTCCATCTCTGCACCTGGCTTCCTTGCTCCGATACCTGGGTGCTCTGTTGCACTCAGGCACCCCTGGTCTTTTGACCCTGAGGGTCCTGAGACCACACTGTCACAGTGAGGGTTCTGCCCCCCACTTAGCCACTGGAGTGTCGTCCGTCAGCAGAGCAGACTTCTAAAAGTTCCGATTTTGTGCTCCGCTGCTCTATCACTTGCTGCTAGTGGCTGACAGAGGCCCCCTCCCCTGCTGTCTATCCTCCCGAATATCGCCTTGGATTCACTTCTCCGCACATCCTACCTTCCAGTAAGTGGTCATTTTTCTGTTTAGAGAGTTGCTGTTATCCTTTTCTTCAATCTCCTGTTGAGTTCGTAGCCGTTCTGAATGGTTTGATCCCTATCTAGTTGAATTCCTGGGACCAGACGAAATTTAGGTTTCCTGCTCCTCCGCCATCTTTCTCCTCCCCACCGGTCTGTAGTTTTCTTATAAAATCTTTGTTTTCAGTTTATTTTGCATCTGGATATGTAGGGAAATATACTTTATCAAATTTGGAATATGTTTTTGGCTATTAATTTTTCATATATATTTTCTGATTCCTATCCTTTAGGACTCCAGTTGTATGTGTATTTCACCTCTTGAAGTCGTACAGATCACTAATAAATTATTTACTTTTTCCATTCATTTTTCTCTTTGTTTCATTTTGAATAGTTTCCATTGCTGTTTTCAAGTTCACTATTTTTCTACAATATCTAATCATTTGTTAATCACATCAAGTTTATTTTTCATCTCTGACATTGTAGACATCTTCAGAAGTTTGATTTTGTTGCAGCTTTAAAAAGTGTCTTCTATGTATCTACTTAACATGTTTAATCTTTCCTGTAGCTTCTTGAACATTTGAATAGAGTATAATAATTGCTAATATCTTTGTTTACTATTTACTCTCATCTTTGTCATTTCTGAGTTGTTTTCAATTGAAATATTTCTCTCCTCTTTATTGGGTGCATTTCCTTATTTGCATGCTTTGTAATTTTTTATTTCATTCAAGGCATTGTGAGTTTTATCTATTTGGTGCCAAATATTTCACAATTTTAATAAATATTCTTGAGCTTTATTCTAGGGTGTGGCTAAGTTATTTAGAACCAGGTTCATCCTTTCAGGTCTTGCTGTATACTTTGTTACATGAAACTAGAGAAGCATTTAGCCTTGAGCTAATTTTGCTTTGCTATTGGGTAAAACTCTTTGGAGTACTATAACAGATGTACTTAGAATGAGGTTTCTTACTTTCACTGATGGGAACAGGAGCTGAGCTGTTCCTGTCCCTTTGTGAACTTGGGGCTTGTTTTCTCTAAAACTTTTGTGGTATTCTTTCCCAGGGCTTGGGTGATTTCCTATTACACATACACTCATCTCTATTCAGCTGAAGACAAGAGGGGACTGTGCAGATATCAGAGTCCTTTCTCTTTGCAGCTCTCTCCTCTCTAGTACTTTGCCCTGTGAACCCTGGCTGTCGGGGCTTTTCTGGATGCCCAGCTGTTTCTCTTCAACTGAGAAACTGCTGGGCTTTGCCTGAATTCTTTCTGTGCCATGGCCTGGAACCTGTCTAGGCAGTAAGCTGGGCCAGTCATAGGGTTTACCTTTTTTGTTTCCTTTCTCTCAAGGATCACTGTCTTTATGTTGCCTACTAATATCTGAAAACTATTGTTTCCTACATTTTGTCTGATTTTCAAAACAGTTTCTTCAGGCAAGAGTGTAAATTTGTTCCCTGTTATTCCATCTTGTCCAGAAGCAGAAATCTCTCATATTCCTGGAAGTTTATTGTATACCCTCAGTAATTGAGAAAAAAATTCCTTGAGTGTCCTAAATAAACAAAACCAAATTTATCATGTTTTTACTTTGAGCTTATTTTCATATGACCCTAATAAATCTAGTTATCTAATTTCTGTAATGATAATAGCTAACATTTGTTGCATTTATACACTATATCATGCACTGTTTTATGTGTTTTGCATGCATTAGCTCATAAAAATTATACAATGATTTGTGAAGAGAAGACACATTTTGCAGATAATGAAACTGAGTCCCACACTTGACCACTTTTAGGCTATTAGAAAAATTTGGAGTCCTTTCATATCACATTAGAAGCAGCAGATTAGAAGTAAAGGGAAAATGGAATCCTCTTATAATAATGAGAAGTAACTATTTAATTATTCATTCATTTCCCCTTCACTCAGCAAATATTTATTGCTCATTATCTGTGTGCCAGGCATAAAGGTACAAAAACTGTCAAAGGCCGATGGAACACTTAGAAATCATGGTCCTCTGGTGTTATCTGTCACCACTGTATGGGGATGGCAAGGCATTACATACAATAGGTGTTTTTTAAGAGTTCTTTAAATAAAAAGTTCATGTATCTGTATACCTTAGTTTTTGGTTATAGCCACCATGATGTTGTATTGTTTCAGTTTTGGTGTTTGGTCAGATTCGTAGAGTATTTGGTATCTTCATAAACTTGGTGGGACTACCATCATAACCTGTGTCACATTTACCCAAGTTTCTTTATTTATAAAAGTATAGCTTGAATCTTTCTTTTTCCATTATGATAGGGTACAGCTTTGATAGGCATTATCATTTAGAACAGGAATTGGCAAACTGTGGCTTATGGGCCAAATCTGGTCTGCTGCTTGCTTTTGTAAATAAAGTTTTATTGGGACACAGCCTTACCCATTTGTATATGTATTGTCTATGGCTTGTGCATTGCAAAGGCCAAATAGAGTTGTTGCAAAAGAAACACTGTGGCTACAAAGCCAACCTATTTACTATCTGGCCCTTTACAGAAGAACTTTGCTGACTCCTAATATAGAAGTTATAATTTTTGGAAATTATGTTTCTTTTGATGAGAAAGGAAAAGGTAGACAAAGATTGTTTTATGTTTAGTATAAATGAAATCTTAAGGTGCTCAATTAGACCTTAGGATTTTTTTCAGAGACATATTTAGTTTTTGGTACATTGTTTATTTTCAAGTTCTGTTTAATCTATTATATTTCATAAATTCACTCAAATTTGTGCTACTTTTGTTGTATGAATGTGAAAAGACAAAAAAAAGACAATTCAAAAATGAAAGATTAAAAGAAACATAAGAGATCTATTAACTAATCAGGAGGTAGAGATTTAGATAGATTCCCATTTAAACCAAAGTTTAAAGAACAAAATAACAATAATAGAAAACATTTTATAAGACAACCAGAAAAATGTGAACATTGATGAGATATATTTTGATTCTAAAGATTGTTCATTTTTTTGTGTCAATTGCTTATGCTGAGGTTCTGTTTTTTAAGAAATAATTATTTATTTATTTATTTTTAAAAGATTATTTATTTGTCAGAGAGAGGGAAAGAGAGAGAGAGAGAGAGCACAAGCAGGGGAAGTGGCAGGCAGAGGGAGAAGCAGGCTCCCCACCGAGCAAGGAGTCTGATGTGGGACTTGATCCTAGGACCGTGGGATCATGACCTGAGCCGAAGGCAGATGCTTAACCGACTGAACCACCCATGTTTAAAAAGTCATTTTTTAAATGTAAAAAAATTGAAATTAAATTAAAAAAATCTTTTAAAGAGTTAAATTCTTACTATTTAGTTTGGTTGGTATGTTATTTCCAAATACCACAAGTTCCCCTTTATTTTCACTTTATAAGCTTTAAATGATCAATACCTACTAATTTGTCTTTCCTCAATTTTGTATATTTATGATGAATAAGGAAGCGATAGGTAAAATAGATAGAAATCAGTTTTTAAGTCCAAAGAAACAGCTCTCATTTTCTCCTGTATCTTTTCATCCAGAATAACATATTTTGATTATTGGGATCTCTGAGCATTCTTGAGAGCTTTCTAAATCACAAGATGACACGTTTTTAGACTGATGATAAAGTCATGGTTCTTTGGAAATGGGTGGTTTGCCATCCATGAGGTTGCAGTTCACATCTCATATTTGCCCAAATAGCTCTTTCTAGGAGGCTTGGCTGTGCTAACGTTGGCAGCAGCAGTTAGAGTACGGCTTGTTGAAGGTTTCAATCACCCCACCTCAGGGCTGCTCTCAGTAGAGTGTTGTTGCTTTTTGTTTTACATCATGTTGGACTTGTTTTCAGCATAACACAAGGAAAACGCTGTCCCTTAAGGAATTTTGACACCCTAGTTTATTACTATTTGTTTAATATCTTGCCAATGTTTATTTGATGCTTAGTTTGCTTTAGGCACTGTTGCGAATGCCTGGATATATCAGTGAAAAAACAAAGATTCCCACTCTTATGAAGCTTACGGTTTCTTTGGGGAAGATAGAAGTAAATAATAGATATAATATGTAAATTATAAAGTGTCTAGTATGTTAGAAGGTAGAAAAAAGAAAAATGTGGAAAGAGCAAAATGGCAGGGATTGGGAGTCCTGGATAGGTAGTTGGGTACAGTTTTAAATAGGTCTCATTAAGGGGATACATTTGAGCAGATGAGGGAATTTACCATTTGGGAAATAAGGACGAGTGTGATAGAGGGAACATTCAGGGTGAAGGATCGAGACTGGAAGTTCTTTGGCATATTTGTGTTTTGGGGAGGCTGAAGTAGAGTAAGCCAGGGGGCAAGAAGACTAAGAGATGAGGTAAGGAGGGAGCAGAAAGGATCAGATCACTTGGGATTCTCATGAAAACTCCAGGTTTGTGCAGGTTTTGAGAAGAGGAATGTCATTGTCTGACTTGTGTTTTACAAGGATGTCAGTGGCTGGTGAGCATAGGCTGGGGCAGGGAACAAAGCAAGGCATACATGAAAGTAATGAGTCCATTGCAACAATCCAGGTAACAGATGATGGTCGTTTAGACAAAGGTGGTAGCAGGAGAGGTGGTGAGAAGTGGTCAGATTCTGGATATATTACAAAGGTAGAGTCTATGGGATTTCCTAACTTGATTGAGACAAAATTTCTCTAAAAGTTTTCTCCTTGGAGAGTCATTAAGACTGAAAGAAATGTGAATTGATACTGCATTTAATGTTCTAGAAAGTGATTTTTTTGGACATGTTAGTATCATGTAGCTTTTCAGAATTTTAAAATGATTTCAAAAGCACTTATATGCCATTTTTGTGTGATTATTAACTACTAGACAGATCATTTTTGATAGTAAGAAACGGTCAGATATTCAGTATTCTTATCCATAAGATGGCATTCAGATAGTCAACTTCCTGTGAATATTGTAAAATGCCTCAACTATTTTAAAAACTTGCATAGCAGCCAATGGCAAATTGATTTAATTTAAAAGCAATGACTGTTTAAGAAATGAAAAATAAAACTAAGAATGTTTTGTAAAATGCCATTGATTCCAGATACAGGGATTGAACCCAAGATGACCAATGGGTGCGCTAAGATTTAGCTTCAAACTTCTCATCATTTAATATGTTACTTTGGCATCTCTTTTACATCTTCACATGAAGAGAAGTTATTTCTTATATCACATTCCTTTTCTAGAAGAAGGAAGTGCTAAAAATGCCATCAGGATGGCTCAACTCGCATTCAAGTTTCTATTTCAGTTATTCTTCCATTTGAACTTTATGTGACAGCTTTTCTTTGCATATTCTATGCAGTGGTCTTCATTTGATAGAAGAATAGGACAAACTGTTTTCTACTTTCAGAATCCTTTAGAATTTAAAAAATATGGAAGTTTGAAGGGGTAAAGTTTTTTATTCTTGTTGGCCCTCCTCTTTTTTCAATGCCTCCTACCTTTATGTATATTGGAAAGTAGTTATTGGACTTAAGTATTTAGTTTCTCACTAGAACTATTTGGATGTTTTTGAGTGGCTTCTTAGATTTTGTTTTGCTGGTCTTCTTCTTAACAAATGAATCTAAAGACTTCAATGTGCATTACTTTGAGTTTTAGTGTTGGAATGATTAGATGAACAGAAACAAAAAATAGGGAGTGGAAAACTAATGAGCAGGCACAAATTCAAGGAAACCCATTACCACAGTAGAAATGATCTGAGGGGCATACATATAGGTCATATGTATATTTTTGTTGCACCAAGGCTTGCAAATGTAAGTACATCTCATTGTTTTGGGCATCTCTGGATGTACTCACTCATTTTGAGTAGATCCAGTTGTTACAGTAGGCAAAATTACCAAATCTGAAGACATTCACTGAAACTTTAATTCTTAACCTGATTAAATGGATCTTGTGACCATGATGATCCAAGATAAATCTTAATATTTTACACTGGGAAATCAACTTTTTTTTACTTCTTATGTTGAATTTTGCCAATTTTTAGTTGGTGGTTATTGCAAATGAAATTGTACCATTTTCAATTGTAAAATTTCTAACTTGGGGAAAATTTTAAAATTTGGGGCCTATAGCCATATTATTATTTTGAAGTAAACCTAGAATTATATCTATATGCAAGACATTTTTTCATTTGCCTTACTGTATGATTTATATTTATTGAATATGAAGAAGAAGATGAGACTGAATTTTTAAAAGAATAATTTTTCTGTTGTTAGCTTTTTAGTTGGAGAAGGAGCCTACAGATGGGCAGTAGATCATGGAATACCCTCTTGCCCTCCTAACATCATGACCACAAGTGAGTAAAACTTCTCAAAATTAAGCTGTACTGGCATATATACCTGGAAGTGTTACAATGCTTTAATCCACATAGTACTCTGATATTTAAGAAAGGAAGCTTATATGTCAAAATATTTATAATTAAAAGATACATAGAAAGTTATTTGATTTTAAGGCACTTTTATATTCCTGAGGATCCCCCCATTCTCATGCTTTTATAGAAGTATTGCTAAAGGATCCCTTTTAGGTTACTTAAAATAATTACTAACAATAAAACCTTAATACTACCCCCTCAGAGAGAGAGAAGAAAACACAGGTCAACATTTATCTGTCTTTGGCCTGAGGAGGGCTTTTCTGGGGACCAAGTGCAAGAGAAGGAAGAACAAAAGTGTAACTACATAAGAGTTAAGACTGATAAAAACCACTTACCATAAATATGACAAAGTGATACATATCCTTAATCTATGAAAAGGTATATTAAAATAAAAACCACACAAATACAAATAATACTCCAAAAGAAAAATGATCAAAAGTCATAAATAGATAATAGAACATAACTAGTAGGGAAATTCAAGTGAGTACATGTTAAATTTGTTCCCTCCTAATTTGTGAAAGAGTTAAAAATACTGTATTACTGCTCATAAGTGTGTGATGAGATGAACATAATACACTGGAGGTACAAATATAAAATTGGCAGAAATTTTGGAGGACAGCTAAGTAATATAGAGCAAAGCCTGAAACTTACTCTGCTTGTAGGAACTTGACATTAGAAATATAGACAAAAATTTATGTAGTTCTCAATAAGCATTATTAAGAATATCAAAAAATTTGAAAAAAAAACTTACGTCCATCAGAGAGGAATGTAAGTAAATTATCATATGATGAAATGTTATGTAGTAAGTAGAAATTGTTATCAAGACTAATGTCTGATAATGATTAATGACTTTGAAAAATGAAAACTGAGTTATAAATATATATGTGTGAATGTGTATTTTATGTCTTTTAAAAATGAAATTTTAGCTATATATTTATGCATAAAAGACAAATATTGAAAACATATACTACTTGTTTTTTAAGTTAAATTTTTGTTTTCTCTCATAGTCATCTATGACTATAAATAATCAAATGAAAAAATGGGGAATCATTAAATCCAAGGAGACCAAGTTGTATAAAAAAGAAATAATTATATATCATAGCAGGTATATAATAAGGTTCTTTTTTTTTTTTAAAGATTTTATATATTTATTTGACAGAGAGAGCGAGCACAAGCAGGGGGAGTGGCAGGCAGAGGGAGAGGGAGAAACAGGCTCCCTGCTGAGAAGAGTGCTGGACATGGGGCTGGATCCCAGGACTCTGGGGTCATGACCTGAGCTGAAGGCAGTTGCTTAACCGACTGAGCCACCCAGGCACCCCTAAGGATCAGTTCTTAATAATATTATATTCAAAGTGAGCACTCATGTAGCTGAACATTGTAATATAGGGAGACTGGAGGGAAGGGAAATACATGCATGGTAGGCAAACTGGGAGTATGAGAGTTCTAATTCTCATAGTCCCTACCACTAATTCTGTCTTAAAATCTCCCAGTGGAATTTATGTAGAGTTCTTATGTCACCCAGACAAATCTGGTCGTTGGATAGTTCCATTTTGTTTTTCCTTGGAGACATGCCACTTGGCACCTTCACGTCTAGAATGGGTGCTCAGTAAGCCTGCTGCATGACTGTCATCTCTGGTCTTTACCTCACCATCATTTTGGATTTCTTTTTCATCCCTCCAATATCAGGTTCTCTGTTTCCTGAATCTCATGTGTTTTTTCTCTCTTTTTTTATTCCCTTATTTGGTATAATCAAGACTAGAAATTGTTTTCCCTAGGTTTTGAAGAACTTGTTCTCTTATGTTCTAGTTTTCAGTCTTGCTGTTATGCATTTTGATTCCCAGTTTTTTGTGGTATATTTTTCATTTTTGGAAAGAAGCCTTAATTCCTGTGTTCTTAATATTATAATGAAGCATCTTAGAATGGGTCTTTTTTTATTCAATATGCCTGATACTTACTGAGTACTGAGTACTTTTAATTTGGAGATTCATGTGGTTTAGTTTTGGGGAAATTAAAAAAAATTGTATATTAATCTCGTCCCTTATCTTTTCTCTATTTTATTTTTCTAATTTCTGTGAATTGGATGTTGGATCTTATGCTCCAAACCCTTATAGCTTTTTCAATAATTATTTTTTCTCCTTTTTGAAATCTTTTTTGTCCTCCTGTCTCAGAAATGTCTTCAGTTTTATCTCCTAAACCTTCTACTTCTTTTTTTTTTAAATTCTACTTGAATAAATGCTTCAAGCAGAAGTTCTTTTTTTTTTTTTTAAGATTTTACTTATTTATTTGACAGAGAGAGACATAGGAGAGAGGGAACACAAGCAGGGGGAGAGGGAGAAGCAGGCTTCCCGCGGAGCAGGGAGCCCAATGTGGGTTTCGATCCCAGAACCCTGGGATCACAACCTGAGCCGAAGGCAGATGCTTAAGGACTGAGCCACCCAGGTGCCCCTAAACCTTCTACTTCTTCTTCTTTTTTTTTTTTAAGATTTATTTATTTGTCAGAGAGAGAGAGCGCAGCGCGCATGAACGGGGAGTGGCAGGCTGAGGGAGAAGCAGGAGCCTGATGGCGGGACTCGATCCCAGGACCCTGGGATCATGACCTGAGCCAAAGGCAGATGCTTAACCAACAGAGCCACCCAGGCGTTCCTAAACCTTCTACTTCTGATGAATTTGTAATTTTGGCTTTTATTTGTTTTAATTTCTAGGGATTCATCAATGACTAATACTTTTTTTTTTTTTTTACAAAAAAGAATAGTATTGACCTATAGTGAATTTGGGAGGAGAAATTATAACTATTATTTAGATTTAAAAAAAATTTAAATGCTGTCCTATATTGGGCACTTGCCTAATCCTCAATCAAACCTTTTTTGGTTTTGGGAGGGTATCATTGGTAGGTTTTTATTCCCTTTCAGTGTTCCAAAAGTTATGTCTTTCTCAGGTTTATTCTAAAATAATCTTCTACATAGTTTCTCACATAATATTTCATTCCCATATGTAGATGTGAATTTCTATCTGGTATTATTCCCTTCAGCTTAGAACAAGCATTTCTGATAATGTGGTAGGTCTAGTGGTGAAAAATCAGCTTGTTATCTGAAAAAATCTTTTAAAGATTTTTTTTTTAATTTATTTATTCATGAAAGACGCGAGAGATAGAGAGAGAGAGAGAGAGAGAGAGAGGCAGAGGGAGAAGCAGGCTCCCAAGGAGCAGGGAGCCCGATGCGGGACTCGATCCCAGGACCCTGGGATCACAACCTGAGCCGAAGGCAGATGCTTAACCATCCGAGCCACCCAGGTGCCCCTGAAAAAAATCTTTATTTTGCCTTTACTTTTGAAATATAATTTCTTGTTGGATACAGACTTCTACATTGTCAGGTTTTTTTTTTTCTTTTAGCACTTTTTTTCCTTTTTTTATTGTGGTAAAAAATATATAACATAAAATTTACTATTTTAACAGTATTTAAGTATATAATTCAGTGGTACTGTGTACATTCAGTGTTGTATAACTGTCACCACTATGCATTTCCATAACTTTTTTTATCATCCCAAGCAGAAAACTCTGTACCTGTTAAACTACCCATTCCCCCTTCTCTCTAGGCCCTGGTAGCCTCTATTCTACTTTCTTTCTCTATGACTTTGTCTGTTCTAGGTAGCTCCTTAATCATACAGTATTTGTCATAGACTGGTTTTTAGGCTTTGTGAAAGTGAGTCTATTTCAGTTTTGTTCTTAAACTTAGAGTTAAACTTTAGTACTAGCCTGTGGTCTTTCTTCCTAAGATACGGCCTTTCTAGGGTTTTATTCAAAAGTCTCAAACTTGAAACTTTTGTCTCTTCTACAGTAAGTATCTCTCAAAATCTGTGTCAGCTTTTCATCTGTTATTTTCCTCACTAAACTCTATGGAATCTTGCATCTTGTATGAACAGTTAAGGGCTTATTCAAGAATTTGAAGGGATGTTTACATAGATTTGGGGGCTTCCCTTTTTTTGTGTATGTGGCTTTCTCCTTACCAGGATTCCTCCCTCAATTTCTGGTTGCTTCAGTAGCCCCAAACACCTTCATCTCCATCCGGCAAAACTGTAGTTTTCGATTTGAGATCTTTTTATTGTGCATCTACAGTTTTGACTGTAGTACCTCATGGGGAAAGCTGTATGAATGTGGATCTCACCTAGTATGTTTCTTTTCTTTCCGTGGTTGAATCCTCTCCTATTTCTGCCAGCTTTTTGTTACTAGCCTTCAAATAGCTTTTTTTTTTAATTAAAGAAATTCTGACTAGAGTTTGTAATTGTTATTGGTCTGTGGGTTAGTCTTATATAAGCTACTCTATTACCAGGAGCTGGAACCTATGTTTTGTAAATGTGTACTATTAACAGCTATAATAATATGAATAACAAATATAAATTAAAAAATATAACAAATTTCACATTATAAAAGAGAGTTGATTACTTAAACATTGTATTTGTTACTCTTTAATTGTGTGGTACAGGAATATATTACCTTTTTAAAAATTAGAGCATTATACATAAACCTAACCTTCTTCTTTACTTCTCTTCTCAGCCCCAGCCTCTCCTGTCCACTCCCATAGCCACACTTATTTGTTGAATTTACTTGTTTCTGTGTCAACGGAAATGCTGGAATATGTAGTAGTATTTTTGTTAGTTTTAGATAAATGGTATCATACTCTATAGTATCTTTAGTAAGTTTTTAGATAAGTGGTATCATAATATGATACTTCTAATTTTTTGTCAGTCAGCAAAATATTTTGAAATCTCTCCATGTTGATATATATAGATCAATTAATTTTTAAACTGCTGAATAGCATTTATCGTATTTATTTAGCTATTTCTCTTTGATGGGCATTCAGGTTGTTTCTAGGTTTTGCCATTAACATTGATGATTTCACAAATATTCTTGTACATATCCCTTTGTACTTAAGTGTTTTATTTGTTTATCTAGGTGGAAGTAGATTTGCTGAATCAGAATGTACGTTTACCATTATGCTGGCTATTTGTGTTTCCCCTCTCAAGACATTTACTCTCTGTCTACTTTTGGGAAGTCTGTCTTTGTAAAGCTGCTGCCATTATTGACCACATAGTAGCTCAGAGTATACGCTTTAGAAGCATATATCTTTGTGTGACATGGACAAGTTACCTCCAAGAAACTTTTCTTATGGACAGATTGTGATTACTTGAGATAATGTATAAAGAATTCTTATTCCAATTTGCACATAGAAACACTCAAATGTTAATATAATTCTTACTGTTAATAATATGTTTGATATGAAAATGTCCTGGTGATGTGATTTCATCAGAATTTAATAGGTCTAGCTCTTTAGCACTGACTTGTGATTTTAGTGATTGATCCAATCTGGAGTTAGGTGTAACCATTAGAGCAGTAGTTCTCAACTTTGGCTGCATATTAGAATCCCTAGAGAGCTTTGAAAAACTCTGAAGCCCTGGCTGCATCCAAAGTCAGCTACTCTGTAGCTGACACCCAGGCATCTGAAGTTTTTGAAGTTTTGCAGGTAATTTCAATGTACATTCAATTTTAACAATGCCTGGGACAAAGCTTGTACCTGCTTTTGAGTTCTTCCAGAAGATTCATTAAAGTTGAAATTGAAAGGAAAATAATTTTGTTGTTTCTTGGTAAAGGCCAACCTTGAGTAGTTTGTGCTACAAAGTTGCTACCATCTCTTCTTTAATTTTCAGCTGTTTTATGCTTTGAATGGACCTAAGGTATATGTTTAAATATAAGTAAAGAGTAGATTGCAGACATTGTTCTATCCTATCAATTTATGGGTGTGATTCTGCCATAAGGAATCCTATTTTCTTTTCTTTTGACTGGATTCTGTTCTTACAGCTTTTCTGCCTTTGAGTAGGATACTTTGAAAGACAACATGATTGATAAAACATTTTGTGTACTAATTTAGAATTTTATTGTAGCTGGTATGTGATACTTCGCTCTTAAATATGGCCAGTTATGCTGTTTTAAGTTTTTCCCCCCTACACTTTTTATTTATTTATCTTTTATTTCAAGTATTTTATTTTTTTTATTATGTTCAGTTAGCCACTGTATAGTACATCATTAGTTTTTGATATAGTGTTCAATGATTCATTAGTTGCATATAACACCCAGTGCTCTGTTTTAAGTTTTTAATTTTTAGGTAATTATAAATTCACATGCAGTTGTAAGAATTAATAGAGAGAGATCCCTATGGATCCTTTGCTCAGTTTCCTCCAATGGTAATAATCTTGTAAAACTATAGTGCAATATTACGTTTGGGATATTGACATTGATTTAGTCAAGATACAGAACACTTCCATCTTTACAAGAATATCTCAATTTGCCTTTTTATAGTCATACCCACTCACCTCCATGCCTTCCTTAACCCCTGGCAGCCACTGATCTATTCTCCATTAGTATAATTTTGCTCTTTCAAGAATGTTATATGAATGGCATCATTCACTATATAACCTTTTAGGAACCAGCTTTTTAATAATTCAGTATAGTTCTCTGGAGAGTCATTCAGGTGGTTGTATTCATTAATAGCTTGTTCCATTTTATTGCTAAGTAATCCATGCTATGGGTGTACCACTGTTTGTTTAACCATTTACCTATTGAAAGACATCTGGATTGTTTCTAGTTTAGGGCTGTTATAAATAATGCTGCTATAAACATTTGTGTACGTTTTTTTCTGTACTTCTTTTTGAATGTTTTGACAAAATATACATAACATAAAATTTATCATCTTTAACATTTTTTAGTGGTACTGTTCAGTGGCCTTAAGTGTACTCACATTTTTGTGCAACCATCACTACCATCCTTCTATAGAACCCTTTTTATCTTGCAAAACTAAAACTACTTATTAAGCAGTAATTGCCTCCACTTAATCCCTGGCAATTTAGCCCCAGGCAACCACCATTCTGATCTCCATCATTAAAATTTGACTACTGTAGATACCTCATATAAGTAGAAGCATACATTATCTGTCCCTTTATGACTGGCTTTTTTCACTTAGCATGATGTCCTCAGGGTTCATCCATGCTGTAGAATCTGTCAGAATTTCTTTTTAAGGCTGTGGGGCACTTGGGTGGCGCAGTCAGTTAAGCATCCAAGTCTTAATCTCAGTCCAAGTCTTGATCTCAGGGTTGTGAGTTCAAGCTCTGCATTGGGCTCCACACCTAGTGTGGAGCCTACTTAAAAAAAAAAAAAAAAAGAATTTCTTTATAAGGCTGAAAAATATGCCACAATATATATACCACATTTCATTTATCCATTTACCTATTGATGGATACTTAGGTTGCTGCAAGCCTTTGGCCACTGTGTATTAATGCTGCTATGAACACGGATGTACAAATATCTGTTAGAATCCCTGCTTTCCATCCTTTTGAGTACTAAGAAATGAAATTGCTGGATTTATGGTAATTCTATTTTCAGTTTTTGGAAGGACCACTATACTGTCTTCCATAGTGGCAACACCATTTTAAATTTCCACTAGTAGTGCACAGGGGTTCCAGTTTCTCCATATCTTTACCAACACTTGATTTTCTTCAAATAATAATCATTCTAATGGGTGTGAAGTGGCATTTCATTGTGGTTTTGGTTTGTATTTCCTAATGATTATGATGTTAAACATTTCTCATGTGCTTATTGGCCATTTGTATATCTCCTTAAATGTCTCCCACAGGGGAAAAAGAGATAAGTTGAAGGTGGGGAAAAAGCACCAGCCTTTTAAATTCCCTGGAAGTCAGTTCATCTGGAGAGGGAGGGCAGAAGATATGCCTGCCTCTCTGTCTGCACTTTGTGACCAAGAAGCAATCAGAGCATATCCTAGTATCTGGAGGACAGGGTCTTTATTTCCCAAGCTGGCTCTCACAGGCTGTGTGCAGTCTGCTCTAGGAATACATACATGGTTGTCTGCCAAAGGGATGGGGATGGGGAATGGGTAGATGCTACTGCAGTAAGAACTGAAATTAACCCCAAGTAAGGACAGTTTACTTCAAGCCTTCCTTTGAAAGTAACAGCCTTAAATAGACTCCAGAGTTCCATAACATTTGCATTAGATTCTGGCAGGCCAGTTATTTAGGTGGGGAGATGGATTCCTGGCATTTCCTACTTGGCCATCTTCTCTCTAACTCCGTCTTATTAGTTTTGTATTATATCATTCTGATTTAAGTATATTAATCCTGTCTAATAGCTATTTGCATATACTTAAAAAATTTAAATAAGTTATCATTACCTTTATATATGATGTCTTTTGCCTTATGGGCATTTTAAATCTTATGTGATTATTATTAGTCAATCATCATTTTAACAGATTCTGTTAACATTTTATAACATTTGATAACATTTTATGGAAAATCTTCTACTTTAAAACCAATTAAACTAAAAAATAAAGTCTCTCTCAAAAAAACCTGATATTTATGCCTATATTGTTGTGTGATGGTTTAACTTTTTTGGGCCCCGTTTTTTTAGATTTTATGTATTTAAATCATTAATACTTTAACATTTCATTTTTATGTGTAGTATGAGGTAGGAATCTAATTTATTTTTCCAAATAGATAACGTTATGCCAAGACAGCTTATTGAATAACATATTCATTTCCTACTGGTATAAAATATCACTGTATTTCTCAAATTCCATTAGAATATACATGAATTTTTTTCTGAATTTGATGGTTAATTCTATTAGCTTTCTTTTTTTGGTTCATTTCTATGTCATTACTACAGTATTGTTTTCAGACTTCATGATTAGTTTATTATTGGATATTTTGCAATTTTGGTTGGTATTGTAAATAATATCATTCTCCATTTTGCTTCTTTAACCTATTTATTGTGAACTCTTGTAGACATACCTCCTGTAGGTAGACAGTTATGTTGGTGTTATAACATACTTACAAGTGTTCTTGTACATAGATTGTGTCAGCTGGCTTTCTCTAAATACATGCACTGTAGTAGAATTGCTGGATCAGTGTCTTCCTGTCTTCATCTTTACCAGATGATGCCAAATTATTTTTTAAAATGTTTTTTGCCAATGAATATAATTGTATTTCATATATGTATGTTTGTGTATATGTGCATATGTGTATGTATGCATATACACATATTTGTGTAGCTATGTTACTAAACCCTTTTATTAATCTATAGATTTATCTGTAGATTCTGGTTGATTCCTAAATTCATAAGCACATCATTTGTGAATAATGGTAGTTTTCTTTCTTTCTTTTGAATCTTTATCCTGGTTTTCTTCGCTTTTATGTTGATGAAGGATCATCAGTACAGTTTAATAGAAGCAATGCATGTTTAAGTATAGTGCATTTGATTGAAAATTCAGTTATATGTTATATTTGGGAGCTTTATTTGGCAAGATTTAAAAATTGTGAATGAATTTAATATATTTTTGTTTATTAAGAGGACATTAATTTTTTTTAATTTAAATTCAGTTAGCCAACATATAGTATATCATCAGTTTCAGATGTAGTGTACAATGATTCATCAGTTGCATATCACACCGAGTACTCATCATATCATGTGCCTTCCTTAATGCCCATCACCCAGTTACCCAGTCCCCCCACGCACCTCCCCTTCCGCAACCCTCAGTTTGTTTCCCAAAGTCAAGAGTCTCTCGTGGTTTGTCTCCCTCTCTGATTTCTTCCTGAATCATTCAGTCTTCCCTCCCTTCCCCTATGATTCTCTGTGCTGTTTCTTATATTCCACATATGAATGAAGCCATATAATTGTCTTTCTCTGCTTGACTTATTTCACTTAGCATAATACCCTTCAGTTCCATCCACATCCGTATAAATGGAAGGTATTCATTCTTTCTGATGGCTAAGTAATATTCCATTGTATATATGAACCATGTCTTCTTTATCCATTCATCTGTTAAAGGACATCTCGGCTCCTTCCACAGTTTGGCTATTGTGGACATTGCTGCTATGAACATTGGGGTTCAGGTTTCCCTTCTTCTCACTACACCTGTATCTTTGGGGTAAATACCTAGTAGTGCATTTGCTGGGTTGTAGGATAGCTCTATTTTTAATGTCTTGAGGAACCTCCATACTGTTTTCCAGAGTGGCCGTGCCAGCTTGCATTCCCAACAACAGTGTAGGAGGGTTCTCCTTTCTCTACATTCTCACCAACACTTATTGTTTCCTGTCTTGCTAGTTTTTGCCATTCTAACTGGTGTAAGGTGGTATCTCATTGTAGTTTTGATTTGTATTTCCCTGATGCCAAGTGATGTGCAGCATTTTTTCATGTGTCTGGCCATTTGTATGTCTTCTTTGGAGAAAAGGAGGACACTGGGGAGGAGGGAAGCAAGATGGCAGAGGAGTAGGCGATCTCGTTTCGACTGGTCCCTTGAATTGAGCTGGATATCTACCAAACCATCCTGAACACCCACAAAATCAGCCTGAGATGTAAAAGATATATCTGGATCTCTACAAGCAGAAAAATGCCACCAGGTGGTAGTGGTGGCTACCGACCGCTCTTGATTTTCCTAGGATGTATCTTGCCTGGGTTGTGATTGATATTTTGGACTCTGTACATTCCCTCAACCATCCCTCAACAGAGTGACTAGGAGGAGGAAATCCCAACAAAGAAAAGAACCAAAGACAATGCCCTCTGCCACTGGATTAATAGATATGGATATAAGAAAGATGTCAGACATAGAATTCAGGGTAGCACTTTTGAAGTCATTAGCTAGGCTTGAAAAAAGCATTTGTGACAATATAGAATCTCTAAGGGCAGAAATGAGATCTAATTGCACTGAACTTAAAAATGCTATGAAAGAGAAGTGGTCTAAACTTGGGATACTCTTAACAGCTAGGGCAGATGAGAAAGAAGAACGAATTAATGATCTAGAAGATAAGCTGATAGAAAGGAAGGAAGTCAAGGAGGATAGGGATAAACAACTAGAAGCCCATGAGATGAGTGACACCATGAAACGTTCCAAAGTCAGAATTATTGGGATCCCTGAGGTGGTGGAGATAGAGGATTGGAAGGTACACTTGAGCAAATCATAGCTGAAAACTTCCCTAATCTGGGGAAGGAAATAAGCATTCATGTCCAAGAGGCAGAGAAGACCCTTCCCAAGACCAATAAAAATAGACCAATTCTCCGGTATATAATACTAAAACTTGCTAATCTTAGAGCCAAGGCAGCTATCCTGAGAGCAGCAAGGGGGAAGAGATTTCTTACCTATGGAGGGAGGAACATCAGAATAATGTCAAACCTGTCCACAGATACCTGGCAAGCCAGAAAGGGCTGGCAAGACATAATCAGGGTACTAAATGAGGAAAACATGCAACCAAGAATACTTTATCCAGTAAGGCTGTTATTCAGAATGGATGGAGAGACAAAGAGCTTCCAGGATGGGCAGAAACTGAAAGAATATGTGACCAACAAGCCAGCCCTGTAAGCAGTAATAAAGGGGGATTCTATAAAAGTAGAAAGACCCCAAGAGTAACATAGACCAGAAATTTACAATCTATAGAAATGGGCTTTACAGGCAACATGATGGCACTAAATTCATATCTTTCAGTAGTTACTGTTAACATGAACAGCCTAAATGCTCCCATGAAATGGCACAGTGTTGCAGATTGGATACAAAGACAGGACCCATCCACATGCAGTCTCCAAGAGACTTATATGGAACCTAAAGACACATCCAGATTGAAAGTGAGGGGATGGAGAACCATTTATCATGCCAACAGACCTCAAAAGACTGGGGTAGCAATTCTCATATCAGACAAATTAGATTTTAAGGCAAAGATTGTAGTAAGAGATGTAGAGGGATACTATATCATACTTAAAAAGGGTCTATTCAACAAGAAAACCTGAAAGTTGGAAATATCTATACCCTCAGCATGGAGCAACCAACTACATAAGCCAGATGTTAACCAAAATAAAGAAACATGTTGATAATAATGCATTAATAGTAGGAGATCCTAACACTCCACTCTCAGCAATGGACAGATCATCTAAGCAGAAGATCAACAAAGAAACAAGAGCTTTGAAGGACATGTTGGACCAGATGGACTTCATAGATATGTGCAGAACATTCCACCCTAAAACAACAGATGCTCATTCTTCTCGAGCACACGTGGAACTTTCTCTGGAACAGACCACATACTAGGTCACAAATCAGGCTTCAACCGATACCAGAAGATTGAGATTATTCCCTCCGTGTTATCAGACCACAATGCCTTGAAACTGGAATTCAATCACAAAAAAATTTGGAAGGAATTCAAACATGTGGAAATTAAAAAGCATCCTACTAAAGAATGATTGGGTCAACCAGGAAATTAAGGAAGAACTTAAACAATTCATGGAAACTAATAATGAAAACATATCAGTCCAAAACCTATGGGATACTGCAGAGATGGTCCTTTCAGCAATGTGGCAGAATACAAAATCAAAACCACAATGAGATACCACCTTACACCAGTTAGAATGGCAAAAATTAACAAGACAGGAAACAACAAATGTTGGCGAGGATGTGGAGAAAGGGGAACCCTCTTACACTTGGTGGTAATGCAAGCTGGTACAACCACTCAGGAAAACAGTATGGAGGTTCCTCAAGAAGTTAAAAATAGACCTACCCTAGACCCAGCAATTGCATTACTAGGTATTTACCCCAAAGATACAGAAGTAGTGAAAAGAAGGGGCACATGCACCCCAATGTTCATAGCAGCAATGTCCACAATAGCCAAACAGTGGAAAGAGCCAAGATTCCCTTCAACAGATGAATGGATAAAGGAGATGTGGTTCGTATATTCAATGGAATATTACTCAGCCATCGGAACAATGAATACCTACCATTTCATCAACATGGATGGGACTGGAGGGTATTATGCTCAGTGAAATAAGTCAGTCAGAGAAAGACAATTATCATATGGTTTCACTCATATGTGGAATATAAGAAATGGTATGGAGGACTGTAGGGGAAGGGATGGAAAACTGAAGGG
The DNA here is from genome assembly GCF_037043125.1 of Eumetopias jubatus. Taxonomy (NCBI): domain Eukaryota; kingdom Metazoa; phylum Chordata; class Mammalia; order Carnivora; family Otariidae; genus Eumetopias; species Eumetopias jubatus. Next base: position 101,655,845 of record NW_028274815.1, read on the forward strand.
GGAGAAATCAGAGAGGGATACGAACCATAAGAGACTCTGGACTTCGGGAAAACAAACAGGGTTTCAGAGGGGAGGTGGGTGGGGGAATGGGGTCTCTGGGTGATGAGTATTGAGGGTACCTGTTGGGATGAGCACTGGGTGTTATACACAACAAATGAATCATTGGACACTACATCAAAAACTAATGATGGCTAACTGAACATAATTAAAAAAAAAGAAAAAAGAAAAGGAGGACATTAATTTGTTAGTCCAATGAATTATATTGATTTTTTAAATGTTAAAACAATCATATTTCTTGTATTTATCACATACTATATTATGAAAGAACTTAATTTTTTTTTTCTTTTGCCCTAGTTGCCATATATTTACTTGCATGTGTTAACAGCCCCACAAAAGACTGTGGTTCATTGGCCTTTTTATTTTAAAGAAATGGCACTCCAAATCTAGTAATGCTTGCTGCCTTGAAGTCTACTTGTTTGATATTAAAATAACTGTAGGGGTGCCTGGGTGGCTCAGTCAGTTAAGCATCTGACTCTTGATTTTGGCTCAGGTCATGATCTCAGGGTCATGAGATTGAGCCCGACATTGGGCTCCACACTGGGTGTAGAGACTGCTTAAGATTCTCTCTCTCCCTCCCTCTGCCCCTCCCCTCCATTTGCACTCTATATCTCTAAAAATAAATAAATAAATAAAAGAATAACTGCTTCCTTTGGTTAGTGTTTGCATGTATATCTTCTTTTTGTTTTCAATCTTTGTGTGCTTATATTTAAGATGTGTCTCTTAGAAGCATCATATATATATATATATATATATATATATATAATTTTTGGGGGGGTGATCTTTGTATTTTAATTTTTGCATTTAGTCCATTTACATTTAATTCAATTACTCATATATTTGGATTTGAATCTACTCTTTTACTCTTTGTTTCTTATTTGTCCCACATGGTCTGTGCTTCCTTCTATATCTCATTTCTTGCCTTCTTTAGTATTATTTTCTATCATTATATTTTCTTTTTTATTAGTATGTTTGTATTACCTTTTTTTTTTCTCCCAGAGAAAGAGAGAGAGAGAGAGAGAATGCGAGGGGAGGGGCAGAGGGAGAGGGAGAGAGAATCTCAAGGAGGCTATACACCTAACATGGAGCCTGACATGGGGCTTGATCTTACAACCTTGGGATCATGACCTGAGTCAAAATCAAGAGTCAAATGCTTAACTGACTGGGCCAGCCAGACGCCCCTGTATTGCGTTGTTTTACCATTCTCTTTGAATTAAACTAGAAATTTCAACATACATATTGACTTAATGAAAGTCTATTAGAAAATAGTACTTTTACCACTTCTCAGACAGTGCAAGGACTGTATAATACTTGAATGAACTACATTTAACATCTTCCCAGCTTTTGTGTTTAAATTTCAAAACTCAGTATGTATTTAAAACAGTGGGAGGCATTATTATTTTATAACAGTCAATTTTCATTTAGGTTTGCCTATTTACTTTTTCCTTTGCATTTAATTCCCTCCACTTTTTTTTCTTTTCTGCTTCCACTTTGTATTATTTTCTCTGTTTCTGAAGAACACACATTAGTATTTTCATTAGTACAGGTCTTGTTGGCGATGAATTTGCTCATTCTTGTTTATATAAAGCTATTTTTATTTTTTTAAAAGATTTTATTTTTTTATTTGACAGAGAGAGAGAACACAAGTAGGCAGAGTGGCAGGCAGAGAGGGAGAAGCAGCCTCCCTGCTCAGCAGGGAGTCCAATGCGGGGCTCGATCCCAGGACCCTGAGATCATGACCTGAGCCGAAGGCAGACGTTCAACCAACTGAGCCACTGAGGCACCCCTAAAACTATTTTTATTTTGCCTTCATTTTTGAAGGATATTTACACTGAATATAGTGTTCTGAATCAGCAGATATTTCTTTTCAGCTACTGGTAATTAGTCTACTGTCTTAGGCTTCAATTTTTTGCTGTTGAAAAGCCTGCTGTCATTTTAACTGCCACTTAATTGAAGGTAACCTGTTTTCTCTTGCTATTTTTAGACTTTTCTATGTCACTGTTCTTATTCTTTTTTACTTAATGTATCTTGTTATGAACTTTTATGATTTTAATTTAATTTATGGATATTGCTTAGAATTATTATTGGTAGATTAGTGGCTTTTATTTATTTTCTTAAACTTTTTTTGTTATGTTATGTTACTCACCATACATTACATCATTAGTTTTTGATGTAGTGTTCCATGATTCATTGTTTGTGTATAACACCGAGTGCTCCATTCAGTACGTGCCTTCCTTAATACCCATCACTGGGCTAACTGATCTGCCCAACCCCTCCCCTCTAAAACCCTCAGTTTGTTTCTCAGAGTCCATAGTCTCTCATGGTTCGTCTCCCCATCTGATTCCCCCCCTTCATTTGTCCCTTCCTACTGTCTTTTTTTTTTAACATATAATGTATTATTTGTTTCAGAGGTACAGATATGTGATTCATCAGTCTTATACAATTCACAGCACTCACCATAGCACATACCTTCCCCAGTGTCTATCACCCAGCCACTCCACCCCTTCCACCCCCACCACTCCAGCAACCCTCAGTTTGTTTCCTGAGATTAAGAATTCCTCATATCAGTGAGGTCATATGATACATGTCTTTCTCTGATTGACTTATTTCACTCAGCATAATACCCTCCAGTTCCATCCACATTGTTGCAAATGGCAAGATATCATTCCTTTTGATGGCTGCATAATATTCCATTGTATATATAGACCACATCTTCTTTATCCATTCATCTGTTGATGGACATCTTTGCTCTTTCCATAGTTTGCCTATTGTGGACATTGCTGCTATAAACATTGTGGTGCATGTACCCCTTGAGATCCCTACATTTGTATCTTTGGGGTAAATACCCAGTAGTGCAATTGCTGGGTCATACAGTAGCTCTATTTTCAAATTTTGAGGAACCTCCATAATGTTTTCCAGAGGGGCTGCACCAGCTTGCATTCCCACCAACAGTGTAGGAGGGTTCCCCTTTCTCCACATCCTCACCAACATTTGTCGTTTCCTGACTTGTTAATTTTAGCCATTTGGTGTGAGGTGGTATCTCATTGAGGTTTTGATTTGGATTTCCCTGATGCTGAGCGATGTTGAGCACTTTTTCATGTGTCTGTGGCCATTTGGATGTCTTCTTTGGAAAAATGTCTGTTCATGTCTTCTGCCCATTTCTTGATTGGATTATTTGTTCTTTGGGTGTTGAGTTTGATAAGTTCTTTATAGATTTTGGATACTAGCCTTTCATCTGATATGTCATTTGCAAATATCTTCTCCCATTCTGTCGGTTGTCTTTTGGTTTTGTGGACTGCTTCCTTTGCTGTGCAAAGCTTTTTATCTTGATGAAGTCCCAGTAGTTTATCAGTTCCTTTTTGCCCTTGTTCCCTTGCCTTTGGCAACGTTTCTAGGAAGAAGTGGCTGTGGCTGAGGTTGAAGAGGTTGCTGTCTGTGTTCTCCTTTAGGATTTTGATGGACTCCTGTCTCACATTTACGTCTTTCAACCACTTGGAGTCTATTTTTGTGTGTGGTGTAAGGAAATGGTGCAGTTTCATTATTCTGCGTGTGGCTGTGCAATTTTCCCAGCACCATTTGTTGAAGAGACTGTCCTTTTTCCATTGGACATTCTTTCCTGCTTTGTTGAAGATGAGCTGACCATAGAGTTGAGGGTCCACTTCTGGGCTCTCTATTCTATTCCATTGATCTATGTGTCTGTTTTTGTGCCAGTACCATACTGTCTTGATCATTACAACTTTGTAATAGAGCTTGAGTCTGGAATTGTGATGCCACCAGCTTTACTTTTCTTTTTCAACATTCCTCTGGCTATTTAGGGTCTTTTCTGGTTCTATACAAATTTTAGGATTATTTGTTCCATTTCTATGAAAAAAGTTGAGGGTATTTTGATTGGGATTGCATTGAATGTGTAGATTGCTCTCGGTAAAATTGACATTTTCACAATATTTGTTCTTCCAATCCATGAGCATGGAACTTTTTCCATTTCTTTGTGTCTTCCTGAATTTTTTTCATGAGTATTCTGTAGTTTCTGAGTTTTTTGCCTCTTTGGTTAGATTTATTCCTAGGTATCTTATGGTTTTGGGTGCAATTGTAAACAGATCGACTCCTTAATTTCTCTTTCTTCTGTCTTGGTGTATAGAAATGCCACTGATTTCTGTGCATTGATTTTATATCCTGCCACTTTACTGAATTCCTGTATGAGTTCTAGCAGTTTTGTGGTGGAGTCTTCTGGGTTTTCCACAGAAATTTTCATAGCGTCTGCAAACAGTGAGAGTTTAACTTCTTCTTTGCCGATTCAGATGCCTTTGATTTCTTTTTGTTGTCTGATTGCTGTGGCTAGGACTTCTAGTATTATGCTGAATAGCAGTGGTGATAGTGGACATCCCTGCCGTGTTCCTGACGTTAGGGGGAAAGCTCTCAGTTTTTCCCCATTGAGGATGATATTCGCTGTGGGTTTTTCATAGATGACTTTTATGATATTGAGGTATGTACCCTCTATCCCTGCACTGTGAAGAGTTTTAATCAAGAAAGGATGCTGTACTTTGTCAAGTGCTTTTTCTGCATCTTTGGAGAGGATCATATGGTTCTTGTTCTTTCTTTTATTAATGTATTGTATCACATTGATTGATTTGTAGATGTTGAACCAACCTTGCAGCCCAAGGATAAGTCCCACTTGGTTGTGGTGAATAATTCTTTTAATGTACTTTGGATCCTATTGGCTAGTATTTTGGTGAGAATTTTTGCATCCATGTTCATCAGGGATATTGGTCTTTAGTTCTCCTTTTTGATGGGGTCTTTGTCTGGTTTTGGGATCAAGGTAATGGTGTCCTCATAAAACGAGTTTGGAAGTTTTCCTTCCATTTCTATTTTTTGGAACAGTTTCAGGAGAATAGGTATTAATTCTTCTTTAAATGTCTGATAGAATTCCCCTGGGAAGCCATCTGGCCCTGGGCTTTTGTTTCTTGGGAGATTTTTGATGACTGCTTCAATTTCCTTAGTGGCTATAGGTCTGTTCAGGTTTTCTATTTCTTCCTGGTTCAATTTTGGTAGTTGATACATCTCTAGGAATGCACCCATTTCTTCCAGGTTATCTAATTTGCTGGCATAGAGTTGCTCATAATATGTTCTTATAATTGTTTGTATTTCTTTGGTGTTGGTTGTGATCTCTCCTCTTTCGTTCACGATTTTGTTGATTTGGGTCCTTTCTCTTTTCTTTTTGATGACTCTGGCCAGGGGTTTATCAATCTTGTTAATTCTTTCAAAGAACTAGCTCCTAGTTTCGTTGATCTGTTCTACTGTTCTTTTGGTTTCTATTTCACTGATTTCTGCTCTGATCTTTATTATTTCTTTTTTCCTCCTAGGTTTAGTCTTTATTTGCTGTTCTTTCTCCAGCTCCTTTAGGTGTAGGGTTAAGTTGTGTATTTGAAACCTTTCTTGTTTCTTGAGAAAGGCTTGTCTTGCTATATACTTTCCTCTTAGGACCGCCTTTGCTGCATTCCAAAGATTTTTAACAGTTGTGTTTTCATTTCATTGGTTTCCATGAATTTTTTTAAATTCTTCTTTAATTTCCTGGTTGACCCATTCATTCTTTAGTAGGATGCTCTTTAGCCTCCATGTATTTGAGTTCTTTCCGACTTTCCTCTTGTGATTGAGTTCTAGTTTCAAAGCATTGTGGTCTGAAAATATGCAGGGAATGATCCCAGTGTTTTGGTAGCAGTTGAGACCTTATTTGTGACCCAGGATGTGATCTATTCTGGAGAATGTTCCATGGGCATTAGAGAAGAATGTATATTCTGTTGCTTTGGGATGGAATGTTCTGAATATATTTGTGAAGTCCATTTGGTCCAGTGTGTCATTTAAGTCATTATTTCCTTGTTGATCTTTGCTTAGATGATCTGTCCATTTCAGTGAGGGGGGTGTTAAAGTCCCCCACTATTTTATATTGTTGTCAGTGTGTTTCTTTGCTTTTGTTATTAATTGGCTTATATAATTGGCTGCTCCCATGTTAGGGGCATAGATATTTACAGTTGTTAGATCTTCTTGTTGGATAGACCCTTTAAGAATCATATAGTGCCCTTCCTCATCTCTTATTTTAGTCTTTGTTTTAAAATCTAATTGTGTGATGTTAGGATTGCCATGACAGCTTTCTTTTGATGTTCATTAGCATGGTAAATGGTTTTCCACCCACTTACTTTCAATCTGAGGGTGTTTTTGCATCTAAAATGAGTCTCTTGCAGACAGCATATCGATGTGTCTTGTTTTTTTATCCAATCTGATAGCCTGTGTCTTTTGATTGGGGCATTTAGCCAATTTACATTCAGGGTAACTATTGAAAGGTATGAGTTTAGTGCTATTGTATTGCCTGTCAGGTGACTGTTCCTGTATGTTGTATGTATTCCTTTCTGGTCTATGTTACTTTTAGGCTCTGTCTTTGTTTATAGGACCCCTATTTCTTGTAGGGCTGGTTTTGTGTTTGCAAATTCTTTTAGTTTTTGTTTTTCCTAGAAGCTTTTTATCTCTCCTATTTTCAATGACAGCCTAGCTGGATATAGTATTCTTTGCTGCATATTTTTCTTGTTTAGTGCCCTGAATATAACTTGCCAGTCCTTTCTGGCCAGCCATGTCTCTGTGGATAGGTCTGTTGCCAATCTAATGTTTCTACCATTGTAGGTTACAGATCTCTTGTCCCGAGCTGCTTTCAGGATTTTCTCTGAGACTTGTAAGTTTTACTATTAGATGTCGGGGTGTTGACCTATTTTTATTGATTTTGTGAGGAGTTCTCTGTGCCTCCTGGATTTTGATGCCTGTTTCCTTTCCCAATTAGGGAAGTTTTCTGTTGTAATTTGTTCCAATATACTTTCTGCCCCCCTCTCTCTTCTTCTGGGATCCCGATTATTTTAATATTGTTTCATCTTATGCTGTCAGTTATCTCTCGAATTCTGCCCTGGTGATCCAGTAGTTGTTTATCTCTCTTTTTCTCAGCTTTTTTATTCTCCATCATTTGGTCTTCTTTATCACTAATTCTTTCTTCTGCCTCATTTATCCTAGCAGTTAGAGCCTCCATTTTTTATTGCATCTTATTAATAGCCTTTTTGATTTCAACTTGGTTAGATTTTAGTTCTTTTATTTCTTCAGAGTTTCTCTAGTATCTTCCATGGTTTTTTCGAGTCCAGCTAGTATCTTTATAATCATCATTCTGAACCCTAGTTCCCACATGTTACTAATGTCCATACTGATTAGGTCCCTTCCAGTTGGTACTGTCTCTTGTTCTTTTCTTTCGAGGTGAGTTTTTCCATCTTGTCATTTTGTCCAGGGGAAAATAGATGAATGAGAGAATAAAATGCTAACAGGGTAACAACAACCCCAGAAAAATACACACTAAACAAATCAGAAGCGACTGAAATGGGGGTGGGGGGAGACAGGGAAGGGAAAGAAAGAAAATAAAACAATATAATCAGATATGATCAGACTGGTGAATGGATCAATGCCACGCACTAGATTGTGGGCGTATTTTGTTCTGTTAGAGGAAAGTGCCTCCCAAAATTTTAAAGAAAGAAAAACTTACATATATATATATATATATATATATATATATATATATATATACACAAAAATAAGTATAAATATGATAAAGGGATGGACTATGAGTGTAAAGATGAAAATTATAAAAGATTTTATAAAAGGAATTGATAAGAAGTTGGTTGAAAAAAAAAAGGGAGAGAATGTGATCAGGCAGGAGACTAGAATAAAGCCATACACTAGAGATTTAGGATATGTTTTGGTCTGTTAGAAGAAACTGTATCCCAAAATTTTAAACATAGAACTTATATATGTACTAAAAATAAGGTTGGGTATAATGTAGGGATAGAGTATGACTCTAAAAATGAAAAATAAAGAGTTTAAAAAACGGGATTGATAAGATGTTGCTTGAAAAAGGGAAAAGGAAAAATTAATAAAAATAGAAAAAGAAAGAAAAATTTTAAGAAAGTAACTTTGAAAGACTAAAGTATCATGGGGAAAAACAGTCATGAATTATATGTGCTGTATTCCCCTAGTGCTGGAGTTCTGCTGTTCTCATTGATCGGTAAACTTGGTCTTGTCTGGCTGTTCCTGCTGATCTTCTGGGGGAGGGTCCTGTGGTAGTGATTCTCAAATGTCTGCCTGAGGCAGAATCACACTGCCCTCGCAAGGGTCGGGGCTAAGTAATCTTGGGTTTGCTCTCGGGAGCTTTTGTTCCCTTCAAGCTTTCCCTACAGCTTTGCAGGATTAGGGTGAAAATGGCGGCCTCCTAATCTCCACCATGGTGGAGCAGAGAACTTGGTGCCCCAGTCCTCAGTGAGCCCCCAGAGAAAAGCAGTCAGTCACTCCTGTCTCCCTGGTCTCCGGCTGCACTCCGTGCTCACCCGGCCTGTGACCGAGCATTTCTATCTCTGGCACACGACCCTGTGTGGAGTCTCCAAACCCAGTACATTCCTTCAGTGCACTCCTGGGGGAGGAAGGGGAGTCTCCCCTGGTTTGCTGCTTGTTGGGTCCCTCCTGGAAGAGCAGTGGCCCGACTGTGCCGCAGATAACTATTTTTGGCAACCCCGAGCTGCGAGCCCACTCCTCCAGCCGGCTTCCCTGCTCTGATACTTGGGACGTCTGCTGTACTCAGGCACCCCCGGTCTTTCTGTGACCCTGAGAGTCTTGAGACCACACTGTCCCAGTGTGGGTTCCATCCCCCGCTTAGCCACTGGAGCAATGTCCCTCAGTGGAGCAGACTTTTAGAAGTTTCAATGTTGTGCTCCCTTGCTCTATCACTTGCTAGTAGCCGGCTCCCCCCTGCCCCCCATCTGTCTTCCCAAATATTGCCTCGCATTCACTTCTGTGCATGTCCTACCTTCCAGAAAGTGGTCGCTTTTCTGTTCAGAGAGTTGCTGCTATTCTTTTCTTCCATCTCCTGTTGAGTTTGTAGGTGTTCTGAATAGTTTGATACCTATCTAGCTGAATTCCTGGGACCAGATGAAATTTAGATCTCCTACTCCTCCACTATCTTGCTCCTCCTCCCAATTACTGGCTTTTATAATTTTGGAAAAATTCTTATTCCATTTTTAATTTTTATTATTTTATTTTTTGTTTAATTTTATTTTATTAAAGATTTTTATTTATTTGAGAGAGAGCGAGAGAGAGAGAGAGAGAGCACAAGCAGGGGGTAGTGGCAGGCAGAGGGAGAAGCAGGCTCCCTGCCGAGCAAGGAGTCTGTTGTGGGACTTGATCCCAGGACTCTGGGATCATGACCTGAGCCAAAGGTAGAGACTTAACCAACTGAGCCACCCAGGCATCCCTCTTATGCAGTTTTTTAAAACATTACCTTTATCCCATTATTTTACTTTCATCTTCTGAAATCCTGATTAAACATAACATTAGGCCTTCTTACATTATCTACCCTATTAATATTTCTTCTGTGTTTTGTATCATTTTATATCTTTTATTTTTTAATTATTTATTTAAATTAACATATAATGTATTATTTGTTTCAGGGGTACAGTTCTGTGATTCATCAGTCTTACACAATATCCAGGATTCACAACACATACCCTCCCCAGTGTCCATCACCCAGCCATCCCATCTCCAACCCACTTCCCCTTTCCCCTCAAGAAATCCTCAATTTGTTTCCTAAGTTTAAGAGTCTCTTATGGTTTTTCTCCCTTTCTGGTTTCATTTTGTTTCATTTTTCCTCTCTTCCCCTATGATCCTCTGCCTTGTTTCTTAAATTCTGCATATGAGTGAGAACATATAATAATTGTCTTTCTCTGATCGACTCATTTTGCTTATCATAATACCTCTAGTTCCATTTAATCTCTTTTAGCTGCTTTCTGGCTAACTTTTTTTCAATCAGTCTTCTAATTCACTAGCTCTTTTTTTCTGTATCCTATCAGCTACCAAACATGTACATTGAGATCTTAGTTTTGGTTATTTATCTTTTCATTTCTAGAAGTTCTGTTTTTGTTTTGTTTTGTTTTTTTAATAGTCTTTGCTTTCTTTTAGTTTATAGTATAATCTGTAGATGTTTTTCATGTTCTTTTATCTTTTTTAATCATTAGAGGTGTACTTGTTTTATATTTGTGCCTGATAATTCTGGTATCTGAGATCCAAATTGGAATTTTTTCCTGTATGTTCTCATTTATGGTGCCCCATTTTTTTGGTGCCTGATTATTTTTGACTATGTGCTTTTCATTGCCCTTGAATGATTATTTGTGTAGTTTCACTATGGGCTAGGGTGAAGGCATTTTTCTCTAGATATTATTTTTTGCATTTATTTTTGCCAGTTGTGTGTGCACTGTTTATAGGAAAAACACTCCTCTCTCTTTTACTTTCATACTACTATCATATTCAGAACTCTGTACATTGGGGCACTTCAGTGGCTCAGTTGGTTAAGTATCTGACTTCGGGTCAGGTCATCATCTCAGGGTCTTGGGTTCGAGCCCCATGTCAGGCTCCCTGCTCAGCGGGGAGTTTGCTTCTCCCTTTTCCCCTGCCCCCCACTCGTGCTCTCTCTCTCTCTCAAACCCTCCCCCCCCAAAAAAAACCCCAAACCTCTCTGCACCACTTTTGACACCAGATGTGTGGGCTTCTACACCAAGCAATTCTTCAATGACATCTGGGTGTCCTACGGTTCGGTTCAATTCTGATTACAGCTGGAGTTAGTGTAGACCACACAGGTTAGGGCTGAGTCTCATAAATCTACCACTTCCTCTTTAGATACCAATTGGAAGTCTAGCTTGTCACTTGTAGTTCTGACCAACTGGCTATGAATCAGAGGTTCCCATGACCCCATCCTTGGGTTCGATTAACTTGTATCATCCTCCTGACATGTATGTTTAGCTACCTGGAAGCTCCCCAAACCTTGTACTTTTGGAATTTTTATGGAGGTTTCATCATGTAGGCATACTCAGTCTTTAACTCAATTGCCAGTACTTCCCTACTTCCCAGAGGATGGGGATGGGGTGGAAGTTTCAAGCTTTTAATTATGGTTTAGTCTTTCTGGTGATCAGTCTTCATCCTGATGCTATCTAGGAGCGCACTAAGAGAGTTACCTCATTAAAACAAAAGACATTCATATCACCCAAGAAATGCCAGGGGATTTAGAAGCTCTGTGAGAAACTGGGGTCAAAGACCAAATATTAGAACAAAAAATGGTCCTAGTGCTCTTATAGGGTTTTAAGAGATCTTTCCCAGGATCTAAAGGCAGAGAACAATATATATATTTTCTATTATTTTACACACCATTAATCAGAATCTACTTAAACTTAGTTCAAAGCTTAACATTCCCTGACCCACCCAGACTACATGTTTGCAAATCTCTGTGCAAGGGCTTCAGTCAACTCCAGACTTCTCAGTGGTAGTTTTTTTCTTTCTAAGTCCTCTTATCCCTGTCCTCTTCCTCCTCCTTATTCTTTTCTCCGCCTTGATCCAAGGCAGTCTTGAATGTACTTGGAGTTGGGATGGGAGGTAAGAGAGGACTTGCATAGTTCTGAATCAGCTCCACTGTGAGAGCATTAGCCCTTTCAATCCCCAGCTTATTGTGGGAAGTGTCTCTTATGAAACTCTCACCTCTGATGGGCTCTGGGCTTGACTTACGTCTCTCTTTGATGCCATTTAACCAAACTCCTGTGTACTAGTGTTGGCAAATGCTCACAGTACAGTAATAACAGCATTAGTCCTCAGTTTACCCCGGAATTTAGCTTGGGACTTTTTATAAGGTTTTAATGTTTTTAAGGTGGTGTTTCTTCATATTTTATCGAACATTTTTAGTAAATTAAGTAGGAGAATTACTCTGAATAATTTAGTCTGCCATTATCAGAAAACTTTGATAATCTCTTTAGCATTATATTCTAGTTTATAATTTCTCTTTTATCAGCTGAATCTAGTAGGCTGTTGAAATCTATATGTCAAGTTTAAAATTTTTAATTATTATATTTCTTATTTTTAGAAGCTCCATTTTGTTCTTCTTTAAGTCGGCCTGGTCATTTTATCATTTTTTGTCCCTTAATTATATTTTCAATATCTCTTTTCTTAATTTCTTTGAGCATAAATACGTTTTTTATTCTATATCTGATTATTCCATTATTTGAGGCCTTTGTAGGTCATGGTATGCTTTCTTATATTTGGCTGGCTTTTAGTCTGTTATTTTTGGTGGTTCATTTCTCATGTATTTTGTAAATCTTTTTTTGTTTGTTTTTTAAACTATGGGCTCATGTTAATTGGAATGTGGGAATTCTCTGAGGTCTGGTAAGTTAACATGTGTTTTTCTACGGAGCATTCGCATTTGTTTTTTGATGGGTTTTGGAAGCTCTGCAACACCAAGATCGTGTGTGTGTGTGTGTGTGTGTGTGTGTGTGTGTGTGTGTGTGTGTGTTTTCAGACCACACAGATAATAAGAATTCTCCCTTAAACTTGTCTGAACATAGTTTTTGTTCATGAATTTTCTAGTGAGTGTTTTCTTCCTTTACATTTATAGCCATAGCTGAGACTTGCAAGTTTCCTGTTTCTTTGTACTGAGTGGCCTTTTCTAGTTTTCCCTTTCACTGGGCATGTTATTCCTTGAGATACCTTACTTTTTTTTGTGGGAAAATCTCTAATATATTTTCTCATGTTGTATTGTCCCCAGATTTCATTCCTTGTCCTTTATGCACAGAGACCTTCAAAACCAAAGTTGGCAGTAGCATGCATTAGCAGATACCTCTGGGTACCATCTACCTTCAGGACTCATTTGCCTATCTGGATTTAACCTTTTTCTTACTTCTTTTTTTTTTTTTTTTAAAGATTTTATTTATTTATTTGAGAGAGAGAGAATGAGAGATAGAGAGCACGAGAGGGAAGAGGGTCAGAGGGAGAAGCAGACTCCCTGCCGAGCAGGGAGCCCGATATGGGACTCGATCCCGGGACTCCAGGATCATGACCTGAGCCGAAGGCAGTCGCTTAACCAACTGAGCCACCCAGGCGCCCCTTTTTCTTACTTCTTTAACCTTAGGTTATTTCTCTTATTCTCCTACCACCTCAGTGTACATTGGAAAAACTTTTTTAACCCTTTATTCAACATTCTTAAGGAAGGCTCTTCAGGATATCTCATTACCTCATTGCCTTAATATTTCTCAAATGTTACTTTTAATGTTTCTTTTATAGGATTCAGTTTAGCTGCATTTAAAAGAAACAAGAGGAAACTAGAGCTGGCAGAAAGGGTGGAAACAGATTTCATTCAACTAAAGAAAAGAAGACAATCAAGTGAAAAGGTCAGGAGGTGTTTGAAATGTTAATCATTAATGTATCATAATGATATCTATATCTGCATTTAGACATATAAGCTTTAGAATAGTACTTTCCAGTAGAAATACAATGCATGCCACATATGTACTTTTAAGTTTTCTAGTAGCTACATTTAAAAAAAAGTAGGAAGAAACAGGTGAAATTAATTTTAATGATTATTTTATGTAAACCAGTGAATCCAAAATGTCCCTTCAAAAATTTAACCAGTGAAAAAATTATTAGTGAGCTGTTTTCTTTTTTCTTTCTTTTTTTTTTTTATTAAGTCTTTAAAACCAGTGTGTATTTTATACTTACAACACATCTCAGTTATGGCACTAAGTTTTCATTAGAAATATTTGGTTTGTACTTAAATTTCATAAAATTAACAGTTGAAAAAGTAGGTCTACATAACAGGTTATTCTAAACATACTTTAAACTTTCTAGTAATTGAATTGAATATGTTTTAAAATTAAAATAGTTAACATTTAGTAAAATTAAAAATTCAGTTTCTCATATGCTCTTGCCACATTTTAAGTGCTCAGTAGCTACATGTGGCCCATGACTACTGTTTTGGTTCTTGCAGTTCTAGATAGTGATTCTTAACATGGCTGATTAGAGAGTAGAGTGTGTTATAAGGAAATGTATATATTGGATTCATGTAGATATTTTTACATTCTAATTACATGTCTCTGTTTTTTAGTCTTTTGCATTCTTTGTTTGCATTTTGCACATTAGTGTACCATCATGAGTCTTTGTGTCCCATTTCTTAGGTGTTTTGAGGGGTAGAAAGAAGCTGAAAGCCACAACATTCTTGCTCAGCCCATAGCTTGAGGGTTTGTTATCACACAATTCATGATGGGTGTCTCACATCACAGGCATTTGATGTACTTTGACATCTCATTTTTTTTTTTAAGATTTTATTTATTTGAGAGATTGAGAATGAGAGATAGAGAGCATGAGACGGAAGAGGGTCAGAGGGAGAAACAGACTCCCTGCTGAGCAGGGAGCCCGATGTGGGACTCGATCCCGGGACTCTAGGACCATGACCTGAGCCGAAGGCAGTTGCTTAACCAACTGAGCCACCCAGGCGCCCTACTTTGACATCTCATTAATGTTCTTTATTGGTTATTCCTTTTATAATTGCTCATATATTGGTTTATGCTTTCTGTCACAGTTTTATATTATTTACTCTATATAAATGCATAAGTTATCTTTCATAGTGATATATATTTTCCCAGTATGTTGCTACAGGGAACAATTAATCAAACATTTTGGTCCAAATCTTTTCATTTTTCTGCCAGAAAAGAGTAGGAGATTAGGAGGTGAATGAACAAATTAGTAAGTAGGTCTTGGTGAAAATGGATAGTAGTGTGGTTCCATTTCTTAGGTTTCTTTATCCCATGTGATATCTGAGTGAGCAAATGTAAGACTTTTGACCTTTTAAAAAACTGTGATACAGTTTGCATGGCAGTGAGTAATTTAATCATTTTTATAAATGTGTATACCCATGTAACCCTCACACCTGTCAAGATGTAGAACATTTCCAGTTCTTTTTGTGCTTCCTTCCAACCAGTCTCTACCTTCTACAGGCAACTGCTGCTCTGATTTTTCTCACCATAGATGTTTTGTACTGTTCTTAAACTTTATATAGTTGAAATCATACAGAAGTTACTCTTTTCTGTTTGGTTGATTTCACAAAGTGCTTTTGAGACACTTATCACCGGCTCATTCTTTTTTATGTACTGAGTAATTAATATTCCCCAGTATGAATATACTATAATTTGTTTTTCCATTCTCCTTTTGATGGGCATTTGGTTTGATTTTAACTATTGTGAATAAAGTTGCTCTGAACGGTCTTTTTTTTTTTTTAAGATTATTTATTTATTTATTTATTTGACAGAGAGAGAGAGAGAGAGCACAAGCAGGGGGAGCAGTAGGTAGCGGGAGAGGGAGAAGTAGGCTCCCCGCTGAGCAAGGAGCCCAACCCAGGGCTTGGTCCCAGGCCCCTGGGATCGTGACCTGAGCTGAAGGCAGACGCTTAACGACTGAGCCACCCAGGTGCCCCTGCTGTGAACATTCTTATACAGATTTTTTTTTTTTTTAGACATGAGTTTAGGATTTTTATGCAGAGAAATACCAGTTGATCTCATAGGGAATATATTTAGCGAGTCTTATTCAGAAGACCCATTTTTTTCTTCAGAAAATATTTATTAAGCAGTTACTCTTGGTATGGAGCTGGATAGTAAGAAAAGCAGTAGTGAACAAGGTGGAGGAAATTTGTGCAATAATGAAACTTCACATTTTAGTGGATAGAAACAAATATAGAAGTATATAATTAAGTAAGCTAGTTACCATGTTTGGTAAGTGTTAGGAAGGAAGAAACTCCCCATAAAATGATGTGATACAGAGTAATTTGGATGTGAGAGACACAAAAGAGCCCCAAAGGAAGACTCCTTTAGTTAGTGATCAAAACAGGTCTCTCTGAGGACATAATATTTGAAAAATAAGATGTGCGTTTTATGAAGAGTCAGTAGAACTCATTCCAGGCAGAATGAACTGCATGTGCAATGGCCCTGGTGGGGAGTTGGCATATTGGAGGGATGGAGAAGAGCCATCAGTGTGCCTAACGCAGAGTGCAAGGGGAGAATGGTATGAAATGCAGCTGGAGAGGTAGCTAGGTGCTGGCTCCATTAGGATCTGGTAGATATGGCAAGGAGTTTCTGTTTTATTTCGTGAATAATGAGTAGCCATTGAAGAATTAAAAGTAGAGAAGTGATGCTGTCTTATTCACATTTTACAGAGTTCTCTTGGGCTGTTTTGTGTTGTATGGATCGAGGGTGGGGGCAAGAAGAGAAGTGAGACTAGTTAGGAAGTTATTACAGTTGGGAGATGGTGACAACGTGGACTGATAGGGATGAAATTGGAGAGAAGTGAATATATCAGGGATATCTTTTGAAAGTTCCTAGAAAGACAGGCAGTATTGCTGCCTTAGGTATTGGCAAAGAAGAGAGAAGAATGAAAGGTTTTAGCTTCAGGGACTGAGTAGTGCCATTTACTGAGGTGAGGAGGCCTGGAGGAGGCATGGCTTCATGGTGATAGAGGTAGGAAGTGGAAATTTGGCCCATTTTCCTTTAATGGACTCAGATTAACCAATACTTTCCATTTTCGCCATAAGACACATTACCTGATGCCAACAGCACACTAAACACCCTAAAGCTAATAGACCATCATTTAGTGTACCATGCTCCTCTGCTCCTTTCAGTTGAATTATGTGCCACCAAAAGCCCCATTATACTTGTTATTATCATTGTAATTATTATTGTAATTACATAATTCATTAAGTGTCACATAAACTGATGAATACTGAGTTTAAAAAGAGAGTTGTGGGTTTGAAAATGAAGACTGTTGTTTGAGAACTAACTTGAAAAAATAGAGTTGGTTCTTAAAAAATTGCCATAGAATTAAGTATAGGCAAGCCAGCTGTAAAAGATTGAGAAAAATCATAAAAATCTAAAAGCATTCTGGGTGTGTTGTTAGTGTCTTTATGTTCTTGTTCTATTTTAGATAAAACGAAACTTGAAATCACAGGACAATTCAGTGTATTTTAGTTTATGTAAGAAAGATGATACAGAACATTTAGTTGTGGGCCTGCATTCAAAGAAAAGGCTTTGGTCTTATATAAAAAGATTGGCTAATGAATGAATCTTTGTGTTTTAAATAAAAAGAAAATGTTTAAGTTATGTGTACTTTGTTTTTAAATGATTCTCCACTTTACCCAGAGAATATTCAACTTTACAAAAATTTAACCAACCACTCACCATACTGGTTAGGAGGATCTTTCAATAAAAAGCTTGGTATAGCAGGAGGAAAGATTAACTGTGGAGTTGGGTTATATGCATCTGAAGCTTATGGACAGATCAGAAGGGAGAGTCCCACTTGGAAATTATTGGCATCAAAAGGAACATAAATACATGTGGCTAGATGAGCTCACTTAGGAGTGAGAGAAGATAGGGGTCTGAAAATTGGACCCTGGACCAGTTCAACATGTACAAGTTGGGAAGAGGAAAACCCAGCAAAAGGAGAAAGAAGATGCAGTGAGTGAGACAGTTGTATCACCAGGAGAGTGTCTAGGAAGCCAAGCGAGGAGCAGTTCATCACCTGGGTGGAGTGCTGCTAAGAGGACAGAGGACTGATCATTGGATTTAGCAACCGGAGACTGTGGGCCTAGATAAGGACAGTTTCTGTGACATAGTGGATTGTGGACCAGTGTGGCAGGGGTTAGTCAAGGAGAACAAGGGTGAAGATAACTCTTGAGAAGTTTTGCCATGGCGTGGTAAGAGAGAGAGATCTGAGGTCAAGAGACTCTACCATTGTCAGTTATGGTCTGTGAATTCAATGAGTAATTTAACATACAAAGGCTCAGTTTTCCTTTCCTTTCCTTTCCCTTTCCCTTTCCCTTTCCCTTTCCCTTTCCCTTTCCTTCTTCCTTTTTAAGATTTTATTTATTTGAGAGAGAGAGAGAGAGAAAGCACAGAGGGCGGAGGGTCAGAGGGAGAAGTGGGCTCCCCGCTCAGTGGGGTGCATGATGCGGGACTCAGTCTTGGGACTCTGGGATCATGATCTGAGCCGAAGGCAGATGCTTAACTGACTGAGCCAGCCAGGTGCCCGAAGGCTCAGTTTTCTTATCTTTAAATGAAAATTGTGATAGTCTCATGGGGAACAAAAGTGGTAATAGATGTTCAAGTGCTTTGTGGCTATCATTGACTTAATCAGACACAATAGTCTTTGCCACAGTGACCTTCATCCTTAAAGTCACTTAGCCAAGAAGAAGAAAAAGGAAGGGGGGAGGCGCCTGGGTGGCTCAGTCATTAAGCGTCTGCCTTTGGCTCAGGTCATGGTTCCAGGGTCCTGGGATCGAGCCCCGCGTCAGGCTCCCCGCTCAGCGGGAAGCCTGCTTCTTCCTCTTCCACTCCCCCCGCTTGTGTTCCTACTCCCGTTATCTCTCTGTGAAATAAATAAATAAAATCTTAAAAAAAAAAAAAAAAGGAAAGGAGGGAGGAAGGTAAAGAAAACTGCTGCCCAAATTAATTACCCTGTGTGGAGTATTTTAGATATCTTAAAGGACAGGAAAATTATTTTTTATTTTATATTATTATTAACATATAATGTATTATTTGTTTCAGGGGTACAGGTCTGTGATTCATCCATCTTACACAATACACAGCACTCACCACAACACATACCCTCCCCAATGTCCATCATCCAGCCACCCCATCCCTCCTACCCCCACCACTCCAGCAACCCTCAGTTTGTTTCCTGAGATTGAGTCTCTTATGGTTTGTCTCCCTCTCTGGTTTTGTCTTGTTTCATTTTTTCCTCTCTTCCCCTATGATCCTCTGCCTTGTTTCTCAAATTCCACATATCAGTGAGATCGTATGATAACTGTCTTTCTCTGATTGACTTATTTCACTTAGCATAATACCCTCTAGTTCAGTCCACATCGTTGCAAATGGCAAGATTTCATTTTTTGATGGCTGCATAATACTCCATTTTATATATATATATATATATATATATATATATATATATATATATATATACATACACACACACACTCACACATATATATATATCACATCTTCTTCATGCATTCATGTTGATGGACAGCTGGGCTCTTTCCATAGTTTGGCTATTGTGGACATTGTTGCTATAAACATTGGGGTGCATGTACCCCTTCAAATCACTACATTTGTATCTTTGGGGTAAATACCCAGCAGTGCAATTGCTGGGTTGTAGGGTAGCTCTAGTTTCAGCTTTTTGAGGAACCTCCATACTATTTTCCAGTGTCTGCACCAGCTTGCATTCCCACCAACAGTGTAGGAGGTTCCCCTTTCTGACAGGAAAATATTTTTAATATTCAGAATATATGAGCTTTAATACATACAAAGCTCTGTGTTTGACACTGGCCTACAAAAAATAATGGGGACCCAAGCCCCTGTCATTAAAGAAAGATGCTGGCCAGAGGCTTTGTTTTATAGATTAATGCTGCATAACCTTGGTAGGCCTTATCTCAATAGTAAAGATAATAAAACATGCTCACAGAAAGAAAAGACCCCCAGATAATGAGCCAGTGGGGCAGAAAATTATAATTTTTAAGAGAAGTGTAGTAATTTTTTAGAGATATGACAGGAAAGGACAAATAGCTATTTTCTAAATCAGCATGTATTTAGTTTATTTCTCCTTATCCTATGTGTAGCTTCAGCATAGTTTTGGGTAGCCAGCATCGATTGAGGCCCAGGACTACTGTTTGTTCCAGCTATACAATATAACCTATGAGTTGGGTATATAAATATAATAAAAAGAATAGTGTGTTTGGTAACTTTCCTAATGTTGATATTTTTTGTTACTCAGTGTTGAAGGAGATAAACATTATCTTGAAGAGTATATGATAGAGTAAGTCAGTATTTTTAATCCCTAAAATAAATCAATTAGAAATTTTTGTTGCATTGATATTTCTTGTTATTCTTTAAAAAAGTAATTGATTGTACCGACATTGCCACAATACTAAGAAATAAAAATTAAAGCAAGAGAAATATTTAATAGCTTGCTATCTCACTAAATTGTAGTGATTTTATTTTTCTCAGTCTTTGATCATTTACATTTACATTTGACTTAGTTTAAAATAAGAATAGTTAGTTAACCCATGGAATGTTTTTGGCGGCAAACAATAGAAAACCTGATTGTGGTTAGGATATGCATATTTGTCTTCCTTCTCCCTGGCCTATTGCCATGTAATAAAAAGTTTGGAGATGGTTGGTTGTTGGCGTTAGCTTAGGTTTCCAATGATGCTAGAGCCAACATATCTGGGATTCTCTTGGGCCTTTCTCTCATGCCTTTTACCTTATGGATGTAATATGGCTCCTACAATTTTTGATGTCACATCTGCATTCAAGGTGAGAAGAAGCGAGATGATAGGTGTGGGGAGACTATTGCCAGATGTATTGGTTACTTTTTAAATCTGGGATGTGAGTTTTCCAGAGTCTCCCTATAGACTTCCCCTTAGTTATATTTTGGGGAGTAGTGGAGAAGGGGCACAATTCAGTCACTTGGCTTTTCTTGGCTGTAAGAGAGCTTAGAAAGTTCAGTGGGTTATCTTAATGACTGTCTTATATAGCTCATGGCTTGCTCCTGGACACTTTGTCTTCCCAAACAAAATAGTGGTTTTGTTGTCAAAGGAGGGGGAGAAGAGTGGTTGTTAGGTAGGCAATTTATAGAATATAGTGTAAGGGCTTTATTATTTCCTTCCCCACAATTGACATGCCCCTTATTACTATAAACAGATACTGGGTTAAGAAGCTAATCTACACATAAACCAAATAAAAACACATTTTATCTTGACTTTTCAGGATATATAGATTTTAAGATATAATATTAAAACATGAGGAATATAAATTCTTAGAAATTGTCTTTTCTTGGTAAGTGGCATCTGTTTCAACCGTGTTTATTTTTCATGACTTAGAGGGAAGACATGCTGGAGAATGAAACATTTACTGTTTAACTATAGTGCTGTATATATAATATAAAAATAGTAATTGTTCTTTCCCTTATGGTATATAGACAGTCCATACTTTGCATGATAGTGCTGGACCATAAAAATGTGCAAGCTGGAAATGTGCAAAGGGATCTTAATGACAAAAAATTACACTTGTTCCTTGACCTTTAAACATTTTTGTCAGAACATTAAAAACTCTTTTACTGTATGTATGGTACAGTAACTATACTATACTATAGTACTATATACTATTATATACTATAATGTATAGAGAAATGATTAAAAGTTAAGTAAAACTAATATTAGTATGCTAATTTGAAACATTAGAGGCAGTAAGAATTAAAGTGTTTTATTTGTGTTAAAAAAAAAACTTATCCAGAGTAGTTTGAACAGCACTTGCTTTCTTGTTATGTAACTTATGATATGGAGTGAGCATCTTTTTATGTCAAAGTGAATTGTCAAGCTCCTTTTTAATTTTTTTTAAGATTTTATTTATTTATTTGAGAGAGAGAATGAGAGATAGAGAGCATGAGAGGGAAGAGGGTCAGAGGGAGAAGCAGACTCCCTGCTGAGCAGGGAGCCCGATGTGGGACTTGATCCCGGGACTCCAGGATCATGACCTGAGCTGAAGGCAGTCGCTTAACCAGCTGAGCCACCCAGGCGCCCTCCTTTTTAATTTTGGATCAGCTTTCAACATTTTATCCTTTGCTCTTTCCATGTTGCGAAATATCTTCCAGAGTTTTTTTTTTTTTTTTTCCTTCCTGCTTCCCTCCCTTCATTCTTTCTCCTTCAGGTTCAATTTATTTCTTTCTTTATTGAGGTATAGCCGACATACAATATTATATTAGTTTCAGGTTGTACAACATAATGACTTGACAGTTCTGTGCATTACTCAATGTTCACCATGATAAGTATAGTCACCAACTGTCATCATACAACATTATTACAATATTGTTGATTATGTTTCCTGTGCTGTACTTTTCATTTCCATTACTTACTTTATAACTGGAAGTTTGTACCTCTTAATCCCTTTCACCTGTTTTGCCCACCTCCCACCCCCCCCTTCCATCTGGCAACTACCAGTTTGTTCTCTGTATTTATGAGTCTGTTTTTGTTTTGTTGTTGTTATTTACTTGTTTTGTTTTTAATATTCCACACAGAAGTGAAATCATATATATTTGTCTTTCTCTTAGAGTCACTTTAATGTCAGTTTTTTTTTTTTTTTTTTTGCCAACATCACTTCCTCTGGGACATCTTTGTCCTTTTTATCACAGCCACATTACTTATTTATGTTAATATATTTGTCTTCACTAAATTCCTCTGACTGTAGATCTAAAGTATCTTGATGGTGTCAGTGTCAAACATTCCCACTGTCAGCAGTTTCTTTATAACTTCATTTATTTTTGATTAGAATTTTACTTCCAACATTATCACTTTTTGTTTCTTTGCTTCACTTTCATCTTTTTTGGCCAGTTCCCTCTTTTGATTATCATTTTCTGGTAAAATGTCATATGAATTTATCACCAGGTGACAAGGAGGCAGCACAGCTATACACTTTGCTGTCTGTGCACGGTGACCCATCACTGACAGACTTTGAAGGAAGCGACATGATTGGTTACTGATCATGATGAGCCTCTGATGTTTACATAGTGACCTGTGAACTGAAGAGCTAGCAATGAAATCTGTACTTCATGCAACTTATTCATAGTTAATATACTATGGTAACTGAAATTTGAACCATGTTGTTGAGCGACTGGTACTATTTTAACTGTGATAACTGAAATTGGTAAATATTGGAACTAGGCAAAGTGGGGACTGTGTTTCTGTAAGAGAACCTGAACTGTTTGTCCCACGGAGGTTCCTTCGGTATGAGTTTTGCCGATCACATATGCATGGTACCTTTTAGCATGCTTTTCTTTCCTTTCTAATTCCTGCACTGGCATCTGGATCTCCCCCGACAGTATTGTCATGAACTCTCATTGTTAGACTATGTCTCAGTAATTCTTGTGGTATGTGTGATGAAGTGATGACATGTTTTAAATTTATTTTTTGCTTTGTTTTGATACAAAAAGAGAAAGATAGTTATATTAGTATTAGTCTTTATCATATTTAAGAAAGGAAACCTTTCATTTGGAATGAAGTGGTTAGCTCATTGACCAATTGCTGTTCTTGACTTGTGCCATAGGACTGACTGAGTCGCTATAAAGAGGAGATGCTCACATTGGGAAAACAAACAGACTTAGTGTACACCATAACCTAGGTTTCATAAATATCAGTTTCAAACATTTAGCCCTGGATATTACCAGAAGGGACTCTTTTATTCTTAGAGTATTAAAAGAAGTTGGGGGTATTGTTTGATCTCAATATATTTGATGTTTCAAGCCTTTTTTTTTCCCTCTTCCTTTTTCACAAGCATATTGTTGGAATAGTTTCCATGTCTTTTTCTTTAATAACAGATTTTATGATTGAATGTACATAGAAATTTTTGCCTCCTCCCACCACTTTTACAAAGTAATTTAAGCTTTCAATTAATTTCATTGGTTTTAGGTAAAACAGTACTTGCATAGGATAGTGGAATGAAAGATAATTAGACCTTTTACCATTTTGTGAATATCTTCAATTCTTCAATTTCTAATGAACAAGTTGAGAAAATTTTGCAATGCTTTATAAATGTTGTGTGTTCAAAACCACTCTAAAGAGATGCTACAACTTTTAATTTTGTGTTCTTTAGCCACCACATAGGGACATCAAATTGGCCACATGTTTCAGAAAGGAAATGTTGGGCCTTACTTTGTGCGCTTCATATAAATATATTCTATTCTTTTGAAGTATATTGTGGGTAACATTTTTCTCTTTTATCCACCATCTTGAAATTATTATGTAAACGCTTAACTGTATCATACTAAATCACTGTATTTTTTGGGTGAGAGGTAGGTTAAGATCAAAGAAAATAAATGCACAAAAAACATGTTTTCCTCAGATTGTTCTATTTGTACTTGTGTACATGTCTATAATGTGTACAGGGAAAGGAGTAATTAGTCTTTTATAGAAATTTGCTTGATCTGGAATTTTGTTGTGTTTCTCAAGAAGATGGTTAATGCATAGATATAAGTAAACAGAAGAAACTTTGAATTCTCTTTACATGAAGAAATGTAGTTTATATATTTAAACTTTTCATAAAACTGAAAATTCATTCTGTTAAGTGAGTACTTTGAGTTTTAAGTAATATATTAAAAATTACATTTGCATTGCCTATCTTGATTACTGAATAAAGCTAGAATTTACATATAAATCAGATACATCAGTAACTTAATTAAACTATCACATTTGGGGCATTGGGTGGCTCAGTCGGTTAAACATCGACTTTTGATTTCAGCTCAGGTCACAATCTCAGGGTTGTGAGATTGAGCCCCATGTTGGCTCTGCACTGGGTGTGAAACCTGCTTAAGATTCTCTCTCTCCCTCCCCCTTTGCCCCCTCCCCTCCCTCTAAAAAATATATTACATTTAATAATTACTATCACCTCATGCATTTATGTAGGTTATGGAGCCTGGTGGTCAGCATTCCTTTGCAGTATAACTTGATAGGAATTCTTTAAATGTCTGTGGTTTCTTGTACTTTGTATCAATCCATCAATTATTTGAATTCAGAACTTTTCAACCCTTGATAGCTGGACAATTGCAGTATTTGTTTTCCTGTGTCAAGAAGAGCTTCTCAGTTCTCATATAAAGATTCAATAGCTAGTGGGTTGGGTTTCTTCCCAAGTCTTCCTTGAACCCATGCCAAACAATGCCTTAAATCTATACTGAGTCTTAAGCTGTAAGTGAGATAAGACTGAAGCAAGAAGTCATTGTTAACAAATCTTAACAGCTGCTTTTATTTTGTAATGAAAGTAACCCGTGGTTTTTTAGGGGGCTTGTAAGCTGGCATCAGATATTGTCAGCCCTATAAATTCTCCCTCAGTTTTTAGTATTCAACAGTTCTGTAGAGTCTCCATTTAATTTTAGTGTTTAACAGAATTAGTGGAGAAAAAAAGAGCATTCCTTCATTATCACTGGAACAGTCACAGGTGATCTTGTATATAATGTAGAAATCACCATAATGTAGCTTTTCTAAAAGGAAAAACTTCCAGTAAATGGAATTTGATTGGGACTACAGATGGAAGCCTTGCCATCTAGGAACTGACTCAGACCATGGTGGTAAGAGCATCAGATTCTAAGTCAAATCTTTTAAATATGTCCTCATTTGATATCACCAGGCACTTAGGACCTGAGTTGGCCCATTATAGACATAGTGATGCTGACACCCCGTGCAGCTAGTAAGACCAGCAGAATAAACCAATATATGAAAAGACAAGTGTGTGTACACACACAGAGTAATAACAGGGGTGTTTTAGGGTCAGAAGACAAGAACCAGTGCTTAATTAGGTTGAAGGAGAACTATCTTTGAGTTCTTACAGTCTTGATTGGGCTACCTTTTCTCTAATCAGCCTCAAAGATTTTGATAAATAGAAAGATGCCAGGAACCATTTAGAAGTCAAGACCTGAGGGTGGGATTACTTGAGGAATTGAGGGAGAAAGGCAAGCTAATAGATGGGGCACAGTGGACCATGAGTTCTAGTCTGAGTCTGCCATTGACTAGTCCAGAGACCTGGAGCCTCTCTAGACTTTAGTTTTTTCAGCAGTAAAGTCAGCATGCTGGGCCAGATGATTACCATGGTTTCTTTCCAGCTTGATAATTCTCTGATCTATTTTCAGTAGCAATGTGCAGTTTGTCCAAATCCCTTTTCTGGATCCTCTCATTAAAAGATTATTTTCTCTAGTATATCCTAAACCTGGCAGACCATTAGATTCATCTGGGGAATTTTACAACTGTAGATTCTTAGGCCCTACTCTCAATAAACTGAACAAAATCTGTAGTGATGGGTAAGTTAATGGGCCAGCATTTGAAAATTATTGCTTTGTTATGCATAATTATGTCAGAGTGGACCTAGAAAAACATCTGCTTAGTAAACATTGTTAAATGCACACAGAACATTCTAGACGAGTTAGGAATTATATAATTGTATCCAGTTAATAACTTCATGTGCATGTCACTCATTTAGCTTTCCTCCAGGTGGACTAGAGCTCCTTACTCCCTTCTCTGTGCTTCAGAGTTTGTCTCCAGGTCATTGTCATTGTCCACAGGTATCTGTTTTAATTACCATGGTTTCTCAGCTTTGCATATAATAAGTGCTCAGTAAACATTTGTTTAATGAATATATTTTTTTGTTTTTGTTTTTTGCTTGTTTTGTTGATTTGTTTTTTGGTATTATTACCACCATCAAGTCTATAAATTTTCATCCTTGATGGCTGGACAGTTGCAGTATCTGCATAACTGGCTTCCCTGCTTCTAGCCTTACTCAGTTCCTCCTTAAACCTGTATATATTGTCCCAGGATACATTTCCTTAAAAATACTTGCATTGGTCTTATTCTGGGAGAAACCTTAATAGAATCTTTACTATTTGTAGGTTAAAACCCAACTTATTAGCCTGACTTTACAAATCCTCTTGAAACTTGGACCCAACCTACTTTTCTATTATTTTCCTTTGAGAATTATCTTTTTTTCTTGCCAAATACATTTGATTTTTCATGAATTTACTGGAAGTTCTCACTTCTGTGTTTTTGCTTTGTCTCTTTTCCTTCATATGTAATAATAATAATGGAATGCCATCCACTTCTCTGCCTACTGAAATTCTTTTTGTAGGATTACAGTGAATTTTAATTATTATTAATTATTATTTTTTATTGTTATGTTCTATTAGCCAGTGTATTGTACATCATTAGTTTTTGATGTAGTGTTCAACGATTCATTAGTTGCATATAACAGCCAGTGCTCATCATAACACATGCCCTCCTTAATACCCATCACCTGGTTACCCCATCCCCCAATTCCCCCTCCCTTCTCCAACCCTCAGTTTGTTTCCTGGAGTCCAGAGTCTCTCATGGTTTGTCTCCCTCTCTGATTTCTTCCCATTCAGTTTTCTCTCCCTTCCCCTGTGGTCCTCCACGCTATTCTTATGTTCTACATATGAGTAAAACCATATGATAATTGTGTTTCTCTGCTTGACTTATTTCACTTAGCATAATGCCCTCCATTTCCATCCGTGTTGATGCAAATGGTGAGTATTCATCCTTTCTGATGGCTGAGTAATATTCCATTATATATATGAACCACATCTTCTTTATCCACTTAGTCTGTTGAAGGGCATCTTGGCTCCTTCCACAGTTTGGCTATTGCGGACATTGCTGCTATGAACACTGGGGTTCAAGTGTCCCTTCTTTTCACTACATCTGTATCTTTGGGGTAAATACCTAGTAGTGCATTTGCTGGGTTGTAGGATAGCTCTATTTTTAATGTCTTGAGGAACCTCCATACTGTTTTCCAGAGTGGCCGTGCCAGCTTGCATTCCCAACAACAGTGTAGGAGGGTTCTTCTTTCTCTACATTCTCACCAACACTTATTGTTTCCTGTCTTGCTAGTTTTTGCCATTCTAACTGGTGTAAGGTGGTATCTCATTGTGGTTTTGATTTGTATTTCCCTGATGGCTAGTGATATTGAACATTTTTTCAAGTGTCTGTTAGCCATTTGTATGTCTTCTTTAGAGAAGTATCTGTTCAGGTCTTCTGCCCATTTATTGACTGGATTATTTATATTTTGGGTGTTGAGTTTGAGAAGTTCTTTATAGATGTTGGATGCCAGCCCTTTATCTGTAATGTCATTTGCAAATATCTTCTCCCATTCCATGGGTTGCCTCTTAGTTTTGTTGACTCTTTCCTTTGTTGTGCAAAAGCTTTTTATCTTGATGAAGTCCCAAAAGTTCATTTTTGCTTTTGTTTCCCTTGCCTTTGTAGACATGTCTTGAAAGAGGTCGCTGTGGCCAGTGTCGAAGAGGTTACTGCCTATGTTCTCCTCTAGGATTTTGATGGATTCCTGTCTCACATTTAGGTCTTTCATCCATTTTGAGTTTATCTTTGTGTATAGTGTAAGACAATGGTCTAGTTTCATTCTTCTGCATGTGGCTGTCCAGTTTTCCCAGCACCATTTATTGAAGACTGTCTTTTTTCCATTGGATATTCTTTCCTATTTGTTGAAGATCAGTTGACCATTTCCGGGGTCTCTATTCTATTCCATTGATCTGTATGTCTGTTTTTGTGCCAATATCATGCTGACTTGATTATCACAGCTTTGTCATATAGCTTGAAGGTCAGACATTGTGATACCCCCAGCTTTGGTTTTCTTTTTCAACAATCCCCTGGCAATTTGGGGTCTTTTCTGGTTCCATACAAATTTTAGGATTGTTCCATCTCTGTGAAAAATGTCAATGGTATTTTGATAGGGATTGCATTGAATGTGTAGATTGCTCTGGGCAGCATAGACATTTTTACTGTATTTATTCTTCCAATCCATGAGCATGGAATGTTTTTCCATCTCTTTGTGTCTTCCTCAATTTCTTTCATAAGTGTTCTGTAGTTTCTAGAGTATAGATCGTTTACCTCTTTGGTTAGGTTTATTCCTAGGTATCTTACGGTTTTTGGTGCTATTGTAAATGGAGTTGATTCCTTAATTTCTCTTTCTTCAGTCACATTGTTAGTGTACAGAGATGCAACTGATTTCTGTGCATTGATTTTGTGTCCTGCCATGTTGCTGAATTGCTGTATGGGTTCTAATAATTTGGGGTGGAGTCTTTTGGGTTGATTTTATATCCTGCCACGTTGCTGAATTGCTGTATGAGTTCTAGTAATTTGGGGGTGGAGTCTTTTGGATTTTCCACATAAAGTATCATGTCATCTGTGAAGAGAGAGAGTTTGACTTCTTTGCCAATTTGAATGCCTTTTATTTCTTTTTGTTGTCTGATTGCTGTTGCTAGGACTTCTAGTACTATGTCGAACAAAAGTGGTGAGAGTGGGCATCCCTGTCATGTTCCTGACCTTAAGGGAAATTCTAATCCAAGTCCAGCTCTAATCCAACGACCAGCTTAAATGCCACCTAGATCAGAACAAATTTCTTTCTTCTACTTAGTGCATATAATAGGTAGTCAGTAAATACTTGTTGAATTATCCACACATTTGCCATTTTGAGATTGGTGTGTTTGGTTACTTTATAATATTGTGTAGGCTCATGGAGCCATGAGCATTTTGTTTCTTTATCTTTATCACAGTGCCTAGAAACAATGCCTTTACTCAGCTAACATTACTAACTTAAACATCTACAAAAGATGATTCTGATATTAATTTTGAGAGAGAACAACCCATATGTTATTTTCTTCAATTGTAAGGTTTATGGTCTTTCAAGATGAGTTTGAATCTGTTATTTAAGTGCCTCAAGCATATATTAGTCTAAAACAGTGCTTTGCTGTTTACCAGTAAGCTTGTTTCTGGGGATGTAACGAAAAAAGAGAGGATATCTGAAATATTACTAATAATATAACTGTACTGCCTCAATATTGTGGATAGATATTATATAAGTAGGTGAGGGAAATGATTGTGGGGAAATAATATTTTAGAAACAGTCCACAATCTCAACCAACCATTTCATAGAGGTGAGTCAGGAAGTGCCCACAAGGGGGCGTGCCCATCTAGAGAAAACTTGACCACGCAGGTAAAATGCCTGTTTTACAAATGCACTTCTAGATCATGTCTTTTTTTCTAGGAAAAAGAATGGACCCTCACCACTATAAGAATTTCTACCCATTTTCTAGCACCTGTTTATTTTGGTTGTGTGATTTTACCAGAAGGGACAGGTGACAAAATAGAAATGGGGGTTGCCTTGCAAGCTTACTTTATGAAGCTTGTGATTATGTTTTTCCCCCCTGTGTTGAGAGCATTTTCATTTTGCAAGCATTGCCATCTCTTCTGTGGTCATTTTGGGTCATTTGCTCAAGGGATAGGCAGTGCTCCATTTTCATTGCTCTGTTGATTTGTGTAACCTGAGGTTATGTGGAACTCACACCAGCAAGTCACCTTGAGTATACAGACTTTGAATGATGTTTCCACCAGAGGCCATGGCCTCATGGGATCCTTAGTTTTTCTTTCCAATTCCTATTTTACCTTTGACTTCAGCATTATCACCAGCAAACATTTATTGAGTG
Organism: Eumetopias jubatus; assembly: GCF_037043125.1. Taxonomy (NCBI): domain Eukaryota; kingdom Metazoa; phylum Chordata; class Mammalia; order Carnivora; family Otariidae; genus Eumetopias; species Eumetopias jubatus. Next base: position 101,685,869 of record NW_028274815.1, read on the forward strand.
CCCTTTATATGCAGGTTTTAGGGAGTAAATAGAGTAGATAGCACCTAGGCGCTGACCATTATATTTGGTCCAGGGGAATTAAACAATAAAGGGAACTCATATCATATAGCATGTGCTAGAAGAGTGAAGCAATCAGTGAGGGCCATGGGAATTGGTAGGATGGGGAAATCACTCTAAACTTGTTAAGTTCCTCATTGTAGGCTTTATGGAAGAGGTAGAATTTAAGCTGGGTCTTGGATGAAGGGGTAGGACTTAGGTATCTAGAAGGAGAGAAAGAGAAAGTCTTAAATTTAGAAGCCTGTAGGTAGTGAAGCTTGGTTGTACTACAGAGTTTCTGTAGGACAGTGGTTTCAAACTCAGATGCTTCTGGGGGCCAGCCAGGTAGCCTAAATGTGTGAGACAATCTAGAAAGGTGGAGCACTTGGTGATACATGTTCCATTTTGAGGTACTGGAAAAACAAAATGTGTAACACTAAAAAAGACATGTATCATATTACCTCACTGATATGAGGAATTCTTAATCTCAGGAACAAACTGAGTGTTACTGGAGTGGTTGGGGGTGGGAGGGATGGGGTGGCTGGGTGATAGACATTGGGGAGGGTATGTGCTACGGTGAGCGCTGTGAATTGTGCAAGACTGTTGAATCACAGATCTGTACTTCTGAAACAAATAACGCAACATATTTTAAGAAAAAAGAAAAAGAAGAAGATAGCAGGAGAGGAAGAATGAAGGGGAGTAAGTCAGAGGGGGAGACGAACCATGAGAGATGATGGACTCTGAAAAACAAACAGGGTTCTAGAGGGGAGGAGGGTAGGGGGATGGGTTAGCCTGGTGATGGGTATTAAAGAGGGCACGTTCTGCATGGAGCACTGGGTGTTATGAACAAACAATGAATCATGGAACACTACATCAAAAACAAATGATGTAATATATGGTGATTAACATAACAATAAAAAAATTAAAAAAAATTACACTTGGCTGTTGAAAGCAAACTCTGGTTTTGGCAGTTTGTAATCCCTGGTGGGGCATGACAGTTGATCAGATTCAACTGTACACAAAATTTAGCAAAGTGAAAAAGGCCATAGAGGCATTAAGTCCACAGCCAGAGTTCTCCCTGGACATTTGTCTACTTTTATTTACACGGACTGTACTTAGGAACAATGAGGAGAATATTTTGAAATATGTATGAATGGAGCCTATCCTGGTGACTGTTTGCATTAAACACAGGCTTTTGAGTGTTGGGAGTCTGAAAACATTCCTGAGGTTAATTTGAATGGCATTAAGATTTTCAGGATATAGTACTATCTTAATTGGTTTGGATTATATTTTATATCCTAGAATATACTTAGCTCCTTTCCTACTCTTTGTGATTCCTCCTTTGTGATTTTCTCTTTGCTTTCTAATAAAATTTTAAGGTATTGAGGAATAAAAGGAAAAAAGTATGTGGGCATTTTTTCTTTCCCTTTTGTTTTTTAATATGCTTATCTTTAGTAGTTGTGTATTTATGATTTTTAATGATTTATATTTTGGGGGTATACTCATAATTGTATATAGTCAGATAGATATTGCTGTACTTTAAAAAATCTCATATCAAATAAAGTAACTTATTACTGTATTATTAAAGTCAGTGTCAAATATTCAATCTGGAGAGGGTCAAGTTTACTCCAAGGTCAAGTTTAAATCCAGGTTAAAGGACCCATCCCAATTGTCATGGTGTTTCATAGGCAAGAATAGACTCCAGATTGTCCCAGTTACCTTCTAATCCTTTCTCTGTTATTCCCCACTGCTTTAAGACTCAGTTCAAAGGCCAGTGGAGCTCTGGTATTTAAAAGAAAAAGTGTAATTTTATCCAGAGAAGGTAAATGTATGGAAATGAAAGAAAGACCAGAGGTCCAGACCATGGCCAGGTGTTCCTGGAAAGAGCCAAATTGGACAACTAAATTGAAAAAGGTTGACTACTCTTATTAAAGAGACTTTGTTGCTGTCTGTTTAATTAGCAAGGTCTTAGTTCATTTATTTGGGTGTTTTTTAAATCTGCCTAGGTAGTGAAGTTCATAGCCTATTATATGCTGGTAGTGTGTTGTGCTATCTCTGTCATTGAAGTACTGTGATATATGTGCCTGTATGAAGGGGAACTGCCAGGTAATCTTTATTCCCTCCTCTCTTGAACATGTTTCCCAGACGGTGATGACTGAGTTTAAGATGGTCTCCGGTGGAAAAAGCAAAGTTATAACTAAAGCGTAGTATATGTGTTACTTATGTAGAGCTTTTAGGAAAGTGATTTGGAGTTAGGGAAAGTGAATTGGTTAGTCAAAAATGAAAGAGTGTGATCCGGTGCCAGATGACCCAAGAGGATGGGAGGGCAGTAAAGAAGTGTTGGCCAAAAGAAAAACATTGAATGACCAATATCAAGACATCTAATTTCTTTATAGATTAAGTGAGAGGCTTAATGTTTGATGGTAAGAGTCTTAAAAGTTTGTTTTGAATAGTAGGCCAGAGGGCATGCAAAACCTCCTGAAATAAAGATAACTCCTGTATCGTGAGAAGGGGGTCTGGATTTATGTGTGGTTATTATGAGGACCAGGCAAGATTTCACAGCAGTTGTTTAAGGACATACTTTTGGAAAAGAACCTATTCAGGAGTGGTGTGCAAAAGCATTACGTTTAGGAAAGATCTAAATATGAAATAATCAGAGAGAAATATGTGAGGTAATTAGGAAAATTGGTTAGGCTGAGTTTGGATCTTGCATATATATTGAACAAGATGCAATTTCAGAGGGCACGGAGTTTGATTTATTGATGAAGGTCAATTAAAAACTATTTGTGATACTTTGTTAGTTGCTGCGTACAGGTGGACGGGGAGCAAGATAAGCCACAAAAGATCCCAGGACAAGCCAGCATATAAAGAGTTTTCCCCATAGAGGGGAGAACCACCTGTTTCAGGTTGGTGCAAGGGCCTCCTGTGTGGTTGGAGAGAGATTAAGGAAATCCTTTCTGGAGTTATTTGAGGCCTCAGGAATTGAAGAAGGACAGTATTTTGCTATGGGGTGGGGAGGTGGGTAGCAGGGGTGTGGGGAGCCACTTTTGCATTGGACGAAGTGTGAATGTCAGTGTCTGCTGTTACTCCAGAGAGCCAGCCTTCTCTCCAGAGGAGAAGGCAGGAGGGCTGGACCTTTGCTGGGATTCAGGTGACACATGGAGAAAATTATTGCCTATCAGATTTAATTTATTCAGTTCATTCATTCAACAAGTAGTTTTTTCACAAAACCAACTTTGCCTTTTTCCCCCGATCTATTTATTTAATGTTTATTTCTGTGTCACTGATTTTTCATCTTATCTCTGTTTTCTCCTTTCTTTGTGTTTATATTGTTCCGTAACTTGTTTAGTTGGACACTTAGGTCATGTTTTCTTCTTTTCTATTATCAACATTTTGGGTATAAGTTTTTCTCTATGTACCATTTTTGCTGTATCTCACAAGTTTTGAAAGTAATATTTTTTATTATTAATTATTAAGTATTTTTGTTTCTATTTAGATTTCTTGTTTGATTCATAAGCTACTTAGAAGTATTTTTTCTTTTTTAATTTCCAAATTTTGTTTACTTTTATTGACTCCTAACTTAATTGTATCATATTCAGAGAGCATATTCTATTTGATATTATTTCTTGAAATTTGTTGTAACTTAGTTTATGGTTTTGTGTATGATCAGGTTTTATAAATATTTATATACATTTGAAAATGTTTCCCTCAGGTATAGCCACTCTGGCGAACAGTATGGAGGTTCCTCAAAAAGTTAAAAATAGAACTACCCTACAATCCAGCAAATGGCACCACTACATATTTACCCAAAGGATACAAAAATACAGATTCAAAGGGGTACATGCACCCCAATGTTTATAGCAGCATTATCAACAATAGCCAAACTATGGAGAGAGCCCAAATGTCCATCGACTGATGAATAAAGAAGAGGTGGTATATATATACTATGGAATATTATTCAGCCATCAAAGAAGTGAGATCTTGCTATTTGCGACGACATGGATGGAGCTGGAGAGTATAATGCTAAGTGAAATAAGTTAGAGAAAGACAAATACCATATAATCTCACTCATAATGTGGAATTTAAGAAAGAAAACAGCTGAACATATGGGAAGGGGGAAAATCAAAAAAGGAGAGAAGGAAACAAACCATAAGAGACTCTTAACAATAGAGTACAAACTGAAAGTTGATGGAGGGAGGTGGGTGGGGGATGGGCTAGAATGGTGATGGGTATTAAAGAGGGCACTTGTGATGAGCACTGGGTGTTGTATGTAAGTGATGAATCACTGAATTCTACTCCAGAAACCAATATTGCACTGTATGTTAACTAAAATTTATATAAAAAGAAAATGTTTCCCCTCTAATTGTTGGGAACAGAATTCTATGAAAGCTAGGCAATCACACTTTTTAATGTACAATTTGGGTCTTCTGTTTCTTACTGGTAGTTGAAAGAAATATATTGAAATATCTCATTATGAGGTATGGTTTGTTGCTTTCTCCTTGTTGGTATGCTTTTGCTTTAAATATATTTGAGGCTATTCTTTTTTAGTACATGCAAATTTAGAATTACTATATCTCTATATCTGGTAAGTTAAACTTTCAGCATTTATCATATAGAGATTCTATCTCTATTAATACCTTTTGTCTTAAAAGGTATTACTTTGCTTGACATTAATACAGCTACATTGTTTGGACTGGTATCTGCTTAGCATATCTCTTCCCCCCCACCCCGCCCCATCCTTTTAGTTTAAAATTTTCCATTTCCTTATGCTTTAAGTGTATCTCCTATAAATAACATACAGCCAGATTTCAGAACCCAACCTAACATTCTAATAACATGTTATTATTTTTAAAGACAATATTAGTTTTGATTTACATGCAGTTTCGCCATTTTATTTGCTTCCTTCTTTTGTGCCTGATTGTCCTTCTTGGATTATTGTCTTAAGTCTGTTTGGGCTACTCTAACAAAATACCATAAACTGGGTGGCTTATAAACAACAGAAATTTGTTTCTCACAGTTCTTGAGGCTGGGAAGTCCAACATCAAACCCAGGCAGATTTGGTGTCTGTTGAGGGCGTGCTTTCTAGACGGTCATCTTTGTGCTATAACCTCATATGGCAGACAGAAGGGGCAGGGGAGCTTCTTGGGTCTTTCTAGAAGGGCATCAATCCCATTCATGAGGGCTCTGCCATCTTTCAGTGCCCTACCTCCTAGTAGCCTCACCTTGGCAGCTAGGATTTCAATATATGAATTTTGGAAGGACACAAACATTCAAATCATAGCAATATTTTCCTTCTTCTTGAAGTATATCATTCACTTGTTTATTCATGCATCCATTCAACAAATCTTTTTTGAATGCCTAAGAGATGTGAAGTGCTTTTCTCAGTGCTTAGCAAATGGTAATAAATAAACTATACAAAGAGTATGCTGCTGCCTTTGTGAATCTTCCAATCTTGTGGGGGAGACTGGCAATTTAAACAATGCAAAAATAAATTGTACAGTTTAGGAGATGTTGGGATGTATGGAAAAAAATAAAGTCGAGCCAAGAAAGGGAGATTAGGTCACCATGTGAGTAGGTGATAGGGAGGACATAGACAGAGGTCAGGTTGTAGTATTAAAAGGAATGGTCCTTCAGGCATTCATTAAGTGCAGGTCTCTTGGTGGTAAACTCTACTTATTTACAAATATCTTTGTTTTATTTTTGTTCCTAAAAGATAATCTTGTTGGGCACCTACTTCTGGGTTACAGTTACTTTTCTCTGAGTACCTTGAAGATAACCACAGTCTTCTGACTTTCACTGGGCTTCTCTAAATTCTGTCATTCTATTGTGGGTGATCTTTTCTTTCTAGCTGGCTCCTTTCCTTTCTCTGTAGCTTCTGGGAGATCTGGATTCTTATATTTCATCACTTCTGGAAAATTTTAGCTTTTTCTCTTTCATTATTTTCTCTTCTTTATTCTGTCTGTTCCTTCAAGTTGGACATATGTTAGACTTTCTCTCACCCATACTTTATTTTTTTGCCATCTCTTTCGTGTTTTACTACTTAACAATTGTAATCGAATGTGTATTAAATGTTATATAAATATAAATGTGTTATAGTATTAGGACAAAAATAGAAAATTTATTATGACTTGATGTTTTGAATTCTTGGTTGTGTACTTTTAGATAAATACATCAGCTATTGATTTTTTTAGAGGTAAAGCTTACATGTGGTGCAATGCACACATTTTAAGTATATAATTTGATGAATTTTGACGTGCATAAAGCCATGTAGCCCATACCACTATTAAGATATAAAACATTGCCATTACTCCAGAAAGTTTTCTCATGCCCCTTCATAGTCAAGCCCCTCTCCCAAGACAACCATTTTTCTGGTACTTTTTCACCACAGAGTAGTTTTACCTTTTCTAAACTTTTGTATAAATGGGATCATATATTACATACTCTGTTGTATACAGCTTTTTACTCAGTGTACATCTAAAAGATTATCCATACTGTTGTACATATCACTAGTTCCTTTTTATTGTTGGGCAGTCCTCCCCCGTTGTCTATATCACAATTTGTGTACCCATTTCCCTCTTGATAGGCATTTGGGTTGTTTCTAGGTTTTGGCTGTTGCAGTTAAAAGTGCTGTGAACATTTTTCACAGGTCTTTTGTTTTATCTATTTTGATTTCTCTTGGGTAGATATTTAGGGTTTAATTGCTGGGTGCATGTTTAATTTAGAATTTTGATTTAGAATTTAAAAGTTGTGATTAATATTTATTCCAGAAAAATAAGAAGCCAAATCAGATATATTCATCATAATATTTTTAAACTGATATTTGTAATCATCGAGGTGTGTTCTCTAAGTATTTTGATCAGATGAATGCAATTTAATGATCTAGCTAATATTATCTTAAGGACTTTGTCAGACTATCATTCTTAAATTCCTTAATTTTTATTTCAACTCCAGTGTATCTTAGGTTTATTCCTTAACCAGTGGTTCATTATAAGTATAAAATAATTTTAATTGAACAGCATATGAATAAGAATAAAAATTTAAAGCTGTATGGAACTACCCTTGTGGTTTTACTGTTCAGCTGTGTAATAATTTAAGTCATGAGTATATTCATCTGGTCTCTTCTATCACGTACACGTGCTCACTCAACATGCACACTGAGGTTCTCAAACTGTTCCATTTTGAAACAAAAAAAATCCATAATTCATTATTTGAAATATCATTTTAAAAACCAAGATTAAAAGCATGGCTTTTTCTAAGTTGAATGTTGCAGGCCTCAGAACACTGTCTAGGTATTCTGTCATTTGGAAAACATTGTCTTTTGCTGTCTTTGAGGGTTTGGAATTTTTAGGTAATGCCCTGGAACTTTGTTATGGTATGAATTTATAATTAAAGCTGTAATGTAGATATATTAAAGCCCCTTAAAAGTATGGTTAACCCACTTTATTTTTATTTTGAGCTAAAAATGTTTCTGTTAACTTTTGTTGAGTGATTTAAGGAATAAATTACAATTTTTATATAATTTTTTTCTCTGTTGTAGATATGTTTTACACTAATTTGTGTAGTGCTGCAAAGATATTTAATGCATACTTATTAAACAAAGAAAATTAAGGGTTATTTAAGAATAGACATCTTGACTGTAATTTGCAGAAACATCATTTATAGTATTGGGCGTCAGAAGGGTGATTTTCTTTTTTTTTTTTTTAATTTAAACTCAATTGGTGAACGTGTAATAATTCATTAGTTTTGGATGGAATGTTCAATGAATCATTAGTTGCGTATAACACCCAGTGCTCATCACATCACGTGCCCTCCTTAATACCCATCACCCAGTTACCCCATCCCCCCACCCACCTCCCTTCCCATTCAGTTTTCCTTCCCAGAGGGTGATTTTCCAAGGATAGAAGAAAAAGGTCATTGGGTGTTCTTATTTCCAAATTTTCCTTGGTTTCAGCCAAGCCAGATACACGAGAGTAGATAATTCCAACTAAATCATACTTTGTTTACACATACCTAATATCTAATACACTAATTCTTTAGTGGCCCCACTGTGGGGCTGGTTTGTGGGAGATAAACATGGAGCCAGATCTAGGTCTCTGGTAGCCAGAGCTAATCCATGGTTAGAATACTCAAAGACATAAAGCTTTATGTTGCCATTAATGTACTGTCATGGAGGGCATAAGTCATCTGCTTTTCTCAAGTGGAAACTCATGCCAATTATAATCATGCTCATAAACCTAACAAAGGTGTATCATGAAGGTTTGGGATCTTTTCAAAAAATGTATTTGTCTTTATTATTGTATTAATTCCACCGTATACCAGTTTCAGGATACTTATCTATTTGATATTATTTTTGCATTTTAACTCTGATATTTGAGTAACTCTGTGTAGAAGAAAGACCAGGTTAATGAGATAAGTAACTGATAGATGATGTCTCTTGGCAGATTTCAGAGTTAGAACACAGATTGGAAGCATAATTTTCTCGTGGGATATACCTAAACTTTGTTTTAAGGGATTTATTCCTTTTAAAGTAGTTATGTGTTACTTAATTTAATTTTACAATAATTGTGTAATAGCCATCGCCAGTTTGGAACAGAGAAAAATAAAAACTTTTGACATTAAGCCCAACATGATTACTAGTTTATTGGTGACTTGAAGAAAGTTTTATTTCAGTGTTTTCCATAACACATGCAATCTCTATGAAAACTTTAGTTATTTATTATTTTCTTTCTATTTCCTTTTTTAAATTTTATTTTATTTTATTGTTGTTAATCACCATACAGTACATTAGTTTTTTTTAATTTTTATTGTTATGTTAATCACCATACATAACATCATTAGTTTTTGATGTAGTGATCCATGATTCATTGTTTTCGTATAACAGCCAGTGCTCCATGCAGTACATGCCCTAACTTTATATACATGTGTTTATTTTTTTTATTTTTTATTTTATTTTATTTATTTTTATTTTTAAAGATTTTATTTATTTATTTGACAGAGACAGAAATAGCAAGAGCAGGAACATAAGCAGCGGGAGTGGGGGAGGGAGAAGCAGGCTCCCTGCCGAGCAGGGAGCCCGATGCAGGGCTCGATCCCAGGACCCTGGGATCATGACCTGAGCTGAAGGCAGACGCTTAACGACTGAGCCACCTGGGCACCCTATACATGTGTTTATTATAAGGGGAACTATACAGTTTATACAATTGCTTTTTAGTTACAAAAATTTTATCAGAAAAGTAATGCCAATAGCATGTTTCAGTCTAGGACAATAGGTGCATGTTTACCTATGTGGTGCATATACTTTTTAAAAAAATTTTATTATGTTAATCACCATAGGTGGTACATGTACTTTTAAGTATTTATGGAGTGTAAGAGCATAATATTAGCTCTATATAGTAACAGTCATTGTGTGTTTTTTAACCTTTCTAAGATTTCATTTCTGTACAAATGAGTTCTGTGAAATTATTGTGGCCAAAATACCAGAGTTTGTCTTTCACTCAATTTATCTACACTTCATAAAAATGCTTAAATATTACTTCATCATCCTTAAATTGGCCTTTCAGTATGTGAAATCTATGAACTAATTCTTGAATATTTATGAAGCAATTCTGATTTTTGCAGGTGTGGCAAGCCCTTAGGAATATTTAGCTTAATTTGGAACAGGATTCTCTATGTTTTACTTGATTTTTCATTTTTAAAAACCAAATTACAGTAAATCCATCTACATATAATATTTTTGTATCTTTCTCTAGTAGTTTGGTTAGACAAGAATCCTCAGAGTTTATGATATCCTGATTGAAGTGCTAAGAGAATTGTTTTATAAGTAATGTATATCATTGTGTATACATTATGTATCCCCTCAGTTAACATTCTGTTTTACAGAATGCTTGGGATCAGCAGTCACAGTTAATAAAGAACTAATGAAGAATACCCTTTTTTGACTTTATTGTTGTCAAGGAAAGTATTTTATAGTTTCTGTTTATTTGTATGAGAGTTATCTGTTTCTGAAAGAACGATTATGAGTTCAATACTTTAAGATACTTTACAGTATGTTCATTGTGGTATGATCATGGTGATATGCCACCAATTGATAGTTGAACCAGACAGAACTTAAATCTTTTATGCTAACATAATGTTAGTCTTAGGTGGTTTAAGTTTCTCCTTCAGCAGATTTGTGCCCATAAAATTATTTGTCTTAAAATGAATAGAGCCCATGTTTGGCTGATAATGAATCCCATAGGATGTTCTCTTACCTTGTTTCTTAAGGTAGGGTCTGGGGATCAGCAATATCAGCATTGCTGGAGAGGTTGTTAAATGGAGAGTCTTGACCAATGCCAGATTACTTAATCAGAATCTGCATTTAATAGATTCTCAGATGATTTGTGTATACATTAAAGTTTGAGAAGGCCTCCTGTAGAAGACATAAGACTTGGCATCTGGACAAGGAACAGACACTTCTGTATTTGAGATTGCAAGGGTATAAAGATTTAGGAATTATTTCTTAGAATAATGAAACAAATGTTCCCCCTTTAAAGTACATTTCTCTTTAGGATTATCCTTTTTTTTTTTCCTGGAATAAAATGTGTCTAATGCAGTTCTTTACTTTTATACTTTCATCTTACCTACTGAAGAAGATAAACTTTACTTCTTCCATACCAAATGAGCAAACCTAGTTATTGTTAAGTCTTCCCTAAGGTAGTGGCATCCTCTGGATTTGCATGAAACTGAATCTTGAGAAAGGAGATGTAAACTGAGGCCCCGATGTTAGAATGGCCTTGCATGTATCATCACTTATTTTTCTTGTTTTTGTGATGCCAGGGATTCAGACATACTTTATTTCCCCCTAACTGAAGACTAAGTATGCCCACATGTCTGCTGTGTGCAAAATCATACAGTGGATCAGACCTTTCCTCAGAGAGTTTACAGTCAGGTTAGGGAACTGTTCTTGAAAGTCAGGCAGTCTACCACCTGCAGAGCTGTGGTAGCTCTGGCCTAGACTTCCCTGGCTTGTTTAAAAGGGAAATAAAGCACTTATTTCAGGCAGCTACACGTTTTCTATTAAAGTAAGTAATGTCCTAGTGTATCAGTATATTTAAGGGGAGTTAGAATCTAAAGCAAAAACCAAAGAAATGTAAATGTCTAGATGGACCTTCTCCTAACAGACTTCATGTAATATTTTTTGAGGCATACTCTACCTCTGGTTTTTTCAATTTACTTGAAGTAAAAATCTTTTCCTTTCTTTGTGTCTCCACTATTTCAGAACTCCCTCCAATGTTGTTCACCTTCTAAGGTGGCCCTAGGAACTCACTGACTTTTCTGGGGATTGCCTGAGTGTGTCATTTAAAAAACTTTTTAGCCAGGGATCCCTCAGTACAAATGAAGTCTTGCTCGGTAGTATGGGCAATAAACTACACAGGAGGAGTGGGTCTTGTTGAGTCTGGGGTTGTGCCTGGCTCTTTTATGCATTCTGGGGGGTGGGGGTGAGGGTGAGGGTGAGAATCTTGGGTTCTGGGGCACAGTTTAAAAACCAGTACTCAACACCCAAAAAACAAATAAGTCAAAAAATGAGCAGAAGACATGAACAGACACTTCTCCAAAGAAGACATACAAATGGCTAACAGACACATGAAAAAATGTTCATCATCATTAGCCATCAGGGAAATTTAAATCAAAACCACATTGAGATACCACCTTACACCAATTAGAATAGCAAAAATTGACAAGGCAAGAAACAACAAATGTTGGAGAGGTTGTGGAGAAAGGGGAACCCTCTTACACTGTTGGTGGGAATGCAAGTTGGTACAGCCACTTTGGAAAACAGTGTGGAGGTTCCTCAAAAAGTTAAAAATAGAGCTACCCTATGACCCAGCAATTGCACTCCTGGGTATTTACCCCCAAAGACACAGATGTAGTGAAAAGAAGGGCCTATGCACCCCAGTGTTCATAGCAGCAATATCCGCAACAGCCAAACTGTGGAAAGAGCCAAGATGCCCTTCAGCAGATGAATGGATAAAGAAGATGTGGTCCATATATACAATGGAATATTACTCAGCCATCAGAAAGGATGAATACCCAACTTTTGCATCAAAAGTTGGACTGGAAGAGATTATGCTGAGTGAAATAAGTCAAGCACAGAAAGTCAATTATCATATGGTTTCACTTATTTGTGGAACATAAGGAATAGCTTGGAGGACAATAGGAGAAGGAAGGGATAAATGAAGGGAGGGAAATCTGAGGGAGAGATGAGCCATTGAGAGACTATGGACTCTGAGAAACAAACTGAGGATTTTGGGGGGGGCGGGGGATGGGTTAGTCTGGTGATAGATATTAAGGAGGGCATATACTGCATGGGGCAGTGGGTATTATATGAAAACAATGAATTGTGGATCACTACATCAAAAACTAATGATGTATGGTGACTAACATAACATAATAAAATAAAATTTAAAAAAAATCAGTACTCTAGAGTGAGAACACTGCAATGACTTCTGTTAACCTAAAGACCTGCAGTAGCCTCCCTTGTTAATATACACAAGGAGATTTTTTTTATGAAACTTTTTTCCTGTTTCCTTTAATTCTGATTTTTATCCAGGATTATAAGGTTTGATTGTCTTGCACAGGTGACCCAGAAATCTTTGAGGTAGGAGACAGCTGCTTATAGTCAATACATGTGAAAAGCCTTAAGTTTGTGGGACTTGGGACAAGACACAGACACGCAAAGATGCCTCCCAGGAATGTAGAATTTTCTTTTATATAGTTGGCAAGCATATTATTAATACAGCAGAGAAAGGAGGTGGCCATCAATTTCTCACAAGCAAGGAATTGTAAAAGAAAATTATAGCATAGTATACTTCAAGATTGTGACGGCCATTCTCTTTATTTATTGTGCTGAATATATTACTTTTAGAAATTTGTATATAATATTTTTAAAAATACTAATAATCACATTTATTGGCTCACTTATGCCATAGATTTTTTCCTTTTACAGATTTTCAATCATGAACTTAAAACTGGAGATTAAGGGGACACTGTGATACACTATTTTATATTAGTTGGTGTTTTTTCTTTCTCCCTTAGGCATGCTAGGCTTATTATTAGAGAAGAGCAATAAGACACCTTTTGCTCAGGATTTTTCAGTAGAAAATACATTTTGACTTGAACAGGGTTTTAGTGGCAACTTGATAATAGATAATTTTAGGAGTTTGCTGAATTAGTATGACTTATGAATTATGAATTATGTATGTTTGAGAAGTGCTATGTGGTTATATCGAATTGTGACACCCTGTGCTCAGTGAGTGCTCATGCCCTGTTTGCTCTCCAGGAGAATGACTCAGGCACTTTGGACACAGTGGGCGCTGTAGTGGTGGACCACGAAGGGAACGTTGCTGCTGCTGTCTCTAGTGGAGGCTTGGCCTTGAAACATCCAGGGAGAGTTGGACAGGTAAGTAATTATGGGGTTTTTAAACTCTCTTTTCAATTTAAAACGGAATTTTCTAGCTCACCATTTTTTTAAGCCAGCAAAGCATTTTTTCTTTTGAAAAACAAAATTACTGTGATTTTTTTTTTTTAACATTGATGTAGTACAAATCAGCAAGTACCTTTTCCAGATTCTAAAAAACCTCTCTCATAGTAATAGAGTTCTTATTGATCTTTAAAATCAGTAATACTATGTTTTGTCACTTCCAACAGGCTGAGTATCGGGTATTTAGTAGACATTAAAAAAAATATGAGTTGATCTTCATTTTCTTTCTTTGCAAATGTCATTCTCTTTAGGAGTAAACACTACCTGACTATATTGTTGTTTGCTTTTTAAGTGGGAAATGATTCTTTAGAGTTACATTGTGTATTTCCTCCATTCAAGGAATAGTAAAATTTTGATGCTCTAAATCCCTCTTCTGGTTAAGCATTTTAGCTATTTTATAGACTAACCAGTATTTCAGGTCACCAATAATACATGATACCATGCAAGAAATCTAATTTATGTGTAACTGGCATATTCCCAGTTCACTTGCTCATCTTCACCACTCCTCCTTCCCCCATCTCCAAACTTTAGTTTTGTACTGAGAATATTTCACAGTCCATTTGATCTAGTAAGCTTTCTGAGCATAAACCAATTTGGTACATTACTTATGGGATTAATAAATATTTGTTGAGTGAACTAATGATTCCTGGAGTAGGTAAAGTAGTTGCAAGGGTTGTGCTTAAGCTGAGTACTTAGATCTCGTGTTACATGCAGAGCACTGCTTGGCGTATTTTGTATGCTTTGTCCCTCACATTTGGAAAAAAGTGGGTATCACAGTTGCTTTGGACATAGTGGTTAATGAATGCTTGGAGCAGAGTGATCTGATTCATGGAGGACATCTTTGCAAAGCTCCAAGTGATATTCCCTGATCTGCCCTTTATAGTGTATAAGCCTCTTACAATGCCATGGGGGGATGGGGTAGGGAAGAATAATTTTGTGCTACTCTTTGCCTGCCATACAGGGGGATTTATGGGGAATGATTACTCAGCATGTGTACAATGCTTTGAAGTCATTATAAAAAGCCTTTGTCTGGTCATGGTGTTTTTCCACATTATAAAGCCCTGTGTATTTGTCAAGTTTGGAATAAGAACCAAGCTTGGCATATCAGATTTGGATGCCTTGGTGGAGGAGAGAGAAAAACCAGCATAGCCGCCTTCATTGCCTTGCAATTCCCATGACTTTCTCACTGTTTTTTTTTGTTTATTTTGGTTAGTAAAATAGCAACAAGAGAACCAAGGATAGTTCTGGACTATGTTAGCAGGATATTACGTTGAACAATCGTGAAGCCATTCCACATGGGACTGTTCTGGAAAAAGAAATACTTCTATAAAACTTAAACATATTGATTTTGCCCCTCTTAGCTAGTTTATGAAGACACAGTTTGTGAGAGATAAAAATCAGGAAAGGGCATGGTGGATAGGAGTAAAGGTACTTACCAGGAAAATGCATTTGCTTAATTGGATTATATTGCTTAGATAGAGGAGATATAATGAGCCTAGAAATATGAAAGCATCAGTTGACAGTAAGAAACCATTCTTCTTGATGATCAAGAGGGAAGGAAACAAAATATACAAAGTATTGAAAATGATGACTTTTTAAATGACTTTTTAAAAAATATGCTAAAATTAGAAGCTTTTATTTTTTTAAATTTTTTATTGTTATGTTAATCACCATTCATTACATCATTAGTTCTTGATGTAGTGTTCCACGAGTCATTGTTTATGTATAACACCCAGTGCTCCACGCAGAATGTGCCCTCTTTAATACCTATCACCAGGCTAACCCATCCCCCCACCCCCTCCCCTCTAGAAGCCTCAGTTTGTTTTTCAGAGTCCATCATCTCTCATGGTTTGTCTCCCCCTCCGATTTCCCCCCCTTCTAAAATTAGATGCTTTTAAATACATTTTAAATGCACAAGTGAAATGTTAAAAAGTCTTAGCATATTACCCTGCTCTAGACATATAATAACAACTGTTCAGATGGTGAAGTTGCATTTGAATTAGAATTTATTTTCTTGGCTTACCAACAATGGTTAGAATTTACAACTGGGACACGAGAAAGGAATTATTACATTCCACTCTCCCTCTACCTACAACTCAGCCCCACATAAATACACAGTTGAGTTTAGTGGTTAAGAGTGTGAACTTTGGATTCAGGTGGACCTTTAGTCTAATCTCACCTCTCCCTTACTGTAAACAAGTTGTTCAATGTCTTTAAGCTCCACTTTCCACAACTGTAAAATGGGTATAAATGGTTACCTTAGAAGATTAAATGATGTAGTATATTTAAATTGCTTATCACAGTCCCTCATAATATAGCTATATTATTAGCTATAACTACTGTTTATTAATCTCTTGCTATGTGCAGCAAGTGTGTTCATTCATGTGATCCTACAGCAACATTATGAGGTGGGGGTTTTTGTTATGCTCATTTTATAAAGGAAAACAAGTCCCAAAGAAGATTAAATAATGATAATAATATTTATATGATCTATTTTTAATGAATGTTAATACCTTTGTTAAATGTTAATGAAGTTTTACTACTGAAAAGAAGGAAGCTTATTTTATTTTTGTTTTTTAAGACCTGCTTAAGGTTGTTATTTTTTTAAAAAGATTTATTTATTTATTTTAGAGAGAACAGGAGGAGGGGCAGAGGGAGAGAGAGAGAGAAGCAGACTCCTGGCTGAGCACAGAGCCTGACGGGGGGCTCTATCTCACCGTCCTGAGATCATGACCTGAGCCAAAATCAAGAGTCAGATGCTTAACTGACTGCGCTACCTAGGCACCCCAAGCTTGTTATGTTTTATCCAAAGAAATGATAAGAGAGGGACATTCTCTGAGTCTTTCTTTTACCTGACCTATCACTGTCTGAGCTCAACTGATTTCAGAAGATTAAGAAGGGAGACAACTTTAGATCATGAAATTGAGGAGAAGTAGTATAAGGCGAATTTGCTTAGAGAGAAGAAACAAAGTAAGTGTTCTTTCTTTTCTAAAAAAAAGAAAAAAAATGACCTCCTTTAGGTTTCTTAGAGGTGTCCTTGTGGCCCTATTTGCTATTTTTGGGTGCAGGCTCCTGGTCAAGGTAATTGTGGGGAATGGAAAGGATAGTGGACTAATGTCCAGGGTTTTCAGTGAAGGAAGAATAGGCCCTTCCCCTCAGGTTGCATGTTCTCTGAGGCTTTGGCTCACCTAGCACCTGTCCCAGGTAGTACCAGTTGAATGGCATATCCCACAAGTTTGCCAGTTTGGTCCTGAAATCCATGTGCTGAATCCCTTCTGTAGGGCTTTCAGTTCCCACTCTTACCCAACAGTCTTGTATAATTTAGAAGTATGGTGTTTTCAAAGGCAATAATAGATTTTATGCTGTTTGCCGTATTGGGAATGTTGTACTGAGTTCTTGGTTCTACTTATAAGAAAGCTATTGTCATTGACAACTGGGGATGGCAACTGTGGGTCACATGAGCATGGGAGACTTCATCTCCAATTATCTTGAACTTTGGATTATTTCTCAAGGAGGGTGATTAGGGAAGTAGGGTGTGTGTGTGCATCTCAAAGTCTTGAAGAACAGTTCACAAATCTAGGATTATCTGAGTGAGAAAAGAGTAATCAGGGCACTCGGATAGCTGTTTTAAAAAATTTAGAGAACTTCAGCAGGGAGGGTAAAGTAATTCCAGAGAGTAGAACCAGGATTAGTGGGTAGAAGTTATGATAAAGCAGATGTTCGTTAAAAAAAATCTAAGGAAGAACTTTTAGCCAAAGGCAAGTGTCCAAAAGGAGAATATGTTCCCTCATGAGGTATCGAGGTTCTTGGTATCAGAAGTGCCTGGGATATTTCATGGAAATTCCTGCTCTGGGTGGAATATTGAAGCAAATGAGTTCTGAAGTCCTTATAAAAAAGAATGGAATATTGTAGAAAACTGGTCTGTCTGGTCATCATTCCCAGTCTTAACTTCTCCCCCAGTCCTTAAAAGTGACCTCCTAGAAAAGAACAGTTACTATTTTATGGGAATATCTTTTTCCTTCATCAGTCAGAAGTCATACTAGATACTTAGTGTATTGTAGCTTGTCGTCGTCGTCGTCGTCTTCTTCTTCTTCTTCTTCTTCCTTCTTCCTTCTTCCTTCTTTCTTCCTTTCTTCCTTTCTTCCTTTCTTCCTTTCTTCTTCTTCTTCTTCTTCTTCTTCTTCTTCTTCTTCTTCTTCTTCTTCTTCTTCTTCTTCTTCTTCTTTCTTCTTCTTCTTCTTTCTTCTTCTTTCTTCTTCTTCTTTCTTCTTCTTCTTCTTTTCTTTTCTTCTTCTTCTTCTTCTTCCTTTCTTCTTCTTCTTCTTCCTTCTTCTTTCTTCTTCTTCTTTTCTTCCTTTTTTTTAACCCAATAATATGTTTGGAGATCTTTTTAAAAAATTTAATTCTTTATTTTGAACCTCTGCAATGAATTCCACATTTTGCTGGGTCAGTGTTTAGCCTTTTCTTTACTAATGGACATCTGTGCTTTCAGTTTTCCATTCTCACCAAACTTGTGGTGGTGAATATTCTTGAGCAGACTTCCTTGTATTTCTCTATGCTAGCTATCAAAGGGTTTTTCTAATTCTGCTTCTAACTAAGGACTGGAAAAGTTATCAGTTTCGGTTCCCCTCCCAAAGGCAGAAAAGTCATTGTGGATATTGAAGAGATGAATCCAGACATTCTGGGTGGCATTATTAAAAACAAAATAGGGATGATTGTTATATTCTTTTATAAAACCATAGTAATTTGTGTTATTGGTGGTGTCAGGCATATAAATCTGTTCTACTGTCTCATAAAGTAATTAGCTTGAATTGATCTTTTTGGCTCCTTTCTTTATATCTGGAGAATCTGACACAGTGGTGAGCATATACTGGGCCCTTCTTCGGTAGTAACTCTTTGCCGTTCCTTTTGTGCCATTTTAAGGGAGGCATGGCAGAAGCTTTTCTAAACAGGGTTTCTTAGAGTATGCCAGAAGGACCACCTGCATCCCAGCCTCCCTGGGGCCCTGGTTAATAATGCCAGTTCCCTGGGCAACCCCCAGACCACTGAATCAGAATATCTGGGAACCACAGTCCTATCACCAAGCTTCTCAAGCAATTTGACATATACCTGATTTGAGAATCACTATTTTAAGGCAACCACAATGATTTTAAGGAGCCAGAAGAGAGGAGTTTTTCCGAACTGGCTGACAAACTACAATAGGGGAAAGGTTGTTCAAGGAAGGAAAAAACTACTGTTGATCAGAGTCTAGGAAACTTTCTTTTGCTATTTTCTATTCATAGAAAAAAACTGTTGATGAGAGTCTAAGAAACTTTCTTTTGCTATTTTCTATATAATAGAAAATTACTATTTGCTATTAATACAGTAGTTGAAAATATAGTTTAAAATAGTGTTAGAACCATTGTTTGGATAGGTCTTACACAGTCTCTGATATTATTTCCCAGTTGATATGCATCATTATTAAGTCAGGCTTTATTAGATGGGTATGATTTTGTCTTCTTTTGAAAGCAAGTAATTACATATAATATTTCTGAAATACATTGTGTATCTGTTTTCTCTTTTCCCAGGCTGCTCTTTATGGATGTGGCTGCTGGGCTGAAAATACTGGAGCTCATAATCCCTACTCCACAGCTGTGAGTACCTCAGGTATTTGCTGCTTTCATGACCATTTTTCATAACTGCAACATTGTAGGGCATTTAATGATTGAAAACAATATTTTTATGTAAACATAAAGCATATGCTGAGACACTGCATAGACAGGAGCATTTATGCATGAAAGATCTTTGATATGTAGGAGCTTTTAAGGATTGTTTCACAATATCAGTATCCCAGTGTAAATGTTTTGCTAACATTTCATTACAACTCTGGAGTTAACTATAAGTTATATTTTTGATGTTTTTTTCCCTCTAGTGGAAAAAATAATTGTGTGCCACTGACCTATCAGGTGAAGTCCAAACACGAATTAATGTTGAACCTTAACCATACTAATTATAATTGGCAAAAAATTGATTTTCATTTCTTCACTTTTGAAGAGATGAGTATAAAACATGAGTTAATTTTTAAAAAAGATTTTATTTATTAATTGAGAGAGAGAGAGAGAGACAGTGTGCGCCAGCAAGCGGGGGGACGAGCAGAGGGAGAGGGATAAGCAGACTCCATACTGAGCATGGAGGCAGACACAGGGCTTGATCACACGACCCTGAGAACACGACCTGAGCCAAGACCAAGAGTCAGATGCTTAACCGACTGAGCCACCCAGGTGCCCCAATATGAGTTAATTTTTAATTTAATATTGGTGGCACATGAAAATCTCTATGCATAATATTTAGGAATTAACTTGTGCACATATTAAGTATGGCCCTATGTCTATAGAAAATTGTGGTATTTGAACAAACAGAAGTCTAAAATAGATAATTCATTGTTTCATTTTTATTTTCCCAAAGTAGTATTAGTATCATATGTTGTTTTGACTTTATTTTTGGTTAATATGTTATTCAGTGAGTTGGTTTGTCATTGTTAAGTGTTACTCTCATGTCTAGACGTTTGGGAGACCTGGATTCTACTTTAAGCTGAAATCCTGAAAGCTGCCAGACTGTCGTTTCGGAAAAGAAATTTAATCTCTTTGGGATTGTCCACCTTTCTCCTTTTTTAAATGGAAGTTGGAATAGGATCACCTTTCATTGATTTGGTTGCGTTAAGAATGCATTGGGTGGGTAAAGCTAAAATTGTAAAATTAAGGTCTTTTTCCCTTCCCCTTGCATATTGCCTCCTTTGCACATCTTGCACAACTAAAGATAGTTTCACATGGCTAAAGATAAATTTAGGTTTCTAGTTCATGACATCCAGTGAGTGCAGCTTTTAAATTTGGATGCCCAGTTTGTCATGTTATATCCTTCTGAAGTTTAAGGACTAACCATCATCAGCCCCCATAACCTGAGGATAATAGAGCAAGTCTCTGGTTCCTTCCATCCCTGGGACTTTGTGTGATTGCTTCACCCTTGTTTCTCCTGGGGCTGTTGCTATGAGGTTGACAATGGAAACACAGAGTTGGGTGACCAAGTCGGAAGAAATGTGGTGCACAGAATTTTGCAATTGTTTGGCCAAAATAAAACAGACTGGTGCGTTAGGCTGTTGCAGAAGATTTAGAGACCTGGCCTACATTTTATGTTTATAGTTCTTGGAAGGTAATAATTGAAAGGCAGAGGGAAGATAATTATGGTCAAGATAGGGCTCTCCCAAGGCCAGACAGGCAATTTGATCATTAGCCTCAGGGATAAACTCCAGCATCTTGTTCTCATCACTGGGTGGGGAGGAATGAGTGGGGAGTGGGGAAGAGAGTAGTGTGGCAGGAGCTGGCTGTGCAAACTCTGACTAATGTTCTGGCATCATGGAAATTTGTCTAGCTTGGAAGGCAGTAGAGTATATACAGGTTCTTGTGCAGACTCTTTCACTCACTGGCTGTGACCTTGGCAAGGGTTATTTGTAAAGCAAGAATATCTACCTTAATATCTGTGAGTACTGAATGAGTTGACATATGGAAGGCATACTTCTTGGCTCAGAGTAGTGGTTCAATACTTAACAGTGTGTCATTGAATCTAAGTCACTATCTTTTATAAAATACACCATTATTTAAAAAAAAATTTGTTGATTCTTATTTTTTTTTATTGTGGTAAGAACACAAGATGAAATCTATTTTCTTAACAAATCTTTTAATGTATAATGCAGTATTTTTAACTTGAGGTGCAAATTGTACAACGGATCCCTTGAACGTTATTCATCTTTCATTACTGAAACTTTATTATTTATTTATTTATTTTTTTTTTTGAGGAGGGGGTGGGCAAAGGGAGAGAGAGAGTCTCCCAGCGTGGAGCCTGATGTGGGGCTCCATCTCATAACCCTGAGATCATGACTTGAGCCAAATTCAAGAGTTGGATACTTAACTGACTGAGCCACCCAGGTGCCCTAAAACTTCATTAATAACAACTCCCCATTTCTCCCTTCCTCCAGCCCCGGGCAATCACCATTCTACTCTTTGCTTCTGTGAGTTTGAGTATTTTAGGTTCCTCATAGAAGTGGAATCATGCAGTATCTGTCCTTCTGTTACTGGCTTATTTCACTTTGCATAACGTCTTTGAGGATTATCCATGTTGTATATGGAGGGATTTCCTTTTTTAAGGCTGAATAATATTCCATTATACATATATACCACATTTTCTTTATCCATTTATCTGTTGATGGGCATTTAGGTTCTATCTGCATCTCGGCTATTATGAAAAATGATGCAGTGAACATGGAGGCACTGATATCTCTTCAAGATCCTGATTTCAAGTCTTTTGGATAAATACCCAGAAGTGGAGTTGTTGGATCATATAATAGTCCTATTTTTAATTTTTTGAGGAACCTCCATACTGTTGTTGGTAGCAGCTGTACCATTTTACAATCCCATGAACAGTGTACAAGGCTGTGAATATCTTTACATCTTCACCAACCTTTATTATCTCTTGTCCTTTGGATACTAGCCATTCTAACAGGTATGAGATGATGTCTCATTGTGATTTTGATTTGCATTTTCCTGATGATTAGTGAGGTTGAAACCTTTTTATGTACCTGTTGGCCATTTGTATGTCTTTGGAGAAATGTCTATTCAAGTCCTTTGCTCATGTATTAATCTTACTATTTGTTTTTCTGCTATTGAGTTGTAGGAGTTCATCATGTCTTTTGGATACTAAGCCCTAATCAGATATATGGTTGTAAATATATTCTTCCATTCTGTAGGTTGCTTCTTCATTTTGTTATTTCTTTTCTTGTGCAGAAACTTTTTAGTTAGATGTAGTCCCACTTACCCGTTTTTGCTTTTGTTGCCTATACGTTTAGTGTCATATCCAGGACTAAAATATACCAATATAAGGTACATATACTGAGGCGGGGGGGAAGACTGCCAGTTATAGAATGACACACTTCTTTCTCATCACTCTTAACACATGGTTGTTGCTTTACAAGAAAATATAGAATTTGGGGGTATTCCTCCAACAAGAAATATTTGCTGCACTGATAACAATGTCATGCTCCATTGCTATTTCCATGCCTTCTTATGCTCATAATTACTTTTTGTTTCAATTCCTTATCATACTGTAATACTTTTGAACACATGGTAAATGACAGTTATACTCAAAACTTGTAGTTCCAACATGGCACATAAACTCAACTGAAGGGTCAACAACAGGAACAGCTTACCTCCTTCTAGAGGCAGCGGTTGCTATGTCACAGCTGCAGTCTGGAGAGCAGGCACAGGAGGATGCCGTCAATTACAATGTATGGACTGATTTCAGAAAATTTTGAATGTGGAAAAAAATATACTCTAGAATTGATAAACTTTAATAAAAGCTTTTCTTATTCTCAGCTTTGTGTGTGTGTGTGTGAAAATAATAATTTATTTTAGGCTTTCTTAAGCAGTGACAAGCTCTTGAGAAAAGGGGATCTGTGGGTATATTTGTGTTTCCTGAGTGCCTAGCACAGGGCCTTGCACTTAGTAAGTGCTTACTAGACAAATTAAAATTAAGACAAATGATTATTATAATCATCAACATTGCCAAGAGACTGGAACTTAATTATTCCAATCACTAAAAAGAAAGGATAATCATGTAATGTGATAGAGGTGCTAATTATTGCTACAGTGGCAATCATATTACAGTATATATATGTATCAAATTAACAAGTTGTACACCTTAAATTTACACAATGTTATATGTCAGATATATTTCATTAAATGAAAGAAATGTGCGTGTGAATCTTCCCTCTTATAGAAGGATAGATGTCATTTCAAAAAGATTATTCACCATGGAATTTCTTTAAATAGTACTTTAAAATTTGATTTAATTTGCTGAAGTCAGAATCACACATAATTTTTCAGTAACACATCAGATGCATAATGTCAGATACATCTGTGGTCTTTTCTGGCTATGGAAAGGAAGAGCAGATTGAGGATTAGAAGATCAGAAGGATGAAAAAAGGAGGAGATTAAGTTTATGCTCTGATTGACCTTAACATTGGTATGCTGTTACTTGTCTGTGCACTATGTTTTTTTCTTTAAGAGAAACAGTGAGTCCAGGGGTTATATGGCAGCTGGCTGGAGTTCAGAAGACACAGGCTTCAGTCCTCCTTCCTTAAAGTATTTTGGCAAGAAGAAAGCTCTGCTACTTGGTTTCTCGTATATGGCCCACTGATTTCTGATTTTGTAGGTTCTTTGATTTTCCAGGTTTTGGCTCTGGATAGTTCTAGAACCCTGAGGGTGGTGATGATGTGGCTGGCCATGGCTTGCCAGGAGTAGGTTCAAAGGTTAGGGTGATAAAAAATGCAAAAAATGAGACCAGGCTTTTGCCTAAATATTTGTGAGCCAGTGATTCTGAGCCAGCCCTCTTCCTCAACGGCTGAGAATTAATGTTACCCTTTCTTGGTTCTTTAACCTAACAAGCAGCCACAAGTATTCCACACTGCCCTTTTGTGGGAGATTGTCTATTAAGTCTGTGTCAGAGGTACAAAGCAGCCACATCCAATCCAACAACAAACTGTATTCTCTCTAAATATATTTATAGTCTGATACTTCTTAGCACCTCCACTGCTACCAATAGATTCAAAGTGCTATCACATCTAATCTGGATTCTTTCAGTAGCCCCCTAGCTGGTACCTTGTTTTTTGCTCTTTTGTTTCTTTATTCAGTTCTCAACACAAGAGTTGGTGTTCTTACCTGTCAAAATCATGTCATACTTCTTTGAACTGTCCAGTCACTTCCCTTCTGACTCAGAGGAAAAGCCAAAGTCCTTATGAAGGGCCTCTGAGGCCTGATATACGTGTTCCCCACTTTTCTTCTCAGACTCCAACTCTTGCTTTTCTTTCCTTGCTCATTCAGTTCCAACTACATTGGCTGCTTTACTGTACTTGAAACATGCCACACACACTACCACCTTAGGACCTTTGCCTGAGTTTCTTCCTTTCCTGTTAGCTCTCTGCCCTCAGTAGCTGAAGCTGCTGCCTCCCACTTCATCAACTCTTTATTCAGGTGGTTCACCTTCTTACTGAGATCTTTCCTGACCACCCTATTTAAACATGTAAATTTTCTCGGCCAACATTCCCTATTCTCTTTCCATGTTTTATTTTTTCTCATAGTATATATCATTATCTAATTTTATATCTTTCATCTATTTATTTTATTTTAATTTTCTACCCTGCTTTACTATGAAAGTCCATGAAGATTGGGATTTTCATTAATTTTCTTCACTGATACATGGATGGTACTTAACAGGTAGAGCCTCTGATGATGTTTGTTGAATGAATTGAATATGAACAAATAAATACATTGGGGTGTGTCTTAGCTTGGGGTACTATAACAAAATACCATAGACTGTGTGGTTTAAACAACAGACATCTATTTCTCATGGTTCAAGAGACTGGGAAGTCCAAGATCATGGTACCAGCAGATTCAGTTCCTGATGAGGGTACTCTTTGTGGCTTGCAGACAACTGCCTTTTTGCTATGCCCTCATATGGCAGAGGGAGGGAGAGAAGAAGGGAAGGAGAGAGATGGAGTGCTCTTGTGCCATCCTTATAACTTCATCTAACCCTAATTGCCTCTCCCCAAATACCATCACATAGGAGATAAGGGCTTCAACATATGAATTTGGCGGGGGCGTTGGGGGGGGTGCGGCACAGACAATTAGTCCATAACAGGCGAAGTGAGCTAGGTCAAGCCCAGATGATTTGGGGCTGAGAGGAAGGTAAGGGAAGTTTTAAGAGTGGTTATTCTGGTGAGAATGGAAGATGCTTAAATAGAGGGTAAGTGCAAGGTATATGGAGCTTAATTTGGGGTCCTAGATGACCTTGACTTAGTATTTAAATTTTCTTTTGTATGAAGTAGGGATCTTTTTGATTAGGGACATGCTCAGGCTTTTGGAAGATTGATAGATCTTTCATCTCTGAGATGGTTCAGTGGGAGGCAAAACTGGTCAACAAGTTAAATACATTGCTGTTAGTTCTATTGAGTTGGAATCCAGACTCTTCAGCCCACTCTGGTTCCTTTATCTGCCTTATTAGGCAGTGCTATTCCTGTTGCATAATCTTGTTACACTCAAGAAAAATCTTTGGGGGCTCAGGGTAATGAACAGCTACTTAAGCTGAAATAATTTGGTATGTAATATGTAGGGTTGGGACTCATGCCATGAGAAATCTTTTTTTGTGAATTGTAACTTCTAGATGTGAGCATAGATAAAACCCTAACATTTGTAAACATCATCATCTTAAAAGCACTTGACTCTTTGGACCGTTTGGTTGGGGGGGCAGGGAAGAAATATTGTTCATTTATAGATAACAGAGTAAACTACCAGCACATTTCTAAGAACTAAAGTAATTATATGGAATGGGAATTCTGTTCTGAGACTGTTGCTTATTCTAATTATGTCATTTCATATCTGATGAACTATTAATATATTATTTCCTGCTTTTTACATAAGTGAAGTCACTGATGTTTCAAAATACAGTAGAATTCTGAATTATGCTAGGTCATTTCCTAGGAAACCAGTTCAGTATGACAGCTTTGGTTATCATGTATCTTAAGGTCTTAAATGAATGGATATTTTCCTAATTGTGAAAACATATGCTTATTGAAAAGAATTTGGAAAATGAAGCTGATAATTTTGCCATCCTGTTGTAGGCAGTATTAATATTTTTGGTAGCAAAATAAAAACGGCAAAACTGTTCAGCTTGTGTTATGCTTTGTTTATGTAATATTGTATAATGAACAATGTGTCATTAAATCTTCTTTGAAACATAATTTTAAGGGATCTGAAGGATGTCTTTTCATGCATACATGAGTGCAGGTATTTTGCTCTTATGTAAGATGACTTTAATTGCTCTCGTGTTATAAAACAGTATTTATATTTTAGAGGCTCTTATCCTGTGCTGTAGTCTGGGAGTGGTAAAAGAGAAGTCATGATGTTCTGTGTCCTAAAAGGGCATGAAATCTATGTCTATACTTGATAGTATAGGGAAGTTTCCTATTGCCAGTATAGAAATATGTTGATATGTTGGATATACTAAAGGCTTGCTAGTCCTGAACGGAGTTCTGCTGCATCCATTCTCCTAAGGAATGCGTACTACAGTGCCTCCCAGAGGGTCACTTGCAGGCACCTCGGTGCACCTAAATGCGTTGACTGTTGCTGCTGCCATTAGTACATCTTGCTTCCTGTCACACACCCTTCCCTCAAATCCCACCAAAACCAGTTGCCTTTAAGTTTAGCTCTACCTATCACACTCATATACTCACTGAAATGTCTCCAGCACCCTAGAAGAGCTCAGGACATCATGAAGAATAGTAAATATTTCTTTGAAAGAGATTATTTAGAGTTGGGTTATAGTGGATCAGGTGAGCCCCAAGATGTTCTTTTTGATGTTTGTACTTTTAGATTTCTTTTTTCTTTTTTTTTTTTTTTTTGCCAGATACTTATTTTGCATTGCTTTATTGTTGTTTTGTGAAAGAACAGACTTCTAATTTTAGAACAAAGGTGAAGAAATGGTAGAAACAGAAGCATAAGATCAAGTGATGGGTTAAAATGCCAGTGCTGTGATCCTTAATGTAATTCTCCCTTTGATTGTTCTCACTTGAAAGAATGCCTTTTCCTTCCTATTGTCGACTACTACCTGCTGTCAGTTGAAGAGGGAGTAAGTCGAGCAACTTGTCAAAGGCTTTCTAAGCTCCCTTCATATGGTTCGCAGAAACAGAGCTGGATTTTCATTTCTTCTTTCATTCAACAGGAGTCCCTTTCATGTTTGAAAATTGAAAACGCGTGTTTTTCAGTGTGGAGCGAGGATGTGTGTGCCCTCTGGCACACCTGTTTCTAATTTCCTGACTTGAAAGCATAACCCATCAAAAGGAGCAGAAAAACAATTTCTTTCTGACACGCTGCTTCGTGCTCCTTACTGGACTGAAGGCCTTCGTGGCTTTGCCATCTTAGTTCCCTCTGTAGAAGGTTCTTGTTAGAGGCAGAGTTCACTCAATATAAGCAGTGCCTTTTATAGCACAGAGCCATTTTTGGTATTATTTTGTTGTGGTGGTGGTGGTTCTTTTCAGCTCAGGAAATTTACTTGAAATAAGATTTATTTAAAAAAACACAAAAAGGTCTTTAAAAATCTTAAATATTAAATGTAGCTGGGCAGTGTATGTTGGAACGATATATGTAAGCTGATCAGTGAACCAATTGGCTAGGAATAGGGTTTGATTGAGCATACGAATGTTTAAATTCCAGAGCGCTGTTTAACATAAATCAAATATTTCCAACACATTACTTCAGATTTGTGTGTACTTTAAAGTCTTGCCAGCTTAAAGGACTGTGAGGCACAATATGTTGACTTTGAGTTTTGTAAATTGATAATTTGTTGCTATGAAAGTTGTACATGGTATAACTCATCACTTTCTGAAGGTGCATAGTATGTCTGATGTTGGCAAGCTGTTATGAAAAAAAATGATGCCCAGGGAATTCAGGGCTTTAGCTCTCAGATGCTTGAAGTATGGGTCTTTGGTTCCTCGTAGGGTTTTTCCTGGATATTTTCAGCATAAGGTATATGGTTCTTTAGACACAAACCTTGGTTTACGCTTCCTATTTCTGAGAATTGTTTAGGATAATAATCCTAATGATGTATCTTCAGAAACCGTCTTTTAGGCTGTTTTTTTAAAAATACCTATTCTTTTCATATTTAGCATGTATGAATCACCTGTTAAGAGGCATATTATGACCCAGTGGGTCTGGGAGGAGCTGGGATTCTGCATTTTTCACAAGCTCCGAGGTGATGCCAGGGCTGCTAGTCCATAGATCATACTTTTAAGTAGTAAGGCAACATTTTGATGGGCAGAGTAGTGCTGTCCCCCAGCTGTGCCTTGCCTATAACCCTCATCCCATATAATTTACCAGTCTCTTCCCATATTGTGTTTTGGTGGATCAAAAGCTAAAAGAGATCTGGTGTATATCCTAGACTCTAGGTATCCTTGAGAGCATTAACAGTGGACAAGTTAACTTACAGGCCAGATATCAGTGGATAAGGGGCCACTGAGATAGGATCATTGTGCTGGCAGAAATGTTATTTATGTTTCCAGACTCTTCTGGGATGCACCTAGCACTAGCTGAGGTTCTTGTTGTAAACAGAAGTGGATAAAACAACTGCTAACTCTAAAAGGTGCTGGTAGAGGGGTCAGAAAGACATAATGCTGAATCAAATGTGTTTTAACCAGTTCTGTCCATGGTGACTGGTTAATTTGGGCAAAAAGATTTACTGGCAAATCATGGAGAAAAAGTGGAGGTAATGTAAAATGTAGAAACAGCTTGCATTTTTATTAACTTGTTATTGAATACATGTCCTGGTTCTCAGTGAATCACAGTATGATTGAGTCCACAGTATAAGACGTTGCGACAAAGGATACCTTACATTTTTATTTTCAGAATGTTTTGTTCATATCATGAAAAAGTATATTTATTTGTGTGTTGTATTTGTCTTTTGGCTTTGATAAAAAAGATTTTAATAACCACTGGCTAGAAGAAAGCATGGATAGACGTGTTAAAAAATCTGAGTTAGATATTAAAGAATTAGAGACTTCATTAAAATTCTACAGTGGTATTTTAGGTCTGCATGTACCCACATTGAATATAAGAGCAAGTTACATGGTGGAGGCAGTTTACAGTTACATGGGGTGCAGGATATCATGGGTTTGGGAATCAGACTTGGGTTTGAATTGTAATGGAGGGAGAAGGTTAGAAGGGTATGTCCACCAGTGCCAGGATCAGAACATCCTTTTTTATGGAGGAGAGACAAAAATATATGCTAATTATCATTGAGATTATCACTTCGTACCATTGCATTTCCTGTTGTTTGGGACTTATTGTTGTAAGTTTTGTAATGCTGAGGGGTTCTGTTTACTCCCTTTCTTTCTTTCTATTCTAGCCCTACATGAGAATGTTTTCCTGGTTCTTTATAATACCTTGGTAAATTGTGTGTTGTAATCTGTCATATTAGTCTTTATTTACTAATGTTGGTGATGGAATAATAATGTGCTTGAATTCTGCTATGATGATATGGTGGTGTGTTCTCAGAAATACGAGAGTATTTGCCCCATGTAGCTAAGATGTAGGTAGTAAAATTCATGTCAGAGGACAATAAATATTTAAAATTTACTGAACATTTGTTTCATCTGAGTCCTTTGTTATACTTAAAATTTAGATTTGCCTGTTTTACCTTTTAAGCTTTCATACTTATGCCAAAGTACATTTAGTGGAATATAGAAATATAATATTCTCAACTGAAATATTTGTCATACATTTGTCATATACATCTTCACTTGTCTGATTTGTCTTACCTGCTTTTGACTTTGCTTCATATCTTAGCAGCAGTTTCTTTGCAGCTTTTCACATCAGAATTATTTGTATCTGGGTACGGACTTGGGTTTGTGTACAGCTCTGGGCTTTCCTCATAACAACTTTTGCATATTAAATCCTGCCCATGTCTTCAAGTTCATGGATAGTTCTTAGCAACTCACTGTGTGAATTGCACAGGTAAGTTTTATTATGATCTACAAAGTAAACTCTTAATATAAAGTCCTACTATCAGGGCGCCTGGGTGGCTCGGTCCTTAAGTGTCTGCTCAGGACATGGTCCCAGGGTCCTGGGATTGAGCCCCACATCGGGCTCCCTGCTTGGTGGGAAGCCTGCTTCTCCTTCTCGCACTCCCCCTGCTTGTGTTCCCTTTCTCGCTGTGTCTCTCTCTGTCAAATAAATAAATAAAATCTTAAATAAAAATAAGTCCTACTGTCATCATTTACTTCATTTATTTATTGCTGTCACTGCAATATAAACAACTTAGCACAATTTCTTTTTATTTTATTTTGTTTTGTTTTGTTATGTTATGTTATGTTGTTATGTTATGTTAGTCACCATACAGTACATCATTAATTTTTGATGTAGTGATCCATGATTCATTGTTTTCGTATAGCACCCAGTGCTCCATGCAGTATGTGCCCTCTTTAATACCCATCACCAGGCTAACCCCTCCCCCCCACCCCCCTCCCCTCTAGAACCCTCAGTTTGTTTCTCAGAGTCCATAGTCTCTCATGGTTCATCTCCCCCTCCGGTTTACCCCCTTTCATTTTTCCCTTCCTTCTCCTAATGTCCTTCATGCTATTCCTTATGTTCCACAGATAAGTGAAACCATATGGTAATTGAGTTTCTCTGCTTGACTTATTCACTTAGCATAATCTCCTCCAGTCCCATCCAAGTTGATGTAAAAGTTGGGTATTCATCCTTTGTGATGGCTGAGTAATATTCCATTGTATATAGGGGCCACATCTTCTTTATCCATTTGTCTGTTGAAGGGCATCTCGGCTCTTTCCACAGTTTGGCTATCGTGGACATTGCTGCTATGAACATTAGGGTGCATGTTGCCCTTCACTACATCTGTGTCTTTGGGGTGAATACCCAGTAGTGCAGTTGCTGGGTCATAGGGTAGTTCTATTTTTTTTTTTTAAGATTTTATTTATTTGACAGAGAGATACATAGCGAGAGAGGGAACACAAGCAGGGGGAGTGGGAGAAGATATTTGCAAATGACACTACAAAGGGCTGATATTCAAGATCCCGCTGAGCAGAGAGCCCAATGCAGGGCTTGATCCCAGGACCCTGGGACCATGACCTGAGCCAAAGGCAGACACTTAACCATCTGATCCACCAGGCACCCCAAGGTAGCTCTATTTTTAATTTTTTGAGGCACCTCCACATTGTTTTCCAAAGTGGCTGTACCAACTTGCATTCCCACCAACAGTGTAAGAGGGTTCCCCTTTCTCCACAACCTCTCCAACATTTGTTGTTTCTTGCCTTGTCAATTTTTGCCATTCTAATTGGTGTAAGGTGGTATCTCAGTGTGGTTTTGATTTGAATTTCCCTGATGGCTAATGATGATGAACATTTTTTCATGTGTCTGTTAGCCATTTGTATGTCTTTGGAGAAGTGTCTGTTCATGTCTTCTCCCCTTTATTGACTTGATTATTTGTTTTTTGGGTGTTGAGTTTGAGAAGTTCTTTATAGATCTTGAATATCAGCCCTTTGTAGTGTCATTTGCAAATATCTTCTCCCATTCTGTGGGTTGCCTCTTTGTTTTGTTAACTGTTTCCTTTGCTGTGCAGAAGCTTTTTATCTTGATGAGGTCCCAGAAGTTCATTTTTGCTTTTGTTTCACTTGCCTTTGGGGACGTTTCTTGAAAGAAGTTTCTGTAGCACAATTTCTTGAGAAGAGTACATGTTTCTCTTTCTGCTCCTGTTTAGAATCATTTCCCAGAAGTCTGTTTCATCTTTTAGGATTGAGCTCAAATGTCTTTCTTCTCTTTTCTGCAGGCTCCCTCCTTCTCTCTCTTCCTCCTTCCCTCACTCAGTCCTGCAGATTTATTCCCTCTGTGGTCACTGGGGCCATGAGACAGCATTTATATGACATGTATGGTTGTTCCTCATTACAAAGCCTGAGAGCTCCTTGAGGTGGCTCAAGAATATTGTTGGTGTTCAATAAACATCTATTGAATTGAATTCAGTAACCCTTTGTCTATTTTGAAGCACTGCCATACAGTGTGATTGGCAAAGTGACTTACTTGTTGCTACATTGGTAAACCAGAGCCAGGGCTCCTGCCTGTTTAAGAGCTTTACGTGTTCATGGTAGAGGCTCTGTTCTTTTGAAGAGAAGGGTGGTTTAATTTTAGCTTAGTCTTGATAAAATCTATTAACAGTTTTCCTACCTTTCCATTACTGTAGTAATTAGTGTGCTTTGGGCTGTAGGTAACAAAAATCACAATTTGAACTGGCTTCAACAATAAGGAACGATATGATTTCACATAGGAAGTTCAGAGGTAGGTGGACTTCAGGGTTGGTTGGTTCAGGAGCTTCACTGATGATATCAAGGACTAGTTCTCTGTCATTGTCATTGTTGGCCTCATCCTTAGGCTGATGGCAGAAAGGCTACTACATGGCCAGAAAAACTCATCACACACAAGTCTCTAGAGAAAAAAAAAAAAAAAATCTTTTTTTGTAGTTCTTTTCCAGGAATGAGGAACACTTTCCTTAGAAGCTTCGCAGCAGACCTCTCCTCACATTCTGGTGATTGGCTGATGTTGGGTCACATGCCCATTCCTGAAATAATCACTGACAAAAGGAAATTACCCATAAACCTGTCATGGGCACATGATATGCCTGTGGGGCACGTTCATAACTGTGGGTTGGGGGGAGTAGAAAGCAGAACAAAATCAGGATTCTGTTAGGAAAGGAGGAGGAGATAGGTGTGCAGGTCACCACCAGTATCCTACTAAACGGGGCACTTGCCGTCGTTTTGTGGTCAGTAATAGGGATGGTAACTATAGCTATCATTTGTTGAGCAATTGCTATGGGCAGGCACTATGCTGAATACTTTTTACATGATTCTCATTTTCAAATGAGAAATCAGGTTCAGAAAGGTCACAGTACTTGAGTACCTAGAGAATCTAAAGAATCTGCCCTCAATGACAGTAGAGAAATATGAAAAAGAAGAGGGGCTAAATTGAAATTTAATAAGCTATTGTTCTACTTAAAATGTTACAGGTTGGGTATTTAAAGAGTTAAAAAATATATAGTTGTCATTTATATCTGTCCTTACCAAAGCCATGCCTTTTGCCATTATTTTTGGCTAACACAGAGCTGGCTGTGGAAAATGGATGTTTTTGTTTTGAAAAATCAAATGCAGTAGATTAAAAAAAAAAAACACACCACCACAAAGTTTGTTTATATCTTCATTTCACTCAAATTGAATAGATGAAATGGGATCTGGCCTTTTTCATATTGTTTATGTTCTGCTTTGTTTCTTGGTTCTGGGACAGAATTCCTGGTTCTGTTTGAATTTGTTTTCCTCTCAAGTATCATTTGCAAGATTATTGTGTAAATTAATGAGGAGAAAGTATTTCTATTCAGTAAGCATTGTAATTATCCTAATATGACATAATAAAATGCTATTTTATTAGATTTATAAAATAACTTTTAAGCACGTGTTCCCTTAACCTCAGTGTACTTTTTTTTTTAAGTCTAGAGGGTGATTCACCTAAGTAACCACTGTAATATTTAAAATGAAGGGTCATTTGAGGGTCTCACTCCTTTTCATCTCTTACTATAAGGGCAAAGTTAGATGCTTGATCTTTATTTCATTTATGTGTAATAAAAGGGCCTATAAATGAAGTACATGAAATCAAAGTGACTAAAGTTGTTTTTGTTCAGTGAAACTGTTATATAAATGGCGTTACTGTGTGTGTGTGTACATGTGTGTGCACACACATACATGCCCACATGGACAGGGATTACACAGAGGACTGAGGAGTGATGTTATATCCACTGATAGATAGCTTCTTATTTTTGTTTTAGCCATTATACTACAACACATTAGGTACTTAATTAGGTGAAGTTACTCAGGCTAAATCAGTCATCTGTAACTATTTGGTTACCTATTGCTGTTTAACAAATCACCCCCAATCTTTGTGGTTTAGAACAGCCCTTTTCTTATTTCTTATGATTATGTATGTTAGCTGGTTCTCAAGTGGACAACTCTTTTGCTGGTTATGCTTGGAGATTCTCATATGGCTGCATTCAGGTGGTGGCTTAACTGAATGTCCATAAAAGCTTTCTCACATGGCTGGTGCCTCGGTGAGGACAACCAGAAGGTTGGGCTCAGCTGGTATGCCTTTTTTTTTTTTTTTTTAAATATTCAGTTAGCCACTGTATAATACATCATTAGTTTTTGATGTAGTGTTCAATGATTCATTAGTTACGAATAACACTCAGTGCTCATCACAACATGTGCCATGGAATGCTTTGGACTTGCTTTCTTCCCATGTAGTATCAGGGCTTCTTCCTCTCTAATGTGGCCTCTCCAGCAAGGTAGTTGGACTTCTTAGATGGTAGCTCAGGACTCTCGAAGTGCAAAAGTAACGCTGTCAGTCTTCCTTAGGACTTAGGCTGGGACTAGCATTCTGCTTAATGAATTATAGGGCCAATCCAGATTCAGTGTAGGAGGGGAACACATAAGGTCATGAATACCAGGCAGCTTTGTTTACTGGGGGCCATCTTTAGAGATTAGCTTATAACATAGTAACTGTATTTTTGGAGTAACCATTTTCCCTTTGAGAATCTAAAAACTGTGGATTCTTTGCCTAGAAACATGCACATGAACACAGTTATCTGCATAAATGTACACACAGTTCTAGTAGAATTTCATGGGATTCATAGTCATGGATTGCTCAGCTTAAGTACCCCTGGTCTAACTCATATGGTTTAGGAATTTAGTGATTTAAATAGTAATTTTGTTATAAAATAGCTGAATAAAATTCTATTCTGTAAAATTATTCTATAAAAATTCTATTTAATAAAATTACTTCAGTTTCTTAGAATGACCATTGAATTATTTCCTGGCTTTTGTTTTTGTTTTGTTTTGTTGTTCAAATAACAGTGATTTTCTTGTACATAATATTTAGTATACTCGTCTCTTTCCTTAACACAAATTCCTAGAAATATACCTTATGAATCAAAAAGAGTGGATGTTTTCGAGGATTTTGGTAAATACAGACTGATTGTATCTTTTTCTTTTATTAAGAACTAAGTATTTTTAAATTGTGTTATTGAATATATTTAAAAGAATGTATCATATATGTAAGTTATGAAACAAAAAAAAATCCCTTACCCTTTTATCATCAGCTTAACATGAACATTAGTAATTGTATTATATCTACTCCATTCCCTTCCCAAACCTCTGCCTCGCCTCCAGAGACAACCACCATCCTGAATTGTCTATCATTCCCTTGCCTTGAAAAAAAAAAAAGTTTAATATGTATGCATCCTAAACAATTTATTACTTGTTTTATGGTTTTTTATTGAGCTATAGGAGCATGATATCATATGGTATATAGTTCTCTGTGATTTGCTTCTTTTGCTAAATATTATGTTTCTGTAGTATTTGTCCAGAAAGGTGTTCTATAACTCTAGTGCATTTATCTTAACATTTGTATAATACTCCATTGTGTGACTGTGTCCCAGAATTCTGTGATTTCTTCTGCATTTATTGGCTATAATTATTCTAAAAAGAAAACCTTTCCTCATCATCTGTTTGGCTACCCAGAGATACAGTTTATACAGGAAAGGCAGAAAAGATGCTCAGGTCTTTTTATTTATACATCTGTTTTCAAAATAATGAAATGATGCTCAGGTAATTTCCGAGATGCTCAATTAGGTCTAATTTTTTTTTTTAAGATTTTAATTTATGTATTTGAGAGAGACAGAGATAGCGAGAGAGAGCACGAGTTGGGAGGAGAGGGAGAAGCAGGCTCTCCTCTAAGCAGGGAGCCTGATGAGGGGCTTGATCCCAGGGCCCTGGGATCATGACCTGAGCCGAAGGCAGACGCCAACTGAGCCACCCAGGCGCCCCAAATAAGTCTTATTTTATTGAATTTGTTTTTTTAATTTACATTTATTTATTTGTTCATATGTGAAATTGTCAATTTGTAGATTTTTATATGTTTGGTGTATTTCAGCCCATTGCATTCATTATTATTTTCCCTCCTGTATTTAGAAGCTCTGACATTTGGAAGAATTCTAAATAAAGCTGTGTTTAGAAGTTATTAGTTACATATACGTTTAGGATTGTTATGTCTTCTGGATAAATCTGGATAAATTTTATCATTATAAAATATTCTCTTTTATCTCTAGATAATCCTCTTCATTTCAGTTACTTTGTTTAACATTGACACAGTCATGCCAGCTTTCTTAATGCTTGTCTGGGATATCATTTTCCACCATTTTACTTTTAGCCTATCTTGTTTTTTATATGAAATTATGTTTCTTATAAACAAGTGGGGCTCCTCCCCTTTTAAAATTATTCCGTATTGATAATCTGAGGAGGATTTAGTCCATTTACAATTAATGTAATTATTGATATGATTGGGCAAAATCCTACCATCTTGCTTTTCATTTTCTATTTGTTCTTAATTTTCTTTGCTCTTCTGTTCTTTTCCTGTTTTCCTCTGGATTGAATACTTTTTAGTAATTCATTTTTTCCTCCTCTATTAATATTCTATTTCAACATATTATTTTTTTGTGGTTGCTCTAGAGATCACAATGTATATCATTGATTTACCATAGTCTACTTTAAAATGATAATATTTTACTTTACAAACAATGTAAGATTCTTTTAACAGGACAAATTCATTATTTATTTTCTATGCTTTGAGTCCTTGGCATATATTTTAATGCTCATATTATATTATGAACCCCACAAGGTATCATCTTCATTATTATTTTTATTTTTAAAATTATTTTTACTTTAAATGGGCTGTCATCTTTTTTTAAATTAACATATAATGTATTAATTGTTTCAGAGGTACAGATCTGTGATTCATCAGTCTTACACAATACCCAGCGCTCACCACAACACATACCTTCCCCAGTGTCTATCACCCAGCCACCCCATCCCCCTACCTCCCTCCCCTCCAGCAACCGTCAGTTTGTTTCCTAAAATTAAGAGTCTCTTATGGTTTGTCTCCCTCTGTGGTTTCATCTTGTTTCATTTTTTCCTCTCTTTCCCTATGATCCTCTGCCTTGTTTCTCAAATTCCACATATCAGTGAGATCATATGATAATTGTCTTTCTCTGATTGAATTATTCGCTTAGCATAATACCCTCTAGTTCCATCCACATTGTTGCAAATGGCAAGATTTCATTTTTGTTTTTGATGTGTAATATTCTAGTGTGTGTGTGTGTGTGTATATATATATATATATATATATATATATATATATATATATACACCACATCTTCTTTATCCATTCATCTGTCGATGGACATCTTGGCTCTTTCCATAGTTCGGCTATTGTGGGCATTGCTGCTATAAACATTGGGGTGCAGGTGCCCCTTCGGATCACTACTACATTTGTATCTTTGGGGTAAATACCCAGCAGTGCAGTTGCTGGGTTGTAGGGTATTTTCAACTTTCTGAGGAACCTCCATACTGTTTTCCAGAGTGGCTGTACCAACTTGAATTCCCACCAACGGTGTAGGAGGGTTCCCCTTTCTCCACATCCATCGTTTCCTGACTTGTTAATTTTAGCCATTCTGACTGGTGTGAGGTGGTATCTCATTGTGGTTTTGATTTGTATTTCCCTGATGCTGAGTGATGTTGAGTATTTTTTCATGTGTCTGTTGGCCATTTGTATGTCTTCTTTGCAGAAATGTCTGTTCATGTCTTCTGCCCATTTCTTGATTGGATTATTTGTTCTTTGGGTAGTTTGTTACCTTTTAAAGAAATTTGCACACAAATATACACATGCACACATACTTAATAGCTTTTTAAAATTAAAAAAAATTTTATCCAACTAGCTCCTCTTTTTGATGCTCTTGCTCTTTATTCCTAATACCAAGCTTCTTGTATTATTTCTTTTTAGCCTAAAGAATGCTCTTTAGTATTTTTATAGTTCAGCTGGTGATGAGTTTATCATCTTTATCCATCTGAGATGTCTTTATTTCCCCTTTATTTTTGAAGGTTATTTTCTCAGCACAGAGAATTCTATGTTGACTGTTTTTTTCCTTCAGTAATTTAAAAATGTTATTCTGTTGTCTTTTTCCCTTTGTTTCTGGTGAGAAGTGGACCCCTTGTGTGTAATATATCTTTTTTTTCTGTTTTTAATATTTTATTTTTGGATTTCAGCAGTTTGACTATGATGTCCCTAAGTGTGATATTCGTCGTGTTTATTTTTCTTAGGTTTGCTGAGCTTCCTAGGTTATTGAGTTGATTTCACTTGTCAGGTTTGAAAAATTTTCAGCCATTTTGTCTTCAGACATTTCTTCTGCCTTGTCCTGTCTTCTACTTCTGGGACTGCCATTACATGCCTTTGGTATTGTCCTATAGATCTGGGGTGCTTTGTTCCATTTTTAGTCATTCTTTTCTTCTTTGTGTTTCAGTTTGGGTAATTTCTCATGACTATTATTAAGTTCACTGATTTTTTTCTTTTGCTATCTCTTTATTTACTCCTAAGTCTGTTGAATGCATTTTCATTTTCAATACTATACTTTTTATTTTATTTTATTTGGTTCATATTTGAAGATTTTTCTCTGCTGAGATTTCCCATATTTTTGTGAAAATTTCCCTCTTTTCTACTAGATAGTTACATAAAATAATTATCCTAATTATTTTAAGGTTCTCATGTGGTAATTCCAACATTGGAGCCATTAGTAGCCTGTTTCTGTTGACTGTTCCTTCTCTTGTGTATAGGGCATGTTTCTTGCTTTTTCATATGTTCATAATCATTGTTATCATTATATGATAAACATTATGTTTGGAACACAGACAAGATTGAAGAAAATATTTGCTACTAAAAAGGAGCACATTTCATACATCTAATGTAGAGTATTGAGTCAGTCTCATTCACAGTTGACATATTAAAGAGTTTAGAACCATCATTCTTTTTGCTGGTAAAATTGTTCCATCTTTTGTCAATAAAAGCCCCTTTAAGTTTGATTTCAGTTCTCTTTGACATAACTATCTTTGATAGTTTTCTTGCTTTTAGGTAGAACAAGACTTCTAGCCAGGCCCAGAACCAGTTATTTCTCTAAGGATCCTTATTTCTTATAGGAAATAGTGTGATTCTTTTTTTAAAATTTAATTTAATTTTATTATGTTACTCACAATACAGTACATCATTAGTTTTTTTTTTTTAATTTTTTTATTGTTATGTTAATCACCATATATTACATCATTAGTTTTTGGTGCAGTGTTCCATGATTCATTGTTTCTTCATAACACCCAGTGCTCCATGCAAAATGTGCCTTCCTTAATACCCATCACTGGGTTAACCCATCCCCCCACCCCCCTCCCCTCTAAAACCCTTAGTTTGTTTCTCAGAGTCTGTAGTCTCTCATGGTTCGTCTCTCCCTCCGATTTACTCCCCTTCATTTTTCCCTTCTTTCCCCTAATGTCCTCCATGCTATTCCTTATGTTCCACGGATAAGTGAAACCATATGATAATTGACTTTCTCTGCTTGACTTATTTCACTAAGCATAATCTCCTCCAGTCCCATCCCTGTTGATGTAAAAGTTGGGTATTCATTCTTTGTGATGGCTAAGTAATATTCCATTGTATATAGGGGCCACATCTTCTTTATCCATTCGTCTGTTGAAAGGCGTCTTGGCTCTTTCCAGAGTTTGGCTATTGCGGACACTGCTGCTATGAACACTGGGGTGCATATGGCCCTTCTTTGCACTACATCTGTGTCTTTGGGGTAAATACCCAGTAGTGCAATTGCTGGGTCATAGGGTAGCTCTATTTTTAATTTTTTGAGGCACCTCCACACTGTTTTCCAACATGGCTGTACCAACTTGCATTCCCACCAACAGTGTAAGAGGGTTCCCCTTTCTCCACAACCTCTCCAACATTTGTTGTTTCTTGCCTTGTCAATTTTTGCCATTCTAACTGGTGTAAGGTAATCTCTCAGTGTGGTTTTGATTTGAATTTCCCTGATAGCTAATGATGATGAACGTTTTTTCATGTGTCTGTTAGCCATTTGTATGTCTTCTTTGGAGAAGTGTCTTCTGCCCATTTATTGACTTGATTATTTGTTTTTTGGGTGTTGAGTTTGAGAAGTTCTTTATAGATCTTGAATATCAGCCCTTTATCTGTAGTGTCATTTGCAAATATCTTCTCCCATTCTGTGGGTTGCCTCTTTGTTTTGTTGACTGTTTCCTTTCCTGTGCAGAAGCTTTTTATCTTGACGACATCCCAAAAGTTCATTTTTGCTTTTGTTTCACTTGCCTTTGGAGATGTATCTTGAAAGAAGTTTCTGTGGCCGATGTTGAAGAGGTTACTGCCTATGTTCTTCTCTAGGATTTTGATGGATTCCTGTTGAGACAGGAATTGAGGTCTTTCATCCATTTCAAGTTTATCTTTGTGTATGGTGTTAGAGAATGGTTGAGTTTCATTCTTCTGTATATAGCTGTCCAAGTTTCCCAGCACCATTTATTGAAGAGACTGTCTTTTTTCCATTGCATATTTTTTCCTGCTTTGTCGAAGATTATTTGACCATAGAGTTGAGGGTCCATATCTGGGCCCTCTATTCTGTTCCATTGGCCTGTAGGTGTGTTTTTGTGCCAGTACCATGCTGTCTTGGTGATAATGGCTTTGTAATATAGCTTGAAATCAGGCAATGTGATGCCCCCAGCTTTATTTTTCTTTTTCAACATTTCCGTGGCGATTTGGGGTCTTTCCTGATTCCATACAAATTTTAGGATTGTTTGTTCCAGCACTTTGAAAAATGTCATTGGAATTTTGATTGGGATGGCATTGAAGGTATAGATTGCTCTGGGCAGTATAGACATTGTAACAATGTTTATTCTTCCGATTCATGAGCATGGAATGTTTTTCCATCTTTTTGTTTCTCTTCAGTTTCTTTCATGAGTGTTCTGTAGTTCCTAGAGTATAGATCCTTTACCTCTTTGGTTAGGTTTATTTTGAGGTATCTTATGGTTTTTGGTGCTATTGTAAATGGAATCGATTCTCTAATTTCTCTTTCTGCAGTTCCATCGTTAGTGTATAAGAAAGCAACTGATTTCTGTGCATTGATTTTGTATCCTGCCACGTTACTGAATTGCTGTATGAGTTCTAGTAATTTAGGGGTGAAGTCTTTTGGATTCTAACATGATAATCTAATTTTGGTATTTTTGCTGCAATTTCCATGTTAGCCTCTAGGTAATGATAGTGTCACTGTTGCCTTTGTCACATGAAGTTCATGGTTCCGGCAGAAGGTATTTTTATTGGAAATCAAAATGAAAGCTTAGCTTCCTGATTTATAATCATATGCTTGTAGATTTTTAAATAAAGTCATAGCTGTGTGGATACTTAATTTGGGGTTTGTGGACCCTGTGGAATCTCTACATGGGTTTTCATGGAAAATTCTATGAATTTCCTGAGACCGTTTAATTTTAGGCAAAGATATCTCTCATGCCCTAGGAAGCACAGTTGTAGGCAACTTTTGAATAGAATTGTAATAAATTTCTTGGCTAAAATAAAAGTTTAAGAAAGTAATACAAATGAATGTATTTTCTACTTTAACATTATTTCTTAATGATGTCAAATGAAAACCTTGAGAGGTGGTAAATTTTATATTATCTGTTTGCCTTTTACTACATGTCTTATATGAAGTGGCCTGCCTATTTTGCTTTTCCCTTCTTTTACCTGCTCATATGATTTTTCTGCTAGTTGGTGGTAAGATAGCTTTCAGACTTTTTTTTTTTTTTTTTTTTTTTACTGTTATTCCTTAAATTCTACTCTGATCTAGACAAATGAGTATGATTACCATTTTCCCCTTTCACCTTCGGAACTTTTGTGTCTTTCTCCAATGTCAGAACTACCTTTGACACTTTGTTGACTAGAGAAAAGGATAAGCAGAGACTAGTGAAGAGATTTAAAACTTTGCACCCATCATACTTTGTGAGGCCTCTAAATACTGAATGTTGTTTCTAAACTCTGAATATAGCTTTAAAACTGATGAAATGATTTATATTGCCTCTCCTTTGTACAGAGGAATTTATTGAGAAATAACATCAACTCAGACTTCCTTTTTCAGTTTTTAAAGAGGCTGTGACCATTTAAATCACCCCCCTAAATCACTTCTAAATTTTGTCATTAAGAAAATTATTAATTAAATGTTTAATATATATGGCCATCTTAGTAGTTACAGCTTAAATTTATGGTATAGTATAGCTGTCTTGCTTATGTTCTTTCTGTTTGTGGGCTTTGTAAAAATATATATAATCAATATGTGTACTGAAATATTTATTTTACATTACATCTACATATTGTAGATGTTTATAACTGCATCTTGGCTTTTTTTACTCATAAAATGCACATGATGGCCTTGATGCAAAATGAAATCTCCAACTTTAATATTATTATTATTATTTTTAAAGATTTTATTTATTTATTTGACAGAGGGAGAGAGCAGGAGCGAGCGAGCACAAGCAAGGGGAGTGGGAGGGGGAGAAGCAGGCTCCCTACTGAGCAGGAAGTGCAATGTGGGGATTGATTCCAGGACCCTGGGATCATGACCTGAGCTGAAGGCAGATGCTTAACTGACTGAGTCACCCAGTCGCCCCTCCAACTTTAATATTATTCCTTTGGGACTTGATTAGTGATTGTTTCTAGAATGTTGTTGTTTAAATTGGGAGCTATCTACAGTCCTAAGTGTTGGTATCAAAATTTGTTGTGCTATTTATCTGCGGGTAATTGTTACTTTGATCTTGACTTATGTTTATGAGGCTTTTGACGTTTTCTTTGTATCTCCTTTTTTTTGCATGATGGGATAGGCATGATTTCTGCAGTGGTGGACCATCATGGAACAAGCATGTTACTTAGATTTACAAGACTTGGATCTTAGCCTCTTTGTTTTTCCAATTTACTTTTCTTATTTGCCCAGTGGGGGTGCAGTACCTTCCTTACAAGTTAATTGTAAAGCCTTAATAAAGTGATGTTTGTGAAAGCCCCAGATATATAGTAGTTGATCAATTAATGGTGAGTCAGTGAGTCATGACCTTTTATATTCCCCCTTACAAAATAAAGTCCTCTATAGGTGAATTTAATCGAAACATATTATTTTATTAATTAACAGCATTTTATAAGGTGTTTCTCGTAAGTTGTCTGTTCATTGCAA
This sequence comes from Eumetopias jubatus, assembly GCF_037043125.1. Classification (NCBI taxonomy): domain Eukaryota; kingdom Metazoa; phylum Chordata; class Mammalia; order Carnivora; family Otariidae; genus Eumetopias; species Eumetopias jubatus. Next base: position 101,729,199 of record NW_028274815.1, read on the forward strand.
GCCTCTTAACTGAATTTTAACTGGAATGTTATTGAAGTTCTAAAAGTGCTGACAGCTATAAAATTTTTTCTTATGAGGAATTTAAGACCACTTAAACTAAGCCATTTCTTTTTCCAGTGAGGTGAGTTAATTCAGGTTCCACACATGGAGGTGGTTCTCCTCATCTGTGGTTCTTCTCTCTAATGGAACAGGACTCTGTGTAGAAGGTGTATAAGAGCATCAACTTAACATTACAAACAGTGATGCTTCTTTTGTGGCTACTGCGCTAATGAAGTTCTCAAATATAAATAAGTCTAATGCTTATGCATGTAGTATGTTTCCCAGACAATGCAACAGTAGTGATAGGATTTTAGGGGCTCCATCATAGGTAAGAACACCACTTGTGTGAGGTGGTTTTCTCTGATTTTTTTCCCTGCCTGGCACCATTTGTCCCAGGTGCTCTAAACAGAGTGTTGTAATTTAGATAACTAAATTTAGAATATTTAGGTCAGAAAGGAAGAAACTATTTTATTATCTTTATACATGCTCGGAATGAATATGGGGTACATTCCCACATTTGAGATGTGACTTTGACAAGGAAGAGCAAGGGAAAGAAGGAGTGGCTCAAGCTTTGGGAGGGGGCACCTCTGTGTTGTTAACCACAGACTCTTTCTGACATGGCAGATTGGATAAAGGCTTTTCACTACTCTTTTTTGTTGGAGTTTTTTCTTTGTTTTTTAATTTGTGAAAGTATTGGCATTCACAAAACTGGAACTCTTCTCATTTATGTAGCTACCTCTTATTCAGACAGTTGAATCTTTTGTGGTTTGGTTATACTGTCTCAATAAAATTGATAATAGTGATAATAACTAGTAATTATCAGGCATTTAGTATATGTAGCAGATGCCTAGCACTGTCCTGTAGATGAGATGTTTTCCTATGTTTAATTATAACTGTTGTAATATATTTTTCTGTAGTTTAAGTAATTTTGAAATCCTAACGCATATATTAATCACATCCTAGTTTGTAAGAGATGAGATCTCTAGGAACTAATTTGTAAAATTGGTTTCTCTTATGGTTGTTTATTATTGATAAAAAAAAAAATGGAAAAAGCCTGAGTTGTTTTTGATAGATTACTATAAATATTCAAAGTGTGCTTGATGGGTTATGGTTTAGAGATAACTAAATATTGAGGAAACACTCAGTGTGTGTTGGTGAATATAACCTTTAGACTTACTGGATTAGACATCTTCACTACTTATTCCATCTCTTTATGAAGCTCCTTATGTTTTCTTCTTGTATATAATAGGTTCCAGGTTTGATAACCATGGGGACACTGTGAAGACTGAAATCATGTGTGTTCTATCACTTTTAAGGCAGTCCTCTCTTTAATTTCACAAGACAGGCTTGAAAACCAGAAGTAACCTAACTCCAAAATTGGCAGTAAATCCTCCGACAGGGAAAAGGTGACGTACTATGTAATAAATTCCTTTGTTGAAAAAGAGATGTTGCAATACTGGAAACTGAAGTACCAAATGTTTCCTTTTAAATTTGGAAAGGCCTTTCCTCATTACTTATCTGTCCCTGTGGACTTCTAACCGGGGATGTGTTGAAAGATTTTTCAGATGCCCACTAGCCGCAGTGAGAGTGAATGGCAGCATTTATAAGACGACATAAATACTTCACAATCATCAGTAATCCTTGGAGATGTGTGATGTGCCAGTGGTACTGAATGTGAGCTTTTGTTGCTGCTGATCCTGTACTTGTGTATGCAGGCTGCCTGGGAATGTGGGTTATGTCTCTCCTGTGAATGCGACTTCACTTTCCCCCTCTGGGGGCTCTTTGTATTAGAACTGAGGTTAGAGTGGTTTAGAAGAAATAAAATCTCCCAAAGAAGAGCAAGATCTGTGAGATTAGGAGTTATACTTTAAAATCCTAATCTCATTCTGAGGTCCTGTGGAGGAATTATAATCTTCTACCATTTAAACACTACATTAAAACTCTACATTTGAAAACTACATCAAAAACTTGACATATAAGGTTCTTTTAATTTTCCTGCTGCCACTATTAAATTGAGACAAAGATAAAAAAGATTAAAAATTACCTTGAAATGATGAAGATATATCTTAAATGTCAGCCAAGAGTTGGTAAAGTTTTATTTCTCTATCCTTATTGCAGACACTTCATTTTGTTACTTAACTTTTGGAACTAAAACATGACTTTACAATACGATTTTTGGGGGCTATTATGTTTGCTTTTTTTTTTTTTTTTGTAAGAGAGGAAGAGGGAATCTCAAGCAGGCTCCATTTCCAGCACAGAGCCTGGTGCAGGACTCGGTCTCACAACCCCTGAGATCATGACCTGAGCCGAAATCAAGAGTTAGACACTTAACCGACTGAGCCACCCAGGCACCTCTATGTTTGCATATTTTTAATTATCTTAGTTTGAAGGCTGCATCTATCACTAGAGCTGAAGTGAAAATACTAAATGTGTGATGAAGGTCAGATGAATAAAACACCTGTAGCACTAGTTCAGTTTCACTTACCAACTTGTGAACTCAGGTAGGGAAGTAAGTGAATGGGACCAAATCCTATTATGGGAGACTCTGCTTTGCTCTTTACTATCTTGCCTTAGAAAGTATTGTGAATGCAGGAGTGTAATATTAAAGTCAAGCAATAAACCTGATGGGGAAAAAATAGGCATTTTATTATAGAAATTAGGGAAAATAATAATAAATAATGAACAAAAATCATGCATAGCCCACAATTCCTGGATAACCAGTTAAAATATTTTCCGCCAGACTAAGAGACACTTTTTTTCATATTATTTGTTTTGTTTTGATAATGAAAGGTTTACTCAGGTCATCATTTTGCCTCTGTGTGAAGGCTCAGCTTGCTTTGAGGCAGTAGCCTTCAGAATAGCAAATCAAAGGCTAAACTCCTTTTTAACTACATTCTGGGCTATTAGTGCTGATGGTCGGGCTAGCTGGGAATCACCTTGTCATAATAGAAGAAAGATACAGAGATGAGATTGAGGAGGACAAGGAAATGATAAAAAATGCTTTCCTTTAAGAAGGTTATTACCCTCATTAAATACTCATTATAGTATTTATTAAGTGCTTACTAAGGGTCCAACCCTATGCTAAATGTTTTATGTGCATTGTTTCATTTTGTCCTCACAATAGCTCCATGAGGTAGCTGCTACTTGCTTTTCTCATTTTACAGAAGAAACTAAGGCTTAAATGAAGAGTTCCAAAGTCACTCAGCTGGACTTAAACATGAATCTGGCTGTAGTATAGAAAATACTAGCTCCTGGGGCACCTGGGTGACTCAGTCAGTTAAGCATCCGACTCTTGGGCTCAGGATCCTGATCTCAGGGTGGTGAGATGGAGCCCTGCATAGGGATCTGCACTCAGAGGGGAGTCTGCTTAAGACTCTCTGTCCCTCTCCCTGTGCCTCTCCCCGCCTAAAAAAGGTACTCTTAAATATGTAAGGCTCCATTTTTCAGGCATCATAAAGGATTTATTTTAATCAAAATGACTCTCATTTATTCAAATAAATTAAGAAATTTGGTTGGTTGGTAGCGATTAAGTATATCATGGATTTTCCAGAATAACTCAGTGGAAATATGTGCTCAGACCAAATGATCTTTTTCATGTATTGCTGCTAATGATATCTGATAAATATACCTACTTGAACTTATCAGAAATTATATTTGACTCAATGCAGTTTTGAGTTGAGGAGGTAGGTAGAGGTTGTCTTCTTTCAGTGTAAAGTTTTCTGAGCCATTTTCTACCTCAGCAAATAGCGCTCTATATAAAGAATGCATTTGGCCCTAATGTCCATTGACTGATGAATGGAAAAACAAAATGTGTGTATGTAAAACAATAGAGTATTATTTAGCCTTAAAAAGGAAGGAAATTCTGAAACATACTGCAATACAAATAACCCTTGAAGACATTATGTTAAGTAAAATAAGTCAGTCACAAAAGGACAAAAATGTATGCTTCTACTTATATATGAGGTACCTAGAGTAGTAAAATTTGTAGAGACGGAAGGTAGAATGGTGGTTGTCAGGGTTGGAGGGAGAGAGGAAATGGGGAGTTGTTGAATGGGTGCAGAGTTTCAATTTGGGGAAAATGAAAAAGTTCTGGAGGTAGATGGTGGTGATGGTTGTATAGCACTGTGAATGCCGCTGAATTGTACACTTAAAAAATGGTTAAATGGTAAATTTTATGTTTATTATGCCAAAAGGAAAAAATGAAAAATAGAATGTATTTGAGCTTAAAAAAGAAAACTCAATTATAGTGGCTTAAACAGATAGTTTTTGTTTTGTTTCATTTTAGATCTCCTATAACAGGAAACCTGGAAGGAGCCTGGGCTGATTGGGCTACCCAACAATGTTGCCTGGTACCTGGTCTGTCCTTTCTCCCCTACATTCCTCAGTGGGTATGCCTTCCTGCTCATGTATGTCACCCCACAGTCGCAGGATGGCTGCTGTACCTCATTTAGCTGTGCAGGTGCAGGCATAGAAAGTTAGATTTAGTCAGATGACAGGGACATTTAATGTAGTGCTCCCTGACTATTCCTATGCTCCTCCATATTTCACAGCCCCATTGTTGTTGCCTGAGACTATGTGACTATTTCTGGCCACTGGACTGAAATGGAAATGATATGTGTGACTTCCAGGCCCTGGATGGCTCTCTTGTTCTGGAGGGCGTATGATCCAGGAGGTGCAGTACAGACGTATCAGCCTGCATTTATTCCTGAGTGACTCTGTGGAACACATTCTCTGGTGCCCCAAGTACAACCTATAACATTAATGAGAAATATATTTTTGTTATGTTAAGGCACTAAGGTTTGGGGGCTTTTTGTTTTTGCAGCCTTGTGTAGTACTTTTGACCAGTACTCCAGGGTGGGCTTCTGTCAGACAAGTTCGATGAAGTGAGAGAAACATGGAGGCCTTCAGGAGTAAGAGAATGTACATAAGTTGATGAAGCATTGGAATTTTAGCTGGATAAGGAAGTAGGTAAGGCCCCAAGAGAAGTTCAGCATAGTTTAAAACCAACAGAATTAATAGATGGCAGTTTTTGGTGAGGTGGAGGGAATGTTGGAATCAAAGTGCTCAAGAGGTGAGCCGGAAAGATGGGAAGGGTGGGATGATTGCAATTGAGACTATGGAGCAGTTAATGTTATTGATAAAGACATTGTCATGGGAGTGAATGTAAAGCGTCTGCCTTCGGCTCAGGTTGTGATCTCAGGGTCCTGGGATCAAGGCCCACGTTGCTCTAGCTGTTTGTACTCTCTCTCTCTGTCAAATAAATAAATAAAATCTTAAAAAAAAAACAGCAGGAATTAATGACAAGGAGTAGTCTTGGGAAGAACAGAAGTAACGTGGGAGCTAAAATCTCAAAGGAATGAATTTGTCATTATATGTCTGAACAGTTTGTATTCACCCCACTCTAGAATGATAGTTTAACTGATTCTAGGTTGACAAGTTATTTTCTGTTTATTGCCTTGGCATCTTTAAGATGTTAGTTTTCTGGCCTCTTTTGTTGGTTGGGAACTTATCAGTTAATTTTTAATTTCTTTGTAGATGATCCCTCTTTTCTTTATGATTATTTTTTATATTTTAAAAAGATTTATTTATTTGAGAGAGTGAGAGGGCACAAGTGGGGGGAGGGGTAAAGGGAGAGGGAGAAGCAGACTCCTTGCTCAGCAGGGAGCCCAACATGGGGCTCAGTCCTAGGACCCCGGGATCATGACCTGAGCTGAAGGCAGACGCTTAACCAACTGAGCCACCCAGGCGCCCTGTGATTAGTTTTTGATTATCTTTAGTTCAGAGCTTCACTGTGGTATACCTAAGGATGGGTTTGTTGTTACTCATCTTCTTTGGAACACTGTATGCATCTTCATTTTAAGAATTTCCTTGTAACTTAAATTCTGGAAACTCTTATTCATCATCTCCTCAAATATTAGTACTCCCTTACCCCATTCTTTCTTTTCTCTATCTCAAAATGCCTATTAATCTGTTGGATAGTCTCATTTTATACTCCAGGCTTCTTAATGCCTTATTTTCCTTCTCTATCATTCTAGGATGCTTTTTAGGATTTTTTTTTTTCTATGTATACCTTATATTTCTCTCTCTTCATTGAGTTTTAAGCAATTTTCTTCTAATTTGGAAGGTTTCATTTGGTGCCTTGAAAAATCTGCACAGTTCCCCCTGGCACCTGCTACCAGATTGCTTTTTTTTTTTTTTTTTTTTAATTTATGATCTCTCTTCCTTTTAATCTTTGTATTACAAATTGTTCTTTTACAGGGATAGTCAAATTATGACCTTTGGGCCAAATCTGGCCTGTGGCCTATATTTGTACGGCCCATGAGCTAAGAATGATTTTTAAATTTTTAAAGGGTTGTTATGGAGGCGCCTAGGTGGCTCAGTCAGTTAAGCATCTGCCTTCAGCTCAGGTCATGATCCCAGTAGCCTGGGATCAAGCCCCATGTCGGGCTCCCTGCTCAGTGGGGTGCCTGCTTCTCCCTCTCCCTCTGCTGCTGCCCCTGCTTGTACTCTCTCTCTCTCTCATCTCTCTCTCTGCCAAATACATACATCAAATCTATAAAATTAAAAAAAATAAAGGGTTGTTTTAAAAATAAAAGAAGAATATTTGAGAGAGATCATATGTAGACTATAAAATCTAAAATATTTCCTTTGTATTTTTTAACAAAATGATTGTCCACCTCTCTTCTAGTACCACTTCTTGGTTTGATAATCCTTCTATTTTTACATCTGCTCATTCCATCTTATAAGTGTGTGTGTGTGTATGTGTGTATGTGCACATACATGCACATGCACACGCATGTGTGGTTTGTAATTTTTTATTGTGAATTCATCTTTGGTGTGGGTTTTGAAAGGTTAAGGATCCCCACAAGAGAGGAGATGTATTATAATTCTCACCAGAGAGGAGATATATTATAATTCTGAAGTCTTTGAGTGTGGGGCATATTGAAGTCTCAGCTACAGGAAGCACACTGTGAAGGAGTGAGCTGAGACTGGGCTTAGGGTTGGGACTAGTGGGAGATTACTGGGCCATGGAGAGTGACTCATAGTTGGCTATGGGAGTGACCAGGGTTCTTGCTGAATCCAGGGTTCTCATCTAAATCCTCAGGGTTGATCTGTAAGATACACAATGAGGGCACTGGCATCTGGACTGTGCAGAATGACAGTTGACTGAATACTTAGTAGTTAAGTAGGGGTCCAACACCACTGGGGAGATCTGACATTATGCAACAGTGCCTCTGCCAACTGCTATGCACTCTGGGCCTAGCACCAAATAGGCTCTCAGTAACAATCTGGTGAATGAGTAGATAGGAGAAGAAAGGAAAATCAAGTCCACATTTTGGGGACTGGTAAGTACCAGGTAGCTATCTGTTGCCAACCTTTGCCCTAGACTGCTAATAAGATAGGAAGAAGTTGGAGAGGTATCTCTGGTAGTTGTTTTGTAGATTCCCTTGGATTTTACATAAGCAGTTATGTAATCTGCAAAGCAGTTTTACTTCTTTTTTCTGATCTTTATGCCTTTTATTTGTTTTTCTTGCCCTATTGCAATGGCTTGAACTTCCAGAATATTGTTGAATAGGAGTGATAAAAGCAGGCATCATTACCTTGTTTCTGATCTCACGGAGAAACAATTCAGTTTTTCACCATTAAGTGTAATGTTAACTATAGGTGTTTTTTTTTTTTTTGTTTTTGTTTTTTTTTTGCAAATTCTCTTTATTTGTGGAAATTGATAATTGAATTTAGAGGCTTGTTCATATTCAGGTGTAAATTTTTTGGTGTGGGACAAGACTACAAAGGTGTGATTTTATCAAGGTACATTTAATGTCTGGTTGTGTCTTTTTGTGGTGTTAGGAGCTATTGATGATTGTTGCCTATATCAGTTATCACATTATAGGTTATAAATGATTATATTCTAATTCTGTTTAATTCTTCTTCATTTATTAGTTGGGATACTTCTGTGGAGAAAATTTTCCTTCATAAACTATGTGATTGCCATGCTGTACAGTTCCTAAAGGAAGGACAGAGAAATGCTAGAATCTTTATTTTAACATACCAGTTTTCAGAATGGTGAATTGGTTCCATAGCATCTTTCAGAGGTGACAGATGCTTTTTAGAATGTAAGTTATGAATTCACTATGTGTTTTAATCCATGAAGTTGTCATTCTTACTGATGCTAAAATAAGTAAGGTCTTTTAGAACTTGATATTTACTGACATAGCTCATTTTATTGTACTTCACTTTATTGTGGTTCACAGATATTCCATTTTTTTTTTAACAAATTGAGGAATTGTAGCAACACTGTGTTGAGCAAGTCTGTTGGCACCATTTTTCCAACAGCATTTGCTCACTTTGTGTCTGTGTCACATGTTGGTAATTCTCACAGTATTTCAAACATTTTCATTATTATTATATTTGTTATAGTGATCTCTGGTCAGTTATTATGACTTGCTGAAAGCTCATATGATGGTTAGCATTTTTTAGCAATAAAGTATTTTTTAATTAAGGTATGTACATTTTTTTTAGACATAATGTTATTGCACACTTAATAAACTAGAGTATAGTGTAAACATAACTTTCATATGCACTGGGAAACCAAAACATTTATTTGACTCACTTTATTGCAGTGATCTGGAACTGAACCTGCAATATCTCTGAGGTACGCTCATATCACTTTTCTTCTAGTTTTTTTGTTAGGTCTTCATTCTATGTATAATTCATGTTTTCTTCTAAGATCTGAGAGTGTAAATACACACTTGCCTGAATAAGGACAAAAAGAGGACACAATGAAAGGCTTATTTCTTCATATCTGTGTATAATGAATGGAACTCTTTGCCTTTGAATCACACTTCAGCTATCTGGCAGCATATTCTAAGAAACCTTGGAATTTTGTGGGTAAAACCACATAAGTCAAACTTTTCTTTGATTGGAACCTGCAGGAGAACAAGCTTTTGATGTCAGCACTCTTATTTTAGAGGTGATATATGCCCGAATAAAAGTCATAACTTTAAAAGTTTCTCGGTGAAAAATCAATCATTGGAAAACCGTGTATATTCTTGTATAACAACGGAGGAAAAGTCTCTCTGACACATATTGTGTATTTTTGATGTAATGTTAACTTCATGTGGTTTAGCTCTTTGACTTGAGGCATGTGTACATAACCTTCTGAACACTCATTTAGCTTATAATATGCCAGTTTTCTAACAACTATTATTGTTCTAAAGTATAACATTTCACTCTTCAACATCAAATATGTACACAAAGGTAATTAAAATTTATGGAGTTTCATGAGCTTAGCACAGTGTCTTTACATAGTAAGTGTCAAAAATGGTTTCTTTTCTATTAGCTTTATTGCTGTTTTTTCCTGATTATAAAAATAATATTGCAAAAATTTAAGAAAATAGGACACCACAATAACAAAATAGAACACCACAATCCTGCTCAGAAAGTTATATATTAAATTGCATTTCTAGATCTTCCCCTAAGTTTAGATGCTTATAAAATGATATTCAGATCTGGAAGGATATTTACATTTACACTTTACCAGAAAATACAAGGAAGTTACTTCTGGCAAGATATCAAGTGATTTTTTTTTTAAAGATTTTATTTATTTTTTTGAGAGAGGGAGAGAGCACAGGCATGAGCAGGGGAGGGGCAGAGGGAGAAGCAGACTCCCTGCTGAGCAGGGAGCCCGATGCAGGGGTTGATCCCAGGACCCTGGGATTGTGACCTGAGGGGAAGGCAGATGCTTAACCTACTGAGCCACTGAGGTGCCCCAAAATATGAAGTGATTTTTACAAAAACTTTCACACTTTTTCAAAATTTATTTTTTAAATTTAAATTCAATTAATTAACATATAATGTATTATTTGATTCACGGGTACAGGTCTGTCATTCATCAGTCTTATACCCAGTGCTCGTTATAACACATACCTTCCCCAATGTCCGTGATCCCATTATCCCATCCCCCCACCCCACCCCCTCAGTTGTTTCCTAAGATTAAGAGTCTCTTATGGTTACTTTCACACTTTTTGAATGGTTTGTATTTTTGAAAATTAGTATATATTGTATATGTATTCATAATATGCACATGTATGTATATGTATGTATGCATCTGTGCATGTATATATTGAGGGAGGAAATGAAGATAGGGAGAGAATGGGAAGGAGAGGTTGTGCGTATGAAGGGAAAATTCCTGATATGAAAGGCTTAACAATGATTTACAATCATAGATAATATTTTTTAGGGTGATTTATTGTTAGTGCCTAACGCCTGTCACAATACATGCCAGCTAAACAGAGAATTGTGTATTATATCAGTTTGTGTTGCTTTATGTTTCATAAATTTAAAAATTTGTAGACATTACTTAAGAGAGGTTCTTTCATTTGATAATCTTAGCCCACATTTCTTTTTGATTGCTAAGAACCTTTACCAGTGTAGTGTGTGTGTGTGTGTGTGTGCGTGCGCACGCGTGCACACGCATATGCGCATGTGTGTGCATGTGTGTGCATGCAGATTAATAACATGAGAAAACATTACTTTGTCCCTGGACCTGTGGGGGAATCTGAGCAGATGGTAGAGATGCTCCTTCTTTTGAATTTTTTGACTATAAGTTGAATCATACTTCTCCTGTAGTCTCAATAGGTGCTCTGATCCTTTGATACCCTTTACCCATTATGTGAATGTAGAACTTGATTTCTAATAAACTAATGGAATAATTTTGGCAGGATTTTTTTTAAGGTGAGCTTTTAATTTTTTTTTTCTCAACAAGAATATTTTTTACTTGAAGCATACTTCAGATATATATATATAAAACATTCTAAAGATATATATAAAACATTCTTCTAAAAGATATATATAAAACATTCTATCTAAAGATATATATAAAACATTCTAAAAGATATATATAAAAGATATATATAAAACATTCCATCCAAGAAAAATAGAATACTCATTTTCTTCAGGTATACACAGAAGAATCCCCTGGCTAAATCACATAAAAAGAGACATAACAAATATTACAAGTTTAAGAAGACTGAAATCATACCAACTATATTTTCCAGCCACAGTGGTACAAAACTGAAGATCAACAATAAAAGATGAAAAATCTACAGTGTAAATATTAAATATTTAATATGTAAATATTAACACACTACTGCACAAGCATTGGGCCAAATACGAAATCAAATGGCAAATCAAAATATGACTCAAAACAAAAGAAAAAGAAAACACAATATTCCAAAACCTATCTGATGCAGCAAAAGCAGATGTTGAGAGTGAAATTTATGCTATAAATGCTTGTATTAAGAAAAAAGTTCAAATAAACAACATTACACCACAAGGGACTAGAAAAAAAGAAACTTAGCTGAAATTTAGTAGAGGAAGGAAATTAAAAAAAACCCAGAAATTTTAAGTAAAATAGAGACCAGAATAAACAATAACATAACATTGAAAGTAATGACCAGTTTTTCCAAGAAAATAAACAAAATTGGCAATGCTTTAACTACATTAACTAAGAAAAAAAAGGAGACTCAAAAACCAAAATGAGAAATAGAAAAAATTACAGCAGATAACCACAGAAATAGTGTGATAAGAGATTACTATAAACAATTTTATACCAACACATCAATTAACTTAGAAAACACCCCCAGATAATTCCTAAAAATGCACAGGTTACTAAGATTCACTCATAAATCTTAAATCCAAGAAGTCGGAAATCCTTTTAGACTAATAACAAGAATGAATCGAATTAGGAATCAAAAATCTTCCAGCACAATCTTTATGAAAATCTTACAAATAATGGAATAGAGGGAACACATTCAGAATTATTCCATGAGGCCAATACTACCCTGATACCAAAGCAGGATAAAAATAATACAAGAACAGGGGTGCCTGGGTGGCTCTGTCAGTCGGATGTCTGACTCTTGATTTTGGCTCGGGTTATGATCTCAGGGTGGTGAGATCTGGCCTTGTGCTGGGCTCCATGCTCAGCAGGGAGTCTGCTTGAGAGTGTCTCTCTTCCTCTCCCTCTGCTCCTCCCTCTGCTTGTGCATGATCTCTCCCTAAAATAAATAAAATCTTAAAAAATAAAATAATATGGGGTGCCTGGGTGGCTCAGTTGGTTAAGCATCTGCTTTTGAGTCAGGTCATGATCCCAGGATCCTGGGATCAAGCCCTGCATCCGGCTCCCTGCTCAACAGGGAGCCTGCTTCTCCCTCTCCCTCTGCCTCCTGTGTCCCCTGCTTGTGGTCGCTCTCTCTCTCTTCCTTAAATAAATAAAATCTTTAAAAAAAAATACAAAAATACAAAAACAAAAACAGTACAAGAACAAAAAAGTCTAGTTTGTCCAATATAAGTATTGCTACTCTGGCTTTCTTTTAACATCCATTTGCATAATAATTATTTCTCCACCCTGTCACTTTCTATCTTCAGGTGTCTTTAGGTCTAAAATGAGTCTTTTGTTGGCATCATATGGATGGGTCTTGTTTTTTTATCCATTCTGACGCCCTGTGCTTCTTGATTTAGCTAGCATTTAGCATTTAGTTCATTTACATTCAGAGTAATTATTGATTATGTATTTATTGCCACTTTATTACTTGTTTTGTCATTGTTTCTGGAGATTTTCTCTGATCCTTTCTTGTCTTTGTCACTTTTGGTCTCTCCTCGGCACTCAAAAAGTCTCCTTTAATATTTTTTGCAGGGCTGGTTTAGTGGTCATGAACTCCTTTGGTTTGGTTTGTCTGGGAGACTCTTATCTCTCCATTTATTTTGAATGATAGCCTTGCTGGATAGAGTGTTCTTGGCTGCAGATTTTTCCCATTCAGCACTTTGAGAATATCATGCCACTTTCTTCTGGCTTGCCAAGTTTCTGTTGAGAAATCTGCAGCTACCCTTATGGGTTGTTCCTTGTGAGTTAAGGATTTATTTTGTCTGATTGCTTTCAAGATTTTTCCCTTACCACAGTATTTTGCAAATTTAATTACAATATGGCTTGGTGTTTGCCTGCTTTTGTTGATTTTGATAGGAGCTCTCTGTGCCTCCTGATCTGGATGTCTGTTTCCTTCCCCAGATTAGGAAAGTTTTCTGCTGTTATTGCTTGAAATAAATTTTCTGCCCCCTTTTTCTCTCTTCTTCTTCTTGGGCTCGTATAATATGAATGTTATTACATTTGATGGAGTCACTGAGTTCCTGTTCTTGTGTTGCATAATTCTTTCTGTCTTTGTTCAGCTTCATTATTTTCCATTATTTGTCTTCTAGATCACTCATTCATTCCTCTGCCTTTTTCAGCCTGCTAGTCATTGCATCAAGCCTATTTGAAATCTTGTTTATTGTATTCTTCATTTCTGATTAATTCTTTTTTAACTCCTTTATCTCTGTTGTAAGGGATAGAATGTCTTCTATTCTTTTCTCAAGCCCAGAGAGTATCCTTATGATTGATTGCTTTAAGTTCTCCATCAGGCATGTTCCTTATATCTTTTTCACTTAGCTCTCTGGCTGTGGCTTTATCTTGTTCTTTCATTTGGGGTAAATTCCTCCATCTTGGTATTTTGTCTAAGTTCTTGCCTTCTTTTGTGTGTTAGAAAAGCCTCTTATGTCTCCTGCTCCTGAAAGTAATGGCCTTATGAAGAAGAGGTCATGTAGTGCCCAGGGTCCCAGGGTCTGACATTTCAGGGAGTGTCTCCCATGTGTGCTGTGTGCCCTGTGCTGTTGTGTTTAGGCAGCTGTCCTTTAGGCCAGTCATCCACAGAGGCTCTCCTTTGTTGTGGGCAATGTTTGGTTCCTGGCCTGACTGTGGCGAGTTTTAACTATGTGTGCTCTGGTTTGCTTGTGAAATGACCCTGATACCAACTCCACCAGAACAGAGGCCCTGTAGAACTCTCTGTCTGGGACATGTGCTGTGGGCAGGGGTTTCTGCTGGTCTTCTGGGGGAGGGGCCTGTCCCAGTGGGACTGAAGCAAGCTTGACTGAGAAGGGCAGTACCACCAGAGGACAGGTGTGTGGGACTTGGTGTAAGCAAATTAGGCAGCCATTGCCCATGCTGAGCTGCTTCCCTCAAGATTTTATTTTATTTTTTAAGAGATGGGAAGCAGGTCTTATGTATCTTCTGTTCTCATTTGGGTAAGAGGGTATTTGCATTTTAATTAATGCAACTGATTTTATATATAATAAGCATTTCAAGTGGCACTTAGTATTTTTTTTAAAAAATATTTATTTATTTGAGAGAGCATGTGTGTGGTGGGGGGGCAGGAGGAAAGGATCTTCAAGCAGACTTCCCACTGAGAGTGGAGTCTGATGCGGGGCTCAATCTCACGACCCATGAGATTATGACCTGAGCCAAAACCAAGAGTGGGACACTTAACCAACTGACCCACACAGGTGCCCTGTCACTTAGTACTTTTTTGAAAAGGTTTACCCCTCCAATGTTTATGAAAGTAGCTTTTTAATTTTGTTTAAGAAAAAAAACCAGCCTCTTCAGAAATCTTTTATTTGAACTTACCAGCCTATAAGTTAAATTTCTTTTGTCCTTACTTTTGCATGCAGTTTCTACTTTCAACAGATAGAAATTGTAATGGAATTCTAGGCAGTGTTTCCCATCGCCATCATGCCTACCCTTTCTTAGTGTGTCTGAATGGTCCCAGTTTACGCCAGGGATTTAAAAATATATTCTTATTTTTTTTAAATTACAGAGTATTCATCCCTGAAGGCTATGTAAGTTACTATTATAAGGTGAGAAAGGTGCTATTTTATTAAGTCTACTTTGCAGCTCTTGAGGTGTGGTGGACATTTTAGTGAAAAATAGGTCGATGGAGATCTAGATTGCCCTTGGCTGTTTAGACATCTCCCGTGCTCCCAGGTGTGTGGGGTGCCAGAGGCAAAATGAGAGACTAGGACAGTTGTATGTAAACAAATAAATTATAAAACAGAATTTCTGTAGTTAATCCAACAATGGAAATGAGACAGAACCCTAGGACATTCCTAGGCAGAGAATCTGAATTCCTATATTATGTAAACCATTCCTATGAAAAAGGGGTTTTATTTTTCTGTTTCCTTTTGATATTAGACAGTTATTTGTTTCTTTATTTTCTGCTGAGTCTTATTACTAAAATTTTAGATTGCTCATAGAAGTCATTTCATCCATCACTGAATTATTCTCCAAAACAGCTACTTTTTAAGTGGCATATAAGGGTGTTTTAATGCTAATAAGACAAGAAGGGTGTTTAGCACTGCTTTTCCTCAACCGTTCTTGGTTTCCTTTTATTTCTAGGATGTGGGGAGCATCTTGTACGTACCATACTGGCTAGAGAATGTTCACACGCTTTACAAGCTGAAGATGCTCACCAAGCACTGTTGGAGACTATGCAAAACAAGTTTATCAGTAAGTATAACATTAAAAAATTATGTTCTTCTAAATATAGATTGATTCACTGAGCTGTAAACCAGTCAGATACCATATTTGTGCCAAAAGGCCTAGCTCCAGGGCCTAGCATAGACTTATACCTCCAATTAATATCGGTCATGAAAAGAATTACATGAGATACGTACTAATGCATGAAATTTGCCATAAAACTAATACCCAAGCTGTGAGACATTATCTAGGATTAAAGTGATATATATATAGTAGCATAAAATTCTACTAAAACAAAATTCAAGAGATAACATCCTTTAAAAGTTTTTTTATAATATACTTTGACTCTTCTTTTAGTCAGTGATATATTAATGAGTCCAGTGCTGCCATGTACAGTTGTCTAGGGTTGAGTTGAAATCCTGCCTGGGCTCCATTTGCCAAGCTGTGAGGCTGCATCAGTTTGGAGGAAGGGGTGTCTTCAAATCTGTAGAAAGATTTTATATTGCCTCGCACAGGTCCTATCCATAACTGTTACACAGGGTTAAAACTATTTGATTTAGTCTGCTTTTCCCATCATGTAACATTGAGCTTGCCACTATGTGAAGAGTAGTGAAGCTGTAGAAGACATATATAGTTAAAAATAAGTTATGGTAATAGCCATGAATAAATTAGAAAAGCGTATTACAGGGTTAATCTGGGAGGTGGTATCTCTAGTTGGACAATTAAGACAGGGTATAATAGAATGCCAATTATGTGATGAGGACAATGCAGACAAAAGTGTAGGAAGAAATTGTTCCCCAAAGAACTAATGGGTGGGGGCTCTTAGAACTGGCCCCAGGCTCTGGGATAAGTGGGAAAAGAGGGAGCAGAGAGGAGTATAAACAGACATGACAGTCGGATGCGGTGTCAGGAGAGTTAGATTCCTATATGACTCTTACCTGGCAGGAAGTATTCCTTATGTGCAGTGGCGCTGGTGAGGCCAGGTCACAGAAGGCCTTAAAATCTCAACATAAGAAGATAGCAGGAGGGGAAGAATGAAGGGGGGGATTCGGAAGGGGAGACGAACCATGAGAGATGATGGACTCTGAGAAACAAACTGAGGGTTCTGGAGGGGAGTGGGGGAGGGGGTGGGTTAGCCTGGTGATGGGTATTAAAGAGGGCATGTTCTGCGTGGAGCACTGGCTGTTATGCACAAACAATGAATCATGAAACACTACATCAAAAACTAATGATGTAATGTATGGTGATTAACATAATAATAATAATGAAAAAAGAAAAATAAATAAAATCTTAAAAAAAAATCTCAACATAAGAGTTCATATTTGATCTGATAGGAAGGAGAGAACCTTATGTGTTTCTAAGTTGACAAAATGGTATTTTGGGGGAGGGTTTATAAAATAGATCTAACGTTGTCCAAGACCATCTCTATAGGAAAGAGACATGAGGGGCTGGGAATGGTCCAAGGGATGGAGAGGAAATGGAGAAAGTAGAAATATTGGTAGACTCAGATTTTGAGACTAGGTGGATGTAGCCCTCTGGGTCCAATCAGGAGATAGAAACTATACATTGGGGACGCCTGGGTGGCTCAGTTGGTTAAGCGTCTGCCTTCGGCTCAGGTCATGATCCCCGTGTCCTGGGATAGAGTTCTGCATTGGGCTCCTTTCTCAGCAGGGAGCCTGCTTCTCCCTCTACCTGCTGCTCCCCCTGCTTGTGTGCTCTCTCTCTCTGACAAATAAATAAAATCTTAAAAACACAAACAAACTATACATTAGGTTAATCAGGGGAAGTATAATATAAAGAATTGTTAACTATGTTGAAAGAGTAACTCTAAGATATAAAGAAACTCTAGGTGGTACTCTAGAGCTGAGTGTCCAAGTGAGGACATACTTGGAAGGGGCGCAGACCTTGATGAAGAAGGAATGGTTTGGCCACCAGGGAGCAGAGAAGTTCATGGGTTTGGCCTTGCTGGGACTGGTCTGGAGTTGCTGTGCAGACAGTAGGCTACTCTTGAGTGCAGACAGGGAGCAGATGATCAGTACCTAGTGGCCGGGTGTGTAGTGGGAGTCTGGCACCAGTGGAGGCAGAAGACACAGAGGACATCAGAGCCCACAGGCCACAGAGGGCTTCTAGAGGGACTGACTACTTGGTCTTTGACTCTCTGGGCCACAGGGGCTACATGCAGACTGTGTGGGGCCTTGCCAAGGGAGTCCTGTGCAGCTGCAGGAGTTATATTGCCAGCCCCAGGCTTAGGCTTCAAAGTCACAGGGGGAGTGTGTTCTGGGCCTGTGGCTGGGGCAGACTTCACCAGATGTCCACACCCATACTGTCTCCTGCCCAGCCCATGCTGGAAATTGCAGGAAGGGTGCCTTTTGTAACTGTTTATCTTCTTTAACTCAGTTTAATGCCTGACTTCTTGCCTTCATTCTGCTAGCTCCTTCCATGTAAGCCTAGTCTCTTTATACATGGCACTTTATATTTGTTTGCCACTTTCCCTCTCAGTGGGATTCAAGGGAACTTCTTTGTCATTGTGGGAGGGACCATCTGGTACATGATCTTTCTCCTCCTACTGTTGGTTTCTGCTGAGATGGGACTTGCCCTCTACGTCCCTATGGGTTACTGGCTTCTGTTGCTGCTGAATTTGCTATGGTGTCCATGGTCTTGTTGTAGCCTGTGGTTTCCTTAGTACACACAGCATCCACTGACAGTAGATGCTAGTGTTAGTAGAATCAGATGGTCTGAAACTTCTGGAATAATCAGTGAGAATGTCAAGCCCTCATTGCCCAAGTATATCAGGCTAGTTTTTCTGCTTTACTCCTAGAGCATCTTATTGGCCTGAGTGTGGCATGGGAATGGGGAACTTCCCTACCTGGCTTTCTGTGTCTTTAGGCCTCATCTATTCTTGGATCCTCCAGATCTAGCTAGGGCTTTTTTATTTGTCTCCTCTTTTTCCTCTACCCTCACCAGCTTGGAAAGAGGGGCAGAAACCTATGCCAGTGATCAATTCTTTTCTTCTGGTTTTCCCACCAATGCCCACATGTCCAGTCACATCCTAGCCCCAGTCCTACTTTTGGGGTACTCATAGGGAGCTCTAAACTATTTATTCTGCCCAAATTTAGGATTTACCTATCAAAACATATTTCATTACTTAGAATTTATGAAAATCCACTTAGAAGCTCAAAGGATAAAACGTATCAACTAGATAAGCATACAACTGATGGGATCAATGGAAGGTTCTGGGGATGGGGATAAAACTGTATTTCATTATTGTTCAGGCCTTTAATAAGTATCATGCCCTATCAGGAAAGATTTTTAGGGCAACGAGAGAAAGAAAAACAGATATGGGCAGGAAAGAGTTGGATATATCTGAAGGAAGAACAGAGTGCATAACTGTAGGAAAATAATTCAATATGAAGAGATTTTGTACAGGTGCTTTCTTACAGTTATTTAAACTGAGGTTATGAAGACATAAGTAATGGTATTAACTATATACATGCTAGCAAGAATTGCGTGATAGCAAAATGTAAGCTGATAAATGAATTAGGAACAGGCCTTTGAGGTCTGCCTCTCATGATTTTTCAGAAAAAGGTTGATTACATTCATGTTACTCTATCCTCAAATACATCAGAATCAGACTTAGGAATTATTGGTCTTTTAACAGTTACCAACTATTGAATGCTGTTTTTAAAGGAAACCAAATTCTTGGCCTTAATAGCATATATAATTTATATAATTTATTATTAGTTGTCCTGCTATATTAGATGTATTCTCAGAACATTAGTGGGAAGGAATAGTAAGAGGTGAAAACCAGATGCTCAGGAGAAGTTAACTTCTTGGGAACCTGTGGTAGGTGTGGAATTATGGCACATGGCAACTTTCTGAAGCACTTTACTGAATCTAAAACCACAGATTCACCAGCTAGTTCTACCTTTCCAGATTTGGGTCCATGCTAAGGAGTTCCTCAACTCCATTCTTTTCTCTTCTGGTTGTCTGTTCTTTCCTTCTCTATAGCTCTTTGAAGCTAGCTACTCAGAGAGTTGGACTGCAGTATTTCATTTTGCCACTGGGACCCAGGACCTAATAGTGCATTTGAACCCTATTTTTTTTTTTTTTCATTTGAACCCTATCTTAACAATTCCAGATTCTTGGAAAAAAGTAAGAAACTTCAGAGCTCACCTGATTGACCCTGTGTATTTAATAGTTGAAGAAAACTTAGTTTTCAAGTTTAATGACTTGCCCAATGTCACCCAGTTAGTGTGTATTCTTTCTGTAGGATCATACTGCCCTTTTTTTTTTTAAGTAAAATGAATGGGAAATCCTGGGGGTTAGCAAAGTTGGGTTCCACTCTGGACTCTGTCTGACTCACTGGATATAGCAAGTTACTTAAGTTGTTTTGTTAAAAAAAAAAAAAAAGAATGTTAGACAGTTTCTAAATTCCTTCACCATGCTGAGTTCTATGAATTCTCTACTGTATCCAACCTGAAACTGTGAAATTCTTTTTAATCAGGTGATTTGGAAATAGGATTGGAAAATGAAAATTTTCCAGAACCACTTGGGAATTTTCAGGAACCACAGATGATATTTATAAAGTAGTTAGAAGAAATAAATTGAATTTACCAGAGGCCTGGACAAGGAGCAAGAAGGTTGTGTTCTTTCCTCTTTTAACAGTGATGAAATTAGTTGTTTGTTTTAGGACAACTCTTTGTTCTCAGTTTCCTCATGAATAAAGTGAGGGCCCAGAAAGTCCCCTCTAGCTCCAAAATTCTGTTGGATCCTTGGTTTGTTCACAGGCCAATCTAAACTATTTGTGTGAAAGTATAGTTGGAAATCAAATTGCTCCTTAATTGACACTATAAATTAAAATTGGTAATGGTGGATCTCAAGTTCCTGTTTGAAGTAATTTGGCTGAAATCGTTCTGGCAGTGACTGAAACAAGCTAGCAACCGCTTTCTTGGTTTTATGGAAAGACACCACTGTATTCTTACTTTCTTGCTTCCTTTGTTTTTTCTTTTAAAAAAGCATTTGCGTAGATAATATATCTAGAGATTCTCATTGCAATGTACACATAGAAAGATTTTATATAATAATCAAGACAGATACCCCCTTTCCATTTACTCTTAAGTCCAATTGCCCTTGCCAGAAAGAACCACTGCTGACAATTTGGAATGTGGCTTCATAGTCTATTCTGTTTGTCCATGTACCTCCTACCCCCACTCTCTCTCCCTCTCTCATCATTTTAAACAATTATATAGAAGAGATTTCTAATACATTGTTTTGCAGAATGCTTTTCACTTAACATATCTTGGTGCTTTTTTAAAAAAGATTTTATTTATTCATGAGAGAGAGAGAGAGACAGAGCACAAGCAGGGGGAGGGGCAAGAAGAAGAGGGAGAAGTAGGCACCCCACTGAGCAGGGAGCCCAAGACAGGGGCTTAATCCCAGGACCCTGGGATCATGACCTGGCAGACACTTAATTGACTGAGCCACCGAGGCGCCCCATATCTTGATGCTTTTAATATATCAGTATGTATACATTTATAGCTGAATATTCTATGGTTCCATAATTTATCCATTACCCTACTGAGAAAGATTCATGTTGTCTGTAATTTTTGTTTATATCATTTTCCCATGTGGGAATGCCTGTTTCTCTATACTGTTGAGCATTTTACACGATGCTATTTTTTCTCCTTTTGTAGCATATCAATTTTTTTTAAAGCTTTTTTTTGGTGGTTGCCCTACAGTTTGCAGTATACATTTACAACTAATCTAGGTCTACTTTCAAATAATACTATACTGCTTCATGGGTAGCGCAAGTACCTCAAATAAAAAATTCCCAATTTCTCCCTCTCATCCCTATATCATTGTTGTCATTCATTTCAGGTGTATATAATCATATATAAATACACATGTATACATTTAGATACATTGTTGCTTTTATTATTTTGAACAAATTATTGTCTGTTGAATCACTTATAAAATAAGAAAAATAAAAGTTAGGGGTGCCTGGGTGGCTCAGTCGGTTAAGTGGCTGCCTTTGGCTCAGGTCAGGATTTCAGGGTCCTGCGATCCAGTCCCACATCTGGTTCCCTGCTCATCTCGGAGTCTGCTTCTCCCTCTGGCCCTCCCCCTGCTCAGGCACACTTTCTTTTTCTCGCTCAAATAAATAAAATCTTAAGAAAAAGAAAAGTTTATTTAACCTTCCCTTATTACTTCTCTAATGTTCTTCCTTTATGTAGAACCACATTTCTGGCTTATCAATTTCCTTCTCTTTTAATATTTCTTGCAAGGCAGGTCTACTGGCAACAAATACCATTAACGTTTGAGAAAGTCTTTATTCCTCCTTTCAAAAGATCCGAGTTTGGTGGAGTTTGTGTGTGTGTGTGTGTGTGTGTGTGTGTGTGTGTGTGTGTGTGTGTTGTTGTTGTTTTTTCTTTTGACAGTTGAAATATTTCACGTCAGTCTCCTTTGTTCCATGATATCTGAGGAGTCAGATGTAATTCTTGTCTTTGCTCCTCTGTGGGTAAGGTGTTTTTTCCCTTCTGGCTTCTTTCAAGGTTTTTATCTTTGTCTTTGATTTTCTATACTTTGAATATGATTTACCTGGATATAGTTTTTTGGGGCATTTATCTTGCTTATTCTCTGAGCTTCCTGGATCTGTGATTTGGTGTCTGATGTTAATTTGGAGAAACTTTCAGTCACTGTTTCAAAGAAAATTTCTTCTGTTCCTTTCTCTCCTCTTCTTTTGGTATTCGTGTTTTGTTTAGGTTACATCTTTTGTAGTTGTTCCACAGTTCTTAAATATTCTGTTCTTCTTTTCTTTTCAGTCTTTCTTCTTTTTGCTTCTTTCGTTTTAGATGTTTGCATATCCTTAGTGTTTTTGATGTGTAGCATTTCTTTTGTATTCTTTCTTAAACTTTCCATCTCTGTGCTTACATTATCCATTGTTCTTGCATCTTGTCTACTTTTTCATTAGAACCTTAGTGTATGAATCATAGTTCTTTTAAATTCCTTCTCTGACAATTCCAGCATTCTTGTCATATCTGAATCTGGTTGGGTGCTTGTTCTGGCTCTTCAAACTGGGTTTTTGGCATTATAGTATGCCTTGTAATTTTTTCTTGATAACTGGACATGATGTATTGGGTAAAAGGAACTGTGGGAAGTAGGCCTTTAGTAATGTGATGAGATATGGGGCGAGGGGAACATTCTATATTCCTATAATTATGTTCTAGTCCTTTAGTGAGCCTTTGCCTCTGGTCTGTGAACTTTGCCAAGTACCTCTTTGTTTTTCACCCCACCTTCTCCTGTGTAGAAGGTCAGAGCTGGCTGGAGTTGAGTATTTTGAGTTGAATTTAGGCTCTGATAAAACCCCACAGACTAGGCTCTGGTAAAATAGTTTCTCTTGAGAGCAGGCGTTGAACAGAATGCTCTCTTATATTAAAAATGGTTCCTTTTCTCCTCCTCCTCCTAGAAGCATGAAGGAATTTTTCTCCAATTTTCACTACTGTGAAAACCTGGTAGAGCTCTAGGAGGTAAAACTCACAATACTGTCATCCCATTCCTCAATGGGATGTTGAGGAATGGGATGCTCTCCTTCCCACACACACCCACCCAAGAGTTTTTAACTCAGGGACTTGTCTACACTGAGAATCCAGCAGTTCTTCAATTACAGTTCTGGTTTTCCTACCCTGGCACTAGTTCTGTGGAGGTTTTGTTCTGTTCATGGTTTTGTGCTCTGATAAGTTGTGATTCTCTGTATCTGTCTCCAATTTTGGGGGCAGTTGTTTACCTTGTGATCTCACTTCTCTGATGGATCTAAGAAGAGTTGTTGATTTCTTTCAGTTTATTCAGCTTTTCACTTGTCAGGATAGAGTGACAACTTCCAAGTTCCTTACATGCTGGACTGGAAACTAGAAGTCTCCTTCACACTCTTTTCTAATGGTTATTATCAACTTTTAAAAGATACCCAAAATCATGGATTAAAAAAATGATTTCCAGTTTTAACTCATCTTTTTTTGATGAGTGAGGTTGAGCAACTTTTCACATATAACTTGGCCTTTTGTATTAATCTGTGAATTATCTGCTCATAGCTCTTGACCATTTTTCTTTGTGTTGTTTGGGAGATTTTCTTTTAATTGGCATTTAACTTTTATTAATAATAAAATTATCTACAATGAAAGATTGAAAAATGGTGTAGCAGTAACCATCTCTACATTTTAAAATAACCCTGTCTTTTTTGAGTGGTGACATGTTTGATATCTGTGGCCTTCTGCAGCAATAAGGGATCTTTTTAAAACTAATTTTACACTTATGATTAAATAATTTGTTTTTATGTATTTTTTCTAGTCAGTGACTTGTTATTTCCTATTTTTTTGTAATTTGAAACAAACTCTGAAATTATCTTAAATGCAGGGCTCTTTAAAAATCTATTTTTGATAAATGAGACTTTAATGTGATAGAATGAATAGAGTAAAATTGAAGGACATTTTGACGATCGAACTGTTTTTGTGTCCACTTTCATTACCAAGATCCAGAGTTTTGGTTTGACTTAATATAGGAAGCATGAAAGAGAATAACCAATTCATGCATTTTTTAAAAAAACACTGTTTGTGTAACATACAAAACCCATAAAATGGGTACTGTAAAAATAGTGCCTTAATAATAGTTCATGCTAACCAGCTGATTATAGACTGAATGCTTAGTTAAGTAGGGAAAAGAAATAGATTTCCTTTTTAGTTGTGCTTTTTAAGTGATTACACACACATTTAAAAGCTCTTACAATGATTCAGATGTGACTTTTCCTATTCATGGTTATTTTTGAATGAACTTGGTTTCATGAATTATTCTTTTTTTCCGTGCAAACTGTGGCTTCACGTGTGGTATGTGAACTTCAGGGTGGTATTATAGCTTCTTTCCCAGTTCTCAACAAGTAATGTCACAGTACATTTTTTAGTTGGTTCTACTCACTACTAAATATAATAGCTGATAAAATGTTATCTGTAAATACCCAATTTCTTCTTCTCTTTGACTTTCTAAGCTATTAGCTTAGTGTTCTTTCATTTAATTTCTTTGAGGAATATTCTTGCACTTTATTGACATCATAGGTTTATTGTGAAATGCAGAATGCCATCAACAATTGAGGTTGAAGGGAGTCCCCTCTTGTGATTTTTCTGCCAAATTGAGAGGTTTTCAATGTTCAAATGTTCAATGTTCAATGTTCAAAAACATTCAATAAATGTTTTCTTTTAATGACCAAATCTTAACTAAAACCCTGATAATTCCTGAGCATTAGCTTCCACAGGAAGAACGAAAGTAAATTGTCAGTACACATTTTAACCTTTTTGTGAGATCATTATGTTTCATGAATTTCTTTATAATTTAGAAAACTTAAAAAATATACTGTTCTCTTCACCAGTGTGGTTTTGCATTTTTTTCAAGACATTTGTCTATTTTCTTTACATACATTTTTCTTTTTCAGATACTAAAATCTTTTTCCTTTGTAGCTACCTGGAGTTTGAGGGGCTCCTAAGAGAATTTACTCTTTTTATCTATTAAAAAATCAAACATGTTTCTTCTTCATTATCATAGAAAATGTGATACTTAAGTCTGTTGTACTCACATGTACAAGTTGCAAAATTAGGAAAACAATAAATTAGGCAGCTGCCAAAGCATTATTCATCACAGTTCTTGGACCTTATGCATTTATACTTTCAGAATTTTTTAACATCTTTTTATTTAACAAATATTCATTGAAATCCATTTATGTACTTTGTTGGCTACTATGAGAGATTCACGGATAAAACAAAACAGCTTTGCTATCAAGGAACTTGCATTGTATGGGAAGAAAAAGGGCAGATGCATCATAAATAAAATATAAGATGCAATAAGTACCACACTAAAGTTCAGGAAATATAGGCACTCCTGTTCCTGGCAATTTTGTGAAGTGGAGATCCTCGAACCTTCTGATTGCAAATAATCCAACAGTGCTAGACAAAATACTAACTGCAAAAATCACACTTTCAAGTTAATAGAAGAGAATTTTCATTTAAGGTAGTCCTAGATAAATGAAGCTTCCAGGGCTTAACAGAAGAAAATGAAAATCTTTCGTGAAGGAATGCTCTTTCAAGTCAGATCTCAAAATAGTCCTCAAATATGAATCCAAAGTACAACCTTAAATTGAAATAAAACTTTACCTAAAGGGGAGTTACCATGAGAGAGAGAGAGAATGTATGTCAATAGAAACTTTAACCAGCTTGCAAAAGACTTTGCATATAAAGCATCACTAGATAGAAAATATGAAATAAGTATGTTGTAGACATTCATTTTTTTTATTTTAATTCTTGTTAGTTAACATACGGTGTTATATTAGTTTCAGGTGTGTAATATAGTGATTCAACACTTCCATACAACACATGGTGCTCATCACAAGTGCACTCCTTAATCCCTCCTACCCCCGTCCCCTCTGGTAACCATCAGTTTATTCTCTATAAGTAAGACTGTTTCTTGATTTGTCTCTCTCTTCCCCCGCTTTGTTCATTTGTTTTGTTCATTAAATTCCACACATGAGTGAAATCATACGGTATTTGTCTTTCTTTGACTGACTTATTTTGCTTAGCATTATACTCTCTAGCTCCATCCATGTCCATTTCTGACATCCATGTCAGAAATTTTTCATTCTTTTTTATGGCTGAATAATATTCCATTGTATATATATGCCACATCTTCTTTATCCATTCATTAGTCAGTGGATACTTGGGCTGCTTCCATAATTTGGCTGTTGTAAATAATGCTACAAGAAACATAGGGGTGCATGTATCCCCTTGAATTGGTGTTTTGTATTCTTTGGGAAAATACCCAGTAGTGCAATTGCTGGATCGTGCGGTGGTTCTATTTTTAACTTCTTGAGAAATCTCCATAGTGTTTTCCACAGTGGCTTTGCCAGTTTGCATTCCCACCAATAGTGCATGAGTGTTCTTTCTCCACATCCTTGCCAACACCTGTTGTTTCTTGTGTTGTTGATTTTAGCCATCCTGACAGGTGAGAGGTGATATCTCATTGTAGTTTTTATTTGCATTTCCCTGATGCTAAGTGATGATGAACATCTCTTCATGTTCTGTTGGGATCAGAATGTCTTCTTTGGAGAAATGTCTGTTCATGTCTTCTGCCCATTTTTAAATTGGATTATGTTTTTCAGGTATTGAGTTTTATATGTTCTTTATGTATTTTGAATACTAACCCTTTATCAGATATGCCATTTGCAAATATCTCCTCCTATTCTGCAGTTTGCCTTTAAGGTTTGCTGATTGTTTCCTTTGCTATGCAGAAGCTTTTAATTTTGATGTAATCCTAATAGTTTATTTTTGTTTTTGTTTCCCTTGCCTCAGAAGACTTATCTAGAAAAAAGTTGCTACAGCTACCTGAGTTTTCCTTTAGGATTTTTATGGTTTCGGGTCTCACATTTAAGTCTTTAATCCATTTTGAGTTTACTTTTGTGTATGATGTAAGAAGGTTTCCCAGTTTTTTTCTTTTGCATATTGCTTTCTAGTTTCCCAACACCATTTATTGAAGAGACTTTTTCCCACGGGATATTCTTTGCTGCTTTGTTGAAGATTAATTGGCCATATAGTTGTGGGTTCA
The DNA here is from genome assembly GCF_037043125.1 of Eumetopias jubatus. NCBI lineage: Eukaryota > Metazoa > Chordata > Mammalia > Carnivora > Otariidae > Eumetopias > Eumetopias jubatus. The sequence continues at coordinate 101,756,209 of NW_028274815.1, forward strand.
TTTCTGGATTTTCTCTTCTGTTCTGTTGATCTGTGTGTCTATTTTTATGCCAGTCCCATACTGTCTTGTCACTACAGCTTTGTGATGTAACTTGATGTATGGAATTGTGATGCCTTTGCTTTTCTTTTTCAAGATTGCTTTGGCTATTCAGGGTCTTTTGTAGTTCCATACACATTTAAGAATTGTTTATACTAGTTCTGTGAACAATGCTCTTGGTATTTTTATAGAGATTGAATTAAATCTCCAGATTGTTATGGGTAGTATAGACATTTTAGTGATATTTGTTCTTTCAATTCATGAGCATGGAATGTCCTTTCATTCCTTTGTGTTGTCTTCAGTTTCTTTCATCAGTGTTTTATAATTTTCAGAGTACAGATGTTTCACCTCCTTCCTTAGGTTTATTCCTAGGTATCTTATTATTTTTGGTGCAATTGTAAATGGGATTGTTTTCTTAATTTCTGTTTCTGTTGCTTCATTACTGGTGTATAGAAATGCAACAGATTTCTGCACGCTGATTTTATATCCTGTGACGTTACTGAATTCGTTTACTAGTTCTAGTAATTTTTTGGTATAGTCTTCTGGTTTTTCTATATATAGTGTCATGTAATCTGCAAATAATGAAAGTTTTACTTTTTCCTTACCAATTTAGATACCTTTTATTCCTTCCTCTTGTCTGATTGCTGTGGCTAGTACTTCCAGTACTATGTTGAATAAAAGTGGTGAGAATAGCTGTCTTTGTCTTGTTCCTTATCTTAGGGGAAAAGCTTTCAGTTTTTTACCATTGAATATGATGTTAGCTGTGGGTTTTTCATATATAGCCTTTATTATGTTGAAGTATGTTCTCTCTAAACCTACTTTATTGAGGGTTTTTTTTTTTTATCATGAATAGATGTGGTACTTTGTCAAATGCTTATTCTGTGTCTATTGAAATGGTCGTATGTTTCTTATCCTTTCTCTCATTGATGTAATTATGTATCACGTTGATTGATTTGTGAATATTGAACCACCCTTGTATCCCAGGAATAAATGCCACTTGATTGTGGTGAATGATTTTTTTTTAATGTACTGTTGGATTTAGTTTGCTGATATTTTGTTGAGGAGTTTTGCATCTATGTTCATCAGAAATATTGGCTTGCAGTTCTCTTTTTTAGTGGCGTCTTGATCTAATTTTGGTATCAGGGTAATGCCAGCCTCATAGAATGAATTTGGAAGTTTTCCTTCCTTTTATAATTTTTAGAATAGTTTGAGAAGAATAGTATTAACTCTTCTTTAAATGTTTGGTAGAATTTGCCTGGGAAGCCATCTGGTCCTGGACTTCTATTTCTTGGGAGTTTTTTTGATTACTGATTCAGTTCCTTTGCCGGTTATTGATCTGTTCACATTTTCTATTTCTTTCTGATTCAGTTTTGGTAATCTATGTGTTTCTAGGAATTTATCCCTTTCTTTTAGATTGTCCAGTTTGTTGGCATATAGGTTTTCATAATATGCTTTTATAATTGTTTGTATTTCTATGGTGTTGGTTGTTATTTCTCCTCTCTCATTTGTGATTTTATTTATTTGAGTACTTCCTCTTTTCTTCTTGATAAGTCTGGTTAGAGGTTTCTCAATTTTATTGGTTTTTTTCAAGAACCAGCTCCTGATTTCATTGATCTCTTCTATTGTTTTTTTAGTTTATATTTCATTTGTTTCTGCTCTAATCTTTATTATTTCCTTCCCTTTACTAGTTTTACATTTTATTTGTTGTTTTTCTAACACCTTTATATGTAAGGTTACATTATTTATTTGAGATACTTCTTGCTTCTTGAGGTGGGCTTCTGTTGCTATAAACTTCCCTCTTAGAACTGCTTTTGCTGCATCCTAGAGGTTTTGGACTGTTGTGTTTTCATTTTCATTTGTTTCCATGTACTCTCCCCCCCCCTCATTGACCCATCCATTGTTTAATAGCATGTTATTTAACCACCCATACATTTGTGGTCTTTCTGGATTTTTTCTTGTGGTTGACTTCTAGTTTCATAAAGATGTGGTCAGAAAAGATACATGATATGACTTTGATTTCTTGAATTTGTTGAGGCTTGTTTTGTGGGGTAATATGTGATTTATTCTAGAGAATGTGCACTTGAAGGCAATGTATATTCTGCTGTTTTAGGATGGAATGTTTTGAATATATCTGTTAAATCGATCAGTTCCTGTGTGTCATTCAAAGCCACTGTTTCCTTGCTGATTTTCTGTTTAGATGATTTGTCCATTGATGTAAGTGGGCTGTGAAAGTCCCCTACTATTATTGTATTATCTGTTAGTTCTCTTATGTTTGTTATTAACTGTTTTATGTATTTGGGTGCTTCTATATTGGGTATATAAATATTTACAATTGCTATATCTTCTTGTTGGATTGTCCCCTTTATTATTATATAGTGTCTTTCTTTGTCTCTTATTTCAGTCTTTGTTTTAAAGTCTGTTTTGTCTGTTATAAGTATTGCTACTCTGGCTTTCTTTTCACTTCCATTTGCATGACAGATGTTTCTCTATTCCCTGATTTTCAATCTGCAGTTGTCTTTGGGTCTAAAATGAGTCTCTTGTAGGCATCACATAGATGGTCTTGTTTTTTTAATCCATTCTGTCATCCTGTGTCTTTTGATTGAAACATTTAGTCCATTTACATTCAAAGTAATTATTGACAGATAAGCATTTATTGTCATTTTATTATTTGTTTTATGGTTTCTGAAGATTTTCTCTGATATTTTCTTGTCTTTCTTTCATGATTTGCTGATTTTCTTTAGTGATATATTTAGATTTCTTTTTCCTTATTCTTTGCATATTTATTAGTGGGTTTTGATATGTAGTTACCATTAGGTATATGTATATCTTCTGCATATAGCGGTCTATGTTAAATTGGCAGTTGTTTAAGTTTGAACCCATTCTTTACTCTTTTCCTCCTCACATTGTAGTTATATGTTGTTACATTTTACATCCTTTTATTTTGGGAGTTTCTTGACTGATTTTTTTTTACAGAAATATTCATTTCTACTGCTTTTGTGTTCCTTACCTTTATACTGTCACTTTTGGTCTCTCCTTTCCACTCAAAGAGTCCCTTTTAATATTTCTTGCAGGGCTGGTTTAGTGGTTGAACTCCTTTAGTTTTGTTTGTCTAGGAAACTCTTTATCTTTCCTTCTATTTTTGAATGATAGCCTTTCTATCAATCCCTTGACCAGGGATTTTCCCATTCAGCACTTTGAATATATCATGCCACTCCTGACTTGGAAAGTTTCTTCTGAAAAATCTCCTGCTAGCCTTAGGGTTTTTCCCTTGTAAGTTACTGTCTTCTTTTTAATTTTGTTTATTTTTCTAAGTTTTTATTTAAATCTAGCTAGGTAACATACAGTGCAATGTTGGTTTTAGATGTAGAATTTAGTGATTCTTACATACAACATCTAGTGCTCATCACAAGTGCCCTGCTGAATACCCATCACCTGTTTAACATTCCACCACCTACCTCCCGTCCAGTAACCATCAGTTTGTTCTCTATAGTTAAGAGTCTGTTTTTTGGTTTGCCCCTCTCTTCCCCACCCTTCCATGTTCATTTGTTTTGTTTTTTAAATTCCACATACAAGTGAAATCATATGGTATTTGTCTTTCTCTGAATCACTTATTTCACTTAGCATAATACTCTATGGCTCCATCCACATCATTGCAAATGGCAAGATTTCTTTCTTTTTTATGGCTAAGTAATATTCCATTGTACATGTATATCACATCTTCTTTATCTGTTCAGTCAGTAGACATTTGGACTCTCCATAATTTGGCTATTGTTGATTATGCTACTTTTAAACATCGGGGTGCATGTATCCCTTCAAATCAGTATTTTTGTATCCTCTGGGTAAATCTCTGCACCTATTTTAAAAATCAATGTTTAGGATGGCAGTGGAGTAGGAGGATGACCCAAGGCTCATCTTATCCTACAAATGTAACTAGGTTTCTATCAGATCATCCTAAATACATCAGAAACTGACCTGTAGGCTGGCAGAACAAATTCTACAACTAAAGGTGGAGAAAAGGCCACATCAAAGAAGGTAGGAAGTGTGGAGAGGCAGTTTGGGAGAGAAAGGGACTGTAGTGCTGGACGTAGGAGGGAGCCGTAGTCATGGAGAATGGTGAGAGGCAGACTAACACACAGGGGTGCACAAAGGGAAAACAAATCCCCATGGTAATTGCCTTTGAAAGTGAGAAGGAATGAATTTCATAACATCTGGCAACCAGTGAGGCTGAAAGCCTGGAATTTTAAAGGTCAGCAGGCTTGTCTGGAATAGACTTCAAGAGAGGCGGGCAAACAACCCCATGGACACACAGCATGGAAACAATGATCTGAGGAGCGCCTGGGGCACACAGTGGGGAGGGTGTTTGCTCATCTTGGAGCATGTCCCAGAGAGTCAGCATTCACAGAGAGACCCTTCCAGAAATAAAGGAACTGGCAGGTGCCATTTCCCTCCTGTACCACTTGGCATAAGCACAGGGCCACCTGTGGAAACCAACTCAGGGTTTAGAGTTTGTTAGAAGACTGGCATCCACAACTTAACTTTGCATAGTATATAAACTTATTGAAGATTAATACTTTGCTTTTCATCTTTTCTTCTTTAGCTGGAATATATCTCATAGAAGATCAAATTTGCAAAGCAAATCATATTTTTCTTCCTGTGTAACAAAAGATACATATGTAGAATCCTAGAATATTTCTAAATGTGTAGAAGTTTTATAAATCAGAATAAATTTAAATGAGAGGATGGAATGGAGACAAAAAGAAAAATAGCAAGTAACTGTAAAGATGACAGTAATTTTATTTTATTTATTTAAATTTTTAGATAGTCATTTTAGAAATGAACATGGTTTTCCAGGGGCCTTCAAGAATGTTCTTGAGGAAGCTAATGCAAAATTGAACGCTTTTTGCTCGTTTCTTTCTGAGGAGTTGCTGTGGTGAGTTGAAACACTTCTCAGAGTGGTCTCCTTTATTTTTTTTTAAACAGAAGTTTACAAAATAGTTATATATCTAATTTATGTCGAGATGCAGAAAGATTGTGTAGGAAGGCTAGGAGGTTCCATAATAAGAAGAGGGATTAGATAATATTCAGTGGAACTGTTAAAAGTAGTAAAAGTTTGAGACATTATTATTACTATTATTATTATTATTATTATTATTATTGGCTAGAAAGGATGGTTAAAAATCACATTTATTATTTTTTAAGATTTTATTTATTTATTTGTCAGAGAGAGAGCACAAGCAGGGGGAGTGGCAGGCAGAGCAGGCAGAGCAGGCAGAGCAGGCAGAGGGAAAAACAGGCTCCCTACTGAGCAAGGAGTCCAATGCAGGACTCAATCCTAGGACCCTAGGATCATGACCTCAGCTGAAGGCAGACACTTAACCAACTGAGCCACCCAGGTGTCCCAAAAATCACATTTATTGACCTGGACAATCATTTTGAAAGTAAATAGTTCACTTGCTTATTAAATTGTGTAACACCTAAGTTTGTTTCTTCAGTACATTTTGAATATAAGAAACAGAAGCATCCCAGTTTCCAAGAAACCCAGAAGTTACTTTCTGTGATATAGCAGATGCATTGTTCCTAAAGGAGAAGCTTGGGATAAACTGGGTTCGGGGTGTTCTGGGCAGCCTCAATCAGTTTTCTCTTCTTTTTCTGCTCTTACAAATAAGAAACAAGAAAAACTTGTTTTTGTATTAAATTACTAACAGAATTGATCAGCAGCAGACTAACGAGATAACTTATCAAGATAAGTGGAAATGGGTAGCCAGAAGCAGAAATGTAACTTTGCAGGGCTTTGCACATTCACAGCTGACCTTGGTTTTCTCCCTGTGGCCTTAGGTTTCTTATTTATACTAGAGCTGTAGCCTCTTCCTACATCCTGGAAATCCCAAATATTTTGGATACTTGGAGATTTTTACATAGCAGAGGATGATTTGTCCATAGTTCTTAGTAGATGTGTTCTTACACAGACCTTTGGGGAAACAAAGAAAAGACTATTTAAATTAGCCACCGAATTTAGATAACTGGAAGTAATTTGGTAATATTATTTGGTTAGTAAGCAAAAAGCTTACTACCTAAAAAGGAAGAACAACAACAACAGCACCTCTGTAAACATGTTACATTAAAAAGAATCATAGTTGCTGGTTTATTTGATTTCAAAGGTGGCCAGATGTAGGGACTGTAGACTTGATTATAGAAGTTGGTGCCATCACAAAATTGGGAGCCGCTGAGCTTTTCACAATAGGTACTTTATTTTGCTATTTATGCTAAAAGATGTTTATGAAATATTAGGATGTAATTAATTAAAACCACACAAGGCATTTGTTTTATCCCATACAGAAAAAATATAAAGATCTTTGTTTCCATATTAGCATTTTTTTTCCTCTAAGGGAAAGGGTACCGATTAGGTGATCTAAAAGCTTTTTTGTCCTTTCCTTTAGTTTGTGAGCATGTAGACAAAACCACTAATATTAGTTATAGTAAATTCAGAGCTCAACATTATAATGTCACAAGAAGGAAAGGAAAATGAAATCATATGAAGCTGAAGGCTGAGTTGTACAGTATATTGATTGGTTAGTTTGAACAGACCTTGTAGTACAGTTGGTGGTTGTGGATAAATAAATAAATCCATATATTATAATGCTCATAATAAATTGTAGAATTCTTTTCATGGTTGTAAAGTTGTTTCCCCATATTGTAACCTAATTTTTTTTTTAAGATTTTATTTATTTATTTATTTGAGAGAGAGAGAATGAGAGATAGAGAGCACGAGAGGGAAGAGGGTCACAGGGAGAAGCAGACTCCCTGCTGAGCAGGGAGCCCGATGTGGGACTCGATCCCGGGACTCCAGGATCATGACCTGAGCTGAAGGCAGTCACTTAACCAACCGAGCCACCCAGGCGCCCTGTAACCTAATTTTTTTTATCATCAGATAATTTGAGAGTAACTATGATTTTAGAATCTGTGAAAACCACATATTCATGAAGGAAGAATAGAGTGTATGTAAACAATATTATTATGAACCTTTTATGAATGTGGTAGAACCCAGTTCATTCATCAGCATTAATTGTGGGAAGCTTATGTGGAGCGCTTCTCACAGTCCATCTGAGGCTCAATGACACTGCTGATTTTCTGCTATGTTACCTTGCTTCTGGATTGATTTTCAGTTTCAGGTTGGGTAAGCTCAGAGTATTTTCTTTGTTTGATTAAAGTAGCAGATTTATATTTATTTAAAACAGTTAAATCAAGTAGCACTCTTTATTATTTGAGTTTGTGATTTGGAATTCTGTAATTGTATCTTTGGGGCAAATTTTGAGTGTGTTTGCTGTGTGTGTGTGCATGGGTGTGCATGCATGCGCTTACATGTATGTGCACATGTGCATTTCCATTCTTTTTTTAAAGTCAAAAATAATCCTGCTTGTCCTCCTTCTCTACTTTTCTTTTCTTCCTATAAAATATAATGTTCTCAAAAGCTTGTTGTATTCTGTAGTCACTTAGATACAAAAATGCAAAACAAGTGGCTATTTTATAAATATTAAAACCTGTATTTAAAGACTCCAACCCAAATACCAATCAACTGACAACCAATAAAAATGATGTAGGAAACTACCTTTGGATGAATAATTTTGAAAACATGGCACTTTAAACAAAAATATTTTGGTGTGATTAGCCTTTGATTAAAAAAATACTTTGGGAGACATTTGGAGAAGTTTTAATAGATTAAGTGATAATACTTATTCATAAAAATTACTAATTAATAGACTTTTTAATTAGAATCATTAATAGTCTTAGGTATAATAATATTCTACTTAGTAAAAGAATGTCTTTCTTTTTAAGGGGGTCTATTACACTGTATTTAGGAGAAAGGCTTATAATGTTTTAAACTTACCTGCAAATGGCTCAGGAAAAAAATATTTGTATGTGTAATGCTTTTGCACTGTAGACTGATGGTGACACTGTAGGGTAATTGATTTTCTTTGTAGAAAAGTTTATGATAAAATTAACAACTCTTGGGACTTAAGTTATAACAAAACTTTAGCATTTAACAGAGTGGAGGGAACAGAACTGGTCTATAGATCCTGAGAAATTAATTGTAATTATAATTCATTAAACAAATGAAAACTTATATTTAAGGAGAAATATACAGAAAATAAATGTGTGTAACTTTTGGGTGTGTATTTATTTGGCAGGGCATTACCTCTAATAAGAAGGCACGTAAATATAAATGTATAACTTGTACATTCATTTTTTATTTTTGGATTTATGAAAAGCCTTCAGTATTTTTACTTGTCAGCTTGTGCATCCAATCTAAAATCCATCATATTGTCACATTTTAAAATATTCTGGGGGGCGGAGCAAGATGGCGGAGGAGTAGGAGACCTAGATTTCGTCTGGTCTCAGGAATTCAGCTGAATAGGGATCAAACCATTCTGAACACCTACGAACTCAACAGGAGATTGAACAGGAGAGTAGCAACAACTCTCTGAACAGAGAAGCAACCACTTACTGGAAGGTAGGGCGTGCGGAGAAGTGAATCCGAGGCGATATTCGGGAGGATAGACGGCGGGGGAGGGGCCTCCGCCGGCCGCTTCTGGCAAGTGATAGAGCCGCGGAGCACAAAATCGGACCTTTTAGAAGTTGGCTCGGCGGAGGGACGTCGCTGCAGTGGCTAAGCGGGGGGTGGAATCCTCCCGGAATAGTGTGGTCTCAGGACCCTTGGGGTCACAGAGAGACCAGGGGTGCCTGAGTGCGCCAGAGCTCCCAGGTATCAGAGCGGGGAAGCCGGCTGCAGAGACGGAGCAGAGTCGCGGGCTCTCAGCTCGGGGTGGCCATAAACTGTGATCCGCGGCCCAGTTGGGGCACGGCTCCTCCAGCAGGGACCCAACAAGCAGCAGATCCGGGGAGACTCCCCTTCCTTCCCCGGGGAGGAGCGGTGCGGGAACGCACTGCAGGGATCTGCTGGGTTTGGAGACTCCACACGGGGTCGGGTGCCAGAGATAGCAACGCTCGGTCACAGGCCGGGTGAGCACGGAGTGCGGCCGGAGACCGGGGACACGGAAGTGACTGCTTTTCTCTGGGGGCACACTGAGGAGCAGGGCCCCGAGTTCTCAGCTCCTCCGGGTGGAGATTGGGAGGCCACCATTTCTGCCCTGGTCCTCCAAAGCTGTACCGAGAGCTTGTAGGGAACAAAAGCTACTGAGAGCAAACCGGAGCAGCTTCCTTAGCCGGGACCGACCAGGGTGGGGCAATTCCGCCTCCGGCAAAGACATTTGGAAACCACAGCAACAGGCCCCACCCCCAGAAGATCAGCACAAACAGCCAGCAAGCCAAGACCAAGTTGATTGATCAAGGAGAATGGGAGAACTCCAGCGCTAGGGGAATACTACACATAGATTCATGACTTTTTTTTTTTTTTAACCATGATTCATTATTTCATCAAAGTTAATTTTTGTTGACTGTTTTTTTTTATTTTTCTTTTTCCCTTTTTCAACCAACATCTTATCAATCCCTTTTAAAAAAAAAAAAAACAATTTTTATTTTTCATTTTTAGAGTCATATTTTATCCCTTCATAGTAGTTACCCTTATTTTTGGCATATATATATAAGTTGTTCTCTCTTTAAAATTTTGAGATACAGTTTCTTCTAACAGATCAAAATATACCCTAAATCACTAGTGTATGGCTTTGTTCTAGTCTCCTGCCTGATCACATTCTCTCCCTTTTTCCTTTTTTTTTTTCTTAAATCTTCTTTCTTTTTTCAAACAACTTATCTTATCAAGTCCTTTTATAAAATCTTTTATAATTTTCATCTTTATAGTCATCTTCCATCCCTTCATTGTATCAACCCTTATTTTGTACATATATGTCTTTCTTCCCTTAAAATTTTAGGAGGCACTTTTTTCTAACAGACCAAAATACACCCAAAATCTAGTGTGTGGCACTGATCTATGCACTAGCCTGATCATATTTGATCATATTCTGCTTATTTTGTATTGTTTTGTTTTTGTTTTTGTTTTTTTTTCTTTTTTTTTTTTCTTTCTCTTTCTTTTTTCTTTCTTTCCCTTTCTTTTCCCCTGGTTTCAGGTCTTTTCTGATTTGTATACAGTATATTTGCTGGGGACGTTGTAAACCTGTTAGCATTTTGTTCTCTCATTCATCTATTCTCCTCTGGACAAAATGACAAGACGAAAGAAATCACCTCAGCAAAAAGAACAAGAGGTAGTACCGTCAGCCAGGGACCTACTCAATATGGACATTAGTACGATGTCGGACCTAGAGTTCAGAATCACGACTTTAAAGATACTAGCTGGGCTTGAAAAAAGCGTGGAAGTTATTAGAGAAACCCTTTCTGGAGAAATAAAATAACTAAAATCTAACCAAATCGAAATCAAAAAGGCTATTGATGAGGTGCAATCAAAAATGGGGGCACTAAATGCTAGGATAAATGAGGCAGAAGAGAGAATCAGCGATATAGAAGACCAAATGATGGAAAATAAAGAGGCTGAGAAAAAGAGAGAAACAACTACAGGATCACGAGGGCAGAATTCGAGAGATAAGTGATATGATAAGACGAAACAACATTAGAATAATTGGGATCCCAGAAGAAGAAGAGAGAGAGAGAGGGGCAGAAGGTATATTGGAGCAAATTATAGCAGAGAACTTCCCTCATGTGAGGAAGGAAACAGGCATTAAAATCCAGGAGGCACAGAGAACCCCTGTCAAAATCAATAATAATAGGTCAACACCCCGACATCTAATAGTAAAACTTACGAGTCTCAGAGACAAAGAGAAAATCCTGAAAGCAGCTCGGGAGAAGAGATATGTAACCTACAATGGTAGAAACATTAGATTGGCAACAGACCTATCCACAGAGACCTGGCGGCCAGAAAGGACTGGCAAGATATCTTCAGAGCACTAAACGAGAAAAATATGCAGCCAAGAATACTATATCCAGCTAGGCTATCATTGAAAATAGAAGGAGAGATCAAAAGCTTCCAGAACAAACAAAAACTAAAGGAATTTGCAAACACGAAACCAGCCCTCCAAGAAATATTGAGAGGGGTCCTCTAAGCAAAGAGAGAACCTAAAAGCAGCAAAGATCAGAAACGAACACAGACAACAGACAGTTAACAGTCACCTTACAGGCAATACAGTGGCACTAAATTCATACCTTTCAATAGTTACCCTGAATGTAAATGGGCTCAATGCCCCAAACAAAAGACACAGGCTATCAGATTGGATTAAAAAACAAGACCCATCAATATGCTGTCTGCAAGAGACTCATTTTACACCCAAAGACACCCCCAGATTGAAAGTGAGGGGGTGGAAAACCATTTACCATGCTAATGGACACCAAAAGAAAGCTGGGGTGGCAATCCTTATATCAGACAAACTAGATTTTAAAACAAAGACTGTAATAAGAGATGAGGAAGGACACTATATCCTACTTAAAGGGTCTATCCAACAAGAAGATCTAACAATTGTAAATATCTATGCCCCGAACATGGGAGCAGCCAATTATGTAAGGCAATTAATAACAAAAGCAAAGAAACACATTGACAACATTACAATAATAGTGGGGGACTTTAACACCCCCCTGACTGAAATGGACAGATCATCTAAGCAAAAGATCAACAAGGAAATAAAGACTTTAAATGACACACTGGACCAAATGGACTTCACAGACATATTCAGAACATTCTATCCCAAAGCAACGGAATACACATTCTTCTCTAGTGCCCGTGGAACATTCTCCAGAATTGATCATATCCTAGGTCACAAATCAGGTCTCAATCGGTACCAAAAGATTGGGATCATTCCCTGCATATTTTCAGACCACAATGCTTTGAAACTAGAGCTCAACCACAAGAGGAAAGTCGGAAAGAACTCAAATACATGGAGGCTAAAGAGCATCCTACTAAAGAATGAATGGGTCAACCAGGAAATTAAAGAAGAATTAAAAAAATTCATGGAAACCAATGAAAATGAAAACACAACTGTTCAAAATCTTTGGGATACAGCAAAGGCAGTCCTGAGAGGAAAGTATATAGCAATACAAGCCTTTCTCAAGAAACAAGAAAGGTCTCAAATACACAACCTAACCCTACACCTAAAGGAGCTGGAGAAAGAACAGCAAATAAGCCTAAACCCAGCAGGAGAAGAGAAATCATAAAGATCAGAGCAGAAATCAATGAACTAGAAACCAAAAGAACAGTAGAACAGATCAACGAAACTAGGAGCTGGTTCTTTGAAAGAATTAACAAGATTGATAAACCCCTGGCCAGACTGATCAAAAAGAAAAGAGAAATGACGCAAATCAACAAAATCATGAATGAAAGAGGAGAGATCACAACCAACACCAAAGAAATACAAAGAATTATAAGAACATATTATGAGCAACTCTATGCCACCAAATTAGATAACCTGGAAGAAATGGGTGCATTCCTAGATATGTATCAACTACCAAAATTGAACCAGGAAGAAATAGAAAACCTGAACAGACCTAAAGCCACTAAGGAAATTGAAACAGTCATCAAAAATCTCCCAAGAAACAAAAGCCCAGGGCCAGATGGCTTCCGAGGGGAATTCTATCAGACATTTCAAGAAGAGTTAATACCTATTCTCCTGAAACTGTTCCAAAAAATAGAAATGGAAGGGAAACTTCCAAACTCATTTTATGAGGCCAGCATTACCTTGATCCCCAAACCAGACAAAGACCCCATCAAAAAGGAGAATTACAGACCAATATCCTTGATGAACATGGATGCAAAAATTCTCACCAAAATACTAGCCAATAGGATCCAACAGTACATTAAAAGGATTATTCACCATGACCAGGTGGGATTTATTCCTGGGCTGCAAGGCTGGTTCAACATCCGCAAATCAATCAACGTGATACAATACATTAACAAAAGAAAGAACAAGAATCATATGATCCTCTCAATAGATGCAGAAAAAGCATTTGACAAAGTACAACATCCTTTCTTGATCAAAACTCTTCAGAGTATAGGGATAGAGGGTACATACCTCAATATCATAAAAGCCATCTATGAAAAACCTACAGCAAATATCATTCTCAATGGGGAATGGCTGAGAGCTTTTCCCCTAAGGTCAGGAACGCGGCAGGGATGTCCACTCTCACCACTGCTATTCAACATAGTATTAGAAGACCTAGCCACAGCAATCAGACAACAAAAAGAAATCAAAGGCATCCAAATCGGCAAAGAGGAAGTCAAACTCTCACTCTTTGCAGATGATATGATAGTGTATGTGGAAAACCCCAAAGACTCCACCCCAAAACTGCTAGAACTCATACAGGAATTCAGTAAAGTAGCAGGATATAAAATCAATGCACAGAAATCAGTGGCATTCCTATACACCAACAACAAGACCGAAGAGAGACAAATCAAGGAGTCTATCCCATTTACAATTGCACCCAAAACCATTAGATACCTAGGAATAAATCTAACCAAAGAGGCAAAGGATCTGTACTCAGAAAACTATAAAATACTCAGGAAAGAAATTGAAGAAGACACAAAGAAATGGAAAAACGTTCCATGCTCATGGATTGGGAGAATCAACATTGTGAAGATGTCAATGCTACCTAGAGCAATCTACACATTCAATGCAATCCCCATCAAAATACCATCCACTTTTTTCAAAGAAATGGAACAAATAATCCTAAAATTTGTATGGAACCAGAAGAGACCCAGAATAGCCAGAGGAATACTGAAAAAGAAAAGCAAAGCTGGCGGCATCACAATTCCGGACTTCCAGCTCTATTACAAAGCTGTCATCATCAAGACAGTATGGTACTGGCACAAAAACAGACACATAGATCAATGGAACAGAATCGAGAGCCCAGAAATGGACCCTCAACTCTATGGTCAACTTATCTTTGACAAAGCAGGAAAGAATGTCCAATGGAAAAGAGACAGTCTCTTCAACAAATGGTGTTGGGAAAATTGGACAGCCACATGCAGAAGAATGAAACTGGACCATTTCCTTACACCACACACAAAAATAGACTCCAAATGGTTGAAAGACCTAAACGTGAGACAGGAGTCCATCCAAATCCTAAAGGAGAACACAGGTAGCAACCTTTTCGACCTTAGCCGCAGCAACTTCTTCCTAGAAACATCGCCAAAGGCACGGGAAGCCAGGGCAAAAATGAACTATTGGGATTTCATCAAGATAAAAAGCTTTTGCACAGCAAAAGAAACAGTCCACAAAACCAAAAGACAACCGACAGAATGGGAGAAAATATTTGCAAATGACATATCAGATAAAGGGCTAGTATCCAAAATCTATAAAGAACTTATCCAACTCAACACCCAAAGAACAAATAATCCAATCAAGAAATGGGCAGAAGACATGAACAGACATTTCTCCAAAGAAGACATCCAAATGGCCAACAGGCACATGAAAAACTGCTCAACATCGCTCGGCATCAGGGAAATCCAAATCAAAACCTCAATGAGATACCACCTCACACCCGTCAGAATGGCTAAAATTAACAAGGCAGGGAACGACAGATGTTGGCGGGGATGTGGAGAAAGGGGAACCCTCCTACACTGTTGGTGGGAATGCAAGCTGGTGCAACCCCTCTGGAAAACAGTATGGAGGTTCCTCAAACAGTTGAAATTAGAGCTACCGTTCGATCCAGCAATTGCACTACTGGGTATTTACCAAAAAGATACAAATGTAGGGACCCGAAGGGGTATGTGTACCCCAATGTTTATAGCAGCAATGTCCACAATAGCCAAACTGTGGAAAGAGCCAAGATGCCCATCGACAGATGAATGGATAAAGAAGAAGTGGTATATATACACAATGGAATATTATGCAGCCATCAAAAGGAATGAGATCTTGCCATTTGCAACGACGTGGATGGAACTTGAGGGTGTTATGCTGAGTGAAATAAGTCAATCAGAGAAAGACATGTATCACATGACCTCACGGATATGAGGAATTCTTAATCTCAGGAAAGAAACTGAGTGTTACTGGAGTGGTTGGGGGTGGGAGGGATGGGGTGGCTGGGTGATAGACATTGGGGAGGGTATGTGCTACGGTGAGCGCTGTGAATTGTGCAAGACTGTTGAATCACAGATCTGTACTTCTGAAACAAATAACGCAACATATTTTAAGAAAAAAGAAAAAGAAGAAGATAACAGGAGAGGAAGAAAAGGGGAGTATGTCAGAGGGGGAGACGAACCATGAGAGATGATGGACTCTGAAAAACAAACTGAGGGTTCTAAAGGGGAGGGGGCCAGGGGGATGGGTTAGCCTGGTGATGGGTATTAAAGAGGGCACGTTCTGCATGGAGCACTGGGTGTTATGAAAAAACAATGAATCATGGAACACTGCATCAAAAACTAATGATGTAATATATGGTTATTAACATAACAATAAAAAAATTAAAAAAAAATATTCTGAAAGCAGGCAATAAAGCACATAAACTGTTGGGGGTCATACTTGTCACCTCTACATGCCAACTTTTACAGCCTTTCAGAGTACTTGTGGCACACACTGTGGGCTGGTTTGTCCAGTAGTCATTCTGAGCTTATTTTGCCACTGCATGCCTCTAATATACTGTAAAAACTAAATATTTATGTTTTAAGACTCCTTTTCAGAAATAGCCATACAATATAGGTCAGGCTAATGAGATACAAATAAGAGTCCACTTGAGGGTTTCTGGGACAGTATTTTCTTTTCTTGATTAAAAGTGATGACATCACCTCCTTTACCTTCTTCCTGTCCTGAATATGGATGTGATGCCTGGAGTAAGAGCAACCGTCTTGTTGCCATAAGGGAATGGACAGGATTCTCACAGAAATAATGACCTTGACACTGTAGACATGCTATCACAAATGCGGAAGCCACTTTCCTCCAGACTACTTGTTAGCTGGGAAAAGTAAACTCCAGTTTGTTTAAGTCACAATAGGTCTGTGTTTCTGGTAGTTTTTGCTGAAAACACTCATAAATTGTTCCTCATGTATCCTCAGTGAGTATTTGTGAAATGGAAAATGTATTAAAAATCTGGTTACCCATTTATCTTCATACTTTAGTGTGTGTGTGTGTGTGTGTGTGTTTGCGTGTGTGTGCACATCAAACTACACACATACATACTTACATAAATGGGAGGATGCTCTTGTTTGAATACCTAATTGGTTACTTCATCCTCTGTTTTTGCTAATAGAAGCATGTGTTTGCTCAAGTGTTGGGTGACCATGTGCTTCATGGAAGTTGATAGGGGAGGGCAGGTTGATTGTTATTTTCCAATCACTACCCTAATATGTTAACACACCTACTGTGTTAGACTGTTAAACTTAGAGTTGATTATTCTGGCAGCCAAATGCATCAACCTCTGTGCTTAATTATTAGAGATCTGTATGACCTGGTGGTGTCTTTGTCCTTCCACAGGTTTATGCTGTATTATGCTATCAATCTGTCTGTTTGGTGCAAAGTTAATGTAATCACATGATGCAAAATTCAAAAGATAACAAAAGATAAAAAAGTCTCTCCCACACTCTGTTCTTCAGCAAACCCAGCTCCTCTTTGTAGTGAAAACCAAGGTAATTTGTTTCTTTGTATTTGTCCCAAGAGATCCCATGCCTTTCTGCCTGGCATCATGGTGTGAGTGTTCTTTTCTTGCCTTTTACACAAATGGTAGCAGCATAGCTATATAGCAGTTTTCACTTAGCTTTTTTCACTGAATGTATCTAGGTAATCCTATCTGAGTTAGTGCATGAAGAGTTTCTTTAGTCTTAACAGCTATATACTATTCCATTATAGAGATGTGGTGTAATTTTATTATACAGCCTCTTTTTAGTGGATGTTTGGATTGTTTCAGTCTTTTGCTATCTGCTATGGCCACAGCAAATGACCATATATATCAATTCATCTAAGGCATTTAAAGTTTGAAACAGTATGTATAGGGCTACTTAAAATTTTTTTATTTTGGTTTTTAAAGATCAGAGTGAAGAGGTTATGACTGGAACAGGGATGGGAATAGAATGAAGCAAGTCATTTTTGAGGGGAACATTATGGGCCTGTTAGTAGTCCCAGGAAGGTGGTGCACAAGTGTTCCTGTCTTTGTTGTCTAGACCGACTGCAGTATGAGGCCCTTTGTGGTGCTCATCATTGTAAAGGATATTTTAAAGATTTTTATAGGTTTGGATGAGGTAGGAAAGAGTCTCTTATTTTCTCTTCTATCAGTTGTATTTATTCACTTATAATAATCCTACATAATTATATAGCACTTCATACTTTTCCAAGATCTTTTCTAATAACCTGTTTCAGTCCATCTTTTAGTACTTAAGACTAATGTCGGATGAGTCATCTCCTTTCAGTAAATGATTAGAAAACTCAGAACCAAAGATCATGTATCAACTGGGTGACCTGCATCCAGTTAGAGAGTTAAGGCTACAACCCATATCTACTAATTTCCTGGGATAGGCACAAAAAAATGATGTGTGTGTGTGGGGGGGGGCACGCACTTCAACACTCCTCTCCCGTGTCTTCTGATATCAGAGCCCATTGTTTACTGGGAGGAACCATTGAGGCCCCATTTTGGTGGGGCTGACCCATGTTCCATGCCACAGGGGTGAGTGTGTGACCCAGTCTAAGTCAAGCAGTGTAATCATCCTTCTGACTATGGTGGTTGGTTCCAGAATGAGCATTGTATCCAAGTCTGGCAAATTGAAACCCTCCCTGGGCTTTTCTACCAAAGCTATATAGAAGAGCCATCTCTTTCTCTTTAAGTTGTGAGTGATAGGATTAATTTAGGGGCTGTCAGTGGTGTGGAACTGACATCTGAAGCTAGATAAAATCTCCAGAATTCCTAGTTATCTGAGCTTGGGAACTGATCATTTTTGGATAGGAACAAAGCTTTTCTAATTCACATGCTGTCTATTCTGTGTGGAATAGCATGTTGTACCTTTTATTCTGTCTTTGAGTGGGGAGTGGCATGAGAGAAAGACTATTGAAGTGGAAGTCACAGGATCGGTTCAAGTCTCTGTCATGCCACTTGCTGGCTTTTAGGATCTTAGATGACTCATTTTCTCTTTTTACAAGCTACTTATAGTGGCTTAACCAAGTATTCATTTTCTTTCTTTAAAAGCCACTTACATGGCTTAACCAGAGATTAGTTTTTCCTTTTATAACAAGACATCTGGAGGACCTGTGCCTGAGCTCTACAGTGTCTTCAATGTACCTGCCTCCTCTCCTCCTACTCTCTATCCTTAGGGTGTGGCTCTCACCACTCCTGGGTATCGCATTTGCATTTAAAACAGGAAGAGGGACAAGGGTAATGAACAAAAAGAGTATGCCACCCGTCAGCCCTCTTTAAAGGACTTTTCCTAAAATGCTCTCCCCATGACTTCTCTGTGTATCTTACTGGCCAGAAGTGTGGGCCGTGGTCACTTCTAGATACAGAGAGGCTGAGAAACACAGATTCTTAGCTGTACACATTGCTGTCCCCTCAATAAAATGGGCTCCTTTTAGGTAGAAAGGAGAAAATGGATGCTAGGTAAGCATCTATGTCTGCCACAGGGGTTAGATTGGATGATTGGTTTAGATGGCCCTAGCTCTAGCAGTTATGAACTCTGTTTAATAAATTTTGGTAGAACTGGTGATTAAGGCCTTAATGCTCAGTGCAACAGAATAACCTAGATCAGGATTTGGCAAACTATGGTCCACATGTCAAGTCCTGCTAGCCACTTGATTTTGTAAATAAAATGTTATTAAAACACAGACACACTCATTTGTTTACACATTGTGACTGATTTTACATTACAATGGCAGAGTTGAGTAGTTGTGACTTAGATCAGATATCCTGCAAAATTTGAAAATGTTTACTATCTGGCTGTCTACAGAAAAAAAAAATTGGCAATCTCTGGCCTAGATGATTCAGAAAAGCCCTTCCATCTTGGTGCTTCCAAAAACATGCATTTATTCCTTTATTCAATAAGTATTCGAACATATAGTATATTTCAGGCATTAGATCAGGCACAGGGGGTATAGCAGTGAATAAAACAAAGTCCATGTCCTTATGGAGCTTATATTTTATCAAGTCAGGCAGACAGTAAATAAATAGGTAAACTTCTCATCTGTCATATAGTCATAAGAGCTACAGAGAAAAATGAAATTTTTGAGCATGGTCAGGGAAGACCTCCTTTAGGAACGTGACATTTGAACAAAAATCCAGAGGTGAGAGATGGAACCATGTGGCCCATGAAGGGAAGAACCTGCCAGAACAGCATGTGCTAAAGAGGTAGCAATGTGTCTGTGGAGGTTGAGGAATAGCAGGAAGGCCAGTGTGGCTGGAGCAGAGGGAACAAGGGGGAGAGATGGTTAGGGAGGAGCTCAAAGAGGTAGTAAAGACCATTATATAGAAACTTATGCATGGAAATTTATAAGAAGAAGAATAACATGACCTGATTTACATTTTGACATGGTCATTCTGGCTACAGTACTGACAATAGACATGGAGGGCAGGAAAGGAAGCTGGGAGGCCAGTCAGATGCTCTCAGGCAACATTAGGCAAGAGATAGTAGTGGCTTGGACTAGAGTGATGGTGGTGGAGGGGAAAGAAGTGGTTGGAATCTGGCGAGTTTTTGAAGGCAGAGCTAGCATAATAGCTACTCAATTGATACAGAGTAAGAGATAAAGAGAGTCAAGGATGACTTGGCTTTTGGCCTGGACAACTGAATGAAGTTTCTGTTTATTGATGTGGGGAAGCCTCCAGGGAGAGTAAGTCATAGGGGAAGATCAGGGGTTCCAGGCAGTGCTGATTAAATATGTAGGTGGAAATGTTAATTAGGCAATTGTATACTCAGGTCTCTAGTTCAGAGAGAAGGCCTGTGCTAAAATAAACCTGAGAATTAAGAGTTTGCAGATGACATTTTAAGGTGATGGACAGATGGTGAGTGACTTGAGTGATGAGTTAGAGGGGATGGACAGGCACAACCATTGACCTAGGAGGAACATGAGCAGTTCTTTTGTAGTAATATTCAAATCAAGAAGATGTGATGAAGATGTATGGAGGTTCTCTCTCTCACTTCTGTTTTTCTCGGGGAATTGGGAAGCAAGGTCAGCTCCAGAGTTAAGATGGAGGAGGAGATACTGGAAATTTGAGGAGAAATGAGAAATGTATGATTGGGAAATGTATGACTTCCAGGCAGCATTGAGGGCCCAAACTGAGGTTAGTGGTCATGAGTGGTTAGCATGGTAGTGCCATTCTCCAGTCAAATTCAGCTTAGGGTTATAGGCATGGAGTAGGATTTAACTTGGAATTTTGCCAGGTGAGTATGATGGTCAAGAGCAGGGCAAAATAGCTGACAGTTTTTGCAGGGAATTAATTATAATGATGGACCATAGACTTTAGCCCACTTAAGGACCAAAATGAGAATTTGAAGTGAGCAAGGGACAGATTGAAGGATTGTTGGAGTCTGGGTATTAGAGGGTGTGCGCTAGAAAGTTAGGGGGAGTGCGATGCTTGCAAGCGAGGTCTATAAAAGAGGAAGTTGTTGGTAATCACAATATGGTATAACAGAGTGAGTGGCTGACATAGAGTAAAGGACAGGATTCTTGGGAGAGAAGAGCTCCAAGAATTGAGAGGTCAGAGATGGAAGCATAATCTCCATACCTTGAAATCACTAGCAGTTATGGCAGGACGGATGTCAAAGAAACAATGATCTAGGAGCATAAATCTTTGAGGAGTGATGGGGAGAGACCTCCGGGGGCCAGTGGATGAACTGTCACACGGACAAGTCTGATGATAGGAAACTCAAATCTGGTTAAGAGTCTGTGGGCAGTCCTGAGGAGAAAGAAAGATACCACCCCACTCCAGCCATGACGTGAATGTTTTGTTGTTTCCATGAAACTCTTAACATTAATATAAATTTCAAACCTTGTGTACCCCTAGTAAGTATAGCCATGCCAACTGTTTGTCACAATGAAAATGAAGGGAAAAATGCACAGTTTTCTGAATATACAAGTCCTGACATTGTATGTTGGCTAATTTACCTGAATGTTTTGAAATCTGTTTTTTGCTGAGTTGTGGCATTAACTGACATGAACATGAAACAGCCATAGGGTTCAGGAGTCCTGAGATGGAGTCCAGCCAGATGGGTACAGAAAGTGTGATTCTTCTTTTCTTTAGCCCAAAAGTTGATGCATAAACTTAAATAGGAAAATGAAAAATTTGAATTACTGGCACTACCCTCTTTCCTTTCAGGGTGCTCACCATCAAAACATGGCTCACTCAACTGTCTGCATAGATCTTGCTCTTGTTAAAAGTGGCCCTGAAATGTGTTTTTTTGAAACTTTTTGGATTCACCACTGTTTCTAATATTAACCTTTTGGTTGCACAGTAGATTAAGGTTTTGTGCATCACCACTGACCAGGCTATATTTAGTTGTTTGTCTTGGTGGGAATGCATAATTGAAAATGCACAAATGAAAACATCCCTCTGTTCCTTCTTCAAATTTAGATTTTTTTATGAGTCTCACAACGGTGCTACACTTGATTTTTGTGTTGTTGGACAGTTTTGTGGGTGGAGGATCTTTTTGCTCTTTAGTAATTATCCCCTTCTGGGAGACAGGTCCAAAATAGACCTTGCTTCTATGGAATTCCCCAGATTCTTAGAGTGACATTTCAGTGTTTATCTCAGCTTATTAACATAGCAACTCTCTTTATGAAGTTGTGAGTGTGTATATATTTGTGTATATGGATAAACTTGCTTATGGAGTTCCTAAAATCCTTAAAAGTGACATTTCATCTTTATTTCAGATTATTAATGGCTATTTATGAAGTTGTGATAGTTTTATATGTTCATCTATATTATATGTAATACATAGAATATTTTTCTTCATTTAATTTTAGATTAATGTAAATCCTTCAAGTGGATCTACAATATGATTTTATGTTTTTGTTATTTTTTTCTTATAAAAATTCTATTAAAGTGGCTTTTGAGCATAAAGGGTTATTGATTGATTGATAATTTCCTAAAGCCTCCTGTTATATGTACACCATACTGTTTTTCAAATTTTATTTACCTGAATGATCAGGTATAACTCACAGAACACAATTTTCATTTCTCACCCTTCTCAACATGTTATGGACAAAAAACCCAGTTTTCCTCATGGGTTATATTGCTTGTCTTTTCCTACTAGGGGCCTACTTTTATTTTTGGCCCTTTTCTCATTACAAGTTTTTAAATTTAATTTTATCTTATTATTTCATTACTTTATTATTTTATTTTTCTTAGGGTTGCTTGAGTTTGGCAGTCTACTGCTGATTCTTCTGTAAGTTAAAACAAAGATGACTGACAAATCAATTTGGTGTTTCAGTGCCATCAATAACATATTAATTCTAGTAGAAATCCTCTTACAAATACCAATGAAGGAAAGGAGTTAAAAATTTTTGGTTACCTTTGCTGTCTTTCTAGCTGTTCTGGAATGAATGATAAGATCTCACTCTTCAAGAATGTTCTTAAAAATTTAAAAATTCATGGCTCTCATTTTTGCCTATTGGCCAGTCTTTAAGACACTTATGGTTTACTTCTGCAGTTTCTCTTTTCATTTTATTTATTAGACATAGTAAAAGGTTATCCACAGCCCAAGGCTTCTAGGCATGTGTAGACTGTAAAAATCTACAATTAAATCAAATAGGGCAGCTGAAATTCCACAACGAAGATGAAAAAATGTTTTAGGGCTTTATTTAGTGAAGAATGACAAGCTGAAAAATAGATCCTGCTCAGCACCCTACAGTTAACGAATTAGAGCTCTGCTGAATTAGGACAGGAAGGGAATTCCAGAGATGAACAAGGCCATGATGGACCCACAAAGGGAAGGAAATTGGAGCAGTAGACCAGGGAAAGAATTTCACAGGAAATGGTAGACCTCGCTGTGCCCAGGATTCTCTGACAACTGTCCTCAGGGCCCTGCAGTGGATCTTACATAATGATAAGGGGACATGTAAATAACCTGGTTGAAATGACAGGTCTAGATGTGTGACTGCATACACACATTTCCAGTGTGGTACATGGGCCTCCTGATGGAGACCAGTGACCCAAATGCTCTCCTTGGCAGAGCACCTGCCGTCAGTCCCCAGTGTAATTTCTTCTTGTCCCACTTCTAAACTCTAAGCGGTATCTGCTGCAGCATGTACTCAGTATGGCGGTGAGGGGTGTGGTCCATTTGCCACCTCACTGGATCTTGGCAAGAGGGGCTATCCAGGGAACATGGGGATATCTCTGCACTCACTGAGGAACTCTCACCTGGACTACCATAGAAACATCCTCAGCAGTCTTCCTGCCTTTTCCCATGACAACTACCCTCAACCCAGTCTATTCTCCACATAGCAGCCTGTTCCAGTTCCTTCTCTATTGCTTTGATAGCCCTCCACTGTAATGAGGATAAAATGCAGACATTACCTCCTGGCGTCTCTGATGTGGTTCCTGCTTGGTTCCCTCAACTTCATCCTTGGTCACTCTCCTCCCTTGCTCATTATACTGGCCTTTCTGGTCTTCTTTTTGTTTTTTGTTTTTGTTTTTGTTTTTACAAATTCTCAGGTTCTTTCACACTTAAGGGCCTTGGCATGTGCTGTTTCCTGTCTGGAATGTTTCCCTTTCCAATCTTCATCTGGTTCCTTTCTCCTCATCTTTTAGTCAAAATTAAAATGCCACCTGCTCAGAGATGCCTGTGAACAGTGGGTCCTACCTGCCCCCATTAATCTCCTTCTTAGTCTGCTATTTGTTTCCATTGTGGAACTGTCACAATTATAAATAACGTGTGCATGTATTTTCTTGTTTGACTCAGCATCAGAATGTAACCTCCCTGTGAGCTAAGACCAAGTGCATCTTGTTTACCAATGTAATCCAGCACTCAGAACTGGGTTGAATACATAATTAATAGGTAAATGAAGGGAAAGTAACACTGATATTCACACACTCTTACAGATGATGGGTCACCTTTTGTTGCCACCCCTTCCCTTTCAGTATAGCTTTTTTTATTTTCCTTAACCCAGTTTATGTGTGTGATACTCCCAGCAGGAGCAGAATGCCTCACAACTCTCACTGTGGGAGCTCTGGGGTCTAGCAGTTTCTTTCTTGACTTTTTGAAACAACTAAAAATATTATTGGAGCTCTGTTAGGAAGTTAAGTCCTTGGTTAATGTGATCACTGTTATCACCTTGCTAAGCAGATTTTGGAGATGGTACTACTTTCTTGATCACTGATTGCTCTCTCTTATAGCTCCATCTCATTCTTCCCTTTTGCCATAAGATCTCTCGAGTTGGTTTCTTCCTCTGCAAGTTGATCAGTTCTGGACCACTGGTTCCTTGACATTCCCCTCTCATCTTTTCCGTTTAGGCAGTTTGATTTGTTTGTTCTCATGTCATTTTTCCCACTGTGAACATCTCCCTAGATGTTCTTTATACTCTTGGCCCTTGGATCTCCAGACTCTCCTCCTGTCCTTTCTCTTCTTGGCTCCTCTCATTAATCCTTAAAATTGCTCTGTGTCCAGACTCGGTTGTCTCTTTTCCCAGTGTTGCCTGTGCCTGGGACAGCATCCTTCCACATGTCCACAGTCAAGTAGCCTTTTAATCCTTCTCTAGGTCTAGATCATCTAGTAGATATTAAGTGCTCACCTTACTCTGAGCACTCTTTGCTCTTCTGTATGACTTTTCTCAAAGTTCACCTTGTGTAAATAGTCAAGAGTTGTGGCTACTCATTCTAGAGCTTTCTAGTAAGTATGCCCTTCTCAAGTCTTAAAACACCTAACACAGGGCCCATTAATGGGCTATCCATTCATTCATCTAATAGATATATTTTTTAAAGATTTCGTTTATTTGAGAGAAAGTGAGAGAGACGAGAGAGTGCACACAGGAGAGAGCACAAGAGCAGGGGGAGGGAGAAGCAAATTCCCCACTGAGCAGGGAGCCCGATGCGGGGCTTGATCCCAGGATGCTGGGATCATGACCTGTGCTGAAGGCAGCCACTTAACTGACCGAGCCACCCAGGCGCCCCGCATCTAATAGATACTTACTGATCACCCATTAGGTGTCAGACACTATTCTAGTGGTGGCTGGTGAACAAGAGGTTCTGTATATGTATGTTCTATCTATACATATTGCTCTTACATTCTAGTGGGATATATGTACATATTTATAGTATGTGTATAAGTATTTGCATATATGAGTTTGTATATGTAAACATTTAATCTATATTATTCAATGCTGTTCACTAGCTTTTAGCTAAGTAAATTGTGTCTTACTAACAGGATTATAAATTTTTCAGAAACAAAAATTTTTTTGAGTGTTTGCATACCTGCTTGGTAGAATGCTGTACAGAACATGTATTTAATGAGTCCAATGACTTCACTAAATATAGAATACATAGAGAATTACGTTCAAGTGATATACAAAACTCCACATATTATTGTGTTGATACATTGTCTAATTGCAGTCTAGTCCTCTGTGATGTCCTTCTGCATTAATGGGTGTCTGCACTGTTGTGTGTTCAGGATATGTTAACTCACTATACATGGGTACAGGACAGATTCATTTAAAGTTCACAGTGTAAAAATGCAATGTTTCTAGAACTAGAGTTGTAAGCTCAAGCACTGATAGAAAATTGCATTTATAATTACTTAACTATATGTGTCTCAATATGATAATAAATATAAAAAATATTGAAGCATCCAGAAACTTACAGGAATCTCAATATCAGCAATCACCATTTGCTAAGGAAAAACACTTCTATGTCTCTTCTGTCAGTACCTCACCTTAATAGTTGTGGTCACCAAATGTGTGTTGGGGGGGTTTCCCACACCAGGCAATTCTCTGATTTTCTGATATCAATCAGTTTGGTGTCCTACAATTGAATTCACTTCTGATGTATCTACTTGTAGATAGCATCACATCCCACAACTTAAGGGCTCAGGATTTCACAGGATTGCATTACCCTCCACCCCCATCTCCAGATGCCACTCACAAACCCAGGTTGTCATCTGTGCTATGGATATAAATTTGAGGTTAACATGACCCTCTTCTTAGGTTTAATTAATTTGTTGAAGTGGTTCATAGAACTCAGGAAAACAGTTTACTTATGAGGTTACTGGTTTTTCACAAAAGGATATAACTGAGAACCACCAGATGGAAGATGCATAGGGCAAGGTGTGTAGGAAGGGGTTGGGAGCTGCTGTGCCTTCTCTGGGCTCACTGCTCTCCCTGTTGTCAACACAAAATGAACAAACCTTTTAGAATATCCTAAAGTAAGAAAGAGGATTTTATTCAAGCCCAAATTGGGACAGCTGCTTGGAAAGTGTTCCCAAGAATGAACAGTTTTTACAGGGTTATATACTTTTTTACATCTTGTAAAAGCTCAAAAGATTATAGATGAGCATTTAGGTAGGAATCATGAGTTTTATCATAAAGGAATGGAGGGAGTAGGAGAATTGATTGATATTTCAAGGATGTGGTGGTTTTCCTTTGGGTTACTCATTCACAAAGCAGATGCACAAGGCATGTGTGGCAGGCCATAAAGCAAGCTTTTGGTTTGAACAAAGTTGATATACAGTAATGTTGACTTAGAAATCTAAAATGGCTTCTCTTGGCTATCATGCCTGCTTTTTCTCTCATCACTGTACCCACTAACCCGGATGCTCTCCAAGCCATATCTTTTTAGGTCTTTATTGAGGCTTCATCACATGGGCATTATTGTTTAAATTATAGGCCATTGATGGTTAGTTCAAACTCTAACTCTCCTTCTGCCCTGAGGTCAAAGGTGTGGGGCTGAAAGTTTCAACCCTCTGTAATCACTTGGTTGCCTCTCTTGACAGCTAGCCCCCATCTTTAGGTTACCTAGCGGCTTTCCAAAGTTACCTCATTTACATAAACTCAGGTGTAGTTGAAAGGGGCTTGTTATAAATAACAAAAGTTACCCATTTTATTTTTATTACTCCAAAGCTATTGCAGGAATCAGGAACAAAACTAAATATTATAACAATAAATGTCCCTATGGCTCTCATATAGGAAATTACATGGGTTTTAGGAGCTGTGTACCAGGAACTATGGTCAAAGAACAAAATATATATTTCTTATTATATCACAACAATCACACCATTTTTTCAGGCTTTCCAGACAGACTATATGAAGCCAATTTTGCCCCGATACAATAGATTTATTTATTTACTTAAAAGCAAAATGCATGAGAGCCCACAAAGTAGGTGCTGCATTAAACTGACTCTATGTTTGAATGAAAAGCATGATGGTAAGCCTCAATGTCATGTACTTCTGCACAATGAGCAGGATCCAGCCTTATCAAGTAAAAAGTGAAGAAGGTCTGTTCACAGGACAAAATGCCATATGTGCTGAAACAACTCGAGAAGGAAAAACTCATTGAGCAGAATGAACAGCTCAAAACAATGAACAGCAACAGATGGTTGGGTATATAGTCTTCCTAAATGTCTGATGTCCTTTGTGGGTCTTTGGGCAGTAAGTAATTGGTGGAGACAATCTGGTGAACTCCCAGATGCTTATCTGCATTATTTGATCACATTGATTTTGTTGACTAAGTCAAGATAAATATCAGCGTAGCTCTCCTGAAGCAAATTACAATGCTCATTAACATTGGTCCCTTGGACATAAGATAGTTAGCAGGGATGGAATCTAGGATTCAATGAGAAATAACTTTGTCTGCCCAGAAAACTTTTTTTCATATTTCAAACACTTAGGGTTACTTAGGATTGATTCGTTGACCTAAATATTTACCAATTCAGCAGACGACATGCTGTCCAACCTCTCTTAGAACTGAGGGGTCTAGTTTGGGTTTTGTCTTGTTTTGTGAGTAGGCTGAGGGTTGCGGAGAATGATTTTCTTTTCTTTTTTTTTTTAAGATATTTTTTATTTATTTATTTGACAGAGAGATAGAGAGCACAAGTAGGCAGAGAAGCAGGCAGAGGGAAAGGGAGAAGCAGGCTCTCTGCTGAGCAGGGAGCCCGATGTGAGGCTCCATCCCAGGACCCTGGGATCATGACCTGAGCCGAAGGCAGCCACTCAACTGACTGAGCCACCCAGGCACCCGAGAATGATTTTCTTGATTTGAGAATATTATGGATGGTGACTACAGACTGTAGTTAATCAGATAAGATGGATCAGAAGAGAAAAGTGACCGTGAAGAAAAAAAAAATTTGTTTTTTTTATACTAACATCTCAGAAGATATTCTAGAAAGATACTTATTTGATCCTTTTAAACTAGATAGAGGCATGCTTGCAGATTTTATTTGAGGGACGCCATGTCCCATTTCTTTGTCTAAAAATTCACATGGCTCCACCATTTGGAGGTGTCAGGAATATAACTATCTCCATCTTCAGGCATTCCTTGGAAAAATTTACCAGGACAACCTAAGTGTTAAGCAAAATCACAATTTTATTAAATTATGTTCACATGAAAATTCCAGTGAGGATGAGAGGTAAAAGTATAAACAAGTTTATTCTTAAGATCATATGGAAAGTTCACATGAAAGTAACAAAGAATATTGTGAAAATAATGAATAATGAGAGGAAACTGGCCCAGTCAGGTATACTAGAAAGCTATAATAATTAAAGCCATTTGGTATCTGTATGGGAATAGTTTCATCAATGGAACGGGATAATCTAGATATAGATGCAAATACATATGGGTATGTAATGTGTGATAAAAATGCATTTCAAATCAGTGGGTAAGAGATGAATTTTCCAACAAATTTATGTTGGGCAATTTGCTGACCATTTAGGGAAAACAGTAATAAATAAATAAAAAATAAAGCAGGGTCTTCACTGTAGTCCTTACCCCTAAATTAATTCCGGATGGACTGAAGTTTTAAATGTAAAAACTGAAATTATAAAAGCACTAATAGAAAAAAAATGGACTGCTTATTTTCCTAATTTTGGATTATAGAAAAACTTCCAGCACAGAAGCTGTAAAGGAAACAGTTGATAAATTTTACCACATAAGCATTAAAAACTTCTCTATTACAAAAAAAGTCATAGACAAAAATCAAAATATATATAACAAACTGAGGGAAAATATTTACAACACACATGACCAAATACTGCCTTAACATGTAGAGTTTAGCAAATTAGTAAGGGGAAAGAAAAAACCCAAGAACCTGACAAAAATGGATAAAGGAAATTTTCGGTTTGGGATTATGTTTGACTAATGTGACAGAAACCCAGCTGTGGGGGCTTAACAAAATGAGGGCTTTCCTTTTCTCACATAAGAAGTCTGAAAGCAGTCCAAGGAAGCCCAGACTCCGTTGGATAATCTTTAGTGGGTGGCTGCTTTATTCTTCATGGCCACAAGATAGCTGTGCCACCCCCAGGCACTACATCTGAGGCAAACAGCGGCAGCTAAGACGCATCTGCTAGAAACTCTGCCACTTGACCTGCCAGCTGCAAAATAAATATGTATCAAGACACCAATATCTGAATTGCTGTTCTCTCACTTGCTTGGATTTTTCTCCTCCAGATACCTCCTTGATATCTCCAGATATCACCATCAGGGAAGCTGTCCCTGACCATCCTAATTAAAATGCTCTCTCCCTCTCAACCCATGTTAGCACTGTATCTCCCTTATGTTGCTTGGTTTCCCTTTCTTGCGCGGATTATACTGTCTATTGTCTATCATAGCATAGATGACTTGGTATCTTAGTCCATTTGGGTTGCTAGAACAAAATACCACAGATTGGGTAGCTTATACACAACAGAAACTTATTTCCCACAGTTCTGGAGGCTGGAAATCCAAGGCTGGAAATCCAAGATCAGGGTGCCAGCATGGTCAGGTGAGAGCCCTCTTCTGGATTGCAGACTTCTCATTATAACCTAATACGGCAGAAAGGGCAAGGGAGCTTTCTTGGGCCGCTTTTGTAAGGAGACTAATCATTTCCCAAAGGCCCTACCTTCTAACACCATCACATTGGGCATTTTTCAATGTATGAATTTGGAAGGGTACAAACATTCAGACCATAGCAATTGGGGACACAGATTTTACCTTAATCACGGCATATCCAGGGCCCCATACAGTGCTTGACACAGAGTTGATTCTTAAATTTTTTATAAAAGTGAATATGTATGAAATATGAAATATTTGTTGAATGAATGTTATACTTCTCAAATTCTTGGCTTTATTCTAGTATTAATAAGCAGTTATGAATTTATACCACCACACCCTACCCCCACTGGGGACAGTTTGCCCAGTCTGGACTCTTATCTTCTGCCACTATCACCATTTTGGCCTCTTCTGCCTTGTGACACTCCTGGAGATGGAAGTTAGATGGTAACTAACTGTGGGGCAAAGGTGTTCTCTGTATTCCCCAGGTCAATGGGGTGACCCGTTAGAGTCTGAGGGTAGAGAATCCTCTTCTTACTTGTTAAAGTTAACATGGAATGTGCCAGGACCAGGGCTGGAAAACCAGACCTTTTGGTTTCCCCTCCAGTGAATCTTCCAGTTGCCTGTAGGCCATTCCCACTTTCTGTCAGGGATTCACATTTCTCATCCTGTCATTGCTGTGTAGGGGTGATTTGGTGGAATTCTGGATACCTCCACTAGCAGATAGAACACTGGGCTGGAATATTCAGGAAAAGAAGATAACCTACTGATCCTTCTTGAACTGCTTTATGATTTTTTTATGAAGTATAATTGACATATAACATTATATTAGTTTTGAGTGTACAACATACTGATTTGATTATATATATTACAAAATGATGACTACAATAAGTCTAGTTAACATCTGTCACCATATATAGATTTTTTTTTCTTTTAAGGCCTACTCTTGGCAACTTACAAATATACAGTACAATATTGTTAACTGTAGTCACCATGTTGCACATCATATTTCCATGATTTATTTATTTTATAACTGCCAGTATGATTTTAGAAGTGTACTGTCTTTTCTCCTTAGCTGAATTGTTCTCTTGAGAACAGAGACCCTGTGTCAAACTTAAAAAAAAAAAAACAAAACTCTTGTCATTTCTAGAGCAGTATTAGGTGGCTGTATTCTGTGATTGGTTAAACCAAGAAACAGAAGCTTTAATGGACTCAGTTTGGTTTCTTACTTGTAATATTTATGGCAGAATCAATAAATTTATCTAAGACTGTCTCTCTGATATGTTTAGGTTCTGATTATAGTTTGGAATTTTCTGTTCTGAAACAAGTTAACTTTTTCTATCTTTCAAATTATGGTAGTAAGGGATTTCAAAAGGGCTATTTGCCACACTCAGCTCTTCTCTTTAAAGAGTTAGGGGTGCCTGGGTGGCTCAGTTGGTTAAGCATCTGCCTTCGGCTCAAGTTATGATCCTAGGGCTCCCTGCTCAGTGGGGAGTCTGCTTCTCCCTCTGCCCCACCCCCCCACTTGTGCTCTCTCTCCATCCCTCTCAAATAAAATCTTTTTTTAAAAAAGAGTTAAATTAGAGTCTTTAAAACTATGTTTAAAAAAATCAGAATGAAGGGGGGATATCAGAGGGGGAGACGAACCATGAGAGACTATGGACTCTGAAAAACAAACTGAGGCTTCTAGAGGGGAAGAGGGTGGGAGGATGGGTTAGCCTGGTGATGGGTATTAAAGAGGGCACGTTCTGCATGGAGCACTGGGTGTTATATGCAAACAATGAATCATGGAACACTACATCAAAAACTAATGATGTATGGTGATTAACATAACACAATAAAAAAAATCACCGGAAAACCTTGTATGATGATGATATCCATGAGTTGTGGTAGAGATGGAACAGGGGTAGTCCTCAGGGTTTATAGTGAAAGGATCAGGGTCATCAGTTAGTGTCCTGATCCCCACTTCCTCTTTGTGTTTCTGAGAGCCTGTCATTTACCTTCCTGTGCGTCAGATCCTTTCTTTTTTGATTTGGTTTCTCATCTGTCAGATGAATATAGTAATAATCATTACATTAGGATTTTTGTGGGAGCAGGAAATGATAGAATGCAGTTAACATACATCTAATAGGATGATGGTGGTGATCTTGTAGACTTCTTTTCAAAGGCAAAATGTAGTGGCACTTCATTACTGGAGCTAATGCTTCTGAACATCGTGATTGGCTCCTCTCATTATGTTATATAGTCTTCATGTCATTCTGCTAATACTTCACATCCAGGAAAGATTAACTCAAGTGCATCTTTAGAAAAAAGGTCCTTGGTCTTGTAAGAAGTATAAACTATTATCCTACTTCTGTGTTTAAAGAATATTTATAATAATCTCTCTTGTTCTTTTGGAGTTAGAGGTATGTGTTTGCAGTAGGGAACATTCATTATTCCTCAGCCCTCCATTTTCTTGTTCATCTGACCTTCAAACCATCTTTGTCTCTCTCTCTCTATTTCTTTTTCTCAATACGTGTAATTCCTCCAAGAGAAAATGACATTCAAGTGATTTGGTATATAGACTTTAAAAAGAAGAAAGCAATGTGCAGAAATGTATTTGAAAGACAGGTTCTTTGTTAAATGTAATGAGAAGGTGGACCCCTAGCAGCTGCCTTCTGGCTACAGAATCACTCTCTTGACTTGATAAGTTTTCACATGTCAAAGAGGAAGCATTGTACCAGGTTTTGCAAAAGGAGCTTTAATGTTTTGTCTTGCTGGCATCAGGTAATGGCTGGTTGCTGCTGTGGATAGACATGAATCTCTAAAACTAAAAATACTCCAGCCTATTAGAAGTGGTAGAGATATCAGAGATTGTTAGTCCAGTCTCCCAATTTTTCAGATGAAAGAAGAAAGCAAGGTTCAGAGCGGTAAAGTGGCTTGTCTGAGTTCAAGTAGACCACACCAAATATGAGATCCTGATTTCCTGGTTCTGTAGCCCAGTGTTCTCTTCATTTGTGTTTTCTGGACCTCTGTATTGTCTGTCCATCCATGACTCCACTCTACTGGCTTCTTGGTCACAATTGTTGTTCTAGGTTTAATCCCTAACTGGAGCCAGGACAGTCAAGTTTTTTAATTTAACTAAGTCCGATTGATGCTCCCTGAGAATGTTAAAACTGAAAAAGAGGAACTCTCTGGTGGTGAAAGTTGTCCGGAAGCTAGTTCTGGAACTATTGATGGGAATTACTGTCCATAGAGAGCCGTTTCCTACTGTTACTGAAACCCATCACATCTCTACCATTGTATTTTATGAGCCATCAAATCCTCCTTTTTATTGAAGATCATGCTAATTAAGATTCTGGTACTAGCAATCAAAAGAATATGGATTAATATTCCCATTGAATTCTCTACTTTAATACTTATAGTGATTTTCCTTTCAAATTTCTTCAAATTCTTCATCATTAAAAATTATGGAACAAATTTAGTAAGTAGGTGTCTCATTGTTTACAGTATGGTTTTACAATTTAAATGAATATTCAGATTAGATACATTTGATCACAGTAACTATTTCTCTTACCATCTGTAATTATAATTTCATTCCATAACAGTTTTAGACTTGGATATTTAAGCAATCTGTTAGGGACATTTTATTAGGGTGAATGAAGCTTAATTTTTATTATTTCTTTATTAATCTTCTTTAGACATTTTATTCAACTTCTTGTGCATATATTAATGGAACTTTGGATTGTCTTATTTTATTAATTTTTACCCCCAATTCCCTGTTTGGGTATGAAAAGCACCTAACACAGTGCCTAAAATGTCACTCCATGTTAATTTTTCTTTTCTTACTGGGAAGAATAAGAAATAGTGTTTCCGTATATACAGAGACTGTTTAACATTTTAACTTGGAAAATTGATACCCTATCACCACCACTGAATGTCAGTTGAACACTGGTTCTGGCTGTTGTGGAGGGTTAACCAAGTAGGTACAGTAATAGATCTTGTTCAGCCTGACAATTTTTGAGAACGAGCAAAATGCTCAAGTGTCTTCCTACCATCATTGTTACTACCACCAAATGTTTAAATAGCTTTTCAGAGGTTGAAGAGTTCATATGTATAATTCAGTCCTTATAACAACCAGAAAGATGTCTTTTAATATCCATGATTTATAATTTAAGAAACTGAAGCATGGATTACAAAAAAAATGTCTTTCTTAAGAATACAGAGTTGCTACCCTTAGACTCAAAACAAGGCCTTCTGTCTGAGTCAGTATTTTTTTTTTTAAACATCACAGTGATAATATGAAATCTGAGTACTTTCCATAAAAAGCTTGAAATCTTCAAACATCCTCTAATCATTGTTTCGTTAAATTATTGAATGGATGCATACTGAGAGGGGGAAGTCCTGATATAGTTTCGATGGTGCCCTGGGGGCCCCATCTCCTTTCACTGCATTAACATCCTGTCTTGCTATCTTCAGTGCCACACTGCAGTGGTGTAAGTGGGAGTGTGTGTGTGTGTGTGTGTGTGTGTGTGTGCATATAGGAGGTTGGGGATAGAAGGTGGTGAATAAGTGGAAGCATTTCATTAGTCACTAAAGGTGCTTTAAAGGTGAGATACCCTCACCCCAGAGAGCTGTGTCTGTATAAAAGGCACTGAGGATAGATTCAGTTCATGGGCAGAAAGGGATTCAGGAAGAATAGTTCACAAATGGGCCCAGGGGGAAATCTTGGAGAAATGGGATACAGGAAGTCCAATTTGGCTAAAGCATTTAGTGTGTAAAAATAAATAGGGAGATAAGGTTGGGAAGAGAGAGGAGGACTGTGCCAGGCTAAGTAAGGCATTTGGACATTGTTCTGTGGGCACTTGGGAGCCATTGAAAGTTTTTGAATGGTTTAATGATGTAATCATAGCTGGGGTGCATACTTCTTATTAGAGTAAACTTTGATGTCTCTGTTTCCCATGTCCCCATATTCATTCTGTGAACAGCCCTTTTGGTTCTACTTGCAGAGTATATCCCAGACCCAGCTTCTACTGACAGACTCCACTGCCAGCAGGCTCACCTCAGCCACTGTTATCTGTCAGTTGGGCTGCCACTGCACCTTCTTTAGTGACTTGTTGCTTCCATGCTTGCCTTGCCAATCCATTTCATACTACAGAGCAACCTTTTGCAAGTGCAAACAAGAACTGTCGTTATCCTGGTTAAAGATTAAAGATTAAAGATCATCTTTTCATCACACTTGCAGTAAAATCCAGCCTCCTTGCTGTACTCACAAGGCCTTTTGTAACCCTATGTGACCTGGCCCTGCCTCTCTTTGAATTTATGTTCTGTCCTCTCTTCCCTCTCCCTCACTCAGCTCTTACCACTCTAGTCTCCTTGTATTTCCTGAACATCCAGGTTCCTTCTCACCTTAACGTCTCTGCATTTGCTTGTTCATCTGCCTGGAATGTTCTTCCCTCAGGTCTTCACATGGTTAGCTCCTTAACAAAAGGGGCTTTTCCTGACCCTTGATGTGAAGTAGCCCCTGCTCAAGTCACACCTTCTATCATTTACCGGGATTCATTTTCTTCACAGTGCTTATCAATAACTGGATGAATTTCTTCACTGACTTGTAAATTTACTTGTCCCCTAATCTGTTCAACTAGATGTGAGCAAGGACTTCTTTTTTTTCATTGCTATATCCCCAGTGCCTAGAAGAGTCTTGACACATAGTACATATTAATTAATTATTTAGAGATTTGAATGACTGGAGCATGAGCCTACTACACTGTTTTCAGTACAATGAGAGTACATTGAGGGTCTTGTCAGTGGAAATGAAGGGACAGAAACTAGCACAAGTACAGTACACACTTGTTGGGATTTAACATGGTTTCATGTTTTGAGTCATTGAGGAGGGAAGAGATAGAGAGTTTTGAGCTTGGATGAGCTATTAGGAACTTAGAGAAATTCCTGGATTTGGTAGGGAAAGGAACTGTTCTAGAGGTATCAAGGGTTTGAGTGCTGGTGGGGTGGAGGTTTCTAACAGCAGTTGGAATGTGAGCTTATCCAAAGTTTCCCATTCCCTGACAGGCATTGCTGCAAAGCAAACAAGGACTATGGGCTCAGAGAATCATGAGGGAAAACCACATACTCTGCTCAACTCTCTGAACCTTAGGTTCTTCATCTATAATGTGAAAACACCTCATGGCACAGTAGTGTTGGGGAGGAAAATTTTTCCCTCTCCTTCAAAGATTCTTCCACCTGGTTGAAAGATTAAATTGACGTGAGACTGATTTACAGGAGAAAGTCAAATTTAATTTCATACATACAGGAACTCCTTATACATGAGAGGTTCAAAGACAGAAAGGTACAATGAGTTATTTATGTCATGCTGAGCTAAGGAATGTGATAGGGGCCTGGGGCTTCAAAGGGGAGGAGGGCAATTCATAGGCAATAAGAAGAAGAGATGTTTGGTAATTAGATATTTGCCCTGCCATACAGATGGATTACTCAGATAAAATTTATTCCTAGTGATAACTCTAATTCTAGGAAAGACCCCCAATTTAGATTCTTCTAGGTAGTTAAGGGTGAGGCAAAAGTTTCTCTTGAGCCCTCAGGGTCTCGATTGCCTTCAGCTCAAAATAGTCCACATGCCAGAATGACACATTTTGGGGAGATTTGCTCTGACCCCCTTCAGTGGTTCTGAAAATCAAACTGTAGAAAATGAAAGTGTGGATCCAAGCCGTGATGCAGGGTAGTTTCTCAATGACTGTGAATTTCCTGTCTCCTTACCCTTCTTTAAGAGGCTGAGGATTAAAATATTTAGTCCAGTTCCACAGTTTAAATTTGTGTTTTTTCTTTGCAAGGCAAAACAAGTAAGTGGTTTAAAAAGACAATACCCCCAGACTTAAAATGAAAATGAATGGTTCCCTGTTCCAATCCAGTCTCCTCTCCCCCAGCTTCCTCTCCCCTGAGGCTACTACTTTTAACTCTCATAGCTATTTCATTTAGAAGTTAAATCTGTAATTCAACATAACACACTTGTACTACTATTCCTTCAGTTTTCAATTTTAGATATTGTTTATATATCAAAATGAGATATCTTCATATTCATACCAGGAAAGGCCAAGATTTAATTCCCTTATATTTCCAACCCCAAACCTACACATACTACATGTACCATTCCTCCTCCTAATGTATTATGTCCCCCTCCCTTTTTTTAGTTCATCAGTATTGTGAGTTTATATTTTTGACTCCAGCTATTGACATCTGCACTACATAGTGTACTGTGATTCTATTTCCTTTCTTACACAAATTATTATTTTTTTTCTGCAGTTAATATTTGCCTCATTATTGTTTAGGTTTCTTTTTGTTTTTTTTTTTTTTTTATACCAGTCACTCTTGATTGTCAAACTTCCCTCAAAATCTGAAACATTTCCTCTTAATAATTTCAAAGCCAACATATATTCTGTAAGTTTGATTTATTTTCCCTTTGGAAATATCTTTCCAGCCTCCTCTGACTTCCTGTTTCAATTTGGACTGTCCACTTTCTAAGCCTGCTGCATAGCTGCATGCCATCTGGGAATCTTTTTCTGTTCTCTTGTTTTGGATCCCCTGTTTCCAGATCTTATTTTCCTTCTCATTATGTACCCTATTCCTTCACTTTGCCAAGGCACGTTTATCCTACAGCTTTCTGAGAAAGTACGTGGGAGGTGAATTCTTTGAGACTTTGTAGAGCTTTATTCTGTTTTCACACTTGACTGACATTTTGGCCTAGTATAGAATTCTAGGTTGGAAATAATTTTCCTTTAGCATTTGTTACCAGTGTTATGTTGAGAATTTTGATGCTGTTATGATACCCTTGCTTTCCATATGACTTTTTTTCCCCCACTTGGAAGTTTTTAGACTTTTCTCTTTTTCTTCAATATTTTGATATTTCACAGTGATATACCTCCATGGCCCTTTTTTTTCCATGAGTTTTTCTGGGAGGTTGATGAGCCTTTTTAGTCCAAGCACTTACCTTTCAATTCTTGGAAGTGTTTTTGAATTCTTTCTTTGAAATTTCATTTCCTCTATGCTCTTTTTTTGAAACTCCTATTATTCAGATATTGGACCTTCTGACCTGTTCTTCTGATTTCTCTCTCTCTCTCTCTTTTTTTTTCTTTTCTTTTGCTCAATGCATTTGCCTAAGTTTTCTCTGTGTTGCTTTTTAGTTTTGATCTCTGTCTTTTCTAGAGGACTAACTGAAACAACTAGTGATCCTAGTAGTCTATACTTTTTAACAGTTAAATACCAAAAAACTGAACTGTGAAAACCTTCTGAGTGAGTCATACTTGTCATCTGGAAGCCCTTACCGTAAGGCAAATTTTTTTAGGGTCTCTCAGGTAGGTCTTTATTCTTGAGCTGGTTGTGTGGCTGGAAGGGAATTATCCAGTCTTTTGTTTAGAGGATATCAGCCTGACTTCTTGTATCCTGGGAGCCTCTGGGTAAAGGAGCTGGTTATTTCACTGTTTAGCATGAAGACTTCCACTTCCACATCCTGTATTTACTGTGGAGCCTCCCTCCTGCCCTATGCTGAGTCTGATGCCCCCAAGACTCAAGTTCCTCTGGTTCATCGTCTCTAAAGAGTAAATATCCTGGCATCTCCTGGGTTAGGAAGAAGTGACTTCCTCTCTATGCAGGAATCTAGGCTTTAGATCAGGGGTTGGCAAACTATTTCTGAAAGGGCCAGAAAGTAAAGATTTTAGACCTTTTAGGCTACATCATGGTCTCTATCACATATTCTTCTCCTTCTCGTCCTTTTTTTTTTTTTTTAAGATTTTATTTAGTTATTTGACAGAGAGAGACAGAGAGAGAGCGGGAACACAGGCGGGGGTGTGGGAGAGGGAGAAGCAGGCTTCCCACCAAGCAGGGAACCTGATGCGGGACTCGATCCCAGGACCCTGGGATCATGACCTGAGCCGAAGGCAGACACTGATAAGGGTGTCTTATC
This sequence comes from Eumetopias jubatus, assembly GCF_037043125.1. Classification (NCBI taxonomy): domain Eukaryota; kingdom Metazoa; phylum Chordata; class Mammalia; order Carnivora; family Otariidae; genus Eumetopias; species Eumetopias jubatus. The sequence continues at coordinate 101,795,063 of NW_028274815.1, forward strand.
AAACTGAGCCACCCAGCTGCCCCTCGTTCCTTTTTCTTTTTTTAAATAACCCTTTAAATTGTAAAATAAACACTCATCTCCTGTAGACAGTACAAAAACAGGTTGTAGACCAGACAAGTCATAGCATACTGACACCTGGTGTAGAGGGTCCTTTTGGACACTCTAAACCAGCCATCTTCATTTCAGCCTCACCCCATATCCCTGCCTTCAGAGGAACTGGAGGCTTCCAATTTCTAATTCTTTTTGGGTTTCATGACAAAACTGGGTGATTTCTTATAGGTGCCCCACCCCCAATTTCAGCCCTGTGCTGCCATGAAAGCTTAGGTTTCAGCTTCTTTGAAATTTCTGCAGACCCACTACGTGAGCCAACTAATGTCCATCTTCTTTTCATTTTCTAAAAGGTCAGTTTTTTTCTTGTTTGCCTTTCTCTCTGTCCTCATTGGGCCATGCCTTTGGAAGGAGTGGAGATAAATATATGTGTTTAATCAACTAAGTTTAACCAGAAGCTTCCCCAAATCCAATTTGGTTGGTTTTTATTTTTATTACTTTCTTTGATAGTGCTTGGGTTAATTTGCATTTGTTCTCCACGTGCTTACTTGCTATGCCAGATGTTTGAAGAAGATGTCCTTGGGGAGGAAAAATGAGGGGTTTTAAAATGTAGTGTTCTTGAAATGCCCACGGTGGTTCAGTGTGTGAGATCCCAAAGAGGCCTGGTTGTTTCTAACCACCAGACTCTTATAATAGAAATACAGTTTCACCCTTATTTGTGTAAACCATCAGGATCATTTCTAAATGTTGTAATAAAGTTTGTGGCTTATTGTTTAAAATTGAATTTAAGGTAGTAAATCAAAGCTTTTGGTGGCATGCCCCTGACAGCAGGGAGAGCCTGGTAAGTGATCCCTAAGAGCTGATCAAAGAGACTTGCTGAGCATTTTTTCCTGTATTTGTGTTTTTCTCCTTTAATCTGGTAGTGTTTCCAATTCCATTCTGAATACTGTAATGCACACTCCACCCCCACTCAAGTCTTCTTGGCAGCATCTGGGATTGTCTTTGCCAAATGGCCCCTGTTTGGGCATAGGCCTGTGTTTACCATCAAGCCAATCAAGGCATGAACAACGGTGGTTGTCAGAAAATGGGCATCTTTCAAGATCTTATTCATACCACATTTTTGTTCTTATAATCAAATGAAAATTGAAAATGAGGAAAGGAAAATTCACTGGAAAATGATCATTTGCCTTTCCTGCCTAGGTTCACCTTTCCTGGCCAGTGAAGATGGTGTGCTTGGAGGAGTGATTGTTCTCCGAACTTGCAGGTGTTCTGCAGAGTCTGACTCCTCCCAAGATAAGCAGACACTTCTAGGTAAGCTGGACATATACCTTAGGTGTGTGTCTTTTTCATTTTTTTTCAAGACACGGAAAGGTTTATGTCCGTAAGTTAATAATGTTAAGCTATGGGAAGGCCAGAATGCTCTATTGGTATCTACACATATCTATTCTAATGATCTTTTTGCATAAGTAAACATGTAAAAGATGAATATTCATTTTTAAGTGTATGCCTAAAGCATATTTTTCAAATGGGCTTAGAATCTAGGACCTTTACTAAAGCCCAATATTAAGAACATTGGACCATGTATTTGTTCCCTGCCTAATTCCACAAAGCATGGAGATGACCCATAACAACATACACAGTAACAAACAATAGAAAGAAGCTTCTTCCTATTCCCCCTCCCAAAACAGAATCAGAACCATGTGAAGAGCTACTGGCCTAGGAGTCTGTTCTGGCTCCATTGCTTATTAGCTATGACGCCTTTGTGCATCGGTCTCACTGTTCTGTGCCACTTCCTCTTTTGTAAAATAAGGACATCTGCCCTGCCCTCCTCATAAAGCTGTGGTGAAGAAAGGTCAAGTGAGTGTTTTGCAGATTTGCAGATGTCCATCCAGATGTGCGGTTTTGTGTCTAGCCAAGTGTACCACTGGGGTTAAAAATCAGCCAGTCCTCCACAAACCTGTGGGACTCCCTCTGCCCACAGGGATGCCTTTTTCTAATCCATTCATCCAGAGGGGACATTTTTTAAAAATCTGCATAAAGGTACTGCATAAGCTAGGAGGGGGCCTTATATGTTATTTTTTAATTGACTTTTTAAATAATTATATATACATTCAGGAAAGTACACAAATTATAACTGCAACTGCTCGATAAATTATTATAAACTGAACCCACTCATGCAAGCAGATAAAAAGTAGAACTTTACCACAACCCCCAAATCCCCTGGTAACCCACCCCCATTCTTTACCTCACCAAAGTGAACCACTATGCTGACTTCTAACACCATGATTAGTTTCACTGGGGTTTATATTTTATATAAATGGAATCATAGAATATGTACTACATGTATCTGATGTGCATGTTACATGTGGCAGTAGTTTGTTCATTTTCATTGCTGTGTGGTATTCCATTATACAGATATACCACTTTGTATTTATCCATTCTTCCCTAAGTATTTTTTTTTTAATATAAGTGTTGTAGATCATCCACAGGAACTGTGGTAGTTCAACCCTTTCTATAAATTTTCTTACAGAAGGTGTGGCTGGTGCCTGATCTGTATTGTATGATTGTTGTGAATTGCTATAGTACAAGTGAGTCTGTAAATTAGAAAACCAAGCATTTCTTATGAGTGTACAAAAGTATTTTTTCTATAGAAGCTGAAAGAGCTTTCATAAAATTTTCCCCCTAATTCCTCAAAGGGGAAAAAAAATGCCCTTTGGATTCTGACTACTAACCTCATCTTTTTTTTTTTTTTCCTTTCCTCTTTCCACCTAGTATACTTGGTACCAGGTTGCTCCCAGGAAATGTAGTTTTAAATAGCTGTCTTTTATTAAATCAAGGCAAATTAGCCATTTGCTTCTTTGGTATCTTCATTGTTGACTCCTTTGAAGAAATCTTCCATGGTTGGATAGAAGGGAGTTTGTAGGAGGATGTACCTGGGCCTTCCATAAAAACTCAGAATAACCCTTAGTACTGGGGGCCGGAGGGGGTAGTTATTAAAACTGCTTCATAGACTGTTCTAGGTTGGAGTATCAGTTCTTTACTGAGCCTGGACTCTTGCCCATTAGAGTTAATCCTGAAAATTATAAGGTTTTTTGGTTGTTGTTTCATTTTTGGTGGTGTAATATAGAAGTGCATATTTAAGGATAAATCATAGAATTTTTGCTCATCTTAAATAGTTTTTATCACCAAGGTAGTAATTTGTAAACTAATTCCTACTCTCTGTTTCAAAAAGAAGAATGAAATGTAAAGTGTGAATTTCTAAAATAAGTAAAATCTTGTCATTTGTTAAACCTAACTAGAGGAATTAATGTTTGTGAAGTTTATCTTCTAAAACCTGGTGAACATAGGCTAGTATCAACTTATAGATGATACCAACTACATGGATTTTTACATTTGTTCAAAAGAGTAATGTATGTACAGAAGCATAGGAAAGGAGATGTGAAAGTCACCATGGTCACCTCAGTCCCAGAGCCACCAGTCTCTGGTTCTAATTATTCTTGTTGGAAACACCTTCACTCTATAGAATATGTTCATGCTTCTATTTCTTGATTGGTCAGTAGGGGAAAAAAAAAATTAAGAATGTAGTTCACATCACTTTCCACTCCCTTTTCCTCCTGACTTTATTAGCCTTCTACTCTAACTTGAAATCATACATTTTAATTTTATTGCGACTGTAACATACTATTTCTTAATTTATTTCTTGATTCCTCAACTTTATACAGTCTCTATCAACCATACCTCACCCCTTTGACTATGTAAGTTCAGGAAAATTCATGTGTTCTTTCTTCTTTCTTCTTTACTCCCAACCCTCACCTCAATCTCTAGCAATACTGTCACCATGATTAACATCCACATTCTGTCCTATAGCTAAATTGTCTGCTACACTTTGATTAGAGGTTCTGAACAGTGACAGTTAGTAACCAGCATTGGCAGTACCAAGACTGTATAAGTATTACTCACTGCAGATCCCAGTAGTGGAAGATTGGACTCATAAGTGTCTGTCATAAACTTCTGCTGTAAAAGGAGAATATTTCAAATGTCAAGGTCAAGTGGATTCTCCCATGCTATACCCTGTCAGTTGCTCCAAAGCAGACCACAACTTAATTTGCTTTATGTTTGGACCATGACTTCTCATATTGCCTTATAAAACCCTCATGAGAGTTTAACTTCATAAACTCATGGCTCTGTAATGCTAAGTAATATCTAGTAACCAGGAGAGCTCAGAAGTCTTTCTTATGTACATTCCAAATAAAACAATTCCCAAAATGAAAAAAAAACAAAAACCAAGAACTGGATTACTATATATTGGTCAATCATTTTCGTCCCCAAAGAATAGTATAATTAAAACAGTGTCTAACTTAAGCTTTTTCTGTGTCCACTCTCTTTTTTGAAAATCATAAGTAGTGTTTCCATAACACCACAAGAGTAGTTTCAATCAAACCCCATTGTCACTTGGTGGAGTTTCCAGAAATCCACTACTGAACCTCTCCTCTTGACAAATATATCAATTACAAGAGCCCCAGTGGGCCACTTCAAGGGTGGGAGGACTCAAATACAGGACACTTTCAAGGTTTGTCCTCTGTTTACTGATAGAATTGGTAAATCTCAGGTATGAAGGAATATTCAGAATCCTCTTGTGTGACCTTGTTACATGTGCTTTATCCATAAATTGTTTACAAGAGATAGAGCTTAATTCCTCTCCCTGAGACTCTCTTACAAGGCATAAGAATATGGCAGTGTGATAGTGTGTGACTTCTGAGGCTAGATCAAAAAAGGCATTGTGACATCCTTCTTGCTTTCTCACTCTCAGAAAGACCAACTGCCATGTATAGACAGGCAGCACTGTGGAGAGGTCCACATGGCAAAGAACTCTGACCTCCTTCCAATAGCCAGCAAGACACTGGGACTTCTTGCAAATAGCCTCAGCTCTGAATGAACTTTCGGATGACTGCAGTAGCCTTGCAGATTTCTTGACTGAATCTCATGAGGGAGAGTGTAAGTCTCTGAGCAAGAATCCCCTAACAAAGCCACTCCTGAATTCCTTACCCACAGAAACTGAGATAGTAAATGTTTGTTGTTTTAAACCACTACATTTTGGGGTAATTTATGCCAAAATAGATGACTAACAAACCTTTTAAATCCTCTCACTGCCAAATGGGCCTCTAGTTTGTCTAAAGAGCTACAGTAACAAATCAAGGTGCTCTCTTGCATCTTTAGGCAGCTGAGACTATCAGATTGCATCAGTGTATCCTGGTTTCCTTCTTTGGGATCCTCTGAGACAAATGGGATCAGTGCCCTCCAACTTTACAGTCCCTAGTTACTCTTTTCTAGACTATCCTGTTAGCTCCTCTGACTCTATTCCTATCCCACCTCCATACAGTTACCAGACTTTTCTCTCACTGGCCCAGAGAACCTAACCATGGGCTCAGAAATGGGCAGTCAGGAGAGAAGCAGGCTGCCCTGAAGCAGAAAGGGCAAAAATGAGAACCTGAACTAATGGTGTCTTAGACCAATCCCAGGCTCAGAGGGATAGTGGTCAAAAGAAGGACCACATAAGTATATGTAATTAGTTTACTATATGTCTAAGCTAAATGTTGAATAACTTTCTCTGTGTCTTAAAGTAAAGACAAAACCTGTGTCTCATACTATCACTCCCTGCTTTCAATTTTTCTGTGAGGATGCATCCATACTCCTGCCTCTGCTGGTCATTTCTCTAGAAGACAGATGGGAACTACTTAACTTGATGGGAAAGTCCTCCCCTGATCTAACCCTGGAACATGCTTTCATTGTCATTTCCAATTAGTCATTTCCCTCTACACAGCCTCAGCGCCCCCAGTTCTGGCCACTCCAAATTGCTTGGTCTTCTTCCAGAGGGTCCTGTTCTTTCCCCCAATAACTTTCACATGCTTTTACCTGTGCTTGGAATGCCTTGGGCCAGTTACATTCCTTCTTTAAAGACCCAGGACAGATATGAATCTTCTTGGAATCCTTTAGAAACCATTTTCCCCAGGTAATTTGTTCCTTCCTTGTGCTTTTTTTTTTTTTTTTTGTGCAACATGCAATTGGCATCCCTTGTAACACTCGCCATGACATGTGTTAGAGTGTCTATCCCTCCCTCTAGGCTAGCACTTCTTAAGCTTTTTTCTGAGCCCACTTATTTGACAGGAATAGATCACAGATCTCTGAGCCCCAGTGACTCACATGGAGGATCCAGGGATTTAAAATATCTTTCCAAGTGCTAGAAGATTCCACTGCCTCTGAGAATCACACCACCAGATTGTGAACCATTTGAGGGCAGGGACTGTGTCATATCCAATCTTGTACCCACCCTCCATAGTAGCCTCCACTGATTATTAAATAAACGAATTAAATGTCAAATGGAATTTCCTTATTGATTTTTTAGAAGAAATTTTAAATTGACACTCTTCCAGAAAAATGAAATGTCACATAAAGTATCCTTACATGCTCTAAAAACAATCCAAAACAGTATGGCTCGGAAATGTTGGATAATGACAAGTGTCCGGGAACAAGAAGATTTGGAGACAGTCGAAAATGGATCACAGAAGATAACCTCTGCAAACAGCCTTGTAAAAAGGACAGTTTGGATGTAAATGTGTTTGCAACACCCATCCCTCCACCTCCCATTCCCCAGATCATGAGATGCTGGCAAAGCCCAGCCTACAAATCACTGCTTTAACGCAAAGCAAATGCTTCTCCCTGGAGTGAAACAGCTGAAAATAATTAATTTTCTCTCTGCTTTTAGGGAAAAAAAGCCCAATACATATTTTACCTGCTAAAGTACAATTACATGTGCTTTCCAGGCCTGTACAGAAGAGCTTTATTGGGGCTGCTGTATATAGTATGGCTAATAATTGTGTAAACAAAGGCACATCAAGCCTTCCAGTGGAAAAAAATGAGTCTTTTTCTGTTTTAAACTTGTGATTTGACACAAGTAATTAGAATATATGCAAATACATGGCATAAATAGCCAATCTCACTGTATGGGTGCATTTCTCTCCTTATAGCTTGCCCTCACTGTGCTGGTGGGAGCCTTGTGAAGTTCAGGGGTCCCTGCCTTAGAATGGTTACTAGGAAGCAGTGAATATGGGGATCAATGAGAAACAGACTCCATGTATTTAAGGAAAATCTTAAGCAATTAAGAATAGGAGGCATAGGGGCTCCTAGGGGCAAAAAGACTGTGTTTGGCCGGTGACCTCTGTGCCACTGTTGGGAGTCCTTCATCCTAAATAGATTTGAGGCACTCAGTTCAGCCAGAGCCCTGTCATCTGATGAACACATACGGTAATTGTTACTCCCCCATTAAGTTAGCCTCACCTTACGCAGAGAATAACTCCAGGTTCCTTACTATCCAGGAATATGTTCATTATGCTGATAATTAAGTGTTGTATATGATATTGCTTCTAATTGTCCAGCTACCCCTTCTTTCCCTGTTTTTCATCTTAACTATGAAATGTTTCATGTATATTTTAAAAGAATGTAATAAATTTGTAAGTTATAAAGGATAATAATAAAATGAACACCTGTGGACCTGCCACCCCGCTTAAGGAATTGCCCATTACCCATCTCTCTGAAGCCCCCATGTGGGCCTGACTTTATATAAATGGTATGATAAATGGTATGTCATATGATTTCTTCTGTGAGAATTTTTGCAGTTTCTTACATAATTACTTGAAAGAATAATGAATCCTTCCATCATTTCAGACTTAGCTCTATCAAATTAAATGGTTTTTCACTTCTGATTAGAACTTAATTGTGGCATTCCCTCCCCTCCTTTGCAGAACAGGCAAAGTTCTTTATCAAGTACTCTTTTTGTCACTGTTACCAAAACATGCTATGGTTTAAAAATAAAAAATGTTAGATTGAGTTGATGCTTCCTGGAACATTAAAAAGATAAAAGGTCATTTTACTGTAAGTTAAAATTCCAAACCGTCTTTTGGTTTTACTGGCATTAAAAATTTGGCGAGCACACATAAACACATGCACTTCAAAGGAGCTTCATTCTGGGGGCCCCAGCAGTATCACTGATTTCCATTTCATGGCACATGCCACCATGAGCACTTATGACTAGGCATTCTGTTGGGCTCACATGATCATAAAAATAACTCTCAGAGAAAAGGCAAATTAGCTATTAGGCTGGTAGTAGGAAAAGAGGTACTGATAGATGCTTATCTGATGTTAATAACTTGTCTTAGAAATATAACTAAAACTTTGTTCTATAAGAGGGTCCAGTGTCATGGTTGGAAGCTTTTTTCTTTTTCTTTTTTTAAATTTTTATTTAAGTTCCAGTTAGCATACACTGTAATATTAGTTTCAGGTGTACAATATAGTGATTCAACACTTCCAAATAACACCTGGGGAAGTGGGTAGAAGCTTATTTCTTTAGTGCCCCAGCAATGCTTTGGAATTGATACATTGATACATTCACTGTAGTCTTAGGATAGAGGGTGACATTTTGGTTCTTATTTAAAGATAAGATGGAAGGAAGCAAATTAAGTAGTTATCCTTAAATGCAAAGTAAATAGGCAGACATGATATTTAAACTTTTCAACAATAGAGCTGCATTAATTTATTGAGGTAGTGCTCTGAGATTTATATTTTTCAGAATTGTCATTTTTAAAACAAAAAGTTGTTGATTACAAATAGCTATAATCTGCTTTGTTCACTTTATAAAAACTTTTTTCCCCTTTAAATATCACTAATGTATGTTTTAAAAATTAGAAATGGATGTTTCTCTGAAATTTTTTTCTCCATCATAAGAAGTATAGTACTAGCTGTAATCTAAACATGTAGTCCTTTTTTTTTTGGCCACAAAATTTTCCATTTGATATAAAGAATACAAAGATTTATGAATAGAATTCTAGTGATTATGTAATTCTTATTACTGTGGTTCTCCTAAAACTCTCAGAAAAATATTTTGACAAATTTTATAGTCAGTTTTCATCTGCTCAAATGGTAATAGAGATCACTCTAACATGAAATAAATCCTAAAAAAATATTTGTTGAATGAATGAAATCATGTTTCAGTAAAACTTGTTTCACTGAATGCTTTTCTGTTCAGCAGAGAATTCCCATGTTCCAGCCAGTGGACCCTATTTCCAGTATCTAATACAATAAAATGATAAAAGGGGTGCCTGGGTGGGTCAGTCGGGTAAGTGTCCGACTCTTGATTTCAGCTCAGATCATGATCTCGGGGTCATGGGATCAAGCCTCGAGTCGGGCTCTGCCAGCGGGGAGTCTTCTTGAGATTCTCTCTCTCCCTCTCCCTGTTCCCCTCCCCCCGCTTATGCTCTTCCTCTCTCAATAAATAACTCTAAAAATAAATAAAATGATAAAAAGGGAAGAGAACCAAATTGTCCTTTGAGGCTTTTATTACTATTTGACCAACATTCTTCTCTTCCTTTTCAGTCAGCATCCTTCTTTAGTCTTGAACAAATCAGAGTGAGCCTTGGAAAGAGAATATAGTTATTTTCTTGGCTTAGTATAAACGGGGCTCTATATAACTTCAATCCCATCCCCCCTAAAACAGTTCAGTGGTGAAAGTTTTTCAGAGAGGTGAGCCAACTCAGAGCTACTTAATGGCCACAATGGAACATACAAGATATGAATCTTAAGGATTCCATGTCAGGACGGTAAAGCATCCCTGTATGAACCCCATTCTGGGTTATAAGGAACCTAACAACCAGGAGGGAAAATCTGCAGAGATAAGAGGAGGCTCTTCTGTTTACAGTTCCTCATTCTTCCCGTTTTAAAAATGAGCTTATCTTTATTTAGTAAGATGTAACTTAAAGCACTGTGCAAAATGTTTGAGGATAAGCCATTCCACCTAAGTCTGAGGAGCAGCAGCTGAGTTGGCAACTGTCCAGTCCAAGACGGTTCTGATTTTAAAGTTCTGTTTTCCTTGCAAGAAAGTCTGGGATGTGAAGCCAGGCAGAGGGGTTTTAAATGGGTGCGGGAGCCAGTGCAGCTGGGGGTTGTTAACAACAATTGGAGAACTTGGAGAACAACAATATTTTTTTTTTTTTTTTTTTAAGGGGTGGCTGAGAACGTCTCTCTGGCTAGAAAAGAGAATCCGTTTGGTAGAGAAAACTTGCTTGCAACCCTAGTAAAGAAATTTTGTTTGCTTAAACAGAATGACCTGTGAATCATTTTGAAAGAGAAAGAGGTATCCTGGGGGGGGAAGCATTTTGCAAGGGGGGGGGTTGTAGCTCTAATATTAACTAGTGAAGGTGGTGATTTAAGTGTCCCTAGGAGTCAAAGCCTTGCATAGGGGCTAAAGGCTGTCTCATATAGTGGAAGGACATTAAAACTAAAGTAGAACCACTCTTGTGCATTATACTTGTGGGTGTATTTATTCCAGTGCATTAAATGCATCCTTCCAGAAAAGCTAGCCTCTAAAATTATGTGCAAATCCATTTCGGATGTGCCTGTAATACCATTAACCTGTAATCCTTTTTTAAAAAAAGATTTCTATTATTTATTTATTTGAGAGAGAGCGAGAGACAGCAGGGAGAGGAGTAGAGGGAGAGGGACAAGCAGACTCTGTGCTGAGTGCAGAGCCTGATGTGGGGCTTGGTTTTACAACCCTGAGATCATGACCAGAGCCGAAATCAAGAGTCAGATGCTCAACTGACTGAGCCACCCAGGAGCCCCTAACATGTCATTCTTGAAGAGCACAGGCACAGCACATCCCACCTAACCCATTCTCTGGCACTGGAGCAGGATCTGTACTGTTGGCCTCTTTTCACATCACGCTTATGTGATATGATGTGTTGTCAAGTCACTTGGTAAAGAAGCAGCTTGCCAAATCCCTGTGACCATCTTTCACATGTTAAACCCATTCAGGAATCTATTTTAGCCTGGCTTTGGGTATTCTTAAAGTTTTCTGATGAAGGTCTTTTCATGGTCTGGTCATTTTCAGTAGCCTCACAATGGCTTTCTCTTTCTTTCTTTTTCTTTCTTTCTGTTTGTCTTTCTTTCTCTCTTTCTTTCTTTCAGATTTATTTATTTATTTGAGAGAGAGTGTGTGTGTGAGTGGAGGGAGGGGCAGAGGGAGAGAGAATCTTGAGCAGACTCCCTGCTGAGCACAGAGCCCGACTTGCGGCTCGATCCCAGGACCCAGGGATCATAACCTGAGTGGAAACCAAGAGTTGGGTGCTTGAGCCACTCAGGTGCCCCTTGGGCTTTGGCTTTCTAAAAAACAGCAAGCTTTTCAAATTAGTAATTGAGATGTAAACAGTCACCAGCCACTGGCAAAGAGACAGGGCACTTTCCCACACTCAGATATGTCATTCCAGGCCATTCGTTTATCCTATATGTTGCTTCAGTTCATGATTCTCTACATGGAATAATTATACGTGGAAAAATCCCAGTACTATGATAAAACATCTGCCCAGTTTGCTGTATTATTAGAATCATTTCTTGATACTCTTACCACAAATTTCCATTTTAGGTGTATTAAACAATTTCAAATTTAGTCCCTTAAAAATCAAGAAACAAATAGACTTCTAGATATTACTCAGGGTAAGAAATGCTATTCATATCATTTTTTTGCCTCTGTGCAACCGTATTTGAGCTAATTTTGTACTACCCTTTACCAGGTTTTAATTGTAAATTAGGACTTAATTAAACAGTTATAAAAGTTTGTGATATAAACTGCCCTTGAGACAGTAAATGTTTTCTACTTTTTTTTTTTAAGATTTTATTTATTTGACAGAGAGACAGCGAGAGAGGGAACACAAGCAGGGGGAGTGGGAGAGGGAGAAGCAGGCTTCTCACCAAGCAGGGAGCTCGATGCGGGGCTCAATCTCAGGACCCTGGGATCATGACCTGAGCTGAAGGCAGACCCTTAATGACTGACCCACCCAGGCGCCCCATGTTTTCTACTTATTTTTAAAGCTTATAGTGGTTTTGGAATTTTTAAATTTCTAACAGGAATAAATTTTTGTTTTGTTTGTTTTAATTGCTCTTTAAACATAACAGATTTTGCCCTAAATATATATGCTCAGTGTAAATTTATGTAGGGACTTATTCATGGTCCTTCATAAGATTTAGTCATATTTTAGATAGTCACGAGACATGAAACAATTTGAAAGCATTAGATCATTTCACATCATAATAAAGCATTCTCATGAAGGATAATTAAAAATATATGGTAACATCTCATTACATCAAATTTCAGAAGTTCAGAATGTCATAATCTAAATAAGGAAGAAATTCTTAATAGATAACATAGATTAATAGGGTAATTGAGATTCCTAGGGGCATTTTTAAAAAATAGGAAATAAACTAAAATAGGACAAAATTCAGAAGTTTCAGGAAAGGATATATGGTAAAAAATAGGTTGCCCTCCATTAAACTCCCTTAACCAAACAGTTCTCTTTATAATAGCAACTACTGTTGCCAGTTCCTAAAATATTCTTCCAGAGAGGTCCCATGTATTTACATATTCATCCATGGTCCCCTTTTATTTTCTTCCACAAAAATGGCAGTACCATCTCTATATCATTGTCTACCTTGCCTTTTATTTTAGATAAACTATCTATCTTGTAAATAAGTATTTTTTCAAACCAAAGCGTGTCATATTAATGAGGTCTAAAGTCAATTTAGTGAGTCAGAGGCAGAATCTTTTAAATGCAGTGGATAGAATATAAAGAACTCAATAGTATAAGCCAATGCATGGTAAGTAAAAGGGTAGGTATTATTTTGTGAAATTTCATTTATAAAGAAATGTATAAGTGACAACATGTGGGACTTTTTAATTTTGTTTTTGTTAATATTGTGATTCATGGTCAGAGAGTTTCAAAAATACTCAGTGTAGATTGTTCCATATCTCCCATGTGGAGCTTCTTCCTTTGTTTTTAATTGTTGCATAGTATTCCACTATATAGAGTACAATGGTTATTTATATATACTCCCACCAATAGGCAACTGAGCTATTTCCAGTTTCTTCCTAATTAAAACTACTTCAGTGAATATCTTTGTAAATATGTTATTTCGTACATATAAAAGCATATCTATAGAATAATTACCTAGAAGTAAAATTACTAGGTCAAAGAGTATGTCATTTTAATAACTACAGTCAGTCCTCAATATTTGTAGATTTTATGTTTGCTCATTTTCCTACTTGCTGAAACTTATTTGTAATTTCAAAATCGGTACTCCTGACACTTTCACAGTCATTTGTAGGCAAATGCAGAGTGGTGAAGAATTTGAGTCACCTGACATGCACATTCCCAGCTGAGGTGAGCAGGGTGATGCTTTGCCTTCATGTCTCAGCATCCTCTTTGTAGCTTGTTTAATGACATGTTTTTCACATTTTTGTGCCTTTGCTGATGATTTCACTGTTTAAAATGGCCCTGAAGCAGCTCAGCAACACCATTAAGTATAATAACATTCATCTTATTGGGATTCCAGAAGAAGAGAAAGAAGAGGGGACAGAAAATTTATTTGAGGAAATAATATCTGAAAAGTTCCCGAATCTAGGGAAGGAAACAGAAATCCAGATCCAGGATGTACAGAGATTTCCCCCAACAAAATCAACCCAGGGAGGTCCACACCAAGACACATAGTAATTTAGATGGCAAAAAGTAGTGATAAAGTGAGAATTTTAAAAGCAGCAGAGAGAAAAAAGCAGTTACATACAAGAGAAACCTCCATTGAGGCTATCAGCTGATTTTTCAATAGAAACTTTACAGGCCAGAAAGGAGTAGCATGACATATTCAAAGTACTGAAAGGAAACAGTCTACAGCCAAGAATACTCTCCAGCAAGGCTATCATTCAGAACAGCAGAGATAAGGAGTTTCCCAGACAAACAAAAGTTAAGGGAGTTCATGACTACTAAACCAGCCCTACAAGAAATGTTATAGGGGGACTCTTTGAGTTGAAAGGAAAGACCATAAACAAGAGTAAGAAAAGTAGGAAGCACAAACGTGGTAAAAATAAGTATATCTATAAAAATCAGTCAAGGGACTCACAGAATAAAAGGATGTGAAGTGTGACACCATATACCTAAAATGTGGGGAGGAGAGGAGTAAAAAATGAGTTCAAACTTAAGCAACCATCAGCTTAATATAGACTCCAATATGCAGAAGATGTCATATACAAACCAAAAGGTAACCAAAAATCAAAAACCAGTAATAGATATGCAAAAACTAAAGAGAAAGGAATCCAAGTATATCACTAAAGAAAGCCAACTAATTGCGAGAGAAGAGAGCAAGAGAAGAAAGGAACAGAGAAAGACTACAAAACAACCATAAAACAAGTAACAAAATGGCAACAAATGCATACCTAATAATAATTACTCTGAATGTAAATGGACTAAACACTTCAATCAAAAGACATAGGGTGATAGAATGGATTAAAAAAAAAAAGACCCATCTGTATGCTGCCTACAAGAGAGTCATTTCAGACCTAAAGTCACATACAGATTGAAAGTGAAGGGATGGAGAAGCATCTACCATGCAAATGGATTTGAAAAGAAAGCCAGGGTAGCAATACTTATATAGCGCAGAATAGACTTTTTTTTTTTTTTTAAGAGAGAGAGAGCAGAAAGAGAGAGAATTCGAAGTCAGCTCCACACCCAGCATGGAGCCCAATGTGGGGCTCAATCCCACAACCCCAAGATAATGACCTGAGCTGAAATCAAGAGTTGGACACTTAACCAACTGAGCCATCCAGGGCCCCTATGCCAAAATAGACTTTAAAACGAAGACTGTAACAAGAGACAGACATTATATAATCATTAAGGGCACAATCCAACAAGAAGTATAACAATTGTAAATATTTACGCAACTACATGGGAGCACCCAAATACTTAAAGCAATTAATAACAAACATAAAGGAACTAATCAATAATAATAAAATAATAGTAGGGGACTTCAGCACTCCACTTACATCAGAGGACATCTGTCCAAAACAGAACATCATCCAAATAGAAATCAACAAGGAAACAGTGGCTTTGAATGACACATTGGACCAGACAGATTTAACAGATAAATTCAGAATATTCCATCCTAAAACAGCAGAACACACATTCTTTTCAAGTGCGCATGGAACATTCTCCAGAATAGATCACATATTAGCCCACAAAACAAATCTCAGCATGTTCAAAGAGATTGAAGTCATTCCATGCCTTTCTTCTCACCACAATGCTATGAAACTAGGAATCAACCACCGGAAAAAATCTGGAAAGAGAAAAAACATATGGAGGTTAAATAACATGCTACTAAACAATGGGTCAACCAAGAAATCAAAAAGGAAATAAAAAAATACATGGAGACAAATGAAAATGAAAACACAACAGTCCAAAATGTTTGGGATGCAGCAAAGGCTGTTTTATGAGGGAAGGTTATAGCGGCCTGCCTCAAGAAGCAAGAAAAATTTCAAACAACCTAACCTTACACCTAAAGAAGCTAGAAAAAGAAGAACAAACAAAACCCCAAACCCATAGAAGGAAATAAATAATAAATATTAGAGCAGAAATAAAGATATATAAACTAAAAACAACAACAACAATAGAACAGATCAGTGAAAGGAGGAGTTGGTTCTTTGAAAAGATCAACAAAATTGATAGTCATTAGCCAGACTCATCAAAAAGAGAGAGGGGGCACCTAGGTGGCTCAGTTAGTTGAGCATCCAACTCTTGATCTCAGTTCAGGTCTTGATCTCAGAATCATGAGTTCAAGCCCCACACTGGACTCCATGCTGGGTGTGGAGCCTACTTTAAAAACAAAAACAAAAACAAAAAGGAGAGAGAGAAGGAAAACTCAAAATCAGAAATGAAAGAGAAGTAAAAAACGACACCACAGAAATGCAAAGGATTCTAAGAGAATATTATGACACATTATAGGCAAACAAATTGGACAACGCAGAAGCAATGGATAAATTCAAACTACCAGGAAGAAATAGAAACTAAACTACCAGGAAGAAATAGGAACCAAACTACCAAGAAGAAATAGAAAATTTGAACTGACTGATTATCAGCAATGAAATTGAATCAGTAATCAAAAAACTCCCAACAAACTAAAGTCCAGGACCAGATGGCTTCACAGGCAAATTCTATCAAACATTTAAAGAAGCATTAATACCTCTTCTTCTCAAACTATTCCAAAACATAGAAAAGGAAGGAAAACTTCCAAATTCATTCTGTGAGGCCTACATTAGCTGATACTAAAACCAGATAAAAACTCTACAAGAGAAGAGAACTACAGACCAATATCTCTGATGAACATAGATGCAAAAATCCTCAACAAAATACTAGCAAGCCAGATCCAACAACACATTAAAAAAATCATTCACCATGAGCGAGTGGCATTTATTCCCAGGATGTAAGTGTGGTTCAGTATTCACAAATCAATATGATTCATCACATCAACAAGAGAAAGGATAAAAACCATATGATCATTTCAATAGATGCAAAGTATTTGACAAAGTACAACATCCATTCATGATAAAAACCCTCAACACCGTAGGTTTAGAGGGAACATACCTCAACATAACAGAGGCCATAAATGAAAAACCCGCAGCTAACATTATACTCAATGATGAAAAACTGAGAGCTTTCTCCCTAAGATAAGGAATAAGACAAGGATATCCACTCTTACCACATTTATTCAACATAATACTGGAAGTTCTAGCCACATCAATCAGACAAGAGGATGGAATAAAAGACATCCAAAATGGTGAGGAAGAAGTAAAACTTTCACTATTTGCAGATGACATTATACTATATTCAGAAAACCCTAAAAACTCCACCAAAAAACTACTAGAAGTGATAAATGAATTTAGTAAGGTCACAGGATACAAAGTCATCGTACAGAAATCTGTTGCATTTCTATACACAATAATGAAGCAATAGGAGAAATTATGAAAGTAATCCCATTTACAGTTGTACCCAAAATAATAAAATAACCAGGAATAAATTAATCAAGGAGGTGAAAGACCTGTACTCTGAAAACCATAAAACATTGTTGAAAGAGACTGAAACACACAGAAATGGAAAGACATTCCATGCTTATGGATTGGAAGAATAAATATTGTTAAAATATCCATACTACCCAAAGCAACCTACAGATTTAATGCAATCCTTATCAAAATACCAACAGCATTTTTCACAGGACCAGAACAAGCAATTCTAAAATTTGTATGGAACCACAAAAGACCCTGAATAGCCAAAACAATCTTCAAAAAGAAAAACTAAGCTGGGGGTATTACAATTCCAAATGTGAAGTTGTACTATAAAGCTGTAGTGATCAAGATGGTATGGAACTGGCACAAAAATAGACACGTTGATCACTGGAATAGAATAGAAACTCCAGAAATGAATGAATAGAATAGAATAGAACTCCACAACTGTATGGTCAGTTAATCTTCCACAAAGCAGGAGAGAATATCTAATGGGAAAAAAGCAGTCTCTTCAAAAAATGATGCTGGGAAAACTGGACAGCAACATGCAAAAGAATGAAATTGGACCACTTTGTTACACCAGACACAAAAATAAATTCAAAATGGATTGAAGACCTAAATGTGAGACCTTAAACCATAGAAATCCTAGAAGAGAACACAGGCAGTAACTTCTTTGACATTGGCTATAGCAGCTTCTTTCTAGATATCTCTTGAGAGAAGGGAAATAAAAGCAAAAATAAACTATTAAGACTACATCAAAATAAAAAGCTTCTGCATAATGAAGGAAACAATCAGCAAAACTAAAAGCCTGCAGAATGGGAGAAGATATTTGTAAATGACATATCCGATGAAGGGTTAGTATCCAAAATATATAAAGAATGTATAAAACTCAACACCCCAAAAACAAATAACCCAATTAAAAAATGAGCAGAAGACATGAACAGACATTGCACCAAAGAAAATATACAAATAGCTGATAGACACACGAAAAGATGCTCAACATCACTCATCATCAGAGGAATGCAAATCAAAACTACAATGAGATATCACCTCACACCTGTCAGAATGGCTAAACTCCATACAAGTGTTGGCAAGGATGTGGAGATAAAGGAACCCCCTGTACTGCTGGTGGGAAGGCAAACTGGTGCAGCCACTGTAGAAAACAGTATGGAGGTTCCTCCAGCAGTTAAACATGTAATTACCCTCTTGCACTGTTTGTGGGAATGCAGACTGGTGCAGTCACTATGGAAAACGGTATGGGGGGGTCCTCAGAAAGTTAAAAACAACTACCCTACAATCCAGCATTCATAGTACTAGTGTTAAAAATACAAAAACACTAATATGGAGGGATACATGCACCACTATGTTTATTGCCGCATTATTTACAATGGCCAAATTATGGAAGCATCCCAAGTATCCATTGATAGATGAATGGGTAAAGATGTGGTATATATGTATAATAGAATATTATTCAGCTGTAAAAGATTGAAATTTTGCCATTTTCAACAACATGGATGGAGCTAGAGAGTATAATGCTAAGTGAAATAAGTTAGAGAAAGATAAATACAATATGATTTCAGTCATATTTTGAAATTAAGAAACAGTAAAAACAGAAGAGAGAGAGAAAGGCAAATCAAGAAAAAGACTCTTAATTATAGAGAACAAACTAATGGTTACCAGAGGGGAGGTCAGTTGGGGGGATGGGTGAAATTGGTGATGGGGATTAAAGAGCACAGTTTTCATGATTAGCATTGAGTAATGTATAGAATTGTTGAATCATTATATTGTACATTTGAAACTAATATAACACTCTATGTTACTGGAATTAAAATTAAAATCTTAGCATACTGGAATTAAAATTAAAATCTTAGCAAAATTTAAAAAAATAAAGTGACCCCCAAGCACAGTGCTGAAGTGCTGCCTAGTGTTTCTTTTTTTTTTTTTAAAGATTTTATTTATTTATTTGAGAGAGAGAATGAGAGAGAGAGAGAGAGAGAAAGAGCACATGAGAGGGGGGAGGGTCAGAGGGAGAAGCAGACTCCCCGCTGAGCAGGGAGCCCGATGTGGGACTCGATCCCTGGACTCCAGGATCATGACCTGAGCCAAAGGCAGTCGCTTAACCAACTGAGCCACCCAGGCGCCCCTGCCTAGTGTTTCTTTGTGCAAGGAGGTTGTGCTGTCTAGTGGAGAAAACGTGTGTTTGATAAGCTTCTTTCAGGCAAGAGTTATAATGCTGTTGGCTATGAGTTCAAAGTTAATGAATCAACAATATTGTACATCCAGAAAAAGGAAGAGGAAATTCATTGAATTGTATGTGAGGCTGCTCCAGAAACTGCTAAAGTAACATCTGTGGTGCATGATGAAGCCATGGAAAAGCTGGAAAAGTACTCAACTTGTGGATTCATGAGATAATGACCAATGAACAGAGCATAGGGGACAGCATTATTGTGAGGCTGAAAACCAAAGAAATTCATAAGCAGGTTATCCAGCATCAGGAAAATGTTAAACTCTTCTTTGCTTATGTTGTGTTATAAAGAAAGATCATATATAATTAATTACTTATAAGAAAAATATATTAAATAAGATGTTTTATACAGAAACACATAGAATAAGGTTACTTACTGATTGAAAATATTGTGACAAGAGGCTTGTAGGAACCTAACCCTATATTTCCCTTAGGAGCAATGGCTCAGTGTTTGCTAATTCAGTGTTCATGGCAACCTTATAGAGCATAACTACCACAAATTGCAAGGATATATTTTCAAATGACCATGTCTCCATAATTGGTAAGTGAGAGTGCTTTTTTCTCCACCCCCAGCTAACATAATGTTGTTTCAAACTTTTGATATCTATAACCTGATAGTTGAATAATGGTATTTTGTGGTTTTAACTTGCATTTCTTTTAGTATGAGAAATGTAGAAAATCTTTTCATGTTTTAGAGCCAATTATATTCCTTTATTTTTTTCTCATTGATTTGTGGCAAATCTTTATATGAAGAAAATTAGCCCTTTTTCTGTGCTACAAATTGCAGATATTTTCCTTAGTGTGTCATTTATCTCTTGACCTTTTTCCCCCATATGGCAAAAGGAAATATCATAAACATTTTTAATGTAGTCAAATGTATTGATCTTGTCTTTTGTAGCCCCTGGGTTTTGTTACAGTTTTAAGAGTTAATATCCAAAATCTATAAAGAACTTACCAGTCTCAACACCCAAAGAACAAATAACCCAGTTAGTAAATGGGCAGAAGACATGAATAGACACTTTTCCCAAGAAGACATCCAGTTGGCTAACAGACATGAAAAGATACTCAATATCACTCATCTTCAGGGAAATACAAATCAAAACCACAATAAGATACCTCCTCACACCTGTCAGAATGGCAAAAATTAACAACACAGAAACAAATGTTAGCAAGAATGCAGAGAAAGGGGAACCCTCCTGCACTGTTGGTGGGAATACAAGCTGGTGCAGCCACTCTGGAGAACAGTATGGAGGTTCCTCAAAAAGTTAAAAATAGAGCTACCCTACTACCCATCAATTGCACTACTGGGTATTTACCCAAAGGATACAAAAATACAGATTTGAAGGGGTACACGCACCCCAGTGTTTATAGCAGCATTATCAACAATAGCCAAACTATGGAGAGAGCCCAAATGTCCATCAACTGATGAATGGATAAAGAAGAGGTGGTAAATATACACAGTGGAATATTACTCAGCCATCAAAAAGAATGAAATCTTGCCATTTGCAATGACGTGGATGGAACTAGAGCGTATTATGCCAAGTGAAATAAGTCATTCAGAGAAAGAAAGACAAATACCATATGATTCCACTCATATGTGGAATTTAAGAAACATAAAAGATGAACATATGAGAAGGGGGGAAAATAGGAGAAAGGGGAACTAACCATAGGAGACTCTTAACAATAGAGAACAAACTGTTTTTAAGAACAAACTGAGGGTTGATGGAGGGATGTGGGTGGGGGTGGGTTACATGGGTGATGGGTATTAAAGAGGGCACTTGTGATGAGCACTGGGTGTTGTTTGTAAATAATGAATCACTGAATTCTACTCCAGAAACCAATATTGCACTGTATGTTAACTAAAATTTAAATAAAAATTAAAATTAAAATATATTCTAAAAAAATAAAAATAAAAGCTTTTTTTAAGAGATACCTAAGAGTTGTGTTTGATGTTTTGTTGGTCCTTTGGTATTTTTAATGAATTTAATCCTTGCAATATACAACACTGATTATAAATCTTTTAAACTGTGTAAATTTCAAAGCAGTAGAACAATGGAAGGTCACCAGGTTTTGGAATCCAAAGTCCTGTTTGAATTGTAGTTTGTGCACTTACTAAAATGACCTAAGCCATGTTACTTACCTGCTCTTAGCCTCAGGTTCCCCATCCAAGCCTTGCTGTGTTCTATTACAAGAGACAGTGCCTGGCATATGATGGATTCTCATTGTTAGTTCCTCTCTCTCCTGCTTCCCTAAAGCCCTTGATCAAGAAATATTTTGTTAAATTAACTTAAGACATACACTTAAGTAAACAGGATTTCTTTTCAAAAGCATTCTATAATTTAAATTGTAAACGATTACTGTTGATTTCTCAAGTTAGCCTGAACTAGTAAATCATACATCCATATTTGAATTGTAGGCATTAAAAATAGTGTGTCAGTACAATGCACATTGCAAAAATACATTTTTTGGTAATAAATGTTTGTGAAAAGAATAAATGAAGTTTGAATTTCTAGACAGTTACTTTCTTTAAGAACTCCTAAACTATGTCTAGAAACTTCACTGTAAATCCTTCAATATAAAACTATTGTTTAATGAAGTCAGTCACTGTACCCAATTTATCCTGTTTCATAATTCTGAATTTTTTTATATATTACATTTCCTTAAAGCAGGCTACATTTTTAGAGAGAATAATGCATTTAAAATAAGCACAATTGTATCTTTAAAAATAAAGTGTAATGTTTTTATCCTTTACCTTTATAATTAGATCAACTATATTTCCATATATTTTTCTTTCCATGGCTAGTTCATGAGCCACCTTAACATTTGGGGAATAAGGAGAAGTCACAATTTTAGAAATGCCTTAACTTTGTATTTAAATACAATTACTTTGTCAGTACTTTAAGGAAATTCAGTAAGACTTGAATGCCTGTGCTCTCTTAGGCAATTTAGAATATCCCAGACCTTGCTCTGGACTTCAAGATTTTTTTGAAGTTCAAAGCAGATGTGTGAGGAAGAAAAAACATCTGTTGAAGAGAACTTGCTTCATTGCGTGACACTGTTTTCCTGCACTCTTCACTGGAGCGTCTGTTGAGCAGGTTGGCAGGTTTGATAATTAATTAATGATGAGGGAATGAGCCACGTATCTGAGGAACTCAGTTTTGCCCCTTACTGCTTCTTTATTCCCCACATGTCTGGCAAAGCCTTCAGAGTCTAGGATCACTGATCCCACAGTTGTATCTCAACTCAAACACTTGTCTTCAGGCTTAATTAGCTCAGAGATATAAACAGATGGATGGCCTGGGACCCAGAGGGTTTAGTCTTGAGCAATGCAGTTTTATTATCAGGGAGTTTTGAAATTTTTGTTGGAGAAGTACGTCAAAACTTAAAAAATGCCTTTAAAAAATTTAGAATTTTGAAAGTATATATACTTGAAGGTGACAGAGTTTTGTGTGTATCTCTGTATGTTTGTGGATTTTTCTTTTTGTAACTTTTTATTTAGATATAATTTCAAACTTACAGAAAAGTTGCAAGAATAGTACAAGGGACACCCACTATTCCTTTACCCAGATTCACCCATTGTTTTTATTTACCCCATTTCTTTTTCCATCCTTACTCCTTCCTTCTCCTCTCTTCCCTCTACACACACACACACACACACACACACACACACACACACACACACTGAAACATGTATTTTTTTTTTCTGAACTATTTGAAGTCAAGGTGGATGTCTGCTGTCTTTACTCCTAACACTTCAGTGTATATTTCTTAAGGACAGGCCATTCTTCTAAATAATCACAATACAGTTATCAAAATAATAAAATTTAATATTGATACAGCATTATTACCTAATCTGTAGTCCCTTCTTAAATTTCATCAGTTGTCTCAATAATGTCCCTGTGACATCTCCCCACAGACCAATGTAGGATAACACATTGCATTTAGTTATCATATCTCCTTTATCTCAACTTCCTTTGTATCAGTTGACTTTGATTTCTGAAGAGTTCAAACCGGTTATTTAGTAGTGTTCCTGTATCAGATTTGTGTGGTGTTTCCTCATGCAGTCTGGGTTCTGCAGTTTTGGCAGAAGTACCACAGAAGTGGTGGTGTGTCCCACAGTGTCTCACCAGAAGGCACATGGTGTTGATTTTCCCTTAACTGGTGATGTGAGTTTCGATCATTTGATTAGGGGGGCTTCACTGGTTTCTCCACAGTGAACTTAAACTCCCTCGTTACATTTAGTAAGGACTTCATGGAGAGATACTTTGAGACTATGTAAATAGTTTGCTCCTCTTCAAATTGTCACCCATTTTAGCAACCATGATGGTTTTCTAACTCTTGTTATTTCTTGTGTATTTGTTAGTTGGCATTCTGCTACAAGGAAGAGCTTTCTCTTCTCCCCCATTTATTTATTCATTTATTTATTTGCATTAGTATGGGCTCATTGGTTCCTATTTTATTCAGTGGTGATAATTCATTACTATTTATTTTGATACTTAGTTTGACACTGATTTGACTGGTGGGAGCCCCTTCAGGCTGACGTCTGGGTCATTTTGATAAGTTGTCATCATTCTTTGAGCACTTCCTTACTTTCTGGCACAATAAGATGTTCCAGATTCATTTTATATTTTCTCTGCCCCAGCCCTGGAATGAACATTCTCCATTCAAAGAATCTTGGTTCCTTTTTATGGAGAATGGTATTTAGAAACCAAGATTGTGTGTGTGTGTGTGTGTGTGTGTGTGTGTGTGTGTTAGTGGTAAAGGAAACTACGGAAACAGCATTATGGAATATTACATATGCTAAATCATTGTGTACTGTATGTATGAGTATGTGGTGCATGTGTGTGTTTAAGGCTACAGGTTTCAAACAGAAGAGCATTTATTTTACATGTAATAATCATAAGTTTTGACAAGAAAGAAATACATTTTTCATTTCATAGTAAATGGCATTACACAGTTTTGAGTACTAAATCATCTTGACATTTATGAAGGACCAAATGGAAAGTAGGGAACTGAGTGTGTTAAAATATAAAGCCATCTTTAACTGTTCTATTAAAAAGCAAAGATTTATTTTCCATCTGTGATCTGAATGTGCCTATTTGTGTTCTCTTCCATGGCAGTGGAATTTCTTTGGAGCCACACGACAGAGAGCATGTGTGTTGGATATATGTCAGCCCAGGATGGGAAAGCCAAGGTAAGCGGGAAAACTGGGGCATAACCTGAAAACCTTGCAGCTGTTGCATGAACCTCTAACCACTGAAGTTGATAAAAATGTATTTTTTTCAGCCTCTGTTGAGCAGTAGCTCTGTGATCTTTATGAGAATCTGATTAAGAACAGTTAATGATCCCAAAGAGAAACAGCAGATCTTTTTAGCTTTTGATGACAGAGCAGGGGAGATTAGGAAACACTACCCCCACCCCCTTTATTTTCACCTTGTTCTTCCTCAGCCATCGTGAATAACTGGAAAAGAAGAAACTGGGGATTGGGAAGAGAAAATGGGAGTAGAGCTGATGGGCTGACAGGGCTGAGTGATTTAGCAGGGAGTGTTGGAATAGATCAAGGAAACTGAGGTAAAGAAAGCTGAGTGCCTAGACATCACCCTGCATGTGCAAGGGTGGAGGTGGCTGAGGTGCTTGCACATATGACTTGTCTAGTGCTCTGGTGTGTTCTGGCATGCCCTTGCACCGTGTCCTCGTGAGCAGAGTCAAAGGTCTGTACTCTGTGTGACACGTGCCTGTGGCATGCATCCCTCAGTGAGTCACAATCACATAGACATACACAGCTTCTCATGCATTGCTTGGTTTCCCTGCATCCATGATGGGTGAGTCTATATAAGAAATATAATTTATGGATTTTAGTTTATACTGGATTCATGTTCTTCTTCATAAAATTTTTAGAAACAGCTGTGGCATATGATGTTTACTTGGTATTAAGTACCTCAATTGCAAAGCTGTGAAGTTGGGCAGCCTCTTTTTTAAAGGACATAATTTATTTTGCACATTTGGAAATATAAGTAAGGAAACTTCTGATATAAATGTCTGATATAGATTGAATCATTAACGAATTAAGGATACATGTAACAAATTAAGGATACATGTCAGTTTATTGCTAATTTATTTGTTACTTAACTAACCCATCCAGTCTGGCCTCTGTATATTATCCAGCAAGCCAGTAGCATCAAGAGCATTTCATCAGACAAAGATTGGCTTATATTTGTAACAATGTTACTGAGTTCTCCTCCTCTTTGTCTTACCCTCACCTAATACAATATTCATATTATACTAGTAGACTTATTTTATAGGAGACTGCACGGAAATTGCCTTGTTTCATAGCATATACAGAAGGAAATTATAGCTGCTTGTTTTAAAGCAGACTTTTGAGGGGTGCCTGGGTGGCTCAGTCTCTTAAGCATTCAACTCTTGATTTCAGCTCAGATCATGAACTCAGGTTTGTGAGTTCAAGCCCTGTGTTCGGGCTCTCTGCTGGCGTGGAGCGAGCTTAAGATTCTCTGCTCCTCACCCTCCCCACTTGTTCTCTCTCTCTCTCAAAAATAAATAAATAAATAAACAAACAAACAAACAAACAAACAAACAGAAAATAAAGATGATTTTTGAGTTTAGAGTAACATTGCCTAATAGAATTTTGGGTGATGACTGAAATGTTTTATATTTATATTGTGTTGTCCAGTAGGTTAGCCACTAGTCATATGTGGCTGTTGAGCACCTGAAATACAGCTAGTATGCCTGAGGAACAGAATTTTAAATTAGTTTAAATTTAATTTAAATTACTTATTTTTAATTTAGATAGCCACATGTGGTGAAATGGCTACCGTATTGAACAGCACAGGCTTAAAGAATGAGTGGAAAAATGGTTATTCAAAAAAGTATTTTCAGAACATTCTTTTCTTCCCAATGACAAAACCATTCCCAACTATAAAATAAGCCTGAGAAGCCACAGTAATGGCTTGCAGCCATTTAAGTTTCTCTCACCCCTTACATATTGACTCTAAGCTAAAATTGCTTTTTAATAAAGGAACATATATGAGGTAGACTTTAGTACTGAAGCCAGTGTAGTCTGATGGGGGTACACCATCATGTTATTAAGTCCCTTGAGCGGAAATGTTCTAGTTATCCCTGCTGGTGGCCTGTGGAAGACACCTTACTATTTAACATGAAATATGGGTAGTAAAGAGAGTGGAGAGTCCTACATTGAGCCCAAAGATGTTTGGCCTCTAGTTGCATTGCTTGACATCTGGTGGACGTGGTTTTCATATTGCTGGTAAATTCTCCAGCTGGTAGTCTTGATTGGGCCAACAGATACAGCTGCTCCTCTTGCCTCACTTGTAAATTATGTTTTTGACCTTCCTTGCAGAGAGTTAATCCCTCCCCCTTTCTTCCTCCTTTGAGCCTGTGGCTGCAAATGCTTTCCAGAAAGAAAAAAAACCCCAAAACACTAATGCTTTGGCTGCTGAATTCTATTGATCAAAAAAACCCATCTCTTCTGTCATAAAGGCTGGAATTTTATTGTATTGCAAGTAAGACAATGTTATAAATGAGAAGCTGGGCTCAAAAGAGAAAGCGGCTATAGCAAAGTTTGTATTCCTTATAAGAAAGTAAGCTTTTGGCCTACCCCTCTGGTTTCCTGACTTCTATGAAAAAGTTGTTGAATTAATGGCATGCCCGTTCAGCATGATGACTGGTTTGTGAAACATGCTCTCACATAATATTGAGATCCATGGTAGCAAATGAGAAAGAAGGCATATTTAAAAACTAAAACTAAAACAAAACCAACAACAACAAAGCACACACATTTTTTAAATTTAAAAACTATTTCTAAAAAGTTTTTTTCGTTTCTTTTTTTTTAATTTGGACTTCTTGTTACCAAACTCAGAAACTAAAGCCACCTGGCCATTTGAACATTTTATATAAGCTAGCTATGTTCAGTCTAAGTTAAGGCCTTGAATTAAAGCTCACCTCAAAATCATAGTGCTTAAAAAAAGCTGGATAATAAATATTATTGTAACCAGAGTCTATATACAATTTGAATAAATAGAGGTAGGTTCTTTTACAAATTTCTTTCTTTTCTTTTCTTCTCTTTTTCATATAGAACATTCTTTTAATTATATCATTTTAATTTAATTTCTAAACCTTCTGTAGCATAAGTTAGAGATTTTTTTTTTATTAAACCAAAATTAGGGCATTGATACCAGTTGGATTTAAAAATCAGATTGCCTATATCCTGCCCAGATAGTAGTTAATGAACAGTTTTTAATAAACACCCAGTGTGCATGGACTACTGTAATAAAAACAGATGTTAAAACTGGCATGGAACTTATTGAAGTGTAATAAGTGAAACCTAGGTTTATTTTACAGTTTTATAACTTTCTATAACAGTAGTGAAAATACTGTTATAAAAATTCATTCTTGAGGAAGAGCAGGCTGTTTTATGGTCTTAAAGTGTTTCCCCACAGATATCTTATTAGTTGCAGAAAAAATAATATATATATAATGGGGAAACCAGGCAACAACTTGACCTTGTGATCAAAATTAATGTGACTGGTGAGGGGCAGATGGACATCATTTGCCTCTGGATGTGATAACCTGAGAAAGACACAACATCGCTTTTGTAGTATTCCATCTGGAAGTGCATAACCTGAATCTAATCACAAAGAAACATCAGACAAATCTAAAATGAAGAACATTCTATGAAGAAAGAAAAAAGGGATTATATTCTTAAAAAATGTCAGTGTCATAAAAGACAAAGGCTGAGGGAAATGCTCCAGATTAAATAATACTAGAGTCTTGGCAACTAAATGCAATACTTGATCCTAGACTAGATCCTACATGGGAGGGGAAAAATGCTATAAATGCATCATTAGGTCAATTTACAAAATTGAAATATAGATAGTAAAAAGTGTTGTATCATTCTTAAATTTGTTATAACTGTACTGTGGTATATAAAGAAATATTTTCACGCTTAGAAAATACACACTGAAGTATTTAGGGATAGAGGGCCATAATATATACAGTATCTTCTTAATGGTCCAGAAAAAATATATGGATGGATGGATGAATGGTTAGATAGCAAAGTAATAGAGCAAAATGTTATCAATAGGTGAACCTGGGTAAAGGATGTATGGATGTTCCTTGAACTATTCTGTAATTTTGAAATTGTTTTTGCATAGAAATTTTTAAAAATATATCACCCTTGGATATTATGGCACATTTGATAAGTTTTGAAATGAATAAGTATTGGAATGAGTGCAGTGCCAGGTAGCTGGAGCCTGGGTTCTCCCCCAACTCTGTTTATTTAGTGTGATCACTCTGCCTCTTGGGAACTCAAGAGTCCTCATCTGTAAAATGAGAATAAGAATACCTTACTATGCCTTAAGTCCTTTCTGGGATAAAGTACGATAACAACAAAGAAATAAAATCTGTCTCTCTGAATATGGTTGACTGGATTCTATTTAGTCCTTGATATATTATGGATATATTATATATATTATAGATATTTGAATATATTATGATCCTAGATACTTGCCTCCAATCTGCAATCTGCAAAATTCTAAATTCTACATTCCAGATTACATAAGCAGATATATTGCTATTCAATTTTCAGTACAATTTTTGCAATCCCAATGTAGTGTATTTACCATGTTTTGTTTTTTTTGAAGATAGTTTCTGAGGCTTTAAAAAAATCTCGATAAACATCTATTTAGAAGGGTTAGAACAGATGGGATTTTTGAGAATTTTTTGTTAGGCTTAATGTACCTCTCAAATAAAATCATAAGAGGAAGACAAATATAAAATGGGAGGTAAACAAGAAGCAGTTATCAAAGGAATTGAGAAAGAGATTTCCATTCCCAATTAAGATGAAGACACTTTTGCTCCTACCCCCAACAATGAGAATGAGCTGGATAAACTATAAAATCATAAATTTAAGAAAGCATCCAAAAAACTGAATATGCTAGAAAAACCTAAGTGAACTAAGGCCCAGAAAGACTTTTAGGACAGAAAAAACCTCTTGACTGATTTATTTCTGGCAGAACAATGGGAAGAGGAGTAAAACTGATCTAGAAGAATATAAAGAGAAACCAGCCAAACTTTCAATGAACTATTTATAGCCTCATGTGAGTGGTGTGACAGATTAAAATCCTAAGAAGCCCCAGTCACAGGGTGAGTCTTGCACCCACCACCAGTTCTTCCCTATGAAGCCTTCACCAAATGAGCACACCAAGAGCTTGGAACATGGCAAAGAACTGAGAGTGATTCATCAAGGTGTGTAGGATTTGCACCAAGTACATGGCAGTAGCCAAAGAAAGACTGGAGGTAGCGCGGGAGAACTGAGAGACATCTCCCTGAGGTATAGTGGCCCTTTATCAAATACAAGGCAGTTGCAAGAAAAGGCTGGGATAAAAAAAAGAAATGAGAAGAAACCTTCCTTATTCCTACAAGGTATATAGGACCTTCAAGGGCAAGGCAGCATACAGTTGAAGTCTAGTGCCTGGGCAACAGGGTGAAGAAATATGCCATGGCATGGAAAGCTGGGGGAGGTTATCAAGAGCAAAGAGAAACCTAAGCAATCCAGAAATCTGGTGGCTCAGCTATAACAAAGAGAAATCTCCCATGATTAGAATATGGGCAGCTGGATTATAAGACATAGAAAAGTCTTCAGAATCTCATCAGGGCTCAGATCCCAGACCTTGCTTAAGGGAAATTCCTGATCCAGACCTCAAAATATTAGCCAATAGTGAACTAAATCTAAAACTACCACAAAGTGCAGAACCAGCTCACCTAGAGATTAGACTGACTCAGAGTCCTAACATAGAGGGAGGGAGTTTGCCATTTTCTTAGGATAAATATTATCTATTTTGAATATAATTTACTGTTCTCTTACATGCAGTGTCTGGCATACAATAAAAATTAGGAGTCCTCTGGAGCACCTGGGTGGCTTAGTCAGTTATGCAGCCAACTCTTTTTTTTTTTTAAAGATTTTATTTATTTATTTATTTGACAGAGAGAGAGACAGTGAGAGAGGAAACACAAGCAGGGGGAGTGGGAAAGGGAAAATCAGGCTTTCCCGCTGAGCAGGGAGCCCGATGCAGGGCTCAATCCCAGGACACTGGGATCATGACCTGAGCCGAAGGCAGATGCTTAATGCCTGAGCCACCCAGGTGCCCCAACAGCCAACTCTTGATTTCACTCAGGTCATGATTTCAGTGTCCTGGGACTGACTCTGCGTTAGGCTCCCCACTCAGCGGGGAGTCTGCTTTAGGAGACTCTCTCTCCCTCTGCCCCTCCCCCTACCCTTTCTCTCTCTAAAATAAATACATTAATAAATCTTAAAAATTTTAAAAAAATTTATGAGTCCTCTGAAGGAGCAGAATAAAATCAGTCAATGGAAGCTTATCCCCACAGATAACCTGGATGTTGGAATTAGTGGAGAAGGATTATAAAATAGTTGATAACTATAAAAAGAAATAACAAAATGGAAATGGAATGACTGAAAAGTACAATATCAGAAACAAAGAACTTATTTGATGGACTTAACAGGAGATTGAGGTGGAAAATATGATTAGTGAACTTGAGAACCAGTCAGTATAAATTGTCCAAACTTGAGCACAAAATGGAAAATGAATTTAAGAAACTGAAGAAAGTGTCTGACCTGTGGAACTATAACA
This sequence comes from Eumetopias jubatus, assembly GCF_037043125.1. Lineage (NCBI taxonomy): Eukaryota > Metazoa > Chordata > Mammalia > Carnivora > Otariidae > Eumetopias > Eumetopias jubatus. The sequence continues at coordinate 101,825,961 of NW_028274815.1, forward strand.
ACTGGTCTAAGATATGTGCATTTGGAATTATATAGCTGTAAAGTTCTTACATTGTTTATAAGACAGTATGTTAGTATTTGGATGTAGTTTGAGATAAGTAAAGGATGCTTTTTAATTTCTAAGATAACAAATTTAAACATAAAAAAATCAGTACAAGACATATAAGAAAGTATACTACAAAATACTCAACCAAAAAATAGGTCAGAAAAGAGGAATAGAAAAACAAAGAACATATGAGACAAATAGAAAACAAATACTGAAAGACTTAAACTCAATTTTAGCAATAGTTACATTAAATATGAATAAACTAAACACTCAATTTAAAAGGCAGAGATTTTCATATTGAAAACAATCTCAGAAGACCCAACTATATAGTGTTTATAAGAAATGCACATTAAATAGACTCAGACAAAATTGATAGTAAAAGTATGGAAAAAATGTATGTGCAAACACTAAACATAAGAAAGTTGGTGTGGCTATATTAATGTCAGACATAGGAAACATTATAAGATAAAGCAGGACATTACATATTGATAATATGGCCAATTCATCAGGAGGACATAAAAATTCTAATGATGTATGTACCTAGTAAAGGAAGCAAAAATTGAGAGAACTATAGGGGAGGAACAGACAAATCTACAATATGGTTGGAAATTTTAACATCCCTCTCTCAGTATTAAGTAGAATAAAAATTAGTGAGTGTATGAACAACACTATGGTCCAACTTGACCTAAGTGATATTTACAGACACCACACTCAACAAGTTACTCTTTTCAAGTTCATAAGGAATACTCACCAAAAGAAATTAGAAATTATTTCAAATGGAATGATAATGGAAACAACATGTCAGAATTTATAGGATACAATGAGAACATTAAAAGAAAAAGTATATCTTTAAATGCTTAGAGGAGAAAATTTATTTTATTTTATTTTATTTTGAGAAAATTTAAATAAATGTTAAATTTCCATCTTAAGCTTTAAGGAGAATAAATACAAAATAATCAAAATAAAAGTAAAAAAAGATAATGTAGAAAATTAAAAATAGAGAAAAATCAACAAAGCCATAAATTGGTTCTTTGAAAAAAGTTAATAAAATTGAAATAACCTTAGAAAGAATGGTCAGAAAACAGAAAATAATACAAATTACCAATACCAAGAATGAAAGAGGAATATTAGTGTAGAATCATAGATCCTACAGACATTAAATGGATAATAAGGTGATAAAATGAACAACTTTATTACATTCAGTAACTTAGGTGAAATTCATAAATTCTTTGAAAAAACCCAACTTATGGAATCTAACACAGAAAGTTGGAAATAAGCATATATATAATTAAGAAATTGAATTTATAATCAAAATCTTCTCACAAAGAAAACTTCATCCCCAGATGGTTTCACTGGTATGTTATATCAGACATTTAAGGAAAAAATAATACAATCTTTCAACTATTATCTTGGGAAAACAAGGCAGGGGGAATGCTTTCCAACCCATTTTATAATGTGAGCGTAACCTCAGTATCAAAATTTGACAAACATGTTACAAGGAAAACGACAGACCAATACCCCTCCTAAACATAGGTGCAGGAATTCTTAATAAGTTAATTATTTTTTAAAAAAGATTTTATTTATATAGTATACATTAAAAATGAATGATGTACTGTATGGTGACTAACAATAAAAAAAGGAAGTTTTAAAACATTTTATTTATTTATTTTTTAAAAAGATTTATTTATTTGTTTGAAAGAGAGAGCACGCACAAGCTGGGTGAAGGGCAGAGGGAGAAGTGGACTCTCCGCTGAGTAGGGAGCCTGACATGGGACTGACATGGGACTCAATCCTGGGACTCTGGGATCATGACCTGAGCCGAAGGCAGGCACTTAACCAACTGAGCCACTCAGGTGCCCAAGATTTTATTTATTTGAGAGAGAGAGAGCGAGCGACAGAGAGCACAAGTGGAGAGAGAGGCGGAGGGAGAGGGATAAGCAGACTCTCCACTGACTCTCCACTGAGCAGGGAGCCAGATGTGGGGCTCAATACTAGGACCCTGAGATTGTGACCTGAGCCAAGGCAGACACTTAACCAACTGAGCCATCAGGTGCCCCTTTAATATGTTAATCTTTAAAAAAAAAAAAAAGGAAAGAAAGAAACGAGGTATAACTTCTGAAAAGAAAGGAACAGACAAAAAGGCACCAGTATCTTTGTGATATGATGTAGACCTAGAAAATCCAAAGAGTTCAATTCAGAATTATGAATTTAGGAAGAGCAAGTAGAAAATAAAGATACAAAATTCGGTATCTTCTGTTTATAGAAGCAGTAAAAAAAAATTAAACCTAGAGTTACTATATAACTCAGCATTTCCACTCCTAGATATATAGCCAAGAGAATTGAAACTATGACCACACAAACACTTGTGCACAGATATATTATAGCAGCATTATTCATAATAGCTACAAATACCCATCAACTGGTGAATGGATAAACGAAATGTTACGGAATGTAGATTAGTGGTTGCTAGGGTTGCTGGGGGAGGAGAGTGTGAGAGTGAATGCTAATGGGTACAGAGTTTCTTTTTGAGGTGATAAAAGTGTTCTGGAATTGGAGCTGCACAACTTTGCAAATGTATTAAAACTACTAAAATGAACACTTAAAGGGTGAGTTTTATGATATGTGAACAAATCTGTTAAAATATCCCAACAAATCTATTAAAAATATCAAACTGTACTTTACTGTATTAACCAAAACAAATGAGAAAAACCGTATGATCATCTAGATATCATATCCTTATTTCAACTTCCATTCATGATAAAAATCCTTACAATACCAGAAATCTGATAAATACCTCAATTTGATAAAAGGCATCTACCAAAAACCTACAGTTAAAAGCATACGAATTGGTGAAATCCTGTACACTTTTTTTCTAACATTGAGAACAGACAAAGAGGAGGTCCACTCATTACTTCTATCTAGTATTTTATCAGAATTCCTAACCAGTACAATAAAGCAAGTAAAAGAAATAAAAGACAAAAGTTGGAAAAGAAGTAAAAACTGTAGTTATTCTTAGATGACATGGAATGATTCTAACAAATGATGTGCAAGACCTGTCCTCTGAAAACTACAAAGCCTTGATGAGAGAAATAAAACATAACGAAATGGAAAAATATGCATGTTCACGGATTGAACTCAATAATGTTAAGATAGCCATTCTTTCCAAATTCATCCATAGATTCAAAGCAATCCCAATAAAAATTTTAGTAGTTTTTTAAATAAGAAATTGACAAGCTGATTTCAAAATTTCTGTGGAAATGCAAAGGACCTAGAATTGTAAAAATCAACTTTAAAAAAGACCAAAGTTAGAGGACTTAACTGATTTTGAGACTCGCTATAAAGTTACTATATAAAGGCAGTGTCCTCTGGTGAAAGAGACAATCCTAAACCCAGTAATATCAGAACTTTGAGATCAGTAGGAATACCACTCTCCCTTCTGCAATTTCACACAACTAAAGGAATAAATCACCAGATTTGTGGATATAGCAGGGTTCATAAGACAACATTGCAGGATTTATAAAAACATTGCCTCAGAAATTCAGATGGAAACTTGTGTCTCAAGAAGAAATTGAATGTATCCAACATGGAGATCTGGAATAATCACTAGCAATGTGGCTGCTGTTATGGTTATCAGATAAAAGAATTGTCTTTACAGTAAAGGACTTCCAGAATGACAAATAAGAAAGTATACATTCAACAACTTTAATAAAATAGTCTGAAAAAAATGAAAAAAAATCTAGATGGATACCAGTATCTTCTAATTTATCTTGGTCAACTTCTTCAACAAGCTTACCTAATTGTTTATATACTTTATATTTATTAAAGTATACATTTTAAAATATTAAGTCTATGAATTTACTCCTGGTCATCAAGTATTGCCAGTTGAACTGTTAAAAGCACACAGTGTCTAGTGTGCTATCATAAGTTTTCTATAATTTCACTTTTTTTCAGTGTGTTTAGAGATGGAAAGAATTGTATTAGGCGGAATTGGTGCTTTAGGAAAATGATCTTTCTGAAATTGGATGAGGATCAATGAAATAATTACCCTACTATTTGTAATCCTTTAGCATTTTTTCATTCATAAGTATAACTTGCTATGTAAGTGTATCTTCTCTAAAAGATAATAGTATAACCTAAGTAAAACAGGTGACTTTGGGGTGTTGAGACCATTAACTTTTTCTAACAATGTTTGATGGCCTCATAATATCAACCTAGATATTTACCTAATTAAAGCAATTTATAAAGCTTTAAGGTCTTCTATGCCAAGAATTTGTGCCACTGTGAAAGTAAATCCTCACAAGCTAAATAAATTTTTTTCTATACCTTTAAAAAAAATAAAAACATTATATTGAGTGAATACAGCCAGACAACAAAAGACTACTTTGTGATTATTCCATTTATATAAGGTATGCTAGATGAAAGAAATCCAAAAGTGGTTGCTTCAAGAAAAGAAGCACGAGGGAATTTGGAATGTAATAGAAATATATTTTGTATGAAAATTTTCTGTATTGGGACACCTGGGTGGCTCAGTTAAGCCTCTGTCTTCAGCTCAGGTCATGATCCCAGGGTTCTGGGATCAAGTCTCCCATCAGGCTCCTTGCTCAGTGGGGAGTCTGCTTCTCCCTCTGCCTGCCCCTCCCCCTACTTGTGCGCCCATGCTCTCTCTCTCTCTCTCTCTCTCTAACAAATAAATAAAATCTTAAAAAAAAAAAAGAAACTATTTTAGAAAAAAAGAAAAGAAAATTTTCTGTAGAGGTTTTGGTTTCAGTTTCATGGTTATACGAATGGTCAAAAGTGATAATGCTTTACTTAACATCTTGACATTTTATCATATCTGAATCAAACCTCTGTTTTTTAAAAGTCTAAGGAAAGGTATTATCAGGCCTGTCTTTAAGTAGCACTGTGGTGTAATGATAAAGAGAATGGGCTTTGGAGTTAGCCAGACTTGGATTTCCATCCTGTAGCTCCTGCTTGTTTATAACCTGGGGCAGGTTGCAACTCTGACCCTTGATTTCCTCATATTTTTTTTTTTTAAGATTTTATTTATTTGTTAGAGAGAGAGAGAGAGAGCACGCACAAGCCGGGAGAGCGGCAGGCAGAGAGAGGAGTAGGCTCCCTGCTGAGCAAGGAGCCCAATGCGGGACTTGATCCCAGGATCCCGGGATCCCGACTTGAGCCGAAGGCAGATGCTTAACTGACTGAGCCACCCAGGTGTCCCAGTTTCCTCATATTTAAAGTGAGAATACTAGTGATGCTGTCATAGCATCCTGAAAATTAATTGAATAATATAGCTGAAGTATGTATGTATATATTAGAGCTACATGAATGATGATGGGGGATGGTGGTGGTGGTAGAAGTTGTAGTGACTTTCTCAAGGCTTTCACGGCTTCCACGGCTCCAAAGCCTTCTTTACACTGTAATTCTACTCCCAAAGGTGCCATTTACATTGTCTGTGACAAGAGTAGTACCGCCTGAATTTTCATCCTGCGTCTCTGGTGGAGATGGTGGCGGTTATTCCATTTGACAAAATGTAACTCTAACTCGTAAATATAAACCAACTGCCAAGTGAATTCAGAAACCCCAGAAAAATAAGTGAGTTCAGAAATCCCAGAAAAACAAAATAATTGTTTGAAGTTACAAGAACACACACACATACCCTCCAGCCCTGCAGTTCAGGCTAATTTGACAGTAATGCCCTTTCAAAAAGCTGTCTGACTAGAGGACTACCAGCTTGATAGCATCACAAACTTCAGTTTTTTATTTACTCTAAGATTTGCCTGCAGGTTTTCTGTTAAGCTCACCTCACTGAATAATTTTTCTTTTAAAGGAGGGAAAAATGTTGCTACTAGCTACTGCTGAATTTCTCTTGTGTGACCCTTCAACATACAGGCAGCCTTCTTAGATTCTATTGAGCACTAGACGGTGGAACACCTAGGGGTATATTGCCCATGAATTCCTTAAAAGAGCTCCATGATGGTACCCAGTGGAATTCAGTCACTGGATTTATTGGACCATATGTTAGATTTATGAAGATCACCTAGATACAAGTTGGCCTTAGTCTAAACCAAATTTTAACTGCTTTTGGCAATCTAGTCCCCATATTGAAGGAGCCTGATAACTGAAGGAACCTGATCCTTGGCAGGTTGCCTAACCTACCTCCCTGAGGCAGTTGCCTCAGGGAGGTAGGTTAGGCACCACCAATAAGCTGTGTACTAAGCAAACATCCCAGACAGCTAAATTTGCCAGATGCGCTTGTAGAACACAAGGAAAAGTGGCTAATCAGTGATTTTATTTGTACCTTTCAAGCTTGCCCAGAATTTCAAATATAGAAAAATTGCATTTCTTTTCCATGCTGTTAGGACTGCCAGGAGGATCCCTTTAGGTCTATTTAGAAAGTCCTTTAGGCAAACAGGAGAAGACTGTCTAAAACTGAATGTGTGAAAAACAAACTTTGAGACAGAGGTCTCCTCAGCCTCAAGTTTATTTCTAAGAGCAATCGGTAATTTTATTTTTGCCTAATAAGTCTTATTCCATCAATTTCTTCCAAATGATTCATTGACATTGCTTCAAAGCAATAAGGAGAATAAACAAGAGAGAATTCACCATGTTGGCAAGAGCATAAATCTTCTCAGAGGTATTAGCCGTATTTATCCACATAAATCTCATTTTAATCATGGTGTAGGGTTAGATCTTTGCAAAGATAAATATGTCTATCACCTGGACCTGTAAACACTGGATGTTAGTTGAGGTGAAGTGAATAAGCCTTTTTGTTGTTGTTGCTGTTGCTGCTGTTGTTGTTATAGCAACATGAAAAAGAATGAAACATTACTTTCCCTACTTCTTCATAGTTACATAGTCATCAGTCTACATACTTCACATCAGGTGTGAGTTGAACATTAGAGTGTTATCTTGTTACCTTTAGTACCCAACATTTTAGGTAAATATGTACCTTCCCAAGGCAGACTGTTTGCCTACAAGACGATCATGGCATGTAACTGAGACAAGTGTCCTTGAGAATGATTGCCCTCATTACCCACAGTGAGTGAGTAATGGTTGTAATAATTCTGTAATAATTCTGTAATAATATTATTACAGAATAATATTATTATCTGTAGTAATGATTACAGAATGCTGTTTTCTTTCTTTTGGTTATAAAGCAAATGAAAGGAATCTTTTCTTGTTTTTTGAAAATTTGTAAAATTTTTAATTGCAGTGTAGTTGATGTATGATATTAAATTAGTTTTAGGTGTACACTACAGTGATTCAACAATTATGTATATTATGAAATAGGTACCATAAGTGTATTACAGTATTATTGACTATATTCTCCATGTTGTACTTTTCATCCCCATGACATTTATTTTGTAACTGGAAGTCTGTACTTCTTAATTCTCTTCACCCATTTTGCCCCTCCCCCAACTCCTTCTCTTTAAGCAACCACCAGTTTATTCTATTTATGAGTCTGTTTATTCTATTTATGAGTTATTCTACTTATGAGTCTGTTTCTTTTTGTCGTTGTTGTTTACTTGTTCATTTGTTTTGTTTTTTAGATTCCACATGTAAGTGATATCATATGATATTTGCCTGGCTTATTTCACTTAGCATAATACCCATAATACCCTCTAGGTCCATCCACGTTGTTGTGAATAGCAAAACTTCATTCTTTTTTGTGGCTAAATAATATTCCATTGTGTGTATATACACCACATCTTCTTTATCCATTCATCTATTGATGAACACTTAGGTTGCTTCCATATCTTGGGTGTTATAAATAACACTGCAATAAACAAAGGGTGCTTTTGTTTTCTTTGGATAAAGATCCAGAAGTGGAGTTATTAGATAGTATGGTACTTCTATTTTTAGTTTTTTGAGAAACCTCCATGCTGTTTTTTCATATTGACTGTACCAATTTATATTCTTACCAACAGTACATGAGGGTTCTCTTTTCTCCACATGCTCATCAAAACTTGTTATTTCTCGTCTTTTTGTTATTAGCCATTCTGAGAGGTGATATCTCATTGTGGTTTTGATTTGAATTTCCCTAATGATTAGTAATGTTGAGCATCTTTTCATCTGTCTGCTGGCCATTTGAATGTCTTCTTTAGAAAAATGTCTATTTAGGTCTTCTGCTCATTTTTTGATTGGATTATTTTTAGCATTGAGTTGTATCCTTTAGATAGATAGATTGATTGATTGATTGATTGATTTGAGAGAGTGAGAGGGAGAGAGAATCTGAAGCAGACTCAATGCTGAGCACAGAGCCTGACATGGGGCTCGATCCCATGACTTGCGAAGTTTTGACCTGAGCTGAAACCAAGAATCAGACGCTTACCTGACTGAGCCATCCAGGCACTCCGAGTTCTTTATATAGTTTGGATATTAACTCATTATTGTATGTATCATTTGCAAATATTCTCTCCCATTCATTAGGTTGCCTTTTTGTCTTGTTGATGGTTTCCTTCACTGTGCTAAAAGTTTTTTAGTTTGATGTCAGGTCTCGATTGTATATTTTGCTTTTGTTTCCCTTGCTTGAGGAAACACATCCAGAAGAATATTGCTAAGCTTGATGTCCAAAAGATTACTGCCTGTGTTTTCTTTTAGGAGTATTGTGGTTTCAGGCCTTACATTTAGGTCTTTAATCCACTTTGAGTTTGTTTTTAGTATGGTGTAAGAAAGTGGTCCATATTCATTCTTTTGCATGCAGCTGTTTAGTTTTCCCAGCACCATTTATTGAAGAAACTGTCTTTCCTCCATTGTATTCTTGCCTTCTTTGTCATAGATTAATTGACCCTATATGTGTGCATTCTATGTGTCTGTTTTTGTGCCTGTACTATACTGTTTTGATTATTATAGTTTTGTAGTAAATCTTGAAATCTGGGATTATGATACCTCCAGCTTTGTTCTTTCTTAAGATTAGTTTGGTTATTTGGGGTCTTTTGTGGTTCCATACAATTTTAGGATTTTTTTGCTCTAGTTCTGTGAAGAACACTGTTGGTACCTTGATAGGGAGTGCATTGAATCCATAGATTGCTTTGAATAGTATGGACATTTTAACAATATTAGCTCTTTCCATCCATGAGCATGGTATATCTTTCTATTTATTTGTGTCACCTTTGATTTCTTTCATCAGTGTCTTATAGTTTTCAGAGTTTAGCTCTTTCACTATTTTTTTTATTAAAAAAACTTTTTTATTTGGGTATAGTTGACACACAATGTTACAATAGTTCCAGGTGTACAACATAGTGATTTAGTTTCTCTATACATTATGCTGTGTTCCCCACAAGTGTAGCTATCATCTGTCACTAAACAATGCTATTACAATATTGTTAACTCTATTTGATAATGACTGTTTTAGCCAGAAGGGAAGTTTTCCGATGTTATCACTTTTGACTACTACAGAAGTCTTTCACTTCTTTGGTTAAATTTATTCCTAGTTTTTATTCTCTTTAATTCAGTTGTAAATGGGATTGTTTTCTTTATTTTTCTTTCTATTATTTTGTTATTAGTGTATGGAAAAGCAAAAGATGTTTGTATATTGATTTTGTATCCTGAAATTTTACTCAATTCATTTATCAGATCTAATAGTTTTTTGGTAGAGTCTTTAGGATTTTCGATATATAGTATGTCATCTGCAAATAGTGACAGTATTGCTTCTTCCTTACCAATTTGGATGCCTTTCATTTCTTTTTTTCTTGTCTGATTGCTAGGACTAGGAGTTCCAGTACTATGTTGAATAAAATTTGGTGGGAGTTACATCCTTGTCTTGTTCATGTTCTTAGGGGAAAAGCTTTCAGCTTTTCACTGTTGAGTATGATGTTAGCTGTGGATTTGTCATGTATGGCCTTTATTATGTCAAGATATGTTCCTTCTGTACCCAGTTTGTTGAGAATTATCATGAATGGATGTTGAATTTTGTCAAATGCTTTTTCTGTATCTATTGACATGATCATATGATTTTTATCCTTCATTTTGTTGATGTGATGTATCACATTGTTTGATTTGCATATACTGAGCTATCCTTGCATCCCTGGAATAAATCCCACTTGATTTTGATGAATATTTCTGAATTTGGTTTGTTAATATTTTGTTGAGGATTTTTACGTCTATGTTCATCAGGGATATTGGCCTGTAATTTTCTTCCTTTTTTTTTTTTTTTTTTGTTCATGGTGTCTTTGTCTGGTTTTGGTATAGGAGTAAGACTGGCCTCAGAATGAATTTGGAAGCATTCCTTCCTCTTCTATTTCTTTGGAATAGTTTGAAAAGAATAGGTATTAACTCTTGTTTAAATGTCTGGTAGAATTCACTTATGAAGCCATCTTGTCTTGGACTTTCATTTATTGGGAATTTATGGTTACTGATTCAGTTTTGTTACTAGTAATTCATCTGTTCAGATTTTCTCTTTCTTCCTGATTCAGTCCCAGAAGGTTGTAAGTTTCTAGGAATTTATCCATTTCTTCTAGTTTGTCCAATTTTTTGGCATATAGTTTTATATAGTAATCTCTTATAATTTTTTGTATTTGTGTGGTATCAGCCATAACATCTCCTTTTGTGATTTTACTTATCTGAGTGTTCTCTCCCTCTCTTTTTGGTGAGTCTGGCTAAAGGTTTATCAATTTTGTTTATCTTTTCAAAAAACCAGCTCTTGTTCCCATTGATGTTTTCTTTTTCTTTCTTTTTTGTCTTTGTTTTATTTATTTCTGCTCTAATCTTTATTATTTCCCTTTTTTTACTAACTTTGGGCCTTGTTTGTTCTTCTTTTTCTAGTTCCTTTAGGTGTTAGAGTTAGATTGTTTATTTGAGATTTTTCTTGTGTCTTGAGGCATCATTCTTATTTCATGTTAACTTCCCAACTCAAAACAAAGTATTGGTTTCTATGATTATAAATATTCAGTATCACCCATTGATTTTATAAGAATTTTCATTACATTATTTCATTAAATTGGTGAGTGACAGGAGCTGGATCTGCCAAGCATATAGTATATGGGAGGTGCTAATGACCACCCAAGACTTAGCATGTATAGGCTTTCCATAGTTGCATCTTTAGTGAGTGATTCCATGTCAAGGCTTAGGGTAGAACTTTGAGCCTAGACTGTTGTTTGGATACATTTTGTCCCCACTGTCTCTCCTTCCCAGTAACCTCAGATTTGAGATCAAAAGCTGGATTCATCAGCAGATCAGCTTTTTTAAAATGAAAGTTTTATGTAAAAAATTTAATTTACACAAAATACAAATTTTAATAACATTTTTGTACAGGATTTAAACATTTTAAATATTACATAAAAATATGATTTTTCCCCCTTCTGATTTGTTTTATCCTCTAAGAGCAGATTTGACAACACTGGTAGCCACCCTATTGGTGGGGCCTGCCACTCCACTTTGACAGTCCTCCACCTGGCCTGCTTCACTCACAGGTGTTTGAGATTGATCCATGTTGTAGCTTTTGAACCCTAAGCAAAGTCTATCTGCTAGAGTACATTTTCATTTCAATACCATGCATTCATAAAATATAGTTTCTGTCATTTTAAAACCTTTATCTTGGGGTATCCAATCTTTCTAATCCTAGGATTAAAATTCTTTTAAGATAGTTGCAATGTATGACTTTTATGTCCTATAGGTAAAGCAGTGCTGTAAATTGGTGAAAACTTAACATTTTGGTAATAACTAATTGAGACATTTGGATACGGTTGAGCTATTCTCTCTATTTACATTCCTTTCAAATTCTTCTGGATGCTGTTAAGTGGTAGGTACTGATGATTGACTTTTATGCTCTTGAGCTGTTATCACTGCGTTATACATGTTTGAAATACACTGTCTTCTGTAGTGTTGAAGGGGTAAAAAGAAACTTAATTTACTATGAAGATTATATTAACAATTTGCCATTAGGAGATGCTCAAAGTACTTGGAAACAGCTTTTTCTTCACTTGAAATAGAAAATTGATATTGTTTTAAATGTCTCTCCTGTAACAGATGAAAAACCAAATAACCCCCTGATTTCTTCCACTGATAGTTCTTATGGATATTATGGTAAAATTTTGAATAGTTAGAACTGCCAACTACATTGCTTCATTAGAAATGTTTATAATGTGTATTTTAAGGATAAAAATGGAAGATCTTGGCAAAACAAGCTCTTAATAGGCAGTTAGTAATAAGTCCCAATAATCCCTTAATAGAACATACTTTCATTGAAATTTCTACACATTTCCAATGCCATATGGTTAGATAGGAAGACCTAGTCTTTAATATGATGACCTCTTAGATACAACAAGTTCCTGAATCTAGCATTTTTGCTTATGTATTTTTTTTCAATGTTTTTGTTCAGTAACCATATTTGGTACAAAAAAAGAAATAAGTACAATTTAGAAGAAAGTATTTCAAAGAGAAGAGGGTGACCAATTTAATCAGATGCAGTAGTCTAGTACCATGAAATTTGGTCTGAGGACAGAACATTGGATTTAGCATTGGAAGGCATTGCTTACCTTGATAAGAACTGTTTCACTGGAGTGGCCAAAGCAAAAACCTGATTGTAGAGCATTTACAGAGAGAACAGAAGGAAGAAACATTGAGGTAACAAGTACAGACAAGACTTTTGAAGAACTTTGCTGTAAATGGAAGTAAAGAAATGGAATGGTAACTGTTAGAGGAGTAGGTCTGGAGAGTTATTATTCTTTCCTCTTTCTCCAGTGCAACCAGATGCTTCACTTTATGTCCAAAACATTTTACAGATACATTTCTATAAAATGAGCAGAGGAAAAGTTGTCCAACTGTTGAGCCGTGACGTTCCCCAACATTTAGTTGTTGGTGCGGTGAGGAAGAACCAGCAAAAGGAGCTGAGGCTTCAGCATTAAAATAAAATAAGAGGACACTCTTTATAGTAGTTTGAGTGTGGCTAGAATTAAAGGAAGGCATTAACATTTGGGATGAGCTGGCTTAAAGAGTCACATAGAATTCTTTATTGAAATGTAGGGGAGGAAAATTTTTTCTCTGTCCTTCTAGGTTCTTTTAGCTGGTCTGTTAATTGAATTGACATAAAACAGATTAACAGGAGAAAAGTAAATTTAATTATGTACATATAGGAGTCCCATAAAAACCATTGAGACACAAGGACAAGTGAGTCAGTTGAGGCTTGTATGCCATCTGAGCTAAGGAATGGAATAGGGGCCTGGGAATTGCAAGGGGAGGAGGGTAATTCACAGTAAGAAGAGCAGATGTTTGGTAATTAGATGTTTGCCCTGCCCTACAGATAGGCCTTTCAGATACAATATTATCCCCAGTAATGGCTCTTTTTCTGGCCAGGCCTCCTATCTAAGTTCTTTTGAGTGGTTAAAGGTCTCAAAATTTTTTGATTCTGCTGGGTCTCAATTGCCCTCAGCTCAAAATAATCCACATGCCAAAGTGGCATATTTTGGGGTCATGTATTTTGCTCCCCCTTAGAAGGATGTCTAAGCCATTAAGTGCTCACATGCCTATCTTTGCTCTAAGAAGAGTGGGATGGGTTGAGCAATAAGTTTGTACCATTTCCCTGACATTTAACTGTGCACCTTTTTTTCAGAGAGCATTTCCCAGGATGTAGCAGGAGTTCAGCTTGGGACATACTGCTGTCTAGGTCCCAATGCCTTAGCAGTTAGTTCTTTGGCGTTTCATGGGTCAGATCAATAAGAAGTCAGGAAGCAGATGGTTTTGACAAGGAGAACTTTCTTCAAAGGGTTTGTTAGTGGTTTTCATTTTCACCCCTCCCAAATTCCTCACTGACAGATCAACTGATATTCTCAGGAAATAGTCCATTACACAAATGGTAGTTTCACTCTTTAAAATAGTTTAAACATTAGCCTTTCATTTCTTTTCAAATGCAAGATGCTCTTTTCAAGTGATGGTAAAAATCTATGTTATCTGGCAGCTTACCAAGCAGAAGATTGTAACTGACATTTTGGATTTTCACCCAGTATCAATCATCAGGATGTTTAGACTTCTGTACCAGGTTCTCTAAGAAGAGGCCATTGAGCTGTCTTTACCAAGGAATTAGTGGCCCAGAGCCTCCCCCTACAGAACTGAAGGTAAACCCCTTACACCTGGGCCTGCAGGACTCAGCTAGATCCTCTCCTCTTAGCTCAGCACCTCATGCCACCATTAGCCCCTCAGAGAAGAAATATCTTAGACACCATGTTATGTACCTAAGGTCACACAGCTACAAAGAGGTAGAGCTAAGATTCAGGCTGGATAGTCTGAACTCCAGAACCCAATCTTCTTGCCACTTAGTCGTCTGGTGAGGCCTAGGCTGGAGATGTATATTTGCGAGTCTCAGCATATGAATGCTTTTTTAAAACTCTAAGACCAGTTGAGATCACCAAGGGAGTGAACACAGAAGAAAGGAGGCCTAACTCCCGGGGAACTCCGCGTATATAAGTTGGTGACAGGAGAAGGAACCTGCCAGGGAGACTGAAAAGTTGTGGCTGTAGAGGTTGGGGAGAACCAGGTGAAATGGTGTCCTAAAGCCAAGGGAAAAAGGTGTTCCAAGGAGAATGGAGTGATCAGCTCATCCGGGTGCCATTGCTGGGTCCTGTGTGGACATTACAGTTTTTCGTTCATTCCTTTTCAGCAATGCTAGGAAATAGAGTGGTGACACAGTCCCACCTTCCAAAATGAATCTAGACACTAATAAAAGGACATGGATTAATGTATAGATTGTGTTGCCGCATTAGACACTCACTAAATCACCATACTACATAATTAAGAAGGTACAGGAAAATAATGGGAAGAAAAAAAAATTCAGCCCTGGCCCTGAGTGAATCCTTCTGGAATGCAGCAAGCTACCCCACATTAACTGCTGTTAACATTTTGGTATATTTCCTTCTGTTTTTGCAACTGTGATTTTTTTTTTTTTTACATACAATTGTGATTATGTGGAATACGTGGAATGACACCTACTAATTTATTCTTTTAAAATCATTTTTTAATATAAAAATAGTACATGTTCCTCTTAAAACATTTGATAAAGAAGAGTAAAGAAAATTTTAAAAATCATAGTAGAGAGTGTGAAAGGCCTCTACAACCTGAGGTAGGTATGCATTAACATTATGGTATCAGATATGTAGTTACATTTAGTCTGCATGACTTATCCACTGACCTTTCTTCCTGCCTGACCACCTACTTATCCAAGAGGTAGCTTAGGGACAGGTTTTGCTACTGCAGAGATGGGGGTGGGGTGAAAATCTAGCCTCCTGGGCCCCAACCTCAGATACTCTGATGTATTGGGTCTCAGTAGGTAGTCATAAAACTACCCTCTAAGAACACCTCTCAGTATTAGGCTGGGTCTAAGGAGCAGGTGATACAAAGTCCCAGGACCAATTGGGATTTTAATTAGTTCTTAGAGGAGCTATTAAATCTGTAACCTAAATTTTAGGAAAATTTAGACATGGATTTTTTGGAAAAATACTTACTCAAACATTTAGTGGGCCTTTCTAATACAAAACTATGTAGAATGTTAGAATCAGAAAGAACCCTGAATATAATTGAATTAAATTTTTCATCTTTACTGACAAAGAGGCTGAAGCCCAGAGAGCCAGTGACCTCTCAGTCCTGAGACTTACCTAGTTTGTCAGCAGCAGAGTTAAGGCTCAGACCCAGTTCTCTGAATCCCAGAATCATCCTGAAACTTGTTGGTAAAATTTGTGGCAGTAACTTTTCTCAGCAAATGCTATGTCACCCTGGGAGACTATACAGTCATTAGCCTCCTGAAATGAGAGGTGTGTCTCTTAACAGAGCTAGATTTAGAATCCTTCATGGTAAGACTTTGTGGGAATAAAGAGAACCCTAAATTTGGAGTCCACAAGCTTTCATTCAAGTCTCAGTTTTTCCACTTCCTCTGTGACCATAACAAACCACTTAACCATTCTGGGCCTTGCTTTTTTTCACCTGAAATACAGGTATAGTATACATCTGGATGCAAAAGCACTATGGAAATTAAAGTATTATGTAAATATAGGGACTTGGTATTTTTATTAAGATATCATAAGGAACTAGGTTCACAAAGAAGTAGTTTCTGCATCCTACAAAGACATAATTGCCTTCAGAGCAAGATCCATGTGTGTTTCATTCTTCTGTTCCCTCATAATAAGTGCAGAATAAATATTTGCTAAATAGTGGAGAGCTTTTATCACCTTTAGCAAAATGGAATACTCATGATAATTCTCCATGTGAGTGATAATAAATAGGTACTGTGGGACCTGCTATGTTTATGTGGATGCCTTCACAGGGCTTTTAAGTTAAAAATAGGAGAGCAGTCTTGTCTGATGTTGCCTGTCAAATGTGGTGTCCTCTGCATGGTAAAAGAAGTAACAAAAGTTGGCTTGAGACTGGAACAACATGCTGTTCTCATCAGACAGCATTTTAAGGCTCCTTGGACATGATATTTATATGTGAGAACAATAGAAATTTTTCCTCTTTGTAGCCTTGTTTCAGTACTAACAATGAAATTCACTATAATGCTGTTTTTGTTTTGTCCACATTCACCATTGGATCTTTTATGGTATCCTTGTTTTAAATGTGGAAAACTAGGTAGGGTGACATACAGTAAAATGACTAACATATGGCATTCATTCCTCATTCTGTTGATATTTCTGATTTGTTAGGTTGAACTTAGGAATTAGATTTTGAAATTGCTCTGGCCTATTTATTACTTTTAGTGCAAGACAATGATGGAATAGAAGTAAAACACTTGTTTTTGAATTCATTAACAATGTATACACAAGCTAAATGAAGTCAGCCTCAGAGAATGTTAAAACTTGAGGGGCTATTTGGGTGTTGAGTTTGAGAAGTTCT
The DNA here is from genome assembly GCF_037043125.1 of Eumetopias jubatus. Lineage (NCBI taxonomy): Eukaryota > Metazoa > Chordata > Mammalia > Carnivora > Otariidae > Eumetopias > Eumetopias jubatus. Next base: position 101,842,821 of record NW_028274815.1, read on the forward strand.
TTATAGATCTTGGATACCAGCCCTTTATCTGTAGTGTCATTTGCAAATATCTTCTCCCATTCTGTAGGTTGCCTCTTTGTTTTGTTGACTGTTTCCTTTCCTGTGCAGAAGCTTTTTATCTTGATGAAGTCCCAAAAGTTCATTTTTGCTTTTGTTTCACTAGCTTTTGGAGATGTATCTTGAAAGAAGTTGCTGTGGCCGATGTTGAAGAGGTTATTGCCTATGTTGTCCTCTAGGATTTTGATGGATTCCTGTTTCACATTGAGGTCTTTCATCCATTTTGAGTTTATCTTTGTGTATGTTGTTAGAGAATGGTCAAGTTTCATTCTTCTGCCTGTGGCTGTCCAATTTTCCCAGCACCATTTATTGAAGAGACTGTTTTTTCCATTCCATATTTTTTCCTGCTTTCTCAAGGATTATTTGACCATAGAGTTGAGGGTCCATTTCTGGGCTCTCTGTTCTGTTCCATTGGTCTATGTGTCTGTTTTTGTGCCAGTACCATGCTGTGTTGGTGATCACTGCTTTGTAATATAGCTTGAAATCGGGCAACGATTTCAAAGATGCCCCCAGCTTTGTTTTTCTTTTTCAACATTTCCTTGGCGATTCGGGGTCTTTTCTGATTCCATACACATTTTAAGATTGTTTGCTCCAGCACTTTGAAAAATGTCATTGGAATTTTGATCGGGCTGGCATTGAAGGTATAGACTGCTCTGGGTAGCATAGACATTTTAACAATGTTCATTCTTCCGATCCATAAGCATGGAATGTCTTTCCATCTTTTTGTGTCTTCTTCAATTTCTTTCATGAGTGTTCTGTAGTTCCTAGAGTATAGATCCTTTACCTCTTTGGTTAGGTTTATTCCAAGGTATCTTAATGGGTTTTGGTGCTATTGTAAATGGAATCATTTCTCTAATTTCTCTTGCTACAGTTGCATTATTAGTGTATAAGAAAGCAACTGATTTCTATGTATTGATTTTGTATCCTGCCACATTACTGAATTGCTATATGAGTTCTAGTAATTTGGGGGTGGAGTCTTTGGGTTTTCCACATAAAGTATCATGTCATCTGTGAAAAGAGAGTTTGACTTCTTCTTTGCCAATTTGATTACCTTTTATTTCTTTTTGTTGTCTGATTGCTGTTGCTAGGACTTCTAGTACTATGTTGAACAATAGTGGCAAGAGTGGGCATCCTTGACATGTTCCTGATCTTAAGGGAAAGGCTCTCAGCTTTTCCCCATTGAGGTTGATATTTGCTGTGGGTTTTTCATAGATGGATTTTATGAACTTGAGGAATGTTCCAGAAGGACATTCCCCATACTCTGAAGAGTTTTGATCAGGAAAGGATGCTGTATTTTGTCAAATGCTTTTTCTGCATCAATTGAGAGGACCATATGGTTCTTCTCTCTCCTCTTATTAATGTGTTCTATCACATTGATTGATTTGCAAATAATCAAGTCAAAAAATGGGCAGAAGACATGAACAGACAATTCTCTGAAGAAGACATACAAATGTCTAACAGACACATAAAAAATGTTCATCATCATCATTAGCCATCAGGGGAATTCAAATTAAAACCACATTGAGATACCACCTTACACCAGTTAGAATGGCAAAAATTGACAGGGCAAGAAACAACAAATGTTGGAGAGGTTGTGGAGAAAGGGGAACCCTCTTATACTGTTGGTGTGAATGCAAACAGTGTGGAGGTTCCTCAGAAAATTAAAAATAGAGCTACCCTATGACCCAGCAATTGCACTCCTGGGTATTTACCCCAAAGACACAGATGTAGTGAAAAGAAGGGTCCTGTGCACATCAATGGTCATAGCAGCAGTGTCCACAATAGCCAAACTGTGGAAAGAGCCAAGATGCCCTTCAACAGATGAATGGATAAAGAAGATGTGGTCCATACATACAATGGAATATTACTCAGCCATCAGAAAGGATGAATACCCAACTTTTACATCAACATGGATGGGACTGGAGGAGATTATGCTAAGTGAAATAAGTCAAGCAGAGAAAGTCAATTATCATATGGTTTAACTTATTTGTGGAACATAAGGAATAGCAGGGAGGACATTAGGAGAAGGAAGGGAAAAATGAAGGGGGGAAATCAGAAGTAGAGATGAACCATGAGAGACTAGGGACTCTGAGAAACAAACTGAGGGTTCTAGAGGGGAGGGGGGTAGGGGAGGGGTTAGCCTGGTGATGGGTATTAAGGAGGGCACGTACTGCATGGAGCACTGGGTGTTATATGAAAATAATGAATCGTGGATCACTACATCAAAAACTAATGATGTATGGTGACTAACATAATAAAATTAAATTAAAAAAAAAACAGCTTGAGGGGCTATTCTAGAGATAATCTAACCCAAAGTCCTCATTTTATAACTCAGAGACTTCACTGACTTTCTCAGTATCACAGAGGCTTAGGAAGTGAGCAGCAGAACTTATGACCTATAGGTAAATCGGTTTTTGCTCTATAAAATATACACATTATTCTGGACTGTATTAAGCAGGTTCATGTGACACCATCAACTACTTGAGGACATCTGCTTTCAGGATGAAATCTAAAGACCAGACTATTTTTGGAGCAGTAAACTACATTCCGAGGTTTAATGCCACACACAAAGAATGCTCAGAATATACTTATTCAGAAGTTATATCTCCTTGAAAGACAGCTCTTGAAAGCAGTGGGCAGGGAACTTCTGGGAGAAGGAGGGGGTGGTGGTGTCTCCTGACTCACTCATTAAGGGGGGAGAAATGCCCATAATAGAAACAAAGCAATAAAAGCCAACCAGACACACTTCCCCTGCCCTTCTCCCTGGAATCGGTCATTTAAGGTCTGTCACATTTGTTCCAGTAAAAGAAAGCACAGAGTGCCTATTATCACATCAGGTAAGAATGTCCTTATGTAAGGACATAAGATATGTTCAGCCAACAGAGCCACCTCACAGTACTGAATTTCCATGCCCTGAGTAGCACAGTGATAAATACAGAAGACAAACCTAGCCTGTATCTAAATGGGTCTTTATTCTATGAAATACACACATTATTCCATAGTATATTAAGAAAGTTCATGTGACACCATTAGTAGATGGAAAAATCTATTACCGAGGACTCAACAGTTTGAAAAGTAAGTCAGAATTAACAGGACAAAGGAAAATGGTAGGGAAAAAGACTATCTGTCTCCTCAGATGCTCCTGGTAAAGATTGAGCAGGAGGCACTGATGTCTCACTAGGCTAGAGTCCTGCTTTCCAGAAGGGAAAATGCTCGTGCAAAAAAGGTTGCTGTAGTGTTTTCCGTATCTCTCCTCATGCTGACTTCATCAAAATGTTATTAATGTGGCCTAACATAAGAGACACACAAGGCACACAGCCCCCCTTGACCACTGTTTAGGTAACTGATGTCTGTTGATCTCTCTCTAAAAGAAGAGGATATATGTGCTGACAGTGCAATTCTGGTGTAAATGAATGAACAGAATCTGTTGGACCATACTGTGTCAGTCTTGGGAAATCTGCAGGCTTTTATTTTCAGACTTTTTTGAGGTCCACAACTTCAATACAGAGTCCATCATCTCTCATGGTTCGTCTCCCCCTCCGACATACTCCCCTTTTCTTCCTCTCCTGTTATCTTCTTTTTCTTTTTTCTTAAAATATGTTGCGTTATTTGTTTCAGAAGTACAGATCTGTGATTCAACAGTCTTGCACAATTCACAGCGCTCACCATAGCACATTCCCTCCCCAATGTCTATCACCCAGCCACCCCATCCCTCCCACCCCCAACCACTCCAGTAACACTCAGTTTCTTTCCTGAGATTAAGAATTCCTCATATCAGTGAGGTCATGTGATACATGTCTTTCTCTGATTGACTTATTTCACTCAGCATAACACCCTCCAGTTCTATCCACGTCGTTGCAAATGGCAAGATCTCATTCCTTTTGATGGCTGCATAATATTCCATTGTGTATATATACCACATCTTCTTTATCCATTCATCTGTCGATGGGCATCTTGGCTCGTTCCACAGTTTGGCTATGGTGGACATTGCTGCTATAAACATTGGGGTACACGTACCCCTTCGGGTCCCTACATTTGTATCTTTGGGGTAAATACCCAGTAGTGCAATTGCTGGATCGAACGGTAGCTCTAATTTCAACTGTTTGAGGAACCTCCATACTGTTTTCCAGAGGGGTTGCACCAGCTTGCATTCCCACCAACAGTGTAGGAGGGTTCCCCTTTCTCCACATCCCCGCCAACACCTGTCGTTCCCTGACTTGTTAATTTTAGCCATTCTGACGGGTGTGAGGTGGTATCTCATTGAGGTTTTGATTTGGATTTCCCTGATGCCAAGCGATGTTGAGCACTTTTTCATGTGCCTGTTGGCCATTTGGATGTCTTCTTTGGAGAAATGTCTGTTCATGTCTTCTGCCCATTTCTTGATTGGATTATTTGTTCTTTGGGTGTTGAGTTTGATAAGTTCTTTATAGATTTTGGATACTAGCCCTTTATCTGATATGTCATTTGCAAATATTTTCTCCCATTCTGTCGGTTGTCTTTTGGTTTTGTGGACTGTTTCTTTTGCTGTGCAGAAGCTTTTTATCTTGATGAAATCCCAATAGTTCATTTTTGCCCTGGCTTCCCGTGCCTTTGGCGATGTTTCTAGGAAGAAGTTGCTGCGGCTAAGGTCGAAAAGGTTGCTACCTGTGTTCTCCTTTAGGATTTGGATGGACTCCTGTCTCACGTTTAGGTCTTTCAACCATTTGGAGTCTATTTTTGTGTGTGGTGTAAGGAAATGGTCCAGTTTCATTCTTCTGCATGTGGCTGTCCAATTTTCCCAACACCATTTGTTGAAGAGACTGTCTTTTTGCCATTGGACATTCTTTCCTGCTTTGTCAAAGATAAGTTGACCATAGAGTTGAGGGTCCATTTCTGGGCTCTCGATTCTGTTCCATTGATCTATGTGTCTGTTTTTATGCCAGTACCATACTGTCTTGATGATGACAGCTTTGTAATAGAGCTGGAAGTCCGGAATTGTGATGCCGCCAGCTTTGCTTTTCTTTTTCAGTATTCCTCTGGCTATTCTGGGTCTCTTCTGGTTCCATACAAATTTTAGGATTATTTGTTCCATTTCTTTGAAAAAAGTGGATGGTATTTTGATGGGGATTGCATTGAATGTGTAGATTGCTCTAGGTAGCATTGACATCTTCACAATGTTGATTCTCCCAATCCATGAGCATGGAACGTTTTTCCATTTCTTTGTGTCTTCTTCAATTTCTTTCCTGAGTATTTTATAGTTTTCTGAGTACAGATCCTTTGCCTCTTTGGTTAGATTTATTCCTAGGTATCTAATGGTTTTGGGTGCAATTGTAAATGGGATAGACTCCTTGATTTGTCTCTCTTCGGTCTTGTTGTTGGTGTATAGGAATGCCACTGATTTCTGTGCATTGATTTTATATCCTGCTACTTTACTGAATTCCTGTATGAGTTCTAGCAGTTTTGGGGTGGAGTCTTTTGGGTTTTCCACATACACTATCATATCATCTGCAAAGAGTGAGAGTTTGACTTCCTCTTTGCCGATTTGGATGCCTTTGATTTCTTTTTGTTGTCTGATTGCTGTGGTTAGGACTTCTAATACTATGTTGAATAGCAGTGGTGAGAGTGGACATCCCTGCCGCGTTCCTGACCTTAGGGGAAAAGCTCTCAGCCTTTCCCCATTGAGAATGATATTCGCTGTAGGTTTTTCATAGATGGCTTTTATGATATTGAGGTATGTACCCTCTATCCCTATACTCTGAAGAGTTTTGATCAAGAAAGGATGTTGTACTTATATTTTATTATAAAGCATAATGTCATATGCTTTTTCTGCATCTATCGAGAGGATCATATGATTCTTGTTCTTTCTTTTGTTAATGTATTGTATCACGTTGATTGATTTGCAGGTGTTGAACCAGCCTTGCAGCCCAGGAATAAATCCCACTTGGTCGTGGTGAATAATCCTTTTAATGTACTGTTGGACCCTATTGGCTAGTATTTTGGTGAGAATTTTTGCATCCATGTTCATCAAGGATATTGGTCTGTAATTCTCTTTTTTGATGGGGTCTTTGTCTGGTTTTGGGATCAAGGTAATGCTGGCCTCATAAAATGAGTTTGGAAGTTTCCCTTCCATTTCTATTTTTTGGAACAGTTTCAGGAGAATAGGTATTAATTCTTCTTGAAATGTCTGATAGAATTCCCCTGGGAAGCCATCTGGCCCTGGGCTTTTGTTTCTTGGGAGATTTTTGATGACTGTTTCAATTTCCTTAGTGGTTATAGGTCTGTTCAGGTTTTCTATTTCTTCCTGGTTCAATTTTGGTAGTTGATACATCTCTAGGAATGCACCCATTTCTTCCAGGTTATCTAATTTGCTGGCATAGAGTTGCTCATAATATGTTCTTATAATTGTTTGTATTTCTTTGGTGTTGCTTGTGATCTCTCCTCTTTCATTCATGATTTTGTTGATTTGGGTCATTTCTCTTTTCTTTTTGATCAGTCTGGCCAGGGGTTTATCAATCTTGTGAATTCTTTCAAAGAACCAGCTCCTAGTTTCGTTGATCTGTTCTACTGTTCTTTTGGTTTCTAGTTCATTGATTTCTGCTCTGATCTTTATGATTTCTCTTCTCCTGCTGGGTTTAGGCTTTATTTGCTGTTCTTTCTCCAGCTCCTTTAGGTGTAGGGTTAGGTGGTGTGTTTGAGACCTTTCTTGTTTCTTGAGAAAGGCTTGTATTGCTATATACTTTCCTCTCAGGACTGCCTTTGCTGTATCCCAAAGATTTTGAACAGTTGTGTTTTCATTTTCATTGGTTTCCATGAATTTTTTTAATTCTTCTTTAATTTCTTGGTTGACCCATTCATTCTTTAGTAGGATGCTCTTTAGCCTCCATGTATTTGAGTTCTTTCCGACTTTCCTCTTGTGGTTGAGTTCTAGTTTCAAAGCATTGTGGTCTGAAAATATGCAGGGAATGATCCCAGTCTTTTGGTACCGATTGAGACCTGATTTGTGACCTAGGATGTGATCAATTCTGGAGAATGTTCCACGGGCACTAGAGAAGAATGTGTATTCCGTTGCTTTGGGATAGAATGTTCTGAATATGTCTGTGAAGTCCATTTGGTCCAGTGTGTCATTTAAAGTCTTTATTTCCTTGTTGATCTTTTGCTTAGATGATCTGTCCATTTCAGTGAGGGGGGTGTTAAAGTCCCCCACTATTATTGTATTGTTGTCAATGTGTTTCTTTGCTTTTGTTATTAATTGCCTTACATAATTGGCTGCTCCCATGTTCGGGGCATAGATATTTACAATTGTTAGATCTTCTTGTTGGATAGACCCTTTAAGTAGGATATAGTGTCCTTCCTCATCTCTTATTACAGTCTTTGTTTTAAAATCTAGTTTGTCTGATATAAGGATTGCCACCCCAGCTTTCTTTTGGTGTCCATTAGCATGGTAAATGATTTTCCACCCCCTCACTTTCAATCTGGGGGTGTCTTTGGGTGTAAAATGAGTCTCTTGCAGACAGCATATTGATGGGTCTTGTTTTTTAATCCAATCTGATAGCCTGTGTCTTTTGATTGGGGCATTGAGCCCATTTACATTCAGGGTAACTATTGAAAGGTATGAATTTAGTGCCATTGTATTACCTGTAAGGTGACTGTTAACTGTCTGTTGTCTGTGTTCGTTTCTGCTCTTTGCTGCTTTTAGGTTCTCTCTTTGCTTAGAGGACCCCTCTCAATATTTCTTGGAGGGCTGGTTTCGTGTTTGCAAATTCCTTTAGTTTTTGTTTGTTCTGGAAGCTTTTTATCTCTCCTTCTATTTTCAATGATAGCCTAGCTGGATATAGTATTCTTGGCTGCATATTTTTCTCATTTAGTGCTCTGAAGATATCTTGCCAGTCCTTTCTGGCCTGCCAGGTCTCTGTGGATAGGTCTGTTGCCAATCTAATGTTTCTACCATTGTAGGTTACATATCTCTTCTCCCGAGCTGCTTTCAGGATTTTCTGTTTGTCTCTGAGACTCGTAAGTTTTACTATTAGATGTTGGGGTGTTGACCTATTTTTATTGATTTTGAGAGGGGTTCTCTGTGCCTCCTGGATTTTAATGCCTGTTTCCTTCCTCACATTAGGGAAGTTCTCTGCTATAATTTGCTCCGATATACCTTCTGCCCCTCTCTCTCTCTCTTCTTCTTCTGGGATCCCAATTATTCTAATGTTGTTTCATCTTATCGTATCACTTATCTCTCGAATTCTGCCCTCGTGATCCTGTAGTTGTTTCTTTCTCTTTTTCTCAGCCTCTTTATTTTCCATCATTTGGTCTTCTATATCGCTGATTCTCTCTTCTGCCTCATTTATCCTAGCATTTAGTGCCCCCATTTTTGGTTGCACCTCATCAATAGCCTTTTTGATTTCGATTTGGTTAGATTTTAGTTCTTTTATTTCTCCAGAAAGGGTTTCTCTAATAACTTCCATGCTTTTTTCAAGCCCAGCTAGTATCTTTAAAGTCGTGTTTCTGAACTCTAGGTCCGACATCGTACTAATGTCCGTATTGAGTAGGTCCCTGGCTGACGGTACTACCTCTTGTTCTTTTTGCTGAGGTGATTTCTTTCGTCTTGTCATTTTGTCCAGAGGAGAATAGATGAATGAGAGAACAAAAGGCTAACAGGTTTACAACGTCCCCAGCAAATATACTGTATACAAATCAGAAAAGACCTGAAACCAGGGGAAAAGAAAGGGAAAGAAAGAAAAAAGAAAGAGAAAAAGAAAGAAAAAAAAAAAGAAAAAAGATAAAAACAAAAACAAAACAATTCAAAAAAGGCAGAATATGATCAAATATGATCAGGCTAGTGCATAGATCAGTGCCACACACTAGATTTTGGGCGTATTTTGGTCTGTTAGAAAAATGTGCCTCCTAAAATTTTAAAGGAAGAAAGACATATATGTACAAAATAAGGGTTGATACAATGAAGGGATGGAAGATGACTGTAAAGATGAAAATTATAAAAGATTTTATAAAAGGACTTGGTAAGATAAGTTGTTTGAAAAAAGAAAGAAGATTTAAGGAAAAAAAAAAAAGGAAAAAGGGAGAGAATGTGATCAGGCAGGAGACTAGGACAAAGCCATACACTAGTGATTTAGGGTATATTTTGATCTGTTAGAAGAAACTGTACCTCAAAATTTTAAAGAGAGAACAACTTATATATATATGCCAAAAACAAGGGTAACTACTATGAAGGGATAAAATATGACTCTAAAAATGAAAAAAAAAATAAAAAATGTTTTTTTTTTAAAAAAAAGGGATTTATAAGATGTTGGTTGAAAAAGGGAAAAAGAAAAATAAAAAAAGTCAACAAAAATTAACTGATGAAATAATGAATCATGGTAAAAAAAAAAAAAAAAAAAGCCATGAATCTATGTGCAGTATTCCCCTAGCGCTGGAGTTCTCCTATTCTCCTTGATCGATCAACTTGGTCTTGGCTTGCTGGCTGTTTGTGCTGATCTTCTGGGGGAGGGGCCTGTTGCTGTGGTTTCCAAATGTCTTTGCCAGAGGCGGAATTGCCCCGCCCTGGTCGGTCCCGGCTAAGGAAGCTGCTCCGGTTTGCTCTCAGTAGCTTTTGTTCCCTGCAAGCTCTCGGTACAGCTTTGGAGGACCAGGGCGAAAATGGCGGCCTCCCAGTCTCTGCCCGGAGGAGCCGAGAACTCGGGGCCCCACTCCTCAGTGCGCCCCCAGAGAAAAGCTGTCACTTCCGTGTCCCCGGTCTCCGGCCGCACTCCGTGCTCACTCGGCCTGTGACCGAGCGTTGCTATCTCTGGCACCCGACCCCGCTCGGAGTCTCCAAACCCAGCAGATCCCTGCAGTGCGTTCCCGCACCGCTCCTCCCCGGGAAGGAAGGGGAGTCTCCCCGGATCTGCTGCTTGTTGGGTCCCTGCTGGGGGAGCCGTGCCCCGACTGGGCCGCAGATCACAGTTTATGGCAACCCAGAGCTGAGAGCCCGTGACTCTGCTCCGTCTCTGCAGCCGGCTTCCCTGCTCTGATACCTGGGAGCTCTGGCGCACTCAGGCACCCCCAGTCTCTCTGTGACCCCAAGGGTCCTGAGACCACACTGTCCCGGGAGAATTCCACCCCCCACTTAGCCACTGCAGCGACGTCCCTCCGCCGAGCCAACTTCTAAAAGGTCCGATTTTGTGCTCCGCGGCTCTATCACTTGCCAGAAGCGGCCGGCGGAGGCCCCTCCCCCGCCGTCTATCCTCCCGAATATCGCCTTGGATTCACTTCTCCGCACGCCCTACCTTCCAGTAAGTGGTTGCTTCTCTGTTCAGAGAGTTGTTGCTACTCTCCTGTTCGATCTCCTGTTGAGTTCGTAGGTGTTCAGAATGGTTTGATCCCTATTCAGCCGAATTCCTGAGACCAGACAAAATCTAGGTCTCCTACTCCTCCGCCATCTTGCTCCGCCAGGCCTTTATTCATTTACCAAGTATACTGAACCCCTCCCATATACCAGCGTATCCTTTAGGAACTGAGGAAAAAGCAATGAACAAAGAGAGAAACTCCCTGCCCTCATGGAGTTTATGTCCCAGTGGGAGAGACAAGAAATGAATAAGATAAAGGAGCAAAGTAAATGGCTGGTTAGATAGCAGTAAGGACATAGGAACCCTTGAAACAGAGAGGGTGATGTAGTGAGATTCAGGGCCAGGGGCCAGCGTAACCCTTCCTGAATAGGCGGCTTTGGAGTACAGATCGGCAGGGTTGAGCGAGCGAGCGACAGGGACATTGGGTGGAAGAGCTTTCTGGGCAGTGAGAACAGTATCCGTAATAGCCTTAAAGTTGGGGTGTGCTGTGTGGTTGCCTAACAGCAAGGAGGCAAGTGGAGAGAGAGGACCAAGCAAAGTGGGGAGAGCAGGAGGAGTTCAGCTCAGAGAACTAATGGAGACCAGAACCTATGGGGCATTGTTGGATTTTACTCCGTATCATTTTAAGATCTGTATCTGTTATGGACTGGTCCTATTATGGACTGAATTGTGTTCCCGCCCCAGCGCCCAAATTCATGTCTTGAAGCCTTAACCCGGAATGTGACTATATGTGGAGGTACGGCCTTTAATGAGGTGATTAAGGTAAATGAACATAAGGGTGTGGCCCTAATTCAGTAGGACTCAGGGTCCTTATCAGAAGAGGAAGAGACACTAGGGATGCCGTGATAGAGAAAAGACCACCTATAAGCCAAGGAGACAGGCCTCAGAAAAACTAAACCTCTTGATATCTTGATCTGTAAGAAAATAAGCTGATGTTCTTTAAGGCACCCAGCCTGAGGTATTTTGTTAGGGAAGCCTTAAGCAGACTCATATACTATCTTAACACCCAGTTCACTTTGATGAAGGAACTTTCTGCTAAATAGTCAAATTGATCTTGAGCAAACTTTACAATATTAACTGACAGCAACACTTATTTTATGTCAGTCCAGAAGGAGCTAATTCATTCTATAAGGTACTGTATTTGACTTAAAAGAGATGAGTGTACAGATAAGTCACCCACAACAGAGCTAGCAAGCCAGTCCAGCCAGATATGTGGTTTCTTTTGCATTGGCAGTTTGGAAGTAGCTCTTATAATTCTTTTGTTTCTCTCTCTCTCTCTTTTTTTAAATAAAATATAGAAGAATTGGCCTTTAGCTGGAATGAATGAAGAGGTAAAATGCTGTACCTTCTCTTTCTATCCCTACCCCCCCCAACCATGTTCCCTCTTTAATCTCCTACCATCTTTCTTCTAACAAAACTGATTTCTTGGGGCGCCTGGGTGGCTCAGTCTGTTAAGCGGCTGCCTTTGGCTCAGGTCATGACCCCAGGGTCCTGGGATCAAGCCCCGCATCGGGCTCCCTGCTCAGCAGGAAGCCTGCTTCTCCCTCTCCCTCTGCCTACCTGTCGCTCCCCCTGCTTATGCTCTCTCTCTCACTATCTCTGTGTCAAATAAAAATAAATAAAAAATCTTTAAAAAAAAAACTGATTTCTTAACACCACAAAAAATGATGGGGGGGGGAGTGATTGGCCACTTTTGGAAGTTTATTATTTGCACCCTGGAAAGGCTGTGGAAAATCAAATATTTATCCTTCCTTTCTTATATAAACTTTGTTTTAGAATAGCAAAAAGCTGATGAGAGAAAGTTCTTCATAGAAGAATTTCAGCTCTTAATGTAGTGAGAATGACAGGAAACCATCCTTTGGGAACTCCCTCATGAAATAAGGGGTCTAAGTAATGATTATCAGTGGCCACTAAAACCATTGGGCAAAAGGTTGGGGGAATTTCCTATGGAAGGATCAGGCTGCCACTACCGGAACCCAGTGGATCAAACCCACAGAAAGAGGATCACTAGATACTGGGTGCCTCTGAACATACTCTGCAGGAAGAACAGCCCCACCTGTAGAAAATTCTTGCCAAAAATGTACTTTAAGAAGGTAGCTATGACTTCACCCCAGTGAAGGAATCAAGGGTTGCCAAATTTTTCAAGAGAAGCTAGAAATCAAGATGCTTTTGTACAACTCCTGCATTTAAAAATATTTTCTATTTTTAAAAGTTGGAAAAACTGTGTGTCTCAAACCAAATAAACCTGTCAGCTCTCCCTTCCTAAGGTCCAACATATCATTTTTCTATCCCTCTGTGCTGCTGTTCTACTTGCCTTCCAGTGCCAGGGCCTCTGGAATGTCTTCCTCAATTCTGTGATCCACATCCATTTTCTCACTCCTGACTTCCTATGACATTTATGGTTGGGTATCTGTGATATTGTGATTTATCATAAGAAATGTATATTTGATCTTCCTTCATGGTTCCTGACTCACAGCTTTCAAAACCCTTGGAATATCATAAACATTAAGAGCAGTGGGATCATATTTTGTTATAATATTTGGTCTTTTGTCCTCAGTTCCTAAAATCGAATTACATCCATAAAGGTGAAATGGGTGTCTCGTTACTCATGACATGCCACTTTCAACCAGACCTGAGCTTATGTTAATGAGGCAACTTTTGGAAAACCCCAAGGTAACCTAAGGATGGGTGTTGGTTGCCAGGGGAGCCAACCATGTGATTAAGAGTTGGAACTTTCAGCCAGATCCCCCAATGTCCAGGGAGAGGTGAAGGGCTGAAGGTTGAGCTCAGTCACTAATAGCCAGTAATTTAGTCAGTCATGCCTATGTAATAAAGCATCCAGAAAAACCCCGTAAGGTGGAGATGGTGAACACATGGAGATGCCGGGACAATGGCATGTTTGGGGAAGGCATGGAAGCTCTGAGCTGCTTCCCAGCTACCTTGCTCTATGCATCTCTTCCATCTGGCTGCTCCTGAATTATATACTTTTACAATAAACTAGTAATTTAGTAAGTAAACTGTTTTCTTGAGTTCTGTGACCCACTCTTCAAATTAGCAAACTTGAAGAGAGGTCGTGGGAACCTGCCATTTATTGTGGGTAGGTCCATCAATCTGGACTTGTGATTGGTGTCTGGATTGGGAAGGAGGAACAGTCTTGTGGTACTGAGCCCTTAACCTATAGGATCTGACACTATCTCCTGGTAAACAGTGTCAGCATTGAGTTCAGCTGTAGGACCCCTGATCAATATTGGCAGTATAGAATTAATTGCTTACTGGTGTTAGAAAACACTCTTTGGAGTATTCTACCCTTCTAGTACATGGTTATGTGCTTTTGTTAATAGTTTTCTAATCACTTTATATGGCTGTACTTGTCTTCCCTCAATGCCACATGTTCTTAGAAGGCATTTCGCCAGTATTCTACCATTTTGGTTTTCTCTGTAGCACCCAAATATGTCCACTGTTTTTGAGACTTAGAAGATTAGTTATATAGCAAACAGATATATACAAACCTTTAGCAGTTACTAAGTACTCAGCAATTGTTAATTATTTTATCTGTAGCAGCAAAATAGCACCATCAAAAATACTGACCTAAAAATGTCCATTTTCTTGAACCTTACCTTTTAGCATGCAGCTAATTTTTCTTTAAAATACCTCATTCTATTTTTGCAGACTATCAAACTTTTAAAATTGAATTCTCCAATTCTTGGATATCCAGTAATCTACAATAGAGATTTTGCCGTATGATGTTTTATTCTATGGCTATGTGTTTGTTTGAATAATAATAATCTTATATCAGTTAACATGTATTTTCATTGCATGCAATATCTCATGTAGTCCTTATCAACCTGATCATAAATGCTACTATTATGTTCATTTTAGAGATGGGGCCCTGAGAAGTCACATAGCCCGCAGAGGTTACACAGCTAGAAAGTGCACAGGCCTGTGTTGAACCATTACTGGTTAAGATAGCACCAGCTGCTCTAAGAAGGAAACCCCAAAATGTATAGTTGCCCAAACACAATAAGAAGTGTGTTTCTTATTCCCACAAAATTCAAATTGGGGATTGTGATTAGTAGCAGGCTCTCCTCCAAGTTGTGAACCAGAGTCTCAGGCTCCTTACAGCACGTGGGCCTCAAGGTCATCAGAGAAAGAGTATGGAGAATGATGCATAAGAGGATTTTCTGCCAAATATTTGCAAATGACATATCAGATAAAGGGCTAGTATCCAAAATCTATAAAGAACTTATCAAACTCAACACCCAAAGAACAAATAATCCAATCATGAAATGGGCAGAAGACATGAACAGACATTTCTCCAAAGAAGACATCCAAATGGCCAACAGACACATGAAAAAGTGCTCAACGTTGCTTGGCATCAGGGAAATCCAAATCAAAACCTCAATGAGATACCACCTCACACCCGTCAGAATGGCTAAAATGAACAAGTCAGGAAACGATAGATGTTGGCGGGGATGTGGAGAAAGGGGAACCCTCCTACACTGTTGGTGGGAATGCAAGCTGGTGCAACCCCTCTGGAAAACAGTATGGAGGTTCCTCAAACAGTTGAAAATAGAGCTACCATACGATCCAGCAATTGCACTACTGGGTATTTAGCACAAAGATACAAATGTAGGGATCCGAAGGGGTACGTACACCCCAATGTTTATAGCAGCAATGTCCACAATAGCCAAACTGTGGAAAGAGCCAAGATGTCCATCGACAGATGAATGGCTAAAGAAGATGTGGTATATATACACAATGGAATATTATGCAGCCATCAAAAGGAATGAGATTTTTGCCATTTGCAACGACGTGGATGGAACTGGAGGGTGTTATGCTGAGTGAAATAAGTCACGACGTGGATGGAACTGGAGGGTGTTATGCTGAGTGAAATAAGTCAATCAGAGAAAGACATGTATCATATGACCTCACCGATATGAGGAATTCTTAATCTCAGGAAACAAACTGAGGGTTGCTGGAGTGGTGGGGGGTGGGAGGGGTTGGGTGGCTGGGTGATAGACATTGGGGAGGATATGTGCTATGGTGAGCGCTGTGAATTGTACAAGACTGATGAATCACGGATCTGTACTTCTGAAACAAATAATGCAATATATGTTAAGAAAAGAAAAAGAAGAAGATAGGGGAAGAATGAAGGGGAGTGGGTCGGAGGGGGAGACGAACCATGAGAGACGATGGACTCTGAAAAACAAACTGAGGGTTCTAGAGGGGAGGGGGGGTGGGGGGATGGGTTAGCCTGGTGATGGGTATTAAAGAGGGCACATTCTGCTTGGAGCAGTGGGTGTTATGCACAAACAATGAATCATGGAACACTACATCAAAAACTAATGATGTAATTTCCAAGTGATTGTGTTGTTAGAACAGAGATGGAGCTTTAGATTTCTCAGATGCTAACAGCTCCATACCAGTGGAACCCACTGGCTTTACACTTACAATTCTCTGCTTTCTCACTAATTCCCTGACCAACACACAAAGATCCTTTGAGGTGATTAACATAACAATAAAAATTATTTAAAAAAAAGAAGATTTTCTGCCAGGCCTGTTAGTGGCACATAGCACTCTAGTCCACTGGCCTGATTCAGTCATGGAGCCACAGCTAACTGAAAGGAAGCTGGGAAATGTAGTCCCTCAATGTGTCCAGGAAGAAGAGGAAATGCCCCAGCACCCAAGATACTCTGATTCTGTAACCCATGCACATAGCCATCATGATAAACGGGCTCTGTAGATTTAACTTCAGAATTGGACATGATATGTTATATATTACATGTACTTTTTAAGCTTCTGGTGGATGAAAATACCTCCTATGTGTTTTGAAATACCGTTTCTTAAGTCTTTCTGTGTGTAATGTTTTCTCCATGTCATTTATTCTATTTGTAAATGCCTGTATTGCTTTGACAGTACTATCTTGCTTCAAGCTCTATTTTTAAAAAACAGAAAACCAAGCCCTCAGAATTATGAAACCAATGAATAAAATATTTCCAAGGCTTTTTTTGGACCATGTCTGTCCAGATTTTATTTTCCTGATCCCACCAAAAGAGGATAATAACTTGTTTAAGAGTCTCTTCCCTTGACTCTTGTGGTAGATCTCAACAATTCTCCTAAGAGTGGAAAGATGGATTAAAATATAACCACTAAATAAAGGCTTTGAGACTTTTAAAGTTAAATCGTGTGCTTCGAATTTTCCTAGAAACCACAAAAGAACAGTCACTAAGGTGGTCTTAAGAGATTTAAAGACATGAATATGAATGATAGAAAGTCTCAACTACTACTTAGATTGTGATTAAGACATCAAGGGATTATACAATTTCTATGATATTTTTTCTTTAACTTTCTCATTTTAAAATCTTAGACTAAATTTGTTATACAATATGTTTGATTTTGTAACAAGATATAGGCATAAGAATATTGGCTTTGAATTAGTTTAATTTATAATTTATAATAATTTAATTTATAAGTATAATTTATAAGTTTAATTTATAATTTATAATTTTTCAAGGAATGTTAACCTCAAAGGATCTTTGTATGTTGGTCAGGGAATTAGTGAGAAAGCAGAGAATTGTAAGTGTAAAGCCAGTGGGTTCCACTGGTATGGAGCTGTTAGCATCTGAGAAATCTAAAGCTCCATCTCTGTTCTAACAACACAATCACTTGGAAAATAGAAAAGTTTAGTTAGTCTAAAAAAAAAATCTATTTTAAAGAATCTGCTATGACAAACTAGTTTGACTTTTTAATCAAACTGGCTGGTCATACTAGTTAAAACACTTGAGATTCTTTATGCATTCATAAGTATAACCCGTTGAGGGTATATTGTAGTCACTTCACTCGGTAAGCATTTCCAGAGTGCCTTCTGGGTCAAGCACTTTGACAGGTGCAAGGAATACAGAGGCCTGTGTAAGACCAGCTCCTGCCTCCTATTGACTTTCACTTACAGAAGCTAAAAATTCAAAGCAGACCAAGAACCAAGACAGTTACATAACAGGACAAGAAATGCTCAGATGGGTGCCACAAGAGCTAGAAGAAGAGCTTCTAGATTGAGTTGAGGATCCAGTCAGGGAAGTCTTTACTTGAGAAAGACCCAGAAAAGGACATTGGAGACATGGAATCATGGTTAGACAGGTATATGAGTAGAGCATGCAACAAGAAGTGGAGGAGAACAACCCAAAATGAACTCATCTGCTGCTTTTTCATATACGATTTTTATGTGCTATTTATCATTAGTTCTTAATTTTCATAAAAGTACATTGGTATTTAAATGGTTTTAAGACACCTTGTTAAATTCTTAATGCTTGTAGGGTACCCGAGAGTCTACAGAGTCCTTAGACAATGTAAAATACTTTATTGCACTTTTCAATGCTGACATATAAGTTCATTGTAGAAAATGGTCTCTTTTCAGCCACAAGAGGAATTCCAACCCACTTCTCTAAAAGAGCATTTCAAGATGAATACTCATATAAAACATTCTCTTAAACAGCTCCCACTGTTCATAATGTGATTTGATGCTCCATTGAAATTTCCACAGAAAGCTTCAAATACATCCTGGCTCAAATGTTTTCAGACCAAGGGCAGTTATTTTCTGATGAGTCAGGAGATCATGTTGATGGATGAAGCTGGGGAAGTACTGTCATTGGGACAGATGGTTAACCATTTTATTGCTCTCAACACCAAGATCACGCCAATGTGTTCTGTAATTGCAAAATCCCTCTTGACTAGATGATTTGGTGAGGGGGTAATCCTGAGGAGTTAATCTTAACTAGTTTGTCTAGTTGAGCATTTCTGTCTTATGTAAACAGCAAAATTTATACAAACCTCACTGTTTTTGAAGCATTTTGTCCATGTACTGTTAACAGATACCTCAAGACCACTGTCATCTTTTCCAGTCCTTTTTCTTTTCCTTCCTAACTCTCCTTGATGCCTTGTAGCTTAGCATAGTTTATTTAGATGTTCTTCTATCATAAACCTGGTTGGGGGAGTGTCAGAGATAAGTTTGAATTGGCCATCTGAGAATTTGTAAATCTCAAGGGATTGCTATCAAGTCCCCTGGTCCATAGGGCAAGAATTTCTTCCTCCTAGCTCTGGTCTTTTCCTTGGTCAGCAGGAAATCAGTTGCTTTAAGACCAGCATCCCCCTGGTCAAGTTGCAGGCCATCTGCTTGGACATATGTTCACGCTTTGATCTTTAAACAATTAATTTATTCTCTAATGCCTGGATGACCAGGCCTGCCAGGAGGTCCCACTGGACTCTCCCTGGATCTCTGGGAAACATGAAGACAGATTTTCCTGTGAGCTTCTCTCTTAGGGGACAGATATTTTAACAGCCTGACTAGAGAATTCCAATCTATTTGTGAACAGAACCTGATGGTGTTGATGTTTCTTCTACGGGGGTCTGCACTGTAGATTCATTCCTAGCTAGCCTCTTTTCTTAATGCTATCATGTGGAGTATTATTCTCGACCAGGTAGGAAATTGTCATTTCTGCTTTATTCTTTCCTTTATTATTATTATGGTAGAATATACATAAAAAAATTTACCATTTTCACCATTTTTGAATGCACAGTTCAGTGGCATTTAGTACATTCATGTTGTTGTGTAACCATCACTACCATCCATCTCTAGAACTTTTTCATCTTCTCAAACTGAAAATTTATACCCAGTAAACAGTGACTGCCCATTCCCCCTCCCCCAACCCTTGGCAACCACCGTCCTATTTCCTGTCTCTATGAACTTGACTAATAGATATCTTATATAAGTGTAATCTTATAATATTTGTTCTCTTATATCTGGCTTATTTCACTTAGCATAATGTCTTCAAAGTTCATCCATGTTGTAGCATGTGTCAGAGTTTCCTTCCTTTTTAGGGCTGAATAACATTCCATTGCATGTATGTACTATATGTCACATTTTGTTTATGAACTCTTGGGTTGTTTCCACCTTTTGGCTGTAGGGTCCCTGCTTTCACTTGTTTGGGGGTATATAGCCATAAGTGGAATTGTTGGATCATATGGTAGTTTTATGTTTAATTCTTTGAGGAGTCCCCATACTGTTTTCCACTGGGGTTCTGCCTCATTCTTGATCCCTGTCATAGCTGCATGACTGTATACATGACTGGAACGGGTGAGATTAGGGATGAAATTGACCGAGGGACTTCTATTCTTTCAGGGATTTGTTTTGTTTTGTTTTGTTTAGAAGAACCTTAAAAAAAAATGATACCTAGGGGAAAAAATTCTCTTTCACCTCATGTTAAGGAATTCCTGGAAGAATAAAAGTAGGCCCATCAATATTGAACCCTGAGAATTGGGAGAATTGAGATTTTTGTGCCTGGTGTGGCAAAGACTGCTGGGTAGCAGAATTAAACAAAGCACCCTGTCCTAACTCAGGGTAGGTTAAATGAGGAATAAAGAAACAATAGAGCCACAAGCTTTCCTACTATGGGCTCCTCAGGTACAGTGTATCCATATGGTGAGATCCAAGTTTGGCCCTCAGATGTAATAGTGAGCCCAGATTCTGGGGCACGGTTCCCAGAAGCATGAGCCTAGTGAGTGAACTAACTGATACTTGTGTCCCAGGAGATACCACAGAGACTACCTCACCCAGCTCTCTAGCTGAGGCAATAGACCTCACCCTTGTAGTTTAGAGGTTGCTTCCTGCCTTGCACACAGAAAGACTCAGGGCCCAGAGAACAGTTCCTATTCTCTAGAACTTTCCAAATTGTTGACTTACGTTAGCTCCTCTAATAGGACTTGCACAGTGAGATTCAAGAATACTGTCTACCCTCCAACTACGAATCAGTTAGCTTAGCTGTCATTCCATCTAAAACATAGGCTTGTTTCATATTTGCTTGCATGAGAGGACATCATTCCCACTCTAGGCTTGGCCACTTCGCTAGCTTCGTCCAAACAGCTTCACCCGGGGCTCGAACTCACTTCTGTTCAGTCCTTAGGAAAAACTTGTTTAGAGTAGCAGAATTAGAGAGGATTACCTAAGGGATATGTGGTCCTTCTGTTCTTCTTAGAAGCTCCCGACATTTATCTATCCCTGGATTAAGCCAGGTCATCAAAAAAAGGAATTCCTGGCTGACATCATCCTGACCCCTTATGGAACAGCTTTTACAATCTTCCATCAGGGCAGCGTCCTTTGAGTAAAGTTTATCCTCGGCCCTACAAAACTCCTCTTGGTACAACTGATGTCTTCATACACCCACTGAACGTGGTACCTACTTTGTATGAAGCCCCGTAAGAGAGATAGTTCCCAGGCCTTGTACCAGGAACTGTTACTCCCTTCTGAGCAGTTGGTTTGTTGTGATCCTGGACACACATGAACCAACTCTCTGGTCATGGAATGAGGAAGCTGAGAGATGGGGCAGCAGGCTGCCTCTAGCATGGGTACAGAACTCAGGCGAGATTTTGTGTGTTAATCTCATGCCTGTCTTTACCTTACTTTGTAAGCTTCTGTTTTTCTTTCAGTCTCATTGCCTCACTTTGTAGGTTGTTGAATTATCTGAATTTTTGCAAGCTATTCAGATCCCTTAGGGAATAAAATGTAAACGTGAATCAGGTATTCTCAGTTGCTTTGGAAGACGAAATGTATATAAATTATTAGTTTTCAGAGAACTAAAATATGCTTGATAAAGTTGGCCTTAAAACAATTAATTACTCTTCTGAATTCATGACTAAATTATAAGTTCTCTGGTCTCAGGAGCCTTAGCTATAGTGTTCATTCTGTACTTGCCGTTGCCAGTGCTGTGCTTAGCACGTAGTAGATGCTCAGTAAACATCCCCTGCGAGATTTGACCAAACAGGATCTCTCTGCACTTAAAGGTTACCACCCTCAGGGTGTGTAGATCCTGAGAAGCAAAGAGAGGCTGTGGCATTCTGGTATTTCCTCCGCCCTTGTCGTTTATGGGAGGACACCGCTGGCACTTCTAACGCTCTCCTGTCTCCCTCTCTGCAGACTCACATTTCGAGACTCCCTCCTGGTGCGGTGGCGGGACAGTCCGTGGCAATCGAAGGCGGGGTTTGCCGCCTGGAGAGCCCAGTGAACTGACCCTTCAGGCTGAGCATGAAGCGTCCGAGAGGCATTTCAGAGCCTGAGCGTTTCGGGGATTTTAACTGAAGTTGGATGTTTTATCTTCGCCATTTTATAATTCCTCTTTGCAGCCTCGTGCACGGCTCGCGACACTAGTGCTGCTGCAGTTAGCGCTTAGTGACGTGCGGGTCTTCCGCTGGTGGGCAGGACTGAGTGCGCGTGTGTGCGCGCGCGTGCAGTGCGTGTGCCTGCTTCTCCCTCGATGAAATACAAGCTCCTTATTGTGTAACCTACGACCAGGAATGATTAAATCATCTTTACAAAATGTGTGCTTTACTGTTTACAAGTAAAACCTAAAGTTACAAAGGAAACATTTTTGATTTCATACAGAGGTACCAGCTGTCGTTGATGTGGTGTGTCTGAACTGAAGAGTAAATCTACTTGTTTAAATGATTTGACAGTGGTAGTGCTCCATTTAATAACAGTACTAAGTGATAAAGTGTTTTTATTTGTTAACCAGTTTAAGTGGATCCTGTGGTAACTTAAACTGTTATTCTCATCCCTCATATGGGGCATTTTTCTTTAACAAAGAATGGTTTCAGTGAAACAATCTAGCAGAGAATTAAGGTCAGAACCTTTTTAAATAATAGTCTTATTGATAAAGTTTGTACTTCTTTCCTCAAGCTTTTCTAAGCTTAAATACTGCATATCTTCGAGCTATATGTACTATATAATGAAAGAATATGTAAAGAGAACATACAGGAATGCACAGTCCTTAATTTGTGTATAATGGAATGTTATTTACAATGTAACACTGTAAATAAGAAAGCAAAATTTATGGGAAAATTCAATATTATCTTTGTTTCTTGTTTAAATATATTTTTAAGATAAAGGCACAAAAATAAAAGAAGCATATTACTGGGTATAGTGTGTGACTCCTCTTCTCAGACTAATAAATTATCTTTGGGATCCTAGATTGGAGAGCCGTTTTTTATTTTGTTTGTAAAAAGTTACTTCTTCCAGAAATCATACCTTTATCTTTTTTTGCTATGATTCTGATAGTTCAAAAGCAGTCTTTGTGCAGTTAGGCTGGACACTTAACAAGATGAAAGTTGAACTTCGTTCATGATTGAATGATCAGTATCAAGATCCCTAAAATTTTTATTGCAGGTTGATAAAAAAATAACAAAGGGAAGGGATAAGAACACTCTGCTTTGGAAAATTGTAGTGGCAGCTGAAAACCCAAGGGTTTCAGTTGATAAATTGCTTCTAAATGTTATATTTAGTGATTGTGGAGCCACATAAGGAAACCAAGACTTTTCTTTTGATTTTATGTGTAAGAAGTAGCTATCAAGAAGATACTAAAGATAGCCTTGCTCAGGGAGAGGAAGTTCCCTGCACCATATAATCATGGCTCTGGGCGGTAACTGATAAAGCCCCAGATGAAATTATACACTTGACATCGATGTATGGCCAAATTATAAAGGAAAGACAACCAAAATGGAGTGGGTGTAAATATGAATGATTTGGGAGTTGCTGATTTATATTCCTTGTACAGGCAATTACATTTGTTTCGCTGTGTTCCCGTAGACGGGTTGGTGCCGTGGTATCTGTTTCTCATTCTTAATGAGGCTGAGAACGTAGTAAGCGATGGGCTGGCTGGTGGGGAGCCTTTGGCTTCAAAAGCTTTCAAAGACCTGTTACCTGTTGACAGGGTTTTTTGAGGAACTGGACTGGATCACATAAAACTATCAGGACACTTTGGAGTCTGAAAATCATCTGACCTACTTCACCAGGAATGCCATTTCTTTTCATCTTCTTTTGACTTTATTCTACTCATATTTAAAAGTTTGGGCTTGTTAAAAACCCCTTTTATGAAGAGTTTAAAAACTGGTCAGTATAAAAGAGCACAGCCCCTCCAAAAGCAGTTTGTTAAGACTTTATTCTCCAATTCCTTTTTTTTTTTTAATTTAAGGAATAGTGTCAAACCAGGAGGCAAAAAAAAAAAAAAAAAAAAGTGATACTCAGAATCATGGAGGCAAAAACGTAATGGGTGGTATAAGTTCCTTAGTGATCAGATCAGATATTAAAGAGCAGATCCTGGAACCAGAGGATAATCGACCTCATTTCACACAAAAGTAGAAAGGGTCAAAAGAAACAGATAAGAAAGGAACCTCATTCCCTAGTCTGGCTTATATCACCAAGATGCTGAAGCAGTATTTTAACACGGATGATCTTTACTGTATGCCTATCTACTGCTTCTTTTCAAGCCCTGATCATTGGATGCTTGGTTCTCTTGAGTATAAGTAAGCCTGGTCTGGATTCCTCAAGGCCATCCCTGTGATTCTGCTCTGGGTTTGGAAACGGGAGTTTTCTGGAAGTGGCGAGGAGATGGAGGGCATGTGCTCTACCTGCAGGCACCCACAGTGCCCATGCCCAGTGCTGAGGTCTGAAGGCCTTGTCTAGGCCCACCCCCCTCACTTGGCAGCTCTGCCTCTTCTCACTGCCCTCTGTGTGTCTGATGAGGGCAGGCCCTTCCTCCCTTTTTCCCTGCTGCTTTGAACTGTGAAGTTGAAGTCTGAGAGCAGTGTCTGTTAGAATTGTGTACAAAGTACATGTAAGTAAGTCCTAAATGCTTGTCTGTGAGCAAAATGGATGACTTTTAGCTTGCGGCTGTGGGGACTTCTCTTTGGCTGCTCAAAAGTCTTTTTTGCCTAATTGCTCACTTTGTCCCATGTTTGAGAGTGGTGATGATACATTGCAGTCACCTGCAAATAAGCAGGGTTGTAATTCTGTTTCGAAGCACAGGTAAGGGGGAGGGAGGAAAGGAGGGTGTGAAGAAGGGAACATTTAGAAACGTCCTGAAATTATTCTTGAATCTTGAGATTGTATTATTGTGGCATTAAAAAAAAATCCAGTCATTGTTATTATAAAAGCAATTCATGCTCATTACAAAACATCAGAAAATAGATAAGCAAAAAACAAACAAACAAAAGATTAACTCATAACCCCACTTCCCTAGAGACAACAGTTAATAACACTTTTTCTTGTATTCTTGCAGACTTTTCATGCATGAATTTTCTAAGTTTTTAACACCGAAATGGGTTTACATAACCTGCTGTTTCACTTAAGAATGTCACAGAAGGATGTCCAGACTTACAAGAATTACCTCATTTATTATTGGTTCAGCTAGTGCTGTTCAGTACCTATATTCTATCCTAAGACTTCTGTAGAAACCCATCCCCAGTCCTAACGGTACAGTCAGCTTCTGCTTTCTCTGGCCACAGGTCCGCACAGTGAGCACCGTGGCAAGGTCTGATTTGCCAGTGAAAGCCAGCTGAGCAAGGGTCTGGAGCAGACCACTGTCACTGCCCATCAATTCTCCAGTTTAGAGTGCCCCAGACAACAGTTGGAGGCTGGCATCTGCACCTCTACGCCTGAGGACTTGTTCTGGAACTACAGAAAGCTGCCCCTGCACACAGCAGGCTAGAAATGCCTGGGAATCAGCATGCCTCAATAGCAATTCTCAACCAGTGATGAACAGAATTTGTATAAATATACTCACTGCCTTGCTTCTTGGGTGGTATAAGTCTGGGGTACGTGTTTCACACTGTTTTTGAGATTTCCCACAGAAGTTAAGCTTCAGTTGCCCTCTGTGGTAGTTGACTTATGAATACACCTCATGTTGGCCTTCTTCCCTTCCCAGTACCCTTCTTTGTTCCCCTATTTGTGTGTCCTGGGGTCATCTCCCAGATGAACTACTTGCATTTGCCACCTTGTCCCAGGGTTGCTTCCTGGGGACTTGAAACTAAGAAACATTCCATTCTCCTTGGCCAGGAGGACTTGATGGGCCTTTATACCCTCTTCTGCTGAGAGGGTGGACTCACCAGTCTGCTTGGGCCCTGCACTGGAGTCTCTTCCTGCCTTGTGCTCCTGATGAACTGTCTTCATCCGTCATATCTGATTGAACATTCTCCAAGTGATAAGGTTGGTTGTGCCACAGAAGTGGAAGGAAGTTCACAGCTTGGTCAGTAATGGCAGGCACCAGACAGCTGGAGACAGGCGCATACTTTTAAGGAGGTGGGGAAAAAACAAGCTGAAGAGCAGCAGTCCATCAAGGAGTGAGGAATTCCTCAAGGGAAAGAATCTGGAATCATGTTACTGGTACTCAGAAGAAACCATAGCCAAAGGTGTGTGATGACTTTTAAGAGATTTGAAAAGACCCAAACAGTGGTAGCCAGTGTCCCCACGTCATGAACACATCTCCATGATGACCACACTATAACAACCAATATGGCACCCACTTTCAGAATGTCATTTCTCAAGCCTGGATATCACCAATGTAATTTTATGGTTAATTTTTTTTAAAAATGCCTCCCAACATTTTTCTGAAAACAAAATGTTTATTGAGTCAAGCACATCCACTTTTTTTCTGACATAAACCCTACAATTGTTCAACGTTGTGAATTCCTTTGTGCCATGAAGCCCAGTCTCCCATCCAACTTAAGGTTCCAGTGGTGAGTCATGGTGTGGAGAACCAAAAGGGGACTATGTGTGGAAGCTACTCCTCCACCCCAGGAACACTAGCCCAAGAAAAGGTTGAGCCCAGAAGAAATAAGCCCCTGTGAATATGATGAATTTGTTTTACGTTAGCTATATCCTAAACCATTCCCAAATCCTGATTAAGCAGGGGAAGGAGATGTGGGTGGGTAAACGCAGTAGGCTATACAGGTTGGGAGTAAATGAGCGGGAGGTTGACACCATAAAAGTAATCCTTTAATATTTGCTCTGGGGCATTAAGAATTCTTAAGAATTACATTGCTTTTCCCCAACACTTAATTTGGGTTTAAGTTTATATTAGTCCAGATGCCTAGCATCGGAGACCTACAGGCAGACCAAAGTGACCAGGCAGTTTTTCTGTGCCCACATATTGCTGTCTCTGAAGTGTATGGCCACAGGAAGGATTAAATCTAAAACTGGCAAGGGCCTCCCTCCAAGGCTGTGCACTCAGCTTCCAGAAGCCCATCAGCCAAGCCCAGGGTGGTTCACTGTGACCAGTTGCAGAAAGTGGCAGGGAAAGCAAGCACGGTGGTTTCTCCTTTACGTGGTCGAGTCACCAAAGCCCTGAAACCACAGTGGCAAAGCTGGAAACACTGGGCTAGGGTTTCTTGGCCCTGATGGGGATTTCACTGATTGTCAGCAGGGCTTCAGAACCTGGATAGAAAAAAAAATCTAAACAATTCCTTTAATCACTGCTCTTGCCGTTATGCTGGAGGTCCAAAAGGTTGCTCCTCAAATGGCCTTTCCTTGCCTTGGAAAATCCAGCAATGCTTAAAAGATAGACAATTGTGGTGTTTTTTTTTTTTTTTAAGATTTTATTTATTTATTTGACAGAAACACACAGAGAGAGAGAGAGAGAGAGGGAACACAAGCAGGGGGAGAGGGAGAGGAAGAAGCAGGCCTCCCACGGAGCAGGGAGCCTGATGCGGGGCTCGATCCCAGGACCCCGGGATCATGACCTGAGCTGAAGGCAGACGCTTAATGACTGAGCCACCCAGGCGCCCCAGAAGATTGTGTTCTTCTAATATATTAAGAACAATATATTCTTCTTCATTTATAAGTAGTAAGATTTTAATCTGTCCACCCAAGTTTTTTCCCCTAACCTGTTCACTAGCAGCCTTTTCCATCTAGTTAATGGTAAGTCCATCATTCTGGGTGCTCAGGCCAAAATTCTTGGAGTCATTTTTTTTTGTTTTATGTATCTGTTGTTGCATAACAAGCCTCCCTAAATCTTAGTAATTTAAACAACAACTATTTTGTTTTCTCACAGTTGTGTCAACTAGGCTTGGCTTCACCCAGTGGGTTTTCTGTGACTCTTGCCGGTAGTCATGGGTATGCTGTATTCAGCTGGAGTGTGAGCTGGGGGCTGAGCTGATGAGCTTCCTTCTTTTTCCATGCAGGCTCAGGGTCTTTTCCTCTGCTTGTGGCCACCCTCCATGGTCTTTTCATGCTGCTTCTCCTGTAAGACATGGCAGCTTAAGTTTCCCAGGAGCATGAAAGCAAAAGCTACCAGGCCCTTTTAAGGTTTGGGTCAGAACTGTCCCAGCCTTACTTTTGCCACATGTATTGCTCAAATCAAGTCACTGGGCTCAGCCCAGATTCAAGAGGGGACTACATTAGGGTATTAATACAGAGACAAGGCTCTTTGGGGGCCATCAACCTGAAATCCTTGAATCTGCTTTTTCTCCTATTTTAGAACCAATCCATTACTAAATGCTATTGTCCTGAATCCAACCACTTCTCCCGCTCTCCACTACTACCATCCAGCTCATCTCTCCCCTGAGTTATTACAACAGGGTCCTCACTGGCCTCCCTGCGTCCATAGTTACTTGTCCACTCGGCAGCCAGAAGGAGTCTGATCATGATGCTCCTCTGCTCAAAACTTCCATCCTGGCCTCCTTGCCATTTCAGCAGACCAGACCACCTCCCATCTCAGAGCCACTGCATATGGCTTTATTCTCCTCCTTTCCAGAGGGATCCACATGGCTTGCTTCTCCCTCATCTCCTCCAACTCTTTGTTTAAATGTTACTGTCTCTCTCTTTTTTAGAGATTTTATTTATTTATTTATTTATTTATTTATTTATTTATTTATTTGTCAGAGAGAGAGAGAATGCACACAAGCAGGGGGAGCAGCAGGCAGAGGGAGAAGCAGGCTCCCCATTGAACAAGGAGGCTGATGTGGGACTCGATCCCAGGACCCTGGGATCATGACCTGAGCTGAAGGCAGACACTTAGCTAAGTCACCCAGGTGTCCCTAAATGTTACCTTCTCAGTGAGCACCCTTCTCACCACACTCCTCTCACCGCTCTGTGTCCTGTCCCCTTTCTGCTTTATTTTTTCCTTCTGGCACTCAGCCTTTCCAATCTACCATATCACTGACACATTGGTTTGGTTTATGTGTCTCCCTCAATATGCAGGTAAGCTCCCTGAAAACAGGGATTTTTCTGTCATTCATACTATACTTCTAGCACTGAGGACAGTGCCTGGTACATCATAGGTCTTCACTAAATATTTGTTGAGTGAATAAATGAGGGTTCCAGAACATGCAGCCAAGAATACTTTATCTGGCAAGGCTGTCATTTAGAATGGATGGAGAGATGCAGAGCTTCCAAGACCCGCAGAAACTGAAAGAATATGTGACCACTAAGCTGGCCCTACAAGAAATATTAAGGGGGGTTCTATAAAAGGAGAAAGACCCCAAGAGTGATATACAACAGAAATTTACAGAGACAATCTATAGAAACAAGGACTTCATAGGCAACATGATGACAATAAATTCATATCTTTCAATAATTACTCTCAACGTGAGTGGCCTAAATGCTCCCATAAAATGGCACAGGGTTGCAGATTGGATAAAAAGTCAGGACCCATCCATATGCTGTCTACAAGACTCATTTCAAATCTAAAGATACATCCAGACTGAAAGTGAATGGATGGAGATCCATCTTCCATGCCAATGGACGTCAAAAGAAAGCTGGGGTAGCAATTCTTATATCAGACAAATTAGATTTTAAGCTAAAGACCGTAGTTAGAGACACAGAAGGACACTATATCATTCTTAAAGGGTCTATCCAACAGAAAGATCTAACAGTTGTAAATATCTACATCCCCAACATGAGAGTAGCCAACTACATAAGCCAACTGTTAACTAAAATAAAGAGTCATATTGATAATAATACATTAATTATAGGAGACCTCAATACTCCACTCTCAGCAATAGACAGATCATCAGAGCAGAAAATCAACAAAGAAATAAGAGCTTTGAATGACACACTGGACCAGATGGACCTCATAGATATATACAGAACATTCCACCCTGAAACAACAGAGTAGTCATTCTTCTTGAGCGCACATGGAACTTTCTCCAGAATAGACCACGTACTGGGTCACAAATCAGGTCTCAACTGATACTAAAAGACTGAGATTATTCCCTGCATATTCTCAGACCATAATGCTTTAAAACTGGAACTCAGTCACAAGAAAAAATTTGGAAGAAATTCAAACACTTGGAAGCTAAAGACCACTCTGCTCAAGAATGTTTGGGTCAACCAGGATATCAAAGAAGAACTTTTTTTTTTTTTTCAAAGAAGAACTTAAACATTCATGGAAACCAATGAGAACAAAAACACTTCGGTCCAAAACCTATGGGATACTGCAAAGGCAGTCCTAAGGGGGAAATATATAGCCATCCAAACCTCACTCAAAAAAATAGAAAAATCCCGAATTCACCAACTGTCTTTACACCTTAAAGAAACAACAAATGATGCCTAAGCCACTCATTAGAAGAGAAATAAGATTAGAGCAGAGATCAATGAACTAGAAACCAGAAATACAGTAGAGCAGATCAATGAAACTAGAAGCTGGTTCTTTGAAAGAATTAATAAGATCAATAAACCACCAGCCAAATTAGCCAAACCACCACACCCAAAAAACAAATAATCAAATCAATAAATGGGAAGAAGACATGAAAAGACACTTCTCCAAAGAAGACATACAAATGGCTAACAGACACATGAGAAAATGTTCATCATCATTAGCCATCAGGGAAATTCAAATTAAAACCACATTGAGATACCACCTTACACCAATTAGAATGGAAAAATTGACAAGGCAAGAAACAACAGATGTTGGAGAGGTTGTGGAGAAAGGTCAACCCTCTTACACTGTTGGTGGGAATGTAAGTTGGTACAGCCACTTTGGAAAACAGTGTGGAGGTTCCTCAAAAAAATAAAAATAGAGCTACACTATGACCCAGGAATTGCACTACTGGGTATTTACCCAAAGACACAGATGTAGTGAAAAGAAGGGCCATGTTACCCCAATGTTCATAGCAGCAATGTCCACAATAGCCAAACTGTGGAAAGAGCCAAGATGCCCTTCAACAGACAAATGGATAAAGAAGATGTGGCCCATATATACAATGGAATATTACTCAGCCATCAGAAAGGATGAATACCCAACTTTCACATCAACATGGATGGGACTGGAGGAGATTACACTAAGTGAAATAGTCAAGCAGAGAAAGTCAATTATCATATGGTTTCACTTATCCGTGGAACATAAGGAATAGCAGGGAGGACATTAGGAGAAGGAAGGGAAAAATGAAGGGGGGCACATCAGAGGGGGAGATGAACCATGAAAGACTATGGACTCTGAGAAACAAACTGAGGGTTTTAGAGGAGAGGGGAGGGGGGGATGGGTTAGCCTGGTGATGGGTATTAAGGAGGGCACATTCTGCATGGAGCACTGGGTGTTATATGAAAACAATGAATCGTGGAACACTACATCAAAAACTAATGATGTACTGTATGGTGACTAACATAACATAATAAAATAAAATTAAAAAAATAAATAATAAATAAATGAGGATTCCTCATGGTGACATGGAAGAGGCAGTGTGGAACCATGTATTAGTTTTCTATTGCTGCCATAACAAATTGTTATAAACTTAGCAGCTTAGAACAACACGTATGGATTATCTCCCAATTCTGTAAGTCAGAAGCCTTCGGCTGGTTTCTCTGCTCCAGCACCTAAAAGGCTAAAATCAAGATATTGGCAGGGCTGCATTCCTTCTGGAAGACACTAGGGGAGGATTCGTTTCCAGCTCATGCAGGTTGTTGGCAGAATTTAGTTTCATGAGGTTGTAAGAATGAGATCTCCATTTCCTTGCTGGCTGTTGGCTGAAGAAAGTAAATATAACAAACCTACAAATATATGCTTGCTCTTTCTTATCTCGACTTCTTTGACATAAAATTATATTAAGTAATAATTGTAATGATGTATTGTTGCATTTGTAACATCTATGGATGTAATATGTGTGACAATAGTAGCACAAAAAGAAAAATCGTGAGTAGGGCTATATATATAGGAGTAACATTACTACTTCTTGCAGGAATTGTGTTAATATAAATCTAAAGTGGATTCTGATAAATGATACATTTGGGAAGCCCTAGAGCAACCACCAAGAAAATAACTAAATAAATAGTAGAAAAATTATTAAAGGAATCAAATTATACTACAGATAATCACTTAATGCCAAATAAGCAGTAAAGGAATAGGAACAAAATAGAAATGGAAAAAGATAGGAGACATGTAGAAAGCAAAAAATTAATCTAACTGTAATAACATTAGATGTTGTATTAGTCAGGGTTCTCCAGAGAAATAGAACCAATAGGATGTGTATGTGTGTGTGTATATAAATGATTTTTCATAAGGAATTGGACTGTACAATTATGGAGCCTGGCAAAGCCAAATCTGCAGTGTGGGCCAGCAGGCTTGAGCCCCAGGAGCCCCAGTGGTGCAGTGCCAGTGTGAAAGCCAGCAGTTTGGAGACCCTGGAGAGTCAATGGTGCAGAGGAAGTCTGAAGGAAGTCTCTTGGAGAACTCCCTCTTGCTCAGGGATTCATTCAGGATTTCAACTGATTGGATGAGGTCCACGCACATTATGGTGGGCCAACTACTCTACTCAGTGTTCACTAATTTAAATGTTAATCTCATCCCCAAACACCCACTAAATTGACACATAAAGTCAACCATTACTGGTGTGACTGAATTAAACAATCCAGCCAAAAGGCTGAGATTGCCAGAATGGATTAAAAAAC
Source organism: Eumetopias jubatus (assembly GCF_037043125.1). NCBI lineage: Eukaryota > Metazoa > Chordata > Mammalia > Carnivora > Otariidae > Eumetopias > Eumetopias jubatus. The sequence continues at coordinate 101,874,894 of NW_028274815.1, forward strand.
AAATTTCAATTATATGCTGTCTACAGGACACGTTAGACTTAAATTATACAAATAGGTTGAAAGTAGAAGAATGGAAAATATATCATGCAAACAGCAACCATAAGAAATCTGGAGTGGCCATACTAATATCAGACAAAATAGACAAACAAAATATGTATTGCTAGAGATAAGGGGCACATTTTACAATGATAAAAGGATCAATCCATGAGAAATTCATAACAATAATAAACATATGCATGTAACAGCACAGTCCCAAAGTACATGAAGCAAAGCGTGATGCAGTTGAGGGGAGGAATAGAGAAGTCAGCAATAATGGAGCCTTCAATACTTCACTCTATATTGGCTAGAACTAGGCAAGAGATCAATAAGGAAGTAAAAGACTTGTACAACACTATACACAAAGCTCACCTGACAGACACCTACAGAACACACTACCCAACAACAACAGTATACATTCTTCTAGGGTGCACATGAGGCATTCTTCAGGATGGACCTTAGACTAGGCCATAACACAAACCTCAATAAGTTTAAAAGGATTGAAATCATACTAACCATATTCTCTGATCACAATAGAATAAAATTAGAAATTACTAACTGAAAGAAACTGAGCAAATTCAGCAATATGTGGAAGTTAGGGTGCTACTAAATAATCAGTGAGCCAAAGATAAAACACAGGAAAGGTAGGGATGCCTGGTTGGCTCAGTTGGTGGAGTGCATGACTCTTGATCTTGGGTTTGTGAGTTTGAGCCCCACATTGGGTATAAAGATTACTTAAAAATAAAATCTTAAAAAAAGCACACACACAGGGAAAATAGAAAATACTTTGAAATTAATTCAAGACATAACATACAAAAAACTTATGGGATTCAGCTAAAGCAGTTCTTAGAGGAAAATTTATAGCTGTAAGTGCCTACATTAAAAAAGAAGAAAGATCTCAAATCAACAACCAAACATTCCACTTTGAGACATGAGAAAAAAGAAGAGCAAACTCATCCCAAAGCAAGTAGAAGGAGGAAATAATGAGGATTAATTAAATAGAGAATAGAAAGACAATAGAGAAAATCAATAAAGCCAAAGTTGGTCCTTCAAAAAGATCAGCAAAATTGACAAATTGTTAGCTATACAGACCAAGAAAAAAGAGAGAAGACTCAGATTAATAAAATCATAAATAAAAGAGAGATAGTGTTATATAACTGAAAGAAATAGAATATAAAGGGAATGTCAAACAACTAAATACCAACAAGTCACATAACTTAGATAAAATTGACAAATTCCTAGAAAGATACACACTACCACAACTGACTCAAAAAGAAATAGAAAATCCAAATAGACCTATAACAAGTAAAGAGTTTAAATTAGGAAGCAAAAATCTTCCCAGAAAGTCCAGGACTAGATGGCTATACTGGTTAATTCTACCAAACATTTAAAGAATTAATCCCAATTCTACACAAACTTTTCCAAAAAACAGAAGAGGATGGGACACATCTCCACTTATTCTATGAGGTGTAGCCACTCAGTCAGGCAGCTCTCCTCAAATAGTTAAACACTGAGTTTTTCCCTTCCTCAGTGTATGTATACCCAAGAGAAATGAAAACATGTCACGTAAAAATGTGGACATGAATGTTCTTAGCAGCATTGTTTATAATACTCACAAACTGACAATAATCCTAATGTTCACCAACTGATAAATAAACAAAATGTAGTGTATAACTATATTATGGAATATTATTTGGCAATAAAAACAATAAAATACTGATGAATACTACAACATGAATGAACTTTGAAAGCACTATGCTACACAAAAGAAGCCAGTCACAAAGGACCACATATTGTATGATCCCATTTATTGGAAATGCCCAGTATCACTAAATTTATAGAAACAGAATCTATAGACTAGTAGCTTCCTAAGGCTAGGAGGGATGGGGGATGGGGAAAGTTAAGTGGCGATAAATATGGAGTGTGGGGTTTCTTTTAGGATTAATTAATGATGTGCTTAAATTAATTATGGTGCTGAATGCACAACTTTGTGAATATAATAAAAGCCATTGAATTGTATACTTTTTTAAATGGGTGAATTGAATGATAATGTAAGTTATATCTCAGTAAGTTGTTAAAAAACGGAAAAAAATTAGGATATAATTCAGGAATAAATATTGGTAAAGAATACCATGCCATATCAAATTCCTCATTTTCCTGGTTGATCATTTCTGGTTTTTCCAAACATTTTTCACATGTATAATTAATTTCATTTTTTATTTTTTAAAAAATATTTTATTTATTAGAGAGAGAGGAGAACAAGTGGGGGTGGGAGGGAGCAGACAGAAAGGAAGAAACAGGCTCCCCGTGGAACAGGGAGCCCAATGCAGGGCTCAATCTCAGGACCCCGAGATCATGACCTGAGCCAAAGGCTCAGTTCAATCAACTGAGCCACCCAGGTGCCCCCAAAATTAAGGTGTTTTTAACATAACCACAATAACTTGGCCATATTATTACATCTAAAACATTTTACAATAATTTTCCATATCATTAAAACTCTATTAAATTATCAGATTTCCAATTGCATTGTGTAGTAGTTTGTGCTTGGTCAGCCATAACAAAGTACCACAGCCTGGCTGGCTTTTATTTTCCTCAGAGTTTGGAAGCTATAAGTCTGAGATCCAGGTGTTGATGGGGTTGATTTGGCCTCCCTCCCTGGCGTGTAGATGGCCATCCCTATCTGTTCTGTTTGGACATTGTCTTTCCTCTGTGCATGTCTGTGTCCTAAGCTCCTCTTCTTATAAGGACACCAGTCATATTGGATTAAGGCCCACTCATATGATCTCATTTTACCTTAATTGCCTCTTTAAAGGCCCTATCTCCAAAAACAGTCACAATCTGAGGTGCTGGAGGTTAAGACTTCAACATATGAAATTTGATGGGGGAGGCACAATTCACCCATAAGACATTCTAAATGTCATTTAAAAAATATTTTCTTAGGGCGCCTGGGTGGTTCAGTCAGTTAAGCGTCTGCCTTCAGCTCAGGTCATGATCCCGGAGTTCTGGGATCGAGCCCCACATTGGGCTCCCCACCGAGCGGGGAGTCTGCTTCTCCCACTGCCTGCCGCTCCACCTGCTTGTGTGCGTGTGCTCTGTCTCTCAAATAAATAAATAAATAAAATCTTAAAAAAATATATATATTTTCTTGTTTGAATGAGGGACCCTCACAGAGGAGGAAAAAACCCACTGTTGCCTAGTGTTAACATACATTACCTCAAACTATTGCCACTTTAAAGTGTACAAACATAAAACTAAGTATAAACTTCTCACATGTATAGCTCGTTTACAATTATAAATCCAAGGAGATTTCCAAGTGAATACAACAAAATCTAAAAGCAAAGTTTATGTTAACAATGATATAATGGTTATATTACACTGTCTTTGTTATTGTTTTACCTTAAATCATTGTTTGATTTTATTTTGGTTATTGCATTTTTCAGTCCTAAAGTTTCCATGTGATTTTTCTTTGTACCTTAAATTTCTTTGGTGAGACTTCCTACTTTTTATTCATTTGTTTCAAGCATGTTCACAATTGCTTGTCAAAGCATTTTTATAATGGTTGCTTTAAATCAGGTCTCCTCTGATGCCACTTCGGTGGGAGAAGTGGGGTGCTCCCTTGTTACTTACCAAATGGAAGTGGAGAAGTCTGGGCTCTCCACTCAGCTCCTTTGACCCCTATAGGGGAGTGGTTCCTTGTTATCCCCTGATGGAGGTGAGAGTTCAGGCTCCCACTAGGCCTTTTGGTGGCATCCTGCCTACTGAGAGGGGAAGGGGTTTTTTATTACTCAAGAGGTGATGAAAGTCTCCTTTCCCCTGGGCCTTCTATGACTCCACTTGGTAGAGGGGGTGTTGAGATGCCTGTAGCAGTCTAATGAGAATGGAAGTCTAGGTTCTCCCCATGACCTTCTCTGGAAGGGGTGAGGGTGCGTTTGCAGCCTTGTTATTTCTCGTGATGTTTGGCTGGAAGTAGACCCATTCTTGTCTAAAAGTTTTCTGTTCTGCTAGACTGCCCCTTTCCTGATCCGTTGGCCTGAGAGAGAAGACTTTTCCTGGGGCTCTTTTGTCTGTGTCCATTGGTATTTCTGGTTGCTGGCTTCTCCAGTATCCAGTCTGGGATAAATGAGGCAAAACGAAAACTCAGGGAATTCATCACCATGTTCCTCAAGACTCATGATCCTGAACTGGCTTGCCTTATTTTCTTCACCTTTCCAACTTTTCTCATGTTTGTTTTATATATATAATGCCCCATGTTTTCAGTTGTACTTCGTGGAAGGAATAAGGGAAAGTGCCTCTACTCCATCTTTCCAGAAGCAGAAGGCCTGATTTTTTTTTTTTATAGAAGCCTTTATTTGGAAGCTGAATATTTCATTAGTTGATGTAATTCTTTTGATTTTGAACTTGACAGCCATCATTTGAGTTGCTAACATGCATTATACTTCCTTATTGACAATAAACTTTTCTTTAACTATCTATCCATTATTTTTCTAGCCAATCCACTTAATAGATACCCTCGGAAATTGCAACATAGCCATTTCATGAAAAATTCCTAGTTGAGGGTTTACCCCTACTTTTACTGCTGACAAAGATTGGTACATACATAGATTGATCCACACAGCCCCCTCCACTCAACCCTGAACATAAAGATAAGACCAAAAAGTTATTTTACGTTCAGCATACCTTATTACTGATCATGACTCAATTCTCTCACTTACTCTTTTCCAGCTACCTGTAATAGTCGCTTGGCATCAACATTACTACAATCACAAATAGAAATGCAAAATGAAATTGCCTGGCATGAATTAGTTGCAAGTTGACCCTGAATATGTTTGTATTCATTCATTTTAGTTTGTCATCAAAATGAAAAATTCTTAAATTGCCAAATTCATTGAATTCATAGGTTCTGGAGGCTCCATCTATCTGGACTCGCAAATTCCAGTTTGAGAAACTTAAGTCTACACTGTTTCCACATCAAGCTGGTTAATAAGAGTTACTAATGGACTACAGGCTAGCCTGCAGGTGGTTGTTAAATACTGAGGCACATGGTTGGGGACAGACAGGAACCATCTGACTGGTAGAGTAATGATGATAATAGGTTCATTCTTTACTCATCTGTACCATTCATTCACTGATAGTCCCCCTCCATATTCCTAGACACTACCACTTCCAGCGTGATCCAGCTGATTTCCAATTGCCGTACTCTGCAATTACCACACTCTGCATTTCTGTGCCTGGGAGTTCTTTCCAAAATCACAGAAGACTACTCTGTCCATGGCATGCCAGAAGTGCCAGGACATTAACACATCCTGGAGCAGACCTCAACTCATGATTCTCAGGAGCTGGTGTACAAATACCCCAACTCATTTACCTCTGGCATGGGATATCATTGGGGCTTGTGTTTGCACTACTTCCCCGAATTTTCCTTTGGTGTTTCCAGTTTTCCACAGTGGTCACTGCCTTGCTAATGCATCCTTTATTGGCTGCCTTCCTCTCCTTCATCTCCTAGGCCCACCATCAGAGTTTCCTGTACCTTCCAAATAAAGCCCTTGCACTCAGATTCTTATCTCAGGATTTGCTGCTGGGAGGAAAGTACTTTATAAAGTGCTTTTACTTATGACATCTTATTTGACCCATACAACAATTCTGGAAAGGACGGAGTTTTTTTGGTCAGGGCCAGCAATGGAATGTGAGCCCCATGTTCTGTTACATTCTCTTGTGTATCCTGAGAATGCACCTGGCGCATTATAGATATTTAACAAATAATTGATGAGTAAAAGAAGAAACTGAGGTTCCTGTAAGTAATTTTATCAAATTACCAATGAAAGAGTCAGGACTTGGTCTTTTGACTCCAAGCACAGCGCTCTCTCCACTACACACTCACTTCCTGTTCTGACCCTGCTGTCTCAGATCATGGTTTGCAGAGGAACTTAAAGATGACTTAAATATGTCAATATCATTAGCCAGCTCTAAACCATAGTGATGTCAATGGTTTCAGAGTTGGTGGAATAGAAAGATCTGTGAGAATATTAAAGATATTTATGGGACAAATGGCCAAGTCTGCTTGTTTGTATCACACAGATATTTGGGGGTCACATCCTTCCCATGGTGACCATCTGGAACTCCAGGGCCCCATAAAATAGAGACAACTAGTCTTTCTTCGCTCCAAGGTAGTTAAAACATTCTAGCCCAGCCTTGTTTTTATAGTTTTCCTCATCAGTGGTGTGAACACATAAAAGTCACATTTATATGTGTTAAACGAAATCTCGTTTAACATTTTAACTTATGCTTTAAAAAATTATTTCATATCTCCTTTAAGAATTCTAATGAGTTCTATAATAAATGGACACTTGCAGATAAAAATATTCAGCAGTATGAACAAATAAATAATATCTACTGCAGTTAGCTATCAGATTAAATATTAACTCATTAGTCAATTTTTACTTAAATCATGCATCTTCCCCCAAATGAATGGTTATTCTGTGAAGCCATTTTGATTCCTGAGCACTGCTTTCCCTAAACTCCTTAAAGTCATCAGGCACATTAAAGGATATCCAATTTCATTGGTCTAAGCTGAGTGATCGCAATTCATCAAGGCATGAAAAGTCTGTCCAGTCTTGTGGAATATCATTAAATGGTTCAAGGACGTTTCTAATCTTAATGATGGCCAAGGGGGAGCAACTATTATGATGATGAATGGGAATGAAGATCTGGAAAAAGTTCAAGGCATGTTATACTTACAAAGACTAATACACGTTGTTTATCTAAATCATCCAACTGATTAAAGAAACACACAAAGCCCAAGACAGTTAAAAGCAGAGAACCAAATAGGGTTTGACCTACCCTGGTATATTTATCGCTGACCATGTCATGCATGTAAAATGTATTGCTCCACCAAGATGCTGTGTATATAAATCGGGAGGGTCTTTTGGGGCTGATGTTGAGTAATATAGGCTGTCCAGTTTATTGCCTGGCTAAATATTTATATAAAATGAGTTCATTGATGGTGGGGAAGCCTCCATAAAAGGAGTCTTTCAATGTTACTAACTGATTAGCTACAACGCCTAAGGCTTAGCAAGAGCTAGGTGGTGGTGACTTTGGTACTTCCGCTCCCCAAACCAATTCCCGAGTTGCTCAGTGTTTTGAATCCCTGGCCTGAGTTGGATTGTGTGTGTGTGTGTGTGTGTGTGTGTGTGTGTGTGTTTAGCCAATACCCTCTTGGTACCAAGACCAGTAGAGTCTGCAAGGAAAGAGGAAATGCTTTTTGGTACACACCTAGAAGAGTGCTCTTTGGAGCAATTTTTCATTGGCAGAACGTGTCAGGGCAGGCAATGCTGGGATAAATGGGGGAAGGCTCACTTTATATCATAAAGGCCAGAGAATGGATCTCTTATGCAGGGGACTTGTTTTTGGCTGACCTTTCCCTGGGAAAGAGGAAAAATCAACCACACAGGTGACTGGGAGGATGTTGGGCCATGTCCAAAGACTTGATCATAGTGAATATCTTTTCAGTAAGTCTGGGAGTGGTAGGTCATTGGGCTGAAATAGTGAAGCCATTGCTTAAAGGATTGTTTAAAAATAAGAAGCTGGAGTTGTTGAAGATTTAGACTTAAAGATACTCTTCACTTGGATTCTGAGACACCTAATGTTTCTGGTTTTCCTCATACCTCCCTGGTTTCTCCTTTTCAGTATCCTTTTATGGTTTCTCTTCTCTCCTGCTGAACATTGGTGGTCCCAGGGCTTGGTTCTCAGCCCTCTTGTCTCCATAGATGATTTTATCTAGTCTGATGGCTTTAAGTATTGTGCCTCCCAAATCTCCAGCCTGAACTGCACCTAAACTGCAAACTACTGACTCAGTATATCCACTGTGACACCTAATAAAGCATTTCATAATATGTCTAACACAGAGCCCATAGTTTCTATCTCCCCATCCCCTGACCCCACAAGCCTGCTCCTTCCCCAGAATTCACCATTTCAACTGATGTTCTCACTTACTCATTGGCTCATGTACAAGTTGCCTTTGAGTTCTCTCCTTTCCTCATCTGCACCACACACATCCTGAGCTGCAGCATGAGGAGCTGGCTGACTCAGAAGGATGCCTTCTAATCTGGTCTTGCAAGATGCAGTAGGTAGGGCACTTAATGAACAGCAAACTACTCCAGGTCACTTCAAATTATTTTTTTCTTTCAATGGGCACAGGTGTTTCAGTGGAGATACCAGTTTGGCCCAGCTCAGGGGTCAGATATGTAGACTTCAAGTCCTGGGTCTTTGTTTACAAAATTAGGAGTCTCAGCCCAGCTCGTAAGTCCATGGACAGGAGCACAGGGTAAGCTGCTGTGTGTCGGTCGGGTGGACATTTGTTATCTGTCCATCTTTGGTCGCTACAGGCACAAAGAATGCGAGGAGAACTGACAAGACCAAATCAGCACCTGCCCCTCCCCCAACAGCCATAGCACCATTTATCTCCATCTCCTGGCATCTTTCCTTCTCTAAGGAATTTCTTCCCTTCCTAACCTTGCTTCACTCCTCAGCTTAGTGCTGTTGAGAAACATGGCTTGTCCTCTCTCCACAGATCCCAGGCCAGCACTTTCATATTTCTTACTTCATTTTTCATAATCAAACATGTTATAATGAGGAAATGGAATTCTTTATTGAAATGATGGTAAAAAACATTTCTTTCTTATTATTGGAACTACAAAAGTGATACACTTGATATACTAGAAAAAATTTTTAAAAAATCAGATGAGGAAGAAAATTAAATTCCTTTACAACCCCATCACTGAGAAATAATCACAACCCTTAACACTTTAAGATGTTTTCCTTCCATCTCCTTTTTAGTGAATTTATATTTGGAAGAAAAAAAATTGTACCACATTTTGTATGGAATTAGACCTTTTTTGTGTATATTGTGTATATTTTTTAATATACACAAACCTCCTCTTAGGAAGAAATTGGCCTTCCTGATAAATGCAGAAGCACTTTTCTGAAGAATTCTTTTTTTTCTTCTCTCCCTTCCCTTCCCTTTTCTTCTGTTTTTTTTTTTTTTTTTTTTTTTTTGAGAGGGAGAGAGAGAGAAACAAGGGTCAGAGGGAGAGGGAGAGAGAGAATCTTAATTAAGCAGGGTCCATGCCCAGCGCGGAGCCAGATGCAGGGCTTGATTTCACAACCCTGAGATCATGACCTGAGCTGAAATCAAGACTTGGATGTTTAATCGACTGAGCCATACAGGCACACCAATTTTCTGATGAATTCTGATGGGATTAATACCATGTCTGAGAAACCAATTACTCATCCTCCCAGACGACTCTCAGCTGACATTTCTTTCTTTTGGTATCCTAGTCTAACAATGATTACTTAATGATTTCTTTTCCCCACTAAAAGGAAGTCTTTGGATTAGTCTGATGTATATAGTTCTTTTCCTGCAACAAGATTGCCATAAAACTCTGACTCCTAATCACATTTGGAGCAGAGTTCACCAGTCTCATTTGGAAACAAATTTCTTCCCCCTTCATTTCATTAAAAAAAAAAAAAAGGTCAATTTCATGTAGCTAAAATTTATGTATGATAAAATATATCCATTTCAAATGTACAGTTCAACGATTTTTGTCACATATACTCCTATGTAACTGCTACCACAAGCAAGATATAAAACATTTTTATCACCCCAAAAAGTTCCCTAATGCCCCTTTACAGTTAGTCCCCCTCTACTTTTGGCTCTTAGTAACCACTGATCTGTTTTCTGTTACTACAGATTAGTGGGTTTTTTTTTTTTTTTTTTTGCTTTTCATAGAATTTCATATGAATGGAATCATCTCGTATGTATTCGTTTGTGTGCAGCCTTTAAAATGTGTTTGAGAGATGCATCCATATTGTTGCATATAGCTGTAGGTCACCTATTTTCTCTGCTGTATAGTATTCCACTAAATGAATACGCCACAATTTATTTCTCTAATATACTGTTGGTGAGCACCAGGTTGTTCAGTTCCAGGCTATTAAGAATAGTGCTGCAGGGTGCTTGAGTGGCTCAGTCAGTTAAGCGTCCCCCTCTTGATTTTAACTCAGGTCATGATCTCGTGGTCATGCGATCTAGCCCGTGTTGGGGTCTGTGCTCAACTTGGAGTCTGTTTGTCCCTCTCCCTCTGCTCCTCCCCTTGCTTAGTCTCTTTCTCTCTCTCTAAAATAAGTAAATAAATAAAATCTTAAAAAAATAGTACTGCTAAGAATATTCATATTTAAATCTTTGTATAGGTATGTATTTTCATTTCTCTTGGGTAAATACCTAGGAGTGAAAATCCTGGGTTATATGGTATTTTACATTTATAAAAGAATATAAGTAGGGGCGCCTGGGTGGCTCAGTCGGTTAAGCAGCTGCCTTCGGCTCAGGTCATGATCCCAGGGTCCTGGGATCGAGCCCCGCATCGGGCTCCCTGCTCAGCAGAGAGCCTGCTTCTCCCTTTCCCTCTGCCTGCCGCTCTGCCTACTTGTGCTCTCTACCTCTCTGTCAAATAAATAAATAAAAAATATCTTTAAAAAAAAAAGAATATAAGTATAAGGAATTGCCAGGCTATTTTTCAGAATGGTTAGGGGATCTTCCATTTTTACCATGACTGCTTCTTACCAGGGAAAAGGGAGTTTAACAATGAAAAACATGGATATCTTGTCTTTTCTCTTTGGTTCTCTTCCTTTTGAAACATATTTGTCTTTCTTTTTCATTTCTGTGAAAGAGAAATATCCAGAAGAAACAAAATGGTTATCTGATCCTGAAGATACAGGAATTGAAGAGAACGCTAATGAATTCCTAACCTAAGGGGTGAATTTTTCCTTCAGCCTGCAAAATTGTCCTTCAGCCTACATTTGAGACCCCATTTTTAGACCTGGAGATTACTCAGTCCTCCTACCTCAGCCCCAGTGGACTAATTGTTTGCAGATTTCCCATAGTAGGCCTATTAAATATTTCTTTGGCACCACACCCCCTTCCTTTATAGCACTTAGCACAGTTTATAGTCATTTATATTTGTGGAATTCGTTGATTAGTGTCTTTTTTCCTTACTTCATGAAACGAGGAACCAAGCCTCTTTAATTCCCCTGGCTCACAGTAGAACTCAAAAAAATATTTTTTAAATGAATGCACAAATGAATGAAAGAAATGAAAAATAGGCTAACAGAACAAGACTGCCAATCTAACAGTTGTGACTGTACAAAAATGGTTAAAATACAAGTATTCGTTGACTGCCAATCTAACAGTTGTGACTGTACAAAAATGGTTAAAATGCAAGTATTCGTTCACTGCCAACTCCCTAAAAAGACCATAGGTGTACTCTGCTGATCAAGCAAAGCTGTTTGTTACTTACTGCAATAGGGGAGAACACCACCTTGACAAAGTCTTAGTAGTAGCTTCAAAGGGAAAGATCCAGGCATATATGTGTAGGGTTTTAGATCTGGGTTTGAGTGGTTTAAGGCAGACCTTTCAATGTGGGGATTCCAAGTGGGCAAAGTTCACAGAAAGGTAAGGGTTCTAAGAAGCAAGGGACGCTGTGATAAGCAAGTAGGTCTGTCCCACAGAGCAACTTGTTGGCCTGAAAAAGGGGGCTGGTTGAGTAGTCCATTGTTTGAAAGTAAGTAGATGTTCAGGAAGCTCCTGGAGCAAACACTGAGGTTATCTACTGGACAAGAATTTCCTGGAACAAATAGTAAAGTCATGTTGATGTGGGCTTAGTTCTGTTAGTTATGAGGCTGCTGGCAGCTCCCAAAACCCAGTTCCCTAAGACTAAGTATAGAAAGGCAGATTACTTCTCTGACCTTTATATGCTGAATGAGGAGACTATGCTTCACAACAATTGCTCATTGTTAAATCTGGAAAAATCTGTAGGCATGACTGGACTACTAACTGCTGCATTCCCACATCTTGAATTTAAGCCATAAAACTTGTTATTATATAAAATACTAACATTTCAACAGCAAGTCCTGGAAACCAGATATGGATTTGTGAGGCTTCTCTCTTTTTGTCCTTTCTCTGACTTTCCTTTATTTTTTGATTTATGATTCCTTTATGAAACAAAACTTTAGTTTCCCTGTCAAGAATCCAATGGGAATGAAGAGTGAGAGGAAGTACCAAGAGCATGTTAGTTTAATAGCAGATGATTCTAATGAGGTCTCAACATTTAGAAAGCAGTAGTGGTTGAGGCATGAGCAAGGTTGCACATGGTATCAACATAACTATTTTGCTGCAAAGTGGGGAACAGCAAGCTCTCTATAAGACTCTTTGGGGATGGGAGATCTCCTTGGCCAAGATAAATGGGACTGGAGCTTAGCAGGAAGGAGAGCAGAAAGAATTACACAGAGGCATTTAAGTGTAGCTGAGGTAAGTTGCCACCTCCCACCAATCAGGTCCCTAGCTACATCATGAACCATTCACTTGGTCAAAATGGAAGACACAGCCAGTCCATAAAGCATTCCAAAGGCACCATCGCTATCATGTTACACATAATTCGTGGCCAAGGCTTGACGCAGTGTTGGAGGAAGCATGCTAGGGCTTGTGTGATTCCCCAGCCACACGTATGGTGAGGTAGGGATGTAGGAAAGTTTCTGGCCATGGAAAGTAAACATCTCACCTCCAAAAGGGCAGAGTCCTGCAAACACCATGAAACAAAGACTCAGTATTGTGAACTGAGCCAAGAACTTCCCAAAAGGGAGGGTGGAGCTTGGGCATGGCTTTCCTTCTCTTCCCTGGTGTAATATTGTCACATCATCTGGGGGTAGTGTGTGCAGAAGGGAGCCTTTAGAAAGTTGGCTGTGCTATAATTTATGGCTCCCCTCAGCAACTAAATCTTTGCTCTCTGATCTGCAGCCCGGCAGCCATAATTCCTCTCTCCCTTTTTAAGTTGTTGTTTTTTTTTTATAAAATGTATGTACATAATTTAAAAATTAAATAAACCTCCAAATAGCAAGGGCCTTACCACTTCCTAGCCCGAGTGCTGCTGCCCAAGACCCACTTGCTTTCAACTATTTTTTTTTTTTTTTTTTGGTATTTATGTTTGCTTACACTCTTTCTGGATTATTCATTTTAGGCCCTGTGTGTTGACTTCCTGCCCTGTTAAATAAGGACACAATTCCTTTGCATACTCCCTCCCCTTTTCCTCTCTCCCTATTCTCATAATTATATCACAGTATTTTAGCTAAATCAATTGTCACTATTTATGTTGTTATGGTTGGTAAATATGGTTTCTCCCAGAACCAAGTAGGGAATTGTGATTATCTTTCTTGCCCAATGCTTAATTTTATTGTTGTTTTCCACTTGCAGAGTTTTCTGGGTCCTACCTTAATTTTTCCCATCAGATCTGTCAACCCCCCCACCCCCCCCCACTGATAGTTTTCCCAAAAGCTCAAACATATTAGATAATTTATTCTACTTTCTTCCTCTGAAGTCTTCCCTGAGGAACCCCTCTGTTCTCCTGTTTTGATGCAGTCTTTAGGGCTGCTGCATGGTTGTCATCCTGGAGTATTTTTTCACCATTACCCTGTGATTTCCCTTTTTGGCTGCCTTGTTTTTGGATCCCCACATCTCCCACTTCCTTGGCTTACTCCCTCCTTTTGTAGGATCATCTTCTCTAGTGTTTTCCTAAGACAGAGCATAGGGGAGGCACTTACTTTTTCAGTCCAGGAATGCATCTGAAATGTCTTTATTATCCCTCTTACAATAATTTATAATTTGGCTGTATATGGATTCCTGGTTGAAATTCAGTTGCTTTACTGTCTTCTAGCACATATATTGCTATGACTAGTCCGATGCAAATTTCATCTCCAATCCTTTGTAAGTGATGTCTTTTTTCCTTCTCTCTCTCTCTCTGGGATAGTTTTTAGGATCGTCTCTTTATTTCCATGAGTCTCACAGTATTGGTCACTCAGTGAGCCCTTTCAATCTCAAGGCACACCCTTTAATTATGGAATTTTTATTTTATTGTTTCCTTAATAATTTCTTTCCCTCTCCATTCTCTAAGTCTTTGGAATAACTATTATTTGGATCTTGGACCTCCTGGATTGATTCCCCAAGACTCTAATCAACCTTTATGAAAAATATTTTTCTATTTGTTCTACTTCCTGAGAGGTTTCACCCACCTTATTTTCCAAGCCTTTTGATTTTTAAAAATTTTAGCCACCCTATTTTAAATTTATAAGAGTTCTTTCTTATTATTTCATTCATTATTTTTTATAGTTTCCTCTTCTTGTCTCATGGATGCAGCATCTCTTTTTTTAAGATTTTATTTATTTGAGAGAGAGAGAGAAAGATAATGCAAGAGAGAGCATGGGCAGGGGGGAGAGGGAGAAGGAGACTCTCCACTTAGCAGGGAGCAAGACATGGGGCTTGATCCCAGGACTCTGGGATCATGACCTGAGCTGAAGGCAGATGCCTAACCAACTGAGCCACCCAGGTGCTCCGTAACATCTCTTTTCAATCTAAGGATATTAACTTCAGTGGGATTTTTATAGTTTTCTTCTGATCTCTACATTATCTCTTTGACCTTTGTGTTTCTTTTCTCCCTAGTTCTTCATTTTGGTTTTTGTCTTTTATATTAGGAGACATTCCTCAAATATTTGGTGGTCTTTGGCTCTCTGTTCCTATTTCTAGCAAAGTACTTAAGACATGACTGGAAGCTTTATATGCAAGAAGGACTTCACAGTGGAATAGGGCAGTTGACCAGTTGCTCTGTGGGAGGACTCCCAAATGTCAGTCAATTTCCCACTGAAGAGTCTTCTAATTCTCTTACCAGAGGCTTATGCCTAACTGCTGGAGCACTAGAGGTGCATACCACACCTACTGTGAAAGCTACGTTACCCGAAGTGCTGAGTGTGGCACTGGTGGTATATGAGTTGACTTTAGGGCACGAATGGCCAAACATTTTTCCTTATAATATATTTGCTCTAGTATGTGCTGGCTAAAATATAACTAGCACACCAAATCCATGGTATTATGGACATGATCACTTAAGACAAGCCAAGTAAATGAGAGTGAGTCATGTTCAAAGTATTAAGATCAGTAATAGTACAGGGAGGGATAGAGACAAGGCAAAAACTCAAGAAGGCAGTACTCGAATGATTGATGTTTGGGAGACACTGTGATAAAGAAAAGGAAGGCATCTTTTATTACATTAAGAGAGAGTAGAAAGGGGACTCCATATGGGATTGATGGACAAAGCAAAGGGGCAGAGATGTGAAGTGGGAAAATTATAAGTCCCTCTCTGTGTGTTTGGAGGGTGGTCAGGGGCTAGGTTGTAAAGAACCATGTATTTTCATAAGTATTATTTAAAACACTGGTTCGGTGGTTGTACAGTGTCTGAGTCCAAGAGGCAGCATGGTTACTCACTGAGGCTGATACAAGTCCAAGTCAGTAAGTATTGATTTGCATCTGAATTATTCACAACAATTAAGAAAGGATAGAGATGCCCCCACCCAGCCCACATGCCCCATCACTTCACTGGATGTATTACGCTGAGCAAAAGTAAATTTAATTTAACCCCAATCTCAGAAAACCTTAACCAGGTTATAAAATCTAAGTTCATACATTCTCAATGAGTATACATTTGATGAATTTTGGATTTCTTATCATTCTAGGTATCCCTGTGTTTTCTGTATCTACACAAGTTAGGTAAACTCTGGAATACAACATACCAATTCAAGTGTTCTGTAACTGTATGGCCCAATACAGTAGCTAGTAGCCCTATGTGACTATCTGAAGTTAAAATAATTAAATAAAATAAAAAAATTCAGTGTCTCAAGCTAGCCACATTTCAAGTGCCTTCTGGTCCTGTGTGACAAGTGACTACAGTATGGCATATCAAGATATAGAACATTTTTATTACCAAAAGTTCTCTTAGATAGCACAGTCCTATGGTTACAAAAAGCCTATTCTTTTTCATTGAGATAGAATGGATATTTAACATTATATTAGTTCCAGGTGTACATCATAATAATTACATATTTGTACAAAGTCTACTGTTAAATCTAAAAAATTTCTTAAGATTAAAGTAACTACCACCACAATCATGACACAGAACAGTTCCATAACCCCTCAAATTCCCTCACACTACTCCTTTAGAGGCACACTCTCTTACCATTCCAATGCAGTGCTTGAACTCACAACCCTGAGATTAAGACCTGAGTTGAGATCAAGAGTTGGACACTTATCCAACTGAGCCATCTAGGTGTCCCAATATGTAACCATTTGAGACCAGCTTCTTCTACACAGCTTAATGCCTTTAAGATGTATCCAGTTTGTTTCATGGACCCAAGTCTTCAGTGCTGGATAGTGTTCCATTATACGGTGGTTTCACGGTTTGTTAATCCACTCACCCACTGAAGGACATTTTGGTCATTTCCATTTTGGAATTTATGAATAAAGCTGCTAAAACATTTGTGATCAGGTTTCTGTGTGAATATAGGTTTTTCATTTCTCTAAGGTAAATATCCAGCAGTAGTGTTGCTGGGTCATATGGTAAGTATAGGCTTAATTTTATAAGAAACTGCCAAACTTTTCCAGAGTGGCTGTACTATATTGCATTCCCAACAGCAGGGTATGAGAGGTCCAGGAGCTCTGTGTCTTTGTTAACACTGGTATTGTCTTTTTTTTTTTTTTTTGGCCATTCAAATACATATATGGTAGTCTCTTATGGTATTGCAGTTCCTTAATGGCTGATTCTGTTTTGCTTATTTATCATCTTTATATCTTCCTTGGAGAGAGGCCTATTCAAATTTTTGCCCATTTTTTTTTTTTTAAAGATTTTATTTATTTGACAGAGAGAGACACAGCGAGAGAGGGAACACAAGCAGGGGGAGTGGGAGAGGGAGAAGCAGGCTTCCCGCGGAGCAGGGAGCCCGATGCGGGACTCGATCCCAAGACCCTGGGATCATGACCTGAGCCGAAGGCAGACGCTTAACGACTGAGCCACCCAGGCGTCCCAATTTTTGCCCATTTTAAAATTAGATTGTTTTCATATTGTTCAGTTTTGAGAGTTATTTATATATTCTGGTTATAAGTTCTCTGTCAGATACATGATTTGCAAGTATTTCTCTGTACCCTTCTTTTCTTTTCTTTTTTTTTTTCCTTTCTTTTAATAGTGTCTTTTATGGAACAAAAGTTTTAAATTTTGATCGTTCTGATTACTGTTGCTTTATAATAAATCTTAAAATTAGATAGCATGGTTTCTCCAAATTTATTATTCTTTTTCAAAATGGTTTTAGCTGTTCCAGTTGCTTTTCCAAATGAATTTTAGAGTCAGTGTTACTTTATCCACAAAAGAAAATCCTACTGGGATTGGGATTGGAACTTAGTCAAATCCTTAGATCATTTGGGGCAAAAATTAACATCTTCCTATGTTGAGTCTTCCCATTCATGGATGTGGTATATCTTTCTCTCTTTTTTTAAGATTTTATTTATTTGAGAGAGAGAGAGAGAGAGAACACGAGCAGGGGGAGGGGCAGAAGGAGAGGTACAAGCGGACTCCCCACTGAGCCGGGAGTCTGACACAGGGCTGGATCCCACCACTGGGATCACGACCTGAGCTGAAGTCAAATGCTCAACTGACCGAGCCACCTGGGCGCCCCCGTGGTGTATCTTTCTATGTATTTAGATCTTCATTGATTTCTTTCATTAATGTTTTGTTATTTTTCTCATATAGATTCTCTACATATTTTTTAGATTTCTACATAATTATGTCAGTTTGGAGTTATTGTAAATCATATTTTTTATTTTTTTGATTTCTAATTTTTGATTGCTAGCATGAAGTAGTATGATTGACTGTTTTTTTCCTTTTTTTAAAAATTTTGTTATATTATTATTATCATCATTATTATTATTTTTTAAAGATTTTATTTATTTATTTATTTGAGAGAGCGAGAATGAGAGAGAGAGAGAGAGAGCACATGAGAGGGGGTAGGGTCAGAGGGAGAAGCAGACTCCCTGCTGAGCAGCACGGAGCCCAATGCGGGACTCGATCCCGGGACTCCAGGATCATGACCTGAGCCGAAGGCAGTCGCTTAACCAACTGAGCCACCCAGGCGCCCATCATTATTATTTTTAAGTAAACTCTTCCCCCAACATAGGGCTGAAACTCATGACCCTGAGATCAAGAGTTGAATGCTTTACCAACTGAGCCAGGCAGACACTCCTGATTGATTGTTTTTAAATGTTGACCTGTATCTTGTGACCTTGATAAGTTCATTTATTAGTTCTAGAATTTTTTTTTGTAGATTCTTTGCAAATTTTCAATATATACTATCATACTACAAGTGAATGCGCAGAGCCTTCTTTCTAATATCAGGGTTTTGGCAACATTCTACTGAGGGATCAGATAAAAATTTCAAGTCATGTAAAACAAAGCTCAGTTTTCTTTTTTTTTTAATTTTATTTTATTAGGTTAATCACCATATATTACATCATTAGTTTTTGATGTAGTGTTCCATGATTCATTGTTTGCATATAACACCCAGTGCTCCATGCAGAACGTGCCCTCTTTAACACCCATCACCAGGCTAACCCATCCCCCCACCCCCCTCCCCTCTAGAACCCTCAGTTTGTTTCTCAGAGTCCATCGTCTCTCAATGAAGGGGGGGTATCGGAGGGGGAGATGAACCATGAAAGCTGAGTTTTCTGATCCCTTTCTTTTTCATTTCTTTTTGATTGAAATGCCTTTTAGATTATCTACATGCTTTCCCTCTCATGCCCCTAATCATAAGCATAAAAATTCTCTCAATGAAATGGTCTCATGGTAAGAGTGGTTTTGCCGACATAGTCTTCAAACCAAAACCAACTTTCCTAGATGTTCTCAAGGATTTATAATTTCGTAAGTTGAATAAGTTATCCCATATAGTTACTTGGGAATAAATGTTGCATCTTTAGCACTAGTAATGAGAACATGAAACTAGAACCAGACATCCTGGTGACCTCAGGGGCTTCTGATAATTGAATGGAAAAGCATCAGTCCCAGGAATGAGACAGCCCAAGGAGCCAAGAAGTAAGGGGGCTGACATTTCTGTCCCCTCAAAAGGTCACTGGCACCAAACCACAGCTGGTATCTTCCAGACATAGAGGTTCCATCGTTTGTTTATAGGAAAATGGTCCTCCCACCACTGGCTGACCCCTCCTGACCCCAGGATTTTTCAAACAGCTTAGCCCACACAAATGACAGGCTGAAGTTAACTGTGCCATGCTAATTGAGGACTGTCAAAAATACCAACATGCAGGAGGTGGCAGGACATGGGTGTTTAGCACGTCAGAGTTGCTGGCTCTTGTATGATGCACTTGATTTGTTGTGGGTCCAGAATTGTATCAGGGAATAAGAAGGAGGGTGAGAGAAATATTTCTCTTGGGCTGCCTTAGCTCACATGCTGTATGTCATTAATTTGGCAACAAAACAGGAAGCAACATTGGTGCTCAGAGCCAAAAATAAAGCTCAGGCGCCATGTCCAGAAGCCCTAAAGACAAGACAAAAGCAGTCTTTTAATTAGGACTGACCAGCCATAATAAACCTATGGAAACAGAACTACATGCTTTCTGGCATGCACTACACCACGCATACAGCAGTATCAGTAGCTAAAAATTTACATGGTTTGAGTGAAAAGAGAAAAAAAATAAGCCAACATGAAATTTATTAGGTTCCCTAGGGATGGGTTGACTTACCAAATTTCTTTTCTAGTAATGCACAGCTATGACCGGACTCTATCAAATTCATTCTCTCTACTTGTTAGGCCCTATTTCTGGAGGGGCTTCCAAAGAGGGCCAGGAGCTATTGGTAGGAACCAGATTTTAATTTTTTTCAATAAATACTCAACAGCATGTGGCCATACCTGAACTTTTAACAAGATATAGCCACTTTATCTTTTTTCCCTATTCTTTCCCAGCTTTATTGAGATATAATTGACATGTAACATGTTTAAGGTATACAACATGATGATTTGATACAAGTGTATATTGCAAAATGATTACCATAAGACATTTAAGTGTTCTTGATGATATTGAGGCTGATCCAATCCATCCACCCACCCATCCATCCACCCATCCATCCACCCATCTCCAATTGCCCAGTACCTACCACGTGCCTGCCACCTACTGATATAGGTGCTGAGAACACAAAGTTGTACAAAATATAAATATTCCTGCCTCAAGAAATTCATAGTCTTAGCTACCCTTTTTTTTTTAGAAACCATGTTACTTTCTTCCTTCCTTCATTTGACAAATCCTAATTGTAGTACAGCCACTTTGTCTTAAATTTTAAAGTAACTTTTATTTTTTTCTTTATTACTAAGAAAATAGAAGACAAATTGCTGTCAGCACCTCTATATATATCCTTCAGATCAAGGTTTCTCAACATCAGCACTACAGACATTTTGGGCCAGATGAATCTTTATTATGGAGGGCTGCCTTGTGTATTGTAGGGTGTTTAGTGGATCTCTGGCCTCTTACCCACTCCCCCTTAGATGCCAATAACAACTCCCTTCCTACTTCCCATCTGTGTTGGAACAACTAAAAATGGCTCCTGACCATTGCCAAATGTCTCCTAAGCCCTCACTGCCTTAGGCCATTCTGGGTTCAGGGTGGGGTTTATTGACTGAATCCTATCATCCATCCCCCTTCCCCACCAGGAGTCTAGATGATACTTATAAGTTATCAACTTTATTAATTATTCAGTTTGAGGCAACTGGAGCATGAGTGAGCCTGACTGGTTTCATTCATCCAAAGTAAACTGAGAAGCTGGAAGCAGAAAGAAGAGGCCTGGTTGGACCTGTCTGAGGTAAGAAAAAGCCTAGGGTTCTGCCAGAGCAGGTCTGAGAGGACAGGAAAGGGAGAGGTTCTGTTTGTGAGTTTTGAGACAGAATGACCCTAATTGACTGCGGATGGTAAGGCCAGTTAAGATAAGCTCCTCTCTCCAGGTGGGAGGGTCATCTCCACAGCTGGGAACCTCCTCTGAGAAAGCTACACAATTGGGAGGGGGTTCCTGCTTTAGGAGTCAAGGCAGGAATGTGGGGGTCACGCCAAGAAGGGCTCCCCCACATGGAGATTTTTTTCTATGAATATATAGATACACATACACATTTTGAGTAAAGGCTGTTTTGTACTGTGTTTTGTGGCCTTTTTAGTATCACACCATAAGTACTGTTTTATAACCCTTTTTCAGTTCCCATATCAACCCACATTAAATTATTTAAGACATCATTTGAAATGGCTGCATATTATTTGCTTGTACATAATGTAGTTAGCTAGTTCACTTTTGACTGTTGTTTTCAAATTTCCTTTAGTATGAACATAGTTAAGCATCTAAGAGATTAAGACTACAGTTCATCACTGATTCTTGCCTATGGGCAAATTATTAGACGTGGAATCATTGGTTTAATGGTGTGTATCGCAATGCCCTTCTCAAAGGGAGCCCCAAATTATACGTAGCTTGAGGAGCTAAAATAACTAGGGCATAAATGAAGAAAGGGTAATTTAATAGATGCACTGCATATTTTTCTGCCTTCTCTAAAGCCCAGACGACTGCTGAAGTCTGGGGCTCCCAGTTTGAAAGGCTTGAGCCCTGATGTGGGTTTTGCCCCCCCCACCCCCCCCCCCCCAGCAGCCAAGAGCTCCCAGAGCCCTGGGAAGACTCTACTCTCCTGTGCCTGGGCCACTTAACTTTTGGTATACCATAGTACTTTGTCCCTGGCACTGCGCTGTGGGCAGAACCACTGTTGTCTTCTGGATTTGGCATTCCTGATGAGGTTAGGTGCATTTTCATGGACTGTGGGCCCATCTGGAGAAGGCTATGTGTATTGTAAATATTTTCAGTTTTCTGTATACCATGCTGTTTTGCCATCTTAGAAAAATCATTTGGGGCTCCTGGGTGGCTCGGTCATTAAGCGTCTGCCTTCAGCTCAGGTCATGATCCCAGGGTGCTGGGATCAAGCCCCGCATCGGGCTCCCTGCTCCACGGGAAGCCTGCTTCTCCCTCTCCCCCTGCTTGTGTTGCCTCTCTCGCTGTGTCTCTCTCTGTCAAATAAGTAAATAAAATCTTAAAAAAGAAAAAAAAGAAAAATCTTTCTCACAGCCCCTCCCTCGGTTAGAAAAGTCTTAGAGATAGCAAATGATAGGGCCAGGAAACTGTCCTCCACGTGCAAGCTAACCAATCCCGAGTAACCTACCTGCTCTACTTGGCCAGTGCATCCCAGCAGGCAATATTCCTCGGCCTCAATCATCCCAGGGCCAGTGCTATTGCCAGGCAATTGGTGACCCCTCCTAAAACCTGGAGCCTCCTCAAAGTTTTCAAACTAGCAATCCTAAACTGTTTACCTTGCCTTGCCTTGCCTTTCCCAAGGAAACCCCCATAAAGGCTGTGGCCAAAGCATACCCTTCATTCCTGTTTTCTGCCTCCCAACCACCCTGGTGTCTTTCCTATGTGGCCCGGCAAGGTGTGCCATGCCTCTTGTCTCTAGGATCTGTGAGTATCAGAAATTTTGTTGTTCCCTGAACCTCTCCTCTGTCTCCTCTTGTGGCCACACCGGCTGACTGTCTCATAAAATATAAACTACGACAGCTCAGGACCAGTCTTCAGGCTTTATGAAGCTGATTCCCTGGGCCTCCAGCCTTGAGTTGTGGGGATTAGTTGTCACTTGAGTGCTTTTGCAACAAGGAATCACAGCATTGATATTTCCATTTGTGTGTTTTCAGCCTGAGGACCCCATAAGAAAGAGCTGCTGGGATTCACCCTTCTGCTCTAGAAGTTCCTGGAGTAGTCTTTAACAGGGGTGGACTTTAAACACTAGTACCATTTAAATACTGTCTAGAAATCAAAAGCTCACTTTGTTCCAGGAGACTTCATATTTTTTTTCTTCATCTCCCTCTTCCCCAACTTAAACATGACCCCCAAAAAGTGCCGTCTAAGTTGTAAAGCAGGAGACAGACAGATGGCCAAGGTTAATATTTGTGTTTGGAAGCATGGTCACCGTGGAACGGGCAGTAGCCCTTGAGCCACCTCCAAGGTTTCTCTTAGCCAGTGTGCTGGCGGAACAGTCCTGCTCTTCATTCGATTTTTACGGTTTGGGAGGGAACTGAGTGTTTTCATGGGAAGAGACCAACTAGGCTTTGAGGAACCTGTGGCAGTGCGGGGGGGGGGTCAGTCCTCTGGGGTCCTGCTCCATATCCCCAGCTGCCCCCTTCCAACCTCTGGCAGAGATAGGAGAACCCACTGGGTCTGGGGAAACAGTGGAACTGATGGGGTTGGCTCAGCTAACAAATGCCCAGTGTTCCACCCACTCTGAACCCAGTGCCAAGGTCCATCCTCCAGAGACACTGGCGGCTCTGTTCTGCGAGGCAGCAGCCTTGCGTCACTCCACTGGGGAAAGGTGCGCGCTAGACCTCCCTCTTGTAAAACCTAGGTCCACCGGGAGCAGTGCCAGAGCCCTGCCATTGGATACATGCAAGGCTGCTCAACTCAGGGAGGCAGCTCATTTTTCCACTGGTCCTCTGTGGAGGTTAAGGACACCTTAGATTCTTTTGGGGAAGAACGAAGGGGTGTGGTGTCAGCCCTTTGATGTTGCCTCTTGAGTGGCACCATGGGCCCCCCACCATTACCATTGCTGGATTCCAGTGCCCAAAGTCCTCATGGACCAGAAAATGCAGCTGAAGTGGAGAAAAAGTTGGCCAACAGAATTCCCTACGTTCTGCTTACTGCTTTAAAAAAAAAAAAAAAAAAACAACAAAAAGAAAAGCCTGTATGCATACATGTAAAGACTAAACAGAAATAAAAACAAATATTTTAACTCTGGTTTCTTCATTTTTTTGTAATGTGGTTATATGGTGTTTATAATAAAAAAGAAAAGTGGAAAGGAAACAATTCTAAAATTTTCACCAATTTTTCAAAGGTAGAATCAGGGAGGTTCATGTTTCCAGGAGTCCAGCCTGGCGAATGTGTATAAACATGCACAAGCCTGTGGAAGGTGGTGGTGGATTAGGAGTGGGTGGGAGCAGTCTGACTGGACATGCTTACCTGTGTGGGGTCTGACCTCCTTACATGGAACCAAGTACGGTAGAATTCCTGGAAGACTTAGGGCCTCTGCTATGCCTCAAGCCAAAGAAATCTTGGAGGCCGCTGGGGCTGTTTCCTGGGTCTGCCGTGGCTCATTAATCATGTCCGCCCCTGAATGAGCCTGGAGTGGAGTGAACCCAGGGCCAGCACAGATACAGAGGGGCCAGCATAGTGGGCTAGGGGTGTGGGGTACATGGAGAAGATAAAGCCCTAGAAAGATGGGAGGAAAACAATGGATGCTCCAGAACATGGCCTTAAGGGACACCCTCTCTCACACTGAGTGGTCTAATCTTACCTTTACTTCCCAGGAGGGTGGATATTTCCAAGTGTATCAAGGAGACCATTGAGAGAATAAAGCTTCATTCCAGGAAACCTCCCCTGGGTACAGAGATCTCTACTGGTAAGCCTTTTTCTTAAATTCTGAGAATCTCTGATTCTAAATGAAGGATCTCTCCCCAATCTTTTCTGTGCCACCTTCCATTCCATTATGTAGACAACTCTCCCTTCCCCTTGCCTCCAGTTGCTTAAATTAATTGTACCCATGTATCAGGGTCTGAAAAGTCTGATTCTAATGTTTTGTTGAAGGAAACTTTGAAAATCCAGTCAGGGCAGGGGTGTGTGTGTGTGTGTGTGTGTGTGTGTGTGTGTGTGTCTGTGTATTTTAGATACTGTAAACTTGAGACCATCCCAAGACCTGCCCCTCCCCGCCCTCAGTGATTCTGATTCCAATGCCAATGTGTGGGGACTTTCCCCATAAAGAAGCAAGGAATTCTTTGACACCAGTTGGGTGTTCTGCCATTCAACTCAATTCTGACACTGTCTACCCCGAGAGGGCTTCAGATCCCACAGGCCGAGTCCCCTGACACTGTCACTTCGCCTAACTTAATATACCAATCACAAATCCAGGTTGTCACTTGTATTTCTACTGACTGGCTATAAATCAGAGGTTCACATGACTCCCTCTTTGGGTTCAATTAATTTCTAGAGTAGCTCACAGAACTCAGGAAAATAGTTTACTCACTCACTAGATTACCATTTTATTATTATGTAACTCAGAAACAGATGGGAGAGATTCGTAGGGCAATGTATAGGGAAAAGGCATGAAGCTTCCAACCCCTCTTTGACTGAGTAAGCCTCTCTTCCCAAATCTCCATGTATTCACCAACCCAGATCTCCGAATCCTAATTTTTTGTGTTTTTTTTTTTGATGGAGGCTTCATTACATAGTCATGATTGATTAAATTGTTAGCCATTGGTGACTGACTGAGTATCCAGCCCCTCTCCCCTTCCCTATGGGTCAGGGGGATGGGACTGAAAGTTCCAGCCCTCTTATTACCTGGTTGGTTCTCCTGGCAACCAGCCCTCAGCCTTAGGTGGGGTCCAAAAGTCACTTCATTAACTTAACAAAAGGCAACTCATTACTTAGGAAATTCTAAGGGTTTTAGAAGCTCCGTGCCAGAAATGGGGACAAAGTCCAAATATGTATTTCTTATTATAAATCACAGTACCACACCCCCAGAGCTGGAGATCAAGACCAAGGGTACTTCTTGGCCGTCATAGATCATGGTTCTCCCCTTTAGGATGCGATTACTGTGAGTATCCCACAACCAAAAAGTCCATGGAACCCCAGAAAAGAGAATACTAAACAGAAAGATGGAATCAGCCTGGGATTGAAGCAATAGAGAAAGGAGGAGTTGAACATCTACAAGCAGAAGTGCTAAAAGTGAGAACATTCCTGAGTGGAGTAACCATATGGAAACATACAGAGGCTGGTGGGCTAGGGGACCAACGGCAAGGCTGGTGTGGCTCTTGTGGCAACTCTGTGGAAACAGGGCTGCCCAGTTGGCCTTGGGAACCCTCCCAGGTTCTGGATTCTGCAGGAATGGGATTGGGGTCCCTGATGCCTTTCGTCCTACAAGTTGGCTGCAACCATTGGTTGTGGGACCTGAGCAGGTGCTCTGTAAACAGGGGTCACAGATGAAAGGGGAGCTCTGCAACTCAGGACAGGGCTGGGCCTTCTGTGGATTAGGAGGACTTTCCTAGGAACCACAGTTGCTTGGCCCAGTTCTGCTGCCCCCAGTCCAATAGGGAGAAACACATTAAAAGAAAGTAGATGGATTCCTTTTGTTTGTCCCCTGGTCCAAGTGTGATCTGGGGAGTCTCCTTGACTTTTGGATTCAGAAACATTCACGTGGGTGCACACTGAATTTAGCATTGTCTCTCGAGCCAGAAAGCAAGTACCTGAGGAATGAAGCCCAACAGGGCCGTTTTTCCAAGAGCCAAACTGGGCCTCCCTCCGGCACGCTGAACCTCTGGTCTCCCAGGAGAGCAGTAGATGAGCACGGCCACAGCTTGTCTGGGTGGAAGTTCTGGCTTCCCCATGTGGGCCTCCAGGCATATCTAATACTGGCCTCCTGCCGGACCTCATTTAAGACCTCTGTGTGGGCGGCAAGGACTGGAAGTGGAATTTCTCACTTTCCCCACTCGCATGGGAGTGCCACAAAGCAGGACTCGCTGGAGGTAAGGGAGGCCAGTGAAGGGGCATTCACCCCCATTGGCCAGGACCCTTCCCTGACCCTTCAGCAGCTTAGCATGTTGCAATATTTCCTCAGGAAAAGGCTCCAACTTTGGAGGCTTTGCCAGCAAAGTGCATGAAAGCAATTTTTCACTCTTTTTGAGACATTCCTTCCTGCATCTCTGCCAGCCACGTCCTCTAGCTTCTCCCTGTCCACGCCCCAGATGGCCAGAAGTGATCCAAGCCAGGCGGGCACCCGCCTTCCAGCACGCACACGTCATCAGGGGGCACCCTGTCAGGAGTATTTGACCCC
The DNA here is from genome assembly GCF_037043125.1 of Eumetopias jubatus. Taxonomy (NCBI): domain Eukaryota; kingdom Metazoa; phylum Chordata; class Mammalia; order Carnivora; family Otariidae; genus Eumetopias; species Eumetopias jubatus. The sequence continues at coordinate 101,901,804 of NW_028274815.1, forward strand.
TCCTTGTCCCTGTGTGTGATTTCAGCAAACGGGACATTCCAAGGCCCTCTGCAACCTTTCATGTCACTTGTGCAATCTCCAAACTTGAAAGCAGAGAGAGCATGAGCCAGATATTGTCAACCGAGGGCCAGGAATTCCACAAATTCATCAGGCTGGAGTGTCCCCTATGTGCTGGTGCGGTGAACTTGCCTTGTCACTCCTGGCAGGGCTGGGTAACACTGGTCACGCCCTTGACTTGCACAATCTTGGCTGTTGGGCAGCCCCAGGCAGCACTACAGGAAGAAGACTGTCTCCTTATTTTGGAAGCGTGGACTCCCGTGCCCCAAGGGTCTGTCACGGACTCTGCTGCCTCTGTCCCAGGTTCCAGGTCCTATCACCACAAAGCAATGCTCTCTCACAGCTCATCTTTAATACACATGGTAGACAGAACTGAGCCTTCTCTGCTCTGAAAGAAATATCCTGGAAATAGCTTAAAGTCAAAACAAATACAAAAACAAACAACCCATCCAGACCTGCAATCCGTGCCCCATTGGAAAAACAAACTCTGTCTGGGTTTTTGGGCAGCGAAGATTTGGGAGGTCCAGTCCATGTGTGTGGTTCCGGAATACTGTTTGAGTATTGTAATTGATTGCCAAAATGGCCACAAATTCTTCCTAAATTTGTCTGCTACTTTGAAGCTCCTCCCATCAAGAGGTGAAGTCTGTTTCCTCACCTCTTGAACCTGGGCCAGCCTGTGACTTGCTTTGACTAAGAGAACGTGGCAAAAGTGAGCATTTGTCAGTTCTGAGTCTGAACCTCAAGGAGTGTTGCACACTTTCTCTCACTTTGGTGACCACTACATGAACAAGCCCAAGCTAGCCTGCTGGAGGATGACAGACATGTGACTAGTCACCCTGTAGCCTCACCGACAGCCATTCAGCCACTGGACATGCGATTGTGGTCATTGTAAAGCCGGCCATCAGAGGACCCTCTCCCCACCCTGCCATGTGATCAGAGACACACAAGAGAGTTTGCCAAGTCAGCTCAAAGGAGAAGAACCACCCAGCGCATCCATAGCATTTTGAAAAATAATAAATGGTGATTGTTTTAAACCACTATGTTTTGGGGTGGTTTGTTATGTAGCAAAAGCTAACTGATACATCAGCTCAGTCCATCATCAGGAGAAGGGTGGAGAAAGGTGAGAGAAAGGGACTTCAGAAGAGGGGGTTGTCATGCCTCTTTGCTCAACCTTCCCATAGACACATCATGTCCTTAGCTTTATCAGCAATTCTAATTTTACGGACAAAGTTCAAATATGAGCCCTTAAGGTGCACAAGGGACTTTGTCAGACTCCATAGCAGAGATAGCCCAGTGAGGAAATACTTGGGAATGCCTTGGCCTAACTAACCAATAGTTATGCTACAGGGGAAATTGGAGTATTTTCTTTCCTTCTACCCTTCTTTTCTCCCTCCCTCCCTTCTTTCCTTTTTTTTTTTTTTTAACTTTTTGCTTGCTTGTACTTCCTGATATTTTGCTAACAGTCACATTTTGTGTTTTTTATAATAAGAAAGATGTTGATTAAAGGCTATTATTTTAAAACTGATGAAATAAAAGACATCAGCCTACTGTTTTCATGTTGAGCATGATTCAAGAATGGCTCAATTACATGTGTTGCCTGGTTGTGGTGCCTCTTTCTCTGGTCTAAGCAACTAAGCAAAAGCTTAATATTCAACCATTTATAAATGGATGACAAGCTGCCACTTGTGACTTTGGGGAAACAGAGTTATTTTGGGGAGTTATTCTATATCATACCCTCTGCAGATTACTTTCGAGGCTGTTGTTCTCCACCAGAGGATCACATCTAAGAAAAGAATGAAGTCCTGAGATGCACGGAAACTAGTTCAAAATGGGCAATGGTCAAATGTCGAACTTTGGTAGGGATGAGGTATGCAGGCAAAGTTTAAAATCAGAATTCTGGTCTCTGAGACTAGGAGGAAAATCAGAAACTGTTCTTGACAAAGTGGCTGGTAAGCAAATAAAGAAGGTGACAAATGATGGCACCAGGAGATGTTGCAATCTGCAACATGTTACAGATTAGCTGGCATTGTCCTCACCAGTGAGACCCGTTTTAGGGAAAGGGGGAAAATGTGGCTTGATTTACAGCTGCTGATATCATGTGTCTAGTCACTGGAGATCAAAAGAAAGCTTGCCGGTAAAACACTGCTAATGAAATTGGAGCAAAGGGTAGGCTCTTCTCTTGGGTGTGTCAAAGGAAAGTTTTGCTCTGCATCAGGCCAGGAGGATGAATCACTGTACGTTCTTTGGGATGTGGTCGTGGCCACATGACCTCATGTTCAACTCCAGCAGCCCTAACTCTGCAGATGTATCAATTGTGTGTAATCAGTCCTTTTAACACCTAGTGATTTGGGGACCTAAAGTTTCTTTTTTTTTTCCTGTGATGTATGACTTGAGACTTCCAGGTACTTTGTTTTGTATTTTCTTAGAAAGTCCCTGTTGCACACATGTGTGCTCGTACTTGTGTGTGCGTGTGTGTGTTGGTGGTGCTAGTGAGGGAACTGTGGAGAAGGGATTGACTTTCATATTCTCATTCTATAAGACCAGATTTTGAACAGCTCACCTGTGATGATTCAGTATTTTTTTTCCCTGAAAACAGAAACTAGTACATGGAGGGTGAATTGATCTACATCTTCCTTAGATAACCCTGAGGAGTGCTGAAGTCACTATACATTCAGGCAAGTCCAAGAAGTGACCGTCACATTGTCTGCAGTAGGGAATTAGCACAAAGGAGGACAAAACATCCCTCGCATGAAACCCCATCGAAAGGAAAATTCTACTATATTCTGGCGCTTGGGAGAAATTCATCATGGTAGAACTTATTACCCTGCGTAAGGGCAAATTCTTTCTTAAATACAGTGGAAACCACTGGCCTTGCTTAGCTCCCTTCCGTTAAGTTCCATGTGCCCAAATTTCCACGGAATTCCTATTTCTAACACCACAGAGGTGCTGAAGAGCTGTCAGATCCACATTCAAAGCTTAACTGACGCACTCACATTTCCTTTCCTTCTGGCCTCCGGTTACTGAAAACATTTGCTGAAAATTGCTGTCCCACTCAAGAACTGTCAAAGGTAATTGTGTTGCACAAAAGTTACCGAGAAGCATGAAGTAATATGGTTACCACCTGGCGACTAACTTCATAGAACCTGTCTGATGAGCGCAAGGCTGGCCCATGTGTCCACACCCGTTTCTGTCTGAAAACCACGACAGCATACATTTGTGAGGAAGACGTGTCTCAGAGGCCTCTTAGGGGTAATTTACGATACAAATCCCTATGTAAAGGGCAGTTGTCAGGTCACCAAATCCAGTGAGGTCTGAGGTTCTGGGGGTGGCAGCGAGGGGGAAGATGGGGGGAGAATTAAGGGCTCTGAGACTATGGACCCGTGTGAAGCAAGTCGCAGTACTTACTTCAAAAACAAGGGCTGGACTTGGCTATTCTCACAACTGGCAATGACCTTGGTGTCTAAGAAAATGAAAATCAGAGACTCAGGAGGTTGGGGGCAGGGCTTGAGAGTCTGAGTCTCCCCACCTTGGCCTGTGGCCTAATCTGTGCTGGTCCAGATGAGCAGGAATCTCTTTTCCTCTTAAGATTTCCCAGAGAAGGAAATCCTCCTCATTCTCGAGAGCCATTTTCAGAGTCTCACATTCTCCTTGAGATGGTTTTGACTTTACTTGAACTTAGGAGACCCCGAGAAACTCTCCTAAAACAGGTGCCTCTATTTATATGGCAAAAACCTCACTAAACCCCTAAATCCACTCAGGGATTTCCTAGGGAGCATCTGGTTCTGTCTGAAACTGTCTTTTTGGGTCTGAAATTGTGGCTGTGTGGATATGAATCTAGTGCTTGCTTGTCAGCGCCCTAATCCGGTAGTCAGGGTGTGGCTCAGTAAAGGCACACTGGAACCAGGAATTTCCAACTGTGGGATCCAGGGTCCACATTGGAACGATCCTGACATCGTTATAAAATCAGTCAATATGAGGAGGACTTGCTTTTTTTTTTTTTATCTTTGGTGATATTTGCAGTTGAGCTTTTGAGGTACAAAACAAAAGTTCTCGCTTCTCAGGCAGTCTCTAAATTGAAGCCAGGGATGGCTGCATAGTTCGTGGTTCTCAGCACACACTGAAAATTCTCAAAGAGCAGAAAAAAAGCTTTTTTCCTTTCTTTTGTGACCTCTCTCTCTCAACCTCCCATGGTATTTTTTTATTTGCTATTTTAATGTCACACTCCCTCAGGCATGGGGAGATTGGCTGGGTGAATGCAGACCTTCACAAGCACCCAGAGCGGAGCCTGGCCACCGAGTGTGTGCACGACCAACCCCAATTGTCCCTGTACCTGCACCAGGCCCATGGGGGGTGGAGGCAGGGGCGCAGAGACCACAGTAGCCTCTTGGTGGGGGTCAGGGAACAGGTGGCTGAGAACCCATGTGAGGGAGGTGAGGGGGCGGTAGGAGGTAGTGCTGTGCACGCACCACTGTCCTGTGGGACTTCATTCCCAATACACAAATTCAAAGATAAAATTATTTAAAATGGTGACCACAGCATGAAATCCAAGTGTGAGTCTCCCTTCTGAGTTCAGGACCCTCTGTGCCTTCACTGGTTCTGGTTGAAGCTTATTTTCTCTCACGATTTCAAAAGCATGACATGACTCACTGGGCATCTGAAATCTTATGGCTAGAGTCTTCTTTCCTGATGACCTTTTGATTCCCATTCTTTTTTATGTAATCTTTCTAATTCCTGGAAGCTTTTAGGATCTTCTCTTTAACCCTATCTTCTCTTCAGAAATGTCCCACTTCCGCATGTTAATGTGAATTTTTCATCATTTATTGTCTAGAGCCCTCAGAGAACTCTTCCGGTCTGGAAACCAATGTCTTCTGGGAAATTGTCTTGCATTGTTTCTTTGGTAATTTCTCTCCTCGATTTTTTTTTTTCTGTTCTGTCTTCTTGCAACTCCTGTTGGTGGATATTGGGTCAGTCCCCTAATTTGCTTTCCTTTCTTTTCTGAGTTTCTATCTCCTTGATCTTTGCCTCAACTTTGTCAACTGTCAATGAAATGAGTAAAATTTTTGCAATCATATTTTTCATTTTCAAGAGCTTTTTTCCTCTTTAATTATTCATTTTTCATAGCAAACTGTTTTTATTTGTATACAATATCTTTTCTTATGTATTTGAGAATACTAATAATATTTTCAATCTTTTATTCATTCCTACATTAATTCTGTTCCTCCCCACCTTTGATTTTTATTCCTATTCTTTCATGTTGGGGACTTTTCATAATATCTGGTGATATGTTTATGTGGCATAAAAAATATTTGGCCTTTGTCCCATTTTCCCAGCACAGAACTCCTAAAACCCTTTGAATCTCCTGATGGAGCAGAGTGTCTTTTGTATGCTAATGAGATGACCTTTGGTTGAGGGGCTTCTAGATAGCTTCAGGATGGTAGCTGGTCTCCAGAAAGATCCAGCCATGATTAGAAAGTTAGGACTCTCAGCTCAACCCCTGACCTCTGGAGAGAAGTGAGGGGCTAGAGATGGAGTTGAATCACCAATGGCCAATGATTTAATCAATTCTGTCTATGTAATGAAAATTCCTAAACCGCAAGGTTCAGGGAGCTTCTGGGTGGGTGAACACATGAAGGTGCTGGGAAGGTGGTGCCTGGAGAGGACGTGGAAGCTTTGTGATCCTCCCACCACACCTTGCCCCATGCATCTCTTCCACCTGGCTGTTCCTGAATTATATCCTCTATAGTAAACTGGTTATAGTAAATAAAGCTTTCCTGAGCTCTGCAAGTTGTTCCAGCAAACTATTAAACCTAAGGAGGGGGTTGAGGGAACCCCCAATTTATAGCGGGTGGGTCAGTAGTACAGATGGCCTGAGACTTGTGATGAGCAACCCAAGTGGGACAGTCTTGTGGGACTGAACCCTTTAACGTGTAGGATCTGACACTAACTCCAGTAGATGGTATCAGAACCGAATTGAATTGTTGACTTGAATTATCTGACCCAGCTTGTGTCAGAGTGTTGGGGAAATGGTGTTGGAAAAGACACTGTTTTTGGTGCCAGGAGGGAAGAAAACCTCTCAATCTCACCCTCTCACTCAAAAGTGAGGCAGTATGATGGGATGCACTAAGACCATGGATCGGGACAATTTACCGTAGGGTGGTCAGGGAATGAATCACCACTTCTTTGAAGAACTCCAAAATGTCACTATTTGGAGGTCTTTTCTGAACTGTTTAGAGGGGAACCTAAATCTCTTGCCAGGGTGTATGTTTGTGTATGTGCATATGCGTGTGTAGGTGAGAGTAGTTCTGGAAACAGTGAGGGGAAGGAGGATTGGGGGATCCACAGTATGACATGTAGACCTTTCTTCACCCGCCCCCCAAGTCCAGTTACTCCAAAGAATCAGCAGCCAGCTTTCTGCAAGGACTTGAGAGAAGGGCTATTGCCTGAAGGAATGCAGGGGAGAGGAGACGTGAAGGGCTCAACCACATAACGGGCAAACTTCCAACAAACAAGGGGCCTTACTCTCACCTTTCTTTTGAAACTTTCGTTGCTTATAAACACTGAGCAGCTCAGAGTTTCTTCAGGGTGAAGCAGCTCTGTCCCCACTTGTCTGCAAGCAATTGGCTTTCTCCTTTCTTCATTTGCCAAGGTAATTACCATTCTTCCATTCATCTCTCACCTTCCAAAAATTTGTTGAAAGCGTTTATGGCAAATTGTCTCTCATTCTCTTTGACCTTGTTGATTAATTTGTTTTTAAAAATTCCATGGCTGTCATTATAATGAAATTTGGGTGGGAAGAAAAGGTAGCCATGGTCCAGTATTTTTAACCAGAAGTTTCCTTTGGAAATCTTAATTTTTATTGGGGTCCAAACCCATGCACCTCTCTTTTGGGCAAATCCCTGCTGTTTACTAAGTAAACAGTAAACAATCTAGAGAAATAGCAAGTTTTAGTCTGTATTTCATAGTGTATGCATATTTATTTAAATACAATTCAAATAATCCTGGTTATTTAGTATTTAGCTTTTAGTAGGGTAGAGGCAGAATTTTAGTAGAAAGTTAGATATGAATGTGGCAAGAGTCATATAGGCTGATAGTATCAAGACTAGCTGGCAGAAAGGTGACAGAAAACTTATAATAACAAGTTAAAAGAATGCATAACAGTAGAACAGTTTATATAGGTACACAACTGTCCTACGCATTTCAAAACACATTGCTGCAATTAAGTGTAATGCTCATGTCATCTTCCTATTACAAAACCTTCTATGGCTCCTCACTGTCTGTAGATACAAGTCTAATGTTCTCTCACTGTTCCATCTATTCCCAAACATTTGACCTGTGGTGCCAGCACAACACCCTGCTCTATTTCACCTTTCACTTAAGAAGTGTGAATTTCTTAGCATGGCACACCCTTTCTTGCCATCGCAAGTCATCCTTCAAGACCCATTTGAATTCTCAAGATGTATTCTCCCTCCCTTCTCTTCCTTGTCCCCATGATTCTTGTTTAGATGTATATAACAGCACTTGTGAGGAATTTTGAACTTACACATCTGCCTTACCTCTCCAGTTAGATCAGATGCACTAAATAGCATGGGCCATTGTAATGGACTGAATGTGTCCCTCCCAAGTTCATGTGTTGAAACCCAATTCCCAATGTAAAGATATTTGGAGGTGCGACTTGGAAGGTAATGAAGTCAGGATGGTGGGGCACTTGTGATTGGGATTAATGCCCTTGTAAGAAGAGTCTGGGAGTGAGCTAACCCTCTTTCCGCCATGAGAAAATATAAGATGTTGGGCAGTCTGTGACCCAGGAAGAGGGTCCTCACTAAGAACCCAACCATGCTGCCCCTGACCTGGGACTTCTAGCCTCTAGAACTGTGAGAAATAAATACCTGATACTTATAAATGTATTTGTTATACTCATATTTTCATTTAAAACTGGTATTACATAATATATATATATGACATATGACTATGATATATTTGTTATAGCAGCCCGAATGGACTAAGACAGCCATTACTCTTGGCATAATGCTTTGCCAGTAAATGTTCCTGAGTAAATGTCTGTTAAACCTAATTGAAAGTATAATAATTGATGTTTGACATCATAACCTTTAGTCCTCAAGGACAGGTCAAACAGGAATCTGTACACTTCATTTAAGAAGAAAGCAAATGTGTGATGCATTTTAAAAAGATTTCAAAGACAAAAAAAAAAGAAAGAAAAAAGCAAAAAAGAATGCCATATGATGAAATCATAGAGTATGTGATGCTTTGAGATTGGCTTTTTTTCCTCAGTATAATGCTCTTAAAATAATAAAAATGAATAAAAATGAAACAAAAAATAAATTTGTATGATGTATAAAAGAAATATTACCTTTAATTTATCATTAACTTTATTTCTTGTTGATAGAACAGTGAGACACTATTTTTCATATGGACAACAATCTTATTATACCACCAAGCCGTTTAAATTTGAACATTATAGCTTACATATGGAACATCAACTATGTCTTTTTAAAGGGAGGCAGTGTAAAGGGGTTGTGGCAGGTAGGAAAAAACGTGAATATTTTTATTTCAGTATGTTTTGGGGAGCAGCTATGTGTTCCTCGACATAACTGACCTCTTCCCAAAATATTTGGGTTCAAACCTTATCTTGTTATTGACTCATGTTGTAATTTCAAGGTGCTTTTATCTTGGCTTTGGATTTGATCTTTGGTTAGGTGCGACTCCTGACACATTTGCTTTAAATTTCTCTCTCCTCCCCTGTCAAGTGGTTAATGATCTCAAAATGTCACACTGGATTCCATGGATTTCCCAGGAAGTCAAGTGTGGGTAGAACAATAAAACAAATTTAAAAATGGAGAATCACCTTATTGGTGATTTCTATACATATATGCCAGGCCAGCTTCATGGGTATGTAAATTGGGCAGTTGCATGGGCCCATTCTCAGTAGGGCCCCATGCTTGGTTGAATGCTCTGCTGTTGCTATCTTGACATTCTTAATAATTTTATCTTATATTGCACAAGTGAAGTCTGACAGGGCAATGGAGCACGTATATGAGCTGAAGAGATATATACAATATGTGGGTCTGCTGTTCTTTGCTGCCCATTTGCAGTTAGTGTTGGCAATGGTGCATGAGTCTAGAGCTCTGGTAGACCAGCAATGCATGGGGATTCAGCACAATTCAAAGCATGTATGTGTACAACATACAAAGCAAAGCTGTAGTATTGATAGCCCTGGGAGGCCACGTTTTCCAGATTTGCTTTGAACACAGAAAGAAGAAAAAGGCATGATCAAGAAACCTTATCATAGCCTATATTAGCCAACCTTGTATTCTGGTAATGACACAGAGGGAAAGGGAAAGATAGGACAATGAATTATTCCTTTCCTTTCAGTCCTTCCTAACTCATCTGTAAGCCCCAAATAGAGACTGGTTGGTAGAATGTGAGTTTGTGAAGTAGAATAAAAATGCTTGATTTAGCTTTTTGCGGCATTTCCACTGTTCTGATAAGAACAAAACACATAAGCATGTATGAGCTATGAAATACAAATTGTGTAATTTTGGTGATTCCTTGCACAAATTAAATACTCATATTTTCATTTAAATACTCATATTTTCATTTAAAATTTCAATATAAGGATGAATCGTAAAATTCATGCTAACAACTTAAATTTTACATAAATTTTTTTGCTTAAATTTTACATATATATGTGTATATATATATTGCATATATATATATATACACATATATACATATTTACTTAGAACAACATTAAATAGCAAATAGAAAAACACATGGCAAGTCAAGAAGGGAAAAAGCTTCACAAATTATCAAACTCATCCGAGATAAAATAGGTATCTGAATAGCCCTACAACTAAATAAATTGAATCTGGAGTTTAAAAGCTTCCACTAAAGAAAATTCTAGGCTTGGATTTTCTCACTGGAATATTCTACTAGTTATCTTAAAAAGACATACTACTAATTCTATATAATCTCCTCCAGGAAATAAGAGGCAACATTTCTTCCTTCCTTCTTTTCTTTTCTTTTTTTAGAGAGAGAGGGAGAGAGAGAGAGAGAATCTTAAGCAGGCTCCATGCTCAGTGTGAAGCCCAGTGCAGTGCTTGATATCAAAACCCTGAGATCATGACTGAGCCAAAATTAAGAGTTAGATGCTTAATTGACTGAGCCACCCAGGTGTCCCAAGAGGCAACATTTCTAATTTCATTTTATCAGGCCTGATTTATCCTGATACCAAAATCAATGACACTGAAAGAAATGAAAACTATAGACCAATATCCCTCATGAATACAGATACAAAGATCCACAACAAAATGTTAGAAAATAAAATTTAACAGTGTATAAAACAACAGGGGCTTATCTAGCACATGGAAGGCTGATTCAATATTAAAAAATTAATCAATGTAATCCAGCATATTAATGGTTGAAAGAAGAAAAACCATATGATCAAATAATAGATACAGAAAAAACATTTGACAAAATTTAACATTTATTCTTGATAAATATTCTCAACAAATAAGGAATAAAACAAACATCCCCAACTTAAGAATGATATTTTACAAAAATCCTAACATCATTCTTAATGGTTAAAGACTGAATGTTTTCTCTCTAGGACTGGGAGCAAGTCCCCATTCTGCTTTTTACTGGAAGTGCTCGCCATTGCAATAGCCAATATAAGAAATTAGAGGCATTCTGACTGAAGAGGAAAAAATAAAACTGTTCCTATTTGCAGGTGACACAATTGTCCTTGTATAAAATCCCAAGGAATTTCTAAAGAAAACCTCATAGGACAAATAGTGGGTTTAACAAGGTTACAGGATATGAGGTAAACACAATCAGTTGTTTTCTATATACTAGCAGTGGACAACTGAAACTGAATTTTTTTTTAAGTATGATTATTATATTACTTTGCTAGGGCTGCCATAACAAAGTACCACAGACCGGATGGCTTAAATAACAGAAACATTTTTTCACAATTCTGGAGACCAAAAGTCAGATAAAGGTTTTGGCGGGGTTGGTTTCTCCAAAGGCCTCTTGCCTTGGCTTGTGGATGGTCATCTCCCTGTGTCCTCACGTGATCTTCCCTCTGTGCATGTCTGTGTCCCATTCTCCTCTTCCTATAAGAACACCAGTCATATTGGATTAGGGCCCACACTCATGACCTCATTTTAACTTAGTTATCTCTTTAAAGACCCTATCTCTAAATATAGTCATATTCTGAGGTGCTGAGGACTCCAACACATGAATATTGGGGATAGGGGTATACAGTTCAGACCATAAGAATCATGAAATAAGATATTGCTAAAAATGAAATACTTCATTTATAAATCTAAAAAAATGTGCAGAATCTGTATGCTGAAGACTTTAAAGTGTTATGAAGGAAATCAAAGATGTCCTAAATAAATGGGGGACACATACCATGTTTATGGATTACTATGCAATTAAACATAGTAATATGTTGAATCTACCCACACTGACCTATTATAGATTTAAGGCAATTTCAATCAAAATGCCATCAGGATTTTTTTGTAGATAAGAACAAGCTGTTTCCAAAATTTATATGGAAAATTAAAGGAATTAGGATAGCCAAAACAAGTTTGAAAAAGAATAAAGTTGGTGAACTCAACCTGACTTAAAGACTTGTCTTAAAGCTATAGTAATTAAGACTATGAGGTATTGGGAAAGGGACAAACTTATATATCAACAAAACAGAATAGAACATCCAGAAAAAGACCCACACAAGTAAAATCAACTTATTGTTGACAAAAGTGCAAAGATAAATAAAAGGAGAGAGGATAGTTTTTTCAACAAATGGTGTTGAAATAATTGGACATCCTATTTAAAAAAGTGAAACTTGACCTCAGCCTCACACTTTATACAAAAATTAGAGTGAAAAAAAAAAACAACTTAAAAGCGAACCACAGATCTAAATATAAAATGCAAAACTGTATAAAAATTTAAAAAAGTAAAAATCTTCCTGACCTCTTAGACATGACAGCAAAAGTAAAATAGATGAAAGAAAAATATTGATAAATTGGAATTCACCAAAATTAATCATTTTTGCTTTGCAAAAGACACTCTTGAGGAAATGAAAAGAAAAAAACTATTGTCTGAAGGGAAATATCTGAAAGACTCATATCTGACAAACAACCTGTATCCAGCCTGTATCTCTCCAAACTCAACAGTAACAGAACAACTCAATTTTAAAAAAAATGAGCAAAAAATTTAAAGATATTCCATTAAAGAGGATACGTGGAAGGCAAGTAACCACATGAAAAGATGTTCAATGTCATTAACTATTAAGGAAATTCAAACGAAGAACATAATGAGGTTCTACTATATACCTATTCAAATGGCCTAAATAAAAGAAAAAAAAAAGAAAACAACATACTGACAATACCAAGTGTTCATGAAGATGTGTGGCAACTAAAATGCTCATATGTTGCTGGTGGGAATTCAAAACAGTCCAGCTATTTGGTATTTTCTTAAAAAGTCAAACATATACTTATCATATAACCCAGCTATCCCACTCCTAGATACTTATCCTAGAGAAATGAAATCTTATGTGCACACAAAAACCTGTACATAATTGTTTATGACAGCTCTTTTCATAATTGTCCCAAACTAGAAACAACTTAAATATCCTTTATAGGTGATAGATAAACACACTGTGGTACATTCATACACTGTATTGCTACTCAGCAATAAAAAAAGAATGAACCATTTACACATACATACATACAACAACAACAGTAACAACTTGGATAAATCTCAGATTCATTACGTCCAGTGAAATCAGCCATTTACAAAAGGTAATAGACTATATGTTTCTAGTTACATGACATTTCAAAAAGACAAAACTATAGTAATCAGCGCTTAGCAGGGTCAGTAGGGTGTGGTGGAGGGTGTGACTACAACAGGTAGTAAGAGAGAGTTTTTGGGGGGTTGATGAAACTGGTTTTTTGTTTGTTTGTTTGTTTGTGTGTTTGTTTGTTTTTTAATCCGTAAAGGAGCCTCCATTTCAAACTGCTGGGCTTGAAGAACAAGGTTTTTGTTCAAGGTGAGTGTTAAGTACTCTTCTTTCAAAAATTTTTAATATTCTGCTCTATGCGTAGTTCATGGCACGAATAAGAAAAATCATGCCCAAATCGATGAATCCAGTTCATCAAATGGGAATTACGAATGAATGCGTATTACCCACATATCAGTATTTTGACGATGGTAGGATTTACTGAAGAGCTGATCATTTTGGATCTTGCTTTCACCTGAAGTGAGTTTTGCCTTCTGAAGGCAGCAGAGGGATTTTGGTCATGGTCAAGTGTCTGGGGACAACCAACCAGATGACTGTTCCAGGAAACGGGTTGGGGGGCAAAAAGTCATATTATAAGCCACGCCCCTTATTAACTTTCTTATAGCAGAAGTTGTGAGCCCTCTCATGACATCTAATCCATGCTCTCTTCTGCTTTGTTTGGGACTCAAAGCGACAGGTTTCTCCCCGTTTTATTTATGGAGACAGATACTAGAAGAGCGAGCAAGCAAGAGCTCTAAACAAATACATCTTAAGCACAAGGTCTGCACGTGTTGCAGATTTTCTTTCCTCACTTTTCATGCCCAAACTCATTTTCAGAAGGGACCAGAGACCTCTAACCCCTTGCTAAGAACAAAAGATAATAATCTCAGTTGTGGTATCACACGTGTTTCCCATGAGAAGATTCTCCAGGGAGACCCCCCATTTGTCGGACTGTCCTGTGGGCACCCCCTGGTGGTCACTTAGGTGGAGTGGCTCTCTGTTCCTGCCTACAGAAAGAAGCTCCCTGGCTGGAACACTTCTATAAAACAAATGGAAACATTCTGATTTATTTCTCTGGAGCAGCAAGAAATAGCAGACCCGCAAGAGAAGAAGGAGCAGAAAAGAAACAAAGTATTTTCTGACCAAATGGTGTTAAAATGTAGTCATCAGGGCTAGGAGATCTTGTGTTTTTCTTCCGCTGCGTGAGTATATATATCTCTTTGCCCCTCCCTGTCCTTTAGTTCTCTCATCTGGAAAATAAGAAACTTAAACTAGGTTATTTCTAAGGATGCTTTGGCCTCAAACTTATCTGTTATCCAATATATGTATGCTTAGGAAGTGTCTTCTGCAGAGGTGTTGGAAGCCATTTCTGCTCCCTGACTTGGCACCAGCCCGGAGAAGAGATCAGTGCCTGGGAAATTGAAGACAACGCGAAGACATCTTGTAGGCATCTTCTGACCTCCATCACCTGGCCCTTTCCACCTGTGGAAGGGAAAGCATCCTGAATATTTGAAATAGCTGATAATGATTAGGGCACAATCAAAGCCAGTTGAAACTTAATTTCTTCCAAGAGGCTCTCATCCAATCGCAGTTAAAACCCACCAGTCTTCAGAAAGACATAAGGATGCACATTTAAATCCTACACTCCCGATAAAAATGTAGATAAGACCCTCTTTCCACACTTTTGGGTCCTGCTCATCATTTTAAGGCTTCATAAGTCCTGAAGCTAAAAGCTGTATCCTAAAAATACACCTCACATTTAGTTATGTCTTAACAGATAATGAGGCAATTGATCCCTACAAAGTCCCGTGTATTTTTAAGCATCTCACTTAGTTGCTCACTCCTTCCATTTCCTTACCAGTGAGTCGGGGATATGAAAGAGAACACCCATGAGGACATGTTTTATAAAGGGCCACACAAGCATGCATGTGTGAGTGTTACTGAAGCTGATTCACAGCCAGATCCCAGAGATGTACCTGAAAGTTGCAACATTTTCCTACAGAACATCAAGCAATTATTTCACATGTTTCTTGGCTTAAAATTAGAATTCCTCTTTAGTGCACGTTGTCCTTATTAGGAGGAAGATACATAACGTTTCTTAGAGAAAAACACATACCCCTAAAAGTGAGGAACTGACTACCTTGAAATCCAGAAAGACTCGAGAAATACTACATTTCCCACCGATTTGGCTATGAAAAAATAAATTCTGTTGGGAGAAGCGGACAGAAAAAGGGTTTGTTCATTCTCCCAGAAGCAAGCCTCCACTTCAAGCTGCTGACCCTGAAGAACAAGCTTTCCTTTCAAGGTGAATGTTACATACTCTTCTTTTAAAAATTGCTTTTAATAATCAACTGGAGGGGCGCCTGGTTGGCTCAGTCAGTTAAGCGTCTACCTTCGGCTCGGGTCATGATCTCAGCATCCTGGGATTGAGCCCCGAGCCCCGAGTAGGGCTGCCTGCTCAGCGGGAAGTCTGCTTCTCCCTCTCCCTCTGTCTGCCCCTCTGCCCCTGCTCATTTTCTCTCTTTCTCTCTCTCTCAAATAAAGTAAGATAAAATAAAATAAAATAAAAATCAACTCAAGGAGCAGTCCCTGGCTCGTATAAGAAAAACCAGGTCTGAACTGATGAACCCAGTTCATCAAATGGGAGTAATAATCATAAGGTATTTATAAAGATTAACTAAGATAATAAGCATTTTAAATGCCTAACAAAATAAATGACAAAGAAGTCTTAGGTCCTTATGAGTGGAACCATGTCTGTGGTTTTGGAAATAAAGGATACAAGGATCTCAGCCGCATTGGGAAAACAAAACAAAACAAAACAAAACAAAACAAAACAAATCGGTGCTGAGCTTTCCCTCTGGTAATGCACTGGAGGGTGACCCTGGTTCTGTAGTCTTTTATCCAGCGGGATGAACTCTTTCTACCTCTGTGGTATGATTCCAGGTTTCCCGTCCTGTTCCCCTTGAGTGGTTGTATTTCTAAAAAGTGACTTTCCTCCCTTTTGAACCAGTCCCCTGTTTTCTCAGCACCTGTCTTTTCAACAGGTCAGCCTTTGTGTGTCTCCTCCTTTACACCAACACACCCCACCCCGATCCTGCTCACCAGCTCATCCTTGGGACCAAGGAATGGGGACTGTGGCTCTCCTCTCTTGGCCTCTATCCCACAACAGTCTGGTTGCTCCCCCTTCGTGCCTTCTTTTCCTCAGAGTTGTCCTGACACAGTGCCTGGCATGTGGGGAAAAATGCTGGTGACAAGTGGCTGTGTACCTCTGAGGTACCTTTGAACCTGGGGGGTTGGCGGATGGCAAGGAATGTACGCAGAGAAGTAGAAAGGGTGGTGCCTTCCCTCAGCGCATACCTAGTTGTTCCAAGAAGCCAGGAAGGACGGTGGCTTGGCCGAGCCTTTTCAGCCTTACTTTGTCAAGTGTTGTCTCTTCTTCCTACAGTAATCCTGGGAACTCTTTTCATCCCAGGGTTTTATTCCAAATGGAATGTTAAGAGGGTTCAGATGCCGAGAGACAAGCTCAGGGCGGTGGGGGTGGGGAGAGGTGTGAGCTTGTCCAGATCTGTGGCTTTGCCAGGACTGTTTTTAAGTTGACACAGGGCTAAATAAAAAGCCCCTTGCTTTGATCTCAGGGACTTCCTGGGTAGACTGTCTGATTAGATAAAGATCACGTATCGCCCCTACCCCCCAACCCACCCTCCATCCTTTAGGAAGTAATCTAAGCTTTGCAGCCATTCCTTGTCTTGCACTCCTTCTCCTTCTCAAAGTCTGGTTCTCTCTCTGTCTCATTGGGTCCCTCCCTGGGTCTTGGGTTTTTCTTTCTGTTTGAGCAGGAAAAGGAGCCTGAGAAAATAGGGCACTTCTTCCCCCCTTTAAGCCTTCTTAAGTTGTTTAGAAACACAGCGAGAACTTTGTTTGAGAGCCTCATATGGACCTCGTCTGGTCCCGGGCATCAAAGGAAATTGGTCTCTGTTTGCAACATGGTCAGCTGCTGGGATGCTATGAAGCGAGCGAGGTGGCAGGTGGAGGGTTTGGAGAGAGTAATACAGTCAATCCCTGAACTGGGTTCATCAGTCAAGACAACAGGGTGTGAGGCGAATGGTGTGTGCGGGGGTCTCTTCTCTTAGAGTGACCTGTAACTCTGTAACCTGGCCCTGGACCCTCAGGAGATGCCCCACAAACTGTCTCTGACAGTGAGGAACTGGCTTGCTCTTGGGATTGGGGCAATTAAAAAAAAAATGCTTGAATCTAAAGAGCTGCCAAATTAAAAATCATCTAGGCTGGATCATAGCTTTCCAGCTTTGTTCAGGAGACTCTTTTTATGACATTAAAAAATGAGACTTTGTCAAAGGTATGTGAGCTTTTACTATTTCATTTTATTTAAACCTCTGTGCCAATCATGTCCTAAGTGATACAATTTCAGAATATAAATATTAACTCATTAAATCTTCATGACAACCCCAAGAGCAACAGTACCAAGTGAGGAAACTGTAGCACAGAGAAGTGAAGTATCTTGTTCAAGGTCACACAGCCGGCGTATGGCCGATTACAGATTCAAACCCAGGCCGTCTAGCCTGAGAATCTGACTCTGCTGCCCAGCCCCCTCCCCCAAACACACATGTACTTAGAAATGCACTGAGAAAATACACATGGGAAGAAAACATATACATTTATGAATTCAGTAACACTTTTAAATATTTTCATCCACATGAAAAATAGTCACACATGTATGTGGGAAGCAGTTGAATGTAGAGGTTCATTCATCAGTTTCATAAACATTTCTTTGAACAACGGCTGTGCGTGGCTGGCCCTGGGCTAGATGCTGGGCAAAGCACAGAGACTGAAATACACCAGGTTCCTGTGTTCAAGCTGAGGCTTTAAGGCCACGGGCCTGGCCGGGGGACCAAGGATCACACGTGCACAGCAATGTTCCTGAGGGTTTTAGATGCTGTGGGACCAGGGACCTGGAACTTCCTGGAACAGAGCATTTCTCTCCTTGGATTCAAGTGACAATCATCACTTACCTTGGGAGGAAAAGCCCTGCTCATGGGGCTCCTTGCCTGGTCTGACCACACTTGCCATAAAAAGTGTGACTGCAGTTGTCATAAAAAAATCATACAGTTTAGGCGCCTATAGAAGAAACTGCTCATTTTCTCTCCAGTATCTTCTTTGTCATGGGCTCTTGTTAGCTGGGGCACCTGGCTGCCCAGCTAAAGACTTCCTCCTCTCTTGTAACTAGTTGAGGCCAGAGGACTGAGCTCTGGTGAATGGGAGGCAAAGAGAAATGTGCCTGCAACTTCTGGGAAGTCCTTTTTCACCCTTTCTCTTTTTTTGCTGACTGGAATATGAATGTGATGGCTGGAGTGTGGGTAGTCATTTTAGACCATGAAGTGGAAATGGCTTGAAGAGAAATGTGGAAGAAACTGGATCCCATACCTCCCTGGGGCTATCTAAGGCCAGACTTTTCACAAGAGAGCAATGAACTTCTATCTTATTTAAGCCATGGTTACCTTGTTTGATATAGCCTCCCTCTTAATTTGGGGAGTATTTTTGCTTGAGGTGTACTCTGCTATCCTTTCCATGGGTTTATCTTAGTTCTGGGGGAAAAAAGACAAGACGCTGTATTTTTTCCAAGGCCCATGACCCCTCAGCCTTTGCTGGGGGTGGGAGGGGGGCCTCTTACTGCAGGGCATGGTTAATGGGGCCAGTGGTCCGAGTTATTGGTCACTTCCCACAGGAAGGGAAGCCCGGGCCCTTTCCTCTACAGCTGCACCTGTTGCACATCTCTCTACCCCCACCCCCTGCCCCTGACTTTGGGGTCCAGGGTCACCCCCTCAAAGCAGGCTAGGCAGATCCTCTAGCCTTCAAGCTAGAGGTGGGGTTTTCAGAATTGCCAGTGCTCTCTTCCCTCCCTGCTCACCAGCAGAGCCCTGCACAGTCTCTGTGGGACCTGTGCTGGTCAGAGAGCTCCTTTCCTTTGACCAGACTTCAGACATGCCATTGCCAGGTACCCTGCTGGGACCACAGCCCCAGAGACAACCAGATGCCATACCCCTCCGTGGGCCTCTGTCAGGTCTGATGTGTGTGTGTGTTTGTGTGTCTCGTGGGGAGGGGGTAATTTTTTCTTGTGGCCCAAACTTAACCCCTTCATATCTTCAGGTGTCATAGCAACCTTAGAACTCTGAAAGCCAACCCTCTCTTTTTTTGGACAAATAGGCTGGTGTGTGGGATATTTTTTTTCAGGCTTCCATTTCACCATCCTTTCCCCCGTTACTTCTCTCTCTTCTCTAATCTGTGCCTTGCTGAGCCCTTTTCTCCCACTTTCCTGAGTGTGCCCTGTTAGGATAAAGTGGGGCTCACTCCTCAACCCTTGGCCCCTGGAAACACAGACAAGATGAGGATCAGTGGCCCCTGCTGTGTCCGAGCTCTGCCTTCTATAACTTCCAGTTACTGACTAGAAGCAGAAATACCTGGCACGCCAGGCTCACATCTGGTTCATCCAGTGGAAGCTAGAAGTTCCTCATAGCCTAGTTGTTCTTACTCTGTTTGGTTTTCTGCAATTCAGTTTTTCAGGGAGGCAGACGGTGGGAGAAATCTGTGGCATATGAATGCTTAGTCTTCGGTGATGGCGGTGGGATAGACCGTCAGATGGACCAGCGGGGGTCAGGGGCCCAACTTGAATTTGGAAAGTGCTCAAAGAGAATCAAAGCTCACTCTCTCACACCCCTACCAGATGCTGGTTCCGTGTAGGAAAGTTGGGGCAGAGGGGACAGAAGTAAGCAGACAAACTACCTCCATGTTTGATGTCCAAACGGTGAAAGAAGAAATGTGGATTTGGAGTCAGACATCCCCAGGTTTAAATATGGATCTACTACTTGAGTGATCGTGAGCAAGTCTTTCTACTACCTGAGCCTTGGGGTCCTCACCTGTGACATTTTAAGAAAGTGACTGAGATGATTTCTGGATTCAATGTCTAGCACAAAGGAGATGCTCAGTAGGCGGGCATGTCAGCCTGAGATGGGAGCCAGTGGCCCCAGAAGGGGCAGGTTGTATGCTGTCTTTGGCTCCTCCTGCAGATCTGGGGGCAGGACTGCAGGGGCATGGCAGGAACTGTGATTCAGCTAGGCTGGGGGATGGGCTCGGGGCCCCCCCCTCCGTTCAGTAGATGCTGGATTTGGAACCATGTTCCCATGCAGGGCTCTGTTTATCCCAAGCTGTGCACACAAGAAAGGAAGGAAGACTCTGAATCTGGGGAGAGGCAGTGTGTGCTTCTCTCGGAAGAACCAAGGCGGCTGCTAGTTGGGAGTGGCTTCACTGCCTGGAAGTTGGTGAATACAGATGTCCCAACTTCACCATTACCATCAACAGCCAATGGCGGCCTGCACATCGTCCTCTGTGTGTGGGCTTATATATACCAAGGGGCATCAGACTCATGACCCTGTAGGATGCCATCCAACCTCACTACATCATTTATTTTTTCTTTTCAGTTTTGTGTATTTTTAGTACTTAGTTTAAAATATATCACATATACAGAAAATCATGTAACAACTGTTCATTACCCAATGCTCAGATTTAACCAGTATTAAGTATCTTGCAATATAGTTTAGGTTTCCTTTTTAAAAAAAGAAATAACATATTACCTCTAATGTTTTCCACTTTTTCCACCCACTCACTGTCATCCATCCCCAGAAGTAACTGTGCCTTGAAGTTGGTGGTTAGCCTTCCCATGCATAATTTAGTACTATTACCTACGTCAGTGTCCAGACATAATATAGCATTGTTTTGCGAGTTTTTAAATTATTGAAATAGTGAAATACTTTATATAACAATTTCAGATTTACTTTTTTACATATTATATGTTTATGACACATCTGCAACAGTATGCATGGCTTTAGATCATATGATTTAACAGCTGGATGATATTCTATCTTATTAATACATGATTTATGTGTCCATTCCTCTATTGGTAGACAAGTTGTTTCCAATTTTTGACAATATAAAGAAAGCCCTCAGGAGTGAAATTGGTGACTTCTGCTATATCCACTTTCTAGCATCCACTATACTAGGTATAGTCAAGTTATCCCCCAATTTATATACCAATAAGCAGTGGCAATAAGAATATCTGTTTTTGCACCATCTTGCCAACACTTGGTATTATCAGACTTTTTTTTCCTAAATAAAATGCGGCATCTCTGACTTGTTAATTACAACTGCTGTAATTAATCACATCCTCATCTGGTCCCATGGCACCTATCACATTGTAGTACAGTTGTCTGAATTAGTCACCCCACTGAACCATTTATTTATGACAGGGTTCCTGTCTGTTCCTATTTGTGTCTCCAGTATCCAGCATGGTGAATCGTGACAAGCACACAGTAAGTGCTCAGTGCACATACATTGACTCAAATCTAAAGGATAAGAATATCAAAGGATGTTTAGTGTAGGGGTAGAACCAAGATTGATCAAAGAACCAGAACCTTCAACCACTCCTAGATAGAATGTCAATCAATATAACTACTTTGGAAAACCCTTGGGAAATATCTGCTAAAGCTGTACACACCCTAGGACCTGTTAATTCCACTCCCAATAGAAATGTGTGCAGACAAGCATGAAAAGATGCACCCTGGATCATTCACAGCAGTCCTGTTTATAAAAGCTCCAAATTGGCAACCACCCAAATGGTAGAAAACGTAAATAGAGACGTGCAACCTAGACAGTGATGAGAATGAATTACCGATAACAACAAACAGCAATATGGAAGACTCTTACAACACAACGCTGAACAAAAGATGTGAGACCTCAGGGAGCATATGCTGTAGGCTTCCACCTATGTAGGATTCCACTGACGTTCGAAATCAGGCAAAACCAATACCGGGTCACGACACAGATTACTTCTGGTGGGAAGTGGGGACTAACTAGAAGGTGGCGCAGGAGTGATGGGGATGTTTTAGTTATTTGGTGTTGAGGTAACATTGACATATGATGAAATTTGATTTTTTTTCAATAAGGGCCCGATTCAGTGAGTTTTGACAAATGCAGACAGTTGTGTAGCCACTACCCTAATCGAGACATAGAATATTTCATCCCAGGGAGCTCCCTCAGGAACCTTCTATTCTCTTTCTTTTTTTTTTTTTTTTAAGATTTTCTTTATTTATTTAATTGACACAGAGAGAGAGAGAAACAGAGAGAGAGGGAACACAAGCAGGGGGAGTGGGAGAGGGAGAAGCAGGCTTCCCGCCGAGCAGGGAGCCCGATGCGGGGCTGGATCCCAGGACCCTGGGATCATGACCTGAGCCAAAGGCAGACGCTTAATGACTGAGCCACCCAGGCGCCCCTCTATTCTCTTTCTTGACTTTGGTCATGAGTGTGTTAGCTTTGTGAAAATTCACTGAGCCACACGTTTATGACATGTGTACATTCTTCCGATTGTATGTTATACATCAGTCCAATGTTCAAAGGGTATATTTATTTATTTATTTATTTATTTATTTATTTTTGAAGACGGTTAAAAAAAAAAAAAAGCGTTGGCCCCAAAGAATGGCAGTTGGCTATGAGATGGCCAGTTGGGTGGCAGAAGGAATGAATGAAGAGCAGTGGGGAAGGTGACTGGAATGGCACAGGGCAGAGATCTTGAAGAGGAAACAGAGTGAGTTTGCTTTTATCTCAAGCTTCGGTTTTGTATAGTTGCTGACAGTGATTGGTGTGAACCAGCCTTTATCTTCCTAGTATGGGATCCCTGCTTTCATCCTTTTTTTTTCTCCTTATAATTCTCCTTAATTTTCTCCTGTAAGAGCGGGGCAGAGTGCTTAAGAGTCGCTCCATGGAGGGCTTTCTCCTGAGACCTGGGGAAGGCGGCCTTGGCCTCCACTCAGTAGAGCCAGTCCCCAGGTAAGGATCCGAAAACATTCTTTTTTTTTTTTTTTTTAAAGATTTTATTTATTTGAGAGAGAGCATGAGAGCGGGGAGGGTCCGAGGGAGAAGCAGACTCCCTGCTGAGCAGGGAGCCCGATGTGGGACTCAATCCCGGGACTCCAGGATCATGACCTGAGCTGAAGGCAGTTGCTTAACCAACTGAGCCACCCAGGCGCCCTCCAAAAACATTCTTGAAAAAAGGCCTTCCCTCCAGAGCAATCAGCATAGAGCATCCCACTCTCTTTTGACTGGAAGAATCTTCATCATGTGGCTCTGAGGCACGAGGCCTCTGGAAATCTCTTCCTGCTCAGGGCTGGTCCCCGAGGGAGGATTTGAAGGCTCCTTGGAGACAGGACCACATCAGTGGTCTGGGTTTCCCCAGTCTTCCCCTGTGTAAATACCTCACCTTAGTTATACCGACAACCGGGGGCAATGAGTTACTTTAGAAGCTCCAAAGAGGATTTTGTCCTGGGAAATCCTGGCTTTCCTCTTTGCCTTCTCCTGCCTCCTTGTCCATTTGCTAAGCTCTCCAGAGATAAAACAAAACCAAACCCAGGAGGACAGAGCTGGACAAAGTGAAACCGCATGTCTACTGGTGTGAAATTTTGAACCGGTGCTTGTTGAGATCTGCTAATGCCCCGTTTCTCTAAGGAATTAAAGGTGTACCTCATTTAGGACCTAACATGCAGCCATGAACTTTGTGAAAAATAAACTTGGCTGCATAGAAAAAATTCCTTTTTTCTTTTTTAAAAGTCAGGCTTGAAATTTTTATATCCTTTGAGTCATGTTTTTGAAGCAACTGGCCAGTTGGTTCAAGAAATGTTACTTTCCCAGTTCAAACATGACATTTTGAAAATCATCCATGAATTACATGCCTCAGGAATGAAAGGCTTTTCTGTGCCATTTAGAAGTTGTCTTTATTTTATTTTATTATTTTTTTATTTTTAGGGCAATTATGAATATCTGTAGGGGCATATTTATTACTCCCAGAACAGGTAGAAAATTAGCAAAGTCATAAAGTTCTTACCCAGCTTTGCTTTTGCAGCTGTGTCTCAATCCAGTCCCTCTACCACTTGCCCTGCTGCTAAAATGGTTGAGGATGATGTTCTTTTTACCATTCCAGGCAAGGCACTGATCTTTGTATGTTGGCTTTCCAAACTTCTACATGGAGATGGAGGTAGAAAAAAATACAAAAAAAAAAAAAAAACACAAAACAAAACAAAACAAAAAACCCCAACTGTCTCTAAGCTTTGTTCTTCTGGTTCAACAAAGAGTTGCTAGTCCCATAAATTTCTTTCCTAAGAAGTCTTACCTTCTGATCCCAGAAAGTGCCCCTCTTCTTCTAATCCCATATGGTAAACCAATACTAAGCTTTAGAAAAGCACCAGGCTATAAGCTTTCTGTCTTAATTTATACTACTGTATTCAGGATCTGTACACATAGATGTATGTTCCTGTGGATACCCACCCAGTAATTACCGTGGCAAGCCTTTAATTAGTCTGAAATAGTGCAGGCATAATGGTGACAACCCACACATTTTTCCATTGGAAATTGTAAGTGGATGACAAAGGGAGAACCCTGTCTTCCCTCCCCACACATAACTTCCTGTGAAGTTTTTTCATGATTTTGTATGGCAGGCCAGAATCCCTGCTCATGGGGGTATTGATCACTGTTGCTCAGTTTATTAGAACAGTGCTACTCAAAGTGTGGTCAGTGGAGCAGCTCTGATTTGTAGTCAGCAAGGAGATGAATTCGAAAGTTAAGAGACGGTTTCACCAATTTTTACAGGGATCTGGCAGAGTCATTTTCTGTCTGTTGGATTTAATCATAAAAACTGGGGCTTATTATTTGTTTTGTAAAAGCTCAAAAATCTAGTAGAGCCCCAATCTCTTGTCAGAATGAGTTTTCTTTTTTTGGTAGAGCTATCACCAACGGCAAAACCTCCTCTCCACAGGAGCATGATGATAATAATAGCAAGCTTATATTTGAATGGCATTCAGTAAGTATTAAAGCATAAAGTTATGTCTTGGTTTGGGACTCTCCCAGAAGAGAATCCAGAGAGAATGATCTGAGCAGATAGCACACTGGAGAAATGATTCTGGTGAGCAACAGAAGGGGGGTGGGGGAAGAAACATGGGGATGGGAAGGAAGCCAATAAATGGCGTGTTAGCAAGGAAGTTACCACTGTGGGTGACGGGAGCTCAGTCAGACTGGGAAGCTCTGAGAATAGTATAAAATATGCTTCAGAATTGCTCCACTTGAGGGTGTGGAGGCTGGGGTATTCATCCACATAGTTCCTCTTGGTCAGCTGTTAAGTGCTCCTTGGGGGGGGGCGCTGTTAACTCCCTGGCACTTTACTCTGTTCCTTGTGCAAGCCAAGGGGCCCCAGTGCCCAGAGAAAGCGATCAGGCAAAGGCTTGATCAGTCTCAGGTGGACTTCCAGCTGAGAGGCTGGTGGACATAGATGTGTAGGAAGTGTGGTAAGTGCCAAGGGGGATGTGCCAACCAGTAGGTAGACCAGGTGGTCTTATCCAACTGATAGATGGGAAACTGAGGTCCAGTTTAGCACTATAATGCAATGTGGAAGATGGTGAGGGGCTGGGAAGAACTTCTCTTCTTTGGTCGCCTACTTTGGGCCCATCCAGAGTCCCTTCCGCTGACTTTCATTCCTGCCTTGTGTAACCAGGTAGTTGGTGGTCTACTGCTGTGGCAGACACAGACTGAGTGCTCACATTGCCTATCTCAGCTTCCTGCACCCCCAACACCCCCAACTAAACTCTATTTCCCAATCGTCCTCGCAGAAGAGTGTGGCATGGAACAGAGCTGTGGAGATGGAGAGGAAATGATGTACAGTACTTCTCTGCTTGACCTATGCAAACCTTTATGCTTGTCCTGCCTGCTTTTTACTCTTCAAGCAGGCTGGAATAGAGATGACCCCCAGGACATCCTAGAGAGTCACAACTTGAAGATGGCTGAGCCACAATATGGAAGGAGCCTGGACCCCTGGGTCATCACTTAGAAGACAGCCACTTGACCAGAAACAGACCCTAGCTTTTTACTGTGTCAAGCCACTGTGATTTTGAGGATTATCTATTACAGCAACTAGTATTGCCATAAATAATGCAACATACGTGTGTGACCAAATAAATTATTTTTCTTTATATCACTTATCATTATCTCAGATTATGTACTTATTTATTTTTCGGCTGTCTGCCCTCCAACAGAAAGACTTGGATTTGCATACTGTTGTGTCTCTGGTATCTGGAACAATGCCTGGCAACTAGGAGATGTTCAATATATAGTTGCCAAATGACTAAATCCCAACGTCTAAGCTTCATGGCACACGGTATCTGACAGGTCCCAGGAACTTCGTGGCTCTTAGTTTGTTCTCATAACAACTGTGTGAGGAAACGGAAATGCACAGAGGCTGATTAACCTGTCCAGTGGAACCCTGCCGGCAGGTGTGGGAGTCGGGACTGGAATAGAGGTTGTTTGAGTCAACCTTCAAATTCTTAAGTCCTCTCTGCACATTGCCTGATGTCTGCCCAGTGCAGTGCTATGAGCTCAGGGTGTGGAAAAGTAAGGGACACGACACATGCCCCAGAGGCCCACCCAACAAACGACAGCATGGGGCTTGCCTGCGGGAGGGAAAACAGGCCAGACTCTGTTCTTCTAGAAATGTTGAGCTCGGTTACTGACCCAACCAGAGCCAGAGCTCAGTTACAGGAGCAAGAATGATCGAGCTGAGCAGAATATGTAGAAATAAAGCCAGATCCTCTGTGCCCAATATGAGACACCGTAAGGGTTGATGCAGGGACATTTGGCAGATTTGAACAATCTGAGTTAAGGCAGAGTAAGTTAGAGAAAAACAAACAAAAACCAAACTGATTCTGTGAGTGCCGGAAGGGAGTAGAAGGAAGGGAGTGTGAGGAAGGGAGTAGAGCAAGGATTAAGGTTATGAATATTGGCTTGGTGATTAGAAAGAACTAGCTTCAACGAGCTCTTCCAAACACTCCGGAGACTATAATCATGGTGGACGATTTTACTGGGGCCAAGGAGAAAGCCCCGTGTGTCCCGGTCCTCTTTCTCAACTTTCCCATGTGTGGCCACTAGAGGGCCTTGGGCATCTCTGTTTGCCCCTCTTAGCTCGCTCACACGGGGCACCCAAGAGGCCCAGTGGATTATTAGAAAAGGGACTCTTTTTCCAGGTAGAAGCGAAGGAGCAAAAAATCTGATGAGAAGTCTTTGTAGAGCACTTGCTGAGGGGTCATATTTAGGGGCTGCGGGTGAGGGTGCAGGCAGCCTACTGTGCTGCAGGTGAAGTTGGCCCTTGAGCTCATGATCCACTTGCAAGGAAGGAATTACTTGGGGTTACCCTGGACCTGGCTTGAGATCCTGTGCTGAAAATAAGATAAGATTGCCTTGTCTCATCAGATACCCGAGTAGAGGGGTTCTGGCTTTCTGAGCATCACTCATTGGCTTTGGGACTGAAAACTAGCTTATCCTGATAGAGGCAGACCATAGTTCAACAAATTTCCAGAGGTGTGGCACTAACCTGATGATGTATAGGAGACCAGGGATGTATTCAGTAGGCAAAGAGCCCAGGGGCCCTCCCCGGTCCCCAATTCACCTCATCTTCCAACTCTTATTTTACTAGGTCAGCAAGGTCTGATATGAAAAGGCAAAGAGCCTGTTGAAAATATTGCTCATACTTTAGTAGGAAAGACCTCTGTTCCTTTTAATCTTCCATGCTAAATCCTTAACAAAGACGCCTTAGATATAGCTCTAAAACTTACTACTCTTGTTCCTCTGCTCATCACTCTAAATATACTGGCCTTCAGAAAACACCAATTTCATTCCTTGTTCCTTGTTTTTATTCTTACTTTTTTCTAACTCCAAATATGTCCACTTCCCCCTCCCTCTTCTCTGCTTTATGAAATACCACTCCTCCATTAGCCCCAACAGGTACTTCCCTGATTCCTGCCTGTTTTCCCATAGTACTTTGCATTTACCCTTAAAGAAAACATTTATTAGAGGGTGTTATTGTTTTACATTTTCTTTCTCTCATCACTCAATTGAGCTTCTCATGTGTTTCATCTCCAGTCTCTGCTTGAATACCTGTCCCAACAGGGAACTCACCACCTCAAAGGCAATGCAATCCATTGCAACCAACTTTCTTTCTTTTTTTTTTTTAAAGATTTTATTTATTTATTTGACAGAGAGACACAGTGAGAGAGGGAACACAAGCAGGGGGAGTGGGAGAGGGAGAAGCAGGCTTCCGGTGGAGCAGGAAGCCCAATGCGGGGCTCAATCCCAGGACCCTGGGATCACGACCTGAGCCAAAGGCAGACACTTAAAGACTGAGCCACCCAGGCGCCCCGCAACCAAATTTCCTTGCAAAAATGGTTTTCCTATTATTAGAAACCAAATCTGCTTCCCTGATATATATATATTGATTCTCTCCCCATCAGTTCAGTTGTTTAAAATTCCTTCAGATGTCGATAAGGCTTCTCATGTCATAATTAGAAATAGCTCTTAAATATAAATATTCTGAGAAGGGAAATACATGGGTAATTCATTCTAAAGTGTATATGACTGATAAAATCTTTTCCAAAAGAACAGATTTTATTAGGGGAACTTAGGGTTGGGATCAAGAATACCAAAGGCACCACCAGGACACCAATAATTTGATATAGTAGAAAGAGCATTGGGCTAGGAAATGAAAGATGGATCCAATGTGATATATGTTTTTTTTTTCCTGGGTTTTGGTTTTCTCATCTGGAAAAATGAATATTCTGCATGATGAGTAGTTCTACTTACTTCTGTCATTGCAGAATTTTGTCCTCTCACCTGGATGGTCTTTTTTTTGGAAAGGAATGGGGCGGGGGGAGGTAGGGGTAGAGGGAGAGAGAGAACTGTAAGCAGGCTCCAAGCCTAGCATGGAGCCTGACACGGAGCTTGATCTCATGACCCTGAGATCATGACCTGAGCCGAAATTTAGAGTTGGATGCTTAACCAACTGAGCCACCCAGGTGCCCCTCACCTGGACTCTCAAGGCTTTGCTCTGGCCTGCTTTTCTTAGCTCTTTCTTAGCTCTGAGTGGGCAAAAACTTACCTGTGTGTCAATGAGTTTAGCCTCCTGGGGACTGGCTTCACATTCTTGGTGCCAAAGATGCCATGAGTTATACCACCCACCATCACATCAGTCAATGAGCCTTTTATTCCCACCTGGTTTGAACCTTCCTTTCTCCTGCCTTGACGCCCTGGGCTTACTCTTTATGGTATTTGCATCACAAATATTTGCAGGTAACACATTTATTGCAGGTAACACATTTTATTATGATTTTATAATATATTCTCTTTTCCTGGAGTTTTGCAAGGAAAAATTGCATAAGAACAACCTCTTTGTCTTAAGTTCCACACTACATAACCAGGTCATATTACAATGCTTGATGCACAAGACTCAATGACTCAATAAATACTTTACAAAAATAATGTAGTTTTTTCCCCCTTTCTTAAAACATAAAAAAAAAATTAGGATTTTCTAGACTTGAGTCCCCCTACTCTTTTTATATGTATTTACTGGTAATATATTGGTGGAGAAAAAAATTTTTACGATGGTATTAGAATAAAATAGATGAAATGAGGTCCATGTTCTTTTCCCATCTATTTTGCTTTTATTTTTTCTTTTGGAAAAGTGCTACTACCTGTTTTTATGTCCGACCTTCCCGCAGGCTTCTGAACCTCCCACTAAGACATGAGCGGAACTTCTGCCACTCTGAAGCCTTTTAGTAGAATTATAGCATTATGCTAATATTGGCCTTATATTTTAAAGCCTATTTAAAAACCAGTCCTCAGATTTGCCCTTAAAATACCCCTGTGCCCCCCACCCCCTATCCAATCTTAGGCAAGGGCATGTTGGAAGCTGAGACGCCAGCAAGGTGCGTCATGACTGAAGAACATTTGGTTTAAGGTGGGCGTTTTCTTGTTTTTGATACACTTCTGTTGAGTTACTTAGTTTTAAAAAAGTTATTCCAAAATTCCCTTTCTCTTCCACCTCCTTAAGCCCCTGTCTGAACTCTCACAGAAGTGATTAAACAGTTTCACAACTCCAGCGAAAAGGTTATGCTTAAGTCACATTCATATTAAATAAGTTATATATAAAAACTGCTTATAACGTTTACAACTCAGTCTTTCCCTCTTTGCTTCTCCTGGAAGCGCAGGATCTGGGTGTGAATTGAATCCCATCCACTATGGCTTCCAGGTTCTTCTGGCTCCTTTGCCCTCATCCTCCTGCTGACATCACCCCTCAGAGGGATTCCAAGGAGCTCTGCGGGCATTCCGGGTGGCAAGGTGGCTTCAGACGGCAGTCATCCGGGCCTGGTGCGCACCCCTAATGTAATTTATGGAAAATACCCACGTGGTATATACAAATATCCATGGATGAGGAGAAGACGAACTCTGCCCCGGCGGCAGATCAGCGCAGTGCGTTTATGTCAAAATACCGGAGGTGACATCTCCTTAGTACTCCCTGGCCTCTTGGAACTGCTTGATGTAATCTTCGTCCGAGGGGCTCTCCGTGCACTTCTGTCCATTGTTGGGAGGCCGGGCCTCGTTGTATCTGCTCCAGTCGCCCTTGCAGATAATCCAGGGCAGGACGTCCACCTTGTAGTGGAGCTCCGCTGAGAACTCGGTGCTGATGAGGTTGGGGGTCCCTGCCCCTTTGCCCCTGGTGATGAGCTGCATGTTGTCGCCATAGCAACAGTGCTGGGCGGCCAGCGTGGTGCTCTCCAGGGACAGCATGGAGCGAATGCAGTACCGGGCCGTGGGCTTGTAGATCTCCAGCTTCTCCTTGGGCCCACTGGCGTCCTTCCAGCGGAAGTCCTTGCGCTTGATGCGATCGAAGATGTCTGCGGTGCTGTAGGCCACCTCGGTGGGGTAGGAGCACGGGCAGCTGGGCAGGTCATTGATCACCTTGTGCATGTACTTCTTTAAGAACTCACTTTTGCAGCTCATCCATCGCTCGCAGCTGTCTGTGTCTGAGAAAGACCACAGAGAAACCCGCTCACCACATGCAACACCGGGGGCAGGTTAACATTGAAGTCAACTCCTCCCCTCCCAGGGGCAACCCCTGCTGTCCCCTGGAACCACCAGCCCTCGGTTTGGTCATGCTCACCCCCCTTGAACTTGGGAACTTTATTTACAAGGCAACCTCCTCCCCACTTTATACTATGA
Organism: Eumetopias jubatus; assembly: GCF_037043125.1. NCBI lineage: Eukaryota > Metazoa > Chordata > Mammalia > Carnivora > Otariidae > Eumetopias > Eumetopias jubatus. The sequence continues at coordinate 101,932,816 of NW_028274815.1, forward strand.
AAAATGTTCAGACACAGAAAAGTAGAGAGATGATACGTCAGCAGTGACTACCTGTCAGCAATCACCTAGATTTAACCATTACAGTTGCCTCGTCGGTCTTGTTTCTTGAAAATATATGATATTATTATCCCTGAATTTTAGTAGGCATCTGGAAAAAAAGGGAGGATAGGGGGCCTATAACAAAATGAACAATAATTCAGGGCAATTTTGAATCTCCTCTTTAAGTATCTGGTGACAAGGTAGAAAGTGCCTCAAAGGCAAACTGGTAGGACTAAGTTTTATTTGTGCCACTCACTGACTGGTTTAAGCTAGAGCTGGTGGCCTAATCTCTTAACCACAGGCACCAGAGAGTGACGATCCCTGTAAGCAAATCCACATGATAAGATGCCTCAAAGAGGAAGGGGCTGGTGGCCCCTGCTTTTAGGGAACTTAACATTTAGGCCAGAGGCCACTGACCTCTAGGCTTCCAGCCAGAATCTGCCCCTAGAGGTTGTTGTATTTGGACCTCACAATATTAAAAAATGTTGAATTCATTGCTAATTAATTAATTGTTGTAATAATTTAAGACTTAGGTGGTTCTAGTTTATTAATGTGGATTCCTGGTTTTATGTGAAAAACCAAGATATGTTTGTGCTGGGCCTGCCCTGCCCCATGGGAACAACTGGCCCCAGGAACAGGCCACTTGTGTAAGCCAAGGGTGAGCAGAAAAAATCTGCTGGGGTTGTCTGGGGGTGAGGAAAACATTCGGTGTCACCAGGACAGAGTTTATGGGGAAGGAAGGCTGTTGGTGTCAGATCTTGGGGCTCTTCAGTGCAGTTTAGGCTTGTTCAGAGGGCACTAGGGAACCGCTGAAGGTTACTAAGGACAGTGAGCTATTGGCTGAGCTGTACAGGAAGAAGACATATTCAGCACTGGTATCAGTTGCCAGAGTCCAGGTGGGAAGGGAGAGAACAGGAGGAATCAAGCATGCTCAGAGAGTTAGCGCCGCCGGGCCTGGGTGGGCTTGAGGGGAAGGAGGAGAGACATCAGGAGTGACTCCCCAGCTCTGACCCAGGTGCCTGGGAGGCTGGCGGTGCCCGAAGAAGGAATCAAGTGGCCAGGATGGGGGTGGGGTTGGGGGCAGTTTGGAGGAGGGCTCAGTCTTCTCTTCAGTGGAATGAGGAAGAGAGGGATGGGGCGTCTCTCAGGAGCTCAGAAAGTCCTGGCCTAAGCTGAAGAGCGTGGGATCTTGTGTTCGGCTCCCTGGGATCGAATTCCAGCTCGATGGAATTTGTAGCTCATGCCCTTGTGCAGGTATAGTCTCCATCCTGGGGCTTCAGTATCCCTCATCTCTAAACTGGGGATGAAAAGAACGCCTGTCTCCTCAAGAGCGATGAGGATTCAACTGGAGGGACATAGGGAGCCGGCAGCACAGGTTCCAGGGTGCTGCCAGCGGGGATGTGCTAAGGCTCCATTCAGGCCTGAGTTCTAAGATTCCAGCCCTGTGAGCCCTGGACTGAACAGTAGTGAGAGAATGCAGGCTCCCTCCTGGGAAATGTGTTTCTGCAAAGCCAGGGAGGGTCTCCTCCATCGGGCAGGTCTTCAGAAACAATATTCAGTGAGGCCCTAGAAAATGGCTTGGTTATTTTTCTTCCAGTGTGGAAGGTCATCATAATTCATGTACCTACAGAACATATACTGACTCATTTTTATCTATCGAACTTGGTAGGTGTTCAGTGTGATGGGCACGTTCTAAATGCTCTGCCAATATTAACTCATTTAATTCTATAATAGCTCTACAAGGGGGCCCTATTACCTTGTACCATTTTACAGATCAGATAACTGAGGCACTACCAGCTTGACAAATGACCCTGTGCAGATCAAGCTGTGTCCCATCTCAGCGAGGCTTCTTCTGTTTGTCCTTCTCTATCCTCATTCCATGCTTTCCCTTGCCCTGGAAGGTTGTCCTATGTGGACTCTATCAATGGGCCCCTTGAGCCCTGACTTCTCGTTGGGTCAAGCCAAAGGGAGGACCTGGCCAGAGACCAGGGGGAGAGAGGAGAGTGAGGTCAAAGTATTTGTTCCTGTGGTTCCTCCCTCATTGTTGCAGGTTGGCTACATCCTTCTGAGAGCCCCGAGTGCTGGCAGGTAGACCTCTCCATACAGCTACTCTGGTTCCTTCAGGCCAAGGGGTGGTAAGGGCTCCCCACTGTTCTGTCCAACCCTTCTTGGTGTCCATTCTACCCTGCTCATCACACCTTTGCCAACATACCCTCATCAAATGCTCCTCAATTACCTGATTCCAGTGTGTCATGTTTGTTCCTGCCCAGAACCTGATTGACACCCATCCCTGCTCATCTCTGTGTGTCCTTAGTCCCGCCTCAGGTGTGGCTTTGTGCTACTGGACCTATCCTCTTCAAAAAAGCAAGCAGCTACCTGTTGCAAGGTGTGCAATATGGAAAGACCTGAGAAGCTCTCTGCCCCCAAGAGACAACCTTTGTTGCTCTACCATTTTTATGTAAATTTCCCACATTTAGTCTCTAATTTCTTTTGGGGTGACAAGGGTGGGGTAGTCAAATGCATTGTGTTTGCAGAAAGCTCCTGCCAAAGGTAGTTTGTGCATGTGAAGGACTGAGGTAGAAGCCCTGGGTCACACAGGATGTCCAAACTGACTCCTGTTTGACCAAAGTTGAAGAAGTTTTGGGTGGCACGCAGACATGTGACAGAAGGAGTCTCACCTTTCTGCAATAAAGAATGGCATCCTGAAGCACATGAAGCTATTTTTGAAAAGGAAGCTTTTCCCTTGCACCTGAGTAGTCACTTGCAATTTGGCTTGGTTCATGTGGATTGTGTTTGGTCTAGCACTTTCGAGCAGGCAAGGAGCAGGGTATGCCAAAGGTTTACAAAAAATGTATGCGGTAGAGGGAGGCAGTCACAATACTGAGAGAGCTCCTTTCCCCTCCTTTTGCTACACAACCAAGACCAGCATTGCCTGACTTCTTGGGGACACTCAGTGAGGACTGTCAGAAGAGATTCCATGTGGCCTGAGGCCCCAGTGGACACTGAATCCATGCTGAGGAGAGAGAGGCCCTGTCCCACTTCTTGCCATGGAAGCTGGGTAGCAAGCAAGGAGGACACAGAGGGCTCTCTGCTCTGCTCAGCCTGCTGCAGGAGGCGCGGGATGGCTTTCTCTTGCTTGGAGTATATTCAGTGAGCAAGAAATACGCTGGGAGAACTGGACCCCATAAGAGGGAAATGAAACACTTAAATGGATCCTAGGACGGGATGGCACTGCAAAGGTAAAAGGAATCTCCAAAATAGTAAATCAATATTTGGATTAGAAAAAAGGGGGAAAAGAATCTCCTTACCAACTTCAAACAGTTTGGTGGCATTAAACTCTTCGCTTCCCGCCAGGAGACTCACTTCGGTGGCAGCTGTCCTGAAGGTGTCTTCAATTCCTAAACACAGACAGGAGCTCATTTTTCCCTAGTTATATGGAAAAGGTGACCACCCCCCCCGACCTCCCCAGCAAATCAAGAAACAAATACACCTGAACAAAGCCTTTTTTGTATTCATTACTACTCTTGGGTAGGAACTTGCCAGTGGAGAAACAGTAAAAAGCAGGTAGTAGAGCATAAAATATATTAAACCCCCAGATACCATTTGCAGCATGAAATCACATCCAAATGTGCCTGAATGAGTCTTAAGGAACTCATTCACTAGGCCCCGGAATGGGGTTTGGGGCAGGAGGGAACATGTGTCTGTCTGCAAGACTGTCTGGTGGTGTCAGGGTGACAAACTGGATTAGAGGCAGTGGTTAATATTTTGTCTAGTGGTCAATACCAGTTTTCAGGACCGACTGACTGGGTTCAAATCATTCCTAGCCTGTAACCTCGGGCAAGCCACTTAACCTTCATGTGCCTCAACTTTCACATCTGCAAAATGAGAAGATCCAAATGCCCCACCTCATAGAGTTAAATGCAATCGATGACTTATGTGTAAAGAAAGCACTTCCAGCAGTAAGGGGTGAGTATTAGCTGGTAATTTCCCCAGGAGTATTTTCTAGCTTATTTTGAGGATATAGCAGTCCGCAGCTAAAGAGCAGATACCTCACATTCTAGGACATCTAGCACTGCCCATGATGCTTCAAAGAGAGTGAGCTGGGCTTGTCATTACTTGCTTTGAGTGGCTGAACCCAGTTTGTCTCGTACTTCCTGGTTTCCCTCTCCCTCCCTCAAAATACCACTCCCATCCAGGCTTCCCTTACAAACAGGATTGCTGTGCTAGCTGAGGCATCTGAGGAGGCTGGGGTGGTGGAACATGGTAGTCTATGTTGGTGGAGAACCTTGGCTGCCTGCAAGGCATGACTTGATTTCCTTTAAGGGGCTCTCTCTGGCTTTATGTGAGGCCCCTTGAATTTATTTGTAGGGTTGACCTAGGGGACAAACTTTTACAGTGTAATCACTGCCAGGAGTTGGGGGGGGGATTGCCTGCTCCATGACTCTTTCCAGTAAGGCTGAGAATCAACAAACCAAATAAAGAAAGAGATCCTGTAAGAAAAAAAAAATCCTTCATGTGCCAAAGGAACCCTGAAACACTGGACGGTTGGCCCAGGAACAGAGAGGCAGAAAGGATGGAAGAAGGGCAGGGTCAGAAGAGAAGAAAATGTATGAGCAGGGCTACTGGGAACATTGCTCTAGGTGGTGAGAGAAAACAAGAAGGAAACATTCAAAATGGTGGCAGAGAAACATTCAAAATGGTGGTCACCGGGTGGTAGACTTGGATCCGGGTACCAGCTCTGGACAAGAAAACAAGAGGCAAGCCCCCGAGCCCCAACACTAAATGCTGTCTGTATCCACGAGTGGCTGAGCCCCATATCCTTCCTCCTGGTGGCAGTGGAAAAGATTAATGGTTAAGACCATGGACTCTGGAATCAGACTGCCTGAATTCAGATTCAAGATTGATCTCTTGCTGCTTGTGTGACACATGCAAGTTAACCCCATGCCTGTTTCCACAGCTGTCGAGTGGGGGCAATAATAAACACCCACTTCATGAGGCTATTGCAGGGATTAAATGAAATAAGGCACATGAAGACCTTAGAAATTTGCGTGATACTTAAGTCCTCAAAAAATCCTATTCTCCATGATCTTCATTATCATCTTTTTTTCTTCTTCATCTTCTTCATATTCTTTCTCTTCCTTCTTTGTTGACTTCCTCCTCTTCCTCCTTCTCTACTTATTATTATTTATGAGTTTATTTCCACCTATCTAAATCCCATCACATCAGACTTCCAACTCAGCTTCATTGTCATGATCATGAGAAAGATCAGGAAAAGCATCTTGATGATTACTCCACTTTCTGAAATCCACCCGCATGCCTGACATAGACCAGAACAGCCACTTGTTAAATTACAGCCCCATTTTCTACATATGCTCTTTGCTAACATATGCATGCCCAATCTGATCTTTCCTCTGTCCCCTCAGAAACCCATTTGCTCTTCTGCTTCTTCTTTTTTTTTAGATTTTATTTATTTATTTGAGAGAGAGAGAGAGAGCACGAGAGGGGGAGGGTCAGAGGGAGAAGCAGAATCCCCACTGAGCAGGGAGCCCAACGTGGGACTCAATCCTGGGACTCCAGGATCATGACCTGAGCCAAAGGCAGTTACTCAACCAACTGAGCCACCCAGGTGCCCACTTCCACTTCTTTTTTGTTTCAAATCTCAGCCTTATGGTCTGACAACTGAGTTCTAGGAGTAGAAAAAGGAAGTCTGGGGGTGCCTGGGTGGCTCAGTCGGTTATGTGCTGGACTCCTGATTTTGGCTCAGGTCGTGATCTGAGGGTTGTGAGATTGAGCCTTGCATCTGGCTCTGCGTTGAGTGTGGAGCTGGCTTGAGATTCTCTCCCTCTCCCTCTGCCCCTCCACTCACTTGCAATCTCTCTCCAAAAAATAAAGAAAGAAAGAAAAAGAAAGAAAGAAAAGAAAAGAAAAGAAAAAGGAAGTCTATATCAACCTCGGACCCAAAAAACAAATAAGCCAGTCAAGAAATGGGTGGAAGACATGAATAGACATTTCTCCAAAGAAGACATACAAATGGCCAACAGACACATGAAAAAATGCTCCATGTCACTTGGCATCAGGTAAATACAAATCAAACCACAATGAGATACCAGTTAGAATGGCTAAAATTAATAAGACAGGAAACAACAGATGTTGGCGAGGATGTAGAGAAAGGCAAACCCTCTTACACTGTTGGTGTGAATGAAAGCTGGTACAGCCACTCTGGAAAACAGTATGAAGCCTCCTCAAGACGTTAAAAATAGAGCTACCCTATGACCCAGCAATTGCACTACTGGGTATTTACCCCAAAGATACAGACGTAGTGAAAAGAAGGGGCACATGAACCCCAATGTTCATAGCAGCAATGTCCACAATAGCCAAACTGTGGAAGGAGCCGAGATGTCCTTCAACAGATGAATGGATAAAGAAGATGTGGTTCATATATATAATGGAATATTACTCAGCCATCAGAAAGGATGAATACCTACCATTTACACCGATGTGTATGGAACTGGAGGGTATTATGCTAAGTGAAATAAGTCAATCAGAGAAAGACAATTATCATATGGTTTCACTTTTATGTGTAATATAAGAAATAGCATGGAGGACCACAGGGGAAGGGAGGGATGACTGAATGGGAAGAAATCAGAGAGGGAGACAAACCATGAGAGACTCTTGACTCTAGAAAACAAACTGAGGGCTGCTGGAGGGGAGGTGGGTGGGGGGTTGGGGTAACTGGGTGATGGGCATTAAGGAGGGCCCATGATATGAGCACTCGGTGTGATATGCAACTGATGAATCACTGAACACTATGTCAGAAACTAATAATGTACTATATGTTGGCTTATTGAATTTAAATTAAAAAAAAAAAGAAAAAGGAAGTTTGGGCATGTGGGGATCAAACTTTATCTGAAATATCTTTCAGATGAAGCCATTCAGAATGTGCGTTTCTTGGAAGAACCCGAGATCCTATTTTAAGCTGGTATTCTACCTGGCAATGGGAACACATGTAAAATGCAAAACTACAGACCAGGAGTTGGTAAATTGTTTTGTAAAGGGTCAGAGAGTAAATATTTTAGGCTTTGTGAGTCACGTGTGGTCTTGGTTGCATATTTCGTCCTTTCTTCCCCCTCCTACTGTTCCTCCTCTTCTTTCTTTTCCTCTTCCTTTTCCTTCTTCTTGACCCTTTAAAAATGTGTTTGCTGTATAAAAACAGGCCACACTTTGATACCCAACTTCTACAGGCAGACACAATTATTTTTTTACCCCCAATATGGCCTCTCACCAAGTTTACAATTAGTTTAGTTTTTAAAACACTGACAAGGCAGTTTATTTTTATTTTTTTATATTTATTTATTTATTTATTTTTGCTTTTGAATCTCTGGATTTTAACGCATTTTCCCAGAGTAGGCAATGCAGTTTAAAGTAATAATTAACTGGGGGCACCTGGGTGGCTCAGTCCATTAAGCGGTTGACTCTTGATTTCAGCTCAGGTCAGGGTCTCAGTGTCCCAGGATTGAGTCCAGCAGGGAGTCTGCTTCAGGATTCTGTGTCTCCCTCTGCCCCTCCCCCATTTACTTTCTCTCTCTCTCTCTCTCAAGTAAATAAATAAATCTTTAAAAAAAAGTAGTAATTAACTGCCAAGTTTCCTCAGTTTCCTCCCATGGAGCCTTTAGCAACTCTCCCGCCTCACGGACAGGGCTACCAGCATGGTTTTCCTGTATGTGTCTGTGAAGTCTCTCATCCTGGCTTCCTTATCAGACCATGAATTTCTCTCTGCATGTGTCTTCAAGGCACAACAAATCCCACATCAAAGGCCCAACTTAACCAGAGTCTCTCCTTTAAATTAAACAAGTACACTGTGGCATTGTCTTCTATGTCATGGCTATTGCAATTGTGCATAAGACTCAGACAACCCATGTTTTCATCCATTCAGCTCATTACTCATCTCTTGTTTCAGTCTGGTCAGAATTCTTATTAGGGAAATGGTTGTCCTTTAAAAAGTCATTTTCTCTAAGGTCTAAATATAAATGAAAAATTTCCCCTTGAACTTGGAGCCACTCCCCTGCATAAACCCACCTGGGCAGTTTGGACGGTCACACGTCCTAGATTCTGTTGCGGTACATGCGTAGCCACAAGACCTGGTCCGTTTCTGGTTGCCGTTCCCACAGGTGACACTGCAGACAGACCAGAGACTCCAGTCGCCCTCACCATCTGTGGAATCTGGAAGGAAGCCAGGGATACGGTCACCAGCCTCGCCCAAAGAGTCCCCAAATCCCCCTTGTCAAGTAGCCTGCCAGTTGTCTTCTCCCATCGTTCTCACCATTAGAGGGGACCAGATGCCAGCTGGAGTCAAAAGGCTTGTGGCTCCAGAGTTCATTTTAGGGATTAGCTTCATGAAAGCAGGGACTCTTCTGAGGTTTTGAGCACTGTGGTGGTCAGCACATAGCCAGGGCCTGACCCGTAGGAGGTGCCCAGGAAGAGCTTCATGAGAATGCATGCATTTGTAGAGTATGGGATCATGCAATACTATGGTAGGTAGTTTCCAAAGATGACCACCATCACTTCCTTCCCTCCCCATACATACATTCATCGAGAGAGCAAGAGTGAGAGTGAGCAAGTGAGAGACAGAGAGAGAGAGAGAGAGAGAGAGAATTTATTTCCCCTTCCCTAAAATCTGAGCTGACTTCCACCCTAGGAGCCTGGCAGCTTCCAACTTTCGCTCTGGGCAATCCAGTCACTCTGAAGGAAGCTGAAGCTAAACCTGTAAATTATGGGCCACCACGTGGAAGAGAGGAGGCACATGAGGGGCCTTAAGATACTACACATGTGAGTGAAGCCTTGTTGAACCTTCTAGCCCTTCCCAGTGGACAGCTGAATAGAGCAGATGCCATGGTGAGCATGGCAACTGCCTTGTGGGACCCTGCCTGAACTCCTGAGCCACGGAATCATGAGAGATAATAAACTGCTGTTGTTTTAAGCCACCGAGTTTTGGGATGGTTTGTTATATAGCAGTAGATAACCGCTATATCATGGGTAAAGCTAGAAATGATCCTTCGAGGTCATCACTTAATATCTATCCAATGAATATTTATTGAGCCCCTTTGTATACCAGACTTAATTCTAGGTATATGGGAAATATCATTAAATAAAACTTTCAAAGATTTTTGTCCTGGTGGAACTAATATTTTCATAATAAGAGTAAGGCAATAATCAATCCACACAAAATGAGTAAGTTACACAGCATATTAGAAGCCAATAAAAGGTATGGAAAAAATAAGTAGACAAAACTAGGGGGGCCTGGGCATGTGAGGGGTGTGAGGAAGGTCGGCATATTATCAAGACTAAGTTTCTCCTTTTAAAATTAAAGAAATTAAGTCCTAGAGTGATTGTGGGGGACTTACCCAAGGTCATAAGGGTAACAGAAAGGAAAGTTGGGGTCCTAGTGCCGAGCCCTTGATCTCCACAGCATGACTCCCTCTGCAGCATCTCTACTCTGTAATAATTTCTCCTGGCTCATCCAGATCTTCCTACAGCCTCAGGGCCTCTGCCAGTGCCAAGCTTGGGGCTATAGGCATGTGCTTTGCTGGGAAGGGGTCCTTTCGGTTCCTAACAGGTCGTGGTGATCGTTATTATGTAGGCCTGGCAGGAATGTAGTCCACACATGTTTCTACCTGCAGTGTGGGCTCTTTGCCAGACTCCCAGGCTGTTGTTTACATGGTGCTCACTCTGAACACTCCTCAGGCAAACACAGGGCCGCTGAGTCTCCTCAGCCCATTAAATGGAGTTGGTCGGGGGTTGGGGGGGCTTGTTCATGGTTGTGTCCTCATCCCTAACCCAGAGCAGAGAGTTTGCCCACACCTTGCCTGCCCCAGGGCCCCCAACCACTTCTCTCTCCCCAAAAGGAATCTTTATGTATTTTGATCTTCTTCTAAAGAAATGGGTTTCCAGCAACACAGCCAAGCCAGATGTTTGAAACTACTGTCTCGTGTGAAGGAGTTGGGCCTGTTTCCCCGGTGTGAGCCTCTTCATCTCTCCCATCTCTTACTAGGCATCAACACATAGAATTGGGGAGGCAAGCTGCTTCCGGAGGGAGAAACCACCTTGGTAGGGGCAGCTGCTGCTTCCTCCAAGACCTCTGGGGTTTGGTATCTCTTGGTAATGTCCCCAAGAACATCAGAGATATGCTTGGAACCATCATGACATCATACTCTCGTCAGGGGGAGCATTCAGGTGCAGTGGGTAATAGGCACACATGAACACACTCAACCACATCCTACACGTACCACCAAGACCAGCTTTGTTGAAGGGAACAACCACAACAAAAAGTCACAAATAAAGATTGTAATGTCATTAGACTCATCAAGGGGGTGGTGGGCCTGTCAGAAAAAGTTTATTAAATCACATAGGTAGAGTTCCTGTCACCTACATGGTGGGTACGTAATCCAATGATGCCAAGTGGTGTTCCTGCTTGGCTCGGCAGAAGCAATGGGACTGTAACCATCTAGAAATCTCTTGCAAACTTTCCTTCCTGTTGCAGTAACATGGAGAGATAATTTTGGGAAATATCCTTGAACTTTGAGATTGAAGTATTAAACCTGCCATGAGGCTTATATCAGAATATTTGCACAAGGTAGTTTCTGGTCTTGGTTTCTTGGATCTAAATTACTAAATGTTAATACTGTGTGAGACTATGTGAAAAATGACTTCCATAACTCCTCTCCCCATACCTACCCTTTGGTTACCTTCCTCTCCCGCTGACCCCAGCCTGGGCTATGTGACTTGCTATGGCCAATGGGAAAATAGCAAATCTAATGCAAACAGAGGCTGGAAGAAAAGTGTTCGCGCGTTAGGGTTTGCCCTCTTGCTGTCGAGAACTCTTCCAGCACCATGTGAAGAGCCTGGGCTGGCCACCTGGAGGGTGAGGGACAGCTGGAGAGAGAACTCAGCCAGCCACCTGTCCAGCCGGGGCCCCACTGCTGAGGGAAGCCATCCTAGACCATCCGGCCCCAGCCAAGCCAGCCCAGAGCTGAAGAACGGTCCAGGCAAACTGCAGATTCTTAAGAGAGAACATGTTTGCTCTTTGAAGCTACTAAATTTTGGGGGTGGCTCCTTAAGCAGCAAAAGTTAACTGTTACAAATGTACCATAAAATTCTCCCTAAAATATGCTTTCTAGATGGCTAGTGGACTCTGGAACAATGAAGGGTTTATTACCCAGTGAGTGGCTTTCTTCATGTTTTTATTTTAAATGCTTACAAAGCCCTTTATTTTCCAAACTTAAAACGTGGTCCCCCAGGGCGCCTGGGTGGCTCAGTTGGTTAAGCGTCTGCCTTCGGCTCAGGTCATGATCCCAGAGTCCCGGGATCGGGTCCCGCATCGGGCTCCCTGCTCAGGGGGGATCCTGCTTCTCCCTCTGCCTCTCTCTCTCTCTCTCTCTCTGTCTCTGTCTCTCATGAATAAATAAATAAAATCTTAAAAAGAAAAAAAAAAACGTGGTCCCCCAAAGTCAGGCACAGAATAGATCCGTCGCCACGTGGCTAATCATTTCTATTAGGCTAGCGATGAAGGGCTAAGCGTGTATGTCAGCTCACTACCCTGAAGGCTCCATAGCAGACTGTCTCAAGATGAATGTCCCAGGAAAGACCCTCCTCTTGGGGAATCTCTATTTGTTTAATGTGTGCGAAGGACAGAAGGCTTTGAGGGCAGCGTTCCTTTCTGCTTTAATAAAACAAGACTGTTCTCATTTGCTCACCTGCTAGGGAGCATCGCTCAGAGCAGAAAATGAATGTGAACAGCAGTAATTGCTAAGATGACGACAATGACAGTAAAAACCAGTCCCTGTGACATCAAAGAGCTCAGTGAGGGAAGAAAACAATCCGCAGTGTACTGGGCTGAGAGCTGGGTTTCAAGCGTGTCATTTGAAATTTTAAAGTAGTGATTAAGCCGTTTCAGGGCACTAGAGTTCTGTGGGTCAGTTATATGTCTGGGCAACTGGAGTGATTTGGGTCTTGACTTGGTCACGGGCAAGCCTCCACCACTAATCTTAGATGGGAGGGGCTGCCAATTTTTGAGGGTCTGCTTTAACCAGCTTCTCTGTCTAAACATACTGATTAAACTGCTATAATCATCCTGTGGGTAGGTGGAAACATCCTCCTTTTATGGATAAGGAAGGAAACTTATCCATATCCTCCATAAAAGGAGGCTCAGAGAGGTTAAGGGTCTTGCCTAATGTCACACAGCTCAAACCTGGCAGAGTTGGGATGAGATGTGAGGTCTCTCTGTGCCTGCCGTATGCAGTTCTATATCCCGGTACCCCTGCAGCTTTAATTCTGGCCCACACTGGCCTCTCTTTTTTAAGACACCCACTTAAGCCTTGACAAAACTCACTGTGAACTCTATTAAAATAGGCCCATGACCAGGCAGAGAATTGTAAAGAATGGAGTCCCAAACCCAGGTTATTTTAAGCAATACCTATCTGGTTTCATTATGCAGGCTATTCAGAACAATTTTGGGAACGGTATACCACTATTTGACAGAAAAATATTTGTTTGGACTCTTTCTTTGTCCTTGACGATACCTTAAGTATCTCTACAGAAGGCATTTCAAATGTAGCACCTCAAATACGGTCCAGAGTGGAGCCAACTCATGGTCACATCATGTTCCCACAATCACCAAGTAGGTCTAACTAACTTCCACCAAATAGGTCTAGGTGTTTTATAACGTAGTCTAAAGATGCTATTCTATTCTGTGTTTTTTTCACCTGGGTTTTTTCGAAGTACTCTTTGGCCATAAACATTTAAATTCTTATTAAAGATGCTACTTTTAAAAATCTGAGATCAACGTCCTCCACAAAGACCAGCTCCTGTGGCAGTTTTAGGATGTCTACACTTCCGTACGGTGGGTCGCACTGCTTTGCCACTGCAAGAACCTCACCTTCCTGGGCCTTCTTTTCCTGCCTCCTTCACAGCACCCAACCTAGGGACAAATACTTAGAAATTGCTTAATAGTTTCTCATTGATTGAAAAAAAGAGCATTCCGCTCCTCTGATGCTGCACAGAATTCTGGAAATCACACATGCCTTCTGAGGCCGTCAGAGAAGCGGTAATTCATTCACTCATTTTGCATGCTACTGAGCGTTTACCACACAGAGTCCTTCTACTCAAAGTGTGGTCCGAGGACCAGCGGTGCCAGACTCATCCACTGCATCAGAAGCTGCATTTGAAAAGACCCCCAGGTTATCTGCGTTCATGTTAAAGTCTGAGAAGCATTCCTTTAGCGGTATGATAAGGGACAAGATTTTGTTTATAAAGTAGACACCATCCTGGTATCTACTCCAAAGATGAGGAAGTTACTAAGAGATACTCCCAAACCATAAAAGATGGGAGTTTCTCCACGGCCCCGGGAGGCTTGCATCAGATCCTGATGCAAGACACTCCACAGGTATTCCAGGCCTAGAAAGCTGGGGTGAAGGTAACTGAGGCAGCCACAGTAACTGCCCTAGTAGAAGTAAAGTCTAGCCTCAAGATTGAAATGGATGATGTTATTCATGTTCATGAATTCAGCAGAGTGTATTCTGTAAGGGCTTTAGATACAAAAGTTTCTAGTCGTGGTCTTCAAAGTTTGGTAAGCCTGAGAATCACCAGGGGCTGCTGGTTGCAAAAAGAATGAAACAAAAAAGCAAAGAAAGACCAACTCCAGGTCTCAGTCCTGGACATTCTAGGCTGCACGCTGGAGTCACTCATGGAGTTCTTAAGACCTGATGCTTGGGCTGCACCCGCAGAGATCCTAATTTAACTGGTCTGAAGAGAAGCCCGGGCATTGGGATTTTAAAAAACTGCTCAGGTGAGTATAAGGAGCAACCAAGGTTGAGGACCGTCACTCTGGAATAGTGGTGCTCAGTGCACCAGAGCCCCCTGGAGGGCTTGTTCAAACACAGATTTTGGGGACCCAGCCCAGAGTGTCTGATTCAATAGGCCTGGGGTTGGGGCCTGAAAATTTACATTCCTGTCACAATCTCAGGCCATGTTGATGCAGTTGATTTGGGGTTCACAGCTTGAAGGCCATTGGTATAGAGGGAAGGGGCTGGGGCCAGGATTGGTAACCTAAAACACACAATCGGGGGATTCTGATAGGGAGGGTCTGAGCTCCATTCTTCAACACAATGTCCCCTGTGTCCTAGGCAAACAGGTTAAGCCAGAAACCTGTGACATGTCAGACTGGCACCCAGAGATCCTCTGGGTTTCTCTTGCTTTCCCTCCCATTTCTGTCTTCCAAGTTAAGCATGCATTTCTAGAAACCACTCTCCTGTCCTAAAGGATATGTTATTTTTTGTTCCCCAGAGAGGCAGAATAACAAAGTGGTTAAGAGAACATACTCTGGGCTCAGATTGCCTGAGATGAATCTTAGGTCTTGACCCGTGAGTTCAAGTTGCTTCACTTCTCTAGGCTTCAATTTTCCCATCTGTAAAGTGGGGTACCTGCCTCAGAGAGCTGATTAAATAAGCTAATATATGTGAGATGCCATGAAGAGGCAGTAGTGCATGGGAAGTGCTATATAAATGTTGGTGACTTATCCCTAGTCCTTTCTCTTGGAAAATAGATAAACTGGACTTCTGGGAAAGGGGAAGTTTTACAAGCCTCCTGGCTAGAAGGAGTGTGAGAGTTCTCTTTCTGCTCCCCTAGCATCTGATGTGTATCTCTACCATGGCACTGTTTTCCTCTATCACTCAACTTTTCTCCCTTGTCCACAGACAGGTGAGATCTTCTTTATGGAAGGCCTGTGTCTTTCTAACTTTTGGATTCCCAGAGCCTAGCACGGTCACAAGGCATGCTCTTAAAAAAAGGTCTTCCTGTTTTGGAAGTTGCTTAGTATCGTTATTAGCGACAGAAATGACAGCTGGTCTTTCTACTGAGAAATGGAGGTAAGGGTGAGAGTACAATGCTGCGAGACAAGTCATTCCCGTCATATAACGTTTGTTCCTAAGGCTGCTTAGGAACCACAAGAACACCGTCATGATGGAGGCACGTGTATGACCTCAGATATTCTTATAACACAAGGCAGGGTCCCTGATTCCCCACGAAGCCTTGCTGGGTCTCTCCCTCTTCTCGCACACCCAGGATGTGTTTCCCAGCTTTCTTTGCATCTAGGTGGGGCCATGTGACCAGGTGTCGCCAACAGAGTCTGAGCAGATGTGATGTGTACCGTCTCCAGCCTGAGGTGGTTAAGAGCACGGGTGCCTTTTCCAGGTTCCGCCTGTCTGTCTCCTTGGCTGCCAACCAGATGCAGAGCATCCAGTGCGTAACTCAGGCCCTGGCAGCTGGTAGAGCTCTAAGAGAGAAGGAGCCTGGATCCCTGAATAACGGAGTGGAGCTCAGTTTCCCCCACTCTGTCTCCCACCCCAACTCAAGTGAAAAGGGATTTTTATTATTTGTCACTGAATTTGTAAGGTGCTTGTTACCTCCCCTCTCCTACTCTAAAAACATGGAACAGGAAGTCCCAACTTGGCATCTTGATATTTATTGGTGGGGAACCCTTCCTTTGACAACCCGTGAAGCACGCATTCCTGTGGGTTCCCATGGGTTGCTCCACTGCCAATGTCAAGCAAGGAAGCAGCTGGACACATCTCTTTGGACTAAGCTGATTTTCAGCATGGATTTTTACAGTAAAATATACAAGGAAGTTAATTTGGCGACTTCTTCATTGTTAGAAATAAAACTAAAACTTGGGGGGAACCTCAAAGACCCCTAACTGAAAAAAAAAATTCTCTCCTAGGATAATTGGTATGATTTAAAAATTATAGTCTTTTCAGAAAAATGTGGCTGTTGGTGCTTCCTTGGGGCTTCTGTGGAACAAAGTCTTTATGAGGTATGCCTCAGAGAAGACCCAAAACCGCATACTGTAAACTGGGTTTTGCTTGGCTCCATGTCCATTAGGTCTCATCATCCTCATTATTCTCCCCACCAATTTTGTATCGCTGGGTGGTAAACTCACCATATTCTGGCTGCTCTTTGGTTTCAAAAGTCCGGTGGCCCGGGGCTGGACGGTCCCACCCCCTGGGGGGGTTGAGGAAGTTGCTGTCATCTGAGGTACTGTCGTACTTATAGTCTTGGTCCCCGCTGTTGGCCCTCGTCAAGGACAAGGACCTCTGCCACCAGGCCCTCCAGTCGGGGGATGGGACTGACCAGCTGGGCTTATTCTCTGGATGCTGATCTTTATCTGCTTCAGAGTCAGGACCGTCCACCACCTCTATGGTGACCTGAAGAATTCAGAACAGGCCAGAGTCAATGAGGAGTCTACAGCCTCCAATCTGGGTACCCTCAGAAGAAAGTCTAAGAGAGCAGAGGGAAATGATGGATGCGTCCCTCATGGAGGAATGCTGAAACCACATGGGGATGCAGGATGGAAAACACTCAGAGATGGCCCAGTGGGCCCAGGACCAGATAGGACTGATGTACATGGGCCTCAGGCTGGGGGGACACAGGTCATCAATGGGGTTACTGATTTACTGATAACTACATTGTGGGGAAGTCTTTAATTCAAGAAGTAAACATGTACTATATGTGCTCCTGAGGTAACACAAGAGTAATTATAATAAAACCAAACACTTATTGAGCATTAAGTCTGTACCAGGCACTGTTCTAAGTGCCCTACATATATAATTTATTTAATCCTCATAACAACCGTAAACGGTTGGTACTATTGATTGGCCCCTATGGTTGACTATCTGCAAAGATGGCCCCAGCAATTCATCCCATCCTTGTAGGTGTGTGCTACACCTCCCATTAAGAAGTGATTCCCTCTCCCTTTCATTCTGGCCTGGTCTTGTGACTTACTTTGTTCAGTAGAATATGGTAGGAGTGACACCGTGACAAGGTTTTGCAGCTTCCATTCTCATTCTCTCGGAATGTTCCTACCACTAGGGTAAGGAAGCCTTACACATAGAGACCACGTAAAGAGAGAGGCGACCTGGTGGAGAACTGAGGTACCTCAGTCAATGGCCGGCTCCAGGGCCCCCGTCATGTGAGTGAGGCCACCTTAGATGCTTCAGCCCAGTTGGGTTACCACAGCCAATACCATGTGGACCAGAGACAAGCTGTACTGGCTGAGCCCTGTTCAAATTCCTAACCCACAGGACTGTGAGCAATCCAATGGTCATCGCTTCAAGCTGTGAAGTTTTGGTTGCTAGACAGCAACAGGTTAGCTTTTCACAGAGAAGTTAACAACCTGTTTAAGGGTCACACAGCTGGTAAGTGGCAGATGTGGATAGTCTAGCCCCAGAGCCCACGCTCTTAACAGCTTTGCCACACAGCCTCTCAAAAAGTCACAGAAGTACCATCCCCTCATGCAAGTAGGGGGCACAAAGGCCACAGGGGCTGGTGGGGGCTGGCTGCCACAGCTTGTGTAGAGGTGTGAGCACAAGGTCTTCAAGATCCACAGCTGCGACTTTCACTCATCCCATATCCCGACCCTGTGTGCACACTCCTCAACCGACCCTCAGGGTCAGAACAGAGAATTCCAAAGCCAAGTTTAGAACTTGCTCTCGAATTTACAGAGCCTAGTTTTAAAGTCACAGGGCTGGAAGAATGCAGTTTCTTGGCTCTGAGAGACAATCAACGTAGAGAAACTTGTTTAAAAATATAATAGAAGACTCACTGGGTTCCTTTGGCCATCGCATAGCCCTTGCAACACCCCCTGGATGAGTTGTGTGCAAATGAATCAGAAACATGTGCTTTGAGTAATCAGCGCAAGATGTACTGGGCAGATGCGTTTCCAGTTTTGCCCTAACCCGACATCTGATAGAGTTGCTGGGATGCTCTGCCAAATTGCACCAGGGTGTGCCCATCCCTGAGACAAACATCCCCTTCCTTGTGTGCTAGGAATGGGGAAATTTGAATTCTCTTTGCTTTGACCTTCCAAGGAAGTTGCCGGGCCGATGCCAGGCCTGGGCTGTGGCCTTGTGCGGTCCAGATACAAGGTCAAGAGTATGGCCAGCAGTCCTGGAGTGTCCTCGGCTGCAGTCGGCCAAGGGTCTCTTTTTTTCTGGCGTGGGATGCCTAGATGGGTAACACTGGCTTTATTCCGCACGATCACAATTCTCCACTCTTGTAAGCATCCCTTGCATATTTATAAGTAATTATGGAACTTTTAGAAATCTTTCAAAAAAGGGGGGAAAAAGGAATCATATGTCTTGTATCACTGCTGTTTGTTGTAATGTCTGGTCGCTGGAGAGTGACTGGGACCCACACGCAACTCTGGAAGGACAAGTGTCCCAAGAGTGCGAAGCTGGGCGGGGCAGGACCGAGCCAGGCAGTGACGGGGCAATGCCGAGCCTTTGGAGACATAACCTTTCTCCTCTGCAGTCTCGTCCCCCTCTGCCTATAGACAGAACAACTGAGCCGCAACAATCGTCTGTAAGGCTATTAAGGGTCTCAGAGGGGAGAAGCTGCCAAGAGCCAGGCAAGCCTGCAATTATGGTAATGAAATCAGTCTCTGGGTAGAAGATAAGGGGGAACATGCCCAACAGTTTTGGTATTCCATTTGTATTCAGACTGGAGTCAAAGGGATTGCCTAAGCAAAACGTGCCCTGCAATTTCTCCAAGCCAGGAATAAAAACAATTTCATGTTTTAAGCTATTACCGTCAATACGATCTCTTTTTCCAAACCGTTGCTCAGATCCAAACAAAACAGATTTGTTGCCTGGCCAGGCAATAAGTAGCAAAATATGAATTTACCCCAAAAACTATATCGATGACTAAATCTCAACAGCTTAGAGGTTTCTTTTTCCCCTTTAATTTCTGGCCACTGCCCCAATTGAATTAAAAGCAAAACAAAACAAAACCCCAAAAAACAAAAAAAACCACAAACCTTAGAATCCACCCTTCCCTACAGTTAATAATGTGGAAATCTCATACTGATATCAAAAGAAGAAATCTAATCCTGAACCTGAAATTTTATAGGCATCCAATTAAAGAAACTTAATGAGCATGATCAGTGGCTTCTCGGATGGCGGGGATTAGTTTTATATTTCCTGTTGCTCTCATTCTATTTACGTGTTCTTTAGCATCAAAGAATGCGTTGATAAAGATGCCTTAAACAATAATCGATGTGATGAGCTGAAGGTGTGGGCGTGAGTACAGCAGATTTCCAAGCTGATAAAGATGCTAGACCTTATCATCCTTTCTCTTCCTTAATACACATAATTGAGGTGTCTTAGTATATATATTTCTTCTGGACTTCCATACCATGAGTCAAGACAGTACAAGTGAGAGAACTCTTTCAAAAGACCCAAGTCCAACAACTGGCAGGATCTTGTCAGCTCCAAAAAAAAAAAAAAAAAAAAAAGAGAGAGAGAGAGAGAGAAAGAGTCCAAAATAGGTGCCAGTTTGGTGTCCAAAACTGGTAAATGAGGATAAGATCCTATGAAGTGTTGACAGCTTCTTTCCTCCTTTTGATAGTGTTAAGACATTTATTAGAAACAAACACTTTACACTTGATCTCAAAAGTCTACCGGTTATTCAATGAATGACTGAGAATACAGAAGCCTTGACCTTCTCAACTCAGGAGACTCTTCTAGAATCTCTTAGCTCAGTCCTCTAAGCCTTGAAAGCTATGGTGACTAGGTAGGCATGGGTCAGTATCTCCCAGACAGGAACACGAGCCCTAAGGTGAAGTGATTTCCTCAGGAGCACAGAGCATCCAGGGACAAGAAAACAAATCTCCAGTGAAAGGTCCGGGATTACGCCACCCCTCCTTCCTTGACAATCGCTGCAGAAAGCACACAAAATGGACTATGGAGATATATCATCCCCTCCTTTCAGACTCGCTGATGCTCTAAAAACAACTATGGTAACCCAGCCAACAGTGGTTAATGCTTTGAGACTTGCAGCGTGCTGGCCCAGATATTACTGCTTGTTCTCCACAAGTTAGATTTGAATTTCAGGCACAGAAACCGGCATGGAGAACTCACGTTCCTGAGGTGAAGAGCGAGGAAGGTGTAGAGCTGGTCTGAACACTAGCTCTTGTGATTCCCAATTATGTTACACGTTTCATCTGTCATCTCAATCTACGATCATCACCAACCTGCACCCACTCGTTTGGGGAAGCTTACCATACACCTGTCCCTCTTGCGAGGTGCTTCCCATGGATGCTCTCACTTCATCCTCACAAAAACCCCTGCTTCTGTGCAGTGTTGTACTACAGAGGTACTCAACAGGTAGTATTATCATCCCCATTTTATAGACAAGGAAACTGAGGCACAGAGAGGTCCAGTATCCTGCAGGAAGCTACTGTGGCCAAGCCTGGCAGACGCAGTGGTGGCGCCTGATCTCAAGTGCAGGTCAGGGGGCTCTGTCGTTCATGTTCTGGACAATATGCCCCCATGAGAATCTCCACAATACAGACTTGTCCCCAGAGGCATGTGGGGCCATGCTTTGGGCACAGAGATTTCCTGGTTCTTGGTTGGCCAGAGCTGCCATTCCAAAAGTACTTTAGAGAAAACGGAGGGGGGAAATCAAAAGTAGAAGCACATACATTCGTAGCCCTGTGGCCAACCCATCTGATTGTATCTGTGGCACAGATACATTTACACGGCCGATGGCCATGTAAATAAGTCTTCACAAGGGGAAAAAAAGACCTGTAGATGACTATTTTAAGTCCCTCTCAACGGGAAAAAAAAGAAGTAAGTATATTGGTTGAAATGAATACTAATCTCTGCTTGATCCAGAAAAGAGAAATAATTGGTTGTGAATAGCTACTGTGGTAATGAATTGATGCAGTAAAGCCTAATAATGAGCTTATTTTAGAGACTTTTGTCTTTGCTATCTGACCATCAGCTGCAGACCAAAAATCCAGCCAACAAGACTAAAGTTCGAGTCTAACGTGTCCTGGGAGAATTTCCTTTCTTTCCTGAATGATTTATTTATTTATTTTTAACAAAACCCAACTTCTACTATTGTTTCAAATTTAATATGGAGATTGGGTTCAGGAGTTTGAGGCTATTTCTTTCTAACTTGTGCCTCCCACTCACTTCCACAGCCCTAAGCCAGTCCCACCTGGCTTGGAGGGGAGGGGGCTTTAAAAAAGCTCCAAAAAGCTGGGCTTTTTAATGGATTTTCCTTCCCCAAAGTTAAGAGGTCCAGGAGGGAGGTGACCCCTTGTGCAGGCTCAGCAATGTCACTTTGGAAAGGTGTGGGTTATTTGGCAGGAGGGACAGCAGACCCTAGGCCTAGAGCGTGGGAAACTCTTTCAGACACTGGAGGGGATGGGGGGGTTGTTCAGAGAGAGGGTATCAAATTCCTGTTCAGCTCCCTGGCTTTAGTGAAGGACAGCTAGGTGGGGGCGAGGGGCAGGTTGCCAGGGGAGGGGGGAGACAAGGCCAGGGGCCCTGGCAGCGGAAGCCGACCCACTGATGCGCCCTTCACCTGTCTTCACTCTGCTCCCCAGGGAGAGAAAATGCTTTGACGGCCCTGGGTGATCACTGGGGCTGTCTGCTTGGCTGAACCGCCCCGTGTCAAACCAGTGCATTTCAACAAAAGAGCAGTGCTGTAAGGAAGGGGTAAGGGCTGCCAACACAGAACCCATCACCCCCTTTTTAGAAAGCACCTCATCTTTTAAAGGACCACCAGGGAACTGGTTTACTCAGGTGCAGTGGTGCATGGGGCTGCAGCGGCCAGCGCTGTGCATGTGTGTGTATGTGTGTGAGTGTGTGTGCTTGCGTATGCACACTCACACACACACTTACACACAGGCCTAGGCTGCGGCTTTCAGGGAGAGCAGCTGCTTCACTCTTTCTTTGAACATCTTTCTGAGTGACCTTTGTGGTCTTCCAGAAAGAGAAGGCCAGAAATACAGCTCAATTTTCTTTTCTTTAGGGCCAACAGGTCATCAGATCAGTAAAACATAGGCTGCTCCCCCCGACCCAACTTGCCTGCAGAAGGCTAACAGCCATGGGGATTGTACAGAGCAGACATGGCGTGGCCTGTCTAGGCAGTGGACAGAAAGGTGGTAGTACCTTAGTCTTCATGGGCTTTGCACTCTAACAGGATCTGGGTTGGTGCGCCATTAAATGTCAAATCCATTCTGCCCATAACCTTGATATTTGCAGCTATGGGGAAGCCTACGATCTTGGGAGCTATGGTGAACTTTGCTGTCCAAAGACCGACTCAGGAAAGCGATGAGGACGTCCAGGAGTGGCCCTCACCTTCCCACCCCGTGCTCCAAAGCCTCCCTTTCTGAAGCAGCACCTGAAGGCAAGCTTTTTGTTCCCGTGCTGGGGTGATGGTAAGATAGAGTGAAAACAAAGCACTGATTGTTACTTTGCCCCTGTTGTAAGTCTATGTAAACATGTGCCTTGGGGTCTCAGAGGGGACAAGGCAAAGAATTTCCACCTGTACCATCTCTGCAATCATACCTTCGTGACAGTGCAGAGGGAAGCTGCCTTTTATAAAAGTTTAAGAAGCTTTGCCAGACTCTCGTGTGTGGCCTTCTCATAACTCACCTCCATTTATTCTCTGCCCCTTTGGCTCATTCTAGTTCTCTCCACATCCACCAACTCCAATAGCCCCTCGCCCTCAGGAAGCCAGGTGGAACTGTTCCAGAGCATTCTTCACTTCCCATCCAGCTAAACAACATAGATGAGGATGATTTAAAATGAATTGGGACCCTGGGTGCTTTACTGACCTCAATCACAGATTGATCCATCGTGTGAGCTGTAGAGGGCTTAGCACTTCACGGTTGCCCTGTCCTTCTGTTTGGAAAAGGAATCTGGGTTTCCTGGGTCTAAGGATCTCAACCACTGTTCTTCCCTGACATTTAGGTTCATGTTTTAAAAAGGCCCAAGTGAGGTCTGGGGATTCCCAGACTCACGGATTTATCTAGGAGAGAGACAGGGGATCCTGAGAAATTCTGCTCCAAATTTGGTTCTTAGGTAGAGCCCCATGTACTTAGTAATTTTCCAATGAGAGGACACTCTCCCTGCAACCTTCAGTTCCCAGTATCCAGGCATTTTCTTGTAACTTAACGTAAGAAATTCTTAAATCTGGGGCACCTGGATGACTCAAGACAGTTAAGCATCTGCCTTTGGCTCAGGTCATGATCTCCAGGTCCTGGGATCGAGCCCCATGTGGGGCTCCCTGCTCAGCGGGGAGTCTGCTTCTCCCTCTCCCTCTGCCTATCCCCCTGCTTGTGCTCTCTCTGTGTCTTTCTCTCTCTCTTTCTCAAATAAATAAGTAAATCTTAAAAAAAAAGGAGAAATTCTTAAATCTACTACATTAACAGCTCAATCCTCAGCATTAAACCCCACAGTGACATTTCTCACCTGTGGGGGGGGAAATGTGAGCCACAACAAGCCTAAAATTGTTTTGGGCATGGCCTAAGCTCCCTTGGAGTAAAGGTGGCCTGGTCCTGAAACCATAAAACCTATAAACAAGGGAAAAAAAAATCATTTCCTGTGGGTAAAGACCCAATGGGGAGCACTGTTGGGTAACGGTAAGGAGATGTCTGTGCCTTTTTTTGCCAATCTGCACCTCCCCCAAATGGATCCTTTGTTCTTTAGCAGAGAGCCATGTAACCACTTCCTGGAGAAAGAACAGTGGCCTGTTTTTCCAATTAATCAATTAGAACAATACAAGCCTCCCTGGAAATGTTAACAGGTGCATGCAGTGATTTCTGTTCATGGGTCGTCAAAGAGTGACCTCTGAACATTTTTCATTTCTGGACCCTCAACATTATTCTGCCCTACTTTTTCCTGTCTATTCAGACCTGTTTACAATGAACATAGCATTTTTCCTCCTCTGTCTCCATGTTCCCTTTGGCACTGTCTTGGGTGGTAGCTGGGACCTTCAAACCTGTGTCATTTCCTGGATGGAGAAGGTCGTACACTTCTTACTTTCCCATAACCCTAACACAGCAGTTTACACCCAGTAGGGGCTGGTCAACATTCTAATTGGGGTATAGTCTCAGTGACATTTGTTAGCCACTATGACACTGGTGTGACGAGCTGAACAACTCTGACCAAGGAAATCTGATCTAAAATGGTGTCATGCAGAGAATGTTAGTCTTGAGAGAGGGACAGTTAACTTAATTAAGGATCAATTGCTCTAAGGTCAGGTTCAGGAACTTTCAGCCATGTAAGCTAATTGGAATTTGAAGCAGAGAGGAAGAATAAGAAACTGCTGCCCTTTCCCAAATGAAAAGAATCAAGAACAAAGCTTAGGGGTATGGAAGCAGGCAAATGAGGACAGGAGCTACAACAGGGATGAGGTTGCCTTGTTGACTAGTCCCCTTCCTTGGCTGTCATGGGCCCCATCTCTGGGAAGACACAGAAGGAAGTACAAGCAAAAATCAAAATCAAAACTTTGTCTCTGAAACATGGATTGGTAGGGTGAGTATTCTCAGGAGACCAAGAGCCTAGATTTGAACTCCAACCACTGTTTACTAGCCATGTAACCTTGGGCAAACCAGATAGGACCTTCCTGAGTACCTGTTGCTTTACTGATAATGGAAAAATGACGTTGTGCTTCATCTCCTTCATGAGGGTGCTGGAAGAGTCAAATCAGATCAACATTTGCTTTGTAAAGCATGTCTATTTCAGCATAGATGAGGGTTGTTATTTTTAACCCCACGTACCCTTTTCCCTAACCTCCCATTTCTTTCAGCTTTCATCCCAGCCCATCTTAGCGGTACAGATTCATGTCCCCCCTAGGAACTTCTGTTCTCACCTCCCTTCCTCTCATTCAACTTTTTGAATCAGTCATTTACATTTTAGAGCAACTGAAGTGTTGTCACCTCCTGAAGGAGTCTGAGGCAAGCTAAGAGATATTTGAGGGCTTGCCTTCCTGAGTACCTTTGAAATCATACTATGCTTTGGCTGAGTGTACTTTCCATGTTAAATTGGCCCTTTTCTACAGCTATGATATTTTATCAATTTCAGGGCATATAATTTTGCTTTGTTTTTACATTTCAACATCTCTGAGAGCAGGATATGTTGTAATCATTGGTGTGTCCTACTTTAATTATCAGTGTTTCTTTTTTTAGTGGTGCATAAAATAAGGGAGCATCTCCCAATCAAGGGTGTCACACAGATGCAATACAACACTGCTCTTACAGAGATAATATGATTGTTAACCAGATTCATAAGGGGGTAAGAAAAAAAGTGAGGTAAGGTAGTAGTTGCTTTGGAATCAGATCAGGACACAAAAAGATTGTTTCATTTTCTTCCACCTTTCAACTCTTGAGCGTTACCTGGATATTTGGATTCTGCCCATTGATGTCAGCTTTGGAAAGGTCTGGAAAGTTTGGTAGATCAAGGAGAAAGGATCTGGGGCCATCTCTTTGCAGTGAAGGGTGCCCAGGCTCTTGCCGGAATCGCTGTCTGGGGAAGGGTTGGTGTGCAGCCTGGTGGTCCAGATGTTCCCCTGCTGCTTCTTTGGAGAAAGGAAAGCTCGTTTCTGATGCAGAGTCACTTTCCATGTGGAGGTTATTCTAAAACAAACAAACAAACAAACAAACAAACAAGCAAACGGACAAATAAATAGGAGGCGCATGATTTGAAAATACCCCCCTTAACAGTCCATTAAATTCAAGAGCAAAGACAATTCACGTGGCTGGAATTAAACCAGAATGGTATTCTCAATTCATCTTCACTCCCCTTGGTTTAGTTACTCCATCTTCAAAAAGTCAAATCATCAGGAAACTTTTCCCAGCCTGCTACTCGGGAATTTTCAGAGGACTAAGGTGTTATGGGATATTTATTATACATTGAAGCACATCAACATGAAAGTGCTATTGTGAAGGAGAATAGGTGTTCATTCAGAACTGGAATCAAATGATGGTTTCCTTCTCATAGCTTCAACTAATTAATCACTCTGGCATTAGTTATAGCCCCCGGGTACAGAGCTTGTTTCTTTGGTACAGGCCATGGAACAAAAGATCTGACCAAACTGGATAAAATACTTGGGCCAAATCATTGACTATATCCATCCATCCATCCATCCATCCATTCATCCATCCATCCATCCGGTTATCAAGTGTCAACCACATTCTAGGCACAGGACATAGAGCCATGAACAAGACATGGGCCCTATTCTCTTAATGTGTACCACTAATTGAGGGAACAAAATAATAAATATGACAAATAAAATCAGATCAGAAAGTGGTGACTGGTAAGAAGAAAGAACATGGTGGACAGTGGCCAGGGACAATATTGGACAGGTTTCTGGGGAAAACTTATTTGGGAAGGCGAGACCTGAACACCTGCTGCAATCTGGGGGAGGAACATTCTCGCAGAGGAAACAGCAAGTAAGACAGTCCTGAGCTGGAGATGATCTTGGCCTCTTTGTGGGACAGAAAGAAGGCCAGTGAGGCTGGTATGGAGCGAAGGAGGGAAGACGGTGCGCGATGAGGAGGAAGAGACGGGGATAGCCAAAGAAAAAGTGACAAGAAGGCATTTTGAAATTTAATACCTTTATTCTGAAAAGAAAAGTGCAAGTCTGTTGTTTTTCCCAGCTAGTAAAAAAATGTCTCTAGTTGTCATTTGGGTAAAATTTTTGTAGTGATTGAAGAGTGTAGAAGTTGCTGGACTTCTTTCCCAAACCAACCCTTCTCCTCTTGTTCTCCCTGGACTTCTCATTGGAGGCTTCCTCCATCCCTTCAGGAATAGCATTTTCATGTTTACTGGTGGAGGGAGAGGTAGAGATAGAATTTCACCAGCGTTTGGGTCAGTGGCTAAAGCTCTTGTTATTCTTGGGTATGTTTTGGGGTTTTGGAGTGTATATTCTAGCACACTGTCTCCACACACACTCCCTGCCCCACCGAGGTGCCTTTGACCTAGCCAAAGGGTTACATCTGGTATCAAAATGCTCCCGACTCTGAGTACCAAAGGTCAAGAACGGCCAGAGGATGAAACACATGTAGCAGATAAATATCTTCTTAGAGAGCTAATCTGAAGGCATGGATCTTTCCTATATCGTTTAAACAGAAATGGAGCTGAGGAATAAACGTGCTGGTGCAGAGACCACCTTGGTGAATATGCCAAGAGGGCAAGGGACCACCAGGCTGCACACCGACCCTTCCCCAGACAGAGATTCTGGCAAGGGTCCAGGGCACCCTTCCCTGTCTGCTCTCACCTCTTTAAAACATGCAGTTAGAGAGTTACACAGCGGGGAGAACCTGAATGCTTGTCATCATGTTTTTGCTTGCCCTCCCTTTTTTGCTCAAGAAATGTGGCCAAGGGCAGTGTCTTTGTTCACCTTTCCAGCCCCCTCTCTGCCATGGTTTTGTCTCCGGGCACATCCTTGTAAAGGGAGTTGCCCTGGCATTCCCGGGCATTGCTCAATGCAATGAGGGCCAAATGTATTATGCTGAGACTGAGTCCAGCACAATGGGGGGGGGGGAGGGGAGGGAAGGAGAGCAGGGGAAGGAGAGAGAGAGAGAGGAGCATGCTAAGTCTTCCCTCAACATAAGAGATCTCTCTATCATAGTCCAAGGAGTGAGAACTGAAGGCAATTGTCCTCTTGTTCTTCTTCCTGGATCCCTAACCCTAAAACTTCTCCAACAGTGTTAGTGAGCATAGTTGGATTCTCATAGAGAATTTCTTGCAGAGGATTTGTGAGTATAACTCTCAGAAGGGGACCAAGGCTTGCGTGCCAGTTGCTTCAGGGATTGCCTGCATATCCAGCCCTAACTTTGTTGTAGTAACTGGGACACACTGCTTAACTGAGTTCAAAATGGAGCTCTCCTTCCTTTACCCTGTGAAGAAGTACACTTTCTACTCTTAAAACTCACATTTTAGGAGAAGAGATAGGAAATGCTATTTGGCATTTTGTTTAGATGGCTCAGAAACCAAGGACTGAATCTGATTCATTTCTTGGGTCTGACCCGGGAATTTCTTGGTAGGAGATATACCACCACAGAGTGATCCTGGCTCAGCCATGGACCAAGAAAACCCATTAAACTCTCTGTAGCTCAATGATCCTCCATGTAAAACAGCAGATAATAAGGGGAGTCCCATGCTGTCCCAGCAGGATGGTCAAGACAACTCAGTTGGGTTGTGTCTATACATGAAAAAAGAGAGAGAAAGAGAGAGAGACAGCGAGAGAGAGAAGTGTGGAGTTAGGGCAATTGGCTGGTCAGCTCAGGCCACAAGATTCTCTGCCGGGAATAGACTGGGGCTAAAGTATGTTTTGGCTTGAGTTCTGCACAGAATTGTGGCATTTCTCCATCTTTTCCCAATTCCCCGACCCGTGCTCCAAACAAGCTTAGTGTTCATAAAGCATTTGGAAGATGAGAAGTAATAAAGAAACACTAATGACAGTCTCCGAATATCTGAATTCCTCTTGCATCTTTATCAAAACATATTGAACTGGAAACCTCGGCTCTCAGCAATGGCATGGCCCCAAATTTCCAGAAGCTGGAAGCCCGAGGAGAGAAGGATGTCTTACGATGCCTCATATACAATGAAACTCCACTTTATTCAATCAATAACAAGATTCGGAAGTAACCATTATTTTGAAAATCTCAGTTTTACATCTGGGGTGGGAGGCAGCAAACAGGATCCACCAACGATGCAGGAGAAAGCCTTTTCTTCATCTTTTCTCAGGAACACACTGCCCGTCTTCCTTGCAGAGCAGCCCCGCCCCCCCCCCCCGGAGGTCTTGGTTGATGGCCATCACTCCATCTCTATCAACGAGCTCACCCGCTGAGTGTCCTACTTAAGTTATGCTAGCAGAGTGAAGATTCTCAGGAAGGGTGGACTGCAAAATGAAGATTTTAAATAGTTTGTGTTTTATTTAGAAAAGCAAATGCTCTTTTTTAAGGCATTATCTTGTGCAAGTCCAGGAGCTAAAGAAAGGAAACATCACCATGCTTTCTGTGGTGCTGCAGGATCATTTTGCCTAAATTCACATGACATGAGGTCGGCTGAGTTTGAGAAAACATTTCTTTACCCATAATGCGTCTTTGAGCTGATCTTCAATCAGTGCTGCAGCTCCGGTCGCACTGTTCTCTCTGGAGCTGGGATTACCAATAAAAAGAGGAACCGAAGCCCTAAGGCTGTTATATGGTTTATACACATGCACTGCTCAACAGCTGAGGCAGGCGATCTACAGTGATCAAATTATATAGCTACTACTTGATGCTCCCCATCTTTGTGCATAAAGTCTGTCCTTTCCCTCCGTTATTTTACTACCGTTCTTATCTAAAATGGGGGAAAAAAGTAATAATAAAATGTTAACAACTATGATAAAATAATAAAATGGGAGCCATGTATTTTGCCTTAGATGGCAGTATTGTGGCGGATATTTGCAATTGCCTACCCAATTCTATTCCTCTATTATTTATTTATTTATTTATTCATTCATTCATTCATTCATTCATTTGTTTTTACTCAGTATTCCTGTCAGGTGGCACTGTACCTGGCTAAAACTACATTTCCTGGCAACCACTGCAGCCAGGAGCGACCATGTGATGCAGTTCCACCCAATAAGATGTACGCGGAAGGTGCTGGATGAAACTGCCGACTGGGAGGCGGTTTACCTTTTGCTTTTCTCTCTTACACTTTCTCCTACCTGGAATGCAGATACAAGTGCTTCAAGTGAAATGAGGCTGCTGGCAGTCATGAGGTTGAAGGCTAGTCTCTAAAGATGGCTGAACGGAAAGATAGGGGAGCCTGGGTCCGAGATGGCAGGGTAGAACCATCATAGGAATCCTGGACTGGTGACCTCTTAACTTATTTTACCACAGCCCCGAGCATTAATGTTAACGTTGACAATGCTACAGCACCAGTAGCAACGTTCCCTGTTATGACTCAAATATTAGAGCTGTGACTACCAATGGAAAGGGAAAAGCCCTGTTCAGTGAAGGGACTCAAAGCTGGGTGCTCGGTTCTGTGCAAGGTACACAATCGGCAGCGGACAGAGGTACCAACAGGGCATTTAGTGAGTCATCGTGGTGAACTTCACAGTGGCAGCCAGGCTACATATGCCCACTCTGCTATCTATGCCCTTCCCCATACCTTTACAGAGTTTTCTCATTGTGTCAGCATCTGTATATTACATTTCTCAAGTGTATTCCTCTCTGTGTAATGTAATATTTCCTTTAATTTGTCTTAAAATCCTATCATTAAATTTCAAGGGGTTTGCCCTCACGAAAAGAAACCAGAGCCCCCTGGACAAACGGCCCACTGATTCCAGAGCTTGGGCAGGGAAGTATAGGTGAGTTTGGGATACTTGGATGCGCCAAAAAATGAGGAAGCTTTTAGTGGTTAATGGTGCCCTCCCAAAAGAACACAGGAGCCAGGTTAAAGGGTCCTCACTGCACAAAGATTAGACAATTTGGGTGTCAAAACAAAGTTTGTAGTTCACCACTGCATATAAAATCCATGCAAATCCATGAACTTAGGATGATACACACAAAAGAGAAAGCATGAAAAATACTGTCACCATTTGAGGTAGGAATTATGACACTCGTTACTTGGAACATTGGTGTTAAAAATAGAGAAAGGTTTGCCTGAAGAAATAATGTCTGAGCCGAGACCGCAGAGGCAAGCAAAAGTGAAGCAAGTGAAGCAGGTGCAGAGCACAGAGCAGGGTGGGGGTGGGTGGGCCAGCGGACCCTACAATCCTGGCAAAGCAAATGGGTGCAGACTCCCCAGGGCGTGGCAGGGCCTGGCATAGAGACCCAAAAGGCATCCGAGCTGGGATGGAGTGGGGCCACTCTGCGGTCTTAGTAAGACATTACGGAGTTAAAGAATATAAACATCAGGCCCAGCACAGAGATCTCCTTTGGTCTGAAAGCTTTCTGTCATAGTGTTGTGATTTTCCTCCAGGCCACCACTTCCCTGGTGGCATTTTCTGGGTCATCTGGAGGCTTCTGAAGCTATGGGGTGCTGGGATCTCCTCCCTCCTCCCAGCTCTCAGCAGCTGGTCCTGAATGCCCCTGGGAAGGCTCTACCAAGATGAACAGAGAAGAAAAATGTCTCTCATCTGTAGACTGGGGACAGTTTCTAAGATGATAAGCCAGATGCTTTATCATCTGCATCCTTTCTTCCCAGGACATCACTGGCCCAACCACTGCCTCCAGCCACTGCATGGCAGGGAGCTGCTCATTCTGGCTATCCTCGTGACTGGCAAGGGTCGCCGCAGCCACATCGAGGTCAAAGTGGTCACGATGTTCAGAGATTCCAGCTGGCCATTTGGCATAGGCAGATGGAGAGGGGGAGGTTTTTTGGGGGGACACAGGGCAAATGAGGGTGATCAGCTCACGGGGAGGCAATCAAGGCATGGAAATGGGTGATGGGTCTACCTTTGGGAAAAGTGTGCTAAGCATCATTGTCCCAGTCTGCAAATAGGCACCTGCCCTATTCTGCAAACATCTACTAAAGGCTGGTATGTGGGAGGGGGGGGAAGGCTTATCTGACCATTTCCAGAACCTCCAGAAGAGGCACAAATTGGTGGCTGGCTAGGAGAGTTTTAGTGCTTTTTTTTTTTTTTTTCTTTACAAGGCTGTGGTAACTATTCCCAGATTAACACAACCAGGCAGACTTCTTGGAGGCAGACGGGATGGCAAATTTCTGGAGGGGAAAGCACAAGCATATCTGCAATCTCAAAGCCCACACCCTCCAATCCCACAAGCTCAGGGGGCACCCAATAAGTACTAGTTGATGATAATGATGGCTATGGGCCTAGTTAGATTTCATTTTAATTAGGCTCAGGCTACAGGCCTCATTACCCCTAATGTGGCTTTTATGTGGGATTCTGAAGAAAAAAAACATCTAGGAATCGTCTATTGAAGATATTAAAGAAGATATTATTAGCAATGCTTTTGGTCTCATAGACTTTGAACAACAAACAACAGAGATTATAATTAATGTCACTGCAGCCTCTCTCCTTAAAACATACTAACAATATAGCTAATTAGCAATATGTCCTCATTTGGGGCTGGACATCTGCATATTATTATCGACAATGCTTGTTTCCTTTTTCCAGATTAAAGGAAGCCATACTGCACCCAGGCATATGGCCATGCTCCTTTCACATTAAAACACTCCGTTTTTCTTCTACCCATGATAAACACACTCAGGACTCAGAGCTTTATCTGCACTAGGCATCGATTTTTGTCTGGAACACTTCCACGCATCTAAAAATAAGTTCAAGAATGCCACTGGTGGTATTTCAAAGGGAAGAGCAAAATTTCCCCATTTGGGGAGCTAAAAGAACAAAAGGGCACCCTGATTATCTTTACACATGATTGGGGAGCAAGCGCTTCTAGGAAGAGAAAACAGAATAAACAAAATGAGTTTCAGGCAGTGAAGTCGGCTTTCTCAGGGGGGTGCACTTGCTCTTAGGGTTCGGGCAGACAGCATCGAGACTATTATAGGAGTGGCAGTAGGGGGTGGTGGAGGCTTGGTCTGCAAAGTGTCGGAAAGAAGTAAGCAGGACCCACGGGTGAAGACGCAGATGACAAGGCTGGCCACCTTCTGCTCTCTCTCTGTTCAGGTGTGATGGTAATTGCTCCCCTCCAGGCAGCAGGAGCATGACAATATCAGTGGCTTTATTTAAGAGCAAGCACGGAATGGCAACTTCCTGGCAGAGGGGAAATGGCCAGAAATATGCTTCAATCTTTGTTGTAGCAGCTTGAAGACGACCCTGGGAGCGAGTGACACAGGCACATCATGTTTCAAGAATGCAGGAGTGTGGCATCTCGATTGGGAATGGATCCTTCTGTTGAAAGCCTGACTAATGGCTGAGGAATCTTACGTTACAGTGGCAGAATGTATCGCGAGAATGTCTATTTTAGGGCTTGGGAATGACCCTGCTGATGATCCCAGGCAAGGCCTTAGAAGACATGAAGAATGGTCAACTAGTTGCGTTTGAGCAGGGAGCTGGTTCCCTGGGGGAAGGGGCCACTATGGTGGGCCACCCACTCCTGTGCTTCTTCCTTAATGGAAGGCTCTTGGGCCTGACTGACAAAATGGAAGTCAATAGCCCACTGGCTTGTCTCCGATACTGCTATAAACAGCTTTGATCTTGGAAATGTGTGTGTTATTTGTGATTGTTCAAGTGGGAACTATCAGGGACCCATTTCCTTTATGTCCTGTGAGGCTAAAGAATGAATAGAAGTGAAACACAAATTATTCTTTCAAGTCTAAGAAAAAATGTAAGATGTAGAGCTCAAGGGTCGGAAGCCAATTTGGCCAAAAGAAACCTTCATTCATCATCTAAAATATCTCTGCAAATGTAAGGGGATGGAGAAATTGTATTTTCCAGAACCTTTCTCAGAGGGAATGGTGGACCTGCCTAGAAGGCACACTTTGATGAGTCCCTTTTGGTGTGAGACAAATGCTCCTCAAGAATAAGATACAGGGAGATTTTGTCTGCCGAGAGGGCTGTCTGAGTTTGAGGGCAGAGCTAACCTTCTCAGGGCTGTAGAGAACAGGCCAAGGGCGGCCACCAGGGGGCCCTTTGGCCATGTGGGGCTTAGCCTCCCCTCCATGTCAAATTTTGAGCAAATATTTCATGAGTCTGGATTACTGAGGGCTTTTCAAGTCGTGATTTCTCCATTTGTAGCAAAGAAAACAGAGGGGGAGCTGTCCAGGACCCATCCTCCAGGACCTGATTTGAAGAGGCACCAGATTATTAACATGCCTTAATGGCCCAACTATCTAAGTCTTCCCTTGACCAGAGTGGGAGGGTGTCAAACAGGACAAGGAGATGCATGGAATGGGGGGTTTCCAAGGCCCAGGTCAAGGCTGGTGTTCGGCTGTTGAGAGGCAGAACCAAAGAGCATTAGATGGCAGACCCCCAGACGCTGGCCTGGGGTGGGAGTGACCCTGGTGACCCTTGCCCAGATTATTATTTTAATCAAGAAGATGGATTTCTTTCAACACCCCAAGTCAAGACCCTTCACTGAACCCTACCATAAATCTCTGTTCCAAGTACCTCCAAAATAAGTTTTAAAGGGAACTGGACCTTTACCTTGAAATCCTGGAAAAGGGTTCATGGCACTGTGGAAGGGGCCTGGGCCAGGAGGTACGAGACCTGGTTCTATGTCCTAGCATTGCCCCTATCTAGTTTTGTAAGCTTAGGCGGGTTACTATACCTTTGTGTCTATGGTTTGCAAAAATGCCTACAAATACTCTCTTAATGTCCATGCTTTGGGTAGCTGCTTCCCACACTGTCATTGTGCTTGGCCAATGAAAAGTACTTGTGTACTGGGGCTTGTCTACTTTTGCTGCTCTTTGTAATCCCAGGACCACTGTGTGAAGAGGCCTGGGCTAATCTGTTGGATGATGAGACACACGTGGAATGGAGCAATCCCCTCAATCAGCCAGCCAATGACGAGCCACTCAAATGGAGATCATCCTAGACCACCCAGCCCTAGCTGAGTCAACCCAGACTAGAAAAGCCACTGAGCTGACCCACAGACTCATGGAAAAGAATCAGTGTTTATCGTTTTAAGCTAATGAATTCAGAGTGGCTTGTTATACAGCAAAAGCTAAATAATTCAGGGCTCAGTTATTTCTTCTGTAAAATGGGCATGGTGAGGTAGAGTGGGAACTGCAAAAAAAAAAAAAAAAACCCTCCATCTATCCAGTTCTGACATCCTAGGAACAGAGTCCTCAGGAGACACTAGTCCTGAAGAAAAATATTTTCCAACAATGCAAAAAAAAAAAAAAAAGTTATGCCAAATGCTTGAAAACATCAAATTGAAGGTGGGCAGATGAAACAAAAAACCTGATGTCTAAATATCGAAAATGTAACTACTATCTTCAATTGCTAGAACACCTTCCCCTTCTCCACCTGCTAACTGCCAAGCTGGGTGAAATCTGTTGGAAAACAACCCCCTGCCTACGCTTCCGTCAATCATGTGTGCTGCTTTGTTAACAGCCCTATTGCCGGTTTTTCAAAGATTCAGACCTGAGATTTAACAGTTCTCCCCTCTCACTTTCATGATGCACCTGTACAGCTCTGTGGGCTGCCAGAAACTAGCAAATGCCCATTTATTAGGGAACCCCTACTGACACTATAAAACAATTATAGAGCCATCATAGACCAACTGCAGTCTGACGTGCAGAGACCAGGACTGGCTCCCTTCCCCACCTGCCCATACAGATTGTTCTTATTTGGACTGGTCTGTTCTCCCAGGGAAACTGTTTGATCCCTACGTGGATAGCTGGTAGACCAGGCGATTATGGTCCCTCGGCTTAGCTTGGCTAACCTTTCTTTATAAATGGTCAGGGTGTTTGTTCCTTTCTTAGATTCGCTCAGCGAACACTTCCTGGGCACCTACTTTGTGCCAGGTGCTCTGCGGAGGGTGAGACAGTTCAATGGCGCATCGCTTGTGAAGGACAAATTATCCAAAGCTTAGAAATAAAGCAAGAGGATGTCTGCAGGTCTCTCAATTCATACCAGGCCTTAGGACAACAGTCCTCTTCAAGATTTTCTAGTTCTCCAGGAGAAGGTAGCTTTGTTTCACCTATTGTTTACTACTGATTAGGGCCCAGACTAAATGTTACATGCTAACCTGTACATTTTCATCCTGTAGAAATATAAGTAGTTTTTTTTTAAGATTTTATTTATTTATTTGACAGAGAGCCACAGCGAGAGAGGGAACACAAGCAGGGGGGTGGGAGAGGGAGAAGCAGGCTTCCCACGGAGCAGGGAGCCCGATGCGGGGCTCGATCCCAGGACCCTGGGATCACGACCCAAGCCGAAGGCAGACGCCTAATGACTGAGCCACCTGGGTGCCCCTCTTTTTTTTTTTTTGACCTGGTAGAAATAATTCCCTAAAAATTCTCATCATAAGAAACATGTAACTCTGTAAGGTGATGGATATTAACCAAACTTATTGTGGTGATCATTTCACAATATATTCATATGTCAAATCATTATGTTGTGCACTCTAAACTTATGCAACATTATATGGCAATTGTATATCAATAAAACTAAGGAAAAAAAGAAACAATAACTGAAAACTTACTGTTTTATTGCCCTATAGGACATTAATCAGTTTTATTTCTAACTTACAAATTTACATCCTTATGATTTTGTTAAGGTATGTTTTAAATATGTGTTCCTCAAGTCCTCTGACCTGGCGTTAGCATCTTAGTTCCCTTATTAATTAAATTAATTTTTGATATGTATTCCTTTCATATTTGTATCAGACTCATGTTTTTAACATCATGAAAATCATATTTGGACAGTGTTTTTTCTTCAAGGACTTCAGACTCCACTGGGGAAGTTAAAAAATGCTTACACACATATAAGATGCAAGGTAGAAGTGGGAAATTCCTTAGGAGTGGAAGCTTTCAATGTAAGGAAGTAAAATGATCCAGACTCTTACTAATGACTTCAAGTCAGCATGTACTGAATCTTTCACAGCACCATATTATGTTCTTTTATTTTCTCTAAAAGACCCCTATCTGCATACAGGTCCCATGCAGCAGCAAGCTGAAATGAGTGTGGAGAAGCATGGTTTGTGAACAGGACTTCTCTTGGGGTTTCTCCTCTGATGAAGGGGCGTGGAGGGAGGGTGAAAGGCCATGTGCCAGTGGGAACCCACACTACTTTCAACCGTTTTATTACCTCCATGCACCCATACAATTTCCTACTCTAACCCTAGGGAAACAAGGCAACCCCCAATGCTGTTCTTGACAAAGATAATTCTCCCAATAGAATTCATTCAGTGAGGTGAAGTTCAAGAAAAGAGGACAGCAAGGCTCTCAGAAGCTTGCTTTCTGGGGGTGGTCATGAAGAGGGG
The DNA here is from genome assembly GCF_037043125.1 of Eumetopias jubatus. Classification (NCBI taxonomy): domain Eukaryota; kingdom Metazoa; phylum Chordata; class Mammalia; order Carnivora; family Otariidae; genus Eumetopias; species Eumetopias jubatus. The sequence continues at coordinate 101,969,606 of NW_028274815.1, forward strand.
CGGTTTGCAACAGAGAACATGCTTACAGGTTTACTACCCTCCCCAGTATAAATACCATGGTATTAGGATGTATCACTCTGAATCTGGGCAGGAAATGGATGGCACTGAGGTACTGGGTGGCCAGGGAGAGTTTAATAAAGGAACAATTTACAGATGTCTGATCAAAGACGCTGGAAACCGCCAATGATACTGCAGTACCCAGGCCCAGTAAAGCCAGGGCGATCTTATAGCCCCAGGCCTGAAGAGGCAAGGAAAGGGAGAAGTTACCATTATCCAAAGTGGGAGGAGGAGCGTGGTGTGTGGGTGTGTGGGGGCAGAAGAGGCTTGCTAAATACTGCCACCTCCCTCTCTTCTTCCCTTCTTCTGTTGCCCTAGAGCAAGGGAGCCTGTTGATGTAATACATATAGATCAAGTACCCAAGGCCCAGTTAGGATGGAGAAGGGCAAACGCTGGGTCTAGAGACAGAAAGAGAAGATATAGGGCACACAGGACATGTCTGGGAAAACCACGGGATCACTCGTGCCAGGCACTGGACATTAAATCGAACCTTCACAACATCCATTTGAGGTAGACATGAGTACCCCTATTCCAGAGATGGGGAAGGTGAGTCAGAGAGGTCCCTAGCTAGTAAGTAGCCTCCACAGCCCTGTTCCTACCACTGTGCCCTGCTGTCCTAATTCCTCCCCTGGAGGTGGTCTTGAGGCTAAGAGGGTCTGCAGCCCCTTGAAGTCCCCATCCTCCCGCGACTGCAGCTCCTGTCCAGGGGTAACGAGGGGTAGCAGTTCCAAGGGGGATGGCTCAAGAATACTAGCCTGCAGCACACTGTTGATTTCATCCTCAACTCTGCTCCCCCATTTCCTTTGGTGGGGGAGTCCTGGACTCATTTTCTTAGGAAAACTTATACTAGCCCAATGCCTCTTCACTTGGGCAGTCTGATTTTATACACTAACACGTGCAATATATACTTATATATTATATATATAATTTATATTTATAAATAAATATATATATAGTCACCCTGCACAAGTTGGGAATGAATGGGCTAATATGAGGTTTCCTAGGAAAATGAGTCCAGGATTCCCCCTACTAAACAAAGTATATATTTAAATATATATATATATTCATAAATAAAAAATCTATCTATATATATGTGTATATATATAGAGAGAGAGAGAGAGGGAGAGAGAGAGAGAAGGGATGAAGTAAGAATGGAATGGCACATGGGGGTGCCTGGGTCGCTCAGTTGGTAAAGCATCCGAGTCTCGGTTTTGGCTCAGGTCATGATCTCAGGATCCTGGGATCGGCCCCCCACATTAGGCTCTGCACTCAGTGGGGAGTCTGCTTAAGATTCTCTCCCTTTCCCTCTTCCCGCCCCACTCTCCTCTAAAAAAAAAAAAAAAAAAAAAAAGAGAATGGAATGGCGCATAGTACTTCATGCAAACATTGTGACAGCTATTCAGAGGGCCAGAAGAGGCAAAGAACAGACAAAATAGGTCACAAAGAGCCTGGCCTCAAACATGTGTTGCTTTGGAGATTAGCATTTGGTGCCATCACATTCTTCCTCATGCCTGCTAAAAGTCTGGGGTGACCTTTGAAAGTACCAGGGGCCCAATGGCTGGCCATCTATAGGAGAATGTATAAGTAAAATGCAGGCATAAAATAGTTACAGAATGAAACCCTATGGAGCAAGGAGAATGAACAAAGTACATCCACCTCCAAGAACATTGATGAATCTCACAAACATGATAGCGAACAAAGGAAGTCAGATACCAAAGAACATAAAACATATGATTCTATTTATACAAAGCTTAAAAGCAAGCAGAATGAACCAGAGCTGTTACAAGTTAGGACAGCGGTGACTCTGGGGGTGCTAGTGACAAGAAGGGAGCCCTTGGGTTTTGGGGGCACCAGCCATGCTCTGTTTCTTGGTCTGGGAGCTGGTCACGCAGTATGTTCACTTTGTGAAAATTGATTGAGCTGTGCACTGTGATTTGTGCTCCCTTTGGTGTGTATGTTACTTAGATGCAGAACTTATATAACTACCAAAAATCCAAAAGAAAAGAAAACAGAGAAGGAATCCTAGAGCAATGGCAATTGGCAAGATCACGAATATTTCTTAAAGATGCCACACTTCCATATCACTGCTATTTTCTGAACAATAAAGGGTACAGGGAAATCCAGTTTTTGAAAAAAGAGGGGCTTCACCTTGCCAACGTTGCTTCCCTGTGGCTCAATTTTCTCATCTGTCAAATGGGGAGCATCTCTGTAGTAAACACAGGTCTCTTCTTCTCCTCTTCATTATTCCTTTTTCTCATTAGCCTTTCTAGTACTCCGAGGTATCTGTCTTTTCTCTTGAATGTTTCCCCACTCAGCTCCTACCTTCCCTAGTTGTAAGCACTCCTCCACCTCTGGCACCTTTTCAGAAATGTCTTCTCTGTGCTAGTCTTGTCCGAACACTCATCATGCATCAACTCAGTGCCTCCCAAAGCTCCGCATCAGATGGGTACAAGCACACCACCTCTACTGTACAGATGAGAAAACTGAACGGAGAATGTCACCAAAGTCGCTCGGCTCATAAAGGGTCTAGCTGGGGCTTCCTATTGAATTGACTGCTTCCATGGTGTTGCTCTTGTCCACCACAGTTTTCCACAATGGAAGCACAAAAAGTTAGCCTTACCCTTTTGAGTTGCCGTCTCATCAAAAAATCTGGACCTGCTAAATACCCTTTGAATAAGTGGATGGAAGGATAGATGGATGTATGAATGAACAGGATTTCAAAGCCCCATAGGCGTGGGCACAGCTGAATCACCCCACCTCCCTGAAAACATGTTAGGGTCCTGGGATGTGGGGGAATGAACAGAGGCTCTGGCAAAGGTGGGGAAAGTTCTCCCTGCCTCAGTTCCTGGCTTGGTCTCCACTTGTGAGGCGACCCCAAGTTCTGCCCAGCATGACATGGCAGAGGCACCTGCCTCCCAGTGACATCAGGAGCAGTGCCCAGCTTTACCCTCTGCCCAGAGAATGTAGAGACTGCACTGGAGGGACCAAAGGGGACAGCCACCTGGGCATGACCGATTCACCATTCAACACCCAGCGAGTGTACCAGCAACATGGGGCAGGAGGGGCTTGGGAAGCAGGGACAGAAAGAAGACTCTGAAGGAGATGAGGGGTAGGAGCCCAGGTACATTCAGTTCTGATTCTGAACATTTTCCAAATCTACTTGCTTCTCTTCAATGTCAAATAAGAATCCAAAGATGATACATATGTATGTCGAGATACATATTGATTTGCAGATGCACATATTTATACATATGGATACATAAGTGTATACATGTGTTCACCAAGCTCACGGAAAGCTGGTAATAAGCTGAGTTATCACTTTAACTTACTTGTACTCAAAGTGTGGTCCCCAGCATCAGCACTACGTGTTAACTTGGAAAAATGCTGATTCTCAGGCCCCACCCTGCAGAATCAGTCTCTGGGGTGGGGCCCAGCAGTTTGTGTTTTAACCAGCCCTTCCAGTAATTCGGATGCAGGCTAACATCTGAGATCCTTGGCTCTAACCAGGAAAATATGAGGAACAGGTAGCGGAGCAGTAGTTACGGAGCTATTATTCTGATAGTCACTTTAGCAAAGGGAAAAACTTTCAGGAAATGAAGGGCTCTCAAATGGTTGGTGTATTTTTACTGGGGAAATGTAATCAGGTGAATAGCAAATTAGCCCCAAGGCATCCAGTCCAGCCTGGGGAGACCCTCTGAGCTGTCACCCACTCCTCAGGGATGTCCCCCTCCACAACCCCCCAGTGAGGAAGTCCAGGGCAGACCTCCTCATCCTCCTGAGTCCCGGGGTGAAGGAAGCTGTTGCTGAGTCAGGTGACATTAGAAACCAAGACACGGGGTGAAAAGGTAGAACTTCGAAGGTGGAGGGTGTACTATAAGATTTGACTTGCTTCCCACTTATCCCCAGCATCAATATATTCTAGCCTTGTCCTGCTCGCTTAGGTAGTAAGTGTCCCGAATGGGGCAGCAAAGGGTTTCTAACTGACATCCCCTTCACCGTGTATCTATCTCTGAATAAGCTATGTGGGTCCATGGGGAGAGACAGGCTTGGGCCCTGACTGGCTACTAGATAAATTTTGCTAGCTCAGAGGGCTAGCAGATTCAACAAGGCCCACGAGGAGGCCCTCAGGAAGGTCAAAGAGAAATTATCAATCAGTATACAAGAAAAGAGGGAAGAAAGAAGGCAGAAGACAGAGGAGAGAATTAGACTGAGAGCTTCCTTCAGGCACCCCAAATGCCAAGTGCCTATTACCATGGTTTGGAGGTGGCTCCTTTTCAAACCTGAGAGCTCCCCACTGCCCTAAAAGCTCCACACAGCAAACCCATCATCAAGGTTAAATTCCAAACTGTCCAACAGCTAACTCACAATTTTTCAGGAAATTAAAGAATGACTCAGGTATGAAGTTGAAGAAGCAAATCTATCTGTTCCCAGCCTATCCTCAGCAGTCACCATGAAAATGTGCCCCATTCCAAAGGGAAACACCCCCAAGGAGCATTCCTTCACCAGCTCCCCTGCACACTTGCTCCTTATTCTCCCAGGGAGACCTTCTGGAAAACAGAAGCCTGATGGATGAATCCAACCCAAGAGAATGCTGTCTTCAGACAACCCCCACAGGGGGTTCTGGAAAGGGTTCGTGCAGCAACCAGAGATTTCCTCTCCTCCAGCAAATTTATACCTCATTCTGTTAAAATGCCATTTGTCGGCTTCAGCTTAGACTCTCCCCTTCACTCCCCACGTCTGCAGATGGAAAGACTGGTTTTTAGGTAGAGAAAAATCCATTTTTAACCAAATCATGAGTAGTCAGTTAAATGCTCGCCCTCCCCAGCGGTCTACAGAAAAGGCACACAGTACACAGAAACTTCTCCCACATGCCCGGTTCCATAACTTACGCATGACTTTCAACATCCTGACTTTTGAAAGCAGGCTCTAGAAGTCAGAAGATAGAGTTTGTTACAAGTGGGTCTGTTCATTCTCTGACCAAAGGAAATCAGTTTCTTGCTTTTCAGAAGAAAAAGAAAGCATCTTATGACCCCTCCCTCCCACACACCACTGCTGGTTCCCTCACTCCCTGGCCGGGATCTCAGGCCTCAAGCCCAACTAATAGAGGATCCAGTTCCCTGGCAGTCCTGCCCCTCCCCAAGGGAATTGCTCCCGTCCTAGGTCTTGAACAAAGATTCCACGACGCATGTTTGATCTCTTCACGCTCCATTTTCATTAGTCCTTCACACTCTCCATCACTTGGAAAAATACAAACAGCATGGTTCAGTTTTAAGGTTAAGAACTGACAGTCTCCATAAACATTTTTACAATGGAAGTTGACTTATCCACTGCCAGGATTTGGTGTCTGTGGGAGGGGGTGAGGTGGGACGAAGGCACAGTGCGTAGTAGAAGCCTTCAGAGTCAGAACGAGAGAACAAGAACTGTGCATTAAAAGCGGGTGAGAGAAGCCCCTGTGAATTCGCTGGCCAAGACCTGGGTTGATCCATTTCTGGATAATTAAGGTATCACAGGGAGGGACAGGGAAACCCAAGGTGCAGGATACCCCAGGTATAAATTCCTGACTTATAGAAAATACAAAGCAATCAATGGTCCTCAGCTGGGACACTGCCATGCCATGAAGATGAAAAGTAACCTAGGAAGAGCTTATAAAATCATTCTCAGGATGTTTTAAAAAGAGAGACAGAGGATAAAATAGATGGGGGCAAGGAAGACCCAGAACTTAACCCTCACTCCACCCTAAACCACCTCAAATATTTAAGAGCTGCTGGGATTCATTTCGAATGGTGTGTGGGCAGATGAACTTCAGGACTTTTATTCATTTGCTCACTCAACATGTAATTATTGAGGGCCAATTACTCTATCCCAAGCACTGGGAATACAATGATTAGAAGACAGACACCATTCTTGCTTTCATGGAGTGTATAGTTTCCAGCAGGGGTTCCCAAACTTTGCTGCACCTCCCGATGCCCAGGTCACACCCCAAACCATTTAAATCAGGGTGTCTGGAAAAGGACCCAGGCACCAGTACTTTTCAAAGATCTCGGAGTTTCCGTGGTGCCGCCAAATTTGGGAATCACTTAGGATTCTTAGCTGCGCTGCCATGATTTGCCCAATCTAAGAGCACCAAAGCGTTGCTTATTGCTCATTCTAGCAGCTCCCACTCTGCATTCTGAAGCTCCATGTGTCCACAGGACTTCATCCTAATGTCTTCCAAACAAGTGCAAAATTCTGTGTAGCTCCTAGGGGAGTTTCCTGACTACAAGTACTAGCCACATTTTTAAACACTGGAACACCTCCTATTCCAAACCCTAAATCAGAACACATTAGCCAGCACATAATCTGATAATGGTGTAAAATATATGAGACCCAGGCCATCCCAGAAACTCTAAGGCTCTTGGCTGCCGTATCTACAAGGTCATTTAGTGGCATAAATCCTGGGAGCAGATTCCCAGCAGGTTTAAATCACCCAATGTCTTTGTTAAGGTAGAAAAGGAGAACTTGCTTGATAAGCCCTTTCTCTCTGTTCTGAGTTTTTTATATCCAGTTCCCCTTCAAGCAATCAATGGAAATCCATTATAGCCTTTCTTGGACCTACTCCTGGATTTTCATCAATTTAGGAAGGAAACATTACATTAACTCTTTTTCTGGAAGGCCCCTGGAATGTTCAAAAATGAGAATACAAGAAAAGAGAAAGAAAAAAGAAGTCTGCTTTGAAGTTGCAATGAATGTGCCAGAAGAAACAAAACAAAATAAAAAAAAAAACACCCAAAACCCAAATGATGGATCCTGAGAAAAATGTTGCAGAAGAAGGACTTCCCCTGCTTCCCGTTGTGCGTTCTTAAGGCTGAAGTGGTCCCCGCTCAAACCGCCAGAGCCTGCCAGTTGGCCAACCCAGCGGCATTCCACTATAGAGATTAAAACCAACTTTATGATTGTGGTGCAAATAATAAAGAGCCTGGCAGGGTATCCTTCCAAAATGAAAGCTCATTTATTTTCCAAGGTGTATAATTTGGTTGTAAATGTTTCCTTTGGGCCAAAACATCCCAGATTGGGTTTTTGCCTGGAACGCATCACGGCTTTGCTGGAGAAGAATGGACTCCGTGTGGTCCTGCCCCATCCATCCACTCAGGGCATGGAGAGATTCAAGTTGGCCTGCTCTGGCTTTCCGTCTGGAGGCAGAGCAGAACCAGAGATGAGGAAGCAGGAGGCCCTGGGGCCTGGACTGGCTGCACCAGCCCCCAAGTCCTGGTCCACCTGTGAAATGGACAGGTTCACCCCTGGCCCTCACTCATGCCTGTTTCTGTACCTCTTGATGGAAGTGGAAGATCATTAGGAGCCCTGTTCCCTGCAAGACTTGGCTTTTCTTCCAGGTCTTTGTGTCCTCATTTTATTTATCTTTTCAAAAAACCATCCTACAAAAATCCACCCAGCAATGACTAATATTTGGATAAAGGCAAAGTCAGATTCTTTCCAGGGTTCGTGTGCTGACCACACGTACTTGGGGCCATGGTGTGTAGCCAATCTCACCCAAATACAAACAGCTTTCTCTCCTATATAAGCAACTTCAGAAATAACAGCCCTTTCTACCAGTTTTGTGTTTATCACCTCTCTTCCTTATATCATATACTTTCACCCTGTCTCCCAGTTGTATCTTCATGGTAAATCCAAAGCCAGTACTATGCTTTGTAGATAAAAATATATTTATTCCACTTTCCCCCACTCCCAAACATCTTGTAGGATCAGAGGAATGGCATCAAAGCCATCATGAGACATCCCTTCAGGATCTCTGAAGTTGTCACTCTAACACGGGGATCAGGGGGCAGGAAGGGGAAAGACGTGGGCTGAAAGGAGAAGCAAAATTCATCCTAGGGAACATGAGAGGAACATTGGTAGAAATTTGTGTTAAGGGACCTGGCTCAAGTGGTAAAGTTCAATGGCCTCACGTATTATGAAGTCACCTGCTGGGAAATGATGAAGCGTGCTTTGGCTAAACCTAAGACCCGTCTGAGATTGACCCTGAAGCACTATGTCAGGCAAAATGTTACATAAAAAAAATAGCTTCCTACGGAGTGTAGACACTTCACTGCTAAGATGAATGGCCCACCAGCTTGTCAAAATTATATCAAATTTTCCAGTTGATCACGGCCTCTCTGAGTCAGTTCACGCACCACCAACTATGGGCAGGTCACACTCAGCTTTTTGGATGATCACCTGCTGCTGGACATCAGGCTGCTAATTCAAGTGGAGAAACAAGAAATGTTCTTGAAGGAGAATCAAGGGATTAAATGCTAGAGAATAAAGGCTTCTGACAATTCATGCACAAAGAAACTTACTAATATGAATGGGGCACTGCGGCCTTAGCCTCCAGTAACCCAGTAGCTAATTCCTTCAGCACCTTTTGCTGTCGCCATCAACTGCATGGCCCACCTGGCACTTGGGAAATCAGGTTCAGACAGTATTTGGAAACCACAATACTGATGCAGCATAGACAAGCCATAGAGGAAATTCTGACTTTCCTCAGTATCAGACTCCCTAAAGTAAGGGATTCAGACAAGGCCTGTTGCAAGAACATCACGTTTGCACTGAGGTTAGAGGGCTTTATTCGAGGACACAGGCATCCTACTGAGATAAAAAAGAAACCAAGATCCGACTTTTTGAAAACCATAATTCTTCCCTACTTCACTACCTTCTGTCAGTATATCTGAGCCTCTGGGGCTGTAAGTCACTTCCTGTCATGGTCAAGTTACATCTCCTTTATGAAGCTTTCAAGACTGTTCACAGTTCCCAGGTGCAAACATAGCTTGGCTGAAAATCATTTTGAATTCAGAATATGGTCTACAGAGGTTTGGACAGTGGGTTTTGAGAAATAATTACCCCTCATGCCTGAGTCTCTCTTTTAAGTTGCTCCTCCTCCTCTGAGGCGTGCACACACTCGTGCGCACGTGCGCGCGCGCGTGCATACACACACGCACACACACCACATACACCACTTTCCTGACAGAAATGCCTGTGGTTCCAACCAAGGCATCTGGTGAAAGTGTCCTGGGTCACTAGAAACCTCTTGACCTGTGTAGGCTACAAGCTACATGATAACTTACTTCATCACATGGTCAGAAGTGAATCAGGGGATAGCAACACACACACACACACACACACACACAAGGTGACATTTAATAGCACAATGCTTCCTGCTGCTGCTTTTTTTGGTAAGTTGAAAAGGTTAATTCACAGAGGAGCAAAAATTGCAGATTTGGGCCCCCCTCCTGCCCCTGATGGTCTTTTATTTATTTACTTCTTAAACAAATCTCTGTTCTACTCCCTCTTTTGCCCTGAGACGGTTAAAAAAAAATCAAAAGAGTAGAACATTTATTACAATGCAGGGGTTGTTTAATGACTGTGAATCATTCCACTAAAAAATCAGGTCAAGTTAAGCAGTTTTACATTTAAAACAAAAAGTAAGATATGAATGGAGAAGCCCTAATTAGTCACTTCCTTCTTATAGGTCAGGGTGTTGGAACTCAAGAATCTAATCATGGTCAGCTGTCAGCAAGGAGGTCAGTTTTCTCATCTCTAAAATGAATATAAGAATGTCTGCTCTGTCTTCCCAAATCTAGTGAAAGCATTTTGGGAAGCACAGTACTAACTGACAGAGCACATTTTACTGAACATGAGCTGTATATATTCAGGGGTTACACCATGTGCCGTGGGGTAGAAAAGAGGAGCAGCTACTATCTCTGCTCCCAAGACCCTTACTCTGTTTTGGCAGGCAGAGGGGGAGTGGGGATGTTTAAAATCCTCAGATAATTATATATGAGGAATGATGGAGTCATCACTTAGTGGATGCACAATGCCATAAGGGTTCAGAAATGGCCCGTTTCCACGTTGACAGTTCATAGAAAAAACTTTTGCGACTTGTCCAGAATTTTCGTAGCTGGAAAGAGGGAGCAAGGCAGTATTAGCCAAGCGAATGGTCTGAGCAGAGAGGCAAAAGAGCATGGAGAGGGCACAAGGAGAAATAAGAGTCCAATTTGGTTGCAAATACAGCCTATAAAGCAAAGGGTGAGAAAATTTGATTAATTCCAGATATGCAGTTCCTTGATACCTGTTCTGAGGCAAGCAATAGGAGGAGCTTCTGGAGATTCTTAAGCAAGAGAGGGCAATCATTTTTAAGGAAATTAATGTATTCTATTTTAAATAGACAAGAGAAACCAGAATTAAAAATAAGGAGATCTAGGAAGTAAGGACCCAGTTCACCACACCAGACAGGGAAGGGGAATGGTCCACTGGGACAAATCAGAATGGGCAGGGACCCATTTACATGTGGAGCCAAGTACAGAAGGCAGCTTCGGAAGGGTCCTCAATGGTCGAATCTCCTGCAGTTCACACTTTCCTGCAATCCCCTTTCTTTGAGTGTGGGATGGAGCAAGTAACCTACTTCTAACAAATAGGATATGACAAAAGGGATGGGATGTCACAGTGGTTAGGCTACAAAAGACCATGGGTTTTGTCTTGCTCACGCTCTCTTTCTGGCTTTACTCACTTGTTTGCTCTGATGAAGTGAGTTGCCATATTTGAGCTGCCCTATGGAGAGGCCCCCACGGCAAGGAGCTTTAGGGACCCTCTGCTAACAGCCCATGAGAACCCGAATCTTGCCAATAAGCAAGCCAGTAAACCTGAAAGCCAGTCTTCCTCCAGCCATGCCTTGAGGTGACTATTGTCCTGTCTGATAAACTCGCAGCCTAAGCTGTGCCCGAGTGCCTGACCTACAGAAAATGTGAGATAATAAATGTCCTTTTTTAAGCCGCTAAATTTTGGAACAAGAGGTAACTAATACAGGGAGGAAGATACTTAACTGCCATGGAGATGGTGGAGACAAATGCTCTTTGAGATTAAAATCCCACATCATGGCCCAAAGTTGTGCATACTCTTTTATCTAGGCTTTGTCGATTTTAGAAATTTTCATGAAAAAAAAAAGCCTCTCCACCGCCCCCTTCTTCCACTGTTTCCTAGAGCTGATTAAAGAAACGTGACTTGATTTTCAATTTCAAGCAACTCAGGGGGACCTTCCAATAGAAAAATTGGCAGGACATTAATGCAATACACAGGAGGCAAGGCAGATGCTTCTAAATCTGATATTTAGGTGAAACACACCTTTCCTTTTGTCCTCTTTTGATTTTGCATTGGCAGTTTGTTTTTAGGAGCCTGGTAGGGGGAACTATTCTCTCAGTACAAATGCATTAGTGGCACCAAAATACTTGAATGATAGTTAACAAAAACAAAAGACTTGGCTGAGGGATGTTTAAGAAACCGAATTATCACTTTGTTTGTACTTGAATTACAGTAGTCTCTAGCAAAGCTAATATCATGTGAACTATGGAATCAACTTCCACATTAAACCTTTTACATGTGTTTCTCTATATGAAATGTGATTACTTGTAATTAAATTCTTTTCACTGGTCTTCTTGCGAGAAAAGCAAATTCTAAAACTGCCTTACCACATAGCTTGCAGGACTTAAGGACATACAATGTCCAAAGAAGTAACCACACTCCATTTCTATTAGCTAAGGCTGTTTTGTTCTTCCCTCCATAATGACATCTTCCACAGTAGTGGGAAACAGAGACTCTGTACTTGAGCTTGACACCTTGGTGAGAACTTGTGGTCATCATAGTGGTGAGAGACTGCCACCTGCAAATCAGTCCTAGGTGAGCTGTTCTGAGTCAGTTCTCCTGCTCATGGACACTTTTCATTCTAAAAAAAAATGAGCTCTGCTTTTAGTACCAGATTGAGGCATATTTTCTTTCTGCTTGAGTTTGCCTTGCCCATCTGTGAGTGAAGGGGAAGACAGCATACAGTGTGGGTTTGCCCATGGGTGTGACCTTTCTAAACTGCTAATGGGCTCTCTCTGTCACCTGCAGGTGGATCATTACCTCCTCCATTGCAGCTGGGTAATAGACGAACATTCCTTTATGCAAATTCCATGAGCATTGAGGCTTATCTCCATTCCATAAAGGAAATATGTTATCTGGGTAATAGAGAAAGCAAGTCCATCTTCCCTTCAAACATCTAACTATTTCAGGGAACCCATACCTGCTACTCTAACTGCAGAAATACTGTGAACTCTAAGTCCTGTATTCCCAATCAAATGGGTTATAGCAACTTCTACCCAAACTATGTTTTGCTGATTGGTAGCTGGATATATATTCACATATAGGTGCAAAGGGATGTTTGGGGAAGGACTCAGTTTTTTTCTCAACTACATGTCTTACAATCTGCGAAGTGATGGGCTGCATGGTAATTAACAGTCAGTTGTGGGTCATGCCATGAGACACACCTAATGGTGAGGCAGAAAGAAGACAAAAAGCTGAGAGCACAGGCTCAAGTGTGGTACGCAGAAGTGGACACACAGAGTCCTAGAAGCATAAGGCACATTGAATAATAAGGTAGGGAGGGCTAGCCATCCACCAAAAATAGGTACTCCTGCTCCAAAGTGGAGGCAGCCAAGGGATGCACTTGCCAGCCACCTTGCATCAAGGTATGATTGATGTGAGCAGAAGTGATGTGTGTCCTTTCTAAGCTGGGACTGTTAAGAAGAAGACAGTGTTAGGATGCCTGGGTGGCTCAGTTGGTTAAGTGTCTGCCTTCAGCTCAGGTCATGATCCCAGGGTCCTGGGACTGAGTCCCGCACCAGGCTCCCTGCTCAGTGGGGAGTCTGCTTCTCCCTCTCCCTCTGCCTGCTGCTCCCCCTGCTTGTGCTCTTTCTCTCTTTCTCTGACAAAAAAACAAATAAATAAAATCTTAAAAAAAAAAAAGATGACAGTGCCTCCATCTTGGGTCCCTGAATGACTGCATGGAAATGGACACTAAGAAAGCTGAGGATGATAGAAGTTAAGTGCTATGTCCGAGATCATAGCCAGTTCGTGGCAGAGTGGAGACTCAAACTCATTTCTTCTGATTTTCAAGGTAAGAGCTCTTTCTGACAATGAAAAAGGAACTTTTGCCCCAAGCTACTGTGGTCATAGTGATTGAAAGTATGGACTCTGGGATCCAGGCAGCCAGAGTTCAAATCCTGCCTCTACCTCTATTAATTGTGTGACTTGGACAAGTTATTTAACCTTATAGTGTAAAAATAGGGTTAATAATAGTGCCTGCTCATGATGTTGTTTTGAGGATTAAATAAATTAACATTCATCACTTGCTTAGAAAAGTGCTTGGCTCATAGTAAGTGCTATGTAAGTATTTGACAAAAACAGGTAGAAAAAAATCAGGTGAGGTCTATATAACTACCAGCGTACACCATTCTACATATGAACACTAAGGGAGCGATGCCTTAAGCTATGGCTGCCAACACCATCTTGTGAGATCTAAGTAACTCTTATCCCTCATCTGACGCCATTACATCAAACTAATCAGAGAAACAAGAGCCCAGAGGCCACCATTTACAAAAGGTGTCACCTCCAGTCAAGAGAAGTTCAAAACCATTCCCATTATGGTTTCTCTAGCTGCCATTGAGAGATCTTCCACGACCATAGGCTTTCCATCCCACACTGCTTTGAACATCTCTTAATTGGACTCAAGCTTCCCCCGCCCAAACCCTCCTTCTAGACTTTTATTCCATGATAAGCCATCTCCTCTCATTTTCAACTTCATCTCTGACTATTCCTTCAACCTTCTCCTAGGTCTTCCTGGTCCCCAAAGCTTCTTCCTGACCATTTCTTCCCCTTCTTCCTGAAAAACAAAACCAAAAATGCATAAGCATTTCAGGATAATGGCTATTCCAATTGCTATGTGGAGCTTCTCATCATTCTTCTTCATTCTCTGAAAATATAACCTTCTGTCTCAGTCTTCTTCACCAATCTGATCTGTTATCTTGTTTGGTAATTTCAACATCTATGTAGATGGCCCTCTCAGCTCCTTGACTTCTCACCACCAACAACCTTTTCCCCCACTGCATCTCAGCTACCCTCTGCCTAGACCTTTTGTCAGCAAATCTACACAAAGATACTTCCTGTCCTGTTAGCTCATTTCCCTAGATTTCAACTCACTGAGATCTCTGGTCTGCTACCATTTTCTTGCCACCCTGCAGCTTTCTCTTTTACTTTCCTTCTTATTTAGCACATGTTCCTTTATATAGCCATTTCTTTGTAACTCCCCTCAACTCTCCTTGCCTCCTTCTCTCCCTATGATCTATTTCACTGGCAAAACTTCAGTTCTGGTTGAACCCAATGATCCAACTTCTCTATGTTAGTAGCCAAGCAGATGGATGACAAGAAAAATAAAATAGCCCAACTTGAAAACCTGCTCTGTTTTCCATGCTCTCAAAGCTCAAATGAGTACTCAGCACTGTTCCAAAATCAATGGCCCTTCCCTTACAATCTCGCCTTTGCCGGTATCCAAGATAACTATTTCATATCTACTCCCTCCAAATCCCCTACTCTTCCTCACTGTCCTCACTGCATATTTCATTGAAGGAACAGGAGCAACCCATGCTTAATTCATCCATGAGAGTTGTATGGTTGACTTTTGTATCCTCACACTAGAGCTACACTCCCATCTGCATAGCTCCCCCTTCTTCTCAACTATTGCATGGAACGGTCATCCCTGCTTCTATCAAAGGCCAATTTCCACACATGCGTTCTTCTTGCTTTCTTGATCAATTTACCCCTCAGCCCTCCCCTCTCAATCTGTCATCATTAATTTTCTCCTTTCTGTTGGCTCAGTCTCAGCATCAGTGATACCCTGCTACCTCTGATCTCGAAACAAATGAACCAAATATCCGCCCTCAACCCCAAGTCACATGTTTCCCCTTCATAGCAAAGCTTCCATAAGACCTACTTACAGATTCTGTTTCTTCTTCTTCACTCCCATTTGCTACCTCACCCAGAAGAGGCTGGCATCTGTTCCCATGTTCTCTTATACTGCTCTCATCAAGGCTTTCAGCAATGGCCATGCTGCCCAGTTGAATGGACACTTCTCTGTCTTCGTCTTTTTTGCTCTCACAGGAGCATTCAAAAGGACTCTTTCTTTAAGGTAGTCTCCTCCCTTGGTGTCCATGACATAACTTTTGGTTCTCCTCTTACCACTTTGGTCATGACATCTCAGTCTCAGTTCCCAGTCCATTTGACCACTTCCCTGCCTCATCATCTTCACTTGGATGTCCCACAGGTATCTCAAATTCCATATGTCCAATATAGATCCACTGATATGTACACCCCATCCCCCATAAAACTGGAAGTTATCTCTGACTTGTCAGTTTTTCAACTCTGAAATACGATCCATCAACACATCCTATTGGCTCTGTGTCAGAATGGTGTCTTGCATACATCCACTCCTCCCCATTCTGGTCCATGTCCCTTTTTCTCTTGCTGGATTATTTTATTACAGGACCTCCTAACATGTTTGCACCCATTCTCCACAAACCAGACAGAGCCATCATCCAAAATCTCTTTAATGGCTCCTTCCTTGCTGATCTCAGAAGAACAGCTGCATCTTTTAGCATGACCTAGAAGGCTCCATCCTCTTCTGCAAGTTCTCAAACCACTTTCTCCCTTATACTTACTCCTTTTCTCCAGTCTCTTTTCTATACTTTAGTCAAGCCAAAGTTTCCCACATCAAGGCTTTGGTGCTTGTGATTACATTTGCCTGTACTGCTCTCCAACTAGTTCTTTGCAAAGATGGCCCTGTCTCATTCTTCAGCTCCAGACTTCAGTGCCACTTTTCCACCAAATCCTTTCCTGGCCACGCTCTTTTAGTAGGTATCCCCAGGTATTCCCTATCTTTGTTCCCTGTTCATGTCCTACTAAGCACCTATTATACTCCATAATAATTACTTTACTTATGAATTAATTATTTGCAATTTCCCCTTCCAGAGCATAAGCTTGTACTCTATTGAATCTCCAGTGTCTAGCAGAGTGCCTGCACCTAATAGGCAATATGTAAGTGCTAAGTGAATGAATGGGATCATGGAATGCTTACTATATAGTCGGGCCATGCTCTGTATGTATATGTAAATCATGTTCTTTACTTGACTGCAACCTGGTCTCTGAAATAAAACAGCCACAGTTCATGTTCATTTAATTTCCTTTCAGTTCTCCTAACAACCTAATAGCAACTGTACTATCAGAGCCTGGGCATTTCAGATGTGTATTTGCTCCAGTTCTCTTCAGCACAACAAAACCATGTTAAAGATGTCCAGAAATGGGAGTTTGTGTGGTTTCATGAAAGAAGACTGGCTTGGGAGTCAGTCAACCTGGAATGAGTAGTATGGTCTTGAGGTAGTTCTTTCATTTCTCTGGGTTTTGGATTCCTCATGCAAGAAATGGGAAGTTGGTGTCTTGCCAACAAGAAAATCCTAGGGTTTGATGAGTGCCTGTGACCTGCCTTCTAAGTAGAGTGCCTCATCTTGGTTGGGGAGTGTGTGTGTGTGTGTGTGTGTGTGTGTGTGTGTGTGTGTGTGTGGCACAGAGCTTGGATGAAGCCCTGGTTCAATCTTTTGGTTCAATCAGATTGGTGAAGAAGACTGAGCCAGAAGGTTATATTTTCAGAGAATGAAGAAGAATGATGAGAGGCTCCACATAGCAATTGGAATAGCCATTATTCTGAAATGCTTATGCATTTTTGGTTTTGTTTTTCAGGAAGAAGGGGAAGAAATGGTCAGGAAGAAGTTATGGGGACCAGGAAGACCTAGGAGAAGGTTGAAGGAATAGTCAGAGATGAAGTTGAAAATGAGAGGAGATGGCTTATCATGGAATAAAGTAGGTAGGCAGGTGCTGAGGTTTTCTTTTTAAAGGGAGTCTATGTGGCCAACAGACAGCCCCTGCCACTTGGGCGAGCTCCATCTCATTGGCAACTTTCCACAGCACTTCCATCACATCCTAAGTGGCTGAAGAACCCCAACCCCCAAAATAGTAGACACATAAAAGAGACTGCAAAGTAAATAAATTGAGTTAATGGTTTGAGCAATCTTGGAGCAACAAGCATTCAGAGGCCTAGAGAAAAGAAGCGGGATCCTTAATTAGAGGGTAGCTCTTTAAAGCTGTGATTCTGTCTCTTAGTTTTCCCCTGTGTTCACATCCTTGTCCTTCGTTCACATTAGGAAGGTGGGAACGGTGTTCTTTTTGGCTCCATGGCACACAGTTCTTTGCTTATTTTGGGCCATATCATTCTGTACTTGAGTTCTCTGCATTTGGTCAGGCCCATTTCCCTTCTCTTCTTCCCTCCTTTTCCCATTTATGAACACATTTAGGGCCAAGGATATTGATGTTCATTTTTGGGTTATCCCAGAGCTTAGCATGGGGCTGGGCCTTGGATAAAAAGAGACGAACTATGAGAGACTATGGACTCTGAGAAACAAACTGAGGGTTCTAGAGGGGAGGCGGGTGGGGTGATGGGTTAGCCTGGTGATGAGTATTAAAGAGGGCATGTACTGCATGGAGCAGTGGGTGTTATATGCAAACAATGAATCATGGAACACTACATCAAAAACTAATGATGTAATGTATGGTGATTAACATAACATAATAAAAATAAATAAATAAGTAAATAAAAAGCAATGAAAGAGCCACGTGAGCCAGGGGCGCCACACTGGACTGTATTTCAGGGCGACGAGGCGAGAACTTGGAACAGAAAGGCTGTCTGCTGCAGGTGCCTTCTGAAGAGCCCGACTCTCATTGTTTCCACGTGCTGCTCAACAGTTAGAGTCACTCCCCTTGGGGATTCCATGGCCTTTCCAAATATTTCCAGTTTCTTTCCTCTAATGCTTATTTCCGTTTTAGGTGAGATTTATATTATTTCATAGGTGTCTTATGAATTGTTTTGCCTCTGTCAAAATCTCACCAGGAAACCTGCAGCTGTTTCACACAGTAGGTGTGTTTTCCTGAAGGTGCCAGTGAGGGGAGCAGAAAGGAAAGGATCTACTCAGGAGTTAGCCTTTTTCCAGCCAAGTGTGGCATGCCGAACCTTTTTGAGAGTAATGGATTAAACAGAAGTGGAAATCTCGAGCCAGGGGGACTTGGCCACTCTTGAAAATGTTTTATCCCCTGTGGACTGCTTCACTGCTTGTAATAAGTGACTGCAGATTGAAAGGATTGTTCTGCATTGTTTTGTTTTGAGTGGGCTGGCAATTGGGATTGCAGAAGCCTCTTCCTCCGCCACCTGAGTTAGACCTCAAGTTACGCCGAAGACATCCTGTATGTTGTAAGTAAGTTTACTTGCGTACTAGAGAACCGTTTTCCCTCTTACAGAGGTAATAAGGTTCTTCATTTTCTTGGAGTCATAAGAACAACTCTGTTCTTTTCTCACTCAGTTCTAGTATCTGTAAATGCTAATAACTCCCTGAGATTTCCACACTTAGGGCTGTGTGAAGGAATGCTGTCCACGTGGGTCCTGAAGGACTGCACAGAACTGATCCAGGCTTAGTTTGGTCTCAGTCCTTAAGAAAAAAAAAAAAAAAAGTATACTCCACAAAGGGCAACTCCAAATAAGTTAATGAATAATGGGATATGGACTTTGTCATTTTGCCTGATTTCGGTGAGGTGGCCCTCTGATTTGAAGTTGATCGCCCCTCACTAAGGACTTTCCCAAGACCTCGCAGAGCCTAGGGAAAGGGCTGGGGCATAAAAATATAACTCAATTAGTCGAAAAAATTCACCACGTTGAATAGAAGCCTGTCAGACCAATGGCTAGACTTTTAGGAGCATTTGGGCACACGTAACCACAGTGATGGAATGCTCATCTCACAGCGCTCTCAAAGGTATTTTTTTTTTTTAAATTTTAAGTTATTGCTTCTCTTTATTGTACACAATGTCCTATAAAGAAGATATATGTCCACAATTGAGCTTTGAAAGAGGACCACGGGGCCAGTTCCATTTAAAGGGAATGAAGTCAAGCAGTAAATTTGCTGGTCATTCTTTTCATGTGGACTGTATCTTAGTCAGCAGTTGGTCTTTGATGTCGTAACAATAGCACAGGGCCATGGAGGCAGCAGACGATCCCCATAACACCGAAACTCGTCCACACTCATTAAAATTTGGAGACCAGTCTGCAGGGTACCGCCCATCAGGGAGCAAAGGAAGTGGGCTCCGGGGCTTGTGGGCTGCCCTTCCCAGGGAAAAATGGCCATCTCTTTGGTACTGTCCACCCCGCCTGTTGCATTCTTTACTGTATTTTTCACTGAAGTCTTGATACACATATAGAATGCACACATATATAACTATACAGCTCCGTGAGATTTCACAAACTGAATACATCTGTGTAGCCAACACTCACATCAAGAAACAGAACATTACTAGTGCCCCAGACAGCCCCCTGGCGCTCCCTTCTAGTCACTTCCTTGACCAGGGTAACCAGTGTCCTCTCTTCTAAGAGCATTCATTCATTCTTCCTGGTTGTTTTACATAAACAGCATCAGCCAACAAGTACTCCCCTGTGCCCGGCTTCTGTCAGTCAGCATTACATTTGTGAAGTTGTACGGGTTGTGAGTAGTTGTCATTTGTTCACTCTCAGTGTGTGTACTTACTGATGATCTGTTCTACTGTTGATGGACATTTCGCTGGTTCCACTTTGGGGCTATTTAAGCACTCCAGGGGTGCTTGTGGCTCAGTTGGTTAAGTGTTTGCCTTTGGCTCAGGTCATGATCCCAGGGTCCTGGGATCGAGCCCCACGTCAGGCTCCCTGCTCAGCAGGAGTCTGCTTCTCCCTATGTCCCTCACCCCACTCCTGCTCTCTCTCTCTCTCAAATAAATAAATAAATCTTAAAAAAAAAAAAAAAAGTAGTGCTGCTCTGAGCATTCTTTCTCAGGTCTTTGAGTGCACAGATGAATACATTTCTGTGGGGTATATATCCAGGGTAGGACAGTTGGGCCAAGGGATACATATACATTATTTCAGTAGTTTGGAAAACCAATTTTCCGAAGTGTTTATATCAGTTCACATTCCCTATAGGTGCTCTATATTCTCGCCAACACTTGGTGTCTTCAGTTTTTTTGTTTTTGTTTTTGTTTTCCTTTTTGCCTTTCTGTCGGGATAGTATGGTGATTTCATATTATAGTGATTTCATATTTTGAGTGGTCATGTGTTTTTTACAATTATTTTGTCCTTTCTATTTTAGCTATATACCCAGTCGATGCTCAATTCTGTGACAATCAACAAATTAATGAGCTATTAAGATAGTTGAAATGAGACTTGCCCCAACTCAACATTTGGGGTGCAAAGGGAGAAGAAAGAGGGTGCTGCAGAACATACTGGAAGTATGAGACACAGCCTACCAAAACCAAAACAAAACAGAGTATATAATACACTAGGGATTCAGGGTAGTAAGGGACTTGGGAAGAATAACCGAAAAAGATCTGGAACCAGAGTGGCCCACAAGCTGATTAGATATTAGCAATGCAATGCCATAGCTAAAAAAGGGAATGTGATACTACTCTCAACTATGGGAAACATTTTAAAAACTGACCACTTGTTCTTCAGAAGACCTTGAGGAAATGGACTTTGTGACACACTGAAGAAGGGGAAAATTGAATTAGTCGCAAGGAAGAAATTCTTCTGGCCAGCAACAATCACTAAAAAGCAAAATATATAGCTCACCGAGCCTGTGGAACTCCTGTCCCCCAGGCATGTCCTGTTTCTCTTGTTTTGTCGGGGAAAGGAAGGTAGGAAAGGGTGTCCCTTCATCAGGGAAGTGGTTGCAGGCTTAAATGGTTAAGGCTCTGTGAGTGATGAAGAACATATTTGTGGGCACAATTCCATCTCTACCATGGAGCACACGATGTTTAAGCAGTGGGACTGCACAAGAGAGGGCATTCAGAAGGAAGGCAGAAAGAGATGGACGTGCATTTCTTTTTTTTTTTTTTAAAGATTTTATTTATTTATTTGACAGAGAGACAGACAGCAAGAGAGGGAACACAAGCAGCGGGAGTGGGAGAGGGAGAAGCAGGCTTCCCGCCGAGCAGGGAGCCTGATGCGGGGCTCGATCCCAGGACCCTGGGATCACGACCTGAGCCGAAGGCTGACGCTTAATGACCGAGCCACCCAGGCGCCCCCAGACGTGCATCTCTTGACTTAGAAACAACTTTTGTGGGTGGAATCCTGTGCTGACAGAAATCCACAGCCTTTTCTAGTTCTGATTTCTCAGAAGCAGGGTCCTTCGGGCCCCACCCTTTCCCTCTGGCCTGATCCTGGCCCAGGGCCAGGCTGAGTGCTCCACACACACACAGCCCTAGGTGATGGCTGGGTTCCACTGGAAATGCTCATCACATCCATCCGGCATCTGCTTCGGGATGCAGCCACGTGGTGGGTCGGGTGGGGAGGGGGCCTCCGTTGAACCAGGAGGCCAGCTGCTTTCCCAGTCTCTTCTCTCAAGCTGTTCTTGTTCTTTCCTTTCCTTCTCCCACATGGCAGAAGAAGCCAAGAATAGCCTTTTCAGAAGCATCACTGATTGGCATGAGGCAGAATGTGTCAGCCACATGGAGCCAGCCTGGACTGCATCAGTTCTGTTATATCTTGCCCTCCACAGGAGGTGCTCTGAACAATCAGATGTTAAACCTTGATTTCCTGACATTGCTTTGCCTCAGTTTCTTCAGCTGCAAAATATAAAGTCCCCATTGGGCTATTTTGCAAATTAAAAGGTGTAAAGACATATAGTCTTGATGGCAGTGCCTGGCACAGAGTAAATGCTTGCATCATCATTATCAGTTTTGAAGACGAAGTTCAAAATTTAGAATTATCCCATGAGGAAGTCTGTTCTCAGATAAAGCAAATGAAATGCAAAGAGTCGAAGTGACTTGCCCGGGGTCACACAACTCTATCATACCCATACCTGTGAGTTAAACCATTCTGGGACATCCAAGGACAGTCCTAGCAACACGATAAGCTCCCAGTGATGTAGCTATTATTATTATTATCCCATTTTACTGAACAGGATACGGAGGCACAATGAAGTGTGCGACTTCTGCCTAAGGGTGCGTGTGTTAGCGAGAAGCAGAAGTGAAGTTGGAACGAATCTAAAGCCTGTGCCTTTGGCCACTCCGTCGGGCCTGGCAACGAGGGTGTGCTGAAGGAATGGTGTGGCCCCAGCAGAGGGGGAAGAGTGCTTGTAGCCTCTGTCTTGCTGAGCGTTTTCCTCGTCATGACAGGAACACGTGCAGGAGCATGGGAGATGCCTGGATGACACCCAGACCCAACCCACGGCTTGGCTCCTAGCCTGCCTAGACCTACTAAACCCCAGATGGCCTGCAGACCTGTGAGCGTGAGAATACATGCCTACTGTTACAGCCACTGAGTTTGGGGGTCCTCTGTCGTGCAGCATAACTGGGCAAGAGCTGGATAATCTCTGACCTGTATTTAATGTTTTCTGGGACGCAACTTGCAAGATAAGCATCTTAAATGGTGCTTCTTAAACTGTGCTGTGCCTAGGATTAGCTTGGGGCCCTTATTAAAATGGAGGTCCTAACTCAGTTGTTCTGGGTGGGACCTGAGATTCTTATCTCCTTAGGAGATCCCAGGAGGTACTGCTCCTCTATTCAACGCTCTCTGGGTGCAAAGGTGGAGCAGTCATCCTGAGCCTCTCCTCTGTGTCTCGGAGCCACAACTCTGCCTGGTGAACATCAGGGTGGTGGATGCGTGAGGGAGGGACAGTCCCTGCCTTCCAGTGAGAAGTCTGGGTGGGTTTCTAATCCTGAGCACTCTCCCCTAACGTCCAGCATAGCCAGGAGGTCAGCTCATGTTAACATTTCCTTCAGCCCACTTCATGGGCTAGGGATTAGAATCACCTAATGAGATCGCCCCTTTTTTACTTTTTGCCCTTTCTACTTCCTGGAATTTGAAGGTTCCCAGCAATAAAACTTGCTTCCAATTCATTTGGGGCTCATAACCAATACCAGATTTCCAAGTCACAATGTTATTGAGTCCCCAGGCAAGAGAAAGAAAATCTATTTCTGGTTTACTTAATTTCTAGTCAGGGAGAGCATGGGGACAAGAAGATGAAGGGCACAATGGACAGCAGCTTATGTCGGAAGTTGAGTCTTCTGCTGGGACATCTTTGCAACCTTTTTTTTTTTTTTTTTGTCTAGTATCTAACTTTTCCTTCCATCACCATCACCTGGTGAATTGAGCTCCATGAAATTCTGTCCTTTGGGCATCCTGCAAAAATAGGAGAATTCTCTCCAAGGAGACAATATCTTCTCTCCTTCCTTCAACTTTTCATCATGTAGTTGACTTTTGAAAAACAGGAGTCTGAACTGCATGGGTCCACTTACATGGATTTTTATTGATTTTATTAATAAATACAGTATGATACTGTAAATGTATTTTCTCTTCCTTATGACTTTCTTAACATTTTCTCTTCTCTAGCTTACTTGATTGTAAGGATACAGTATATAGTATGTATAACTTACAAAACATGTGTTAATCAACTGTATGTTAGCAGTAAGGCTTCTGGTCAGTAGGAGGCTATTGGTAGTTAAGTTTTTGGGGAGTCAAAAGTGATACATGGATTTTCAACTGTGTGGAGAGGGGGGCGTTGGTGCCCCTAACCCCTGCATTGTTTAAGACTCAACTGTATATTGTAGATCACAACCTATAAATGTTTTAACTGTAGGAAGATCTCATCCTGAAGCTCAACTTCCAAATATTCTGAAGTTTTCCAGTGGTGCCCCTGGATTGTTATAGATCCTAAATATGTTATGTGTGTGCCTTAAAAAGATTGCCACAATTTCCTAATTAAGCTAAACATACACCTACCATGTGACCCAGCCATTCTGCTCCTAAGTATTCACACAAAAGAAATGAAAGCATATGTTCATGCAAGGACATACCTGAATATTCATAGCATCTTTATTTTATAGGCCCAAATTGGAAACAGCCTAAATGTGCTTCAGTGAATGAATGGATAAGCATATTGTATGCATACTGTGGAATACTAATTGGCAATAAAAAGGATCAAATGCTTTCTGCATAAAACAACATGGATGATTCTCAAAATCATTATGGTAAGCAAAGAAACTTGCTGTATTGTACATTCTGTATGATTCTACTTATATAAAAATCTAGGAAATGTGGAAACGAATCTATGGTGACAGAAGGCAGCTCAGTGGCCTGGAGACTGCTAGAGAATGAGGGAGGACTCACAAAGGAGCGCTAAGAAACTTTTGGAGATGATAGATTCACTCATCATCTTGATAGTGGTGATGATTTGACAGTTGTCAAAACTCATCAGATTGTTCACTTTAAATATGCATAGTTCACTGTACATCTACTATACTTCAATAAAGCTGTATTTTAAAAAAATAATAATACAGTTGCCATCCCCTCCCTCCCCCCCCATTCTCTCCCCATCCCTATCTCTGAGAGGTTGTTGGGATCCAAGGTATGTTTTTCATTTGTTTCATTGGCACTGGCATGAATATTCTATCTAGACACTGGTGGGAGTAAGTTAACACCTGGGTGGCCTATGACATCATTTCCAGCTTCCCTGGATCCTTCATATAGATTCTGGCCACATCTTGTTATTTTTGAAAATAGAGATGTGGTGTCTGGTGGGAAGTGGCCTATTGCCTTCACAGTCTACCTTCCTTTTTCCGGGTCACTTATCTGAACATCTGGAGGTTGGGGTGCCCCAAACTGTGAGTCTGGCAGCCAGGAACCCCAAACTTGAAAACAGAAACTCTCCTATTTTCTTGGCCCTGCAGCACTGTCCCTGCCAGGGGGTCAGGGGGTCTCACTCTCTTACAGAGGTATATCAGTCACAGACAGTGCTCTACACAAGGTGACTCCATTTACTCAAATGTGCATGGGTCAGGCCAACAGGAAGAAGGAGTAGTTAACCTACTGTTTTTACTTCTACTCAGTTTACAGAAACAACTTTTCAGGGACACAGGCTGGTCGGTCCTTGGGGAGTTGATGAGCAGCTATATTTATCAAGGCACCTGGCCTCTGCCTTTTTTAGGCATTAGATGACGATCCTGCACATCTTTGAGGACTTTCTATTGCCATTCATCACCCTACTGAAAATAGCAAACAAGCAGGGAATCGGGCTCTCAGGAGAAAAAAGGCCAGTTATCTCTTTAAACCCCAGCAGTTTGAGGGTTCGCCCAGTCTTGATCTTTCCCATTCCTACAATTTTAGAATTCCCTTCTTCCCAGCTGCTCTGGGAGGGCATGGCATAGCCTGATTCTGTTGCTGCCCACAGCACATACCTTTCTGAGACTAACAGGCTTCAACTTTGTTAATGACAGCAAGAAGCAGCAGGTGCCTCATGGAAACTCTGCCCTGTACACTTCTTATACCATCATTACCTAGAGAACTGGTCACCATCCCCATGGCCCAATACTCAAGTAGTGCTTCATTTAGTTTGGGTTCTCCCATGAGAAAACTTTGAAACAAAGAGCAAGTAGTATATTTTGGAGATGACCCCAGGAAGCTTTGGTAGGGGAAGAGGAATGAAGGCAGAGAAGGGAAGAATCCATAGGGTTACATTATCAAGCCCGTGACCACAGTGGGCAGTGAGTGGAACACTGGGCACGAGTGTGTTGATTTTATTAGCATTGTACTCCATCTAAACTCTGGACTCATCAGCCACAGAAAGAAAATAATTAAGTTTTATCTTTTATGTTCATGGCTTCTTATGAAGTTGGAAGTGGAATACAGAAAAGATTTAAATAAAATGCAAAATGAGATCTGTTTCTTAATAGCACACTCCTTTGCTATTTCTTAAAGTCACTGTCTATCATCCTGGGCATTAAATTAATAACCCTATCCCATCCCCTAAGGAATCTTCTGTCTTTTAGGAAATGAGTACAGACAGAGGGACAGATAGCTGTCCCTGAAGAAAGAGGCTTCATCACCATCTCTTTTTTTTATAAATCAAAAAATCCTGAGCTAAGGGTTGTAGAAGAAAGATGTTCTCAGAAGATGAGAGAGAAATAAGAGGACCACAGAAACCATTAAATGCTATAAAATAAGACCAATGCAGACAAGTTAAAAAAAAAAGATGGAGATAATTGAATCTGGAGAAGAGAGAGAAACTATTAAAATAATAGTCTTCAAGTCCTGCATGAGATGCTTTTTTTGAAAATTGAATGAATAGTGGTAAAAAATAGCAAATATGAAATTAAGATGTAGCATAAAAGATTTAACGGACACATCAGAGGGAAAATATTGTGACACTGAAGGTTGTTTAAAGAAATAGTTGTACGACATACAGAAGATTGTGGGATTCTTTCCTTTGGAGGCTTTAAAACCAAAATAGATTCTTCTTTATTGAATGGATAGTTCTCATGACTTCTAAGAGTGTCCCCCAGACTCAAAGATCAATGCCTATTAGCACATGGCTTGGAAAGAATGAACGAAGGGGCTACACAAACAATAAAACTTTCTTCTGGTTTGTATAAAGGAAAATTAAATTAAGAAATAAAATTATAGTGTTTCAGTTCAAGGTGGTAGACCAAGCATTTTCATTTACTTCTTTCCCTCTCCAAATTCTACTGAAAAGGCAGATGAAATAAAAAAAAAAATCCATAACAGAGGTGTAAAGCTGAAAGGGTTCACCTATAGAAGAAGGAATGATTTCTAGTTGACATGGAAGAAATGGTAACCAACTGAAAGTGAAACACTACAGAGCCAAGAAAGTGAAGAAAAATCTCTTTAAAAAGTGAGTTTCTTTAGAGAAATTCCTATAATACTAGGAACAATAGAGGCTATGTCAGTTGCTCTACTAGGCACTTACTCATAAGACATGAAAACATATGTTCATAGAAAGGTTTGCACAAGAATGTTAACATGGACTTTTTAAAAAATAATATCTAAAGCACTGGAAACAACCCAAATGTTTGCCAATGGGGGGAATGGATAAACAAATTGTGATATAGCTATGCAATGGATTACCATGTGGCAATAAATTAGAGAAATCTACTAATATACACACCAACAAAAATGAATCCCCAAATCATTATGTTGAGCAAAAGAAGCCAGACACATACACAAAAATGCACACAGTATGGTTCCATCTATATGAAGATCTAGAACAGGCAAACTAATTGATGATGATAGGAATCAGACACTGGTTGCCTCTAGGAGGAGTGAATTGCCTATAATGATTCACTAGAAGACTTTCTGGGATGATGTAAACATTCTACATCCTAATCTTGATGGTGGCTACATGGGCATATACAATTGTCAAAAATGGAACTGAACTTTTAAGACTCATTTATTTTATTGTATGTAAATTATATTCATTATTTTTTTTAAAAAAAACTAAAAACTGCTGAAAGAAAAAATAGAAGAGGAAGAGGAGGGCAGTAGTGGAGAAGGGGAAGGGAAGAAGAGAAGAGAAGGAAGAGAAGGAAGAGGAGAGGAGAGGGAAGGCTCTAGAGGTTGGGAGAGAAAGGTGAGGACAGGAAACTGATTAAAGAGTGCATAAGCAAGAAATTACTCGAGAAGTGTTCTTAAGATGAAAACAAACATGGAGCTTCAGATTAAAAGGGTCCACAGAGTGCTAACCAGAACTACCCAACTAAAGCCTTAAATCTAAACATAACATGATGACATTTCCGAACATTATGAATAAAGTGAAAAATCCTAAAAGCTTCTAGTTTAAAAAAAAAAGTCATCTACAATGTGACAGCATCAGGTTTTTGAGTGAAACACGAGATGGTGTAATAAAATTGGATTTTATCTTCAAAATTCTGAGGGGAAACAATATGGAACACAGCCAACTGCCAAATTAGCATTTAAGTATGATAACCAAATAGGGATATGTTAAAAAATTTAGGATCTCAGCGAGTTTAGCCTTTGATAAAACCTTTCTAAAATAAATTTTTGAGAATGTTTTCCAACAAAATAAAAGATGAAAATACAAGATTCAAGTAGCAGCAACAGCAGATAAAGAAATAGTTAAATCTTATAGTTACACTTAGATAATTATTGGGAACATAAGTGAAACTGCTAAGAAATTGCTAAGATAGTTATAATGAAAAAGAAAGAATGAAAGAAAGGAAGAAAAGAGAAACAGAAAGAAAGAGGAATAATTTGGTACTAAATATTCATATAATGTGATTAAAAGTTGAGAGATACATAGAAAAGGCATGTCAGACTCTTATTTGGGGGGGATTTAGGTTATAAATGTGGATTGATTTTCAGCACTGATAGAAAAGTGTAAGTTCAAATCTGTTAAAATGTTAAGAGTAACAGCAATAGAACACTTTCAAAACTTGAGGAAAAATGAACAAAGTAAATAACATTTAAATACTTATTGAATGTCCATGTGCTAATAAAGTACTTTTTTTAAAAAAAGATTTTGTTTATTTGACAGAGAGAGACATAGCGAGAGAGGGAACATAAGCAAGGGGAGTGGGAGAGGGAGAAGCAGGCTTTTCGTGGAGCAGGGAGCCAGAAGCGGGGCTCGATCCCAGGACCCTGAGATCATGACCTGAGTCGAAGGCAGACGCTTAACGGCTGAGCCTCCCATGCGCCCCTCATGTGCTAATAAAGTATTTAACATTCATTCAGTGTTTCAATTTTTACAACAGCACTAGGAAATAGTTATTATATATCTAATTTCCTGAGGAGGAAATTAAGACATAGGTTAACTCTCTTGCCATGGTCACACAGATAA
Source organism: Eumetopias jubatus (assembly GCF_037043125.1). Classification (NCBI taxonomy): domain Eukaryota; kingdom Metazoa; phylum Chordata; class Mammalia; order Carnivora; family Otariidae; genus Eumetopias; species Eumetopias jubatus. The sequence goes on from NW_028274815.1 coordinate 101,998,270, forward strand.
TAAATTGGAAGGTAAGAGGCAAAGTGGGAAAAATTGTGGAAGTTTGAGAATACTACATAAAATGGGAAAATTATCTTCAAATCTATCAGTAATCACAATAAATATAAATGAGTTAAATTCATTGACATATTGCATGGAAAAAGAAAATTTAGCTATTGGTTATTAATAAGAGAGATATTTAAGAGACACTCAACAAATCCCAGAAGAAAGAAAAATAAAGCAAGAGTTGCAACATTAATATCAAACAAAAAGTATTTAAGACAAGGAATTTCATCTTGATAAAATATAACCACCAAAAAGGATACTTTATGTCCTAACACCATGGATTCTAAACAAGTAAAGCAAAAATTAGTGGGGCTATGAGAAACAGACAAATCCACAACAGTAGGATAAAAATGAAATTAACTTCCTTGAGGCATCAGCAGATAAGTAGATAATAAATAAATCAAGAGTTGGAGGGTTTTCATAATATAATTAACAATCTTGATCTGATAGGTCTTACAAAGAGATGTAAGATTGTACAGCATAAAAATGTACAGTCATGAATATTTGCAAAATATGCTTGTACTATGTACAAACTTTATACTGAGAAAGTCTAATTTATCAGTATGTAAAAACATATGATATTCTGGGAAAATATAATTTATCAAAATTGACTAAAGAAAAGTTATATTATCTGAATAGACTATTGACCGTGGAATAACACAGAATATTAATTAGAGATCTCAAGCAAAGAGGTACCAAGGCCAAAAGGGTTTTATGAATGAATTCTAACCATCTCATAATCTTATTTAAAGTGCTAAAGTGAAAAAAACGAAGATTTTCAACTCATCCCATGGAACTCTAATGATCCCACTATTGAAATGGATACTTCTAGCTTTCATGCATACACCAAGAAAACTGTAAGCATATATTTCTATAGCTTTCCTAGATTCCAGAACTAACAAATTGGAAACTATAACAACAAGAAATAAAACCCTATTCACAATAGAAATCAAACCCAGGTATGATAGGACAAGTGGCTATACATTTGGACAAAAACCAAAGCTGTATCTTTATCTTAAAGCTTCAGCCCAAAACAAACAAACAAACAAACAAACAAACAAACCTTAAACCCACAAATAACACCAAAGTAGATTGTAGTTCTAAACAACAACAGCATCAACAACAATAAAAACTATAAAACTGTTAGAACAAAATCTGTTTAAAGATTTTGACAATCTTTATTTGAGGAACTCTTTCTTAAGTAAGGCAAGAAAACCACAAGTCATAAGGGAAATGATTCAGAGTAGCTTACATTAAAAACAGAAAGTTTTTGCATGGCCAAAGGCAGCAGAAACAATATTAAAAGATAAGTGCAAGATTGGCCTAAACATTTACAAAGCCTGTGAGACAAAAGTCAATATGGTAGAGATTTTGCAAAGATGGCCACAATAATGCCTCCCACCCCTGTACACATGCTCCTTTGCAATGTTACTTTGTTGGTCCTCCAGTCAAGAAGAGTCTATTTTCTGTCCCCTAGACTCTGAACTGACCCAGTGATTTGTTTGGCCAACAGAATGTAGTTGAAGTTGTACAAGTTCATCAAGAGGTCTTGCAATTTTTGCTTTTACTCTCTTGCAGCTCTAAGTCTACCATGTAAAGCCATGCAGGCTAGCTTACTTGAAGATGAAAGACCGGAGAGAACCTACGTGACAGCCAGCATCAACCATCGGACATATGAGTGATGTCATCTTGGACTATCAAGCTCATGACAAGCCAACACAAGGCTATAGCCACAGGTGTAATTCTAGGTGAGATCAGAAGAAGAACTATCCAGCTGAGCCCAGAGCAAGTTGCTGACACACAAACTGATGAGCTAATAAAATAATGGTTGTTTTAAGCCACTAAGTAATGGGGTGGTTTGTTAGGTAGTAATAGCTAAGTGGGACAGTCATCCATAATTTATAAAGAATTCCAGGGATAAGAGCAAACAGCCTGCCTGGAAAATGGGCAGGCAAGTCACAAAACAAGAAACACAATGTCTGTTGACCTGAATCGGAGCTGGGAGTCCTGCTGAAGCACTGGAAAAGGAACTTGGGCTCCACAACCTGCCTGCCTGGTCTGAATCCTGGCCCTGCCCACCACAGCTGTGTGGCCTTGGGCAAGTGACTCAAATCTCTCCAGGCCTCAATTTCCTCATCTGTGAAATGGGTATAGAAAGACTATCAATCCCACAAATCATTGCAAGGAAACTTACTTGTATTAAGTACAAATAAATGTCCCTTTTACTTCTACTGCTATAAAGAGCTCAGGTGACCTCTTGCATCAGAAGCAGCGAGTACAAGAGGCTAAGCCGTTTTATTGAAGGCAAGTAGAGGGATAAAGGAAGAAAGTTCTTAAAGATGGTAGTTAGGAGACAGAGAACAAAGACATTTGGTCACATTTTAGAGTTTGGTTTGCTGTAATGGCATTGCAAAAATAATCAATTTGATGGCTTGTAATACTTGCTTATATCTCACTGTCTTAATAAGCTCTAGCTTTATTATTTAAAATCAGTAGAAATTCTTGGTTTTAAATCTGACTGACGTTTGTAGAAAGGCAGCCATTTGAATTTCAAGTAAAAGAGATATAATATTTATTATTATTGCTGTGGATTCTATATTTTAGGATGCTCTATCTGCCAGACTGCTTTCATTATATATGATTTTTTTCTTACTATTATCAATTAAAGGCCTGAAAGAACTAATCTGAGTATCTGATCAACATGAGACACTCATTTCAATTAGGAGATAAGATTTCATTCAAAAGTGAAAAAAATTTAATGTTTCTGTGCATTTTTATGCAGCTGTTGCAGACAACTGGACAATTTCTTATAAGATATTTTAAAATACTGAAAGCAGTATGAAAAATAACATTGTTTTCATGAGCCACATGAAATATAGCACACTCAAAGCACTTTACTGCCACCTTATAACATCATACCTACAGTACGGGGACAGTCACAGAGCCAAAAAAATGTATCCTCTAGTATGTTGAAACTACCCCCAAAGTCATGTTAGATCATGTTTATATATATGTGCATGTATGTATATATAATGTTATCAATGTATGTGTATATATATATTCATATTTAACACAATAAGACTGTCAAGATGTGTTTGGAAATTTAAATTGTTAAAAGGCTTTCTCTGTCTTATAGCCAGCATGAAGACTTTGCTAAGAACTTGGAATACAAATATTCTTCAAAGATTTTTCGCTATAAAGTAACAAAAACAAATTAAGCAGCTTCTAGCTGTGCACCCTTGGACAAGTTACCTAACATCAATGTTTTCATTTGAATCTGGGATAGCGAGAGTGCCCGATTCATAAGACTTTTGTTGATATACGTAAAGTGCTAAGAACAGTGCCTGACACATAAAAGACACTTGAGAAATCTTAGCTATTATTGTTGTTATTCTTACTACTATTTTATTGGGTGTCCTTGATACGTCAAAATCACCAGATCTTAAATAAGGAAGTATCTCTTTTTAAAAGATCCCAAATACACTACAGGTTGGGTAAATAAACCGACCATTGTGCATTTCTAACTGCAACCTCATATTTTAGAATATGTAATATTTTAAAGTATGTAATAACCAAAAATAATAATAATATTATTATGTAATAATAATATGTAATATGGTTATTACATATTCTAAAATATGTAATAACCAAAAACACAAGGTAGTGTAAGGATTGGTTAACTTCCTGGTTACAAAGAATGAGTTTAGCAACTTAAAATATCACAGAGCCAAAATAAAATAAAATAAAATATCACAGAGCCAACAAACTTAAGTGGAACTTAAGATGGGTTAAAAATGTCCAGTAAACAGAGAAAATATAGTGTCCCCAGTTTTGTTTTTAAATACACCTGCTACTAGTGAATTCAGTTTCTGGGGCTGAAAACAACATACTAATAAATGCTTTTGCAGATCTTCTCACTTGGTGGAACATATTCTCTTTCTCCATTTGAATCGTAATATCTTTGGAGAGCCAAAGAAATAACTTAGTCAGGAAGAATATAAAACTTTTACAATAACAAATTACAAAAGAGAATAAAATTATGAACCAAACTGTTAAATGCATCATTCTGCCTGGATAAGTGCATTGAGTGGACAGAATAACCAAACACTATCACAGGATAGGCTGAAGCTGGTGGATTAGCAGCTCCTTGGGACCCAAGATATTCCTAGGAACATTACTCCTTCTAAATCCCATTTCTTTTGCCCTCTTGGGGAAGTTCTTCAGCCAAAGGCCCTTTTGAAAATTTAATCCACTTCCCCTTTGCAGTTGCCACTTCCACCAGCTGCTTCTCCCATTACCTTACTGTTCAGGCAGAAAAGGCCAACCCCAGGTTATTCTAATGATAGCAAGCACCTCATAAAGAAATCTGCCAAATTTACTTTTCCATTGAACATCATTTTTACAGCTTTTCATGAGCCCATGAGGAAAGAAAGAAAGCATCATGCATAAAATATGACTTCCAGAAATCTTGAAGGTATTAAGAATGATGCCTACAGTGTTAGACTGGTGGGATACACCGTAGTCTATAGAATGGGAGTCTCTTCAGCTTCCCCAAGGGAATCCTATCAGTCTGTCATTGTACCTGTTGGCCCACAGGAGTTGACATTTTCAGAAATGTCCCAAATTTAAAAGAACTGCTAACTCTGCGGTGTATACTTTGCCACTCCTGGTTGGGCATTTGTAGTCTATGACACCCGGACAGAGAGAACACTTGGTAAAATTAATCAAGAGTTTGGAATGTATGAATTTGGGCAAGTTTCCTAATCTCTCTGTGCCTCAGTTTTTGCATCTGTAAAGGGGGCATATTAACAGTATAGAACCTCATTAAATCAATGAAATTCTGTAAAGCACTTAACGCAGTAGCACATAGTAAGCACTATGGAAATAGTTAAGTGAATTCTTCTCTAACAGTAGAACTTTTCACAAAAATTACATAAAATGTAAAAAAAGGAATTAGCTGGGGCAGTGATTGTAAAGCCCTTTGGGAACAATGAATAATACTTATCTGGACATTGCAGAGTAAAGAGTTTTAGAGAGGCTGGTTTGAGGAAGAGATTTTAGGAGCCAGAAAATTCCCACTGCTTCCCGGGAAAATCCTTTCTGGATTTTCTTCTTTTCTTCTACCCATGCTCCAAGTTGACAGTTGTTAACACCCTTAGACTCAAGGAAAAGCGTCTTCCAAGACAGTCGCAGGAAATCCCTACCTGAGCAATCCTTCATTCGGAAGCTGTAATTGACCTTGTGTCTGAAGCCCGTTATCCCCTCCCCAAAGGCGGACCCCCCCCCCGACCCCCCCTCCGGCCCGCCTTGGAGCTGAACGGATCATCAGAATCCTATTCCTTAAAGCGACCCTCAACAGGAGCAGAACGCTGGAAGTCTTTATGTTTAAAAGCCCCAGGTGACCCGGGCCCCAAGCACGACAGGTGGCTTGATTCCACGCCCTCCGCAAGGCTGGGGAGGGACAAGGGAGGCATGTGGACCGCGTGCGCAGGAATATCACCCTACAGTTAAGAGTCTCCTACCCTACCGTTCCCCTCTCCCCCCCAGATTAACATTATTTAGCCTCTGAAGGGCAACCAAAGACTGGCAGCACCCCAAAGCAAACACACATACATAACTCCACACTTCCTCCGCGCATCCTAAGCCTCGCACCCCCGGGTACCTGACCTGTGACAGACCTGAAGGAGAGCGTCTGCCAGACCTCAGTGCAGGGTTCAGCCTTCAGGCACGTACCCCGCTCCGCCTATGCCTAAGACAGGTTGCCCCCGTCAGGCTGCTGCCCAAACAGTTGCTCTTTGGTGGGGCGGGGGACCCGCCTCCTCGCATCCAGCGGGTGCTAGCTCAGCACCCCACCACCCGCGGCCCCGCAGCCATGAGCGCCCCTCTCTGGCGGCGCACTCACCTGCAGCTGGGTCCGGCTGGCGTTGCCCGCGGCCGCGTCGGGCCCGTCGGCGGCTCCCGAACCGCGCAGCACCGTGATGTGCAGCGTGAGCAGCAGCAGCCCCAGCAGCAGCAGCAGCTCCGCCGCCAGACGCACCATCCTCTTGAGACGCGCGGCTTTAGGACCCGGCGCGGCGGGCGGCGGCGGCGGCGGCGGCGGCGGCGGCGCCGGGGGAGGAGGAGTTGGAGCCCGGGAGCCCGGCAGCGCGGCTCCCGCCTCGGCCCCCGCCGGGGCCCCGCTCCCCGGGCCCACGGGGCTGGCGCTGGGCTCAGCGGGGCGCGCCGGGCCAGGGGAGCAGGAGCCGCCGCCGCCGCCGCCGCCGCCGCCGCCGCCGCACCACGGCGGAGCCACGGCGGGGCCGGGGGCGTCCAAGCCGGCTGCGGAGCAAACCCCGGCGCTCCCCGGCGGCGGCGGCGGCGGCGGCGGGGACGGGGGGCAGCCCGGGACTCGGGCCGGGCCAGGGGCCACCCTGCGGGCAGGGGGCAGCGGGGACGGCGGCGGGACGGGCGCAGCCGAGCCCCCGAGCGCACATGGGCGCCCCAGATGTGGCCGCGGCGCCGCAGCTGGAGCGGGAGCCGCAGCCAGAGGAGCGCGGGGAGGAGGAGGAGGAGGAGAAGGAGGAGGAGGAGGAGAGTGAGGAGGAGGGCTTCAGTGGCGGCCCGGAGTTACCTCCACGCTTGGCTCCCCCGCCCTTGCCGCCCGGAGCCACTCACCCGACGAGCCACCTCCCCTCCTCCCCGCGCTCCTTCGGGCCTCGCCGCCCCGCCGCCGAGTCCTAGGGTGAGCCGGCTCCAGATGGGGGCCCCGGGTACACAGGGGCTGTCACTGTTTGGAGGTGACCCGGGCGCCCCTCCGAGATCGGCGTCGGCCTCCGGGCTGCGCCAAGTGCACTGCTGCCGAGGTCGCTGTACAGGGCGAGGGCAGACCTTGTGCGTACTGAGGCTCGGGGCTGTGGGTGGGTGGGGTGCCTGGGCGAGTTTAGAAACCTTTATTGACAAAGTGGAGTTGGGAGTTGTGGTGGTGGAGAACCGAGAAGGGCGCAGGACAAGCCAGGTGTCTGCGACTGTGCGCCCCTTGCCGAAGAAGCTGCCGTGCGCGTGTACCAGGGGAATGATAAAGTGTCCTTGCAGAAGGGTCTTGACACTTGCTCCTGGACGGTGGGCCGCAACTCCCTGAGCAGCGCTGCTCACGCGCCCGCGGCGCCGGGTAGAGCCTGGAAAGTGAGGCGAGTCGGATTCGCTAGGTGTGGGTCCGGTCGAACGCGCAGGTGGCGCGGCGGGAAGCTTCTGGGGGCAGGGACCCCGCGGCTCAGGCGCGCAGGACGTTGGTGAGGCACTGGCGGTTCAATCGGCGCAGACAGTCGCGGGTCGAGGGACTCATCCCGGAGGCGCTGCGCCCGGAGGTGACCTAGGGGCTGCCGTCGCACAGCCGCCGCTCCTGGACCACCGCCTCATGACCGCGCTGCAGCCTCGGGCTCCCGCGCGCCGCTCATGCCTTGCTGGGGGCCTTGGGCGAGTGGAAGGGCTCCCGGGTCGAGCGGAGGGCGCGGAGTCCTGGCCTCGGATGCGAGAGCGAACTGGGTCCTGTAGCAGGCTCGGATAACCGCAGTGGCCGCGCGCGTTTCCCTCCCTTTCGATCTTGCTCTGGCTCCCGCCTTCCCGAGTGGCTCAGAGTGGCGAGCGCGCTGTACGGCTGGGGCCTTTTATACTGCGCTGCCTCCGCCTCCTACCGGGTTTCTTCCTTACCCCCTTCCCTGTGCCCGCCCAGCCGGTCCCTCCCAGCCTGCGGAGCCCCCAGCCTAGGCGTTCGCACAAGTCCATTTCGCAAATTTCCAAGCCCACCTCGCCTCTGGGACTCCGGTGCCCTGGGGCTGATCCTCCCGATTCTCCTTTGGTGACCAAAATTAAATAAACTTTTTCCGCCTGCACGCCCCCAGCCCCGTTTCTGCCCTTCTGTCCGTCCTACAAACTGAAGATTCTAAAGTGAACCACCTTCCGACTTCACATCTTTGCGCAAGGCACGTCAGCCGAGTCTTACCCAAATTAAGACAAGAAATCCTTCGTCAGTCCGAAAGTTCCTCAGGTCACCGTGGCATTTTGCAAAATTTAAATAGCCATGGTTAAGATAGGGTGTAATGGTTGCGTTCTAATTTGTGTCCGGAGAAGTAAGGGCTAAGCTTGTTGCCGCTCTAGAGATGCTGTGAGCATTTTCGAAATTCTAACCAGCCCCAGCATTTTATTAATGAATTGGCAGCTGTTTATAAAGCACTAGGTATCTTTTCCTTTTCAGTAATTTAGGAAGGGATTGCAGGGGGAGAAAGGGGAGATGTTTGGAGGGAATGCTTGCTTTGAATTTTCAGGCGGTCGGTCCTGTCAGGCATCTTCTTGCAATCTCCAGGCTCTAAAATGCCAAATAATTGCCAACAGGAGCGCTAGGGGAGAATTTGAAACAATAGACCGTCAGCAGCTCAGATGGGAGATCAAAGAGGGGGTCCCAGCAGTTTTCAGACCCCACAAGGATCCTCCTGTGTGTTTTCTAATTAGAGTCACTTCCAAAGGGGAGGGGGGCAGGAGAATCAGCACAATGATGAAATATATAAATTAAGAGGGCAAACTAGAATCCCGAAGGCAGAGAGAGTTTAAGCCTGGCTCTAAGCCCCAGTTGTGCCAGATTATGATGTGGGCGCACAGGGACAAATGACTTTCCTATTGCCTGAGGCAGGCTGGTCTAAATTAGAATCCAGGCGCTGCTGTGTCCTGTATTTCCATCACACACAGTCCCCACATGTGAGCCTCAATTGCCTCTCCTCTCATCTAAAATTAACATTTTTGGATCCTAAGGAGAAATAACTTTTAAAAAATTCTGGAAAGAAATCCTTGCAGTGAGCGTAAATTCTTGTAAATTTGTAAAGGGCAAGTTGGAGATCAAAGTCTTTGTAAAATGTTGTAAAAATTGTAAATTGAATTTTGGGGACAGAAGTCTTTATAAAATGTTGAACAAATGTATGAATGAATCCTATTAAAATCCTTTCACGCTGTGAGATCCAAATTCCAGGTGAGTTTATGTTCTAGTAAGCGCACATAGCCAGTACTGACAAACATCCGTACTCTGTGACTAAACTTACCAAACCAGGCTGCTTTTTAGGGGTTAGGGAGAACTGGATTATAATTTTGTGGAAAAGGAATTACAAATTTAATAGCCCAAACAAATTAGGTTGCAAGCACATTTATGGAATTGTACCAATTGCTGATGAAAGTTTTAAAAAATCCTACCTTCTTTTTCAGAGTTCTCAGGGCAATTTATTCATACCTTTACAGTTGTTATAATAATAATAATAGATTTTATTTATTTATCTTAGAGAGAGAGAGTGTGAATGAGGGGAGGAGCAGAGGGAGAGGGAGAGAGAATCTGAAGCAAACCTGCGCTGAGCAAGAGCCCAACTCCAGGCCTCATCTAACAACCCTGAGATCATGACCAGAGCCAAAATCAGGAGTTGGCTGCTTAAACGACTGAGGCACCCCATACCTTTATTATTGACCTTACTTTGCCCTAGTAGAATGTATCTGTTTGCATGTCCGCCTTCTCACCACACCTGGTTCACTACCTGTGGTAGAACATTCCAGAGCACACATCCCCTCCCCACCTCCAGCATACAGTTTTCCTTCTGGGTTCATAGTTAGAGAACATGTTCAGGCAACACTGGGCCTAGGTGGACTGTGAAGAACTCTGGTACTTCCAGGTCTGGCCCTAAAACATCATGAGTGATCATCTATACACACTCTACCTTCCCTTTCTATATAAAAAAGGATTCCAAGTGGAAAGAGCCCAAATCTCTGAGTTATTGCTCAAAGGAGAGGTATGGGACCAAGGTTGTCTGCATTTAACTGTGCATAATGAGAAATAAAACTTTGTTGTTCAAAGCCACTGTGACTTAGGGCTGTTTGCTATAGCAGCTTGTATTAGAAAAGACAGAGACTTGTCTCTTCATCATTATGTTTCTAGACCTGAGCATAGTGCTTTGAATGGAGTAGTTGCTCAACCAGTGTTTGTTTAATGATTATAATAAATGTGGTCTTTATATAGACCTTACTTAATAAGTTCATTCTCCTTAAAGTATTCCTACTATAGGTGGCTGACCTATAAATATGAACTCATGTCTTTTGATTGTACTATTCTCTCATAGACTTCATCTGGCCTTGGTCTGTTTCTTTTGCAGACAAGCTTATTTGACTGAAATATTTGGAGAAAATAAGAGAAATTAACAAGTCAGAACACCTTGTAAATATTGTTGAAGAGAATCTTGTAGTCTATTATGACAGGATTTTATTATTGTTACTTTTTTTTTCTTACTAAAAACTATTGCAAGACAGTGAAGAGTAGTTTTAGTAATCTTAAAACTTTTTTATTATGGGAAATTTTAAGTATATACCAAAGAGATTAATACAATGAATCTTCACATACCCATAACCCCGCTTCAAGAAAACTCATGGCCAATCTTATTTCATATTATATTCTCATGTACTTTCTCCCTCTCAGATCATTTTGAAGCAAATCCATGACATCATATCATTTCACTTGTACATTATTTCTTTCAGTTTATATCTCAGAAAGGGCTCAATTAAAAAAATTAAACATATGCTTACTGTATGTGAGGTATAAAACAGATTTGAGAAGTCAAAACCAGAGACTTTCTGCTTGTAAGAATGATTAGCCTTTAGGGATTGCGGTGGAGGCTGTTATGTGTTCACCAAAAATTTTTTCTTCTTCTTGTTGGACATACCAGTAGACTATATTTCCCAATATCCTCTGGATTTAGATTCAGTCACATGACTGAATTCTGGCCAATAGAATGTGGAAGTGATGTGTGCCACTTCCATGTCTAGCCCATAAAAGTCTCCTATGCATGATCCTTTCTCTCTTTCCTTGCCCACTGGGTGAATGTGTCTGCCCAGCGTGACCTTAGAATAATGATCAGCCTGGATCCCTGGAGCAGAGCCCTTACTCCACCCCTAACTGTGCCGTAACTGGCTGGGCTTTTGTGTGACTGAAAAATAAACTTGAAAAAATGTGTTAAACTGCTAAAATTTGGGGGTTTGTTACAGGAGTTTTCATTACCTTCACTAATAAAGGGGGAGGGGTGGCAAATCTTTCTTTTCGAGGGCCAGATAGCAGACTTTTTTGTCTGTGGGCTCTATGGTTTCTGTCGCAACTACTCAAACCCCCTGTTCTAGTAGGAGAGCAGCCAAAGAAAATCCATGAACAAATGGGTGTGGCTGTGTTTTCATGAAAGAGATTGGCACAAATGGGTGTGGCTGTGTTTTCATGAAACTTTGTGTACAAAACAGACAACTGGACCACATGACTCAGAATCCCTGTTCTGAGAGATTGGCACACCTTACCACCTCCTCTCAGGTGCCGTAGATGAAGAAATCATAGCAAAGTGGGGGCAGATGGATTCCACTAACCAGCCGTGTCACCTCTTGGGCAAGTAACTGTACTTCTCTGAGTCTCCGTTTCCCTCATCTGTAAATCGGAGCTAAGAATGGCTGCTCCAGGGCTGTTGTGAAGTTCAACTATCACTTCCACAGCAGGGCAAGCTGAGTAGTCCCAGGTCTTTCTCTCTCCTAGATGAAGGACACCATATTGTGTCCATGAGGACAGAGAGCTTCTCTGTGTCACTCCCAAATTTACATAGTAGATGCTCCTTTAAATATTTGTTCAATGGATGCAACTTTTAGAAAACTGCTGAAAATTGTAGCTGAAAGGATCTGAGATGAACTCTAAGCCCTCAGGGAAACACAAACAAACAAAAAGCCCAAAGTGTTGTTCCATTAGGGTCCTTTGAAGTATGAAGGGGTCACAGTGCTCAAAAGTGAGAAAATCACCACCCCCAGAGGCTGAGAGGCACTCCTAGGAGCTCCACCCCCCTGAAGCAACAACTAGGCTTATGGGACACCTGGACCTCTGGCGACGTTCCGCTTCCTGATGCTCCAACACACACACACAAAACGTGTGAAGAGGGGATGCTTGTGGCACTCACCACTTCATCCTAAGAGCCCCTAAATGTACAAAGAACCTGAGACCACTGAGTGCATGACCTTTGGAGGAGGCCCAGAAACTGCATTCCTGAGTGAGGGCTGTCCTTCCCAGGCATGAGCTAGAGCAGTGGGGAGATTGGATTGGCTTTTTGAAAAGGTTTATGATGGTTCTTCCTTATGTGGCAGGGTCCTTTACTACATTTCTAGCGTGATATTAAAGTATGAAGTCCTGCCTGTCCACTGACATCTGTGAAATAGGGAGCTGGTGTAGCTCTCATCTGTATTTTAAAAAGACCCCTTTATTGCCTTTGCTTTGCTATAATTATTTCTGTGCAAATTCTGGGAAGCAAAATAACATCTTAGGGACATGTTATAGCTGGAAGAGAAAAGGGCTTCATATATAAGGTTATATATATACGATATAAGTTTGTTTTTTTTTTAATTTCTGACAATCTCTAGGCAGAAAGTAAGCGAGCTGTTCACTCGGAGTTGAATCTCAGAGGCTGGATATTGGAAGGGGAGCTTAGAATTCAGTATCCAGCTTTCTTTTCTAGACAAGGAAACTGAGGTCCAGAGAATTAAGTAGACATTTTCAATATTGCAAAGGGACTTGGTGGCAGTATTAGGTTTCCCAGCTTTAAGACCAATGTTCTGTTTTTCAAAGGAAATTTTTAAAAATGAAAGTATGATATACACATAGAAGAGAGTACATATCTTACGTGTATAGCTCAGTGGAATTTTTACTACCCAGATCAAGAAACAGTCTGTTACCAGAGCCCCAGAGGCCAGCTACCCAAATGTTACTAATATTCTGACTTGTATCACAGTACATTTGAATCGCCTTTAAAGCATTAATACAAATTGAATTTTACAGTATGTTTTCTTCGGGATCTGGCTTCTTGTGCTATCTTCTATCCCTCTCCTCAACTTTTTATTTTGAAAAATTTCAAATGTTTAGAAAAGTTACAGGTATAATTGAATGAACACCCAGACATCCATGTGTTAAATTGTACAAATGATCACAGTTTTTCCTCTCACTGTACCCAGGCCCTTCACAACGTGACTTTGTGGCTTCTCCCATCACAATGTGGAGGCATCTCCCCTTGACTGTGCTGGCCTTGTGATTGGCTTTGACTAACAAAAGGCAACACCCAGGGGTTGTGCCCGGTTTGCTAGTTGTGCCTCAAGAAGCCTCATGTGCTTCCTTTCTCTTTGTGTCTGTCTTGGAGCTTTGCCACTGCCATGTGAAAAAGCCAGGATTAGCCTGCTGCCAGAAAAGAGACAGGTAGTCATCCCAACCAACACCCAGGCTATCCCCAGAAGCAGAGCAACCTCACCGACCTGTCATTGATCACACACACACATAAGGGGACCCAACAGAGATGACAGGAAGCACGCAGTTGAGCCCAGCCTAAATAGAATAATGAACTAAATAAATAGTTGCTGTTATATGGGGCATTTGTTACACAGAAAAAGCTGTTCGATATAACCCTTTGCCCCAAATATGTTTGCATATATCTCCTAAGAATGAAGAGATTCTGCTACATCTTCACAGTATAATTTTGTTCAGGACATTAACCACTGATACAATCATCTTATCTAATTTATAATCCTTATTCAACATTTTCTTACTGTCCCTAAAATATCATTTGTAGTTATTTTATTTTTCTATCCAGGATTCAGATGAGAATTGCTTACTGCATTTCATTGCCATTGTCATGTCTCTTTACATCTGTCTTCAATAGTCCCCACCCCCCCTTTTCTTTTGGTCTTTCCTGTCATTAACACGTTTAAAGAGCCTAGGTCAATTGACTTGGCCAAATGACCTTCAGTTTATACTTGTCTGATTGGGGTTCTCCAAGATTAATTTCAGATTATACACTTTAGGCAGGAAAACTACCTGGATGATGTTATGTTCTTAGTGTATTACATCATAGGGGACACGAAGCCCATTTGCCCCGTTGTTTTGGAATCTCTTTCAAGATGCAAAATCTTGAATCATTTTTGTGAGGTTAAGTGAGAATTCTTGACTGAGGATGTATTGGTGGGTTATATTTTTTAATGTGGAAAGAGAGAAAACACAAGCTTATCTGATTTCCCAGGAATCTATGCCATTTTGTTCTAAGTTGTTTGTCAACCTTGTCCAGTGTCCACAGGGCAGTGGACTGTGACCATATTAGAGGGTGACTTTCCTATATGAATCGGTTATTTTTTTTTTGTTTGGTCTAATCAGAAGTCATTATCAATTCATTCTTAATCTTCTCACCTCAAACTTTTTTTTGGGGGGGGTAGCAAACCAGACCTTGTGTAAAACAAAAGAGAAGTACATTTGTTATTGATTATAATTGACTTCAGTGATTTAAAAATAATAAATACATCAACTTTGTGTCACTTTTTTTTTTCCCAAATGCGAAGAATCTAAATATACCTAGAGAGGTTAAAAAGAGCTCAGTCAAATGAAGAAAAAAGCCAACAGGCTAGAAATGCCCTCTCTTTTTTTTAACAACTGAAGAGTTTTGGAAATCTTTTCAACAGCTTCTGGTGGAGTTATATCTGAAAGAAAGCTAAAACTGGTAAATTTGCATTTAGAAAGGAATAAGACAGCAGTTCCTCAGCAAAGAAAGAGTAAACTGACACCTTTAAGGTGCCACATCAGAGATATCTCCACACAAAACAGCTTTAAGATGTGCTTCTCACATCTTTACTAATAAACACAAGATCTCATCACCAATGCTTATGGCAAGGATTTCACAATGATTGGGGGTGTAGTGCCTCATTTGTGAGCCAGATGTGTCTAAACTGAAATCTGAAGATTCTCATTTGGTAAACTCTAAACAGGGTGATGAAAGTTAGATGAGAAATAGCCCCTTGGAAGAATAAGCATGAAAGAGCTTGTTTACACATTTTTGGAGCTCAAATTTGCGATGGTTGTTATTTTACAAAGGTTGGGATTTTCCTTTATTTACCTGGTGTCTAACTTAATTCTGAAATTGTAGTTGTTTTATCCATAGGTGATGAACAGAAAGTAGTGTTTTGGAATAAAGATTTTATTTGTTGGGGATATGAAAACCAAATAATACTTTAAAGGGATGTTTTGGTTACTCACAAAGCCTGAAGGATAAACTGTTCCCACACTTTTGTGTGTGTGTGTGTATGTGAGTAAACAATATGCAACGGTGGTATCAGGCACAACAATATTGAAAAATTTCCTACACATGTATTAGTCAGGGCAAGTAACATCAGCAGCTATAACAAATACTCCCCCCAAAGCTCAATGACTTAACACAATAAAAATGATTGCTTGCTTGTACCACAATACTGTGGTATTAAAGAGCAGTCTTCCTTTGAGGAAAAATATTTACTATTAGTTGAATGATAAATAGGAAATATTAGATTATCTTTCAAAATATAGGAAACTTATATGTCATTATAAAAGAGTTCATTTCTGCAACATAATGCACAGTTACAACACGTTAAATTACCATATTAATTTTCTAAGCACTTTGTAATGATTTATTTATTAAGATTCATCTGGTGCTTCTATTATATCAGTGAAGCACTAAGATATTGCCTTTCTCCTTGTTCCTTTCTCTCTCTGTGTTAGAATGGTTACTTTTCCTGATTATTGTACAACTGGATAAGATTAATGAGAAACTGGATTCATGGGATAGTCCAGGCAGAATCACATAGGAAGATGTTGGCTTGGCCTGACCATTTGATCCTGACTCATTAGCAGGTGTGATAGGGGTAAGATTTTATATATCATTTAGGTTAAGTAAATATAACAAATTTTTTAAAAGCATTGCAAACATGTAAGATTTTACTAATGAGTAGATTTGTTACTTTTAATTTTTTATTAAGCATTTTTGTAATTAAGAATAATACATTTTCATTGTTGAAAATGTGGAAAATTATAAAAAAGGAAAATCGATTATATATATTTCTATCACCTAAAGATGATCACGATTTGCCTTCTGATATAGTTCTTTCCTGTTTATACAACCACATACACACACCAAATATATACGTACATATGTACATGCAAATATACATAGCCTATATACCTGTTTAGATGTTTTTATATAGTTTGGGGACATAAGTGAAACCATGTTTCATATGGCCATTAAAATTCATATAAAAGAAAACTTTTTATGACTGCAGCATATTATCTTGTATGAAAATACCAGAATGTATTTAGCTATTCTTGGATACTTATGTTGCAAAAATATCACTTAAAATATCACTGAGATACACACAGCAAAATCACAGAAAAACATGTATGAGAATATTTATAGCAGCTTTATTCCTAATAGTCCACAGCTGGAAACAATCCAAATGTCTATCAGTTTTAGAATGGATAAACAATATTCAATATGGCCATACAATGGAATATTAATCATCAATGGAAAAGAACTGATGGCTGGCAGCTGCATGTAACAATACCGATGATTTTCCTTGACATAATGTTTAATGGAAAAATAGATACCAAAGAACACATTCTCTATGATTCTGTTTATATGAAATTCAAGAATAGGTACAACTAATCCAAGGGGCTGGGAGATCAGAATAGTGCCTTGGGCAAGGTATAGACAGAGATGGGGCATGAAGAGAACTTCAGGGTACTAGAGTTGGTCTATATTTTTGTCTGATAATTACATACTACATTAATATGTAAAAATTAATTGAGCAGTACACTTCAGATTTGTGCACTTTATAAGTTACCTCAATAAGCAAAAATAAGAATAAAAATATACTGTGATACATCTTTGAAGACAGGTTTTGACTAAATTTCTTATAAATTCCTCAGTATAATCTTATATGTTCTAAAAATGCTATTTTGAAGCAAATAGCATATTATTTTGTAAAAACCTAGGATCTCCTTTCCTGTTACAGTACTCTTATAAGCTAGATAGAGGACAGCATTTTTGAGATAATGCTAGTAGTGGTTAGATTTGCCAAAGGATAATAATAAATCAGTTGGCAGAATCAGGACTAGAACCCTTCTTTAGACTTCATATAAATTTCAGTTTAATCCAGCATTGAATATAAGAAATCTGAATTCAGGAGCACCTGGCTGGCTCAGTCGGAAGAGCATGCAACTCTTGATCTCAGGATCATGAGTTCAAGCTCCACACTGGGTATAGAGATTACTAAAAAATAAATAAATAAACTTAAAAAAAAGGAATCTAAATTAAAAATTCAGTATAATTAAAGATGTTGCTCCATGAACTGCATTTTACAAAAAGGATTCACAATAGGATTCTAAGTCTTGTAAAATTTCCTAGTATAATCCAGTTATGATATAACTAATAATTATTTTATGTTTTCAAGGATGTTGCTAATTTATAGAGTAAGATAATATGCATCCTAGAGTATAACAATTTTATATATGAATACTCTGCATATTAGTCAGGTTTCTGCTATGATAGTGCTGCTTAACAAAAACACCAACCTTTCAGTGGATTGCTGTAACAAATATTTTAATTTACACTTGCAAATCTGCAGGTCAGCTGTGGTTTCACTGATCTTGGCTGGTCCAGAATGGAGTATGGGTTTTGAGTCAGTTCTTTTTTCTTTTTTCTTTTTTCTTTTTTCTTTTCTCTTTTCTTTTCTTTTCTTTTTTTTCTTTCCTTGCCTTGCCTTGCCTTGCTTTGCCTGCCTGCTTGCTTTCTTTCTTTCTTTCTTTCTTTCTTTCTTTCTTTTTCTTTCTTTCTTTCTTTCTTTTCTTTTTTTTTTTCTTTCTTAAAAGAGGTTTATTTATTTGACAGAGTGTGAGAGAAAGCACAAACAGGGGGAGGGGGAGAGGGAGAAGCAGGCTTCCTGCGAGCAGGGATCCCAACGCGGGGCTCTATCCCAGGACCCTGGGATCATGACCTGAGCTGAAAGCAGCGGCTTAACCAACTGAGCCACTCAGGCGTCCCTTGGGTCGGTTTCAAGTCTGCTCCCCCATGCCTGCCTTCTAGGACTCAAGCAAAGGAACAACAGAGAATCCTGGCCCAGCCACATAAGCACAGTTAAACCCTTAGCTTTATGTCACATCTACTTACATTCCATTAGCCAAAGCACCATGACCAAGCCCAACATCAGACACTGGAGCGGGAAAAGACTGGGGTGAGTACCCTCCATCTATATCAGTAAATACTGCTGCATTACCAGCAACTCCCAAACCCAGTGTCTTAAAAGAACAATTTATTATTTCTCATCAGTCTATGAATTGGTTGAGGTTGTTTTGCTAATCTGGGCTGGTCTCATGCATCGTGGGCTGTGGACTGGTCCCTCTGCGGTCACCTTAGCAGGGACAACACAGCTCTCTTCCATGTGGTATCTTATACTCCAGCAGGCCTGCTGTCATTTGTTTTTATAATGGTGACAGGGTCCAAGAGAGAATGGAAGATTCCAAGGCTCTTGAGCTAGCCCTTGGAACTTGTATGGCGTCACTTCTGCTGCATTCTATTATCTACAGCAAGTCACAAGATGGTCCAGATTCAAAGTGTGAACAAGTAGACTCCAATGCCTGATGGGAAGAGCTGCAAAGGCACATTGTGGAGTGTTCCTTTCTTTAACAGAGATGCCACATAAGGAAAAAAAAACCCACACTGGCTTGCTTATCTTGAGATCCTACTGGGTGCTGTCCAAAACCATGAAGACATCACCAGATGATGGAATTTTTTCCCATGAAGGCCTTGGTCAGGCTCACACTGAGACCTTGAGGAAGCTGTTTACTAGCACCTTATGAGAGGAGAGGAAGGGGACACATTATGCTTGGTCTAATTTAACTCTCCATATGTTCAGTGTTCATCATTCAATTAACTGTAGTAAGAAACTCCATGATCAGAGGAACTGATACTAGACTAAATTTGGGTAATGAATAAAATTGTGCAAATAGGATGTGAATTTTATTCTCATCCCCTCCTTCTTTTCTCCCCAGGATCTCTCACTCCTCCTGTGGATGTCTTTGCAGGGACCTGTGGTAGATTGTACTATTTTCCCCAGTTCTTCAGTGGAGTGTATTTTCCTACCCCATTAATATAAGGCTTAGGCATGTGACTTGCTTTTGGTTTATGGCTTATGGGTAAAAGCAATGGTGTGTCAGTTCTGAAGCTAGGGCTTCTGAGACACCATTTCTTCTCATGTTTTGTGCTTCTGTCCTGGGGCAACTACGGTTCTAAGGAAGATGAGAGACATATGGAGCAGACCTGGAGCCAGTCTGCAACCTGCGGCCAAGGCCAACTGGGCCCAAATTAGGTCATCCAACCCCACCTCCTCTGCAGACAGGTGAATAAATGATTATCATTTTAAGCTACTGAGTTTTAGGGGGGGGGATTGTGATTTTAGGGTGATTTGAAGCATTATTGTGGAATTAGTTAACTGAGTCCTAAAATTCCCAGGGAAATGAGCTGAACCATCTATGACTCAGGTTCACCTTTATCCACACAAAACTTGAACAAATTCTCTATAAAACTGTATAGGTCGAAGACATTCATATTCTACATTTGTAATTTGCCACATCTATGTAACTCCTCCATCATTACTAACCCAATCTTTCTTTGACTTAATTTCAAATCAGTCATTTAGATCAACATTTCCACCTACCATATCCAAGCAATAATATCTATGAAATCAAAAGTTTGGTGTGTTGTTATATTTTTCCCATCTATCTCTGTATCTCTATCTCTATATATGTATTTACATATATACTGTGGTAGTGATCATTCTATGTGCGCGTCACCGCACGCTTGAATAGCAAGCTTCCTTGCTATTTTCCTGGGCACATAGAATGATAACCTTTCCAAGCTAGGTGGGACCATGTGACCACCTTCTGGCCAAGACTGGCTAGATCAAGAATGCTCAGAATCAGTGGTAATGATTTACTCATTTCTAGACCTGGTTCCTGAAATCTTCTGTACTATCTATCCCCCTCTCTCTTTCCTTGTCTACTGGCTAGATGCAAAGAACATAGTTTAGGACTCCAGATTCCTTGAAAATGGCAGAGTCAGTTGAGGGAAGGAACCTTGATTTTTAAATTATCTTATAGATCAGAGGCCTATCCCCACCTCTCTTCACCTTCCCTGCCACTCCACCAGCCCACACTGGACTATTCATGAGTGAAAAATCAGTGCTTACTGTGTTAAGCTACTGAGAATTCAGGATATATTGGTTTTAACAGTTAGAGTTACCTGTCTAATAAAAAATGCATCACCCTTAAAATTAGAATATATCCATCAATTTATTACCTAAGCTTACCTCTGTACCACCTGTAATCCATATGCCATACTTTGGAAACACTGCTACGATCCATCTTCTCATTTTATAGTCAAAGAAACAGCCCCAGAGAGGGAAGGTGCCACCCAGGTGTGCACAGTGAGTTAGAGCAGGAGCTGAGGCTCAAATCCAAGATGCCCAAGTTCCAGACTGGCCCTAGCTCAGGAATGCTGTGCATCTATTTGGTCCCCTCAGGATTATGCAATAGTTTGTCATCCATACTGCCGACATCCCCTATTGCCTCCACACCACTGACAGATGCCAAGGACTTCCCTCTTTGCTCACCTGTGACTCTGCTAGAGATTCTTCTCTGGCCACAGTGGTGCATCCTGCCTGCATGCGGTGATGAGTGCCCTGCACTGCCCTCCACCAGTACACACACAGGAGCTGGTGGGCAAATACTCCCATTTCCTTCCTTTGAAGCCTGGTCTACACAGTCTTTCAGCAGGGGCTTCAGAGGGACTGAGCCCCTCCTTACCCACCTACACCCCCTCTCTGGTCTCCTTCCCTTTTCCTCTCATTTCCTCCTGACACGGCAGAGAACTTGAGGGAAGACATCTCTGAAGAGGTGGCCTCTGAACAGAGCCCTGAATGTCAGGAGGGACATGCTAGAACAGAGTCTCAGGCAAAAGAGTCACCACTTAAAACATCCCTGGAGGTGGGAGAGGGCTTGACATGTCCAAGGCATAGAAATGAAGCCTGTGTGGCTGTGGCAAGGGGGTGAATGGTGTATGTATCTGGGGGGGGGGGCCGGGTGGGGGGGGGGGCCGGGTGGGGGGGAGGGCTCTTAGAGAGGTGGGCATGGGCCAGATCCCTATGGAGAGGTTTGAATTTGTCCCAAGAATGATGGAAAGCCAGCAAAGGGTCTTAAGCAGAGGATCCATTTAACCAGATTTGTTTCTAGAGTTCAATAAGAGATCTTCCCAAGAAAATGCAAGGACCAAGGCATTAATGCTTTTTGGCAAGATACAGTATAGATGTGCAACGAGGTTCACCTGTGAGCTCTCTCTTGGAGGGGAGGCCGGGCCTGGTGGGGTTCAGAGTCTCTGTACACGGTGACCAACACCTGCCCTTTGCTTTCCGTTTTCACCACATCTGTCTGTTCCTCCTTCCAGTTGGAAAGGGCTGGTGTATGTGGCCCTGGAGGGGGGTCGGTGAAGGTACCCCCACTGCTTTCTAAACTGACACCTTGGGCCCTGGTCTGTCTTAAGTCCTTAAACTGCCAGCTACATCATGCTAAATCCAGAGTGGAGTTAATTCAACTGGGAAGAAAATACGAGCCACGATTAAGCAGGCATTTCCCCCCCGCACTTTGCCCCACGCGGAATAAACATCTTTTTGTTCCACAGCCCATTAAAATGATTAAAGAAGGTCCAGCAATATTTTCATGCCCAGGGGAAGATTCTATTACAAAGGTGGGCAAACTGGGCCCTTGAAAACTCCAACAAGGGATCCTGGAAATGGCAGAAAATTGTGAGCTGTAGATGTAAAGTAATTGACTAAAAGTGGCCAAGACAGGCAGAACAACTCGGGCCACTGAGGGGAGTCTCTGTCACCCTGTTTCTGTTAGAGATGGGGAAGTCTGTTGTGAAAGCAATTAGGTTGTTTGAGACTTGGAACTGAGGCATCTCAAAATTAAAATAAAACTATGGAAATCCAAAACCAATCAATACTCAAAAGACTGATTAAGTCTGTCTTTAAATGTACAGATGCTTGAATAATATTATTTGAGTTATTATATTCATGAGGATTTTGAGAAGTCTTATGGTGTTATTAAGTTATATGCAAAATGATTTTGGAAAGCTGTTTTTGGTGTGTGCCAGTGTGACAAGCACTTGGATAAACAGTTTTTTTCCTCTGAGAGGCACATGTATTGTGGTTTCAAAAATGGGTTTAAAGATTTGGGTCAGAAATTGTTTTAAAAGGTGAGCTTACTCTTGCAGGTTTTGCATTTCTTAATCTGAAGCCCCTAGCTCCCAGCCCCACTCTGAAGTTTAAAAAGATGGTTTGATAGTACAAATTACTTTCTTTGTTTTCCATTTAACAGAGCTAATTTTTTATAGGCATGTAAACAATTTTTATAACTTAAATCTCTACAAACTGTGGCATGAAGAGAAATAGTCAATGGCTATAAAAATGTATGATAAATCACTGCTAATTAAAAATGCAAGTATTGACCATATTAACTGAGTCAAGTAATTGTTTTTTTACACTATAATTTAATTCTTTTTTTATCCATAAAGTCTCATCTTATTAAAACAGGCTGTTATCTCAAGTACACTGATGTGATTAAAAATACAAAAAACACCTCCAGTATCTGAACAAGATAAGAAAGTTTGACCTGTGGACATTAAGATGAGTATTTGCAAATGAAAAAGGTACATATTCACATGGATCTTCATGAGATTGCTGAAGGAGAGATTTTACTTCATTTTTCCCTATTTATCTTTAACTTTAGAGAAAGGGTTCAAATCATTGTGTTATCAAACTGCCCACTCTCTATGCTCCGATATTTCTCACAAAACAGAGATAATAATAGGAGCTACTTGTAGGGCTGTTGCAGGTATTAATTCAGTTAATAAAGAATCGAAGACAGTGACTGGCACAGGGTAACTTTCAATACATGATACTTCTATTCCCTAGCCCCTAGCACCCAGTTATTGAGCATGTAGCTAATGCTTAGCAACTACTTACTAATGAGTCTTCTGGGAAGGGAGACCTTGTCTAGAAGTTGAATGATAGGACAGATATTCTCACTAGCTCAGGAAGGCCAGTGAAGCTCATTCAACTCCCATCATCAACACTTACCCTGTGCTACAGGGAGCTATCAGTGGTATGCTAGAGAAAGACAGACTTGTAAGAGCTGAATGTTAAATTTCCAGGAATTTTGTGAGCTGCTTTTATTTTATTTTTTTAAATTTTTATTATTGTGTTAATCACCATACATCAGTTTTTGATGTAGTGTTCCATGATTCATTGTTTGTGCATAACACCCAGTGCTCCATGCAGAATGTGCCCTCTTTAATACCCATCACCAGGCTAACCCATCCCCCCACCCCTCTCCCCTCTAGAACCCTCAGTCTGTTTCTCAGAGTCCATAGTCTCTCATGAGCTTCTTTTAAACGTGACCATTACTAAGAATTAAATTACCTAAATGTGCAATTAAATAAATTATATTAAAAGCAAGATAATCTCCAAAACTTAACATTTCCTCATTATTTTTCATTTTACGATGACCTCTGCTCTTGCATTTATTCCTATCTGTCATAGCTATGTGGTGGGAAAACTGTATAATCAGTCGTGGAGTGAATATTTACACCATAGAAACCAGCAAATGCTGCAAATCAGGGCTCCCCCACTCCCCAAGTCCCCCCACCCCAAGCTACTAACTATTTATCAGCACACCTCTGACTGTGCTCAGCCTGAAGGGGGCAGAGATTAGGAAGGATGGATATCTTCAAAAAAAAATTTATCATTTAACAAAACTTACAATTTTTTATTGCCTCATCCCCAATTTTTCTTCATGTTTAAATTTTTCACAGGTCATTACATCAGGGAAGACTGAACCTGTATTTGTGAGATTTCTGATTGCTCAGAGTGAAAATCAGCATGTATTTCTTCTTCTCATTTTCTTTCTTTGCACATAAACATTTAGCTAGGTAATTTTTGGTAGCATAGGAATAGTAGTTTATGCAGATACATTTGAAGTTCACCAAGCTGTTACTCACAGACCCAGCCACTCAGCCAGGCCTCCTTCAGGCCCCAAGGCCCCTCCAACAGCCTTGACCTTCTCATTTTCACTCTTGTCTTTCAATTCCTTTCTCCACATAGCAGTAGGGCTGATTTTTTTTTAATATATTTTTTAAAGATTTTATTTATTTATTTGAGAGAGAGAGAATGAGAGATAGAGAGCACGAGAGGGAAGAGGGTCAGAGGGAGAAGCAGACTCCCCGCTGAGCAGGGAGCCCGATGCGGGACTCGATCCCGGGACTCCAGGATCATGACCTGAGCCGAAGGCAGTCGCTTAACCAACTGAGCCACCCAGGCGCCCCGGGCTGATTTTTTTTTTTCAGAATACATTAACTTTACCTGTTCCCACTCTTTAAAAAAATCGCTTTCCTGAGGTATGATTGACATACAAAAAGCTGTACATATTTAATATTTACAACTTGATGAGTTTGGAGATAACTATACATTTGTGAATCCATTACCATAATCTATGCCATAAACATACCCATCACCTCCAGAAGTTTCTTCCCATTCTCTATTTTTGCTATGATTATTATCATTTTTGTGATAAGATCATTCTTGTGATCTAGCCTTTTAGCAAATTTTAAAGTCTACTATACAATATTACTAACTATAGGCATTATGTTATATAGTAGATCTCTAGGACTTAGTCATAGGAATAATCTTTGAAACATGCAAATCAGGTCATGCCACTCCCATCTGAGAACCTATCAGGGTTGTGCATTGCACTTAGAATAAGATGCAATTTCCTTGCCATAGCCAATAAGAATCTATAAGATCTGGTCTTTGCCTGTTTGCCCCACTTTGGCTTCTGATTGTTTCTCTGACAGTGCCTGGAACACGTCCATTTTTTTCTGTGTCAGGGTCTTTGCCCAAGGACTCTGTTGTCTGGGACCATCCCCGCACTTCCCAGGTCCCCAAAGCCTAGTTGCTTTTTTGTCTTTCAAATTTTAGCTGAAGTGTCACCTCCTCAGAGAGGTCTTCTTTGGTCATACTATATAAAATAGGTCCCTCCTCTTATATTTGTCTTCACCATGGATCTGTATCTCTTTCATTTATTGCATTTTTCATTATTTGTAAATGTGTACTATTTGTTTACTTCTCGTCTTTTGGCTGCTTCCCCAACAAGACAGGGAGCTTCAGGAGCTCTGGGCCTGGGTCTGTCTTGTTTCATCTGAGCGTGCCCAAAGCCTAGCACAGGGCCAGATACACAACTGGCACTCAGTTACATTTAATGAATGAAAGATGCATGAATATAATCTTTAAGCCCAGAGTTATATTTTGCTATAACTACCAGTTTCAAATGAAAATGTAACTCATGGGGCGCCTGGGTGGCTCAGTCGGTAGTCTGCCTTCGGTTCAGGTCATGATCCTACGGTCCTGGGATGGAGACCCATGTCTGGCTCCCTGCTCAGTGGGGAGTCTGCTTCTCCCTCTCCCTTTACTCCTCCCCCTGACTTGTTCTCATTCTCGTTCTCACTGTCAAATAAAAATCTTAAAAAAAAAAAAGAAAGAAAATAGCACTCATTTTGCTTTTTTCTCTTTTGACAAGATAACAAAAAATTTGTTTCCCAACTCTCATGTACTTCTTCCCACTTTTCTGCCTTTACTGGTCTGTTTTATTTATTTATTTTTTGCCTGGCATACCTGCTGCCCGTCTGTCACCTGTTGTCCTTGAGGTCTCATCTCAAAGGCCACTCCCCCATGAGCTTTCCTCTGCTCTTCCCAGATGGATATGGCCTTTATTCAATGTCCTTCCTCCTCTCTTGTGCCTTCCTAAAGGCTCTTACCTTGCTGAATGTGATTGTAAAGGAGACTATAAACTTTTCCAGAGCCTGTACGAGTCCATATCCCCAAGGAACTTAACAGCATGCTTTATAGATAACCCTGCCCTCAGTAGAAGTTGCTCAATTAGTTTATGATGAAAAACTGAAAAAGAAAATGAGTTAATTACCCAAATGTTTCCAAATGTCCAGATGTTTATCTTCATATAGGAAAACAGAAAACTTTGAATGACTGATTAAACGTCTTCCTTTTCATCTTTGTGGTTTAGAATTGTTTAAACACAATCCCATGGTTTATTTCTTATCAGCTTAACCATGTTCTCTCCCTTGCTCAAATAGTGCAAATTTGCTTTCACCTAGTGCTTCCTCTTTAGAAAAAATCTTTAAAAACTTGGCATTTCCTCTTTAAGGAAAGGCTGAGAAACACTAAAAACACTAATATTGAATTATAAATATCATGAGGTGAAATTCCTTTGTGCATTTTGTAGGAAGAGCCAAGGCAGACCTGCTCAAAGGCCTGGCAGTCTCTCTAGGCTGGGATCAAAGGGCAGGTGACCTAGATTCCAGCCTGATGTTTGCAGCATAATGTGTTTGCAACTCTGCCTCCAAATTCCAAAGAAGGTCACAGTGAAATGAGTGGGGTTGATGATGACTCCATTTTCTGAACTTAAAAGGCTTAAGAATAGTAATGTGCCACTCATTTTCAAAGTTAATGAAGGGTTTGTTTTTATTGTGACCTTGTACAGATATATCTTCTACCCAAGCTACACAAAATGGGGGCTGTGAACTTTCTGGGGTGATGGCAATGATCTCTGTCTTGATAGGGGTGTGGATTACCCAGGCACACTTTTGTTAGAATTCAAAGAACCAAGCACTTAAGGCAGGCCTGTGTGTTTCCCCCTATAGACGTTAGACCACAATTTTAAAAGGAAAAAATAAAACATAAGACACAGGCATTGAAAAACAAATCAAGTAGTACAGAATTGGATAAAGAAAAATGTTCACAATAAAAAAATGACAAGGCAATTATGACAGAATGTGATCCATGGCCAGGAGCAGCCTTCAGCATCACCTGAGACCTTGTTTAGAGTGAAGACCCTCGGAGCGCCTGGGTGCGTCTGCCTTCGACTCAGGTCAAGATCCCAGGGTCCTGGGATGGCCGGGCTCCCTGCTCTGCGGGAGGCCTGCTTCTCCCTCCCCCACTCCTCCTGCTTGTGTTCCCTCTCTCGCTGTGTCTCTCTCTGTCAAATGAATAAAATCTTAAAAAAAAAAAAAAGTGAAGACCCTCAGGCCTCACCAGTGCCCTCAATCAGGGCCCATAGTTTAGCAAGCAGGCCTCGGTGAGTTGTCTCCAGTTAAAACGAGAAGTTTTGCCTTGAAAAAAACTGGGGGAGAGTGGCACAGTTATCTTCTCTCCACCGAGGTCCCTTTTGCCATCTTTGAGGCCGCGTAGTTTGCCTGTTACTTTGGTTAAAATGTAGCCATTTCCTACTTTCCCCCACTTTACAGAATCCCCCCTTCCTTCTCTCCCTCCCAGCCCCCAGTGCCTGTGCCCAGCATTGGAGGCTGTCATCCAGTCCCGATTTTGTTGTTCCTAACCACTCAGTGACTGGGTGAACTAAGCCTAGTGGAAACCACTTAACTTCCTGCACTTCTGTTTACCCTTCTTTACAAAAGACATAATGGCACTGGACTACTCAGAGCTTAAATTAATTAATGTTTATAGAGCACTTCAAGCCTTGGGGATAAAAGCCTCTTTGAAAGTGTGTGTAATTATTATTATGGCTAATGAACCTAGCTGCTAACCCCTCCCCTTCACTGGGGGGCGGGGAGCTGCCCTTGGTAACAAAATCCAGAGAAGGTGGAAATTTAACTCAAATGTCATTTTCCTTCTTTGGTTCCTCTATTGGTATTTTCAGGGTTCTTTCCCTTTCTTTCTTTCTTTCTTTCTTTCTTTCTTTCTTTCTTTCTTTCTTTCTTTCTTTCTTCTTTCTTTCTTTCTTTCTTTCTTTCTTTCTTTCTTTCTTTCTTTCTTTCTTTCTTCTTTTTAACTACATACTGCATTGCATGTAAGATGAATTAAGTCAAGTGGGTTTATGGTAAAATAAGCAAAACATATTCTAAATACAGCGCTTTTCTCTAGCAGCATACAGTGCATTCCTCTTGTTCGCTTGCTTGGGAAGTGAGATCCAAAAAACCTCAAAGAGAGAGAAGTTTTTTACTAGAAGGTGACTTAGAGTTATAGTGATGGTTCTCATGATGTTGAGGTTTATTATTTAGTCTTGGGGTTGACCAACTTCTAGGAACATAAAATTTAGTGCTAATTGCAGTAATACGAAGACATTCCCCATAGGTCTCTGCTCTAGGAAAATTACAGTTTAAAGGAACAGATGCATCTCCAAGTGGCAAAGGCACAGCTGAGGGTGTTCCAAGGGAGACCCGTTTACCCAACGCAGATTATTGCACACAGCACACTCAGCATTGACAACCTTAACTTACTCTTTATTCATTTCTATGGTTTAAGTCTCAGATTGTCTCTGTTGGCTTGATTTCAGAGATTATGAAGGAAGTACATGCAAAAAGTCAATGAAGTTGCCTCAGTGCCTTTTGGGACCTTATTTTAAAATGATCTATTATTTGAGTTTTGGGAATCAACTCACATTTATATGTACCAGGAGAAATTTGCTACTTTACCTATTTGGAATCATCTTGAAGAGAGAAACTTTAGTATGAAATGATCTTTTAAGGATAAATTCACATGTTTGTTAACTGGGTTTTATCACGGCTAGATAAAGTTACCCAAGTAAGAGTTCCTGGATCAGGCCTCAGGACTGGTTTGTGCAGGAGTGAAGTCAACACTGTTGGTTGAAGGAGTTGATCTACAGCAGAGGCCACCCTTGGAAGAGGAAGAATCACTACAACTGAAGTGTAAGCGATGGCTTGACTTACAAATCTCTAGATATGGGCACCATCTTGGCAGCTTCTTCAGGCTCCACCCCCTTCACTTCCTTAGTATCCACCTTCCCCCTCCCGCCAAAGGTTTAAGATCTTGATTGGGGGATGGTGAGCAACTAGTCACTGAAAATCAGAGTCAGAGTCCTAGAGGCAAATACACCAAGTCAATTATGAACATAAATATCAAATTCACTTAGGGGACAGTAGTCAATTAAGAGGCATTCCTGGGAATTTCCTTTGCTCTAGGACTTGAAAAGTGGTTCCTGCCTTCAAGGGGCTTGTGAGATAGCCATAGAGAAAGATAAACAGATTCATATTTGTCTCTTCCCCTAGAGGAGCTTTATGAGGGCAGGACCCAAGTCTGTTGTACTACTCACTGTCTGGGTCTTGGTGCATAGTAGAAGAGCCATACATGTGTGTTTTTTAAAGAATTATTTATTTATTTGAGAGAAAGAGACAGAGGAGGGGCAGAGGGAGAGAGAGAGAGTGCTTGAGACCCTGAGATCATGACTTGAGCCGAAATCAAGTGTAGGAGGCTCACTGACTGAGCCATCCAGGCGCCCCCAACAGATGATTTTTAAATGCATGGAAGGAGAAGGATGGAAGAAAGGAAGGATGAAAGGTAGGGAAGAAGTGAAATAAACTAAGGATGTTGTTTGTTATTCAAATAGAAGTCAATTACTATGCGCAAATTTCAGGGAGGAGGAAGGCATTGAACAGGGATCAAATGTCAGTAAGGGCTTGGAGAAACAAGTGGGAAAAGGAAAACATTTCAGTGGAGGGAAAGAAGGAGAACAGGGATGAAAATGAGTATGTTTGGGGGATGAGGTGAGAATTAATGGTTAAAAAAAAATGAATGGTTAAAAAAAAAGATGAAAGATGAGTGGAGACAACTTATAGGCATTTAGGTTAGGGTAGAGAGACAGAGCTGCCCTTTATCAGGTCATGTCCCCATAATAATGAAGATTTATTAAAAACTAAAAAATTTAGTTAATAATCCAGGCATTTCCAAATAACTGAACATTTGTGATATCTGGAAAAGAATATTGAAATATTAATTAGGTTCACATTTTTCAGGCTTTTGACAAAGACCAGTAGAAAATCCCAGAAAGTCTTTGTTATTTATATATTCATCCTGGTGATAAGTTTTTAATTTTTTTTGAAGTAATTTATGTCTTAGAAAAGGAATAATTATAATAGTATATTATACTTCATGAAAATGAAGCCCTTCCTTTTTTTTCTTGGAAACTAAATTATTTCTCAGGGGGTGTGTCCAAAATCAGGAAACAACAGAAAGAGGTTAAAAATATGTTTAAAACCTTTCTAAATAATTTGCCAGGGTACAACTTTAGCCCTAGCCTCCCTGGACATGAGTTGAAAATGACATACTTACTCCGTTCTTTGAATAAAATAATAAGGGGGAAAAGTACAATTTTTCACCTAACTTATAAAGCACCATGATTGCTTAAGCCCAGACTCTTGATGTTTTATACAGGATTGAGCCAAGTCAGTGAATGAAGTGTAGGTACATTTTGACTTGGTCTGGACAAAGTCTTTGAGTGTTCAGACAGGCAAATCTAAGAATAATAGTAGTGAGTGGAGTGTGAACTTTCCCACTCATCTTAATGGGGTTGTCAACTATGAAGTTTAATTATATCACTGTTGGCCATTTGATGGCAGTTATGAGACTCAGAGGCCAGCAATTAGTGGTGACTTCTAGCCCAAAGAAGTACCTCCAGTTTCTTGATTGTTGTAATGATTGTTCGCTAAGCAGAAGGTCAGTTACGGTCCTTTTGATCCCAGTCAATCGCCTTAGTTACTGAGTCATTAGCTGCCTAATAATTGGCAAATCCTCTGGTCAGCTAGCTCTATCTTAGGTGTGTTGGTCATTCTTACCAGATGAACCAACTTGTCTTTCATTTCTGATTATGATTTCCTAAAGAAAACCACAAAATATAATTAAGAAATGGCCAGTGAGCAAGTTCCCTCTCTCTCTTTTTTTAAAGATTTTATTTATTTGACAGAGAGAGCACAAGCAGAGGGAGAAAGAGGGAGAAGCAGGCTCCCTGCTGAGCAAGGAGCCTGATGTGGGACCCGATTCCAGGACGCTGGGATCATGACCTGAGCCGAAGGCAGCTGCTTAACCGGCTGAGCCACCCAGGCGCCCCAGTTCTGTTTCTTTTGTGTGACTGCCCCTGCTCCCCCTCTAGGGGGGGTCTAGTCCCACTCACGAACCTGCTGAATACTCAGTGTGTTTGAGTTGCAACTGACAGGCAGAGCCCGCAGGGAAACAGAGCTCATGGTCCATTCATTCCTTTATTCTTTCATCTATTCATTTCCTAAAGTATATTTCCGACTCTACTATGTGCCAGACACTGGTTTAGAGTAAGCTTGGCTGACAAAACCCTTAGAGCTTACAGTATACTAGTAAACACTTTGGAATTGACTTGTGTAATTCCAGTACATGGTGAAGAGTTTAGAATTTACTTTAAGGGTGATAAAGTGTTATGATGACAGTAGAGCAGGGTGCTGAGGGTCATGTGGGCATTAATCTGGATCAAAAGAAATACCATGCAAGCCAAAATATGAGCCACATATGTCATTTTAAATTTTCCTATAATCACATTAAGAAAAGTAAAAAAAAAAAAAGGCAAAATTTTAATGTTTTTAACTCAATATATCCAAAATAAAATTTCAACATGTAATCAATCTAAAGTTATTAATGAGATGTTTTACATTCTTTTCTTCCATGTTGTCTTTTTTTTTTAAAGATTTTATTTATTTATTTGACAGAGAGAGAGACAGCGAGAGAGGGAACACAAGCAGGGGGAGTGGGAGAGGGAGAAGCAGGCTTCCCGCTGAACAGGGAGCCCGACGTGGGGCTCGATCCCAGGACCCTGGGATCATGACCTGAGCCGAAGGCAGACGCTTAACCGACTGAGCCACCCAGGCGCCCCCCATGTTAAGTCTTTAAAGTCAAGTGTGTATTTTACATATATAGTACCTCTGAAGCATTCAACACCCACATATTGCTAGTAACTACAATATTGGACAGCGAGGCACAGTTTGAGATAGTGGGTGGAGGAGGACATTCCACCACCCTAATAGTGAGAAAGAACATCCATATAGAAATATGCAATCCAGACACAGGGATCGCTAAGTACAAAGGCTCTGAGGCAGATTAAATTTTTAACCAAGTTTGATTTCAATTGTAAAATTAGAAAACAAATATAACTTGACATAATACTTGTATGTAGCCCTGCTAAATGATCAAAACCAAATTATCCTTTCAAAATGCTCATATAACCCAACAGGCCATCATTTCTTATGAGCTTAAATGAAATGATCTGTTTGGCTCAGTTTAATAGCTTGGTTGTAATAGAAATGAACTCTGGGTAAAACAAAACTTTTTAAAAAATAATGGCTAAGTGAAGGCATCTTGAACATATTCTTTTTCTTTTGTCTTCAAACATGCAAATTCATCACAGTCTAGTGTGTATTTTATGGATAAATATACTAATTGTAGATTCTAGGTTCTAATAGCATTATCTATCTTCAGGACAGGACTTTGTGAAAAATACATCTGTGTACCATTGCTTGTGTTTTATCTTTCTCTGGAGGCAGGCTGTGTTTGACCCCTCTGTTAGCCCAGCAACATAATGAATTAATTAGAAACAAAGGTTTGCTATACATAGAAAATGAGAACTCACACAGAAATCACCTAAAAAGAATCACTGAATGCATTTTAAAATAAAACGTCTGGAATATGCTTTTCATGTCAAATAAGCATTCTCATATTTGCATATTAGTTTGATGTACGTCTTCATTTAGATTCCTCCAGAACTGACCCTAAGAGAAGGATATGAATGTAAGAAGTTTATTCGAGGGGCAATTCAGGATGCAGGGGTAGACAAGGGGAATGAGACCAGGAGGGAAAGAAGCCAATACAAGGTGCATTAAGAAGTCAGTCACCATGGTGGACTACTGGAGCCTACTCAACCTTCACTACTCTAGGATTTGTATAGAACATGTTCCAGAATTATTTCACTTCAGGGTTAATACATTTATTTCGCAACTCTGTCTGTCACAGGCTATGCTGCTCCAGGGTGGGGTAGAAAGACGTTAAATCCCTTAGCACTTGTGACCTGACTCCCACACTTGCAGAGAGGGCTCCCGTGTTCAGAGAAAAACCTCAGCAAAGGGATGTGAGGTCAGCAATTGGAAGCTAGAAAGGCCAAGTGAATCCGGTAGATCACTGATGGTTGCTGCCCCATGTGTATAATGGAAATTCATCCAGAAGTTTACCTTCCACGCTTACCTCATCGAGCACTTTTCAAAGGACCTTCATTTACGTGATCTTACTTAGTCCTCACAGGGACCCTGAAGGGTGGGTTGAGCAGGGTTTACTACTCATATGTCAGACAGGATGGATTCATGGGGACCTCTGCTCCCAGATGGTAAAGGAGGAATGCAAGGATCTGGGTTTTGTGGAAATTATGTTGCCTCCCCAGCACCCTCATCCATTGTCTTTCTCCCCTATGCAACTATGCACTTGACACTTGGCATGAAATTGACCTCATCCCCACCTATAAGGACGGGCCTTGATTGGCCAATCAGATCTTTGTATCCTTACCGATAAGGTGATTGGTGCAGTTTAGTTAGAACAGAGTGAAGGACTGTAGTAAACTAAATAGCTGGGATAAGAGAAAGATACATTTTTATATCTTTTTTTATTTTACACATGTATGAGACAATAAGTAGCCCTGTAGTTGTTGGCAGCCATCATGTGAGCGTGAGACAACCCAGCCTTAGGGGGAAACCAATGTCACTGATGGCAGAAAAGACAGATGAAGAAAACACATGCAACCCCCCCGCAAAAAAAAAAAAAAAAAAACAAAAACAGGGTCCTTGGTGACATTGCTGACCCACTGGATAAAACCCTGCTGAAGCTGAGAAACCCCTTTTATCGTTTATGAAAACCATCTGGGATTGGATTTTCAAACACTTGCAGTGGAGAACATTTTATCTGACTCTTGATTTGGTGCTCTACACCAAATGTGCCGTGTCCTCCTAGAATGAAATAACTTGAACCTCCTATATGCAAAATCTAGAGGGATTTTATGTCATCTGCACAACATGTTCACATAAATTCTATCTTATCATTTGAAATGTGTGTCAAAATCCACGGGAGCAAACATACAGTCCCCGTTACAACTTGGAGACCAGCTCTATGTCAGGAATGGCAGCAAAAGGATTAATTAGACAAAGAAGAAAAATTTGTTTCAGTTTTAAGCGGACTTGTGGCTAATATAGAGAATATTCTATGAAAACATTTTTTTTTTTTTGGAGAAATCGTAAGTTTAGACAACAAAGGAAGAATAGGTAAAACTAATAATATCTGGAAAATCAGATTTTCTCTTTTTTGGGGGGATCTGCAACTGTAGCCACTGTAAGGGGTTTGTCTACTTTCTTCTCCCTCACCTACCTCACTTATATAGATTAGAAAAGTTAAATACTCATTTTCTTAGCCCTATCTTGTTGCAGCTATGGATGGCTATGGGATATAGTTCCAGCCAATAAGATGCAAGCAGGCAGTCTTCTGGGGGAATTTCAGGGAAAGAATTTGTTTTCCTGATAAAATGGGACATATAATACCATCATACCTCTTACCTCTTTTCCCTGTCTTGAATGATGATGTGAAGTCCAGAACTATTGTGGCCATTTTGAGGTAATGAGGAGACAGATGGAGTGAAAAGGCAGAGATAATCTAGCTGGCCCTGTTGGGCTGTGGAACTCATGCTTCAAACGGTTGTCTCTGAGCTTTCTTAACTGGTATACGCAACCACCTTCACAACTTTTTGACTATTTAAGGTTATTTTAGATTTTTGCTTTATGTGGTTTTTCATTTGTTGTTGTTGTTGTTGTTGTTGTTTTTTAGGTTTTGTTGGTTGTCACTTAATTCAGGAGATATTCATATGTCAAACATGTCAGTGGTTGACTGAGTCTTTTTTTAAAAAATTTATTTAATAAAAGAAATACTCACTTGCTCTGATAAAGCAACAAGAGCCTCTGTTATGGTTTCAGACAATTTGGGGAGCATATCTGGGTTCTTCCCACTAACACCTCTTATGATTTTCCATCTACTTGGGCAATTTCTCTCCTAATTGGTGTGTTTAGACCTTTCATATTTTAAAGTGATTATTGATGTAATTAAATTATAATTAATCTGCTTTTCCCTTCTCCCTCTTCCTCTGCACCTTCCCCAGCTCATACTTTCTCTCTCTCTCTCTCAAATAAATAAATAAAATCTTTAAAAGAGAAGTGAATCTAAGTCCATCTTCCAATAACTTCATAACACTTTACATGAAGCTTAGGTACCTTTTGGCAGAATATTCCCAATTCATCTCTCCTACCCCTTGTGACATTAATGCCCTTTTTGAACTTATCTATATGTTATACTCACTGCAATATATTGTTAATTATTACTTTTTATCATTTAAGCCTAGAATAATAAGAATAAAATATTTTACTTTACCTCTACTTATTCCTTCTCTGACACTTTTTTGTTCTTTATGTAGATCTAAGTTTCTGACCTATATTATTTTTCTTCTGCCTGAAGAACTCCTTTTAACACTCTTTTTGCAGAACAGATCTACTTGTGATGAATTCCCTCAGTTTTTGTTTGTCAGAGAAAATCCTTATTTCTCTTTCAACTTTTTAAAAAGACTTTATTGTTAAGTCATCTCTACACCCACTGTGGGGCTTGAACTAGCAACCACAAGATCAAGAGTTGCACGCTCCACTGACTGAGCCAGCCAGGTG
This sequence comes from Eumetopias jubatus, assembly GCF_037043125.1. Taxonomy (NCBI): domain Eukaryota; kingdom Metazoa; phylum Chordata; class Mammalia; order Carnivora; family Otariidae; genus Eumetopias; species Eumetopias jubatus. The sequence continues at coordinate 102,033,867 of NW_028274815.1, forward strand.
CCCCTCTCTTTCAATTTTGAAGGATTATTTCATTGGATATAGAATTCTAGGTTGATGGTTTTTTCTTCAACACTTCAAGTATTTCACTTCATTCGCCTTTTGCTGGAGGTTTCTGATGAGAAGTCCACTGTATTCCTTATTCTTATTCTTTAGGGAAGGTGTTTTTTCCTTGTGGCTTCTTTCAAGGTTTTCTTTTTATCTTTTTCTGCAGTTTGAATATGATATGCCTAGGGTTTCTGGTTTTTGTTTGTTTGTTTTTGTATTTATCCTTCTAGGGTTCCCTGAGCCTCCTGGATCTACAATGTTTTAGCACCCATTGGTAGTTTGGAAAGGTCTCAGCCATTATTACTTCAAACATTTCTACTGCTTCATCATTTCTTTCTTCTTCTGGTACTCCAATTACTTGTATGTTACACCTTTCAAAATTGCTCCACAGTTCTTGGAGTTCTTCTCTTCTCTTCTCTTCTCTTCTGCTCTGGGAAATTTCTATAGCTTGAAGATAACTTAAACCTGTCTTTCAGCTCACTATCTTTCCCCAGTCATGTCAGATCTACTGATGAGCCCATCAAAGGCATTCTTCATTTGAATTACAGTGCTTTTTAAATTTTTAAAATCCCCTTTTGATTTTTTTCTTAGAGTTTTTATCTCTCTGCTTATGTTAACCATCTGTTCTTGCATGCTGTCCATACTTTCCATTAGTGCCATTAATATATTAATCATAGTTATCTTAAATTCCTTGTCTTATAATTCAAACATCAGTGTCATATCTGAGTCTGGTTCTGATGGTTGCTTGGTGTCTTCAGACTATATTTTTTTTGTATATTGTAAGTTGTATTAGGTAATAAGCACTAAGGTAAATTATCCTTTAGTGTGAGGATTTATGTTTGTCCGGTTAGGACTATGAGTTTAAGGCTTGCTGTAGCTATGGGTACAAGAATTTAGAATTTCTCTAGTGTCCTTGTTTTTGTCTTGACTTTGGACTTCCCTAAGTATTCCTTATCAGAGGGAGTCTGGTCAGCAGTTTTAGCTATGGTCCACTGTTGTTATACTGGAGTCCTGTTAATATTATGATAAGATGTTGGGGAGGGAGTATGTTTTATAGACTTTCAATTAAATCTCAGTGCTTTCGTAAGCTTGTGTCTTTGGGCTGTGACTTTTACAAATGGTTCACTAGTGGTTTATAGTTATTTTCCCCTCTGCTCCCTACTTCCTTCCCTGATTGCAGTGTTCCCAATCTATTTCCTTGGAACCCTGTCCCATGTTGACCCCTTCCTCATTAGATGAAACAAGAAGGCTAGAGTGGACTGGAGTGGGAGACATGCCCCTTTCCCAGGTGAGATAAGGCTCTGGTAATGTTTTCTTCCTTGGAGAGTATGTCTTTGTTATGGAAATGTTCTGAACATAATTTTATAAGGATTACTCCCCTCCTGGCCAGTGGCTTCTTCACTGTGAGAACCTGATGGATTTCCTGGAGGTAAACTCCATGAGAATTTGCTCCCCACCCCCCATCCAAGTCCAAGGCCCTAAGGAGATTCTTACTCTCATGCTAGTTCACACTTAGCTTCCAGAAATTCATCAGAATTACCTTTGAGTGTCCCTACTACTTTATGGCTCCAGCAGCTTCTGTTCCAGGTAAGCAGATCATGACTGTCACTTTTGGATGGCTCGGTCTCTCCAGATTTCTGAGCAGCTTTTTGCACACCTCAGTTTTCTGATGGGTCCAAGAAAGTCATTGATTTTCAGTTTGTTTAGTCATTTCTTGCTATAAGGATGGGAGTGACACTTTCAAGCTCTTTACATGTCAGAGCTGAACCCAAAGTCCCCTTACCTCCCCTTTGGGTCTCTCTTTCCTTATCTATAAAAATGAGTACATTTATAGCTACCTTGCAATGCTATTGCCATTATTTTGTGAGGCAATAATCTGTGAAAAAGTAATGTAATACCCATAGCAGATGGTCAATGAAATGTCATTCTGTATTTACATTTTAGAGGGAATTCCATTATGAAGAAGTAGATTTGAATTTGATGCACTTACCTTGCATGAAATCAAGTAGATGTGCTCAAAACAAAAATTAATAGAGAGAAAATGATTTAAACAATGTAAATAGTTCTGCCTGTCAATCCATAGTAAACTTATGTCAGTTAGCAGAAAGGAGCAGTAAAAAGCTGGGGAGTGGGGCTGAGGAGGAGAAGGAATAAAAACTTCCAGGCAGGAGGAACAATGGATGGGAGATGCCTGGGGCAGGAAGAAGCTAAGAACATTTAAGAAATATGGGAGTGGACAACACCCAAAGAACAAATGATCCAATCAAGAAATGGGCAGAAGACATGAACAGACATTTCTGCAAAGAAGACATTGAAATGGCCAACAGACACAGGAAAAAGTGCTCAACATCGCTTGGCATCAGAGAAATCCAAATCAAAACCTCAATGAGATGTCTCCTCACACCAGTCAGAATGGCTAAAATTAACAAGTCAGGAAACGACAGATGTTGGCGGGGATGCGGAGAAAGGGGAACCCTCCTACACTGTTGGTGGAAATGCAAGCTGGTGCAGCCACTCTGGAAAACAGTATGGAGGTTCCTCAAGAACTTGAAAATAGAGCTACCCTACGACCCAGCAATTGTACTGCTGGGTATTTACCCCAAAGATACAAATGTAGGGATCTGAAGGGATACGTCACCCCGATGTTTATAGCAGCAATGTCCACAATAGCCAAACTATGGAAAGAGCCAACATGTCCATCAACAGATGAATGGATAAATAAAAGTGGTATGTATATATATATATATATATATATATATATATATACACACAATGGAATATAATGCAGCCATCAAAAGGAATGAAATCTTGCCATTTGCAATGACGTGGAGGGTGTTATGCTGAGCGAAATAAGTCAATTAAAGAAAGACATGTATCATATGACCTCACTGATATGAGGAATTCTGAATCTCAGGAAACAAACTGAGGGTTGCTCTAGTGGTGGGGGGTGAGAGGGATGGGGCAGCTGGGTGATAGATATTGGGGAGGGTATGAGCACTGTGAATTGTGCAAGACTGTTGAATCACAGATCTGTACCTCTGAAACAAATAATACAATATATATTAAAAACAAAAAAGAAGCAGAAGATAGCAGGAGGGGAAGAATGAAGGGGGGGAAATTGGAGGGGGAGACGAACCATGAGAGACGATGGACTCTGAGAAACAAACTGAGGGTTCTAGAGGGGAGTGGGGTTGCAGGATGGGTTAGCCTGGTGACGGGTATTAAGGAGGGCACGTTCTGCATGGAGCACTGGGTGTTATGCACAAACAATGAATCATGGAACACTACATCAAAAACTAATGATGTAAAGTATGGTGATTAACATAACAATAAAAATTATTTAAAAAAATGATGTAATGTATGGTGATTAACATAACACTAAAAAATTAAAAAAAAAAGAAATATGAAAGTGGAGGGGCACCTGAGTGGTGCAGTCAGTTAAATGTCTGACTCTTGGTTTCAGCCCAGGTCATGATCTCAACGTCATGGGATCGAGTGCTGCAAAAGGCTCTGCGCACGGCACGGAGTCTGCTTGAGATTCTTCTCCCTCTGCCCCTCCCACTGGTGCTCTCTCTTTCTTTAAAATAAATAAACAAATCTTTAAAAAAAGAAAAATATGAGAGTGGAGCTGAAGGGAGAAAGAGGTGGAGATAATGCTGGAGGGGAGGCCTGGTAATCATGGCAGAGTGCTTGAACTCTGTTTTAAGAGCACTAGACTAGTTTCTCCAAAACTCAGTTTCTATCATTCACATATTTAATAGGTAGAAAGTTGGAAATGGTGCCTTACTATGGATTTATTTTGTATTTCTTTTTATTGCTATTTGACATCAATATTCTTCTTTATGTATTTATGTGAGATATCATGTCTTTTATTTATTTTTAAATTGATTTTTAATTCTTTTTGGTTCTTATTACTGTTAAAACATTTATTATATATTGTTTTTAAATCTTCCATATTTGAGAGAAAATAATCTCCCCAAACTTTTGTTTTTCTTTCATTTTAGTTCTTACCATCTTAAAACATATGGCTCTTCGCATGTGTTGGTGTGAAAACTCAGTGGCGTATAATGATAACCATTTATTTCTCACTCATGTGTCTGTGAGTTATCTGAAATTCAGCTGAACTAGACTGGGCACTGTCTACATAGCTGGTGTTTTTGTTTTTGTTTGTTTGTTTTTTGGCAGGATGACCCTATAGATATATCAATGTTTGGTTTCTTGGAGTAGGTTGCAACAGTGCTATAGTTGACTGGGCAAGATCTTGTGACTCCAATGATCACAGGCCTCAAGGTTAGATGTTTGCAGGTGAAAGGGAAAGGTGTCTTTTTGCTTGGGTTTACCCAACAGCACACCAGGGATAAGGATTTGGGTGCCAGTAGTTAGTTTATTTGGTAGGCAATTCCAGAAGCATAGTGAGAGAGTGGGGAAGGGAGAAAAGAAAGAAAAAACAGCCAATAAAATGTTCATTGATGAGCAGGTTACCACCATGGGCAGCTGGAGCTCTAACCTGCTGAAGACACTCTGAGAAACTACATAGAACACACCTTCAAATTATCCCCCAAATTATCAAGAGATTGAAGTGCCCACCTGCCAACTCCCATCATTCACTGGGGAAGGTTGCTCCTGGGATAGCAACTTCTGTTTTGTGTGGTCAGGGGGCTACAAAGTACAGAGAAAACCCTTAGAAAGAGGGATGCAATTATTATGGTAGGAAGTTGTCAGTGTGCAGGAAAATGTCCACCAAGCTGCAGGTAATCTCCGGGGTGGGACAAGAAGACATAGGCAGAACATCTGCCAAAAGAAGGTACTGGAATGCAGAGATTAAAATAAACCCAAGGATGTCATGACTCTTCCTATTAATTTCTACTGCGAACTCAGCTGGCCTTCAGTAAACACTTGTTATATTTAACCAAACCATTGGTTTTTTTTTTTACCAGAATGTGAACACCTTGCAGGTAGGGACAGAATGGTTGTCTTCCTTTCCCAACATTTAGTTCAGAGCCTGACACACCATTACTCAACAAATGATGGTGTAGGGAGGCAGTGTAGGAGAGTAGGGAGAGCTTGGCCTTTGGGGCTGGATAGACTGTGTAGGCTCTCATGGCTTGGTGATTTATATCATTGTTTTCCAGTGGGCAAGTTACTTGCTTCTCTTATTCTATTTCCTCATTTTCAACATTGAAATAGTGATGCTGGACTCAAATATTATTGTAAGAAGCAAATGAGTTAACAAATGTTCAGGGGCTGCTCTAGAATTTCTATATTGGGGGAACTTAGAGCAGACAGCAATCTAGACAGAAGGGAAAACAAGGCTAGGTACTTTGCAGAAGATTGAGATTATATCATTGGTTGGGGAAGAAATCCTTTCAAACACCCACTTGGTGCTTTCACAATATTTGTCTGATCCTTAGACTAGGGCTTAGCAGGTTACAGGCATTTAACCAAATGAAGATGTTATTATCAGGCTATTATGCACAAGATTGTCCTGGTTTGGAAATGTTGTTGTGCCGAGAGTATATTGATAGTGTTTTTATCTAGTGATACATAACTCTTCTTGCAATATAATGATGTGACTCCTGAAGTGGAAGCTTACAGTTCAAGGCAGAGGGTACCCTTGAAATCATTACTTTTTCCTTATATTCCTCTCATGTGAGTATCTGGGTTTGTGTGAGTGACTGTCAGTCTCAGGAATCAAGATTCAGAATAGGATGAGGAACCCAACCCAAAGCCTGAATGAGTGATGAGGTCAGGGTCCCTACCCTGGACATTGAGAATGGCCAATCCTGTCCCTGTAGAGTATAATCTCTGTAGCATAGGGAGACTTGGTGGATGGTGGTGTCGGGGAAATCAACAAATTCATCCTATACCACAGGATGGGGTCCAGCTGTGTCAATATGCTCACCATGTTTGCTGCTAGGTAGTTGGTGGGGTGTCTTGAAAAACTTGTAATAGGCTCCCCAGAGTAGGTGACAGTGGGGGATAAGGGACATGGTGGCTAGACATTGACTCTGAGTGATGAACATTCCATATCTGAGATCCGGGTTTCACTCTGCATGGATCGTAAGGCCTCTCAAGAGACCTCTCCACTCTTTTGTCTCTGAATGCAGAGCCACAAACCTGTAAGCAGCTTTGACTAGTATCTTTAGGGCCTGGCACCCAGCCAACAGGGATTTCAAATCAAGACAGGAAACAAAAAGAATTGTTAACCAAAGAGAGTAATGTTCTGAGCTATTCTAGTATATTGGTATTTTTCCTCCAAATTCAGTTTATTTTATTTTTTATTTGTGGAAGATCACATTTCTCCCCCCCGCCACACACACACATCCATCATCCTTACCCAGAGAAAACAGGGTATAGTCTTCCAGATCTTTTCTTATACATTATATAAATACATGTTTTAAATATTTAATTAGTTTTGTAAAAATAATTATACTTCCAATATCAATAGATACATTTTTTCAATATCATTTAACCTTGAGTTCATTCACCTTAAATAAATCTTAAAATAGAAAAAAATCTTTAAAAAATGAGGCACCAAAATTTAGTAAATCTCCTATTTATGGACAGTTATGTTATTTCCAACATTTAGATGTTATAAACAATACTTTGATCCTTGTTGCTAGATCTTTGTGATATCCTTAATTATCCTTAACTTGTTACTAAGTTCTCTTTCATATATATATATGAATATATATATATATATATTATCTCTTAGTCTCGCTGGGCCACATTCTGAAAAATTTTCTTGCTTACAGTTTACTAATTCTCTCTTAAGCTTTGTCTATTTAACCTTACTATTGAGATTTTATTTTCGATTTATCATATTTTGACTTTCCTAAAAGTTCCATTTTCCAAATCTGTCCCCTCCTTCTGATATTTTCTATTCATTTTTCAAAAATGTCTTTCTTTAATCATTTAAACACGATTTTTTATGGATTCTACTGTCCTTGTTTCTGATAACAACTTCTAATGCTCTTGTTCATAGTGGATTCTTTCCCCATGAGTTTTGCAGTTTTGGGCCATGAGCTCATCTTCTGTGGGACCTCATTGGGAATCCTGATGTAAGAATATGTCCCTTGAGGGCGCCTGGTTGTCTCAGTTGTTAAGCGTCTGCCTTTGGCTCGGGTCAGGATCCCAGAGTCCTGGGATCGAACCCCACATCAGGCTCCCTCTCTGCGGGAAGCCTGCTTCTCCCTCTCCCTCTGGACCTGCTTGTGTTCCCTCTCTCGCTGTTCTCTCTCTCTGTCTGTGTCAAATAAATAAATAAATAAATAAATAAATAAATAAAATCATTAAAACAAAAAAGAATATGTCCCTTGAGAGAGTTTTTCTGATAGCTTCTGCCAGGCACGCAATGGGTATTATCAACTCAGAACATGTTTTGTGTTAAGTTATAGACATGAGAATTCTAGTGTAAATCTGAATGCCAAATCCATGAAGTCAGACCTATGGTTATGAATTCTCAAAGTAGACTATTTTTTTTTCTCCATTTAGATCCTAGACAGAAAAATGTCATTGTCATTTTTCTCAGCCTTTGGGTGGATTGCTCTAGTTCAGCTTCTTACTTCTCACTGGCCAGAGTCCTTATCTGTGTCCCCTACATGGGTGTTAAAACCCAAACCTCTAAGTTATGAGGACAGAAAATGCCCATAGAACCTCCATAGTTTTAGCTCAGCTATTCCATCTTGAGATTCCAGGTTCCTTTTCATTGTTTTATGCCAAGCGACTTCCCTAACTTTCCTGCAGGCTCAGCTCTGCGTCTAAAAGGATCTTACGTTTTCTCTAGTATTTCCACTTTACAATGAGTTTCTGGTTGTTTAGACTGAAATGTTACCAGAAGCTAAAGGTCTTCAGTATTTCTGCAGTATTTCTCAGAGGAAGAATTTCAAATTTAAGAGGCATGAACATTTTTAGTGTATCTTGTACAGTAACATTTGATAGATAATACACAATGTGCAAAGCAGTTTGACCTTGGAAAATCTTACGAGTATAACTCAAGAGCACAACGATGAACACGGACAGTTTTGAAATAAGTTCTTGGCTCTTTGGCTAATTCAATCTGTCGCCTTATTTCTTTTCATATTAAGCATCTTTTTATCAAAACTTTTTTTTCTCAAGAAGCAAAAAAAGCGAGTGGCAAACTGTGAGGCTGTCTCTTAGATTTTTATTTCTGGTACTTTTCCCCTTTAACAGAACATCTGTCTCTTCATGAACTTTGGAAATATAAATCCAAAATGCCTGAACAGGAATGCTCATGGAATTCTGATGAACAAGAGTTTTCTGAAAACTTGTCCCCAGATTCTTACTTCTGCAAGGTGAGGACCTACTATATATAAATTCTATGTTCACATCACTCACATCTATATGTAAGGCTGGATGGTGAAAACAGAGGAAGACACTACATAGGCATGGGGCAGGAGTGAATTAGTGCACAAGCTGTTATTTTTAGTGGCTACCTCTCCTAGTCCTTAAACTGTCACTGAAGAGTAGCTTTGAACAAGCTGCAAACCCCTGAAAGGTCATAACCCAGGAGAGGAGAGACTCTAGGAACGTGCACCAGGGAAGATGCAGATGGATAAACAAGCCATAAAGTGAGCCATATTTTCTCTTTTCCAGCATTCACTGAAGAGCTGACCTCAGGCTATTACCCTGTGAAAGTGGAATTTTAAAAGAGCCAACCCCAAACAAACCTGTACTAATTCCTGGGTGACTGGCTTTCCCCACCGCTAATGAAACCCAGGAGGGTCCCAAAGTGAGGTGTGACAATTTGAGAGGCAGAGTGAAGATCACAGAAGTGAGAAACCTATCACCTTGCTTTTCCCATCCTGAGGAGCATACAGGCCAGACTCAGCATGCCCGAAGTTCTCATGGCCTGGACAGAGGTCCCACTGCCTAAGAGCTGCACGGGGAGGGACACCCAGCTTTGCAACACCCTATCCTCTAGCTGGCCCAGCTCAGCTTCTCAAAGGTGCCTTAGCTGAGGAGGGCTTTCAGATGTGACAGACCCTGCCCATGTCATTTCTGAGGAACCAGGTGAATGCATTCAAATGGAAGGAGGTGATGAGAACAAGAAAGGGTGTAAGTGGGTGTTCTGACCTGCAGGTTGGCTGGCTGTGCGATCATGCCTCTGGCCTCCATCACAGGAGTAGGGTTAGAGCTTGTAAGTTCTCCTCTATCTGATAGAGGTAAATGGGATGGTGTTGGAGCAGCTGGATCTCTAGGAGGTTGGGAGGAAAGCTGGATCTCTAGAAACTGAGATATCAGGGTGTTATCTGCCTCAAATCTGCTTCTTATCAATCTCCAGATACTCCCTTGGGTGGTGGAATCAGGCTCTGCCATTCTCCTCAGAATGTGTCCAAAGAGTCAGAGTTAAGTTACTCATCAGAGATAAGAGGTGGGCTTCCTCTGCACTCATTTTTCCTTTCTCACTTGTCAAAACCTAGAGCCTCAACCACACATGAAATGATCTATGTATGAAATGATTATGTCTTAAGGCTCTGTGGAGCCACAGGTAGGAAAATAGCCTGGGTCCTTGAAACGCTGTGTGGAGGAGTGTGCTTGCCAACCCCAGACACTAATTTTGACTTGTATCTATATGAGCAAAAAAATAGCCCATCACCTCATGTTAGGAAAGTTTACTGTACTTTAATTAATAAATTATCTTTCTGAGACTTCTTTGCATGGTACTCCTAGATAAATTCTGCTCTTTTCTGGATGCCATATCTGCCTTTAGTTTGGATGTATTTACATTTGAAGATTAGTTGAATAATTTTTAAAAGAAAGATTACTGAGGAAATAAACTTGCTGGACTTTTTATGCAAAAAAAGTCCCTATTTTGGCCTCTCTTAATTAGGTAGATTTTTCTAGATATAGAATTTTAGATTTAAAGCTATTTTCCCTCTGAATTTGAAGACATTGCTTCATTGTCTTTTTGTGTCCAGTAATGCTAATGAGACTTTATGATAGAAAAAGTGTTAGGGGATTCAAGCAATACATGGGTAGAAGACCAATGCAAATAGCCAATCCACACACAAACAAGAATGAATCACTAGTAAATGGGAATCAGACACTAATGAGAACCCATTTTCTTCTATCAGATTGACAAAGATTATAAAAATGGTAATACTCAGCATGGGCACAGATTGGAAAAATGAGTACTTGTATACACTGCTGATGGGTCTGAAACTGGAACAAAATTTCTGTAGGACATATTTTTTTTTTTATTTTATTTTTATTTTTTGAGAGAGAGAGAGAGCGCGCACGCGCTGGGGGTGGGGTTAGGGAGAGGAATAGAAGGAGAGAGAGAATCCCAAACATGCTTCACTCCCAGCGCAGAGCCTGATGCAAGGCTGATCCCATGACCCTGAGATCATGACTTGAGCCAAAAATAAGAGTGGGAACCCCAACTGACTGAGCCACCCAGGTCCCCTGGAGGACACATTTATAATACTCAGAAATAAAATCTATTACTTTTACCTTTGAAGCTGAGATTGTTTTTTTTTTCAAGCTGGAAACTTTTTAGTTCTTCTATCTTTGTGGTAGCAAAGTTTCATAAAGATGTGTTTAGGTGAAAAGCTATTTTTATTTATCAGCTCAGCACTTACTGGGCCATTTCCACCTTCTGTTTTGTTTCAGCCGCAGGGAAATAGTTCTTTTATTTCTTTGATTTTTTCCCCCTCTACCTTCAGTTTTCCTGATTTTTTCTTTCTCAAGTTATTATTAGATGGATATTGGTCCTCCCATATGGATCTATTATAGCTTTTAAATTTTCTCTTAGGTCTTTTTTTGTCCTTTGCCTTATATTCATTTTTCCCTTTAAAAAAAATTTTTTTTAGGGATGCCTGGGTGGCTCAGCCTGGTCTGCCTTTGGCTCAGGTCATGATCTCAGGGTACTGGGATCAACACATGCATTGGGCTCCTTGCTCAGTGGGGAGTCTGCTTCTCCCTCTGCTTGCCGCTCCCCCTGTTTGTGTTCACATTCTCTCTCTCTGACAAATAAATAAATAAAATCCTTAAAAAAAATTTTTTTAAAGTAATCTCCATGCTCAATGTGGGGCTCAAACTCAGCACCCCAACCAGATTTACATGCTCTACCAGCTGAACCAGCCAGGCACCCCTGTCCTTTCTTTTATATACTGAGATCTTAAAAAGTTTTCTTCTTTGCTTTCTTTTGGTTTATTTTCACCAAACATTTAAATATTTTAAATTTTTATGAACTCCAGTTCCTTTTCATATTAACCTATCTTGTTTTGTGCATGTGATTATCTTCATATAATTAGGCTGACCAACAAGGATACTAATTAGAATATTTAAAAAGTTCTCTTTCCCATAATTGTCTGTTTCTGTCACTAAATGTTTTTCTCTGTTTTCATGTTGGTCACTCATTTTGGTTTTGCTGATTTTCCTCAAATATATCTGGTAATCCCTGATCTTCTAATCTTATTCACCACTGAGGTCTATGTTGATTAATTTGAGTAGCTGGCATGTAACTTCTTTACTTGGCTTTTATAAAGAAAAGATAGTATAAATAAAGAGTTAAAATGTAATTTTAAAAACAATGTTATCTTATTAGAAATGGACTCACATTAATAAAATATTTTAACTTTTCTGTATAATATGCTGGTATTATTGACTATTGATAGGGAATAGATTTATCTATATAGGAAATCTATAACATTTGGTTGATCCCACTTAAAGTTGTCTCATTAATAAAATATCTTACAAATATATATTTTGAAGTTTTATCTAAGAATTTTTTGAGTTAAAAATCTCTTCATAGAAGACATGTATCATATGACCTCACTGATATGAGGAATACTTAATCTCAGGAAACAAACTGAGGTTTGGTGGAGTGGTGGGAGGTGGGAGGGATGGGGCGGCTGGGTGACAGACATTGGGGACGGTATGTGCTATGGTGAGCGCTGTGAATTGTGCAAGACTGTTGAATCACAGATCTGTACCTCTGAAACAAATAATACATTATATGTTAAAAAAAAAAAGAAGAAGAAGATAGCAGGAGGGGAAGAATGAAGGGGGGGAAATCGGAGGGGGAGATGAACCATGAGAGATGATGGATTCTGAAAAACAAACTGAGGGTTCTAGAGGGAAGGGGGAGTGGAAGGATGGGTTAGCCTGGTGATGGGTATTAAAGAGGGCATGTTCTGCATGGGGCACTGGGTGTTATACGCAAATAATGAATCATGGAACACTACATCAAAAACTAATGATGTAATGTATGGTTATTAACATAATAAAAAAATTAAAAATAATCTCTTCATAGATATATAGTTGAAAATGTTTTAGGGAAATTGAATAATATTTTTTAATATCAACACACTATTTTACACATATAGGAAAACCTATTGTGTCATAGATATCTATAATTTGTGACGATGATGTATTGATGCTTTATGTGGGCAGAGATGCTTTTATTTATTTTTTATTTTTATTATTATTTAATTTTATTTTTTAAAGATTTTATTTATTTATTTGAGAGAGAGACAGAAACAGAGACAGAGCATGCTCACTCGGGGAGGAGGCAGAGAGAGAGGAAGAAGCAGACTCCCTGCTAAGCAAGGAACCTGATGTCAGGCTCCATCCCAGGACCCTGAGATCATGACCTGAGTTGAAGGAAGACACTTAACCAACTGAACCACCTAGGTGTCCCTTCATTTTTTATTTTTTAAGATTTTATTTTTTTTTAAGTAATCTCTACACCCAGTGTGGGACTCGAACTTACAACCCCAAGATCAAGAGTCGCATGCTCTACTGACTGAGCTGGCCAGGTTCCCCTGGGCAGAGATGTTTTTAAAAAGACTGGCATAAAGTATATGAAACTGGTATGGACACTATTAAGACAGTTGCATGACAACTATAATTATTTACAAAATAGACACATTATGGGGAAATCATGTATTGTTGACAAAAGAGATTATTTTTCTTTTTAAAAACACTCCTAAACTGATTGGCTGCATCAGCCTGGTGAAAAATTTTCATTCAAAAGATGTCAAGATCTTTTTCCATGATCCCACATTGCTACCCATTCATTTTTCACACATGGAGCCTTGTTCCTGCTGGGGCTCACAGTCAAATTGTAGGCTACATTGATCTCATTACAGTGAAGCCATTACACTTCTTTCGGTCTTCCTTACAGATTTGCTCCATGCATGCTTAAAATCTGGGAAAAACATACTGGAGAAACAAAAAAGCAGCAATTTCCTTGCCTTATTCCTTGGCCAGTGATGAAGTAGAGAGCATGATGTGGTGATTGGAGCCAGACCTAAGCCTGGCCATGGGCATTGCAGCTGACCTAAACCTAATTAAGAAAGATCCTGAATAAACTTGGGTGAGATCCAAAATCACTAACCTCTTCAATCAATATTTTTGATATAAAAATCAGCATCTGGGCTGAGTAAAAGGGAGCACTGTTTCATGCCACAGCAAAAAAAAAAAAAAAAAAACAAAAAAACCCCAAAAAATCCCCTCTTGCTTCTACCTTGACCTCCTTATGTTAGATATCTGACTGATTTGTATCTGTGATAATTTTCAGAGCCAGTTGACTTACAAATGTCAAGTTCTGTCCTAAGCCCTGTCACAGACATCAGCCATTTCCAAACAGGTAAGTGGGTCTCACTTGTTCTCTTATTCCTGTTTGAATTACCCTGCTGGTATATAAAGTTTAGCTGAAATAATTTTGTAATAAATTTGACTGGAAAAGGAATATAGCATTCTCAGAAAAATAAAGCAAGGCCCTGTTGGAGCTTTGGAAGTCCTCTTTACATACTGCTAATCCCTGACAACTTCAAGAGACTGGCCTTCCAAGATGAGTCTACTCTTAATCTCTACGAGGGTATCCAGAGGATAATGAATAATCAGAGTTCTTAGTGGAGTGTCTGGCACATGAAAAGTGTCCAAAAAATGATTGACTTGCTATCTTTTAAGACACCACATACCTGCTTTAGAAATAATTCCTAGTCTTCATCTCCAGGAAATTCACAGGCAGGGTATGAGATAAAGAATGAAAAGATTAATATTTGACTCATGTCCATGCCTTTGTTATCCTAAAGACTACTTTTAATGAGGTTGAGACCAATTAAGGGACAGTTGAAGACATCTCTACCTTTTAGAGAGATTCAGTGAAATATTCCCTAATGAAATCATATGATTTCTGGGGCTTGCTTCAAAGTAATCTGTGAGTGGGGGAAATAGATGAAAAAGACTAGCCGTGAACTGATAATGTTTGAAGCTAGGTGATAGGTGCACATGGGTTCAATATACTATTCTCTCTCTCTTACTCTATGTTTACAATTTTCCATTTTAAAACTTTTTTAGAGGAGATGGATTAGAAATAATTATTTTTAAGTTGATGGAGTGCTGTCAGTTCAGAACCGAGTCCCTCCCCAAGAAGTGCCTTTGGTTGAATGGAATTGTCTTGGCCAAGGTAATGCCCTCCCCTACACCTCTACCTTTGTAACTTGTATCTAGTGATTAGCTGATGGCAGAAAGGACATAGAAGCCTGTCTCCCTTGTTTCACTTTGAGATAATTTAAAGGGCCATTTCTGTTGCATACCTCCCCATGGGATTGACTAAGGCCTTTCTATGATGAAATCGTAGTTAGGCGTCTCCCTTTTCCAATCCTGTCTCCTCGATCCATCCTAGATATTGTTGCACTGTATGTGGTCTCAGTGTTATGCTGGTAAAGGTTTAACAGATGGCTCTCCAGATCCCGAATTTGTAGTGTTTGCCGATTTCCATGGTGTAAATACTCTCAGCATGGTCAATTTCAAGCTACCAAGGTGATGTCACAGAAGAAGGAGTTGGGAACAGATGAACACATTGGTTCTTGTGACCCAGTTTGAGCCAGTGCCAGCCACCCTTGCCCATTTTCCTTAATGAAATTCTTAAATGCAAATCTCTATCTGAGTCTCTATTTAGGGTAATCCAAACTAACAAAGAACCATCAATTATTTTTTCTATTGTCTATTTTGGTGATTTGTCTATTAAAGAAATTAGTATTTCACAGGCAGAATGAAATGAAATTGGTTACCTCAAATGTTTCAGTGAAACACACACACACACACCCACCCGCCCCACAATACTGTAAGACAATGTCCCATAATAATTGCTTTGAAACGTTTAAAATACAGACGCCTTTAATTTCCAAAAATTACACAGCTGCTTGAGGTGTTCTGAGAAAACAGACTTCAAATATGTTGTTCATATGGAGACAAGGAAAAATGGCCAAGAAATCACCAGAGAAGTTCCAAATATAAATTTTGTTACTATTGCCATAAATCCAAGAGAATTAAAGTTTCCTCATCAAAAATTTTAAGTCAGAGTAAGCCACTTACAGTATTTGCTGTCTCTGAAGAAAATACAGAGGAGTATTGCATGTGTGAAGAACTGTTAAGACTTTCACCCTATTGGAGAGCTGTTGTTGGAATAAATAATCATAGGCAGATTATTCTTAATATCCAATTTTGTAGAAAGAGAAGGTACCTGGAAATGGGAACAAAATGTCTCACTGAGGAGAAAAGTTTGGAATAATTCACTTTACTTTAGTAGTATAAGCACCCTTAATTATCAACAAAGAATGAGGACAAAGTTTCTGTTATGTTATTAGAGACAACTGATCTATGCAAACAGAAGCTCCAACAGTGGTCCTCAAATTAGGGCATGATTAGAAGCCCCTAAGGAGGCTGGCTAAAATGTAAGTTCCTGGGCTCTTCCAATTCAGTGGAAGTCTGGCTGGGGGCCCAGGGACCTGCATTTTAATAAGCTTCTAGTAACTTCTGAAGCCCATGGTGTCTGTCAAACCAAAACATGCTGAAAGGCAATGTAGCCAAACATCCACAGTAACACAGTTCCATAATAGGATTAGGGATGTGTCTATGCCATTTCCCTGTTAAACAAATGTATCCCCCCTAAGAATATCAGTCTGGATCCTATATGTTCTGTTTCACTGAAGGCCACATCTTTTAAAACATCTTCCATCTATCTACCAACCAGCCAGATTCTCACCTCTGTACCTTTATACTCTTGCTTGCTCTGTAAAGGAAGGGGAAAGTGTGTGTGTGTGTGTATGTGTGTGTGTGTGTGTGTGCATGCACATGTGCATGCATGGGAGGGTTGGGGTACATAACAGAGTTTTGTTAGAAAATTCTCTTTCTCAACAGAGCCAACCAAAGGGACATTTTGGGCTGTGGTATAGTTACTGAGACTCAACAATCCCTATTGATTTGAAATTGTGGTTTTATGAACCTAGCAGTAGATGTTTTCTTATAAAAATTAAAAATTCTCATAATCACTCTTAGCCAACCTCATTCTATCTATGACATATACTCCTATATTACCAGCCCTATTGGATCTGAATCCCTCCTAATGTTCTCAGGAAGCATAGCATTTGGTTTATAGCTGTTCTCGTAAGTGTATTCAGTGTAGACCCTCTGACAGAGGTAGTTTTTCATTTTGTTTAAAAAATCTTGTACATGAGAATGTAATAAATTGTCCTAGGACTCTGGGATCTTGATGAAGCAGGAGTAATGTCCCCCTTGCTCCCCAGGCCAGTGGATAAATAATTATTTTCCTATCATGAGTTAGACTCAGGATCCTCCATAAAAGTAATAAAGATAGACGAATATTCCTGCTCACAAAAACACCCTAAAACCCAAAGGGTGGGTGTGAAGATGTGTATGAAGATCATGGACTAGAAAGGAAGGGGATGTTTACTGCTCAGTGTACCTCAGTAAGGGCCTCTTCCTCTACTGTTCTTTTTATAGGACTGAAGACATTTATGCATTTTGGACAATTAACTAGAATCAACTTCACTTAAACGCACATTTTCAAGAGAAAAGACTTTTTGGGGACATGTATACCACATATATTTTCTTTGCCTAAGTAATGGTGCACCAATGCATTGGGGAGAGTTGTAATTTAGTTATCAAAATTAGTCACTGGATGGGGCAACTGCATTGTCAGAACTCATTTCCTCTCCTCTTTTGCTGATAGTGATCCTTACAAATGTGTGTGAGAAACTTTATCGTTGTGATCACTTTTAAATTGATATACCTAGTAGCGGTTTTACTTTTCCCATAAAAAGCTTTCCATCTTTTAATCTGTTGTGAGCACCAGGCATGTTGCTCTCTCCAACACCAGTGCTCCTGGCTGGGTTTCTATCTCACTGCACAGCATGAAAGCTTGAGTCCATTTGTGTCACAAGTCAAACCTCTCTTGAAGTGATTTGTTTATACTGTCATTTGATGGAGTGGAATGTTCTGTAACTCATTCGAACTATTACAGAAGCTTTGCTAAAAGGTCACCACTGCTCTTTAGAGTTTCCAAATCTGGGAACCATCTGGGAGCTTGTTAAAGATAAGGTTTTCCACTGGCTTTTTCCATACCAACTAGAACCAATTAGCAAAAAGGGACTATTGCAGATAAGTTTGTGTTCACATTTAGAAAGAGAGAGAGAGACAGGCAGTCAGACAGAACAGAGGCAGAGAGATAGAGAGAGACAGAGAGAACTCAAGGAAATTACAGTTCTTTGCTCAATAGTGTGCAAGCCCACTTTACACCAAAATCGGATTGCATGTGCCAGCAGACGGTAAGGACTATTTAATAGGCCTGAACAGGGGTGTCAGTCTTAAAAATGTTAAATAGAATTTGCTTTTTAATGTCGTTTTTGAATTAATACATTCAAGTATAGGCTTGAGAGTCAACTCTAAAGGAAACTGCATCTCACCATTTACTCAAAATTTAATAGGAAAATGACAACTCATTCCTTAAAGTAATAAGGGTTATGTATGCAAGCTAAACATTCACTCTACATGGCACCAACAGCCTTCCAGTTGTTATAACATTACAGTTTGAGTCTAGGCCTGCAATTGGCTTGTGTTTGCTTTCTGCACCCTTCCTTATGAAACAAAAGTCTTGAATTTTCCAAACCTCAAAAGCTCAGCTGTAAAACTGTAGGAGACCAAGAAGAGGAAAAGGAGTTTCCTTCAAAGACGTCTGGAGTTACTGGCTGGCCAGTCCCGCTCTCTCCCTCCAAACATTAACTATAGCTTTTGACACTTGTCCTTGGAAAAAGTCCAAATGTGGCAAATGGTAGAAGCAAAATTTCTTTACCCTCCTGCCTGGAGCTCCCCATGATACAGATGAGTTCTAGCTGGGCCATTCATGGGTGAAACAAGGAGGTCAGCTACTGCGCACCACCCTTGCTCATGTCTGCAGATGAAATAAGTACACACATAGGGAGATCTACTGAATTAAAAATCAAAGCCCTCTCCTTTGGTTGGAATGCCTGAAAGAGTCTGGACCAAAGAGTCTGCACAGGAGCAGCTAAAACACAGGCTCATTGCCATTAAAAATGTTCTAGGAAGTGTGTGTGTGTGTGTGTGTGTGTGTGTGTGTGTGTGTGTGTGTGCGTGTGTGTGTATTTGTAGCAGGATACTTGGGAGAGGAGAAAGTTAAAATCTGGAACCATATTTTTGTCTCTGCAGTCCCGAGCTGGAGATATTAAAAACACAACCTTTCCTTCAGTTCAATTAAGCTGGTTTGGAAACCAAAATTGTCCTTAGAAAGGGGGGAGAAATCCATTTATATTCCTTTTGAGGCAAAATGGGGGTCTTTCGAGCAAAGTCTTTAGGTGCAATTCAGGACCAGGAAACTTAATCTTCCAGTTCAAAGCTTGTCTCATCGTAGAGTTCGGGGCGTGTTGACTTCCTGTGCCGAGAATATTTCAGTTGCAGAAGATCACCCATTTCATCCAGGTTTTCCAAAACCTGCAAAGAGATTGCGTTCCATCAGTTATTCTTTAAACTCCTAAGCCCCGCAGAGATACAATCTTCTTTTGCCAACTTCCTTGATTTTAAAGAAAAGGGGAAAGATCCAAATCATTAAGGTGTGGCTTATAAACCAGCCCTAGAGGAATGTTAGATGCTAATTAATTTTATTTCATATTCTTTAATAGTCTACCCCACATTATGAGTATTTAATTTGTTTTTGGGGTGTGAGGAAAGGAATAAAAGCATCTGACCAATGCTTACCCTTTCAGGCTTTATTTTAAAGTTTAATGACATATATATAACCTTGTGGAAGAAAGAGGTAAGGCTGCAGATTACATTTGGGTTTATGTCCTCATGACACAGCAAATCAACCTGGCCAGGGGCAAAATGGAACATTGCAGGAGCTGGTTAGTGTCCTCTTCTCTCTCCCATACTGCCCCAGCCACAGCTTTTAAACACTCATCTCTATGTTCCATGGAATCATAGGACTTAAAACCACAAAGGACCAAGAACTCATCTGTTTCAATTCTCTCAATTCAGGCAGATAAATGTATCCCCAATTTTCCAAAGAAACAACTGAGATGCAGAATATACAAAATGTAATTTTCCCATCTAGTGTATCACTAATCTTATGGTACTGGGCATGCCTTTTTAACACTTTTAGGCCTGTCTTGACCTGTCAAACGAGGTGGACAATATTAGGATCTAATGATTTGAAAAAGGTGAAGATGTTTGTTAATTCTGGAATGAATGACTAGTGAGCTTATGGGCTTTCCTCTTTGGGCAGTCTTTCAAACTGGCATCAAGTTCGATATCCACCAACATATGAAGAGTCATTTATTTCTGGGTGGTAGCATTATGGGTGGTTAAAATGTTTTTTTACTTTTTACTTCAATGTACTTCCTAAATTTTTGCATCAAATCTAGGCACTAAGACAAAGTAACAAAAGTTATATTTGAAATGACATCAAACCAAGATAGTGTCTATTGCTCTTGGCTGAAGTGGGGATGGAGTAGCTCAGAGTAAGGCATCTGTACACTGGGGGAGATGAGAGACAATTCATGGAAGGTGTGGGAGAACATAGGATTTCTAGTTATTTTAATCTCAGTCTTTTTAACTTCCATTTTTGTGTCTGCCATAAAATGTACATAATATATTGGCAGTGCATAAATAACTTATAAGTGGATTTATGTTGAAGCCCACTGATCAGATGATCTAGAGCACACCTGTACCCAAAAAAGGTAGGCATGAATTACAGAAGAAGCATCTTAGTAAGAGGGACCTGGGAAGGGCTTCTTCCCACATTTAGACTTCTGTTTGAGATGACTCTAAGGAAGCAGGGACCAGTCTAGGTTGATGCTGTTTTGAGCGGGAGAAGTTCAGTGATTGGCTCTATGCAGAATTCTTATGTGGCAGGTGGGAAGGTGAGGTCATTGGTAAAGGAGAAGTCATCACTCATGTTAGAAGAAAGAAATTCTAAGCCATTTTGTGTTTGTAGAGGGACCTCATCCCTGCCTTGTTCCAAACATGGTCATAGAAGGGACTTATTTAGTATGTATTTTCTGTGAGTGTTATATTCATTTAACTACCTCAATGTCCTGGCTATTCAAGGGTCATTTTTCACTTTCCCTAATGTGCATATTAAGGCATATGCTCACAATATTTTTATTGATATAGGTGCCTGATTTCAAAAGCTTAGAGGAATCTGTCTAGATGATGTCTCAGTGCTCCTTCCAAACCAGGTATTCAACAGGAATTAAGAACTTTCGAAGAGAATCCCGAGGTCTGATGTCTCCAGAATTGGGTATCCATGAATACCTCAATGCTGTTGGGGGTCGCAAAAAATACAAATCACCCACTGCTGTCCACCCCCTCCTCTCATCTCTGGGAGCATGCTCCCCGGTCATGTCCTTTCCTCTCCCATGTCTACTGCCTCTCTCTCGTTACTTTTTCCTCTCTTAATGTGTAAACATGCTCAAGTCTTTCAAGGGATTTTTAAACCTATTTTTTCTTGCTTTTGTAGTGAAACTTGGCTTTTTCTATTTAAAAGAAACAATTTGTTAAAATTAATTACTAGAAATATATACTCATTTTGGAGAACCTGGACAACATAAAAAACTCTAAAGAAAAATAACAACAAAGTTCACCCATCATCTCAAAACCTAGAGTTAGCTCAATTATTAGTGTGTCATGCAAGAAATTGTTATTATGTATGTACTCTGTAGTGGACACTGGTTTAAGTCCTAAGAATGTAATGGTGAAGCAGAAAGACATGGACACTGTGCATGTATAATTTATTATTTGAGCTCAAAGTATTCACTTTTTTATTCTTTGTAGAACTGTCTCCTAGTGTATGTATATATACATACATATGTATACATATATAATATACATGCACACATAACAATCCATAATACATGTTATATGTGCATGTATATTACACATATACACATAATTCATTCCCATCTTCATATGGAATAACTCATTCATATATAATGAATGACTTCATATAATCCCATATATAATTCCCACCTTCATGTTCCACAGTTGTCTATATTTCTTTTCCAAGATGAATTTATTCTGTCTGGTATTATCACTAGTTGCTTATTTATTAGTATCTCCTCTTAGAGTTTTTGCCCCAGCGTTTTGCACACAAGTAGACACTCAATGTGTTTGCTAAATTGCTTTGACATTAGGAGACAGTTTCATCAACCCCAAACTGATTGAGATGGCTTAGTTTTCTGCTCTTGCTCATTCACATAAAGATCAAAACCAAAGGACAGTGAAATGTGGTTATGAAATCATTAAAAGCTAGTGTAGGTCTGGATGATATGATGGACCTGTCTTTGTTATTGCTTTGCCAACATGTTGCTTAGTTGTGTCATATTTTCTTATGAGGATTTTGGTGGCTCTGAAAAGTGTCAGGTTGCGGGCGGTTCATGCTGAAATAGCATGTCAGATTAGCTTTTGCATTTAAGATCAAGTAAATGGCACAACATGTGGCTACTCAGTCAGTCTTTTTATGAAACCAAAACAATGCCTTGAGTCAAATCTTCACTAAACTCATTTTTCTTTTCTATCCCTCGAGTTGATCACATTGTTGGGCATTGTTGGCATAACCGTTTTTTTTTTTTTTTTTTGCAGTGAGATTTATGAGTGTTGGTTTTCTAAACCATCAAGAGAAATTTAGGGAACCTCAAGCAAGCTCAATAAAAGAATGTGCCCACAATGCAAGGTGCCATCACTGGTGGTTCTGTTGGCCTGTGGGGTACTCACCGTGTCTAGCATCTCCCGGGTATGTGCCGCTGAAACACAAAACCGAGCCCGAGCTTCTGCGAGGGGAGTAGCTGGAAATCCAACGACCACCACCCCAATTTTTCTGTTTAATAGATGCCTTGCAAAAGCCCTATGGGAAGGGTAAAAAAGAAGGTTAGCTGAGAGATGACAAAATTATGTGGCAAGAAAAAGAATATGGCTAATTGACATTTCTTATAACAATAAATAGAAGATGATTGAAATTACTAAACTTCTGTTACATGCAACTGACAAGAAAATGAGGCAGTTCCTTGATGGCACCCATATCTGAGGGTGTATATTATGCAGCCTGGCACACTCAGAACATTGTGAGTACTGTCTTTGACACTGAGCAGAAAATGCTGATGTACGTGACCCTGGTTTAATGAGTCAGCATTGATATAAAAATCCTTCGTCTGCAGAGTTCCTAGGAACAAAAACCCAACAGCTAACACAATGCAATTGCATAAAGAAAGAACGTATAGTATGTGTAAACTTGTATGTTTTAAAAACATAATACCAATAATAGAGTATGGAAATTTCAAGAAGACTATACTTTATGACTATTATTTGAGAACCAGGATCTGAGGGTCTGTGGGTGCTAATACTGAGCTGTATTCTCACTCCAGAGCCAAAGATTTTTTCCCTCATTAAATTGGAGAGGGAAAATAGTAAGGGTCTCCTCATTTTTGATTGTGTAAATGAATCCACCCAGGTATGTTCAAGGATAATAAACCCATTGACTGGATTAAAGGGGAAATGAGGCAAGGGGGACGCAGGGAAAGAAATGTGTACACACAGAGAGGCTGGTTGGTAGATGCAGCCTGTAGTACGTAGGTCATAACTACAAAGCTTTCTGACACAGGCTGTAAACTTCCTCAGTTGTCATTCCTTCCCCTTATCTGCTTCTAGACACTTTCTTTTTCAAAGCTAATCTCAGTAATGATTCTAGAATATTGATCTCTAAAAAGTCTGTAGATTTTTTGTGCTAAGACCTAAAATCAGACAAAAAGGCATGCGCCCCTAAGTGAATCTTTCCCCACTTTGTGCTCTGTTGTTCTCTGCAGGAAACATTACTTACTAAATGTCTCTGCCCACAAGCAAGGTAAATGCCTCAGAACTGTTCTTAGCATTAAGAGGATTCTGGTGTCCTTTTCTTAGGCTGGAAGCTGACAGCACCACAGAAACCTTCCAGTCATAACTCAGGAAGAATTCTTGAACTAGACGTGGAGAGCTAGCTTGTTCATTTACTCATTCCTCTTGCCATGGAACTGTCTGCCTTTTTGGTTGCCTCATGCAGAATGCATGCTATCAAATGAAGTGATGGAGATTGCAAGATCTACTGAACACACAGCCTCTCTGGCCCCGTGGCCCAGGAAAGGTAAGATTAGCCTTTGATTTGGATGAGGAAGATTAACAAGGAGATGAAGCTTTCTGAGAAAGCTTGAAAAACAGAGGCTGTTCTTTCTCTTTCTTGTTCACCCTATAGAAGGCTGCCCACGGAACTACACAGGATGAGAGCTCATAATTATCTGAGAAACAAGGCAAGTGCTTTTATTGCTAGAATACAAACCACCTGACCCATGATCTCAGGCTAGTTTTCAGGACTCCCCAAAGACCATTTTCACTGTCTGCGTGTTTCTCTTTGTACCAGAGGAAGTGAGTTTTGCCAACGAATGTAGAGCAAAATATATGACTGTTGATTCATTAGGCTAATCTGAGGTCTCCCTGGAGCACTTTCTGGCTTAAAATTTACACTACTAACCCTGGCCTCCTTCAGTTAATGTGTCTGATTGTCCTGAACATTTTATATAATGAGCCTCTGGGTTTGTACTCCCCAAAATAAATGAGAGCCAGTGTGAGCTGAAAGAAGCTAGACTACGTGGATAATAATAATAAAACGTTAGCACTGCATATGTGCAGCATCACTGCATCCTGTATGCCACCATCCTACAAGTGTATGATGAGACACATAGAAGGAGAATGTAAACTCTGTACCAGAGAGTAAATACAATATATTCTTGATTATTCAAGTGAATGTTTTATGGGTGAAATCACATGATATTGGACGTTGTAGAAGATTCCTGTGGTAGGGTTGCAATGAAACTTTGCTCAAAACGATACCTGGCTGGAGATCATAATTTCATTCTGCAGTAGGTGGACATGTGGAGAAATCATAGTGCTTTAATAAAAGCAAAGGGTTGAAAATGAGCAAATGAAAGAAGTGCTCATACACTGGCTTATACAATTAACTCCTTGTTTCAAAAGACTTTTCTCCATATAAACTTTCCATTGAAGAAATATCTGAGAAGAAAACAAAGCCAGGCGGCAGGGAAGCTCTTGGCAGCAACTCTGGCCAATAAGAGATGACATTACCTTTTGTAACTGACCTATTCTAAGTTTCCTTAGACAACTCAAGCAATTAGAGTGGTTTTTTCCCCATTTGCAGTGACTGAGGCCTTCTGATTCACCAAAGATGACATTGAGAGTTAAACTTATACTCTGTGTTTGCTTTAATGAAATGTGGATATCCCCCACTGTGGACTAAAGCTTCAGAGGCCATGCTATGCACTGAAAAGAGCTCTGGTGTAGGAGGCAAATGGAACTGGCTTTGAATTCTGGGCTCTACTGCTTGTACAACCTGAGTGACCCTTAGAAAGTAGTTTAACTTTTGTGGGTCTTGGTGCCCTTGTTTATAAACTAGGGCCAAGCATCCACCCTTGCTGGGTGATCGCTGGGTCTGATAGTCTTACTTAGCATAGAATCAGCATTCAGCCACATCAGATCCTCCTTAAATACCATCTTCACTGGAAGGCACTAGATGGTTTGACATATCATCCAGGGTTCAATATGGCATATTTGATTCATGCAATAGCAGGATCTCCACCTACTATTTTCCTGGAAGTTCTATTTTTATTAATGCAACCAAAGGTTGCAATAACTATTTTGGAGAGCCCATGCAACCATGGTGACCAAATCCTGCACACAGTTGAAACTAATAATAATAATCATTGTACTAGTAGAAGTCCCAGTAGTAGTAATAATAACCACCACTGATGAAGTGCTGATAGTACACCAAGTACTATATTAAGTGCCTTATATACTACTAATAATAACAGCTCCCACTTGGGGCTCCTATTTAAGAGACAACATACTTTATGCTGACAGACCTCATCTTGGTTAATTGAAACAATTATGAAATAGGTACTATTACATCCTATTTTAAAAATGAGAAAACTGGGGCTTCAGAAAGTTGGGCAACTTGTCCAAGATCCCCCAGCTAGCAAGAGGCAGAGTCAAATTCTTCTTCATTCCAAACTCCTCACTACACCAAGGAGCACAGTTTTTACACATAACACCCTCTGATTTCATTTTTCACATTAGCTGTTGTCCACAGAAGTATTCCCTCTCTCTTTCTGTTATTGCAAAATTCAATTCCTGAATTTAAATGCATTTGTTTTAACACTTCATGGACTCTTCTCAGGGCATGGATTCATGTTAAAATTCTATTTCCAGCCTTCACCAGCAAAGTTAGAATTATATGGCATGCTCCCTAGGACCACCCTCCAGCATTGTGCACTTTAGACTCTCAAAAATAAAACAAATTTATTTTGGTGTCTTCCTTTGAGCTAATGATAACATATTAGAGAGACATGTACTAAGCGTGGCATCTTTCTTCCACAAAATACCATTTTGCTAACCATGCTGAATAAACGTAGGTTTTCTTTTGTGCCTTCTGAAATTGGATGGTAAAGGGTTTGGGATCATATGCTACTTTGAGTCCCTGTTGCCATTCCTCCCTGTGGTAAGTACCAAGCAGTATCCTGTGGGACTTTTCTGTAGCTCACTATTCTCTTGACCACCCCATGCACTGTTAGCCTAACCCAGATCTGTGAACAAAGGGCCCACTGGCAGTAATGGTGTGGCATGCGAAAGAACTCACGTGTGTTTTTTAACTGTTTGTTATTTTGCTGTGGTGAAATGATGGAAGAGTGTATGCTGAAGAATTAACACAGTCCTATCTACCGTGAGTTCTCAACTGATAGCCCCGGAATCTCTTCTCTATACTTAAAATACTCTACCAATCTATTCAGACTCTTAAAGAGTCAAACAGAAATTTCCAAAAATGGGGTTATGTTGCAGGAGAGTTAGGACATCTAGAATCTTGTAAATATATGTTGACTATTACTTTCCACCATGCCCATGGTCAGACACCCAAATAAACATTTTATATTTAGAAAGGACTTTAATTAACTTCCTTTTAATAACAGAGGTAGTTAGTCTGTGGCAAGTTGGAGAATGGCTCATGTATAAAATTGTCTATGCCATATTGAGAAAAAGTCATTTTTCCTCTTTATGCAGTTGTTCTCATGCTCAATTTCAGAGTTGCAATCAATGGGAAACAACTCCACATAGATTTATAGGAGCGGCATTAAAATTTGGTGTTAAGAGCGTGAGCCTAAGTTTGGGTTTGCCTCTTGATATTCTCTTGATTTTACTACTGCTCGACTTGTATGACTTTAGGCAAACTATTTAATTGTCCTCAGCCTCAGTTTCCCCCACACTTGAAATAAGGCTTCCTTCTTCTGAGGATGGGCATGAAAGGTCAGTGGAGAAAGCACAGAGCCTGGTAATGTTGTTTCAAATGTTGGGAGAGATGGTCTCCAGAAGTTTTCCCTGAAAAAGACTGTGGGGCAGAAGGAGGCAAGGATCATCTCTAATTTACAGGTGAGGCCTAGGGGGTGACACCCAAATTCACAGGGCTTGAAAGTGGTGGGCACTTGATTCTCTTCTTAGAAGACCTCTTTGCTGATGGGCTGGCAGGTGGCTTCCAAGAAGCTATACAAGTGAATTCTGAACTCAGCATCCCATTCCAAGCACATAAACAATGCCCATGCTGAAAGAGCCTCACAGAGTCAGAAGCGCTGTCTTAGTCAGATCACCTTGGGGCTCCGGTATTATTCTGAGAGCCCGTTGTATACTCACGCTACTTTAGCAGGCATGTAAAGGAGCAGGGGAATGACGGGAGACTCCTCATTGCCATAGATAATGAATCCCATTTCATTCAGTCTCTGTCTGAAGTATCTTGTGTTTTTTGCAAGTTGCCTTACTCTCTGTAACCCTGAAAGAAGACAGGCATGAAATCCATCAATTTCCACCAGGAAGAGAGAAGCAAAGGTCAGACTGACTTGGCAAGCATTCTTAAGTCTTTCTGCAGGCCTGCATTATTAGCTGGGAGGGGGTCAAAATAGGCCAGGGAAATATCTTTTGGTGAGCAGGTGTGGGTACTGATGCCTGAGAGCTGTCCTGAGCTGGAAGTCAGGATCCAGGGTGGGGGTGCGGGAAGGTGCTGTTAGGTTCTGCTAGCAACTAAAGGCAGGCTAGCGTGTGGAGTGGGCAGAGAGTGTGTCTAGCAAGAAGAAACAAGATAAGCTATCTTTACTAGGTACCTACTGTGTATGGACTCTGTGCTAAGTGCTTTAAAGACATTAACTCAGGTGAAGGGAATGTGACAAGAAGTGACACAGACACAGACACACACATACCACACCACTTGTTGGTAGATGCTTTTCAGCCAAGCTGAGCTGGCCCATTAAGTTGCTTCTCATCCAAGTCTCTAATCAAAGAGCACTTCACCTAACCTGAGCTTGAAGGGGTAGCACATTCCTGAACAAAGATAGGTCCAGCTGAGACCAGAACTGTTTTGTGAGGCATTTGCTAGTGGTAGAGTAATAGAGGGAAAGGAATAGAGGGAAGGGAAGAAGGGGACCTCTGTTTTCCCCAAGCACCAAAAATGACAGCATGGGCTCCAAACAGAAGGTCAAGGAAGGTACATGTGTCCATTTCCAGGTTATTGGTACTTCAGCTCAAAAGCTTAGCCTCTGTCCCAGGGGGAGGTCACACATATGAGATGGCAAAGGGAATTAAAGAGTGGAAAGAGTTCTGAAGAAATCTGTCTACTCCATTACTGCCTCCAATGAGGCAAGTGGGCAAATCAGCCAAAACCAGAGTGTGTGTGCTTGATACAGAAGATTGAACAGAACTGGATATTTAAGTCCCCAGAAATCAGTCCAACGTTTGCATCTGATGCAAAGTGGCTGTTGAGCAGGAAGAGCTGCTACAGCTGACCACCATTATGATTGGTTGGGTGTCTATTCAAACTGATCAGAGTTCTTGCTTTACTAGTTTTTCAATATTCTGAACATCACTCCTGGGTGTCTGTAACTCTGCAGATGGAAAATGGGTTAAAATGTCAGTAAACATGTCAATCACGGTTCTCCAGTTCCTTCTTGGAGAAATGGCTCAGATTGTGTCTTGACAGAGGGTTGAGCAGTGGACATTTCCTGCTCAACATCTTTCCTCCAGGAACTCTTATGAGTGCTATAAAGAATGCTATGTGGTGCCGTGACGTTCAGGTAGAGTTGGCCCTGACTTTCCTCTTTGCTACAAGGATATCATATGACCAAGGCCTAGCCAATTGGAATACTCCATCCCCCTGATTATTGGTTCAATGATGAAATACAACCTGGGCCTATCAGAATCTTTCAGATCTGCTGAAGAAGTGTATGAATGAGTTCATCCTAAGCTACATGTTTGTCATCATATGGAGGAAACCTGCTTGAGAATGATGTTGACTCAGAAAGCCAAGGTACAAGACAGTAAGAGTCCTGATGGCATCATTGTAACCCTCGGGCCTAGCCATGCGTAAGTGAGTCTGTCCTTTGGACTGTCTGTTGTGTGAACCAATACATTTCTTTTTCTTAAGCTATTTGAGTTTATACAACCTATAACCAAATGTGTTCTGAGTAATACAGGTGGCCACTTATTGTATGGGGTTACCTCTAAAGGACAATAATAATAGCAACAACAACAGTAATTCTAGTTCACAAATACATAATGTTACCACTGTTATAAGCACTTGACATTTAATAATTTATTTAGTCCTCACAACAACTGTATTGAACTAGATGCTATAATCTCATGTTACACACAAAGAGAAGCCAAATAACTCACCCAAGTTCACATAGTTGGTAGGTAGCAGAGCCAGAATTTGAACCCAGGTAATTGGGTTCTAGAATCTGTGCTGTTAACCTCTACATTATGCCCAAGAGTAGCAATGGGTGATGTCTACCTAGATAATGGATGATAGCCAACTCTTCACTAAGCTCAATAAAATATACTCTTCCAGCTATTATGATCATTGTTATACCAAGTTTTTCTTGTAGAGGCAGTTCAGAAGTTGAGGGCTGAGCAAGCTTTCAGTAGCCTCATGTTGTGAGAAAGGGGATAAGACATCAGGGACTAGAGTCTGAGGCCTGCCACAGGGGAGGACTGGTGAACTCCCTTCACTTTGAGTGGGGAGCCTGAAGGGTTACTCCTGTGAAGTAAGGGTGAACCAGAAGTAGACAGGCTCCCAAAGGGCACATCCACTCCCAAAATAGTTCAGCTCTTCTAAGAGTTTTTCTTTGCTTACCAGGCCCAAATCTACTTGGCTTCTCTGACATCTTAAATGTGTTAACAATATATGCAAAGGAATGGAAATTTAGTGGAGTGGAACACCAACCAAGAAGGAGGGTGTTGAATTGTCCCTGTTTGTTTTCTGTTTCTACTCTTCACTCAACTCCAGTTCGCAAGGAAGACTCCTCTCTGACTCTGCCAGTAGACTGTGATAGAGAAAGCATCTGGGTTATTGTATTTTTTCAGGAAAGCTGATCTCTCAATTCCACCATGCTGGCCATAGCTAATGGATGCACAACACTCTTGATTGAAGGCCAGTCCGCTTGGGTGTTGGCCAGAGACTCATGACTTGTCTATCATGGGAACTTCACCAAAGAGATAATAAATATGAATTAAACCAATAAGAACCTCTTGCTGGTAGAGTATGAACATGAAAAATTTAGAGAAAGCCAACAATTGGTATTAAGACTAGAAACTGAAGGACATAGAAAAGCTTATTATCAGAATCTATAAGACATAGGATCCACTGGTCAGTGGCAGTGATGATAAACCATATAGAAGAGAAGTGGGCAGTGCAAGGTTAGTCAGTAGCAACTGGAAGAGAAGAAATAGAAACAGGGAAAAACACATAGTCAGTCTAGTGGGCAGACAGATATGACACCTAAAAATGCATGGAAAATTGCAACTCTTATGAGTGCTGTAAATAATGCTATGTGGTGTTATGAGAACCCATATTAGAGAGATTGGACCAAATCTGAGGAAGTCAATACATGGTGAGTGAGTTGAGATGGAAGGGTAGACCCATGTTAACAGGCAAAAAACTAGAGGGGAGCATTTCAAGTACAGGAAACAGGTGCAATGGTCCAGTGGTTTGTAGAAGAAAAGAGTGGTTGAGAACCGGGTAAGATGTTGTTAAGTGTTGGGCAAGATAAGGCAGGAGTGATGGGTAGATTTTCTAAAAAAAAAAAAAAAAAAAAAAAAAAAGAGGACAGGGATTGAAGAATCCAACATTTAGTGGTTGGGAAGAGAATAAACTTAAAAGGGAGACAAACAGAGCAATCAGGGTGGGAGAAGACAAATCAGGAGATGAAATACTGTTTACTGATTTTATCAACATGGCAATCATTGATAACCTTTACTTTTGGGGTTCCTGGTTGGGACTTTGGTTTTCAAGAAACAGGTAGCTGCAAATATGGCTTATTTTAATTCATATATGCTTTTATTTTCCCACTCATCCTCCTTCAAAAAGTAAAAGATAAGCCCTCAACCCTGAAATTCCAGATTTGCAACATGAATACAAGTAAGGGATTGGGAGAGGTATAGAACCATTTGTATACATTTTGCTTTGTAATATGCTGAAGTGTTCCTTGGAAACTTGTATGTGTATAGAAAGCAACCTCTTTGAAGGCCAGAACTAGAAATGAGGAGGAGAATATTTGTCTTCATTTAAAAGAAAATTTCATCTATACATTGAAACTGTGTATTTAGGTAGGTGAGAGCATAAGGAGTAGGGGGAGGTTGTGGAAGAAGAAGGGAATGAAAAAGAAGGACTGGGTAAGACTTGTTTTAAAGAAGGTGATTCAAATGAAGTCACAGAAATACATCTCAGCCACCAAAATGTATTCCATATGGCCTGTCGCCTTGTATGTTTAGCTCTTTTGTTGATCGTTAGCTGCACAATGAATAGATGACTTCATCAGGCTGGGTCTGATGATTCCTAAATGATCCCCCTCAAAGACTAGAAGGATTTCCTGGCCTGGAAGTGCATGAATGACTTAAATTGCTTTTCCCAATGGCATTATCTTTGTGCTTGCCCATAATGACTCATCTATCATTGGGCTGCCCAACTACTTAATTGGCCCCGTCTGTCCCCTTTGCCTTGATTAACCCAGGTAACTGGATCATCAGCTAATGTCATCACTTTACTGCTTCTAGATCTTTTGGAGAGTTGACCAAATAGATCAGAATATTGATCCCAAGGGTAGCTAACTCTTAAGAATTGCCCTGTCTTTTCTATCTTTGAATCATTTAGCATGGCATGGCTGACAAGCCATTATGATATACTTCGTGGTCACCATGTTTTCTCATATAGATCACTATTAATGCCTTTGAGGTCCTTTGTGTCAGCCAAGATACAGCTCCTTTCAATTACTCTATCGCTCACTCTTTAAAATTGGAAACATTCTACTCTTGTAGGGCCTGGGGGCAGAGAGGAATTTATCCATATAAAATGCTACTCATCTAGGCAGGATGTGGGTGATTTTATTAATTATGGTGTGCTTTGAGATCCTTGTTTGAAGAGTGTTTTGTAAGAATAGGAGGAATTTTTATCATTTGTCTTTTTGTACAGGGATGGCCATGCCAGGGTGGCATGGAGATTGGGCATTGCAGTCACATTCCCTACCTAACACTCAAAGTCTCTAATTCAAGCATTTCTGGTTCTTCTTTCACACATCAGGCAGAAGACAGGGAATGTCTCTGCTCAGATAGTTAAGTAAATGAGTTGATCTCTTATGTAGGGTTCTGGAGAGTTTATATGTTTATTTTGCTATATTCTGGGTTCTCTGAAAAAGGAAGAGGCTTTGAAGTTAAATGGACTAAAAAAATTGAACTCCATCGGGACAATATAAGGCCTTAAAACCTCAGTTTTACCTGTAAAATACAGATAAATAAACTCATCACCCAGAAAGGTTGGTAGAAATAAAGGGGTTAATGCAGAAACATGATTTGTATGTACCTGGGATGCAGTAGGTATTTGGAAGTCTAATTATATTTTTTTCCATAGGACAGTAGCTCCTAGCAACCTCAATGGCACCTCAGAATCATCTGGATAGCTTGGCAAAATCCCATGCCCAGACTGCAACCCAGACCAATTGAATCAGTATTAAATCGATATAAACCCGGACGGGACCAGGCATGAATTTTGGTTTCTACAAGTTGTAGCCATGGAGACCTGGATGTCTCAGTAATAGCCGCCATTGCCAGTCGAAGTCCAAAAGCCATCCACGTCTGTGTTAAGTACCTGACTGTGTCGGCTATGACTTATTTCTTAGTTGGATGTGGAAAATAAAAGATGAGCATATGTCCTGGCCTCTTGTTTGACACGATTACCTCCCAGCAGTTAATCAGTGCTTGGGTGCTTGGAGAGTACATTTTGTGGGGATGACCTGCTTCCCTGACAGCTATGTGCTCCAAAGTGCTCATTCGACTTGAGATCAACCCAACTGTCAACCTCCCGCCTCTCATGAGGCTGGATAAAAATCCAGCTGACCTGTACACTGCTGTTCTACCCATTCAGATTTCTAGCTCTGCCAACTTGAGAGGTGGGCTAGGTTAACGGAGGCCACAAATACTTTAACCTTCTCTCCAATGCTGTTAAAACAAAAACAGCTGGGGCAGGGGAAGGAAAACAAATAAAACACAAAGCATCCCACTACAAAGCTTTGCAGTCCCCTAATAAAAACAATCGTCTGTGGCGTTTCCAAAAATATGCTTGGGACAACTCAATCTCCAGAGGGCTAGAAGGCACTGCAGACAGTGGAGACTCCCGGAATGACCTGTCAAAAGCTAAAGAAGGAAAATTTGTTGTCTGCTAAACCATCGGCATGCAAAAAAACAGAGAGGCATTTCCCTCTGAAAGACTAAGTGAAAGAGGCTGATTTCATGAGCTTGGGAGCCAACACGGGTGCCACTCTCTATTTTCTGCAGATTTTGCAAGCTTACTTGGTAACAGAGGAAACATGAATGTGCCCAGATGCCACAGAGTGACTTATTTTTATTATTTCCCAGGTTTAAAAATGCACTAAAGAAATACATGCTGCTATCCCTCCCTAAATTATTTAGCACACCTCCATGATGGTCGGAATACAGACTGGACAACCTCAAACATGCTCTTAGGCAGCATTGCTTGGAAACTGTTGTCCTTTTTTTTTTTTTTTTTTTAAGAGATGGGAAGAGTCTCTCCATAAAACATCTCTTACAATTTAAGAAGTCGATCTTTCTAAAAATATCACATTGATATTAAAGAATACCTGAATGGTCTGAGAATGCCTCATCTTCTTGCCTCTTGCCCCTTCTTTGTCCATTCGCTTATGGTTTCTCCCCCTGGCATGGTGGGGCAGGGGGGTGGTGGTGCTGGTGGTGGGACTGGGGAGCGACCTTGGAATAAAGTGTCAATGTGACAGCAGGAACCCAGTGGTCTGTTATTTTAAGCTCTGGACACCAGACAGGACATTTTGTTTGCAACACACTTAGGGGCAAAGTGATCTCAGCAAAGATCAAGAGGCTACAGAGCAGCAAGAATCATAAGAATCACATTAGCAGTGACAAGCTTCCCGGTGGGATGGAGAAAATTGTTTGGAGTGGTTTGTTGAGAGGAACACACATTTTTATCAGGCACTGAAGCTCTCCCTTTTGATGTCTGGATTCCAAGGTTACAGCATGTTTTATAGTCACATACACATGTTCCAATGACTCTTCAGGCCACTTAGTCATACCCCCGGGGAATGCACGCAGGAGCAGGGAGGCTGGACATCAAGGGTGGACAGATGTCTGCACAACCTAATTTCAAGGACCCCGGGTGGCCGCCGCTGCCTGCACCTCCCTACCCACTGCTCACGTACACCATCAGGAGTTTCATCCACAAGGAGAGGTGTGAATGGACAGGTCTTGTGTACCTATTATGAGCCAGAAACTGTGTTTTGGGGCCCTCTTCACAGACACAGAAACTGAGGCTGGGAGATCATTAATGCATTACCCAGCTGACCTGGAAACTGGCCGTACCTCCTGATCTAATCCAAGTCTGCTCTTTGGAGAGAAGCTGGTAAACTCATTTCTGATGAGGTGTGAATTCCATGATTCATGGATTCACACGTTTTACAAATGAAAAGTATTCACTATGTTCAGGAGCTGGACCAGCTGCAAAGGTGAAGTAGAAGATGAGAACATTCTGAGGCTCTTTGGAAAGAAATGATCTGATGGAAGACAGGACAGGTAGCAAATAATATACAATTGAGCGCAAGAGCCTTAAGAAAGATCTAGACAGAGTTGGCAGGCTTTTCACATACTAGTGCTTCCTGAATCCTTACAGAATGAATGATAAGATTTAATATTTAAGTAGAGAGCAGTGTCTTAGCAAGTCATGAATTGTGGAATTTTACACATTAAATGGGGTAATTTGGGAGGCTAGGGGTCTTCTGGGAACTTTGTAAATCAGTGATTCTTAAGCAGAGGAACACACCAATGATTCTTAAGCAGAGGAACACACCAGAGTGTTCCGGGAATATTTGTTTTTCTAGAATACATATAATAAAGCTCCCCCCGCATAGAGATTCTGCTCCAGACAGACTACTGGTATAACTGTGTTGTGCACCAGTTAAGAATCATTGCTTGAAGGCATAACTTCTATTGTGGGTGATGGTTCTACAAAGATACTAAGGCTGATCCTAACTGAAGACACCAGAGAGCAATTTCATTCCAGAATATTTTGTACTCCGGCAACAGATCTGTACATAAGGTTCCACCTGCCCTTTCCTTTTTTTTTTTAATGAAGATGAGCAAGTGACTCATCATCTCTGAGCCTTCATTTACTGATCTATTAAATAGGGATGATAGCAATAACTTCCCCACCTATTGGAATGCTCTATGGAAGAAATGCTCTGGGATTTTGGAGCAAAGAGCTAGAGGGGGTAAGTTAACATCATGTGCATTTAAGTTTGGAGGTGGGGGGGCACATGGAAAATGGGTAACTCACTTGCCATAATGTTTGTATCACAGTTGTGAGAAAGATCAGTGAAGTCAGACCACTGACAGCTGTGAATTGGCACCCTAGGATTTGGAAGGTTTGGGTGAGTAATAGGGAGCCATGGCAGCATCACGAACAGGACATGTCATGTTCTGAGGGGGTTTGGGAAGAGGAAGCTCATGGTGTATAGCATGTGGATTAGGATGAGGGAAAAACTGGAGGTGGCAAGACAAGTAGGAAGCCAGAGTGGCAGCAAAGGTCTGAAGTGGGTGAGGAGGTGTGTGTCAGCAACTGTTCTGATCTGTGGCAGGAAGGCAAAGGAGGCGGCAAAGGACAGGTCCTGGGCTGAGCAACTGGGTTAATGGGGTCCCCTGAAAGGTCTCTGAGAAATGATGCAAGTTAAAGTGGCCACCAGCAAGTCCCACTGAGGCAGCTACCGACGTGATTCAAACCTCTGGCTTTCAAAGTGTCCGCTGAGGGTGCGCTGGAGAAGCCTCAGACAGGGGGTGTGGGGAGGAATTGAGGGAAGGCTCAGCAGAAGGCAGATCAGACTGCCCTGCCCCGGCTACAACAAATAGCATCAAGGCCAAGTACTCAAGGACTCTGAGCCCAATTTCCTGGGTCCAAAATCAGCTCTACCATTTCGAGCAAGGCACTTCATCTTTCTGTAACTTAGGATCTTCACCTATAAAATGGGAATAACAACAATGTAATAATAATAATATCCATTACATTCTGCTCTGTGGATTAAATTTTTAGCACTTAGAATAGCGCCTGGCACACGATAAGCCCTATATGAGCATTGTAAAATTTAAAAACTAGAAATAGCTTATAAAATGGACTTCCATATACATTTCATTTGAAAAAAAAATTCTATAGTTCAAAAATGTTGAAAACTATTCATTTGAACCAAAGAGCAGACAGACTGACTTGGATTTGCGCTGTAGGGCTGTGCCCCTGAACTCAGTGAAGGTAGCCTGTGGCACCTGCACCCAATCTGGCTGTTCCTGTGCCCTTCTCAGTTTTTTGTTTGTTTGTTGTATTTTTTGTGGGATATTTTGGTGTCTGGACATGTCTTCCAACAGCTTCTTATCCACCAGAATTAAGTGTTCACCGGAATAATTTTCATTTTCAGTATTCAAGTTGAAGCGTATGGTCACTGGAAATCTAACTATATTCAGTCCTCCTATTTTAGAAGAGTAAAATAAATTTTAGGGACATTAACCAGTACTTAAAACCTGGACAGGTGAGCCTTTAGAAGGGACTGGGCTCTCCCCGAAGAAAGAGATTCAAGAAGAGAGGCGGATCTGAGGCAAGGGAGATTCTCCATTGCTGGCTTTGAGGTGGAGGGGCTACGTGATAAGGAGTTCAGGAGGTCTCTAGGAGCGGAGAGGGGCCAGCTCACAGCTGGCAAGGAAATGGGGACCTCACTCTAGCACCCCCAAAACTGGATTCTGCCACAAACACGTGAGCTTGGAAGAGGAGCCTGAGCTCCAGAGGAGAGGCCAGCCACAGACACCTTGATTTGGCCTTGAGCAGAGAACAAATTGTGCCCAGACTCCTGACCCAAGGAGACCGTGAGATAATAAATGATGTTGTTTTAAGCTACTAAATTTGTGGTAATTTGTTATGCAGAAATAGAAAACTAATACAGTCGTTCTCTCTAGCCCAGAGCACAAGCTGGGCTTCTCCAGGCACAAATCCACCTGCTTAAGCCTCCCCAGCTGTGGCCAGTAGGGTAGCTGGTTTTCTCCACAACTTATCTGGTCAAGAGTGGGGCTGGGGCATGGCACCCATGGCGTTTGGGGTTTTTGCTGCTTAGTTGAACATGAACCAGTGATGGGGAAAAACACGGATCAATGTGGAACAGTGGCATCCCTTCACCCTCTGAGACGCTACAGCTGGAATCGCGTTCTTTCCTTCTCCAGTTGTGCTGAGCCAACATGGAATCCCACGTGTGTTCCATCACAGACTCCCCCATCTCAGCATCCATCCACACAGAGGAGACAAAAGCCAAGAGGAAGCTTCTGTAGCAACTCATGGTGTAAAAGGATATCTTGTTTGTAGGGCGGGTGGAAGGAAGTGGCCACACTAACCTTTTGCCCCAGTACCATCTAAAAGACAAACAGATCCTCTTTACACTCCTGCTAGGGAAATTTTGTAAGGCCTCAAAGCAAGTGCAGAATTTACGGAGCTGCCCTAAACCTCCACCCTTGCCTAACTCTCAAGGTGAAATAAACGAAGGGATGGAAGTTCTGGCGACCCAC
Organism: Eumetopias jubatus; assembly: GCF_037043125.1. Taxonomy (NCBI): domain Eukaryota; kingdom Metazoa; phylum Chordata; class Mammalia; order Carnivora; family Otariidae; genus Eumetopias; species Eumetopias jubatus. The sequence continues at coordinate 102,071,460 of NW_028274815.1, forward strand.
AACCCGACAAGCCTCCCCTCCTCACCGGCATTCAGTTTGCTGGCTATTTCTGTGTTTATGGGATAAACCCAAGCTGTCCTATGTGCACAGAAGCATCAATAGGGCAGAGAGTCAATGCCTGTCATTTGGCTGGTCAGCCCAACCTGTGGTCCACACATACAAAAAGAGTTCAGGTAGGACTTTCTACACCCCGCCCCCGCAACACAGGTGATTAATCACGAGGGAGGCAACCCCTCAGTTGAAAGCCAGCAGAGCATAGCACCCGGCCATCTGTTTTGTATTAGCTGTTGCTGAAATGCCAGTGGCCTGAAACCTTTAGAAAGCGCAGAAAGCCCCGAGCCTCTTTCTCTGCCTCTGTCTGGTCCCCAGTGGGTAACCAAGCACATATCTTCAGGAAGCAGCAGCTAACGCCTCCCTCAGCAATGCCTGGGCCCTTGGAGGGCCCGATTCAGGTGGGGTTCTCCACAGACCCCGCTCACATTCACTGAGGGACTTCCAAGGGGCCGAACAGAACAGCATGTTGCTGGGTTTGAGGGGAGAAAAGAAACTGTAGGAAGCTGATCTTGGATCTGCTCTCTGCCCAGGTAGGTGCTAAGAAACGTGAGACCTTTTAAAATCGCATGTCTCGTTATTAGTTTCTTTTGTTTTTTTGGGTGTTATTTTGGTGTTCACTGCCTCTTCCTCCCTTTGAGGAAGACACAGAATTCCTGGTGAAGAGTAAATGAGCAAGGACAGTCTCAGAAAAGCTTGGTGATGCAGATGGATTGGGATAGTCTGCAGCTCCCACACAGCACTGAAGAAAAGCAACAGCTTCCGAGGGAAGTTTGTGACTGTATCTCATGTCAAATATAAACAGTAAGAAAGTGAGAAAATTTGACTGGAGAGCAAACTGCTGTCACCCAGCATACTCCTCCCGCTTCCCCCCCCTCCCCCAAGCGGGAAATCTTCCCAGTTAGTCACTCCCATTTTTAAACCTATCAAACTCAAGTGTAAAAATATGCATGCCCTGTTCCAGGACCCAGAGCAAAGGTCCAAGGTCACAGCTGGAAGGCGCTGGTGCCACTTTCTCCAAGTCCATGTCGAGTTAGAAGCAGGGTCAACACCTCACCTGCCAATCTCATGATAAAAGTTCACAAATGACCAGGATGAATGAAATAATCCATACAAAATGATTTAAAGATGAGGCATGTTCGTATTTTCCAGTTCGAGTGTATTATATTTTAAGCCTCACTCTTTTTTTTCTTTTATCCTTAGGTTTTCTCTCCCGAGGGTGAAAAAAAAAGGAAAACGATGGAGATTCATAAATTAATGAAGTTCCTTGAAAGACCTTGCCATTGTATTCCACTCTTTCTCTTAATAACTAAATTAAAAAACAGGTTAAGCCTTCAAAAAATTTGTTTTGCAAATCTCAAATACAGGACAGCATGAACAACCTGGAGTGAGCTTGCCCATGTAGATATAACAGAAAAAACAGTGCTTCTCAAAGTAGATGAAATGCTTCAAGCAATGTGGGGCAGAATCATATCTTCACATGAACTCAATCTTGACATGAATTCTAGTTTTATTTCTTTATCTGGTGCAGAGTGATGAGTCACCTTGACTAGTCACCTGCTGGGTGCTGGTGTGATGAACATCAAAGGTTCAATCCTTCTTCAAGTCTCTTAGCCTCCTTTAAGTCCATGATCCCCAAAGACCATAATGGTCTGAGTGTGAGGTTTGGGGTGGTTCAAAATGAACCCCTCCATTTCAGATAACTAGCCTAAATGTGCATGTTTATAAATCGCATGTTTTAAATTGCAATGTTCTATGTTTTGTCCCATCACATTTCCCCCTCAAAAAAAAAAAGTCCTACTTGTCTGAGAGTATGTTACTATTTCCAAAATATACGTTCTTCCCTGTTTTGGCCTGACTTCCAGAACTGTCCCAATTTCATATCATTTTAATGTCTTCTGGGGAAACATTATGCCCAGGGTCCATTTTCTACCTCCAAAAAGTGTACAGTACTGGGGATTTTAGCAACAAAGTAATGATAATGATCTTAATACCTGCTGTGGCCTGGGACTAGGTTCTGTGCAAAAGAAGCAGGGATGGTTGTAGTAAAATCCAGACTAGGAGCCCTGAGAGTCTCTATAAAAGGAAAAGAGATTCATCTTCAGTCCTTTGGACTTTGTTTTTCTCGTTTTCTTAGGTACTTTTATTCCATTCCAGGTCAAGAGTTTATTTACTCAGTCAATAGGGAAAGATTGGGAAACTGTCTAAAATATACAATGTCTTCCTACAGTATACATCCATCAAAAGTCTGGGAAAAAGAATGTCCTGGACTGAGTTTAAGTACTGTGGCAAAGCCTGACTAGCTATTCACTGAACCCATTTCCTTCTAGGCAGACAGTTATTTCATTTCCCTGGCTCCTCTGTGGTCAGGCAAGGTCATGTGGCTGAGTCATGGCCAATAGAATGTGGGCAGAAATGAAATGTGCCTTTCCAGTTACGGCCCATGAAAACATTGCATACACCATCCCCTCTGCTCCCTACCCCTTCAGTGGCAAGCTTGGAAGCCACATGTTGAAGCTGGAGAAGCTACAAGATGCAAGGAGGTTGGATTCCTGGAAGAGAACTACCTATGCAATAGGAACACCCATTTTGGACTTTGTATGACCAAAAAAATAAATTTTTTATTGTGTTAAGTCACTAATATATTGGAGTTTATCTGTTACAGCAACAAATTACCGTAACTAATACCAGCCTTATAAGACTGTGTATATCATGAACACTTTTAAGGGTTGAAAATCCTAATGCCCTTCTACTTTTCATTGGCTAAATGGTATAAAGGGAAACTGTAATTTTTGTGTGAGAATTTTAGTTTCTCAACCTCTCATTACTAGACACCAAGTAATGTCATGAAAACATGAAGTTTCTTGACTGAAAAAGATCCTAAGTGCAAACCATCATTAAGATGGAGGAGGGGAGAGAAGGAGCATTCCACCCCCCACCCCCCCACCCCCGCTTCAGCATACTCAGTGGAAAATGCCATTTTGGATGCCTAAGAATCAACCTATTCTCCTCTATTTTAGATATGTACTTTGCCTCGGACAGAGAGGATTAGCTGGCCAGTCCTTGCTGATTACTGTGTATAAAAAAGTCACATGCACTTTTGAGCTTTGGATGTCTCCATAGGAAACGTTAAGTAAGGGATTCAGCTAACTGCTCGGATAATTAAAGGAAAAACTCTATTTTTGTTTCTGCTATTTGGGTAGCATTGGCTTGAATTACCCAGCTTACTCACCTCTGTATTAGATGGTGTCTAGACAGAGCCTTAATATATGTGATAATATAAAACCATTCATTTATCAAAAGAATAGAAAAGGAACCCTAGATTTTGGCCCATACATGTGCCTATCGAGGAAGTGATTCTAACTCCAGTATTTGAACCAAAATAATTCTATAAGTGATCTCTAAAGAAACCATAATTGTTTATAGGTGGTGATTAGGTTCTAAGCTTTGTCCTGGAAATCTGTTTAGCCCCAAATCTAGTCACTGAGTATTCATTCATTTACATATTTGATGCTTAAGACACAATTAATTAACCAAACGCTAACTATTTGGAAGGCTGGGTTGGGGGTGTGTGGCTAACACAGTAGGGAAACATTGCAGGAGATGGAGGAGGGAAGCAATATTTTCTGAATGCAGTCATTGAGATAGGGCTTAGAAGGTCAAATAGGGGTTAGGAGATGAAGACTGGGTATAAGTGGGGGGCACCTGGGTGGCTCAGTCAGTTAAGCATCTGACTTGGGCTCCTGTCATGATCTCAGGGTCCTGGGATCAAGCCCCGCATTGGGCTCCTCACTTAGCAGGGAGTCTGCTTGGCACTCTCTCTCTCCCTTTCTCCATTTTCCCTTCTCCGCCTGCCCCACTCCCCACTCATGCTTGCTCTCTCTCAAATAAATAAATACAATCTTAAAAAAATAGGTATAAATGGGTTGTGGGGAGAGATGAAGGCCTTCTAGATAGAGGAGATATCATGAGCATAGATAAGGGAGGTACCAATGCCTGGTGAATAGTTGGTGGGATATGGCCAAAGATTACACTGAACGGGGTGATTCGTTCTGTCAACATTTCTTGCTTGGGGTTGGGGACAGTATCCCTGTCCTCACGGCATTTGTATTCTCCTGAGGGAGACAGACAATAACCAAGGAAGTAGCAGGTGCTGATAAGTACTATGAAGAAAAATGGTGCAGAACAGGGAAGTAGAGAGCATAGCCCACAAAGAAGAGGGTGATATCTTAGAAAAGGGTGGTTAGGGTTGGTGGCAGGAGTTAGAAAGGTCGTTCCATCATGAACTCCCATTCCAAGATGTCCTGAGTCCAAATTTCATCTGGGCCCTGAGTTTCGTTCTGAGCCTGTTCTGAGAGATGAGAGGAGTGGCAGAAAGCACAAGGCATTTGTGTCTGGGGTCAGGAGCAAGGAAGGTCTTATGCGGTGGTCAAGGGATGAAAATGAGGAAAGGTTGCAAGCCTCTGGGGAATCAGAGAAAGTCCCAATTGTTTTCTTTCAATTTGAAGAGAATTCTCTCTTTGTCTGTGAGGCTAAGAAAAATTTTATCAGTGCCAATTTTTTACTTACCTGGTGATTTTAAACGTGATCTAAACTTGTTCAACGAACAATATGTGCCCCCTTTCCATTAATTTCTCCTTTTTGCATAGAAACCAGTCATCTTTAGCCCCTCAGATATTCTCAGTGATTAGAACCAGAGATTTTGCAACGAAGGGACAGAATACTCAGTTTTAATTTTAGAATAGGCAATGTCACCATAGAATAGTGACACTGTAATATGACCAAACGTAGATTTAAAAGACATCACCTCCTCATTTCAGGAATGGAGAAACTTTCCATCCCAGAGGCTGATTGATACTCAGAGGGAAAAAGGAGAGCAATCCCATTAGCTGAGAGCCTTCATTCCCCAACCCTGCCAAAGGCAGCATGGGATGTGCAAACAGAGTTCTGGGGCCCAGGTAGGACTTCTCCACAGATGGAATGTTTTGAATACTTCCCAAGTCAAGCAGGAAATAAAATCTCAGGAAGATTTAGTGTGAGGAGGCCCTCTGTTGGGGAGTGTGTCTATTTAATACTTCCTCCTCAGATCCTGGGCCCATCAAGGTTTTGATTTGCCAATGGGCAAAGGAAGACAGCTTGAGGAAGAATTCCTTGTATTGGCACAATGGCTGGGGGTACTTAGCTTTCATTTGCAGACTCAATTTCTGCATCCTCCCTTAGCCTTATTGCTCAAGTTCACCAAAACCAAAATTTCCAGGCTCTGTTAGGCTTGTTAAGCCTTCTCTTCATATTGAAAGTAGAGAATTGAGGCAATTATCTGGATAATATCTAAGTTTGATCAGTAATATCTAAGACGACTGAAGAAGGATCCTAGTAATACTGTGGCTATTTGTGTTGTCCTCTTGTAGCAATAATCTCTGCATACTACCTTCAGAAAATATCAAATTAATAATACAAAACACCCTATTGTTTTTCCATCCTGTCAAATTCCCATAGCTTTGAGGATCCTATGTAGTGAATTGCCTTATTTCCAGGAAGAACACAATTCATTATTTCATCTTAATTTTACCTTTAGTTTTTTCCTCTACCGATATAATATCCAGACATGTGCCCCCCTGCTACTCAGAAACTCCCTGTTAAAGGGCAAAGAGGGAGAAGTGTGACTTTGACAAAAAATAGGGAATTTCATTTTTCTTAACTTTATTGTATAAGCCCGGGAGATTTTATTAAGAGTGATGAATTTTAGGCTACCGAAATTGGATATTATACATTAGGAATTGGAATTCTGTATTTATTTTCTCTTGTAAGTACATTCTCACTACTGTTTTCATTTCTAGGGATACTCCTGGCCACTCAATTATAAACATTGAATATTTCCATGCATATGATAGCAAAAAAAGAGGTATTGTGATAAAAAAAAGTTGGTGTTCATCCCAACAGCCTAGCACTGAAGTAACAGCAGGGAGAAAGGATGGTTAAATCACAGATACGATGATTTTTCCTAAAGCCATTTTGGTGAAATAAGAAATGAGTTAGCTAGTGGAGTCATTCAAATGTAAGTACTGAGCTGTTAAATATAGCTAGAATTGTTCCAAAACTATTCCTGTCTCTGGTTAAGTTTTATATCTAAAAAAATTGATGTTACACAAGAAATTAAAAATATTACATGTCCAGATTAAACTTAGATATTCAAATAAATGGGTCTGTAGATTGCATCCTGGCAAGGAGGCAAATGTTTCATAAAATGCAGTCACTATTTCATCCTGATGTGAAATTGAAAGTATTACAAAATCTTAGTATCTGATATTCAATAGATGTATCAGGTTGAGCAGACCAACTTTTCTTAGAAAAGTGCCAATGTCATTTCAGCACCATGTCATCAAAGTTGTAACAATCACAGCAGGAAAATAAGTAGCCAATAGGAAGCTGATAATTATAGTGCAAAGTCAAGCAGACCTCACAGAGCGATAGGAAAAGCCATTCCTCCCAAGTTATGAGTGTGAAAGACTTTGTTGTAATTTATTTTAACTTATTAAACTTCCTTCTTCATAATTTAATTTAAACTTAGCAGTTGCCCACTGGGGATCTCCTTTCTCACCGAATGGAGTTCACCTATTGAAGATGCCCTAAAGAACTGAAGTAATTATTATACTTGGTCCATCCCAAGCAAGAGACACAGGTTTTTAGAGAAATGGCAGTCTCTGTGTCAGACGTCTGCTATCAAATCAAATAATATAATCAGTACTGTGATCATGAACTCCTAATGACTTTCTGTACTTCAAAAAGTTATACAGAAGGGCAGGTTGAAGGGAGAGGCTGTTGTGAGCATAGGTATTTTGTGAGGGTGCAGAGCTCTTGGCTATTAGGCCCTCGTGGGCTGTGGATTTCTTATGAATGGAGACCATCATGTTCCCAGTAGTAAGCACAGTGCCTGACACCTAGTAGGTCTCTGATACATATTTTCCAAGCTGAATTAAAAATAAAGGTGCTAAGTCCCAATTATGCATTGGCCATATTACAGATGCTGATAATGTATCTGTTCTGGGCCATCTTTTCCTCCAAAGGATTGAGCAGAATCTCTGAATACTTAATATTGGCCATCTCAGCATTGAGTTTGCTCACAGTCAGCCCCTTTCTTGGGATTCTTGCCCTATGTCTATATTTAGTTTTGCTCTTACATTTATATGCTAATTGTAATGCCACTGATGTCTGAAATTGCCCACGTGTTCCCAGTCATCATTTCATGTCTCATGGAGTGATGGGACAACCTGATGGGAAGGAGAACCTGAACTGACTACAGATCATCATACAGCTGTGATTCTCAAAGTCTGGTCCCTGGGGCAGCAGCAGCAGCATCGCCTGGGAGCTTACGAGACGTGCAATAAGCATTTCTGAGCCAGAAGCTGTCAGCAATCTGTTCTTACCATCCCCCATGGTGATTCTGATACAGGTTCATATCTGAGACCCATGTCTCTACATAAGGGAAAGGATAAGGGGTGTGTGTGTGGGGGGGGGCGTGTGCTTGTGCAGAGGGAAATCTAAAGAGAACAGAGGATGGAATTCTGGCAAATGTAGACAGGGGCACATACCTCACAGAAACCAGGAGGAAGAACAGATAGAAAAAAAAAAAAAGAACCAGAAAAAAAGAGCATCTCCACAATTAAGAGAAGACTTGGAAGAGAGGAAGAGGTGGAGATGTCAGTCAAAAATCTGTACGGAGAAGGGCCAGTGGCATGGGTATACAGCAATGACCTTCCGGGGCAATGGCCATGGAAATGGGCTGAGGACAAGCTCAAGTTCTTGAATGCTGAGTGGGGAGGGGGAGGGGAAGCAGGCAGCAAAGGCCCCAGGGTCAGGAAGATTTGCAGCCATGGAAGAGACGCAACTCACTGGCTGGCTGAAGAGGAAGAAGGGGTAAGGGAAAGCTTTTTGAGATGAAGGAAGTGAACAGTTCATCACTCAGAAAAAGGGCAGTGGCTGTAGCAGGTGGGAAGGGAGAGAATCAAGCACGGAGATGTGAAGGAGACAAGGGTCATTTATTTGTTGAGATAAGAGGGAAAGAGAGGATTCTGTTTTTCCACAAACATTCGTGGAAGCCTGTGAGAACCTGTAATGAATTGCCCGGCACTGTCCTCAGTGTAATGAATAAAACAGACAAAAATGCTTGTTCACCTGGAGTTTACATTCTAGGGAGGCAAAACAAAAAACAAGGCGATGCCTATGTTATTTGTCAGGTGCTCACAAATGCCATGAAGCCAAGAGTGAGGTAAGGAGAATCAGAGAGACAAGGAGAGAGCGTAGTTTAGGATAAGGTCACTTCCCTAATAGGTTGATGTTAGGCAAAGATGTTAGGGATGTGAGGGATAGGGCCACACAAGTATTGGTCAGAGATGCTGGTGTAGGGAGGCCGGGCAAGGGCCCAGTGTCCCTGCAGAAGTTATTCTCTGCATTCTAGGAAGAGCAAGGAGGCCAGCTGCTTGGAGTGGACCAAGTGAGGAAAAGATGGTGGGAAAATGGAAGACCTTATCATGAGAAGCCTTGAAGGCCACAGTCTGAACTTCACACTCAGTAAGATGGAGAGCAGTGAAAAGTTCTGCATGGGGGGTATTCTGAGTTACATTTTTTAAAAAAAGATTACTTTGGCTTCTATATGGCAAACAAGTCTTACAAAAGATAAGAGCAGAAGTAGAGAGAATATCTAGGAGGCTACTCCAGTAATCCAGGTGGGAGCTGACAGAGGTAGAGGCGGGCCTGGCAAGAAGGGACCAGATTCTGGACTTATGGCAAAGGACGCGCTTTGGGATTTGCTTATGGAGCCGGTGGAGGTCTGAGAGAAAGACAGAGTTCTAGGATGAGTAAAAACTTGACAATCTGGAGAAGAGCAGAAAGCAGATGAATTAAAATAATACTAATAATAGTAACTGTTAGCTTTTATTGAGTATTTCCTATTTATCAAGTGTTGCACTAAGTCCGTTATCTGTACCACGTCATTTACTCCTATGGACAAGCCCAATTAAAATTAAGGGACGGAGGCTAAGTGAGGGTAAGCAGCTTGCCTGTCATGGAGTGAGGGCAGTTGGGGACCGGGCCCCATGCCATCTGGCTGCAGAGCATGCACCCTTAATCCTCCGTGAGATACATCCTCTATTTTCTCCCTGGAGTGCAGAAGGGGAAGTGGGGAAGGAAGGCCAAAACTGGCAGTTCAAAAAGAATATTGAAGGATACATTGAAAAACATGCATCCAAGATTTAAATAATAATAAGACACCTGTTGCTGGTGCTTTCCTTAGGGGAGTTGTTATGGTTTGGGACTCAGCCTCCTGTGGCTGTTTCTGCCAAGTGGAGGTGAGGCTGCAATCTTCCTGGGCCTCTTCAAAAGTGATGTCAGTTACAGAGGGTCCCCAATACTAAGTGATCCCTGTAGCTGCCACACAGGTGTGGAACGCATTCCTGACCTCCAGTCCTCTGAGATGAACATCCCCTTGAACTTGTTTAGCAGAAACATTGACCTGAAATCGAGTAGGCCAGCGAGATGGAAGTTGAATCATGATGTATTTATTAAACCGAGCACTGGGTTTGACACTCAGAGGAACACCAGATTAATTCGAGACACATTTCTTGCCCTTAAGGGGCTTACAGCACTGATTTGGCTTATGGATCACCCAACAACCATGAGGATGGAGAAACCAAATCTCCACCTTGGGCTCATCGTGCTGCACGATGTGACAGGCCAGGGATTAAAAGGGCCTTGAAGCATGTGGAATGCATGCACGGCCTGCAGCTCCTCAGCCTGTGTGCGTGAACTCCATGAGCAGCCTGGCTGCAGAGTGAAAGTGGCTGTTTGTTCATAAACGTTGTCATTTCATTGAGACTGCTATTTCATCTTTGAACCTTGGCTTCAAAGGAACACTGACCTTATTCTTGTAGCTTGCCTTTCTTTGAAGCCAATGGCTTTGCATTGCAGATTAAAGTGAAGATATTCATCAAGGGACAGATCTGGCCAACTGCTCCCCAAACTCAACCCAAAACAAAGCCTTGAAAGACTCCAATCACAGTTGCAGTGGAGTGGGCCAAAGATGAAGGCTTGGAGCCGTGCTCTCTTTCTCAGACCCTGTAAGGCAGCTCTGGAATGACATAGTGCATCCCTTTGAGCTCTGGGGAGCTTTACCCCAAAAGTCCGTATATCTCAGCAGAGAGGGGTGAGTTAATGCAATATTCTCAACCTGTCTTGTTCATTTTATTTAAAGTAGGCATTGTCATAAATGAGGCCAACATGAACATTCACTGGTGTTTTTGAATTCTTCAAAAGATGTGTTAGACAGAACCATCTGAAACTTAGTGGATGATTCTGTCAGTTTTCTTTTCTACTACTTTCCTATCTTCACCCGTTTGAAAAGAAATTGTCCTATTTTTTCCCCCTGGGTCCTTCCATCTTGGCTCTAAGAAAACAGACTTCACACATTGCCTTCTCTGTTCTTTATTTTTTTCTTTTCCCTATTAAGGTGGTAAGAGGAGTAAAGTAAGAAACTTCAACTGGGAGGTAAAAAAATAATAAGCAAATAATTCTTTAATTATAAGGCCTTATAGAGAGAACCAGGGGAGATAACCTCTCACCTCAAAGGAAGAAAAATTGATGATAGATGACTATCAAAGAATAAATGATCATATCTTTCAATGTGACTTTTCTGCAGATCTTCAGCTGTGATCAGATAAGCGGAGTGGGTTCTGTCTGTGAGGAAGCAGGAAATCAATCCAGAGGAGGGAAGGGAATGATTGTCAGGTTGGCTACATGTAAATCAACTGCTTCTGATAGCATATACACTAAAGGGCTTAAGAAATTAGTGATCCTTATTGAGACATAGGCTAATTTTCGGTAACTTTCGTAGTTATTCATCTTTAAAAATAAGACCAAAGGATAATTCTGTCATTGTAGGACAACTCATATAACTTGCATTTTAGCTTAAATCTCAAATAATTGTTTTCCATTAAGAAATGCACGAGGCACAATGAGATACCACCTTACACCAGTTAGAATGGCAGAAATTAACAAGGCAGGAAACAACAAGTGTTGGTGAGGATGTGGAGAAAGGGGAACCCTCTTACACTGTTGGTGGGAATGCAAGCTGGTACTTTGGAAAACAGTATGGAGATTCCTCAAGACGTTAGAAATAGAGCTACCCTATGACCCAGCAATTGTACTACTAGGTATTTACACCAAAGATATAGATGTAGTGAAAAGAAGGGGTACATGCACCCCAATGTTCATAGCAGCAATGTCCACAATAGCCAAACTGTGGAAAGAGCCAAGATGTCCTTCAACAGATGAATGAATGAAGATGTGGTTTATATATACGATGGAATATTACTCAGCCATCAGAAAGGATGAATACCCACCATTTGCTTCGACATGGGTGGAACTGGAGGGGATTATGCTAAGTGAAATAAGTCAACCAGAGAAAGACAATTATATGGTTTCACTCATATGTAGAACATAAGGAATAGCATGGAGGACCATACGGGAAGGGAGGGAAAACTGAATGGGAAGAAATCAGAGAGGGAGACAAACCATGAGAGACTCTGGACTCTGGGAAACAAACTGAGGGTTTCAGAGAGGAGGGGGTTAGGGGATGGGGTAGCCAGGTGATGGGTATTAAGGAGGGCACGTGTTGTGATGAGCACTGGGTGTTATATGCAACTAATGAACCATTGAACACTACATCAAAAACTAATGATAGTAGCTAACTGAACATGATAATAAAAAAAGAAATGCATGAAGTTTGGGGTGCCTGGGTGGCTCAGTCGGTTAAGAGCCTGCCTTCGGTCTGGTCATGGTCCCAAGGTTATGGGATGAAGCCCTGAGTGGGGCTCCTTGCTCAGTGGGGGCATCTGCTTCTCCCTCTGCCCCTCCTGCTGCTCATGCTCTCTCTCTCAAATAAATAAATAAAATCTTTAAAAAAAAAGAAACGAGTGAATTTCAAGAAGATCATCAATAATGGCTTTGTGATAAGCCAGTGGTTCAAGACCAGTCTTTTTCATACATTTTCATACAACCAGACAGTTCATGTGGGCACAGATACAGCTCTATTTCTAGCTTCAGTTTTAAAAGTTTGAAAGATATTTGCTTATCCATATCCTTTAATTTACCAACTCCTTCTCCCACAAATTTGGGTGTGGTCATATGCCTAGTTTTGGCCAAAGGATTATAAGCAAGGTGGTAAGTGTCACTTCCAGGCTGATGTTCCCCTGTTCTCTGCCACGGGGATCGTGGAATCTAAAGTAGCCTGAATCACTGCTCCTATGGAGGATAGCTGTGTAAAGAGTTATCTGATTTGTATTAGAGTTGGTGTGGGCAAGAAATAAAACTTGGTTCTGTTAAGCCATAGAGAGTTTCAGGGTTTATTTTTTATGGTGGCATAACTTTGCTTATCCTGACTAATCCAGGGCCTTGGAAGACATTAGTCTTACCTCACTTCCATTATGAGACTCTTTCCTACAGCATCCCGGAGTTGTGGTCCAAATACTTCTCATCTGAGAACTAAGCACCTCAATAATAGTAGCAAATAACGGTAGCAAGCAATTATATGATGTTTACTAAATAATTGTTTTCAGACATAATTTTAAGTTTTTATGTATCTTAATTTACCTAATTCTCACAAAAGCATGAGCTCATCAATATTATTTTCCTCATTTTATAGCTGGATGAACCGAAGCACCGAGAAGTCACTTGCTCAGAGTTGACCAGACAAGTTAAATCACTTGCCTATGGTCACAGAGCTAGTAAACAGGATTCCAGTTTACTTTCAGTTTCTGCCCTTAACCATTGCACCACATGGCCTTCCTAGATTGGATTTTTATTTCCTTTTCACACAGACTATTCAACAAGGGACAGAATCATAAAACTCCAAAGACAAGGTTGGAAGAGACTTTGGAGAACCATCAATTACTGCGTTTTACATGGAGGAAAAAAATCACTCTGCAAGCCATTTTCCTGCTTTAGTGAACAGAAAAGGTCTGTCTCAGGGGTTTTCAAACCAGTGTCCTGGGGGGCACTAGGACTCAGGAGAAAGGCTTGAGGGGCTGTCAATACGGAGGTAGGTGTACACACTACTTCATCCAGCCCAGCCTTGTTCTAATCTGTCTTATATAGTAGAGTTCTGGGTAAAATTTATATGTGAGTAAAGTATTCTGCTGCTTTAATAAAATTGGGAAATGGATCTCCCCATGCTTCTACTGAAATAGTAGGCTTGGAAGATGGCAGTAAAAAGTGGAGGGCTTCTCACTAGTTGGGAGGTGAGGTGGAACACATGGATTCCATGGCCCAGTGACCAGTCCTGGGGCTGGGAGAATTTACTACTTCCATGAATGCACTCACGAGATTGCCTGGAGGCAAGGACTGCCTTATTCATCATTGTATCCCCACTGTGATATGTAGTAGAAGCCCTATAAACTATATCTAAAAGATAGGAGGCTAGTTCCAAAAGGCTTTGCTGAAACAATTTTTCAAAAAGATTAAGCTCATCTGGGTTGAGCAAAGTAGCGCACCAATGTAAAAAAAAAAAAAAACGGAAGTGGAAATGGAAAGTTATTGGGTGTGTTTTGTCCACATATCCTCAAATGGGCAGTGGTGGCCAATCCCTCCCCAACCCCTAGTTTGTTCCTAGGGAAACACAAGTGATGGTCCCAAGCAAGCACAGCAAACACATACAACTATTTGCTTCATTTTAACACAACTGATTATACAAAATTATCCAAATTTGCTGATCACATTAAGAGGTGAATTAGAAATTTTTCTTTGCTTTAAAGAAAAGCATTTCTTTGTGTTGTGTGTTGGCAGCATTTTTAGTACATTTTTGTACTCTGTATGATTATATATCATGTACAAATTGGGTTTGTACAAATTGATGTACAAATTGGGTTATATTAAGACAAAGGTGTGTATCTGAGAAGGGAGCAGATTGATGAGGCAGAAGGAAGGTAGAGAGAAGTCTAAGAAAGGATTTATGGGAGTTGTCCCCCTGCAGACCCTCTTACCTTGCGTGGTACCATCCAGTCCCATGATAAATTTCATTGATCTGATGATTTGCTCAGCTACTGGAGGGCTCATGGATGTAGCATAAACAGCACTATGTGAGTGAACTCTTAAATAATCCACAAGGTCCTTTAATAAAAGAGGAAACCATAAAAGAAAGCAAATAAGTCTTAGTGTTGGTGGTGAGAATTACCAATTTAGTCCCCTCTCCAGCCACCATAGCACATTTGATTCTCGAATGTGGTCTGATTTTCAAGGGGCATCCCCAAACTGTTTATTTTTTCTATCTCTTCTTCTTAGTCTCTCCCTTAAAAACCTACAAGGTATAGAAAAGTGGGATGCTGAGAATTTGGAGTTGAGGCCTGTAAGGCAAAACCATATGTATGACGGAAAAATGATTTCCCAAACGTTTGTTGAATACTTAGCATGCAAAAGCATTGGCTTAGTATTTAGGAGTATCCAGGAATACAGGATGTGGTTCTTGCCCTTGAGAATATAACATTAGATTATGCCTATGGAAAAGTAATGGGAGGAAAAGTAACAGGTTACGCAAACCAGTATATGCAAAAGGGCTATAAGACTGCAGAGGAAAGAGGGGTATTCCTAGTGAGCAGACAGGGAAGGCTTCAGTGAGGAAGTGGAATTCTCTTGAAGAATGAAGACAGATAAGGAAGAAAAGAAAACTTGGGGTGGGGGTAGGGAGTGGCAGAAGGGAGAGGTGGGAAATTAAACCAAAGTATAGGTTAGGACCTGATAAACTTTGGTTATGACTTGGACAGTAGAGAACTATTGGAACTTTTGTGCAGCACTATTTGGGGTGCTGACTCACTGCAGTCTGCTGGTCTTCAGTGGTAGGAATGATTCTTCACTTGTATGCCTGATTCCCAAGGCCAAATATAAGGTGCCAGGTAAGCCCGTTGAAAGCCTTAAGACATTCTAATAACCCAATGCCACAGTGGGGAGGGCTGCACTGGAGGTGCTCAGCCATCTATTGGCTGACCAGACCATCTATTGGCCCCCGTGTTTTGGCTCATGGCTTGGGACCCTCAGGATGCTCTGCAGAAAAGCTAATGGGCTAATGATAGCTCTCTGAATTAGCAGTGAGTCTATAAAGGATCAGCCACCTTTTCTTCAAGAATGAGGAGACAATTTAGAATCCCACTGAGGTGTCTTCTCCGATCATTCCATAGTAAAGGTGATTGGGAGGCTTTGGGTAGGCCCATCTCCTCCTAAACCCCCTTCATTGGCTACCTTCAAGCTTGGGATTGTGCCCACCCTTCACTTTTCCTTGTCTCTTGGGGAATGGATGGCATAGTTGTTCACAAGCATTTTAAACATTCTTAGCTCATCTTCCTCAGTAAAGTGAAAGGCCTGTCTCACAGGTGGTTGGTGATGTGATGCATCTACCTGGTCCATGGCGGGACCTGGCAGCTCCATTCTGTCCCTCCTGCCTCCTTCAATGTGACCTTCATTCTAAATTCCCCCTTCCATGCATCCTTCTTCCCCAATTTCCTTTCTCCCTATTGTCCTTCATTTCATACTCTTCATTTCTTTCTTTTCTTCTACTCTGATTTCTTCTTTCCCTCTTGTGTTTCAAATTCTTCATTTAAATCTTTTTTTTCTCTCCATTCCTAGGTATTTCCTGTTCCCTTCCCCTTTCCTTCCCTTCCCCTCCCCTCCTTCCCTTCCTTATCCTTTCTTTTTTCTCTTCTCTCCCTCCTCCTGGGCCTTCTTCCTGGCTTTCATTTTTCCTCCCAGCATGTTCGTGCAAGGACTTGCTCCAGCCTCCGTTCTAATGTGGAAGTCTATGAAGAGAAGAAGAATGGAAAGGCTAGTCCCTGGCAGCCATCATCCACTTACATTAGAATTAAAATTAAGTTTCTATCTATTCTTTTGTTTAGTGAATCTCATACAAGTAGTTGGGTAGGTTTTCGCTATATTGGAAGAGTATGTGCATGATGATGGCCTGACTTAAGGCACTGGCCACACAGTATTTGGAAAGTTCACTCTGGAGGATGGGGGAGGGAGGAGCATCTAAAGAGAGAGAGGCATTTTCCAGAGTAGCTGCAGCCAGGCTGTTCACAGCTCTATGTTCAGGGCTGCTCCATGAGCAGCAACAAGGGTTTTCTTTGTTTGTTGGGAGTTGGTACCTCCTGACAATGCTGGGGAAGCCAAGTGGGAGAGAGTGGGTAGGACACAGGCAACAGTATAATGGGGGCTAATGTGGACCGGGGCTGGAAAAAGCCTGTTTCAAGGAGGTGATCTGGCCTTGAAGGATGGGTGGATTTGGGCAGATGCAGAGGAAGGTGGAGCCATGGACCTGTGCTAAGATTAGGAATGAGGACAGCATCTTATCATCAAAGAATGGAGGTGTCAGTTGGGAGCAGAGGGAGAAGCTATTGCTTCCAAGACAAGATTATCCCCAGGAAGGGAAGTGTGACCGAGAATATACAGGACAAGCTCTGGAACCGGACTGCTTGGGTTCAAATCCTGGTTCTCCCACTTACTGATATGTGACCACTGACAAGTTACTAAACCTCTCTGTGCTCTACTTTTCTTCTCTGAAAGATGAGATAATGGTAATACTAACTTCAGGGTCATTATGAAAATTCAATGAGTTAATATATATATATGTATATATATATATATAGTCTAGAAAAGTGTCTGGTATATAGTGAACACCCAATGAGATTGGCAGTCATTGTTAATGGATTGTCAATTCGGAGATTCTCAGAGCTGGGAGCATGGGTTAGGACCAAAATACAAAAACTCCTCCAAGTGTCTCTATCCCAGCCTCCTCATTTGGCAGAGAGTGATGTTCTAAGGTTAGGGAACTACACATTGGTACCCCCAGGGGGCAAACCAAAAGTTTTCAGCCCAGCTCTTCCTCCATCCTTACTGGGGTCGTAAAGGTAGAAGGGGAAATAAAAGAAAAGAGAAGCATTTTATTTTATTTTATTTTAAAAATTTTATTTATTTATTCATGAGAGACAGAGAGAGAGAGAGAGAGAGAGAGAGGCAGAGGGAGAAGCAGGCTCCCAAGGAGCGGAGAGCCTGATGCGGGACTCGATCCCAGGACGCTGGGAGCATGACCTGAGCCGAAGGCAGATGCTTAACCATCTGAACCACCCAGGTGCCCGAAGAGAGAAGCATTTTAAAGAAAAGAGTACCTGGACTTGATGACAGTTGGCATGGCCCCAAAAACATAATAGGGCTCGAAGTTAACACCACAGTTGATATTCCTTGGCCACTTGAGGCTCCATTTTAAGAACTTTACATGGATTAACTTATTTTACCTTCCCAATCACTCTGAGGTAGGTACTATTTTTATCTCCCTTTTGTAGTTGGGATGACTGAGTCACAGAACAGATCAGAAAATTATCCAACCAAAACATGATTGGATAATAAGGATTTGGACCCAAAGAGCATGACTCTGGAGTCCCTACCTTTAGCACCACACTATATATAATTCTACTCCAGACCAGAGAGCTGGCTTGCCACGTGGTGAGGCGGGCAGGCTAGCCCAGAGCCGAACTCCTTCATTTCCACTTCACTTGTGGTGCTTTCCCTAGTTCACAGATTGCTCATTATTTTGGCGGGGGGAGGAGGGGTGAATCCCCAATATACTCAATTGTTAACAGTACTAAACTACAGACTGAATTGCATCAGTCTCAAAATGCTTTGGGGCTATTGCTCTTACTTCTCCAAAGTGAGTGAGACCCCCTTGAGAGCAGGGATGGTATTACACACTCTAAAATCCACAGTGGTGGGTACCCAGCAGGGGCCTGATAAATACTGGTGATCTAAAGAAAAGCAGAAGGGTTTTAGGGACTGAGGAAGGATGGTGAGGGTCCCCGAAATATATAGGGAACTACTAAGCTGCATTCTCAGGAACAAGTATAGAACTATTCTCTTAGTCTTGGGCATCAGTGGCGAAGATCAGACAAAGAAACCAAACAAAGCTTCTTTGGGTTCCTCAAGGGTTCTTGTCAATGTCCCCAACCCGTAATTTTCCTTTCCAAATTGGGAAATTTCATAAAGCCAAGGTTGTGTGCATTCTTAGTTTGAATAAATGCCTCATCAGTGCAGTTATCATTCCCTTTTAACGTTAAGACTATGTTGCCCACAATCTTATTTCTTTTAGACTGGGTCCCCTTCCTCTGAGGGTCTGAGTTTGTGGACGCATCTAATTTTCTTGCGTGCTTCAGAAAGTGGGACTCCTTAGGTAACTTCTGCAGAGCATCAAGGAAGGTCTTGATGCCCTATTTCTGATTCCCTCCTTGCATTCTGCCATTGGGCACCGGGAGCCATGAATTAGGAGTTGGCTTTGGTCTCTTCGAGGAAAGTCTGGGTTATGTCTTCCTTCAGAGTGGGTTAGATGTCTCCTCATACTAAGGTTTCCAAGTCCATTTGTAAGTTCAAAACCCTGATTATTTTCTCTACCCATAGGGCTGGAGTTCAAGGGCAAGGGTGGTTTGCTGAGGAAATCAGACAGGAGGCTCTTAGAATAAACATCTTGGTGTTCATACCGTGACCCCCATTTACTTCAAAGGGCTGTTAAATGCAGCCCGGGGCTGAGCACACAGGGCAGAGCTGGCTCCTGCCAGGGGCCTGCCTTTGTCTGGCACCCAGGCTTCTGGAGTTAATGCTTACCCCAAACTTGGCCGCCCTGTCTGACTTCCCTCCTCCGGAATTCCAGCCCTGCGACCTGTCAGTCATGAAGGCTACCTTTGCTTCACTCATTTGCAGGTCTCTGCTCAGCCTGAGGAGGCTATGAAAGCCAGTGGTTAAGAGCAGACATACAAGGGTACTCAGGACACATGCCCGAGAAAGACTTGGACTCCCCAAAGCAGGGTCTTTAGTGTTGACCACACCTTCTCAGCAACTGGACTGATACAAAGTAAAAAATAAACATAAACCTAGTTTCATCAGCTCAGGTATCCTTCAAAGAGGCCATTCATGGCATGGAACTCCAAGAGGAGGAGACAAGTAATTATCTCTGACATTTCACCTCAAAGGTCTTGAATAGACAGAATGTTCCAAGTTGGGCTGTTCACAGATCATCTACAGTAGCTCCAAACTCAAAGTGAATAAAATAGCAAAATCTTGCTGGCTCTGGAGAGACCATTTTGTCAGTTTCCCTAAGGAGGGGAGAGAAGGTTGAGGCTGGGGCAGTAAATTCCAACAAGCAGAGATGAATTTATCGGACATTCTGTGACAGCCAGCCTGAGGCCAAGACAAAATCTCTACTCTCTGTGGTACTATCTTAGCAAATCAATTTTTTTCTCCCCTTGTTTGTTTTCAAACACTTTTGCTTTCGTGACAGATCTGGTCGCTAATGTACACGTTCCTGACCTTGACCAGCTCCAGAAAGACTTCTAGAGCCTCCTAGAAACTGTTGCTAGGAATATAGTCCCTCTATTACTAACCCTAACATTGACATTTAAAAAGAGAGCCAGACAGTTTTATCTTTGTCTAGATTTTTTGACCCAAGTAATTATTTTCAAATCTCAAGAAAGATCCCCATGAACATAGTAAAATTGAAATTATTAGGGTTTCAGAAAAATGTAAAGTCCTAGTGAGTGTGCTTTAACATTTCTATGGTTCATTTTGTTGCTTTTGTACCCACTGTTAGAATTCTGGATGTTTTGCTGTTACTCCCCCCCCTACCCCCCCAATTGAGGTATACACTCCAAAATATCCAGGAAAAAATATGATGAAACTCTATAAAAACTTTACTCTAATTATTTAATAGCTAAATACAAAGATTTCTTTCAAATTAAAACTGTTAGCATTTGTCCAATCCTCTGTCCTTTTAGTTAAAAAACATAGTTTAAAACAAACTTTAAGTGAAAATTTTTTGCAAAAATAATTCAAAATCCAGGGGAATAAAAACTATGATTTAAAGGGAAACTACACATAATTTAAAATTAACATAACTTAAAAAATTGAAGGTACAGACGAGCAGATGCAAAAATTCCATTAACTCTTGGGCTTCTCAGGTTGGAAGGAAACCAGTTTATCTGGGTTTGCCACAGACTCATCAAAACCATTCCAGACAGGTGTGTATTTGACTGATTTTGAAATCATCAGGGAACGACGCATATAAACGCTTTTCACAAGTGGCCTCCAGTCTCTTGCTCACCCTCCACGTCTTGAAAACTGCCCTGTGTTTTCTAGGCTTTGCATCTTGTTTTAGGGCAGTTAAGTCTCAGAATAGGCTAAGGGACCTCTGCCAAAGACTCTCTAATTCTTGCTGCCATCTAGTGGTAAATTCAGAGACTGCAGTGTAGTATGGAGGAGGAGGAGAATGACAGAGGCTCTGGAAAGGGAGCGGGAGGTGGGGGGCAGGGATGATGCAGTTCTCTGGATCCAAGCATGCAGAGAATGAATATTTTAAAGAGCAAGGAAATGAACAGATCTACACATTTTTCTGCATTGCGACTAATGTAAATAATAACTTTCCATGATTTCCCAGTATCTATCCCAAATGAATACAAGTTACATAGACAAGACACTTTTAAAATAGTCCCACTGGCTTGAGGACAGAGAGTAAGAGAAACCAGAGTGAGCTGGTCCTAACTTCAGGCCAGTCACCCGCTTTTGTTTAAAGTGGGTATCTGATGAAGGAACTCCAAGGGGAAAATGTGACATCTACCGAATTTGACAACATTTCAAGGATCTGCTCACTTCAGTTTATTCAGGTGCCCTTGGTTCAGGAAACAGAGTTACGCTTGGTTAAAAATTTTGTAGCTCAGAACTGCTGCTAAAGTAATCACAAAACCACAAGCTCACAAAGCAATGTAGCCTGGATAAGGGACCTCCTGAATTTGAGACCCTCTGATCCCTCTGCTTCCACAGTTGGGGAAGGGAACATTTAACCTTTCACCAGATTTAGCTAAATTTTGTAGGACCCTAAGCATTCCCGATGTTTTCAGCATTACCCAGCTAATTCCCACAGGCCAGTGGAGGGAGGATGGAAAACAGTGCTTTGGGCTCAGAAGAAAGTAATGCTTGTTGAAGGGTCAAGACCATTGAAAACCCTGAACATTTGAAGCATTTGTGCATCTCATGGTCACAGTGAAATCTGTTATTTTAAATCATAGGCTTTCAATGGCCAGACTGTCTTCTGCTAAAATCCATGATTTGTCTAACTGGTTTATCAGGAGTCTGAACTCTTGTTCCTGCTGGTGACAATGAGTAAGGAATTGGGAATTTTGGATAAACTGTGGATGCCACCCGCATGCACTGGTTTTGGGCCTGGTGTGCCTCCTTGGTTGGAGCCAACATCACTGTCACAAGTCACTTTGGGACAAGTGTAGGCTTCTGTGAGATAGCTATCAGGATTTGGATACAGGCAGACTACCAGCTTCTTTATCCCTCAAATCCAGGTTGAATTTTTCATTTTCTCTTTCTCCCTGGACCCTCTCTCCTCTCTTTAATTTCTTTTAAACATTTATTGGTTTATACTGGCAACCCCCTTGGTGATATTGGCTTAAAATTACAGGGATAACACTCCATAGTCTGATCCCATTGGATCCGAATTTTAAGTCATGTAGATAAGACATGAGAGGGGCATCTGGCTGGCTCAGTTGGTTCAGCATGCAATTCTTGATCTCGGGGTCATGAGTTTGAGCCCCACACTGGGGGATAAAGATTACTTAAAAAAATAAATAATAAATAAAACCTTTAAAAAAAGATATTAGAGGGTGATACAATTTGACCTATGGCTTATCCAAAATTTGGTAGAGAATTATTTTGCGCAGAAAATCTCTTAGAAGGGCATTTCAGATCTTGCTACGATTTTGATTAAAACTCTTAAAATCCAGAATTTGTTGCACAGGGTCAACCTCATTAATATCTGACCTTTGCCCACTGTTGCTGTTACCTGCTTTATGTTTTTCATGCCACAAAACCCAAACTACTTACAGCTCTGTAACATCCCCTTATCATTTCTGTGGTTTGGTATATATTATTCCCTCTTTTTGAAATATACCCTCCCCCCATCATTTGTCTACAAGGATGATATTTATTCTGAGACTCCTTAGATACTACCCTGCAGAGTTAACCATCCCTCTCCTTGTATTAAGTCTTTGCCTGGGTACACTGCTGGTGTCATTTTATTATAATGTGATTATACATCACATGCTCTTCTTCACCACTAGAGGGAGAGTTACTTGCCATTCTGGGCCTATGTGGCCGTGGACCCACTGTTTCCAGGCTGCCATGATCTACTGAGGTGTGCTGAACTGAGCTGAAGCTCTCAAGGAATCCACAGAAACCCTGTGGACTGTGTCCCCAGAGCATTCAGGTTTTAAATAGACACAGGGAGTCCCTGGCTTACCTTCCTTCCAGCTATGTAACCTCCTGCAGCTCCAAAACTTTTGGTGAATGTGCCCATAAGCACATCAACATCTCGAGGGTCCAGTCCAAAGAATTCTACAACACCCCGGCCGGTTGGGCCCACGGACCCAATACTGTGAGCTTCATCTATGTAGAGGTAAGCCTTGTACTTCTTCTTTAGAGCCACGATCTGGGGCAGATCCACGATGGAACCTTCCATGCTAGGGCATAAGGAGAAATGCTTGTCACTTGTGTATACTTTCCTGGGAAGCCCTGTGATGGTCTCCCTTCCAATCCTTCTCAGACAGCCTTTCCTGACCCCAGTCAGTGGTGACAGGGACATACAATTCCTTTTTTCTTAAGGCATATTTTTAGTTGGCTAAGACAACCTTCTCAATCTTGTAAAGCTAATCTGGCATTATTTTACTTGAAAAAAAAATAATTTACGTTCAATAGATTGAAGTGCTTTGAGTTGTTATAGCTAATTCCCAAGTAAACAATTAGCTTACAGCATTGTTGATCAATTTATTTGTAAAATCAGCTAGTGTAACTAGACTGACCATTTTGGATTCTAGGTATTTTGCTAGTTTTAATGAAATTGATCTATGGTAATCTATCTTTGTCAGCTTGCTGCTGTCTATTTGACCAGTTCTATCTGACCTAGACTCAGTGCTTGAATTGCCAAAGAGTAAAGGAAAGAATTAAAAACACACAAAAGAACTTTGCTTAAGACACATAGTATTAAAGAAAGCACAATAGAAGGCTCTTAGGATCTCCTGTTCAGTGCTCACTGGAAGTCAAGGGTATTTTGAGGCATCTGGTAGCGTCCTCTCTTTCTGTTCCTTTAGGGCAACGGTTCTCGTTCTTGAAGGAGCATCAGAATCCCCTGGTTTGTTAAAACACAGATTATGCTCCCCTCCATCCCTGAGTTTCTGATTTGGCAGGTTTGGGGTGGGCTGAAAATTTGTATTTCTACCAAGCTCCCAGGGGACATCTGGGGAGGGGACTGCTGGTTGGGGACAACATTTTGAGAACCACTGCCATAGATAAACCCCTTTGTTTTAGCCCTAAGTGCCTAACTTTTCATAGTATTGTAAATTGCAAAAATACTTCAAGTCCTCCAAAAAATGGAAAAATATGGAGTAAATAAATAAGTAACATTCACATTTACATGGCACCTTTGGAACTCAATGGATTTAAAAGGACTTTTGGCTTTAATCAGTTCTCACAACACTTTGTGGGCTGTGTCTACACCACACACAGTTTTGACTGCCCTGACAGGCGAATTCTATGAAAACACACAGACTCTCACCCTCACCACACAAAGGAGCTTGTCAAACAACTCAAGCAACCCTTCAATTTAGTTCAAGAACTAATCAACTGACGCAAACAGAAAGTTGAACTTCTCCCTTCTTCCTAATTAGTTTATTTATTAAATTTAATGTATTATAAAAATAAACATAAGTGTTAGGTCAATTCAGTCAAAACAGTCCAGCTGGTTGTGCAGTTACCCCAGGCCAAGAAGTGTTGGTTTGGAGAGAGTAGGGTGACCATCAAGTGCAGCATTTGTGCTTGTGTCTTTTTAAGGACTTTATTCTTTAGAGCAGTCACAACAAAACTGAGCAGAAGGTAAAGATTTCCCATTTACTTCCTGCCACACATACATGTAAACATCCCCCACCAGGGCAGTCCATTTGTTACAAATGAACCTACATGGACACATCATTGTAACCCAAAGTCCATAGTTAAGGAGGACTGCCTCTTGGTGTTGTGCATTCTCTGTTTGGACAAATGTATGATAACAAGTATCCATCATTATGGTATCTTACATTCTATTTTTTACTGCCTTACAAATCCACTGTTCATTCCTCTCCCCACCCAACCTCTGCAACTACTGATCTTTTCATTGTCTCCATAGTTTTGCCTTTTCCAGAATGCCATATAGTTGGAATCATGCACTATGCAGCCTTTCGGGATTGGTTTCTTTTCACCTAATAATATGCATTTAGGTTTCTTCCATGTCTTTTCATGGCTCGAGGGCTCATTTCTTTTTAGTGCTAAATAGCATTCCATTGTCTGGATGTCCCACATTTTACTTATTCATTCACTGACTGAAGGACATTTTGGTTGCTTCCAAGTTTTGGCAATTATGAATATAGATACTATAAACATCCGTGTGCAGGGTTTTGTGTGGATACAAGTTTTCACAAGTATGGGTAAATACCAACGAGCATGATTGCTGGATTGTATGGTAACGGTATGTTTAACTTTGTAAGAAACCACCAAACTGTCCTCCAAAGTGGCTCTGCTATTTTGCCTTCCCACCACCAATGTATGAGCCTTCCTGTTTGCTGCACATCCTCATCAGTCTTCCAGATTCTGGCCTCCTAACAGGTATGTAGTGGTATCTTAATTGCTTTAATTTACATTTCCCTGATGACATGATGTGAAGCATCTTTTCCTATGTGTATTTCCATTTACATATCTTCTTTGGTGGGGTGTCTGCTAAGGTCTTTTTGATCAGGTTGTTTGCTTTCTTACTGTTGAGTTTTAAGAGTCCTTTGTATATTTTATTTTTTTAAAAGATTATTTATTTATTTATTTGAGAGAGCGAGGATGAGAGAGAGAGAGAGAGAGCACATGAGGGGGGGGAGGGTCAGAGGGAGAAGCAGACTCCCCGCTGAGCAGCAGGGAGCCCGATGCGGGACTCGATCCCAGGACTCCAGGATCATGACCCGAGCCGAAGGCAGTCGCTCAACCAACTGAGCCACCCAGGCGCCCCTCTTTGTATATTTTAGATAATAGTTCTTTGTCAGGTGTATCTTTTACAAATATTTTCTCCCAGTCTGTGGCTTGTCTTCTCATTTTCTTGGGATGGTCTTCCACAAAGCACAAGTTGTTAATCTTAATGAAGTCCAGCTTATTGCATTTGTGTTTTTCACAAGGTCATTCTGAATGCCTGGTTTCAGATTTTAATGAAATGAAAACCAAATACACTCATGTTCTCTTATATAAGTCTGAATTAATTCCAGTATTTTTTTTTTTTTTTAGATTGTTTGTTAACATGGTTTTCATTGAGGGGAGAAGGTATGGCCATCTGACTCAGCTTAGATTGTAGCCACACCACTTACCAACTGAAGACTTGGGCAACTTACATGATGTTCTCTGCCTCAGTTTTCTGAGATGTAAAGTAAGTATGACGATGGAACCCTCCTCATAAGGTCTTTCCATGGAAGCCTAGAAATAATGTTTGTTAAGTGTCTGGCATATAATGAGCACTCATTGGGTTGTTCCTTTTTTTAGGAGGAGCTTAGGAGGAAATGTTTGCAGTGAGGCCTGACTTGAGAAATGGGGAGCCCTTGACAATGCTCTGTGTTGAATCTTCTAGGAAAGAGGCATATGGGTGCCATACATAATAAGTGGCTATATGCCTTCAAAATTCTAGGATTTACTTCTCATCTTTAACATGTTATAATTTGGTAACACAACTATGCTGAAAACCTGACATTTCACAAATAACCATTCTTTGTTCTGGAACTGAATTTGGCAGGAGGCAGAGTTAATGTTAACAGTTTGAAGACACTCAAGGCAGCTAATTAGCCATCTTTTGCTGGGGCTGGTCTAGCTGATGTTAGGAGTCTGCCCACCTGGTTTATATTTCTTCCTCCAAGATTAATGACTCTACAGTACTGCTGATTTCTGGAGTTACTGCAGGGCACACATGAGTCCTAGGGAGAACTCAGCTTTTATAAAGTGTTATATTCACCCGCACTGTTTCATTTTCTCAATGTGACCAGATTTGAATTGAACCCTTTCCTATAGTGGGATACTGAGATTGGTGCATGCATTGAAAAGGGTTTCTATGTCGGTCCTTTAAATTGCTGTCAGAAAACACAGTGCCAAAAATGAAAAAGAAAACAAGGACTGTGTTTTATTTTTTTCTTCCTGAATGGCAAGTTGTGTTTTCTTTTGACTTCAATAAAAGAAAAACAACTAAAATACAACTGTAGGTAGAGATAATTCCACCACTTAATTTGAAGCTCTGTGCAGGGACTTGAATTAGTCTTAAACCAGCAAGCTGGTGAATAATTTCTTTATATTTTTTCTGTTACATAATGTATTAGCTAAGTGACAAGACTCTTTTTTGAAATTTCCCTCTCATCACCTTCTCCTCCACATATAAAGCATTATTATCCATTAGCAGGAGTGGGAATTAAACCACTGGTCTGCCAACTTACATGGTGGAAAAATCTCCTCGGTGGGCCCCAAGTATAATCCAGGGAAGAAAAGAGGGTGAAAAGAGAAAAAGAAGAGAGCTAAGACTAATTAAAAATAAAGTGCTTTCTTTTCCTTTTTTTCTCTATTTGTTTAAACCATAGGTTAAAGTTCTCAATCATTAAACTTAACACTGTTTTTGGTAGGAGAAGGGCTTACATCCTTAGAGAGAATGGTGTTCCGAGATTTAAATATTTCTTTTCATATGTGTTTTCTGGAAGGGCTGGGTACTCTTTCTCTATACTTACTTTGAAAGTTTGGACTCCAGTTATGCGACTTTATCTCCTAGGTTATTTGGGACCCCCTGCCCGTCTCTAGTATATTTTTGAATAATTTTGAGATTTCTCAACCACAATGAGTCAACCAACTAGACTTTTCAGAGACACAAAACTGGAAGAGTCTGACCTTAAATTAATACTTAAAAGAAAACGCAGACAAGAACACTATAATAATACGATTGTAGTTTTAAGCTCTAAATCAGGAACTCATGGAACTTTAGATCTCAAGTTTCACTCTCCCTATTTTACAGATGAAGAAACTGAGCCCTGGATAGGTAAATGGTGAGGGTCACATGGAGGACTTTACATTTTCCATGTTTACTTCATCGGATGGGAACACACGGGTGGACTCTTCTGTTGATACTGGGCCTCTGTCCCAGCAGGGCTACCTGGTTTGGATCCTGGCTCTATTTCACCTCAGTTATCTGCCCTAGGTCAAGGGTCTTCATCTTCACAGTAATCTCAAAGGTACTGGGGAGGTTTACTCAAGATCACACGTGAGAAGCGAGGAGTAGACACCGAGTAAATAAATGCAAGCTCCTTCCTCTGACATCCATCCTTCAGCTGGGTGAAGAGAAAACAGCTTCACTATGCAGAGAGCTTATTGTTTTCCATGCTGCCACTTCCTCAACTGAAAAGAAATTTAATGATGAGGACAGCTGCCCTTGGTTGTGGGCTTACCACGGGCTGGGCTTCTGTCAAGAACGAGGTTCTATGATCTTATTTAATACTTACAAAAGAACTCTATGAAGGGCACAGAACCATAGGTGACAACACTGGGATTTGAACCCAGATCCCAGGCCTCCCTCCAGATCTTGGCTTCTCCATATTATCTGTATATATAATGAGACTTAGATGGTTTATGGATGGTGACATGACTATTGTTATTATTGTTGGTATCATTATCATTATCATAACTGCTTTTGTGGAGTTTATGGATTTCTTAGACTTGGTATCTGGCTTTTTCTACCTTGATACCTGTCTGAAACTGCTGGATTTGGTTGACTGCTTTTTTTAGGAATTATGAAAAAATTGATTTCTGGGGCATTTGTGGTGGTGGTGGTGGGGGGGACTTTTCCCATGGTGGCAAACCACAGCAATAGATTAAAAAAAAATATCTGGGAGTGAAAATTCAAAGGAGGCTTTGTGTTGATGTCAACAAGGTATGTGTCCATAACACATTACTAAAAAGTAGAAGTGCATTTGTGAACTGTTGATTTCACATTCCTAACCCTAGCCCTTTGGAAAATTTTGTGGGAAATAATTTCATTTTTTGGTGATAGCAGCAAATGAGAACATCCACTATGTTTCAGAACTCTAGTCTCAGTTAGCCTTATCTTACAGATGAAGAAACTGAGGCCCCAGGAAGTACTGAGGTTTGTCTAAGAGGTGCCCTACTTCCTAGCTATGAATGGGCCCTTTGAGGTCACAGTTTCATGTAAAGACAAGAGGGGCGCCTGGGCAGCTCAGTCGTTAAGCATGTGTCTTCAGCTCAGGTCATGATCTCAGGGTCCTGGGATCAAGCCCCGCATCCGGCTCCCTGCTTCTCCCTCTCCCACTCTCCCTGTTTGTGTTCCTGCTCTTGGTATCTCTCTCTCTGTCAAGTAAATAAATAAAATCTTAAAAAAAAAAGACAAGATTCTGTGCAGATGAGATAAAATAAATCTCTCTATGAAGGGAAGTCCATGGCAAGTGGAGGTTTCATTGTACAAATAAATGCCAGGCTGATTGAACCACTGTGGTAGATTGCCTCCAAAGATGGCTGCCTGCAAGTCTTCCCATCCCTCTACACACAAGTCAATCCTCCCATCAAGAGGTGGGTTCTATTTCCCTTCCCCTTGAATCTGGGCTGGGCTTTTGCCATACTTTGACCAATAGAGTATGGCAGAAGGGATGCTATACCAGTTCTGGGCCCTGCCCTTAAAAGACTGGCAGCTTCTGCTCTCATTTTCTCAGAAGATGGCACCATGTTGTAAGGAAGTTCTGGCTTGATTGCTGAGTGAGAAGAGCCTATAGACCGAGCACCCCAGAGAAGAGAAGGGAACAAGGTACTTCAGCCAACAACTAGTACTGAGTGGGGTCATTTTAGATGTTCCAGATCCCAGCTGGACTCCCAAGGGAATGACCCCAGCCAACACCATATGGAGCAGAAGAACTGCCCAGTGGGTCCAGGCAACCCACGGTGGTGTGGGAAATGATAACTTATTTCAGTGTAAGCCGTTACGCTTTGGGTGGTTTGTTACACAGTATCAGATAACAGAACAGGCCCCCATTGCTAGTGAGGCCCAGGCTGTGGTTTGGTGCCATGCAGGCTTGGAGGCAGAAGTCCACACCTGGCTCTGCTGTCCTCCTGAGATCATGGTAGGACACAGGCCCAGCCATTAACAAGCCCTGCTGCTGGAGTGGGTTCTCTGTGTAACTGATGGGAACAGTTGACAGTAAAATGCTGGTGGTCCACTTAATTTCAGCCACGATCAAAGTACTTCAAACACAACTTTCCTTTAGTGGAGCCAAGTTTTGTTTATTTGCAGTTGGATTCTGTCAACTCTGGTTAAAGAAGATGCCCAGTCTGCCCTCCCTCAGCTGATCCATGCTCTTGCAAGTCCAGGCTTGAATGACAGGTGTTTAGATAAGAGTTCCCTTCCCCACGTGACAGCTGGCACAGATCACATAGAGAGAAAGACCTGGCTTTGAGGTTATGAGAGCCGAGTCAATATGAGATTATTTCTGAAAAGTAGCAAGTTCAAGGCCACTGAGTAAATTATTCATTAAATTGAATTATTAATTGAATGATGCCACAGCAGGGTCTTTCAGTCTCGGCACTGTTGACATTTTGAGCGGGTTGATTCTCTGTTGTAGGGGCCTGTCCTATGCATTGTAGGATGCTTAGCAGCATCCCTAGCCTCTGCCCACTAGACGCCAGTAGTACTCTATTACAGTTTTGACAACTGAAAATTGCCCAAAGTGTCCAGGATAGGGGTGGGTTGTGGGAGGGAATCACCTTGGTTGAGAACGCGGTTCTAGGGTGATCCTAAAGACTTCATAAATAAAACACTGTCTGGGGGCTGACCCGAGGTGGTACTGATGGGTGATACATAAAGTGGGCCACTAGAAACTTGAAATGCCAGTTTTGTAACTCTATATATAGTAGCCCTGGGGACACCCAGAACACCAGGCACTGGGGCAGTAAGGCTGAGGGAAAAACAAGATGGTACCTGGCTTATTATTATTATCATTATTATTATTTTAAATTGAGGAGAAAGCACTTCTTTTTCCCAAAAGGAATGGAGACATGTTTCTTCTGTTGCTTGTTATCTATTCATGGAACAAAAACGATGCGCACTCTGGCTGAATGAAAAGCTCCGTCAGATCTAAATCTCCTTTGCAAGCACACTTCTCCTTGTGGGGAAGTTAGGCTCTCATTCCCTTCCATTTAATATTGTTTGCTTTTCTATAATTATAAGAAACATCTCCCTCAATTCTTTGAACATGAAGATTGTTTGAGAACTGATTTAAGGAGGCAGCTCTCTGACATTATGTTTCCTTGACTCAGGGACTAGGGCATTCGACAGAAGAACGACTTGGAGGCAATTTCTGTTTCAGCAGCAATAACCAATTCAGAAAGAGAATGAAGCCAATTCCATCACAACGTGCCTTGTAAAAGCTCTCAGTGGCTTAGTGGGTGTTTTGTCTGCTCGGCTTCAAAGCGGTGGGAAACCGAGCATACCTTCAGATGCTAAGTCCAGCCGCTCCCAGCTCTGGATCAAGAATTGCACTTGAGGTTAGTCTTAACTTTGTGGAAAATGTGCTGGCTTTTTGTATTCTAATGCCGACAGTTGGTCAAGTTCAGCAAGCAACTGGAGTTTGCGTGCACTCTCCAGTTAGAAGCATCTGGGTGCCTGTCAGCAATGCCATGAAGGCAAGAAGCATTCCTTTCTTTTTTGAGAGCAAAAGCATGAGTGGGGGGCTGGGGAGGGGCAGAGAGAGGGGGAGAAAAGAGAATCTTAAGCAGGCTCCTCGCTCAGCGTGGAGCCCGATGAGGGGCTCGATCTTGTGACCCTGAGATTATGACCTGAGCAGAAATCAAGAATCCAGTGCTTAACCACCTGAGCCATCGAGGCGCCCCAGGCAAGAAGCATTCTGATGTTGAATAACCCAGCCCCCATAGGCCTTTGAAACTGTGGGACAGCCAATGGTGGTGGAAAGAATCAATGCAAGTTATCCATGCCCTCTGAGGACATTTTTGAGAACACCTTCACAAGCATCCAGCATCTGACGTGTTCTGCCATATGAACAGACATTGAAAAGACAGGTGACCCAAGGCCTGACAGCTCACATTGGTAGTTCTGGCTCAGGTCCCTTCATAATACCTTATATCCAACTCATTTTTCCGTTGAGTTAGGAGAGATCAGACTTTCCTCATGTGTCAGCTCGCTGTGGGCCCCAGTGTGTTAAAACGTCTCTGGTTATCTCCGTACCTGTAGATGCCCTCCACCAGGATGAGAATCTTCTTCCACGCTCTGCGGATTCGAGGCTGGCCATAGATTACAGCATCTCTCAGGAGCTTCTCTAGGCTTTGCATGTCTTTAAATAATACCAAAAAAGAAACTGAGTCATGAGAAGGTTTTCCTTTTCCTCCCCCATTTTCTTTTTTGAGAAGACATCAGATTTCTTGGGCTCAGGCTCAGACCTAAACTTTTTCAGAGAGCAAAATCAGAATCAGAGAACACCTGGAGGGAGAGAGAGGCTTATATTTTAGTACAACTTAATTCTGACAAGGTGACTCGTCGGGTTTGTATAGCAGGCAGAATAAACCCCCACTGGAGGTGCATGGTTTCATAGGCTCTTAAAGGCTCTCCTCTTCTGCTTCAGCAGAGATTGAAACACTACATTACATGCATCTTCGTGACTTCAGCTTTGTTACCAGGTTAAAATTAACTCGGAGAGGTATCATTAACTAACGCTCACCAATTGTTTAGGCACAAGCATGTTAGAGTTTAGTTGAGTTTGTACAGAGTGGTGGACTTGTTGGCAGGTGTCTCACTTCCTGTACTTTGAGACCTGACCTTCGACATCCTCCACCTTTGGAGGTTTCAGAACTTTAAGTCAGGGGAACAATTAGCACTCCTTTGCAAGTTATTTGGAAGCATCTGGACACATTAGTAAGTGCTCACAATTATTGAGCCCTATCTGCATGCCAGGCAATCTTCTGAGCATATTTTTTGTAAGACCTCTTCTAATCCTGGGATGCCTGGGTGGCTCAGTCGGTTAAGCGTCTGCCTTTGGCTCAGGTCATGTTCCCAGGGTCCTGTGATCGAGTCTTGTATCAGGCTCCTTGCTCAGCGGGGAGCCTGCTTCTCCCTCTGCTTGCAGCTCCCCCTCCTTGTGTTCTCTCTCTCTGACAAACAAATAAATAAAATATTTAAAAAGAGAAAAAGAACTCTTCTGATCCTTACCATGAGCCTAAAGAGGAGGCACCTTCATTTTATGTTTCAGGAAACCAGGGCACAGGAAAATCTGCGAAATCTCCTGAGGTCTATGATAACAACCAGCAGAGCCAGGATTTGAACCCATGCAGTCTTGTACCACAATCCATATTCAGAACCACTACCTTTGAGCTCCATGGTCATGTAGAATAAGGAAGGGTGGATGTCTGCTGGAATATTCTTGTTAACTTGTGGTGTCAAATATAATGATAGTGACTTTTCACTTTCTGCAATCACATGTTGATGACTGGGCTTTGCTTGAGAGACCATTGGGAAAGATTGGTCTACATTCCAGCTCTGTGTGTGTGTGTGTGTGTGTGTGTGTGTGTTTAACCCACAAAGCCTAGAGAGAGAGATAAAAAGGCATAGGCTTATGTGCATGTTGTTTAGACTCCTCATATTTCTACTGTGTTTCTTTGTACCTCCTGAGCCCTCCCTTTTTGAGAATCTGAAACCCAAGTACTTTAAAAGGTCTGGAATCTGATTTTTAATTTGAAAAGATGGAGATACTACTGAACAGCTGACCTGACTATTACATAATGTTCTCCAGGCATTAGAGACTCCATTAAAAATGCTCACAGGATAAACCTAGCAGAGATAAATCTAAAACAGCACAGTCAATATTGGTTTTGCCACTGCGACAAGAAGCAGGTGTGCTAAAGAAACAGCTATTCGTTGGGTTATCACTGGTCTAGGCTCAAGTTAGCTGAGGTTCTTGGCTTCAGTGGAGAGCCCTGAAACTTTGCCTTTTAGTTCCCAATCTGTGGCTGGATCTGTTTTAGGGTTTCCTTATACTGCTAGTCCTAGTGCATAATATTAGTGCCAAATCAATGTGTGATCATTGAATCGGTTGCCTTCCCATGGAAAAAGGAAGGAGAATAACACTTTGGATCTAAATAGAAGTTATGAGGAAGGATAATTGCCTCATGTCTGCAATCATATTTCTTTAATTACCTGTGCTTTGGGGGTTTGTTTTAAAGACAGGAAGACATCTTCTGTCTTCACAGATGGAGTGTGTTTTATTGACAGGACATCATTACCCACTAGATGGCAGCCAAGGAAACGAAAAGCAGCTTTCTACTTTTGAGAATTTCCGGGATAATAAACCTTCACCTGTATGGACATTTTGTTTTAGGCTGGGTTCCTAAGATGTTGAAGGGACCCCTGTGATTGAGGGAAACAGCGCCTTTTTCTATAATCTACTGCAGGCCTGTTAGTCTCTGAATGGAATGAAGAGATGATGAATATAAGTATTCCTGTTCAAAGAGTGTTTTTCCTTCTGGGAATTGGAATTTGTAAGTTTTTTGTAGAGAAATGACACATGATGAGTGTGGTCCCAATGCCATAGTGATCAAAACAAACCCAAGTGCATGAAACTAGCAGCTGTTTAAAAAATGAATATTATGAGATTTTGAAAAATCTGTATATGCAGAGATCATTCTATTGTTTATGCAATCAAATAGGTCACATACATATTATAGGTTTAACCTGGAATTAGGTTTAAAATGAACACCACTAAAGAAAATAGAAGGTTCTCCCCATTCTTTTAGTAACAAGCAGCACAGAGAACAAGACTTTCAATGGCCATGATGTGTTCCAGGCATTTTGCAGATGGAAGTGAGAGGAATCCCAGTCGCTTCTATGGCAGGGAGCTCATCCTGTTCCACTTGAATAGAGAGTTCCATGGGGATAGGCTTTGGTGAAACGTCACAAAGCCCCTGGTGTCCACACTGAGATTCTTGAGCAGAGGGAAAATCAATCAGCCTTATTTCCCACCTTATTTCCTGTGAGCAGGAGCTCACTGGCCTCTTAGAAACACAGAAGCTAGGCAGAGAAAGGGATGACCTCCCTCAGTGTGGGATTCTTGACCCCATAGTGTGTGGGTTACAGACTGGTAGGATTCGGGGGTTTGTGGTTTATGTTCTGCAGGCCTTGTGAGAGGCTCCTGTTTCAGCAGCCACACGCTAACATCTGCAAGGGATTTTTAAGTAATGATGCTTATTAAAGTACTTATATTTGTATTATGTTAATCCTCATGACACCTCTAAGAAGTAGGAAAGAATGATTAGGTTTTTGTTTTCTCTGATGAACAAACCAATGCCAGAAGGTTTGTAAAACCAACCACCCAAAACCAAACCCAAACAAACCAGTTTCTTGTTGATTTATAAAGAAAATTCCGAGATACAGCAATTAAAAGAATACACTTGATGCCATCGAGGCACACATACACCACTACTCTATAATATCATTCTAAACTTATTGCACACTATGGGCCTGTAATTTTGCCACAAGTTTGGGTTTCAGCAATGCCTTCGGCATCATTCACCACCATCTGGCTCGCTAAGGTGATTTCCTTTGGTTTATGAAGGGCTGAGAGGAGCTAGCTGGCATGATGGGTGATGAACATTTAGCTATTAAAAATGAAAGCATAGAGGCCACATCCTGGTGATCCGTGCAAAGCAAGTCCTGGTCTGTCACAGGCATGACTAATCAGATTACTGAATTGCTAAATACCTAGAATAATCCAACAATGTGTCAAAAACTATGATCAGGCTTAGGTGACAAATACACTTTGAGAGCCTGTTCCTGAGCCTGTCTTTAAAATTCAAAGCTCCAATAATATCAGCAAGCTGCTGGAATCTGGGCAAGCTGCAGATAACATTACTGTGAAAAGCAGGCACAAGGAAACAAGGACACCATAATCTCAGAAGGGAGGTTGGCTGTAGTTCAGACTATCTTCCTGAAGAACAGAAGTGGCTATTTGGCTTCTTTCTGACTTTCCAATACAGTGACAACACTTTCTTTTGCCATGGCTTCCTCCTTCCTCTACTCTTGTGCAACTGACCTTCTGTTGAGACATGAGCGCTTCCCTTACTGCCCATCCCTCAATGGCTCTCCCCTCCTCTGGATCCAGGGCCAGTCGTGGTGGCTGTAACGAATCTCAGCCTCTACTTTCCATATGCTGCCCGGTGTGGCTGATGGTTCATCCCTCATCCTTCAAAGCTCGACGAAAACCACCTCCAGGTGCAAATATATGTAGATACACCCTCTGCTTCCCTATTCCATGGGCTGCTCACCAAAAATATTTTCATGCCTGCACACGTATAAGCATCCATCAGATATCTCTGAAGTGAAAGGATGGTTGGATGATAAATGAATGCTACTTGTTACTTTAAGTCCTTGCTCCCCATCTGTTCACCCATTCTATTGTTTCTTTGGAGATGCTCAATTTAATCCTTCAACATTGAGCCGGAATGTGAAATATTAAGCAATATTATTTAAGTAACTGTGAATGATGATAAATAAATTATTCTTACTTTTAAGATGGTGATGGGGGACATGTGCTTTGTTTAGACTTTGGGGAAAAGCATAATCATAATGGCTAACTTTGGTAAGCAAAGTAAATGTTTTTCTCAAAGTCACATTTATAGAGTCTCTTCCCCATGAGATCAATGAGGGAATTTCTGATGCATTCAAAATTTGGTATATTAAGTTTTACGGTTTGGGTAAATACTTTGGTTCTGATTTTCCTGATAGCTCTGTCAGTATGTGGGCAGGTGTTGCATTGCCTTTGGGCAGGTTTGCAAGAAGTAAGGTGATCTCCTTGCAAGAGTGCAAAGGCAACCAAATAGGTCACACACATATTACAGGTTTAGCCTGGGATTAGGTTTAAAATGAACATCAAGCTGATTTGAGGGTGAGGCAGTTGCTAGGGGCAGGGCCTGTGTACTGGGGGAGGGGATCATACCAGCAACTTCTGACCTTGGGGACAGGAGATAAAGGACAGGCAGAGCCCAAAGCATGGGAACAGAGTGTCCGCAGGCTCTGGCCCAATGCAGTGTGTAGGGTTCTGCTTCTATGGGAGGAATTAAACACAGTACTGAGTTGGGATCCCTAAACACTTGAGGTCAATGCAGGAAGGTGAGATGTGATTCGGGGAATGACGTGGGGGCTCAGAAGTCAGTGTTGGGATCCTGCCTCTCAGGTCAAGGGCAACCAGAGTGAACCCTGGCTGCATCTGCCTAACCCAAGTGCCCTGCTCAAGGAGAGTTGCATGGGAGAGGGAGAGGGAAGCTCCTGCATTTCACCAGCCAGGGGGAAGCAGCTGGGGAGGAGGTAAATGTGTTGTGCTTAAAAATGGGAACTGGAATCAGATCTCCTTGGTGTAAATGTCAGCTCTGCTTCTTAGTAGCTCTGTGTCTCCTCACCACTCTGTGCTTCTGTTTCTTTGTCTGCAAAAAAGGGGATAATCCTTGCAGGTGACTTGTGTAGTTATGAGGCTCAAATGAGTTAGTACATGTAAAAAGCTCATTACAGCAAGGGTTCAATACTGTTAGTTGTTAAAATGTATCGAGGCAATCGCTGTATTTATTAAAGAAAACAACCCAGTTCAGGAGTCCAAGTCAGACCTTAAGATCTAAAAGGTTGTGGCTCATAAAAAGTAGTCTCAGTGCTGTTTATAGGTTTGACCTTCCACTCAAACAGCACTGCTGAGCCGTCAGAGGCAGAACTCAAGAGTTTCCTCACAAACATTGCACTCATTCTTCTGTTTCCTCTTGGCCTTTAAATGCCTTTAGGTAGAACCTTGGTTCTTCCTCTCCACCTTTTTTTTTTTTTTTTTAACCAACTGCTCCAAATTCTTGGGCTGCCCAGGCCTCTGACCCCATGGCAACTCTCCTAGCTGAAAAGACTGCTTCTACTCTCCAAGACTAGTTCAAGAAGTCCTTTGTGATGCCCTTGAAGATGGAGATTGCCTATAGCCTCACTAAGTGTGGTCCCACACCAGCAGCATTGGCGTTACCTGGGAGATTGGCAGAAATGCTGAAGCTCAGACTCCACCCTAGATCGACTGCGTCAGAGTCTGCATTTTAACAAAAGCCTCTAGTGAATTCAGTGTATGTTAAAGTCTGAGAAACACTGTTTCAGAATCTAGGTCCTGTGTCATTATCAGTAAAGTGAGTAGATTCACAGAAAAAATAACTCAGTCCCAATTTTCTAAACCTCTGGAAGAAGTTGTCAACTTTTCCAGAGAGTTAAAATTTATCCAGGGCTTGAAGTCCTAGAATGCCAGGGTGTTAATACGCAGCCTGGAGGATGTGTTTACCAAAGGCATCCAAGTGTTCCAAAGGGCTGCGGCCCATTTCCTCAAAAGGTACCAGAATCATGATGGAGAGCAGACTTGTTGGTCCTTGCTTAGAGCTGTCTCCTTAGCTTTGGCTATGAAATGTCTGAAGAATCTGTTTTGTGACACCTGAGGAGTCACAAAGACAACGTAAGGACTGGCTATTTCACTGATGAAGCTGCCCAAAGGAGAAAACGCAAGGAGATGTTCTTAGCACTTAGCCAAAGGAATTTAGGGGTCAAACTTTAGGACTCTGAGTTAAAATTTTGGCTACTAAAAGGATAAGCTGTCATACTAGATTGATTTTTACACAAGGACCCACTGCTCTCTGGGTCCTACGTATGCTCTGGCAGTAGCTGGACTTAGCTAGTGGGTGAGAGCATTAGCAAATGCTGTACAGGCCCTGCCTGTATCTCCCAGCCCACTTCTTATTGCAAACACAGGCCATTCTTTGTCCAAGGGCTATTTTCCTGGCTGCGGGGTCCCTACTCAGCCTGAGCAGGAATAGCCTCTAGCCACTCACAACTGGGAATTTGTGTATAAATAATGCAGCTCCCTCACGCCTCAAGTGGGATGACACTGAGGTATGTCTACACTGGTAACCAGAGTTTCCTGTTAGGATTGAGCTCCAGTCATCTACTGTGGTAGCTAGCCTGAAAACAAGCAAGCTTTGTTGGCTTTGTTGGCTGCCTTTCCTTCTCTGTCTCCATTCCCTGCTCATCTGCTGGTGCTTCCTGGGATCACATCCTAAATAAATCACTTGTACTCAAACCCTTTTCTCAGGCTCTGCTCCTGGGAGAAATGAACCAAGAGAAGAGCAACAGACTTGGGTTTGAATTTTGACTCTGGCCATTTGTTATGTGTGACATTGGGTGGGTCATTTAATCACTGTGAGAATCAGTTTCCTCTTAACAATGGAGAGATAATGGAAAGAACTATGAATATGGGTTTTTGTTAAAAGTAAATGAGCTGATTATGTAAAGGACTTAACATAGTGTTTGGCATCAGTGAATGAAGAGTAAATGATAGGTATGGTCTCAGTAATTGTCCATCTTCACTATCCAGGAAGAACTAATCTATGGTGATAAAGAAGTCTGGTACCTGACTTTGAATTTAGTACCACTGAAAATGCACTTCTGAGTCCTTGGAGAGTTTCCCTGGAGAATAGCCTTTGCGTGTTCTGATTTTGTTCCCTTTCAGAATTTTCCTTCTGTTTGTTCTCCTTTGATCCTTATTCTGATTTTGTGGGAAATTGAAAGAGAAATGAGGAATAGCTTCAAGTTAGTCATCAGGCTTGTTCAAATAGGATTCAAAGCTTACAATGATCTGAATAGGTTTAACTGTACCTTGGGTATATTCTACCTACTCACAATTCAAAAATTCAAGGGCCCAGAATTCTGATTTATACATAGTTGCTATAAATAGCAAAGGGTATCCTCTAGTACTGATTTATATAAAATAGGACCTCTTCTCCAAAAGTCAGGGGAGTATCCTCAAGGTGTAAGCAGAGGACACAGGCAGAGGAGAGCCCAGGAGAGCAGAAGGAGAGTTGTATGAAATCTCATCCTGATGTTTAAGAACATTCTGGTTGGGTGGCCATTCTTAAGAACCTGTCTCACAAGTTATTAGCTTCCATCTGGGCTGGTTGCATGCCTCATACACACACAGGAAGGCAATTTAGTATCTTCTACATCTTCTTTACATTATCATTCCAATCTGCGTGGATGTGCTTTAAGGATTAAAGCATTATCCTTTACTGAGCAATTTAGTGTTCTCCTGGGAATGGCGAAGCAGGAAAGACAGCCAGCTGCAACTGATGCCTTACATATTGTGACCTCATACAATTTCACTTCTCTCACCTCTCGAGGAAGAAGTCATTCAAAGGAACTTGGAGGTACCCCTGCTCTCAGAGTGGCTGTTTTCGTGATGTGAACACAATAGCTGGGAAAGTATGCCCATTTGCAAAAATAGTAAGCATGTCAGTGAGTGGAAACAAGGGCTTTGTGTCTGAGAATAAAAGTGTATTAGTTTCCTTTTGGGCTGGAAGAATTTAGCACAGATGTATGGTTCAAAAACAACACAGATTTGTTATCTTACAGTTCCGGAGACTAGAAATCTGAAATCGTCTCACTCGGCTCAAATCAGGGTGTGGGCAGGGCTGCTTTCCTTTCTGGAAACTCTAGGGGAGAATCCATTTCCTCGCCTTTTCCGGCTTTCAGAGGCTTCTGGCGTTCCTTGGTCTGTGACCTTCGTCCACTTCAAAGCCAGCAGTGACCATCAGCATCTTTCTCACATGGCATCACTCTGACATTCACTCTCCTGCTTCCCTTTCCTACACTTAAGGACCCTGTGATTACACTGGACATAGGCGGACGCTCTCTTTATGTTAAAGTTCACTGTTGAGCAACCTGAATTCCATCTGCAACTT
This sequence comes from Eumetopias jubatus, assembly GCF_037043125.1. NCBI lineage: Eukaryota > Metazoa > Chordata > Mammalia > Carnivora > Otariidae > Eumetopias > Eumetopias jubatus. The sequence continues at coordinate 102,111,471 of NW_028274815.1, forward strand.
TAATTCCCTTTTATCACATAATGTAATATATTCACAGGCTATGGGGATTAGGACAAAGACTTTTTTTTTTTTTTTTTAAGTAGGCTCCATACCCAGCATTGGGCCCAATGTAGGGCTTGAACTCAGGATCCTGAGAACAAGACCTGAGCTGAAGTTCAGACACTTAACCGACTGAGCCACCCAGGCATCCCCAGGACATGGACATCTTTAAAGGTCATTATTCTACCTACAACAGAAAGTTAAGAGCAACAGCAACTCATACATAAGAGAATTTTCACTAGATGATGGAGTTTGGACCGTTGCTGCACAGTTAGTTGGAAGGGGTCCATTTACTTTATTCCTAGCTCACAGACAGCTCCAGGCTTCACCACTGAGCAGTTGTAGGATCTTGGGCAAGTTGTTTAATACCTCAAAGCCCAGATCTCCTCATCTGTAAACTAGCACCTACCTCATGGGGTTGTCCATGAGATTAAATAAGTACCTAAGAGAAGGCCACTAGCTCAGCATCTGGCACAATGTAAATTCTCAGTAAGTGCTGGTTGCTGGTATAAAATAACCACAGCTAATATTTATTATAGAGATGTAAATGAGAACTATTCTCTGCGTTCTGGGAGTACAAAGGGAGGGCGTGAGGAATAAGTTACTGAATGTTTTGAGAGCTTTGTAAAATTGGAAGATAAAATGAAATTCTTGAATTAGATTTCAGCAAAGGATTAAGGAATTAAAATTTTATTTGAAAGTAATAGCAAACCTAAAAAAAATTGCAAGGAGTACTGCAAAGAACACCCACATACCCCTTTACCCAGATTCATCTATTAACATTTTATTCCATCTACTTTGTCACTCTATCATCTATCTATCATCTATCTATCTATCATCTATCATCACCCCTATAAAGCCTTCAAGGGAAAAGTAGAAAATAGTAGAATTTGGGTAGAATGGTAGAATTTGGGCTAAATTCCATATAATAACAAATGCAGGATAGAGAGGGTGTACAAGAACTGCTTTGGGGACAGCTAATCTTTACAACCCATAAGCAGATGGTCTTTTCCATCTGATTCTGTTCAAAGTTTTTAACTTAACTCACAGCTTGTATCTCTGTTTTCGCTGCCACTAGGCATAGGGGAGAGCTACTAAATGCTTTGAGCCGATACAGTTCATCCAGAGAACAGCACAGAATGAAGCAGAACTGTCCAAACACTTTTTGTTAATTCTTGAAGTACATATATCTTAGCTAGTATACATATCTTAGTGGCTCTACCTTAACTGGCCAAGACCTTATTTTTCAGGCTCTTCTCCAGTAGTTTAGCCTCATGCTAGAGGTTTTGCAGCTCTTTATACACTCCAGATTATTCTATTGGAAATACCCTTTCCCTTATCTCTGATCAGAATTCTATTAACCCTTCAAAGTCTATGCAGATGCTATCAATTTCATGCAATCCCCGAAGTGAAATGACCTCTGCATTCTTATGCGTCATCATAATGTTTTCTACTGTCCTTTAGTGGCACTGGCAATGAAAATGATGAGGATAATAATAATCTAATCACACAGCAGGTACAAGGAACTCAGAAGTTTCCATTGCCAGGCTTCATGCTAAGCAAGTATTTTATGTGCCTTCTCCAACATATGAATCAGGCATTGTAATTATCCTCATTTCTGGAATAGGTAAAGTGAGATCCAAGAAGGTTAAGTAATTTGCCAAGGATTGCATACTAATAAGCTATAGAACAAGGACACAAGTGCTTGGGCCAAAGCCTATACTTTTTTCTTTAATACCAGAGATATTATATGATAACAATTATATTTTAGGAAAATTTACTTACAAGGAAATTGACAGGTTTTAAAGGTAAAACTCAATGAATTTTAATAAGAATGTACACATCAACCCAATCAAAATATCAAACATTTCTATCATCCCAGAAAGTTCCTTTATTCCTCTTCTCACCAATTCCCTCCCTCACAATTATGGACAAGTATCATTATGATTTCTAACATCATAGATTAGTTTTACCTAATAGTTTTTTTTTAATTTACTATAAACATACTCATATAGTATATACTGTTTGCTGTCTGAATTTTTTCATTAAAAGTGATTTTTCTTGAGAGTAATCTATGCTGTATGTATTAGTAGTGTATTTGTTTTTTATCAGAGAGTCATATTCTATTATATGAATACAGCACAGATATTTTCCATTCTTCTGTTGATAGAAATTTGGGTTGTTTCCAGTCTTGGCTATAACGACTAAAGCTGCTCTGGACATTCTTGTACAAACCTTTGGGTGGACAGACACTGGAAATTCCAAGATGAAGAATTTATGGGTCACAGTATAGGGACATATCTGCTTCTCTTACTAGATTGTAAGCATGTGCTGGGTGGGGATAGTGAAAGGAGACAATATTTTAAGCAAAAACATCACTTTTTACCCGACAATAACATAGAACTTAAGTCTTAAAACTTTCCTAAGGCAGAACTATAGAAAAGGAAGAGTTATAACACTTCTGATAATTAAGCATCAGTCTCCTAAGAGATCAGTCATGTCTTCAGAGACTGCATTGCAAGACCACTAATACTGGTGACATTAATGTGTTTGGGTTCCACTTAGCAATCTCGGTGTTTAAAGCACTTCAACCATTTGTTTCAGGTCAGCAGAGGTTAACAAGCCAGTAGTGAATATAAACATAATTGTGTTTCATTAGGGCTAAATTCCCAGTTGGAAGAGCAAGGACAAAGCCCCATCAAAAATCTTTACTTTCTTCTAGAAGCAAGCAATACATGTTGGGATAAAATCATTGATACTCACTGTTGTGTTTGAAGATCCTTATGGTTGCACCTGAGAGTCGGGCCCCAAGTACAAGAGATGCATGGTTTAACTCATCACTTAAAATGAGGCATCCCTGTTCAGAAAGCAAGCACACAAAACACAGGCCAATAAATAAAATTAAAGAAAAACAACACGTGGGAACAGAAAGACACTTCAAGACCTGTATCACACATCCCCCAAACCCTCTTTAATTTTAAAAGAACAAGTTTTGCCTGATGTCTATGTGGATAAAATCCTGTAGACAATTAGCTGATAAAGATGGGGATTACTTTAAGGGATTACATCTTTAACCATTTGCATTTGATTTTCATCAGAAAAGATCCTTCAAGACCTTGTTTAAATGTCAGCTACCATTTTCTAAAGAATTGATCTTTGACAGGAAAGTGGATATACTTTGGGTGGATTGTGGTTTGCTGGGGTTCTTCAATCCTGTGGTGTATTATTTGGGACAGTTTCGGTGTTCTCCCTCTGGAGGGCAGGGGTCTTTTCTGCAGGGCCTTTCAAGCTCTTGTTTTCCTATTCTCATTCTCCTCTGTATTGACATCCTTGTAGACAAAAACATCACTGCTTTCCAGCTAAAAACTTCGCATTTGGAAAAGTGTGGATGGCAATTCAGTCTGAGGCGAGTGAAAAAGATCAATCAAATTTACTGCTTATAAATTATAGTTGTGAAATTAGTTTTCTTTCTTAATTTAAAAATTTCTAAATTATAAAATTGCTCAAGTGTACCAAAAATGCAGAAACAAATGATGGTGGCCGTTTGTGGCCACCCAGAATCTTTGAGTTCTTGCTCATATTTTGGAAACTTCACACATGACATATTTTAAGTTTTGGGGGCAAGAGCCAGCAATATTCTCATATCTCCATACTCTAGATGTGTGTGTGTGTGTGTATTTATATATATATTTTTAGGGATACCTCATGATACCTCACCTCCAAATTCTTCATCAGGTATTTACTGAGAACAAGGACATTCTCTGGCTAAATCATAATGCAATGATCATACCCAAAAAATCCAACATTCATTTAGCACTATCACCTAAGATAGAGCCTGAATTCATATTTCTCCAACTGTCTTAATGATATCAGTGTCTTACAGATGTTTTATTTCCTATTTTTTCAGTGCAGAATCCAGTAAAAGATCATATATTACATTTGTCATGAATCAGATTTTTTTAAACCTAAATCTGATTATGACACTTGCTTACTTAAACTGAGCCAACCAAATTCCCCATTTTCCTCAGAAAGAATTTCCAATACTCAAGCATGACTACAAGGTTCTTTGCAATGTGCCTTCATCTCTAGTCTGGTCTACATCTACTACCTTATATTTTAGTACTTCCAAAGCTCAGGACTTTATGCATGCTGCTCCCTCTTCCTTATCTTAAAGAAAAAATTTAACAGACAAGTAACAGATTCAGTTTTTCTTTTTTTATTATTATTATGTTATGTTAATTACCATAAATTACATCATTAGTTTTTGATGTAGTGTTCCATGATTCATTGTTTGCGTATAACACCCAGTGCTCCATGGAGAACATGCCCTCTTTAATACCCATCACCAGGCTAACCCATCTCCGCAACCCCCTCCCCTCTAGAACCCTCAGTTTGTTTCTCAGAGTCCATAGTCTCTCATGGTTCATCTCCCCCTCCAATTTCCCCCCCTTCATTCTTCCCCTCCTGCTATCTTCTTTTTTTTTTTAACATATAATGTATTATTTGTTTCAGAGGTACCGATTTGTGATTCAACAGTCTTACACAGTTCACAGCTCTCACCATAGCACATACCCTCCCCAATGTCTATCACCCAGCCACCCATCCCTCCCACCCCCCACCACTCCAGCAACCCTCAGTTTGTTTCCTGAGATTAAGAATTCCTCATATCAGTGAGGTTATATGATACATGTCTTTCTCTGATTGACTTATTTCATTCAGCATAATACCCCCCTGTTCCATCCACGTTGTTGCAAATGGCAAGATCTCATTCCTTTTGAAGGCTGCAAAATATTCCATTGTATATATAGACCACATCTTCTTTATCCATTCATCTGTCGATGGACATCTTGGCTCTGTCCACAGTTTAGCTATTGTGGACATTGCTGCTATAAACATTGGATTGTACACACCCCTTCGGAACCCTACATTTGTATCTTTGGGGTAAATACCCAGTAGTGCAATTGCTGCATCGTATGGTAGCTCTATTTTCAACTTTTTGAGGAGCCTCCATACTGTTTTCTAGAGTGGCTGCACCAGGTTGCATTCCCACCAACAGTGTAGGAGGGTTCCCCTTTCTCCGCATCCCTGCCAACATCTGTCATTTCCTGACTTGTTAATTTTAGCCATTCTGACTGGTGTGAGGTGGTATCTCATTGAGGATTTGATTTGGATTTCCCTGATGCCGAGCAATGTTGAGCACTTTTTCGTGTATCTGTTGGCCATTTGGATGTCTTCTTTGGAAAAATGTCTGTTCATGTCTTCTGCCCATTTCTTGATTGGATCATTTGTTCTTTGGGTGTTGAGTTGGATAAGTTCTTTATAGATGTTGGATACTAGCCTTTTATCTGATATGTCATTTGCAAATATATTCTCCCATTGTCTAGGTTGTCTTTAGGTTTTGTTGACTGTTTTTTTTGCTGTGCAAAAGCTTTTTCTCTTGATGAAGTCCCAGTAGTTCATTTTTGCCCTTGCTTCCCTTGCCTTTGGTGATGTTTCTAAGAAGAAGTTGCTGCAGCTGAGGTCAAAGAGGTTGCTGTCTGTGTTCTCCTTTAGGATTTTCATGGACTTCTGTCTCACATTTAGGTCTTTCAACCATTTGGAGTCTATTTTTGTGTGTGGTGTAAGAAAATGGCCCAGTTTCATTATTCTGCATGTGGCTGTCCAATTTTCCCAACACCATTTGTTGAAGAGACTGTCTTTTTTCCATTGGACATTCTTTCCTGCTTTGTCAAAAATTAGTTGACTATAGAGTTGAGGGTCCATTTCTGGGCTCTTGATTCTGTTCCATTGATCTATGTGTCTGTTTTTGTGCCAGTACCATACTGTCTTGATGATGACAGCCTTGTAGTAGAGATTGAAGTCCGGAATTGTGATGCCACCAGCTTTACTTTTCTTTTTTCAACATTCCTCTGGCTATTCGGGGTATTTTCTGGTTCCATACAAATTTTAGGATTATATGTTCCATTTCTTTGAAAAAAGTGGATGGTATTTTGATAGGGATTGCATTGAATGTATAGATTGCTCTAGGTAGCATTGACATCTTCACAATATTTGTTCTTCCAATCCATGAGCATGGAACGTTTTTCCATTTCTTTGTGTCTTCCTCAATTTCTTTCATGAGTATTTTATAGTTTTCTGAGTACAGATTCTTTACCTCTTTGGTTAGATTTATTCCTAGGTATCTTATGGTTTTGGGTGCCATTGTAAATGGGATTGACTCCTTAATTTCTCTTTCTTCTGTCTTGTTGTTGGTGTATAGGAAGGCCACTGATTTCTGTGCATTGATTTTATATCCTGCCACATTACTGAATTCCTGTATGAGTTCTAGCAGTTTTGAGGTGGAGTCTTTTGGGTTTTCCACATAAAGTATCATATCATCTGCAAAGAGTGAGAGTTTGACTTCTTCTTTGCTGATATGGATGCCTTTTATTTCTTTTTGTTGTCTGATTGCTGTGGCTAGGACTTCTAATACTATGTTGAATAACAGTGGTGAGAGTGGATATCCCTGCCATGTTTCTGACCTTAGAGGGAAAGCTCTCAGTTTTTCCCCATTGAGAATGATATTCGCTGTGGGTTTTTCATAGATGGCTTTCATGATATTGAGGTATCTACCCTCTATCCCTATACTCTGAAGAGTTTTGATCAAGAAAGGATGCTGTACTTTGTCAAATGCTTTTTCTGCATCTATTGAGAGGATCATATGATTCTTGTTCTTTCTTTGATTAATGTATTGTATCACATTGATTGATTTGTGGATGTTGAACCAACCTTGCAGCCCAGGGATAAATCCCACTTGGTCGTGGTGAATAATCCTTTTAATGTACTGTTGGATCCTATTGGCTAGTATTTTGGTGAGAATTGTTGCATCCGTGTCCATCAAGGATATGGGTCTGTAATTCTCCTTTTTAATGGGGTCTTTGTCTGGTTTGGGGATCAAGGTAATGGTGGCCTCATAAAATGAGTTTGGAAGTTTTCCTTCCATTTCAATTTTTTGGAACAGTTTCCAAAGAATCGGTATTAATTCTTCTTGAAACGTTTGGTAGAATTCCCCTGTGAAGACATCTGTTCCTGGGCTTTTGTTTTTTGGGAGATTTTTGATGACTGCTTCAATTTCCTTAGTGGTTATAGGTCTGTTCAGGTTTTCATTTCTTCCTGGTTTCGTTTTGGTAGTTGATACATCTCTAGGAAAGCATCCATTTCTTCCAGATTGTCTAATTTGCTGGCATAGAGTTGCTCATAATATGTTCTTATAATCGTTTGTATTTCTTTGATGTTGGTTGTGATCTCTCCTCTTTCATTCATGATTTTTATTTATTTGGGTCATTTCTCTTTTTGATAAGTCTGGCTAGGGGTTTATAAATATTGTTAATACTTTCAAAGAACCAGCTCCTAATTTCGTTGATCTGTTCTACTGTTCTTTTGGTTTCTAATTCACTGATATCTGCTCTGATCTTTATTATTTCTTTTCTTCTGCTGGGTTTAGGCTTTATTTGCTGTTCTTTCTCCAGCTCCTTTAGGTGTAGGGTTAGGTTGTGTATTTGAGACCTTTCTTGTTTCTTGAGAAAGGCTTGTATTGCTATATACTTTCCTCTTAAGACTGCCTTTGCTGCATCCCAAAGATTTTGAACAGTTGTGTTTTCATTTTCATTGGTTTCCATGAATTTTTTAAATTCTTCTTTAATTTCCTGGTTGACCCATTCATTATTTAGTAGGAGCCCTTTCAGCCTCCACGTATTTGAGTTCTTTCCGACTTTCCTCTTGTGATTGAATTCTAATTTCAAAGCATTGTGGTCTGAAAATATGCAGGGAATGATCCCAATCTTTTGGTACCAGTTGAGACCTGATTTGTGACCTAGGATGTGATCGATTCTGGAGAATGTTCCATGGGCACTAGAGAAGAATGTGTATTCTGTTGCTTTGGGATGGAATGTTCTGAATATATTTGTGAAGTCCATTTGGTCCAGTGTGTCATGTAAAGTGCTTATTTCCTTGTTGATCTTTTGCTTAGATGATCTGTCCATTTCAGTCTGGGAGTTGTTAAAGTCCCCTACTATTATTGTATTGTTGTTGATGTGTTTCTTTGTTTTTGTTATTAATTGGCCTATATAATTGGCTGCTCCCGTGTTAGGGGCATAGATATTTACAATTGTTAGATCTTCTTGTTGGATAGACCCTTTAAGTAGGATATAGTGTCCTTCCTCATCTCTTATTACAGTCTTTGTTTTAAAATCTAATTTGTCTGACATAAGGATTGCCACCCCAGCTTTCTTTTGGTGTCCATTAGCATGGTAAATAGTTTCCCCCCCCTCACTTTCAATCTTGGGGTGCCTTTGGGTCTAAAATGAGTCTCTTGCAGACAGCATATCGATGGGTCTTGTTTTTTAATCCAATCTAATAGCCTGTGTCTTTTGATTGGGCCACTTAGCCCATATACATTCAGGGTAACTATTGAAAGATAAGAATTTAGTGCCATTGTATTGCCTGTAAGGTGACTGTTACTGTATATTGTCTGTGTTCCTTTCTGGTCTATGCTGCTTTTAGGCTCTCTCTTTGCTTAGAAGACCCCTTTCAATATTTCTTGTAGGGCTGGTTTCGTGTTTGCAAATTCCTTTAGTTTTTGTTTGTCCTGGAAGCTTTTTATCTCTCATTTTATTTTCAATGGCAGCCTAGCTGGATATAGTATTCTTGGCTGCGTATTTTTCTCATTTAGTGCTCTGAATATATCATGCCAGTCCTTTCTGGCTTGCCAGGTCTCTGTGGATAGGTCTGTTGTCAATCTAATATTTCTACCATTTTAGGTTACACATCTCTTCTCCTGAGCTGCTTTGAGGATTTTCTCTTTGTCTCTGAGACTCGTAAGTTTTACCATTAGATGTTGGAATGTTGACCTATTTTTGTTGATTTTGAGGGGAGTTCTCTGTGCCTCCTGGATTTTGATGCCTGTTTGCTTCCCCAAATTAGGTAACTTCTCTGCTATAATTGGCTCCAGTATACCTCTTGCCCCTCTCTCTCTTTCTTCTTCTTCTTCTGGGATCCCAATTATTCTAATGTTGTTTCGTATTGTGGTATCACTTATCTCTCGGATTCTGCCCTCGTGGTCCAGTCATTGTTTATCTCTCTTTTTCTCAGCTTCTTTATTTTCCATCATTTGGTCTTCTATATCACTAATTCTCCTTTCTGCCTCATTTATCCTAGCAGTTAGAGCCTCCAGTTTTGATTGCATCTCATTAATAGCCTTTTTGATTTTGACTTGGTTAGATTTTAATTATTTTATTTCTCCAGAAAGGGTTTGTCTAATAACTTCCCTGCTTTTTTCAAGCCCAGGTAGTATCTTTAAAACCATCATTCTGAACTCTAGTTCTGACATCTTACTAATGTCCTTATTGATTACATCCCTGGCAGTCAGTACTGCGTCTTGTTCTTTTCGTTGAGGTGATTTTTTCTGTCTTGTCATTTTGTCCAGAGGAGAATAGATGAATCAGAGAACAAAATGCTAACAGGGTAAGAACGTTCCCAGAAAAGATTCACTAAACAAATCAGAAAAGACCTGAAACCAGGGGAAAAGAAAGAAAGGAAAAAGAAAAAAGAAAAAGGAAAAGATAAAAACAAACAAACAAAAACAAAACAAAACAAAACAGAATATGATCAAGTATGATCAGGCTGGTGCATAGATCATTGCCACACACTGAATTTTGGGTGTATTTTGGTCTGTTAGAAGAAAGTGCCTCCCAAAATTTTAAAGAAAGGAAAACTTATATATGTACAAAAATAAGGGTTAATACTATGAAGGGATGGAATATGATTGTAACGATTAAGAATATAAAAGATTTTATAAAAGGAATTGATAAGAAGTTGGTTGGAAATATATATATATATATATACATACCAAAAATAAGGTTAACTACTATGAAGGGACAGAATATGACTCTTAAAAATGAGAAATAAAAAACATTTTTAAAAAAGGGATTGATAAGATGTTGGTTGAAAAAGGGGAAAAAGAAAAAATTCAAAAAAAAACCCCACTTAACTTTGAAAGACTAAATAAACATGGGAAAAAAGCCATGAATTCTATGTGCAGTATTCCCCTAGCGCTGGAGTTCTGCCATTCTCATTGATCGGTAAACTTGGTCTTGGCTGGCTGTTCTTGCTGATCTTCTGGGGGAAGGGCCTGTTGCCATGGTTCCCAAATGTCTTTGCCGGAGGCGGAATTGTCCTGCCCTTGCTGGGTCCAGGCTATGTAATCTGCTCAGGTTTGCTCTCTGGAGCTTTTGTTCCCTGCAAGCTTTCCGTACAGCTTTGGAGGATGAGAGTGAAAATGGTGGCCTCCCAATCTCCTGCCCAGATGAGCCGAGAGCTTGGGGCCCCACTCCTCAGTGTGCCTCCAGAGAAAAGCAGTCAATCACTCCCATCTCCCCAGTCTCTGGCCGCACTCCGTGCTCACCTGGCCTGTGACCGAGCATTTCTATCTCTGGTTCACAACCCCATGTGGAGTCTCCAAACCCAACAGATACCTGAGATGCGCTCCTGCGCCACTCCTCCCGGGGGAGGAAGGGGAGTCTCCCTGGATCTGCCATTTGTTGGGTCCCTGCTGGAGGAGCAGTGGCCCGACTGTGCTGTGGATCACAGTTTATGGCAACCCCGAGCTGAGAGCCCACGCCTCGGCTCCATCTCTGCAGCCAGCTTCCCTGCTCTGATACCTGGGAGCTCTGCTGCACCCCAGCACCCCCGGTCTTTCTGTGATCCCAAGGGTCCTGAGACCACACTGTCCCGCGAGGTTTCCACCCCCTGCTTAGCCACTGGAGTGACGTCCCTCAGCGGAGCTGACTTCTAAAAGTTCCGATTTTGTGCTCCACTGCTCTATCACTTGTCAGAAGCGGCCACGGAGGCCCCCTCCCCACCGTCTACCTTCCTGAATATCTCCTTGGAGTCACTTCTCTGCACCTCCTACCTTCCAGAAAGTGGTCGCTTTTCTGTTCAGAGAGTTGTTGCTATTCTTTTCTTCGATCTCCTGTTGAGTTCATAGGTGTTCAGAATGGTGTGATCCCTATCCAGCTGATTTCCTGGGACCAGACGAAATTTAGGTCTCCTACTCCTCCGCCATCTTGCTCCACCCACCTAGATTCAGTCCTTATGTCACCCACTTTGCACAGGCATCTTAGCCTTTCCCAAGAAGAGCTTGGAAGCAACTCGTTTGCCCTTCTTCATGTATGTGCATGTATTTTCTGTGGTATTCATCCTATTGTTTTTTGGTACATTGTTTCCCCCCTAGACTGTAAACAACATACATTTATAAGGCACAGGTCTTATTCATCTTTGTATGCACTGTATCTTGCTTTATATGAGGACAAAGTCATTTCTCAATAAGTGATCTGTTGAAAGAATAAATGAATGAGTGGCATGAGCAAAATGTTTTGTTCAAATAAATGCTCCATAAGCGTTTTCTACATTGTAAATGAGGACGTGGGAGACTGAAAATTTCATTGATGTTGCTAAACTATCATCAAAGATGAAATTTGACCCTCGTCTAGGACTGCAATTCTATAAACAGAATATCTTTATAAACAGATTTGCTGGACTAAGCTGGTATATTTATTTAAAAAGCTGGACATCCAATCAGATTTTCCTAGAAAAAGCACCTTCTCTGCCATACTTCTAATGAAGGACCTGCTCAGAGTTGTGATTCTTAGGAATAACACAGCAGAAGACAATTATATTAACAAATTCTCACCTTTCCGACTAGTGCAGGGATATTCATTGAGTTAGTTGCAAATCCCATCCCAAAGACCATAGCTGCTTCTACATTCAGGAACTTAGCCACAAGGTTCTCCAATTCTTCATGCTTATCCAAGGTTCCTGCACATGAAATGATGGGATGAGTGCATCTTCTCTTCTCAACAAGTTTGAAAACTCAAAATCCAGTGCATACCCATCACCAAAAGAAATGTGCTACACAAGAGAGTGTGTAGCAGGTATATTTGCCACAGCTGCAATCAAGAAAGAACCCACATGTCCACATATTGTAGAATGTACAAATTAAATACCTTGTGGAGTTATTTACATAGTGTAATTAAACACCGTAATGAGAAGGAACAATCTATTACCCTACACAACAAAATGAAAAAAATCTCACAAATATGTTGTTGAGTGCAAGAAGTCAGACACATACACTCATACAGGCTGAGTCCATTTATATAAAGTTTACAAACAGACAAAACTAACCTATAGTGTTAGCAGTCAGTATAGTGGTTGATTTCGTTGGGAGCACAAAGAGAACTTTGAGATTCTCTAAATGTTTTGTTTCTAGATTTGGGCGCTAGTTACACAGGTATGTTTGCTTTGTGAAAATACTTTGAGCTGTATAGTTAGGATTGGCCTATTTTTCTATATAAATATTGATAATGCAATAAAATCTACAAAAAAATACCACAATTTTTCTCTCCTCTCACCCTACCTCCCTCAAGTGATTAATTAAGTTATAACCCTCTCCAAGGGGCCCCACACTTAAATCCAAACAGATCCCATGATTTCTATAGATAATAGTAAATCTAGTTATAACTTATGTTAGTCACCATAAAATACATCATAGTTTTTGATGTGGTGATCCACGATCCATTGTTTTCATAGAACACCCAGTGCTCCATGCAGTACGTACCCTCCTTAATACCCATCACCGGGCTAACCAATCCCCCCTCCCCCCTCCCCTCTAAAACCCTGTTTGTTTCTCAGAGTCCATAGTCTCTCATGGTTCATCTCCCCCTCTGATTTCCCCCCTTCATTTTTCCCTTCCTTCTCCTAATGTCCTCCCTGCTATTCCTTATGTTCCACAAATAAGTGAAACCATATGATAATCGACTTTCTCTGCTTGACTTATTTCACTTAGCGTAATCTCCTCCAGTCCCATCCATGTTGATGTAAAAGTTGGGTATTCATCCTTTCTGATGGCTGAGTAATATTCCATTGTATCTGTGGACCACATCTTCTTTATCCATTCATCTGTTGAAGGGCATCTCAGCTCTTTCCACAGTTTGGCTATTGCAGACATTGCTGCTATGAACATTGGGGTGCATATGGCCCTTCTTTTCACTACATCTGTGTCTTTGAGGTAAATGCCCAGGAGTGCAATTGCTGGGTCATAGGGTAGCTCTATTTTTAAATTTTTGAGGAACCTCCACATTTTTCCAAAGTGGCTGTACCAACTTGCATTCCCACAAAAAGTGTAAGAGGGTTACCCTTTCTCCACAACCTCTCCAACATTTGTTGTTTCTTTCCCTGTCCATATACATTATTTTTTGAATGTTTAGTACAAGAACAACAATAATAAACTAATGTAAAATAGCTCATCAATATTTTTATATTGATTACATCTTGAGTAGTTTGATGTACTTACATCTGAGTATTGGAGTGGTTCTAGAATACTATTTTGGATATTTTGGGTCAAACAAAACATATTATGAAATTAAGTTTACCTCTTTTCTTTAAACTTTTTTTTTATGTGGCAACTAGAAATTTTAAATTCCACATGTGTCTTGCATTATATTTTTATTGGACAGTGCTGGGTACATGATACACTTGGCAGAACATAAAAATGTACAAGTGGAGAGATATTGTAATTTGCAACCACAGAACATAGAAGCAGATTTAACTCAGATTTAAATTAGAGGAATATTTTTAGCATATTCGGGACTACTATAAACATGGTTTCTTCAACTAAGGATCAACATATTTTACTAGTGTGTAACATATTTACATAGTGTGATACCAGAATTTTATTAAATTGGCAAATTATCTTGCTTACTGTGCTCAAATGGTGAAGGGTTAAACTTGAGAAGGCATGGACTAGTGAGTTCAAAGAGTTATTTTGCATTTGATATGAAAGAGGACATTTCATGGATCATCTTTGTCCTTCCTGAGTGGTCACATTGTCATACAACAGATGGCTGGTGGCCTTTCTTCTCAAACTAGAATTCATTTACCTTCAGATTGTCAGAAACCATAGTAAAACAAGTGTTCTAGCAGAATCAATTTTAGTGGGGTGGGGTGGGGAGTTAAAATTTTAAACTGTCATTTAAAACTTTATTATTTCTGTATCAAAGATACAGAGAAAAAAGAAATGCTAAAATTTAAAGAGAAAACACGGGCACATAATCACTCATCAGATTTGTTTTTATCTAATGGAGACTGCATCCCAAAGGTAATGGCCCCAAGGATAGGAAGTGAATAGGCCATTGGCCTGGGCATGACAGCCTTGGGTTCTGGCCTCAGCTTTTCCACTAAAGAGTGGCCTCTGGCTACCTCTCCTCGAAGTTTCCAGGGAGATTGGGAGAAGTGCTGTTTTAGGCTTCCCTGACGTTGGGGGTGGTCTTTCCTCCACATAGAATGGTCTTCTTTAAGGTCCCCCTCATTCTTTGACATCCACCTCATATGATGTCTTTTCTTAGATGCTGTTCTCAGTTTCCCCAGGCAAACTTGGTCATTTTCTTCTGAGATCACATAAGCCTCATTACATAATGATTATAGCATTTACTAAGTTGAACTTTCATGAGGCCATCTTCTCTACTACAGAAAGAGCCCTTGGGGTGCCGATACTGTGTGTAGGATGTTCATCTTGGCAACCACAGAGTACTGACACAGTATAATGCAGTACTCACACATAGTAGGTGCTTGTTGAGTTGTATGCTGTCTTTGATGGAGAAAAAAGACAGCACTAAGCCCAGAGTAGGGGATGTCACAGGGAAGAAAGTCAAGAGGTCACATGATGCTAGGGCAAAAAGGTGATTATGTAGTGAGCTCCACCTTGAAAACACCCATACTTGAAGAAGGCCTCCAGCAAGGATGGAGGGTGCCCAAATATTGCCACCTTGGTAAATTTCCCCATGAGCTTTTCCTTCCCAGAGGGTCAGGTGACAACTGCGTCCTGGCCCAGTCACCCAAAAATGAGTAGAACTTCACGGTGAGTATCTGGGGTATCTTCCTCCACTTTCATCTTCCCCATGTCTGCCATCCAGGGGTTTATCTATAACAGATGCATCACTAAAAGTCCTTAGGATAATGTAGAATGTGTTGTAAGCAATCAAACAGCCAACTAACTAGTAAGAAGCGGGTGTATCCAAGAACATCCTGAGAAAGTGCCCTCTGTGAGTCTTTATTATTAGCCCTGGCTTGCGGAGAGGAAGAAGAGAGGAAATGCTGATGTCCATATTAGGTCTCCAGATCCAGCCTTCTTCTGGATTTCCAGTGGTCAAGTAGATAGTAAACTAATATTCAAATATACTTATTTCTATGACCACATGTCTCACAGCTGAGTTATGAGTGGTTTTGCATCTAGGGTCTTATCTTCATTTGCAGAAAATAACAGTCCCCACTTGCAACCCCCATTTTTATAGAACTTCTCTGTTTGGTGCTCACAGCTCAAACTTAATAAACAGATATGAGAGAGTCCCAGGATGGCTGGACATTTTCTACATCAGGAAGCCATGCCTCTCAAAGTTAGACTGGGCTGTCTGGATGGGGTATTCATTAAGGAATACTGAAAAGTGTGGCTCATTTGTATTAATTGAGAGCTGCTTTCCTCCTCCTGCTCTTCACACTGAAGAACTAAAAATGTAGGAAGACCTTGGGGAAACAAAACACTAACAAAAACTTAATGAGCTTGCTTCCTGCAAACATTCAGGCTAGATCTTAATTGGGTGGAGGTGCCTGAGTCATACCAAGTTGCAGTTGGTGGTCTGAGTATTTGAGTGGTTCTAGAAATTATATTCAACATTTTGTCTTTGTTATGTAAATATGGGAATTTTTTTTTAATCCCAAGAAAGCACAGCTATAGTCTGAACCAAAGGTACAAATAAATTCATAGTGATTTTTATCTCTTTCTCTCTGACTTTAGTATTTTTTTTTTTTTTTAGCCTCTGAAGGTCAATAACAGCCACAAACTAGCTAGTGACAATGGATCTCCAAATTGCTATGTTGTGCCTACTTGTTCTTATCCTGGAGGTTTATTTATCCAATGGGATACTGAAAACCTGCTTTGTGAATCAAAGAACAAATATAAGCTGGTTGTATCCTCTTCCCAGCTTTCTCAACAGTATTTTCATGTGCCAAACACTGGGCTTGCTGTCATCAGTCAAATCATAAAAATCAGATGCAGGAGAAAATACCAATATTATGCTTATGGACTGTATACTTCTGCTGGATTTTTATTGATACGGACTGGTTCATACTTTTTAGTCAGAACATAAAGATTGCTGGCCTTCAAACTGATGCTGACTAATAGTAGAGTGTGGGTGTTATTAACAAGCTTATTTCACCACCACCAATTCTTTCTGTTCAGCACATGTGAAGACTATTTTCCAAACTGTGACTGTAGTCACTTTTTGTCCAGAATATCCTGTTTGTAGATTGTTTCTTAGACTTGATCTGGGAGCAGACTGGCATTTCATGACAACCTGCCAGCAGGCTCACCTGGCTGTTCCAATTGTGCCATGGATATCAGCCCACATCTGAACCACTTTGCTTGAACTGGGGATGTGGACGTGGGAAGTTAGGGGTAGACATTGACAATGTACTTGGTCTTCCTCAAGTTGAGGGATATACATAGGTGCCAATGTCAATGAAAGTTAATCTGTATTCTCAGTATGTTTGGATATAACAAGACTTTTTGTCTAAATGAAGTAAAAGAGACTAAACTTTGATGTACATTGATGTGCACTGGATTTGGAAATCTGGACAATTGCTAATAAATCTAGAGGATTCTTCTTCCCAAGTTGCAAAGAGGGCAGGTACTTATCTACAACAGCAAACATTTTATGGAGGGCCAGAGAGAAAATAGTTTGGACTTTGTGGGCCAGATGGTCTCTGTTACAACTATTCAACTCTGCTATTATAAAGTGCAAGCAGTCATAGACTATACACAAAAGAATGGCTGTGGGTGTGTACCAATAAAACTTTATTTATGGATACTGAAATTTGAATTCCATATAATTTCACATGTTGCAAAATAGTATTCTTTTTATTTTTTCAACCACTTAAAATTGTAAAAACAATTTGTGACGTGCAGGCAGTACAAAAACAGGAGGCAGCTGGAATAGTCTGGTGACCCTTGATGTGGATGGTCTCTGATTTTAGCTATGAACAGTATGGGGTAGTGTCAAGAGCTCTTTAGTAGGAATCAGGAGAACTGGTCTCTAGTTTTGACTTCTCAGCCTACTGACTGCAAAAACATTGATTGGCAGGTTATTAAAAAATCTCTATGTATCTCATATTATGTTATTTGTGTGGGTGAGAAGATGGTGGAAAATCTACATATTCTGAAATTCTATGAGTTTCAACTTTGTTCAATCATCCCAGGTATTCCCTTGCTGGCAAGTATTATACTTACATAAAATTATTGGGATATCTTGTTGAGTTGTTATGCTTGCTTGGCTTTGTTGAACCTACAAAGCCAAATCTGCACTTGCAGAAATATCTCTGCTAGTTGCAATTTGGCTGTGCTGTAATTTCTGTCATTGTCAAGCAAAGGGCAATTATCTTGTCAGAACTATAATGGGTATCAGGAAATTGCCAAAAGGCTTTCAGAAACAAAGATATACTTTCATTTTCCTACTCTCAAACAATTCCTCTGAGAGTCTGTTTCCTTTTAAAAATACTCTTAAAGGAAAATAAAGAGGCTTGAGAGAAATGGAATGAAATCTCATTAATCTGAATTTACAACAATTTGGTCAGAAAGGAACTGGCACTGTTTATGAAGAAGAGTTTTGCTGCTGTAAATTAAGAAGGTGAAACTAATTGATGTGGGGATGTTTACAGCTTATTTAATCGAATCCACTGCTTTAGAGTATGTTTATGGCATTGATTTGCATAAAACTGTGTTAATTAAAATTGCTTTTTTTAAAAAAAAAGAAAACAAGATCTCTACTTGGTAGCAATTTCTTAGAAACTGCTTATTCTCATAGGAACTTGAAAGCCATAAGATGATACTTATTTGAAATTGCTTTAATTTAGACATTTTGTAGATTCAGGCTGGCCCCTTTTGCAATAGTTCAGACTAGAGAGACTGTACATTTCCTGGATCTAGACACAAATATTTGAGAAAGAAACACAGAAAGAGCCTTGCTAATTTGAATGAAATGATAGCAGAAAACTTCAGGAAGATAAAGAGGGAGATGAATTATCAAATGATTTAAGACTATGTTCTCAAACTGAGAAATAGAAATTTCAGCAAACTGGTACATTACAACTAACATAAAAATCACATTTGAAACTTGGAAATGGAAAATAATTTCCCATTACATCCAGTCATATCAATTCCTAAGTTAATGTGTCCTTTCTGATGTTTTTAGGATGAAAATAATTGAAGGCTACTTCTGAAAATTGCAATTATAATTTGAATGAATATTCTCCACTAGGCAGTTTTGAGGTGTGCTTACTCTTTAGGTTTCCCTGATGAGCTGAATCAAGCACAAGGCTTTCCTTCTCAAAGGAAGAAAAGTCTTCAAGTAGAGATGAGCTTTCCTTGGCACAGAAGTAGTCTTGTGGCATTTCATGAGTTTGTTTTCTTAGAAGTGAACTTCTGACTAACAGTTGCTAGCAGCACAAAGGACTTATAGAGCATAGGCATTCAAATAATATTCTGTTAGTACACATCTGCTCTTAACCAGGAAAACAAAAGACCAAGAAACTAAACACCCTTGTAGAATAAAAGTGGCGGGAGGGGGAAGAAAGGAAACAAAAGTTTCTCTTCCGTTTGCCTGAGTTTAACCTTTCCTGGATTTGGAAATCTAGGGCAGCAATATGTGGCAGGATGCACTCAACAATCAAAACTAACTTGCTTCACTGATTTTCTGGCTTGTCTCTTACCTACTTTCCAGTTTTTATTTATAGACCTCATACCCCAGGCATATGTGGTATTCACTCCACAGAAAGTAAAAGACCATTGCATTTTGGAAAATGTTTGACTAATTTGGTCAAAAAAGGCAGGCATGCTAGATAGTATCCATTGGTTCCCAAAGTGTAGTCCCCAGAGCTGCAGCATGGACATTACCTGGGAAGTCATTAGAAATGTGAGATCTTGGGTTCTATTCCAGCTGGGCTGAACCAGAAACTCTGAGGGTGGGGCCAACAACCTGTATTTTTCCAAGCCCTGCTGGTGATTCTGATGTAAGCTAAAATTTGAGAACCACTAGTGTAAGCTCAAGAATCCACATAGCCTGTGGCAGGTTCCCTTCAGAAGACTGGAAAATTTGGTCAGTCTGATTCAGTGGGCAAGTCTTGGAAACGCCAGAACTATTTTCATAAGTCTGTGCCTTCATTTTAGACTCTGTTGACTTTTAAGGAAATAATTATCTATGGAAATATGAGCTCATTTCAGAAAAATCAGAAGATACTACAAAATAAAATATAACCATCTTTATCAATGCAAATATTCAAGTAAGATATATGTTTAAAAATGGATTCATAATAAATATACTGTTCTGTAACTTGTTTTATTCTCTTAACAATGTATTTTCAGTTTTCAGAAAATTGAAGACTAGGAAGGCATAGAGTTTATCTCAGGCCCTAGCTAGTTAAAGAAGAGAATGTGGATTTGAATCCAAGCAAACTAATTCCAGAGCCTTTGCTCTCAACCACCCTGCTAAGAAACTGCTTTATAATTTTGCATGGTTAAATAACATTGTGTTAAACAGATCTACCAAATATATATAATCAATTTCCTATTGTTGGAAACTTACTTATTTTCCCCCAATTTTTACTATTATTAAGCGTATTGCATTGATTATTCTAGATCATACATTTTAGAAAACTTATTCAAAAATTTTAAGGCAAAATTTCTCAAAACAAAATTGCTGAGTTAAATGGCTTTCTGTTGATACATTTTCAAATTGCCTTCCAATGTACTCTATCAACAGTATATAAGGGTGCCCTTGTCTTTTTTCTTTTTCTTTTTTTAAGATTTTATTTATTTATTTGACAGAAAGAGAGAGAGCACAAGTGGGGGCAGCAGCAGACAGAGGGAGAAGCGGGCTTCCTGCCAAGCAGGAAGCCCAATGTGGGCCTCGATCCTAGGACCCTGAGATCATGACCTGGGCCAAAGGCAGACAACTAACTGACTGAGCCACCCAGGTGCCCAAGGGTGCCCTTTTCTTTATTCCTTTGAAAATATGAGATATTATTATTTTTTAAAGATTTTATTTATTTTTTTGAGAGAGAGGGAACACCAGCAGGTGGAGGGACAGAGGGAGAGGGAGAAGCAGACTCCCTGCTGAGCAGGGAGCCCTATGCAGGGCTGGATCCCAGGACCCTGGGATCATGACCTGAGCCGAAGGCAGACGCTTAACCGACTAAGCCACCCAGGCGCCTCTAATGGGATATTATTTTTTTTTTTACTTTTGCCAATTAGGTGAAAAATGGCAACTCTGTGTCTTAATCATTCTTTGATTATTAATTATTATCTTCCACAGGCTCGTTGGACACTTACATTTCTTTTTTTTTCCTTAATTGTTCATTTGTGTACTGGATCTACTTTTTAATGTAAAATTTTCATTACACTATAACATACATGTAGAAAAGGAAACAAATTGTAAGTATTGAGCCCTATGAAGTGAACACCCACACAGATTACCGCATCATAAAAAACCCAACAACAATATAGACAGCACCCAAGAAGTCCCTTTGTTCCCCCTTCTGGTCACCATCTACTTCCTCTGAAGGGTAATTAACTATCTTATGCATTCTCAGCAGCTATGATATTGCTCCCAAAGGGTTGACAAGCTGTTCTTGGAGGAAGGGCAGATAACTTACTATGTATAAGGTACAGATATCCATGATCTACATAAACAGATATATACTTTATCTGTAATATTAAAATATCACAGGAGGGAGAGATAAAGAAAAGCTTGAGAAACATTATATAGTCCTGACTGTGCATGTTTTGCCTCTTGGCTTTCTCAAAATCTTGGCCCACTTCTTAAGTTGTAATGTTCTTTTTCTTCTGATCTGTAAGTCTTTACATGTTAAGAATGTTAACATTTTGTCTTATATTTTGCAAATAACTTTATCTAATTTTGTTCCTCAACTTTTAACTTTGTCGACATGGTTTTTATGTAGAGAAGTTTAAATGCTTCATTGTGTTGGCTCTTTCCCCCTATGATTTCTGGGTGTGCTTTCTCTGGTTCTCCGGAGCGTGAGGACACAGGAGACTACTGTCTGAATCAGGCTTGACTAATCTGAAGGGCAAGTCATTGTGTCTGAGGTTGGGGTGGGAGCAAGCTGTCTTTCCTCTAACAGGGAAGAGTGCCTGTTATCCATGGACAAGGGTGGCCTGTGTTGCAGGGAGTCAGTCTGGAAGTCATTTCAAATGGATCCCTCCCACTAAGAGGACATACTGCCAGGTAGGGTGACTTAGGTAAGGTGAGTTCCACCGTCGGTCATTATGGGTTATAGAATTAAAGGGTGATTATAAGCGACAAGCTAGAGAAGAGCCTGCTGTGGGTGAATGTTTATTTCTCCCGAAAATTCACATTGGAAACCTAATAGCCAAAGTGATGGTAATAGGAGGTGGGGCCTTTGGGAAGTGATTAGGTCATAAAGACGGAGCCTACATAAATAGGATTAGTGTCCTTATGTATAAGGCCCCAGACAGCTGGCTCGTCCCTTCCACCATGTGAGGGTACAACCAAAAGTTTGCACCATGGAAAAGGGCCCTCACCCGACCATACTGGCAGCCTCCAGAACTGTGAGAAATGAACTTTTTTATCACCCAGTCTGTGATATTTTGTCACAGCAGCCTTAAGGGACAGAGAGGTTGTGCACATCAAAGGAGCTACAGCTTGACGATCTTAGCAGGGCCCTAACCAAGGAATGCATACAAGTGCATTTTGTATTTGAATTGTTGAGGTCATTTTACTCTGTTCATTTGTTCATTCATTCATCACTTCCCTTATTCATTCAGTTTCCATTTTACTTATGTAGTTATTTCTGGTGGTGGTTCTTATTTTTTGTATTTCAATCTCAAATGCATTTGCAATTTAGACAAAAGGAATTTACTGAGATATAATATGTGAGGTAGGGATCTAACTTATTTCCTTCTGTGATCAGCTGGTTATCATAATACTAAATATGACATAATTGGTCCTTTTCCAACTGATTTCAAAATTGTTCTTGTTGTATACTAATGAGTATTCCAAGTTGTGTCTGTCTCTAGACTTCCATTTAGACAACCCACTCCTTCTCCCCATTTATTAATGTCATTGGGATGGTGTTCAATTCACATATTCATTTGGAGAAGTACTGATAGAAATATAACACCAGGTCATTCCCTTCTAGGATTTGCTATCTCGATTTTTTCGAGTTTTCTCTTAAGTCTTTTATGAAAGTTTTATAGTTTTCTTCAAATAGTTTCTAGGTATCTTCAACAGAATTCCCTAGGTGTTTGTTAGTTTTGTTCGTATTTATTAATAATATAATTTCTCCAGGGGCGCCTGGGTGGCTCAGTCATTAAGCATCTGCCTTCAGCTCAGGTCATGATCCCAGGGTCCTGGGATCGAGCCCTGCGTCGGGCTCCCTGCTCAGCAGGAAGCCTGCTTCTCCCTCTCCCACTCCCCCTGCTTGTGTTCCCTCTCTCACTATGTCTCTCTCTGTCAAATAAATAAATAAAATCTTTAAAATAAAATAATTTCTCTAATATATCTTCTGATTGCTAATTACTGACTTTACTATATGAATTTTAAAAGTTGCTAAGTCAAGCAGAGAAAGTCAATTATCATATGGTTTCACTTATTTGTGGAACATAAGGAATAGCATGGAGGACATTAGGAGAAGGAAGGGACAAATGAAGGGGGAGAATCAGAGGGGGAGATGAACCATGAGAGACTATGGACTCTGAGAAACAAACAGGGTTTTAGAGGGGAGGGCGGTGGGGGGGGATGGGTTAACCCGGTGATGGGTACTAAGGAGGGCACGTACTGCTGGAGTTCTGGGTGTTATATGGAAACAATGAATTGTGGATCACTGCATCAAAAACTAATGATGTATGGAGAGAGGAAAGATGGCAGAGGAGTAGGGGACCCTATTTCAACTGGTCCCTGGAATTGAGCTGGATATCTACCAGACCACTTTGAGCACCCACGAAATCATCCTGATATGTAAGAAGATCTGGATTTCTACAAACAGAATATTGTGGGTGGTTGGTTTTGAGGTATGAAGCAGGGAGCCCTGATTCCGCTGGCAGATATCGGAGGATAAACGGCAGCGGGAGGGAGGCTGGCTGTGGGGAATCCTACACTGCCGGTGAGCGACAGCCTCACGCGCTGGGGACGGGGCACAGACTCACAGACCAGTAGCGGCGGGGAAAGGACTTTAGGGCAGCCCCCAAGGTGGAAACCCAGAGCGGCGGGGTCGTGCCTGCAAACTGGGAGTGGCTGGTGGTTTTAGAAGCACAAAGGGCAGAGACATGCCCCGACCTGGAGGCAGGACTGGGGGCACTGCGGAGGGGCTCACAACCTAGGATGCTGCAGTTTATAGCAGCATGGACAGAAACAGAGATAGTGTGGCCTGGAGAGCTCACTGAAGAACAGACTACAATCTCTCTGCTCTGAGGCAGGGGGTTGGAAATGGTCTCTTCTGCTCTGACTTGTGGAGGAAACATGGAAAGCTGCCATAGAACAAAAGCCCCCAAAACTGATTCCCACTGAGCCCATCCCCTGCCACAGGGGGGCAGGGCAACTCCAACCAAACAGGGTTGCCTGAGTAACAGCGTGGCAGGCCCCTCCCCCAGAAGACAGCCTGGAAAACAAGAGGCTAGCAACCCTAAGGTCCCTAGAAAACAGGTGCATCTTGCTTGGATTCTGGTCAATAATTTGGACTCTATACATTCCCTCAACGACCCATCAACAGAATGACTAGGAGGAGGAGCCCCCAAAATAGAAAAGACTGAGAGATTATGACTTAGGCTGCAGATTTACAAATGGTTGCAGATATAACCAAGATGTCTGAGATGGAATTCAGGCTAGCAATTGTGAAGACAATAGCTAGAATGGAGAAATCAATTAATGGCAACTTAGAGTCTCTAAGGGCAGAAATGAAAGCTGAATTGGAAGAACTTAAAAATGCTATCAATGAGGTCCAATCCAAACTAGATAATCTAACAGCTAGGGTAAGTGAGGCAGAAGAACGAATAAGTGACCTGGAAGACAATATAAGAGATAAAAAGGGAAAAGAGGAGGCCAGGGAAAAACAACTCAGAATCCATGAAAATAGAATCAGAGAAATAAGTGACACCATGAAGCATTCCAATGTCAGAATAATTGGAATCCCAGAGGGAGTGGAGAGAGAGGGAGCACTAGAAGATATATTTGAGCAAATCGTAGCTGAGAACTTCCCTAATCTGGGGAATAAAATAAACATTCACGTCCTAGAGGCAGAGAGGACCCCTCCCAAGATCAAGGAAAACAGGCCAACACTCTGGCATGTAATAGTAAAACTTGCAAATCTTAGAACCAAGGAAACCATCCTAAGGGCAGTTAGGGGGAAGAGATTCCTTATGTACAGAGGGAGGAACATCAGAATAATGTCAGACCTATCCACAGAGACCTGACAAGCCAGAAAGGCCTGGCAAGACATATTCAGGGTACTAAATGAGAAGAACATGCAGCCACGAATACTTTATCTGGCAAAGCTGTCTTTTAGAATGGATGGAGAGATGCAGAGCTTCCACGACCGGCAGAAACTGAAAGAATATGTGACCACTAAGCTGGCCTGCAAGAAATATTAAGGGGGTTCTATAAAAGGAGAAAGACCCCAAGAGTGATATACAACAGAAATTTACAGGGACGTCCAATGTATAAAAACAACGTCTTCACAGGCAACATGATGACAATTAATTCATATCTTTCAATAATCACCCTCAACGTGAATGGCCTAAATGCTCCCATAAAATGGCACAGGGTTGCAGATTGGATAAAAAGATAGGACCCATCCCTATGCTGCCTACAAGAGACTCATTTTGAACCTACAGATACATCCAGACTGAAAGTGAAGGGATGGAGATCCATCTTCCATGCCAGCGGACCTCAAAAGAAAGCTT
Organism: Eumetopias jubatus; assembly: GCF_037043125.1. NCBI lineage: Eukaryota > Metazoa > Chordata > Mammalia > Carnivora > Otariidae > Eumetopias > Eumetopias jubatus. The sequence goes on from NW_028274815.1 coordinate 102,136,585, forward strand.
GGGTAGCAATTCTTATATCAGACAAATTAGATTTTAAACTAAAGTCTGTAATTAGAGACACAGAAAGACACTATATCATTCTTAAAGGGTCTATCCAACAAGAAGATCTAACCATTGTAAATATCTATGCCCCCAACAACAGGAGCAGCCATCTACATAAGCCAACTGTTAACCAAAATAAGGAATCATATTGATAACAATACGTTAATTGTAGAAAACCTCAATACTCCACTCTCAGCAACGGACAGATCATCTAAGCAGAAAATCAACAAGGAACAAGAGCTTTGAATGATACACTGGACCAGATGGACCTCATAGATATATACAGAACATTCCACCCTAAAACAACAGAGTACTCATTCTTTTCGAGCGCACATGGAACTTTCTCCAGAATAGACCTCATACTGGGTCACAAATCAGGTCTCAACCGATACCAAAAGATTGAGATTATTTTCTGCATATTCTCAGACCACAATGCTTTAAAACTGGAACTCAATCACAAGAAAAAATTTGGCAGAAATTCAAACACTTGGAAGCTAAAGACCACTCTGCTTAAGAATGTTTGGGTCAATGAGGAAATCAAAGAAGAACTTAAACAATTCATGGAAATCAATGAGAATGAAAACACATCGGTCCAAAACCTATGGGATACTGCAAAGGCAGTCCTAAGGGGGAAATACATAGCCATCCAAGCCTCACTCAAACAAATAGAAAAATCCCGAATTCACCAACTAACTCTACACCTTAAATAACTAGAGAAAAAGCAACAAATGATGCCTAAGCCATGCATTAGAAGAGAAATAATTAAAATTAGAGCAGAGATCAATGAATTAGAAACCAGAAACACAGTAGATCAGATCAACAAAACTAGAAGTTGGTTCTTTGAAAGAATTAATAAGATCAATAAACCACTGGTCAGACTTATCCAAAAGAAAAGAGAAAGGACCCAAATTAATAAAATTATGAATGAAAGGGGAGAGATCACGACTAACACCAAGGAAATAGAAACAATTATTAGAAATTATTATCAACAAATATATGCCAATAAACTGAACAATCTGGATGAAATGGAGGCCTTCCTGGAAACCTATAAGTTGCCAAGACTGAAACAGGAAGAAATTGACAACCTGAATAGGCCAATAACCAGTAACGAGATTGAAGCAGTGATCAAAAACCTCCCAAAAAACAAGAGTCCAGTGCCTGATGGATTCCCCAGGGAATTCTACCAAACATTCAAAGAAGAAATAATACCTATTCTACTGAAGCTTTTTCAAAAAATAGAAACAGAAGGAAAACTTCCAAACTCATTTTATGAGGCCAGCATTACCTTAATCCCCAAACCAGGCAAAGACCCCATCAAAAAAGAGAATTTCAGACTGATATCCCTGATGAATATGGATTCCAAAGTCCTAGCTAATAGGATCCAACAATACATTAAAAGAATCATCCACCACGACCAAGTGGGATTTATCCCTGGGAGGCAAGGGTGGTTCAACATTTGCAAATCAATCAATGTGATAGAACACATTAATAAGAGGAGGGAGAAGAACCACATGGTCCTCTCAGTTGATGCAGAAAAAGCATTTGACAAAATACAACATCCTTTCCTGATTAAAACTCTTCGGAGTATAGGGATAGAGGGAACATTCCTCAAGTTCATAAAACCCATCTATGAAAAACCCACGGCGAATATCATCCTCAATGGGGAAAAGCTGAAAGCCTTTCCCTTAAGATCAGGAACATGTCAAGGATGCCCACTCTTGCCACTATTGTTCAACATAGTACTAGAAGTCCTAGCAACAGCAATCAGAAAACAAAAAGAAATAAAAGGTATTCAAATTGGCAAAGAAGAAGTCAAACTCTCTCTTTTCGTAGATGACATGTGGAAAACCCAAAAGACTGCACCTCCAAATTACTAGAACTCATACAGCAATTCAGTAATGTGGCAGGATACAAAATCAGTGCACAGAAATCAGTTGCTTTCTTATACACTAACAACGCAACTGTAGAAAGAGAAATTAGAGAAATGATTCCATTTACAATAGCACGAAAAACCATAAGATACCTCGGAATAAACCTAACCAAAGAGGTAAAGGATCTATACTCTAGGAACTACAGAACACTCATGCAACAAATTGAAGAAGACACAAAAAGATGGAAAAATATTCCATGCTCAGGGATCGGAAGAATAAACATTGTTAAAATGTCTATGCTACCCAGAGCAATCTATACCTTCAATGCCATCCCGATCAAAATTCCAATGACATTTTTCAAAGAGCTGGAGCAAACAATCCTAAAATTTGTATGGAATCAGAAAAGACTCCAAATTGCCAAGGAAATGTTGAAAAAGAAAAACAAAGCCAGGGGCATCACATTGCCCGATTTCAAGCTATATTACAAAGCTGTGATCACCAAGACAGCATGGTACTGGCCCAAAAACAGACATATAGACCAATGGAACAGAACAGACAACCCAGATATGGACCCTCAACTCTATGGTCAAATAATCTTTGACAAAGCAGGAAAAAACATGCAATGGAAAAAAGTCTCTTCAATAAATGCTGCTGGGAAAATTGGACAGCCACATGCAGAAGAATGAAACTCGACCATTCTCTAACACCATGCACAAAGATAAACTCAAAATGGATGAAAGACCTCAATGTGAGACAGGAATCCATCAAAATCCTAGAGGAGAACATAGGCAGTAACCTCTTTGACATTGGCCACAGCAACTTCTTTCAAGGTCCATCTCCAAAAGCTAGTGAAACAAAAGTAAAAATGAACTTTTGGGACTTTATCAAGATAAAAAGCTTCTGCACAGCAAAGGAAACAGTCAACAAAACAAAGAGGCAACCCACAGAATGGGAGAAGATATTTGCAAATGACACTACTGATAAAGGGCTGGTATCCAAGATCTATAAAGAATTTCTCGAACTCAACACCTAAAAAACAAATAACCAAGTCAAAAAATGGGCAGAAGATATGAAAAGACACTTCTCTGAAGAAGACATACAAATGGCTAACAGACACATGAAAAGATGTTCATCATCATTAGCCATCAGGGAAATTCAAATCAAAACCACATTGAGATACCACCTTACACCAGTTAGAATGGCAAAAATGGACAGGGAAAGAAACAAGAAATGTTGGGGAGGTTGTGGAGAAAGGGGAACCCTCTTACACTGTTGGTGGGAATGCAAGTTGGTACAGCCACTTTGGAAAACAGTGTGGAGGTTCCTCAAAAATTTAAAAATAGAGCTACCCTATGACCCAGCAATCGCACTCCTGGGCATTTACCTCAAAGACACAGATGTAGTGAAAAAAAGGGCCATATGCACCCCAATGTTCATAGCAGCAATGTCCGCAATAGCCAAACTGTGGAAAGAGCTGAGATGCCCTTCAACAGATGAATGGATAAAGAAGATGTGGTCCATATATACAATGGAATATTACTCAGCCATCAGAAAGGATGAATACCCAACTTTTACATCAACATGGATGGGACTGGAGGAGATTACGCTAAGTGGAATAAGTCAAGCAGAGAAAGTCGATTATCATATGGTTTCACTTATTTGTGGAACATAAGGAATAGCAGGGAGGACATTAGGAGAAGGAAGGGAAAAATGAAGGGGGGAGAGATGAACCATGAGAGACTATGGACTCTGAGAAACAAACAGGGTTTTAGAGGGGATGGGGGTAGGGAGATGGGTTAGCCCAGTGATGGGTATTAAGGAGGGCATGTACTGCATGGAGCACTGGGTGTTCTATGAAAACAATGGATCGTGGATCACTACATCAAAAACTGATGATGTATTGTATGGTGACTAAGATAACATAATACAATTAAAAAAACTAATTATATATTGTATGGTGACTAAAATAACATAACAAAATAAAATAAAAAATAAAAGTTGGTCTACATGCGGTAGGTCTTTATTGAGTTTTTTATTGGATATTTATTATTTCTAATAAATTTTTGATTATTCAAATATGTAAATTGGAAGAAAGTAGACCCAAACTCTGTTCTTCCTGCTCAGCTCCCTCTCATATGGATGGTGGCCCCATGAAGAGCCCCTGCAGAGGTCTCCTTTGCTCCTCACAGATCACAGTTTGAAAATCAGAGAGGTGAACAATCAGATAATCTACAAATAATGGTTAGTTTACCTCTTATTGTGCCTATACTTCTAATTATGTCACATGGTCATCATTCAATAAATATTTATTGACTTAAAGAATGAAAAATGAAATTATATTGTCTAGTACTTCCATAGGTTATTAAAAACGGTGGATAAACTCATCTTCACCTTTCTTCTGACTTGAAGTGAAAGTTTCTAGTATCTCATCGCAAAATATAGCACAGTCTCTTTGTTTTTATTTTTAATTTTTTTATTAACATACAATGTATTATTTGTTTCAGGGGTACAGGTCTGTGATTCATCAGTCTTACATAATTCACAGCGCTCACCATAGTACAGTCTCTTTGTTTGATGTAGGTGTTTTTATTGCATTCTGGAATCTCCTAATTCTTATTTTTATTTTTTCTAATAAAATTTTTATTAGAATAAAATTTTACAATTTTTTTATTCTAATAAAATTTTACAAATTTTACAAATTTTATTAAAATTTGTATTAGGAACGGATACTGAATTTTACAAATGCTTTAGTGTCACCTATCAAGATAATCATATGTTTTCTTCTAGGATTATTCAATGTTATGAATTGCCTTATTATTGAGCTAACTATTCTCATAGTTACTGAAATGAACTACTTGATCATGGTATCTTGTTATTTGAGTACACTGTTTGATTTGCAACGTCAATTCCATACATATGTTTTTTCGCTAAGTGCTTGTTTGTCAAATTTTGTTCAGCGGTTGCCAACTCTGGTTGCCGCTCATTGAAATCACCTCTAGTGACTTATTAAAACACAGATGCCTCAGCCCAATAGAAATTATTCTTCTCTAATTAATAAGTTTCTGTTTTTATTTTTTAAAAATTCAATACTTTTGCTTACCTTTTACTCCTTACTGCATGGGTAGCTTAGTTTGCTAGCTTCAATCTTTCGTCTTTAGTAAAGTAAGACTATATATTTTCCTCTGATTACACAACTAGCTGGACCCTATGGTGTTCTCACAGTTGTTAGTTTCTAAATATAATGTAAATGTAATTTCATTTCCCTTTTGATTCAAGAGTCTCTTAGGAAAGGGCTTTAAAACATTCCAGAGATTTTTTAAAAAGGAATTTTTTCTAATTTTAATATTTATTTTTAGCTTTATTTCACTGTGATCCAAGAATGTGACTTATGTAAATTCCACTTTTTGGAATCTAATGAGGTTTTCTTTGTGGCATAAAATATAGTAAATTTTTGTGAAAATTCACTAGGTATTTAAAAAGATGAGGTATACTGGTAATATGTTTTAAGGCTCTTAATTCAATATATAAATATTAAATGGAAGTCAGTAATTGCATTGTTAGTGTCCTTTATGTTTTATATCTTCCTTTCCTCCTTCACTTCCTCCCTCCTTCCTTCTCTCCTTTCTTCCCTCCTTCATTCCTTCTTTCCTTTTTTCCTTTCCTTCCTTCCTTCCTTCCTTCCTTCCTTCCTTCCTTCCTTCCTTCCTTCCTTCCTTCCTTCCTTCCTTCCTCCTTCCCTCCCTCCCTCCCTCCCTCCCTTCTTTCCTTTTCAAGGACTGGAAGGTACTTTGTGGTCTCTTATCACTATTTTATTTGTCTTGCTTTTGTTTATAATCAGCCTGTAGAATGTTAAATTGACCCATATGATTTTCAAAGCCTCTCATAATTCATTCTCCTAATTTCCAGGTGTACAGAAAAATAACAGCCATCGATGTCTGCACTGTGTTACTTGATGCATAGAGGATATAGGACTTGAATCTGTCTTCATTATGGGCTCTCCGCATAATTTTTATAAGGTGAGTCTCTTCCTATGTTTAATAACAACTAATAATTTTAAACTAATCTTCTGCTTTCCTTTTTCTTTGCATTTGTACCACACATTTATGTTGTTTGTTTATTTTTTAAAGTTTCAGCTTGTTCTTTATTTTTTTGGCTTAATATGAAAGAAGAACAAGCAATTATGCATTTACTTTGCCTCAGAGCCTGCTGTATTACATTTTTCATTGTCCAACCAACATATTCAGACAAACACCTTCCACATACAGAAAAATTAAATAGTTTTTTTCAGATAAAGAAATTCAAAGATCAAATGTGGAAATACCTTGCATAATGGAGATATTACTGATTATTGTTTTCTGTTAATACTCAGACATCATGAACAATTCTCAATCCTGGTGTTGAAAACCTAAAAATCCATGTAATTTTAGAATCTGTAAACAGTTATTCAAGTGATTTTCCAGCTAAAAATCTGGAAGCAAGCCACCTTAAAAAGAGGATGTTGAGCAGCAGTCTCTTCAACTTTTTATAAGCTGTTCAGTCTAGAGTTCACTAGTTTACAACATAATATCACACACAGCAATACTCAAAGATTTCTAATCTTTCACAGCACATTAAGAAAGTTATTAGGAAAAACTAGTCTGTAATTACCAAAGATATGACACATGGCACACAATTCGAAGGAGACAGCCCAGATCAAGGAGAATTCTAATAAAAATGCACCCATGAATATAGAGGATAAGAATTAAAAATGTGTCAGTCATTTTAAATGGTTGATTATGACTCCAAATTTCCATTTCACTCTGCCTCATATTTAGGATATCAAAAAAATGTGCCATCCCTTCCATCAGGCTATGGAAAATTAAATTGACCGCGAGACAGTCAAAGCCTCCCTTAATTCTGTATGCCAGTATTTTTTAGTTGTACATGAAAATAACAGCAGCACATCATTCCACATGTTAAAAACAGCATTTGCAATTCTGTACGTATGTGTCTGGAAATGTTTCATTCCTTAGAGCTCAGCTGTATTTCAGTCTCAGTCCTAGCATTTGCAGATGCAGACTGGACACACAACTTTACTCTAGAGCTCTTTGTTTGTTGTACTTTTTATTGAATTGATCTCTCTCTTGAGCACTGAGTTCATTTTAGTGGTGGTTGCTGCAGGGAGGCGAGAACCAGGTGTCTGGCTGGGACTTAAATTTCTACTTTTCAGTCTTAGGAATAACTTATATTTACTTGTATTTGTTTGTGATTATAGCTTGTAGCTGAGTTTGGGTTTTTGGCAAAATCTCAGTCCTTTTCTTTCAGTGGGCAAATATGTTCTTCTCACATATTTTTGGCCAAGATACTGTGTGTGGTCTTCTATCCTTTCACTGTGCTTTAAATACTTCCTCTTGATTTCTTTTTTGTTTAATTTCCTATTTTGTAATATGATTTTTGTGTGTTTTTCCCTTCAGAACATTGGAAACTATTTTTAAAAGCTCTGGGAAAGTACTCAAGTGATTAAATGTTCCTAAACTTTTACTTTGGGCTCCTCAAGGAGCATTTTTGGTTGTTAAATTGGTAAGCCTCTATATTCTCAAATTTTCACTGACAATCCACTGGCACTGTTAAACATTTTCTTAAGACTAGATAGCTTATGCTTTCTAAAAGTTATTTGTATTTCTTGAAATAAGTGGCATTCAAAATTATGCTACTAATTCTTATATGCTATGCTAAGGTTACTGCTTATGTTGCACAATACTTTAAAATGCACTCCGTTTACTTCTTTATCTTCTGACTGCTCATATCCATCCTTGTTATCAATTCTTCTGTTTGCTTAAAATTAGTGTGGGTGGCTTCTATTTTGCTCTCTTACTGTTTCCTTGAAAACTGTTAAAATCTTCTTCCTAGAGCTTGAGCCAGAGACTAAGTGAAGCAGGTAAACATTAAAAGTCCAGCCATTCAGAAGGCTGAGGAAGTGGAGAACCTTGGCTGCAGGCAGTTGAAACTATGATTTTCATCTCTGCCTGGCTTCTCTGGTTCATTGAGTCTGCAGAATCAGGAACTCCTATTCCATATCTGGCTTCCATAGGAAGGAAACCATTGTCTGTATCAGGTTTAGCTTCTGCTGGCTGTGACTGAGGAGGGTTCAACAATCCTGGTGTTGGGTGTCACCAGCACCAGAGGAAATATCCCCAAAGCTTACTGACTCCATGTCTTTTATGACTGGGGGTAGTCTTCCAGTCTCTGCCCCATCCCAAATGGCGTATCATGGGTGACCCAGTTCTGCTAAGTGAAGTAGAACCTTCCTTCTGCATTCTGCTCATATCTGCAGCCCTCCTGCCTCAAAATGAACATAAGTAAGATGCCTTTCTTAAGAAATCTGGTCAACCACTTATAAACTATGGAGCTTTCACTAAATGTTAACTGAATGTATGTATTAAAAAAGTTACTTTGTTCAACTTAAATTGTTCTTTGTTGCATGGGTTTTTAATACTCTTTTGTCAACTGGATATCTAAGAGAGGCACATGGCTCATTTTTCATTAATGGTCAATCCCTTTTTAGTAGATTTACCTTGGGTTCTTAGACTGGCCTGAAACTGACATGGTAAACCATGCATATATCATTCTGGGTGGGAAAATGCTGTCTTAGGAGAAGCTAGCTAGACTGGGAGTTAGTATGATTGACAAGCCACTGGGGGGACATCACTTAGTCACTGTGATCCTATTTTTTCCTCTAGAAGATGAAATAACATCGCCTGTGCTGCCTCCTTGAGCAGAGGACTTTTGTGAGGAATAAATGAGATGACATATAAGAAAACACTGTGTCAGGAATAGCAAGACACTCTATAGGAGGAAGCTTGCATCACTCTTTCTCCCTGAGGTGGAGAGGACCAGAAGTTTCCTTCTCACAGATTTCACTCCTTTGAATAAGAGAAAAATGTTTCAGCTAAAAGAGAAACAAATAGGCAGTCTGTTTCACCTTGCCCATTCATTCATCCCTATTCACTCATTCATTCAACATGACAGACAACAAGGCCAATTCAATCCCTCCCTTCATGAAGCTTATGTTTTAGTAGCAGTGATGGGCAATATCCAAATACAAAAGCAAGATCAGTGATGGACATCATTAAGAAAGAGCAAAATCTAAACAAAAAGTTGTTCAATGGATATACAATTCAGTCATGCAAGATAAGTAAGTTCTAGAGATCTGCTGTACAACATTGTGTCTATAATTAATACTGCATTGTGCACTTTAAAAATTCGTTGAAAGGGTAGAGCTCATGTTAAGTGTTCTTACCACAAAAAGCAGGGACACAAAGAAACTTTCCAAGGTGATGGACGTGTTTATTACCTTGATTGGGGTGATGGTTTCAGAGTGTATTTATATGTCTAAGCCCATCAAATTGTATAAATTAAGTAAGTACAGGTTTTAACAATATCAATTATACTTCACTAAAACTGTTTAAAGAAAAAGTGTGGGAAGGATCCAGAAAAGGACCAGATGGAAGAGGCACAATAGTTGCTATTTTAAGTAATGTGGTCTAAAGAAAGATCTATTTTTATTTTTTTCTGGAGAATTAAGACCTGTAATTAATAAACTACCTGGCAAGAGCATAACGTTTGAAATTTCCAAAAAGAACTTCAGACACCTTTCTCATTTTGCAATTTATAACAGCTTTTTGAGGTACACAGTCTAGATACGATCTAGGTTTGAGAAGTTGCCATAAAGAATCTGAGGACCAACTGGACAAAATTTCAAAATGATGAACATACATACCCATTTCATGTCTGGTGCTGGCCACACCTAAGCCATAGTCCTCTAAAACATCCTTTACTGTCCTCATAGATTCATCGTAACTAGCAGCCAGGCCAAGGAAGTTATATGAGCCCATGTTGATGACATCTTTGATGATTCTTCCAGTGAACCTGCAGAGAGAAGACCACAAAGGGCTTTCTCATTTAACATCATCCTAGTGTCCCATAAAAGACTCTTACAAGGAGATCTTGGGTCTGGCCCCAATCATATATTTTCTTTCTCCTTTCTGATGTGAATTGCTGTCAACACAAAATGGTCTGTCTTTGGAAGACAGTAACCCCAAAATGAAGCTGGGCAGAGCATCGGAAAAAGGTATCACAAGCCATGGAGTATTATTTAGCCCTGATTTTCCTTGGGTGCTCACTTCTGTGATACCTGTGTTCTTATTAAAATTCCAGCAAGAACTTTCTAGGTGAGAAAGAGCCATGATCATCACTGTCTCCTTCAGCAAGAAGTAGGGGGGTATAATTTGTCAATAAGGCTGAAAAGGCTCTTCCTGGCTGGCTCTGTGTATCCTGCACTTTCTGACACAAGCTTTATTTTAATCTAACATAGCCACCCTTGGCAGCTGAATTACCGTGACTTCCTTCACTGGAATTATGAGGGCTTGCAAAGGGCCCAGTGATGGAAGACCAGCAAATTCCATGGTTTGGTGTTCATCATTTCTGTAGTTTGGTGCCCATGCTAGGATTTCCTGGGAAGGATTTCTCTCAACCAAGCCCCTCCAGAAGGCTGCCTCACCTAAATGTCCAGTTGTAGTCATCCGACACCCTCTCCATCACATCGAACTGAGACCCCGGGGCACTGCAGATGGGCCGGTTCCAGTTGTCTCTGATTCTCATGTACAGGTTCCGTGTGTAAAAATTCTCAAAGTTTTGATAAAGCGGCACAAAATCCTGTTACAACAGAGGCAGTAGTTTATCTTTGGTCTCCTGCTTTTTGTATTTTATTTGCAATTGAAGGCTGGAAGAGCCATGCAAATAGTCCACCTGCAAATAGTTTTGGTTCAAGGGCCTATAGGTAAGGGGACATGTGGGTCCACAAAGAACTCTGAGGCCTCCATCCCTAAAGAACTTACATTTTAGTGGAAGGAAGTAAATGTGGCACAGAAAGTTAGCAAAGATAAAGGCAACACAAGATAAGTCCCCAAATGAGTGGTGGACCCAATGAATCCCCACAGGATTCCATCTGAAAAGTAACAATAGATGTGCATGTCAAAGGAGTTTAGCTGGAGAAGAGTGGTTGGATGATAATTGGTCTTAACTTTTTTGAACATGAATATCCCTACTCATGTTTTCAGAAATGTGGATGAACTTGATTTGGACCTATTGGCAAAACTCTTGGCAGTTGGCTGGCTGTCATATAGCCGAGGGCCTAGAAACTGAGTTGATGAACTTGTGGAGGCACCTGGCTTCTCCCACAGTTGAAGTAGCAGTGCTGTTTTGCTGTATAAAATGTAAGCCATGCTTAAGGGGTTTGCAATCCAGCTGAGCCTCAAAGAAAAACATAATCTAACTTTTGGTCATCTAACTCTTAATAGTACAAGGCAGAAAATACAAAACCTTGGTCTAAGCCAAGTACTTTGGGCATTTGCAAGATTAGAATAAGAAGGAGAGTCACATCCTGCTGGAGGAATCAAGGTAGCTTTATGTAGGAGGGGTCTTGAAGCTGGGCACTGAAGGTGGAATGAGATTGCTTTGGGCAGGGATGCTTGGAGAAGGCACTCACGATGAATGGGTCTGTGCTGGAAGTGTAGGGTGTTTTTGAGGAGAATGAGTAAAAATAATACATAAGGCAGATCTTGTCACTCTGCTCTGATCTATAATGGCTCCCACCCCACTACTATTCCCTGTGGTGTGTTAAGGTGGCAATATCCAGTGGGGCACAGAAAGTGGGACCTTTAAGGGTCTGGATGAAGAACTCACACATTATCCTGGACTCAATAGAGAACCACTGAATAACCAGGAGGGAGCTTTCTTATTCTCCCATCCTTTTTGAGTTCTTCGGTCTCCTTCCTATTATGGAATAGAGCTAATTTCCTGAGGGAACAAGGAGGACCAGGGCCAAGGCTTTGTGGAAGACCTTCTTGTGCCACTGGTTGGCTTACTCATCTCTTGAGCTGATCCATGCCAGAGGAAAATATATAGAATCTGCAGGCTTTGGTGGCTGGTGGTTGCATCCAAGCCACAGTCTGTTTTGCCACATCATTAGATTTTCAGTGGCAATGGCATCATTTCTGGGGAGGGAGTTGTGATTATCTATAAAAAAGAATGTTTATAAACACAGGCCCAGCACATAACTGGGGACTATCTGTTGCATGCAAATTTGGAGGATGAAAAGGGCAACTTTACTGGTTACATCTTTTTTTTTTTTTAAAGATTTTACTTTCTTATTTGAGAGAGGGAGAATGAAAGATAGAGAGCACGAGAGGGAAGAGGGTCAAAGGGAGAAGCAGACTCCCCGCTGAGCAGGGAGCCCGATGTGGGACTTGATCCCGGGACTCCAGGATCATGACCTGAGCCAAAGGCAGTCACTTAACCAACTGAGCCACCCAGGTGCCCTACTGGTTACATCTTTAAGTTGAAAATTTCATACCAAATGTATTTGTCCTCTAATAGCTAAGTATCCTGATTGAAGTTTTATTAAGATTTAAAGCTACAAAGTTATGATAATTATACCCGTTTATGTTCTAACAGGGAAATGGACATATTTTTGAGAGAAAAGGAGATTGTATAATTTCAGGAAAATCTTTTCCAAACGATTTTTTTTTTTTCAAACTGTTTACTGACTTATGGATTACTCCATATCCCCAAATGTTATTTGTGTCCTTCTATGTCTAATTTCTTATTCCTTAATTGAAATTACATATAAATTCATACTATCAAGAGAAATAGAGAAGTAGGTCTGTAAGTACAATTTTTAGACTCTGAATGGAATTTTAGTTTTAGATTTTTTTGAGATATCTTACTCAAAATAAAGTTAATAGTTGGTTTAGGAAAACACTTGGCTTTAGGTAGGAAAAACAAAATACTATGTCTACAATATTAAAACAAAATTAATTTTTTAAAAAATTTTATTTATTTCTTTATTTGCTAGACCCTGAGAATGCAGGGAGAATGGCAGAAGGAGAGGGAGAAACAGGTTCCTCACTGAGTAGAGAGCCTGATTCCTGGCTTGATCCCAGGACCTTGGGATCATAACCTGAGCCGAAGGCAGATACTTAACCAACTGAGTCATGCAGGTGCCGCCCCCCCAAATTAATTTCAACATAGAACCACAAGATGCACAGGATACCAGGGCAGGGGGGACATAGACGTTGCAGAGTTCAAGCACCCATTTGACATGTGAGGAAAATCAGACCCAGCAAGGTGAGTGACTTGAACTCTGGCCAGCCTCTGGCTTTGTTCACTTTCCCAGCAGTCATTTCAGAGTGACTTCAGGCTGGCACCTTCCCCACTTGTGCAAGCTTCCCTCCAAAACCCCAGTTAAAACAAAAACCATGACCCACAATATGGAAAGCTAAGGCCAACAGTGTGCCAGACCATGAAGGAATGTCCACTCATCTTTGGGAACTTTGCAGTTACTTGAGGAAACAACCTAGGGCATTTCATCATTGAGCCTCATAAAGATATGCTATCATGACCTCTTGAGGGAAAGTGAGAAAATATTCCATCTTGCCCAAACTTTCTGGCTCCTGGCTCAGAGATCCAGATTTTCTATCTATGAGGAAATGGGTAGCCAGCTTTTTATTGAGACAAATGCTTTGAGGGCAAGATACAGGGATTCTAACCTATTCTGTGGAATCAGAGAAGACTTTGTAGTAGGGAATGATCTTCATTTCAATATAATTTTTTTTAGTAATTAAGTACCTGAAACTTCTCTATCAAAGGGATAGGCCAGTTCTTTTTTTTTAACCATGCAGAGCCATTTCTTTGTGAGTGGTGTGAGTTCTAACCCAGATCTGAAACACAAGCTCAGCAGTCTATGTGTCCCTGAGAGGGAACTACTTAGAATTCAAGGTCTGGTTTGGGTAAGAATTGCCTTCTTTTGCGGCATTATCCTGCTCTTCTTCTGCACCTGTGATGCTTCCTGCCTCTGCATGGGTGTATTTTCACCCCACCCCATTCCTTTGAGTACCAGTGAGGTTTCTTCAGGAGCAGTCAACACCTTCCAAAGGTCAATGTCCTCTAATCTCAGGTAAGCCTCCCACAGCATTTTTGTTATACCAGAAAATGAAACTGGACTAGATATTGCAAAAACAGGAGCATTGCAAGAGGACATACCTTTATCCATCTGTAGATACAACTTGTCACTTGGCCTACTCACTATCTTTGTTTTTCTTCCTGACACAAATGGCTAGATGTGAGAGTGAAACTTGGGCCATAAGGACAAAATCGTTTTGGCGGGGGGGGGGGGGGATGTAGGAGGGTTGAGCAAAATCTAAAAATGCAGCCAGAAAAATGTCTTTGTTTTGACTGCAATATGACAATCTTTCTTTTTCCACCTTTAAGCTTGTAGGATACTTTATAATTTTTCAAGTGTTATACATATTTCTATCCAATGTTTATAGATGAATCAGTGGAAAGTCAGAAAATTTGAGTGGACAAATTGGGAATTACAGTTCTAAAACCAGTGCTCTTTTCAATAACCATGCTACAGGGCTAGGTGTTTATAAGGAAGTGAAGAGAACATATCTATGGCTCATTGTGAAAAAATACTGCCAAATTTGGAAGGATGCTCCTTTTTATTTGATTTAAATACCTGCTTATTCAGTAGGAAATAGAATCATGAATTTGTAGAGAGAAAAAATCATTATCTAACACCAGTTATTAATTTTTGCCCATATTAACACTTGTTTTCACCTACACTTCTGTTCTCACCTAATATTTCATTTTATGTCATTATTTCCTTTTGGGAAACAGCCATTTCTCCTATCAGGGTTGAGCTCTGAATAATAATAAAATATGTTCATGTTTTCTTCATTGTTGGAAAGGACAATGTATCATAAACAGTTCTTTGTAGTATGAGAAGCACAAAGTCAAGATGGCTAAGTGTAAGTCTATTAAGAAAATAGAGGGAGATTTGAATAAAAATGGTAGACCCAGTGCTTGTAAGTATTCTACCACTCATCTAAGTCCTCTGAACTGACAAAAGATGTTTAAGAAACAAAATAAATTTATAAAATTTATAAATTGAGAGTATCATTACTGAATCAGAAATGTTGAAGAATCACAAAAGATACAACACAAATAAGATCTGATCAAAGGAGAAGTAAAACCATAGGATACCATAATTCTAAAACACTTGCTGAGAAGATTGGTGTGGACATAAGCTAACTGTAGGGGACTTTAAAGCTAGGAGCCAATAACCATAAGAGGTTGATAGTCAGGGTGATTAAGTGAGGAGCTAGATCTCTTTGTCCTCTTTTTATTGTGTTAATAAGTAAGAAGCAGTTGTGTTGTCCACAGGACAAATCACCTTGCTAGGCACCAGGAATGGAATGGAAGAGCAATGTCCCAATGTAGAGAAATGGGGAGTCCACATTGCAAGAATCCAAGCTACTGGTCTTGGCAACTCCTTCCATTTCCCTTCTTCAATTACTCAAGATAGGTGAATATGTAGGAAAATAAGGATTCTTAAATAAAGAAGAAATTAACATAAAACAAAGTGTCAGTGCTATTTAAGGAAAACTAGCATTAAGAGGTACCAAATTCAACAAGCAGAAGAACTAACATCTAGTGAAAAGACTTAATAGAGCAAAGAGAAAAAGAATCTAAGATGTATTTTTCTTTTGGGATAAACAACAGAACAATGCATCTTTTAAAAAGATCAACAGTTCAAAAGTATACTGGCAAATTAATAAGCTAGGATAGCAATTGGCTAAGTTTTCCAGGACATGATGAGAAAGGATAGAGAAAAAAATATGAAGGAAGTCAAGAGATAATGTAAGACAGATTCAGATGATCCAATATCTCTCTAATGGGAGTTGCAAGATTGAAAAAAAGGAGGATAAGAAGGAGAAGTACAAGAGGAGGGAAAAACAAAGGTTAAAAAGATGGAGGAGGAGGGGTAAGGGAAAATTCCAGAAAGGAAGAAAGATTTGAATACTAAGGTGTGAATGATCAATTGGGTACTGGTTAAATTTCATGTCTCTGGGGATAAAGAGGAAAACTCCGTGTTTTCAGAGAAGGAAGAAAGGCAGTTTACATACAAGGGAATAAGAAATGGATTGCTTTAGACTTTTGTAGGTGACAATGGTAAAAAAGATTATGAAGGAAAATGATTTTGAACTTAGAATCTTTTACTCAACCAAGCCAGCAATCAAATGAGAAAGCCACATAAAAACATTCCAATATATGTAAGGAGTCATGAGTTTAACTCCCATATTATTTTCTGTAATAATTGAGCATGTACCTCACAAAACAAACAATGAAATAACTAAGGAGGAAGAGGAGATGCCAGGAAAAGTAGTGAGTGAACAAACTGATGGGCTATGGTTTAACCCAAGTAGTTTTATATATGAAGTATAAAGAAACAGAATCTAAAAATTAATAAACAATTGATATCCTGGAAAATGGGTATGTGGGTGAAAGAAATATTATTAAATTCTTCTCCTGGTCTGGGGAAGACTCTCTTCACTAACTGTATCTAAATTCTATATGTATGTGTTAAATATTAAAAGAGAACCATTAAAAAAATAGCAGGGAGAAATACTATATACAATTTCCTAACAGTGACAAGGAGAAAAAACATGCAGAACAAAGAAAATTCAATCAGATGTATCAAAGGTATTGAAAAGAAAAGTACTTAAAAAAAAAACCCAGAAAATGTAAATATTAAATATAAAGGCAGGAATAATTTTAAACACATGAGTAATTAAAGTATTAGGTTTAACCATAAGGAGTTGCCAATGTTTGTTTTTGACCTACAAAAACAGCAATTTCCTATGGTTCAAGAAAGTAATTGTTCATAGCTTATATTATTTTATTAAAACACAGAAGCTTTCATATTTGATTTAAAATAAATCTATATGTTGCTTATAAGAGGGCTACATTTTCTGAAAGTGATGAAGACTGAAATAAAGGGATGACTGATGAAGAAAAAGCAGATGTATAAATATTCATATCAGACATGACAGAGTGCAAGGTAAAGTAAGATAAATGGAACAAATCTGCCAAGAACTGTAAGAGCCATAACCCATGTATCTCACAGTTACACTGAAACACATAAGAAAAAGAAAAACTAACAAATCCATAATCACAGTGGAAGACATTAACACACATTTCTCAGAAATTTTAAATGTGAGAAGACAAAAAATAAGTAAGTCTAGAGGATCCAAATTACATAGTTAGCAGGTTTGTTCTAATAGACTTAAAAAGACAATGTTCAGTTTTTCATGGCATGCATGGAAAATTACAAGCAATTCCAATACAACTATCGGAGAAGCTGTGGCAACTAAGAGAGATATTCATTAAGGTGGTAGCATTTGGAATTAAGATATGAAAATATCAATAGCTTTCCTATATGCCATCAATAGCTAATTAGAATACGGGATAGAGAAAAAAGATAATATTCAAATAGTACCACCATCAAAAATTCATACCCAAATAATGATTGTAAGAGGAAATATAAGACCTTAGAATAAAGAAAATTATAAAATTTTATTAAAGGACATGAGAAATACCTAAATAAATGGAGAGACATATCATGTTTCTAAATGGGAAGACTAAATATTATTAAATGTCAAATTTTCCAAAGTTAACCTATACCTATAGATTTAATAATATATACTAACAATTAAAATGGCAACAGTTTCTTTAAAAAAATTCAATGCCTGACAAGCTAATTCTAAAGTATACACAGAGAAAAAATCTTTAAGAATTACCTAAAAACTTCCAAATTTACCTAAAAAATAGACATCTAGTAATTCAAATCAGTGGGTAAAAATTAAATTAATGATATTGAGACAATTTAAAACTCTCTTTTATAAAAGAAAGTCCTCCTCACATGAAAAGATGCTCAACATTGCTCATCTTCAGGGAACTACAAATCAAAATCACAATGAGATACCATGTCACACCTGTCAGAATGGCTAAAATTAATGAGTCAGGAAACAACAGATGTTGGTGAGGATGTGGAGAAAGGGGAATCCCCCTACACTGTTGGTGGGAATGCAAACTGGGGCAGCCACTCTTGCAAACAGTATGGAGGTTCCCGAGAAAGTTAAAAATAGAACTATCCTATGACCCAGCAATTGCACTACTAGGTATTTACCCAAAAGATACAAAAATACTGATTTGAAGGGGCACATGCACCCCAATGTTTATAGCAGCATTATCAACAATAGCCAAATTATGGAAAGAGCCCAAATGTCCATTGATTGATGAATGGATAAAGAAGATGTGGTACACACACACACACACACACACACACACACACACACACAGGGATATTACTCAGTCATCAAAAAGAATGAAATCTTGCCATTTGCAATGACATGGATGGAGCTAGAATGTATTATGCTAAGCGAAATAAGCCAGTCAGAGTAAGACGTATACCATCCAATTCACTCATATGTGGAATTTAAGAAACAAAAT
This sequence comes from Eumetopias jubatus, assembly GCF_037043125.1. Taxonomy (NCBI): domain Eukaryota; kingdom Metazoa; phylum Chordata; class Mammalia; order Carnivora; family Otariidae; genus Eumetopias; species Eumetopias jubatus. The sequence goes on from NW_028274815.1 coordinate 102,154,893, forward strand.
AGATGGACAAAGGGGAAGGGAAAAAAGAGAGGAAGGCAAACCACAAGAGACTCAACTAGAGAATAAACTGAGGGTTGCTGGAGGGGAGGTGGGCAGGGGAGGAGCTAAATGAGTGATGAATATTAAGGAGGGCACTTATGTTGAGCACTGAGTATTATATGTAAGTCATGAATCACTAAATTCTACTCCTGTAACTAATATTACACTATATGTTAACTAACTAAAATTTAAATAATTTTTTTAAAAGTACTCCGACCTCACACAACACATAGAAATAAGTTCTAAGTGAATTTATGAATTAATGCATAAATACATCACAGATCATAAAAGTACTGAATGAAATTGTAGGAAAATTTGTTTTAACTTTAAGATGAAAAAAATGCCTTCTTAAACATGATGAACTGTCCCTCCCCAAAGAGCAAAAACTAACAATAAGGAAAACAAAAGAAAATGTCTGATACATACGACTTAAAAATTAAATATGTAAATATGGATAAATAGAACAGAAAAAAATTAAAAGCCAAGAAACAGAATTAGAAAAGTACCTAAAATATTTTAATAGACAAATTATTCATAGATGGATATATAGAAAGAGCTCCTCTAAATCAGTGAGAAAAAAAATTAATAAAATCAAAGAACAAGAGATATGAATAAGCAATTCAAGAAGAGTAAGTATAAAGTACTAATAATCATATGAAAATAAGCTCAGTCTCACTGTTAATTAGGAAAATGCAAATTAAGACAAGAACAAAAAATGTTCATCTATCAGCTTGGTAAAAGTAAAAAATACGTTGATCATATCAATATATCAGGTACTAATGAGGAAGCAAGCACTCCTAGGTACTGCTGACTGGAGCCTAGTTGGGCAAGTTTTTTTGAAAGGCAATTTGCCAATCTCTCATAAGTTGAAATATACATTCCTTGAACCCAGAAAGCCACTTCTAGGAATTATCTTCAAATAAATACATGTGCTGCTCATTGAAGAATTATTTGAAGTAATAAAATAATAAAAAATGATAACATAAATAATCATATACCCACAGTATTGAATACCATCATGCAAAGTATTAAAAGGAATGAGATAAACTTGTACTGACATGTAAAAATCTTCAGATATAGTTAGGTGAAAAAGAAAGTCAATCACACAACAGTGTGTATGATACAATCCCATTTATGTTAGGGAAAAGACAGAATGGGTGCAGATGAACCTATGTGTAATTAAGTGCATGAAAAAGACAGGAAGGAGGCTTTTGCTCATTATTTCCATAACAAAAAGGAAAGAAAAAAAAGATACAGGTTTGAGAAGGGGCTCTTCATTAGTACTTGTCATAATCCACCTATATCACACATTGGCTTAGTACTAGTTGGTGTACATAGCAAAGCTCTACCTTATCAATATGGTTTCACTCATATGTGGAACATAAGGAACAGTGCAGAGGACCATAGGGGAAGGGAGGGAAACCTGAATGGGAAGAAATCAGAGAGGGATACAAGCCATGAGAGACTCTGGACACGAGGAGACAAACGGAGGATTCCAGAAGGGAGGGGCATAGGGGGAAGGGGTAACCGGGTGATGGGTATTGAGGAGGGCACGTGTTATGAAGAGCACTGGGTGTTATATGCAACTAATGAATTGTTGAACACTACATCAGAAACTGATGATGTACTGTATGTTGGCTAATTGAACAAAATATAAATAAATAAATAAATAAATAAATAAATATTTGGTAGAATTAAAAAAAAATAATGAACTCTGCTTGCCTCCTATTTGTAGACTCCTTCTTGCAAAGGGAAGCAAAGTCTATACTGTAAAAAAACTAAAAAAATGATTTAACCAACATTTTAATGACACAGCAGAAGTTAAGTATATATGTGTAACATGTATATGTATATGTATATATACATATTTATTTGGATGTTTGGATATATATATCCAAATAAATATTGACCTATCTGAGTATTCACTGGGTTGAGGCTGTGATCTGATTTTACTGATGGTCTTATTACAAAAATATTTCTAGAACTATGACTTTAGAGTTGTTGTTCCAACCTATGGCACATATTTCTCTGCTAGAAGCAATCGTGGAAAATATTCAGCCCTTGTGAGGGTGCATTTGCTTTTTAGAAGCGGCCAGGGGCTATTTGGAATGAAGTCTGGTTGGGGAGATTGGGGATTTCACTAGCCAACAATTTCTGCTGCATTTAAAGCTATTGATTTCTTAGTAGATAGTTAAGTCAAAGAAGTGAGGGAGTGACCATTTGTATGCACAGGAAAGTTCAAGAAGCATTGTTCTAAAATACTGGCTTCTGACTTTCTGCATATGAGAATCACCTGGGAAGCTTTTATGAACCTGACCAAGGGTGCATCACAAATCAATTAAATTAGAATATTTGTGGGTAAAGCCCAGGTATTAGTGGCTTTTAAAACTTTTTTTTTTACTGCTAGGAATACATTTATAAACAGGAAAACTTAGTTCTTTTTTTTTCTCTTTACTGTAGATGTTTATTTATTCTATTTTTTTTTAATTTTATTATGTTATGTTAGTCACCATACAATACATCATCAGTTTTTGATGCGGTGATCCATGATCCATTGTTTTCGTATAACACCCAGTGCTCCATGCAGTACATGCCCTCCTTAATACCCATCACCGGGCTAACCAATCCCCCCTCCCCCTCCCGTCTAAAACCCTGTTTGTTTCTCAGAGTCCATAGTCTCTCATGGTTCGTCTCCCCCTCCAATTTCCCCCCCCTTCATTTTTCCCTTCCTTCTCCTAATGTCCTCCATGCTGTTCCTTATGTTCCACAGATAAGTGAAACCATATGGTAATGGACGTTCTCTGCTTGACTTATTTCACTTAGCATCATCTCCTCCAGTCCTATCCATGCTGATGTAAAAGTTGGGTATTCATCCTTTCTGATGGCTGAGTAATATTCCATTGTATCTGTGGACCACATCTTCTTTATCCATTCATCTGTTGAAGGGCATCTCAGCTCTTTCCACAGTTTGGCTATTGCAGACATTGCTGCTATGAACATTGGGGTGCATATGGCCCTTCTTTTCACTACATCTGTGTCTTTGGGGTAAATATCCAGGAGTGCGATTGCTGGGTCATAGGGTAGCTCTATTTTTAAATTTTTGAGGAACCTCCACACTGTTTTCCAAAGTGGCTGTACCAACTTGCATTCCCACCAACAGTGTAAGAGGGTTCCCCTTTCTCCACAAACTCTTTTAAAACTTCTTAGGTGATTCCAGTGTGCAGCCAAGGCTGAGAATCACTGGTCTAATATTAACATCTCACAAGCTGCTGGCTAATATGTTAAGTTCCCAGGGAAACCCCAGTGAGTTTGGGCTCACCCAGGTCCAAAGAGGAAAACCAGTGCTTGGGCCATCTGTTTGCTTTGGGCAAAACTCATACCCAGTGACCTTAATGGAATTCATCCTTCAAATTACTCAGAAGAAAGTCTCTCTGGGTGAATTCTGCTATCATATCAGGATGCAAAATGTGGATGCAAAAGGGCAATTTTTAATTCATGCAAACGTTTGGACATTGTCTTAAAATTCTTTACAGTTACAACTTGCTGAACCCTCTTTGTTTCATGTGGGAGTAAAAATCTCTGGGGATGGGCCAGAAATGTCTGGGATGTACTTGTAGGGGAGCTACAGGGACTCTCTGAATATAGTGTGAACACGGAATTGCACTGCAATGTTTTCTAACAGGCTGGTACCCTGTGGAGCAGGTCTTGCTGAACCTGTTATCAAACCATAGGGATTGAGAAATGCGGCTGTGCTTGAAGTTTTTCAAGTCTCTGATGATGCTTGACATTCATTTGATGATTATATTTGCTGACACCTTCTTCTGGATTTTGCAAAGTTAAGTCATTGCATCATTGAGAAAGCGATTTATCTAGAGGTTTTTAACGAATTGCAATTCATCAGCACAGTGGCCTTTGATTTTAAATAAAAGATACATGGGTCCCCAAAATTAAGAGTTAAAAGGAGAATTTAAGCGAGAATATTTAAACCTTGAACCTGTCTGTATTGTCCTATTCTTTGTCAGTGTCTTCTGATTGTTAGTGGAGTCTATCTGACATGCCAGATATCCTGGGCCTGTGATTTGTTTTTCAGTGCTCTTCTGGAGGAAGATTTTGATTTTTTTTCCCTTTTCACTTAATTTATACTAAGTGAATCAGTAATACTTAGTGAATCAGTAACCAAGTGATCTAGATTAGAGGATTGTCAGAGCCTTTATGTTTTGGAGTCAGCTTCAGGGTGTTTGGGCTAGAAATCAAAAAGAAGAAGAATGCAAAAAGATTTTAAAATCGGGGCAACACTTTAGTTTGAATGGATGGTTTGATATGAGAGGAGTCATCCCAGTGAGGGAGAAAATAGGGAAACTGGGTTAATAAACTCTTGTATTTGATTAAAACAAGAAAGAAATGAGGAGAGGGGCATGTCAATTAGCTTGACTGCAACAATCATTTTGCTCTGTATATTTTTAACAAAATATCATGTTTTACACTTAAATGTATACAACTTTTATTACAAATAAAAAGAATGCACATAGAGTAGAAGAGTGTAATAGAATCAAGCATATCTTTATGATCTTTTTGAAAAACATAATTGCTAGTCTCTGCCACCATCTTACGGATGTGCTTTTTTCCTGGTGTTAGTTTGCTCTTGGCTGGTTTGTCTTAAGGGACGATTCATTCTGCTCTCTCAGTGACCAGCTTTTCGAATAGAATATAATGCTCATTTCTGCTAGGAGAACCAGGAGTCATTGGAAAGCAGCGTGTTTCCAGCAAGAGATTTCAAGATGTGCCTCAAGTAGCTTATTAACACAATGCAAGGATACGGTCAGAAATACAGGGCTGGGGAGACGAACCATGAGAGATGATGGACTCTGAAAAACAAACTGGGAGTTTTGAGGGGAGGGGGGTGGGAGGATGGGTTAGCCTGGTGATGGGTATTAAGGAGGGCACGCTCTGCATGGAGTACTGGGTGTTAATACACAACAATGAATCATGGAACACTACATCAAAAACTAATGATGTAATGTATGGTGATTAACATAACAATAAAAAAATAAAAAAAATTTAAAAAATTAAAAAAAAATACAGTGACGGCAGCCATTGCAATTTATTAAAACCAGTTACTCTGAAAGGCTAAAAAAGTCTAAAGGGGCTCAAAAGGAAGGAACATATAATAAAATGTGTGCCATGTGAAAGGTATGACCACCAAGGTGAGTCAGTTGACTGATGCTCTCTACCTCACAGAGATCAAACAGGAGGGAATCATTTATTTTGTAAAGAAATACAGGGCATTGATTTATTTGATGCAATGTCTTCTTCCTGGGAGATGGTTCGAGCAGTGCTTGCAGCCATAGTAACAGGTGTTGCAATCCAGGCTGCTCGCCCTCAGTGTATCCCATTGTTCAGGACTAGGCACCCATTCCCCCAGTGCGGGGAGTATTGGAGGCAGACAGCTTGCTAAAGGGAGCTGCCTGATTCGGGATCACATCCCTCTAGGGTGGTAACCCCCATCTATCATCGCTGGAGGCTCCACACCCTGCCATCCGTGAGGAATGCTTCCGAAGGGCCCTCCTATCTCCAGAGCTCCCGGTGGAATCCACTGAGGTCTTGGCTGGGACTGCATCACAGCTCACCTGTCTCATCTTGCTCCCTTTGCTCCCTGGCAGGTGTATGGGTGTTGCTTCCAGGAGCACACCATAGAAACCTTTCTGCTCTCCCACCTCCATCTCAGAATCCGCATCCCTGGGAACCAATTTGCCTGTATATAAATATGTTCTGCTTGAAATGTAAGAAATGCTTTGGAAAGACCAAAGTGACTAGCCCTGCTGGGTTGCTAGAGCAAAAATATTGGCACAGGGTAGAAAATAGATGGCAGAGCTAAAGCTTAAGCCTGCTAAGGGATAACACACCTGAGAAATTTACCTTTGACTCACCCTCTGTCCCAGTAAATATTCCAAAATGTGCTGATCTATTGTACACCGGTCACCTACACTTGGGGAGCAGGCAGACTGGTGATAGGAACTTCTAGAACAGACCAGCCGGTGTCAGGGAGGAGCTGTGGGGATCCTCGTGAGAATGGCCAAGAAGAACTTGCTTTCCTTATCCTAGTCTCCCTTTTCATTATCAGCTCCTACTAGATTCAACTCTTTCTATAGCCTTTGCCATTTACAGACCTGTACATCCTCAAAACTGTATCTGTGCACATATTTTTGCTAATATAAAACTTTGCCATTGTGATGGATGTGCCACGACTATACTCATGTCTGACCAAAGTAGAAAGTTGGGATTACCTGGGTTTCTTCCCTTTATCTTATTTTCTATATCTACCTCCTAAATATCTCTATAATTCCCTTTTCTGCATTCCATCTACCTCTTCACCAGTTTAAGGACAAATATCTCTTTCCTAAACTATTTTAAGGCTTTTTAAATAGTCACTTTGCTTCTAGTCTTGAACTGGAATTCCATCTCTTACATCTATTAAATTCTCTAAAGTTCTTCATTCTTGTCTCTCCCTTCCTCTTTTTTCTCTATAGACCTTCCTTGGGAGATCTCATCTACTTCTGTGGCTTTATTAATGTTGATATGCTTAAGATATGCTACAGATGCCACAGTATCCATCTGGGACTTTTCTCCAGGGGTCAAGACCTTTATATCTGCCAATTCTCAACTTGTCAAAAAAGGAATTGACCATTTTCCCTCCAACGAGCTCTTCCTGCTCTATTCCCCATTTCAATGAATGCCACAACCTTCTTCCTGCCTAGCTGCCCAAGGCATAGACTTGGGTGTGATCTTTGATTTGTCCATCTCCCTAATTCCCCAAGTCAAGCCAATCATCCTTAACTCCATCTTCTTTAACATCTCTTGGCCTGATCTCTTACTACCACCCCTATTATAACTACCCTGAATTTACCCCAAGATCTCATCTAGTTTTTTTTATTTCTAAGCTGGATTTCTGCATCAGTCTCTTAACTGGTTTTTTGGTCTGTGCTGTCCTGCAATCCCTTTTTCATAGGCCAGTGAACATGGTCTTTCTAATCTGCAAATCTGCATTCCTTTGCCTGAATTCCTTCAATGCCTACCCATTGTTCTTATAATAAATATCTTTGGCTTATAAAAACCCATTATAGTCTTGTCCCTACTTGCCTTTCAAACAATCTTTCTCCCCACATACTCCCACTGTCACTCACAATAGTCCAGTCATTGGAATTCTTCAGTTTCTTGAATGTACAATGCTTTCTCTTACCTCTTTCACACCATGTTTTCTTTCCCTATGTTCTTTGCTTAGATGTGTTCAAGGCTCCATCATGTGGAATGATCCATGTCCATAATCATCATAGTATTTCAAAGTAATTTTTAGAAAAAAGGAATTTAGGGCATCATAAATCATATGAACCAAGTCGGAGAACATGTTAGGAAAATGCAGGCTGTTTGCAGATCCCTGAATATTTTCTAGGTTGTCCTGGTAGCTCTATGTGAAAAGAGGATGATGTAGACTTTTGCGGGTTAACTATCAAAAGTATCTAGATTAGTGGTTCTAAATTGGTGTTTTTTGCACTTCACGATACCATTTGACAATGTTTGGAGAAGTGTTTGATTGTCACAAGTGTGTGGTAGAATGCTAACTCGTCGATATGAATAAAGGTCAGGGGTGCTGTTAAAAACCCTACAATGCACAGGGCAGCCTTCTACATCAAAGAATTATCCAATCCGAAATGTCAATTTTACCAAAGTTGAGAAACCATGACCTAACTGAAATTAAAATTTCATATTTCACTCAGGCACACTTTTCTGGAACATAAACAATATTAATCTTGCAACAAGAAGACCAGAGTCCAGTCCTATCCAAAAACCTCTGTTCTTATATTTTGATTTTTTTTCATCTTTAAAATGGTAATTTAGTACCTGTCTCATGGATTATTATAAAAATTAAATATGATGATGTATGAGAAAACCCTTAGTTCAGTGTCTGGAGAATAGTAGTTGTTCAATAAAATACTTGTTTAAAAAAAAAACAAAGTCTGACACATGGAGGATGGAGTTTATGGGGTGGGAGATGAATAGAATTTATCCTGAGTGGTTCCTGAGTGCCTCACTCTTTTTTAGGATCGGTACACTTCTGAGAACACTTAAGAGAAGACTATGCATTGACAAAGATCCAAGGAGGTACACATACATACTTTTTGCTCTTCTCGCTCTATGGCTGCATTACACTTTTCTAACCCGCAGCTCCTCAAAAAGTCTCTGAGATAGCCAAATAGGGTTCCAAGTCCATATCCCAAGTAAGTGAAAACCATAACGTGAAGAGGTGCTTCCTCAAAGGATTCAACAATTGGCTTGTAAAAATGGGGCCTCCCATTTTGCTGAAAATGCAAAAGAAAATAGGTTAGTTCTCTTCCATTACAATAAAATATATATTTAAAATTTTTGACTTTGAAAATTTTAACTTTCAAAGGACATGTTTAGAATCATAAAAAGTGCTTAAAGAAAAGTGGAAGTTGATCATGAAAGAGGGTAATCAGAAAGGTACATTTTATTTTACAACCCCCTAATAAAATAATTGATTCAGGCAAAAATTCTCAGCAGATGCTAAATCCATTAAGTGAAAAGTTAATGAGGAATACAGTTTTTGCAAGATGCCAAGTATCACCCCATCAGTTACTCCCTGATCACAAATCTGAGGTTACTACCTTGACCGGGTGATCAAATTCCATTACCAATGTTGGAACAAGGGCATCTGTGCTCTTATCATAATGTAATATTCAATACACTAATGATGCATTTAACCTGAATTTAGTCAAGTTTTTATATGTAACTTCCATTTCACAAGAAACATCAAGATAAGGGGATGTGGCAAATGACTTCATGAGGAAACAATCAGATAAACCACAATGTGCACAGCAAAGGAAATTATCAACAAAATGAAAAGGCAACTGATGGAATGGGAGGAAATATTTGCAAACAAAATATATGATAAGCGGTTAATATCTAAAATAAAGAACTCATACAACTAAAAACCCCTTATATAACCTGACTTAAAAATGGGCAAGATCCTGAATAGACATTTTCCCAAAGAAGACCTACAAATGGCCAATAGGTATATGAAAAGGTACTCAACATCACTAATCATCAGGGAAATGCAAATGGAAACCACAATGAGATACGACCTAACACATATTAGGGTGTGGTTACTATCGAAAAGGTAAATGATAACAAGTGTGGGTGAGGATGTGGAGAAAAGGCAACCCTTGTACACTGTTGGTGGGAATATAAGTTCGTACAACCATTATGAAAATGTACAACCCATATGAGGTTTCTCAAAAAATTAAAAAAATAGAACTAACACATGATCCAGCCATCCCAGTTCTGGGTATATATCCATAGGAAATGAAATCAGTGTCTTGAAGAGATATCTGTACCTCCAAGTTCATTTCATCATTATTTGTAATAAGCAAGATACAGAAATAATCTAAGTGTCTGTAGATGGATGAATGGATAAAGAATATAAAATATTGTAGAATATTATTTAATCACACAAAAGAAGGAAATCCTGCTGTTTGTAACAACATAAATGAACCTAGACTACATTATGCTAAATGAAATAGACCAGGCACAGAAAGGCAAATACTGTATGATCTTACTTATATGTGGAATCTAAGAAAGCTGAACTCACAGAAGCTGAGAGTAGAATGGTGGTTACCAGGGACAGAAAATAGGGGAAATTGGGAGATGTTGGCCAAAGTATGTAAGTCTTTGGTTATAAGATGAATAAGTTCTGGAATCTAAATGTACAGCATGGTTACTACAGTTAACAACACTGTATAGCATATTTGAAATTTGATAAGACCATATATCTAAAGTGTTCTCACCACACACAAAAAGTGGTAACCAGGTGCGGTGATGGATGTTTAATTAGCTTGGCTGTGGTAATAATTTCACAGTGTTTACATATATCAAATAACATTTTACATCTCGAATATATACATTTTTATTTGTTAATTATACCTCAATTAAACCTGGACAAAAGAAGAGAAAAAGAGGGGTGGTGGAGGGGACTTAAAATCATAACCCAATGCAGTGTGTGTTCTTTCATTGGATCCTGTTTTGTTGTAAAAACTTGATTAAAAAATACATATTTTGAACAACTGCATAAATCCAAATATGGACTGGATATGTATCTTATTAAGAAATTATTGTTCATTTTGATAGGAGGGATAGTAGGATTACAGTTACATAAGGAAATACTTCAGTGCATGCCGAAGTATTAGGGGAATTAAATGTTATGACACCTGTCATTTTTTTTCAAATGGTCCATCAAAAATTAAATATATGTATGAAGCAACTTTGGGAAAATGTTAATAACTGTTGAGTCTATGGGGCGCCTGTGTGGCTCAGTTGGTTAAGTGTCCGACTCTTGATTTTGGCTCAGGTCATCGTCTCAGGGTTGTGAGATTAGCCCCATGTCAAGCTCCGTGCTAAGTATGGTTCCTGCTTATTGAGTCTCTCTCTCCCTCTCCTGCTGCCCCTCTCCCCACTCTCTCCCTCTCTCTCTTAAAAAAAAAAAAAAAAACTGTTGAGTCTAGGTGGAGGTCATATGAATGTTTGTTACATCATTTTTTCACTTTTGTGTGTGTTTGAAATTTTTTATAACAGAAAGTTACAGGAAGTTTTTCTTTCTTTATATTAGGTGTCAATAGTCCAGTGGAACATAACTTTTTAGTACCAAGCCATTCTGATTCCTGTTTAACTGATTTGCACATAGTAACACAACCAATATTAGCTCAGTGGATTAATGAGTAAATTATTCCTAAGGATAAGATTTAATTTTTAGTCTTTAATAAGTATTTATACATTAATTCATTATTTCACTCAACAATCATGATGCAATGCCCAGATTCTGCATTTCTCAATGAGAAGTGTTTTGACCACTTGGAATATATAACTTTTAGTGACTTACAGGAAACTGTCAAATGTCTACTAATATTTAATGCATTAATTTATTTAACTTACACATATATATTTAGCATGATGCATTATATAAAATCTTATTAATTAGAAGCATTGTTTTTGCTACTGTCATAATCTTTGTTGCCACTATAAACACTGTTTGATTCCATCAACACAGTTTTCTAGAGTATGTCACCTTCCTTTCCCCTGTGTTTTTTGAGCTGCAGTATTTTGGAAATCTCCATGTGACTTAGTCACTGCAAGTTTTATCCCAGGCCACAAGATACATGACAATCAAAAAACTCTGTCTGTAGATGAGTATTTATGTCTACATCTCTTGTTTTTAAAGCAATTTTTAAAAAGCCTTTTTATAATGACACTGAACACTTGAATTGTTAAGTCAAAACCCCCATGAGATATTATTAAATCTTATTAAAATCCCTTGCCTCCTTATTTATGCATTCTATCAGGTTGCTTCTCTAGATACTCTAAATTAACACGGATGGATGTTGCTCTTGTCTCATATGTCTTCCCCAAACATTACCTGGTGTCTCAAATAATGACAGTGAGAGAGCATTGCTTAATATGAGGTCTTGAATGAGAGGTTATAAACAATGCCTTGTATTTGGGATTATAGGGCATTCATTGGGTGCCCTATAATGCTACTGTGAGCTGACTATGTGCTGGGCTCTGGGGATTCAAAGATGAACAAAACAGACCGGGTCCTTGGTTCCTGACTTCTTGACCTCCTTCTCGCTATGTCCTCCCACCTGTCCTGTAGGTCTGATGGACAGCTGATCTTACTATTCTGGTGTCAGCTTTGGCTCCTATCCTTGGCTCTGTTCTGTGCTTAACCTTTGGACTACATCTGTGTCTTGCATTCCAAGTGACCTCCTAACCCAGTTAGGAACCATCTCCTGGCTCCTTTCACATCATGGGGACACACCATTGGCTTCCTTCTTTCCTTGATTTGTCAGATTCCAGGAAAAGGGACTGAGATCCTCATGAAGGAGGATTTGATGAACTTTTGTGACTGGTAAGGTAGAACATCAAGGAAGAGGGAGATGGAAAGTATGTGCAAGGAGCATTTTGTTATTGTTGATAAGAAGACAGGGAATTAGAAGGGGGGCTGCTACTGGGGGGAAGACTGAACTGGAGGTGGTTATGGCTCACAGAAGTGGGACTATTTGCCAGGCAGTTAGAGATGCAGGAAAAGAGAGGCCCTGGCTGAAACGGAGTCAACTGCTATGAGGCATAGTTTAAGCCATAGTTGAAGGTGAATGAGATAAAGGACAAATTATGAAGAGAGAAGAACAGTAGGTTTGAGACAGAATTTGGAGACCCACTGATTTTAAGGGCACCATAGATGAAAAAGATTGAGTGAAAGGGACCCAATACAGGTGACTTCCAGAAACATGACTTAACCTGCTCACAAATTAACCACTTTGGTTGACTCAGAAGACGGCTAAGATGGCACATGTAAAGAGATATACTTCCAGGCCATCCTGTGAGGATAAGCTGAAGATTTTCCTTTTTTCCTTTTCTGGCCCTATATCCATTTCTGAGCTCCATATGTGGCCAAATCAAGCAGCACATTTCCCTTGAAGTCCATGGGAAATTTCATCTTGAATTGGTTCTGAGGCAAACCTGCACTGCACAGAATAGTCTACCTAGATGCAAGTAACACTCCCAGTTGGGTGCACAGCCTGGGCTTGTGTAACCAGTTCTTTTGCCCCTGTGACTTGTTCTGGAAGAAAGTTATAACGTAAAGAAGAAATGTTCAACAATGTCCATCAATTCAAACAAATATCTACTTTTTCTCATATAACTTGATTTATTTATTTTAGTTTAATTTAATGTACTTTTATTTGGCAGAAAGAAAATGAGATACCTTGATGGAGAACAAAGTTATCTGGAAATATATAGGTCTTTCTTAACAGATGGAAAGTGACTCATTTATTACATCCCTTTATTTAAAATTGAAGTCCATCATACCTCTTGGGAAAGGTATCTCAATCTGGGGTTGGCTAGTTATTCTGAAAGATGAGATTTTGTCTTTTCAAAGTAAGTGAAGCATTAAAATATTGCTTAATAAGTTTGCTGGCCAAAGGCTGACACAGCATGGGAATCCATAATGCACTTTCTTTCTCTGTTCTACCTTTTCTTTCACAGCCTTGAAAATAAACAGATCCTGAGCCACCTAGCCTAGAGTGCCTGCTCATTGGCAACACAGCAACACCCTGAGATTTGTTCACTTCCTGCTAAACAGGGTGTTGGGGCATGCTGGGAGGACCCACTTTTACAGGTGACGAGTCTTCCATTCAAATTAGCAGGTCTTTTGCTGGCTGCCTATTTTAGAAGTCCTATGCTAACATTAGAGGGGATATGAAATTAATAAATACAGTCCCTTCCTCTCAGAATTGGTAATGTTATGGTGTACGTAGGAGGTGGAGTGGGAGCGGGAAGAGGAGTGAGCAAAAATGACCATAACATAGAGCAAAAAATAAACGTCATAAGCGTGCCACCAGTGGAGGGACCATATCACACTGGGTGCTCAGGAGAGGCTTCCTGAAGGAGGTGGAATTTGAGCCCCGTCTTGAAGAGCTGAATGGTGGAGAGCTCTTCAACAGCCATGAGACTTAGCTGGGTTCAAATCCTGACGCTTTCATTTGCTGACTGGATGACTTTGGCAAGTCCTTTAATTTCTCTTGCCCTCAAATGCCACAAGTGTACAATGGAGCTAATGAGGTTTTTTTTTTTTTTTAAGATTTATTTAAGAGACAGAGCGAGCATGAGTGGGGGGAGGGGCAGAGGGAGAGAATCTCCAGCAGACTCCCCGTGACCAGCACAGGTCACAGGGCTCCATCCCTGGACTGTTAGATCATGATCTGTGCCAAAACCAAGAGTCAGACGGCCAACTGACTCAGCCACCCAGGCGCTCCTAAGGGTTACTTGAAAATTAAATGAGGGCGCCTGGGTGGCTCAGTCGTTGGGCGTCTGCCTTCGGCTCAGGTCATGATCCCAGGGTTCTCGGATCGAGTCCCACATTGGGCTCCCTGCTCAGCGGGAAGCCTGTTTCTCCCTCTCCCACTCCCCCTGCTTGTGTTCCTGCTCTCGCTGTCTCTCTCTGTCAAATAAATAAATAAAATCTTTAAAAAAAAAAAAAGAAAAAGAAAATTAAATGAGATAATATATGCAAAGTACCTGCCACAAAATAAGTACTCATGAAATGTTATGATTTTCATGAAATCTTCTGAATAGAGAAGACCGATCAAACTGTTAGACTAAAGTATTTGGGAAGAAAGGGAAAGAATATGTGTGGAGTCCTGGCCAGTGCCTACATACAGGGAGAAGCAGGGGGAGGAGAGTCCACTGGGAGGCAGCAAGTGTGAGGGATGAAGCAGTGAGAGGGTCAAGGGGGAGGAGAAGCAGAGGATTGGGTCACTGGAGCTGAGGAAGAACACTGCATGTGGGCACGCTCACAAGGAAACTTCAGCAAGTGATTTTAGCCACCTATTTTCTGAGTGGTTTTATGGACGGCAGGATTTAAGGAGAAAGGGGGTGTGGAGGCAACAGGCCTTGGAGTGGTGACTACTCACTGAAGAAGTGTGATGGTGAAGGATGGGACAGACAGGAGGTGGTGGCTTTAGGTACTAATAGTGAGGGGAGCTGCTTCTTTGTGAATTTATCACAAAGAAATAGCATATTTAGGAATTGAAGAAAGTACCCAATAGATTAAGGACAACTGGAGATAAAGGGAAGAGATGGTATACTTCCCAGAACAGTACCCCTGAGGGGGTGGGAGGGGGCACCTGTGACTATCTTGACCAGGACACAGACAGTCTCAGTAGCATTTCCCCGACCCCAGAATTTTGAAAAACAAACAGACAAAAACTCCAAATATGCTGTAGGGCTTTGTTCTGCTCTAGTCCTTAGAGTGGGATAAAAAGGGATGAGCAAAGAGAATCAAGTTAATTCTGTAGATTAACCACCCACTCTCAAGCAAGCTTTTGTTTTCAGACTGAGGCAGCCCATGGAACACGGCACATTCCATTATCCTGCTGGGTTGGTCCATGGAAAGAAGAGCCAAGATGAGTTTGAAGAGACTGTCAGGTTTTGGTCACTATGGGGGTAGGAAGTCTGGGAGTAAGATAGTCTCTGGGATGACAAAATGCTAAGGGAACTTAGAGCACTGGGGATAAGGAGAGGGCCATCTTCCTTTCTGAAGTGGAATGTATGCAGAATTTTCCACATTATGAGAGTTGGGTAGACCGCCTCTGAGGGCTCCTGGGTAGAACAAAAACTTCCGAGGATACTGGCATTTTGGGAATGTGTGTCTACCTACATTGTAGTTGCTAGGTTTTGAGCAGAGAAACAGAACCACTGTGAATGATATCAAATAAGACACTTATTCCAGTGATTAGGCTGTACTCAAATGTGGGAGTTGGTTAAAAATCTATGGGAGGGGAGACCATTTCCACAATGGTGCCATGAAGAGCCTCCATGGACCATCTTAGCAGTAAAACAAGCATAACTGGTAAAAATTAAAAAATATACGACCATGTAAAGTACCTGGGATTGTCTTAAGGACATACAGCAAATGAAGAAACATTTATTTATTGCTTGTATATATATATATATATATATATATATATATATATATATATATTTTCTTTTTTAAAAAAAATTATCATCCTTAAGGTAATAAAATTCAGAGCAGCTCTTTCTTCAGTAGAACTCTTACTTTTACTCTAAATATTTGAGTGTTTTATTGATCCCCAAGTTCCCATTTATTTCTCTTCTAAAATACTTTGGAATGTCAATTATACAAATGGTACAGCCTAAAAGCTCATAAAAGTGGAATGATACAAGAATGATGAGCGTACACAATTCTACCTTATTTGGAAGGTACTTCATGCCTGAAAGTTGTCTGGGGATATTAACAAATGAGTACTTTAACCACAGCCTTATATCATGTGTTTGGTAGATATAAATGTTTAGAGATGCTTTATGAAACTCTTATGTCTCAGTTTAGTCTAAGTCCTATCATCTTGTCACAAATAGGTGAGATTCTTCTGCTCAGAGTGTATCATTTGGTTCTATATGTTTACAGTCATGTTTAATTTGGGCATAAGCACCTTACTAATTTTATTTCTGACTTCTACAGACACCTGGTATAACTAATCATTAACTACTGGCAAACCAGATTTTTTTTTACATGATAAAAGCCAAGTGGAAACCTCGTATCTAGGGGATTCCAGGAGGATAGCTGTTGTAAAAGAAACAGTTGCTCAGCCAACTCGAATTGTTCAAGCCACTGAGATACATGAACACATGACAACTTAGGTTAAAACTTATTTCTTTTTTCACACAGTCTTCAAACTCCAGCCTCAAGTGTACCTCGTTATTGTTGTTTTCTTCTATTTCAACACTAAACTAAGCCTTACTGGGTGCCCGTGTTACCAAATGCTCTGCCAGGAGCATCTGCCAGGATGTGCCCACAGACAGACTACAGGCTGACAGCTATTACCACAGAGAGATGTTCAGGATTCCGTGGGAACTGGGATAAGGTTGTATCTAACCCTGGCTAGAAAAGGTAGGGGAGGCTTCATGAATGAGAACACCTTTGACCAAGGGCTTGGAAGATGAGGGCAGGAAGGATAAGGGCAGTAGGAATGGATGGGGAGAAAGATCCCCAACTTAGAACTGGAAGCATCAGGGGAGATACTCATCAAACCATCTCCGGGACCACTGCAATCACCTTATCACCTCCTGGATGCTCTCCTTATTCCATCCTGACTCCTCAAATCTGCAACTACTTAGGTAACTTCAGCTCTAAAATCCATTTATCACAGAGTTTCCAAAGTGCTCCCTAGAGATGGCCATTAACAGAAAGCGTTTTGGAAAGGCTATATACCTCTGTGTCTCTTGGGTATTTGCAGTTTAAAAAAGCTAGAATATAAGAGCCATCTTTCTTGTTCTTCCTTATTATTCCCTATTGCTAGCAAACAGCTTCCCATGGTAGGTGCTGAATAAATACTTGCTCATTGAATCAGCTTAATGAATACTATTAAAATTATGGAGTGAAAAACCATTTAACTTTGGCAAGTCCAGCACATGTATCAAATGTATTTTTCACCTTTCATATAAATCTACCTAGGCCATGACAAAAGTCTTTTCGGGAAGTGTTGGTTTTCAGCATAAAGCTAAGTTTCTTAGCATCGAAATGACTTGCCTCAAGTCCTCCTGTTTCCTGCCTTGCATTAGTTGCTTAAGCAACATTAAACTTTCATTTCACGCCCTGATTTTATCTCCTCCACAACTTTTCTCATGCCGCCACTTTCTTGTAATTTCTTCAGTTTCTACTCCCTTCCCTAACTGTCTTCTGCTGCTGCCCCTCCCTCCTCCCCACACCACACACACACACCCTTTGCTTGCCTAACAGCCCCTTTTTAAGACCAGCTCTGGCTGTTTCACTTCGTAAAAAGATCCAGGCTCAATGTTCTCACGGCATAACACCATCATTATACTCACCACATTGTGTTACAATAATATTTTTAGAAGACAAGTCATTTAATAAAAGGACAGAAAATAAAGGATCACTTGTAAAATAATAGCTTTCATTATCTTGCACTCAGGCCTTGCAAATATTTCAAATATTTTAACCCTGTTGTTTGTCCAGTGTGGCAAAGACTGGCTATTCACCAAACCCATTTCTCTTTCCTCTTCCTCCCAGCTGGGCTACATTGCCCTCATCCCTTGCAGACAGAAATGGCCACGTGACTGAAGGTGGACCAATGTGAAATGGGTGGAAGTGAAATGTGCCGCTTTCATGCCTGACCCATAAAAAAGCCTTTCTTGTGATCCACTTCTTTCTGTTTTTCTCCTCTTGCCCTCTGAATGCTGATAGCCAGGGTGACCTTGAAAGCCACACATTAAAGATTGCAGAAATTCTGTTAGCCTGATTCTCTGAATAACTGCATGAGCAGAGTCCTCACCACATTCTCCAGCTTCCTATCACTGTCAATTAGACCTACTACAACTGAGAAATAAACTTCTGTTGGCTTATGCCATTGAGATTTGGTGGCTCATTTATTATGACACCTGTTATTATGTTAATGAATACTTACTATAGGGATTCTATTAAAATGTTTTTGTTTCTAACCCTTGCTTAGATGTGTTTGGGAGAAGTCTAAGAATTGTCAGCTCCCCAAGGAAATATGTGTATCAGGACCCAACTGGGCTGACCAAAATTCAAATTTAAATCTGGGAAGTTTATGCCAGAAAATAAACAGGAATGAAATTCTTGATTCATTGAGCATCTCTGTATGTTGGGCAGTGCATGATAGAAAAAAAGGATATTATATGATTTAGGCTTCAGTGGCCACAGACATCAGAGAGAAAGAGAAACAAGATTATAAAGACGGAATTTTTCAGGGGATAAGATCTTTATACATTAGCTACTTCAATCCTTTTTTTTTTTTTTTTTTTCTACTGAGGAACAAGTTCAGTTCTTGCGAGGTTAAATTTGTTTCCCGCTGTCTTGGCTTTCCTCTTCACCATCTGAAAAGGTAGCTAATAGGTCAGGGCAGCCCATCAAGAGAGCCATAGGCTTCCACAGGATACACCCAGATTGGGAAATGAAGGATTCAAAATAAAGGGCAGGATTGCTTGGAGGGATGTAAAGAGTCCCTAGTAGAGTGCTCAATGAATATCTGTTGTAGGAATGAGTGAATGAGAGGGACAGAGCCAAGCTTGGAAAAGGCTGGGAGAGGGGTGGAGGACTTTCTAGGACAGGAGGACCCGCGTGGGCACTTGTTGGTGGGTGGAAACAGAACCTTGCATGGACCTCTGGCTGGACCTCATGTGTTACCTACTTGGAGATGAGATGTATGGAGCCCACCGGAATTGAATGAGCCTTCTATGGCAAGGTAAGCTAGAATTTCTGTTTCAGGTAGTAGTGAAAGAAAGGTGTGCCTTCAATTGGGATGCCTCATTATCAGAACTGCTGGAGGAATACAGGGCAGAAAGGTTTGGAGGATCCTCAGCACTTACTTGTGATGACAGCTGGAGGGGAGGCTCTAAAATCAATTTGGTATAGTTCAAGCAAAATGGCTGTCCTTCACCACCCTGCAATGATTGTTTTCTTCTATTTACAACCAGCTGGCTTATTTGAGGAACACAAAGCTTTTACTGAGTTATCCCGATAAACCAAAGAAAACAATGTACCAGTAATTTAATATCACTGAGAATCACTACCATCTACTATCTTGTGGATCAGTTATAATGTGCCATGTAAGAAGAGTGCTTCCCTCTGAGGTGCTCAAAGAGTTATTACCAGGTTCTTATTTATTTACACTATATTCTTAAGAGGTAGGTGGTGGACAACTGTAATAGAACTAGAATTACCTTGGGGCAGAGCAAGATGGCGGAGGAGTAGGAGACCTGGATTTCGTCTGGTCTCAGGAATTCAGCTGGATAGGGATCAAACCATTCTGAACACCTACGAACTCAACAGGACATCGAAGAAAAGAATAGCAACAACTCTCTGAACAGAAAAGCGACCACTTTCTGAAGGTAGGACGTGCGGAGAAGTGAATCTGAGGCGATATTTGGGAGGATAGACGGCGGGGGAGGGGGCCTCCGTCGGTCACTTCTGGCAAGTGCTAGAGCCACGGGGCACAAAATTGGAACTTTTAGAAGTCGGCTCCACTGAGGGACGTCGCTCCAGTGGCTAAGCGGGGGGTAGAACCCTCGCGGGACAGTGTGGTCTCAGGACCCTCAGGGTCACAGAAAGACCGGGGGTGCCTGAGTGCAGCGGAGCTCCCAGGTATCGGAGCGGGGAAGCCGGCTGCAGAGACAGAGCTGAGGAGTGGGCTCTCAGCTCGGGGTTGCCATAAACTGTGATCGGTGACACAGTCGGGCCACTGCTCCTCCAGCAGGGACCCAACAAGTGGCAGAGCAGGGGAGACTCCCCTTCCTCCCCCAGGAGGGGCGGCGCGGGAACTCACCGCAAGGATCTGCTGGGTTTGGAGACTCCACACGGGGTCGGGTGCCAGACATAGAAAAGCTCGGTGACAGGCCGGGGGAGCACGGAGTGCGGCCGGGAGACCGGGAAGACGGGAGTGACTGCTTTTCTTTGGGGGCTCACTGAGGAGCGGGCCCCGAGTTCTCGGCTCCTCCAGGTGGAGATTGGGAGGCTGCCATTTTCACTTGTGTCCTCCAAAGCTGTACGGAAAGCTTGCAGGGAACAAAAGCTCCCGAGAGCAAACCTGAGCAGATTGCTTAGCCTGGACCGACAAGGGCGGGGCAATTCCACCTCTGGCAAAGACATTTGGGAACCACGGCAACAGGCCCCTCCCCAAGAAGATCAGCACGAACAGCCAGCCAA
Organism: Eumetopias jubatus; assembly: GCF_037043125.1. Lineage (NCBI taxonomy): Eukaryota > Metazoa > Chordata > Mammalia > Carnivora > Otariidae > Eumetopias > Eumetopias jubatus. Next base: position 102,175,261 of record NW_028274815.1, read on the forward strand.
GACCAAGTTTACCGATCAATGAGAACAGGAGAACTCCAGCGCTAGGGGAATACTGCACATAGAATCCATGGCTTTTTTACCATGATTCTTTAGTCTTTCAAAGTTAATATTTTTTAACTGTCTTTTTTTTTTTAATTTTTCTTTTTCCATTTTTCAACCAACATCTTATCAATCCCTTTTTTAAAAAAACATTTTTATTTTTCATTTTTAGAGTCATATTCTATCCCTTCAGAGTAGTTACCCTTATTTTGGGCATATATATATAAGTTGTTCTCTCTTTAAAATTTTGAGATACAGTTTCTTCTAACAGATCAAAATATACCCTAAATCTCTAGTGTATGGCTCTGTTCTAGTCTCCTGCCTGATCACATTCTCTCCCCCCCTTTTTTTCTTTCTTTCTTTTTTTTAAATCCTCTTCTTTCTTTTTTCAAGCACCTTATCAATTCCTTTTTAAAAATTTTTTATACTTTTTATCTTTACAGTCATAATCCATCCCTTCATTGTATCAACCCTTATTTTGTACATATATAAGTCTTACTTTCTTTAAAATCTTAGGAGGCACTTTCTTCTAACAGACCAAAATACACCCAAAATCCAGTGTGTGGCACTGATTTATGCACTAGCCTTATCATATTTGATCATATTCTGGTTTTTTTGTTTTGTTCTGTTTTTGTGTTTATCTTTTTCTTTTTTCTTTTTTTTCTCTTTCTTTCCCTTTCTTTTCCCCTGGTTTCAGGTCTTCTCTGATTTGTTTAGAGTATATTTGCTGGGGACGTTGTTAACCTGTTAGCATTTTGTTCTCTCATTCATCTATTCTCCTCTGGACAAAATGACAAGACAAAAAAAATCACCTCAACAAAAAGAAGAAGAGGTAGTACTGTCTGCCAGGGACCTACTCAATACGGACATTAGTATGATGTCGGACCTAGAGTTCAGAATCGTGAAGATACTAGCTGGGCTTGACAAAAGGATGGAGGATATAGAGAAACCCTCTCTGGAGAAATAACTAAAATCTAAATATGTCGAAATCAAAAAGGCTATTAATGAGGTGCAATCAAAAACTGGGGGCACTAACAGCTAGGATAAATGAGGCAGAAGAGAGAATTAGCGATATAGAAGACCAAATAATGGAAAATAGAGAAGCTGAATAAAAGAGAGATAAACAGCTACTGGATCACGAGGGCAGAATTCGAGAGGTAAGTGATACGATAAGATGAGACAACATTAGAATAATTGGAATCCCAGAAGAAGAAAGAGAGAGAGGGGCAGAAGGTATATTGGAGCAAATTATAACAGAGAACTTCCCTAATGTGGGGAAGGAAACAGGCATCAAAATCCAGGAGGCACAGAGAACCCCTCTCAAAAATCAATAAAAATAGGTCAACACCCCAACATCTAATAGTAAAACTTACGAGTCTCAGACACAAAGAGAAAATCCTGAAAGCAGCTTGGGAGAAGAGATATGTAACCTACAGTGGTAGAAACATTAGATTGGCAACAGACCTATCCAGAGAGACCTGGCAGGCCAGAAAGGACTGGCATGATATATTCAGAGCACTAAATGAGAAAAACATGCAGCCAAGAATACTATATCCAGCTAGACTGTCATTGAAAATAGAAGGAGATATAAAGCTTCCAGGACAAACAAAAACTAAAGGAATTTGCAAACACGAAACCTGCCCTCCAAGAAATATTGAAAGGGGTCCTCTAAGCAAAGAGAAAGCATAAAAGCAGCATAGACCAGAAAGGAACACAGACAATATACAATAACAGTCACCTTACAGGCAATACAATGGCACTAAATTCATATCTTTCAATAGTTACCCTGAATGTAAATGGGCTAAATGCCCCAATCAAAAGACACAGGCTATCAGATTGGATTAAAAAAACAAGACCCATCGATATGCTGTCTGCAAGAGACTCATTTTAGACCCAAAATCACCTCCAGATTGAAAGTGAGGGGGTGGAAAACCATTTACCATGCTAATGGACACCAAAAGAAAGCTGGGGTGGCAATCCTTATATCAGACAAATTGGATTTTAAACCAAAGACTACAATAAGAGATGAGGAAGGACACTATATCCTACTTAAAGGGTCTATCCAACAAGAAGATCTAACAATTGTAAATATCTATGCCCCGAACATGGGAGCAGCCAATTATATAAGGCAATTAATAACAAAAGCAAAGAAACACACTGACAAAAATACAATAATAGTGGGGGACTTTAACACCCCCCTCACTGAAATGGACAGATCATCTAAGCGAAAGATCAACAAGGAAATAAGGACTTTAAATGACACACTGGACCAAATGGACTTCACAGACATATTCACAACATTCCATCCCAAAGCAACGGAATACACATTCTGCTCTAGTGCCCATGGAACATTCTCCAGAATAGGTCACATCCTAGGTCACAAATCAGGTCTCAACTGGTACCAAAACATTGGGATTATTACCTGCATATTTTCAGACCACATGCTTTGAAACTAGAACTCGGTCACAAGAGGAAAGTCAGAAAGAACTCAAATACATGGAGGCTAAAGAGCATCCTACTAAAGAATGAATGGGTCAACCAGGAAATTAAAGAAGAATTAAAAAAATTCATGGAAACCAATGAAAATGAAAACACAACTGTTCAAAATCTTTGGCATGCAGCAAAGGCAGTCCTAAGCGGAAAGTATATAGCAATACAAGCCTTTCTCAAGAAACAGGAAAGGTCTCAAATACACAACCTAACCCTACATCTAAAGGAGCTAGAGAATAAAACAGCAAATAAAGCCTAAAGCCAGCAGGAGAAGAGATATAATAAAGATCAGAGCAGAAATCAATGAAATAGAAACCAAAAGAACAGTAGAAAGATAAACGAAACTAGGAGCTGGTTCTTTGAAAGAATTAACAAGATTGATGAACCCCTGGCCAGACTTATCAAAAAGAAAAGAGAAATGACACAAACCAACGAAATCATGAATGAAAGAGGAGAGATCACAACCAACACCAAAGAATACAAACAATTATAAGAACATATTATGAGCAACTATATGCCAGCAAATTACATAACCTGGAAGAAATGGGTGCATTCCTAGCGATGTATCAACTACTAAAACTGAACCAGGAAGAAATAGAAAACCTGAACAGACCTATAACCACTAAGGAAATTGAAGCAGTCATCAAAAATCGCCCAACAAACAAAAGCCCAGGGCCAGATGGCTTCCCAGGAGAATTCTACCAAACATTTAAAGAAGAATTAATGCCTATTCTCCTGAAACTGTTCCAAAAAATAGAAATGGAAGGAAAACTTCCAAACTCATTTTATGAGGCCACCATTACCTTGATCCCCAAACCAAAGACCCCTTCAAAAAAGAGAATTACAGACCAATATCCTTGATGAACATGGATGCAAAATTCTCACCAAAATACTAGCCAATAGGATCCAACAGTACATTAGAAGAACTATTCACCATGACCAAGTGGGATTTATCCCTGGGCTGCAAGGTTGGTTCAACATCATCAAATCAATCAACGTGATACAATATATTAACAAAGGAAAGAACAAGAATCTTATGATCCTCTCAATAGATGCAGAAGAAGCATTTGACAATGTACAGCATCCTTTCTTGATCAAAACTCTTCAGAGTATAGGGATAGAGGGTACATACCTCAATATCATGAAAGCCATCTATGAAAAACCTACAGCGAATATCATTCTCAATGGGGAAAGGCTGAGAGCTTTCCCGCTAAGGTCAGGAACGTGGCAGGGATATCCACTATCACCACTGCTATTCAACATAGTATTAGAAGTCCTAGCCACAGCAATCAGACAACAAAAAGAAATAAAAGGCATCCATATCAGCAAAGAGGAAGTCAAACTCTCACTCTTTGCAGATGATATGATACTCTATGTGGAAAACCCAAAAGACTCCACCTCAAAACTGCTAGAACTCATACAGGAATTCAGTAAATTGGCAGGATATAAAATCAATGCACAGAAATCAGTGGCATTCCTATACACCAACAACAAGACAGAAGAGAGACAAATCAAGGAGTCTATCCCATTTACAATTGCACCCAAAACCGTTAGATACCTAGGAATAAATCTAACCAAAGAGGCAAAGGATCTGTACTCAGAAAACTATAAAATACTCATGAAAGAAATTGAGGAAGACACAAAGAAATGGAAAAACGTTCCATGCTCATGGATTGGAAGAACAAACATTGTGAAGATGACAATGCTACCTAGAGCAATCTACACATTCAATGCAATCCCCATCAAAATACCATCCACTTTTTTCAAAGAAATGGAACAAATAATCTTAAAATTTGTATGGAACCAGAACAGACCCCGAATAGCCAGAGGAATGTTGAAAAAGTAAAGCAAAGCTGGCGGCATCACAATTCCGGACTTCCAGCTCTATTACAAAGCTGTCATCATCAAGACAGTATAGTACTGGCACAAAAACAGACATATAGATCATTGGAACAGAATAGAGAGCCCAGAAATGGACCCTCAACTCTATGGTCAACTCATCTTTGACAAAGCAGGAAAGAATGTCCAATGGCAAAAAGACAGTCTCTTCAACAAATGGTGTTGGGAAAATTGGACAGCCACATGCAAAAGAATGAAACTGGACCATTTCCTTACACCACACACAAAAATAGACTCCAAATGGTTGAAAGACCTAAATGTGAGACAGGAGTCCATGAAAATCCTAAAGGAGAACACAGACAGCAACCTCTTCGACCTCAGCCACAGCAACTTCTTCCTAGAAACATTGCCAAAGGCAAGGAAAGCAAGAGCAAAAAGAACTATTGTGATTTCATTAAGATAAAAAGCTTTTGCATAGCAAAAGAAACAGTCCACAAAACCAAAAGACAACCGACAGAATGGGAGAAGATATTTGCAAATGACCTATCAGATAAAGGGCTAGTATCCAAAATCTATAAAGAACTTATCAAACTCAACACCCAGAGAACAAATAATCCAATCAAGAAATGGGTAGAAGACATGAGCAGACAGTTTTCCAAAGAAGACATCCAAATGGCCAACAGGCACATGAAAAAGTGCTCAACATCGCTCAGCATCAGGGAAATCCAAATCAAAACCTCAATGAGATACCACCTCACACCAGTCAGAATGGCTAAACTTAACAAGTCAGGAAACGACAGATGTTGGCGGGGATGCGGAGAAAGGGGAACCCTCCTACAGTGTTGGTGGGAATATAAGCTGGTGCAACCACTCTGGAAAATAGTGTGGAGGTTCCTCAAAAAGTTGAAAATAGAGCTACCATACGCTCCAGCATTTGCACTACTGGGTATTTACCACAAAGTTCCAAATGTAGGGATCCGAAGGGGTACGTGCACCCCAATGTTTATAGCAGCAATGTCCACAATAGCCAAACTGTGGAACGAGCCAAGATGTCCATCGACAGATGAATGGATAAAGAAGTGGTATATATACACAATGGAATATTATGCAGCCATCAAAAGGAATGAGATCTTGCCATTTGCAACAATGTGGATGGAACTGAGGGTGTTATGCTGAGTGAAATAAGTCAATCAGAGAAAGATGTATCATATGACCTCACTGATATGAAGAATCCTTAATCTCAGGAAACAAACTGAGGGTTGCTGGAGTGGTGGGGGGTGGGAGGGATGGGTGGCTGGGTGATAGACATTGGGGAGGGTATGTGCTATGGTCATCACTGTGAATTGTGCAAGACTGTTGAATAACAGATCTGTACCTTTGAAACAAATAATGAAATATATGTTAAGAACGAAAAAGGAAGATAACAGGAGGAGAAGAATGAAGGGGAGTAATTTGGAGTGGGAGATGAACCATGAGAGAAGATGGACTCTGAAAAACAAACTGAGGGTTCTAGAGGGGAGGGGGGTGGGGTGATGCGTTAGCCTGGTGATGGTTATTAAAGAGGGCATGTTCTGCGTGGAGCACTGGGTGTTATGCACAAACAATGCATCATGGAACACTATATCAAAAACTAATGATGTATGGTGATTAACATAACAATAAAAAATTTAAAGAAAAATAAGAACTAGAATTACCTTTACTTAATAAGGGAGACAGGGCATTAAGCAACTTCCCCACAGTTGCTTGGGGAAGGCAGGACAGGTCAGGGCAATGTTGAATTTCTCAACTTTACAATAACAAAGTTGAAGCAGAGAAGCTTGAATTTAGACCTTTGGGATATACTGAAACATATTTCAGAAATAAAATAGCTATAGGGCTGAATTTTTTCCCTTTCCAGGTAAGTAATGGTAGCTGCAAACACTCTGTAGGAAGGCTGGCTACCATGGGCATGTACCTGTATTGGACACTGGGAGAATCATTCAGGGAGTCTCTCTTATAACACCATCTTTATAGAGCTCATGGGCTAATTGGGAGATAAAATTTGCATACAAAAATATAATATTCCAGGACTAGAGAGTAAGAAGTATTCAGTGGCAACATCTCATCAAGTGTATAGCAGGGGTAAAAAGCATGCAGGAAGTTTGATAAGTCATCCCATCCTTATACATTTGTTCATTCATTCATTCAGCAAATAAATATTGACTCCCTTACCCTGTGCCAGCTGCTGTGCTAGGTCCAAGTGACATGGTGATGACCAAAAAGGTTACAGCCTCTGACCTCATGGTCTGTGTGTGTGTGCTATCCAATAAAATAATCACCAGCCACATGTGGCTATTTACATTTAAATTTAAATAGTTACAATTCAATAAATGTAGAGACTTAGATCCTTAGTTACACTAGCTGCATTTCAAGTGTTCGATAACCACATGTGGCTGGTGGCTACCTTATGGAAGGGAGCAGATATACAACATTTCCATTACCACCAGAAATTCTGTTGTTCAGAGGTCAGCCAATTGTGGTCTACAGGCCAGATCAGGCTCACCACTTGCTTTTATAAATAAAGTTTTATCGCACTACAGCTACACCCATTTGTTTATGTATTGTCTGACTGCTTTCATGCTATAACGGCAGAATTGAATGGTTGGGACAGAGACTGTATGTCCCACAGAGCTGAAAAAGTATTTATTATCTGGCCCTTTAGAGAAAAATTTTGCCAACCCCTGGTCTAGATGGAAATACAGACACATAACAAATACTTACAAAAAGGGAAATGATGAATAAATAAGAGTGCTGCGGGATGGACAGGTTGGGGATCTGACCTAGTTTAGGAAAAGAGAAAGACCTTCCTAAAGAAGACAGTGTTTAAAATGAGACTGAATAATCAGTAGGAGTTTACCAGGCACAATGTTCCCAGCAGAAGGAAGATCCTGAAGAACTGTGGGAAGTGGGGAGAGGGCACAGTATTTGGTAGGCATGGACAGTGAGGGAGCAGGCATGGTCAAGGGTCATTTCTGGGGGGTGAGGGGAGTCCATCCACTCTGTCCATTGCTAGTACATTAGTGCCTAGAATGACGTCAGATATGTAGTAGATATCCAATAAGTATTTCATGAATGAATGAATGAACAGCCCAGGGAGGTTATAGAGAGCTCATAAATCAAGTTTAGGATTTCAGCCTTGATCCTAACAAGGTAACCACTGATGAGTTTAAGAAAATCTGTGGCTTAAGAATGTGATCAGATGTGTGTTTTCAAAAGGCCCTTGGAAGCTGGGTGAAGAACAGATCTTTGGGAGCACCCACATTCAGTGATTCACAGTGATTTGTGGTCATATGGTTGGTAATTTTAAAGTCTTTCCTGTATCTACTGTGGAAGATTTAATGAAGCAAACTTATTCAGGTGATTCTGAAATTTTTAATTTACAACCCCAAATCAAAAGGAATCTCTTAAACTGCATGGGAATGAACCAACAACAGAGTTGTGCTTTGACACTAGGTGAGGTGTGCACTGTGGTATTTCTTTACCACGCAAGGCAGCCAGTGACTCATAGGTAAGTTTTAACAAGGGTGGGGATTTTGGAAGAGCACAAAATGTGGTTCTAGGAGTCATTTGGCTGAGCTCAGTGGACTGAACTTGGATTACAGACAATGGTTTTTCTCTTTGAACCAAACAATCTATTTTTTTCTTGCACCTCACTGATGCTGAACTACATACTTGGGCCCACCCAAAACTCCTGTTCTGTGAAGCTAGGCCAAACAGTGCCCGACTTTCAGCAACATGAAGAAGCAGAAGGCCCTACTACCTAGAAAGAGAGAAACTTGCCAAGGATCCAGTTGTGTTCCTTCTCTATATGTTTATTAGTATTTGGTTCGTGGTTGCACATACCTATTCTTGCTTTTCTCCTCCCTTTCTCTGCCTGTTACTCTATAAAATCACACACATTTTATGCATGACAAGAGCAGCTTAGGAGCCTATAACCTGGTTCATCTTTTGCTTGCCTTCGAAGACAGAATGTATCTTTTTTGGGGGGGGAGAGAGTGAGCACATGCATGCCAACAGATGGGGTGGGGATGGGCAGGGGCAGACAGAGAGGGAGAGAGAGAATCGTAAGCAGGATCCATGCCTAGCATGGAGCCCAACTCAGGGTTCGATGCCATGACGCTGTGATCATGACCTGCACCAAAATCAAGAGTTAAAGGCTTAACTGACTAAGCCACCCAGGCACCCCCAGAATGTGTCCTTAAAGAGATTAGTTGAACATTACTAACATTTCCTGGCTGGAATCTTTTGTTTCTGTGGAAGGCAGCACATATTATTTTATTGCCCATGAAAACCTTTTTCTCCTTGGAAAAATAAATATACTGTCTCCAAACAACCCATTCACCAAGAATATGATAACATAACAACTTATTTCTTTTATTTTTTATTTTTTTAATTTTATTGTTATGTTAGTCACTATTCATTACATCATTAGTTTTGTTTTTGTTTTTGTTTTATTATGTTAATCACCATACATTACATCATTAGTTTTGATGTAGTGTTCCATGATTCATTGTTTGCGTAAAACACCCAGTACTCCATTCAATATGTGCCCTCTTTAATACCCATCACTGGGCTAACCCATCCCCCCATCCCCCTCCCCTCTAAAACCCTCAGTTTGTTTCTCAGAGTCCATGGTCTCTCATGGTTCGTCTCCCCCTCTGATATTCCCCTTTCATTTTTCCCTTCCTACGATCTTTTTTTTTTTAACATATAATGTATTATTTGTTTCAGAGGTACAGGTCTGTGATTCATCGGTCTTACACAATTCACAGCACTCACCATAGCACACACCCTCCCCAATGTCTATAACCCAGCCACCCCATCCCTCCCACCCCCCACCACTCCAGCAACCTTCAGTTTGTTTCCTGAGATTAAGAATTCCTCATATCAGTGAGATCATATGGTACTTTTCTTTCTCTGATTGACTTATTTCACTTAGCATAATATACACTCTAGTTCCATCCATTTGCAAATGGCAAGATTTCTTTTTTTTTTTGGATGGTTGCATAATATTCCATTCTGTATATATACCACATCTTCTTTATCCATTCATCTGTTGATGGGCGTCTTGGCTCTTTCCATAGTTTGGCTATTGTGGACATTGCTGCTATAAACATTGGGGTGCACATACCCCTTTGGATCACTACATTTGTATCTTTGGGGTAAATACCCAATAGTGCAATTGCTGGGTCATAGGGTAGTTCTATTTTCAACTTTTTGAGGACATGCCATACTGTTTTTCAGAATGGCTGCACCAGCTTGCATTCCCACCAACAACAACTTATTTCTTTGCTTCCAAAAAATCTGATAATATCCGTGTCATAGCTATAATTATCTGATTAATTTTTCTTATGTGACATATAATGTAGAAAAAAGTAACTTCTCCAAGAGAAAGGCTAATCGTGACTAGTTTTTTTTTTTTAAGATTTTATTTATTTATTTGACAGAGAGAGACACAGTGAGAGAGGGAACACAAGCAGGGGGAGTGGGAGAGGGAGAAGCAGGCTTGCCGCTGATCAGGGAGCGCGATGCGGGGCTTGATCCCAGGACCCTGGGATCATGACCTGAGCCAAAGGCAGACGCTTAATGACTGAGCCACCCAGGCGCCCCTAATCTTGACTAGTTTTTATCTGTACTCATATATCAACCAACTAAGTAGATTAGGAATTTTTAGCCATGAGTTTCTGAGCCCTAAATAATGAATGGGTGAAAGATCTGAGTTGTCTGATTGGTGTAAAGATTAATTACACTTAACAACAACAACAACAAACTCCTGTTGTTCATGACCTGGTTTTTTCAGACTTTGAGTCATTTTCTCATGTCACCATGTGGAGTACTTCTGTTTTCAGTCTGTAGTCACCTGAATCAATGTCTTGCTAAGAACTTATCAGTGGTGGGGTCCCTGGTTGTCTCAGTCAGTAGAACATGCAATTAATCTCAGGGTTCGTGAGTTCAAACCCCACGTTGGGCATAGAATTTACTTAAAAAGAAAAAAAGAAAAGAATTGGCCAGTGGCAAGCATGGTCCTTTAAATAAAATACCAGCCCCTTTTGCATAACTAACAAACCAAATCCTGAGGATATCAGTTGTGGGGTTTTTCCTGGTGCCCCAAATTATTTGCATGAGTTGGCAAAAAGGTGTTCGTGCCAAGAGCTCCTATGGGGTTTGTTTTGGTTCTATGATGTGAAAGGCAGTGTTGTGTAGTGGTGCTAGAAACTGGCAGTGGACAGAAGTGTGTCTTGCTCTGGACTGGCCATTCTGAGGTCTTGGGCAAGTGAGGACACCTATTCAAGTCTCAGTTGCCTATTGAGAAATGTGTCAATAAGATCTGGAAAAATGAGATAACGTGCTTCTCTGGATTTGAGATCAGTTCTGCCATTATTATTCAAGTGTTTGAGACGATCTGGAGCCTACTTTCTTTAGGAATAACAATCAAGTAGGTAACTGAGAAACATGCTATATTGTAAGAACCCCAGAGCTCCTACCATGTCATCAATGTCATTGCTCTGAGCAAGCTCAGAAAAGGAACCAAGAAGTGAACTGACTGGAAGCAAGCGTTCATGATATTAAGTGTTTGAAAATGAACTTGAGGTTGATTAAGGGCTCAGGAAAAGGTAATTTTGAGGAATACACATGCTATATAACATAAGGATGTGAAGACAAAGGTAAATGATTTTAAAAGAAAGATTTATAGGAAGTTGTGCTATCTGATGTACCATGTAAAATCACTTTGCTATCTGGCTTTGGACAGCTAGGGTAGAAATTAACATTTTTCAAGGCTTTTAGAATCTTGTGGATTTTTTTTAATTTACTAAGACTGACCCCTAAGTGTACTTCTAAGTGTAGTTACAAAAATAGCACTCTTTTTCCTTGTGAATTAAACTACTGAAGGAAAGATGCCTTGATTATTTTCACTTCCCACATGTTCTTGCTAGAAGCGGTTGATGGAGTTATGCACTGAATAAGGGCTGGATAAATGTTTGCTGCAGTCAGTCCTTTGAGACATCCTTGAACTTTAGAGTCAGAATGTCTGGGACTATTGTTTCGCTCTGTCCCCATTATCCATGTGGCTTTGGTCTCATTATTTTTCTAAGCCCTGGTTTTTTCATCCCTAAAATGGGCCAATAACAGTCATTCTGTCTACTTTACAGCATTGATGTATGGATTCAGTAAGATCCTGGATAAAGGTTGATTGTACAGTTATAAGGATCTGGGTACTTGTTGCTGAGGGTTAAAAGGGCAAAGAATTGTTTAAGTTTTTAAGAAATCATTGTCTTAATTTCAGGTTCCCCAGAAGCAGACCCTGAGGAAAGGATTCAAATGCAAGTTGCTTATCTAGAAGGTGACCCGAGGAAGCACTGGTAGAGAGGGGGAATGAGATAGGGAAGGGAAGGAAACCAGTGAAGAGTGTGCTGTCAAGCCATTTACTATTGTGGGCAACTGGCCCTCACTTCCAGATGGGGAAACTGAGGCACAAAGAGATTTTTTTTTTTTTTATGACTCTTGCTCAAGGTCACAGAACTACCAATGTGAAGTTGGAATTCAAGCCTACACAGTGCCAACAGGAAGCCCTACTCCCAATCTCTATGTGATGATTCAGCTTATTAGGGCAGCAGGGCTGTGGGGTGTGGCAACAGGTTATGTGACATTAGGAGTCAGATGATCCTGGTTCCACTACTTACCAGCCATGTGAGTGATTGTCTGACCTCTTCAAACCTTGAATCCTTATGTGTGAAATTCGAAAACCCATTGTGAGGATTAACAATACTATTTTAAAAAGCATAAACACATGTGGTAGCAATCATTTACTCTAATTAATATTGATTTCTTTGACATGTTGTTCTGAGATACACACACACAAAAAAAGCTTTCTATGTGTGGCTTTTATTTTGGGAAATAGGAAAGGAGATGCCTTTACTTCTTACATGAGACAAATGCAATTTTGAGATATTAATTTTTAAAGGGGAAGGTAACAAATTTGAAATAACAGATATCATTTTAAGTCTTCAAATACTGTGGTCCCTAGCTATTTGCTTTAACAGTGTGTGGCTGAGGAGGGGTCCTCACACTGGTGTGAACTTGGAGGTAATCACTTAGTTTTGTTGACCTTCATTCCTCCATCTGTAAGAAGACAAATATGGAGTGGAATTGTAGGGATTTCTAAACTAAATTCCCTTTCTGCCAGATGGATTATACTAAAGTCAAAAAAGGAAAATGGCTCTTGATCCCTTTGGAATTCTATGTGTACAATGGGGGAGTTTCTCTAGACAAACCTTCTGTTGAGCCCTTCCTTTACCTCATGAGATGCCAATTTACACATTACTTGCTTCTTTTTGAAGCTGCTGGCTATATCAGTTGATGATAAGTTCATCTTGCTAGTTCAAATGGAAGAATGAACGTAGGGGTGATATCGTTCCCACACATGAATGGACCAGCCACAGGACATGCAGACCCAGGCTCAAGAGATAGGAATGCTTCTTTGTCATTCAAAGAAACATACAGAAATGCAACCTCACTAGCTTATGCATGTACAAGTAGTTTGAGCACATACAGGCAGCACTATCCTGAAAAAACAGGCACCAGATGTACCTAATAGAATATCCAATGTGAAGAACAAAGGTATTTTCCAGATTCCAAGTCTTTTGAGAGGCAATATACCTCTTTAGGACCAGAAGAGGGGCACCAGAAGCAAGTAGGTAACATCTGTTAACATGACTTCATGGGCATCCAATAAACAGTGTCCACCTTCTCAGAAGACACCTGCCCCCAATTTTGTCCTTAAAAATCCTGACTTGTGCACCACTGGGGAGTTTGGGATTTTTGAGCCTTAGCTCCCTGTTCTTCTGGGTGACACCACCCAATAAAGAGCCCATCTTCCTTCACAGCCAAGCTCCGTGTCAGTTTTTCTTGGCTTGCTGCACACCGGTAGATGAACTCTCATTTGGTTTGCTTACGTTTTCTCCAGAGATTAAACTCTCCAATGTTAAGTGGACAGTTTTATAACATCTTTCCACAGTCAAAACTATATTATGAAACTTTTCCCAATAAGAACAATCAAAAGGCAATGTAGGTCAAAATTTACTGAGTGGTATAATTCAGATTTCTGCATTTCATTATATGTAGATTTTACCTCAAAAGAAGGGGAAAGAAAAGAATTGTAAACAACCATTGAAGCCACATGATATGCATGCAGAAGGATTTGGGGTGAAGTGTACGGATTCTACGACTTTCTTTGGAATGCATAAAACATAAGGATTGATAGGTGGATAGAAGAATGGATAGATGGATGGACATGAAATAAAACAAATATAGTAAAATGTTAATTGGAGAATCTAGGTGGTAGGCATATGAATATTTACTGTAGAACTCCTTTAATTTTTATGTGATTTTGCAAATATTCACAATAAGACGTTTGAGACAAAGGCATTTTTTTTTTCTAGTGATAAAAACACAGAACTTGGGGCCAGCCTGCACTACTAACTAGAGGTTTAATTTTAGGCAAATTTACTTAATTTCTGTATGTTCAGTTGACTCATCTAAAAAATGGGATAGAGTAAGAGTATCAAACTCATAAAGTTGTTATGAGAAACAAGTGAGTTAGTAGTATTTGTAAGGTTCTTAGCATGTAGTGTGATGTAAACGTTTGTTAAATGATATTTTAAAAATCATCTTATATACAGGGACATTGGTAGGGGATAAGATTGTACTGACTTTATTTGGACATTCAACCCTAAGAATGCAGAGTTTTATTAAAACCAGATGACAGGCTTATATACCCTGAGGTATTTGTCATTTTCTCTCTAATCCAGGTATGTTTCATCTCCTACTAAGAGGCAGGAATCATCAGGATGATCAGGATGCGTGATATTTAATTTCTGTTTTCATTTCCTTTAAAAAGTTCCACTTGCTTAAAGCATGTTCCCTGACCCCAGGCCTTGAGTATATATAATATCTGGATGTCAGTATAAAAGCATGTAGCTACCTGGTTATACAAAATCATCTAGTGATTTGGTGATTTTAAAAAGAGGACAATGAATAGTAGCCATGTTCTCCAACAAAGGTTAGGAGACCTGTAAATTAATCAGTAAGAGGTTGTATACTTTGAAATTTACAAAGAAGCCTGTGTATCACATTAAGTGGGGCTTTCCCCATATTAAAGAACTAGGCATATGGAAAGCAAATGACAATTGAAATAGCAAACAAAATAAATGAGATTCTTATAAACAATAGATTAACACAAATAGGTGGTCTTTATTCATTCTACAAATATTATCGAGCACCCTACTATGTACAGGCTCCGGTCTAGGTGCTGGGGATTCAGCTATAAATAAGACAGAAATTCCTGCCCACGTGGTGCTTATATTCTAGAAGATGAAGCAGATAAGAGATTGGAAATCAATTTGTGTGTGTGTGTGTGTGTGTGTGTGTGTACACAGTGTTACGGACTAATGGAAACAATCAAGAAGGGAAGGGAGGGGGTGAGAAGGTTTGCAATTTTAGATAGGGTCGTGAGCTTATATTGCACAGAGAAGCTAACATTTGAGTGAGGACTTGAGGGCAGGGAGGGTGCAGGTATGTGGACATCTGGGAAGTGCATACAGGAGAGGAAGTGTGAATGTCCCCAGATGGGAGGATGTATGGCCTGCTTGCTCTAGTGTGGCTGGAATAGATTAAGCACTGGGGGAAAGAGCAGGGGGTGAGTCAAAGAGGACCAAGCCATGGGGCCTTATTAGGCCATTGTAAGGAGTTTGTCTTTTGGATAAAATGGGAGCCATGGGAAGGATTTGGGCAGAAGAGTGAGATCTCTGGATTCTATTTCAACAAGATCCCACTCGCTGTTCTGTTGAAAATAGTCTTGCTGGTGGCGGTGGAAGGGAAGGCAAGGTAAAATTTGTCTATGAATTCTTTGATATTCTTCCCATTAAGAAGTTGGGGCGGCATTGACAGATGAATGGATAAAGAAGATGTGGTATATATACACAATGGAATATTATGCAGCCATCAAAAGGAATGAGATCTTGCCATTTGCAACGACGTGGATGGAACTGGAGGGTGTTATGCTGAGTGAAATAAGTCAATCAGAGAAAGACATGTATCACATGACCTCACTGATATGAGGAATTCTTAATCTCAGGAAACAAACTGAGTGTTACTGGAGTGGTTGGGGGTGGGAGGGATGGGGTGGCTGGGTGACAGACATTGGGGAGGGTATGTGCTACGGTGAGCGCTGTGAATTGTGCAAGACTGTTGAATCACAGTTCTGTACTTCTGAAACAAATAACGCAACATATTTTAAGAAAAAAGAAAAAGAAGAAGATAACAGGAGAGGAAGAAAAGGGGAGTATGTCAGAGGAGGAGACGAACCATGAGAGATGATGGACTCTGAAAAACAAACTGAGGGTTCTAGAGGGGAGGGTGTTAGGGGGATGGGTTAGCCTGGTGATGGGTATTGAGGAGGGCACGTTCTGCATGGAGCACTGGGTGTTATGAACAAACAATGAATCATGGAACACTGCACCAAAAACTAATGATGTAATATATGGTGATTAACATAACAATAAAAAAATTAAAAAAAAAAGAACAACAAAAAAAAAGAAGTTGGGGCGGGAGAAGGTCCCTTACCCTTGAACCGTGTGGGCTTACTTGTCACTTCTTCAACCTACAGAGTAGGGTAGAAGTGAAGCTGACCTCTGAGGCTAGGTCACACAAAGCCATGAGATTTCTACTCCATTTACTAGAAAACACTCTTAAAGCCCTCCTGCCAGAGGGGCCACATTGGTAATCCCTACTTGTCTTTTCTCTCAGTTATTCCAGCCCTGATGCCAGATATGGGAGTGAAGAAGCCATCTGGAGACAGATTCTTCTGGCCCAGCTGTTTCAGATCTATCTAGCCAAAAGAGTCATCCCAGTTGAGGACCCAGATATCACGGAGCAGAAAAAGAGCTGTCCTGGTGTGTCTTTTCTGAATTCCTGACCAGCAGAATCTATGAGCATATTAAAATGATTATTGTTTAATGCCACTATGTGTTGGGATGGTTGGTTATGCCAGCAATAGGTAACTGGATCAGAGAGAAGAGATGAGCCTCGTATAACAAGTCAGGTGAGAGGTAATGGTGGCTAAGACCAGGGTGGTTGCTGTGGAGAAGGGAGAAGTAGATTCTGGATATACTGTGGAATTAGGATCATGAGTTTGCTGACTGACCGAATGTCAAATGAGAGAGAAAAGTCATGAATGATACTTGAATTTTGATTTGAGCCAATGGAAGGACAGAGTTGCCATTTCCTGGGACAGGAAACACTATAAGAGGAGCAGGTTTGAAGGTGAAGGGTGGGAGTCTCAGGAACTCAGTTTTGGACATGGTAAGTTGGAGTTGCCTTTTGATTACCCAGATGGAAGGTAGGTAGTTGGAAATGAAATAGGCAGACAGGCGCGCGCGCGCACACACACACACACACACACACACACACACACACACAATGATGAGACAAGATCAGATTATCATTAAAGAAACACAGTCAGAAAAGAGAAGAGGTGCAAGGACTGAGCCTTGTGTCGCTCCACTGTTTAAAGCTCAAGGAGATGAAGAGAAACCAGGAATGGAAACTATAAAGGAATAGTTAATGATATAGAAGCCAAGAGAAGAACGTGATTTAAGGAGGAGGGGGTGATTACTTGTGTCAGATGTTGTTGACAGGTCAAGCAAAATGAGGTCTGAGGAGGCACCATTGGATGATGGAATTTGAGGGTTTAAGATTATCATTTATTGAGTGTATATATATTGAGTGTGTATATATATACCAGGCTTTGTACCGAACACTCTTATAATAGTAGCAGAGGAGAAAGTGATGGCTTTAGCCTAACTTTAATAGATAATAGCTATCATTTATTGACTATCTACTATATATCTGAAAGTTATGGGGGAGCCTTACATATTCTATCTCATTTAATCTTCACCATTGCCTTGTGGGGTATAGATCGAGACATGAAGCTATCTGCCCAATGTGGCAGAGCTAGTAAGGCCCAGAGCTGGGACTCGAACCTGGTTCCATGTGATGTTGAATGTTGGTCTTCCTGCTATCCATTCCTCTGTGAGGATACCTGGGAAATCATGAAGGGTGCTGGGGTGTGAAAAGCCACCAGAAAAGAAAATGCCTTTTTAACTCTGAGTTCAGTTTTACTCAAGGTTTTAAGTGGAGGATTTAAAAGTGGTTTTATAGTAAAAGAAATATGAATGCATTGTAGTATTGTAGAAGGCAAAATTCTAACATAAATTTTCCAAATAAATAAATAACACATCTGGGGCTTGCCACCTGAATGGCTTTGGGTTAAGTGTGTTTTTCTCTTTGGTGAATCAACTTGTGAATCCCTTACCCTATCTTCTCCTGAGAGGTTGATTTGCTGGTTTTTCTGGTTGGGTTGTGAGAGCAGATGTAGTGTAATTAATAAAGGCACTCCAGGGCTGATGTTCTTAACCTGGGGATCTGAGAAAGTCAGGGAAGGCATGAATTCTCTACGTGGAAAGCTTTGTGATTATGGACATATTGATCCTTCCATAGGAAGTATCTGTCAGCTTCTCAAGAGGATCCTTGGCTTCCAAGAGGCTAAACCCCACATGGCAGAGAAAAAACAGTCAGGTATAACTTGTAGTTATGAGGATAATCATGACTTGCACACAGCCTTTTTCTGAGGCAACTTTTGAAGGCCCAGTTATAGCATATATAGAGAACAATAATAGTGACCAGGCCTTATGATTGCATTATCTAACAAAAGGTTTGTATGTCACTTCCTGTGAAGCTTGAGAGATGAGATTTGACCAGTAAAATATTGTCAGTTCTCGGACATTTTGACAAATGGGACCTAATATTTGGTCAGGGAAATCAAGTATGTGTGGTTGGTCATAATTGTTCCTCAAACTTGCACATCCCAGGATCAATTGTTAATATAACAATTCAGGAAAATGAAGATGTGAGACTCATCTATTGCTTTTTAAAAAATATAAAGTCTAAATTAAGAAGAGCCAAATTCCCTGAGCCATTTTCCCTAAAATATATGAGAAAAGAACACTCAATTTATGACCTCTTAGTTTTCTCATCCTATTTGCTTATCGCTCTGAGGTTACAGATTTTTGTCTAGTAGCAATGTTTCTTTGAAATCTACACTATTTGAATTTTTAAAGATTAGATGCCAATACTTAAAAATCAGGATATTTTTCTCCTTGGCACCTCTTCCCATCCCATTTAGATTCACCTCTTTCCATCACATTTGGATTTCCAGCTTCTTTTGAAAATCATATGGTGTGTCAACCAATATGGTAAAACTCTTAAGGCAGCAATATTCAGATTGGCAGTGTGATGGATAAAGTAGATTGTGGAGAAGGATTTTGAATACTTCTCAGAGCTATGCTTACAGTGTTGTTGGTTTTTTTTCTTTTAATGGTTAATCTAATTTGTTTCTAATTTGGCGGCAACAGCTCCTTCTCACATGAACTTATAGGTTGGGATACTTCAGAATTCCAGAAAAACATTAGTTCAGGCCTACTGAGACAAATGTGGCAATACTTAGCAAAAAGATTAAGTGTATTTAAAAATAAATGTAGTTGATCTCTCACAAGTAATTAAGTTAATATCAATCTATCTCTAGCAGTAGTTCCAAAGGGAAAGTTGTTCTAGGAAACTTTAACAAATAGATAAAATTAGTACTTCATTGGCAGATATTAAATATATTTAATTAAAAACATGTATTCTTTTAATTAATAAAAACATCTGCACCTGAACACACACATGCTCCTGAGTCAGCTCTTTCTTCATAGATAATGCTGTAAATTACAGCCCCCTCAGGTTGAATAATTACACATCAGACTTAATAGCGTCCAAATGATTGTGTTTTTGCACTGGTGATATTTGAGTTTATTGTATTTGGTATTTGGATATACCCACCAGACACTCATCTAAAAGCATACAGTCCTTATTTCAAAACACAAGCAAAACAAAAGTTGTCAGCTTCAGCAAAGACATCTTTGCCACAGGTTAAATGCAAATGGATGGCCCAAACAAACTCTTCCCTCAAAATGCAAATGCCAGCACTAAAAATGGTTATTAAGTGAGATTGCAGAGTGTTTTTTCTAGGCATTTTAAAGAAATAGAATATCCACATGCTCATTTATCTATTGTAGCTTAACAAACCATTGTCACAGTCAAAACATCATTTGTTTGCTCAGGAATCTATAATTTGAGCAGGGCTCAGTAGGGACAAAACATCTATACTGCATGAAGTATCAATAGGAGCAGATAGACACCGGGGCTGGAGGACCTACTTCTGAGATAGGTTTACTCACACAGTCTACATTGGTGCTGCATCTTAGCCAGGGACACAGCAAGGACACTTGGTTTCTTTCTACTTGGGCTTCTCTTAGGGACCACCTGGGCTTTCTTCAAGCATGGTGGCTGGGTTCCAAGAGTGAGTGTTCTAAGAGGACTGGGTTCAAGCCACAAGGCTTCCTGTAACTGTCTCAGAAGTTCCATATCATCCCCTCTGTCTCATGCTGTTGGCCAAGTAAGTCATTAGGTCCAGCCCAGATTCAAAGGGAGTGGAATAGATTTCATCTCTCAATGGGAAATACCTCAGAGAATTTGCAAGTATCCTCCATCTATCACATCACATGTCCAAGATATCACTATTACCAGGAAATCCTGTGCTAAGTTAACTGCCTATTCAAGGGTGGCCGTGTGCCCTTAAAGAAGCTTCTAAAAACCGAGTTATCTCCAGAGCTCCATCTGGGGTTCAGTCTGAGTCCATATGACTTAGAGTTCCATGGGTCGATTTTCTTTAAATTCAGAGTTATTTAAAGTGAAGAATGGGGTGGGGGGTGGCCAGTGCAGTGATGTAGTTTGTCCATGAGTGGACTGTGTTGCATATTGAAAGCTCTGGTATGTGACAGTTTGGTGCTAAGCTAAATTTTCATTAAGAATGATAAAGAAAGCAAGCAAAACAATCCACAATACCTTTAACCCACACTGACTCTGCCCTTGAAGGCTGAGTTCAGTTTGCCCCTTCCCTGTGGAAGGAGGTATGAATCCCATTTCTACTAATATCTTGTGGTTAGAGAAGCAGTGCAGACTAAGGACTTGGGTTCTAGAATTAGACAAACCTAGTTTCCAAACCCAGAGTTGCTACTTGTGAGCTGAGGACCATGGTTAACTTACTTAAACTTTCTGTTTCCTCTGTCAGACCTCTAAAATGGATCTGATAGGGGCGCCTGGTGGCTCAGTGGGTTAAGCATCTGACTTGATCTCAGCTCAGGTCATGATCTCAGGGTCATGGGATGGAGTCCTCCTCAGCTCCAGGCTCAGTGCAGAGTCTGCTTGTCCCTCTCCCTCTCCCTCTGCCCCTCCCACCCCTGTGTGCTTTTTCTTTCTCTCTCTCAAATAAATAAATAAATAAAATCTTAAAAAATAAAATAAAATGGGTCTGATAATAATAGTATTTACCTCAGAAGAATGTCGTGAGATGATGAATCCAAAGTACTTAGAATGCATTTAGAAAGACTCAATACATGTTGGAGATTATCATAATTATTATTTTCTTGGTTACCTCCAAAAGTTCTTAACTATAGGTCAATATGTATTAGGAGTGGGAGAATGATATTCTAGACTATTTGTGGTTACAATGAAAGCATAAGCCTCTTTCTTTTCTTTGATAACTTAGGCAACTGGAATTATTTTCAATTCTTTTTTTTAATAGTTATGATAAAGCTTTTTATTTACATTAGGTTATATTTTTCATTTTGCAATATTAGAACTAAAACCTTAAAAAGAAGAAAAAACACCCATAATGCTTGCACATTATATCGCTTTTTAGAATTTTGGTTTGTGTGTTTCCAATCTTATATGCTTGTCCTCTTATATAATTATAATCTTTATTTTACTATTTCTGTTTTTTTAATTTTATTATGTTATGTTAATCACCATACATAACATCATTAGCTTTTGATGTAGTGTTCCATGATTCATTGTTTGCGTATAACACCTAGTGCTCCATTCAATACGTGCCCTCTTTAATACCCATCACCAGGCTAACCCATCCCGCCATCCCCCTCCCCTCTAGAACCCTCAGTTTGTTTCTGAGAGTCCATAGTCTCTCATGGTTCGTCTCCCCCTCCGATTTCCCCCCCTTCATTTTACCCTTATTACTATCTTCTTCTTTTTTTTAACATATAATGTATTATTTGTTTCAGAGGTACAGGTCTATTCTTAAAGGTTTCTAGGCTTATTTTAATCGAAAGCAGATAATACCATGGGGTCCAGGGCAAAGTGTTGGAGTAAAAAGAAATTGGCGAAGGGGTATGGTCTAGAGATTATGTCCCAGTTTTCTTCTAGCTGTGTGCCCTTGGGAAGTTATTTATGTTCTCAGAGCCTCAATTTTCTCATCTATACCAACATGACTCATAGTATCCATTTGGCAGTATGGTTATGAGAATTAAATGAGACAAATTTTATAAAAGGACCTGGCAGGGAGAGATTACCGATAATGTTATTTATTGGCCTTACTATTATTATTGAAGTGATCAAAATAATTATATCAATTAAGTTTTAACTTGCTTTTGTACCTTACAGACACAACATGAAAAAAGATCTTTTCTTTCCCTTCTCATGGAAACTGATTCTAGAATATTCCTTTCCTCACTTCCCTGATCTTCTTTTCCCATTTCTTTTTTTTTTAAAGATTTTATTTACTTATTTGAGAGAGAGAGAATGAGAGATAGAGAGCACGAGAGGGAAGAGGGTCAGAGGGAGAAGGAGACTCTCCGCTGAGCAGGGAGCCCGATGTGGGACTCGATCCTGGGACTCCAGAATCATGACCTGAGCTGAAGGCAGTCACTTAACCAACTGAGCCACCCAGGCACCCTTCTTTTCCCATTTCTTACATTTTGTATTTCCACGTGGACTTTCTTCATATCTTTCCCTATACTTTTTGCTTTGGTTTTGTACATTTTTCTGTATTGGTTTCTAAAAGTTTTTTATATACGAAGACATTGCATTTCATGATATGAATTGCAAACATTTTTCCCAGTCTGTAATTTACCTTCTGATTATTTTATGGTTCTATTTTTGTTTTGTTGCCTTTCAGAAAGAAATATTTGATTTTTATGTAGCCAAATTTTCAATGTCTTCTTTTATGGCTTCTGAATATTATATTATAGTTTCCACATGCAAATATTAAAATTTATATTTTTAGCACCATTATGGATTAATTTTAACAATTAAATATAATATTTATCTGTGTGTTCCATGTGCTAGTATAAAACCACTCTAATTCTTGCACTGAATAACATGGGTTATTAGTTGGTAGTCCTGGTTCCCTCTCAATATCACTCTTTTTCATAAATTTACTGTTTATTCTTGTAAATTTTCCCATATTATTTTTAAAAGTCATTCTTCTGGTTCAAAAAAAGATGTTTCATTTATTGGGCTTACATGAAATTTATGGATTAATTTAGGCAGAATTAACATAGTTTTCATCTTGAGTCTTTCTATCCATGAAGATTGTATGTCTTTTCACTTATTCCAGTTTTCTTTTATCTCCCTCAGCATAAATGCTGCTCTTCAAAATTGATTTTCTCTTCAAATTGATTTTCACTTCTTACATTTATTCCCAAGTACATGTTTCTAATGCTAGTGTAAATGGAGCTTTTATTTCAATTACATTTTCCAATTGATTTTTATTCATTGTTCTTTATGTTTTTTCCCAGAGTTTTAGAATTTTTTTAAGATTTCATTTATTTATTTGACAGAGATAGTGAGAGCAGGAACACAAGCAGGGGGAGTGGGAGAGGGAGAAGCAGGCTCCCCGCAGAGCAGGGAGCCCGATGCGGGGCTCCATCCCAGGACCCTAGGATCATGACCTGAGCCGAAGGCAGACGCTTAATGACTGAGCCACCCAGGTGCCCCTAGATTATTTTATGTAGATAAAATTCATTAAATTTTTCTTCATAGTTTCTACTTTTTCACTTTCTTTTAGTGCAAAGGGAGAAAATCATGGCAATGATATTCAATCCTGACATACTCCACTTGTTTTCTCCATTGCCAGTTACAGTAGGAGGAGGTTCTATTTATGTTGCTTAATAGCATAATCTAGTCTTCCATGATGACTAGTCCATTAGGCCAAAGACAATCCATAATGCCATATTCTAAAAGTCGCCAGAGATAAAACCACACAGCCTGAGAAAGCCACATAAGATCTTGCCAATTCTCTTCTCAAAGCTCCCTCATTACAAATATATATGGCTATACACTTTTGTTGCTATCCAGATTCTCTGGCATTCTGATGATTTCTTACTGCAAGCACCTATAGCTCAGTTTGAGGGCTTTCTCTGGTCATATGTAGTCAGGCTGGAAGTGCTCTGTGGTTGATGTTCCTGGGAGAATCCCTCAACTGATGATGGACAGTAGTTAGTTGACATATACCTCTTTTTCTTGTGACTTAGTTGGGACAACTTTGAGGCATATTCTACACCATTATCGAGTTGCCCCCTCCCCCCCAAATCTGAGCTCTGGTTGCCAACAGTGGTAACCTGTTCACGAATGTATTGACTTCCTTTTCTTCTGTGTCTCCCTTTTCCATTCCCCTAATTCCTGGGTTCACCTCCCAAATAAATTTCTTGCCTCAAATCCTTATGTCTGAGTCCATTTCTTGGGGAATGTAAATTAAGACAAAGATATTTTATGATCTTATCCCACCTACTTTTACAGGCTTATTACCTGCTTATCTCCATTAAACATCCTAAACTTAGTCCCATTTACCCAACATCCAATGACAAACACATCATGTCCTGATGTTTTTTATCTTTCTAAGAGTGTTTCCTTCTGTTAGAATGCCTTTCCATGACTGTGTGCCTGGCTACTCTGCCTTTAAGAGTCAGGCCAAGAGTGATTTCTTTGCCTTCTGGGTCAGATGCCTCCTTTTCTGTATTCCCAAACATGGTTCATAGATCTCTGCTGTGATGGACTGTTTCCAAAGATGGTCACAATAATTCCTCCAATCCCTCACAACCTTTTGTAATGTGATTTTGCAAACTTGCCTCATGCCCCGTTAGGAAGCAGAGCCCATTTCCCTTCCCCTTGCATCTGGGCTGGCCTTGTGACTAACTTTGACAACAGAATGTGGTAGAAGTGAGCCTAAGCCTTAAGATGATGTGTGGTTTCCATTTTCACTCTCTTGGAAACCAGCCTTCATTTAAAGAAGCTTGAGTTACTCTGTTCATACTGAGAGACCACATGGAGAGTGTATTCCTGTGAAGGAGATACAAGGTTCCCAGACAACAGCCAGTACCAAGGTCTCAGTGAGTCCATATTGGATGCTCATTAAACACCATATGGAGCATGGACAGCCATCCCTACCAAACCTTTCCTGAATTCCTAGACCACAGAAATAATCAGCAATTGTTTAAAACTATTGAATTTTGTGGTAGTTGTTACACAGTAGTAGATAATTGCAACATCTATTATAGAACTTGTTATTAAATATTATAATTATTTATTTACTTATCTGCCACATTGGTGAGCTACTATAAATGGAGACAGAATATTTTCATTAGAATAGCTGTAACACCTGACATATGGGAATGCTTTAGAATGATGAGCCCATGAAAAAATAGGACTCTTTAAGGAGATCACAGAGAAACTTTGTTGCATTGAGGATTTGTTAAAGGAAATGAGAACCAAAAAATAAAAGGTACTAGAGAATGATTGTGGAAGACAACAGTGGATGAACATTCAGACCAATTCCAAGGGATCTGCAAAACTTGTAGTTTATGAGTTCTCCTTATAATTGGTGAGATTATTGACTTTTGTTTCCATCAGTGTGCAGCCTAGAGAGCCCCCAGAGACATGAATATTTACAAGGGCCTGTCAGACAGCTACCACTGTGTGCAATTAAACTGTAAGTCATGGTTCTCACTGTCCAGACATTTATACTGTAACAGAAAAGCAGATGTACCAGGACATTGTGGGCTTCAGAAGGATATGAAAAATGACGAGAACAGAAGGCTCATATTCAATGGTTATAGAGCTAGGAAGAGTTTCCACGAATCTGCCTAATTTTTCCCCTTCATGTAGCATTTACTGAACACCAGCTGGGCATGGCACTCCCACTCCTTCTTAAGCTGAAGCCTCACCAAATTGAGAAATCTCTCAAATGTTCTGCACTCTGTCATGCCTCACAGCCTTTGCTTTTTCCTCCCTTCCTTTCTGGAATGATCTATGACCTATGCTTCTGGCCCTTCACCTAGCAATGCTTACATTCATCTGTGGGGCTCCTCTCCCTTCTTTTCCTTATTTGGCCCCCAGGAATAAACTCCCCATTTGCTCTGCCATTTCAAATGTCTCCATATTCAGTGTGAGTCCTCCCGGCTCTACAAAGCCATCACCAACCACCCCAACTTGGGGTTTCTTAGAATGTAGTAGAAAGGGAACTGGCTTTGGGCCGATATGGATTTGGGTTCAAATCCTGGCTATGCTGCTTGTAATTCTGCACAAGTTCCTTAATCTCTTATGTTTCTTCATCTGTAAATTGGGCATGATGCTACCACTTCATGGGGCTGTAATGAGGGTCTAGGAGATCTCTACATTAAGTGTTTAGCTGAGTCCTGGTATATAGCACACCACTGATACATTCTATTATTTTTCTCCTCTCTGAACTTCTGGTATTTAATATCTGTATCACTCATTTGTCCTTAAATCATGCTTGCTTTGTGACAGCTCTTGTCCTGTGCCATTATTTAACTTAATGTATTTAGTGAGCAATTTTAATATAAGCTTTCTCCTAATAGCTAAATGGTCTCTTCTTGTACATCTTTATATGTCCCAAGGACAACAGATTCTTAATAAATATTGGTGTGTGAATGAATAGATGGTGGAAAGAATGACTACCTCTCAGGGCTGTCTATACTATACTTTGTAAAGTACAACATTCATGGTCAAGAACTCAGTGAATTAGAATAACTTTAATGTCAGGACATTTTTGTTTTCTAGGAAAGGAATGATTAGGGAAAAGTTCAACAGTTTTCCTTGATCCTATAGAAATAACAAGGGAAAATGCAGATCCCATCCCACGAAAGGATAACTTGGAGGAGATGTAGTATTCAGAGCAATGAAGACACAAGGACTACCACCCAGCTTTAGGCTTTGTTAATACGAATGGATAGCCAGGTCAAAAATAGTGGGAGTGAAAAAGAAATTATGTGAATATTAAACCCCAATTAATTTTATGGGAATTAAGTAAATCAATAGGAAATATAAAGTTTGAGTTAAGATATTAAGGGCCCTTCCATCATTTATACAGATATGCTCATGAGGAGGGAAAACAAATCCTTTAGGACAAGAGTGTTCTGTTACTGACTGAGGCTCCACCTGTCAGAAGTAAGAGGTAGGATGACATATTACAAGTGAACAAATAAATGGACTTAATCAGTGATGAAAACCCAGGATCAGTGCAACCTCAGGTCATGTGGGGTTTAAAGAGAAGACAACATGCAATAGGGTCAAGCTCTGAAAAGCTCCAGAAAGGAACTGGAAGTTTTCCAGACAGAAGGAATCTGGCTCCCTTGCTAAACTTGAGATTGGGTATGTGAGCTGGACTCTAGTGCAAGGGGGTCAAAACCAGGCTACACTGGAACAAAGAGAAGGAGGGTTCTGGAGAGAGTGCCTAACGGTGATTTTCATATTCTTTTTTATGCCAAACAACCCTTTGTTCAGAGTCCTACAGGGTCCTGTGATACATAAAAGAAACAGAGGTATTGCCATCTGACTGCAAAGAAGCAGGAAGAGAAAGTATGAAGGGATCTTGGGAGAAGCTGGTAGAATCTTAGATCCCACTTCATAGGACCTTAAGTCTGGCAGAACATGTTGGGAAGACCACTGGCCTGGCATATCTGTTAAGAATTTATGAATTGCTCTTGTCAACTGGCAAGGGTTTTGGTTAAGACCTGTTGGTTAAAGGTCTCCAAAGCGAAATGTACTAAAACTAGTGACAGAAGATCATGTAGTAAAGATGACTGCGCCCTCCTCAAGGGGAAAATAGGACCTTGTCTGTCTTCCTGCACCAAGATCTCAGCAGGGTTTATTCTTTCTGGAAAATATTTTTCAAGTCATAACTGAGGCTTTCAATGAAAGCCAATTTCAATTTAGTAACACCTAAATATATCTGAACCAACAGGTTCTGGATGGCCCTTCAGAGTGAGCTGTTGGAAGAGGCAATAGCCATCCTATTTCCTGTTGCTCTAAGAGAGGCCTTGATGTCCAAGGGTATTTTCAATCTTACAGGAGTACTTAGCAATGAATCTTTAGGATCTTGAGTTTCATCTTTACTTAGGAGTGGTTGTAACCACTGAGCTAAGTTTCTAACGTCAGACACTAGAAGGTGGTTACAAAACCAAGATTAGGTAGAGAAACATAAGAACAGCTTTGAAGGCTCTTCTGCCCAAATGAGAGGCCTCAGCGTCAGACTGGCCGAGAGGGTGAGTGGGTGTCTGGCCAGTGTTTCCAGCATTTCAGGGTCAAGGAGCATCTTGGGTGGTTAGCAGTCTGAATCAACACTTACTGACAAATAGATGGTGGATATTATTAGGATTGTCCTCATAAGGAAGATAGGAGTTGAATGTTCTCTCTTCATATTGCAATAGGTTTCAGATACTCAGCTGGGAGAGGCCAGGCCTGAGGTTTTTGGTGGATACGTCCAAGCCTAGGGTAATGCCTGTTGTTAAGAGGGGAACTCATTTTGGGATGACAGCCTTTCACACACACCCCAGGAGCCAGAGCACCCCTCCCCACCCACCTCTTCCAGAAGCACAAATTTAATTTACTGAGTGGTGGGCTGGCCCCCAGCCAGCTCTGCCTGTCCTGTGATCTTAGAACAACCTGACCTTCTCCCTGGGTGGATACTGGTTCCTAAGGGATGTGTAACTCAGGACTGCATGGGTTCCCTGCCCAGCTTCACATTTCCCAAGAGTGAAGCCACCTGTTTGGCTATGCTAATTTGCTCCCGAAGCAGGTGAGCTCACCTGTGCAGCTTTAGCAGAGGGCATTACGTGAGAAGGAGGGCATTGCCTTTTTATGGGTACCTCGTACACTGGGGCTCCCTCTTTGAATACACTGACAATATTTCCGAAGTTCCTCCTCCTCCTCCTCAGTACATCCCCATCAAACATTCTGTCAGCACCAAGAGCCAAGAAGGACAAAAAAGTATCAAATGGGAAAACAATGAAAAGCCTGTTTAGTTCCTGTGTGCAGTGTGAACAATAAGCCACCCTTTCTGAAGTGTCTCAGAAAGGAATGCCTGTGATGTCCTTTCAAAGAAGGACTCTGGCCCCAAATCAAGCTGTAAGCCATGACAATGCTCCACTAAACAGGACAAAGAATTTGCCTTTCAGCCAGAGAGGCATTTCTCACGTACTGGGGAAAAATGCCGCCCACACCACATCACCTCAGCACATTTACTATCACTGCTCTTTTTCCTGCTGAGGCCTGAGGAGTGTAGGCTTCTGTGATTGTTTGATGCATGGAAATTCAGCTGACGGGTCTGAGCATTCAGCACTTTGCCCCCTAAAATACTCATGAGAGAACAGAAGTCTAGTAGATATGTTTGTATTTTGGGGAGTTTAAGGCTCTTGGGTCTGTGTGTCCGCTCTTGTACAGAGAAGACAGGCTCCCCCTTAATCCACAACTCAACTTTTTTGTAGCCAAGCATTTGAAATTAGCTGAAGTGTCAAAACACATAAAACACTTGTGGAAAGGACTTTCAGTTCGGCAGCTCCAAACAGCACCAGATAGAAAGAGGGAAATGTCCAAGTCATTCAGAGTACAGGGGAGGGCTCGCCTCTTACCTGGGCTTCTTTCACTATCCCATTCTTCACGCAGTTTCCACTGGGTGAGCCGTCGCTCTGTTTCTCGTGCTTGTGCAGATTTCCATTGCAAATAGCACCACCTCCAGGATTAGCCATTTGTGTGAAACGATGGAATCCAGCAGGTTTTCCTCCAGAGTTTCTTGGCAAGCTTTGGTTTTGAAGTTGGTGAGGGGATGGGAGGAAGCACTTTGGGCTGAGCCCCTGAAGGAATCCTACCGATCAGGCTTTCCAGAAGAGCAACAGCCTATCTTTGGGGCAGATCTTTGAAAGGAAAAACAAGTGGTTACCTTTATGCTCCTCGGCTCAGAATGCGACCTTCAGAGCAACAGACCTGCTTCTGAAACTACAAAGGATATTGCCCATGCTGGCTCCTTGGGGGGCAAGAGGAAATCAGGAGACTGCAAAACCCCAGTGGCAAACTGCGAGGAGGCGGGCTGGGAGGTGGAGCATCTTTTAAAGACACACACACACACACACACACACACACACACACACACGTATACACACACACACACACAGCACAGTCACGGTCTCTTGTCCCCTACCTGTAGTCTGTTCCGAATTTATGTCTACCCCCACCCCCGCCCTCCTGTATCTAATTACAACTTTTGGTTGTAAACCTAGCTCAACTTTTTTTTTTTTTTCCTGTGAAAAAACACTTAGCAGTGGCTGCCAGGACTGCCCAGAGGGAGAGGAGAATGAGAAGTTACTGTTTCAAGGGCACAGAGTTTCAGCTGGTTCCATGGATGATGGTGATGGTTGCACAACTGTGTGACTGTACTTAATGCCACTGAACTGTACACTTAAAAACAGTGAAAATGGGAAATTTTGTGTGATGTGGATTTTACCATAATCCAAAAATGGCAAAAAAAAGTAACAATATTCAGAACCCACCTGAAGTTAAAACCAGTGATATAATGAGAGGTATTAACTCATCAAGCATTCCAGTAGCACACAAATCTGGGAGACAGAATGTTTGGTTTCTTGTTAAGGCTGCAATATCTTATCACGTGACTTTGGGAAAGCCATCTACTCTCCTTTTGCCTCAGTTTGTTCAGCTAAAGAGACAAAACATTTTTGGTGGGCTAACGTCCAGTGGGGTAGCAGGAAAACAAAAGTGTGGCTTGGGTTTGTTACTGACACAGGTGTTGTGAGGCAGATGGTGACTGCGGTGTCCCAGTCCTGAACACCTGTGGTTTACTCATTACCTCTTCCTCTTTCAATGCATTAGGCATCTGTGTTCTTCTATCATCATCAGATGGCATTGTGCTTTGTTGGACAGTGTCAATCATTTACAGCCTGTTCAGTCCTCCTAAGCCCACCGTTACAGTTCCCCTGAACGAGACTTCTTTAATATCATGCACTTAGGAATAAAAACCCCAGCCATTTATTGGGTCAATGCACAAAAACAAAGACACACACATCAGCCAAAAATAGGAAGAGAAAAACAAAGATGGCCCCTGTTGCCAGAGCCTCATTTCTTGGCTTTCAACTCTCTTGGAAAGGGTTTGTTTCCCCTCCAGGAAGATGTGGCTTATGGAGGAGGTGATGATAATGCTTCTTCCAACCATGATTTGCATAGGAGGGTTGCCATTTTTTTCTGCCCCAGGGAGAGCTAAAGGTGTAAGATAAGGTCTTGGGCTAAATGTCGGGATGGGGCTAATCCCAAGTGTGCCCACCCTTTTGTGTCCCAAGCTCAGATTTTTTTATTGCATTTCTTCCAACTTTGTCATCAGAGCAGAACTAGCTTTTCACTGGTCTCTCTCTTCTACAGCTGTTATACTGGGAGTCAGGGCTAAATTTGTGTTGGCTATTTCCTTCTAGACTTATGCAAAAGGGAGATGAAAAGGTAGGGAAGGACACTGATAACTGTTGGCCTGACTGCCCCAGCTTACTTAGGAAGACAAGTTGAAGACATGGTGTTATCTTGATCCAGCTCTAATGATCCATACAAGATTATTTTTGGAATAAAGATTTTGAGATAAAACTAACTAAATTTCTGAACATTAGATGTTTCTATCCCACCTCCTTTTCTTTTCTTCTTCCTTCTTCCCTTTCATGTTTCGAATTTCCTCTTTTTCCTTTCTTCTTACCCTTCTGTCTCCTCCTCCTTCTCTTTTTGTTTTTCTTTATTTTCTTTTTACAAGGAGACAAAAACTGTATATAAAGAAAACATCTTAAAACAAAACTGAAATCTGCATCACTTTTCTTCCCCCCTCATCTCAATTACCAACGTTAGGTGCTCACCCACCAACCTTTAGGAAGTATCTACTACATGTTCTCACTCTTGAAACTTTTCTACTTTACTTGTCATGTTGGGATATGTGAATTGTAATATGCACAAAATCATCTCAACACATCAACCATTTAGCATCAGGTACTGTCGATATGTGTAATCATGGTGACTCATTGTTTCTTCAGTCAAAATAAGTGTGGAAGTCTCTTTGAGTTGAGTTGTACCTTTGAGTTTAAGGACATTGATTACTATGGTCTGAATCTTTGTGTCCCCCTAAATTCATAGGCTGGGATTGTGACCATCAAGGTGATGGTATTAGCAAGTGGGGCAGTTGGGAGGTATTAGGTTGTGTTGGGGGAATCCTCATAAATGAGACTAGAGCTCCCTTGCCTCTTCAGCCAGGTGAGGTTCTGGTGAAAAGATAGCCGTTTAAGAAGTAGGCTCAAACCTTCCAGTGCCTTGATCTTGGACTTCTAGCCTCCAGAACTATAAGTAATAAATTTCTGTTGTTTATAAGCCACCCAGTGTTGTTATAACAGCCCAAACATACTAAGACATCAATCAACACTAAAATGCCAACTAAATATTGGGTATGATTTAATGTCTCTGAATAATGAAGCACACTTCAGATCAACTAGTAATCTTAATAAATATTTGAATAACTGTGATGTATTAGGTTATTTGCTAAGCCTTTCTATACAACAATGAATGGGACAAAAGCAGTCTCCACCCTCACAGAACCAAGGGTTAGCAGCACCTTCATACCTTCTACTCAAGATATCTCATTAGTGAAATTAAAAAGAAACCTGTCCATTCGTGTATTAAAGGCAAAGATAAAATTAGTTAACCATGACCTTGTGGTGTTCTCTGAAGGGAATTTTTGGCCCAGATGCCTACTTATAGAAGAAGGCAAGAAAGCGATGTTCAAAGGCTTGGTAATATGTTCTGAAAACACTGGCAGAAAAGAGAGGAAATGAGCAAAATAAATGGTCAGAATTGTACAGTGTCTAGAAATCTATCCATTCTCTGCGACTTGATCTTTACTTATGTACTGGAGTGTGACGCTGATGCAGAAGCATTAAGTGACTTTCCACAAGCGTCAGGGCCATGTGGCAGAAGCAGGTGTGAACTCAGGCTAGAATCTCTGGGTCTGCAGCAAGTGCCTTTACCACACATCATGATAGCTCTCCTTCAGACAACCGTCGGCCACTATGAAAAGAAATAACAGAAATTGTTATGGTTTGAGACATTTTGTTGAATTGACCAAATAAGAAATAAATTTTTATTTTCCTTCCTGATCCATGAAAATCTTATGTCTATTAAATAGGTGCAAAGATCAAATGACATCTCAATGCCTCCCGGGATTTGACAGTCTGGTATTCCTCTACAGAGAAGTATTTAAATTTCCTAAAGAATTCAGTCTAGAAAATTTTCAGTATCAAGATAATTCAGATCCAAATGTTTTCTTATCAATAGGTTGTAAACACCATAACATCAGAAGGCCAGATACCAATGTTACAATGTTACAGTCAAGTGTCAGTTGTTTTTTTTTTTAATTTCTTTCAGAACATTGGCTAATAGAATGGCAATGCTATTTAAAGTTAGAAAAAACCCTGTTATTGATGACTATTACTCCAAAGTCAGCAACAGTGGAGTAATTCTGCTTTTCTTCATTTATATCATCCTCTGGGGAGTGTGTGCCTGAGTCTTTGGGACAGCAGTTACCTTCAGAATACCCCTACCAATGAACAGGTGTTTCCCCTAACCTACAGATGTTTGGACTCTTTGGCTATGAAACATCTGTTAAAAGAAAGCCCCAAACTTATTATGCTAAGTGAAATAAGTCAGAAAAAGAAACACAAATACCATATGATGTCACTTGTATGTGGAAACCCCAAAATATGTAAAACTTAATTAAATCCTTTTAAAATTTAAAACATAACAACACTTGTATTTTATTTTCTTTTAAGCACTTCAAAAGGCTACTGGAGATGCTTCTAGCCTTAATAATCAAAACCTTGCCAAGTAAAAAAAATGGTTTATATAAATTAAATAAATTTAAATAAACTTATGGCAAATCCAAGTTCTCCTCAATATCGCATGTTCTCTATGAATGAATTAGTATTCTGTTAGATGTCTCAACTTAAAATTACAAGACTGCTATGTGAAAGCACCTTTAATATTATAGATTTTTTAGGTCGTTCACACATATGCATTATTCCTAAATTTAACAAGCAAGTATTAATACGATAAGTTTGAGTTTCTTTATCACCTCCTTATTAATTTCTATATTACCAGGATTCAAGATACAATTACCTAACCTTTTTTTTCTCTTGAGTTTTTTTTATTTTACTATGTTATGTTAATCACAATTCATTACATCATAAGTTTTTGATATAGTGTTCCATGGTTCATTGTTTGCGTATAACACCCAATGCTCCATTCAATACGTGCCCTCTTTAATACCCATCACCAGGCTAATCCATCCCCCGACCCCCCTCCCCTCTAGAACCCTCAGTTTGTTTCTCAGAGTCCATAGATTCTCATGGTTCATCTCCCCCTCTGATTCCCCCCCTTCATTTTTCCCTTCCTACTATCTTCTTTTTTTTTTTTTTAACATATAATGTATTATTTGTTTCAGAGGTACAGGTCTATGATTCAACAGTCTTACACAATTCACAGTGCTCACCATAGCACATACCTTCCCCAATATCTATCACCCAGCCACCCCATCCCTCCCACCCCCCACCACTCCAGCAAACCTGTTTGTTTCCTGAGATTAAGGATTCCTCATATCAGTGAGGTCATATGATACATGTCTTTCTCTGATTGACTTATTTCGCTCAGCATAATACCCTCCACTTCTATCCACATTGTTGCAAATGGCAAGATTTAATTCCTTTTGATGGCTGCATAATATTCCATTGTGTATATATACCACTTCTTTATCCATTCATCTGTCGATGGACATCATGGCTCTTTCCACAGTTTGGCTACTGTGGACATTGCTGCTATAAACATTGGGGTGCACGTACCCCTTTGGATCCATACATTTCTATCTTTGGGGTAAATACTCAGTAAGCAATTGCTGGGTCATAGGGTAGCTCTATTTTCAACTTTTTGAGGAACCTCCACACTGTTTTCCAGAGTGGCTGCACCAGCTTGCATTCCCACCAACAGTGTAGGAGGGTTCCCCTTTCTCCACATCCCTGCCAACATCCGTCGTTCCCTGACTTGTTAATTTTAGCCATTCTGACTGGTGTGAGGTGGTATCTCATTGAGGTTTTGATTTGGATTTCCCTGATGCTGAGCGATGTTGAGCACTTTTTCATGTGTCTGTTGGCCATTTGGATGTCTTCTTTGGAAAAATGTCTGTTCATGTCTTCTGCTCATTTCTTGATTGGATTATTTGTTCTTTGCGTGTTGAGCTTGATAAGTTCCTTATAGATTTTGGATACTAGCCCTTTATCTGATATGTCATTTGCAAATATCTTCTCCCATTCTGTTGGTTGTCTTTTGGTTTTGTGGACTGTTTATTTTGCTGTGCAAAAGCTTTTTATCTTGAAGAAGTCCCAATAGTTCCTTTTTTTTTTTTTTAAAGATTTTATTTATTTATTTGAGAGAGCGAGAATGAGAGAGAGAGAGAGCACATGAGAGGGGGGAGGGTCAGAGGGAGAAGCAGACTCCCTGCTGAGCAGGGAGCCCGATGCGGGACTCGATCCCGGGACTCCAGGATCATGACCTGAGCCGAAGGCAGTCGCTTAACCAACTGAGCCACCCAGGCACCCCTACCAATAGTTCCTTTTTGCCCTTGCTTCCCTTGCCTTTGGCGATGTTTCTAGGAAGAAGTTGTTGTGGCTGAGGTCAAAGAGGTTGCTGCCTGTGTTCTCCTTTAGGATTTTGATGGACTCCTGTCTCACGTTTAGGTCTTTCAACCATTTGGAGTCTATATTTATGTGTGGTGTAAGGAAATGGTCCAGTTTCATTGTTCTGCATGTGGCTGTCCAATTTTCCCAACACCATTTGTTGAAGAGACTGTCTTTTTTCCATTGGACATTCTTTCCTGCTTTGCCGAAGATGAGTTGACCATAGAGTTGAGGGTCCATTTCTAGGCTCTCTATTCTGTTCCATTGATCTATATGTCTGTTTTTGTGCCAGTACCGTACTGTCTTGATGATGACAGCTTTGTAATAGAGCTGGAAGTCCGGAATTGTGATGCCGCCAGCTTTGCTTTTCTTTTTCAACATTCCTATGGCTATTCGGGGTCTGTTCTGGTTCCATACAAATTTTAGGATTATTTGTTCCATTTCCTTGAAAAAAGTGGATGGTATTTTGATGGAGATTGCATTGAATGTGCAGAATGCTCTAGGTAGCATTGACATCTTCACAATATTTATTCTTCCAATCCATGAGCATGGAATGTTTTTCCATTTCTTTGTGTCTTCCTCAATTTCTTTCATGAGTATTTTATAGTTTTCTGAGTACAGATCCTTTGCCTCTTTGGTTAGATTTATTCCTAGATAACTTATTGTTTTGGGTGCAATTGTAAATGGGATCAACTCCGTAATTTCTCTCTGTTCTGTCTTGTTGTTGGTGTATAGGAATGCCACTGATTTCTGTGCATTGATTTTATATCCTGCCACTTTACTGAATTCCTGTATGAGTTCTGTTTTGGGGCGGAGTCTTTTGGGTTTTCCACATAAATTATCATATCATCTGCAAAGAGTGAGAGTTTGAATTCTTCTTTGCCAATTTGGATGCCTTCGATTTTTGTTGTCTGATTGCTGAGGCTAGGACTTCTAGTACAATGTTGAACAGCACTGGTGATAGTGGACATCCCTGCCATGTTCCTGACCTTAGGGGAAAAGCTCTCAGTTTTTCCCCACTGAGTAGGACATTGGCTGTGGTTTTTTCATAGATAGCTTTTATGATATTGAGGTGTGTACCCTTGATCCCTACACTGTGAAGAGTTTTAATCAAGAAAGGATGCTATACTTTGTTAATGCCTTTTCTGCATCTATTGAGAGGATTATATGGTTCTTGTTCTTTCTTTCATTAATGTATTGTTTCACACTGATTGATTTGTGGATGTTGAACCAACCTTGCAGCCCAGGGATAAATCCCACTTGGTCATGGTGAATAATCCTTTTAATGCAATGTTGGATCCTATTGGCTAGAATTTTGGTGAGAATTTTTGCATCCATGTTCATCAAGGACATTGGTCTGTAATTCGCCTTTTTGATGGGGTCTTTGGTTTGGGGATCAAGGTAATGGTGGCCTCATAAAACAAGTTTGGAAGTTTTCCTTCCATTTCTCTTTTTTGGAACAGTTTCAGAAGAACAGGTACTAATTTTTCTTTAAATGTTTGGTAGAATTCCTCAGCGAAGCCATCTGACCCTGGGCTTTTATGTGAGATTTTTGATGACTGCTTCAATTTCCTTAGTGGTTATAGGTCTGTTCATGTTTTCTATTTCTTCCTGGTTAGTTTTCATAGTTCATACATCTCTAGGAATGCATCCATTATTCCAGATTATCTAATTTGCTGGCATAGAGTTGCTCATAATATGTTGTTATAATTGTTTGTATTTCTTTGGTGTTGGTTGTGATCTCTCTTCTTTCATTCATGATTTTAATTATTTGGGTCATTTCTCTTTTCTTTTTGGTAAGTCTGGCCAGGGGTTTCTCAATCTTGTTAATTCTTTCAAAGAAGCAGCTCCTAGTTTCATTGATCTGTTCTACTGTTCTTTTGGTTTCTATTTCATTGGTTTCTGCTCTGATCTTTATTATTTCTCTTCTCCTGCTGGGTTTAGGCTTTATTTGCTGTTCTTTCTCCAGCTCCTTTAGGTGTAGGGTTAGGTGGTGTGTTTGAGACCTTTCTTGTTTCTTGAGAAAGGCTTGTATTGCTATATACTTTCCTCTTAGAACTGCCTTTGCTGCATGCCAAAGATTTTGAACAGTTGTGTTTTCATTTTCATTGGTTTCCATGAATTTTTTTAAATTTCCTAGTTGACCCATTCATTCTTTAGTAGGATGTTCTTTAGCCTCCATGTATTTGAGTTCTTTCTGACGTTCCTCTTGTGATTGAGTTCTACTTTCAAAGCATTGTGGTCTGAAAATATGCAGGGAATGATCCCAATCTTTTGGTACCAGTTGAGACCTGATTTGTGACCTAGGATGTGATCTATTCTGGAGAATGTTCCATGGGCACTAGAGCAGAACGTGTATTCTCTTCCTTTGGGATGGAATGTTCTGAATATATCTGTGAAGTCCATTTGGTCCAGTGTGTCATTTAAAGTCTTTATTTCCTTGTTGATCTTTTGCTTACATGATCTGTCCACTTCAGTCAAGGGGTTGTTAAAGTCCCCCACTATTATTGTATTGTTGTCAATGTGTTTCTTTGCTTTTGTTATTAATTGGCTTATATAATTGGCTGCTCCCCTGTTAGGGGCATAGATATTTATAAATGTTAGATCTTCTTGTTGGATAGAACCTTTAAGTAGGATATAGTGTCCTTCCTCATCTCTTATTATAGTCTGGTTTAAAATCCAACTTGTCTGATATAAGGATTGCTACCCCAGCTTTCTTTTGGTGTCCATTCACATAGCAAATGGTTTTCCAACCCTTCACTTTCAATGTGGCAGTGTCTTTGGGCCTAAAATGAGTCTCTTGGAGACAGCATATCGATCGTTTTGTTTTTTCATCCAATCTGATAGCCTGTCTCTTTTGATTGGGGCATTTAGCTCATTTACATTCAGGGTAACTATTGAATGGTATGGATTTAGTGCCATTGTATTGCCTGTAAGATGACTGTTAGTGTATTGTCTGTGTTCCTTTCTGGTCTATGCTGCTTTTAGGCTCTCTCTTTGCTTAGAGGACCCCTTTCAATATTTCTTGTAGGGCTGGCTTTGTGTTTGCAAATTCCTTTACTTTTTGTTTGTCCTGGAGGGTTTTTATCTTTCCTCATTTTCAATGACAGACTAACTGGATATAGTATTCTTGGCTGCATATTTTTCTCATTTAGTGCTCTGAATATATCATGCCAGTCCTTTCTGGCCTGCCAGGTCTCTGTGGATAAGTCTGTTGCCAATCTAATGTTTCTACCACTGTAGGTTACAGATCTCTTGTCCCAAGCTGCTTTCAGGATTTTCTCTTTGTCTCTGAGACTCGTAAGTTTTACTATTGGGTGTCAGGGTGTTGACCTATTTTTATTGATTTGAGAGGGGCTTTCTGTGCCTTCTGGATTTTGATGCCCGTTTCCTTCCCCAAATTAGGGAAGTTCTCTGCTATAATTTGCTCCAATATACCTTCTGCCCCTCTCTCTCTTTCTTCTTCTTCTGGGATCCCAGTAATTCTAATATTGTTTCGTCTTATGGTATTGCTCATCTCTCGAATTCTGCTCTTGTGATCCAGTCGTTTATCTCTCTTTTTCTCAGCTTCTTTATTTTCCATTATTTGGTCTTCTATATTACTGAATCTCTCTTCTGCCTCATTTATCCTAACAGTCAGTGCCCCCATTTTTAATTGCACCTCATTAATAGCGTTTTTGATTTTGACTTAGTTAGAAATTATTTCTTTTATTTCTACAGAAAGTGTTTTTCTAGTATCTTCCATGCTTTTCTGAAGCCCAGGCTGTATCTTTAAAATTGTATTTCTGAACTCTCATTCCAACATCTTACTAATGTCTGTATTGATTAGGTCCCTAGCAGTTGGTACTTCCTCTTGTTCTTTTTTTTTTTTTTGAGGTGATTTTTTTCCATCTTATCATTTTGTCCAGAGGACAAGA
Source organism: Eumetopias jubatus (assembly GCF_037043125.1). Classification (NCBI taxonomy): domain Eukaryota; kingdom Metazoa; phylum Chordata; class Mammalia; order Carnivora; family Otariidae; genus Eumetopias; species Eumetopias jubatus. Next base: position 102,214,586 of record NW_028274815.1, read on the forward strand.
GATGAATGAGAGAACTAAATGCTAACAGGGTTACAACAATCCCAGAAAAATATACACTAAACAAATCAGAAGACACTTGAAACCGGGGAAAAGAAGGGGAAAGAAAGAAAAAAGAAAAAAAAGAAAAAGGTAAAAAAAAAAAAACAGAATATGATCAAATATGATCAGGCTGGTGCATAGATCAGTGCCACGCACTAGATTTTGGGCATATTTTGGTCTATTAGAAGAAAGTCCCCCCAATATTTTAAGGAAAAAAATTATATATGTACACAAATAAGGGTTAATGCGATGAAGGGATGGAATATGACTGTAAAGATGAAAATTATAAAAGATTTTATAAAAGGAATTGATAAGAAGTTGGTCGAAAAAAGAAAGAAGAGGAATTAAAAAAAAAAAGGGAGAGAATGTGATCAGGCAGGAGACTAGAAAAAGGTGTACACTAGAGATTTAGGGTATATTTTGGTTTGTTAGAAGAAACTGTATCCCAAAATTTTAAAGAGAGAACAACTTATATATTTACCAAAAATAAGGTTAACTACTATGAAGGGATAGAATATGACTCTAAAAATGAAAAATAAAAAAGATTTTTAAAAAAGGGATTGATAAGATGTTGGTTGAAAAAGGGAAAAAGGAAAAAAAAGGAAAATTAAAAAAATGAACTTAGAAAGACTAAAGAATCAGGGGGGAAAAAGCCATGAATTCTATGTGCTGTATTCCCCTAGCGCTGGGGTTCTGCTGTTCTCATTGATCGGTAAACTTGGTCTTGGCTGGCTGTTCTGGCTGATCTTCTGGGGGAGGGGCCTGTTGCCATGGTTCCCAAGTGTGTTTGCTGGAGGCGGAATTGCCCTGCCCTTGCCGGTTCCAGGCTAAGTAATCTGCTCAGGTTTGCTCTCGGGAGCTTTTGTTCCCTGCAAGCTTTCCATACAGCTTTGGAGGACGAGAGTGAAAATGACGGCCTCCCAATCTCCTGCCGAGAGGAGCCGAGAACTTGGGGCCCCACTCCTCAGTGATCCCCCAAAGAAAAGCAGTCAGTCACTCCCACCTCCGGTCTCTGGCCGCACTCCATGCTCACCCGGCCTGTGATCGAGCATTTCTATCTCTGACACAGGACCCTGTGTGGAGTCTCCAAACCCAGCAGATCCCTGCAGTGTGCTCCTCCTGGGGGAGGAAGGGGACTCTCCCCGGATCTGCCGCTTGTTGGGTCCCTGCTGGAGGAGCAGTGGCCCGACTGGGCCGCGGATCACGGTTTATGGCAACCCCGAGCTGAGAGCCCACTCCTCAGCTCCGTCTCTGCAGCCGGCTTCCCTGCTCTGATCCCTGGGAGCTCTGCTGCACTCAGGCACACCCAGTCTTTCTGTGACCCCAAAGGTCCTGAGACCACACTGTCCCAGAGTGGGTTCCACCCCCTGCTTAGCCACTGGAGCGACGTCCCTCATTGGATCTGACTTGTAAAAGTTCCGATTTTGTGCTCTGCTGTTCTATCACTTGCCAGAAGCGGCCGACAGAGGCCCCCTCCCCCACCATCTTTCCTCCCAAATATTGCCTTGGATACTCTTCTCTGCACATCCTACCTTCCAGAAAATGGTCGCTTTTCTGTTCAGAGAGTTGTTGCTATTCTTCTCTTCGATCTCCTGTTGAGTTCGTAGGTGTTCAGAATGGTTTGATCCGTATCCAGCTGAATTCCTGGGACCAGAAGAAATTTAGGTCTCCTACTCCTCTGCCATCTTGCTCCTCTCCCCTACAATTACCCAACTTTAAGGAATAGGTGTACCCTCTTGGTGAGGTTGAGGTTCCCAACAGTGTAACTAGATTGAATAGAAACCAAATGTGGGTCATAATCTGAATTTAAAAAATTGTCTCTGAGATAAGTTATTTTAATTACATTTGCTTTTTTATTCTGAAAGTAGAATGTTATACGCAAATTACTGGAGACTTCAATTCTTGAATTATGTTGACTTTAATTCTTGATAAAGCTTTACTTTGTTATCCCTTTAATGGTTGAAATGGATGATTAAATGTGAAAACCCATTCATCCCAGATGAATCTGACACAGTCCCTGCTCTCAAAGAACTGTGGGCAAGAGGGACACACAGATCTCTAGTCTAATGTGACAGGAGAATCGAGAACTAGGGAGCACAGGTGAGGGAACAAATAATTTTGCCTAGTGTGGAAAACCACGTATCAGAAGCAGGATTTGAACCAGGCCTTGGTACATTAGTAGTTGAGTATCAGGAGACAAGATGGGGAAAGAATGTTTCAGGCAGAGAGAGTGGCATGAAAGCATAAATGTGAGCCTTGTGTGGGAAAATATGTGACAAAAGAGTCACATAACAGTGAGGAGAGACAGATCAACTTCTTCCGAGTGAGGAGGTAAATCTGAGGTCTTTTCCAAATGATGGTTGGGATACGTGGAGCTAGATGAGCGTGTGGAAAGGATGTAGGTAGGTGGTTGTAGGAAACTTCCCAGCCCTCTTGATTGACCCTGGCCCCCAAGTGGATGGGAGGAAATGCAGGCATTTTACTGGGACCCAAGCAAGGCTGGGAAGTGACCATGAGGGTGAGGTAGAATTCGCAAGACTGCGAGGAAATCACAGAGCTTGTGGGGGGTGGGTAGGGCGGGATCCCTGTTGTGTCTTAGTGAAACCAGTCAGCACTGAGCAGCCTAGTAGTGTGGTGAATTGTGCCGTAGAACACCCAGGACACCATTTGGGGAGGTGCCGTGCCTCACTGTTGCCCAGAGCAAGACTGTGGAAAGGCTATGCAAACCCAGCAGAGTGGAGATATGGCCCCTCACTTTCTACTTCCTTCATAGTGGACTTCTGTGTGGGCAATCCTAGAATGGGAAAGAGAGAGGCAAAGGGAAAACACACTATACGTGACTGAACATTAAGTCTGAATTGGCCAAGAAGTTATTGCATTCCTCTGAGAAAACCCAGAGAGTGACCATGCAAGTTTGTCTGCTATGGGGTAGAAATTGTTACTCTTAATGAAGTTAGTGTTCACGCCTCTGGGTTTTTTTGCACAACTGTTATTGGGAAAGTCATGAATAATTCGTTATTTATCATTTTTCTCACCACAGGTCTTTGCCCGGAAGTAGATCAAATCCACTGAGGCAGAGACAGTCTGTGCCTCATTCAGATCCTCTTGGTGTCCCCTGGGGGCCTTGACAGACTGTTCTTGCATGCCAACTGCTTCCTATGTCTCTCTACTCTGCATGGGTTCTCTGATGTGCTCTGCTTGTGCAGCGTGGCTAACCATGCTGGGGACTCAGACCCTTGGGAGCAACCCTCAACCAATGAAGGGCAAGAGCTGGTGCATAAATGCCTGTGTTCTTCTTCTCTAGGGGAAAATTCTGAGGTGTGTTCATAGTCTCTCAAGTCTCCCCAGTGGGACTGAGTCCCTATTACCTTCAACAGTAAGCTTCTTATGAAAACACCTATTACTAGCTTTCCTCCCTTCATCATTCTACTTATCCAGTCTTCCTGGAAGCACTCTCTAAATAAATGCTTGTACCCAAATCCTTGTCTCAGAATCTCTTTGGGGGAACCTGAACAAGGACAAAGGAGCCCCAGTTAGTCCACCAATCTGTTGATCAGAGATCCGATTGTATCTTTTGAAAGATCAATATTGGATTGCCCTGAAGATTAAGAGAGACAACATGTGGACAAACTCAATGTGGTTATTGAGTAAAACCTCAACAAACTTGGAAGAGAAGAAGGAAAGCTGCACTCTTCTGTCTCCCATAGGAAAGGTTTGTGGTGCATATATAAAAAGAGAGTCTCTACAATCCTAGTTGGGGAAGGAACGTAATAAATTTTGAGTTATAGCATCATAAAAGCACTAAGCATTTGAATGAGGAAAGGGCTCAGAAAATGTGTTTTATCTGCATAAAATGTAAAACGAATCTATCCTTTCTCTAAAGCTTTGATGGGAAAAAAAAAATCCTTTTGTATCTAGCTAACCAGGGAAAATAAATGGAAATTGTATGCTCATTATCTCTATTAGTTTTCTACCACTGTGGTAACAAATTTTCCTAAACTTGGCTATAACAACACAAATTCATCATCTTGCAGTTCTGTAAGTCAAGAGCCTGACATGGGTCCTACTGGGCTAAGATCAAGGTATGAGCAGAGTTGCATTCTTTCCTGGAGGCTTGAGGGGAGAAGCTGTTTCCTTGGCTTTTCTACCTTCTTGAGGCCACCCCCATTCCATGGCTTATGGCCTCCTTTCTCCATCTTCAAAGGCAGCAATTTTGCATCTCTCTCACCTTTCTTTGGTTGTACATCAATGCTGACCACACCTAGGAAAGGTTGTCTGCTTTCCAGAAATCATATGATTAGATTGTGACTGTCTGGATAATCCAAGATAATCTCAGAATAACCGCAATCTCATCTACAAAATCCCTTTTGCCCTGTAGGGTAACATATTCACAGTTTCCAGCGATTAGGGTATGGACATCTTTGGAAAGCCATTATTCTGCCTGCCTATTACTAATAGGGGCAAGAGGGTCACTTAATTTAGTTTATTACTCTTTTAAAAAAAGGAATATAGTAAATGTGTGTTTGTAAAGGCTTTCATTGGTTTATTCCTCAAGTTGAATATCCCAAACCTTTTTATAGCATTTTTAAAAGATTTTATTTATTTATTTATTTATTTATTTATTTATTTATTTGAGAGAGAGAGAACAGGGTGAGGGGCAGAGGGAGAAGCAGACTCCCCTCTGAGTAGGGACCTCTATGCGTAGCTCAGTCCCAGGACTCCAGGATCATGACCTGAGCCAAAGGCAGACGCTTAACCGACTGAGCCACCCAGTTGCCCCTTTATAGCATTTTTTTATTGCAGTCTAATTACTTAGACAAAAGAACGTTATGTGTACAACTCAATGGATTTTCAAAAAGTGGACACATCTAGGAATCATCACCCAGATGGAGAAATAGGACAGTCTAGCCTACAGAATCTTCTCATGCCCTGCCCCATTCATTACTCTCTTCTCCCCAAAAGAACACACCATATTGATTTTTACCACCATAGAGCAGTTCTGCTTCTTAATTTTAAATAAACAGGATTATACAGTATATATTCTTTTATATGTGGCTTCTTTCATTCAATTATTGCATTTAAGAGAGTTTTCCATGTTGTAGTGTGTAACAGCAACTTGTTCTCCCTGACTGGTATGTAGTATTCCATTTTATAAACATACCATCATTTATCCATTCTACTGTAGACATTGAGTTGTTTCCAGCTTTTAGCTATTAATATTATTACTACCATGAATTTTCTCTCTCTCTCTTTCTATATATATCTATAATATAGCTATAGAATATATATATATGTGTGTGTATATATATACATATATATATATCTTTTGGTAATCATATATATGCATCAATTTTGAGTATGTATCTAGGAATGCAGTCACTGGGACATAAAGTGTATGTGTGTTCAGCTTTGGAAGATACTGACAAACGGTTTTCCAAGTGTTTGTACCATGAACATTCCAGTTGCTCCACATCCTCACCAACAGTTGGTTTGGTCAGTCTTTTAAAAATTTATACATTCTAGTGTGTAGTTGTATCTCCTGGTGGTTTGTTGTTTTTTTTTTAAAGGTAGAATTTATAAATAGTGAAATGCACAAATCCTAAGGATACAATTGAATGAGTTTTATCAAACCTTAAGCTTGTTTGAACCTTAAGTTTCCAAGCTGTTTAATGGGGAATTTTCCTATCAAGAAGATTACAGGGAAATTAAGTCACTTGTGGCTGAAGAGAAAAAACTGTATTCACTACATGCTCCTAACACATTCCTTCTTGTGTTAGGCATAATACTCAGGCAGAGGCAAGCACTCATTTGGGTCTGTGGACTGTTGGATTGAGTTAGTATGTGGATTGATTAAGTTAGTATGTGTTGTTGACCTGAGAAGCCATTTATCTACTTACCCAAGGGACACTTGTCCAGGAAAAGGAAGGGCAGAGCCTCAGTCTCTGAGTCTCAGTAGCATTACATAGTAGTCTAGCATCAAGAGAGTTTGCCTGCTTGGCTCCAGCCTCTTGTTGCTAGTGCCAAACCACAAGTATGTGATAAGACTGAAGCCAAGAGCATTCTGACTTTAAAATAGTTTCTTTCTTTTTCTTTTTTCTTTCCTTTTTTTTTTTTTTTTTGGTTCTTGTCATATTCCTGTATGAGTCATGCACAGCTAGGTATGTATGTCATGGTTAAAACATATTCTTCTTCATGCCCCTGGCACACACAGGTCCTGAGGCTTCATACTTAACTTGCTACAGGAAATGTGCAATGTAGTTTTAATTTGCCTGCAAGTAAAGAAGGTGAAAAAACAAAACAAAACAGTTGACTTGTAAAGAGATGGTGGCCTGGATGTTCTCTGTCAAATGAAACAGCCTCAACTTTTATTTCAATAATATGTATCTCATGAAGGCTGGGTGGTAAGAATAAATGGCTCTGCTGGGATTAGGCAAATTAGTTTTTCTGAAGCTTATTTATTTCCATCTATAAAAGAAAGTAACAGTCTCCTAGGGCTATCATAAACATTACATGAGAGAACATCGGAAAGCTCCTTATACAAGAGTTTAGAGTCTCTCTTCCTCCTTTATCCATGAATATTGTTAGTGATGATGTAATGGCATTTATGGAGCTAAGAAGAAAGATTCAAAACCACAAGCTGTAAATTTGATTGACGTAAGATCAACCATTAAGAAAGTTCAGTAGGAGGGACTACAACTCCAAATCATCCTGATCCTCTTAGAACTTCTACCCAAGAAACCAGGAGGGGGGGTGGGCAAACATTGACAAAGATTACATTATCCAGTTCAAGTATGACATCACACTGAAATGACTTAAGCTCTGTCATCTCACACCATGTCTTATAAAACCACTATGGTTATTACATTTCCCTGGCCAAAGGAGAAAAGTCATAGAGCAGTGCCTGAGGGAGGATTTTATGGTCCAGGTGTGGAAGGGGGACATATCACTTCTCCCCATTTCCATTGCTGCAAATCAGTCACCTGGCCACCCTTACCTACAAAGGATGCTGGGAAATGCCATCTAGCTATATGTGTGGGAAGAAGAGAAGAATGTAGATTTTGACAATCATTAAGCCACCTTGGCCACACATGGACGATAGCTTGACCCAGGGTAACCTTTCCCATGTTCATGGGAATATAACTGTAGCCACATCACTGTGGAAGCAATGTAGGTAAAAACCAGAAGCTGTCAAAAAATATTCATAAAGTGCTTTTAGCTCTGTTGTTTAAAACCTATTTCTAAGTTTCTTAAATGCAAAGGATCAGTGTGAGGGTTTATGTAGCCTGTCTCTCAATTTGCTAGGCAGTTTCTTTGGACTCCTAAGTGTGACTGAGTCACTTTATACCTCTGCTATGCACAGTATAGTTTAAAAAAGCCCTCCTCATTCCAGACACTTGAAGGATAAACCCATCCTGGGATGGTCTGACACTGGAGGTAAAACCTAGTAACTTGGGATGGAAAAATTTTCTAAGCTTCCAAGGGGCTTGTGGCTGAGGCTTTCTGATATTGACAACAAGAGGTTCAGTATTATGGATCCTAGTTGATGATGAGCACTGGACCTGCCAGAGGGCTGAATCTTTCTAAGTACAACAATCTTAAATATAGCACACATAAATCACAGCCCACAACTCAGCTGTGCAAAAAAAAAAAAAAAAAAAATGTAACTCTTCTGAGAATTTAATCTTGAGGACCCACTCCCATTCCATCAGGTGGTTGAGATAATATTAGTCCATTAGTCTAGTTATGGGTGGCATTCATGAACTCAGATTATTCTGGAAACAGAAGCCTTGAAGAATGACAATAACTTTGGTCATTGACACATGCTACAGAGCATCTTCTCATTCTGCACTTCTACCCCCTTCAGCTCCACTGGATTTCTCTGTGCTTTCTCTGTGCCATGTGGGAAGGCAAAAGAACCAAACTCCTCTTTCCTTGCCAGGCTGGAAATCAGGGATCCCTACAAGTTTTTTTGTGGTCCTATCTACCTAGATTCCTTCTGTAATTATTCCCTCTCCAGGAACTTCCCTCTTCTAAGGAGTACTACCTCCTCCCCCTGCCTTTGACTCATGTTTCTACTCTCACTATTTCCTTTCTGATTTCCCTTTTCCAAACTTGGAAGCATCTCTTTTCTAGTCCCCCAGGATATCCCTCTCTTCTCAGACCTGTTGCTGTCACTCATGTGAGTCTTTAGTGCTCCCCAAGATCTTCCCTTTTGGAACACAAAAGTCCAGAGCAGGTTCTTTTTATTCCTCTCTATGCTGTTCTGTAATTTCCTCCTCCTGGCTTGATGAGAATAGAGCAGCTGAACAGGGGTGAGGAGGAGAATGTGCCCATCAGTTACTATATTAGAGTAATAATCTACAACAATAATTCACCTACCTGCCTATCTTCCTTACGACATATAGGCACATACATACAAAGAAAGAAAGCAAACATATCATCCCGCTATAGCATTTGAAATGAATGTGGATGAGTTTAGGCATTTCAAATTGTTTCCATCCAGCTCCATACATATATACATATATACATGTACAGACACGTATGCACATACAGACACATACGCATAGACACATATGCTATAGACACTACACACATACACTATAGATACGTGCACAACTTGGAAATGGACAAAAGAAATAACAAAATGTCCTTTCAGTTGGAGTGCAGGACATAGTCCAGTGAACTCTCGGGGGTTATCTGATTCTGTAAGAGCATGCACATTTTGACTGATTTTCTGTTGACTATTTTACAAGTTCTGTAGGGTTAAAGTTAATGTGTAGAAAACTGATAGAAATGCTAATGATTCTTGTGAAAAGCAATGTAAGTGAATTTTCCCTGGTAAAGATATAACTGGTTTCTGCCGATTTGAAAAAATGTCCCCAAACATTAAATTGCATTGCCTTAGAGGACACTATCCATTTTATATTTATTAGAATATTAATGTCCACATTCTTGTTTTTCTCTCTATATCTATCTATATCTAAATATATTTGTCTGTTCTTCAAATTCTCCTTTGGCCCAGTCTTAGCATATTATTGTTGATGAATTAACTAAAAAGGTGCATAAAACCTTTCATATGTGTTTATTTTATATTTGAAAGTCAGGTTTTTTACATTTTGAAAATTACGCTTTAGTCATTTGTAGTATAAGCTGTTTCTTTGGCATTTAAATTGCTACTGCAGTGTTAGATCCATCAGCCATGTTCCAAATAGTTTTTCAGAATTTGTCCACATTTCATGTGGTCTTCAAAATAATCTTCACAATGATAGGCCATCAGATTTCTATTTTACACATTGAGAACTGAGGCTCAGAGAATAACTTGTTTAATTGTAGCTCCCAAATTGTTCAAAAGTACTATATAATATAGCTGGACTTTTAATAAATATTGAGCTTGCTTTAAATTCCTTTATCCTGCATTACTTTGGTCCATTTTAAAGTCAAAATAGCTCAGGACTATACAGTCCTCCTGTAAAATTAAAAGTATTAGAAGATATTATGGTCCTCATTTTAGGCTTTTTCAAGAAAAAGCAAAATGTTAATTTTGGAGGTTTAAATTCAAAATGACATTTGGTGAGATACAAAAATTGACCAACTAATAACTTTTGCATCCTTAATTTACAGAGGGTGGCCTGTAGGGTATCAGATAGCAGACATCAGTTGCATCAAGGAGTCTATGATTTGAGTATCGTATGGCTAACAGTGGCTAACAATCACCAATCCACCATGGATATATAAAATGAAAAATGAAAAATATCCATAAGATGAAAAGATCTAAGCAACAGTTTTCAGAAAAGTAATAAATGAGGCATCACAATTAATTAGTAATTTGAGATCAAATAAATTATTCTTCTCCTTGGGGGTGAAGAGAAGAGCATAGGAAATAACATTTTACAAGGAAATGTCATTTGCAACAACACAGATGAACCTGGAGGGTACTATGCAAAGTGAAATCAGACAGAGAAAGACAAACACTGTATAATTTTACTTATATGTGGACTCCAAACAAACAAAAACCCAAACTTATTGAAAAATAGATCACATTTGTGGTTATCAGAGATGGTGGGGGGATGGGGAATTATAGGAAGGTGATTTAAAGGTACAAACTTCTAGTTACAAGATAAGTAAGTAGTAAGAATGTAATGTACAATATGATGACTGTAGTTTTACTGCTGCATAATATATAGGAAAGTTGTTAATAGAGTAGAATCTATGACTTCTTACCAAAGGAATTTTTTTTTCTTTTTCTGCTTTTTATTTTTATTGTATCTCTAGGAGACAATAGATGCTAATGACACTTACTGTAGTCATCATTTCACAATATATGTAATTCAAACCCTTATGCTGTACACCTTAAGCTTATATTGTGATATATATCAATTATATCTCACTAAAACTGGGGGAAAAAGATAATGTTTTCTATCAGCTGGGTATTTGGGTACAAAATTGATCAGTTCATCTTTATTATTTTCTTTTTTCTCTCTTCTCCAAACCAAAAGGAAGGTGTGGTTCAAAGTTGAATGGTACCATTCCTGGGATACTTTTATAATGTTTATAAGAATTCTTGCTTTCTTCAGACTGGCTTCTCTTGATTTTTTTTTCCTGCCCTGAACTCATGATTCATGATACTTTGCAAAGCTGCCATAAGCATTCTTTCTTGAATTTCCTGACAGAGTAAATATGAGTACTCCTAAGAGCAAGATTAACTACCTACTTCGTGGGCCCAATACAAAATGGAAATGTTCAAACAAGAAAGAGAACATTACCAGCACCCCAGAATCTCATTCATGCTCCCCCAACCATGACATCCCCAAGGGTAACCATTACCCCTACGTCCAACAGCACAGATTAGTTTGGTCTCTTTCTTTTGAATTTATGTTGGTGGAATCATGAAGGATGTATTCCTTTGTGTCTGACTTCTTTTGCTCAACATTGTAATTGTAAGATTTTCCCATATCATTGCACGTAATTGTAATTTCCTTGCTTTTATTTCTGGACAACATTCATTTTATAAAACCTTAAGATTGTTACCACTAGTATCAGAATACATTTCCTTTTGCCCCAGATCTTTTGGACACACATGCACACACACATTGTGATGAATTCAATCTACTCTGAATGGAGGTGGAAAAGTGGGGCTTGTATTTTAACTGGTTTTGACCTCTGCATAGAGTGTTCGTTGCCCAGTAACCAGTCTCCAGATGATATTGGTTGACGCATTTAATCCCACCATCTTCCTTTCTAAATGGCTAATGTTTTTCTCTTGTGAGTGAGCTAGTGCACGGAACTTCAGCTGCTGACATATCAAATCTATATTCAACCTGTTTTTCCAGTTCTGAGAACCTGACAACTTTCCCTCATTCCATTTCCAACTAATTGGTTTCTACTTCTTGCCATATTGGTGTGATAATATGAAGACATCACTCATACATAATGACAGATGGAAAAATTCACAGAAATGGACCACAAATAAGATGTGCATCAATTGTATCTTAACTTGTTTTGAATGCAGGGATATGTCATCAAATATTTTCTTCCAATGTTTTTGAAGTTTCCAAGACTGAACTTTATTCTTTTTATTTCCTTATTTAAATCAGTGTTATTAATAGATAATTCACATACCATATAATTCACTCATTTAAAGGATACGATTCAATGATTTTTACTATACTTAGATTTGTGCAATCACAACCACAATTTCAGAATATTTCTATTACCCTAAAAGGAAACCCTATACTATTAGCAGTCACTCTTCATGGTACCCCAATCTCCTCCTTCCCCTTGCTTGTCCCCAGGTAGACAAGCACTAAAGCACTAATCTGCTCTTTGTCCCTATTGTTTTACCTTTATGGACATTTCATATAAATGGAATCACACAATATATGTCCTTCTGTCAATGGCTTCTTTCACTACTTCATTCTTTTTTATGGCTGAGTAATATTCCAATATATATATTCCATTATATATATATATACACAAATATATATACAAATTTATATATATATTTATATATATAAATATATATATTCCATTTTATATCTATATATACACAAAATGTGTGTGTATATATATATACATACACTACATTTTGCTTATCCATTCATCAGCTGATGGATATTTTGGATTATTTCTGTTTTCTGATTATTATGAGTAATGTTGCTGTGATCAGTTGTATCCAGGTTTTTATGTAAAAATGTTTTTATTTCCCTTGGGTATATATGTAGTTGTGGAATTGCTGGGCCATACGTTAACTCTGTTTAACCATTTTTCACAACCACCAGACTGTTTTCTAAAACCATATTACCTTACAACCAGCAATGTAAGGTTTCAATTTCTGCACATCTTCACCATACTTGTTATTATCTATCTAGCTATTCTAGAAAGAATGAGGTGGTATCTCACTATGGCTTCAATTTGTAGTTCCATGATGGCTGATATCAAACATCTTTTCATGTGTTTATTGACCATGTGTATGTTTTCTTTGGAGAAATATCTATTTAGATCATTTGCCCATTTTTTAATTGGTTCATTTGTCTTTTTATTATTAAATTATAGTAGTTCTTTATATATTCTAGATATAAGTCCCTTCTCATAAATATGATTTGCAAATATTTTCTCCCATTTTGTAGATTGTCTTTTTACTTTTGTTATGGTATCCTTTGAAGTACAAAAGTTTCTTTTTTGATTGAAGTATAGTTGACACACAACGTTATATTATTTCAGGTGTACTACATAGTGATTTGACAATTCTATATACTACTCAGTGCTCACTACAGTAAGTATAGTCATCATGGGTCGCCAAAAGTTTTTAATTTTGATGAAGTCTAATTTATCTGTTTTTCTTTTTCTTTTGTGCTTTTATGCCATTGAACTTCATTCTTCAATAGGATTTTGAAGAATTTTTGAATTGTTAATGCTTAAAAATTCTTTTTTTTTTTAACTTGATATATTTACCATCATTTAAAGGAAGAATTTCTAATGTCAGACCACTCAGTGATTTTTCTATATGTCTTGGGGAGGTTGGGATTCACTCTTACTGCCTATGGCTAGTTTGAGAAAAAAAAATATTTTCTTAAAATAAAATGGAATTTTTTTTCCTAACAGGAAATCAGGGTGACCAGGAGATGAATGACCTTGGAATCAGCCACAGGATAAGAATGTTTGGTGATTGTTTGGCATCTGGTTATCCTGGCAGCCAAGATGAGAAGATCCTAAGGTAATCAGTCTAATAATATGTACTTAGTGGTTCTGGGCCCCAGGCTGGTCTAAGCCTTATGGGAAGCTGTTACACGCAGGCTGAGCTCTATTCTGGGTAGGATCTTATAAACTAGATAGAACAGATATATCTAACACAGGAAGCAATTATGAACAATCTCTCTAATTCTCAGAGTATCCAATTTAATGCTCCACAAGTAAGTCTTCAATAAATATTTATGTAATTACCTAAAAGCTAATGTTGAATCAGGAATTAAATTATGTGGTATGGATTATAATTATGGTGTGACTTTGGGCAAGTCACTTCACCTTTCTAAGCCTTCATTTATTCATCTGTAAAGGGGCACAAAAATAATGCTTAGTTCAGGAGGTTGTAAGGAGTTGTAAGGTAAATGAGACACAGCCTATGCAAACATGCATGTAACTATCAAGACTCAAAGATGCTATGAATGCAAGAACAGAGGCAGCAGGGAGGAGTGGTTTAGATAAGGGGTTTGGAATTAAACAGAACTGGGTGAAAAGTCTGTATCTGTGTGCTCTTGGATAAGACTTTGTTTGTAAGGCCTATTTTATGAGATTATTGTGTGGACTATTTAAAATGAGGTCATATATACAAAGGACTGAACACAGGAGCATCTTGTAGGAGAAGTAGGCAACAGGTGCAAAGCATACAAGTGCATAGTTTTCCCAGGATAAGCCTGGTGATGGGTATTAAGGAGGGCACATACTGCATGGAGCACTGGGTGTTATATGAAAACAATGAATCATGGAACACTACATCAAAAACTAATGATGTATTGTATGTTGATTAACATGACATAATAAAATAAAATTAAAAAAAAGAATATGTAAAAAAAAAGTTCTAAAAAAGCCGAGTTGGGGGAAGGACGAAATACAGAATCAGAGAACTTACAGCAGGTCCTATGGAAAACCAGAGAAAGACTTTAATCAAGAACCATTTTGTCTGATACTTGTCTCAGGCTGGAGAGAAGGCAGCCTGCTACATTGGGAAAAGCTCCACTATGGGTAAAGCGGAGGCCTGGGTTCAGTTCTGCCACTAGTTAACTGTGTGTCTCGGATCAATCACTACTTCCCAGGGCCCTGTCACCAGCTGACATCCTCAAATTTTATTTTGAGCAACAGTAAGCTCCAGGTTGACCTAGTTTTCCCAACAGTGCCATTGTCAGACTGCTGCCGAAGTTTAGAAAACAAAGAATGTATGATCATCTGGGACTTGGAGTGATTTTCTAACACCCATAGACTTGGTGCTTTGGAACATCATTGATGGTTTATAGCAAAATATGTGAGCATATTTAGATACCCAATTTCAGTCCAAAGTGATACTTGGCAAAATGTTCCAGATTGTTCATATATTTTTCTGCAGCACAACAGATATTCCCATGAAATTGCCGCAACACATTTCTTGAACATTTACTATAACACACATAGAGAAAGTGTTCAGATCTTAAGTGTACTGCATTTCTGTTTTTCACAAACTAAACACATCTGACTCCTTAGTTCCCACCTCAAGAAACAGAACATAACCAGGGCCCAGAACCTCACTTGCTCCCCCTTCCAGTTGTTACCTTTCCCAAGGATAACCATTATATCTTAAAAGCATAGAGTACTTTTAAAATGTCAAAAAGCTCATTGAAAAGAAAGATTGCTGGGCCTTTATTTTGAAATCTTTAAGTGTCATGCATAAGGGTAATGTGCCTGGATAAATAGGTACCATACTTTTGGAAAATAATTTGGTTCTATGTCTCAAGATCTGTTAGCATGTTTGTTCTATTCTCTTGGAATGTTATCCAAGGAAAATCTGCTTAACAGGGATTATTTTATATTTATGTATATTTTCACTTCAGTTATCTGTAATTATTAGACCAGAAATAGCTTTGTGGATGTCACACACTCAGTAACAGATGAAGCATTAATTAGTGTATAGATTACAAACCATGGAACAGCAAGCAGCTGTTAAAAGGGAAGATTCTGTAATAACAAGGAAAATATTAATCTTGTAATGTATAGTAAAAATTGAAAGTGTAAAATTGCAGTATACAGAAACTTGTCTCCATAAAACTCAAATGTACACGGATTAAAATGGAAAAATAGTTTTGGAGTGATGTTGGTTGCTTTTCTATATCTGTTATGTTGTAAAATTGTTACTGTAATAAAAATCCAGTGGGCAAAATAAGAACATGTAAGCTTTTCTATTTAAAATGAACATTTTATAACAGTACAGTCAGGACTTTTAGAGTACAAAAAGAAACCACAAACCTATTTTTTTTTTCATCTAAAAGTCACCCAACAGCTATGAGAATGACAAAAATGTTAAAGTACAGCAAACTCCAAGGTTGGCAATGCCTCAAGGAAATGAGTACTCTCATAGATTGATGGTGGGTATAAAACTGCTACAACCTCTGGAAAACAAGCAAGTATTAACTGGTAAAATAAAAATGTATGTGCCCTTGACCAACAAGTTTGCTTGTAGAAATCTACCCCATGTAAATAAAAGTACTAGGACTCAAAGATATGTGTATCAAATGTATCATTTTGTCACAGCATTGTTTGTAGTAGAAAAACAAGCAAGCAAGCAAGCAAGCAAACCAATCTGGGAACAACCTGAACGTTCATTAGCTATGCAATGATTGGACAAATTGTGGTACAGCCATAAATGAAAGGTTTGCAACTACAGTAAGGAATGATTGAGATTTCTAAGACTGACTCAGAGGCACACTCATGAATGGTTGCTAAGTGAGAAGAAAAGATTAGAGACCAATGTGAATAATACAAATTTGTTTTGTAAAAGTATTATAAAACATCATACACACTTGTGGGGCATTCAGATTATGTGAAATTATTCTGGTTACCTGGGCAAATATTAGCTTTTTCATAATGTATCTTTACATCTGTGAATTTGAGTAGATGTTATTGCATAATTTCTGAAAAGGAACTTAATAAAAAAGATATTTTTTAAGCCAATGATTTTCCCAAAGCACTTATATTTGAATACTGATCAGTAAGTTTTCTGACATAACAAACTGTTAGGTATAGAATTATTACTAATGAGGCTATTTCATCTAATACCAAATGGCATTTAGAGTCTACATATGATTCCTCTTGTTCAGTTCCATGAATACAAACACTTCTAAAATAAGGGAAAAACCAATTATGAATATTCAGTTTATAGAATGCTCATTTTTGTGCTAATGAGAACTATTTTTAATGTTTCATTTTTTTAAAATGAGAATTTATATCATCCTTAATTTTTTCACTAAATATGACATTTTCCTAAATGCTATCCAAGAACAATGTCATGGGATAAAGTGAGAGTGAGAAGCATCTCTTGATTTCCAACATCCACAGATATCTGAGCCTCACCGTCAGTTGGTAAAATGCTGGCACTCCTTCGTTTACTTAGAATGGGGTGGGGCAGAAACTTGGACCAGTATCCAGATGTGACCTCTGGCATTCCCCAATTCTCAACCCTGTTCACTTTGTCCAAACTTGCTTTTTTGTTTTTTTGAAGGGGAAGGGCTCCCATCAGCCTTGTCCACAGAAACCATCTGCTTAGTGGTGAAAGATGCTGTAAGAGCTTTTAGTCCTCCAGCAAGTACAGTATAGGAACCATTAAGAGAACAGAGAGAGCATTTTAGCCCCCAGGATCTATGGCAAGCAATGGTCCTAAGATTCACATGTTCCTCTTGCCAAAAGATTGTCTGACCACGATCTCATGTAGTCAGCCAAGAGGGCTGGTGGAGCATTGGTGATGCACCAGAACAATTGTTACCTATGGGCTCAAACTTGGTTGATTTTTTCTTAACCTGCATTTCTTTTTCAGTGTTTATTATTCAGGTGAGAAAACTCTGACATGATTTCTGCCTCTTCATCCTCCAAACCATAGGACATGGACTTATGTTGTACATAACACTGAGTTATGAAGAGCCCAAATTATAGAAAAAGAAGAGTTACTGCCTCAGATCTCAGGGAACATCTGACCTAAGCTTCCTTCTTCTGTTGCCCCAAATATCCCACACAGGTTGTCCTTAACTCATGGTAAAGCTTAGTTTTCAAAGTTTATTTAAAAATCACTTTGGAATTTGGCATTCCAATATTTTAGGTTTTAAGAGGGAGTTGTCCTAAAAGGACCCATGCTTAATACATTTTTTACTGTGGTAAGAATAGATAACATGAGATCTACTTTTTTAATAAATTTTTAAAAAAGATTTTATTTATTTATTTGTGAGAGAGAGAGTGCACATGCACAAGCAGGGAGAGCGGCAGGCAGAGGGAGAAGCAGACTCCCTGCTGACCAAGGAGCCCAATGCAGGACTTCATCCCAGGAGGGATCATGACCTGAGCCGAAGGCAGACACTTAACCAACTGAGCCACCTAGGCACCCCTCTCTTAATAAATTTTTAAGTGTACACTATTGTATTGTTAATTTTAAGCACGACGTTGTACTGTGGATATCTAGAACTTACTCATCTTGCTTCACTGAAACTATATACCCATTGAATAGTAACTCCCCACTTTCCACTTCCCCTCCCAGCCCCTGGCAACCATCATTATACTTTCTTTGAGTTTGACTCTGCTAGATTTCTCATATAAGTGGAATCACATGGTATTTGTTCTTCTTTGATTGGCTTATTTTCCTTGGCATAGTGTTCTCAAGGTTTACCCGTATTGTTGCCTATGGCAAGATTTCCTTCTTTTTTATGGCTCAATATCACATTTCCTGTATCCATTCATCCATCAATAGATGTTTAGTTTTTCCACATCTTGGCTATTGTGAATAATGCCCCAATGAACATAGAGATGCATAAACTTCTTTGAGATTCTGATGCCCTTTTGGATAAATACCCTGAAGTGAGATTATTGGATCATACAGTAATTCTATTTTTAATTTCTGAGGAGGCCACATACAGTTCCATCACAGTTTTATCACTTTATATTCCTGCCAACAGTGTTCAAGGATTCCAATTTCTTCATATCCTTGTCAGTACTGGTTATCTTTTTTTTTTTTTTAAGGTAACCATTCTACAAGGTGTGCTCATCTTGAGTACTATAACATTTTAATGTCATCTAGACCTCTCATAAAAGTACTTTGGTTTATATATCATTGTTATATCTGTTTCTGTGGGGGCTCAAAGACTGGGATTTCTTATTCTGCCATCTTACGGATGTTACTCACGTTTCCAGCAACCATTTCATTTTAAGTGATAATTTCTTTTTTTAAAAATGAAGCTAATTGCGGGTTGCCTGTTTGGCTCAGTCAGTTAAGCATCTGACTCTTGATTTTGGCTCAAGTCATGATCTCAGGGTTGTGAGATCAAGCCCTGCATCAGGCTCTGTGCTGAGCATGGAGCCTGCTTGAGATTCTTTGTTCCCTGCCCCTCCCCACACACATGCGCGTGCGCGCGCGCACTCTCTCTAAGAAAAAAAAAGAAAGAAAGAAAAATGAAGGTAATTGAAATAAAACAAAAATATATCTATATCGTAATTTTCTATTTTATGTGATAGAAAGTCTTATGAGGGACAGACAGGCAGATATTTTATTTTTTATTTTATGAATCAGAAAATTGCATTCAAAGAGGTTAAGCTCATTGCCCAAGGTCTTACTTTGTGAATGAAGTTATGCACAGGTTTATCTGGGAGTATGAGAAGCAATCCCCCTATTCAGTAGTGTATGGGGAAAGGGATGATAGTTCTGAACACTTATCAGTTATGAATTTTATCTGCCTAAAGCCCAGAACCTCCCTAGTTTGGTTATTCCATTGCTGTCCTGAATTAGAACAAGAAGATATGGCATTCCACACCTAACCTCTTCTGTTTCTTATCCATATGTATGGGTGCTAGTGGTGTAGTTTGTGTTGGAAACTGAGTGCATAAACACACTCACCAAGGGAAGAAAATGAATGGAAATATATATGTGGCATATATTAACCCAAACATAAATGCATTTATCATCACATAAAAGCTAATCAGGGTTGTAGTAAAGGCAATAATCATAGAGATAATTTTTAAGTAAAATGCTTAAGGGTAGCAGATAGGTTTTGACAGTAACAGAATAAATTATGTGGCTTCTTTAGTGATGCATCAATGCAGCAGAAATGTGGTACCTTCTTTTCAGTATCCATGACATTGCACTACTCCAAGAAATTATTGTTCTCATCCAGCCTGGTTCTTTTTTGTGAGGAAATTCACGTGGCAATACTCGGAGAAGGTACAAGAGGAGCCACAAGAAGAAGAAAAGGCTAGAAATAACATTTCATAATTTATCAAGTTCGAGAATTCCACAGTTACACATTTCATTAAAGAAAAAAAGCACCGATTTTTTTTTCTTTCTTAACTTGTATTTTTGATGCTACAGCAGCGTAGGAATAAATAATGCTTGTGACAATCGTCATTAAACAGTACTTTTCTGGCTCCATTTCCCATGTCTCTGCAAGAATGACAACTTCTTTCAAATTCCTCCTGAGTCTTTCTCAAATGTGTTCCACAGATAAATCCTCTTGTCTTGGAGGAAGGAGATGTGTGAGGACCCAGACTCCCCATCTCCTCTCAATGCTTTGATTTTTTTGTGCTAATCACTCCCCATTCTGTCCTGGGGTATTGCCACTACTCCAGTGTTTGTCGATGTTCTCACAGAGGTAGCAGATCCATGATACAAGGGTGCCAACATTTGCACTGAGGGTGCCAATTCCTGGTCTTGCTGGACCTGGTGCTGTTGGCTAATTGTTCTCTTAGTCTTGTGGAAAATATACTTGAAGTGACTTTACTTTTCCGCTTGCACTTTTACGAGAGTCTCTATCTACCCTTGGGTCTCCAGTATACTCTGGGGCTACACTGAAGTGCCTCCACCACACTGCCACTGTTCTATGATCCTGTACCATTATTCTTGAACCAACATTGTGGTTTGGACCTTGGGAGATGTCCATTAAAAACTGTCCTGTTGGTCGCATCTTAAAAGCCCTTCAAATATGTCCAGACATACTGGAGTCCTTAGAACATATATAGTTTGGACTCAGACGGGACCCCTTCTACACAGACTGGCTTCTCAGTCACTAGAAACATTCCAGTTCCAAAGACAACCTTCTTGAAACCCTCAATAATCCAGAGGAGAAATTGCCCAGGTAAAAAACCCCTATTCCCCTAGAGTTAATAGTGAGTAGGCTTTGGAGGGATAAACATGGCAGTTTAGTTTCCTTATGATCTCATTCTTCTTTAAGGGTAAATTGGATCTGCCTAGAGGCCAAGGGTCCCCTAGAAGAATCAGTGATCCTAGGAATCCCCAGTGAACTGGAGTTCCTCTCTTCATCATTTCTAGAACAAGAGTGGGAGGTTTTCATTATAACCATTAGTACTCTCTGTTCTAATTGTGGGCTTGCTGCCTTGTCAGGGAGGTGATATAGAAGCGATTTTGTTTTTATTTTTTTCCACTTAACCTCTTAGTTTTCCCAAGGAGGCCAGATTTCACTTGTAATTCCAAATCTGTTAGCTTTCACTTGCAGACTAGAGTGGAGATAGAAAGATGTGAGTCTGTGGAGCAATTGTCTCCACCCAGAAGTTACTTTTTGATGTCTGAAGGCTAGAGAGTTTAATGTGCCCCCACATTGTATCTTTTGGAACCATACACCTCAAAGCCTGTTTTTTTCTGAAAAATACTCTGTCAAATGCTAAATTGTTCCATCAGGTCATATCCCTCAACTTAAGTGGCATTGCTTTAAAGCATTTCTTTGAAGTCCTCAGATATAAATATTTAAAAACTTTCCCCAGATTTCCTTCCCTTGATGCTCACTGAGTTTGCATTCATCCTGCCTCCTACCTTTAGCACCTTTATAAATAATGACAGATGTGTGCTGACTTACTTCAGTCTTAAGTGTTCTGATCACCATTGCTCCAGTTGTCCTAGATGTGGCATGGAGCTGTGAGTGTCCTTGGGCAATCGCTGGACTTGTCTGAGCTGATTCATCCTTTTCTCACCCATTGTTCTGAATCTTATGAAAGACATACAATAGGTGCTGGAAAAGGTGTACTGAATGAATGAACCTCAATCAATTCAAGTGTGAAGTGAGGAGACTAGAGTAGCCTATTATAAGCTTTCATCCAGTCCAAACGTTTGAAGACTCTACGTGTAGCTCAGTGTAGCTGTTCAGGGTACTGTGCCATATGTTGTATAAACAAGGTAGAAGTGACGACACCCTGAAATTAGTTTTCTACTTTAAGCAGAGGACATTGATGTGCACATTTACTTAATGTCATAAAATGAAGAAATGTTCATTATACACAGAATGGGCTTCAGGATAAAAAGTTTTTGTTTGAAAAGTATACAGATATTTTCAGAAAATTCTTAAAGAAAAATTCTGAACACTACATCAAAAACTAATGATGTACTATATGTTGGCTAACTGAACATAATTAAAAAAAAAGTTCTGAAAAAACAATGAAAACTTTTTGTCTTAAAGTGACCAAGACTCAGTTAGACTCTTCCATCATACATCAAAAGCGTCTAGACCACTTTATCCAGTCTCCTTCTGAGTGAGTTGTTGGGATCGTGGATTGTTATTTGTAAGCTTTCAATGAGAAAAGTTATATAAATATGTTAGGGAAATGGTTCTGATTTGATATGCTTATACCTAATGGAGAACAAGCTGCGTACCTTTGGAGGCAGACCAATATGGGCTTGAATTTTGGACCTGATCTGCTCCTTACAAACTCTGAGCTCTTAGCAATTCTGAGACTCAATTTTCCTATCTGTACAATGTACAACAACAAATACACCATTTCTCCTGTTTCCAGAATCTCTGGCATATTTACTGTACTTTTTGCCAACTAACAAACTCTTTGTTTTATTTTATTTTGTAAAGATTTTATTTATTTATTTGAGAGAGAGAGAAAGAGCGAGGAAGAGCATGAGTGGGGGGAAGAGCAGAGGGAGAGAGAGAAGCAGACTCCCACTGCAGGGAGCCTGATGCGGGGCTCAATCTGATCCCGGGACTCTGGAATCATGACCTGAGCCAAAGGCAGACGTTTAACCAACTGAGCCACCCAGGCACCCCTAAACCCATTGTTTTAAATTTAATGCCCATTATTTGATAATAAAACTGACATACTTGCTTAAAATAAGGTTATCATATGGTTTCCACCTTTTCAGATACCCTATAAATGTAAGAGGTTTCCATTTATGATGTGAAATGCATGATAATGGGATATAAAATAGTGTCCTTACAAAGAGGACACAGACCCTACAAAATGACCCAGAAACACTCTCATGAACTATGAGTATTTAATCTTTCCTAAATTAGAAAACAGGTCATTGAGGAAAAAGTGCAAAAAATGTTGGCTTTCTTTCCATTGGGGTTGACCTATTCTGAGGATCCAGCAGCATGGAAATAGAACCCCCAATCTATCTTATACTTGTTTACATGGGTCACTTCTGGATAACTCAGCCTTTCCAATTAGACTACCATATGGGATTTTTTTTTTAAGATTTCATTTATTTATTTGACAGAGAGAGAGACAACGAGAGAGGGAACACAAGCAGTGGGAGTGGGAGAGGGAGAAGCAGGCTTCCTGCTGAGCAGGGAGCCTGATGCAGGGCTCGATCCCAGGACCTGAGCCGAAGGCAGACACTTAACAACTGAGCCACCCAGGCGCCCCTGCCATATGGGATCTTAATGTTGATGTAGTAGAACCCTTACCTTTTACAGCTGAGGCAACCAAGACCCAGAAAAGTTGTGTGGCTTGTGCAGGAAGAGCACATGTGGCTAATGGCAGAGCTAGGGTAAGAACCCATTTCTCCTGACCCTAAATCCAGTACTCTTTTCACAGGACTGTGCTTCTTCTGTGCAGAATATAACTCTGCAAAGAGGCATGATTTAAATACTCCTCCATTTCTTAAAAGGAAATAAATATCATGTGTCTGGTAGCAATAACATTGGGAGAAATCTCTCTGTGAATGGGTCTAGAGCCAAATGGCTGATTCCCTGAAGTTCCAAGGAGAGGTCTAGTGCCATAAATAACAAAAACAAGAGGCTGCATGGTGGGAGCCCAGCTGTGAGAATGTACTGGCTTTGATATTAATTCAAGAAGCTAGTCTGAGTCAGAGCAATTGCAGCTGAGATAAGATTTAGCCTAATGAAATCTTTTGGGGAGTGCCTCATGCCATTTCCTATGCTGTTTATGTTTTTGACTTGTGCAATCCACAAACTATGTTAAATACTCTTTTTGTGATGTAGCCAGGTAGATGTCACATATCCAGTATTATTTCCCAAAAAAGAAAAAAAAAAAAAAAAGGAGGGTGGAAGCTTAATACTTTTAGGAGGAAGACTGACTCTTTTTTTTTTTAATTTAAAGAATCATTTCCTACCATTTACTCATCTTATCAAAAATAGTTCAAGTCTTCTTGCAAAACAAAACCAAAACGGTACATACTGAGCATATACATCACATTTTTCTTCCTGTGACTTTAGCTCATCCCACCCCGCTAAACAAGACAGGGAAAAAAAAAAAAAAAGCACAACAACAACAAAAGCAACTCTACCTGACCACATTCACAGAAAATGACATCAGGAAGCATTACAAAACAGAAAGTGGTGTCATCTGCTCTGTGTCCAAAGGTTTCTTCTCCATGTCTTGTACCAGGTGAGTAACCATCATTGAACAAACTGTGTGCCAAAACAAAACATAACTTCAACATATGTCAGATCTCATGAGAGATGATAAATGTAGAAATTGGAAATTTTCCAGCAGTATAAAAAAAAAAAAAAGAAAGGGTGTAAATGTGGGCATGCTGCTCAAAATCCAAGTGTTCTTAACATACCAAGGCCAATTCTGCCCTTGTTACAAAACTGCAAAGCCTGCTTAGATTGTATACATAGTGCTGCCAAAATTCCTTTATGGCCAATGGGGAGAAGAAACTGAAGACATTTGCTGTGCCAGAAAAGACCTTGGGGCATACCAGGGTCACTTCGGGCATTGATGTGTTTAACATTGCTGTGCCTGATGTTAGTACCAGCTCCAGTGTAATTAATATGACAGGGTCCCCAGTAATAACATTTTTAGCTGCCAATACACCATGATAAAAGTCTAGATGAAGCTATAGATATGATATTTGACTGTTAAATCAGTAGGCCTTTAAACCTACCTCTGGTAGAGAAATACCTACGGTTTTACCACAGCTGTGGTTTTGTTGGTTTAACTTGCTGGTGCTCCTGCATGTAGATCACTTCTATCCAGTATTTTCATTGCTGAGTTATATGTAATAGTGTTGGGGAAATAGTTTGCAGATAATGAAGTAACCCTACAACTCCATGTCTTAGTTCTTATAGAACCTCATAGTTTGAAGACCAGCTCTCTTTTAAACTTGATTTTTTACTGCTTTTCCTTTGGCTATGCATTCTTAGTCATGTAGCAAATAATCCCATCTCCTGGTTTATATATAATTCTAGTAGTTATACCTTATAAGAGCAGTTATGTATGGGTGAATAAAGGTCTGTTCCTCTGCTGTTTGATGGTAGCCACTAGCTACAGATGGCTATTTAAATTTATATTGAAAACAAATGGGGCACCTGGGTGGCTCAGGCATTAAGCATCTGCCTTCGGCTCAGGTCATGATCCCAGGGTCCTGGGATGGAGCCCCACATTGGGCTCCTTGCTCAGCGGAGAACCTGCTTCTCCCTCTCCCTCTGCCCCTGCTTGTGTTCCCTCTGTTGCTGTCTCTCTGTCAAATAAATAAAATCTTCAAAGAAAAAGAAAACAATTAAAATTAAGTGAAAATTGAAATTCACGGGCACCTGGGTGGCTCAGTCGTTAAGCATCTGCCTTCGGCTCGGGTCATGATCCCAGGGTCCTGGGATCAAGTCCCGTGTGAGGCTCCCCACTCAGCTGCCTGCTGCTTTGCCTATTTGTGCTCTCTCTATCTCACTGTCAAATAAATAAAATCTTCTAAAAAAATTAAAATTCACTTCTTTAACCACCAGAATTACATTTCACATACTCAACAGCCACATGTGGCTAGTGGCTTCTATATTGGCCAGTGAAGACATGGAACATTTCCTTTATCACAGAATGTTCCGTTGGGCAACACTAGTCTATTTGGTAAAGAATAAAGAAGCAGGGTTATGTAATATACCAGATTATATGCTGATTGACACTCCTGATTGAAATAATGAAAGTGTTGGATGGATTTTTTTTTCTTAATTTAAGAGCCTTATTGAGCTGATATCTTAAAAAAAGGGCATCTGCAGTTTTCAAACTGAAGTGAAAGAAGGAACCCTGTAAGTTAGATTAAATGTCAAAGCTGGAACTTCTCCAAGAGTTGCTAAGAAACTTGGGGAATTGAGTTTCTGATTTGGCTTTATGGAATATAGGGCACAGAGGCAAATCTTAGGGTCCACCCAAAGTAGAAGTCTATTAGGACATCTCCTCATAAGACTGGGATTCTTAAGGGCTACGCCCTTGGTGGCAAGGTGAACTAAAAAGAAATCTCACCCTGAAGAAGGGGGCATAGATAAAACTTGTGTTTTTTGAACTTGGTACTAGATAAAAAAGAAATCTCCTCTAAAAATATGTAAGCCAGCTCTCGCATGGATTTTAGTCCATATTCATACTACCTTTGTGGTCTGGAAAATTTCAATCAGATCATTTAATTGAAGTGACCTCATTCTAATAATACTCTTAGGTGCCTGGTGATGAAAATGCATATCCTTTCTGTAAAACCTCAAATTCAAACTCAAAAAAACTCCCACAAAAAAATAGATAAAAAATGAGTCGCTCACAGACAAAAAATCACAATACACAAGACAGTGAGGCTCACATTCATTTGCAATACTAGAAATACAAATTAAAACCCAAATGAAACATAGTTGCACACAACCAGCTCAATAAGATTTAGAATATTTGAAGATACTAAATGATAACTAAGATGTAGAAGAACCAGGACTTTCATCCACTGTTTGTTTGGGTGTAATGGTACAACTTTAGAAACAAGTTTAGTAGACAAGCGGAGCAAGATGGCGGAGGAATAGGAGACTTGGGTTTTGTCTGGTCTCAGGAATTCAGCTGAATAGGGATCAAACCATTCTGAACACCTACGAACTCAACAGGAGATTGAAGAGAAGAATAGCAACAACTCTCTGAACAGAAAAGCTACCACTTACTGGAAGGTAGGACGTGCGGAGAAGTGAATCTGAGGCGATATTCGGGAGGAGAGACGGCGGGGGAGGGGCCTCCGTTGGCCACTTCTGGCAAATGATAGAACCGCGGAGCACAAAATCAGAACTTTCAGAAGTCGGCTCTGCTGAGGGACATCGCTCCAGTGGCTAAGCGGGGGGGTGGGACCCTCGCGGGACAGTGTGGTCTCAGGACCCTCAGGGTCACAGAAAGACTGGGGGTGCCTGAGTGCGGCAGAGCTCCCAGGTATCAGAGCAGGGAAGCCGGCTGCAGAGATGGAGCCGAGGCATGGGCTCTCAGCTTGGGGTTGCCATAAACCGTGATCCAGGGCCCAGTCGGGCCACTGCTCCTCCAGCAGGGACCCAACAAGCGGCAGAGTCAGGGAGACTCCCCTTCCTTCCCCGGGAGGAGCGGCGCGGGAGTGCACCACAGGGATCTGCTGGGTTTGGAGACTCCACGCGGGGTCGGGTGCCAGAGATAGAAATGCTCGGTCACAGGCCAGGGGAGCATGGAGTGTGGCCGGAGACCGGGGAGATGGGAGTGACTGCTTTCTCTGGGGGCGCACTGAGGAGCGGGGCCCCGAGTTCTCAGCTCCTCTGGGCGGAGATTGTGAGGCCACCATTTTCACTCTAGTCCTCCAAAGCTGTACCGAGAGCTTGGAGGGAACAAAAACACTGGGGAGCAAAGCAGAGCAGCTTGCTCAGCCCGGACTCACAAGGGCGGGGCAATTCCGCCTCCAGCAAAGACATTTGGGAACCACGGCAACAGGCGCCTCCCCCAGAAGATCAGCACAAACAGCCAGCAAGTCAAGACCAAGTTTACCGATCAAGGAGAACGGGAGAACTCCACCGTTAGGGGAATACTGCACATAAAATTCATGGCTTTTTTACCATGATTCATTAGTTTTTCAAAGTTGATTTTTTTTAACTGTTTTTTTCTTTTTTTGAATTGTTCTTTTTCCTTTTTCAACCAACATCTTATCAATCCCTTTTTAAAAAAAAACATTTTTTTATTTTTCATTTTTTAGAGTCATATTTTATCCCTTCATAGTAGTTACCCTTATTTTTGGCATATATATATAAGTTGTTCTCTCTTTAAAATTTTGAGATACAGTTTCTTCTAACAGATCAAAATATACCCTAAATCACTAGTGTATGGCTTTGTTCTAGTCTCCTGCCTGATCACATTCTCTCCCTTTTTGTTTTTTCTTTTCTTCTTTGATTTTTGATCTTCTTCTTTCCTTTTTCAAACAACTTCTTATCTTATTATAAAATCTTTTATAATTTTCATCTTTACAGTCATCTTCCATCACTTCATTGTATCAACCCTTATTTTGTACATATATAAGTCTTTCTTCTTTTAAAATATTAGGAGGTACTTTCTTCTAAAAGACCAAAATACACTAGTGTGTGGCACTGATCTACACACTAGTCTGATCATATTTGAACATATTCTGTTTTTATTTGTTTTGTTCTGTTTTTGTTTGTTTTTATCTTTTTCTTTTTCTCTCTTTTTTTTTCTCTTTCTTTTTTCTTTCTTTCCCTTTCTTTTCCCCTGGTTTCAGGTGTTTTCTGATTTGTATAGAGTATATTTGCTGGGGACGTTGTTAACCTGTTAACAGTTTGTACTCTCATTCATCTATTCTCCTCTGGACAAAATGACAAGATGAAAAAAATCACCTCAGCAAAAAGAACAAGAGGTAGTACCATCTGCCAGGGACTTACTCCATACGGACATTAGTATGATGTTCGACCTAGAGTTCAGAATCATGACTTTAAAGATACTACCTGGGCTTGAGAAAAGCATGGAAGTTATTAGAGACACCCTTTCTGGAGAAATAAAAGAACTAAAATCTAACCAAGTTGAAATCAAAAAGGCTATTAATGAGGTGCAATCAAAAACTGGGGACACTAACTGCTAGGATAAATGAGGCAGAAGAGAGAATTAGTGATATAGAAGACCAAATGATGGAAAATAAAGAGGCTGGGAAAAAGAGAGAGAAACAACTACAGGATCACGAGGGCAGAATTCGAGAGATAAGCGGTATGATAAGATGAAACAACATTAGAATAATTGGGATCCCAGAAGAAGAAGAAAGAGAGAGAGGGGCAGAAGGTATATTGGGGCAAATTATAGCAGAGAACTTCCCTAATGTGGGGAAGGAAACAGGCATCAAAATCCAGAAGGCACAGAGAACCCCTCTCAAAATCAATAATAATAGCTCAACACCCCGACATCTAATAGTAAAACTTACGAGTCTCAGAGACAAACAGAAAATCCTGAAAGCAGCTCGGGAGAAGAGATATGTAACCTACAATGGTAGAAACATTAGATTGGCAACAGACCTATCCAGAGAGATCTGGCAGGCCAGAAAGGACTGGAATGATATCTTCAGAGCGCTAAACGAGAAAAACATGCAGCCAAGAATACTATATCCAGCTAGGCTGTCATTGAAAATAGAAGGAGAGATAAAAAGCTTCCAGGACAAACAAAAACTAAAGGAATTTGCAAACACGAAACCAGGCCTCCAAGAAATATTGAAAGGGGTCCACTAAGCAAAGAGAGAGCCTAAAAGCAGCATAGATCAGAAAGGAACACAGACAATATACAGTAACAGTCACCTTACAGGCAATACAATGGCACTAAATTCATATCTTTCAATAATTACCCTGAATGTAAATGGGCTAAATGCGCCAATCAAAAGACACAGGCTATCAGATTCGATTAAAAGAACAAGACCCATCAATATGCTGTCTGCAAGAGACTCATTTTAGACCCAAAGACACCACCACATTGAAAGTGAGGGGTTGGAAAACCATTTACCATGCTAATGGACACCAAAAGAAAGCTGGGGTGGCAATCCTTATATCAGGCAAATTAGATTTTAAAACAAAGACTGTAATAAGAGATGAGGAAGGACACTATATCCTACTTAGAGGGTCTATCCAACAAGAAGATCTAACAATTGTAATTATCTATGCCCCGAACATGGGAGCAGCCAATTATATAAGCCAATTAATAACAAAAGCAAAGAAACACATTGACAACAATACAATAATAGTGAGGGACATTAACACCCCCCCTCACTGAATTGGACAGATCATCTAAGCAAAAGATCAACAAGGATATAAAGACTTTAAATGACACACTGGACCAAATGGACTTCACAGATATATTCAGAACATTCCATCCCAAAGCAACGGAATACACATTCTTCTCTAGTGCCCATGGAACATTCTCCAGAATTGATCACATCCTAGGTCACAAATCAGGTCTCAACTGGTACCAAATCATTGGGATTATTACCTGCATATTTTCAGACCACAATGCTTTGAAACTAGAACTCAATCACAAGAGGAATGTCGGAAAGAACTCAAAAACATGGATGCTAAAGAGCATCCTACTAAAGAATGAATGGGTTAACCAGGAAATTAAAGAAGAATTTAAAAAATTCATGGAAACCAATGAAAATGGAAACACAATGGTTCAAAATCTTTGGGATGCATCAAAGGCAGTCCTAAGAGGAAAGTATATAGCAATACAAGCCTTTCTCAAGAAACAAGAAAGGTCTCAAATACACAAACTAACCCTACACCTAAAGGAGCTAGAGAAAAAACAGCAAATAAAGCCTAAACCCAGCAGGAGAAGAGAAATAATAAAGATCAGAGCAGAAATCAATGAAATAGAAACCAAAAGAACGGTAGAACAGATCAACAAAACTAGGAGGTGGTTCTTTGAAAGAATTAACAAGATTGATATACCCCTGGCCAGACTTACCAAAAAGAAAAGAGAAATGACCCAAATCAACAAAATCATGAATGAAAGAGGAGAGATCACAAGCAACGCCAAAGAAATACAAACAATTATAAGAACATATTATGAGCAACTCTATGCCAGCAAATTAGATAACCAGGAAGAAATGGGTGCATTCCTAGAGACATATCAACTACCAAAATTGAAACAGGAAGAAATAGAAAACCTGAACAGACCTATAACCACTAAGGAAATTGAAGCAGTCATCAAAAATCTCCCTACAAACAAAAGCCCAGGGCCAGATGGCTTCCCAGGGGAATTCTCCAAACATTTCAAGAAAAATTAATACCTATTCTCCTGAAACTATTCCAAAAAATAGAAATGGAAGGGAAACTTCCAAATTCATTTTATGAGGCCAGCATTACCTTGATCTCCAAACCAGACAAAGACCCCATCAAAAAGGAGCATAACAGACCAATATCCTTGTTGAATATGGAGGCAAAAATTCTCACCAAAATACTAGCCAATATGATCCAACAGTACATTAAAAGGATTATTCACCATGACCAAGTGGGATTTATCCCTGGGCTGCAAGGTTGGTTCAACATCCTCAAATCAATCAATGTGATACAATATGTTAACAAAAGAAAGAACAAGAATCATATGATCCTCCCAATAGATGCAGAAAAGGCATTTGACAAAGTACAGCATCTTTCTTGATCAAAACTCTTCAGAGTATAGGGATAGAGGGTACATACCTCAATATCATAAAAGCCATCTATGAAAAACCCACAGCGAATGTCATTCTCAATGGGAAATAGCTGAGAGCTTTTCCCCTAAGGTCAGGAACGTGGCAGGGATGTCCACTATCACCACTGCTATTCAACATAGTAGTAGAAGTCCTAGCCACAGCAATCAGACAACAAAAAGAAATCAAAGGCATCCAAATTGGCAAAAAGGAAGTCAAACTCTCAGTCTTTGCAGATGATATGATACTGTATGTGGAAAACCCAAAAGACTCCACCCCAAAACTGCTAGAACTCATACAGGAATTCAGTAAATTGGCAGGATATAAAATCAATGCACAGAAATCAGTGGCATTCCTATACACCAACAACAAGACAGAAGAGAGACAAATCAAGGAGTCGATCCCATTTACAATGCACTGCAAACCATAAGATACGTAGGAATAAATTTAACCAAAGAGGCAAAGGATCTGTACTCAGAAAACTATAAAATACTCATGAAATAAATTGAAGAAGACACAAAGAAATGGTAAAACGTTCCATACTCATGGATTGGAAGAACAAACATTGTGAAGATGTCAATGCTACCTAGAGCAATCTACACATTCAGTGCATTCCCCATCAAAATACCATCCACTTTTTTCAAAGAAATGGAACAAGTAATCCTAAAATTTGTATGGAACCAGAAAAGACCCCGAATAACCAGAGGAATATTGAAAAAGAAGAGCAAAGCTGGCGGCATCACAATTCCGGACTTCCAGCTCTATTACAAAGCTGTCATCATCAAGACAGTATGGCACTGGCACAAAAACAGACACATAGATCAATGGAACAGAATAGAGAGCCCAGAACTGGACCCTCAAGTCTGTGGTCAACTCATCTTTGACAAAGCAGGAAAGAATGTCCAATGGCAAAAAGACAGTCTCTTCAACAAATGGTGTTGGGAAAATTGGACAGCCACATGCAGAAGAATGAAAGTGGACCATTTCCTTACACCACACAAAAAATAGACTCCAAATTGTTGAAAGACCTCAATGTGAGACAGGAGTCCATCAAAATCCTAAAGGAGAACACAGGCAGCAACCTCTTCATCCTCAGCCGCAGCAACTTCTTCCTAGAAACATCGCCAACGGCAAGGGAAGCAAGGGCCAAAATGAACTATGGGGATTTCATCAAGATAAAAAGCTTTTGCACAGCAAAAGAAACAGTCAAAAAAACCAAAAGACAACCCACAGAATGGGAGAAAATATTTGCAAATGACATATCAGATAAAGGGCTAGTATCCAAAATCTATAAAGAACTTATCAAACTCAACACCCAGAGAACAAATAATCCAATCAAGAAATGGGCAGAAGACATGAACAGTCATTTTTCCAAAGAAGACATCCAAATGGCCAACAGACACATGAAAAAGTGCTCAACATCGTTGGCATCAGGGAAATCCAAATCAAAACCTCAATGAGATACCACCTCACACCAGTCAGAATGGCTAAAATTAACAAGTCAGGAAAGACAGATGTTGGTGGGGATGCGGAGAAAGGGGAACACTTCTACACTGTTGGTGGGAATGCAAGCTGGTGCAGCCACTCTGGAAAACAGTATGGAGGTTCCTCAAAAAGTTGAAAATAGAGCTACCATATGATCCAGCATTTGCACTACTGGGTATTTACCCCAAAGGTACAAATGTAGGGATCTGAAGGGGTACGTGCACCCCAATGTTTATAGCAGCAATGTCCACAATAGCCAAACTGTGGAAAGAGCCAAGATGTCCATTTACAGACGAATGGATAAAGAAGAAGTGGTATATATACACCATGGAATATTATGCAACCATCAAAATGAGTGAGATCTTGCCATTTGCAATGACGTGGATGGAACTGGAGGGTGTTATGCTGAGTGAAATAAGTCAATCAGAGAAAGACATGTATCATATGACCTCACTGATATGAGGAATTCTTAATCTCAGGAAACAAACTGAGTGTTGCTGGAGTGTTGGGGGGTGGGAGGGATGGGGTGGCTGGGTGATAGACATTGGGGAGGGTATTGCTATGGTGAGCAC
The DNA here is from genome assembly GCF_037043125.1 of Eumetopias jubatus. NCBI lineage: Eukaryota > Metazoa > Chordata > Mammalia > Carnivora > Otariidae > Eumetopias > Eumetopias jubatus. The sequence goes on from NW_028274815.1 coordinate 102,247,571, forward strand.
TGTGAATTGTGCAAGACTGTTGAATCACAGATCTGTACTTCTGAAACAAATAATGCAATATATGTTAAGAAAAAAAATGAAGAAAATAGTAGGAGGGGAAGAATGACGGGGGTAAATCGGATGGGGAGACGAACCATGAGAGACGATGGACTGAAAAATAATCTGAGTGTTCTAGAGGGGAGGGGGGTGGGGGGATGGGTTAGCCTGGTGATGGGTATTAAAGAGGGCACATTCTGCGTGGAGCACTGGGTGTTATGCACAAGGAATGAATCATGGAACACTTCATCAAAAACTAATGATGTAATGTATGGTGATTAACATAATAATAAAAAAAGATGAAAAAAGAAACCAGTTTATTATCAAATGTGCTATTGAACCTATGCATTTCTGTAAGGTAATAACCCATGCCAAGAGAAAATTGTGCACTCCTGTAAACGAATATGTATATAAAAATGTTCATGGCAGCATGATTCATGATAGCCAAACAGTGAATCTTCATAATAGCAGACTGAATCAATAAATTGTAATATATCATGCAATGGAATAAAATTCAGCAGTGAAAGTGATTAAATGACAGCCACATACCTCAATGTGGATGAACCTCAAAAACAGTGTTGAATGAAAGAAACAATCTTAGAATAATATTTATAGCATAATTCTATTTGTGTAAGTTCAAAACCAAGCAGAACAAAATTGTAAACATATATAACTTAAGGATCACCACATCAAAAACTAATGATGTACTGTATGTGACTAACATAACAATAAAATTAAAAAAATTTAAAAAATTATTCAACAAATATTTAATGAAAATTTGACAATATAGAAAAATAAAAAAAAGACAATAAAAACATATATAACTTAAATATAATTATGTACAAAGGATATATATCTACCATATGTACATTAGAGTTATAAATGATAAATGCAGATATGCCTTAAATACATATGTATTTCATACCTTGTATATTTGATCTATTAAATAATAGTGAAAGTTCTGAATGAAGTACAATACCAAGGATCATCTGAGTAATAAACAGCATGCTGGAATTTTCACCCGTGTCTGCAAGGTGAATTGGCTGCTTCTTTCATGTATATTCCTCAGCATATATTCTAAGAAGTGGCTTTCCCTCCTTACCTCTTCCTCTGCCATCAACATTTCTTAATATATCTTCTATATGCCAGAAATCTGTAGACATCTCTTTTCCTGTAACTGTAATCTCACTCCCTATTCTCTTCACTGTTTTAGGATAATACAATCACACACATACACACAAACTGACCCAAGAGGATAGAGATAATTCAGGGCACAGAGAGAAAGAAACATACCAATTTAAGAAGATATTGTATTCTAAATAGAGACCAAAATGATCCTTTTTAAATTTAATTTCAATTAGCCAACACATAGTACATCATTAGTTTCAGATTTAGAGTTCAATAATTCATCAGTTGCATATAACACCCAATGCTCATCACATCACATGCCCTCCTTAATGTCCATCACCCAATTACCTCATACCCCCACCCACCTCCCCTCCATCAACCCTCAGTTTGTTTCCCAGAATTTAGAGTCTCTCATGGTTTGTCTCCCTCTCTGATAACTTCCCATTCAGTTTTCCCCCTTTCCCCTATGATCCTATGTGCTGTTTCTTATATTCCTCATATGAGTGAAAACTTATGATTATTGTCTTTCTCTGATTGACTTATAAAATGAATCTTTCATTAAAAAAGGGGGAAAATGAAAAAATTTCTCAAAATGTTGAGCAACATGAAAAGGATATGGAATGTTTTAGAGAAATCAAGACAGAGATCTACCCAGGAGATCTAACAGCCAGCAAGTAGTAGTGCCCCAAAGATAGAGGAAATGAAGCAGGTCTCAATGACTTGAGAAGCAATGAGGGTATTTTTCAGAGCTGAAGGGGAATAGAATTCTTTAAATAGAAAAGCTTTCCGTTCACATTCTGACTGTCAAAAATGTCAGAATGCTAAAGATAAGGAGAACAAAAGGAATTTTGGCAACAGACTTATCATTGGAAACATCACATACTAAAAAAATAATGGAAAAATGCTTCCAGATTTCTCTATCCATCAGTCTGCCCACTCATCCATCCATCCATCCATCCATCCACCCACCCATCTGTCCATCCACCCACATTAACTCATCTTTCCTGAAATTTTTTTAGTACATATATTTCCAAAGCGATTTCCTTATAGTAATTGTCATGTACATTTTAAACAGATCAGTGATGTCTTTTTTTAAATATGAACAATATTATTCCATACTCTAGTATGGCATTTACTGGTCTGTTTTCATATCTTATATTGGGACTTGTTTTATCCCAAATCCCTTGTGATTTGTTTTACCTAAAATCAATATTTATAATACGTGTGATTCTGAAACTTACTTTTTTTATTTAACATATAAACAATACAATGTCAATACAGATCTAATATTTCCTTGTAGACATTAACTACAATTTAGTCAACTGTTTGCTCATTAAGAGTCATTCCACTTATTTCTAGGAACCATGTGTTAGTATCTTAGAGTCACAGAAACCCAGAGAATTAACAAGTATCCAGAGTGGGTGGGGAGCTGGTGATATCCAAATTATCATAGTGTATTTTAAGAGTTTGCACTGTGTGTGTCACTCTCTATTCTGTATAGAATTCTGGCATCTCTGGCACCTGTTTATTACTGGAAAATACATCTCCAGGTAACAGCTTAGCTTTCCTTCTAGAGAAGGGTACATGAATTATCACGGTGCAAGGCTATATTTTCCTTCTCAAATGGACTTTCAACTACTCTTAACTCACTTTTGCTTCCTAAGCAAGTCACCAGAATGACATATTTTACAGATTTCTATCTTGCTTTTGAATAGGAAAATATAATTTCTGACTCCCCAAACAAGTAAGCTTAAGTATATACTTCTTAGAGCTTATCTGGGTAAGATATGATGAATAGTAATTAATTTTGTTTCCTAAGCTAATTACAGAAAGTTATATGCTGCCTTTTTTACATAAGCTCTACTTCCCCGACAGATAGGAGGACACGCTTCAGCAAGCACTATATTACCTCTCGGAGTGAGAAATAAATGCAGCCAAATGGGTTTTATTTCCAAAACAAATTTTATGAACCATGAACTTAATTGAAAAAATATTCTTTAAAGAATTTACAATAAATTCTTTTAAATGTATAAATATGTCATTTGAGCATAATACTGGCTTCTTCTGCAGCAGGCCCTTTAGCCTTTTTAAATTACAGACTTCTTTTTAAACACACCACTGCTGTATCTTTTTCCACTGACTTTTCAGAATTTTTTACCATAATTTAGCCTCTGAGATACAGCCAACTATTAATGTATTAATTTTATAGCATTCATTCTCTCTTACAAAAGTCATTAATTTTTTAAATCTAAGCTTATTATTTTGTCTTTACTGTAGGTTTTTATTGCTTTTATTGCTCACCCTTATGCCCTTTCCAACCATTATTTCCGCCATTTTATTTTGATTGATTTCTCAGGTAATGTATGGGAGTGTTATGATTTGTTAGTTTGTTTTTTCCAGGGAGGTTGCGTGAATGTTACCTTTTCAGTGCCCTAGAATTTTTTTAAACTAAGTTATAACTGACATACAATAAGATGCAGAGATGCCACATTTTCAGATTGATGAGTTTTTGACAATTGTGTGATATAGGTAATCACCACCAGAAATAATATGCAGAACATCTGCATCCCTCAGAAATTTCCCTCATGCAACTTTCTAGTCCATTCTCCACACTTCCCTTTATTTCCTTCCCCCAAAACCCACTATTTGATTTCTATTTCCACAGATTAACTTTCCCAGAATTTGGACTTCAAATAAATGGGATCACATGGTACATACTCTTATCTGGCTTCTTTAACATTATATTTTTGAGATTCAACCATGTTATTGTGTCTAGCAGTAGCTCATTTTTTTAAATTGTTAATTAATATTCCATTATGTATATACTGAAATTTGTTTATCTAGTTTTTTGTTGATGGACGTTTGGGTTATTTCCAGCTTTTCAATATATTCTTAGCAATATTTTTCCTTCCTTCTCTCCTTCCTTCCTTCCCTCCTTCCTTCCTTCCTTCCTTCCTTCCTTCCTTCCTTCTCTCCTTCCTTCCTTCCCTCTTTCCTTCCTTCGTTCCTTCATTCCTTCCTTTTATCCTTTTAGAGAGAGAGAGAGGTTGTGAGCGTGTGCACACACACACATGCACATGTGAACAGGGGGAGGGGCAGAGGGAGAGGGAGAGAGAGAGAATCTCAAGCAGACTCCCTACTGAGCATGGAGCCTTATGTGGAGCTCAATCTCATGGCCTGAGCTGAAATCAGGAGTAAGCTGCTTAATCAAGTAAGCCAGTCGGGTGCTCCAGCTGGCAATATTTTTACCCAAGTCTTCTTGTGAATATATGTTTTCATTTCTCTCGGGTAAGTATCTGGGAGTGAAATTACTGGATCATAAGGCGAACTTTATAAGAAATTGCCGAACAACTTTGAAACATGATTGTTCCACTTTCTACTTCAATGAATAGTATACAAAGGTTCCAGTTGCTCCACATCTTTGCTATTTACTCTGACAGTGCATCCCATGATAATTGTAGTAGCTACCTGGTTGTTCTGTCTTTTCTTTTGACTTTTTCAATTTCGCCTGCTCTAATTGATTCTACACGGTACTCCAAGGTTCACCGTCCTAAGACTCAGCTCTAATGAGATAATACTCAGCTCAACTTCTTTCAATGGTGTTTCAGTTATTACCTTAGCCTGACACTGAAGGTTCTCTGTGATCTTACCATTAGTAAATTTTTAATTTTATCTCCTAATCTCTGGTACATAAATTCCACACACCTCACATTCCAGCCAAACTAGCTATAGCTGGTTGTTCCCCAAACCTGCTAGATGATTTCTCCCTCTGATTTTCTTCACACTGTTCCCTACCCTCAAACCCTTCCCTGACATCACTCAGCCCCTTAGGCTGCCCATTCCCTAGCACTCAGCTCACACTGTAACTTTTTTTTTAAAGATTTTATTTATTTATTTGACAGAGACAGTGAGAGAGAGAACACAAGCAGGGGAAGCGGGAGAGGGAGAAGCTGACTCCCTGCTGAGCAGGGAGCCCGATGTGGGACTTGATCCCAGGACCCTGGGATCATGACCTGAGCTGAAGGCAGATGCTTAACGATTGAGCCACCCAGGGGCATACTCTGTAACTTTTTATGACATCCACTCCTCCAAACATGAAATTGAACTTGAGAATTTTTTTAGAATTTGAGTTTTTGACTTTGTTTTAGGATTTGCACTTTCATCTTTTATTATAGTTCATTTCCTGTATGTATTTAGGTTCCTTCATAGTTGCAAACTAGTTTGAAGGCAAGGATATGTATCCTATTTCTTTGTTTGCCATGGGCCCTGAATAACTCTTCATTGAAGGACTGAATAAGCTGAAAGTGCTGTAAGTGGAGATGTGAGTGCTGTTCATGATCAGTGGTGGCCACTCTTTTTTAACTGAATTTTGTCTTGCTGTTCGCTTATTTAAAACTAGTTATTTAGAGAGGCTTTCAGACCTACTTACCAGACACTGTATAAAAAGTAGCAGAAGTGAAAAAGTATGGGCTTTGGAGTCAGACATACCTGTGTTTCTGCCTCATTAACTGTGAGACCTTGAACAAGTCACTGAGTAGTTCTGGAGCTTAAATTTTCTTTCTTTCTTTTTTTTTTTATCAAGTAAGAATGATAGTACTTCATTGTCTTGTTGTGACAATTAGATGAAAGAAGTTCTCAAAACATGTTAGAGTTTTCTTCTTTTATTTAACACAGAATGCTGATCCACAAATCAAACTTTTAAAATTCTCTTTAATAATTGTTCTTTATGTAAAATTTAAAAGACAGTTAGGAGGACATTCACTATGGCCCCATATTGGCAACAATGAACGTAACCTAAGGATAGCGTGAGTTACATTTCCACCTTCTAAAATACCACAGGGACCAGGCCCTGCCCCAGGCTTACCAAGAGGAGACACATCATCCCTACTATCCAGGAGAGTCAGCCAATGCCCCTTCCCATCTTATTAAAGAATTGAGACAAGTGGTAGATTCGTAAGAAGTGTGGGTCTCAACCTGGTGAAGCAAATGTTCATGATAAAGATGCTTTCTCATCTCCAAAGCCAAGTGATGGGATTTCTAACAGAATCACACACAAAGACCAGGGCTGCCTGCAAAAAGGAAAAGCTGGATCTCTTTCCCAGATAGGCATCTCCCAAGGCAAGTATCCTTGCCGTCTGCCCCACAGCCTGAGGAGGAAGAGAAAAGCAGGAGAGATAGCAAAGATCTATGGTGGAGATGTTCATACATCCACAACTGGGATACAGAATTTCCTGTGACATTACAGAAAAATGCCAGTTTTGCGTCATCTTGTCAATTCTCCACTGAAGATGGTTGCTCAAAAGATAAAGGCTGCCTACCAGGGACAAGTGTGTGGGGTTTTTTACCAGGAAGATATAATAAGGGAGAGCAGAAAGGGGTTGACATGAGCCATGACATCAGCAAATTGTGGGGTAGGGAGAACCCCAATAAGGCCTTTGAAAAATTTTGTGCATGTAACCTGTGAGCCGATGTCTGAAAGTCTCTTTCACTTGGGAGTGTATTGGTAGCCAGTCTGTGGTAACTCAGAAGCAGCAACCACCACAGAGAAGCAACAAAAACAAAAGGCCTTTATCATTTTCCCTGACCTGCTCTTCCTCATCCAACATCAGAGTAGCTGGAGACTAGAATGAATAGGACCAAGAGGGATTCCAGAGATAGACCGTGTCTTCCTCTTTACTGAGTCCAAGACGCCGAAGCAGAAGGAAAGAGCAGACCACAGTCTCATCCATTTTGAAGGCTCAACCTTTGGAGAAGGGGAGAGATGAGATTTAAATATGTATTTAATTTTTTTATTTTTTTATTGTTATGTTAATCACCATATATTACATCATTAGTTTTTGGTGCAGTGTTCCATGATTCATTGTTTGTTCATAACACCCAGTGCTCCATGCAGAACGTGCCCTCCTCAATACCCATCACCAGGCTAACCCATCCCCCTAACCCCCTCCCCTCTAGAACCCTCAGTTTGTTTTTCAGAGTCCATCATCTCTCATGGTTCGTCTCCCCCTCTGACATACGCCCCTTTTCTTCCTCTCCTGTTATCTTCTTCTTTTTCTTTTTTCTTAAAATATGTTGCGTTATTTGTTTCAGAAGTACAGATCTGTGATTCAACAGTCTTGCACAATTCACAGCGCTCACCGTAGCACATACCCTCCCCAATGTCTATCACCTAGCCACCCCATCCCTCCTACCCCCAACCACTCCAGTAACACTCAGTTTGTTTCCTGAGATTAAGAATTCCTCATATCAGTGAGGTCATGTGATACATGTCTTTCTCTGATTGACTTATTTCACTCAGCATAACACCCTCCAGTTCCATCCACGTCATTGCAAATGGCAAGATCTCATTCCTTTTGATGGCTGCATAGTATTCCATTGTGTATATATACCACATCTTCTTTATCCATTCATCTGTCGATGGGCATCTTGGCTCTTTCCACAGTTTGGCTATTGTGGACATTGCTGCTATAAACATTGGAGTACACGTACCCCTTCGGGTCCCTACATTTGTATCTTTGGGGTAAATACCCAGTAGTGCAATTGCTGGATCGAACGGTAGCTCTAATTTCAACTGTTTGAGGAACCTCCATACTGTTTTCCAGAGTGGTTGCACCAGCTTGCATTCCCACCAACAGTGTAGAAGGGTTCCCCTTTCTCCACATCCCCGCCAATATCTGTCGTTCCCTGACTTGTTAATTTTAGCCATTCTGACTGGTGTGAGGTGGTATCTCATTGAGGTTTTGATTTGGATATCCCTGATGCCAAGCGATGTTGAGCACTTTTTCATGTGCCTGTTGGCCATTTGGATGTCTTCTTTGGAGAAATGTCTGTTCATGTCTTCCGCCCATTTCTTGATTGGATTATTTGTTCTTTGGGTGTTGAGTTTGATAAGTTCTTTATAGATTTTGGATACTAGCCCTTTATCTGATAGGTCATTTGCAAATATTTTCTCCCATTCTGTCAGTTGTCTTTTGGTTTTGTGGACTGTTTATTTTGCTGTGCAAAAGCTTTTTATCTTGATGAAATCCCAATAGTTCATTTTTGCCCGGGCTTCCCGTGCCTTTGGCGATGTTTCTAGGAAGAAGTTGCTGCAGCTAAGGTCAAAAAGGTTGCTACCTGTGTTCTCCTTTAGGATGTTGATGGACTCCTGTCTCACGTTTAGGTCTTTCAACCATTTGGAGTCTATTTTTGTGTGTGGTGTAAGGAAATGGTCCAGTTTCATTCTTCTGCATGTGGCTGTCCAATTTTCCCAACACCATTTGTTGAAGAGACTGTCTTTTTGCCATTGGACATTCTTTCCTGCTTTGTCAAAAATAAGTTGACCATAGAGTTGAGGGTCCATTTCTGGGCTCTCGATTCTGTTCCATTGATCTATGTGTCTGTTTTTGTGCCAGTACCAAACTGTCTTGATGATGACAGCTTTGTAATAGAGCTGGAAGTCCGGAATTGTGATGCCGCCAGCTTTGCCTTTCTTTTTCAGTATTCCTCTGGCTATTCTGGGTCTCTTCTGGTTCCATACAAAGTTTAGGATTATTTGTTCCATTTCTTTGAAAAAAGTGGACGGTATTTTGATGGGGGATTGCATTGAATGTGTAGATTGCTCTAGGTAGCATTGACATCTTCACAATGTTGATTCTCCCAATCCATGAGCATGGAACGTTTTTCCATTTCTTTGTGTCTTCTTCAATTTCTTTCCTGAGTATTTTATAGTTTTCTGAGTACAGATCCTTTGCCTCTTTGGTTAGATTTATTCCTAGGTATCTAATGGTTTTGGGTGCAATTGTAAATGGGATCGACTCCTTGATTTGTCTCTCTTCTGTCTTGTTGTTGGTGTATAGGAATGCCACTGATTTCTGTGCATTGATTTTATATCCTGCCACTTGACTGAATTCCTGTATGAGTTCTAGCAGTTTTGGGGTGGAGTCTTTTGGGTTTTCCACATACAGTATCATATCATCTGCAGAGTGAGAGTTTGACTTCCTCTTTGCCGATTTGGATGCCTTTGATTTCTTTTTGTTGTCTGATTGCTGTGGCTAGGACTTCTAATACTATGTTGAATAGCAGTGGTGAGAGTGGACATCCCTGCCGCGTTCCTGACCTTAGGGGAAAAGCTCTCAGCCTTTCCCCATTGAGAATGATATTCGCTGTAGGTTTTTCATAGATGGCTTTTATGATATTGAGGTATGTACCCTCTATCCCTATACTCTGAAGAGTTTTGATCAAGAAAGGATGTTGTACTTTGTCAAATGCTTTTTCTGCATCTATTGAGAGGATCATACGATTCTTGCTCTTTCTTTTGTTAATGTATTGTATCACGTTGATTGATTTGCGGATGTTGAACCAGCCTTGCAGCCCAGGAATAAATCCCACTTGGTCGTGGTGAATAATCCTTTTAATGTACTGTTGGATCCTATTGGCTAGTATTTTGGTGAGAATTTTTGCATCCATGTTCATCAAGGATATTGGTCCGTAATTCTCTTTTTTGATGGGGTCTTTGTCTGGTTTTGGGATCAAGGTAATGTTGGCCTCATAAAATGAGTTTGGAAGTTTCCCTTCCATTTCTATTTTTTGGAACAGTTTCAGGAGAATAGGTATTAATTCTTCTTGAAATGTCTGATAGAATTCCCCTGGGAAGCCATCTGGCCCTGGGCTTTTGTTTCTTGGGAGATTTTTGATGACTGTTTCAATTTCCTTAGTGGTTATAGGTCTGTTCAGGTTTTCTATTTCTTCCTGGTTCAATTTTGGTAGTTGATACATCTCTAGGAATGCACCCATTTCTTCCAGGTTATCTAATTTGCTGGCATAGAGTTGCTCATAATATGTTCTTATAATTGTTTGTATTTCTTTGGCGTTGGTTGTGATCTCTCCTCTTTCATTCATGATTTTGTTGATTTGGGTCATTTCTCTTTTCTTTTTGATCAGTCTGGCCAGGGGTTTATCAATCTTGTGAATTCTTTCAAAGAACCAGCTCCTAGTTTCGTTGATCTGTTCTACTGTTCTTTTGGTTTCTAGTTCATTGATTTCTGCTCTGATCTTTATGATTTCTCTTCTCCTGCTGGGTTTAGGCTTTATTTGCTGTTCTTTCTCCAGCTCCTTTAGGTGTAGGGTTAGGTTGTGTATTGAGACCTTTCTTGTTTCTTGAGAAGGGCTTGTATTGCTATATACTTTCCTCTCAGGACTGCCTTTGCGGTATCCCAAAGATTTTGAACAGTTGTGTTTTCATTTTCATTGGTTTCCATGAATTTTTTTAATTCTTCTTTAATTTCTTGGTTGACCCATTCATTCTTTAGTAGTATGCTCTTTAGCCTCCATGTATTTGAGTTCTTTCCGACTTTCCTCTTTGGTTGAGTTCTAGTTTCAAAGCATTGTGGTCTGAAAATATGCAGGGAATGATCCCAATCTTTTGGTACCGATTGAGACCTGATTTGTGACCTAGGATGTGATCAATTCTGGAGAATGTTCCATGGGCACTAGAGAAGAATGTGTATTCCGTTGCTTTGGGATGGAATGTTCTGAATATGTCTGTGAAGTCCACTTGGTCCAGTGTATCATTTAAAGTCTTTATATCCTTGTTGATCTTTTGCTTAGATGATCTGTCCATTTCAGTCAGGGGGGTGTTAAAGTCCCCCACTATTATTGTATTGTTGTCAATGTGTTTCTTTCCTTTTGTTATTAATTGCCTTACATAATTGGCTGCTCCCCTGTTAAGGGCATAGATATTTACAATTGTTAGATCTTCTTGTTGGATAGACCCTTTAAGTAGGATATAGTGTCCCTCCTCATCTCTTATTACAGTCTTTGTTTTAAAATCTAGTTTGTCTGATATGAGGATTGCCACCCCAGCTTTCTTTTGGTGTCCATTAGCATGGTAAATGGTTTTCCACCCCCTCACTTTCAATGTGGTGGTGTCTTTGGGTCTAAAATGAGTCTCTTGCAGACAGCATATTGATGGGTCTTGTTTTTTAATCCAATCTGATAGCCTGTGTCTTTTGATTGGGGCATTTAGCCCATTTACATTCAGGGTAACTATTGAAAGGTATGAATTTAGTGCCATTGTATTACCTGTAAGGTGACTGTTAACTGTCTGTTGTCTGTGTTCGTTTCTGCTCTTTGCTGCTTTTAGGTTCTCTCTTTGCTTAGAGGACCCCTCTCAATATTTCTTGGAGGGCTGGTTTCGTGTTTGCAAACTCCTTTAGTTTTTGTTTGTTCTGGAAGCTTTTGATCTCTCCTTCTATTTTCAATGATAGCCTAGCTGGATATAGTATTCTTGGCTGCATATTTTTCTCATTTAGTGCTCTGAAGATATCTTGCCAGTCCTTTCTGGCCTGCCAGGTCTCTGTGGATAGGTCTGTTGCCAATCTAATGTTTCTACCATTGTAGGTTACATATCTCTTCTCCCGAGCTGCTTTCAGGATTTTCTCTTTGTCTCTGAGACTCGTAAGTTTTACTATTAGATGTCGGGGTGTTGACCTATTATTATTGATTTTGAGAGGGGTTCTCTGTGCCTCCTGGATTTTAATGCCTGTTTCCTTCCTCACATTAGGGAAGTTCTCTGCTATAATTTGCTCCAATATACCTTCTGCCCCTCTCTCTCTCTCTTCTTCTGGGATCCCAATTATTCTAATGTTGTTTCGTCTTATCGTATCACTTATCTCTCGAATTCTGCCCTCGTGATCCTGTAGTTGTTTCTCTCTCTTTTTCTCAGCCTCTTTATTTTCCATCATTTGGTCTTCTATATCGCTGATTCTCTCTTCTGCCTCATTTATCCTAGCATTTAGTGCCCCCATTTTTGATTGCACCTCATCAATAGCCTTTTTGATTTTGATTTGGTTAGATTTTAGTTCTTTTATTTCTCCAGAAAGGGTTTCTCTAATAACTTCCACGCTTTTTTCAAGCCCAGCTAGTATCTTTAAAGTCGTGTTTCTGAACTCTAGGTCCGACATCGTACTAATGTCCGTATTGAGTAGGTCCCTGGCTGACGGTACTACCTCTTGTTCTTTTTGCTGAGGTGATTTCTTTCGTCTTGTCATTTTGTCCAGAGGAGAATAGATGAATGAGAGAACAAAATGCTAACAGGTTTACAACGTCCCCAGCAAATATACTGTATACAAATCAGAAAAGACCTGAAACCAGGGGAAAAGAAAGGGAAAGAAAGAAAAAAGAAAGAGAAAAAGGAAAAAAAAGAAAAAAAAAGATAAAAACAAAAACAAAACAATACAAAATAAGCAGAATATGATCAAATATGATCAGGCTAGTGCATAGATCAGTGCCACACACTAGATTTTGGGCGTATTTTGGTCTGTTAGAAAAAAGTGCCTCCTAAAATTTTAAAGGAAGAAAGACATATATGTACCAAATAAGGGTTGATACAATGAAGGGATGGAAGATGACTGTAAAGATGAAAATTATAAAAGATTTTATAAAAGGACTTGGTAAGATAAGTTGTTTGAAAAAAGAAAGATTTAAGAAAAAAAAAAGGAAAAAGGGAGAGAATGTGATCAGGCAGGAGACTAGAACAAAGCCATACACTAGTGATTTAGGGTATATTTTGATCTGTTAGAAGAAACTGTACCTCAAAATTTTAAAGAGAGAACAACTTATATATATATGCCAAAAATAAGGGTAACTACTATGAAGTGATAAAATATGACTCTAAAAATGAAAAATAAAAAAAATTTTTTTTTTAAAAAGGGATTTATAAGATGTTGGTTGAAAAAGGGAAAAAGAAAAATAAAAAAAAGAAACAGTCAACAAAAATTAACTTTGATGAAATAATGAATCATGGTAAAAAAAAAAAAAAAAGCCATGAATCTATGTGCAGTATTCCCCTAGCGCTGGAGTTCTCCTATTCTCCTTGATCGATCAACTTGGTCTTGGCTTGCTGGCTGTTTGTGCTGATCTTCTGGGGGAGGGGCCTGTTGCTGTGGTTTCCAAATGTCTTTGCCGGAGGCGGAATTGCCCCGCCCTTGTCGCTCCGGGCTAAGCAAGCTGCTCCGGTTTGCTCTCAGGAGCTTTTGTTCCCTGCAAGCTATCGGTACAGCTTTGGAGGACCAGGGCAAAAATGGTGGCCTCCCAATCTCCACCCAGAGGAGCTGAGAACTCGGGGCCCCGCTCCTCAGTGTGCCCCCAGAGAAAAGCAGTCACTTCCGTGTCCCCGGTCTCCAGCCGCACTCCGTGCTCACCCGGCCTGTGATCGAGCGTTGCTATCTCTGGCACCCGACGCCGCGCGGAGTCTCCAAACCCAGCAGATCCCTGCAGTGCGTTCCCGCACCGCTCCTCCCCGGGAAGGAAGGGGAGTCTCCCCGCATCTGCTGCTTGTTGGGTCCCTGCTGGGGGAGCCGTGCCCCGACTGGGCCGCAGATCACAGTTTATGGCAACCCCGAGCTGAGAGCCCGCGACTCTGCTCCGTCTCTGCAGCCGGCTTCCCTGCTCTGATACCTGGGAGCTCTGGCGCACTCAGGCACCCCCGGTCTCTCTGTGACCCCAAGGGTCCTGAGACCACACTGTCCCGGGAGGATTCCACCCCCCGCTTAGCCACTGCAGCGACGTCCCTCCGCCGAGCCAACTTCTAAAAGGTCTGATTTTGTGCTCCGAGGTTCTATCACTTGCCAGAAGCGGCCGGCGGAGGCCCCTCCCCCGCCGTCTATCCTCCCGAATATCACCTCGGATTCACTTCTCCGCACGCCCTACCTTCCAGTAAGTGGTCGCTTCTCCGTTCAGAGAGTTGTTGCTACTCTCCTGTTCGATCTCCTGTTGAGTTCGTAGGTGTTCAGAATGGTTTGATCCCTATTCAGCTGAATTCCTGAGACCAGATGAAATCTAGGTCTCCTACTCCTCCGCCATCTTGCTCCGCCCCCCTAAATATGTATTTAAATTAAAACATTTTAAATGAACAGAATCTTGGCAATTGAAAGCGACTAGAAATTTATGGACTCTGCCCAGGAGGTACCTAAGGGACTGGACAGGGAACTCCAGTAGAAATCCAGGGAGATTCACAGTGTGGGAAAGAGAAAACCTTTTCTTGTTTTTGTCCCATTATGTTGAGACTTAATGAACTGGCCACCAATGCATTCAAAATAATAAAATTTTCACAAATTACCCTGTAAGTAGTCAGTAGAGCGACATAAAAGGGCATTTAAGAAAGAAAGAAAAAAAGAGTTTCACGATGATAAGCTACCTGCACAGTACACATTTTAAATGTTGATTTACTGAAAATAAATTTTATTGAGAATAGATTTCATATGGACTTTTGGCAGGTTTGTTTTTCGTTCGTTTGTATTTGGTTTTGTTTTTTTGAGCAGTTTCCTTCCTTCCTTCCTTCCTTCCTTCCTTCCTTCCTTCCTTCCTTTTTTAAGCCTTGTGAAGCAGATTCTGCTAGCTGCCTCCCCAACAGCCTGGATAATGGAGCCCATTTTGTTCAAGTTGGGCAATGCCGCGCCCCATGGGTTGGGTCTAACCAATCTAAACCGACTAGGTCCCTACTCCCTTTGCTGGCGACTGTTTTCAGGAACAGGCTGGGCGGTGGGTTGTGCCTACATCTGCTGGAAGGTGTCTGGAAGAGGTTTTTTGTTGTTGTTGTTGTTGTTTGTTTGTTTGTTTTCAGACCTCACAAAAATCCACAAGAAAAGCCACCTTCTCCCATCCCTCCTTCTCTGTTGTGTGGCAAGAAGGTGGTTCTTGGAGCTACCGCGGGCATCTCGCGCTCAGGAGGAAAGGTTCTGCTCACACCCTGCAGAGGGCAGGCTGCAAGTGGAAAAGAATTTTCATCTACGAAGGCATACGAGCTGCAGGACCAGACCAGGAGTAGCCTCCATGCTGTTGGCGGAGAGGCGGGTATGTGTCTTCCTCCTCGCAGATCGAAGACACTGGTTTCCCGTGCCTTGCGCAGGAAGCTCCAGCCCACACACTGGGCAAAGGGCCAATGTCCTCCCAGACCTGGGGGCCGCGGTGGTTAGGAAAGCTCCCTCGGAGACTGGACGCTGCTCTTAGCAGAGGCCCTTCTGAAATTGCTAGAGCTCAAGGCAATTAGTTGTGATTTGTTAGTGTCCACAAGCCAAAGATTATTGGTCTGCTCAGAACCAAGAAGGCCAGGGGTTTCACCCATGAAGAGCATCCGGGGCAATCGGCCACTGTGGTTGCTGTTCCTGACCCTGAGGGTCTTGAGGGCCTCAAAATTACTTCTGGTTAGAAAAAAAGAAAGCTTATTCTGTGCGCCGAGAAAATGCCGGATGACTAAGCTTGGGCTGACATCTTGTGGCTGAGTGTGAAATAGGCGCTTCAGGAAGAAATTCCCTTCACCCAGGGAATGAGTGGGAAGAGAGGGGCCCTGAGAACAGCAAATAATAAAAACCAATTAACTAAAAAACAAACAAACAAAAAACAAAAAAAAGACCAATTAATATTTTCTAATTGTCTGATGATATTCTTTAACTGCATGTTAAAGGATATCTATGAAAAGGTAATATTAAGAATATATATATTTGAATATTAAGAATATATATATATTATATATATGTCATATATATATTTGCTAATCTGATGGCACAGGTAGAAGTTATTCAAAAAATTACGAATTCTGCATCGAATTAACTTCTAGCAGATGGGAAATCCTTTTCCTTTTACTGTTTGGTGGTCCTTAATCTGAGCAGCCTATGGATGCTGGTAGGTATTTCTGAAAACACTTAGGAGTGTTAGACTTTTCCACAAACCCACCTGTGCCCCTGGTCACTTCATGTTCCAGGCCCAGGCTCAGGCTCAGTCCCTTTCCTCTGTCTCTTTCTTCAGGTCT
The DNA here is from genome assembly GCF_037043125.1 of Eumetopias jubatus. Taxonomy (NCBI): domain Eukaryota; kingdom Metazoa; phylum Chordata; class Mammalia; order Carnivora; family Otariidae; genus Eumetopias; species Eumetopias jubatus. Next base: position 102,263,523 of record NW_028274815.1, read on the forward strand.
GACATCTTTTTCACATTCTAGTTATTCCCTCTGGTCCGTTTTGCTGAAGAATGTGGACAGAGGATCCCTCCAATCATAATTAACAAAAGGGCTGTGGATTAAGCCGACTTTCCTGACACTTGAGGATAACATAAGGAAACTGCAGTGCATAAAAGGGAAACTTAAAAATAATACTCCAACTTTTATTTTCCTGGAATTCATCAGCTACCTTTTCCCTGTGATTTCTCTACTGGCCATAGCTCCTAGCATGATGCCATGTTACCAAGGTCTGTGCTTTGCTCCCAAAAGGGTCCAAGTTTTTAATGTCTTCCAGAGTGAAAAAACCCAAGTCCTGCCTCTGGTTCCTGTCTGAGGAAGCAAAGCAGTAATTCGCATCATATTAAGCTCTGCAGTGATGCACCTAGATCATCAGTGCAGAGAAGGGAGAAAGGGGTGATTGAATCAATTACCCCTGTCCCCCACTTCAGGTTTAGTATCTGGGAAGTATCTTAATCTGGGTGCTGACTCCATATTCATATTTATTTTGTGAAATATATTTGCACATTTCATTATATATGTTATTCTTCACCAGAAGAGTTTGCATGAAAAGTCTCATGCCTCTGAACCTCCAGGCACATTCACAGGGAAACACACATACAATGCAGCAGGTGGCACTTGGGAGAAGTAAAAAAATCAATTTTAGAGAAAAAGATACCACCTTTCTTCATGCATTTGAGCACAGTGTGAGTAAGTGTGTAAATCTACTTTATGTGCTTTTGCTAAGTAAACTAGGTCAAAAATCTATAAACACGGTAGACTTCCCAAATACAATGACAGTGACACCATTAGAAAACACTTAGGCTAGTTCTATGTTTAATATTCTCCCAAGTAGGAAGTTATCTAGAACCAATTTCAAGTGACAGAAATTAAAGAGGAGATTTAGTTGTCATTATTGCTGCATACTATCATTATAGCTACGTTAGTAGTTAGTGTTATGTGGATGTATTATTGGAAATACCACATACTTTCTAATTTTCTTGGAGGTCTTAAAGAACTTTAATTAAAATCTTCTCCACATTGGCGGTAGTCTCATAATACAGCCAGGTATAGTGGAAAGGAGAAAGTGGGTCAAGTCCATACCTTTCAGCAGTTGTAACAGGTCAGATGAACCACATAATCTCTCAAGCTGCTTTCTCTCCAGTGAGAAAATCTTTGCATCTGATGACCCTACAGCCTGGCAGTGAGAATAAAGGAAATGCTACACGTTTAAGTCCTCCAAAATCTTCATTCACAAGATATCTCTTGATGATTGCAGATCTATGTGGAGAAATGAAAGACTGAACATGTCCATGTTCTATAACTCTTACGGTAGCTTCATATTTCAAATTGCAAAATGCAATTGCTGCACCCCCATGTTCATAGCAGCATTATTTATAATAGCAAAGACATGGAAACCACCTAGGTGTTCATGGATGGATGAATGGATAAAGAAGTTGTGGTATATATATATATATACAGTACAATGTTATTCAGCCATAAAACACAAGGAGATCCTACCATTTACAACAACAGAGAAAGACAAATATCATATGATCTCACGTATATGTGGAAATGAAAAAGAAATCATAGAAAAAGAGATCAGACTTGTGGTTACCAGAGAGAGAGCAGGGTGGGGGGAGGAAGGTGGTCAAAATGTACAAAGTCCAGTTATAAGATAAAGAAGTACTAGGTATGTGACCCGTATGATGACCATGGCTAACACTGATGTAGGAGGTATAGGAACTATGTACACTTAAGAGAATAATTATGAAAGAGTTTTCATCACAAGGAGAAAATTTGACTTCGCTTCCTACTTTAAAAGAAGTATCAGATGACTCCTCCAGAAACCTGTCATAGGATGAACCTACTTACTCTTGGATAACAACATCCCTTGCAAGATCTTTTTTTTCTTTTTATTGTATCTATATGAGAAGACAGATGTCAGCTGAATTTATTGTGGTCATCATTTCACAGTATATGTAAATCAAACCATTACGCTGTATGCCTTAAACATATAATGATGTATGTCAATTATTTCTCTATAAAACTGGAAAACTGTAAGAATTCAATTGGCCTTTGATTAATGGTGCTTAATAATCTGCCACATGAAGTGAATTATATATATATATATATATGGCTTGTGCTGCATGGAAGTGAACTGGGAGTAAGATAATTCTTTCTTTACATTCAGCCCTGCATCCCTGCATCTGACATGTTAGTGCTCACCCAGTTTTCTCCCCTCCACCACATACCCGTAGCATCTAACTCCCAGCTCCTGTGTCATTGGGCTGGGGTTTTTTTTCTGGCCAGTGAGGCTGGCTCTGCCTGCTCATGGAAGGTGCTGCAGAGTCAGAGAATTAATGCCCCTTGAAGCAGCACTCAACCAGCTCCCTAGCCCCTGGAGAGAGATAACACTGAGGCTGTGTTCTACTCTGACTCTCTGGGCTCTCCAATAGGCTAGAGCTCCAGGTACTTCAGTGGTAGCTGGCCTGATGTCCTAACCATTATAGGGTGGCTTCACTTCTCTGTCTCATTTCTCCGCTGTCCTATTCTTGTTTCCTTTGCCTCTCAGGTACACTAATTGCCTCAAATCCCTGTCTTTTTCTTTTTTTAAAAAGTTTTCTTTATTATAGGGAAAATACACAGTAAAACAGAGCTGGAAGGTGGTGGGGTGGAAGACCTGGAAAAACTTAATTACCAAACAAGCTGCCCAAACATGGCTTCCTGTTGTGGAGGAGAGTGATTTGGCCCTTATCTTTCCCACTTTTCCTGTTTCACAGAAACCTGCTCTTTGCCAAACTGGGCCCAGAGAACCCCATTTTCCAATCTATTCTCTTCCTGGGGTTGGGAAATGTTGTATAGTTCTCGGGCTTTCAAGATACAGAAGACAGTATGGAGAAGGAAAGATGTTACAGTCTTTTGGTCCAGTGCCATCCCCAGCCCCATCCCTTAGTGTTTGTTGATGCCAAAGAGACAAACCGCATGGAATTGGGACAACTTAGGCAGCAGTATGCTGAGCCATGAGGCTGTGTTGGTGAGGAAGTGAGTGGCATCATACTTGGTGTGGAAGCTGGCCAGGAGGTAGAGGACAACAGGAGAGATGCTGAGGAATTTGTGGGAAGACATAAATTGCAGCCCGTAGTCCATCTGTTCCCAGTGTGTCAGTAGCCGAGCCTTTCCTTGGCCAGGGACTCAAAGGGTGTTCTTTTCACTGTATGTAAGAAAATATACGTAGCCAAGTTATGGATGACATTGGTCAGGGTCCAGACAACAGGAATGCTGAAGAAGGGGATGCTGAGTAGAACCACATGCAGCAGTCCTACCAAGATGGTGTAGGCCAGCCAGATGCCCCAGCTATTCATCACTCGAGTGTTGGGGTTTACTTCGCTGTGTGCCACCCCCACATTCTTCCTACCACACTGGGGGGATCAGGCAGGAGTCCAACTCAAGTTCCTTTCAACCTCTCTGACTTTGTTGCCCCGAGTTGTCTCCAGAATAGCCAAAATGAAAGAATGAAAGAACATCCCCCATCGTGCACAAAGGAAAAGCTGAAGACCTAGGGAAAAATAACTTAAAAATAACTTAAAAAATCCTCTCTGATCTTAGAAACATTAATGGTTATCATTAGTCTGATTCTTATGCTTCAACTATAAATCGAAGGAGTAGGCCTAGGCTTGGGGTAGGTGCTTCAAGCAGCAAGGGAAACTAATATCTCACTTTATTTTCCTGAAGAAGTTAATAGGGAATCATGAAGAGGGTACATTCACCATAATTTCAGAAGAGGGTCAGGGGAAACAGTCACGGAACCACTAAGAAGCAGGGAGAGGTAAAAGTACTTCTAATGCCCACCTTCTCCTCTGGGCTTCCCTGTCCTGTCTTTCATTCCCTTGGCATGTCTCTCATTCCCTTGGCATGTAAGCATAAGCAGGCAGCATCCCAGTTCTTTCTCTCAAGAGTCGGCTGCTGCCAAGTATTTGCCCATGGCCTTTGGATTGAGCTAAGAAGGGACCTGAGCTCACCATCTCAAGAGATGGAACCTGACCCCAATTCCAGGGGTGACTCTGATCTTCTGAACTTGACCCTTTTATATTATGCGAGCTCTAAAACTGATGATGCCTAGTTGGGAAGCAGACCTTGCCTGCCCCTCTTCACCTAAAATTCCCTAAACCCTAGTATTGGGTCCACCTGTGCTCCTCCCAGCTTCCCTCTCTAGTTCATCATTTGTAGGCTCTCTTCAAGGCTCTCTTTAGAGCTTCTCTCTAGGTATTTAACTCCCCGGAGCTCTACTTCTTTCCCTTACCCCATCTTTCGCCTCCCACCATTTTTCCTCAGCACCTCTTTCCAGTCTCTTGGCAACCTCTCCCCGCCCCTCCTTCAGAAGCCAGTCTCAAATCTCTGTCTTAACATTTGCCTCTGGTGGATCCCAAACTAAGACAAAGACCAACAATATTGGCTCTAATTTTTGACTCTTGAAATTGAGTTTATTGCCTAATTTATGGCTTTTTTCCCCTACTGTCCATGCCATGGGCCATGGATCAAAGGTTATAAGACTGAGTTGGGAATGGGGTACTGGTTTGTTTTGGTAGATACATGCATGTATCAAGAGCATATTTTCTAAAATTAATTGTTATTTTTTATTATTATGTTCAATTAGCCAGGAATCGTTACTGTTTAGTATCATCTAGGTTGCTCCTCCTCCCCAAATATGATTCTTTGGAGTTCCGTATAACCTCAAAGAAATAACTTTAGAATGTGTTCAAGATAACGAAATGTAGGTTTCCTTAAGGAAAAGAGATTTCCGAATGTGCTGATTTATCAGGGAGCCATGGACTATTTTAATAGGTGAGATTCTTTCTACTGTGTAATTCCTCTGTCTCTCCCATCAGTCACCTCCCCATTCTTTCCCTTCCTTTATCTCTCCACATTCCTTCCCTAATCTTTTGTCTTCCCAGGGCCCCCAACTACCCACCTCACTTATGACTCCTCTGGAAACATGTAATAGTACAAACATACTCTGGAATGACAGCATGCCTTGTAATATCTCTTGTTTGGCATTAAGTTAATTTAAAAGACTTTGGCTTCTGAGTACTTCATTAGCAAAAGCCTTGCTAATTAGAATGCTCTTTCATGGGATGGACTCTCCGGCAGTCATATGTTATATAGAGCTTGAGATAGGACACCTCAGGAACAAGTTTCCTAATGGAGACACACTGTGGCTAAATCAAAACACAGGAAAAGGGTAATATTTATTTTCAAAGGAATTACTTTCTTTTTTAATATCATAGCAGGCTCCATCTACTTTCAAGTAATTTCACGGAAAAGTAAGGACTGGCTTATAATCACCAAATCACTTAGAAACCAAACTCTCATAATCAAGATCCTACCATGAAATACGTTTTCTTAGTTCCAAGCAAGAGGAAGAGAAGACGTTCCATCCCTGAGCTGAGGGGATTTGGTCGATAATAGCGACATTAAGCCCAGGCTTCTCTTTCTAACTGGAATGCCCAGAAGAGATATTTATTTCTCTTGCTTTTTCTATTAAATAATCCAGGTTGATGTTTGAAGCACTCAGAGATCTTTTCAACATGGGTGGGACAGAGAAACAAAAGAAGGAAGCTTCTATTGTTACTGTTGATATTTTCTCTGGAATTGCAGAACCAGAAGGGGGTGTTTCATGGCCTCATAAAGCCTCTTCTGTAAAATTCAATAGGGAATCAGAATTTTCAGAATTCTGAAATACTCCCTTTGAGGAGGAGGGGCTGCTGTTTTATGGAGGTGACAGGACCTCTAAATTTTCTGTGGGGAAAGGAGTTTGCCACAAAAACATAGACTGTGTGACTAAAATATAGTTTGTTTTGCTGCTGTGAGCATATCCTAACTTTTAATGGTCTGAACTTCATTTCTTGGCAAAACATATCTTATGCTTTTTCTCAGTCAAGTATGTTTGCATAACCCCCTCACAAAAATACTAGAGTCTGAAATCTGCTGAGTACAGAAGGGCCCTTTGATGAGGAGGGAATCAGCAGCCCATGTGGTAAGAAGCCCACTTCCTACAACGTGGGAATTTTCCATTTGGTGGGATTTTGAGTCTCGGTGCACTTAAAGTGTTAATGTAAGTGTGTTCATGGAAAATGGCATTTTTCCACAACCTCCATGAACTGGAAAAGTTTTATTTTTATCTGCTTTGACCACAATTTTAAAGATCCTTAATCTCCTTATGTTCATAATTTTAGTATATCTCCATCAATCAAACATCCATAATAAACATTCTTTCCTTCTGCAGGAAATATAAAAAAATTAACAAATTCTGGGGAGAAATGGCCATTTTAGGTTTTCTAAACAAAGGTAGTGATTTTTTCTGTGCTATTTGAATCATTCACAGCTAAGAAAGAGAATGTGGGGGTGTTTAGGATACATCACTCACCGTAAAGTTATATATGTTCAAGCTGGGAGAAAATTGAAAGTTAGAGGTGAGACTTTCTATACTCTGAATTTTATTGAGACTTTCCCTTTTGTGTTCAATAGCCCTGCGAGTGTTAGGAAAACAGAGCTGTCACTTGTGTATCAAATACGCTCCATCCTTCGGACAGGCGTGTGCCAACGATCAATGACGTTTGATTCTCTGTGGGGCATTTTACTGTGTTCTCAAACTCCCAGGCTCTGGGTTTCCTTACTCTTCTATACTCTTAAGACAGAATTTATTTTGATCTCTCTCTTTCTCGTCTGAGCTATCGGCACAAATAAATAACACATATAACACACAAATATATATTTTTATCTTGAGTGATTTTTGAAAGTCTGATGTTACTAAGTGCTGCAAGAATATAGACCAATAAAAATTGACATACATCTCAAATGGACATGGGAATTATTATAAAACTCTGAAGGATAATTTACAATGTCTGCTAAAATTGAAAATTTACACATCACATGACCCATCAACTGTCCATTTATGTTTTCTGTATGCATAAAACGAGGATAATAATGATCTATTTTATTGGGTTGAAGTGAGGATGAAATGATTTAATATATCTGACATACTTAGAAGTTACACTTTGCAACTCTCAGTAAGTTGCAGGTTTTATTTCTAGTAGCTGTAGTCTCAATGTTGTCATTATTCGATATCACCCTAAAGAGACTCTTGCACATGTCCACAAGGAGACACGTATATGAGTGTTCACAAAAATATTGTTTTTAATAGCAAAAAAAAAATGTTGGAAAGAACCTAAATAATAAAAAATGGAATTGATAAAAAAATGCTGTATTCATACAATAAAACATTATATAAGAGCTAAATGTATCACTATGGATGAAACTCAAAAATATAATCCTGATTCAAGTAAAATGATTTGCAAAAAAAAAAAAAAAAAAACCCAAAACACCTAAATTGTGATAACAATTACATGTAGGCTATAAGTGTATAGAATATACTGGATGTTTTAGGGATGAAAATATATGTAGAAAAGTATAGAGAGACACATGAAAATAATAATCCCCAAAGTCTAGAGGGTTGTTACATTAAGTGAGGAGAAGGAGTTCTGTGATCAGGGATGAGACCACTAGGAGCTTCGACTGGATTGAAAATACTTTGTCAAGTCGGGTAGTGTGTAAATGCATGTTTGCAATATTATTCTTTATGTCTTTCAGTAAATATTAAATATTGCATAACCAAACACAAAAGCACCAAATAACAAAAGTAAAGAATGAATAACATATTCATGAACCAAATATTTATATATTTATTGAGAAAAATGTTTGTTTGTTAACTTGGTAAGGTGGCCCTTTGACTTGAATATATAAATGTTGTATGATGAGGTCTTGATTCAGTTTGAACACTTGCCAAGGAATTGAAGACAAGTGAAATCCAAAGGCACGATGAGAATTCATGTAGCAAGTATTACTAAAGGACATTCATAGGGGTAATAATGACAAGACAGTTTACCTGATGCTAATTACATCAACTGAGTGTAAATATAACTGCAGTGAAGCTAATCATTTCAATTTTTTGTTGTGTTCCCCCTACACTGCTCCTCCCGCCAACCTATGGCTGTTGTATATGTCTTTAGCACAATTCATTGTCCATACAGGTCTGGACTCCTCTCATTCTATGGTTGCCCATCTGGATGCCCATCACTGAATGCTTGTGCCAGTACTTTCTTTAACATTTAAAGCTCCTAGAGGGCTGGGATTACATTGAAAGCACCCATCATGGCCACTCATTCATCTAACAGATATTTAATGAGTGTCTACTATCTGCCTAGAACTGTACTACACAGAACCTAACCTCTGTCAATTGAGTCTTTATTAAACTACACCAGTAAGAGATGATGTTTAGACTAGGATAGAAAGACAAAAGAATAATAATGAACAAAGAACAGTAATAATAATGTTCTGAAAGACCTTTGGGTCCTCTGTCCACCTGCCTTACTTTAATCCCCAAGAGTCTGTGCCTTCTGTATTTTTAATTTTTTTCCAAAACCTGGAGCCTTTTACAATAATCTATAACATGGGTAACAATATTAAAAAATATAAGGGCACACTTTCAGTATAAAGAGTGAGAAACAGTTCTCACTGAAATCAGCTTCTTTTTTTACTCAACATTAGTCAAGGGACTGATTTAAAAAGCAGTCTTAAACACCAAGACTTAATTGCTCAAGTCCATAATATCCAGAGGAGTTAACATGGAGCTTATAGAAGGAGCATTTCCAACGTGTGACAGGCTCTGCCAGTGCTAAGGCCTCATCATGTAACCACAAGTGGGATTTCTGAAGTGGAAAGTTGCCTTTGGAAAATCTCTGCAGTCATGGTAAATGTTTGCCTTCCTCCATTAGCTCAGTAAGAATGGCAGGAGAAAGGAAGATTTTGGCAAATGAGAATATGAGGACTGCAATGGATCATCCAGTTCAGGGGTCTGGTGAACTTTCTGTATAGGCACAGATAGCAAAATCATCAGTTTTGTAGATTGTATGGTTTCTATGGCAACTACTAGGCTTGACCATTGTAGCATGAAAATATTCATAGATGGTACACACACGAATGGGCATGGCTGTGTTCCAGTAAAAGTTTATTTTCATAAAAAAGCTCAGGGCCAGATCTGGCTTGCCAGCAGTGGTTGCTGATGACTAATCTAGTTGGATCCTTTTTTTTTTTTTTAAATAAAAAGGAGCACGAATGTGCCAGCAAGGTCCACATTCTTGGCGTGGTCTAAAGGAAGTTCAGACCAAAAGAGCAAGAAACAAAATGAGGAAGAACACAGTAGCATTTACTGAAGTTAAAACATGTACACATTATAAAACTACATTTTATATGAACTCATACAAAATAAAAGAAAATAAATATATAATGATTTCTTTTGGGGAAGCTTAGGAAAAAAGGGAGCGAGGAACTGGAATAAATAAATAAAATAAGAAAATAGATTTTGAGGGATGAATGATTGTACTGTGCTTTGAATGGAGCTTCTGATTGACCCGACCTGTGTTGCTGACACACCTTAAATTTAAAGACTCAAAGAGACTGAAAATGAAAGTAAAAGATATACAAATAGTAACCATAAGAAAGGTGGAATGACTATATCAATAACAAAGATCTTAAGGGGCGCCTGGGTGGCTCAGTTGGTTAAGCGTCCGCTTTCAGCTCAGGTCATGATCCCAAGGTCACGATCCCAGGGTTCTGGGATCAAGCCCTACCTGTGGCTCCCTGCTCAGTGGGGAGTCTGCTTCTCCCTCTGCTCCTTTCCCCAGCTCTCTCTGCCTCTCTCACTCTCAAATAAATAAATGAAATCTTTAATAAAAATAAAATAAAATAGATCTTAAGACAATAAATATTATTGGAGAGAGAAACATCTCAACAATAAAAATTCAACACATCAAGAATATATATTATAAGTGCATACATATCTAATAAAAAACTCCGTAATACATAAAGCAAACACTGTTAAAATTGAAAGGAGCAATAGAAAATTCACTGACTATAGTTGGAAAATTCAATACCCTATTCTGAATAATTGCTAGAATAGCTGGACAGAAAATTAACAAAGATATGGACGACTCGAACAACACAATCAACTAACTTGAGATAGATGGAACACTCTACTCAATGATTACAAAATACAGATTATTTTACAATGCACATGTAACATTCTTCGGGATATACCATATGCCACGCCAAAAAATAACACTAAATTTAGATGATTTAAAACAAAATATATTCTCCAACTAAACTGGAATTGGTATGTTTAAAAAAAAACAGCTTACCATATAATAAATATAATGTCAGGACAGTATTTTTGTTTGTTCAAGATCAGGGAGAACTGTCCCATGATTTAAACTTTATAAATTTCCTATATTGGATTTATGAGTTAGATAAGTTACCACTGTTTACATAACCAGTTTAAAATAAAAAAACTATGTGTATAAATTAAAATTTATGTATATACATAGTGAAATGAAATGATAACGATGGATGTCTTTTTAAAGTTTTAAACTTTATTAAATTTTTGTAAAGCTACAGATTTAACAAAATTATAATTTCCCAATCCTTATTTAATCTTAAAATCTTAAGACAAATGAGTCAGTTAATTAAATTATGAAAGCTAGGGAAGTTTCTAAAACCAGACACAAAACACCTACTAATAAACATAATTTCTACTCTTATTGTTTTAAATTGCAATAGATTAACAACAAAATATACAATTGTCTTTGGATGACAACTATCTCACTCAAATTATACAGGCAGAAATAAATATGTATGTCTTTATATGTGTGAGAATCCATCCACTTCAATTGTTAAAATGATATGTGTATAAAGAAAAAATAGTGAAACAATTCTTGTTTTTTGTCCTGTAGTTCTTTTTTGGGTTGGTTAATTTGATTAAAGATGATTTTTATATAGGGGCGCCTGGGTGGCTCAGTTGGTTAAATGTGTGACTTTTGGTCTCAGCACAGGTCTTGATCTCAGGGTTGTGAGATCTTTAAAAAAAAAAAAATTAGAAGAAGGAAGGGAAAAACGAAGGGCAGAAATCGGAGGGGGAGATGAACCATGAAAGACTATGGACTCTGAGAAACAAACTGAAGGTTTTAGAGGAAAGGGGGATGGATTAGCATAGTGATGGGTATTAAGGAGGGTACTGGGTGTTATACGCAAACAATGAACACTACATCAAAACTAATGATGTACTGTATGGTGACTAACTTAAACATAATAAAATAAAATTTAAAAAAAAGATGATTTTAATATAAATGGTTAACTATATAAGATAAATAATATATGTAAAATACATATAAATTTCTGCTTAAGAAATTTATAACAGCTTATTCACAGGATAAATTTGATATGATAGCTACATTTTTAATATACTTATAGATTAATTATATTTTAAAGCTACAGGTAAAAGCTTAAGTAATTACCTTTTATATATCTGTATATGCCTAAGTATATACATATAAGAGTACAATAATAAATCTTTTGCTCCAAATTATTACATAAGTATTGTAAAACAGGAATAAACTTGTATGCTTAGATTGTGGAGTTTCCTTTTGTAACTTAATTATTCTGTTAAATATCAGTGCTTTCTCTACACTTCAATCAGTTTTTAAAAATTCTTTGTGTTTTTCTTAATTTCGTTCTTACAATTATTATTGTGTATTTTTACAATGTTCTAAAATTATTTCTGATTTTAGATAGTTATGATTTATATTGTCTTCTGTGCTATTAGTGTTTATTTTGCCCTTCCAAAATTCAGTATAATAATTATATTATTTTGCTGTACAAAGTAAGTGGAAATAAGAATAATTAGGTTTGTTAAAAATATCCAGGTTTTAATTAATTCAAAACTACAATGAGACTTTGTCCTCCAACCTTGGTATTTAAGAACAACCAAAAAAAGGCAAAGGAAATGAAAGCAAAAATGAACTATTGGGACTTCATCAAGATAAAAAGCTTCTGCACAGCAAAGGAAACGGTCAACAAAACTAAGAGGCAGCCCACGGAATGGGAGAAGATATTTGCAAATGACATTATGGATAAAAGGCTGGTATCCAAGATCTATAAAGAACTTCTCAAACTCAACACCCAAAAAACAAATAATCCAGCCAACAAATGTGCAGAAGACATGAAGAGACACTTCTCCAAAGAAGAGATATGAATGGCTAACAGAGACATGAAAAAATGTTCAACATTACTAGCCGTCAGGGAAATTCACATCAGAACCACAATGAGATACCACCTTACACCAGTTAGAATGGCAAAAATTAACAAGGCAGGAAACAACAAATGTTGGCAAGGATGTGGAGAAAGGAGAACCCTCTTACACTGTTGGTGGGAATGCAAGCTGGTACAGCCACTCTGGAAAACAGTATGGAGGTTCCCTATGAGAGCTACCCTATGACCCAGCAATTGCACTACTAGGTATTTACCCCAACGATACAGATGTAATGAAAAGAAGGGACACATGCACCCAATGTTCACAGCAGTAACGTCCACAATGGCCAAACTGTGGAAGGAGCCCAGATGTCCTTCAACAGATGAATGGATAAAGAAAATGTGGCTTATATATACAATGGAATTTACTCAGCCATTGGAAAAGATGAATACCTACCATTTACATCGACATGGATGGAACTGGAGGGTATTATGCTAAGTGAAAGATGTCAACCAGAGAAAGACAATTATCATATGGTTTCACTCATATGTGGAATATAAGAAACAGTGCAGAGGATCATAGAGGAAGGGAGGGAAAACTGAATGGGAAGAAATCAGAGAGGGAGATAAACCATGAGAGACTCTTGACTCTGGGAAACAAACTGAGGGTTGCAGAGAGGGAGATGGGTGGGGGAATGGGGCAACTGGGTGGTAGGCATTAAAGAGGGCACGTGATGTGATGAGCACTGGGTGTTATATGCAACTGATGAATTAATTGAACTCTACATCTGAAACTAATGAGGTACTATATGTTGGCTAATTGAATTTAAAGGAAAAAAAAAATAAAAACGGCCAAAAAAAACCCAAAACCATAAAACCAGACAAATCCAAGAGAGCTGATCTTCCTAGGTGAATTGTATATAAGTAGAATGTATTAATAGAACTATCTTTTAATAATTGTATACTTTTCAATTTATAAGCAGCAGGCTCATGTTTAAGCACAAAAACTGGAACAATAACTTTATCAAAAAATTTTGCAGGCATCTAAGTGGCTCAGTAGGTTAAATGTTTGACTCTTGGTTTCTGCTCAAGTCATGATCTCGGGGTCCTGGGAACGAGCCCCGAGTGGGGTTCCATGCTCTGTGTGGACTCTGCTTGTCCTTCTCTCTCCTTCTCTGTTTCTCCTGCAGCGCTCTCTCTCTCTCTCTCAAACTGATAAATAAAATCTTTTTAAAAGAAATTGGCTCCAGGATTCTAGATTCACAAATCCCTTTTTCTTCTTGCTCATGAAAATTCTGAACAAGTGGTAGGAGTATTGACTCAGTTACGTGAGAATCATTAGAGACCTCCTGCTTATTTCAGTGTTTTGTTAGATCCAGTGGCCAAGCCATATCTAACTTGTTTAATATGTACAACAGCAAAATGCATGAAAACTTGCTTTGATTTAGGAAAGAAAAAAGAAAAAAGAAAATGTCCATTGATTTAGTTCCAGGTTCCCCACTACATTTAATGAGTTCTCATTCTATACAGACTCTCTTTTATTTATTTTATTTTTTTTTTACATTTGAAAGCTTTATCATACTTTAGAAGATATAAAAATACACAACACTAGCACTTAAAAAATTAAAAGATTTTAAAACTGGCTACATTTTCAACATGTTCCTTCTGATATATTTTTCTAAGATTTAATAGACTAAAATTAGATCTCATACCAGGTTTATCAACCTTTCAAAAACAAAGAGAACAGTTAAGTATGTTATATATTTACTGCCCCTAACATATCCAATTAAGGAAAGCCTTGGAGCCAAGCATTCATAGGCAAGCCAAGTCATGCTGTGATTTGACTGCTACAACACCCACCCCTCCTTTGCACTAAATGCCAGAGAAGACAACATATAAACCCTTCAGAGATTTCTCAGTGATAAATTCTGCAGATGCCTAATAGTAGCACCTGGCTCTGGAAACTCTTGCTCCAGGCATCAAGAGGTAATGAAGCAAATGCCTATGTGGTAGGGTGCTATGGCCACATGGCTTTAGGGCAGTTGCAAGTGAAGAGTTCACATAATCATCAGGAATAACTTGTTTTGGTTCTAATTTTTTTTCAGTTTTCAAATAGTGATAGTAATATTATGCATTAACTTTTAAGTGTCCGACACGAGACAGAAGATGTTCTCAAAACATTTTCAAAATTATTATTGTATCTGAAATAAGTTACAATCTAAAAAATGTGTCCATGGAATAACTTGGACACCTATACTTTTTATTAAAATGTGTCAATACTTAGTTGATGAAAAGAGCAGCTTCAGGATTTCCAGAAAGAACAATATATCCCATGACAGTTTGAATTTCCATCAGCCAATTCTTACAGCTTTTCATAGAAAATTTTGAAGAGAAAAACACTGCATATTTATTGTATAGGTACAAAGGTTTTGAAAGAACAACATCTGAGCTAAAGTGGTTATAAATTCTAATCAATACAATTACCAAAGTATGGCAGAGGATTAATAAGAAGCACAATCATCAGAAAACCACAAGGAGCAGTTGGCCATTACTATATTGTTGTGGGCACACCACCAGCCTAGAGCAGCCTTTGGTGAAGAGCCTGGGTTGTCCTGGCTGAAAATGCTCCTGTACCCATACCAAAGCACTTGGACAGCAGAGAAGTCTTGGTCACTCAATTATGCTCAGAGGCTACCCATGAGGTCTGGACCAGGGGTTGGTTACTGTTCACAGTCTAACACCTGAAGGCATGTAATGATTATATTGAGAGTACTTCACATGGACACAGAAACCCAGCTCTTTGCCTTTATGATTTGGTTCTTTAATTTAACATAATCTTGAACTAACGGAGGCACAAATTTCTTTTTCTCTCTCTCACGTCAAAGGCAATGTAACACACTGATGACATCTTATATGCAATAGGGAGCTTCTTCTGTTTTGGAGGCTGGTAATACCATGCCCCATGGAAAGATTCACAAAGGACTTGGTATAAAAGAACCACTGGATCCACACTTTTCTGGTAGCCATGACCACCTACTTTGCCCTTCAAAGATCTCTATCCACTGCTGCATCATTTTAAAATCTGACCACACTCTTTTCTTTACCTGAAGAAAGAGAACCCAATAATTACATAACATCATTTAGGGAACTATCTACCATTGACATAGATCTTCTAGATGAGATAACTTTGATTTTATTGTGGTTTTATATGGCTCATACTTAAAAAAAAAACAACAAAAGTAACAAAGCTGGGTATGCTATCAGAAACTTGAATTTGCCCTTGACTTATAAGCTTCACCCAGAAATTAAATATTCCAGATGGCTAAATTAATTGCCCTTATCCAGACTTGTTGGCTGATAGAACATAAAGAGGTAAATATTTATACTGAGAATAGGTATGATTTTAGGTTACTTCATGATTTTAAAAAGCTTTAGGAACAGATGTCCTGGCCAATGTAGGACAGTGCATTGGAGACACTGGGATGCTTTAGTCTTATCTAAAGTTATAATAAGTCATAATGGAAGTAGAGTTTTTAAAAAATGTTTCATGATATTATCCACAAGAGCATAAGGTATTACTGAGGATGCTTCTGGTATTGTCCCACCTGCTGATGACACAACCCCAGGAAGTTCACAAAGGTAGGACATGGGCATGGTTGAGGTTTATCCTTCTGGAAAGCTATGGCAGTAATGATAGGGGGAAAACTGTTTGATTTTGTATTTTGGGCTTGGAGAATCTTAATCTGTCTTTGCAGTAATGGGGACACATATTTCATGGACACTACTGTTAAGAACTCTGTAAGCCTTACCTTTTATTCAGAAACTTCCTTTTATCATCTATAAACCTCAGGGAAAATAAAAAGAAGTAACAGAATTTTAAAAGCATAATGATCAAAGCTCTCAAAATCCTCAAACTTCTAAGGCCTTATTCCCATTAGCCTTGATGGCAATAAGATCCATTTTTCATAGGGCTCAGAAGTTATCCCCTTCTGCATTAATAACAAGTTGCCTCATGAGTTTGAGAATTACTTCCCATTCTAGAGTCTACTGTCTTATACACTGATATGAGTAATTACTCCAAAGAACTCATACAATACCTCTGACTTTATCACCAATAGGTACAAACAATTTTTAACAACTACTGAAGCAGATGCTGCATGATCTGAGACCTGGAAGTTTGGGCCTCTGAAAAAGGCACTGGAGAAAAACTGCTCTTGAACCTCAATGGGAAAAGACCTTAACAAGTACTGTGAATGACTGTCACAGTGAAACTCTAAGATGTGGGTCTTCAGGCTATGTCTCCCAACTTAAAAGACTTAACTTCTGTCCACTGGATGTCCACTGCATCAGGAGACTTGAAACTGAAGGTTCTTAGAAATTTTCTAGATCATGTTGAGTGCAGAGGTGGATGGCTTTCACCCAAGACCCAAGATGTCAAAACCAGATAAATTTTCTGTTTTTCAGGATCCCTTTCCTTTTCTCTCTCTACACTAATCAAATCACACCCAGTGTTGTCCTGTGTCAGTCTCTTAATATGATCTCCCTCATCTTCATTCTGTTAAATTTGACTGCCCCTTCCCCATGCCATGATCTTTTACCATTTAAGGGGAAAAAAATTGGCATATTTTTCTCAGACCATGGCTTCTGTTCCTTTAAACACTGAAGGTAAATTCTTTTTTATTATGTTATGTTAATAACCATACATTACATCATTAGTTTTTGATGTAATGTTCCATGATTCATTGTTTGCGTATAACACCCAGTGCTCCATGCAGAACATGCCCTCTTTAATACCCATCACCAGGCTAACCCATCCTCCCACCCCCTCCCCTTTAGAACCCTCAGTTTGTTTTTCAGAGTCCATCATCTCTTATGGTTCATCTCCCCCTCTGATTTCCTCCCCTTCATTCTTCCCCTCCTGCTATCTTCTTTTTTTTTTTTTTAACATATAATGTATTATTTGTTTCAGAGGTATAGATCTGTGATTCAACAGTCTTGCACAATTCACAGTGCTCACCATAGCACATACCCTCCCCAGTGCCTATCACCCAGCCACCCCATCCCTCCCACCCCCCACCACTCCAGCAACCCTCAGTTTGTTTCCTGAGATTAAGAATTCCTCATATCAGTGCTCACTTCGGCAGCACATATACTAAAATTGGAACGATACAGAGAAGATTAGCATGGCCCCTGCGCAAAGATGACATGCAAATTCGTGAAGCATTCCATATTTTTTACTGCATGCTTTGAAACAAAGCAGTATTTTGAACCAGTTGCTACTACAAGAGGGCTTGAAAAACTAGAAGAAAATGCCACAGAAGCAACTTTTCATGTTTTTCTCTTATGAAACAAACTCAGAAAAATAGTTTAAATTTGAACAGCAGCAAAGGATTAGTCCTTGGTGAAACAAAATTTTTAAAAAGTACTTTGCAAAAAATAAAATGAGGACTTTTTGTAAAAAAAAAAAGAATTCCTCATATCAGTGAGGTCATACAATACATGTCTTTCTTTAATTGACTTATTTCGTTCAGCATAACACCTTCCAGTTCCATCCATGTCATTGCAAATGACAAGATTTCATTCCTTTTGATGGCTGCATAATATTGTATATATATATATACACACCATTGTATGTATGTACACCACTTCTTCTTTATCCGTTCATCTGTCGATGGACATCTTGGCTCTTTCCACAGTTCGGCTATTCTGGACATTGCTGCTATAAACATCGGGGTGCACGTACCCCTTCGGATCTCTACATTTGTATCTTTGGGATAAATACCCAGTAGTGCAATTGCTGGATCGTATGGTAGCTCTATTTTCAACTTTTTGAAGAACCTCCATACTGTTTTCCAGAGTGGCTGCACCAGCTTGCATTCCCAACCAACAGTGTAGGAGGGTTCCCCTTTCTCCACATCCCCGCCAATATCTGTCGTTTCCTGACTTGTTAATTTTAGCCATTCTGATTGGTATGAGGTGATATCTCATTGAGGTTTTGATTTGGATTTCCCCAATGCCGAGCGATGTTGAACACTTTTTCATGTGTCTGATGCCCATTTGGATGTCTTCTTTGGAAAAATATCTGTTCATGTCTTCTGCCCATTTCTTGATTGGATTATTTGTTCTTTGGGTGTTGAGTTTGATAAGTTCTTTATAGATTTTGGATACTAGCCCTTTATCTAATATGTCATTTGCAAATATCTTCTCCCATTCTGTGGGTTGTCTTTTGGTTTTTTTACTGTTTCTTTTGCTGTGCAAAACTTTTTATCTTGATGAAGTCCCAATAGTTCATTTTTGCCCTTGCTTCCCTTGCCTTTGGCGATGTTTCTAGGAAGAGGTTGCTGCAGCTAAGGTTGAAGAGGTTGCTGTCTGTGTTCTCCTTTAGGATTTTGATGGACTCCTGTCTCACATTGAGGTCTTTCAACCATTTGGAGTCTATTTTTTGTGTGTGGTGTAAGGAAATGGTCCAGTTTCATTCTTCTGTATGTGGCTCTCCAATTTTCCCAACACCATTTGTTGAAGAGACTGTCTTATTTTCCATTGGACATTCTTTCCTGCTTTGTCGAAGATTAGTTGCCCATAGAGCTGCAAGTCATTTCTGGGCGCTCTATTCTGTTCCATTGATCTATGTGTCTGTTTTTGTGCCAGTACCATACTGTCTTGATGATGACAGCTTTGTAATAGAGCTTGAAGTCCAGAACTGTGATGCCGCCAGCTTTGCTTTTCTTTTTCAACATTCCTCTGGCTATTCGGGGTATTTTGTGGTTCCGTACAAATTTTAGGATTACTTATTCCATTTTTTTTGAAAAAAGTGGGTGGTATTTTGATGGGGATTGCATTGAATGTGCAGAATGCTCTAGGTAGTATTGACACCTTCACAATATTTGTTCTTCCAATCCATGAGCATGGAATGCTTTTCCATTTCTTTGTGTCTTCCTCAATTTCTTTCATGAGAATTTTCTAGTTTTTGAGTACAGATCCTTTGCCTCTTTGGTTAGATTTATTCCTAGGTATCTGATGGTTTTGCATGCGATTGTAAATGGGATCGACTCTTTAATTTCTCTTTCTTCTGCCTTGTTGTTGGTGTATAGGAATGCCACTGATTTCTGTGCATTGATTTAATATCCTGTGACTTTACCGAATTCCTGTATGAGTTCTAGCAGTTTTGGAGTGGAGTCTTTTGGGTTTTCCACATAAAGTATCATATCATCTGCAAAAAGTGAGAGTTTGACTTCTTTGCCGATTTGGATGCCTTTGATTTCTCTTTGCTGTCTGATTGCTGTGGTTAGGACTTCTAATACTATGTTGAATAGCAGTGGTGATAGTGGACATTCCTGCCATGTTCCTGACCTTAGAGGGAAAGCTCTCAGTGTTTCCCCATTGAGAATGATACTTGCTGTGGGTTTTTCATAGATGGCTTTTATGGTATTGAGGTATGTACCCTCTATCCCAATACTCTGAAGACTTTTGACAAGGAAAGGATGCTGTACTTTGTCAAATACACTTTCTGTATCTTTTCAGAGAATCATATGGTTCTTGTTCTTTCTTTGATTAATGTATTGTATCACATTGATTGATTTGTGGATGTTGAACCAATCTTGCAGACTGTGTCTTTTCAGAGAATCATATGGTTCTTATTCTTTCTTTGATTAATGTATTGTATCACATTGATTGATTTGTGGATGTTGAACCAACCTTGCAGCCCAGGGATAAGTCCCACTTGGTCATGGTGAATAATCCTTTTAATGTACTGTTGCCTAGTATTTGGTGAGAATTTTTGCATCCATGTTCATCAAGGATATTGATTCTCCTTTTTGATGGGGTCTTTGTCTGGTTTGGGGATCAAGGTAATGGTGGCCTCAGAAAACGAGTTTGGAAGTTTTCCTTCCATTTCTATTTTTTGGAACAGTTTCAGAAGAACTGGTATTAATTCTTCTTGAAATGTTTGGTAGAAATCCCCTGGGAAGCCATCTGGCCCTGGGCTTTTGTTTGTTGCGAGATTTTTGATGACTGCTTCAATTTCCTTAGTGGTAGTGGTTATAGGTCTGTTCAGGTTTTCTATTTCTTCCTGGTTCAGTTTTGGTGTTGATACATCTCTAGGAAAGCGTCCATTTCTTCCAGATTATCTAATTTGCTGGCATAGAGTTGCTCATAATATGTTCTTATAATTGTTTGTATTTCTTTGATGTTGGTTGTGATCCCTCCTCTTTCATTCATGATTTTGTTTATTTGGGTCATTTCTCTTTTCTTTTTCATAAGTCTGGCTAGGGGTTTATCAATCTTGTTAATTCTTTCAAAGAACCAGCTCCTGGTTTCGTTGATCTGTTCTACTGTTCTTTTGGTTTCTATTTCATTGATTTCGGCTCTGATCTTTATTATTTCTCTTCTCCTGCTGGGTTTAGGCTTTATTTGCTGTTCTTTCTCCAGCTCCTTTAGGTGTAGGATTAGGTTGTGTATTTAAGACCTTTCTTGTTTCTTGAGAAAGGCTTGTATCGCTATATACTTTCCTCTTAGGACTGCCTTTGCTGTATCCCAAAGATTTTGAAGACTCATAAGTTTTACTATTATCATTTTCATTGGTTTCCATGAACTTTTTAAATTCTTCTTTAATTTCCTGGTTAACCCATTCATTCTTTAGTAGGATGTTCTTTAGCCTCCATGTATTTGAGTTCTTTCTGACTCTCCTCTTGTGATTGAGTTCTAGTTTCAAAGCACTGTGGTCTGAAGGTATGCAGGGAATGATCCCAAACTTTTGGTACTGGTTGAGACCTGATTTGTGACCTAGGATGTGATCTATTCTGGAGAATGTTCCATGGGCATGAGAGAAGAATGTGTATTCCGTTGCTTTGGGATGAAATGTTCTGAATATATCTGTGAAGTCCATTTGATCCAGTGTGTCATTTAAAGTCTTTATTTCCTTGTTGATCTTTTGCTTAGATGATCTGTCCATTTCAGTGAGGGGGTGTTAAAGTCCCCCAGTATTATTGTATTTTTGTTGATGTGTTTCTTTGCTTTTATTATTAATTGCCTTATATAATTGGGTGCTCCCCTGTTAAGGGCATAGATATTTACAATTGTTAGATCTTCTTGTTGGATAGACCCTTTTAGTATGATATAGTGTTCTTCCTTATCTCTTATTACAGTCTTTGGTTTAAAATCCAATTTGTCTGATATAAGGATTGCCACCCCAGCTTTCTTTTGGTGTCCATTAGCATGGTAAATGGTTTTCCAACCCCTCACTTTCAATCTGGGGGTGTCCTTGGGTCTAAAATGAGTCTCTTGCAGACAGCATATAGATGGGTTTTGTTTTTTAATCCAATCTGGTAGCCTGTGTCTTTTGATTGAGGCATTTGGCCCATTTATGTTCAGGGTAACTATTGAAAGATATGAATTTAGTGCCATCGTATTGCCTGTAAGGTGACTGCTAGTGTATATTGTCTCTGTTCCTTTCTGGTCTATGTTGCTTTTAGGCTCTCTCTTTGCTTAGAGGACCCCTTTCATTATTTCTTGTAGGGCTGGTTTTGTGTTTGCAAATTCCTTTACTTTTTGTTTGTCCTGGAAGGTTTTCATCTTTCCTTCTATTTTCAGTGACAGCCTAGCTGGATATAGTATTCTTGGCTGCATATTTTTCTCATTTAGTGCTCTGAATATATCATGCCAGTCCTTTCTGGCAAACCAGGTCCTTGTGGATAGGTCTATTGCCAATCTAATGTTTCTAGCATTGTAGGTTACACATCTCTTCTCCTGAGCTGCTTTCAAGATTTTGTCTTTGTCTGTGAGACTCATAAGTTTTACTATTAGATGTTGGGGTGTTGACCTCTTTTTATTGATTTTGAGAGAGGTTCTCTGTGCCTTCTGGATTTTGATGCCTGTTTTCTTCCCCAAGTTAGGGAAGTTCTCTGCTATACTTTGCTCCAATATACCTTCTGTCCCTCTCTCTCTTTCTCCTTCTTCTGAGATCCCAATTATTCTAATGTTGTTTTGTCTTATGTTATCACTTATCTCTCGAATTCTGCCCTCATGATCCAGTAGTTGTTTATCTCTCTTTTTCTCAGCTTCTTTATTTTCCATCATTTGGTCTTCTATATCGCTAATTCTGTCTTCTGCCTCATTTATCCTAGCAGTTAGAGCCTCCATTTTTTATTGCACCTCATTAATAGCCTTTTTGATTTCGACTTGTTTAGATTTTAGTTCTCTTATTTCTCCAGAAAGGGTTTCTCTAATAACTTCCATGTTTTTTCAAGCCCAGCTAGTATCTTTAAATCATGACTCTGAACTCTAGTTCTGACATCTTACTAATGTCCGTATTTATTAGGTCCCTGGCAGTCGGTACTGCCTCTTGTTCTTTTTGTTGAGGTGATTTTTTTCTGTCTTTTCATTTTGTCTAGAGGAGAATAAGTGAATGAGAGAACAAAATGCTAACAGGGTAAGAACGTCCCCGGAAAAGATACACTAAACAAATCAGAAAAGACATGAAACCAGGGGAAAAGAAAGGGAAAGAAAGAAAAAAGAATTAAAAGAAAAGAAAAAGATAAAAACAAACAAAAACAAAACAAAATAACAGAATATGATCAAATATGATCAGGCTGGTGCATAGATCAGTGCCACACACTAGATTTTGGGCATATTTTGGTCTGTTATAAGAAAGTGCCTCCCAAAATTTCAAGTAAGAAAAGCTTATATAAGTACAAAAATGAGGGTTAATATGATGAAGGGATGGAATATGAGTGTAAAGATGAAAATTATAAAAGATTTTATAAAAGGAATTGATAAAATAAGAAGTTGGTTGAAAAACAAAGAAGAGGATTTTTTAAAAAAAAGGGAGAGAATGTGATCAGGCAGGAGACTAGAACAAAGCCATAAACTAGAGATTTAGGGTATATTTTGATCTGTTAGAAGAAACTGTATCTCAAAATTATAAAGAGAGAACAACTTATATATAAATATATATATACCAAAAATAAGGGTAACTACTATGAAGGGTAGAACATGACTCTAAAAATGAAAAATAAAAGCATTTTTTAAAAAAGGATTGATAAGATGTTGGTTGAATAGGGAAAAAGAAAAATTCAAAAAAAAAAACAGTTAAAAAATTAACTTTGAACGACTAAAGAATCATGGTAAAAAAGCCACGAATTCTATGTGCAGTATTCTCCTAGCACTGGAGTTCTGCCATTCTCACTGATTGGTAAACTTGGTCTTGGCTGGCTGTTCTGGCTGATCTTCTAGGGGAGGGGCCTGTTGCCGTGGTTCCCAAATGTCTTTGCCGGAGGTGGAATTGCCCCGTCCTGTCGGTCTGGGCTAAGTAATCTGCTCGGGTTTGTTCTGGGAGCTTTTGTTCCCTGCAAGCTTTCAGTACAGCTTTGGAGGATGAGAGTGAAAATGGCGGCCTCCCAATCTCCTTCCTGGAGGAGCTGAGAACTCGGGGCCCTGCTCCTCAGTGAGCCCCCAGAGGAAAACAGTCAGTTACTCCTGTCTCCCTGGTCTTGGCCACACTCCGTGCTCACCCGGCCTGTGACCGAGCATTTCTATCTCTGGCACCCGACCCCGTGTGGAGTCTCCAAACCCAGCAGATATCTGCAGAGCTCTCCTGCACCACTCCTCCCAGAGGAGGAAGAGGAGTCTCCCTGGATCTGCCACTTGTTGGGTCCCTGCTGGAAGAGCAGTGGCCCGACTGTGCCGTGGATCACAGTTCACGGCAACCCTGAGCTGAGAGCCCACTCCTTGGCTCCGTCTCTGCAGCTGGCTTCCCCGCTCTGATACCTGGGAGCTCTCCCGCACTCAGGCACCCCCAGTCTTCCTGTGACCCCGAGGGTCCTGAGACCACACTGCCTCAGTGAGTGTTCCACCCCCCGCTTAGCCACTGGAGCGACATCCCTCAGCGGAGCCGACTTCTAAATATTCCGATTTTGTGCTCTGCTGCTCTATCACTTGCCAGAAGCGGCCGACGGAGGCCCCCTCCCCCAGGCCCCCTCCCCCACTGTCTATCCTCCCAAATATCGCCTCGGATTCACTTCTCTGCACATCCTACCTTCCAGGAGTGGTCGTTTTTCTGTTCAGAGAGTTGATGCTATTCTTTTCTTCGATCTCCTGTTGAGTTCATAGGTGTTCAGAATGGTTTGATCCCTATCCAGCTGAACTCCTGGAACCAGACGAAATCCAGGTCTCCTACTCCTCTGCCATCTTGCTCCGCCCCCCTCAAGGTAAATTTTCTTATACTGATCTTTCTGGTACATGAGCTTCTCTCACATAACTGGTTTCAAATTTAGTCTTATGAAAACTGGACCTTGACCCATGTCAACAAAATGCTTCTGCGAAAGCCATTACAACCCTCTCAGAAAAGCCTAGTCCAGTGGGGACTAATGTTGGACTGAGTTTGGTCCGATAGTCTGATACACTCTTGGCTGCTTTGCAAGAACTGATGAATTCCTTGGGGAATAGAGTTTTTGGTTAATAGCATTGCAATATAATACTTATAATCCCAATACGGTTCATGCCCCATTAGGTTCTGCTGCTTATCAGACTTATCCTAAGTACAAAGATAACTTAGTGTGTATTGACCACTACACACTAATCCTGCATATTCAGGATAATTGTTATAAACTTTCATATATTTAAAACTATTACCCCTCCAGTGGATCATGTTTCTCTGAACAAAATATATCCAAAAACCTCCAGAAAGAGGCAAACAGAATCTACTTGGGGAGAACTCCAAGAGGCATAAGTGACTTTTCCACACATAGTATTTGAACAGCAACCCCCATGGTAGGGATAATGCAACTAGAAAAGTTGCATTAAGTCCAAAAATTACTTTTGACACTAGCAGATGTCACGAGTTGCACAATTTGTTCTCTGGAAACCCTACAAACTAGTTTAAGTTTACTAGTCACAATCATGGATAACCATAAAGACGTGAATTTTCTCTTAACTAGCCGCTAGAGAGTTTGTACTGTAGCCAACACTTCTTACTGCACCTACATACACCAGGCAATGACATAGCCTGTGATTAGGCTAAAGGAAAAGGTACCCAGCTCTCCACCACCGACCTTGTTGGATTCTAGGATGAGTTTCCTGGCCTCATTTTGATGATTAGGCCCCTTGCACAGGCCTGTTGAAAGGACTAATAACCATTTCTGTTTCTGGTGACTGCTGGCAATGCAATCAACTGATACAGCCCATCCAGAGTCTTAAATGCTCCTGGGCAGTCATGGCCATGTCCGGTGATACAATGACTCATCCTGCAACAAAGCAGCAGGAGAGATTACCTACAGGCAGCACACTCTGGACAAACACCTGACTAGCAACATCTTGGCAATGGTGAAGATTTATGTCCTGAAACCTGACAGTCTGGCCTTGGCTGAAAGAGGTACTGAGAAAGAGAGACGCAGTCCCTGACATTTGGGAACTGGCCTGGCACCATCTGTTAGGCTCGGTGCTGCCAGAAGCAGATCTGGCCCTCACAGCTAGGACATAGCACTCTCCTGTTCAGTAAAAATAATTCCACACAACACCAACATTAGAGAAGGCCATGTTGCAACTCCGATGGGTCAAGGCAAAAAGAAAACCACTCCGTAGTCATGTCTGAATGCAGTCAGAAACATGAACATAGCCCAAACCACAAAACTGAGCAAACACCCTTTCTGGCTAATAAGTTTAACAGTTGCTTTACCAAGCATAGCTTTAGTCTCACATTTCCCAAATTGTACATATGATTTTTCCAAGCTACTTGGTAATAGATTCGACTCTGTTTCCCGACAGCATCCACGGCACAGCAAAGATCTGATTCCTCAAGCCTGCCCCTGAAGCACCCAACTCAAGCCCCACATTTCCTGTCCTCTCTACCATGCTCTTACTGAGAGACTCCACATTTCCCCTTGGTGTTGTTCCTCATTTCGATGAGAAATAAATTCAACTTGTTGAATCATAGGTCTGTTCCTGATGGTCTTTGGCTGGAGGACATTGACAGTGTAGAATAAAGAACTCTTCTGAAGGTATATCCTTGGGTACCTGGTTATGAAGAGGAAAATTACCCAGAGCAGGCCCAGGCCAGGAGGCCCCAGAAGATGGAAAGTTACTAACAATAAGCTAGAGATAACCAGAAGCCCTATTGGGAGCAAGAGATAACCAGCCATTTCTGCTTCTGTAAACAGGCTTCCCACCACAGGGTCCCGGCACTACTGTCCCCACCTAAAGCAGCCCCCGTTTCCCCAGTTTAAACCCACTTACCAGCAGTCCACATAGCCCTTGGAACCTGACTGCCTGCAGTCCCCTATAAAAGCCATATAACCCCATTGCCCGGGGCCCAGAACTTCGAGCACGAGCTCATCTAGGTCTGCCCGCGTAAAATAAATCCGAGTTCTCCTACTTTTTCGAGTGTCACTTGGTCTCTCGCCGGTCTGATTTTTATTTTTTCTGCAACGGTTAGACACACTTCCAAGGACTGGTTTCAAAAAACTTAAAACTATCACCAAAGAGGATGATCCCAAGTCACAAGGTCAAGTTGTAATCTCCCACTTATTGAACTGTTTATTTCCCTTTGTTGTATAGTTAACATGAACTATTTAGAATATTATGGTGGTGTCATTCTGTTAAAAAATATTTTTATTTATAAAATCCTCACATGATTCCGATGCAGAGATCAGGTTGGAAATCCCTTATCTTTGCCGATGGGACTCAGGTGAAGGTCTGGATTTCATTACAACTTTGCAGTAGGGGGACCTTGTAAAATCTTTACCCACTATCTCCTGGGGCCCTAGGATAGTGCTTTAAGGTCTAAGGAGCACACCCCCGAGGCTCAGAGAAATCATCTGCTCAAAATCGGAGTAGTTGGTAAATCATAGTAAAAATTATAAAAACTAACATATACTAAGAACTCACCGTGCTGTGCACTGTTCTGAATCCTTTGTGATTTTAACCTCACAACCCAGAAGCAGGTACTATTGCTAACATTGCTAGCTAGCCAAGGGGGAAACTGAGCTCTACAGATACTCGGGAAACCTGCCCCCGGTCTTTGAGCTAGGAGGGGAGTGTGGAGCTGGGCCCTGTGGCATTTGGGTCCAGGATCCCTGCTCTTACACACCATGATCTGGGTCCCAGCACGAACTTGGCCCAATCGCTGTCCTTCCACATACAGAGCTTTCTGTCGGTTCCTCTTCTTGAATTCCCCTCTTGGGAAGAGACAGAACAAGGTGAGTGCAGTGAGTGGAACAGAAAATTGTACTGTCCAGCCCTGGCAGTGGCGCCTTCAAAATGTGACATTTCTCCTTGATGCCAAGTTCTCTTTTGCACAAAGCTATGGGATAAGAGCAAGGCTGAAGCCAAGGGTGGCTCATGTGCCTGACTTGTTCCTGGTGGAGCCTGAAATTCCTCTGAATGTAATGGAGTTTCTCACGGACTTATCTACCTGGTCCCAGGGGAAGCTGGATGGCTCCTGGTCGAGCCCTATGTAATTAATATCCTTCTCCACCCATGGAAGTTGCAATGGGGTTGATTCCTAGAGTGTGTCTGCAGGAAGCCTGGTTCTCTGTGGCTTTTAGTGTTTCTGAGACCCTGAGCCCCAAGCAGGGGCTGGACCAAGGCAAGGGTGTAGTGACTGTTCATGTGACATCAGCATCCTGACAAACAACTTGTGTTTCTCTGCCAAAAAAAAGTGTTTTATAGGAGAAAAATCATTCCACATGTAACCAAAATCCAATCACCTTTCCTATATCCTTTCCCCAGAGTTGACCTTGATCTTGAAGGCGGAGCACACCATGACTTGGTACTTGAATACTCTTATTACACACCCCCGTCCAGTGAACAATGTCAACTTGTCTCCCATTTTATAGGCCTGCACATCAATGGCCTCACAGTTCATGTCCCTTCCAGGTCCACTTCCTCAGGACATCCTACCTTTGTCTGAGTATTTTATCCCCACCGGTCAGCTATAGGAAAGGGAACAGAAGGATGCTTGCCGATAGTGGTGCCCAATATTTACACAAGCAGAGAAGATCATTTGGTTGGACAGTATGGGTTACCATGACTCCGTGGCTTAAGGGCACGGATAGAGACCAACAAACAGAGGTCCAAGCCCAGCTGTTCCCAAGGACGGGCAGTAGTCCAGGCGGATGCTGTGCAAGGCTGCACCTCCTGGAACAGGTTGCACTTCTCTAAAGGAAACAGGCCCAGAGAGAAGAGGTATTTTCTCAAGTTCTCAGTCTGAGCGGAACGAGTTCCAGGTCCCAAACTCCTGACCCCTGGCCCAATGTTCCCTGCACTGACACCGGGGCCTCTTGATGTCAGGGTCCTGGCAGGTCACAGCAGCATGTTTCTTTTCCCCCTTCCTTCAGCAAAGGGCAACCACTTATATATAAACTGTCATGGCTGGTGGTGTCTTTGCTCTGCTTCGGGGAAGCTCTAGCGTACTGCAGACCTCCCTGGGCAGCCACTTACCGGGCCCCTGGGAGATAGGTCAGTGTCCTGACTTCAGATTCATCACCCCAGGCCCTAGAATTCAGCCCAGGAATATGGATCTCTGGTACAAGTACTGTGTTTAAGGAAGGTAAACCTTCCCCAGACCTAGGGAGTGAGTCTAACCAATCGAAACCAATCATGGGGTCCCCCACTCTTCTTGCTGGTAACAATTTCTGGGACAGGCTGGCCAGTGAGCTGCACACCCACATCTGCTGGAAGGTGTCTGGAAGAGGTTTTCTTGTCGGGGGCAGCAAGGGGCTCACAGGAATCCACAAGGAAAGAAAGAAAAGCCATTTTTTTTCTCTTTCTCTCTTGTGTGGCAAGGAGGTGGTTCTTGGAGCTACTGCAGGCATCTCACACCCATGAGGAAAGGTTCGGCTGACACCCTGGGGAGGACAGGCTGGGAAAGCATTTTCGTCCATGAAGGCACTGAGCTACCAAGTCATTCCAGAGTTGCCTTCATGCACTGGCGGGAGGCAGGTATATGGTGTCTTCTCTGAAATCAGGGACACTGGTTTCCTGTCCTTATGCAAGAAGCTCCAGCCAACACACTGGGCAAGGGGTCAGTGTCCTCCCAGGCCTGGGGGCCGCTGTGGGAAGGAAAGGCAGCTCCCTCGGAGGCTGGACACTGCTGTTAGCAGAGGCCCTTCTGCAACTGTTAGAAGTCAAGGCAATCAGTTGTGATTTGTTAGTGTCCACAAGCCAAAGAGCACTTGTCCACAAAGCTCAGAGTCCATAAAGAAAACAAGAGGAACGGAAGGGATGAAGAAATTCTATGTGGCCTGGAAAAATACAGAAATGAAAATACAGAAATGACTAAGCTTAGGCTGACATCTTGTGGCCGAGATAGAAAAAGGCGTTCCACTAAGAAAGAAACGGAGCCTTGGGGCAACTGCGGGGGCGGGGGGTGGGGGGCGGTGGCCTGGAGTCTGAGAACAAGAAACTTGAACCGCTCACTCCACCTTCATTTTTACTCATTCCCTTTATTATTATATGTCACATTTCTTCAGCAGTCTTTTTCAGCATAGCTATAAGAAAGTAATATTTTAACTTTAATGACCACAGATAAATTTATTTCTGGCTAATAATAAATTATTATTATGGCTATTTCTGCTTCAGTTAATAAGCCACTCACTTAGTGTCACTGGATGACCTCTTTCTTCAGATGGCCAACATAATGCAGCAGACTTGAGTGATTTGTATAGCTAGCTAACTAGATGTTAAAAAATGTGCCTCATGCATTTCCTTCTTCACGAGTAGGCCAGCAGGCAAGACCTGTTCCCATTTTACCTAGAGGGAACCTAGCAGCAATGCCTGAGGTCACATCGCTGGCAGGTGGTAGATGAGGCCTTGAATGAAGGTCCCTCAGACCCCAGAGCCCAGAGGTGGAGCTAACGGTCATCACTTCCTTCCAATGAGTAGGACAGGCAAAGTCTGCACGTTGCCTCATTTAATCTTTAAAACCACTTCGTAAGATAAATAATGTTATGCTTACTCTACAAATGAGGAAGCAAAACTGAGGGTCATGGACGTTGGCTGGTGTGGGAATCTGAGCCTTGGCCTATTTCCAAAACCCATCCTTGTCATCTGTCTCCATTTTTCAAGATTATCCATCGTCTTGTATTCCTTCCCCCCACATTCCCCTCCCTTTCTTATATACGCCTCTCCTATATCCTGGGCTCCCAAGAAATTGTCTTTGGCATTTGTTGCTATGGTTCTCCTTGAAATATTAGTTGGTAAAGAGCTATTAATTTTTTCCCCAGGGACATTTGCATTATAATAGATAAGGAGCTTTGAACACAGAGAGCCTTTGGGATTGAAAGGGAACATGTCAGACTGCAAAAAAATATATGAGGCGAGGACATTTGGGGAGCAGGTAAACAAAGATCTTCTTTAAATAACCCCACAAAGACGACACTGTCCTCAGCAGCCTGGGGCTCCCAGACATCAGATTATGTATCTGGTGTAACTGAATATACAACTGGAGGCAAGCAGTTGTTTACTCGGCATCCTGGACAGATTTATCACTAGACCAATGCACATGCCACCCGAGAAGAGCTGGAAGCTGTTCCTAAAGCAAACGGAGGAGTTTCCCCCCTCTATCATTTTGAAAAACAGTATTATTATGATTCCAAAACATGAGGGGCCAGAACATTTTAATTCCAATTAACTTGCAGTTTTCATTTTTCCTAAAATATATTTGAATAACAGTGGACTGGTCAGCAGAAAATCCACTCATGGAGCACTTATTAATTAAGGTCAGTACAATTCTGCACTTGATTCTGATGTGGTGGCTCTTTTCCCCACAGCAAGCAATTCTCTGATACCAGATATGATTCAACTCAGTGCTGTCACTGTCTACCTGGAGATGGCATCAGATCGCACAGGTGAAGGGCTGAGTCCCACAAGACTGCTCTTCACTTCAGATGCCAGTCACAAGTCCAAGTCATCACCTGTGCTTCTGACCAACAGGCTAGACATCAGAGGTTTCCTGATTCGTTTTCTGGAGTGCTCACAGGACTCAGGAAACTTACTTACCACGTTACCTGTTACAAAGGGTATTAAAAGGCACAAATTCATAACCAAAGGAAGGGATACATAGAACAAGATATGGGGGTGGGGTGGGGAGCTTCCACAGCTACTCTCCACAAATCTCCCTGTGTTCTTGAACTGGGAAGGAAACTCTCAGAACCCCAACCTTTTGGGTTTTTCTAGAGGTTTCATGACATAGGCATGATTGATTACATCATTGGCCATTGGCAATTGAACTCAATCTCCAGCCCCTCTCATCTCCCTGAAAATCAGGGGTGGGACTGAAAGTTCCAACTGTCTAATCGCAGGATTGGTTCTGTTGCAACCAGTCCAATCCTCAAGTGCTTTCCAGAAGTTGCTGCATTGACATAAATGCAGATGTGGTTGAAAGGGGTTTGTTATGAATAGTAAGACACCTTTATCGCTCAGCAAGTTCTAAGGGTTTTAGGAGAGTTGTGCCAGAAACAACTGAGATGAAGATTAAATACATATTTATTACAAATCAGAATATTACGTCAGGCAACTAGACCCCATGCTAAGCACTGTTTCTAAATTATCTCATTTAATCCCCACAAAACACCCATGAGGTATATGGATATCTCCATTTTACAGTTGAAATATCTGACTACTAGAGGACAGGTGGTCTGTCCAGGGTTGTAGGGACAGAACTAGGATCTGAGTTTAGACATATTCATAGTATTTACCTTATTTTTTTGTTGTAGTAAAATGAAATATCAACTCTGATATTTAAAAAAAAAATGTCCTTTTCCCTTTGTGGTAGTTGGTAATGTAGGGAGGGAAAAATTCTTCCTCTACCCTTCAAGGTCTTCCAGCTAGACTAAGAATTAAACTTAATTCTTAATTAATTCTTAAACTTAATTGACATGACACAGATTAACAGGACCAAAAAAAAAAACCCAGTTTTCTTATGTATACATGAATCCCTAATAATAAAATTGAGACCCCAAGAAATGACCACGGCAGATAGTTTTTGTACTTTTTAAACAGAGAGACAATAAATCTGTGAGGAATTGACAGGTTAAAGGATACTTAACTTTGGGAGCTTCAGTTGGTAAGGAATTCTAAACAGAATTTGGGCTGGGATAGTGAATTAGTAAAAAGTCACGAGGGTTGTTTATCAAACCTTCTCAGCCCTTAATTTCCCATCTATGGTGATGAGGATGGCTCTTTACTTTCTGGTACAGAAAGGGTAACTTGCATATGGGAAATTCATTTTCTGCTTCCAGGGGGACAGAGGAGGGTCTGAGTGTTCTTCTTACACAGGCTGTCTCTCTATTTTTTTTTATAATTTTCTTGTTATGTTAATCACCATATATTACATCATTAGTTTTTGATGTAGTGTTCCATGATTCATTGTTTGTTCATAACACCCAGTTCTCCATGCAGAATGTGCCCTCTTTAATACCCATCACCAGGCTAACCCATCCCCCTACCCTCCTCCCCTCTAGAACCCTCAGTTTGTTTTTCAGAGTCCATCATCTCTCATGGTTCATCTCCCCCTCTGACTTACTCCCCTTCATTCTTCCTCTCCTGTTATCTTCTTCTTTTTCTTTTTTCTTAAAATATGTTGCGTTATTTGTTTCAGAAGTACAGATCTGTGATTCAACAGTCTTGCACAATTCACAGCACTCACCGTAGCACATACCCTCCCCAATGTCTACCACCCAGCCACCCCTTCCCTCCCACCCCCAAACACTCCAGTAACACTCAGTTTGTTTCCTGAGATTAAGAATTCCTCATATCAGTGAGGTCATATGATACATGTCTTTCTCTGATTGACTTATTTCACTAAGCATAAGACCCTCCAGTTCCATCCACGTCGTTGCAAATGGCAAGATCTCATTACACAGGCTGTCTCTTAAGTAACTTTTGTTTAAAATAACCAATATGCCAAACTGGCGCATTTTGGGACAACCTGCCCTTGGGCCCCACAGCAAGAAGGGTGGACAGGGATCTAGAACAGGTATTTGAGTCATTTTTGTTAATTATAGTTGTACTCAGTTTCCCTGCATTGTGGGAGGCTATCTCTTCTTTACTGTCCAGTGGTCCCAAGTTGGAGTCCCCTTTGGGTAATAGCAGGTGTTTCTGAGAACCCTGGGGAGTACCAGAATGTTCCGCAGGCCCACCTGTGCCCCGGGCACCTCATGTTGCACACCAA
This sequence comes from Eumetopias jubatus, assembly GCF_037043125.1. Taxonomy (NCBI): domain Eukaryota; kingdom Metazoa; phylum Chordata; class Mammalia; order Carnivora; family Otariidae; genus Eumetopias; species Eumetopias jubatus. Next base: position 102,296,842 of record NW_028274815.1, read on the forward strand.
GGCTCCCTTCCTCCTTCTTTCTGCCCTTGTGAATCCCTTTTCCTTCTTGTAGTTATTCTCTCTGGCCCATTCTGCCAAAGAATGTGGATAGCGATGATTTCCCAAAGCACGATTAACACATGGCTTTTGAGTTCAACATTTAAAGATAATATAAGGAAATTATGATGCAGAAAAGGGAAATAAAATAAAATACCAGATCTCTTTTTCTAGAATTCAGCAACTTGCTTCTTCTCTGGGGCTCTTTCTGCCCTCCTACTTCAAGAGGCCAAGTTTTTAAGCTTTTCCAGAGTGCAAGACTGCTGACTCCTGTCCAGAAAACAAAACATCCGTTCCCATCATAATAACCTGTAAGGGGAGCACGGTACTGTAAAGATGGCGGCTCTTTATGTTTCTAAACAGGACACTTCTTTCCCAGGACACACAGTTTGCGTCTAGCTTGACTTCACCTATGGAGTGTTTCTCCAGGACACTGGCCCTGGCTTGTGTTTGATAACCATTTGAACGACAGAAAGGGTGTGTTAAAAATGTCTCCTCTGAAAACCTAGGAAGTTTGCCCCAAACACACCTTTCATTTCTACCTTTAGAACCACAAGAAAGGCATGCTTAAAATATGTTGTTTTTTCCTCACTTATGGCTGTACGTTGGGGGCAAGCAATTGAATTGCTCCAGGCCTCTACCTGAAGGTAGTAAAACATCTCCCACAATGTCTTCCAAGGCTAAAATAAGGAAGGTATTAAAAAGCATCTTGCAAACTATCAAACACTATAAAGGCAAGCCACACTGTTTCCCTTTGGTTTTCAGAGTTACTTGGCCCAATCCTTCTGCAGCTGATGAATTAGAACTCATTAGTTATCAAGGGTGGTTCTGTATTGGAAGAAATATGCCCAAATTAATCTTTGCATCTCTTATTAATACTTTGAAATATCTGAATATGTTTTTTGATTGTATGTTTCTGTGTAAATGACACCTCTCTCTTCTTCCCGAGGCAGGGTTTCTTTGTTGTTGTTCTTTGTTTGTTTTTTATTCAAAGGAGGGAAATAGAGAGGTGGCAGGGGAAAATAGAAATTAAGATTAGAATTATTATAGCGGATATTTAAAGAGAAAAATGTAATATTCAGCCCTTGAATGAAATCCAGGATCCCCTCACCCTTTCCACAAAGCAAGAATCTTGAAAATTCACTCTGATTTGTGATGAGGGATAGAAGCAGAAAAATGTCCACTTTAGTCCAGAAGGCTGCCCTATAGCCTGCATCATTCCAATAAGGATCAAATAGGTTCTGGCTGCTACATTCTTAAAGGATCTCATGACTGCCTGTACATCTCACTGGTAGTTAATACTGAGCTGAATGATAAGCACCAGAGAAATCTTGTAGAAATTCAAAGAAAACATTTATGATCGAATGCTCCCTGTACATCCCCACCTCCTTGAGCACTAAGCATATAATCACAAGCTTCACACAGCAAAAGTGCAACTCTTTCTGCCCATGGGTCCTGTTCTTGTGCTATAATAAAAACACCTTTTTGCACCAAAACATCTCAAGAACTTTTTCCTGACCGTTCACTCCTGGCCCCACATCTATTTCTATGTATTTCTGTATTCATATTATACTTTAAGAAAAGATAACTTAAAAAATCTATACAAGTAATCTACACTCTACCCCACAAAATGACATACTACACACACACCCAGCAGCTTGGGAAAAACATGAAGCCAATCATAAAGAAATAAAAATGCCTATTTTTTTCTGCACACTTGTGATTAGTGTGAGCAAAAATGTGACTTTACTTCCTGTACTTTTGCTAAAGCAAATGAACAAAAATTAGTGAACCCGGAAAACTTCCAAAATATGATGGCAGGGACACTGTAAGGAAAAACTCTAGATGCTTTGATATTTAATTTTAGAGCAGTATCAGTCCCAGTTTCCTGGATTAAGTTTCAGGCTATAGCAGTTTAAGAACAGATTTGGCATTGTTGTAACCGCATATACAGATTTACTTGTTGAAAGAAATTTTGTATATTTTATAGTTATTTTTGTATATTTTTAGAAATATCACACCATATTCTTAGAGGTCTTTTTTTAAAAAAAATTATTTATTTGAGACAGAGAGAGAGAGAGAATGGGGTGGGGTCAGAGGCGGAGGGAGAGGAAGAGAGAAGTTGAAGCAGACTACCCATTGAGTGTGGAGCCCAGCATGAGGCTGAGCCCAATGTGAGGCTGATCTCACCACCCTGAAATCACCACCTGAAATCAAGAGTCAGACGCTTAAGCCACTGAGCCACCCAGGTACCCCTATTCTTGGAGATCTTAAGTCAGCTTTAACTACACAATTCCCTGATCCTAGCCTAAACCCTCCTGACATATGCTAAAATTCAGCAAGGTGTAGTGGAAGGACTTGTAATTAGAGCAAGGAGGACCTGTGTTGCAGTCTGTCCCCACTTGGCGCTGAAAGGACCTTAGATGAATTGTGTGACTTCTCAGGCTGCACTGTGTAATTCTGAGTCTAAATATCTGGAGTTAGGTCAGATTTCACAGGTTAATGGCAAACTCCTCTACAAGATTGCCCTCACTTTGGATTCCAGCCCCAAGCTTGGGCGTTCCCAGGACAACTGCACGTCTGACCAACTGGCTACAAATTCAGGAATTCCCACAGTGCCCTCAGGCTTGATAATTTGCTAGAATATCTCACAGATTCAGGAAAGGGCTATACTTATAATTAATTATGAGCTTTTAAATAAAGAATACAAATGAGGAGCAACTAAATGAAGAGATGCACAGGCTGATGTCTGGAAGGGTCCCAAAAGTGAAATTTGCATGTCCTCAGGCCATGTTCCCCTCCTGACACATTAGTGTATGATCACCAACTAGGGAAGCTCACTTGAGATTTGGGTGTCCAGATGTTTTATTGTGATTTCATTATGTAGCTATGATTGATTGGATCATTGGCCACATGACTGCATTCAATGACCAGACCCTCTTCCCTCCTAAGAGGTTGGCTTGATATCATGTGACCTTCCAATAACATGGTTGGTCTTTCCAGCATGGACTGCCCCCATCCTGAAACTAGGAGTCCACCAGAGTCACTTCATAAGCATAAACTCAAGTATGGCCCAAGGGGCCCCCACCATGAGCAACAAAGACATTCTTGCTACTCAAGAATTTCCAAGGGTTTAGAGGCTCCTTCCTAGGAATAAGAAACAGTCTATCATATAATAGGCTGTTTGCCCACAGAGCATTGATGTGACGATTCTATGAAATGAGGAATTGCAGAACACAAGACACCTTTTCAAGATTCTAGATCTATCTTGAGAAATGAAAAAGACAAAGTATGTAGGAGCTTCATTTATGTTTGGGTATCTTGCTGGAATGCCAAAAGGAAGCTGAGTTGTCCACATAAAATTGGAATGTTCCCTGATTACTGAAGCTTGTAGGCACCAAGGGCAGGCCACCCCAAGATGGCCCACTTTGGCATAAAGATTATTGTTGAGGTGAAGGCAATTGAGACCCTACAGTCTCAAGAAAAACCTTTACCCCTCTATTACCTACATAAAAGAATCTAAATGAAGGGTCTTTCCCAGAATAATGGCTATTTATGAGAGATAAATTTTAACTGAATGACCCATCTATATGGCAGGTAAATATCTAATTAGCAAACATCTAGCCCCTGCCCCCCCCATGAATTGCATTCCTTCCTGTTAAAGTCTCAGACACTTACCCCCTTCTCCTTAGTTCAGGATGACATACAAGTCTCATTTTGCCTGTCTTTGGAATTTCATGTCTGCGTGTATTCCCATATGTACAAAATTAAGTTTGATTTTCTCCTGTTAATCTGTCTCACAGCAATTTTTTTAAAATTTTTATTGTTATGTTAATCACCATACATTACATCATTAGTTCTTGATGTAGTGTTCCATGATTCATTGTTAGTGCATAACACCCAGTGCTCCACGCAGAACGTGCCCTCCTTAATACCCATCACCAGGCTAACCCATTCCCCCACCCCCCTCCCTTCTAGAACCCTCAGTTTGTTTTTCAGAGTCCATCGTCTCTCATGGTTCATCTCCCCCTCCGACTTACTCCCCTTCATTCTTCCCCTCCTGATATCGTCTTCTTTTTCTTTTTTCTTAACATATCTTGCATTATTTGTTTCAGAAGTACAGATCTGTGATTCAACAGTCTTGCACAATTCACAGCACTCACCATAGCACATACCCTACCCAATGTCTATCACCCAGCCACCCCATCCCTCCCACCCCCCAACACTCAGCAACACTCAGTTTGTTCCTGAGATTAAGATTCCTCATATCAGTGAGGTCATATGATACATGTCTTTCTCTGATTGACTTATTTCACTCAGCATAACACCCTCCAGTTCCATCCACATCGTTGCAAATGGCAAGATCTCATTCCTTTTGATGGCTGCATAATATTCCATTGTGTCTCACAGCAATTTGATTCTTAGTCCAGTTAGAGAGACAATGAAGGGGGCAGGAAATTCTCCTCCACCCCTTACAAGCTCAATAGCCTACCTTGGAAGGAGATGGTCAATACAATGTCTCAGTCAGGTGCACTGTGGGATGGGAAGGTGAGATAATCCTTTCCTTTTATTCAGTAAGGTTGAGTTCCTGCGAGACTGTAAGCAGATAGGTTCAGTGCCACCCCTACACCCTAGCCCCAACAGTTCACAGGGCCTGTTTTCACTTGTTAGTCCTTGCACTTCTCTGTCTGAGGGTGTTCTGTGTCCACTGAGGCCTGTTTTGCTCACTGGAGATGCCTAGGAATTAATGAGACAGAGCAGGGACTGGACTCAGGTCCTTTCACCCTAACTGCCAAATCCAACACTCCTGGATAGCTATGCCCCTTGAGTTGTAGGTCTGCCAGGAAACTAAAACTCTATGCTTTTGACTAGTATATCCTGCAGGAATGCAGAGCGAGGGTGCTCACTAAAAGGAGGGACCAGACTATAAAGACTGGCAAAGACCAGACCAAACCAGCCTGCACCCCTGAACTTTCACCAACTTTCCTCCTCATTATAATACTAAAAATTATGCTCAGGGGTGGAGATTTAACATGCTAATGAAATATGTGATGAATATAAAACATGTTCTGTCCACTGTGTTTACAAACCCAACCTCCTGCCCCGGCATGCCTAGATGTCACTTCTTTCTCACCTCACCCCCTTTAAAAACTTTCCCTGGCCTTTGTTTGGGGAGCCAGTCTGAAGGACACTTCCCCCAGTGCTCTCTCCCTTGTGCTCCAGCATAAGCCCTAATAAAAGCCTCTCCTGGAACTCCTGTTTGGTTTCTAGTCAATTTCTATTGTTTACAGAGCCCAAGGACCCAGGTTGGTACCATATTTCAGCGACCAAGAAGGGGCCCCAGGGGGGTCTTTTTCCCCCTGTTAGAGAGGGTCTGGGACCCTTCAGGGCAGACAGACAGATGCAGCCCCATCGCTGCTGACATGAGGCCACCTGAACGTTTGTTCCAGTGTCACATCAAGGCACATCTGCCTCCGACGTCCCGGGATTCCCACTGCTCTCATTCAGACAATACATTTCCCTTTTCCTTTTCTTCTCTCCTCCTTTAAGCTCCCTCTTCTTTTCCACACTCTTTCCCCTCCTTCGTACCCTCTCTGGGGTGACCGCAGACCTCTGCAGCTTCATTGTTCTCAGCTTGTGGGAACATGCTCCCTACATACTCGCTCTGGCCAGTAACTGACCAGCAGAGGTGGGAGGCGGCCACCCTGCAGCCTGTAATGGCTGTAAGTCTGAGAGTCACCGGAAACTTTGTTTTTTCTCTCTTTTCTTCTTCTCTCTAGGTTATCTGAATAGACACCCTCAGGGAAGGCTGGTAGAAATGATTGACTTCCCTGGGCCTGATCACCCTGGGGCGGTGGATGTGGACAGAGTGTCTCCCTCCACTGGCCCCTGTTTGGTTTCTCTGCCTGAACAGACACCCTTGAGGAAGGCAGGTTCAAATGGTATTTCTTTCTTTCCTTCTCTCTCTCTTTCTCCCTTTCCTTCTTCCAGCTGCTCTGCTCTACCCACTTCTGGCCTTCAACCTGGAGACACCATTTGGATTCCCCTTTGAAACTCCTGGGTACTTCTCCATCCTCTGTCCCAGTCTGTGGGGAGGAGAACTGTGCAGGTGTCTTTGTCACCTCACTAGCTCGATTTGTCACCTGGTTAGATCTCATTGCAATCTCCGTGAAGACCGCCTCAATAATACATGGGCACAGGCTCTTTCTGACCCTAAAATCTGTTTCCTCTCTCTGTTTGGCCAGCCACCTTATTAATTGTTTTTCAGCCCAAAAATTTTGGGTTCAGAATGAGCGGGACATGGATTTGGTGTAAGATTGGAGAAATTGAAAGGGTTGCTCATACATGCAGTTCAGCACTGCGAGAACCCCTCCTTTCCTACATCCGTTCCTCTCTCCCTTCTCTGCAGCCTCATTCCCACAGTAACTGGGCCAGGAGCCAATGTCTATCCAGAACCACTCTGAGTCCCAGAGGCTCCATCCAGCGCCAGGTCCTTTGATAGTCGAACACCAGGTTTATCAATAGTTAAGACAAATGCTCAGGGAATCTCAAAGGACTCCCCCTTGGGCTGCCTTCTTAATAACCAGGACCAGTTCTAATTAGATGGTTTAAAGAAAAAGAAATTAGTTTTCTTTGGTAACATGGTCTGGCCCCCAAAACACTTTGGATGATTGAGAGAAGTGGCCACCAAATGGATCCCTTAACTTTAACACTATTCTACAACTGGATCTGTTTTGTAAACAGTCTCAAATGTGGGAGAGATTCCGTATCTAGAGGCCTTTATGAAACTGTATCAGGACCCGGGCTTGCATGATTGTGTATGTATGGTCTCCATTCCTGCCGTACCCCCAAAGGATTCCCAACCAGATTCACTTACAGACCCTCTTCTCCTACTGCTACTGCATCTTCCCCAAGTGGGGGACACTCCTCAGGGACCAGCTGGCTACCCTCAGCCTCCTACTTCAATACCCTCTTCAGCCTCTAAGCTCCTACCTTATCCTAATCCAGCTCCTAAAGACCCAGAACGCCCCAAACCAGAGTCTTTCTTTCATGGGACTCTGATCAGGCTCCAAGTTACCCCCCTCCTTTGCCTCTATCCCCTCTGGGAGGTGGTTAATGGGCAGGATGGGGGGCTGGGGCTGGGGAATGGCTAGAGTACACGTCCCTTTCTCTATGGGAGATTTAGGGATCTGCAAAGAAAGGTTTGGTAGAGTTTCAAAAAAGTTTAGGGATGAGTTTGTCAGATTGAGACTACCTTCTCACTGACCTAGCAGGAGTTTATTATCATTTTAGCACCCTGTTGCACCTCTGATGAGAAAGGTCTCATCATAAGGAAGGTTAGAGAATGTGCAGATTGCTTAATGGCCACCAATCCTCCCCATCAGGTCTACCAGGTGGGTGGTGACACGGTCCCAGAACAAGACCCTCACTGGGACTATAAAGATTACATAGACTGAGCCAGAACACAGCATTACTTCAGCAGTTTGTCAGAGGGATGGATAAAATCTGTGAATTATGATAAGATTAGAGATGTTACTCAAGAGAAGGATGAAAACCCCACAGTCTTCCTCAGCTGGGTAACAGAAGCACTCAGAAAGTATACTAACACAGTCTTGGAGTCTGGAGGGGAAAGGGCATTGCTTGTCATGCATTTTTTTACCCAATCTGCTCCCGACATTAGGAGAAAATTGCCAAAGTTAGAGGCTGGTCCTCAGACTCCATCATCAACCTCAGTAGAGGAGGCCTTCAAGGTCTGTAATAACAAGGACAAGGCAGAGGAGCTGATAGAGATAGGAGATTGGCCAAAAAGACACAGCTGCCCCAATCCATCCACTGCCTCGAGGTCACCCTCAGAGGCTCAGAAGACAGGACAATCGACAGGAGATTGCCAGCCTCCCAAGAAACCAGTGTGTTTATTGTTGGAAGGAGGGACATTGGAGAAGAAGGGAATACCAGGAAAGCTCCCTGTGGGACACCTTGGCCATACCTTCTTCTTGTTAGTCTCTCCATGAGAACACATACACCTTACACCGATTGACCGAATGCAGTGCCAGCCCAGCTCCAGCTTCTGCCTAGTGCATCAGTGTCCCTGCAGCGGAGACTACGGCCACCCTTGCTGGGGCAGGTCGGAAGACTGAAAATCTTATAGATGCTAGAGCTGCCTAATCTGTCATGATCAGGCCTACCGGCCCCTCTCCAACTGCAACTGCACAGCAATGGGATAGATGGATGGCCTGAGGTAAGGCAATTCACTCCCCCTCTTGCTTGTGAGGTCAGGTCTGTCACTATTACTTGTTCTTTCCTATATGTACCTGAGTGCCCCATTCCCTACAAGGAAGAGACCTGCTAAATAAATTTGGAGCCACCATTACCCTAAAAAAAGAATAGAATTCAAATGGAAATGGAATCTGGGCAGGGACTCCACCTACTGGCACGTCTAAACTGTCTGGAGCCTAATGCTTTAAATATTCCTGAGGAAGTTAGGAGCCAAGTAAACTCTTCTGTCTGGGACATATTTACCCAAGGAAAGGCTAAAAATGTTCCCCCAATAAAAGCAAAGTTAAAACCTGGAGAGGGATTTCCTTGAAAAGGACAATATATCCTAAAACCTGAGGCCTTATAAGGAATCCAACTGCTATTTGCTAAATTTTTAGGAACAGACTAATTAAACCATGGCAATCTCCCAGTGACACCTTAATTCTCCCTGTCTGGAAGCCAAACTGGGAATATCCATTTGTATAGGATCTATGGGTGGTAAATGAGGCAGTTAGTCCCATTCATCCAGGGTCCCAAATCCATTCACCTTACTCACCCAGGGTCCTGGAGACACCCAATATTTCACTGTGTTAGATCTTAACGATCTTAAAGAGTAGCATCTTAAAGACGCCTTTTTCTACATTCCTCTCTACCCTGACTCCCAGTACCTTTTTTCCTTCTTTCTTTCTTTCTTGCTTGCTTGCTTGCTTTTAGAGAAAGAGAGCCCAAGTGGAGAGGAGCAGAGGGAGAGAGAGAGAGAATCCCAAGCAGCTGCATGCTCAGTGTGGAGCCCTACACGGGGATCAATCTCACAACCCTGAGATCATGATCTGAGCTGAAATCAAGAGATGACTGCTCAACCAACTGAGCCATTAGGTGCTTCCCTTTTTGCTTTTGAGTGGAGACACCCTGATATTCTGGAAGCTACTCAGTATACGAGGCCTGCACTCCCATAAGGCTCCTGGGACACTTCCCATCTTTTTGGAAAAGCACTGGCAAAGGAACTATGAGAATTCAACTTAAAGAATGGAACCGTGTTGCAATATGTTGATGATCTGCTGATAAGTAGCCAGAAAAAACAAGACTCAGATGTTAACCTTAACTTCCTGGAAAAAAGGATATAAAATCTCCCCAATGAAAGCTCAGATCTCATGGTAGCCGGTTCAATATTTGGGTTCTGATGCTTCTGGATTTCTAATTATGACCTAATTACAAAGCCCTTATATGAGGCTCTAAAAGGGGAGTAAAAGGAGCCCTTACAATGGAATAGGGAATGAAAGCAAGGCTTTGAGGCTTTAAAAATTAAAATAGGCAGGGCCCCAGCATTGGGACTCCCCATTCTGGACAAACCTTTTACCTTTTATACTCATGAAAGACTGGGAGCTTTGAGGGTCATAACCCAAAAGCTGGGCCCTAACCAGAGACTGGTGGGCTATTTCTCAAAACAGCTAGATCCAGTTGCACAAGGATGGCAGAGCTGCCTACAAGTGGTTGCAACCACTATTCTTTTAGCTAATGAAGCTTCTAAGCTTGCTCTGGGCCAACACCTGGAATGCATAACTCCCCATCATGTCTAGACAGTACCAGAAATTAAAAGACATCATTGGCTAGTGGGAGGATGGTTAACTAAATACCAGGCTCTCCTGATGGACACTTTAAGAATAACCAAACTTTAAACCCAGCTACCTTGCTCCCAGCCAGAGAGGATGAAGGTTTGCAACACTAGTGTATAGAGACAATAGAGCAAACCTATTGCAGTAAACCTGACCTTCAAGGCAAGCCCTTTGACAACCCAGTAATGGAATGGTTTACTGAGGGGAGCAGTCTTATAGAAAGGGGAGTCTGGAAAGCAGACTATGAAATATTGAGTCTCAATGAGGTTACAGAAGCAAAATCCCTCCCATCTCAGACCTCAGTTCAAAACGCTGAGTGAATTGCCCTAATCAGGGTCTTATAACTGGGGAAAAGAAAAAGATTAACTATTTTTACCGACCCAAGTATGGGTTCCATGTATTACATGCCTAGGCTTCCATCTGGAAAGAAAGGGGGTGTCTAACAGCTAAAAATTCCCTGATAAAGCATAAAGCATAAAGATCTGATCCTAACCCTCTTGGAAGCAGTACTGCTCCCCATTCTGGTAGCCATGGTCCACTCTAAGGGCCATCAACAACACAGGTCCCTTGTAAGTCAAGGAAACAACAAGGCTGACTGAGCGCCAAAATAGACAGTTTAATCATAAAAGCCTGATCAGTCAAGGCTCAGTGATTGGCCCCTCCATGCTCCCCAGTCACCCCCAATATTCCCTCAGGAATAGAAAGGTGATGAAAAATGGAGATATTAAAAAAAAACAGAGTATTGGATGGTTCATAAAGGGTGACAAGGTTCTCATACCTGGGGCCCAAATGTGGAAACTCATTAAGTATTTACACAATGCTACCACTATGAGAGGGATGCTCTATGGGACTAGGTATAAAAGATCTTTTCAGGAAGGGGACTTAGAAAAATGGTAAAACAGGTAACCCTCACCTATAACTTGTGTGCTCCTAACAATGCACAGGCCCATCCAATCCCTCCTTCATTACTTAAGCCAGTCCAACACCAAGGTACATACCTAGGGGAAGTTTGGCAAATAGACTTCACCCAAATGTCCCCACAATCAGGGTATAAATATCTTCTTTATGTTCATTGACACCTTCACAGGATGGGTCAAAGCCTTCTCCACTCCATCTGAGAAGGCAACTAAGGTTTGCAGGTCCCTCTTAAAAGAAGTAATTATTCATTTTGATCTTCCTTAGTCTCTCCAGAGCGCCAGCGGGCCCTTCTTTATAGCCAAGGTCACCCAGGGCCTCTTGACAGCCCTGGGAATAAACTATAAACCACATGCCTCCTGCTGGAGTCCCCAGTCTTCAGGAAAGGTTGAAAAGATGAATCATACCCTAAAGAAAACCTTAGAGAAATTTTGTCAGGAAATTCATGAGCCTTGGATGTGAGGGCGATCTGGCTGCGACATCTGTCACCCCATTGATCGCCAGGGTTGATTCGGCTGATTTGGCTGGCTAGGCGGGTGTCCCCTTCCTCCCTCACCACTCCATGTGCATCCCTCCTGAAGCTGTGCGCTCAGTCGAAGAGGACGAACGTCCCAGGTAGAGGAGGACCGTTCTTCGATCAAGGGTATACGAGTAGCTGCGCTCCCCTGCTAGAACCTCCAAACAAGCTCTCAAGGAAATTCATGAGCCTTGGGCCAAATTATTTCCTATTGCACTAGTCAGGATTCCCACTGCCCTAAGACTAGCCTAAGACTCAGCCCATTTGAAATGACATATGGGGAACCCTTCCTCACTGCTGATATTTTACTAGGTGGGGAAATAAGCCAAGGCTTTCAGCATATTATTAACTTGGGCCAGGTACAAAAATCTATTTTGGAGTATGTTAATCATGTGCTACCAGCACCCCATAGAGGTAATTTAGAAGAGGCCACGCCACTGCACATTAATCCAGGAGATCATGTCCTCCTTAAAACTTGGAAAGAGGGCTCCCCAGAAGATTTGCTACCTAAGTGGAAAGGCCCCATCTAGTGATTTTAGCCATTCCACAGGGAATCCTTAACTGGGTACATCTTTTCAGGCTAAAACCTTTTTATCCTGGACTTCTTCAGGCCCAGAACCACCTTACTCTTGTGAACCTGTGGAAGACCTTAGATACTTGTTCCAGAAGTGACCCTTGGAGTCAGATAGGTGATTATGCTTTGAATTGGTTTGCTGAGTTTTCTTTTTGTTGTCCCTGTTTTACTTTTCCTTCTCTACCAATACTGTTTCGGGTCACCTCCCCCCCCTCCCCGGGAAAGGTCTGTTCTGCCCTGGTGGGTCTAAGACATGGAAACCAATGATGAGATGGATGAGGTAGACCCTTCTCTTGGCCCTTCTCCTGAGGATGAGTTGGGAAGGAAATAACAAAGGGAGGGAAACCTGGAGAGAAAATTCAATTGTAAACTTTTCTAGCATTGTGGCCTCAGGAAATAACCTTTCTAATGATTGGATCTATCATCCCCACCCACAAGAAGGGGTTCCTAAGCTCCAGTTTGTACCTATAAATGAAGACACTAATCTCACCTTGACTTTTAGCCCCATTAGGAGCACATCACTTCTAATCGTGGAACTCAGTGATTGTGACGATTTAAGGTGTATAGGGCTTACAGACTTTTGGAACCAAGCCAGTTTCCAGATTAAGCACCCATTTCTCTGTGAAAAACAGGGACAACACTGTTGCCCCTGCCAGACAAATACCTGCCTTACTGATGTGGGAAGCTCACCCCCTATTTACCCTTTGCCATTTTCCTCTTCAAGCTCTTCATGTACCCCCAACCAGACTCACTGGTGTGTGGACTCATCTCTACTCTCCCCAGGCCTCCAACCTAACTCCTCCTGTATGCACTGAAAAGGACCAGCAACCCCTTCCTAGAGGCTCACCTATCAGACCCCATCTGCCTTGGGCAGCCAGGAGAGAATAAAAGAGGACTCAGAACTAGATGGGGAGGCCATCGGATGGACAGTTTCTGTCTCCCAGATGAGTAATGCACCTAACTTGGGTCCCCTTTTATAAAGATGGTTTAGTTCCTCTTTACCTCGCCAAGCTTGTAGCCCACGCTCTAGTCCACCACAAAATAAACTACCTTATGAAGGGAGCTCGGATTTCTCCTTCTCCTCCTGGTTTCTTTAGGCAAATAATGTTACCTTCTAGTGAGAGTGCACTTGGGGACAATTGGGCCCTAAAGGGCTAGGCCCCAAAGGATTAGGCCCCACTATATATAAAGTCACCTCTCAAGCCAGATAAAAGAGAGCACTGTGACTCCTCTCAGCAGAAATTGGAGCAGCCATAAGACTGGCCCGCCCCCTGAGGCTGTTTCACCTATCATGAAACAACCTCAAAGAACCATATCCAGGCCTTAGACAAACTGGCCTCAGATGTTGGTGACACCTTAGAGGGCCTCTGGGAGTCCTTACATTCTTTGGCAAATAGGTTGTACTTGATAGTAGGTTGGCTCTAGATTATCTTCTGGCTGAACAAAGAGATGTCTCTACAGTAGTCAATGAAAACTTGCTGCACGTACATCAACGCTGCTGGGGAGGTTGAACTGAATATTCAGATTTACAAATAAGCCAAATGGTTGCTTGGGTTAATTGTATCAATGCTCAAAGTATATGGTACTCTATTATAGGCTATATCCCTAATGTTACCTGGTTCCTGCCTTTCCTTGGGCCCTGATCGGCTATTCTATTGCTGTTACTTTTGGGGCCCTATCTTCTTAATCTCCTGGTAAAGTTTGTGTCTTCCAGCCTTCAAGAGTTCCAAGTCAAGCTAATGGTGGTACAACCAACACCACGACAGGAGGATCCGAGTGCTTCTAAATCATTAGACTGTCAGTGAAAGATTTTTATGCCTCCAGGGTAGGATAGGAATGATGGCCTCCCGCTCAGCAGGAAGCAGTTTCAGAAGATGAAATCTTTGGCCCCTTCTCCTTAGGAATAAGGAGGGTCAAATCTCTCAGGGGGGAATGAGAAAATGTAGGGACAGGACTCAGGTCCCCTCAAGTCCCTTAACTGCTGAATCCAGGGTTCCTGGATAGCAATGCCCCTTGGGTAGATCTTCTGAGATAGCTACAACTCTGTGTCTTTATCCTGCAGGAATGCAAAGATAGGAAGCTCGCTGAAAGGAGAGATTCAACTATGAAGACAGGACAAGACCAGCCTGCACCAAGATGGACCCCAGTACTGAATCTTCCCCCTCATTATGATACTAAAAATCATGCCTGGGGTGGAGATTTAACATGCTAATGAGACATGTGATGCATGTGAAAGCATGTTCTGTCCACTGTGCCTGTATATCCAACCTCCTGTATCTTCCTGCCCCAACATGCCTAGATGTCACTCCTTTCCCACCTCAGCCCCTTTCAAAACTTTTCCCAGAAAGCTAGCCTGAAGGACACTTTCCCTTTTTGCTGTCACCCTTGTGCTCCAGTGTAAGCTCAAATAAAAGCCTCACCTGGAACTCCTGTTTGGCTTGTAGGCAATTTCTTGTTTAGAGAGCCCAAAAACCTGAGTTGATACTGTTAGCGTTCATCTCAGCAGGCTCAGTCAATGACTTATAAGACTTGACAGGTACAGTTCTGGCTTTCTCTCCCCTCAGATGGGTTAGTTCTAAGGCATTGTGCTCTGTACCAGTCCCACACTTCCTGAGTCACCTTGGTGACAGCTGGCTTGACAACACCTTCTTTATTGGCAGTGTTTCCCTCCCTGTTTCCTTCCCTACTCCTCTCCCTGGTGTTGCCTTTATTACCCCAACAAGCTAAATGCCTATAAATTCTCGACTCAGGGTATGTTTCCAGGGAAAACTGCACTGAAACTATGACCAATCATGTTAGTTCCCTATTAAGGGTCGTGATAATGTGGATGTATTACCTCATTTCTGTTGCCTCTGAGATCTAGCATCTTGTCTTTACAAACACCATGTCCCATAGCCAATGGGCCACACATAAGAAAGCTGAGGAGGAAGAGGGGTCTTGGTTTACTCTGGTAGATGTGTATTTGTGCATAAATGTGTACGCACAGACAGTTCATTTTCTAAAAGTAAACATTTATTTAGTATTTTTAGGTCAGCTTTTCCCTTACTGTTATTCTGAATACTGACATGTCTATACTGTTTCTCTGGAGTTTCATGTAGCCCCAAAGAAATAAACCTGAATTGTGTTAAAAAAAGAAAAATTATATGTTTCCTTAAAGTAAATTATCAGATTTCTTACCATATTCATTTATTTATCAGAGAGAACTATGATTTTATGAGATAAAGTGCAAGAGCTATTCTGCTTTTCTCATTGTTCCTTCTCCTCCTTGTTCCCCTCTCCATTTTTTTCATCATTTCACAATCTTACACTGGTCTTTCCTTGACCTCCCCGCCACTCACACTTTAAAAACAAGGTGTGCTGTGATGGTTCCTCCAAGCACCTGCCCAAAGGCTAATGCATTTCTGCATAACAACACATTTCCCATATCTTCAGTTCTTGCTAAAGCATTTCACAAGGCAGTGTCTTCTGAAGAAAGAGTCTGAGGATTGCTAGTCAGAAGGTTATTTAGAAGTTGTTGTTTGTATACGATCCTGCAATTGCACTACCGGGTATTTAACCCAAAGATACAAATGTAGTGATCCAAAGTGGTACATGCACTCCGACGTTTATAGCAGCAATGTCCACAATAGCCAAACTATGAAAGAGCCAAGATGTCCACCGACAGATGAATGGATAAAGAAGATTTGGCATATATGTACAATGCTATGCAGCCACCAGAAGGAATGAAATCTTGCCATTTGCAATGACGTGGATGGAACTGGAGGGTATTATGCTGAGCAAAATAAGTCAATCAGAGAAAGACATGTATCATATGATCTCACTGATATGAGGAATTCTTAATCTCAGGAAACAAACTGAGGGTTGCTGGAGTGGTGGGGGGTAGGAGGCATGGGGTGGGTGGGTGATAGACTTTGGGGAGGGTATGTGCTATGGCGAGTGCTGTGAATTGTGCAAGACTGTTGAATCACAGATCTGTACCTCTGAAACAAATAATACATTATATATTAAAAAAAAAGATGGTAGGAAGGGAAAAATGAAGGGGGGGAAATCAGAGGGGGAGACAAACCATGAAAGACTATGGACTCTGAGAAACAAACTGAGGGTTCTAGAGGGGAGGGGGTGGGGGGATGGGTTAGCCTGGTGATGGGTATTAAGGAGGGCACATTCTGCGTGGAGCACTGGGTGTTATATGTAAACAATGAATCATGGAACACTACATCAAAAATTAATGATGTAATGTATGGTGATTAACATAACATAATAATAAAAAAATAGTTGTTTGTTGTTCTTAGAATCAGGAGCTAGCTGTTAATCTTGAGAAAGAGGAGGTTTCAGATCTAAGTTTTGTAATGGAGAATAGATACAATCTGGCTTGATCAAGACCCAGATGGAGAGAAGTATCTTTTAAAATGGTCAAGTACTCTTTTTCTGGTTTGTTTGTTTAATTATGGAAGATTCCATCTACTTTCAAGTGGTTTCATGTGAGAATAAAAACTGGCTTATAATAGCTAAATAACTCAAAAGTCTTTTCAATAACTCAAGGTCTACCATGAAACATGTTTACTTTGCTTCAGGGAAGCAGGTAGGATGAGACATTCTTTCTATCCCTGAGTCTCAAGGATTTTGTCAGTAACAGTGACACAAAACATCTTTGGGGTTCTCTTTGGAACTGGAATGCCAGGAAGAGATTATTGATTTCTCTCAGTATTTCCCATTGGATAATCCAGGTTGGTTAAGAACTCAGGTTGTTTCAAAATGGATGGGACTAAGAGACAAAAGAAGGGAGATATTTTGGTTACTGTTGATGTTTTTGCTGGGGTTGCAAGATCAGAGGAGATGCTTCATAGCTACTAAAAATTCTTAAATTAAATTTAATGGGGACCAGGGATTTTCAGAGTCCTGCAATTCCCCTGTTGAGAATTAGGGTGTAGTGTTTTATGGAGGTGATAGTACTTTGAAGTTTCTCTGTGGAGAAAGGTGTTTTCTGTAAAAACATAGGATGTGTAACTAAAATATAATTAATTTTGTTGTTAGGGCCTATCTTAATTTTTTATGGCCTAAATTTGTTTTTTAGTAAAACAAGGCTACCCTTTTATCCAGTCAAGCATGTTTTCACAGCTCTCTTACAGAAATGCCCCAGTTTCTGGAATCCACTCAACACAGAAGGTCCTTTTATGAGGCAGGAATCTGTAATAGCTGTGGTGAGAAGCCCATGGCCCACACTGTGAGGATTTTCCAGTTGGTGTCATTTAAAATACCAATAGGCTTAAAGGGTTAATATTAATTGATGTAAGAAAGACTTTATTAGGGTTCGAAGCTGAGGGCTAAGAAAGAATTCTAGAGACGTCTTTGGTGCAAAAACGTGACTTTATTACATCACGGGGACAGGACCTGTCGGCAGAAAGAGCTGCAATGGGGTTATGAGGAGTGGCCTCAGTATATACTTTCAAGTTGGGAGGGGGTTAGGATAAATCTCTAAGGAATTTTGGAAGCAAGGTTTCCAGGACCTTGAGGGGGCTAGCTATTGTTGGGAAAATGTCATTTATTACCATCTAATAAAACCTTAGTCATGAGACCCTTCAGATGTATATCGGTGGGCCATACGCTTGGGGGATGATTGTGAACACGTATCTTGGCGGGTTTAGAGATAAAGAAGTTTCCAAAGGAATTCTTATACATTAAAGTAGACTTACAGGATCCTAGTGGAGGTTGGGGCTCAGCCTAGGATTGCCTTTTGCCCTTAGCAAAGTATTAATATTGAAGCAGTTGAGTCCCTAGAGGAATGTCACTCTGCCTGTTTCAAGAACTTGTTGGTGGTCTCTAGGTAGTAAGGAAATTTGATAATTTTTCTTCTGCCTTTGTTTCCCACACCACTAATGAACTAATGAAAATTGGTGTCTTCCATGGCTTAGTTAGCTGTAAGGGGTTATTTCTTTTGGGGGGGTGGTCTGATTTGAACTAAAGACTTTTAATCTTCTTGTGTTCATAGTTTGGGTGTGTTTTCACATCGATCAAGCATACATAATAAACTTTTCTTTCAGGGTGCCTGGGTGGCTCAGTCATTAAGCATCTGCCTTTGGCTCAGGTCATGATCCCAGGGTTCTTGGATGGAGCCCTGCATCGGGGTCCCTGCTCAGCGGGAAGCCTGCTTCTCCCTCTCCCACTCCCCCTGCTTGTGTTCCTGCTCTCACTATCTTTCTCCCTCTGTCAAATAAATAAATAAAATCTTAAAAAAAAAAAACTTTTCTTTCTCCTAGAGGAGACAAAAGAAAATGAATGAATGCTGGTGAAAAGTGATAACTTTAGTTAAAATGAGTGTTATTGATTTGCTCTGTGTTACATGAATAATTCATAACTAAAAGGAGAAAGCAGAGGTGCTTAGGGACACAACATTTATTGAAAAGTCATAATATTAAAAGTAGGGAAGAATTAAAAGAGATAAAGGAATTTTCCATTCTCTGATCTTTAATTCAGATATTCCCCTATAGTCTTTGACAGCAAAATGAGCACTGGGTAAAAGAAGAATTAGCATGTGTATGGCTCATTGCTTGGGTAGGTGTGCAAGACTACTATTTATTTATTTATTTATCTATCTATCTATCTATTTATTTATTTATTTATCATGACCCTGAGATCAAGACCTGGGCTGATATTAAGAATTGGATGCTTAGGAGCACCGGGGTGGTTTAGTCGGGTAAGCATCTCTCTTTGGCTCAGGTCATGATCCCAGGGTCCTGGGACCCAGCCCTGCATTGGGTTCCCTGTTCAGCAAGGATTCTGTTTCTCCCTTTCCCTCTGAGCTTCCCCCCCTATTCATGCTCTCTCTCTCTCTCAAATGAATAAACAAAAAATCTTAAAAAAATAATAGTCAGATGTGTAACTGACTGAGCTACCCACTAGCCCCCTGACTCAACTTTTTTAAATTGTTTGGTAAATGACATTTGAATCTATTTTTTCTGAATATTATTTACCCATATGAGAAATCTTGCTTAGGTAAGCCAGAAAGATGGGGATGCGCTAAGGGATCTCTTTCTGATGCTTGTTGTCCTCCATCCTTACCAGGTTCTCCTTGAACCTCAAATTGGGGCTAGGCATGTTTCTAAAAGAAGCCTCAAAGCCCAAGTCCTTTTATATTATGCAGGGTTACTCATAATTATTATTAAGCTGGCAAACATCTTTTACATTTTACATTTTTAATGGGAAAAGTAAGAAACATTTCTGAGATCAATTTATTTTTCCACTTGGTATCAGTTATGGGGCTGATTTTAAAGCAATTTCTAAAGTCTTATACACTGTGGCTTAATTGTTTTAACTCATAGTCCTGAGGAGTAAACATGTTGAAATATTTCAAAGGACTGAACAGCTTCTGCTAGCACCAAGGGTGCTGTCACAAGACAGCAAGCAAGATTTCTCAAGTGGAAATTTGCTTTCAGAAAATCTCTGCAGTTACAGGTATTTCTGCAGACAGTGCACGGTGATGTGTTTGTTTTTTCCAGTTGGCTTATTCATAGCTTCTATCGTTGGTACAGCATTATCGCTCATTTATTTGCATTTATCCACAGAGTTTATCATAATAATATAACTATTATTATTATATTTGTTATAACAGCTAAGATTAAGTCAAGTACTATCATGTGTCAGACTGTGTTTTAAGCAGAGTTGTTCTAGCCCGACCAGCCTAAGACCACCAGGGACAAGCCGCTAGTCCTACTAAGTCAGATTATTGATGCTTTGCAATGAGGGAGAGCACACACTAGAGGAAATGTGGTAGATCTTACCAAATAAAATAGGAAGTGCAGTTCTAGGATTTTGGAGAAGTGTGGAATTTAGGTGCAATGTAACTGAAGCAGCATCTTGATGGGCTGAAAGCAAAGCTGGGCTGTGTGTAAGAGGTCAGCATTAGGTCTGGACACAAAGTGGACTCAGAATCCTTTTACTTTGAGACAGTAAAGTTAAGGTAGATGTGGAGTACTATAGCCAGAAACTCCCTATTTGGAGGTGTGCACATGGCTTGTAAGTCCAGGTTGGTTTTCCCTGCCAAAGCGACTCAGATTCTCTAGATGAGAGTAGGATGCTTTTGTGGGAAACTGCCAGAATCAGAGACAAGCCTGGCTGACAGCCAGAAAGGTAATGGGACCTCAGTCCTACAACTACAAGGAACTGAATTCAGCCAACAGCCTGAATGAGCTCGGAACACTTTTCCCCAGACCCTCTGGTAAGGAATGCAGCCCTGCCAACACTTTGATTTCAGCCTTCTGAGAACCCATTACTTGGCAGAGGAATCATGTGACTCCCCTGGACTTACAACCGATAGAAACTCTAAGATAATAAATGTATATATTTTTTCAAAGACAAAAGCCCCAAACCAGACAGAGTGGGGTGTTTCATTCATATTGGTATGATTTCAAACAGCAATGTTTCTCAGAGTCTATGATTTAGAGAACAGAATTTCCCAGTGG
Organism: Eumetopias jubatus; assembly: GCF_037043125.1. Classification (NCBI taxonomy): domain Eukaryota; kingdom Metazoa; phylum Chordata; class Mammalia; order Carnivora; family Otariidae; genus Eumetopias; species Eumetopias jubatus. The sequence continues at coordinate 102,317,212 of NW_028274815.1, forward strand.
GTAAAAAAGCAGTTGTCCCCTGGTGAAGGGGGTTTTACGACACTTTACAGCTATAGGGTGCCCTTGGGAGGAATGCTGTTTGCTATGAACTCTGCTACTGGCTTTATCTTGTCTATTTGCCAAGCCTGATTTTTACTTTAAAGTCCAAGCTTATTTTTAATTTCTCAAGGTATTGACTTACTTTATCCTTACAACATTCCTACTAAGTATGTAGTATTATTTCCCTGTTTTTTAGATGAGGAAACTGAAGCATCAGAATTGATTAATTGCTCAAATGGGAGAAAAAACCTTAAGGAGTGGTACCAGGCTTCAGCCTAGGCCATCGATCTTCCAAACCAAATGCTTATGTCCTATGCTGTCCTGCTAAGTGGGCCTTTACACCTAAGCCAATAATAAATATTTTAGCAATTGGAAATAGAATTCCTCTTAGGGAAGAAAAATTAGTTTCAACCATTTCTCGGGCCAGAGACATGGATTAGTAAGGGTAATGGCACAAATGGGTAACTGAGCAGGTCTGCATTAACAACAGTAAAATTCCTAACACGTATATACAGTCATTATGTGCTTTAACTCACTTAATTCTTACAACAACACCATAAATGAGAGTGATCCCATTTTATAGATGAGCAAACTGTGGCCTCCAGGGGTGAAGTAACTTGGCCAAGGTCGTGTGGATTGTAGGGGGTAGAGCTGGGATCCACACGTCAGAGGCCTATCTCAAAAGCTCAATTTTATTATTAATGATTTTGTTATATAAGAACACACAAGAATTAGGGGACACGGGCACAAAAAGGAAGTAGGAAATAGAGATGATGTGGTGACTGAGCCCATTGAAAGGGAACAGAGGGACTCCCCAGCTCAGATGGCTAATATTCATTTTGTACTTGTTTATACTGTTGTGATCTAAACTTCCCTGTCTCTCCAAATCTGCTCTGCACATAAGGGTTTCTGTAAATGGGATTCTTTGGTAGTAGAGTTGGGAAAATGAGTTTCAGAAAAAAGTCACAAGATGTATAATGCAAGGTGTGTAATTCATAAGATGCTGGAAATAATAGCCAGAAGGAATGGGAAAAACATTACCTCAGATATTTACAATTTTTTTTTTTTTTTTGGTGGTGGTGGGGAATTTGGAACTTTCCAGAGCATGCAAAAAGAGTTGGAGTCAATCTTATTGAGATCATAGAGGCTGGAAGACTTTAGTTGACAACCATGTTGCATGTCTGTTAAACATAAAAAATGAAAACATCCAAAGAGTTGAATTTAATTATACCATTGACAAGTGATATATTGGTAACTGTTAATTATTTCTGGTACCTAGCATAACATCAGGTATGTGGTTGTCCCTGAATAAATAAATATTTGTTGAATATAAATAATGAATAAATGAATGACTGGTTGTTTTTAAACAGCAATAATTAATGGATAGAAGTCAATTATTGTATTCTGTTCTGCTTATAGACAATTAGAAACTCTTTCCTACCCATATGCCATTTATATCTTTGTCTGGTGAGTTAGAGTAGAGGCTGCAGATGGTTGCTAATGCCTTCCAGTTTATGACAGTGGCACCTAATGCATGTGTCAGGACTGAAATCAACAAGTAGGTGGTACTCGATTGTCAAATTCCACATAATGAAGTCAATTTTGATGAGATAACACAGACTAAATGCTAAGCACAGTCTGTCATGACCAATGTTTATTCTTTTCCTACCTAAATGTTTCCATTAACCATTTTCTAAAATGGAAGACTTTTTATAATGCACCATAACTTTTAAACCCTAATTTTCTCAACATTTTAAACTGTTTTTGTTTTTTTGTTTTTTCTCTTTTGGTGATTTATTTTCAGGAGCATTATTTACTGAGTGCCCGTTTCTGGACTATGATGCAATAGTGTTTTTTTTTTTTTAGAGGATTTTTTTCTTAAGATTTTATTTATTTATTTGAGAGAGACAGATAGCTAGAGAGAGCCCAGTGGGGGGAGGGGCAGAGGGCAAGGGAGAAGCAGACTCCCGTGTTGAGCAGAGAGCTCAACTGGGGGGCTTGGTCCCGGGACCCTGGGATCATGACCTGAGCCGAAGGCAGATGCTTCACCAATTGAGCCACCCAGGCACTGCGATGCAATGGTGGTCCTGAAGTAGGCAATTGGCATTCTTGGTTGCAAATAACAGAATCCACTCTACTAGTTAGGTAATAAAATAAACTTATTCTTAGATCTTAGATAATTCATAGCATTATAGAGGGTAAGAGTATTAGGTATGTAGCCTAGGCAGCAGGAATGATGCCTCAATGGTACCACTGGTCACTCCAGGAGAGACTCTGTGCTGCTACCATTAGGCGCCAGCTCTGCAGGTGTTACAGGTGTAGGTACTATTTCTATGACTTTAGCCAGTTCTCCATGTGAAATAGGAATTGTTTCCACTATACTTAGTCACCCTCACCAGAAACTGGATTCTACATGGCAACTAGTTTCTCTTCCAAATCCAATGTGGGAACATGTGATTGGTGGAGTTTAAGTCACATGTCCATGTTTTAGTTACAAAGGAATCTGGAAATTTAAATGTAAATAAGTGAATTCTGGATTCTACTTGAGGAGGCAGACTTGTAATGTGGAAAACACAGAAAAGCTGTCCAAAACATGCTAGGTAGCCACACACATGGCATATATTTACCATGGCCTCGGAATCACAGAAGGGGGTATGCTGAAGCTATTGTGGACAAAGCAGAGGGATTTCCTTTAAAGGATCTTTTCCTGCTGTCCTGTTTTAATTGGTCTTTCCTGGTCTTGTCTCTTTTTTACTCTTACTTATCATTTCTTCCGAGTGCTGGTTACAGGAAAAAAAAAATGTTAGTTCTTTTTATTAGTCATGCTAGATACAATTTGCTGAACTTTGATATATTCCAGGCTCTATGAAGAGAGCTTTACATATATTTCAAATTTATTCTTCACAAACCCTTCATAAACCTGTGAGATAGATATTCTCCCAGCCTTGAATTTTACAAGTGAGGACACTGAAGTTAAGAGCAGTGAAGGTGTCTTGCTGGGATCCATGGTGGGATGTAGAGTGAGTGACAGAGCTGAAATTTCAGCCACGTCCCCAGGACTCCAATGCTGGTTCTCTTCCTGCCCATTACAGTAAATCTTGCTCTTAAGTTTGCACACAACGATTGATTTATAGGTTCCATTGTTCTCTAGGTTGATTAACTACTTATAGGTAACTAGACCTTGACATTTTTTTTTTAAAGATTTTATTTATTTGACAGAGAAAGACACAGCAAGAGAGGGAACACAAGCAGGGGGAGTGTGAAAGGGAGAAGAGTCTTCCTGCTGATGCAGGGCTTGATCCCAGGACCTGAGATCATGACCTGAGCTGAAGGCAGACGCTTAACAACTGAGCCACTCAGGCGCCCCTAGATCTTGACATTTCTTTCCTTTACAAATAAGTGAATGAAGTGTTCTGAATTCCTGTAATTTATAAGAGATTCAAAAATATAAACAAAGCAATTGCCACTGAGTAGCACTCCTTGCAGAGATAAATCCAGCTTCTTTGTGTCAGGGTTATTTTAATGTGAGTTCTGAAGGAAGCAGGTTAGGACTGCTCATCTTGCACTAAATGCAATCACTCTGCACTGATTTCTGGGGATTCAAGAATGAGTAAAGCTCAGTCACCACCTTTCGGGGCACAGAGTCAGAAGGGGTCCCAGTTAGTTATTCTGTGGGTTTGGTTTGATCCATCTTTTCTGGTAATTCTAACTAATACCTATCCTTTGACTCAGCCCCCAAGCTCTCTCACTATCACATCCACTAATACCAAGAAGTAAAATTGCAGCTTTAAATCTCTTTTGCCTTTCAAGCTTCAATGGCTGTAGATTTGCCCAACAACCCACTTACCTCATGGATAAAGGCAAAACACAGGATCGTGTCTGCAATAGGAAGAATGATTACTACATCTACCTTGAGAGGTCATTATGAATACTCAAATTTACATTATTACCATAGCTTATGCTTTTATCAGAGATGTTGGTTTCTGAGAATATTAGCTAAGCCTGATTTCCTATAGAAATCACATGCACTTTTAAAATTTAAAGACTCTTTTTTCAAAAAAGATTTATTTATTTATTTGAGAGTGAGCACGCACGTGTGCGCACGACAGAGAGAGAGAGAGCGAGCGAGAGCACGGGTGTGGGTGGGGCAGAGGGAGAGAGAGTCTTAAGCAGACTCCATGCTGAGCATGGAATCCCGACGACGCAGGGCTCAACCTCACGTCCCTGAGCTGAAACCAAGAGTCGGACACCCAACTGACTGCACCACTGAGGTGCCCTTAAAATTTAAACTCTTATTTCCCAACAGCCACTGATGATTTTTATCTTCGGAAGGATATATTGTTATCTTTTATAAAAAGAGGTTTGAGGACAGGAGTGTAAAACAAACTTCTTCATACCTCTGCAGAGTGTACTTTTGTGTATTTGTGCAGTGATACTCAGTCTGGGCTTCATGGCAGATGTACATGAGGGGTTCCTGGGGTGACAGCCATGGGAGAGTTGGGAGCACCCTTGCAGGTTCACAAGCCTTTACCTGCTTCTCAGGACCCCTCTGCTTGAACCAGTTTGGTATTTGGAGCTCTACATGAACTTCCATTTGAAGAAAGGATTTCACTGCTCACGTGAGTTTGGAAACTACTGAGGTAGAGAAGGGTTGAGAGAAAGCAATTTGTTCCTACTCACCAGTGACTTTAAGGGAGTAGGTTAGGCTGCACCTTCTGATCTTTTTACACTTGGGTTTTGGGTAGTTTTTTTTTTTTTCTTTTATTTTCTCAAAGTATGAATTCTCAACGTCCAACAGACCCATGTTCATTTGTCAATTCAAAAATGTGCCCAAATCAGATATATATTGCTTGGGCAAGTCTGCCATTTTGGGAAACCCCTAAGTGATTTTGTCCATGAAAGCAAATCCTAAAAAGGTTGTTTTTCACAAAAAAATCAGTTGGGGATTTTTGCAGTAAATTAGGGAGGATTAACGTCATGTAACACACCCAGTTTGCCCTCTCATTTCTGGGAAGTGTCATAAGTTGTGTAGATCTTCCTGGATTTCCTATGTTTCTGGAAATTTCGAATTCAGTTTATAAAAGTTGTGTTTTCCTGCGGCTGAGATTGTCACACTGGTTCTCTGGTTCTTTCTCTGCCTCCCACTCCCCTTCCACTTAGAAAAATGTCTTCTGCTCTCTTTTAAAAGGGGGAAGGAGTTTTCAAAAGACCCGAGACCTGCCTCAGTGGTTTGTTTATAGCTCCTTCAGCCTGCCTTGCTCTAGGGCTAACATAAACTTGAGCTTCCAGGGAAGAGAATGTTCCCCTCTCTGTGTGTAGGTGTTTTTTCCTCTGTATCTGGGTCTGCCTGTGGGTTTGGTCACTCTGAAGTGCTGAAATGTTTGGTTGACACCATGCTGGGCATGGACTTCATATAATCTGTCAGTGTTGGGCCTGGCTCCCCTTGCTGCTGATTGCAGGGCTCATTTCATTTTTATCCCACATTTGGAGACTTGGGGCTCTCTCTGCTTTCCTGCATGCACACACTGCAACGAATGGCCTTTTCTCTTGTCTCCTTTCGGTGGTGCTGTGGCCCCACTCCTCCTCAGAGCCTCAGAGAACCACTGGTTGCCAGCGCCCTGGAAAGAGCACAACCCCAAAGTGGCGCTGGGCTCATTAGCAGGCTTCTCCCCAAGCCCCTCTGTGCAGGGCAGACATCGTGATAGAAAGAGAAGCAGGAGAGGATCAGAACTAAGTTGGGCTCCAAATTATTTCTGAGTTTTGCTCCTGGCAGGAAAGTCCCACATCTGACCCTAAGCAGCAACCTGCAAATTGGTCTTTAGAGCTGTCCTTGGTGGCTCAAGAAAGAACCTAACACTGCAATTAAGGCTGGGCCAGGCATTCAGTTATCACTGTGCCTTTTCTACTGCACTGGACTTTCTGGACTGAATGGAGTACCTCCGCCCCCAGAGAGGGCAGCCCTAGCCCGACTGCTCTGCTTGGAGAGGCATGTTGCCATTTGAGCCTTGGAATAATAATAATAATAAATAATAATAATAAGTATTATTATTATTAATTATTATTTTAGTTACTTTACAGGCAGTCTTTAAATGTTTCTTATCCTTATTTCAGGCTATGAAGGTGGACCTTTCTTTCTTCAAGTATAGAGAGGGAACAGGGAGGCCCCATGTAAGTACCAGAGATTTATATTGGGCCTTTGAAGGATCATTTCCTTCCTTCCTTCCTTCCTTCCTTCCTTCCTTCCTTCCCTCCCTGAACAAATATTTATTGAGGGCGTACTCTGTCAGAAACTCTTCTAGGCACATTTGAGTTGTTCATCAGTGAACAAAACAAAGATCCTGCCCTCCTGGCTCCTTCATTTTGGCCCTTGGGTGAATTAGGACACATTCAGAAGGAAATACTGTCCGTTGCCACACCCACAGCCTTAGGGCTACTGAGAACAAGGTTGTATCTGCCTTGCTCTGAGTCCAGCATCCATTTATGCCCAGCATGTCATGCCATGCCATGGCATCTCCAGCAGCTCACAGCCCCTCAGGACTGAGTGGAGGGCAGCTCCTGTGCCCAGCTGTTGGGCTGCGTGGAGACACCTCTTGAGGTGGACTCTTTATGTGTCCACCCCACCACCTCCCCAGTTCTGGCACAGTTAGAGAGGGCAGTTTTGTGCCTGCTGCCAGGGTTCCACCTCAGATCCTCTTTCTTTTTTTGCCTCAGGAATTTTTCTGAATCCCCCTTTCTGAAGTGGGGAAGGGCTTTCCAGCCTGCCCTTAAGCACAGTGTGGATACGGGCAAGTTAATGACCCTGGCCCAATCCTCAACCAACCTTCAGCCATCAGTGGGAGGTGGTGGATAAATACTCCAACTTCCAGGAGAGGGAAATTTTGGAGGCTTGTTCTATGTCCCCATTGCCCCTGTTGCCATCAGCTCAACAGTGCACGTTTTATCAGCTTTGTTCTCTGGCTGTCTCATGCTTTCTGCTCCCTCACTCCTGCTTCATGGAATCACTGAACAAACCAATGGCACCCGAGCCTTCGTCCCAGACACTGCTTCCAGGGAAACTCAAACCAAGGCTCTTCTGCCACCTGTCTTCTCAAGGACACTCATTTGAAGGGCAACTTAGAAGGTGATGATGATAACTGATAATAATAGCAATAGCTGGCCTTACCTATTTGAAGGCTGACAGCTTACCAGGCACTGCTCTGAGCACCGGCGTGTGTTGACATCTTTCAGCTCCCTCTCTTTTTTTCTCTCTTGTCTCAATAAGAGACTTGAGACTCTTGAAGCATTTGTGTAAGAACTCTGGTCACCTGAAGCTGCCGCACTTGTGAGACCTTATGGAGAGGCCCTTAGAGACAGAGAGAGTTGTCTAAAATCCAGCCCCTACTGATCCAGCCCACATCTGTCTGAGGTGATCCCAGATCAGCCACTATCTGACTACAGCTCCATGGCAGACCCTGAGATAGAACCAACCATAAGAGATAATCAGTAATTATTTTTACTTTAAGCCACAAAGATTTAGGGTGACTTGTTATATAGCAATTTAATATAGACAATTTCAAGCCAATAATCGTTACGGTTTTTCTTAATTAGTTTAGAACCCCTTTTGGGTGATGTCTAAATTTTTTTAAAGATTTATTTACTTATTTATTTGAGAACGAAAGAGAGCAAGAGAGACAGAGAGCGTGTGCGCTTGTGTGTGTGTGTGTGTGTGTGTGCACGTGCGCACATGGACGTGCACTCCCAAGTTGGAGGAGGGGCAGAAAGAGACTCTTCAAGCAGACTCCCCACAGAGTGCAGAGCCTGATGCAGGACCTGATCCCACAGGACCCAAACCCATGACCCATGAGATCATGACCTGAGTCGAAACCAAGAGTTCGATGTTTAACTGACTGAGCCACCCAGGTGACCTGAATGTCTAAAATTTTTATAATGATAATATATTATCTTTTATTGTGAACTTTGTATATGTCAATTACTGTCCTAAGCACATTGCATGAATTCGCTCATCTAATTGTCACAGCAACTCTGTAATCTCCATATTAAATATGTATGAAAGAAAGCATAAAGAGATGAGTTAACTTGCTCGATGTCATACAGCTAGTAAGTGGTAGATGAGGAGCTCAAAACTCAAGTATATGCATTACACCATCGAGCCTGTAATTACGCAAAGTTATACAGAATCACTTTTTGAACTGTGGACTTAATAATAAAAATGGGATTTGTATACAAGATTGTCTGCTTGTAAGTAGTACCACTTGGAAAGGAAAAACTGACATCAATGTTCCTCATTTGGGACACTTTAAATAAAATAAAAATTAAATTACCCAGGAATTAGACTACAATTTGTTTTATAAATAGATGTTTATATATCTCAAGTGAATAAGACTGGCTCCATGACCTGTACCTCTGAAACAAATAATACATTATATGTTTAAAAAAAAAGAAGAAAAGAAGAAGATAGCAGGAAGGGAAAAATGAAGGGGGGGGAATCGGAGGGGGAGATGAACCATGAAAGACGATGGACTCTGAGAAACAAACTGAGGGTTCTAGAGGGGAGGGGGTGGGGGATGGGTTAGCCTGGTGATGGGTATTGAAGAGGGCACGTTCTGTGTGGAGCACTGGGTGTTATGCACAAACAATGAATCATGGAACACTGCATCAAAAACTAATGATGTAATGTATGGTGATTAACATAACATAATAAATAAATGCATAAAAAAAGAAAAAAGAAAAAAGTTACTCATTATAAGAAAGCAAAAAAGTTTTTTTCTAATAATTTTAGTGTTTCTTGATCACTTAGTAGATGATTCTATAGTCATTTTCTGATTAAGCAATTTTAGGAGTATCCTTTTATTGATCTCATCTTACAGTAGCTTGCCCAAGGTTCTGAATCTCGGGAGTGGCTGAGCTGAGTTTAAACCCAGACCCAGGAGATGCTGAAGTCCCAGGGTGTAGTCCTGGCCCCGTCCTCCCTGGTGATAGAACACAGCTGACAACATTTCATGTTTGTAAATTGAGTTTTTCATCCACTTGGGGTTGACTGAATGATTTTTACATCTACTGGAAGATGGAAGGAAAGACATTTCAAGCAGACAATGTCTTCTTTTCTTCCTGTTTTTGACAAGTTTGGTCTTTGTAACCCTTGACAAGGAAACAGATTTCCTTTTCACACATCTGTATCCTTACCTAGAATTCTCCTCACCAACTTTACTCCAATCAACTCCCCATCTATTTGGTTCCTTTATACTTTTGTGGAAGAGTCAGCACATTTGAGGGTCATTTCTGACCCCTTCATGTAGCCACCAACCACTCCTTACTTTCAGCTTCATGCATATATAAATCTACCTCTGTACAATATCAGAATAGCCCATTTTTTTTAAAGATTTTATTTGTTTATTTATTTGAGAGAGAGAATGAGAGAGAAAGAGAGCACGAGATGGGGGAGGGTCAGAGGGAGAAGCAGACTCTCCGCCGAGCAGGGAGCCCGATGCGGGACTCGATCCCGGGACTCCAGGATCATGACCTGAGCCGAAGGCAGTCCCCCAACCAACTGAGCCACCCAGGCGCCCTAGAATAGCCCATTTTTGTTGACTTTTTCCATCACATACCTGGGAGCTGCCTGAAGGTTGAGACTATTTGGTTCACTTTTTTTCCCCAGTGTCTGGTTCTGTTTCTAGTACATAATAGGTGCCCAGAATATGGTTGTGTACTAAACGAATAAAGGTGAGTTTTCAAAATAAAAGGGAGTATGAGTCATATGGCTTTGTATTTCCGTTACTTAACTATGTCTGGTGTATAGCAAGTGCTCAAAACATTGGCTAAATGAATTGGCTCAGCAGATTAGAGGTTTTAGCTAGATTCTTAAGATGAAGCAGTTTTATTGAAAACCATAAGCTTAACTATCCCCAAAATGAATATATTTCTTTTAAAGCAGCTTTAAGAAACTAAATGCCCTTGCATTCTGGAGGGAGCAGAGATATTTTCATTTTATGCCTAATAAGGAATAAGATGTTCTTTTGACTTTTTCTCCTTTTAAAGCCAACACAGTTACCTACAGCACTAGTCTACCAGTTATTTGGGAGTGAAATCAAGCTTAGAGCTGTATCCCTATTCCTCTGGCCTCTAATCATGTTGAAGAAAATAATTTGGATTTCCATGTTCAAACTCCCAGGTTGCTGGATGCTGAGTATGATGGGGAGACAGCAATGCAGGCCAAGTGGGAGTATGTTTATTCAACTTCATAACTTTGGTTATGATAAGTTGACTGGCACAAGATCATCCAAGAATCATGCTCTTCTATAGCCACTAGGCCAGGGAGTGATCACATTGTCCAGTCCTCTCATTTGATAATTGAGGGAAAGGGAGATGTAGGGAGGTGATGTTTCCTGCCTACAGTTATACAATTAGTGGCAGAGTTAAAACTAGACACCAGTTCTCTAGAATCAAATGTCATTATCACTATTGCAACACATTCTGTTGTCCATTACCGCTGAACAAGATTACTACAAACTTCTTGGGGATAATGGCTGTACTTCTCTCCCCTACTCTTTTATGATATCAAGGATCGAACTCTACATATCCCAGGCTCAGCCCATCACATGTCTACCCAGAATAACAGAAGAGGAGTCCCTATCACCTCCAAGCATTGCACAGCAGAGAAGGGAGGTCTTCTGGGCACCTGCTTTTCTGCTCATTAAAGAATTCTCCCAAGTTCAAAATGGTCAAATTCCAACTTGGTCAACATTCACAGCATAGTCATGTGTCTGTACCTAGACATTGCCTGTCCTGAGGGAAGGGCTGATATTGGCTGAGAAAGAGCAAAATGGATACCTTGGAAGCTTCTATTTGAAAAACACTAAAAACCATGTTTAACTAAGGCTCCCAGATGTCAAGTCTCCTTCCCCTCATTTTTCCTTCCTGTTTTTCAAAGAGTACACCTCCTTCCTTCATTTCTTCCCCAATTCTCTATCTGCTAAGGTTCTTTGATGGCAAAGTTGGTTACAGGAACCAACTTTGGCTAATTTAAGAGAAAGCTATTCTTTGGAAGGCTTACAGGGGCTTGTGGAACCTGAAGCAGGTGAAGACTGAAACATTGGCAGGAGCAGTGTGGGGTAAGAGGCTCCCCCAGGACCAAGTGCTCCTTGGTTTAAGGTCCCTCATGTCTCTGTTTAAAGTTCATGCTCTAGGCTACAACCATCTACTGGGTTTGACTTGAGTCACTTGATTTAAATAAGTGATTCTAGTTCAGGGAAGCAGGGCTCTGATCATATTCCATCTTATACTTGGGGGTTAATCCCAGAAGGAAGTGGGAAAGTGAGACAGGGAAGAGAAGGCAGCCAGAAGCCCAACTGAGCCAGTTTCCACACAGGGCAGTGGGGGCTTAATCTCATAGGGCAACCTGAGGAACCTATATGCAACCCACACTTCTGATTATCTGTCCCAAGGTCAAGTGAACTGGGATTTACGTCTACCAGCTCTCCTCAGTGATGGCTTGGAGGTTGTGGGAGTGCATCCTCAGTCACTTCTGGAATGCTACAAATAGGGGCTGAGTGGTCTTGGGAAAGGGAAGCACAAGATGGCAGCTGAAAGCCAAGCAATCTTGCACTAACATGTTGTATTAGTCTCCTATTAATTTCCATTTTCCTATTAATTTCCTGATTAGCACAAACTTAGTGGCTAAGGACATGAATTAATATACTGAATGTCAGAAGTCTAAAATCAAGGTGATGAAGGGCTACTTTCCTTTTGGACTCTTCAGGGGATGATCCATTTTCTTGCCTTTTCCAACTTCCAGAGGTTGCCTACATTCTTTGGCTCATGGCCCCTTTCTTCATCCTCAGAGTCAGCAGAATAGCATGGCCTCCCTCTGACTCCATATCCCTCTCTTTTTGTCATCACATGGGCTTCTCCTCTTCCTCCTCTGACTCTCCTGTTTCCCTCTTATCTAAGACGCTGGTGATTACGTTGGGTACATCAGGATAATCCAAGAGAATCTTCTCATCCAAGGTTCTTAATCACATTTGCAAAGTCTTATCTACCTGTGTAAGGTAATGTAGTCATATGTTCCCGGTATTAGAATGCAAACATCTTTGAGGGATCGTTATCCAGCCTACCACACAGGGTAGGACCCCGGACTGCCAGCCTTTATGGTGGGCAGGAGGGGATTGTTGGGAACAGATGTGGATACTGACCAGCCAAAGAGGGACAAATATCTTCTACAGAAAAGTACTTTCTTCTTGTTTTATAGAATAAGTTGTCCTCTCTGCTATCTCTACTTGGTTTAAGATGAGGGAAGATGTTAGGCTCTGTGTCCTTGCTCCCAGACCTATGGAATGATGAAACCCACTCAAGACCCTGTATGATTCTCACACGGATTCCCACACGATTGAGAGCAGTTCAGGTCACAATCTCCTCTTCTTTTTGTCCAAATCACTTTCTGCTGACAGCTCATTTGCACCCACTTGAGCCACCACCTCCAAACCCACAACATGACCTCCAGAATCAAGTGCCCAGTACACTGCCGGGGTTCCTCAAATATTTGCTGAAAAGGAGGAAGGCAGGAGGATGCAGATCATGATGGAACCCTATGTGTGCTGGTGTGTATGTGTGCACAAATGCGTTTGCATTCACTTCCTCTGACAGGGTGAACTCTGTGCACAAACTATGAGGCAAGCCTGGCCTGGATCTTTAAGCAAAAGTGAAGGGCACTGTCATTTATTTCGGGTCAACCCTTGGCAGACATAATCAATCTCCTCTCATGCTTCTTCCACACTGCTGGCATGCTGAGGAGCTGGGGAGCTCCAGCCCCTGACCTGTCCTGCACTTTCCTGCAGATCAGCCCAAGGCAGGATCAGAGCCTGCTTGGAGGAAAATGCTGACACCTTCTCAGTGAAGTGACAGGCTTCCCTCCGAAGGCCTGGTGTTTCCTGAGTGGCTGAGTTTCTGCTGCAGGGCAAAGCTATCATCCTGGTTTACTCTGGGATCAAATTATAAAAATAATTTCCCCAAAAGCCCTCTCTCGCTAGAGTTCCCACACAGTCGGAAGAAACAAAATTGCCCTCAATCAATTCCATTGGTTCTGATGTCAAGCTCCTAAGCACCTCTGAGGCTCCAGCACCCCACCAACCAGCCTTCTTTCCTGCACGCGGCACCATACATCATTCTCCAAGCCTGTCAGGGCAATTCTCTGCCTAGTGAAGGAGCTCAATGAAATATGCCTAAACTGTGTGTTTGTTTACAAATAGAACGCTGTGCTGTCCAAATGCCAGATTTTAGCTAATGATAGTTTCTTTTAAATAGAACACTTAGGAGGGGAAAAAAAACTCAACCCCTTTCCTCACAAAATTAACCACTGTTGCTGACCATTTTTGTGGTCCTGGCTTGAAGCCCTTTGAGGAATGTATGACTGAAACTAGAAGATATTTTTCCAGTTACATTTTCGGTGGGGATTATATTTTAGTTTTATTTCCCTTATTTTTAGGCCTTCATGAATGTCAGCTAGGCCTTAGACTTTCAACTAAGGGCTGTCAGCTTAGACCTTTGTTGTATTCATTTAACTAAGGGCATAGTGAAAAGGAGATGAGGATTTAAGTCACTTTTCTAACCCTATACAGTGGGCTGGGTGCAGAGTATGTTAAATAAGAGTTCCCACTGGGCCTTTCCCTGTTATATTTACAAACTGCTTGGTGATGCTCAGCCAACCGCTTGGCCCGATGGAGGAGACGCTTTATCACAATGCAAGTACTTTTCCCCTTGGGCTTGGGACAGCGCAGACAGAGGTGGGAGAGGGTATGAGCAGCCTGTGTGTGGTCTCTGGGATCTAGGCTTCTGCCGGCCCAGGGCCAGATGTCCTGGAGGGTCCCCAGAGTATTTCAGACCTCAGTGGGGATGTGTCAGAGATACTGCATTTGTAAAAATTTAAGTGCATTTGTGAAAATTTAAGTGCATTCGTAAGCTCTTTAGCTTGAAACCCCACAAGGCAGGACAGAGCTCACAGAAAGATGTAGCACTTGAAGCATTGCCCTGTTACATGGCAGCTTTCAGGGAAAGCACAGCAGCCAAAGCCCGTGGTCATGCAGCACTGCACCTTTAATGGCTCCTCACTACCCTTAAGATACACTGGGATTCCTTACTGTGACTCACCAGGCTTGAAGACCCCTGTGCAATTCTGCTTTTTAACTCCTATTACACTTAACCTGCTTTGTCAACATCCATCTTGTCTACTTGTTTATAAGCCCTGTGTTGGAAAGGACCATGGTTTCCTCATTCACAGCTTTATCCCCAGGGCTTAGCAGAGTTCCTGACACATAGCAGGTGAGCAATCATTGTTGGTTGGATGAGCGAATGAAATCGAATAACTTCTTCAGTTGACTGGAGTAGTAGACAAATTCCTGGAGTCAGGCAGATTTGGGGAAGCTCATATCACTGGCCTGGGTCAGACCATAATGTTGCAGAAAGGGACTGAAGGCTGGAGGCTCTTGCTGTGCTTACTCTGTGTCCATGGTTGGTCAGGGAGAAAATGGTTTACCATGTCTGGAAGGACTATAGAAGCTGAAGTTTCTTTCTGGTTGGTTTACTAAACTATATGCAGCAGAAATGGTCACCACCTGTCTTTAGACCTGGTCTTTACCAGATATAGGTGGGTGAAAATTGGTCTAGTTTCTTCCCTTTTCTTATGTCGAATCTCCTCCTTGGATATTTATGCTGGGGTGGGCTCAAGTTAGGGAATATTTCTCCCCAGAGAGCTGAAGAACAACTACTCCAAACCAAGAAGCAGCCCAGTGATAATTCATACACCTACTGCCTCCCACCTTGGCAGGAGCCCACCTGCCTGCTAACATGCATGCTCAAACTCAACAACGCAAGTAGAGACACAGTGTCCCTTTGTATTGTGATCTATTTCAGATGTTCTCAGGGAAGCAGAAGCAGGCCTATGACACCCAGGATCCATTAGATGGCTGTATTGCATTTCTTTCTATTAACAGATGTTTCTTCTCTCATCACAGAGAACTTGGTGGCTCCCTGGAGGAGGTAACTATCTGACTGTGTGTCCTAGAGTGGGGCTTTCTCTCAGATCTGCACTGAGCACTGTGTTCTGGTTTTGTCACACTTCTCTGTCAAGGAGTGTGAAGATGTTCTGGAATCTTTCTCTGGAACATAGCTGGGGCTGACCTTGTTGGCTTCTAGACTACACAGAGACAGCATGGTGTGATTCAGAGGTACTGCACTAGTTGTCAGGAGACCTGGTTTTTGTCCCACCTCTTACACTACTTGGGGACACTGACATTGTATTAATTCTACCTTCCTTCTCCACCCTTGTCATGATTCACTGGGAGTGAAATATTCTTCCCGTCCTTTTAGCTTTGGGCTCAGGTCACTTCCTTTGGCCAATGGAAAGTGGTGACAAGATGCAGGTTATAAGCTGAGGTTCTAAGGACTCTCGTGCAGCTTGAGAAGAGCTTGCCCTGGTAACTGTTAGAACTTCCAGAAGAGACGAGTCCCACGGGACTACTGGTCAACCTGTCACTTGTGAGCAAGAAACAAGTGTTTGCTGTTGCAAGCCACTGAGCTTGGGGGTTGTTTCTATTAGGCATTATTGCCAGCAGTATCTGATTAATATAAAGACTCTCAAGTTTCTTAAATTTACTTGGATTTAGTTGTTTTTTTTTTCATCTGAGGTACAATTTGCATACAATAAAATGAATAAATTTAATATTCTTATTGGATTTAATGAACTTTTTGGGGGGCATTTGATGAACTTTTACAATGTTACACACTCATGTAACTGCTGCTCCAAACACACTATTGAACATTTTGCATCACTTCAGCAAATTCCTTCATGTTCCTTTCTAGCTATTCTACCTCCCCCGCTCAATAAGCAACAACTTGCTGATTTTTATTATTGTAGTTTAGTTTTGCCTGCTCCTGGGTTTCATACAGTATAGTCTCTTTGGGTCTGGCTTCTTTTGATCAACAATGATTTTAAAGATTCATCCATGTTGTGTGCATAAGCAGTTTATTCTTATAATTACCAACTAGTATTTCTTTTTCTTTTAAGATTTTATGTATTTATTTAAAGATTTTATTTATTTATTTATTTATTTGAGAGAGAGAGAGTGAATGAGAACACGAACAGTGGGGAGGGCAGAGGGAGAGGGAGAGAGAGAGAGAGAATCTCAAGCAGACCTCGCAGTAAGTGCAGAGCCCAACATGGGGCTTGATCTCAGAATCCCGAGATCATGACCTGAGCCAAAATCAAAAGTCAGTCAGACAGTCAGTCAGTCAGTCAGTCAGTCACTGAGCCACCCAGGGACCCCCCAATTGGTATTTCATTGTATGAATATACAATATACAATAATTTATTTCTATATTACCTGGTGATAGACAATTGGGTTGTTTCTGGAGTTTGGGTATTGTAAGTAAAGCTGCTTTGTGTGGACATTTATTTTTATTTCTTCTTGGTAAATACCTGGAAATGGAGTTACTAGGTGATAGGGCAAATTATTTTCCAAATTGGTTAAACCATATTATCTTTGATTAACAACATATTACAGTTTTAGTACCCTTACATGTTTGCCAACACTTGGTGTTCCAGTCCTTTTATTTTTAGCCTTTCCACTGAACTTATAATGGCATCTCACCATGGTTTGAATTTTTATTTCCCTGATGAGTAATGACAATGAGCATCTTTTCATGTGCTTATTGGGTCATTACTGTATCTTCTTTTATGTGTCTAAGTCCTTTGCCCCTTTTTTAAATTGGATTTTTTTGTCTTATAATTGAGTTGTAAGAGTTCTTTATATGCTCTGGGTATAAGTCCTTTATCAGGTATATGCATTGCAAATAATTTCTCATAGGTCATTCTGTCAATCACTGAGAGCTGAACATTGTAATCTATATTACTGTGGATTTGTCCATTTCTTCCCTCAGTTATATTAGGTTTGCTCCATGTGTTTTGAAGTTCTATGATTCAAACACCACTTAGGATTGTTTACATCTTTGAGATAGATTTCTTTAATCATCATGAAATGTCCTTCTTTATCCCTTATAATACTGTCTTAGAGTTTACTTTGTCTGATATTGATATAGTCACTCCAGATTTTGTTTGCTTATTGTTTGTATGTTAAATCCTTTTCCCTCTTTTAACTAGCAACCAGTTTATGTCTTTATATTTAAAGGAGTCCTTTTAGACAATAAATAGTTGTATCTTCTTTTTCGTCCTACCAGATACTGTCTTTCAATTTTTTTTCTATTTAAATTTAATATAATTATTATCATAGTGGGTTTATGTATACCATTTGATATTTATTTTGATTTTCTATTTGTCCCATCTGTCCATCTTCCCTTTACTTCTCTCTTTCTGCCTTCTTTTGGGTGAATCAAGTATTTTTTCTAGTATTCCATTTTATTTCATCCCTCAACTTTTTAAGCTATACCTCTTTATATCATTTCTTGAGGGCTTGACCTGGATTATAAAAATAATTTTAAATTGATCACAGTCTTTTACATGATATCCTAATTTTTCATACACACTGTAAGATTTTACAACATTATAGTTAAATTTACTCCCCCCACAACCCTCTATGCTCTTGTCGCCATTTGTTTTTACCCAGGTATGCTGTAAACCCTATACAATGTTCATTATTTTTGTTTTAATCTATAAACTAAGAAAACAGATATAACATGATAATTAAAAAAATGTTTTATGTTTGCTCTTTCTGGTATTCCTCATTCTTTACAAGGGACCTAAGTGTCCATGCGGCATTTTTCTTCCATCTATAAAACATCTTTTTAGTTTGTCTGGTATTGCAGGTCCTTGTCTGTAGAGGAGTCTTCCTCCACCCCCCTGCTGGGGATGAAAGCTGCCTTGTTTCTCTTCTCCCCTAGGAAGAGATTGTTTCTATATTTTAGTTCATTTAGGTCGTTGTTGTTGTTTTTTAATGTCCTCAGCTCTCTAAAGGGTTTGAAAAAATGATTTTAGAGCTTCTCCTTTTTGTATTCTTGGTTAGGGTGGGAATGACAGTGTTTTGCCACTCTCTGAATCTGAAACAGACCAGGATTTAGTTTGCTCATTTTGAAGTGAGAAGTTTAAGCTCCATTCATTTATTTGACCAAAAAACATTTCTGAGCAGTCTTTCCAGAGATCAGCATCCAAACTGGAGAGAAGCATAAAGCTTTTCTTGAAGTGAGTTCTTAGGATAAAGTTTTACATCTTTAATATCACCCTGAGCTTTAACATGACCCTGAGCTTTAACAGCTTTAACATTTTAACATGCTGTTTGACACTTTGCACTTCTCTATCTTGATGCTTGATAATTCTGGAGATTTTTTATTTTTTTTTCCTGATTTATTCTCAGCTGAACAAAGGGACAGACCACTCATTTTGGAATGGTTGATCTGTGCTTTCATGTGCATCATTTCCCACATCCTCCTCCCCATCCCACGAATGCCTTTTCCTTCCATATTCAATCACCATTCTCCTTTCTCTCTTGAAAGCATCTAAGACATCTCTTTCCTCCATCCCCTAGCCCCCAATTCAAAAAGATCCATCATTTTTGGTTTATGCTTCATTATTCAACTGTTTCCAGATTTGAATTAACAAAGTAACTTCCAGGATAATCCTGCTGCTTATAAAGGGCTGGTGTTCATTTTGATTGGTCAGTACCTGTGTGGTACTAGCTATTAAAATTTTGTAAATCCCTCTACCAGGATTGTCAGTACTTTGCATGGTGCCTACCTAATAGTATATACTCAGTACTTGTTTGTTGAATAAATTAAGGGCCTTCAGGATGATTGCATGGGATGTCAAGGTTTTTCAGCTTCTAGGCCCTGTTCTATGGAAATGGGATACAAAGACAAATGAAGAACCATCCCTGGCCTTAACTGGGATCCATACGTGTATGTTGGACATCTACACCCTCCCATTCCAACATGTTTTTCAGGCCACTGCTGTGGACACCTGCTATATACCAGTGTATCTCTAGTATACTTGCTACACCCCATATCTCTTGCTTTTTGTACCATTGTCACTACTCTCTGAATCCACTTTTGATTACTGGGAAGATAGGACCTGGCAAATAAATACAATTCTCTTTTTTCAGGCAGACAATTCTGGTTACACATGACACAGTCCCTCAGAGTATCCCCAGTGGATGGAGCCCAGTTGCCTACAGTGTCAGTCAGCTCAGCAGTGACCTCTTGGATTGCCTTTCCTTCCTCTCATATTTCATTCTTCACAGTTGCCATGCCTGTTCCTTGAGATCACTCCCCAAAGTAAATTTCCTTAGTGCAATCCATGTCTTTGCTTTTTGAGAGATCCCAAGCTAAGAAAACTTGTAAACAAGTGATCACAGTACAATGTGATCAGTGTGTTAATAATCATTAGAATCAAACTGAAGGTCACAGAAGGGAGAGGGTGTGGGGATGGGGTAGCTGGGTGTATTAAGGAGGGCACATGTTGTGATGAGCAGTGGGTGTTATACACAACTAATGAATTTTTGAACACTACATCAAAAACTAATGATGTACTATATGTTGGCTAACTGAACATAATAATAAAAAGAATTTAAAAAAGAATGTTCATAAAAAATTTAAAAAATCATTAGAATCATGAGAACTAGGGAATTATTTACCAAAGAATTACATTTGAAGTAGTCTTTAAGGATGAGCAGAAGGCAGACAGAAAAGATGGAAAAGGGAATGTTGACATATCAGTGTGAAAGTTGAGGATAGTAGCCAGCTTCCAAATGGCCCCCAGAGATTTCTATCCTCTTGGTATTCACACCCTCATGCAGTCCCCTTCCCTCCTCCACACTGTACCAGGACTGACCTGTGTGACCCATAGGATAGGACAGAATTGAGGGTCTGTCTCTTCTGAGATTGAGGCTATAAAAGGCTTCAGTTTCCATCATGGTTCTCTCCCTCTTGGGTCACATGCTTAGTGGGAATGTAGCTGCCATGCCATCATGACACTCGGGCTACTAATGGAGAGGTTACATGGTGAGAAACTGAAGACTCTGGTCAACAGTCAACAACATCTGTCAATGACCAGATGAATGAGCTGGGAAGCAAGTGTTCTAACCCCAGTCAGTCAGGTCTTCAGATGATTGCAGCCTGGGCCACCAGTTTGACTACAATCTTGGGAAGAACTCAGACCCAACTAACTGGACTAAGATAATACATGTTTGGGAAAGTCGTTATGAAGCAATAAACAACCAATACAGAAAGGAATTGTGAGAAAATATGATGTTCTTTGGAATTGCAAGTGGATTTTTTAAATTTTTTTCAACTCCAAAAATAATGATTGTAGCATCAGTTAAGTCAACATTGTTGAGATTAAATGTATCATTTTTGGAGACGGACCACCCACATTAAGTCCCTCCTTTGGTGTGTACTAACTTTGTGATCTTGGACAATTTGCTTGACTGCTAGGCTTTAATTTTCTTGTCTATAATTTGGGATTGGAATTAATATCTCTCTCGAATTGTGAGAGTTACATAAGATGGTCCATGTAAAGCTGTTATTATCTTTCTTGCATATGATAAACATCCAGTAAATTTCAGCTATTATTATTTTTACAAAATGGTCCCTAGCCCCAAACTTCAATTACAAAGATAGGTTACAGAATAAGGTGACAGCTCCCTTTTCCTGGTTTTATTTATAGTCTCTCTTAGCCGTTTTCAAGGATAAATTCAACAGAAACTTTCCCTTTTTCTTTTTAATCAACTTAGTTCCAGGAGTTGAAGAATTTGAAGTGTAAAGGTATATTCAATACCTTTAATTAGTAGCCACTAATACATTTCCCCAATGTGCCAACAATAAGGTTGAAATAAAAAGGTTAATTAACTCAATCTTTTATAGTTCAGAACAAGCTGGGCCACACTTCCAAAACACTTCATTTGGGGTGGAAAGCCTTATGAGCAGAAAGAAAAGAGAAGAAAAACTCAATCCAAACTAAGCTGAGAACAAACAAACAAACCACAAAGACAAGTAGACTTACAGCTCAGCCTTATTCCCTTTTCTCTCAAGACCTACCTACTCCCAAGGGAGAGAGAATGCTGTGAGATGACACAGTCAGAAGAAATGGATAATCCAGTCCCTCCCCAGCAGGGAGAATGAATCAGGACCCTGAGGCCAGTCAACCATCACATTAACCATTAGATGAAATTTCTCTGGATGATTCTGGCCTCTCCTTCTGCATCTTTTCCCCACCTCTCCCACCTTATCTGATCCCCCTAAAAAGTCTGTGTCTGGCAGGTATCTTTTCTTTCTGTCATTTCTACCTGATGAATTGAAATCACCAGGTTGCAGCTCTAGGGGCATTTATGCACACAGTTCATGTCTTCCCTGATAGAAGGATTTCAAGCACCAGGGAACAGTTGGGGCAGATTTTTGTCTGGACATCAGTGAATTTCTCAGAATCCAGGAAATTGTCCCCTGGGGTGTGCTGTTACCAAGAACATCCTAAGGGGCCTTACAGCAGGCAAGGTGCAACACAGCAAAGCAAGGCATGGCATGGCCTACAGTGACAGGAGTCAGAAGAGTACAATCTCTAGGAAGGAAGACTAACATCTGTAGTTAATATGGAATTCAGTCAATCCCACTGATATTAGGAAATTCAATTTATAGAAAGTATTTCCCCTTTCCTTCTTTCAAAGCATAACACATATAGACTGAGATTCTTTGTGGTAGAATTTTGCCATTATATCAAATCAGCCTTACAAGGAAAATCTTCAACCAGTTTTCCTTGTCTCCCACCCCTGCTGTGACTATGTCTTGGGCTTCCCTGATTGCCCATAATGCCCACTGCTGTGCCAAGATGGCGTGGGCAAGGCACATGGTAGCCTGGTAAACATGCGTCTTCAGAATGCATACAATGGCCTCTGGCTTCCAGCTTGGACAAGGTGATATTCCAAATGTTGAAGGCAACTTGAAGAAATGGTACTAGCCTATGTCCAGGACTTGGAATTTGAAGAAAAGTTAAAGAAATAAAAAGAAAAAGAAAAGAAGTCTCTCCCTTTTTACTTTCCTTTTCATCTTTATATCTCAGTTTAAATGTTCTTTACAGAGAAAAGAAGAGTCCTGAAAAAGAGTGAAGAAAAATAGAGGAGGAGGTAAAGGGGGGAGTTCACAGACTGGTGGGTGCTCTGAAGGGGTTTGTGTCCTTTCAAGGAGCAGCAACACAGCTGACAGAAGACATGTGGGTACTCTCCCCATTCTATGTCCCCTCCGGCTGGTGCTGTGGGCCAGGAGAAAGGATGGCCTACTCTCAGGTTTCCTCGTGGATTTGTGCGGGCATGCCTGAGTTCTGTGAGGCTGTAGTGGAACTCTTTTGTTCCTTTGCCACTCTGTATCTGAGTAATCTTGGAAAGAATGATCCTGGAGGTCATGGATATCTATTTTCACTGATGTCATCCAGCCCACTGACTAATGCCTTGAAAAACCTGCATGTCTTCATGGTGACCACAAGGACAGAGTGTCATGCTTAAATGTGTTTTAGGGTAACCATCAGCACCACTGGGACCTTAGCATAGTGGCTGGAAGGTGGTGGTGTCCACACTTGGCTATGACACACTAGACTCTTTCGAGCCACCAGGTCCCCTCATGGCAAATGAGGGCATCAGGCTGGATGAGCTCATTCTCTCCTTGCTGTCCCATCAGTGTGGAGATTTACTTTACATCAACTCTTTACAGATCTAAATTATGTGGGGATGACAAATGCGTTTTTATGTTAGACCTCAACCTTCGGAATTAACCAGATTTCCATGTCTTACTTTATCAAACTCGGGTCATGATCTGCAATTTTCTAACCAGCTTGTCTTGCTCAAATCAAACCCAGCCCATCTTAATTTATGATTTCTATAATGTTGGGAAAAAATATGAATGGTGCCTATAGAAACTTGAAACACCATCAAACACTTGTTCTCATGTACACTCAGCTTTGGGCCCATCATATAAACCTCTACAAGCAGGTTGGGGAAGTGAATCAGGAAGTGAGAGATGTAATAGTAAATAGCTTTCGCTCATATGATGCTTTCAATGTGCCAGACCCAAGTGCCATGTGCTGTACATATATCTTATAACAACCCTATGAGGTGGGCTTTAATTTTTGCAGTTGAGGAAACACACTGCACATGGGTAGTCAGGCTATGTTGGATAAGGTTCCTCCAGATGCATCCTCCCATCTCCACTGTCCCTGGAATTCGGTTCCACTAAATCCATCATTCCCAAGAGGGAAAGACTACAGGCTTTGGAGTCACCCAGCCCTGGGTATGAGTTTTGGCTCAGGTCTTTAGCTGTGTGGTTTCTGGCATATTTCTAAACCTCCCTGAACTTTGGTTCCCTTCTCCGTAGAATGAAGGTAATTCGATGTACCTGACAAGTTGCAGTGGGCTAAATGGAGTCATGGGGAAGTCTGGCACAAGGAAGTTTCTCAGCTAAGGCTGCTTTTCCCTCCCTTGCCTTTCATTTCCCATGTTCCCTCTCTCTTCAGTCCATCTGATGGATTTTGCTTGCCGGATCATGCGCTGTTTATTTCTTGTGCTTCCCCAGAAGAAAAGTTATAGTTGCCTCTCCTCTGTAAGCCCTTCTTATCACTTTTTCTCTCTTTCCTACACACGAGTATTTTCTTTCTGGATTCACCACCTTCCTAAGGCTGGGATGCCCCAACCTTCACATTTTTTGTGGGACAGCCTGCGGGGATGCCATCCTGGGGCTTTGAACATCCTGGCCCTCCTTGCTCAGTACAATCACATCTTAGCATCCAAAAGCCGCCACGTAACAGCAGCACAGACAAGAGTCAGAGGAGGTCACTGGATTCTAATTATAAATAAAGCAAGCCGGAGTTGTATAATTAGGTTGGAAGGAGCTGAGTTACAGCTGTTTTAAGGGTTGTGACCCAAACTGACAAAAGACAGGAAACTCAGGGAAACAGATGCCTCATCAACCTTGCTTTTGAATGCCCTGGTTTGGGGGGACTGATACATTGTTCACCTTCAAGGTATTTTGAGCTTCTAATTTCTGAATTTTCAGTTTTAAGGCATTCACAGAACATTATACCTGGGAGACTGATGGACTCCTTTGAAACTTAAATAACCCAAAGGAGCCATCCAAACCTCTGGGTGGACTATGTATTCATGCATTTTTAAAAAGGCATATTATATACATCAGAGACTTGGATGGCTCATTAGGAAGGGTTTGGTGGAGTATGTAATTCAGGATTTAATGTGCTGTCCATGGACTAAGCTTATCGGGGCTGTGCTAAAGCTGTTTTATTTTACTTTATTTTCCACAGTAACATCTAAAGCCTGAAGCATTTACACAAAATGACTGACTAATCATTTGCATAGTTTCATTTTTGAAATCTAAGCCTTTTTCAAGTTAGATGAAAACCAGACATACCTGAAGCCAATATGTCTTCTATGAAACTTAAATAACCTTGGTAAAATTTTTCTTTTTCTTCTTTTGATTTACACATGAGCTGTGCTTGGATCTGTGCAATGCAACTTTTGGGTTCCTCATAGGAAGCAGGTTTAAGTTGGATTAAGCTTTACAAGCATTTGTTAATATCTTATTCTTTAGCATATTAATTATCATTTATAATTTCCAGGATTTAAAAAAAGAAGAAGGGGTGAGCTGGATTTAGACGGAAGTGATGACCAAGCTTTGGGGAATATATATTCAAGATATGAGAAGAGTAATCAAATGGGGGGAAGACAGAACTCAACTCTCTGTACCTTGTGTGGATTCCAAGATCTGTATTTTCCCTCGCCTTTGCACGTCACACCTCTTTCCTTCATTTCTTTTCTGCCAAATTTTGTAAACATAAAACATATTTCTCCCTCTGTTGCTGTCCCAATTGGCCAGAAATATTCAAACTACGAGTGGGTCTCTATGGCTATTGGGCATCACTGAACATTCCATTTTTTCCTAGACCCCAGAGAGCTGCTGAGAGAAGCAAATTCAGTTCTGTGGAGAAATCTCTGCTCTTACTGTATGGAGAATGGATCATATTGAGGGTGCTGCTCAGAGCCTGAAAGAGCCACCAGCTTTTAGTCAGAGCCTCCTGACATCCTGAGGGTATTGTAGTGGTGAGAGAAGGTACAAGGAAAGGTATATTTCTATTTATATATGTATGTATTAATCAATCAATTCATTCATTCATTCATTCATTCATTCATTCATGCACTCATTCATGTATTTATTTGGAAAGGTATATTTTTAAAACAGGATTTAAGAAACAACATAAAGGGCTTCTAAGTTATTTAATACTCTGTGGATGCCTGTAGAGAAATATGCTTCATTTGCAATATGAAGGGGAGTGTATGAAAATTCCCTTCTCTAGGTAGAACTGGGAAATGGCTTGGGTTTTCTTTAATCTGTTGTTTCTGATAGCATTAGCTACGGTATCATGTCATGGGTAGCAAGAAAGGATGAAAAGGAAAGAATAATTTGTTGAACATCTGCTAGGTGCCAACCAAGCCAATCACTGTGCCAAGAATGTTACACACATCAGGTAATTTGTCCCCCACTACCCAGCAAGGTGGTCATGATTACCCCTCCTTACAAGTAAAGCAATTGAGATAAAGGTGAGGAACTTGACCCATGATAACATGGTGGGTTAGCAGTTGTCTTGGTTCTAGCTCTATGACCTGTTCCAACTCATAGGGTACCTCTATCTCATTTTTGTCCCTTGTCTAATGAGTGAGTTGGACTAGGGCTCTTGTAAATCCTATTTTCTGTGCATTCTGTGATCTTTTCTAAGATGCAAAGGTTAGTGCCTGTAAACCCATCTGATAGAACCAGCACATGGGGAGCCCAAAGCACCATGTAGGACCTCTATTGTTAGGACCTGGGGAACCACAATAAAGGAGGATTGTCTTGTTCAGCCTGGAGAACATGAGGGATCAGGTTATGAGCTTTTGAAAAGTGATGAGTTGAGGAATATTGCACATTACTTTGCACCAAAGACATGAATGTGAGATTTGTGGTCAGCAACCAAATAGCCTCTTGGTCACTTCTCAGATGCCCTTGACTCCCTTTCTTAGTTGGACTAGTTGGACTAGAGGCCACATCCTTATACTTTATTTAAGATGGCTAATGTAGCTATTGTTGCCTGTTCTCTATTTTTCCTTAGTCCCTTCTAGCTTTCTCTCTAAATTTCCTCTTACCTCTGGCTTCATTTATTTTGCATAAAACTTTCCATAGATCCCAAGATTACTTTGCCACTCTTAAAATAGTGAATGGGGATGTATGGTTGGAATGAAAGCCCATGGTTAGTTACTCTGTGTGAGACATGAAAGCAACATCATTTGGTATAACTCTCTCCCAATCTCCAGATCCTTGTGTTGTGAGCAAGCGTCTCCATTTAGAGCCCTGGAGTGAACTATTATTATTTTAATATTATTTTTTTGGAGTAAATTATTTTAAAGTATATTTTATGCAAGCACTATGGACTATGGTTCTTCGTATGTTCCAGTTATGATCTTTAGTTCAGAAAAAATACTGAGTTCAGCCTTGAGCTTTGCTCTTACCCAACCCCTAATATATTAGCGGACAGTCCTGTCCCTTGTGTAACTAACCCCCTTAATTTTTCTTTAGCCTGTGTGAGGATTGTCCTTGATATTAGAAAAGTAATCTATTTATAGAATAATTCATTTGTGATTTTAATAATTTTTGGGCCAGGCTCTTCCATCTTTTGCAATATGTGGGGATGCTAAGAACTTTTCAGAAACGTTAAAAAAAAAAAGCTATGACCACAGTTGAAAAGCACAAATTGAGGGTTTATTCTGAGCTAGATACCATGTGGCACACAGAATGCAGAGCTGAGGAAAGCATTGTTTATACCCTCAAGAATTTACATGCTTGTAGACAAATCCGTAATCTGCTGCTATGAAAAACATCCAGGTGTAGTATTGTGGGATTCAAAGTTAAGGGAACTGCAGGTGTTTGAGGTGTGTGGAGGTAAGATCATTAGCTGCTTTCTACCTCAGAGAGTGGCTGCGTGTGGGGATGTTATCCTCTGTGGAGACTTGGGGGTATGTAAGTGGCATCCATCTTTTCCCTGTTATTATTCCTATGGAGAAATAGTCTGTGCTCCTTTCAAAGACTAAGTCCTGCCCTTAAAGTTCAGCATCCAATCTCCTCATGCCTTGAAAAGGATTAAAAATATCTAACAGACTTACTGAGGTAAAATTGATGTTTTGTTCCTGTGTTATTTGGTTTCTCAGTAACGCTGGGCTCAGTTAGCATTCTTCCTGGGACAGTCTCCTGTCACCTTGGCTACAGTGACATTATGCTCTCCTGGATGCCCCAGGAGAGCTGGGGCATGCTCTCAAGCTGCCTTTCCTCACTTCTCATTGAAGGAGCCATTTCTTTCACTCATCCAATTTTAGGGTTCCCAAAGACTAAGCACTGGGCTAGCATATTTTCTCTCCTTTTTCTCTCTTTCCCTAGGTGATCTAATCCTTTTTCATAATTTTAAATACCATCTTACAATGATAGTGCCCAACTTTATTTCTAAGCTGGATCTTTCCTTTGGGCTTTCGTCTTACTTATTCAAATGCCTATGTGCTACCTCCATTTGGATATCTCACAGACATCTGAGACATAATCATCTAAATGGAATGATTGGTTTCTACCTTCCCCTCACCCCTGTTGTTGTTTTTCTGGGTATTGGTGTTAACAACCAGCCATCACTAGCTCAAGCCAGAAGTCTAGGAGTTCACCCATGACTTCTCCCCTCCCTCTCCACATAGGATCATCAGTGACCCTGGTGGGTCTATTCAATAAATGTCTTAGATCTGACTATCTCTCACCATCTCTCTTAGCACACCTTTGGCTGTGGCTGTCATGATCTTCATCTGGATTAGCATAACTGCCCTCCCTGCTCACACTCCAGCAGTGATCTTAGCATGCAAATCTTATGTTCCCATTTCCACCTTACATAAGTTTCCTCAGTGGTGCTCTTTTTCTTAATGACTGAACCACCCAGGCGCCCCAGTGGTGCTCTTTTTCTTATAGCTACCCCTCCATAACAGGCAAAAAAATAAAAATAAAAATAAAATAAAGAAAAAAGAAAGAAAAGAAAAACCAACTCTTTTTTTCCTCCATGCATTAACACAACTATTCCTCTTTGTTGTTTGAGAGTCTACTTTTTCATTCTTGTTTCTTACCTGGTGAGGGTTTTCCAAAAGGAAGACAATTTTCCTCCGTAAGAGAAATTTGGGTGACTTTTTCAAAGTAATACAGTGTTAATATAATCAGAAATGGGGAAGAGCTGAAAGGTCTGCTGAAAGGTCTTGCCTTCCATTCACCAATTTTCCATGAGTCAATCTGCCAATAACAGAAGCGTTTATTTTCACTGTAATAATGATGTCAATGCCACTGATTCAGGTGGAAAATATTTCAAGGGTAGCAGATTCTGTAATACAAGAGTGAGAATTTATTGTTTTTTTCTAGATTCTTCCCACAACTGGCCTTTAAATTTCACTGCTACTAGGAGAGGGATGAGCTTGAGCCTGGCTCCCATATAGAAAGTAATTGATATTCTTCCTTACACTGGGCTGAATAATTTAAAAATTAATATACTGTGCAGAGAGAAGTGCCTAAAGGTTACAGAGACTGACTGGTGAGCTGCAAGCATTTGAGTCTGCCAAGCAGAATAAGAAGTAGATAAAGCTAAATTACAGACCTATTAAAAATAAATTAGTGGTGTCGAAAAAGCAAATTAAGATGCAGATAATCAATCTAATTTCAGAGTCTCTGGTGAGTGTTAATGCTTAATCCTTCTCATGTTTGATGAAGCCATCTATTCATTAAAAATATTTATATAAAAACAAGACTGTACAATGTCTGTATTTCAAGAGGGACCAACGTCAACTGATGTGACTCTCAGAAGATGGCCTTTATTTTTGTAGTGAAAGGCAAGGCCTGCCTTCATGCTGTCTAAACTAGAGCTCATTTTCCTAAAATATCTTTGCCAGCTGGAGAGAGCATTTGCCCTGCTTTCTGTTACTTCCATTTTTTTCTTCTGACCAGTTCTAAACCATCCATTCTGCTTCCTTGTGCTCCATCATTACTCTTAGTGGAGGGGTTATAGCTGAACATCAAAGCAGAGGAGAGTCAGATTCATAACTGATTTGGAGAGAAAAGAGGTCGAATGGGCAGAGAGATCATGAGCTAGGAGAAGGGAAGATGCATTCAGAGAGATGGGGGCATAACAGGATGCCAAGTCCTTGAGCAAACCTACAGGAAGGAATTATGGAGGATTTGAAGTCCTGTGAGCGTTAGCAGCTATAAAACTCATGGATCAGGTGAAAAGAATGAATCCTAATGCAATTTACAATCTGATATCATCTTGCTTTCCTTCTACTCAGTATAATGGGGAAGGGGTTTACCACACAGGTGCTGGAAGCATAGAACCAAATGACAGTTAAACTTTTATGTCTATTCTTCTCACCCAACCTTTGATGCAGGGTCAGAGAATAACTTAGCAGGGAGGCTGCACAGAGCTGTGTCTGGCACACTGGTCCTTCTGGAGTTAAAGCTCACGGTTTTACAGCACGGGAATAAATAGAGCAAAGGAGGCCAATACTGCTGCTGTATCTCATTGTCCTACTTTGTAGCAAAAAGGGGATTGAGTCAGAGGCTGGAATCAAAGCAAATCTTCCCAGCCTACTGAAGCCTTGCTCCTGCAACTCTAGTGCCTGTTAATAATGGTAGGAAGAACAGTAGAAGGCAACATGCAGATTTTTGGTCTTTTTAACTCACTTTTTAGTTGAAAATGTCATACGACACACAGGAAAAAGAAAAGAAAACAAAACAAAAACCCTGTACCTTGTAAAAAGGAGTAAGTATAGAGTGAAAAGCCAGTCTTCCCATATCAGGCAGGGTTTGATTTTCACAGAGAAAAAGTGTTTTGCACTGGAAAGGAAAGGAAAGGAAAGGAAAGGAAAGGAAAGGAAAGGAAAGGAAAGGAAAAGAAAGGAAAAAAGAAGAAAGAAAGAAAGAAAGAGAGAGAAAGAGAGATGGAGGGAGGGAGAGAGGGAGAAAGGGAGGGAGAAGGGAAGGAAGGAAGGAAGGAAGGAAGGAAGAAAAGAAGGAAGGAAGGAAGGAAGGGAGGAAGGGAGGAAGGGAGGAAGGAAGTGACTTATACCTCTGACAAAACAGAACTCTGGCCTGGATGAGCCCTGATCTCTGGCCCAAGCCATGCTCATTGCTAGCCCCTCACATGGCGATGTTGTTAGGAACGGTCACCCATGTGTCTCTGTCAGTTGTCTCTGGGAAAGTGCTGTGCCTATCTCTACCAGGTCCCCTGCATCTTGATTCCTGCCCAGTGACTGCAGGCAATGGGCTTTTCGTACTCAGTGAATTTGACACCTGAGGACATTCAGTTTAGTACTTTATCTTCTATAGTCTGTACAACAACGATGACAACAACCACAAGAGCAATGAACAAATCAGTAATTATTTTCTTCCCCAGCACCTAATTTACCTGGAGGAAGTGATGCATTCCCAGGCAGGTCCCAGTCATTGCATCCAATCTAAAGATCCCCGGCTGCCTTGCCCACTCTGGTTTCATGATGTTTTCTCTGCAGTTTGCCAATGCAGATGAGCAGTGCAGATGAGCTGCATTGCAAACAGTACTATTTTATGTTTATGTATTTTTATGCTTCTCTCTATATGTGTGCATGAAAGTAATGCCACTGCTGTGTGGCAACTTGGAGATGAAGGTATCTGCCAGGAGATTGACAGGTCACTCAAGAGCCTAAAACTTTCCTTCTTCTGCAATTTCCCCAAGGGCCTCTACAACCTTAGAGCTGAAGAGAAAGTTTATATCAGTGTGCAGCAAACATCCATGTTGAATTGCTGTTTAAAATTTAGAGATGGCCTTAGCCTCTATTTTCAGCATTGTAAGGTAGATTTCATCACTGCTAGAAGGGGGATTTATGTCAGATGGCACCTTGTCCTTATATCTGGCTCTTTGCTGCCATGACCTGACCACCTCATGCATTTCTGTAGTTTTGCTGCTTGGGCATGTGAACACTTCAGTAATTAGAGTCTGATGTTTCTTAAAGAAAATTAAGAGCTGAGGGATGCCTGGGTGGCTCAGTCAGTTAAGTGTATGCCTTCAGCTCAGGTCATGATCCCAGGGTCCTCGGATCAAGTCCCACATCACACTCCCTGCTCAGCAGGGAGCCTGCTTCTCCCTCTGCCTGCCACTCCCCTTGCTTGTGCTGCTCTCTCTCTCTCCTGACAAAAAAATAAATAAAATCTTTAAAAAAAAAGAAAATTAAGAGCTGAAAGGCCCAATGAGTTCCCTTCACCCCTCCAGATCCATTCCCTGTCCTTCCTTTTGCTCCAGGAAGCTGACT
The DNA here is from genome assembly GCF_037043125.1 of Eumetopias jubatus. NCBI lineage: Eukaryota > Metazoa > Chordata > Mammalia > Carnivora > Otariidae > Eumetopias > Eumetopias jubatus. Next base: position 102,348,621 of record NW_028274815.1, read on the forward strand.
TTGACAGATTACTTCCCCTGGACACCCTTGCTTTCCGGCTTCCTGTTGGGTCCACTGGGTAGGAGATCTTGGGTTGAAGAGATTGGGGTCAAAACTTCAGCTGGATAGGTGGTCTCTTTCTGCAGCAATAGCTCCCACCAGCATTCTGGTCATGTGCCTTCTTAGTGCTGCTTCTTTATGCACTATCAGCTTCTGGCTGCTGCTAATCCTTGGGTGCTTTGCCAACCACAGCTGGCTTCCTGAAACCTGCCTCCACCTCTGTAAGTAGTCCTTTTATTAAATATTCTCTGTTACTAGTTTGAATATCTGTGTTCTGCTGGGACCCCAAGTGATGGAGCTGTCATACCTATTAGGAAATAGGCTGAGTCTTGGCTTCTAAGTGGTAGTGAACTCCAGAACAGGCAGAAGGCTTATAAAACAGCAGCAAGTTCTAGCTTTGTGATGAGTCCTGAGTCCAGGACTTCTGAAGTTCTCATGCCTGGATTTATGGCTTTTGTTTGTTTCTTTGTCTCTTGCTTTTTTTAATCACCCATTGGTAAGTCTCATTGGGATTTAAGCAGTAAGAAGATATTAAAGGGCAGGTGGCAGTATAGTTACAATCTTGAATTGGAGTTTAAAGAAATGTGGATTCAAATCCTAGTTTATAGCTTGACGGTTATTTTTTTGATAGTTTGATAGTTATTATAGGTGCTTACCCTTTCTGAAACTGTTTCTTTACAGATGAAAGGGTGTAATCCTACCCCACTTATACAGGGATATTGTGAAGAGTAGAGATGATGGTTGTAAAATAGCACAGCATCAGCACTGCCTCTTTCAAGGCACCTCTCCCCTGCCATAGCCCTATCTAGGTACACAAGTGCAAGCACATGCCCACAGACTCCCTACCCACATACACACATGCACACACATACACACACATGCAAGCACACACACTTAGCATTTTTTTCTCCCAAATCTATCTTGGCTTTTACCTCAATAAAAGAATTCTTGTATCCAGAAAATACAGCCTGATGGAGTAGGTACTATCACTGTAGTGGTTTTGCAACATGTCAACTAGACCACGCTGAACTACATCCCTAAATTTCTTTTCTGGGATGGTTCCAGTGAGGCTATGCCACAAGAGAGACTCTGGGGTAGTAAGTGGAGTGCAGTTGAGGTGGCAACCATATTGTGGTTCACACCAACCATCTCTGATTTGCTGACTCACCTCATCCGTGCAGGCCTGCGATTGCACCACCATCTAGTCATTCTCCTGTGGCTCTTCTGACTCAGGGGCCTGTTGTGTGTCTTTAGCAGCATGACAAAAGGCTTCTGCAGGACACTAAACTTCTAAGGTCAGAGACAACAAGAAGTGCCATACATTTCAGTGCATTTTCAGGCCTCAGATCTCACCGGTGGGTTCCATTTTGTTCCTTGTTCTCCCCCACCTTACAAACATCTTCCCTTCCCAGCTGCCTAATGTCCTGTGGATTTTAGCCTCTAGCATCAGACTCAGATGCACACACACACACACACACACACACACACACACACACACACACACACACCAGGAACTAAGAACAAGGTTTCAGGTTCACTTGAACTCTCTTTCTTGGCTGAGTCCAGGAATGGCATCTTGACTTGTAGTACTTCTACAGTTAAAGATAGAGGCACCCAGACCTGCCTGAAGTTCAGCCAGTAACTGGTGTCATTGCTCACTTCCTGTTTTCTGGGAAGAGGCATTGACAATGTGGCTGAGTGGTCAGAGGCCACTTTGAGAAGTTAGGTCCCCACCTCTGTAAATACCCAGCACTGGCATCTGACAGGGATCGACACTGGCTGCATTCATGCACTCTCAGAACCTGCAGCTCATGAGCCTCTGCCTCCCTTACCCAGACACCCTCCAGGATCCAATGCTGGGGCAGGAAGGAAACACAGCAAGGCATTAGAGGTGGTGTTTAGAGGTTCTCAGGGATGAGAAAAACGTGGGAACCTGGCCTTCTGTTGAGTTACTGTTATCCCCAGTCATGCAGTAAGAAACATCCTCTTGTTTAAGTAGAGTGGCATAATATATGGAGATATTCACCTTTTTTTTTCTTCTTTCATTGGATTCCCCCTTTCCCTCCAGTCTTGCAGGGTGATTGTTGCCGCAGACGAGGAATAAAAAAGGGCAAGGTCAGGAAACCAGAAATAGCCTGTAGCTCTCCCAGGCTTTTATGTTCTAAAATCCTAGGTAATTAGGGGAAATGGAAGATTTGCAGCTAAGAAAAAGAAAGGACTAAAGCTTTGTTCTCATCTTCTGACTAGAAAAGTGTTTTCCTTGGTCTAGTGGTGAGAGAGGGGAAAGTAGTGGGACAGGGTCTGCAGGAGCCTTCCAAGACTGCTTTTGGAAGGTGGCAAAGCCCTGGAGAGAAAGTGGCAAAGTGGTACATTTAGGAGACAGGTTCCATGCAGCCTTGCAGGAAGGTTTCTAGATCCCTGTTGTCACTCATAGACAATTGAGGCCAGCTGGCTCCCTGACCAATGGGAAGATCTTCTCTGCAATAGAAGAATAGAAGAGAGTGCAAGGATGCCATCCCCTCCTACTCCTCACCATGCCACGACTCTACACAGTTAGTTGTATTCTGCCAATATTTTGGGGTAATGAGAATATGATAAGAGCTAACTCTTATATTGCAGGCATAATGTGCCAGCCACAGTTCTAATCACTTCTTATATATTAACTCATTCAGTTGTCATGAAAAGCCTATGAAGTGGCATTTTACAACCCATTTTACAGATGAGGAAACTGAGACCACACATCCAGGGTTGAAACCTGGCCCGTTTAGCTCTAGGATCCATGCTTGAGCTGTGGTGTCAAAGACAGCGATTATTTCTTGTTCATATACCTGAGTTTGCAGGCATAAATTCAAACCAACTAAATAGGTAACCATATTTGGAATTATATATTTTATCTTGGCAATTACACAAGGAATCATTCACTTTGCCTGGAGGTAGAAACAAGAGATATATACAAAGATCTGCTTATAAATCTTTGGCAGCCTAGCAGGGGTCAGAAGTGAAGGCTTACGATTCTCAAAGAATCCTGTCTATGGCCTCAACAGTATCATGCTCTCAGCTAAGTATCTGGAATATAATAAGCCCCCAATAAATATCAGCTGCTTTAATGATTATGATGACAATTATGGTTATTATCACCCCAGAGAAGGCTGCACACAGCCAATTTGCCAGACTGAGTGGCTGCCCTCTGGATCCATGTTTCCCTTTACAGGACTGGATTCATCTGAGGTCATCACGGCGATTACTCCACCCCTGCCCAGAGTGCCCAGTCCTTAATTTGCTTCTCCCTCCAGTTGAGGATGAACACAATCTTATCTCTGAAATTAAGAATTTGGTGTACTAACACTTTCAAAAGTATTTGCATTTAAAAGGAGAGGGTAGTGCTTAACAAAAATGAAAGCATGTTTAATGATGTGATGGTGGGATTCTGTAAAGTATTTAATGGTGGAATAGCAGGATTCAATAGCTGTCATATAGTGGGGTGACCATGATCTCTCAGGTCTTCTCTGTGACCAAGTGTATGCTCCACACATCCTCTTTCCTATCTGCCTTATAGGTAGGGCCCAAGAGTTGAAAAGTGGCTGCATATGGGGGTAACCATGAAGAGGAAAGAGAAGCTGGCCTGTTGAGTTTTTGAGGGTAGGAAGTGCCAGAAGGAGTTTCCAAGAACAGCTGTATGAGAAAATACTATGTGTGTCATGGAAGGAATGCTCATCCAAGATGCTTGTGTGGCTAGAGAAGTGTCATTTTTGGAGGTGAATGAAATGAATGAATGAGTAAGTTTCAGTGATGTTAAATTCCCCAGTGGACAACTGTTCGGTAAAGACCGGTTGATTTATTTGATCAAAATCATTTCCACGGCAGCCATTAAAATACCTTAATCACATATAATGGTCAATAAAGATTTATGGGGTCAGTGAATATAATGCAGGAGGTGCAGGTAATAGAATGATCAACAAACAGCGACTCAAGAGGCCCCAGATTCCATTCATAGCATAGTCTCACAGCAGCTGTGTGATTGTTGCTGTTTCTCAGTCTTTCAATCCTCAGATGCTTCCTCTGCAAAATGAAGGGTCAAGCCTAGGCAATATTTAAGGTCCTTTCCAGCTAGATAGTGACTTAAGAGTGCATTCTTTACTTGGGCATATTTGAATGAAAGTTGATAGTTACTCTTTGGAATGCCAAGCTTCTCCTTTGGGTAGATCCTCTCTTTGATCAGTGGCTACCTGGTGACAGTCTTTTTCCGTGTCCTACCCCCAGTCTCCTGAAACAATCAACCACATCTGACACTATTCAATTGCTGAGTCTCAGATGAAACTCTTTGTATGCTTCTAATTTTGCTTCTGCTATAGGTTTATAGGTGACAGATGATAAAAAATTAATTCCCTTAAGTTCTTTCATGTGCCATATGTCTGTGTGGATTCAAACAATGGGTAGAAATATTTTTTTTGAAATAACATGGATTTTGATGGTAAGTCTGATTCTTTGTTTTAGATGAACTGTCCATAGATACTAAGGTTTCTGAAATTTTGACATTTGTGCTTAGACATTTTAATTTTCCATTTTAGTTCTATGAATCTTATTTATTTAAATTCCTTTTGAGATAAAATTATTTATAACTAGATCTTACCTCCCACTCCATCACCTATAACCAAATACTCCAATGATACTAACATTTCCTGATAATATACTCTTTCCTGTTTATTAACAGAAAAATATTTAGTTTTAAATTCGATTTCATGTTAAACTTAGAGAAAAAGCAATTTTCATTTATTTCTCCTCCAGAAAGAAAATGTTCAAATGTCAACTATTTGTGGACTTTTCCTATTTGGCTTGTGACAGATATATGAGAAATTTGACAATTGTGGTTTTTAACAGCCCACCTCACAGATGATAAATAAAATGAATTGACAAGGAATTCATCACCTTAATGTGTATCTGTGGGGTAATGGGAGACATCAAGCATGGGATGCCAAAGCATCCCCAGTGTTTGATAAGACTCTGTGTCTGGGTGTCCATGGCAAAGAGATAAAGCTGTCAGTAAGTTCCTTTTAATGTTGTTGGACAAATAGCCATGCCACCCACCTGTCCAAACATAGCCAGCCCTTACAGAAAATCAATAATTGGGCCTAGGAAGCCATGCAAATTAGCACAGCTCCACAAACCAGAGCCAAGGATAATCTCAGATTGGCTTAGATGACTATGGAAAAGAAAGCAAGGGCTATAGAAAGGCAAGAAAGATGACTCATGGGTCTTTTGGGATTTTCTTTAAATTACTGACACTTTTAAGATGTAATAATAATAGAGGTTTTTTGGACTTCTTTCATGTCTGAAAGCATTTTGGAATTCATTGCGTAGTTTGACCTTCACAGTTGTCCAGGTAAGAGGCATGGAGTGAGATATATGGTGTCCTAAAGAGATAAGGGTAGAGCTTATCCATAATTCCCTATTCTACGTCAGGTGCTTTGTCACTCTAAATGGCCACACAGATCCGAGAGGTGGGGACAGTTTGCTACGCGCAATGATACTGCCTGTGCTGACCATCCTAGAAGCTATTGAGAGACTGAAAATGAGATGGCTGATGGGAAACTGCCAAGGGAATTCGAAAAATGACATAAAAAAATAAGAGACTTGCTTGGGATGTTTAGAATCTCACTATAGTGTTGTCCTACATAAGAATCAGTGATAGGTGGTCCATTAACCCCATCTTTCTTACACAAACTGTTCATCTTTCTGTGTTGTCTTCTCAGGAAATAGCACAGGCTAAGACCTGGGAGTTGTCTTAGAATCTTTTGTCTTTCATACATAATCAATCATTTGTCAAGCCCTATTGTCAAAACACCCCCTTAATATCCTCAATTTCTGCCTCTTCTTTAGCCTAGATTTTTCCAGTACCTCCCCTCTTGTATTCTCAATACTCCATCGTAGCTACAGGCATGGTTCTAAATGCAAATCTAATTGTAGTACTCCTTATTTAAAACCAGTTCTTCATTGCTCAAAGAACAAAGTCCAAATTCCTTAACAAGGCTTACAAATCTATAATCTGGACTCTCTCAACATTCCCATCTCTTCCTTGTCCTCCCTCATAACCCCAAAACACTGTTTCCACCATAAGACATAGTTATGGTTCCTAGAAGTCACTACAATCTCTTTCACCTGCAGCTTTTTGTTCTGGAACATTCTCACTGTTATTGACCAAGCTTACTCCTATCCATCTTCCAGGGTTCAGTGTAGACCTTCCAGGAAAAATTTCCCAATCACCTAAACCAGTGTTGGATCTTTCTCTTGCACATTCCCTCAGTGGGTTCTATCAGAGTATTGAATTGCACTTTTTTTTAAAACTTTCTTAAATATAACATTCATGCAGAAGAGTGCATCACTCATAATATACAGTCTACTCATCTTGAAGTGAATATACCTGTGAAACCATCATCCAGACCAAGAAATTTAAATAACCCCCAACTCAGAAGCCCTTTTAATGCTCCCTTTAATCAGTATACTTCCTTCTTCCCAAAGGTAATTTTCAGTTGACTTTTACTCTTATAGTTTTGCCTGTTCTAGAAATTCATACAACTGGAACCATGCAGTAAATATAATTTTATGTCTGATTTCTTTTACTAAGTATGCCTGTGAGATTTTTCTGTGTTGTGTGTGGCTATACTTTTATTTTCATTACTGTATAACATACCTTTGAATGAATAGACCCACTATTTCTCTATCCATTTCACTATCGGTAGGCATTTGTGTTGTTTGTAGGTTTTGGTTATTTTAACATTCTTTCCTCTGTCCTTTGGTAGAAATAAGCCCTCATTTCTCTTGTGTACATGTCTAGGAGTTATGGAGTGGGTGCATGTTTGGTTTTAATAGATATTGCCAAATATTTTCCAAAATGATCTTACCAATTTTTTCTCTCCAGCAGTGTATGTACATTCCAATTTTTCCCCATTTATGGGGAATTGTAGTGGTTAACCACAATAGACATTGCCAGTGGTTAGCCATTCTGGTGGTTGTATGGTGGTGTCTCATCGTGGTTACAATTTTCTTCTGTTCACACATGTTTATTGGTGATGTAGGTGAATGTCAGTTGAAGTCTCTTGTTCATTTATCTATTGGGGTGTCTTTCTTATTTTTATTTATTTAAAGGAGTGACTAGTCAGATACATTGGATGAAAATATCTTTTCCCACTATGTAGTTTACCTTCTTATCTTTTAATTGTGCCTTTTTATGAGCCAAGGTTCTTATTTTTAATGTTATCCAATTTATTACTTGTTTCTTCTATGGTCTTTTTTTGTTCTGTTTAGGAAAACTTTTCTTCCCCTGAGATAGAGAAGATAGTTGTGGATGTTTTCCTATAGAACTTTTCTTGCTTTTCCTTTCAAATTTACATCAACAATCTATCTGGAATTGTTTTTCATGTATGATATCACACTGTATTTTAATTATCTATTTAGTTGTCTGTCTCCCCAGCTAGGCTGTGAAGGGCTAGGAGGAAGAATATGAATTGTGTCTTCCTAATCCACATTGGGGGAACCATCTGTGTGATGTGTAGTTCCTACCACTCTCAAGCAATTGAAATATTTCTTACTTTTAGTTAATTTCCCTCCCTAGATTCTAAAACTTCCTTTAGATTTAACTAAAATTGCATCCTAATATGTTATTTGAGAAAATATGTGTGCTATTCCTTTGCCATCATTATGTTATTTTACTTCTGAGATGTTTTCTCTGTTGTATGTGGTACACCATCATGCCTATGGCTGTCAACATCACTTTCAAGTCCGTGTAAAGAAATTTGGGCAAGAAAGGGAAACTGTGTGGCATTAATTTAATTTATTATTTTCTAGAAGTTACTAATTGAGCCTTTTCTCCTTTCAATTTTTTTTAAAGATTTTATTTATTTATTTGACACAGAGAGAGAGAGACAGAGAGAGAGGGAACACAAGCAGGGGGAGTGGGAGAGGCAGAAGCAGTCTTCCCACGGAGCAGGCTCCCGCGGAGCCTGATGCAAGGCTTGATCCCAGGACCTGCGGATCATGACCTGAGCCGAAGGCAGATGCTTAACGACTGAGCCACCCAGGTGCCCCTCAATTTTTATTTTTTAAAAATTAAGTAAGACATTCATATTGTTCAAATATCAAATATGTGCATTGAGAAGGCTCTCTTCTAACTCTGTTCACATCTATCCACTACTTCTTGATTTATCACCTTTATCAATTTCTTGTGTGTACGTCCATGATTTATTTATAAATAGAGAGAAGCTACCTAGCAGACAAGGGCACATGACCAGAGAGAGAGAACACACATAACAGGCCATTTGGAAAAGCATTTATGGGGAAAGAAAATAATAGAAACATAAGCAGGTAGCAGATATGTGGTCTCCCATTGTTTATCACTCTTTGAAGTGGCAGACAGGGATACAGAAAGGCTGATCCTCAGATTTGAGGATCAGGAATCCAGCCCTTGGCTGGTGGGCTGCATTATTCCCCTCCCCTGGCATAAACAGAGGGCTGGGCTGGAGTCCAAATCTTGTGACTGCAGCTGTGTGACGAGTTCAGTGGCCTCAAGACCAAATGCATTAGCACAGTCCTCTCCAGAGTCAATTGCCTTAGGCTAACAGTTTCTGTGGTGTCCTAGAGGAGATCATCACCTTTTCTGAGGACTCAGCCTATAGGGAATCAAAAAAGTTAAACTTGACTTCTCAGCTCACTCCTTATTTCAAGGGGGTAGGATGCTATGTGTCATTACCTATTCATCAGGAACCCATACCATTTTAACCTGTATCTAGACAACCCTTCTTCCGGTCCCATACGTGGGATACTGAATGTTCTGATTCCCCACTGGTGTTGAAGCATATACAGGCGGTGTGTTAGTCTAGGATAGGATGTTCCCTAACTTGCCAACACATAATAGTGTTCTATTCTATATCACCCTAGAATTTAGTCTAATCTGCTGGGTCTTTGAGGCATGGGGAATCTTTCTGGTTACTTGGCCTAGATGTTTGACAAATTCTATATTTTTTCATCAGCACAGTTATCCCCCACCCAGGAATTAGACTATAATCAAGGTTGTAGTTATGCTATGTCTCCTGAGGCAACAATACTTATACACCGCTCAGATTTCTCTTCAAGAAAGAACCTGTGGCAAGGAATGCAGATAGCTGCCAGTGCCCAGGTGTAGCACTTTCATGATCTCCTGCAGCATCTCAGCTGAGGCTGCACTGCTCTTGGGCTTCTCTAAGCCAATGCCCGACCACCATGAGAGAACTAGGGCCTGGACTTTTCTGCTGAATGTTGGATTATTCAATGGCCATTCTTTGCACTGGAGCTCCCCATTGGGTGGATAAGACTTTCTCAGAACACACCACAGGCTGTGCCACTTCCTACATAATCTTTCTTTCCCCTCTCCACTTACTGGTTTCATATCTGCATCACGGTCTGAAGGCTTTTCCTCATTCCTTCACATGTCACAGTTTTTACTCTCAATAAATCTCTTGTATTTTTAACTCTGTCTTGGTGTCTGTTTCCTAGAGGTCCTTTAATTGACACACATACTCTGAGAAGATTGTTTCTTCACACTTGGGCCAGAAGGGACAAGTAAGGTCTTGGAAGAGGTCCAGGAAAACCTGTAATGGCTACATGGCCACCGTAACTTGGGTTCAGATTATTTTCAACTGAGGCAGTAAGGGGAAGTCTGTTGACCCATATAGAAATAACAGCCCAGGGGGAGTGACATCACCCAGTGGAAAGTACCATATATAGTCATTTGAGTCAAGCAGTCAGTAGTCCTTTCCATTGGTGGATATAAGTAGTGTAGGCAGTTGGCCACAGTTGGCATCTGTGGCTGCATTTCATAGGTCAAAAATACCTCATCCAGGGCTGAAGAATTGATCTCGAGCTTCTTCTACTAACTAGGGAGACCATGTCATCCTAGAATAAGTAAAGATTCCACTAGCATGGCATGTTTGACCTTAGAACCTAGAATTGAAATTATACAATGAGCTTCACTGCAAAGTACTGGTTGATGTAATTCAGTGGAATATGTCAGGATATTGGGGATCTCAGAGGCAGTATTTTAGGAGACATGGTACTGACTACCAACTTTTTCCAAGACCCAGCACAGTGTGGTAGATGCAACAGCATGACATATTTGAGGTCTCTAACTGTTAGAAATGCAATCAAGAATGCAAGGTGACCTGGATGGCAATTTTACTAGAGGGGTCCAGGTGCAAGACAAGTGGTAAGCACCAGTCTTTTTACCTACCACCAGCATCAATACAACTATCTGAGTTTTCAGTTATTCCTATCCTACCAGGCAATGGACTTCTTCTTCCAGGTAAGTGAGACCTTATGTCTCACAACCAACTGATAATACAAACATATTCTTATTTTTAGATGACATACTAAATATTGGTTTGCATGCAACTTTTTTCATTTAACAATGTGTCCATAAATTTAGATAAATGAACAGTCCTTGTGTTTTCTTCATCCCTGTGGCAATTTCTCTGATGAAAATACTTGACAAGCATGAAAAGGATCTATGAGGATGGCTGCCTTTGTCCCTTTCAAATCTTAATTTTCAGGTTCCATTTGAAAAATTGATATTGGATAAGCAATAAATTATCAGTCTTTTCAAGTGTGAGGAAACTGTTTTTAACATCAGAAAGCCTTACAGACATCTACCTAATTAAAGTTGATCTCTTAGAACTGATTGATTGATAAAATACCCAATGACCAAAAGATGCTCTGAATTCATGTGAGTTTGGTTATACTTTCTTTCTTTTTTTTCCTTTTTAAAATTTAATTTAATTAATTTATTTTTTATTATTATGTTATGTCAATCACCATACATTACATCATTAGTTTATACTTTCTGATATTTTTTTATGAATCATAATAGCATATATATATAATATAGTATATATATCCATGTGTATATTGGTATGTATGCATATGAAAAAATGTTAGCCTATATAAGGGCAAGATATAATATTTATATTATCAGAAGGCAATATTTGGCAACCATGTGGAATATTAGGGCCTCTCATAGCTATAGAAGCAACAGATGTATCATCTTAATAGCTGGCATCAGACATTTTTTTTTCTCAAAGAAGAATCTTTGTTTAGGAAAATGTCCTTAAGAGCTTTTGGGGATAGAAGAAGAGACCCTGAAGCATGAAACCAGAAAGATAAAAGGCAAGAAAAGAGAAGACTGAATTGCTCTGTGTGAGATGGAGAGAGGAGTTTGTTTCTGCCCTGGTGAGCCTGACTTGAAGAGGATACATAGAATAGAGCAGAGACTGGGAGGTTGCTGTAGGGCTAGGAAAACTTAGAGAGTAGTGTGTCCATGGAAAGCTCCTGTGGGGTCATGACTGAGGCTTTTAAAGAAGAATGCTTAGGGGCGCCTGGGTGGCTCAGTTGGTTAAGCGACTGCCTTCGGCTCAGGTCATGATTCCAGGGTCCTGGGATCGAGCCCCGCATCGGGCTCCCTGCTCCACAGGAAGCTTGCTTCTCCCTCTGCCACTCCCACTGCTTGTGTTCTCCTGCTCTGTCTCTGCCAAATAAATAAATAAAATCTTAAAAATTTTTTTTTAAAGAAGAATGCTTAATACTTACTTCAAAGTTTTTCTTCACAATGTCTTTGTAAAATTCTCTTCTTTTTACTGTCCAGAAATCTTCAGGAAAGTTTACTATGAGTTGCCCTAGATGGCATGCATAGGATGGCAAGATGATTAATAAACCAAGAAAGCAGGCAGCCAGAACTAGAGGTGTCCTAGAACATGAAGTTTTGGAAGTTCTCAGAAGTCCTGGGGAGAGTTCTGGAATCTCTGGAATGGGTAGTGGTTGGTGATGGGGTAGTTGGGCACTTAGGAAAAACTTAGGTAAACCTCAAAAACTTTAAGTCCCCATTTAAAATTTAAGTTTTGTTTATTCATTTATTCACCAAATATTTGAAGACCTACAATGTAGTCCTTTATGTCCTGGAGCTAGAGGAATGAGCAATCCATAGTCCCTGTCTGTGTAGAATTTATATTCTAGTGGGAAAGAAAGTTAATAAAAGAGCAAAAAACATGTGAAATATGATGTCAATTATTAAGAGGTGCTATATGAAACAAAGCAAGAAAAATGAATAAAATCTTAGGAGATGCTTTTTCACATAGGGTGGTCAGGAAAGGGTTTTCAGAGGAAGTAACATTTGAGCAGAGCCTGAAAAAAGATCTGGGGAAAGACATTCTAGGTGAATGGCCAGTAAAATAGCAAGAACAGAGGTAATCAATAAATCACCTGAAAAAGGTAAATTGGCACTATTTCCACTCGAAGATTATGCTTTTTTTTTGAGACAGACAGAGAGAGAGTGTGTGCAAGCAAGAGGGGGGGAAGGGACAGGGAGAAAGAGAGAGAGAATCCTAAACAGGCTCCATGCTCAGCGAGGAGCCAGACATAGGTAACTATCCCATGGCCTTGAGATCATGACCTGAGCCAAAATCAAGACTCTGATGCTTAACCTACTGAGCCACCCAGGTGCCTCTGAAGATTATCCTTTTGATAATGATGATTGTGGGCATAGTTTACGGGAACAAAAGTGTATATGATCATAATAATACATAAAATATGCATATGATTTAATGACTGTTCTTAGTGGTAGGAAACCATGAATATTTGTGTTGTGAATAATGAAGTGCCCTCAATTAAAATATTACATGGGTATTAGTTAATTTTCTATGAAGTCTTTGTTTAATCACAAATTTTTTGCATAAAATAAATACCTAATAAAGCAGAATGAAAATGATTGCAATAATCAGGAATTCTTACTGATGGTATAACAGTATATGCTATTACTCAAGGCTCTTTTTAAGGTGAAAATTTTCAGTTCAAATCTCAGGGTTTTTTTAGACAGAGAGCATGTAAGTTGCGGGGGAAGGGGGAGCAAAGAGATTAGAAGAGAGAGACAATCTTAAGCGACTCCATGCCCAGAATGGAGCCCAATGTGGGGCTCAATTACACAACTCTGAGATCATGACCTGAGCCGAAATCAAGAGTCAGATGCTTAACCGACTGAGGCACCCAGGCGCCCCTCAAATCTCAGTTTTAACATAAGATATGCCTTCTGAACAAAGTTTTAAGTATACAACGGTATTGTTAACAATAGGCACTGTGCTGTACAGCAGATCTCTAGAACTTATTCATCTTGTATAACTGAAACTTTGTATCCTTTGACAAATACCTCTCTGTTTCCCTCTTCCTGAAGACCTTGGCAACCACCATTCTACTTTCTGGTCTAGGAATTTGACTATTTTACATTCTTCATATAAGTGGTATCATATTAATTGTTCTTATCACAAAAGTAGTAATAATAAATAAAGAGGGTGGTAGGAAATTTTGGAGTAATGAATATGTTTATGGCATAGAATGTGGTGATGATTTCATGGGTGTATACAAAACCCCCACATTACAATGAGATTTTCACCTACTCATTTCTTTTTTTTTTTTGAGACAGAGAGCATGTGTACAGTCCCTGCCCCTCTCCAAGCAGGAGAAGGGGAACCAGGAGAAGGAGAGAGAATCTTAAGCAAGCTCCATGCTAAGCACAGAGCCTGACTAGGGGCTCAATCTCACGACCCTGAGATCATGACCAGAGTTGAAATTGAGAGTCCGACACTTAAATGACTGAGCCATCCAAGTGCCCCACACCTACTCATTTCAAAGTGGAATGATGTGGGATTCCTATAATAAAGATATGGCTAACTCATTTTTAAAAATCTCCATTTTGCCTCCTTTTATTTTTGGATCTATGAACAGTGCACTTAACTGCAGCTAAATTTCAACATCAGTTGCTTGAAATAATGATACCCACCTGGCAGAGTGGTTATAAGAATTTGAGGGTAATTATCTAATGCCTGCCATCTAAAGGACTGAATCAAGTTTATTTAAATGAAAATTCATTTATATTGATATAGAAAAATGTATTATTGACATTTTCTATTTGGCAATTGATAATGTGTCATATCTTGCATGTTTGACTATTTCCCCAAAATAGTGGTTATAAATGCTGGCAATACCTCAAGGAAATATCTGACAATGATTGGAGACACTTCTGATAATTGTGACTTGGAGACAGAGACTTGGTCTCATTATAACTACATTTTTTTGACCAGTTGGTTTAGGCAATATCACTAGAGCATCTTTGTGGCCTTATGGAAACACTAGAAAGAAGTTTGTGGTATGTAAAATATTGGATTAGTGCTCATCAAATATTCCCCTCCCCTCTCCTACTGTGTGCATTTGATGCTGAAATCTTTCACTTGCTTTGGCCAAAGGAATGTTAGAAGTTGTGATGCAAGTAAAGGTTTTAACTGGGCTTAAGCGGTTTGCCTTACATTTTAGTATTCTGTCATTTGCCATTCCTGAACCCAAGGCAAGCCAAGCCCCACTGATGTGTAGCCTGAAGCAAAACTGCTTGACTGAACCCAGCTAAGAGCAGCCCAGGTGCTGATTTGCAGACCCATAAGCATGAGAATAAATGTTAGTTTTTGTAAGCCACTCAGTTTTGAGATGTTTGGTTATGCAACATAATTGTGTCAATAGCTGACTAATACATGATGCATTGAGAAAGACATAATTTACTAAGTGTATTGCATATTCAATGGATCTAAATAGTTAGGAAGATCAGTAGTTTGAATACAGGAAGAAAACAATACAATAGAGTGGAGATGTTTATTATTAATAAGTGTCCCTGAAGATCCTGGCATTTAATCTGGCAATCAAAGGCTCAAAGATTTCAGAGATGCATTTGACACTTACTAATTTGGACATTTGGACATTATTATATCTTGAATATTTGAGCAATCTCTAAAACAGTCAGGAAAAAAATAGTTTTAGCAGTGATCATATATTTTGATCAATTGACAGGTGTGTGTACTTTAGAGGAGGACAGAGTCCAAAATTGTCATCTGATTCTTAATAGTGTTTGAGGTCTTTTTTATTACACCCACCCACCCACACACACACCCACACCACACACACCCATCCCAAAATAACAACAACAAAAAACAACCTCCAAAACAAGAACTAAGGATTCTTGAGCCATATAATGGATGCTCCAAAATTGGTCCTCAGTTCGAACTTTCCAGAAATTTTCTTCATTTTCTGAGAAACCCATTACCCACCCAACCAAACCTGCTGTCTTTATCTCTTTATTCTACAATACTTGTTTGGAGCATGCTTACTGATAGGTTTACTAGGCAGAAAAACCTTGGGGGTAAAAACCACAACTTGTGAGCCATCTGTTGTGGCATATGTGCTCTTGTAGCTACTCAGTGTTTGGGAGTGGTGTAATTCTGGTTTAAAAAATTTTATTTGAGTGGAAAATGGGAATTGTGATGACTTAGCATTTGTATGTACGTATACATGACTTAGCATTTGTATGTATATTTAGGATAAGGGAAAGATCAAAATAAAGTGGTGAGTCAGAACCTTCTGGGTCTGGAAGGAAGACCGGAGTGTGGGCAGCCTGAAGGATGGTGTCTGTACAGATGGCAGAATATCTGCTTCATGTGCCAAGTGAGCTTACATAAGCAGCTTCTCCTGACGGCTTATGGTAGAACTGAACATACACATTTTGAAGACTAGTTGCAGAAATATGACTAACATGCTCATGTTGACTTTTTTAAATTAATTTTTTTTTGTTTTGAGATAAATGTAGAGGCACGTGTACTTATAAGAAACAATAGACAGCAATCTAGCATGTCTGTTACTCAGTTTTCTCCAGTGGCAATGTCTTACAAAACCAAAGTAAAATTATACCCAAGATATTGACATTGACACAGTCAAGATACCTAAGAGTTCCGTCACCAAATGATTCCTCACTTTGCCTTTTATAGCTGCACCCACTTCCCTCCTGCCTCCACTTCCTCCTTAACCCTTGACAATGATTATTCTGTGCTATCTATAATTTCGTCATTTCAAGAATATCATAAATAAACAAAAAATCTTAAACAAACAAAAAGAAAATCATATAAATGGAATCATATAGTATTTAACATTTGGGGTTGGCTTTTTCACTTAACATAATTCGGTGGAAATTAAATTATATTGCTGAGTGTATCCATAGTTTGTTCCCTTTTATTGGTGATTAGTAATCATTGTATAGATGTACCACAGTTTGTTTAACCATTCACCCATTGAAGGATATCTGAGTTGTTTGTGCTTTTTGGCTACTATGAATAAAACTGCTATAAACATTCGTTTACAGGGTTTTTTTGGTGAACATGTTTTTGTTTCTGTGGATAAATGCCCAGAAATGGAATTGCTGGGTTGTACAATAGTTGCATGTTTAGTTTTTAATGAAATTGATGATTGTTTTTTAGTGTGGCTGTACCGTTTTACATTCCTACCAACAAAGTGTGAGTGATCCAATATCTCCACTTTCTCACCAGAGTTTCTTAGCCATTCTGAAAGATGTGTAACAATATCTCATTATGATTTTAATTTGCATTCCCTAATGGCTGATGATATTGAACATATTTACATGTGCCTATTTACCATCTGCATATCTTCTTCAGTGAAATGTCTTTTGCCCATTTTCTAATTGGATTTTTTTCTGTTGAGTTTTATGAGTTCTTTATATATTCTAGATGAAAGTCCTTTGTTAGATATATGAATTGCAAATATTTTGCAATTCATATCTTATAGTTTATAGTTTGTCTTTTTATCCTCTTAATAAAGTCTTTTACAGAGCAACAATTTTTAATCTTGATGAAGTCTAACTTATCATTCTTTTTATTGATCATATTTTTAGTGTCAATGCTAAGCACTCTTACCCAAATTTGGTAGATTTTATCTTATTTTTGTTTGTTTGTTTTGTCATTTTATGTTTTATGTTTAAGTCCATGACAGATTTTGAGTTATCTTATGCAAAGATTCTTTTTGTGCATGTGTCTATGGATGTCCATTTATTCCATCACCATGTAGAGAAAAGGCTATTTTTCCTCCATTGAATTGTTTTTGCACTTTTGTCAAAAAAATCAGTGGAACATATTTGTGTGGTTCTATCTCTGAGGACTTTGCTCTCTTCCACTGATCTATGTGCCTACTTCTCTACCAATACTGCATAGTCTTGATTACTGTGGGTGCATGATAAGTCTTGAAATCAGGAAAACCGATTCTTCATGCTATATTATTTTTCAAAAATGTTTTACCTATTTCTAGTTCTTTTGACTTTTCATATGAACATTAGAATTATTTTGTCTCTATATAAAAAAATTGTTGTTTAGATTTTGATAGTAATTGTGTTAGAACTGTGCATCAGTTCGGGGAGAACTGATGTTTTTACTTCATTGAGTCTTTTACTCCATGAACATGGTATCGATCTCCACTTTTTAATCTTTTCTTTATTTCATCAGTGTTTTGCAGCTCTCAGCAAATGGGTCCTATATGTGTCTTGTTAGATTTATATCTAAAAAGTTCTTTTTAGAGCACTTGGAAATATTGCAAGTGCACACATGCCCATTGGTGACACAGAAATAAGATTTTATATATTTATCTTTTATTCTGTGACCTTACTGAACTCATTTGTAAGTTTTTCTAGATGAGATTATATTAAATTGATGTTAATTCTTCTTTAATTATTTGGTAGAATTCTCCAGTGGAATCTCTAAGTATAGAGATTTACTTTATTGGAAAGTTTTTTTAAAATCATAAATTCAATGAATATAATAGTTATAGGGCTTCTCAAGTTATCTATTTAATATTTACTTAATAATTGGTGATTTGGGATAGCATATGTTTTTCAAGAATTCTGAAGTTGAGTAGTAGCCCTGGTGACAACAGATCATTTCTAAATCACTAGAGAGAGCAGTTAAGGAGAGAAAGCCGAGATCAAGAGATGCATCTCAGTAGGCACTTATTCAGACTTTAGAGTTTAAAGATACAATATACTTGTTTTTCAGAAGTAGGTATAATTCCTTGGAAAAGTTAACAGCCACCTGCATTATTCTTCATTTTTTTTTAGTCTGACATTTTTCTTTAATAAAAAAAAAATAGATTGGCAAAGAAGAATATACAATTTCATCTCCTACTTCCCCAGGGATTATTGCCACTTTTACTTCTTGGATGCATATTCTTCCAGCTCAATCCCTTAATATTTTGTTTCACAACTTCTGCATCTAATGATGTGGTTGGGAAGGTTTTCTGGTGACTAGAATTGTTGTTGAAGAACAACAAAATGGAGCTAGGCTGGCTAAAACCCAATAAATTTTAAATACTGGAAAATGCCCACTTGATATACAAGTAGCCTGCATTCCATGCTATGCTTCTATTTTTGTCATGGTAAATCAAATGATTTAAATTTTGGAAGTACAGCAAAAAGGAAGCTTTAATTTTAGTTGCTTTATTTTTTTAAAGCATTGAATGCGACCCACCATTTCAAATCAATGTGTGTGTTTTCTTGTTTGTGAAGTGGGGGTAGAAATGTCTTTACTTTGTAGGGTTATTTGAGGATTAAATAATGACATTTACCATAAAAAACAGAACCTTACAGTGGCTAGTTATTATTGTTATTGTTGTTACATTATCCAACCTATGTCCTTAACCAACAAACATGGCAAGAGAAATGAGGTTAGCAGATTTGCTTCAAGTCCAATGATTATTTTTCCTACCATGTGAGAATTTACAAATCTCTTGCAAATTTGTTCCCGTAAGACTGCAACTATATGAAATACAGAGCACCAAATGTTCTTGACTGGATTTCACAGTTTATACCTGACTGGAAAGACCTTTCCTGCAAAATAAATCAAGAATAGCATGAGGTCAGATGTCTTGCAGGTCTGTTCTTGCTGGTTTTACCTTAGGGGGTTTTACCTTTGGTTGGAAGTGAGAAGCTACTGAACAATCTCACCCCAGTCAGAAGGCTAAAAGGATTCAGGCAGCGGGATAGGGGTTTGGTGAAATACCTTAGAACGAAGGGAGGAAACTATGACTCTGAAAGACCTGCAATATCCTTAAAATGAGGTTAAAACTAAACTTTAAATACTTTAAAGTTGGGGTATGTGCTGACTTTTTTTAACCCTTGACGTTAAGCTGACATGGAGTGAATATGCTGGACATGGTCATTCCTTTCTAAAACTATCTATGCAGATGACTACACAGAAGCTGAGTACCATTTGTGCAAAGGAAAATCAGTTCCTTCCTGGCCCTGGCAGCAGATGAAAACTGTAAGGACCTTTTCCGAGTTTTTCCATGGATGTTTCAATGTAAAGCTGACATTTCCCCCAGCAACAATTTCTGCCTCACCCTTTCACTGCCTGTCAGTCTGAGGTTAGATCTAACAAACTGTCAATGTTTCTGCTTCATTCCCCAAAACCTTTTTTTTTCTGCTTGATAGTCTCAGTAGTGACAGATTTCTCTTCCATTTCTCCCTAGCCCCAGATTGTTTTAATTACCACTACTATGTTTTTTTAGATGGTAAACTGTGAAAATGGCCTCTGGTTGTTTAGGTTGCTTAGTTTAAAAAAAAAAAAAACAAAATGAAAACAACACTTGCTTGGAGTAAAAAAAAAGAAAGTCACACAGGACACAGGGATCTATTGATTTCCTCATTTATTCATTAGGAAGGGAAGTAGAACTAAAGATAAAAGGTAATTCATCTGCTGTGTTCACCCCATTTTGACTGCAGAGATTTTTCTTAGTTCACACTCTATTGACAGACTGTCTAATGGGGAAAGGGGAGGAGCTGTGACTTTGTCCTTCATGGGGAAATCTTAGACCTCAAGTCACCATTTCCCTGAACTATTTCCTTCCTAGAGTCCTGAGAAAGGGGAGGTGGGAAGAGAAGCTCAGCACTTCCTTGAACAGGCTGTTCTGCAGTGAAGGGTTAGTACAGATTGGACGTTGCAATATCTTCATTGAGTCCTTAAGGGCAGAGTGCTCAAGGCAGATCCTCCCTCCTCTGAGCCTCAGTTTCATTATCTGTAACATGGGGAAAATTAATGTAACATGTTTAATGTGTGTGTGTGTGTGTTAATGCACAAGTATACTGTAGATTGTTGTATTTGTGGTAGTTTTTTTTCATTCATGACAGAGGATCTTTAAACTCCTTGATTAGCATCTCTTAGCAACTTAATCTAGCACAATGCCTGGTTCATTAAAGAGCTTTTTAAAGTGTATGAACGAATAAATGAATGAACAAAACTGATGATGTAAGAAAGTGTGAGGAAAGGAAAAAGTGAGAGATGTTTGAGAGAATGTAGCTCATTTTTGACTTCTTAAACACAGGAAACATCTTTAGAGAAAGAAATTCTATTCCCCAGAAGTGGAGGCACCATTTAACTGAACTGTCAGTGGGGTTCTGCTTAGCATTTAGGTTTAATTTAATGATATCTATACAAATGATTATACCTCACACTTTCTTAATGGAGAAAAATACCTGTCAATAATAATATTAATATTGATAACAGCCAATATTTATTGAGAGCTTACTTCTTTCCTGGCTACTATTCTAATTGCATTACATATCTTAACCCATTTAATCTCAATTTAATTCTCACAAGGCTGCAAAGTAGACACAGTTATTATTCTATATTACAGATGAGAAAACTGGGAGACAAAGGGGACAGTGGCAAATTGATAGTGACAGAATGGGTAAACCTCTGAAAACAAACCCAATTTTAGAATTTTATATTGGACTTTTCTGGTTTTTGTTCTTATCTCTGCCCCCCCCATAGTGATGGACTACTTTTTGCGTAACTGTACACACCCATTCACCTCTCTGCAGGCAATCTAAATATGTCACTGTTCATTAGCTATTTATACCAAAGATCATACTGTGTTTTTAGAATGTCATATTTGACAATGTGCTAAATAGCCTTTTGCTATGAATAGCCCTCTGTATGAATCAGCTTGCAGACTGGCAGGCTTGTTCTTGTCAAATCAGTTCTAATCTAGGCTTGCCTAATCACAAACCTTCTTTTTCTTCTTCTGTAGCTCTCAGGCAGCTTTGGATAAATAGTGCTCAGGCTAACAAAAGCGTCTTCCTCCAGCCAGGCATTGCTACTTCCCTTCCTGGCTTGACGCACGGTTGCTCTGCTGTTAAACAACTAACAGAAGTTTCAGCACTGGGGACAGCATCTTTTAATGAAGTAATGGAATGTAGAGTAAGACATGCCTTGATTAAAATGGAATACTCTGCTTAAAGATTACAATCCATTCCCATTTCTTCATGAGGTTCTGAATTTGTTTCTGGTTACCAAGCTTCCTTTTCAGCCATAGAAGACTGCAATGCAGTTTGTGTATACTGTGCCTCCAAATAACTTTTAATTAGACATTTAAATTAGACTGGTGCTGGTTCACTGAATCCAGTGTTTTTATATTTTTCCAATCCAATTATTAGGTGTTTTAATTCCCCAACTCTTGGCTTGCCATTTATTTTAATATTACTTACTACAACATTAAAACTATAATTCCTGGATTTTCTCATAAAGAAAATGAGATATAAATGTCCAAAATTAAGAACAAAAATTCTAAGCAGTCAAATTCATAATAAAAAAATAAATAAAATTGTCTTAAGCCATCAAATCCATAATCAAAAACTAGCTATTCTCTAGACAGATGCTGATGAGGGATAATGAACAAAAATACTCTAATGTGAGGGAAAAACACACAAGAGATCCTAAGGGACTTTGTTCTTTTTGTCAAAGTAGGGGTGAATGGGGACCTTTTTGCTGAGATGGGCCACTACACAACCCACTCCTGTCTCTATGGCCAGAATAGATATCCCGCTTGGATGGGGGTGACTGGGTCACTAAGTGAGGAGCCAAGTAGGTAGATAGAGGGTCGATGGCCCTTTCAAACATTTATTGAATGCGTTCAGGCATTGTTCTGGGTGCTTTTGCCCATCCAGTGTTTACAACACTGTTATAAGGTAAGCACTATTACAACCTCTATATAGAAAAGGAAACTGAGGCACAGAATATAAGTAACCTATTTAAGTTCACACAGATGTAAAGATTGGGAGCAGGATTTAAAAACAAGTTGTCTGATTCCTGCATTTGCACTTTCAACATTCACACTGTTATACCTTTCCAACAGGGTAAGTAGTGTAAACAAGAAAAGGCCAGTCTAAGCTGCCAAGCCAAGTGACCACATGGTAATAGTTCTTGCCTAATGTAGAAGTTGTGAAGACTAGTTATGTTCATTCATGTTAAATGCTTAGCTTAGTACCTGGCACAGAATACTATTCATGGTTAGCATTAATTGAGAGCATGCTACATGCCTTCAAGAAGGAAAAAGTCATTTAGAAACAACAATGATGATGATCAGATACAAGTACAAAGGAGATGAAGCCTGAGGCAAGGCCTTAAGTGTGGGTTTAGGCATTCCCTTCATTTATGTAGTGCCTTCGACCTTGACTGATAGTGGATGGAGTCAGGAGGTGGGAGGATAAGGAAACAGATATGGGATTTAAAAGGATAAATGACTTGTCTTTCTTTCATGCTGTGGTACATGAAAACTGGGTGTTATGTCTAAACAAAACTTGAGCCCAACCACTGGCTCTGCCTTGGGCCATCCATGCCCACCCTCCTCTGAGGCTGGTGAGCCCTATCAGAGCAGTGACTGGTCAAGTCCAACAGGACCCACTGTTTCATTCAACAGAAATTCAAGGAAAACAACTATAAGCCAAACATCTTCAAGGATCCTCACAAAGACATATGCTTTGCCCTCAAGGTATTCATTATCTAAGAGTGAAAATAAAGCATGTTTATAATTACCCAAGAATGTGCGACTGAGATCTGACGGATACACGTAGATACAACTAATGTGTATCCTCCAGCAATAGTGACCGAGATCTTTTTCATAGATTTTTATCTGGGGATTTGGATCAGATAAAAAATAGAGGAAATGGAGGTTTTGGGAAATTGTCAATGAGGTGGTTAGGACATAGGTATAGAGGATGCTTGCTTAGCATCTGTGTTAGGTTGATTGCATTATCATTATCAACATTATTCACTTCCTTCCTTCTTCCTATTCCAGTGGATTACTCCTGGCTGCCTCACTGAATTTGCATTGAACATGTGATGGGCTTCGACCAAAGGAATGTGAACAGATGTAAGGCACGCAGTGCTCTTGTGAGTTGTCATGAGAAGAATATGCTTGTGGTAGCCACTGGTCCATGGAGAGATGTGGAGCAGATGTGAACCCGATCTGTGACCTGGAGGCAACACCAACCAGTCTGCCACCCGAGATAATGCCATTCTAGTCGACTCATGGAACCATAAACAAAAATATAAATGTTTGCTGGAGTTTACTGTGTGGATGTTGGAGTTTGGAATGTTTGCTATTCACATGATTGAAGCAAAGCAAAGCAAAACAAAACAAAACAAAAACCCAGTACAGTAACCATTCTTTCTTCAAAGAGTCTTGGTGGGAGAGGAAATTCAGGTACACAGTGCTCACTTTTGAAGCTGAGTAAGGCCATATTCCATCTTTCTTGTCTCCTATGTAGGTTTATTTAGGAGATGAGGGAGGCTACATATGACCCAAGATTAGACAATCATATGGTCTCTCATAGGACTTTAAACCTTGAGCCAATGATTCAAGGAAACAGCAACTGTAGGTCTTATATGATAAAGGTGGTATTGTGACAAGGGTTTTCCAAACAGGAGACTATTGCTGTGCCTCTTGCTTCCTGTTCTCTGTTGCTCTCTTGGCACCTACCTTCTCCAAAATTCAACCAGTCACTCATTCTTTGAGGCCTCAGTATTTTCCTGATATATTCCCCATTACATAAATAAGCCAGTCAGCATCTAATGCTTGTAACCAATACCTCTAACTCACTAATACTAATTTTGCAAATGCTGCCTCAGAACGTGATTTAGTAACGGAAATAGCCTCAGTCACATTAGAGTCCTTTTGGGTGCTATTATTAATATACCGTATTGAGAGCTGCATGTCTGTGCCTCTCAAGGTTCCTCCCATATCCCCCATATTAGACAGGTATTTGTGATGAGAAACTACCCTGGCTTTTAGTTCTACTAAAGTGCATCAATAAGACTTTTGAAGCCATAGGGATCTTTGAATTTCCTATGGTGTGAGATAAGGCTCTTTCTCATTACTCTAAGAATAGCCCAGCTCCCAAAGCCATTCAGAAATCCACAGAGGGAAATCTGGCCTGCAGGCCTTGCAATAAACTCTTATTAACACTATCAAAAGTAATCGGCTTTTGTCTTGACCTCACTTTAGATTCTCGGCAGGTATAATGGACAGATTTGTAGAGTTTCCTTTTCCCTTTTAAAAGACTAGATAAATGTACCTTTTCTCTCATCAGATTATAAAAGTCCAATGTAAATGGAAAGTTCATTGCTTTCCTTGATAACAGACGTAATCTTCCCAATTGATGCCCCTCTATCAGAAGACACACGAGATAGCCCCGGAGATTGTTTTCCATTAAAGCAGGCTAAGAATAAGTTTAATTTTCCACACCATGCACTTTAACCTTTCTCAGACTGATGCAGTGAGAAAGTGTTTTGTATCAACTTTCAGTGTAGGGAAGATGTCTGCTTTCTGTGGCTCCCAGTTCCATTTGGCTGTGTTGGGCACAGGCAGTTTGGTTTCAATTGGCCCCAATGTCTAAGTCTTCTATTAGATTAATCTCTTTCTCATTATTTATTGGGGGGGGTGGGTGGGACCGTTGAGTGGAGGGGAGAAAGACTGCTAACATCAATGCGGTTTTAGCACTGACTGTTCAAGTCAGCTCAGGCTCAAAGTATAGGTAACAGTACACAAAAATAACGCTCATTGAATATAACATTTCACGTATTCAGCTTCTCCTCACATAGTTCTGTGCAGAGTAGGAAGTCTTTGTGTCCCTTTGACATGGGAAAATCAGGGCACACACAAACATCAGGAAGTTTGACTCTATCCACACAGTAAAACAATACCAGCTACTAGTTGTGTTTCGGATCATCAGACTCTTGGCTCATTCCTCCTCCATTAACTAACAGGATAGATGTAAGTCTAGAAGATAGGGAAAGGGTTTGAAACCTGAAGACCAGAGCTGTGGTTCCAGCTGTGCTCTTTCCTGGTTGTTTTGTGTGTGTGTGTGTGTGTGTGTGTGTGTGTGTGTGTGTGTGTGTGTGTCTCAAGGCTGAGCTATGTTTTCTCATCTGTGAAATAGGAACAATAACAATGCCTGGGTTAAAATGAGGTAATTTTTATGAAAAAACTTTGTAAAGTGCAAAGTCTAATAAAAAATTAGTATATTATATATTTATAATAATTGATATTTATTGATCACTTACTATGTGCTAGGCATGACACAATTTAGTTTTCTTTTATATTGTGAAATAAAACATACATATAAAAGTTCCTAAAACATCATTATATAGTATAAGAATTAGTTATAAAGGTTTCAGCCATGAACTACCACCAAGTCAATAATCAGAACGTTGCCTGCAGCCCAGAAATTAGACACCTTCCTCCCTCTTTCTCTCCCAGAGGTTACCACTATTTTATTTAGGCAATCACTTCTGTGCTTCTCTTCATATTTTAATAAATTCTAAATAATATAGTTTTGTTTTGTGTAGTTTTGCCTGTTTTGAGCTTTATGTCAATGAAATCAGAGAGTATGCATTTCCTTTATATATATATATATATATATATATATATATATATATATATATATATACACGAGGGAGAGAGGGAGGGGGGAGAGAGAGAGAGGTGGTGGGAAGGAAGAGCAGAGGGAGAAGGAAAGAGAATCCCAAGCAGGCTCCATGACCAGCATGGAGCCCAACACGGGGCTCAATCTCACAACCCTGAATCATGACCTGAGCAGAAATCAAGAGTTGGACGCTTAACCAACTGAGCCACCCAGGTGCCCCTTTTGCATTTGCATTTGCTTTCTTTTGTCAGTATCATCTTTTAAAGTTTCATGCATCTTGTTCTATATAACAGTAGTCATTCATTTTCATTACTGTATAGTACTCTACTGTTAGAAAATAATGATTTACCTGAACCTTGTACCATTGATGTGTTTAGGTTGTTTTAGACTTTTGCTCTTAAGAAGTGTATACCTATAAACAAGCACACATATTTTACACATATTTATGCTGTTCTCTAGGTTATATACTTAATAGTAGAATTACTGACTCACAGCATATATATATATATATATATATATATATATATATATATATAAAACTCTAATGCATACTGCCTAATTGCTTTTTTTTTGAAGTGGATACTCTGATTTATACTTCCACTAGCAACATAGATTTTTGTATTGTTCTATACCTTCTCCAACATTCAATATTGTATTATGTTTACATACTAACTAGTCTAGTGTGCATATAGTGGTATCTCATTGAAGAGTTTATATGCATTTTTCTAATTACTAATGAGGTCATACCTGTTTATAAATTTATTTACACTTTTTTTCCCCAATATTTGTTCAGAGCTATTGCCCAATTTTTTGGGTTATCTCTCTTTTCCTCACTGATTTATAGGACTTTTTTTTAATATAACCTGGACACAAGCTCTTTGTTATACATATATCAAATATCTTTTCCCACTACACGCCTTGCCTTTTCGTTTACTTGATGGCATCATTTGATGAAAACAAGTTCTTAACTTTAATGTTGTCTAACTTATTAATCATTTCCTCTATGCTTAGAGCTTTTTGTATCTTGTATGAAAGATCTCTCTGAGGTTGTAAAGACATTCTTTTATGTTATTTTCTGTAACCTGGCAGTTAGAGTGGAGCTGCCAGTTTACCATTAAGGAGCTGGAGCTACATGAGGAGGGGGGAGAAAGGAGATGTGGATTTCAAGCTGGTGACAACCATTTATCATAGGAGGCTTAAAAGGGCCTGTACACGAGGCCAAAGTGCACAGAAAGGAGGGTAGATGCAATAGGCTAGTCTGGGCACAAGATCTGTGGTTGGCCATGGAAGATAACAAGTGTTTTCTTTTAGGTCTATGTCAGGCACATACACACTCCAAAAACCATAAAGAAGCTTTGTTTCTTGTTTTGGTCAATTCTGATCCAATTTTTCATAAAAGAAAAATTTCTAGAGAGGAGAGGATAAATAGAGATACAAGATTTTTGGTTTTATACAAAATTTCTCCTCCTTTAACATGGAAAACTCATAATTCGGATAAAATTTAAAACATGGAAGAAATTATGAAGTTAAGGTTAGACTGTTTTTTTATTATTATTTTAAGACCAGCGATTATCAACTTTGTGGAAGTTGTTTCAGTTTATAGCCTCCTTTTCTCCCTGTTTCTCACCTCTCCAAACTACATACTTTATTTGTATTTTATAGAATCTTAGATTTGGCAGATCTCAAATCCAAACTTTTTATTTTTCAGATGAGTCTACCAAGACTTGCATATATGGTCACAGAGCTATTTAGTGAATCAACCAAACCAGGTTTCTAACTCTTCATGCTTTGCTTCTCAAAATGTTATGGGGTACACTTTTTAAAATAAAATTAAATTGCTTGGAGAAATTTCTGACAACTTGAGACACCATTAGTGATAACTTGAGACATCTGTATTTGTTGCAGAGTGGTAGAAAAGTCCATCAAAGTGCGTCCAACTCTCCAACTCTCATCTTATATAGAATCTTAGATATTTGAATCAATAAGAAAAGTTAAGTAACAACTTTTTTAAAATATGCAAAAAACTTGAATAGACATTTTACAAAAGAGGATACCCAAGTGGCCAATAAATGTGTGTAAAGGTGCTCAACTTCATTCATCATTTGGAAGATACAAATTAAACCATAATGTGGTACAACTACACACACCCACCAGAATGCCAAAAAAAAGTAAGACAAAAAAAATTACAGATAATACAAATTGTTGATGAGGATGCGGAACAACTGGAACCCTTATACTGTGATGATGAGAGCATAAAATGATCCAACCACTTTGGGAAACTGGTAGTCTACTAAAGTTGAATATATAGATATTCTATGATCCAGCAATTCCACTGCTAGGTATATGCCCAAGAGAACATGTATGTACACCAAAAGACATGTACTTTTTCATAGTATAACTTTCCATAAAAGCCTCACTTTGGAACCTTCCCAAATGCTCTTCAACAATAGAAGAGATAAATGAATTATGGCATATTTATACAATGGACCACTACCCCATAATGAGAAAATATTAACTACTACAACATTGAAGCAGTATGAATAAATCTCACATAATATTTAAGAAATGAAGATAGACAAAAGAGAGTACATCATGTATGATTTCATTCATCAAGATTAAAAAACAAATATATGCTGCTAAAAGTCAGGATAGTGGTTAACCTTTGGGAGGATAATGATGGGCAAGTGGAATTCTGATAAAGTTCTCTTACTTGATCTGGGTCTTATACAGGTGTGTTTAGTTTGTGAAAATTCACTAAGCCATGCATTCATGTGTATGTTTATTTTTTCTTCCTTTGTGCTATACTACAATAAGATGTTCAAGAAAATCTTAACTTTCAGCCAAGTTTCAGGGCCAGAGGTCTTAAGGAAAATAACACTGTCATCCTCATGGCAATCTGAATACATTTTCTATTTACACAATGCTCCTTCCACTTAGCCTGGCATCTGCTGCACATCTGTATCCCCCATGGCACATAGTAAGTTAAACAATCCAGATGCTGAAGAAAAATCATAGCAGTGGGAGATTGAATTTAAGATGAATAGATTGGGGAGGGAAAGAAAAGTTTTCAAGTGACATCAGGAATGAATAAAAAGATCAATAGGGAAACAAGAAAAGAGAAAATGATCATTTTTGGCAGGAGTGATGGCAGATTTTGCAGTAGAGTCTGGCAGATTATGAGTGGGCAAACAGAGTTCAAAAATGAGCAATGGTTATGACCAATGTAGGGGACAAGGCAGAGAATCGGGGAGTTCTCTGTCCCTGATAAAACACATTACTATCACTACCTGACTCTGCCAAGGGAGGTTTGTATTCCTATCTCATACAATACTTTTGAAAAATACATAAGCCAAAAAGATAGATGGAGAGAGGGAGTAAGAGAGAGTGCAACTTCGATCTCAAAATATTCTTTTTTTCTGTACTAGAATGATCATGGGGACTTGCTTTGATAGCAAGAAAAGAAAACTGACTTTGAGCACTCACAGCATGCAAGGAACATCCATAGGTATCATAACAGTTAATCCTCATAGCGGCCTATGAAGAGGTAAGGGCTATTCTCATTTATGTTAGGACTTGAGGCTGAGAGAGTTGAGACACTAGTCCACTGGCCCGTTAGTAGTTGAAGACAGAGCCTAGCTTTGAGCCCATGTCAATCTGACTAAAACTACTTGCTCTGACTGTGAAATCAAGCACCCTCCTATGAAAATTGCTCTCGGTCTCCCATTCTGCCTTGTGCTTCGGGAAAGAAGACAATTCTCTAAAAAGACAACTGGCTTGTGATGTCTGGTTAGCATGTCTTTTCAGGGAATCCACAAGGCAGGCTGTGATAGTACTGATACAAAAGAGGTGGGCACACCAAATCCCAAACATTATGGTGGAGGGCTATAATGTGTCCCCACTACACTGTGGACAGGCTGTCTTAGGAAAAATTCCTTTCCCTTTATGTGGGACCTGAGCTTAAGCCTAGCCACAGGCTGAGAAAGTGGGGATATGTTTATATGGTGTGATTTTGGTTGTGCCACAAATCCCCAAAAGAACCCCCAATTCTCCTGTGTTTGCTCCAATTCCCACCTCAGCTGCCTCTGCATTAGAGCATCACCCTTCAAGGGTAAGTTGTGACTTGGAGAGGAATCCCAGCCATTTATCACAAAGCATCAATTGTTTCATTGGGAGAACACTTTGCCATTTTGTCTGGGACCCCAAAGAAGGCAATTTTGTTGGAGGGGAATGGGAGAGTTAGTGCTGCTGATCTGAGGTTTGTCTCACTGCATTAGGCAGTGGGGTTTGGGGTGCACACTTATGTACCTATTAGGCATAGGTGTAGGAAAGGGAGGGCTGATGGCTTGGGAATGAAAGTGGAGGGGAGTGGGAGAAGCCATACACACACACACACACACACACACACACACACGCACACACTTTGCCCCACAGGCACTCTGTATTTTAATGTATTAATGTATTTAATGTATTTAAGTATTTTAATGGAGTCAGATATTCTGTATTTGAACTTCACTTCTCTCACTTGTCAGTGTATGGGTGTATGATCTGGGCCAAGTTACTTAACCTTTCTGAGTTTCATTGACCTCATCTGAAAATCCCTGTAGGAAAGATTAAATGAAAGAAAAATCCACCCACCACTTCCCATGCTGTGAACAAGTGTCTGGTCCAAGGCCCTGTGGATATATCCAAGGTGACACTGCAGAGCCAGGAACTCAGCCCAGGGAGGGTGCATGGACGAGGAGGAGGAAAAGAAAGCATAGAGGAAGTCATATGGATGCAGATTTCAATATCATACTAGAATTATATAATAAGTAAGACTTTATGATGACAAAAGAGGCTGTCCTGTGAAAGAATGGGCCCTTTACTGGTGGAAGAATCATACAGAGGTGGCAGAGACACCTGTCCGACACATTGAAGACTGGATTCCTGCACAAGTGGAGATTATTTTGAGTTGGTATCTAACAAATGAGGCAGATTCTGAGGTCACTCTTCTTTTAAGCATCAATCACGTGGTTGCTTTATTGCTCGATGACTGACTTCTGGTTTGAGTGTGTAGTAGACACTGGTTGGTGTCCTAACTGGCATTGATTCTGTCTCTTTCCTCTTAACTTTATCCAAATTTTCATTTGAGGAACTACTTCTCTCATTGGGTAGTTGTAGCAGACGCTGTCAATTCTCCACTGTCATCATCCATAGTATGTACTCTAGGTTCTGGCTTCTTTTGCTCAACATTGCATCTGGCCTGACTTCTGTCAGTTCCTGCAATTCTTGTTCTGAAAATTTTCTTTGACTTCTAGAGTTTTCTTTGAAACACAAGCAACTATAGAGAACTAATGTCTTCTAGGACCAGTCCTCACCTAATGACAGACAGAAATGGGTGTATAAACACACTAGCTCCCTTGCCAATCAGTCATCCCCTCCCTCTCTTCCTCTTTACTCCTCTACTGGTGTTTTCCAGAATTGCCTCCAAGCATTTAAGTCTTTATTTTCAGGATATGTTTCTAGGGCAACCCAAAGTAAGACAGTAGCAGTCCTAAGGTTTGCATGGAATTAATCCCAGTTTCTCTTCCAAAGGTATCCTCTGGATGGTGTAGGCAAATGAGCATGATCTCACACCCCCTGCCCTCAGCAATTGATTTACAGGTGGACAGTAGCCAAGACCTACACAAATCAACATACGGCTTGCATGATTTGTTTAGGTTTTGTCCAGTTGGCAGGGTATGGATTCTTACTTGTCCATTTCTGTGTCTGTAGTTCTTACAAGAGGCCCTCTGTCAATGCTGGGCCCTAACTCATGCTAATGTAATAATGACCAATAGATCTATATTATCACCCCTTTCAGGAAGAATTATACCTTAAAATAAGGAGAAATGATTTACCCATGAAGTTATATCCCTACCCATGGGATCCTGGCAATGCAGCAGTGACTGGAGAAACTGATTTGAATAAGAAAGCCTATTCTTTCAACAGCATAGATTAATTTTGTCTACTTATGTCGTTATGTAGTTTACACAAATGGAAACATATAGGTCATATACTTTGTTCAGGCTTCTTGAGTTCAACATGATGTCTGAGAACATTCATAGTATGGTCAGTAACAATGATTTATACAGTCTCCTTGTTGTATAGTATCCCATCACATGGGTATACACAATGTATCTCTCCATCCTACTTTTTAGGAGTACTTGTGTCATTTCCAGTTTGGAGTTATTATGAACAGTGCTTCTATAAACGTTATAGTACATGTCCTTTGGTACTCCTAAGGATGCAGTTTTCTTGAGTATCTCCCCCTGAGTGGAATTGCTTAATCATAGAATATGCACATGTTCTGTTTTAGCAGACATCCCTAATAGTTTCCCAAATTTGTTGTATTGTGCTTTGTATCTTTAAAAAGTCTGAATTAATTATCAACATTTAAAAATCAATTTCCCATAAGAAGATCTGACAAACCAAAGGTCGCATTGCCTAATGAAATCAGACTGGCTGGAGCTAGTTCTAGCCACCCACTTTAGACAGGCAACTTACCACAGTCCCCAAGCTGCTTCACTCACTGACAATACTTTCTTGACTCCTGCTTCTGGGTTTTCTTTTCCTTCATTTGTGACTAAAGAAACATCACAAATGAATGTAAGGGCCCCGCAACTACTCATTCTGAGAATTCTAGAACCTGGCTAACCTATTTCTTTGGTTTGAGTTTCATGGAGAAAAGCAGACCCTGAGATGAGGATGGGAGTGCAGGTATTTCATTTGGGGCATGATCCCAAGAAACAAAATTGGGGAATAAGGAAGGGAGACAGGGAAAGAAAAGAGGACAATGAAGTGTGATATCAAGGGTGGGCGTCTGGAGCTCAGTCTTACCAGGGAACCTGAGAGCCAATGTGGAATGCAATTTAGAGGTCTGCCACTTGTGTGGAGAAGGACAGGCTTCATTCATCGCTTGAGGACTGCTGGGGGTAGGCGGGGTTCACTCCCCAGAACTTCTGGCCTGCTGTACTTGCATGTAAGGTGGGCTCTGGAGATCTGAGAATTTCTCAGGCAAACAGAAGCAGATGCTGGCAGCTGGAAGCCAAGCACTAGAATGATGAGACAAGGTCATTACAAGTAAGGCACCAACAGTGGCTATGCTATGTTCACGTTTACTCCCAGGTCTCCAGTCCTTAAAAACCCTATGCACTAGAACCCTGGTTCCTACAGCCTCACTACATAGAGCTGTCAGTGTGTTGCTTTTCATCAATGAACGTGAAGTCTCTACTTCCATTTCAGAAAGTCCACCTACTCTCCTCCACCACCATCCCCTTCCCAAGTGTGTCCAGATAACTGCACATTTATGTCAGTCCTACTCATATTACAAACCAGAGTCTCTGCACAGGGAGCCTTTCACTGCTCATGTCTTTCCCATCCAGGCACAGAAACATTTCCTTCACGTCTGTGCAAGCACATTTAGAAGAATTTTAATAATGCATTTGCCAAGATAGATTCATCTTCTCCTTGCATGTCCTGCGATTTGCAATCAAGTAGAACAATTAAATTGTTGTGCATCCCCCTAAACTGCACTTAGAGTTGACTGGAGATGGGAAATCTGTGTGGTGATGAAGTAGAAATCCTTCTTTTTATTGCTCTTCAATTTTCAATTTATATTCCAAGGTGATTTTACTTAAAAAGAATTATTAGATTCCTAGAAGAGAATAGGATCTGTGTGAATAAGAGACCTAGGCATTTATCAGATTTTGCATTAATATCATAGACCGCAATGCCAAAAACAGTGGCAAACCGTCCCTTTCGCAAAGGGATTTTTGCAGAAGGAGGGAAAATCCAGCATTTCATTTAGGAAAAAGAAAATTCTCAGCCATCTTCAGACTTGAGCGTGAGTTCCCAACTACAATAATTTGTGGAGGGATATGGTCAATGCCAAATCACTTTCCATTTTCATCAAAACAGCCAAGGTATAAAAACAAAACCTCAAAAATAGCTAAAGCAATTAGAAAAAGAGTATTGGCCACGATTCCCATGTTAGCTGATTAAAAAAAAAAATCATTTGAAAGTGACAAAGGATTAAAAGATATAAAACCAAACCAAAGCAACAACCAAAGAAACCTTGTGAAATTTCCACATGGCTAACATGTGCAATGGGAGATTTTGATCTCAAAATACTAAATTACTGACTGGAGAAAACTTAATTGAACCTCACACATTAAAGAATCACTTTTCAGTTAGTACTAGATATTTGTGCATGCACACAAACACACACACACAGACCACACACAGTTGGTTCTTGTTACAGTGGTTATATTCTATAAAGTCACCATGGACACTGAATTAGCAAATATCGAACTGTTGGTCCTAGAGGAAAGATGGGGTAAGTTCCCACATGCCTCTGATCACAACATTTTGGTCAACCCAAATTCCATTCAAGTTATATAGGTTGGTTTGCCAATATTCTTATAAAACAATACAGTCTAATCACTGTTGAAAACACTCTTCCACTTAATCCTTCTCCTGTATAAAACTGAGAGAAAATTTTTAAAAAATTCTTTCATAGCTTCTTGATCTGCAGAACCTGCAAATTTAACATTTTTCAGGCCATATTGCTTTTTGAAACATGCAAGCCAGCCCTCCCTAGATGAGAAGGGTGTGACATTTTCCTGGCCCTATGTAACATGACCATGAATTTCCTTGGCTTCAGCCTCACAACTATGCCATCCAGTAACATTTTTTATTAGTTGTCATCTCACATGTCCACAAGTTTAGCTACCTTTTCATCTCTACTAGAGATGATATTCTAGAACCTTGTAGAGTGGCCTCCCATACAGATTAGTGAATTTTCTCTTTTTTCATGGAAGTGCCATGTTATTGATTGATGAGCATTGAACTCACAGCCAACAGCACTATAACTCCTACCTGAACAAAGCTTCTTCAACACACGTACTTTCTCTGTGAGGCACATCGCAGCCTTTCTGCACTCGGAAACACTAGACAGCACATGAGTGCTATGTTGGAGACTGATTCAAACTGCAAAATTACCAACAAAAAGCACAAAACGTGAAACACGTGGCCCTAAGTAGATCATGGAAGGGACACTTGTTTACAGAATGAGAGCTGAGACAAAGCAGAACCCTGTCTTGTTTAAACTCAGATGGAAATGTGCACATCCAGTGGCTCAAAATTTTCACCACTCTGCACATGTCTGTTATTGACTGTGGAGGTTCTGGAGTATGGATTTTGGAGTTACAAGTAAATTTTAGTGAGGAGGTGAATTTTCAAATATGTAATCCATGAATAATGAAGATCAGCCGTGTATTCTTGTTACTTCATGCTTCATATGTCAGCTCTGGGTAATTCAAATAGAAATTCCATTAGTATTTTTCATGCTTTCACAGGCGAAGGATGATATATTTTGGAGCATACATATACACATTTTTGGTATTTTCCCCCTCCCCCTAGTTTTTTCCATGCTGGAATTCTCTCACCTTCCCTGATTTATAGAAAAGGTTTTTCTTCTAATCCTTAAGTGCTATGTCCTAAGTGATCTTTGGGAGTATATCAATATGTTTTGAATCCTGCTTTAGTTATGTGAGCTTTGGCAAATTATTTAACCTCAAGGAAATTTATTTCCTTATACTAAAATTGATATAATAATACTTTTTTCCTAACTCTACTATAATAATTAAATAAGAAATATAAAATATTTGCATATTATTCATTAGATGGCACTTCCTTTTCTATGTCCTGATTTGAATGGAGAAACATATACAGTAGTGGTTAAAGACTGGATTTGGAAGTCACTTGCCTTGTTCAAATTCTGGCTCCGCCAGTTACCCACTGTGAAAGTGTGGAAAAAAAGTGGAGATGAAGGCTCCTCCAGCCTGGGTCCTTGAGTGACCATGTGGAGCAGAACCCCCACTGACCTGCACCATGACAGGAGTGTGGAAGGAACCCATGTTATGCCCTGGAAATACCACATGGCTTAATTCTGCAATGACAGACTTCTACCTCAGAATAAATTCAGAGATTTAGGGACTAATTTATTTCTGTAGTGTAACCAACCCTAGCCTGACAAATACTCACAGGCCCTCAGGTCTGTGACCTTCCTTGGGGGCAAACTATTACTATAATTATACAGTTAAGTATATGGATGGTGAGTTTATGAGAGCTTGGAAAAGAATATGATGATCTCAAAAGACTCAGGTGTGATTCTTTTATGTGTACATGTGTTTGGGGTATGGGTGTGGTGCAGCCAAAGAGGAGGTGCCCAAAGAGGAATTAAAGCTTTAGTAGAATCTCAAATCACTATTAAAATTATGCCACATGGTTATATAAGGGAAAATGGAAATGGTAGAGTGACAGAACATTCTAGGTAGAGGAAATTGCAGGTAGAACTGTCCAGAAGTGTAAGGAAGCAGGTACTGGCAAGGGCTAGAGCTCCCTATCTTTACTAGGAAGTCATTGAGGACTTTAGAGTAGGGGAATGATAGGAGCTGAATAAGGCTCTAGATAGATTACTCAATCATCAGCATTGATCACTGATTGAAATAGAGGGTTATTGTAAATAAGGAGAGCAGTCGGAGGCTCTTCTCATTTTATCTCCCTGCAGAGTCCAAGTGTCTAGCCCAGAATGAGGAAAGTGATGGCTCTCAGATGCATTGAAAAAATAAGGCATTATATATGGCGAGTGTATCTGTCAGCTATAACCATAATAATGCTGCAAAACAGCAATAACAAAACAAACCATCAAAAACTCAGCTTATAGACACAACATTTTCTCACTCATGAAGCTGACAGTTATTTAAAGTTTGGCTGATCTTTGCTGGATTCAGCAGGGCTTGGCTCCAGGCTGACGGCCAAGCTCAAGCCAATTCCACTTGTCTTATTCTGATGCCTAGGGCTAGTGGCTACCCAGAATATGTTCTTTTCATAACAATGGTACAAGTGCAAGAGGTTAAACCCAACTATGAGCATATGGTAAGCCTTTGCTCACATCACAAGTACTGATTTCCCACTGGACAAAGCAATCACATGAACAAACCCAAAGTCGAGGGGTAGGTATATTAGTTGGGGTTCTCCAGAACTAATAGGATATTTACTTACTTATTATAAGGAATTGGCTCACATGATTATAAAGCCTGACAATACCCAAATTCTGCAGTCAGCAAGCAGGAGACCCAGAGGAGCTGATAGTATATTTCTACTCCAGAAGCCAGCAGGCTCAAGACCCAGAAAAAGCTGATATTCCTGCTCAAGTTTGAGGGCAGGAAAGAACCGATGTCCCAGATCAATTCAGTCAGGCAGAAGCATTTCCCTCTTCTTTGCAGAAGGGTTGGCCTTTATGTTTTATTCAGGCTTTTAACTGACAGGATGAAATCCATCCACATCTGGGAAGGCAATCTGCTTTACCCAGTCTACTGATTTAAATGGTAATCTCATCCAAAATACCATCACAGACATACCAGAATATTTGATCAAATATCTGGGCACACTGTGTCCCGGTCAAATTAACAAACAAAATTACCCATCACAGTGAGCAAGTACACTCTGCAGACTGTGAGGGCACAGGGGTATAACATTAAGATCAGCTGTCGAATTTGTGGCAGTGGGTTTAAAAGAAAGTGAAATCAAATGCACCCCAAGATTTTGAACCTAATTAACTGGAAAACTGTCCATCTTCTGTTTCATTATTCGGCCAAAGAATGTGTAGTTAAAGTCATGCATCCGAGTCCTATTGTAGCTGGAGAATAAATGGGTCCAAACGCATCACCTCTCAATGCAAAAAGATGTATGAGCTTCAGGAAGTGTCTTCAGACCTCAAACCTTCTCATTCTTCCTTTAGCTGCCTCCTTTTGAAGACTGTCATTGTCTCATCCTCTAGCTTTATACTTACCTTACAACCTATGAGCCTAATCGCAAATTATCAACCTCAATGTATCTGTTTCTTGACCTGTAAAATGGGAATAATGATTCTATCTACTTCATATTAAAATAGGTATAATAGGTAAAGCACTTAGGGTATTATTGGGCCCTGAGTAAGTGCTCCACACACATTATCTGTTTTATAATTAGCTCACTTAATCCTCACAACACCTCTATCATGTAGACATATTTTATAATCTCCATATTATAGATGAGGAACCCAAAACAAAGTAAGTAACTTT
The DNA here is from genome assembly GCF_037043125.1 of Eumetopias jubatus. Classification (NCBI taxonomy): domain Eukaryota; kingdom Metazoa; phylum Chordata; class Mammalia; order Carnivora; family Otariidae; genus Eumetopias; species Eumetopias jubatus. The sequence goes on from NW_028274815.1 coordinate 102,386,454, forward strand.
TCCAGGATTATACAACTGGTGAGAGAAGTCTAAATCCATATGACTTCCACTTCCACACCCAATTTCTTCTCAAAGAACAATTGCTTTTATCATCCAACAGAACTAATTCCAGACCATTCTCTGTGTATTTATATTCATATTCACAAAGGTATAATATTGTTGTGTATATATGTGCAGGTTCTCTTTTATAAAATGCTATCATATTATATCCATATTTTGTTTTGCTACTTGTTTTATTCAACTTAACACTATATTTTGGAAGTCTTCTAGCATCAACAGTATAAATCCATCTTATATAAAGTGGAAAATAATTCAAGAACCTAAATATACCATATTATCTAGCCCTTTCACTATTGGTAAACATGAAGTTCCTTTCCAATTCTCTGCTGTTACGAGCAATGCTGTACTGGCCACCCTAATACAGTCCTCCTGGTGTGCATGGACGAGCATTTCTCTAGGCAAGATACTGAGAAATATACTTGCTGGGCCACAGAATGTGTGCCATTACAATTTCAGGAGATATCAGCAAGCTGCTCTCCAGTGGACCTATATCAGTTCACACTTCCATCGGCCACAAGAGGGGTTTGTTTTCCTGGCATCAGGAATGCAGCAAATGCTAAGGTTAAAATGGCAAGGTCTGGTGGGGAGAGGAAAGTCCCCCAGAACCACAGGAGACTCAACGCAAGCGTCTGCTCTTCTGGTGTTTTTACTGGGCCTCCTGGATTCATTTTAGTTTCTAATTTCCAAATATTTCTGGGGGAAAAATGACACAGAAGAAATTATTTTCTTTTATAAGGGGCAGAACATTTTCTTCCCATTTTTCGGTGCTCAGGAGGCTCCTAAAATCTCACTTCTTGCTTAGGAAATAGACTGGGATCTTTTGTGTAGAGCAGAGAGAACAGTATTTTTCTCCCATCACCTATCTAGCCTGGTGTACCCAGCTGGCACTATTGTAAAACCCTTCCTAGGGGCCACACCCTGTCCTGACTCTCAGTTATATTTACAGGTACAACTCCACACAACTAATTTCAGTTCACTAAGGAAGTCTGGGTGACTCAAGAGCATAAAAAGCTATATAGGAAAAGAGTCTTTCCCAATGGCCAAAAGAGCAAACAATTTATTTATTTATTTTTATTTATTTTTTTTTTTAAAGATTTTATTTATTTGACAGAGATAGACACAACAAGAGAGGGAACACAAGCACGGAGAGTGGGAGAGGGAGAAGCAGGCTTCCCGCGGAGCAGGGAGCCCGATGTGGGGCTCGATCCCAGGACCCTGGGATCATGACCTGAGCCGAAGGCAGACGCTTAATGACTGAGCCACCCAGGCGCCCCAAAAGAGCAAACAGTTTATCATGAGGGAATTGATAGCAGCCTTTGTAGCTACCTACAAAGTAGATAGTCAGCAGACAATTAGGAAAACGCTGTTCTTCTGACAATTTAGAAAGTTCAGTCTTTGGAAACTGGACAGCAAAGCTTGGTTCTAACCTAGTAACCAAAGCTATATAATTAATTAGTTCTCGCAGGTTTCAGAAAGAAAATGGTGTTGCCGTGTTACGGTAATAATCCCGGTTGTCGCTGAGTTATCAGCAAACTGCAGCTCCTCTCTCAGGGGAACAAACCCTGTAATTTAACAAATCACTGTATTTTGGGTTTTGACATTGCCCATGCTTTTCATTTTCCATCTGTTCCTTTGGTTCATTAGTATTTTATTGTTGTTACAGTCAGAAGCATTTTAATAGTTTTCTCCCTCTAAAATAACACACCATCAACTATCTTCTGTCATCCCTTTGGACACCTAAAAATGGCATGTCCATTCCAATTTTAAATTGCTTTTAGGAAGTATTATTTGGGGTATTTTCCCAAAAGTCCAAGATGGCTGCCTTTGGCTATGAACTAGAATAATTACTTTGTGTATGAAAACAAATATTCAAAGTCTACTTCAAACACAGATTTTTAGAATAAAATAATGTCCTTTCCTATTCTTGAACTATATCTTTATTAGATCAGAACAAGGTTAAAAAACTCAGTGTGTACACACAATTTTCACATACACACCCCATGCTTTCCCCCCAAAATACACATAGACACACACAAACATCAAATATGTACACCTATCCACACTCCATGTACATACACCCAAAGTCTTCCCAGAACAAATCACACATGTACCCTGCACTAATACACATACTTCAACACATGCATGAACTACACAGGCACAATCACATACACACTACATATATACATACGACCTCAGATACCCACTCATATACACACTGTAATCACACACATTCCTCAAACACATATACATGAATACATACATTCTATATATACACATGCATGCACACACTCACACATTCAATACACACATGATCCACATATACACAAGCCACAAACACACACATATATGACCACCCTGTGGTGTGAGGATGAACAAAAATATTAACTCGCCAAAAAGAGCAGTGAAAAAAATTATAAATAAACACAAGTAAAAGTGTACCCTAGGAATATATACTGGGAAATATTTTGGAATGAAATTTAAGATTATTTATTTATTTAAGAAATTTCAATAACTTCCAGAAAGTCAGGTTTTTGGAGCCAAATGGTGATTTTCCTTTGTTGGTCATGTCTTTTCTGTGCACACTCAGACCAATTCCTCTTCAACTGATATGAAAGGTCAAGGCCAAAGTTTCAAGAATAAAATTGGAGCATCACACACACACACACACACACACACACATGCATGCACGCACACATTTGTAAATCCATGGTGGTAGAGGGAAGTATTGGTTCCAGAATGTACTGGGGATATACCATGTGTTATGAAAAGAAAGATCTCTCTGAGCATCACTGGGGAAGATGAGACAGTCCTGCTTGAAAATGCCCTTGAGAATGGACAGCCCTATTATTCTCAGGCTACCCTCTGTTCTATGGTATTTCTGAGTTGTGCTTGATCTCCAGCCTCTAGGAGACTAAGTACTTGGATGGACCAGCACTGCCTGGAATGCTGCTCACAGGGAGACCAAGAGCCCTCACTCCTAGGAGTGGCCAATAGGTCCCTCTAGAGTATGGAGATCAGCTGAGTGCCTGTGAAAGCTCAAGGAAGTATCAATGCACTCTAAGAGAGACCCTTCTCAGCAAGACTAGGTGTCCCCTTGGGATCCCCAGCCATACTCTCACGTCCTGTTATGTAACTGTATTTTCCCCAGTGTTACTTTAAGAAAAATTTCTAAGTGCACTGCAGACTGCTGTCAGAACTGTAAGTGTGAAGGTCAAATGCAGAGGAGGCTTGAACTTAGCAACATCAGACTTCCCAAGTTTTAGGGCCGTCTCAAGTTGGCTCTGATGGGCAATCAATTCATGGAAAATACTGTACTGAGAACCCTACCAGACTAACATTCCTGTTCACCTTTGTCTCTATCTTCCCCTTTCCCCCTTCCATCCCTACCCACCTTCGTGCCCTTCCTTCTTTCCTCTTTTTCTCTTTACTAGTCTCCTTTTCTCCCTCTACAGTCTTTAACCTTTCAAATTAAGCTTACAGAAAGCTATGGCATTGTGTTCCAGGAGGAAGAGTATACAGCAAGCGTCTACTTAAATATAATCCACATCAGCAAATGTCCAGTTGTTTAAAGCAGAATTGTGCTCCAAAATTTGTTACAAAATTTATTTGATCAACTAACAGGCATTGAATATTGACTTTTAAGTATCTCTCCCAGTTCTTCCCCAACAGAAAACCATCTTTAATAACTAGTCTAATACTGTCTGGAACCACTGGTGGCCAGCTGAAGTTAGTTTAGATGTGGGTATTTAAGCTATAGAATCTTTATCTTTTTCATTTGAAGGGTCACTAGAAATTCATCTCACATCTCCTGTCCTAATCCTTCCACAATGGTTCCCAAACTTAGCTACTTAATGGAGGTCTTTCCCCTCTTCAGACTTCTATCAGATTCCTTTCCTCTAATAAATAAATAAAGTCTAAATTCTTCAACAAGTTCATATTCAAAGATGCTCTTTGCACTCTGGCTCCAATCGCCATTTGATTCACTTCCTAAATTAAAATTTGGTCACAAGTTTCCAAATTTTAGCTCTTGCTTTCCTCTGGGCTCCATATATTGGAAGCGCATTCATTCTTGAAGTCCACAAAGCTTTTCCATGTGTCTGAGGCAGAATTAATAGTTCTTTCTTCTGGAATCTATAGCACATGGCTTGTGCTTCCCTTCAGCCCTGCACCACAGTTAGGAGTCCGCTGTCCTCTTTCTTGAGGACTGGCACTGTCACCTTGGTATAACCCGTAGCTCCCAGCAATTTGCCTGACACAAAGTAGAACCTTGGTAAATGATAATAGAAATATTAACTTGAAAAACATCAAAGCTATGTAGCTATCTGCTGTTGTTGTCTGCCTAGCGCTCATTCCCTCTCCTTCAAGTAAAAACATCTGGATTTTTCCTTTAGAAATTCTATCTTCCTAAGTCACAGATCATGATGACTGACCTCATTCCATTGGCCAAGAGGTGTGCATGTGACCTGATCTGGCCAATCAGATTCAAAGTGATTGCTCTGGAGATAGATACACAGCCCAAGTGGGTTTACTAAAGTGAATCCCTGTTGTTTTATTTATTCATTTTTGCTTAAATAATTGGAAAAGAAGTTTGTTCCTTTGCTACTAGAGCAAAACTATCAGGATGCAAACCTGGACTACTAGGGCCACACTTACTATTACCTCTTGAGAGAGTTTGCTTTCAGATAATGCTTATGTAGAGGAAAGAGCCAAGAGAGAGGGAGGGAGGGATTCTCGATGACAGATTTTGATTTTGATCTGAAGGTGTGTGTCCATGGATATTTGATGGTACAACCCAATAAGTTACTATTTTTGCTTTAATCAGTTTAATTTTTCTTCCGTTCCAATTCTTTTTCATTCATTTTTTCATTATTTTTTTCCTGACCTCTGTATTTTTTCTTTTTTTAATTTTATTTTATTATGTTATGTTAATCACCATACATTACATCATTAGTTTTTGATGTAATGTTCCATGATTCATTGTTTGCGTATAACACCCAGTGCTCCATTCAATACATGCCACCTTAATACCCATCACCAGGCTAACCCATCCCCCCACCCCCTCCCCTCTAGAACCCTCAGTTTGTTTCTCAGAGTCCACAGTCTCTCATGGTTCATCACCCCTCCAATTTTCCCTGGCCTCTGTATTAAAAAGATTCCCATGAGATCTATTAGGTGGAATAATAGAAATAAGCAGGTGTCTGTCCCCCAAGGTCAAAAGATCAATACAAAAAGGTTTATTTTCTGCAGTTTTCAATGTCATGTTTCTAAAGATATTTTCCTGGATCCCAGTGATCCCAGGTAACCCAGAACACTGCTTCTTAGTCTTAACTATACACATGAATCCTCTGGGGATATTGTAAAAATGCAGATTCTGACTCAGCAGGTCTGAGTAGACCTGAGATCCTGCATTTCTAAACAAGCTCCCAGGGACTGATTCTGCTGGTCAATGGACCACATTTTGGGTAGCAAGACCTAGAGTCAAGGGTCGTCATTAGTGCCTAGACCCTCGTACCCAGTAGAAATTACCTTTTAGCATGCCACTTAAAGTGGTAATGGTTGAATATGCTCCCATCTTTCAGATAAGTTCCTTACTTTTAAACTGACTTTCTGAAGAAAAAGAAGTGGAGTCAAAAGCAGGATTATTAATGGGGGCGGGCAGGAGGATGAGTGAGCTATGTATGAAGCCAGAGCAAAGGCAGGTGGAGTAACTCACTTAGAATGCCACAGATACACAACGAACATCTTGAAATTCTCTCTTTCCCCATTCTTGAATCACGAATTTGTCTTATTGGAAGCATTTAGTGCAACATAGCCCAGCTCTGCTGGGACTTGGCAAAATTTATGTCCCATGCTTTCTTCTGGGGTCCACCCTGCTGCCCAGCAGAATGAATATCCCACCTGGGCTGTGATCTTATTTATTTCCTTCCCTCCATGCCAGATTCCTGTGTCCTGGTGCCGGGAACTGGAGCAGCACCATTGCTCACCCATATCCAAAGTTGGCAGCTTACTGACAATGCCGTGTGGCTCAGGACAAGATTTGCATGTTATCCTGACTGATGATGCAGTGACTTGGTTTTGCTGTAACTGAAACATATGTCTTGTGAGTTTTGTTATGTTTGGGGATTATTAATAACCACACAAAAGTATTTAAGCAGGCATGAGCATCTCATCTTCCGGTAAACATGTCACTTTCAAATCCAGAATCTGCCCCCACATATTCATAAACTCTTCTCGTCAGAATCACTTTTTGTGTTGGGACTGGGCAGAACTCCCACTTTCTAACACATCCTCTCTGAATCTCTCTGGTTTTCTTTCTCCTCATCAAGAATTACTCAAGGAGAGGTGGCAATTACTTGGTCCCAAGAGCGTCTGTTATCAGCAGAGGTAACTGTGAGATGCCTAATCCTCCTTGAACCCCTTCTCTGGGTCTTGAGTGAAGGGTGGAAGATAAGGATGGAAGCTTATTATTTGTATTTTAAGAAGAAAATGTGACTTCAGATTTCAGAAGCATTGGATTCAGTGTCCCATAACTTGAGAAAGACACTGTTTGGTTACTTTATCACTTCTAGAAAATAACGTGATGACAAGGGTGTCAGAGCGAAAAGCAACGACAGGAGAGAATAATTAGAAAAATCTCTGAGACCAAGTTTGGTTTTCTGTTATCAGTGTTGGGAGAGGGAGAGCTCGAACTTAGTCTCTGGAATAAAATGTGATATTCAAAATAATACTTGGCATAGATGGGCCCTATAATTAGTCACCGTGAAAGCTGAATGAGCAGCTTTATGGAATGAACAAAGCTGGCTTTGCATCAAGACAGACTTCTTCCTGTCTCTCAGCAGGCTTCTGGAGGTTTCTCCTGCTAGCTGATGGATATATGGCTCAGGGGATGCAAACTGATTCTTTTACTAGATTAAAGTAACCTAAATATTATGTAAAATGAATGTACACATTGTCCTCTGTACACAAACATAATTTAAATTTGATTAATTAGTGCTCCCATCAATTACGTATGTCTAAAAACGGGAGAGAAAGGAGACATAGCAGTGCCAAGGAATGGGGGGAAAAATGGCCTTTCTTCCAAATTACTTTGGCTTTGTTCCAGAGCCAGTGCCCTTAATTCAGCCCCTTATGAGGGGAAAATCACTCTTTATGTGTTTGTTATGAAGTTTCTTTTACAGTACATAAATAGAGGTGTTATTGGCAGAGGGTCCCTACTGATACCAAATAGATGGTGGGAAGAATAGACAACCAAGGTTTTGTTTCTTTAGGGTGTTGAGATTACCCCAGTGGGCTTTGCTGCTGCCGGGCAAATAGCTCTATAGACATTATTAGAGGAGTGGAAGGTACATTTGTGAGAAATGTCAAAGTGATAACCAAAGAAAGGGGAACAGAGTGTGTCACTCATTGTGGCAGGGGTGTTCCCAGCAGTACACATATCACTACTATTACAAGAAGACTCCAAGATTTTACCAAGAAGTTACTATTTATCAATAAATTGAGGGAAGTTGGTTGTGCACACCATGAGAACATGGTGATTAGCTTGGACTGGGTACCTCTACCAAGAAAAATTTCACTGCTCTCAAGAAAGAAGGGGCCAGTTGCGATGGGAGTGGAGCCCAAAAGGGGTGTGTATATTGTCCAGGTCATTTACTCATGGTCTCTCCCCCAGTCTCTGGCTGGCCTGAAAGACTGCCCCCATCACTTGAAGGCATCATTTGGGGTCCTGAATCTGAGGCCGGCAGCACTGACATCTACTCCCAGCTCAGCTGTGTGTCTACTCCCAGCTCAGCAAGTGAATCTGGCTCTCTGAATTTCTGAGCTCAGATTCCTCAATGATAACATGAGAGACAGTACCACTCCTGAGACTTTATATTCTATGACACTATGATTCTCTCCTCTCCCTTATCTAAACTCTCTGGATATCCTGTCTATACGAAAATATTGCTGGATTCTGTCTACCATCTCCACGGCTAGCACCTGCTCCAGCTTCCTCATTTATTTCTCACTTGAATTATCCCAGCAGCCCCTGAACTGACCCATCTGCCTTCTCTTCTGCCCCCGACAGTCTGTTCTCCACTCAGCAGACTGGATCGTCCTATTGAAATCCTACCATACTGCTCCCCCAGTAACCACCCCCCACCTTTTCTCCCTGTCCTTATAATGTCCCTAGAGCCTTAGGGCCTGATCAGGGTTCGCCTCTCTTATCTCATCTCCTACCATCTACCACTTGATTATTTCCATGCAGCCACATAGAAATAGCTAACCTCCTCCCCATTGCCCCTCACCCCGTCTCTAAGCATCAGCCCTTCCCTGGGTGTGATTCTCACTCCCTCCCAACCCCACCATACCACAGATATGAGCATGACTCCCTCTGTCACCTCCTTCAGTCCCTACTCAAATGCTATCTCCTTGATGAGGCCTTCCCTGACCATTACATTTCCAAGTGCTTCAGTCCCACAGCACTTGCTAATATCCTTATTCTGCCCTTTACTTCCCATAGCTCCAAACTTCTAGCATATAATACAATTCACTTATCAACTATGTATTTTCTTTCTCCTTTACCAGAATGAAGGCTCCATGTGGGCGAGGACCTTGGCCAATACATACATGTTTTTTACTGTTGTATCCCCAGTGCCTAAAAGAGTTCCTGGTTCAGAGAGGTGCTCCATAAAAACTTGTTGAATGAAGTAATGAATCTTTGAAACTTTTTTTTCTTTCTTGTCGTGCTTTTGGATGGGTGTGATGCTAATAATGGACAGCAGTGAAAGTCCAGGAGGAAAGAATGCCATGTTGGAAGGCTGACAGCACTCAGAAGACTGCATAACTATCCTTAAGTGGAGGAAAGATTTATAATTTAGTATTTGCAGTTTGTCATGCATGCTGTTAGTGTTCTTCCCCATGCCCTGGTGTTTGCTGCCACTCCTGTTTCTGCACCTCTGTCTCTGCCTGAAAGCTTTCTCTGTCCATAGAAGCATGTGTGGGACCCATGTCCAGCATGGGCTCACAGTAACAGGGAGCTAATGCTCCTAGGGGTGTCCTCAAATGATGAGCAAAGGGAGTTGATGGCTACATATGTCCCTTGGGTGGAACGATTCTCAGCCATGTTTCCCTGTGTCCCAGAGGTCTGCAATGGGTTCAAGCCCCCATTGCCTAAGGGGTAATCTGCTCATAAATGTATGCTTTACTGACTCCCATCCCTTTCCTGACCTACTTCCCCACTCCCCTGTTCTCTTAGGGATCTCCTTCTGACCACCTACTAAATAAACTGCATTCTTATCACAAGACTGCTTCCAGGGGAAGCCAAATGCTCAGAAACACATAACAAAGACCCTCCTCATCCCTCGTGTGTAGTCAAGGCCTGTGTTTGTCAAGATCCTATTTCCCATGCAAGTGAAACATTGGCTCAGGATGTGGACCAGGTCATCCCTAAAGCTCCTTCCTACAGCATGACCCAAGATTCCAGCTTGTGAGGGGCAGGCTGATGTGAAAGGAATGGTTAAGACCCCAGACTCTGGAGCCAGACTGCCCAGGTTCAAGTCTTGACTCTGACCTGCCCACTGTATGATCTTGGGCACAGTGCTTTACTTTTCTCTTCCCAGTTTCCTCCTCTGTAAGATGAGTGTGCTAGTAGTGCTTTTCCCTGAGGGTCCCAGAAGGATTAAATACATTCACATTTGCAAAGCCCTCTGACCAGTACTTGGCCCAGAGAAGGCACTACATGATGTTAAATAATGAAATCCCCCCATCTGCCAACAAAGAAACTAGGGCTAAAGGAGTTTAAATTCAAATTCCCAGAACTGGAAAACAACTCTCTGGGACCCAAATACAGTGTGATTTTGTTATACTTCACTCAATTAGGAAAAAAAAAAAAAAAAAAAAACCAACAAATTCAAGTACCCATGTTTTCTTGAGACATATTCTCATAATGAAAATTGGAAGTTTGTGGGTTTTTTTTGTATAATTGCTACCAGCTAATTAGTGGAAAGGCATAAGCAAGTAAATATGTGCTACGAGTTAATTTGGAACAATATTAGCTTTATATATTTGGATTGCTCCATACACTTCATAGAAGAACGTCTGGTGGGTAAATAGTTCACCTGGATAATAAATCAATCTCTCTCTCTCTCTCCCCGGTGCTATAATCATCCAATATATGAAAAAAGTTTTGTGTGAAGAAAAGCAATGGACTCTGCTAATTCTCCATGGAGCATTGCAGGAAAGGATTTAGGGTAAAATTTGCTGGAAGGAATTCCATCCACATGTAGGGCAGAGATTTTCTGATTAATGTGGAGAGTCAGAGCTGAAGTTGGCTCTCTGTGGGATCTGAGCGACATTTGGAAAACCTCTTTGTCCAAGAGCATCTTCCCTACTGGCTTATATTGGTGCGTAAAGTCCTACTATTGGAGATTTATTGTGAGTTTATGGGTGAGTTTAGTTCAAACAATTCATTGAATATTGTTCATGGAACAGTGACTGGGTTATATGCTAGGTAAGAACTGGCTGTTTCTAAGACCCCCCACAAAATGCAAATATCTCTGAGCAGGTGACACATTATGCTATTGTCAACAATTAACACTTCAGTGGGAATTATCTTGACAGATCCTTTTTCAGTTATGACAACTGCCTGAGAACAACCCTCCCAAGGGAATAAGACATAAATTCTTTGTGAATAGGGAGATGGTGGAGAAAGGGGTCAGGGTAGAGGCCATGGCTGTAAAGGAGAGTATTAAACATTTGTTGGGCATGCACCATGGACCTGGGACTGTGCCTGCTCCTTTCCAACCATTGTGAGGGAACTTGGTCAGCCACTGTGATGGGTTCCCACGGCAAGTTTGAAGGTACAATGGGGCAGGGAAAAGAGAGGAGCATGGTAAAGACCCGCTCTGCCTCACTCCATGGTATTCTAGCCCCTGGTTGATCCATAATGAAGGAGAATCAATACTTATCTCCCTTGGCTCATTTCTGAGATAGGAGAATAACCCAGAGTATAGCAAGGCAGAAATTCTGCTGTGGCCACATAGAATTCTTAACCAATGTGAATGGAAATTATTCATAGAAATGAAGAAGTTGCAATGAGTGTTCATGGTTGCCAAATTTCTCTCTACCATAAAACATAAGTCCCCTGACACTGGTAGTTTTATAAATATATGGTTGGTTGAGGAGGACATATAGTCGAGTGAAGGTTTATAACCCTTACTTAACATACAGCGACCTGCTTAGAAGAACAAATCAGTATTGAAGTTAAATACTAACAAATTTGACAGAAACAAGAAAATGTCTGTCTTCTTACCACATGCACCCTTATACTTCTTCCTTCCCCCTTTTGTGACCGTTCATCATCAGGTATTTATTGAACATTTGGTATGTTCCACTTAGCCTACAAAACTCTTAAGCACAGCATGCCTTTAGCATCTGTTCAAGATGCTATTAGATGGATCGTCTGTCTTTCTTTTGTTCAAAAAAGTAAACAGTTTCTCTTCTGATAAAAAAACTGATCTGAATCTTGACCAAATACTTAGACCACTTGTCTCTAATAGAAGGGAACATAAACATCATTTGAAACAGTATTTAAGTCATATCAACTAAGGTCAAACTATTATCTTCAATTAAACTTTTAATCTTCTCCTAGTTTATTACACTCATGTTGTTGCTACAAAGTCCACAAACAATTTCTACAACAGGTAGCAGGTGCCTGTCTTGTTGCACTTGCTCTTTTTTTTTTCTTTAGCAAGCCACATCCTATCAACAGTCAAACTGTAGTCTGCCACTTAGTAGCAATACAGCTTTGGCCAAATTATGTGACCTTCCTGATCTGTGTTTCTTCCTCTGCAAAATGATGATGATAATACATGCCATGCTAGGTTGCTCTGAGAAATACACAAATTAAGTCAGATGATGTATGGACGGTGCCTGGCACAGCTCTGGACACAGGATCCAGGCTTAGCAAATCGTGATTATAATCCCACTGCAAATTTCAGAGGTTCCTTGGAGCTTTGCATTCTTGCTTGCTCCCTGCACCGAGCGCTGGGGCGAGTCCCGATGCCTCAGCTAACCACTTCTCTGACGTCATCTCTTGCTGCTGTGCATGAAGTCTAAGTGCAACTGTTTTACTCGAAGTTCCCTCTGAGTCCCTCTCCTCAGTTTTGGGCTTCCAAATCAGAAGACAAAAACTGAAGAAAGCTCTCTTTACCATTTTACCATGGCAACCAGCTGTTTCTAGAGAAGCCTTATTCCCTTTCCCGCTATCAGTAGAAAATCTGTAGTTTACAACCTTTTCTCTCCCCCCACCCCCCAAGCTGGGTTAGTTTTAGCCATTTGGCTGAATCTTCTCTACTTTTACAAGGAATAATAGCTTTTAGACCATGACCCTATTTATATTTTAACATATTCCTGATTCTGCCTCCCTGTCCACAAAAGAAAAATAAGAAAAAATACATAAAGGCTTTGCACCAGGCTGTTTAAAGACGCCCATTGTAAATTTCCTCTCACGGTGGACGTTCTCCCCAGTCTCAATTCAGACACTGCACAGATCCCTGTCCTGCGTGTGTGACCTCCCGTGTGCTGTCACACAGAACCCCATGCTTAGAAGGACCCCATTGCTTGATTTATTGTTCTGCTGTCACTCCCTTGAGATTCTTCATAATTTTTGAGTAAGGATCCCCGCGTTTTCATTTTGCACCAAGTCCACAATTTATGTAGCCAGTCCTGCTCCCAGGGCTCTTCTTGCCTTGGGCACCACATTTGGTCTCTGCCCCACCACCTGCCACCTCTATGAGAGCCTCCTAGCACCGCTGTGATTGTGATGCTGGGCGCCCTGCCAAGGCAATGCCAGGATCAGACTCAAATACACTTTTATTAGAAATTCCAGTTGTAAGAAAACAGGAGGGACCCCAGTGGTTACTCTGTGCCCTTCATGTTTATACTGTTTTCATCTCTCCTAAACCTTGTAAAATGAAAATGGGGATAAGCAATAAATTCCACAAGCATGTTTGTTCACCCCAGCTTCCCAGTTGATTTTGCAATACAGCACCGCTTTTGGTAGACTTTCTTATTAAAGAGAAACATGTGAGATGGACACCTGTGTTTAGTAAACGAATAGAAATTATTGCCCCTCGGAGCTGCAAATGCCTTTAGTTTTAAGTATGACATTTGTTATAAAACAAGCACAATATTTCATCTGCCTGCTGAGTGATAAAAGCGCATTGTTTCCATCTCACTCGGTAGCACTCCCAGATTGGAAGGCTCATGTGTAAAAATCACTCAGGTTATCCTGAGCTCGATGCCTTCTGAGATCCTTTATCAAGAATAGTCACCAATTTTAAAAGAAGGGAAATGTGACAACTGGCTGAGTTACTGAATTGAAAATAAAGATATTTAAGTTTAAGACCCAAGGGATCAGAAACTTGCAGTGGGGTGAACATCTGCTAATAAATATCATGGTCATTTGATTCATCAGCAAAAGCTCAGAGACTAGCCTCTGTGCGAACACATAGAGGACAAGATTCATGTATTACAGGAGATAGGCAAAGGTTGAGGATACTGGTAGGGGAGATTTGGGGTTGCAGGGAGGAGCAATCAGCCATATCCCTACAAATGGGATCCACATTTTCCTTTAAATTATCTTTTGGTGAAAAAGGGAAAATCGGGGTAATGCTGCTATGATTCTCCATAAACCCTTGGTGAACACTGTTACCTGGCTCTCTATGGGCCAGAATTGTTTCTGGCTTCTCATTTCCTAATTATTGGGAATTATATCATTTCCAGTCAAGTGTTGGCATTTTATTACATTTTAATCCTCTGACTACTGGAAAACCAGATGTGGTTGGCATGGGTGATTCTCTTCAAACAGACTTGCACCAGAGATTTTTTAAATAACACAAATTTGATCAGGTGGCTTAGCTGTTGGAACCTCTTTGCTTCTTGAATCAGTACAGAATCCTACCCCTGCCCAGCAGCACCCTGTGAGTTCAGGTCCCTGCCTCCTTTCTCTAATTCTTACCCTTCATTATTCTCCTTGTTTGTGAGGCCCCAGTGAAGAAAAAAACATATTGTCTCTTCCCCTGCTAAAATTCCCATCTCTGTGCATGGTGCCGTGGGAGCAGGTGCTAGGTTTACTGTGTTCACTCCTTATCTACATGACCTTGCATAGGACCTGGCAATACTAGGTGCTCATTAAAACAATATTTTTAAATGAATCAATAGCTGAGTACAACAAAGACACTTCCCCTCTAATAGTGTGAGCTAATGTTCAATCGCTATCTAGAAAATGGTAAAAAAGTATATTAGAGGGGCACCTGGGTGGCTCAGTCGTTATGCATCTGCCTTTGCCTCAGGTCATAATCCCAGTGTCCTGGGATGGAACCCCACATCGGGCTCCCTGCTCAGCGGGGAGCCTGCTTCTGCCTCTCCCACGTCCCCAGCTTCTGTTCCCTCTCTCGCTGTGTCTCTCCCTGTCAAACAAATGAATAAAATCTTTTTTAAAAAAAGCATGTTAGATTCAAGGAAGAAAATGTGGGTCCATGTGAGGAATTTAGAGTTAAACATAAGGGATATTCTTTTTTTTTTTTCTTAACATATATTGCATTATTTGTTTCAGAGGTACAGATCTGTGATTCAGCAGTCTTGCACAATTCAAAGCACTCACCATAGCACATACCCTCCCCAATGTCTATCACCTAGCTACCCCATCCCTCCCACCCCACCCCCACTCCAGCAACACTCAGTTTGTTTCCTGAGATTAAGAATTCCTCATATCAGTGAGGTCATATGATACATGTCTTTCTCTGATTGACTTATTTCACTCAGCATAACACCCTCCAGTTGCATCCACGTCGTTGCAAATGGCAAGATCTCATTCTTTTTGATGGCTGCATAATATTCCATTGTGTATATATACCACTTCTTCTTTATCCATTCATCTGTCGATGGACATCTTGGCTCTTTCCACAGTTTGGCTATTGTGGACATTGCTGCTATAAACATTGGGGTGCACGTACCCCTTCAGATCCCTACATTTGTATCCTTGGGGTAATACCTAGTAGTGCAATTGCTGGATCGTATGGTAGCTCTATTTTCAACTTTTTGAGGAACCTCCATACTGTTTTCCAGAGTGGTTGCACCAGCTTGCATTCCCACCAACAGTGTAGGAGGGTTCCCCTTTCTCCACATCCCTGCCAACATCTCTCGTTTCCTGACTTGTTCATTTTAGCCATTCTGACTGGTATGAGGTGGTATCTCATGGAGGTTTTGATTTGGATTTCCCCAATGCTGAGCAATGTTGAGCACTTTTTCATGTGTCTGATGCCCATTTGGATGTCTTCTTTGGAAAAATGTCTGTTCATGTCTTCTGACCATTTCTTGATTGGATCGTTTGTTCTTTGTGTGTTGAGTTTGATAAGTTCTTTATAGATTTTGGATACTAGCCCTTTATCTGATATGTCATTTGCAAATATCTTCTCCCATTCTGTCGGTTGTCTTTTGTTTTGTTGACTGTTTCTTTTGCTGTGCAAAAGCTTTTTATCTTGATGAAATCCCAGTAGTTCATTTTTGCCCTTGCTTCCCTTACCTTTGGTGATGTTTTTGGAAGAAGATGCTACGGCTGAGGTTGAAGAGGTTGCTGCCTGTGTTCTCCTTTAGGATTTGGATGGACTCCTGTCTCACATTTAGGTCTTTTAACCATTTGGAGTCCATTTTTGTGTGTGGTGTAAGGAAATGGTCCAGTTTCATTCTTCTGCATGTGGCTGTCCAATTATCCCAACACCATTTGTTGAGGAGACTGTCTTTTTTCCAATGGACATTCTTTCCTGCTTTGTCAAAGATGAGTTGACCATAGAGTTGAGGGTCCATTTCTGGGCTCTCGATTCTGTTCCATTGATCTATGTGTCTGTTTTTGTGCCAGTACCATACTGTCTTGATGATGACAGCTTTGTAATAGAGCTGGAAGTCCGGAATTGTGATGCCGCCAGCTTTGCTTCTCTTTTTCAATATTCCTATGGCTATTTGGGGTCTCTTCTTGTTCCATACAAATTTTAGGATTATTTGTTCCATTTCTTTGAAAAAAGTGAATGGTATTTTGATGGGGATTGCACTGAATGTGTAGATTGCTCTAGGTAGCATTGACATCTTCACAATATTTCTTCTTGCAATCAATGAGCATGGAACGTTTTTCCATTTTTTGTGTCTTCTTCAATTTCTTTCATGAGTATTTTATAGTTTTCTGAGTACAGATCCTTTGCCTCTTTGGTTAGATTTATTCCTAGGTATCTTATGGTTTTGGGTGCAATTGTAAATGGGATCAACTCCTTAATTTGTCTCTCTTCTGTCTTGTTGTTGGTGTATAGGAATGCCACTGATTTCTGTGCATTGATTTTATATCCTGCCACTTCACCGAATTCCTGTATGAGTTCTAGCAGTTTTGGGGTGGAGTCTTTTGGGTTTTCCACATAAAGTATCATATCATCTGCAAAGAGTGAGAGTTTGACTTCCTCTTTGCCGATTTGGATGCCTTTGATTTATTTTTGTTGTCTGATTGCTGTGGCTAGGACTTCTAACACTATGTTGAATAGCAGTGGTGATAGTGGACATCCCTGCCGCGTTCCTGACCTTACGGGGAAAGCTCTCAGCTTTTCCCCATTGAAAATGATATTCGCTGTAGGTTTTTCATAGATGGCTTTTATGATATTGAGGTTACGTACCCTCTATCCCTATCCTCTGAAGAGTTTTGATCAAGGAAGGATGCTGAACTTTGTCAAATGCTTTTTCTGCTCTATTGAGAGGATCATATGATTCTTGTTCTTTCTTTTGTTAATGTATTGTATCACGTTGATTGATTTGTGGATGTTGAACCAACCTTGCAGCTCAGGGATAAATCCCACTTGGTCATGGTGAAAAATCCTTTTAATGTACTGTTGGATCCTATTGGCTAGTATTTTGGTGAGAATTTTGCATCCATGTTCATCAAGGATATTGGTCTGTTATGCTCCTTTTTGCTGGGGTCTTTTTCTGGTTTTGGGATCAAGGTAATGGTGGCCTCATAAAATGAGTTTGGAAGTTTTCCTTCCATTTCTATTTTTTGGAACAGTTTCAGGAGAATAGGTATTAATTCTTCTCTAAATATTTGGTAGAATTCCCCTGGGAAGCCATTGGGCCCTGGTCTTTTGTTTGTTGGGAGATTTTTGATGATTGCTTCAATTTCCTTAGTGGTTATAGGTCTGTTCAGGTTTTCTATTTCTTCCTGGTTCAGTTTTGGTAGTTGATACATCTCTAGGAATGCACCCATTTCTTCCAGGTTATCTAATTTGCTGGCATAGAGTTGCTCATAATATGTTCTTATAATTGTTTGTATTTCTTTGGTGTTGGTTGTGAGCTCTCCTCTTTCATTCATGATTTTGTTGATTTGGGTCCTTTCTCTTTTCTTTTGGATAAGTCTGGCCAGGGGTTTATCAATCTTGTTAATTCTTTCAAAGAACCAGCTTCTAGTTTTGTTGATCTGTTCTACTGTTCCTTTGGTTTCTATTTCATTGATTTCTGCTCTGATCTTTATTATTTCTCTTCTCCTGCTGGGTTTAGGCTTTATTTGCTGTTTTTTTCTCTAGCTCCTTTAGGTGTAGGGTTAGGTTGTGTATTTGAGACCTTTGTTGTTTCTTGAGAAAGGCTTGTATTGCTATATAGTTTCTTTTCAGGACTGCCTTTGCTGCATCCCAAAGATTTTGAACAGTTGTGTTTTCATTTTCATTAGTTTCCATGAATTTTTTATTTCTACTTTAATTTCCTGGTTGACCCATTCATTCTTTAATAGGATGCTCTTTAGCCTCCATGTTTTTGAGTTCTTTCTGATTTTCCTTTTGTGATTGAGTTCTAGTTTCAAAGCATATTGTCTGAAAATACGCAGGGAATAAACCCAGTCTTTTGGTACCGGTTGAGACCTGATTTGTGATCTAGGATGTGATCATTCTGGAGAATGTTCCATGGGCACTAGAGAAGAATGTGTATTCCATTGCTTTGGGATGGAATGTTCTGAATATGTCTGTGAAGTCCATTTGGTCCAGTGTGTCATTTAAAGTCTTTATTTCCTTGTTGATCTTTTGCTTAGATGATCTGTCCATTTCAGTCAGGGGATGTTAAAGTCCCCCACTGTTATTGTATTGTTGTCGATGTGTTTCTTTGCTTTTGTTATTAATTACCTTATATAATTGGCTGCTCCCATGTTAGGGGCATAGATATTTACAATTGTTAGATCTTGTTTGAAAGACCCTTTAAGTAGGATATAGTGTCCTTCCTCATGTCTTATTACAGTCTTTGTTTTAAAATCTAGTTTGTCTGATATAAGGATTGCCACCCCAGCTTTCTTTTGGTGTCCATTAGCATGGTAAATGGTTTTCCACCCCCTCACTTTCAATGTGGCGGTGTCTTTGGGTCTAAAATGAGTCTCTTGCAGACAGCATATTGATGAGTCTTGTTTTTTAGTCCAATTTGATAGCCTGTGTCTTTTGTTTGGGGCATTTAGCCCATTTACATTCAGAGTAACTATTGAAAAGTATGAATTTATTACCATTGTATTGCCTGTAAGGTGACTGTGACTGTATATTGTCTGTGTTCCTGTCTGATCTATGCTGCTTTTAGGCTCTCTTTTTGCTTAGGGGACCCCTTTCAATATTTCTTGGAGGGCTGGTTTCGTGTCTGCAATTTCCTTTAGTTTTTTTTTTGTACTGGAAGCTTTTTATCTCTCCTTCTATTTTCAATGACAGCCTAGCTGGATATAGTATTCTTGTAGAATTGAGAAAGGTTTGTATATTTTTCTTGCTTATTTTTCTCATTTAGTGCTCTGAAGATATGCCAGTCCTTTCTGGCCTGCCAGGTCTCTGTGGATAGGTCTGTTGCCAATCTAATGTTTCTACAATTATAGGTTACATATCTCTTCTCCCGAGCTGGTTCAGGATTTTTCTTTGTCTCTGAGACTCGTAAGTTTTACTATTAGATGTCGGGGTGTTGACCTATTTTTATTGATTTTGAGATGGGTTCTCTGTGCCTCCTGGATTATGATGCCTGTTTCCTTCCCCACATTAGGGAAGTTCTCTGCTATAATTTGCTCCAATATACCTTCTGCCCCTCTCTCTCTTTCTTTTTCTTCTGGGATCCCAATTATTCTAATGTTGTTTTGTCTTATGGTATCGCTTATCTCTCGAATTCTGCCCTCGTGATCCAGTAGTTGTTTATCTCTCTTTTTCTCAGCTTCTTTATTTTCCTTCATTTGGTCTTCTATGTCGCTGATTCTCTCCTCAGCCTCATTTAACCTAGCAGTTAGTGCCCCTATTTTTGGTTGTACCTCATTAATAGCCTTTTTTATTTCAATTTGGTTAGATTTTAGTTCTTTTATTTCTCCAGAAAGGGTTTCTCTAATAACTTCCATCCTTTTTTCAAGCCCAGCTAGTATCTTTAATGTCATGATTCTGAACTCTAGGTCTGACATCGCATTAATGTCCATATTGAGTAGGTCCCTGGCAGATGGTACTACCTCTTGTTCTTTTTGTTGAGGTGATTTTTTTCATCTTGTCATTTTGTCCAGAGGAGAATAGATGAATGAGAGAACAAAATGCTAACAGGGTAACAACGTCCCCAGAGAATATACTCTAAACAAATCAGAAAAGACTTGAAACCAGGGGAAAAGGCAGGGAAAGAAAGAAAAAAGATAGAGAAAAAAAAGAGAAAAAGAAAAAGATAAAAAGAAACAAACACAGAACAAAATAAAAAAACAGAATATGATCAAATATGATCAGGTTGTTTTATAGATCAGTGCCACACAGTAGATTTTGGGTGTATTTTGGTCTGTTAGAAGAAAGTGCCTCCTAAGATTATAAAGAAAGAAAGATTTATATGTACAAAGGAAGGGTTGATATGATGAAGGGATGGAATATGACTATAAAGATGAAAATTATAAAAAATTTTAAAAAGGGAATTGATAAGGTGTTTGAAAAAATAAGAGGATTAGAAAAAAAGGAAAGAAAGAAAGAAAAAAAAAGGGGAGGGAATGTGATCAGGCAGGATATTGGAACAAAGCCGTACACTAGAGATTTAGGGTATACTTTGATATGTTAGAAGAAACTGTATCTCAAAATTTTAAAGAGAGAACAACTTATATATATATATGCCAAAAATAAGGGTAACTACTATGAAGGGATAGAATATGACTCTAAAAATGAAAAAAATGTTTTTTTAAAAAAGGGATTGATAAGTTGTTGGTTGAAAAAGGGAAAAAGAAAAAAAAAGACAGTTAAAAAATATTAACTTTGAAAGACTAAAGAATCATGGTAAAAAAGCCATGGATTCTATGTGCAGTATTCCCCTAGCGCTGGAGTTCTCCTGTTCTCATTGATCGGTAAACTTGGTCTTGGCTGGCTGTTCTTGCTGATATTCTCCGGGAGGGGCCTGTTGCCATGGTTCCCAAATGTCTTTGCCAGAGGAGGTATTGCCCCGCCCTTGCCGGTCCAGGCTAAGGAATCTGCTTGGGTTTGCTCTCAGGGGCTTTTGTTCCCTGCAAGCTTTCCGTACAGTGTTGGAGGACGAGCGTGAAAATGACAGCCTCCCAATCTCTGCCCGGGAGGAGCCGAGAACTCGGGGCCCCACTCCCCAGACTGTGACCGAGCATTTCTATCTCTGGCACCTGACCCGGTGTGGAGTCTCCAAACCCAGCAGATCCCTGCGGTGCGGTCCCGCCCCGCTCCTCCTGGGGGAGGAAGGGGAGTCTCCCTGGATCTGCCGCTTTTTGGGTCCCTGCTTGAGGAGCAGTGGCCTGACTGGGCCGCAGATCACAGGTTATGGCAACCCCGAGCTGAGAGCCCACACCTCAGTTCCATCTCTGCAGCTGGCTTCCCTGGTCTGATACCTGGGAGCTCTGCCGCACTCAGGCACCCCCAGTCTTTCTGTGACCCCGAGGGTCCTGAGACCACACTATCCTGCGAGGGTTCCACCCCCCGCTTAGCCACTGGAGCGACGTCCCTCAGCGGAGCCAACTCTAAAAGTTCCGATTATGTGCTCAGCGGTTCTATCACTTGCCAGAAGCAGTCAAAGGAGGCCCCCCTCCCCCGCCGTCTATCCTCCCGAATATCACCTTGGATTCACTTCTCCGCACGTCCTACCTTCCAGGAAGTGGTTGTTTTTCTGTTCAGAGAGTTGTTGTTATTCTTTTCTTCGATCTCCTGTTGAGTTCGTAGGTGTTCAGAATGGTTTCATCCCTATCCAGCTGAGTTCCTGAGACCAGACGAAATCCAGGTCTCCTACTCCTCCGCCATCTTACTCCGCCCCCCCAGGGATATTTATTTTTTAAAAATCTTTTTTTCTCCAGCTAACTGGCTAGCTTTATAAAAGTAATTTTAATAAAAATTTTAACTTATTGAAATATTTGTGTTTCTGAAACATTCCTTATAAAAATAATACATGAGAACTTTTGCTTTGAAACGTGTTCAGATGGTCCTGAAATCTCTTTTGTCTCCTATTCTGCAGATGTAACTACTGTTATCAAGTTTTCTGGGCACCTTTATAGACATTTCTTCTATTTGTGCAATGTTCCCGCACAGTGATCCACAGAAACTGCACCACGGTGGATACTGCTCCAGTCCTATTCTGCTGCAGAGTTGCCACAGAGCAGGGGTGGGGGGCACTGGTGACGGCATGTTTAGTGTGGTCACCGAGGTGTCTGTTCTTTGGGGCTGGGATGGTGGGTAACACCAATGTCAAGGAATGGGATAGATAATAGCACTATCTCTTTGGATTGTTATATTAAATAAGTGACTACATATAAAGGGCTATTTAGGGACATGTTAGGAGCTGATTAAATTCAGTTATTATTATTTTCATTAAGCCTTGTACATGCTTCCCTATATTACTATCTGCAAGTATGTGTCTTGGTAGTTAGAGGAAATGTTCTCTAGAGCTACAGTGATATTTCCCCATGAACTTAATATTAAATAGGGCTTTTCAGAAAAAGACTCTATTATAACAAACTCGAGTGGAGATATGCAGGCATTGTAATGCTATCTAGGGCCCCAATATCTGACTGAAGCTTGATTAAACATAGTGACATACTCAAAGAAAGACTTTATCCACCAGAGGGAAGCTGGCATATCTTGGAAGCACTGGAAAAGGAGTGTGAAATTCAATAAAATGCACCAAGCACAACATCCCATCCTGGGTGTTGGAAGCACAGTGTGCTTGCTTTCTGGAAATTGTTCCCTCTGGCTGGTTGGGGGTGGGGATGGGCAGTACCCGGTACCTGCTCAGGACCCTCCTGGGAGAGAGGCCTCCACATAGGGCCCAAAACATGCAGGCAAAATCCTACTGTGGGGACAGATGCTTAGGGCTCCCAGAGCCTAACTGCAAATCCACCTTTGAATCTGACGTTGGATCTTGGGCTCTAGAGCATACTCCTCCTACAGATTGTAATTCATCTACCACTCAATCTTTCCTAGAAGAAGGGAAGGCCTTGCCAGTGGGATGGGCATGTCTATCTTCCTGGAATGCAAATTCCACTATATCCACCCAACAGGTATTTTCTGATGGTCCAGTCTATGAACTGCACTGTTCTACCCACTGGGTATAAAAGAGTGATTAAAACAAACATAAATCCATGGCCTCCTAGGGTATTTATCCTAGCCTGGGAGTCAAGAAATGGATCTTCTACTTACCTATCTGTTTTGGAGGAAGGGAGTGCCAGAAGTTGGAATTTTAGATCAGAGTGGCAGAGGACTTTTAAGGAAAAGTCTTGGGAAACTGTCAGAGACACTGCAAGGAGAGGAAATTATGTGTGCAAACCCAGGTAACAGGGTAGAGGAGCACCCAGGGGCTGGAGCCCAGTGGTCAGGGCAAAACATAGAGAACAGGCAGGCAGATCATGTCGGGCGAGAACTGACTGCAAAGCCATGGGCTTTTATATGAGGATTTTGAAAAGAGGAAGGACATGCTCTAAGTGTTTAACAGGATTCAGAATTGGCCTGTCTGTACAGAAGCAGGAGGATCGGCACAGGCAGGAAAACCAAAGAAGAAGTTATTTCAAAGCAAAACTGATATATGGGATAGGCAGGAAAATGTAGGCCAAAATTGTTTTCATTTCTCAATTTTGTATGTTAGTATCTTAGGAGCTTTATCATTAGGAATCAACATCCAGATTATAATTAATTAAGGACACTCACCAGAACAGCAGGTGTGAGTTCATAAGCTAAGTGCAAGATGTAACTTTTATTCTTTTATATAACTAAATGCAATTTCTAGTTAAAGAACCATTAACCCCAGTTAAATTTAATCCTAGGGTAAATTTAATCATGTAGCACTTTTTAAAGCAGTTCTGGGTTTTCTCATTAATTTAGGGATTTCTCATGCTTCTTCTAATGGTGTATATTACCTGCTGCCCCATCCTATAACCATGCTTGCATTAACATGGGTGCCCTTGGGTGTCATTGTTGTCCCACACTAGTATCATGGAAATATCTGGGCTTCTAGCTGGACCCTAGTGCCCTGTATTTTGGGGTCCCCAAACCTATCTGAGGGTTCTTTCATCTGCTCCCAACCCACCTTGGTCTTACCCCTGAGTGGATTCTGTAGATTTTCCTAGAAGGTTATATCATTGGCTGTGGAATCTTTTGCCTAGGCTGGTGGAGGAAGGAAAAGAAACTTATGTCTGCTTTTATTATTATTTTTTTAAATGTCTTTGTCATAGGCTTCAAACTCTGTGTGTGTGTTTGTAAATAGAATACCAAAGAGCAATTTAAAAAGAATCAACTATTGGTAAGTGCTACATCTTGGGTAAATCTCAAATCAAAAAGTATGTTAATATACTATTTGACTGCATTTGTATGAAACTCTAGACAGCACAAACTAATCTATAGGACAGAGAGCAGATTAATGTTTGTATAAGGAAGAAGCAAAAAGGAGAAATTTTAAAAGGTCATGAAGGACTTTTTTGGGTAAAGAATATGTTCATTATTATGATTGTGGTAATAGTTTCATAGATGTATACATATGTCAAAACATGTCAAATTGCATAATTTAAACATATTCAGTATACATGTCAATTATAACTAAATAAAGCTGATAAAAATTTAATAGAGACAAGATCTTAGGGTAGCTGTGTGATTATAAATAGTAGCACAGACAGCTAGAGACATGTCACTTGATGTCTATATCTCATTGCTCTAGTCCATCAGTAATGAACTCCATGGAGGAAAAAGCCTCTTTTTTTATTCAATTTTACATAGACCTTCAGTGATTGTGAGATGGGGAGATAGAATATATTGGTTTAGTGCTTTCACACTGAGCAGTGTGGGACAGGGGATAGAGGTGGGAAAGTGTCTGAACTTGCTGTTGGCAACCCCTTCTCCAGCACACATATCCCTAACTTTTGCAGAGGCTGTCCTTGTGGCCTCAGAAGTATCATGTCCTGGTTGTAGTCAGACACTCACCCATCATTCTCCCCCAGATGCCCAGCTTCTCAGCGGCAGGGACAGGGTCTGCTGGATAGAGACTCCGTGTGGTAAACCACACCATCTGTCATGTTGCTAATGGTGGGCAGATCCAAATCCAACATGTATGTCAAGTAGCATCTCCATGCTGAAAGAGTCCTAGCCTCTACTATAGGTGAAAAGCTACGTGTGTGAAGACTCACCCTGTATCTTCTTGACTGGCCCTAGAGAACAGTCACCCTTCACCATTCATCTTTTTATTGATGAAGACACTGTTGGGTCTTCCAGTTGCCCAATGTAATGGCCTTGGAGGCCATAACCATGTTTCCTTGTTGATTCAGGGGGTTCAGCAGAGCCTTCCATTTTCCTACCCACAGCTGTGTTTGAACTGTTTATGACATGCATTGACTGGCATCACTTTTGAGGGTAGCCATGTAGGAAACCCCCAGGAGCATGGCAGACACCTGCTAGACATGTTCCAGCAGCTCTAGGTTGATGTGCAGGTGAGGCATCCTCACTGACACTACTCCACTTTCCCCTCTGAAGTCTAATTTGAAAGTGAAGGCTGAGTATTAACTTATTCTCTCTTTCTGCATTTTGCAATAACAACTATGAAAGAGAAATGATCCAAATGCCAGGGATGGGGGGAAGGGCTGTGGGAGAAGGAGATGGGGAGGTCAATTCAGTTTATTCTCTACAATATTATTTCATCACTGTAGATTCTTTTCTTACAATGTTAAGAACTGGTCCCTAGACCTTCTTCAGTAAATATATCAAGGCTTGCCACTGTTGGAGGCATTTGGTACTAGACCCTAGAGGACTACCTTAACACTGCAGATACTTCCCCTGGGACGGGAGCTCTCCTAAATATTGTGAACAAGACAGTTTGTGTTTACAGCATCATGGGGATGTTGCTAAGATTATAAAGCTCCAAAGCTGAAGTTGGCCTCCTTTCTAAATGCTGTTTTGACATTCTTTTATATATAAGATACAGGAAATGGGGCAATAAAGCCAACATTTATTGCATTATTTGTGCAAAATATCTGGTACAGACTCTTGCTTGGGAACCCTGGGGAGAGCTCTGGGTTATAAGAGAGGAAAGCAGAATTCTTCTAAACATGAGCATCATCCTGATTCTATTTCACCAGAACTTTGGGGCTTGAGTAACCTCAGTGTAATTCCTGCCCTAAATGTTCATTCAAGTATGTTATTAAATTAAGCTTCTAATCACCCAGAAGACATTTTCCTGAGGTCCACTCATGGCTGACAGAGGTAGATGTGAAGGGTAGAAGCAGGACAGGGATAAAACTCCC
Source organism: Eumetopias jubatus (assembly GCF_037043125.1). Classification (NCBI taxonomy): domain Eukaryota; kingdom Metazoa; phylum Chordata; class Mammalia; order Carnivora; family Otariidae; genus Eumetopias; species Eumetopias jubatus. Next base: position 102,412,276 of record NW_028274815.1, read on the forward strand.
CAAATCTACAAACTAAAATAAGCCTCTAGTTTGGGGAGAATTCTAGCAATTTTAGTTTCCTTTTGTAAAATCTATAATTAAAGCATAATACACATACCAAAAATTATATTTACTGTATATGTACAGTTCAATACATTTTCAGAAATAAAGCAGCACCTAAATAAAAAAGAAACAGAGCATTTTCACCCTTCTAGAACTACTCTCACACTTGTACAGTATATTTATTTTTCTGGTTTCTCTTGCTCAATATGATGTTTATGAGATTAATCTGTGTTGTATATAACAGTAGTTCATTCATTCTCATTGCTTCTCATTTCTATTATGTGAACATATCACAATTATTTTTAATCCATTCTAGCACTGATGGACAGTTATGCTGTTTCCAAGTTTTAGCAATAACCAAGAAAGCCTCTATGAAAATTTTTATGCGTGGTTTTTGGTGACCATAGCCCACCAAGTTCTTTTTTTTTTAAGATTTTATTTTATTTATTCAAGAGAGACAGAGAGGCAGAGGTAGAGGGAGAAGCAGGCTCCCTGCAGAGCAGGGAGCCCAATGTGGGACTCGATCCCAGAACCCTGGGATCATGACCTGAGCCAAAGGCAGACGCCTAACCAACTGAGCCACCCAGGCGTCCCATAGCCCACCAAATTATTTACTGATAACTTGCATATTTGCCATCTTTTTCTGATTAATAGGAGTTGTTATATATCCTGAACAGTAGACTTAATCAGACACACATATTGCCAATAACTTCTTCTCCCATTTTGTGGGTTGACAGTGTTCTTTTGAAAATCAAAATATTTCTAATCCTCCTCTTATGCTTATAGGCTGTGTGATTTGGGGGGCATTCACCCATTTTCTCTAAATCAGTTTTTTCATCAGTAAAATGAGACTTGGATTTCTTAATTTTCTATTTTCTCTTGAGCCTGTATTACATTACATATACCTTTCTCCAGAGGTTTAAATGAAGCCATAAAGAAAAATTTGGAGGTTCCCATCAGCGGGACCAAAGTGAAGGAGGAGAGAGCAAAGGAACTGCACTAAATGTATAACGGAGGGGCGCCTGGGTGGCTCAGTCTGTTAAGCATCTGCCTTCGGCTCAGGTCATGATCTTGGGGTCCTGGGATCGAGCTCTGCATCGGGCTCCCTGCTCAGTGGGGAGTCTGCTTCTCCCTCTCCCACTCCCCCTGCTTGTGTTCCTTCTCTCGCTGTGTCTCTCTCTGTCAAATAAATAAATAAAATCTTTTAAAAAAGGCACAAAATTCTTAAAAATAAATAAATAAATAAATAAATGTATAATGGAGGCAGTGGCATCACAGGGACATTTCCAGCCTTGTACTCCTATAAGTTTCTAGCCACTTAGGACATAATTTTGAGAGTTCTACACTACAGAAAGAATTTCTAGTAAAGAAAATTTACTTCCCATGCAGGATGGTAGTGGCCATTTCTCAGTTCTGCTGCACTAGAGTCCTATTGTCTCAAGCATTTCTACCCTGTGGCTTTGGACATTTCCTGCTTGGCATGTAGAAACAGGCTGTTGCCATCTTGTCCCCCAAATAATCACCTACAATTGTATTGAAGCTTAATAGATTATTTTAAAAAGGGCAATGAATATCCTGAGCAAAAAATAAAATTTGTGTGGTGATGGTGGTAGAATATTGGTGTGAAATAAGTTTCACTTCCTTAATTTTGTTGCCCTCATGTTGACCTTCTGAGACAGGTATGTATTAGTCCTAATTCCTCAAGAAGCCCAAGTTATCAGTGTAGGTTGATAAAATCATGCATAGCTATTGAACACTTGAAATGTGGCTTGTTCCAAACTAAGATATACTATAAGTTTAACATACGTACTGGATTTCAAAAGCTTGGTACAAAACAAATAAATGTTGGTTACAAGTTGAAATGATATTTTTTTGGATATATGGGCTTAAATAAAATATATTTTTAAAGATTTTATTTATTTATCTTAGAGAGGGATAGAGAGCGTGACCTGAGGGAGGGAGGGGCACAGGGAGAAAGAGAAAGAGAGAATCTTAAGCAGACTCCAGGCTGACAACAGAGCGTGACTCAGGGCTCAATCTTATGACACTGAGATGATGACCCCAAGATCACGACCTGAGCCGAAACCAAGAGTTGGACATTTAGCCGACTGAGCTGCCCAAGCACCCTGAAAATTTTTAAATTATATATGGACCTCATGTTATATTTCTACTGGACAGCATTCTTACAGGTTATGGCTGATAAATACCATACCCACGGATGTGAATTCACCATTGTCCCACTTACAGTGGCAGGTTCTGCTTGTTCCATTTTTTAGAGCACCAGAAGAAGCAGAGGAAAGGGAGAGAAGCAGAGCTGTGGCTTCATGCCTCCATCTCCCACAAATAGATTCCAAGTTATCCACCCTCTCTTCAAGGACATATGCAGGAATCAAGAGAAGTGCACCCTCATTATTACTTCTACTCCTTGTTCTGTGACCCCTCATGAAAGTTTCTTTTCTATTTCCCACTTTGGCTGGGAAATCATCTAATCCTTCCAGCTCATTTTATTTCTAGTTCAAGTGGCCCCACAGATGCTTACCTTGTCTTTTGGAAAGGAAAAACTGGTTAATAGGATATTCACTAGGCACTTAAGTCTTTAAATGCTTACACCTATTTGACATGGCTAGGAAGAAGGAAATCTTTGTTCTCAAAATACCCATGAAAGAGGGGAGGGAGTAAAACAGAAAATACTCCAACTTATAATTTAAGAAATAATGTGGCACAAAAACAGACACGTAGATCACTGGAACAGAATAGAGAACACAGAAATAATCCCCCAACTCTATGGTCAACTATTGACAAAGCAGGAAAGAATATCCAATGGAAATAAGACAGTCTCTTCAACAAATGGTGTTGGGAAAATTGGACAGCCACATGCAGAAGAATGAAACTGGACCATTGCCTTACACCACAAACAAAAATAGATTCAGAATGGGTGAAAGACCTAAATGTGAACAGGAATCCATCAAAATCCTAGAGAAGAACGCAGGCAGCAATCTCTGTGACCTTGGCTGCAGCAACTTCTTACTAGACACATGTCTCTAAAGGCAAGATAAACAAAAGCAAAAATGAACTATTGGGACTTCATCAAGATAAAAAGTTTTTGCACAACAAAGGAAACAGTCAACAAAACTAAAAGGCAACCTACAGAATGGGAGAAAATATTTGCAAATGACATATCAGATAAAGGGCTTGTATCCAAGATCTATAAAGAACTTATCAAACTCAACACCCAAAAATTAAAACATCCAGTTAAGAAATGGGCAGAAGACATGAACAGATATTTCTCCAAAGAAAACATACAAATGGCCAACAAACACGTGAAAAATTGCTCCACATCACTCAGCATCAGGTAAGTACAAATCAAAACCACAATGAGATACCACTTCACTCAGGTCAGAATGGCTAAAATTAACAACTCAGGAAACAACAGATGTTGGCGGGGATGTAGAGAAAGGGGAACCCTCTTACACTGGGTTGGTGGGAATGCAAGCTGGTGCAGCCACTCTGGAAAATAGTATGAAGGTTCTTCAAAAAGTTAAAAATAGAGATACCCTATAACCCAGCAATTGCAATACTAGGTATTTATCCAAAGAATACGAACATAGTGATCTGAGGGGCACTTGCACCGCAATGTTTATAGCAGCAATGTCCACAATAGCCAAACTATGGAGGGAGCCCAGATGTCCATCAACAGATAAACAGATAAAGAAGAACTGGTATACATATACAATGGAATACTACTGCCATCTAAAAGAATGAAATCTTGCCATTTGCAACGACGTGGATAGAACTAGAGGGTATTATGCTAAGCAAAATAAGTCAGTCAGAGAAAGACAAATACCATATGATTTCACTCATATGTTAAATTTAAGAAACAAAACAGATGAACATAGAGAAGGGAAAGGAAAAATAAAATAAGATAAAAACAGAGAGGGAGCTAAATCATAAGAGACTCTAACTCTAGGGGACAAACTGAGGTTGCTGGATGGGAAGTAGGTGGGAGGATGGGGTAACTGGGTGATGGTCATTAAGGAGGGCACCTGACATAATGAGAACTGGGTGATGTATGCCACTGGTGAATCGCTGAATTCTACCTCTGAAACTAATAATATAGTAATGTTAATTAAATTGAATTTAAATAAAAATTAAAAAAATAAATAATGTTGCAACATAGCAATCTCTTATAGAATGCTGATCAAATGTTCAGGAGTAAACTAACACTGATTGATGGCAAGGCAGTATGCCAAGGGTATTCAATACATTATCTCATTTGTCCTTGCAACTGACCAATGAGGTAGTACCATTATTATTCCCATTTTATAGATGAGAGACTAAGGCTTGAATTCTCTTGGTATCCTCTTCTGCTAATATTCAAACTCTGACAGGCTGACTCTAGAACCCACCAATATAATAACCATACTTACTGCCCTAAGTAAAGCATCCTCCCGAATATCAGGCATACAGTAGGGACTTAATATATGGTAGATTTTAACACTACTATGGTCACTGTTCTTATTACACTTCCTAATGAGTAAGAAGCATAGCTGGTTTTAAGTCCGGTTCTAAATCTCTTTTTCCTGCCCTGACCTTCAAGTCGACTCCTGTGATCCCATCATCCTTTTTAATGACTTCTGTGATGGATTGGGGGGTGGTGTGTAATTTCAACCACCTGCCAGCTCCCACTGGTTAATAGCAGCTGCGGGAGTGTTGGCAAGAATCTGAAGACACATCAGAACTGGAGAGAAGGAGAACCATGGTTGGTTGGAATGTCTTTCATGGGCACGGTGGCAGGGACCGGTGGAGGGACCGGTGGCAACATGGTCACATGTTTGTCACTTCTGCCTACCACACTCACTATACTCTCATTACTCAGAGGCATCTAACCCCTGAGTCTATCCTACCCAACTCTTCCTCCATGCTCTGACTCTTCCTACCTTCTTTATAAGAAAGCTACTTCTTAACTAATTTAAGCCATTGCCATAAAGAGTGGGTCACAATTCCCAGAGGCACTGACTTTATAGTAGGGAATCAACTCCAGAGATGCTCTTCCCTAACCTACATTTTCTCATAGTTAAATGTCATGTACTCCAATGCGCCTGGGGAGGGGGGATGAGGAGGCATTGGGAAGAGAGGGAAATATTTGGAAGCAGCTAACATTTCCTTGTTACACCTACCCCCCCATCACACTGCATCCACTGTGGATGGAGCCTACTTTAGTAATAAATAGCTTGAAGCCCTCTAGCAAATCCCCAATAAACAGATTTTACTCTGTTTTACTTGGGGGTCTACCCTTATATTTGGACTCAAAATAGAATCAATTTTCTCTCCATAACTGAGATGATTTGGAAAACAGGTATTCTCTTACAGATAGGCCTAGTATGCTTTATTATGTGGTATAAACACAAAGCCTGATATTTTTTGAAATTTGCCCCTAAAGCCCCCAAAGGGGGGAAAAAGTGTGTGAAAATGACATGAATCAGAATAAGCTATAATACTCTGGAGGTACCGTCTGTCCTCAGCCTTGCTGTTTTGCACAAAAGCATCTAAAATTTATGCTCTTAGATTTGTCAGTTTAAAATTGTGAGCTGTGTGTTAGGCCAGCACAGTAAAATATTTAAGGCATCACTGTGGATGGGAGAGTGGAGGTGGGATTGTAATACATCAAGATCAAAGGCATTGTTCAGACTTTATAAATTCTGTAGAGATTTTTATCTTGCCTCATTTGTGAATTTTAAGAAGCTTGGCATAATATCTTCTTTTTTCTCCCCTTAGATATTTAGGAAGGACTACAAATTATATTGTTTTCCTGTCACTTTTGGAGACAAGCTGTCAATGAACAAGCTGTAAATGATATGATATCCTTAATAAATAAGTGTGGACAAATCACTTCATAATACAAGGTTAGGAAAAGAGGCAATAGGTGGTCGATGACTCACAGCAAATGGATAAGGAAGCTTGGGGACTCAAGAGTCTGTTCTCTAATACAGCAGTATTATTACAATTGCCTTCATTCTGAAGCACTGTAGATTTAACAATTTTGGCATCACAATCCACAATAATCTTAAAGGAAAAACATGACACTAAGTATTTAGGCTTCATTTAAACAAGTACTGATGTCATTCACTTACAGAACATCTGGGTGGCATAAAAGGATGCTATCAAATAGAATATTGAAAAAGGGGAGTCCACAATAAGGCACATTTTTTTTTTTTTTCCCAAGAGATGACATCCTGGGCAGGCTTTGCATTTTGCTTTTCTTTTCCACAAGCCAAAACCAAGAAGTCTTTAAGCCTGGGGAGCATGGCCAGTCCTTATATCCCTTAGCTATAAACTTGAAATGCACTTGATTAAATCATATGTGACTATATTATCACTTTTAAATATGTCAAGAGACCCTTGTGATTTGGTTTACGATCATTTTGGAGTAGAGTCAGCTGGTTCTATTGGACAGAGAAACTAATTGGGGGAAAATTCTTTCCTTCAAAGACTTATATAAGCCTATCTAATTGGCATATATTTGCTCAAAAAGGCACGCCTGACATAACATTTTTAAGAGGCAGTTTTTATAATAGGGGTAGTGCTTGCTACATGCTCTTCTATTTCAACACATGTACATGGAAAGAAGCCTGTGGCCCTGTTAGAACTGAAGGCTGAAGGCCAGCCAACATCTTGGGTAAAAGAATATTCAAGCAACTTACCAACTTGGGTTTCTGATTAGTTATCAGTTATCAGAACTATTTTATGTTTTCCTCTGCTCCTTATCATTAATTGCATCTATTATTGAAGTTGTGATACATATCTAAGGAGTCTTTATTTATTCCAGGCACTCTGCTATGTGCCAGGAATGTCATGGGGGCGTTACTCTCAGAGGGCTGACAATCTAGTGAGGGAATGTTTTACTCAGTACCTTACTCCAGCCATTTTGTTACAAACATGATCCCCAGTTGTGAAGGGCAAGACCTCTATGCATTTAATCCTTCTTGAGCTCCTGCTGTGTGCAAGGCACCAGAAAAATGTATGAATTTCAAGTATATGCTTATAAAATCCAAGGCCAGCATTCACCATCAGTTTTGTTCTCAACAGAATATCAGCATCTTACTTGATAAATGGATGTGTTCTTAACAGACATGGGCCACCAGCAACAAGAAGTCTCTGATGATGGCAGTCTACATTGTTCTGAGCCAGAAGTCTGTGTATTCACAGCCTGCTAAGGGGGAAGAGGCCATGCTGGAGCATAGGCTGCCCCCAGTCCTTGGTAAAAGAGGTTGAGTTGAAGCATCTGGCTGGACAGTATGGAAGAACAAGCAATTGTGGGAAGTAGCACATATGCATTTGCTTCCATTCCCTGGCTGGTTTGATTCTTTATCTTTCCATCCTCTGGAAACACGTATTTTTCCTCCTAACAGACTAAACAGGAGAGATGATGGAAAAAGAAACTGTCTTTATAAGTCATACCAAAGAACAGTGGCTGCTTTTAAAACCCATTCCATCTCAGAAAACATGCGCTATTATGAAACCCTGCTACATTTCTCCACCAAAGATTATCAAGATGTGGGTGGAGCTGAGGGAACTAAAGAGTTGATTGTGAAAAGTCCACAAAGATAATGCCAAGGCGTCCTTTCAATCACTTGGTACCAAAAGCACAACTTCTACCCTCTATTACATGCGTAGATCCAAGAAATATTTTGACACTCAGAGTGGCCATATTTTAAAAATGAGTACCTATACGCTGGTGAAAGCAACAGATCATACAATTCATTTCGAAGGCTTTTTGGCAGTATCTACTAAGGTCAGGACAAATATGACCCAGCAATTTTCCTCCCAGGTACATATTCAATAGTAATGAATGTACATCTTTACAAAAATATGTGTACAAGAATGTTCACAGCAGCATGCCCAATGACCATCAAGAGTAAATGGGGGGGCACCTGGGTGGCTCAGTCCATTAAGCTTCTGCCTTCCACTCAGGTCATGATCCCAGACTCCTGGGATTGAGCCCCACGCCAGGCTCTCTGCTCAGCAGGGAGCCTGCTTTTCCCTCTCCTTCTGCCGCTCCTGCTGTTTGTGCTCTCTCTCTCTCTCTCAAATAAAGATATAAAATATTTTTTTAAAATGTAAATGGATTAATAGGTGATATTCTCACAATAGACTATTATATGCCAGCAAGGACAAAAGAACCATAGCCACATTCAACAACATGGATGAATCTCAAAAACAAAATGTTAAATAAAGGAAGCTAGACACCAGTTAGTACACACTATATATAAATTTCAAAAAATAAGCAAGAACTATTGTGAGGTGTAAGAGTAATGGTTCCCCTTCAGGTGGTGGGAACTGGAAGGGGATAACAAGGGGCTTCTGGAAGGCTACAATGTCCTTGAAATGGGTGCTGTTTGTATGGGCATGTTTACTTCATGAAAATTCATTGAGCTGTACACTGATGATTTGTACTTTTTTCTGTATGTATGCTATACTTCAAAAGTTATCATAAAAAAGTGGTAGGCCACTATGAGCTATCTTATAAATCAAGAACAGTCAGTATTAAGTAGCTTAAGTGTCTTTTGTTATTAACTAATCAACTATGCATTGTGCACCAACATCTGCTTGGCACTATTATGCTTTAGAGAGAATTTTTTTTTTTTAAAGTACAACACATGGGCCCTTCCCTAGGTAAGTGTAAAATTTAATTGGGATGACAAGCCAAATGAACCTATTAGAAAATTTCCCATGTTAACATAAAGTTCAAGCACCAACAACTATGTTTGGAAAAAAATCGTCAGAGTTTAGATAAGACAGACAGAGGCCTGGCTCTCTCCAGCCGGTGACTAACATCTGCTAACATCACTCCATCCCTACTTTGGTGGCATTTCCTTGAGAAGCCTTTCCTGACTCACGTCTGTTCTATACTCCCATAATGTCCCAAAACAATGCTGGGTAGTCCACATCATGATGAGTTTAATTAATCATATATTATATTGTTTATTGTACATCTCTACATGTGTCAGAAATAGTTCTGTTAACATCTATATCCCTGGGCCTAGCTCAGACTCAGAAAATTTGCTTGAATAAATAAGAGGGGGAAACACATGAGCTGACAATATGAATAAAGACTTTACAAAGGGGCTTAATTTAAGCTAGATTTTGAGTGATGTATAGGAAAGTGAATAATAACTGAGAAATAGGGAATGTCTTAAACTGTTTCCATGTGAGTCTCCTTTAATTATCACAATAACCCTATGCTACTGGCATGTGATTCCTAGTTAATTCATCCTTGTCTAATATTCAGAGAGGCTAAGTAACTTGCTCCAACTCAAAGTTGGTGAGTGACCAAAACTGGAAAATTTAAAATGTTCAGTGCTTCAACTTAGGCTCATTTTAGGAAAAAAGAAGGCAGCTTAGCACATATAGATGTGTTCATCCGGATCAATAGAACTCCCATACTATTATATGCATTATTTGGGCCCTGAGAGACCTTTGAGTGGAGACTGTTTCGTTCCATTAAGCAAACAGTAGGACATTTTTGTTTTGTTTTTAAAGAAGGCCAAATGATTTCTCTACAGGCTTAATCCATTTGACCATATAAATCCAAGCCAATTGTTAAGTCTTAAAATTGTCTTGTTCATATCTGAAATGGAGACATTTGGGTATAAAATCAATATAAGCAATCAAAGTGCATTTCTCAAATAAAATCTAGGAGGACTGCAGCAAGGAGAGGGTTGGCAGGTGAGGCCAGAATGACGGACCCTGATCTGGCAGGTGGTCAGGTTCTGGATCTTACTACTAAGTGTGCTCTCAATTCCCCTCCCACCACCCCACCTGTAGGCTGCATGTATATTTCCAAGTGCCTGGGTGTTTTTGCACACATATGGCATAGATAATGCCCACCATCTCCTCACTATCCAGCAAATCAATATATACACATTGAAGTCTTTCATTTCAGCTGAAAACCATCAAATGGTTTCTCTACAGATTACAAGTTTGTGCCCAACCATGCTGCATGAGTTAGCTTTTGCTGCCTAACAAATCATTCCAGAACTCAGTAGCTGAAAGTATTTTTTTAATCTGCCTTAGTCTATAAGGCACCTGGGAGTTTCTTCTGGTCTTGTTTAGACCTGGGTTCTGGGTTCATTCATACATGTTTTGTCAGCTGGCAGGTCAGCAGGGATGGGCTGATCTAGTGTGGCCTTACTCCTACGACTAGCTGTTAGCTGGGGTGGTCCCCCAGCAGGCTAACCTGGGCTCGATCACAGAGTAGTGGCAGGGGTCCAAGAGAGTGAATGGAAGTTTGCAAGTCCTTTTAAGGCCAGTGCTTCCACTGTATTTTGTTGGCAAAAGCAAGTCATAAGGCCAGACCAGCTTTAAGAGGAAGTAGAATAGACTTCATCTTTTGATGGAAGGGACAGAAAGGCCACATTGTCCAGTATGTAAATATGGGGAGAGGGGGGACTTAGAGATAATTTTTTTTAATCAATCTATCACAGAAATGAAATGGAGGGATTGGTCAAGTGTCACTTGGGCCGTTAGAGGCAAAGATCAATTCAGGGTCCCAAGCTACAACCATGCTTCCTCCACCATACTGTGTGTTTTGTTTAGATTGTGACTTGAGGCCCTGTGCACATTGACACAGTGTTGGCTGAGTATAAAGAGAAGAATGCAAATGGTGCTTGTTTCTCCTTCATGTCATCAGGTTTGACTGTTGAAGTTAAAAAAAAAAAGTATTTTTTAACAGGTAATATGAAAAAACATCATGAGGATAATTAACACTCACATCTTTAGATCAAAAATAAAGGAACTAAATTGCCAGAACTCTGAGGAGTCTGATAAATTGACAAGCCAGGCTTTCCAAAAACTTAGCTGTAAGAAAGCCAAAGTAACTTCTCATCTACAGTAAGGATGGTATGGTAGGCAGAATAATGGCCCCCAAAAATGTCCACATTCCATTCCTCAGAATCTGTGACTATGTTACCTTACATGGCCAAAAGGACTTTACAAATCTGATTTAGGGCCTGGCCCTTGGACTTTGCAATGGGGAGTTATTTTGGATTATTTGGGTGGGCCCAATCTAATCACACGAGTCCTTAAAAGTAAAAGAGGAAGCCAGAAAGATGGGTCAGAGAGAAATGGCCTGAGAAAGACTCAATCTTCCCGTAACTGGCTTTGAAGATGGAAGGAGGGAGCTATCAGCTAAGAAATGTAGCAACTTCTAGAAGCTCAGAACACTCCTCAGCTTATAGCCAGCAGGAAAACAAAGATCTCAAACCCACAACCTCAAGGAATTAGACTCTGCTAACAATCTAACAGGGCAGGAAACCATTTTTTTCCTAGAACATCCAAAAAGGAAGGGAGCTTGCTGACATTTTATCTTAGTCTTGACTGCTGATCTTGACTCTATGAAACTATATTGGATTTCTGATCTACAGAACTATAAGATAATTAGTGTGTGTTGTTTTAGGTCTCTAAATTTGTGGTAATCTGTATGGCGGCAATAGAAAACTGATACAGATAATAAGCCATAAAATATATCCCTTCTATTGATAGACAATTAAGTTATTTCCAATTTTCCATTATTACAATGCTGCAAATTAACCTTCTATATTCATATTTAGGTATATATGATGCAAGTGATTAGTTAGAATGCATTCCCCCCCAAACTGAATTCTGTATCAAAGAACATGGAAAGTTTTAGGTTTAGCTGGAGACTCCAAAATTTCCTCATGACAGTCATTACCTACCTACACTCCTATAAACAGTGTGTTTGACTGCATTTTGTCCCTCACCTTCCTCAGCACTGGACATTATCATTCTTGTTAACTTTTTGCCAGCATGATAGGTGAAATGTTTTCTTATTATTTGATTTTGTATGACTAGTGAGTTCTTTTCATATAATTACTGCCCCTTGCTGCATCTTTTGTAAATTCGTGTATCAAGCTCATTGCCTTCTGCTCTGTAATTTAGCTGTTTTTAAACTCTCTTTTCCCATGAAGCAAATCATCAGTGAATCCCCTCTTATCACAGAGATGAAAACTCACGCCCATGTTTTAATCAGCATTCACGCTCAGCTCTATGACCAGTGCATCCCCCACACTGTGCTTTCCTCACTTCCAAGCATCACCTGTCACCTTCTTTCTAGCTCCTCTGCTGCCTTCCTGGTTCTGACTCCCCTTACTTATCAACAAATGGCTCTCCCTGCCCCATTGCTCTCCCACTACCCAAGTCCCCTTCTTAAGTGAAAATTCTGATCCCATTGATCCTCTGCTCAGAAAACCTCAACAATGGCTGTGCCGGCAGAGATAGGATATTCCTAGTGTGGCCTCAAAGGCCTCCCCTTTATGGAGCGACCCCTACTACACTGCCTCCCAGCCTGACTCTCTCTCTCTCTTCTCTTACTTCCTGAGATTCTGCTTTTGCCATTTCCCAAGTGGTGAATGCCCTTACTACCATTCAAAATCCTTCCTGTGCTTTTCAAGGAACATTTCAAATTTCCTCTTCATATAGGAAACTATTTTTCCCCACCAAAATTTATTATTAAAAGTTTTTAACATACAGAAAAGTTGGAAGAATTGTACAGAGAACCCCCATATGTCTCACCTTGTTTTTATCATTAACACTTTACTGTATTTACTTTGTCATTTATCTAACCATCCATCCACCCATATATCTTATTTTTTATGCATTTCAAAGTGAATTGCAGACTTTAGTACATTTCTCCCTAAATACTGCAGTGGCATATCATTAACCATAGTTCAATATTCATCTATAGTTTCCTTTGGAGATAAAATTTGCATGCAATGAAATGCTCACATCTAAAGTTATATCATGTGTTGAGTTTGTCAAGTGCATACACCTGTGTAACCCAAACCTTACCAAGATAGAAGACAGAAAGTGGCCTTTATACAGGCACCTGGTAGAGCATCCAACTCTTGATCTCAGGGTCATGAACTCAAGCCCCACACTGGGTGTGGATCCTACTTTAAAAAAAAGAAAGGAGCCTTTATACCCTTAACCAGTCATGTCCACACCCCAGACAAAACCACTGCTCTCATTTTTTTAACTATTGATGAATTTTGCCTGTTCTAGAACATTACATTAATTGAGTTATATAATACATATACTTTTGAGTCAGTCTTCTTTTGCTCAGAAAAACGCTTTGTCAAATGGCCTTGCATAGGAATAACGTGTTCGTCGTCTTACTCCTCCTACTGAATAGCTAACTCTATGAGGCCGGAGCTCTGCCATGCACATTTCTGAATGCACTGCCTTGTCGAGTACCCAGCCTTACATATAATAGGGATTCAATATGCCCTTGCCAAGGTGGGGAGGAGACTTCCTAAGAGAATCTGGAATATTAAAGAAAACACACTTCCTGTATTGTGTTAGGTTGAATTGAAGTGGAGTTCTTACATTTGGTGAAAAGTATGTAACAAATATCTGCTTTTCATAGTTGTCTCTTCTCTTTCTGTAAAGGAGACAGAAGAGTGGGTTCCTTAATGCGTCCTCAGAGCAGCTGCATTATGTGGCAGAAAGCAATTCCCATGTGCAAACTGGCAGAACTCGTTATACCCTTTAGAATCCCTCTAACAAACATGGATAGAGAATGTGCCTGGTCAAGATCAGGGTCTTAAACAGAAATCTTGAGTAAAGCCTTTAAGTGTGGATGGAAAAGAGAGGCCTCAATAAATGTTCAACTATTAAAACTAGGATCTCCATTTCTTACAATTCTTATGGGAAATTTCTACAATAGTGATAAAAATAATAATCATAATTCTGTGTTAGGCTTACTTTGGAGGATTGGCTTTGTGCATAAAAATGTGCTGGGAGGTTTGAAATATATAAAAATACAGTAAACAGTTCTCACATTTGACATCCAGGAGCTTGGGGTCTCAGGGGACAAAACGGTCATTGAAAAAAGCACAATGCCATGTGGGGTCTGCCTCATGACCTACAGGAATTTATTTACCTTCCAAAAGGTACCCAAATCAGAGTCCGTCAGTTTTTTCTTGGTGTAATAATGGGTAATTACTCAACATGATTGAGGAAAAGGTGAACTGCTTTTTTTCTAAAAAGAGTCATATATTTATTGACCATAAAATTCCTACTGCAGTAGTTGCCTCTGTTTCCCTTGTAGGACTTCGTGGCTAGGATTAACATTAGCCTCATCATTTGATAATCATAAAGCACATTTAGAGCCAGCAAACCAAGCATGACCAATTTTCATCTCTGGTGCTTAAAAGAGCTCTGTATTTCTGTTCGAATGGTTCCATTGGCTATTTTTTTCTTAATTGACAGTTCTGATTCCCTTTCCACTTTGCTCCATGCCCTCTTCTGACATTATGTATCATGTTGTGGCTTTCGTTCTATAGCTTTGCATTTAAAGAGAGAGCAACTTTCCCAAAGGAAGCCTCTGCAGCAGCTACTGTTGGAATATATCCTGGAGGATGGGCCAGACTTTAAAACAGAACATCATTCACTGCATCCAAGAAAATTATTCATGGGGGCTTTCACAGAGGGAACTCACAGGGAAGCATGATTCTCTCTGTTCTCCTAATGTTGTTTTTTGAAATCTTCATGTTTGTGCAGTCATATTCACTAGGAATCAAAGTGATGTGCCATCCTGGTTAATTTCTCCATGCAGAAAGCAGTAGAGATTTCTAGGGCACTGCCTCTAGTAGGCAGTGAGGAATCCCTAACTCAACTTGGTACTTTTCCCCACTGAGTAAATGATTCCTCCGAATAGTTAATAAGGTGTTGAATTCTGCACAGAAAGAAATGCTAATGCCTCTGCCAAATACCTACAAATATCAGCTCAATCTTTAGTAGTTGGAATCTGACATAAATCCTCCGAATGTATTAAAGTCAGCTGTGGTAGCTGCCAGAGAGGCTTGTTATGTTGACCTTGGGCAAAGACTTACCTGACAGCAATTCAATAGAAATATGGGTGCCAAGACACTGTATTTTTATAAAGAAGACAATGAAGAAGCTGTTTAAGCATTTACTGCTCTACAACATAAAAGCAGGATTCAGGCTCCCATGTATGAGCCACATTCCAGTGAGACCCCGAGAGAGACAGATATTATGTGAAGATCAGAGAGGGACATCTAACTGCCCATTATTGTTCACCTCACCGTGGGGGCTAAAAGTGCCTAATGAGTTTGTGTTCCTTCCAACAGAGTTTAATTGCCACAAATGGTGATATTTTGGTATAATATGGGCAGAAGATAATGTCTCTAAAGTTTCTCACAGAATCCAGCTGTAGGAATATATTGAATTAAATCAATAGAGGTTTCCCAACGAGGATTAACTGGTAGAACTGAAATCCCCTGCATAAAACATGAAAGAAAAAGGGTATCATTTGCAAAAGAGTGAAAGACCTACTTCTCTTTCAAATACCAGTTAAAAATTGTCAAGACCAAGCACAATAATGTTGAAATAATGTGTTTGAAATATTAGGTTAAATATAATTAAAATTAATTTTACTAGTTTCTTTTTGCTTTTTAAATGTGGCTACTAGAAAATTTAAAATTGCATATGTGGACTACAGTGTATTTCTCAAGGACAATGCTTCTAATGGCTTTTAGCCTACTATTCAGATTGAAAGAGCAAATCCTCACTATGGCTTACAAGGTTCTACATGATCTGGACCTTGATCAACCACCTGTCCTAGGATCCTTCACTTGTACACGCCACTGTAGCCACACTCACCTTCTTGCTATGTCCTGAAAACATAAACCTCATCCCCCTCTCAAGGCTTTTGCATATGCCATTCTCTCTATTCTCTCTAGAATGCACTTTTCTGGATTTTCTCATTTGTTACTCCTTTACTTCATTTAAGTGAAGGATTGCTACTCTTCTGACATCTTCTTGTTCACTCTACCAGAAATAAACCCCCATCTTCCTGATGCTCAATAGCCTGCTATTTTCCCCTCATATTTATTACCATCAGGCTTTTTGTTATATATTTATTTTACATTATTTTTTGTTTCATTTATTGTTTAATGTTTTGTTTATTTTCAGTATCTCCTTCTAGAAGGTAAGTGCCATTAAAGAATGGACAGTAGTGTGCTGTATCCAGCTTGCATCAGGTCACCAGAGCCAACTCTTAAATTTCTAGGAATTTTGAGAGTTGGTTTTAAAATATAGTCATTATTAAATTATGTAAGTTTATAATTAAGTGAATTATATTGAAAAAAATAACAAATAATAGTAATTACTTTTTTAATTGCTATTTTTTTTCATTTTATTCTTATCCATGCTCTGAAAGTTATTTAAATCTATTGTATTTATAGGATGGAAACTATATAATGGTGTACTACTACCCATTTTTTACCAGTGTATGTTGGTAGCTTAAAATTGGCCATCGTGGATGTATTTACACCATGGAAATTGGCAAATTCCTCAAATCAGGGCTGTCTTCTTGGTGGGTTGGAGGAAGTCCTTAAACATTACCAGCACACAATTGGGCAGGACCTTGCATTTTCACGGCTACTCTCCCTGTGCCTGTAGGAACAGTATCTAACCCATGCTGCTGAAGAAATACTGATTTAATGGATGGGATTTCATGGAAAGGGCAGAACTCTGTGGGCTGAAATCATTCAAGAAGATCTGAAGAAGGAAAAATATATCTTAAAGTTTTGGAAAATTTAGAAGCCATATAGGAGTGGGATGTGTATGCTTGTGTTTATGTGTGTGTATGAATGTATGCACACACACGTGCACATTTTTGGTCAAAGCAAACATCTAAGCAAAGGGATGAGGCATTTAAAATAAATTTAGAGGGGTACCTGGTTGGCTTAGTTGGTTAAGTCTCCGACTCTTGATTTCTGCTCAGGTCATGATCTCGGGGTCATGAGATCGAGCCCATGTCAGGCTCTGTGCTCAGCTCAGAGTCTGCTTGGGATTCTCCCTCTCCCTCTCCCTCTGCCTCCTGCCCTCCATTCACTCTAAATAAATATATGCATAAATAAATAAGTAAATATTTTTAAAAATAATGAATTTAGAGGCTGTGAATGGAACCATTTTTAGTTCAGAAAGGAAGAGAAGGATGAGCTTGATTTCTACAGCCTGATGCTGGGATTTTAGCAAAGCTCTAGGTTTCTGAGCACATTAACACATATGGACCCATGCCTGTCTTACTGGTGCCATGATCCTTGAATCCGTCCAGATGTGGTCTGACTGCCTTTTCTCCTCCCCATCCTGGGAAGGCCACCTGAATGTGCCAGTAGGCAAGCACTCGGGCCCAGGGTTTGCAATTCCTTGCAGGTTGCTTGCTTTTAGCTCATCCGTATGTACTCTGCCCACCTGTTAATTCATGTAGATGTTTTAGAAGCTGTGAAATATTATTCTTTCAGACTTGAAAGAATGGGGGCCCAGGCAACTCTGTGTTACATTCAAAAGCTCACATCTCCTCTGCATCAGTTTTCAGGCCCTTTATTTCCAGGGATAGGAGTGTGGAAGAACAATCCCAGCCTTTGTCTCCAGGCTTTGTTCATTGCATCAGGTAGACCCATAGTCAGTCCAGAATCATTCAGAGCCCTGCCACCAAGAAAGAAGCAGCTAAAACTTCTTGGGGTGAAAATTCCAGAAAACCCAAATCAAACTGGCATACCAAAAAGAGAACATCATAGAACAGAGCTTGCTTCTGGCGCAGCTTGATCTGTGCCTCATATGATACCACCAGGACCAGTTTCACCTTCCACATGTCTCTTACTTTCTCTTAAATAACAAAGTTCCATTTGAAAGCTTTACTTTCAAATGCTTCCCTCACAGACTGAAGTTGACTATGGCTTTTCCAGCCCATACATTTTCTGAGCTTCAAATCTCATAGAAAAGGGTGAGAATTTCTCTCCTTAAAGTCTCAGGGGAAGAAACAATTATAATAACTAATACTCGAATACTTTTAATTTGGGATTTATTACATAAGTACATTACATATAATAACCCCTTTTATGTTTATATCTTCATGGTACTTAGCTCATTCCTATTTCAGAAATAAACTGAGTTTGAGACACATTAAATAACATTCCAATAGTGACTGGCTGAGAGGGAACTCAAAGCCAGGTACCTGCTTCCCAGTGATTGGGACCCTTTATTATATCACGTGACTTCCCGGAAGGCTGCTTGTATGTATTTCATTGGCTCTGATTAGGCCAAGTGCACCAATCCCTGGACCAATCCCTATGGCCATGAGTCACTCAGCCCTGAGCTGTATGTGGCATTCTGAAGCAGAAATGCCCCACCTTGTGTACCTGGCTTGGTGGGATAGGGGGCTTCTGCAGAGTTATTGCTTGAATAGGATGATAGCTGCAGTGTTGGCTACAAAGGAATCTCAAGCCACCTGGGGCTCTGTTCTCCCTTGGTGATTTTCTCTGGGCAGAATGGGGTCACTCTACCTCTCCCCACCCACCTCTCCCTCCCACTCCCCTCCCTGGACATACAGAGACAAAGTTTCCCTATGCTCTGGCCATGATTTCCTGAAGCTCTGGGCAGTGGGAGTGGACCAGTCCCACCTGCAGAATGATGAACCTGAACAGGCAGGATCCTCCATGCCCTTGGAAATGGGAGCCCTCCATGGCCATGCTGAACGGTTGTTCCATCCCAGTGTAGGAGCTATTTTTTCTGTCTGACAGCCCTGCCTGCAGGGCTTGGTGCTCCCAGCCACAGTGCGGGCATTTGAGAACGCACTGAAAGAAGCCATTTCTGCTAAGCTTTTGAGAGATGTGTGGTGATAAACTAGAAGTGGAAATCAACACTCTGAGAAATGAGGGTGTCACATTTTCACCAAATACAGCACCGGTGGTGGGGTGAGGGGCACAGAAACGACCCCTCTGGCTGTCCAGACCTTTCCATCTTGTCAGCTTAATGAATTTGAGCACCAAAGCCTGCTGGCAGTTGTCTGTGTTCAGAGTGAGACAGTGATGTAATCCTGATTAAAATAGTTAGTAAGGTTATCTCTTTGTCTTCAATCATTTCCTGGTGAGAAGATTCTCTAAGCAGAACTCATTAGAGCTGTTCCTTTGCAGTTACTGAAATTACCCGGTTTTGAAATTACTCAGAATTTTCAAGAAGCAAACTCATTTCAAGTCATTATTTCTGAATGTTATGGACTACAGTATGAAAAAATTGTTTTTATTATTATTTTTTTAAGCCAAAGATCTAGTCCAATCAGGAGGGTTTGAACACTTACTCTGGTATCTAAATTCCACTCATTTTAGTTTATTTTAGGATGGAATTTTTGCAGGCACATAAAGGAAGACAGAGACTATTTGGGTCTCCATCAGAGATAGTAAATGAAGACAAATTTATTCTAATCTGTTATAGGAGAATAATTCAGTTGAATCCAGTACGACAAACATTCATTATGTACCTTCTGTGTTGTGGTTAGTGGAGTATTTAAGACACAAAAACAAAAGAGCACTGTTAGTAGCTTGAGCTGTTAAGGGTAAAGACTCTGGGATCCCACTGGAAGCTACAAATCTCAGCCCCAACATTCACCACCTTTGTCATCGGGGTTAACTAAAATCTCTAATTTTCTGTTTCTTAATAGGCAGAACAGGGATAAATGTAATACTTTCCTTACAGGGTTAATATAAGGAGTAAAAAGAAAATCTGTAAGAAGTATTCAGAAGCATATCTGGTGCATAGGAAGGATCCAGTGGGTGTCTGATCAAGGAGCTCAAATGAACATAAAACTAAGTAAAAGAACTTTCTGTTTGAAGTTTGACAAAGTATATGGACCACTATCTAGTCAGGGTCTGCCAACAAATTATATTTTATTTCAGGTGATCTTAATGATCTCAGGGCCTGCTTCCATTAGAACACCTGGAAAAACAGAAATTACATCCAGGTTTATATGGGAATTTATCACATGTGGCCAAGATTGCATTTTTCCTTCTTCTTTTATCCAAATACAATTAATATACATTATTATGTTAGTTTCAGGTGTATAATATACTGTGCATAATATGATTCAACAATTCTATACATTTCTCAGTACTCCTCAAGATAAGTGGAATCTTAATCCCCTTTATCTATTTCACCCATCCCTCCCAAACACCTCCTACTGGCAACCACCGATTTGTTCTCTGTATTTAAGAATCTGTTTGGTTTTTTTTCTTTTTTCTTTTTTATTGTTATGTTAATCACCATACATTACATCATTAGTTTCAGATGTAGTGTTCCATGATTCATTGTGCATAACACCCAGTGCTCCATGCAGAACGTGCCTTCTTTAATACCCATCACCAGGCTAACCCATCCCCCTACCCTCCACCCCTCTAGAACCCTCAGTTTGTTTTTCAGAGTCCATCATCTCTCATGGTTCATCTCCCCTTCCAAATCCCCCCCTTCATTCTTCCTCTCCTGCTATCTTCTTCTTTTTCTTTTTTCTTAACATATTTTGCATTATTTGTTTCAGAAGTACAGATCTATGATTCAACAGTCTTGCACAATTCACAGCGCTCACAATACCACATACCCTACCCAATGTCTATCACCCAGCCACCCCATCCCTCCCACCCCCCACCACTCCAGCAACCCTCAGTTTGATTCCTGAGATTGAGAATTCCTCATATCAGTGAGGTCATATGATGCATGTCTTTCTCTGATTGACTTATTTCACTAAGCATAACACCCTCCAGTTCCATCCATGTCGTTGCAAATGGCAAGATCTCATTCCTTTTGATGGCTGCATAATATTCCATTGTGTATATATATCACTTCTTCTTTATCCATTCATCGGTCGATGGACATCTTGGCTCTTTCCAGACTTTGGCTATTGTGGACATTGCTGCTATAAACATTGGGGTGCACGTACCCCTTCAGATCCCTACCTTTGTATCTTTGGGGTAAATGCCCAATAGTGCAATTGCTGGATCATATAGTAGCTCTATTTTCTTTTTTTTTTTTCTTTTTTTTATTTTTTTATTGTTATGTTAATCACCATATATTACATCATTAGTTTTTGGTGCAGTGTTCCATGATTCATTGTTTGTTCATAACACCCAGTGCTCCATGCAGAACGTGCCCTCCTCAATACCCATCACCAGGCTGACCCATCCCCCTATCCCCCTCCCCTCTAGAACCCTCATTTTGTTTTTCAGAGTCTATCATCTCTCATGGTTCGTCTCCCCCTCTGACATACTCCCCTTTTCTTCCTCTCCTGTTATCTTCTTCTTTTTCTTTTTTCTTAAAATATGTTGCGTTATTTGTTTCAGAAGTACAGATCTGTGATTCAACAGTCTTGCACAATTCACAGCGCTCACCGTAGCACATACCCTCCCCAATGTCTATCACCCAGCCACCCCATCCCTCCCACCCCCAACCACTCCAGTAACACTCAGTTTCTTTCCTGAGATTAAGAATTCCTCATATCAGTGAGGTCATGTGATACATGTCTTTCGCTGATTGACTTATTTCACTCAGCATAACACCCTCCAGTTCCGTCCACGTCGTTGCAAATGGCAAGATCTCATTCCTTTTGATGGCTGCATAATATTCCATTGTGTATATATACCACATCTTCTTTATCCATTCATCTGTCGATGGGCATCTTGGCTCTTTCCACAGTTTGGCTATGGTGGACATTGCTGCTATAAACATTGGGGTACAAGTACCCCTTCGGGTCCCTACATTTGTATCTTTGTGGTAAATACCCAGTAGTGCAATTGCTGGATCGAACGGTAGCTCTAATTTCAACTGTTTGAGGAACATCCATACTGTTTTCCAGAGTGGTTGCACCAGCTTGCATTCCCACCAACAGTGTAGGAGGGTTCCCCTTTCTCCACATCCCCGCCAACATCTGTCGTTCCCTGACTTGTTAATTTTAGCCATTCTGACGGGTGTGAGGTGGTATCTCATTGAGGTTTTGATTTGGATTTCCCTGATGCCAAGCGATGTTGAGCACTTTTTCATGTGCCTGTTGGCCATTTGGATGTCTTCTTTGGAGAAATGTCTGTTCATGTCTTCTGCCCATTTCTTGATTGGATTATTTGTTCTTTGGGTGTTGAGTTTGCTAAGTTCTTTATAGATTTTGGATACTAGCCCTTTATCTGATATGTCATTTGCAAATATTTTCTCCCATTCTGTCGGTTGTCTTTTGGTTTTGTGGACTGTTTCTTTTGCTATGCAGAAGCTTTTTATCTTGATGAAATCCCAATAGTTCATTTTTGCCCTGGCTTCCCGTGCCTTTGGCGATGTTTCTAGGAAGAAGTTACTGTGGCTAAGGTCGAAAAGGTTGCTACCTGTGTTCTCCTTTAGGATTTGGATGGACTCCTGTCTCACGTTTAGGTCTTTCAACCATTTGGAGTCTATTTTTGTGTGTGGTGTAAGGAAATGGTCCAGTTTCATTCTTCTGCATGTGGCTGTCCAATTTTCCCAACACCATTTGTTGAAGAGACTGTCTCTTTTCCATTGGACATTCTTTCCTGCTTTGTCAAAGATAAGTTGACCATAGAGTTGAGGGTCCATTTCTGGGCTCTCGATTCTGTTCCATTGATCTATGTGTCTGTTTTTGTGCCAGTACCATACTGTCTTGATGATGACAGCTTTGTAATAGAGCTGGAAGTCCGGAATAGTGATGCCGCCAGCTTTGCTTTTCTTTTTCAGTATTCTTCTGGCTATTCTGGGTCTCTTCTGGTTCCATACAAATTTTAGGATTATTTGTTCCATTTCTTTGAAAAAAGTGGATGGTATTTTGATGGGGATTGCATTGAATGTGTAGATTGCTCTAGGTAGCATTGACATCTTCACAATGTTGATTCTCCCAATCCATGAGCATGGAACGTTTTTCCATTTCTTTGTGTCTTCCTCAATTTCTTTCATGAGTATTTTATAGTTTTCTGAGTACAGATCCTTTGCCTCTTTGGTTAGATTTATTCCTAGGTATCTAATGGTTTTGGGTGCAATTGTAAATGGGATCGACTCCTTGATTTGTCTCTCTTCTGTCTTGTTGTTGGTGTATAGGAATGCCACTGATTTCTGTGCATTGATTTTATATCCTGCTACTTTACTGAATTCCTGTATGAGTTCTAGCAGTTTTGGGGTGGAGTCTTTTGGGTTTTCCACATACAGTATCATATCATCTGCAAAGAATGAGAGTTTGACTTCCTCTTTGCCGATTTGGATGCCTTTGATTTCTTTTTGTTGTCTGATTGCTGTGGCTAAGACTTCTAATACTATGTTGAATAGCAGTGGTGAGAGTGGACATCCCTGCCGCGTTCCTGACCTTAGGGGAAAAGCTCTCAGCCTTTCCCCATTGAGAATGATATTCGCTGTAGGTTTTTCATAGATGGCTTTTATGATATTGAGGTATGTACCCTCTATCCCTATACTCTGAAGAGTTTTGATCAAGAAAGGATGTTGTACTTTGTCAAATGCTTTTTCTGCATCTATTGAGAGGATCATATGATTCTTGTTCTTTCTTTTGTTAATGTATTGTATCACGTTGATTGATTTGCGGGTGTTGAACCAGCCTTGCAGCCCAGGAATAAATCCCACTTGGTCGTGGTGAATAATCCTTTTAATGTACTGTTGGATCCTATTGGCTAGTATTTTGGTGAGAATTTTTGCATCCATGTTCATCAAGGATATTGGTCTGTAATTCTCTTTTTTGATGGGGTCTTTGTCTGGTTTTGGGATCAAGGTGATGCTGGCCTCATAAAATGAGTTTGGAAGTTTCCCTTCCATTTCTATTTTTTGGAACAGTTTCAGGAGAATAGGTATTAATTCTTCTTGAAATGTCTGATAGAATTCCCCTGGGAAGCCATCTGGCCCTGGGCTTTTGTTTCTTGGGAGATTTTTGATGACTGTTTCAATTTCCTTAGTGGTTATAGGTCTGTTCAGGTTTTCTATTTCTTCCTGGTTCAATTTTGGTAGTTGATACATCTCTAGGAATGCATCCATTTCTTCCAGGTTATCTAATTTGCTGGCATAGAGTTGCTCATAATATGTTCTTATAATTGTTTTTATTTCTTTGGTGTTGCTTGTGATCTCTCCTCTTTCATTCATGATTTTGTTGATTTGGGTCATTTCTCTTTTCTTTTTGATCAGTCTGGCCAGGGTTTATCAATCTTGTTAATTCTTTCAAAGAACCAGCTTCTAGTTTTGTTGATCTGTTCTACTGTTCTTTTGGTTTCTATTTCATTGATTTCTGCTCTGATCTTTATGATTTCTCTTCTCCTGCTGGGTTTAGGCTTTATTTGCTGTTCTTTCTCCAGCTCCTTTAGGTGTAGGGTTAGGTTGTGTATTTGAGACCTTTCTTGTTTCTTGAGAAAGGCTTGTATTGCTATATACTTTCCTCTCAGGACTGCCTGTGCTGTATCCCAAAGATTTGGAACAGTTGTGTTTTCATTTTCATTGGTTTCCATGAATTTTTTTAATTCTTCTTTAATTTCTTGGTTGACCCATTCATTCTTTAGTAGGATGCTCTTTAGCCTCCATGTATTTGAGTTCTTTCCGACTTTCCTCTTGTGGTTGAGTTCTAGTTTCAAAGCATTGTGGTCTGAAAATATGCAGGGAATGATCCCAATCTTTTGGTACCGATTGAGACCTGATTTGTGACCTAGGATGTGATCAATTCTGGAGAATGTTCCATGGGCACTAGAGAAGAATGTGTATTCCGTTGCTTTGGGATGGAATGTTCTGAATATGTCTGTGAAGTCCATTTGGTCCAGTGTGTCATTTAAAGTCTTTATTTCCTTGTTGATCTTTTGCTTAGATGATCTGTCCATTTCAGTCAGGGGGGTGTTAAAGTCCCCCACTATTATTGTATTGTTGTCAATGTGTTTCTTTGCTTTTGTTATTAATTGCCTTATATAATTGGCTGCTCCCATGTTCGGGGCATAGATATTTACAATTGTTAGATCTTCTTGTTGGATAGACCCTTTAAGTAGGATATAGTGTCCTTCCTCATCTCTTATTAGAGTCTTTGTTTTAAAATCTAGTTTGTCTGATATAAGGATTGCCACCCCAGCTTTCTTTTGGTGTCCATTAGCATGGTAAATGGTTTTCCACCCCCTCACTATCAATCTGGGGGTGTCTTTGGGTCTAAAATGAGTCTCTTGCAGACAGCATATTGATGGGTCTTGTTTTTTAATCCAATCTGATAGCCTGTGTCTTTTGATTGGGGCATTTAGCCCATTTACATTCAGGGTAACTATTGAAAGGTATGAATTTAGTGCCATTGTATTACCTGTAAGGTGACTGTTAACTGTCTGTTGTCTGTGTTCGTTTCTGCTCTTTGCTGCTTTTAGGTTCTCTCTTTGCTTAGAGGACTCCTCTCAATATTTCTTGGAGGGCTGGTTTCGTGTTTGCAAATTCCTTTAGTTTTTGTTTGTTCTGGAAGCTTTTTATCTCTCCTTCTATTTTCAATGATAGCCTAGCTGGATATAGTATTCTTGGCTGCATATTTTTCTCGTTTAGTGCTCTGAAGATATCTTGCCAGTCCTTTCTGGCCTGCCAGGTCTCTGTGGATAGGTCTGTTGCCAATCTAATATTTCTACCATTGTAGGTTACATATCTTTTCTCCCGAGCTGCTTTCAGGATTTTCTCTTTGTCTCTGAGACTCGTAAGTTTTACTATTAGATGTCGGGGTGTTGACCTATTTTTATTGATTTTGAGAGGGGTTCTCTGTGCCTCCTGGATTTTAATGCCTGTTTCCTTCCTCACATTGGGGAAGTTCTCTGCTATAATTTGCTCCAATATACCTTCTGCCCCCCTCTCTCTCTCTTCTTCTTCTGGGATCCCAATTATTCTAATGTTGTTTCGTCTTATCGTATCACTTATCTCTCGAATTCTGCCCTCGTGATCCTGTAGTTGTTTCTCTCTCTTTTTCTCAGCCTCTTTATTTTCCATCATTTGGTCTTCTATATCGCTGATTCTCTCTTCTGCCTCATTTATCCTAGCATTTAGTGCCCCCATTTTTGATTGCACCTCATCAATAGCCTTTTTGATTTCGATTTGGTTAGATTTTAGTTCTTTTATTTCTGCAGAAAGGGTTTCTCTAATAACTTCCACGCTTTTTTCAAGCCCAGCTAGTATCTTTAAAGTCATGATTCTGAACTCTAGGTCCGACATCGTACTAATGTTCGTATTGAGTAGGTCCCTGGCTGACGGTACTACCTCTTGTTCTTTTTGCTGAGGTGATTTCTTTCGTCTTGTCATTTTGTCCAGAGGAGAATAGATGAATGAGAGAACAAAAGGCTAACAGGTTTACAACGTCCCCAGCAAATATACTGTATAGAAATCAGAAAAGACCTGAAACCAGGGGAAAAGAAAGGGAAAGAAAGAAAAAAGAAAGAGAAAAAGGAAAAAAAAAGAAAAAAAAGATAAAAACAAAAACAAAACAATTCAAAAAAGGCAGAATATGATCAAATATCAGGCTAGTGCATAGATCAGTGCCACACACTAGATTTTGGGCATATTTTGGTCTGTTAGAAAAAAGTGCCTCCTAAAATTTTAAAGGAAGAAAGACATATATGTACAAAATAAGGGTTGATACAATGAAGGGATGGAAGATGACTGTAAAGATGAAAATTATAAAAGATTTTATAAAAGGACTTGGTAAGATAAGTTGTTTGAAAAAAGAAAGAAGATTTAAGGAAAAAAAAAAGGAAAAAGGGAGAGAATGTGATCAGGCAGGGGACTAGGACAAAGCCATACACTAGTGATTTAGGGTATATTTTGATCTGTTAGAAGAAACTGTACCTCAAAATTTTAAAAAGAGAACAACTTATATATATATGCCAAAAACAAAGGTAACTACTATGAAGGGATAAAATATGACTCTAAAAATGAAAAAAATGTAAAAAATGTTTTTTTTTAAAAAAAGGGATTTATAAGATGGTTGAAAAAGGGAAAAATAAAAATAAAAAAAAATCAACAAAAATTAACTTTGATGAAATAATGAATCATGGTAAAAAAAAAAAAAAAAAGCCATGAATCTATGTGCAGTATTCCCCTAGCGCTGGAGTTCTCCTATTCTCCTTGATCGATCAACTTGGTCTTGGCTTGCTGGCTGTTTGTGTTGATCTTCTGGGGGAGGGGCCTGTTGCTGTGGTTTCCAAATGTCTTTGCTGGAGGCGGAATTGCCCTGCCCTTGTCGGTCCGGGCTAAGGAAGCTGCTCCGGTTTGCTCTCAGGAGCTTTTGTTCCCTGCAAGCTCTCGGTACAGCTTTGGAGGACCAGGGCAGAAATGGTGGCCTCCCAATCTCCACTTGGAGGAGCTGAGAACTCAGGGCCCCGCTCCTCAGTGCGCCCCCAGAGAAAAGCAGTCACTTCCGTGTCCCCGGTCTCCGGCCGCACTCCGTGCTCACCCAGCCTGTGACGGAGCGTTGCTATCTCTGGCACCCGACCCCGCGCGGAGTCTCCAAACCCAGCAGATCCCTGCAGTGCGTTCCCGCACCGCTCCTCCCCGGGAAGGAAGGGGAGTCTCCCCAGATCTGCCGCTTGTTGGGTCCCTGCTGGGGGGGCCGTGCCCCGACTGGGCCGCAGATCACAGTTTATGGCAACCCCGAGCTGAGAGCCTGCGCCTTGGCTCCGTCTCTGCAGCCAGCTTCCCTCCTCCGATACCTGGGAGCTCTGCTGCACTCAGGCACCCCTGGTCTTTCTGTGACCCTGAGGGTCCTGAGACCACACTGTCCTGCAAGGGTTCCACCCCCCGCTTAGCCACTGGAGCGATGTCCCTCAGCGGAGCCGACTTCTAAAAGTTTCGATTTTGTGCTCCGCGGCTCTATCACTTGCCAGAAGCGGCCGACGGAGGCCCCCTCCCCCGCCGTCTATCCTCCCGAATATCGCCTCGGAGTCACTTCTCCACACGTGTACCTTCCAGTAAGTGGTCGCTTCTCTGTTCAGAGAGTTGTTGCTACTCTCTCTTCGGTCTCCTGTTGAGTTCGTAGGTGTTCAGAATGGTTTGATCCCTATTCAGCTGAATTCCTGAGACCAGACGAAATCTGGGTCTCCTACTTCTCGGCCATCTTGCTCCGCCCCCCTGTTTGTTTGTTTGTTTTTTGTCTTTTTTTCTTTGTTCATTTGTTTTGTTTTCTTAATTCTGCTTTTAAGTGAAATCATATGCCATTTGTCTTTCTCTGACATACCTCACTAAGCATTATACTCTCTAGGTCCCTCTATGTTTTTGTAAATGGCAACATTTCATTCTTTTTTACGGCTGAGTAGTATTCCTGTGTTTGTGTGTGTGTGTGTGTGTGTGTGTGTGTGTGTGTGTGTGTGTGTGTGTGTGTGATATTTTCTTTATCCAATCATCTATTAATTGACACTTGGGTTACTTCTATATCTTGGCTATTGCAAGTAATGCTGCAGTAAACACTGGGGGGCATGTATCTATTTGAATTAGTGTTTCTGTTTCCTTTGGGTAAATACCCAGGAGTAGAATTACTGGATTGCATAGTAATTCTATTTTAATTTTTTGAGGAACCTCCGTACCGTCTTTCACCATGGCTACACCAATTTGCATTCCCAATAACAGTGCATGAGGGTTCCTTTTCCTCCATATCCTTGCCAAGACTTATTATTCCTTGTGTTTTTTATTTTGGCCATTTTGACAGGTGTAAAATGTTATCTTACTGTGAGTTTGATTTGCATTTCCCTAGTGATAATGATGTTGAGCATCTTCCCATGTGTCTGTTGGCTATCTGTATGTCTTCTTCAGAAAAATGTCTATTCAGGTCCTCTGCCCATTTTTTAAATGGATTGCTTCATTTTTTTTTTTTTTTTTTGGTGTTGAGTTGTACAAGCTCTTTATATATTTTGGAAATTAACCCCTTATCAGATATATCATTTGCAAATATTTCTTCTCATTCACTAGGTTGCCTGTTTCTTTGGTGGTTTCCTTCATTATGCAAAAACTTTTTATTTTGGTGTAGTCTCAATAGTTAATTTTGCTTTTGTTTCCTTTGCCAGATGAAACATATCTAAAAAATGTTTCTATGGCCAATGCCAAAGAAGTTACTGCCTATGTTCTCTTCTAGGAGTTTTATGGTTTCAGGTCTCATATTTAGATCTTTAGTCGGGTTTGACTAAAGTTGTATTTTTTTTTGCATATGATGTAAGAAATTGATCCAGTTTCATTCTTTTGCATGTATCTGTCCAGTTTTTCCAACACCATTTGTTGAAAAGACTATCTTTTTCCCCATTGCATATTCTTGCTTCCTTTGTTGTAGATTAATTGACCATAAAAGCATGGGTTTATTTCTGGACTCTATTCTGTTCCACTGATTGATGTGTCTATTTTTGTGCCAGTACAATACTGGTTTGATTACTACAGCTTTGTAGTATATCTTGAAACTTGGGATTGCGATGCCTCCAGCTTTGTTTTCCTTTTTCAAGATTGTTTTGATTATGTAGGGTTTTTTTGTTGTTGTTCCATGAAAATTTTAGGGTTCTTTGTTCTAGTTCTGTGAAAAAGGTTGTTGATATTTTGTAATTTAAGACCGCATTTAAGTCAGGATATTTTATGGATTATATCAGGTAATAATTGCTGCATATATGGAAAAAAACATGAGATTCCTTCCTTACTCCAACACAGATATAAATTCAGGATGAATTAAAGAGCTAAATGAAAACAAAAATAATAATCTTGGAATAAATTACAGGAGAATATTTTTATAACTCTGGGATGATGGAACATTCTTAAACAAGACAGGAACCTCAGAAAACATATTAAAATAGAGATACTCCACTATATAAATTTTTTAAGAACTAGTGTGGCAAATATACCATCAGCAAAATGAAAATGTAAACTATATATTGGTTAACATAATTACAACACAATTGACAAGTAAAGAGTACTGGTCCTACTCTTTAAAGAACTCTTTCAGTTGATAAAGTTAAAAGACTAAAATAAAATAAATAAAAGCAAATAACTCCACTAAGTATGAATAGACAATTCAGAAAAGAAGAACTGGAAAAGCCAATAAATTTAGAAAAAGATGCTCAACCACATGCAGGAAAATGCAAATTTAAAAATGAATTACACTTTTTTTTGGTTATCAGATTTGCAATCCAATGTGGTGAGACTTTGGGGGAGATGGAGAGGAAGATGAGGGGATACTGTCACACATTTCTGGAGGAACAGTCATTTGCTACCACAATATCTAGAAATATTCCTTAAAATTAAAAAAATGTTGCTACCCTTTGTCCAAGAAATCCCACTTTAGGGAATTTTACTTACAGAAATAAAGGCATCCAAAGGCACTGATATAAGTATTAGAGCACTGCAGTTTTGCAGAGGAGGAAAATGGGAAGTAAGCTGCAAAATGTATCAACAAAGTAAGGGCTGAATAAATTGTGGTGCCTACATTCTCCTGAATATTATGCAGCTTGTAAAGAAAATGAAGTAGGGATGTTTACTTACTTTTCCATCTCTTAAATAAGTTTTTCCAACCCTTTCTTGCTTTTTTGCTGGCTGTTCTGAGCCTCAGAAGGAACTTCTTACTATAGTTTTGTTTACATTTTTCTCCACATCAAGAGTAGGAGAACTGTACCCTGGATAGAAATTCACCTGTGAGATTCATATTCTGTGTGGCATGAAATTGCTGTCTGAGACATAGCTGAGGAAGCAAGAGGGATGGAATGTAGAAAACACATCAGCATTAGTGTGGAGAAGAACACGGGTAGCATATAAATTATTCACTTAGCCTAGTTGCTTGGTAATAAATTTTAAGGGGTGGGGCCTCCTGCTGAGGGAGGTGCCTCTTTACAAGATCAGGGAAGATTTAGCCATACCACCTAGGCTTGTTCTCATGACACCAAAGTTAATGTGGCTGTCTGTCCCCTGGGACCTGCTAGCTGAGGTCACGACCACCTTCTGCACCATCGAAGTCAATTATTGTTTTAATAGAGCCATCTTGGTGTGCTTTGATGACTTCCGATGTCTGAACTAATTCATTCACACTGTCATTTCTACGAGTATTTATTAAACAACTGATATGTGTCATGCACTATTCTGGACACTGGGGATAGAGTAGCGAGTTAAACAGACCAATTCTTGCTCTTATGAAGTTTTTATTCTAATCAGGGGCCCGAATAGAAAACAGACAATAGAAAAATAAACAAATGGATGTATAGAAGGTGATGAGAAGTATATAAAAGAAAATAAAGCAGGGAAGAAGATGGCAAAGTACATATACATATGTGTGCATGTGTGTAGGCTCTTTTAAAAAGGATGGTAAAATAGGGGGTTAGGGAAGGCCTCTCTGCAAGGGTGACATTTGAGCAGGACCCTACCTAAGGAAGAATGTGACCTCTTGGTGCCGCCCCGGAAAGGAGGTTTCAGGTAGAGGGAACAGCAAGCGAACTGTTCCAAGGCAGGAGCGTGTGTGTGTGTGTGCATGCATGTGTGCTTATGTGCGTGTGTGTTTTCCCAGGGAGGGAGAGGCAGCAGGTGCACCTGGAGCAGAGGGAGAGGAGAAAGGGAGTGGAGAAAGGGAATGCAAGGGGCTCCACTCATGGAGGCAGCGTAGGCCAGGACCACCGGCATCCCTCTGGCTCTGAGGAGGTTTGTGCATTTTACTCTGCTTGAAGCCACTGCAGGTTTTGAGCAGGAGGCTGATGAGATCTCACTTAATGTTTTAACAAAGGTCATTCTGGCTGCTGTGAAAAGAACGGACAGGAGGAAGCAGGGGTGGAATCAGGAAGCTTGTTAAAAGTCTTTCTCAGTTTCCGGGGGAGATGATGATGGCTTAGACCATTTGGAAACTGTGGTGTCATGGAGTATGGTCCGACTGGGGACATTCCGAAGATGGGGCTGACCAAATTTGCTGATGGATCTGATGTGAGGCAAGAGATTGGGATCAAGGGTGAAGCAAGAGATTGGGATCAAGAGCCCCTTTAACAGACTTTTCCAGTCCCCTGATCTACACTCTGAGGCCTCCTTAATGAGAATGGGTTAAAACGTTCCTGTCAGGCCTGGGGTGGGGGGCGGGTTGGATAGATCCTGCAGAGTAGTGCCTGTGGGAGGCCTCGCCCCTCCCATTCTGCTCTGAGTCACAAAAATATTGGTACCTCACTTCAGAATTGAACAAAAGTGGATCTCTTTCAAATAATTCATTTACCACTCAGAAGAGTCCCTGTGTGGTCTTCTTATCCTGAATCTTCTTGCTATCCTGATTTTATAGATGACATAGCTCCAGGTCAAGGGCTAACATGCTTTCTCCAGGGTAGCAGGGTTCTGATTTGAACCCAGACCTTCTGGTCTCCATCCATACCATGCAGCATCCTATGCAGACTTCCCAAGGCATTCCCATGTCCTGCCTCATCCACACTCCTCAGTAACTTTGCCAGTACGTGGAGCAGATATAAGGAACTAGACAGTGTAAATAAGGCAGGCGAAGCTCAGAAGTACTTACTGAGATGCCCGGCAGCCACAACACTCTGCTCATGGTGACACCCAGGTCTTGTGACACTCAGCACAGTGCTACATGCCATGGATGGGGGACCTGGAACACTGCTGACAGAGAACTAAGACAACTCTTTTTTTTCTTCAACCTAGCTTATTCAAACACTTTGTTCCTGCAAAAATAGGGCTTTCTGGGAAGTAAAATTCAATGAGACTCTGTTCTCATGGAATCTGTTGGCTTACTTCATACCTCTCAGAGGAGATTTTGGCAGCGCCAAACTCTGAGCTCAAACCTCCCCAGATCAGGAAGGGTCAGCAAAGGGAGCAACACCACAGTCAGAGGAAAGGAAAGTTCCTAAGTATTCTCTGCACTCAGAATCTAAAGCTGTTGCTTTCATCCATCTGAAGCAGGCTGATCAGAGGAGGCACATCATCGAGAATGGAGACAGCAAGATCCCATTCTTTTCAAGGAATCACTGCTCCCTGTCTGCTCAAGACTCAGAAGGCACACAGAAGGCAAGGGTGCCTTTTACCTTGCGCTGCCTCCAGCCTGCTGGGGGAGATGAAGCCAGCTGGCTCAGCTCTGAGGAGCTCTGCAGCCCTGTCTGCTTAATTTCCGGTAGACCCTCAGTGCCCAGGGAGAGCGCATGTTTTGCTTGTGATGTTGGTAATGAACCGCCGCTGGGAACAAATTAATGAGTGTGTCAGAAACTGCAGTGGAACTGTATTACGATTCATAAAGACCACGATGAAAATGCCAGTTGAGCTCTGGTATAAATACGCACAAACTCTGAAGAAGCAAACTCCTTTTCCTTCTAATGAGAGAAGAATTTAAAATAATATCATTCTGCCCTGAGCCACATTGCCGGGGGAGAGTTCCTTAGCGGATAGATGGTTTTTCTAATTTCATTTTTAATGCATAAAGAAAGACAGTTTAATTTTACTTTTTATATTTGTGTGCAAATGTACTATACTTTGAAATACATGTAGTATATATACCATGTATGGGCATAAAATATTCAAAAATGTAAATCATGTCACCTTTTCAGGTGTTGTCCCATGTTTGTTAAATGAGATCTTTCTCTTTTCTTTTTGTTGACTATCGTGCTTACATAGCACGATAGTCTTTAATATTCTGAGTTTGGAATTTAGATGCAGAAATTAAAATTAAAAATGACCCCATTAGCACACAGAGACCTATGACTTTAAAGCTCATGGCAGGGGGAGGAAAAGAAAGTTCCATTTATTTTGAAGGTGCAGTGGGGTTGTGTTGGGAGCATCTATATATGATCCTGATATGTATGAGGATGCTCACGTTTATGGTGGGGGGTGTTGATGCAACAAAAGGTGTAAGACAGGGCTTCCACAGAGCCCTGACTTTCCATAAATGCCCCTGGGGCTGTTGCAGAGAAGGCTGGGAAATAGTGGGGAAAGAATCTCTGCAGTAAGGTTCCAGGCTTTCCCTTCCCAATTCAACAAGAATCACTCCTCTTTTATCTCCTTAACATCTCAGGGCACCAGGTAAATTTCATTTCATTAAAGTGTGCTACAAAGGAAAGCCAGGAACTGATAAGTTAGTAGTGGATTGGGTATGGGTTTCATAATCAATAAGACTTGATTGCATATATAAACTCCTGTATTTAGGGACACCTGGTGGCTCAGTCAGTTAAGCGTCTGCCTTTGGCTCAGGTCATGATCCCAGGGTCTGAGATCAAGTCCCTCATCAGGCTCCTTGCTCAGCAGGAAGCCTGCTTCTCCCTCTGCCTGCTGTTTATCCCTGCTTGTGTGATCTCTCTCTCTCTGATTGATTTTTATCTAAGCCTGAATGATAATAACCCCTACTTGCTTGGTTGCCATGAGAATTAGAGAGAGTGAATTAAAATGCCTTGCACTTAATTGATTTTCACAAAAGATTGTGTGATTATTATAACAGGTTCTAGCTGGTAACTAGTCATAGGTTTAAGTGGTTTGTTTTCTTCCCTTGACAACTTCAGAACATGAAGCCTCCTTCCTCTAAATGCTCTAATGTCAAGGCTAACAGAAGGCAATTTTACCTTGAGTCAGAGACTCTATTTAGCTCATCACAACCTCAAATGTTAGTTTCAGAAAGGAGAACAAAACTTGTTCAAAAGTACTGCTTATTTCTCATAAGTGACCAATTTGAGTTTGGAACAATTGTGGGAAATGGTTTACTAAGATATGAAGCAATAATGTAATCGTTCTTTTTACCACCCCATTTTGAGTTATCTACTCTTAAATTGTTCTTGAGTAGCTTCTTAATACCATCACCTGTGAATTTCCATCTAAAACAGTATGCAAAATAGAAAGCACAATGACTGAATCAAGTTGGTGTCAAAGCAACTTTCCAGGAGTAAAAGCATATCTGGGTTAGACTCCAGTGCAGTTCCTTTGTCTCCAACTTCAGAAGCTGAGTTTGTAGTAGGTGCCAGTTAGCGAATCCCTCCAGCCTTATTACAGATTTGGCATGTTGAATCACTTGTTTTCCTCAATTCCTTACCAAGAGAGTGACTCACTATTGACATGGCAATCCTTCATTTTAAGATTCAGGTCAGTAGTTAATGAGTTGTCAGTGGTCAATAAAGTGGGAAAAAAAATGACAAGAAATGGAATTCTTTTGAATGAGGAGTTACTCTTTACAGCTAGATGAAATGGCTTATATTTTGGAAATTATAGGAGAAAATCCAAACTGAGTAATACTGGCCGAGAGAAAAGGGAAGATTTGCCTCATCCCTTCTTTGGGGATTATGTTACTCTAGTTGAACTATCTCACATTTATTTTATGTAGTTCAAAAATCAAAGTAGTTGAGGCATTGCATGGCCTTTTCAAACTTAGCAACCCAAGGTGAATTTTTGATGGATGCATCCAGTTTCATGTAGGCAAAAGATCTTGAAATATGCTATTCACAAAACAGCAGTGAATGTTAATGAGGGCATTGCAATTTAAGTTCTTGTGTAACCAACTATGTCCAGAGATGGGATGCCCACTTTGCTCACTGATAGCAGAAAAAAATGGTGTTGTAGATCAAAAGGGCTTCTATCCATCATGAAAATTCATTCTTGGAGGACAGTGAATCAAAGTTTGTGGAAGGACTTTTATGAATCACTCAGCAGAGAATTGAAAGTTTTAAGGATTCATTCATATTCACAGCCACCAGACTTTCTGAAATGCTTGTTAACTTTCTGAGACCATCTTAGCACAGTTGGAGTGTTTCACATCAGCGAACACATGGTCTCAACTCAGTGTTCTCAAATTGGTTCATTGCATAATGTCTGAAATGAAATAACATCAAGAGGCAATGGTAAGTGACTCAGCAAAAAGCAGTGACTTGTAGGGAGCTGCCTGAAGGCCAGGGTGAGTCCAGTCTGTTTTATAGACTTCTGTTCAGTTTTCCTAGGAAGGCAGTTTCTTTGTTTTACTTTTACTTTTTTTTTAAAAAAAGATTTATTTATTTATTTGAGAGAAAGAGAGAGGGAGTGGTGGGAGGAGGGGCTGAGGAAGAGGGAGAGAGAATCTCAAGCAGACTCCCTGCTGAGT
This sequence comes from Eumetopias jubatus, assembly GCF_037043125.1. NCBI lineage: Eukaryota > Metazoa > Chordata > Mammalia > Carnivora > Otariidae > Eumetopias > Eumetopias jubatus. Next base: position 102,448,220 of record NW_028274815.1, read on the forward strand.
GTAGAGCCCCACATGGGGCTTGATCTCATGACCCTGAGATCACAACATGAGCCAAAATCAAGAGTCAGATGCTTAAAATATTGAGCCACCCAGGGGCCCCATTTTGTTTTATTTGTATAAAGTTCTTTTGCTGTGGCACTCATTTTCTTGGGATATGATTTTTAGTAATGACCAATATCACTCTGAAACAAGATTGTGTCTTAGTTGACCTTCCCCCAGAAGCACATCCTGAGATAAGGATTCCAGAGCAAGTAGTTTATTGGGAAAGCAATACCAGGAAAAACTGAAGCCTGGGTGGTGGGGGAAAGAAACTGATAAGGCATGGGTTATAAAATAAGTTACCATTGAAGACAACTGGAGCTCAGTCTCATTGGGAAACTCTGGGAAATGGTGTGTGGATATGCCTGAGTTACCTCACGTGAGGGGCAAAGAGGGTCAGAGCAGAAGGCAGATGGGAGGCAGTGACAGGGTATGTTATAGACAGTGACATTGTGATGAAGGAACTGATTTCAGGAAAGTTATTAGAAATTGGGATGAGTTTGGGGAAGGGTAGGAGAAAATCCTGCACATAAGAAGATAAAGCAGAGGGAGCCAAAGGGATATCACAGGGATGGTGTAACATTTGATACAATTGATTCTGTGGTGAGGAAGGGTACTTGAGTTACTGACCATCCACTATTATTAATTTTTAAGTATCCACAGAATGATTACTCAGTATGTAAATTTTATAGGCTCTGATCCTTTGTTGGATTCTATTTGACCATATTCTTGCTGACCATCACTAGTAAACAAGTGACGAAGAGGAGGCAAAGGAAGAAGAAGGAGTGGGGGAAGGGAGGAGGTCAGGAGAAGGAAAAGAAGACAAAGTAGAAAGAAGGGACAGGAAGGAGAGGGGAGGGATGGGGAGTTGGGGGAGGAGGAGGAAGAAAAGGAAAAATACTAAGAGGGAGGAGGAAAGCAAAAGACAACGTAGACTATATAACCTACATCAGAAGTTTTTGGAAATGCATCTATGGGTTAATGCTAAACTGTGATGACTTTTTTTTTCTAGTTCATGGAGGAAAAATAGATAAAAGGTCAGTGTAGTGAAATTTCCATAGAGGTAAGTCTACTCTGATATTATATCTTTCCAACATTTTGATATTAAAGCTTTTTCTCTTAGGCAGCATAGTAACAATGGATGGGTATTTAAAAAAAATACTCTCTCAGCCAAAATAAAGAATTAGGAACCTCATGTCCTTCGTTTTGAAAAGGTGCATATATTTTGCTGGTATGAGAAACCCAGAGTCCTGGAACCATTAGCCTCATCCTCCAAGACAGTTTTTATGTCATTCTGAAAAGTTAACCAATACTAATGGCTGTGGGTCACTCCTTAGCAAGGCTGCATTTGAAATAGAAACACTATATTCAAGTGGATCAGAGCACAGGTTGGGGCCAGAGACTAGGTCTTTAAGCATGGCCACTTGCTGTCCATGAGAACTGTTATGGATTTTTCAAACCTTTGTGTCTCAATATACTCATCTGTAGAATGGGCAAAATAATCAGAGCACCTATCTCACTAGGTTGATGTGAAAAAACAACAACAACACAATATTACTTGCACAATGCCTAGGACAAGATCTGCTACACAATAAACATACAATAAATATTACCTATAACAGTTAACTATATGTATTACTGGATGGTAATGGAAACATGCTAATACAGCTGGAAATTTCCAAAATTGAGGGTTTTTTTTTATGAGATGATGCTTTCTAATTAAATTACTTGGTCTACATGTATTACAACAGGTGAAGTATTTTTTTTTTTAAGATTTTATTTATTTATTTGATAGAGAGAGCAAGAGAGCACAAGCAGGGAGAACAGTAGAGGGAGAGGGAGAAGCAGGCTCCCCACCAAGCAGGGAACCTGATGTGGGCTTGATCCCAGGACCCTGGGATCATGACCTGAGCCAAAGGCAGACGCTTAACCATCTGAGCCACCCAGGTGCCCCAACAAGTGAAGTATTTTTTAAATAAAAAAGGAGATAGAGATACTACTCACGGTAGGTAATAACTTTAAAGTTTTCACATTATTTTTTTAAAGATTTATTTATTTATTTTAGAGCAAGATAGTGAGAGTGCAAGATCAGGGAGGGGCAAAGGAGAGAGAGAGAGAGAGAGAGAGAGAGAGAGAGAGAGAGAGAGAGAAAATCTCAGGCAGACTCCCTGCTGAGCACAGAGCCAGACAGAAGGCTCCATCTCACATCCCTGAGATCATGACCTGAGCTGAAATCAAGAGTTAGATGCCCAACCAACTAAGCCACCCAGGCACCCCTTCACATTATTTTAATGAATATAGAGTAACTCTTCAGATGGACTTTACTGTAAAGAATTTGTATTTGTATATAGGCATTGTAAAGCTTTTAAGCTTTAGCACTAGTTCTTGACAAGTTGTTTTTACTCACATTCATTGCAAGCATTTCTTATTATAATTGGTATGGAAAACAAGGACATTTTCTTCTTAATTAAGATAGCCTTTGGAAATTTATAATGGCTATAGTAACTGTATAATACTATAATATATCATAGCAACTGCATTATAAAATAATAAAGTGAAGGAGGTCATTTTATGATGTTAGTTTTTTTCCCTATGGTTTCAGTAGCATTTTACCAGACAAGGTAGAACATGAGGAAGGATGGCAATGATTCTATCATCCCATGAGTTTTGGACCAGAGTCTATGAGAGACATAGAATAAGAAGACAGTCTTCACAAATAGGAAAATGAACAGCGAACAGATGGGCTAAGTCGGCTTTTTCAGACAGCACTCTTTCCAAACATGAAAGCACCCCCGTAGACAAAGGAAAAGGATTTTGTCTGAACTCAGCACCTGAAACAATAAATGCTGACTCTTTCCCATTACCTTAAAGGAATCTTGGCCAGGAGAGCAAGGGGACAGTGATGGGAGGAGGGAGAAGAGGCAAGTTTAAGATATATTAGCGTCTTTATCTCTTAATGGAGAGACTCAAATTTGATTGTAATTCCAAGCAAAATCTCATTAGCTGAGCTCAGCAGAACTCTTGAGAGACAGTTATTGGCCATCCCTAATCACGTCTCAAGTGGTCCCTTGGCTGGACTCTTACAAGTCAATTGGTTTCTAGACTTGCTGGAGGCATGGCTGGAGTACCTGGAGAGAACTATACAATGGTTAGCTTGCCTTTTTCCTGTAATGTCTATGTTTTAATATGTTTATATGTTTAATAAAGACACAAACAGCTGCTCCTGAATGTCTACTATAGTTTGTTGGGAAAATGCAGCCCACAATTATGGTTTTCAGAATGACATTTTCCAGTCTGACAAAATACACTTCTGTTTTTAATCCTGCTTAGGAATTTGGAAACTGATTTGGATAGTCTCCAAGTGTCCCCCTCCCCACTGCAGGTGGTAGGTTGATATCATGTAGGTGTCTACCCTGGATGGCTAATTCTGAATCCAGATGGCTATATATATTTAATTCAATACAACTACATAATTTTACTGGGAACACCATGTGCTTCATTTTTTCAACTTATTAAATTCCTACTCTATACAAAATATCCCTTTTCTGGGTACTGAGAATGCCAGTAAAGTGTAATGCACAATCCATGCATATACATAAATATGCTCACATCACATGGATGTGTGACTAAGTAAATCCACCCTCAAGAGTGGATTCACAGATTTTGAGAAATAGTGATTAAAACCAGGGCTTGCAAAGATGGCAGTACTTACTGTTGGGCGGATGGTAAGACGAAAGTGCTGAATGTATAGTTTTTAAAAAGATGATCTACAAAAATATAATTTGTAGAATTCAGCAGTTTTGGCCAGAGTGAATATTATTATATAGACTGAAAATCAGAAAATTAGAGGCAAATAAAATTTACTCTTTTATAGGTTTTTCAGTTGTTGCTTTATAGTCACCAAGTATGTGTGAAGCCCAGAATCACAGAGCAAAGCTGAGTGCAGGATAGGGTTTGCAGACACAGCACTTCTGAACCTGCAGATTCCTCATCAGATCTAAAGCTCCCAGGTTGGTATCTCAGGTGATGATAAAAATGGTCATATGGGCTGAGAGACGATGGAATCTGAAAAACAAACTGAGGGCTCTAGAGGGGAAGGGGGTGGCGGGATGGGTTAGCCTGGTGATGGGTATTAAAGAGGGCACATTCTGCGTGGAGCACTGGGTGTTATGCACAAACAATGAATCATGGAACACTACATCCAAAACTAATGATGTAATGTATGGTGATTAACATAACAATAAAAATAAAAAATAAAAACTAATGATGTAATGTATGGTGATTAACATAACAATAAAAATTTAAAGGAAAAAAATGGTCATATGGGATGATATTCTCTCTCTCTCTCTCCCCCCATTATCTCTCCCCCATCTCCTTATCTCCTGTGCCATGCTGACATTAGCTATAGAATTTAAAACTGATGTAACTTCAGGTTGGTGGGGTATGCACATATTAGAGGGTTTCAGCAATGCAGTGACTGCTGAGCACAGACTAATTTGGGGAACGATGAACCCCTTCCATTTTTCTCACTGTTTTGCAGTAGGAGAGGAAGAAAAGCCACCCACACAAGCTTCCTTAACTTTCTGTTATAGGTGGTGCACACCTGGCCAGAGATTCCAATCTGGCCCCACCCCTCTCTGACCTCACTTCCTGCTGATCCTGCACTTACTTCCTATGTCTTTGAACAAGCAGAGTCTCTGTCATTGTTTAGACATGGCTGGAGATCTTCTCTGTATCCTCTGTCTGCTTATCATTTAAGTGCAGCTAATCTACTTAATTTGGGAAAATTTCCCTCATGACCCCTAGGCCCTAGACTCCATGTCACCCCACCTTGTGCCACCATATCCAGGAGGAACCACTAGGACTTCCCTTATGATCCATTTCCATGTCTGTGTCCATCATTAGACTAGAAGACAAAGATCATATTGCATTGAATCATTTGGTCCCCAGTACCTGATAGGCCCAGTTCCTACCTAGTGAGGTGAATACCTAAAAGATGTTTACTGAAAGAAGTGCAATAAAGAAATACTGTTAATTGAAAACCTGGCACCAAGGACTTTGAAGTAAATCCAAGATTTATCAGCTCTGGTTTTGTTTTGCTTTTTGTTTGTTTGTTTCCTTTCAGTTAATGGAGAGTATCGTTACTTCTGACATGCTTCCCGTCTACAATGCATAGATTGCAAATGCTCGAACTAACTGCAGCATAGACTAGAAAGGAGAAGAAATGACATCTCATCTGCCTATTCTTTGTTCTTCACCTACAACACCAAACCTAAGGCCTTCAGCATTTGATAAGGAAACAGAAGAGCTATATCTACAAACCCCATTTTGCTCTCAGCTTCCCTGTGTGGTTCCAGACTTCATGCTTATTGGAGGATTATGAACTAGCAATTAGAAAATGTATAAATTCAGAGTGAATTTTTATTCATCTCTTATTTTCTGACTGGCAACCTACCTCATAATACACACTCTTTGGTTGAAACTACAAATTATATCTTCATATTGCCTTAAGAAGTCTGGTTGGCATTATTCCCCAGAACATAGTGATTCATAAAATGCTAGTTGTCTTATATAAATATAAAGTAAATGCATAATTATTTTCTGAGACAACTAAGCCAAATACCAAGAAAGTATGGAGCCAGGAAACTACAATATATGGCTGTATTGGATATCTCATTGGATCATGGATTTTCTAACAAAATTTAGGCATTATAAAGGCAACTTTCCAGGTTCACCAGAAGGCATTCAAAGAAATTACAATAGTGAATGAACTGACAAGAAGCAGAATAAGTGCACTCCCAATCAAGGGCTCAGCATCAAGTAACTCTAAAAACCATCAAAAATAGGTGTATGGGCACCTGGGTGGCTCAGTTGTTAAGCGTCTGCCTTCGGCTCAGGTCATGATCCCAGGGTCCTGGGATCCAGGCCCGTGTAGGGCTCCCTGCTCTGCTGGAAGCCTGCTTCTCCCTCTCTCACTCCCCCTACTTGTGTTCCCTCTCTCGCTCTGTCTCTTTCTGTCACATAAATAAATAAATGAATAAATCCTAAAAAAGTAGGTATAAATAATAAACACATAACAACTACAAACCATGGAAATAATTTGAAATGGTAAAATTATACTTGGGGCTCAGGAGCCTTAAATGTAGGGTAACCAGTTATCTCAAAGTGCCTCCCTGGTGCCATAAACTCCAGGGACAGTTATATATTTATTAGCAGTAGTATCCACTTTATTGAAATCTTCCACTCAAAACACTAGTAGGTAAACCTGAAAAAAAAAAAACACTCTTGTTAAAGAGGAAACAAGAATGGATTCCACAGACCATCCCCTCCTTCCCTTTCTCTGCCTCATATGGTGAGTCCGAGACCCTAGGACTTTGCTAGATCATAACAGTGACCAAAAATTAGGCAGGTTCATTAACCAAAGTTAAACATTTGACTTTTGCTAATCTTTTTTTTAATCACTTCTACTTATTTTTTTTTCAAATTTTTATTTAAATTCTAGTTAGTTAATATATAGTGAAATATCGGTTTCAGGAGTAGAATTTAGTGATTCATCACTTATATATAACACCCAGTGCTCATCACAACAAGTGCCCTCCTTAATATACATTACCCATTTATCCTATACCCCAGCAACCCTCCAGCAACCCTCAGTTTGTTCTCTATAGTTAAGAGTCTCTTATGGTCTGCCTCCCTCCCTCTTTAATTTTTTTTCCATTCCCCTAAGTTCATCTGTTTTGTTTCTTAAATTCCACATATGAGTGAAATCATATGGTATTTGCCTTTCTCTAATTGACTTATTTTGCTTACCATAATACATTCTAGCTTCACTCCTCCTTATTTTTAATAGGTGATAGGTGTATGTGGTTAAAAATTCAAAAGGCAAAAAAGGAATAGAAATTTCTGGTATGGAAAGAAAGCACAAAGTTGCCCCGAACCTTCCCTCTTTTCATAAGTCGCCCCCAAACAAGAGGAAAAAACAGAAAAGCAAAGTCCCTATTAGTCCTGGTTAAGGGAAATTGACATGTTGAATAAGAGTGGTGAAAGGGATGTTGGGCAAAATGGCGGAGGAGTAGGAGACCTGGATTTCGTCTGGCCTCAGGAATTCAGCTGGATAGGGATCAGACCATTCTGAACACCTACGAACTCAACAGGAAATCGAAGAAAAGAATAGCAACAACTCTCTGAAAAGAAAAGCGGCCACTTTCTGGAAGGTAGGACATGCGGAGAAGTGAATCCGAGGTGATATTCGGGAGGATAGACGGCGGGGGAGGAGGCCTCCGTTGGCTGCTACTGGCAAGTAATAGAGCCATGGAGCACAAAATCAGAACTTTTAAGAAGTCTGTTCCGCTGAGGGACGTCGCTCCAGTGGCTAAGCACGGGGTGGAACCCTCGCGGGACAGTGTGGTCTCAGGACCCTCAGGGTCATAGAAAGACCGGGGGTGCCTGAGTGGGGCAGAGCTCCTGGGTATAAGAGTGAGGAAGCTGGCTGCAGAGATGGAGCCGAGGTGTGGGCTCTCAGCTCGGGGTTGCCATAAACTGTGATTGGTGACACTCAGGCCACTGCTCCTCCAGCAGGGACCCAACAAGCGGCAGATCCGGGGAGACTCCCCATCCTCCCCTAGGAGGAGTGGTGTGGGAGCACACCACAGGGATCTGCTGGGTTTGGAGACTCCACACTGAGTCGGGTGCCAGAGATAGAAACACTAGGTCACAGGCCGGGTGAGCATGGAGTGTGGCCAGAGACCGGGGAGACGTGAGTGATTGCTTTTCTCTGGGGGTGCACTGAGGAGTGGGACCCCGAGTTCTCGGCTCCTCCGGGGCAGAGATTGGGAGGCCGCCATTTTCACTCTTGTCCTCCAAAGCTGTATCAAAAGCTTGCAGGGAACAAAAGAGCTGGAGAGCAGACCCAAACATATTACTTAGCCCAGACCGACAAGGGCGGGGCAATTCCACCTCCAGCAAAGACATTTGGGAACCATGGCTAACAGGCCCCTCCCCCAGAAAATCAGCAAGAATAGCCAGCCAAGACCAAGTTTACTGATCAATGAGAATGGCAGAACTCCAGCGCTAGGGGAATACTGCACATAGAATCATGGCTTTTTTACCATGATTCTTTAGTCTTCCAAAGTTAATTTTTTTTAACTGTCTTTTTTTTTTTTTTAATTTTCATTTCCCTTTTTCAACCAACATCTTATCAATCCCTTTAAAAAAAACTTTTATTTTTCATTTTTAAAGTCATATTCTATCCCTTTATAGTAGTTACCCTTATTTTTCATATATATATAAGTTGTTCTCTCTTTAAAATTTTGAGATACAGTTTCTTCTAACAGATTGAAATATACCCTAAATCTCTAAAATATGGTTTTGTTCTAGTCTCCTGCCTGATCACATTCTCTCACTTTTTTTTTTTAAATCCTCTTCTTTCTTTTTTCAAACAACTTCTTATCAAATCCTTTTATAAAATTTTTTATAATTGTCATCTATACAGTCATATTCCATCCCTTCATCGTATCAAACCTTATTTTGTACATATATAAGTCTTCCTTTCCTTAAAATTTTGGGAGGCACTTTCTTCTAACAGACGAAAATACACCCAAAATCTAGTGTGTGGCACTGATCTATGCACCAGCGTGATCATACTTGATCATATTCTGTTTTTTTTGTTTTGTTCTGTGTTTCCTTTTTTTTATCTTTTTTTCTCTTTTTTTCCTCATTCTTTTTTCTTTCTTTACCTTTCTTTTACCCTGGATTCACATCTTTTCTGATTTGTTCAGATTATATTTTCTGGAGACGTTGTTACCCTGTTAAAATTTTGTTCTCTCATTCATCTATTCTCCTCTGGACAAAATGACAAGACGAAAAACATCACCTCAACACAGAAACAAGAGGTAGTACCGTCTGCCAGGGACCTACTCCATACGGACATTAGTACGATGTCGGACCTAGAGTTCAGAATCATGATTTGAAAGATATGAGCTGGGCTTGAAAAAAGCGTTGAAGTTATCAGAGAAACACTTTCTGGACAAATAAAAGAATTAAAATCTAACCAAGTCGAAATCAGAAAGGCTATTAATGAGGTGCTAACAAAAATGGGGGCACTAACTGCTAGGATAAATGAGGCAGAAGAGAGAATCAGCGATATAGAAGACCAAATGATGGAACATAAAGAAGCTGAGAAAAAGAGAGATAAACAACTACTGATCACGAAGGCAGAATTCGAGAGACAAGCGATACCATAAGACAAAACAACATTAGAATAATTGGGATCCCAGAAGAAAAAGAAAGAGAGAGAGGGGTAGAAGGTATATTGGAGCAAATTAGAGAACTTCCCTAATGTGGGGAAGGAAACAGGTATCAAAATCCAGGAGGCACAGAGAACCCCTCTCAAAATCAATAAAAATAGGTGAACACCACAACATCTAATAGTAAAACTTATGAGTCTCAGAGACAAAGAGAAAATCCTGAACCAGCTCAGGAGAAGAGATATGTAACCTATAATGGTAAAAACATTAGATTGGCAACAGACCTATCAACAGAGACCTGGCAGGCCAGAAAGGACTGGCATGATATCTTCAGAGCACTAAATGAGAAAAATATGCAGCCAAGAATACTATTTCCAGCTAGGCTGTCATTGAAAATAGAAAGAGAGATAAAAACTTCCAGGACAAACAAAAACTAAAGGAATTTGCAAACACAAAACTAGCCCTACAAGAAATATTGAAAGGGGTCCTCTAAGCAAAGAGAGAGCCTAAAAGCAGCATAGAGCAGAAAGGAACACAGACAATATATGGTAACAGTCACCTTACAGGCAATACAATGGGAAAAAATTCATACCTTTCAATAGTTACCCTGAATGTAAAAGGGCTAAATGCCCCAATCAAAAGACACAGGCTATCAGATTGGATTAAAAAACAAGACCCATCGATATGCTGTCTGCAAGAGACTCATTTTAGACCAAAAGACACCCCCAGATTGAAAGTGAGGGGGTGGAAAACCATTTACCATGCTAATGGACACTACAAGAAAGCTGCGGTGGCAATCCTTAAATCAGACAAATTAGATTTTAAACCAAAGACTGTCATAAGAGATGAGGAAGGACATTATATCCTACTTAAAGGGTCTATCCAACAAGGAGATCTAACAATAGTAAATATCTATGCCCCTAACATGGGAGCACCCAATTATATAAGGCAATTAATAACAAAAGCAAAGAAACACATTGACAACAATACAATAATAGTGGGGGACTTTAACACCCCCCTGACTGAAATGGACAGATCATCTAAGCAAAAGATCAACAAGGAAATAAAGACTTTAAATGACACACTGGACCAAATGGACTTCACAGACATATTCAGAACATTCCATCCCAAAGCAACAGAATACACATTCTTCTCTAGTGCCCATGGAACATTCTCCAGAATTGATCACATCCTAGGTCACAAATCAGGTCTCAACCGGTACCAAAAGATTGGGATCTTTCCCTGCATATTTTCAGACCACAATGCTTTGAAACTAGAACTCAATCAGAAGACGAAAGTGAGAAAGTACTCAAACATATGGAGGCTAAAGAGCATCCTACTAAAGAATGAATGGGTCAACCAGGAAATTAAAGAAGAATTAAAAAAATTCATGGAAACCAATGAAAATGAAAACACAACTGTTCAAAATCTTTGGAATGCAGCAAAGGCAGTCCTAAGAGGAAAGTATATAGCAATACAAGCCTTTCTCAAGAAACAAGAAAGGTCTCAAATACACTACCTAACCCTACACCTAAAGGAGCTGGAGAAAGAACAGCAAAGAAACCCTAAACCCAGCAGGAGAAGAGAAATAATAAAGATCAGAGAAGAAATCAATGAAATAGAAACCAAAAGAACAGTAGAACAGATCAACAAAACTAGAAGCTGGTTCTTTGAAAGAATTAACAAGATTGATAAACCCCTGGCCAGACTGATCAAAAAGAAAAGAGAAAGGAGCCAAATAAATAAAATCATGAATGAAAGAGGAGAGATCACAACAAACACCAAAGAAAGACAAACAATTATAAGAACATATTATGAGCAACTCTATGCCAGCAAATTAGATAACCTGGAAGAAATGGATGCATTCCTAGAGATGTATCATCTACAAAAACGGATTCAGGAAGAAATAGAAAACCTGAACAGACCTATAACCACTAAGGAAATTGAAGCAGTCATCAGAAATCTCCCAAAAAACAAAAGCCCAGGGCCAGATGGCTTCCCAGGGGAATTCTACCAAACATTTCAAGAAGAATTAATACCTATTCTTCTGAACGTGTTCCAAAAAATAGAAATGGAAGGAAAACTTCCAAACTCGTTTTATGAGGCCACCATTACCTTGATCCCAAAACCAGAAAAAGACCCCATCAAAAAGGAGAATTACAGGCCAATATCCTTGATGAACATGGATGCAAAAATTCTCACCAAAATACTAGCCAATAGGATCCAACAGTACATTAAAAGGATTATTCACCACGACCAAGTGGGATTTATCCCTGGGCTGCAAGGTTGATTCAACATCTGCAAATCAATCAGCGAGATAAAATATATTAACAAAAGAAAGAAAAGAATCATATGATCCTCTCAATAGATGCAGAAAAAGCATTTGACAAAGTACAGCATCCTTTCTTGATCATAACTCTTCAGACTATAGGGATAGAGGATGCATACCTCAATATCAAAAAAGCCATCTATGAAAAACCTACAGCGAATATCATTCTCAATCGGGAAAAACTGAGAGCTTTCCCCCTGAGGTTAGGAATGCGGCAGGGATGTCCACTATCACCACTGCTATTCAACATAGTATTAGAAGTCCTAGACTCAGCAATCAGACAACAAAAAGAAATCAACGGCAAAGAAGAAGTCAAACTCTCACTGTTGCAGATGATATGATACCTTATGTGGAAAACCCAGAAGACTCCACCCCAAAACTGCTAGAGCTCATACAGGAATTCAGTCAAGTGGCAGGATATAAAATCAATGCACAGAAATCAGTGGCATTCCTATACACCAACAGCAAGACAGAAGAGAGAGATATTAAGGAGTCGATTCCATTTACAAATGCACCCAAAATAGGAATGAATCTAAACCAAAGAGGCAAAGGATCTGTACTTAGAAAACAATTAAATACTCATAAAGGAAATTGAGGAAGACACAATGAAATGGAAAAACGTTCCATGCTCATGGATTAGAAGAAAAATATTGTGAAGATGTCAATGCTACCTAGAGCAATCCACACGTTCAATGCAATCCCCATCAAAATACCATCCACTTTTTTCAAAGAAATGGAACAAATAATCCTAAAATTTGTATGGAACCAGAAGAGACCCCGAATAGCCAGAGGAATGTTGAAAAAGAAAAGGAAAGCTGGCGGCATCACAATTCTGGACTTCCAGCTCTATTACAAAGCTGTCATCATCAAGACAGTATGGTACTGGCACAAAAACAGACACATAGATCAGTGGAACAGAATAGAGAGCCCAGAAATGGACCTTCAACTCTATTGTCAACTCATCTTTGACAAAGCAGGAAAGAATGTCCAATGGAAAAAAGACAGTCTCTCCAACAAATGCTGTTGGGAAAATTCGACAGCCACATGCAGAAGAATGAAACTGGACCATTTCCTTACACCACACACAAAAATAGACTCCAAATGGTTGAAAGACCTAAATGTGAGACAGGAGTGCATCAAAATCCTAAAGGAGAACACAGGTAGCAAACTCTTCGACCTCAGCCGCAGCAACTTTTTCCTAGAAACATCGCCAAAGGCAAAGGAAGCAAGGGCAAAAATGAACTATTGCCATTTTATCAAGATAAAAAGCTTTTCACAGCAAAAGAAACAGTCAACAAATTAAAGGACAACTCACTGAATGGTAGAAGATATTTGCAATTGACATATCAGATAAAGGGCTAGTATCCAAAATCTATAAAGAACTTAGCAAACTCAACACCGAAAGAACAAATAATCCATTCACGAAATGGGCAGAAGAAATGAACAGACATTTTTCCAAAGAAGACATCCAAATGGCCAACAGACACATGAAAAAGTGCTCAACATCGCTCGGCATCAGGGAAATCAAAATTTCAATGAGATACCACCTCATACCAGTCAGAATGGCTAAAATGAACAAGTCAGGAAACGACGAATGTTGCCAGGGATGTGGAGAAAGGGAAACCCTCCTACACTGTTGGTGGGAATGCAAGCTGGTGCAACCACTCTGGAAAACAGTATGGAGGTTCCTCAAAAAGTTGAAAATAGAGGTACCATACGATCCAGCAATTGCACTACTGGGTATTTACCCCAAAGATACAAATGTAGGGATCCGAAGGGGTACGTGCACCCCAATGTTTATAGCAGCAATGCCCACAATAGCCAAACTGTGGAAAGAGCCAAGATGTCCATCGACAGATGAATGGATAATGAAGAAGTGGTATATATACACAATGGAATATTATGCAGCCATCAAAAGGAATGAGATCTTGCCATTTGCAACGACGTGGTTGGAACTGGAGGGTGTTATGCTGAGTGAAAGAAGTCAGTCAGGGAAAGACATGTATCATATGACCTCACTGATATGAGGAATTCTTAATCTCAGGAAATAAACTGAGGGATGCTGGAGTGGGGGTGGGGTGGGAGGGATGGGGTGGCTGGGTGATAGACATTGGGGAGGGTATGTACTATGGTGAGTGCTTTGAATTGTGCAAGACTGTTGAATCACAGATCTGTACTCTGAAAAAATAATGCAATATATGTTAAGAAAAATAAAGAAGAAGATAGCAGGAGGGGAAGAATGAAGGGGGGAAATTGGAGGGGGAGACGAACCATGAGAGACGATGGACTCTGAAAAACAGGCTGAGGGTTCTAGAGGGGAGGGGTTGGGGGATATTTTAGCGTGGTGATGGGTATTAAAGAGGGCATGTTCTGCATGAAGCACTGGGTGTTATACACAAACAATGAATCATGGAACTCTACATCAAAAACTAATGATGCGATGTATGGTGATTAACATAACAATAAAAAAATTTAAAGAAAAGGAAAAAAAATAAGGGTGGGTGAAAGGATCAAAGTTGTCGGTCACCTTCCTTCTTTGTTTTGGAGCTTCAGGTTGCCCTCCTTGGAGGCAATAACAACTACCAGTCAATGGTGTATCCTTCTCGGTTAATCTTTTTTATTTTTCTGTAATCACACAAATAGTACATATTGTACATGCAGTTCTGCATTTTGATATTGTTAAAGCTTATCTTTCCATAGTAGCTCAAATAGATCTGCTAGTTTTGTTTCTTAATGATTAGTATTTTGTTTCATGGCAGCCCACAATTTATTTACCTGTCCTTTGTTAATAGACCTGTAGGTCATTTATAATATTTTGCAACTACAAGCACTGCTCCAAGGAATATAGTTGGATATCTATCAGTTGGCATCTGTGTATCTACAGAATATATTCCTAGAAGGTGAATTGTTACTTCAAAAGGTATATGCATTTTTAATACTGATATATATTTTCAGTAGCTGTTTATAGAGGTTGTTCCAATTTGTGCTTTTACTGGTAATGAAAGACACTTTCTTCACAATGATACCCATAATGTGTTTTCAAACTTTATGATCTCTTCTAATCTGTTCATTTTCATGTCAAAGTTTAATATGCAGCTTTTCCATAGGAAGTGAAGTGAACATTTTTTACTACATCTCAAACTTTTTAAATGAACTCTATGTCTTATCCTTTGTTCACTTTTTCTATTGGGTTGTGTGTCTTATTGCTTAAGTTGATTTGTAGAAACTTTTTGTATATTAAGGGAATTAGTTTTCTGTGATATGAGCCACAAATATTTTTTTACAGATTTGTTGTTTGACTTTTGACTTTGTATGTAGAGCTTTTGGATGCAGTTAAAGAAAAAAAAATAATGCAGTTTAATTACCTTTCTTTTTTTTTAATTTTTTATTGTTATGTTAATCACCATATATTACATCATTTGTTTTGGTGTAGTGTTCCATGATTCATTGTTTGTTCATAACACCCAGTGCTCCATGCAGAATGTGCCCTCTTTAATACCCATCACCAGGCTAACCCATCCCCCTACCCTCCTCCCCTCTAGAACCCTCAGTTTGTTTTTCAGAGTCCATCATCTCTCCTGGTTCGTCTCCCCCTCTGACTTATTCCCCTTCATTCTTCCTCTCCTGCTATCTTCTTCTTTTTCTTTTTTCTTAAAATATGTTGCGTTATTTGTTTCAGAAGTACAGATCTGTGATTCAACAGTCTTGCACAATTCACAGTGCTCACCGTAGCACATACCCTCCCCAATGTCTATCACCCAGCCACCCCATCCCTCCCACCCCCAACCTCCAGTAACACTGTTTGTTCCTGAGATTAAGATTTCCTCATATCAGTGAGGTCATATGATATATGTCTTTCTCTGATTGACTTATTTCACTCAGCATAACACCCTCCAGTTCCATCCACGTCATTGCAAATGGCAAGATCTCATTCCTTTTGATGGCTGCATAATATTCCATTGTGTATATATACCACTTCTTCTTTATCCATTCATCTGTCGATGGACATCTTGGCTCTTTCCACAGTTTGGCTATTGTGGACATTGCTGCTATAAACATTGGGGTGCACATACCCCTTCGGATCCCTACATTTGTATCTTTGGGGTAAATACCCAGTAGTGCAATTGCTGGATCGAATGGTAGCTCTAATTTCAACTGTTTGAGGAACCTCCATACTGTTTTCCAGAGTGGTTGCACCAGCTTGCATTCCCACCAACAGTGTAGGAGGGTTCCCCTTTTAATTACCTTTCTTTTTATGCTGTCTGCATATTTTATCACACGAAAGAGTCCTGTCCACCTCAAAATTACATTTTAATTTATGTTTTCTTTCAGTAATTTTGTTTTATTTCTATAATAAATGTTTTATAAATCAATCTGAAATTTGTTTTATTTTAAAAGTTTGTTTTATTTATTTATTTATTTGAGAAAGAGTGAGAGAGAGAGAGAGAGAGTGAGGGGGAGGGCAGAAGAAGAGGCAGAGAAAGAATCTTAAGTAGGCTCCCTGCTGAGCAAGGAGCTCACTACGGGGGAGGGGGGGTTCCATCTAATGACTCTGACATCATGACCTGAGCTGAAATCAAGAGTCTAGCACTCAACCAACTGAGCCACCCAGGTGCCCCAGGTGCCCCAAAACTTGTTTTACTTTTAAAGTTAAGGTATGGAGTTTAAGGTATAAAAACTTTTTTTTTTTTCCCAGAAGGCTATTAAGCTCTTCCAATATATTTGTTGAATAAGCTTCCTTTCCCTGCTCCTGGAATTGAAATGTTATCTTTATTGCATATTCAATTGCTATGTGTATATAGATATTCTGGACTTCAAGAATTCATGTCTTATTCCTGTGTAGGTCCCACACTCCTGAAATCACTGTGGCTATATAATATGCTTCAACATTTGCTAGCTCTAGTCCTCTCTCCTTAACTTCCAAGATGTAATGTTTCCAAATATCCAAGGTTATTTTTGCTTGGTTATTTTTCCATATGGAGTTTAGAGTGAGTTTACCTAGTTCCAAATAGAATACTACTTGGCTTTTCCCCTGGATCACCTTCAATTTATAGCCAGCCCCAAGTGGTTAATATCATAGGATGCTGGGGTGCCTGGGTGGCTCATTTGGCTAAGCAGCTGCCTTCAGCTCAGGTCATGATCCCAGAGTCCTGGGATCAAGCCCCACATCAGGTTCCCTACTCAGTGGGAAGCCTGCTTCTCCCTCTCCCACTACCCCTGCTTGTGTTCCCTCTCTCGCTGTCTGTCTCTCTGTCAAATAAATAAATAAATAAATAAATAAATAAATAAATAAATAAATAAATAATAAATAAAAATCTTTAAAAAAATCATAGGATGCTAAGAACATAGGATTTCTTTCCATGTTTTAATCTCCTTTTCTGTTTCTCATTAGTGTTGCAAAATTTTTCCTTATAGATTGTGTATATTTTCATTAAATTATTGATATATATTTTTGGTTGTCACTCTGCATGTTGTCTCTTATTCCATTGTATCTTCTAATTATTTGAGTGCATGAATGCTATTGATTTCTGTGTATTAATTCTGTGCCCAGATAATTTTTGATTTCTCAAACTGTTTGTGGCAGTTTTTAATTAGATTCTTTGTAATTTTCCATATTAACATCTGCACACAGTCATCTCATTTCTTGTTTCTTCACTATAATTTTGTCTTTACTTTGTTTAATTGTATTGGTTGAAATTTCTCGAGCAACATTAATTGATAATGGTGACAGTAGCATCCTTATTTTCTTTCTAACATTAGTGAAGATGCTTCATAATGTTTCCCTAATAAACCTAGTGTTGACTTTGGGTTATGATCATTTATATTTTAGAGCATTATTTTATTCCTACTTTATAGTGTTTTTATTTTAAAATCAAGAGTGGATTTTGACTCATTAAAAACCTTTATAATATATATGATGGTGAATGTTCATTTTTGGTTTGATATTAATACCTTCTAACGTTTTTGTATTTAATGTCAACTGGATATTATGTCTTTTATTTTTTAAACATACTGCTGCATTTTGCTTTATACTATTTTGTTTGGCTTCTTATATTGCTTCTCATTATGTGATTAATCTGGAGTTTTCTTTTATTGTACTAACTTTGTCAGGTTTGTGTAGCAATGCTATAGTATTTTCAAAGAAAAAAGAAGTTTGAAGGTTCGGGTTTTTTTTTTTTTTCTGTGTTTTAGACAAATTTAAAATAATAAACATTAGAGTGATCTATTCTTTAAAGATTTAGTCAAAATCGCCTGGGAAACCAGCTTTGCTTGGATGCTTTTTTGGGAAGGCAGTTCTTTGAAATATTTTTCCCCCAACAACAATTGAATTGCTTAGGTTCTGTATCTTTTTCTGGAATTGATTCTGGTCAACTTTTGCTCAGCAATGGCGACTGAAAATCAGTTAACTATAGAGAAATTATATTCTTGGAAGCACGTTGACAGCTATTTGGGCACTTTGCATTTCTTGGGTGAGCTTTTATCAAGTTAGAGATATAAAAAAATATAAATTCAAAACATGCACCACAGAACTGCTAAAACAAGCATAGGAGAGTATCTTAACTGTATATGTTCTGCTGCCTTCCTATCATGGAAATTGGCAGGCATACCTGAGTGACAAGAAAAGGTAGGGAAGGTTTTTAGATTGTAAAAAGGCTTTAAGATGCTGCACAGCTCACAAAAATAGTCACGTCCATGAGAAAGTTGCTTGGCAGAAACCAATCTCCCTACTACTTACTGTTCTGAAACTCAGCCTCTCACCCTTCGGGGATCACTAATCTCTGGATCTTCTTCCAAAGCTCTGGTACATCCTTGTGAATGTAGAAAGCTGACCCTCCAGAGCCACAGCTGCCTCTTATCACCTCAGATCGTGGGCTCACACCCAGAGTGCCAGTTTTTTGTATTACTCAAAGTATGTTGTGTTGTGTAAGCCCAGAACTGAGAGTTAACTTGGCAACAGGAAAGGAAAAAAAGAAAGCAGAGAAAATAAATAATTTTAATCATCTACCATGCGTATGACCTGATAAAAACTCTACATATGCTGTGCCATTTAATTTTTGTGTAATTTTTATCTTTCCAAAAATGTCACAAATAACTACCTGAAGTCCAGTGAAGTTAAATGACTTTCCTAAAGTCACATAATTAATGCATAACGGAGTTTCAACATGAACCTACATTCTTTCTATGACACTAACCTGAAACTTAAGGGACAAAATGAAGAGCTACCAAGAAATGAAAGTTTTGTTCATAGAGTAAAATATTAGTTAAATTGGGGGTTAAAAAATCCCATGGGCAACAAAATAGAGGTCACCAAAATTTCACATCTGAGCCAGTCATTTTAATTCCTCTTTTGTCAAGTCTTTTATCACATCAGGGGGAAAATAACATTCTTTTTAGTTTCTATTTTGAAGCTGTCAGACACATTTAAAAAAAAAAAAAAAAGAAAGGAAAATTACGACTTTGTTCTTAGAACTTCCCGGTCAGAAAGGTAATTTTCTGAGCAGGCAGTTCATTCTTGAGTGTGGATGCTGCTATCTTGGACTGACCTAAACATCTGCCCGCCATCCATAAGAAATTGGCAGACATCTTTTAGAAGGCTTTCCTGTGAAAATGTAGGCTTTACAGTGATGTACAACAGGCACTTGATCCAGAATGATTTCAGGAACTAAATATCAACATGCAACCAACTCCAGCCAGTTCCTCAGTAACCAGAACACCCCTGTTTGCTGAACTAAAAGGAAGTTGGTATTTCAGCCTTCTCACTAGTTCATATGTACCCCTCAATAATTTCCTTAGAACTCAGCTTTTTTTTTCTTTTTTTATTCCATTAGCTTAAATGTATGTTTCCAGGAGAATTTTATGGAAAACACTATTCCCTTAAGATGATATTACAAATGATATTTCTAAAGTTAACCATGTGTTTAGGAAATGTTGAACACTATATCCATCTCTTGGTGATTTGCAGTACATATTCACGTATTAAAGACTCTAAAAAGTCCTGCAATAAGGAAACTTGTTTAACTTTATTTAATCCAGCATTGTCAAAATAATACTCGACCAACAGTATTTCTTTTTATTCATGTAACACTATAAATTGCTCATGCTATTGTATATTCTGTATATAAACTCTTTTTCTAAATCTGGGGGTGGCAATATAGAGCACATGATCCAAGTACATCCGTGACCTCCTTTTGTATACCCCAGAGCTAACAATGATTTTTACATTTCTAAAGGCTTGCAAAAAAATAAAAAATAAATTAAAAAAAAGGAAGACCATACAACAGAGGCCTTATGTAACCATAAAATATTCTCTCTGGTCCTTTCCAGAAAAAGTTTGCCAACCCCTGTTAATCTAAACCAAGAATATTAGCACAATTTAAGTAAATAAAGATATATCACCTATTATAAACTATATAAAGGAATGCAGTAACAATTCATTTTTCTTTTTAAATGTTACTCTTCTAAATACTTCAGAATGTAATTATTCAAATGAAAAGCATGGCAATGAAAAGATTCAAGGGTTCAGGTGAGCACTTGAAGGCTTAAACTCTCAAATTTAGAGTTTATATCAAGAGGTAATATATGGGGATAAACTAAAGATTAGCTTTAAATGACTCAAAAATCACTTTGATTCTATACCAATTGAATAATTCCTATCCTCATAGAATCACTTACCATCTCTTATAGTCTTTTATTTATAAAAATAGCAGATTGAAGGCACCTGGGCGGCTCAGTCAGTTAAGCTTCCAACTCTTGATTTTGGCTCAGGGGATGATCTCAGGGTCGTGAGATCTAGCCCCAAAGTGGTCTCCACACTCAGCGGGGAGTCTGCCTGAAGAGTCTCTCCTTCTGCCCTTCCCCCTACTCACACATGCACACACTCTCAAATAAATATATCTTTAAAAAATTTAGCAGATTGATCGCACTATTTCTTCATTTAAAGAGAGTGTCAATATTTAAATATTTATTGTGTGCAAGCAGCAACTCTGTCCCATATTAATTGGGTTATGTCAGAAAGTCATTGGCTCTGGGAAATTTTTTCAAAACACACATCCTTTGGTTAGATCCTCTCTCTTGATATACATATTTTGTAGGAGAAATGTAGGTCTCCTATGTGTAATTTGATAGACCTTCCAGAAACTTCTTTTTTGCTTTCTTCCTCTTTCCTCTTCCCTTCTTACTGCTATGCAACAAACCACATTGTAACTTAGTGGCTTAAAACTACAATGTAACCTGACCACATATTAGTATGTTTTATGATTCTGTGGGTTGACTTGGCTCAATTGGGTGGTTCTCACTTTGGGTCTTTCATCCAGTTGTGGTTAAATGGCACATCACAATACAGTTATCTGAAGGTTTGGCTGGGCCTGATGCCCAAGATGGCTTGCTCATATGGCCGGCATTTGCTCATATGGCTGGTTGTTGACTGGGAACTCATCTGGGACTGTAGGCTGGAGCACCAACAAGTGGTCCCTCTGTGTAGTTTGGGCTTTTCACAACATGGAAGCTAAGTTCAAAGAGGGAGCATCCAAGAGGCCCAGGTAAAATCTTCAAAAGATCGAGCCTCAGAAGTTCACAGTGTCACTTTACAACATTTTATTGGTCAAGCAAGTTGCTAAGGCCAGCTCAGTTTTGAGGGAAGGGGAATTAGGTCCCACTTCTTGGTGTGAGGTGCAGCTTGAGCAGGAAGGAATTGGTACCCATTATCTTCAGAGTCTCTCTACCATATTCCACAGTTAGATGATACCTATTCACCTAAGAAAGTTACCATTCCAAGACTATAGTGAATAAAGGGATGGCACTTTCTCTTAAATTTCTCATTGACAAGGCATTGCTGTTACCCACTGTTTCCAGTGGAAACTAGAAGCTTGAGAGTACTCTAATTTCCTTTTAAGAGGAACTACATCTAAGGTGACCTAGAGTTGCAGTTGTTTTATTTTTCTATGACACTTTCATGTCAAGTAACTCAATATTTTATGGAAACTCATCCATCAGAAAATATCATACAATTCGGATGATATGATGTAGAGTGCTTCCTTAATTTGAAATGGATGTGATTCTTCAAATACATGTAGTATACACAGCAAGACAGTGTACCTATTGTCAGGAGTTACTTGTTTACACAACTGAATAAAATTAATAATTGGACAGACTGATTCATTGTTTAGGGACAGTTCTGAAAACAACTGGTCTGTTTAAATATGTCTCCCTATATATTTATCCAGGTTGTACAGTTTTCCCTTAATGTTTTGTCTTTGTGTTTATGATCCCATACATTAGTTTGTATATAAGTAAGGGATGCTTTTACTCAAATAGGAATAGGTCTCGCTGTTTGGGCTGATACTTATCCAAGGCATATTACAGTGAGTTAGGTAAGGGAGAGAGAGGTCCATTTAGTCAAGCATTCACATTCATGGAGGGTCTTAAATTTAGAACTGGACATTTTCTAAAATGAGTTCAGACTTACACTCAAAGAAATACCCTGGTGCCAATAAAAAACATTCATCATACAGTTTTTGACCAGAAATTCATGATCGGACCACTACCAAAACTTGTAGTACATAATAAACTTTTTTTTTTAACTAAAATTAAATCCTAGGACTGTCCTGTGAATAGCATTATAATATATTTGCGTGTACATGTTAAATTTGTTGAGGATTTTTTTCAGTATAAACACCTCTGATTGACTACAGTTTTTGAACTCTATTTTGATCTTTCTTTATTTTGCTTAATATATAGGGTACCTCAAGAGATGATGGGCCTTCTCTTGGCTTCAAGAAACCATTCATCTCCCTCATCTGCATTTTCTGGGGGTCAGGAAGATGGTGTAAATGGTGCTCCATTACCCAATTTAGATAGCTGTCCTTAACTTTATGCAAGTAACATAGGAAAGAAATATTTATCTTCTTAGCAACAGATGCAAGAAATTAATTTGTGGGAGAAGGCTGGCTCTTCTGAAAAAAAAAAAGCCTTTGATATGTGGCTGTAGTATGGAAGTAAGCTTCAGATTGACTTCCACAACCACATAAGAGAGAGAATTTTAATAATGTTGTGAGAGAAGAGAGTTGACTAGCTGAGCAATGAGTGTGGGGGGAGTGCAAAGAGGGAGAGGACCCCTACACCTATTAATTGTTTCCTATATAAATTGTTAAGATGCTTGTTTCAGTAAATTTTACATTGCCCAGAAGTGCATTTGTGTGAGCATTCTTTTTGAGAATCTCAGAAAAGAATAATGAAACAACTGGCTATTGGGACTACATAAAGGAACAATGTAATTGGGTGACTGTGGGTATCTGAGCAGGACCACAGCCGGGCAGAAAATGGACAGCCCGTGCCCAGGTTACTCTCACAAAAGTCTTGATAATAGGAAGCAAGATGCAGGGATCAGCTGAGTCCAAGGGGCTTTCAGCTATTGAAGAAAATAACCTGGGCTCCATCATTGTCCCATCTGTGGCGGGAAGCTCAGTCCCACTCTTCCCTCTGGGGAGACAAAATCAGCAGTGGGATCAGAGACAGTTTTTGGTACTAAATAGTTGGGAACCCATAGCCTGGTTCTTCAATATGGTAGAAGAGTAACATTTGAAAAATGCCTTAATGCTTGCTGCTTGAGTTTCCCCCAAAGTTCATTGGAGTTGGTGATGCTCATTTTAAAGTGTTTCTCTGAGACTTAAATGATAAAATGCATAAAACATTCCTGCTAGAGACCCACATCTAGTAAGAGCTTGGTGAATGATAGCTTCTTATTATTAGTGGTAGTACTACCACAACTATGAAAGATGTTCAGACATCAGCTAAGGGCACTAGAGGGAAACCATTTGGTCTGAAGGAAATCATGCTTCTGGCAGTTCCACATTTGCATGGAATTTGGCACCACCAATTCAGAGAAGAAATAGCTAAATCAATAGACACAGACTTGGTGATTTTTTTCAAAACTGGACTCTGAGACTTGGAGACACAATGTCTTCTGGGATCGGAACAGAGGCTCTGTATAAAAAATAAACATTACGATAATATCAATCAGCAAGGACCAGTGTGGAGTGACTAGTGAAACTTCATAAGAGATCAAGAAAGAAAAAAATGGAATGCATAATATTCAGAGCTAAATAATAACTGCAGCTTAGAGAGTTTCTTAGGTCAGGTCTCTAAGAGTCAAACCTTGAGGTCAGGATTCGTGTGCTTCCAGGAGGTACTAGTGAGCGTGGGAAGCAAGGAGGGGATGGGGAAGGGTGGGGCTAATAAGTGTACAGTTACAGAAACCCCAGCCTCAGCCTGAGTCCATGGAAGCTCTGCAGCTTCCCTTGAGGCAAAGGAACTGGCTTTTGTTACCAGAAAACTGTCAGTCTTTGACACTTTCCAGCTCTCATTCTGTGGCAGCAACCAGAAGCAGAGTGGTGAGCACCTGCTGGAGGCTAGTCACCCCAGCCTTGCTCATGGCATGATAATCAGTTGGTACCCACAAGAACAATCAAGCTAGTCATTAAATATTTAAACTTTTTGAACAGCAACAGGCTGTTAAAAAGCCATTTCTCCGAGGCCCCACAACTACTGTGGTTTCCCCAAGCCCATTCCCAGTACCCTTTGGATCTCCCCAGGCTTCCTGCTGCTGAGCTGATTATACAGTGTCCCACCATAGATGCTGAAGATTTGGAATAACACCCATGGATAAGAGTCTTCCGGATCATCGTTATATCATTTTGTAAGTTGTTAGTCAATACTTTAGTGAAATTGTATACTGTTTCTTAGATTCTCCCCTCAAGGGAATAAATTCCAAAGCACTGTGGGAGGCAGCAAAGGCAGCACATGTTGGTGTTTTCATAGGTTAATTTATCTTCCTTATCTGGAAGGCTCAGACATTTTTAGTAATGTTCTGTGGACTGATTTAGTAAAGTGACTTTTAATAGTAAGTCAGCTCACTTATCTTCTAAATTCAGGTGTTTAATGGGAAACTTTGGAGAAATGGCCTATAAAGTAACACACCCTGAGAAGAAAGAGGAAGGTAATGTGTCACTATCTAATAAAACAAGGCTTGTTTCTATGTTTGTCCCTGTGAGTTCCACTGAGGCTGCTATAATGACTATTTTGATAAGCTACATTTGTCTTCCATCCAAGTTGGTAAATAAGATATTTTATAGTGAAGTGTAGAGGAGAACACACTTGTGAAGGAGGTGATGGAATAACCAAGAATGTGCCATCAAGATGAATGGACTTAACTCTTTCCATGAATCATTTGCCTCCAGTTAAATTCCAATGGACCTTGACTCAAGACAGGGTCCTGTTCAGTCATGCTCAAGAATAGATGGGACCTTTATTTCCCAAATGGCACCTGGATTACTTCTAACTGATGTACATGATAACACACCTCCTGGCCCTAGGTGTGTGTATTCAGGTGTGTGCATATATGAAGAAGGGGTTGTGATAGATTGGGCTTTCCCAGAAGCAGACCCTAAAACAAAATTGTGAGTGCCAAAAGCTTCCTGGGAAGTGATTCCAGGAAGCACTGGAAGGGAAGTAAGGAAAAAAAGGAGTGTCATCGAGCAGGTTATCACTATGGGCCACTGGAGCTCAACGCTGATGGGAAAGTCAGGTAGTGTAGAACCAGAAAAGAACATGTTACCTAGGTTTACCCCCAGGCAGACACTCTATATTCAGGCTGTTTAATTTCTGTATTTATCTGTCTTCTCAGGATAGACATGTGAGCCTCAAACACTTGGTTAGTTGATGAGTCAGAACAAATGGGAGCTGGATCAATGCTTTGGCTATTACTTGACATTCTTGACAAGGGGCATGAAAATGGGCATCTCTGTAGCTCAAACATAGAAACATTAGAGGTTTTACTAACTGCTATCTTCTATCTTTATAAAGTCTTTAATGTTATCCTTCTATTAGCAAACTCATAGCAGACATTTTGACATTTCTGGGTTGATGTTTTTTACTAATGGCTCTTCCAGAAAACACAAATGTGAAAACCATTAGACATCTCTACAGTTGTGCCCAAAAGCAAAGGAGACACATGGGAAAATGAGAATTTTTCAGAATCTCTCCAAATTCTGTTTCTTTAATTTCTATTACTAAAGAATAAACCCAGAGAAACAATCTAATGAATATCAACAAGTTGAACTAAGGAAACTGAAACAACAGTAATACTATGACTTTAAGGTAATCTACATGACTTAGTGTAACAAAATGAATGCTAGTCTGGGAATCAAAAGCTTATTTTTAAGACTATGATTGCACATCTAGGGTAGTAACCGTGGTCTACTCCTTACCCCTTCTGGCCTCAGTTTTATCATGTAAACAAGGAGAAATATGCATTATACAATCTCTTCTTTTGCCAAAATTCAGCAAATCTATTCATTTCTCTTTCTACTTATATTTTTTTCCAGGGGAAAGATAATATTGTCTTTTTCATTTTCATATGTTTTTCCCCATTACCTAAGTAATTTCACAAACTCTTAGAAACATTTGGAAAACACAGAAAAGAAAAAGATCCATATTCTCTCTATTCTATTTTAGTGTGCCTCTTTCATTCTTTTTTATATAGTCTAATTAAAATGTATATACATTCTTTTTTATATTTTTATAAAGCTGTGAGAAAAAGAAAACAGAAAGGTGATAGTTCTTTTCAAATACTTGAAAGGCTTCCATGTAGGAAGAGGTGACAGACTTGTTCTGTGCAAAATCAAGGAATTAGTGAGAGGAAGCAACATCAATTTTGCCTTATTACAGGGAAAAATGTTCCTTTTCTGTCCCTAGAGGAATGGTGGTACTTGAAGGGCATGCAACCGGAAAGAATTGGAGAGGTGTTAGGACAAGGTGACATCATTCCATTTTGAGGAACATATAGAGTTCTAAGATTTTACAATTTAAGTTCATTTTCTGACACTCTAGTTGGCTCATTCCACCTTTGTAAAGTCTTCAATGTTACCATTCCATTAACAAATCACAGCAGCCATTTAGTCATTGCCACATTTCTGGGTTGATGTTCTTACTAATGACTCTTTCAGGGAGGATACAGATTGTAAAAACTTTAAGACATATCCACAGCTGTGCTCAAGGCAAAAGAGAGAGACAGGAAAACAGAACCTTTTCATTATCTTTAAATATCATTTTCTTAATTTCTATTACTAGCCACCTTAAGCTGCAGCAACTTTGCCTTGTACTTTTCTCCTACTAAGCCCACACTGGTTTATTTCATCCTCTCTCCATATTTTGTTTTTGCACAATTAGTTATCAGACAGTTGGTATTGATTCTGTTGGATTAATCTCTGATGATTTGGTTTATATCAGCTGTGGGTAATGTAGGTGGCAAAAGCTGCAAGGCATGCAATGTCGCATCCATTAAATCTCACTCATAAAAACAGATTTGAATTGAGAAATGGATGAAAACAAGAACTCGGATTCTTGAAAACTTTCCTCCACCTTTTTCTTCCTTTTTCTTTCTTTCATCTATTTTTTTAGTGCAGTTCTTAAAAACACATTTTAGTGTGCACAGGAGTTAAATTGATCATCAACTGGAAGCCAACTCTGTTCTGCTTGAGGAACCACTCAGAAAGGGATATTTGGGTATTCAACATCCTTGTAAGATGAGAGAAGCATAAGCAGTAGGAATTAAACCCTTTTTGACGTATCATTGCAAAAGGAATTTAGCTAAAACGTTTTTCTACCAAACTGCCTTTTGAAGGTTTTATTGAGATTTACAGCTGAGAGGCTTTAGAAGGCAGGTAAAGAAAGGTGGAAATTCAGGCATGATCTGATATAGGTGTTCTCAGGGAGGAGATGTATTTTTTATTGAATGTATGGTAATTTAATTTCTCTCTTTGCAGCAATTATTTAGTTAATGATAGATGTATCTTACTTCTGGTGCTTTTAACTCAAGTTGCATCTATTTGTTTTATTGCATTTGATCTTAAAACAAGAGCTCCAGGAGTAGGAAATGAAGACATGAAGCCCACTCAAAGATAATGGACTTTACTAAAGTCATAAAAATATTCATAATAGTAGTGAGAATTGGTTCCAGCTCTTCTGCTGCCTCTTTCTTTGTTACTCTCTTTGTCTCTTTCTTTTCTGGTTACTTCTATGTCAAGTTATGGATGATATACATACATTTTATGTTTGTTTTCAAGTAAATTGTTCTCAAATGTGAGGCAGTAGAAATTGAAGCAAGGTTTACGATCAATAGTATATGACCTGCTATTACCTCTCAAGAGAGACAGTTTAGTATTGTGGAAAAAGCCTGGGACTAAAGACAGAAAATGAGTCAAATCTTAGGTCCCGTCATACGTCATCACAGGCAAGGGAAACAAAAGTAAAAATGAACTACCTTGCAGTTTCAATGACACTTAAGTTCATCACTTCTCTCCCCCACCTTTTATGGGTTTTTCCCAATTTCTATAAATTAAACCTTTTATTCTGGGATAATTGTAGATTCAACATACTATCATAAGAAATAATACAGAGAGATTTCCTGTGCTCTTTACCCAGTTTTAGCTATTCTAGTTTTCTTTCCCTTCCACATAATTTTTAGAATAGTCCTGTCTATATCTATATAAAATCTTGTTGTGGTTTTGATAGTAATTGCATTAAACCTGTATATGAGTTTGAGGAGAATTGACATCATTGTTGTGTCTTCCAATCCATGAACATGGTATTTTTTTCTCCATTTATTTACATCTTTTTCTTTTCTTCCATCAGTATTGTATAATTTTCAGCAAACAAATCCTGTAAATATTTTCTTAGATTTACAGCTAAATATTCATCTTTTGAAAGACTGTAAATGGTATTATATTTAACTTTGGTGTCCAGATGTTCATTGGTAGTATACAGAAATACCATTGAGTTTACTATGTTTACCTTGTATCCTGAAACCTTGCTGAACTCACTTACTAGTTGTAGGAGTATTTTTGTAGATTCCTTGTGATTTTCCACATGGATAATTATGTCACCTATAAATAGGAACAGTATAATTTATTCCTTTCTGATCTATGTGTCTTTTATTTCTTTCTCTCTTTTTTTGGCCCTATTTCACTGGCTAGAACTTTCAGTACTATGTTGAATAAAATTAGTGAGAGAGGAAATTCTTGCCCTATTTTCAATCTTAGGGAGAAAGTATTCAGTCTCCATTATTAATTAAAATGTTAGCTGTAGGGTTTTAAAAATAGATGTGCTTTATCAATTTGAGGATATTTATCTCTTTTTCCCCATTTATCTGAGCGTCTTATCATAAATTAATGTTATATTTTATCAAATGCTTTTCCTACATTGATCACCTGGTTACCCTTTAGCCTGCTAATATTGTGGACTATATTGATTAATTTTTGAACATTGAACAAGCCTTATGTCCCTAAAATAAACCCTGCTTGGTCATGGTCCATAATTCTTTTTATATACTGCAGACTCTAATTGCTAGTATTTTGTTAAAGATTTTGCATTTTTAATCATGAAAAATATTGGACTATTACTCCCTTTTTTTTGTACTATCTTTGTTTTGTTATCAGGGAAATATTAGCCTCATGAACTCAACTGGAAAGTATTATTTACTCAAGTTTTCTGGAAGAGATGTATAGAATTGGTCTTAATTAGTCCTTATATTTTTGATAGAATTCTCCACTGAAAGCATCTGGGCTTGGAGATTACTTTTTGGGGGAAGTTTTAAATTAAGAATACAATTTTCTGTCAACTACAGTTCAATAAAAATAAAATAAAATAAAATGCTATTGTATAATTAGATGCACAGGATCCTGAAAAAAAAAAACCCACAATGTCCTTAATTGTAATAAGTTATGCAAATTATCTGTGTCATAGGTGTCAAAATGCATTTTTCCAAAAATGAGATATTTTGTCTAAGTTGTCAAATTTATGTGTGTTGAGTTTTTTGCAGGATTCCTTTGTTATATATTTTAGTTCTGCAGGTTTTGTAGTAATATCCCCCCATTTCATTTTTGATATTGGCAATTTCTATTTTCCACTTTTCTTTGTCAATCTTGCGAGAGGTTTGTAAATTTTACTGATATTTTCAAAAAACCAGCTTTTTGTTTTAATGGTTTTATTTTTTTAATCTCATTAGTTTATTTATCTTTATTATTTACTTCAGTTTGCTTTGGATCTATTTTGTGGATTTACTTGAGTTTATCCTTTTTAGGTTTCATGCAGCTTCTAGAATCTGTAGATTTATGTATCTTTTCAAATTTGGGAAGTTTTCAGGCCATTCATTCTTTAAATATTTTTTCAACTTGCCATCTTTTTCCTCTCCTTCCAAGATTCTAATGACATAAGTAGTACATACTTGGTTTAGGGCCTCAGGTCCTGGAGGCCATGTTCATTTAAATTTTTATTCTAATTTCTCTTTCTTGTTCAAATTTATAGCAGTATATCAGTAATTGATATTATTTTATTTTTGTATTTACTGATTCTTTCCTCTGTCACCTACATTCTACTGTTCAGCTCATCCACTGAGCCATATTTTGGTTACTTTACTTTTCAGTTCAAAAATTCCCATTTGGTTCTTCTTTATATTTCTTTGCTGAAACTTTCTATTTCTTTAGTGACTATTTCCTTTTAAAAAAAGACTTATTTATTTATGTATGTATACATGTATGCATTTATTTGAGAGAAAGACAGTGCACATGAGTCAGGGGAAGCGCAGATGGAGAGAGAGAGGGAAAGAATCTCAACAGACTCCCCACAGAGTGTGGAGCCTGACAGAGCTTGATCTCATGACCCTGAGACCATGAGCTAAGCTGAAATCAAGAGTTGGATGCCTAACCAACTGAGCCAAACAGGTGCCCCATTGTGAATATTTCTATTTGTTTGTTTTAAGCATATTCATCAATGTTCATTGAAGCATTTTTATCATGGATGGTTTAAAACTTTGTCAGGTAATTCTAATATCTCTGCAGTCTTTTTTAAAAATATTAATTAATTAATTTTTTTGATGTAGTGTTCCATGATTCATTGTTTGCATGTAACACCCAGTGCTTCATTCAATACATGCCCTCTTTAATACCTATCACCAGGCTAACCCATCCCCCCAACCCCCTCCCCTCTAGAACCCTCAGTTTGTTTCTCAGAGACCACTGTCTCTCATGGTTCGTCTCCCCCTCCAATTTCCCCTCCTTCATTTTTCTGTTCCTACTATCTTCTTCTTCTTTTTTTTTTTTTTAACATATAATGTATTATTTGTTTCAGAGGTACAGGTCTGTGATTCAACAGTCTTACACAATTCACAGCGCTCACCATAACACATACCCTCCCCAATGTCTATCACCCATCCACCCCATCCCTCCCACCCCCCACCACTCCAGCAACCCTCAGTTTGTTTCCTGAGATTAAGAATTCCTCATATCAGTGAGGTCATATGATACATGTCTTTCTCTGATTGACTTATTTCACTCAGCATAACACCCTCCAGTTCCATCCATGTCGTTGCAAATGGCAAGATCTCATTCCTTTTGATGGCTGCATAAGATTCCATTTTATATATATACGACTTCTTATTTATCCATTCATCTGTCGATGGACATCTTGGCTCTTTCCATAGTTTGGCTATTGTAGACATTGCTGCTATAAACATCAGGGTACATGTATCCCTTCGGATCCCTACATTTGTATCTTTGGGGTAAATACCCAGTAGTACAATTGCTGGGTTGTAGGGCAGCTCTATTTTCAACTTTTGGAGGAACCTCCATACTGTTTTCCAGAGTGGCTGCACCAGCTTGCTTTCCCACCAACCGTGTAGGAGGGTTCCCCTATCTCCACCTCCCTGCCAAAATCTGTCATTTCCTGACTTGTTAATTTTAGCCATCCTGACTGGTGTGAGGTGGTAACTCATTGAGGTTTTGATTTGGATTTCCCTGATGCCAAGCGATGTTGAGCACTTTTTCATGTGTGTGTTGGCTATTTGGATGTCTTTGGGAAAATGTCTGTTCATGTCTTCTACCCATTTCTTGATTGGATTATTTGTTCTTTGGTGTTGAGTTTGATAAATTCTTTATAGATTTTGGATACTAGCCTTTTATCTGATATGTCATTTGCAAATATCGTCTCCCATTCTGTCAGTTGTCTTTTGGTTTTGTGGACTGTTTCCTTTGCTGTGCAACAGCATTTCATCTTGCTGAAGTCCCAATAGTTCATCTTTGCCCTTGCTTCCCTTGCCTTTGGCGATGTTTCTAGGAAAAAGTTGCTGCGGCTGAGGTTAAAGATGTTGCTGCCTGTGTTCTCCTTTAGGATTTTGATGGACTCCTGTCTCACATTGAGGCCTTTCAACCATCTGGAGTCTATTTTTGTGTGTGGTGTAAGGAAATGGTCCAGTTTCATTCTTCTGCAAGTGGCTGTCCAATTTCCCCAACACGGTTTGTTGAAGAGACTGTCTTTTTTCCATTGGACATTCTTTCCTGCTTTGTCGAAGATTACTTGACCATAGAGTTAAGGGTCAATTTCTGGGCTCTCTATTCTGTTCCATTGATCTATGTGTCTGTTTTTGTGCCAGTACCATACCATACATCATCTTGATGATGACAGCTTTGTAGTAGAGCTGGAAG
Organism: Eumetopias jubatus; assembly: GCF_037043125.1. Lineage (NCBI taxonomy): Eukaryota > Metazoa > Chordata > Mammalia > Carnivora > Otariidae > Eumetopias > Eumetopias jubatus. The sequence continues at coordinate 102,480,367 of NW_028274815.1, forward strand.
TCCGGAATTGTGATGCCACCAGCTTTGCTTTTCTTTTTCAACATTCCTCTGGCTATTCAGGGTCTTTTCTGGTTCCATAACAATTTTAGGATTATTTATTCCATTTCTTTGAAAAACGTGGATGGTATTTTGATGGGGATTGAGTTAAAGTGTGGATTGCTCTAAGTAGCATTGACATCTTCACAATATTTGTTCTTCCAATCCATGAGCATGGAACATTTTTCCAGTTCTTTTTGTCTTCCTCGATTTCTTTCATGAGTATTTTATAGTTTTCTGAGTACAGATCCTTTGCCTCTTTGGTTAGATTTATTCCCAGGTATCTGATGGTTTTGGGTGCAGTTGTAAATGGGATTGACTCCTTAATTTCTCTTTCTTCTGTTTTGTTGCTGGTGTATAGGGATGCCACTGATTTCTGTGTATTGATTTTATATTCTGCCACTTTACTGAATTCCTGTATGAGTTTTAGCAGTTTTGGGCTGGAGTCTTTTGGGTTTCCCACATACAGTATCATATCATCTGCAAAGAGTGAGAGTTTGACTTCTTCTTTGCTGATTCAGATGCCTTTGATTTTTTTTTGTTGTTGTCTGATTGCTGTTGCTAGGACTTCTAGCACTGTGTTGAATAGCAGTGGTGATAGTGGACATCCCTGCCGTGTTCCTAACCTTAGGGGGAAATCTCTCAGTTTTTCCCCATTGAGGATGATAATCGCCATGTGTTTTTCATAGATGGCTTTTATGATGTTGAGGTATGTACCCTGTATCCTTATACTCTGAAGAGTTTTGATCAAGAAAGGATGCTGTACTTTGTCAAATGCTTTTTCTGCATCTATTGAGAGGATCATATGGTTCTTGTTCTTTCTTTTATTAATGTATTGTATCACATTGATTGATTTGAGGATGTTGAACCAACCTGGCAGCCCAGGAATAAATCCCACTTGGTCGTGGTGAATAATCCTTTTAATGTACTGTTGGATCCTATTGGCTAGTATTTTGGTGAGAATTTTTGCATCCATGTTCATCAGGGATATCGGTCTGTAACTCTCCTTTTTGATGGGGTCTTTGTCTGGTTTGGGGATCAAATGAGTTTGGAAGTTTTCTTTCATTTCTATTTTTTGGAACAGTTTCAGAAGAATGGGTATTAATTCTTCTTTAAATGTTTCATAGAATTCCCCTGGGAAGCCATCTGGCCTGGGCACTTGTTTGTTGGGAGATTTTTGATGACTGCTTCAATTTCCTTAGTGGTTATGGGTAGGTTCAGGTTTTCTATTTCTTCCTAGTTCAGTTTACGTAGTTGATAAATCTCTAGGAATGCATCCATTTTTTTTCCAGATTATCTAATTTGCTGGCATAGAGTTCCTCATTATATGTTCTTATAATTGCTTGTATTTCTTTGGTGTTGGTTGTGATTGCTCCTCTTTCATTCATGATCTTATTTATTTGGGTCCTTTCTCTTTTCTTTTTGGTAAGTCTGGCCAGGGGTTTATCAATCTTAATTCTTTCACAGAACCAGCTCCTAGTTTTATTGATCTGTTCTACTGTTCTTTTGGTTTCTATTTCAATGTTTCTGCTCTGTAATTTATTATTTCTCTTCTCCTGCTGGGTTTAAGCTGTATTTGCTGTTTTTTCTCTAGCTCCTTTAGGTGTAGGGTTAGGTTGTGTATTTGAGACCTTTCTTGTTTCTTGAGAAAGGCTTGTATTGCTATATACTTGCCTCTGAGGACCGCCTTTGCTGCATCCCAAAGATTTTGATCAGTTGTGTTTTCGTTTTCATTTGTTTCCATGAATTTTTTTAATTCTTTAATTTCCTGGTCGACCCATTCATTCTTTAGTAGGATGCTCTTTAGCCTCCATGTGTTTGAGTTCTTTCCAACTCTCCTTTTGTGATTGAGTTCTAGTTTCAAAGAATTGTGGTCCAGACATATGCAAGGAATGATCCCAAACTTTTGGTACCAGTTGAGACCTGATTTGTGACCTAGGATGTGATCTATTCTGGAGAATGTTCCATGGGCACTAGAGAAGAATGTGTATTCTGTTGCTTTGGGATGGAATGTTCTGGATATATCTGTGAAGTCCATTTGGTCCAGTGTGTCATTTAAAGTCTTTATTTCCTTGTTGATCTTTTGCTTAGATGATCTGTCCATTTCAGTGAGGGGGGTGTTAAAGTCCCCTACTGTTATTGTATTGTTGTCCCTGTGTTTCTTTGATTTTGTTATTAATTGGCTTATATAATTGGCTGCTCCCATGTTAGGGGCATAGATATTTACAATTGTTAGATCTTCTTGTTGGATAGACCCTTTACGTAGGGTATAGTGTCCTTCCTCATCCCTTATTATAGTCTTTGGTTTAAAATCTAATTCGTCTGATATAAAGATTGCCACCCCAGCTTTCTTTTAGTGTACATTAGCATGGTAAATGGTTTTCCACTCCCTCGCTTTCAATCTGGGGGTGTCTTTGCATCTAAAATGAGTCTCTTGCAGACAGCACATCGATGGGTCTTCTTTTTTTATCCAATCTGATAGCCTGTGTCTTTTGATTGGGGCATTTAGCCCATTTACATTCAGGGTAACTACTGAAACATATGAATTTAGTGTCGTTTTATTGCCTGTTAGGTGACTGTTAGTGTATATTACTTCTGTTCCTTTCTGGTCTATTTTACTTTTAGGCTCTCTCTCCGCTTAGAGGACCCCTTTCAATATTTCTTGTAGGGCTGTTTTCATGTTTGCGCATTCTTTTAGTTTTTGTTTGTCCTGGAAGCTCTTTATCTCTCCTATTTTCAATGACAGCCTAGCTAGATATAATATTCTTGGCTGCATCTTTTTCTTGTTTAGTGCTCTGAATATATCATGACAGTCCTTTCTGGCCTGCCAGGTCTCTATGGAATAGGTCTGCTGCCAATCTAATGTTTCTACCATTGTAGTTTATAGATCTCTTCTCCTGAGCTGCTTTCAGGATTTTCTCTTTGTCTCTGAGACTCATAAGTTTTACTATTAGATGTTGGGGTGTTGATCTATTTGTATTGATTTTGAGGGGGTTTCTATGTGTCTCCTGGATTTTGATGCCTGTTTCCTTCCCCAAATTAGGGAAGTTCTCTGCTACAATTTGCTCCAATACACCTTCTACCCGTCTCTCTCTTTCTTCTTCTTCTGGGATCCCAATTATTTTAATATTGTTTCATCTTATGCTATCACTATCTCTCGAATTCTGCCCTCATGATCCAGTAGTTGTTTATCTCCCTTTTTCCCACCTTCTTTATTCTCCATCATTTGGTCTTCTATATCATTAATTATTTCTTCTGCCTCATTTATCTGCTATCCTAGCAGTTAGAGCCTCCATTTTTTATTGCACCTTATTAATAGCCTTTTTGATTTTGACTTGGTGAGATTTTAGTTCTTTTATTTCTCCAGAGAGGATTTCTCTAATATTTTCCATGCTTTTTTTTAAGCCCAGCTAGTATATTTATGTCGTTATTCTGAACTCTAGTTCTGGCATCTTACTAATGTCTGTATTGATTAGGTCCCTGGCAGTCAGTAGTGCCTCTTGTTCTTTTTATTGAGGTGAGTTTTTCCAACTTGTCATTTTGTCCAGAGGACAATAGATGAATGAGAGAACAAAACGGTAACAGGATAACAAAGACCCCAGAAAAATATACACCAAACAAATCAGAAGAGACCCAAAACTGGGGGGAAAGAAAGGGAAAGAATGAAAAAAAGAAAAAGAAAAGTGTCATACATGATCAGGCTGGTGAATAGATCAGTGTCACACACTAGATTTTGTGCGTATTTTGGTCTGTTAGAAGAAACTGCCTCCCAAAATTTTAAATAAACCAAAACTTATATATGTACAAAAATAAGGGTAAAAATGATGAAAGGATGGAATATGAGTGTAAGGATGAAAAGTATAAAAGATTTTATAAAAGGAATTGATAAGAAGTTGGTTGAAAAAGAAAGAAGAGAAATTTAAAAAAAGTGGGCAGGGAATGTGATCAGGCAGGAGACTAGAATAAAGCCATACAGTAGAGATTTAGGGTATGTTTTCATATATATATATATATGTATATATATATATATATATATATATATACACACACACCAAAAATAAGGTTAACTACAATGAAGGGATAGAATATCACTCTAAAAATGAAAAATAAAAAAGATTTTTTAAAAAGGGATTGAGAATATGTTGGTTGAAAAAGGGAAATAAAAAAATTAAAAAAAGTAGAAAAAGAAAATTAAAAAAAATTAACTTTGAAAGACTAAAGAATCATGGGGAAAAAGCCATGAATTCTATGCACTGTATTCCACTAGCGCTGGAGTTCTGCTGTTCTTATTGATCAGTAAACTTGTTCTTGGCTGGTTGTTCTCGCTGATCTTCTGGGGGAAGGGCCTGTTGCCATGGTTCCCAAATGTCTTTGCTGGAGGCAGAATTGCCCTGCCCTTGCCAGTCTGGGCTACGTAATCTGCTCGGGTTTGCTCTCGGGAGTTTTTGTTCCCTGCAAGCTTTCCATACAGTTTTGGAGGATGAGAGTGAAAATGGTGGCCTCCCAGTCTCCACCCCAGAGTAGCCGAAAAATTGGGGCCCCACTCCTCAGTTAGCCCCCAGAGAAAAGTAGTCAATCACTCCTGTCTCCCTGGTCTCTGGCTGCACTCCATGCTCACCCAGCCTGTGACCGAGCATTTCTATCTCTGGCTCACAACCCCGTGTGGAGTCTCCAAACCCAGCAGATCCCTGCGGTGCACTCCTGCACCGCTCCTCCTGGGGGTGGAAGGGGAGTCTCCCTGGATTGGCTCCTTGTTGGGTCCCTCCTGGAGGAGCAGTGTCCCGACTGTGCCGCGGATCACAGTTTATGGCAACCCCTAGCTGAGAGCCCATTCCTCTGCTCCGTCTCTGCAGCTGCCTTCCCCTCTGTAATACCTGGGAGCTCTGCCACACTCAGGCACCCCGGTCTTCCTGTGACCCCGAGGGTCCTGAGACCACACTGTCCCAGCGAGTGTGCCAGCCCCCACTATGCCACTGGAGCGACGTCCCTCAGCGGAGTAGACTTCTTAAAAGTTCAATTTTGTGTTCCGCTGCTCTATCGCTTGCTGGTAGTGGCCAGTGGAGGCCCCCTCCCCTGCCATCTATCTTCCCGAATATCACCTCTGATTCACTCCTCCACACGTCCTACCTTCCAGAAAGTGGTGGCTTTTCTGTTCAGAGAGTTGCTGCTATTCTTTTCTTCGATCTCCTGTTGATTTGGTAGGTGTTCAGAATGCTTTGAGAGCTATCTAGATGAATTCCCAGGACCAGACGAAATTTAGGTCTCCTGTATCTCCGCAGTCTTGGTAGTTTTATCTATTCACTGTCTTTTTCAGTTCTGTTTTAGATTTTCCTGGTCCTTAGCATTACTAATGATTTTTTATTGAAACCTGCATATGTTTATATTACATCATGAAACTGGATCTTATTTAGACCCCTATTTCAGTTGGCTTTTTCTTTTTTTTTTTAAGATTTATTTATTTTTTTAGAGAGAGAGCAAGTAGGGAGAGGGGCAGAGGGAGAGAATCTCCTACAATCTGCGCACAATCTGTGCCCATCAGGGAGTCCAACACAGGGCTTGAACACATGACCCATGAGATCATGACCTGAATTGAAACCAGCAGTCAGGTGCTCAACTGACTGAGCCACCCAGATGCCCTTTAGTTTTGTTTTGTTTGTTTGTTTGTTTTTTTTCTTACACAGCTCCAGCAGTGCAAGATGTTGGAAGGACCATCTCATTTTTGTCAGATGGAGACAGAGAATTTCAGGTTTTCCACTTGGCCTCTCTTGACAATTAAGGTGAGGGATATTCCTTATTATTGCTGGACAGTTTTTGGAGTTCCAGCTCCCCTCATGGTGTTCACTGACTACTGCAGTGGGGGTACCATCCTCATTCTGCATGGTAGGTTTCTTAAGAATTATCCATGGTCAAAAATCACATTTTGGCCTTCTTAGACAAACGAGTGATCAAATCCTGTCATGATGCTCCCTTCTCCAGGTAGAATTCATCATTGGTCATTCTGCCCTATACCAGGATCTTTATATTTCAGCCTCCCTACCACATAGTAGCTTCTGAAAGGTAATGTCCACACCTGGCTAACTTTTTTAATTTAAATTCAATTAGCCAAAATATAGTACATCATTTGTTTTTATATAATGCTAAATGATTCATCAGTTGCATATAACATCCAGTGTTCATCACATCATGTGCCCTCCTTAATGCCCATCACCCAGTTACCCCACCCCCACCTCCTTTTCTGCAACTCTCAGTTTGTTTCCCAGAGTCAAGAGTCTCTAGGGGTGCCTGGGTGGCTCAGTCAGCTAAGTGGCTGCCTTTGGCTCAGGTCATGATCCTAAGGTCCTTGGATCAAGTCCCGCATTGGGCTCCCTGCTCATTGGGGAGACTGCTTCTCCCTCTGCTCCTCGCTCATGCTCTCTCTTGCTGTCTCTGTCTCTCTCTCTTAAATAAATAACATCTTTAAAAAAAAAAAGGCGTCTCATGGTTTGCCCCCCTCTCTCATTTCTTCCCATCTGGCTAACTTCTATCTCTAGACCCAAGTGTAGAAAAACGTTTGCTATGTGTCAGCTATGGTTCTCTTCTTGTGTAACCTAGCTCATTGTATACTCTCTCATAGCCACAGATATGACCCAAATACTAGCCAGCTATTTTTGTAACTGTCTATCACTGATCACAGAGAAGGGTTTGAAAAGGAGCAGAATAAGGTTGTGAGGTATAGTAATTAAAAAGCAAGGTCTGTCTCAAACTAGTTGTGAAATCTTGAAGAAGTTGCCTTATGACTCTGAGCCTCAGTTTATAACCTCTGGATATTAATAGCACTCACCTTATAGAGTTTTTCTGAAATAATGATTTATTTCATGTAAAATCCTTAGCACTATACCTGTCACATAGTAAACATAGTAAAAAAGCTTTTTTTTTTCAGTGATTGGTGCAAATTCATGCTTCATATTCGTGGCAGGCAGCCTCTAAGATGAGCTCCAATGATCCCTACCTTCTGGTATTTATGCTCTCATATATTTTCCTTCCCTGAATGCAGACTAGACCTAGTGACTCCCTTCTAACAAACGGAATATGACAAAAATGATGAACTGTCACTTCAAAGACTAAGTTACAATAAGACTATGACTTTTGTATCACTTACCCTCTCTTGCCCGCTCACTTACTTGTTCTGAGGAAGACTAGCTGCCATCCTGTAAGCTACCCTATGGAAATGACCATGTGCAAAAACACTGGCGAGGTCTCTGGCCAAAATCCAGGCTTCGATCCAACAGCCTGTGAAGAACTGAATCCCGTCAACAGCCTCATGAGTGATTTTGGAAGTGAATCTTTCTTCGGTTGAATCTTGAGATGCCTGCAGCCTGGGTCAAATTCTTGACTGTAGCCTTTGAGAGACCTAGGATCTGAGAACTCACTAAGCCTCACCCCAACTTTTAAAAAAAATATTACTGAAGTACAGTTGACATGAGCCTCACATATATTTCTGATTCACAAAATAAATGTTTACTTCAAAACACTAAATTTTAGGACGATTTGTTATACAGTATTAGGAAGAGGACTAAAATCCTAAGACCTGTTGGTGATGGCTTTTTAGAATCTTTATGCTCAGATAGCTGCTCATTATGGCCATGTTTGTACATTAAGCTGCAGGAGAAATATAGATGGGAGAGACATGTGCCTCTTATGCTATGCCCTCTACCTGCTGCTCCCACTTGATGTTTACCTGGTTGAACATAATTTATAATAAGCACAGTATCTGAGGCTGAAGAGCAGAGTGACGGTGATATGGGGCAGAGAAAAGGAGAGAAAAGAATTAGGACTGACATTTTATGTCTTTTAAAAAATCTGACCTTTTGGAAATATCACTGTGTGCATTTAAAATATTAATAAAGTCTCTTGCTGTTAGTAGGCGAAAGGGGTTGTTGTCGTCTGTGACCTTTTATTGAAGTAAAAGAAAATTGACAGTTTTATTAGCAATAGAATATCACACGAGAAAATGCAAAGGAGGAATAAGAGCTGCCACCACAGCAATTAGTTACCTAAGTGGAATATCATTAGGCAGCTGAGATTTTAGACAAGGGGAGCCTAAATGTGACTGTGAGCCTCCTCCACTGAAGCCAGTGTAAATTATGGCTACATTGAGAAGGCACTATTCCTACTCTATTTCTTTTGGAGAGATCATCGAAGTGTTTCTGTATTTCCTTTTTTTTTTTTTAATTTCAGCAGAGACATTTTCCTCAAGAAAAATCATGTAGAAGCTTCTGATCCCATATGCACTGCTACCCATTTATATATCCACTCAACAAATATTTCTTAAGTACTCACAATGTATTTGACATTTTTCTAGGCTCAGAGGAATCAACGATGAATCAAAGAGATAAGATCCTTGCCCTTGGGGAGCTTATGTTCCAATGGGGAAGACAGAAAATAAGCAGGCACATAAATATATGTAACTTCTGTGTTGAAAGAGCAAGATCTAGAAGGAACAATCATAAAATAACACCATTTTTCCCCTCTGCAACTTATTCAAACCCTCTGTGGAATTCATTCTTACTCTCTGTGGATGAAATATTAGTCCAGTCCTAGACCTTCTTCAACTCATATCATCACTCCAATGATAAAAATTTCTCTGATCACTATTAGACACAAAACAGTTTCATTTAAGTAATAAAAGTATCCAGTCCCCATGGACTAGTCAAAACTCTTCCTTTCATTTATAGATAAATCTTCTCACTTTACCAACTAATAGAAACAACCACAATCTGTTTCTCACCATGAGACTTTCCACCTGTCTCGCACTGCCTAGGAGACAGTTTCCAAAAGATTCTCTGAAGCCTCTATTAGACTGGGCCAAACACTGGTTGAGGGAGTGGAAAATCCAAAGCAAATCAATAGCTCCCCCCAAATTCTCTTTCTCTAAGATGTTTCTTATTAACCTTTTATATACTTGAGGTGAGTGCTGGGCGCAAGCCATAAAAACTTTTTTTCTCCCCAATATCCTATGCAAGATGTAGCTTTAACACTTCATTTTAGGATGTACAAGTACCTACCACCTACTGTTTCATTCTCAGTTTTTTAGGGCCTTGGCCAAATTAGAGACAGAAAGGGCCCCAGTTAATCTATCTATTATCTATCTATCTATCTATCTATCTATCTATCTATCTATCTATCATCTATCAATCTAATCTATCTTCTATTGTATTTTCCAGGTAGTAAAAACAGCAAAAATTTCAATTTAATAATTTAATTTAATTAAAAAAATAAAGTATGGCATGGTATGTTATTGGGATTTTATGCAAGCCTTTTTAAGGAGGTAATCCTGCCCCACTGGAGGGAATTTAGAAAAAAAAAATAAGGAGGAATAGTAACCTTGAGGCGACCTTGGGTTTATTTACCAAATAAAATTTAAGCAACTTAAAAGAAGAGATCTTAACTTATGCTCCTACAGCACTTCCCATTGTCCCTCGTCCAGCATTATTTGATAGTAAATGCTCAACAATTTTTGTTTTATTAACTAAATGATTGGGGAGATAAAAAACAAACAAACAAACAAACCTGAGAAGTCCCTGGTTGATATTCTTAGCCATGTGGATTCATGCCCATTAAAATATGCCATGTGTATTGCTCAGATTGGTGAGTACAGTTTTAGGGTCTACCAGCCTCTGAGAATTCTTCCTTTTGCACATATGTCCACTAACTTCAGACCCAGTCTTTCTTTTGTCAAGAAACATAACTTTTTTAAAAACTGTGATCTGTATTTTAGAGATTATTAACTTGAAAGGGAATCTTAGGCTTACATTTGAACCTGTCTTGGCTTGGTATGTGATTCTTCTTTAACTGATATATTTATAGTTGCAGAAAGGAAACTTGGACATTTACAGAAAACTTTATGAATATTTGAAGGAATGCCCATCAAGTGGAGTTAAGAAACTAAGTGCTTTTATAGCAGAAAAAAATAGCTGTCATAGAACCCAAAGTCAAATGGGAATTATAAGTGTAAACTACATGAAATCCATTTACTGGAAAATAAATATATGTCCTCATGAAGGAGCCCGAGGCAGCCAAGGACTGTCCTTACCACACTCTCTAGGTTATTCTAACATTAGTTTTAATGCCAAACTTACTCCATGTCTAAGGAATTTCTGTTCTCAAATAAGCTGTCAAGTGGAATTCAGGAACAATGTTAAGTTGTTTATATAATTTGAGTTAAGAGTATATGATTAAGCTAGTTGGGCTGACCCTTAGTTACAAGAATTTGAAACTAAAAATGCATGAGAAAAATGGTTATCTTTCTAAGCAATGACAACACAGTCATTAAAGATTGAATTACTCAATAACATATAACAGGTACCCAATGGTTATATTGTTTTTTTCCTTCAGCCTACATTTATTTATTGGTCACATATTATGTGCCAAGCACTGAGCTAGACACAAAGCATACAAAGAGGGCCATGACATACTTTATGCTCCTAAAGGCAAAATGGAGGCCATACTTTATTTTATGTTGAAGATTTAATACTTTGGATATATAGAGTTAAATAAAATATATTCTTTTTTATTTACTTTTTAAAAAATTTAAATTCAATTAGCCAACATATAGTACACATCAAATGTTTCAGATGTTGTGTTCAATGACTCATCAGTTGCATATAACACCCAGTGCTCATCACATCACATGCCCTCTTTAATGCCCATCTCCCAGTTACTCCATCCCCTCACCCACCTCCCTTTCTGCAACCCTTAGTTTGTTTCCCAGAGTCAAGAGTTTCTCATGGTTGGTCTCCCTCTCTGATTTTTTCCCATTCAGTTTTCCCTCCCTTCCCCTATGATCCTCTGCACTATTTTTTATATTCCATATATGAGTGAAACCATATGATAATTGTCTCTCTCTGATTGACTTATTTCACTAAACATAATACCCTCCGGTTCCATCCACATCAATGTAAATAGTAAGTGTTCATCCTTTCTGATGGCTGAGTAATAATATTCCATTATATATATAAACCACATCTTCTTTATCCATTCATCTGTTAAAGGAGCTGGAGTAAGAACAGCAAATAAAGCCTAAACCAAGCAGGAGAAAAGAAATAATAAAGATGAGAGCAGAAATCAATGAAATAGAAACCAGAAGAACAGTAGAACACATAAATGAAACTAGAAGCTGGTTCTCTGAAAGAATTAATAAGATCGATAAACCTCTAGCCAGACTTAACCAAAAGAAAAGAGAAAGGACCCAAATTAATAAAATCATGAATGAAAGGGGAGAGATCACAACCAATGCAAGGAAATACAGACAATTTTAAGATTATGAGTAACTATATGTCAAATAAAATATATTCTTAAAGTTAATTTCACTTGTTTCTTTTTCCTTTTTATTTTTTAAAGATTTATTTATATGTTTTTGAAAGAGAGACAGAGAAGGGGCACAAAGAGAGAAACAGAGTCCCTGATGAGCATGGAGCCCAGGACCCTGAGATCAGGATCTGAGCCGAAACCAAGAGTCACCACCCAACCGACTGAACCACCCAGACGCCTTAGTTTCTTTTTACTTTTTAAATGTGACTACTAGAAAACTTAGTTACATAAGTGGCTCACATTCTATTTCTATTGGAAAACACAAGTCTAGAGGGATTTGCTCACATTTGCCCATCCATCCACACTTCAGCTCTACACTGGTCCAAGTCCAGAAGTGGGCTTCGCTACTATACTATTTACACACAGCCTAAATCCATTGCCTGGAATCTCTGATAAGTGGCATTTAGCCCTCCTGCCTGGATGTGTAAGACCCTCAAGTCTCTCTCTAAGCTCTCATCTCAAGAATGTACTATTTATAAAAATATTTTATAATTTTTTTTTCTTGGATGAGTGTGTGCCAAACTTTAGAAATGGTGTCCCTTAGAAGAAAACATAGGACTTTTATTAAATCCTTCTATCTGTTAAGACTTCATCCAGAGTGAATATCAAAACATTTACCACATATACCAACTATCTACAGTAAAGTTCTGGACAACAATCATCAGTAATTGACTGTTAACTTTTTTTTAAGGAAACTGAAGAAAACCAAAGAAGAAGATACAAGTGAACAGGTGTGGCTGGAATAGAGACATGACTGAGTACGAAAGTGGAAAATCTCTACAAAGAGATATACAGATAAGTAGCTGGTTATAAATTGACAGCAATTATGGATAGTGACCCTGTTCTTTTTTTCTCAAGAACTTCCCGGGTGATGTTTTAGGTACTTTTGTAGTTTTGAATAATTCAAAGTTGAGAAATATCTTTGCGGTAGATTGCCGGTAGAAATGGCCACAATTACCCCCATTCCTGTATCCATGTTCCTTCACCATGCAACTTTGTGGTTTTGCCCACAGAGAGGTGGAAACTATTTCTCCATCCATTAAATTTGATCTGGACTGTGGCTTGCTTTGACAAATACAGCAGGAGTGACTCTGTGCCTGTTCTGAGTCTGGACCTCAAGAGATCTTTCATGCTTCTGTCTTTCTCATGGGACCCTGAAACCACCATGAGAACACATTCAAGCTACATTGGTGAAAGGTATTTTAAAAAGTATGGAACAGAAATGAACTGTCCCAGGTTAAGATCGTCTGAGATTAGTCAGCCACAGATACCTGGCAGCTCACTACAGACATGTGAGTTAGTCCACTGAGCCAGGACAGCCACCCAGTTAAGCCCCGCCCCAATTACTAACCCATAGAATCATGAGCTAAGTTAATGATTACTGTCCTAAGCCAGCAAGTTTTAGGGTGGTTTGTTAGGCTAACTGGTTGAGACTTCCAATTCTTTTATTTCCTTCCCACACAAGAGAATCCACATTTCTAAGATTGGATGACTACTATTGATTAGCTCCTCTGTAACATTTAAGTGACAAGCCTATTTGAAGATTGAAATCATACTTCTTGTCCAGAAAATGATTTAACTTTAGATGGTACTGCAAATTTAGAAGACAATTAGGAAGGTGGGAGGCTATAAGTAATTTGGTTCTATATGCGTTTAATAAGGTCAGCTGATTTTCAAGGTTCTAAAACAATTTTATCTCCAGACGAGTTCTCACTAAAAAGACCTGTTATATTTTAAAAAAATCACACCTTCCGTGATTCTGATCATTTCAGAATGTTTTTCCATGTTTTATTATGCCCTCTGAAAATCTGAGTTCAGTCATTAAACTTCATCCCCTAGCAGACGAATTGCTGATATTATTTCCATTTGAGTGGGATAATACCATAATCATGGTGCTCTTTGGAGTTACATTTGCCTTCAGGGAAATTGTGCCTAATTATAGCTAGGATTAAATGTGAAGGTGACATGTCATGTGACACTTGGCTATGTTAGAGACTTAAAGAAATAAGCATCCTGGGCACCTGGGTGGCTCAGTTGGTTAAGCGACTGCCTTCGGCTCCGGTCATGATCCTGGAGTCCCGGGATCGAGTCCCGCATCAGGCTCCCTGTCAGCAGGGAGTCTGCTTCTCCCTCTGACCCTCCCTCCTCTCATGCTCTCTCTCTCTATCTCATTCTCTCTCTCAAATAAATAAATAAATAAATCTTAAAAAAAAAAGAAATAAGCATCCTACTTCAAATGTGCACATAATAAAGAGAGTTCTTACAGAAAGATTTCTTTAAAAAATTATTTGTAATGAATGGGGCTACAGGTCATGCATACTGGCTCTTGGTTGGACTATTGTTTTTTCTCCTTAAACTAAAAACAAATGTGGGGTAGGAGTGTTACACAAGAAGGGATCCTATGGAGTGCTGTCTGGTGGGAAGGTCACAGGGGAGAAATATGGGTCTTTGGAAGTTAGCATAGGATGGGCAGAAAGTGAATGAGAAGATGGAAAGTTTGACCCACTGCTACAGAATCTCCATCCTTCAGTGATACCACAATACCTCACCATAACCTCCTGGAACATAGGCAGGTTGTGACTGTATTTCTTGAGGAAGTTAGTGAGGGGTGGAGTTGTATGTCAGTGAATCTCAATGACCGACATGATCACGGGTGTGGAAATGAGAGGAAACAATGGGATGGTGATGTTAGGGATTTTGTGAAATTGTGGGGAGGAACTGGAACCACTCTCAATGTGAAATTAAATGTTCCAATTAAGAGTACCTCAATTCTGACAGGCAATAACTCTCCAAGTTGTTTATAAGGTCTTATGTTATAGTAGGTTTTCCAGCAGATGAATCATAAGGAGCAAGGTAGAGATGCATCATTAAACCACTCCCCTGGAACTGAGATATGCACCAAGTCCTGGTTGCAAAAGTACAACTCATAGTGCAGGGTAAACATTGATCCACTGAGGGCGTGGTGGTCCTTACAGGGGAGAGTATGGGAACTACTCCAGGATTGACATCAGATAGTCAAGCACTGCATTATTTGTGTGTGTGTGTTGACATTTTATATATTCTTGTGTTCACCATCACCTCATTTCTTTATTTAATATGGTATATTTAATTAAAACACATTTACATCATGTTTCCTATATGCTGGGCACAGTTTTATAATGCTTTATAAATATCAACTCACTAAGTCTTCCTAACAATCCTACTATTTAGACTTGACTGCCACAGTTTAAAACTGAAGAAACTGGCACAAAGAGAGTAAGTGATTTCCTAAATATTCCCACAGATAGAAATTGCTCTACTAATATTTAAACCTAGGAGTTCTGGTTTTGTGTTCTTAACCATATTGCTTTTCTAAACCACTCTCCAACCTCAATCTTCCATTCTAGTCTTTGGTGGCTAAAAGATACAAATTAACAAAAAAGGTCCGTTTATGTTTCAGGAGATCTTGCTGAATTCAGCAAAGTAAAACCCTCTCTAGTCCTTCAAAAAAACATTTCTGAAAGAAGGTCATGGCTAACTTATCAGTTTCCCTTTAGTTTCACTCACGAAACATCAATGGAACCACTTAAGATTGTGAATTCTGGTGGAGGCTTAGCTGAAAATTCAACTCCCCTTTTGAGTTAGAAAGGGATTGGCTGGGATAAGGAGGCAGACCATTTGACATTTTATTAAGATATACTTCACATACCTTAAAATTCACCCTTACAAAGTGGACAATTATTGGTATTTAATATATTCACACATTTGTGCAATTACCCCTACCTAATTATAGAACATTTTCATCAATCCCCAAAGAAACCCTATCCCCTTTAGCTGTCAACCTCAGTTCTCAGGCCCCTGACAACCACTGATCTCCTTTCAGTCTTTATTAAATTTCCTCTTCTGGACATTTTATATAAATGGGACCATACAATATGAGGCCTTTAATGTCTTGCTTCTTTCATTTAGTATGTTTTCAAGGTTCATCTATATTGTAGCATGTGTCAGTACTTCATTTCTTTTAAGGCCAAATAATATTTAATTGTAAGGTTATTCCACATTTGGTTTATTAATGCGTCAGTTGAGGGACATGTAGATTCTTCCCACTTCTTGGTATCATGAATAATGCAGATACAACGACTGTATGCAAGTTTTTTTGTGGATATATGTTTTTAATTCTCCTGGGTATATATACCTAGGACTAGAATTGGGGGACATAAGACAACTCTATTTTAAATTTTGTGAGAAGCTGCCAGAATGTTTACCAAAGGGTTGTACCATTTTACTTTGTCTTCAGGAAAGGAGATGGGCTCCATTTTCTCCACATTTTTGACAACATTTGTTATTGTTTGTTTTCGATTATATGCATCCTACTTGGGTATGAAGTAGTATCTCATTGCGGTTTTAATTTACATTTCCATAATGAATAATGATGTTGAGCATCTTTCCACATGCTTATTGGACATTTGAATATCTTATTTGGAGAAAGGTCTACTTATCCAAATGCTTTGCCCATTTGTATGTTGGGCTATGTGTCTTTTTATTATTAAATTGTAAGAGTTCTTTATATATTCTACATACAAGTCCTTTTTCAGATATATGATATGCAAGTATTTTCTCCCATTCTGTGGGTAGTCCTTCCACTGTTTTATGGCATCATGCAAAGCACAAATGTATTTCATTTTTTGAGATCATATTATTTATGTTTTCTTGGGAATGTTTATGATTTTGGCATCATATCTAAGAAATCTTTGTCTAATCAGAGGTCATGATAATTTACACCTGTCTTTTTTCCTAAGGTTTTATAGTTTTATCTCTTCTGGCTAGGTCTATTTTGATTTCATTTTGTATATGGTGTGAAGGAGTGTTCCAACATCATTCTTTTGCAGGTGGATATATAGTTGCTCCAGCACCATTTTGTTAAAAAGACTACTCTTTCCCCATTGAATTTATTGGCACCCTTTTCAAATAGCAATTCATCATAAGTGTATAGGTTTATTTCTGGACTCCCAATTCTATTCCACTAATCTGTATGTCTACTATTAAAAATCAAAGCAGTCTACAGTTTCAACATCTATTAGATCATCTACATTCTTTTCAGTGATGTTATATCTTTGCAATTTTTAGATAAAAACATATAAAAATCAATGTAGAAAAAAATAAGGGTACCCAATCTGATCCTGAATTTTGAAAAGTTTTGCAGTGCTCAACAGGCACACACATCCTATTAGTAATTGTGCTTATTTACAACTGAATCAATATTTATATATGTCAGGTTTCTAAATGGCTAAATATTAGTTAATACATACACACTTATTAAGTTGTTCACACTGAACTCCTTGATAAATGGGACTGTTAGTCTTTCCTTTGGCCTAAGGGTATCGTGAAGAAATTACTGAGATACTATGGATGCCACTGTGAGTTTAGAAAACTTGGGATCCTCTGATAGAGGAGTTTTCTAGAAGGAGACAGAACATGTGACTAAGCAAGCACAACCCAGTGTTAGAGAGTTCTGAAAGAGGTCCATATTGACAGTGGAGTGGATTGTCCAGTTTCAGAAGAGAAATGATATTGCACCTGAGTTTCAAGAATGAGGGAGTGTTAACATCATCAAATTCTGCAGAATGGAAGAGAAAGGCCTGGAAAAAGCACATGGAATCTGACACATAAAAAGTGATTTACCTGAGATGGGTTTGGGGATAATATGTCAGTTGGAGGCCATCTTTTCTTTCAGAAGTGAAGCAGCAACTAAGAGGTGGGGAAATGGAGCAGCTGAGTGAATGGGCATCTACACTGCTGCTAATGGGAAGGAGAGAGAGGGCAGTAGCTCAGTGCTACTAAGAGTCAAGGAAGGTGTCTGTGCTTAGATTCACTTAAAAACAAAGCTTGAGACAAAAATACTGGCAAAGTAGTTTACTGGAACATGACTCAGGAGGCAGGAATGAGGAAAACAAGAGCGACACAGAAAAGGTAGAGCAGATACAAATGTGTGATGTCAAGGTTGCCACTGTGGGCAATGGGGGCTCAACTCTGTGGGACTTCTGAGAAACCTACAGACTTCCTCTCAGAAGCGTCCTCATGACAGACATGCCATCCTCCTTCAGGGACTTTAGCTCCCTGGTACTTCCATGCTGTGTGCTAAGTGGGTTCCTGCAGCTTTTTTTTTTTTTTTTAAGATTTTATTTATTTATTTGACAGAAAGAGAGAGCGAGATCACAAGTAGGCAGGCAGGCAGAGGAAGAGGGAGAAGCAGGCTCCCTGCTGAGCACGGAGACTGATGCAATGCGGGGCTAGATCCCAGGATGCCAGGACCATGACCTGAGCTGAAGGCAGACGCTCAACCGACTGAGCCACCCAGGCGCCCCAAGAGTTCCTGCAGCTTCTGGAGAGACTCTGAGATGGAAAAGCAGAGAAATACACAGATGAAGGGGGCCTCTGGTAGCTTGAGGCTTGCATGGAACTGCCCAGCATGGCTGTGGCTAAAATCTGAGAAGGCCCTATGGGACGTGATAAAAGGAAACAAGATTGTTCACTATAGAAAGCATTCCTGCACAGAGGAAAAGAAGCCACAGAAATGAGAGGAGTGAGAGCAGTGATTTTCAAAGTGTGGTCCCCTGGACAAGTAGCATAAATATCACTTGGAGGGTGTGCCAAAAACGCAAATTTGAGGGTCCTGTCCAAGGCCAGAAAATCTGATCTTGGGTCCAGTAATGAATGTGAGCTTTAACAAGTCTTGTAGATAGATGTGCATTAAAATTTGAAAGTCACTGTGTGTGTGTGTGTGTGTGTGTGTGTTGTGTGTGTGTGTGTGTGTGTGTGTGTGTCTGAGAGAGAGAGAGAGAGAGATGAGGAGAGGAGAGCAGAGGAGAGGAGAGGAGAGCAGAGGAGAGAGAAACGGGAAATTCAGGTGAGATGTGAGAAGAGGGGGGTAAACCCAATCATTTAATATTAATTCATTCACTGAATATTTATTGAATGTTTATGCATGCAAGGTACATCCTCACACTTATGTTAAGAACCAGCAAAGGCAGGAGAACATGGACTCAAATAAAATACAGGTATTCCTAAGTCTCCAATTTTAGGCAGTAACTTCAAAATCCATCCCCATCCTGCCTTTTACAAGACATATTAGAAAGTGACTGAACTGATTACTTTGAATTTTATTACTCTCTCTATCTCTCTTCTGACACGATGAAAAATGAAATTGCCAAACTGTGGGTAAGTAAAAAGAGAAGTTAGAGAAGGGCGGGATCCACCAACTAGTTAATTGGTCCTTGAAAATCTGTGAACTAAAGATACGCTCTTTATTCTGTGTCTATCTTACACTCTAGCAGCAGCTTAAAAAGTAAAAATTGTCAGTGCTTCCAGTTAGGGATGGATATGCCTTTTCAGAATCTACTGGCATGAAGCAGTTATGAACAAACATAATGCATCACCCTCCATGGACTGTTTTCTAAGAAAAAAAATGAGTACAAAAAAGTTTCTATTCATTGTAATTACCAGAGGAAAAAAATGTTTCTTTACTTGTAGCATGTAATTTGGAGTTATGAACTGAATACTTAATTTGGAAACCATGCCATCTTCTTTCTGAAGAAATATATCCTTATGTTGTAAAGCCTTTCTTTACAGAGAACACAGATTTTTATGGCATTTAGTGATCATGGAAAATAATTGCTCACATTTTCTATCCAACTCTACTTATGACTAAATGTTGAGTCAATTGAATCTTTCATGGTGTATTTTATCCAGAATGACATTAGTTGGGAGAGGGAGCGTTACCCTGGCTGGAAGAGAACTGCTGACAACGGTCCCTTCCTCCAAGAGGAATGAGCAGCTCTTCTTCATTGTATATTGTTGCCTAACAGGGAAAAAGTCTCAAGTTTCCTGCCTTGATGGGACACATTATCAGACTGTGCTGTTTTGAGGCCTGGTTACCTTAGCCAGAGGTATAATTCATTCATACACATTTCAGCACACAGCTAGTTCTTCTGTGTGAGTTTTGATGGGAGAGAGGGCTTTGGATGAAAAAGCCAATATAAGACCAGTGCTGTCTATAGCCGGGAGTTTATGCTCAAGAGACAGAGAAAATAAATGAGTCTTTCAATATGTAGTGTGGATTATATTTGGATTACTAGTGAATAAAAATGTATACAACAGGGAGAATGCTCCATCAGAGATAAAATTTCTCTTTTAATTGGGCACATACTAGGGAGAGATGATGACTCACTTTGGGGCAGAAAATCTATTTCTTTATATCCCCCTTGACAGGAGGGAAAAATGTGTGCATACGTGTGTGTGTGTGTGTGTGTGTGTGTGTGTGTGTGTGTGTGTAATCTGTCTTTGTGGGTCAAAGGAGGAAAATTTTCAGGGATACAACTTCAGAGATCTAAAAGGAGGGCTGTGGCATCCTGAAAGGAAATACAGAAAGTTAAGTATTGGGAGATGATGAGTTTTTGACTAATGCCAGAATGCTAGGGTCAGCAAGCATAGCGAAGGGCTTTGGAGTATGGACAGGCCAGTCAGAGCCTGATAGCAGCCCCTAGTTGAGATGTCCCAACATAAAACTGAGCTCACTCTAAACATGGCTCAAAATGCATTGCCTTCCCTAACAACCTCTACTCTGCCCAATGTCATCTGAGTATCCTTCAGCTACCACATTCTGTGCCTCAGAGATGCCCCAGATCTGTGGCAAAATCTACAGGATTTCTTAACATTTAATAAGATAGAGGTGCTGGTCCATTCATGTTGATGTCACTATCTGGCTAGCGATTGAGGAACCCATTCTGGTGATAGATTTAGGTATATTGATAGATAGAGGGTGTGGTAACCTCTGTTCCCTATACATAGCCTCACAACAACACTGTCCATTAATAAATATTCACAGACACATGGTTTTCAAAATGCAAAATTTAGAGTTTAAAAACAAATAGACTGACATTCCCCAACTTCAAGACTTACTAGAAAGTTACAGGGAAAAAAGACAGTTGGCTGTTGGTGAAAATTAGACAAACAAATCAATGAAACAGAAGAAAGAAACTATAAATAGACCCATGCAGTATGGTCAACTGATCTTATAAAGGAGCCAGGGCAATTCAAAAGAGAAAGAATAGAGGCTTTAAAAAAAAAAAAAAAGGTGCTGGACCAACTAGATACCCATGAGCCAAGAAAAAAAATTAATCTAGACACAGACTTTACATATTACATAAAAATTAACTCAAAACGGATCATGGACCAAAATGTAAAATGCAAAACTCTAAATTTTCTAGAAGCTAACATAGAAGAAAATCTAGGTAAGCTTGGGTTTGGTAATGATGTTTTAGATAAAATAAAGGATGACTTATGAGAGGAAAAAATTGATAAGCTGAACTTCATTAAAACTAAAACTTTTACTCTATAAAAAAAACTGTGAAGAGAATGAAATGACAAGCCCCAGATGAAGAAAATATTTACAAACACATATCTGATAAAGGATTGTTATTCAAAATATACAAATAACTCAGCACTCCATAAGAAAATAAACAGCCTGATTCAAAATGGGCAAAAGATCTGAACAGATAATTCATCAAAGATATACAGATGGCAAGTAAGCATATGAAAAGCCATCTTATATTATTAGGAAATTGCAAGTTAAAACAAGATGTCACTATACACCTATTAGAATGGCCAAAATTCAGAACACCAATAGCACCAAATGCTGTTTGAGGATGTGGAACGGCAAGGATTCTCCGGTTCATTGTTGCTGATTGGCTTGCAAAATGATGCAGTCAACTTGGAAGACACTTTGATGGTTTAAAAACCTAAACATATTCTTACCATATGAGCCAATAATTATACTCCTTGGTATTTACCCAAAGGAGTTGAAATATTATGGTCACAAATAAAACCTACATGTTAATGGTGATAACACCTTATTCATAATTTCCAAAAACTGGAAGAAACTAAGATGCTCTTCAAAAGGTGAATGGATAAATAAATTGTGGTACAGACAGTGGAATATTATTCAACACTAAAAAATAAATGAGCTATCAGGCCATGAAATGACATGGAAGAAGCTTAAATGCTTTTTATTAAGTTAAGGAAGGCAATCTGTAAAGGGCCCAATTCTGTGACATTCTGGAAAAGACAAAACAATGGAGATAGTAAGAAGATCAGTGGGTTCTAGAAGTTTGAGGGGAGAAAGGGATGAATTGGTGGCAAACAGTGATTTTTAGGGTAGTGATACCACTGTGTTTGAAAGTATAATAATGGATACATGTCATTACACATTTGTCCTAACCCACAGAATGTACAACACTAAGAATGAACCCTAAGGTAAACTATGGACTCTGGGTGATAATAACGTTTTTTTTAAATTTTATTTTATTATGTTATGTTAGTCACCATTCATTACATCATTAGTTTTTGATGTAGTGTTCCATGGTTCATTGTTTGCATATAACACCAAGTGCTCCATTCAATAAGCACCCTCCTTAATACCCATCACCAGGCTAATCCATCCCCCTAACCCCCTCCCCTCTAGAACCCTCAGTTTGTTTCTCAGAGTCCATAGTCTCTCATGGTTCATCTCCCCCTCCGATTTCCCCCCCTTCATTTTTCCCTTCTTACTATCTTCTTTTTTTTTTAACATAATAACGTGCTTTTTTATTTTTTATTTTCCCCACCCTTATTGGGATATAATTGACAGATAGTATTGTATGAGTTTAAGGTAAACAATGTGATGATTTGATATATGTATATGTTTGTTATGGTTAATTGTCAGTCTTTTTGCACTAGATCATAAGTTTCATGAAGGCATGGGCTTTTTCTATCTCACTTATCACCATCTAGGACAGTCCCTGGGTTACTAAAACAATATTCAATGCTGAAGGAATGAATAAATATCAATTCTATGTTGGAACGCATAATTTTTTTTCCTGTCCCAGAACATGCCTGGATTACAGCATTAGAATAAAACATAATTGTTTCAGTGCTGATGTTGCAAAAGGTGGCTTACCTTTGGACGCTTTTCCCCATACATCCATTACTATGTACCACGGATGTCTGACTTTTGCTGAGGAATAACCATAAACTCAGCCATGGGCTCTTCATTGGATCATGGTCCTGTTTCTAATCTTCTAACCCAAACTGATGGGCAATCTTGGTCACAAAAGCCATAATGCCAGGAGCAGCAGAGTCCATTATGCACCTACAGGTCCTATAATAGGGAGCTCTCCAAATTACCCACCTCAGCTATAATATCAGTTGGTTGAAGCCAGACAGTGAAAATAATAAGCAAATGCCTGCACACTGCCAGGCATAGATAGAAGAGAGAGACAAACTGGTTCAGAGGTTTGGGAAGCCCACAGCGATGTCTGAAACTCGGCCACCCAGTGGAAAATCAGAGATCATTGCAACAACTAAGCATAGTCCACTGAGTTGGCTGTGGTTCCTATTACTGAAACAATGTTTTCCAAAGAAAACACATATGCCTTAACCAATGGATTACCAATGGTAGAGGACTACTTCACTTTTAGTACTTCTGGAAAAGTGTTTTTAATAGACCCAATCCCTAGACCTAGAACCCTGGCCCTGACTCCAACCAATAGCTACCCTAGTATGCCACCTTCTATCTCCTGTGCTGGCTTAGTCCATAAGCCACTACCATTCAGGAAATCTAGGAAATATTGTTTCTGTATAGACTACCAGGTTTCCAAATGACATCCAACCTCAGCCCCTGGTTTATTGTCCAACAGTACTTTAAGATAAACTAAAAGATTTGAGATCAATGGTTCTTGGTTCAAGTCCGGGATGCCTCTACTTGGTCTTTCTTAAAGGG
Source organism: Eumetopias jubatus (assembly GCF_037043125.1). Taxonomy (NCBI): domain Eukaryota; kingdom Metazoa; phylum Chordata; class Mammalia; order Carnivora; family Otariidae; genus Eumetopias; species Eumetopias jubatus. Next base: position 102,503,546 of record NW_028274815.1, read on the forward strand.
TGGCTGTAGACTGCATTGGTTATCATTTCAGGCTCTTAGTACAGACCATTACATTTCAAGCCTCACCTTATTATACCACACTGAATGATGTAGGACAGATGCTTATCTTTTCTCAGTCTCTGTTTCTTCATCTATAAAATGGGGCCAATAATAGTGACTAACTGATAGGATTGTTATAAAGCCCAGTATAATAATCCATGCAAATAACCTAGCATGACTTTCACCATCTTTTTTTCCTATTTCTCCAAGATGACGTCATCATTGCTGGTGAGTAGAACTCTGAATACACCTTCCAACCCCTGTATATTTTTTGATACTGTACCCTCCACATAGGTCATCTTCTCTCTTACGTAAAACTTCTACAAAGTTTATGTTTGGAGAAACTGTCCCTGAGAATTCTTTATGAATTGCCCTATGTGCTGATGCAGATGTTACATACTACCTTGTATTTTTAACACATTCTCATTCAGTTATTAGGCACCAATGCAATGCCTACCATGTGTCAGTCCCTTTAATAGATCCTGATCATACAAACAAGATCTTGCACTTCTCTTAAAAGCTTCCAGTCCAGTGAGCTACAGTTAGATGAGGAGATGATTTTCACACATGAGTGCCCCTGGATGGAGGACATCTAATTCTAGCTAGGTTGAGGTTGGAGACTTTGCAAAGGTGATGTCCTCTGTGTGTCTTCTTACCCAAACCATCCCACAGGTTCCTCAAAGCCAAGCTCATCTCAAGTCATTTATAATCCTTGTATATGGAGGATTACATATAATAAGGGCTCAGTAAGGGCAACTGAATAAAAGTTAAAAAGCTAAAAAGATACACTCAAAATAATTTAAAAGTTAATAGTTATAAGAACTATTTAAAATATAAAAGTACAACTAAAAAGGTTGTTGACAAAATAAAGGACCCTAAAATGAACAGAGCTTGGCCATCTCAGATGCAAACAGGTTGATGGCCTGAGGATGTGCCTCTGATGTTCAGCAACCCAGAGAGATGTTCTCTAAAAGCTGAGGCTCCCCACAGCCTCCACACAAGAAAAGCAGTAGGTAGAAGTCTTGCTCCTTCAGGTTCCTTTAGGTCAAGAGGCTCCCATTTCCATCAGTCTCCTCCTAGGCCCCTGCAGGCCTGTGTAATGGGCACTGTCTCCTGTCTACTTTCCTTAGACAGATGGCCCCACAAATTGATTAGCGGGAAGCCCAGTGTGGTTATTATTGCATTTACTAAAGAGTATTTATTTTTCTTGACTAATTATCCAGTTTGGAGATTTCCTAATCTTTGCTGTCTGGCCTAGAGTTTACAAAAGCTCTTGTCCCATGATTGATGACATTTTTTGTCTATTGAAAAACTCTGCTTAGGCCACAGAAGGATGGGAAGTGAATAGGATGATTTTAAAGCACTGGCATATGCTGCTTTGGAAGGAAAGTTGCTAAGTTCAGGGTACATAAATGCATCTTTGTCCTCCAAAAAAGGGGGAAATAATCTAATCAATACATCTGGGGAAATAGATTTCACCTTCCTCACCAGCTGTGAGTTATACTGGGGAACTGTCATCAGATGCAACATAATACCCCATCAGTGTTAGTCTTGTACACAACACTGGTATTACTTATGCTGTGAATGATATACTTATAGGGCAGAGATCCTCAAAGTGTGGTTGCCAGATCAGCAGACAGCATTACTTAGAACTTGTTAGATTGCAAATTTTGGGGCCTCAATTTAGACCTACTGAATCAGAGACACTGTTTTAATAAGCACTCTAGGTAATTCTGGTGTATGCTAAAGTTTGAGAACAAATGCAATAGAACAGTGTCTTATACGGGATCAGATTTCTGCCTTCTTATTTACCTTTAGAGGCACAGAAAAGCTTCCTGTGATATAGGACTTCTAGACTAAAAAGATTGCTGTGAGTTTGACTTTGGTACAGAATTCAGGAAGCTGATGGATGTTTCAGGTGAATATTAGAACCTAAATCCTCCCTCACCTCAATTCTCTTCCATTATACCTGTTGAGAGATACTGTCAAGGTCTGCAAACTTTAAGGACTGGATCTTGGCTGTGTTCAGTGTGGTTCCTACAGAAAGTAGGGGCCACACCACATATCAGGTCTACCCTAGGAAATCTCATGTATTTACAAAGCCTGAATTCACATCAGAGAGACTCCAAAAATTTCTAATACCTCAAGAAGCCCCCCAAATCAACTCATTTTCAGGAGGATTTTCGTTGAATGGACTACTCCTAAAGGAAATTTTCAATAAGGTATGGACATTGGTGAATTTTGATTAGGATTGCTGTGTTGATTATGATGCTCTTAGTCATAAGTAACAGAAAACGTAGTTCAAATAAGTTTAAACAGGAAGGGCTTCTGTAAAGTCTAACATGGCCTAACATCAGAAACAGTGACAACTATGGCATAGGGCAGCTTCTTTTCTTAAGTCCTATTTCTTTTTTCTGTTAAATTTATTCTCAGCAGAATAATCTCAAGTGATGGCAAAAATGGCTTCTAGCACTTTAAGGCTTATGCTCCACCAATATAGGGAAAAGAAAGACCTTTTTTTTTTTTTCTGGTAGCACCATCAAAAGTCCTCGTTAAGGCTCTTATTGACTTGCCCTGGCTCACACACCTATTCTGTCACCAATTGGTGAGGCTAATGCTGAACTGACCTAGCCTGGGGTATAGGCAATGCCATCTAAGAGAACTAAAAAAAAAAAAAAAAAAAAAAAAAAAAAAGAAGAGGTTCAGCCAAGTGGAAAGTAAAGGCCCTGTTGTCCAAAAAGAGATACTAGGCTGGCAAAAACAATTGATTTCTATTACAGGCTCTAAGAAAATACATACACCCCAGAGTTTTAGGATAATGTTGCTTTCTGACCCTGTCATCTACATGCAAAGTAGAAGCCTTCATTTTATTGCCAGAATACACATCTAGGGACAAATAAAGATCATAGAATCTAATATTGGCCAATGATGTCAAGTGTCCTTTTGCTGTTCTCTTTATGAATAATGCACATTCGTGTGGTAATATGCTAAATGATGGGAGGAAAGGCCCATATGACCACAGCTTCTACTCATTTATAAGGAGGATATTCTGGAAGACCAGAAAAAAAATATATGAAAGTCAATTATCTAAACATTTTAGAACCAAGTGGCCTACAAAGAACTCAGCTTTGAAAATAAATTTAACAAGTCACTAGTCTAAAAACTGGTTCATAAAACAACATGCATGGCTTTTTTCATCGCATATTTTCAAAAACAGATAGTTGGTTTACAAAGCACAGGCTTGCTTCCTCCTCCCAGTCTGAAGACTCATATTCATTACAGTGACCAACCGCTGTCTTTTAAGAGGGCAGAGTTTGACAAATCCAGATATAGATACATAAACGCTCCCCTGCCTAATGAAGAGTCATTTGAATTTTCACACTAAGTGTGAAATGGTAATATGTGGGATGGCAACTGTGGAATGATATGTGTGGAATAAGTGTGGCTGGCTGGTGTGGAACATAATGCAGTGACTTGCTATTGAATGTAGCTGCTGTGTGGTACAGCCTTAGAGGAAGAAGAATTAGGGAAATCTGGCCAAAACACTAAATGTCACACCTCACTGCCTTTCTATCAGATGGGCTTCCACTATGGATTAATTGTTATATGAGTATTTCAGCTCTGCCAATATGTATGAAGCCCTCCCTCCCCGGTGCTGTCCAGTCAGATGCAGTGCAGGCTCAGAGTGGGGAAGAAAGAGACTGAGCCTTCCTTTTGTTGTCAGCATTGATACTCTTTTTCTTTTAAACTCAATTAATTAACATATGATGTATTATTAGTTTCAGACGTGGAGTTTAGTGATTCATCAGTTGCATAGAACACCCAGTGTCAACGTTGATATTCTGTCCCCCAGCCAACTCAGATAGAAAGGTCACTATAGGTAAATGTGAACCTCATCACCATCCTGAATTGAAAGGTACCACAGAAGGCCAAGGTTTATATCAAGAGGGAGGCAAGAAAATCAGATTTGAAATGGCCCGTGTAGGGTGGCTACTAGTTCAGGCTCTGGACTAGACTGGGGATTATATCCCAGCTCTACTGTTTACACACCTGTGTTTTTGGAAAAGTTAAAAACAAACAAACAAAAAAGACAAAACAACAACAAAAAACACTGAGCACCTGATTCCTCATCTCCTTAATGAAGGCTCAGCTATAGTCCTAAGAATTAAGAGAGACAACATATGTCAAGTGTCTCTTTGGTGAGCCCTCAGCTGATGATAGTTATTATGAGTCCTAGAATCTGGAATAAAGTGTAAAAAAAAAAAAAAAAAGGAACATAAAGCAAACAAAAAACTAAGCAAATTCACTTGACCAGTGAGTTAGTTTTTCCTCACTTCTGAAAATTTGCTATAAGTAATCCCAGAAGTCCACACAAACTTTAGAAATGTGCACCTTAAGTTATTTCTTAAGGATTCTTTGAAAATTCAGATTTATGCTTACTGTTTTTATCTCAGGTATTTCTGATTGATTCATGTTTTTTGATACTGGCAATAAACTGTCTAGTTTTTGTGCTGTCTTAAAATCCTTAATGGACTGTTTTTTCTCTTTTTTAAGTTAATGTATTTTCAGCTTGTTTTTAAGAATATCTCTATTAATATTTCAAAGTAAGAGAGCTTGAAGCAGGTTGATGGTGAAAACATTTTCTTCAAAATGTTATAATTTACAAAGTCAAGAAGTAAATGGATACATTTTGGTCAAGACTGGATTAGAAATAACACCTTTCTTTAATATATATTAGCTTTTACCTTATTTTCACCGATTTTGAAGTTTATGGGCTCAAAGGAGCATGCAGTTTTGAAGCAACTGGTAAGAAAGCATTCTCAATTTAATTTTAGGAGTGATCTGAACATAGAACATAATTACATCAGAAAATAGTATTTCTGCAGTGGTATAAATAAAAGGGAAAGATTCATAAGAAGGAGAAAGGCAAGTGGACAATTCATCTTGTCAAGACCACAAGGAATATCAAAAACAGGAAAAGCTGCATTCATATCTAAATCTTAGAATACTTTTAACTGCAAAATACAGAAAACTAGGCTCAAATTGGGTTTAGCAAAAAAATGAATTATTAATTTATTAACTCACATATCCTGAAAAGTCCCAGGGATTGGTCAGGCTTCATGCTTCATATAATCAGACCTCAATTTCTCTCTTTCAGTCTTACTGTCTTCTCAAATGACCTCATTCTTAGGCTTCACAACCTACAACGAGAGAGAGAGAGAGCACTCATTCCTAATAACTGAGCCAATTTATTGGGCTTCTCATTGATGTGAATTTGGTCAAATCCCCATTCCAGAGCCAACCCCTGTGGCCAGGGGGTATGATACCCTGCATGGCCACCCCTGAAGTCTGAAGTATAGTCACCATCATAAACCACCTGTGGAGATGGTGGAAGAGGTGAGAGTGCCCCAGGGAAAATCAAATACTGTTATTGAAAAGGGACTAATACCTGGGTTCTCCACTGTCTAGTTTAAATTCTACTTTTCCTTTGACATCTTTCCATCTTATATTATTCCAATGGATGCTGTTGGTGCCTTGTCCAGATTCCCTTTAATGGTCAGTACATTCAACCCCCAGCTGCTGTGAGGGTTGGCTGCCCATATCTCACAGTTGCTCCCCTTTTTCAGAAGACTGCTTTCAGTTTAATGCAAGCCATTTTGGCCCAGAGTTTATGTCCTCTACGCCCAATTCAGGGGCAGCCTACAGCCTAATACTCTCTAACAGATGACAAAAAGCTGACTCCAGCTGGGATCATACCCTTACTTAGCTCCTTCCCCTGGCCCATCCTGATTCCCTCACTTCTCTTCTCCTGAGAACCGCCCCTCCCCCCAGTAAGTCATGTGCTCCAAATCCCTTTCTCAGGCTCTGCTTCTATAGGACTTGAACTAAGATAATTATTCAACTTGTCAATTAATCTATCTCTAGTTTTTAAGATTCTTGAGAGCAGGGACCATGTTTTGGCCTATACTTAATTTTTAATATGATTTAATTTTTCATATATATGTAGTGTTTTTTCAACTGCCTTGAAAAAGACTAGACCACATCTTTTATTGCAATGTTTCTCAAACATTAATGGTCATACAGATCTCCTGGAGATCTTATTAAACAGATGACTCAATAGGCCTGAGTGGGGACCTGAAATCTTCATTTCTAACAAGTTCCTAGATGATATTGATGCTGCTGGTCTAGGAATAATGTTTTGAATAGCAGGTTCTACTATGCAGAGATTATTTTAAATCACCCACAGCATTTAGTATCATTCTTTCTAAACAATAAGCACTCAGTAAATGTTTGTTATTAGATTAAAAGCTAATTGAAGAATGTAGGAATTTAAGGCTTTTGATTGAAAAGAAAGCTGATTTAAAAAGTGTGTTCCCTAAGGATATATAGATTCTCTATGGAGGGCTCTCAGTAAAAGTTACTAAAGGAGACATTTTTTACAAGTTTCCAGATAACTTGCAATAGAAATATTTTCTGAATCTAATTTCTTCTTTTCTAGGACCCAGAGCTAAGGGGCCAATTAGTAATGGGGCAATAATTCTCAGATATGCCAAAAGAAGTTGAAAATGGCAATTTTGGGAAGAAGTAGAATGTGATTTCTTATTTGCCATGGGAAATCCAATGTCCATCCCAGGTATCAGCTTCTGAGTTTAATCTTAAAGTCAGCTATGTTTGGGCATTTGATTTATTTCTAGAAAGGATAATGGCTGCAGTTAGGCTTCTCCTGGAATGTGCATTATAGGTCCTGGGGCCATGGGTGGCTTCATCCCAGTGCTCATAGCTCAGCCATCCCTCTGACATTATGTTCTACTAATTATAGCTGAGATACTAATCAATGTGTCCTTTCTGGAATCCTGCAGTATCAAGCTCTGCTCTCATCAAAGAGTGCAATTCTTTAGTTTAGCTCCAGACCTTTATTTTAGGATGATGATTGCGTTCATTATGTTTAGGTCTTTTGTGAGAGAAAGAAAAACTGTGTAAGCTTAATAAACCCTGGTGTCTATATACTGGAAATGTATAGAGCAAGACAGTCTACTTAGTATAAAGATGCAGTTTTCAATCCTGGGTGCATCAGAATTGCCTGGAAACTTAGGTGAGAATACAGTTTCAGTAGTTCTAGGGCAGGGCCCAGGCATTTGATAAAACTCTCCCAGGGACTCTAATGCACAATGTGGAGCAGGTGCAAAGTGGTAATTTTCAAACATTTGTGTGCATCAGAATCATCTGGAGGGATTTTTAAAATGCAGATGCCTGAGCCCCACTCCAAATATTCTGACTCATCAGGTCTGGGAAGGGGCCTGAGAATTTGCACTTCTAATAAGCTCAGGAAATGCTGATGCTGCTGGTCCGTGTGTCACATTTTACTTAGCATTGGAAAAAATACATATTAGAATCTTCTGGGGGAGATTTTAAAATCCCCATGCTCAGCATAAGTACCAGAATTCCTGGGGTAGGATCAAGGCATCAGCAATATTTTTTAATTTAAATTCAATTAGCCAACACATAGTACATCATTAGTTACAGATTAGAGTTCAGTAATTCATCAGTTGCCTGTAACACCCAATGCTCATCACATCATGTGCCTCCTTAATGCTTGTCACCTAGTTAACCCATCCCTCCACCCACCTCCCCTCTAGCAACCCTCAATCTGTAGCTAAGAGTCTTTCATGATTTGTCTCCCTCTCTGATTTCTCCCCACTCAGCTTTCCCCTCCCATCCCATATGATCCCCTGCTCTATTTCTTATATTCCACATATGAGTGAAACCATGTGATTATTGTCTTTCTCTGATTGACTTATTTCAGTTAACATAATACCCTCGAGTTCCATCCATGTTGACGTAAATGGTAAGATTTCATCCTTTTTGATGGCTGAGTAATATTCTATCGTATACAGACACCACATCATCTTTATCCATTCATCCATCGATGGACATTTGGGCTCTCTCCACAGTTTGGCTATTGTGGACATTGTTGCTATAAACATTGGGGTGCTGGTGCCCCTTCGGATCACTACATTTGTATCTTTGGGGTAAATACCTAGTAGTGCAATTGCTGGTAGGGTAGTTCATAGGGTAGTTCTATTTTTAACTTCTTGAGGAATCTCCATACTGTTTTCTAGAACGGCTGTACCAGCTTGCATTCCCACCAACAGTGTAAAAGTGTTCCCCTTTTTCCTCATCTTTGCCAACGTTTGTTGTTTTCTGACTTGTTAATTTTATCCATTCTGACTGGTATGAGATGGTATCTCATTGTGGTTTTGATTTGTATTTCCCTGATGCCATGTGACATGGAACATTTTTTCATCTGTCTGTTGGCCATTTGTCTGTCTTCTTTGGAGAAATGTCTGTTCATGTATTCTGCCCATTTCTTGACTGGATGTTTTCTTTTTTGGGTGTTGAGTTTGATAAGCTCTTTACAGATCTTGGATACTTTAGCCCCTTATCTGATATGTCATTTGCAAATATCTTCTCCCATTCTGTAGGTTGCCTTTTAGTTTTGTTGACTGTTTTCTTTGCTGTGCAAAACCCTTTTATCTTGATGAAGTCCCAATAGTTCATTTTTGCTTTTGTTTCTCTTTCCTTTGGAGATGTGTCTAGCAAAAAGTTGCTGTGGCCGAGGTCACAGAGGTTGCTGTCTGTGTTCTCCTCTAGGATTTTGATGGATTCCTGTCTCACATTGAGGTCTTTCATCCATTTTGAGTTTATCATTGTGTATGGTGTAAGAAAATGGTGGAGTTTTATCCCTCTGCATGTGGCTGTCCAATTTTCCCAACACCTTTTGTTGAAGAGACTGTCTTATTTCCATTGGATATTCTTTCCTGCTTTGTCAAAGATTAGTTGACCATTGAGTTGAGGGTCCATTTCTGTGTTCTCTATTCTGTTCCTTTGATCTATGTGTCTGTTTTTGTATCAGTACCATACCATCTTGATGATTACAGTTTTGTAATATAGCTTGAAGTCTGGAATTGTGATGCCACCAGCTTTGATTTTTCTTTTCAACATTCCTCTGACTATTCAGGGTCTTTTCTGGTTCCATACATATTTTAGGATTATTTGTTCCAGCTCTGTGAAAAATGTTGATGGTATTTTGATAAGGATTGCCTGAATGTGTAGATTGCTCTGGGTAGCATAGACATTTTAACAATATTTGTTCTTTCAATCCATGAGTATGGAATCTTTTTACATTTCTTTGTGTCTTCCTCAATTTCTTTCATAACTGTTCTGTAGTTTTTAGAGTACAGATCCTTTACCTCTTTGGTTAGGTTTATTCCTAGGTATCTTATGGTTTTTGTTGTAATTGTAAATGGGATTGATTCCTTAATTTATCTTTCTTCTGTCTCAACTGTTATTGTATAGAAATGCAACTCATTTCTGTGCATTGATTTTATAACCTGCCATGTTGCTGAATTCCTGTATGAGTTCTGCAATTTTGGGCGGAGTCTTTTGGGTTTTCCACATAAAATATCATGTCATCTGCAAAGAGTGAAAGCTTGACTTCTATGCCAGTTTGGATCTTTTTGTTGTCTGATTGCTGAGGCTAGGACTTCTAGTACTATGTTGAACAACAATGGTGAGAGTGGACATCCCTGTCGTGTTCTTGACCTTAGAGGAAAAGCTCTCAGTGTTTCCCCATTGAGAATTATATTCATTGTGGGCTTTTCATAAATGCCTTTTATGAAACTCTCCTCCCTTACACTGTGGAGAGTTTTAATCAAGAAAGGATCATCTGGTGAATGGATAAAGAAGAAGTCGTATATATATACAATGGAATATTATGCAGCCATCAAAAGGAATGAAATCTTGCCATTTGCAACAACATGGATGGAACTGGAGGGTGTTATGCTGAGTGAAATAAGTCAATCAGAGAAAGACATGTATCATATGACCTCACTGATATGAGGAATTCTTAATCTCAGGAAACAAACTGAGGGTTGCTGGAGTGGTGGGGGGTGGGAGGGAGGGGGTGGCTGGGCGATAGACATTGGGGAGGGTATGTGCTATGGTGAGTGCTGTGAATTGTGCAAGATTGTTGAATCACAGATCTGTACCTCTGAAACAAATAATACATTATATATTAAAAAAAAGAAGAAGATAGCAGGAGGGGAAGAATGAAGGGGGGTAATCGGAGGGGTAGACGAACCATGAGAGATGATGGACTCTGAAAAACAAACTGAGGGTTTTAGAGGGGAGAAGGGTGGGAGGATGGGTTAGCCTGGTGATGGGTATTAAAGAGGGCATGTTCCGCATGAAGCACTCGGGGTTATACGCAAACAATGAATCATGGAACACTACATCAAAAACTAATGATGTAATGTATGGTGATTAACATAACATAATAAAAAAAAAAGAAAGGATCATCTGGGGTGCCTGGGTGTCTCAGTCAGTTAAGCGTCTGTCTTCAGCTCAGGTCATGATACCAGGGTCCTGGGATGGAGACCCACATTGGGCTCCTTGCTCAGGGGTGAGCCTGTTTCTCCCTCTCCCTCTGCCTGCTGCTCCCCCTGTTTGTGCTCTGTCTCTCGCTATCTCTCTCTGTCAAATAAATAAATAAAATCTTTAAAAAAATTAAATATCATCAATGTTTTTTTAAAGCAGGTGATTTTAGTGTGCAGTGACAGCTGAGAACCACCAGCGGAGAGTAATATGTGATCAATCTTACAGTTAATTTGTAGAGAAAGCCACCTGTGGGATGCAATGGTGAACAGCATTCACTTTGCTATAGACAAGTGCAGGTGCAAATCCTGGTGCAGGCATCAAATAACTGGGGCACTGGGTGTACATTACTTTTCCATCTAAGCTTCAATATATTCATCTATAAAATGGGTATTATGCCAATAGTAACTCCTTCAAAGAAATGGGATAATGAATTAAACCTTTGGGTCAAAACCTGACACATAGTAAGTAAGTGCTCAATAAATGTACATGGATATTATTACTATATCATTTGTTATTATTGCCATTGTTATTATATGAAGGATTTTACTGATAATTTCCCCTTGCACACAGAATACTTCTGGAACTACTTGCTTATGCATGATGTCCTTTATTTTACAGTCTGCTGTATGTGTGTGTTGAGGAGTGAGGTAGTTTTTCAGCATCATTCTGCATATAGACAGATAGCAGATTTAGCTTTAAGAGACATTCATCTTTCTATGAATAGCTTTCCAGGTGATTTTTCAACCACAAGTTTTAAGGACAAAAACGTGTATTTGAGAGGGTATAGACTGGAAATCTTAAAGTTATACCACACGTGAAAATGCTGAAGGAGAGAGACTGCTTTTAAAAATGGCCCCAACATTTTACCTTCTCATGTGTCCACACTCTTGTGTGCTTGTGACTGTGCAGTTCTTCCAATAAATAGGAGGAGCGTTTTTGCCATCCCTGGTATCTGTGCTGCATTGTGACCTGCTTTGGCCAACAGGGTATGGTGGGATTGATTAGGAACAGGTTCTGCACATGGATTCCAAGAGTTCTCACACACTTCTGTTCTCTCTTTTGCTGTCTGTCTTCATCATGAAAACATGCCAGGCTAGCCTGAAAGAGTATGAGACAGAGAAAGCAAAGTCAAGTCTCCCCAAAAATCCCAACAGAGGTTACAGACACATGAAAGAACTCAGGCAAAATCAACAAAAATCCCTGGACAACCCACAGAAAGAACACAATAAATGCATTAATAGTCAGCTAAGGTCAGCACAACCACCCATCTGAACCACAGAATTATGAGAAATAATAATTGGTTGTTTGTTTTAAGCCACTAAGTTTTGGGGTGGCTTGTTACATGGCACTAGCTAACTGACACAAAAGATAGACTAAAAAAAAAAAAGTGAAGATAATGAGGACTGGAAATAATGAAAGCCATATTTCACTATGTCCAAAAAAAATTGTTTAGGGTTGGTCTTCTGGTCACATTACAGATAACATAAATTAACAAACACTTTTTTACTTCCACAAAAAATAAATTATATTTCATGGAGGCTTTGGAATCAGAATTTTCTGGTCATTTATTTGAAGAATGGTTTTTATTTTTATTTTTATTTTGTTGTTGTTTAAACCATCAGTCTTGTAGACAAACTCAGAAAGCCTTTAGGAGGAGAAACCTCCTGGTGGATGCTGTTACAGACAAAAGTCAGATGTGTTTAGGTCATAGACCAAGCTAAAGGAACAATAAATTGTGCCAGTTTCCCATTTTAGGCTTATAAGATTTAGCAGAAACTACAAGTTACAGATCTATCTACAAAGTCATCCCAGGTAGTGAAAATTGAGGACAGAGGGCAATGGGGGAAACTACTAATTTTGCTTTTTAAAGAAACTGCCTCTCAGGAACATGAGCACATAGCATTTATCTTCATAAAGCCACCAGCAAACTCACAAAGAAAGGTACTTTGAGGTCATGAACTAGTGGCCCTGTGCCCTTATCAGTGCTGAAATCCCAGATCCACTCCTCACTAGAGAAAATAACATCCTCCTGCACTATTCTCCTGCAACAGAGCTGTCCTTCTGTAGATGTGCTTTAACTGTTTAGTCCTGTAAGATTTAAGTGCCTAAGGATGTAGAATCCAAATATTCCACACAGAATCTTAAGCTGTGTTTAATTTCTTTAAAGGCCTCAAATAAATTTGGCAAGCAAGTTTATTGATAGCAATTTGACACCTAAAATATTCCATTTGGGGGTATTTCCTGTGTGTGATTTGATTTACATAATTTGTGATCTACAATGTGGATGACAGGAACAACTAAAAATAAAATTGTTCTCTTAGAGATTAGTTAGGTCACAATGTCTATAACAAGGATATCCTGAGCTCAAGAGTCATTAATTACTGGACAGGTGATTTCTAGGTTGCAATGGATATTTACTGAGTATCTTCTGTATGTGATGAGACCCTATGGGTCCAAAGAGACCAAGAACCACTCCCTCAGAATGATCAACCTTCAGAAATGTCAACATTAGAAAAGAAGTCAGACAATGTGACAAACAGTTAAACTGTAATGTACAAATACTATTAGAGGTAAAAGGCAGAGGGCTGGACTGTAAAAGGGCAGCATTAAGGAAACAGCTACTGGGATATTGAAAATACTTCTGTAGAAAGAGTATGAATTTGCCAGCTAAAAAAGCTGGGGAGGCCACTTCTGGCAGGACACACAGCTTGTGCAATATTATGATGCCATGATGAACCTTTACATATTTGGGAAATAGTAGTTGCTATGGCATGGCTAAATGGCAGGTTCACTAAAGAGACTAGGAGGAGCTACAGCTAAAGAATTGAGTCTGGACTACATGGTGGATGCCTTAGGGTGCCATGATAAAGATTTTATCCTAGACAGAAATGGAGAGGGCGGGGCTAGAAGCAGAGAGATCATTTACTGGAATATGGTGGTAGTTTACATCACAGATGGAGAGAGCCAAAATAAAGTATTGTGCTCCTGGTTAGCAGGAGGCAGACCCTGAGCCAAGATTTATTTGCAAATGATTTACAAAAGCAGTACTTTCAAACAAATGTATGAGGGAATATGGGAAGCAGAGCAGAGAAGGCAAGAAAGTCAAATAAGGATGTGAGTTCAGGAATAGTCTCAGTCTCAGCCTAATCCCAAAATGAGCTCTGTAGCATAAATTGCACCTCACCATATATTCCATACCAGTTAGTCATTGGCTAGAAGCTACCCTGAGGGAGATAGGAACTCTGAGTTGCTCTGGCTCTCTCTACAGGGGAAGCATGCAAGTCCTTGATCTAGAATCTTCTTCCTGCTACCTAGGAGTGCAACACCATTCCTATGCCCGAGAACAATCCTCTGAAGGTCAAAGGTATGGGCTTTTAATGAGAACATAGAAGTTGAACAATGGTGGCATGAAGTTGGTAAAAAGATCCTAGGGGATCTGGGCAGACTAACAACAGTATCTATTATACAGTGAGAATGGAGACAGGAGGACAAAGAAGTAGTTTCCAAATTGTATCTCTAGGAGTATTCAATTCTGTTAAATTTCTTAGGTATTGGCAATGGAAGTAGCAGTTGTAAGTCTAAAAGTGCTGGGTTAAACAAAATTAACGACCTGGTTTACTACTAGAATCTTTAGATCCTTTGATGTTCCAAGAGGAATGTAAAATATGATGCATTTTCTAGCTTGTATGACTAGAGCACACTTTGAGAAATGCTTAATTGCAGAGATATTAGGAGTTTGCTGTGGCTGACCTAAAAGTATGATTGTAAGTGGTGAGGGTGGGGAAGGTATTTGGGGTAACTCTTGTGTTTCTGACTTGGTAAGTAGAAAGGTAGGTCAGGTTGGGTGGGGGATTAGATAATTCATTTTTGGACTTGTTAAGTTTAAAATTCCTATAGGAAGGACAGAAATTGGGACACCTGGCTGGCTCAGTCAGTTAAGCGTCTGTCTTCAGCTCAGGTTATGATCCCAGCATCCTGGGTTGGAGTCCCATATCGGGCTCCTTGCTCAGTGGGGAGCCTGCTTCTCCCTCTGTCTACCACTCCCTCTGCTTGTTCACTCTCTCTCTCCCTCTGACAAATAAATAAAAATCTTAAAAAAAAAGGGAAGGATAGAAATCTGTGCAAATTAAAGAAATAACTTTGGGAAGTGAATAGAAATATGGTGATAATGGATTGGGATGATCACCATGGTATAGGAACAGGGAAATAGTTATAACTAATCTCTTAGTTTTATCTGTGGAGCATGAAGAATTATCCTCTGATAGGTTCAAGAGTGTGGTAGGTCTTTCTTTATTCATTCATCAAATGTTTATTGATTATCTAAAATGTGACAGGTACTATGTTAGGCACTAGAGCTGTGGGGATTGGGCAGTATCTGTGTAGATATAATTATGCTTCTTGCCCTCAAGGAGGAGACATTTTAGAAAGAGAGACAGATTGAGAGAAGCTTGTGAAGTCTGGAGTATAAAAACATTGACCAAGGAGTAGGAGACCTAAATCTCGTATGGTCCCAGGAATTCAGCTAGATAGGGATCAAACCATTCTGAACACTTATGAACTCAACAGGAGATTGAAGAAAAGAATAGCAGCAACTCTCTGAACAGAAAAGCAACCACTTTCTGGAAGGTAGGATGTGAGAGAAGTGAATCTGAGGTGATATTCGGGAGGATAGACGGCGGGGGAGGGAGCCTCTGTCAGCCGCTTCTGGCAAGTGATAGAGCAGCAGAGCACAAAATCATAACTTGTAAAAGTCAGCTCTGCTGAGGGATGTCGCATCAGTGGCTAAGTGGGCAGTGGAACCCTCACTGGGACAGTGTGGTCTCAGGACCCTCAGGGTCACAGAAAGACCGGGGGTGCCTGAGTGCAGCAGAGCTCCCAGGTATCAGAACAGGGAAGCCAGCTGCAGAGATGGAGCTGAGGAGTGGGCTCTAAGCTCGGCGGGGTTGCCATAAACTGAGATCCGCGGCACAGTCAGACCACTGCTCTTCTAGCAAGGACCCAACAAGTGGCCGATCCAGGGAGACTCCCCTTCTTCCCCCAGGAGGAGTGGCATGGGAGCGCACCACAGGGATCTGCTAGGTTTGGGGAATCCACACGGGGTCGTGTGCCAGAGATAGAACCACTCGGTCACAGGCCGGGTGAGCACAGAGTGCAGCTGGAGACTGGGGAGACGGGAGTGATTGACTGCTTTTCTCTGGGGGCGCACTGAGGAGTGGGTCCCCGAGTTCTCAGCTACTCTGGGCGGAGATTGGGAGGCCACCATTTTCACCCTCATCCTGCAAAGCTATGTGGAAAGCTTGCAGGGAACAAAAGCTCCCGAGAGCAAACCTGAGCAGATTACTTAGCCCAGACCAGGCAAAGGTGGGGCAATTCCGCCTCTGGCAAAGACATTTGGGAACCACGACAACAGGTCCCTCCCCCTGAAGATCAGCACGAACAGCCAGCCAAGACCAAGTTTACCGATCAATGAGAAGAGCAGAACCCCAGCGCTACAGGAATACTGCACATAGAGTTCCTGGCTTTTTTCACCCCGATTCTTTAGTCTTTCAAAGTTAATTTTTTTAATTTTCCTTTTTTTTTAATTTTTCTTTTTCTCTTTTTCAACCACATATTATCAATTCCTTTTTAAAAAATCCTTTTTATTTTTCATTTTTAGAGTCATATTCTAACCCTTCATACTAGTTAACCTTACTTTTCGTATATATATAAGTTGTTCTCTCTTTAAAATTTTTGGATACAGTTTCTTCTATCAAACCAAAATATACCCTAAATCTCCAGTGTATGGCTTTGTTCTAGTCTCCTGCCTGATCACATTCTCTCCCTTCTAATTTTTTTTAATTTCTCTTCTTTCTTTTTCCAACCAACTTCTTATCTTATCAATTCCTTTTATAAAATATTTTACAATTTTCATCTTTATAGTCATATTCCATCCCTTCATCGTATTAACCCTTATCTTTATACATATATAAGATTTTCTTTCTTTAAAATTTTGGGAGGCAGTTTATTCTAACAGACGAAAATATGCTTAAAATCTAGTGTGTGGCACTGATCTATGCACCAGCCTGATCATATTTGATCATATTCTATTTTTTTATCTTTTTTTCTTTCTTTCCCTTTCTTTTCCACTGGTTTCAAGTCTCTTCTGATTTGTTTACTGTATATTTTTCTGGGGTCGTTGTTACCCTGTTAGCATTTTGTTCTCTCATTCATCTATTGTCCTCTGGACAAAATGACAAGATGGAAAAAATCACCTCAAAAAAAAGAACAGGAGGCAGCACTGACTGCCAGGGACCTAATCAATACGGACATTAGTAAGATGTTGGAACTGAAGTTCAAAATGACGATTTTAAAGATACTAGCTGGGCTTGAAAAAGCATGGAGGATATAGAGAAACCATCTCTGGAGAAATAAAATAACTAAAATCTAACCAAGTCAAAATCAAAAAGGCTATTAATGAGGTGCAATAAAAAATGGAGGCTCTAACTGCTAGGATAAATGAGGCAAAAGAAAGAATTAGTGATATAGAAGACCAATAATGGAGAATAAAGAAGCTGAGAAAAAGAGAGATAAACAACGACTGGATCACGAGGGCAGAATTCGAGAGATAGTGATAGCATAAGATGAAACAATTATAGAATAATTGGGGTCCCAAAGAAGAAGATAGAGAGAGCGGGGCAGAAGGTATATTGGAGCAAATTGTAGCAGAGAAATTCCCTAATTTGGGGAAGGAAACAGGCATCAAAATCCAGGAGGCACCGAGAATGCCCCTCAAAATCAATAAAAATAGGTCAACACCCCAACATCTAATAGTAAAACTTACGAGTCTCAGAGACAAAGAGAAAATCCTGAAAGAAGCTCGGGAGAAGAGATCTGTAACCTACAATGGTAGAAACATTAGATTGGCAACAGACCTATCCACATAGACCTGGCAGGCCAAAAAGGACTGGCATGATATCTTCAGAGCACTAAACAAGAAAAATATGCAGCCAAGAATACTATATCCAGCTAAGTTGTCATTGAAAATAAAAGGAGACATAAAAAGCTTCCAGGACAAATAAAAACAAAAAGAGTGTGCAAACAGGAAACCAGCCCTACAAGAAATATTGAAAGGGGTCCTCTAAGCAGGGAGCCTAAAAGTAACATAGACCAGAAAGGAACAGAAGTAATATACACTAACAGTCACCTTACAGGCAATACAATGGCACTAAATTCGTATCTTTCAATAGTTACCCTGAATGTAAATGGGCTAAATGTCCCAATCAAAAGACACAGGCTATCAGATTGGATAAAAAATCAAGACCCATCAATATGCTCTCTGCAGGAGACTCATTTTAGACCCAAAGACGCCCCCAGATTGAAAGTGAGGGGGCAGAAAACAATTTACCATGCTAATGGACACCAAAAGAAAGTTGGGGTGGCAATCCTTATAACAGAAAAATTAGATTTTAAACCAAAGACTATAATAAGAGATGAGGAAGGACAATATAGCTTACTTAAAGGATCTATCCAACAAGAATATCTAACAGTTGTAAATATCTATACCCCTAACATGGGAGCAGCCAATTATATAAGCCGATTAATAACAAAAGCAAAGAAACATATTCACAACAATACAATAATAGTGGGGGACTTTAACACCCCCCTTACTGAAATGGACAGATCATCTAAGCAAAAGATCAACAAGGAAATAAAGACCTTAAATGACACACTGGACCAAATGAACTTCATAGAACTCTTTAGAATATTCCATCCCAAAGCAACAGAATACACATTCTTCTCTAGTGCCCATGGAACATTCTCCAGAATAGACCACATCCTAGGTCACAAATCAGGTCTCAACGGGTACCAAAAGGTTGGGATCATTCCCTGCATATTTTCAGATCACAATGCTTTGAAACTAGAATCAATCACAAAAGGAAAGTCCAAAAGAACTCAAATACATGGAGGCTAAAGAGCATCCTACTAAAGAATGAATGGGTCAACCAAGAAATTAAAGAAGAATTTAAAAAATTCATGGAAACAAATAAAAATGAAAACACAACTGTTCAAAATCTTTGGGATGCAGCAAAGGCAGCCTTAAGAGGAAAGTATATAGTAATACAAGCCTTAATCAAGAAACAAAAAAGGTCTCAAGTACACAACCTAACCCTACACCTAAAGGAGCTGGAGAAAGAACAGCAAATAAAGCCTAAACCCAACAGGAGAAGAGAAATAATAAAGATCAGAGCAGAAATCAATGAAATAGAAACCAAATAACAGTACAACAGATCAACGAAACTAGGAGCTGGTTCTTTGAAAGAATTAACAAGATTGATAAACCCCTGGCCAGACTTATCAAAAAGAAAAGAGAAAGGACCCAAATAAATAAAATCCTGAATGAAAGAGGAGAGATCACATCCAACACCAAAGAAATACAAACAATTATAAGAACATATTATGAGCAACTATATGTCAGCAATTTAGATAATCTGGAAGAAATGGATGCATTCCTAGAGGTATATGAACTACCAAAACTGAACCAGGAAGAAATAGAAAACCTGAACAGACCCATAACCACTAAGGAAATTGAAACAGTCATTAAAAATCTCCCAACAAACAAAAGTCCAGGGCCAGATGGCTTCCCAGGGGAATTCTACCAAACATTTCAAGAAGAATTAATACCTATTCTCCTGAAACTGTTCCAAAAAATAGAAATGGAAGGAAAACTTCCAAACTCATTTTATGAGGCCACCATTACCTTGATCCCAAAACCAGACAAAGACCCCATCTAAAAGGAGCATAACAGACCAATATCCTTGATGAACATGGATGCAAAATTTCTCATCAAAATACTAGCCAATAGAATCCAATAGTACATTAAAAGGATCATTCACCACGACCAAATGGGATTTATCTCTGAACTGCAAGGTTGGTTCAACATCCACAAATCAATCAATGTGATACAATACATTAATAAAAGAAAGAACGAGAACCATATGATCCTCTCATTAGATGCAAAAAAAAGCATTTGACAAAGTACAGTATCCTTTCTTGATCAAAACTCTTCAGAGTATAGGAATAGAGGGTACATAACTCAATATCATAGGGGCCATCTATGGAAAACCTGCAGCAAATATCACTCTCAATGGGTAAAAACTGAGAGATTTCCCCGTAAGGTCAGGAACACGTTAGGGATGTCCGTATCACCACTGCTATTCAACATAGTATTAGAAGTCCTAGCCACAGCAATCAGACAACAACAACAACAAAAAAATAAAAGGCATCCGAACTGGCAAAGAAGAAGTCAAACTCTCACTCTCTGCAGATGATATGGTACTTTATGTGGAAAACCCAAAAGACTCCACCCCAAAACTGCTAGAACTCATACAGGAATCCAGTCAAGTGGCAGGATAAAAATCAATGCACAGAAATCAGTGGCATTCCTATATACCAACAACAAGACAGAAGAAAGAGAAATTAAGGAGTCGATCCCACTTACAATTTCACGCAAAACCATAAGACACCTAGGAATAAATCTAACCAAAGAGGCAAAGGATCTGTACTCAGAAAACTATAAAATACTCATGAAAGAAATTGAGGAAGACACAAAGAAATGGAAAACTTTCCATGCTCATGGATTGGAAGAACAAATATTGTGAAGTTGTCAATGTTACCTAGAGCAATCTACACATTCAATGCAATCCCTATCAAAATACCATCTACTTTTTTCAAAGAAATGGAACAAATAATCCTAAAGGTTGTATGGAACCACAAAAGACCCTGAAGAGCCAGAGGAATGTCGAAAAAGAAAAGCAAAGCTGGTGGCATCACAATTCCGGACTTCCAGCTCTATTACAAAGCTGTCATCATCAAGACAGTATGGTGCTGGCACAAAAACAGACACATAGATCAATAGATCAATGGAACAGAATAGAGAACCCAGAAATGGACCCTCAATTCTATGGTCAACTAATCTTCGACAAATCAGGAAAGAATGTCTAATGGAAAAAAGACAGTCTCTTCAACAAATGGTGTTGGGAAAATTGAACAGTCACATGCACAAGAATGAAACTGGATCATTTCCTTACACCACACACAAAAATAGACTCCAAATGGCTGAAAGACCTTAATGTGAGACAGGAGTCCATCAAAATCCTAAAGGAGAACACAGGCAGCAACCTATTAGACCTTAGCCGCAGCAACTTCTTCCTAGAAACTTCGCTAATGGCAAGGGAAGCAAGGGCAAAAATGAACTATTGGGACCTCATCAAGATAAAAAGCTTTTGCACAGCAAAAGAAACAGTCAACAAAACCAAAAGACAACCGACAGAATGGGAGAAGATATTTGCAAATGACCTATCAGATAAAGGGCTAGTATCCACATTCTATAAAGAACTTATCAAACTCAACACACAAAGAACAAATGATCCAATCAAGAAATGGTCAGAAGACATGAACAGACATTTTTCCAAAGAAGACATCCAAATGGCCAACAGACACATGAAAAAGTGCTCAACATCGCTTGGCATCAGGGAAATCCAAATCAAAACCTCAATGAGATATCACCTCACACCAGTCAGAATGGCTAAAATTAACAAATCATGAAACAACAGATGTTATCAGGGATGCAGAGAAAGGGGAACCCTCCTACACTATTGGTGGGAATGGAACCTGGTGCAGCCACTCTGGAAAACAGTATGGAGGTTCCTCCAAAAGTTGAAAATAGAGTTGCCCTACAACCCAGCAATTGCACTACTGGGTATTTACCCCAAAGATACAAATGTAGGGATCCGAAGGGGTGCATGTACCCTGATGTTTATAGCAGCAATGTCCACAATAGCCAAACTATGGAAAGAGCCAAGATGTCCATCGACAGATGAATGGATAAATAAGAAGTCGTATATATATAAAATGGAATCTTATGCAGCCATCAAAAGGAATGAAATCTTGCCATTTGCAACAACATGGATGGAACTGGAGAGTGTTATGCTAAGTGAAATAAGTCAATCAGAGAAAGACATATGATCTCACTGATATGAGGAATTCTTAATCTCAGGAAATAAACTGAGGGTTGCTGGAGTGGTGGGGGATGAGAGGGATGGGGTGGCTGGGTGATAGACACGGCGGGGGGCGTGTGCTATGGTGAGCTCTGTGAATTGTGTAAGACTGTTGAATCACAGACCTGTACCTCTGAAACAAATAATACATTATATGTTTGAAAAAAAACAAGCTAGTAGGAAGGGAGAAATGAACGGGGGGCGGAAATCAGAGGGGGAGACGACCCATGAGAGACTGTGGACTCTGAGAAACAAACTGAGGGTTTCAGAGGGGAGGGAGTGGGGGGATGGGTTAGCCTGGTGATGGGTATTAAAGAGGGCATGTACTGAATGGAGCACTGGGTGTTATACGCAAACAATGAGTCAAGGAACACTACATCAAAAACTAATGATGTAATGTATGATAATTAGCATAACATAATAAAATTAAGAAAAAGAAAAACTTTGACCAAGGACATGTAATAAAATCATTGCATATCCATGGGCACCTGCTGAGTGGCATGAATGGTAATAACTATAACTTTCTCCAGTGGTATTCAATAGCAACTTGGCAGTAAGGAAAAGAACTTTGGAGGATCTAAAGTTGGAATTTTATAAGATGAGTTGATGGAATTAAAGATGAGAATAATGAAATAGCTGAAGATGTATAATGGGGTCTCAGGAGGACAGGCAGAAAGTAAGGAGAATCAGGCCAAAGGACTGATGTAGAGAGGGTTAGGAAGAGTAAGCTTTAATTTTCTAGTGAAGGAATAGGATTTTAGAGCTTCAAAGCCTGAGCTTCAAGTTCTTAGTGTTGTCTTGGGAGTGTGTGGTTGAAGTTCATCGGAGGGGAAGGCCACTGGTTAAGGAAGTTACAGAACTACAAAGTCCAGAAATCAGTATTACCTCTGATGCTGGTAAGAGCTGGAGTGGGGATCAAGATTGCTGATCAGGTGCCAGGATCCCCCAAAATGAATGAATAAATGAATCAATTAATCAATCAATAAATCAAATTTATCCTATTGGACTTAAGAATACTAAATTTAAAACTCTATCAGACGTGCATATATGGGGCCAATAGTCAGTATGAAATGCTTTCCTAATTTGCCAAGCCATAGGTAAGAAATAAGCAGCAATTTTCCACAAAGCAAAACCAGTTTATATTCAGACATAATCAAAGATCTACCTTCTTTATGTCCTGCATTGTCTGAGTTTATCATGTTAAAATGTTTGAACTCCTTCCTCCATTTCCTAAAAGTGATGGACAAAGCTTTTCTGAAGAGTGTGAGATACCCACCTCAAGCCCTAGGGGTTTGACAGCATCCAAATCCCACTCCAGTCACTCATAGATGACCAATACTGCTCTAGGGAGGCTCACCGAATACTTGTTGAAAATAAAGAACTTGGGCCATATATCAAAATAGAGCAAGGAGACTCCCCTCATCTGAGATAGATATCTGGTTTACTCATCACAGCCATAATCTAAGGGAAGTCATTTCTTCAGGAAATACCAGACACTTGGCATACTATTTGGCTAGTTCAACAGTTCAGAGAAATTAATATATCAGGGGGCAGGGCATAGCAAATATACACCATATTGAATGAGGTGAGTAGTGACCTATCCATTGTCACTTCATGATATTAATTCTTGTTCATAACTCTCAGAAACTTCTTCCAGGTGCTCCCTGTCATCTCTTTTCATCAGTGTGCAGGTCCTCATCAAGTGATAATAACAAAGAACAAAATCTTTGATAAGTTTGCCCAAGTTCTACAACGTGATCTAGGATATATTGAACTTGGGCTAGGTGATTTTCTTATATTATTTTTTATCTTGACAACAACCCTGAAAGTAGGCATTACCATCTCACATTTACAAATTGATAGACTGAGGCTTAGAAGCTAAATTTCTTGCCCAGTGGAAAAATCAAAAGTAATTTTGGGCAGTGATCTGAGCCAGGTCAGGCCAGTAATAAAGCTGATGCTATTTCCAAAATTGCCACATGTCCTCAGAAGCTCTATTGAAACTATGGCTTTTTAGATCCCATTTGGGTGTCTTAAGGATGAAGGTTGTTTATTGCTTGGATTCCAGGTACGCCAATATTTGACCTCTAGTTGATTCCATATCAGCATAACCTTTTCCTCATCATCTTAGATTGTATACTTCCAGTCAAGAGGGGTGCAGGAGGATAAAGTAGTCCTTCCAGAATCCTTCCAGAATCAAGATTCCAGGAGGGATCCAGGATCCTGATTGATTAGTAGTAATGACATTTTCTCACTCTTCCCACCAAAGTGGCTGTTCTTCTAGCTCTATAGCTCTAAGGAACAGAAGCAAAAGCAACACAAATAAGGAAAAAAAAAAAAGATTCCAATCCACCATTCCATACCATATAACCAGTGGACTTCAAACAACATATTTAATGGAGGGGGGATGGGTATACAGTGCACTACCATGACACAGGTTGGAAATAGTTAATGGTTGTCAACACAATAGGAAGAAATGATGACTTGGAACTTGCAGGAGTAAAAGACTTTAAGAATTTAACACATATCAGGAGATTCTGGCAGGAGGCCACCATGAATGGTTTTCCAGCCACCAGTCATGAGAAGTTGGCAAAGAAGTTTACCTTCGCCTGATTGCCTTCAATAGTACAGCAAATTGTAAATAGAATTGGAAAGCAGGTAGATTTATTATTAAGTTTTTCTGCAATGCTATTTCATAGGGAGAACAACAGAATCAAATGTCCCCACAACATACACAGTTCTGCTCTCAGAGCCAAAGCTTAGCAAAACTTTTTCTGCTTTTCTCAAATGCTGAGATTGATTTCTCTCCTCAGGGTGCAGTGCAGGAAAATTATTTTTAAACTGAAAAAACTTTCAATTCAAAGGCAAGTTCTGAATAAATAAATACATAGATTAAGCCTCTTTGATATGCAGTTTGATAATGAGAAGGAATGGAACAGTTTGGGAAGACATCGCTCTGATACGAGGCAAATGGCTACAAAGAATGAATTTCTTCAGGGAAAAAAAATCCCAGTGAAAAATAGTCTCCTCTCCTGAAGAACAAATGTAAAGAGAATCACCACAGTTTAGTATACTGCTTGGCTTAGCTTAGATTTTTCTTTTTTTGCTACATACAGATAGAGATGAAATATTTTGAAAGGGTAACCTATGCCCTGGAGGTCTAGAGCCCTAAATTTTGACAGAACTCCTAAACTCTACATCCTCTTTTCTCCACTTAGAAAGGATACGTTGTTCTTGAAACCTGATGTTTTCCATTTTATGAAAAAATAATATGTAAAACCCACTATATCAGTCAGGGTTTAATCAGAGAAGCAGAACCACTAGGATTATATATATCCATATACATATGGATTTGTTACAGGGATTTGACCTGTAACAACTCATGTGGCAGCTCATTAAACAGTCTCTGTAAGACTATTGTTTTTGCTTCTGATGCTGAAACTTGAAGTCTCCAGGGCAGGCAGTTGGGAAAGGAAATTAGAGTTAAAGTGGGAGAGATAATTGACAGGTGAGAGCCCACAAGGAAGAACTGGAACCATGGCAGCCTTATTACCTCCCATTTTTGTGATGTGAGTGTCCTGCTGAAGCTGGAGCTAGTTGTCATGAGCTAAACACACACCTGGCCCAAGAGTGGAAGAAGCTGAAGGAGGATCCAGGGGAAGGTGGAGCAGTGGCAGGCACAGCTGTTGCCCGGCAGCAACAAGGTGAACTGGTAGATTAATGACAAGGTGCATGAGTGAAAACAGCATCTTCCCCGACCTTTCAGAAGCAAAAGCATATGGCTAATGTATCACCTCCAGCTTCTAAATCTTCTAAGAAAATATCTGTGGTGGTCCATCTTAACAAGAAACATAGAGAAAAGGGATTCTGGGACATGTCATTCAACTTAGCCACATTGATACATTACAAAGCCATCACACCCACTTTTGTGAAAGCCCACAGACCCTTACTCCAAAGCATACTATCAAACTAGGGGCTGAGCCACAGAATGATAAGAGGGACTGATTTCAGAGATCCAAGGCAGGTGGCATGGCCAAATCCAACGGCAGACCTACAGTTTCACCAGGCCACCACCTCTACACAACTGTCATCAAACTCCACTGTGTCTCCCTTCCTGAGAATTTCTTCTGAAGTTTTCTCCCCCAAAATGAGGGGAAAATGCATACCTTTAGCCATTGCCAGACACACACAAAGTAGGTCAATATAAAGAATAGGGAGGGAGAGAAAACATATCCAAGTTCTCTGAGACATGACAGAAGTTCTTTTTTCTCTAGTGACATGATTAGACCAAATTCTGGTTTCCTCCTCTGGTAAAATGTTTATATCAATTTGGAGTGTTTGTTTTTTTGTTTGTTTGTTTTGTTTTGTTTTGTTTTCTAATACTGCCCATTCATAACCCAAACACTGTCAAGCAACTAAATCCATTGGGCAGTACATGTATTTGATATATACTATAGGATTTAACATGAGGTGTTTATAACATGAAAATACCAATGTTGCATAAGAAATAAAGAATCCTATGGTTAGGTTTGACAGGATGAGTATATGTAGGTAACATTACTTCAATTATGGCACAACATTTCAATAATTTAAAGATATCTCATAAACTGATTTTGTAAGTACTAGATGTATGTGTCCATATATTGTTAGTGTTGTTAGTGTCAGTGAATGTACAAATGAACGAAAGGATTTCCTCAGGAGAGTAAGAGCTTTGAATCTGGTTTGAAAGTGACAAAAAACTTGAAAATGTAATAGAAGTCACCAGATGGGGCATCACTGTATTGCGAATAATGATAAGGGGAGTGATTGTAGAAAATCTTAACAGGGAAATAAGAATCTAGGCTGATGAGTAGCTGGGGCAAGTGAGTAAATGACCCTTCTTCCAAGGAAACTAAGAAATCTGAGTTGTATATGACATACAATAAGGAGCCATTTGTGGGGTTAGGAATGATTTGATGAAAATGTCAGAGGAATATACCAGATGGATGATAGAAGGAAATTCCAGAAAATTAGAGGCTTAAAGAGCTGGTACTAAATTCCCATTAATGAAGAAAATAAGGACTCTAAGGATGTGACTATGAAACAGAAAAGTAAGCATCTGTGAGCCATTAGGCAGAAAAAAGCTTGCCATCAAACAACCAGCAAGTAACATTGAGCTCCACCACTGCTCTCAACTCAGGACCAAGCTCTGTGGGACACACTCCAGAAAATGCAGGCTCTCCTGTCTTTGAGGAAGAAACAGGCTAAGAGACCCACAATTAAAGGAGAGATGTTCCACTCCCTAAAATAATGTACTATGTAAGAGAACAGGATCCTCCTGGGAGGTAAGAATGGTTGTTTTTCATGTTGAAGATTGGGTTTGACTGGGTACGGCAGATTTTAGCTTCCAAGAGGTCCACACCTATGCCCACACTTAGGACACATGCTCTCCTTACAATGAGACATTGGCCTTCCTCCTTGAAGAGGTGGGATCAATGCTTCCTCTCCTGAAAACTAATAGGCATGCAACTCTGACAGAATTGATGTTATATGACTTCTAAAGCAAGGTCATAGAAAGCAGTATAGTTTCTGTCTTGCTTTCTCTCTCCAGACGCAAACTTTGGAATTCTGAAGTTGTCAGGTGAAAAGCCCACCTACCTGAAGCTGCCATACTGGAGAGACGTGTAAGGAGACCATAACATTGGAAATAGATGCCCCAGAGAGCTCTGGCTGTTCCAGCCCTCAACTTTGTCTTCTCAGTCCATGTGCCAGACATGTAAGTGAGGAATTCTGGATGATTCTAGCCCCAGCCTTGGGCACTGCAGCTGATGCCCCAGGGAGCCAAGCTTCCAGTATTTTTAGCTTAGGACTCCCACCATGTTGGGCAGAGATGAGCTATCCTCACAGTACTCTGTCCAAATTCCTGACCCACAGAATCCATGAAAATGTTAAAAATCTTGTTTTACATCGGTGGGTGTTTGGATAATTTATTACACAGCCTTTAAGGACTCTGAGGTTATAGGGGGAATATAGGTTGATAGAAAAGATGGAAATGTATGTCCATCGAAAGTAGGAGTGATATAAAATATCATTAGGAGTAACAGTACTAGTTACAGTAGCAGTAGCCTTGATGGTAGTGGTAAAAATAGTAGAACTGGTAAGAAGCTAATGCATTGAATCTAAGTGTCTTAGATCTATTCTGTCACCTAATACTTAATAAATGAAAATGAGGATAGTGTGTTTGTTATCTCCACTTCTCAGAGGGAAAAAAGGAAGTGTAAAGAGATGAAAGACATTGTCCAAGGTGCCTGGAAGTGGTGGAGACAGGATAAGGCTCCAAGAAGCCTGGCTTCAGAGTCTGCACACCGACCACTAGAGCATCTGAGAAAAGGTTTAAAAGTAGTGGGGATCTTAACACCAAAACTAATAACGATTTTTTTTTTTTTTTTTAGCACTTACCCAGACTCTCAGCCAGGTGCCATACTAAGAGCTTGAAATGAACTGTGTTAACAGGCAATGCAGGTAGGACAGCCGGTGAGGAGTATAAATGAGCCCAGTGGTCTGAAATGGAATCTTTATTTGGGGCCAAAAAAGATAGGTTAGAAAAATTACTTGTCCTTAGTCATGAGTTTTGGAAACTATTTAAGATAATGCAGCGTAGAAGTAACTAGGCAGGTCATCGAAAGCCCCACAACCAGAGAAGCAGTTGGGAATTTACCAGGAATAGAAGTGTAGGTTGTGAACTAAACCCAAGTGCTCCAAATCACAGAGAATCTATGTGGCACATAAGCAATTACTCACATACGTCCTTTTATCTGAAGCCAACATTCTCAATAACTTTGAATAGCACTGGAAGAGAATCCAATAAAGATCCAGCCTGCAGGCCTACTTTTAAAACATTATTATTAATATCCAATGATGCAACATTCATTGTGAGTCACTCATAATAATTTTCAGGGCTAGAATAAAATTCCTTCTTTCATTTAGTACAGCAACTCTCAAAAATTAAAACAGATGCAAATGTGTGGCTTGCCCACATTCTGATTCTGCTATCAGATACTCATCTGACAAATCAAAGCCTTCTCATGAATTAGCATTTACTGCAAGATGAAATCTGGGAAGATGGAATAAAGAATTTTCTCTCTACAACATATGCAGTTTTATTTTTTTAAAGAAAACTTTCCCTTGTTTGTGATTTCTGGTCTCCTCCATCATCACCTGTGTTTGGTCTCTGCAGTGCCATTTGGATTTGGATTAAATTGTGAAATCCCAGAAGGCAAGTGCTGTCTTACTTAATATATTCTCTATAGCCCTCAACCAAGAACCATATGGAAAGGACTTGATATTAGGAAGGATAGTGATGGTGGTAAATATGATGGTGCTTCTACCCATAGTCATACTCTCCTTCACCCTTCTAACATAAAGCAATTTTTTTTTCCCAAATCAACTAGGCACCCAAAGCTAGGAAATAGATCTTGGTTGATTAGGGCCAGAACTGGTTATCCTCTACCTCTTTCCTGTTCTCCACTGAAACTACCAATATAAGAGGGTATCTAGGAAAGATTCTACCCCTGGATAAAAAGATGACCCTTTCTCCCTTCACAGTTGTTGCTTCCTTTTTGTCATACTGTGGCAAGGAGGCTCTACAGGAGCCATCTTGCAACCATGTGGAGAGAGTCAAAGAAGTGATGGCAGTGGGCTGGAGGAGCATTAACAGAAAGAACCTGGGGCCTGGATGGCATCGCCGAGCTACTGATTTTTCCCTGAACCACCCACCTCCCAACATCTTATTTGCCACCTCTCAATTTTTCATTTGAAGCCACTTTGATCAGGTTCAATGTTACTTGTGGTCTAGCATATCCTAAGGGACACAATACTGCTCTAAATGTAGAAACAAGATTTTTAGTAAAAACTGATATTCAAGAAGTATGAATAAGAGTTATATATTAAAGTTATGTAGCCCCTATAAATTTGCAGGAAATATTAGGCACCTGAAACCTGCATTTGCTGTTCTTATAGTACCATTTTCAGTCCTGGAGCAATTGCTTGGTACTGGAAGATTTTAGCTAGTGTGTACATTTTCCCTAGGATACTGTTAATAGAGCACATCACTCTTAAGCCTATTTTGTGAGGATTGTTATGTTACTAGAAGATAGAAAATGAGGCAAAGGGAAGAGATGCTGCCAAGGAATCTCAAAATCACTGTGAGCATATGAGGGGAGAAAGGACTATAATCCAGTGGGTAAGTAGCTGAGATGGCAGGAAAGAGCATGATTTTAATTCCAGTTATGTTACATACTATGTTTTTTATTTTAGGCAATTTTTTTTTACCTCCGTGAGCCTCAATTTTCTCCTCTGTAAAGTGGAAATAATAGTAATGCTTGCATTATTTGGTTATTGTTAGGGTTAAATGAAGTCATATTCTTAATACAATACCTGGTCCGTAACACACATTTATATGGCAACTGAGGCTTTACAAAATCAAAATTATTTCCGACAAAGAGGTGCTTCTGCTAGAATTAGCCTTTTATCTTATTGTTTCCAGGCAAAGATGGACTCCTCCCTTCCCTTTTCCTTAAACCCCTGAGATGTGCCTTTGGTAAAGTTTCGCTGCCCCCTGTGATGAATGGTTGGCTTGACTTGGGGTCATTTTTGTAAAAATACTGGGGGATGCAGATGATTTCATAATATCCCTTGCCCTAGTCCTTGACTCTTTTGTGATGCAGGCCTGATAGCACCAACTCTTAAATCTCTCAATGGGTCTTCCCTGGGAACCAAAGTAATGGTCAAAGAAGGCAGTTTCAAAGTCACATTGATTGGTCCCAGGCTCACTGTAAGTTTCTTCATAAACCCCCTGCCTAATTTTGTTTGTATCAGTATTTATAAACAGGAATCTATGCATCTAATCTTCTCTGCAGACACTGTGGGAAGATGAGTTTCAGAACTGCCTTTTGTTTAAAACTTTGTTTTGTAAATTGGATGCTTTTGTAACCTGGGTACTCTCTAGTTCTACTTAAAGGGCAGTCCAGTGACCAGTAGTATTAGAATCTCTTGAAACTTGTAGGCAGGCATTCCTGGCCCACTCCAGACCTAGGGAAGCAGAATCACTTGGGGGGCTGCACTCTGTCTAAGGCTCCCCGTGATTCGGACATATACTTAAATTTGAGAACCACTGTTCCCTTTTGCTCTATTATTTCACCTTCTACTCTTTGACAGTCTCTTTTTTTATACACAATTTTTTTAAAGATTTTATTTATTTGACAGAGAAGAAACACAGCGAGAGAGAGAACATGAGCAGGGGGAGTGGGAGATGGAGAAGCAGGCTTCCCGCCAAGCAGGGAGCCCGATGTGGGGCTCGATCCCAGGACCCTGGGACCATGACCTGAGCTGAAGGCAGATGCTTAACGACTGAGCCACCCAGGCGCCCTGACGGTCTGTTTCTGTCCTTCATGTCATCTACAGGTAGTTGAATTTATGACATGCACCAACTATATACACATCCCTAGCATAGGGATGGGCACTAAAATAGACCCTAATCCAGCTAGGAGTCATAGTAGACCAAATCATTTAATTGCAGGTAGGCAGAAAGACCTGTTGGAACTCTCTTGGGAAGAAAAAGTGCTGGAAAGTCAGAAGAGAAAAACCCATTATGGTTACATTATGCTTTGAATCGTTAACACATATTTATTTCAAGAATTTGAGTCTTGCCTCCTCTTCCCCCTCACACAGATGGAAAACACACATTATTCTCCCCACTCCCACTCTATTCTCTGAAACCCCATGTCACCCCTGGAAGCTTCCAATTTTCAAATAATCTTCCATGGGCCATAAAGGAGCTACCATTGTGCTTTAAATATATCTCTAATTAATAAATGGCTGTTTAAAAAAAAGTCTCAAATAGCTAAACACATACAGGGAAGATCAAGTGTTTGCCACACAAGCAATCAAACAAATTGATGAACAGGAAGAAAATGACTCTGGAACTAAACCTGTTCTATTATTAACCAGCAATCTGCATATTTTCCCCCAATTAATGCTTAGAATGGGATCTGAGTCAGTTGAAATCTAATTACTGGCATATCAGTTTGTTGATGAGAAGCCTGCCACAGTCACTGCTCCTTGCTTCATTTGCATGAACCCCACAAAAACCTCCCAGTAGGATGTCAGTCACTGCTTTGCTATCAGTCTGTGCTGTAGCTAGAACTTTCTAGAGAAATGTGTATCACTTTCTTCGCTGAGTAAATATTCTGTCACTCACAGTCTTTATTCAGTTAAGAGGAAGATGTGTCTCTTGTAAAGATTTTTCCAGGAATTATTCCTATGCATGGTACAGTGAAGTACCATGGGGGCAGTTTCCAGAATGTGACTAACAGTAAGTGTGGAGGATCTAGGTTCTTTAGTTGGTGTTTATCATCGTATTAAAGAAACATATAAATAAACCAACAAAAATACTTCTCTTTGAGCGATGGCACTCCTAATTTCCCCACCAGCCTGTGAATAGATAGTGCAGGTACTATTACCTTCATTGTCTAGGACAGGGGTTGGCTAATTCCTGGTGTAGAGGCATGAACACTGGCCTTGCCCACTAGTCTGTACCCCCATAGCACTTAACATGGTTGCATCCAAGTGACGTCCCCCTGAAATATTGCATCGGGGTTATATTTATAGCTCCCATTCTAACAAGGTTATTCAGTATTTTTATTTCTCTACTCAGCTCTCCCTAGCATGACCCAAATTAGCTACTTTAGCCTTCTCCATTCTCCTCCAGCACCCAAGTTAATCCATAGGGGAGTTCCCACTTCCGTGAGAAAATTTAAGTCAGCGAAGCGAGGATACCTTACCTTTCTGTGTGTGCTCAGATGATTTCCTTAATTACACCCTCCTGTCCCTTATTTCTTTCATCTGATCATTCATCCAGGCTTGGAAAATCTGTCCTTAACATCTCTGGAATTTACTGGCTGCCGCCCACCCTCTCGTTGAGGCCACGGATACAATAGATAGCTGGTGTGGGCAGAGGTGAAGGCTGTTTCCAGGGGATGAGAAGTCCTTCAGTACATCTGCTAAGCAGGGCTACTCGTGGTCCGAGCTGTGTGTACCCCTCCAACTGTGTCGTTTGCCAGCTCCTTCATCCTGTGCACAGTGGCCCACCTATGGCCACTTGCTGTCATTGCTCTTCTGTGCTGGGCTTGCCACGGCCTCAGGTTCGCTTAGGATTGTGTGTTCTCTGCCTGAATCCTTGTCTTCAGCTCTTTAAATCCTATTCTTCCTTCAGGACTCAGCTTAGATATTACCCTCTTTGAGGAATCTTCCTGGACCCTACAGGCAATCCCTAATGTACCACACTGCACCTTGGGGTAATCTATTCCAGTACAGCTGTAAGATACGCTCTATGACAATTGCCCCTTATGTTGTTGTTGTTGTAAGTCTCTTGACCTATATATACCATGATTCTGAGCAGGATCTGGTCTACATTCTTAAGATTCCTGCCACCATGAACAGTGCCTACATGGGATAGGGATTCATTAAGACGGAGGTAAAAGGAAGTAGATGTGTAGTCAAAAGCCCCAACTCTTCCATTCCCTATCTGTGTGAACTTGAGAAATTAACTTAATCTTTCTTCATTTTAGTGTTTTCATTTCCAATAGAAATTTCTAAAGAGTATCATTTGTTTTCTATTTCCCTCTCTCATGACCTAACAAGAGGCATTTAGCCTAAAACCAGGCATAGAGAATCTCAGTTCAAAAAAGGGGCTGTAGGGGCTAAGGACTGGCTACCCCAAAATGCAACATTTTGGTATACTGATTACTTAAAATTAAAGTTACTTAAGAGACAGCCTGTGTAAGAAGACCACTCAGAGTCTCCTCTGTCCCCCTGGAAACAGGAAAGAAATCTCCCACGTGCAAGGTACCCTCCCTGTACTAGGAGGTAAAGAGCCATCCTCATCACCAGATGGGAAATTTAGAGCCAAGAATGATATAGAAACAAACCTTGGTCCTTTTTTCTAGCCTACTACCTCAGCCCAAATTCCACTTAGAATTCTTTACTAACTAGAACTCCCATACATGTTTTGTCCTGTCAATTCCTCACAAATTTATTGTCTCTTTGTCTAAACTGTATAAAAACTGCCTGCCTTGGTCATTTGTTCAGGTCTCAATTTCATTAGCGGTCCTCTGTGTGCACATAATAAAACTTTGGCTTTTTTTCTCCTGTTGATCTGTCTTATGTCAATTTAGTTTTTAGTCCAGCTGGAAGGCCTTGATGAGTAGAGGAAGAATTTTTCCTTCCTTACAGGGCAATCTCCTTGATAACGTCATCAGGGAGGGTTTCTGAGTAAGGTTTTGGAACCAAATTCTTTCTTTTCTTTTTCTTTTTTTTTTTTTTTTCAGTCATTAAGGACCTAACTTTATTTCCTTAACCAAAATAAACCCACCCACTCTCTTCTTATATCAGAATCCACCCTTGTCCAATTCTACATAATTCCACCTCAGGTAGGTTGATTTCCCCCTCCTCTTAGTCTTTATTATTAGTCTCTTAGTACTTATTTAGAATAAAGCTGGCTTCATTCTTTTTTTTCTTTTTCATGCCCTCTTTAATACCCATCACCAGGCTAACCCATCCTCCCACCCTGCTCCCCTCTAGAACCTATTTGCCCCAAAGATACAAATGTAGGGATCCAAAGGGTTATGTGCACCCCGATGTTTATAGCAGCCATGTCCACAATAGCCAAACTGTGGAAAGAGCCAAGATGTCCATCGACAGATGAATGAATAAAGAAGATGTGGTGTATACACACACACACACACACACACACACACACACACACACACACACACACACAATGGAATACTATGCAGCCATCAAAAGGAATGAGATCTTGCTATTTGCAACGACATGGATGGAACTGGAGGGTGTTATGCTGAGTGAAATAAGTCAATCAGAGAAAGACATGTATCATATGACCTCACTGATGTGAGGAATTCTTAATCTCAGGAAATAAACTGAGTGTTGCTGGAGTGGTGGGGGGTGGGAGGGATGGGGTGGCTGGGTAACAGACACTGGGGAGGGTATGTGCTATGGTGAGCACTGTGAATTGTTCAAGACTGTTGAATCACAGATCTGTACCTCTGAAACAAATAATGCAATATATGTTAAGAAAAAGAAGAAGATAGCAGGAGGGGAAGAATGAAGGGGAGGAAATCGGAGGGGGAGATGAACCATGAGAGACGATGGACTCTGAAAAACAAACTGAGGGAACCAAATTCTTTCAAAGAATTCTTTATCTGCCTTGAGTTACATTCCCAAGAAAATGCATAATGGATTGGAGGACAGAGGAGCTCTCTGTTTTCCCAAAGGTCATTTTTAAAGTATTAGATTTGGAAATGATCTTAAAATTAATTCGACGTTAGCCCATCTTCATTTTATAGGTAGAGAAACAGAAGTCTCTGGATCTGTAACTTCTGTGGATCTTTTTGTGGGCTCTCCTACAATCTCAGAGTGCCAGCTAAAAATGAAAAAGGTATGCTCCTTAGCATCGGGGGAAAAGGCTGCCCTTGTAGTTCGCAACTTTGGACATTTATTTTGAAGGGGTGACTAGAATAAAAGATCGAGGCAGTGAGAAAGGTTGCAGACTGTTTACTCACTTAAAAAAAATGAAGGTGTCTATCTGGGAAACAACATAAGTATTTTATCAAAGAAAATGTATTC
Organism: Eumetopias jubatus; assembly: GCF_037043125.1. Lineage (NCBI taxonomy): Eukaryota > Metazoa > Chordata > Mammalia > Carnivora > Otariidae > Eumetopias > Eumetopias jubatus. The sequence continues at coordinate 102,538,741 of NW_028274815.1, forward strand.
ATTTAGTAAAACGTGGGCCTCAATAGAGAAGTATAGATTTTCCTACCAACAGACCTTACAAAAGAAGCAGCTCCCCGGAGCAGAGTGTAGAATGCAATAATGTCAAGTCACGGGGGCATGCATTCCTTTCATTTTCCAACAAGGGTTTTTTGAATGTAATCATAGTTATTAGTTACAATCTTGCACAGGCGATCCAAGCAATAACACCGGCTCATTTCGAGCCCCTTTAGAGCCTGCACATGCAGTAAGGTTCCTTCACCTGGTGCTTAGTATTTACATTCCATATAACCTCAAATACTGCTTCTTTGCTTTAGGACAGATTGATAGTAGACTTCATATGCTGGAGGAAATATTTAATGAACTTGATTCTTATTTTCTATAACTCTCTAATCCTGAAACACTGATGCACCTCACCCCGAGATGTTTGCAAGTAATTTTTTATTTTTCCTGTCAGAACACAGAAAAGTGGGGAGTGGGGCTCACCTTAAATTGCTGGTAAGAAAGGGGGCAGTGGCCCACTTTTTGGTGAATTTTATACTTGTCAAGACTTGTGCATTCTGGTTAGTATGCTGGGAGGTGGAGCCTAATATAGCCAGTGTCCCTCTGTGTCATATATCTATAACAAAATTCAGTTTTACCTAGCATAGTAGCATCTGACTTATGGACAGGTTTCTCTAGAAAAAGTTTAATGAAGTTTTTCAAGTATATAAAATAAAATAAACTTAGAACACTGAAGTATTGATTTAAAGGTGATTTCTTAAGAAAAACAGATAAGAATGAATAACAATTAACATGACACAATAAAGGCTTTTGAAGCACTTGAGCATAATTTATTCCTTCAACTAGGCAAGTGTCAACCCTATGCTTTCCATTAGTATACTTAGCAAACAAAAAGAATTACCCACAGGAAGAATTGCTTTAATTCTTTTCTTTCTTACTTTTTTTTTCTCCTGAGCTTCCCCCAAACCTAATTCAAGTGTTCCAATGGGATGAAAGCGTGGGGCATCTACAAGGGGGTTTTCTCTAATACAAACCATTAGTAAACCTGAGGCACTTTCAGAGAGTTTCCCATGGAGTTCCTTCTCACTGGTAGAATCTGTTTAAAACAGGACTTTAGGCAGTTTTTTGACAGCCCTGATTCTGCTCTGGAATTTCCAGTTCCTCTAGGACCTGGACAGGGTTTATTCTTTAACAAAGGCCAGAGGGGTAAGTGGAATACCACTAACAGCAGCATTCACCAAAATTGCTGAAGTAGTGGCTTACCAGCTGCCTTCTCTGTTGGGGGTCAACACAGGGGTCTATTTCTCTGGGCTTTATGGCTCTTTTGTTTCATGCTATTGGCCCACACCGCATTGCTCTCCACTCAGCTCTACTGTTTTGATGACTGAAGTTATTTGCTGTAGGTGACACATTCTTGGTAATGAGCCCACCACCTCCACCTAAGCAGCCCTCTGTTTCCAGTTTCCCCATCTCTCCATGCACAGCAGTGTTGTAAGGCAGTGACCTGGGGCTTTGCCGTGCTTCTGGAGGGGTCATAGTCCGGCCCCTGAAGTGGCCTTCTCCAAGCTGAGGGGTACCATTAATGGTCCCAGGTGTGGTGTTCTAGTACAACCCAGGGCCAAGACAATAGTGGTTGCCAAAACTCATAGGAAGGATTCGGTTTTCTTTCTGATATGATCCTAACTGGCCAATTTGTTTGGGTTGCTCAGAATAAGGAAACAGTTTTATTTTTATTTATTTTTTTTCTGAGGGAAAAACAACCTCAAGGTCAGTGAAAACTAACTGTATTCCACTGTCACATCCTGGTATGTCCAGCCTAGAGCCATATCTGTGCTCAAAGATACTGTTTGCCTAGGCTAGGTCTTGAGAAAGACACAGCCAGGATGACAATTTTAGAAACAGGACTCCTCCTGCATGTTCTCTGAACCTTAATCTTACCTACTTCAGGAGCTGCTGCCAGGAGGAAACCTGTGGATCAACTGAGAGCAGGGAGACTGGACTTTGATGCTGATGGATCCAATACTACCTGAACAACGTGAAGCCTTTTGCAAAACATCTAGTAAACTTGTACCTCTTATTTTTTAATCAGGAACTTGAATTCTTTGAGGAGTAGAAACAGGACACTGGTGCCAATGGCAGGGTAAACTGTGACTATGGAAAGTCTTGATTGATGAGACCTTGAATGAAGAACTCTAGCTCTAATGTCACAAGTAGGCTGAAAGGTACAGATCATAGCCAGTGGGAGAATCTTTATGTCAGAACCACTATAAGAAAGAAACGGGGATAATATCCCGTTTTCCTTTTCCTTACTGCTTCCCTAAGTATTTTTCCCATCTGATTGATAATTGAGTCTGGGGTTTTTGTTTGCCTATGTGTCTATTTCCTCAACAAAACTTCAGGTTTCACTATTTCTGGGAACTGGAATCTATACTTGTGAAACCCTTGGGGTGGAAGATCTACAAGATATTTTCTTCTGACTCAAGCGTCTAGGATGTGAGATGTTTTGATCCTAGCTTGCTTCTATCTAGGCCAGAGAAAATGAGCCACTCAAAAACCAAAAGGAAATATAACTGCCACATCATCTAGTTGAAAGAGTTGCTCTCATCTCTCATTTTTCTATTTCCTTAGCAAAATCGTGGTTGTTTTATTGCTTCCCTAGTCCCAAAGCAAAGTCATTTGCTATGAAGTAGATAAATACTGGAAATTTCCATTAGAAAAATTATTAAATATGAAATCCAATCAGTACAAGATGGCAAGATTGTGGGCTATGATTCTTAAAATAAGGATTTTGGCTAATGAGGCACTGCTTGGTAATCTGCATTGTACCAGGAGCAGGTGAGATTCCTATGGATAATTCCCAGTGTCTGTGAGATTGGCTATAAAAATCACTATGAATATGAACAGTTTCGAGAGTCAGAAACTCTGATCATGTGCCAAGGCTCTCCACAGGCAGGAAAAAAGTAATCAATTTGTGAGAATGAAGTTGAAGATGCAGAATAAAGCAAGAATCCTTGATCTTGAGATGAGCAGATGCCCTCCATCTTGGGGCTTTTCCAATTAAATCAAGAGTGTTTTTGGCTTTGTCTTTTCAGGTGAAGGTAAAACTGGCACTGATACTTTTCTGAATTTCATTTCAAGGTTGAGAATATGTGTAGGATACCAGTTCCCAGTCATCAATACAGCTCAGTCATTGCTATTGGTGTCCTGATGGGCTAAAAGAATACTGTAAATTAAGATCCTCGTATGTGTCCCTTTGTTTCCTAATAAATTCTTTAAACTAAGTCTTTAAATTGGTGCCATGACTATCACTGATACATTAACTTATCCTATGAAGTCAAAGATTAAAATTGTATCCTACAGGAAAAGTTGAAGCACAGAGAATATTTGCCTATTCATTCCTGGCATCAGAAATGCTTCAAAGACCATCTGCCCACTGGTCCATATGGTTGGTTTTGCTGAGTCACTAAAGCTGGAAGGAAGACATTTAGCTCCCTTTCCACCCCGGTTCTTCCATTCACTGAACTTTGGAGGAATGTTATTGAAAAGGGACACTATGATGTTCTGCTGAAGAAATTTCCATTGGAAGAGGCACTAAGCATGATGAAGTCCAAGTGCTATGTTACAGATGAGGACAGTATGATGCAGAAAAACTGCTGGAAAATATTTGTAAGACCCTGAGATTGAAGAGCTATAAGATATTTTATTCTGACTTAAGTGTCTAGATATGTGCTAGATATTTGTATATTTACATAAGTATATAAATATAAATGTAAATGTGAATATAAATTAGCATTTTTAGTCTTGTGTAGAGTTTTTCCTGATGAACCATAATTATAGATAATTTCCAAAGCTGACAAGGACAAAGAAAATGTAGTACCCCTTGTTGGGTTTTTTGAGGAGGACCGGGTTCTTAATAGAAGTATTTTCCTGCTCCTCTTGGTTTGGATTCTCCCTGAAGCAGATTTTGAAAGTAAGGGATTTATTTGGGATGTGATTGCAGGAGATCCCAATAGGGGAGTGAGGGAGTGAGGTAGGGAAGGAAATCCAATAAAAAGTGTATAATGGAGCAGGTGGTTACCAAAAACAACTGAATCTCTGTCCTGCTGGGGAATACTAGGAGACAGTGTAGAACACATCTCAGAGTTTTCCCATCAGGAGGATGTGGAACCTAGGGTATTAGTATACCAACTCCAGTCCCTCATTCCTCAGCAATGTCAACCCCTCAGCATTTCTGTTCTGTTCTGCATGTGGCTGAAAACCCTCAACTGAGAGTCTTAGTTGCATGCAGTAGAATGCTATGTGTAGTGAGTGTGTGGGGATGAGACTGGGGCACTTACAGCATTAGCTACAGTTCTTCTACCATGGCTAAGAGAAGAGGTGTTGTATCCTGAAGGGCCAAGGCCAAATTCTACAATTCTCCAAGAGGAGATGACTTGTGATATCTTGGGCTGCTATAAGAAAAGGAGGCTGATATCATTTGAGGATGGATATTTGCCAAGGTTTGGAATCTGCAGAAACTCTCTGCATTAGAGTAGAGCATGTCATCATAGCTCTTGGAAGTTTTTGACACAGGTTCCCTGGAGTTGGGAGTTATGTCTGAATATAGCATCTAGTGTCTTCATATGGTCTAGTAATTTCTGTCTTCGTATAGTCCAGTAATATCCATAGAGCAGGCTTGAAAGCATTATACAATTGTGTTGTTATCTGTAACCTTTGGAGAGTGAGGACAAAGGCTTTAACAGTTCCAGTAACTCCATGTGTAGGATAATGGAGGTTAAGAGAATCCAGGAGTTGTGGGGCTCCTAGTCAAGTACTGCGATCCCTAACATGAAAAAAGTTTTGGGAGCCTGGACCACTGACTGAGCCAAAAGAAGACTCTCTCCAAGAGCCTTCCATACAAGGGCCAGGGAAAAGGTGAGCATCACTTCAGGAAAGCCACAGATACCTACAAAAAGACAATTTACCAGACCAAAACAGATCTACCGACAGCAATGATCATAATTATTGTATCCAGTCAATAAAGATACTTGTAATTTTCTTTTTCCCCTAGAAAAAAATTAGAATCTAGAAGAGTTGGGGGAAGGAGAGAACTTTAGATAGGTTATGAATTTGAAGTATTAAACAGGATTATATTCAGTTGTAATAACTGAAACTTACTAGAAAAGTTATGAAATTGAGCTAAAATTTCACTGGTATAGGAAAAGATGATTTAAAGAATCCTGTTTAACAACAGGCACTTAAAATAAAAGGGGAAGATTTTTATGTCTTCCTATGCTCTAGAATGTCAGCCTCATGAAAACAGTGATTCCACTTTGCTTGGTTCTCTTTTTGGTATTTCTAAAATAGTGCCTGTGCCTTGTAAATGTTTAGTAAATGTTTGTTGAATGAATGAATATATATTCCACAGTGAGTCAATATTGTACTAACTGTGTATAGAAACATGCAAACCAAACAAAATGTAAATACAAATAATAAAAATAAAATTTTTGGTATGCATCGGTGCTTCTAGTGTTTCTGTGTCTAAGCTCACACGGTTTCTTTTTTGTTTTCTACTGTCCAGCCAAACTAACCTTTCTTCTGCTCCCTGGTTTACTCCACCTCTTTCTGCCACAGGATTTTGCTCTTGCTAGGTCCTCTACCTGATCTGCTTTCCCAAAGATCTTGGCAAAGCTCACCCCTTCTCCATTTTCTAGTTTTGCTCAAATATTTTTTCCAACAGACCCTCCATAACCATGTTCTGTCTCATTATCCTGTTTTACATATTTATAAACTCCTGATATATCCTGTTTCTGAATTTTACTTGGTTCATCTCCGCTGCTTCCACTAGAAGGTAAGCTTCATGAGAGGAGACATTTTTTCTGCCTTGTTAACCACCAACTACCCAGCATGTAGACCTCTGCCTCAGGCAGAGCAGGTGTCTTGGTTTGAAGACACAGAAACAAGAACTTCAGTTCACGTGATTTCTTTGGCTGTTTCCCAGGAAACACAGGTGAGGGATTGGGAAAGAGAGAGCAAGAGGAAGGCAGCCAGTAAAGACAGTGTCATCGAGTGGGTTACCACTGGGCGCGACTGGAGCTTAACCCCCTGAGAACCTTCTGAGAGACTGTGTGGGAACCCCCTCAGAATTATTCCACCAAGGGTGAAGGGAAGCTGGGGTATTTACTAGTTCCCAGCTCTCACTGGTTCGTGTTTCTTACAGGGAACATTGATTCCTCAGCACTTCTGGTCTATTTCTCACCCTCTGCCAACAGCAAGAGAAAGCCTTTAGGCAGAGGGTCCCAGATGTTTGAGTGGGAACTGTTTAATGAATCTGTAGATAATCTCCAGGAAGGCTAAAGAGATATGGCCCTGATATATCTACTATAGTAGGTATTGAGTAAATGTTGAATGAATAAAGAAATCATCCATCTGAAAGAAAAACAAAATGAATGATACATAAAGGCAACACGGAACTTTTTATGTTAATATATAATGCATCCCTAAAATTATAGGCCAAGTGCTATGAAGGAAAATGTTTATTTTCTGAAAGACCCTAGAGAAAGTAAATAGGGTTGAGAGCTAAAGAATTTTTCAGATCAGTTTCACAAAAAAAGTGAACTCCTCACTAATAGATTTGCATGTGGCTTTTAGAGTCCTGTATAGGACACATTTGCATATATAGGAGGCATTTGCATATATAAAAAAGGAGAGCTAAACTTATTTGATATTTTATTGTTCATTTAGGAGCAATGTTTTGTTCTATTGGTTTCATTTTATGAAACTGCTTCTGAGATGCTGACTTTATTTCAGACAGTCTCAGCTTGTTCCTTACTCTGAACATGATGCTGCACCTGCTCTTTGTTCTGGGCCTTGCAGCAATATCTGAGCGAAGGAAATAACATCCAGTCTGATGTATGAACCAGTGGCAGCACTAAGAAGTGGTCTTCAGGGGCTTTATCCTCCGTATTATCTCATTGCCTCCTAAGGTACTCCTAAATAGCCACTGTAAGTGAAAACAGCGCATGTGGTCACAGCTCAACACCAGCCCACTATTGCCTGCCCAGCCGGAGTGTGGCCCCTAAGCACCCATCATACAGAAACTCTGGAACCACTGCTTTTCTGGATCTATTCTCTCTGGTTCCAGCATAAACTCTGTGATCCATAGCAACTCTCCTGCCATGCTTCCCCTTGTTGAGAATAAGCAACCTATCCCAGTAGTGAGCAGGTACATGATTGTTCAAGTTGTTCATGAGTCCCCTGGAGTTTGGAGTTGTGTTAGAACATAGGGCTTAGTGCCCCCTTATAGTCCAGAAATTTCTAAATTCAGGAGGCCCACTAAAAGGGGCCCTGTGAGACCTGTCAACAAATCCTATACTTTGATTATTTTTGAACTCTTTAAAAATTTTGTAATAATTTTAAGTTTACAGAAAATTTGTAAGAATAATACAAAGAACTTTTATGTACTCTCTACCCAAATTCATCAATATTTAATATTTTGTTACCTTTATTGTATTATCCTATTTTTTTCCCTAAACTATGACACATGCTCCTTTATTCCCTAGTACTTGAATATGTATCTCCTCAAATCAAGGATGATTTCTAATATAATTGCTGAAGGGTTATCAAAATCAAGATATTTAACTTTAGATGTAATGCTTCATTATAATCTACAGTCCTTATCCAATTTCATTAATTCTCCTAGTAATACCCTTCATGAAACATTTTTATTTTTTTGCACAGGAGCTAGTTAGGCCTCATGCACAGTTTTTGTTTTATTTCTCTTCAGATCTTAATCTGGGACAGCTATTCAGTCTTTCTTTGTCTTTGTAACACTTACAGTTTTGAAAAATATCGGCAATTTAAGGTTTTTGTTTTTTGGTTATTGGTTATACGGCATGTTTAATGGGTATGATCACAGCTCCAAAGGGACTTAAGAGAAAAAAATTCAACACAGAGAACTGGAGCAGAGAAAATGTCCAGGATCTTTGATGTATCATGTAATCATGTAACAGTGCAAGCTCCGGTGAAAAGTTGACTTCCTAAAGAGAAGATTGTCTCAACCACATGTGGAATATGGGATGTTTTATTCTATTGCTGTTTCTCGAAAGGTGTCACCATCTCTTTCCTAGACATACTAGTATTCTCATCTTACCATCTTTTGAGAGAAATTAAATGAACTCTTGCCTCCACTCTTGCCTCATTGCTCAAAATGTACCTCTCACAGTCATGAGATATGAACACCTCCAATGCAGCCAGCTTGCCATCTTATTTACAGTGTCACCGATAGCTCTCTTTTCCAGCCCATGTGAAAGTATAAGGCATACACTATGGAATTACTCAAGTACATTGCCTGTATTTTGTTGTTAGTTTGTTTTTGTTTTTAGTTCAAATAGCACTGCTCTCTGTTAGCAGTGTCCACCTGGCTTTAACCTCAGGTAAGAGCAAAGGCATCATGAAATATAAATAAGCTCATGCAGTGAAATGCTGATACCCTAAATGGAATTGTTTCAATGAAATATCAGCAAGAGTTCCAAAATATTCCAGCACTGTGATAGGTACTGGGGCTCCAAAACTAACCAAGCAGATGTTCTTCCTGATCTCTGGGAGTTTAAAGTTAGGTGTGAGAGAAAGAAAATTAATTAGGTGATTATAATTGATAAACAAAATTAGTCAAATGCATCATGACACTGAAATACATAAGAGGGTTTGCTATCCAAATCTGAGAGCCAGAAAAATCTTTTCATGGAATAAGGTTCTTCTACACTGGGACCCCGAAGATCAGGAGAAAATAGCCAAAACAAGAGGGATGATGGGGAAGAAAGTGGCTCAGACCAAAGTTACCATTTGAGCAAAAGTCACTGAATCTTGAGATGGCTTGTTACACAGCATTTTTATAGAATTAGCAAATACGATACAAGCAGAATCTTGCTAAGTTCTTGAGCACTGGGACAGTCCTCTTGCAGTGCTGTCCTGGGACTACCATGATGTGGAGAAGCCCACCAGGAAGAAGCCCAGGTGGGAGGCTATGTGGAGAGAGAGGCCCAGATATTCCAGTCTTCCCAGCTGAGTGCCGCCATTGGCCAACTTGCCAGCCGAATGCAGCAGCTCAAAGGACCTCAGGGAGCATAACAGAAAACCCAGTCAACTCACAGGATTATGGGAATAATGAATCCTTACTGTTGTTTTTCTGTTTTGTCTTGTTTATCCTCTCCTCTAGTAACAAATTCAGGAATATTTTCTACTTTCACTTACAAGATTGTTTTTACTGAACAGCTATCAGATTCTAGATATAATACTTGATGTTAGAAATATCCACATTAAATAAAAAGATAAACCAAGATTTGAAAAACAGTGTCTCTAAATTTAAGGTGTTTACATTTATATTCTGGTCAAGGAAACATTCAAATAATCAGAAATCAAAGTTCAGTTTGAATAAATACCTAGGAGTAGAATAGCTAAATCCTATGGCAGATGTATGTTTAACTTTTTAAAAAATTTTCTAACAAGTTTATAAAAGGTATGTTGTGATAACTCATTTTGATTTTAATTTTCCTAAGTGGCCAATGAGTATTTTCTCATGTGCTTATTTGTTATCCCTATATCTTGTGAAATGTCTGTTCAAATCTTTCCCCCTCTTTATGGGTTTTCTTTTTCTTTTTCTCTATTAATGAATTTTGAAGGTCTTCTATGTATTCTGGATACAAGTGCTCCTTCAGATGCTCTGCGATTAATTTTTCTTTAACTATGGTTTGCTTTTTCATTCTTCTAACCTGTACATGAATGTTCACAGCAGCTTCATCCATAATAGCCAAAAATTAGACACAATACAAATGTCTATTAACTGGTGAAGAGGCAAACAAATTGTAGCATATTCATACAATGGAATGCTACCCAACAACAAAGAGGAATAAAGTATTTTTTTATTATTGTAAGAGAACCCTTATTATTTTAATCACTAAGTGTTATGTTGTTTTGTTATGTAGCAATGGATAACTGGAACTAAGTCATTAGTTTTTACATACATTATCTCATTTCATCTTCATGATATTCTTATGAGATATGTACTTACAGGGAGAACTAAATAAATATTAGATATTAGTTTTTAACTTCAAGGAATTGGTTTAAAAGAAGACAGAAGCATAATATATACATACTATATGCTCTTCTACAATTTGCTTTTCCTTTCTCTTCTTTTTTAATTTGACAATACATCACTTGGGGATTTTTCCTCGTCAGCACACAGAGTTCTACCTCATTCTTTGTAATTATCTGCTGTTCTATTGAATGGATGTTTCATAATTTATGTAGCCATTCCCCTGTCTAGGTTGCTTCATATTTTTTAAACTATTACAGATCATTTCATAATGAATATATTTATACATATATTTCAGTGCACATTTGTGAGTATAATTGTGGCATAAATTCCTAGAAGTAAAAATCATGGTTTAAAGGAATATGTACATTTTATTTTGTGGTAGATATTTATCTATCACACTGATATACAATGAGGTTGTAGTAATTTATACTTTCATCAGGAGGGTATGAGACTGCCTGGTTCCTTTAATTATTGTTAATAATATTATAAACTATTAAATCTTTTGGTAGCTTCCAATCTGATAAGTGAAAAATGATGTTTTAATGTACCTTTACATCATTACATTCCTATTAATAGGAATGATGTTGCATAAATTTTTATGTCTATAAACTACTTAAAGTTCTGTTTTTGGTCCATATGTGTTGTACATTTTTGTATTATGACTCTAGTATTTTATAATTGATTTGAAAGAGTACTTTGTTATACAGATGTAGTGAAAAGAAGAGGCACACGGACCCCAATGTTCATAGCAGCAATGTCCACAATAGCCAAACTGTGGAAGGAGCCAAGATGCCCTTCAACAGATGAATGGACAAAGAAGATGTGGTCCGTATTTACAATGGAATATTACTCAGCCATCAGAAAGGATGAATACCCACCATTTGCATCAGCGTGATGGAACTGGAGGGGATTATGCTAAGTGAAATAAGTCAAGCAGAGAACGTCAATTATCATATGGTTTCACTTATTTGTGGAACATAAGGAATAGCACGTAAGACCATAGGGGAAGGGAAAGAAAACTGAAGGGGAAGAAATCAGAGAGGGAGACAAACCATGAGAGACTCTTGACTCCAGAAAACAAGCTGAGGGTTTCAGAAGGGAAAGGGGTGGGAGGAATGGGGTAGCTGGGTGATGGGTATTAAGGAGGGCACATGTTGTGATGAGCACTGGGTGTTATATGCAACTAATGAATCATTGAACACTACACCAAAAACTAATGACGTACTATATGTTGGCTAACTGAACATAATTTAAAAAAGAGAAAGAAAGAAAGTTTAAGTTAAAAAAAGAGTACTTTGTAAATTAAAGAAATTATCCTTTTTTCTTATGTGCTAAGAATTTTTTTTCAGGTTGATTTTTCTTATGACCTTTGCTTGCAATATGGTATTGCTGTCATACAGAAATTTTGCATTTTATATAGTCAAATTTATCAGTCTTCCATATTTCTTTTGGGTAATTTTATAGCTTTATTTAAATACTTAAATCTTTCTTCCTTCTGGATTTTTTTTTGATGCAGCAATTTAGATAGAGATCTACTAAACTATGTTTTCAAATATCTAACTAATTTGTCTCAATTCCATGCATTAGAAAACTCATCAGTTCACATCGACTTAAAATCTTGCTCTTAGGAAATACAGAATTCAAATCTATTTTGGACTCTTTTCTATTATCAATTCTTCTATTCATGGCCCATTATAAAATCTGGCAAACTTGGGTCTCTTGCTCATTTTCTCCTCAGAATTGTATTTATTATTCTCATATATTTATGTTTCCATAAGAAGTTAAGACTAGTCTGCAAAAAGTATATTTTTACAAGAATTATAGGTCATTTTAGGAGGTATCGAAGGATCTCACAAAATAACAAGCCTCCACCACCAGGACCCATAGTCTTCATGTCCCGCAGTAGTGGTCAATATTGATCCTTTAAAGATACATTTGTACTTTTTTTTTTTGAAAATGGGAAAAGTCTTTTAGAGTCAAGCAAGGTTAATAGTAAGGAACGATGTTGGGTAACTGTCCTCTGATCAAAACCAGACTGAGGCTAAAAAAGATTTCTCTTCTTGAATCTCTTAGAGTTAGTTCAGAGAATTTTTCCAAAAGAGGCATCCTAACACTCTTGCAATGAGGTAGGCTTATAGCCTCTCAGGGTCACTGCATTGAAGAGATAACACTCAGTAGCACGAGTACATTTTAGTATATTTAACCATCATTAAAATAATGAAAACAATGCACCTTAATGAAAAATACCCTATATGTTAAGTTAAAACTGAACACAAATTTTATATTCATCATGATTACAGCTATTTAAAAATTAGCATGCTCATAACAAAAACAAACATAAAACCCAAAACAAACAAACAAAAAAACCTCCAATAAAATGGAAGGATTAGAGATTTATTTTCCTTCCTGAAAAGTTTGATTAATGCTGTTATAATGGTGTTTATATAATAAGACAAATTAAGAGCTCAATTCCTTTGTAGCTGTATCTCCTGAAGAAGAACCCAATGAGGAATATGATGTGGAGGTGTGATAGGATGTTATTCTGGTCCACTAATGGGGTGGCATCCTGACATAATACAAACAGAAACTGAAGTCTAAAAATCTGTCTTCAGGATCCTAGCTCTGTGGTGTTATCTGGGGTTGATGTGACTCTCAAGATTCCCTCCATGGAAAAGGAGATGCTGAGAATCACGTTATGGGGTTTTTAAAGACTTGTTCCTCAAAGTGTGGTCCATGGACCAGCAGTATCAGCATCATCTGGAGCTTATTAGAAATACAGAATTTCAGGCTCCAAGCCGGTCCTCTAAGAATCAGTGTTAAATGAGGGTTGAGCCTAGCAATCTCTGTTTTCACAAGCCCTCCAGGTGACTCTCATGCATGTTCAAGTTTGAGCAGCACTGCTTTAGAAAACTCAATGAATCAAATATAATATGAACACTAATTTCCACAAATCCATTATCATTAAGTCAATCATGCACAATGAAAGGTTAGACAGGCAGACTGGAGGCCTGGGAACAGTTAGTGTTGTCCAAATTGGGGAAAATTTCTCTCTCTCTCTTTTTATTTAGTTAGCATTATTTGGACTTGGACAAGAACATTAAACATTCAGTAGTCTTTTAATTTCATAAATATTTATTGAGTTCTACTTGTGTTCCAGACCTTGACTTATATGCTGGGGGTTCAGTGATGAAAATCTACGTGGCTCCTACCTTTGCTTCAGGCCACCAGGAAAGACAGGCAACAAACCAATCATAACAGATGTAAAGGGCGTTACAAGAGGGGAGTCATTAAGTACATGAAAGCATCTAAATTGAGGCTCTTACCTATGAGTCAGAGGATGGACATTAGGGAGTCTATGAACTCCCTAGATTTTGTTTACATTGGGAGACATATATGTCCATAGTTTCATTGTTCTGGGGAGAGAGAGTTTTCAAAGAATTCCTTGAAATCCAAATATTCTAGGACCCCTGCTGAGATCAACCTTGCAGTCCAGTTTATTATCCCAGAGTCTGAATCCATTATTTTCATTTATAAGATCCTCTTTTCCCCTCCTCCCTTAAGAATAATTACTTTGGCCTGAATTACCCGAGTATAGATTCAAAAACCTGTTTACTCTGCAGCATAGAGCTATCCTTTCATTCTTCTATGAAAAACTAAAGACAAATCTCTCCAGGTGTGAGCTCGGTCAGGTGCACAGCTGCACTGCTTTATTACAAGATATGGATGTAAAAGAAATGTCCTAAGATGAGCTCTCAAAAGGACCTTCACTGACATTTGCTCACCATTTAATTCACATTTCTTAGAGATGAATGCGCAGTTCTGGGGGTGTAAGCTTAAAACGCTGCAAGTTGACTAAAAGCTGTGCTCAAATCCAGACCAATTAATAACTGAGTCCCCACAGGGTTAATATTAAGGGTGGCTGTTACGATGTTTTTCATCTTCATTTCAGGGTTTCTGCAAGTGGATTAATCAGGCCTTGTGTATTCATTCTACCACCAGAGCAACAATTCATTTTGATTATTATGTTACAAATACCAGTGACATTCAATAGACCTTGCAGAGAAATTTTTATGAGTTTGAGCAAATATCTACCGCCGCATGAGGCAGATCAGATAATAGTAACAGCTGCAGGTTTTGGAACCTCCCAGGGTCCCTCAACCACATGCACTGGATTGGAATGTCAATCTGGTGATTTAGTTCACCCTCATTGCCTAAATCATTCCAGAATAAAGGCAAAGATATGTTTAAGATACTGGCACTCGTGGTGGGGGGGGTGCCTGGGTGGTTCAGTCGGTTAAGGGTCTGCTTTCGCCTCAGGTCATGATCCCAGCATTCCTGGGTTGAGCCCCACGTCAGGCTCCCTGCTCAGTGGAGAACATGCTTCTCCCTCTGCCTCTCCCCCTGGATCACGTTTGCTCTCTCTCTCTCTCTGTCAAATAAATAAATAAAATCTTTAAAAAACGATATTGTCACTCGGATCATTTTTTATTCAGTCCAAGTTGTTTAAAGAGGGTTTCAAAGAGCCTTTAAGTTAATTCCTAAATTGCAATAGCAAAGACAATTAATGGAACTTTGCTCTAACTCTCCACAAATGCCATGGGAGTTTTAATAATCCTGAGAAGGCAATAAACCTTTATTTTTCATTTTCTCAGAAAAATCATCCTCCAGTCTCAGTGGGCCTTAGTTTGCCACAATTGCTTGTGTGTTAGGCATGTTTTAAGTAGAGTCTCAGTTGGTGGTTTGGTCAATGTCTTAGTTAACTCAAAGGTCATCTCAATTTACATCCCATCCCCTCTGTGTTTCAAATGGAAGAATCAAGTGTAGTAGCTTTCACAGGTTGTGTGGTCTGGACACACCTGGCTTCCCAGGTTGTGAGCCCAGAGCAACCACTGCCCATGGTGCTCCGCTACTCCACCTGCTATCCTCTCACTTTACTTCTGATACTTTTGTGAGAGGAGTGAGAAGAGGTACTATTCTCTCTCTCTCTTTTTCAATTTTTTAATTTAAAATTCAAGTTAGTTAACAGATAGTGTTTTTTTAGTTTCAGGGGTAGAATTTAGTGATTCATCAGTTGCCTATTACACCCAGTGCTCATTATGTCAAGTACCCGCCTTAATGCCCATCACTCAGTTACCACATCCCCCCACCCACCTCACCTCCATCAACCCTCAGTTTGTTCCCTATAGTTGAGTCTCTTATGGTTTGCCTTTCTGTTTTTATCTTATTTTTTCCTTTCCTTCCCCATGTTCATCTGTTTTGTTTCTTAAATTCTACATATGAATGAAATCATATGGTATTTTTCTTTCTCTGACTGACTTATTTTGCGTAGCATAATACCCTCTAGTTCCATCCACGTCATTACAAATCAAAACCACAATGAGATATCACCTCACTCAGGTCAGAATGGCTAAAATTAACAACTCAGGAAACAACAGATGTTGGCAAGGATGTGGAGAAAGGGGAGCCCTCTTAAACTGTTGGTGAGAATGCAAACTGGTGCAGCCACTCTGGAAAACAGTATGGAGGTTCCTCAAAAAGTTAAAAAGAGAACTATAGTATGACCCAGCAATTGCACTACTAGGTATTTATCCAAAGGATACAAAAATAGTGATTCGAAGGGGCACATGCACCCCAATGTTTACAGCAGTAATGTCCACAATAGCCAAAATATGGAAAGAGCCCAGAGGCCCGTCAACAGATGAATGGATAAAAGATGTGGTATATATATATATATATATATATATATATATATATATATATATACACAATAGAATATTACTCAGCCATCAAAAAGAATGAAATCTTGCCTTTCCCTTTTATTTGATAGTTTGTGTTGGATTCCTTAACTGGCTACCTTCCTCCACTTACCCCTGGTACCCTGTACTGTCTTCCTACTGATCAATATATCCAGAATGACAGGAACATGGAAAAAAAAAACCAGGCTACTGCCTCTCTGCCATGGATACTGCAGGTCTTCCTTCATCGTGGCCCAGAGCTATGTGGGAAATCCTCATTGATGGTGGTGTTTCCATGTTGCTGATTTCCTTTCTCCCTCTCCCACCTGCTTCTGACGGGAACACAAATGTCTGAAGCCCTCTAGTGGGAGGAAGAGAAATGGGACAGGACAGGGACCTGGCCTTTGAAAAAGATGGCCGCCTTCTCACCTGGCTTCAGCACCTCCCAAAGCACCCTGATCTCTGTCAATTGCCCTGGAGGCAGATGCACACTTACAAAGAATCACCAAGACTGTGCTATCTGGAGGGAAAAAGGAAGACCTATGGCAATTTCTTTGTAGGTGGCTGAGAACCATCACTGGTGAATCTGACCATTAAGAGAATTATCTCAAAAACAACTATTGCCAAGCAGTACTCTTAGTGGCTTATACAACACCAGATCATTGGAAAGTACATTCCCCTAAATGGAGTTTTTTTTCAAGCATGTTATTATTCTGAGAATTGTGTGGGCATATTCTTTCTCAATCTCCTTCCGAGAAGGGAGGATGTGGCCTAAAAAAAACAGTCACCGACTCAATGAGTTAAGTAATACAATGAAAACTAAACATAAGAAGCATGCCTCAGGCCCCAGGTGAGTTGCTCTCAGTTCACCTGTTCCCTGACACCTGGCAGGCAGTCACAATGTGGAACCACCACCCTGTCCTCCTCAAGTCAAATCTCTAGAGAGAACACATAAGGGGAGTTACAAAAAAAAAAAAAAAAAAAAAAAAAAAATCAGGCCTTAGGAAACAAGGCAAATCCTGTGTTTTAAAAATCGGTATACAAGGATTGCCATAGGAATAGGGCCTCTCTCTCGCTTCTTTCCTTCCTCCTTTCCTTCCTTCCTTCCTTCCTTCCTGGTAGCACTAGGGAAACATCGCTTATGGATCTGTTTTACTCTTCAGTGGTTAGGAGATGCTGAGTGTAAGAAACATAAGAAATACTATGTATTTTGCCAATCTAACATCTATAAGCTGTAAAGATAACCTTCTGGAAGGCTGTGCCCAAAATAGACAGCAGGCTGGGCTTCTTTCCACCCTGCCAGACTTTCATGATTTCCATTAACACGTGGGCCAAGGGAAAGCTGAGTCAGGCAATTAAATCTGAAAGATGAGGAGAGGAGAGTGTCCAGTTGAGTTGACCTAAGTATCTGAAATGATTTTCTACAAATCTAAACAAGATGTGTTCATCAAAAGACTTACAAAATTATACATGTCAATTTATTACATTACATGTGGGACAAATCACTTTTATTGAAAACAGCACAATTACTCAAGATTTGGAATGCTGTAGGAATTTGGGGACAGAAGATTAAGTTGCCAAACACATTGAATTTCTAAAGTCTGGGAGGGTGACTTGATTTCAAAATTGACAAAGGTTACCTGTCCTCAAAAAAGCTCTCTCTCCTATGCCTGAGGTCTTGACTGGCACCTTGTTTGGTGTGAAGCTGAACCTCTAGAAGGTGTCAGGTAAGGCTAATGAATATCTTGGGAAGGGGAACCCAGCAGGAAGTGATGCACATGGGCTGGCGTTCCAGTGATCAAGCAAAGAGTAAGGCCTCTGAAGGAAATCAGTGGGTATGTTAGGAGGAGGGTTTGCAAGAAGACAGGGAGGCCTGAATGGACTATCTGGGAAATGGCCATGGGGAGTCAAGAGAGAATAGGGATACCAATACAGGCCATGTTCTAGAAGCTTCTCTCTTTGGGTTCAATTCCATGACTCTGTGTCCAACCTCCCATATCACGTATTGTCTGTTAACCACCCTCCTCAATGTCCTCCAGAAATTCAGCAATAGATAGCCACAGATATAATGTGGCTCATGTCTCAATTTCACAGCCTTTCTCCTTTCCTATCTAAAATGTAAACTGAAATTAAATCTTTCCCTGAAAGAGCTCAGAGCTGTAAAAGGATGTTATACTGAGATGGTAAATCAGTCACCACCAAGATGGAACAATCCAGAGCAGCATTACCACATCCTCAGGGCACCTTAAGTAATCACAGCAAATGCCTGAGAGTCTGGATTAACACTCTTTTTCCTTTTCTATATTTAGATTTCCAGGAAAGGGCAGAAAGCTCTGGTCTGTCTTCCATTTGACTTTGACATGAACACAGTACAAGAGAACAGAAATGTAAAGAATCCTGGATGCAGAAGCATAAGATTTAAGCCCTAATTTTGACCTCACCTCAGTACAGTTATGTGACATCAGGCAAAGCAACTAAATTCTCAAAGACTCCTCTTCACATGTTTAAAATGGACTTAATTATATAGGGCTCGGGTGCTGTGCTAACACTTTATTGAAATTAACTCTTTCAAAGGCGCTATTGCTTTTATTTTATTTTATTTTATTTTATTATGTTATGTTAATCACCATACATTACATCATTTGTTTTTGATGTAGTGTTCCATGATTCATTGTTTGCGTATAACACCCAGTGCTCCATTCAATATGTGCCCTCTTTAATACGCACCACCCGCGTAACCCATCCCCCCACCCCCCTTCCCTCTAGAACCTAAAGGCACTATTGAAAATGTGAAAGAAAAATTCAAAATGAAGCATTGCTAAGAGAGTCATTCAAGATAGGGTGCAGAGGACATGGAGGAAGCAGGGCCTATGTACCTCTCCTGTTTGAATTCTTCCAAACCCAGGGCCTTTTGACTTTTGTCAAATGCAACTTGTCAACTACAACGGGACCACCTCCTGGAATACATCCTTCTACTCTGGACTGAAATAGAGATAATGTAACACCTGCTAGCTAAAGAGTCAATCCTATATTAGATAGCGAGTTTAACTCTGCCAGCATAATTCTTCCAGAACAATTTATGTAACCTTGCAGTTTTTGCCTTTGTAAGCCTTCATTCCCTGCTGGCAATTTGGAGCACACTTCAGATTTCCATCAGTTTCAGTCTACTCTGTGTTCCCCAAACTGTAATCCCTAAGACCCCAAATAAATGCTTTTGGTTGCTTTACAGCCTCCTCCTCTTCTTGGTCAACAAAAACAAAAGTCATTATTACAGTTGTCCCTGAACAACATAAGTCTGAACTGTGCAGGTCCACTTATACGTGATCTCTTTCAGTAAATGTAGTATGGTATTATAAATGTATTTTCTTTTACTTATAACTTTCTTTTTTTAAGATTTTATTTATTTATTTATTTGATAGACACAGGGAGAGAATACAAGCAGGGGGAGTGGTAAGCAGAGGGAGAGGGAGAAGCAGACTCCCTGCCAAGCAGGGATCCCAATATGGGGCTCCATGGGATCGTGGGATCATGACCTGAGTTGAAGGCAGACATTTAACTGACTGAGCCACCCGGGAACCCCAACCTTATGACTTTCTTAATAACATTTTCTACTCTCTAGTTTACTTTTTCGTAATAATACAATATTTAAAACATATAACATACAAAATATGTGTTAATCAATTGTTTATGTTATCAGTAAGGCTTCCAGTCAACAGTAGGCTGTTAGTAGTTAAGTTTTAGGGGAGTCAAAAGTTCTCCACAGGTTTTCAATTGCATGGAGGGGGTTGCTGCCCCCAACCCCGACAGTCAACTGTACTCCTCTTCTTGGTTCCATCTTAAATGGAGTTGGGAAGTTCTGTTTGCATCATGCATCGTCCCTCCCATCAGCTTACATGTATCCATGTGCCCTTTCAGCTTCAGGGTACATGATCCGACTACCAACCTCAACACCTGCTCTTCTTTGCCCAAGGCCCTTCTCTGACTGCTGGAGCTTACCTTGGCATTGTACAGCACACAGGATGTTCCAGAAGTAATGCACTGTTCCCATCAGAGCAGCCTTCAAACGATGACTACTGGAAACTGGTGTGTAAATACACCAGCTCTCTCGCCACTCAGGTGAGGTGCCCTGTATGCATGTCCACACAGGTTTTCACAGTTCCCCAGGGGGACTAAGCTCAATCACCTATAGTGTAGCTGATTGAGAACTTACTCTTTGTTGGCTTCCTTCCCTTCTCTGTCTCACTTCACCTACCTCCCTGCAGTATTTCCTGGGATAATCTCCCCAGTGTTCTACTGGCACTTGAAATCTTGTCTCACAGTCTGCTTCTTGGAGAATACAACCTGTGACCCTGTCCATTCAATCATTACTACATTTGTCTAGACATACCACTGTCCTTGAATACCCATCTCAACCAACCTAAGAAGCTTGACGGGGCAACCAACACAAACTCTGTTTCCCTCTCTTCTACAAATCTCTCAGCACATAGGTATAATATCTGCATCATATCTTTTTTTTTTTTTGAGTCCTTGCTTTCGAATTTCAATTCATTTGGGTATATACCTAGCTGCAGAGAGCATTTTATCATCAGGACTAAAATAGAGTGAACAAAAGGAAAGCTCCTGATTTCACTTATATGTGCAATCTAAAAAATAAAAAAATAAAAAATAAAGAAATAAACAAAAAGCCAGACTCTCAAATACAGAGAACAAACTGGTGGTTGGCAGAGAGGAGGGAGCTGGGGGGATAGGTGAAATAGGGGAAGGGGATTAAGAGGTACAAACTTCCAGTTATAAAATAAATCAGTCACAGTGATGAAAAGTATAGCATAGGGAATATAGTCAGTAATGTTGTAATAACGTTGATGGTGCCAGATGGTGACTACACTTACCATGATGAGCCCTGTGTAATATATAGAACTATTGAATCAATATGTTGTACACCTGAAATGCATATAATATTGCATGTTAATTATACTTCAATTTTTAAAAATTAAAAATAAATTTAAAAAAAAGAAAGCTTCTAACTCCCAGGAGTTCTCATCCTTGGTCCATGGATAGAATTCAGGGGATCTGTGAACCTGGATAGGAAAAAGAAAATGGCATCTTCATGGTCACTAACCTAAAACCTTTAACTGAAACCTACAACTATGTAGCATTTCCTTCAATGCTGAGTGTAGGTAATGCTGCAGCAATATTAGTAGTACCTGTGACTTGGTCACCAACAGAAATCACAGATGTTTTCATAGTCCTTTCCCATCATTGGGCATATTTCCAATTATCATTACATTTGTCTCTATTCCAAAGTTATGGTAGTTATCACATCAATAGCTGGATCTTGTTACTTATGCAGTAAAGAAGTCACCTTTTGCTCTATCACAAATTTTAAGAAATATTTTTTAAGAAATATTTTGATAACTGTATTTCAATATGATTGGTTTACTTTGCAGTGCTTTGCATTTATTTTATACATTTAAAAAAGATTACTCTAAGAAGGGGTTCAGATTCTTCACCATTGTTCAGACAGCCAATGGCTCCAAGGCACAAAAAAGGTTAAGAAGCACACATCATCTGTATCCTCTGTCCCACAAGTGCATGCAGGCTCCCTCATCTCCTTGAGGTACCCCTGGAGGTCTCACAGTGCAGAAACCAGAGCAGGTTTGCCTTACTTCTTCCAGCTCTGTGGAGCTCTGTGGAGGATAATCAAAGTTTCTTTGGAGGGGTGGTTGGGAATCCTGCGTCCTCAATGCTCTTCAGATTCTCCCCACCCCCCAAAAATAAGAAGAGAAATTTCACTTCATAATTACAGAATCCTCTCTGTTTCTGGGATGGCTTTGGAAGTGTTGAGTCCCAATGGGTTCCCAGGAGTGAGCATAGAGGGGCATGAGCTTTGCAGTTCTGGGGCTGGTTTCACTGGAGGAAGCAGCATATAGGGTACTGATGCAGTTCTGGCTATGATATACCAAATCATTCTTAAATTGTATATATACTTATTGAGCATGTGGCATCAGGTGATGAAGAAGAGACTGAATTGGGACTCAGAGGGCCTGGGATTTAAGTGCAGAATCCTTTCTCATAAGAAAAGTTCAGTTAGCAGCACCTCTGTCCAGAAGGTGTACAATCTTTCTCTGAAAAAACCCAAATTGATGTATGGAAGATGTTTTTTCTGCATCCTTGCAGAAGACCAAAAAGGCAAGACCCTGGGGTCTCCAAATACCACTTATGGAGGTAACATCCAGTTAAAAGAAAATCTAGGATAGCCTTAGGGAAGAAATCCCAAGCAGGAGATAGATAGCACACAGGTTCAATGTGCACGAGAAGAGAAAGGGAGAGAAAAGTTGCTCATCAAACTACATTGCTTTCAGGAAAGCTAGATCATCGTTGCCATAAATTTTTATTTTGTGGGCATCAGGGGCTTTCTCAACAGTAACATTGGAAGCTCCATTAGGGTGGGGGAAAAGGCTTCTATTTGTTTCATCTATTATTCCAGTTAAATTATTTTCTTTCCATCCATTCATCCCATACATCCATCCATCCAACCATCTATTCATCCATCCATCCACCCATCCATCCATCCGTCATGGCTTCTATCCTGTCTTTCATTTCTTCTTCCATCTAACTTTTTCATCCTTCCATCCAATCCTCTCTCCAAAGTTCTTTCCATTCACCCATCTAACCCTCCTTCTAGTACCCCTCATCTTCCTCTCACCCCTTCATCATTCTTCCATAACTCCTTCTCCTCCAGGTTTCTTTCTTTCTTTCCTGCTTCCATTCATGAATACTTTTTTAATTTTTTTATTGTTATGTTAATCACCATACATTACATAATTAGTTCTTGATGTAGTGTTCCATGATTCATTGTTTGTGCATTACAACCAGTGCTCCACGCAGAATGTGCCCTCTTTAATACCCATCACCAGACTAACCCATTCCCCCACCCACCTCCCCTCTAGAAACCTTTGTTTTTCAGAGTCCATGGTCTCTCATGGTTCATCTCCCCCTCCGACTTACTCCCCTTCATTCTTCCCCTCCGTCTATCTTCTTCTTTCTCTTTTTTCTTAACATATGTTGCATTATTTGTTTCAGAAGTACAGATCTGTGATTCAACAGTCTTGCACAATTCACAGCGGTCACCATAGCACATACCCTCCCCAATGTCTATCACCCAGCCACCCCATCCCTCCCACACCCCACCACTCCAGCAACACTCAGTTTGTTTCCTGAGATTAAGAATTCCTCATATCAGTGAGGTCATATGATACATGCCGTTCTCTGTTTGACTTATTTCACTCAGCATAACACCCTCCAGTTCCATCCACATCATTGCAAATGGCAAGATCTCATTCATTTTGATGGCTGCATAATATTCCATTGTGTATATATACCACATTTTCTTTATCCGTTCAACTGTCAATGGACATCTTAGCTCTTTCCACAGTTTGGCTATTGTGGGCATTGCTGCTATAAATATTGGGATGCACGTACCCCTTCGGATTCCTACATTTGTATCTTTGTGGTAAATACCCAGTAGTGCAATTGCTGGATCATATGGTATCTCTATTTTCAACTGTATGAGGAACCTCCATACTGTTTTCCAGAGTGGTTGCACCAGCTTGCATTCCCACCAACAGTGTAGGAGGGTTCCCCTTTCTCCACATCCCCGCCAACATCTGTTGTTTCTTGACTTGTTAATTTTAGCCATTCTGACTGGTGTGAGGTGGTATCTCATTGAGGATTTGATCTGGATTTCCCTGATGCCGAGCGATGTTGAGCACTTTTTCATGTGTCTGTTGGCCATTTGGACGTCTTCTTTGGAAAAATGTCTGTTCATGTCTTCTGCCCATTTCTTGATTGGATTATTTGTTCTTTGGGTGTTGAGTTTGATAAGTTCTTTATAGATTTTGGATAATAGCCCTTTATCTGATATGTCATTTGCAAATATTTTCTCCCATTCTGTCGGTTGTCTTTTGGTTTTGTGGACTGTTTCTTTTGCTGTGCAAAAGCTTTTTATCTTGATGAAATCCCAATAGTTCATTTTTACCGTTGCTACCCTTGCCTTTGGCGATGTTTCTAGGAAGAAGTTGCTGTGGCTGAGGTCGAAGAGGTTGCTATCTGTGTTCTCCTTTAGGATTTTGATGGACTCCTGTCTCACGTTTAGGTCTTTCAACCATCTGGAGTCTATTTTTGTGTGTGGTGTAAGGAAATGGTCCAGTTACCTTCTTCTGCATGTGGGTGTCCAATTTTCCCAACACCATTTGTTGAAGAGACTGTCTTTTTTCCATTGAACATTCTTTCCTGCTTTCTCGAAGATTAATTGACCATAGAGTTGAGGGTCCATTTCTGGGCTCTCGATTCTGTTCCATTGATCTATGGGTCTGTTTTTGTGCCAGTACCATACTGTCTTGATGATGACAGCTTTGTAATAGAGCTGGAAGTCTGCAATTGTGATGCTGCCAGCTTTGCTTTTCTTTTTCAATATTCCTCTGGCTATTCGGGGTCTCTTCTGGTTCCATACAAATTTTAGGATTATTTGTTCCATTTCTATGAAAAAAGTGGATGGTATTTTGATGGGGATTGCACTGAATGTGTAGATTGCTCTAGGTAGCATTGACAGCTTCACAATGTTTGTTCTTCCAATCCATGAGCATGGAAAGTTTTTCCATTTCTTTGTGTCTTCTTCAATTTCTTTCCTGAGTATTTTATAGTTTTCTGAGTACAGATCCTTTGCCTCTTTGGTTAAATTTATTCCTAGGTATCTTATGGTTTTGGGTGCAATTGTAAATGGGATCGACTCCTTGATTTGTCTCTCTTTTGTCTTGTTGTTCGTGTATAGGAATGCCACTGATTTCTGTGCATTGATTTTATGTCCTGCTACTTTATTGAATTCCTGTATGAGTTCTAGCAGTTCTGGGGTGGAGTCTTTTCGGTTTTCCACATACAGTATCATATGATCTGCAAAGAATGAGAGTTTGACTTCCTCTTTGCTGATTTGGATGCCTTTGATTTCTTTTTGTTGTCTGATTGCTGTGGCTAGGACTTCTAGCACTATGTTGAATAGCAGTGGTGATAGTGGACATCCCTGCCGCGTTCTTGCCCTTAGGGGAAAAGCTCTCAGCTTTTCCCCATTGAGAATGATATTCGCTGTAGGTTTTTCATAGATGGCTTTTATGATATTGAGGTATGTACCCTCTATCCCTATACTCTGAAGAGTTTTGATCAAGAAAGGATGCTGTACTTTGTCAAATGCTTTTTCTGCATCTATTGAGAGGATCATACGATTCTTGTTCTTTTGTTAATATATTGTATCACGTTGATTGATTTGCCGATGTTGAACCAGCCTTGCAGCCCAGGGATAAATCCCAATTGGTCATGGTGAATAATCCTTTTAATGTACTGTTGGATCCTAATGGCTAGTATTTTGGTGAGAATTTTTGCATCCATGTTCATCAAGGATATTGGTCTGTAATTCTCCTTTTTGATGGGGTCTTCGTCTGGTTTTGGGATCAAGGTAATGGTGGCCTCATAAAATGAGTTTGGAAGTTTTCCTTCCATTTCTATTTTTTGGAACAGTTTCAGGAGAATAGGTATTAATTCTTCTTTAAATGTCTGATAGAATTCCCCTGGGAAGCCATCTGGCCCTGGGCCATGTTTGTTGGGAGATTTTGGATGACTGCTTCAATTTCCATAGTGGTTATAGGTTTGTTCAGGTTTTCTATTTCTTCCGGGCTCAGTTTTGGTAGTTGATACATATCTAGGAATGCACCCATTTCTTCCAGGTTATCTAATTTGCTGGCATAGAGTTGCTCATAATATGTTCTTATATTTGTTTGTATTTCTTTGCTGTTGGTTGTGATCTCTCCTCTTTCATTCATGATTTTGTTGATTTGGGTCATTTCTCTGTTCTTTTTGATGAGTCTGGCCAGGGGTTTATCAATCTTGTTAATTCCTTCAAAGAACCAGCTCCTAGTTTCGTTGATCTGTTCTACTGTTCTTTTGGTTTCTAGTTCATTGATTTCTGCTCTGATCTTTATTATTTCTCTTCTCCTGCTGGGTTTAGGCTTTATTTGCTGTTCTTTCTCCAGCTCCTTTAGGTGTAGGGTTAGGTTGTGTATTTGAGACCTTGCTTGTTTCTTGAGAAAGGCTTGTATTGCTATATACTTTCCTCCCGGGAGTGCCTTTCTGTATCCCAAAGATTTTGAACAGTTGTGTTTTCATTTTCATTGGTTTCCATGAATTTTTTAAATTCTTCTTTAATTTCCTTGTTGACCCATTCATTCTTTAGTAGTATGCTCTTTAGCCTTCATGTATTTGAGTTCTTTCCGACTTTCCTCTTGTGATTGAGTTCTAGTTTCAAAGCATTGTGGTCTAAAAATATGCAGGGAATAATCCCAATCTTTTGGTACTGGTTGAGACCTGATTTGTGACCTAGAATGTGATCTATTTTGGAGAATGTTCCATGGGCACTAGAGAAGAATGTGTATTTTGTTGCTTTGGGATGGAATGTTCTGACTATGTCTGTGAAGTCCATTTGGTCCAGTGTGTCATTTAAAGTCTTTATTTCCTTGTTGATCTTTTGCTTAGATGATCTGTCCATTTCAGTCAGGGGGGTGTTAACGTCCCCCACTATTATTGTATTGTTGTCCATGTGTTTCTTTGTTTTGTTATTAATTTGCTTATATAATTGACTGCTCCCATGTTAGGGGCATAGATATTTACAATTGTTAGATCCTCTTGTTGGATAGACACTTTAAGTAAGATATAGTGTCCTTCTTCATCTCTTATTACGGTCTTTGTTTTAAAATCAAATTTCTCTGACACAAGGATTGCCACCCCAGCTTTCTTTTGGTGTCCATTAGCATGGTAAATGATTTTCCACTCCTCACTTTAAATCTGGGGGTGTCTTTGGGTCTAAAATGAGTCTCTTGCAGACACCATATTGATGGGGCTTGTTTTTTAATCCAATCTGATAGCCTGTGTCTTTTGATTGGGGCATTTAGCCCATTTACATTCAGGGTAATTATTGAAAGGTATGAAATTCGTGCCATTGAATTGCCTGTCAGGTGACTGTTACTGTATATTGTCTGTGTTCCTTTCTGATTTATGCTGCTTTTAGGCTCTCTCTTTGCTTAGAGGACCCCTTTCAATATTTCTTGGAGGGCTGCTTTCGTGTTTGCAAATTCCTTTAGTTTTTGTTTGTCCTGGAAGCTTTTTATCTCTCCTTCTATTTTCAATGACAGCCTAGCTGTATATAATATTCTTGGCTGCATATTTTTCTCGTTTAGTGCTCTGAAGATATCATGCCAGTCCTTTCTGGCCTGCCAGGTCTCTGTGGATAGGTCTGTTGCCAATCTAATATTTCTACCAATGTAGCTTACATATCTCTTCTCCCAAGCTGCTTTCAGGATTTTCTCTTTGTCTCTGAGACTCGTTAATTTTACTATTACCTGTTGGGGTGTTGACCTATTTTTATTGATTTTGAGAGGGGTTCTCTGTGCCTCCTGGAATTTGATGCCTGTTTCCTTCCTCACATTAGGGAAGTTCTGTGCTATTATTTGCTCCAATATACCTTCTGCCCCTCTCTCTCTTTCTTCTTCTTCTGGGATCCCAATTATTCTAATGTTGTTTCATTTTATCGTATCACTTATCTCTCGAATTCTGCCCTCATGATCCTGTAGTTTTCTCTCTCTTTTTCTCAGCCTCTTTATTTTCCATCACTTGGTCTTCTATATCACTGATTCTCTCTTCTGCCTCATTTATCCTAGCAGTTAGTACCCGCATTTTGATTGCACCTCATTAATAGCCTTTCTGATTTCGACTTGGTTAGATTATAGTTCTTTTATTTCTCCAGAAAGGGTTTCTCTAATAACTTCCACGTTTTTTTCAAGCCCAGCTAGTATCTTTAAAGTCATGATTCTGAACTTTAGGTCTGACATCATACTAGTGTCCGTATTGAGTAGGTCCCTGGCTGACGGTACTATCTCCTGTTCTTTTTGCTGAGGTGAATTTTTTCATCTTGTCATTTTGTCCAGAGGAGAATAGATGAATGAGAGAACAAAATTCTAACAGGTTAACAACATCCCCAGCAAATATGCTCTATACAATTCAGAAAAGACCTGAAACCAGGGGAAAAGAAAGGGAAAGAAAGAAAAAAGAAAGAGAAAAGAAAGAAAACAAAACAAAACAAAAATAAAAATATAAATACAAAAACAGAACAATACGAAAAAAATCGAATATGATCAAATATGATCAGGCTAGTACATAGATCAGTTCCACACACTAGATTTTGGGCGTATTTTGGTCTGTTAGCAAAAAGTGCCTCCTAAAATTTTAAAGGAAGAAAGACTTATATATGTACAAATAAGGGTTGATACAATGAAGGGATGGAAGATGACTGTAAAGATGAAAATTATAAAAGATTTTATAAAAGGAATTGATACGATAAGAAGTTGTTTGGAAAAAAAGGAAGATTTAAAAAAAAAAGAAAAAGAAAAAAAAGGGAGGGAATGTGATCAGGCAGGAGACTAGAACAAAGGCATACACTAGTGATTTAGGGTATATTTTGATCTGTTAGGAGAAACTGTATCTCAAAATTTTAAAGAGAGAACAACTTCTATATATATGCCAAAAATAAGGGTAACTACTATGAAAGGATAAAATATGACTCTAAAAATGAAAAATAAAAAATGTTTTTTTAAAAAAAGGGATTGATAAGATGTTGGTTGAAAAAGGGGAAAAGAAAAATTAAAAAAAAACTGTTTAAAAAAATTAACTTTGAAAAACTAATGAATCATGGTAATAGAAGCCATGAATTCTATGTGCAGTGTTCCCCTAGTGCTGGAGTTCTCCCGTTCTCCTTGATCGGTAAACTTGGTCTTGGCTTGCTGGCTGTTCGTGCTGATCTTCTGGGGGAGGGACCTGCTGCCGTGGTTCCCAAATGTCTTTGCCAGAGGCGGAATTGCCCCGCCCTTGTCATCCGGGCTAAGCAAGCTGCTCGGGTTTGCTCTCAGGAGCTTTTGTTCCCTGCAAGCTCTGTTACAGCTTTGGAGGACCAGGGTGAAAATGGTGGCCTCCCAATCTCCACTCGGAGGAGCTGAGAACTTGGGGTCCCGCTCCTCAGTGTGCCCCCAGAGAAAAGCAGTCACTCCCATCTCCCTGGTCTCTGGCCACACTACGTGCTCACCCGGCCTGTGACCGAGCGTTTCTATCTCTGGCACCCGACCCCGTGTGGAATCTCCAAACCCAGCAGATCCCTGCGGTGCACTCCCACTGCCGCTCCTCCCGGGGGAGGGAGGGGAGTCTCCCCGGCTCTGCCGCTTGTTGGGTCCCTGCTGGAGGAGCAGTGGCCCGACTGGGCCGCAGATCACAGTTTATGGCAACCCTGAGCTGAGAGCCCGCGCCTCAGCTCCGTCTCTGCCGCCAGCTTCCCCGCTCCGATACCTGGGAGCTCTGCTGCACACAGGCACCCCCGGTCTTTCTGTGACCCCGAGGGTCCTGAGACCACACTGTCCCGCGAGGGTTCCACCCCCCGCTTAGCCACTGGAGTGACGTCCCTCCACGGAGCTGACTTGTAAAAGTTCCGATTCTGCGCTCCGCGGCTCTATCACTTGCCAGAAGCGGCTGACGGAGGCCCCCTCCCCCGCCGTCTATCCTCCTGAATATCGCCTCGGATTCACTTCTCCGCACGTCCTACCTTCCAGTAAGTGGTCGCTTCTGTGTTCGGAGAGTTGTTGCTATTCTTTTCTTCAATCTCCTGTTGAGTTCTTAGGTGTTCAGAATGGTTTGATCCCTAGTCAGCTGAATTCCTGAGACCAGACGAAATCCAGGTCTCCTACTCCTCCGCCCCCCATTCATGAATACTCTTAAGAGTGGCACTGGGACATGATGATTTAATGTCACATTCTAAAGTCAGGCTAATTGATTCAAATCCAGGTCCAATATTCACTATACATATGTATTTGGGCAATCTGCTTTAAGTCCCCTTACTTAAGTACTTCCTAAACTCCTTACAGATAAACAGTCACTAATAATAATCCTTCCTCCACTCGTTTATTCTGAGGATTAACTAAGTCAATATGCATAAGGTGCGTATAGTAAAACTGGCCTGTATTAAGTGTTATAAATACTAGTTGTTATTATTAGTATACTTCTGGTATTGGGTTAAAGTCTTCAAAGATAAATTTTTAAGACACAGCCCTTGTTTACAAGGGGATTCTTATCTCTGGGCAGAGTTAATACAGCATCCAAAGATGAGCAAGCAACTCCTCACTAGGAAGTTTATCCCACTGTGTTCATTTCCTAAAGTGTATAATTTAGCATTATCACATCTGAGGAATGGTGAAAGTTTTGAGGGTCTTGGGTTTCCAAACCACTGCCATACTCTTAGAACTGCCGACCTTTGCCCCATTTCAGTTCCGTTCTATCAAGTGTGTTCCTCTGAACCTTGATTTGTACACTGAGTTTCTTGCCAGCCTCCTGCAATGCAATGTAACATGAGGGGCAATATAATATTCTTGTTGGGGATAGCAGCCATTCAATAGAATGGATTGGAACTCTTGCCAGTGTAAGCATGATTTAGGTCACCTTGTTATCAGGGAAGATCTGTGTGTTCTTTCAACTCTATTGAGATGAGACCTTTTAAACAGTGACTGCAGTCAACTCCTTTTGTCCTTTTGGTTAAAAAGAGCTCCAGGACTTTAATAACCAGAGAATTTCAAATTAACACTTAAGAACTGCAAAGCCTAGTTTGAGAAGTTAACAAAGAATAGCTTAAAGTTTAGTTTGAGGATCTATTGAAACCCCTATCAGGGCAGCATGTGAACATACATGATTGGTCTCCTATGTCCAGAACCAGGATCTTATAGATTTGACTCTACAAACAAGCTAACATCCCAAATCATGATGAGTCAGAAAACATGTGTTACCACCTTCAGCTGACACCTCTACTTTGAAATGATTATGAATGGAGTATTAGACAAAGATAGCTTACACCATGCAATGGAAATAAACAAATCCCAAAATCTCAGTGGTTTAACACAATGAAGATTTATTTCTGGGTCCTGCAAAATCTGATGCAGGTTGATGGGATGCAGAGTGATGGAGCTGGCTGCTTCTGAGTGAGCTCAGGGCTGATCTAATTGTGAGGCCGTGTCATTTCTCCCTCCTCTCACCCTATCCCCATCATTCTCCTTGGGTACAGGGCCACATGTACTTCTGAGGCAATTCCACCAATTCTACTTCCACCATCTCAACATGTGGCTTCCAAGGTTACTGAGGAGATGGGGAGGGGATGGAGGAGACACATTAGCTCTTAACTGGCTCATCTGGGAAGGGACATCCACCACTTCTACTTAGGATCTATTGGCCAAAACTTGTTTCATGGCCCCATCCCAATGGCAAAGTCTAGGAAATTCAAGTGAACACATGGAATAGTGGTTCCATCTAAACATCTCATCCATAATTGGTAGAGATGTAGACATTCCAAATCCATAAGGGAAAAGATGCTGAATGGATAAAGATAATGGAAAATGTGGATTATTTCTAAATGACAATGAAAATACTGGGCAAGAGTTGTGGGGACCAGAGGCTCAATCCAAAACAGCCTGACCACCTGCTCAGCACTTCTCGAAAGTCTCGTGTTTTATCATTAAACTTTTCATGAGTTTAAAAAATACAAAACGTCTGTTTTGTAAAAGAAAAAGAAAAGCTTTTCTTTTACAAGAAAAGCTCTGTCCCCCCAATGCTAAGATGAAACATGTTTATTTTTGGATATCTCCCAGCATACAGTGTGCCCTCCCAGGGATTTGCCTTCTCTGGCTTAAGGAGCACACTCTAAATGTCCAATAAATTGTTATTAAATGTTAGTGAGGAGGGTGTATTTAAGATTCAAGGAAACACAGATGTTAATTTGAAGGCCCTGCACCATCACTGACTATTTGCCTGGATGCCTTGAATGCCCTATTCTAAATTCATTGCAGTAACACGGCTTTATACACTTTTTAATTACCTTTTATCTTGAACCTTCTCAGTGTCCATTCACAAAGGACAAGAAACCCAGGACATATGAGTCTGTCTGGAGTCTACTCATGCCATAGGACTAACAGGGGCCCCTACAAGAATTTCTTCTTCCCTCCCTGTTTCCCTTTGCTTCCCAGCCAGGATTTTCACTGAACAACAAAGACAAGCCTCAAACTAGTGAAAGCTTGGGGATACACTCTTGCTTTCAAAGGACAAATAAAGAGAGAAGACTTCTGAGAAGAAGCATGAGTTTGCCTAATTTTGAGGGGTATTTTTTTTCAGTTGATGTAAAGTTGCCCACACTGCTATTTTCTGACCACTGCTTACCCCAGTGTCTGAATCCAGATGGCTCCTCTGCGTGCTGGACCTTATGTTACCTGAAATCGGAGGTCTGCCTAGGTCTGCAAATCTGCCCTTGCTTCTACAACCCAATCTGATAATAGCTATTTAAAAAGAATTGACACATATGAAATAATTACTTCATTAATCAAAGAGTTGTTGTGTACCTACTATCTTCCAGGCACCATGGGTAGATGATAAGGTGATAACTACAAAGTGAGATCAGGTTCCTCATCATCATGCTATTTACTTTCTAGAAGTGGAGTATAGGTAAAGAAATAACCAAAAGTGAGATGATTCTGGATGATAATGCTACAAAGGAAGGGAAACAGGGGAATGTGATAGGGAGGGACTATGGTCAGGGCAACATGCAGAGTGGTCAGAGAAGGACCTCCTGCCTAGGAGAAGTGGGAGATGGGTGGGGTAGCAGGCCAGCCACTAGGCAATAGTGCCCGAATAACCTGGGAACGCAGGATGGAAAGTACAAAGATTACCTTCCTCCTCCTCCCACACCAAATAAAGGAACATAGCGTTTTTTTGTTGTTGTTTGTTTTTTTTAATCTCTGCTCCAGTGCCCTGGATCATCTGTGAAAGCTAGGATATAAATTTCATATTAAACGTAATAACAGACCATCTTCAAGAAAGCCCTCATTCTCTCTTTCCCAAATCAGCATCTCTCCAAGGGACTAAACAAAACACCTGCCTTGATCTTTTGTTGAACTGCTGTGACCTAGCTTTCCCTATTGAGACCAACAGCTGATGACAAGTTATAATAGAAACAATTGCTCACTTTCCAGCTGCCCTCAATCAGCTAGGCAACATCCCTCTGACTGATTAAGTCACTAGGGAAAATCTTTTCTCTGTTCCTAGTGACTGTTGATTGATGGCACTGAAGGAACCTTGCTGTTTAGGCCCTTATTCAAGGGAGGCTATCAATTTCCACAGATCCCTTGGCCAGTCTATTCCCATCTATTTCAGGGATTGGAGGAATTGCCTCAGAAGTACATGTGGCCCTGTACCCAAGGAGAATGATGGGGATAGGGTGAGAGGAGGGAGAAATGACACGGCCTCACAATTAGATTGGCCCTGAGCTCACTCAGAAGCACCCAGCTCCATCACTCTGTTTATATCACAGGTACCTTCACTCCCCATCCTTCCTCCATGTGCCCTTGTGCCATGTTCTGCAGAAAGATGCAATAACAAGGAAGAAATGGAAATAAAAGATGAATGCCGTGCAGGTTGAGGAAAGTGGAGACAATTCAGGTCTTTTCAAATAAGAGAAGTTCTCAAAGAAGTTTATCTGAGAGAGGATGATTTAATAACCTGGCATCATACTATATATAAAATGGACTCCTGCTCTCTCTCCCCCACCCCCTGCATTTTTAAAGACAAAAGACATGAAAATAACCTGTAGTATGTGGCATGGAATGAGCAAGGAACAGGGTTTCAAGAAGGCTTGTAGCAGAGCCCTATTCTGTTAGTAGATTCCTGGGCAGCCCTGAGCAAGTTCCTCAGCATCTCTGTTCATCTACAAAGTGAGGTAATTTGATTGGCAAAAGTTCTAAGGTCTCTTTTTGTTCTAAAATGCCATAATTCCTATGCAGCTGGAGATATTCAGTTTCACGGAAATAAAGAACCTTTTGACAGATACTACTTTTAAAAAAGCCTTTTAATGCCTCTTTCTAATAAAATAGTTATCTGATATATCCATATGTTAGGGTCTAACATCTTCCTGTAGGGACATTCTGCTTAAGGCAAGATGGGACAGGTTGGAATCTTTCAAACACTCAAAGGAAGAACACTTTTTAAATTATTTTAAATGTTATAAACACTATTATAATGGAAAAAGAGAAATCAGTGTTTTCAGTTCACATATCTACTCTTTTGTTTGCCAATTTATATTATTTGATTTATTGATTGAGTTGATTAATTGATTTTTTATTTTTAAAATTTTCTTCCTTACTCTAGAAAATATTTCAAGTGACAAAAGAATTTATGGTAAAGTGATTTATCTAACAGCTACTCTTCCATTTCATTCACCAGGAATTAAAGGTTTACTTGTTTATATTTTTAAGGCAAAAGACCCTCATTGCCCAATGAAAATTGGTGATGTATTTAAAAATTCTTCTTCTGGTAACTGTTTAAAAATTTTAAAGTTCATACTATTTTGTCCTCTCCTTAACTGGACTCTAAAGTTGGTTAGAAGCAAGCACTTCTGAGTTGGATTTCAGTGGAATTTTCCAAATCCATTTCACAAAAGTTTAACTGTGTGTTTGAGAAAAGTTAAATACATTCCTGGCCCCCAGGAAGCTGAGAGTCTAGCTGGGAGACAGGCCTAGAAAAGATAAATTATAACCCAGAGCTATAGGGAGAGCCCTCTTGGGGCCAGCCCATACATTCTGACTGGGCGCCCCATAGCAAGTGCATGCTGGGCCAGGGTCACACACATTAGACACAGCCATGCAGTGCTATAGAATTCTTAAACTGCTCCCTTCCTAGGAGATCACACATCTTTCTCATGGAGCTCCCTCTCAGTGTTTGTGAAATGACAGCTACTCTTAAAGTAGACCAAAATGGTTTCCTCTTTGATATGTCAGAGCCTACAGGTCCTCCAACCTTCACGAAACTCTTTAACATTGGCCAAAGACTTTCCTTCCATGGTTGGAGAGAGGTTGGTACAGTGCCTCTCAATCTTGGCTACACCACAGAATCACTGGGGAGCTTTTAAATATTCTTGTGTCCAAGCAGCACCCCAGACCAATTAAAAGATACCAGAGTCCAGCTAGAGGTGGAACCTAGGCATAGAGCATCCTGGGTAATCCCAACGTGCAACCCAAACCCAGAGTCCAGCTAAATGTGGATGAAAATCTGAGAGGAGTCACATTTAGGATTGAATTCATGCTAAGGTGGAAGTGGCTGACTTTCATAAGAGGCTATTTTTGATAGGAGAAAGGTTAAGGATGCAGCATTTTTGGGACCGTCTCCTGATCTCTTTGAGCCTCTGTAACTTGGGTTAATGATGATAACAACAAGAAAACATAGCAGACTTTTAATGAATGCTACATTTCAAGTTTCATTATTTTTAACCTTCAAATAGTCTTACAGGTGGGTATCTTGAGACCCACGTTAGAGGTATAGAGAGATTAAGTAATTTACCAAAAGTTTATAATGAGTAAATTATGAAGGCAGAAATCAAAACTGTATCTCCATTTCTAAAGTCTGTGTTTTATCCATGCACCCCACCCCCACCAAGAGCCTAATGCAAAAGATCATGGCAAAGGGCATATATTGTATCTGCTTCATGATAGATACTGACTAGACTGGTCTCCTTCAACATTCCAGGGGAAAAGATTTTTACACACATGTCTTTTTGGAAGGCAATTCCTAAAGTAGGACATAGTGGGACAGGGTTTGGGAAATTAAAAGAGCTGGTACCTAAGTTTTCCAAGCATAGCAGAACAACAGGGGCTCTAGGCTCATTGCGGGGGGTGACTAGTTAACTGCGCAGTGTTTTTAGAAGCAAACAGAAGGTGCCAGGCTCAGTCCTGGGCAGGTACCTGAAGAGGTAAATGCAGATTATGTTGATTGCTTACTAAAGGCTTAGAAATGTACAGTGGATGCAGCCCATAACTGGCATAGATGCGTTCTACCTCCCTAAATGACATGGTGTCTGGCTACACCCATCTAGCAGTGATCACATTACAGCCAGGCCTCCAGCTCCAGGCTGTCAAAGACTATTGAATTTGCTGTATTTTCTGAGCAATAAAAGCAGACTTTTAATTTAATTAATCTCATCCTTGATTGCATTAACCACCCATGTGGCCAGAAAGTACAGCTTGGACCTCGGGCAACGAGACCCTGTCTGCATTAACCTCTCAGGCATTGAGGACTCAGGGTTCCCATGAAGGGAATGATTCATTTTGCTATTGATCAGAAAAAAAAGCCAGCCAAAAAACCTCTGCTGGCTTAGGAACTAGATGACTGGATGCTTGGGAAGTAAATTCTAAATAGGGGATGGGGAGGGCAACCCATACATTTCTTTGACAATATTTTGATCTGAGATATTTTCTTTGAACCAATGAAACCTTTTATCCTCAAAGGTATGAAATTTCTAAGAAAGCAAAATGTTGATTTCAAAGTGATAGGCATTAGCTGAGTTTGATCTTGACATTCTGGATACTGGGGCTTTAGTAGATGGGACTGAACACTCAGAGACCATATGTTGCTGACAGAATCAGTCTGTTTTTAATGAGAACTCAAACATGCGTTCACCTGAAGTCAGATGGTTTATGGAGTATTGGACGGCAGCATCCAAAATGATACAGATAGCCTGAGTAGAAGGGGAAAATGTAATGAGAGGATACCTAACAGAGGGGAATGTAATGTTTTATACTGAGGTTAAAAAACTAATCTGTACAAAAGCAGAAAGGACTATATAGACTTGAACAGCAGTTAGGTATGGAAAAATACTCATTGATGTTAGTAGATGAGAAAGCCAATATAAATAACAAATGTAATGCACTCAATAGAGACCAATGTCATGTTAGGCCCTGAAGAGACACTGTTGGTACCCTGCCCAGATCTGCTTTATGGGATTTATGCATCTAGCCACTAGCCTCTGAGTGTTGACTGCTACTAGCTCAGAACTGGCCTCCCTGGCAGAGAATTGCCTTTGGCTGGTAGGAATCGGTAAGTAACACTCTTAGCCGGGGTAGCCTGGAGCCAATAACTGATGAAATTACAGTTACAAGAGACTGATGAGATCCCTCGCTTTGGGAGTGGGACCAACTCTGTTGCAATTCACCTTCTAGAGCTCTTTGTGTGATTAGTCTGGACTCCAGCTGAGACCACATGTGTGATACTGTGATTTATAAGAAATACATATTTGGTTTTCATCCCCACTTCCGGCACAAAGGTCTTAAAACTCTTGAAATTTCCTAAGTGATGAGAGCAGAGTGATAAACGTGTCTTTTGTTATGTGAAGGAAGTGACTTTTGGAAAGCTCCTAAGGATGGGGGCTGGCTGCCAAGACATCCAACCAGGTGATTAGAAGAGTGGAACTTCTGTTCTCCATCCCCACCGGACCCCCACCTCTTGGGAGGGGTGAAGGGCTAGAGATTGAGTTCAGTCATGGATGGCCAGTGATTTAATCAGTCATGCCTACATAATGAACCCTTTATAAAAAAAACCCAAAAGGACAGAGGTTCCAGGTTGATAAACTCATGGAGGTGCTGGAAGGGTGGCACCTTGGGAAGGCATGGAATCTCCTCTCCCTGTCCCCATACCTTATCTTATGCATCTCTTCCATCTGGCTGTTCCTGATTTATATCCTTTATAATAAATTGTTTGTCAACTAAATAAATGTTTCCTTGAGTTCTGTGAGCCCCTCTAGCAAATTAATGGAACACAGGGAAGAGATCATGGGCACTTTTGGTTTATAGTCAGTTAGCCAGAAATACAGGTAACCTGTGCTTGCAACTGGTATCTGAGGTGGGGGTTGTGAGGGGACATTTTTTTGGAACTGAGCGATAAACCTATGGAATCTGATGGTATCTCTAGGTAGACAGTATCTAAATTGGGTTAAATCCTCAGACTTGCTTATTGGTGTAGGGAAGACTCCCTCTCCTCCCACACACATACTGGAGTTGTAACTGGGGCCCAAATGTGCAAAAGCACCTGGCTCCAGGGTTCCCAAACAGACCAGGTTTGGCCACTAGCTGCTGACAAAATCCAGAGAAAAGAATGGAGGTGAAACAAGAAAGGAATTTATTTCAGTGAGGGCAACACTGGGAAGACAGCAGACTAGTGTCCCAAAGGCTGTCTCCAAAGTGCTGAAAATACTTCTAAATTTATATAAGGAAAATGTGGGACAAAGGTTGGTGGGTATATACAGCTGGGTGGTAAAGGTCAGGTTGATTATTGTCTTGGGATTGGTCACACCTTGCTGGTGTCAGGGCAGTTTTCACTGCTTGAGGGAGTAGTTTCAATTCCCATCACAGGATGCTTTGCCCACCGGGTCTTTTCCCTGAGTTAGAAGGTAAGTAGGAAAGAAGAACTTACTTAGAAAGTACAAACTGAGGTCAAAATGGAGGTAGTTGAGGTGACCACTGGATCATCTTTTAGAATTGGTGATGAGAACATACAAAATAACATGCTGTCTCAGCTCCTCCTGCCAGCCAATCTTCTTCCCTTACTCCCATTCTTCTGAAAGAAATCTCTCAGGTAATCATTTCCCTATTCTATCATCTCAGGCTCTGCTTACCAGAAACCCAGCCTAAAATATTCTGCATTGATAAAGTCTTGCCTAGCAGGAAGGGGGATATCTTACCAATCTACTTTATGGCGCCTGAAAAACTGCTGGATTTTG
Source organism: Eumetopias jubatus (assembly GCF_037043125.1). Classification (NCBI taxonomy): domain Eukaryota; kingdom Metazoa; phylum Chordata; class Mammalia; order Carnivora; family Otariidae; genus Eumetopias; species Eumetopias jubatus. The sequence goes on from NW_028274815.1 coordinate 102,577,268, forward strand.
GCCATGCCACCCAAAGAAGTAATTGTCACAAGCTCAAAGACTCCACAGGGAGGTAACTCAGATGTGAAAGTTCTAGAAACTCTTGACTTTTTAAAGTAGTTTTAAGATTGGGATTATGGAACAGTTCAAGGCCTGTGTGGATGCTGAAAAACTATTCCTTCCTCTTATAGGAAAGAACACTTGTTAGTATGGTGGAAAGTTCCATTAACAGCTCCCAGGCTGCAATCTTATACATTGTTCATCTCCACTGCATTCAAAATTCAGTGGAACATCCTAAGTAAAATTACAGAATATTACAAAGCATCAATTCATTCAGAAACATTTATTGACCATTTATTTTGAGTTAGGCAATGTTCAAGACACTTGGGGTTAAAGATGGAAAAGAAATAAAAATTGGAAAACGTAGCTCAGTTTCTATGTCTCCCTTTCCAAAATAAGGCAAAGAATCTTGCACAGAGAGGAAACCTTCCTGTGTCCTTGGGGTAATGAAGTGCAGTGGGGCCTCACTTTGAGCTGGTAGAAACTTGAAGGAAAGAAAGACATTTTTTAAAAGATTTTATTTATTTATTTGACAGAGAGATACACAACCGAAGAGGGAACACAAGCAGCGGGAGTGGGAGAGGGAGAAGCAGACTTCCCACGGAGCAGGGAGCCCGATGTAGGGCTCGATCCCAGGACCCTGGGATCATGACCTGAGCCGAAGGCAGACGCTTAATGACTGAGCCACCCAGGCGCCCCAGGAAAGAAAGACATTTGATAAATTGATTTATCAAGATAAAGCTAGGTCCAATAAAACTAAATACCCTACTTGTTATTCTGTAGGCTTGTGTATTTCTTTTTGTTTTTGTTTTTCTCTATTCACTGTTGAAGAAGGAAAAGGGGAAGAAGTTGAAGGAGGAGGAGAAAGACAGCCAGTTCAGGCTTGGGAACTGAATGAGACAATCTGAATTTGTGGATCAAATCAGCCTTCTGTTCAAGAGCTGTTTTTATTCCTCTTCCTCTCCCTTTCTCTCTCTTCTTTTCTGTTTCTTCAAAAATAAAATAAATTTGGTAGATTTTCCAAATATTTGGAACCCAAGGAGCCCAAGACTGAATTAGTTATAATTCAAAGTGCCCTGCAGGTCAGAGCATTGGATTACCTGCTGCCTAGCATGGTAGCCATTCAGCCTTTGTTCAGACAGTCGCTCAATCTGACCTCTGCCACCCAGGATTCTGGCTTCCCCATGGGAATCAAGGAAACCCATTTCAGCAGCAGCACTTTCCACCAGTTCCCTGTGCCTCAAGATTATCCACTGTTAGTTCTGTCATGTATTGGTTTGATATGATTTCAAATCCACTTGTTTTGACCTAAATGAGGTTTGTTTTAATCTACTTGTTTATGACAAAGACAAAAAAAATTGTTTTGATACAAGAATAAAGTAAGCTGTATCAGGATGTCATTATCTCATCTGTTTTCACCACTAAGAATTCAGTAATTCAGCTGCTGTCCCCCCCACCCCCACCCCAGCTCAGGGCTCATTTATGAAGACATATAGAGAAGTAACTATGTCAAGGGGACATTTTGACTATAAATACCAAGAGTTTGTGAGGATTACCCAAATGTGTTTGGTTTGGGGAAGGAGGCACTTTGCTGATCTAAATAGTTCTCCAATGACCTTGGAGCGATTAGCTCCTGTGCAGTAGAGGTGAATCTCACCAGCAGTGGTAAAAGCTGTGCGGTGGCTCAGGAGACGATCTGTTTGTGCATCAACATCAGTCCTATTGCTCCCCAGCAATGTGCTCTAGCAGCAAGGGACTTACACTTTTGCCTGGCAGCTGATAGCAGCTCTCAGTTGGCTAAGCCTCTCCCTCCTAAGTACCAACTCATTATAAAAAGTAAACCTCAACTAAATTTGAACTTTATTCCTTTCACTGCTCCCCTCTCCCTGCCTAGAACAACAGTATGATTATCATTGATTTGGAGTATGTTACTTCATTATTAGTGTATCAAGAGATGTTACCTTGTATGCTATTGGCTCATGAAATTCCACAGTGAACCTGTGTTAAATAAATCATTGGCAAAGACAAACTCAGTCTCTGAGCATGATTTGCCTCCCAAAACAAAACAAGTTCTCTTCCTCAATAATGTACTTTCTACATTCTCTTGAGGGGCATCATTTGGCAGGGTTCAATAGGTCACATATGATAAATCTGCTTTAACATTTGAGTCCAGATTTCAGTCTACTAAACTATCAGCCCCCCTGGTACCTACGTGAGCAGAGTGAATTAGTATCTCTGGAACATTCACCAATGTGTGTTGATGAAATCAGGCAGACCAAAAAATATTTTTGTTTCTCTTTGATCTCACATCATTGTAATAAATTTTTACAACCATATGCCAGCTTTTGTTGATAGAAATTAGCATAATATTATACCTCATTTGTTTTGTAGCCATTCCTTCCCATATTTGGCTTTATAAATTGCCCTAAAATATGCTAGAATCTGACTCTACCTGAAATCTAAAGACCATGAAAGATGGGGTGAAGTGACAGAAGAATTTACTTCTTGCAAAGGAACTTGTTCAGTGGAGAGTCCCCAGCATGTGTAAATAGCCTATCAGACAAAAAATGTGAAAGGTTCTTTTGTCAACCAGGCACTCTTAATGGGGAGTGAAAATCTGAGGTCTTACAAATCATCTGAGGTTTCCCATATTTCCCTATTCTAGCTCTTGTTTTCCCTAGCCAAATACTCTAAAAGACCTGATTAAACCTCATATTCAGAAGGCAATGTCATATACAGTCACAAATATCAAACTTTTTGTTTAATTTTCAGTCTTGGAGTTGCAAGAGATAAGAGATTAAAGAGGGCACGTTCTGCATGGAGCACTGGGTGTTATATGCAAACAATGAATCATGGAACACTACATCAAAAACTAATGATGTAATGTATGGTGATTAACATAACATAATAATAAAAAAAATAAAAGAAAAAATAAAATAAATCATAGAAAGTAATGGTGATTCTATCAGGGAAAGAAAGCTTTTTGTTGTCAGCCAATGTGAATTTGAGGTGAAAGTTAAGAAATGTGACATTGCTGATCTCTCTTCTCAAGTCCAATATCATTAGACACAATACCTTACACTTTGGTCTTTAAATATTTTTATACTATTTTAGGGAAGTAGCCAATTGATTTCCTAAAGCTGTGCCTTCATCCCTAGTGACCATAGATGAGTATTAAATTAATTTTTCTCCATATTTTGCCAGAGCCCATCCCTTAAGACTAACTGGATCTTCACTGACAATAGCCCCGGCCAAGTCAAATAACCAATCTCTTATTTTCTAAATTTCTTGGAGGGTCTGATGACCACCTACTCTTGCTAACTTGCCTACTTTTGTTTCCAATATCCATATCAATAAGTGTTCTTATTAAATCTAGATGAGTTAGGTAGAAAATACAGTTTAAAAGAGAATGTTGGATAGCTGGTGAAACACTGGAGAAACAGTTACAGCATTGTAGGTGGGGGTGATACCCACACCCTACAACTGTGGAAGAAAACAGCTACTGCTATGACCTTGACATGGAAGCATGCTCTGCTGCAGTTTAGTGCAGCTGCTATTGCTATTCCCAGAAACCTGGCTTTTTTGCATCCACCTCCATGGTTCAGACTGCTGTCAATGCTGCTTCAGAAATGGCTACTGCTGTTACTGCCATCTATAGAGCATTCTTTGTTGTCCTTATTTTTCATTAAAGACCTACATGGAGAGTGGGATTGACTGCCAGAACCTTATAATATGCCCTCTGAGCCCCAGCTTCAAGGGGGAAAGGGAAAATATGCATATGGGATGTTTAGCTTCTAGGGTGGGAGGGAACTCAAGATCATATGGAAAGAATCATATTGTCATGGAGGTGGCAAAGATTCGTTTTCCTCCTCGACTGCCCAGCTGCTGATTCAAGATTTCTAGTTCCTATTTCACACTTCATGAAACAGCCTGTTCTTTGTCTGGAGAGCTTTCTCAGTGTTTGAAAGTCCTAGTGCTAATCAGGTACTTTATATATTAGGTGCTATTATGAGAGGAAGAGCCAGGTCTGATGCTGGGTGTTTTATTTCATTATCTTATTTTATCAAAATTTATGACTAAAAAGAAGGTAGAATCCACTTCATTTTGTAGATGAGTGATTTGAAATTTGGAGAGATTGAATGACTAGGCCAAGATTATATAATTAGGAGGTAAATACAAAGGCTTGAATGAGACATCTCCAATTCTCCACTCTTCCTTGTACTCACATTCTTTTCCAAGTGACTTTGCAAGCCCTCACCCCACCAAAGCAGAAATGACTATCCCGACCCTTGACTTTGGGCTTGGCCATGTGACTTAATTTGATGAATAGGATGTTGGCACATATGATACAAGCAAAGGTCTGATGGATCGTGGTCCATGCTGCAGAGTAATAGAAAAAAATTCAAATGAAAAGGAATGGGGAACAACAGAATTTGACCTATAATTAAGAGCTTAAATGGGTGGCATAGGTTTTCTTGTTAATAAGGGAGTTCAAAAAAATGAGTGATAAGTAAGGGTGAAAATGACCAGGAAAAGTTTTATTAAAGAGGCAGAATATGAATGGGTCTTGAAGAATTCAGGAAATTGTGGTTGATGTTGGTCAGGGAATTTAAAACTCAATGACAAAGAGAAGTTGCAGCTAGCAATGTAGGGCACATCTTCTTCCTTATACACCTCCCTACCCATAGTAACAGAAAAAAATACAGTCTTTCTCCTTCTTTGCTCTATAACTCTTATTTGCAATGCACTTTTCTCCATCATGTCATTGTAGAGAATAAAATAGAGTTGAGTGCTGTGATAAGAAGGTTTTCAACCCAGCTGTGTGTGTTGATCAAAATATTTAGAAAGAGTGCTTGTCAAAGCACTTAGGTAAGGAGAGATAAGTTCCATTATGAACTTGGGAGCACAACAAAGTAGGTGTAAGAATATGAGGTAAAATTAGTTGTTTAGCTTCACTGAATTTGCATTTGGCTGTTCTCCCTTTAGCCACTCAGGAAGAACAGAAGCCATTTACCATGTGTCTAGTACTGCAAATGTACAAAGAAATACAAGAAATGGTGTGTTGTGGAGCTATTCGGAAATTGATATTCCTACTTCCTGAATCACAACTGTCTTGGCTATCTTTTAACCACTTTAGAAGTATTATCTCATTCATACAAAATGGGAAACTATTCAAGTCTTATTAAGTATTAAGCACTAATTATACTAGAATATAAGGTTTTTGAGGACAGTAACAGTATTTGTTCAAATATGTGTCCCCCAAGTACTCAAACATATGTTTTTGGTTACATTGAAAGGAGACCTTAGTTCAGAACTGGGATCTGCATTCAGTGTAAACCATCGCCCTGTGCCCTTCCTTCTGGTCTTCTCTAGGAAATAAACCATCTGGAGCCTTGTCTATACACCCTTCAAAACTAACCCGTTATTTTATTATTTCACACCCAACACTAGCTGCTACAGAACTGGATTCCTTCCTAAGAGAGCATTTCATTGAACCAAATTGAATTCATTAGAGAAAACAAGCTCATGATTAGCCAACAAGTTACTTTCCTAATCACTATGAGGCATAGAAACAAGTGAGCCAAACGGGCACTATAACCCGGGTTGTCTTAGCTTTTGGCACAGGGTTCACATGACCATTCTTTAAAGTGCCTTGACAATGGACAAAACATAACACCTGTGGGCCCGTTTCCCCTTCTGAAGATGGGTGCCAAAATCTAATGTTTAGTGATTTTATGATATATCACAAATACAGTGTGATACTGTGGGTTAGATCCTATCTTCCATATACAGTTGCTTTCTCCCTATAATATAGCCTCTTGCCCTTCTTTCCAATTTATGGTGCCTAAAACATACTTGTCTATTCTGGTCTTTTCTAAAGACAGTGCTTTTTTCTGCAGACGGGTAAAACCTTAAACCATTATTTTGCCAAAATTTCATTTTTCCTCCTATTAGCTTTGGATACATTTTTTTTCCTTTTTCCATATGCATCTTAATAATGAAGAGAATGCAGAATTTATGATTGCCATTATCCTATTTGTGGGGACAGGAGTGTTGTATCCTTCACTACTACTTTGGAAGAAATCTGTATAGATAATAACTCTCACAGTTATTTACTACTGATTTGTTTTCAACAGTAAAATTTACTCAATGTACTCCAATTGTTGCACATTCAGTTAAGTTCAGCTGTGTGAGAGAAGTAAAAACTATTTGCCAATTGATATGCCCTAGACCATAGAGACTTGAGATACTCTTGTGGCCTGCCCATAACATCATCAGGAGTTAATGTCCCATTAGGGGGAAAATCCAGTTGCACTGGGAATGGGATGATATAAAATGTCTGAAATTAGCTTCATTCATTCTCTGGCTTGGTATATGGTGATGGATTTGAGATCATCACTGTTGCATGGTGCTGGAACACTGCCTGTGAACACCAACTTTTCACAAGACCCAAACTCTTGGGCAAGAGAGAAATGTACTAAAAACCTGGTATCAGCTCTCAGTTGGCCCCCAAAACTGGCATTCACACTCGTGAGTCTATGTCAAGTCAGGCAGATCATTATGGGTTTCCTCTAGCATTCCTTTTTAAAACCTCTTTAAAATAGCTCCCTCCCAAAGGAAGAAAAAAAGGAATGATATTACAACAGTATTGGAAGTACAAGATTATGATATTTTCCCTGTGTTTGAGACCTAGCATGAAGTACATTCAACCACAGAGTTTTGGTTTTATTCCTGGTTGGCTCAGAGGAGCACTAAAACCTCTGGATCCCTTTAAAATAAATTCTGAGGAAAAACTTATATAGAATTTAACTGAGGAAAAACTTACATAGGATTTAATTGAGAAATTAGCGGTTTTCTTAGATAAGAAGCTCAGTCTGCACAATTTCCCATCTTTAGCTCAGAGATGCAGGGGATATACCAATGTGAACATTTCATGCAAAGCCAGTTTAAAAAAAATGTATTTCTAAACTATTAGGAAAAAGGGGAAAATCTTCATTGGTTAAGACAGTGAAAGGAGAAATCCAAAGGGATAAGTGAAGAGTGAAGCTGGTGGGTGCTCCAAGGCTTTAACCTGACCTCTGCTTACCTTAAATGTTTATTTTAATGTCAACGTGGAAATGAAGATAAACTTAAAGATCACCCAACCCAGAATAAGGCCAGAAGTCCAAAGGCCTACATTATCATCTGAAGAGTAAATTAGAGGATGAAAAGAAACCTCCCACAGAATATACTGGTAAGGAAATTTGCCTATCTCAAACTTGCTGCTAAGTCCAAGGGAAAAAATGCCTTGAAAAATCCTAATCATAAGCCATTCCTTACTAGGTTGATGACCCAAATTCAGACTCTTTATATTATCTGAAAAAAATATCAAGATGAGAATTTATTTTAAAAGGATCCAGAGATAGTAGTGTTCCTCTGAGCCAACCAGGGATAAAACCAATACTCTGTGGATGAATGTACTTCATGCTAGGTCTCAAACAACTGTCACAGATAAAACTCCGAAGACTAACTCATAGTGAAGTAATCTCAACCATGTGCAAGTAAATGGGATACTATGCTTAAGAGCTAATTTAAAATAGGACTCTGAAAAACAAACTGAGGGTTCTAGAGGGGAGGAGTGTAGGGGGATGGGTTAGCCTGGTGATGGGTATTAAAGAGGGCATGTTCTGCATGGAGCACTGGGTGTTATGAACAAACAATGAATCATGGAACACTACACCAAAACAAATGATGTAATATATGGTGATTAACATAACAATAAAAAATTTTAAAAAAGAGCTAGCTTAAAATAGGTAGATAGATAGATATATTATTGATATATACCAATATATATTTATTTACTTATCCTGTACACACACATGCACAATTAAATATCTAAAAGTGTAAATATTAGTACCTAAATATTACAAGATACTTAGAGGAATATATATAAACAACATATGTTTAATTTATTAAAAGTAGAGCAGGTAAATGTGAGAAATAAACAAGAGATTATATTAAATGGTCAAGCAGTTTGGAAAAAAGAACCAAATTAAAACTTATACAGATGAAAAGCAAAACATTACGACTGAAAGCTAAAGGAAGAAAAGCATATTAAACAAGAAGTTTCTAAACCTTCATATTTCATGGTGCCCGTAGGATCTCAGTAATTTTATCAAGGTTTTTCTAGGCCCAAAGAAATTCCCTACAGTTCCATCTATTAAATTGTTACATTAGGTTCAAACACTTAATATGTATTTGTCATAAGAACTTAGTAGCCATTTAAAATTAATAAGAATAGGAGTACGGGGGTGGCTCAGTCAATGGAGTGTCTGATTCTTGGTTTTGGCTCAGGTCATACTCTCAGGGTTGTGAGATCTAGCCCATGCTGTGTGTGGAGCTTGCTTAGGATTCTCTCTCTCTTTTTCCCTCTGTCCCTCCTCTGCTCATGTTCTCTCTCTCTAAAAAAATAAATAAATAAATAAAAAAGGAGGAAATTGAACAAAAAGTAACAATTCTATTTCACTCTTAAATAACCATTTCAAGTAATGTTGGGCACTGTACAACTTTCCAAAATGTAATTCAGATTGGACCCAACAATTTCCTGTTTCACATCAATTGTTTCTGGTATTTCCTTTCAATCACAGTAACTGTGAAAGAATGGGGTGTTGAAACTGACCTACCTTGAGGTAGCAGCAGAGTGTCTTACTACTACATGTTGAGTTTTGCTGTGTTCCCCTCAAATGTTGAAATATTCTGTGGCCCCTGTGAGTTTAATATATCACCCCAAAACAAGTCAGTGACCTGAGGCAAGTCAGTTTGGGAACCACAGGTTTAGATACTGCTAAATGGAGAATTAGTGAATTGGAATATAGATCTAAAGAAATGATCTAGAATGCAGCCCAGAATTTCAAGAGAAGTCAATAAACACATGATGTATATAGTGAGATGTTTTCCAAAATGGAGGGAAATAAGAGAATATAGTGGAAAGGTGATATTTAGGACATAATATCTGACAATTTTCCAGAATTAATAAAAGCTCAGTAGTCATTAAATCCAAGACACATAGTAAATCCCAGGTAGAATAAGTAATTACAAACAAAACAAAACGCATTATCACCTGGATCTGTAACACTAAAATTGCAGGGATAAAAAAAGAAAACAGAATAAAAGGAACTTTAGAGTAAAGAGAAATTGAAATTAGGTTGGCAGTTGATTGATCAGTATTAACATTGGAAACGAGATACAGTGACTAATGGTATTCTCAAAATACCACTGAGAGAGAAGAATAACTGTCAATTAAAATTCTACACAGTGAAATTACCTTTTGAGAATGATGGCAAAATAAAGACATTTTCAAAGCTAACAAAAATTGAACTTATCTCTCATTAAAGAATCTTCTGAAAGATGGTCTTTGGGAAGAAGGAAAATACAAGAAGAAATGAGTACATAAACCGTTCAAGATGTAAATATAACCAAACATTAAGTGTCAAAACACTAATGACAATACCTTTAATATATGAGAACAGAGTAAAATAAGTCATTCCAATTTTAGTTCTAACAACAGAATATAAATGGAAGTGGGAGTTGATTCATGTTAAAATATTCCAAGGTCTTTATATTTTTGAGAAAGTGGGTAAAAGTACTGATTAATCTTAGATATTCTTAAATTAACCATAAGTGACAAAGTGCCTAGAGTACCTACTGAAAGAACATGAATAAATGCTATACCTTCCAACCTAGAGGAGAGAACAAAAAAATGAAATGAGTGAACACACACACACACACACACACACAAACACATACCAAATTCTACTCATTGACAAATTAAAGAACAAAAGAAAAGGAAAAATTAAAGCTCTGATGATCATTTCAACAGAGATAAGAAATGTTCTTGCTAAATTTTCTTATTGATTCACAATAAAATTTCATTACAAATGAGCATGGAAGGGAACTCCTTAATCTGTTAGATTTATCTAAAAAAAACCCCAAAACAAAAAAACTACCATACACATTAGTTAATATTGAGCATTTAAAGTATTTCCTTTTAAAACAAAACAGAAAGAAGATGAACTTGCTCAGTATCAGTACTTATTTTTATATTGTTCTGGAGATCCTAGTTTGTGCCCTAAGATAAGAAGAAGATACTACAATTATATGTGGATTGGAAAAGAAGAAATAGAGCAATCATTAGTCACAGTTCATATGATTCTGAACTTAGAAAATACAAACAGTGTAGATGCTTTACTAAAATCCATAATTCAGCTTAGCAAATTCTCTGCCTATACAATCATTGGACATGATTATACACAAGACAATTGCATTTCTATTCACTAGCAACAAACTATTAGAGATTATAATTTTTAAAAGATACAATTTATAATTGCTAGAAGAAAATATAAAGTAGCTGATATGAAGTCTAACAAAATATGTACAAGGCCTTTATGGAGAAAAAAACATAATATTAAGAAATATTTAAGAAGAATAAGCCAGATTTATACCATGTTCCTGGATATAAAACCTCAAAATCATAAAAATAAAATTATTCTCCCAAATGCTCTATATCAGGGACAAGCAAACTTTATAAAGGATGAGATAGTAAATATTTTAGGCTCTGTAGGTCATGTGATTTCTATCACACACTCTGTAGCTTGACAGTTGCCATTTACCACAGATAAAGGAATTGATGTGACTGTGTTCCAATAAAATTTTATTTGTAAACAGAGGCAAAGAGATGGCAGGCCACGTTTGATTTATGGTTTTTTGTTTGTCAACTCCTGATCTACATAATCTATCTTTAGTGCAATTCTAATGAAAATCTAGAGGGGTGTGTGTGTGTGTTTGTGTGTGTGTGTGTGTGTGTGTAATTTAACAAGCTAATTCTAATATTTCCATGAACAAGTACTGGACTAAGAATGATCAAAATATTTCCAGGAAAGGATAAAGTCACTTATCCTCCCAGAAATGAAAACATTATAAAACTAGAGTTATTAAGACAGTTGTCCATTGGCACAAAATAGGTGAATAGATGAACAGGATAACAGCACAGAATTTGCTTTATGAGAGAAGTGACAATGCAGATCATAGAGAATGGATTGGCCACTCACTACACAGAGCTGACACAAATTCTCAATTTGGAAATTGATGCAACTAGATTTCTAACTCAACTCACAGCCAAATTGGACTCTGTGTGAGTTACAGAGTTAAAACTAAAGGTACATCTTTAAACTTTTAGAATAAAGTATGAAACTATCTTTCATATCCTGGAGTAAGGGTCAGTTTCTTAAATAAGACAAAAAAATAAACCACAAACCTTAAAGGAAAACCCTATAATTATACTAAAGGGAGACCATCTGTTCATCAAAAACATCTTGGTAAGAGTAAAAAGAAAAATAACAAGCTGGTGTGAAAATTTTTACACATATGAAAAACCCCAAGGGATTAATATCTAGAAGATACTAATAACTTCTAGTTACCATGAAAAATAGAAAAATAGCATAATCAAAAAATGCTCAAGAGATGTGAGTGAACATTTCACAGAAGAGGAATTTTAAATCAGGGGTAAACACTGGAAAAAAATGATAATTTTCAATAATTGTTTGGGAAATAAAATTAAGCCCATGGTGCAATATTTTACAACCCACATTTTGATGAAAAGCAAAAAGATATAGCGCACCAAGATTTGGCTGGGTAGCATAAATTGTTAGATTCAATTTTGAAAACACCTTGAACTAATCCCCTGAAGTTGAAGGTATTACTATCCTATGATCCAGAAATCCCATTACCAGGCAAACAGGGAAACTATTGCTTGATTACACTGGGCAAACATTTAAAACAGTATTTATGGAAATGTTGTTTACCAAAGCAAAAAACTGCAAACTACCTTAATGTAGTATCCATTCCATAGAATGGATGAATACATTGAGATATATTCGCATAATGGTATTCAGTACAGCAGTGTGAATGAAATAATTACAGATTAACATACTGACATGGATGGATAGTAAAAGCATAATATTGAATAAAAGAAGCAAGTTCCAGAAGTGTCAGAAAAGGTAATCAGATTCTATGTATTTATTGGTCAAATATGTAAAACAAAACAATGCATAATTAAAGATACATCAATATATGTTGAGAACTATTTCAAATAGGAAGCATAAGTGCAAAATTTGGGGAATGGGTTAACTCTCAGGAGGAGGAAGGAAAATAAGTAAGGGAATGGTGAAGAGTCTAAACAGTTTTGACAATTTTCTATTTCTTAGCTTGGGTGGCAGGCACATGTATGTTCATTTTATTATTCTTACACGTGTTAAAAATGCTTATTGTGTGTATTCCATAATAAAAATGAATTATGATATAACATGTGCCATAAAGAATTATACATAAAATAATGTCAAAGAAAAACAAAAGTAGCAAAAAACAAGGAAGCATTAGTTGCAAGGTGCTAGGGTGGACATACTTCTAAAAATTCTCAGCCATATCCAATTTAAAAGGTCATCAGGCTAGGAGCTTTTGAGCCTTTCTCCTACAACATTACTCTGAAATTCCTGTACAGACTAAGGAAAGATGGAAACTTTCAATTTCACTGGAATCTTAGATGGCAAACAACCTATTGCCAGAATCTGAAAGAATAGCCACTAATTTTTAACTGATGCAGCAATACTGAAATAAGTGATCAATAGAGTCCTGTGCTTTGCATCCTACATTAGAGTGGCCACTCTTCTAAGAGAAGATAAAGAGGTTTCTTATCTCTAGCAGCCTTACTACACAGTAGATCCCATAGGAGCTTGAAAAAATCAGTCCTGACTCCTGATGCCCAGCACCACTCTAGAAAAATAGGATCAGAATCTCTCAGGATAACTCCAATCATTTTTTGTTTCCTAGGTGATTCTAACGTGCATCTGAGGTTAACTATTCACTAGTCTAAGAATTCCAGTTTTTGTGTCTTTAAGGTGAAGCAAGGAACTCACAACACTTGCAAAGCAAATATGAGTGCAAAAGACTTATGTCTATGTGTATGTATAAATAAATATATATATACATAAATATCTAATTTCCCAGTCTTTTACAGTTTTCTCACATCTCTATATCAAATGTAACATTTTTTAAAGCAATTTTTCTTTGAGTCTTTCTGAAGCATTCACCTTTGCTCTCACAGACACAAGAATTTTCCCTTTTATCATCCATAGTTCACTGTTTTACATAACAATTGAATTACAAATGGTAACAATTACAGTAACAGGTATGTCTGGCAATACCAGATTTGGGAACAAATAGAACTGAGTCTTGGGAAGTACTGAAGAGAAGCATAGAGAATCCTAAGGAGTAGCTACCAACCATGAATGCTTTGCCATCCTGTGGGCAGCAGGTTTTTGAAGAAGGAACAGATAGTTTTCAGCAAGTAGAATATGGAGACCATTTAAGAGAGAGAAAACAAGACAAAGTATCAGAGTGAATGTGGTGTTTTTTAAGCCATTGTTAAGCAGGAATGGAGAAAAAATCTGGAACCACCACATACAATCAAGTATGGTGAGGCAATGTGGAGGGAAACAGCCCTCCCTTCTCCCCCAGGGTGACAGAACTCCCATCACACCCTATCTTACTAGTCCTGAGGAATTTTGCTGAGATCTGAGCAAAGCAACCTATTCAATAGCTGTGAATCTGAGAATAGGAAACGAGCAGCCCAGGGGGAAAAGCAGAGTTCAGGGAATTTCACACACATGGCCCGTATATGACTCCTCCTTTAGGAAGGAAGAAAGAGGAACAAAAAACCTGTATCTTCCTGAACACTTAGAGGAAGAGAAAACCTTAAACATGTTATTTGTTGAGTATGTTTAAATCAGTGGAGCTCAAAGGGAAGTTTTACTGGTCATAGGGCTTAAGGGGCATCACCTATGTTTCTCCTGTTTGTTTTTGTCTCTGGTTGGAGTCTGTTTTGGTTTGTATTCTCCAAAAATCAGACTAAGAAAGAATTGCAGTGCACATAAGTTATTGGAGTGGTGATTTCAGGAAACACTGGTACAGGAGTGAAGAAGTGAAACAGAGAAAGGAAGGCAGCTTATAATAGAGTGGGCTTATAAAGATGTTACTACTATGACAATCTTAAAACCTTCTTCCTGGGGAGTTTTGGGAGGCAGTGTGGTGCACACCAACGGGGTTTCCCCCCAAAGAGTGAGGGAGCTGGAGAATTTGTCCACCAAATCCTCCTCCATCATTGGGTGAGGGCTGCTTCTGTGGTCATTGACTCTTAAGGCTTGCCCAAAACTTGGGTCAGATGTACTCCTGTGGACAGGCAGGCAAAGAATCCCAGAGGTTTATCATAAGTTGCCTTTGGTGTATATGAGTGAGGGCCAAGATGCTATGGAGGGCCAAGGTTCTAAGAAGAGCCCTGATATCTTTACCACTGACAGCATCTTTTGTTGTGTATTGCATTTTCTTAGAGATAGGAATCTCTGAAGATGTTCTCCGTATCCTCTACCTGGTGGTGTTTCTGTGATTGAGATTTGCTTCATTGTGAGAAATAAGATCTGCCATCTGTATTCTCTATTCTCTAAATTCGTGCAATATAAGCACTTACTTTTTATTTGATGTGCGAGTGCTGATTCATGGAGAACTTCATGAATAATGTTGTAGTAGATTAAATACTGGATACACCCAGACACATTGTATGGTTATTAATGAGCCATTTGCAGGTGAATATATCACAAGATGTTAGGTGGCCCAAGAGTATATGTATTTAACATAAAATCCCAAAAAATAAACATTAAAGCTTTTCTCATTCAATTTTTTTGATTAGACTTCTACCTGTTGCTTACAGGATGTACAATATATTGGTGATGGAAAAGGGCACATGGCTAAATTATGATATTGAGTGTGCCTTTGACCAAATTGTGAACATTCACATTCTCTATTCTCAGGATGCCAGTAGACTTTATACTTTTAAACGATTTCCTGAGTGACTTCAAGCCAAACTAGAATTTAAAAACAAGTAATATGGAAAATAAACTGGAGATGCTCTTTAAGAACAAAGAGGCAGAGGAAAAAGAGATTAAAATGAAAAGACAAAAAAAGGACAGAATTGAAAACAGAGAATTAGCCTAACAATTGAAGGTGTCCTTGAGGAGGAAACAATGTCAATCAAAAGTAAAAATAAAAAATAAATATAAAAATATATTTCCTGACCCCAAACCAACTTGTTTAAAAGCACTGAAATATGTTAAGACATTTTAGGTAAAAATCAACAAACACTGAAAAATTAATTGAACTTTATGAGAAATATCTGTGCCAACTACCAATGAGACATAACAGATTCCTCCAAAGAAACAAATTTTAGGGTAGGTGGAGATTCTTTTGTGCAACATTAAATGACAGAAAGTACCGTAATCACATGTACACATTGCTGTAAGGAAAAGTTACCTAATATATATTTGAGAGCTTCTCTTTATTTGATGCATATAAACCACAAAAAAGATGTTCTTACTTATTGAAAGGTTCAGATACAAAATGCCTGTGTCCCCTCCTTGAAAAAATGACCTGGCTATGGGCTTCAAATAGCTGGGTGGAAAAAAAAAAAAACAACAACAACAACAAATAGCTGGGTGAGAAGTAAGAATCAACAATTCAGGCTAAAATTAACAAGTCAGGAATTGACAGATGTTGGCGGGGATGCGGAGAAAGGGGAACCCTCCTATACTATTGGTGGGAATGCAAGCTGGTGCAACCACTCTGGAAAACAGTATGGAGGTTCTTCAAAAAGTTGAAAATAGAGCTACCATATGATCCAGCAATTGCACTACTGGGTATTTACCCCAAAGATACAAATGTAGGGATCAAAGGGGTATGTGCACCCCAATGTTTATAGCAGCAATGTCCACAATAGCCAAACTGTGGAAAGAGCCAAAATGTCCATCAACAGATGAATGGATAAAGAAGGTGTGGTGTATATATATACAATGCAATATTATGCAGCCATTAGAAGGAATGAAATCTTACCATTTGCAATGACATGGATGGAACTGGAGGGTATTATGCTGAGTGAAATAAGTCAATCAGAGAAAGACATGTATCATATGACCTCACTGAAATGAGGAATTCTTAATCTCAGGAAACAAACTGAGGGTTGCTGGAGTGGTGGGGGCTGGGAGGGATGGGGTGGCTGGGTGATAGACATTGGGGAGGGTATGTGCTATGGTGAGCACTGTGAATCTGTGGAATCACAGATCTGTACCTCTGAAGCAAATAATACATTATATGTTAAAAAAAGAAGAAGAAGAAGATAGCAGGAGGGGAAGAATGGGGGGGGAATCAGAGGGGGAGACGAACCATGAGAGACGATGGACTCTGAAAAATAAACTGAGGGTTCTAGAGGGGAGGGGGGTGGGGGGATGGGTTAGCCTGGTGATGGGTATTAAGGAGGGCACGTTCTGCATGGAGCACTGGGTGTTATGCACAAACAAAGAATCATGGAACACTACATCAAAAATTAATGATTTAATGCATGATGATTAACATAATAAAAAAAAAATAAGAAAAACTCCCAATCATAAAAAAAAAAGAATCTACAATTCAAGAATGGGAAAGCCATGGTATATAATTATGGGTGATGATCACTGAGACAAATTAAAATGAAATTGTTTATAAAGTTATGAAAAACTTGGACATACAATTGAATGTCATTTGTCTTTTTGAAGATAATACTTCAGTATTTAAATATGGTTTGATTATAATTCTTTGGTTCTGAGAGTATATATCATACAAATAAATGCATGAATATTGCAGAATATGAAACAGAACAATGTAAAGTGTCCCATTGCTTTTCTTGCATAGAAAGAAACCAGAGTTTATTATTTTGTTCTTAACTTTGATGCAAAAAGGACTTTAAGTTGAAGAATGTTTTTGAAAATCTTAAATGTAACCATGAGGGATATCACATAGAAAATGCACATTATTTATTTATTTTTTTTTTAAGTAGGCTCCACACACAGCATTGAGCCCAATGGGAGCCTTGAACTTAGGACCCTGAGATCAAAAAGACCTAAGATGAAATCAAGAGTTGGATGCTCAACCAACTGAGCCACACAGGCGCCGTGAAAATGTACATTTTAAAAAGAGGAACAGAAACAGAAGCCATACAGCAAATAAGAGAAGGCAAATGAAACCACAATGAAGCACAAAAATAATAAGCCAGAAGAAGGCTGACAAACATAATAAGCATGTCAATCCTGACAATAAACACAAATGAGACAATAAACACGAATAAATACTAAAACTTAGCCATTCACAGATAGGTCATGAAGCAAAAGCCCAACTATTTGCTGTCTACAACTGTTAACTATATAAAATACACAGATTCAAAATGGTTTAAAAAAAGGTGATGTACAAAGTTAACCAAGGAAATACAATAACGATACTAACATTAGACAAAGTCAAATTCAAGGCAGAAAGCATAAAAACAGGACAAGGAGACTTATTTATAAAAGTTATAATTCTCATGAGCCTACATGTACTAGAAAACAAGACATCAAAATAGATACAGCTCCAAGTGAGGAAAGAGGAGATATACATAGAAACACAATAGATTTGGGAGGATTTATTACACTTCTCTAATTTTTGACAGATAAAGTAGACACTAAAACAAATAAGAAAATAGATGACTCAAGTAAAAATAAATGAGGTTATATTTCCCCAAATATCTATGTATTATTTATATAAAAATATTTATGTCCTAGTTTCCAAAGAAAATAAATGCCTAACTATAGAGTTTGCTGGTTCCTTCTGTGAGCCCCAACACCAGCCTGGATCCTGAAGGACTTGTTCCTTAGCTGGGAGCAACTAAAAACTTATTGGATCCTGCCCAACGTGTGATTTTGGCCTTCTGCAAGATCTCCCCATAAATATTTCTTGGATTCCTCAGGAGTTTTATTGTATGTTCTCATATTTAGTTATCTTATTTGTTGGGTGGGGATGGAGATCCCCCCCACCTCACTTTGTCTGCTGTCTTAGATGAACAAAAAAATCTGAAAGAAGGTGGTAAATTTATTATTATGTCCATCTGATATGATTGAATATCTGGGAAACCTAAGAGAATCAATTGGAAAAAACTACTACCAAACAATAATGTAGTTAGATATCAGATTATAAAATAAATGTAAGGAAGATAATTCCTTCATATATACAAATAACAATTAGTAGGAATACATAACAAAAGACAGACTCTGTTCACAATAGCACCAAGTTTAAACTTAGTAAGAAACATGTAAACTATATAGGAGCAAAACATTAAAATAAGAATGAAAAAAAGTAAACATAAGTAAATGGGAAGACTTAGCAGTTTTAGGATGAAAAGATTCCAAATGATAAAGAGGTCAATTCTGCCTAAGTTAATTTATAAATTTAACATGTCTACAATAAAAATGCCAGCAGATTTTTTTCTTTGCACTTGACAAACTGATTCCATATTTATATGGAAAAATAAACTAGCAAGAATATTCAGGAAATCTCTAAATCTGAAAAGCAGTGAAAAGGGCCAAACCTACTCATAATAAAGACATGCTATAAAGCCTCACTAATTAAAACAGTACAGCATTGGCACATGACTAGTCAAATAAATGGAAAATAATAGATCTAGAAATTATTTCATATACATGTAGTATTTAACATATGATTAAGTTACATGATGCATGTAGTATATGATACATGGAGTATTTAGTAGGTTCAGTAAGAGTATTTTCTGTTAAATGGATGATATTAGTATAGTTGGATAGCTATTAGAAAAAGAATGGCATTGGATCCATGCTTGATGTAGTACACTAAAATAAACTTCAAAAAGAGCATATTTTTAGAAAGAACTAAAAGAAAATATGGGTAAATTTCTTTTTAAATTTGTAGCAGGGAAGGTCTTTTTAATATGACTCAAAACCAGCAGACATAAAAGTCAATAATGTTAATGTTTTTTAAATTTTTCATCTTACATGAAAAAAGTAAGAAACATCAAAAGAATAGCCTGTTTTTGGGAAATCCAAATCCCTCAATGAGATACCACCTCACACGAGTCAGAATGGCTAAAATTAACAAGTCAGGAAACAACAGATGTTGGTGAGGATGCGGAGAAAGGGGAAGCCTCCTACACTGTTGGTGGGAATGCAAGCTGGTGCAGCCACTCTGGAAAACAGTATGAGGTTCCTCAAAAAGTTTAAAATAGAGCTACCCTACGACCCAGCAATCGCACTACTGGGTATTTACCCCAAAGATACAAATGTAGGGAGCTGAAGGGGTATGTGCACCCCGATGTTTATAGCAGCAATGTCCACAATAGCCAAACTGTGGAAAGAGCCAAGATGTCCACTGACAGATGAATGGATAAAGAAGATGTGGTGTATATATATATATACACTGGAATATTGTGCAGCCATCAAAAGGAATGAGATCTTGCCCTTTGCAACGACGTGGATGGAACTGGAGGGTGTTATGCTGAGTGAAATAAGTCAATCAGAGAAAGACATGTATTATATGACCTCACTGATATGAGGAATTCTTCATCTCAGGAAACAAACTGAGGGTTGCTGGAGTTGGGGGGGAGGGATGGGGTGGCTGGGTGATAGACATTGGGGAGGGTATGTGCTATGGTGACCGCTGTGAATTGTGCAAGACTGTTGAATCACAGATCTGTACCTCTGAAACAAATAATGCAATATATGTTAAAAAAAAGAAGAAGAAGAAGAAGATAGCAGAAGGGGAAGAATGAAGGGGGGAAATCGGAGGGGGAGACGAACCATGAGAGACAATGGACTCTGAAAAACAAACTGAGGGTTCTAGAGGGGAGAGGGGTGGGAGGATGGGTTAGCCTGGTGATGGGTATTGAAGAGGGCACGTTCTGTGTGGAGCACTGGGTGTTATGCACAAACAATGAATCATGGAACACTACACCAAAAACTAATGATGTAATGTATGGTGATTAACATAACAATAAAAAATTTAAAGGAAAAAAAAGAATAGCCTGTTTTTAAAAACTGGCAACTCATGTAGAAGACAAAGAGCTTATATCTGAATATATTGAGAAATTGTTAAAATTGATAAAGAAGACAGCAATCCAACAGAAAAGTAGGCAAAGATACGAGAGGATAAATAGCAGTACACAGAATAGTCCTTAAACCATTCATACATTCTTTCTCATGAAAAGTGTGATGGAAATTAAAACTACATTGAGATGTTATTTTTTTATTCATCATATGGTAATAATTGACAATTTGGACAACACAGGCAGTGTCATACATTGCTAGTGGGAATACAGAACTAGTACTCAGGGAAATTTGGCAACCATTTATCCTTTGTCTCACAGGCTTACCTCTAGGAATATATCGCACACATACATCTGCTCCCATATGAAGTAATAATATAGTTACAAGGTTATTCACTGAAGCTTTATTTTTAATAAAAGATTAGAAACAACATGAATGTCCATCACTACAAATTTGATGAAATAAAATATGTCACATCCCAGCAGGGGAATAATACATAGCTGTAAAAAAAGGAATGGTAAGACTCTTTTCTATTAATATGGAAAGATCTCCAGGATGTTCTTCCAAGTGAAAAAGAAAAAGCAAGAATATTACAGGTGACATTCTACTTTTTGTAAGAAAGGGAAGAAATAATACATATGTGTATTTGCTTATATAAACATTAAAGAATACACAAAACATGATGAACATGGCTCCCCACAAGGGGGTGGACAGTGGAGCAGACAGGGGCAGGTATAGAAGTGAGCCTTCTTAATTCATAGTGTGAATATATTGTTCCAATATTTAAAATATGTAAATGTGTTATCTGTTCAAAACAAATACAATATGAAATTTAAAGAAGATGCAACTCAAACCAAGGAAAATATTTATAACATGTGTCTCTCTAAGTGATGGTTTCTAAAGCCATTAATATAAAAGAGCTCTGATAGATTAACAAGAAAATTTCTATTTCATCTTAGAAAAAGACAGCTGAAAAGGGCCCAATATTGAGCCCCAGCCCCCTCACAGCAACAGTTTGCCAGATGTCCTGGGACTCAAGGGTCTGCAATCCCAGTGTTTCTTAAAGGGCCCTATATTTGGCTCCAGTTCCTCCCAACTGTAGCCCATCAGCAGTACTGCTAGAGACCCAGCAGGAGACACTCTCGTCTGTCCTCAGAGATCCTGAAATATTGACAGAACTGAAGAAAGAATAGATAGTAACACAATAATAGTAGAGGACTTCAATATCCCACTTTTAACACTGGATAAATCATCCAGACAGAATATACAGTATGAAGACAGTGACACGAAACACCATTGACCAAATGGACCTAACAGATATATACAGACCATTCCATCCAACAGCAGGGAAATATATATTCTTCCAAGTAAACAAAGAACATTCTCCAGATAGATCATAGTTTGGGTCACAAAAAAAGCCTTAACAAATTTAACAAGATTGATATCAAGTATTTTTTCTGAGCACAGTGGTATAAAACTAGAAATCAACAATGGGATGAAAATTGGAAAATTAACAGATATGTGGAAATTAAACAACACATTCCTGAACAATCAATAGGTCAAAGAATAAATCAAAAGGAAAATCAGAAAGTGTATTGAAACAAAGGTAAACCAAAATGCAAGACACCAAAACTTACATGTTATAGCAAAAACAGTGCTAAAGGAACTAGGAGGGGCACCTGGGTGGCTCAGTCAGTTAAGCATCTGCCTTTGGCTCAGGTCATAATTCCAGTGTCCTGGGGTCAAGCCCCGCATCAGGCTCCCTGCTCCATGGGGAGCCTGCTTCTATCTCTCCCTCTGCTTGCTGTTGCCCCTGCTTGTGCTCTCTCTCTCCCTCTCTCTGTCAAAAAAAAAGAAAGAAAGAAAAAGAAAGAAAGAAAGAAAGAAAGAAAGAAAGAAAGAAAGAAAGAAAGAAAGAAAGAAAAAGAAAGAAAGAAAGAAAGAAAGAAAGAAAGAAAGAAAGAAAGAAAGAAAGAAAGAAAGAAAGAAAAGAAAAGAAAGAAAGGAACTAGGGAAACTTAAGCAATAAATGCATAAATTAAAAAAAGAAAAAGATATCAAATAAACAACCTTACGTTATACCTCAAGGAACTAGTAAAAGAAGAATGAACTAAACCCAAAGTTAGTGAAAGGAACAAAATAATAAGGGTTTTTTTTTTTAAGATTTTATTTATTTGACAGAGAGAGAGAGAGCACAAGCAGGGGGAGCAGAAGAGGGAGAAGCAGGCTCCCTGCGGGGCTCGATCCCAGGACTCTGGGATCATGACCTGAGCCAAACGCAGTTGCTTAAACAACCGAGCCACACAAGCACCCTGAAAATAATAAAGATTTGAACAAAAATAAATGAAATAGAAAATAGAAAGACAATAAAAAAGTCAATGAAACTAAGAGTTGGTTTTTTAAAAGATCAACAAAATTGACAAACCTTTTAGCTAAAAGAGAGAGGAGACTCAAAAAAACAAAACTGTAAATGAAAGAGGAGACATTACAACTGACATCACAAAAATACAAAGGATCAGAAAAGGCTACCATGAATAATTACCCACCAAAAAATAGGATAACCTAGGAGAAATGGATAAATTCCTAGAAACATACAAACTACCAAGACTAAATCATGAAGAAAATCTGAACAGACTAATGACTAAGGAAACTGAGGCAGTAATCAACATCTCCTGACAAAGAAATCCCAGGAGCAGATGGTTTCACCTGTGAATTCTACCAAATATTTAAAGAATAATTAATGGCAGGGGCAGAGCAAGATGGCAGAGGAATAGGAGACCTGGATCTCATCTGGTCTCAGGAATTCAGGTGAATAGGGATCAAACCATTTTGAACACCTACAAACTCAACAGTGGATCGAAGAAAAGAATAGCAACAACTCTCTGAACAGAAAAGCAACCACTTACTAGAAAGTAGGACATGCGGAAAAGTGAATCCGAGGCGATATTCGGGAGGATAGACAGCGGGGGAGGGGGCCTCCGACCGTCGCTTCTGGCAAGTGACAGAGCCGCAGAGCACAAAATCGGAATTTTTAGAAGTCGGCTCTGTTGAGGGACGTCGCTCCAGTGGCTAAGCTGAGAGTGGAACCCTCGTGGGACAGTGTGGTCTCAGGACCCTTGGGGTCACAGAAAGACCAGGGGTGCCTGAGTGCGGCAGAGCTCCCAGGTATCGGAGCGGGGAAGCCGGATGCAGAGACGGAGCCAAGGCTCGGGCTTTCAGCTCGGGGTTGCCATAAACTGTGATCGGTGACAGTCGGGCCACTGCTCTTCCAGCAGGGACCCAACAAGCGGCAGAGCCAGGGAGACTCTCCTTCCTCCCCCGGGAGGAGCGGCACGGGAGCACACTGCAGGGATCTGCTGGGTTTGGAGACTCCACACGGGGTCGGGTGCCAGAGATAGAAATGCTCGGTCACAAACCAGTTGAGCACGGAGTGCAGCCGGAGACCGGGGACACAGGAGTGACTGACTGCTTTTCTCTGGGAGCGCACTGAGGAACGGGGCCCCGAGTTCTTGGCTCCTCGGGGAGAACATTGGGAGGCCACCATGTTCACTCTCATCCTCCAAAGCTGTACCGAGAGCCTAAAGGGAACAAAAGCTCTGGAGAGCAAAACCGAGCGGATTGCTTAGCCCGGACCAATAGGGCGGGGCAATTCCACCTCCTGCAAGGACATCTGGGAACCACGGCAACAGGCCCCTCCTCCAGAAGATCAGCACAAACAGCCAGCCAAGAACAAGTTTACCGATCTAGGAGAACAGGAGAACTCCAGCGCTAGGGGAATACTGCACATAGAATTCATGGCTTTTTTACCATGATTCATCAGTTTTTCAAAGCTAATTTTTTTAACTGTTTTTTTTTTTGAATTTTTCTTTTTCCCTTTTTCAACCAACATCTTAGCAACCCCTTTTTGAAAAAAAAATGATTTTTCCTTTTTAGAGTCATATTCTATCCCTTCATAGTTGATACACTATTTTTGGCATATATATACTTTGTTTCTCTTTAAAATTTTGAGATACAGTTTCTTCTAATGGATCAAAATATACCCTAAATCACTAGTGTATGGCTTTGTTCTACTCTCCTGCCTGATCACATTCTCTCCCTTTTTTTTTTTAAATCTTCTTCTTTTTTCAAACAACTTCTTATCTTATCAATTCCTTTTATAAAATCTTTTAGTTTTCATCTTTACAATCACCTTCCATCCCTTCATTGTATCAACCCTTATTTTGTACATATATAAGTCTTTCTTCCTTTAAAATTTTAGGAGGCACTTTCTTCTCACAGACCAAAATACACACAAAATCTAGTGTGTGGCACTGATCTATGCACTAGCCTGATCATATTTGATCATATTCTGTTTTTTTTTTTGTTTTGTTCTGTTTTTGTTTGTTTTTATATTTTTCATTTTCTTTTTTTCTCTTTCTTTTTTCTTTCTTTCCCTATCTTTTCCCCTGGTTTCAGGTCTTTTCTGAATTATTTAGAGTATATTTCTTGGGGACGTTGTTAACCTGTTAGCATTTCGTTCTCTCATTCATCTATTCTCCTCTGGACAAAATGACAAGATGAAAAAAATCACCTTAGCAAAAAGAACAAGAGGTAGTACCGTCTGCAAGGGATGAACTCAATACGGACATTAGTACGATGTTGGACCTAGCGTTCAGAATCATGATTTTAAGGATACTAGCTGGGCTTGAAAAAAGCATGGAAGTTATTAGAGACACCCTTCCTGGAGAAATAAAAAAACTAAAATCTAACCAAATCGAAATCAAAAAGGCTATTAATGAGATGCAATCAAAAATGGGGGCACTAACTGCTAGGATAAATGAGGCAGAAAAGAGAATTAGCAATATAGAAGATCAAATGATGGAAAATAAAGAAGCTGGGAAAAAGAGAGGGAAAAAACTATTGGATCACGAGGGCAGAATTCGAGAGATAAGGGATACCATAAGACTAAGCAAGATTAGAATAATTGGGATCCCAGAAGAAGAAGAAAGAGAGAAAGGGGCAGAAGGTATATTGGAGCAAATTATAGCAGAGAACCTCCCTAATGTGGGAAAGGAAACAGGCATCAAAATCCAGCAGGCACAGAGAACCCTTCTCAAAATCAAGAAAAATAGGTCAACACCCCGACATCTAATAATAAAACTTACGAGTCTCAGAGACAAAGACAAAATCTTGAAAGCAGCTCAGGGGAAGAGATATGTAACCTATAATGGTAGAAACATTAGACTGGCAACAGACCTATCCAAAGAGACCTGGCAGGCCAGAAAGGACTGGCATGATATCTTCAGAGCACTAAACGAGAAAAATATGCAGCCAAGAATACTATATCCAGCTAGGCTGTCACTGAAAATAGAAAGAAAGATAAAAAGGGTCCAGGACAAACAAAAACTAAAGGAATTTGCAAACACGAAACCAGCCCTCCAAGAAATATTGAAAGGGGTTCTCTAAGCAAAGAGAGAGCCTAAAAGCAGCATAGACCAGAAAGGAACACAGACAATATACAGTAACAGTCACCTTACAGGCAATACATTGGCACTAAATTCTTATCTTTCAATAGTTACCCTGAATGTAAATGGGCTAAATGCCCCAATCAAAAGACACAGGCTATAAGATTGGATTAAAAAACAAGACCCATCGATATGCTGTCTGCAAGAGACTCATTTTAGACCCAAAGACCCCCCACATTGAAAGTGAGGGGGTGGAAAACCATTTACCATGCTAATGGACACCAAAAGAAAGCTGGGGTGGCAATTCTTATATCAGACAAATTAGGTTTTAAAACAAAGACTGTAATAAGAGATGAAGAAGGACACTATATCCTACTTCAAGGGTCTATCCAACAGGAAGATCTAACAATTGTAAATATCTATGCCCCTAACATGGGAACAGCCCATTAATTGCCAATTATATAAGGCAATTAATAACACAAGAAAAGAAACACACTGACAACAATACAATAATACTGGGGGACTTTAACACCCCCCTGACTGAAATGGACAGATCATCTAAGCAGAAGATCAACAAGGAAATAAAGACTTTAAATGACACACTGGACCAAATAGACTTCACAGACATAATCAGAACATTTCATCCCAAAGCAACGGAATACACATTCTTCTCTTGTGCCCATGGAACATTCTCCAAAATAGATCACATCCTAGGTCACAAATCAGGTCTCAACCGGTACCAAAAATTGGGATTATTCCCTGCATATTTTCAGACCACAATGCTTTGAAACTAGAACTCAATCACAAGAGGAAAGTTGGAAAGAATTCAAATATATAAAGGCTGAGGAGAATCCTACTAAAGAATGAATGGGTCAACCAGGAAATTAAAGAAGAATTAAAAAAAATTTCAGGGAAACCAATGTAAATGAAAACACAACAGTTCAAAATCTTTGGGATAGAGCAAAGGCAGTCCTGAAAGGAGAGTATAGAGCAATTCAAGCCTTTCTCAAGAAACAAGAAAGGTCTCAAATACACTACCTAACCCTACACCTAAAGGAGCTAGAGAAAAAACAGTAAAGAAAGCCTAAACCCAGCAGGAGAAGAGAAATAATAAAGATCAGAGCAGAAATCAATGAAATAGAAACCGAAAGAACAGTAGAACAGATCAACAAAACTAGGAGCTGGTTCTTTGAAAGAATTAACAAGATTGATGAACCCCTGGCCAGACTTATCAAAAAAAAAAGAGAAATGACCCAAATCAACAAAATCATGAACGAAAGAGGAGAGATCACAACCAACAGCAAAGAAATACAAACAATTATAAGAACATATTATGAGCAACTCTATGCCAGCAAATTAGATAACCTGGAAGAAATGGACACATTCCTAGAGATGTATCAACTACCAAAACTGAGCCAGGAAGAAAGAGAAAACCTGAACAGACCTATAACCACTATGGAAATTGAAGCAGTCATCAAAAATCTCCCAAGAAACAAAAGCCCAGGGCCAGATGGCTTCCCAGGGGAATTCTACCAAACATTTCAAGAAGAATTAATACCTATTCTCCTGAAACTGTTCCAAAAAATAGAAATGGAAAGAAAATTCCCAAACTCGTTTTATGAGGCTACCATTAACTTGATCCCAAAACCAGACAAAGACCCCATCAAAATGAGAATTAAGGACCAATATCCTTGATGAACATGGATGCAAAAATTCTCACCAAAATGCTAGCCAATAGGATCCAATAGCACATTAAAAGGATTGTTCACCACGACCCAGTGGGATTTATCCCTGGGCTGGAAGGTTGGTTCAACATCTGCAAATCAATCAAAGTGATAAAATACATTAACAAAAGAAAGAACAAGAATCATATGATCCTCTCAATAGATGCAGAAAAAGCTTTGAAAAGTACAGCATCCTTTCTTGATCAAAACTCTTCAGAGTATAGGGATAGAGGGTACATACCTCAATATCATAAAAGCCATATGAAAAACCTACAACAAATAGCATTCTCAATGGGGAAAAGCTGAGAGCTTTCCCCCTAAGGTCAGGAACACGGCAGGGATGTCCACTATCACCACTCCTATTCAACATAGTATTAGAAGTCCTAGCCATAGCAATCAGAGAACAAAAAGAAATCAAAGGCATGCAAATCGGCAAAGAGGAAGTCAAACTCTCACTCTTTGCAGATGATATGATACTTTATGAGGAAAACCCAAAAGACTCCACCACAAACGTGTTAGAACTCATACAGGAATTTAGGCAAGTGGCAGGATATAAAATCAATGCACAGAAATCAGTGGCATTCCCATAAACTAACAACAAGACAGAAGAGAGACAAATTAAGGAGTCAATTACATTTAAATTGCACCCAAAACCACAAGATACCTAGGAATAAATCTAACCAAAGAGGCAAATGATCTGTACTCAGAAAACTATAAAATACTCATGAAAGAAATTGAGGAAGACACAAAGAAATGGAAAAATGTTCCATGCTCATGGATTGGAAGAACAAATATTGTGAAGATGTCAGTGCTACCTAGCGCAATCTACACATTCAATGCAATCCCCATCAAAATACCATCCACTTTTTTCAAAGAAATGGAACAAATAATCCTAAAATTTGTATGGAACCGGAAGAGACCCCGAATAACCAGAGGAATGTTGAAAAATTAAAGCAAAACTGGTGGCATCACAGTTCCAGACTTTCAGCTCTATTACAAAGCTGTCATCATCAAGACAGTATGGTATTGGCACAAAAGCAGACACATAGATCAATGGAACAGAATAGAGAGCCCAGAAATGGACCCTCAACTCTATGGTCAACTCATCTTCGACAAAGCAGGAAAGAATGTCTAATGGAAAAAAGACAGTCTCTTCAACAAATGGTGTTGGGAAAATTGGACAGCCACATGCAGAAGAATGAAACTGGACCATTTCCTTACACCACACACAAAAATGGACTCCAAATGGTTGAAAGACCTAAATGTGAGACAGGAGTCCATGAAATCCTAAAGGAGAACACAGGCAGTAACTTCTTCAACCTCAGCCACAGCAACTTCTTCCTAGAAACATTGCCAAAGGCAAGGGAAACAAGGGCAAAAATGAACTATTGGGACCTCATCAAGATAAAAAGCTTTTGAACAACAAAAGAAACAGTCAACAAAACCAAAAGACAACCAACAGAATGGGAGAAGATATTTGCAAATGACATGTCAGATCTAGCTAGTATCCAAAATCTATAAAGAATTTATCAAACTGAACACCCAAAGAACAAATAATTCAATCAAGAAATGGGTAGACGACATGAAAAGACATTTTTCCAAACAAGACATCCAAATGGCCAACAGACACATGAAAAAGGGCTCAGCATTGCTCAGCATCAGGGAAATCCAAATCAAAACCTCAATGAGATACCACGTCACACCAGTCAGAATGGCTAAAATTAACAAGTCAGGAAATGACAGATGTTGGCGGGGATGTGGAGAAAGGGGTACCCTCCTACACTGTTGATGGGAATGCAAGCTGGTGCAGCCCCTCTGGAAAACAGTATGGAGGTTCCTCAAAAAGTTGAAAATAGAGCTACCATACGACCCAGCAATTGCACTACTGGGTATTTACCCCAAAGATACAAATGTAGGGATCTGAAGGGATACGTCACCCCGATGTTTATAGCAGCAATGTCCACAATAGCCAAACTATGGAAAGAGCCAAGATGTCCATCGACAGATGAATGGATAAATAAAAGTCATATATATATATACAATGGAATATAATGCAGCCATCAAAAGGAATGAAATCTTGCCATTTGCAACGACATTGTTGGAACTGGAGGGTGTAATGTTGAGCGAAATATGTCAATCAAAGAAAGACATGTATCATATCACCTCACTGATATGAGGAATTCTTAATCTCAGGAAACAAACTGAGGGTTACTGGAGTGGTGGGGGGGGAGGGATGGGGTGGCTGGGTGATAGACATTGGGGAAGGTATGTTTTATGGTGAGTGCTATGAATTGTGCAAGACTGTTGAATCACAGAAATGTACCTCTGAAACAAATAATACAGTATATGTTAAAAAAAAAAGAAGATAGCACGAGAGGAAGAATGAAGGGGGAGATATCAGAGGAGGAGACGAACCATGAGCGACGATGGACTCTGAAAAACAAACTGAGGGTTCTAGAGGTGGGGGGGATGAGTTAGCCTGGTGATGGGTATTCAAGAGGGCCAGTTCTGCATGGAGCACTGGGTGTTATGCACAAACAATGAATCATGGAACACTTCATCAAAAACTAATGATGTAATGTATGGTGATTAACATAACAATAAAAAAGTTAAAAGAAAAAGAAGGCACATTCTGCATGGAGCACTGGGTGTTATACGCAAACAATGAATCATGGAACACTACACCAAAAACTAATGATGTAATGTATGGTGATTAACATAACATAATAAAAAAATTAAAAATAGAACTACCATATCATCCAGCAATTCCACTTCTGGGTATATATCTGAAGGAAATGAAATAACTATTTTTAAGGGATATCTGCAACCCCCTTGTTCATTGCAGTATTTATCTGTGTGTTCTTTGATGGATTAATGAATTAAAAAATGAGAATAATGGAACCTTATTCAGCCATAAGAAAGAAGGAAATCCTGCCATTTGCAACAACATGGTTGAAACTTGAGGGCATTATGCTAAATAAAGTAAGTCAGATAAAGAAAGACAAGTACTGTGTGATCTCATTTATATGTGAAATCTAAAAAAACTGAACTCACAGAAATGAGTAAATTAGTAGTTGTCAGTAGCTAGGGAGTGGGACAAATGAGTGATGGTGGTCAAAGGGTACAAACTTCTAGTTATAAGATGAATGAGTTCTGGGAACCTAATAATGTATGGCATAGTGACCACAGTTAACCATGTTGTAGTTTATACCGAAAAATTGTTAAGAGAGTAGATCTTAAATGTTCTTAACACACATACACAAAAAGGTAACAATGTGAGGTAATAAATGTGTTAACTAACCTTATTATGGTAATTATGATAATCATTTTACAATATATGCATATCAAACCATCACTCTGTACACCTTAAATTTACACTAATGTATGTCAAATATATTTTGATAAAGATAGAAATACAAAAAGAAAATGACAGCTGAAAAAAATAAACACATTTCACAAAATAGAAATAAAGACTTCTAAATACATAAATATATGCTCAAATTCACTCATAATAAAAGAAATGCATATAAAATAGAAATCAGATTCAGATTACACATTTCAAGTTTGATCTCTCACTAAAGCAGGAACTTAGGGCAGTCACAAATCTTGTGGATGGTTGGTGGGGTACTAGTGAAAACAGTTGTCTGGAGGGCAGATTGTCAAAATCTAACAAAACTTTAAATGTTCTATCCTTACAACCAGCAATTTTATTCTCAGATTTTTAGGTCATAAACATACATGTATACAGATATGTATGCACAGAGACATCCCTTGTAATATCATTTGGTGTAGCCAAAACAAAGAAGCTAGAGACATCTTAAAACGAAACTGAACAGTAACAAATTTTGATGCAAACACAGGAAAAATATTATGTAAACATTTAAAACAATGAGGTAGATCTCTCTGTGTTACAGGATATTTAAAACGTGCTGAAAAACAAAAGTGTGGACTATTGCATATAGTAGAAAATAGTAAATAGCAAATATATATATGTGTATATGTATGTATGTATCACAGGATATTTCTGGAAGATTATACAAAAATATAAAAAATATCTATTAGTAGTGATTAATTTGAGGGAATGAAACTGTCTAAAATGAAGTCTTACTTTGCAATGTATATATTTTTATGCTCTTTGAAAATTTTACCAATTGTCTATTACTTTCCAATAAATTAAACTACTTAAAATTACATAATTAAAAATAAAAGGAGATCCAGATGAACAATCCCATTCCTTAGAATGAATTTTTGGGTACAAGTCCCATAAGCAGTTCAGTTGGATCCTGGAAGAACTCGAATGTTTTCAGTTTGTTTTGTTTTATAAGGTGAGAAAGTTTTTAAAAAGGTGTGGGGGGATGGGGTAACTGGATGATGGGTACTAAGGAGGGCATGTGTTGTGATGAGCACTGGGTGTTATACACAAACAATGAACCATGGAACACTACATTAAAAACTAATGATGTACTGTATGGTGACTAACATAACATAATAAAAAAAAACTAATGATATACTATACAGTGGCTAAGTGAACATAATAAAAAATTAAATAAATATATAAAAAAATTAAAAGGTGTTATCCAGGCAACTAAATGCTCATACCTTATATATAATAGATCAGTGTTTTAGAAGGCATAACAAGCAAATAGATTAGCTGGGGATCTTGTTAAATGGATGTTCTGGTTCAGTGCGGACAAAGAATCTGCATTTCTGACTAGCCCCCAGGAGATGCTAAGGTTGCTGACCCCTGCACCGCACTTTGAATAGCAAAAAAATCATCCTCAGGAAAGTATAAATGAATCCCACCTTTTTGCAGTGTGTACTCAAGCTATTTTGTTCTCTCTCCACTAGTAAAATGGAGTCAAATCTCAGATGAGAAAGCTATCTCTTTCAGCAAACAGCAAACACTGGGTTAGATTTTCTATGTTGGCTTTTGGCTTCTACTCTGTCATCTGGCAAAATGGTTTCCAGATAAATTCTTTATCTTATTGCCCTGATCAGTGGGGATGTGCAGTTATCATTCTCTCCAAGTCCTGCTAATGATATGCAAAAAGCCATCCGTCATTTAAATTGCCAAAGACATGATTGAAGAATAGAGGTCCCTCTATGGAGGGGGAGAGCAAGAAACAATGAGAAAATTTTGATTGGAACCCAGCCAGGGTAGATTTGGGTAAAGAAGAGGCCCACCTCCTGCTTCTTGATTGGGTCTGGAAGATGGGAGTTCATGGGGAGGAGATATAACAGCATGGCCCCTAATTGCTCTGACTGATGAAGGCACAGTGATTGAGAGGAACATAATCTGTACACCACAAACTGCTCCCAACGTCGGAAGGCCTACCACAAACCCACTTTCTGGCTGCTTATAGTAAATCAATGTGGGCTGAGGTCCAAGATTTTCCTAATGGCTCTTTCTAAGGCCTTTGGGAATAATAGATGGGGAAATTACATCAGAATCTGTCAGGAGCCAGAGAACAGCTTTAGGTAGACTCTTCCCATCTGTGCATGTAGGAGGGCAAGTGAACACAACCTAAGAATATTGAAGCCAAAGGCACCCCTTTTTACCCTCTTCTCGATGACTCCACATATGGATGATCATAAAAGAACAGGACAAAGCTGTTGGGACCTGATGTGTTTATTTCCTCCTTCAAGGTGACCAGAGTTCCATGTTAGAGAATAGACATATTTAGATCATTGGGCTCTAAAAATTTTTTAACTGAGGATACAAATTAGAACTAATGCTTCGGGGAACACAACAACTTGGGTACAAAAATGGTCACTATGGCAACTTTTATAAGAATGAAAAAGATGGCAACTATGTAAATGGTCACTAATACGGCATTGACTAAAACAATTACAGTACATCAGACAATGGAGTATTAGGAGGTCATTAAAAATCAAGGTTGCAAATGGTTTTTATAAAAAAGCGACAAGCTTGTGGGGCAATTTTATTTTATTTTTTCTATATGTAAAATGGCAATGTATTTCTTCTCTAATCAGAAAGGATATATAAAATGTAAAGAATAATGCTAGAGTTGAGGAGCCAGATGAGAAGATGGTTATTGCAGGGGGCAGGAAAATGACCTTGTTTAGGGTAGGGATCAGATTAGATCAGTCTCAAAAGCCCCATCAGGGCTACAATCCTACCTTTCTGTATCTGAGTAGAAATACAGGATAATGTGACATTGTGTGTCAATTCCTGCCATAAACTGTAAAAAATAATGTATTCCACAAAGACAATAACCATTCCAAACTAATAATGTGCTAAATGCTACTTTTGGAAAGGGGAGGATAATTTTGCCCTGGGAGTGAAGCCAATGAACCCAGTCCAACTTTATTCATGTTTCACTGTGATTAGGACTGTTCTTCCTGCCCTCAGTATTCCAGAGGCTCTTTGATATTTACAAGCTTTAAATCTCTTTCTCCAAGCTGGCTTTTAGAGCCTGGCAAAGTCAGGCTTCCTTGTTCTTTCTGAAACCTTTAGGAAGTTGCTGGTCTTGTAGTTTTCTCTGAGTCAGAAAGTTCTTTTCTTTCTGGGCTGAAAACGTCCTGGAGTGGCAACAGGTTGATGGGTTGAAAAGAACTACAGCAGGACTAGAAATACAGGTGGTGGGCTAGAGGAGAACTCATGAATTCTCCTGTTCTGTAAGTTTGTTATAGGTTGAATTATGTTGCCCCAAAGATATGTTGAGTCCTTATCCGTGGTACTTGTATTTGGAAATAGGGTCTTTGCAGATGTAATCAAGTTACAATGAGGTCATTAGGGTGGGCCATTCATCCATATGATTGGTGTCCTTTGTTAAAAAAGAAAATTCAACCAAGTAAACTTGAAGATCTAATTGGTTTTATTAAATGATTCATGAATCTAGCAAGTAGAAGGGAGGTCCACTGAACTAAGAGAGAGAGAAGTTTTTTAAAGGCAGAGAGAGGCCATTAAAAAAAGAAAGCTATTTATTAGCAGAAAATGCATTATTTAGAAAAGGTTGCCCTCCTAAGGGGAGCAGACGGGGTCTATCAGTAAATTTCTTAGTATTGACCAGGAAATTCCATGTTACTGGTTAAAGGTTACATTTCCAGGGGGTTGAAACTATAGTAGATTAGATATTAAGTCTTGGTTTGCCGACTTGGTCTAAGTGGCGCCATTTTGAGCCTGTGCTTTTCTTTTAAATACCTTGTAAGATAAGATGGTCATGTGAAGACACAGACTTACAGGGAAAATATCCCGTGAAGACAGAAGCAGAAATTGAAATGATGCAATTGCAAGCCAAGGAATGCCAAGGACTGATAGCCCCACCAGAGCTAGGAAAAAAGCAAGGAAGGATTGATTGTCCCCTACAGGTTGCAGAGTGAACATGGTCCTGCTAACACCTAATTTGGGTCTTCTATCCATGAGAACTTTGAGAGAACAAAAATCTGTTGTTTTAAGTCCCCCCCACCTCCAGTTTGTATCACTTTGTTACTGCAGCCCTAGAAAAGTAATACAGAGTTCATGAAATATGTTGATCCAATGATAAAAATAATGACCACTTATTGAAAACAGGTTCTTTTGGAATGCCTGGGTGGCTTAGTCAGTTAAGCAACTGCCTTCAGCTCAGGTCCTGATCCCAGGGTCCTGGGATCAAGTGCCACATCAGGCTCCTTGCTTGGCAGGGAGCCTGCGTCTTCCTCTGCCTTCTGATCCCCCTGCTTGTACTCTCTCTCTCTCTCTGACAAATAAATAAAATCTTTAAAAAAAAAAGAAAATAGGTTCTTTCATATTTTTTAAATTTCCAGTCATTACAATAATCCCCAGCAGTGGATATTCTCACCTGTATTCACAAATGAGGAAACGGTAGCTCAGTTAGGCTAAGAAAATTTCCAGGTGGCCCAGTTAATATGTACAGAGATTTGAGCCTGATGTCTTGATAGCACCAAAGCCTGGAGGATGAGCCAAACTATATAAACAAAAATGTATCTATAGTTATATAAATGAATTCTCTGTATAATTTTCACATTTCTCTATAATAACGAACAAGTATAATATTATAGAATATTTGTTTTCTCTGGGCAAGTCACAGTTCTGCTGCCATTAAGTGGCAATTACCCGCAAAACTCTTTTGTCCTTCTGATCTCAAACTTGCCAAGTACCCTGACAGAACAATGCACTGCAATTTCCAAATCATTTTCAAAAAACCACCACCTGCAAAAAGGTTTAAGAGCTTACTGGAGAAAAGGGGAAATAAAATCATGAGTGTAACCTCAACTTCTTTACCAAATACATTTACTTACTTGCTGACACGAAGGACTGGATAAGGTATATGTGATTTCTAGAAATAAAACCATTAGGACAATAGGCTAATACTTGCATTCATAGATTCAAGAAATATTTCTGGCAGTCCTACAGTGTGCCAAGCAGTGAACACAATGAAGCCTGGGGTCTCAGTCAGCTTTTATTCTATTGTGCAGAAACAAACAAATATATGGTTTGACAGTTGGGATAGCATGATGGACAAAAGTTAAGCAGAAAAGGGGTTTTAAGGAGTTGGGGGGATGCTGCCATTTGCAATGAGTAATCTGAGAAAGGCTCTTTGGTTCAGGGATTTGGGTTTTTTACTGTGTGTTACCCTATAACACAGTGCATTAGGAAAAATTACTACAATGCATTTTTAAAAGTTCCCTTGAAGTCACTGCTGAGCTTTTGCTCATGTGCAAATCCTTTCCTTGGTGAACTTAATCCCCTGTTCTAAAGTAACATTCATTTTCCACCATTACAAATATAAAATACAGCTTTCACTTTTAGTAGATCATGATTCCCATGTGGAAAGTAGGTACTGTAACTAAAGGGCTCTGTGTGTTTTAATCATATATAGCTAGAAGCACATGCACACACCACCACAGTCATTCTATTCAAAATGTGTGGACTTGGTTAATAATCCCAGTTTCTTAGGTAGTACTTTACAAAAAATAATACATTTGCCATATCTGCTAAAGCAATGTCAGATATGGTGGCTCCAATTCTTATTCTACTGACTACTACAGAAACTACCCATTTTTAGCACTTCCTGGCTTCAGGGAAATAACATGCCATGGCAACACCAAGAGTGAGGGGTAGAAATCTTGGGCAGGCCTGGAAATGAGCCCAGAGCCAGACCCGCATGTAAGTAGGTAGAGTCTCAGCTTTCACCAAGATGAATTACCTAAAGGTCTCTCCCATTCTTCCACAGGGGTAATAGAATTTCCCAGTTTAGTTGTCACTTTTACACTAGGGCAGAATTTTTAGAAGTGTTTGAGGTTTTTAAGATGTGAATGGTTTTCCATGAAAAGTACTACAAAAATAGCAATAACAGCAAAAACTCAGAGCCAGAATCACCTAAGTTAGGAAGAATCTGGATTAAGTAAAGTTTTCAGCCCAAATGATCAGAGCCTTTAATAACTGAATGCTTACCGTGACTCTGAAAAGAAAAGGCAATATCCAGCATTTCCAAAAATTAGGTGATAGTACCTCTCATGAGAGAAAAGTTCCTGGGAACTCATTTCTGTAAAACATTTGGCTAATGCTTTCCAGAAAAGCACAATAATAGAATTATTTCCTGGCTGAAGCAAGACTTTGCATGTCATATCCCTTCTCACTCATTGTTAAACACATGGATGTCAGGCCATCAGCTAGCTTCAGCCTACGTCCATCCTTAGCAGATGGGACACAGGTCAGGAAAGCTTTGAGAGCTGGGGTTTAGTTGAGACATGGAAGACTGAGATACAGAATGTACTGGGAAGCTTGGGATGTACAATTCTAGGAAGGTTGGGGAGATGGCAGCATTAGACATTTGAGTAAGATGTTACAAGATTGGTTGAGATGGAGGGCAATAAAGTATATTTTTTTAAAAAAACTTATTATTAGCTAAAACCATGTTTAAAAGTAGCATGACATCCAAGGTCCCATTCTCCTCTCCCAGTCTACCTGTAGGATGGGCAGTGTCTACAGTTGGTCTGCTGCCATTTGATCCATGCGTGCAGTACTTCAGCTTCAAATTTATTTTCTGATTGAATAGGAATTCAGTATTATTTGTGAATTTACCCAAACCCAGAAATTTCCCCTGGTTTTAGGGGAAATATGTTGTTTTCCTTTCTCAGCATCTTTTCACCCCTCCCTCTGGAGAACAACCTCTTCCCCCAGTGTCAGTCCACATGGTTTAGGTAGGGTTATTGTTTGGACTTTCATAAAAGTAGCACATGAAGTAAACATTTGGGAACAGGTAGTTTATTTGGGAGGTGGTTCCAGGGGCAGGGTGAGGAGTGGGGAGTCAGAGACAGAAAAAGAGGAAATGTTTGTACAAACTCTACTATAGAGCTGGTTTCCACAGTGGGCAACTGGAACAAAATCCTACCCAGACCCTCTAAGAAACATTATAGAATACGCATAATAATTGTCTGAAAGCTGAGAGATGGGGACCACTATCCATGAATCCCATGTCCCATTGGTTGGGGGATGCAAGGGCATCATACTTGTACACACCTAGACTGCATTAAGCTCAAGCTGAGAGAGCCTCCATGGCTTTGGAATAATCTCTGATGGAGAAAAGGAGATATGGCAGGTGTCTGAATCCCTTAAATCTAGGGGTAGGTCTAGATTAATCTAAATTGATTGGCTATCACATCCTTAGGTTTACAGTGAAAACAGTGATTGGTTCAAAATGATCATTTACTCAATTATAGCCAATAACAGTGAGAAAATTTTTTCAACAGTTGAGGGAGAAAACAGTCCCTTTTCTCTATTGGACTTGGAAACTTGAGAATATAAGGCCTGGAGCACCACAATCCATTTGCAATCATGAGGGAATTGCCAGTACAAGGGAAATGGAGCCAGGAGAGGAAGAGAGACAAACTGGAACCTCAGGATATTACTTGAGCAGATGGAATTTGTAGTGCAGAAAGTCAGACTAACAGCCTGGAGTTTTAATTTTTGCAAGCCAATACATTTTCTATTTGTTAAGCCAGCTTGTGTTGGGTTTCCAATTGAAAGACTCTTGACTTGGGTGTTAAATAGAGTGTGGTACCAGACCAGCAGCATCAACATTACCTGGGAGCTTGTTAGAAATGCAGAATCTCACGCCCCAGGCCAGACCTGCTGATTCAGAGTCTCTGAGAGTAATGCTCAAGAACCTGTATTTTTAACTAGTCTTCCAGGTGATTCTCAGGCCTGCTAAACGCGAAGAACCACTGCCCTAACAGATGAATTAGGTTAACTTGCCAGAGGCCAAAACATCATCAGTAAAAAGAATTAAAAAAAAAAAAAAAAAAAAAAAAAACCTGCATCTAAAAACAGAACAAAACAAATTAAGGCAATTTTAAATGTGATTTGATATTTGGAGAAAGTTGCTTTCAAATGGACAAAATGTACCCAGAATCAAGAGCAATCACAGTAACTTTAAAAATTTCAGGGTGACCTGGAAGGGCACTGCAGAATAACTGCCATATATTTTTCATTTTTCCTTATTAAAATTTTAGATTTATCTGCACAGCTCTGCCTCATTAGAAAGCTTGAAGGCTGAAAAATGAAGACAAGAGCTTTAGATTTATTTCTTTGGTTTTTTACTTAGTCTGACCCAAACCAGACACAAGAACAATTACAGTGGATTTTTTTTTCTTTCCTTCATGGCAAGAGTGTCTGATGAAATTTCATTTATATCCTTGGGTTTGCTAATGCTACTAAACACGGTCAGACCTTGAACGGTACAAAATAACTATTTTCTATTGTCGGATTCTACAAAAATAATTACTCTGAGGAATTAATGGAGAGAAATAAATGCTGAATTTGATAATATTGTCCTCTAAAGCTACACAAGGAAACAAAACTTGGTGTATTGGCCAAACTCATGACTTCAGTCAAATCTTACTAATTTGGTATAATAGGAGGAAAGACCAATCGTCCATTAAGGGAAGCAGAAATTATAAGCATTTAAAAAGAAATAGAGATTTATTACTCCTATGTATGAGTCATACCCTGTTAACCAACTGTTTACAAGCAGAAGTCCAGCAAGATCCCTTTTAATTTCTCATTAAGACTTGCAAAATTCATCCATATGGGAAATAGTTGATTTCTGGCATTGCTTAAACAATGCCTCTCTCAAACATCATATTATAATTTGCCAAATTCTTTCATTGCTTTCAGGAGTTTCTAATTCCCATAGGAATTGTGTTTCCAGGGCTTTTAAAACCAGTTATTTAGAATTTCAGAATACCTTTTCCAGAGACACTATATCATAAAAAGAGATTAGTTCTCAGGTTGGTATAGAATGTCGTCCGCTCACAAAATCTTGTTTCCTTTCTCCTCTGGGCACATTCAACTAAACTACCTTTCCCAGTCTCCCTTGTTGTGGGGTGAGCTCATGTGGTCTGAGCAAGGTTATGTGACTGTTCTTTAAAAATATTTACCACACTATCCAGATCTTCTGCTCTCTCTTTTCCCTTGTCTGCTGATGAGGGCCAGTGGAGGACTCCAAGACCATAGGGCAGAAGTCTGCATACTACACCCTGTTTTTGTAAATAACATTATTGCCACACAGCGTTATGTCCATTTGTTTATGTGTTGTTTAGGGAAGCTTTGACAATACAATGGCAGCAGTTGCAATAGCATTGTATCACTCAGAAAGCTGAACATACGTACGATCTGGCCCTTTAAAAATAAAGTTCGCTATTTGCCAAAAACTTGGAACAACCGAGATGCCCAACAGTAGATTAATGAATAAATAAACTGGGGCACATCAAGGCAATGAAATAGTATTCATTGCTAAAAAGAAATGAGCTGGGGCACCTGGGTGGCTCAGATGGTTAAGCGTCTGCCTTCAGCTCAGGTCATGATCCCAGGGGCCTGGGATGGAGCCCCACGTCTGGGTCCTGGCTTGGCTGGGAGCCTGCTTCTCCCTCTCCCTCTGCCTCTCCCCTGCTCATGCTCTCTCTCTGTATCTCTCTGTCTCAAATGAATAAATAAATATCTTTTAAAAAATTAAAAAGAAATGAGCTATCAAGCCATGGAAAGACATGGGGGAATCTTAAATGCACATTACTAAGTGGAAGAAGCCAATCAGAAAGGCTACATACTATATAATTCCAACGATATGACATTCTGGAAAAGACAAAACCATGGAGATGGCAGAAAGATTAGGGGTTGCCAAGATTTTAGGGGAGGGTGGAGGAAGGGATGAATAGGTGGATCACAGAGGATTTTTAGGGCAGTGAAAACTATGACACTGTGAAGGTGGATACATATCATACATTTGTCTGAACCCATAGAATAGACATCAAGAGTGAATATAAACTGTGTAATAATATAATGTAATAATATATTATAATTTAATATATTCATAGTATATATTACGATTTAATAATAATATAATGTAACTGTGATGTGTTGGTATAGGTTCATCGATTATAACACCAGCGGGGGATGTTGTCAGTGGGGACAGCTGTGCATGTTGAGGGGACAGGGAGACTATGGAGTATCTCTGTACCTGCTGCTCAAGTTTTCTGTGAACCTAATACTGCTCTCAAAAGTAAAGTCTATAAATACAGATAGATAAGTAAAATCTATAAATACAGATAGATAATAGATGATAAATAAGTTTCCAACTTTTGTCTAAGGGATTGTGGAACCAGTAGATGAAAGGAGCCTGGGTTTCTGAACGACCTTGTGGACTAATGTCTTTTGCCACTCCACTCACGTGTGTTCAATTTTAATATAAGCTATAAATAAATTTACATTTTGTTAAATGTCAAGATTTGGGGGATAAGACCAGTTATAGATGCTGGTCTTTGTTACAGCACTTGAGTTAGGCTATTTGAAAAAGTGCAGCAGGATACCTCCCCAAAATTATTTTAGGGCTGATGACCCCTAAGTCATTCTGATGTCTTCTACAGCCGGTGAGTGATGCAGAGCCCCTTCGAGCTGTGCTGGAATGGAGGGTGTGGAGTGGGCTGCCCCCACAGAGTCTGGCCCTAAAGGAAGTAGCATCAACAGTAAAGGAGAAGATGGATGAGGTGTTGGTTATTCTTACATAGGGCTTCTTTACAAATCGCATTCATGAACTGTCAGCATTCTGTACTAAAAATATATCTATATCTTTGGATGAAGACCTGATTATAAACACCAAAACTGTGGATCTCGATTAAATAATATATTTTCTATGGAAATAGCCTCAGCAGTAGTTTGGGGTCCAGAAGAACTTCCTTTCATAAAATGGAGAAATACATTACTTTCCTCCTGTCCTCTGTAAAAAAAAAAAAGCTGTGTTTTTTCCAAGCCTTTATTTTTCAGTTCCCATGGGTTCAATTTGCCCCAAGAGCTCTGAAATGCTTAGATTTTATTTTATTATCTTTCCTGAAACACATTTGTCACATCTTTCTTGTATTTTGCTGATATTATAATTCCTCTGGAATGAATCTTAGCATCTCCAATGTTACACTGAGAGACTTGAGAGACAGGCTAGCCATTTGCTCTACATTAATAGGCAGAGAAGTTCTATCCTCAGGGTAGCTTTCTGAATGCTGACTATAATAACCAATGTTACTTACACAATAAAAAGTTTTATGTGAATTTTTTTATTGTCTCCCTCCTGGAAAATTATAGTTGTTGCTCATCTAGCAGATGTGTGAGGCCGCAGGCTGAGTGCATCTGCTTCCCCTTTGCATGGTCACTCTGGTCCCTACCCCAGCAGAGAGGCAAACTTCCCAAAGCTTCCTTGCAAATCAAATCAAGATAACGGGAGGGTTTTATAAACACATTTGTGACTCTGATCCCTTTTGTCTAAACTGACCTCTATCTTTTGTTCATGTATAGTTGCAGAGGATTCCCCCCTTTCCTCCTGTCTTACTATGGGTTTCCCCAGAGGCTGACCCTGAGTGAGAATTTCAGTGCAAGCAGGTTATCTCAGGGGTGACCCCAGAAAACACTGGTAGGGTTAAGGGGAAGTGAGACAGGGTGGGGGAAGGAAAGCAGTCAAAAAGGGGCATGTTATCAAGCCAGTCACCACTATAGACTCAAACCCATGGAGACTTCTAGAAGCCCATAGTAGAGCATGCAGAAAAATTCTCCCATTCAAAGGAAGGGGAGCTAATTCCCACCGGTCACAGATGGAGAGCTGCTTTTTGGTGGTGTCAGTTCCTGGGAACTTGAAGCTCATCACAAAGGTGAGCAAAGCCGGCTTCTTAGTCCTGAGAAAGCCCTCAGGCAAAGAAATGCAGATGGCAGGCTTTAAAAACTGACCTGCTGTGCACTGACGGACTAGGTAGGAGCATGGGATGTGGCAGGCACCCACAGCATCTGCTTTACTTCTGAGGAGGGATCAGTATCACCTCAGGCTTTTCCTCAGGTCTGAGTTAATAGGCAGTGTCTCTCAGATAAAACTATCCACTGGACAAAGGGCCTCCTTTGAAGGGCCTCCCCCCACGTTGATTTCTACCTCCCTCAAAAGTGGCTTTGCAAGTAACAGGGTTGGTGCCTAAATAATGTAGCTTCGGAGGGACTTGGAACGCTTAACTTTCTAGACTCCTTGCCAGCGTTGTGACACCTAAAATTCCAAAGTTCATCAGTTAAATTATAAATTCTCTGGGGGAACAGAAAGTGAATAAACAACTTAACCTTCTGCAGTGTGAATAAGCCATTGAAATAACTCTC
Organism: Eumetopias jubatus; assembly: GCF_037043125.1. NCBI lineage: Eukaryota > Metazoa > Chordata > Mammalia > Carnivora > Otariidae > Eumetopias > Eumetopias jubatus. The sequence continues at coordinate 102,620,115 of NW_028274815.1, forward strand.
TCCTAAGAGGTTTGATGTGAGGAGGTAGTGGATGAGAGGTGTGTTGGTGTATGTCGGGGGCACACGCAGTATATGTTGTGGGTATGCGGGTGGTCTGTGTATTGTATTGTGTGTTGAGAGTGTGTGTTTGGTTAAAAAGTTAATGGACATATTTCACTACTTAGCTGGACTCCAGAAATACTATTAGAATATGGTAAAAACCCTTAAAGAAGCAGGTAGCTCTTATATAAATTGATATCAATCAAAAATATCGACCATGCTGAATTGACTGATATTGTTTAGGGGATAGAAATCAGATGGCGTAAGCACTTTTTGCTATTGTGCATGCTTATAACTGGTGCAAGGCAAGGATTCACTGTTTGCTGGGGTGGGTGTAGAGAGAATATTTTCCATCCCTGACAGTGGTGATATTTTGAAAGCCAGAAATAGCTTTAAAAACCTGCCATCTGAACTTGGGGAAAGTAATAGGTTTTGATACAGAATGGACATGCTATGAATTTAGCAACCAACACACTAGGCTGCAGCCCCCCACTACCCCATCTCACAGGCCCTCCTTTACTGCAGGGCTTCTATTTGAGGGCAAAGAGCTCAGAGTCTGAGACATAACCCGACCCAGGTCTCCTCCTCAGAAATTCGTGCCTGCAGCTGTCCAAATGGAGCTGTTGTTTTTTCTTCAAAACCCGATTTTGCTTCCTATTCTCCAGCTGAGCTCAAACAAAGAGCAACAGATGACGTATTTCTATAAATGTAGCATGTTTGTTTTGTTGTGAATACATGCAGAGATCAAGAAAGTTAAGCCCAACTTTGCAAGGCCAGAGATGTTACCAAGAGAATGCCATTATGACCACCTGACAAAGAAAGAAAATGATGTTTGCCAAAGAAAGAAAACTCACAGTCCCCCACCCTTCAACATTTTATAGTCAAAGGGGGAAAGGCAAACCCTCAGGAAGGATTGCCCTTCTTTCTTTTTTTTTTTTTTTAAAAACATTAATTGGTGTTTTAATGGCCAGCAAACATCAACCATGACTGTTAGCATATGGATTGCCCTTCTTTCTAAGTGTCTTTGAAGCGGATGGACTTCAGTTTGATGCATAGTAAGGCAATTAGGATTGGTTTGTGTTTCATTATAAATCAACAGAAACAACCATTGTTTTTATTATTGATTGTGGCTACTTTGCCATTTTGAAACTATCCACAAATACTGTTTTGCTTATATTTTTTCCATTATCTTTGGAGATTTTCACAACGTCTCACTCTCACTCAGAAACGGATGTACTGGGCTGAAAAAATTAAATGTTTCTATTATTTACCGATATAATATTTATACAGTAGAAGCTCCCCCTCCAATTAATCATGCAATGTGAGTGTTTGATCTAGGGAGCCCCTCTGGGAAATAGAGGAGAAATAGATGAGTGAGGTCAGCGGGTATATGTGGCAGATAGGCAGGATGCATTTGACAGAGCATAAGAAAATATATTCAGGCACAACTGAGATACTGGGGAAGAAAAGACATTGTGCTTAGTGGTGGAGAGTGGGTAAGAGAGAGAAGTAGTATATCCTTCATACCAAAAAACTTCTCTATATATGATATAGGATTTGAATGATTACCATGTAGCAGGTGGAACTCTAGGTCCTGGGGAAACAGCAATAAATAACAAAATTAAAATATATATATTTCTGCCTTCAGGGAGCATATCTTTGAGGTGAAAGGTACAGTCAAATGCATAAACATATCTTAAGTAGAATATGTTATGGAAAAGGTTTTTAAAAAATAGAGGGATAAAGAGTAGGGGAAGAAATGAGCACGGCTTTAGATAGGGAGCTTGGGAAGACCTCACTGAAAAAGTGGCATTAGAGCAAAGACCCAAAGCAGGTGAGGGAGTAAACCTGATGTATAACCTGGACAAAAATGTTGGGGTGGTAGAAACAGGTCCTGAGGTGGGAGTATGCCTGTCAGGTTCAAGGAGCAACAAGGAGGCTCATATGGTTGGGTTGAGTAAATGTAGGGGAGAGTGGAAGGGGATTAGTGCATAGGAGTCAGGGGAGGCACAAAGCTGCCGAGTAGAGCTGAAGCAGTTGTGCAGTGTGTGCACTGCACAAGGACACAGGTTGAGGGACCAGGTTGGGTCTGTCATCCAGCCAGCCCTATACTTGTCAAAGTGTAAGCTCTGGTGCAGGGCTGCCCCTGACAAAGGGGATAAGAGCATTTTCATTCTCACAAAGGCACCAACCACTTAAGGTTTCAGTAAGTAGAACTGAGAAGCCCCAGAGCTGGAATTTTTTCAAAAATTTTTTGACTAAAGACATTCTGTAGGCTTCTAGACCATTGTGATGACATTGGTTTTAACTCTGGGGAGATGGAGGGTTTGAACACAGGTGTGGCATGATCTGACTTGTTTAACAGCAGCAATTTTCACCTCTGTTGAAGATAGACTGAAGGAGGAACATCATCAGATTCTTGGAAATCAGTCAGCAATCTATGAAACAAATCGATGCCAAGTATTTAGCCTGAACTGGAAGGATGGGATTTCCATTACTGAGATGGCAAGTCTCTGGAAGAGCAGAGCTGGGGACATATTAGGTTTGAGATGTTTATTAGCCATCCAGATAAAGAGTCAAGCAGGCACTTGAATGTATGAATTTGGAGTTCAAGGTGGAAGTTCAGACTACAGATATAAATTTGGAATCACTACTATACAGATGTTTTTAAAATAGAGAGACTGAATGAGGCCACACAGGGGGCAAGTGTAGATGGACAGAGAAGAGGTGTAAGTCCTGAGCCTTGTGATTCTCCCATATTAAGAGATCACAGAGATACAAGGAAATAAGTACAAGAGGCTGAGAAGGAACTGCAAATAAGTTAGGAGGAAAACCTTAAATGTGTGAAATCCTGGGAGCCAAATGAAAACAGAGAGGAGTGAGTGATCAGCTGTGCCTAACTGCCAAGGATCCACCATAGAGTTTAGCAATGCAGAGGTTGCTGGTGACATTGACAAGAGCAGTCTGACTTTGGTGGAGCAGTAGAGAAGAAGCCTCATTAGAGTGGGTTTAAAAGAGAATGAGAAGTGAGCAATTGGGGAGGTAGAGTATTAAACACTTTTGAAAGGAATTTAACTATAAAGGAAAGGGGAAAAAATGGGACAGTAGCAAGAGGGAGAAGTGGCTCAAGACTTGTTTCTCCGGAAGAAATAATGACATATTGGCATACTGAGGAGGAAGATCCCATAGAGAGAAAAAAAGCTGAGGAAGCAGGAGAGGGAGAAAATAATCCCCTCACACTTTTAAGTAAAGTATAAAGAGAGAGGATGTAGTACATAAGGGTACAGTTTAGCCTTGGTTGAAAACCAAGGGAATTCCACAGTAACAGAGGAGAAAATAGGAGGGATGGGCACAGATGCAAGTGAGTAGGTAAATGTGACGGTGGGAGTTTGTACAAGTTTTCTTCTGAAGGCTTCTATTTTCTCATCGAAACAGGAGATATATCATCAGGTGAAAGCAAAAATAAGGAAAGCTGTATTAAAGGCTTGAGAAGAGAAGAGAAAGCATGCAACTGTTGTCCAAGAGAGCAGGACAATAAATTTAGTAGGAAAGTAGGACATTATTGCCAGGCAACATTATAAGCCAGCTGTGCTCAGCTAAATGGGTACATAAGATAAATAGGTGGAGAATCTAATTTAATTATGGCTGGAGTTTTGCCAAGTGAATAGGTCAAAGCAAGAGAGAAACAAAGAGTATATCCAAGGGAGCAATCCTAATGATTAACTTTAGAATTGAAGACAGGCAAAGGCACCTCACAAGGACACTTGAGACAGTGAAAAGATGGTAGGAGCAAAGGACCATAGGTCCTGACCCAGGGGTTGAAGAATTGTCGAACACAATAACTGGAGAAAGGAGAGAAACGCTTGAAACTGAGATCATGAAAGACCTTCATTAGCCCTGATGCTAATGTCTGGGGTGTGGCCAACAGTGCGAATGGCTGAGGTGGGGAGGAAGACAAGATCATTGGAGGAAATAAGGTCAAGGAATCGACAGCATTGGAAGGATATCTATGTCAGTGTCTTTCAAATAAGAGTGTTATCACTCACCCGGGAGGAGGGGGTGAAAATGTGTTAGGGCATTTTTAAAAATACAATTTTTATTTTAGAAGAGTTTTAGATTTACATAAAAATTATGGAGTACCTAGTGTCTATATACCCCACACCCTGTCCTCCTATTATTAGTATCTTATATTAGTATGGTATATTTGTCACAATTAATGAACCAATATTGATAATTACTAACTAAATTCCACACTGTATTGATAGTTGATGAATTTTGACCTAACTTTCTTTTTTTCTTGTTCCAGGATCTCATCCAAGATGCCATATTACATTTAGTTGTTATATCTCCTTAGGCTTCTCTTGGCTGGGACAGTTTCTTGGATTTTTCTAATTTTTGCTGACTTTGACAGTTTTGAGGAATACCCATCAGGCATTTTGTAGAACATCCTTCAGTTGGGATTTGTCTGGTATTTTTATGATGAGACTAGGGTTCTGGGTTTTAGAGAGAAAGACCTACTTTATAGAGATGAAATCCACATCGTGTTATATCTTGCACACATGCTATCAACATGGCTGATCACAGTCGGTGTTGACCTTGATCATCCAACTGAGGTAGTGTTTGTCATGTTTCTTCACTACAAATTGATTCTTCTCTTTCCCTTTCTAGGCTCCACTCTTGGGAAGGAAGTCACTGCATGCAACCCACAATTCAGGAATGAGGAGTTATATTGGAGTGCAGAGTAGCTACATAAATTATTTGCCATTCTTCTGCATAAGAGATTTGTACATTTTCCTTCATTTGTTTATTTATTCAATTTTTAATTTACATCAGTATGGGCTTGTAGATATTTATTTTATACTTGGTGTTATAATCCAATACTACTTTGCTTATTGTGTTACTCAAATTGTTCCTGCCTTGCAAGCTCTTTCATTTGACTTCTGTGCCCCTCTGACATACTCCCATCCCTGTGGGGGTTTTTTGTTTGCTTTTAGTACTTACTTTCTAGTCTCACCATATGCTTGAGGTTCATCTTATATATTTCCTGTTCCAGGCCTAGAATAGTCATTTCTCCAAGGAGTTCTGGCTTCTTTTATTGGAGAATGGTATTAGAAATCAAGATCTGAGTGTTAGCTTTGCTCATTATTCCTGCAGTGTCGTTGCTTCTGGGCCTATCAGCTGACAAAGCATATGTGTGTATATAGATACACACATGTACACACACAAATATACATATATATACATACATGTACATACCTATATATGTGTATACACACATATATGTATACATACATGTATGTATATATCTATATACACACATACGTATATACACTTGTATATACACAAATGTGTATACACATATGTATACACATAGACACGCCCACATATATACACACATACACATATATGTATGGATACATATATCTACACAGATATACAAATAGACATATATATATACACATGCATACATATACCCATATCTATAAAAATTTCTATATGTAACGGTCTCTACCATATCTATAACAAGCTAAACATGAATTCATACTGATGTTTCTGACTCTAACTCGCATCACATTGATCATACTAGCCTCCTCCACTTGTTTATCTATGACCTCCTTCCCTGTTGGGGCATTTTCAAACCTGGAAGCATTACTGGCAATTAAAGGGCAGGATTCAAGGAAGTCAAATACCCTGCAACCCAAGAGACAGTTTCATGTAAGTGAAGAATTTCCTCCCCCTAAATAACACTGGTGCCCTACTGGGAAACACTGATTTGTGTGGACATCAACATCCCTAAGAATTCCAACAGGAATAGCATTGTATAGAGTGACAACAAATGACAAAAACTTCAAGAAATGAGGCGAGTGGCCTTTAGGTGTGTGAATGACTGCTTCAAGAATATGAAGTGAGAGCATATGAAATGAAGGACCTTACTGACATGTACTAGTTTGATTTTATTAGTGGCCCCAATTTTCCAGACCTCCCTATATTCATGTCTTTTCAAATGTGACCCTGCAGCTTCTCTTGTCGTCAGGTGCGGGATCTATTTCTTTGGCCAATTAGAATGCAGTAAAAGAGATGATGTACCAGTTCTGAGCCTGAGTCTCAAGAGTCTTTGGATATTTCTGCCCGTCTTCCTATGCCTCTGCCATTACCAAGAGAACATGCCCCAGCTGATGTTCCAGAGTGTGAAACACACAAGTCTCAGAGCAAAGTCATACAGCCAAAACCATCCTAGATCTGCCAACAGCAGCTGACCCCCAGGTATAAGATGAGTCCAGTCAAAACCAGAGGCAACTAACCAGCCACACTGGATGGCTTCCAATGATTCTGGTATTTATGCCCTTGTGAAATCTTTCCTTTGAATGTGGGCTGGACCTAGTGACTTGTTTCTAATAAATAGAATACAGCAATGTGTTGAAATGCCACTTCCCAAGATTAGGTTACAAAAGATTGATTTCTGTCTTGCCCTTCTTTTGCTCCTCTCCTGTGACCCTTGCTCTGGGGGGAAGCAAACTCTTGTGTTGTGAGGAGCCCTATGGAGAAGCCCATGCAGTAAAGCACTGATGTGTCCAGCAAGAATCTGAAGCCTGCCAACAGTCACAGGAGTAAGATTGGATGTAGATCAACCCCCAGTCAAGCCTTGAAACAACTGCAACCCTGGCCAACACGTTGATTGCATCCTGGGCTAGACCCAGAGCCAGAGGACCCCACTAAGCTGCACGAGATTCCTGACTCAGGGAAACTGTGGGAAGATAAATGTATATTGCTTTAAGCTGCTACGTTTTGGGAAAATTTGTTAGCACAGAAATAAATAACTAATACATCAGCCTAAACCAGTAATCTGAAGACCCAATAACTAAGTAAGTGCTCATTGCTTTAGGCCTCTGGTTTTGGAGGGAGCTTATTATGGAACATAGTTGTGGTGACAGACAAGTGGCAATAACATGAAATTCACACCTGGATATTTTAGGGAGTGGGGAGAGAGGATGGACTGGAGAGAGCAGTGAGGAGAATGACAGACAATGTCTTCACTTCCAGGCCTAGGGCTATGGAGAGAATATCAAATTTGTTGATTTCTGTATACAGATTTTGCAATTTCATTGTTTAATAACTTTGTCATGCATATAGAAATGGTACTTTTTAGATTAGAGAATCTTGTAAATCAAATGCTTAGGCTATTAATTATGACAGACCAGGAAAGGATAAATTTTCTTCTCACAGCTGAGATGCAATTCTGTTCTATCAGCTGATGTGCAATATTCAGAGGTGTGTTTTGTTTTGTTTTCTTTGGTTTATCATAACAGAAGACCAAAAGCATATTGTACAGTTGTGTAATGTAAGTATTCTACATTTGAGTTTGCTTTTTAAAATGTCACTTAGAAAGGTAATTATAGGTAGATAGAAACAAATGGAAATAATCTATAAGTACAGCAACATTTAAGGAAAACTTGAAATAGATCATAGGTAGGGAGACTAAATTAGAAGATAGGTAGGTAGGTAAATAGATGATATAGATGGATAGCTGAGAGAGAAATAGAGAGGGATCTTCTCCATCCACAAGTACACATATATTCAAAGAGTAAAGTTACTCCAAGTGTAGTAGATGCTACCCAGATGCCCTTTACTCAGCCAGTGTACCCATCCCCCAGCTGCAGAGTGTTTGCTGTTAATGAGCTTCAGGCTGCACAGTTCTTTGGAGACTGCTCTCTGCCATAAAGGAGCTGTCTCACTAGGGAGATTCTATATCACCACCCTTGGAGTGATCTGCAAGGATCCAAAGCCTCCAGCCCCTTGCCTCAAGGTGGGACCAACTCTGAGGTTTAAATTCATGATCTGGGGCTCTCTGTGTGATCAGGCCAAGGTTAACCTCCAAAGAAGACAATACGCTTGCTTAGCTTTTCCCTCTGCCTCCTCTGTTTCTCTGACTCTTCTCCTGAGAGTCTGCCCTCAATAAATCACATGCAGTGGAATTCCCATCTCAGGGTCTCCTTCCAGGGAAAATTACCAGAAGCTTTATATAAATCTTATTTTTTTCAGAAACTTAACTTTTCATTCTACTTCTTGAATAGTGGTGTCCCCAGGTGTGTGTGTGTAGGTGTGTCTGTGTTTCCCATGGGTGGTTTTGCCCAGGACAAAAATACCTGATACACTGTTCCTGAGTCTTGTTGGCTGGTTATACCACAATTCTGCACCAACCCTCAGTCCCAAAAGCTACCTTCCATTTGGTCTTGTCACGGACTGAAAGAGCTCAGTCAGCAGGAAAAGAGAGAGTCCTCAATTCATTTTGCAACATGGCTCTGCTACATTTGGAAGTTTCTCTGGAGCATCATGAGCGAGAAATGCCTGGAGTCTGAGCTTGGTGCTCAGGATACCAAGAGACAATTCACATATTATTTATGTGACATTTACCTCTGCATCCTACATCCTTCTGAGACAATGCATTCTTAAGATCAGAAGCATTGCCTGAAAGGCACTGGCAGGGAGAGAATTCTTAAAGGCACAATGTTCCCTTTATGTGCACTTCCTTCTTTTACTGGCCCTTTGATAATTAACTCGGTGAAAGAGGAGATAATGCAGACTCAGGGCTGATTGGAGTCTCTAGTACAGTTGTACTCACTTCCTGTATAAAGTAACATGAATTCTAAATGTCAGCATAAAGGTACTTTCTGTAGGGGGTAAATCTTTTGATTATTTCTACCACAAGGGTCTTGAGAGAACAAAGGAGTTTGTTTCCATGTGGAAAGGAAGAGAGAAGGAAATCTTGAGTATTTCATTTAAATGTCACATTATGATGGTGCATAGTCACATACATATGATACATGTGCCAATAGGGTTAATCAGCTGGCATTTTGTTAATTTAAGAATCCATGGCCATAGGGATGTCCACTATCACCACTGCTATTCAACATAGTATTAGAAGTCCTAGCCACAGCAATCAGACAACAAAAAGAAATCAAAGGCATCCAAATCGGCAAAGAGGAAGTCAAACTCTCACTCTTTGCAGATGATATGATACTGTATGTGGAAAACCCAAAAGACTCCACCCCAAAACTGCTAGAACTCATACAGGAATTCAGTAAAGTAGCAGGATATAAAATCAATGCACAGAAATCAGTGGCATTCCTATACACCAACAACAAGACAGAAGAGAGACAAATCAAGGAGTCGATCCCATTTACAATTGCACCTAAAACCATTAGATACCTAGGAATAAATCTAACCAAAGAGGCAAAGGATCTGTACTCAGAAAACTATAAAATACTCATGAAAGAAATTGAAGAAGACACAAAGAAATGGAAAAACGTTCCATGCTCATGGATTGGGAGAATCAACATTGTGAAGATGTCAATGCTACCTAGAGCAATCTACACATTCAATGCAATCCCCATCAAAATACCATCCACTTTTTTCAAAGAAATGGAACAAATAATCCTAAAATTTGTATGGAACCAGAAGAGACCCAGAATAGCCAGAGGAATACTGAAAAAGAAAAGCAAAGCTAGCGGCATCACAATTCCGGACTTCCAGCTCTATTACAAAGCTGTCATCATCAAGACAGTATGGTACTGGCACAAAAACAGACACATAGATCAATGGAACAGAATCGAGAGCCCAGAAATGGACCCTCAACTCTATGGTCAACTTATCTTTGACAAAGCAGGAAAGAATGTCCAATGGCAAAAAGACAGTCTCTTCAACAAATGGTGTTGGGAAAATTGGACAGCCACATGCAGAAGAATGAAACTGGACCATTTCCTTACACCACACACAAAAATAGACTCCAAATGGTTGAAAGACCTAAACGTGAGACAGGAGTCCATCAAAATCCTAAAGGAGAACACAGGTAGCAACCTTTTCGACCTTAGCCGCAGCAACTTCTTCCTAGAAACATCGCCAAAAGCACGGGAAGCCAGGGCAAAAATGAACTATTGGGATTTCATCAAGATAAAAAGCTTTTGCACAGCAAAAGAAACAGTCCACAAAACCAAAAGACAACCAACAGAATGGGAGAAAATATTTGCAAATGACATATCAGATAAAGGGCTAGTATCCAAAATCTATAAAGAACTTATCAAACTCAACACCCAAAGAACAAATAATCCAATCAAGAAATGGGCAGAAGACATGAACAGACATTTCTCCAAAGAAGACATCCAAATGGCCAACAGGCACATGAAAAAGTGCTCAACATCGCTCGGCATCAGGGAAATCCAAATCAAAACCTCAATGAGATACCACCTCACACCCGTCAGAATGGCTAAAATTAACAAGTCAGGGAACGACAGATGTTGGCGGGGATGTGGAGAAAGGGGAACCCTCCTACACTGTTGGTGGGAATGCAAGCTGGTGCAACCCCTCTGGAAAACAGTATGGAGGTTCCTCAAACAGTTGAAATTAGAGCTACCGTTCGATCCAGCAATTGCACTACTGGGTATTTACCACAAAGACACAAATGTAGGGACCCGAAGGGGTACGTGTACCCCAATGTTTATAGCGGCAATGTCCACCATAGCCAAACTGTGGAAAGAGCCAAGATGCCCATCGACAGATGAATGGATAAAGAAGATGTGGTATATATACACAATGGAATATTATGCAGCCATCAAAAGGAATGAGATCTTGCCATTTGCAACGACGTGGATGGAACTGGAGGGTGTTATGCTGAGTGAAATAAGTCAATCAGAGAAAGACATGTATCACATGACCTCACTGATATGAGGAATTCTTAATCTCAGGAAAGAAACTGAGTGTTACTGGAGTGGTTGGGGGTGGGAGGGATGGGGTGGCTGGGGTGATAGACATTGGGGAGGGTATGTGCTACGGTGAGCGCTGTGAATTGTGCAAGACTGTTGAATCACAGTTCTGTACTTCTGAAACAAATAACGCAACATATTTTAAGAAAAAAGAAAAAGAAGAAGATAACAGGAGAGGAAGAAAAGCGGAGTATGTCAGAGGGGGAGACGAACCATGAGAGATGATGGACTCTGAAAAACAAACTGAGGGTTCTAGAGGGGAGGGGGTTAGGGGGATGGGTTAGCCTGGTGATGGGTATTGAGGAGGGCACATTCTGCATGGAGCACTGGGTGTTATGAACAAACAATGAATCATGGAACACTGCACCAAAAACTAATGATGTAATATATGGTGATTAACATAACAATAAAAAATTAAAAAAAAAAAAAAAAGAATCCATGGCCATTTCCAATGGTAAACTGTGTGGATGTGATAATGGGGGCAAAGTTTCTGTAAAAGAAGACAAAAAGTAGGCTGAGTTTAAGAAAGTTTAGAGTAAGGTTGTGGTTGAGAAAGTCCACAAAGGGAACTGAAAACATATTGCTGGCTGACTCTATGTCAAGTGTTAAATCTTCTCTTCTCCTACATAAGCTCACATAATTCTAATTACAGCCCATGAAATAGGTAGCCAGTCAATCCCTATCTTACAGATGAAGATCAGAGTCGTATAGGGAGATTAAGGTAATATTTCCAAAGTCACAGAATTTGTGAGTGGGAGTCTAACTCCTAAGATCCTTACTCTTACTAAATGATGCTAAGAAGTTATTGAACAAGTCCAGTGGCAAGGCACAAAGGGCTGGGTGAGCCTGAGGAAGTCTTGCTATGCGGACTGTGGGGAGAAGGGGTAGCATTGGTAGTGGACCCCATAACTAAATGAAGACCACAAGTGTTTATAGCAGTTAAAAGCAGTCTATTGAAGTGAAGAACAGTGTAGCTTATTTCTCCACTTTGATGTGTGATCTTGTGCAAATTAATGGATTCTGAGCCTTGGTATTTTCATCCCTTGAGTAGGACAAATAAAACCTTACTTTTTAGGGTTATGATAAGGATTAAAGATGATATATGTGCAGGGTCTGATACATAGTAGATATAATAAATGATAACTAGTTAACTAGTTTGTTTGATTATCTGCTGAGCCTATTCTTTGGACAATATAGCCCTGGGCCCTATAGATTAAAAACCAGGCAAAGTAAATGACTCATCACTCAAGATAGTTCAATTGCAATCTCACTGAAAAGATGTATATTACAAGGGCAGAAAGAGAGCTTGTTAAAGGAAACCCCAGGTTATATTCCATACCTCATCAGAGAATATCTAAAGAAAAGGCCCTTCCCAAGGTTATTTTTCCCTTCATTCCCATACACACTCTATTCCAGTCATTATGAATAATGGTGAATTCTTTGCAATCCTACTGCTCTGATTCTATTGCCTGATCCCCTACCACGTCTGGGTTTGTCTGGATATCTCATGCTTCCCGTCTCAGCTTAGATATGATTCCTCTGAGAATCCTTCCTTGATGCAGTATATGCCTTCCCTATCTTATGCTACAACACCTTATATCTCCCTTATCAGAGCACTTATATCCCTGGATTGTAACTCCTCACTTACTTCCTTAACTGGAATAGAATTGGGGTTCCATATGGCCCAGTTTCTGAGTAATATTACTTAAACAAAACTGTTGAGAGCCACTTAAAACATAACTCTCTTTCAGAAATATTAGGGGTACCAGTGGGTGCATTTAAAGTAAAAATCTTTTAAAATATTTTCTGTAGCTATATCTCTTATTTTCTATATACTTTTCATGCCTGAGAGATGCTGAAAAAAACCAGGAACAACAAAAGCAAATCCAAGTTAGTGTCTTTGCTGTCTCTCTCTCTCTCTCTCTCTCCCTTCCCCAAAACTCTCTCCCAAACCTAGCCCAGCTGGTTTTTCTTCCCTCTCCCTTCATCTACAATATGGATCTTTATTGTGATAATCAACACAGCATTTTTACATTATTTGAATTTCTTTTGCTTTTGCTTTACTACGAGATGTAAAGGTGGCTGGTAAGCAAGAATTTTCATTTGGGGAAATGAGAGAGAGAGGAGGGAAGACATATTACACTTTTGTCTCCTCTTCTCTGTGTACTTAAATAGGCCCTGAGCACACTGAGGACAAGGATCAGGTCTTGTTAAATACTATATTCTGAGCATTTAGCATGGTGCCTAGTAAAGAATAAAATTTAGATACATGAACAAATGAATAAACACAAATGTGGGACTTCCTATAAATGTCACCAATTAGGCAAATTAGTCTGATTTTAAAGCCTGTGATCAGCAGCCTCTGTGCTTTCCTCTGAGCTGAGGGTACTCCTGAGGTGACTCCCTTCTCACGTTTAACAGAGTTAAATCATGTGGTGTGGTTAGGGTTGACATAGAGTAGTTCAAACTCCAAGTTCGTTCTTAAGAGATTTATCAAGTCTGAGATAAATAACCCTAAATGGCCCTCAGCTCTATTTTACTTAGTAGTGAGGTACTTAATATAAAGGAGATAAAATGACTCCAGGGTGGAGATTTTAATGTTTTCTGTTACAAAGTTTATTTGTAATCATAATATTTCTATCTTTTGTAAGTACTTTGGGATACTTCTTACATTTTATTGCAATCCAGAGGCTAATCAACATTACCTGTTGCTAAGAATTCACTTTTATTTGGCCTAAATCAGTAGGGAAATAGATATTTGCAAGACTGGGTAAAACCCATGGAAATACATAAATAAAATATTGCTTAAAAATAAAGATAAAGAGGGGTACCTGGCTGGCTCAGTCAGAAGAGCATGCAACTCTTCATCTTGGGGTTGTAAGTTCGAGCCTCATGTTGCATGTAGAGAGGAAATAAACAAATAAACAAACAAACTTAAAAAAAGAAAAATATAGTAAGCCCAGCAGAAGCCTTAAAATTAATTTTTGACTGCTTTATATATATAAAATATTATATAAATATATAAAATATTAATTTTGACTGCTTTATATATAGTGTGTGTGTATATATATATATATTATATGTGGGTGATATTGATTATGTGGATGATATGAGGATGATATGAGGATCACACTAATAATAGTAACTACTATATGACCAGGCAATATACACAACACTTTATGAGTACACATGGGTTCATCAAGGTTATAAGGTGAAAGAAAAACTGACACTGCTCATTCCTGGGAGCTCCACCAACTAGAGCAGCCACACAGTGGATATGGAGGGTTCCAATCTGGAAAGAATTGATGGAAACTACCCTGAAGGGGAACTAATAAAAGTTCAAGTCAGTGAAAAGCCTGGATCAGCTTGTGTATTGAGAGAAGAAGTATCTGGTCTTTCATTATACTCTTCATTGAGGAGAGAGAATAACTTTCCCATCAAGACTTGGAGGCCCACAGATTGGATGATGATGAGGGGGTTGTGGAATGTAGAACTAAAAGACCATCCAAAGAGAATGAATACAGCCTATTTATTCAGAACTTGCTTTAGCAAGAGGGTCAGACCTCATCCTTATGTTCAGCAGAGACTCAAATGCAGGCAAGGGAGGTACAAAGGGAAGGCTTCAGGTGTGCCGTGATTGGAGGCTATTGGTGTGGGGAAGTTGGCGTCAGGCTAACTAGAAGAGGGCATCTTTTGTGATTGGTTTAGGGAGCATATCTGGCTTATTCTTGTTGGTTCTGAGTTGAAAGCAGGGACCAAAAACAAGGAAGCTAGCAGTGATTGATCAGGATTGTTTCATGGTGACTGCTACAGAGACTGGTTTGGCTTCCATAACTAGTTGCTGCAGAGGTTGGAAGTCAGAGTTCTGTTGTCATATATAATTTGGCCTGGTCTATTTGTATATTCATTCTCTTTAGGGCTTCAAGCCACCTCAGATTACTGGTTGAGTTTCATTAGGACTGGTATGTCCATGTCATTGATGACCTGAAATACACACAGTGGTCTTGAATTTTTCCAAACACTGATCTGCCAATCATGAGCTTTGGAAAAGCACCAAAGTGGGAATTTTTTAACAGGAGTTCATATAGTAAGGGACAACTGATTTTGAAATACCATGATTGATAAGCATGTATTCACAGAGACCAGAATTTACTCAAGTCTGAGTATCAACATTTAGTTCAATCCCTGTCACTATTAGGTGCTTTATAAAGTTTAATAAATGTACTCAAAATTCTCAATCCACAGGGGGATCCTGACTTAATATTGATTCCATCTTCATTAGGTTGAGTCATGTGAAATCAACCTATTATTCAAACTAATATATGCAACATATTTATTTGTATAAATCCAACAGCATTATAGGGGTTTTTTTGTTGTTTGCTTTTGAATTCTCAAGGCCAGTGCTTAATAGTTTCTCATCAGCCTGACAAGAGTGGGCTTTGTGTTAGCAAATGTGACCATGTTTAGGGAAAATTTCCTATAGGATATTGTTTGGAATTTCTTACTTTTGAACAAAGAGGAACATACATTCCTTTAATTATGTTTTGATTTAATATATACTTTTTTGAGTAACCAAGGTGTGGATGATTTGCTCCTCGTAAGCAGACTTATTGAATATTCAAATTTGTTGTGTTTGCTTCATGATATCTCACCAAGCAAGAGAAAGCACTTTTATTATTATAATTAGATATGTGATTTTTCTTATTGGCATTTAATAATAGTTAAATACTAACAAATACTGCATGGGGTTTCCTTAGCTCAATGACAAAATCTCACACCTGATGTGAAAACACTGGAGGAGGCAGACCAGTGGCTGGCAGACCAAGATGCTTGGGAATGAGAGGAGGGGACTAAGGCAGGGATGAAACAGACCTGCTGTGATTACTATACATTGCCCTCCCTTTAGAAGATGCCTTGCAATCAAAACCTGCTCCTCCAACATCCCCCAATCAGGAAGCTCCTTAGAAAGCCCTGAAGACCAAAGTCATCATCCATTGTCACTGTCACCTCTAACACAGGCCCTCTTTATCCTGAGTAGACAATGTCCAGACCACTAGAATATGCCATCTTAGGACCATGTGGAAGACCATGTGGTAGAGTGAAAACTATTTGGACTCCGTCCTTGTTTCTTTCTTCTCCACTGTACTTGATGAAGTGGCTCTTGTGCTTTTTTAAGAGCTTGTTAAAAAGAGATATTAAAGAATGCCCAATTTGATCTAGCCTTAAGAGAGCTTGAGAAGAATTACAATACACTCTCTATATGCTATTTCCCTGCTATTAAATTCACTAGCCCATCCTTTTTATAAAAACTTGAGAGCAAAAGAATGATGTGAGAATCTTATTGCAATACAGGCTGTGATTCAGGAAGTCTGGTGGGTTTGAGACTCTGCATTTCTAACAAGCTCCCAGATGATGATAATGCTACTGGTCCAGGGCCTACACTTTCAGAAACAAGGCTATAGCCACCTCAGCATGTCTCAGTCAAGGGTCTACATGGTGGGGACTTTGATGCTGTTTGAATTCACTTCCAATTTATAGTCTGCTGTGTGGTCAGCTCAGGACAGGATCCTGAAACAAGGAAGCATGAGCTTTATCTCTTCTGTAACCCACCCTTCAGTCTACTTTGGTGGCCTCAGAGCCTTCATAATGTTCTCCAGCTACAAAATGCGCCCCCCCCAGTGTCCACATTAATGGTTCAGTGATTAATATCCTCTCTTCCATTCCCTCTCCTTTACTCCAGTGAAGAAAGGGAGGACAAGAATATGGCCACATCAAACCAATCCTTGTGACCCAAATGATGTATTATTTCTACAGGGTCTAATGCCCTCAGCCATTAACATGTACATGTACCATTAAGAAGACTTTTAAGAGAGAAACCTTATATCACACAGGAATGAATATTACCTTTCTATATTTAGCATTAGCACTCTATCTAGTACTAAGTTTGTAGTTCTTATAAACATTTTCTCAATGAACCCACAGGAATTTTAGGCATTAGGGAAGAAATGGCAATAGTAAGATGCTTGAGGGTTAAGTTGGACTTATGATTGGTTGCCCCATATGTCCCAACTGGCAAAGCAATATTAATCCAGTAGTAGTTTATACAATTATCTCTGATCCAGGCACTACTTCCCTAAAGATGATGAGACAATATGCGATTGTGGTTTCCATCATGAGGATCTTACCCTTGGTGAGGGGCACACAAAAATATTCCAATGGGATGAAAATACATTGAACTTTCCTGGTGGCCAGACCAGGCAACTTGGAGTTCACCTGAGTGGGCAATTGTAGGTGACAGTTACAACACAGGTAACTCACTCATTAAAGCCCACCTTACTATTTGCAAGTTGAACCAAATACAAAGAAAAGGCAACTGGCTGAGTGAAAGAATTTATGCTGTCACATGGAGTTTGTCCTAGGGTCCCACACCCACAGGATCATCAAAAAGATGGAGGCTTTCTCTAAACCAGCAAAGATTGCCAAACCAACTACCATTTTGAATTTCTTTCTGGTGGCCCCAGTAGCTGTCTTCTTCTTTCATTGATTTTTTTTTCTCATAAAGTAAAATAAATTGCTGTAGCTTTGCAGCAAAGGAACAATTTCTCTCTCCTTTCCAGAAACTGGTAGTAAATAAGACCATTGCTTTTTATACAATTTGTCCTATGTTTACCTTTCAGAATAGCACAGCACAGAATACTATTAAGAAAACTAACCAGAAGGGTGCCTGGGTGGCTCAGTTGTTAAGCATCTGCCTTCAGCTCAGGTCATGATCACAGGGTCCTGGGATCGAGCCCTGAATTGGGCTCCCTGCTCCGCGGGAAGCCTGCTTCTCCCTCTCCCACTCCCCCTGCTTGTGTTCCCTCTCTCACTGTGTCTCTCTCTGTCAAATAAATAAAATCTTAAAATGAAAAAAAAGAAAACTAACCAGAATCTGAATTTTTTTTCAATTTTTAATTTTTTTAAGTAGGCTTCACACCCAACACGGAGCTCAAACTCACAACCCTGAGATCAAGACCTGAGCTGAGACAAAGAGTCAGACGCTTCACTGACTGAGCCACCCAGGCACCCCCTGAATTTATTTTTTTTTTAATAACTCAGAGAGGACATGAGCAATTAGACATTTACTGGGAGAATTTTAGTGTGTCTTGTTTTTAACTGATTTCTAGACAAGATGGCATATTTTAAAAACTCACACAGAAAATGGGTATAGGACACACTTGTGTAACACTTTAAAACATATGAAGCACTTTTACAATTCTCAAAGCTTATTTTCCCTTCAGAATAATCCAATGATGAGTGCATTTTTTTATTCCCTTTTTCGTACATGAGGAAATGAGGACTCAGAGAGATTTAGAAACCCAAGGTCACACACATCTAGAAGGGAGGAACTTCAGACTCCAAATGCCATGCTCTTTTCTGATGTACCTTATTTATATCCTGTGCAGTGGTTTGGTCTCCTGAGCTGTAAAAGAAACCTGTTTAAATGTGGCTAAATAAAAAAGGATCAAAATTGCCTGAGTGATGCGGTTTAAGCCATCTGAAGACATTGTGCTCCAATCACTCTCTTTCATGTTTTGCCTGAACCCTGCCTGCTACCTGAATAAAAAATGATTAGAGCAGATTGCCACTAAAGAGAATGCTGCTTTCTATCCAGGCAGCAGGGCATGATAAAAGAGATCTTAAGGATTCTGGCAAATTAGAGCTACAAGTCTGCATTTTTTTAATTTTGTGAGCTGATATAAATCACAGGGACCTGTCAGGGAACATTCAGATGTACTGGGCAATCCAACTTCAGAGATAAGCGAAAAGTAAAAGCAGCTCCCTGCACATCATAATTAAAGAGCTAGTGTCTTCACCAATTTCAGCTCCTGTGGGATTTTCAACAGATTTTTTTTTTTTTTTTTGAGCTTAGAATAAAAGAGAATCCCAAACAATCACCCTTGAAGTTTTGTAATGGAATGATTTCTTGCAGTAGTGTGCAGGTCACTCAGCTCGTAAGTAAATCATCTGGGTCCTACACTTTGTTCTTCCTCTGTGGATGTCTGGTAAGTCACAGAATCACTCTGGGGCCTCAATTTCCTTACCTGGACGAAGAGTGACTTAATTGAACTATGAATTCTAACACTAACATTCTGGTGTTCTATGCAATTTCTCATTTCTAAATAGCCATCCACATGTGTATGACTTTCAACTTTAAATGGCCATTTTTAAGTAGTGTTCCTCAGACAGGGAGTCCCTTCAAATGACTGGCAGATGTCTGGGTTACAGATCAAATTAGTTCAGTGAAGCCAGTCCATGTAAAAAAAGGAAATGAAAACTGTGGTTAGCAGGGCAATTATGTTTTGTCTTGCTTCTGCCACCTTCTGTGTGTTGGTTCAAGACTGACATCCTCATAATATTCGTAGGTAGCTTTTCTTGGCATCCCTTGCTCTTCTGTATGAAGATCTCACCTGAACGTGTGCACTATAATCATTTATGAGCAGAATGATGCCTCACCCCAGTGGCCCCAGATTGAGAGCCATTGCATTTCATAGGGGACGTTCCAGTTCCAGCAACTAGATACAGAATTCATGGAATGCAAAGACTTCCCTGGCTCCCTCAGGTTATGACTATCACTTTGAGGGCCTTTACACATATTACTGAACATCTAATACTGAACATGCCATTCATGTCCACAAAACCTCCTACCTTCTTCACAGTAGACTGTAAGATCTTCAGGCCAGAGATAAGACTTTCTCCTCAAACAGTATAATTCAAACATACAATGAAAGTAAGGGAATGACACAAGCCAACAGCCATGTTCCCTCCAGCTTCATCTAAAATAGGTTTCGCCACATTCACTGATCTTTCCCTATTTTTTATTTTATTTTATTTTTTTAAAGATTTTATTTATTTATTTGACAGAGAGACACACAGTGAGAGAGGGAACACAAGCAGGGGGAGCGGGAGAGGGAGAAGCAGGCTTCCCATGGAGCAGGGAGCCCGATGTGGGGCTCGATCCCAGCACCCTGGGATCATGACCTGAGCCGAAGGCAGACGCTTAATGACTGAGCCACCCAGGCGCCCCTTCCCTATTTTTGTAAAGAAATAAAATCTTACGAAAATAATCAAAGTCCCATAACTGCTTCCTACTCTCTTCCCTCCCTCTTCAGAGATTGTTTTTTTGGTTTGTTTTTTGTTTTTTAACTGTCTTCCTTTTTTAAGATTTTATTTATTTATTTGACAGAGAGAGAGAGATACAGTGAGGGGGGGAACACAAGTAGGGGGAGTGGGAAAAGTGGGGGAAGAGCCAGTGGGAGAGGGAGAAGCAGGCTTCCTGCTGAGCAGGGAGCCCCATGTGGGGTTCGATCCCAGAACACTGGGATCATGACCTGAGCCAAAGGCAGACACTTAACAACTGAGCCACCCAGGAGCCCCTCTTCAAAGATTGTCAAGAGGATGAAGTTGGTGTGTCTCTCTCAGCCAGGTTTCCATATTTTATTACATATATGTGAATATCCATAAATAACATTACATGGTGTTTTTAAAATTCTTGTACCTGCTATGACATTGCAATTTTATTTAGCACTTAAAGTTGTGTTTTTAAGATTTATCTGCATAGTTATATGTTGATCTAACTTACTCATTTCAACTGCTGTATAGTATCATTATGGAAATATAATTCAATTCATGTTTCAATTTAGATTATTTAGATTATCAGATTTCAATTTATTTATTTAGATTTAGATTATTATCAACTTTTCTCTTTTAAAATTAATGTCCCCTGTTCCTATAAACTAGAGTTTCTCAATGGTGTGTATTTGAAAGGAGCACTAATTATCCCATTTTTTGTTTTTTTGTTTTTGTTTTTGTTTTTTAGAGAGAGAGAGAGAGAGGGTGGAAAGGGCAGGAGAGAGAATCTTAAGCAGGCTTCACGTTCATCCCAGAGCCTGACATGGGGCTCAGTCCCACAACCCTGAGATCATGACCTGAGCTGAAATCAAGAGTCAGATGCTTAATTGACTGAGTCACCCAGATGCCCTAATTATCTCATTTTATCTTTATTGTTAGTAATCTGCCTTTACATCAAGTATATAGAAATTCAAGCCTTGAAAACTGTGATACTTGAATAATTTTCCTCGGTAAATGTAAATTAAACCCTCCTTATGACCGTTCAGGCTATTTTCAGACCATCAGAGTTCCATTTTAACTATCGAAGACACATTTGTATTTGTATTTTTAGGTGCATAATTTAGGGAAAATAACTATGTGAAAAAGCACTAAAATATAAAAAGAAATGGAATACGTCTCACTCACCTTTATTCAACATTTTCTATCCCCAAAGAGTAGAAAAATACCTTATTTAGAGTCTTAATTTTAACATGTCAAAAATCCAAAACATTTACCTCTCAACACACTGTGCATTCACATAGTTCCCTTCAGTGCTGTTTGAAACCTAATTCATTTCTTATTATTTCCAATTTCTCCTTTTATTAAACACAGATTTTATGATTAGTGCCCTGGAAAATGCCAGAAGATATTTTTAAGAGATAGAGGAAAGTGCTATTATTTCTTCACTGAAATAACATTATAGGGTAACAACCCTGAAAGTGCCAGGATTTCAGCACTCAGGGCAAAATTACAGTAACCTAGCATTACATTGCTCTGGCTGGGGATGATTTATCTGTTTGTTCTGGCATATTACACACAGTGTAAATGGGGCCTGAACCTGCAGAAAGGAATATCTCAATGAAAAATAAAGCATCATTTTAAAATGCAAGGTGACATCCCAAATCAAGAAGAGTAATCCTAAAATATAGTCACTCAACACTTGCTAAAAATATTTATGAATCTATCCTCCCAGCAGACTCCATAAATCAGGGGACCATCTTGGCATTCTTTGTGGGGAACTTAGATAATAAACAAGAGGAACCATGGTGTTCAGCTCCTCTGGGGATTCCTCAAGAGTTATATGTGCTCTTCTTGTCCAGTTTTCCCATATATTCCTCATTACAAATAAGCAGCATTTACCTCCTAGAGGATAATTCCATAGGAGGTAAAAGAGAACAACGGTGTGATCCATTGTTGGTTTTTTTTTCAACACCCAGACCGTTATGCTAAAGAGGTAGGTTGCATAGTCAAAATCAATTCTGACTTCCACTTGTTGTAGCTTACATTCACATCTTTCATTTCCAAAACAAAGAAATAGAAATAGCCCTCTCAATATCTGCCTTAAGATAAATCTTTAAGGAAAAAAATGCTTTTCAGCAGGCTTATTAAATTTTTAGCTGTTGTATGCAATAAGATAAGAGTCAAAAGACAAAGCCCAGGAAATTAAAGGTATTCAAATTTCCCTTTGATTCTTAAAAAAAATTGGAGTGAATCAGAAAGAAGTCCCTCTTTTTGCTTCCCAAAATGCCATCATGGAGGACAGTCAGTGGATTAGAATGTTATTTTTGTTACATTGTGTTATTTCTCCAGTTCCAAAAAAACATAATCTTGGCAAATCATAAATGTTTTGAATTCACTACCAAAAAGGAAAAAAAAAAATGGAAAGGAAAAGAAAATCCACACCTACAACCCACAAAGCATAATAATTCATTGTTCCTCTTCTACTTTCACTCATTTTGGTTAGATTCTCCAGGGTTTGAAAACTACATTTCAATCTGAACAAGAGCTGCTGAAATCTCAGATGGACATTAAAGAAGTCAAAAGGTGCTAAAGCACCCTAACTCAATATAAGGTTTCTCAAGCTCCATTTAATTATCATGTAGAATACAGCCAAATAGTCTGGGTTTTGCTTGTTTGTTTGTTTGTTTTCAAAATTATTTGAATTTCCTGACAGGGATGCCATTTCAAAGAGCCTCTCACTGGGATAATTTGGGACAAGAATAAAGGGTGTATTTCATTCAAGCATCCTTTATTCACAAGAGCCTAGGAAATAGGCCAAGCAAATTAATATATCTTAGATAAAAATGTCTAGGACTTAATTTAAATACAGCCTAAATGATTAATTAATTAAATCATTAAATAGAGCTCATTTGATCTATTTTGCATGATAACATGCTTTGGAAATAGTCATTAGAAAATCATGTAAATGATGTTCAACCCAAGGGTGAGGTAGAATGGGGGTAATTAATGGCTAGAAAAAAATAAACTAGCATTTATTGAGTGCTTATTAAAAGCCACATACTCCTCTGTGTCCTTTACATGTATTACTATGTTTATTCCAAACAACAATACTACAACATAAATATTACTATTACCAGTGCTTTAAATGAGGAAAATGGAGGCAAAAAGAAGTTAAAGAACTTACTCAAGCTGCCATATTGGTAACTGGTGTAGTGGATTCACATAGGAACAACCTGGTTCCAGAGCCTGTGCTCTTAATCACCACACTGAGCAAAAGAAGGAGTCAAAATTAAATCAAGTATACTAGTAGGTTGTACTTACAGATTTAATATTTAATATTGCTCATTCAAGAACTTTCCTGAAGGTCTCTTCCAAGTAGTCATTTGCAATTTTGCTAGGATGAAGATATGAATGATGGTCACTCTCAGACTGGCAGATGGGAAGGAATTACATAGCAAGTTAGTGAGCCTAACCAAATATCCTCCTCCGTGGCTCTGAATTGGCATTCCATTCTTACCCACTGTCACTCATGCTACAAGTGAGTATGTACTTATAAAGTGATACAAAATGGATGATTTATTTTTAAAAAATGACCCGTAAAATAAAATACATCCTGATCTTGATAAAATTAAAATAAGGTTACATATCCAGGCCCAGAGTCTAAAATGTCTGCTTGGTGTTTGTTGACTTATCAAGAGAGAGATTGAGATGAAAAATTCAGTTTATTTTGAGACGTCATTGAAGGTTCTTAATCACATTGTGCAAGTAGAATGTTCAGCAATTAGAATCTGAATATATAGTACACTTCTTTGTAAACTGATGACAAAGAGAGTCAGGTGCTGCAGCCCTAGAATGAAACATAAAAGCTTTGTTCCAGAAAGGTTCTCAAACAGCAATAGCTAGAAAAGCTGAGAAGATGAAAAAGAAATGTTGACAGGCTCATTTCAAGGTCAAATTGGACCTTGATTTTAATAAATTTCAGAGACAGCTATATCACATTAAAAATACATTTCTCTCCCTTTTCTTTTTTTGTGGCTATTATTATGAAAAATGTAATTTTTTTTTTTTTTTCTTTTTGACCAGGTAATTATCTCTGATTGAGCTGGTGCTTGTTCATGAACTTCCCTGCTTTTCCTGGGGTGAGGGAGGTAAAACCTGATTCTGTATGAAATCATCCATCTTGTATCACTTTAGAAGTACTCACTCACCTGTAATGTGAGTGACAAAGAGGAAGGAAGGGAGGGAGGGAGGGGAGGAGGTGAGATTATAACAACTTTGATGTTATATGTATATGTATCTTAGAGCCCACATAAGCACAAAGCTAGTGCTGAGCATGTAAAGGTACTTAGCAATTTCTGGTGACCGACTTTCTGTTTCTGGATCCTCCTTTAAACAACGGTTTCTTTTGAACATCTCTACCACTCCTAACCTTCTTGCATTGTTACTGTAAGTGAAGAAAAACAAATATTTCAGTGTGTGCAGGGGAATGGGAGGAGCGGCTAAATTCTGCATCGGTTTGACAGGCAATTAACTAGCGAAAGAAAAAGCCCAAGAGAATGGATTGAGATAGAACAAGGCACCTTCCAGGAAGGGTAGCACAACTTCTATTCAAAATATAAACTGGATCTAAACACCAAGACATAAAGATGTGGAAGTGCTTACATGTATTTTTAAAATGTTTTTGAGAAAGATGAAGCGTTAGTTTCGCTTGCTGATAAGCTACAGTGTGAATTGCAAGTAACAGTTATTTCTCAACTTTCGCTCATGGATGTTAATATGCCAATCTCAGGATTTCAGGCTGTGTGTGTGTATGTGCACACGATAACACAATATATATGCATACACACATGCACACGTATGTACCTATATAGACACACAATATGTATATGTATGCATACACACATACACACACATACACACATACACACACATACACACATACACACACATACATACACACACATATATACACATACATATATATATATATTATATATATATAATTTCTTTCTCAAGAGAGGAGTGGGTATTATTTTCTATTTGCTGAGAAAGGCCCTGAGAACCTAGATGTGAAATTTAGTTCCCGTGCCAGTCTTAGGCTGGGCTACCCTCCAGTCCTCTCCTTACCTGTGCCCTGACTCAGTTCCCATGACAGCGCAGCTGTCCCTCACCTGCTATGTTTCTCAGGCTCCCACTGCTGCACTTTACTACGGGGTTCAGCCAATGGGAGACTTGGTGAGAGTTTGGAACATGGGAAGGAGGAAAGGAGGGTGTCTCTTATCTCTGGCTCCTGCTAGCAACAAGCCTAAAGGCCAGCATCCCCTAACTCTCTGAGGCCAAGGCATGCTGCAGGTCTCCTGCTCCCAGGTGGGACACCACTTTCCTCTTTGGCCCCTTTGTCCTCCAGTACCTGTGCAACCAATTCCCTGACCCTGAGTAAATTATTATAAAATATTATAAAAACAATTCTGTTTTCCTGACAAAATGTTGCCTGATCCAGATTTCACGAAGTTGGGTCCAATGCCACACCATTTGTAAAAAAAAAAAAAAAAAAAAAGTCTTTTGCTAAAAAACAAAAATACATATTAAACTACATATTCGTTTATCTTAAACTATATGTTATATTTTCAGCAGTGGCTTGTCTTTCTTTTAAAAAACCTATTCCAACCTATATTTTAATGTTTATCTGAGATTATCTTGTTAGCAAGTCTCACTTCAGATCGGGTTTGGGTGCATACAGAGAATAGTTTACTTATTCCTTGATTATGGCATTTGCCATAATTTATATTATAGTTTAATTTTCATTATCTTCTTCCATCCCTGAGTCTTAAATGGATTATAAATACTTAGAGGGCAGGAGGCACCAGGCCTAAATCTAATATTTAATCTCAAAAAGTAGAATAGAAACGTTCATGTAGTATATTATCACTAAGTGTTGGTAGAATTAATAGTGGTTAGGAAGAAATGACCAGCTTCTGGATGCATGGTTCTGGTTTTTATCAGGTCCTCATGAAGAATGAACTGTTTACATAAGAACTAATCCCCAATTCCTTCAGCTGGATGTGTATAATCTTTCTTGGTGATGCAAATTTAACTTGAGTTGTGTTGCTTGATAAAGCATATAATGTGTTCTGTAGAGATGGAAACTGCTGTTTTTTTATACAGAAACTCAGCACAGATTAAAAGCTCCAAGTCAGATACCAAGTCTAACACTGATGGCCTCAAGGCTTTTTGGTTTTGGTCTAACGTTTCTGCTTCAAATCGAGTTATTTCAGTTTATGTCATGATCTTAGTTTGGATTCCCCAGAAGCAGACCGTAAAACAAGGATCCAAGTACAGTGATAATTTATTAGGGAGGTGATCCCATGAAGCACACTGATAAGGACCAAGGAAGTGAGGCAGGGAGGGGAAGGGAGCCAACAGATGGTGTGTTAAACCAGGTACTACTGTGGGTGCCGGGGGCTCCATCCTGCTGGAGAACACTTAATGAGCCAGGGGGCAAGGAGTTGAGGTTTTCCCATCAAGTCTGGTCCATCCCTAGTTGAGGGCAGCTACCAGGGCTTTAACTCCATGGCTCATCTAGCCAATCCCATGCATAGGACACACATGCACCTCAGAGAAGACAAAGACTTTACACAGAGGGCTGCAGGTTCTTGCAGTGCAAAGCCATTGGTTATTACAGGAAGGTAAGTGGCAAGGAGAAATGGAATGGATACTGACAGCATCTTCTATAAAGATGGAAGATTATGTATATGTTCAACATTCAACACAATGTTTCATATATACTGAGTCTGTCTGTGTGTTTATGTGTAGAAATAGTGAGTAGGTGTACATTTTTTTCAACCTAAGATCTTCTATATTGAAAAGACAATGTAAGATGAGGAACATAGGTAATATCATCCTTCTCTGAATGTCCAAGGTCTTTTACGTGATTCTTTGAAAATACACTTGAGAATTGCTACCTTGTGTCACTGACTGAAATAAGCACACCTAAATGAGTTTCTTTCTACATAACCTGTGCTTCTATTTAATTTTTGTATATCCCACAGCACATGACACAATATTTTAAATATACCAGATGCTCAAATATTCAGTTGCTGGATGAAATGTGTAGTAGACTAGGCTGTTGTGTGGTAATTTACTTCCTTCCTTTTAACTGCAAGGGAGGGGTTACTTCTGTGCTCCGTTGATGTGGGGCTTGGCAATGAGACTTCCTCAGGCCACATCATGGGGAGGGTGTAGCTCCCACCACTTGATTTGGGCTTGGCTATGTGACTTTCTTTGCTCAATGGGATGTTAGTACGTGTGCTTAACATGTGCTTCATGGTTGGGGTTGGTCTCTCACAATTCTACATTTCTACATGAAAAGATCCTCCCTCAGGTAACTACTAGTTTAAGGAAAATGGGAAACTCCACTCTGCAGCTTTCAGCCAAACCCAAAGTCAATCCTTGATCAGCCTACCCCACAGATACATAACTAGAATAAATAACTGTTTTAAACACTGAACTTGGGGATTTTGTTACATGGCATTATTATGGTGATAGCTAACTGATATAGAAAGTAAGCAAGCAAATCCTTTAATACTGGAGTAGGACAATATCGGTTATAATAGAGTTACTTTTTGTAAAATATTAGACCTACAAATGCAGAAATTATTTTAATATGCTAATATTCTCCCAAAAAAAGTAATTGATTCAAACCTTTATAAATATGCAAAGTAATAAAAATGAGGTTAGAAAAGTAGTGAAAAACAACACAAACTAGAAATCCTTCTTTAATTGTAACAAAGAAGGTTAAACAACACACACATAGGATATACAAAAAATACAACATGAAACATTTTATTTAAGCCTAGCTTTTCAAGTCTCAAGTCCCATTTTATAATCTTACAGAGATCTTTGCTAATCACCCTATTTAATCCTGTCCCCATTTAACCCTTCTTATCATTATACATAACCCCATTCTCTCTTCTTTGTTAGCATTTGTTATATCCCAAAGTTCTCTTGCTTATTTATCTATCTATCTATCTATCTATCTATTTATTTATTTATTATCTGTGCTTTTCACTAGAGTGTAGTAGCCTTACTAAGATGAGGCCTTGTCGGGGCACCTGGGTGGCTCAGTTGGTTAAGCGACTGCCTTCGGCTCAGGTCATGATCCTGGAGTCCCGGGATCGAGTCCCGCATCAGGCTCCCTGCTCGGTGGGGAATCTGCTTCTCCCTCTGACCCTCTTCCCTCTCATGCTCTCTATCTCTCATTCTCTCTCTCTCTCAAATAAATAAAATCTTTAAAAAAAAAAAAAAAAGATGAGGCCTTGTCTATTTTTGTTATCTTTGTGTTCCAGCATCTAAAAATGGCATCAGGTACATGGTAGGTAGCCAATAAATGGCTATTTATAAAGTTGATGTCTAATAGCTACCAATAATAGGTACTACTTTCCATATATAAGTTATTCTGGAGGCATTTTTGCTAACTTCTAGTTTTGAATTTCTGCTCTTAATCAATTTAGTAAAAGCACCAACCTTCATAATAAGGTGTTGCTGATGCTTGGTTAAATAGGTCAAGCTGCATTACATTGAAGTTTTGAACAGAGGGTCTTTTTTGTGTGTGTGCTAAATTCTAGTGAAATGTGTGCACTGGTTTCAGATATCTGTGCTTCATTTTAGTGGAACTACACCAAAATGATGGGGAAATTACCCACAAGCACACTTAGGCTTTATTGGATTTTTCTGATCTTGTTATTCATATCCTCTGGCAGCTGGCTCCAAAACAAAAAAGGGAGCACTACATTCCAAATTGCATTTTTAAAATGTGAATATTGTGCTTGTTACTTTATGTTTTATGCATTGTTTGCAAATAGAAAATACGGTTACCTCATATTTTATGGATTTGCTTTGGAAAATGATCTCAAACTTCAACATTAGGAGCATAGAACTTAGCTCTAGCATTTTTGAATGCCTGATTTTTTTCCCATGCCATCTATTTTCTTAATAAAGAGGATAAGTTAAAGTTATTCCTTACCCTTTGGTCTCATTACTGTAAACTGGTGGGGACTAGACTTGAATTTTACATACTTAATAAATATGTATTTACTAATAAACTGGAAAAAAGCTCTGTATGGGCCCTGAATTCAAGAGGTACAACATTTTTGTTTAAAATATATCAAGGCAAATTTTGCCTACATGATGACATGTGAAAGGAATCTTGGGCAAAAATTACATATTGTCATATAATTGCAGATTTAGGGCCAAGTTGATCAAAATTTCTATCAGCAATGTGACTAAGCTAAAAGGGCCATTTTCAACTATGGGTAACACTTTATTTTGGAGTACAGTTTTCCTTTTTTGCTTATGTTACTGAAATCTTGGTACATCTTTTCAGTAGTAGCTTATCTTTCTATGATAGGTTAGTTCTATTGCTATAGGTTTCAACTAAAGTTGGAAGTGTATCTTTCTCTTTCCACCACATCTTATATTGTCCCCACTCTGCCTGTCACTGTTATATCCCCCATTTTCTTTCCTTTAAAAACACTTATTGTTCTCAGATATTTTTCTTGCTAATTTACTTGTTTGCCTTTTTTATTTTGTTACCTATATCTGCATTAGAATATAAATTCACAAAAGCAGGAATTTGTCTATATTTTCTTCTTTGTGTTTGCAACTTTGTGTTTGCAAAGTAATACCCAATAAAATGTGTGGAATTTTTACAACTCAACCATAAAAAGAAAAATAAACTCAATTTAAAATGGGCAAAAGTTTTGAATAGACAACTTTCCAAAGAAGATATACAAATGGCCAATAAGGACATCAAAAGATGTTCAAGATCATTAATCATTAAAGGAATGCAAATCAAAACCATCATATGATACCACTTCACATACACTAGAATGGCTATAATCAAAAGAACAGATAATAACAAGTGTTGAACAGGATTTGAATAAATTATAATCCTCTACATTATTGGTAGAAATGTAAGACAGTGCACCCATTTTGAAAAACAGTTCTTCAGTTCTTTAAAACTTTAATCATAGAATTAGCATATGACCTAGTATTTCCACTCCTAGGCGTATACTCAAGAGAACTAAGAATATGTATCCACACAAAAATTTGTACATGAATGTTCATAGCAGCATTATTCATAATGCCAAAAAGTCAAACAACTGAAATGTCCATCAATTGATGAGTGGATAAACAAAATGTGGTATATCCATAGGATGGAATATTATTTGGCCATAGAAAGGAAAGAAGTACTGATACATAGTACAACATGGATGACACTTGAACATATAATGTTAAGTGAAAGAAGCCAGACACAAAAAGTTACATATTGTATAATTCCATTCATATGAAATGTCTAGAATATGTAAATCCATAAATAAAGAAGGTAAATTAGTAGGTGCCAGAGGCTAGGGGAACAGAAGAATGGAATCCACTATTAAAGGGTATGGTAGCTTTTTTACAGATGATGAAAATGTTCTGGAATTAGAGAGTGATAATGATTGCAAGACTTTGTGAAATATTCTAAACAATACTAAATTATACACTTCAAAATAATGAATTTTATGAGATACCAATTACATCTCAATAATGAAAAATGTAAAATAAATTCAATAATAATAAGAACTGTTAGTAGGATGCTTTTATTCTAGGTATCATGCTAAGGGCTTTATACACAACATTAATTATTACTGCTATGCAACTCTAAAGGAAGACTATTATTGCACACATTTTGTAGAAATTAGTAGTTAGAATGATTAAATAACTTGTCCAAGGTCACAGAGCTAAGCACTGGTGGTACTGGGGATACTCGGAATAGAACCTAAGCAGCACATCTAGCTCCTGAGCTGGGGTGAGTGCATGTGCTGGAATACTACAGCCAGAAAGATGTATTTTTATTGTCATCATATTTATTGGGATATGTGCTTGCATTTTGCCTCAACTTTCCTGGAAAAGTAATTCTTTGAACTCTTTTGGGCTCATGAGGATAGTAAATATTTATAGAGTGATTGACAAATAAAAACAGCATAAAATAACTCAGTATATTTAGACCATGGTTTTTGAGGCAAACAAATTAATTGAAAAGTTTCAAAGATTTTCATGGAAGATTGGAGGAATGGAATAAAATGGTGAATTTGGGGAAATAAAATCTAGACAATTATAATAGCAATTTTCATTTTTATATTCAGGAATGCATTTACTTTGATAGAAACTATAAGACTCTGATTCCAGCATTGGTCTTTTTTTTTATTATGTTATATTAATCACCATACATTACATCATTAGCCTTCGATGCAGTGTTCCACGATTCATTGCGCACAACACCCAGTGCTCCATGCAGCACGTGCCCTCCCCCAACCCATGACCAGGCTAACTCATCCCCCTACTGCCATCTCCTCTAGAACCCCCAATTTGTTTCTCAGAGTCCATAGTTTCTCATGGTTCATCTTCCCCTCCGATTTCCCCCCCTTCATTCTTCCCTTCCTGCTATCTTCTTTTTTTTTAACATATAATGTATTACTTGTTTCAGAGGTACAGGTCTGTAATTCAACAGTCTAACACAATTCACAGCGCTCACCATAGCACATACCCTCCCCAATGTCTATCACCCAGCCACCCCATCCCTCTCACCCCCCACCACTCCAGCAATGCTCAGTTTGTTTCTTGAGATTAAGAATTTCTCATATCAGTGAGGTCATATGATACATGTCTTTCTCTGATTGACTTATTTCGCTCAGCATAACAGCCTGCAGTTCCATCCACGTCGTTGCAAATGGCAAGATTTCATTCCTTTTGATGGCAGCATAATATTCCATTATATATATATATATATATATATATACCACATCTTCTTATCCATTCATCTGTCAATAGACATCTTGGCTCTTTCCACAGTTTGGCTATTGTGGACATTGCTGCTATAAACATTGGGATGCACGTACCCCTTTGGATCCCTACACTTGTATCTTTAGGGTAAATACCCAGTAGTGCAATTGCTGGATCATAGGGTAGCTCTAGTTTCAAATTTTTGAGCAACTTCCATACTGTTTTCAAGAGTGACTGCACCAGCTTGCATTCGCACCAACAGTGTAAGAGTCTTCCCCTTTCTCCGCATCCCCACCAACATCTGTCGTTTCCTGACTTGTAATTTTAGCCATTCTGACTGGTGTGAGGTGGTATCTCATTGAGGTTTTGATTTCGATTTCCCTGATGCTGAGCGATGTTGAGCACTTTTTCATGTGTCTTTTGGCCATTTGGATG
The DNA here is from genome assembly GCF_037043125.1 of Eumetopias jubatus. Taxonomy (NCBI): domain Eukaryota; kingdom Metazoa; phylum Chordata; class Mammalia; order Carnivora; family Otariidae; genus Eumetopias; species Eumetopias jubatus. The sequence continues at coordinate 102,652,280 of NW_028274815.1, forward strand.
TCTTCTTTGGAAAAATGTCTGTTCATGTCTTCTGCCCATTTCTTGATTGGATCATTTGTTCTTTGGGTGTTGAGTTTAATAAATTCTTTATAGATTTTGGATACTAGCCCTTTATCTGATATCTCATTTGCAAATATCTTCTCCCATTCTGTCGATTGTCTTTGGTTTTGTTGATTATTTTTTTGCTGTGCAAAAGCTTTCTTTCCTGATGAAGTCCCAATAGTTCATTTTTGCCCTTGCTTTCCTTGCCTTTGGTGATGTTTCTAGGAAGAAGTTGCTGCAGCTGAGGTCGAAGAGGTTGCTGCCTGTGTTCTCCTTTAGGATTTTGATGGACTCCTGTCTCACATTTAGGCCTTTTCAGCCATTTGGAGTCTATTTTTGTGTGTGGTGTAAGGAAATGGTCCAGTTTCATTCTTTGCATGTGGCTGTCCAATTTTCCCAACAGCATTTTTTGGAGAGACTGTCTTTTTTCCATTGGACATTCTTTCGAGCTTTGTCAAAGATTAGTTGACCATAGAGTTGTGGGTCCATTTCTGGGCTCTCTATTCTGTTCCATTGATCTATGTGTCTGTTTTTGTGCCAGTACCATACTGTCTTCATGACGACAGTTTTGTAATAGAGCTGGAAGTCTGCAATTGTGATGCCGCCAGCTTTGCTTTTTCAACATTCCTCTGGCTATTTGGGGTCTTTTCTGGTTCCATGCAAATTTTAGGATTATTTGTTCCATTACTTTGAAAAAAGTGGAGGGTATTTGGATGGGGATTGCATTGAATGTGTAGATTGCTCTAGGTAGCATTGACATCTTCACAATATTTGTTCTTCCAATCCATGAGCATGGAACATTTTTCCATTTCTTTGTGTCTTCCTCAATTTCTTTCATGAGTATTTTATAGTTTTCTGAGTACAGATTCTTTGCCTCTTTGGTTAGACTTATTCTTAGGTACCTTGTGGTTTGGGATGCAATTGTAAATGGGATCGGCTGCTTAATTTCTCTTTCTTCTGTTTTGTTGGTGTATAGAAATGCCACTGGTTTCTGTGCATTGATTTTATATCCTGTCACTTGACTGAATTCCTGTATGAGTTCTAGCAGTTTTGGGGTGGAGTCTTTTGGATTTTCCACATAAAGTATCATATCATCTGCAAAGAGTGAGAGTTTGACTTCTTTGTTGATTCAGATGCCTTTGATTTCTTTTTGTTCTCTGATTGCTGTGGCTATGACTTCTAATACTATATTGAATAGCAGTGGTGATAGTAGACATCCCTGTTGGGTTCCTGACCTTAAGGGCAAAGCTCTCAGTTTTTCCCCATTGAGAATGATATTCGCTGTGGGTTTTTCACTGATGGCTTTTATGATATTGAGGTATGTACTCTCTATCCCTATACTCTGAAGAGTTTTGATCAAGAAACGATGCTGTATTTTGTCAAATGCTTTTTCTGCATCTGTTAAGAGGATCATATGGTTCTTGTTTTTTCTTTGATTAATGTATTGTATCACATTGATTGATTTGCAGATGTTGAACCAACCTTGCAGCCCAGGGATAAATCCCATGTGGTTGTGGTGAGTAATCCTTTTAATGTACTGTTGGATCCTATTGGCTAGTATTTTGGTGAGAATTTCTGCATCCACGTTCATCAAGGATATTGGTCTGTAACTCTCCTTTTTGATGGGGTCTTTGTCTGGTTTGGGGATCAAGGTAATGATAGCCTCATAAAAGGAGTTTGGAAGTTTTCCTTCCATTTCTATTTTTTGGAACAGTTTCAGAAGAATAGGTATTAATTCTTCTTGAAATGTTTGGTAGAATTCCCCTGGGAAGCCATCTGGCCCTGGACTTTTGTTTGTTGGGAGATTTTTAATGACTGCTTCAATTTCCTTAGTGGTTATAGGTCTGTTCAGGTTTTCTATTTCTTCCTGGTTCAGTTTTGGTAGTTGATACATCTCTAGGAATGCATCCATTTCTTCCAGATTATCTAATTTGCTGGTATATAGTTGCTCATAATATGTTCCTATAATTGTTTGTATTTCTTTGATGTTGGTTGTGATCTCTCCTCTTTCATTCATGATTTTATTGATTTCTGTCATTTTTCTTTTCTTTTTGATACGTCTGGCCAGGGGTTTATCAATCTTGTTAATTCTTTCGAAGAACCAGCTCCTAGTTTCATTGATCTGTTCTACTGTTCTTTTGGTTTCTATTTCTCCAGCATTGGTCTTGCAACCAATTAACTGAGCAACCAGTGCTTGGGTCACTCAACCTCTGGGCTTTAGTTTCTTGCTTTGTACCATAAAGAGGATAACTAAACTATCCCATAGTTCTGATAGAGCCTTATCACTCTATGATTGTAGGAACTGTGTACCTTAGAACAATAAATGCACCTCAGTTTCTTTTATATCTTTAGTTTTAGAAAAGAATCTGGGCTGAAGGTCCTCTCTGAAGATCACTTACAGCTTTTTCATGCTCTTCAGGAAACCCAACAGTATTTCCCAAATGCCAACCCCTTGCCCTGCAAGCTTCATGAACCAGAGAAACTGCCTACAAGGAGCTCAGGCTCATGTCCAGCGAAGTCTGTGCTCTGAAACCCAGTAGATGAAGTAAAAATCCTGGATGTCATTCTGGATCTTTCCTCATTCTCAGATTTAATGATAATAGAATCTCTGATGAGGTGGAAACATAAATGTTGGACGTATAGGAGAGAGACAATATTGAAATGTAGAGATTGAAGGTGATAAGGAAATTTGCATAAAGAATTCAGGTCTTTCTGGAAGGGGAGGAATCAAGAGTCCCTCACCCTCTTCTTTTAAGTTCAAAACCTTTAGAATGTGACTGGATAGAAAAAAAAAAATGGGCATGACAAAACCTCCAGATTCAATGAATGCAATGAGTCACCCATGATAAAAGCATCAGGAGATTACAAAACCAGGTGTAGTTTGAGGACAGCTGGTGTTCACCCCAGTTCCCCTCAGGTTCCTCTCACCCTCTCTGTGTTCCCATCCCTCAGTTCTATGGGCTGTTGCCTAAGGCTCACACCTGCAGACACCTGCAGGACTGTCCTTTGGCTACTGAAGCTTCTCTGCCCACATCACCAGCAGAGATTAGGAAGTGCCTGGTAGTTTACATCACCTGGAATGGACCTTGGTCAACAAGTAGGAAAGCCCAATTCCTTTGCCTTGAGTCAAGGAAAATTCTGGGATATAACTTAAACACTATAGTCCCTGTAGGATTAGGCTAAAACTGAGGCTTTGCCTGAAGCTGTATCCTTGCTTGGTTTCTTCCTTCTTCCCTGCTCTTCTCCCTTACACTTTTCCCCTAAATGCAATTTTTAAATAAATCATTTTCCCAGGAATCATCAATTCAGGGTCAGCTTCTCGGAACTTGACCTAGGATTTTGGTGTTGTACAAAAATGGTAACTCTGGTCTCCGAAGATGGCAGAGAATAGAGATTCTTCCATACCACTTTATGCGGGCATTCTGAAACCCTAAGGAAGAAACAATGTGATGGATTCTACATAAATTTAATGTTGGGAGCTCATGACAATTCTGTCAGGTATGTTCTTTGCTGAGCAAATTACCACTGGGGTTTGTGAAAGACTAAGAAAAAAAAATCATTGTAGCTTCAGCAGGGTTTTGCACCAATGGTTGTGATAGAGCAAGTACTCACATTGCTTTGGACACAACAGGGGATCACAGAAATGTGACAGAAGCTGCACCATGGAGGCAGGATAATCTTTCTTGACTAGGTTTCATCTGCAATCCCCAGGCCTCTGGTACTGGAGATAACACCAGTGGCATCACAGATCCTCCTAAACTAGATGATCCAACTTCTCATAATGGTACCATAGTCTTTCAAATTCAAATTCAAGCATGAGGATGCTCCCTAAAGATTCTTGGAGATATCAATCGATGAATGGAGACCTTAGCAACAAGTGTTAGACTTTCCATGAATGAGAGTGAGTTGGGGCTGAGATATTGCACTGAGTCATACTTCAAGCAGCAAAGCAGGGAAACACAATAACCAGTAAACTAATCACAAATCCATGCCAACACTGACTCGAGGAATCCATCCACATTTTTTCTCATTTCTCCACTTCTGTTTCTTCAGGAGGTCAGTTCATCATAATTGATCTGGATCAGTACAGCCATCTCGACCAACCTCTCTGCCTTTAGTTTTACTCCCTCTCAACCCATTTTCCGTACTGTAATTACAATGATCTCCTTACAACACTCTTAAGATCCTCCAATATCTTAAGACTCTCCCATGTCTCTCCATTATCTTCAGCATAAAGTTGAAACTCCATAGGATGGATTTGAAGCTCTTCCATCATCTGACTTCCCCAGGCACACCTCACATTCTCTCCTCCTGGCATGTTATGCCTCATCCATTCCTCACACATCCCTTTCTCTATTCTGGCTCATCCTCCCTACTGACTTGGTTTGAACAGTCCCCGAACAGTCCCGGTTCCTGCCATATAATTTTTACCTGCCTTCCCTCCTGCTTCACAGAGAGAATCCGGTATCCACCCACATTCTCTAGCAGGCACCCTAGGATTTCCTTCTGCTTTTGGATTCTGTACATCATTTTTGGTGTTGACATCCACATCACAGGGCAGATGAGAGAGAACAGGTTTGAGATGAGTGTTTCTCCTAACTCACACTGCTCAGAAGGCCATTCAGGATGAGATCAGCTGCTTGGTACACATATGTTCCTAGCTTTTACAATAGGTCCCTACACATTCTAAGTGATTGCAAGGAAAGGACCAAACATTTCCCATGCCACAGCTCTTTCCATCAACTGCATACATAAGCTTATATACTAGTGGAGTTGTAACAATACCAAGGCTGAACAGTGACTTTTTTGCTTCCTGCCCCAGCCCCCCTTGCAAAAACACCTCCCAGTTCTTTGGAGACTTACGGTTTCCATTACCTTTATTGGTTGTTGTTTATGATGATTATGGAATTGATGATAATGATTTGCCTGTAGCTAGTGGGGCATAGAAAAATCCATGCAGATTAAAGACCTCCAAGAGGTTTGCCTTACTTCTTTCCTTTCCCTAGTCCTTTTCTGCAGTATCGATCCTACCTTTATCCTCTTCACAAAGCCTTGCAATAACCGGGCTCCCTTCACCACTGGCTCTGGCTTTGTGGGGGGATTTATTATGAACTCTGGTTTAGAGACTTTAAATAGTCTATAATCTTGGCCAGGCTCAAGCTCAGCCAGTCCCAAAAGCCTGCTAAATGAAGCGTGACAAATGCATGCTCATTTAGTGGTGACTGGTGACAGCTGGGACGATGATGTATCTATCCTAACAGCAGAAGCAGGACATTTATTCAGTAATAGCCTTCATCGTCTCTCTCCTCCCAACCTCACAAAATCCCACTTCTCTGAGACAATTATTGGAGTAGTGGAACTTAAATCCCCATATTTCCAGAAGCACATACATAAAATCATCTTCAGGCATGGATATGACAAAGCCAGGGATGCAAGTTGGTGTCTTTGTTTCCCTGCCTGACAGAACAAGGCAGCATCACTGAGGTAGGACCCAGGGGAGCCCATTATCCCAGCCTGAAATGGCACACAAAACTGAGCATCCCATGCCTCCCAAGTTCATTACTGAAAAGATGAAAAACAGCATCTTTAGAATTATCATTTTTTTTTAATTGGCCTTATGAAATCATGTATCCTCTACCCCCTTCGGGTTGGCTTCTTAATGATTCCTGCTGACATTTGCCCTTGAAAATTGAAAAGACTTACTGTTAAAATACAAGAAGAAACCCTCCAAAAGTTAAATCAGGACACTCTGGTTCCCCCTTGCCCAGCAGTATGTACTGGTATCTCTTTGTGGTTTTAGTTTGTATTTCCCTAATGACTAATGATATTGAGTATCTTTTCATGTGCTTGTTGGTCATTTGCATATCTTCTTTAGTGAAATCTCTATTTAAATTTTTGCCCATATTTTATTAGGTTGTGCATCTTCTTATTGAGTTGCAAGGGGTTTTTATGTATTCCGGATACAAGTCCTTTGTCTGATAATATGTGTTGGAAGTATTTCTTCACTCTGTGGCTTGCCTAGTTTTCTTAAACACCTTTTAAAGAGCTTTTTAGAAAAAAAAATTGATGCAGTCCAATTTATCCAGTTTTTCTCTAATGGTTCATGCTTTTTATGTTGTAAGCAATCTTTGCTCAGCCAAAAATCAAAGATCATTTCCTGTTTTATTCTCAAAGTTTTATAATTTTAAGTTTACCCTATGACAATGATCTATTTTGAGTTACTTTTTTATTGATGCTATATACATATAGCATCAATAATGGCCAAGTTTCATTTTTTTCCTACGAATATCTAGTTAATTCAGCATCATTTGTTAAAATGACTTTCCTTTGCCCATTTAATTGTGTTGGAAATTTTGTCATAAAGCAATTGACCATATAGATGTAATTTATATTTTGTTCCATTCCATTCCACATTTTCACTATTACCAATGTGTCTTATTCACTGATGTTTGGAATATAGCCAGGCTGGATTTTGAAACTTCCCTTGACATCATGATTGCTTCTCCTTGGCTATATATCTCTATATCTATCTATCTATCTATCTATCTATCTCTATCTCCTGATATTTTCACTATCTTCTCTAACTCTGTCCAGCCTTACCAGGGTCTATGATCTCCCTGCCTCAAATATCAAAATGTGAGCTTCTACTAGTCCATTTTCTGAGAGACCTGTTGTATACGAGGGTAAGGTTAACTGTAATTATGTCTGATAATGACTTTTCCTTCTCTGTTGACACAATTTTCTAATCTAGGACCTTTAAAAGGTACTGTCATAATACAAAGATTTTGCTTTCTTGATGGTAACTTCAGACACCATAATAGGTTTCCTATAATAAAGGCCACACTTTGAGATTAAGTGTGCCATTTGGCATCCCTTAAGCCAATGTTCCTCAAATGATGGTACTTATACCACTGGTGACATGAGAGAGGCTTTCAGATTATACCTATATATTGTTTTTAAATATTAATAATTATATGTGTACTTGACTAGGTATTTAGAATGTAGCAACCCCAAAATATAGTTTCATACAGTATTGCTTAACAAAAGTATAATTGATTTATAAAAATTAGTTAATGTAGGGGCACCCGGGTGGCTCAGTCATTAAGCGTCTGCCTTCAGCTCAGGTCATGATCCCAGGACTCTGGGATCGAGCCCCACATCCGGCTCCCTGCTCAGTGGGGAGCCTGCTTCTCCCTCTCCCTCTGCCTGCTGCTTGTGTTCCCTCTCTCGCTGTCTCTGTCAAATAAATAAATAAAATTAAAAAAACAGTTAATGTAAAGAAAAATACTGATCAGATCATTTGATAATAATAATATATATATATATCATATATATACCAAAATGATGTGAATGGGACTGACCTCACAGAACAGAGGAAACTGGCCAGATATCTTCCTGGAGTTTTGTAAATAATCTGACCTACTTCATTTTTATTCTTTCTCAGTCTGGTCATGTATAAGAGCCAGCGGATCCTTCAAAGAGCTACTGTCCACAATGTAGTACTAGCTAATCTTTTTGTGTCATACCTAATGTGTATTTCCTTACCTTCCTTTCCTTACCTTTTGTTTTTTTCTAGCCCAGTTCTGATAGGGTAAACACTACCACCTCTTTTATGGTGTAAGCCAACTCACTTACTCTTTCTGCTTCCTTTCTACCCTTCCTTTAGCATACTAGTTTGCCATTCATGAAAACTCTTCCTGGATCATTAAATTATATGGAAAGAGGGTTCCCCCATGCAGAGTGCTTTTAAAGTTAAACGAAAAGCTCCATTAAATGTCTTCTTATCTTTGTAAGCTCGAGGCAGAAAAAGTTCTTTTTTACTCATTATAGCGATTATTTTCTTCCTGCCCTTAAATATATCTGGAGATTTCAAATCATGAAAGAAATTTAGCTATCAAAACTGCCATAATATAAAAATAATTTAAATCCAAACCAAATCAACTAAAAAATGATGGATAAAACTGCTTTGAAAAGTCTATGTCATGCTCTAGTCCTAGCAATCTTTATTTCCTTGAAAAGACGGATCTTCTACATCATTAAATTTTTATTCCCATCACTCCTGGGTTGTTTGGCCTACGGGAATCTTTCATTGCTCATATTACACTTTTTAAATTTTTAAAAATTGTATTGAGGTGTATCGTGCATGCAGTAAGATGCACAAACCTTAGGTGCACCACCTGATGAAATGTTCCATATGCCTACTCTTGGGCAATCATCACACAGTTAAAGACATAGAAAATTCTCGGCAGCCTAAAATGCTCTCTCTTGTCCTCTCCCACGCAATACCCTCCACAAAATACCCATTGGTCTGGCAGCTATTACCACAGATTCATTTGCTTCCCTTCCTGATTCATATAAATGGGCTAATACCATCGATACACTTCCACAGATGGCTTATTTTCCTGAATGTTATGTCTGTGAGTGCAACACATACTTCTGCCTAGACGCGCTGTCTGTTCTTTTCCATTGCTATTTAATATTCCATTGGTGAATATATCATTATATGATTTACCCATGGTATTGATGAGTGTTAGGGTCTTTTTAATTGTTGGCAACTATAAATTATATTGAAATGAGCATTCTTTTACATATATCTTGGTGGACATATGTACTCATTTCTATTTGGTATATACTTAGGAGTGGTACAGAGTAAAACAAATGTTTAATGTAATTGAAACTGCCAATTAATTTTCCAAAAAATTGTGGTGACTGTTGGACAACTGTGTGAATAGAATTAAAAAGCACTGAATAATGTAATTTAAGTAGTAGATTGTATGGTATATGAATTACACCTCTGTAAAAATTGGCATCCTTTATATTTCTATTAGGCAAAACTGTTTTTTATTTCACTTTTTACCTGTCTCACCTAGAATTGATTGTGTGTGTGTGTGTATGGAGTGAGTTAGGAATCAAACTATTGTTTTTCATATGGATTATGAATAGACACAGAACCACTATAGAACAGATAGCCATTTTCCTACCTCACTGCAATGGCACATTTATTGGAAGATTATAGTTTTTGGCTGTTGTGCATCTGTTTCAAAATACTCTCACACAATATACTCTTTTTAATTTTTTTAAGATTTTAATTATTTATTTGACAGAGAGAGACATAGTGAGAGAGGGAACACAAGCAGGGGGAGTGGGAGAGGGAGAAGCAGGCTTCCCGCTGAGCAGGGAGCCCGATGCGGGGCTGGATTCCAGGACCCTGGGATCATGACCTAAGCTGAAGGCAGACGCTTAACAACTGAGCCACCCAGGCACCCCACACAATATACTCTTTTTAAAAAGTGTCTTATTTTTCCAATGAAGAAAATAATGTGTGTATGTACTACAAAATTTTAAAAAGGGAGATATGAAGAAAAGTAAAATTATATAGAAATCCACTCAGATATCATATTAAGATGTTTTATTTATTTCTGCCTTTTTTTCTGATATTTCCCTGTATTGATAGATAGAACTGAGATGTAACATAAAATGTTTTATGTTCTTTTCCCAATTAATTTAATATTTTATGTGTTTTCCTAAATCATTATATATTCTTTGAAAACTCTTAATGAGTGTAGCTTCATCTAAAAACATATGCTAATCTATTTTCTTATTATGAAAATCTAAAATAGTATTTTTTAAATACCTAGGAATAAACTTAACCAAAGAGGTGAAAGACCTGTACTCTGAAAACTCTAAAACATTAATGAAAGAAATGAAGAGGACACAAAAATGGAAAGACATTCCATGCTCATGGATTGAAAGAACAAATATTGTTAAAATGTCTATACTACCCAAAGCAATCTACATATTTAATTCAATTCCTATCAAAACACTAACAGCATTTTTCACAGAACTACAACAAACAATCCTAAAATTTGTATGAACCACAAAAGACCCTGGATACCCAAAGCTATCTTGAAAAAGAAAAACAAAACTGGAGGTCTCACAATTCCAGACCTCAAGTTATATTACAAAGCCACAGTAATCAAAACAGTATGATACTGACACAAGAACAGACAAATAGATCAGTGGAACAGAATAGAAATTCCAGAAATAAATGCACAATTATATGGTCAATTAATCTTCAACAAAGGAGGAAAGAATATGCAATGGAAAAAGGACAGTCTCTTTAGCAGATGGTGTTGGGAAAACTGGACAGCTACATGCAAAGGAATGAAACTGGACCACTTTCTTACATCATACACAAAGATAAACTTGAAATGGGTTAGAGATCTAAATGTGAGACCTGAAACCATAAAAATCCTTGAAGAGAACACAGACAGTAATTTCTCTGAAAATGGACCTAGTAACATTTTTCTATATGTCTCCCCAGGCAAGGGAAATAAAAGCAAAAATAAACTATTGGGACTGCATCAGAATAAAAGCCTTCTGCACAGCAAAGAAAACAGCCAACAAAACTAAAAGGCAACCTACTGAATAGGAGAAGATATTTGCAAATCACAATTCTGATAAAGGGTTAGTATCCAAAATATATAAAGAACTGATACAACTCAACACCCAAAAAAGAAATAATCCAACATAAAAATGGGCAGAAGAGAGAGGGTGGAGCAAGATGGCAGAGGAGTAGGAGACCTGGATTTCGTCTGGTCTCAGGAATTCAGCTGGATAGGGATCAAACCATTCTGAAAACCTACGAACTCAACAGGAGATCGAAGAAAAGAATAGCAACAATTCTCTGAACAGAAAAGCGACCACTTTCTGGAAGGGAGGACGTGTGGAGAAGTGAATCCGAGGTGATATTCGGGAGGATAGATGGCAGAGGAGGGGGCCTCCGTCAGCCACTCTGGCAAGTGATAGAGCTGCAGAGCACAAAATCGGAGTTTTGAAAGTTGAAACTTCAACTTTCAGAAGTTGGCTCCACTGAGGGATGTCGCTCCAGTGGCTAAGCGGGGGGGGGGGGGGGGGGGGGATGGAATCCTCACGGGACAGTGTGGTCTCAGGACCCTCAGGGTCACAAAAAGACCAGGGGTGCCTGAGTGCGACAGAGTTCCTGGGTATCAGATCAGGGAAGCCGGCTGCAGAGATGGAGATGAGGTGCGGGCTCTCACCTCGGGGTTGCCATGAACTGTGATCGTTGACACACTCATGCCACTGCTCCTCCAGCAGGGACCCAACAAGCGGCAGATCTGGGGAAACTCCCCTTACTCCCTCGGGAGGAGCGGCACGGGAGCACACCGCAGGGATCTGCTGGGTTTCGAGACTCCACACCGAGTCGGTGCCAGAGATAGAAATGCTCGGTCACAGGCCAGGTGAGCACAGAGTGCGGCCAGAGACCAGGGAGACGGGAGTGACTGACTGCTTTTCTCTGGGGGCACACGGAGGAGCGGGGCCCTGAGTTCTCAGCTTCTGCAGGGCGGAGCATCAGAGGCCACCATTTTCACTCTCATCCTCCAAAGCTGTATGGAAAGCTTGCAGGGAACAAAAGCTCCCAAGAGGAAACCTGAGCATATTACTTAGTTCAGACTGACAAGGGCAGGGCATTCCAACTCCAGCAAAGAACTCTGGGAACCACGGCAACAGGCCCCTCCCCCAGAAGATTAGCAAGAACAGCCAGCCAAGACCAAGTTTACCAATCAATGAGAACGGCAGAACTCCAGCGCTAGGGGAATACTGCACATAGAATTCATGGCTTTTTAAAAAAGATTCTGTAGTCTTCCAAAGTTATTTTTATAACTGTCTTTTTTTTGAATTTCTTTTTCCCTTTTTCACCCAAAAACTTAACAACCCCTTTTTTAAAAAAAACATTTTTATTTTTCATTTTTAGAGTAATATTCTATCCCTTTATAATAGTTACCCTTATTTTTGGCATATATATATATATAAGTTGTTCTCTCTTTAAAATTTTGAGATACAGTTCCTTCTAACAGATCAAAATATACCCTAAATCTCTAGTGTATGGCTTTGTTCTAGTCTCCTGCCTGATGACATTCTCTCCCCCTTTTTATTTCTTTTTTTTAAATCCTCTTCTTTCTTTTTTCAAACTTCTTATCTTATCAATTCCTTTTATAAAATTTTTATAATTTTCACATTTACATTCATATTCCATCCTTTCATTGTATCAACCCTTATTTTGTACATATATGTCTTTCTTTTTTAAAATTTTGGGAAGCAGTTTCTTCTAAAAGACCAAAATACACCCAAAATCTAGTGTGTGGCACTGATCTATGCACCAGTCTGATCATAATTGATCATATTCTGGTTTATTTTGTTTTGTTCTCTTTTGGTTTGTTTTTATCTTTTCCTTTTTTTCTCTCTCTTTCTTTTTTCTTTCTTTTCCCCGGGTTTCAGGTCTTTTCTGATTTCTTTAGACTATAATTTCTGGGGACGTTGTCACCTTGTTAGCATTTTGTTTTCTCATTCATCTCTTCTCCTCTGGACAAAATGACAAGATGGAAAAAATCACCTCAACAGAAAGAACAAGCGGTAGTACCGTCTGCCAGGGACCTACTCAATACAGACATTAGTACGATCTCGGACATAGAGTTAGGAATCATGATTTTAAAGATACTAGCTGGGCTTGAAAAAAGCATGGAAGTTATTAGAGAAACCCTTTCTGGAGAAATAAAAGAACTAAAATCTAACCAAGTTGAAATCAAAAAGGCTATTAATGAGGTACAATAAAAAATGGGGGCACTAACTGCTAAGATAAAAGGGGCAGAAGAGGGAATCAGCGATATAGAAGACCAAATGATGGAAAATAAAGAAGCTGAGAAAAAGAGAGATAAACAACTACTGGATCACGAGGGCAGAATTCAAGAGATAAGCGATACCATAAGACGAAACAACATTAGAATAATTGGGATCCCAGAAGAAGAAGAAAGAGAGAGGGGCAGAAGGTATACCGGAGCAAATTATAACAGAGAACTTCCCTAATGTGGGGAAGGAAACAGGCATCATAATCCAGGAGGCACAGAGAATGCCCCTCAAAATCAATAAAAATAGGCCAACACCCCAACATCTAATAGTAAAACTTATGAGTCTCAAAGACAAAGAGAAAATCCTGAAAGGAGCTCAGGAGAAGAGATATGTAACCTCTAATGGTAGACACATTACATTGGCAACAGACCTATCCACAGAGACCTGGCAGGCCAGAAAGGACTGGCATGATATATTCAAAGCATTAAATGAGAAAAATATGCAGCCAAGAATACTATATCCAGCTAAGCTGTCATTGAAAATAGAAGGAGAGATAAAAAGCTTCTAGGACAAACAAAAACTAAAGGAATTTGCAAACATGAGACCAGCCCTACAAGCAATATTGAAAGGGGTCCTCTAAGCAAAGAGAAAGCCTAAAAGCAACATAGACCAGAAAGGAACACAGACAATGTACAGTAACAGTCACCTTACAGGCAATACAATGGCACTAAATTCATATCTTTCAATAGTTACCCTGAATGTAAATGGGCTAAATGCCCCAATCAAAAGACACAGGCTATCAGATTGGATTAAAAAACAGGACCCATCTATATGCTGTCTACAAAAGACTCATTTTAGGCCCAAAGACACCCCCAGATTGAGAGTGAGGGGGTGGAAAACGATTTACCATGCTAATGGACACCAAAAGAAAGCTGGGGTGGCAATCGTTAAATCAGACAAATTAGATTTTAAACCAAAGACTATAATAAGAGATGAGGAAAGACACTATAACCTACTTAAAGGGTCTATCCAACAAGAATATCTAACAATTGTAAATATCTATGCCCCTAACACGGGAATAGCCAATTATATAAGGCAATAAATAACAAAAGCAAAGAAACACATCGACAACAATACAATAATAGTGGGGGACTTTAACACCCCCCTGACTGAAATGGACAGATCATCTAAGCAAAAGATCAACAAGGAAATAAAGACTTTAAATGACACACTGGACCAAATGGACTTCACAGACATATTCAGAACATTCCATCCCAAAGCAACGGAATACACATTCTTCTCTAGTGCCCATGTAACATTCTTCAGAATAGATCACATCCTAGGTCACAAATCAGATCTCAACCAGTACCAAAAATTGGGATCATTCCCTGCTTATTTTCAGACCACAATGCTTTGAAACTAGAACTCAATCACAGGAGGAAATTTGGAAAGAACTCAAATACATGGAGGCTAAAGAGCATCCTACTAAAGGATGAATGGGTCAACCAGGAAATTAAAGAATTAAAAAAATTCATGGAAACCAATGAAAATGAAAACACAACTGTTCAAAATCTTTGGGATGCAGCAAGGGCAGTCCTAAGAGGAAAGTATATAGCAATACAAGCCTTTTCTCCTGAAACAAGCAAGGTCTCAAATACACAACCTAACCCTACAACTAACGGAGCTGGAGAAAAAAGAGCAAATAAAGCCTAAACCCAGCAGGAGAAGAGAAATAATAAAGATCAGAGCAGAAATCAATGAACTAGAAACCAAAAGAACAGTAGAACAGATCAACGAAACTAGGAGCTGGTCCTTTGAAAGAATTAACAACATTGATAAACCCCTGGCCAGACTTATCAAAAAGAAAATAAAAATGACAGAAATAAATAAAATCATGAATGAAAGAGGAGAGATCACACCAACACCAAAGAAATACAAACAATTATAAGAACATATTATGAGCAACTCTATGCTAGCAAATTAGATAACCTGGAAGAAATGGACGCATTCCTAGAGATGTATCAACTACCAAAACTGAGCCAGGGAGAAATAGAAAACCTAAAGAGACCTATAACCACTAAAGAAATTGAAGCAGTCATCAAAAAATCTCCCAACAAACAAAAGCCCAGGGCCAGATGGCTTCCCAGGGGAATTCTACCAAACATTTCAAGAAGAATTAATACCTATTCTCCTGAAACTGTTCCAAAAAATAGAAATGGAAGGAAAACTTCCAAACTTGCTTTATGAGACCACCATTACCTTGATTCCCCAACCAGACAAAGACCCCATCAAAAAGGAGAATTACGGACCAATATCCTTGATGAACATGGATGCAAAAATTCTCACCAAAATACTAGCCAATAGGATCCAACAGTACATTAAAAGGATTATTCACCACGACCAAGTGGGATTTATCCCTGGGCTGCAAGGTTGGTTCAACGACCGTAAATCAATCAATGTGATACAATACATTAACAAAAGAAAGAAGAAGAGTCATATGATCCTCTCAGCAGATGCAGAAAAAGCATTTGAGAAAATACAGCATCCTTTCTTGATCAAAACTCTTCAGAGTATAGGGATAGAGTGTACATACCTCAATATCATAAAAGCCATCTATGAAAAACCCACAGCGAATATCATTCTCAATGGGGAAAAACTGAGAGCTTTCCCCGTGAGGTCAGGAACACGTCATGGATGTCCACTATCACCACTGCTATTCAACATTGTATTAGAAGTCCTAGCCACAGCAATCAAACAACAAAAAGATACCAAATGCATCCAAATCAGCAAAGAAGAAATCAAACTCTCACTGTTTGCAGATGATATGATACTTTATGTGGAAAACCCAAAAGACGCCACCCCAAAACTGCTAGAACTCATACAGGAATTCAGTCAAGTGGCAGGATATAAAATCAATGCACAGAAATCAGTGGCATTCCTATACACCCACAACAAGACAGAAGACAGAGAAATTAAGGAGTCGATCCCATTTACAATTGCACCCAAAACCATAAGACACCTAGGAATAAATCTAACCAAATAGGCAAAGGATTTGTACTCAGAAAAGTATAAAATACTTATGAAAGAAATTGAGGAAGACACAAAGAAATGGACAAATATTCCATGCTCATGGATTGGAAGAGCAAATATTGTGAAGATGTCAATGTTACCTAGAGCAATGTACACATTCAATGCAATCCCCATCCAAATACCCTCCACTTTTTTCAAAGTAATGGTACAAGTAATCCTAAAAATTGTATAGAACCAGAAAAGACCCCGAATAGCCAGAGGAATGTTGAAAAAGCAAAGCAAAGCTGGAGGCATCACAATTCCGGACTTCCAGCTCTATTACAAAACTGTCATCATCAAGACAGTATGGTACTGGCACAAAAACAGACACACAGATCAATGGAACAGAATCGAGAGCCCAGAAATGGACCCACAACTCTATGGTCAACTCATCTTTGACAAAGCAGGAAAGAATGTCCAATGGAAAAAAGACAGTCTCTTCAACAAATGGTGTTGGGAAAATTGGACAGCCACATGCAGAAGAATGAAACTGGACCATTTCCTTACACCACACAAAAAATAGACTCCAAATGGTTGAAAGACCTCAATGTGAGACAGGAGTCTATCAAAATCCTAAAGGAGAACACAGGCAGCAACCTCTTCGACCTCAGCCGCAGCAGTTTCTTCCTAGAAACATCGCCAAAGCAAGGGAAGCAAGGGAAAAAATGAACTACTGGGACCTCATCAAGATAAAAAGCTTTTGCACAGCAAAAGAAACAGTCAACAAAACCAAAAGACAACCCACAGAATGGAAGAAGATATTTGCATGTGACATTTCAGATAAAGGGCTAGTATCCAATATCTATATAGAACTTATCAAACTCAACACCCAAAGAACAAATAATCCAATCAAGAAATGGGCAGAAGAAATGAACAGACATTTTTCCAAAGAAGACATCCAAATGGCCAACAGACACACGAAAAAGTGCTCAACATCTCTCAGCATCAGTGAAATCCAAATCAAAACCTCAATGAGATATCACCTCACACCAGTCAGAATGGCTAAAATTAACAAGTCAGGAAACGACAGATGTTGCGGGGATGTGAGAAAGGGGAACCCTCCTACACTGTTGGTGGGAATGCAAGCTGGTGCAACCACTCTGGGAAACAGTATGGAGGTTCCTCAAATTGTTGAAAATAGATCTACCCTACGACCCAGGAATTGCACCACTGGGTATTTACCCCAAAGATACCAATGTAGGGAATTGAAGCACCCAACATTTATAGCAGCAATGTCCACAATAGCTAAACTTTGGAAAGAGCCAAGATGTCCATCGACAGATGAATGTATAAAGAAGATGTGGTATATATATACAATTTAATATTATGCAGCCATCAAAAGGAATGAGATCTTGCCATTTGCAACGATGTGAATGGAACTGGAGGGTGTTATGCTGAGTGAAATAAGTCAATCAGAGAAAGACATGTATCATATGACCTCACTGATATGAGGAATTCTTAATCTCAGGAAACAAACTGAGGGTTGCTGGAGTGGTGGGGGGGTGGGAGGGATGGGGTGCCTGGGTGATAGACGTTCGGGAGGGTATGTGCTATGGTGAGCACTGTGAATTGTGCAAGACTGTTGAATCACAGATCTGTACTTATGAAACAATTAATGCTATATATGTTAAGAAAAAAAAAGAACAAGATAGCAGGAGGGGAAGAATGAAGGGGAGGAATCAGAGGGGGAGACGAACCATGAGAGATGATAGACTCCGTAAAACAAACTGAGGGTTCTAGAGGGGAGGGGGGTGAGAAGATGTGTTAGCCTGGTGATGGGTATTAAGGAGGGCACGTTCTGCATGGAGCACTGGGTGTTATGCACAAACAATGAATCATGGAACACTACATCAAAAACTAATGATGTAATGTATGGGTATTAACATAATAAAAAATTTAAAGTGAAAAAATAAAAATAATAAAAAAATAAAAATGGGCAGAAGACATGAACAGATATTTCTCCAAAGAAGACATACAGATGGTCAATAGACACATGAAAAGTTGCTCAAACATCATTCATCATCAGGGAAATACAAATCAAAACTCCAATGAGGGATCATCTCACACTTGTCAGAGTGGCTAAAATCAAAAACACAAGAAACAACAGGGTAGGTGAGGATGTGGAGAAAAAGGAACCCTCATGCATTGTTGGTGGGAAGGCAAATTGGTGCAGCCACTCTGGAAAACAGTATGGAGTTTCCTCAAAAAGCTAAAAATAGAACTACTCCATGATTCAGTAATTGTACGACTAGGTATTTACCCCCAAAATGCAAAAACACTAATTCAAAGGGATACCTGCACCCCTACGTTTACTGCAGCATTACTTACAACAGCCAAATTTTGGAAGCAGCCAAAGTGCCCATCAATAGATGAATGGATAAAGAAAACGTGGAATATATATCTAATGGAATATTACTCAGCTATAAAAAAGAATGACATCTTGCCATTTGCAACAACATGGGTGGAGCTAGAGAGTATAATGTAAGCAAAATAAGTCAGAGAAAGACAAATACTATATGATTCACTCATATGTGGAATTTAAGAAACAAACAAGAAAAAAAAAAGAAAGAGATAAACCAAGAAACAGAAATTATATCTTAATTATAGAAAATAATCTGACAGTCCCTAGAGGGGAGTTTGGGAGAGGATGGGTGAAATAGGTGAAGGGAATTAAGAGTACAATTATGATGAGCACTGAAGTAATATATAGAATTGTTGAATCAGTATATTGTAAACCTGAAACTAATAAAACCCTCTATGTTAACTGTACTGGAATTAAAATTAAAAACTTAGTAATAGGGGGTGCCTGGGTGACTCAGTGGGTTAATCATCCGACTCTTGATTTCAGCTCAGGTCATGATTTCAGGGTCATGAGATCGAGGCCACTTTGGGCTCCATGCTCAACAGGGAGACTGCTTCTCTCCCTCTCCCTCTGGCCCTCCCCCAGCTCACACACTCTCTCCTCTCTCTCTAAAATAAATAAAAAAATCTTTTAAAAAATTCTAATAATAAAAAATAGTATTTTTGAAAAAACAAATAACATTGCGAGAAACATCTACACCCCTAAATTTTTAATTTGGGGAAAATTTCAGTCATTATTTTTTCAAATATCTCTTCTGCTCCTTTCTTCTGCTTCTGGTGTTCCCATTACGCAGATGTTACACCTTTTATAAATGTCTTACAGTTCTTACATATTCTGTTCTATTTTTCCTCAGTCTCTGTTCCCTGCTTTCCAGTTTTAAAAGATTCTATTGAGATATCCTCAAGCTCAGAGGTTCTTTCCTCAGCCATGTCCAGTCTACTAATGAGCCCACCAAAGACATTCTTCATTTTTGTTACAGTGTTTTTGGTTCTTTTTTTAGGATTTCCATCTCTCTGCTTACATTGCCCATCTGTTCTTGTGTGCTGTCTACTTTATACATGAGAGTCTTTAGCATATTAATCATAGTTGTTTTTAATTCCTGATGTGATTATTACAATATCCCTGCCATGTCTGGTTTTCTTGCTAGCTCAGTCTCTTCAAATTGTTTTTTTGCTTTTGCTTTTTGGAATGTTTTATAACTTTTTCCTGACAGCCGGACATGTTGTACCTGGTAAAGGAAACTGCTGTAAACAGGCCTTTAGTGATGTGGTGGTAAGCTGTGGGGGGAGATGAACCGTTCTGCAGTCCTGTGACTAAGTCTCAGTCTTTTAGGAAGACTGCCCCTGGACTGTGAACATTACAAGTGTTTCTCAGATATCACCCCCCCCCCCCCCGCTTAGGTGAGACAGGATGGCTCAAGGGGACTGGAGTTGGATATTTCCTTGCCCCCCATTCAGTTAGGCTCTGATAAAAACCAGCTGATTGGGCTGTGTTTAATTAGTTTCTCAGGAGAGCAGGCCTTGTTAAGAATTTCAAAGTGTTCTAGTTATACAATGACTCCTTTTCCTCTCCCTCTGCCAAAAGTATGAGGACATTTTTCTCCAATATTTATTTTAAGAACCTGATCAATCTCCCAGAGGTAAATCTCACAAAACTGTGGTGGTTCCCCCACACCAAGACTGGGTCTCTCTGGAATGTTTAACTCTCAGAGTTGTCTACACTGAGCCTCCAGCAATTACTCAATTACTGTTCAGGTTTTCCTACCCAGGCACTGGTTCCCATGGAGGTTTCTACTGCTGAGTCTTCACTCTGGTAAGTTGTGACTCCTTGTGGCAACCTGTCTGTCTCTCTAATCTTGCAGGCAGCAGTTTGCCCTGTGTCCTCCCCTCTTAGATCCTCTTATGGATCCAAGAAGAGTTGTTGATTACTCAGTCTGTCCAACTTTTTACTTGCTCTTAAGATAGAGTGGCAACTTCCAAGCTCCCAACATGAGGAATTGAGAACCAAAACTTGGCATTTATTTTTTCAAGTCTTTAGATCTCTATAACCAAACGTTAGTAAAATGACATTTACACTTGAGCAGCATTGTTGATAGGTCAATTCAATGATGACTCAACAAAATGAAACCCTCATTTAAAATGGATGCACAATATTAATATAAAGGAAGGAAGTACATAAAATTGAAGAACATTCATTTTTAGACACTGCATCCAAACCTTACCATGTATGATTTTGATAATCTCCACTATGTTTCCTAATCTCTCAGATGGGCAATTTCTCAAGTGCAAAATGTCAATAGCCCTTATTCCCTGTGTCATTATAAAGATAAAATGAGATCACACATGGAGAGCCCTTGACAAAATTGGGCATGTTATGAAAGCTCAATAAATGGAAACTATTATTTCTCATAGACTCTAATATTTCTTCTATTGTTGAACTTTTAGATTATTTTTTTCTTTTCTAGCAATAACAGTGAAATACATATCTATCATCTATTTTCATAAGTGCTTGTTTACATTTTGAGTATTTTTGCAGGCTGAAGTTCCTGAAGTTGTGGAAGATTATGAGTATTTTTAAAACTCAGACAAAATGCTGCCAAATTGCATTTAGAGAAGTTATATCAATTTATACTTCCAACACCAGATTGTGAGAAGACCAGCTCAATACTCCTTTAGAAGCAGATTAAAAAAGAGAAAGAAAAGTTGATTTGAATTTGAATTTCTTTGATTACTAGAGAATCTGCACTATTTATTCTTAATATATTGGTCAACAACATTTCACCTTTTGTTGCTATTCTTTGTCCTTTTTCCATTGTGGTTCCAGTTCGTATTTTTAAGTCAAATATCATTTACTTTAATTTTCCTAATTAATTTTTAGAAGGATGATTTTATATATAAGTAATGCAAATATATTAAAAAATCAGACAATTCAAAAATATACAAGAAAATATTTTCAAAATCCATATCTTACCACTCAAAAATGATCATTGTCAACACTTAAGGACTAATATTTTAGGGATGTCTATGTAAATACATCCATCTAAATAATAAATGATAAACAAATAAATGTAAATTATTTTAGAAAGATGGATATCACATTACAATGCTACACTTAGACTTTTAATTAAAATTTAATTACATTTAACCAAAGATAGGTGGCAAAACCTGCATTGAAATTAAAGAATATTGAGCTTCAGATAAATGTTGCTTCACCACCTGACTTTGATTGACAAAAGAGCAATCTGAAATCAATACATTAGATTAGAAATACTTTATGATGTTAGAGTATTTTTTTAACCTTATGTTTCAAACTTAGACAAGCTTTATTGACTTCCTGTTCTGAAAAATAAGGAAACTAGTATACCCTCTTCATACTACCCTCCTAATCTTTGGTATTTACATATTATAAATATATATTTAGTATTTATATGTTTACTTTGTCAAAAGTTTTATGACCAATATAATGGTTATTATTTGATCTTAATTTTAAAGTTTAGGGGATTCAATTCTTATCACTCTTCCTTTTACCATGATTTCTTTTTTTTCTCTCCTCATTCCTGATTTTAAACTTGGATTTATTCTAGATAGACATGATATTTTTTCATAAGCTGGGCTTATTATTCTGATCTCCAATACTGCATGCTCAAACATGTCTCTGTATTGCCATTATAGTTGAGAAAAATACAGCTGGGTACAAATTCTTGAGGCTGTATTGTTATCCCTTGGAACCTTTTTCCCTATATTTCAATACTGAATGCTGTGATGGGAAAAATCTGAGGCTAGTCTTCAATTGCCTTCTGTGCTCATATGATTTCCTTATCTACTCTTAAAATCTGTGTTTGAACCTCAACTCCAAAGGAGATTGTCTCTTTTTTGAACTCTCTGTGGTCCTGAATCACATCACCGTAGCCAATGGATATTTGGATGAACCTTTTAGACAAATGATGCCTAGAATGCAGGACTTCTGTATTTGGCTCCAGAGAACACTATGATGGCAACTGCCAGGGAGCATTTACGATTGTCTCCCATCTTGCTAAAGACGTTGCAGTACTAAGAAAGTTTGCTTCATAATATTTAAAGGCATTCAACTGTAACAATGTTAAGAGGTGATAGTAAATAATTGTTTTACCATGTCTAATTTATACTTTTCTGTGGGGGAATTCAAATTGCAGATATAAAATTGTTTGACCATTATGTAAAACTTTATGCCTTATATATCAACTTACTATATGTTTAAATGTAAACATAAATACTAACATAGACAAAGGGTAGTGAAGTAGTTAAAGTATTAAATTTATAGTCAATTATCATCTTACATGTAATCTTATAGGATTAAATTTTTCCTGTTCCAATTTGTCTTTTCAAAATATATATATAATTAATATATCATATATTAATAATGTTATATATTACTATTATATACTGTGTGAATATATTATGTGTTATATATGTAATTGATATATAACATGTAATTAATATATAAATATATTAACATTATATAATTAATGAATTATATGTATAATTGGTAATATTCTAATTTTATGAAGCCAGCATAACCTTGATATGAAAACATGAAAAAAATTACAAACTAATATCCATCATTAACTGAAACAAAATATTCTTTTTTCTTTAAAGATTTTATTTATTTATTTGACAGAGGTAGAGAGAGCACAAGTAGGCAGAGTGGCGGGCAGAGGGAGAGAGAGAAGCAGGCTCTCCGCTGAGCAGGGAGCCTGATGTGGGGCTCAATCCCAGGACCCTGGGATCACGACCTGAGCTGAAGGCAGCCACTTAACCAACTGAGCCACCCAGGTGCCCAACCCAAACAAAAATATTCTTTACAAAGTTTAGTAAATTGATTTCAAAATATATAAACTGTGACAAAGTGGAGATTATCTAAGGAACACAAAGTTGAATTAGAATTTGAAAAGTAATGAATATAATGTACTATATTAATTTAATAAAAAATATGACCATCTAAAGATATAAAGAACATCATTTGATAAAATTTGACACCCATGTATAATTAAATCTCTTAGCAAATTAGGAATACAACTTCTTCAACTGATAATATAATCTAAAACAATTCCATTTATGTAGCATCAAAAATCAAATTCTAGGAATAAATTTAAGTTAATGACATGCAAAACTTCACCAAAATATGGCTGTGAGAAATTAAAGACCAATAGTGGAGAGAAATACTATATTCATGGCTTAAAAGATTAAAAATTAAAAACTAATGATGTCTTATATGGTGACTAACATAACATAATAAAATAAAATTTAAAAAAAGATTCAAAAGTTTTGAGCTATCAATTCTCCCCAAATTGATCTATAAATACAATGCAATCACAATTAAAATTTTAGGAATTGTTCATGTAGAAATTGATAAGCTGTAAAATATCTAGAATAGAAAAAAATTTGGAAGAAGGATAAAATCAAAGGAATTAGGGGTGCCTGGGTGGCCCAGTCAGTTGTCTGACTCTTGATTGCAGCTCAGGTCACGATCTCAGGGTCCTGAGATGGAGCCCCAAATAGGGCTCCATGCTCAGTGGGGAGTCTGCTTGAGATTCTCTCTGCCCCTTCCCATCTCCTTCTCCCCCAACACACTCTCTCTCAAATAAATTTTTTTTAAAGATTTTATTTATTTATTTGACACAGAGAGAGGGAACACAGCAGGGGGAGTGGGAGAGGGAGAAGCAGGTTTCTGGCAGAGCAGGGAGCCCAATGCGGGGCTCGATCCCAGGACCCTGGGATGGTGACCTGAGCCAAAGGCAGATGCTTAATGACTGAGCCACCCAGGCGCCCCTCTCAAATAAATTTTTTAAAACAGGAATTAAACTACATGATTTCAAGATTTACTAAGAAGTGACAGTAATTTATGCAGTGTGACTCTTTTGTAAGGATAGACCAGTATAACATGGAATAAAATGGAAAGCTCAAAAATAGAACGAAGATATCTAGTCAACTTAATGGGAAAGCCTTTCAACAAATGGTGCTGGAACTGAATGTCTATATAGAAAAAAGTATCCGTGACCCACACCGTACTCAAAAATTAACTTGAAATAAATCATAGAAGAAGAGGAAACAGATATTTTAGAAAGGACATAAAAATACTAACCACAAGAGAAACAAATTCACAAGTAAGATATTATAAAAACTAAAATCTTCTCCTAATCAAAAACAACATCATTATGAAAATAAAAGGGTAAGCCATAGACTGGGAGAAAATATGTGCAACACATATATAACAGAAATTTCATATCCTGAATAAATAAAGAATTTCTACAAATCAATACTAAGATAAAGTGACTCCCTTTAAAATAGACAATGAGTTTCACAAAACATTTCACAAAAGATAAGTGATAGGCCAACCAACACATGAAAAAAAATGATCACTTTCAATAATTGTCAACTAAATGCAGAACAAAGTCACAAGGAGATACATTACTTACACACATGTAAAAATATCTAAAACTATAAAGTTTGAAAATATTAAGTGTTGACATGTGGGGCATCTGGAAATCTCATACATTGCTAATGGAAATAGGAAATGGCACAATCACTTTGGAAATTAGTATTTCTTAATAAAGTTAAAAATATATTTACCCGGGGGGCAGAGCAAGATGGCAGAGGAGTAGGAGACCTGGATTTCGTCTGGTCTCAGGAATTCAGCTGAATAGGGATCAAACCATTCTGAACACCTATGAACTCAACAGGAGATCGAAGAGAAGAATAGCAATAACTCTCTGAACAGAAAAGCAACCACTTTCTGGAAGATGGAAAAAATCACCTCAGCAAAAAGAACAAGAGGTAGTACTGTCTGCCAGGGAACTACTTGATATGGACATTAGTACAATGTCGGACCTAGAGTTCAGAATCATGACTTTGAAGATACTAGCTGGGCTTGAAAAAAGCGTGGAAGTTATTGGAGAAACACTTTCTGGAGAAATAAAAGAACTAAAATCTAACCAAGTTGAAATCAAAAAGGCTATTAATGAGGTGCAACCAAAAATGGGAGCACTAACTGCTAGGATAAATGAGGCAGAAGAGAGAATCAGCGATATAGAAGACCAAATAATGGAAAATAAAGAGGCTGAGAAAAAGAGACATAAACAACTACAGGATCACGAGGGCAGAATTCGAGAGATAAGCGGTATGATAAGCCAAAACAACATTAGAATAATTGGGATCCCAGAAGAAGAAGAAAGAGAGAGAGGGGCAGAAGGTATATTGGAGCAAATAATAGCAGAGAACTTCCCTAATGTGAGGAAGGAAACAGGCATCAGAATCCAGGAGGCATAGAGAACCGCTCTCCAAAATCAATAAAAATAGGTCAACACCCCAACATGTAATAGTAAAACGTACGAGTCTCAGAGACAAAGAGAAAATCCTGAAAGCAGCTCAGGAGAAGAGATATGTAACCTACAATGGTAGAAATATTAGATTGGCAACAGACTTATCCACAGAGACCTGGCAGGCCAGAAAGGACTGGCATGATATCTTCAGAGCACTAAACGAGAAAAATATACAGCCAAGGATACTATATCCAGGTAGGCTGTCATTGAAAATAGAAGGAGAGATAAAAAGGTTCCAGGACAAACAAAAACTAAAGGAATTTGCAAACACGAGACCAGCCCTACAAGCAATATTGAAAGGGGTCCGCTAAGCAAAGAGAGAGTCTGAAAGCAGCATAGATCACAAAGGAACACAGACAATATACAGTCACAGTCAGCTTACAGGCAATAAAACGGCACTAAATTCATACCTTTCAAAAATTACCCTGAATGTAAATGGGCTCAAATCCCCAATCAAAAGACACAGGCTATCAGATTGGATTAAAAAACAAGACCCATCAATATGCTGTCTGCAAGAGACTCATTTTATTTTTTTTTTTAAGATTTTATTTATTTATTCATGAGAGACACAGAGAGAGAGAGCGAGAGAGAGGCAGAGGGAGAAGCAGGCTCCCAAGGAGCAGGGAGCCCGATGCGGGACTTGATCCCAGGACTCTGGGATCATGACCTGAGCCGAAGGCAGACACTTAACCATCTGAGCCACCCAGGCGCCCGAGACTCATTTTAGACCCAAAGACACCCCCAGATTGAAAGTGAGGGGGTGGAAATCCATTTACCATGCTAATGGACACCAAAAGAAAGCTGGGGTGGCAATCCTTATATCAGACACATTAGATTTTAAAACAAACACTGTAATAAGAGATGAGGAAGGACACTATATCCTACTTAAAGGGTCTATCCAACAAGAAGATCTAACAACTGTAAATATCTATGCCCCTAACATGGGAGCAACCAATTATATAAGGCAATTAATAACAAAAGCAAAGAAACACATGGACAACAATACAATAATAGTGGGGGACTTTAACACCCCCCTGACTGAAATAGACAGATCATCTAAGCAAAAGATCAACAAGGAAATAAAGACTTTAAATGACACACTGGACCAAATGGACTCCACAGACATATTCAGAACGTTCCATCCCAAAGCAATGGAATACACATTCTTCTCTAGTGCCCATAGAACCTTCCCCAGAATTGATCGTGTCCTAGGTCACAAATCAGGTCTCAACCGGTACCAAAAGATTGGGATTATTCCCTGCATATTTTCACACCACAATGCTTCAAAACTAGAACTCAATGACAAGAGGAAAGTCGGAAAGAACTCAAACACATGGAAGCTAAAGAGCATCCTACTAAAGAATGAATGGGTCAACCAGGAAATTGAAGAAGAATTAAAAAAATTCATGGAAACCAATGAAAATGAAAACACAACTCTTCAAAATCTTTGGGATGCAGCAAAGGCAGTCCTGAGAGGAAAGTATTTAGCAATACAAGCCTTTCTCAAGAAACAAGAAAGGTCTCAAATACACAACCTAACCCTACACCTAAAGGAGCTGGAGAAAGAACAGCAAATAAAGCCTAAACCCAGCAGGAGAAGAGAAATAATAAAGATCAGAGCAGAAATCAATGAAATAGAAACCAAAAGAACAGTAGAAGAGATCAATGAAACTAGGAGCTGGTTCTTTGAAAGAATTAACAAGATTGGGGCACCTGGGTGGCTCAGTTGGTTAAGCGAGTGCCTTCGGCTCAGGTCATGATCCTGGAGTCCTGGGATCGAGTCCCACGTTGGGCTCCTTGCTCAGCAGGGAGTCTGCTTCTCTCTCTGACCCTCTTCCCTCTTGTGCTCTCTATCTCTCATTCTCTCTTTCTCTCAAATAAATAAATAAAATCTTTAAAAAAAAACAAGATTGATAACCCCTGGCCAGACTGATCAAAAAGAAAAGAGAAAAGACCCAAATCAACAAAATCATGAATGAAAGAGGAGAGATCACAACCAACACCAAAGAAATACAAACAATTATAAGAACATGTTATGAGCAACTCAATGCCAGCAAATTAGATAACCTAGAAGAAATGGGTGCATTCCTAGAGATGTATCAAGTACCAAAATTGAACCAGGAAGAAATAGAAATCCTGAACAGACTAAGGAAATTGAAGCAGTCATCAAAAATCTCCCAACAAACAAAAGCCCAGGGCCAGATGGCTTCCCAGGGGAATTCTATCAGACATTTAAAGAAGAATTAATACCTATTCTCCTGAAACTGTTCCAAAAAATAGAAATGGAAGGAAAACTTCCAAACTCATTTTATGAGGCTACCATTACCTTAATCCCAAAACCAGACAAAGACCCCATCCTAAAGGAGAATTACAGACCAATATCCGTGATGAACATGGATGCAAAAATTCTCACCAAAATACTAGGCAACAGGATCCAACAGTATATTAAAAGGATTATTCACCATGACCAAGTGGGATTTATCCTTGGGCTGCAAGGTTGGTTCAACATCTGCAAATCAATCAACGTGATACAATACAATAACAAGAGAAAGAACAAGAATCATATGATCCTCTCAATAGATGCAGAAAAAGCATTTGACAAAGTACAGCATCCTTTCTTGATCAAAACTCTTCAGAGTATAGGGATAGAGTGTACATACCTCAATATCATAAAAGCCATGTATGAAAAACCCACACAGCAAATAGCATTCTCAATGGGGAAAAGCTGAGAGCTTTCCCCCTAAGGTCAGGAACATGGCAGGGATGTCCACTATCACCACTGCTATTCAACATAGTAATAGAAGTCCTAGCCACAGCAATCAGAGAACAAAAAGAAATCAAAGGCATGCAAATTGGCAAAGAGGAAGTCAAACTCTCACTCTTTGCAGATGATATGATACTGTATGTGGAAAACCCAAAAGTGTCCACCCCAAAACTGCTAGAACTCATACAGGAATTCAGTAAAGTAGCAGGATATAAAATCAATGCACAGAAATCAGTGGCATTCCTATACACCCACAACAAGACAGAAGAGAGACAAATCAAGAAGTCGATCCCATTTACAATTGCACCCAAAACCATAAGATACCTAGGAATAAATCTAACCAAAGAGGCAAAGGATCTGTACTCAGAAAACTATAAAATACTCACAAAAGAAACTGAAGAAGACACAAAGAAATGGAAAAACGTTCCATGCTCATGGATTGGAAGAACAAACATTGTGAAGCTGTCAATGCTACCTAGAGCAATCTACACATTCAATGCAATCCGCATCCAAATACCATCCACTTTTATCAAAGAAATGGAATAAATAATCCTAAAATTTGTATGGAACCAGAAGAGACCCCGAATAGCCAGAGGAATGTTGAAAAAGAAAAGCAAAGCTGGCAGCATCACAATTCCGGACTTCCAGCTCTATTACAAAGCTGTCATCATCAAGACAGTATGGTCCTGGCACAAAAACAGACACACAGATCAATGGAACAGAATCAAGAGCCCAGAAATGGACCCTCAACTCTATGGTCAACTAATCTTTGACAAAGCAGGAAAGAATGTCCAATGGAAAAAAGACAAATGCTGTTTGGGAAAATTGGACAGCCACATGCAGAAAATGAAACTGGACCATTTCCTTACACCACACACAAAAATAGACTCCAAATGGTTGAAAGACCTAAACGTGAGACAGGAGTCTATCAAA
This sequence comes from Eumetopias jubatus, assembly GCF_037043125.1. Classification (NCBI taxonomy): domain Eukaryota; kingdom Metazoa; phylum Chordata; class Mammalia; order Carnivora; family Otariidae; genus Eumetopias; species Eumetopias jubatus. The sequence continues at coordinate 102,681,455 of NW_028274815.1, forward strand.
ATCCTAAAGGAGAACACAGGTAGCAACCTCTTCGACCACAGCCGCAGCAGTTTCTTCCTAGAAACATCACCAAAGGCAAGGGTAGCAAGGGCAAAAATGAACTATTGGGATTTCATCAAGATAAAAAGCTTTTGCACAGCAAAAGAAACAGTCCACAAAGCCAAAAGACAACCGACAGAATTGGAGAAAATATTTACAAATGACATATCAGATAAAGGGCTAGTATCCAAAATCTATAAAGAACTTATCAAACTCAACACTCAAAGAACAAATGATCCAGTCAAGAAATGGGCAGAAGACATGAACAGATATTTTTCCAAAGAAGACGTCCAAAAGGCCAACAGACACATGAAAAAGTGCTCAACATCGCTCGGCATCAGGGAAATCCAAATCAAAACCTCAATGAGATACCACCTCACACCAGTTAGCATGGCTAAAATTAACAAGTCAGGAAACAACAGATGTTGGCGGGGATGCAGAGAAAGGGGAACCCTCCTACACTCTTGGTGGGAATGCAATCTGGTGCAACCACTCTGGAAAACAGTATGGAGGTTCCTCAAACAGTTGAAAATAGAGCTACCATATGATCCAGCAATTGCACTACTGGGTATTTACCACAACGATACAAATGTAGGGATCCAAAGGGGTATGTGCACCCCAATGTTTATAGCAGCAATGTCCACAATAGCCAAACTGTGGAAAGAGCCAAGATGTCCATCAACAGATCAATGGATAAAGAAGTGGTATATATACACAATGGAATATTATGCAGCCATCAAAAGGAATGAGATCTTGCCATTTGCAATGACATGGATGGAACTGGAGGGTGTTATGCTGAGTGACATAAGTCAATCAGAGAAAGACATGTATCATATGACCTCACTGATATGAGGAATTCTTAATCTCAGAAAACAAACTGAGGTTTGCTGGAGTGGTGGGGGGTGGGAGGGATGGGTGGCCAGGTGATAGACATTGGGGAGGGTATGTGCTATGGTGAGCTCTGTGAATTGTGCAAGACTTTTGAATCACAGATCTGTACTTCTGAAACAAATAATGCAACATATGTTAAGAAAAAAGAAAAAGAAGGAGATAGCAGGAGGGGAAGAATGAAGGGGCATAAGTCGGGGGGGGGAAGACAAACCATGAGAGATGATGGAACCTGAAAGACAAACTGAGGGTTCTAGAGGGGAGGAGTGTGGGGGGATGGGTTAGCCTGGCGATGGGTATTAAAGAGGGCACATTCTGCGTGGAGCACTGGGTGTTATGCATAAACAATGAATCATGGAACCCTACATCAAAAACTAATGATGTAATGTATGGTGATTAACATAATAAAAAATTTAAAATATATATATATATATTTACCCTATGACTTAGATATTCTACTATTAAGTAGATATCAAGGATAAATAAAAGTGGGCACAAAAATGACTTGTACAAGAATGTTCATAGCAGCCTACCTCACAATAGAACAAAATTCAAAATATCCCATATGTCCATCAATAGGTGAACAGATAAACAAATTTAAGGAGGAAAATACAACAAAATATTACTCCAAGATAAGAAGAAACAAACTACTGATAAATGAAATGTCATTGTTAAAAAAAAAGAAAAACACGTTGAGCAGAGAAGCCACATAGAAAAGAGTGTATATTGTATATCACTCAAGAAGAGGAAAAACTAATTTATCTTCTTAGAAGTCAGATTAATGGTTGCCTCTGTGGAAGTGTAAGACGACTGACTAGAAAGCAGCATAAAGTAATTTCTAAACTGCTAGAAATATTATACATCTTGATTTGTTTGATGGTCTCATAGATGCATGTATTTCTTCAAAATTGATTGAATTGTATACTTAAGATCAGTTCATTTTCCATGTATTTCATACCTCCCAATGAAGTGCATTTTTTAAAAACAGTAGTAATATTTGTCATAGACAAAAAAGTTCATTTTATTTATGATAAAAAGTTTTATATGTTGTGTTTTTGACCTCATACCTGCCACGATGGTTATTTAAAAAAAAAATAGAAGACAGGTGTCAAGGACGTGGAGAAATTGTTGCTCTTGGACATTGTTGGTGGGAATGTAAAACGGCACAGCTGTGATGGAAAACAGTATGGTGGTTCCACAAAAAAATTAAAAGGAGAACTACCATATGATCCAGAAATCCCACTTCTGGGTTATTTATCAAAAGAATTAAAATCAGGATCTTGAGGGGATATTAGCATTCTTATGTTCATTGCAGCACTATTCACAATAGTCGAGATGTGGAAACAAACTGAATGTTCATTAACAGATAAATGAAGAAAATGTGGTATATATACTTATATATAGGCTATATAAATATGGTCTAATTTACATATATATATATATAAAATACTATTTAGCCTTTAAAAAGGAGGAAGTTCCGCAATATGTGACCATCTGATGAACCTTGAGGACACTATGCTAAGGGAAATAAACCAGTCACAGAAAGACAAATGTTCAAATTCTACTTACTGTCTCTAACACAGTTAAATTTACAGAATCAGAGTGGATTCATAGAATCCAGGGACCAAGGGGAGAGGGAAAAGGAGAGTTACTAATAAATGGATATGAATTTCAGTTAAGCAACATGAATAAACCCTGGAGACCTGCTATTTAACATTGTACCTATAGTCAACAATAATGTACACTTAAAACTTTGTTAAAAGGGTAGATCTTATGTTAAGTGCTTTTACCAAAATAAAAAATTTAAAAAGTTTTATACAAGCTTTTTCTTGAAAGATCATTAACATAATATTAAAATGAGTTAAGAAGGGCGCCTGCATGGCTCAGTCATTAAGTGTCTGCCTTGGGCTTAGGTCATGATCTCAGGGTCCTTGGATCAAGCCCCGCATCAAGCTCCCTGCTCAGTAGGAAGCCTGTTTCTCCCTCTCCCACTCCCCCTGCTTGTGTTCCCTCTCTCACTATCTCTCTCTGTCAAATAAATAAATAAAATCTTTAAAAAATAAAATAAAATGAGTTAAGAATATGAACAAGCATTTCACAAAATTAAATATAAACTGTCTATAAATTCTGGAAAGATACACAACCTCACTTATTTTTAAAGAAATGCAAATTAAGCACTCATGTGACCAGACCTCTAAAATTAGAATAGTTGAACAGTGACAAAAATGTTAATAGTTGCTAATATATACAGATTTTCTTCAATTTATGATGGGATTACATCCAGATAAACCCATCATAAGTTGAAAGTATCTTAAGTGGAAAATGCATTTAATACACCTATCAAACAACATAGCTTAACCTAGCATACCTTAAATGTGCTCAGAACACTTATATTAGCCTACAGTTGGGCAAAGTCATCTAAGACAAAGCCTATTTAACAATAAAGTGTTGAGAGGCGCCTAGTTGGCTCAGTTGATTAAGCATCTGACTCTAGATTTCAGCTCAGTTCTCGATCTCAGGGTGGTGAAATCGAACCCCACGTTGGCTCCATACCGGGTGTGAAGCCTGCTTAAGATTCTCTTTCCCTTTCCCTCTGTCCCTCCCCCATCACTTGCACACACGCTCTCTAACTCAAAAAAAAAATAAAATGAAGTGTTGAATATCTCATGTGAGTTATTGACTATTGTACTGAAAGTCAAAAACAGAATGGTTGTTAAGTGTATCGGTTGTTTACCCTCATGATCATGTGGCTGACTGCGAGCTGAGGCTGTTGCTACTCAGCATCACAAGAGTGTATCTTACCACATATCGCTAGCCCAGGAAAAAAATCAAAATTTAAAATTGGAAGTATAGTTACTACAGAACACATACTGCTTTTGCACCATTGTAAATTTGAAAAATCATAAATCGAAATATTGTAAGTTAGGGACTGTCCGTATGGTCTATGGAGCATGTAAAAAAAAAAAAAACCCTACATACATGCACTATTTTATAGGAGTCTAAAATTGGTAAACTTGGCATATCCTCACTGCAGTTAATTTAGTCAATATCTTTGAATTTTAAAAGACCACGTTTAACCTATAAATTCCACTTCTTGAATTTTTCCTAAATATTCTCTCATAAATGAATCCAAAGGAATATGCAAAAGAATTCACTCTCCATCATTGTAAGACCAGAAAATCTGGAAGTAGGAAAAAATAATTAGCTACAAGGGAATAAGTAATTTATCCATGGCATATTCCTGGACTTCAGAGGGATTATTATACTATTTTTTAAAAAATGAGTTAAAACTATTTGTCTATAGAGAAATGTCTTCAAGATACAGTGCTAAGTGAAAAAGCAAAGTGGAGGACAGTATGTATAGTATACTCCCATTCAGGGAGGTAATGTCTGGAAACACAAATGTCTTTTGATATTGGTCACTCTGGAGTAAGACGAGGTAGTAGAATGGAGTGGATGGGAGATTCAAATTTCATTGTATAACATTTAAATCTACTTTAACCTTGCTTAAAATAGAGATTTATTGTAGGACTATAGAGCTACTGATGAGATATTTTTCTAATATTTTCAGAAGAAATAGAAAAAAATGCATCAAGGGGCAGACTTCTTGTTTCAGATGTGTACACTGATTTTTATTAACTGATTAACAGTAATGATTTGGTTTCTAAGTTTCCTAAGCTAATATTATCAATATCTTTATTTAAAAAAAAAGCCCTAGATGTGATGGAAGGGTTTCTATTGCATATTCACATACAAACAACAGGCACACAGTGAGATTTCTGGTAAAAGCAAAAAGGGTCACAAATAATTCCTTTCTCGGTCTCCTTGCCCCTTTGCAATGTGATGCTGAAGCTTCTCTGATCAAAATATGAAGTCAATTTCAACCTTTGAATCTGAGGTGGCCTTGTGACTTGTTTTGGCCAAAAGAATGCCCAAGAAGTGATAGTGTGCCAATTATTAGCTCAGGCTTCAAGATGCCTTACCTTTTATTTTTATTCTCCTTGTTGAAACACTCCCAAGATGCTAGGTAAGCAAGCCCAGGTAGCCAGTTAGATGATGAGAGACACATGGCTCATTTGTGCCCATCACTCCAGGTTTTAGACAACCAGTCCAAGAGATGGAACTGCTAGATCACTGGCAGTTGACCACAGAATGCCCATCAAGAACAGAACTGCGAGGCTGTTCCCAGCCCAAATTGCTCACCCACAGAACTAAGAGCTAAATTAATGTTTCCTGGTTTAAGCCATTAAATTTGGGGGATCTTTTGTGGGCAGCAAAAGCTAATGTATACAAGATCAAAGGGATCCATATTTTTATCCAATATTGTTTCTTTTGGTTCATTTGGTTCATTTTGGTTCACTTAGCCAACATAAAACGGGCACCTACATTGTGTTAGCACTGAGTGAGGCTTTATGGTGCCATGCTTCCTCTCAAAGCAGTGGTCATCCAGCTGGTGTCTCATGGTCTAGTGGCCATTGATAAGGAGTCTGGAGCTAGACTGCCTAACTCCAGTGAATCTCTGTTGTGTACTTTGGGCAAACTTCTCAAGCTTTTAGTGCCACAATTTTTCATCAGTGAAGAAGAATAGCAATAGCATTTACATGACTCAGTTGTTATTAGGATTAAATGAGTTAATAATTAACACTGCATTCGAAACAGCAAATGGTAATCAAATTAAAGATGTTAATATCAAAGATTGGAAGAATGTTTTCCTTTGCATGGAATCACTAGGCAGATTTTCAATCTAGATGAAGGAACTACTCCTCATACAGGGTGTATGGATGGATAGCTGTGAATACCTATCATGGACCCACCCCCCAGCTGCTATGACTATTGGCTGCTTAGAGCTCACTACTACCCTCCTTATTCTGAGACTTGCCCATGGCCTATGAGAGTTGCCTTGTGGGGGAATTTCTGGGAGTTTATCACACAATTTCCGGAGACAGCTTGCAGCTGACTCACAAGAGGGTAAAAGTGACCAACCTCTGACTCAAGGTGGGATGCAGTCTCTGGTGCCCTGCACGCTCCAGGGCTCCCTGTGGGATTAGGCTGAGTCGAAACGAGCTGAACCCACGTCTGTGCATGGCTTCTTCTCCTCCTTCTCCTAAGAGCACTCCTCAATTAATCACGTGCACTCAAATCCTCATCTCAGATACGTGTGAAATGTTATTTTCTGACCTTGCACCACCAGCCTGTCAGGGAAGCTCAGAATGATTTAGCAAACCAAATTTGAACAATGAAAGATAAAAATATACAAATTACAGCAGCTACCAGGAGAGGAGGTGCTCTTTGTAAGATGACTCAAGGGAGGAGCAAGGTACAACATAAATGCAACTATACGGCCTCCCTTCTGCCTATCTGAATATTAAGCTCTGTTTCACAAAGTACCTGTCTTCTCAGATCAACCAGTGGGAAGGTTTTGCCTGTGGTGATTCTCAATGGACTCTTCTTTTGGCTCAAATTGGCAGCCTGCTTCTTGACAGTGGACTGATCTTGTGAGTGACAATTCTGCCTCCACAGACTCTCTTGGGCAGGGTTGTTCCCATGTCAAAAACTGAATGGCAGCAGGGTGCCTGGTCTTATTAGTTTCCCCGATGCAAGTCACTTTTCTCATTTATCAACCATTTATAAATCACAAGGTCTGGAAAGCAGACAATACAGAAGGACACTCAGTGTCAGATATAAGGCAAGCTGCAATTCTTGTTCAGATAGGACAGGGTGTCTCATTGAGGAAAGATAGAGGTGCATTTGCAGGACTCTAGGGCAAAACTTCTCATTCCATTGTCATACAAATTACTCAGGAACCTCGTTTGAATTCAGATTTCTGGGCCCCACCCAACATTGAAGTACACACCTGCTCCAGGGTGCTAAGGAGGTCCACATGGTTACAGCTCAGCCATCCAGATGCCGACAGAAATGGATCAAATAAGACCAGTGAGGTCTGGGGGCGCCTGGGTGGCTCAGTCGGTTAAGCGACTGCCTTCAGCTCAGGTCCTGATCCTGGAGTCCCGGGATCAAGTCCCACGTTGGGCTCCCTGCTCAGCAGGGAGTCTGCTTCTCCCTCTGACCCTCTTCCCTCTCATGCTATCTCTCATTCTCTCTCTCTCAAATAAATAAATAAAATCTTAAAAAAAACAAAAGACCAGTGAGGTCTGGAAAAATTAAAATGAACTTCTGCTTCAAATTAACTCATTTAACTAAAGAGTCTATTCTTTAGGTTTGAGATGAGCCCCCAAATCTACATTTCTAATAAGCTAATCTCCCAGGTAATGCCACATTTGAGAAGCAAAAAAAAAAAAAAAAAAAAAAAAAATCCCTTTTTCCAAGGCTGGGTTTCTGATTTCCCTCTGGTTTTCTTTCCCATTGACCTTTCTTTATTTTCAAGTGAGAATCCTGTGCTGATACATATAAAAAGTAATATGAGGCAATTGATTGATTGATTAATCACTATGAACCAGCAATGCACTATGAACCTGCAGACCAATCAGTGAATAAACACTCACAGTGCCTGTTCTCAGGGACTGGACACTCTCATGAGTGAGGTAGATAGTAAACAGGTATGTAGGAAGTACCTATCAATGGGAATGAGGCTTATATGGTAAAATAAGAAGGGAAGAAATAGAGAGGGAAGGGGCAGAAGTTCCACTTTAGAGAAACTGGTCAGGGAAGCTGTCTCTGATAAGGTGACATTTGAGCAGAGGCTTAAGTGACCTAAAGGAAAAAGGCATGTTCTTCAAGGAAGAAATTTCAGGGAGTGCAAACAGTGTGTATAAAGGTCCTGAGGCAAGAACATGTTAAAGGAACAGCTAGGCTGGACTAGAGTAGGTGTTGAGGAAAGTGGTAAGGGTTAAACTCAGAAAGGAAACAAGTGGCTGAATTTGCAGGACAATAAGATTTTTTTTTTAATTTTTTGTTGAAGTATAATAAGAGTGTTATATCAGTTTCGGGTGTACAATACAATGATTCCGTAATTCTATATATTACTGAGTGCTCATAATGCTAAGTGTGGTCTTAATTCCCTTTGTCTATAAGATTTTATTTCAAGTGTTTTGAGAAGTCAGTGTAAGACATGATACGACTTACATCTTAAAGAACCACTGTTGCTTTTGTGTATAGACTATAAGGGGACAGAGCTGAGCAAAGGAGGCAGAGTGAAGACCCATTGCTATTGATGGTACAAACTGGACACAGCAGGGAAGGGCAAGAGTACTGGAAGCCTAGATAAGTCCTGCAGTTAAGGCAACATGTCTTTCTTTATTTTTTTTAATATTTTATTTATTTATTTGACAGAAAGAGAGACACTGAGAGAGGGAACGCAAGCAGGAGGGGTGGGAGAGGGGGAGAGGGAGAAGCAGGCTTCCCACTGGGCAGGGAGCCCCATGTGGGATCATGACCTGAGCCGAAGGCAGACGCTTAACAACTGAGCCACCCAGGTGCCCTGCAACATGTCTTTCTGATGGATTGAATGTGAGGAGTCAGAGAAAGTCAAGAGTAAGCTGAGAGTGTGATTTATGCAACTGTAAGAACAGACCTCCATTTACGGATGTCAAAAAGACTTCAGGAGAAACAGATTTGCCGGGAACGGAAACCAACATTTAACTTTGGCTATGTTTGGTTTGAGATGGCTTCTAGCTATCAAAGCAGATACACTGAACAGGCAGTTAGAAATGAGCCTAAGTTGGAGGTGGGGGATGTTGGGACTGGGGATGTCATTTGGGAAACCATCAGCAGGGGACTGGATGAGTTAAAATAAGGAGTACTAACAGCAAAGCTGCCCTAGGTGTGAAGCTGGAGAGACTCCTGCATTTACAGGTCAGGGCGATGAGGCAATAGAGTGAAGGAGATTGACAAGAAGCATCCAGAAGGGTAGGAGGAGACCTAATCAAGAGTGGTATCCATAAGTGATAACCAGAAGTTGATGGAAAAGTGTTGCTAGAGTGACAAGTTGTGATCAAAACTTCCTTAGGTGAAAATCCAGCACTCTTCACCAAAATTTATTGTCCTCTATTTTAAGAAAACACCTCCTAAATGAGTAACAGAATAAAGCTACATAAAGGATTCTGTAGAAAAACAAAATGTAACAGAATTCTGTGCTGACTGAGCATGCGCTTGCAACCTAAATCCTTCATTTCTTCTGTTCATTGTCACAGTATTATACAAGAATGGACATTCAGAAGGATTGATTCTGGGCCTCTATGTGTACATAAATGATCAGAGATTTCATTATTTGCCTAAAATAAAGTCATGCATTTTAGAAAAGGCGTTGAATAATAAATGTTGACATTTTAAGAGGGGTTCCAAAGCATCCTAAAGACTGTAATGTGGTAGAATTGGGACAGGAACACAGGCATGAATGAAGACTAGATCTTTCTGGAATTCTGATCTCCCAATTTTCTTCATTCATTTTTTAAAGTCAACGTTTTTGTTTATCACTCCGAAGTTAAATGCAAAAAGGAAGACCTGGGGGTCAGTAATCCATTTCACCATAGAGAGACATAAAGTGTTCTGTCATGTAATTTCTCTATATTCTTTGTCTAATGGTAGTGTGAGCTAGAAACCAGAGTTACACATCCGAAGCTGTGTGAGTCCTCAAAGATCATGTGTGGACTTGGGATGGTATACAAGGGTTAATAAAAGCAAACTGCAGCAGCAGCCAATACTTGCCATTATTTATCGGGGCACTGCTGCTCTTGGCCAAGCTGCTAGTTACACTCAGCACTCTGACTTCCCTCCTCTCTTCCGCAGAGAAGCTGTTTCTACTTATCTGGCTCTCTACCCTTTTGGTGGAAGAGTGCCATTGTCCAGTCTGATGCCCAGCTAGATTCTGGCCTTGGACCACAGGCTAAAACGAAGCCCTCCTCACACCCTCACATGACCCTATTACCATCCAGCCATTCCTTCCATTTTCTACCAAATCTCACTAAATACCCAACAACATCATCTTGCCTCTCTCATTTTTTTTAATAATGGATAAGGAGGAAGATAAATATCAAGGCTCCCAACCCAGAGAGCTCTGAAGCGCTTATGTTTTCTCCTCATGTGACCAAGTCTTCCTCCCTTCACTCTAAGATGGCTTCTTAGGTCACCACTGGGTAAAAACCACCTCTGGGCTATTTCAGATTTAAAAAGCATGGTAGATGCCCTCTTTAATTAGAGAGGGAATGTACTGAATGGAGCACTGGGTGTTATACGAAAACAATGAATCATGGAACACTACATCAAAAACTAATGATGTAACGTATGGTGATTAACATAATAAAATTTAATAAATAAATAAATAAATAAATAAATAAATAAATAAATAAATTAAAAAAAAGCATGGTAGAGACCTCAGAGGAGGAAATGGAATTCAGAGAAAAGCTGAGAATGAAAAGGGAAGGATGGCGGGATGGGAGAAAGGTAAAGGGCCACCTGTGTCGGGATGAATGGAATATTCAGGAAAGATTGCCTGTGGGTCATGTTTTTTGTCTTCAGATATTGTTATAGATTGAATTGTGCCCCTCCCCCCAATTCATATGTTGAAGCCCTATCCCTCGTTGTGACTATTTGGAGACAGGGTCTTTCAGGAGGCAATTAAGGTTAAATGAGATATAAGTGTGGGGCCCTAATACTATAGAATAGGTGTCCTTATAGGAAGAGGAAAAGACACCAGCGAGCTCTCTCTCCTCAGAGGAAAGGCCATGAGAGGACACAGTGAGAAGGAGGTCCTCAGCAAGCTAGGAAGAGAAGTCTCACCAGAAACCAACCCTGCTGGCTCCTTGATCTTAGACCCTGAGCGTCTAGAACTATGAGAAAATAAGTTTCTGTTATTGAAGCCAAAGCCACTCAGTCTCTGGTATTTTGTTACGGCAGCCTGAAGAGACAAAGACAGATGTCAATACCTAAACCAGTTATGCCATAAAGATCTACAGGCTGGTTCTCCTTTTTGTCCAAAGTTTCATCTTATAAACGAGAGGACAAAAGAGGATGGAGGTGACGTGAGGATTCAGAGGGACAAGATGCTCATTGTCATTAAAAATTTTGAGTGAGAAACATGAGCTTAAAGATAAATATATGCTGTGAAGATTACTACAAATAATGAAAGCGTGGTAGCATTTGCTTACTACTGACATGCTTTATATCATGCTCAGTCAGCACTTTCTTGGAATCCATCTGTCCTTGGTGTTTATAGAAGGATAATTAGTTTCTAAACATTTTGAAGATATTAAAAGAAAGAAATGAGTCCATGTGGATGGACAGAGAGTTGTTAAGGACTAGAGTATACATCACAACACATTTGTTTTAGGATGTGCATTTGAGCAGCAATGGATTATCATCTGAACAGTACCTGGCTTTTTTTTTCCCCCTCCCCTCACCTCTCCTTGCTGTTGTTCTTCTTCTTTGTGTAGATGTGTTTCTATAATCAAGATTTTCTCTGAATTTCTCTTACACCCAAGAGCATATTTTGGAGAAGACCGGTCTGGCCTAGACTAGCGTGGTAAGGTTCTGGCATAGTGGGACAGGGAGATGACATGTTGTAGGACACAAGACTCAGCCATTTTCCGGCCAAGAGAAACCTGTATGAACTTTCTGAGCTTTGAGTGTGGCTGTCAAGAAAGAAGGAGCAAACTCCAAGCTCAGAACCTACCACACAGTTAGTTCACTGTCACTGAGACACAGCCCTCTGTTAGACTCTCTGACTTGCCATGGTCTCCTTCATTTCCAAGAGTCTGCCCTCCTCTCTCCAGCCTTGATTTATGTTCTTTTCCTTCCCCCCATTCCCCCCCTTCCCTACTAAATCTCTTTTCCCACTTATAAAGTGAAAACAACAATGCCAATCTTTTTCATGGTTCTTAGGGGACTCAAATGAATAAAGTAAATGCTTTATAAACTATAAATTACAGTGCCTTGGTCAGTAGATGTTGCCATTATTATTCGCTGGTAAAGAAAAGTATGAGCCAGGTGCAAAAGTCATTTAGAAGGCCGAAGGGGGACTGAATCCAGGGAGCTTGCGGATAATAGTATAGTGACTTCAATAGGAAGCATAAACAGATGTACACATTTTTCCAATTGTGTGTGGTGGAAATTCTCCAAGAATAGGACAACTCAAGAGACCCCCTGCTTCTTCTCCTAGAAATTTTCTCATCCTTTAACAATACCCCTCTTCCAAGATTTACCCTCATTCACAGCTTGTTTCCACCAAGCTAAGTGGAAATTTGGCAGTTATTTGCTTATTTTCCTCAGTATTGCCAGGCAAAATGACTCGGTCCAAACATAAAAATAACACTGGCTGCATTATCTGATTCAGTGCTCTGCGCTGAGCAGGTTAACTATTCAAATGGAAGCTAAATGCATGCATTGAAACAGGGCAAGAATGGATGTTAGGATAATTTGGCTTCCTGATTATCTTATAGAAGCCTGGGATATGGGTAACCTTATCGATGCAACATTGTCAAAACCAATTCAACCAAACATCTCAGCCAAACCTGCAGACTTCCCATTGCTCCCTTCATTTTAGCTTTTCCATTTGTAAGCTTCAGTCACGCATTGGCAAGATAAGTTTTGCTCTATACCCTGTGTGCTGACAAAGGGCTTCTTGCTTTGTATGTTACCACATTGGTTCCTCTGAAGATCTCACGTAGATACCTGGAAGCCTATTTTTATAGATTGAAAAACTGAGGCCCACAGATTTGGCTCAAGGTTACTTGTCTGGTAAATGGCAGAGCTGGATTTCTAATGTATATCTTTAGACTCCAAAACTAATGCATTTATTGTACCTAACAGCTACAGTTTTTGTCATTCACTGTGAATGTCACATCTCTGGATGATTTGCGATCCTCCTCACATCATGATTCTTGGACTGACTTGACCCTACAATATCTATATATGTCCTACCTCAGCTTTGATTTCTTCGTTATGGTAAGCTTTTCCACCTCCCCAGTCTTCCATTACCCACCACCCTAGCATTTTGCTCTTCACTTGTACATTTCAGACATCTTAGTTATTAGCCGTCTTCCTATACTTAGAATGGGCACCAGCAGATCTTCCATGTATAACTTTGTATGCACATGTCTATGTCCTCAACTCACACTACAGTTATTGTAGGTAGAAAATGCCTTATAAATTACCTATCACTATACCATTTGTCATAATATCACGCACATGATTTGGACTCAAAGTCTATTTTTTAAAGGCAAAGTAATTGAATTAATAAAGGAGAAAAAACATTTTGAATAAAGGGTGGTGATAGGTGCTGCTTGATGTGGAGTGTGGCTCTACACAGAGCATTCTATTATATACCTTTAACTGATCATGATGAAAAAACTCATATTTTCCATTGCTTCAGATGCTTTGCCTATATTTCTCATTAGCCTTGCGGTAGAGCTGCTAATTTTCCATATCAATCTTTCCAAAATGAAGTATGAGTGATAATGCACCTTGGGAAAGTATGAATGTTATACCTTATTTCCACATGGAGACATGAATTATTATTGTAATTATCCTTCAGGCACTGGCAGAAATTGGGGCTGTGTCTATACAGAATCAGGAAGGGTAGAAAATTTCACAATTTGATTTGTATAGGCTCTTGAGACTGGATCATCTGAATTGCTATTCATCTATTTTCTTATACAGTCTACAAATATTGATTGAATTCTTACTACATGGCAGGCACTGTGCCAACAGTTGAAACGAGACAGTGACCAGACAGATATAGCCCCAGTCTCGTGGCACTGATATATGCTGGGGGTCTACCTTCAAAGAGAATCTAGAGGCCCACCCTCCTCCTCATGTCCTGCTGTGAGCCGGGCACCCTAGGAATCAGGCAAGAAGTGGAGATTTGGAGGAAAGTTCTGTCTTCAGAACTGCTGCCCATAGTCATAAAGATCAGCACCCCAGATTTAGTTCCCCCAGATTTTTGTCTTTGAAATGCTTCTCTGTGTGAGAATATTTAGCATCCAAAGTATTGCCTTGATGATGTTAAACAAAGCATATTTATGAGCTAAAAGGCACTCCAGCTGGTTTTGGAGAAGGTGGTGTGCAGAGTAAGTATAACATACATGTGCATGTTACCAGGAGGTTTAGTGTTTTTTGTGAGGTCACATGGCTGGTTGGGGCAGAGATGGAATGAAAACCCAGTCCCTGTTCCATTTTCTTTCCATATCCTGCATTACGTCATACCCCTTATCATTCAATTATATATAATTTGCACCTTAATATGAAGCTTTAGGAACTACTATGGTCCATTGTCAAACAGTCAAGGCTTTATATGAATATCTACCATCCATGTTCCACCTGTTATCCTTAATACCCAAGATGTGTCTTCTACTTTTAAAACATGATGCCATTTTATAGATTTTTATTTTTGTCATCAATGGTTGTTAGGTCTCTAGGCCAGTCCTTGGAGTTCCACTAAACTTAAAAAAAAAAAAAAAATAGAATAAATCTAATTCAGTAAAATGCCAGGAGACCAACCATTTGCAACTTCTGAGAACCTAATATTGCTTTTCTTTCTTCAGCCTTCATGCTCTCCTGATTAATGGGCAGGAGACACTAAGAAAAAAAAATGAAAAGAACACTAATATTAATGAGTATTACTATGTTCTAGATTTCATGCTGACAGCTTTTATATATGCTTACACGTAATCCTTACAAAAACTCTGTTAGGTAAATATCATTGACATGCTATTTTTTAGATCAGAACAGAGGTTCAGAGAACCTAAAGTATTTTCTCAAAGCTCATCTGACCTCCATACTCATCCTCCTTTACCTTTCCCCACCCTTGTTCCACAAACGCTTCGACAGGTTTAGCAATCTGCCAGAGCCAGGCCCAGAATGGGGTTGTGAATCAGGATATGGTTGAATTTCAAGCCTGATCTGAAAGATTTCCACGTCATACACTGTTTTAATTTAATCATGTCTTATCTCCCTTCCAAGAGCATGCATGATGAACCATATAAACCAGAATGAAATTATGTTGGGTGAGACCAAGTAGGCCTGTAATTTGATACCTTTGTGCCCCCACACATCTAACCACTTTCGTGATTTGGTATTCCAGACACACCTCCTTTCTCTCTTACTCTCTACGTTGTAGAGTGAGTCTGTTCAGAGGTCCCCAGGGCACCTGCATCTCAGGTCATAATGGCTTAGGGCTCTAAGAATAACAGATATCTAAGAACTGCCAGAAAGTATGACTGAGTTCTGGAGGGTTTGGGTGGTAGGTACAATGTACAACCTGGTGGGTCTCTCTGCCCAGACAATATGGTGTAACTGAGACTAGAATCTCCCAAAACAAAGTGAAGATGAAAACTGAAGGCTGCAGTAGCACTTTATGACCATGTTACTTGAGAGTGTAGTCCAAAGACCAGCAACATCAGTGTCACCTATGGGTTGTTAAAAATGGAGAATTGTAGATTTCAGCCTAGACCCACATTATCTTCTTCTCTAGGAGCAAAACCCAGGAATCTGTTTCAACAAGTCCCTCAGGAGATTCTGATACACACTAAAGTTTGAAAATCCTGCTCTAAAGTACCAACAACCAATGAAACTAGAACCCTAGCTTCTACCCTTGATACTGAAAAGACATAATACCTGCTCGTACAGGGCCTCCAGACTCGCAGAAAAATTAGAGATTTCAATGTCCATTTCTCCTTTTACAGCACCAAATTACACAATTAAAAATAATAGATTTTGTACTTTCCAAAATAAACATCTAGAAAGGATTTTCAAAAGGCTCTGAAAGTTTCCTGTTTGCAAATCTATACTTTTTTTTTCATAGACAATATTAACTAGACCCCAGAGTTCTAGTACCCCCAGGGTACCAACCACATCAGTGAACCGCACTACTCATTACCCATCCCGGACCTTTGGGATAGAATTATCTAGGGTTCTAGCTTCACATTATCTTCAGCCACATTATCAGACCCAAGAATGCTGCATGTTCCAGGCCACTGATGGTGACCCTGGCTTAGAATATCACAGAAGGGGCACCTGAGAATGAGTGGGTACCTCAGGCTGGGAGCAGTGTCTGGGGCTCTGTTCTGGCTGATTGGCTCCTAGAGTTGGCTTTTTCCTTCTGAGGACCACAGCTCACCTACTTCCCCATCAGGGTCACCACGTATGGCTCTGACCAGGGTTATGCTTCCTTGTGGAGCATTAAAACGTTACCAGCTTTCCTCCAGATTCCTCTCTTCCTGACCTCAGCTTCAGTTTTCACACATCAACAGTGGAGGGGATAATGGTGAAGGAGAAACAAGACCCACCAGAGAGGAAGACTTTTAGCCTACTCTCTCACAGGAAGAGTTGGACCCACGATTCAGCTTTATTTCTCTCTGAAGTGCTGGGTAGAGTGTCTGGAACAAGGTAATTGCTCACAAAATTTTAAAAATAAAAAAGTTCTAAGAAGAGTAGTGGCACTTGATGTAGGCAATTATAACAGTATTGTTAAATGTATTGTTATTATTTGTGTGGTAACTGAAACAAATGGCAATTTCTAATGTGTCAACCATTAGCTTTTCACATTGGAAAAATAAACCAGGAGCCATGAGTACCCCCACCATTTCCCAACTACTTTTCTCGCACTTCACCCCTAAAGACCACAGAGAAAACTGATCATCAGAGGGGTGTAAAGGGTTATGCTTAAACTAATGAAAGGGTGACCCATTTTCTGAGCAGAGCAGGAAATGTGCTGTTGTTTCTTGGACCCAATCCTGAGGCTGCCAACAGGGTGATACCATGGCAGGGTAAAGAAGAAAATGGAACAAAGTGGAAATGAAGTGCACTAAGTCAAACACTGACCACTTTGAGTTTTCATAGTTCTTATATTCTTTGGAGTATACCATGAGGAATTATTATCCTCCTAATACTGAGGGCAGTAGAAGGCAATGAAGACACCTGTCAATCCAGCCAGCTGTGCAAGTCATAAGCACTAGAGTTACAACCCAACCCATGTCTGTGTGTGCCAAGGGCTGCATGCTTTTCCCCAGAAATTCTTCTCCCCCTCCTCTCCTTGGCTGCCCTCATCAGAGCTGCCACCCTAGATTATTATTGGGGCTACTTGAGAAACAAGAATTCAAATCAAGTTTAGGAGATGTGGAGAGGTGGAAAGTGGATCCATTATAGCTGAAGAGAAGGAGAGAGAGCAAAAGGAAAGGGGGAAGGTCATGGTAGACATCTAGACTGCAAGTGGGAAATGAAGTTTCTGTGGGCATTCACCTAGGCCAATCTGTATGCATTGTACATGTCAGAGAACAGGAAAATATAATCACATCACTGCTGTAAAGGCAAGAGCATAAACTCTTTGCTAAATGAAGGGGCACATAAAGTATCATTCATCACACTTGTGCCCTACTGCAAAATCACACTCAAAGCCATGAATACTCTTCTAAGAGTTTTGAGGAATCATGGTCATGCATGCAAGCTGTTTTAAGTGGAACAGCAACCTGCACTTAATATTGTGAATCAATCTTTGTTGACTGATTGTATTGTAATATTGTTGACTGTAGAATGTCTCACAAAGGAAGAAACTGTTCCTAACAAAATCTATTGAAAGCCAACTTAACAAGACATCTACAAAAGTGGCTGGTACTTGTTGACTACTCACAGCCCCAGGGACCTTGCAGAAAGTTGAAATAATGAACTTTTGCAATCCTGCTTGATTTGACATAGATATGAAAGAGAGACATTAAACTAGGGGAACTGGGGTTATTGTGCCCACTCATTTTGAACCAAAGACTCACATATTCGACTTTCTTTCTCTGGATACAAAAATGGGTGTCCATGATGCAGTTCTTTTGTAACACTCAAAAACATTTCCAACTACCTTCGATTTGCAGAGTTGCAATAGATACAGAGGATTACTTTGCCCTTTACTTTGACTTTGACCTACACAAGATGATGTTGAAACAAGAGAAAATTGAGAGAAAAAATGACTCAGATTCCTACATCTGGACTAAAACCAGATGGCTTTCCCAACACTACTAAAAATGTTATCAAATTTTCTCAAAGGATTTGAACTTCCCTTTTGAGTAGAAGTTGTATTTGGTATCTAAATCCCAACCCACTTGTTCCTTCCAGGCATAGGAGGACTGCAGAAATTTAGGGTGCAAAAAATGTACAGGAGTCGTTTGTTTCCCCAAATCTTTTTCATCCAGTATATGTATGTTTGAAATCACCAAAGCACCACTTTCTGATCCAAGTCATAACTGCAATGTACAGATAGAGTACAAAGTAAAATGTAAATTCTCTCTTCCCCCTGAAGGCATAAATGTACCAATAAGTTGTCATCTTTCACACGTTAATTTTCCTGATAATTGGTATTGGAGTGGAATGTTTCTAAACAATTCTCCTGTTAATTTATATTTATATAACACATCTATCCCATAATGCATTAAATTGAACTGGTTGACATCCAATTTTCTAAGCATGGTTTTCTCTTATATGTTGCTAAACGCTCAATTCCTTTTTCTAACATTAATTAAATTAATTAATAGTTAATATGTTTCCAGAATCATACAATCTGCAAATATGTTACTTATGAAGAATGACTTTCTGGTTGTCAAGAATCATGATGCAGATAATCCTTCAGGGCTCAACTATTTTTCCATAAGAAATCTTTAATTAATCACCAGTTTAACTGTTGACAACTCTCTCATTCCATTCTCAGGTTTGTTCCCTTTGTTCTTTCTTATAGCCATAGTTCATGACAAGCCACTCTGAGATATGAATGTATTACCCCAGTGGAGGAGAGATGGTGTGGCTGCTTTTGCAAATCATAAATGGTGGCACTTTTACAATGACTTGGTAGCCATCAAACACTGGGTGTTTGCCATGGGAGACTATAGACCCTCATACCCACAAGGCAGAAAGGCTGACAGGTGCCAATTTGTCCCCAGTACTTTCAACGAAGCTCTCTGTGGTGGAAGTGAGTAGAGATCCTATTACTAGCTAAAAATGTGTTTTAGCCTGTGTCATCCTCATTGTACATGTCTTTTTTTAATTATTAGATTCCCCCCACCAATCAAATACAGCAATAAGACCATGCAGATAAACTGCTCTGTCTAATCACTGATCATAAATGTAACTCCAAAAAGCTAAAGATCCATACCACTGAGAGCATAAGGTCTCCAAAAACTGCCTGGTTCTGTGGGAACAATTAAGGAAGGATGCTGAGTGGTAAAGTACTCATTTCACTCTGACAAGAAATGAACACAAATAGTAACAATTCACACTTCATCTGTTCTTGACAAGGCTTCATAATAGATCAAAAATCTACATATTTTCCCCCAAAATTAGAGGATGGAAGTGTAAGTAAATATGTTAATTGACTTTAAGGTGGTTGGCACCTTCAAATAGCACATGCCACCCTAAGGAAAACCCAAGAAACAATTTAGCCCAAGCCAAATAAGAGGCCCTCTTAGGAAAATGTTGTGACAGATCCTTCTCTCCTACAGCAATCTTTAAAAGGCTTATCTTAATGACCCAGGTTAATTTTCACCCTACTGTACATAAATTAATTCCAAAAGGAAATATCCAAGTGACATTCATCTCATTTAAATTTATTTCTGCCTGAATCAGGTATGGCTTTGATCAAAGCTAGTAGTATAAGGAATTATAGTAATATTAATCCTGATAGTAAAAAATAACAGTCATAATATAAATGTGTCATTTGTTGAGTGTCTTGTATTATGTGCCAGACATCACCATAAGCATTTTGTGATATTATTTAATGTAACTCACACTTCAACCCAGAGAAGAACTGGTTTCTTATTTATTATTCCCAATATTCCCACTATAGAGATAACAAAACTGAGGTTCGTCACACAGCTATTTGATGGAAGAATCTTTGCTCATGTCTTTTAAACCACAGCCTCTACTAAGGCTCACAGGCCCATGTGTACTCCAGACTTCATTTCACAAAGAAAATTCAGGAACTCCTTCAGCAGGTATTTGCTATTCGTTTTTATGCATAATTAAGAAATTATATGCTGCTGATAACTCTGGTAATGTAATGCCTAACCTCTCACATTCTTCCTTGATTGCCATTCAAAGGATTTGAAAAGAGATATTTTAGAATAATTACCCATCAGTAATCATCTCCACACACACAAATCACATTTGATTCCCTATTAAGACAGACCAAGAGAATGAGAGGTTTTCACTCAGGAATGTTTTCTGCTGCAATCAGGTTAATTCTATGTTTCCATCCCATTGGTCTTCTGAATTTAAACATGGGAACATGGAACAAATTCTGTAGAGGGGATAATAATATCCCCAACCAGGGGTCTTGATCCACTGGGGGAAAAGTGCTTAACTATTAGCTTTCCAAATGGAGTGCCATTCTATTTAGGTGCGTCACCTCCTAGGAAAGATTCACTGGGCAAATGGGAGTGGACTGCAGAACAGTAGTTACCTCGGTTCACTCTAAAGCTCAGACCTTCACAATCACAGCCTGTTATATAAAATAATTCATAAGAAGAACAAAGAGACAAATGTCAACCTACCATAGTTAACCGACGTCATTGTGTAATACCAATCAACAGTCCTCCAATCCATGGTGACATATCATGTTTGATTTATAAATGGAGTAACCTTTCAAGATGATCAGTATATCCATGGTTCTTGTGGGACACTTGCCAAGATTCAGCGTCCTGTCTCTTCCTTTATTTAAGTAGTACTAGAGCCTTATTCCAGGATCATAATCTTAACCCAGGAAATCGATGAGTTTGTGCTATAATCAGGCCTACCAACAATACTCTCATCCAACATCATCTCCTCTTTCCCCCAAATTTGACTTCCATTTCTCTTTTTTCTACTGTGACAATACAGCAGCCATCCTTCTGAGAGGGGAACATGTCTCTCTGTGTCTCATATGAACAGAATATCTGCTCCCCAAACCTACCTACCAAGAACTGCTTTGTCTCATCCTTCAATCTCACCATGGATGCTTTCTCCATCTCTGCAGTGTTCCTCTCTTCCTTGCACTCACAAGAAAGCATCATGTGCATTGACATGGAAATTCAAGGCAGATTATTAATTCACCTGGGGGCATTTTAGGTCTTTTTTTTTTTTTTTTTAGCTTGGTGAAACATAAGTGGTTTGGTGGTTACACAAGTGTTTATTATATTTGACCTTAAATTGCACAAGTGCTTTTCTGTTTGTTGCATGCACTTTTATACATATATATTATATATCATAAAGTCTATTAAGCAGACAGAAAATGTTTGCAAAAATTTCAGGAATAGTTAGCAATTGAACATTTATGTACCTACTACACAAATCAAGAAATAAAATGTGACTGGCACCTCAAAAGCCTCCTGTGTGCCCCCTGCCAGTGGGAACTCTCTCCCTCCCCTTGAAGGTAAAAAATACCTTGACTTTTATGATAAACACTTCTTCAAAGCTTTGTCTTTTACCATAAAATGAAAATCCATGTCCCATGTTAAGTAATTTTAAGCACTCAAATCAGGTAGGGGAAGCTTTATAGAATCAAGCTCACTTTACCAGATATCTATGGCATACAATGTACCATATATAAAACTAGAACATAGGGGGAATATAGTTTAATAAGACATAGTCTCTGACCCCAAGAAACTCATGGGTGTTGGGAGGCTCTACAGGAGCTCATGAAAGCATAAGAGCAGTAAGTTTTGTCAACTAGAACCATAATAGCACAAGGGGAATTGGAACTGGAGAGAAACAAAATGTAGCAAGATATCTCATTGCTCTGTTTCTCCAAACCAACATGTGGCTGGCCACTATTTAACTGGGAGAAGAGTATGATCAAGTCTTTCTCTAGAAAATGAAGTGTGTGAAGCAGGTTGAGAACTCCCTCCTAGATGACTCTGAGAAGTGAGTGTGTTCTCTGTCTCTGGCACTATGCATAAGGTATTTCCAGCTCATTTCTGAGGCAAGGTTCATGATATATCAGGGAAGGAAACTCTGGAAACAAACCTCTTTCTGTATCTTCTAAAGGCTAACTAGGTGTTCCATTCTTTACGTTCCTTATTTGGAAAATAAAGATAATAGGCTACTGACAGAATGCACTGGGATGGTGTCTGTGGGGGATCTGGCACAATGCTTGGCACCCAGGAGAGCTGAATAAGTGGCAGCCAAGCCTTTTAGAGTTGGGAGTTCCATTTTCTAAGCCATATCTTTATCAAACGAAGAATTGAGGTTAAAATGAAACTAAAGAGAATCTTATATAGAGGCTTTAACTGGGTTTGGTTACATATACTGTCCAGATAGCCTCAACAGTGCATCGTTCTCTCAAGATTGTGTCCTTGAAAACAGCTCCCACTGTGGACAGACTGTACATTCCAAGGACAGGGAGGGAGCAAGGAGTCTCCAACTGCCCAGGTCCAGGTTGGCCATCAACCAGCAGTCACGTCCACTCCATGACCTCCTCCAACACGAGCTCAGACATTTTCCCAAGCTCCACATTTTCCCTGTCCCACATATTCAGCACTGGTCAAGTCCATTTTTTCTGCTGTAGTGCTATATTGATACTTATTGCCTTTACTGATGTGATTTCTTTTTCTACATTTACATTTTTTTAACTTTTTTGCATTGACAGTAAAGTTATAGTATAATGGCTATTAAGATTTTAAAATTAAGATTTGTGGCAAAGCAGAGTTCATTTGCTTATGAACTGGATGATGTGTGCAAATTCCTTACCTTCTGTAAACCTCCTATCTAAAAGGTACAGAGTCATACAGCTCCACAGCTTTATTGGGAGGACTAAATGTAAGAATTTCAGTAGTGAACTCATAATAAATAGTGGCTGTTGTTATTTCCTCCCCAGTTAGATTCTAAAATCCTTGTCTGTGTAGACATATGGCATTCTTTTTCATATCCCCCTCAGAGCTGAGGAAGTGTTTGCTTATAGAATCCACTCAATGGATGTTTGCTGATTGATTGCTCTGGGCCTAATGCCAAGATGTGTACCAATCCTGTCCTCAGCCCGCCCCCCACAACTCAGAGAGTTGACTACAAGTATGGTATAACAATACAGAGGTTAGGGCAGTGGGAGAGGGGGCTTAGAGACAGTGCTTATATGTGTTCCCAGGATTACAAAGCAGCACCATGCTGCTTATTGAATAAACATGTCTGGTTGACAAAATGGCTGTCCCCGACTTTGACAAAAATGATGGATGAAACTCATTTTCTATAGGAAGATGCTTCAATGAAAGACAAAGCCTAATCCTAATATTATTTAGCTGACTGAATTCTTTGTGTCTGTAAAGGTTCTGTCAATTAAAGGTGTTTCAGCCAAGTCATCTACATATTTCTCCAGCAATGTGATCTATCAACCCACACAGCATGATTCCTGAGCCTAAATATTAGAGTAAGAGAAGCCATGGGACAGATGCTGGTTGATTGGATTTCAGGGATGACAATGCTTTGAAAGAGCAAAGGAACACATTGCCTGCTTGGAGATTTTTGTGCTTTTGCTAGAAAATTCTGAATTTTAACAAAGAAGATTTATAGGAGAGTGTCACTTTGGGGTAGGGCATTTGGCAATTGTCAATTACTAAAAATCAAATCACTAAAGGGGCAAACAATCATAAATTTGCAGCACTTTAGGGTTTGTGATCCCACAGCCATGGAGGTACTGGTTAATGATTTTCACTGGGTAATCCATTGTGAATCTCATCTCATTATCCTTTGGTTGGAATTTGCTGCCTTTTGTTGGAATGGAAATTGGTTTTACTGCACGGACACACAAGACACAATTATCAAGAAGACTAATAATCTTTGGAAAATAATTCTGAATTTACTAGTCCCATATGCTTTCTTATTTCTAAGTGGTTCCCTTGGGAAGTCATGTAAATACTCTAATTTCATTGCCATTATCCATAAAATATTTGAAACTTGTAAGGATATGCAATTGTTATAACTGGAAGGACATGGTCTTTGGCTTTGATGTCAGAGGGATTTGAGACTGGATTTGCTTCTGCCACATCCTAGCAATATGGTCTTGCAAAATCATTGAGTTTCATGGGTAAGTATAGATAATGGACCTTTGAAAGAATTTCCCAGAATGATGTTTGGAAGTATTATGATTAGAAAATACTAAGTATTCAATAAATGTTATTTTTTCCTTAGTCTAGAATTGATTTTGGATTAAATTTATCAGCCCCGTTGAAAAAATCAGTTTCATTGTATTCCAATCACACTTATTTTTGATACAAAGTATAATTACACCCATCTAGTTCCAACCTTCTTCAACTTGATTGAAGATTCTCTGGTGAGGCTTGGTTCTCTGGCAACTGTTTGATTTCACAAAAAGATCAAATTCACTTCAATGAATGAGCATTCATTAAAAAATAAAGATATTTGGTGTTTTATTTTGTGCCTAGCTCCTAGTACAGCTCCAGGCACATAGTAGGACCTTAATAAATGTTTGTTGAAAGACCAGGCCATGGCTGAAAATTCTACTCTGAAAGTTGAAATTTTCAAAGATACTAAAGGTTGGCAGCTCTCTAAAATATGTGTATAGTTTTCCAAGAGAGAAATATTCATTTGTATGGTAAAGTTCTGGTATAATTTTTTTCTGGTATGAATTTTTTTAAGTCACTTTAAATTTTAGTCATGCTTCGTCTATAAAACCTTTCCTGTAATTCAAGACAGTTTTAATTCCTCACACTGAAGGAAACCTCCACAAGAAAATGAATAAAATGTGAAGCTCTAGAAATGCCACCAGGAAAATTAAAAGTCCCTAATGGCAAAAGGCAAAGGCTATTATTATTATTCAACTTTTGGTGTAAAAATAGAAATACACATGTGACAACTCACTATATAATATGTAATTTTTGCCTCACTACTAAAATATAGGTAACAGCATCTTTATCCCCATTTTTATAGAAATGAAAACAAGTTCAATGAGGTAAAAGTTCCCAGGTCATACAGAGTGGTGGGCATAGTACTTCTTACTTTAAATTCTCTGTTATTTACACTTGACAATCATCTTATTTCTATTCAGTCAAGGACTGGTCCCGCCATTGGAAAGGGAGACCCATAGCGTTTGTTGGTAACAATTTTGCGTTTTGCTGATTTTTCTTACAGGCAAATGATGACAATTACCTCAATATTCAGAGCTTATTTAATGGTTAGACACAGTAGGAATCTGTTTTTTTAATGATTGCCAGAGGCCAGAAAAGCCTTTTTCTCTTTTTCTCAGCTTTTCTTTTTAATAAGATATTTTTAAAGATTTTATTTATTTGAGAGAGAGAGAGAGAGAGAGAGAGCATGTATGCATGAGCGGTGGGGGAAGGTGGCAGAGGGAGAGGGAGAGGGACAAGCAGACTCCCCACTGAATGTGGAGCCTGACACAGGGCTTGATCTTAAGACCCTGAGATCATAACCTGAGCCAAAATCAAGAGTCAGACAATTAACTGACTGTGCCATCCAGGTGCCCCCTATAGCATGTTTTAAGCTACAGGGAGGACCATAGATAGACAGCATGCTTGGAAATAAGTATTCACACCAGAGTTTGCCCATCTGAATATATTTTATTAGACAGCTATGCAATATCCAGTGGAAAGCTTGTGGGCAACATAATCCATTCTTCCTTTGAATAATCCACTAGGGGAATTTCAGGCCTGATGATAATGTGTTCTGGGTCCCTAGACTTACTTTTATCATCGGCTTGGAAGGACTTGTTGGAAACCTTTCAGTACAAGAGTTAAGTACTTCAGTACAAGGATCTGTTTTATTTGTTTTTTTGTTTTTTTTCCAGTCTAGTATCTGGGCCTCCTAGATTGCCCTGGAAAAGATCAGAGTCTCCTCTGTTGGCCCATGCAGAAGAAAGACTGAAATCTGGGAGTAGCCCAGATCTCAAGGCACCATTTCTTCTGGCATTCTCTGTGAAGGCCATTTTCATGGTCTGCAGAGAAAAAGTGAAGAGCCCGTGGAGAATTTGGGGCAATGTGTCCGTGGTTGTTTTGTTCTTAGAGTTCCTCAGGGGAAGGTATTGTGTCTCATTGATCTTGATGCCTGCACAGGGTGGATACTGAGTACAGTAGAGACAGCTGTGTGTACACCATGTCTTATCTTTTCCTTATCACATAGCTAGACATAATTTCCCAGGCAGGTGAGATTATGCACGTAAGTATCTATTGTTATGTAACAAATTACTCCAAAATGTTAGCGGCTGAAATCATCATATAGTTTTTACCTTACACAGTTTCTGAGGGTCAGAAATCCAAGAATGGCTTAGCTGGGTGGTTCTTGCTCAGCCTCTCTCAAGAGGTTATAGTCAAGCTGTCAGCTGGGTCTGCAATTATCTGAAGGCTCAGCTGGTTTTAGACAATCTGCTTTCAAGCTCACTCACATGTGGTTGTTGGTTTCTTACTGGGTGTTAGCTAGAAGTTTCCCAACATGGAGGTCTCCCCATTAGACTGCTCACAACATGGCAGTTTACTTTCCACAAAATCAGTGATCCAAGAGATAGCAAGCTCAAGATGGAAGCAGAAATCCTTTATAATATAATTTTGAAACTCAGACCATCATTTCTGCTATAGCAATGTGAGAGGGGACTCCACAAGGTGTGACTACCAGGGGGCAAGGATCACTGGAGCCTATCTTGGCACTGCAACTGAGTTCTGACCAACAGAATATGTGCGGAAATAATGTATGCTATTCCCAAATCAGCATGTGGAAAACACCTTCCACACCCTCCATGTCTATTTCCTAATTATCCAGGTGAATAGTGAGGTCTTTTAGGATTCAGAGGGAAATGGAGCCAAAAGATCATAAGAGCCTACATCCATGACTGACCAGACAGAGCAAACCCTCTATGACATTAGGGAGAAAGGAATCATCAGTGTGTAACACCACTGAAATTCTTTCCTTCATTTTCCCTTCCTTCTTTCCTTCCTCCCTTCCTTCCTTCCTTCCGTTTCTTTTATAGCAGTTAGCTTCCCTTAATGTGTATATGTGTGTGTATGTCTGCATTTCAATTCAGAATTTATATATTTTGATTTCCCACAGTTTTATTAATATGCACTTGTTAATATTTGATTTGTGCATTTTTTTTCCTCTATGTTGTTAGTATTGGCTGTTCCCTTTAAAATGTAACATTTTGGAGATCAGGAATCTTGTATTCTATTTTGCCTCTATCTCTCTCCAGGAACCAGGTCATTATCCTGTACCTAGAATAACTACTATCCACAGATTGACTGTATGCAACCTTATTTCAACACAAGGGAAAAGATGTTCCATGAAGTGTTGGCCCAAAAAGTCTCATTTCAGGTAATGACCTATAGAAGAGGATACTGCAAGTCCTAAAAGCTTAAATTTACAGAAAAGAGTCAAAAATTTCAAAATCTATGTTTAGTAAAGCCATCTTGTGGAAAATAAATGCATAATTATATGTAATAGATAAAATCATGTAAAAGCATATTTAAACCCAAATATCTCTGTAGCAAAGAAATGTGCAATGATACTTTTATTTATTCAGGCCAATTAAAACTTTCACTGACCACCAACTATATTCAGTAAACCTCTTTAACTTTATCTTTTACATAGAATCATATTGCTTAGCAGAAGGGACTCCAGGAAACAAACTGAGGGTTTTAGAGGGGAGGAGGGGGCAGGTATGGGTTAGCCCGGTGATGGGTATAAAGGAGGGCACGTACTGCATGGAGCACTGGGTGTTATATGCAAACAATGAATCATGGAAGACTACATCAAAAACTAATAATGTACTGTGTGGTGACTAACATAATAAAAAAATTAAAAAATAAATGACACCTTAAAAAAATTTTTAAATAAATATATATTTAATACCATCTATAATTATGATTATTTAATATATTTAATATTATATATAATTATTATTTAATATTTATATAACATATATATTCTAATGTAATATGGGAATCTATACACCTAGGTGTCCAGAGTTCTATTTTCATCAAAATGGTTTACATCGTAACCTTTCACCGCGTTAGATCAGCAGAAATGACACTCTCCCCATCCCCCAACTCCCAGAATGAAAACAAAAGGCTTTTTTCATTTTCTGTACCAAAGAGCTCCAGTTTTTTTTTAGTCTAAGATTATAAATGAAGTGTAATCTAGGAAAAATATTCACTTCATTTAAAATGAGAGGGAAAGGGTATCTTGATTTCAAAGTTTCAAAAGTAATTAAGAGCACAAGCCTGCTTGGGGCTCCACTGGCTGTCCGTGACTCTACTTTTTATCACTGTCTAAAAGACGGATGAGGCAGGGCACAGGCATATGAAATTCCTGACAGATTAACTTTTGGGGAGACAGAACAAAGTAGAAACCGCTGTTCTGTTTACATGGAAGTAAGAACAAATATACCTTGTTTTTAAGTAACATCAACACATATGGTAAATAGAGAAAATGCAGTAGCCTCATTCTTGGGCTCAAATAGACCAAGAATTCGGGTCTTTTGATAGAATTCACTTTTATTTTCTATTTGAACACCAAATTCAATTAAAATGAAGTGTGTATTGATGCCACTTTCTATCTGGTCCTATAAATGGAAGCTCTGAATGTAATACCCTTTTAGGTATCAAATCACAAATAACAATCCTATCTGTGAGACATATTATTTGCCCCTGCCCATTAACCAATGGCAGAATTTTTCTCAACTCTGATTACCCTGAACATAGATAATGAGTTCTCCTTCCAATTTTTATTGATTTCTTCCTTGCTCTATAGGAAACTATTGATTTCTGTTTTCTTGTTCAGTTACTAGTTGATTTTATCTTTCATTTGATTTGACTTAAAGTGAAACTTTTTCTGATTGGAACACAGCAAAATCCTGGAGAAAAAAAGAGAGTCAGGGCCACTTAGATTTATAAATGTTTTGGTGAAACCTCAGTGAGGCCCTCTTTGAATTATCTATAGTGAATACTATAAAGAAATGGTGAACTTCTCCCTTGCTCTCCCTGATCCCCAACCCTTTTTGTTACACACATACGGAAACCATCGGTGTTGCAATCATTACAGAATTTAGGTCTGGGAAACAGAATTTAACAAATGATGAGAAAATCAAGTTTGCTGCTATAAAATAAAACAAACCTAAATCTACAAAGCAACCTCCATACAGACTTGCATACGCACACATATGCAATATATTCCCCAGAGAGATGTATAATAGTGGGATTCTTTTTTATTCCATGAAAATTTTTGCATGAGAAAAAAACAACTCAGGGTGAGAGAGGGCCCACACTCCCCAGGGATTGCAGCAAGACAGATGTGACTGCAGTGGGGATGGAGGTGTCCAGCCTGTGGTCATCAGTCCCTTGTGGTATTCTGGCACTGCCCAATGTGGCTCATGGTAGATTTTTTATAATAATGTCTTCAATGAATTATGCCTTCCCATGACCACAACCCTTTGGAATGTGCTCTGCCACTGCTCCTCTCAACACAAAGTCTTGAATCTGGTCTGGCCTCAGGACTTGTTTTTTTTGTTATTATTTGTTTTTTTGTTTATTTATTTATTTGAAAGAGAGAGAGAGAGCAGAGCTTACAAGAGGGAACATGAGTGGGGGTGCGCAGAGGGAGAGGGAGAGGCCAGCTCCCGCTGAGCAGAGAGCCTGATGTGGGACTCGGCTCGATCCCAGGACCCTGAGATCATGACCTGAGCTGAAGGCAGACACTTAACTGACTGAGCTACCCAGAGACCAACAGAATGAGGCAGAAGTGATACACCATTGCCAAGGGTAGGCATTTGGAAGCTTATGGCTTATGTTTCACCCTCTTGAAGCCACTCTGAGACCACCATGGTGAGAAGAAGCCCACGATGAAAGATCGCATGAAAGGAGATGCCCAATTGCTCCATGTCCTGGATAAGCCAGCACCTAGCCATCTCACCCAATAAATGCCATTGCACGTGTGAGCCCAGGTAAGACAGAAGAATCACTTGGGAACCCACAGAAATGTATGAAGCCATATATCATTGTTTATCTCTCTTTAACTTTTAATTTGAACCAATTGTAGACTTATCCAAAAGTTGCTAAAATAGTATAGAAAGTTTCCATACACCTCTTACTGAACTTCCCTTAATATTATTACCCCATACAATCCAAGGATCAGAACCAGGAAATTAATACTAGTAAGTAGTATTAGTAGTAAAATTCCACCATTTTTTGCCCACTAGTGCCTTTTTCTCTGTTCCAGGACCTAGTCCAGGATTCCACATTTCATTTAGTTTTTGTCTTGTTAGTCTCCTCTTATCATTGAAAGTTTCTCAGTCTTTCTTCATCTTTCATGACTTTGACACTTTTGAAGAGTACTGGTCAGTTATTTTGCAAAATATTCCTCAGTTTGGGTTTGGTTGAGATTTTGCATCTTAGGAATGAAGTAACATCCATCTCAGTCCATCCTATCAGGGAGTACATGATGTTAAGTTGGCTTTTAGTGCTGTTCACCTTGATCAGTAGATTAAGGTGGTTTCTTTCTAATTTTCCATTTTAGAGTTACTATTTAATTAACTTTATAGTTAATAAATATCTTGGGAGAGATATTTTAGAATATAAAAATAATCATTTTAAGCTACTAAGTCCTGGAGTGGTTTGTAACAGATAGACAGATAAACAGATGGATAAAGAAATAGATAGATGATACATAGATACCTAAATGATTAAGATAGATAGATGATAGATAGATAGATAGATAGATAGATAGATAGATAGATAGATAGATAACTGATACAAGGTATAAGTCAAGTGGGGACTTCTGTTGGGGAGGTGAGACAGTATGATACAGGGAATGGGAAAAAAGAGAAGGTCTATGTAGCGTGAGTTATCTATGGCAGTTTTGTGATAGATTTGTGGGTGAAGAGATTAGAGCTATTCTGGTACAGCAATATAATATCTGAGAAACAGAAGAGAGAGGCAGGAATTTTTTCTTTTTTAAATAAGGGCTTAAAGATGTAACTTTTGACTTGCCACCTGAGTGAGGAATAGAAATATTTTTAAATTACTTTTGGTAATTTGAGTACTTTGGGGCATGTAGAGTCCCAAGATTTATTAGGGTTTTATGGGAGCTTTTTTTCCTTAATGGGTAATTAGTTATAGGGTGCTGAGGCTGTGGGCAGAACCAGACATTCTTTAAACAATGTAATTGTAATTGCTGTTATTCCCATCACTCTATGTGCATAAGATGGATGGGAGTCTACTTATTTGGCAAAGTTCTGCCATCCATGGACAAAAAACAAGGCAGGAGTATAAGTCAGAATATCATTTCTCAGAGAGAAGGTGGCTGATCTTCCTATTGCTTTGTAGTAAGACCTATACAAGAAGAATCTGGCATAACATGGAATCTGAACAGCTCTAACTGCAGCTAATGAGAGAAGAAATGCATAGGTACCTAGGAAGTTATAGAGTAGAATCACAGGTCTTTTTATATACAACTAATAGTTAGAGTTCCTTGGCACTGATACTGCAGAAACCTAAACAGGTAAATTCCTGTATTCATGGAGTTTATGTTCTGTGCAAGAGAGCTTCAACACACAAATGCATTATTTAACATACATTTTAGATAATTCTATGCAGTTGCAAAGACAAATAAAGCGGGAGAGATGCAAAGAGGGTGATAGGATAGGGGCAGTTTTTATTTTATAGAAAGAGCTGTCAGGGACAACTTGCCTAGAATGTGATACCTGACTCCACAGATGACAGAAGGCCATCAAGGGAGGACTATGGGAGCCAGGCTGTGAGAGTGACTCAACAGGTAGATGAAGCCCAGCAGGAGCCAAAAAGCATGCAACATGGCAACACATAGAGATAGAGGCAAGTAATGTGCATTGAGGAAGATTCTTGGTAGATAAGAGAAGAAGCTGTGGTCCGAAGACAAGGTACTCAGCTTGGGATCTGTGCAGCACCTGAGTCTGCAGGTAGATCCCAGGGGTTCCATGAATTTGGATGGGGAAAGACTTAAATTGAATTGGATATAATTTACTATAGTATGGAAATTGATCAGTAGTTTCTAAACATTTCTTCAGAAGCATTTTTCCTTTTTTTCAAATGAAATTTTCTGCATAACTGTTATTATACTAAAAAATAAATAAATAAAAAATGCTGAATTTCTTTGGCTGAAGTTAAGTGTCATGGTCTCTGAGGTTCCCACTCCTGGTCTGCTCTTGAAAGCCCAGTTCTTCACAGGGCACAGTTTGATCAGTACTTCTCTCATTCCTCTGGAATGAATGTTGCCCCACCCCACATGCCTGTAAGTAGAAATACCATGAGATTTTGACTATGGCAGATGGGGCAATGCACATTAAGGAGGTGGGCACACCATGCAAACTGGTATACTACCTGGTGTGTGTGGAGAAGTAAACAGCGATTCTTCCCAGAATTTCCTCTGATCATGCTCACTTTGGCCAGCTACTTGACCATGACCCAAGCAGCTAGATATTGGCTAAGTCCAGAATACCTCAGAATATCTTGAACTAATAAGCCCTTTCTAAAAATTTAGAAATGCATACACAAAACTATGTATATTTTATCGTTGGGGGGAAATTTTCCTCTACCCCTTAAAATTCTTCTGGCTGCTCTTAAGAATTAAATTGACATAAGACAGATAAACAGGAGAAAATCAAATTTAATTATGGAATCCGTAAGAACGTGAGGCCCACAGGCAGGCAGGGGACTGAGGCTTCTAAACCATCAGAGCTAAGGAGAAGAGGCTGGGTGTCCTGGACTCAAAAGAGAGGAAAGACAATTCATAAGACGACGAAAAGGAGTAAATATCTGGTAATGTTTGCTGGGCCATACAGAAGCAATGGGATATAGAGGGGAATTTAAACAAACAGTCTTTGGTAAGTTTCTCCCTGTCTACCACATCTAGTTCATATTATGCCATAGTTATCTATGGTGAGAGCTCCCTTCCTGGAGCAGGTCCTTCATCTAAATTCTTTTAGGCAGTTAGGGAGGTCAGAAGCTCTTCCTGAGCCTTCTGTTTCTTAACAACCACCAGCCTTAAGTGAGCCACATGCCAAAGAGACACATTTTAAGGTGGCAAGTTTTGCTCCCCTGCAGTAATGCAATAAGAAAGAAGAAAGAAAGCAAGAAAGGAAGAAACAAAGGAAGGAAGGAAGGCAGGCAGGCAGGCAGACATGCAGACACTATTGATCAACAGCATAGCACAATTTAGCCAGCTTAAGAAAATGATTTATTCACCATCCCATAACACTATACAATTATTCAATGACATGAAAATCATTTCCCAAGCTCTCTGTATCATGTGTATTTGGGAAGAAGTGACAGAGGAAAAAGTAAGTGGAGAATTGGGGCAGCTTCTACCAGTCCTCGACTGTGGTTTGCTTATTTAATTTACAATGATCTCAAATGATTTTTTAGAATGGCTGTCACTAGAATTTAGATCTTTAACAATAAATCCCATCACTAAGTATTCCCTTAGATTTTGTTAAAAGCATTTTGTTGTCAAATTGAGGGCTTTAGGGAGCTATCATCTATTTAAAAATATATTACAACAGTCATAAGTTCCCTTCCTTTTTAAGTTTCTCAAGTGAAGAGTTATTGCAATTGTGTTTCTGGAAGGTGCATACAAAAATCACAAATCACAATGCATTCACAAGCCTGTCATGAGCTTTCCAGTAGTTAATGTAAAAAGGAGATGGAATTCCACCAGAATAAGGGGGAACTTTCTGATAGATCTAAGGAAAAAAATAAAGAAAAATAATTTTAATAAGTTTCCCATTACTGGAGGGGGTGTAGGCATAATTTTTTGAAATGCAAGAGCTATATTAGACTCTACAATGTAAACCATATTAAAGGCTTCCCAAAGTAGTGCATTCAACTATCCTTTTCAGCTCTTTTATCACCTATTAATTCCCTAAAAGATGATTAGGAAAACCTGTTGCTAGAGCAAAGATAAGATTACTGGACTTATTTGAGGAAAGTAGAATACCTACCCTCACAGGTCTTAATACTATCCAAGGAGGGAGAAATAAAGGAAAGATACGTATAAGCTTCTAGGCTGGGTGGGTCAATTTTAAGGTGGTTTTTGGAAGGTAGGGGGATGATTGAGACTGGGCAGAATTTATGGCACAGCTTTGAATTCCTGAGCAAAGCTTGTGAGGGTCTTGAGAGAGTTGATAAGCATGCTATTAGTCATAACATTTAGGTAACTTTGGTTGCTTACAGTCTTATTCTCCTGGAAGAAGTATTTTTCTGGAGCAAGTAGCTAAGCTATTTCCTTGTTTTCAGTACTGTTTAACATATATAGAGAAAAATATCCCAGTCTCAATATTGTTTAACACAGAGACAGGAAATTGTGATGATTTCAGTTATTTCCAACCCTGCAATTCTGTATTTTTCTTTGGTATGGCAACATTTTCAGGAAAGTGGTAATAACGATCAATCTTACTTTTGACTTTCAAAATCCTCTACTGGTTACAGTTTATATATAAAATCAAAGTTTTTTCCCTCACATTGTATTTCATTTTATCATTATGTAATTACTAAAGACTTTTGTTCATTTAATAAACACATTTTGAGAGTACATTTTACATCTGTTTAACTATTAAAAAATAACCAAGAGTAAATTTGTGTCCAAGATGAATAAAGGAAAATACACCCATTGAAACATTCTAAAGTCTCTAGTACTTACTCACTTAACAAATGTCTTTCACAGAGTTGAGTGATTTTTTTGGGGGGGGGGATGTGCAAACGACAATGCACTGGTGCTTAATATGAGGCTGACTGTATAATTAAGAATGATGGAGGTGACATCATATTGTTTAGGGTCATGCTGACTCTCCTTATACTCTGCTTAAAATCCCAATTTTGACTTCTAGTTTCACCTCTGATGTAAAGAGTGTAGAAGTCATAAATCCAGTCCTTATGAGGAAAAGGTGAATAAACTAAAGCAAAGACTTTTCTCGGAGCGATTGAGAATTCAGGTCATTCATAGGGCACTCTACCACACCAAAATCAGGATAGTCAGGACATACCCAGAGAACCTCAGCCAAGATCTATTTACTTGGAGCAGAAGTTGCTGGAGCCCTAAACTGGTGGAAACACTTAAATGGGCATTTGGAAAAACTGCTGGAAACTGAATATGTGCTGGATTTGGGAATGAAAAGTTTCTAGGGCTGCAATCTTAGGGTAGACCCTATACTTTGGTGTGTTTTACCTCAAGAACTGCACAAAGCTCTCAGGGTAAAGATTCAAGAAAGATCCCCTCAAGGTTCTGGTGCAGGAGGTGGAAGTAGGGTAATCTGTGAAATATGCCCAGACCATTCTCCATAAGAAGACAGGCTCTGCAGAAAAAAAGACTGCCAGAGCCTCATCCCAGCTAGGTGAGGAATGTTCCTCCCACTCCAGACCCTACGAGCCTTCCGGTCCCATCTAAAGGGAAAAAGAAAAGCTAAGAAACATTATGAAGGTCATAGTCCAGGGACACAGGAAGACTGAATTCACTGAAAGATTGAGATTTAATCATAAGGTTATAGGACACTTCCATTCTGCCATATCTTACCACAACACCAACAGCACTCCAGTGTGATAACAGTGGGTTTCAGCAGAAAGAGCTGTAAGATGTGGACTCTGAGGAGGAGCACTTATGAAAGCCCAAAGTCAACAGGGGAGATCAAAACGATATAGCTACAGCAAATATTAAACACAATACAATTCCTAGCCAGATTAACATAAAACCTTACACAAAAGGCCTATTTACTTCAGTTCCCATTATCCGATGTATAATGCTTTCAGCAAAAACTTAAAATGCATGTTAAATGCTATATATATATACATATATATGTGTGTATATATATATATACACATATATACATGCTACATTATATATTTTATATATAATATATAAGATTATATATATATTACATATTACATATATATTATATGTATATTATATATATATTATAAGATATATAGAGTATAATATATGTAGTATATGTTATATTCTATTATACATTTCATTATACTACATATATTATGCTCTATATATCTTATAATATATATATAATATACACATATACATATATATCTTGAAGATCAGCAAGAAAGGAAATACTCCAACAAACAAACAAAACGTCCCCACAATGGTGGGGGTATGTTAATGAGACAAAGTAGTCAACTGAAAAAGCTCCCAGTGGCCAGTTCTGAGACAATTTAAGCAACAAAATAAAGTAATATTAGATTATAACCCAAAATATAATATCTACTAGTCCATATTGATATAAGTAAAGGGTTGACTAAATAAATAAATGGAGGACAAAAGACAAATCTCTCTGCAGAAGAGTTCCAAATAATTTATGTAGATACTTGTCCCTCAAGGAGGTAGAGATTAGTTTTCCTTTCCTTACGTGTGGACTGCGCATAGTGACTCTCTTCCAAAGTGTACAGCTTGAAAAGAAAGAGAAAAGAGTAACTTTACTATGAAAAAAACCTATAAACACTGTCTTGGCCTGGTGATCAATGTTGACATCAATAGCGACACCATGTTAAGTATGCGTACTTTTGATATGATGTGATGACAATGTCACTTTACCCGCATGGTCTTGTTCCCAAACATCCATAATCCCAGTCACATCATGAGAAAAACATCAGACAAATCCCAAATGAGGGAATTCCACAAAATAACTTACCAGTACTCCTCAAAACTGTCCAGGTCATCAAAATCAAGGAAAGTCTAGGACACTGTCACCACCAAGAGGAGCCTCAGGAGACATGACAATCAAATATAAATTGGTATCCCAAATGGGATCCTAGAACACAAAACGATATTAGGTTAAAAAGAACTAAGAAAAGATAAATAAATTATTGGATGTTAGTAATTATGTATCAACATTGGTTATTTATTTGTAACAAATATATCATACTAACATGTTAATGAGGAAAACTAAGTATAGAGGATATGGAAACTCTTTGAATTTTTGTTCCACTGTTTTTCAGTAAATGTATCTGTTCTAAGATACCATGTTTACTTTTAAAAATCCCAATCTTCAAGAATAATTTTTTTTGGAGAACACAGATGGAGTCATTTGGATAGACTTAACATAATAGTGACATAAAAGGTAGTTACTACATCCAGGAAGGCTGAACAAATTTCCACGTTGTCAAACTACTTGTATCGATCTCCTAAAGACTAGTGACCATCTGGGTGAGGCGTAAGGATGACACCAACATCTGGATACTCATATCTGCACACCTGTCCTTCAGCTCTGGAAAGATGTGATCACTTGGTCACAGAGAAAATCCTCACAAGTTTTTAATACTGAGCCTTTAGTCAAGAGATGGGGATGAACTTCACATAACCTTAAAACAGCACTGCCTGGCTTATTGAGAGTGGCTGTCTGTTAATGTTGACATTTTTGCTTCAGGCAATAGGCTACCAAAAAAAAAAAAAAAAAAGAAGAGAGAAAAGGCAGCTTGAGATTTATGATCTTATTGCGATTATGAAATTACAAAAAGGAGCCAGCCTTGTCCACACTGGCCACAGACAAGTGTAGCTATAACTAAAATTTACAGGATGCATAAAAAGAATCACATCGACAGAGTGCTGTAAATCCTGGCTGCCCAGTCACCCCAGCAAATTCCTAATGGATCATCATGCCCTCAAGTTTAAATGGTTGTTCTTAAGAAGTAAAGGTAAATGACAGGTTAAACACATAAGCAAACAGTGAAATCACTTCACTTCCTGAATTTAGAATGGGTTGGATGGGAGGAATAGCCCACACAGGGGGGACAGGAAACTTCCTGTCTGCAGGAAACTTCCACTCACATTCCTACTTGATGCTACCCTTTGGACAAGGCTCTAGGAATGCTGAGATACAAAAACACATTCTCAGCGTCAAAGAGGCCACTTTTACATATGGAGAAAAGCTGCTAACCTGTGGCAACACAATGCAATAACTCCTCTGAGAGAGGTAAGCCTGGTGCTGAATGGACCAAATAGGTGTTATATGGTGTCTTAAGAAGTCTGGATTTTATGCTGAGAGGTTATTATATACGAAGAGGGATTATAAATGATATTATTTGTTTAATTCTAGAAATATTATGATGGTTGCAGTGAGGAAGCAAGTTATGAGGCTGTTGTAATTTTCCAAGAAAGAGACAGATCAACTGGGGCAATGGTCAGAAGGAGAGAAAGGAGAGATCAATGCAACATTGACTTCTTTGTGTGGGAGAGAAGTCAAAAACCATCCCTAATTGTCTGGTTCAAGCAGCAGGATAAATATTGGTGCATTAGTGAGATAGGAAATAATGGAGGAACAGTAGTATCTTAGGTTGTTTTCTCTGCAAATAGGCTCTGGGATGGAGTATTTCATGCCGAACCTGTATTGGGAAGTCCTCTCTAGAGGTACCTGTGGGAAAGTGAAGACAGGAGTACTAGGTAGAAGTAGAGTCCAACCCATGATGAGGCCTCAACTGATCCTACAAGAGCTCTGAAGCTAGAATAAGCCCTTCTGAGGTTTTCCAAATTGAGACAAGGGGACTAGACCTCCATATCCCTATATTGACCCATCATTGGCCACAGACCACCCTCTCAGAAGGGTGTACCTTTGAGAAAATTAGTTTCTTACTGCTAAGACAACTGCCTGGAGTGGATACATCCATAGATATCTGCAGTGGCAGAAGGACAGCCATACTGACTCTGAAGAGGGAATGTGGAGGAGTACCAAAAGTATCCCCCACAAGGCTGTTTATTTTTTGGGGGGGGATGGAACTAAGAGTTTGAAAAGTCATTAATTTTTGAGAATAAAATGTTCCTAGACTCCTTCAAGAAAGGACAAAGGACAAATTCAAGAGAGGACAAAACTGATTGGTTTGGTTTTGTTTTTTGTTTGTTTGCTTGCTTGCTTGCTTTTACTACAGCAACAATTAACCACCTGGACTAATTTTCCACTGGTCCCAATTGATATAGATATCCAGGCTAGCCCATCAACAGCAGCTTCACTGGAGCAACCACCCTTCCATATCTTGAGATGCGGTCCCCTGTGAGATACCAAGATGCAGACATCCAGCGGTCAACTGAACAGTTGCACAAACAAGCAGGAGCTTGGAATGGAGAGCTGAGTTGGAAATCAGTTGTTGTAGTTATCAGTTTATTGACCGTTATTGGTGCCAGGAAGGCAGAGACATTGCCTGGGAGAGTATGGAAGATGAGGAAAAGAACAGGTCTAGAAGCCTAGGAAACCACCATCAGTCACCATATTTATCAAACTTTAATGTGCCTCTGAATCCCCTGGGGGGTCTTTTAAAAATGCAGATTCTGTGACTCAGTAGATGTGGTGTGGCCCCTGCAATTCTACATTAATAGAAGACTTCCAGGTGTAACAGATGTTACTGGTCACTGGATCACACTGTGAGTAACAAGGAGTTAGATAATGGGAAGAAGAAGAGATGAAGACCAAAAAGATGAAGAAGGAAGATCCACAGAATTCAGAGAACAACCACTGAAGTTCAAGAAGATAATAGCATTTGGCACATCTACATGGGCTTAAATATAGGCATGGCTTAAGTGATAATGGAAAGGCCCCAGTTGCTTAGAAGGTCCTGGTAAACCACATACTTATTACCTTCTCAGAGTAATATAAAAACACATGAGCTCTTCTGACCAGATTTGTCTACCATATTAATTAGTAGGGGTTATGTTACTAAGAAACAGGACACTGAGCAGAAGACAAAGTAGGAGGGGGGATAAGTTATGCTGATTTTGAGGAAAAGGATGAGGCAGAGGAATGGCACCAGGGGTAGATCAGAACTGGATAGATGGCTGCAGAAGGGACAATGATAACCCAAGAAAAGGACATTCAGGGAGAAGGAAAAAGAGTTTTGTAAGTGCAAATAAGAAAAAAAGAAGATACTCACTGCACTCTCAACGTTATTGCCAAAGGACTATCCCAACCCAGGAAGCACAAGGAAGGAATATACTTACCAAGGAATGAGTGGATTAAGGAATGAGCAAACATTTCAAATACATGCATACTTTCATACATAATTTTGTAGGAGTGGGTGTCTTAGTTTGGGTTTCCCCAAAAGCAGAGTGGGGGGCAGGTAGTTTATTTGGACAATGATGCCATAGAGCAGGGAGAGTAAGACAGGAAAGCAGGAAAAGCCAATACAAGCGCACATGATCAAGGTCACAGCTGTGAGCCACAGGGGCTCACTTCTGCCAGGACTTCTGAGAAGCCTATGGAATGCCTCCTAAAGTATCCATCAGTGTATCCACCACTTCCCACTGGTAGAGCATTAGTCTCTGCAGGCATTAGCCACCTACACTTCTAGCCTGTTCTTACTGTAGATTCAGAGGAAGCCCTGAGCAAAATGGCAAGGAGACCTGTACACCCCACGCCGGAGACCGGGCTCTGCCTGCAGAGCTGAATTTGACTTCATGTGGAAATGTCCACTGGAGCTGTGGCTGAAATCAGAGGTGGGGTGAGTGATGTGATGCGATATATCAAATGCCTCAACCCCAAAACAATAAAATTAGTGGATCTAGAGACACATTTTAAGGCAGTGCACTTTGCAGTTTGCAAGTCCATGATGCTAATACAAAACAGTGGTTAACTGGGGTTGCCTAGTAGTAACTGAGCAGGGGAGAAGCTACAATCAGCCTGTTATCTCCATGCACATAGATACGCTGTAAATACTTCCCTGGCAACTCTGTTCTTCCCAATTAATTGGCCAAGCTAGACCTTTGCAAGCAGCAGTACAAGAGGTAAACTTTAGCTTGGTCCCTGCCAAAATCATCACAAATCCTGAATTAGTCAGATGTGAATTAATGAGCTTTTAGCAGAGCTTGGTTTTTGTCAGACATATTGATCCTGGAGTGAAACAGCCCATTAAAGGCTATAATTAAGATGCAGTTTCTGTTTGAAGATGAAGTGCCTGGGCAGGGACAAATTGCAAGATGCTTCTTCCTGTGAGGCTGACAGGTGATCAGGGGATGAATAGTATAGTCAGAGGATCTCTTGTTTTACTCCTGACAAGAAATGACAGCCAGGTTTCAACAAATGAAATTTACACAATTAGTTGGACCATGAAAGCTAGAGGAGCTCCAGATCCACATATTACTGGTAGAAATACTTTTCCTACTAAGCACAAGGAAGCTGTTTTGTATTAAATACGCCCTCCTCTCTACTTGCCTGCTTTCCTGCTGTAATAACAGGGGACATTTTTTTTTCCTAATTAGACTTCCTCTCACTAGGGAATTGCATTTGTTGGAAAGACTCACTTTAATAAGTGTTTGGAGTGTTAGCAAAAACCCCACAAAAAGGAGCATAATAAAGGCCAGGTGTAGACTCTGTGGGGGCACAGGGAGGAGAGCTGCTGGCTATACCAGAGGGGACTTTAAGATCCCCTGGGGCGCAGAAGTCTGGAGCAAATTGCTGGTGGGTGGGGAGAAGAAAATGCGAACCCTTCTGCATTTTCCTTTTGGAAGATTCAGGAAACATTCTGTTTCTCTCTAATATATTTGGCATGGCTGGGATTTTTTTTTCTTTTTGAAGAAAGTGAGGAGGTGCCAAGGGCTTGTGAGTTGGGTACAAGATGAAGACAGATTGCAAACAGAGATCATAGGACAATAGCTTGGCACCAAAACTTAGGACAAATGAGATCCTTTGAGGACAAGTAGAAAAAAGAAAAC
This sequence comes from Eumetopias jubatus, assembly GCF_037043125.1. Taxonomy (NCBI): domain Eukaryota; kingdom Metazoa; phylum Chordata; class Mammalia; order Carnivora; family Otariidae; genus Eumetopias; species Eumetopias jubatus. Next base: position 102,722,966 of record NW_028274815.1, read on the forward strand.
ACACCAAACCCATCTTCTGTACAGGAGAGAAAGGAATAAGGAGAAAGAAGGGCAGGGATTTAAGGAGCCAGGTGTTGTAGAAAGTGCTGTACATTTCTGGTTTCATCCAACTGTAAACTGGATCACTGGCTATCACAGTCACAATAGTTAGAGAGTAAATACAGTGGTGCAGAGCACAAGGAACAATAAACTACACCAGAATGTTCAAGTTCAAATAATATCCTAAAATAAATAGACATAGTTAAATGAAGAAAATTTGCTTTTGCCTTGAATCAAATATACAAGGACGGGGAAAACACAGATCAACTTAATCCTAATTGGTGTCTATAAAATCAACCTGAATCACGGACCTGTACCTCTGAAACAAATAATACATTATATATTTAAAAAAAAAAACAAGAAGATAGTACGAAGGGAAAAATGAAGGGGGGTGAAATCGGAGAGGGAGACAAACCATGAGAGACTGTGGACTCTGAGAAACAAACAGGGTTCTAGAGGGGAGGGGGGTAGGGGAGGGGTTAGCCTGGTGATGGGTATTAAAGAGGGCATGTACTGAATGGAGCACTGGGTGTTATATGCAAACAATGAATCATGGAACACTACATCAAAAACTAATGATGTAATGTATGGTGATTAACATAACATAATAAAATTAAATTTTAAAAAAGAATTTTTTTTAAAGATTTTATTTATTTGACAGAGAGAGACACAGCAAGAGAGGGAACACAAGCTCGGAGAGTGAAAGAGGGAGAAGCAGGCCTCCCACCGAGCAGGAAGCCCGACGCGGGGCTCAAACCCAGGACCCTGGGATCATGACCTGAGCCGAAGGCAGACGCTCAACGACTGAGCCACCCAGGTGCCCCTAAAAAAAGAATTCTAGACACACCATCTATCCTCTTTTAAAATAAAAAAAGCATTTACTCCAAAAAAAAAAAAAAGAAGAAGAAGCATGTGTTTTTTTTTTACACAGTTCTGATCACAAAGGTATAATATGATTTGTACTCACTTGGAAGAAAACCAACTAGCATAATGGTTACCTCTCGGGAAGAACTGAGCCGATTCAAACAAATTTGCCTAGGATACCCAACTGGTCCCTATAATATGATGATTTTGTGATACTCAGAGGTATATCATCAAGCAATATGTGCACATGGAAGTATGCCAGGTATCGGAAAATATTCAGGGGAGAGAAACAGATCATCCGGAAGGTGGGGCTAAAGGGACTCCTTTGACAAGATGCTTTTGAGTCAAATTAGTATTGCATTGATCATAACAGCCTACAACTGTTAGAAATATTTGACAGTATCAATGGACAAAGGAATTTTGGTCATGGTTTGTTTTGGTAATGACTTGTGCAGCCTCCTTTCTGTACATTATACTTACCATTAATTTTATGGCTGGTTTTACAAGGATTCGGGCAATAATAAGATTGATATTAGTTTTTGCTATAAAGAGAAAAACTGAATTATGCATCTCTCATTCTTAGCTCTTCTTTGACTTAAGGGATAAAATTTTCCACTTTGTCCTAATCCATTAGTTTGCATTTGATTTGAAAAATAAGTTCAAGTTTCTTTATTTGAAAATGACATGAAAACATAGATGGCTTCATAACATATTTTCAAAAGTTTCATTTTTGGAGATGGAAGCCTCACTAGTCCAATAAAGTTTGATTTTTGATATTAACAATTGTATTCCCCATTTACACTGTTCATTTTTAGCTACACATGTGAAATTTCCACTCCACATAAATTCACATTCTGTATTCACACTGAAGACCTGTTTACTATTTATGTCATAATTTTATCTGAATATAATCTCATGTTTTTAATACAATTTTTATCTTTAATGATGTATTTCTAAGTCATTGATCCATTTTCATCAATTGGGATATAACAGTATATACCACTAAGAATAAAAGACAATTTAACAAGAAACAAAACACAAGCGACTGATTTTAATGTTAGACTACTGAAAATACCATTGCCAAGACCAATCACTTCTATGAATATAATATTAGTCAAGATGAACTGAACAACCCAATTCTTTAAGCACATGCAAAACTTTTGAGAAAAATATTTAGTGCCTAAAGTATTTCTGTGAAAATTAAAACTGATCTAACATTTCAAACTTGTGAACTGTGTATGAACCAAATAATCATATTACTTATTCTTATGAACTTGCCAAACTTCCTACTGACAAGATGATAGATCCCTGGGTCCCATCTGGCATCCTATGACCAAGGCCTTGAGACAGCCTATATCAAAGAAGCCTCAACTCACACATCCCAACCTTACTTAGGTACTGGTCTGGACAAACATTCACCCAACTCAGATACTCATCCTTTAGTAGCTGAGAAGAATCTAGACACTGGAGATTTCAAGGTTTCCTTCCTTTCTCCCACAAATCCCAATAAGTGGAAGAAAGCAGGAGAGTAATTAAGTTTCACATCAGTAGGAATCATTAAACACCCCTACCCACAGGGTAGAAGCAAGGGTAGAAGCACACCACAGGGTAGAAGCAAGCAACCACACACATATATATATGGGGATATATATATATGGTACATACTGAGATATTGATATATATATATGATATACCTATATATAAATATACATACATTTCATGCATATACATATATATGCATAAAATATCAAAGTGAGGTCTTAATTTTCAATTGCTACCATTGCTTTAATAAATTACAGACAAGCAACACTACAAATTTGCTTTTCATGAGTCCTCAAACATTTTCAAAACATGTTTGTAACATGTCTAGCAGAGAGAAGCTTTATTTCTTTGTCTTATCCTAAATGCCAATGGTTTGATCTAATCTTTTCCCAGTTGAAAAGAGCTAACTAGTGAACTCTGCAACCAAGAAATTCTACTTAAATCCATTATGAGGATGACTTTCAAGCAAGAACAGCCACTGAGGTCTTCATAAGCCAATCCAAATAGGACCCAGTGATTTTACTGTCTTTTATTAAGAAATGTTGAGATTTCCTAATGTTATATGAAAATTAAGATTTTTTTCCCAGGGAATATGTTCTTCCCTCTCAAGAATATTAGGTATTCTTCTGACAACACATAAAATTAAAAAAATAACTTCTAGTGCTTTTAAGACCTACAATCTGTCATCACAAAGCCCTGATGTTCCAACACACACATACATTTTTGTTGTCAACGTGTCTAAATACAAAAATATATCCACCATTGAGATGAACAGATAACTTTAAATATATTTCCCCAAATCTTAGTACAAAATGAGTATCATATTAGAACTTTGCTCTCTTTTCCTTTCTTTCCCTTCCTTCCTGACAGAGTAGAAATGACCAACCGGAATCATATAGATACCCTGCCATGAGATACTGAGTCCCATAGATCATTCACCTTTTCCATGAAAGGTACATTTTGCTATCTGCTTATTTGTATTACTATTATTATTATTGTTTTTGACCAGCATGAATTTCCCACCGAAACCTGTAGGAATTGAATCTCATCCCAGTTTCAAGTCCCTTTCAGGAGGCTCCAAATTTATGCCTCAGGTCTTCTCCTTCTGACATCGTCCCACATAAACCTCTGTTCGGGTTGTTGCAGGGAGTCTCCCCCAGCACGGTCATTTTAATGGACCTTTCGCTTTGTGTCTAACAGATCTTCTTCCACTGAAATCAGAGAAATAAGAGGATATAATTCACTTTTGCAATAGCAGAAAATAAATTAAGCTGCTATAAAACGCATGTGTGTGTCCTCAGTCAACCTCGGCATCATTCAGCATGAGCCTCTCCTCTTGTTCCTCCAAAGTGAGGACAAGTGGCTTTTCTCCATCTTTATCCTGAGGACACTGCAGTGTGTCATTAAAAGGACCTGCGTTAAGTTAGCACAGACTTGCATTCTAAACACAGTGCAATGGGCAAATAAAGGCAGGTTCATAAGAAAATGGCTCCAGTGAAGGGCTTCATGAATCAAGAGAGCTAGCTGTGAAGTGGCCAGCCTCCAGCCTGAGGCCATGCATCTGGGTGGGTTCCCCTGTCTGCCCCAAACTGCTCTTCCCACAAGGCATAGGCACAGCCTACCAAGACCTGCGGATCTGGATGATAGTGCCCTCCCCCTCGCTGGAATCAAGGACTCTGCCCACCCCTTGCCCTCTCCACAGAGAGGACACCCATACACTGAGCCTTTATTTTGCACCAGGCCAGCCCAGGCTTCTAAACATACGTTATCTCACTGCTTCTTCTCAATGGATATTAGAATTCCCTTTTTACAGGGTGTTGGCTAGGGGGGACCAAGGCTGAAAGTAGTGAAATAACTTGCCAAACCATACCATAGATGCCAAATCCAGGGCTCTTTTTGCTGTAACAGGTTGCTTTAGGACAATAAAACAGCCTAACAAGAAACATTTATTATTTTTAAAGACATGTTCCATCACTGCCACATTTCCTGTAATAGACTACAGTTAGGCTGCCCCAATCTGTTATCATTTTACTTAACTCCTTAAGATCTTGGATACCCTTTGAGCACCTGTTTAAACATCACCTGTGTAAAGATCACTTTGGGATCAAAATGATCCTATTTTGGGGTCATTCCTTTGGGAACAGGAAATACTATATGCTATTAAAAGCTTTGATTCTGGGAGTACCTGGGTGGCACAGTCGGTTGAGCTTCTGACTCTTGGTTTTGGCTCACCTCGTGATCTCAGGGTCCTGAGATCGAGACCCGCATCGGGCTGGAGTCTGCTTGAGATTCTCTCTCCCTCTCTCCCTGGCCCTCCTGCTTGTGCTTCCCTTCTCTCTCTCTCTAATAAATAAATAAATCTTTAAAAAAAAAGCTCCAATTCGGAGGGCACATTTAGTAAAAGAGATCCTCCGTGATAGCAGAGATTTTGTCTCTTTTGTTCACCATAATATCCCTGGTGCTTAGAAGGGTACCTGGTGTATAGTAATTAGACAACTAATGTTTGTTGAATGCATGAACAGTAAAGAGAGATGAAGATCTCAAAGGCTAGCATCAAATTTGGTTGAGTGTAGTGACGGGAAAGGGTACCACAGCAAATTGCTTTCTACTTCTCAATGTTGCCAGTGGTAAATATAAGTAAGCCCTACAGTAATGAGGAGGCGAAACTTCCTAAAGATTTTATAGCAGAGAACAGAACAAAACAGAAAGCAGCAGGACCAAAAGACACTTGAGAATTAGCATCAGGACCTATAGAGCCCTGAGCTATGGGAACTGGCAGGGCAAGTAGAAGCCAAGGGTGTGTGGACAGTAATGAGTCTGAAATTCCTGGCAGAACCTGGTGAAAAAATGAGATCTTGGCAGCACCCATGACCCTCCTCTTTGGTGGTCTCTCAGCTGGATTCAGAATTTCAGGGCCTGACTACCCACTATCTTCTGTACATGATCTGTGCTTTTGGTAGTATCTGCCTAAGCAAACTGACCTATGGAAGTTTGGCCAAGGCCAGGAGTGGTCTGCCCCAAATTGCCTCAACCATTATACATGTGAAATTGGCTAAAACTGTCCAACTTGGATATATAAGCTCAAGTACCCTTGCTTTGCTTGGTAGTGATGGCTCAGACTCTCACCTTGTATTTGCCAAGAAAACTCTTAATTTTATGCAAGGAAACAAGGTCATTTCTGAGGCCCAGTAGTCAAAGTGGAAACCACCAAATGAGGATAATTGGAAGTTTATACCTTAGATTCCTGTCCGGGAGGCTAAAAGGACTCAAGATTGCAATGTAAGACACAAGTAGCATAACTACAGATGAATGAAAGTCCAGGATCACATTAAAAACCTTCATCAAAGTCCCACTCTGCAGTAGATAATATAAGGTTAGTAGAACTCATTACGAGGACTCTAAATTATGCATAGAAGAACTACTATAGAATGCAGAGGGACATTAAGTTGCCTAATGAAACCTGAATTCTCTGTCCAGGCCTCTGCTGGTATTAAGGATATTCCTTTTCTTGGTGTTGCATAAGCATTATCAATGTATTTGTCAAAGGTCGAGATGCTTATCTAATGACTTCTTTTCCTCCTTCTCCTCTTCCTCCCCATTATTATTATTATTAATATCATTATAAAAGTAATACATACATACTGTAAGAGATTCAAATAGTACCAAAGGATATAAAATAAAAAATTAAAGACTTTCTTCTCCCTAGCTCTTATTTCCAGTAGGATTTCACCATTATCAGTTTCCTGTTTCTATAATTACAAAATGGGTGGGGGGAGCTCAAAAAATCCTACACTTAATATATTCACATAGATAAGGGAAGACATGACAACCAGGAGATAGGAACAGAATGCTATATAAGAAAGAAAAATCAGAAAGCTATATAGAGTCCTTGAAAATTAAAAACAAATAAATAGCAGAAATTAATGAGCTCATTCAAAGGCTAGAGGAGCATGTTCAAGAATAATTCCAGAAAGTAGAACCCAAAGAAAAAGATCAAAAATGTTTTTTAAAAGACAAAAAAAAAAAATTAGAGGATCAATCCAGGAGATTCAATATATAAATATAGTAGTTCCCAAGAACCATCTACGTTTTAAAGGGATCTCCTTGGCTGTATACTGACAGTAGGCTGGATTTTCTTCTGTAATTCTGTGATTCTATGTGTTATTTTACCTTTTGGGAAAGGATGACATAAAAGTTATCCTGAAGTTATACTAAAGGAAGGTTATACTAAAGGAAAAATATTTGGAAGCCTTTTTTTTTCTTTCTATATTCTATGAAACAGTTTTAATAAGGCTGGATTTACAGTCTTTGAAATATTCATAGAATTGAGCTCATGAAACCATCTGGGCCTGGCATTTGTTTCCAGGGGCTGTTATACAATGCTTTCACAACTGTTTCACTTTAGCCTATGGCCACTGGTTTATTTAAGGTTGTTTTATCGACCTTGAGTCCGTTTGTATTAACTCATATTTTCAATTTCTGCCAGGTTTTCAGATTTATTTGCATAGTTGAACAAGCTCTTCCCCTACAATTTTCTAATATTGTCTTCTGATTTTTGGCTAATTCCTTGTTTTTCTAATGTCCAGTATGCTTACATTTTCCTTTTTTCCCCCTGATATGTGTGAGTTAGTTAGCTTTATATGTCTACCTGATTTATTCAAAGAAACAATTCTTGAATAGACAGACATATACAGCAAATACAGAAAATTTTTATTTCTTAAGCCATTAAGTTCTGTGTTTGTTTCTTCCTTATTTTTCAGTTTTATTTGGTAGCATCACATGATGGTTAAAAGCACAGAATTTGAAGTCAGACGTCCTGGAGTCTCATATTGATTTTTCCACTAGTAATCTTGTTGCTTTCTCAAAAGTATAAATATAAATAAATATTCTTCTGCTAACCAGATTAATTCCTCTTTTGATGCATATTCCTGTAACAGCTTCTTGTTTTTATTTTTCTTCCCTTCATTTCCAATTTATTTTTTCATTTATTTTAATTGTCTTTCCATTTATTTAAAGATGCCCTCTTGGAATGTTTCTACTGAAGACTGCTTCATGGGGATGCCATTTGTTACAATTTTTTTTCCAGCTTTCTTGAAATAGAGTTGACAAATAAAAATTGTACATATGTAAGGTGTACAACTTGATGTTTTGATATGCATATATTTGTGAAATAATCACAACATCAGGCCAATTAACAACCATCACCGTGCATAGATACAATCTCCTTTTGTTTTCCTTTTCTTTTGTGTGTGTGGGGGAAGAACACGAAATCTATCCTCTCAGTAAATTTCAAGTACAGAATATGGTGCTGTTAACTGTAGTCCCTCCCATTGCTGTACATTGGCTCTCCAGAACCTACTCTCTTATATAACTGAAACTTTGTACCCCTGACCAATGCAATTTTGAGCATCTGGAACCTGAGGTGGAGAATCCAGCAATCTCCCCTTGTCTCTGCTCTCCCTCAGCATTAAGTAACTAATTACTCCTCTGGCTAAGAAAATCACAAAGACTCCTTTGTAAAAATAAAATTCCATAGCCCATAGGCCTCTATTTGTGTAACTTAATATTTATTTATTTTTGTTCCTCTGCCTCTACTTAGCTGCTGAGCTGTTTGTAGTTTCCCACTCTAACTTGTATGTGGGTTCTCCTCATAGTTTTCAGAGAACTTGACATTCTGTTTAAAATTTACATAAAATTAGCAACCTTCCTTGGAAATTATTCACTTTCTTTGTACCTGCACATTTTATCCCTATTTTTTTCTGGTGTTATTGTAGATTATGACATGCTTGGTTATAGTTAACAATCATTAAGAGAGAGACGGACAAAACCTCCTAACTTATTTGCTTTAAAAAATGTACTAGTTATTTTCAAATGTTGTTCTCCTCATTTATGACATTTTTTTTTTCTTTTTCTCCATCCTGATTCTGTTGCATAGCTTTTCTCCTCATTCTCTCAACTCCCTTTCTTTTCTTAGTTTGGGACTTAGCTTGTATTTGGCCCCAAATGATATATTTCTTTTTATCACCTCTTAACATGAGTTTCTATGTTATTTCCTTTAAACTAAGTGGTTTCTTAGTTCCCTGGAGATGTGTATAATGGTCAGTCTATCAAGCTGCAGTTTTCCGATCTATATAACTGAAGTTCCTAAATCCCTATCTAGTGGCAGATTTTCACCTCTAGCAGGACTAAATTCTGTTCCTAGACAGGATTAACATTTGCTAGGATAACCACCTGGCACTCCTAATAGGTATACCATTTTCCATTTCCCCAGGCTACAAAGCACCGTTAATCTAGTTCACCACCATGCCATTGACCTTAGACCATGACTTTTAATTCTAGATGCTGAATTATTCTTCTTTCCCTTATGTGCTTTAACTTGACACATTAGGCCTATTTTCTCAGGTGCAATCCATCCAGAAATAAAAGTCCTTGCATTAGTTATTTATTGCTGCATAACAAATGGCTCTATCTGCATGGAGCACTGGGTGTTATATGAAAACAATGAATCATGGATCACTACATCAAAAACTAATGACATATTGTATGGTGACTAACAGAACATAATGAAATAAAATTTTTTTAAAAAGGACAATGACTTAAAATGAAAACAACTGACTATCTTATAGTTTCTGTGGGTCAAGAATTTGGGAGCAGCTTAACTGGGTGGTTTTTGCTTGGGTCTCTCATGAAGTTGCCATCAGAATCTTGATAGGGGTTGCATTCATCTGAAAGCTTGACTGAGACTGGAGGATCTGCTCCTAACATGGCACATATACATGGCTATTGGCAAGATAACTCAGATTCTTACCATATAGGACTTCCCATTGGCTGCTTGAGCATTCTCATGACATGGTAACTAGTTTCCTTATACAAAAGGGAGCAAGAGGGCAAAGCTGATAAACAATTTGATCAGGCTCAGTGGAATGGGCTACTAGTGTTGGATGAGCCAAGACAACTCCACTCACATGGCTGGAGGTTGGTGCTGCCTAGTAATTGGGCATCTCTCTATGTAATCACTCGTGATCTAATAGTCTAGCCCAAGGTTCTTTATAAGGCAAAGAGAATATTCCAAAAGGATGAAGGCAGAAACTGTACTGAAGCTCTGAGACTCACATCATGTCACTTCTACAACATCCTATTGACTAAAATAAAGAACAGAGGCAGCCCAGATTCAAGAATAGGGAAACAGACTCCACTTCTTAAGATGACCATGATTTTTCAGTCAGTCACATTCTTCATTACTGATGTTACTATTTCCAGTCATATGGAATATGAATAGTCATACTATTTCCAGCCTTTTTTACCCACTGTAATCACCTGGGCAGGTTTTCAAACACTGATGCCAAAGAATGAGATTGACCCAGGCATGTGGATTTTTAAAAGCTCTCTAGGTGGTTCTAAAGGACAGTCAAGGTAAAGAACTGCCTTAAAAGAGGACCAGCTCATTTTGAATATTTCAACCTCTCAAAATCAGAACCAAAGAAAAAATAGACAACTTATTGGTTTTGTTTTATTTTTCCTCACAGTTAACTGGCAGTGAATGTATCCATGGGAAAATTGACCAGCAAGACTGCCAGAGCGGAAGGCTTTACCACTTTTCTACACTCGGTGATTTTTCATCATTTCTACTCAATGGAACAGTGAGGAAGCATTATCACTCAATGATTTTACCTTTGAGGCCTTTTTCATATATTTTTGTTTCTTGTATATCTGACCACCTTGTGACTTCTCTAAGACACTACTTCTACTCCTTAAACTGCAAAATAATTTATATGATAGAAAGTGATTCTAGCATCAGCTAGTCTCCTCTTGGGCCCTCTCTATTTCCTATCTAACACAAGAATGATTGTGCTCACTTTCTTTGGTTATTGAAGAAAATTCCTTTGTGGATGAATTCAGCTATACCATTGGCTGGCTGTAATAATGGGTCAAAATTTCCTTACATTCACCTGGAATTCAACTACTGGCTCACCTCAATCTATTCTGTCACAAAAACCAACCTAAATTTAGGCATCTGGTCTGGGTTAATGTCTTTGGTCTTATCCCAATCACTAAATTTCCACTGCTGCTCATATCTTATGAGTTTATGAAGATTCTCTTAATGAAAGCTACTCTAAACAGATTCCTTTACCCTGTTTTCACTCCATTCTCCATTTATCTCACAAATGCTAATGTTGTTCATATTTATTTCCATTCTTAGATACACACATCTGGATCTTACCAGGTTTCCTCCTGAGTCATAATACCCTAAAGGTCATATCCACCAGGTGTGTATTTTTCTACTTCACCCCCAAACATTGCTAGAAGTGCTGGAAGCCACACATGGGAAGCAAAGAGATAAAGCACACTTTTGAATGCACCTTGTAAATGCATTCTCATTTTTTTAATGACTTTTAAGTCTTTTAAGTCTTAGAATTTAATCTCCAAAAAGACTCCACATGGCCTTTTTTATCAGTCAATGAAAATTATATAATCTGCTGTGTTTCCACTGTTCCCCTGGGGACTGGGAAGTTTAGAGCTAACTTAATGCTCAAACATAATTAACGTAACTAAGGAGATGAAATCTGAATCTAGGGAAGGGAATTTTCCACATAAGACCCTTTGTGAGGCCTCAATTTGTGGTCTGGTTATGAATACCACTAACTCTATGATAAGGCAGAAACTTGACCAACTTTTTGGACCACCTGGATGATGGGAATCCTCTGTTTGGCACCTTTTGTTTTTTAATCAGCACCCCCTACTCACAACATCTCATAGTTTCACAAATTCTATCCCAGGGACTGTGAAACACTTCATGAAAATCTGATCCAGAGTATCTCTTCTTAGGAAAGTGTGGGCTAGAGGAGAGAAGCAGTAATAAGGAAGCAACAATGCACTTGAACACCCATTATATGAGAGGTGCTGCATATACACTATGTCTCATTTTCCAAACACCTTAACAATCCAACAAAGACATCCTGATGAAGTTGAGGGTCACTGAGTATTAATTTACTGGCCCAAAACCCACAGCTAGGGAGAGGAAAAAAAAAAAAGGGAGTTTGAACCAGGTTGCCTATAGAAAGACCCAGGTTCCTTCTGCTCTACCAGATCATCTGGTTATATCTTTCTCATCTATAAACACATAACTTATTGTATGTTTGATTCATTAGTCAATTAACTAGGTGCTGCTTTGTGATTGCTCTTATATATATTTTTTAACTTTTCAGGAAAGCATGCCTGTTATTCTCTAGTAGATGTACAGTGTGGAAGATGAAATTTGTATTATACTTTTATCTTTCATAGCACATATGTACTTCTGGTCAAATGGTGGGTGCACTATTCAGTTATAGAATGAACATTTTTAAATGTTTTAAAATGTTTAAAACGTTCATTTTTAAAAAATGAACATTTTTAAAAATGTTATTGAGTGTGAGACTTCCTCTCCAAAATTGCTAGACTTCCATGGCTTGTTCTGCTCAGAAAGTATAAAATTTGCATTCAGTCCTGAACTATCTCCGAGTTATTCTGCTGACTATAGTCTAGTTCCACTAGCTTTAAGGAGGATTTCTTTCCAATAAGACCTAAATATCAGAATGTTGTAGAATTATTCATCTGTGCTATTTTCCTCGTCAATGTATTCTAAGGGTATGGATTATAATAAGCATTTGAAATAACTCATACTAATGGAGGCTTTCCTGGAGCATATTTGAAACCCACTTTACAGCTGCCTTCCACCTGGAAGCTAGAGCCTGGCTGGCTTACTGGACAAGGCTGGGTTTTGTGACTCCAAAGGTAATTCTCAAGTTATGTCATCTGCCTGATCTCATGGGTGCTGCCTTTCTAAATACCAGAGAAGCCTTGGGGTTCTGTAAGAGCCTGATGTGGGACTGAACTGTGCAGAGGAAGTAGAAACTCTCATTTTATGGCATATGACTGTTTATAGCAGTTGGCAGGATGCAGCCTTACAGTAAGAACATTGCCCATTCTGGACATGGTACTCAAAACAAAAGAGCAAGATCAAAGAGCTCCTTATGACTCGGTGTCCCTGGTTTGGCATATTTTGTTTTCATGAAATAACATCTACACCTTAATGAATGTTCCTTTTGGTGTCTTTGAATTTTCCCAGCCACCTGGTTTTATTACTGAGAAGTGAGAGGGAATCTTTCTTTTCTGGCAAATCTGAAGCTGAATTACCGCAAGACAACAGCCTTTCATCAGTATTTGAAGAAATAAAACAACCGCTCCCTGCAGTTGGCCTGTGCTGTTCTCTGGCAATGCAAGAAATTTATGGTGGCTCAAGTGCCAGAAAGTTCCAAGGTCACTTTCTTTACAGCATGAAAGCAATAGTGAATCCACACAGCATCCCTGTGCTGATTAAACAGTCCGAGGTGAACTAAGCACTGGGGTGAGAAATTGAGTTTTGTGTATATAAGGACATCTCTATGAGAGAAGGAACATCTGTAGGAAAAATGTAGGTGTAAACTGCCTTATTTCATTACTTGGTTTGCTGTCAGGCCCTCACAAGTATGACTGTTGTCATCTAACTAAACGGCACCCCAAAAAACTTCAATTCTTTTCTTCTAACAGAGAAATATGGTTGTCCCTGCTTTGCTTGAGATGTCACATGAATGCTAGAAATAGGGATATTTTTACAATAGACGCTTTTATAATTTAGCCCCATTCTCAAACTCGCCTGATCAAATCACATCAATTTGCCCTTCTCTGTGTATGGGACACACAATCCAGGCTATCAGTTAGGCTCTGCTTTTATGGAATTTACAACCTAGATTGACTATATTAGTTTCCTAGGGCTGCCATTACAAATTACCATAAACCTGATGGCTTAAAACAACAGAAATGTATTCTCTCACAGTTCTGGAGAAGTTTAAAATCAAGATGTCCACAAAGGCTCTGGGGGAGATTCCATTCCTTGCCTCTTCCAGCTTCTGGAAGTTGTTGGCATTCCTGGGCTTGTGGCCACATCACTCCAGCCTCTGCTTCTGTTGCCACATAGCCTCTATAGCCTCTTCTTCTCTGTATGTCTCATAAGGATATTTTTCATTGGGTTTAGGGCTCAAGATTATTTCATCTTGAGATACTGAGCTTAATTTCTCTGCAAAGACTTTTTTTTTAGAGATAAGATCACAGTCACAGTTCTGAGGGTTAGGACCTGGATATGTCTTCTGGAGACAGTATTCGGTTCACCACAATGACACAGTGACTAATGCCAACAAGATCAAGTGAAATGTGACTTCAGGTGTTCCCCTGATTAACAACTTTTCTGCTAATTGCTTTGCGTGAGAATGGAAGAGCATATCAAAGTTGGAATGACCCTCAATAATGGAGGTCACACACAAGGTGATAAGTCCAGGGATGAACTGGCTTGAGGACACACCTGCAGAACATTTTATAGGCAAGAAAAATATAAAATAAGAAGAGTAAGGGAAAGCTTAGGTAATTACTTCCCCTCAGTTGTCCATGGGAGGGGAAGAGTCTATTACAGCAGAGAAGTATTAGCAGAGGGGGGAGGTAAAAGAGTAGCTGTTTCAAGACTGGATCATTCCATTTATAAATGCATCAAAAAGGACTTTTCTTCACCCTGGAGTTGAAAGCCTTTGATGATTACAACAGGCAACCCTCTTACAATTTGCATATTTTCTGAAGGAACATTTTTTTTTAATCATTTTTAAGCTAGTTAAAACATAGTTGTGAAATGTGGTGAGCCTTTATGCACTGGGTCTCTCAGCTTCTGTTGTTACGCCCACCCACCCCTCTGCCTGCAGTTGAGTACCATTCCTGTAGTATCTGCTCAGTTGCCAGGTGAGGGGGCATATGTGGAAGGAGAGGATGAGATGCCAAGAAAGGGATGGAAACCCTGTTCCTTAGGGAATCAGACCATGCCTTGTGTTATCCCCCCCTGATGTTTCTTCCAGGCCTTTGCTGATGGAATATAAAGTTATATTCTGCAGACACTGCCCACTGAACACTTGGATTTAACTTGGGACACTCTCTGGGGAGCTGCTTTTAAAGTCTGGACTCTCCATAGCATTTGGACCTATCTGGTACTTTCTTGTTGGATTTATGGGATTATGCGTTTATCATTTGTTTGATCACATGAAGAGGGAACCTCACCTGTATTGTTCACAAGTGAACTTCCCAGCACCCAAGACAGAGTTTGACACTCAAATATGCATTTGATAAGTGAATGATGGTCCCAAGTGTCTAGGGCAGTAATCTATGAGGTTGTCTACTGATATTCTATCTACTGATGCCATTGCTTAGAACCCAAAGTAAGAGGAATAAATTAAATCGAAATGAATTTGTAAATGTTACTTTAAAAAATAGTTTGAATATATATCCTCTCTGCAATTCTCTTAGCCTACAAATATCCTCTACATAAAAGAGAGGAAGAGATGTAGAAAAATGTCTTCCTTCTACTACTTTCACCATGGATCTTTCTTTTTATTGTTGCTACTACTTTTGAATACCAATACCAAATAATAAAAGTGTTGGGCAAACCTACCAGTTGTAAAGAACCAGCAGAGAGAACTCAGATGGGAAGTTGTGGTGGCAGTTCTATCTTTCCCCACTAGGTAGCGACAGTGCCAGGGATGTATGAGAGGGTGGAACACCAGCTGGAGGCATGAATGTGAAATGAGTGGGTGATAATCTGCTTCTGAAGGGTGTCTCATAATGCAAAAAAATAGACGTGTCAAGAAGGGATTTGGTTTTGTTAAAATAAACATCAGCTCCCCCCATTCACTTATCAAATTGGCAGGATCCCATATCCCATGACACATTCCATACTGAAATACTTTTAGGTATCTCAAAAATATCTAATGGGATGGCAAAAGCCCAAGTGCCTCTGCATAGCCAGGTCTCCCTGGAGCAAGCAGATAACTCATTCGCCAACTCAGGGATTATGCCAAATACCATTCAATATTGAAGTGTTAGACCAGGGCAAAGATATACAGATGTCAGTCTCTGCAGCTGACATTCCACCAAATCTTGGTTACAGCCAGCTGTTGTTTGTGTATCTGTTACCCAAACTCTTTTCTAGCTCCTGTCAAAGTGTCTGGACAAGTGGGAAGCTCTGTCCTTTTAGCCACTTACAGCAATATCTGTGACCAGTGGGCTATTGTGTTGAGGTGGGGCAGTGGTCTGGAAGGTCGGGTAGAGGAATGGAAAGATGCACAGCAGAATCTTGAAGACAGAGAGAGTTGTCAAGGCCCTAAGGGAACTCTTGCTAAGGATGGTGACCCAGCGGCTAGGTGGACCCAACAGAGGTACTGAAGGGCCCACGGAGTGACCATGGTTTGTGTGAGAACCCAGGGGAGGAAGAGGTTGTGGATAAAAGTACAGATAATAAACTTTGTGAAATATTGAAGCCCAAAGAGGAAAACTGAACCCAAGAGGAGAGGATGATTTACTGAACCAGTCCCCAGAAGAAATGGGGCTATAAGCAGGTTGGGGTGGAGTCATGTTACTGGAGGATATTGATCAGAAGTCAGCACTTCATTTCAGAGCACTAAGGGGGAATGGGGAATATGAGGAACAGCTCAGGTATATAAAGATCGGGAGCTAAGACTCATTTCTATGAACCCAATACTTATAGAAAGGGGGATAACATACTGCCACAATTTAAGCAGAGAAACACCAGTTCACAAAATGTGGCTGTTTATATTAATATGACCCCCTAGGTACCCATGTTAGGTGATCTTCAGATTACTTTTAAATCCATTTAATTAACATTTTAAAATACTTCCCCTCCCACTTTACACACAGAAATATATGTCAGTATGCTTGATGGAAACTGACCTGGATACAACCATACAAACAAAGAAAACGTGATCTAAAAATTTTAAGGTAACAATGTTATTTGAAAAAAACATGACATATAAGATGAAAAATAGTGAGGAGAAAAATAAATTAAGCTTTTCTTAAACCTAATGAAGTTTTGCTTCTCCACTCATTGTTTTTAAATTTGCTTACTTCAAGGAAGAGCTTTTAATTAACTTAATTTCAACTCAATTACTGTGTTGTTAAAAATAAGCTTCATAGCTTTCAAGCCCTAAATAAAATTTTATCAATATATTTAGCTTGATATCATCCATCAATTTAGCTGCAAAAGAATCTTAACATTAATCATTGAAAGGTTTACTTCTGGAGGGAATTAAACCCTTGCTGCTCTGAATTTCTCATCACTGGACATTCTTAAAATGTGTGTAATGATACACATACTCAAAAATAAAGATCAAGAATCATACACACCAATATAATAAGTCTTTGCTGTTTTGAAAAGCAAATGGAAAAATTAGATTGTGTTATAATCACGATTCTGCAACTCTACTAAAAACAGTGACTTTTACACTTTAAATAGTTGGATTTTATGGTATATAAATTATATATCAATAAAACTGTTTTTAAAAAGAGGAAATAGAAATCACAATTTAAAACTTGATAATGTCATTAAACAACTACAGGACATACAGTCATTATTAAAAATTCAGTTGTTTTGAATTACTGGTCATTCAACATTTTTTAAAAACTAATAGTAACTTAATAGAAGTCTATGTAGCATCAGAAGGACACTTAGAGAGGGGATCAACTTTATAGTTGCTTGTTAGTTTTAATACGACCTCTAGTGTTTGAGTTACAAACCCTACGATTTTGATTATTTTAAATTTTTTTGTGAGGATTAGAGGATTTCAAAAAATAATATTTAGCTAAATATTATCCCTAGATTCAAAGTATATACACTTCATTTAATGTCCTATGCTTACACATTGAGAATTTTAGGTCTTTGCTATTTTTTCATTAGCCCAGTTATTCTATCAATCTAAGTTGTCCATCTAAGTTATTTTAATATTCCTTCTTTTGTGACGTTTTTTAAAAGTGGAGAAACGGAGGCCTCAAAAATGTGAATGCATGAGTATGCACTTACCTATCAGGATAGGTTGGGCATAACACTGCCAAAGTGCTGGTGAAGGATTACAGCAACTAAAATTTTCATCTATTGATAGTCAGAATCAAAATAGTAGACCCACTTTAGACAACAGTTTGGCAGGTTTTTATAACGTTAAATATACATTTGCCATGTGATCCAGCAATCAAAGTGAAATGAACATCTAAGTTTACACGCAAGCACACAAAATGTATGCAAATATTTATAGGACCTTTATTGGCAATTGCCCCAAACTGGAAACACCAGAAATGTCCCTGCATTGGGGAATGATTAAAGACAATGTGGACATCCATTCAGTGGAATAATGCCCCAAAAGAAAAAGGAGCCAACCACTGATATACCCCAAAATGAGGATGAATCTAAAGTCCGTTATGCTACATGAAAGAAGCCAACTCAAAAGACTATAATTCCATGAACATTACATCTTTAAAAAGACAAAGCTAAAATTAAAAAAAAAAGACAAATCTACAGAAACAGAAAAAAAAGTCAGTGTTTTCTAGGGGCTGTGGATGAGGGTAAGAATTAACCATAAAAAGCATGAGGAACCTTTGGGGGATGTTGGGGCTGTTCTGTATCTTGATTATGGTAGTGGTCATACAAAACACAGAACTCTATAATGAAAATAGTGGCTTTTCCTGTATATAAAGTATACCTAGATTTTTTTAAAATGGAAACAAGGAATTTCAATGAAATATTTGTTATTTCTTAAAAATGATGCCCAAGTCAAGAAAGAACTCAAAAGAAAAAGAAAAAGAAGAAAATAGCAGGAGGGGAAGAATGAGGGGGAGTAAGTCAGAGGGGGAAATGAACCATGAGAGACGATGGACTCTGAAAAACAAACTGAGGGTTCTAGAGGGGAGGAGGGTGGGGGGATGGGGTTAGCCTGGTGATGGGTATTCAAGGGGGCACGTTCTGCATGGAGCACTGGGTGTTATGCACAAACAATGAATCATGGAACACTTCATCAAAAACTAATGATGTAATATATGGTGATTAATATAACAATAAAAAATAAAAATTAAAAGGGACATAAAAAATCAAATAAAATCAAATAACAGTGAATCAGGAATCACATCCTTTATAAAATATCTCATGGGACACACTTTCACACTTCAAACTCTGAGGACCTTATGGAAAATGCCAGGGAGATGTTGATGGCACAAGTGCCCAGTAAAGGTCCCACAGCCATTTTCCATGTCATTCCAAGAGAGAGTTAAGATTTAGTGCTTAATGTTAGTGTAGCATATATCTATTAACTTCCCTCCTATAAATCTAGAGTGGTATTTTATATGGACCATATTTTGTCAAATTGACTTTGAAACTATTCCTCTGCCCCTTAACAAGTTCCTCCATTTAGGGCAAGCTATATTTCCTCTGTTGGCCTTAGTCTCCTTTCTCTGTAAAATGGGGTGATGATATCCACATGATACAAGGGGTGGGATAATTTAATAAACTAACACAATTAAAGTGCTTGCAGTAGAGTAGGCAAGGAGGACAGGTAGGCATCTTCACTTCTCCTTCCCCTAGATTTGTTCCATCCTAAATGCTCTTCTCTCTTCTCTGTGGATATATGGTCAAAGGAGACCTAGAGAACTCTGTATTTTGTATTTTCTATTTAGATTCTGGAGGGAGAGTTGTGAGGGAAGTTTACAGTTACTTCATAAATGTCTTTACAGATGTCTAAGATGTGCTCTGCTTCTTTGATGTGCAAAGTATAAAATACTTCTATGTTATTCTATTTTCTTCAAGAGAACTCTTTAAAATAGGAAGAACTTATCCTCATTTCATTAGTGGGAGGCAGAGGTCCACCAGAATAAAGATAATGCCTGAGGCTGCTGGACCTCAAGTGTAAACTAGCATCTCTTCTTTTCTTTTGCTCTTCATTCTCTTGCCCCTCAGCCTGGAGCAAGACCAGGGTGGGGTGAATGATGCACATGTATAGAAACCTCATGCCCCTTCTATAGACTGTTCTGATGATATTTCTTTCTATCTCTCATGTTTCCTTTGTAGGAGAACAGAAAATAAGATGACAAAGAGCAGGTTGTTTACACCTATTAGGTAGCTCTTTAAATTCTTCATGAATGTGGGGGAGGAGTTAAGATGGCGGAGAAGTAGGAGGATCCTGGGCTTTCTTCATCCCTAAAACACAGCTGTATTGAGGTCAGATCACTTGGAATACCCAGGAAATCAATCTGAGGACTGGGAGAAGGATCTCCACATTTGGAGGGAGGCAGTGTGGCAGGTGCAAGGTACATGGAGATGAACTGCTGGAGAGAAAAACAGCGGTGCCTTGGCAGGGAGGTAGGCCTTTCGACAGAGAGAGAAAATGGAGAAAAAGAGTGAGGGGATAAGAGAGTGAGTGTCAGGTTCACACAAGAAGAAAACCTCTCTGGACCACAGACTGGGGGAGTGAGGGGTACTGAGTGTCACAGGTTTTGTGCAAACAGTGTGTGGAGCTCAAACTCTGAGGTTTTAGAAGTGCACAACTTTCAAAGGAGCAGAGCTGTGGCATGCACTCCTGGGGAGAAGGATGTTGGCCCAGGAGCACATGGTATATGGATTGCCTGGGTTGCACCCCCTTCCTGGAGTACATTTAGAAGAGGGCATACTGCCTCTCTCAGGACAAAAGACCCTACAGGTGCCAAAAAATGGCCTTTAATGGGGACAGAGGCAGGTACAGAGAGTGGATATCCTGGTCATGCTTTTTGCTGTGACATACCATAGATTCTGTGCACTGTGTAGGCAAAGGACTGTTTTTCTGGGACAAAGAACACCAGACACAGCACTGTGAGGCTCTACTCCAGAGGAAGGGAGCAGGTCCACATGGGGCAGGGTCCTTTAAGATTTGGAATTTTGAATCCCAGCAACACACCAAAGATAAAACCCAGAAGAGCTGTGGCGCCAGGCCCACTGAAGCCCTTCCTATTCTGTGAGGGCTTCCTGAACAGTGCAGGGTGTGAGATCCCCATGCCAGGGATGAGAAGATGAAGTGGCACCATTTTCCCTCTCCATCAACACGGTAGGATTTCAGAGAGTGACACAGCAGCTCCCCGTGGAGGCTGGAGCCACTTACACTAACCCTTCCGCCCACCCCATGCCTAGTAGGTGCATATTTACTGGGGCAGGTCTGACTCTGAACTGGTACAGTGGGCCTCTCCCCCAGAAGACCAGCACAGGAAGCACCCCACATGCACCAAGTCTACTAATCATAGAGTGCTTCAAAGCATCACCTGCAGTTCTGGTGGAAATAGGACAAGACTTTACCTTTTTCTCCTTTTCTTTTTCTTATTCTTTGGAATCAGGTTTATAGAATTTTTTTTTTCTTTATCTTTTCATTTCCTTTTCTCTCTTTTTTTGGGGGGGAGGGAGGAATCAAGTTTCTTTTTTTCTTTCTTTTCTTTCTTTTTCTTTGGAATCAGGCTTATAGTTTTTTGACTGTTTTTTTCATTCCTTTTCTCTTTTTTGGGATCAGGTTTTTTTTTTTCTTTTCTTTTCTTTTTGTTCCAGAAAATTTTAACAAATCAAAGCACACCTACTTAAAGGGCCAAAGACTCCCCTCTGCAAGCAAGGAGGAACTGTGCAGAGGATTGACCAGTAAGAAAGAGCAGCCGAAACCCAACAGCATACAACAGAAACACTTCCTGAAGCACCAGGCTCTGAATAGTATGTGACCCCTTTTTAATACAGCATTACTCTTAGATGTAGGAAACAACAATATTTCAAAACACACACATAAAAAAAGACATAAACCTAACCAAAATGGCAAGATGGAGGAATTCTCCCCAAAAGAAAGGTCAGGAAGAAATCACAGCCAGGGACTTGCTCAAAACAGATATAAGCAATATATCAGAACAAGAATTCAGAACAACAATCATAAGACTACTACCTTAGCATGAAAAAAAGATAGAAGACACCAGAGAAGCCATTGCTACAGAGATAAAAGACCCAAAAACTCATCAGGTTTCAATAAAATAAAATGCTATAACTGAGATGCAAAACTGACTAGATATAATCACAACAAAGATTAAAGAAGCAAAGGAGAGAATAGTGAGATAGAAGATAAAATTATGGAAAATAATGAAGCTGAAGGGAAGAGGGAAACAAAATTATTAGATGATGAAGGTAGACTTAGGGAACTCAGCAATTCCAAAAAGCAAAATAATATACATATCAGAGGAGTCCCAGAAGAAGAAGGGCAGGAAATAGGGGCAGAAGGTTTACGTGAACAAATTATAGTTAAGAACTTCCCTAATCTGAGGGAGGAAACAGGCATTCAAGTCCAAGAGTCACAGAGAACTGCTCTCAAAATCAACAAAAACAGGTCAATACCACAACATATCATAGAGAAACTTGCAAAACACAAAAATAAAGAGAGAATTCTGAAAACAGCTAGGGACAAAAGGTCCTTAACCTACAAGGGTAGACATGAAAGGTTAACAGCAGACCCGTCCACTGAAACTTGGCAGGCCAAAAGCAAGTGGCAGGAAATATTCAACATCCTAAATGAGAAAAATACACAACCAAGAATAAAATACTGTATTCAGCAAGGCTGTCGTTCAGAATAGGAGAGATAAAACGTTTCCAAGACAAGCAAAAACTAAAGGAGCTTGTGAACACTAAACCAGCTCTGCAAGAAATATTAAAGAGGACCCTTTGAGCAGGAAAAAGAGAACAAAAGCAACAAAGAATAGAAAGGAATAGAGACAATCTATAGGAACAGTGACTCTACAGGTAATACAATGGCACTAAATTCATATCTATCAATAATTACTCTGAATGTAAATGGACTCATTGCTCCAATCAAAAGGCATAGAATGGATAAAAAAAATGAGACCCATTGATATGCTGCTTATAATAGACTCATTTTAGACCCAAACACACCTCCAGATTGAAAGTGAGGGGATGAAGAACTACTTACCATGCTAACAGACCTCAAAAGAAAGCTGGAATAGTCATATTTATATCAGAGAAACTAGATTTTAAACCAAAGACTGATGAAGACTGGAACTATATCATAATAAAAGGGTCTAGCCAACAAGAAAATCTAACAATTGTAAATATTTATGCCCCTAACTTGGGAGAAGCCAAATATACAAATCAATTAATAACAAACTTAAAGAAACTCATTGGTAATAGTAGAGAAATAGTAGGGGACTTTAACACCCCACTCCCAGTATGGACAAATCATCTAAGCAGAAGATCAACAAGGAAACAATGGTTTTGAAAGACACAATGGATGAGATGGGCTTAAGAGATACATTCAGAGCATTTCATTCTAGCAGCATAATACACATCCTTTTTGAGTGCACATGGAACATTCTCCAGAATAGATCAGGTACTGGTCACAAATCAGGACTCAACCACTACAAAAAGACTGAAATCATATTATGCATATTTTTAGACCACAATGCTATGAAACTTGAAGTTAACCACAAGAAAAATTTTGGAAAGACCACAAATACATGGAGGTTAAAGAACATTCTACTAAAGAATGAATGGGCAAACCAGGAAATTAAAGAATTTTAAAAAAAGTATGTGGAAGCAAATAAAAATGAAAACATGACAGTCCAAAACCTTTGGGATGCCTAAGTATATAACAATACAGACAAGACCTTCCTCAAGAAGCAAAGTCTCAAACAAACAACCTAAAGTTATACCTAAAGAGGCTGGAAAAAGAATAGCAAATAAAGCCTAAAGCCAGCAGAAGAAGGGAAATAATAAAGATTAAAGCAGAAATAAATGATACAGAAATTAAAAAAAAAAAAAAACAGTAGAACAGATCAACAAAACCAGGAGCTTATTCTTTGAAAGAATAAATAAAATTGATAAACCCATAGCCAGACTTATCAAAAAGAAAAAAAGAAAGGACATAAATAAAATCATGAATGAAAGAGGAGAGAGCACAATCAACTCCACAGAAATACAAATAAATATAAGAGAATATTATGAGCAGCTACATGCCAACAAATTAGGCAATCTAGAAGAAATGGATAAATTACTAGCAACATATAAACTACCAAAACTGAATCAGGAAGAAATAGGAAATCTGAACAGACCCATAACCAGTAAAGAAATTGAATCAGGGGGAGAAAAAGATGGCAGAGGAGCAGGGGACCCTATTCCAACCAGTCCCCAGAATTGAGATGGATATCTACCAGACCACTCTGAACACCCACGAAATCAACCTGAGATGTAAGAAGATCTCTACAAACAGAATATTGCAGTCAGTTGGTTTCGAGGTATGAAGTGGGAAGCCACGACTACGGGGGCACATATCTGAAGATAAAAGGAAGGAGGAGGGAGCCGAGCCCTCAGGATCCTGCACCACTGGTGAGTGATAGCCTCCATTGCTGGGGAAGGGGCACAGAGTTGCAGACTGGTAGCAGTGGGGAAAGGACTTGAAGGCAGCCCCCCAGACTGAAACTTAGAGTGGTGGGGCTGCCTGTGTGAACTGGGGGCAGCTGGTGGTTTTAGAAGCACAAAGGGCAAAGACATGCCCTGACCTGGAGGTGAGGACCGGGAGTACTGCTCAGGAACGCACAACCCAGGATGCTGCAGTTTTTAGCAGCATAGACAGAAATGGAGATAGTGTGGCCTGGAGAGCTCACTGAAGAACAGACTGCAATCTCTCTGTTCTGATGTGGGGGGTTGGAAAGAATCTATTCAGATCTAACTCTCGGAAGAGACGTGGAAAGCCGCCAGGGAAAGCCGCCAGAGAACAAAAGCCCCCAAAAAAACGGTTTTCACTGAGGCCACCCCCCCCCACAGGGAACAGGGCAACTCTGCCCAAACAGGGTTGGCTGAGTAACAGTGCGGCAGGCCCCTCCCCCAGAAAACAGGCTGGGAGAACAAGAGGCTGACAAACCCTAAGGTCCCTAGAAAACAGGTGCATCTTGCTTGGGTTGTGGTCAAATATTTGGACTCTGTACATTTCCTCAACCACCCCCCAACAGAATGACTAGGAAGAGGAACCCCCAAAATAGGAAAGACTCAGAGACTGTGACTTTTCCCACAGATTTATAAATGGATACAGATATAACCAGGATGTCGGAAATGGAATTCAGGGTAGCAATTGTGAAGACATTAGCTAGAATGGAGAAATAGATTAATGGCAACATAGAGTCTCTAAGGGCAGAAACGAAAGCTGAACTGGCAGAATTTAAAAATGCTATCAGTGAGATCCAATTTAATCTAGACAATCTAACAGCTAGGGTAAGCAAGGCAGAAGAATGAATTAGTGATCTAAAACACCAAGTGATAGAAAAGAACGATAAAGAGGAAGCCAGGGAGAAACTACTCAAAATCCATGGAAACAGAATCGGAGAAGTAAGTGACACCATGAAACGTTCCAATGTCAGAATTATTGGGATCCCTGAGGGGGTGGAGAGAGAGAGAGGACTAGAATATATATTTGAGCAAACTGTAACTGAGAACTTCCCTAATCTGGGGAATGAAACAAACATCTGTGTCTTAGAGGGAGAGAAGACTCCTCCCGAGATCAAGGAAAACAGGCCAATGCCCTGGCATGTAATAGTAAAACTCAAAAATCTTAGAACCAAGGAAACCATCTTAAGGGCAGTTAGGTGGAAGAGAATCTTTACATACAGAGGGAAGAACATCGGAATAATGTCAGACCTATCCACAGAGACCTGGCAAGCCAGAAAGAGCTGGGAAGACATATTCAAGGTACTAAATGAGAAGAACATGCAGCCAAGAATACTTTATCCGGCAAGGCTATCATTTAGAATGGATGGAGAGATGCAGAGCTTCCAAGACTGGCAGAAACTTAAAGAATATGTGACCAGTAAGCCAGCCCAGCAAGAAATATTAAGGGGGGTTCTATAAAAGGTGAAATACCCCAAGAGTGATATAGAACAGAAATTTACAGAGACAATATATAGAAACAAGGACTTCACAGGCCACATGATGACAATAAATTCATATCTTTCAATAATCACTCTCAACGTGAATGGCCTAAATGCTCCCATAAAAAGGCACAGGGTAGCAGATTGGATAAAAAAGACAAGACCCATTCATATGCTGTCTACAAGAGACTAATTTTGAACCCAAAGATACATCCAGACTGAAAGTGAAGGGATGGAGATCTATCTTCCATGCCAGTGGACCTCAAAAGAAAGCTTGGGTAGCAATTCTTATATCAGACAAATTAGATTTTAAGCTAAAGACTGTAGTTAGAGACAGAGAAAGACACTATATCATTCTTAAAGGGTCTATCCAACAAGAAGATCTAACATTCTAAATATCTACACCCCCAAAATGGGAGCAGGCATCTAACCAAAATAAAGAGTCATACTGATAATAATACGTTAATTGTAGAAGACTTCAATACTCCACTCTCAGCAATAGACAGATCATCAGAGCAGAAAATCAACAAAGAAACAAGACCTTTGAATGACACACTGGACCAGATGGACCTCATAGATATATACAGAATATTCCACCCTAAAACAACAGAATACACATTCTTCTCGAGCGCACATAGAACTTTCTCCCGAATAGACAACATACTGGTCACAAATCCGGTCTCAACCGATACCAAAAGATTGAGATTATTCCTTGCATATTCTCAAACCATAATGCTTTAAAACTGGAACTCAATCACAAGAAAAATTTTGGAAGAAATTCAAACACTTGGAAGCTAAAGACCACTCTGCTCAAGAATGTTTGGATCAACAAGGAAATCACAGAAGAACTTTAACATTTCATGGAAACCAATGAGAATGAAAACACATCAGTCCAAAACCTATCAGATACTGCAAAGGTGGTCCTAAGGGGGAAATACATAGCCATCCAAGCCTCACTCAAGAAAACAGAAAAATCCCGAATTCACCAACTAACTTTACACCTTAAAGAACTAGAGAAAAAGCAACAAACAATACTTAAGACATGCATTAGAAGAGAAATAATTAAGATTAGAGCAGAGATCAATGAATTAGAAACCAGAAACACAGATCAGATCAACAAAACTAGAAGCTGGTTCTTTGAAAGAATAAGATCGATAAACCACTGGCCAGACTTATCCAAAAGAAAAGAGAAAGGACCCAAATTAATAAAATTATGAATGAAAGGGGAGAGATCACGACTAATACCAAGGAAATAGAAACAATTATTAGAAATTATTATCAACAACCAAATGCCAATAAGCTGAGCAACCTGGATGAAATGGATGCCTTGCTGGAAACCTATAAACTCCCAAGACTGAAACAGGAAGAAATTGACAACCCGAATAGGCCAATAACCAGTAACGAGATTGAAGCAGTGATCAAAAACCTCCCAAAAAACAAGAGTCCAGGGCCTGATGGATTCTCTAGGGAATTCTACCAAACATTCAAAGAAGAAATAATACCTATTCCCCTGAAGCTGTTTCAAAAAACAGAAACAGAAGGAAATCTTCTAGACTCATTCTATGAGGTCAGCATTACCTTAATCCCCAAACCAGGCAAAGACTCCATCAAAAGGAGAATTTCAGACCGATATCCCTGATGGGTATGGATTCCAAAATCCTCAAAAAAATCTTAGTTCATAGGATACAATAATACATTAAAAGGATCATCCACCATGATCAAGTGAGATTTATCCCTGGGATGCAAGGGTGGTTCAACATTCACAAATCAATCAGTGTGATAGAACAAATTAATAAGAGGACAAAGAAGAACCATATGGTCCTCTCAATTGATGCAGAAAAAGCATTTAACAAAATACAGCATCCTTTCCTGATTAAAACTCTCCAGACTATAGGGATAGAAGGAACATTCCTCAACTTCATAAAATCCATCTATGAAAAACCCACAGAGAATATCACCCTTAAAGGGGAAAAAAATGAGAGCCTTTCACTTAAGATCAGGAACACGTCAAGGATGTCCACTCTCACCATTATTGTTCAACATAGTACTAGAAGTCCTAGCAACAGAAATCAGACAACAAACAGAAATAAAAGGTATTCAAATTGGCAAAGAAGTCAAACTCTCTCTCTTCACAGATGACATGATACTTTATGTGGAAAATCCAAAAGATTCCACCTTAAATTACTAGAACTCATACAGCAATTCAGTAATGTGGCAGGATACAAAATCAATACACAGAAATCAGTTGCTTTCTTATACACTAACAATGAAACTGTAGAAATTTAGAGAAATGATTCCATTTACAATAGCACCAAAAACCATAAGATACATCAGAATAAACTTAACCATAGAGGTAAAGGATCTATACTCTAGGAACTACAGACCACTCATGAAAGAAATTGAAGAAGACACAAAATGATGGAAAAACATTCCATGCTCATGGATTGGAAGAATAAACATTGTTAAAATATCTTTGCTACCCAGAGCAATCTATACGTTCAATACCATCGGATCACAATTCCAATGACATTTTTCAAAGTGCTTGAACAAACAATCCTAAAATTTGTATGGCATCAGAAAAGACCCTGAGTGTTGAAAAAGAAAAACAAAGCTGGGGGCATCACGTTGCCTGATTTCAAGCTATATTACAAAGCAGTGATCACCAAGACAGCATGGTACTGGCACAAAAACAGACATATAGACCAATGGAACAGAATAGAGAGCCCAGATATGGACCCTCAATTCTATGGTCAAATACTCTTCGACAAAGCAGGAAAAAATATGCAATGGAAAAAAAGACAGTCTCTTCGATTAATAGTGATGGGAAAATTGCACATCTATATACAGAAGAATGAAACTCGACCATTCTCTAACACCATACACAAAGATAAACTCAAAATGGATGAAAGACCTCAATGTGAGACAGGAATCCATCAAAATCCTAGAGGAGAACATAGGCAGTATAACATCTTCGACATCAGCCACAGCAACTTCTTTCAAGATAAGTCTCCAAAAGCTAGTGAAGCAAGAGTGAAAAATGAACTTTGGGGAGTTTATCAAGATAAAAAGCTTCTGCACAGCAAAGGAAACAGTCAACAAAACAAAGAGGCAACCCACAGAATGGGAGAAGATATTTACAAATGATACTACAGACAAAAAGCACTGATTTCTAAGATCTATAAAGAACTTCTCAAACTCAACCCCTAAAAAACAAATAATCAAGTCAAAAAATGGGCAGAAGACATGAACAGACACTTCTCCAAAGAAGACATACAAATGGCTACTAACAGAGACATGAAAAAATGTTCATCATCATTAGCCATCAGGGAAATTCAAACCAAAACCACATTGAGATACCACCTTATACCAGTTATAATGGCAAAAATTGACAAGGCAAGAAACAACAAATGTTGGAGAGCTTGTGGAAAAAGTGGATCCCTCTTACACTGTTGGTGGGAATGTAAGTTGATACAGCCACTTTGGAAAACAGTGTGGAGATTCCTCAAAATATTAAAAATAGAGCTACCCTATGACCCAGCAATTGCACTCCTGGATATTTACCCCAAAGACACAGACGTAGTGAAAAGAAGGGCCATATGCACCCCAGGGTTCATAGCAGCAATGTCCGCAGTAGCCAAACTCTGGAAAGAGCCAAGATGCCCTTCAACAGATGAATGGATAAAGAAGATGTAGTCCATATATATAATGGAATACTACTCAACTTTTACATCAACATGGATGGGACTGGAGGAGATTATGCTAAGTGAAATAAGTCAAGCAGAGAAAGTCAATTATCATATGGTTTCACTTACTTGTGGAACATAAGAAATAGCATGGAGGACATAAGGAGAAGGAAGAGAAACATGAAGAGGGGGAAAGCAGAGGGGGAGACAAACCATGAGAGACTATGGACTCTGAGAAACAAACTGAAGGTTTTAGAAGGGAGGCGGATGAGGGGATGGGTTAGCCTGGTGATGGGTATTAAGGAGGGCATGTACTTCATTGAGTACTGAGTGATATATGAAGACAATGAATCATGGATCAGTACATCAAAAACTAGTGCTGTATTGTATGGTGACTAACATAATGTAATAAAATAAAATAAAATAAAATAAATTAAATTAAATTAAAAAGAAAGAATTGAATCAGGGGTGCCTGGGTGTCTCAGTCAGTTAAGTGTCTGTCTTTGGCTCGGGTCATGGTCCCAAGGTCTTGGGAGTCTGTTCTCCCTCTCCCTCATCATGCTGCTCCCCTTGCTTGTGTGGTCTCTCTCTCTCCATCAAATAAATAAATAAAATCTTTAAAAAAAATAAGAAATTGAATCAGTAATAAAAAATCTCCCAACATACAAGTGTCCAGGGCCAGATGGCTTCCCAAGGGAAATCTACCAAACATTTAAAGAAGAATTAATACCTATTCTTCTGAAACTGTTCCAAAAACTAGAAATGGAGGGAAAACTTTCAAACTCATTCTGTGAGTTACCTTGATTCCAAAACCAGACAAAGACCCAACTAAAAAGGAGAATACAGACTAATATCCCTGATGAATAGGGATGCAAAAATTCTCAACAAGATACTAGCTAATCGAATCCAACAGTACATCAAAAGGATTATTTACCATGACCAAGTGGGATTTATTCCTTGGCTGCAGGGATGGTTCAATATCTACAAATCAATCAACATGATACACTACATTAATAAAAGAAAGGATAAGAACCACATATCCTCTCAATAGACACAGAAAAAGCATTTGACAAAATAAAGCATCCTTTCTTGATAAAAACCCTCAAGAAAGTAGGGATAGAAGAAACATACCTCAATATCACAAG
Source organism: Eumetopias jubatus (assembly GCF_037043125.1). Taxonomy (NCBI): domain Eukaryota; kingdom Metazoa; phylum Chordata; class Mammalia; order Carnivora; family Otariidae; genus Eumetopias; species Eumetopias jubatus. The sequence continues at coordinate 102,753,048 of NW_028274815.1, forward strand.
GCCATATATGAAAGACCCACAGTTAATATCATCTTTAATGGGGAAAAACTGAGAGCTTTTCCTCTAAGGTCAGGAACATGACAGGAATGTCCACTCTCACCACTGTTGTTCAACATAGTATGGGAAGTCCTAGCCCCAGCAACCAGACAACAACAAAAAAAGAAAAGGTATTCAAATCAGCAAAGAAGAAGTTAAACTTTCACTATTTGTAAATGACATGATACTCTATGTAGGAAACCTGAAAGACTCCACCAAAAAATTACCAGGACTGATACCGGAATTCAGCAGTCACAGGATATAAAATCAATGCACAGAAGTCTGTTGTATTTCTACTCACCAATAATGAAACAGCAGAAAGAGAAATGAAGGAATTGATCCCATTTACAATTGCACCAAAAATGGTAAGATACCTAGGAATAAACCTAACCAATGAGGTAAAAGATCTGTACTCTAAAAACTATAAAACACTTATGAAAGAAATTGAAGAGGACACGAAGAAATGGAAAAACATTTCATGCTCATGTGTTGAAAGAAGAAATATTGTTAAAATGTCTATACTACCCAAAGCAATCTACACATTAATTGCAATCCCTATAAATATAACACCGCACTTTTCACAAAGCTAGAACAAACAATTCTAAAATTTGTATGGAACCAGAAAAGATCCTGAATAGCCAAAGTAATGTTGAAAAAGAAAAAGGAAAAGAAAAAGAAAAAGAAAAAAGCTGGAGGCATCACAATTCCAGACCTCAAGCTATTTTACAAAACTGTTATCATTAAGACAGTATGGTACTGGCACAAAAACAGACACAGATCAATGGAACAGAACAGAGAACCCAGAAATAGACCCAGGACCATATGGTCAAATAATCTTCAACAAAGCAGGAAAGAATATCCAATGGAAAAAAAAGACAGTCTCTTCAAAAAATGGTGCAGGGAAAATCAGACAGGAACATGAAGAAGAATGAAACTGAACCACTTTCTTATACCATGCACAAAAATAAATTCAAAATGGATAGAAGACCTAAATGTGAAACAGGAATCCATCAAAATCCTAGAGGAGAACACAGGTAGCAACCTCTTTGACTTCAGCTGCAGTAACTTATTTATTAATTTTTATTTGCTATTTTTTAAGATTTATTTATTTATTTTAGAGAGAGAGTGTGTGTGTATGAGTAGGGGAAGGGGAAGAAGGAGAAGGAGAGAGAGAATCTCAAGCAGACTCCCTGCTGAGCATAGAGCCCAATTCAGGGCTCCAACTCACAACCCTGACATCATAACCTAAGCCAAAACCAAGAGTTGGGTGCTCAACCAACTGAGTCACTCAAGCACCCTACAGCAACTTCTTACTAGACACATCTCCAGAGGCAAGGGAAACAAAAGCAAAAATGAACTACTGGGACTTCATGGAGATAAAAAGCTTCTTCACAGCAAAGGAAACAGTCAACAAACCTAAAAGACAACCAATGGAATGTGAGAAGATATTTGCAAATGACATATCAGATGAAGTGCTTGTAACCAAAATCTACAAATAACATATCAAACTCAACATCCAAAAAATAAAAAATCCAGTTAAGAAATGGGCGGGAGACATGAACAGACATTTCTCAAAAGAAAACATACAAATGGCCAACAGACAGGTGGAAAAATGTTCAACATCACTCATCGTCAGGGAAATACAAATCAAAGCCACAGTGAGATACCACTTCACTCTGGTCACAATGGCTAAAATTAACAACTTAGGAAACAAAGATGTTGGTGACAATACAGAGAAAGGGGAACTCTCTTATGCTGTTGGTGGGAATGCAAACTGGTACAGCCACTCTAGAAAATAGTATGGAGGTTGCTCAAAAGTTAAAAATACAGCTACCCTATGACCCAGCATTTGAAGTACTAAGTATTTTCCCAAAGATACAAAAATAGTGATTTGAAAAGGCACATGCACCCCAATATTTATAACAGCATTATCCCCATAACCAAAATGTGAAAAGAGCCCAAACGTCTATCAACTGATGAATGGATAAAGAAGATGTGGTATATATATACATTAGAATATTACTCAGCCATCAAAAAGAATGAAATCTTGGGGTGCCTGGGTGGCTCAGTTGGTTGAGCAACTGACTCCTGGTTTTGGTGCAGGTCATGATCTCATGGGTCATGGGACTGAGCTCTGTGTTAGGCTCCACGCTCAGTGGGGAGTCTGCTTGAAAGATTTTGTCCCTCTGGTCCTACCCCCGCACTCACACCTCATACTTTCTCTATCTAAAATAAATAAATAAATCTTTAAAAAAAAGAATGAAATCTTGTCATTTGCAATGACATGGAACTAGAGTGTATAATGCTAAGTGAAATAGTCAGAGAAAGACAAATACAATATGATTCTACTCATATGTGAAATTTAAGAAATAAAACAGATGAATATGGGGGAGGGAAAGGAAAAAAAAATAAGATAAAAACAGCAAGGGAAGCAAACCACAGGGGACTCTTACCTAGAGGAACAAACTGAAGGTTGCTGGAAGGGAAGAGGGTGGGGGATGAACTACACGGGTGATGGGCCTAAAGGAGGGCACTTGTTGTAATGAGCACTGGGTGTTACATGCAAGTGATGAATCACTAAATTCTAACCCTGAAACTAATACTACATTCTATGTTAACTCTCTTGAATTAAATAAAATCTTGACAGAAAAAAAGAATAAAGATGCTTTCTACAAGTAAAAGAAAAGAAAATTCTTCATCAATCTCTAGCCACAGCAAATAAAGCTTGAACCATGTGACATTTCTGATATTCAACCATTTTTTAACCTAATAATCTTTGGGCACAAGCAGCTTTAATAGGTTAAGGAGAGATCAGCAACCTTAAGAAAGTTTCCCATGCTCATTAGGAAAAGTACAGATCAAATGATCTCCAGGAAAATACTTTAGTAGAATACAAGGAACAAGAGAAGTTTTGAAAGAACTGCATGTAACAGTTAGAAGTAACATGTACAAAATAGTGCTAACAGAGTAGGCTGAGTCAGTTAAATAGTTGTTTTAAACGAGTTACATATTAAGGGGACTACACCTTTTCTGAGTCTGTCATTTTTTCCAAAGGAGTTGAAGCCAAGAAGGAGGAGATGAATAAAGAAGGAGTGAATGAAATTGTGCACACTTCCTCTGTAATGACTTCATAAAATTAGAGAAACTAGAGCCCCTGTCCAGCTCAGACATTTTCCTGTTTATCAACAATAAAGAATGCTGATGGAAGCTTCATCACTTGCCCAACCTCCATGATAAATTAGAAAAATATTCAGTTTTGTTCTCCTTCCCACTCCTCAAACCAATAGCAACTTAGTTCAGAAACATCATGCTTTAGGGGAGTGAACCCACTTCAAAGGAAAGGAAAGAGTTCCCTGCTATCAGAGAAAAATGTAAACTTGGTATTATGTTTATTATTAATGGATCTTCCATAGTGGAGGGTCACATGAAATACGGTAACTACATTTTAAAAGTTCTTTATTCTACCAAGTAATTTATGAAACACCACACAAAACACAACTCCCTCCCCAAACCTGCCAATTTGGAAAGGGTTTCTGAAAATATGGCCTTTTAAATATTTAATGTTGAAGCCTCCTAAAACAAGGATGCTTTATTCAATGTATTGCCACTTTTCAAGAAATTCAAACCAGAGGGTATTATGCTAAGCAAAATAAGTCAGTCAGAGAAAGACAAATATATGATTCCACTCATATGTGAAATTTAAGAGACAAAACAGATGAACACAGGGGAAGGGAAGGAAAAATAAGATGAAAACAGGGAGACAAATCGTAAGAGACTCTTAACTATAGGAAACAAACTGAGGGTTGCTGGAGAGTAGGTGGGTGGGAGGATGGGGTAATTGGGTGGTTAAGAAGGGCACTTGATGGAATGAGCACTGGATATTATATGCAACTGATGAGTCACTAAATTCTACCTCTGAAACTAATAATACACTATATGTTAATTAAATTGAATTTAAATTTAAATTTTAATTTTAAATTTTAAAAAAGTGTAGGAATTATGAAAATAATTTTCCTCTTTTGGTGAACTTAGTTAAGAATCAAGCCTAAGCCATAACAGAAGAGAGTTATGTAACTCCATTCAGGGGGATGGTGTTCATTTGGACTTATAGAAAACTGGACTTGGCATTTGCCCTTTGGAACCTCAATATTTCTAAGAGGAGATCTGTATTTCTGAAATTGATATCACACCCAGGCCTTTTTGAATCAACTACTCCTATCAAGGTTATCTCTTTAAGCCATTATCAGCGTGGAGGTCAGTTAATATGTGTAGCCAAGAGCAATTAATAAATGTCAATTAAACCAGGTATTCTTTTCTTTCTATAATCATGGGCAGAGATCCCAAGAGACCCTTTTGCTAAGCCTGATTTTGATTATACCATAAGGTTCCTCTCCATTAATTAGAGGACATCATGAAGCATACACTTGTCTGCTAGTCAACAACCCCCTCACCCCTGCCAGCTCACAACTTCCCAAATGGCAATCTATCGCACAAAACAGCTAAGAGCTTCCATCGAGAATAATCAAGATAAATGCCCCAGAAATAAAGGAATAGTGGCTCTAAAGGGCCTCCATTCAGGAGAGTTTGAACATGGATCCTGTTTCAAAAAGATAGGCTACGTTATGCTGCAGTAAAAGTAGCCCCAACTTTTACCAGCTTAGCCCAATACAAAGTTATTTCCCACTCATTCTAACTTGGCCATGATTCAGGACCACTGTCCTCTAAGGTATCATCAGTCCTGTGGCCCCTCCATGCCAACCTCTCCCTCCATGATCACAGGTGTGGGGGAAAGAAAGAGCAAAAGAATCAAGCATCAACAATTAGGTCTGACAGCCTAGAAATCACACACAGCATTTCACTCACGTTTCATTGGCCAAACAAGTCTCATGGTCATGCCTCACTTGAAGGGGCAGGAAAATGAGTTCATTTCGGGATGCCTGGGTGCTCAGTTGGTTAAGCGTCTGCCTTTGGCTCAGGTCATGATCCCAGGGTCCTGGGATCAAGCCCCATGTCGGGCTCCCAGCTTTCCCTCTGCCTCTGCCTGTCACTCCCCCTACTTGCGCTCTTTCACTCTTTGTCAAATAAATAAGTAAAATCTTAAAAAAAAAAAAGAAAAGAAAATGAGATCATCTCATGTGCCCAGACAGGGAGAGGAACTTAATATATTGCTGAATCACAACAACAACAAAGGCAAAATCTGAATTAAATAAATGGAGACTCTGACCGCATTTAAAGCCACAGTATGGGAAATTATAAGAACTAATTCATTGTCGAAGAAGGGAAGCTCAGAGATAATTTCCTTCAATCAAATTTAAGCCCTTCTTTAGAAAAACAATCTTTATGCTACTCCTTGTGTAACTCCTGTGTATGAATTAGGCTTGCTGATTCATTGATTTGTGGATGCTGCTGGGGACAAACTCCTATGACAAGAGCTTCTCTGGGAAGGGCCTGGGCATTCCCAGTCTCCTGGGATGAGCACCATCTCTTAACTTCATTCATGGTGCCTCATTCATTTCACAAAAATAAAACTTGGTAGAAAAACATTCTCAAATTTTCTAATTTTCTGAGGCTTTTCTCCAAGGGCACAGCATACTATGATTAGCTAACATGTTATTTCATTCAGAGCAATAGCAGGTCCCTTCCTCAGCCCTATTCAAGTAAAGTTCCACAAAAATTGGCCTTGGAGCTCTCAACAAATTTTGTCACCTTCATGATTCCTTCTTTGAGTGATACCTGGACATCCCAGGTTATCTTAGTTCAAGGACAAGCAGCTAATAGGCATAAGTTGATTCAATTTATTTAAAATGAGCTGCATGAGTAACCCGAATGGGATGTCCTATTTATTGAAGGAGAAACTTGCTGCATTTTCCTGCTCACAGCCCCTACAGAGAAGTGTTGTTGGCAGGTGGGGGACGGAGCAGGGGAGGTGGGGAGAAAATGAGTTAATGCCATAGCCATTGATTCTGAAAAAGCTTCCTGGTCTGAAACTGATAATATGGTGGTGAGATCAATTGAAGGGTTTCAGCACACTGGGTAAGGGGGCAGTTTAAAAAGGTCAGGTCAAAACAATCAGTAGAATTTACTCAAACATCTGTAGCTTCTTAGGGCTTTTAATGAGAATTTCCATATTAACATTTGGTTTTACCGGGGTACTGCATAATTTTCTACTCAATTTACCCCTGATAGGTTACAGACATCAGAACATTCTTATCAAATTGACTTTCCATAATGTGGAAAGATGCAGAAGTTATACTCTTTGTAGAGTAAGGGCGAGAGGATATGAGAGAGAGAATAACTTTAAGGCAAGGAAACCAAAACCAGGCTCCTTTGAATATTTATCATACTTTTTATTTTTTTCATGAATTTTTAATATTCATCAAAAATACATTAACAGTTCTGTTTCACTTCAGCCTGGGGATCATTTACAAAATAGACAGTGGTGTTCAGATCTAAAGAGCAAGTCTTTACCTCAGCAACAGAAACTAATTGGGTTTAGGAAATAAACCCATTAACTCACTTATGAACTGAGGATGTGGATTCAGTTTCTAGAAGTTTTCTTACCAAAAGGAATTCTGAAGAAACTTGGGAATCATCTGAAGCATGAAGCACTGTAGCACTGAGTTAAACGGAGGACCCTGAATTATTAGATTCTATAGACTAAACACTATTGATATTTGATGACCAAATAATTTATTTTAAAATATTATGAAACATTTGCAGTGGGGCCAAGAACCATCACCTATAACCTGCTTCCTGCAGTAAAGTGGCATTATGCTGATAGGCTAGATCTGAGTCCCACGCTCTACCTCTATTACTGGAGATAGATCTCCACCCAAAATAACTGGATGGAAAAGCTTAGATGTGCATCTGAAGGAATCAGCCCATTGGACTCCTTATTTCTAGAGCTTGTAAATAATATATCTTAGGTAGGATTTATACCTGCAATGTTGCCCTTCCTCTCTCAAATCAATCTGGTTCAATTCTGTCTTTATTTAGAAGTACATTGATTTGAAATAAGTTTATGCTAGAGTTCCATCCACAGAGAGGGTCCACAAAATTTGGGACTGAAGTCACGTTATTCTTTTGTCAAGAAGACCAAAAAAACATCAGGGCACCTGGATGGCTCAGTTGGTTAAGCGGCTGCCTTCAGCTCAGGTCATGACCCCAGGGTCCTGGGATAGAGCCCCGGGTCGGGCTCCCTGCTGAGCGGAGAGACTGCTTCTCCCTCTGCCTCTACCTACTATTCTGCCTGCTTGTGCTCTTTCTCTCTCTGTGTGTCAAATAAATAAATAAATAAATAAGACCAAAAAACAAAAATAGAAGTAACTGAAAAAGAGACATAAAACAAAGAAAAAATCCTCTGCATATCATGTTCATCAAAGTGTTAAAAATTAGATATGAGTTTGTTTGCATATATGTAAACAATGAATCATGGAATGTTACATCAAAAACTAATGATGTAATGTATGGTGATTAACATAATAAAATAAAAAATAAAAAAAATGAAAAATGAAAAAAATTAGACATGAGTTTAATCACTTGATAGTATAAACAATATGAATTGTTTGACCTTCACAATTGACACTTCCTTCTTCAAGTGGTCTAAGAGATCATTTTATTAGACCCATGGTCCTAGCCACCACCTGGCCTTGCAAAGAACAGTATTTTGATAGTCAAATTGGATTAAAGCTCTTAGCTAATTTCCTGCTTTTAAAATTAACCTATAGAGAAAGTTATAGAAGACAACTTTGGCTTAAGAGAAAGTAAATAATGCTAAGCTTGACAATCTTTTTTTTTTTTAAGATTTTATTTATTTATTTGACAGAGAGAGAGATAGCAAGAGCAGGAACACAAGCAGGGGGAGTGGGAGAGGGGGAGAAGCAGGCTTCCTGCCAAGCAAGGAGCCCGATGCGGGGCTCGATCCCAGGACTCCAGGATCATGACCTGAGCCGAAGGCAGATGCTTACGACTGAGCCACCCAGGCATCCCTAAGCTTGACAATCTGGAGGCAAATACATATCTGAAAGAAAATAAAACATAGAAAAGAAGGAAGAGTAGGCAAATGTGATGCTAAAGTTGATATAAACAGAGGTATGATAAAGGCAAGCAATAGAGCTCAAACAATAAAACTACCATCCATGGGAAATGGGGAGGAAAGTGAATTAAACCCTCATCTTTCATAACAGTGAGTCAACAGACTTCATGTAAAGTTAATAAGTCAAGAAATAATAGATATGTTATGTAAAGTTAAGGAAGTAACCAACAGAAGAAAAGAAAAGAAAAACAGGAGTTGGGACAAGAGAGGGAAGGAATGTATCATGATCGCTTAAGTATCTTTAAATTTTAAAAGCCATGCACACTTGTAATTTTTTGGAAAAGTAAAGAGTAAAGAAAGAAGTAAAGAAATAATTGGGAAGCACACATTACATTGATTTACAGCACAGCTAAGAGCAGAGAACATCCATTTATAACTCTGACAGTGCAGAGAACAGTGGGTGGAAAGCAAGTTTTCATAAGGAGACATTCTGGCCCACACCAGGTCTAAAGAAAAGAGAAGGGAGCTGGGATGGGCAGCTGTAAACCAAAGGAGGGGCCCAGCCTGGAACCCTGGCTTTGCCATTTGACTTATGAGTTTGCCTCCCCTGCCAACCCTGACCCAGGAGGGCATTTGTATCACCAACCTTCAGAAACCCAGACAGACACACCCAGAGTTTATCTTGCTGCATCTGTGTTCTGTTAAAGTTAATTCTGCATCACCAAGAAGACAAGAATCACACATGCAAATCAAGTGATCTATGTAATTAAAGAAAAAAAAAAACAAACATGAGCTAGGAATAAACAAGAGAGTAGCACTTCTGAGGGAGTGATCAAAAGGTCCGATGTGGGTGACAGAACTCTCCAGGGAGTGCTGAGGAACGTGCAGGAAAGTGAAGCCAGCTCAGAGAATATGGAAGTCGGAAGAAGCCCAACAACTTTCTCATCTAGGGATCTTAACCCAGATAGAATGCAGTGGTCCATACACTGGGATTGGGGGAAAAAAATCCTTAACTAACCTCTATCTGAAATTTAGTATTTCCTTAAACTGTGAATGAAAGTAACCAACCATAAGAGCACTAGCACTGACCCCTTGACACCCAAAGAAATGGCAGGTAATTACTGTTTCTGCAGATATCTTAAAATATGGCTTGCACTAATTATTCTTTAATATTACAGTAGTTCTTAGATCTACCACTAGGTCTTATTATGTAATGTGTTAACAAATAAATGCATATGTTATTCTAACCTAGATATGTTTTGTACATTTTTATTACCCTATTTCAATAAAAGTGGTTTCTTTTATAAGCCTATGTATTTTATTGTAAGCACTTAAAAATTAATTCCAAACAGAAGTCTATAGGCTTCACCAGACCTCCCATGGGATCAGTGACACACAAAAGTTAGGAATCTCTGGAGTCCTGATGTATTAGTTTTCTATTTCTGTGCAAAAAAAATATTGCCAACTTAGAGCCTCAAACACTACAATTTATTGTTGCCTGTTTCTGTGGGTCAGGAGTCAAGGCACAGTTTAGCTAGATCCCCTTCTCAGGGTCTCACAAGACTGAAATCAAACTGTTGGCTGAGCTGGGGTTCTGATATGGAGTTCAGCCTCTCTTCTAAACTCATTCAGATTATTGGCACAATTTAGCTCCTTGCCACTTCTAAGTCTGAAACTTTCAGTTCCTCGAGGCTGCACACTGCCCCCTCCCACCATGTGTGGTTCTCTCCACAACATCGAAGTTTGCTTCCTTCTAGGTACCTCTTCTATGTCTTACCTATAAACCCTCTTTTGTGAACTCAACTGATTGGGCCAGGCCCACCAAAAATAATCTTCCTTCTGATTAACTCAAAGTCAACTGAAGGAAAGACAAGCAAGGAGGGCTTCCAGGTTTCAACCATTTACCATTGGCAGTCCGCTTTAAGAATTGTATCCCTTTAAATACTTGCTTCTTCCAGTTGACAGCCATCCCCTGAAGAAGGGCCCATTGCTACCATTATCCTGTGAACAACTATATCGCCTACTGGGGAAGGCAACCGCAGCCTGGAGGCACAGAACCCTTGAAGAAGGGGGAAGCTAAAGGGTTTGGGAATCCTTAAAAAGTAGAAGTTGGGTTTATAGTCCCAGATGTTGCTTACTTAATGGTTGTGCCTAAGGCCCATATTTGGCTCTGGACTGCCTCCCAAAATATGCTGGGCAAAATACTGGAGGGTCAGAGGCTGATTTTTCCTGGATTTGGCTCTTCCGCACTGTGATACTCAGCCACTCAGGCAGTCAGTTTCAGATGACACAGGCAGAGCTGCAGGAGAACCGGAAATCAAGCTGACAGCTGGTGTGCTTGAGCCAGGTGACGGCATCTCTATTCTCACGGCAAGGGAAACCACCCATCACACCAAACTGGGCATGTGTGAGAAGTGTTTCCATGTTCTCCCTCTCAACAAATCCTATGCAAATTAAAACCTGACTGTCATTGCTGCAGTAATGCAATTTTAGACTGAAAAATTAAGAGTACAATCCCATTTAATCTCCACTAAGGAGCCAAGCCAGTGTATGGAATCCTCCTATTTGGTAGATACCCACTCCAAGCAAGACAAGGCTCCCTACAAACTGCAGTGTGCCCTGGCCTCAGCTTGGCCCCAGCATGGAGTAAACACAGTAAATTCAGAATGATTCCAATTTATGTTTTATCAGTAGATGACATATTATTTGAAGTGGCTTCCATCCTTCTAATGGCAGTGAAAAGGTGATTCTATATTTAGAATCTATCCTAAAGATTTGGGATTGATAGGGGCCTAACTAGAGAGCTGCCTTTTTAAAAAGCCAGCAGAGTGATCAGAGTTAGGTTATATATATTTTTAAAATATCACCCTCATCCCAAAACATAATGACTTTTTTCAGAGCATTAAGACCCATGCCTGAACGAGCTCTCTCCTCTTCAGAAATAGTGTGCTGAGTTTCATGTATCACCAGGCATATTGGAGAAAGGGAATGTTCAGCAAATAACCAATGTCCCCAGGAGGGTCGTGTTGAAGAGAGGCATATAAGAAGCCTTGGATTGTGGCTAATCAAGATACATAAACGCAAAAAGAAGGTGGGGTATTGACAAATAGGTAAATCTCACGCCCTTAGCCTTTTCTGTCTCTTGGATCCTGGTGGCAGTCTGATAAGTTGATGGACCTGTCTTCAGGATAATATTTTTCCATGCATAAGGTGAAATGCACAAGGGTACAAAGTAAAAACTGAATTATGTTGAAACTTATTAAATATTAAAAAACATAAATTTGCGGTGTAGTAATATTTGTGCTTATTTATTAACAAGAACTAGTGAAAAGTTGAATAATAAAATTTAAAAGTAGTGACAGAGTAAATGACACTGTAAGATATGTGGAACAATTCTGTTGTTATTTAAAATAATTGTGATTTCTATTGAAGTGAAGAACCAGATACTGTTGATACTATTGCAATTGGCTGCCTATATACATAATTGAAGAGAATGCTGCATTTCAGTGAAATAAAAATGTTTTACTTTTTTTTTCTTTACAAGTTCATGAACCCTCCTCCTAACTATCCAATTTGAGTCTGTAGACTACAGGTCAAGAACCAATGAAAATTACCTTGTCATTGTAGATTAAATAATTCATGTCAAGAAAGTCAAAGCTTCTTTTACTAGATTAAGCTGATAATTGCTAAACCCCATTATCTTTTCTGCAGTTTCAAAGAGTGAGAAAAATGAAGGAAAATGGATTTTTTTTTGTAGAATTTTAAATCCACACTAGACTAATAGAAGGGTAGAAAACCCTATTTAATTTTAATTCTGCCTCTATGGAGTCAAGATTATGTACAACATGCAAATATATGCAACTAGTTTTCAAATTAACATATTGACCCAGGAGCATTGGCACTGGAAACAAAATAAAAATAAAAATCAGACCATGGTTTTCAAGCATCAGGAGGCACGAGAATGTTGGCTTGCTGCCTAGAGCTTGGAGTGTACCTCCTACAATTTTGTCTATGACACGAGAGATTTTTTTTCCCCTGACTTACTGTTGCTTCCCAAGAAAAACCCCCTTTTTTGAGAGAGATATTCACAACCAACCTCCATATAAAAAACAATGAGGTCCATTTCATTTGCTCATAGTTAAGAAAATCCCCAAATACAAAAACATATTTATAATCACATTTGAAGTAGAGCTTATTATTCCCATTAAGGAAGATACTTTGCTTTATGAAATAATTCCCTATAGTACTTTTAATTCAATCAACTTAGTGAATGGCCACCTTGTGCTAGGAACTCTGCTAGGTGGTGAAGGTATAAGTGTAAATAAGAAAGATAACTTGTCCTATTGGGGCTCACTCTTTGGTAGAAATTCCTTGAAACTGAAGTTCACCTGTGCTCATTATTGTTTCAAAACTCTTTATGCTTGACAGAGACACTGTGTTCAGGGGTCAGGAGAACTTGAAGACAGAGTTTTAGAAGCCATGGTTAATTGAAGACAGTGACCAGATATAAAGATAAAGCCTCCTAGGATTCTGAGGGAGTAGGAAGGAAGCGAGGTTACTTTCTCAAGGCAGCAGTGATAGCAAAGAGCTGAAACCATGCCCCTAGGGTCATCTTTGGGGGCAGAGGTTTTGGAAGGGACACAGAACCATAAGAAACTCTAAGAGAAAGAGTGGAACAAGAATGAAGCCAAGGAGGTAGTGGGTCTGCCTTCTTTCCCCATGGAACTGCAAGTCTACACCTTTAATGCACTTAATGTGACTAGATTTCTCCTCAGAGCTGGAGAAAGAATAGTATGCTCCACCCAAACAAGGAAGGGCCAAACCAACCTGCTTATAACCAGCCACAGGATGAGAGATACAGGGGTCATGCCAATGTGACAAATGCACAGAATCCATGGGCATGGAGGTTCAGAACCTAATTTCCTGGGTGTTCTGGGGGTGGGGGGGGTGGGCAACCAAGTTTCAGGGATCCAGGGTCACATGAGAATTCAATGTATGTGCACTTGTTCAGGAACACCACTCAGGTGTAACATGAACTGCACCTTGAATGAAGATGTAGAGTGTATGATTCCAGAAACAGACTCTTAACAAAAGGATTGAAACCATAAAATTGGCAGCTGTGCAACAGACTCGGGTGAAGGACTGAAAATGGTGTGTGAGTGTGGGTCTTGTACCTCCACACTGTCAGGGCTTTGGCTCATCATGTGCTGTGAGTCAGCCACTTTCTTTTCTAGTAATGGGAATCACTCTCTCAAGTTCTACCACAGTGAACTGGTGTGGTTGGAAGAATATCCCCAAGGAAAAACTGCCTGTGGATTTTGTGCACCTAGCAATCTGTGGGTAGAATATAGGCCATCCGTCTATGGCCAGGGCCCCAGGTCTCTAAAACCTTAAAGAATAATGCAGTATTTGAGAGAAGATGTTTATGGATTAAGAGATTCAAGGTCATAGCCAGGGATACCTGGGCCTCAGAAGTACCTAGATAATACATAAGGTGGAGAGCCTTATGATCTGACCTGACCATATTACAGATTCTGTCTACCTGGTACTCTGAGTTCCAAATGCCAAAAAGACATTAGATCTAAAACACACACACACACACACACACACACACACACACACACACACACACGATTCTGACTTTTTCTTTAAACGTAAGAAAACCCATTAGACAGAGAAAATCAAAACTTGTAAGAGAAGAAAATGAAGTGTGTTATAGGCCTTAGCAAAGAAGAAAAAAAAGTCTATTTTAAGACCTTGAATTAGCATTAACAGAAGGCAGAGGGGGAGGGAGTATAAGAGCAGAGTAGCAGCAGATAAGAGCCATGGGGGGCTGCTCACAGCCCCTGCTGGTTCTCCTTCCAGATCTCTCCTCATCTTTATGGGGGGGGAGGTCTGTATAGGAAGAGACTGGGGAGCAGCAGTTGGGAGCCAGCGATAGGGGGCTTTAGCATTTGCCTTGAAAATCCATTTTCCCAGCACAAATAGTTTGTTTAGATTTTACGTCTCAGACCGTCTTCATTCGCATCCTCTGGAAACAGCCTCTGACTCAGAGCTGTACTCAAAGGGTTTTCCAGGGCATGCTTTCTCAGGAGATACCTCTATGGAGGTGGGAAAGGTAGGACTGGGCAGGGAGAAAATCTGGCCCTCAATGCCATTACAACAGAAGCCTTGATGACCCTATGGGGAGCTCTGGAGCTGGGATGACCTCGATTGTCCCGATCGAGGCAAAGGAGTCAGGCCTTTGTGTCGTTAGTCAGTCACTGCCTCTGCTGCCTATCCTTAAGCACGGCAGGCCCCTGAGACCACAGGTAATTTCTAGGGAGTGCCCCCATTGTGAGCAGCCAACAGCTGACATTTCTGACAGCTGGGGGTCAGGGTATTGCCTCCAAGAGGGGACCTAGGTGGCACATCATAATATCCACCATACAGATCAATAAATAGGAGTGTGCTAATAGAACTTATGGAGGCCTCAAGGCCCTTCTCCCCACCTTCCTCCTCCTCATATTGTTAGGCAGGGTCCTCCTGTGAGCCAGGCTAGAAGCAGTCAGTGCCTGGTTGACCCTGAGCACATCTGTACTGTGATCCACCACCATCACTCCCTCTGGCCAACAGTAGTCACCCACACTGGATCACCAACTGCTCCTTCCCACTCCCATATCCCCAGCTAAATGGGTTGTGATCACCAATCTCCAATCTGTGGGGAGGGGTTTTCCCACCAACAGGCAATTCTTGGACATCAGCTGGGTGTCTTACAATTCAACTAAATTGTGATACTATCTACTTAGAGATAGCATCGAATTCCACAGGCTCAGTACTATAAGACTTCCCCCCCACCCCATTTCAGATGATCGTGGCCAGTCCAGATCGTTACCTGTGCTTTTGACCAACCAGCTACAGATGGAAGGTTCCAAATCCCTCTTTGGGTTTGATTAATTTGTTAGAGTGGCTAATAAAACTCAACTCAGAGAAATGTTTTACCTACTAGATTATAGATTACTTTAGATTATTATTGGTTTATTATAAAAGAATACAACCCAGGAACAGCCAGATAGAAGAGATGCATAGGGCAAGTTTTAGGGCAAGGGCACAGAGCTTCCCTACCCTCTCCAAGCAGACACTCTTCCCAAATTTCCATCTGTTCATCCAGCCCAAAAGCTCTCTGAAATCAGTCCTTTTGCGTTTTTATGGAGGCTTTATTATATAGGCATGTTTGAGTAAATCATTAACCATTGGCAACTGATCCAACCTCCAGCCCCTCTCCCCTCCCTGGAGGTTGAGGGGCTAGGACCGAAAGTTCCAACCTTCTAATCACAAGGTTGGTTCTGCTGGCAACCAGCCCCCATCCTTAGGTGGGGTCTAAAAATCACTTCCTTAGCATAATAAGAGACATCTTGCTCTTCTTACAGGAAATTCCAAGGGTTTTAGGAGCTCTGTGTCAGAAAAGGGGACAAAGCCCAAATATGCACTGTTTTATTATAAATCAAAATACCACACCAATTCCTAAAGGCATGACTGGATTCTCTCTTGTTCTAACTGAGCATCTTAGTCTTTCAGCATCAGAGAATATTTATACCAGAAGAGCCTCAGAGACCTACTGTACATTCCTAGTTCTTTCAGCTAGAGGGAACTGGTAAAGGCCACATAGCAAGAATTAACGTCGGCTTCGCACTACTGTGGGGGAATGACTAGAAAAAGCAGGAAAGAGCCTTGGATGGGGGTGAGAACTTGGACACTTGAGAGCCTGAATATTCTGAGGTGCTGGGGAGGGATGTAGCTCAGTTACTACCTGTGAAGGTTACAAATTCTGCCCCCTGATTCTCTTTCCCTTTTACCCAGCTTTGTGGCTTGTGGCCCAGGAAGGAGAAATTTAAAACATTTTTATTACCCACATGGTGTGAATCAGCCATTTCTTGATTGCTTGTGAGTCATCTACAGCTGAGATGACTCTACATCCGTGTCTGCTTGAAGCAGCCCCATTTTACCCCTGGGATCCTGGTGCAATTATTAAAACTACATCCTTCCACCACCCCTTCCCCCCAGAGAGGCCTTGTTTGGTCAATATGGTTACCTGCGCTATAGCCAAGCAGTGTTTTCAAGTATTATAGTTTCCCAGCTCGGCTTTCCCACACCATCTCTCCTATTTTTAGGTCCAGAGGCTTTCTCCATGTTCTCCTCTCTTGCCTGGGCACAGAGCTACACCATATTTGTCAGTCTCCCTTACACACGTTTGCTTATGGAATATGGGTGGAAGTGAGGTTACCACTTCCAGAAACTGGCCTTGGTGCAAGCCTCACTGTCTGCCCCCATCAACCCCCAGTACAGCAGATGGTAAGGACTTAGAGAAGGGAGAAGCCACAAGATAGAAGGAGCCCGGCTCTCTGACAGCCTGATGAACAAAACAAAACCAAACAAACCACATCAGACTAAAGTGAGCGAGAAATAATTTGCTAACATTTTAAGCCACTAACATTTGAGGTTAATTGCTACCACAGTTAGACTCCATGACTAATATACTTGTCTCCCAGACCCCAATCTGCAGCCTTGCCCTGGCTTTCCTAGAAGCAGAGCCTGAGCCAGGGATTCAGATGCATGTGGTTCATGGAGGAAGGGCTCCTGGGAGGAGAGGAATCAGGGAATTCTAAGAGGGCAGGGGATGTTGCTGAGCAAGGATATGGCCTGTTCCACGGGGGCTTCTGAAACACTATTGAGCTGTGCCTCCTGGAAATATGGGAGTTGGTTTTTCTACCTCCATATCAGTTCATCATTGGCTGTAAGGTGCCCCCTGGGGGTTGGGAGAAGAGAAAGGCATTAGTGGCCCTGAGTGCTGAGGGTAATTCTTCAGTTGGAGCATGAGGGCTGAAGGAGGAAGCTGTGAGTTCATAGCAATCCATACACACAGCATCTGGGGATAGGGTGCATCAGCCTCCTAAAGGTGATCTGGGCAGGGCACCACGGCTTTGCATTTACCTGAATTAAAAAAAAACATTATGAACCCATGTCAGTGTGGCTTTAATTACCAATTTGGCCCCCCTAAAATAAATATTTTGCCTGGGAATTAAGAAAGCCTAAGGAGAATTAAAGGAAAACATTTTAAAATCAATCCATAGTTGCAAGCCATTAAAAATGTATTCAAAATGATTCTGGTTGGGGGGGCAGGGCATAGGCAAAATGGGTGAAGGAGAGTGGGAGATACAGGCTTCCAGTTATGGAATGAATAAGTAATGGGGCTAAAAGGTCTAGCATAGGGAATATAGTCAATGGTATTGTAATAGTGTTGTATGGTAGGTACACTTGTGGTGAGCACAGCATAACATATAGAGTCCACAAATCACTGTGTTGCACACCTGAAATAATGTGACAGTGTGTGTTAACTATACGACAACTTTAAAAATGACTCTGGTTAATTTAGCAGAAGAGGGATTTATTAGCAAAGGGGATTATGAGCAAGAGGGATTTTTATTAGCAAGTAACTCCAGAAATTGGTGGGAAGTAGGGGGAATGTAGCTTGTAAAAATGGCAGGAATCAAGGAAGGTCAGGCAGAAAGAAACATAGCCAAGTTCACCACATCATCTTCTATTTTACCCTCTATTTAATATAACTGGGGAGTGCCTTAGACAGTGCTCTACACATACAAATTTAGGGTTGACAAGCTTAATGCTCAGGTTAAAAGGAGCAGAAGAGCCATCCAGGAACTTGCTGGAGCACTCTGTTGAAAAGCATGAGCACTTCTGCCTGTCCTTCCACCATCAGAGCTTTATGCATTTGGCCTTTTAAGTCTTTGGAACATCAAGAGATCCCTCCAAAAATGAAAATACCTTTAACATTTTTCTTAATACCTTAGCTATCAGCCAGCACTATAGTTAGGACCAGGTTCAAGTTAGCTAAAGACAATGCAATAACAATTTGGGGTATCACATGTTCAGGTGGAAAAAGAAGTGCTGGTGTGTGAAGACATACCTAGATCCACTCAGAGTTTTTTGAGACATTCATTGACCACGTCAGTTTTCCCTGCTAGAGCCTTGCTTTTGTTCTCAAACTGGTAATGAACTTCAGCAGAAAGAGCTCTCATATCCGAAATCAGAGCCCATCACCCATCTTCAAGAAGCAGTACATTGACTACATAGCACAACCGGGCCCCGCTTCTGACTCCAGTACAGAATCCCCACCACTTTTGGGTTCTCAACACCAGGAGACTCAACTAATGGGCTTATTTTGCTCACACATATTTTAAAATAAATTAGATTTTAGCTGGTATGGTAGATTTCAAAAATGACCTCCCTGTATCCAGGCCCTTTGCCCAGATATGATTTTCCATCTCTTCCCATCAAGATGTGGAACCCATTTCCATGGGTGGTTCCATATTCTGAATATCATCGGTTTTGAGACTTATTTTGGTCAATAGAATGACAGTCTTGGCCTTGAAAGGGTATGTATGCTTCCACTCTTTCCTGGAGCCCTGCCCTGGTTAGAATAAGATATATGTGGAATAAAAATGGGCTATGCCAGTGGAGGTCATTTTGAAATACCCCACCCTAACCAACCTGGATGCTGACCACAGACAAATAAGTGGTCCTAGCCAGGCCAGAGGAACCACTGAGCAGAGCCCAGCCCAAATCGCCAACCTGCAGAATCATGCGCTAACAAAATGGTTGTTTAAGCCACTAAGCAAAGGAGTACTTTGTTGAGCCACAAAAACCAGCTACTACAGAGAGTGAATTAGCTTTTGCTAGATGGGCGCAGGCAGCGTATAAAGATATTCAAAGCCTGGGTGATCACACTCACGTCTATCTGCCCTGAGACTTTATCTTATATTTAGTATTCCTTATACACCAAGACTGTGGAGAGGCATGTGAGTCTCAGTCATTTTGCAGGCATTAATTATTTGACCATGTATCACTGCCATTTCCAGGAGAACTTGATAATACCCAACGGCTGCTCACTTCCAATTCCAAGAGAGCTAAGAGAAGAAAAAAAATAATAATGGGTCTCAACACATTTGTAGTAATCACTGGCTGCATAATTAAAATAGAAATCTGTCATCTACAGCCAGGGGTAAAGCAGGTAAAATTAAACATAAACTGTCATGAAAATAATTAAAAACTAGACTTTTAAATTAAAAGATGTCTTTTAATAATTAGTTAACATTTGCTATTGTTCTAAACAGACTTGCTGTTAACCTTTAACACATTGCTCATGCAGTCCTTTCTTAACTGAATTTTAATTATGCCTGAGGGGAAGTAAAAAAAAAGTTATCTATTCATTAATTTATTAAGTGCCTATTCTGTATAAGGTGGGCCTTCAATGGGATGCCTCAAAGAATAAGACAGTCTCTGCTCTCAGTAATATGATCATACAGAAGGGAAGATAAGTGCTCCAAAATATCACTTAATTGTTGAGTTTTAGTTAATTGACATAAGGAAAAGGCCTTCTCAAAAAAGGTAACATCTGAACTACTTGCAGAGATGGGGCAGAGGTTCATATTTAGAACACATGAAGGCCATACACGGCTGCAAAGAAAGCAGCTGATGGACATCTTCAGAAGTACTTTCAACAGCGGATTAGGTTCTAGCAACTGTCAGGAAGGGGATTGTCAACAATCTTGTTTCAGAAAACGACCTGTATTCAGCCCTTAGAGGTCCAGCCAAGTTTCCTTAAGCAAATAAATCTTCTTAGAGCTACAGATTCTAGCAGCAGAGGAATGAGACGCACCAGGCAACGAGGGTGTGAAAGAGCTTCTGCAGAAAGACCAGGAATTTAATTTTTCCCAATTCTAGCTGTTCCAAGCTGCAAAAGCATCATGAATGTCTTTGGTTACATTTATGGGGGCCCATCCTCTGTTCCCTGGGTTGAGTATTTCCAATACGTTTTGTATTTGGCATTACAGCACCAGTATGGCTTTAAGACAGTGTTTGATTTGGGCTACCTGGGTTGGAAGATACAGAACCGACTATGCACAATGAACAAATGCTTCCCTCCTCACTGAGAGAATAGAAGCACCCAGCTCCTACAAGCACATCTCCTTCCTACCTCCCTCTTTCCCCAGTTACTCTGCCTTTCCTCTAGATGGTGTGAGTAAAAGGTCAATGCTCCTAGACAAAGCACACTCCCCCTTTCTGCACTAACACTTTCCTTTTCAATACTCAAGGCAATCAATTCATCAATGTTTCCCTCTTTTCTGTATTGTTATTTTTTCTTGTTCTTATAAGTCTCATGATGATATTTCTCCCATTTATAAAGAAAATAATTTCCCCTTAATTTCTGTCTTCCAGCAAACAAACAAAACCTTTTACTTTCTCCTCTCACAGAACTCCTTAAAAGAATGATCTATACTCACCATCACCAATTTCTCCTGTCCCATTCTCTGTTAAACCCATGTTGACCAAGCTTTTGCCCCCTCATTCCAATTAATCTGTTCTCACAAGATCATCAGTGGTCTGCATGCTGCTCAACATAACAGTTATCTGTCCTTACCTTGGTTGACATGTCAGTAGCTTCGGACAAAGTTGAAAACTCCCTCCTCTTTGAAAACATTTCTTCTCTTAATGTCCATTACATCACACTCCCATTGTTTTTCTCCTGTACTCTAACCACTTATTCTAAGACTCTATTGATGGTTCCTCACCATCTTCATGGCACTGAAAATTGCAAGTGCCCCAGGGTTCAGGCCTTGGCTTTTGTCACTATTTTATCTGAACTCATTCCTTTGGTGATCTCAACCTGTCTCATGGCCTTGCATAGCTTCAGATATACACACGAGCATGTAAAAGAGGCTCCAAAATTCATCTCTACAGCCTGGACCTCTCCTCTAATCATCTCACTATCTGAGGGCCTCTTTACCTGAATGACTAACAGAAACCTTAAACATAACAAGCCCAGACTAAACCTCAATCTTCTTTTCTTATAGGACCTTCATTGCCCTTCCCATCTCAGAAAATGGAAATTCCTTTTCTCCAGCCGATGGGCAAAAATCCTTGCCATCATCCTTACCACCACTCTCTCAAACTGCACATCTGAACTACCAGCAAACTTAATTGACTAGGCATCAAGATATTTTAAAAATCTAACCAATTCAGTGACTTATCATTACATCCACTACAAGACCCTTGGGGCTAGCCATCATTGTCTATCGCCTTTAATATTGTGATGGCCTCTTGTCTTGTGTCCCCTCACACATACACACACCAGTCCATTCCCAGGTACCATTAGCTTTTGTAGTTGCTTTCTTCCTCTGCTTTTCTTCAGCTATCTTCATAGATGTCTTTCTTACTTCCTTTAGGAAATGTACTCAGTTGCCATCTTGCTTTGTAAGGTCTTCCTTCCTGGCCTTTTTTCTAGAAATGTCAACCACTATCACTACCACTATTCTTCTGAACCCCTTTCCTTGCTTGACTTTCTTCTCCTTAGCATATCCATCTAAAGTTTTACATATTTTATTTATTAATCCGTTGCTTATAGAATATAAGCTATAGAAAGTTAAGGATTTCAGGCTAACCACAGCTTGTATTGATTTCATTCCCGTTACCAGTCAATCACTTTTTTTCTGAATCTATGACCTTGTCATGTGCTTTGTAGTTTATACCAAGAGAGGTTGATTATACTTCTCTGCCGCATTATTGTTGGGCTCAGCCATAAAACTTGCTTTGATCAATGGAATTTAGGCAGACATGGTTGTATGGTAGATCCAAGCCTAGGCTTTAAGAGGGCTTGTATGTTTCCACTCACCCTTCTTATACTTTTGCCATTGCTATGAAAAGCACATGCCTCATGTAGATACTGGCCCCAGAAGGTTATGGGTTTTATGTTGTACACTCAAACAACCTATAGAACCTGTAGGTTGGAGTCTTGCTCAGCTGAGCCCATGCTAGATCAGCCAAATCCTAATCACCTGACACATACACGAAAGAGAAATAAATGCATCTTGTTGTACATCACTGAGATGCTATAATTGTTGTGCACCAATAGCCAAATAATATACTGTTATGTCCACACATCCCGGCACATAATAAGTACCTGATAAAAAAACTGATGAATAAATATCCATAAAAGAAACATAAATCATTTTATCTTTGGAAGTCATTAGTGCTGTCAAATATTCTGTCTTTTCATCTTCTCACAGAGATCACAGGGCCATATGACTAGTTCCAACCAATGAGCTATGAACTAAAGTGACAGTGTGTCATTTCCAGGCTACAGCCTTTAATTGCAAGACATTCTAAACCTCTACTTTTCCCTTTGGTAGTGAGAAGGAATGTCTGCAATGACAGCTGCTTTATGTGCAATAGCAGCGAACAGAATCTCCTGCTGACCTGCTCAACATATAACTTGCATGAGAAATAACCTGTTGCTACCTTAAAACGCTGAGATTTCAGGTTTGTTACTATAGCATAAACTAACTTATGCCTTATCTCTGCAAGACTATATACAAATGAGAGTCATTTCAAATAATTTCAAGTGGTATGGGGTACTGTCCTTATATCGTTTTATGAGGTAGTAAGTTTTCTAACATAAGTTTTTGCTCTAAAGGAACTTGGGTTGAGATCTGGAAATAGCCACATATTGGATGTGTGACATTAGATAAATCATTTAAGCTCTCTGACCGTGTTTCTTTTTTGACAAATAGGACTAATAATATCCCTCTCAGAGGTTATTGTCATTCATTTATATACCTGGCATTTATTGAGGATGTACTGAGCTCAGATTTTGAGCTCAAGGAGCTTAATGTCCAGGAAGGGGCAAGCCATAGGCCCATATCGCTATATTAGCAAGCACTGCATGGGTATGACATCTGGCAGGGGAAGCAGGAAGACACCATGCATGACTCAGAAGCAATTATCTGAGCCAGAGAAAAGCATAACTTGGAGTCTAGTTTCTAAACAAACATCATTCTCCATGTTTACCTCTCTGGCCCATTAAGCTGCTCTCTATCACTTCTTTGCAAAAGTGCCTGCTTCTCATTCAAGAGTACCTAACATTTTATTTTTTTTTTTTTACTTCTTTAAAAGATTTTATTTATTTGAGAGAGAGAGCATGAGTGGGGGGGGGTCAGGGAGAGAGAGAAGCAGACTCCTCACTGAGCAGGGAGCCCGAGGCAGGGCTCAATCCCAGGAACCTGGGATCATGATCTGAGCCAAAGGCAGATGCTTAATGGACTGAGCCACTCAGGCGCCCCAGCACCTAATGTTTTAAACATGAGTTTTCTGTCCTGGATAACATCATGGCCCTGGAAAAGTTGATTTCTGGTAAACTTCACATTCCTACAGAATCATTTCAGTCCATTGGAATTCCTTGCAACTCTCGCTCCTTCGCTGAGGCCATTGCAATCTTCAGTTATAAATTTTGTGATTATTTATATTTGATATACACAGTGCATAGTACAGTGTCTGATATATAGTAAAAGCCCAATAAACAATTGGTGAATGAATGAATGAATGAGTGTCAGGTCTCCCATCTCTACTGTGTCACTCCATCCAAATCACCACTAAAGTTAAATTCAAAAGTGTTTGATGAATCTGAATGCTTAAAAGGGAAAATATCCCAAAAAATGAACTTACCTAAAATATAACCTAAACTTTCCTATTCAGAAACTTTTACATTTTAAAAGGATCCCACATACCAATTTCAAGTTTTAAGATAAATAAGTACTAGAAATGTAATGTACAACATGATGACTATAGTTAGCACTGCTGTGTAAGAGAATAAATCCTAAGAGTTACCACAAGGAGAATTTTTCTTTTCTTTATATTGTATGTATATGAGATGATGAATGTTAGCTGAACCTATTGTAATAATCATTTCACAATATATGTAAATAAAACCATCATTTCATGTGCCTTAAACTTTACCATGATGTATGTCAATTACTTCTCAATAAAACTAGAAAGAAATAAAAGAGAACCTCTAAGGGAAGGATATTTAAACCAAATGAAAGACTATCTAATGGTGGAATTTCTGACTAGAGGATATTTAATAGAAAAGCAACAAGAAAGTAGTTTGAAACATTTTTCACATGTATTATCATGGTGTTCTTCAAATTACATGATCTGTGTAATTGTTTACTCATAAGATTGACCAAGAGTACGAGAATAAAGAGGCAAAAAAGCATTTGGAAAAAAATACAGTTTTTCCTACATCTGGATAATTTTTATTCATCCTACCCTCATTAAAAATAAGGAACTAAAAAAAAAAAAGTAAGGAACTAATTGAATTAAGTGTGTGCTAGAAATTAAAACAACTACCCTTTGAAATGTAAATGCCTGGGCATATGAAGAACAATTAAAGAAACAGGCCAGATAAAGAGTCTGTAATGCATTCTGATGTAGCCAAACATTTTAAGTTGTGCTTTTTATGCCACTTTATTTGGAAATGCTTCACCATAATGTGACATACCAAAATAACTTAGGCAAGAATATATCTTTTTTTCTCTTTAGCAAGAATGTACTGTAAAACATTATGTGCTTGGATATAAAACTGAAATCAAAGGACTCAAGAAGTAATTCCTCACCATAAATGCTAACTCTGCAAAGAGTAAAAGAGTAACAAGTCTGTAAAGAGTGTGGGCTTCCATCTGAATGTTGGGATGCTGAACCAAATTATATAAATACTTGGTTTGTATGGAAAATCAACTCAGTTAGCACTGTGTCAATGGCTCTAAAAACTGCATGTTTCTTATTTTATACATATCATCTGCTCAATTTGCCTTTAATTTACTGTATAAGTAGTGTGACCTCATTTCATGGAGATGAAGACAACCTCAGATTCATTCAGAAGCAATAATTATGGATTGCAGAAGGATAACATAATGAGAAGATCCTGTTTGCATAAAATTGCTATTTTAATGTTGGATGCCAGTGCTGGCTCTATCAGGGTTTGACACATCTGCCAGACTCAGCTATGGCTCCACTGGGAAACAAAAATGTAAGATCAGTGCTGAAAATGTTGAACCCTATTAGATTCATAGGGATGGGCATCTCAGCTGATGTAACACATTATCTTTCTGCATAACAGCGTTACCATCGGACTGCCAGCTTACCAAGCATTTATGAGGATTATTTCAATTCAGACCTAAAAACAACCCTACGAGGTCAGTACTATTATTAATATTATTCCCATTTGACAGGTGAAGAAAGTAACTTGCCCAAAGCCATGCAGTTAAATAATGGCAGAACCAAAACCATAGATCTGAACACAGAGCCCAAAGTCATATTACCTCTTTCTTTCTCTTTATCTGTCTTCCATTCATGTATCTATCCATCCATCTATCCATTTCTCTCGCTCCTCTTCCCTCTCTCATTCTGTCCATCCAACCATGTTCTTTCTCTGTCATTCTCTATATCTTCATGTATCTCTCTGTCTTTGTCTTTCTCTGTTTTCTTTCTAGCTCTGTGTCTTTCTCTGACTTGGTCTGAGTCCTCATGAGTTTCTATCTGCCCTTCACTTATTCCTTGTTTCTCTGTATTTCATTTCTTTCCTTCACTCTTTCAGTCTCTCTATTCATATAATTATTTACCTATCACCCATTTATACATCCATTCCTGTATTTGTCTTTTTTTCTCCATTCACCCATCTACCCACTCAATGCTTTCCATATCTCCATATGCTTTTCTGAATCTGTTATATACTTTCTATTTTTCTAAGTTTCTCTCCCTTTCTCTGTCTCTCTTCCTCTCACTTTCTATTCTCTCACCTCTTTCTCTCCATTCAAAGTTGCTCCTTATCCAGGTATTTTAGGCATGGCCTTTTCCTTTGTCCTAAGGTCAAGAAATATGTCCCCAAGTGTCAAAGTTATATGCCTTGCTAAGACAGTAAAACATTTATGTATAGCTCAACCAAAGGTCATCCCTGTTGCTACTTGATGAAAGACAAAGTACTGAAATAAAATTATGCATGGGCCTCTTGCATTTCTACATGAGTGAGGCACCTAACGCTCTTTGTTTCAGATAATATTTTCAAAGATGTTTGTACACTGAGCAGCCTTGGAAGACAAAGATAGTGTCTTCCTCTGAAGTGGGGGACCAGTTTGCTTACACCCTTGGAAGATAGCAGGAGTATCTCCTTCTGGAGGAAAAGGCAGCTGTCCTTACTATCAAGGGTAAATAAGATAATGCCTCCAGTGAGCAAAGGGAGGGCATACTTGTCCAATATGCAATTCAGGTTCTTTACGCTTAAGGTTTTTCTCTTGTAATGCAAACCTACTGCATGTACAGACATCTATTTGGGCATGTGCGTAGCCCCTGTTGGACTTGAGGGTCAAGAGAACTGAAACAAATGTGCTAGTGCTCATGCTGCTTGCTCTGTCCTCAGTAATAAAGTCCTGTATTCTGTTGGCATCCATAAAAGGGCAGCAGGCTAACTCATTAGCTTGTAAGGGGCTAAAATCTCAGCCACTTCACAGTTCTTACCTCAAAGCTGTACCCTTTTTCATCCTGTCTCATAACAGTGCCCTACTGGTCATCAAAAGTTGCTTTTTATATTATATATCTTAAAAAGGAGAATGTTTTAACCACATTTTTCCAGCCTCCTATTGTCCATTGGAAAATGACAACTACTGCAACAATAACAAACTCAGGTATCCCTGATCCATCTGCTGTTTCAATGAGGAAGAAAACCCTTTTTATCTGTGCACTTCACAATGCTTCCCCCTCCTCCTTAAACGTAATTTGTTGGAGTGATTTGTCACTTGGGTGTGACTGGGCATGTTCAAGTTTTGCCACCTTTCCAAAGCCAGTATGTCAGAAGGATCACATGTCAGTGTGGTCTGGAAGGGCTAAATCTGGGAGAGTATGGTTCTATCAGACATGGTAGGTGACTCAGCTCACACCCTCTCAGCCTCACCTCCGATCTCAGCTGTGGCTGCAGCAGGCAGGTTCTTACAGGCTTTGACTTACTTCATATCCACTGAGTCTCATCTCAGTTGCCCTCTGAGTCTTTCCCTTTCTATTCTGAGGTTTCTCTGATGTTCCAAAATCAAGTAACAGTCTACTCCTCAGGCATGAATGCATTCCTAGAAGTACAGGGCTCACAGTGCCCCAGGGATGGCCCTCAAACACAGGGGCATGAGGGCTGATGGATAAGTATGTTCTGAGGTTTGTTCTTTGGTGGAAAATTCTGAGAGACATCTAAAAGTAGTTGAGAAAGCCCTGAAAAGGAACAAATCCAAGGGGCCCATAGCAGTGACCTCAACAAAATCACTTCACCTGGCTTTTTCCTCCTTTTTTTTTTAACTCC
The DNA here is from genome assembly GCF_037043125.1 of Eumetopias jubatus. Lineage (NCBI taxonomy): Eukaryota > Metazoa > Chordata > Mammalia > Carnivora > Otariidae > Eumetopias > Eumetopias jubatus. The sequence continues at coordinate 102,780,347 of NW_028274815.1, forward strand.
CCCTTGTCCCTCTGTCCTTGCCTCTGAGATCACCTCACAAACTACCTGTACACAAGTTCTTGCCTCAGGTCCTACAAGGTAATCTAGTGGTAGAGTAGAAAGACCAAGGTTTCTGGAACCAAACAGACTTGAGTCTATATATCATCTCTTCCACTTTCTGGCTGGGAGATCTTGAACAAGTCGCTTAACTTCTGTGAGCTTTAGTTTCTTGATTTGTAAGACAGGAAAAATAATACCTTGCACAGGAGGGCATATTGATTATGGATAAAAAAAAACATGCATTCCTTAGCACAGGGTCTATCACAGCATCTGTGTTCAACAAATAGTAGCAATTATTGTTATTATAGCCTGAGCAAAACCCAGGGGCACCCTGGAAATTAGGGGTACAGAAATGGTGATATTTTGACTTCTATGACTATCCAAGGACTGCTAAGCTGCAGGACTTTATCAGTTGAAGGACCCAAAACTACATGAATTATTTATAAATTACTGTTTATAGAAATGGTTACATCATAAACAGCTTCTGGATTCCATAAAATTATTTATGCACATGGGGAGAGATAATATATTTGAAGAATTAAGCCATGTTGTTGCTTTTTTTTCTTGATTCTTTTTACCGCTTGTTGTCTCCTGGGTCCAGTCAGCTAATCATGGTGCATTTGTGGCCCCAGGGAAGGGATGATACAGCAGAAATGTAGAAGTTAAAAAAAAAAAAAAAGATTTAAAGAAGTCATTCAGAGAAAGACAGATACCATATGATTTCGCCCATATGTGGAATTTAAGAAACAAAACAAATGAACAAAGAAAAAAAGAGACAAAAAACAAACTCTTAAATATGGAGAACAAACTGGTGGTTGTCAGAGTAGAGGTGGGGGGGGAAGGGTGAAATGGGTGAAGGAGATTAAGAGTACACTTATGATGAGCATTGAGTAATATACAGAATTGCTGAATCATTACATTGTACACTAATATAAAACTATATAACACTATATAATGTTAATTATACTTGAATTAAAAAATGGTAAAAAAATTTTAAAGATCCAATTTATTTTCATAAACCTAGAGCAGAGTTCAGAGCTTTAGGAGAAAGTCTTTCCTCTTCCATAAATAGTATGGATTTCTCAGAGCTTAAGGAAAGTTAGGGAGAGTGAAGGTTCAGACAGAGCATGGTGAACCCACATGGTCAAGGATCGAGATAGGATCCAGTGATGGCCCAGCCTCTCTTGAGTGGCCTCCCTGGGGTCTGTGTGGGATACAAGTCAAATTCCCCAAACAGACAAATATATTGCAGTAAGTACTGTGTGTTTCCTCTGATGGGAAAATATGTTTGTTGTTCTTCCAGCTATCATCCACTGAAGACCTGTCCTCAATAGCAGCTAGATTTGCAAATGATCTCCTGAAACTTTGCTAAGTCAATATTCAACTTACTTGTTGTGGGAAATGCCCTTTTCAGAATTCCAAGACACCTACAAGACCCTAAATGAAAGGTAAGCCCAGGTGTGGAGATGGGAGAGGGTTATGGCTTTCATATGACTGTCAGTATAGACATGTACCCCAGGCCAGGACAGTAGTAGATCAAACCCTACAACACATGTATTATTTATCAATATATGCAACATTTTTTAAAGATTTTATTTATTTATTTGAGAGGGAGAAAGAGATAGAGAGAGAACAGGAGAACAAGAACAGGGGAGAGGGAGAAGGAGAAGGAGAAGCAGACTCCCCGCTGAGCAGGGAGCCTGACACGGGGCTTGATCCCAGCACACTGGGATTATGACCTGGGCCAGGCAGATGCTTAACTTACTGAGCCACCCAGGCACCTCTCTATATGCAACATTTCAAAGGAGTTCAGAACATGCCACCCAAAATATGCCACTCTGCCATATTGACTATCTTGAATTAAAGGCACTTGAAGAACAGCTTACACTAGAAAAATCCTCTTGCCCTTCCTTCTTTTTCTTAAGGGTGGAAGTTGACATTCCCATGTGAAAGATGCCTTCTCCATACCAAAAGGAAAGTACATTCTTATCAAGAATGAGAAGTTGAGATCAAGTTCAAACAGACCTTGTTAAAATCATTCTTATCTTCCTTTAGTTTCCCCACATACTTGAGTTATTTTTCCATTATTGTGTCTCTGTTCAGCTTAAGACAAAAGCCTAAAGTTCTCTCCATTTCTTTGGTTCTCCATTCCTTAGAAAAGCCCTACTGTTATGTAAAACTCATATTAAATAAAAGTGTATGCTTTTCTCCTATTAATCTATCTAGTTCAGTTTAATATCCAGGCCCAGCTGGAAACAGACTGAAGAGATTAAAGGTAAAAACTTTGCCTTCCCTACAATTTCCTGCATGTTTATCTGGTTTATGCAATGCACACTTTATAGCCTTTGAGAATCCCAGAGAGTAAAAGTCCACACACTTGGGGGTTTCAGCCCCACTGAAGACCATCCCTGCAAGAGGTGAGTCATGAACTGACTTTAAATGCACCTTCCCTCTTAATCCCAATGTGTAATTTCCAAAAGATCACTACTTTACAGTCACGAATGAGTTGGAAAAATGGGTATCTGGAAACAACACTCTGGCTAGGAGGCCCACCAGGCTGGAAGCGGTCCCCACCAGCAGCAGAGCCTGCTGATATGCCTTGACTGTGGACGTCAGCCTCAGGACTTCTGAGATTTTTACAGTCAGTCAGTCATGGGGGTTTTACCTAGATGGGGCACAAAATCTGACCACAGCATACTTGTCCTTCACAATATCAGTGAGGACCAATGCCCTCTAACTACATAAATGTCCTTCGCCATGAAAGAGGTGGTGAGTCATTCAGGAAAAAGCACCACGTTTCTGAATAACATTGGAGAAACTGTCCTCTCTCTATCCCCATTCCCTTACCCTTTATCCTAGGAAAACATGTTTGTAAGGTACCTCTATTTCAGCCCACTAATTACTGGTGCATATTAATTATCTAATGCAGAGTAGCAATTAGCTCAAAACCTAGCAGCTTAAAACAACAAATATTATCTCACTTTTTCTGTGGGTCAGGAATCTGGGTGTATTTAGCTGAGTGACTGCGGTTCAAAGTCTCGTGTGACGGTGCAGTCAGACCATCAGTTGAGCTGCATCTCATCTAAGAGGATGCCTTCACCACCTGTGCGTCTGCACAGGCCCCCCTCCTTACAACATGGCACATGGCTTCCTCCCAGGGCAAATGATGAAAGAGAGAGTAAGCACCCAAGAGAGAACCCACAGTCTTTTTTTTTTTTAATTCTAGTATAATTAACATAGTGTTATATTAGTTTCAGGTGTCAGTGATTCAACAATTCTGTAAGTTCCTCAGTGCTGATCATGATAAGTTTACTCTTAATCCCCTTCACGTATGTCACCCATCCCCCCGCCCACCTCCCCTCTGGCAAACACCAGTTTATTCTCTATATTTAAGAGTCTGATTTTTGTTTGTCTTTTACTCTTTGCTCAATCATTTCTTAAATTCCACATATGAGTGAAATCATGCATTTCTCTTTCTCTGACTTATTTCAATTAGCATTATACCCTTTAGATCCATTCATGTTGCAAATGGCAACATTTTATTCTTTTTTATGGCTGAGAAATTTCCACAAAGAAGCCACAGTGTTTCTATAACCTAATCTCAGAACTGACACCCCATCATTTGTTTTGTACTCCATTTGCTAGATGTGAGTCAATATGTGAGCCCAGCCCACACTCAAAGCATGGAGATTATGCCAGGGTAAATACCAGGAAGTGTGGATCACTGTGGGTCATTCTAGAAGCTGTGCACCACAATAAACTCAATTCTATCTATTAGAACCACAAATGTGAGTCATTCTGCCTTCACAGGGTCTCTAGATTGTTCTGTAGTCATTTTATTTTTCTCCATTTCATTCCATGTGTTTGACCTAAATATTTTCCATTCTTACCAGTTTATTTTTCAGTGAGACCCCTGAATTCCTACTTCATGACCAAAGATAAGTCATCTAACAATTGTCCTCCCTAGCTTTGTTCTTTACTTCAGAAGCTATCTGTATTTATACCCAATTCCCTCTTCCTCTCTTATCTCAGAAAGAAGGGAAGAGAGTGAGAAAGAAATGTAATTTTGTGAGCAGAGATTTCAGCTCAGATCATGATCTTAGGGTTGTGAGATTGAACCCTGCCTCGGGCGCTGTGCTGGGCACTGGGCAAGGAGCCTGCTTAAGACCCTCTCTCCTGAGGGGCAGAAGGTATATTGGAGCAAATTATAGCAGAGAACTTCCCTAATTTGGGGAAAGAAACAGGCATCAAAATCCAGGAGGCACAGAGAACCCCCCTCAAAATCAATAAAAATAGGTTCAACACCCCAACATCTACTAGTAAAACGAGTCTCAGAGACAAAGAGAATATCCTAAAAGCAGCTCAGGACAAGAGATTGGTAACCTACAATGGTAGAAACATTAGATTGGCAACAGATCTATCCACAGAGACCTGGCAGGCCAGAAAGGACTGGCATGATATATTCAGAGCACTAAATGAGAAAAATATGCAGCCAAGAATACTAAATCCAGCTAGGCTGTCATTGAAAATAGAAGGAGAGATAAAAAGCTTCCACGACAAACAAAAATTAAAGGAATTTGCAAACACAAAAGCAGCCCTACACGAAATATTGAAAGGGGTCCTCTCAGTAAAGAGAGAGCCTAAAAGTAACATAGGCCAGAAAAGAACACAGACAATATACAGTAACAGTCACCTTACAGGCAATACAATGGCACTAAATTCATATTTTTCAATAGCTACCCTGAATGTAAATGGGCTAAATGCCCCAATCAAAAGACACAGGCTATCAGATTGGATAAAAAAAACAAGACCCGTCGATATGCTGTCTGCAAGAGACTCCTTTAAACGCAAAGACAACTCCAGATTGAAAGTGAGGGGTGGAAAATCATTTACCATGCTAATGGACACCAAAAGAAAGCTGGGTGGCAATCCTTATATCAGACAAATTAGATTTTAAACCAAAGACTATAATAAGAGATGAGGAAGGACATTATATCCTACTTAAAGGGTCTAGCCGACAAGAAGATCGAACAACTATAAATATCTATGCCCCTAACATGGGAACAGCCAATTATATAAGCCAATTAATAACAAAAGCAAAGAAACACAACAACAACAGTTCAATAATAGTGGGGGACCATAACACCCCTCAATGAAATGGACAGATCATCTAAGCAAAAGATCAACAAGGAAATAAAGACTTTAAATGACACACTGGACCAAATGGACTTCACAGATATATTCAGAACATTCCATCCAAAAGCAACAGAATACACATTCTTCTCTAGTGCCCATGGAACATTCTCCAGAACAGATCACATCCTAGGTCACAAATCAGGTTCCAACTGGTACCAAAAGATTGGGATCATTCCCTGCATATTTTCGGGCCACAGTGCTTCAAAACTAGAACTCAATCACAAGAGGAAAGTCAGAAAGAACTCAAATACATGAGGCTAAAGAGCATCCTACTAAAGAATGAATAGGTCAACCAGGAAATTAAAGAAGAATTTAAAAAAATCATGGAAACCAATGAAGATGAAAACACAACTGTTCAAAATCTTTGGGTTTCAGCAAAGGTAGTGCTAAGAGGAAAGTGTATAAGAATACAAGCATTTCTCATGAAACAAGAAAGGTCTCAAATACACAACCTAGCCCTACACCTAAAGAAGCTGGAGAAAGAACAGCAAATAAAGCCTAAGCCCAGCAGAAGAAGAGAAATAATAAAGATCAGAGCAGAAATCAATGAAATGGAAACCAAAAGAACAGTAGAACAGATCAACGAAACTAGGAGTTGGTTCTTTGAAAGATTTAACAAGATTGATAAACCCCTGGCCAGACTTATCAAAAAGAAAAGAGAAATGATTCAAATAAATAAAATCATGAATGAAAGAGGAGAGATTAGAACCAACACCAAAGAAATACAAACAATTATAAGAACATATTATGAGCAACCATATACCAGCAAATTAGATAATCTGGAAGAAATGGATGCATTTCTAGATATGTATCAACTACCAAAACTGAACCAGGAAGAAATAGAAAACCTGAACAGACCTATAACCACTAAGGAAATTGAAGCAGTCATCAAAAATCTCCCATCAAACAAAAGCCCAGGGCCAGATGGCTTCCCAGGGGAATTCTACCAAACTTTTAAAGAAGAATTAATACCTATTCTTCTGAAATTTTTCCAAAAAATAGAAATGGAAGGAAATCTTCCAAACTCATTTTATGAGGCCACCATTACCTTGATCCCCAAACCAGACAAAGACCCATCAAAAAGGAGAATTACAGACCAATAACCCTGATGAACATGGATGCAAAAATTCTCACCAAAATACTAGCCAATAGGATCCAAAAGTACATTAAAGGGATTATTCACCACGACCAAGTGGGATTTATCCCAGGGCTACAAGGTTGGTTCAACATTCGCAAATCAATCAACGTGATACAACACATTAACAAAAGAAGGAACAAGAATCAGATGATCTTCTCAATAGATGCAGAAAAAGCATTTGACAAAGTACAGCATCCTTTCTTGATCAAAACTCTTCAGAGTATAGGGATAGAGGGTACATACCTCAATATCATAAAAGCCATCTATGAAAATCCTACAGCGAATATCATTCTCAATGGGGAAAAGCTGAGAACTTTTCCCCTAAGGTCAGGAACCCAGCAGGGATGTCCACTATCATCACTGCTATTCAACATAGTATTAGAAGTCCTAGCCACAGCAATGAGACAACAAAAAGAAATCAAAGGTATCCAAATCGGCAAAGAGGAAGTCAAACTCTCACTCTTTGCAGATGATATGATACTTTATGTGGAAAACCCAAAAGACTCCACCCCAAAACTGCTAGAACTCGTACAAGAATTCAGTCAAGTGGCAGGATATAAAATCAATGCACAGAAATCAGTGGCATTCCTATAAACCAACAACAAGACAGAAGAAAGAGCAATTAAGCAGTCAATCCCCTTTACAATGGCACCCAAAACCATAAGATACCTAGGAATAAATCTAACCAAAGAGGCAAAGAATCTGTACTCAGAAAACTATAAAATACTCATGAAAGAAATTGAGGAAGACACAAAAATATGGAAAAACTTTCTATGCTCATGGATTGGAAGAACAAATACTGTGAAGATGTCAATGCTACCTAGAGCATTCTACACATTCAGTGCAATCCCCATCAAAATACCATCCACTTTTTTCAAAGAAATGGAACAAATAATCCTAAAATTTGTATGGAACCAGAAAAGATCCCAAATAGCCAGAGGAATGTTGAAAAAGAAAAGTAAAGTTGGTGGCATCCCAATTCCAGACCTCAAGCTCTATTACAAAGCTGTCATCATCAAGACAGTATGGTACTGGCACAAAAACAGACACATAGATCAATGGAACAGAATAGAGAGCCCAGAAATGGACCCTCAACTCTATGGTCAACTCATCTTTGGCAAAGCAGAAAAGAATGTCCAATGGAAAAAAGACAGTCTCTTCAACAAATGGTGTTGGGAAAATTGGACAGCCACATGCAGAAGAATGAAACTGGACCATTTCCTTACACCACACACAAAAATAGACCCGAAATGGTTGAAAGACCTAAATATGAGACAGGAGTCCATCAAATTCCTAAAGGAGAACGTAGGCCGCAACCTCTCCAACTTTAGCTGCAGCCCCTTGTTCCCAGAAACATCGCCAAAGGCAAGGTAAGCAAGGGCAAAAATGAAGTATTGTGACTTCATCAAGGTAAGAAGCTTTTGCACAGCAAAAGAATCAGTCAACAAAACCAAAAGACAACCGACAGAATGGGAGAAGATATTTGCAAACGACACATCAGATAAAGGGCAAGTATCTAAAATCTATAAAGAACTTATTAAACTCAACAGCAAAGAACAAATGATCCAATCAAGAAATGGGCAGAAGACATGAACAGACATTTTTCCAAAGAAGACATCCAAATGGCCAACAGACACATGAAAACGTGCTCAGCATCGCTCAGCATCAGGGAAATCCAAATCAAAACCTCAATGAGATATCACTTCATACCAGTCAGAATGGCTAAATTAACAAGTCAGGAAATGAAAGATGTTGGCGGTGATGCGGAGAAAAGGGAACCCTCCTACACTGTTGGTGGGAATGCAAGCTGGTGCAACCACTCTGGAAAACAGTATGGAGGTTCCTCAAAAAGTTGAAAATAGATCTACCCTAGGACCCAGTAATTGCACTACTGTGTATTTACTCCAATGATACAAATGTAGGGATCTGAAGGGGTACGTGCACCCCGATGTTTATAGCAGCAATGTCCACAATAGCCAAACTATGGAAAGAGCCAAGATGTCCATCAACAGATGAATGGATAAAGAAGAAGTGGTATATATATACAAGGGAATATTATGCAGCCATCAAAAGGAATGAGATCTTGCCATTTGCAACGTCGTGGATGGAACTGGAGGGGGTTATGCTGAGTGAAATAAGTCAATCAGAGAAAGGCATGTATCATATGACCTCACTGATATGAGTAATTCTTAATCTCAGGAAACAAACTGAGGTTTGCTGGAGTGTTGGGGGTGGGAGGGATGGGTGCCTGAGTGATAGACATTGGGAAGGGTATGTGCTATGGTGAATTGTGTAAGACTATTGAATCACAGACCTGTACCTCTGAAACAAATAATACAATATATGTTAAAAAAAAAAAAAAAAGAAGAAGATAGTAGGAAAGGAAAAATGAAGGGGGTTAAATTGGAGGGGGAGACAAACCATGAGGCACTATGGACTCTGAGAAACAAACTGAGGGTTCTAGAGGGGAGGGGGGTGGGGGGATGGGTTAGTCTGGTGATGGGTATTAAAGAAGGTATGTATTGAATGGAGCACTGGGTGTTATACGCAAATAATGAATCATGGAACACTACATCAAAAACTAATGATGTGATGTATGGTGATTAACATAATAAAATTAAAAAAATAAAGACTCACTCTCTCCCTCTCCTTCTACCCATCCCCCGCCATCTCCAAAAAATTTTTTTTAATTAAAAAAACATATTTCTAAACTAGAGCTCTGATAATCATTCCACATCTTCTCAAAAGCCTTTAGTACTATCATAGGGCTTACACTATAAGAGCCTATGGTCCTTGATTGCACATCAAAGCCCACCATAGCTGATGGTGGTAGTGTCTTTCCCACGGGTCTTGATCTACCCCAGGAGCATGCTGAGTGTGCCAGAGAATTAGCATCCACAGAAAGAGGCCCTAGCCAATGAGGACCAGCAGATGGTGGACAAATATCTCAGCCTTCTAACTCCTCAGTAGAGCAATTATCAGAGGACCTGCAGGAGGATCATGACCCACAGTGGTAACCAGTGCCATGTGTAGCTATACTAGAGAGTGGGGCAAAAGAAATGTGTATGCTCCTATCTACAATTTTTAAATGTATTTTTAAATGGTTAATGGTTTTCATGAAAATATTATTGATGAGTTTATTTCTATAAAAACAGTAAAATCATAATAAAATTTGTGATGTAAACAAAATGTTTAAATTTAAAATAGTGGTGTGAATTTTAATACATCTACTTTTCAGTTTTTCAATACACTTTTCAGTTAATGTTTTGAAGAAAATTCACTATTTTAAAAATACATAAAAATGTATTTTTACATATTTTTTCCTTTTACCCCAAGCTCCAATATGGCTCAACAAAGCATTGTCAGATCTTTTATTTATTTAAAATTTTGGTAATTTTTTCTGGAGCGCCTGGGTGGCTCAGTCAATTAAGCCTCTGACTCTTGACCTTGGCTCAGGTCATGATGTCAGGGTCATGAGATCAAGCCCTGTGTAGGTATCACTGCTCAGTGGGGAATCTGCTGGAGATTCTCTCTCTCCCTCTCCTTCTGCCCCTCCCCACTCTCTCTCTCTCAAATAAATAAATAAGTCTTTTTTAAAAAGTTTAAATTTTGATAATTTTTATCAAGGTGTTTTTGGTGTTAATTTTGATGTTTTAATTTTTTTCATTAAAATATTTTTCACTTTTAATGACTAAGTGTTTGGCACTTCTTAAATTCTCTATCTGAGATAAGTGCTTCTCCCACTTCACTCTGTCCTGGCCCTGTTATTGGCTTCCCTCCCTTCCCTGCCTCACCTGCCTCTCCCTTCATCCTGACTCCTGGGATTATTTCCCAAATATAATACCTAAAATCTTCATTTTAGGATCGGTTCTTGGAGGAATCCAGATTAAGACATCCTCTGTGTTCTAGTCACAACTGACTATCACAGAAACACTTCCACCACTGTCCCTCAAACCTAAACTCATCCAATTCAGGGTGTTTTCTACTTCTACCTTAATTAAATGTAATAAAATACATGAAAGCCCTTTATCAAAAATCACTATATAATTATGAGCAATTATTATTAGCTTGTTTATCCACAAAACTCCCTCTCCCTAGAATTTTCCACCAGCTGAAAAATTAGTCATGCCACTACCCCCCTAAAATCACTGTTCCCCCATCTCTTCCCTCAGATTTATCCTTTTTCCTGCTCCCCATCTTAGTGGTAACCCATGTGACAACCCCTTATGTTGTTATAAGGGGCTTATATCTTGGGTATTTTAATGTATCTTATCTCTTCTATTATACTGTCAGCCTGAAAACATGGAGATGTAACCATTGCATCCTGCTTTGCAGTGGCCTATTGCACACTAAATGTCTACTGCATCGAATTAAATGAAGAATTCAATGAATTCAAAACCAGATGCATTCAACGACAGAGCCTCCACTTGAGTGAACAGAGCAGGTGGAGATATACACAAATATATTCATAGCACAGCTATCAGAGAACACAGTGTACCAGATTAGTTGGCTTGATAGGCCTCTCAGTTGCTAGGTTCACGAACATGCCCGCCCAGCAAGCTGGAGGTAGATTTGGCAAGCAACAGTATGCAGAAGTTTTCAGCCTCACCCAACAATTAAAGGTTCTGCCTTTCCTGTTACCAAACTCTCCGAGATGTGTTGCTTGCCTCGATATGCAGCAGGTGACAAATATTCCTAATAGGTGTCCTCAGTCAGGTCCAGAATTGAGGCATGAGAAAAAAATAGCTGGCATCTGTTCTGATCCTGATGATAGGGTTGATTTAAGCCCTGGCAAGCTCTTCTCTAAACCACCTGGCATCAAATCTCAACACACCCACACATGTCATTCAGTTAGCATTTTATAGGACTTCCATAAATCTCCAGGTTCTCCAAACTGCTCGACAGACAGCTGAATTTTCCTTGGCCAAGATTAAACTGATCATGCCATCTTCTCCCCCATCTTGCCAACAATTCAGGGGGGTGCAGGGTCCAAAAAAACAACACTCCATATTTCCATCCCATAGCCTTTCTCTACCATCTAAGTCATTATCGAGTTGTTCATCATGGTATTATTTATCATAGTGGAGAACTGAGTAGAAACCTAAATCACAGAGTAATGATTAAGGAAATTGTCTCCTTTTCACAGGACTGTACAAAGAAAAAATTATACTAATAGTAATAAACTACTACTAATACTATTAATTGTAATAATTTGGATTATACAAACATGGGTGATTTTTTTCTCCCTTCCGTTCATAATCCATTTGAATATATTATGAATATGTAGTCCTTTAACAGACTATGAAGTAATGATACCTTGTACATGTTTTTAAAAGATCAGCTGCAAGGACACTGTGAATTGGGGAAAAATCATAAAAGAAGGGCATTTGGGAGAGGGAAGTTCTAATCCAATTCTTTGCTTTGACAAAGACATTCACAAATTCTGAACGTAAGTGGTGCTCCTACGTGTGTTTTTATGTGTATACGGGTATGTGTGACATCCAGTTGTAATGCTCATAAATGTTTAACAACTGGCTCTAACAAATTGTGTTCCATTTGTAGCAGTTGCTGATTTCTGTGATATAAATATTCTCCTTGTAGCCAAGAGTTGGGCAGAGATGCACACAATTGATCTTATAAGGCTGTAGAAGCCAAGCCAGCCCAGCACACCATTGGACTTCATTTTCCCATCTAGTGATTCCCTGAGCCAATGGATAACCACTTAAAAGTGGCTCCTAGAAAACAATTACCTGTGGTCAATTTGAAGCTCCTCTCCAAAGTTCACAGCTCCTTGACAAGACAAATCCACCAAAATACAAGATAGAAAGAGCAGATGAACACTGCCTTAGCCTTTGGTAATGAAGTCCAGAAATGACTTCCTCAGGAGAACCACCAGTTTGTTTTTGCTGCTACTGCCAGTAGGCTGCATCTTGTCACAAGTGACTACATTTCTAACTGGAAGCCTGAACACACTGAAACCTTGTTAAACTATCCAGTTTGGGAAAAAAAAAAAAAACAAACAAACAGTGGAAAGCCAAATTCATATCCAAGCTTATAGTCTCACCATCAAAATTGTTAATTTTATGAGCACGTCTTGGGGTGTGCAAACCAAGTCACACACATCAGACACACTACAAATGTTTCTTGATTTGTCCACATAACTCACGTTAGAATGTCAATGGAGCATTTCTAATTAGGAGCATGCAAATATTTGTTAATATTCTGCGTCCCTAGCTGGAATATAGATTCAGTCTCAGGATAAAAATTAGAAACTCACGCTACAATAGAAGCAGCAAAAGAAAATAACTGGTTTGGCAACTAAAACATCGACATAACCCATTGCTTATGTTTCATAAATTTCAAAAAAAAACCTTCTTAAGCATAATTCTTGGGCTGATATACAAAATCAATACTCACTATAAATTTCTTCTGGGTTATTTTGGAGGGAGATCAGAAGGTATCCAATAGGCAGAGAATAATATTTTGGGAAAAACAGGAGGACCATTACTCCAAAAACGCTTACTTCTGTGATTGACATTTTTCCTGCAGTGAGGGTGTGAAATGTAGAGAATCCACTCAGGTACTATGACAGATACATATAATGATTTGTGGAATCTGGACTTCAGCATCATACTTAATAGAATTCTTCAAAATGGCTTAAGAGTTATTTATTTACTTACCTATTTATTTTCCCTCAGAGGTAGCAGATAACTTGGGGAGAATCAACTGGCCACTTGCTAGAGTGTGGTCTCAGATTCACAGCATTGACATCACCTCGGAGATATTCGAAGTGCAGGATCCTAAACCTACTGAATCAATCTGTATTTTACCAACATCCCAAGGGATTCCAGTGCACATTAAAGTTCAAGATGCACTGATTTAGACCTGTTTAACATCTGGAGCAACTAAGACATGGTTTCAAGTTCTCATAGCTGGTTAACCAATGATCAAACCTCAAGCCCAGGGCTCTTGAATTCCAGAAGTATGCCTTTCCCCTGCTTTCCTTTCTGCCTTTTGATACATTTTTAGACAAAATGGGCAAATATTCCCACACAACCACTTAATACTAGTTCGGTTGCTATTAATGTCCATCATTGCCAGTGCTAGGTTTGGCTCAATCTATGCTTCACCATGATTTAAGTTTTGACATCCTTTTATTTTTATGTTAATATACAATGTACAATGGTTACAAAATTAAGAGGGATATATTTGTATTAGTTGGCAAAGATAACTCTACTCAGGAGGACTAGACCAGGGTTTTTGAGAGTTATTTGTCAGTTTACCAGCAAATCAGAGAAGCTCATCCACACACTCCTGCTGACTCAATTAGGAAGAAGCAGAATGAGGCCTTGACATAGCTGCATTTTCCTGGAACCAACAAAGTAAGTGAAACTTCCTTTCAGAAGGATGGCTAAGTACAGACCAAAAGAAGGAAAAACTTCAACTGATAACTTTCAGCAAACAGGAGGTTCACAGCTGGTGAGAGTGATTTGGAAGCAGATCATAGGAAAAATGATTTATCTTCTATTACCCTAAAGAGGAATGAGTTGAAGAATATGGTTTGCTTTCTCCAGTCTCTTAAATCATATCAATGAAAAACAACAGCTAGTACACAGCAGAAAAGCAGGGAGGGAGGGGATGGCACTGAAGCTGAAGCTATGTCATTGAAGACAGGCAACAATCTCCTTAGTGTTTCAGCTGAAAGTCTGAAAACTAACAACAGATTTGCAGTTGACTCTGATCACATAGAGTTTGCTAGATTCCAATTTCCTAAGACCCTTTTACATGATTAAAGTCAAAGGGGAACATGAGGAGTCATTGCCATTTGACAGTTAAGAAACTGAGGCTTAGAAGAGTTCAAAGACATTCTCAAGGTCATATGATAAGACAAAAACCAGGATGAAGATCCTGTGTCTCCGATGCGCCATTCAGTGCTCAAATTTGGCATAATACCCACATTTGCTGCCTAAATGTCAAGCTGGATTTCCCAAATGGAAGGAATCTTGCATATTTTCTGTTTAACACATTCCTAGAAGAGACTGTTTAATAAAAGCAGAACTAAATCTCAAGATCCTGGGGTAGTAACAAAAGGATACACGTTTGCTTTGGAAGAATCTATTCTCTGGAATTTAAAATGTTGACATCCCTTTGTTAATAATACCCAGCCTTAGAGATTTGGGTCAAGTGTGAGGAAGGTCAAGAAAAATCTGTTTGCATCAGTTGGCAAAGAATAAAGCATTTAAGAGAACTGGACAGGGGTGCTTGAAGTCTTTGGGGCTTAATTAATATCTCAGTAGTACATGTGGCTTTGAGTAGTGCTCCTACTTCTGCTTCCTAACTTTAGGGAAGGATAATTTGGCCTCAAAGCTACAGACAGCTGTGAAATTGAATGCTCTATTGGAGCATTTTAAATAGCACATTTGGCCCTTTGGAGGTAACTAAATGGGTTTCACTTCTACAGATTTATAGAATTTGCTCTTCTGCCCAAATTTCTACCTCTTCCGGCTGACTCACTGCTAGTACATTTGAATCAAGCCCTTCATTACTCACTCCCTACAGCATGTAAGGTAAGCTGGGATTGACTTCACACAAAGCTAGCAAAACTTTCTCCCTTTCAGATGCTAGAATTTTTATCCATCTTTTCCCTTCCATAGCAGCACACTGAAAAGAACAGATTGCAGACAGTCTAGTCTTGCAACCTAGAAGTGAGGGGATGGTTAAAGAAATGGTTTTCAACCCTGTCTGCACATTAGAATCATCTGGGGAGCTGCAACTAATCCCCATGTCAGGCTATTACCCAGTCCAATTTCAACAGAACCAGCTGGGTGAGACCAGGCATTGGCCTCCTTTAAGAGATTCATCAAGTAGGTGCAGTGTTTAGCTAAGTTTGAGACCATGTGATTTAAAGCAATTCTTCTCAGACTTTGGTGAGCATCTGTACCACCTGGAGGCTTATTAAAACACAGACTCCTGGGCCCAAAAACCAGTTAGCAGGTAATTCACTCAGTGCTACACATAGTGTGGCCCTCCAGCCAGCACAATGGCATCACCCAGGAGCTTGTTAGAAATGCAGATCCTCAGGTCCCACCCAGGACTGAGTCACTGCTGGTGGAGCTTCTGAATCATCAGGATTACTAAATCTCCAAGCACTACTGTTGTTCTAAACTTTAAGCACCATTGGTCTAAAGAAGATGTAAGTGGAGCACCTGGGTGGCTCAATGGTTAAACATCTGACTCTTGATTTTGGCTCAGGTTATGATCTCAGGGTTATGAGATCAAACTCTGCATTGGGCTCTGTGCTGAGGGTGGACCTGCTTAAAATTCTCTCTCACCTCCCTCTGCCACACCCCCAACGCTTGTGTTCTCTCTCTAAAAAAAAGAAAGAAAGAAAGAAAGAAAGAAAGAAAGAAAGAAAGAAGCTGGTAAGAATGCCATAACACTGATAACAGTTGAAAATAATATTTCAGGCAATGCCAATATTCCAATCTCTCATTAACTGCCTGATTTATCAACTGATTCCACAAAACTGTGATACCTGTAGAAGACCTAGTCAAATCCATTTCTGAGGCAACTCCCCACCCCACTTTGACCATTTGGATGAATCTTCCTTATCCTCTCACAGATAGTACCTATCAATGCTGAGGTCAGCTCAGAAGGAAAGAACCTCCTATTGCTAAATCAAGGCTTCATGAAAATTAATGCAGTGATAGGTCTGCCAAGGACCCAGAATCTCATTTTTCCTCAAGTCTGCAGAAAGGGAGTTTAACTTGAAAGCAAAGCCCATGACATCTCCGAGGGAAGTGTCCAGGATAAAAATATATGCAGGAAGCCCAACATATTTGCTCCTGCTTCAGTCAGAAATGCTGTTCTCATTCAAGCCGCTAGCCTGCTTCATGGGGCTCAGACAGGGCTCGGACACAAAGCATACAGAAGAGCTTCTACCTGTACCCAAAGCACAATCCCATTCTCCAGCCCCTCTTCCTGCAACGCACTTCCTTAGACAGAACACCTTGTTCACCTCTCTTGACCCCTATTATCTATTTGCCAGTCCTCTGAGTTACCTGAGCCCCCGTATTTTTTTTTTTTTTTCTGTTCAGCCATTGTCTGCAATCAGGTAAAAATTGTCCTAAAGCTGAAATAGAATGTCAAAGTCACTAACCATTCCAGGGTTATATTTCAGTATTATCTTTGAACCACGAGCGGTGTTATAATGCAACTGTGAGCTAGCCCCTTTTAACCTGTGAAACTCCAAACAAAGGTTTGAAGGTCCTGACCCTTGATATACAAATCATGCCATCTTGGCCTTGATCCATTTTGAGCTCACTGACAGAGGTGTGACTATCACTTATGAGCACAAGTCAATTTTCTTTTCCTAATTAAAATGCTACCTCACTTCACAATATGAGGTGAAAACAATTACTAGTGTTTCAGACACCTGATTGACATTAGGGAAACACTAGAAAATTAGACTAAATATTTTCTCTTTAGATTTTGAGTGGCAGAACCAAGAATTTGCCTTTTTCCAGCAGAAGAAAAAAAGATAAATCTAAGAACAGTGGGGTGAAGTTGAAACTCCCCACAGACAGCAGCAAGCTTCTGATGCTGGGTGTGGGTTGTGCATAATATTTTATTATTCTCCACCCTTCTTGGCTTATAGAAGGTGCAAGAGGAATAGAATGCCTGGAATCAAGGAAAATATGTAGATTAAATAATTGCAAACAAACCTGAGACAATTGCTAGTCTCTAGCTTGGGTTGTCTTCTTTGTTGTGAGTTTTAATATACCAGCCTCCCCCCTTAAAATTATATTTAAAAAATTGGGCTCACTTTGCACATTGATGCACGTCCTCCTAGGAAGGTGCTTTGCAACCAGGAAGCTGAATGCTAATGCAGGGGTTGCTATGGTAAGCAATCTTTTCTATTGAGCAGAAGAATAAATAGTTCTATGAATTCCTAAATCAATAGCCTGGGTTGAACAGGATATAACCAGGTATTTTAGCCTCTAAATATAGACTTACAGCTAGAAGATAGTGTTTTCTCTGTAAAATGCTAATATAATTATAGATGCTTCAGGAAATTTTGTGTTCACCTTTTGAAGCTGATTATTGATATTTTTTTCAGAGTTTTTACATAACCTTGTAACATTTGTTTAAAAAAACGCTTTTTTCTTTCAGCCAGATAAAGGCAGCTGAGAAAAAAAAAAAAAAAAACTGCTGATTTTCATGGCCGGGAAAAGAAGCTTTTGCAGAATTAGACCCTAATTAATGAATGCTTAATAAGCTAGAAGTGTTTAATGAACATTAAATAATAACAGTACCATAGGTGTGCATCTTATAAAAAAAAGACTATTATCTAAACAACAAGCTTTGTTGTGGTTCTTGAGAAACCTAACTATCCATATGCTGAATAGTTCCCCCTTGCCCCTCTGGCCCTTTTCCACCTGAGGGCAAGGAGAACTTAGCTCCATGGACCAATGAATAGGCTCCTTACAGCTGGGCTTCCAGTTGGATTCATCCAGTGAAGAGACCCCAACAGGAGATGGGAGGGAGGTGGGAAAGTGGGTTTGGCTCCCTCCTGTCAGGCTGATGATAGCTGGCTGAGATTCTTCTCTAGACACAGCTCCTGGGTACTGGTTCCTCTTTTTCCTTCTAGCCCATTCCACCCCCGGTGTGATAAAGAGCCCCTCAAGATTTCTATAGCTCCAGGGGCTTCAAAATTCTATGCTGGTTCCCCTTAATCCTGCCAGCAATTGTGTAAACATATTCTTTAAGTCTCCTCAAATTCCCCATCTGAGTGTGTATCTGGTTCTTTCTGAGGCCCTGCCTACTATTCTTAGGAGGTCCATTTTTCATTAGGATGAGAAAATAAATATAAGACATCACTAAATTTTTATTTAAGCACATATTTTTAAGCATATATTTTAAGATCTAACTATGCCATTGGGGTATTGCAATGCCAAATTAGCCACCTCCCTGTTGATATAATTAGTAAACTCAAAAATATTCACTCTCTCATATTCTTCTGAATCACTTTGATTCATAATTTGTACCTTATTTACATATTTTTTCTTGCATGTTTTCCATGTGCTTCTCCACCAGAGTGGTAATTGTGTGAAAGAAACTTTCCTGATGGCTTTTGTACTCATCAGAAAACAAAGATAGCCAGGAAAGAGCATGAAAATTCAATCTGGCATTAAGGAAGGGGCTGGAAAGAAGCTTTTCTCTGTGCATTTGTCTTTTACTCCCCTCCCATTAGCCACTTCCATCTGATAAGTATGCCCTATGGAGGGAGACCTCCAACTCAACATTTTTTTTCTCTCAAAAGTCTCTTGGATAAATTTATTGGTTGTAACTGACAGACACTGAGCAAAAAACTCTTTTACTCTCACGGTGGGCAGGTACCTTATCTTGGAGTCATATGAAATGCTGAGGTGTAGCTTATAAGTAGCTCTTTCTCTTTTCCTAGGTCTCTCTCTGTCTTTCTGTTTCCCCATAGGGCTCTGACCTCCCTCAAATCCCAAGACTCTGCCTCCCTCCACAGAGAGGCAGGCATGCAAACATCGAAGGCAGCTCATTAGAATAACCCTTGAACAAGGCCTGTCCCTCTCTGTAGGACTTGAAATGATAAATGACTCTGTCATTTGGACTCTAAAGGGATAATCATCATTTTCCCGACCTATCATCCACTCTCAGGAGAGTACTGGGTGATGGTACGCTAGGACATTTTCCTTATGCACACAGCATTGGTGGCAAGAACCTCCATCTCTTAATCTATGAGGAATACACTGGATACTGCCCCAGGAAGTTAAAGAAGTTACTGCAGCTTTCAAAACTGCCTAATTTACAACCAAAGAACAGCTTAGACCCAGAGAGAAATAGTTTTACTATGTTTAAGGTGGAAATTCACAAGGTTATAAATGAAATGTAGCCACATGCACCTTCGACTAAATCGACAGCACCCTCCAAACTCTCAAAATAGAAGCTGCAAGTGTCTACTCAATATGAACATATACAAATCCTGCAACCCAGCAATCCCACTCAGAGGTGTATACCCAAAAGAAATATATTCACAGGTTCAACAAAAGTCCCAGAGCAGCTTTATTCCTAATATCTAAAAAAAAGATGCTTCCAAATTGTTAATAAACAGTAGATAAGTAAACACTGCAGAGCAGTAAAGAGTAACAACCCACCATATCACTCTCTGCCCCCTTATCATGCTTTATTTGTCTTCATGGTTCTCATCACTAACCTACATTATACTATACATTTTTGTTTCCATATTTTCTGACTCTACCATGAGACTCTAAGATTTTTACTTTACGTAAAAATATGGATGCATCTCACAACCACAGTGTTAAGTGAATGAGGCAAGATGCAAGAGTACATGCTACATGACTCCATTTATATAAAGAACAGAAATGGGCAAAACTAATATATGTTAAGTCAGGATAGTGGCTACCCTTGGGAGCACAGTAACTAGAAGGGAATATGAAGGCAGTTTCCACCATGCTGGTAATATTCTGTTTCTTGACTAAGTTTACAGTTCAATAAATTTTTCCAAAATTAGCACACTTCATTGAAATAAAAGATGGCCAGGAGTTCAACTGATTTAATGCAGAATCACTAATCTATTGACCAGGAGGCTTTCATCTTTCCTTAGAACAGGGACAGCACTAGATTAATGGGAGTTCATCCAGACAGCTGTCTGAGGTACCATTTTATGAGGAATGTGAATGTCTGACAAGGGATAAAAGATAAAAATTGTACTTGCCAGAATTCTTTCCAGACATGGCATTATGCATATTTAAAGAAAAAAAGATCCTTTGGCAGTTAGTTAAATTGGGTAGGATACCCCAGAAGACAACTGAAAAATCTTTGTCATAATTTAAGAAAAGTAGTTGGTTGAATAAAATGGCCAAATTCCTTACTAATTCTGTGACAATCTGGTTTGTTGTTCAGCAATGAATTCAGCATTCTCTCTCCCTGTTTCCCTTCATGGACAGAGAATGCATCCAGATCTGTTGAGGTTAAGTTTGGCCACATGACCTGCTTTGGCAATAGAATGTTAGCAGACATACTAAATCACAATCTACATTTGCAAAAAGAGTTTGAGTTGCTTGTCCAAACAGTGATACAAACAATGAGAAGTGGAAGGGCACTAAATACTTGAGGAAGCTATTATCTTCTCCATTTCATAGATTGAGACTTCAGATTCTTCATTTTTAACAAGCTCCCCGGTGGTGCTGATGATGCCAGCTGATGGACCACAGGTTGAGCACAAGCAGTTATATCTCAATGTCTTCATTTAGAAAACGGAGATCATATTATCTACTTACAGAGTTGTTTGGGGCCCATTCAAATGGTGTGTCTACATTGTCTAGCACTATGCACAATGAGCGGTCATTTTTATTTATACTTCCTATCCTATCTCAGACCATGAAAAAGGAGAGAAAATACATGTGGTTAAGTTTTGTGCAAAAATATAGGATGCAGAATAAGAGGATGAGTTCAAGACCACCATAGTCAGTTGCCAAACTTGGGTAGGTTGTTTAATTCTGCGAATCCTAGTGTTCTCATCTGCAAAAGAAGTAATGATGTCTACTGCTCAAGAATATGAAGATCAAATAAGGTCTGTTCCAGGCACATGGTGGGCTCTTTAAATTTGTTGGTTGAATCCAAATGTGGTTCAGAATTAAGTATACCTAAGGGCTCCAGGTCATCCAAAGGCACCAAATTGCAAACACCAAGAGGCATTGTCCTGTGAGCATCCATTAAAAAACTACTATGTGCCATGGAGCAACTTGACAGGATATTAGTGCATGTCAAAAATGCCAGAAGCAGTTAGGGCATGGGATTCCTTTAAAAACACAAGTTCCTTTGAAAACAGGGAGGAGGTCATGCCACCTCCCTGTTCAAAATCCTTCAAAGTCATCCTGCTACATGTAAAATCCCATTCTCAACAAGCCATGCATGGTCCAGCAACTGACTATTGCTCTAAACGCATGCCACTATCTTGGCCACTCTTCACTTTGCTCACTCCATCCCAGCCTCTTTGCCTTTCTCTCAAAACACTAAGCACATTTTTACTCCAGGGCCTTGGCACATGCTGTCTCTCTTCATGAAACACTCTTAACCTAGGCATCTATATGGTTCATTCTTAAGTGATGTTCTTTCATTTTGGTTTTAGCTAAACCCCCCTCATTAGAGAGGCCTACCTGACTACCCAATTTCAAATGTCACTCTAACCCCCACCATATCACTCTCTGCCCCCTTATCTTGCTTTATTTGTCTTCATGGCTCTCATCACTGACCTACATTATATTATACATTTTTGTTTTCATATTTTCTGACTGTACCATGAGACTCTAAGAGTCATGAAGAATGGATTTTGTCTGTTTAATTCATTTGTGTATCCTCAGCTGACATTATAATAGATGCTTAATAAATATTGTTGAGTGGGTAAATGAAAAAAAATGCTACACCATGAAATTCCTATCTAACATGTAGGAAGGTATGTGTGGGTGTGTTGATTGTCAACATTTAGCTTTTGTAAGAAGTTGTCAGTGTATTTCTATTTATTCATGCATCCAACGTTTTTAAAGAAACTTCTGTCAGACATTTTTCTAGAACTTGGGGTTCATCAGTGAATGTTGCAGGTTGGGTTCCCTGGGAAATAGACTCTGAGATGGAGATTACTGGGGAAGAACATTTTAGGGATGTGTTCTTAGGGTTGACATCCGTGAAAGTCAGTGAAATATGGGAAGAGGAAAGCTGATCCATGGAGCCCATCCTCCATAGAGCTGTGGACACAGGATGTTCTTCAGAGCTGTCCCAAATTCAGGCAAGGATTCTGAAGCTCTGTACTTTGGCATCCAGAAGACAGGGGTTGGTCCTTGGGAAAGTGCATGACATTGGGCAAGACGGAACTCTTCAGCAGAAGACAATTTCAAAAGAAATAATCTCTTGAGCTGTCAGACTCCATCATTCCCAGGATCTAGGGGAATGAGTGCTTTTAGTCCTGAAATGTGTGTGTGTGTGTGTGTGTGTGTGTGTGTGTGTGTGTGTTGTGGGGGAGGGGCTGTCAGGGCAACATACACGGGCACCTACTACATGTAACAAAATGAACAAGGAACCTGTCTTTAAGGAGTTTACATTCTAGTGTGGGATAATCAACAATAAAGTACATAATCTAGACAGCATATGAGAAAGTGGTAAGTCCCACAGTAGAGCTTGATGGAGAGGCAGTAAGTACCAGAGTGAATACGAGGGGCAGAATTAAATAGGAAAGTGTAGGCTTCATTGAACAGGTAAAATTTGAGAAAAGGCTTGAATGAAGTAAGGAATTTAACCTAGCAGAAATTAGCCTGGAGGGAAGAGCATTCTAGTCAAAGGGCATAGCTGTTGCAAGTGCCTTCAAGTGGGAGCAGCCTTAGCTTGTCCATGATCCTCTATTCCCAAGACCCTTAACAATTAGGAGCAAATAAGATTTAGTCACAAGGAATAAAAAAACCTAAGGACTCGTGTACTTTAGATGACACTAGTGATCCACCAGGCAGATCAAAACACACAACCTCAATTTTTGGAAAACAAGGTCCTTATTCCCCATCCTAGCACCAGCAAGCAGTACCAAGAACATAAGGGAGTGATTCCATGGCTGCTTGCCATGGGCCTAGGAGATGCAGGTAAGTTAACTGCTATGCAAAACACTGAAATTTACCAGCCTCTTTCTTTTTTTTTTTTTAATTTAAACTCAATTAGCCAACTTATAGTACATCATTAGTTTCATATGTAATGTTCAATAATTTATCAGTTTCATATAACACCCAGTGCTCATTACATCATGCCTCTTTCTCCATCAAGCACACCCTCAGACAATGTTAGTGTCTGAACGGAATCTAGAATTCCAAAATGGTTGATTCCAGCAGTTCTTGACAGTTCAATAGTTGTTTTGATGGAGAAACAGATTCCTGAAGCTTTCTACCCTGTCATCTTTTGTGATCTCACTCAACACATTTTAGTATTTGGTAAATTAAATTCTGCATGCTTCTTCCATTGTCAGTTTTTTCTAACCACTTTTGCACATTTACTTTTTCAGATAAATATTAGGATAACTTTTGTCATTTGTTAAAAAGAAAGAAAAACAAAATTGCACTTGGATTTTCTCTGTAAATTGAATTAAGTGTATTGGTTAATTTTAGGAAAATTGACTTATTTCCAATGTTATATGTCCTTACACATAAGATATAGTTCTCCATTTATTCTAATCTTCTAAACCCTTTTATAGAATTTTAATTTTTTACAGTACCTGTCCGTTTATTGTGATACTTGTTCTTTATTATTTTATATTTGTGAAATAATATTGTTTATAAAATTATTGTGAATGCAATCATTTTCTGTATTACAACTTCTAAAGAATTATTATTATATAAGAAAACTCTTCTTGATTATTTATTTTGTAATTGGCCACATTACTGAATTCTCCCACTAATTCTAATCATTGTTGCTTTTCTTAAGGTTTCTTGAATGTATAATCACATAATTTGTAAATAATAATAATTATTTCCTTCCTACTTGTAGTATTTATATCCCTTATATTTTCAAAATAATTATAAAGAATAGTGATGATTGCAATTGTCCTTGTGTTCCTAGTTTAAATGGGAAAGTGCCTAGATTTTTGGAATTAATCATGATGTTGGCTATTACTGTGTGATATAAATACCTATATAAATCTATATATATATATACACATATAAATATATGGAAATCACATTTTAATATTATTCTATTACTACATTTTTAAAACTATTATGTGCCTTAGATATAATTTGAATTATAGTATATGCCTTTTTTTTAATGTGCTGAGATAACTGTAACTTTCTTGTCTTTTTCATTGACTTATTATTATAGTAACACAGTAGATTTCTGGAATTTAGACTTTCTGCATTTTTAGCATTACCCTCACTTGGTCACTGTAATTGATAATATTTCATACTTTAACTGAATGTAATTAAACTGGTTTTTTATTACTTCCTTCTGCTACCTTGTCATAGTTTGGTTTCAGTAATAACTGTATTTATTTCGTTCAGTGGAAAGCTTTTTCTCCCCTGTATTCTAAAATTGCATAAAATGCAAGGGTGCCTCGGTGGTTCAGTCAGTTAAGCATCCCACTCTTGATTTCATCTCAGGTCATGATCTCAGGGTTCTGAGATACAGCTCCACATCTCCATGCTGGGGGTGGAGCCTGCTTAAGATTCTCTTCCTCCCTTCCTAAATAAATAAATAAATAAATAAACAATTAAATAAATAAAATTGCATAAAATGCAGATATTTATGGGTTTTTTCCTCTGTTTGGAAGTATTAATGATGAATACACATATTGTTTTCCTTTTGTGTAGGTAGATGTTTATCTATTTACTGCATTTTCTCCATGATGATCATATTATTTAAATAATAAATTTAGTAATTTAAATTTTCTTAGAAAATTATCCATTTCAACCAAGCTTTCAAAATTTTTAGCATGAAGTCATGCAAATACTCTCATAATTATCCAAATGTCCTCTACAATTTAATATTTTCCTTTAATCATAATTTGGTAAATTTATTTTGTGGCTACACAGATATATACAAATATGAGCATTATAATCATATATATTTATATATTATACAGGTATATGCTAGTATTATATGTTTCACTCACCTCTCAAAAATACCTTTCATTATAACCTTCTGTTTTATAATTTGCTTATTACTATTTTTTAATCTATTTAAAAATATTAAGTGATGGAGAAGAAATTCTTAGAGAATTTTTAATCTATTAAAAATATTAACTGCTAGGTTCTTAGACATGTTACCAAAAGCATGATCTATTAAAAATTAATAAGTTAAACTTTATTAAAATTTTAAAATTTTGCTTTGCAAAATACCCTGTTAAAATGATAAAAAGACAAGCCACAGACTGAGAGAAAGAATTTGCAAACCACATATCTGACAAAGGATTTGGATCCAAAATATATTAAAAGCTCAACAGTAAAAAGTAAACAATCCAATTAGAAAATGGGCAAAAGCTTGGACTTTTCACCAAAGAGAATATAGGGAAGAAAAATATGCACATGAAAAGATGTTCAACATCACAGGCCATAGTGAAATGCTAATTAAGGCTGTGATAAGCTACTACTATACACCGATTAGAATGACTAAAATTTAGGGGCACCTGGATGATTCATTCAGTTAAGTGTCCAACTCTTAACTTTGGCTCAGGACATTATCTCAGGGTGCAGGGCTCCTTACTCAGTGGGTAGTCTACTTCTCTCCCTTTCCCTCTGCCCCTGCCCCCCACTCTCTCTCTCTCTCTCTCTCTCTCTCAAATAAATAAATAAAATATTTTTTAAAAAGAATGACTAAAATTTAAAAATAGTGTTAATTACAAGTCCTAGCAAGATGGGAAAAAACTGGATCTCTCACACATTGCTAGTGGAAATATAAAATGGTACCACTACTCTGGAAAACAGTTTGGCAATTTCTTGTAAATAAGAAACATTGGTAAACATTTATCATTGTAATGTAACATTGTAATGTTATATAACATTATCAATGTAACATTGTAAATATTTATCATTTGACCCATCAATCACATTCCTGGGTGTTTATTCTAGAATCATGAAAGTGTATGTTCACACAAAACCTGTACATGATGTTCATGGCAGCTTTATTTGTAATCACTAAAAATTGGAGATAACCCAAATGTCCTTTAGCACTTGAATGGATGAACAGTAATACAGCCACAGAGTAGAATACTTCTCAGCAATAAAAAGGAATGCACTATTAATGTATGCAACAACCTCTGGATGGATCTCAAAGATATTATACTATGTTTTCTTAAAAAAAACTAATCTCAAAGAGCAATATGCTATGTGATTATATATAAAAATTTACACTTCATTAAATAATCTAATATTCATATATATGCAACACTCTCAAAGTAACAAAGTTAGAGTGATGGAGAATAGATCAGTGATTGGCAAGCAGTAACAAGAGGGAGTTTAGTTGTAGTGATGAACAGCTCTACATCCTAACTTTATGATGGTTACTCAAAACATGTAACAAAATTTCATAGAACTATACTCAAAAGATTGCATAAAAAAACTGGTGAATCTCTCATGAGTTCTGTACTAGATTTTAAATAGTACTATATCAATGTCAATTTCCTACTTTAACATGTTCTATGGTTATGTTAGATCTTGTCTTCTTTTTTCCTAAAACTTAATCTGGTTGCATGGAACTGTACATACACACACACACACACACACACACATATGCATGGAAAACTGGTAACATCTGAGTAGGTTTTGTGCATTATAACAATGCCAACTTCCTGGATTTCATATTGTACTAGAGTTATACAAGATGTTACCACTGGGAGAAATGGATGTAGGGCGCATGTGACCTCCCTGTACATTTTTAGAAATCCTCATGAATCTATAATTATTTCCAAATAAACAGTATAAAAATATTGATCTCACTATTCTGTTGTAAATACTATGGCTTAAAGAACACAAATGTAAACAACTGGAAATTGTCATTCTTACATGAAAAAGCTGGAGAAACTGAATATTAATGACTTTTTCCATCAGAAAACTGAGGTTGCAGGATAAACCTCCACCTTGCAGGCTGCAGAAACAGACAAGCCCAGAGAGTCACAGCTGAGATCTGCTTGCCTGGCGTAAAACCACTGGAGTCATATACTGATTACAGCTGTTAAATGTTAATTTTCATAAAATCTTGGAGACTAAGTGTAGACAAGCATGGCAGTGAGAAACTAGGGAGGCTACAGTGTTTGGTAGCCCCCATACTTCTGTGGACTTTACCTCCAGGAGCCCCACTGGGTTCTCAGAGTGAAGAGCTAAGACAGAGCCTCTCCTGGCTCTAGCAGAAACGGGGAAAATAATCATTTTGAGATATGCCCAGAACGTTTTCCATAATGAGGCCTATGTTCCAGAGTAAAAGACTTTGCCAGAGCATTATCCCATCTGGGAGAAGGGTATTCCTCCCACACCAGTCCCTGCTAGTTTTCCTGTCTCACCTAAAAGAGGAAGAATAAGGGCACCTGGGTGGCTCAGTCACTTAAGCATCTGCCTTCGGCTCAGGTCGTGATCTCTGGGTCCTGGGATGGGATCGAGCCCCACATCAGGCTCCTTGCTCAGTGGGAAGCCTGCTTCTCTCTCGTTCTCCCTTTGCTCCTTCTCACTGCTCATTCTCTGTCTCTCTGACAAATAAATAAAATCTTTAAAAAATAAAAAATAAATAAAAGAGGAAAAACATAGTCAATGGGACAGAGTTTCATGAAAATCAGCTGGGAATGCTGTAGCCAGGTAAGGGAGTATGGAGCAGGGTAGGGGAGAAGCTATTCCACTGGAGAAACCCTTGTGAGGGTCACAGCCTAAAGTCACAGACCCACTAAAAGACTGAGATTTAATAATAGTATTATAAAACACTTCCTCTTTGCCACACTTTACTACCACATCAACATGGCTTAAGAGTAACACATTGGTTTACAGCTGAAATAGCAGGACACAGTCTCTCTCTGAAGAGAATACTCAGAGAAACCCAATGTCAACAGGGGAGACAAAACACAAGGACACTAGAGGAATTTAAAATCTTTAGTACTTATAGCTAGAGCAAACATTACACATAGCCCAACTCTGAGTCCGATTAACATGAGACCTTACACTAAATGCCTACTTCCCTCAGTTCCTTACTACCCAATACATATTTGATGTCTATCTTTCAACAAAAAATACACAGATCTCGGGGTTGTTTGTTATGCAGCATTCTATAGTAACAAGTTGACCAATAAAGAAATCATCTTCTATAATATCATCTAAATTATTGTGTCTTGTTTATGGCATGTGAAGAAATTTATGGCACAAGGTTGAAATCCCAGGGGTCCAGGGCGCCTGGGTGGCTCAGTTGGTTAAGCAACTGCCTTCGGCTCAGGTCATGATCCTGGAGTCCCGGGATCAAGTCCCACATCGGGCTCCCTGCTCAGCAGGGAGTCTGCTTCTCCCTCTGACCCTCTTCCCTCTCGTGCTCTCTATCTCTCATTCTCTCTCTCAAATAAATAAATAAAATCTTTAAAAAAAAGAAATCCCAGGGGTCCAGTCACTGAGGTCTGAGTTGACATGGAGGCCAATGACATATGAGGCCATGAACTATGCTAAGGCAGGTCCATTTCTGGGAGTTACAGGACTTTTCCAGTGGCTGGCTTTTGGTTCAGGGATGCCCCACTGGCCTTGCTGGAACTTAAAATGGCAGAATGGGCTAGGAAGCTTTCATCCCACTTTCATCACACTATCACCTTCCCACCAGGTCAGATGTGCTTTATGGTCTGACAGCTTGCCCAGCTATTCCCAGCTCCCTCCTCATTTTTCCTTAAAGGTATTTTCCCTAACAACAACAACAAAAAATCCTTTGTGTTTAATCATTGCTTGGCATTTGTTTCTCAGAGAGCCTGGACAAGTACATTCTCTCATCCCTTTACTGACACAGACAGTGTTCCCTGGTGGGCACTTTTAAATCACAGATATTCATAGATAGAAAATGTCTATCTTTTTAGATTGATTTTTCTAGGAACCCAGAGAAATTCAGGGAACTTCTTCAAATGTACTCTCAGCAGTGTTTTTTAATCTCTTGAATGTTAAGCTGGAATGACTATTTAGAAAGCAATGCCACATCCTTTACCACAAACTGGCATCACAATAAAAAGAAAAGCCTTGATATAAAAAGGCAGTCTGTCCATTAGATTCTGTATGATAGCCACAGACTTCATGGACCCTTACACAAGACAGGCCAGAGGAGCTCTCATTTTTTAAAATTTAATTATAAATCTTAAACACACTGTGGTTTTGTGGACACATGGCCCCTGAATTATCTTATGAAGTGACTGGGTTAATAAGACACAGTTGGATCTTTGCAATTATATAGCTATGACCTTCGTTTTATTTCCCTAAGGTCTGAGGAATTTAGAGGCTAGGAACAGATTTTAAATAGATTAAATGGTGTGTGGGGGGGTTATGTGTGTCTGTGTAAAGTAGGCCAGTTATGTATTCTTAACTCACTCAGTGTCTATGTGTGGTTCAAGAATCATCTCCTTTATGTATTCAATTGTGAACACTGCAACCCCAGATAAAACCCACAAAGGATATGGAACCATAACACTTTGAAGCTACTAAACACTTATGGAAAATGACTGATACATTGAAGCCAATTTTCAATTTGAGTCACTGGGAGGGAGTTTGCCATTCTCAGGGAAAATGAAGATCCTTTTTAGTGTCATACATCCAAAAATACCCTTGGAAAAGTGTCTTGACATTGGTGTTGGCAATGAATTTTTAGATATGATACCAAAATAATAGGCAACAAAAGCAAATATAAACACTGGGACAATATCAAACTAAAAATCTTCTGCACAACAAAGGAAACAATCAGTAAAATGCTAGGCAACCTATGGAATGGGAGAAAATACTTGCAAATCACATATCGGATGAGGGGACAATTTCCAAACTATATAAAAAGCTCAGATAACTCAATAGCGATTATAATAATAATAATAACAACAACAACAAATGATATTAAAATGGGCAAAAGACCTGAATGGACATTTTTCTGAAGAAGAAACATAAATGGCCAAAAGGTATATGAGAAAGGGTTCAACATCACTAACCATCAGAGAAATGCAAATCAAATCCACAATGATACTACCTCACACCTGTTGGGATACCTATTACTTAAAAATAAAACACAAAAGATAAATGCTGGCCAGGATGTGGAAAAAAGGGAATCCTGCTAGAGTGTTAGTGGAAATGTAAATTGGTATAGCCATTATGGAAAACAGTATGGAGGTTCCTCAAAACATTAAAAATAGAACTGCCATATGACCCAATAATCCCACTTCTGAGTACATACCTAAAAAATTGAAATCAGGATCTCAAAGAGATACCTGCAGTCCTATGTTCATTGAAGCATTTTTCATAATAGCCAAGATATGGAAACAACCTAATGTCCATTGATGGATGAACAAAGACAGAAAACATGGTATATACATACAATGGAATATTGAACAAGAAGGGCATTGTGCCATTTGTGATGACATAGACAGACCTGGAAGACATCATGCTAATTGAAATAAGCCAGACACAGAAAGAAAATGCTATATGCCCTCACTCACATGTGAAATCTAAAACAGCCAGACCCACAGAAGCAGAAAGTAGAATGGTGATTACCAGGGACTGGAGGAAGGGGAAAACAGAAAGATGTTGGTAAAGTTTCAGTTTTGCAAAATCAATGAGTTCTGAAGATCTAATGTATAGCCTAAATTTGCTGAGACAGTTTATTCCAAAAACACAAACCAAAACCAAAACCCAACAATAACTACGTGAAGTGACAGATACATTAACTAGCTGAACTGTGATGTTTATTTCACAATGTATATGTATATCAAATCATCAAGTTGTACACTTTAAATATATACAATAAAAAAATACCCTTGAAGCCAAAACTTACTTGGGTCAAGATGAAGGAGGGGTAAAAAGGATACAGTGTTTCTAAATAAGTAAATTACCCTAAAATCATTTGAATTTTCTTGGGGCAAATGAATCGAAGCAATTTTGCATGTCAGCACTCAGGCACCCACATTCCTGCAAAACACCTGGCTGACAAGCCATCAGTCCCTACTGGTTGTTCTCCTAGGTACAACCAATCTGCTATAAGACCTGTTAAATCAAGCTTCCGACAATGGGCTATTCATCAGTATTGCTGGAAAGAAAATAAGTTCTTCCAAATTGGTTAATCTGTTGTTTCTATAGAGAAAGAACCTTAGTTGGAAAAGTAGAAAACATTTTTGAAAAGAAGGTATTCCAACTTCCACTAACTTCTGAGAATAATAAGAAGTAAAAGCCCCTCGTTAAAATGAGTCTTTGCACCATACCCAAAAAGTTGGAAGACATGGTTTTCTCATAAAGAGGGGGAGTGCCTCTTTAGTCAGAACTCAATTTTGCATTTCCTTGATTTATAGATGGAAAGAATTCCAATTCTCTATTTATTTTGTAATGCCTGGCATGCAAACATGAACCTCGGGCTGGCTCAAGTAGTTCTGATGAAATGCAGGACAATGACACCTTGAAAGGTGGTGACAGTGTATCCACTTGAAAAGTAATTGCTCCTGGCTTCACGCACAATAACTTCAAGATGGAAAATACATTCAGAATAGCAAATGCCAAGAATGCTTCTAATCCAACTAGAGTCTCTCCCTTATCATTTTAGAAAAGCAGGTGGGATAAAAATAATGCCAAAAAGCACTATTTACCATACCAAAATTTTAGTGTTTGTTAAGTGCTCTATATTCTCTCCTGTCTCCGGCTCTCTGTCTCTCTCTCACTCTCACTCTCTATTTTTCTAATGGTTTTCTTTTTAGATAAAGCTTGCACACAAAACTATTAACTGAATTCATTTTTTATTTCTGATAATTTGCAAAGAACTGATGACTGGATTCATTTTATTTTTTTATATGTAATATTTGACGCATGCAAAAGAATATATGTAACCTATGTGTCAAACATGTGGCATAGCCCTAACAGCCCCTGGAACTTCCCCATTATTATTAATTTTGATACATTCTCTTGTTTCCTCTTTCTCTACCCTATACCCCTGTGTCTCCTCAGCCCCTGAAGTCACAATTATTCTAAATTTTTGTTTTTATCATTTTCTGCTACTTTCATGACTACTTTGTCTCTTGTGTGTATAGTTTTAAACAATACATGTTTAGTTTTTATTAAAAGGGCATCGTATTGTATCTAGTTTTTGTGGTACTGGTTTTTTAAATTCAGTATTCTTATTCTTAAATTCATTCGTCATAAGAGCTGGACTTCATCATTTTCACTACAGTCTCATTAATATTCTATTTGTGCAAAAATAAGTTGACTTGAACCACATAGGTTAGTACTGCACGGAGCCACTTACATATGCACCACGGTACTGTAAATTTATCTTCTCTTCCTTAGGATTTTCATATTAACATTTTCCTTTCTCTAGCTACTTTACTGTAAGAATGCAGTATGTAATACATATAACATACAAAATACGTGTTAACTGACTGTTTATGTTACCATTAAGACTTTCAGTCGAGGGCACCCAGGTGGCTCAGTTGGTTAAGCGACTGCCTTCAGCTCAGGTCATGATCCTGGAGTCCCGGGATCGAGTCCCACATCGGGCTCCCTGCTCAGCGGGGAGTCTGCTTCTCCCTCTGACCCTCCCCCTTCTTATGCTCTCTCTCTATCTCATTCTCTCTCAAATAAATAAAATCTTAAAAAAAAAAAAAAAGACTTTCAGTCGACAGGCTATCAGTAGTTAAGTTTTGGGGGAGTCAAACATTATGCACAGATATTTTACAGCGCAGAGGTCAGTGTCCTTAATCCCCACTTTGTTGAAGGGTCAACTGCATCACAATTCGTTGTCCTGTCCTTTGATTGATGGACTAGATTTGATACATGTTGCAAATATCTCTTTCCAGTTTGTCAGGAGTCTTCTCATTTTCCCTATGGTATCTCTGAGAACCAGTTCTTAATTTGAATTTGGTCAAATGTACTCATCTTGTTTTTTTGTGTTTAACATTTTTGACATATTTAAGAAAGGCTTCCTTCTCCAAAGTTATATATTCTTCTAAACATTTTTGTTTGACTTTTAAATTTAAGTCTTCAAATTATTAGGAATACATTTTTGTGGGGGCTATTTTATTAGGTGCATACAAGGTTAGGAGTTTATATTTTCTTGTTTAAAAACATTTTGATCATTATAAAGACCCTTTCTAGTCCAACCTTATTTTTGTCTTAAAGTCTTTTTTTTAACTTATTTTAATATAATTATACCAGACTTGTTTTGCTTCATAACTGTCTTGTGTATTTCCCCCATACTTTTCATTCAAATTTTCCATGCCCATGTGTGTTGGGTGTATCTCTTATAAAAAGGATGCAGATGGATACTTTTTTAATACAACCTGACTATATTGCAAGTGTTGGAAAATTATCAATAAAATTCAACCTTCCAACTAGAGCTCTTATTTTATATAATACAAGTAAAGACACAGAGGGTGCTATCTTATAAAAATAATAGATTGGATTCTACCACACAATTGATTATTACCATAAAGATCAATCAGCAGCTTTAAAAGAAGTTAATTTTATCTCCAACCCGATTCTTTTAGATCAATTTGTGTGGACACAGCCCTAAATATACACTGCATTTCTTGTATCATCTTAATTCTTATGAAGAAAAATCCTCCAAAGAGAAACAAAAATGGCTTTATCAAATCTGACAACACATTTAACAATACAACCCAATGGAGACTAATCTAAGCAGGGTGAGTACTTAATTACTTAATCACTTTTTTTTTTTTTTTTTGCATTTAGCAATGTAGCAAGGAAATTGCCCAGGTATAACTAAAGAGGACTTTGAGAGATGCTCCCCCTGCTCTCCGCCCTCACCTGGGGAGTATTCTCTCCTATTAGGAAGGTTATTCAAACCATAGTTATGGTTCTCAAGGTCTGGGCCAATGGGGGAAAGTAAGCATTATCCACAGCAAAACAAAGACTTCATGCTTATAGGTTGTAAAAGAAGTCTTCTAGTCTTGGTTGGGTGTATCACATAAGTGGAAGTCACTGGCTATTAGCTGATTTCAGATGGGCTCAGCTGGATTGACTTGGCTCTACTCTACATGTCTTTCATCCTCCAGCAGGCTTGCCTTGCCTTCACACAGACATGACAGAGCGCAAGGAAAGCAACCCCAACATGAAAGCACACTTTAAGCCTCTTCTTGCATCACCCTTATTAACAACCCATTGTCCTTTTAAAATGTCCTGCAATCTGAGTTTGGAGTCTAACTAGGAAGGCATTATAATGCTATAAGGCAGAGGGTGAAGATACTTTTTTTTTTTTTAAAGATTTTATTTATTTATTTGAGAGAGAGAGAATGAGAGAGAGCACGAGAGGGAAGAGGGTCAGAGGGAGAAGCAGACCCCCCGCTGAGCAGGAGCCCGATGTGGGACTTGATCCTGGGACTCCAAGATCATGACCTGAGCTGAAGGCAGTCGCTTAACCAACTGAGCCACCCAGGCGCCCAGGGTGAAGATACTTGTAAGGGTGAAGTGTGTGTGTTGGGGGGGGTGGGTATTAATGCAATCAACCTACCACAGAAACTAATTTCTCTCCCTGACTCAGAAATGAAGGATAAGAGCAAAACAACAAGACTGTTTGAGAGAGGACTGACAGGGAACCATTGTCCCCCGGGAAAGGCAAGTTTCAGCTGAGGCATGACCTCTCTGAAGGACAAGCTTGTCCTTTAGCCTGGGCCCCTCACCAATCTTTGCTTGCTTTTTGAATAGCTGGAGCATCAAATTGCCTTGAATCAATTTTTACAAGGAGAAAGAAGCAACCACGAAGAAGCAGGGTGCTTTGTCTAAAATTGAATTATGGCCGGAAGCAAGATGATAAAGTGACAATGCCTATAAAGGAATGGTATATTTCTTCTCAGGGTTACAAGTCCCTTGTAACTGCTGTAAGGGAAGTGTTGATCCTTGATTTGCATAAACTGTGGACATCTTTGAATTTTTAGAAAAATTGCAAATTGGGAAGCACAGATACATCAAGTAGGAACAGCTAGATTTCCGAGGCCCAACAACAAAGTACTAAAGAGCCTTGGTTTGGGATAATGAACAGTATTCATGATTTTCTTCTATTTTAGGACATTCCCTTTATTGTTTCAGTTTCTGTATGTGTGTGCACATGTGTTTTAGTGTGTCACACTAAAAACTTGATATATAATTTTAGTTTATTTGGGTGGATTCCACAGTGTTATATTAATGCATGTTTTTGCATTCACTACTAGAAAACAGGGCAATAAATCTTAGGAGATTCAGACCTAATCTCTATTGCCATACCAGAATGAAAAGCTGGAATTTCTGCACATATTTTAAGCTGCCTCCTTCCTTAATGCATTGTGTCATGTTCTTAGCAGTTTCTCCCATAGAAGATAGGCTTTCAATGTGCATGTCTGTCGGCTTGGGGGAAATCTTGCTCCTATGTATTAAGTGCTGACTCCTTTAATCCTGTTAGAATTTAATTTCCCTTGATTGAATGCAGTGTTATCACCAGGTGCTGAGTGGCCCTTTCCTATCAGTATATACAAATCCTGTTAGTCCTTCCCAGACTCCAGATGTTCCAGAGTCTTCTGAGGTCAGACTCTTGTAAAGGAGCATTTGCTCTCAGGTTCATCCAATACAGAGAGTGAAAAGTCAAACTTCTGGACACAAACGTCTTGTTTATTTCTGCCTGGCTAAGCTGTGGGCCTGAGGCATCTGTGCTGATGGCCTGTGAAGAGTCCCAGCAGTTTTCAATCACTTCTGAATTAAATAACAAGCTCAAGGGCTTTAAAAAGCCTTATATTAAATTGTAAGGTGTTCACTAATTAGCAAGGTACTGACCATAAAAATCTGTATGGTTTTCAATTCTTCCAATTTTACTAAACAAAGCATTTCCTTTTTATATGCATGACCTGCTTTAACTGCTTATCCCAGGAAAGTCTTCCCAGCAATTGCTGAGATTTGTAATGAAATCGATTCTTAGTGATCCCAGTGTCTTCGCTTCCCTGTAATTCTTCCTGCTCCCAGCTTCCTCTTCCTACATCTCATCGGTTGGCCATTTCCTGCTAATTACCTTCCTCCACCAAACAAAAGAAAGCAATTTTATTCACAGTCAGTTTTGCTACTGGTTAGCACCTATAATTATTTTTTTCAAGTTTGATTTAAGAAGAAATTATTGGATAAATTGAAGTACGGGGGCATCTAGGATTTCAGGCATTAATTAAAATAAATCAGCTTTATTCTGAACAATCAAGTCTGGTATGTATACTGATAATTTTTTAAAGCTTTAACTTAACTATTTCGCTGACATCAATTTAGTCACGAAATATGGTCTAAATATTCTGCAGCATGCTGTGATTTCACCACAATTCAGATAAAGTACTTGCTCTCAGAGCA
Source organism: Eumetopias jubatus (assembly GCF_037043125.1). NCBI lineage: Eukaryota > Metazoa > Chordata > Mammalia > Carnivora > Otariidae > Eumetopias > Eumetopias jubatus. Next base: position 102,816,800 of record NW_028274815.1, read on the forward strand.
ATGAGAGTTTACTGTCAGGTTTTTTCAAGGATCTCAAACTCAAAAACATTCAGGTCAGTTTTCCAAAAGAACTGGGCCAGGTGGCAACGTGCAGATCATAGGCCAGATCTAAAAATGGGAAAATCAGCTTTATTAAATAGCACAGCCATTGTTTCTGTGTAGGAATGTTGGTCTACTGCTGTCAGGATTTCTGATTTTTCTAGAAAAATAGGATTTTGGATTTTTCCGCAATATCTCATAATTTATAAATGTTAGCCTTCATACAAGCTTTCTAAGCAATTAATCCAATACTTTCACTATCTATATTTACCTTTCCAGTGAGATTTACTCTTTCTTATATGTTCTCATTACTAATTAGCACCCTTTCCAGTTTAAAGATGTCCCTTTAACATTTCTTGTAAGACAGTTTAGTGATGATGAAATCCTTTAGCTTTTATCAGGAAAACTCTCTCTCCTTCAATTTGCATGATAATGGTGTGGAGTAGAATATTCTTGGTTGGAGGTTTCTTTCAACGCTTTGAATATATTGTACTATAACCTTCTGACCTGCAAAGTTTCTGTTGAAAAATCTGCTGCTAGTCTTATGGCAATTCCTTTGCATACAATCAACTGTTTTTCTCTTGCTTTTACTTCTTTGTCTTTAAGCTTTGACATTTTAATTATAATGTGTCTTGTTGTGGGTCTCTTTGGGTTCCTCTTATTTGGAACTCTCTAGGCTGATCTGGATGCCTGTTTCCTTCCCCAGGTTAGGGAAGTTTTCAGCCATTATTTCTTCGTAAGTTTTCTGCTCTTTCTCTTCTTCTGTGAGTTCTCTGATGCAAAGTTAGTCTGTTTGTTGTCCTCTAAGTCCCTTAAACTATCCTCGCTTTTTTAAATTCTCATTTCTTTGTGCAGCTCTGACTGACTGAGTTCCAGTGCTTTGTCTTTGGATAAACTGATCCTTCTTTTGCTTCATATAGTCTGCTGTTGAAATTGATGTGTGGATATTAAATACTGGACTCCTAAGTCATCAAAAGGCAAATGAAAAACAAAGTATTTTGAAACGAATGATAATAAAAATAAGACAAATCAAACCTTGTGGAACATAGCTCAAACTATGATAAGAGGGAAATTTATAGCATATATACACAGAAGAGAAGAAAACCTGAATATCAATTATCAAGAAGTTAAAAAGGAATTCAGTGGGGATGTAATTGGTACAGCCACTATGGAAAACAGTGTAGGGGTTCCTCAAAAAATTAAAAATAGAATTACCATATTACCCAGTAATTCCACTACTGGGTAAAGAAAACACTAATTCAAAAAGGTTTATGAACCCCTATGTTTATTGCAGCATTACTTACAATAGCTAAGATATGGCAGCAACCCAAGTGTCCAATGATAGATGAATGGACAAAGAAGATTGGCATATAGTATACAATGGAGTATTAGCCATAGAAAAGAAAGAAATCTTACCATTTACAACAACACGGGTAGATCTACAGAGTATAATGCTAAATGAAATAAGCCAGAGAAAGACAAATACAATATGATTGTACTCATATGTGGAATTTAAGAAACAAAACAAATGAATAAACAAAGAAAAAAGGAGACAAACAAAAAAACCAGACTCTAAAATAGAGAACAAAGTAGTGGTCGCCAAAGAGGAGTTGAGCAGGGGGATGAGTGAAATAAAGGAATTAAGAGTACACTTAACTTGATGAGCACTGAGTAATATAAAAAATTGTTGAAAAATTATATTGTATACCTGAAATGAATACAACACTGTATGTTAATTATACTTCAATAAAAATAAAATATTTAAAAAAATAGCAAATTAAAAAGAAAAGGAAATAAAAAGGTTAAGGAAGAAATTAATGAAATCAGAAGTAAATATAATATAGAATGGATTAACCAAGCCAAAATTTGCTTTTTTTTAAAAAAAAGAACATGAAATTAATAAACCCCTGGCAAGACAGATAAAGAAACTAAAAAATAGGCTTAAAGCACCAATATATAGAGTGAAGACCAGGAAAACACTATAAGTAAAAAAAAATAATAATAAAAGACTATTATGAAAATCTTTGTGGTAAAAATCTTTGAAAATTTAGATACAATCAGAAAAAATAATCTTACTAAATCTGTATCAAGAAAAAATAGAAAATTCAATGAGTCTGATAGTTATTTAAAATGTAAATACGTAATTAAGAACCCTTCCACAAACAAACAACAAAAAACTTCAGACTCCAAATTACTTTACCACGATTTCTACCAAATGTTTTAGGAAAAAGTAAGCCCAATATACAAATTACTCTAGATAACAGAAAGAGAGGAACATCACCTGGCCTCTTTTAAAACAACCTGGATAACCTTCATACCAAAACCTATTAAGAATATTATAAGAAAGAAAAGTTATAAGCTAATTTCCCTTGTGAACACTGATGCAAACCTAAACAAAACAGTAACAACCAAAACTCAGCAATTTATAATTACAGGAATAATAATATATCATGACAAAATGGAGATTGTCCAAGACAGCATGGATGGTACACATTCACATCTCATTCAGTATCATTCACCACATGGAGAGAATAAAGGATAAAGCATTGTAAAAAACTCAATACTCACAATAAAAACTCATAGACAGTAACTTTCTTAGATAAAGGGCATGTAAACAAGCTTTTCCTATGATCTTGGGAAGAAGACAAAGATACCTGCTATCATATTTCCAATCATTATTGTACTGGAGACACATCAAGTGCAGTAAAGGAAGATTATAAAATAAGAGGTGAAAAAATAGAAAATGGAAGAATAAAGGGGCACCTGGGTGGCTCAGTCAGTTAAGTGGCTGCCTTCGGCTTGGGTCATGATCCCAGGGTCCTGGGATCGAGCCCTGCATCGGGTTCCCTGCTCAGCAAGAGCCTGCTTCTCCCTCTCCCCCTGCCTGCTGCTCTGCCTGCTGTGTTCTCTCTCTGTCTCTCTGTCAAATAAATAAATAAATAAATATCTTATAAAAAAATGGAAGAATAAAATTTTCATTATATGCAGATGAAATAATTGTTCATGTAGAAAATCCAAAAGTAAAAAATATTCATATTGATAAATAAAAATAATGAGGGCACTGGACACAAGGTCAATTAGAGAATCATCTCAATCCTATATTCTATCAAGAAATAATTAGAAAATGTTCTTTTTAAAACTGATATCTTTCACTTAGACATTGAAGATCCTGCATCATCATAATTCCTGCTAGATTAGCCTCTCTATGTTGGAGAAGATCATAAGATTTGATTCTGTGAACACTGTTTACACTCTTTGATTTATTTAAGGTTTTATTCAAGTAGGATATGCCTTTTTGCTGTTGCTATTCAAAAGCACTGGTGTTTTTACCAGAGTGCTAATAAATGCTGAAACCTAATCAGTTAGAAAAAAGGATACCATTTATAATAGCATGATAAAAATCAAATATCTATTAAAAATCTAATGAAGAATTTTGAAACCTCTACAGAGAAAAAGAAAATCTAAAGAAACCAAAGAAGTCCTTTAAAAATAAATTTACTATTTTCCTATCTTGAAAGGCTCAACATACTTAAGATGTTAGTAATCCTCAAATTAATGTATAGGTCCAATGAAATCCCTTTAAAAACTGCCACATTTTTAGTGGAAATTAACAAGCTGATAATAAAATTTATATGTGAATACAGGCAAGTGAATGGGGACAAGAAAGGCTAACAATCTGGAAGATCAAAGTCCTAGGTACGATGACTTAGACTACCCTTTATCAAGATAAAACCTGAGTAAATAAATCAGTGTAGGACTGTCTGAAGGATAGATAAATAGATCAATGGAACACAATATAGAGTCCAAAAACAGACCCAAGCATGACAGCTGATTTATAACAGAAGTGATACTAGATAGAGTAATAGCTAAAGGCTGCTTTTTCAATTAGTGGTTCTGGGTCAAATATATATCCACATAGAGAAATGCAAACTTTCACGTATTATCATCTCTAGAAAATCAATTCCAGGCTGAGCATGATGGTAGAACAAAACATAAATGGTTAACAAAAACCTTCTCATATATAAGAAAATACCTTCATGTGACTGGAGTAGGAAAAAATTACTTAAGCAAAAAGCAGTAACCAGAAAGAGACAAATAAATGAGACTTGATTATCACTAACCACCAAGAAATAGATGGGTAAAATTGAAGTTAATTGAAATTAGAAACTTCTGTTCTTCAAAACACACAGTTATGGGAATAAAGAGGCAAACCAGAGAATGGATAAAGATATTTGTAAAATAAATAACTTGTATCCACGAAGAACTTGTATTTAGAGAATATAAATATTCTTACAAATCAATATATTTTTAAAAAGGACAAATAATCCAATGGAAAAATGGGGAAAGTTCCTACATGGCTGTTTCTCAAAAAGAGACTATCCAAAAAAGAAAAAAATAAAGAGACTATCCAAAGGGTCATTAAACATATATAAAAGGTGCAAAACTGTGTTAATTGTAGAAATGCAAATCAAAACCACATTGAGATACCTATTATTACATACCCACTAGACTGCCTAAAATTAGCCAGAATGACCATCTCAAGAGTTGTATATATACAGAGCATCTCTCACACATTACTGGTGGAAATGTAAAATGGTACAACCACTTTGCAAAACTTTTTGGCAGTTTCCCATAAAACTAAACATTTATTGACCATATCACCTAACAATCATAGTCCTAGAACTCAAAAGAAATGTAGATAGGGGAGCCTGGGTGGCTCAGCCAGTTAAGCATCTGCCTTCAGCTCAGGTCATGATCCCAGGGTTGTCCTGGGATCGAGTCCCACATCGGGCTCCCTGCTCAGTGGGGAACCTGCTTCTCCCTCTCCCTCTGCCAGCTGCTCTGCCTACTTGTGCTCTCTCTCTCTATCTCTCTGTCAAATAAATAAAAAAAATCTTTAAAAAAAGAAATGTAGATATATGTGCAACAAAGAATATGTAAAAAAGTGATTATAGTACCAGTGTTTGTAATACCCACAAATTTGAAGCAAGCCAAATGCCTATCCATATTAAAATGAATCAATAACTTCACTTATACCCACACAAATAAGCACTGCCCATCAATGAAAATGAATGAACTATCATTACTTGCAACAACCTGGATGAATCAAACATGAAGTTGAATAAAAGAAACCACTCATGACAGAGAACATGCTACGTTATCCCTTTATGTAAAGGTTGAAAACACTAATAGAAGATATCCCTTTAGGAGAGACTGAAGGTATAGTTACTATAGGGATCAGAAAAGTAACTTATGAGATATAGGGTCATTCTACCTTTTTGGCCTGGCTATATTCACTTTGTAATAATTCATCAAATTATACATATACAGCTTGTTCATGTTCCTTAATGTATGGTATACTTCAAAGAGTATTCAAAACGTAAATTGGTTCAACCACTATGGAAAACAGTATGAAAGTTCCTCAAAAAGTTAAAAATAAAAATACCATATGATCCAGTAATTCCACTACTGAGTATTTACCCACAGAAAATGAAAACACTAATCAGAAAGATATATGTGCTCCTATGTTTATTGAAGTGTTATTTACAATAGCCAAAATATGGAACAAACTCAAGTGTCCATCAAGAGATAAATGGATGAAGATGTGGTGTGTGTGTATATATAATGGAATATTACTCAGCCATAAAAAAGAGTGTGATCTTGCCATTTGCAACAACATGGATAGACCTAGAGGGTATTATGCTAAGTGAAATACATCAGACACAGAAAGACCAAAACCTTTTGATTTCACTTACATGTGGAATCTAAAAAACGAAAAAAAATGAATAATGAAACAAATAATCAAAAAAACAGACTCTTAAATACAGAGAACAAAGTGGTGGTTGTCAGTGGGGAAATGGGTAGGGAGATGGGTGAAATAGATAAAGAGGATTAATAGGTACCAACTTTCAGTTATAAATAAGTCACAGAGATGAAAAGTACAGCATAAGGAATATAATCAATAAATTACATTGTATGGTGACAGATGGTGACTACTTATGTGACGAGCATTGAGTAATGTAGAGAATTATCAAATCAATATGCTGTATACCTGAAAGTAATATAACATTGTATGTTAATTATACTTCAGGTTTTAAAAGTATTCAAAAATGTACTTATATAAATAAAATTATATACTGAATTGAGGCTAAAACTTTAAAATTGTGCTATTATAAGTTTTAAGGCAAGTTTTAAAAATAATGATAAAATAAATAAAAATAACTCAATCTTATGATTACTAAGAATATTGTATTGTGCACTATTCATAAACAAAACAAATAACATATAATGATACAACAATACATAATAAAACAGCATAGAAAAGATTACAATAATGGTTTAAAAAATTTATACCATTTTTTCCTCAGTTTTTACATTTCTATTTTGTTTTAGCTTTATAATACAATCTACCTTATTGTAGCAGGTCATATATTTATAGTATTATAAGCATACTATAGTATAGTATAATATATAAAGATATGTACATAATAACAAAATTTTTACTAATAGGGTTACACCATTAAAAACCATGGGAACCAGTGATTTAACTGCTTAACAATGACACCAAAGCAATAAACTAATAGCCAGCTGAGTGTAAGGAAGTCCTTATAGGTTTACCACCTTAAGGAGTTTATATGAGAGGATTTTAAGAATATTTATAAGGAAGCATCCATCTTAAATTAAAATTTTACTCACTTACTCGACTAGTAAGTGTTCTACTCGTTTCGGAGGTATCAGGTTATTGAAAGATCAATACTCAGAAAGACTCAAATTTAAGTCTGATTCTGTGTTTACTGGCTGTTTGAACTTGTTCAAATTTTTCATCTCTCTTCTCCTTATATCTTAATCTATAAAATATGCAGTAATTATGCCCAACATTGATATTGAGAGAAATAAATTAAATATCACACCTGACAGTTCTTAGCACGTGCCTGGCACACAACAGTTGATTAGTAAATGTTAAAACTCTTTGTACAACCTTTCCCTTGTTGTTCTGAATTATTGTCACCTAGGTTGGTAAGGGATGCTTACATAAACCCTACCAGGGGTGGCTATGGAAGTATAATTCTCAACATCCAGATCATGCAATACACTTCCCCATTACCACCCCCTCCAAATATCGGTGGCATTCCCTCGCCATTTACATACTATTGCACATGTTGATTTGGACACCTTTTAAAATAAGTACCAGTTTTAGGATTCTCATACTCCTGAGTTAACTCAGCAATAGAGATTTACAATATGCAATGTATTTTCAAATTTCCCTCTATTTAAATATAAATAGTGTCCATGAGATTTGTGACTGTAATTGCCATTTCCTAACTGCTGGTGACATTTTGGAGATGGAAAATACTGACATATCCTACTGCCAACTTGCATCATTATTTCTTCCAGTATGACATAAAAACCTGAAAAATCACCTCATGGCAATATTTGAACAAAGGGCCCCATTGTCCTGTGCTTCACATCCACTGTCTGTCCGTTTCTTGCCTGTTGCATTGAATCTGCCTATAAACTCCACACCTAGAAGAAGCCAATACATCTTGCCAAATTATTCACCAGGGTCAATTCTGGATTTAAATTGCTTTTTCATCTTTCTTAAATTTTACAAAAGGAGTTTGGCTTCTTTCTGTTTCAATTTCCCTGTAGCAACACCATTCACTGTTTGTATTTGACAGCCTTGCAGTAGGTCTGGATTAACAGCCAGCATGATGTGCCCATACTCCTCAAGACTATGTCTCTCAATTGTGAAATTATATTTTTTTTCTACAAGGAAATAGAAGGTGTATGGTTGATCCAATGACACATAACAAAATCCCATAGATAAACAAATTAAGCTACATTATTTCAAATCATAAGCCTCCATTCTCTAGTAATAGTATGGATACCTTGATGTATTCAACATATCTTAGTAAAAGTGAACCAGAGGTAAAATTGCCCTTGTATTGGAAATCATCACTCCATCCCCAAATATCAATATTTCTTATGCTTACTTTATAAACAATAACTCAATGGCCCATGAGTAAAGCCAAGAAGATTATCATGGGCTGAGCCTACCAGTCTGCTGGGATGTTGCAGGAAAGTGACTACACTCTGCTGCCACCTCAAAATGCCTCCTAGCTGCTTTGTGGAGTTTTCCATGACACTGCCCCATAGGCACGCAAAGCTTTCATGTTCCTGTACTCTTTCTCATTTAGCCATCTAGTGGCTTTCCCTTTTCCCAGGACTCCTCGTCGGATAACCCCATACTCTAATATCAGTCACCTCTGCTGGTTGAGATTATCCCTGGAAGTCTGAGACACAGCCATCACTATATCTCTTTATCCCACATGTGGGCACAGGCCCCATCCTGATTCCTCAGAATACACTAGAGGCCAGGCTGTAACTATTAACAAAGTGTCCCTGAAGTTTAAAGATAATGGAAGAGGAGCATGACCACAGACTAATTGGCAACAACAACACAAGACCTGCTCCATATAAAATCTCAACTTGGGTAGGCACCAGCTTATTATTGCCTACACTAACCAGGTCCATTTGAGGCTTCTCTAGGTCCTGGAGTCAGAGATAAACAAAGACTGCAATTGATTTTCAGAGCAAGGAAGATTCTCATATACTCTTTCTTAAATTCTGTGTAATGGGCTGAATGGTGCTCCCAAAAAAGATATATCTACATCTTAACTCCCCAGAACCTGAGATTATGTAGCAGAAGGTGTGATTATCTTACAGATATTGAGTAGGAACACATCCTGCATTATCTGGATGGACCCTAAATGTAATCACGTGTATTCTTACAAGAGAAAGGCAGAAGAAGTTTTGAGACAGATATACAGAGAAGGAGACACATAAAAGAGGAGGCAATGTTACCACAGAGGCAGAGATTGGAGTGATGTGGCCTCAAACCAAGGCATGCCAATACCACCAGAAGCTGGAAGAGGCAAGGAATGAATCTCCCCCTAGAACCTCTGGAGTGATGGCCCTGCCAACACCTTGATCTCATACTTTTGGCTTCCAGAACTGTGAGAATACATTTCTGTTGTTTTAAGCCACCAAGGTTATAGAAATTTGTTATAGCAGTCCTCAGAAATAAGTACAATCTACCTCTCCAAATTTTTATTCTTTCCCCAAGATTAACCCCTTCTGTTTCAGGAGCAGAACCCAACACACCCTGGATAAGGGTGTGAACTGAGATTATTTGTGAACTGAGATTATTTGTGAACTGAGATTATTTCAATGGGCCCTGAATTGGTGTGGCCAGAGCCCAGCTCATCAGAGTGCTTCCAAATAGCAAAAACTTGGGCATTGTTCCTTTATTTAGAAAACAATAAGATTCTGTATAGGCAATGATCAGCGTTCCTCAGCCTCAACCATGAGTAAGAACCATGTGCTGGGCCACCAGGATTTTGTTGATGCCTACTGTACCTGGCACCTGCAGAGAAACTAAAAGCCAATTTCTGTGAGAGGGTAGAAGACCTGGGACATTTCTAGAATTCTGTCTGCCCTTCTATCCCTCCAAGAGCCAGGGATTAGTATTGTTTTAAATGACATTCACCTCTCATCCCATTCTTTCCATGAGTCCATGCTCCCCAACTTCGCTCAAGCTGTCCCAACCTTTAATTCAGAGGCAGAGAAGATCAGAGATACGAATGTTACACAAAACAAAATGATCTGCTTGCATGTAGAAAAGAAGAAAATTACACAAAACAAAAACAAAGGCCCATGCGTAGATTAATCTCCTCATGAATCTGTGACTAAAAGAGAGTCTGATCTTACTTCTTACAGATCTTATACACAGTGGAAAAAGTGAGGGGAAGTCTTTGCATGCGTGATTGATTACCAAGATAACTGATTAAGAAACATCAGTTTCCTTCATGAAAAACCCAACTCCAGTGTCTCTGACAAGAGACTCAGAAAATAGCTTATCTTTGGTTTATTTCCTCAAGTCTTGGTTTCATAGTCTTATCTGTTGCCACTTTATCGCACATAACCTGGTATTAGCACATAGCATTTCCATACTCACCCTCACTGTTGGTCTAAGGTTTTATATTTTGCAAATCTGAATTGGGAATTCCGTGTTGTATGGGAAAGGGGTTAGGGCAAGTCAGATATAAGTTCAAGTATGGATTTAGCCACTTCTTAGATGTGAGGGCTCAGGAAAGTTACTGTTTATTTACCTTCCCTAATATGCATTTGCTCAATTGACTAAGAAAGAAAACACATTTATATCACAGAACTTCTATGAGAAATAAATACTGGGATATTTGTGAGCCTGCTCTCTCCCATACAGATGCCTACATCATGGTATGAGCATAATACATTGCATTTTACTGTGTACACAAAATAAGAGTTATAGAGGGTGGTAATTATGGGTGATGCTTTTTATAGACCAGGGATTAGCAAACTTTTTCAACAAAGGACCAGATAGGTACTATTTTAAGCTTTGCAGACCATGTGGTCTTTGCCTGATCATTCAACATGGCTCTTGTACTGTGAATGTAGCCAAAGGCAATACTAAATAAATGGAATGTGGAAGTGTTGCTATAAAATTTAGTTTATAAAAATAAATGATATCTCAGTGTATTTAGGCTGCTATAACAAAATACCACAGACTGAGTAGTTTATAAACAACAAACATTTATTTCTCACATTTATTTATGGAAGCTGGAAGTCTGAGATCAAGGTAACTGCATAGTTGTATTCTAGTAAGGGCTTTCTTCATAGTTCATATTTGGCAACTCTTGCTGTATCTTCACATGATGGAAGGGATAAAGGACCTTTCTGGATCTCCTTTTATAAGAGCATGAACACCATTCAAGAAGGCTCTGCTCTCATGACCTAATCACCTCCCAAAGGCCCCACCTTTTAATAGCATTACCTTTGGGGGTTAGGATTCAACTTATAAATTTTGGGGGGACACAAACAGGTGGTATTCTAGATTTGCTATGAGGCATAGTTTGCTGGCCTTAGCTATATACCCTCTCTGATCATGGCAATAAGGGATATTTAGATGGAAAACCTAACTGTCCCATATGATGTCAACCTCAAACATTAAGCAAGACCTTCCTGAATCCCAAGTCCTACTTAATGATTCCTTAACAGAATGTATGTACTCACTACTTAGCTGTTATATACTTACTGGTACTACTTAAAGATAAAATAATTTTACCATTTAATACATAGTTAATTCTCCCATTTGTTACTAAAACCATTTTATTTCAACTTTTCAAGACCTTTGCTTGATTTATTTTTTAAGATTTTATTTATGTATTTGACAGAGAGGGACACAGCGAGAGAGGGAACACAAGCAGGGGGAGTGGGAGAAGGAGAAGGAGGCTTCCCATGGAGCAGGGAGCCCATGACGTGGGGCTCAATCCCAGGACCCTGGGATCATGACCTGAGCCAAAGGCAGATGCTTAATGACTGAGCCATCCAGCACCACTGATTTTTGCTTGATTTTAGTATCCTCACTAATTACAGACATAATATCTGTTTGACATTATCTTTCTAAATGACAGCCTTTTAAAAAATATAAAATATGATAGGTGCCTTGTGAATATTCAAATACTTTTCCAGGGTCAACACACCCTATAATCTTAAGATTCACCTCCCTTTTAGAAAATATGTTTTTAGCAATGACATGAACATGGTAACGTTCATAAATCTTAAATCTCAACTAATTTGTATGCATGCACCTTTATAACCACTCCCCAGAACAAAATCTAGAATATTTCTAGCTCTCCAGAAGGCTCCCTTGTGCCCCTCTCCATCATTCTGACCTGAAAGGTTACATCATTCTTTTACAGATTTTTAAAATTCCAAGGAACCCAGATTACCAAATTCTTTCTTTCCCTTTTATTTTCTAAAAGGACTAGATAAATTGATCAGACATAGTTTTCTCTTATTTGTCTCACCTCCAAATGTTCTGTGCACATTGGATGAACTAACCTCTTCTGCAAAAAACCCACCACCTTACCAGGTGTGCAAACAAGGATCACTCTCTATGGTTGCCAGGGTCATTTTCCTTGGAAAGACTTCTCATGGTTGGAAGACATGTTGGCAGAACTCCAGTTCACAATCCAGCACACATCATCAGCCCAGTGATTTCATGTTGTCTGCCAAGAGCTTCCCAATTTTGCCCTTGAACTACTGTGGCTTCTTAGCAGATATGTTACTGAGAAATTTTTGCAAATTAAATTTTATATCTTCTTAAAATGAAGTATTTGTAACAAAAACTGAGTGTAAATTTTTTAAAAGCAAAGAAACTACAGTTGGAAGGCAGGAATTGAATGGCAAATCTTTATGAAAAATGAGGAAATTTTAAAGTAACTCTTTAAATTCAATATCCTCATATATCCAATTTATTTTTAAGCAAGCTGCACCTATAGTGTGGATGGTAATAAATCATGTGCAGAATCCCCACATATCACTTTAAAAGGGCAGCAGTTTGTGTTGGGAGAAGCATTTGAAATTTTACTCAAAGTGCTGAAATTTAACCACTCTATTAAAGATTTAGAGTTTATTTTTTATTTTTTTTACAATTTATTTTTTTAAGATTTTATTTATTTATTTGAGAGAGAGAGAATGAGAGCTAGAGAGCACGAGAGGGAAGAGGGTCAGAGGGAGAAGCAGACTCCCCGCTGAGCAGGAAGCCCGATGTGGGACTCGATCCCAGGACTCCAGGATCATGACCTGAGTCGAAGGCAGTCGTTCAACCAAATGAGCCACCCAGGCGCCCAGAGATTTAGAATTTAACCAAAAGAGTTAGTGTGGCTAATTACCTGGACAGACAAAAACTGGCCTGTCTGAAAGGAAATTAAAACTAAATGATTTGGACTCCATTTCTGGTCAAGATGGAGTAAAAGGGACCAGATTTATGCTGCCACCTGAAACAACCAAGAAACAGACACTATCTATAAAACGTATTTCAAGAAACTGAGTATCAGTCAATAAAGGACAGTGATCCCCAAGAGATAGGAAAAAAACAAGGTTAGTTCTATGATTGTCCCAGCTAACTGCCTGGAGAGTTTCCAGTCCATGGTGTATGGGAGAGAGAATGTAGGATGAGACCAGTAGACTCTCTGAGTTGAGAAGACAGTGATGAGAGTCTTGGGAGAACAATGTAAATAAAGTTCACTGAACAGAGGACCAGAGAAGGGAGAACTGAATGTAGAGAGGACCCAAGAAATACACAGAAGATTCCACATGAGATTTTAGCTGAGTACTGCTCAGTATGTGTGTGTGAAAAAATATCTAGAGATGAAAGCTACAATGTGTGAGAAGAAAATTACACAGAATGAGATTAATAGCAGATTCGATATGCAGGAAAAAAAAGTAAACGTGGACACATAGCAAGAGATGATGCAAAATGAAACAGAGATAAAAAAGAGAATGATGACAGTAAAGCAGAACATCAGTAAGCTGTGCAACATCCTCAAAGGGCCTCATATATATGTGAGGGAAGTGCTCAGAGGGAGGAGAAAGGGGGAGACAGAAAAAAAACTGTTCAAGTGGTAACACCTGAAAATTCCCCAAGTTTGACAAAGACTGGCAGATCTGAGTAGCTCAAAGAACCCAACCCCAATAAATAAGGGGCAAATGACATCACAGTATAGGATAATCAAATTACTCAAAATCACTGATAAAGAGAAAATGTTAAAGGCAGCCAAAAAAAAATGTTACATACCAAGAGACAAAGATAAGGATGACGTAAATATACCAAAAGGATAACACATCTTGACCAAGTAAGGTTTATCTCAGGAATGCAAGGTTGGTTTAACATCGGAAAATCAATGTATGTCACTATATTAGAAAACTAAGTAAGAAAAGCCATATGCTCATCTCCATAGATGTAGAAGAAAACATTTGACAAAACCCAACATCCATTCCTGATGCAAACTCCCAATGTAGTAAGAATAGAGGGAATGCCCTCAACCTAATAAAGGGCATTTATCCAAAACCTACAGCTAATGTCATAAATATTTAGACTAAATGCTTTTTCCCTTAGATCTGAAAAAAGGCAAGGATATGTGCTCTCATCATTTCTACCTAAAATTGCATTTAGAAAATCTGATGAAATCTTTTTTAAAAATAGCTACTAAAACTAGTAAGTTTACAAAGACTTCAGAATACAAAATCCATATCCAAAAAGGAAGAGCAGGAAGGAGGAATTACCAAGAGACATGGCAAAACTCTTGGAAGTGATGAATGTGTTCATTATCTTGATGCTGGTGCTGGTTTCATGGATTTATACATATGTCAAAACTTAATGAATTTCAATATGTGCAATTTATTGTATGTCAATCATACCTCGACAAAGCTTTTTTTAAAAAAATAAATTATGTTCTCCTGAAATACTTTCCATCTTTTCTTTGGGAATTTTGCCTTCAAGCACACTGCCAAACAACATCTATATGAAACAAGTGATTATACTCCAAATGTACAAACAATATTAAATATTTTTTATAGTTCAGAGAAGCACCAAGGGTAAATTTCTATGAGGAAAATAATCACTTAAACCTACTAAATGAAGAAGTCCTACCTTCTCATTGTGATTGCTCACAAAATGTGTTTGTCTAAGAAAACCCATAAGGATTCACCCAATTCCACCAGCGTACTACATCCCCTGAAATGTTCTTCTTTTTTTTTTAATTTTATTTTTTTATCTGAGAGAGAGAATGAAAGAGAGCAAGAGAGCATGAGAGGGGGTAGGGTCAGAGGGAGAAGCAAACTCCCTGCTCAGCAGGGAGCCCGATGTGGGACTCGATCCCGGGACTCCAGGATCACCTGAGCCGAAGGCAGTGGCTTAACCAACTGAGCCACCCAGGCGCCCCTCCCCTGAAATGTTCTTGTCAATATATTCAACTGCAGAGGATGAGGATTACATGAACTTCTACTATGTGTGTTGTTACATGACTTCTACTTTACATGTTGCTTGAGTTTGGAGTAGGCCAACCTATTTGGTGAGACCCTGAATAATAATATGAATAAACCACTACTCAATGAAAATATGGATTCAAAGGTTCAAAGAATTAGAAGTGTCAACTTACTTCTCTAAACATCTCAGAATTCTATAGAGATATTTCTGGGTTTTGTAATTTCCTAATTCAAATTTTCCATTTTGAATATTTTGAATTCCTCTTAAAATGGTTTTTAAAAACCATTTATTCTATTAAAATATAGGCTGAATATACTGAGATTACCAATGTTTTAATTTACCCTTGTGGGCAACTCATTTTTGTGCAATTCTCTAAATAAAAGCTCTCCTGCTGTCTCAGTTTAATTAAAGTGTTTCCTGAGTTTGCAGAGGCTCCCCATGTATTTGAACTTGTTGTAAATATGTTGTGGAAATGAAAGGTTGCTGTTCTGCACTGACCTTTTGTGACTTCAGGCCCGTGGACAACCACCTACTTAAAAATGTACAAGTAAGTTCAAACCTACAGAACAAGGACACTGTGCTCTATTAAATACGAGTAAGACCCAGGCAAATCGGTTTTGCATACCTTCCTATTGTGAAATCCCAGTTGGCTGTGCAGTAACAAGAGAGTGTATAATATGCTCCATCAGTGTAGAAATACATTATGCAAAATTTTATATGTGTTATATATTTAATGTGGTTCTTATCTATTTTACTTTTAATACTTTTTTCTATTGCAGTCAAACAATGGTTATTTAAGTGAGAAATGGATTGCTGATTAAAACCAGACTATCTGAAATGAAAATTTGATGATGCAAATGGCAAGACCAAGAATGCTCAAGATGAAGCTACAAATCATGTTCTATTAGCACCAGGTGGATTCTTGAGCTGATGCTAATCACACTGAAAACAGTATATTAAAACAAACATATGCAAAAAATGCTCACAAAAGTCACTTGTAAGTAAAAAATAATAAAACTATAACATGGGCAATATGAATTTACTCCCAAACATTGCAGGGAAGGAACCATCATATTTTTAAAACTTTTCTAATTTAAATTTAACCTGACTCGAAGCCATGCCTACGGAGATTTGCCATTTTTCCTATGCTTCTTTGGCTACATTCTATTGCCCTTAGTGCTGATCTCTATTACAGTCTCGGCACAGACACTGAGAAGGAGAAGAGCTGTGACCAAGCTCATCTGCACAGAGTCTTGCCCAAAGCGGACTCCTAGATTTTGCTCCCAGAACTTGAAGCTTCCTGATAATGGTGCAGGCATGTTCTTGGCAGTCTTAGAGGGTCTGCCACCTCAAAGAGCATTGTATGGCAGTGGAATGCAAAGTTCCCACCATGATACCAGCCCCAGCCTTCACCCTCCTTAGCCCAAAGACTCTCATCCTCTAAGACAATCTAGCTCTGGAACCCACAAAAGTCAAACTTTCAAAGACAACTGGTAATTCTCCACTGGAGCCAGAGAAACTCAGACAGTAGGACACCAAGGCTTCCTAGTTGCTACTAGAGCCCAAGTCTCTCATATTTGGTGTGATGCCTGCGTTTGGTGCAGGGGTCTGGAGGGGCTGCAGTGACCAGTATGCAGGGAGGGAATATCTCTAATTCTTTTTCAGATGCCTATGGGAGAAAGCCAGACAATTTGTCCTCCATGTCATTCTGTGATGATAATTATTTGTTATCGTGGCTTACCTTTAGAATTTTTGCAAAATAATCCTATAGCCATTCCTATCAAGTAACAATGTAATTTTTCTTTTTAATTTTATTTATTTATTTGACAGTGAGAAAGACAGAGAGGGAACACAAGCAGGGGGAGCGGGAGAGGGAGGAGCAGGCTCCCAGCCGAGCAGGAAGCCTGATGTGGGGCTCGATCCCAGGACCCTGGGACCATGACCTGAGCCGAAGGCAGACGTTTAACGAATGAGCCACCCAGGCGCCCAAGTAACAATGTAATTTTTATGCAAATAATCTCAGCCTAAAAATAATTATTTTCACTTCATTTACCATAAATCAAACTATTAAACACTGTCAGAAATTTTATGAAAAAAGACCATAAAATAAGCTTATAACTTCATTCAATGTAAATGACTGCTTTTCCATTTTTATACATTTCATGTATTTAAAAATTGTGTACATCTATTTTTTAAATATATGAAAATATATAAAAATTGGAAGGCAAAAACTTAGATAGAACAATATTATATATACACATATATATGTGTACATATGTAGGTAATTTTCTTTGTTGTTTAGTAAATTTAAGGGTTAAGACCAGTGTTTTTGTCATAAATCGTACCTTTTACATTTGGCACACTGTCTCTTTCTGTCCTCTTTTACTGCTTGATCTCTTTTTTGTTTTCTAGTACTGTTTCTGCTCCCATTTTTATAGCCTGTGAATAATGTAAGACTACATTTTGTAAATAAATTTAATCATCTCTGTTTTTCATAGGAGAATTCAACCTGTTCTCATTTTAAGGTAACAATTAGGCTTCATTTTATTCAGTTCACCTTTCTTTACATTTTGTATTTTTTTTAATTTTGCTTTCTCAACTCATAATCCTCGTTTCTTTGGACATTGCAGTGTACTTTCTAATTTCTATAGTGATTATCTTCAAAATGCCAGCAGTCATTATCAAACACATATTTCTCTATTATAAGAAAGCAAGTTACCGGGTGCCTGGGTGGCTCAGTTGGTTAAGCGACTGCCTTCGGCTCAGGTCATGATCCTGGAGTCCCAGGATCGAGTCCCACATCGGGCTCCCTGCTCAGCAAGGAGCCTGCTTCTCCTTCTAACCCTCCCCCCTCTCATGTACTCTCATTCTCACTCTCTCAAATAAATAATAAATCTTTAAAAAAAAAGAAAGCAAGTTACCGCTCATTTCCCCTCCCAAAGAAATTCTCTTCTTGACATTCCAGTAAAATGAGAGTTTTAGACATTTTATTCTTTACAACTTGTTTTAGCAAGGAATATTTCACATATAGCAAAATACCCAGCTTCTCAGTGTATAGAAATTTTACCTACATATGCAGTCTCAGAACCACCAGCAGGTCAAGATATTTCCTTATTTTAGCAGCCCTGAAAGTTCCCTCAGGCCCCTTCTTAATCATACCCACCATATACCTACCAATGCAGCGACCATTCTGATGATTCTTGAACTTTTAATAAAAGGAATTGTATAATGTGTTCCTTTGTGCCTGGCTTTTCTTATTCAGCATAATGTTTTTGAGATTCATAAAAACATCTGTCAGTAAATCATTCTTTTTATTATTGAGTATATTTGATTATATGAATAAACCAAAATTTATTTATCCATCTCCCACTGATGGACATTTGGGTTGTTTCCATTTTGAAGCTAGTATTAATCACACTGTCATGAACATTTGCATACATGGCTTAGGTAGACACATGCCCTCATTTCTCTTGGGCACATATCTAGGCATGGGATTGCTGGGTCATAGAATAAGTGCATGTTTAACTTTATTAAAAAACTGCCAAATACTATGGTTAATAATACTATATGCATATTCGAAAGTACCCAAGAGAGTGTGTATCTGGAAAGTTCTCATCATGAGAAAAAAGAATCTGTAACTATGTATGGTGATGGATGTTAACTGAACTTACTGTGTTCATTATTTTCCAAAATATGCATATACTGAAACATTACATTGTATACCTGAAACTAATATATGCTATGTCAATAATACATCAAAAAAAAAAACCTGTCAAATGATTTTTCCAAAGTAGTTCTACCAATTTGCATTCTGATTAGCAATCTATTAGAATTTCTGTGATTCTTAATCTGTTCCAACACTTGCTATTGGTGGTCTTTTTAATTTTAGGGATCCCCATAGGTTTATAATGATAGCACACTGTATTTTAATTTGAATTTTCCTGATAACAAGTGATAATGAACACCTTTTCACACTCTTATTAGCCATTCATGTATGTTCTTTTATGACATATATTCTACCCTTTTGCCATTTGTAAAAACTAGACTTTCTTACTGGTATTTTAGGAGGATAAAATATTCATAGTATGTACATCTCTAAGAATGAGTAAAAAAGATACAGAGAAACTCATTTAAAATCAGTAATAAAATGATTACATACAAAACAAAAAGAGGCAAAATATTTGAACATGTAATTTAGAGAAGTAGAAATCTGAATAACCAATAAACATGAAAAGATGTTCCACCTCATTGAAAAGTTAGGAAATGCAAACATTAGGAAATGCAAAATAAAACATTAATGAACCATCAGGAACTTTAATCAATTGTGCAAAAGACAAAACTGTGGCATAACTGAGGGTTAGTGAAGATAGCAAAAATTGGGAACCTTTATAAACTAGAACCACACTGCCTTGAAAATCCACTGGACAGTATCTAGAAAATGTGAAATTGCACAGCACTAATATTTAACCATTTTGCTTTATGGTCTATTTACATTAGTAGACATGTAGAAAAGTGCTCAGTGTGGCCTTGTTTATATAGCAAAAATTGGGAAAAACAGGAATAACCAACAATAGAGAAAGGCACATAGAATTGTTCTAGAGCACTTGAATAAATTATATATAGATATGTTTCACATGGACAGACCACGGGAACATGACTTTGAATTAAAACAAGGGATATATTATCACTTACAGAGTGCTTTTTAAAAAATGATAAATTATACAGTGAGTAATTTTTTTAAAAGAATATATATAAATTGTACTAAAAATCTCGTGTTTACACTGGCAACATCAGCATTTCCTGGGAACATGTTAGAAATATAAATTTGAATGGTGGGATAAAAGATGGCCACAGAGTAGGGGACCTTATTCCAATCAGTCCCCAGAATTGAGCTGGGTATCTACCAGACCACTCTGAACACCCATGAAATCAGCCTGAGATGTAAGAAGATAGATCTCTACAAACAGAGTATTGCAGGCAGTTAGTTTCTAGGTACAAAGCGGGGAGCCATGATTCCAAGAGCAGATATCAGAGGATAAACGGCAGGGGGAGGGAGCCAGCCGTGGGGATCCTACACCATTGGTGAGCGACAGCCTTCTGTGCTGGGAACCGGGTACAGACTCGCAGACCAGTAGGGGCGGGGAAAGGACTATAGGGCAGCCCGCCTGACGGAAACCCAGAGCGGCGAGGTTGCGCGTGCAAACGGGAGGTGGCTGATGGTTTTAGAAGCACAAAGAGTAGAGACGTGCCCCGACCTGTAGGCAAGGACTGGGAGCTCTGTGGAGGGGCACACAACCCAAAAGACAGCAGTTCATAGCAGCACAAACAAAAACGGAGATAGTGTGGCCTGGTGAGCTCACTGAAGAACAGACTGCGATCTCTCTGCTCTGAAGCAGAGGGTTGAAAATGATCTCTTCAGCTCTGACCCTTGAAGAGACGTGGAAAGCTGCCAGGGAAAGCCGTCAGAGAACAAAAGCCCCCCAAAAAATGGTTTTAACTGAGCCTATCCCCTGCCACAGGGGGCAGGGCAACTCTGCCCAAACAGAGTTGCCTGAGTAACAACGTGGTAGGCCCCTCTCCCAGAAGACAATTTGGGAAAACAAGAGGCCAGCAATCCTAAGGTCCGTAGAAAACAGGTGCATCTTGCTTGGGTTGTGGTCAATAATTTGGACTCTGTACATTCCCTCAACCACCCCTCAACAGAATGACTAAGAGGAAGAACCCCAAAATAGGAAAGACTCAGAGACTATGACTTATGCCACAGATTTACAAATGGATTCAGTTATAATCAAGATGTCAGAGATGGAATTCAGGCTAGCAATTGTGAAGACAACAGCTAGAATGGAGAAATCAATTAATGGAACATAGTCTCTAAAGGCAGAAATGAAAGCTGAATTGGCAGAACTTAAAAACGCTATCAATGGGGGGGTGGAGCAAGATGGCGGAGGAGTAGGAGACCTAGATTTCATCTGGTCTCAGGAATTCAGCTGAATAGGGATCAAACCATTCTGAACACCTACGAACTCAACAGGAGATCAAAGAGGAGAGTAGCAACAACTCTCTGAACAGAGAAGCGACCACTTTCTGGAAGGTAGGACGTGCGGAGAAGTGAATCCGAGGCGATATTCGGAAGGATAGACGGCGGGGGAGGGGCCTCTGCTGGCCGCTTCTGGGAAGTGATAGAGTCGCGGAGCACAAAATCGGAACTGTTAGAAGTCGGCTCCGCTGAGGGATGTCGCTGCAGTGGCTAAGCAGGGGGCAGAATCCTCCCGGGACAGTGTGGTCTCAGGACCCTTGGGGTCACAGAAAGACAGGGGGAGCCTGAGTACGCCAGAGCTCCCAGGTATCGGAGCGGGGAAGCTGGCTGCAGAGACGGAGCTGAGGCACAGGCTCTCAGCTCGGGGTTGCCATAAACTGTGATCCGCGGCCCAGTCGGGCCACTGCTCCTCCAGCAGGGACCCAACAAGTGGCAGATCCAGGGAGACTCCCCTTCCTTCCCAGGGAGGAGCGGTGCGGGAACGCACCACAGGGATCTGGAGGGTTTGGAGACTCCGCGCGGGGTCGGGTGCCAGAGATAGCAACGTTCAGTCACAGGCCGGGTGAGCACGGAGAGCAGCCGGAGACCGGGGACAAGGGAGTGACTGCTTTTCTCTGTGGGCGCACTGAGGAGCGGGACCCCGAGTTCTCAGCTCCTCCGGGTGGAGATTGGGAGGCCACCATTTTTGCCCTGGTCCTCCAAGGCTGTACGGAGAGCTTGCAGGGAACAAAAGCTCCTGAGATCAAACCCGAGCAGCTTGCTTAGCCCCGACGGACAAGGGCGGGGCAATTCAGCCTCCGGCAAAGACATTTGGAAACCACAGCAACAGGCCCCTCCCCCAGAGGTTCAGCACGAACAGCCAGCAAGCCAAGACCAAGTTAACCGATCAAGGAGAACGGGAGAACTCCAGCGCTAGGGAAATACTGCACATAGAATTCATGGCTTTTTTTTACCATGATCCATTAGTTCATCAAAGTTAATTTTTGTTAACTGTTTTTTTTTCTTTTTCCCTTTTTCAACCAACATCTTATCAAATCTCTTTTTAAAAAAAAAAAACATTTTTTATTTTTCATTTTTAGAGTCATATTTTATCCCTTCATAGTAGTTACCCTTATTTTTGGCATATATATATAAGTTGTTCTCTCTTTAAAATTTTGAGATACAGTTTCTTCTAACAGATCAAAATATATACCCTAAATCACTAGTGTATGGCTCTGTTCTATGTCTCCTGCCTGATCACATTCTCTCCCTTTTTTTTTCAATCTTCTTTCTTTTTTCAAACAACTTCTTATCTGATCAAGTCCTTTTATAAAATCTTTTATAATTTTTATCTTTACATTCATCTTCTATCCCTTCATTGTATCAACCCTTCTTTTGTACATATATGTCTTCCTTTAAAATTTTAGGAGGCACTTTTTTTCTAACAGACCAAAATACGCCCAAAATCTAGTGTATGGCACTGATCTATGCACTAGCCTGATCATATTTGATCACATTCTGCTTTTTTTGTATTGTTCTGTTTTTGTTTTTATCTTTTTTTTCTTTTATTTTTCTTCTCTTTCTTTTTTCCTTCCTTCCCTTTCTTTTCCCCTGGTTTCAGGTCTTTTCTGATTTGTATACAGTATATTTGTTGGGGACGTTGTAAACCTGTTACCATTTTGTTCTCTCATTCATCTGTTCTCCTCTGGACAAAATGACAAGATGAAAAAAATCACCTCAGCAAAAAGAACAAGAGGTAGTACCGTCAGCCAGGGACCTACTCAATACGGACATTAGTACGATGTCGGACCTAGAGTTCAGAATCATGACTTTAAAGATACTAGCTGGGCTTGAAAAAAGCGTGGAAGTTATTAGAGAAACCCTTTCTGGATAAATAAAAGAACTAAAATCTAACCAAGTCGAAATCAAAAAGGCTATTGATGAGGTGCAATCAAAAATGGGGGCACTAACTGCTAGGATAAATGAGGCAGAAGAGAGAATCAGAGATATAGAAGACCAAATGATGGAAAATAAAGAGGCTGAGAAAAAGAGGAAGAAACAACTACAGGATCACGAGGGCAGAATTCGAGAGATAAGTGATACGATAAGACGAAACAACATTAGAATATTTGGGATCCCAGAAGAAGAAGAAAGAGAGAGAGGGGCAGAAGGTTTATTGGAGCAAATAATAGCAGAGAACTTCCCTAATGTGAGGAAGGAAACAGGCATGAAAATCCAGGAGGCACAGAGAACCCCTCTCAAAATCAATAATAATAGGTCAACAACCCGACATCTAATAGTAAAACTTACGAGTCTCAGAGACAAAGAGAAAATCCTGAAAGCAGCTCGGGAGAAGAGATATGTAACCTACAATGGTAAAAATATTAGATTGGCAACAGACCTATCCACAGAGACCTGGCAGGCCAGAAAGGACTAGCAAGATATCTTCAGAGCACTAAACAAGAAAAATATGCAGTCAAGAACACTATATCCAGCTAGCCTGTCATTGAAAATAGAAGGAGAGATAAAAAGCTTCCAGAACAAACAAAAACTAAAGGAATTTGCAAACACGAAACCAGCCCTCCAAGAAATATTGAAAGGGGTCCTCTAAGCAAAGAGAGAGCCTAAAAGCAGCAAAGATCAGAAAGGAACACAGAAAACATACAGTAACAGTCACCTTACAGGCAATACAATGGCATTAAATTCATACATTTCAATAGTTACCCTGAATGTAAATGGGCTAAATGCCACAATCAAAAGACACAGGCTATCAGATGGGATTAAAAAACAAGACCCATCAATATGCTGTCTGCAAGAGACTCATTTTAGACCCCAAAGCACCCCCAGATTGAAAGTGAGGGGGTGGAAAACCATTTACCATGCTAATGGACACCAAAAGAAAGCTGGGGTGGCAATCTTTATATCAGACAAATTAGATTTTAAAACAAAGACTGTAATAAGAGATGAGGAAGGAAACTATATCCTACTTAAAGGGTCTATCCAACAAAAAGATCTAACAATTGTAAATATCTATGCCCCGAACATGGGAGCAGCCAATTATATAAGACAATTAATAACAAAAGCAAAGAAACACATTGACAACAATACAATAATAGTGGGGGACTTTAACACCCCCCTGACTGAAATGGACAGATCATCTAAGCAAAAGATCAACAAGGAAATAAAGACTTCAAATGACACACTGGACCAAATGGACTTCACAGACATATTCAGAACATTCCATCCCAAAGCAACAGAAGACACATTCTTCTCTAGTGCCCATGGAACATTCTCCAGAATTGATCACATCCTAAGTCACAAATCAGGTCTCAACCAGTACCAAAAGATTGGGATCATTCCCTGCATATTTTCAGACCACAATGCTTTGAAACTAGAACTCAATCACAAGAGGAAAGTCGGAAAGAACTCAAATACATGGAGGCTAAAGAGCATCCTACTAAAGAATGAATGGGTCAACCAGGAAATTAAAGAAGAATTAAAAAAAATCATGGAAACCAATGAAAATGAAAACACAACTGTCCAAAATCTTGTGATACAGCAAAGGCAGTCCTGAAAGGAAAGTATATAGCAATACAAGCCTTTCTCAAGACACAAGAAAGGTCTCAAATACACAACCTAACCCTACACCTAAAGGAGCTGGAGAAAGAACAGCAAATAAAGCCTAAACCCAGCAGGAGAAGAGAAATAATAAAGATCAGAGCAGAAATCAATGAAATAGAAACCAAAAGAACAGTAGAACAGATCAACAAAACTAGGAGCTGGTTCTTTGAAAGAATTAACAAGATTGATAAAACCCTGGCCAGACTGATCAAAAAGAAAAGAGAAATGACCCAAATCAACAAAATCATGAATGAAAGAGGAGAGATCACAACCAACACCAAAGAAATACAAACAATTATAAGAACATATTATGAGCAACTCTAGGCCAGCAAATTAGATAACCTGGAAGAAATGGGTGCATTCCTAGAGATGTATCAACTACCAAAACTGAACCAGGAAGAAATAGAAAACCTGAACAGACCTATAACCACTAAGGAAATTGAAGCAGTCATCAAAAATCTCCCAAGAAAGAAAAGCCCAGGGCCAGATGGCTTCCCAGGGGAATTCTATCAGACATTTCAAGGAGAATTAATACCTATTCTTCTGAAACTGTTCCAAAAAATAGAAATGGAAGGAAAACTTCCAAATTCATTTTATGAGGCCACCATTACCTTGATCCCAAAACCAGACAAAGACTCCATCAAAAAGGAGAATTACCGACCAATATCCTTGATGAACATGGATGCAAAAATTCTCACCAAAATACTAGCCATTAGGATCCAACAGTACATTAAAAGGATTATTCACCACGACCAAGTGGGATTTATCCCTGTGCTGCAAGGCTGGTTCAACATCCGCAAATCAACCAACGTGATACAACACATTAACAAAAGAAAGAACAAGAATCATATGATCCTCTCAATAGATGCAGAAAAAGCATTTGACAAAGTTCCGCATCCTTTCTTGATCAAAACTCTTCAGAGTATAGGGATAGAGGGTACATACCTCAATATCATAAAAGCCATCTATGAAAAACGTACAGCAAATATCATTCTCAATGGGGAAAAGCTGAGAGCTTTTCCCCTAAGGGCAGGAACGCGGCAGGGATGTCCTCTCTCACCACTGCTATTTAACATAGTATTAGAAGTCCCAGCCACAGCAATCAGACAACAAAAAGAAATCAAAGGCATGCAAATCGGCAAAGAGGAAGTCAAACTCTCACTCTTTGCAGATGATATGATACTGTCTGTGGAAAACCCAAAAGACTCCACCCCAAAACTGCTAGAACTCATACAGGAATTCAGTAAAGTAGCAGGATATAAAATCAATGCACAGAAATCAGTGGCATTCCTATACACCAACAACAAGACAGGAGAGAGACAAATCGAGGAGTCGATCCCATTCACAATTGCACCCAAAACCATAAGATACCTAGGAATAAATGTAACCAAAGAGGCAAAGGATCTGTACTCAGAAAACTATAAAATACTCAGGAAAGAAACTGAAGAAGGCACAAAGAAATGGAAAAACGTTCCATGCTCATGGATTGGGAGAACCAACATTGTGAAGATGTCAATGCTACCTAGAGCAATCTACACATTCAATGCAATCCCCATCAAAATACCATCCACTTTTTTCAAAGAAGTGGAACAAATAATCCTAAAATTTGTATGGAACCAGAAGAGACCCAGAATAGCCAGAGGAATACTGAAAAAGAAAAGCAAAGCTGGCGGCATCACAATTCCGGACTTCCAGCTCTATTACAAAGCTGTCATCATCAAGACAGTATGGTACTGGCACAAAAACAGACACATAGATCAATGGAACAGAATCGAGAGCCCAGAAATAGACCCTCAACTCTATGGTCAACTTATCTTTGACAAAGCAGGAAAGAATGTCCAATGGCAAAAAGACAGTCTCTTCAACAAATGGTGTTGGGAAAATTGGACAGCCACATGCAGAAGAATGAAACTGGACCATTTCCTTACACCACACACAAAAATAGACTCCAAATGGTTGAAAGACCTAAACGTGAGACAGGAGTCCATCCAAATCCTAAAGGAGAACACAGGTAGCAACCTTTTCAACCTTAGCCGCAGCAACTTCTTCCTAGAAACATCGCCAAAGGCACGGGAAGCCAGGGCAAAAATGAACTATTGGGATTTCATCAAGATAAAAAGCTTTTGCACAGCAAAAGAAACAGTCCACAAAACCAAAAGACAACCAACAGAATGGGAGAAAATATTTGCAAATGACATATCAGATAAAGGGCTAGTATCCAAAATCTATAAAGAACTTATCAAACTCAACACCCAAAGAACAAATAATCCAATCAAGAAATGGGCAGAAGACATGAACAGACATTTCTCCAAAGAAGACATCCAAATGGCCCACAGGCATATGAAAAAGTGCTCAACATTGCTCGGCATCAGGGAAATCCAAATCAAAACCTCAATGAGATACCACCTCACACCCGTCAGAATGGTTAAAATTAACAAGTCAGGGAACGACAGATGTTGGTGGGGATGTGGAGAAAGGGGAACCCTCCTACACTGTTGGTGGGAATGCAAGCTGGTGCAACTCCTCCGGAAAACAGTATGGAGGTTCCTCAAACAGTTGAAATTAGAGCTACCGTTCGATCCAGCAATTGCACTACTGGGTATTTACCACAAAGACACAAATGTAGGGACCCGAAGGGGTACGTGTACCCCAATGTTTATAGCGGCAATGTCCACCATAGCCAAACTGTGGAAAGAGCCAAGATGCCCATCGACAGATGAATGGATAAAGAAGATGTGGTATATATACACAATGGAATATTATGCAGCCATCAAAAGGAATGAGATCTTGCCATTTGCAACGATGTGGATGGAACTGGAGGGTGTTATGCTGAGTGAAATAAGTCAATCAGAGAAAGACATGTATCACATGACCTCACTGATATGAGGAATTCTTAATCTCAGGAAAGAAACTGAGTGTTACTGGAGTGGTTGGGGGTGGGAGGGATGGGGTGGCTGGGGTGATAGACATTGGGGAGGGTATGTGCTACGGTGAGCGCTGTGAATTGTGCAAGACTGTTGAATCACAGTTCTGTACTTCTGAAACAAATAACGCAACATATTTTAAGAAAAAAGAAAAAGAAGAAGATAACAGGAGAGGAAGAAAAGGGGAGTATGTCAGAGGGGGAGACGAACCAGGAGAGATGATGGACTCTGAAAAACAAACTGAGGGTTCTAGAGGGGAGGGGGGTAGGGGGATGGGTTAGCCTGGTGATGGGTATTGAGGAGGGCACGTTCTGCATGGAGCACTGGGTGTTATGAACAAACAATGAATCATGGAACACTGCACCAAAAACTAATGATGTAATATATGGTGATTAACATAACAATAAAAAAATTTAAAAAAAAAGAAGAACTTATCAAACTCAACACCCAAAGAACAAATAATCCAATCAAGAAATGGGCAGAAAACATGAACAGACATTTTTCCAAAGAAGACATCCAAATGGCCAACAGGCACATGAAAAAGTGCTCAACATCACTCGGCATCAGGGAAATCCAAATCAAAACCTCATGAGATACCACCTCACACAAGTCAGAATGGCTAAAATTAACAAGTCAGGGAATGATAGATGTTGGCAGGGATGTGGAGAAAAGGGAACCCTCCTACACTTGGTGGGAATGCAAGCTGGTGCAACCACTCTGGAAAACAATATGGAGGTTCCTCAAACAGTTGAAATTAGAGCTACCATCCGATCCAGCAATTGCACTACTGGGTATTTACCCCAAAGATACAAATGTAGGGACCCGAAGGGGTACGTGCACCCCAATGTTTATGGCAGCAATGTCCACAATAGCCAAACTGTGGAAAGAGCCAAGATGTCCATCGACAGATGAATGGATAAAGAAGAGGTGGTATATATACACAATGGAATATTATGCAGCCATCAAAAGGAATGAGATCTTGCCATTTGCAACAACGTGGATGGAACTGGAGGGTGTTATGCTTAGTGAAATAAGTCAATCAGAGAAAGACATGTATCATATGACCTCACTGATATGAGGAATTCTTAATCTCAGGAACAAACTGAGGGTTGCTGGAGTGGTCGGGGGTGGGAGGGATGGGGTGGCTAGATGATAGACATTGGGGAGGGTATGTGCTACGGTGAGCGCTGTGAATTGTGCAAGACTGTTGAATCACAGATCTGTACTTCTGAAACAAATAACGCAACATATTTTAAGAAAAAAGAAAAAGAAGAAGATAGCAGGAGAGGAAGAATGAAGGGGAGTAAGTCAGAGGGGGAGACGAACCAGGAGAGATGATGGACTCTGAAAAACCAACTGAGGGTTCTAGAGGGGAGGAGGGTAGGGGGATGGGTTAGCCTGGTGATGGGTATTAAAGAGGGCACATTCTGCATGGAGCACTGGGTGTTATGAACAAACAATGAATCATGGAACACTACACCAAAACAAATTATGTAATATATGGTGATTAACATAACGATAAAAACCTTAAAAAAAAGTAGAGTGGGACACTTAAGTGACTGAGCCACCCAGGCGCCCCTGAAATTCAGATTTCAATGCCCACGAATAAAGTTTTACTGGAACCCAGCCACAACCATCTGCTGGCACATTGTCTCTGGCTGGTTTTAGGCTTCAAATGCAGAGTTGAGTATTTGCAGGGGAGACTGTTTCACATCTGTACAGTTTGTCAACCCCTGTGCTAAAGCAGCGCCCGGTGTCACCAAGGGCAGGGACAATGTGAAGAAGTGAGTGGAAAACTTAAATAAATGAGGACACTGAAAAAAAAAAAAAAACGCTATCAATGAAATCCAATATAATCTAGATAATCTAACAGCTAGGGTAATTGAGGCAGAAGAACAAATTAGTGACCTAGAAGACCAATTAATAGATAAAAAGGGAAAAGAGGAGGCCAGGGAAATACCAACTCAGAAATCATGAAAATAGAATCAAAGAAATAAGTGACACCATGAAACGTTCCAATGTCAGAATAATTGGAATTCCGGAGGGGGTGGAGAGAGAGGACTAGAAGATATATTTCAGCAAATTGTAGCTGAGAACTTCCCTAATCTAGAGAATGAAATAAACATTCGTGTCCTAGAGGCACAGAGGACCCCTCCCAAGATCAAGGAAAATAGGCCAACACCACAGCATATAATAGTAAAACTCGCAAATCTTAGAACCAAGGAAACCATCTCAAGGGCAGTTAGGGGGAAGAGATTCCTTACATACAGAGGGAGGAACATCAGAATAATGTCAGACCTATCCACAGAGACCTGGCAAGCCAGAAAGAGCTGGCAAGACATATTCAGGGTACTAAACGAGAATAACGTGCAGCCAAGAATACTTTATCTGGCAAGGCTGTCATTAAGAATGGATAGAGAGATGCAGAGCTTCAAAGACTAGCAGAAACTGAAAGAAGATGTGACCACTAAGCTGGTCCTGCAAGAAATATCAAGGGGAGTTCTATAAAAGGAGAAAGACTCCCAAGAGTGATATACAACAGAAATTTACAGGGACAATCTATAAAAACAACGTCTTCACAGGCAACATTACAACAATTTATATTGTTCCATAATCACTCTCAAATTGAATGGACTAAATGCTCCCATATAATGGCAGAGGGTTGCAGATTGGATAAAAAGACAGGACCCATCTATATGCTGTCTACAAGAGACTCATTCTGAACCTAAAGATACATCCAGACTGAAAGTGAAGGGATGGAGATCCATCTTCCATGCCAATGGACCTCAAAAGAAAGCTGGGGTAGCAATTCTTATATCAGACAAATTAGATTTTAAACTAAAGACTGACACAGTATTTAGACTTTTAGAGACACAGAAGGACACTATATCATTCTTAAAGGGTCTATCCAACAAGAAGGTCTGACCATTGTAAATATCTACTCCCCCTGCAACATGGGAGCAGCCATCTACATAAGCCAACTGTAAAACCAAAATAAAGAGTCATATTGAAAACAATACATTAATTGTAGGAGACCTCAATACTCCACTCTCAGCAATAGACAGATCATCTAAGCAGAAAATCAACAAAGAAACAAGACCTTTGAATGACACACTAAAGCAGGTGGACCTCATA
Organism: Eumetopias jubatus; assembly: GCF_037043125.1. Classification (NCBI taxonomy): domain Eukaryota; kingdom Metazoa; phylum Chordata; class Mammalia; order Carnivora; family Otariidae; genus Eumetopias; species Eumetopias jubatus. The sequence goes on from NW_028274815.1 coordinate 102,847,407, forward strand.
GATATATACAGAACATTGCACCCTAAAACAACAGAGTACTCATTCTTCTCAAGTGCACATAGAACTTTCTCCAGAATAGACCTCATACTGGGTCAAAAATCAGGTCTCAACCGATACCAAAAGATTGAGATTATTCCTTGCATATTCTTAGACCATAATGCTTTAAAACTGGAACTCGATCACAAGAAAAATTTTAGAAGAAATTCAAATACTTGGAAGCTAAAGGCCACTCTGCTCAAGAATGTTTGGGTCAACAAGGAAATCAAAGAACTTCAACATTTCATGGAAACCAATGAGAATGAAAACACATCAGTACAAAACCTATGGGATACACTGCAAAGGCGGTCCTAAGGGGGAAATACATCGCCATCCAAGCCTCACTCAAGAAAATAGAAAAATCCCGAATTCACCAACTTTACACCTTAAAGAACTAGAGAAAAAGCAACAAACAATGCCTAAGCCACGCACTAAAAGAGAAATAATTAAGATTAGAGCAGAGATCAATGAATTAGAAACCAGAAACACAGTAGATCAGATCAATGAAACTAGAAGCTGGTTCTTTGAAAGAATTAGTAAGATTGATAAACCACTGGCCAGACTTATCCAAAAGAAAAGAGAAAGGACCCAAATTAATAAAATTATGAATGAAGGAGGAGAGATCATGACTAACACCAAGGAAATAGAAACAATTATTAGAAATTATTATCAACAACCAAATGCCAATAAGCTGAGCAACCTGGATGAAATGGATGCCTTGCTGGAAACCTATAAACTCCCAAGACTGAAACAGGAAGAAATTGACAACTTGAATAGGCCAATAACCAGTAAGAGATTGAAACAGTGATCAAAAACCTCCCAAAAAACAAGAGTCCAGGGCCTGACGGATTCTCTAGGGAATTCTACCAAACATTCAAAGAAGAAATAATACCTATTCTCCTGAAGCTGTTTCAAAAAATAGAAATAGAAGGAAAGCTTCCAGACTCATTCTATGAGGCCAGCATTACCTTAATCCCCAAACCAGGCAAAGACCCCACCAAAAAGGAGAATTTCAGACTGATATCCCTGATGGATATGGATTGCAAAATCCTCAACAAAATCCTAGCTGATAGGATCCAACAATACATTAAAAGGATTATCCCATGACCAAGTGGGATTTATCCCCGGGATGCAAGGGTGGTTCAACAACTGCAAAGCAATCAATGTGAAAGAACACATTAATAAGAGGAGAGAGAAGAACCATATGGTCCTCTCAATTGATGCAGAAAAAGCATTTGACAAAATACAGCATCCTTTCCTGATTAAAACTCTTTAGAGTACAGGGATAGAGGGGACATTCCTCAAGTTTATAAAATCCTTCTATGAAACACCCACAGAGAATATCATCCTCAATGGGGAAAAGCTGAGAGCCTTTCCCTTAAGATCAGGAACATGACAAGGATGCCTACTCTCGCCACTATTGTTCAACATAGTACTAGAAGTCCTAGCAACAGAAATCAGACAACAAACAGAAATAAAATGTATTCAAATTGGCAAAGAAGAAGTCAAACTCTCTCTCTTCACAGATGACATGATACTTTATGTGGAAAATCCAAAAGACTCCACCCCCAAATTACTAGAACTCATACCACAATTCAGTAATGTGTCAGGATGCAAAATCCATGCACAGAAATCAGTTGCTTTCTTATACACTAATGATGCATCTGTAGAAAGAGAAATTAGAGAAACGATTCCATTTACAATAGCACCAAAAACCATAAGATACCTCGGAATAAACCTAACCAAAGAGATAAAGGATCTATACTCTAGGAACTACAGAACACTCATGAAAGAAATTGAAGAAGACACAAAAAGATGGAAAAACATTCCATGCTCATGGATCGGAAGAATAAACATTGTTAAAATGTCTATGCTACCCAGAGTAATCTATACCTTCAATGCCATCCCGATCAAAATTCCAATGACATTTTTCAAAATGCTTGAACAAACAATCCCAAAATTTGTATGGAATCAGAAAAGACCCCGAATTGCCAAGGAAATGTTGAAAAAGAAAAACAAAGCTGGGGGCATCACGTTGCCTGATTTTAAGCTATATTACAAAGCAGTGATTACCAAGACAGCATGGTACTGGCACAAAAACAGACATATAGACCAATGGAACAGAATAGAGAGCCCAGATATGGACCCTCAACTCTATGGTCAAATACTCTTCGACAAAGCAGGAAAAAATATGCAATGGAAAAAAGACAGTCTCTTCAGTAAATGGTGCTGGGAAAATTGGACAGCCACATCCAGAAGAATGAAATTCAAACATTCTCTAACACCATACACAAAGATAAACTCAAAATGGATGAAAGACCTCAATGTGAGACAGGAATCCATCAAAATCCTAGAGGAGAACATAGGCAGTAACCTCTTCGACATCAGCCACAGCAACTTCTTTCAAGATACATTTCCAAAAGCTAGTGAAAAAAAATAAAAATGAACTTTTGGGACTTCATCAAGATAAAAAGCTTCTGCACAGCAAAGGAAACAGTCAAGAAAACAAAGAGGCAACCCTCAGAATGGGAGAAGATATTTGCAAATGATACTACAGACAAAGCAATGATTTCTAAGATCTATAAAGAACCTCTCCAATTCAACCCCCAAAATCAAATAATCAAGTTATAAAATGGGCAGAAGACATGAACAGACACTTCTCCAAAAAAGACATACAAATGGTTAACAGACACATGAAAAAATATTCATCATCATTAGCCATCAGGGAAATTCAAATCAAAACCATACTGAGATACCACCTTACACCAGTTAGAATGGCAAAAATTGACAAGGCAAGAAACAACAAATGTTGGAGAGGTTGTGGAGAAAGGGGATCCCTCTTACAGTGTTGGTGGGAATGCAAGCTGGTGCAGCCACTTTGGAAAACAGTGTGGAGATTCTTCAGAAAATTAAAAATAGAGCTATGCTATGACCCAGCAATTGCACTCCTGGGTATTTACCCCCAAAGACACAGATGTAGTGAAAAGAAGGGCCATATGCACCCCAATGTTCATAACAGCAATGTCCACAATAGCCAAATTGTGGAAAGAGCCGAGATGCCTTTCAACAGATGAATGGATAAAGAAGATGTGGTCCATATATACAATGGAATATTACTCAGCCATCACAAAGGATGAATACCCAACTTCTACATCAGCATGGATGGGACTGGAAGAGATTATGCCAAGTGAAATAAGTCAAGCAGAGAAAGTCAATTATCATATGGTTTCACTTATTTGTGGAACATCACGAATAGCATGGAGGACATTGGGAGAAGGAAGGGAAAAATGAAGGGGGGACATTGGAGGGAGAGATGAACCATGAGAGACTATGCATTCTGAGAAACAATGTGAGGGTTCTAGAGGGGAGGGGGTGGGGGATGTGTTAGCCTGGTGATGAGTATTAAAGAGGGCACATACTGAATGGAGCACTGGGTGTTATACGCAAACAATGAATCATGGATCACTACATCAAAAACTAATAATGTTGTGTATGGTGACTAACATAACATAATAAAATTAAATTTAAAAAAAAAGAAATATTAATTCTTAGGGCACCTGGCTGGCTCAATCTGGTGGAGCATGCAACTCTTATTCTCATGGTTGTGGGCTCAAGCCCCACATTGGGTGTGGTGATTACTTAACATTAGAAATGTAAATTTTGGGGCCCAACCTGAGAACTACTGATTCAGTATCTCTTGGGGGTGGGGCACAGCAATCTGTTTTAACAAGCCCAAAGTAGATTCTGATACCCTTAAAGCTTGGGAAATATATATTATAGACCTATGTTTTATATAGATATGTATTTGCTAAAAATATAGTAAAGATGGCTGGAAGAAATCAAAGAAATTTCCTGACAGTGGCTGCCTTTGGAGTTGGCTCAAATATCTGTAATGTCATGTCCATAACTATAAAAATAAATCTGCAGCAAGAAGGATAAAATATTAATATCTGTTCATTCTTAGTGGAGGGTATGAGGGTCTTTGTTAAATTATTCTGCATCCTTCTGAATTTTTTGAACTTTTCAAAATGAAAAAGGAGCTACAGAGAACATGGTGTAAATGGTTACTGAATAGTACAGGGATTTCTTGCATTGACCAAAAACATCTTAGTTCTTTCTCAAGTCTTCAAGTTAAATTAAGAATATTTCAAGATTGCCAGACAAGCTCCTTAAAAACAAAAGAACAGAATCCATCATTTTGTAATCATTAACAATTGTTAAATTTACTGAATCAAACTTTTCATGATTTTGCAGCTCAAAACAATGTAGAGAAATAAATCAGAAAGCAGAGTGGATATTAAGTTGTAACTGGCATCTATAACCTCTGTTTTAGCTCTTTAATTTGAAAGGAACATTGATATCATTGATGTTGGAAAGTTAAAAGTTGCAATTAGAAAATATACTTATTTGAAACAAAACTTGTTACTTGTAATCGTTTATGTATTGGGATTGTGTAAGATTACATATAAATAAGGCATCTCATTGTTTTACAATCTTCCTCCTAGCAGGGTCACCCTTCCACCCCCACATATAGACACAGTGTACTCAGTACCTCCAGATTTCCCAGCTACTCTTACCTGGGAATTTTCAAATCTCACAATTCAGATCTTAGGATGTCTCCCTTAATGTGATCTTCTGCTACATGATGTTTCTGAAAAAAAAGAAAAGCTACTTCCTTTCACTTAGAATATATTTGCCCAAATAACTAAGCTTAGGATGAAACCTACTTGACTCATCAGTACTGAAGGCTAAGCCCATTCAGTCAGGTTACTCTTGGTTCTCTTTCATTCAACCATGACTGTCTCTGCATAGCACAAAAGAAGAATAAAAACAGCTCTTGACCACAAAGGCTTAAATTTCAGTTAAGGTTATAAGAAGTATCCATTTGCAGCATTGTGCAGAAAAACAAAACCATAAAATAGCATTTTACATGGCAACCATAAAGTGCTAAATCATTTGGGAGGACACTGAACAGAGAAGGAATTTTAAGAGAAGTCAGGCTATGGTGGAAGGTACTTGCAGGAAGGTTTTGTGAAAGAAATGAGGCTTAAAAGTTAGACAGCATTGAAAAAAACTGGGCAATAGAAATTGTGTGGAAAGCAGGAGAACAGCATGGCCAAGGGATGAAGGCTGTAAGGTCAGCAGGGGCCAATAAATAGTAAAGATCGTTAAGGTGTGTGAGAGAAAGTGGACTATAGTTATGGAGCTCTGAGAAATTTAAGAGGTGCACAGGCTTGATATACAGAACATCCTGTGTTCCCTGAATAATAAAGTCTTCATTTATAAATGTACTTAACTCACATCACAAACCATCTGGGAAATCATGCAGAAAAATAAGATCCTTCCCTACTTATTATCATCATCATGAACTAGTATTAATATTTTATTGCCTGTCTTTTATTTCAAAATATCTGTTTCCTTCTCATTTTTTTAAACATATAAAAATAATGTATCCTTATTCTAGGACATTCTCAAAAATGGCCAAAAAATGTGAGACATATCAGTTAATATTTATGAAGCACCAGCCTTTACTTTTTTAGTTCATGTGAGCCTTATTATCTTATTACCTCATTATCTGTGACTTACAAAGGGATAAATGTAGCACAGAGATGTTAAGTAACTAGTCTAAGATCACGCAGCACATAGGGCTGTCACAACTTGATCCCATGAATTACAGTGTCAGAGTCCACATGTTTAACCACTCCACTGGGTTCTACTGCCTATCTCTCTTCCAAAAACATGAGTTTGATTTCTGCATTAGAGTCCATGATATGTACATAACACAAATCTTTAAATATGCCCTAATTATAAGATATTGTGTCTGTCTGAAATATTTTCCTCTTGTAAATAATGCAACATTGAATAATTTTATACGTCTTTATAGGACTGTTCAATGATCTCCCCAAGATGTATTCATATAAGTAGAACTGCTAAGACAGACAGGAAAAATTTGAGGCTTTTGTGTTGCTAAAATATTTCCAGAAATACCCATCTATGATAATGGTACCACTCCCAATATGTAAGCAAGGAGAGACTTCTTTATATCTCTTTTAACTCTCAGACCATGTTTTTAGTTAAACTTTTTAATTTTGAGATAGTTCAGATCCACCTGCAGTTACAAGAAATAATACATTTTACCCAATTTACCCCGATGATAACATCTTGCAGAACTTTAACACAATGTCACAACCAGGACCTTACACTGATAGAGTCAAGGTACAAAATGCTTCCATTAACAGAAGATTCCTTATGTTGCCCTTTTATAGACACACATACTTTCACCCTGTCCCCACCACCTCCTTCTTTCTACACACCCACTAACCAGTTTTCCATTTCTATAACTTTGTCATTTCAAGAATGTTATATAAATGGAATCATACAGTATATAACCTTTTTAGACTTGCCTCTCTTCAATAAACATAATTCTTTGGAGGCATCCAGTTTTTTTTGTATTTATCAATAGTTTATTCCTTTGTATTTTGCTGGTAATAATCCATGGTAAAAATGTAGTATGGTTTGTTTAACCATCCAACTCCCCGAAGGACATCTGCGTTGCCTCCAGTTTGGGGCTATCATGAATAAAACTACTAAAAACATTTGTGTTCAGGTTTTTGTGTAAACATCCATTTTCATTTCTCTGGGATAAATGCCCCCAAGAGAGCAATTTCTCGGTCAATACGGTTGTTATATATTTACTTTTATGAGCACCTGCTAAACAGTTATCCAGAGTGGCTGTACCATTTTGCATGCTCATCAACAATGTATGAGTGATCCAGTTTCTCTTCATCCTCACCAGCATTTTTTTTTGACTTTTTTATTTTAGCCATTCTTTTAGGTGTGTTTCCTCATGTGATTTTAGTAAATCATGTTGTTCTTAAAAGATTTTATTGATTTATTTTAGAGAGAGAGTATATGCTCACACATGCACACAATGGGGGGGAGAGGCTGAGGGGGAAAGAGATGCACAAGCAGACTCCACAGTGAATGTGGAGCCCAGTGCAGGTTCCATCTCACCACCCTGAGATCATGCCCAAAACGGAAACCAAGAGTCAGAAGCTTCATCCACTGAGCCACCCATGTGCCCCTAAATCATGTTATTTTTAATCTTTACAAATTTAATGCAAATATGTGATTTCTCACTGTAATTTGGAGATTTTTTTCCATCTTCTCAAATTTTTCAACCATTATTGTTTTTTTCTATAAATTATATAGCACATGTGCTTCTTAAATTTATTTCATGCATTTGTATACTAATGATATTAACCCTTCATCTTTAAATCCTTTTCTTTTCCTGATTTCACTGAAATTACCTGAGCAAGTAAATGCTCTAGTTTTCTTTTCTTTTTTTTTTTTAAGATTTTATTTATTTATTTGAGAGAGAGAGAGAGAAAACACAAGCCAGGGGGAGAGGCAGAGAGAGAAGTAGACTCCCTGCTGAGCAGGGAGCCTAATGTGGGACTCCATCCCAGGACCTTGAGATCATGACCTCAATGGAGGGCAGACACTTAACTGACTGAGCCATTCAGGCGCCCCATGCTTTAGTGTTCTTATAAAATTTATTTCCAAGCCTTGATTGACCACTATACTCCAACAGATGCTTCCCAAGTTCACTTTAATTCTCTGTCAGGTCAGTTGGTTAAATTGAACTGAACTGAAGGCTTTTACAAATTCTGAATAAAATCATCCCTGAATATTATATATAAATTTAATCTATTTTTATTAGTACTATTTTTGGTGTATTACTCACCTATATTACCACATTATTTGCTACCAATGGGTTATCAGTTCTCTCTGAAGCCATTTTTTTTTCTTCCTGGTTAGTATTTTATAGTCCTCAGCCTATTTCAGGGTCTTGGAATGCAAGTGTCATACTTGGAAATGCAGCCATTTAAATCCACAAAATGTACATAGATTTCTGAAGAGAGTAGGGATTATACATAAAGGACCAACAGAGTTTGAGAACTATGTACCTGTGCATGTCCATTCTGGCTCAGCCATGGACTTCTCTGTGACCTCAGAGAAGACCTTCTCTGTGTCTTGTCCATTTCTTTTATTTTTGAGATTTATTTATTTGTTTGTTTGTTTGTTTTGGGGGGCAGGGAGGAGCAGAGGGAGAGGGATAAGCAGACGCCACACTGAGTATGGAGCCCAACACAGGGCTCAATCCCATGACCCTGAGATCATGACCTGAACCAAAATCAAGAGTTGGGTGCTTAACTGACTGAGCCACCCAGATGCCCCTCAATTTCTTCTTCTGTATTCAGGGATCAAATCATTTTCTGCCCCCTTGGTCTGATCCAAGAAAATTCACTGATGAGATAAAGACAGCGGAAAGGTCAAGACAAAAGATGGCCTTCAGTCAGGAAGAGAGTCAATATAATTATCCACCCAGGAAATGTTGCAGTATCAGATGGGAGGGAGCAGATGATATCTGAAGCAGAACGCACAGCAGGGTTGCTGTTGCAGGCTGCTCACCCAAGAAGCGAGGTGCACATTCACAGCCAGTTACAATAACTCAAAACACCTCGAAGGTCAGCCTCAGAAAGTCTTAACAAAGCCTGAGATTTTTCTTAAGAGTTGCTGTCCACATTCACAGCTTGCTCTCTAGATGAAACCGGATGAAAGAACGCCCGGCAACTTACAAAGGTGAAGCCATCTGAGCTAGGACGATGGGCTGAATCTACCGTTTGGAGTCGAAGAAAGGCGAAGTTTGTCAGAAAAGATCCCAATTCCCTCAGGAAGAAGCAAACACTTCCAGCAGGGTGAGATTCAAAGAAACATCCATTTCTCTGAAACACATTTACCTATGGAAGGCAAGAATTTACTCATGAAAGGCAAATCCTTTTTTTCTCAGCTAGAGGAAGCCACCTTCCAGAGTATTCTAAGCAAGGCCAGAATCCTCACACCTCCACATTCCTGACATTTTGAGGTTCATTTACGCCAGAGGTTGGCAAACGAAGGGCCACAAGCCAAGAGCAGCCTGCCACCATGTTTTTGTACAGCCTCTGAACTGAGACTGATTTTCACATTTTTAAATGGTAGGAAAAAACAAATCAAATGATGAACAATATTCCATGAAACATGAAAACTGTATGAAATTCAAATTTCAGTGTCCATCAATAATGATTTTTTTTTAGAATGCAGGCATGCTTATTCATTTATGTATTGTCTGTGGCTGCTCCAGGGTTACAACAACAGAGTAAGTTGTGACAGAGATCATTTGGCCCAAAAGCCTAAAATACTCACTACCTGACCCTTTACAGGAAAAAAAAAATGGCTGACCCCTGATCTAGGCCATCCTCCCACACAATCTTTTTATAGACCTAGGAAACCATCATCTTGCTTTGTGCTTCACGCCTGTCATGGCAGGGAGTTCATCACTTCACAAGCAGGCCTATAACTTTGACAGCAACGATCATCAAAATTATCATTATTTTGAACTCAAATCTCCAACCCACCGGGCCTAATTATGCTCTATTAAAATGACCTAGAATAAGTCTACTCCCTTCATGCATGAAAGAAAAATGAAATGAGAAGAAAATTCTTTGTTACCACTACACGCATGAGGTGTTGCCTGCTGCTTGCCATGAGGAGTAAAGGCATGTAAGAGCTGGTTACCTCACAGACTCACTCAGTCCCCCACCAAGCATGCTGTGGGCCTTGGCTTCTTGCAGGGGCCAAAGCTATGGTTCTGGAGGGGTTACAGGCACTGATTTTGGCAATATCAGGGGGCCTCTGTGGAGCAGGCTGGCTGGCATGCCAGCCCCCCAGTTCTCTCAATGGCACAGCTGAGGTAACCGAATTCTGGTCATTTAGCCTTCTATCCCCAGCATTTTCACTCCTCGGCCTATAAACTTGTCTAAAAGAAGCAAGGAAAAGTATTTTAAGTTATAAGGGAGGGGTGCCTGGGTGGTTCAGCCAACTGAGTGCCCGACTCTTGGTTTCGGCTCAAGTCTTGATCTCATGGGTCCTGGGATCAAGCCCCCTGTCGGGCTCCATGCTCATCAGGGAGTCGGCTTGGATATTCTCTCTCCCCTCTCTCCCTCTCCCTCTGCCCCTCCCCCCACTCACATGCATGCATGTACTTTCTCTCTTTCAAATAAATAAATCTTTTTAAAAAAAGTTATAAGGTAATCTCGGGTATCATCTTACTCACTTCTGATTGAAGAGAGTTCTGTGGGCCAGCAATGTCAGTATCACCTGAGACCTTGATAAAATTGTAGGATCTCAGGCTCACTCAGATCTTCTGCATTAGAATCTGCATTTCCACAGGATCTCTAGGTGATTCATAATGCATGGAAAAGTTGGAAAACTATAGAGTTAATCCATAGCCATTCTGTAAATTGGGAGCCTGAAGTTTAAATCTAGTGCCTTAAATCCTGGTTCTGATTTCACTTTTCTAGACAGCATCTACAAACATCCAGAAGTCCTGATCATACCTTTCAGCATGAAGCAACCCAAAAGGCTGTCTCATCCTGATTTTCTCTTTTTATTCAAAACCAGCACCCCTGGAAATCAAACCCTAGTCCACAACCAGCTGTCTCTGAGCTTAATCTCTTCATGCTTAACACTAGGAAGCCACTCAGTTAAAATATATACACATAAATTCTTAAATACATATCTGTCTTTCAATATCCTTCAATGGGTGGATGGTTAAATATTGTGGTACATCCATACTAACCATACCACTCAATAATAAAAAGGCACAAATTATTACTACACAGAAGAAAACCTGGATAAACCTCAAGTAAATTATGCTGAATGAAAACAGCCAATCTCAAAAGGATATATACTTCATGATTCCATTTATGTAACATTCTTGAAATAACATAATTAGAGCAATGGAGAGCAGGTTAGTGGTTGATAGGGATTGGGTATAGGAGAGAAGATGGGTATGGCTATAAAAGGATAAGTAAGAGGTGCTTGGGTGGCCCAAATGGTTGAGCATCTGACTCTTGGTTTTAGCTCAGGTTGTGATCTCAGGGTCATGGGATCAAATCCTGTGTTAGGCTCCGTGCTCAGTGAGGAGTCTGCTTAAGACTCTCTCTCCCTCTCCCCACACTTCCTCCCTCTAAAAAAGTAAATAAATAAAACACTTTTTTAAAATGATAAATAACATGAGGGAGTCATATGGGGATAGGAGGATTTTCTGTATTTTGATTACGGTGGTAGTTACACAGAGCTACACTAGTGAGAAAACTGCATAGAGCTAATCATACATGAGGGTATGCACACACCCACGTGCAAGCATAACTGATGAAATCTGAATAAGCTTTGTCAGTTGCACCAACATTAATCTCCAGATTTTGATATTGAACAATAGTTATGCAAGATACAAATGTTGGGGGAGACCAGGTGAAGAGTACACAGAACCTTGGTGTATTTTTCTTGGCAACTTGCTGTGAATCTGTGATTATTTCATAATAAAAGGTTAAAAAAAGAAAATTTCAAAGATGCACTAACATATGGATGAATGAATGAGTATATCAACAAACAAAACATTATCCACAATAGGAGTGGGAGAGGCAGGTTCCTTTCAACTGAGAATGTTTTCTCTATTTTTTATTACAAACTGTTACTAAGATTCCATCATTTATAACTCTGTCCTCTAATTTGGCTGCTTCTAACTAGATGTAGTCTTGGCATTTGGATAATGAGGAGACATTTTTAGGCCTCTGATAACTGTATGTAAGACATGAGTATATAATAAATCAAATGTCAAAGACCTAGAAACATTTCTTAAGGATAAATCCTGTCTTTCTGTAAAGGTGCACAAATACATCATGTCTCACACATAATACTTTTATCTAAGACATTTATTTGGGGCTGAAAGAGTTAAAAACACATTCATGGGACTGTGAGGTCAAGATCTTCATATTATAGGCCCTGCCCCCCACCTCCCGCATCTCAGATTTTTTCCTTAATAGCCATCTTAACTAACATGAAAACAGGCCATGCATTTTAATGTAATTGCCACTTTTGCCCTTACACATGTAATTGTTTGAATTTTAGTTTTAATTCTCCCTCTCTCTTGCTGTAATTATGAGAACAATTAAGTGTCAGAGTTCCGAGCATCTCAATTTTAAGAACAGAGGAACAGCCAAAATGAACTCCTTTTCCTGCCTTGAAATACCAATTGCTAAAACAGCTGCAACTAACATTTTCATAGCGCTTTGCAACTGATAACACACTTTCACTTAGAAAGATCCATTTAGGGGTCAACTCAGACAGTATGGAAAATGGTGTTAAAAGCCACGAAAGTAGGAACAGAGAATTGCATGGACATTTTCCCACCAATCAGCAAAAGCCTGTCTAGGTACAATTGAGTCCACTGACTCCAAGGAAAACCTGGACACCCCACCCTTTGCCACAATCTCTCATGCTGATATTTTTGAACTCCTAATCATGGCCATCATCATTTTCCAAGAGAACTTGTATGTGTCCTGAGCTTGTGGGAAAGAAAGTTAAAGGTATGAACCAGGACTTGAATCTACTAAATAACTGTAAAAGCTAATGGCTTGAATTTGGGTGAGCTAGAGTCGACCCAAGTGAAGGAGGGCCTCCCACTTATTGATTGTAAAACCTACCCATGGACCAGCATCTTGGTTCTTTGTGACTCCTAGCTGATAAACTGAGTGCTTATGGAAAGCAAACAGGGCAGAGTAGTTACATGGAGTCCAGAATACACATATTTATTGAATCCTCAGTAGGTATGTGCTTTGGGAAAAGCAACTCTTATCCAAGGCTGCAAGGGATATTGAAATGGATTGAGACCAGAGCAAAAATAGAACCCAAATACAAATGTTCAAAAGGACAAGTGGTAATGTCACTAAATTAGAAGGGGGCGAGAAACAGAAAAAAAGCAAGAGGGGAGCGCATAGCCCTGAATTCAAGCAGCAAGGTATGGTATGTCCATGAGGAATGATTGGGGCATTCCCTCAGACAGACAGTTTTCTGTAGCCATCTTTTGTGGACCATGCAGAATGTAAGCAAGCTGGATGAGCAAAAAGATCAGAAGGCAGGCGTACTGAAGAGATGTGAGTAGAGGAAAATGTAGTTATTTTCCTCAAGCACTTTATAGTACAGTGGAAAAGCTAGATGCATTCACTGGTAATTACACAAGCATACAGGTGTATGGTAAATGCCTTCCTAGAGAAACAAACAATGGCCTTGAGGGAATACAGGAAAAAGAAAAGTTGACTTTGATTTAGGGAATCTTAGAAGGCTTTGCTGGGGAAGAAGCATTTAAACTGGATTTTTATAGATTGCATTTCAAGAAGCAGAGATGTGGGAAGACAAGTTCTGAGAGAAGGAAAAGCATGTTCGAAAGCAAGAAAGGTAAGAATATATGAAGTATCCTTGCAATGTATTATTTGAATATAAAGAGAGCAACTGGCCTCACAGGTCAGTGGGTCTGGAAAGATGTGCAGACCAAATTAGACCACTGTGGGTCTTGCCTGATAGGGAAATGACCTGCATGGTAGATATTATGGGAAACAGAGGAGGGGAAGAATGGAGGCAAAAATGTCAGTGAGGAGAACCTGTCAAAGAGAGGTCATGAGGTTCTTGACTGGAGGGGTTCAAGAACCTGAGAAGTGGGTGATTGGAGGTAAGTCAGTGGGAAAAAAGTCAAAGATATTTTTGAGATTTCCAACCAATATCACTGGAAGATGGTGATGCTGTTCAAAAAGTATTAGTACTAGGATATTATGAGATGGTTTTAAATATTTTTCTTCTTTTTGTCAAATGACTGATATCAAAAATATACATTTCTGACTACTTTGAAAATCACATATGAGATTATTTATAACTTTAAGACATTTCCCATATTAATTTGATTGGGTTCTTTAGGTTGAATTTAATAGAAGGAGAGCCTGAGACAAGAATTTGGGTCCCAAGACATATGATTTTTTGAGAGTGCTCCTGGGAGAAATTTGTAAGGGAGGGAAGGAAGCAGGTGGGATAAGGAAACTAGTTAAGCAAGTCCAGCCTCAGCCTTGGTCCCTTGGGAACGTCTTAAACGTGAATTGCATCACAGAGTTGGTCCCGATTTGAGATAAAGGGATCAACTTTTTGTACCCTTGAATCCATCAGTCCTTGGCTTCAGGCTGTCCTGGGGCCAAGGAGATAAGCCTAATTACTTGGGTTTGAAGGTTCCCCATTAACTTAGGGCAATTCTCTAAAGAAGGGAGCAGGTGTGAACCTTTAGTGATCAACATTCACAGCATCTGGGCATGGGTGTACCATCCTAACAAGGAACCTAGGTGGGGTACCATTACTGCCCACTACCTACAAGTTTGGGTATTCACCTTGGATAACCATACATATCCTAGGGTATTACAAATAAAGGATATTTTGGTAACTTATCATTTCTTTAATTGCCCCTTGTCTCCCCAACTGAGGATGAGATGGAAGAGGAGATATTCCAACTCACATCTCTAATTGGGACACTTTGGACCAAGGTCTTTGAGAGCAAGAATACTGCCAAGAGAGTGTTGAGGTCTCCAAAACTTATTCCATTTTTAACCCCAGCTTCTGTCTTCCCCACAGAGTATCATGGTCAGAATATACTCTTGTTTGAATTTGTGGGTCATGATCATGGTTGCCTGGTAACAATTTAGCTTAAGCATCCATTGATCTCAAATTACAGGAAACATCTGAGCCCAGAAGCAGAATGAGCCCTGAATAAGTGCCCAGGCTTTGGTGCTGAATTTATGAATCAATCAAGACCATCTTTAAGAAGAAGAACTTTTAGATGAGCTTTGTGTAATTGACAAGAGTGAATAATTTCTAGGAAAAGTTGGGGTCATAGCTTAGTTGCTTCTAACAAAGAATCAATGAAGGCAGTAGTTGGATTTAATTATTTCATGAGCTTGTGAGTTTCTGGAACATGACCATAAAAAATAATCTATTCAAGAGTTGCTGGTTAAATGAGAAAGTTTTTAAAAGTATTCAAAAGAAAAAAAATGGAACTATGTCACAAGGATATAGGAACTAATTTGAAGGAGCTCTTGATGGCCAAATCTAAGACAATTTGAGCACCAAAATATTTAAGGAAGGTAATCTCAGAGTCTGTACAAAAAATAGTTAGACAAATTAATAAATAAACAGGAAGAAAGGAAGAACTCTTGTTCAAAAAGAGTGCTGATTACTGGCTGGTAGTTGCAGCAGATGAACTGTAGTTGGAAAACCATTATTACTTTTTTAAAGATTTACCAAAAATAGACAAATTCATAAATAAACAGGAGGAAAGGAAGGCTGTTGTTCAAAAAGAATGCTGATTACTGGCTGGTAGTTGCAGCAGATAAACTGTAGTTGGAAAATCATTATTATTTTTTAAAGATTTATTTATTTGAGATAGAGAGAGAGAGAGTGAAAGCATGCACATACATGAATGGAGAGAAAAGCAGAGGGAGAGGATCTTTAAGCAGACTCCTGCTAAGCAGGGAAACCGATGTGGGCTCACAACCCATGAGATCATGACCTGAGCCAAAATCAAAAGTTGGATGCTCAACCAAATGAGCCACCCAGGCACTCCTGAAAATCATTATTTTGCAACCATCATAGCAAAGATAGGATCAGGCAAGAATTATTAAAGGACGCTAAATTCATGGAGACATTTTGATGAGGAGCAAGACAGTTGCATGGTCTTAAGTGTGACTGACAAACTCTTTTATTAGTTGCAATTAAAGTGTATTAACTACACTATAAGGAAATTGAACCTCTTAATGGGGAAAACCTTGGACAATACTTTGGTTGTTCAAAATCAACAAGACTAATGAGGGGCCAATGGACAAAATATGCATCCTAATGTTATATCATGACAAGGGCCCAATATCCCCAATGCAGTAGTCCAACTAAGAATTCACAACCTCAATCTAGGGATAAGGAACTCTCAGAAATCCCCAAATGAGGACTATTCCATTAAAAGGAGGTGATTGTGTTATTCAAAATTGTCAATGTCATAACTTAGAAGACAAGCTGAGGAACACTTCCAGATGAAAGAAAACTAAAGAGATATGACAATTAAGTGAAATGTGTGATCCTAGACTGGAAAATAATGCTATACATGTGAAATTCACAAGTGATTGTGGTTATTTAAAGAATGTCCTGGGGTGCCTGGGTGGCTCAGTCATTAAGCGTCTGTCTTTGGCTCAGGTCATGATCCCAGGATCCTGGGATCAAGCCCTGCATTGGGCTCCCTGCTTGGTGGGAAGCCTGCTTCTCCTTCTCCCACTCCCCCTGCTTGTGTTCCTGCTCTCACTGTCTCTCTGTCAAATAAATAAATAAAATCTTAAAAAAATAAATATAAAAATAAAGAATGTCCCTCTCCTTAGGAAATATATACTTAAGAATCTAGGGGTGAGATCAGGAGGAGGAGCAAGATGGCGGAGGAGTAGGAGACATAAATTTCATCTGGTCTCCGGAATTCAGCTGAATAGGGATCAAACCATTCTGAACACCTACGAACTCAACGGGAGATCAAAGAAAAGAATAGCAGCAACTCTCTGAACAGAAAAGCGACCACTTTCTGGAAGGTAGGACACGCAGAGAAGCGAATCCGAGGCGATATTCGGGAAGATAGACGGCAGGGGTGGGGGCCTCCGTCAGCCGATATCGGGAAGTGATAGAGCAGCTGAGCACAAAATTGGAACTTTTAGAAGTCTGCTCCGCTGAGGGACATCACTCCAGTGGCTAAGCGGGGGGTGGAACCCTCGCTGGGACAGTGTGGTCTGAGGACCCTCGAGGTCACAGGAAGACCGGGTGTGCCTGAGTGCAGCAGAGCTCCCAGTATTGCAGCAGTGAAGCCCGCTGCAGAGACGGAGCCGAGGCATGGGCTCTCAGCTCCGGGTTGCCATAAAACTGATCCGCAGCACAGTCGGGCCACTGCTCTTCGAGCAGGGACCCAACAAGCGGCAGATCCGGGGAGACTCCCCTTCCTCGCCCAGGAGGAGTGGTGCAGGAGGGCACCGCAGGGATCTGCTGGGTTTGGACACTCCACACCGAGTTGGGTGCCAGAGATAGAAACACTCAGTCACAGGCCGGGTGAGCACGGAGTGCGGCCGGAGACCGGGGAGATGGGAGTGACTGACTGCTTTTCTCTGGGGGCTCACTGAGGAGTGGGGCCCCGAGTTCTCAGCTCCTCTGGGTGGAGATTTGGAAGCCTCCATTTTCACTCTCGTCCTCCAAAGCTGTACGGAAAGCTTGCAGGGAACAAAAGCTGCCGAAAGCAAACCCGAGCAGATTACTTAGCCCGTTGCTGTCAAGGGCAGAGCAATTCCACCTCCAGCAACATTTGAGAACCACAGCAACAGGCCCCTCCCCCAGAAGATCAGCCAGAAGAGCCAGCCAAGACCAAGTTTACCAATCAATGAGAACTGCAGAACGCCAGCACTAGGGGAATACAGCACATAGAATTCCTGGCTTTTTCCCCCTGATTCTTAAGTCATTCAAAGTTATTTTTTTAATTTTTGGGGTTTTTTTTGAATTTTTCTTTTTCCCTTTTTCTACCAACATCTTAGCAATCCCTTTTTTAAAAATCTTTCTTATTTTTCATTTTTACAATCATATTCTATCCTTATTTAACCTTATTTTTGGTATATACATAAGTTGTTCTCTCTTTAAAATTCTGGGATACAGTTGCTTCTAAAAGATCAAAATATACCCTAATCTCTAGTGTATGGCTTTGTTCTAGTCTCCTGCATGATCACATTCTCTACCGTTTTTTTTGAACCTCTTCTTTTTTCAACCAACTGATCAATTCCTGTTATAAAATCTTTTATAATTTTCAACTTTACAGTCATATTCCATCCCTTCATCATATTTACCCTTATTTTTCTACATATATATTTTTCTTTCTTTAAAATTTTGGGAGGCAGATTCTTCTAACACACCAAAATATGCCCAAAATCTAGTGTGTGGCACTGATCTAAGCACCAGCCTCATCATATTTGATCATATTCACTTTTTTCTTTATCTTTTTCTTTTTCTTTCCTTTTTTTTTTCTTCTTTCTTTCCCTTTCTTTTCCCCCAGTTTCAGGGCTCTTCTGATTTTTTTTAGTGTATATTATTCTGGGGTCAATGTGACACTGTGAGCGTTTTGTTCTCTCATTCATCTATTCTCCTCTGGACAAAATGACAAGACAGAAAAAATCACCTCAAAAAAAAGAACAAGAGGCAGTACTGACTGCCAGGGACCTAATCAATATGGACATTAGTAAGATGTTGGAACTTGAGTACAGAATGACAATTTTAAACATACTAGCTGGGCTTGAAAAAAGCATGGAAGATACTAGAGAAACCCTTTCTGGAGAAATAAAGAACTAAAATATAACCAAGTCAAAATCAAAAAGGCTATTAATGAGGTGCAATCAAAAATGGAGGCTCTAAATGCTGTGATAAATGAGGCAGAAGAGAGAATTAGTGAAATAGAAGAGCAATGGAAATGATGGAAAATAAAGAAGCTGAGAAAAAGAGAGATAAACAACTACTGGAACATGAGAGCAGAATTCGAGAGATAAGTGATATCACAGACGAAACAATTTTAGAATAACTGGGATCCCAGAAGAAGAAGGAGAGAGAGGGGCAGAAAGTATATTGGAGCAAATTATAGCAGAGAACTTCCCTAATTTGGGGAAAGAAACAGGCATCAAAATCCAGGAGGCACAGAGAACCCCTATCAAAATCAATAAAAATAGGTCAACACACCAACATCTAATACTAAAACTTACGAGTCTCAGAGATAAAGAGAAAATCATGAAAGCAGCTTGGGACAAGAGATCTGTAACCTACAATGGTAAAAACATTAGATTGGCAACAGACCTATCCACAGAGACCTGGCAGGCCAGAAAGGACTGGCATGATATATTGAGAGCACTAAATGAGAAAAATTTGCAGCCAAGAATATTATATTCAGCTAGGCTGTAATTGAAAATAGAAGGAGAAATAAAAAGCTTCCAGGACAAACAAAATCTAAAGGAATTTGCAAACATGAAACCAGCCCTACAAGAAATATTGAAAGGGGTCCTTTAAGCAAAGAGAGAACCTAAAAAAACATAGATCAGAAAGGAACACAAACAATATACAGTAACAGTCACCTTACAGGAAATACAATGGCAATAATTCCTATCTTTCAATAGTTACCCTGAATGTAAATGGGCTAAATGCCCAAACAAAATACAAAGGCTATCAGATTGGATAAAGAAAAATGAGACCCATCGATATGCTGTCTGCAAGAGACTCATTTTAGAGCCAAAGACACCCCCAGATTGAAAGTGGGGGGGAGAAGCATTTACCACGCTAATGGACACCAAAAGAAAGCTGGGGTGGCAATCCTTATATCAGACAAATTAGATTTTAAACCAAAGACTGTAATAAGAGATGAGGAAGGACACTATATCCTACTTAAAGGGTCTATCCAACAAAAAGATTTAACAATTGTAAATATCTATGCCCCTAACATGGGAGCAGCCAATTATATAAGCCAATTAATAACAAAAGCAAAGAAACACATTGACAACAATATAATAATATTAGGGGACTTTAACACCACCCTCACTGAAATGGACAGATCATCTAAGCAAAAGATCAACAAGGAAATAAAGACTTCAAATGACACACTGGACCAAATGGACTTCACAGACATATTCAGAACATTCCATCCCAAAGCAACAGAAGACACATTCTTCTCTAGTGCCCATGGAACATTCTCCAGAAGTGATCACATCCTAGGTCACAAATCAGGTCTCAACCGGTACCAAAAGATTGGGATCATTCCCTGCATATTTTCAGACCACAGTGTTTTGAAACTAGAACTCAATCACAAGAGGAAAGTCGGAAAGAACTCAAATACATGGAGGCTAAAGAGCATCCTACTAAAGAATGAATGGGTCAACCAGGAAATTAAAGAAGAATTAAAAAAATTCATGGAAACCAATGAAAATAAAAACACAACTGTTCAAAATCTTTGGGATGCAGCAAAGGCAGTGCTAAGAGGAAAGTATATAGCAATACAAGCCTTTCTCAAGAAACAAGAAAGGTCTCAAATACACAACCTAACCCTACACCTAAAGGAGCTAGAGAAAGAATAGCAAATAAAGCCCAAAACAAGTAGGAGAAGAGAAATAATAAAGATCCAGAACAGAAATCAATGAAATAGAAACCAAAAGAACAGTAGAACAGATCAACGAAACTAGGAGCTGGTTCTTTGAAAGAATACATAAGATTGATAAACCCCTGACCAGACTTATCAAAAAGAAAAGAGAAATGACCCAAATCAACAAAATCATGAATGAAAGAGGAGAGATCACAACCAACACCAAAGAAATACAAACAATTATAAGAACATATTATGAGCAACTCTATGCCAGCAAATTAGATAATCTGGAATAAATGGATGCATTCCTAGAGATGTATCAACTACCAAGATTGAACCAGGAAAAAATAGAAAACCTGAATAGACCTATAACCACTAAGGAAATTGAAGCAGTCATCAAAAGTCTCCCAACAAACAAAAGCCCAGGGCCAGATGGCTTCCCAGGGGAATTCTACCAAACATTTAAAGAAGAATTAATACCTATTCTCCTGAAACTGTTCCAAAAAATAGAAATGGAAGGAAAACTTCCAAATTCATTTTATGAGGCCACCATTACCTTGATCCCAAAACCAGACAAAGACTCCATCTAAAAGAAGAATTACAGACCAATATCCTTGATGAACATGGATGCAAAAATTCTCACCAAAATACTAGCCAATAGGATCCAACAGTACATTAAAGGAATTATTCAACATGACCAAGTGGGATTTATCCCTGGGCTGCAAGGTTGGTTCAATACCCGCATATCAATCAATGTGATACAATACATTCATCAAAGAAAGAACAAGAACCGTATGATCCTCTCAATAGATGCAGAAAAAGCATTTGAGAAAGTACAGCATTCTTTCTTGATGAAAACTCTTCAGAGTATAGGGATAGAGGGTATATACCTCAATATCATAAAAGCCATCTAAGAAAAACCCACAGCGAATATCATTCTCAATGGAGAAAAACTGAGAGCTTCCCCCCTAAGGTCAGGAACATGGCAGGGATGTCCACTCTCACCACTGCTATTCAACATAGTATTAGAAGTCCTAGCCACAGCAATCAGACAAAAAAAAAACAAAAAAACAAAAAACAAAAGGCATCCGAGTCAGCAAAGAAGAAGTCAAACTCTCACTCTTTGCAGATGATATGGTACTGTATGTGGAAAACCCAAAAGACTCCACCCCAAAACTCCTAGAACTCATATAGGAATTCAGTAAAGTGGCAGGATATAAAATCAATGCACAGAAATCAGTGGCATTCCTATACACCCACAACAAGACAGAAGAAAGAGAAATTAAGGAGTCTATCCCATTTACAATTGCACCCAAAACCGTAAGATACCTAGGAATAAATCTAACCAAAGAGGCAAAGGATCTGTACTCAGAAAACTATAAAATACTCATGAAAGAAATTGAGGAAGATACAAAGAAATGGAAAAACATTCCATGCTCATGGATTGGAAGAACACATATTGTGAAGATGTCAATGCTACCTAGAGCAATCTACACATTTAATGCAATCTCTATCAAAATACTATCAACACTTTTTAAGGAAATGGAACAAATAATCCTAAAATTGGTATGGAACCAGAAAAGACCCCAAATAGCCAAAGGAATGTTGAAAAACAAAAGCAAAGCTGGTGGCATCACAATTCTAGACTTCAAACTCTATTACAAAGCTGTAATCATCAAGACAATATGGTACTGGCACAAAAACAGACACATAGATTAGTGGAACAGAATAGAGAGCCCAGAAATGGACCCTCAACTCTATGGTCAACTAATCTTCGACAAAGTAGGAAAGAATCTCCATTGGAAAAAAGACAGTCTCTTCAACAAATGATGTTGGAAAAATTGGACAGCCACATGCAGAAGAATGAAACTGGACCATTTCCTTACACCACACACAAAAATAGACTCCAAATGGTTGAAAGACCTAAACGTGAGACAGGAGTCCATCAAAATCCTAGAGGAGAACACAGGCAGCAACCTCTTCGACCTCAGCCACAGCAACTTCTTCCTAGAAACATCACCAAAGGCAAGGGAGGCAAGGGCAAAAATGAACTATTGGGACTTCAAGATAAAAGCTTTTGCACAGCAAAAGAAACAGTCCACAAAACCAAAAGACAACTGACAGAATGGGAGAAGATATTTGCAAATGACATATCAGAGAAAGGGCTAGTATCCAAAACTATAAAGAACTTATCAAACTCAACACCCAAAGAACAAATAATCCAATCAAGAAATGGGCAGTAGACATGAACAGACATTTTTCCAAAGAAGACATCCAAATGGCCAACTGACACATGAAAAAGTGCTCCACATCGGTCAGCATCAGGGAAATCCAAATCAAAACCTCAATGAGATACAACCTCACACCAGTCAGAATGGCTAAAATTAACATGTCAGGAAATGACAGATGTTGGTGGGGATGCAAGCTGGTGCAGCCACTCTGGAAAACAGTATGGAGGTTCCTCAAAAAGTTCAAAATAGAGCTACCCTATGACTGAGCAATTGCACTACTGAGTATTTACCACAAAAATACAAATGTAGTGATCCGAAGGGCTATGTGCACCCTGATGTTTATAGCAGCAATGTCCACAATAGCCAAACTGTGGAAAGAGCCAAGATGTCCAACAACAGATGATTGGATAAAGAAGAAGTGGTATATATATATAATGGAATATTATGTAGCCATCAAAAAATTAAAATCTTGCCATTTGCAATGACGTGGATAGAATTAGAGGATATTATGTTAAGCAAAATAAGTCAATCAGAGAAAGACATGTACCATAGGATCTCACTGACATGAGGAATTCTTAATCTCAGGAAACAAACTGAAGCCTATACCTCTGAAACAATAATACAGTATATGTTAAAAAATAAAGATAGTAGGAAGTGAAAAATGAAGGGGGGATATTGGAGGGGGAGACAAACCATGAGAGACTATGGACTCTGAGAAACAAACTTAGGGTTCTAGAGGGGAGGGGGTTGGGTGGCTGGGTTAGCCTGGTGATGGGTATTAAAGAGGGCACGTACTGCATGGAGCACTGGGTGTTATACACAAACAATGAATCATGGATCACTACATCAAAAGCTAATGATGTAATGTATGTTGGTTAACATTACATAATAAAATAAAATTTAAAAAATAAAGTAAAAAAGGTCAAAGAAAAAAACAGGATATCAAAAAAAAAGAATATAGGGGTGAAGTGTCATAATGTGTGCAACCTACTCCCTAATGGTTTACAAAAATCAGTTTATACATGTGTGTATGTATGCATATGCATATTTAGAAAGAAAGAGAGAGGGAAAAAAGGCAATTAAGTCAAAATGTTAACAAAAGATAAATCTGGGTATTCCTGCAGCTTTTCTGTAAATTTCTAGATAAAAATGTATTTACAGTTAAGATGCTTTAAGAAAAAATAGGGGCAACTCAGGGGCGCCTGGATGGCTCAGTTGGTTGGGCGACTGCCTTCAGCTCAAGTCATGATCCTGGAGTCCCGGGATCGAGCCCCACATCAGGCTCCCTGCTCAGTGGGGAGTCTGCCTCTCCTTCTGACCCTCCCCCCTCTCGTGTTCTCTCTCTCATTCTCTCTCTCTCTTAAATAAATAAATAAAATCTTAAAAAAAAAAGAAAAAATAGGGGCAACTCAGTACAAGTATATCAATACCATTATCTCAAAGTGATTCCCTATCAGCTGAACAGAATGGAGTTCATTCCTATAACTTGATTCCAGCACACCACCAATGACCTGGCCCCCACACCACTACTGATGCTTCTACCCCATGGCTTCCCAGCTCTCAAATGCTCCCCCTCTGATCACCTGGCCACACATAAAATGATATGCCTAATAGAAGCACCGTTAGCATGGTGTCCCCTCCCTGTTTTAAGGTCCTTTGTTGAGTACCAATTACATATCAGATTCATTTGGTTGACCTTCAAGACCCTCCAAATTTGACCCCAAATTGGTATTCCTTTCTACTTTGTACTATATCTGTGACAAAATGTGGTATAATAGAATATGGGGCTTAGGGTCAGAAAGACCCTGAGTTCTCACCTAACTCCAAACTTCTGTGTGAGATAAGGCAGATTCCTCAACCTCTCTCAGGTGCAATTTCTTCATCACACACACACACACACACACATACACACATGTAAACAACTGGTACCCCAGTTCATCAGTTCCCCCAAGACTGTAATAATTGCCATTCCTCAATTCTCTACATAAGTTTTTCTGACTGGCATTGCCTCATCCTTGACTGCTTTTCCTCTGTGAGAGCGTTCTTTGAACCAACCTCAGTCTTGTATCTTTTGTGGAGATCTTCCATCTTCCCCATACATTTGCAATTGTTCTCCCTTCCACATTCTCATAGTCCTTTGGTCATAACTCTATTATGGATTCATGTTTTATTCCCCATCTTCATCTCAGTATTGGACCAAATGAGCTGTCAATAGGTGTGGGCTCAAAACACGTGGGCCCTCCTCCTGTGGAGCACTGGGGCGGGGGGCAGTGGTTAGTAAGTACCTGTATAGTATTATCTCCCATTTTGGATTACACATTCATTTAGGGTAGTGGCCATGTCTTCACGTATCCATCTGAATTCCCCACTAGACATTCAGCAGAGTGCAAAGGGGTTCTGTGCCCTCAATTTTGGTGAAATTATAATAACAATAATGATAATAATAGCTAATACTTACTGAGCATTTACTAAATTCCTGGTCCTGTTCTAAGTACTTTATACATAATAAAACATTTAATCCTCACAATGATTTCATAAGGTACATGCACTCTATTACTAGTCCCAGTTTCCAGGTAGGGAAACTGAGACACAAAGAGGCTAAATAATCTGCCAAAATCAGTAAAGCAGCAGAGCCAGGAATGAAGCCCAGATAGTTGGGCTCCAAAATTCACTCTCTGAACCATTATTTTGCACTATTTATCCTCAGACGATATTGGGATCTTCACATCTGAAGGACAGCAGGTTGCCACTGTGACAGCAAGGAGAATGTCTGCAAACAGGAAAGACTGTCACTAGAAGTATCAATGCCATAGGGCAGCCATCCCACCTGGTCTTCTCAGGAGGGTATGTTTTCCTGTTCAGTGTCTTTCTAGCAAGAACACTCTGCTTTCTTCCAGTGTCTTCCTTATTCCTTCCCCCAAGTTAGCAGTTACTGTTTTACTACCAGTTTATGTTTGGGGGCTCCATATCCTGGATATCTTACCACCAAACCTCCTCTCCTATTAGATTTTTATTGTGATGATGCTATATAACAACTCCCTAAATCTCAGTGGATTACAACAAATGCCTACTTTTCTTATTTTTCTCTAAAGATCAGCTATGGTTTGGCTACTCTTGGTTGGGCTTACCTGGTTCGGGTGGGCTGGGCTGGACTCAGCTTCAGATCACATTCACCTCTGTTCCATGTGTTTTCATAATTTGAAAACCAGATGAACACCAAAGACAAGTCCTTCATAAAACAAACAGTAGAGCAAAAGAGGCTAAACTAACTAAGAGCATATTTAAGTCCTCTGAACATGATATGTCTGCTAATTACCATTGGCCAGAACAAGTTGTGTAAACCCATAATGAACAAGGATAGGGATTCATACTCTGCCTACTCTACTGAGAGGGAAAATCACATGACAAAGAGCATGAAAATAAAACTATATTTTAGGAAGGAGTGAAAAAGTGGGAATGGTAATCCAATCTACAGAACTCTCCAATGTCCCAGAGAGAGCAAGGCAGGGGTTCCCAACACAAATAACAGCAAGAACAGTGCAAAGCATGGCTTACCCCTGGGCTCCAATGTGGACTCAACCCCAGCAGTCATTTGGAAGTGGATGGATGAGACCACACCATGAAGGATGGCCAGAGAGCATACTCATGTATAATATACCTACCTCAGAAAAGTCACGTTACCTCAATCTGATTAAGTGGAGTATGATGATGCAATCAACCAACAAATAGCTATTGAGCATAGAACTATAGCACTGACTTGGTGTTGTTGAGTCCCAAAGAGAAATGGTATGTCAAGGATCAATTGACCTCTCTGGGAAGACAGGACTAACACACCTGCAATACTTCCTGAACAAGCCAGTGTTTGATTAAGTTCTCAACCACACAGAGGAGCTCCTAGAGAAAAGGACAGTATTTTATAAAGTGATAATTGTGCAGCACGAAGCACACGCAGAGAAAGCCTTGGGGAATTAAGAGCTTTGAAAGAGGACCTTGAATGTCCTATAGATAGAAAGAGCAGATAGAAAATGTTAGATATGCATTTCCAGAGAGGATAACCAGATGAGTCAGGAGAGACGGGGGGCAATAATAGTGTAGGATATTATAGGGTTGTCGTTTAATGGAGTTTTAGAAAATCATATTCCAGGAGCAAGAGAGGGATAAAGGAAATTGGTCTAAACTGACAAATACCTTGGCTGCCCTGGTCTGAGAGAAATTCCTGAACTGTCTTTTTGACTTAAAGTTTTATTTTCTGTGTTATTTTTTACAGCTTCAAACCCCTTCACTTTCTGACTAAACTGTGTGGAAAGAAATGAAATTTAAATGATTCAACATATGTCACCCAAAACTACTGGGCCCTGCCGTTATTTTTTAAAGACAACTCCCATGAGAGTTTCTATTTTCAGTTTGAGCAGATTTCCATTTCAACCAGACCTAGCTGGGATGATACTTTTCCCTTCTGTCCTATTCAGTGTGGGAGCCAGTTGGGATTCTTTAAAAGATCTGCTGTGTTGCTGAGTGTCCTGGAAGAATGCAGCATTGCAGTAGATCCGGCTGAACCAATAAATCGTGACCTGAACACACCAGCTATTGTGCCCTCCTGTTTATCACAAACAACAGGAAATGCCTGTAACTTTCTTCCTTCTTGGCAATGTAGCACCCAAGGGGTTATAATATGAGAAGGAAGAATTAAAAGCAGAAAGCTAGATATTTTTCTAGCTTGAGTTAAAATGTTACTTTGGGATGATAAATGTCATTACAGAGACTTCTAGTACTTGTCCAGATCTGGTTCTAGGACCATAGGAAGATTAAGTATCCTACTTTATTGCCGCAGGGTGATGGTATTTGACTGGTTCTGGCCAATGGACTGAGACATGGATGAACCTGGGAAAGACCCATTCACATTTCTCCACTGTCTCTTCCCCTACCTGTTGAACAAGGAGGCTGTTTGTTCCTGATGGTGCACCTAACAGTGGTGCCCCATCAGCCTGGACCACCAAGTTATTGTATGGACGCCGTCCTGAAGAATTTCCTGGATACTCAGAGGACATTGCCTAAGCAAAAAAGATACCTTTGCTATAGTTAGTCGCTAAAATTCCAGAATTATTTGTTATCACAGTTTGACCTACCTGTGCTGACTAATAAATTCTAACCCATATTTACAAGGCTCTAAAAGACAGTAAACTTGATTTAGGCTAGAGTAATTAAGACTGGACAACATAGAGCTCAGTGTGGAGGTGCCTGAGCAGTATAAAGTAACCCCTAAGCTCCAACGTGGGTTTTACTCATAGGTGAATCCCTCACAATTTAATTTAGAACCTAACAGTTCTTCCTTTACACACAATTCTAACATAGCTTCTCCTTTCCTTTCTAGTTTAAAGCAGAAAAGTTAGAAAGGAGAGTGTTCAGAGTCACACTTACAGCAACAAACAGAGACAGCTGACAGCTCATCAGCTTGGGTGTTTTTGCTGCATTCTTGGTCCTGAATTAGATGAATTTACAAGTTTCCATAAATTTTCCTGTGACTTTCTGAAATGTCATTTAGTCTGTATCCTGGCAATGATTGCTTAATGCCTTCTCTGTGACCCACCACCCTATGATGCCAAACATTACCTAAAGAGGATACAGTGGAAAGAGTATCAGGAGCATGGTGTTGACAAGAAACCAGTGCAAGCTCATTAGCTTGAACATATACCCTGGCTTCTTACCACTGGCCCACAGCATTGGATCTGAGTGTAGACATAAAACGTGTAAGGGGCTAGAAGGCATCTGCTTCTTATTCTCAAAGAACAGTGTGATTTACAGAAGCAAATTCATTATACAAATGTGGACATACAGCAGCCCTGTCTGGTATTGCAAGCTTCATTTGTATTGGCCACAATCTCTTGAGGACTCTTTTCTAAGGTTAATTCTACCTGCAATTAATAATGGCAGGTATATAGAACTATAGACCTTTGATTGCCATTTTCTCCTGCACACCTGACCACTGTTCATGAAGAATAAAGTTGACAGGTGGTGCCTGAGGGAGATATGATGGAAGTTAACAGATCACATTGTGCTATAGCCATTAGATGTTTATAAGTCACATCTAGATGTTCATAACCTACCTCTATAGGCCATCCAAATCCTATGGATTTTTATGCATCATCTGTCATTTTCCCACATCAGAAGCCAAGCAATGAGAGAGTGACTGAAAGGGAAACTATGGTGAATTTAATTTTCTAACCAATTATCTCCCTGAATGGATATCTTTCTTATGAAAGTGCCTTGACCTTTAAGAAGATGGGTGCCCTGTTTTCCTGGCCAGCCTATCTTCCAGAATTGCATCTGAAAATTCCTGGCCTGCGCACTGGCTGGTGTTTATGTTTAGCAACCAGGAGTTTGGAGTGATGTTCAAAAGAGGATACATGAGGTTGATCTATGCCAGGTAACAAAGTATGACCTGCTGGAGGTCCCTACCTCTCAGTGACACCTGATGAAGAATCCTCGGTAAAAAGAGTCCATATTGAATTGGGAAACGTTTACAGAGAAAGCATTCAATGGTGACTGATTCTTTCACAAATTGGATGAAGTCAAAAGCCTCTCATTCTACCTGTCACTGCCACAAGAATAATCAGAGCTCTGCAGTGCTCAGCAGGGAGTCTGCTTCTCCCTCGGACCCTCCCCCCTCTCATGCTCTCTCTCTCTATCTCATTCTCTCTCTCAAATAAATAAATAAAATCTTTAAAAAAAAAAAAGTGGACCTGTGGATACCCCTAGCAACTCTGCTCTGATTTTCCAGAACACGATTCATCTGGTTTTAGAACAAATATACTAATAATTTAGAACTTGCCTTGATCTAGAATAAAATAATGACTTGCAAAATTTAAAAAAAAGATAAAGCAGTTATAAAAAGATGCTATTCTCTCTGATCTACCCATTTTACTAGGGAATTACTTTTTTTTTTAAAGAAACATGGAGCTGAAATCAGACAAGTTCCTGCTGTAGTAACGGAGGTTACAGTGATCTGTGCCTTGCAAACTCAAGAATGCACATGTTTGATTGAGGAACCAGCATTTGCTCACTTTTGAAGAACTTCCTCCTAATATGTAAGAGTTAACAAACCATTAAGAATAACCATTTTAGTCTTACATGGCAGAGATTTTGCTTATTTCTGAGGGGCCAAGAAATGAAGGATTTAATCATTGCATTTTTGTTGTCTCAAAGCAGTAAAAAAAAAAGTAGAGTCATCTTCTATTTTTGCTCCTAAAGTTAAAATATTGAGGTCCATCATTTGCTGGTAAAAAAGGTTGGAAGACTGATATGGAGGCAGTGGGTACTATTTCAACATGGTACTTTTCTTTTAGGAAACCAGAGCAATTGAGAGGCAGGTAAGCATAGAGGAGTAGTTGGCATAGCAATAATGGAATATTGTTAAAGACCTATTGATTCTTCCCTGTTTAAGTGATTCTGATATAACACTTGTGGAAGAAGACTGGCTGAGTGAGTGTAATGTGAGTCTGTGCATAAGACAGGGGTAGAAAAAGTGTTGGGATTCTTCCCATAATCATTCTATGTGACTACTTAGGTTTGTTGACTTAAAACTCATCCTTACCCACACAATTAGCAGCACTGCAATTTGTATCAGAATATGTGAGTATTTCTACCAGTCTCAGTAGGTCTCTTTACAGTTTCATTGTTACCAAAAAGTCACCTTCTATATGGGATTGTTAGAAATGAGAGACCCCAGACCATTGTTGTCCATCATCTACTGTCCTCATCATACTGGAGCTCTGACCTTAAACTTTTCTAGTTTGGCTGTTTCCC
Organism: Eumetopias jubatus; assembly: GCF_037043125.1. Taxonomy (NCBI): domain Eukaryota; kingdom Metazoa; phylum Chordata; class Mammalia; order Carnivora; family Otariidae; genus Eumetopias; species Eumetopias jubatus. The sequence continues at coordinate 102,877,572 of NW_028274815.1, forward strand.
TGAACTTGGGGTCCATGGACAGATGTCAGGGGATCTATGTACATTCAAAATTCCATGAAAATGTGTGTGAGCTTGGGTGCATGCATGCATATGTGCACATTTCTGACAACAGGGTCCATAGCTTTCATCTGGGTCTCAGAGTAGTTCTGTAATGCTCACTCTAAAGAAGGATAAGAAACAGCAGCTATGAAGATTTCTTCATAGTGTGCGCCCAGCTCAACAACGCATTTGCCCTTTCTGTCCTCTCAAAGTCTTTGTGAGGATGCAGGTTCACCTCAGTCCCACCCCATGTTCCCCTCTGCTTCTCCTCTTTCATTCACTTCCTTCTCCCGCTTGAATGACCCTCCCCTAAGAATCACGTCTGTGTTGTCTCTGATGAAATTATTCCCTCATGGGTGTTAACTGCAGAACACATGATCTCTTCCAGCACTGTTTTGCTCTACATTTTTTAAAAAAATAAGAGCTTATACCGAAAGAATGAAGGTGGTAGAATCTCAGACACTGGGGTCTCTAGTCTGAAATTACTTAAGTGCCTCTCCCAGCACCTCTCCCATCCCACCAGCAAGTGACAATACCATGCCACTTACATGCGTGGCTGGTTCCCAACAAGCCATTTCCTTAAACCATGGGAAGTCACCGAAAGGACAGATTCTAGTTCAACGTGAGAAACAGCAGCTAAACTTGCTGAGAGAGTAAATAAGCATTGGCCGATTTTCATATTAGTTTGTAATCTGATCACATAGCTTTATCTCTAAGTTGTACAATTATACCTCTTTAGTAACCTCAGACTGTTGAAGAACCTGTATCAGGGTCCTCTCTACAAAAAGAAAAGGGCAGAGTGTGGCCAGAATTGCTTATCTTGCTTTTCCTAAAACACAGAAGAGCATCATCCGAAAGGAAGTGCAGGCAGGGGAGTGGTGGGCACTTTCCTCTCTCACACCACATTTCTCCAGCACAGAGCAGCCTTTAGCCCCTGGGTCAGTTCTTCCTGCACCTCAGAAAAGGAAGAAGCCCCCACACTGTTCTCCTGCTTACCCACCCTGGCATTCTTGTGGGAATACCTGCAGCTCCTCCAGCACCCTCTCCACTCCCTTTTTTCAAAAATATACCCCACATCCCAGAGGGTATTCCCAAACATGTACAGACATCAGCATCTTCCTCCTGGAGAGGAGACTGTAGCCAATTATCTGTTAACAGTTCTGAGAAAACTGCCTATATATAATAAAACTGTTTAAATAAGCCCACAAAGAAGGATCACATTAGACCCTCCCCACAGCTTCTTCGAGTCTCCTGTAACACTCTTGAAACCTAATCATCTTCCATATTTTGCCTACTTTTCTGAGCAACAGTGGGTGTGTGTGTGTGTCTTTTCCATTATCATTAATGGGAACTGGGAGCACTTAAGAGGAGGCAAGCCTTTCCCTAGAGATGTAATTTCATGCATTAAGATATCAAAACATGAGAGAATACACATTGATATGTGGTGGATTCATACGACTGGCTCCATTAACACTAATGGGAATGAGGCCCGTGTCGCCCCGCCACACTGACTGGACAGATATCTAAAGCCTGGCGCCTCAGGAGGCCCAGGCTTGATGGCTGACCTCACCCTTGCATGTAGTTTCCTTTGTTTTCAAAACCAGCTGGGTAAATATGGCAGAGGCCCTTGATTAAAGATAGATATCAGGTCCCTCACCCTGGCAGCAGGCAGTCTATGTGGTGTGGCTTTAAATGAGTGCATGAGACTGACTCCATAAACCACATAAACTTCAGTCTAACCCATTTATGGTCACACTTTTCAAAGAACAGACAACGCAAATTAAGGATATCTGTTTTCCTAGTGCTAAAAAGGAGATAGAGACAGCAGGCCTAAAATGGGGTCACTTATGCTAAACCCCACCAAGACTTAATACTTAACCTGACTGCAGCTTCAGCTAGTCCCAGAAATGTGATCTTTAACCAGCCATTCTGGAATTTCTTTGTCAACACTAAAAGGTAATCCACGGATAGACCCCTTCCATTCCCTGTAGGAGGGCAACCTTGCTAAAATCAAAGCATTCCTTATTAATAATTACCATTTTCTACTCTCTCTGCCTTTGAAAACCTTTCCCTTTCTTTAGCTCTTTGGAACTCCTTTCTATTTGCTAGATGGGATGCTGCCAATTCGTGAATCATTCAATAAAGCCAATCAGATCTTTGAAATTGAATTTTCGTTATTTAACTCGAGAAAGGAGATGTAAAATCCTGAACCTCAAAGATCTACACATGCTGCAGACTCAAGCTACCTAGAGGACCAGCTATCCCCTGATGGGCTCACTGTCCACATGTCCTCTCCTTAATCTCTCATGGACTGTTCCATGAGCAGAATCTTTATAACTCCTGTCCAGAGACATTGTGTGGGGCTAAGTAAATATACCTATCAGGCAACATACTGTATCTATTCACAGATCATCATGAAGCAGTGACTAGTAAAGTATCCCCTTTACCTTGTTTTCCACCCTTCCCTGCCCTGCCTCACTTTCTTTTGTCTTCACCCTTAATGCCCTGGGTCTGTATCTCCCAAATAAAGCTTCAGCACTTAATCCTTGTCTCAGGCTCTGTTTCCAAGTAACTCTGGCTAAGATAAGTACATGTATTATATATCTTGTGCATATATTATATGTAACTTATAAATGAGTTAAAGATAAATAATAATGTACCAATATTTGTCTAGTGACTAAAACTCATAGGAATAACTTCTGTACAAGTAACGTGTGTTCAGTCCACTAATGAGGAAAACTCAGATCATTTTTGTGGTAAAGTAATAAGGTTACTGTGTAACAGCTTGGAAAGCAGGCATTAAAGTGGAGATTGAGAGGGGGAGAAAATGCTTTAGTGCCACAGTTAGTATTGGTTTTAAATTGTATGTGAGTTATGCAGCTGGAAACATTTTGCAGAGCAGGTTGGATGGGTGGAATGAGTGAAAGGACCGGCCAGCAAAGCTGTGTACTACACATACACAAAGCCCAGAATCCAGAGAACCAAGGGACTTTTCTTTTAAGAGTCTGCATTTCCCAAATAGGACCCAATTATTCTCCTTCCATCTTTTCCTTTAATCCATATTCCCCCCTTCCCTACATTGTGACAGAATGTCTAAAGCATTTCCCTAAATGGGAGAGATAAAAAATAAGAAAAACAAATCTTCTCAGACTACAGAAATGAACTAATACAGGAGGGAGGTTTGCTCTCTCTTGTCACTATCCCCAGATTCTACAGATTCTTATAAGAGATATGCAGAGAGCCTCAATATCTTGGATATCTGAGAAGAGCTAGTACTTCTTAAGTTGAAGGGGGTGGGGTTGGGGGTCACACATTATCAGAGTCATGATACTGTAAAGTTATCTGTTAGGTTATACTTTAGTTGGAATGACCGCCTCAGTTTACTGAGAAACTAAAAGATGGTGTTTAGAACATGACTTTGAAAAGGAGCCAAATCTGAGTCAAATGTGTGTTGTCATCCTCACCAACTTTGTGGCAAGGTTAAACAAGTTGTTTCATTGAGCTTTTCTTGTCTTATAATTGGTAATAACATCCTCTCAGACTGGTGTCTTAGGCAAGGTACCCCTGAGATGAGAATTCATGTGCAAGCGATTTTTTTAAAGATTTATTTATTTATTTGAGAGAGAAAGAGAGATCATGAGCAGAGTATGGGGGGGGTGGAGAGGAAGAGGGAGAGAATATCAAGTAGACTCTGCACTCAGCAGGGAGCCTGACACGGGGCTCAAACCCATGACCCTGAGATCATGACCTGAGCTGAAATCAAGAGTTGGATGCCCAACTAACTGAGCTACTGAGGCATCCCAATGTAAGTGATTTTTTAAGGAATTGCTTTCAGAAAAGACTGATGAAGAAATGAGGGAAGCTGGTCAAGAAGGAAGAAGCCAAATGAGGAGGGAGCATGCTCAGATAAATTCCCAACTTAAATTGATCCCAAGGGGAGCTCTGGAGTATAAATTGTACCCCAGAGTTTGTGCTACTTCAGAGCAAATGAGCTGAGCTTCCATATTTCAGTACCAATCAGTAAAGCTCACCTCCTCATTCATAAAATGGGAATCATATCTATATCATTGGGCTACTTGAATTCTAAATCCTACATGTGCAAAAATACTTAGCAAGGTACCTAGTGCAAAGTAAGAACGTGGCATGTGGTGGGATGTTTCTTTTTTTTTTTTTGTAATGTAATTTTTTTATTGTTATGTTAATCCCCATATATTACATAATTTGTTTTGGTGTAGTGTTCTATGATTCATTGTTTGTTCATAACACCCAGTGCTCCATGCAGAATGTGCCCTCTTTAATACCCATCACCAGGCTAACCCATCCCCCTACCCTCCTCCCCTCTAGAAACCTCAGTTTGTTTTTCAGAGTCCATCATCTCTCCTGGTTCGTCTCCCCCTCTGACTTACTCCCCTTCATTCTTCCTCTCCTGCTATCTTCTTCTTTTTCTTTTTTCTTAAAATATGTTGCGTTATTTGTTTCAGAAGTACAGATCTGTGATTCAACAGTCTTACACAATTCACAGCGCTCACCGTAGCACATATCTTCCCCAATGTCTATCACCTGGTGGGATGTTTCTAATAATAATTGTCATTATTATTGAAGAAATTGAGCAAGTTGCTCAGGCATCACATACTCAGCCTGAGCAGAGCCTTAAAAGAGGACATGTGCTTGGTTCTTTAGCTCTGACTCCCTGAGGAGCTACAGAAGCTCTAAGCTACATGCCTACACTCTGGATCATTTGGTACCCAAGTGTCTTCTTCTGGGTGGTTCTACTCCTAAGTCAATTAGAATTAAAGTGAAGAGTTAGAAATGAAAGTGATTCTGTCATGTGTTTTTTAGTGCTGTTCTGAAAATCTAAACAGAAAAATTCAGACAATTCAAAACGTATTCATCCATGTGGGTGTATTCACATGGAAGCAAAGTTGAGTTGGAAATATTTCACATTGACCAGTGTCATATTTTCGTTTGAAAGTAGAGCCTTGTCATCTCTCATTAAGTCTCTAAAACACACCTCGTACATGGTAAAATAGGTTATATATCATGTGAATAAATCTATATTCTTTCCTGAAATTATTCAGCACTTTTCCATCATTCTTCATCCTCATTCTGTGTAGTTTGCTTCTAATAAAGAGGCACCCATGGGCCTCTTATTGGAATAATATTCTTAAGCTACTCAAGTCATTTTGCCTGCACACTATATCCAGAAGAGCTGAGAGTCTATATATGCTAGAATGAACCTTTAATGATGACTGCTTCGTGCTGAACTGTGAAATCCCAGTTCCCTCATCATGAGGTAGGACAAACTATGGAGCTCTCCTTGGGGTCAGGCTGAGCTGGGAATTCATGTGAAATTTCTCCATCCTCATTTAGCTTCTTTGTGTTCCCTGTTAGGCTTCTTTCACTCCTTCACCAGTCTTTTCTGGGAGCAATTCCATAATAAATCACTTCTAAGTGAATCTTTGTCTAAGGGTCAGCTTCTAGAATCCTGACCTAAGACGCTAATACAAAAGGATTTTCTTAACAAGTGTAAGACCAAAGCAAGCTAGCAACACTGCATAATAAAAATTAACATTTTGCATGACTATTATTTATCAGGAAAGTGTAAACAATCTATAGTTTACAGTATGTATGGGCTAAGTTTACAGGTGAAGAATAAATTATAAAGTAAATACTAAAAAAGTTAAGTGAGCTATTCATAATCACACAGCTAGTTAATGACATCTTGATTCAAACTGTTTAATAATAAAGCCTAGACTCTAAGCCAGTTACCACCTTTGAACCCTTAAACTTGAAATGAAGAAAGTGTGAAAGAAGAACCTTTAGTTCTTATTCCAAGAGGCATCCATTTCTTTTTTCTTTTTTTTTTAGAGGCATCCATTTCAACCTCTGGATTAATTGTCCAAAGAAATTCTGTCTTTGTTTTCAGATTCTCTGCTAGGTCAGCTTTGTGAATGTTTCTGGATTTTGCATCACATTCCATGGAGGAAAGTGTAGACTGATATTTCACTTGCATTTTTATGCTTGTGTTACTTAGATCTTCTTAGAGACCCCGTTGAGTCCCAGTGCTAGCTGCCAGTGATTCTCCACCGGGGGAGGGGGGTTAAAATTATCACTGACAATAAAGGCTCATCCACCAGAAATGTAATATCCCTGAAATATGACCATCTTGAAGTTCAAAAGATAGTATCACTAAAATGAAAAGAAATCCTTCTATGTAGGGTTGATCTTATTGACTATAATGAGGACCAGAGTTTCAATCTCCTCCCCAAGTGTGTTGTAATAAGGAAGAAGAAAGAAAAACAAGAAAGTGGAGATGAGGCTAATTCAGTAGAATTCAGTACCACAAATGTATTGAAGGTCTTCTTCCCTTACTCACTTCATTATACTGGGGTAGCACACCTGCCATCTCCTTTTCGAACTCTGCCATAACTCCTACAACCACATTCAGCACAGCAACAATACTTCACAATGATTCTAAGGATAATACTCCCTTGGTATTTCTCCACCACTAATAAAATCTATTTGGAAACTATAAAGCTAATGGTCATAAAAAGTAGTGAACACAGATGCATAGCCAAAAGAAATGAGCCAGGGACTTAGGATGTTTCATTGTTTCCTTGCTCTTTCCCTCCTGCCATATATTAACTTAAACAACAGTAGATAGATCATTGGGACACCTACATTTTGGGGTGGATCCTCACATATCTGGAACTACGTGAAAAATATCATACTAGGTGCAGGCATTTTCTCTCCTGCAAGAAGCTTAGTATAGACTGGAGGTTAAGACTTTTGAATTGACTGATAGAGCATGAAATAGGGAGATTCTATTCATGATTGTATGGGTATAGTGGATGAAAAAATAAGGCTGATCAAGGCAAACATTGTGAAGGAGGTTGATTTTGAACAGCAGCTTGCTGTGGACAGGCTAAGAGGACCAGAAAAGGCATCCCATGCTCAGGGTCTACATAAGAAAAAGTATGGCAGAAAAAATTTAGAACACATATCTGACAACAATGGACCTACATGCAAAAAAGAGTTCATAACAAAAATTTGAGAGCTCTGGTCTAGGGCTAAATTGCCTTTCAAATATTTTTGAAATGTTGAGGTCTTCCCTTATTAAACACCCATTGATTGTTGCTTTAAAAATTGTACCACTAAAAAGAAATGCATCACTAATCTATTTTTGTATAACAAACCACCACAAACCCAGTGATTTAAGACAACAACCATTTTGTTCACTCATAATTCAGTGGATAAGAATTTTGGGCTAGGCTCAAGTGAATGGTCTTCTCTTGGTCTAGTCCGGGGTCATTCATAGAGCTTTTGCCATTCTGGCAGCTCAGATGGGGTTAGGTGGTCTTGATGACTTTGAATATATGCTCCTATTTTGGAGACAATATAAACCATGGGTTCATTAATGTTGAGGGAATAAGCTCCATTCACCACACTCTTTCCATCCCCCAGGCTCTGCACTAGGTAGAATCTGGCTCATGGACTCTGCAGTTCCATCGGTGTTATAATGAAGATCCTAATAAATGATATTGAGAGAGGTAAGGCTTATAGACATAAAGTCAAAACATTTACCATTCTTTTACCATAGAGAAGAAATTCTGAGCAAGATTTCAAATTTGGAAATAAATCTATGCTATTTATCCAACTTAAAAAAAAAATCTCCCAGTACCATGAACTTTCTGGAATGGTTAGACTGAGAGATGGTCAGCTCACCTTGTTCAGTGCTCTACAAGGAGATGTGGAAGGAGTCTATGGTCTCAGGAGAACACAGCTGTGATGAGCCTGAGCAATTGTGGTGACATTCTTCACTCCGTGGAGAGGAAGTAAATCTGTGTGCTCCTAGTCATGTCTGCAGGCTCTGGCTTAGATATGGAAAGGACATCTTTTCCCTTTGGGCTAAAACATAAAACACATAGCATACTAGCAACATCTTTCCTCCTTAACACCTGCATAGGGATTTGTCATACCTCAAGTAATATATTTTCATTTACTCTTAGTATTGAAAATCTAGCTCTGAAACTTCTAAATATCAAAAACCTTCTGATATTTGAGGGGAAAATATGTCATTTAGTGGCCTGAAACAGAATCTAACAAAATGGTGCCTAAACAGACTGAAAATTCTCATCCGCTTTCTAAAAATACCCAAGAGAGCCTTTTTCTACAGGGAGAATACATTCGTTGCAATACTCTGTCTGCCTATAGCTGCTTTTCCAAAGGGTGGGGACAGTTCTCAAAGTACTTCAGAAATGTTAATTCATTTATTCCTCAAACATCCTTAATTAATATATAAAGAGCAAGAATTTATTGCCTTTAAGAGAAAAAGGAGCCACAGTAGCATCTGTCCATATCCCCATTGGCCTAACCCTGTGGTGCACATTGACCTGACATCCAAATGTCACCATTTGCATCTCTTTGCCCAAGGGATTCTCTTGCCACCACATTTCTCTGCCCTTACGCATAGCAGGCTGAAATGACTGGAGAATTAACAGTCCCCAGGAGCAGCCATCAACACCAATGACTGAAAAAAATTAAAAATTGGTATGCAGCGCCTCCCCCTACCACAACCTCTACCTTCTGGTGGGATAACTCTGAGCCCCATGTTCTACACTGGCTCCAGGGTTCCCAGTGGGATAGAACTCCAGTTACCCACAGAGACACTAAAATTGAGAATCTACCCTGAGTCATCTGCCTCGATATCTTGGTGCTTCCTGGGGTTGCCTCCTAACTAAATCCCTCATACTCCAATCCTTGTCTCATATTCTGCTTCTGAGGGAAACAAACCAAGACAAACAGTGATGCATAGAGTAAAACCGTTTACCTTTAATTAAATCAGATCTGATCTTAAGGTTTGGGATATAGAACTCCTTCCATAAAACCTTGCTCTTCTTTCTATATTCAGAATTGTGAGGTTTATAAATTAGAAAAGATAATAGAAAGTTTATTCCAAACTCCTCGTTCTACAGATAAGGAAACTGAAGGTCAGAGAGGTGAAGAATTTGTTTCTTGGGATAAAACAGAACACCTTTTCATTCCCAGAACAGCATTATCCACACTAAGACACACCATATTGATTGTTTTGAGAGCATCAGTATGTCTTTCCTTATTGAATACAATGTAATCAAAATAACACAGACCAACAAGGGAGAGAGACAAACTTGCAGATAGCAAGAAAAATAGGCTAGAATAAGAAATAGGGAGCAAAAATGGGTAAAGGGAAGTGGGAGGTATAAATTTTCAGTTACGGAATGAGTAAGTCATGAAGATGAAAGATACAGCACAGGGAATATAGGAAATGGTATTGTGACAGCCTTGTATGGTGACAGACCATAGCTACACTTGTGGTGAGCAGAGCACAACATCTAGACTTGTCAAATAGCTATGTTGTACACCCGAAACTAATGTAAGTAACATTATACGTCAACTATACTTCAATAAAAAAATAAAGAATAAATAAAAATAAATGGTCAAAATCAGGAAAGACTAAAGGAAGAAAAGACAGGTTAGCCTAGCAGTGGAAGGCTAAATTGTGGCAGTGGTTCTCAGTTTGGGACACACATTGGAATTACGTGGGGTGCTTTTAAAAATACTGAAGCCTGGATCTATTCCCCCAGAGGTCCTGATTTAATTGCTTTTGTGTGCAGCCTTGGCATTGGGACCTTTAAAAAAATGTTCAGTTGACTCTAATGTGCAGCCAAGTTTGAGAACCACTGGCTTGGTGTACCAAACTGTGCAATACTTCTGTTATTGAGATAAGAAATCACACTGCTTCAAGTAGGGACTCTTGGAAGTCAGAAGAGGCTCTAAGGATATTAAAACATGAAGAAATAACAGAAGAAGCTGTAAAAATGTTGGTATATTTTAAAGGTTTACACTTAATCTGTTAAAATTTATAGAGAACACTGTGCTATATAATTACACATTAACTATAGTGCTTATTGTAGGCCAAATAATGGCCCCAAGTTGTCTGCATCTAAATCCCTAGAACCTGGGACTACGTTATCTTACTGATAACTGAGATTTTGAAACTATGATTAAGTTAAGGTTCCATAAATGGGGAGATTATCCTGGATTATCTGGCTGAGCCCAATGTAATCACAAGAGTCCTTATGAAAGGAAGGCAAGAGGGTCAGAGTCAGAGAAGAAGCAAGGCAAGAAACAGAGGCTGGAGTAATGCCATTGCTGGAGGGGGCCAGGCATCAAGGAATGCAAGTGGCCTCTCAAAGCTGAAAAAGAGAAGACACAGATTCTACCCTAGAGTTCCCAGAAGGGATACAGCCCTGCCAACACCCTGATTTTAGCCACCATACAACCCATTTTCAGACTCTGACCTCCAGAACTGTGATTTGATAAATCTGTGCTGTTCTAAGTCACTAGTGTATAGTAAATTGTTGCAATGACAGTAGCAAACTAATACAGGGCTAGCCATGTGGTCTATTCAATGAGATACAATTTTAAAGTTGTTTGATAAACATTTCTTTCACTCCTGTACCCAATTCCATCCCCATGGATAATGTAATCTAAAGATAAAACTGAAAGCCTAAAAGTGGAGACTTTGGTGACTGTGCAGTCCAAGCCATATGATTCTCCTGGCCCCAATGATCAGCTCTGCCCCCAAGGACATATGATGATGTTACAGATGACATCTAACAGGACACAGGCTAACATTTGCCTAAATGATGCCCAAAGCAGAGAATTAGAGATTCTGAATGATCATTTGTTCACTTATTTGTCTATTCTTCTATTCATCCATTTATTTATCCACTCAACCAACACCTTTGTGCTCCTGCTACTGTGTTGGGCAGGGATGTGATCTAGTATGGTTAGGATTTCCAGATAAAACACAGTAGGCCCAGTTAAACTTGAATTTCAGAAAAATAAACAACAGTATGTGCATACCAAATAATGCATCATATTAATATTGTAATATTATTTGATGTTTACTTGAAATTCAAGTTTAACTGGGCATCCTACATTTTTATTTGCTAAATCTAACAACCCTGAGTATAATGGTTCTCAGCCAAAGTTCCAAGACACACTACTGTGTTACTGGTAATTTGTTGCTATACTTTGAGAATGATGTTTATGTTTATAAGAATATGTTTATAAGAACTTAGACCTGATCCTCTCTAACTGAATTTATTCTGGTATGTAGTCTCGTGCCAGAGGGAGAAGGGTAGATTTTTGTCAGAATAAGAAGGAAAAAACAAGGCACACAGGACTTGAGCACTCCCTGGGAGATGGAAGATGCCATGCGTTTTGAAAAGCAGAAAAGAAAGGAAGAACATGACTGATCCAGTGTGTATTTCAGAGGCTCATGGACCATCTTTTGAATTCTACCCTGTTTTCACTAGCTGTGTGACTTAAGGGAGTTATGTTTTTCTCTGAACTTTTGGGGCTCTTTTCCCATAAAATTAGAACATTATATTTCACTCTTCACAGATGACATGATACTCTATGTTGAAAACCCAAAAGACTCCACCCTAAAATTCCTAGAACTCGTATAGAAATTCAGCAATGTCGCAGGATATAAAATCAATGCACAGAAGTCAGTTGCATTTCTATACACTAACAATGAGGCAGAAGAAAGAGAAATCAAGGAATCAATCCCATTTACAATTGCACCAAAAACCATAAGATACTTAGGAATAAACCTAACCAAAGAGGTAAAGGATCTGTACTCTGAAAACTATAGAACACTTATGAAAGAAATTAAGGAAGACACAAAGAAATGGAAAAACATTCCATGCTCATGGGTTGGAAGAATAAATAGGTTAAAATGTCTATGCTACCCAAAGCAATCTACACATTCAATGTAATCCCTATCAAAATACTATCAACACTTTTCACAGAGCTGGAACAAACAATCCTAAAATTTGTATGGAACCAGAAAAGACCCTGAATAGTCAGAAGAATGTTGAAAAAGAAAACCAAAGCTAGTGGCATACCAATTCTGGACTTCAAGCATTATTACAAAGCTGTAATCATCAAGAGAGTATGGTACTGGCACAAAAACAGACACATAGATCAATAGAATAGCATAGAGTATGCAGAAATGGCCCCTCAACTCTATGGTCAACTAATCTTTGACAAATTGGGAAAGAATATCCAGTGGAAAAAAAAAAGTCTCTTCAACAAATGGTGTTGGGAAAATTGGACAGCCACATGCAGAAGAATGAAACTGAACCACTTTCTTGCATCATACACAAATATAAACTCAAAATGGATGAAAGACCTAAATGTGACACAGGAATCCATAAAAATCCTTGAGGAGAACACAGGCAGCAACCTCTTTGACCTGGGCTGCAGCAACTTCTTGCTAGACATGTCTTCAAAGGCAAGGGAAACAATAGCAAAAACGAACTATTGGGACTTCATCAAGATAAAAAGCTTTTGCACAGCAAAGGAAATAGTCAACAAAACCAAAAGACAACTGACTTAATGGGAGAAGATATTTGCAAATGACATATCAGATAAAGGGCTAGTATACAAGATATATAAAGAGCTTATCAAACTCAACACTCAAAAATAACAAAACCTCCAGCTAAGAAATGGGCAGAAGATATGAACAGTCATTTCTCCAAAGAAGACAAACAAATGACCAACAGACAGATGAAAAAATGTTCCACATCACATGGCATAGGGAAATACGAATCAAAACCACAATGAGATACCACTTCATAGCAGTCAGAATGGATAAAATTAACGAGTCAGAAAACAACAAACATTGGCAAGGATTAGGAGAAAGGAGAACACTTTTACACTGTCAGTGGAAATACAAGCCCCTCTACAAAACAGTATAGGGTTCTTCAAGAAGTTAAAAATAGAGCTACCCTATGTCCCAGCAATTACACTACTAGGCATTTATCCCAAAGACAAAAATGTAGTGATCCAAAGGGGCACCTGCACCCCAATGTTTATAGCAGCAATGTCCACAATAGCCAAACTGTGGAGGGAGCCCAGATGTCCATCAATGGATGAATGGGTAAGGATGATGTGGTGTATATATACAATGGAATATTACTCAGCCATCAAAAAGGATGAAACCTTAACATTTACATAAACGTGGATGGAACTGGAGGGTATTATGTTGAGTGAAATAAGTTAATCAGAGAAACACAATAATCATATGGTCTCACTCATATGTGGAATATAAGAAATAGAGCAGGGGATCATAGGGGAAAGGAGGGAAAACTGAATGGGGAGAAATCAGAGAGGGAGAAAAACTATGAGAGATTCTTAACTACAGGAAACTAACTGAGGGTTGCTGGAGGGGAGGTGGGTGGGGGGATGGGGTAACTGGGTGATGGGCATTAATGAGGGCACTTGATGGAATGAACACTGTGTGTGTTATATGCAACTAATGAATCACTAAATTCTACCTCTGAAACTAATAATACACTATTTGTCAATTAAATTGAATTTAAATAAAAATTGTTTTAAAAGAACACTATCTAATTTATAGGTCATTTGGTCAATCAACTAATGTTTACCATATATCTGTTATGTGCCAAACATCATTCCAGCTACTAGAGATACTATGTTAAACAGTCCAAAAAAAGTCCTTCTTCTCAAGGACCTTATGTTTCTTCAGGTATTATGATGATTAAAGAAACTATCACAGTGCTGAAACACACAGTAGGTGTTCAATAAATGTTATGGAATGATTGCTTTGGTTACTGATGGCTTAAGACCCTGTCCTCAAGATGCTTACTCTCAAGTAAGCATGTTTGTCCTGCCTGCCTTGTTTGCCCATGGGCCTGGGAAATTCTATTTGAGAAAAACTATTTTTAATCTTGAGTAACACAGACTGTCATTTTCCTCTGGCCTAAGAGGAAATAGCAAAGGAGAGAAAAGACTTCATTAGGTTCTGTACTTCCTCTGTGAGAGAAGTTTCCATGAGGCAGTTCACGGCATGAAGTACAGTGGATTCTATGCTGTGTTTGCCTGTAAGTCAAAATACCCATGATGGGATGCTCCAACTTTTACAGCTTTGGTTACCCATATGGAGATGGGAGATAAGCAAGAGTCTTAGGCATCTATGTGTTTACATTCAATTTCACTTATTCAAGTAACATTTATTGAAGTAATTTCCATGCATGACGAAGGTAAACTTCAGTTTTCACAGCTGACTGCAGTTCACATTGCTTATGTGCAAAGATTTGGCAGCAGCAGTGTGCTCTGAGATTATATAGGAAAGAAATATCTGATGGAATCCACAATATTTTCCTCATGTTGTGGTGCGGTATAATTTCCCTAATCTGTATGTGTGCCTAGGAAAATATAAATAGGAAAGATATTTATCACAGCATAGAAAGTCATCGATTTATTCAACATCTATCCAGTGGATGGCCTTTATTAAGCACAGTACTGAGAAGAGCAGAAAAGTCACTTAAGACCTTGCTACTTAAAGTGTGATCAATCTGTGGGCAATTAGCATCATCAGCAATGAGTTCTACAGAAAGGCAGAATCTCAAGTTCTACCGGAGACCTACTGAACTAGCATCTACATTTAACAAGGCCCCAGGGGATTCAAATGTATGTTATAGTTTGAGAAGCCCTGATGGATGATACAGTCATGATCATCTGGAGAGGCTACTGCTAGGGAGACAAAATTTACACACAATATTAAGAAATAATGGGAATGACCATATGATTTTTCTCAAATTAAAATCCAAATTTCCTATAATGCTGTTCTCTTTCTTTTCTCTCACTGTTACTTCAAACTTTTTCTTAACACAAGCAACAGTGCTGAACTCATTCAAAATGATATTATTCCTATTTGTATGTATTTATTTCCTGGGTTTCATTTCTTCCTCATGAATTCTTAGCTTTGGGTATGCAAATTATTTATTCATCTTGTTTTTGAATAATGCAGCCTCACTAATATGTGAATTTTTTTGCCATCAGCTTCAAATACTCATGCCAATAGTTGGTATCAGATTAACAGGTAAAAAACAACTCCAAAATCAATTATATCAGGGTTTGCAATATTCTTTATATTTGCAGTAAAGTTTCATCTATCTCCTTTTCTGTGAACTCATTGATTTTTTTAAAAATTGAAACATGACTCACATACAAAAAAATTATGTCCCTTTTAAATACAACTCGGTGGTTTCAAACATATTCACAGGGTTGTGCAGCCATCATCTCATTTCCAGAACATTTTCATCTCCCCACAAAGAAACCCCATACCCAGTAACAGTCACTGCCCACTTTTCCTTCCCACAGCTCCTGTTCACCACTAATTCATTTTCTGTCTTCTGTGGATTTCCCCATTCTGGACATTTCATATAAATGGAGTCATTCAAAATATGGCCTTTTGTGTCTGGTTCCTTTCACTTATCATGTTTTCAAGGTTCATCCATTTTACAGCATGTATCAGTTCTTTATTTCTTTTATATAGTTGAATAACATGCTATTGTGTAGATATACTACCATTGTTTATCCACTAATTTGTTGATGGATATTCAGGTTGCATCTGCTTTTTGACTGTTATGAGTAAAACTGCTATGAACATTCGTTTACCAGTATTTGTGTGATTTGATGCCATTAATTCTCTTCTGCAAGTACCCAGGAATGGAATTGCCGGGCCATATGGTAACTCTACGTGTACTGTTTTGAGGAACCGCCAAACTGTTTTCCACAGCAGTTATACCACTTTAGATTCCCAGCAGCAGTGAGTGATGGCTCTAATTTCTCCACCTCCTTGCCAACACTTGTTCTTGTCTGCATTTTTTATTATAGACATTTTTTGCTGTGAAATGGTATTTCATTGTAGTCTTCATTTGCATTTCCCTAATAAGTAATGATGTTGAAAATCTTAGTGGCCATCTGCATATCTTCTTTGGAGAAATGCCTTATTCAAATCTTTTGCCCATACTGGGCTTTTTACTGTTGTTCTGCAGAGTTCTTGATATATTATGGATGTTAGACCCTTAATAGATTAATTATTTCCTAATATTTTCTCTCATTCTGTGGGATATCTTGTCACATGATTGACGATGTTCCGTGAAGCACAGATGATTTTTTGTTTGCTTGTTTTAATGTAGTCTAATTCATCCACCTTTTCTTTGGTTGTTTGTGTTTTGAAAGTGTCATATGTAAGAAACTATTGGCTAATCCAAGGTCATAAAGATTTGCACTTATATTGTCCTTTAAGAGTTTTGAAATCTTAGTTATTATTTAAGGTCTTTGACCCATTTTGACTTAAGTTGGGCCTATGGTATGAAGTAGGGGTCCAGTTGCACAGCATCACTTTTTGAAAACATCAATTTTTGAATTGCCTTGGAACCTTTACCAAAAATCAGTTGACCATAAATATATGTAAAATGGGTTTATTTATGGACTCATAATTCTATTCCACTTACCTATATGTCTGTCTTTATGCCACTAGCACACATCTTGATTACTGTATTTTGTATTAAATTTTGAATTAGAAAGTGTGAGTTGTCCAACTTTGTTCTTTATCAAGAGAGTTTTGGCCATTCTGTGTCCCTTCAATTCCCATATGACTTTTAGGATCAGCTTGGGAAATATTGCCATCTTGACATGTGAAATCTTTCTATCCATGAACATTAGTCATCTTTACATTTATGTAAGTATTCTTTCATTTCTTTCAATGATGCTTTTAAGTTTTCAGTGTATGAGTTTTAAACTTCTTTGGTTAAGTTTACTCCTGAGTATTTATTTCTTAACGGTGCTATTATACATGGAATTCTTTTCATAATTTCATTTCCAGATCTTTGCTGGTGTATATAAATACAATTGATCTTTGTATATTGATCTTGTATCCTGGAATTTTGCTAACCTTGTTTATTAGAACTAACAGATTTTTGTGGGTCTCTTGGTATTGTCTATAAAAAAGATCATGTCATCTATAAATGAAGTTTTACTTCATCCTATACATTCTGTATGCCTTGTATTTCTTTTTCTTGCCTAATTGCACAGGGTCGAAACTTCAGTATTATGCTAAGTAGAAATGACAAGAGTATATGTCCTTGTAATGTTCCTGATCGTAGGGGGGAAAGTTTCAAACATTTATCATTAATTATAACGTTATCTGTGGGGATTTTATAGATACCCTTTATCAGGGTGTCTGATATTTTATATTGAATATTTTGATCATGAAAGTCTGTTGGATTGTACGAAATGATTTTTCTCTGTTATTAATATGTGGTTTGTGTCCTTTATTCTATTAATGTGTTGTGTTATATTGATTGAATTTCAAATGTTGAAGGAATCTTGCATTGTTTGAATAAATCTCACTTAGTCATGGTGTATAATTCTTTTTATATGTTGTTGCATTCAGTTTGCTAATATTTTTTTGAGGATTTTTGAATCTGTATTCATAAGGGGTATTGGTCTATAACTGTTTTTTTATAATGTCTTTCCCAGCATTGGGAAGTGTTTCCTTTTCGTCTATATTTTGCAAGAGTTTGTATTATTATAAAATATCCTTATTTGTCCCTAGTAACTGTTTCTGTCCTAAAGTCTATTTTGTCCAATACTAGAGCCAATCCAGGCATCTTTTGCTTACTCTTTGCATGGTATGTCTTTTTATATCCTTTTATTTCCAATCTATTTGTGCCTTTGAATCTAAAGTGTATTTCTTTTAGACAGAATATACTTGGATCAATTATTTTTTGTCCATTCTGCTTTTGAATTTGAGTATTTATCCATTTTCACTTATTGTAATTACAGGGCAAGGTTTATATTTGCTGCATTTTGCTATTTGTTTTCTATGTGTCATATATCTTTTTGTTCTACTCACCCATTACTGCTTCTTTGTGTTAAACTGATATTCTCTACTTTATCATTTTAATTCCATTTTCCTTTCTTTTACTATATTTTTGGGAGTTATTTTCAGACTGGTTGCCCTGGGGACTATAATTAACATCTTAATTTATAACAATCTATTTGCTTTCCCACAAATTTAATTTCAATAGTATGCCAAAACTTTGCTCCTATATTGCTGGATTCTCCACTTCATCTTCTGTGTCATTACTTCCACATAAATTACATCTTTAGGCACCATGTGCTCATCAACACAGATTTATGGTTGTTGATGTATGCAGATAGCCTTTAAATCAGATAGGAGAAAAAATAGAGCTGTAAACCAAAATACATTTATACTGTCTTATATATTTATTAATTTAGTCACCTTTACTGGTACTTATTATTTTTTTAAAGATTTTATTTACTTATTTGACAGAGAGAGACACAGTGAGAGAGGGAACACAAGCAGGGGGAGTGGGAGAGGGAGAAGCAGGCTGCCCGTTGAGCAGGGAGCCCGATGTGGGGCTCAATCCCAGGACCCTGGGATCATGACCTGAGCCGAAGGCAGCCGCTTAATGACTGAGCCACCCAGGTGCCCGGTACTTATTATTTTTAAGGATTTGATTATTTTAAGGATTTGATTTACTGTTTAGTATTCTTTAATTTCAGCCTAAAAGATTTTCTGTAGTGTTTTTTGCTGGTCTGCTAATGATGAATTCTCTGTTTTTATTTATCTGGTAACATCTCTTTTCCACCTTCTTTTTGAAGAATAGTTATGTTACAGAATTCTTGACTAAAGTCATTGGAAAGTCTTTCAGCACTTTATGTATATCTCATCTCACTGCCATCTGGCCTCCATGGTTTCTGATGAGAAGTCAATAGTTAATCTTATTGATGATCCCTTATATGTAATGAATTTATTTTCTCTTGCTGCTTTCAAGACTTTGTCTTTGTTTTGTCTTTCAACAGTTTAATTATAGTGTGTCTAGGTGTGAATATCTATGAGTTTATTCTACTTGAAGTTTGCTGAGTTTCTTCTATATTCAGATTAATATTTTTCATCAAATTTGGGGAAATCAGGGCCATTATATATTTAATAGTCTTCCCTGTTTGCTCTCTCTCATATGAGTATGTTGATGTGCCCCTAAGTCTCTGCTCATTTTTCTTCATTATTTTTTCTTTCTGTTCCTCAGTGTATATAACCTCGATTAACTTATGTTCCATTGTGCTGGCTTTTTGTTGCACCTCAAATCTGCCATTGTGTTCCTCTAGTGAATTTTAATTTCAGTAATCATTCTTATACACTTCAATAGACTGCATGTTCTTTTACTATAGTTAAAATAACTGATTTCAAGTCTTTGTCTAGTAAGTCCAATACATGAGCTTCCTCAGAGATAATCTCTATTGATGGCTCTTTTTCCTATTTAGGCACCATAATTTTCTGGGGTTTTTTTTCTTGTATGTCTCATAATTTATTAGAAATTGAACTTTAAAGATAACATGGCAACTCTGAAAATCAGATTTTCATCCCTTCCGATGTTTTGCTATTACTACTGGGTTTTGTTTTGTGTCTGTGTGTATGTGGTTGCCATAGTGGTGGTAGTGGTGATGGCTGTGGTAATGGTTTGTTGGTTTAATGGCTTCCTTGAATTAACCCTGTTAAGTCTCTATTCTTTTTCATTTTTGGTGACTGAAGTCTCTGCCTAGTCAACATCATGGTCAGTTAATGACTAGACAGATTTCCTTAAAGGAACCAGTAAGTCTACCAGGCTCTGTTGAGGTGCTCTGTGTGTCTACTGGGGAACATCTTCAATACTCAGCTGGGTATTTGATGATTCTACCTTATTCTTCACTTCCTGCTTAAAATGAGCCTCAAGGTAGGCCACAGGTGAGAACTTAAGGCCTTCTCAGGTCTTTCCTGAACATACACACATCCCTACACATGCACATAAACTTTTAGATCCTTGTAATTGTGTGTGTGAGCTTTTCAAAAGCCCTGTGGATATCTCTTTTCCCAGCTTTTCCTTTAAAGGTTTTTAGTTAGCCTATGGTTTTCTCCAACTCTTATCTACTGCTTCAGACAGACACAAAAGTAGGCTAGTTTACCTCTAATTGTTTTTGACAAACACTGCCAGGCAAAAGGGGTTTTTTGCATTATATGAGGTCCAAGTCAAGGCAAATAAAGACTGTCTTGCAAGCAGGGTCGTCCAGGGAACCACCAGACAGGTCAAATAATGATAATCTATGGAAATGAATTTTAAAGGAGTTTCAACCCTGTTTCTCTTCCAGTCGCTGCCAGGTTGCTATCTTTAACTATGAGCATGGGCTCTAGGTTTTCAAGGCAACCAGCTACCACAGAGCTTAAGGGTGGGAAGATGGCAACAGGGCAAGTTAAAATACCCTAAGAATAAGGCTTACTATTTTTACTGAGTTCCAACCATTGTTATTGAATAAAAACTTCCCATATAACTGCAAGTCTTTTCTTAACTTCTAAAGTTATGAAAATGCTGATTCTGATACTTATTACCAATTTTTTGCAGATTTTATGGAAGACAGAATTTTCAGAGATCTTGCCATTTTTGTTGACATCAACATTAATTATTTTAGAGTAAAAATATATAAAATATAAAACATTGGTCTGAGGGGAAATTAGAAAGTCTTAAAATTTCATCTTGTTTTATTGTTCAACACCTCCCATGAAGAAACAAATGTTATGTATGATATTCTAACTTTATGAGCATTATACATATTCATTTTCCTGAGAATTTTGTAAAGGTATAAATATGGCCTATATTATATTAAACACAAACAGGAGGATATTTTCTGAGGATGTATATTTCTCAGAATGTCAGCTATACCTTGGAAACATGGACTAGCTATTTCAGAGAAATAAATTGCTTCAGGCCTAGACTTAGAATTCAAGAAGTATAGTGAATAAGGTTTGATTTAGATATTTCATGTTTAAGATAGGGCCTGGAATTTGGTGAACTATTACAGGAGCTAAGAGTAGAATTTCCACTGTGGAGTGGGAGCCCCAAAGAGCAAGCCAGCCAGAGTGCAATCAGTACTTTGTGTTATTAACCAGAACTGCTTATGATACCAGTATTGACTGTGTTTATTTTCCTTGTGTTACCATTGAAGGTGATATCCCTTTCTGAAAGCTACTTAAGAAGGTGTATTCAGGAGAAATCTAGCCACAACCTGAACCCATCCAAAAATAAAGTTTACCAAAGTCAACATCTTTCATATTTCTGATCATGTGCAACATCATTGTATGTCCTTAGAGTCAGAGCGTATCATTGGAGGCCAGGAGGACAATTTTGCTTAGGCTGCATAGTCATGAAGGGCTTTAGTGTCAGACTTTCAGTCTTATCTCCAGATTATATTAGCTATATGGTCCCTGCGGGGGGGGGGAGGAGGGAGCACTATAGGAGTGAAAAAATATATAAGACATTGTTGCTTAAAGTGCAGTCTGTGGACAATTAGCATCACCATCTTATGAGAGATTTTCACATACGTAGAATTTAAGACATCACGCTAGACCTACTGAACCAGAATATACATTTAAACAAGATCTCCTGGTGATTCATGTGCACATTAAAGTCTGAGAAGTACTGCCATAGATAATCTAACCATGGATTGTTGAAATTTGATTGTATACACTCCATTAAACAAGGCCTTAGGGAATTTAAAAGATTGTTTTTGATCTCTCTAGCTACTCTGCTCCTTTCAATTGCAAAAGCAACAGGGCAGCTAAAATATTTTAACCTCAAAGTGGCCTCTTATAAGTTATAACCTGAGCTATATTAAATATCATTCTATACAATGTTGCAGTAAAATTCCTATGGCAGACAAAAGTCATGGTTTTTTCCCCAAGAAAGTTTATTTATGAATTCTAGAGAAATTCCATGGTCAAGTCATTCCATGTACTGAACAGGGTCTACACCAAAGAAGGTTACTTCTTGAAAGAGTTGCCAAACACCATTCTTACATATTTAATAGGGAGAGGTGAAAATGATGATAATGGGCAGTCCTACCTTGTTGCAGAGCTGAAATTTCCAAAACTTACTGAATATATGAATTGTCACATTATATGAGAAATTCAGTATTAGGTTGTCCACGGGTCTTGGAAGAAAAATCCCTGAAAGATAAGGAAGATGAATGGAAAGCAGAGCCTGAAATGAGGATTCAGATACATGGGATGTATTGAGGGAGGGTTCTCTGGTGAAGGGGAGTAAGGGAAGAAGATGGGCAGGGAAAGCAGATGAACAATGTGGTATGAGCTGACATGGTATCTAACTTCAACCTGATCCCACAAGGAACTCTGGAGTATTAATTTCACCACAGAGCCCCCTCTAAGGCATGGAAACAGCCTGTGTTGTCCCCATGTCAATCAGTCACTGACTGCCTTTGGATGATAAACATGACCTCATTGGCCAAGGGCAATTCTCCAGAGCAGGGGCCCCTGTGACAGCCTACTGCTCCTTTGATGAGGAGATCTAGGAGGGACACCAACAGGGCTACAAAGGAATCATATTGGGAATGAACAGTGACTTTGAAGTATCCATATTATTATTACCCATGAATACAAAACTCAGTGCAATCTGACAGCCTCAGAGGAGACAGAAAATAGATCTTGATATAGGGCATATTTTCCATTCATCCATATTTATTTAATCTGTATAGTTTTAGAATGTGTGATGTGCATAGTGCTAAGCTGAGCACTGTATTTTTTTTTTTAAGTATTTCAATATATGGTGTCTTACTTTGGGTTCCTTTATTTATTTATTTATTTCTTTATTTATTTATTTTTAATATTTTATTTATTTATTTGAGAGAGAGAGAATGAGAGATAGAGAGGACGACAGGGAAGAGGGCCAGAGGGAGAAGCAGACTCCCTGCTGAGCAGGGAGCCCGATGTGGGACTTGATCCCAGGACTCCAGGATCATGACCTGAGCTGAAGGCAGTTGCTTAACCAACTGAGCCACCCAGGCACTCTGGGTTCCTTTAAATGCAAACTCTGAAACAAGGACTTGGGTGCAGGTAGTATATCTGGGAAGCAACTCCAAGAAGCACAAAAGAGGGTCAGGAAAAGTGAGAGAGGGAAAGAAGAAAAGGTTCACTCTCAAATAGATTGTGAATTGTATGTAGTAGAAAGCCCTTGTATAGTATATCACCAGTTTGCACAAATGGGGTTCAGTCGCACTGGTGACTTTTTGAGGAATGCACCCAGAACTATGCCACTGATTCCCATCCCTTGTCTTATGAGGATTACCACTGGAGGTGTGAACTCCACGGTACATCCTGGCTACCATGAACATAGGCTGTACATAATGTGACTTCAAAGAAAAAAAGAACTAAGTTTAAACTAATCAAAGCTTTCATACAAGAAGGTTTGAATACAGGGCTTGAGAGATTGCTCCAACCAAGATAGATGAAAGGCTAAGGAATATGATACTACGTCAAGTAGAAGGAAGGGAGTTTCAACTTGACCTTGCAGAGAATGAGGTGTTATGAAGATTAATATGGGCATAGTATACAATAAAAGCACTGATTTATTACAATTGTTATGACAGAAGCATGTACCACAATCGGCAAGCATGCAGCCATCCCAACAACTATGCATTTAGCACCAACTGTATACCCAGCCCTTGTAACATCTGGGTCAGAAAGAGAGCACCTCACAATTCATCCAGTGTGGTCCTCCAGTCTGAGTTAAGTCAAGAGGAAGCATTTCCCCCACAGCAAATATCAGCCCTCACATGTGGTGCCAAGTTGCCCTCTCTCAAGGTTCAGGAAGGCCGGACCAGACTCAGGTTGAATCTGTGGGGTCCTGGACATATCTGAGAGAATTTGTCCTCTATCTGATGGGAGGTCACTAAGCCAAAGTTCAGAAGCCCAAGGTTTTAGTACATGCTCTGCCAATGAGCTTCACAAGTTTTACCCTCTCTGGGACTTCATTTCTTTTACTTTGAAAGTAAAGAGACCCAACTTGGGGATGTCTGCAGCCCTCTCCAATAAACATTCTGCTCTGAGGATACCCCAACCCTTGTTTTATGGAACTACCTGGCTGATTTGTCACCTCCTCAAAATCCTGCCATTCATCCAACAAGTTCTTCCAGAAAGGTCCAGCAATGCTTTTGGTCCTGCGTTCAAACCAGCATGGCAAAGTCATTCCACATATTAAAGGTCATTTGCCCATTTGCAAGGTCCATAAAGCAACTACATTCTTTTTTATTTGTTTGAAATTAGCCACCTTGTATTTCCCTGAAATAAAAATCTAGTGGAAATTCTTCACCTCATCAATTTTCGTAACTTAGAACAAACTGAGGCACGCCTTCCTTTTGTGCAGAAAGCTCTTCTGTAGCATGTCTTGGCTTTTGTGCTACATGAAAAAATATATCTAAATAAAGTTATACAACATTTATTACTTCCCACTACCCAATATTTTTAAAGAAAAAAAATACTTGCGAGAAAATGTGCTGGGTGATAACAGAATAGACCATACCTATTGAAAGCCTTTCTATTCACAATACAGAGCCACTACAAAGCCAGGGAGGTGGTGGCTTACATACACCTTAGCCACAGAATCCAGGAAGAAATAAAATACCTTCCCAGATCTGTAAAATGACAATAAATGTCAGGGCTCACAAGTATTCCCAAATCTGCATGGTCAAGAGCAGAATTTGAATATGCCAGGTGCTCAACCTCCCCATCCGGACAGAGATCTAAGCTGTGCTTCTCTGAATAAAGCATCTGAGAGGATCAAGAGTACGTGTTGTCCTTGAATTCTGGAGTAAGTTGGCAAATGCAAGTTCAATCAAAGGCAGTAATGTAACAAGTGTTCCAAGTGTAATAATAATAAACTTCTACAGCCAAATTAATAGGACATGCAAGACCTAAATGTAAGTGGGAATTAAAGCTGCTCTTTTAGATGGGAAAAAATCAAACTGTGCAGAAACGAGGCATGACATTGGTCACACACGCTAGAAAGGTCTAAATTCCCAAGGACAAGGGGCATTTTTTTATTCTACTAAGAAAATAAGTGTTTGTGGCTAATGTTGCGGCACTAAGTTGCACTAAGTGAAAAATTTCATTTGGTTGCTATTTTTGATAAAGACACTATATGTGAATGTTCAGCGAGGGCTGGACCCCAGAGGGATCAGATCAGAAATGTCACGTGTATAGAAGAATTTGAGAGAAAGAAACAGTGTATCTGTCAGTCTTGGACATGCAGCCGTGATGCCTTAAATATTATGCATTTAACAACTTTGGAAAACATTTTAGTTTTGCCCTCTGGGATTTGAAGGAATAGCTGCAAGGAAACAAAAACAACAAAGGGTCCATTTTACATATTTGAATTCTCTAGCAGCCATATTATTCAAAATCCAAAGTTTCATAAAACGATGGCCTAGGGAGAAAACTTTAAAGGCCATTTAGTCCAAGTGCCCATCTATGCAGGAATATCTGGTGGGTGTTTATTCTAGGCTTGGATACTTCTGGGAGAAATGGTAGATGGGGTCACTTGCCCCACTCTCACTGTCCTGCAAAGCCATGATTGCCTTATCTCCTTCCTTCCTTCCTTCCTCCCTTCCTTCCTCCCTTCCTCCCTTCCCTCTTCCCCCCCTTCCTTCTTCCCTTCATTCCTTCCCTCCTCCCTCCCTTCCTTCCACCCGCCACCCCTTCCTTGCCTCCTTCCTTCCTCTGTCCCTCCCTCCCTCTTCTCCCTCCCTACCTCCTACCCCAATTTCTTTCCTCTTCCATCTCCCTTCTTGTTTCGATCTTTTCCTTCCTTCTATCACCCCTTTATCCTTTTTTCCCTCCTTCTATGCCCAATTCCCCTTCTTCCTTCTTAAAAATAGCCTTGATATAGAGAAGCTTTACCTTCTGTTGTGCTCAAAATCCATTCCCTCTAAACCATCTCATTTGTGTACAGTTACTGGCCTCAGAACCCAACAGAATGAGTCTATTTGGCCTGCAGGACTCTTCTTCCAAATTCTACCAAAGCCTCCATGCCTCTCTTTTCCCAGCTTCCAAATCTCTCCAAAAATTCATACGTATGGTTTATGAATTGGAAACCAGGATTGCAAATTAGGGAAGGAGCAAAATTTTTAATGCTTATACATTAAGCTACATTTTTATGATTTTGGTACTTTACCTTAAGGATGCCAGAGGAGCTGGCCAGGTAATAATAATACAATAGTCCAAACTGTTGCATATTTACCATGTGCCCAGATAATGTGCAATGTATTTACAGGGGCTATCTCACTGAATTCTCTCCTCCTGCAAGAAAGCTGTTTATTAGCCTTTTTGTACAAAGTGTTGGAGAAACAACCCCAGGGTCAGCCAGCTAAGAAATGACAGTCTATTCATCTCCTAACCTAGTGCTCTACCAATACCCAGCCCTGACTTTACATGTGTGCAGGGTTTCTTTTCCAAAAAAGCATTAGAGCTAACTTTTAATTCCACCCAGTTTTATAGTTAGCATCCTCAGGAGTGCCAGAAGCCCTGCTCCCATTTATAAGCTCTCCGCCCCTTAGAAAGAGGTACTCAGCAGCCACTGGACTTTGTCTTGCCACCTCCCACTAGCCCGGCCTGCTCCTTCATCCTGGACCACCCTCCTCATGCCTCTCTCCATGCCATGTCTGCACCCAGCCTTTCAGACAGAACTGTGTCCAGCGTGCCTCAGCATCACACCCCAGACATCACCTCCTACCCGCCCTTGCCTCTCACTCAGCACTTTGCCTCAGGTCAAGAAACATCCTGGCTCTGTTTGAGGTTCTTATGTGGGAGCCTTCTCACTGCTATCAGATTATGAGGGTTTCCAGGGCAGAATCCAGGCCCCAGATAGCACTTTGCACACAACAGGCCCTCAACTCACACATGCTGGACACACTGATCAATGCATCTCCTTCCCTAGCACCTCCACTGAAGGCTAAATGCTCCTTCTCTCCTGAGCTACAAACAGCTCCAATTTCTCAAAGGAGCATGAGCATACCTCAACTCCCAAATTCCTTTTCAGGCTTGCTTGTCTGCTTTACAGCACCACCCAAACTTGAGTTTCTCCCAGCAGTCTGCATGGAAAGAGGGGATTTAGTAAACAGCCAACAGTGTATTTTGTGCTCAAATTCCTTATTCACACAAGACCAGAAAAGAAAAAGAAAAAAAAAAAAAAAAAAAAAAAAAACCATAGTAGCCCCCAGAGAGTCTCAGATTGCCCTTGATGGAGGCCCTGGAGAAGAGCTAGTCCTTCCCGTGGCTCTTGTAACCAGGAGCAAAAAGCCCCCAAAGCATTGGGGCATAATTTTCTCTCTTAATAAAAGATTAATTCCCACGTAAAAGGCTGTGTGGGGACCATCATTACTTGCTAGCAGGGCCGTTCCATTTCCCCGTGCCGGCTCTGACCTGAGCTGGAAAGCTGTATAATGTGCTGTCGGGGCATCATTCCAGAGATGGAGGGATGCAAATGAAACCAAGGAGGAGGCTGTGCAGACGCAGATTGAGATGCCAAAATTTTGCTCTCAGCTCTGACATTCCCATTTCTGTTAATTGGTTTCCATTTCCACTTACCAGACCATCTCAATGAGGCTGTCTCATTCTCCATGGCATGATCGGTGTTTTATAAACACATCTGCATGTGCTCTTCCTTCTGCCTGCTCAGGTCTGGCCTGAGTTTCTGGTGGTGGTAGCAGCTCCTGCCACTTTTTGAACACTTTCTAATAGACAGTTTGAGTTGTATCTCTTAATACACATAAATTCTGAGACAGACACCTGTATTAGCATTGTAAATCTATAATCAATAATAATATATGTTATATCCTTATATGCAATCAAACTACTATTTATAAAATATACAATGGAATGTGTGATTAAAAAATAATATTCCCGGGGCACCTGGGTGGCTCAGTCGGTTAAGTGGCCAACTCTTGATTTCAGGTCAGGTCATGATCTCAGGGGAGTCAGATGGAGCCCATCAGGCTCCACAATGGGCGTGGAACCTGCTTAAGATTCTCTCTCTTCCTCTCCCTCTGTCCCTCCCCTCTCACTCTTTCTTAAAAAAAAAAAAAAAAAATCCCTATGTTGCAACTTCAACTTAGGTTGGAAAGATCATCCCGGGTCCCTCAGCTAATAAGTAGTAAACATTGCATTTAAGTCTAGGCTTTTCTAACTTTTTTAAGTTCTTGCATCTAACTAGTCTGATATACTACCTGTGTGTTCATCCTTCAAGGCCAATTTCAAATCTTACCCTCTTGATGAAGAACCTTTCTTGCTGTCAACAAAGCTGAGCCATTTTTCCACCTTCCTATCACATTTTTTCATATATAACTAAGTAACTCTGAGTCTCATCAAGGCCTACCTCAACATAGTGCCAAAATCAGATCAAATATCAGTCCCATATCCAGAAATTGTGGAAAAGAAGCCAAAACCTTTTTGCAGGCTCTTAAAAAAAAAAATACAAAACGTGGGTTGCATTCATTAAACCTAATGGAAATGCCAAATATCTTAAATTCATCACATAGTTCCCACCTCCTCACTGCTCCCCCCACCCCCACCCACCTATTCTGTAGTAGTTCTTCCTTTGCCACTGGATAAAAAACTTAGCAGGCCCTATGACTTAGCTGGTCACAATTATATCATTGAAATTCCCCATTACTTTAAATCAGAATTAACATGTTTAATCCTTGTGTCTGTCAAAGGCCCTTGCTAAGGCCTACCATGTAAAAAGGATGGGAGATACTCAGAAATTTCTTTTCCTGCCCAGCTCCTCCTTCCATCACTCTCTAAGCTTGGTTTCTGACTCTTCTAGGATTAGGACATGGTAAGGGGTTTATAGGGAAGTTTAGACTAGTCCGAAACCCTTGTAAGCTACCTCTGTACTCTCTGATAACAAAGGCAATACATACTGTATATATTATATAAAATAGGCATTATTATATTATATAAATAGCAATACATAATATAAAATATGTAATATTGGGGTGCCTGGGTGGCTCAGTCAGTGAAGCATCTGACTCTTGATTTGGGCTCAGTTAATCATAATGATCTCAGGGTTGTGAGATCAAGCCCTGCATCAGACTCTGTTCTGAGCGTGGAGCCTGCTTAAGATTCTCTCTCTTTCTCTCCCTCTACCCGCCCACCCCCCCAAAAAAGAAAAAGAAATAGGTAATATTAAATGTGACAAGTATTTTTAAAAATTCAAAACAGCACAAAAAAGGAAACAACAGTCATCCCTAATCCCGCCACCCTGAGTGACCTCTGTCAACATTTTGGTGTACACCATGGATATTTCACCTTCATCTACAGATTTCCGTGTTGCATGTGTACGTTTAAGGAAGATACTTTCTCTAGATGGTCTTTTTGAAATCTTAGCAAATGATCTTTCTCAGTCATATGATTCTTGAGTGCAATACATACAAAAAATCACAAATCACCTGTTGATAACAACTATAATGTCTTTGCCTTTCACAACTATGCCAGAAAATGGTCAAGTGTGCAAGTTAAGAGCCTAGAGCTCAGAGCTAGACTCCTTGGGATCCCCCTCCCCCGACTTATTCGCTGAGTATCCTTCAGTAAATGAAATCAACTAATGTTTCCATGTCTCCGTTTTCTGATCTATAAAATGGGGATAGTTACAATAACTGTCCTCAAGGGCTATTGTAAAGTATACAATATATAAATATGTTTAACATTGTTTGAAGAGTGTCAACCAAATGGTAAGTTCTATATAACCGTTAGTCATGAAGATGAGCATGCTGATGCTGACATAATTATACAGTGGAACATATAGTTCCCAAGAAGCTTGTTATTTACTTGGTGAGATGAAATGAGTATAACCTTTGAGTGCTAATCTAATTATTTTGATTCTTAAAAAAAAGTCCTAACAGGTTTTAATAAACAAGACAGAACTTGGTAGAATTTAAATTCATTTGAGTTTTGATGTTTGATTATATATATATGTTATTTTTCCCTGCAGTGGTTTTCCATTTGTCAACTTTTTTCTGGGTCTTCTTCATTTCCCCTAAAATCCAAATAGTTTTTAGAATACAGGATGGCAGTAAACTGCCCTTATCCTAATAAATAAACAAACTGCACCCTCCCAGGAGAGGAGCCACACATGAACCTCACTGCTGCCACCAGCACTGTGGCCCACCGCACATTCTCACTGAACTCACCTCTGATCAGACCATCAGAAAAGAGAGTGAGGCTGAAACACCAATATCAGCCCCTTTTCCCCAATCACCTGCCAGTGGATCCCCAGAAACTGGTGTGATTGGAACATCTCCTCTAAAATTGAGAGGCCCCAGAAGGGCTGGGGCAGAGAGTAGGGGCTAAGAATTAAGAAGGAAGAATTCTTCAGGTGTCAGCTGTCAGGGTGTGGAGGGGGTGTCCCAGGCACACCTGAGAGGCAGTTCATGATCATGAGCCCAGATATTTGTATAATAGTGGTCTGAATATTTCCATCATTTTTCTTTCCCTTGGTTACTTCCTTTTGTTCACGGGGCTTGGATTTTGAAGCATGATTAGGCGTTTTTAAGGACTAAGGAAGTAAGAGCATTCCATACAGAAGTATTATCTGCAATGCCATGGAAAAATCAAGGTCCTGCAAGTGGTTCCTGGAGGCACAGACATATAGGGGGTCCCTCCGAGTTAGCGGTCCTCCATCTTGGCTGCATTGTTAAAACTACTTGGGAAGCTTTAAAAAAGCCCAGTGCCCGGGTTTCACCAAAGCCAATTTCAATCAGGAATAAAGAGGGTGAGACCCAGGCTTTAGAATTTTGTTAAACGCTCCCTGGTTGATTTCAATAGGCAGCCGAGGTTGAGAACCCATGGAGTAGGCTATGGCTACAGAATCTAGCTCTGTCCAGACAAGTGTATTGTTTTCTCTGTACTAAAACCTTGCATCTTAGATTAGGTCACTGATTGCAAGAGGAATGGGTGAGGTATGGGAGGACTGTAAAACTGGTCTTATGGCCTGAAGGTTCTGGGTTCATATCTATCCCAGCTCTGTCACTAACTCAGCTGCATGGATTTGGATCATTTACCAAGCCTCAGTATCCTTCTTTGTCCAGTCAATGGGGGTAATAATAATATGAATTTTGTAAGGATTTTGTAAAGATTAAAGGGATGAGATGAAAAGCGCTAGCATGGTGCCTGGAACATGATAAGGGTTCAATAATTAATACCCACTGTAGTTATTATATGCTAACTACCTGAAATTTTAGAAATAAAATAAAAAGCATGTGCTATTGACAGGGGAACAGTAATACCACAGTCACATACACAGGATAGCACATTTCAAATGAATATATGTTCACACTACGGATTTATTTAATGTTAACACCTGCCTTTAAATTCATAAGTGCTCATAATTATGGATATTAGTGTTCTAAATGGAGGAGGTATTTCCTATGCAGGATGTGATGCAGAAAGGGAATTGAAATTCAGTGAATGCATTCAGTGTGTCTGTTGAAGACCTCTAAGCGATGTGGAGACATTATTGTATCCATCTTGGCAGGTATCCAGTGGAGTAGATAAGAATATGTGCTATCATCCAAGGACAGATCAACTAAGTGGCCCACGAACTCCTGGAGTCATAAAATCATAAAATGTTCAACTTGCAAGAGATTATATAGTCCAATGACTTTAAAATATATATACTCTTAGCAGTGGAACACTTTCCTCAATAGAAATCTTAACCGTTAATGCCCAATATTTGTCAGTGAAATTTTTGTTAAAGTGCGGCTGTTTGGAGTTCTAGTGATTCCACTCTGAGTTAGAACCACCAATGGTAGACAATTCAGTAGCACTCGATGAAACTCACCTCCTGGTGTTTTTGCTGTTGTGCATTCTCCTCCAGCACTGAGTATGGATTTGGCCATGTGACTAGCCATGGCCAATGAGACATTAGCAAGCAGGATGCAAATAGATATTCATCCTGCTTTATGGTATACTCATTCTCTGAACCAGTTGTCATGCGGTAATAAAGCCTGAGCTAGGCTACTCTATGACGAGACTATGTGAAAAGAGAGACCACAAAGAAGAGCATTAACCAGATTTGTGAGTGAAGTCCTCCAGAACCTGCAGCCCTGGGGTAACTTCTAAACAACTGAAAGGCTCGAAGTGAGACCAGCAGAAGAACCATCAAGCCCAGCCCAGACTGCAGAATCACAAGGATACAAAATGCAACAGCTTTTAGCTACTAAGTTCTGGGGTGAATGATTACCTAGCAACAGGTAACTGAAAAGTTATTTGCTAGAGCCCCTATTATATCTGTAAAATCTATCCCTGTGCCTTGCATTTAGAAAGTGCTTTAATAATAAGTACTGAATTAACCTGATTAATCAGTAAGTGGAAGACCCAGAAATATAATCAGTCTTCTCATTCTGAATTCAGCACTTGTCCTAATTCACCTGGTCCCGTATCAGTGGAATAGAACCCCTAAACTCTAGATACCCAATCTAGATTCCTTAACATTTACTGTATTTTGAGGTAGAAAGGGCTATCTGGTCCTCAAGACCAGAAATCTCAATTCAGAGCAGCTAAGAACAAGAGGCTTCTAAGCAATGAAATAAGATGTCACAATGTCCAGGGACTTTTCTTAGAGGAGAGTCTCTTTCAAAACTTACATGCTCTTATCTTAGACAAAGTTCTATTTTCACATGGTTTTCTGAATTGTTGGCCCATAGTAGACTGTATGGAAGAGGCACTTGAAAGTGTATTAAAACTTCTATAACAGGCAAGAAGAAAATAGGAAAACTACATAAAAATACAGACGTAAGTATTCAACAATATTTTAAGAGTCTGGGGCAATTTGGTATAGATATTAACAACCCTACTCACTATATGAATCATCACAATAATGAACCAGAAGGACTGATTAGTTATCAATGGTCTTGCGAGATCAATAAAAGTTTAATATATTCTGCTTGATAGTTACTATACCTTCTAACTTACACAATACTCGAGTGTACCTATGGTTGTCAATCTGCTGTCTGTCTTTTGAGAAAATCATCACTTCCACATTCCACAGCATTCCTATTTGTTCCATATGGTTCTGGTGGAGCTGAACTCCATGACCCTCAAAAAAAAAAAAAAAAAAAGCCATAAAACCCATTTCTGTCCAAATAGTGTATTTCTTTCCATTGGCCACGACAGTTGGTTCAGGGATGGGCATGTGCCCAAGCCTGCTCCTTTAGTTTTCCCCATGATTTTTTCCAGAGTTATACAGAAAACTGTCCTCTTTCCCCCTGGATCATAAGCTCTCAGGATGCCTTAAGGCCTGGATAGGTAGTAGGAATGGAGGTATGTTAACTGAAGCCAACTTTCTTCCACACGCAGAGAGCCTTTCTTAGAACAAGGCTAAAAAGAAGTAAGAATCGCCAAGAAATTAGAGGAAAGACAAAACTGCAGTGATGACTGAGCTCCTAAATCTAACTGCAGCCTCATGCTGTGAACTTCCTAGAGAAATGAGCTTAAGTCGATTGCAATTTTCTCTTGCATACAAGAGACTATGGAATAGTAAACTCATTTGACAGTTCCTAAAATGTTTTCACATTCATTACCCATTGGTTCCTCCCGGTAATCTGCAAAGTGATCAGGGCAGTTAGATGATCCCCATTTTATTGGTAATGAAAATGTACCTCCCATGAATAACCCTGCTGCAACTACACGGCAAGTTAGATGTGGAGCCTGTCTGAAAAATGAGGTCATCTGATTTGAAGTCCAGGGAATTCCCCATTTTACTGATGTCACAAAATTATTTTCCACAAACCTCTATTGATTAGTTTCAGGGCTTAAAGTGGTAGAAATTC
Source organism: Eumetopias jubatus (assembly GCF_037043125.1). NCBI lineage: Eukaryota > Metazoa > Chordata > Mammalia > Carnivora > Otariidae > Eumetopias > Eumetopias jubatus. The sequence continues at coordinate 102,911,211 of NW_028274815.1, forward strand.
AGTTACGTGGAATGCATCATTTCCCCTCCTCAGTGAGTAACAGAAGCATCGCTCCTAGGGAGTGTATTTGAGAGGCTGCATGTGTCTTTGGTACAGAGGCAACATTCAGCGATGACTCACAGTAGGAAAACAGGCTCAGCAAGTTTTAGGTTGTGTTCCTTGAATGCAGAGCCCAAGATGGGGATTCTTGTGCAGGTCACTTACGGGGGGTGAGCTCACAAGACTAGAAAGGGATAGAGGGTATGGTCAGGGAAGGAGCGGAGAAAGGATGTAATATCAGCTGGCATCTGGCCTCAGCCTGATCCTTCTAGGAGTCAGGAGCATAAACAGCACCACAGAGTTACCTGTCCCCCACTGAGGCAAGGGGAACCAGCTTTGTGCCCTGATACCAGCCAGTCATTGGCTCTGGGCTGCCCCCACAGTGGGGGAAGGGGCAGACTCTCCAAGCATTTCTGGGCAAAGTAGCTCCTGTTGTTTGAGCTGATTCTCTTGACAGGAAGCCTGGGGGCAGCTCTGTGCTCTTATTGATCAACACCTGTAGTAGCTGAGCCCTGAGTTATGCAGAAAATTTCCCGGGTGGGGCACCACAGTGTTTACTAAGAAGCTAAGCAGAGCTCAGCCTGAAACAACACTTCTTTCCATAACTTGCATGTAAAACATCTTATGCCACACAGACCAAGCATTTGTGAAGTAGCCGTGTAACGCCAGGCTTGGTACCAGGTACAGTGGTGTCATATCTCATTCAAGTATTATGTTCTACACTAAATGTGGAAGATGCAAATAGCATGAAGTCAAAATTACCATAACATACGCATATATATATGTATACACACACACACACCTACCTATATGTGTCGATGCATTTATATATAATGGATAAAATATCAACTACGCATAATAAAGGGCATATATATTTATAAATAAAATAATTTACCAGTTTAAATTTATATTTAATTGAATTACACTGTATCTATCAAGAACCAGATTAAATCACACTTGAGCAATACTGGAGGATTTTGTTGGAATTCAGTCATATCTGAGTGCCCAGTCTGAGACACTTCTCAGCAGAACATTTGTGATGGGGGCTCTGACTTGTGTGCTTTGCCCTCACAATGGATCTTTGACTCCCTGCTACCATCATTACCATATCTGGTAGTTAAATACTATACTCTCAAACCTGTGGACCACAGATCAGGCATTTATAAGTACACAGAAGTTGGGTTGGCTATGGGTTTTATTTCCTTCCTTCCTTCCCCCAAAAGAGCACAGCAAGGAAATTTATTTCTTCTTAGAATTTGAGAGGATTGCTGAGGCTTTGAACCATACCCCACAATATTGGGTTAAAAAATTCACTTTTCTTTATTTGTCACAATTAAATAAACTCTACTCTCCTGCCTGGCTGATGAAAAATTCCATCCCATTGTTAAAGTATAATTTTCCAAAAAATGACATAAGAATGCTAAGGCAAATATGAAATGAACACATATCAAAGATTTATTCAACTCATTAATTACTGAGAGAAATAGTAAGGTGTTAAAACCAGCCCAAAGAACATTTGAAAAGATAGGTATTCATAGCCAAGTTAACAAAGGCAGGTTAGGACAGGCTGCCTACAAAGATCCTTAATGTCCAACAGGGTGATAAACCATAACCTTTGAGATGATCTGTTCCACTGATTGGAAGTAATTTGCATTTCTACTGAAAAAAATCTGCATGACAGCATATAGCTTCACTGAGTCTGGGACCTCTAATCAGTAGCAAACTATGAGTTAAAGAACATGCATTTGCCTAATCCCTGGATGGGCCTGCACCTCCACGTGACACTGAAAAAGCAAGCTACCCACCTTTCACTTTATATCCAAATTTTGAGTAATTTTTATTAATAATCATCATTACTGAGTCTCTTTCTCCCATGCAAAAATCATGGAACTTCTTAGAAGCCAGGAAATAGAAAAAAGACCAGGCGTTTGGCCCACTGAGACATCATTTTTACCAGTGTCTTTCTGTGACCTAATCTTGATGTTGTGTTCAGGCCTGTACCTTGGATTGCCTCAGTGTGAGGGACAGACCCTAGGATCATCCCTAATGACCACTGCCTTCTAGTATCCCTGTCTTTGCATAATTCCCTCCCCTTGAGTGTGGGTGGAATCCATACCTTTCCTCTAGCCAATAGAATATTGCAAAGCTGAACTGACTCTGCAGGTGTAATTAAAGTTGCAAGCCAATTGATTTTGAGTAAAAGGAAGTTTTCCAGGATGGGCCTTAATTAATCAGGTGAGTTTGAATTAATCAAAGCCCTTAAAAGGGAGACTGAGTCTGTCACATAAGCTGCTTCCTCTTACATTCTGGAAGACAATGGAAGCCGCAGACTTGTCACTAGTCAAGGAACCAGCTTTGTGCCCTGATATCAGCCAGTCATTGGCTCTGGGCTGCCCCCACAGTGGGGGAAGGGGCAGAATCTCCAAGCATTTCTGGGCAAAGCAGCTCCTGTTGTTTGAGCTGATTCTCTTGACAGGAAGCCTGGGGGCAGCTCTGTGCTCTTACTGATCAACACCTGTAGTAGCTGAGCCCTGAGTTATGCAGAAAATTTCCTGGGTGGGGCACCACAGTATTTACTAAGAAGCTAAGCAGGGCTCAGCCTGAAACAGCTTTACATCTGGGACCAGCATGTAACTTTCCTTCTATCACTTTGGAAGCCCTCTGCCATAGACTGGGCTCTCAGACCACTAAGCTGTTTCCTAGAGAATGGGAAAATATGCAAATCAGTCAAAATCTGCTTTCTTTTCCCATTTTCACAAATGTAATCCATATTATCCCAGGTTCATCAGAAAGCTGAGGGTAAGGCTGACGGTGTGTGCTACATCATTTTATTAGGATATATAACACCAGGGGAGAGGAGCAAGAAGCAGAAAGAGTCAAGAAGGGAAGGAGGGAGAGCAGATAGGAGGTCACTGCCACTAGGGAAACTATATAACCAATCATGGACCAGAGCCTTCGGGAATCCATTATCAGTTACATCCCAAAGCTGGGATGTGATGGTGGCTGGGTGCAGTGAGAAAGAAGAAATCATCTAACCAGTGGCTCCCCTCTCCAATGGTCCAAAGGCCAGTTTCCAGGGGAAGGTTGGTGGGGAAGGGACAGCATCAATCCACCCATGGGGGCACCACTTCCAACACCCAGCAGTGGAGACACCAGAGAGAATGTGACCCTCACCTCTTTCTCCTTTCTGCCTTTTTCAACAGGTTTAGTGTCCTAACTTCCCACAGTCACTGACTGTGACTTCATCTATGCCCTAATTCTTTGTAAGAATTTAGCAGCACTCTTATCTTAAAAAAGAAAGAAAAAGGAAGAAATTAGGGAAGTCAGCATTTCCCTTGCCTTTTCAAAATAACAGAACTGAGCTGAGCTTTTCTGACTGTGATCTTCCAGGACATTTTAGCCTCCATGAAACTCTATTCCAGGATCTAGGGTCAGAACCATTTCCTGTGAATCTGCGCAGCTGAGATTTGCCCCAATCATGATGTGAAGGGAAGCATAATCTTCTTCCCATAAAGAAGTTCTATACAGACAAGGAATATAAGGCAGTTCAATTACATTATAATTGACTCTAATTGGCCCTCCCACAGGCTGTTAAATTCTTATCTGCAGCCTGGTAGCACATTAGAACGCTGTAACACCTCTATCCTGCACTGAAGAGCACAATAGAAATGTTAAAACAACAACAACAAAAAAAAAAACAACCCACCACTAAGCAGCTGAGCTTGGAAAAAGAGAGCTCCAGTGAGGTCAATAAAATGGCAGCCATTTTCGGAGCGTTTCAAAGAGCTCCCTGGAGGGAATGTGACACTTCTGACTGCCTTCTAAATGCGGAGAGGGGAAAAAAAAGTTCTCGAGGGATTATTATCAAGCACTAAGAGAACTTCTTAAATTAACATATCTTCCAAGAAACTTCTCTACTTTCCTTCATTTGTGCAGTGCGCATTGACTTCAGCCAGGTGCCAGGCACTGAATTAGGACTGGAGATACGGAGTGCAGATGACGTATGTGGAGTCCAGCGCAGGAGAGGAGGTTCAGTTAAGATGACGCCAGGACCCATGGAATGTGGAAGGGTAGGGCGAGAGTGGGTGCAGAGAACCAGGCAGGTGGGCTCCCGGTGGTGGGAAGAACAAGAGTAAAGCGCTACACTCAGAGTGGACACAGCTGGAATGAGCTCCTGGAAAACAGGAAGCAATCCCCCCCCCCCGCCCCCGCACGCACGGGTGCACGCGTGCGCGCCTACACACACACGCGCGCGCGCCTACACACACACGCGCGCGCGCCTACACACACACGCGCGCGCGCCTACACACACTCACACACACACACACACACACACACACTCTCTCTTTCGTCTTCCAGAATGGCCTCCGGCAAAGAAGCACCTCCTCCATAAAACTTAGAGAAAACTCAAGATGACCTCCTTGTTTATCTAGACAAAGCCAGACACAGACCCTCCAAATTTCCCATCCTGAGAATCGATGTCTTCAAGGTAAAACACCCTCAGTTCTATTGTCCTGCTATGCCCCTGCCCTTCCTCCCACTTCCCACATCCAGCCCTTCCTAGAGCTGAGTTCACTCTTCTCTGTAAAAGAAAAGTCCTTTTTGCTTAACCCTGAAGATGCTGGCAGACCTTATGGACAGAACCTCCTCCCCGTTGCGGCAGCCCTTTTCCCCCTGCCTTGCAATCATCCTTTAGAGTAAAGCCTCCCCTTACTAAGTCCTGACTTGTTCTCTCTTTGACACGAGTAAGCATCTGTGCCAGTGGTTCTTAATACTGATCGCAGTTCTTAAACTTGAGCTCAATCGGAATCCCCTGGAAGCAGGCCTTCTTATGACACAGGATGCTGGGCCAGAGCTGCTGATTCAGTTCAGTAGGGCTTGGGTGGGCCCTAGAATCTGCATTTCTAACAAGTTCCTCAGGGATGCTGATGTGCTGATGCTTAAGAACCACTGATAAAGAACTGGACAGGGAGAGGCAAGTGACAGGGCTGCCAGAGAATTAGAGGCCACAACATGAATCACCACAGGGTTTACGCTTTGATGTCAGGCACTGACGAAGGATGGAAACAAGAAGACACCTAATCACACCTGCCCCTTTGGAAAATCCCTCTGTCTGAAGCTTGGAGAACAAACTGGAAGGGGTAAGAATCAGGGCAGAAGGTCTATAAGGAAACTGTTGCATGATCCTGGTGAGAAATGATGGTGGCCTGGGTGGAGGTGGGGTGTGGAGCTGATTGACTGGAGAGAAGCAGATTCAAGTGGAATTCAGGTAACAGCACGCACAGGACACAGCGGCTGACTGAGGTGGGCCATGAGGAAGAGGAGGGAGTCCCCCATGATCCCTGGCTTCCCAGCAGTAAATGGACCCTGTTATTACGAAAGGAAAGAAGGAAGGAGGAAAAGCTTGAGAGGGAAAGCTGAAGCTGTTATCATCTGGAGTTCAGTCTGTTGGAGAGACCTGGAGTGAGGATGTCCAGTATGCAACTGGATAGAGGGTTCTAGAATGTCAGAGTCTGGTCCACGACAGACAAAGGTTCTAGAATGTCAGAGTCTGGTCCACGACAGAAAAAGGTTTAGGAATCTTCAGGTGAAGATTCCATGTCAGAGAGAGGACACAGAGTAAGAAGAAAACAGGAGCATGTAAGGAAGCCTGGGGAAAAGGAAGTAGACAGAGGACTGATGCCAACAGCCAGCCCTTCAGGGGCCCTAGCATGTTTGTCTCAGTCCTTCCTCAACAGTCTTATATAATGCTCACATTCCTCTCAGAATTACACAGGACTCAACTGTCTTTCCTCCACTAGACTACTACAACTGGAGAACACAGCTGTTCAATAGCAGTTTTGCCAGTTGTCCCATATTGATTCTGATACCAAGTCCAATGTGTGTGTATGTGGGCAGGGGGTAGAGGGACCCCCACACCACCAAGCAAATCTCTACCAGCTGTGTGTCCTCCCATTCAACTCAATTTGACTACCCAGAGATAACATCAGATTCCACAGGTTAAGGGCTCAGTCCCAGAAGACTGTCACCTCCTCTAATTTCAGATACCAATTGCAAGTCCAGGGTGTTACCTGGATTTCTGACAGACTTCTGACCAAGTGGCTGTAAGGCAGAGGTTCCCATGAACCCCTTCTTGGGATTGATCAACATTTCAATCCAGCTCACAGAATTCAGGAAACTTGTTTACTCACAAGATTACCAGTTTACTGCAAAGGATATGAAAGGACAGGAATCACTACCTAGAAGAAGAGATACAAAGGGCAAGGTCCCGAACAAAGGAACTTCTGTCCTTGTGGAGTTTGGGGCCTGGCTCAGTGGCATATGGCAGTGTTCTGGTTCCCCAAGCTGGAAGCTCTCCAAACCCCTCCTTTTGGGTTTTTATACAGGCTTCATTACATAGAAAAGATGATTAAATCGTTGACCACTAGTGATGTATTCAACCTCCAGCCTCTCTCCCTTCCCCAGAAGTCAGGGGATGGCACTAAAAGTTCCAACCCTCTAATCACATGGCTGGCTCCACAGACAACCAGCACCTATCCTTAGGTGCTTTCCAAAAGTCACCTTATTAATACGACAGAAGACACATTTATTGCTCTCCTCATTTAGGAAATTCCAAGGGTTTTAGGAGCTCTGTGCCAGAAATGGGAACAAAGACCATATATTTATTATAAATCATAATATCACATCCCATCTAGTGTTTCTTTTTCTTGGAAAACGTATTTGACATAACCAACCATATTAATTTGTCAGTGTTTGTTTTTAAGATCTAGAAAGAAAGCAGATGACAAATATCAGAAATGGCTTCTCCCTTCACTCCTTTCCTCTAGCATCATTAAACAAATTGAAAAGTGACAGATGATGGACTGACCCAAGGATGAAGACCTTGCCCACCAGGCCCAAAGTAGGCATGCAAATGGAGAATTCACACTTGCAAATGGTGCTCAAGATCCACCATATTGACTTCTTTAAAGGAAATAAAATGTAGCACTGTGCCCCAGAAATTGTTTGTCATATGGTTGTGCATATTTATAGAGAGACTGTTATATTTTTAGTTGGAGAGAGGTGGGTTTTTTCTCAGTTTCTATGGTAAATCACTTCTAAAGTCTGCATTTGTATGATTAAAGTAATAACGTTGAATTGGCCAATTTGCCCAAGTAGGAAATGCACCGAATTGCCAGGATTTAAAATACATACACTCTTTATAAGCAGAACCACAAGAATGGAACAAAATGGAAGACTTTTTTTTTTTTTTATTTAATTACCATCTTCAGACATGTAGTTAAAGTCCCCAAATTCCGCCTGTCTCCCAACTGTATAGTTCCCTGGAGTGGTCTGTGTGCACTCAGCTTGGGAGAGTGGGAAACAGGATCTTTCCCCTTAGGACTCAGCTCATCTTAGATCCATGCTCTCTACTATGGGACCCACAAGCCATGCATGGTTACTTGAAATATGGTGAGTCCAGACTAAGAGGTGCTGTGTCAAATACACACTGAATTAGAAAGAATGTTTTTGATATTTGGGGTTGAATAAAATATGTAATTTTTAAAAATCTTTTCACTGAGTGTAAGTTTGTTAGAGCTGCTGGTAATAATGTACCACTAACTGAGGGTCTTAAACAAGAGATTCACTGTTTCACAGTCCTAGAGGCTAGAAGTCCAAGATCAAGGTGTTGGCTAGATTGGTTCCTTCAGGGGGCTGTGAAGGAAGAAAGGTTTGTCCAGGCCTTCTTCCTTGGCTTACAGATGGCTGACTTCTCACTGAGGTCCCTTCACATCTTCTTCCTTCTATGCCTATGTCCGAATTTGTAATTTTTCTAAGGATAACTGTCATACTGGATTAGTACAAACTCTAATGACCTCATTTTAACTTGATACCCTCTTTAAATACCCTATCTCCAAATCAGGTCACCTTCTGAGGTACTGGGGTTAGGACTCCAACATCTTTTTTTGGAGAAGACACAATTCAACCCATAAAATACTGTTTACTCTTCCTTTTGTTAAAAAGTGGCTATGAGAGGGTGCCTGGGTGGCTCAGTTGGTTAAGCGACTGCCTTTGGCTCAGGTCATGATCCTGGAGTCCTGGGATCGAGTCCCGCATCGGGCTCCCTGCTCAGCAGGGAGTCTGCTTCTCCCTCTGATCCTACCCCCTCTCATGCTCTCTCTATCTCATTCTCTCAAATAAATAAAATCTTAAAAAAAAAAGTGGCTATGAGAAAACATAAAATTACATACACAGCCCCCATTATTTTTCTAGTGGACAGCATGGCTCCAGAATTAATTCTGTCCCCCGGTCTGGAGCGGGGAGGGAAGCTGTGGAGGAAATGCAGTTTTGAGCTTTCCTGGGATGCCTATCATCTAATAGCTTACCGGCCTGTTGAATGACATAATCATGGTTCCCATAATTCTGTGAGAAGTCTGAACGTAAGTTGACCTTGGAATGCCATCATACTGAGAATAAACAGAAGTTTCTTTATTCCTTTTATTCTGTTGGATTTGGCTACAGAGAGTGGAGCCCACTTCGTTCATGCATTCATCCACTGATTCATTCACTCATCCATCCAGTCGTTCATTCACTCACTCATTCACTTATTCATATTACATTTCATTTTTTTGGAGGCCTACAGTTGGTGCCTGCAGGATATCTTAAAGATTTTCTTGACTAAAATAAGAGTTTGGTCACGGCAGCTGAGGAAGATAGATTTTTAAATAGGAGGGTAGACAGCAATCTGAGCTACAGAGAGAAACAGAAAAGAGGTCAGGAAATGGAGAGACATAGGAGAGAAAGAAACAGAGACCGATAATCAGGTTCTGTCCAAGGATTTCCTCTTATTTCTTATGGATGGTAAGGTATTTTTTAAGGAAAGTCTGCCCAGAAGTTAGATGTGAACTCTTCTCACTATGCATAGTTCCTGTCAGCACTTCTTGGCACCTCATTAGGCCTGTGGGAATTTCTGCTTTGCCACCAGTAAAAAAAAAAAAAAAAAGAAAAGAAAAGAAAAAAATAACAGCATTGAATTAATGGTTAGGAGGGAGTTGTTACCAATTCTTCTTCTTTTTTTACCAACTCAGGGAGCAAAGTTATTCTAATTTAGCAAAGGCATGGGAGGTGAGCATGATAGTGATGGGGTTCAGGACATGCTACCCCAAAATATGGCACCTTGGCATACTGAATATTTTTAGCTGAAGGAGTTTGAGAAAATAGCAGAAGCAGGAAGGTCACTCTGACCTTTCCCCAAGTTCTGTCCTGAAACTGGTCATAAAACCCTCATGTAAGAGGTGCCCTACCTACACCCAGAAGAAAGGAACATCCTTATCTCCTAAGACAAAGACACGCTGAGAAGAATCTGAACAAACCAGCCTTGCTAAACCTCCCCCAGTTTGCTATGCTATTTCTTACGTGACTGTCTACTCTTCATCAAACCTAACATAAAAATGCCCTGGTTTTACTGTTTCTTTGGCTCATTTCCTTCTGAAGCCTCCCTTACCACGTAAAATTTATATTGAATAAGTTTGTATGCTTTTCTTCTGCTAATCAGTCTTTGTCAATTTAATTTTCAGACCTAGCCAGGGATCCTAAGAGGGTTAGGGACACGTTTTTCCTCCCCTGCAATAGATTCTTGAAAAGTACAGAAGTCTGATTTTCTTTTTGGCTGAATTGACACTAAGTTGTCTCCTGTGTAAAAATCACATGTGGGCTCTCTCCGTGTATGCACAGAATGAAGTCTTTTTAACAAGGTTCTGTTGAGTTGTTTGCATCTCCTAAAAGAACCCCATGGAGACTGAGTTATTCAGAACTAAAATTAACTGAGCCCCTCACTTTCCAGATTCATAATAACCCTGTGCAGCACAGGGAGCGATTGGTAGGCATCTTAATCTCTCTGGATTGACCTCTTTGCCATTCTCCTTATCACTATGGCAGAGCACATTTTCTTCCCAGGGAGGAAACGCAAAACTATTCCAAGTCGCAGAATTGCCCGGAGGAGATAAGACTGCACTGTATTAACCTTCCCACCCAATATGCTCCCAGTTCCAAGAGGAGGGAAAACAAGACTCAAATTAATTTGGGTTATTACTGACATACTTAAGGTGGCTCACAGATTTCAGACTGATTCTCCTCTCTCAGGTCTGGACATCTCCAGCAAAGCTTTCTCTGGGACAAAGGGGCAGGTAGGTCATGCAGATTATTTCTGACTGTCAAAGAGTCAGGAGACAAATGCATCTTGCGGTAACTGTCAGCCACATGACTTTCTCAAATGCTTACATGAAAGCATTTTAAAGGTAGACCACAACAGGAGGTCCTAAGTAGACCATGGAAGAAGGACTTGGCAGATATAATTGGTCACATGTAAATGCCACCCTGGGACCTAGTAAAGCTGAATTAGCCATAAATCATTTGGGCAATAATATATTTAGCTTTTACTCGGTGAATTCATAAAAGAGAAAGGACATAATATCTCCCAAACCAGAAATAGGAAAAAATAAAATGAATGCCTTATGCTTCTCCCTGTATTATCAAATGTAATGGGAATATTGAAAAGTCGTCAATCTAGACACTTTGTACTAGTGCTTATCATTTTTTGCTGTAGTTCATTGAGATCCATCTTTCTAACATATCCTTGTTCTAAGGCTCTTTGTGTGAGAACTGTACTTCTTACAATTAAATTCCTGCCAATTCCTGTTTAAGATCATGTGTGGTAGCGTCATATTTCATTTAATTGATTTAAATTAAATTTAATTAATGACCTCTGTGCATGTACACCCTTTATCCTGTAGCCTCCTAGCCCCTCCCATTCTCTCTCGCTGGGCTTGGCCATCTGACTTGTAGAGGCCAATGGGAAGTGAGCAATGGGAGGAAAGCAGAGGCATGAAGAACACTTGCCCATTTCTACTTCTTCCCTGCTTCTCTGCAATTTCCTGTGACAACAGGCACACACAGGCTGGCGTCACGTTTGGGGAGGAGACCTGACTCATTTCAGCAGAGGCCCCTGTTGGACCAGCCAGGCCCAGTCAACCTGCCAGTACCCCTCAGAAAATAAGCAGGCCAACTCAAACCAGCCAGTCTCCCAGTACCCGCAGGTTTGTGAGAATTAAAACAAAAAAAGATTAATGCTTTAAAGTCACTGAGTTTGGGGTGATTGTAATGCAGCATTGTTGTGGCATAGCCGAGAGGAAGGGAAGGAGATAAATGAATACTTGATTTTTTTTTTCTTTTTTGCCAGATAAGAACTAACAATACATTTTGCTAAAGGAGTACAAATACATCTTGCCATTGAAGAAATAATTTGCCATTTGACAATTCTATGCCTCATGCCAAAAACTGACATTTCCAAAAACTTGGCGTGGAGGCTGGGAATACTGGAGGAACTGTCCTGCTCCTTCCCCGAGTTCTGTAGGTGTCCAGGCAGTAGGCTGTCCTCTGGGCCTTAGAGGTATGACAGGATCAATGTCTTGCCTCCTGCAGAAAGCAAGGTTTCCTCTCCTGGATTTCTGACAGCCTGATCTCAAGTTAATCCCACATGGGCTCCAAGAAATCAAGTTTGTATGCTTGATATTGTATTAATTGTTTTCCTCCAAAGCTGTAATAAATTTGCCTTTCTCTTGTCTTTGAAAGAAAGTGTAGGTGTGAAACTTCTAAGGTGAAAGAATGTTGATGATCATCTAGTCAAACAATTTTCTTATCTGCAGAAGGATCTATCTTTCCCAAAAGAAAATACCTGGGCACTGGTAATTAATTTTCTTTAAAGGGAATAAAGCAGAGTTTCCCTGTTTGAGGCAGGTTAAGGGGAGCAGAGTGAAGGAAACCTCTCTCCTAACACTCTTCTCCTTCCTTCCCCCACATCCCTAGAGGAGCCCTATGGCACCACAGACACCCCCTGGATCAGAGCTCCTCAAACCTTCACAAATACAGGAATAACCTGGAGTCTTGTTAAAATCCAGATTCAATATCTTTGGATTGGGGCCTTTGGATTGGGGCCTGAGATTCTAATTTCTCACAAGCTCTCAGGCGATATAATGCAGCTGGTGCAGGAGCACGCTTTGAGTGGCAAGGCCCTAGAACACTGAAGAACAACTCAGAAAACATTGCCTTTCTGAGTACCTCCTTTTGCAGAGAGGGAATGTGACTCCAGGAAGGTCACATTTAACATCAGGGCTGGGATTCTTCACAGATCAGTGTTCTCTCTTTCCCATCTCTCTATATGACCCCAAGTCCCCACAGGTCCATATCAGATGATAAAAGTACTAGTTAATAAAAATGCTGATCTAGACTTTATACATGCTTTTTCTTTCTGCTAAAATGTTTTAATTCACCAAAAGAATCTCTGGTTTTAAAATCAACTATTTCCAAGAAATTTGGCAGACTAAAATTATATCCAAAGACTTCTAGTTTAAAATAACATCTGTCACAACTTCTTACATACCACGAAACACATATAAATACACAGAAGATAAAATAACCAAAACAAAACAAAATGATCAGATGACCCCAAAATGAAGAGTGCTGAGTGACCTTGCTTCAGAATTTGGAAGGAATGTCCTCTGTCTATAAAGTCGTCTGAGATTGGGTTGTTGCTGCTTTGCCACATGACACAGAGCAGCTCTACTTGCTGGGAAAGAAGAGGAGGAAAATGCTTCCCACCAGGCTGACCCTGACTCATGGAGCCTTGGCATCTAACTCTCAAACAAAGCTGGCAGCCCATTTTAGTGAGACAGCCACATCATGCAGTTTGAGCAGAAGACATCATCTAGTCGAGAAAAGTCATGCTAGACAGGAGAGCTTGACTCAGAGATACACACATTAGCATTAGCTCATGATTCAACTTTGCCATGAGAAAGGGTTTCTATCACCCCCAAAGCGGACAGAATGCTGAACTTAGGCCTATCTTCAGGCTCTGTGCCCTGACCAAGGTCCAGATAAAAATTTCCCTCAACCAAGAATAAACAGAAATATGCCAACACATGATCTTTAAGAAATTCTGCAGATCTTAAGAGTTATAGGCATATCTGCTGATATAAAACAAAGGAACATCTAAACCAAATGCAATAAAGACCAGAAAGAGGATTTTATCCTAAAAACTCAGAGGAAGAGCACCATGGAAAGAAACAGAATTTTTGACCTCCTGTGCCCAAGCTGGGCACTTTACCTAGAAGGTTCTCACCCACTCTCTCTTCTCTCTTTTAACTAGCTCACTGCTACTCTTTATTCAGGTTTTACCTTCTCAAGGAGTCCTTGCTTTACCCCCCAGATTAAAGTAGGCCCCTATTATATACTCTCAGGGCACCCTGTGATTTTGTCAGTATATAATTATTTGTGTAATTATTTCGTTTAATGTCTGTGACTAATAAAGGTGCTACTGAGCATGAAAAAGGTATTCGGCAAATAACCGTTGAATGAATGACTGAATCTCTATTGACACAGAAACTGTGCCTTAGTCTACATAAAATAGAAGCAGAAAGCCATAACAACAATAAAAGACAGAGATGAATATAGAACCTCAGAGTAAGGTACAAAGCAGTGAGTTGAGACAAGGTGAGTGAGGAGATAGGGAAGGATTTTAAGTACACTGACATTGGAAAATCGAGTTAAAATCCTCACCAGAGGTAAGAAAGCAGATCCAACATCATTGAAAATCGCAGAGCTGGGAAGGACAGCATTGGGAGATTTTTCTCAGAATTTAAAAGAAAAAGATGAAAACAATGTGGTAGGAAATTATATATAAGGAGCTAGGGAATAAAAATCTAGTTTAAGAGTTAAAGGCATATCTGCTGATATAAAATAAAGGAACATCAGAACCAAATGCAATAAAGACCAAGTTTAAAAGAAAAAGAAAAAGTTCAAGAAAGTACCCAAGTATGATGGTTAAAAAAGCTCACCTGTTCCAACAAAAACAGACAAAAAACAGTAAGAAAGAAACCCACAACTAGGCACCTGCTAGAGGCGTTTTTGAATGAGTAGAATACAAAAACAAAAACAAAAAAATCCAACAAAACAAGGTAAGAAACACAAGCTACCTCAAAATAAAGAAAATAAGTGCCAGCAAAAAATGGAGGAAAGACTAGAACAGACAAGGCTTGTGAACCAGTGATTTTATACAGTCAAGCCATTATTCGTGAGAAGGAAGAAAAATAAGGTCTTAAGCATACAAGTCTTCAGAAATTATATCAATCCTATACTCTTCCTGAATAATATTAATAATAAATTACCAAAAGTTTACATCCCACTGAATGAAAGATGATTCAAATTAAAGTGTCATGTTTTATTGTTCAAATATACACTTGCAATGTAAATTCAGCAGTCATAAAATGGTATGCATAAAATAACAGCTCACCAAATGCATAAATTAAAAACTTTAAGAAAATGGACAGAATTACAACCAATGGAGAAGGTTTTAAACAAGATTTTTAAAGTTTTGATAGATGAAGAACACAAGAGATAAATAAATGCATAAAGAATTTAAATAATATATAATAAAATTTGTAGGGGAGTACTGAAATGCATAATGTAGAAACAAAAATTCACCTCTTTTCCAAGTTTCTTTGAAATCCTTATAAAAACTGATCATGTATTAAACAACGTCCGCAAAACTTTGAAACTTATAATTAACAAAAATTACATTTGCCACATTTTCTAGCACAGATGTTTTAAAACTAGAAATTGCTAGTGAAACTTTAAACAAGACAAAAACAAACCAGCCTTTTGAAAAACATAAATTTTGTGATAATCTGAGTTGAGAACTCAATATAAGAGTACAAGTTTTCACCTTAAACTATGTGGTCTCGAGTTTATTTTATGATACTTCAGTAAAAATAGAAAATATATGTGTGCATGCTCATTTTAATCTAGACCACTGGATATTCAGTTGCCCCAAATCCTCCAGGGTGATTTGTTAGCACTCCATCAAAGACCACACTTTCAAGGTAATTACCCCAAGTTCTGCAGCAATGTTGATCTCAGAACAAAATCTAGGGTTTTGTAAATTAGCATAATTTGTGTCAGAAGTGAATTTTGTTTATTGAGTCTAGCAGGTTTTTTTTAATCACCACAATGGATTTTATTTTATTTTTTTTAAGATTTTATTTATTTATTTGACAGATAGAGACACAGCAAGAGAGGGAACACAAGCAGGGGGAGTGGGAGAGGGAGAAGCAGGCTTCCCGCTGAGCAGGGAGCCCGATGTGGGGCTTGATCCCAGGACCCTGGGATCATGATCTGAGCCAAAGGCAGAAGCTTAATGACAGCCACCCAGGTGCCCCACCACAATGGATTTTAGAAATGAGTTTACACTAGTGATATTAATGGTGCTCAGTGTATTCGGGTTGGTTAGAAATATGCAAGAGTCATTCAGACCCTTGTATGAACTGGGTATAAAATTCAAGGTATCCTAGATTCTTCTCAGTTAGGAATGGTACCCTAAGCTTGATTCATAAACAATTCAGCATTCAGCAGATAATGAAGAGGATTCCATTGTATGCTTAGCTGCAACCTGCTACCTTTGTCTTGGGTGAATATTTTATGGAATATTCCAGTATTCCAACATTTATTGAAGATGCTATTAAATCACCTAAAAAAAGAGATGGAGTCTTTATTGAGCCTGCAGAGCACAGTGTGTGGACTCTCAATTTTACTTGCTAATAAATGTCTGTAAATGAGGCATAGATAGCTAGATCTGAGATTTGGCTTCATTGCAACTTTTTAACAAGTCTGTGGAGAGGAAACTTATCACTCCTCCATTATGGTAGGCTGCTAAAAGTTCTCTCAAAGAATAACTGGCTGAGTTTGACCTAATCAATTTAAATCACTTCCCAGTAGGGCACAGCAATGCCTCCAATATACCAAAGTTAATGGCCCATTTTGACCTATTATAGGGACTTCTAAGTACAATAGCACAATTTCTCACCTCACTGATTCAGGGTAAAATATTAGGAACCGTGATTAGTATACTGCTAGCTATTAAGATAAGAAATAAGCTATTATAAAGAACTCATTTTCTAATTTTATTTCATTTAAATTAAACAAATTTAAATAGCTACAAATGGCTAGTTGGCTACCTTATGGGACATCATAGATATAGAACATTTCCATTATCACAGACAGTTCTATGGGAGTGACATTAGAATCAAGAAGGTGATAAGCATGATTCTCCTGATACACTGCTTCTCTTAAGTCATAACCTCAATTAATAGCATTCCTGAATTCTCCTTGTCCTGTAACTGAGTATTCCCTTCCCACTCTGATTCTGGACTTGGTTATATGACTTGCTTTGGCCAATGGAACAAGAGAAAATGTAACATAAACAGGCTTTCTTGCCCTTGATTTTGTGCAACCATCATGAGAACATGCCTACATTAGCCTACTGGAGAGACTTGAGAGACATGGAGGGGACCCATGTTGTCCCATTTGAGACCAACCTAGAATAGCCAGCCTCTAACTAAACCACCAGCTGACTATAGAAGGATGAGTGAGCTCAGCCAAGATCAGTGGAACCACCCAGTTGACTTATAGACTCAGAAGAGACAAGAAATCATTATGGTTTTAAACCACTAAGTCTTGGCATGTCTTGTTGTAACTGTCCTAAAGTTATCAATCACGATCAACCTCAACTAGTGACACAGCTGTGAAACTCAATTGAAAAAAGAAATAAATGTCTGGGGAAGATTAGGCAGATGAAGGATGGTATTATGGACTATATGTTCGCATCCCCCTAAAATTTGTATCTTGAAACCCTAATCCCCAATAAGATGATGATATTTGTTGGTGGAGCCTTTGGAAGGTGATTTGGTCATGACGGTAGAACTTCCAGGATAGGATTAGTGCCTTATATGAAGAGACACAATAGAGCTTCCTTTCTCTCTCTGACCCTCCTCCCCTCACCCCTCTGACCTCCCACCATGTGAGGAAACCAGGAAGAGGGCACTCACCAAGAACTCAACCATACTGGCACCCTGATCTCAGACTTCCAGCCTCCAGAGCTGTGAGACATGAATGTTCATGTTTAAGCCACTCAGTCTGTGGTATTTTATAATAGCAGCCAGAACCAACTATGGTAGATGGTATGCCCTATTCCTCAGGCAGGTATGTTGTCCCAACCAAGGTAATTTCTTCTTCTTTTCTCCACTTACGGGGATACCTACAAAGGAGTTTCTGATCCCTGTCTACTCAATTATTACCCTTATGGAAGGAGGAGTTGATAATCAGATGTACCAAAGTATAAAATATTCATTGGATCAGGTACTGTAAGCACAGGAATTGTATCTATAAAAGGCAGTCTAAGGTCCCACTCATTCTTTTACTTCCTATTCTTCACCAGGAAGCTCACTTTACTTGTCTTCTCTCCCTGTCACCATGCTAGAAGCATACCATGAAAGGCTAGAGGCCTACTTTCCAAAGGTAAGCAACATCCTTGCCCATGTGATTGACAGGAAAGGAGGTATCAGAATCACTCCATTGCAAATATATCTCAAAATATCCAACAACATTATTTAGATTCTGAACAGAATTGGGTGGCAACACACTTTGGCCCCAGGATTAAAACCAGCACAGCTATCATCTGAATATAGGATGAAGCTGTCTGACACTTGAATGCAATAAATTAACAACACTGTTCTTTGTTTCTCTTTTGGCTACTGATCTTTGTATGCATTTTTTGCATGGTCAGATTCCATTGGGAAAGGAAGCATAAGAGGAAGTCAACCCACTGTGGCTTGTTAAAAAATAATCTTGAGTTAATTTAAACTCAATTATGGCTTATTCTACATACCACACTCCTTAAATAAGTGTCTAAGAGGCAAATTTTCAGACACTGTAATTAAATCAGTTTAGAGAACTATTATAAAGAGAGGTGTTGGGAAAAGAAGACATTAATAACTTGTATATTCTTGGAAAGTACACACTTACAAGATTTGTAGTTCAGGTTGAGAAAGTGATTAATATGAGCAAAATCATTTTAAAATATTGGTGTTATGACAGCAAGAGGAGTAAAGGCGCAGAGGTGGAGGAAATATCTTTTTAAATGAAAAACTTGAGATGCAGTTTATACCTTTAAATACACTCAGGCTGCCTACAATCAAAAAAGGCAAAAAGAAATCAATTGAAATCCCATATAAAATGTTGGAGATCCAAAGGGTACAATATATCAGACACTGGTAGAGTAAATGAAAGAGTTTGGGTTTGGTTTTTTTCTCCCTCAAATAAGAGAATGTAAATTTGAAGCAAAGATATTGAGAGTAACATTTTTCCTTCCAGCTCAAAAGTTACTAGAAAAAAAAAAAGATTTTAGAATATGGTCTTCTTATTTGTAAATCAGAACTAAGTGGGGAGCACGGGCACTGGGGGGCATGGAGAGATTGAATGAAGAAATGGAGCTTGTATTAGCAGAGATTCAAAACTGTGCCAAAGCAATCATTTCTTCAAATTTCCCTCAAATAAATTAAAAGAATGGCCAGTATAAGTAAAATAGTGAACCAGAACCTATCTCTATTCTTGCCCCAACCTTCCAAAGCTTGCTTTCTAGTCATCTTCACTCTGTTTCAATTCACTTTTACCATCATTCTAGTTTATTCCAAACAGTCTTCTGTTTTGAAGATTTACTACTCAGGATAAAGCAGTCAAATCTTCCCACAGAAGTTGTTAGCATCTCTCCTGACCTTGAGTGCTTCTCATATGTAACATCCAAGACCTGAGTCAAGAGAACAGACTGCTCCCCAGAACAGGATTTTAACCATATATACTCAACAATGTGGTAGATGTTAGTCACCTATGCTGTGTAACAGATCACTCTAAAAGTTAGTGACTTAAAACACAATCATCATTTAATACCTCTCATAGTTCCGATGGGTGAGAAATTTCAGACTGGTCAGTTAGGCAGTCCTGACTTTGGGTCTTTTGACCTTTTTTAGGGTTGTAGTCAGATGGTGGCTGAGACTAATGTCATCTTCAAACCTTCACTCACATGTCTGGTGACAGGGCTGCAGAGACTTAAGTAACTGGGGTCCTGAATATTTGGGGCTTCTCAGATTTCATTCTCTGTCTCTATGTGGTCTTTTTATGTGGTTTCTCCAGAATGGTGACCTCAGTGTAATTGAACATCTTATATGTCAGCTCAGAGCCCCATAGTTCATGTCTCAAGAAATAAAAAACCAGGTAGTAGCAGTGTGACCATCTCCAGTTTAGCTTTAGAAGTCACACAGAGTTATTTCTATCATACTTGATTGATTGAGGCAATTCCAAGAACCATCCAGCCTCAAGGGAAGGGAATTTAGGCCCAATCTCTCCATGGAGGAGAGTCAGCATCACAGTATAAGAAGAGCATGTACATGTAATGGTACAGTGGTTTTTGGAAAATGCAGTGTGTTACAACTTCTCTTTTGGTAGCCCTAGCCCCGTGGCTCTTCAATTTCTCCTGTCTGATTAAACATTATAATGAACATAAATGAAGTCAAATAACAGAACTTATCAAAGCTAGAAGAGAATGTTAATGTAAGATACATCAAAATCAATATCCAGGGTGCCTGGGTGGCTCAGTTGGTTAAGCGACTGCCTTCGGCTCAGGTCATGATCCTGGAGTCCTGGGATTGAGTCCCGCATCAGGCTCCCTGCTCAGCGGGGAGTCTGCTTCTCCCTCTGACCCTCTTCCCTCTCATGCTCTCTATCTCTCATTCTCTCTCTCTCTCAAATAAATAAATAAAATCTTTAAAAAAAATCAATATCCAGAATTACCTTTTGGCAGACTTGGACTGCTGAGTTTAAAATAACAAGATGAAGTTTATAAAGGGCCATGTGTGGGAATTTAAAAATAATTCTATGAATGCACAATAGGGAACTCCTGGCTTGGGAGGAGTTCATATGAAAAAGAGCTGGGAATTGTGGTTGAATGTAAGCATGAAATGTATCAAGAGTGGGATGTGATTGCTTAAACAAATGAGAATCTGATCCACATTTAGGTTGTATTTGTGATATATAGTGTTCATATTATGGGAAGTAAAAGCCCAACATCCCTTGCATTCAATTAACCATTCATTCACTCAATTAATGTTTATTGCATTACTACTATATGCCATGCGCTGTTGCAGGTGCTGGCAATATACCAATGAACAATCCGCACACAAAACCCTACCCTCATAAGACCTGCCTTCTAGTGGAAAAACAGATGACGAACCAGACAAAAATGCTAGAGAAGAAAAATGATGAAAAAGAAAGCAAGAAAGGGGAATAAATGTTGGGAATGAGAGGGTTACAATTTTAGATAAAACGGATAGGGAAGTCTTTGTTGAGAGGGGTATTTGAGAAAAAATAAAAAGGACAAAATAAACAAGCCATGCATATCTCAGAAAGGATAGAGAGAAGGAATATCTGGGGCAAAGGCTGAGGAGGCCTGGCAGTGAAGAGCCCGGTGTGGTTGGAGCAAAGTGAGCAAGACTGAGAGGAGTAAGAGATACAATCAGAGAGATGATGCAGAGCTGATTTTCTAGGTCCTTGTGGGTCATTCTCGGAGTACTGGATCTCACTCTGAGGAAAGAGAGAAGCCAGAGGAAGGCTTGAACAGGGGAAGGACATAAACTGACTGGGAATTTCACCAGATCAGCAAGAGTGGCCCCTGTATTTATGCAGGGAGACTAGTTAGGAGATATTGTTGATAATCCAGACAAAAATGATGGTGACTTAAACCAAGATGATAACAGTGAAGGGGCTAAGAGGTGGTCAAATTATGGATATATTTTGAAGGAAGAGCAATAGCATTTTCTTATTTATCAGACACAGCTCAGGAAACAGAGGAGTCAAGATAATACCATTAAGTGGGGCCTGGGCATTTGCTGAGATGAAGGCTGCACATGAGCAAGTTTTAGGTCAAATAATGGGAGCTCAGCTTGGGATATATTTATTTTTAAATACCTATGAAATGACCAACTGGATATATCAATCAAGAAGGTGGATATAAGAATCGGTAGTTCAGGGAAGAAGTCCAGGCTGGCAATATAAATTTGGTAGGCGTCAAAAAACAAATATTTAAATCCATAAGTTTGGTTGAAATAACCAAGAGAGCGAGAATAAAAAGTTCCAAGGACTAAGCCTCTTTAAATATAACCCAAACTTTAGAGACTGGGAAGATGAGGAAGATCCAGCACAGTGGACTAAAAAAGTGGTCCTACAAGTAGGAAAACCAGGCAAACATGGTACCCAGAAAGCCTAATAGAGAAGGCATTTCAAATAAAAGAGGAGCTTATCATCTGCTGCTGAAAGCTCAAGTGAAATAAAGAATGAGGATGAATTCAGGACAAAATTTTTCAATGCAGAAGTCACTGGTGACCTTGAGAGAAGCAGTTTTAATGGTGTAATGGGGGCAAAAATTGATTGGAGTGAATTCAAGAGAGAATGGAAGGAGGAAAATAGAAGACTGGACAATTGACAGAACCCTTTGAGCTCTGCTGTAAAGGGAAGGACACAAGTGAGGTAATGGCTAGATAGAACTATAGTTAAGAAAGGAAAAATAACAGCATGCTTCCATGCTATTGTGAAGATTCCAGGAAAGGAAAAAAAAATAGGAAAGGGAAAGAAGAATTACTGGATTGATGACCTTGAGAAAATGAGGAAAGGATGGAATCTAGTGCACAAATGGAGGCATTGCCCTTAGCTAAGAGTATGGGTAGTTCAGGCTTGCTAACAGGAGAGAAGCCAAAAAATGCAGATAGGGGAGCACAAGTGGTAGTGGGAGTTTGTAAGAGTATTCCTATGAATATTTCCATTTTCTTCATGAAATGGAAAGCAAGGCCATCATGAGAGCATCAGGAGGAGGAGGGAGGTATGGAAGGTCAGAGCACAGATGGGAGGGTATAAAATGGTTTTGTAGGAGATTGGGAGAATGAATGGATGGGGAAATAGGAGTGCTGTGTAGACCAAGACACAGTTGAGGTTGATAACTGTGAATGAACGTGAGACCAATCAGCACAGCTACATATTTTTCTCCAGCCACTTTCAATGACGGGTGAAGAGGTATAGAGTAGGCAGAAAGATGTGGCAAAGGCTGTGTTCAATAAGGGTGTTGGGTTAGCAGACAAGAGAATAATCATAATGGTTGGCCATGGGATTTGAGCTGGATAAGGAGAAAAGTGAGGATTGTAGGTGGTTTTGACAGTCTGAGAGGAGGTGACTGTACCCACTGTTTGGAGTTCTCAGAACTAGGAACTACTGCAGGTGTATACCAGGGGGAGTGAGATGGAAGGGCAGGAGGTGGTAGCGGCAGTGTGACATGTTTGGCACTGAGAGAATAGAGGGGGTCCAGTTATTGGCAATGACAATGTCTATAGAGTATAAAGACTCAGTGAGTGGGGTAGGGTGCAGGACAAGAGCATGGCAAGAGAGAACAGGGAACTAAGCTACCAATGAATTCATGCTAGAGAGCCTAACAATTATCCAAGAGCTAAAATGTTCAAGGAATATGGGCAGTGAACAAATAAGTGTACAGATAATTACAACAAAGAAGGGGTAGCAGGTGGAATAAAGTAATGACATGAGAGCCAAGGTGAGGGATAGTGTTTGGAGAAGAATTAGAAAGAGGATTTGGAATGGCAATGAGGAGCAAACAGAACATCCATACATCATCAAACCCAGTGGCACCAACAGTGTAAAAAAGGAAGCAACGATCAGTTGAGTTGCAAGGGAAGCAAGGTGATAATGTTTCCAACTAGAACAAGTAGTGAAGGGGATGGTCCCAGGAGAGGGTGAGATTATGGGGTATTTTACTCATGACTGTGAGTCTTGGAGGCACCATGGAGTGTTTTTAAGTGATGGAGAGGGTGGGCTATGAGATCAAAAAAGGTGATGGACAGAGTCATGTGAGAAATAAGGCATTACCTCGAAGACCTGGGCTTCTTAAGGTGACTGACATATGCAGGGGATAAAGGATATAGTAAATCCAAGACAGAGAGTAGTCTCCAAACTGTGAAGGTTGGAGGGTAGAGCCACTGAGAGCTCTTGCAAGGAAGGTACAGACTTCCACATTTAAGGTTCTGTGTTCAACTCGTAATGCTGTTTTAAGAAAATATAAATGAACTGGAGTCCATTGAGATGAACAGGCCCAGAATAAGGCGAATACAACGGAAATCCATTTTAGGAAAATCAATAGAAAAAACTGAGAAGGATTTGCTGGGTCTCTGGGAGACATGACAACTGTCTTTAAGTATCAGGAATGTTTAATGTAAAAGAGGGTCCTTCTTGTGTCTTATTGCTCCAGAAAACAGAACTTGAACCTGTTGGCTGGAAGTCATAGGGGAAAGAAATACCAGCTCCAAAGACTTGAGTCACCAATGATGGACCAATGGACAGCTACCGAAAAGTGCTGTCCAAAGACCAGTGCTGATCAACAAACTATGTTACCAGTCTGTAATAAGGGAAGTACAAAACTTGAGAGTGAACATGTTGTTAGCAATTCTTCTGTAATGTTTACTCATTTTTTGAAATGCAATTTTAGGTTTGTTTACTCAAATAAAAAATGTGGATATGTGTTTTATATGTCTTATTTCATTTTCCTAGTATTTTAAATACTGAGAAATCCTGTAGATTTTTTTAAAAAGTAGATACGTTATCATAAATAGCTAGAGAGTCTGGACTAACCTAGAATATCACTGGAGTCATTTAACGGTCCATTCAGCAGCCAGCTCTTGATTTCTAATACTATTCTCCAATAAAAGGAATCAGGGCTTCTTAGAGAAATGGCTGATGTTAAGACTGAGTCAGGAAATAAACAAGATGAGCCTTGAAGCATCTTGTAGTGCTAGAAAATAAGCAAGTGTTCTCTCTTACACACACATACACACAGACACGCAGATATCTGGGTATGTCAAAGAGACACAGGAACCAAATGAAAGAGTTTGCAATGGCCAAAGTGGGAACAATTTGAGCAATAAATAAGGTAGCACTGGATTATAACCCAAAGAATCAAATAAATATCCATGAGTTTAAATAAATACCCATACTGACATAAATAAACAACCACATAAATAAATGGGCAAGAACAAAAAAAATCTAGTGAAGAAGAATTTAAAATAATTCATGTAGTTACTCTGTCTTTAAGGAAGTGAAGAAAAACTCTCCACTGCTTAAGTGTTAGCTGAAAATAGTGACTTTCTTCCAAAGAGCAGAGTACGGAATGGGGGAAAAAGAGTAACTTCACAGTGGAAAAACTTCAAACCAGACAATCAAGGTCAACATCAACAGTGATAATTCATATTGATAGTATCGACCCTTGATATGATGTAGTGAGAATGGCACTTTACCTCTGTGGTCTCCCTCCCAAAAGCATATTACCTCAATCTAACCATAATAAAAATATCAGACAAATCCTAATTGAAGGACATTTTGCAAAACGCCAGAACAGTACTCCTCAAAACTGTCAGGTCATCAAAAACAGGAAAATCTGAAAAACTGCCAAAACCAAGAGAAGCCTAAGGAGACATGTAGGTGTTATCCTGGAACAGAAAAATAACATTAGACAAAAGCTAAGGAAATCTGAAAAAAATACAGTCTTAATTAATAGTAATGTAGCAATACTGGCTCACTAATTATGATAAATATATTAATGTAAAATGTTAATAGTAGGAGTAGCCCACTAGGTATGGGCTATATAGGAACTTTATACTAATTTCACATTTTTCTGTAAATCCAAAACTATTCTAAAATAAAAGTTTATTAAAAAAAAAAACAAAAATATTCAAGAAGAAGCGGGGTAGGACTTCCTATTCACAGTGAGAGAGTAAGAGGAGGTCTGGAATAAAAGACCTGACTACCCTTACTGATAAGGGGAAGTCACTTAATTTCACTGAGCTTCTATCTCCTCATCTGCAAAAGAGAAATGATACCACCTTTATCTACCCCTTAGAGTTAAGACTCAGATGACATGATCCATGGGAAGGGTCTCTGGAAACATCATAATCTATATACAAGGAAATTTGGAGCTTGCTATCATTGTAATACATGGAGAAATTCCTGCATGGGAGATCATTTGGACTAATTCCAATTACAATGTCATACACATACACACACTGTTCCCTGGGCACCCTACTCCCAGAGGTTCTGACTCAGTAGGTCTAAGATACGACTGACAAGTCCATATTTTGAAGCTTCCCAGGTGATTCTGATACACAGCCAGATCTGAGAACCACTAAACTATGTGAATTCTAAAATCTTATTTTATAATCAAATGTTAATGACACATGATTACTTTTTCCAGAAATGTGGCACCCTTTGAGAAAGAGTTAAACTTTGCAATAAAAGTATAACTCTAGATATCAGTCAGCCTGTGGGTGATGTGGGTGAACAAAAGGTGTTAGTCATAATCTGTTCTGCCTATTTGTAAATTCAACTCAACAGGGAAGGCCTTCAAAGTAGCATGAAAAGGTCATAGCTGTTTACTCTTCACTTAACTGGGGTCCCTCAGTGTGTGTGTGTGTATGTGTGTGTGTGTGTGTGTGTAATTCAATTGGAAAATACCACATACACAATAAAATGCATAATGTGGAAATCTTAAGTATATAGTACCTTGATTTCTTGTGTATATATAACAGCCCACATGACCATCATCCAGATCAGGATATAATTTCCAACACTGCATAAGCCTCCCCAAACTCCTTCCCAGTGCACAGTTATAACCAAACTACTGAGTCCACTCCTTGGTAAGTTAGAGATTGTTATCAGGTGGAGCTGTCACACTAAGGAAATTTTATTTGTAGCAAATGAGGAGATCGTGGGGTATAACCTCCAAAGCCAGGACTCCCTGAGCAGGGGTGAGTGTGTTTATTTTATTTAGGGTTATGATGAGTATTCAGAAAGGGGAATTTTATCATAACATTATAATGACACAGAGGTAACAGTCAGACAAGGGGGAAGGGTTAGGGACATGCTCCAGGAGCTGAGAGCTGGGATAAGCTAGATAGATCTTGGACTTCTTATCTCAGGTAATGAATGCAGGGTCTTGCTTACTTTTGAAACAGCACTGTGAGTTTTACCACTGATTTATTGTCTCTGATACCCTTAGGCTATTTTCTGGCCCGGTAGATACTGATAGTATTTGCATTCTCTTTTTCCCTTAAAAATCCTTAACTACGGAGGTTTTTGCATTTCTTTGTAATTCTGACACCTCCTAGGAAGTTCTGCCACAAGTGTGCTAGGGGCAAGTGGAGTGGGTAAGGCAAAGATCACAGAAAATAGCTGGGGGCCTGAAATGATTTCTTCCTTTATCTGGGGACCCCTAAATCTTTCTGCTTACACAGTCACCCAGCCAGAGGTAGCCACTCTTATGCCTTCCTTCACCATCGATTAATTTCACATATTCTTTAGCTTCATCTGAATGGAATCATGTAGCATGAACACTTTTGTGACTGTGTTCTTTCACTCAACTAATTATTTGTGAGATTCATCCATACTGGCGGATGTACCAGTAGCATGGGGTCTTTACTGCTGGTCTTTCAGGTCTTAGCAAGAGCTCTAAATGATCAAGTTCACATGGTCTATGTGTAGATTCAATAATTATACAAGGGACAGAATGACAAGTCAAAGATGGGAAATTCTCCAAAGATGTTGAACTTCGGTAAACTTTGCCAAGAGAAAAATAATGGCACCCTTCAAGGTCAGCCCCGAGTTGAATCTCCAGGAGGGAATCAGAATGCATGCTCCATACCACTATCACCTCCCAGAAATCTGCATTTTTGTCAAAATATTCTTCTTGACTTGTATATATGCTAATGTTTGAGAACCATTCCTGTGAACTCTACAGATAATGTAGAAAAGGGGCTTTGATCAATGGAGGTACCCACAGACTGCTGAACAAAAGCTAAAGTTTTGAATTGTGACTTCCGGGTTATCACCTAGAAGGTCTGATTTTGATGGGACTGAGTTTAACTGAGGTCTTTTCGTCCCTTTCTTGAAATCTGCCTGCACTGAGGTAAAGACTTTTTTTTTTTTTACATAAGACTTGATAGAGCATTTTTAACTGGAAAGAATAAAGAAAAAAGAAAAACGATGGGCCAAACAAGAACAGTGCTGATTTCCTTTCAAATATAATGTCAAAGCTGATTATCAAAGCCACTCTCAGGGGTTTCAGGAAATACAGCTTTGAACAAAGCCACAGGAGTCCTTCCTTATTCTCTGTGGTCTGCTGTGCAGTCAACCAACCATAAAACCATACACATGCACCCACGGCAAAACCACTGGGCTCTACTGAGCACTCTGAATCAGCGAACATTAATCCAAAATACTGTTTTTTAGACATCTTTATGGAAAACCACGGTTCCCCTTCCCTGGGTTAGTCTTCATTCATTTGCTAACACAATTTCCACATGCTGAATTCCAATTGACAAATAGAACAATCAACCTATCATTCTATTGGCAGTCAATGTTTGTGGGTTTCCAGTTGTTGCCCCTTAGCTTTATTGCACATCTCACCATATCCATGGTCTTTTTCTGAGCTATGTATGTGCCTGGGAAAACAAGCATGCAGACTCACAGGTTCATATATCCTCCAAAAAAGTCCCACTTGGGGAGTGTTTTACTAGTACCTTAATGATATTGACAGCTGACATTAGTAGTTATGACTCACACAGCTCTTTACCTAATGGATTTTATGTGCACCACAGCAGAATCCTTGAGAGATAGAAAATGCTATACTCATTCCACAGATGAAGAGACTGAGTTTAAGCACTTTCTTTGCTTGAAATTTCTTAGTGCACAGGTACAATGTCCAGTATCCAAACGTATGATGTCTAGCTCCAAATAACATGTTATTTTATTTTTCTACAGTGAAATGTTCTGTTAAGATTAAGTCAATAAAAAGTCAAAACTGATAGAAGTAGTAAAAAAGTGGTTGCCAGGGAGGGGTTGGGGATGGGAGAAATAGGGAGAGGTTGGTGAAAGGGCACACACTTTCTGCTACAGGATGAATAAGGTCTGAGGATCTAATGGAAAACATGGTATGGTGACTACAGTAGTTGATGATACTGTGTTGTGTGATTGAAGTTTGCTAAGACAGTAGAAATTTAATGCCCTTGCCAAAAATAAGAAAAGAAAATGAAAAAAGATAAAGATGTGAGGTGATGGATGTGTTAATTAACTAGATAAGGGAGGATCTTTTCACACTGCATATGTATACCAAATCATCACGATGCATAAATATTTTATAATTTTATGTACAAATTATATCTCAATAAAGCTGAATTTTTTTAAAAAGGCAGAGAAGAAAAGGATATACTTTTTAAAAGGAATAATTTTCAAAGCGTAAGAGGACAGTAATTTTGCTTCCTTCTCCCATTCTCATCAAAATCATATTTACAACGATCTCACGTTTCACTCACACATTGGGTGTGGACAGGTATGTCCTGGAATGGACTTCAGAAATCTCGGCATCTAATCCTGCTCAACCACGAATGCATGTGCAGTTGTGAATCACTCCTTTACCTGTCTCAGCCTTTATTGATCATCAGTAAATAAGCCTATTGACCCTACACCATCTTTAAGGGTCTTCTTCAGCTTATGGTAGATTTCTTTAGGGTGACTGAGGGAACATTTACAGGCAGCAATGTCAGGATGCTGCAGCCAATGCTTCTGGTGCATGGTACTCCATCACCTCAGCCCACCTGATCCCTCCCCGCTTTGGTGTATAGAAGGTGGGCAGTGACCTCCAGCACCTCAGCTATGAAAGACTGTCAAACTGCAAAATCCCAAAGCACGGCTCTCAACCAGCAGTTGGAAGGAGCCATGGGATAAATATTCCAGAATCCCCATCTGTGGAACAAGTCTGGGGCAATTTCTATGTTTTTCCTGAGAATCTTAGTGGGGTTGAGTCCATTCCCTACAAGAGTAACCAGCTCCATTTCCATTAGCTTTTCTCTCCTCCATTTCATGTTCCCTATGGCCCTACCTGTGCTTCCTGGGTTCACTTCCAAACAATCTACCTGCACTGATATCCTTGTCTCAGACTCAGCTTTTTGGAGAACCCAAAGCAAGACTTAGGCTTTAGAGGATGGTTAGTGTCTGAATACAGAATTAGGTGGTACACAACACATTACCAGTGAATGGATATGCAATTAACCCCTTTAAGTTGTTTCTTTACAATTTACTGTGAGACTTTCCAAATACTTCTTTGTATGTACCTACCTGCAAAGTTTAGAGAGGTGAGGACATGGCATAATTAGTGTGTGATGTGGCCTTCTCTAATAGGAGAATCTCCACAAAATTTTATTTTGTTTTAATAGAGACTACTGGACACATCCCCTTCATATTTTGTAAAATTGTAATTCTTCAGTTAGCACCCCAAATCATATCTTAATGAATTGGTTTCAGAGTGACATTTTAAGGCAAAAATCTCTACTAAATTTCTCATTAGGTGATCTTCATTTGGAAGCTGATCACAACAGTCGCCTGTCTTATTAGTAAGGATAGTTTTGGCTGGGAATTACCAAAACCCTCATCTCTAAGGTGATCAACTGTCTCATTTTCTTTGGGGCCATCCTGGTTTTAATACTGAAAATCCTAGGAAACCCCCTAGTCATGGGCAAACCAGAACAGCTGATCAACCTATCAAGTCCCACCCATCTTTATCTATATCATTTAATCATCACTCATATCTTGGGTAGTACATCTAACTCTTCAGGAGATTCAGGTCTTATATTTGCCCCTCTCCATTGGAACCATTTGATGGGAAACCAGGGGAAGAAGAGTCCAAAAGAAGGGGCGTGTATTGAGTTTTCCAAAAGAAGTGGTGGTAGGGAGGCTTGGATAGAATGTGTATGTATTTTATGGCTACAGATATAAAGACAGATACAGATTTTTATGTCCACCCTATTCTTTAAGGAATCATTCTCTTTCACTCTTCAGATCTCATCATCATTATTATTTTTTCTCCTGTTTTTTCCTTTACCTCCCACATAGGTCTTTCCTTTTCATTTTACATTCCAGCCCCAACACTCTCATTTTCACAGCACCCCGAGGGACTCACATTTCCCTCCACCATCTGCACCACCAGATCCAAATAAAAGTATGCTCCAAAAAATATGCTATTCTGAGAAAGAAATGAATAGATACATTAAGAGCTAAACATAAAAATATGTTATAGAAATTTAGAATGCGTATCTTCTTTCCTTTGGCTCACTGTTTTGATTAATGCCATTTTCTCGAAAAATGTTAAATGCCCATCTCTTGATTCATGTAAAACTTTTTCTTTAGGCCTCTGTGGCCAGGAAGTGGGCATTTTAAATAGTCACTAAGGCCCTGTTTAGTGTCTAAAGTAGTAACTCATTACAGGCTTAAAATTCCACCAGAAATATTATTAAATAAAAAGTTACTGGTTGGCCAACCCCTGAACTTGAGTTTTAATTCCCAGGATTAAGGTGGAAGTGATAAAATACATAAAAACTCTAAAGGATTGTCCTCACCAAGAAGGCCTTAATATTCCCCTCAGCTTGACTGAACCTTGGACAGGCTTCTGCCTGACTCTAGTTCACTGATCTCACTTGGCTCAGAGCATTTACTTTACAGAATTTGTAATCCTACATCCTTTTTCTGCCCCTCTGATATGTAAATATTCCTAAAAGCCTCTTTACAATTTTCCAACCCAAGAATGCCTGTCTTAAGGATCTGGGAACCATCTCTTTGAAATGTAATCATAAAAAAAAAAAAAAAAATAGAACCCCTATCTCCCAGTTTCTGTGTGAGGGTAGAAGCCTAACTTCCCCGTGGAAAACTACCATCTGTCATTAAAAAAAAAAAATGAGAAAGCTTACTTTTCCTTGAAATGAAGCCAATTAGCAGATGTTAAAAATTTGGTCTTCAGAACGTTGTTACCTATGTCTTGCCACTCTCCTAGGTTTTATCTCATATCCTGTGTTTGTCTCTATCTTATCTCAGGTATTATTTTACCTTATCTCTACAGAGCGCCCTCATTCTACCATTTTTATCAAATCCCGATCAAGCCGTCAAGGTTTCAGTGAGCTGCCATCTTTATTATGAATATTTCCATGATTAAAGCAACCAAAAGTGTTCTATTACTGCTCCTAATTCCTATGGTACCTTACTTGCCCTCTTCTCCCTCCTGTCTTTCTTTATCCACCCGGTTTCTCCCGGGAATGTTTCCTTAATAAATCATTTACACATGAATCCTTGCCTCAGGATCTGCTTCTGTGGAACTTGTCCTAAGAAACCCCTTCTCTAATGACTTCAATGTCTTGTTGAACACCTAACAAGACACATCAGGCCCATTAAGATCTTGCTTGCATTTCTAGCCTTGTCTCTTGTCTCTCTCCCCAGGATACTCAGTGGTCCATCTGAGCAGCTATTCGCTCATGTTCTGTGCTTCCGTCTGTGCTTTCATGGCTCCCATCCATTCATCCTTTTAAGTCTCATCAAAAATTACCAACACTGGAGAGCCTTGACAAATTCTCTTTCTTCCCCCCTACTCTAGGCAGTTTCTCACTTCTCTTGTAAAAAAAACAGTAGGTCCTTTAAAAGAGCACAGCTTTTTAAAAATACACAAATAGTAAGATGATTTAGTGCCAAGCCTCAGCAGAGGGATTATAGGCAAGTTATTTAACTTCTGTGGGCTCCTGTTTATTCACATATGAAGATGGTAAGATTCAACATTCTTCATAAATGCATGTAAGGTGCTTAGTGGAATACTTAAAACATATGATGTGGTAGTTTTATTAACACTGATGAGAGAGCTATATTTGTTTCTCTATAACTTAACCAGATTCCAAAGGTGTGATGACTATATCTGTTTAATCTCTGTACTCCTGATTCCTCACACAGTGCCTGGCATAATAGGTGATGAATAAATAAATGATACGTAGGCATTGAGTACTAACGACCAGTTTCTACTCTTTTTCCTGTTTTAGCATATACACACAACCAAGAAAGAAACTGGGAATCCATTTCAAAACTCAAACAGCATAAAGTAAAAGTAAACATTCTGCTCTTTGTTATATTTTCTCTTTTCTCCCATATCTGCCTTGCTTTCTCTCTCAAGCTAATGAAAGTTTTCCTTTTTCAATTTGAAAAGATGGTCAAACACGTATGAGCACAAGGTTTTCTTTAAACTCATTAGTAAATCTGCATTTTAGTAGTACCTATTAGCAAATCTGGTCTCTCTCTCTCTCTCTCTTTCTCCCTCTACCTCCCTCCCCACCCCCTCCATGTTTCAGAGATCTGGAGCTGAGATGTGATTTTACATTTTTTTTTCCTCTTTCTCTTTTCATTTTTGATGACTTTTGAAAACCTGTGACCCTGAAAACCTTAACTTTTCAAAATGAGATTCTTCATTTTCAAGAGATGCTGGAAAAAGCATTCTTTTAATAGATGGATGTCATCAAAATTACTCTTCCCTTGGACTTTGTCTCCAGAGATTTTTGAAGAGAGCTTTCCATGTAGTAAGTCATTTTCTAAAATTCTTAGAAGTTTTCTAGAATAAAAGCTCTTGGATTCTCAAAGTATTTGTGAAAAGTTTCTAGTGCTTAAAATTTCTAGGGAAGTTGGGGCGCCTGGGTGGCTCAGTTGGTTAAACCGCTGCCTTCAGCTCAGGTCATGATCCCAGAGTCCTGGGATCGAGCCCCACATCGGGCTCCCTGTTCATGCAGGAAGCCTGCTTCTCCCTCTGCCTGCCACTCCCCCTGCTTGTGCTCTCTCCCTCCCTCGCACGCGCTATCTCTCTCTGTGTGTCAAATAAATAAATAAAATCTTAAAAAAAAAAATTCTAGGGAAGTGATTTTAGTATATAAAGAGGTTAACTCATGAAATCATAGTCCTGTTTGTCCCTACTTAATATGCAAACTTATTTAATAATATCTACAATGATGCTGATAATGATTTCAGTTATCTGCCGCCTTTTCTTCTAGTGGTCTCTGTTACTGAAGATAATATTTTTCTCTTCTAAACCCCCATGGCATTTCATGTTTGTCTTTTAACACACATCCCTTTGCATCCTGATTTGAGTTCTATTTTTACATTTGTTCCCTTATCAGATCATAAGATCTCACCAAAGTCTAGCACTGAGTCTTGGGTACAGTAGGAGCTTTAAAATATTCACTGAATGAAGGGCACCTGGGTGGCTCAGTTGGTTAAGCGGCTGTCTTCAGCTCAGGTCATGATCCCAGGGTCCTGAGATCGAGCTCCGTGTTGGGCTCCTTGCTCAGCAGGGAGCCTGCTCCTCCCCTGCCTGCCGTCCCCCTCTGCTTGTGCTTGCTCTCTCTCTCTGTCTCTGGTTCTCTCTGTGTCAAAGAAAATCTTAAAAAAAAAATTTTAAATATTCACTGAATGAATGAAAATGGCCACAAGATGCATGCATGAAAATAAATCAGTGAAATACTCTGGACAATACATCTTTCTTAGTAACAAGATAACATATAGATTCATTTGATATTAATGATAATATTATAATGATTAATAGTGACAATATTAATGACCAAAGCCATTAAGTTGCCTTATTCCAGATAGATGCAATTTATTTTTCAAAAGAACTTAATATCTATAACCAATTTTCTCCACATATCTATAGTCCCAAGAACTTAGACAATGTAAAGAAGAGAGAACACAGGTAATGCCACACAGAAACGCATTTAAACTCAACTCCTATCCATCGTTCTTCCCTGGCTGATGGAACAAAACCAACTTTGACTACAATACCCAATGCAAATGAATGGAAACTTCACCCTTCAGTCAGATCCTTAGGGGAGCATATTCATTTCCTTTCTTCTCATTTCCTAATTAGAATCTCTTACCCAGTCACTCTGCCACCAGAATTCTTGTCTGACTCAGTATTAGGGGTCTGGTTATGCTTTCAATATCTACATATTAATTTCCTCTGGGCACCTGGCTGATATTACAGAGAAGTTTCCCTACTAGTTCATACCCCTATTGAGCCTCCAATCAATTTTATGACAATCCCAAACCACTTTTCCATCTATGGCTCCTCAATTCTATTCATTGGGGTAGGAGTAAAATTAGTCTTAGGGCAAAGATATTTATTTGGTTTGAGTATTCTATTTCCAAGTGGTCTGAACGTTTAAGTAGAAGGGAGACTCAGTGCAACTCAAGAGTCTATAGGATTTGGCACACATTTTACTTTCACACAATGTATAGCCTCCTCCCTATATAAGGATTAGCTTTATAAATTCTCCAGGAGAAAACACCTGTTTTACCAATTCATTTCAAGAACTGCCAACTAGGGGCACCTGGGTGGCTCAGTCGGTTAAGTGACTGCCTTCGGCTCAGGTCATGATCCTGGAGTCCCGGGCACGAGTCCCGCATCGGGCTCCCTGCTTGGCGGGGAGTCTGCTTCTCCCTCTGACCCTCCCCCCTCTCATGCTCTCTCTCTCTATCTCATTCTCTCTCAAATAAATAAATAAAATCTCAAAAAAAAATACTGATGTGATGTCATTACTAACTCTTAACTTTTCTCCACAGATTGAGAAACTAGAACAGAGCATTAGTTTCCTTTAAAATGTGTCTTAAGTCAACACTCCCTAGGAGGAGAGCTTGAGAGATGGGTTCTTGTGCATGTGGCTTACTGAGTGAGGCCTGGAGAAGAGGAATGAGGGAAAGAGAAAACGGTAAGGGAAGGAACTAAGCAACAACGTGGTCTTAGCTGTATTCTAGCCCCACGGCAGTATGATCTCACAGGAGTTCTGGAGCATGCACGGTACCACAGAGCTGGTCCTCCCTGAGGCAAGAGAGCTAAACATCTGGCCGTCTTTTCAGTCTTTAGCTGTGGGCCACCCCCAGGAGGAGGGCATAGAATCTCCTAGACATTTCTGGGTGAGGTCGCTCTCACGGGCTGAGGGAAGTTCTCTGAAGAAGGGGCAGCGCTAAGTTATTAAAAGCTTCTGCTTACAGCATCTGGGTGATGGATGTACTACTCCTATGAATATAGATCTGGACAGGATAGTAAACTGTTAGTTTCTACTACAAACTGTCTCAGGACTAATCTCTTCCTTGTGTTTTTTTATACCTTGAGTAAACACAAATGCAGAATCAACTGTTCCTAGAAAAGGAAAGTAATACACTTGAGTGGAGGTAATCAGTTAACTGACTCTCTAGTGGTGAATGAAGACCACTTTATGAGATTAAAACTCCTTCAAATGCCTTCCTTAAATCCACATTCAAAGCCAGGCTGGAAATTGAAGGATGATGAGTATAACTAGAGAACGTCAGACTGGCTCTCAGCCCTTCAGAGAACATTTATCTGCATGTAACCAAAACCTTGAATGCAGAGTTAAACAAATAGAACCTTACTAAGATGTCCAGGAGAATAGAACCTTACTAAGAAGCCAGGAGAATCTAAACAAATAGAACCGTACTAAGAAGTCTAAAATAATCCACAGTATCAACCAAAATTTAATATCTTTTACACTGAGTTACTTACATTTATTCCTTAAACTTGGTGGCTTATTTGTTGCCTCACAGTCACAATGGAGCTACCAGACTACCAGGCGTCTCACTTGTGTTCCAGAAAAAAGGAAGAGAAGAGAATTAAAAGAGCAAAGGACATGCTAGCCAAGACTATTTCTTATATTAGGAAAGCAAACACTTTCCCAGGAGCTACATACCACACACTTTTAGGTCTTATTGATAGAGTTGGGTCATATCGCCACCCTTAGACCAATTACTGGCCATGGTAGATAATCATAATTCATTTAGATCAACACTATTCTACAAAAACACCACAGAGTAAGCCACATATATAATTTTAAATTGCCTAGAAGCCATATTTAAAAAGTAAAAAGAGGTGAAATGAATATTAGTAATATATTTTATTTAATCCAATTCTAATATATCCGAAGTATTAATGTTTAAGTACCTAATCAACATAAAATAATAAGCTATCTTACATTTTTTAATTAAATATTTGAAATTCAGCATGTATTTTACACTTGTGGCACATCTCAATTTGGACTTGTCACATTTCAAGTGCTCTAAGATTGGTGGCTTCATATTGGACAAGCGCAAGTCTAAACCAATCATGATTTGTCTATAGAAGCTGGGGTAGGAACCTGCCTTTCTTGAGATCCTGCTAATCTGTGCTTCTATCCAAAGAAATCTTGATTCTGTTAACATGGAAGACAAGGGAGAGAGAGATGGGTAATGGGTAGGAAAGAAACAATGTCTAGTCCAGGCCCCCATGAGAGTCTCTACTAACCTGTCCCAATGGATGAAATCCTACCATTTACAAATCTTTCTACGTTTGGATTGTCTGAGTTAAAGTTCATCTTTTTGAAGCATATAATTGGCTAACTGACTATGAATGACTTTAGTAAAATCATGACTTTTCTCACATCTAAGATCAGAATCCCATAATAATGAGATCCAGAAAACAGACATTTTGATGGCACAAGGGAGACTGAGCATGGGCCATTGAGGAAGGACAGGTGTAAGTGAGGCACCATGCACTGCAGGCCAGGGGAGCTGAGGTGACTGAAGAAATTCCAGGGCAGCCTGAAGACACTGCATCTCTGCTGGGAGAAGAATAGGAACCTATGAGGCTAACTGGACATTGAGACCTTGAAATAATTAGGGAAACAAAGCTTTTCATCTCATATTTTGCTCCAATTCTGGTTAAATATTTGTGCATAATACAGACCAGACTCTGCAATGGGACCAAGAAAGAGTTTTATGATATTCTTGAATATTTAAGCAGATACTTTGGTGCACTGATGATATTCCCTTAGTCCACCCTGGAGGTCAGGTGCAGCTCTGGAGGACAGGACTTGACCATGCAGGGAACTTCCCACTCAAGCCTCTAGGTCTACCTATTGCTAAGGTCTTTTTTTTTTTTTTTTTTTTTTTTCTGGGATAGGAGCAACTCCAGCTAGAGGAACAGGAAGCTCTGGGATGTTCACAACCTTCTACAGGACCAACCCTCGATTAATCAGGAATGAGAGTAGGTGAATAAATACTCCTGCTTCCTTAACTCTTGGTGAACAATTACAAAGTGTACTTTGTACCTTCTCCCAGAAGTTCTCAGCAGGATTAGCTCCAGTTGCCCACAGAAATGGCTTACTAATTAATATACTCTTTATTGGCTTTCTTCCTTGCCTTTCTCACTTCTCTGCTTCTCCTCTGTGCTTCTGGGTTCACACACCAAATAAAGCCCCTCCAATCAAATGCTTGTCTTCGTGTTTGCTTTGCGGTCAATCTTCAAATCAAGACATTTTGTATAGGGGATGATGTCTTAATATAATAGAATATATATTTAACAATCATGATTTTTAATGTTTGCTAAATTTTTTTGCTAAATTATCTTTTGAAGCATAAAATTACTAATCAAATTTTCCTCACCCTAGAGTCTCAAGAAAGCCAAGAGATAGGCCATGCCCACAAAAGAATCGTGTTATAAATAATTAATTTTAAGCAATAAATGTTAGTGTGGAAGCACTGCTGAAATATACTGTTTAGGTCCAGGAATTCTTTGTCTCTCCAGTCTAAGTCCAGAATTTGTAGGCAAATAGAGTATAGACCATACTTGTGCTGTCCAAAAGGTACCCACTACCCACACATGGTTAAATTAAGATTACGTAAAATTAAACTTCAGTTTCTTAGTTGCACTAGCCAACTTCCAAGTGCTGAAAGCACACGTGGCTAGCAGCTACCCTATGGGACAGGGCAGACACACAACATTTCCATCCTTGCTAAAAGTTCAATGCGATAGCACTAGGCTAGGATCTCAGAGTTGGCAGAAACATGGAGGACACACCTCCCTCTTGTTCAATGTGGACAAGCAAACTGATCATGTACTCTTTCCTTTGAGCTTGTCTTTAGTTTCAAAGCCTTTCCAAAAACAAAACTCCGGTCTGTCATTTACAAACAATTAGAACTGGCACATGTATTAGCCAGGGGAATATTAAGCTATGCTGCAGGAAAATATTAACCATGAAAATCACTAATCAGGGAATGCTCCAGGACAGCCATCCACTATGCTCTGTGCAATCCAGGCTACCTCCGTCAAATAAGGGCTCTGATAAAAATAGTTTCTCCTGAGAGCAGACCTTGTTAAAAAGAACAGAATGCACTGGCATATTTCAAAATAGCTGCTTCTCCCCTCCCCTTGTCAGAAGCACAGGGGATTTTTCTTTCATCTTCATTGTGGAAACCTGGTAGGGCTCCTGGAGATAAAACTCACCCCACTATGATTGGGTTCCCCCCGGAGTTTTTAACTCAAAGACTTGTCCACACTTAGCCTCCAGCAATTCATCAATTATAGTTTTGGTTTTCCTACCCCAACCCTGGTTCTTGCAGAGGATTTTGCTCATGGGTTAATGGTCTGTTAAGTTGTGATTCTCTGTATCTACCTATCTGTCTCTCCAGTTTTGGGGGCAGTGGTTTGCTGTGTGACCTCAATTTTCTGACAGATCAAAGAAGAGTTGCTGATCTTCCACTTTGTCAGATTTTTACCTATTATTAGGATGGAATGATCACTTCCAAGCTCCTTACATGCTGGACCAGACACCAAGAGTGTACTTTTTTTTTTAATTGTATGTTTCTACTGTGGGGGAGGGTGGGCTGTTCCTCTTTCTCCCCTGCCCCTTTATTTTTCTTTTCCCGCTCTAGACTTTCTGCACTAAAAGCCATTAAAAGTGGCTTCTTTCACTAATGTTTTCTTCCCTGTGGTTATCAGCTTCCTCTACCCCAAGTGCATTGGCCTAAAACTCATTGTTATATCTCAAGTGTTCTCTTTGCCCTAATTATAAAGAAACCTGTCCCAGTGACTCAGTCATTAGGAATTCTTTCTCTATACAGTGATACACCACACAGTATCATTTCCCAGACTTATAAGCCATATGTTCAATTATGGGACAAAAAAGCAATGTGCACATTGCCATGGCCATTTGGACCCCAATACCTTCTGTTTGTATGTCCCTAGCTAGCCCATCTCCCACAGCACATTTTTAGGACTTTGTTTTATAATTTTTAGGACTTTGAACTAAAAACCAAACATCATTTGGCTTGCCACCCAATGAGCTAGATGTTCCATTTGGTTATTTCTGGACAGCCTAGAACAATGTCAATTTGTTTGTTCTCTTCCTCCAAACTCTCTTCTTCCAAACTGAGGGTCTTTTGAAGAATTATCTCTGTGAATTCACCAGAAGAAATAAAACTCAGGTAGAGGTGATGCTTGGTAGCAGATCACTGAGTCTTTGTTATCTGCAATTTTGTAGCCTTGTACTGGATAGCATAAGTGCTTTGAACTACTAGGGACCAGTCTGCTTTTTTCTTTCTTCTTCTTTTTTTTTTTTTTGGTCTCAGTTTTCCATACAATTGGCTTTTATATCAATCTATGAATAGTTAAAATATATTTGCCTCTTACTCCCTCCTAGACATTTTTACAGACTTTCTGGCTTTGAGAAATCATATTACAGTAAACTCAGTATTATCCCACTAGGCCAAGGAACAACCTTCTCTAGTTAATCATGTTGCCTGATTGAGATGCATAGATTTTCAAATAATTAAGAAATACATCTAATACAAGTTCTGTGTTAAATAGAATCTAATTTTCTTTGATGATTCAGAGGGCACTTTTGTTCTTGTGATACTTAACCATCATTATTAGGAAAATCAATTGCCAGTCAAGCAAAATCTCCAATTGACACATGTGGATAAAAGTTTTTAGAACCTAATACACTAAGCTTCATTCCTTTCAGACATTTTTCATATTCTCTACAATTTAAATTGAAGAACACATTCTAAAGCTACATGTCTTCCGTCTATATCCCCAGGTGACATAGGTATCTCCAAAGTTTTGTTTTCTTCTGGAAACAAAGGGCCTGGAATAATGCC
This sequence comes from Eumetopias jubatus, assembly GCF_037043125.1. Taxonomy (NCBI): domain Eukaryota; kingdom Metazoa; phylum Chordata; class Mammalia; order Carnivora; family Otariidae; genus Eumetopias; species Eumetopias jubatus. The sequence continues at coordinate 102,951,051 of NW_028274815.1, forward strand.
ATATATATAACACATTATAAGCTCTGTAACTATGTGTTGAATAAAGGAAAGAATGGGTATGGATGGATATATTAAAAATATAAAATTTTTTTGAGGCATCCATCTTACTCCAGGGAGGACGAGTCACTCTACTTAAGAGACTGTTAGTTTTGCAAGCCTCCATTCCTACTGAACTATCCAGGAGGTTCTTGGAAAACACCCATTGCTCATTTTCCCTGGACTGTTTAGAAAACAAACCTCAGAAGCAGTATAGAATGACCACATTTCCTTTCTATAGAGGTTCCTCGTGCAATTTATGATGTATCATCTCCATATCAAGTATTATCTCAGAGAAGTAGTCCTTTCTGCTTTATCAGTGCTCCCAAGGGCAGCTTTTGCAGAAACAGAGCTGGTCGTGTGACATCTCCTACCTGTCCTCAAGCTCAATAGTCACAACCTCCTCCTCAGAGAGGCCTGAAATCCATTTGTCAGAGAAAAAAGCTGTTCATTCTCTCATTCCCACAGCAAAATAAGGTTTAAATGCAAGGCCCCAGGCAGAGAAGCGTAATGGCTTACATTCTTAGGAAGGCGGAATCTTTCTGAGAGCAGATCTGAGCAAAGATGAAGGTGATTCAGACATCAGCAGGATGGTACACCAGGAAGTTACAGGCCCTTCCTCTCCCACAGAGACACCAAGTTAACAACAATATATGAATACCGTGCAGGTACACACAAAGACATCTGAAGAGAGAGGAGGCCTAGAGGCCTAAGGGCTGGAGGAGGATTAGAGACAGAAAATTCAGCCTTATCTCCCCGTTTAGGGAAAATTTAAACACACAGTAGCTTTTACAGAGAGTTGAAATTTTGCTCTTTAAATCCTTAGTTACCACCTGTCTCCAAACTGTCCTGCAAAATGGTAGATGCTTTTTGCTAAAGAAAAGATGCTTTTGTTTCAAAATTTGCATTCTCCCTTTGGAATGAAAAAGCACAAAGACAAAAAAAAAATTCTCCATTAAATTCGGGAACACATTGCATACCTTGGATCTCTAACTCTTTTGTCTAAGATGTGCCTTCATTCTTCATTATCTCCTGACCATAGGCTGTCTGCACATACTAAGTGAGAAAAAGTGTACCTGGGGTATTTCAGTAAATGCATCTTTTTTCTCTACCCTCTCTACCTTTGCAACCTAGCCCCCATCACACTTGTTTTGAATGTGATGATTACATCTGTTCTGGTTTCAAGTAGTTGTGAGCAGCTTAACCTGTGAGACTCACATAGTGACAACTAAGTCCCACGTAACTTTCACCCCCTTGCATTCCCTGTAACCTGTCTGTGGTCTCAGAATTTTATCTTAAAAATAAAATGAACATTCTGATGCTGTCTTTATTTAAAAAAAATTTTTTTTAAGATTTTACTTATTTATTTGACAGAGACACAGCGAGAGAGGGAACACAAGCAGGGGGAGAGGGAGAGGGAGAAGCAGGTTTCCCGCTGAGCAGGGAGCCCGATGCGGGGCTCAATCCCAGGACCCTGGGATCATGACCTGAGCCGAAGGCAGACGCTTAATGACTGAGCCACCCAGGCGCCCCTCTTTATTTAAAATTTTAAGGATTTTCTGCATTAATTTTAATGTTTAAAATATTGCTCATTCTTTCCCACGTGTTCCTCCATAGACGAATGGATAAAGATGAGGTGTATACATATATACAATGGAATATTACTCAGCCATAAAAAAGAATGAAATCTTGCCATTTGCAACAACATGAATGGAGCTAGAGAGTATAACGCTAAGTGAAATAGGTCAAAGAAAGACGAATACCATATGATTTCACTCATATGTGGAATTTAACAAAACAAAGAAAAAAGAGACAAACAAAAATACAGAATCTTAACTACAGATAACAAACTGGTGGTTACCAAAGAGGAGGTAGGTGGCGGGGGGGGGAGAGTGAAACAGATGATGGGGATTAACAGTTCACTTATTATGATGAGCACTGAGTAATGTATAGAATTGTTGAATCACTATATTGTACATCTGAAACTAATATAACATATGTTAACTATACTAGAATTAAAATTTAAAAATAAATATATTGTTCATTCTTTCACTCTTGCACAAAATAAGGTTTAAATGCAAGGCCCCAGGCAGAGGAGAACAATGACTCACATTCTTACTAAGGTGAAATCTTTCTAAGAGTAGATCTGAGCAAAGATGAAGGTGATTCAGACATCAGCAGGATGGCATACCAGAAAGTTGCAAGCCCTTTTCCTCCCACAGAGACACCAAGTTAATGCAATATATGAATATCTCTGTGAGTACTCAATTACGAAGCAACACAAAACCATACTAAAATATAATGTTCTCCAGTAAAAATAAATATGTGAACAAATGTAGTACCCTGTACTATTGTAATTTTGTCATATACAATTTAAATGACAAAAACATCTCAAAACTATTAATCTGTGTTACAGGTATAGCATACATAAAGATGTAATTTACGCTATCAGTAACAAAGTAGGGGACAGAGCTATAAAGGACTAGAATTTTTATATGTTAGTGAAGTTCTTATCAGTTTAAAATAGAATGTTCTAACTCTAAGATATTTTATGTAACTGCAATCATAACTACAAAAGAATATCTGTAGAATTTATACAAAATAAAATGGTCAAGGAATCAAAACATATCACTACAAAATATCAAGAAAACACAAAGAAAGGCAGAAAGAGAAGAAAAGAGACAAAAAACTACAAGATATTCAGAAAAGAATTAATAAAATGGCAATACTAAGGTCCTTCCATAGCAGGAATTACTTCTAGTTTAAGTGGATTTAACTCCTTATCAAAATATTTAGGTTGTCAGAATGGGTTAAAAAACAGGACCCAACTACAGGATGTATACAAGAGACTCACTTTTGATTTAAGGACACACACAGACTGGGAGAGACATGTTGGAAAAAGATATTACATGCAAATGGTAACCAAAACGGAACAAGAGTGGCTCTTCTAATAAAACACTATAAATCAAAAATTATTACAAGAGACAAATAATATTATATAATGATAAAAGGTCAATTCCCCAAGAAGATTAACAATTATAAATATTTATGAATCGAACTTCAGAGCTCCTAAATATATGAAGCAAACTTTGGCCAAATTGAAGGGAAAAATAGACAGCAACAAAATAATAGGAGACTTCAATAATGAACAGAATGAGATAGAAGATCAATAAGGAAATAGAGGGTGTGAACAACACTATATATTCATTGTACTTGACAGACACATACAGAACACTCAACCCCAAAATAGCAGAATATATATATTTTTCTCAAGTGCACTTGGAACATTTTCCAGGACAGATCATAGAGTATGCTAAAAAGCAAGTCTAAACAAATTCAAGAAGATTAAAATCATACAAATCTCATTAGAATGAAACCAGAAACCAACTGTACAAGGAAAACTGGAAAATCTACAAATATGTGGAAATTAAACAACACTCTTAAAAAACAAAAGGGTCAAAGTAGAAGTCACAAGAGAAATTAGAAAATATCTTGAGGTAAATAAAAATGAAAACACAACAGAGTAAAACTTATATCTCATGCAAAAGTAGTGCTAAGAAGGAAGTTAATAGCAGTAAATGCCCATATTAAAAAGGAAAAAAAAAAGATCTCAAATCAACAACATAACTTTACACCTCAAGAAACTAGAAAAAGAACAAATTAACCCAAATCTAGGAAAAGGAAGGCAATAATAAAGATTAGAGCAGAGAGTAATGAAATAGGAAATAGAAAAACAGAAAAAAAATCAATGAAACTAAAAGTTTTTTTTTAAATATTGAGAAAATTAACAAGCCGTTAACTAGATTAAAATAAAAGGAAGAGAAGATTCAGATAACAAAGGTCAGAAATGAAAGAGGGGACATTACAACCAATGCCACAGAAATAAAAAAAGACTGTAAGAAAATGTTAGGAATTCTTAAAACTCAACACATAAAGAGTTTCCAGGGGTTCGGGTGGGGAGGAGATGAACAGGCATAAAAGCCCACAGCTAGTATCATACTCAATGATGAAAGATGGAAAGCTTTTCCTCTAAAATTAAGAACAAGGTAAGGAAGGCCACTTTTGCCACTTCTATTCAACACAGTATCGGAAGTTCTAGCCAGAGCAATTGCACAAGAAAAAGAAATAAAAGTCAACCAAGTCAGATAGGAAGAAGTAAAATTACTCTGCTCACAGACAACATGATCTTTTATGTAGACAACCCTAAGGATTCCACATACAAAAAAAAAAGAAAACTGTTAAGACTAATCATCAAATTCAGCAAAGTTGCAGGAGGCGAAATTGATACACAAAAATCAGCTGTGTCTCTATACACGAACAACAAACAACCAGTCTGCAAAGGAAATTAAACAATTCCATTTACAACAGCCTTGGATATTATTATAAAATACATAAAAACATACCTGACCAAAGAAAATTATACTGAAAACTATAAAACATTGACGAAAGCAAATACAAAAGGCACAAAAAAAGTGTTCACAGACTGCAAAGCATTACATTGTTAAGATATCCATACTACCCAAAGTGATCCACAGATTCAATGCAATCCTTATCAAAATCTTAATGGCATTTTTTTTACAGAAATTAAAACATTCATCCTAAAACTCATGGAATTTGAAGGGACACCAAATAGCCAAAACAATTTTGAAAAAGAAGGACAAAGTTGGGAAACTCACATTTCCTGATTTCAAAACATATTATATATAAAGTTGCAGTAATCAAAATAGTGTGGTACTGGTGTAAAGACACACTGACCAATGGAATCCAATAAAGGGTCCAGAAATAAACCCTCATGTATATAGTCAAATGATCTTTGATGAGACCACTCAAGGGAGAAAAGATAGCCTTTTCACATGGTGTGGGGAAAACAAGATGTCCACCTGCATGAGATGAAGTTGGACCCTTATCTTTCAACATGTATGGAAATGAGCTCAAAACAGATTAAAAACCTAAACATAAGACCTAAAACTATAAAACTCCTAGAAGAAAACACGTGGAAAAAGCTTTATGATGTTAGGGTTGGCATGGATTTCTTGGATGGGACACAAAATAATAGGCAACAAAAAAGCAAAAATAGATAAATAGGACTACATGAAACTTAAAAACTTTTGTGCATCAAAATACACAAGATGAAAAGACAACATATGGCATGACAGAAAATATTTGCAAATCTTAGATTGGATGAGGGATTAACATACAAAAATATAAAAAGAACTCTTAACAACTCAACAAGAAAATAGATCAAATAACCTGATTTATAAAATGGGCAAAGAACTTAAATAGGCATTTGTCAAAAAATGATAGACAAATGGAAATGCAAATCTAACCTTAATGTGATCGCTCCTCACTCTCATTAGGATTGCTATTATCCAAAAACAAAACAAACAAAACAGACAAAACAACAACAAAAACAAAATAATGTGTTGGCAAGGATGTGGAGAAATTGGAACTCTTGTTGTACATTATTAGTGGAATTATAAAACCTCTATGAACAAAAATATGAAGTGTCCTCAAAAAATTAAAATTAGAATTACCATATGATCCAGCAATTCCACTTCTGTTTTCAATTCCAAAAGAATTGAAAATAGGCTTTTACAGAGATATTTGCACACTTCTGTTCATAGCAGCACTATTCACAATACCCAAGAGGTAGAAACAACCCGGATGTCTATCAATGGACGAATGGATAAAGAACAACATGTGGTATACACATGCAGTGGAATATTACTCAGCCTTATAGAAAGAAGGAAATCCTGTCACATTCTACGACATGGATGAACCATGAAGACATTATGCTAAGTGAAATAACCTAGTCGCAAAAGTACAAATACTGCATGATTCTACTTACCTGAGGTACCTAAAGTAGTCAAATTCAAAAAAACAGAAAGTAGAATTTTGGTTACCAAGGACCAGGGGTAGGGGAAAAAGGGGAGTTGTTTTTCAGTGGGGATAGGGCTTCAGATTTTGCAAGATGAAAAAATTTTAGATCTGTTTCAGAGCAATGAGAATAAACTTAACACTACTGAACTGTAGACTTAAAAATGGTTAAGATGCTAAATTTTGCCACAATAAAAAATACTGCACTGAGGCACCTGACTCAGTCAGTTAAGCCTCTGACTCTTGATTTTGGCTTGGGTCATGATCTCAGGTTCCTGGGATCGAGCCTTGAGTCAGGCTCCGAGCTCAGGTGGTCGTGGCGGTGGGGGGGGGGTCTGCTTGGGGATTCTCTCCCTCTCTCTCTGCCCCTCTCCCACTCATGTGTGCTTGCTCGCTCTCTCTCAAATAAACAAATCTTTATTTTAAAAAATACTGCATTAAAATATTATATACTGAGTTTTTTGGCACCCACTAAAATTTTGCACTTTAGTTAGATGCCTCATCCCAGTCCCAGCTCTGTACTCCCCTACCAGCCAAGGCTTATAACTTAAGTGGTGGGAAGGAAATTACATATTCTGGGGAGGGGAGCTAATGGGGCCAAATTTCTCCAAATTCCTCTCACTACTCTTTCTATCCATCAAGATATATGTGTACTTGGTCCTTGATAAAGATACCGGCAAAGATGTTGCCAGATTTAACTGCACTGAATGTTTCAAAGATCCTGATATCACATCCTGCTCCATAAACCATTCAAACGCTACAAAAATTCATATTAGTCATTAGCATCAGACACCATCTCCCCAGAGGACTGGAGACCTCAGATGGTTTAAATAAATGTCAAAACTGGCTTTTAAAATGGCATTTAGAATTGAGTAATAGTGCAGTCCATGAGAATTATAGCTTAGAGTCCAGATATGATAGGTATTTGAATACAGGATTCTGAAAAAAGTTATTTTCTCTGTAAGAAGCATACTCTCTAAAAGAACAAAACAATCAGAATGCAAAAGAATGGAGAAGATACTTAGTATTTAATAAGACTCATTCTACTTTGTTGAAAAGAAGCAAAGTTAATAAACCTAAAACTAGGTTAATCTTCTATCTTGTCCCTTAAGCCTACCATTTCTTACGTCTTTATCGTATTCCAAATGCACTCAGAAAAGTCCACCAACAAGGTATTTTGCAATATCTGTTAAAATACATTCAACAAGTATTTGAGCACCCGGTTATAAACATTGAGGATAGAGCTGTGGAAAACAAAAAAAAAGAAACAAAAACCCTCCCGTTTCTTGAATAAGAAAACAAACAGAAACCTTACTTTCTCTACTTTCCCACATTGAAGAGATACTCAGGAAATCTGAAAAGGGAATAAAACACAAGTTCTTCTAAATCAAGTCTTCTAAATTGTTTTCTAGGGACCTCAATTTTATCAGTTGGTGCTTAATCCCCAGCCAAATCTTATTCTCTGTGGCCCTGAGCCATCTGAATTATTAGTATGTCAAATTCTCCAGCAGCAAAGGCTTACCTAGGAGTCTTTTTGCAAATGATTTGTTGAGGGAGTGCTGTCAGGAGAATCCAGCAAGGGGGAAAGGGAAGCATGACGGAGCAGGGAAAGGACCTGACAATGTGGTCTCAGGTGACCCTACGCAGAGCTCTGGAATGTAAATTACACCAGAGTGGTCTCACCTGGAAACACCTGGCCATGGCTACCTCCTGACCTATAGTTGATGTATTTTGGAAACTAAGGGATAAACTCCTCAGCTTCTCCAGATGAGGTGGCTCTCATTAGCTGAGGACAACTGGAAGACAGATGCCCAAGTCCAGTAAAGGATCTAGGTAGGACAACAACAGCTTCTACTCTGGCATCACAGATCTGGGTTTTTCAGGGAAGCAGCCACGAAGTGGCAGATTTTGGAAAGCTAAAGGATGATAATATCCCTTCTTCTAGAGAAACGGTCTGACGAATTTCCTACCGATGCCCAAGGCCTTCTCCAGCCAACCATGTTTTCTTTAATATGTGGTCTTTCCCCATTCATTCTCAAATCCTAGTAAAACTAGAGCACTCTTGTTCAGTGAGGAGTAGAAAAAGCTTCCCCAGAACTGTTGAGCTAGACCCAGCTTTAGAGATCTTCTGGTCCAACAGCTTTTAGACATTGGTATCCAAGAGCTCTCATTCACCAAAAATTTTGTGGAAATCCAATGTGTAGATCCAATGAAAGGGGACTCATGCTGGTTGGAGGGTGGAGGGTGGATGTCAATCCCTCACAGACTTTGGTGGATCCCCTTGTGCATTTTCCCTCCAAATACCAGCATATGTCTTAGGTTAGATTCCCTAGAAGCAAAGCCTCAGTTGGAGTTCTTGCAAGTGATATCCTGATGGAGTGATCTCAGAAGAAACCTTCAAGGAAATGAAAGAAACAGAGCAGAAGAAGCTAAGCAAAGAAATAAATGGTCTCCTCTGGTGACTGGCTGGCTGGCTTAAGGCTGATCCCATGGGGAAGTTTGAAGAGTATCACAGTTATGTCCTAAATTGCAGCAAGGAGCCAAGATTTTATACCACAGCATCAATCAGTCATTGGTTTGGGGCTGTAGGAAAGGCATGGTTTCCCAGGCATTTCCTGGAGAGGCAGTGGCTGTTGGCCAAGGGCAGTTCTGTGACCAGGAGGCAGCTGTAAGTCATTCACTTCCAATATTCACAGCAGCTGGTGGAGGGGCTGAACAGAGGAGCACCGGGCAGGCATCAATAACTTACTACAATAGCCCATGGGCTCCTTTGCAGTTTCAGTTCCTTAATGTGACCATCAACACAATTAGAGCCCAAACCCAGAGCAGTGTCTGAGGAACTGCTTGAAAAAGCATAATCACAACTACTGCCCACACTTTCCATTTGGTCTTCTGGGTTGTTTTTTTTTCCCCCATAGTGTGAGTTTCATCAAAGATTTTTTTTTTAATATGATTTCATTTAAGTTATCTCTAAAGAAGCCAACTTTCGATTCCAAAGGGAAGTTGCCAAAAATATAAACTTCTATGTTCGTTGTGGAGATTCACAGCTTCTGTTAAGGCTGTTCCTTTCCAGTCTCAGTGGCGAATCTGTGCCAGGGAGAGCCCCCTGCCCATCAGGCCCCTGCCCTTCACACCCCCATCCCTCCTGCTCCAGCTTATAGTCACTCCCCGGGGATGATATGCCTGGGTGTGTTACTCTGGCTACCCTATTCTCTGTAGTTTCGGGGGTTTTAAATAGCCATCCAATGAGCTGAGTTTTTACATTTTGTTGTGTTTTCCACTGTAGAGTCTTTTTTTTTTTTTTTTTTTTTGGCTGTTATCACTACAATATCCATTTGGAAAGATCTTGTTGTGTTGGTTTTGCCTTAAGGAGGAGAGGAGGCAGAGAAAGTATTAGGAGAAGGCAGTTCAGTGCAAAGATGTCAACCAAAGAACCAGAACTGGAAATGTCCTTGAAGATCTAAATCATGTGTTTTCAAACTATTTTCTGAGGAGCCCTTGCACTCATCAGAGGTGGCTCTGGGTTGGTTTTCAGAGCCATAGGGAAAGAGAGAACACTGGAGACAAGCACCCACTAACCACCACAGAAAGAGCTCTGTTGTTTGTTTGCTTTTTATAAAACAGTTTTATATGCTGTTTTATATTCCATGAAAGGATTTGAGAAGCTAGTTAAAAAAACAAAGGTTTGAAAACCAGGATTTAATCTGGAACAGACACTTGACGTCACAATCCATATTCCCTCCGCACTTACCACTTCATGCACATCACTTGTATATCTTTACCTGAAGACCTTCTTGGGGGCAGGAGCCTGCTCTGCCACATAAGCCGGCTGGACATGCCAGGCAAATAATACCTCCTGGGAGCAGCCCTCAGCCACAGACTGATGGCAGTGGGTGTATAAATGCCCCAGCTCCCTCATTTCTCAAGTGAGTCATCTTGCGGTCAGATGGTCTATTCCATGTCCCAGGCTTCCCCAAAGGCATTAAGCCCCTGGTGCCCACAGTGGTTCCCCACAAATGTTTTCTGGGCTCCCTTCCTAGATAAACCACTAGGTTTCATTCATTCAAATCCTTATCTCAGAGCCCGCTTCTGGGGCAACCCAAACAAAAACATAGCCCAGTTCTGTTCAATGCACAAATGAAAACTGAATAGTCAAAAGAAAAAACATTATACCTGTTTTTCTGTAAATTTTGTATTTTTCCTTCCCTTTAAAGAGAAAATTAAACTAAATGATTTTTAATGATTTAATAATGGAGGAATGACTTCTTGTTGGGGGCATAAGAAACTCTGGGCAACGTGCTAAAAGCAACAATCTAGTGATAGAAACACCTCCATGTAATGAGGGCAAATTGTCATTCAAACAGTTTAGGTGAGTGACTCAAGGGACCCAGGCAAGGCTTGGATGACCTGGGCGCAAAACTTAATTTTGGTTCCCCATATCAATATCAGTACAACATAGCCATTAATCTTTTTTATTAATCTGTGATCTTCAATGGTTCTTTTCTCACACAGTAGCAGTCCTCAATAAAATATATATTCCCTATATGTACTCAAGAGGTTACAGGAAAATTAATGACGTGTATAAATTATATCAAACATATGTGGATTAATACACAGTTCAAATATTATAACTTTGTACTTCTCTGACATTTAGTCAACATTGTCTACTTTATGTCTTTAGTTCTATAAATTGGGAGATTTTATTAATTCTCTAACTTTCTGAATAAAGAGATAAAGGTGGAGTAGAAAGGATTAAATGTTTTTTTCAAAAAGTTCTGCTTTCTGAAAGCAGAAAACATATATTAAAATGTCCCTTTCTTTTTAACAAGGGATTCTCTTGGGCTTCATATCATGTGCCTCTTTTTACATCATATGTTTGTGAGTTCTCTCTACCCTCCATGATGCAGGTGTCTTCCCAACCAGATCTCCTGGCAACAACTACCAACCTTTGAAATGTATAGAATAGACTCTAGGGCACAAAAGGAGAGATGGTAAGGCCAAGGTGACTCACCTCTTTGGAGTGTTTAATGCTATCCCTTCTCAGGACCTTACAAACACCGATCACTTTGAAGAGGATCACAGTGCTATAGCTGCTGCCTCTTCCCATGCTCATGATTAAAGAAAGTGATCCTTGGAGAATGTGCTAGATTATTTTCTTTTTTCTTTTTTTTTTTTTGCTAGATTATTTTCACTGTCAGTCCCAATTAATGACTTTCTGTATCCATGCTCATTTCCCTATAACTTTGTAAGCCCAACTACTCCAACTCTGGGTTCCACCTTATGATTTACTTTAGCCAAGAAAATTCATCAGAAGTGATGTTGCACAGTTGAGAGTCTAGGCCTTAAGAGCTATTGTGCATTCTTTACATGACATGAGAACACCCTGCCTCTGACATGAGAACAAGGTCTGTCAGGGAGAGACAATGTGGAGGGGAACCAAGGTGCCCCAAACCAACACCTGGCCAACCCCCAGAACCAGAACTGACTAACCAGAAAACAAACAGAATCACAAAGAAACCCACCTGAGACCTGAAGAATCTCTCAGTCTAAACAGATCCCAGTCCAAATTGCCAACCTACACAATCCTGAGTTAAATGAATAGTTGTTGTCTTAAGACACTAATTTATGGGCTCACTTATTATGCACCAATAGCTAACAAGTACAACTTCCTTACTCTGAAAGAAGCTTGAGAAAACATATTTGGCATTCAATGGGTTTATGGTGCCCACAGGACCAAGTCAAAGCACCTTCACTTTGTACAGTGGGATTTTCCAGTTCAGTTTCTATTTAATTTTATGATATCACACTCATCTCATAAACCCCTGTATATAATAAGCAATGAACCTACCCTAAGCAATGAACTCTGCAAGAGTCCCCCTTCCTTTCCTTGTAGAAGAAGAACAACTTCTAATTAAGATGTATTATGTATTAGGTACTGTTCAAGAATATTACAATTATTATTTCATCTAATTTTCATTACACTTCTCTGAGAAAAGTGCTACCATTATTCCAAATTTAAATATGAGGAAACCTAGACATAAACAATTTAAATAATATGCCAAAGGTCATGCAGTAGTAGAGTAAAGATTCAGTCTCAGAATAACTCCTTCCAGAGGCCAAGGGCTTGTTTAACCATTGCTCTCTCCTATTCTGTGCCTGAAGAATCTCTATGTCTTTCAGAAGAATCTCTGGCACACTTAGCTTCTCATTTCAAGACCTAGCTTCCCTAACAGAGCTACCTTCAATGTCACTCACTGTGTTCTGGGCAGGATTCTAAGACTACTTGAGTATTAATTCACTCAACAGCCTGTAGTGATTAGTATTCGTCATTATCCCTATTTTACAGAGGAAGAAACTGAGGCAAAAACAGGTCAAGTTACTTGTTCAGTGTCACACAACATGTTAGTGACAGAAACTTGATTCAAGCAGAGGTCATCTGGCTCTAGAGTTCAGATTCTGTAGCACCATACACTATTGTTCTCTCTGACCTGGTCACATCAGGGATGGGCTTCTGTGGCACCCCTGAGAAGAGTTGTTCCTTCCTTTTCTTGGTTCCCCACACCTTCAGGTGCAGACCACTGTCCCAACTTCTGTATTTATGCCAAAACTTAACTTCTGCCTGTCCATCTCCCTATGAAAAAATTTGCTCTTTCAAACTAGGGACCATATTCAGAGTCATAAAAAATATGGGTTTCCCTGTGGGAAGAGAATCTTCCCATCAGTTTCATCTAATAGGGAACCATAGATCATACATTCACATATTTAAAGATAAGTTGTTGTAACATCAGTCGTGGCTGCAAAGATGCCTTTACAGACTGGTGCATCCATGCCCCAGCTACAAGAGTGTTGGCTGGAAGCAATTCACTGCTCCCCTCTTCTTCTCAGGATTTCCCTCATTCAGGAAGAGACCATCTTCCTGAAAATGCCAGGAAGGGTCCACCAGTGAAAGACTGACTAATGTGGAGGTTCCAAACCCTATGCCCTACCTCAGGCAGAAACAGTTCTGTGGTGAGATTCATACTCTAGAGCTCTCCAGGGAATTAAGCTGAAGCTAGTACCCAGCTGAATCCCTGTCTTTTCTTGGCTCTTTCCCTTTTGTCATTTTGCTCCACTCACTGCTTTGCATGTTTCTCATGAGAGTCCTCATGCAATAAATGCAAGACAATCCCCATCGCAGGCTCTGCTTCTAGGGAATCCAACCTAAAACAAGAGCCTTATAAAGATGGGAAGCAATTTCATCATGGATAAAAGAGGGGTTCCTTCGGGGAAAGTTTCTTTGGAAATACAATATAAGTGTATTTTTTCATGATAATGTGGTTGTTTCTGGCGTCTAAGGCTGAAAAAAATATTACCAATCAAAATTAAAATTAATACCTGCTCTTATATATGCTAGGGTAATATTTGCTGCTCTGACAAACAGACCTCAAAGTGCAGTGGATCAAGTAAGATGGAAGTTTTTTTCTCCTTATATATCAGTGGGACTTTCAGGTTATTGGGCCACTTGACTCTGCACAGTCTTAAAGACTCAGGCTGCTTCTCATGTTCTTCCACCATGCCCTACTGCGGGGGGGGTGTGTTCTTTTCTGCATATTGAGAGTTATGGTACAGAAGTTACAGCAAAATAAATAAGAGTATGAAGGAAGCACCTCAGCCCACTTAAAGGCTCTGTTCAGAAGGGATGTCACTTCTCTTCCCCTTCCATTGGTAAGAACCAAGTCACCACACCAAGCTGTATATGAGGGTGGGCACTGCAGTGTAGATGGTCAGCCAAGTAGCATTATACCATTGCAGAAAAAAAAAAAGAGAGGAGAATGGGTTTTGGTGAAGAGTCAGCAATCCCTGCCATCATACTTATTATTAATTTTGTGTTGGCTCACACTATTTTTTCTAACACTCAACATAAAGAAAATGAGAACACATGAGGTAACAACTCTTTAAATTAACTGCCAAGTCTGTCTTTTTTGTAACTTCAAAGCTTGTAAAACCTGCTTTAGAAAACTTCTTGTCCTCATAAATGTGTCTGTTGTAGGAAATAGTGTGAACTCATAAATTGTGCCTGGTATTAATAATTAAGTTGTAAATGAAGTCACTCGGGTTTTTTTCATTCCATCTTTTATACCAGAGCCGCTCAACAGAATTTTCTGTGATGACAGAGATGTTCTACACTTGTGCTGTCCAGTGGGACTATTAAATACTTTAAATGAGGCTAGGATGACTGAAAAACTGAAATTTAAAACATATTCAATTTTATGAGACACCTGGGTGGCTCAGTTGGTTACGCATCCAATTCTTGATCTCAGCTCAAGTCTTGATCTCAGGGTCGTGAGTTGAAGCCCCGCATTGGGCTCTATGCTGGGCATGGAGCCTACTTAAAATAAATAGATAAATAGATAAATAACAATAAAAAACAATATGTATTCAGTTTTAATTCACTTAAATTTAAAATACTAAATATGGCCAGTGGCTACCATATTGAGCAAAGCAGCTCTATATAATATATAAAAATTCTGGTGCGAAAGAAAGCAGTTTAGTTTGTTTGTCCGGCAGCAACTGCTTTTACCAAGTTTGTGATGGTTCCTCTAACAGCTTCTGATCCAAAGTCAAGGTGAAGCTTTGTTTTTCCAAAGTGCACTATCCTTGCTGCTATCTTTTAGCACCAGAGTTGAGTCTGCCATATAAACCATGTTTTGACCTGGCTCTTAATTCAGAGCATTCTGCAATGCAAGTTACCAACAGTGAAATAATAATCCATATAAATTATGCACTGATGTGATTTAATTTTTTAGATGGGGACAATTACTGGGCCAAATATATCATGGCTATAGTGTCTTGAGGCTAGATATGAGTAATGGCATACAAAGAACAAACATTCCAAATAAATTCTTCACATTCATGATATTTTGCATCTCTCCCATAGATGCAACACAAGAGTATTCAGTTAACAGCTGTATACAACTTTACGAGAATGGCATTGCAGTCAAGTACCAGAAGTCATAAGCACATTTGCCATCTGGATTCAAGATGAATGTAATTTATCCATGTCTGGGTTAATCAGAATTTAAACTCAGTCAATTGACCTACCAGATATGAAGAGTCATCATTTTATAAGTGTAGGCCAAGTCAGACGCAGAGTTATTAGTACCTATATTTTATGCTTAGTTCCACTTATCTCTAGAGGAGAGCCTCCAGTGCTTGCTTGATTTTTATGTATTTGCTGAACATCATGAAATAAGTCATCCTTGCTAAGACAGTCTGACTTTTGGAATAAAATCCTAGTTAGCCAGAACCAGGTCTTTTCCCTTCTTCAAATTGATAAGACTTTACAAAAAAATACATACTTAAAAATACGATTAAAAACAAGCTTCCATGCTACATCTCATCTCACCTACACCTGGCACAGAAGAAAAGGAAGGCCATTCACCACAGAGTCAAAGAAAGGGCTAGAGTTTCTCACCACAATGGGTAGAACACAGAATGGAGAAAGAAATGAAAAGGATCTAAGGAGGAGGTGAGAAGATGGAAAGAACAGAATGGAACTGAATTCTTCTTCAGATTTGGAAATGGAAAAGAACTTCAGCCAAAGGGTCTCAGCAGGTATAGTGACTGTTAGGCTTATCCTCCTTGAAGAAATGACCATGGGACTGTCTTTCTTTCAGGAGCCAATTGAGTTCTCAGTCTTAGTGAGAGTGGTCAGGCATTTGGATAGCGCCCTCCCATCTTCTAAAATTAACTGATAAAGTCCAATCACACTCCTAGGTCTCAACTTTGCATTTGTACCTAAATTCAAATGGTTGGCACATAATCAAGTTGAATTGGAAAGTTTTATTTTTGAGGCCTCTAAGCTTCACCTAATTTAATTTAATCTAGTGATCAAAGAAAGAAGTACTTATTACAAAGCATGAATTATTTGGGGAGGCTCACATCCTGCAAGAGGATTGGGCCAGTGACCTATAAAATAAAAACGAATTACTGTCCTCATAGGTTTCCAATTCCATACCTGGCCAGTGGGTAAAATGGGGTCTCCTTTTATACTGCCTAGTACTCAAATTAAAAGGAAATCCCAACCTTGACTACATTTGAGACAAGTATATGTTTCTTATTACATATATTTTAGCATACAAGAATAACACACATACATAAAATCTTAGATGTAAGCGAAACTGGCAGAGTAAGGATCTCTAAAATTTTACCCCTCTTTAAAATCAATGAAAACTTACAAAAATTTCTGGAATTGTATGGTATTTGTATTTTTAATTTTTTGAGGAACCTCCATAACGTTTTCCACAGTGGCTGCACCAGTTTGCATTCCCACCAACTGTGCACAAGAGTTCCTTTTTCTCCACATCCTCACCAACACTTGTTATTTCTTGTGATTTTAGCCATTTTAACAAGTGTGAAATGATGGAAAAAGATGTTGAGCATCTTTTGATGTGTCTGTTGGCCATCTGTATGTCTTCTTTAGAAAAATTTACCCAAAGAAAATAAAAACTAAATCAGAAAGACATATGCACCCCTATGTGTACTGCAGCATTATTTACAATACTCCAAGATACTGAAACAACCCAAGTGTCCAGTGGCATTGCATAAAGAAGATGTGAGAGAGATATATATGAATGGAACATGCATATGAATGCATAAAGAAGATGTGAGAGAGAGATATATATGAATGGAATATTATTCAGCCATAAAAATGAATGAAATTTTGCCATTTGCAACAACATGGATGGATCTAAAGGATTTAAGGCTAAATGAGATAAGTTAGTCAGAGAAAGACAAATACCATATGATTTCACTCATAGGTGGAATTTAACAAAACAAAGAAAAAAAGAGATAAACAAAAAACCAGACTCTTAACTATTGAAAACAAACTGATAGTTACCAGAGGGGAGGTGAGAGGAGGGATGGGTAAAATAAGGGATTAAGAGCACACTTATCTTGATGAGCACTGGGTAATGTACAAAATTGTTGAATCATTATATTGTACACCTGAAACTAATATAACACTGTATGTTAATTATACTTGGATACAAATATTTGAATAAAAACATACTACAAAAAAAGAGAAAACACAAAACTTGCCAGAATCAACATTTTTAGAACTCCTATAATTAACCCAAGGCTTTCAACAATATGGGGAGTGCTTGGTTGGGTAATACATTTGAATCTCAGGAAGAACATGAGCTCTGTGGCTCCCCACTCCAACTCAGCAGTACCCTTGAAAATAATAGGCAACATTCCATGTGGAAGACACAGAACAGAGCTGAAGCTCTCTCAAAGCCTCACTCCCATTATTTTGTCATTATTTAGCCTGTCTGCTAGGTCCCTGGAAGATCCCACTTGAAAATCTTGTGTTTTTTTTTGGGGGGGGGTTGACCTAAGTTGGAACTAACTGTGCATAAAACCTCTCCTTGGGGGGCATTTACCAAAAACAATAAAAAGCTACAAAGTTGTGACTGCCTGAGATAATAGATACAATTAGGGCAAACAATAGACTAACAAGAAAGCTTAAAAAGGAAATATGACGATGAAGAAGGCTATGGGGGCTTTGGAAAGCTCCATCACATTCCTATGAAAGTAGAAAGTCACATGCATGCATAAGGCTATATGCCTACTCTGACTGATTTGAAGACTCTGCACAAGCAGGAAGTAAAAGCTAAGGAAGAGTTATCAATTACCTGGATAGGTATTGAAGGTATGCCACTAAGCAAAGACCAGGAGACTAATTTGTTCCAGGCATTTAAGGAAATCTATGTTGAAACATTAGCTAACCACTAAGCTAACTCAGTAAAGCCTTCAGTGGACACACACAATGAAAAAATACAAACTTTACAGAATTAGTTCAGAAAAGTCACTAAACAAACAAAGAATAACTATAACAAGTGGCAATGAAAACAAACACCGAGGACAGGGCAGAGTATAATTTCCAAAGTTATTACATGTTATTTAAAATATGTAGCATTGTCCCCCCCAAAAAATTAGGAGACATGCAAAGAAAGAAGAAAGTATAGCTTGTGCACAATAAAAATAAGCAATCAACAGAAACCCTAAGAGGGGTCCCTGGGTGGCTCAGTCAGTTAAATGTCTGCCTTCTGCTCAGGTCATGATCTCAGGGTCCAGGGATCGAGCCCTGCATCTGGCTCTCTGCTCAGCAGGGAGTCTGCTTCTCCCTCTCCCTCAATGCTCTCTCTTTCTCTGTCTCTCAAATAAATAAATAAAATCTTAAAAAAAAAAAAACTCCCCCAGGAAATCCAGAAGTTGGACTTACCAGGCAGTTATTTTAAACCAGCTATTTTAAATATGTTGAAAGAGTTCAAGGAAAACATGTCTAAAAAACTACAGTCTGAGAAATATGGCTTACTAACTAGAGACTATCAGTAAAGGCATAATAATTACATAAACTCCAAATAAAAAATGTGGAGCTGAAAACTACAAGAATTAAAATTCATAAATTCATCCAAAGGGCTTCACCAGAAGATTTTAGCAGGGGAAAAAAAAGAAAAAAAAAAGGAATCAATGCACTTAAAGATAGGCTAAGGAGATGATTCTGTCTGAAGAATAGGAAGGAAAAAAGAAGATGGAGAAATGAGGAGAGCCTCAGAGACCTTTATAAACTGTTGAGTATATCAACACCTGCATATTGAAAGGCCCAAAAAGAAAGGAGAGAAAGAGACAGAAAAAATATCTGAAGCAATAATGGGCACCTAACAACAGAGTCCTAAAATATATTAGGCAAAAACTGACAGAATTGAAGGAATAATAGACAATTCAACTTTAAAAGTTGAATATTTCAAAATGCCACTTTCAATAACAGACAGGAAAACTATACAGAAGATCAACAAGGAAACAGAAGACTGGAGCAATGCAATAAACCAACTGGCCCTAACAAACAACTGTAGAATACTGCACCCAACAAATGCAGAACAAATATTCTTTTCAAATGTATATGGAACATTCTTTAGGCTAAACCATATGTTAGGCTATAAACCAAGTCTCAATTAATTTAAAAGGACTGAAATCATCTGTCCACAGTGAAAATCAATTAAAATCAATACAAAAGGAAATTCAGGAAATTCACAATTATGCATAAATTACAGAGTGCACTCCTAAATTAACAATATGCCAAAGGAGAAATCTCAAAGGAAATTAGAAAATACTTTGAGATGGATGAAGATGAAAACACAACATATCAAAACTTGTAAGACACAGCATAAAGGCTCAGAGGGAAATTTATACTTTCAAATGCTCACATTAAATAGAATGATCTCCAAACAACAACCTAACCTTACATCATAAGAAACTAGAAAAAAAAAAGAGTAAACCAAATCCAAAGTGAGTAGAGAGAAGGAAATAATATAGATTATGAGTAGAAATAAATGAAATAGAAATTAGAAAAATAAAGAAAATCAAAGATGCCAAAAGTTGGTCCTTTTAAAAGATCAACAAAATTAATAACAGTTAACCAGACTATTTAAACCTAGTTAAATATTTAGAAGAATAAAAGAGAGAAGATTCAAATGACTAAAATCAGGAAAGAAGAATAGGGCATTACCACCAACCTTACAGAAATAAAAAGCATAAAAGAGAATACTAAGGACAATTGTATGCCAACAAATTAGATAACTAAATAAAATGAACAAATTCCTAGAAAGACACAAATTTCCAAAACCAGCTCAAGAAAAAATAGAAAGTATGACTAGATCCATAACAAGTTAAAAATTTCATTAGTAATAAAGAAAATCCACAAAGAAAAAGCTCAAGACCAGAATGCTTCAATGATAAATTCTACCAAACTTTTAAATAAGAATTAACATCAATCGATCACAAAATCTTCTAAAAACAGAAGAGAAGGGAGCACTTCCTACCACATTCCATGAAACCAGTATTGCCTTTGTACCAAAATGGACAAAGACCTCTCACAAAAAGACAATTATAGAACAATATTCCTTATAATAATTGACATAAAAATCCTCAACAAAATACTAACAAACTGAATGCAGCAGCACATAAAAAGAATTATACACCATGATAAGTTGGGATTTAACTTAGGAATGCAAGACTGGTTCAACATACAAAAACACAATCAATGTAATAAACCATATTAATAGAATAAAGGATAAAAACTAAGACACGAGAAAAAGATTGACAAAATCCAACATATTTTTATGATAAAAGCATTCAATATACTAGGAAGAGAGGGGAAATTTCTCAACCTGATAAAGGACATCTACAAAAAATCTACAGCCAATGTCATACTTAATGGTGACAGAAGTGAAAGCTTTCCCCTAAGATCTCACCACTTCTATTCAATATGGTATTGGAGGTCCTAGCCTGGGTAATTAGGCTAGAAAAAGGATCAAAAGGCATTGGTATTGGAAGGGAAGAAATAAAACTTCTATTTGTGCAAGACATGACTTTATGTATATATAGAAAACCCTAAGTAATTCACAAATACATAATTATAGCTAATAAGTAAATTTAGTAAGTTTGCAGGATGCAGGATCTATATACATAATCAGTTGTGTTTCTATACACTAGAAATGAACACTCCAAAAATAAAATTTAGAAAACAATTCCATTCAAAATAACATCAAAAGAATAAAATACTTATGGGTGCCTGGGTGGCTTAGTTGGTTAAGCGACTGCCTTCAGCTCAGGTCATGATCCTGGAGTCCCGGGATTGAGTCCCACATCAGGCTCCCTGCTCAGCAGGGAGTCTGCTTCTCCCTCTGACCCTCTTCCCTCTCGTGCTATCTCTCATTCTCTCTCTCTCAAATAAATAAATAAAATCTTAAAAAAAAAGAATAAAATACTTAGGAACAAAGTTAATCAGTGAGGTATGAGGTATAATATTTGTTCACCAAAACTATAAATCATCACCAAAAGAAATAAAAGAACTCCTAAATAAAGGGAATAATATCCATGTTCAGAAATTTGAAGACCCAGTGTTGTTAAGATTACAATACTCCCTGTATTAATATATAGATTCAATCAATCCATATCTAAATTCCAACTGCCATTTTTAACAGAAATTGACAAGCTGATCCTAACAGTCATACGGAAATGCAATGGATCCAGAATAGCCAAAACCGTATGGAAAAAAAACAAGGTTGGAGGACTCACTCTTTCCAATTTCAAACCTACTACAAAGCTACAGTAATCAAGATTATGTGATACTGGCATACAGGTATGCAAATAGGTCAGTAGAATAGACTTGAGAGTCCAAAAACAATTCCACGCACTTATGGTCAATTACAGTTAAACAGGGTACTAAGGAAATTTAATAGGGAAAGAATAGCCTTTCCAACAAATGGTGCTGGGACAATTGGATAGCCATATGCAAAACATGAATTTGGACTTCTACTTTACACTATAAACAAAAGTCAGCTCAAAATTAATCATAAATCTAAATGTAAGGACTAAAACTCCTTAGAGGAAAACATAAGTATAAATCTTCATGACCTTGGATGAGGCATTGTTTTGTAGATATGAAACCCAAAGCACAAACAACCAAGGAAAAAGTAAAGTGAACTTCATCAGAATAAAAAAAAAAAGTGCATCAAAAGACATCCTCACAGAATGGTAGCGTATATTTGCAAATCATATATCTGATAAGGATTTAGTATCTAGAATATATAAAGAATTCCTACAACTCAAAAATAAAAAGACAACCCATTTATAAAATGGACAAAGAATTCCTTTTTTATAGTAGTAAAATACACATAACATGAAATTTACCATCTTAACAATTTTAAGTGCACTATTCAGTGGCAATCAGTACATTCATAATGTTGTATGATTTTTACCACTGTCCATTTCCAGGATTTTTCATCATCCCAAACAGGAACTCTGTACCCATTAAACAGTAACTTTCATTCTCTCCTTGTCCCCATCTCTAGTAACTTCTTGTATTTTCCATCTCTGTGAATTAGCCTCTTCTGGGTACTTCATCTAAGTGGAATCATACAATATTCATCTTTGTGTCTGGCTTACTTCATTTAGCATAATGTTTTCAAGGTTCATCTATGTTGTAGCATATATCAGAATTGCATTCCTTTTAAAGGTTCAATAATACCCCATTGTATTTATATACTGCACTTTGTTTATCCATTCATCAGTAGATATTTAGGTTGTTTCCACCTTTTGGCTATTGTGAATAATGTTACTATGAACATCAGTGTACAATTATCTGTTTGAGTCCTTGATTTCAATTTTCTTGAGTATATACATAAAATGAAACTGCTAGATCATATGGTGATTCCATGTTTAAATTTTTGAGGAACCTGGGCAAAGTATTTGAGTTGACATTTCTCCAAAGAAGATATACAAATGACCAATAAGCACACAAAAAGTTCTTAGCATTATTAGTTATTAGAAAAATGTAAATTAAAACCACAGGTGGCACTTCATTCTAATCAGAGTGGTTTTAAGAAAAGAAGCTTGACAACTTCAAATTCTGAAAAGAATGCACAGGCAACTGAATCTCTCATCCATTGCTGGTGGGAATGGAACACGGAACAGACACTATGGAAACAGTCTGACATTTCTCATAAACATATACTTGCCATATGAGCCAGCAATCTCACTCCCAAGTATTTACCCAAAAGTAATGAAAATATGTCCACAGAAAGATATGTACAAGAATGTTTAACGCAGCTTTATTCATAATACGAAACTGAAATTAACCCAATGGCCCTCGCTTGAGAATGGAAAAAAAACAGTGATACTGCTCAGCAGTAAGAAGGAATAAAACACTGATACATCAACACAAATGAATCTCAAAAACATTAAGCTCAGTAAAAGAAGCCAGACTCAAAGGGCTAAATACTATATGATTCCATTTATATATCATTCCAGGAAAGGCAAAAATATAGGGCCAGAAAATACAGCAATAGTCAAGAGTGGGGTTGATTGCAAAGTATAAGACTCTTTATGGTGAAGGTGATGGAAATATTCTATATGGTGATTATTGGTAGTCATATGACTATCGTTGACCCTTGCACAATATGAGGTAAGAGGTGCTGACCCCTACACAGCTGAAAATCCACATATAACTTTTGACTCCCTCAGAATTTAACTACTGATAGCCTACTGTTGACCAGAAGCTTTACCAATAACATAAACTGTTGATTAACATAATTTGTATGTTTTATGTATCATATACTGTATTCTTATACACTTATAAAATAAGCTAAGAAAAGTGTTACTAAAAAATCAGAAGGAAGAAAAAATACATTTATGGTACTATACTTATATTTAGTGAAAAAATTCTGCATATAAGTGGACCCGCGCAGTTCAAACTCATATTCAAGAGTCAACATATTTATCAAAACTCCAAGAACTCTATTCCTATAAAATGTGAATTTTAGGGCACCTGGGTGGCTCAGTCGTTAAGCGTCTGCCTTCGGCTCAGGTCATGATCCCGGGGTCCTGGGATAGAGTCCCACGTCGGGGCTCCCTGCTCAGCGGGAAGACTGCTTCTCCCTCTTCCACTCCCCCTGCTTGTGTTCCCTCTCTCGCTGTCTCTCTCTCTGTCAAGTGAATAAATAAAATCTTAAAAAAAAAAATGTGAATTTTACTACATGTAAATTATACCTCAATATACCTGCCAGAATTAAAGAAATGTGCTCCAGGAACTTAACACATACTTGTTCTTATTTCAGTCCATTAACTATTCTTATTTTCAGCTACTTTTTTTCCCTCTGACAGACAGGGGACCAAAAAAACAAAGGTTGGGGTAGGGGAGAATAGTGCTCTCAGTTGCTATAATTGGGCTCTTCTTTAAATCTCATTTCCACAAAAATGAGCCAACATAAGTGACACACTGGCGACTCAGAGACAGAGCAGACAAAATAAAATAACATGATTTCATTTGTTGAAATTTATGAAGTAATTTATTTATAATGATTACAGCTGTGCAAATAACCATAATGGGGCTTACAGGGGCATTATGCAACCTCTGTTCTTTGTGCAACCAGTGTCTTCTCTGAGAATGTGAACCTGGTGGATTTGGATACACTCAAGAAGCTTGAAAGAATGCAGCTTTCAGGACAAGACTCAGCCGGCACCAAAACACAAGGCATGGTAGATTACCAAAGTCGAGCTTGATTTCCACTTGGAACTATAACTCAAGACACATTTAACATACAACAAAACATGGACTGTTTATTGCTCTGCTTATAATTCTCTCTGAAAATGTCAGTATTTCTTATCAGTGGTTCAGATTACGGGGGAGAATGAAGCTAGGAAAATGTAAGCTGTTGGTGCTTTCAGCATACAATATTTTCCTTGGTTCTCGTCGGGCTCTAATAGAGATTTACGGGCCCTGTTTAGTATAATAAACAAATGATCTTTAAATCAAGGATCAGCTGTTTGAGTTTAGCAGATAACATCTGCTGTGAATCATAAGAGGGAGCAGGCCTAATCTGAGAGTTATACACACCCTCTCTTCCCTGCCTCACCCTGCTGGTGACTGCCCTGTTGCTCCTCCAATTTTAATGTCAGCCAACATCCCACGGCTGCATTGGGATAGAGGAGAAGAAAGGAGAGTCATAGCAGGCAATTTCCCAGAACCGAAGAGCTAGACTCCACCACATTCATACTCTGAATTAATTACCATCTTAAACCTGAGACTGTATTAACATCCTGTGATATGGAAAAAAAAAAAAAGAATTTGGGGGTATGCTATGTAACAGTTGAAGTAGATGTTCACTAAGTATTTCAGGGTACCTCAAATCTCCAATAAGCCATCTCTTGCTTGAACTCCAACCCTGGGGCCTCATATCAGAAAGTCTGCACCATCCTTGCATTAAAGGTAGCTGAGAACTGTATATTTCACATCTTTTGCTCCCCTTGTTATCAACAATATTGATTTTAAAGACATTAAAATATTGAGAGCATAAAGTTTGTGTGATTTCTATTCATACTTCATTTAATTTTTCCCATCATTTACTTATTCACCCAAAATATGTCAAGCTGGGGTGGCTTGTAATCAATAGACGATAACCAGGGATGTCTAGTGCACTCATTCATTCCGCACACAGTGGCCAGGCACCTGCCATGCTAGGTGCAGTAGATGGCAGTCAAGACAGGGAAATCCTACATTCCTCATGAACTTAATATTCTAGGGGCAAAGAGGGAAACAAGAGCAAATAAATGTACAAAGGAGAGAATTAGAGAGTGTCACAAGGAAAGAAATAGGTGATGAGGTACAAAATGTAACTGCAAAAGGCCTAAGAAGGATTGAGGTCAGGAGACCACTTCCATCTCCCACAGCAGTGGCTAATGTGCTGAAATGCACTGATGTGATGTGATGTGGCTTTACAGGCGAAACAGAGTTGAGAAATCACAGATTCTATATAAAATGATCTTTTACTTTACATATAAGAATAATAGGTTCTGATAGAAAAGCTGGACTAGTCTAGGCCACATAAGAAGGTTTGGGTAGGCACCTAGGCCTAGGGCCACCGCAAATATAAAGTAGGGCCACTGCAAATATCAAATATCAATTCATTGGGATGCCATGCCAGGGATCTTTGTGACCCCTCACTTTCCCCCCACACCCAAACCTCCTTTAGGAGGCCATATGACCTGGCCAAGGTCACACAGCTTGTTCTAAACGCAAAGCTATAGCTTAATTCCAGGTTCGGTGACAAACTGCACTGGTTTTCTCAGGACTGAGAGGGTTCCCAGAGAGTACAATTTTCAGTGCTGAAACCAGAACAGTCCCAATAAAACCAAGCGATGTGGTTAATGCTAATATCAGGTCCATTTAATATAATGTCTAGCACGCTTGCCACCAAATGACAGCTAGAGCAGAACTCCAGTTTGTTCTTTTTCAGGGCCCTCAGGCAAGTCATTCTCATTGACCTACATCATAGAGCTCTAGAATGAGTCACCCCCCTCATCACCCCCATCAGCCTCCAGCAGCTGTGTATATTATAGTGCCACATGGTTGGATGGCCTTGCTTTGAAATACAAACCTGAGGAGAGGGCAATAAACTCTAAAATATCAGAGCAGCTTCCAACTCCTGCTCACTCCTCAGCAACAGCTAGGCTCTTCTTTGCCTAATGCAGGCATCGGTTGGAGAAGAGGAAGGGAGTTATTGTAAAAGTTTTGCCTACATCTCATCAGGGTATTTGGCAATGCAACACTCATGCCAGGTTAATTTTTGCCGTGGGTGTCTCAGGAATGACAGTGAGCAATTTTATGAAAACTTTATAGTTGGTAACATTACTCCCACGGCATGGCAGGGACGGAGAAAGGGAAAGTTAAACAGCTCCTCACTGTCACTTGAGCTTGAGGGTAATGCAACCCTACAAATATCAAATGGTAAGAAAGACCTAAAGTTCCTTGTGCAGTAACTTTGCTGGAAGTATGCAAAGAAATTAGAGTAATACCTGGAGAAGGTATTCCAAACAAAAATCATTGAATTGGGTTTTAAAGTTTTTAAGTTGTATACAATTTCTCAAATACTCAGAAAAAAGTCTGGACTCTTAATAAGAGCAGGGAACATTTGTTGAATGTCTACAATATGACAGGTACTCCTGTCAGTATTTTATGATATTTATTATTTATAATACATTAAAACATCACAATAGCCATACATTGGAGGTACTTTATTTATTGGCCCCATTTTACAGTTGGGGAAACAAGGCACAGAATGGTCAGAACACTACAGCAGAAACACATTCGGTGTGTGAAGAAGCTAGGATCTGAACCCACACTGACTCTGGAATCTACCTGCCCTAGCATCACACTGCACTGCCTCCCCATGGTACCCAGGAAAGGATTTCTGTCCACCAAGACCAGTACCAAAATCTCCAGACATTCTCGAGTATAAGTAAACTAGGAGCAGAATGATACCTCGTGCATAAGAGAAGAGTGGAAGAATGGCTCTTTGACAGGAAGGTAAAGAGCCGTGGTTTGGCTTCCTCAGTGTTCGGTGATAGTTGAAATGTAATCAAGGAGGGGGCCCGTCCAAATGCTACTGTTTCCATTTCATTAAAATTTTGTCTCTATGAAGTTTGTCCTTAGAATATATATACACATGATTTCTAGGTTCAGTGGTAGCAAAGTAACCAACTGCCACACATTCTCTCTACCTTCATAAACATATCCAAGGATACAGACAAGTTAAAGGGCAAGACAAAAAATTGACAGTAACAATGCAAACAAAAGTTAAGAGAAGATGAGATGCCAGGTGGGAGAGGAATTTCTACTAACTACAGTGACAGGGGGTTGGATTAGGGACTTTCTTTTCAGACTACACAATACTTACTTAATCTTCAGAACAAATTCAAAACAAGCCCTGAGAAGACAGAAGATAAGAAAAAGGTAGATTTTCTCTTACTCTTTGCACTACATCCTGGATGGAGCTGCACCACCGAGAAAAATAGGCAGCCATGTCCCACAAGCTAAGAAATAATTTCTTGAAACACGCCCCCCACCCCCCCCCCCCACCCCCCCCCCCCCCCCCCGCCAAAGGGTCCTCCCTTCACCTTTGGCCCTGTCAGCTTCTAGGTTATTTGCATCCTTAGGAGACTACAACTCCCAGCATGCACTGGGAGTGCATGGGAAACTGGAGGCTTAAAGAGGGTTGAGTCCTGAAATGTTTCCTTATATAAGGATACGCTTTGTAAGAGGGGGTGGAAACACAAGGAAACACAAGGACCTAAGCCAGGTTGGTTGTGGGGGGTGGGGAAAAGTAAGTTGGAAAGGGGAAAAGAATTCCCTGCCAATATTCTATGGGAGAGGGAGGGCAAGTCATAAACACAGTCTCATTTTAATTAATAAACACTTGAACTTTTCATTCAAGAACAATTCATCTGAAAGCACCAATGAAAGCTTTTTTTTCCCTAATAAGACCATATCCTATATGTTAAAGGGAAATTACTTCTATAATTTACAGTAAAATTTAGTGTGTATATATATATATATATCTTCATTTCTCTTCACAGAAAAAGGCAAGAATCAATAAACTAAGGCTAGGAAAATAAGTACAAAAAGGAAGATCAAAACAGACTTAAGAAAAACTGTCTGAAATATAATTTAAAAACAAATGGAAATAGAAAACTCACAAGTAAAATGGAAAGCAATAAAAAAGAATATTATGGTCATGGCAAAAAAATCAAAACACTTTAATGGATCAAGTTAAGACGAATGAAGAGGAAAAATAAATAGAAAGAAAAATATGGGGGATAATGAAGATATATAGAGAGTACAGATTCAAGTAAAGAATTATAGATGCTCCTAGGACAAAAAACAGAGCATCAGAACAAATGCAATAATCTTTTTATTTTGGCCAAAAAGGTAATTATTTAGTAATAGTCTTTAACAATTTTGAAAGGCTCTATGCTGGGTGGAGGGGAGAAAAATGAAACATGTATCATATGCCTTTCCCCACCTGCAGATAAAGAGTCAGTCTTTTTGAAGAAAATAAATATGATAAGGTTAAAGTCATCCACAAGTACACTTTAAAAACAACCACTGAATGTAAGCATAAGTAAAATACAGTCTATACACAGAAAAAAGGACAATCAAAAGAAAACAGGGAAAGTTCAACACAAAAAGAATTTGGGCCAAGTATTTGTTTTTTATCAGAAATATAAAGAAGTTAAATTTCCCTATCAAAATTATTTTTTTGATTAAGTGAAAAATTTGACCATACCCAAGACCATATCTGAGACTACAACAAATATTTAAATAAACAAATCAAAAACAACAGATATTCATGCTCAACGCTCAAAAAACAGAAAAAGTACAAACCGCACCCTCTTAAGATTATCCAATAAAACTAGCAGTTGTTAAGAGGCAAAAAATCCAATTATTTGAAAATTAACAATGCTCTGTATGTTTCTAAACAATAATTGTGTCACAAAGAAAATGAACATTTCAAGTAAACATTTAGAGTATAACAAAATTGAGGCTATTTCATATGCAAATATATGGCATACTGCAAACTTGCACTCAGTCAAACCCTTTTATGGTTTTGATGTTAAAAACGGACGAGTTAAATAAGTGAAATAATTAATAAAAAATGAAAGTATGATATAAAACAGAAGAAAAATGACAGAACTAAAAAGAGCAATTAATGGATTTGAAAAGAGAAAGAGAATTTATATATTCTAGAGCTAGATCATGTGTGTGAGCGTGCACACGTTCGTTTTCACACTGTTCCTAGTACATGGAGGGCAAGGAGAGACCTAAGAAAGAATCAGACCCTCCGGATGGGTAGGTGACCGGTTTAAAAAGCAAGGGAACTAACTTGCGGGGCCTGTCCTGAGCGGCTGCAGGACACTTAGAGGTCCGCACCCAATCGCCAGAATCCTAAAAGTGATACCGAGGTCTTACCTGGGTTCAGCCACCTGTATGGCCCCGATGTCCTCAACAACTCCTTACTCTCAAAGCTGTGTCCTTGAAAATGGCTCCCACCGTGGGAGGGTAGGTGGAACCTGCAGTCCAAGGACAGGGGAGGGGGCGAGGAGCCTCCAATTGCCCGGATCCGTAGCTTACGGGTCAATCGGCAGTCACGTCCTTTCCGTGACCTCCTCCAGAAGCGGAAAATACAGAGAAACTTTACAAATCTGAGATTCCGTAGAACCATCCCTAAGTTCACACATTTCTAGGTCTAAATGCTGGCTCCATCCCTTAACAAAGCTGTGTGACATCAGAGAAGTTGCTTAACTTTGCTGATCCTCAGATTCTTTATCTTAAAAATGGCAATAATGATACCTCTTTCATAGTAAGATAAATTCTGTGAAATCCACTTAGCACCCTATGCCTGACATATTATAAGCAGTCAATATATAATGGTTATTCTATTTACTATAATCCTTAACAAATACAAGAAAAAAATACTAGTAAGTAGAATTTGGCATAAGAAGAACATTGTAACAATAGAGTGATATTAAAACCTACACATTGCGTAATGTGTATGCTAATGAAAAGAGATATCTTCATAAAACTAACAGTTAACTATCAATTGCCAGAATTGACCAGAAAACTGGTCAAATATATTCATACTTTAAGGAAACAGTTACTTTTTATATTGGCACAAAAAAATAAAAAGCCACACAGATCTTTCCTTTTCAATGAACAGGTGTCAGTTACGTTTGTATCAAAACCTGACATAGACAACACTATGGGGCAAGCACTTCAAAAACATGTCTCCTGGTTGTACTAGAACCATGGATATGAATAAGTTTTAGCTTCAGGGTTTCTGAGAATCCTATATTAACTCCCCCAAGACATCCCTACATAAACACACACACATATACCATACATATTTGGGAAATTCTGTGCTCCTACAGAATCCTGGTCTCCCTTATTGTATTATGTTTTGTATCACATTTATCAAAATGTGACCCAATTTACCTATTTACTTGTCCATATCCCCTATCCAATTGATTCTGCATTACACATTCTATAGGAAAGTGAGCAGAACATATAAACAAATGATGAAGAAGGTAAAAATAATTTATCCTTTTATATTCTACTTATGTTTACATTATTTATTATATATATAATATGTTATATATTTTTTATGTATCTACTTTTTTGTTCTACTCTCTCTTATTTTTATAATCCTATGGTCACAGTGATACTTAAAAATCCTATCATCTCTCATTGATTCTCCCAATTCCAGTCTTGGGACTGGATGTTATATTCTACAACATTGTCTAAAAGCAAAATTCTGATTGTCTTCTCAAATACTACCAGTGACTGAGGACTCCCAAGAGTAACCAAATTGACAATGAATATAGTTTTAGCCCAAGCAATTCTGATATTAAAGTAAAACACCTCAGGGGTATGTGGACCCCAATAGAAGCAACCATCAGAAACAGTAATTCATTCAATCATTCATCAGATTTTGTTAAGCCTCCAATGACTACAGGTACTGTACCAGGTTCTGTGTGCCAAAGGATGAAAACCACGAAGTCCTTAAGAGGGCACGTTCTGCGTGGAGCACTGGGTGTTATGTACAAACAATGAATCATGGAACACCACATCACAAACTAATGATGTAATGTATGGTGATTAACATAACAATAAAAATTAAAGTAAAAAAAGAAAAAGAAAGAAAGCCACAAAATCCTTGCCCTGAGTATCTCACAGGCCAGAGAAGACAAACATAACAAATAATGATAGAGGATGTTAACCTAAAACAACAGGTAAACCAAGACAAGCTCAAAAGTGTCAAAAAGATGAGTTTATTTGGGAAGAGCAGAGAATTGCAATTTGGGACATGCAAACCACAACAAGCTACAGGCGAGTCCACTGAGAGTTTGGGGTGGGCAGTATTTCTGGGTAGGGAAGGCAAAGAAGGGGGGAGTTCAGTTAAAAGTTGTTAAGATCAAAAGCAAACAGAGACCAGCTTTGAAAATTCCCCAAGCAGATAAAATCCTTGCAGTCATACAAATGAAGCTCAATTCAGCTTATTTTGTGAGACCAACCCAACCCGGGTCATTTCTTGCTCATGTCTCTGGAAACCATAAGCAAAAATTTCCCCAGGTCAATACGAGGTAATGCCTGACCAACTGCCTATCACTTAAGAAAATTCTAATATTATCAGTTTTCTGTAAATCAGGCATTTATGAGATATCAGCCCCACAATCCTAAAGCTCTGTTTTCCTGAGGACATTGGCATGAGATTTTCCATTCAGTTCCATTTCAGATTAAAATTCTTTCATGCAGTACAATGAGCTAAGGATCACATCGGTCCCATTCACAGAATGATACAGAAACATAAAGAGTTGCACCTGACCTAGTCTAGGTCTTCCTGGAGGATGCTATACCCAAACTGAATCTTAAAGTCTGAGCAGGAGTCACTCAGAGAAACAGACCTAGTAGAAATGACAATATAAACCAAGACAGGGAGGCAAGAAGTGGTATTTTATATGTGATGACATTGCTAGACCATATATGGTAAGCTAGGGAGTGGTAAGGGATAAGGCAGTAAAAGGCAAGTAAAAGTAGACCATGGCGGGGAAGGGAGGGTTTTCTATAAGGTTCTTGGAACTTGACATGTCATAAACTATAAACTCACTGACAGTGGGGATTACTGTGTCTTCTCCGGGGTCTATCTAACACATCTCTCTATCTGAATTGCCAGCTAGAAAATTGCACACACAGTGCCAGAATGCAATAATCAGCCCATTCTATGAAGCCTTCCTTGCGTTTCCAAATCATCTGGAAGAAGACAAATGTTGCACTTGCTAAAAAACCTTGTATCAAGCTGAAAACTTATGTTTCTAGGGCAAAGACTCAATAGCTCAGAATGCACAAACTTTATTTCTTTGGGGCTTACTTCCCTTTCCTCTGGTCACTTACATCGAATTCCACTGTTGCATTTTGCTACATACAAAGCAGATATAACCAGAGGGAGAATGTGTTTGAACTCAAGGTTTAATTCAATTCCAAACCAGAGCTCCATTGTGTGCATTATTTATCAATAGCATTTAAGTGCTCATAGTGAGCCAGCCCTGACTTGGCTCCATAAATAAACGATGTTAGACTTCATTCCTGTCCTCCAAGTTCTCAGAATCTAAAGAGGAAAAAGGGGAGCATCTATACAGTTTCATCAAGCTAGTTATGACTAAGCGAAGCCTAGCTATTTGGCCAACCACAGCAAAAAAAAAAAAAAAAAAAGCCATTCAAACCTGGGAGGTAGGCAGTACTGTGAGGAACCCTGAGTCTCCTTGCACAAGTTGTTTTGTGTTTGTTTTTTTTTTCCTCTCTCTCTGTTCTTTTCTTTCTTTTTTAAAGCTTTTACCTTCTCACAGTGTAGAGATTCT
Organism: Eumetopias jubatus; assembly: GCF_037043125.1. Classification (NCBI taxonomy): domain Eukaryota; kingdom Metazoa; phylum Chordata; class Mammalia; order Carnivora; family Otariidae; genus Eumetopias; species Eumetopias jubatus. The sequence continues at coordinate 102,983,757 of NW_028274815.1, forward strand.
TTTACTCAGGTCTGCTTCAACTCAGCCGTGAAAAGGAAGATCTCAGAGTCAGGAAGTCTTTGATGAGTGACAAAAAGGCCTCTTGCTGGGCTAACATCTGATGGAAAATCAATCATAGAATCTCAAGAATTAAAAGACACTTAGTGGGAAGTATGTCGACTTCCATTTCTATCCCATATGAGACAGTTTTGTTTTTGTTTTTGTTTTTTTTTTGATGGTGAGAGAGGACCAGGAAAGGAAACACATGGGCCGTGTGAGTTACCCATGATCCAGAGATTCTCAGTCATAACTGCCAAGATGGAAGCAAGAGATGCAGTCAAGGGACTGCATTATAGGAGAGACTAAATGCAGTAGTGTTGTCTGGACAGTACAGAAAAGACCCAAAACAGTGCATAGTCCCAACAAAGAAAGAAAGTAAAGAGGTTCCATTCAAGAGAGAATGGTATAAAATGGAAAAGCAATAAAAGAGGGTAGATGTCAAAAAGAAAATTCTGGATTTGCAATCAGGAAGGACTGGGAATATATCGTCTGGAAATAGACTAGTGCCTGGGTACACTCCCCATTCAGAGAACAATGGGCCGATCCTGGCAGGAAGTGCGAGCATGGTGGTTGCCGGAGCCCAAAGAATAAATAGCCATTTGAGATACACAAATAGTCTAACATTGAGATGAGGCTGTAGGGACAGGAGAGGCCTTTCTAGAAAAGAAAGGGAGGGGCCCCTGAGTGGTTCAGTTGGTTGAGCATCTGACTCTTGGTTTTGGCTCTCGTGATGACGTGATCTCAGGGTTGTGAGATTGAGCCCCGTGTCAGGCTCTGCACTCAGCCCAGAGTCTGCTTGAGATTCTCTCTCTCCCTCTCCGCCCTCCCCTCCTCCTGCTTGCTCTAAATAAAGAAAGAAATAAAATCTTTAAACAAAATAAAAGAGAGGGAAAGAAGGAAGGTATGAAAATGAGTAAGAAAAGGAATGCTAGATGCAAAATCAAAGCTGCAGAAGATGCAAGGAAAGACCCCAAAGTAATAAATATGCATTGAGTTGCTTCTGAGAGACAGAATATGCAAAGGGATGATGACCAGACCGTATATAAAAATAGAACTCTGACCCATAACCCACATCAACCAGCTCAGGAAGCCAAACCATAACCTCCGTAGCAATTGGCCCTAAACAGCCAGGGCATGATCGATAACTGACAGCTTCTCTAATTTTTGCCCCTACTTCCAGCTTGGGACCAAGTAGAGGGAGCCAAATATGGCCAGCTAACCAATCACATAGGATGCCCTGCTTCTCAGTAGCCCACCTCCAGCTTCCCATGCCAGTGAGGGCATCCCAGGAGCCTTCCTGCTTTTTTCCATGATAAAGCTTTCCCGCTCCTCTGCCCAGCTTTGAGTCTCTGCTGAATACAAGCAATGGAGACTGACTCCCTTGCTATAACAAACTCTGAATACATAGCCTTTCCTTATTCTCATTTGGGAGAGAAGAGAGGTCTTTTTATCCCCATACTTCTATGTACCCAACACTGTTTTGGGTGCTAGAAATAACAGTGAACATGTTAGGAAAAGATCTCTGCCCTTATGGGGCTAACATTCCTTTGGAAGAGACAAACAATAAGCAAGGAGAGAAATTAAGCAAGCATTATGATGATGAACTATTGTGGAGGAAATAAGACAGATGATGTCATGGGGGCATGGCTAACGTTATACTGAATAGTGAAGAATGGTCTTTTCAAGGAGGCAACATTTCAGCTGAAGACTAAGAGATAAAGAAAAGCCAGGCTTGTGAATTGCTGGGAAAGAGACGCCAGGTTAAAGGAACAGCAAATACAGACTGCACCAGGGCAGAGTACCCTTGGTTTTGTTCGAGAAAAAAAGAAAAGACCGGGGCAGTAGGAATGTGGTGAGGGGCAGGTGGGGCTGAGGCTGGGGAGGTAGGTGAGGCTGGATCACACAGGACTGAGGAAGGATGTTATTTCAAGTGTGGAGGGACAGCCTCAGAAGGTTTTAGGCAGGAGCATTTGAGGTCCTAAGACAAATGCAAATGTACAAGCAGAGCCAGTTTTAAATATTCCTTTCCATTCAATCACCACTATCAAGTCAGAGCAGTTCATCCTAAAGATTTTAAGTGTTTATGGTGATAGCAGAAGTGCTGTTGGGATAACAGTGCTTTGATGTAATTAAGCACCTCTGATCTTCCATCATGAAGATGCAACAAGCATCCAGCTCTTTTTCAAAATCCTACGCACAGCTGATAATGGACAATCCATCAATATCCTCTTCCTACCATACGAAGACTATTTTATGAGGATCCTGAAAGCTTTAATAAACCTTAGATAATTTCTTTATGAGATAGGGAATTAGTAGAGCTGAGCATGAAATAGGTTAGGGTCTGTCAACAAAGAGGGCACCATTGTTTTTATGACTTCTACCAGTGGTCCCTGGGTGGAAAACTCTCGTTAGCTGGAATATTGATAACATATGTGGTTGCATTGATCTGCTCTCTAAATAGCAGCTATCTCTTTGCTCAGACGGGGACTTTGCTCACTTCTGACATCATCAAGCCTGCTCCATCACTGGAAACAGGCTCCTTTGAAGGCTAAGCTTACTCATTTCCCCTGATTGCTAGAGTTCCAGGCCTAACACACTAAATCCCAAGTCCCTAAAGAAAAGACTCGAGTCATAGAGGGGTGATGTCCATAATTTCTGCCACAGTCTATTTTATACTACAGAGCAGTTCAAATATCAGTGTAATCTTGCTCCTCAATTTCTGCTGCTAATTCCAGATAAAGATAAGGGCCGTGCATAATGATGCAGAAAAAAGGTATTGTCCGGTCAGCATTACCATGATCATGGCCAGTATTATCAGGAAGGACTCCCTGTTCAGAATCAGTCAATCACTGGAGACAGCATTCTAGAGTCTGCCAAATGTGTCTCTCTATGTCAGTTGCAAACCTCCCATGGGCAAGTGAAAGGAGATGAGAAGGAAGCATGGCTGGCTGATGTGGTTGACCTCAGCAAGCATTTCATCAAACCTGTTTCCTCTTTGTCCTGGGCACACAGCTACACTGCTTTTCCAACCTTCTTGCCTTTAGGTGTGGCTGTATGATGGTCTTAGCCATTGGAAAGTGAGTGAAAGTAAATCTCGTCCCATCCAGGTCTGACCAGTAAGCCCCACCACCACCACCACCACCACCACCACCACCACCGCATGCGTTCCTCCAAGCCTTCTTCAGTTTCCCTTGACTTGATGCCAATGAACAGCAGCATCTTAGAATCCACATTGGAAATTGAAGAATCACAAGATGAGAAGGATGGGTCCCTGAAAAAACATCAGAAGGAGAGCTGTGTGCCAACTGGGAACATCCTTTATGGACTCACAGCAATAAGAAATAAATTTCTCCTTTTTCAAATTGCTGAGATGTTGGAATTTCTCTGTTACAGCCACTAGCATTCACCTAATATGGTGGGTTTTCAACTAACTAAACCAGACTTTCAAAGAATTCACACACAAAAGCGTGTTGGAGACGTATTTATCACCTTAGGGTTATTGCCATGGCCTATCAAGTGAGAAAGCAACAATGTTTCTAACAGCTTTATTGAAGTTTAACTCACGTCATATAATTCGTTCATTGTAAGTGTATAGTTCTATGGGTTTTAGTAAACATACAGGTATGTAGAACACTTCTATCAACCCCCAAATTCTCTCATTCCTATATGTAGTCAATCCATACTCTCAGCTCCAGCACCAGGCAAATACAAAACTGCTTTTAGTATTTCTGGCATTTTCACTTAATATAATGTTTTTGAAGTTCACCCATGTTACGTTTTCAGTAGTTCATTCTTTTTGATTGCTGCATAGTATTCCACTATATGTATATGTTAAATTGTGTGTATCTATTCACCAGTTGATGGGCTTTGAATTATTTTCACTTTAGTATTATTATTTTTGATGCTATTATATATCACTTTTTGTACGTGTTTTAATTTCTCTCTAATAGGAGCCAAATTGCTAGGTTGTATTAACTACTATTTCATACCCAAGAAAAGCCTTCTTTGATTCCCTTAGAAAGAATAGCCTCCTTGGTATTTTAAAATAACTTTGTTCATGTCTGAAATACTGCATGTATCACACTGAATTCAATTAAATTTTTGTTTTCATTCACATCTCTCTCTGCTAACTAGACTATAAGCTCTTTTAAAGGTAAAAAAAAAAGCCATTTTTTTACAAAATGTTAATGCTTTGAATAGTGATGAGTGCTCAGTAAGTGTTTACTGAAATAACAAAAAGCCAGATGGCTTGAGGTAAAGGAGGTTTTGTATCGTCAGAGTGCTGGACTGCATTTGTCAACATGGCTAACTCTGGGAACTCTGTTTCTAAGAATCCCTTCTTGGTTTGATCCCAGTTAGAGAGAACCAAAGGAAGAATTTGCATGGGACTTGGAAGAAGGAAGTGAAACAGAAATCATTACTCTCCAAAGGTCACAGTGGTGAGGTGTGACAGTGGGTGGAGCAGGTATGTCTGGCAGGCCCACTTGTCTCCATCTCCTCGGCCCCTTGCCCTGCTCCTCTTCCTCATTGCAGCCCAGTCCTACCAACACGTGTGTGCCTGTGGACCCTGGGAGGTACGTAAGCCCTACATAGAAGCAAGAGCTTCCCATAGACCTCTCCTTGGCTTCCGCCTTTAGGGATTCCACTCTGATGGCCTGATGCTCTTGGTTATGGAATGTTCCTGCAAGTTCTAACAACACCCACCTCAGAGCTCCAGTCAAACTAGTTAGCAGCTGATTCTCTGATTCCTCTTCTGGATCTGCACTTCCCCAGCTCTTACCACAGTTGTGTGAGGTCTAATTCCCATAATAAAGCCCTCATTTCATATTACTCACAGTAAATCTGTTTTCCTGGTGGAACTCTGACTGATACAGTTCTCCAGGTACGGGCTGTATGTAAATCCTCACCCTTCTGAGAGCCCAGCACTGTGGCCCAGAGCCTCTTAAAAAGCTGCCTGGCCTGCTCTAAGCAGGTGGGCCCTCCCTGTCCTATGTGACATTTATTTTAAAGGTCTCTCTATGCACAGAGCATTACCCATGAGATCTGGGAAGAGTTTTGTTTCCAGCATTAAAATGTCACTGAAGATTTTAACGATATTGTTTTTCTTTTTCTTCAGCTAGAATTTAAATTTTTCCTGATAACATTTTAACTGCTATTAGAATTCCTAGGTAAGTGGCATCCCTTAAATTTTTGTTATAGGTGTTAATTGCTATCTTGAATCCTAAGGAAGATAAAGACAATTTAAAGTAAACATAGGGAAAGAGACAGATCTAGAGTGGTTTGAGGGAGAGAGAATCTGGGAAACAATGATTAGGGGCACTGCCATCTTATTTTCTTCTTTTTTATTTTCTTCTCACACTTGTACCTTGATTGTCTAATTTAAAGTAAAAAATATCTTATTGGGTAAAATTAACATCTCCTGTCCTCCACCCTTGTCAAACAGCAGAGCTGAAGCATTCGATATTCCTGCATATAGTAGATTATCTTCTGATATCTTGTCAATGGTAATTGGAGCATACTGCAGATCAGAGGCAGAAGGAGTGACACCACTAATGGTCTTTATGGCCAGTTATTACAGAGGGCTGTCCCCCTGCCAAGGAGGCCGCTGTCTGGTCATGATCTGTGACAAAAGCAAGGCTCTAAGAGTCATGAGATAATTGGTGGTGGTGTCAGTACTTAGGGGCTCTAATGAGTCCAATTTCCGTGAGCTTAACTATGAAGTGGGTACAGCTTTTTTGTTGAATTTTATTTTAACTAATAGAGACAGACTTACTTCGTCCTGCAGAGGATCACTTGAGCTCTTCCCTACATTATACATTTCTAGGACCAGTGTAAGACCCATTTTCCTGGAAGCAGGATGAAAGGGAATTTACTATTTTTTTAGAAGCATGGCAAAAGATGCAAGGCTTTTTGCTAAGATGATCACTGCAAGGAAAAGGGTTGACTTAAATAAAAGAAAAAACCAAGACCCAATCTGTTCTTTGAGGTACAAGCAGAAGACCCAGTTCTACATAGACAAGTTAGTTGGAAGGTGAAGGCAGTAAGTCTCCACCAATGAATTTGTTTTTCAGAAAAGGGAATTCATTCATGTTTGAGAGTTAAGCTCAAAAAATAGTCCATGGTGTTAGGTGATGGAGAGGGGAGGAGGGGCTGATTAGAGCACATGGCTGCTGGTGGGATATCCTCCTATTCCGCTACTCCTGAGTTCATCCTGATTACAGCTGTATGGGGCACCAATGCCATCCCAAGTAGGGATTCAGAACAGCAGAGCTAGGGTGGTGTGGTGGCTAAGGCTGAAGTCTCATTGCCTGGGTCTGAATCCCTGGGCTTAGAAGTTGTGTGACTGTGGGAAAGTTATCTAAGTGTTTAATGTCTTAATTTCTTCTTCTGTAAAATGAGTATAATAATAGCATCTATATCATAGAGCTAAGAAAAAAAAGTGAGTTAATATATGTAAAGCACTTTAATAGGTGGTTGGACCAAGAGCTGCTATGCCATCTCCAGAACCCTAAACATGCATGGATATCATCACAGAGCTTCTGTCACGGCCCAGCCCACCTTCCATAGTCACAACTCCACCATGGCGTAGAGTTCTACCAACACACACACACACACACACACACACACACACACCCCTTTGTTATAGTCATAGTCACTTGGTCTATTAAAAATATTTTCCTTGTCTACAAACTGCCTAGCTACTTGTCCCCAGTCATATCCTCTGGCCTATTTCCTATCTCTAAGGAACGCTCTCCGAAGTGCCTTTGGATTCCTTTATGGATTCACCATTGGCCACCAGGAGACTAATAGGCAAGTGGAACACCAGCCTCAGGAGCTTAACTCCACCACCATAGTTGCTGCAGGTAACAGTCTGTTTTTATGCCTCACCTCAGTTTACACGAGATGAGCCACACAACCCACTACCCAAAACACAACCTCTGTCTTCCCAAAACACAACCCAACCGCCCAAAAACACGTCTGTCTTCTGTCCCAATTAATTCGCTAAGCAAGTTAGTAATGCTGCACCAGGACCACAGCAATTGTGGGCTATCCGAGACATGCAAGGAGTTCATTAATATTGACAACTACTCTCCATTTCTCCACACAGTGAAGCATTGGCTTCCACTTTCAACGCTGATGCTCAAGAAATTTTCCCACATACATTCCAACCTGGTTTTCTTTCCTAAATCAACTGGCCTCTTCTTTTCTTTCTAGGGCTTGATCATACTTCCTACAATTTCCTTGAGAAACTAACATATTTCTGGCTCAAAACAGCCCTGAGATTGACCACCAGTCAATCCAAATAGATTGTATTTCAACAGCCTCCCCAATAGCTATAGGTTTATGTATCCTCTAGCTTATGAAAAATATGGGCCTCTGGTAAGTCTTTGTCTCATCACTGTAACTGTAAAGATTGGTAGCTAGCCATAAGAATGTCAATGAATTAAGTTATGCATTCATTCATTCCCTGCATGGTTCCATAAAAAGTCTTAAAATAATTACAAAAGACAGTATATGAGATTAAATAAAGTAAAGCAAAGGCTGGGCTGTACCCCAAAATGTTTTCTGTCTGCAACAATGTTTAAACTGTGTCACAAATTTAATTCTGAGCTTCCCAGCAACAAAATCAAAGAGGAAACACATTTTTTTAGATTTTTTATTTATTTAGTTGAGAGAGAGTGAGCACGAGAAGGGGGAGGGGCAAAGGGAGAGGGAAAAGTAGATTCTCCACTCAGCAGGGAGCCCGACACAATGTGGAGTTCGGTTCCAGGACCCTAGGATCATGACCTGAGCCAAAGGCAGATGCTTAACTGACTGACGAACCCAGGTGCCTAAGAAGGAAACACATTTAATGACAAGACATATGAGACCATTTGTGAATGCTAGCCACAAGAATTTCTGGAGATATTCAAAGGCTTTCTTGTCACTAATGTGTGATAAACATCACAACACCTTGACAAATACTGGTATGACAGATTCTTTTCCCTTTTGTTAATTTCAAAGCCACAAAATTCCATCATAAGTGTGCGCCTCTCACTGCCAACCAACAGGGGCTGCAGAAACAGCATCTGTATCTCAGAGCAAAAACACTGGAGTTGGGTTTTAGAACAAAAGTCTGGACCCTGATAAGCCCCTGATTAGCCCCAAGACACTACATTTCCTCTGTCCATTTTAATTTGCATCAAGTAATATGCCATTAATCTTCATTGACCCTCACATTCTGCGTGTCCCTGCTATTTTCTAGGGAGCGGAATTCAATTTTCTATGCAGGCAAACTGGTAGGCCCTTCAGTTGGTTTAGAGTTCTGTGTGTAGACATCACAGTTACACTACTGAAAGTTCCAGATGAATGGCTACCTATGGGAACTCATTCAAACACTGGATGGATTCATCATCAAAATGAGAAAAATTATGGCTGTGGTATCAGGGATGAGCATTCCCTCAATTTTTCTTCTCTCTCTCTCTCTTTTTTTTTTAAAGATTTTATTTATTTGACAGGGAGAGACACAGCGAGAGAGGGAACACAAGCAGGGGGAGTGGGAGAGGGAGAAGCAGTCTTCCCGTGGAGCAGGGAGCCCGATGGGGGACTTGATCCCAGGACCCTGGGATCATGACCTGAGCCGAAGGCAGACGCTTAACGACTGAGCCACCCAGGTGCTCCTTCTTCTCTCTTTTAAAAAATCAATTTCAGGGCGCCTGGGTGGCTCAGTCATTAAGCGTCTGCCTTTGGCTCAGGTCATGATCCCAGGGTGCTGGGATCGAGCCCCGCATCGGGCTCCCTGCTCAGCGGGAAGCCTGCTTCTCCCTCTCCCACTTCCCCTGCTTGTGTTCCTTCTCTCGCTATGTCTCTCCCTGTCAAATAAATAAAATCTTTAAAAAAAATAAAATAAAAATAAAAAAATAAAAAAATCAAATTCATAGCCAATGTGACTTGTATCATCACCAACTAATAAGTGTGAGCACACAGAAATAAGGTTTAGATTTGAAATCAAGCCAAACTTCAATTAAGTCAATCTTAAAATTTTAATAATTTTTACAGTCATTCTTTCACAGAGTGGTAATGAGATGTATGTGGTAGGCAACACACACAGGATTATAACTATACTAGTCACTTCCACTCACATTTCATTGGTGAAATGTATGTCATATGGTCATAACTACCTTCAGATGGGGTAGGGAAGAGCAATCCTACTGTATGCCCAAAAGGAAAGACTTCTTATTTTTTATTTTATTTTTTTCAGATTTTTATTTATTTATTTGACAGAGAGTTCACACAAGCAGGGGAGTGGCAGGCAGAGGGAGAGGGAGAAGCAGGCTCCCCACTAAGCAGAGAGCCCAATGTGGGGCTTGATCCCAGGACCCTGAGATCATGACCTGAACCAAAGTCAGACACTCAACCAACTGAGCCACCCAGGTGCCCCAGGAAAGACTTTTTAAAGAATGTCTATGATATACCCCCATGATCAAACTATAAGTGTGATACTCATTTTCTAGGTGGTATTACCAGTTGAGAAAGCTTTAGTAACTGGTTTAAACTCACAAGATATGGAAGAAACTAATATCTGAACCCTGGCAGCCTGAATCCCAGGTCCTAGACCCTTAAAAACTGTGCAATCATACTAAGACTCTACTATTAATGATAATAGTGAGCATTTGGAGATGGTACATAGTAATAATGTGGAATATTGGTAGCATGGAGTATTATTAGTAACAAATAATAATAATAGCTAGTAATAGCAGCCAATCAGCATTAACTAATGATAATGATTAACAAAGAGGTAGAATAGCCTAGCAGCTAAATGACAGGTTGCTGGCTAGTGGCTATGTAAGTTACTTAGGCAAGAAACTTACCCTTTCCATTCTCAGTTGCCTCATCTATAATATGATGATAATAGTAGCATCTCTCTTGTAGAGTTGTTTTGAAAAGCATGTGAGTTGCATAAAAAGCCTGCCTCACAGGACACCTTCAACAAATGTTTCCTAAGTGCTTGCTGTGTATTGGGCATTGTGCTAAGGACGTTGCCTGGGTTACATCAAGCAATCTCCCAATGTTCCATTGCAGTGAGGATGCCTCACCTCACCTAGAACTTGTGTTATGACATTCACCATCCCTTCTGCAATTCCTTCTTGTCTCCCCCATATTTTCTCATATACTAATCTTTACCCTAACCCCAAGGGTCTGCTTCTGTTGTGACCAGCACCTAAAACACCCTCAGTCCTACACCCGTCAAGGCTTTGTTCCAATCATCTGAGTTCTTCTGGATTTCTCACCAGATACCTCTAAGGCACATGTATCAGAAGTCCGGGCCTCTAACTGTGAACATACCAATTTAATCCTTTAATATTTCCTATGAATAAATTTTGTATGCCCCTGATATAGATAAACATGTGTGCTCCCAATATAGATTTGGGGTCAAAATGAAGAATAAAATATAGCCAAGCCCTCAACAGATGTAAAATCCAATTTTGAAATAAGAACTGTATAAAAAATTAAGAACTGTACAATGTTGTTTTTACATGTTAAAGTCTGGCTTCTCTGAGAAGAGCCTTACCTGTACTCACTCTTGGAAGGACACTCGGTCAGGGGCGCTTGGGTGGCTCAGTCGGTTAATTGTCTGCCTTCGGCTCAGGTCATGATCTTAGGGTCCTAGGATCGAGCCCCATGCTCAGTGGGGAGTCTGCTTCTCCCTCTTCCTCTACCCCTCCCCCTGCTTATGCTCTCTATCTCTCTCTCTCAAATAAATAAATAAAATCTTGGAGCACCTGGGTGGCTCAGTCGTTAAGCGTCTGCCTTCAGCTCAGGTTATGATCTCAGGGTCTTGGGATCGAGCCCTGCATTGAGCTCCCTGCTCCGCGGGAAGCCCGCTTCTCCCTCACCCACTCCCCCTGCTTGTGTTCCCTCTCTCGCTGTGTCTCTCTCTGCCAAATAAGTAAATAAAATCTTTAAATAAATAAATAAATAAAATCTTTAAAAAAAAAGGAAGTACACTAGATCAGAGTAAGAACCTGAAGAATGGACACTTAATGTTATTTAGAAAATCTCAGTTATGTATCTGGAAACCACAGTTATATCAAGTGAGTTGAAAATAGGTTCCAGTGTTGGCCCTTCATTAATTATTCTTTACAACTTTGTGGGAAGCTGGGGAAGCCACATGACTTTTCTCTGCTCTAGTCCCTGACACTAAGAAAAGGAAACCATAGCTGCTCCACATAGGAACATTCACAGAGCAGAGCCATCATGAATTAGGACAGCACTGAGTTCTGAAACACGTGGAGTTCCTTATTTGAAGCTCTTTCGCATCTGCACAGAGCATCATTGTTTTATATTGATTTATTTTAAATGGCCCTTTGGCTGAGAACATCAAAGTAGATCAATACTCCAGACTTCCATCATCCCTCTGGAAAAAATTGAGATGGCCTTCATTATTTTTTGTCCTGTTTCACCTCTGAAAATGTCAGCACTTCCCCACCATTGGTCCCTCTTTACCAGATGCTGGTTTTTCACAAATAAATTCTAGTAAGAATCATATCTGCCAAATTAATTTCACCCTCAACTCCTAAAGAGTCCTTAATATGAAAAGGATTTGCTCAGGAAAGATCATTCAGAAACAAAGAAGAAATACATTGCTGTGAAACATGGGGAGTAAGTAGGATTCCCAGATGGAAGAAACCAGCCATGTGAGGGTGAGGCCGCCATGTTTAACTTGGCAAATGTCTCATCCTCTGTCAAGGGCAAGGGACTGATGCAGAAACAAGTTATGAATGACATAAATAGTGCAGAGTCAAGCACAACACTCACAGCCCTGAAGCAACACATCTCCATAGCAGGATTCTGTTCATTAGTTACATCTCTGCTATCCCATTAACAATATCCTCTGTCGCCCATCGAGACATTATTTATCCTCAGATACTTGTGTTAAAGAAGCAACATTAAGAAAAATACAAATTAAGTAACTATGACATAAACATATGTATATACATATGTATTTTCTTTAAAATATTTAATGATTGGGCGCCTGGGTGGCTCAGTTGGTTGGGCAACTGCTTTTGGCTTGGGTCATGATCCTGGAGTCCTGGGATTGAGTACTGCATCGGGCTCCTTGCTCAGCAGGGAGTCTACTTCTCCCTCTCACCCTTCCCCCTCTCATGCTCTCTCTCTCTCCTTCTCTCTCAAATAAATAAATAAAATCTTAAAAAAATAAAATCTAAAGTATTTACTGATTATATACCACATATAAAGTTATATTTTTAAGTATCCTCATTTAGAGACATGCTGATTTAATTATCAAAGATACATCAAAAAATAAAAACAAAACAAAAACGAAAACAAAAAAGGATATGTTGTGATTAGCTTTTTGGTAATGAATACATATAAAACTATAGTTTGAAACATAATTTCATATCACAGTATTCAGTGTAAATACCACAAAATACTAATTTTTATGAACAGCTATTGGGGATTCTTACATGTTTCATAAAACAGAAAATGGTATTTTTATAATTTTCCTGTTGTGTTCAAAGTGAGTAAATGTGAGAGAAAGTTTCTGACTCATAATTAGAAGTATTTCTTTGCAAATCACTGTGTAACTATGGTTAATCCTTATTTCAATAAACAATATGCCAACTTAGAAATAACAATCATTGCTATATTTTCCCTTTTAATCATTGACTCCTGAAGTCCCATGGCAAGTTCCCAATGTATTTGAGAAATAGATAATAGGATTGTAGCCTACAGATCTGGTGAAGACAATCTTTTTTTTTTAATTTTTTTATTGTTATGTTAATCACCATACATTACATCATTAGTTTTTGATGCACTGTTCCATGATTCATTGTTTGTTCATAACAAACAGTGCTCCATGCAGAACGTGCCCTCCTCAATACCCATCACCAGGCTAACCCATCGCCCCACCCTCCTCCCCTCTAGAACCCTCAGTTTGTTTTTCAGAGTCCATTGTCTCTCATGGTTCATCTCCCCCTCTGAATTACTCCCCTTCATTCTTCCTCTCCTGTTATCTCCTTCTTTTTCTTTTTTCTTAAAATATGTTGCGTTATTTGTTTCAGAAGTACAGATCTGTGATTCAACAGTCTTGCACAATTCACTGCACTCAGCATAGCACATACCCTCCCCAATGTCTATCACCCAGCCACCCCATCCCTCCCACCCCCAACCACTCCAGTAAAACTCAGTTTGTTTCCTGAGATTAAGAATTCCTCATATCAGTGAGGTCATATAATACATGCCTTTCTCTGATTGACTTATTTCACTCAGCATAACACCCTCCAGTTCCATCCACGTCGTTGCAAATGGCAAGATCTCATTCCTTTCGATGGCTGCATAATATTCCATTGTGTATATATACCACCTCTTCTTTATCCATTCATCTGTCGATGGACATCTTGGCTCTTTCCACAGTTTGGCTATGGTGGACATTGCTGCTATAAACATTGGGGTGCACGTACCCCTTCGGGTCCCTACATTTGTATCTTTGTGGTAAATACCCAGTAGTGCAATTGCTTGATCGAATGGTAGCTCTAATTTCAACTGTTTGAGGAACCTCCATACTGTTTTCCAGAGTGGTTGCACCAGCTTGCATTCCCACCAACAATGTAGGAGGGTTCCCCTTTCTCCACATCCCCGCCAACATCTGTCGTTCCCTGACTTGTTAATTTTAGCCATTCTGACGGGTGTGAGGTGGTATGTCATTGAGGTTTTGATTTGGATTTCCCTGATGCCGAGCGATGTTGAGCACTTTTTCATGTGCCTGTTGGCCATTTGGATGTCTTCTTTGGAACAATGTCTGTTCGTGTCTTCTGCCCATTTCTTGATTGGATTATTTGTTCTTTGGGTGTTGAGTTTGGTAAGTTCTTTATAGATTTTGGATACTAGCCCTTTATCTGATATGTGATTTGCAAATATTTTCTCCCATTCTGTCGGTTGTCTTTTGGTTTTGTGGACTGTTTCTTTTGCTGTGCAAAAGCTTTTTATCTTGATGAAATCCCAATAGTTCATTTTTGCCCTGGCTTCCCGTGCCTTTGGCGATGTTTCTAGGAAGAAGTTGCTGCGGCTAAGGTCGAAGAGGTTGCTACCTGTGTTCTCCTTTAGGATTTGGATGGACTCCTGTCTCACGTTTAGGTCTTTCAACCATTTGGAGTCTATTTTTGTGTGTGGTGTAAGGAAATTGTCCAGTTTCATTCTTCTGCATGTGGCTGTCCAATTTTCCCAACACCATTTGTTGAAGAGACTGTCTTTTTGCCATTGGACATTCTTTCCTGCTTTGTCAAAGATAAGTTGACCATAGAGTTGAGGGTCCATTTCTGGGCTCTCGATTCTCTTCCATTGATCTATGTGTCTGTTTTTGTGCCAGTACCATACTGTCTTGATGATGACAGCTTTGTAATAGAGCTGGAAGTCCAGAATTGGGATGCTGCCAGCTTTGCTTTTCTTTTTCAATATTCCTCTGGCTATTTTGGGTCTCTTCTGGTTCCATACAAATTTTAGGATTATTTGTTCCATTTCTTTGAAAAAGGTGGATGGTATTTTGATGGGGATTGCATTGAATGTGTAGATTGCTCTAGGTAGCATTGACATCTTCACAATGTTGGTTCTCCCAATCCATGAGCATGGAACGTTTTTCCATTTCTTTGTGTCTTCTTCAATTTCTTTCATGAGTATTTTATAGTTTTCCGAGTACAGATCCTTTGCCTCTTTGGTTAAATTTATTCCTAGCTATCTAATGGTTTTGGGTGCAATTGTAAATGGGATCGACTCCTCGATTTGTCTCTCTTCTGTCTTGTTGTTGGTGTATAGGAATGCTACTGATTTCTGTGCATTGATTTTATATCCTGATACTTTACTGAATTCCTGTATGAGTTCTAGCAGTTTTGGGGTGGAGTCTTTTGGGTTTTCCACATACAGTATCATATCATCTGCAAAGAGTGAGAGTTTGACTTCCTCTTTGCCGATTTGGATGCCTTTGATTTCTTTTTGTTGTCTGATTGCTGTGGCTAGGACTTCTAATACTATGTTGAATAGCAGTGGTGAGAGTGGACATCCCTGCCGCGTTCCTGACCTTAGGGGAAAAGCTCTCAGCCTTTCCCCATTGAGAATGATATTCACTGTAGGTTTTTCATAGATGGCATATGATATTGAGGTATGTACCCTCTAACCCTATACTCTGAAGAGTTTTGATCAAGAAAGGATGCTGTACTTTGTCAAATGCTTTTTCTGCATCTATTGAGAGGATCATATGATTCTTGTTCTTTCCCCATTGAGAATGATATTCGCTGTACGTTTTTCATAGATGGCATATGATATTGAGGTATGTACCCTCTAACCCTATACTCTGAAGAGTTTTGATCAAGAAAGGATGCTGTACTTTGTCAAATGTTTTTTCTGCATCTATTGAGAGTATCATATGATTCTTGTTCTTTCTTTTGTTAATGTATTGTGTCACATTGATTGATTTGCAGATGTTGAACCAAACTTGCAGTCCAGGGATAAATCCCACCTGGTCGTGGTGAATAATCCTTTTAATGTACTGTTGGATCCTATTGGCTAGTATTTTGGTGAGAATTTTTGTATCCATGTTCATCAAGGATATTGGTCTGTAATTCTCCTTTTTGATGGGGTCTTTGTCTGGTTTTGGGATCAAGGTAATGCTGGCCTCATAAAATGAGTTTGGAAATTTTCCTTCCATTTCTATTTTTTGGAACACTTTCAGGAGAATAGGTATTAATTCTTCTTTAAATGTCTGATAGAATTCCCCTGGGAAGCCATCTGGCCCTGGGCTTTTGTTTCTTGGGAGATTTTTGATGACTGCTTCAATTTCCTTAGTGGTTATAGGTCTGTTCAGGTTTTCTATTTCTTCCTGGTTCAATTTTGGTAGTTGATACATCTCTAGGAATGCACCCATTTCTTCCAGGTTATCTAATTTGCTGGCATAGAGTTGCTCATAATATGTTCTTATAATTGTTTGTATTTCTTTGGTGTTGGTTGTGATCTCTCCTCTTTCATTCATGATTTTGTTGATTTGGGTCATTTCTCTTTTCTTTTTGATAAGTCTGGCCAGGGGTTTATCAATCTTGTTAAGTCTTTCCAAGAACCAGCTCCTAGTTTCATTGATCTGTTCTACTGTTCTTTTGGTTTCTATTTCATTGATTTCTGCTCTGATCTTTATTATTTCTCTTCTCCTGCTGGGTTTAGGCTTTATTTGCTGTTCTTTCTCCAGAATCCTTTAGGTGTAGGGTTAGATTGTGTATTTGAGACCTTTCTTGTGTCTTGAGAAAGGCTTGTATTGCTATATACTTTCCTCTCAGGACTGCCTTTGCTGTATCCCAAAGATTTTGAACAGTTGTGTTTTCATTTTCATTGGTTTCCATGAATTTTTTTAATTTTTCTTTAATTTCCTGGTTGACCCATTCATTCTTTAGTAGGATGCTCTTTAGCCTCCATGTATTTGAGTTCTTTCCGACTTTCCTCTTGTGATTGAGTTCTAGTTTCAAAGAATTGTGGTCTGAAAATATGCAGGGAATGATCCCAATCTTTTGGTACCGGTTGAGACCTGATTTGTGACCTAGGATGTGATCAATTCTGGAGAATGTTCCATGGGCACTAGAGAAGAATGTGTATTCCTTTGCTTTGGGATGGAATGTTCTGAATATGTCTGTGAAGTCCATTTGGTCCAGTGTGTCATTTAAAGTCTTTATTTCCTTGTTGATCTTTTGCTTAGATGATCTGTCCATTTCAGTCAGGGGGATGTTAAAGTCCCCCACTATTATTGTATTGTTGTCAATGTGTTTCTTTGCTTTTGTTATTAATTGCCTTATATAATTGGCTGCTCCCATGTTCGGGGCATAGATATTTACAATTGTTAGATCTTCTTGTTGGATAGACCCTTTAAGTAGGATGTAGTGTCCTTCCTCATCTCTTATTACAGTCTTTGTTTTAAAATATAGTTTGTCTGATATAAGGATTGCCACCCCAGCTTTCTTTTGGTGTCCATTAGCATGGTAAATGGTTTTCCACCCCCTCACTTTCAATCTGAGGGTGTCTTTGGGTCTAAAATGAGTCTCTTGCAGACAGCATATTGATGGGTCTTGTTTTTTAATCCAATCTGATAGCCTGTGTCTTTTGATTGGGGCATTGAGCCCATTTACATTCAGGGTAACTATTGAAAGGTATGAATTTAGTGCCATTGTTTTGCCTGTAAGGTGACTGTTAACTGTATGTTGTCTGTGTTCCTATCTGATCTTTGATGCTTTTAGGCTCTCTCTTTGCTTAGAGGACCCCTTTCAATATTTCTTGGAGGGCTGGTTTCGTGTTTGCAAATTCCTTTAGTTTCTGTTTGTCCTGGAAGCTTTTTATCTCTCCTTCTATTTTCAATGATAGCCTAGCTGGATATAGTATTCTTGGCTGCATATTTTTCTCGTTTAGTGCTCTGAAGATATCGTGCCAGTCCTTTCTGGCCTGCCAGGTCTCTGTGGATAGGTCTGTTGCCAATCTAATGTTTCTACCATTGTAGGTTACATATCTCTTCTCCCGAGCTGCTTTCAGGATTTTCTCTTTGTCTCTGAGACTCGTAAGTTTTACTATTAGATGTCGGGGTGTTGACCTATTATTATTGATTTTGAGAGGGGTTCTCTGTGCCTCCTTCATTTTGATGCCTGTTTCCTTCCCCACATTAGGGAAGTTCTCTGCTATTATTTGCTCCAATATACCTTCTGTCCCCCTCTTTCTCTCTTCTTCTTCTGGGATCCCAATTATTCTAATGTTGCTTCATCTTATCGTATCACTTATCTCTCGAATTCTGCCCTCGTGATCCTGTAGTTGTTTCTCTCTCTTTTTCTCAGCCTCTTTATTTTCCATCATTTGGTCTTCTATATCACTGATTCTCTCTTCTGCCTCATTTATCCTAGCAGTTAGTGCCCCCATTTTTGATTGCACCTCATCAATAGCCTTTTTGATTTCGACTTGGTTAGATTTTAGTTCTTTTATTTCTCCAGAAAGGGTTTCTCTAATAACTTCCACGCTTTTTTCAAGCCCAGCTAGTATCTTTAAAGTCATGATTCTGAACTCTAGGTCCGACATCGTACTAATGTCCGTATTGAGTAGGTCCCTGGCTGACGGTAGTACCTCTTGTTCTTTTAGCTGAGGTGATTTTTTTCGTCTTGTCATTTTGTCCAGAGGACAATAGATGAATGAGAGAACAAAATGCTAACAGGTTTACAACGTCCCCAGCAAATACACTGTATACAAATCAGAAAAGACCTGAAACCAGGGTAAAAGAAAGGGAAAGAAAGAAAAAAGAAAGAGAAAAGAAAAAAAAGAAAAAAGATAAAAACAAAAACAGAATACAAAAAAAACAGAATATGATCAAATATGATCAGGCTGGTGCATAGATCAGTGCCACACACTAGATTTTGGGCGTATTTTGGTCTGTTAGAAAAAAGTGCCTCCTAAAATTTTAAAGGAAGAAAGACATATATGTACAAAATAAGGGTTGATACAATGAAGGGATGGAAGATGACTGTAAAGATGAAAATTATAAAAGATTTTATAGGAGTACTTGATAAGGTAAGAAGTTTGAAGAAAGAAAGATTTAAGAAAAAAAAAAGGAAAAAGGGAGAGAATGTGATCAGGCAGGAGACTAGAACAAAGCCATACACTAATGATTTAGGGTATATTTTGATCTGTTAGAAGAAACTGTATCTCAAAATTTTAAAGAGAGAACAACTTATATATATATATGCCAAAAATAAGGGTAACTACTACGAAGGGATAAAATATGACTCTAAAAATGAAAAATAAAAAATGTTTTTTTTTTTTAAAAAGGGATTGATAAGATGTTGGTTGAAAAAGGGAAAAAGAAAAATAAAAAAGAAAACAGTCAACAAAAATTAACTTTGATGAACTAATGAATCATGGTAAAAAAAAAAAGCCATGAATTCTATGTGCAGTATTCCCCTAGCGCTGGAGTTCTCCCGTTCTCCTTGATCGGTAAACTTGGTCTTGGCTTGCTGGCTGTTCGTGCTGATCTTCTGGGGGAGGGGCCTGTTTCTGTGGTTCCCAAATGTCTTTGCCGGAGGCTGAATTGCCCCGCCCTTGTCGGTCCGGGCTAAGGAAGCTGCTCCAGTTTGCTCTCAGGAGCTTTTGTTCCCTGCAAGCTCTCGGTACAGCTTTGGAGGACCAGGGCAAAAATGGTGGCCTCCCAATCTCCACCCAGAGGAGCTGAGAACTCGGGGCCCCGTTCCTCAGTGCGCCCCCAGAGAAAAGCAGTCACTCCCGTCTCCCTGGTCTCCGGCTGCAGTCTGTGCTCACCCAGCCTGTGACCGAGTGTGCTATCTCTGGCACCCGACCCCGTGTGGCGTCTCCAAACCCAGCAGATCCCTGCGGTGCGCTCCCGCGCCACTCCTCCCTGGGAAGGAAGGGGAGTCTCCCCAGCTCTGCCACTTGTGGGGTCCCTGCTGGAGAAGCAGTGGACCGACTGGGCCGCGGATCACAGTTTATGGCCACCCCGAGCTGAGAGTCTGCGCCTCGGCTCTGTCTCTGCAGCCGGCTTCCCCGCTCTGATACCTGGGAGCTCTGGCGTACTCAGGCACCCCCAGTCTTTCTGTGACCCCAAGGGTCCTGAGACCACACTGTCCCGGGAGGATTCCACCCCCTGCTTAGCCACTGCAGCGACGTCCCTCAGCCCAGCCAACTTCTAAAAGGTCCGATTTTGTGCTCCGTGGCTCTAGCACTTGCCAGAAGCGGCCGGCGGAGGCCCCTCCCCCGCCGTCTATCCTCTCGAATATCACCTCGGATTCACTTCTCTGCACGTCCTACCTTCCAGTATGTGGTCGCTTCTCTGTTCAGAGAGTTGTTGCTGCTCTCCTCTTCAATCTCCTGTTGAGTTCGTAGGTGTTCAGAATGGTTTGATCCCTATTCAGCTGAATTCCTGAGACCAGACGAAATCTAGGTCTCCTACTCCTCCGCTATCTTGCTCCGCCTCTCTGGTGAAGACAATCTTAATGGGATTTTTACGTGTCTTTTAATTTGTTTTCAACATCAGCATTTCTTTGTCCTCCCACCTAAACTTTAGTCCCACCTGGACATGAACTAACCAATATATGACTCAGAACGAAAACAACTAAACTTGATGATGGCCCAGACCACCATGATTGCTGGTGGAGTTCACCTGAGCAAGAAACGAAGGGAGGTACTCGGCCCCCACATGCTCATCTGCTCTCCACTAATCATAGTATGTGCCCACTCGATATTCATCCCAAATCTCTCAGGCTTATTTTAAAATAATAGTTAAATAATTATCCTATTTATTGAATTTTTGTGTATGTGCTGCTAAAGCAAGCACATATTTATTGGATTTTTGGAAAAATAAATTAAAAGAGACATCCAGTTTCTTTGAGCCCCCAGAATACCATAGAGGTAGGAAATACTGGTTCACCCTATGACAGATATAGCTAGCTGCCTAATTATTAGCCTTTCTTACCTTCTCCCTTACTAAGATAGCCCTAATTTTATTTAGGGCAACTGTGTCAGTTAGTTTTTGATGCATTATAATCCATCCCAAAATTTAGTGGCTAAAAATAACCACCATCATTCGATGAGTCAATTATATGGATTTGGTTCAGCTGAAGTTTCTTTCAGTCTTGGTGAGTTTCATTCGTATGTCTGAGATCTAAGGATTGCCTAGCTATTGGCTGGGGTGACAGAGGTAATGGAAACATATGAATCTCACCATTCAGCAGGATAGCCAGGGCTTGTTCACATAGTCGATCAGTACAGTTCTGAGAGAGCAAGACAAAGCATGTACATCCCTTCGACACCTGGGTTAGAAACTGGCACAATTTTCCTTCCACTTCCTTCTGTTGGCCAAAACAATTTCTAAGGCAAGCCCAGACTGAAGGAGGGGGAAAGAGACTCCACCTCTTTGTGGGAGGAGGTTCAAAGTCACATTGTATGAATGGAAAAAAAGGAGAGACGTAATTGCCATCACTTTTGCCAACAATTTGCCATAGCAGCAATGTGTCCAGGTTAAAAACAAACAGCAACAACCAGAAAAAAAGTTTCCGAGCTTTCCTTACATTGAGGGGTGGTCAGATAACCAGTTCTGGTCAAGAGAGATAAGTGAAATGTCTGAGAAAGCTTCTTATTGGTAAAGAGACTTAGCTACCTTTGAGATGTTGCCTTGAATCTTCCCCTTCTTCCTGGCAGGAATGCAGAAGCAGTGCCGGAGGTGGAGAAGCCATTCTGAAACCTGGAGGCAATAATGACCAATTTGAAAACCACATCCTCAAATGGCTGAATGGAAAAGTAAAAGGAGACAGATAAAGCCTATTCCCTGAATACCTTTTACATGAAAAAAATAAAACTCCTTACTTGTTTAACCACTGTAAGTCATTTCTGTCACTCTGCTAAATGTACATGCTCTCTCTTTCTCTCTCTCACACACACACATGTCATGGTGCGGGAAATTCATTTAGCATATTTACCATGGTGCAGCCATTTAGGAAAGAGAAACAGGAAAACATGTTCCCAGGTGGGTTACCTGGGTCACCGTAGGTGCCTGAGAGAGGGGAGAGTATTAAATAGAACAAGGACCCAAGGCTAAGAGAGATAAGCCCACCTGGATCCACCTTAGAGCAGGAGTGATGGCTGCCTGCTCTAGAGCACAGCCTAACATTGAATAGACATGTTTTCAAAAATTATATATCTAAAGCAATATTTGGCATCATGGAGACAAGGAAACAATTGTACACAAAATAGAAATAAAAATGAGAAAGACTACAGATAAGATCTTTCCCTGGGAATATAAGAATTGCTTTCGCCTACTATCATCGTGGGAACTCAATATATTGGAGAATGGACAGCAATTATCTGTTAAAGTCTTTGGAAAATCATTAATTCATTCAACAAATATTAATCAAGCTCCTTGATAACTGATTTATAATGATTCTTTTTAATTAATTCTCCCATACTTCACAGGATACTTAAGTGCTGTCAGATATGTGACTTTGAAGGAGAACAGAACTACCTTCTTTCCTCTTCCCTTCCCTTCTCCTCTTCTCTTACTCTTTACTTCTTTTCATTCCCTTCCCTACCTTTCAGGAAAATAAGTTAAAAAGAATCTCATTAACACTTTTCTTTCTTTCTTTAGGTCTGTGTTTCTCAAAGCCTGGGACAATACTGGTGTTCTACAAGAAGCCTTAGATGGTAAATAATGCTTAAATACATGGTGAGAAGGTTTTCCTATTTTCCGTTTTCTCTCTATTTCTTTGCCTTTAATTTAAAAATGTATTAATAACATAGTTATGAAAGAGCTGTAAGAACAATACAAAAAATAGTCCTCTGCCTCCCTCCTCCTCACCTCTTCACTGCTTTTCCCCAAAGACAACCACTTTTGCCTTTTTTAGCTGTTTTTCAATAGTACTTACTTACTTTTCTTTTAGAGAGTGTGTGTGCATAAGCCAAGGGGGAGGGGCAGATGGAGAGGGAGAGAGAGAATCTTAAGCAGACCCCACGCCCAGAGCAGAGCCCGATGTGGGGCTCGATCTCACAATCCTGACATCATGACCTGAGCCAAAATCACAAGTTGGACGCTTAACCGACTGAGCCACCCAGGCACCCCCTTACTTTCACATTTGAAAAATTAAATGCTTACACTACTTTTTTTGATTAATCAGATGTATCTTTTTAAATTTTTTATTGTTATGTTAATCACCATACATTACATCATTAGTTTTTGATGTAGTGGTTCCATGATTCATTGTTTGTGCATAACACCCAGTGCTCCATGCAGAGTGTGCCCTCTTTAATACCCATCACCAGGCTAACCCATCCCCCCTCCCTCCTCCCCTCTAGAACCCTCAGTTTGTTTTTCAGAGTCCATTGTCTCTCATGGTTCGTCTCCCCTTCCGACTTACTCCCCTTCATTCTTCCCTTCCTGCTATCTTCTTCTTTTTTTTTTTTAACATAATGTATTTTTGTTTCAGAGGTACGGAACTGTGATTCAACAGTCTTGCACAATTCACAGCACTCACCATAGCACATACCCTCCCCAATGTCTACCACCAAGCCACCCCATACCTCCCACCCCCCCACCACTCCAGCAACACCCAGTTTGTTTCCTGAGATTAAGAATTCCTCATATCAGTGAGGTCATATGATACGTGTCTTTCTCTGATTGACTTATTTCACTAAGCATAACACCCTCCAGTTCTATCCACGTCATTGCAAATGGCAAGCTCTCATTCCTTTTGAGGGTTGCATAATATTCCATTGTATATATAGACCACATCTTCTTTATCCATTCATCTGTCGATGGACATCTTGGCTCTTTCCACAGTTTGGCTATTGTGGACATTGCTGCTATAAACATCGGGGTGCATGTACCCTTTCAGATCCCTACATTTGTATCTTTGGGGTAAATACCCAGTAGTGCAATTGCTGAATCATATGGTAGCTCTATTTTCAACTTTTTGAGGAACCTCCGTACTGTTTTCCAGAGTGGTTGCATCAGCTTGCATTCCCACCAACAGTGTAGGAGAGTTCCCCTTTATCCACAATTCAGATGTATCTTTTGACAATCTTTATAATTGATGAAAATTCTTATGTAGATTTAAAACACAGACTCTCTGATACTCTTTGGCTTAATCCTCCTCTTCTTGAGTGTAGGCTAAAATTTGTAACTTGCCTTTGACAAATGGAACAAAGTAGAAGTGGCGGTATTTGACTTTGGAGATCAGGTCATAAGAAATCACTGTGACTTCCATCACAATTTCTCCTCTCTTTTTCTCTCTCAGGCCACTTGCAGGGGGAGAAGCTAGCTGCCGTTTTGTAAGGAACAGAGGCACGTCTCCAATGTCCATTGAGGAACTGAGGCTTCCTGCCAGCTGCCGTGTGAGTGAGTTTGGAAGCCGTCCTTCCTGCCCCAGCCAAGTCTTCAGATGACTGCAGACTCAGCCAACATCTGGACTATGACGTCATGACAGACCCTGAGCCAGAGCCATCCAGCTAAGCTGCTTCCAAGTTCTTGATCCCCAGGAAGTGTGAGGAGACTAAATGTTTACTGTTTAAAGCCACAAAATTTGGGAGTAATTTGTTATGCAGCAATAGATAACTAATAAAATACTTTAAAACCATTTTCCCCATATTCTTAATATAGTTACCTGACATTTTCAATTAATCAATGACATCTGTTTATTTCATTATATCTAAGTGAATGTTATTCACTAAGCCAATTATTGTATTATAATTACATGTCCTTCCTTTTACAATATTTTGTTTTTACTAGAATTAATAATTGGCATTACTCTGTCAGTCATACATAGTTATCTATATATATATATCTTCATTACTTTTCCAAATATTTCATCAGATCTATCATATACCTCTTAGAAGTTGTCCTTACCCTAAATGGCATATCATATTAGATCACTCTAATAAATGATCATAATAGGTTTCATAATGATCATAATAGATCATTTTCAATAATAATATTTAAAAATAGTAAATAATTCTTATTTATTTTTCCCCCAAGGAGACCTTTGTCCCAGAGCTATGATCTTCTTGCTCCAACCCAGATATCTATTCTCTAGGTCTATCATCCTGGGACTTGTCTTTCCTTCACTCTGGGGCTTCCATTCACTATTCATGTGTGTCATGACCCCTCCTTCTTAGATCTTATGTCTCCATGTCATTTCCTCTTTATAGGAGAACATACTGCAATAACTTCCTAAGCATAGTTGGCATGGGTGAGAAATTGGATTTAGATGCATGAAAATGTCTGATTACTCCATGATTATGAATTAGGAGAGGATATTCTATGTGAAGATTGTTTTTATTCATCATATTTGTTTCTTCCAGATTCTTTTCCTATTTTTCACACTTCAGTTTGTCTCAAGTCATTTCCAGTGTACAAAGAAATGACTGAACCGTATCCATTTAACACATTATAATAAAGAAGTTTTTAATTTCAGGAGAAATGTGATAGGAGCAGGTTTTAATTAGTCTTATTACTTTTGTTATTCTCACTTCTATATGCCCACAGTGCTTCTTTATACACTTATTTCAACATTTGGTAACCTGCCAGTCTCCATTAAAACGTGAACTCATTATGAATCTTCAGTTGATGCTATTTTATCATGTCTACTTTATAAGTGAAAATTGATAGTTTAGCAATAGTTATCACTATCTTTCTTTCTGTTCAGTATTGTCTGGGTGGAAGGCTCTGTGTTGGGGAAGATGGAACCAGATTCCATATACACAGGATTTAAAACAAGCCAAGCCAACTTTTTGCACCTCAGTATCTTTGTCTTTTAAATACCAGATTTTGTAGGTGATCTGGAAAATGAGGGACTTCTCAAATCTAATGTTCTAAATGGGAATGGTTTATACAATTTTAAGTACCAACTTACCTATCTCTGATCTCAAAATTCTAAATTATACTTAAGTACATTAGTTTCCTAGGGCTGCTAGAACAAAGTAATATAAATTCAGTGTCCTAAAAAAACAAAAATTTATTACCACACACTTCTGGAGACTAGAGGTTCAAAATCAAGGAATCAATAATATTGGTTCCTTTTAGGAGGCTGTGAGGAAGAGCACTGTGGATCAAACCTTGATTCTTCACTCTGAGATCCAAGCTAAAACAGAACTTCTATCTAGAATGTCCAGCCCCATGACAGAGACTCTTAGATCTTCCACTCAGTACTGGTGAACAGGTGAACATCACCTGGTTGATCTTACAACAATGTGGGATGGAACAACACTCTCTACTCTCTCTGGAAAGAACACCAAATAATTGGTAACAACAATATAACCTTCAGTTATATTGAAGAAGGGAAGGGGAAGAGACAATTCAGGAGTACTTAAAACTACAAAAGAAAAAAAAAAAATCCTTACCTGCCAACATTTTTCCTCCCCATTAATTGGGTAAACATATATTCAAAAAGAAATCACAAATAAAATAATTATTTGTAAAGAAAAAATATGATGAAAAGTTAAACCAAGTGCAACAACTGTAACAATACTTGTAAAGTTTAGATTGTCTTCAAACATGCCTCAAATTTATTTAAAAATCAATAATACATAGCTTACAAGGGATATACTTAGATAGAGCAAAAAGATAAAGTAATGCTAAAAATAAAGAAATAGGTTGGGATGCTGGGTGGCTCAGCTGGTTAAGCAGCCAACTCTTGATTTTGGCTCAGGTCATGATCTCAGGGTCATGAGATTGAGCCCCACATCGGGCTCTACAGTGGGCATAGGGTCTGCTTAAGATTCTCTCTCTCCCTCTCTCTCTGCCTCTCTACCCCCCAACTTGCGTGCCTGTGAACACACACTCTCTCTCTCTAAAAAAATAATAAAAATAAAGACATAGACAATGTGAATCAATCCACCTCAAATACAAAGAAACAAAAAGGGATGATAGTAATACATCACAATTCAAAGGGAACACATTGGTTCACAGAATGCTCCTGTTAAAACATCATTCAGATGAGATCACCTCTGTGCTCAAAACCCTGGACCTCAAAAATAAAAGCATGCTTATTTTCTATGACCTACAGGAGCCTAAATCTCCTGGCCCATCTTTATCTGACTTCATCTGTCTGACTTCATCTCCTATAACTTACCCTTCCTTTCATTTTTAGCCACATAGGAAACCTTTGCACTGGCTGTTCCATCTGCGTGGAAGGCTCATTCCCAAATTACCTCCTTCAAGTCTTTATGGAAAATTCACCAGCACAGTGACACTGTGTTGACCAAAATTTCAGTCCCGTGTCTGGAGGTTACACATCCCCCTTCCCTGCCTTCTTTTCTTTCTTAGCCCTACTTGGCATACTATATATTTTATTTGTATAGGATATGTGTATTGTCCAATTTTGTCACTAAAATATAAACCCCAAGAAGTGAGAATTTCTGTATGTTTTATCAATACTGTATATCCTAGAAGTGTTGGTGTATGTTTTCTGTAATGGGCCAAATAGTAAATACTTTAGGCTTTGTGGGCCATCTGGTCTCAGTTAAAATGACTCAATTCTGTCACTGAGGTACAAAAATAGTCATGGGTAATACATAAATAAATGAGCACGGCTGCAGTCTAATAAATATTTATTGGCACAATTTTATATTTCATATAATTTTCAAGCATCACTAGTATTATTCTTCCTTTTTTTTTAAGCGTTTAAACCTGGAAAAAAACTTTTTTAGGTCACAAGCCACACAGAAGGTAGGAGCAAGCCAAATTTGGTCCATGGGTCACAGTTCACAGACCACTGCTCCCCAAAAATGCTTGGCAGGTGGTAGGTTTTGAATGAGTGAATGTGAAGATGTCAATATTTATACCTGAATATTTAATAGCAAAGATGAATAACAAATTACATTTAAAAAGAATTGACTGAAATGATAATCTATAAAATCATAACAATAATAACAGACCAATTTTATCATTTTTAATCCTACAGATGAAAATAGGGAGCATATCAATGCAAGAAGTTGTACAGGGCGCCTGGGTGGCTCAGATGGTTAAGTGTCTGCCTTCGGCTCAGGTCATGATCCCAGGGTCCTGGGATCGAGTCCCGCATCGGGCTCCCTGCTCAGTGGGAAGCCTGCTTCTCCCTCTGCCTCTCTCTCTCTCTCTCTCTCTGTCTCTCATGAATAAATAAATTTAAAAAAAAAAAAAAGAAGTTGTACAACAGAGGTTGTAGACAGATGCTGATTTTTCTTACTACAATTCGAAAGCACAATTGATTTGCAAGTACTTGAAGAACGTCTATGAATGTTGTGCCAGTTTTTACAAATGGATACACATTCATTTGCACTCTTCACATTGAGGTATAGTCTCTGTCCACTCTGTTTGGGTGGCCTTGTGACTGCTTTAAATAACAGAGTAAGCATAAGTGATGCTGTTTAATTGCTGATGGTGGGCCATTAAAGGCCATGCAGCTTCCACCTGTGTCGATGGGAATGCTCACTCTCTAGATGCTTCCATTCGGATACTCCATCTCAGAATCCAGCTGCCATGCTGTGAAGCAGTCCAACTCATTTGGAGAGGTTAAGCATAAGCACTCAAGCTGACAATCCAAGCTGAGCCCAGCCTTCAAGTCACCCCATCCTAGCTTTAAGGCATCCCCGCCTTAGCTCCAGAAGCCCCCAGATAATGACAACTCTCCAGACATTCAAGTCATCCCAGCTCTAGTCTTCCTAGCTGAGGCCTCAGATCATGAAACATAGACAAGTATTTCTTGCTATGCTTTGTCTGAATTCCTGACTGAGGAAATCCATGAACATAATAAAATGGTAGTTGGTGAATGACCCCTCATTTGGGACAGTTTTTTATTTAGCAATAGTTCTAGAAAATAGTTCATCGTAATACTAGGCCAAAAGAAAATTACTGCATAATTCAATTTTAAAAAATTCAGATTACACATAAATAGAACTAAAAACTAAAGCATAACTACAATACGAAATCTAAACTCACTTTAGCAATAGTGACCTGAAAAGTGATTCAGTGAAGAACATGAGACTAGGTTCTGTAGTTTCCTCAAATACTTATAATAAGCTGAAGTTTTAGAGAGTACCAATGAGTAGAATAATGTAATACAAACAAAAGGAAAGGCTGAAAAAGACTCTGGCTCAGAACTACACTTTATTTGATTATTCCCATGACTAACCAGTTGTGAAATTCTGCAACTTTTACCAGTATTTCCATTATTTCTTCCTTTAAATTGCTACAGACCAAATTCATCTTTTCTCAGCTCCTCTGCTTCATTATCTGAGTAACTTCTCTCTTGACTTCAAGCCTGTTGTTCTTCAAAATAGCTCTCCCTCTGCCTCCAGAAGCTTTGATTTAAGCAGAAGCTGTATCATGTCACTCCCTTTTCAAAAAATTTTAATGGGATCCTTTGTGCATAAAATAAAGCCTAAAATCTTTAGCATGGCAAGCAAGGTCTTCAAAGTCTACCTCCTGCAAAACACTTACCCATTCTCATTCTTTATAAAAATCCCTACCTTCTAATCACTTAATATTATTATTTAATAATGTGGATATTATTTTTTAAATATTTTTTAAGATTTTATTTATTTATTTGAGAGAGAAAGAGAGAGCACGAGCAGGGGGGTGGGGCAGAGGGAGAGGGAGAAGCAGACTCCCCACTGAGCAGGGAGCCTGACACGGGGCTCTGATCCCAGAATTCTGGGATCATGACCTGAGCCCAAGGCAGACGTTTAACAGACTGAGCTACCCAGGCACCCCTAATAATGTGGATATTATATAGATGCATCATTCATTCACATTGCCCTAGCCAAGGGTATTTATAATAGGGACAAAGATGTTTCCAAATCTGGAAATTTGAGCTTTTAGAAAGGATTATTTTGGAGGCAGTTCACAGAATACAAATAAAATTATTTTACTCTAAGAAAAAGGACTTTGGTTGGCTCGTGTATATGAAAAGTCGAGGAGTACCTGGCTTAGGTAGGTCATGATCTCGTGATCCATGTGATGTCCTTGATCTCTCTCTGTCTCTCCATCTCTCCGTACAGGCTTCCTCCGTGTGGGCTTCACTCTCAGGCAATCTCTCTGCAGGTGCTAATTCCTAGCAACTCTGAAATTATATCTCACCATCTTTGCTTGGCAATACCAGTAGTTAAGTAAGCTTTTTTCCTAGAAGTTGCAAAATAAGTCCTAGAATCGATTTGTATTGGCCTGACTTGGGTTGCACATCCACCCCTACAGCCAAGGAGAAGGAATTCATTGCTTCACATGGGCTGAGAAAAATGAATCTGGTGGTAGAGCCAATACAGCCCAAATACACAGAATGAAACTCGAACAAGAATAGCTACCTCAATGTGGTCTCACATCAGGAAGAGGAATGAATGCAAGACATGCGTGGACAACACTCACTTACTGGGCAAATTTCTCAAAACTTGCTGAAAAGACATTCTATTTAGCATAGAAAAGATGCTATCTAAAGGAGCACCCAAAAAAGCTATCTTTGAACATTTACTCATGAGAAAGAGGGAATGGATATGGTCTTTGTAATTCTGCAGGTTGTGCAGAGGGCTGAGTGGAACTAGCAGAAATTTGGGTTCATAAAGAGGAAAGTGTTTTCTTCAGAATATAGAACAGACTGGCTATAGGGTAGAGATGGATGGAGCAGAATCCAGGAGAAGGAAGATGTGAGGAAAATGTTCTGCTGTATCATGAGGCAAAGGCTCTGGGGTGGTGAATAGGGTGTCAGTTGGCACTTGCACACCTCACTGAATTGGAGACATTCAGTTACCCCATGAAAGTTACCTTTATCTGTTTATATACCAATTTCCAGGCTTTTGAATGAGCTGGAAGCAGGTCCATGGAAACACCAGTCAATCATTGCGTATCTAGTGTAGGCCTACTGTACAATTGTCAAATAAGTGATTCAGCAAATGACTTGGATTTGAGTCCTCACTACACATTTAACTTACATAAATAATGTATTGAATAATTTGATCTGCAGAAGGCTCCATTTCTTCATTCATCTGTAATGAGAGATAATAATACACCCCTACCTGTGACAATGCTTTGAAGACCAAATAAGGCTGCTTCATCCAATGCAGGATTCAAATGCCTTTACGATGTTGACTAAACTCCTTGTCTTTTGCTCATAATTGGGGTAAGAAACAAGTTGTTTCTTACTTGACTTTAAGAAGTTTACAAGGGAGGAGGTGAAAAGAATTAACAAACATAAATTAGGAATTAACCTAAATACGTAATAGTCATTTGAGCCCAATCTGGTAACTGATTGCTTTTAAATCAATCTTATTCTACTCTAAAAATAATGAGTAATTTGACTTCAATTCTCTCTCCTTATCACCCACTTCCTACCCCCTTTCCATAAACTATTTTTATTAAGTATTTATCAATTCGTCTTATGAGTCGCTTATGCAAAACAAGATAAAAGTTTCTCATTTCTTCTCATAATGTCTGCTTGAGAAATGACTCTGTGTGGAATTCAGAGCAAAAAAATATGTTGCTAGAATATTAAAGCAACACAGATGATTAAAATATCACACCTTGCCTGTTTCTTTGGCAAGCTGAATGACGAAACAAAGATGAAATATTAACATGTGTTTTCACATGAATATGTTGGGGGGGAAACTTCACAAAATTTTTCTTATTTTGTTTTCACTTATATCTGATATTTTTAAATCCTCAAAATTTATCTTGATGCCTCTCCTAAATAATAGCTCAGACAAGCCAGATACAGAATATTTCATAAGTCAGACTTAGAACAGCGTAACAGTAGTTTTGATCAAGGAAAGAATACCAAATACTTTCTTCTCTTAGTATTCAGGAAGTTGGTCCTGAGTTGACAGATCTGAGTTTCATATACTTAGCTTTTTTGAAAACAAGACTCAAAATTAAGGCTCCCTTTAGTGTCTCTTAAAAATCAAAATCCGTCAGGGGTGCCTGCCTGGCTCAGTCAGGAGAGGGTGTGACTCTTGATCTCGGGACTGTAAATTCAAGCCCAATGTTGGGTGTGGAGATTACTTAGAAAAATAAAAGAAAATCTTTAAAAAAAAAGAAAAAAGATCAAATCCTTTGAATCCAGCTTTATTCGGTAAAGGACCTTAGAGTTTAGGTAATTTATCCTCATTAAGTCAAATGAGACCTCTAACAATTTTAAAAAACATAATAGTTTCATTGAGATATAAGTTACATACCATGCAATTCATACATGTAAAGAACAAAATTCTGTGGACTTAAATATATTCACTGAGTTGTGCAGACATTGCCACAATCTAATGTTAGAACGTTTTCATCACCCCAGAAAGAAACCTCATGCCCATTAGCAGTCACTCCCCATTCCCTCCTTTCACCCTGCCTGGCAAACTATGAATCTCTTTGCTGTCGCTATAAATTTGCCTTTTCTGGACACTGAATATAAATGAAATCATGCAATATGGGGCCTTCTGTGACTGGCTTCTTCTACCTGGTATGTTTTCAAGTTTCATCCATGTATCATGTATCAGTACTTCACTCCTTTTTATGGCCAAATGATACTACATTGTATGGATATGCCACATTTTATTTATTCATTCATCAGTTGATGAACATTTTGGGTTGTTTCTACTTTCGGGCTACCATGAATAATGCTATTTTGAATATTTGCAAGTTTTTGTGTGGGCATACATTTTCATTTCTTTTGAGCAAACACCTACGAGTGGAATTGCTGGGTCATGTAGTAATGCTGTTTAACCATTAGAAAACTGCCAGATTGTTTTCCAGAGCAGCTATGCCATTTTACATTCCTAGCACCAATATATGAGGTTTCCAACTTCTCCACATCCTCACCAACACTTGTCATTATCTTTTTGATAATTGTCACCCTAGTGGATGTGAGGTGTCATTGTGGTTTTGACTTGCATTTCCCTGATGGCTAATGATGTTGAGCATCTTTCCACGCACTTATTGACTATTCGTATCTTAAAGAAATATCTGTTTACATCCTTGGCCCATTTTCTAACTGGGGTGTTTTTTTGTTGTTGAGTTGTAAGAATTATTTATATATTCTGGATACTACAACCTTATCAAAGACATGATTTGCAAATATTGTCTCCCCTTTTGTAGGTTGTCTTTTCACTTTCTTGATGGTATCCTTTGAAACACAAAAATGTTTAATTTTGATAAGTCTAATTTATCTCTTTTCTTTTGGTATCATATCTGAGAAGACTTTGCCTACTCCAAAGTCACAAAGATTTACTCCTATATTTTCTTCTAAGAGTTTAATAGTTTTAGTCCTTACATTTAGGTCTATAAATCATTTTGAGTTAACTTTAGTGTATGGTATAAGGAAGAGGTCCAAACTTGTCCTTTTGCATGTGAATATTCAGCTGTCAAAGCTCCATTGACTGAAAAGACTATTCTTTCCCCCACTGAATGGTCTTGGAAATTTGATGTGACTTTTGACCCTTGAACTAGTTGTGAAAATTCTAAATAATCTAATCTGGACATTTTGAACTGCAGTGAATCTAGATTGTTAAATTTTTCCATTAGATTTTTCTTTTTAATTTGATTGTCCTTTAAAAAACACAGATAATGCCTCAGTCCTAAACTTTAAAGGAGCTTTTGGATTATTTCCAAATCTAATTTTCACTATCTCTGAAAATGTGAAAATTCTTGGCATTTTTCATTGACTTTCTTAAATATTGCTCTGCAAATCTTTGTCTCAGTTAGCTGGTTAACTGAATGTCTTAAATAATGCTCCCTTGTGAATTTTACAGTTGACAAAATCTAACCTAACCCCAGTTCTATCCTTAATCTCAGTTCAAATACCTGGTCCTTTTTTGTTCTAGTGTAATTTGAGGCAGGTTTGATGTACAAAGCATAAAAAGCATCACCTGGGCCACTATATGTGAATGTAAATGGGAGAGAGTATTTTTAGCAATAATATTTTTACCACAAGATATTGAATAATGAAAAGAGAGACACATAAATTTTGTGTACTAAAAAACTCATCATCCACTTAAAGATTTACTTATTAAATATACACAATTAATGAAGAGATATACTAAATTTGCTTCTCTAGTCATATCTCCAGGATCATATCCATTATGATCTTGTTAGTATCACAAACTTTATATGAGATGGTGGTAGTCAAAACGCCCCTATTGGGGCGCCTGGGTGGCTCCGTTGGTTAAGCATCTGCCTTCAGCTCGGGTCATGATCTCAGGGTCCTGGGATCGAGCCCCACATCGGGCTCCCTGCTCGGCGGGAAGCCTGCTTCTCCTTCTCCTGCCCCCCCCACCACCACTTGTGTTCCCTCTCTCACTGTCTCTCTCTCTGTCAAAAAAAACAAAAAACAAAAAACACCCCCATTTATAGGAAGTGTATCAGTTAGGTTTCACTACATAACAAACACCCGAAAACATAAAACAATGACCACTTGCTTAGCTCACAATTCCATGGGTCTACTGGACAGTTCATCTGATCTGAGATTGTTCAACTGGTCTTGGCCAGGTTCACTTAGGAGTCATGCACGTCAGCTGGCAGCTGGATTATCTAGAATAGCCTCACTCCACATCCTGGAGGTTGCTCAGTTCTCAGGCATCACCTGCTCTCATCATTCAGTAGCCTACCCAGACTTCACATAGAAATCTCAGGATTCAAGAGTAGCAAGAGAGGGTAAGCCCCAATTTACAAGCACTTTTCAAACATTTTATATCACATTTGCTACTATACACTAGCCAAAGCAAGTTACAGGGCCAGCCGGATTCTAGAGGAGGGAAAAATCCAATTACAGAGAAAAGGAGCTGCAAAGTATGCGGCTAATTTTGCAAACTACCACAGAAAGCAAAACACAAGATTTCATAGTGGTACCACAATAAGGTCTTTAGCATGGGACTTCCAATCATGAGTTCGGTATGTGTATTACTATTTAAATTTTTATGCTACTTCTGGATACTTCCTTTAACAATTATTTTTGTCTTAATTGAGTTAGTTGTTATTTTAATAGGCATAATGCAAGCATGTAGAAAGAAAATATAAGGAAAAGAAAGAGGTACAAAATGAAAAGAAAGACTCTCCCTCAATCTTTCTCATTCCCTCCCCCCTCCACACTCATTCCTCATGGACCATTTTCGTGTAGTTCTTCCTTCAGGCCTTTGGAGGTAATACTAGATAAAATGTGCCTTTATGTTCGCATTTATCAACACTAAGCAGTGTCTGTTCAGGCTCTTTGTGGACATAAGAAATATTTAGTTTATTTTCTCTATAGCTCCTCCATCTACTTTCTCTCCCTCTTTCTATGTTTGTTGATTATATTTTTAAAAATTTTAAATCATATACTAAGATCTCTATTTTAGAACCATCAGCTCCAAGCTGTAGCTCTCAATTTCTCACCATACAAGATGAGGTATTTGGTGTTCTGACATCTTTCCACTTGCTTTCACAGCCTGCACCTCTACCACTTGTCAGAATCTGCCAAGTATTGCATTGCTTTGACAATGTTGTGTAGCATTTATATTATTACTTCTACTTAAAATAAACTTCTGCATCCACAGTTTGGTTCTGAAAATCATGAACCAATAAACAATATTAAAAATATGATGATTACGCAGAAATTGGGGGTGTGATTGAACTCACAAAGAAGTAATCCTGTGTCTCTTAACCTGAGTCACTTGAAGGAGAATATTTCAAACATCAAGGTCAAATGTATTTTATGACATTCCATCACTTGTTCGATATAATGACACACCAGTTTGTTTCAAATTTATAACATGATTTTCTTATACAACTTTTATAAATCTGTTGGAGAATTTTATTGCATTCCCTTTGTTTTTCTTGTTGTCAGAGAAAAACTATTCATATTTTATCACATTCTTTAAAGCATCAACTTGCCTTATCATGCTACTTGTTGGATGATATAAAATGCTTCTAGGCAAAAAGCACAGCTGTCTTCTTCTTGTTTCTTTTTATTGTTCTCCTGAGTTACTTCTATTATTTCCTCAGGCCTTTGAATTTCTCTTGGATTCTTTTAGAAATGGTGCTTAAGAGGTGAGTTTAATGAGTCCTTACACAAATGAATGTATCTTTTATTTCCTAGAATTCTAGTCCCCCGTTTTTTTTTCCTCTTACAGTTTTGAAGGCATAATTATACCATCTTTTAAGATACAAGTTTGCTGTTGTGAGAATTTTAATGCCAGTCTGATTCTTAATCGTTAGTATGCAATGCAGTTATGTTTATTTAAAAAATTTAATTAGGTATAATATGCAATCCAAAAGTGGACAATTTATAGCTTGATGGATTATCTCAAAATGATCACATAAGTAAGAGATAAAACAATATCTGTGTCTCAGAAGCCCTCTTTGAGTCCCATTTATAATTACTACCCCCTTCTTCCCATAAGGCATCATTTTCCCGATTCCTAATAGCTTAATAGTTTTGACTGTTTTTGAGTTTATAAAATAGAAACAAAATACTATATATTCTTTTGTGACTAGCCACTCTCACTCAGCATTAGGTCTGTGAGATTTATTCACATTGTTGCTTATAGAAGTGATCTATTCGTTTCAATTTCTGAAAAGCATTCCATTTTGTGAATATATAAAATATATTTTTTAATGTTTATACGTATTTGTTTCTAGTCTTTGGTTGTTATAAATAAATTATAAACATTTTTGTTGGTGCACATATATTTGCATTTCTAATGTGTTCTATTTTATGCTATTTAGGGTCTTATGATTATATTAAGTTTTAGAAGATATCATCAAACTGAAGCATTTGTACCAATATCACTCTTACCAGCAATGTATGAAAGTTCTAGTTCTCTGAAATCTTCATCAGCACTTGGTATTGTCAGTCTGTCGAATTGTAGCTATTCTGTCTGGTGTACAGTAACATTTTGTTTTTCAAGCTTTATTTGAGTATCTCTGTAATATCAAAGTTGGCCATTTGTTATATAGCTGGTCAGGGTTTTTGCCAATTTTTCCATTGGGTTGATTGTATTCGTTAATTTATTTGTAGGAGTTCTTTGCATGTCTGGAAAACTATAACCCTTAGTTGGTTGTAACATGTATCTTCTCCCATTCTTTGGCTTGCCCTTTATACTCTTTTAATGACATGTTTAATGAACAGAAATAATTGATTTCATCAATCTTTTCCTCTATGGTTAGTGCTAACATGTCTCTTTAAGTTCCTTACACTTAGGTCATGAAGATATTCTATTTTGTGGTCTTTCAGAAGTTTTGCTCTTTTACCATTTACATTTTGATCTATAATCACTGGAATTGATTTTTGTGAAATGTAGGGGTCAGGATTCAGATTTTCCCTATTGATACCCAATTGACTCAATACATTTATTAAAGGGAAAAAAGTCTTTTGTTTCTGGATTACCATGATACCTTTGTCATAAATCAAGTATCCATTAATACATGGGTATGTTTCTGGACTCCGGTATGTTTCATTGTTCTACCAGTAAATTCTGGCACCATGCCACCCATTTTTAATTTATGGTAGCTTTAAACAGATGGTGTAGGTAGATTTGGTAGTATAGGTCCTCTAACTCAATATTTTTAAAGATAGTTTTGATTGTTCTTGGGCCTTCACATTTCCATATAAATTTTAGAGTTAATTTGCCAATTTCTATAAAATCACCAGCTGTGATTTTGATTGAAAATTTATTAAATATATATATTTAAGGAGAACTGATATCTTAACAATATTAATTCTTCCTGTTCATGAAAATGGTATATATCATTATGTATTTTGATTTTCTAGCAACAATGCATTACAGTTTCCTATGCAGAGGTCCAACACATTTTTACTAGACTTATTCTATGTGTTTGATATTTTTGATGCTATTATTAAGTAGTATCATGTATTTTAATTTCAGCAAATTGTAAATATTTGCCGCTGTTGTACATGACATGATGATTTTAATGATCACCTTATATCACTGACCAAACGTTACTTCTCAAGGTTCCTTTAAATTTTCTACATAAACAAATACAGGCGTGTTGTCTCCAAGTAGTAAGTTTATTTTTTCCTTCCCAGTATTAACCATATTTATTTGTTTTTGCCTCCTTGCAGTAGATAGAACCTCTTGTACAAAATTGAAAACATATGGTAATATCAGACATTCTTATCTCAATCCCAACCTTTGGGTTTTTTCCCTAGACATTCATATTTAGATTAAGAAAGCTTCCTTTCATTCCTGGTTTGCTAAGGACTTTTTTTTAAATTAAGTAGGCTCCAGCCCCAACATGGAGCCCAATGTGGGACTTGAATTCACCACCCTGAGATCAAGACCTGAGCTGAAATCAAGAGTCAGATGCTTAACTGGTCAAGATTCCTTTTATATATTGATATATACTATTTGCTAATTTTTATTTCTTTTTTGTTTGCTAATTTTTAAAGGATTTTTTCATCTATTTCCATGTAAGGTATTGGCTCATTATGTTTGGAATATAACTGCCAGGTTTTATTATCAGAGTTACCCTAGCCTATTAAGTGAGCTGCAAAATGTTTCCCCTCTTACTATTCTTTGGAAGACTTTGTATAAAATATGTATTCTTTCTTTCTTTTATATTGAGAGGAAGTTTCTGGAGAATGTATCATTGTCTGAAGAGCTTTTTTTTTCTTCTTCTTTAAATATTTTACTAACAAATTTATTCAATTATAGATTCAATTTAAGAGTGTTTCTCTCTTTATGTGTACAATAGCATTTCAAATACCTCTGAGGATTTTAAGCTTAAATTAGCATCTCTTCCCCTAGGTTATTTAAGTATCCCCTTGAGTCTGTAGTCTTTTTGTTTATCTTGTTATTTTTCCTTTGCATGACCAATTGTCTTCAAATACTTGAAAATGTCGGTTATCCGGTGATTTACTGTCTGAGGACCAGATTAATAACATAAGCAGCTGGTTTGGGTGTGCTCAGCCCTTACCAATTTCTACCCTAAAGGAGAAGACTTGCTGTAACATCTGTGTGTGTTATGAGATGACGTCATCTCTAAGAGAGCATAAAGGAAGATGTGCCCCTCCTCCAAATGGCATAATTAGAGGGGTCCTAATAGAGAGAGCTAACTCCTGTTCTGGATGGCCATATTCTGCCCGGAACTTCTGTTTCTTTAAAAAGTATCTCTCTGGCTTTATCCTGGAAATGAGCTCTGTAGCTGTACTCAAGGGATGATGAAGGAGGGTGGGAGAGATTATTCTATAAGCCATTTAGCAAAGAAATAAGCCAGGCCCCTACTTTTTGTCCCTTCTCTCAGTTCTGCTTTCCATATCCCCTGATTTCACTGGCCACTGCATGAACCAACCCCACACTCAGCTACCAACTTCTCCTGAGGTCATTCAAATCACCCTGGGCATGATTCTACTTTCCCGAAACTTGTCAGCATCTTTGTTCCACTGATGATCCCTTCTCCTGTTTTAAGTCCTACCTGTCATTTCAATGTTTTACTTTTGGTTTAGCTTTTTTTAATTTTTATTTTACAAGGGTTTTTGTTTGTTTGTTTGTTTTGAATGGATAGAACCAAAAGATTTATTCAGTCATGGTTCTTGAATTTAAATATTATATTTTTTAAAAATTTTGAATATTGTTTATTACTTATTAATGTTATGTCAATAACATGCAACTAAGGAATTTAAAGTGATAGTGGAGTATGTTCAAGATTATTTTTACAACACCTGAGAGATACAAATACACAAACATACATGTAAGTAGGGAGAAGGGAGAGTGAAGATAAGAGAGAGAAGGTATAAAATTTAGGACAATAACCAAGCAGCTGCCTAAGGAGTTTCCTGGTTTTAATGAAAAAGATTCATAAATATGCAGGAATAATATTTAAAATTTGCCTATGCTATAAATCTTCACATAAATCAGAAATTAACAAACATTTTAAAGGTCCATGTCTGCTAAAAATACTATTTCATCTTCATTTTACTCATACATACCAAATAGATTATACATATCTTGTGTAAGGTTTATCACCAAGTAATGTCCTAATTTATCAATAAAATTACTCATTCTATTAACATGATAACTTCATGCTTATCTTAATTTAAAGGAAGGTAGGTTATTGGTCTTGAAAATAAAAATATACATCTTCAACTTCCCTTTCCCTGTCCCCTAACCCAGTGCCAACCTCACTGGCTAATCTATATGGACCTAAAAAGGTTAACAATAAAACAAGGGACAACCCAGTGCTGAGGACTGATGGGTAAGTGATTTAATTGGCAATGCCCAATTTACTACATAGGAAACCACTCTGGTAAATTATTTTATAAGGCATAAGGAATTCCCATTTATGCCACTTTTTAATTTTCAAAACATGTTTTCTCAATCTGAAAAAGTATATCATTTTCAAGATGTGATGGCTCTTCTCCCTCTGCCTACGCCAGTTCCCTCTCCCATTCTCTGCCCTGCTATGTGCCCCAAGAGGTCTCTTCCCTTGGCACAGCCTCTCCTAGACCCCCTTGCCAGCTGGCTTCCAATTGGCTCAAGCCACTAGGAAGTAATGGCAGGAGATCACAGGATGGGAGGTGAGAAAAGCCAGAGGATTTCTCCCTGCTTCTCTCCCTGGCTTCTGACTGTGTCTGCCTGTCTACAGCTTCCTCTACAATTGCAGCTCTCCATGGACTCCAATGACAACAATCCCTCCCACAGGTGGTAATGTCCTCCCGTGACTGCTAGTCTCCATCCCCAGATTGCTCCTTTAGCCCCGACCACATCTCTGCAATTAGTTTTGTCACCAGAGTCTCTTGTCACCAGGGTGAGCTCTGTTCATGGTTGGAACCCTGACAGATATGCTAGATTTCAGAAATGGTGTAGTTCAGATCCCATAGGAAGTGGTTCTCTCAGATGGTATTTCTACTGAGAGTCACATGGGGCCCTAAATAAATCTCTGCTACCTCACAGTTAGAAATTCTATTAATGTCCCCTGATTGGTGAGGTAGTTTTAGATGACTAGAAAATGTATTTCTTTAAAAAATTACTGTGTTTAACAACTGGCCCTTTGAAATATTTGATACATGTAGTCCAGTGGTTCTTTCCCTCAGCTGGGGAGTTGTTTAATACCAATTGTGGTAGGCAGAATTCTAAGATGGCCCCAAGATTTCCTGCACCACCATCCCCAGTTTACACACTCTGCATAATACCCAGGACTGTGAGTTTGATAGTTTACATTTCTGTGATTAGGTTATACTATATATAGCACAGCTGACTTTAAGAAAGACATCTATCATATGACCTCACTGATATGAGGAATTCTTAATCTCAGGAACAAACTCAGGGTTGCTGGAGTGGTCGGGGGTGGGAGGGATGGGGTGGCTGGATGATGGACATTGGGGAAGATATGTGCTACGGTGAGCGCTGTGAATTGTGTAAGACTGTTGAATCACAGATCTGTACTTCTGAAACAAATAACGCAACATATTTTAAGAAAAAAGAAAAAGAAGAAGATAGCAGGAGAGGAAGAATGAAGGGGAGTAAGTCAGAGGGGGAGACGAACCAGGAGAGATGATGGACTCTGAAAAACAAACTGAGGTTTCTGGAGGGGAGGAGGGTGGGGGGATGGGTTATCCTGGTGATGGGTATTGAGGAGGGCACATTCTGCATGGAGCACTGGGTGTTATGAACAAACAATGAATCATGGAACACTACACCAAAACAAATTATGTAATATATGGTGATTAACATAACAATTAAAAATTTTTTTAAAAAAAGAAAAAAATTAATAGAAAAAAAAAGAAAGGGAGATTATCTAACAGGACAATATCAATCATATTGCAATATAAATGTATTAAATCAATATGTTACACACCTTAAACTTACACAATGTTATATGCCAATTATATATCAATAAAAATTATTTTGAAAAGCTGAAAGAAAGAAAGAAAGAAAGAAAGAAAGAAAGAAAGAAAGAAAGAAAGAATTATTTGAATAGGCGTGACCTAATCACTCAAGCCCTTTAAAGGCATAGAGTCTTGTTCAGCAGGTCACAGAAGAGAAGTCAGAGAGATGCGAAGCATGAAGGGTTTGACGCCAAGGAGGTTCTCTGCTGCTGAGATGGACAGGGCCAGTTGACAAGGAGCTCAGAGTGACCTCCTGAGAGTGATCCCTAGCCAAAAGCTAGGTAGATAACAAGGACCTCAGTCCTATAACCACAAGGAAATGAATTCTGTCAACAACCAGTAAGCTTGGAAGAGAATCAAGAACCAGAGAGATAAATGCAGCCCTGGCCAACAAATTGACTTCACCATGATGAGAATCCAGCCACTATGCACCTGAACTTCTGACCTACTGAAACTATGAGGTAATCAGTTTGTGTTGTTTGAAGCTGCTAAATTCATCTGGCAATTAAGCAGGCAGTGTGTTCAATGTAATAGAAAATTATTACAAGCAATGCCCCAACCTGCAAAACTTGAGGGTTTTTGGTTGATCTGGGTTGGGGTCCAGGCTTGGGCTGTTTTCAATATCTTTTATCCTAGGCAATGCTAATATACAGTCAGGAGTGAAAAATCACTGTTTTTTTTCCCCCCCTTAACTGAACTGGAAATGGCTGAAAAATAAACCCCTAGAATAGTTTCCATCTTTCCAGTTCACCTATTCAACAGATAGTTATTGACTGGGTGCCAGGTGCTTGGATGTGGGGATTTATTTAAAGGTAAACAAAATCAGACACAGTCACTTCCCTCA
Organism: Eumetopias jubatus; assembly: GCF_037043125.1. NCBI lineage: Eukaryota > Metazoa > Chordata > Mammalia > Carnivora > Otariidae > Eumetopias > Eumetopias jubatus. The sequence goes on from NW_028274815.1 coordinate 103,025,976, forward strand.
AGGAGCTCACAGTCAAGAGTAGGAAAGAACACATTTCTTGAACACCGTATGTTTCTCTGCACATAAGGCTATAGTTTCTTTTTACAAAAATTGGCAGAAATAAGCACTTGCTTAATACTTAGATGGTTGCACTACATCTCATATTTCAGGGTGCCCTCTCAATTACTTTAGTTTGAACCACAAAGTCCTGTGTGGGGAAGATAAATTTGCCGGAAATGACCTTGATCAGCATGAGTTTGGTATGCTTACAGAGGTCATTTGATTAATTCAGGAAAAAAAAGTAGGATAAGAATTCAACATACACTGGGTCATCATTCTTGGCATTAAGATTGCAAGTGTTGGCTGTCATAGTAAATAAGTTTTAAAATCACCTAAAAAAAAAGTCTGGAGAAGAAAAAGATTAAACTAATAATGTCACAAAGAAATGTAAAATAACTACTGTGATAAGCGTTTCCAGAGGGAGGTACACAGGCAACAAGGGGATTTGACTTAGGGTTGGGACAGGAGAATGTCAAGGAATGTGTCTCAGAGGAAGTATTCTTAAGGAAGTCAAAGAGGATACCATGTGAAGGGGGACTGAAAGGTGGGCTGACAAACACATTGCTCACATAGTGGTTCTCAGGCTTGGCTGCAAGTTGGAATACCCTGGGAAACCATACCCCAGAAATCCTGATTTAATGCGTCGGAGGTGTGGTCTGGGCATCCCCGGGTCATCCCAGTGTACATCCAAACAGGAACACAAAACCAAAAACAATACGTGTATACTCCTTGTGGCGGGAGGGGACTTCTCTAGGGACTAAAAGAAGACTGGGCAGGAGGAAGTCATGACCCTCCCAAGATTTTCAATAGCCACATTACAGACACACGTGACACAAACGAGCACTATTTGAGTCATTATTCTTCAAACTATTTCTAACATGTTACCTTGTACGGAAAAGTACTCTCTAGGAATTCAATAGAGATTTCACCAAAATTCAAAGGACCGTCCCAGGTTAAAAAGTAAAGGAGCTTGTAGCTCATTTCTACAACCTGCCTACCCACCCCTCCTCTCCCTCCCACCCCCACTACTGAGCCTTGGTCCAGACAGAAACATGTTTCTAAATTCCAACATCATGATTGGAGAGGGGCAAGAGTGCTCTCCTGAAAGAGAGAAAGAAGGTGGCATTTAAGGGCACATGCATTTTTCTTTCTGGCCTGCCCAATTGTGCAGTCAACATTACATTCCAGGTAGCATATAGAGTTCACTAGCATATAGATGACTACTGACAAATTGTCCTCTTAATGGCATTTTGATATCGCTGCATAATTTGCATATAGCATAGGAAATAAACTTGATTTTTTTTAAGATTTTATCTATTTACCTGAGAGAGAGAGCATGTGCACAAGCAGGGGAGGACAGAGGGAGAGGGAGACAGAGAAGCAGACTCCCCACTGAGCAGGGAGCCCAAGGGGGAGCTGCCAATCCCAGGACCCCGAGATCATGACCTGTCCCAAAGGCAGCCACGAAATGACTGAGCCACCCAGGGGTGTCAAACTTGATTGACATGTGATAATAATCTAAAAGTCTTTTTTGGCATAAAAAGAGCTTATACTCTCAAACTGCCAAATGAAACAGGGTTATACAACTTACTTCGGCACTGGCGTCTCTTACTCAGCTTCAGCAAAATTGGCCTAATTGCTATTTCTCTAAAACCCCAGCAAGCTCCTGACTCAGGTCCTGTGCTCTTGGTATCCCCTCTTGAGATGTCATCCCCCTGTGTCCCTGCCATTTACTTCCCCACTTCCCTCAGATTCACCCTCTCAGAGGGTTTCCTTCACCACCCAATTAACAGCACTCCTAGGATCCTCTATACCCCCACCTTGCTTCAATTTTACTTACAGCATTTATTACCCTGTGATGTATTATAAAATTATTTTTTGTCTGTCTCCCCAGCCCTGACCCAGTTTGTAAGCTCCATGAGATCAGCAGTTGTAACTGATTTGGTTGTTAAATTACCTGAAAATCTAGAATAGTGGCTGGTGAATACTTAGTGCTCAATATATACTTTTTAAACTATAATATGACTATCAACAGTAACATAAAACAACCAAAAACTGTTTTCACAAAGAATATACTCTTATGAAAAAAGTTAAGACTCTAAGAGAAATGGACACATGAAGGAAAACTATATTTCATAGCTATTTTCTGGATAGTTGGTTATTAAATTTTACAGAATGTCAACCTTCATTGAAAATTGCTCTTTTATAGGTAGGGCCACTTGAATAAAAATTAATTACTTTAAATTACTCTCTCCCTCTGCCCTTCTCAAATAAATAAATAATATCTTTAAAAAAGAAAAGAAATCTCTGTGGAATGCACAATGATATATAAATCAAAAAAAGTTATATAGCCAAACTGTGGAAGGAGCCGAGATTCCCTTCAGCAGACGAATGGATAAAGAAGACGTGGTCCAAAAAAAAAAAAAAAAAGATGTGGTCCATATATACAAAGAATATTACTCAGCCATCAGAAAGGATGAAGACTCAACATTTGCATCAACATGGATGGAACTGGAGGAGATTACGCTAAGTGAAGAAAGTCAAGCAGAGAAAGACAATTACCATATGGTTTCACTTATTTGTGGAACATAAGGAATAGTATGGAGGACATTAGGAGAAGGAAGGGAAAAATGAAGGGGGGAGAGATGAACCATGAGAGACTATGGACTCTGAGAAACAAACTGAGGGTTTTAGAGGAGAGGGGGTGGGAGGATGGGTTCGCCTGAGGTGGGGTATTAAGGAGGGCACGTATTGCATGGAGCACTGGGTGTTATATGCAAACACTGAATCATGGAACACTACATCAAAAACTAATGATGTACTGTATGGTGACTAACATAATAAAGTAAAAAAAAAAGTTACATAATTTTTTAAATCAAAAAGCAATCTACAAGACATAAAGATGTTGAAAGTGTGGAAAATAAAGTGTGAATAAATATATTTTCAGTTCTATTCTTAGTTCTTTACTTCCCAATTTTGTTTAGTATTGTACTAAGATATCTAGCATAATAATAAATAAATTTCCTTACAGTAAGAACTGAAATCCCTGCTTTAGATACCCCCATTTCTCATAATAGTCTCATGGAAACCTCCCATAAGCATTTCTCATTGAGAGTAGAGTAATCCCATGTGACCCCTATTTTATTGATGTGGGCATTGCTTAGATGCAATTAACTGTTCATTATTTCAAAAGAAGTTATGACAATGTTTTTCAAAGCTGGGTGTACACTAGAATCAACTGGAGGGCTAGTTAAAACAGATTGCTGAGCTCCACCCCGAGTATCTTGATTCAAAGATCTAGAGCAGGGCCCAAGAATGTGCATTTCTCTCAAGCTCCCAGGTGATGCTGATACTCCTGATTCATGAACCATCCTTGGAATAACACTGGTCAGTGGGTCCTGAGGGTTCCATTTCCTTTCTCTTATTCCTACATTTCAGAACCACCTCATGAAGTGGGCCCGCCAAAGAAAGAGTGAGTTAAGCATACACACATAATTGCATGTGAAAAGTGTGTGTGTTCTTTGTTTTAATTTTCATAAATAATATTCTCTGTATGTCCTTCCTTGACTTGCTTTATTTATTTATTTATTTATTTATTTATTTATTTATTTATTTAATTATGAGAGAGATTGAGAGAGAGCATGGAGAAGAGCAGAGGGAGAGGGACAAGAAGACTCTGTGCTGAGTGCAGAGCCTGATATGGGTGGGGCTCAGTCTCAGGACCCTGAGATCATGACCTGAACTGAAACCAAGAGTGAGACACTCAACCATCTGAGCCACTCATTTCCCCCTCAACTTGCTTTCTTTTACTTAATATTTGGTTTTGAGGATTCACGTCATGTGCTAGCTAAATAACTAGTTTACTCATTTTCACATTGTCATGGTATCTCTTGCATGACTCTATCAAAACTTTAACTCTGGGGCACCTGGGTGGCTCAATCATTAAGCATCTGCCTTCTGCTCAGGTCATGATCCCAGAGTCCTAGGATCAAGCCCCGTATGGGGCTTCCTGCTCAGCAGGGTGCCTGCTTCTCCCTCTTTCCCTTCTCCCCTGCTCTTGCACACACGTGAGCGCTCTCTCTCGCAAATAAATAAATAAAATCTTAAAAAAAAAAAAAAACTTTACCTCTCCTCTTGGTGGCCATTTAGGGTCTCTCCAATTTTTTTTTATAATTATAAACACTACCATAATCAATACACCTATATATGTCTTCTTATACAAATGGGTCAGAGATTTTATGAATGGAATCGTTAGGTCATAGGATATGTGAATCTTCCATGCCACTTAATGAGTCAGATAGATTGTGTGAATGGTGTCAGTTAATGGAAACACTGTGGACTGTTTCCTATAACAGTGTAACCCTGAGCTTGGGTATATGATTTCTTTGGCCAAATGGATAGTAGCAAATATGAAGCAACCAGAGGTTTGAAAAGTGATTATGTGTTTCTGGTTGCATCCTTGCATGATTAAACATGCTCACACTTGCTTTTCTAAGACTGCCAGGAGAATGTACCTAGCCTGCTGGAGGAATGTAACAGACATATATATTAAGGAAAAATGAAGAAGAGTCTAGGCATCTCATTGGCCCTCTTAGACTGGCCTTAAACCAAAAATCAACAATGTGACTTGTCTAAACTTGTTTGACTTGTCTAGCTGACCTACAGCTGACCACAGATGCATTAGCAGACCCACCAACAGCAATAAATGGTTGTTGTTTTAAGACATTAAGCTCTGGAGTGGTTTCACACACAGTATTATTGTTGTATGACATAACTGATATACTAGATATTGCTAAATATTTTCCCAAAGTAGTTGAACCAATTTTCATTCCCATCAATGATGGTTTCCCACATCCTCCTAACACTTCATATTATAATATTTAAATGCTTTTGCCAATAAGACAGTTGTGAAACTGTACCTTGCTAAAAGTTTTATTTTTAGCCCCATAATTACTAGTATGAGCATATTTTCACATGCTTTTTGGCCAACCATTCCTTTGCATTTTGTACTTTTCTTTGCCTCAGCATGAATTAATGAGAGTTAAAACCATTCTAAGATCTTTAAAAATGAAACTTTCTGAGAAAAATAAAACTTGACTAAGTTGGGATGAAGCCAAAAATTAATTAATTAATTAATTAATTAATTAATTAAAATGCCAGTGCCCCCCTCAAAATTAGACTTTCTGATAAAAGAATGGGAATATGATCAATGGGAATCATTCTCCCAAACACCCATTGGATCATCAATTATTCTGACTAGTAGTAATAGGGTGTGTGTGTGTGTGTATGTGTTTGTAAGACAGATGTTATTATGATATCCAACTTAAGTGTAGGGTAACATTGCTAGATTTGCCATAAACAATGCTAACAACAATTGCATGAATTTGCAATTTGGCATTGCATGAATTTGGGCCACCAAAGCAGTGCTGACTTGCTCAACTTGGGTGACTCTCACTCACACCAGACATAGGACAAGATCAGGGCTCCTGGCTACCAACAATCAACAGCTACCTTTGGGCTTGATCAGTGCTCACCCATTTGCATTCCAATCATGGGACTTCCGGTGGTCGACAGCACCTGAAGGCAATGGGTGTGGCAGAGTCATCTTTTACCCTATGAGCTCCCTGCACTGGTCCCCAAGATAGTCCCACCACCCCCTCTTCATGCCTTGTGTCAGGAAGTTCTCTGAAGTTGGCCCTGCCTATCTCCTCCAAAGGGTTTGGTGACCATTAGCCCCCAGTGCCAATGGACTCTTCAATCTATGTGGTGCAGTGGTCTTTCCTAAATAAATCTTAAACCATGTCTCATAAGGGATGAATATTCCTTGCTCTTATGGGATTGTTCCACTTGTTCCTCCCCCCTTCTCTCAATCATATCTCTTTCTATTTCCAATTTTGACAAATATTTATTAGGTGTCGACATGTGCCAAGACTGCAGTGTAGAGACTAACCATAGCTGCTACTCTCTTGCCTAGCACAGAAGAAAGGCATTTAAAAAGTAATTACAGTTCTCCTGGGGATTACATTAGCCATCTATTATTAGCCCATACCTGAAGCAACAGCTATAGTTCAATGCTTTGCATTGAGTGCCTTGGAACTTAAAGTACAACCCATATATTTAACCTGCTATTTTTAAGGTTAAGATTGATTCTCGTCCTTAGTCCATGGCCAGAGCCACATTTTCTCATTCTCATTCTCTCCATAGTAAAGAAGAACACACACACACATAAAAAAAGAATAAATTTAATTATGAATCTGAACATAGTGTCACATTCATTTCAATCTTGTGGAAAACCTGGTTAAACCTCCCAGAGGATCGCTCTCCGTGTCACAACATCATCTTCCTTGTGACAGATTTCACATTTCTTTTATATCATGGGGTAATGACTAGATTGCTGCTCAGGGAAATGGTATTTGGCTAAAAGAAAAAAAATATCGGTGCAGGGGGAGAGATTTGTGCAGTCTGAATGCCTAGGCCAATTTCTGATCTGAAGAATAGAATACAAATTATGTAATGAATCAATATATTCCCCCACACCACAGTGGAAAAGAAAAGGGGCTGGGGCTAATCCCAAATAAGATACATTGCAGAAAAGAATATGACACCAGCTCATGGAAATTTTCTACTCTATGTGTCCCATGCAAAAAAAGAAAAAGGGGAAAGTGCCTTTTATGCCAAACATATATCAGATAATGACATATAATGAAATGCACACATCTTCTGGGGAAAAAGAGAAGCTATTATATTCCATTGAGAGGCATAATGTATCAAAGAACTAAAAGGCTCCCTTCAATGCCATAATTTTCTCCAAAAATTTTCTGGAATCATTTCACCACTTTAAAATATACCCATTAAGACTAATCCTATCTACAATAATTTGGAAGACTATAGATTGAACTTTAATAACAATCCTTCATATATACTCACTTGCATACGGATAGGGAGGAAATGACAGCAAATTCTGCGTGCCATAATGCGTACTGCCAAAACTTCAGAATAGTTCCACATTTCTCTACAGATGCTTCATGATAGGTTTTTTTTTTCATCCATCCATCCATTCGTTACTATTCAACAAATATACATTAAATACCTACTGTGTCCCAAGCATTTTTCCATGATTAAAAATAAAATGATGAAAAGAAAGACAAAATCTCAGGTTTCCTGGTGTTTATATTGGGCAGAGAGATGAAACAAGTAAATTCAGGGAGGAATAAGTATACCAAAGAAAATAATGGAAGGCAACAAGATAGAGAAAGTTGGGAGGAGATGGGACCTACATTAGAATGGTTGAAGAAGGCCTTTTTAAGGGGTACAAAGACATGAAGGATGGAGGGAGCAGCCATGTGGAGATATGAGGAAAGAGTGTCACACATAGACATAGAAGCCACAGATGGCTGTGAAAGGTTCATGAAGCTATCCTGCGTCCATGACCTTATCTCTGTAGTGCACACTACTGGTAATATGCCCAGATGCCCAAGACCAGCTTCCTGTATTCTTTACTTCTAACATTGTGTACCCGCAGCTTCATTCAGAAGTCTTCTCTTGGGCCACTTTTGCGCCACTTGAAGCAAAATATCAGATGTTTGTGTCTTCTGAGAGGAGCTGAAGAAAGATACAGACATGAAGGCTTAGCTCTGTGACCCTGAGTGGGGGGTGGGGAGTCTCTGCAGTGTAATCTGCATTCCTGAGATCCCCATGGGATCAGGCTGAGGCTGAACCTTTGCCTTAAGTCATATCTTTGTTCAGCTCCCTCTTCTTCCTTGACCTGCTTCTTCTGTACCCTTATTGGTTTCTCCTGGGAACACATTTTAAATGAATCACCTTCATTCAAATCCTCATTGGAGGATCTGCTTCATCCTCCATACTGACATGAATGACTGAAAATATGTCATGGTGCTTGTTATGAATTATCCTGGTATTTCTGAGAATTGTGGAGTTTGGGGAAGAAACCTTGTTGATGATGATGATGATAGGTTCTGGTTCCAGCTTTTCTAGCATGTAATTATGTGGCCCTAGACAAAGTCACAACTTGGGACTTCAGTTCTTCATCTGTAAAATGGGGGGGGTTGGAGGGGTTGGCGACCTCCAGGGAAATTTTCCAAATATAAATAATATGCTACAGGTATACATGGATGGGGATGACCTACTGATACACAGTCACATATGCTGCATGTATCTAGAGAGGCATTGGTGGTACACCCAATGGGATATGGAGAGATCAGTGAGTGATTTTTCCAGTAAGTCAGTAAGTGGTCTTTACTTGATTTACTGCTGTGAGAGATAATGAAGAGCAGTTGGTTAAGGCCAAGAGCAATGATCAAGAGAGGTCTGCTGGGAGTCAGGAGGGTTTTGGTGTAATTGTGCTTTTACCTTAGACCTAAGATTGAAAGATGGGCAACCTTATCAATGAAGGGAAATAAAAAGGATCCAAATGAGAACACACTTAAGAAATGTCTGTTCTCTTGGTGGGAAAAGCAGAAGCTGATAAGAACCATGACAAAAGCTGCCAAATCATGGCATGTCCACTAATTCCTGTTCCATCGTAGCTAGAAAGTAATTTCCAAAGCTTAAGAAAAAAAAGATAAAAATGGAGAACAAGCAAAAAGAAGCTCAACTTTACATTATGCAAAGGAAATAACTATATAACAGGTGTTCAGAATGTATTATTTAACAGTACCTTAACAACAATTGCAGTAGAAAAAAATAGATCTAAAATTAGCTGTGTGGTATCAGTGACATTACTGAGTTGCAGGTTTCCTAGTCTGTAAAATGGAGAAAATACCTGAATTTCGAAGGGGCATCATGAGGTTATAGAGCAGAGAAATAGTTGGCATGGGAGGCACCACAGTCTATCAAGCACCCCATCCAGTGCTCACTGAGCTCTTTCATCCCCTGCTATACTTTCTCTGTTCTTCCCATGACTGACTCCGTCCTTACTGCTCCATGGTGGCCCCCACCCCCTTGATAAAATACTAATTATTGACATGTTTCTCTAGTTTACCCTTTGTACATTTCCTCAGCACACAGATTCTGGCCTTCACTTCTAACTCAACACATGGTAATCATGGATATGAGAGATCCCACACTCGACCACTCTGTGGTCTCAGGACCCCATTAGCCACATATATCAACATTAAAGAGGGATACCTGACATCAGTCCCCCCACGCCTGCCTTTACTTCACTTCTGGTGAAAATCACAACACTCTTAACTTATCCTGTGTTTCCTGCAAGCTTTCCATACAATTTGATCATTGAAGGGGGAAAGAAAAAAATCACATCTTTATATCCCCAGGCATTTTGTGTCCTTAGCTAAAATTAGTACAGTTACAGCTATGCTATTTTAGGAAATTCGGGACATCCCTCACTCTTCAGACCTACCAGCTTAACCAGTTGAGTAGCATTATGCAATATGAAGTATGCAGGTTAGGCACCACCAGGCTGTTCTTTCTACCCCGGTTTACCAACATAGTTAGCAAGAATGTGAGCCAGTGGGTACAAGAGCCACCAGAATGGACACATGTAATATGGAGGGAAGATGTAAGTGGAAGAGTGAAACTCCCGGGAAGATAATATTTTAGGCCAGTTTCCTTAGAAGCAGAATGCAAGATGGGGATTCTTGACAAGTGACGGAGTGTTCTCAGGAGAAAACTGTCAGGGAGTGAGGAAAGCAGGGTAGTTCAGAGAGAGAAGGTAAGCAAATATATAGTTTCAGGTGAAGTCTAGTCTCCGTTTGATTGCACAGGGAGTTTTAAGATGTGAATGACACCGGGAGCAATCTGTCATTGTCTGAAGGCTGCCTCAAAAGAAGGGCACGACCTAGACACATATCAAGATGGTGCAGCTCCTGGAAGCCTATGGCAATTCTCTCAGGAAAAGAGGGCAGCTGTGAGCCAGAAATAACCAATATTCACAGCAGCTGGGAGAAGGGGCCCCATTCTGGTTAAGGGGTTTGTGTGGATACCAATCCTAGTGGCAAAAATGACAGAGACATCAGAGCAATGTGAAAAAAAAAAAAAAAAACTTTTAAAAAAAGACTATGGAATCCTTAAATTCAGGGATTGTATCTTTTACATGGGTTAAAATCTCCAGCACTCATATCAGTCCATAGGTGAAACAGATACTCAATGTTAGGTAATCAATGATTAAAACTAAACCATAATTTATTTGGGATAGAATGAACTGGAAGAGGAAATAGTTCACCTCTGAGGGGGATATCTGAGTTAATAGAACATGGAGCTTATTTCAAGAAAAATGGAAAGTTGTGCCTAATCAAGTTTTAAGATTCTGTCTTATTTAACCTCTGTGTCCTTCAGCAGCAGATAAATTGTGTGGTGAGGAAGAAAAGTATAGGACTTGGTATCAAAAAGGAGGGGAGTTCTAATCACAGCTTGGTCACTGACTAATTTGTGTGTCTATAGATTAGCGTCAGATAAACAGTTTCAGGTAATTCAGTTTCAACATGGAAATTGTAATACTTGAGATGCCTCACCCATGGGGTTTTTCCAAGGCTCAAGTGAATTAATGCACTGGGAAGGAAATGCACTGTGTCTTTTCAATGCAAGTGATGGACCTCCAAATCCATGCAGCCAGGGCAAAAAGTGATGTATTGTGTAGGATCTGGGTTCAGCTGGCCATATGGGCTGGCGTGCCAGGTCCCTCTTACCATCTCTCATGTCTCTTTCTAGCCCAATATCAACTTCATTTCATGGGCTGGGCTGCCTTTCTCATGAGATTGACACATGACAGTGAACAGCTTTAAACTTTATCACATGAGAGGGAGGAATCTTCTTCTTCTGGTTCTTAGTTAAAAAAATAAATAAATAAATGCTGACTAGAACTCTCCTTATTGTGCTGATTGTAAACCTATGACATGTGAAATCAGGGAAGAAATAGTTTCCCAAAATGAGGAAACTGGTCCCAGGAGAAAAGATTTGCAGGGGAGACAAAAGATGACTATCCACTGGGATGCTAGAGGTGCTGTCAGAACATAGAAGTGTCTTTTTTAACATATTGTGTCCTTGAGCACATCAATAAATCTATCTGAACATCTTCTTCATCTACAAAATGGGAATACTAAAATATATTTCACCAGGATGTTTGAGGATGAAAACAGATAATTTATGGGTGAGGATGCTTTGAAAAATGTAATGTGCTTTCAAAAATTATAATAAGGTGTTATTATGAATTATTGTGCATTAAATACACAGCACTTCCCGGGCATATATGCATTTTGGATTAGTTTTTTAAATGAGAAAAAGAGAGAGAGAGAAAATGTTTTAATGCCTACCTTCTCCAAGTTTGCAGCTGCATCCCCCATGCTGTAAGAAAATAGACAAGTACTCTCAGGAAAGAGCCTTAGCTGAAGGTGGCACTACCTTCAGTCAGTTCTCCCTTCAGAATAGTTGCTCACTGTAGGGAGTGACTCAGGGTACTGTTTAGAGAGGTGTCAGTTCTGCAGGGATTTCTCCTTTCATTCTGAGAAATCGAAAGTGATCCCAGCATAAAGCATTTGCAGCTGTGTTGGGAAATGAGCTAGTCACGCCTCGGCAATTTATGGCCAATTTTCCATTAATAAGAGAGAATGGAGTGTGGTTCAATCACTTTACAATCCAAACACTTGTTCTTAAGAATGGGGGAGACAGAATACAATGGTTTTGTTCTGTTTCTGAAAGAGCATTAATTCAATATTGTGTATCTTTGAAGAAAAACATTTAGATGGCTTTAAGTGATGGGAAGGTAAGCTTTACAGGAAAATACTTATAAAGACATGCATTAGAAATACCACCTAGAGTCCACCTGTGAGAGAAGGACCTGAGGCCATGATCATAGTCCAAGTAAGAGGAAGGGTGGGGAGGAAAAGACAGAGAGTTGGAAGTGGGATTGGAAGTTTCAGGGCATAAATCCAAGACTGGGGTCTCAGCTAAGTGATGGATTTCTACAGTCAGGGGCCCAGAACCACAGATACATTGAAGGCTAGGTGAAGCAGAGCTAAGAATCAGGGTGGGAAACAGAAATTGGGACACAGATGATGTTGAAGGCCCAGGATAGCCAGTTTGTAACATTCAAGGCAAACAGAATGAAAGAGATGAATCTGGGGAGGCAACTTGTGATAAGACACCAGTCAACTCTTGCCGCAGCTTGAAGCTTGTAACATATCCCCCAAGACATGTCTTCCCAAGGTTTGCAACAAGGAAAGCAAAACGTTGGTTTCAAGAAAGCACCCCGTGTGTAGAAAATGAAGATGTAAATTGCTTACAAGTCTGAAGAGGGAGAGACCAAAAGTTTCCCAGAATCGCAGGTTTCTTCTGTGGCTTCCATTCAATCCACTTGCCAGGTCCATTCTCTCAGTTCTCTCTACACAGTATATTGCCAGGTGCTTCTTTTTACGTAGGTTCCTTCAAAAGAAGACCTAGAGTTGAGAATTTGGGTGTAAATTTGGGAGGTGATACGGGGAAGACCCCTGAAGGAACGGGGAAAGGGAAGCCAGTAGGAGAGAAAGCCAATAAAGGGGATATCAATGAGCAGGTGGCCTCCATGGGCCCCTGGGGGCACTGAGTAGAATCTGTCTCAGAACCATAGCTGAAGCACAAGGAAGCCAGAGTGTTCATCCATCAACTCCTATCCCTCATGAATCGCATTCATTGAGTGTGGCTCCTTGGGAGGCTAGCTGTCCAGCACTTTCAGACTCTCCTTAGTCACTAGAGGGAGGAAGGCCCTAAAGCTGCTGGAGACATCCAAGGCGGGTCAAGGCGCCAAGGGAGGGGCACAGCCAGCACCTGCCACAGAACCTCAAACATCCACACCCCTCACTCAAAGGCTTCTCTCTACTAAACCGTTGCACTACTCTGACTTGGAAACTTACCAGTGCTTTCCAAGACTCAGCTAAGTTTATTACCAAATATGTTAGAGTTCAAATAGTGATTGTTTTATGTAAGCAAATTAATTTTATGTAAATTAAGTGTATGGAATCCATGAAATATGAGTGCACAAGAAGAGATGCTTTCATGAAAAATAAGTTGAGTTCTTCAGAATAGTTTGATGCAAGCAAGCCAGTAAAAATGTTTAGAAACTGTTGAATTAGGTGTGTCTGAGAACACTGAGGAGGGCTCAGGGAGAGATTGTAACAATTGAGGGAGATTATTCAATCAGATGGCTTGGCAAGTCACTTTAATTCTTGCCTCAATGTAAAGAAACTGAAGTTGAGGATCTTAAGGGATGCATTAAGAGTGTGATTTACGAAGAGAGACCACACTCCACGCCAATTAAGAGAAAAGACCTTAGCTTTACATCAAAGATTGGCAAATGAATGCCAATTTATATGTTTTAAGCTAAAATAAAAATGTTTAAGGCATGTATGAATCACTTTTTATGACCCCCTGCTTTCCGTGATTTTTTTTTTTCAATTACTCAACTAATTGCTAACTTTGAGTGTGCTGCATGAGAGGTGCCTCGACACCACTCCCAGGAAAATGCTCCAAGACCATGGCTGGATCCCTCATACACAGTCAGCTGCCAAGAGTGTTTTATTTTAAGCATCCCACAAAAATTGAAGAATAAGGGAACAAGGGCTTCCTTGGAGGAACGGAAGGGTAAGGGTCAAAAAGGTTAAGATTTCACGCTGGGAGCTGCTCAGTCCAATCACAAAGAATCACAGGAGAGCAAAGCTAATGAAATAAGCAAAGACAGGAAGGTGAAACCCGGGGCTTCACGGCTGCACCCACACACAGCAGCAAGCTTTGCAAAGTTACCTGGGACACGGCAGTCAGTTTTGAGGATAAAGGGAAGACCCGACAAATCAACTTTTAACTAATTTCCAGAACAACAAAGGCATCAAATTCTTAAAGCCAGAAGATGGAGATGCTCAGACTCTGGAGACTGTCTTCAGTCCCCTCCTCTTCTGATCATTTAACACCAAAATCGTTTATTTCCTGCTTTGGCTACCTGGACACTTGTCACTTTAGAGAAACTCATTATGTGGCTCTTCCAGGTGGCAAGATTGAGAGTCACTGAGGTTTGCTATGAGGTTTTGTGGCTCAGAACAAGTACCCTGGCTTACTAGAGATACGTTCTTAGTATCCTGGAAATGTTCTAGCAACATCAGAATAAACGTAATGGGTTTGCTTTTCATAATGACTCAAATGTTCATGACAACAAGGTAACCACAGTGTGACCTCTCTTCTCCCCTCGGCCCTAGGGAGCTTTCACTGATAATGGGTCTGCAATCAGAGGACAGACCAGATGAGCTTACGTCTGTTTAGGGGGAGGATCCTGGAGTCCAGTGTGGTGGGCAAAATGACGGCCTCTCAAAGATGTGCACGCCCAAATATCCAGAACTCGTGAACATGTTATGTCACTTGACAGGCGAGAAGTAAGGTTGCAGACGAAATTAAGGTTGCTTATTAACTGACCTTAAACTAAGATTAGCCTGAATTATCTAGATGGGCCTTATGTAGTGACAAGGGAGGCAGAAGTCTAAGAGAGCATTTCAGTGTGAGAAAGCCTCACCAACAACTCCTGGCTTTGAAGCTAGAAGGGGATATGAGGAATGCAGGGGGGCCTCTAGAAGCTGGAAAAAAGCAAGGAAATACATTCTACCCTAGAGACTCTAGAAAGAAACCCAGCCCTGCCAACACATTGGTTTTAGTCCAGTGAGACCCACCTGAGACTTCTGACTCCCAGACTGTGAGACAATAAATCTGAGTTGGTTTAAGCCACTCAGTTTGTTATAATTTGGCGCAGTGACAATAGCAAACTAATATATCTAGATACCTGCTACTTGGTCTCAAAGAAGGTGTAGGGGCTCTGGGTAGGCACATTCCTCGGCCCTGCAGACTCAGTGTCCTTGGGAGGAAAGTGTGGTTAGAGATGAGCTGGAGGGGGACCTCCAGACGGCAAGGGTCTGAACTCCTGGGTCAAAAGGAGGTAGGTGCTGCAAGAAAATGCTAAAAGGAAAGAAGAAAGCCTTACTGGGCCATGAAAATGGGAAGGCCTGAGTCTGCCAGGCAAATTGGAGGTGTCAGGTAAGCCAGTTTACTGGAAGGGGTCAAGCCCTCATGCTCTATCCCCTTTCAGACTGGCGTTTGGCTTCTGGGTTAGAAAGGGCCATATTCTGCTTTGCGTAAGAGAAGGACAGTGAAGAAGGGGGATTCTGAGAGGGAGAGAGGAGGACAGAACTGGGGGAGTGGAGCAAGAAGGAACTGGGCCAAGGAAACGGTGGGAAGACCACTCCCTACAATCTCCAAAACCCAATTAAATTATACTCACTAAATACTTTGCATGGATAGATTTCTTATGGAAACTGGCCAAGCAATGGAGCTTTGTGCCTGTAACAACATTGGTGATAATGGATGCCAGAGCATATCTCGCAAAGCCCCTCATCCTCCCAGCTTTCAATATTGTCAGCTACTATTGGTGCAGAACTGAGCTCCTCCCTGAGAAAGTCCTCACCAAGGTCAATGTCCCATCCAGAGACAGCCTGCATGCAATGAATGCCATATCAGAGTACGAAGGCCCAAATGCATGCCCCAACTTGAGACACAGGGCTACCCCAGCTTAGGTCAGATGAGTCCTCTGTGACAAGTGAATCACAGCCCAGATTCTCCCCAGGTCCAATCTGCCTCTTTCACTCTCCCACATAGGATCCCAAGAGAACTCCCCAAAAGAATTCCTGCATGGAAATCTGAGTCTCAGAGTCAACTGCCTTCAGAAATGGATCTACAATGGGGGTGAAAAAGATAACAAAATGACCTCACAGGCCATGGAATTAGAAGAAAGTTGGGGGAGAATGGCCTTCCATTAGAGAGAAGTCTGGATTGCAAGAGACAGTGGAATTGCAGTGAATTAGATCCTTGAGGGTCAGAACACCTTCCAGATTGTCACAGCCACAAATGCTCTGTAAACTCATGTGTGGCCCACCCCCGCTGGAAAGGGCATAAGGGAATCTTTATCCTCAGGTCACACAATCATTTCCAGGGCCTCTACATTTCCGTGTGCTTGACTAATAGGTTGACTTTTAGGTTTTAAATAAAAGCAAAATGGCTAGAAACTGGAAGGAAGTGCAAGATATGAATAAAGAAGTTGAAGAGTGACCACGTATTGGCAATTTGTCTGTAATGTCTGCATTCATTCAGAACTTAAAACCCTACACAAATGTCTCAGGCCAGGTTGCCTGGATAAACTGTCTAATTTGGTTTGGCATTTGTGAAGAATGAAGAAAAGCTTTAACAATTTAGATTCCTTGATCCATTCATTGCAACAGCAGAAATGGCAAAATAGCACTAAAGTCTAAACTTGAGGGAGACCATCAGTTTATTTTTGAAGGGCATGATCAGACCATTATTTATAATTCTCAACTTTGGAAATCAAAAATTTCATTGATCACAGCAAAACATGGGAATTTTTTGCAAATTCTGAGACATCCCTATGACAGAGTTGTGCCTCCAATGAGAAATCCCTTGTTGTTTTTTATTTGTTTTATCTTAAGCAGGATCCACACCCAGCATGGAACCCAATGTGGGGCTCAAACTCACGACACCAAGATCAAGACTCGAGCCAAAATCAAGAGTCGGATGCCCAACTGACTGAGCCACCCAGGTGCCCCAAGAAATCCTGTTTTTAAAGAGGTTGGAACGGTGTGAGGAAACACCTAGAGTATTAAGCAAAAACAAGAATAAAATTGTTTATAGAGTCTGGTCTTTACCATGTAAAAATATATGAATATGAATTATTAGGTGTTTTTTTTCTAGTGGGAGAACTAAAAGCATACAAATGACTCTTAAAAAGGCAGCCTCTTTTTACAATAAATGTTAACATTTTTAAGTGATTTTAAAGGCCAATGTCTAATATCCGTCAATCCCCTGGAAGAACATTGTTCATGTTTTAAATAGTTCAGTTGCAAGATATGAATCAATACATGAGGAGCTATTTAACATTGCTGTTTTCCTCCCAATGGTGCCCTAATAGAGGCATCAAGAGTGCAGCAGTTATCATAAACACAAATTGAGACTCTTGAGTGGCTACATCTCCCTCTGGAAAAACTGCAGAATCGGATACATGCAATATAGCCAACCTAGAGACAGAACGACTAGTCTACAGTTGAGAGCAATGGTTTGCCGTTTCTGGTCCCTGGACCAGCAGTGTCCACATCACCTGGGAATTTGTTAACTTGTTAAAAATGCAGACTCTCAGTCCCTCCCCAGCTCTAGTGAATCAGAAACTCTGGGGCAGGACACAGAAATCTTTTATAAGCCCTCTGGGGGAATATACTACAGGCTAATGTTAGAGAATCACGATCTTTTCTTGAAATTCATGAACTGGGGGGCAGACGGGGGGAATGCAGATGGGACCTCATGCCACCTCCATTTTTCAAGGGCATTGATCTAAAGCTCTCATTAGATTCTTAGAAGAATTTGTGATCCAGAAAAAGAAAATATATATATATATATAGATAGATTCTTAGAGAAATTGTGATCCAGAAAAAGAAAATATATATATCTATATAGATATATATTTATATCTTTATATTTATTTATATATATATAAATATATATATATATTTATATATATTTATATGCATATAAATATAGATATCTATATATATCTTATAGGTATATATATAGGTATATATAGATGTCACAGGTACAACAATAGCAACAGGAACAACAACAAGGACATAACTATTCTAAGCAATTAGGAACCTCTCTGTCTCAACGTCCCCAGTGACTCTACGTGGCTAACGTGACAGATTTGGATGCCTGACTGTAACAGCCTGTGGTAACTGATTGCATTAAAGTCCCCAATTCTTGGTCTCCCAGCACCCTGCAAATGGACAACCTGTACAAGAGTGGTCTCTGCTTTTTTGGTCTGCCCAGTATTCTTTCCCCGCCCAAGGGAGACCACCTCACAGTTTGGGGGATAGGCTCACCCTTCATTCCATGTGACACTAGGGAAGCTGTTCATCACTGTTCCCCACATCCGTGGCCACAGGATTTCCAAAAGCAGCAGTCCATCAGTCTGGTCAAAATGATTGGCCAAGAGATTTTCACTTGACCCAAAATGGGCCAAGGGAGTCCCTTCCCAGGATTTTATCTGCACATATTTAGAGACGTGTCCCCTCTTCCCTGAAGTTACTAAGCTGAATGGACAGGAGCCTATGCCTGGGTGTAATACACCCACACACAGAAGAAACCATATGTATTAGGAGAATGAGCCCAGTAAGAATCACAAGAGAGACAGAGAGAGCTAGTAGACTCATTCACATCCTGGGCTAGAAAGAAGGAGAGAGAGAAGGTGAGGGAGTCCTTTTTTTTTTATTATTATTTAACTTTATCTAGTTTAATTTTGTTGTTCTGTGAGTTGGCAAGTGTAGTCAGTTGTCCGTCCACCATCACCATCAGGACATGGGATAGTTCATCACCCAGTGTCTGTCTGCAGTCACCCTTCATTCCACATCCTGGCAGCCATGGATGTTTTATTTGTCACTACAGTTTTCCCTTTGCAAACCTGTCATATAAATGGAATCATACACTATGTGGTATCTGGGGTCTTATTTCCTCTGCTTAGTACAATGCATGTGAGATTTTCCAGTCAAGTATGCATACAAATACCAATGCTACTTTTAATCAGCAGTCTGTTCCTTTCTATTGCTGAGTAGTATTCCATTGCATGGATAAACCTTTCCCCTGTTGAGGAACATTTGTTTCCAGTTTGGGGCAATTACGAAAAAGCTTCTAAAAATATCTACATACACAGGTTTTCATCCAATTTGGGTAAATATTTAGGAGTAGCATTTCTTGTTCATATGGTAAAGATATATTTAACTGTATGAGAAACAGTAAAGCTGTTTTCCAAAGTGGTTGTCCCATTTTGCATCTCTCCCTGCAGGGCACAAGAATCTCTGTTGGTCTCTCCAGAAGTTCCTAAGGCCAGTCCCTCTCCTTGATCTCCTAATTGAGTGATCGAATTCCTAACTTGCATTCAGTTTCTATCACTTCCAGCCACAAAGTCTTGACTAACATAAGAAGTTTCTAATTAGGGCGCCTGGGTGGCTCAGTTGGTTAAGCGACTGCCTTTGGCTAAGGTCATGATCCTGGAGTCCCGGGATCGAGTCCCACATCGGGCTCCCTGCTCAGCGGGGAGTCTGCTTCTCCCTCTGACCCTTCCCCCTCTCATGCTCTCTCTCTCTCATTCTCTCTCTCTCTCAAAAAATAAATAAAATCTTTAAAAAAAAAAAGAAGTTTCTAATTAGTATGGCCAGCCCCTCCCATGGATAATTTATTTTTTCTCTGCATTCACCCTGTCACTCCTAGGGACACTTGTTGAATATCTACATGAAAAATACATTCGAGGGGGTGCCTGGGTGGCTCAGTCATTAAGCGTCTGCCTTCAGCTCAGGTCCTGGGATGGAGCCCCACATCAGGCTCCCTGCTCCACAGGAGGCCTGCTTCTCCCTCTCTCACTCCCCTTGCTTGTGTTTTTTCTCTCACTCTGTCTCTCTCTGTCAAATAAATAAATAAAATCTTTAAAAAGAAAAATACATTCTAGGAATTACAAAAGAATGCAATGTTCTTTTCCCTCAAGGGATTCTAGAACCTGTTGATATCATTAGCCAGGACAAAGTCTCTCCCAGTGCCTGCAATGGAGAACCCCAGCAATGCTATGCCTCCCACAATGTGATCTAGCCTACTCTTAGGAGTCTGAGAGGGAAACACAAAACCACCCCCCAAAGACACATCATTAATGTTTGCTTACAGTGATGGGGACCCTTCCATGGTTGTATCAGAAGCTGTTATGTCATATACTATGTGGGAATATTCTTTGTTATGTCATGTATTATGTGAGAATATTCTTTTGGAATATGAGAGATTTTTAGGGGAAGGATATTTTTGCCCAGACAATTCCTATCACCTCAGTGGGGCCGAGTATCATCTTACTAGAAACTGGTTTCCCAGTAAGATACCCAGAAGTCATGCCATAAATAAGACCCCCTGGCCCATAGGGAGAATTGGGCAAAAGCGACGTCTAACTGAGTCCTTGAGCCAGGGAGTTTGTTAGTAGCAGAACCAAGAGAATAACAGTTTAACAAATGTTCATTCATGCCACAACTTGATAAAAAAGCTCCTAGACAAATGCATTGAGAAGCACCTGTGCCCTTTCTTAGGAATTGAAATGTCCAGTTACTTTTAAATCTCTCAAGCATTTGCAGCAAACAGGGTGTGGGGGGGAGAATGGACTACCTTTTCTTCCTCCTTCTCTTATTCCCAAGAACAGCCTGTAGAACCTTTATGCAGGTTACTGGTAGGTTCTGTCAAAAATAAGGTATGAAAGATCTCCTTCATATAGAATCCTCATTGAATGTCTGTCCAGATTTGAGGTTAATTGGGGACTTTTTTTTTTAATACACTATACATTAACTAAATCCCTGAACTATATCCTTGCTACTAAAAAGGAAAACCATTAAGTGTGGGTGCTTTGCCTGCTGTCCAAATGGGAACAGAGGGTTGGACTAAACCATTGCTCAATGTCCACTTCAGTGACATTAATCTCTGGAAATGAAGACAAAGTGGAAATAACCAAGAGTATTCAGTCTGTCCCAGTTATCATGTAACAGAGAATTGTTCATTTCACAAAAATCTATGAAATGATAGACAACAACCCAGGCTAAATTAGAAAGACTTTCTGAGAGGGCCGCCTGGGTGGCTCAGTTAAGTGTCCAACTCTTGATTTCCGCTGAGGTCAAGATCTCAGGGTCATAAAACGGAGCCCTGCGTGGGCTCTGTGCTGAGCATGGAGTCTGCTTGGGATTCTCTGTCTCCTTCTCCTGCTGCTCCTCCCCCGACTCTCTAAATAAACAAATAAAATCTTAAAAGAAAGACAGACTTTCCGAGAACATTAACAAGTGATCCTAACTTTAGGAGAATAAAAAGAAGGCACTGAGAATTGTGTGTGTGTGTCCTGGCATTTGGCATTTCTTACACACTAAATGAATCATAGTTTTCTGATAAGGTCAGCAGGAAAGGATTTATAGCATAAACAGCTACACCTGACCATACAAGGAGTATCTACCATGAAAGGCTATAAAGGAAATCAGGGTCAAGGGTTTTACTCTGGTGGAGAAGTCGGGAGATTAGGCTGAGATGAGAAATGTGGGCCATTCAAGTTGGTAAACCCCTCTAGAGGACTGGAAAACAAAAGCAAGCCCAGAGCACAAACACTGATGTGTGACACTTACTCGCACCTCACCTCCGAGGTCCTAAGGAGAAAAGTGGTTAAGCCCAGGGGCAGGGCAGCCAATTTTCGCCCACAGAGCAATTTGCTATTCCTTTTTGTTCTTGTGGCTGGCGACTACCTAAGGAGTTCTTACCGATGCAGCATCTCTCCCCAAGCAGAATAAAGGTACTCACCTGTTTTAGCAGATGTTTTAACATGAAAATACCTATATATTCCTCAGATTTAACAAAGTTTCAGAGCCAACGATGTAACCAATGTGCGAGAACAGCAGCTATGACCATAAGCCCAGTTTATTAGGCAAAATAAGGGGATCAAATATGGGTAGTATATAGTGCCTAATTTCAACGAATGTACAGCTTATTACAGTCAAGCCAAGATGAAAAAATAAAACTTTTGTGGCTGGATGATATTTGAAAATACCAACTGAGGGTTTTTTCTTATTTTATTGTCCTCCTTTCTCCCATTCAAGTATGTATCCATTTGAAGATATTAAGAGTCGAATATCATTACTTGGAGATACTCATTTATTGGTTTTCTCTATGTTCCCCTTCACTTCTCTCATTCAGTACTCCCAGAGTAAGATAGAGAAGGAGGGGAGGCCAGGCCAAGGGCATGTTATCTGATTGTATGGCTCCATCCGGCTAGAGACCTCATGAGTTGCAGCATAGAAGCCCCTCTGACTGCCCTCAGGAGGAGAGAAGAGGGGAGTATTTATCCACTGGCTTCACAGGCTTGGGTACGGGTGTGCATGTGTGTCTGTGTTTTGGTGGGGAGATGTCTTAGATGATAAACACATAGATGTTGTCTGAAAGACATCCTGGCTTTTGTGTCCAAAGACCTGCATCCAATGAGGGGGCGGGGGTTGGAAGTAATAAACCAAGTGACCTCAAGAAGCAGGGAGCCTTCCTTTCCCGATGAGTCAAATAAAAGTTACTCTGTAAGCTTTGAACGGTAAAGAGAGGCGAGCAGGTGAGCAAGCATTTGGGAGCTGAAATCATCATTAGAATTGGGTGGGGATTGTCTATGAAGTTCTCAGGGAGAGGAGAGGGTATTCAGATGTTTCTCCAACAACACTGAAGCAAATGCTTCAAAAACATTGGGATTTGGAAGACATAAGGAGAAGTAGGGAGCTAGCCTAACATTTACTCCACTTTCTAGCCCTGAGGTACAAAGAGCTTCGGCTTGATGGGCTCTGTAACACAACCTCCCATCCCCTTCTCACCTTCTGTCTCCCTCTTCCCCAGACCCCACTCCTGTTCCTTAGGATCACTTTCCACAATAAACTACCTGCCCTCAAGCCCTTCCCTTGGGCTCTGTCTAGAGAGGGGAGCAGGGAAACCCAAACCAAGACAACAGAAAAGGTGAGTATGACTTGAGAAGCTTTCAGACCCATTTTGAAGACATTTATCCCCATTTAAACTTCATCACTACAAGTCACTCTTTGCTCCTATTCCAATTGTTTTCATTAAGACTCTATTAAATCTGAAAAGTCCCCTCCTAAATGCCACGCTCAACGAGCTGCTCCCACTTTTAATCCTTCTTTTTTTTTTTTTTTAAAGATTTTATTTATTTATTTGACAGAGAGACACAGCGAGAGCAGGAACACAAGCAGGGGGAGTGGGAGAGGGAGAAGCAGGCTTCCCGCGGAGCAAGGAGCCCGATGTGGGGCTTGATCCCAGGACCCTGGGATCATGACCTGAGCCGAAGGCAGCCACTTAACCGACTGAGCCACCCAGGCGCCCACTTTTAATCCTTCTTGAATGTCTTTACAATATTTGACAATTCTTTCAAGCGCGGGTCTTCTTTGCTTTGCAGGGTATTGCCCTGTGTTCTTTCCCCGAATGCCTCCCTGTAGGCTCAAGGACAGGCTCTTGAACCTAATCTGTCTCTAGCTCCATCCAGTTCAGTTGAAACCTTCCATTGTGTCTTTTCATGGGTGGGTTTCAAATTTGGATCTCCTTGAGATTTCTCCTGAATTCCAACCCCATATTTACACCCATCAGGTGAAAATTCCATCCTGGATATTATATACAAGCTCAGTAGATCCATAACTAAACCAAACATTCACTCCAAGCTGGAAATACAAACACTGAAAACAACAACAGAAAAGTCTGAGTATGAGAAAAACGGGCGCCTGGGTGGCTCAGTCATTAAGCGTCTGCCTTCAGCTCAGGTCATGATCCCAGGGTCCTGGAATGGAGCCCAAATAGGGCTCCCTGCTCAGTGGGAAGCCTTCTTCTCCCTCTCGCACTACCCCCTGCTTGTGTTTCCTCTCTCGCTGCGTCTCTCTCTGTCAAATAAATAAATAAAATCTTAAAAAAAAAAAAGGAGAAAAAAAGACAGAAATAAATGGCCCATCTAGAGGTCTAATCTTAGGGAAAAACAAGAAAATAAAATACAAGAAAATAGAAGGAATCAAAAGTAGAAAATTCCAGCCTGGTAAACTGGAAGAATGGTGACATTTTAGGAGCGTGTTGGGGGAGTTGAGAGAAAAGCAATTTTAAGATGAAAGGAAAGATGAAGAGTTCTGTGTTGATCATATAAGGTTTCTGTACTGACTTTTCTCCCTACTCTGTCCCTATCAGAAGACATGTGGTCCTTTTCTATTTTTCTCACTGATCTTGGTCACATGCTATGTTACTCCTCTTTGAATTCCACTTTCTTTAGTCTCACGGGGACTTCTTGAGGAAAATGTCACTAACTTCCAACAAGGTATTTCTTTTCACCTTCTCCTGAAGCCAAACTTGTTACTTTATAAACAAGACAGGGAAAAAAAACTACTTATAATACATAAATAGAATCAAAAATAAAAATAATAGGAATTAAAATATACCACATATAAAAATAACCACCGAAACTCCCACCTGGAATCCTAGAGCTATCAAATTTTCTAAAACCACTCCTTACTTTCCAGAAATGACTTAAAAATTTGCTTTATGTTATTTTAGTCCTTGACATGCACCAGGAAAATACCATTCAACTAAACAACTTAAGGCCTGTGACTAGAAGCAGGTCGACAAATTCATGTGAAGAGTCCAACAGTATAGAGCATATATTTTATTTTCTTTTTAAATCCTTCAAGCCTTCCACTCTATTTAGAGATCTGAAAGCAGCCACCTTCCTAATAGCCTGTTTTACTTGTCACCCACCTTTGTGCCATTAGAAACCTGTTAATTGCTGTCTTGGTAACAAAGGAAAACAACACTATTGTGTTACTAATAAAAGACTGTGTGAATTGCTTCTCCTCTGAAAGGCAATGATTTTAATTGACTTTATTTTCTTCCAAAAAGAAATAGAGATGCACAATCATGGTGAGGTCTGCCCTCATTAATGGGATGCATCATTAATTTAAGATGAAAACTGAAGTCTGGTGAATATCCATCTTGCAGCTCCCCAGCCTGCAACGCACAGAATCTGGTGCATGAGCTCTTCTTATTCCCCTCCCCACTCAGCTTGCTCCTCCTGGGACCTGATAAAGGACCGGGGAGAAGGTAAAAAAGCTGCACGTTATTCGTAGCTTTATCCCAGCTGCACTTTGGAAAACAGATTTGCAGGCTCTGAACCAACAGGCAATAAGTCCCTCAGCCCATTTTCTCAGAATTACAGCTGTGCCGTTACTGTTTGCTTCCCAGTAACTATAACCACGGACAGTAACAAATACAGAGACATTTTCTTCTCTGCACCTCAGAAAACTACGCCTTCATGAGTATCTCTTCTTTAGCTATTTCCTAATCCAATTTTTTCATGTCAGAGCTGGGAATTTGTGTGATAGGGTATTTGGTGCATTTCCATAAGGCTGCAATCAGCCACACTCCTGCTGATCCAAGGCAGCTTCGAGTTACAGCTTCACAGCTTAAGTCTGTGATAATTAGCTGGATCCTCAGGTCTAGGAGTGGCCATATTCATAAGAGCACCAGATTATAAAAGAAAGCTAGGGGACAAGTATGAATGGTGGGTATGAGATACATCCCTGTTTTGATCTGTTGGAAGAATTCACTGATAACAATTTCATGTACTCAACAAATACTTACTGTGTACCAACTCTAATGTTTATGAGGCCCTTAATATGCTACGTGGGGGGAGGGGGGGTAGCTGTGAACAACATCCCTAACATTCTTGCTCTCCCGGAAAATACATACTTGGCAGGGAGTGACATTACAATTATGCACTTAAATTACTACATTCACAGAGAAAGTCTAGGTAATTGTGCTACGAAGAAAATCCAAGAGATATTGTGACAGACAGTGATCGTGGGGAGGGCAGGGCTTCTTAAAAAGACATAGCCAGGGATGGCCTCTTGGAGGAGATGACATTCGAGATGATGTGGTTGTTTTTAAAATATGCCCCCCTAATTCTTTGATACTCCTCCCATCAAGAGGTGGAGTCTATGTCCCTAGCCCTTTTGCTTGAATCCAGGCTCTCTGCCTCACAAACAGAATGAAGCAGAGAGGACACCATGCCAATTCCCCAGCCCTGGCCCTTAAGAAATTGGCAGGTTCCACTTCTGTGTCCGGGGAGATGCTTGTTCTCAGAATTTGGCCACCATACTGTGAATTATCAACACACAGCGAATTATCTACCATAGAGAGGTCAGCCCCACATGTCACTTCCAGAAGCAGAGATCACTTCTATCATTGATCTGTAGCCCCTTCCAAACCCAAAATGCCACTTAGCATGACAGGGTAGAAATGTAGCCACCAAGATGTAATTCTAACCTCCAGGCCATTTGTTATATATGTGGTATCTATAGGTCAAAATATTTATGGGTCGTATAAATGCCTTATTCTTTGCATAAAAAAAGGACACCATAGGCCTGCTGCCACGGGGATTTAAACTTTAAGTGGCAGGCAAGTGATAGGTCAACGTAAGAAATACCTCAGGGTCAGACAAACACTTGAGCAGCCTTTGGATGTATGGCCCTTTGTTGGCTTCTATACCCTTTCCCTACATACATCTATGCTCATCCCCCAGATAAGACAAAAGGGAAGTCAAACCCAGGTGCTTCTTCTTGGAATGTCAGAAGTTGAATGCTTCATCAGGATTTTCAATGGTGACTCAAGACTCTTCTTCATTTATTCTAGGATGAGCTGATGAAGTCATTTTACTTCATGAGCAATGAAGGATTTAGAGTTGATTTTTCTCCTGGCAACTGTTAATTCTGATAAAACAACATCATGAAAATATTGATGGAGAAGAGCAATATTAATCCCTCAGACGTTATTTATTAGTGATGTGTTATGTAACAAATACAAGCCATAAATTTAAGGAAATTCAAAGTCGTTAATCATTCACCGTTTATAATGAAGGCCCACCGAACTTCATTTGAACCTTCTCTTCTTGCAATCTGCTTATTACAAGTTTGGCTGTGGCTGTCTTTTTTATCCTGTGACAAATTTCCTTTCCTTCTTCACTTCCTAGTAACTTATCTTGCTTTATAATTCTATGAAAAGTAACTATTCTCTCTCTCTGTTGTTATGGTTTACCAGCCTAAGGCAAGTTCTCGCTGTTTTTTTTGCTGAAAGGAGCCTGAATTTTTATGTTCTGGTGGTAATGTGCCCAACCCCCCAGGGGACAAATCCTATTTGGTCTAAACCCATTCCATTTCACCTGTAATTTGTCTAGAAGTAGATAATGTAACAAGTTCTAGCCAATAAGATGGCTGGAGAATTCTGCTGGGGCATTTAGGTAAGACTTTTCACATTGAATAGGAGATATTAGAAGAAAACCTGCTTGATGCCTCCTTACTTCAGCTCAGAGCACTATCATCGGACACGGTGATATTTAGAGCTCAGTCAGCCATCCTGTGACATGAGGACAGACACCTCTATTCTGAAGATGACAGATGAGAAGGAAGGAAATGCCTGAGCCTTTGACGCTATCCAAGTTGTTCAACCAACCCTGAGATTGCCTGACAACAGGATTCTTATTAAGTAAACAAGATCCTGTTCATGAGTTTAATTCATATGTGTCCAGGTATTTGGCCTAATGAGGTTGTGTTTAACAAACTGAGCGAGAGAAGAAAACAGCAGGACCATTCCTACTACTTACGAGACTAGGGCAAAATAGTAACAATGGCCCACATACCATATGCCTAAGTACTGAAAAGTGATAAGCTACAAACCACTACATAAAGTATGTTCTATCCTTATATCTTGGAAAATATTATTCCATCAAAATAATCTGAAAAGCCAAATTGCTATTTTGAATGTTTGGACTCCTTTTGGAGCATCATGTTGGAACATAGTGGTACAAGGAGAGCCAACTCCAGTCCCAGATCTATGGGTTGGCCCTCTTCCTTTCTCATTCCCTAGCTCTATCCTATGGGTAAAGTGTCCTGAGAAAACAGCTTTGGACACTAGCCTGCAAGTTTAATTTTAATCCACATTCTCCCATACTCCAGTCACCTTTGGCCACACCCTGGGACTCAGGGTACGCACACCTTTGGAAGGGTAGACCTCAGGAGGAGGCATATGGGGGCCCTGAAAGCAAACTTTTATGACCCTTTGGAAAGAAATTTTAGGGCCCTGGCTACCTGAAGAGTAATCTAGACAAAAAGGCTTAGTCTCTGGACCACAGCAGGCATGGCGCCCTCAAAAGCACACGTCTTAAAGCAAGGGTCCCTCTTGACTGGGTCTAAGACAGTGAGGAAAAGCCCATCAACAAATGATGTTAACCCAAACACAATGGGAAGATGGGCTGAAATGCAAAGACCCAATCAGTATGTTGGTCCCAGGAACACCAAACATAACTCTTCCATTTTTTTACTTTATTTGTAAGATCAGAACTTCAGCGATTTTCAGCAAATAAAAAAGTAGTGTTCTTAGATATAAATACACAGAGATGGGTTTATCATGAAGCTAATGAAATTTAAGATCCAAGACCCTTCACTGCACAGGTTCTGAGAAAGAAGCCTTGGCAATACGATCATACAATGCTGATGCCGCCATCTTGTAAACAAGAAGGTCGACATCACCATATACTGAAGGTAGCAGAATGTTCTTCTTAAAATATATGCAAAGATAGGGGCACCTGGGTGGTTCAGTCAGTGAAGCACCTGACTCGTTTTGACTAAGGTCATGATCTCAGGGTTGTGAGACCGAGCCCCCATGTCGGGCTCCATGCTAAATGCAGAATTTGCTTGGGATTCTCTCTCTCCCTCTGCATCCTACCCACCCCACCAGCTTGCTGGCTCTCTCTCTCTCTCTCAAATAAATAAATGAAGTCATATATATATGTATATGTATATATATATGTATATGTGTATATATATATATGTAAAGGTAAAATTTTTGAAATTCTTAACTTTAGAGTGATGTCTGGAGTGATGAAAAAATTCTGGAAATAGTGTATTAGTCAGAGTTCTCCAGAGAAACAGAACCAATAGGATATATATAGCTATATATAAGAGGAGATTTCGTATAGGAATTGGCTCACACAGTTATGAAGGCCAAGTCCCACAATATGCCATCTGCAAGCTGGAGAACGAGAAAAGCTGGTGGTATAATTCAGTTCAAGTCCAAAGGCCTGAGAACCAGGCAGCCACTGGTGGGAATCCCAGAGTCTGAAGGCCCAAAAACCAGGGGCTCTGGTGTCTGAAGACAACAGAAGGTGGATGCCCCAGCTCAAGAAGAAAGAATTCTCCCTTTCTTTGCCTTTTTGTTCCATTCAGACCCAAGTGAATTGGTAATGCCACCCACATTGGTGAGGGCGGATCTCTTTACTCAGTCTACCAAATCAAATGCTAATCTCTTCCAGAAACACGCTCACAGACACACCCAGAATTAATGTTTAACCAGTTGTCTGGGCATCATCCCTTAGCCCAGTCCAGTTGACATATAAAATGAACCATCACGGACAGCCACAGTGACACAATATTGTGAATGTTTTCAATGCCAATGAATTGTACATTTAAATGGCTAAAATAGTAAATTTTATCTTGTGTATATTTTACTACAATAACAAGCATCCCCCAAATGTATCATCTTTAAGCCCCACAAGATTGATTTTCCCCTGTTTGCCAGTTGTTCAATCCCTCTATCACACATTCTTTGAGCACTTAGGAAGCATAAAGCATCATGAGAGCTTAAGGAAAACAGCATCTTGAAGGCACCGCCACCCTCCTGCCCCTCCCTTCTTCCCTGAAGAGTATCTTGTAAGTGGGAATTTTCTCAGCCTTTTTAGTGAGTTAGACATGATGCTTGACCTCAAAGAGGTTTGGCTCCATGTCAAAGGCCAACCTGAGCTGGAATAACTCACACACAGACCCATCCTGGAGATTTAACAACATAATGTGGGTAAGGCACTCAGCATGGGCCTGACAGGTATCAGACACCACCCATGTAATTTCACCCTGTGATTCACAGCATTGCCCACTCCTCTCCCAGCTCCTGGAGGGTTTTGTGACAAATCCTAAGGGAACACAGACTTGTGAATTTTAAAATCTGTTAAGTATTTTGCCAATTTTATGCTCAGTGTTTGGGGAAAATCAAAGAAGGAAAATATCATCGCCTATTTCCTGTAAGTGCTGGACTGGAAAGACCACAGACAGGAAGGAGTCAGTCTAAATCTGCTTGAGGCTGGCCTTCCCCAGAGGCTTCCCTGATGGAAGGTAAAGGTATGTATTTGCAGGTGGGCCTAGGAAACACCTTTAGGGAAAGAGGAAGCGAGACTGGCAAGGGGAGGGGCCGAGGCAGAGTGAGTTGATGAGCAGGTAAGCACTGTGGGTGACCATGGAGGACCCGTGGGAGACTGTGGATGCGCCCGGGCCCAAAGCTGTGCACTGCAGTTCCCCTCCACTGTTGGCTGAAGGCAGCTTCTGGAGCTGTTCACTTCTCAGCACATCTAACCTGCCTGCTTCAAGAGCCAGAGAAAGTGGCCAGGTGGAGGGGTACAGGTGTCTGCTGGCTGACATGATCAGTGCACACTGAAGGACTGAGGGATCTGGGAGGGGTCCCACCAGAGTCTGCCTGTACCACCAACCTGGACAACTTTCAGCATGAGAAAAAAACCCTGGTTTCCTAGGGCTGCCCTAACAAAATACCACAAACTATGGACACCTGGGTGGCTCAGTGGGTTAAGCGTCTGACTCTTGATTTCAGCTCAGGTCGTGATCTCAGGGTCCTGAGATGGAGCCCTATTGGGCTCCATGCTGGACGTGGAGTCTGCTTGAGATTCTCTCTCTCCCTCTCCTTCTGCCCCTCCCCCCAACCCCAATGGCCCTCTTTCTCTCAAAAAAAAAAAAGAAAAAAAAAAACAGAAACTAGATGGATTTAAAAAAATGAAGTTATCCTCTCACACACTCACATTTCTGGTGTCATCAAGGTATCACCAAAATCAAGGTGTCAGCAGGGCTGTGTTCCCTCTAAGACTCTGGTGGAACCCTTCCTCAACACATCCTAACTTCTGGTGTGGTCTTCAATCCTTGGCATCCCTTGACTTGCAGATGCATCAGCCCAGTCTCTGCCTCTGTCCTCACATGGGGTCCTCCCTGCGTGTCTCTATCTTCACCTGGCATTCTCCTCTTCTTATAAGGACAGTGGTCCTACTGGAGTAAGGGCCCACCCTAGTGACCTCATCATAACTTGATTACATCTGCAAAGATCCTATTTCCAAATAAGGTCACAAGGACAAGTACCGGGGGTTTAGAATGTCAACATAGCACTTTAGGACACACAATTCAACTCACAACAACATCTCTGGCTTCAATGTTTTGTTTGAAAAGTAATGATAATAATTTCTATTTTATCAGCTTGTTTTGAGTGAGGAAAAAAAAGCCCGAATTACATAAAATATCACTGAGCAATCTGTGAGGATCATACAAAACCTGCTGTCTGGTAAATGCAAGGAACTTTGAATTAAAGGAAACAGAACTGTCCACTAATAGTTAAACTTTGAAATAAGGAGTCAGAGCAGAAATACACAAAATCATTTTTTAAAAAGGCATCATGGGTGACCTAACTGAAGTATTCACCTCTCTAAAGAATGTTTAAAGTAACAGAGTCAGAGAGCAAAGACTGCCTGTTCCCATCCCGGTGGAGAGCAGCAAAGAGTATGCCCTAGAACTTCCCCTTCACGCAGAAGGTCCTCACTGCTAGAGCCCTTGCCCATCTGTGCACCTGCTGCGGCTGAATGCATTTCCCATGTCACCTGCCTTCTCTGGGAGGCAACCCGTAGGTGGCCCTATGCCTCCTCTCTCACCATTTTTATTTTTCTTTGTAAATTAATATATCCCAGCATTCTGATTTTATGCCTCAGACCTAGCAAATTGCTTCTCTACTCCTGGAAATGCATCCCCTCCCTCAGGTGCTTAGGACATGGTGACTTGGCCAGGTACCTGTGAAAGGAGGATAGCCAGAGCCTCTCAGCTCAACGTGCCTCTTAGTTGCCTTCAAAAGCCCCTGTCTTTCTTGCTCGTACCTATCCCTGTGCCTCTTTTTCATGTGCAATTGAATATCCTGGGAACCTATTTAAAAACACAAATCCTGACTCAACACCTCTGAGATGGAGTCTGAAAGCCTGTGATTCTAACAAATTCACTGTTGCTGCTACTGCTACTTCTGCTGTGGGGTCTACACCTTGGGGGCCATTAGACTTGGCCCCTCAAACGGTGGCCCAGAGGCCAGCAGCCTGGGCATTGCCTGGGGCTTGTTAGAAATGCAGTTCCTCTGGCCCCCGTCACACCTGCTTAATCAGAAATACAGTGTTTCAACAAGCCCTCCCAGATCTCATACTCATGAGAATACTGAGCTAGAGCTTGTGCTTAACATGTGTATATTTTTTAAAAGATATTTATTTGTTTATGTATTTATTTATTTTATTCACATACAATGTATTATTTGTTTCAGGGGTACAGGTCTGTGATTCAACAGTCTTGCACACTTCACAGCACTCACCATAGCACATACCCTCCCCAATGTCCATCGCCCAGCCACCCCATCCCTCCCACCCCCCACCACTCCAGCAACCTTCAGTTTGTTTCCTGAGATTAAGAGTCTCTTATGGTTTGTCTCCCTCTCTGGTTTCGTCTTGTTTCATTTTTCCCTTCCTTCCCCTATGATCCTCTGTCTTGTTTCTCAAATTCCTCATATCAGTGAGATCATATGATACATGTCTTTCTCTGATTGACCTATTTTGCTTAGCATAATACCCTCTAGTTCCATCCATGTCATTGCAAATGGCAAGATTTCAATTTTTTGATGGCTGCATAATATTCCATTGTATATATATACCACTTCTTCTTTATCCATTCATCTGTTGATGGACATCTTTGCTCTTCCCACAGTTTGGCTATTATGGACATTGCTGCTATAAACATCAGGGTGCAGGTGCCCCTTTAGATCCCTACATTTGTATCTTTGGGGTAAATACCCAGTAGTGCAATTGCTGGATCGTATGGTAGCTCTATTTTCAACTTTTTGAGGAACCTCCATACTGTTTTCCGGAGTGGCTGCACCAGCTTGCATTCCTACCAACAATGTAGGAGGGTTCCCCTTTCTCTGCATCCTTGCCAACATCTGTTGTTTCCTGACTTGTTAATTTTAGCCATTCTGACTGGTGGTGAGGTGGTATCTCATTGTGGTTTTGATTTGGATTTCCCTGATGCCAAGTGATGTTGAGCACTTTTTCATGTGTCTGTTGGCCATTTGGATATCTTCTTTGCAGAAATGTCTGTTCGTGTCTTCTGCCCATTTCTTGATTGGATTATTTGTTCTCTGGGTTATTTATTTATTTAGAGAGCACAAGCAAAGGGAGGGACAGTGGGAGGGAGAGAATCTCAAGGAAACTCCACGCTGAGCACAGATCCCAACACGGGGCTTGATCCCACAATGCTGAGATCATGACCTGAGCCGAAATCAAGAGTCAGATGCTTAACTGACTGAGCCACCCAGGAGCCCACATGTGTATATTTACTACAGCTTCATTTACACCCTGTCTGCTGTGAAGGGATGAGGGAAGGAAGATATGTATATGACAAATCATACGAGCATCCGTGAAAACAAAGAACAGGAACATTTGAGGGACCCTGGAGATTCTCTGTGATCATATCAGATGAGTGAGCTTATGCATGCCAGGAGGAAGGGAAGGAGGAGAGGGACAAATTGTAGAGCCGTCCAAACCCATGTGGCCTAAAGACGATGCTCTTTTGTCCCAGAGGATACAGACAACAATCTGAGATGAAGAAAGGGATCCATGATTAGGGGAACCAGGAACCCTCCCTCATTGCAGCAGGAAAAGAATTGTCCTGAGGATGTGTACAACCAACATGCAGGGAAGCTTCTCTCTCTTTCCTTTTATTGACTTTCCCGTGGTTGCAAAAGCAATACTTTATAGTCATAGAATATTTAGAGACTACAGAAAGACACAAGAAAATAAAAATTATCCACAATCCCACTTATCAGATATGACCATTTTATCCATTTGATATTTTGGTGTATATTCTAGATCCTATCAAGATATAAAGACATATACACATGGCTATATATATGACACATTTTTGTAAATATCAATATACATATATATGTTTATACATGTTATATATAAAAATATAAACATGCATAGACACCTATGGTATACATTACAGATGCATATACACAGATACCATATATATGACATGATACATGCAATACATATATTTTTAAAACATTTCAGAACATAAATGTATATATTATATTTTCCATAAAATATATGCATAGATGCATAGATGAAGTGTTAATATATACTATAAATATATAAATATACAGAATATATAAATATGTAATATAAATATAAACAAATTTTGTATAAATATAAATATATATGTGTGTGTATATATATATATACACAACTGTGTAACCTACTTTATTACATTTAGCACTAATGGTACTTCACCCATTTATACAGGACATTTATGAAGTACAAATTTTAAATTCCCCAGGTGTCCCCCACTAATCACACCCCACTCTGCCCCCTCCACCCCCAGCTAGAGGCAATACAACTTCGAGGGTGACGTGAAGACTCAGCAGAAAGTGAAGTAAAAAATCAACTCCCCCTTCCCATTAGAACCAGTGAACCAAGTAATTACATTGGGAGAGCCAGCTCTAATCCCCAGGTGCCAGGTCGCCACCTCTCACACTGATGCCCTTCACACCCCAGCCCACATGCTAGAACCAAGTCAGGGCACAAAGACTCCCAGCCTCTCTAGTGCTTTGCTGCACATTTCAGGCAGCCACCTCAACTCTCCAGTGTTACATAGTCGAAAAATTCCAAGTGAACTGAAATCAATTGTGTTTTGAGATTTCTGCATGTTGGGGACAATTTCACATCATCTCTAACAGGGGAACCACTGTGGTGTCTTAAACACGGTTAGAAATCACAGTCATAAAACCATGCCCTGGCAGTCCCCGAGGGTTGTCCCAGATCTACCCAGATCTTGTTTTATCAAGAGGTCTATCCCGGTGGAATCTAAAATGTTTTAACCAAAATGATGCAGGCTTTCATTTAAATCCTTTAAAAATAAATGATTTCACAGAGCTCATTTCCATGTTTATTCTATTGATTCAATTTAAAACAAATTGTAACACAGAGCTCATAATAAGCCCAAACTGTCCGGGGATCATTTTCATTTTTGGAATAATAAGTCTTACTTTTTTTTTTCTCTGCTGCTGCAATTATGATAGAATAGAAAATTAGATTTTAATTAATCAGCAAGTGTTCCTCTCCTCCAATCACTGGGAATTTTGAAGCTGTAAAGCTAGTGTAGAGAAGTCACATGGCTCCAAAAATAGCTGGAAAAAAACAAATGATTCCTTGCCCTGGTGCTTTTCTCAGAAGTTGTAGGCAGTTCAAAGCACGCTTCTCAAGCCAGGGTGAAAACCTCATGCAGGAGTGGACCAGGGGCACGTGAGCAGGATGCTCTTGCTAAGGACGGAAACTAGATGCAGCACCCATAGTCCGACCTAAGATCTCCGAGGGCAGCGTGGCTGCTTTTCTTGTCAGAGAAGCTTGAGCCATCAGACTTCTTACCCAGAGACACCTGCTTCATTCTGTCACCAGGAGCCAAGTCGGTATGGGGCATGAATGCAACTGTAAATGCCCTTACTACACTTCTCTCCTCTCTCTTCCCAGCCACCCAGAGATCTCTTTTGTCTCAGGTACTGGCATTATAAGCCTTGTTAATTATAGATCAATCTCTAATTTGAAGGTATGAGCCAAGGCTGTAGGAGGTCTCATTAACATAAGATTAAAAGCTGACTCGGAGACTAATTATTTTGTAACAACAACAACAACAAAAAACTCAGGCTGGATTTAGGTTTGAGCAAAGCAGTTTCTCAGCAATGAGTGCATCTGTAAGGGATTATTTTAAGATACACATGCCATTTTTGAGTCTTTCTCTGGCTCTACCTTTGCTTCATTTTTCATTGCTGACAGTTAACCGTGTGTATGTGCGCTTCTATATAGACACAGGTATCAGGATGCAGCAGGTGAGAGCAATTTATGAACTGATCAAAGGAACTTCTATAGGAAGGTATTTACTAAGAGTCCTTGTATGAGCCACAAAGATATAGCCAAGTTCAAACATACTTATGAAATGCTAAATGAGCTTCACTTACTAACGATTACTGATATGAACTAAACGTTTAGACTATTCAACAAATGACTATCTATTTGCCTGAACTATAGCTCATTAAGGAACTAATGTAAGGTGTCCACTGTCTGCTAGTAACTACCAAATGTTGGTGTGGAGATGTCTGGAGATCTCTGACAACTTTACACTTATCTTCATCAAAATGAAGAATAAAATGAGGAATTCTTAATCTCAGGAAACAAACTGAGGGTTGCTGGAGTGGTGGGGGGTGGGACGGATGGGGTGGCTGGGTGATAGACATTGGGGAGGGTATGTGCTATGGTGAGCGCTGTGAATTGTGCAAGACTGTTGAATCACAGACCTGTACCTCTGAAACAAATAATGCAATATATGTTAAGAAAAAAAAAAAAAGAAGAAGCTAGCAGGAGGGGAAGAATGAAGGGGGGAAATCGGAAGGGGAGACAAACCATGAGAGACGATGGACTCTGAAAAACAAACTGAGGGTTCTAGAGGGGAGGAGGGTAGGGGGATGGGTTAGCCTGGTGATGGGTATTAAAGAGGGCACGTTCTGCGTGGAGCACTGGGTGTTATGCACAAACAATGAATCATGGAACACTACATCAAAAACTAATGATGTAATGTATGGTGATTAACATAACAATAAAAATTTAAAAAACAAAATGAAGAATAAAGCTGTTTTCAAAAGCTAGGTTTAGTTAATTAAATTTTTCTACCTTTTTCGTGTATGTTAAAATGCCCTTTATTATACACCATTATGATGGTGCTACGTGGTAGTTTTATAGTTTTCTTGTTATTGGGTTTTTGTTTTGTTTTTATGTTCTAACTTAAGAGAATAAAGTCTGGTAACCTCAGGCCACTTGTTTTTTGTTTGTCTGTTTGTTTTAATTATACAGATGGTTTGTTACCCGTTAGAAGTTGTTTTGGCTATACGGAACAGAAAACTCAATTCACTGTGGCTTAAGCAATAGACTGTTGTCCCACAAAATGCAGCCTCTGAAGGTAGAGGTTTTTAGCACTGGTTCTGTGTTTCTAACTGGCCATTTTGCCACCTTTATTTTGTTGGCCCATTGACTTTTTGTATGTATGCTTCTGGTCACCACAAGGCTGCTTCAGTTCCAGGCATCATCTCTGTGTTCTGAGCCAGAGAAGGGAAAAATGCAGTGCTGGATGTGCTATTAGGGTAGAGCAATAACCTTTCCAGAATTGCCCCACATCCCTTGCAGACCCCAATGGCTAGAATTTTATCAGAGTACCACATGCTCACTCCCGGCTGTAGACTAGCCTGAGAAAGTGGATACTTACCTTTTCTTAGGTCCTATATTGGATAAAGCCATGGGAAAAATGACTCAAGAATGAGTGTTTGGTTGGCCAACCAATACTGTCTGCCATATCAGTGATATCAAGATCTGACCCATATCACAGTATTTTGCAAGCCCCAAGTTTAATGTTTGTCAAAATGTTGTCCCTGAACAAGAAGCATAAGCACCAAGTGAGAATTTGTTAAGAAACACAAGTTCTAGAATACTCCCCTCACCCAAGCAAATCATAAATTGGAGGCTGGGCCAAATAATCAGGGGATTTGATGCACTTTCAAAATTAAGAACCACTGCTTTAGTTATTGCCGGAATCATTGCCTGGCAGGGATTCTTAGTTGAAAGGGTGAAAGCATGCCTTTAGAAAAACATCAAAATAATCACCTGGTGGTAAGGGAGTGTTTCAAACTCTTCATGGCCCTTTTGCCTAGATTTTGTTGAGTGCTCAACCACCAATTCTCGAACTCAAGCTTCAGAATCACCCTGCTGGGCCCAGCCCTCAAATCTCTGATTCAGCAAGTCTTGCAGGGAGGGTGGACTCCAAATTTGCTTTTCTAATAATTACCAGGTGAAGCTGATGCTGCTGGTCCCAACTGTACCACCCAAGTGTGGTCAGCAGACCAACAGCCTTGGCATCACCTGGGAGCGTGTTAGAAATGTAGACTTTTCTGGCCCCACGCCAGGACAACCAAATCAATCTCTATAACAGGGCCCAGCAATCCGTTATTTTAACAAGCTCTCAAGGTAACTCTGATGCGCTGTAAAGTTTGAGAATCACTCTCCTAGACTAGTACTTCTCAAACCTTCTTATACACCTGAATCACCTACGAATCTTGTTAAAAATTCAGATTCTCAGGGCACCCCACTGGCTCAGTCGGTAGAGCATGTGACTCTTGATCTCCAGGTTGTGAGTTTAAGCCCCACATTGGGTGTAGAGATTACTTAAAAAATAAAATCTTTTTAAAAAAAATCAGATCCTAATTTAATTAGTATATTAGTCTGCTAGGGCCACAGATTACCACAGACTGGATGACTCAGACAACAGAAATGTATTTTCTCACCATTCCAGAAGCTAAAAGTCCATGATCCCCCAATCATCAGGGTTGATTTTTTCTGAGGCACCTTTCCTTGGCTTATGGATAGTTGTCGCCTCCCTCTATCTTCACATGGTCTCCCCTCTGTGTGCATATATATGTGTCCCAATGGCCTCTTCCCATAAGGACACCAGTCATGTTGGATTAGGGCCCACCCTAAAGATCTCATTTTAATTTCATGACCTCTTTTATTTCCTTATCTTCAAATACGATTACATTCTGAGGTACTGGGGATTAGAACTTCAAATATGAATTTGCGGGTGAAAACGATTCAGCCCATACCAGTAGATACACGGTTAAGTCTGAAATTCTGCATTCCAAACAAGCCCTAACACAGGGGATATCCATGCTATTGATCTGTGGGCCATCCTTCGATGACACTGCTCTAGGAAAGAGTAGCTGCCACCTCCATGACACTGCCATCATGCACAGCTGTTATTAAAGGAAGGGTGTCATATTCCTCGGATGTGTGGAGGCGAAATTAATCTCTACTGTTCTGGGACAGTTACTCTTCGACTTTAATGTGCATCCAATTCATCTATGGAACTTATCAAAAATGCAAATTCCTGAGTCCCACCTCCAAAGATTCAAATTGAGTTGGTCTATGAAGGGGCCAAATGTACACCCTTCCTTTTACCAGGCCCTGAAGGTCACTCAAATACAGGTGGTCCTCCAGACCATGGTTTGAGAAGCACTGATCTACCACATTTGTATCTTGCCTCCTCAACCAGCCTACTCGGTGGGCTCTTTAAGGCAGGAGACACAGCTACATCAGGGTGTCTGAAAATTTAATATGCACGTGCTTCGCCTGGAGACCCTGTAAAAATGCAGATTCAAATTCAGTAGTTCTGGGACAGAGTCTGAGATGCTGCGTTTCTAGCCAGCTCCAAGGTGATGCTGAAGCTGCTGGCCTGTGGAGCTCATTTTGAATGACAATGACAAGATTCTACATCTCACACTATGCCTGGACAGGGCCTGATCTCACAGGCTCGTTTAAGGTATTCTTTGTATAATTCATGCATTGACCATTTATCTTTCATACATCTTTACACTTTAATGCAGTACATAATATAATAAACCTTTTATTATCTGATCTTCTCAAAATTGATTCCTCCTCCTGTTCATATAATTCTTAATTCAATTGTCCTGGGGACTCTCCTTGAGTAATAGAAATTAGAATGTTGGACTGCAGGATCAGAATTCTAAGTAACTTTGACAAATTGAAGAAATGTTACATTATAAATGAAGAGGATAAAGTCCAATAGGGATAGTGCAGTCAGTGCCCTTAGGCATGAAAAATAAAAGATA
The DNA here is from genome assembly GCF_037043125.1 of Eumetopias jubatus. Classification (NCBI taxonomy): domain Eukaryota; kingdom Metazoa; phylum Chordata; class Mammalia; order Carnivora; family Otariidae; genus Eumetopias; species Eumetopias jubatus. Next base: position 103,065,543 of record NW_028274815.1, read on the forward strand.
TGCCATGAGGAGACCTGTAAAGCACACATGAAGTAGAAATCCAGATTCTCATCACTCAAGGTTTGAAATTAGACTAAAAATGAGCATCCAGGCAAGAAATTGCAGAGGAGCAAGACAGCAAATGTCTCTTTTACGATGCAAAGCCCCAAGTTAGGAAGAAATATATAACTAGGCATTAAAATTACTCTGCAGATTACTACATTTTAAATATTATACTTGTGATAATTATGTTTGCATGGCTCCTAAACTGATTTTGACACTTTCTATGAGGTTATACCTGCTATACATTTATTTCCCTTAAAAGTTAAGAATGCCAATCCTGACACATTAGAATCATCTGGGCCACTTTTAAAACTGCTTCTATCCAAGACCATCTATGTTAATTTCCTAGGGGTGCTATAACAAAGTACCACAACCTAAGTGGCTTATCACAACAGAAATGTATTATCTCACAGCTCCAGAGACTCGAAGTCCAAAATGTGCGTATCAGCCATGCTCCCTCTGACAGGTGGACGGAAAGATCCCTCCTTGCCTCTTCTAGCTGCTGGTAGCCCGGATGTTCCTTGTCTTGAGGCAACCTGACACCAACCTAATCTTGCCATGGCATTTCCCTTATTTCTCTTCACGTAATCTTCTGTACAAGTCTTTGTATTCAAATTTCCCCTGTTTATAAGGACACTAGTCAGATTAGATTGGGGTTCATGCTAATGACTTTAGTTTAATTTGGTCACCTCTTTACAGATCCTATTTCCAAATGAGGCCACATTCTGAGGTACTGGGGATTAGGACTTGAACATATCTTTGAGAGGGGTGGGGGGAGACACAGTCCAACCCATAACAACATCCCAGACCAATTATATCAGAGTCTCTGTGGTGAGGCCCAGACATCAGCATTTTACAAGCGCCCCCAGGTGATTCTAATACATGGCTAAGGCTGAGCATCACTTCCCTGGGACAAGTTCTGCAACAGCCATATTGTCATGGGAAGCCACTGGTGCTAAGGCTAGTGAACGTTTCAGGACTAAATCACCAAAGTTGAGGCAATAGCCAATAAAGGACGAATATCCTGAAGGAGTTTTGCTTAATCTTAAATGCACAGGGAATAAAGTAGAAGCTCAAAAAGGATGCTGCAGCCTAGGTGCACCCAGAGATTCTGATGTCATGGGTCTGGGGTGAGACATGAGCCTGGAGAATTTTAAATACCTCCCAGTCATCCTACTGTGCAATCAAGCTGAGAACCACTGTTGACCAAGACAGATTTGCTACAATGTGACCACACTGGCCCTCCAGACCAGAAAAGCTGGGACAAGAACCCCCAGCACCTGACCCCAGGATTTTGCTCTTTCCACTCACCATCTGACTTTTCACCATCTTACAACATCACGCCAAAGGATCTTTAAATATTATCTTTCCATTTCTCACATAAATGTGGGCAGGTCTTTTTCACCTTAAAAAACATAATCTACCCCTAACTCTACTTCCAAATCAATTACGTTTCCTCCCCTTACTATCAGGCAAAGGGAAATACTCTACACTCAAGATGAGTTTAGAGGAAAGTTCTCACTTTCAGGTACTTCATAAGCCTCTGACACATGATTTCTGCCCTGGCCATTTCCCCAAAATGGAACTCAGATAGGTCACCTCTTAGCGGCCAAATACAAAGGACCAACCATTATCATCTTACCTGAACTCCCTGACGTGGTTTTCAAGACCTTTGCTGGCTTCCTTCCTCTTCTGAGTTCCTCCTTTGCCTTCCATGGAATTTTCCCTTTCAATTTCCTTCAGGGGCTCCTCTTGTTTGCCTCTCTGTTAATCAAATTTTGATATCTATTTTAGACGTTTTTTTGTCTCACTGTGGCTTCGGTTGGAGCCTATGAAATTATGCTTTGTGTAGGCCAAAAGTGGTTAAATATTGGTCACACCATTCTGTTTAATCTAATGCTCTGTCTCATTACGCTGTCAACCACACTATCCGTGGCTTCAGCCATCACCTGTATACAGAGATGATACTCAGACTAGTTGTCAAAATATTGTAATATTTCCTACCAATTGGTAAATAGTTGATGCCCAGTGCCCTCCTCCCACCAGTGCCATCTCAAACCCTATCTATGCTGCTTCTTTTCCTGGGACTCCTGTCACCTCCCAGTGATCCAAAAACAAAAGGGAAAATGCCTAGCATAACAGGGGACTCCCTGAGACCCTGCTTCAAGGCCAGTCTCTGTTCTGACTGGTTGTTGTCCTGACTGTGGAATATTTTCATATTACCCCTAGGTAGTCATGACTTCCAAATGTATCTATCTAGCTAATCACCTTTTCCTAGCTTCAGACCCATATTGCACCTGACTCTTCCTACTTAGCTATCACATAGACACATCAGAATCAATATGCCCAAGATGGAACATCAAACCTCCCCACAGTTACAGACTAACTTGGGTGGTTCCAGTGAACTCTATCTCCAGGCATCCACGTCCTTGTGTAGTCCCTTGTCACAGCGACTCTGGACTTGGCCACCAGACTTGCTTTGGCCAATGGAACATTATCAAACATAGCGGAAGCAGAGGCTTAAGAAATGCTTGTCCACTTGGAGTGCTTGCTCCTGAGGAAATCTGCCAAACTCTAAAGTAGCTCAAACTAGATTTCATTGTTATGAGAACATGCCGAAGAGGAGAGGCCAGAAGGAGGAGCATAGAGACCCCAAATACCACAGAACATCCCTAGGCCATCCTGTCAAATATCTGACTTACAGATTCTGAGAAGTAAAACAGTTGTTGTTTTAAGCTTCTATATTCACCAAGGTTCTCTAGGGAAATAGAACCAGTAGGACGTGTATGTATGTATTTAGATGTATATGTTTATTTGTTTGTTATAAGGAATTGGCTAATGTGATTATGGACACTAACAAGTCCCAAGATCTGTAAGGTAAGTTGGCAAGTTGGAGACCTGAGAGAGCCAATGTAATGTAGTTCCAGTGTAAGTCAATAGAACAGATGATGTGGGTCTAGTCCAAAGTCAGGAAGCCCAAGACCCAGAAAGAGCTGATGTCTCAGTTTGAGTGTGAAGACATTATAAAGCTGACATCCCACTTCAAAGGCTGTCAGGCAGGAGTTCTCTCTGACTCAAGGAGAGTCAGCAGTTTTGTTTAAGTCAGGCTTTCAGCTGATTGGATGATTGGATGAGGACCATTCACATTAGAGAGGGCAATCTGCTTAACTCAGTCTATTGATAAAGATGTTAATCTCATCCGAAATACTCTCAAAGAAATACCTAGAATAATGTTTGACCAAATATCTAGGCACCCCATGGCCCAGTCAAGTCAACACCATAGCAAATTGCAAAGGGGTTAGGATGGGAGAATTTATTTCTGTGTCTACCATCAGAATCTTATTTTAAAGCCCACATGGGAATGAAGACAAAACAAACAACAAAAAATAATATACGATAAAATCAAAACAAAAGCTTCTTTCAAATCTTAGAAAATAAAACAGGTGTATTTTCCTAAGAAGAGTAATTACATGCATGTAAATTATGTAGCTGTTCACGTTGTCTTCTTTCTTTGGTTTAAAAAAAAATTCAGATCCAAATTTAAGTCCCACCTCTAACACATGACTAGGACTTTTCAGAACACAATGCATGTACTGTCATTTATTTATTTGGGGGATCACATTTTCCACATGTTATAAAAGTCTTTACTTCTGCTTTTTCACCCTTTTCCTATTATATTTGTCTTTAAAGCATTCCAAATGGTTTTTGGATGAAGATCTGATATATGCAACATTCACTTGTTCATTTTTTCTATTTTGACCTAAAGACAAAGCATAATTGGTCCATTCTTTCTTGTTATCACCTTCTACCTTTTTCCACATGACCATGGATAGAGTCATGGGAAGGGAGGAGGAACTGGGAGATAGAAGTGGTAAAACATTTTGCAATTTTCCAAGTCCTAGATATGATCGAAGGGATGTGCATTTTCTATTGAAATAGTTTCCCCCATAACAATACACACTCTTATTAGAACTGTATTTTTGCTGACAGAGCCCAGTTACTTCACTCAGCATCCTGCATATAGAAGAAAAAAAAAAACACAAAACATGCTCACCACTGTGATATTAATATACTTTGATTTGCCCAGTCTCTTATTTATTTTTTAGAGATCCACAGTCTTCCTTGACACTTCCAAATGACTCTGGTACTGACTGCATTTGAACCAACCTATTTGAATTTTGATCTATGTCTTTAATAAGGCACATTGCTTTGAATACATTAGTTTGAATAGTAGAGTCAAATGGCTATTGTTTTTTTTCTGTAATGTGAGTAAAGAAATTAATAGGATTTAGGGATTAGCTTGAATGTCTTCTTTTATGTGACCTAAATAATATAGTGTCTTATTATTACTGCATTCCTGACAATAAAGCATATAGTGTTTTCCAATGGGTTAAAACAATAGCTATATAAATACAAAACATCTTACTCATGTCTGTTGTGTATTTAATTGTCCATTATTAATATTAATCATCTTTGCTTTCTTCCAGAGAGCTTAAAGTCCCATATATTTTACAATCAAAACTGTCAAGAAGTATAACACTACTCTATGTGATCTCTATAAAAGGAGATATAAATGCCAATCAAAAGGGCCATTGGTTGCTTCATTTATATTCAAAGTGCTTCTACCCATAAATTACATTAATAGGTTTATATTCTCCTTACCTAGTCTCAGAAGGAGCTCAAAGTATGTCAGTCCTTTCCTTCTTGTAACCTCTGCTTGAGGAGGAAGCAGACTTGCAGAGCCCTGGGAACCCCCTGGCCCCACACAACCCACCAGACATGGAGAACAGGCCACCCTTGCCTCTCTTCTAGAGATTTCCAGATTCAGGGTCTTGACACAACAGGGAGTGATGGAGACCCTGTATGCTGCTGGCCTGACGACTCAAGTGACGCATGTAGGTCACCATTATCATCCTGTCCACCAACTTGAAGTTGTCTGGGGCCATGGCTCTTTTCTCTCTACTTCGGCAGGGGGAAAAACTGTCAGACGGTATACACACTGAAATGTCACTCTAAGCCTGTCTCAGAACAGACTCCTTTTGAACTTCTGGAAAATATACCTGATGATGGGTCCAGGGCATTCCAGCCTGATTCCAACTCGTATGCTTTAGTGAGTACTGTTTAAGAGAAACTCAAGAGCACATACAATTTAAAGGACCCTTTATTAATCCGTTTTGAAATGTCACTACTTTACTCTAAACATGCCCTGAGAACATGCTCACAAGCACAAGGCAGGGAATGCCTGTCTAAAGAGCCATGTGGAAACAAAAGAGGCCATTCCTCAAGGACAGCAGAAGTGCCCCATCAACTGCGTGATAGCATTTGAAGTAACTGTCTTCCTGCTTTCTTCCCATTTTCTAGGACATCTGAACTGCAAACATGGAACCAGACTGGGGGAAAGCCACCGTCCGACTGACTTACAGGTCAACCCTTTCAGATGACAAAACATGAAGGCAAGATCACTGCCAGAACTATGTCTATTCTCCTGGGTATCCCCTGTGATTTTTCTTCCTTCCATTCTTATAACTTTCTGGCTCTAACTGGAAGCTGGAGTAGCACTGTTAGGGCAGAATTTAATATCCACATTGGCTGGCACTGTGACTTTGCAGATGAGGAGGGGGTACTCATCGTGAACACATGACTGTAGATGGAATACTGCTAGTTTATTGTTGATTTTCTCAAATTGAGAAACAGTTTAAAACATCTATATTTATTTAATTAGTTCATTAATTGAACCATCATAGAGTGTCTGTATGCCTGGCACTGCACTCAGGACCTATGGATCAAAGTAAATGAGAACAAATGGTCACTGCCATTTCTTGTGTCTTATGAGGGCAGATGTTCATTAATTTACTCAAACAAATATTTATTGAGTCCACAACTATGTGCCAGGCACTCTGCTACCTCTGGGGAAACAGCAATGAATAAAACACTAAAATCCTTTCCTTTAATGGAAGCTTATAATTTAATGAGGGAACAGTAAAATAAAAAAAGATAAAACCAGAATAAACAAGTAAAATATACAATATGTAGATTGTGCCAAGTTCTGTGGAGTAAAAGCAAGCAGGGAAGGGATTAGGATTAGGAAGGGGGTGTGTTTTCATTTTGCACAGGCCACCCAGGGAAGACCTTGAAGAGAAGAAAATATTTGGATAAAGAACCAGAGTTATCGAGGAAGTAAGCCACATGCATATCTAAGGGAGGAGCATTCTAGACAGAGAAAGCAAAGGCCAAGGACTGAGAGAGAACATGCCTAGTGTACTGAAGGGACAGTTCCAGATTTTATATTCCAAACATGGCCACCACAATATGGCCCATCCCATATGACCTTCCAGAGCCTTGCCATTCCCTACCCTCTATCAAGAGGTAGAGTCTACTCTGTCAGGTTCAGCCTACTCATCTCCACTCCTGCCTCCACTCCGGCCTCCACCATGTCCATCAGGGTGACCCAGAAGTCCTACAAGATGTCCACCTCTGGCCCCCGGGCCTTCAGCAGCCGCTCCTACACGAGCGGGCCTGGCTCCCGCATCAGCTCCTCCGCCTTTTCCCGGGTGGGCGGCAGCAGCAGCAGCTTCCGGGGTGGCCTGAGCAGCAGCATGAGTGTGGTCGGGGGCTACGGCGCCGGGGCCGGGGGCATGGGAGGCATCACGGCTGTCTCAGTGAACCAGAGCCTGCTGAGCCCCCTTAAGCTGGAGGTGGACCCCAACATCCAAGTTGTGCGCACCCAAGAGAAGGAGCAGATCAAGACCCTCAACAACAAATTTGCCTCCTTCATCGACAAGGTGAGGCACCTGGAGCAGCAGAACAAAATTCTGGAGACCAAGTGGAGCCTCCTACAACAGCAGAAAACCGCTCGGAGCAACATAGACAACATGTTCGAGAGCTACATCAGCAACCTCCGGCGGCAGCTGGACACCCTGGGCCAGGAGAAGCTGAAGCTGGAGGTGGAGCTTGGCAACATGCAGGGGCTGGTGGAGGACTTCAAGAATAAATATGAGGAGGAGATCAAAGAGCGTGCAGACATGGAGAATGAATTTGTCCTCATCAAGAAGGATGTGGACGAAGCTTACATGAACAAGGTAGAGCTGGAGTCCCGCCTGGAAGGGCTGACCGACGAGATCAGCTTCTTAAGGCAGCTGTATGAAGAGGAGATCCGTGAGCTGCAGTCCCAGATCTCGGACACGTCCGTGGTGCTGTCCATGGACAACAGCCGCTCCCTGGACCTGGACGGCATCATTGTCGAGGTCAAGGCCCAGTACGAGGACATCGCCAACCGCAGCCGGGCTGAGGCCGAGACCATGTACCAGATCAAGTACGAGGAGCTGCAGACACTGGCTGGGAAGCACGGGGATGACCTCCGTCGCACGAAGACGGAGATTTCTGAGATGAACCGGAGCATCAGCCGACTCCAGGCTGAGATCGAGGCCCTCAAAAACCAGAGGGCTGCCCTGGAGGCGGCGATCGCCGATGCCGAGCAGCACGGGGAGCTGGCCCTCAAGGACGCCAATGCCAAGGTGGCCGAGCTGGAGGCCGCCCTGCAGCGAGCCAAGCAGGACATGGCCCGGCAGCTGCGTGAGTACCAGGAGCTCATGAACGTCAAGCTGGCCCTGGACATCGAGATTGCCACCTACCGCAAGCTGCTGGAGGGCGAGGAGAGCCGGCTGGAGTCTGGGATGCAGAACATGAGTATCCATACTAAGACCACCAGTGGCTACTCAGGTGGCCTGAGCTCAGCCTATGGGGGCCTCACAAGCCCTGGCCTCAGCTATGGCCTGAGCGCCTTCCAGTCCAGCTTTGGCCCTGCTGGTTCCTTCAGCCGCAGCGGCTCTTTGAAGGCTGTGGTCGTGAAGAAGATCGAGACCCGTGACGGGAAGCTGGTGTCCGAGTCGTCTGATGTCCTGTCCAAGTGAACAACCACGGTGGTCCCTCTCAGCCTCCCCACTCTTGTGGCTGCCAGAGAGCCTTTGGGGGGAAAAGGAGCTGTGCCGGGGAGCGTCGGGAACAGGAGAGCCACCTAAGACCCAGCCCTAGTCCTCAGCCTGCCTTTGGGGGAAGTCTTTTGCCCTGGGTACCCCCTCTCGTCCGTGCCGCCAACTAAAAGCCAACTCAAGTATCTTTTCCCAAATAAAGCCTCAGCTGACTCTGCCAATCCCAAAAAAAAAAGAGGTAGAGTCTATGTCTCCTCTCCCTGAACCTGGACAGGGCTTGGTGACTGCCCTGACTTGTAGAGAATGACAAGTATGACAGAAATGACCCTGGGTAACTTCCAGGCGAGCTCATGAAAGGGAGCACAGCTTCTGCTTGGCTCTCTTTCTTAGGATGCTTACCCCGGGAACTCAATCACTATGCTATGAGGAAGCACAGGTCACACCGAAGCCCACATGAAGAGGGAGTAAGGCTGAGCTTCCAGTTGATGGCCAGCAGGCAGGTGAATGAGTGGTCTTGGAAGCAGCGCCTCTAGCCTTTTGTTGAGCCCTGTCCATATAAACCATGTACAGCAGCAATGAGCCTCCTCTACTGACCCCTGGTCAAATTGCAGAGTTGTGAGCAAAATAAATAATTGCTATTGTTTTTATCCACTCTACTTTGGGGTCGTAATAGGACCAGGTAACCAAACAAGTGAGGATGGCATTGCAGTTAGATTTAGTGGATTAGGAGGCAATCAGAGACGAGGAAGGGGGGCTAGACCCTCCAAGGTTTTAGAGACCATTGCAAATCCTTTCACTCCCGTGGGAAAGCCACTGGACTAACAAGTAAATGCTAGTTCCTCTCGGGGTCCTGGGTGTCATCAAGAAGACAGCCTCCAACAGGCACACATCTTCTCACACACCCTTGGGCAGAGATGTTTTTTTCAAGAGAGGGAGACCTCCTTCTACTTCCCACAGGCAATGTTTTGTATTCATGATGACAAACTCATTCACAGACTAATCTGGCCAGCCTGTTTCCTGACACAAAATTTTAATATTTGCAAGAGGATATCCTCAAGAATGCCCATAGAATGTTGGCCAGCCACAGCCTCCAGTTAACAGGGAGACTTCAATCTCCACGCGTATATAGATTTCAGCCAACTTAGACCCATAAATGACCAAATGAGGTAAGTAAAGGGTGCTTTCCATGAAGGCTTCTGGACTTTGTTTTCTCTCTGGCTTAATAAGCCTTTAGTTTGCTGACTTTGAGGGCTACAGGGTGGCCCATCTGTCATAGAGACATTTGCTTTGTTGTGTGGGAGGGCAGGCAAACACAATCCTAGAAACAAAGCATTTTTCAATGCTGAGAGGCTCAGAAAGACAAGCATTAAAATAATCAATCCTTGCCGAGGTTTTAAACAGGTTCATGTACCAGTGTGATTATGTGCAGTATATCTGCCCCCATCTGGGGCTAAGTTAATAAAATTTCCTCAATCTGGGAGTTTGTAAAGCTGGACACCCTTCAAAGAAATGGGGTGAGGTGAAAGCCCCATGATGATGGCAGCAGGTAAGATGAATCCGGAGGGAAATAGGCCACTGCTCCTGAATCACAAAGGAGTTAAGGTCATGTCTGACTGCCCTGGGGACAAGGCTTCTGGATTGAGGTCTAGGACTAGCAGGAACAAACATTCCATTACACATCGGTTCAGTTCAAGGAAGCTAGTAACAGTGATAAATTACCAAACATTACATTATGTTCCTGGGCAGATTCAAAGGGAACATTTGGGTAGGTGGATGAGCAATGGGATTCAACAAAACACCCATTAGATCAGGCCCCGTCAGGAAGAAATAAACACTTCTGTTCTCGCTGTTTTGTTTTTGCTTTAACAATCAGGATCATAGATACGATGGCACTATGTTGAATAGTGTTCTGGTAAATGTCCTCCACGGATGCCTTGAGAACCTTAATGTTCTCGTGACGAGATGGAGGAAGGTCATCCTGGCAATGAGAGGCAGACCAGGAAAACAGAAGAATGATGGCACACATTCTGATTTTTGATTTGTCCCCACGGATTTAAGACTATGCCATTAGCACCTCATATACAAAAGTCACTCAGTAATTATGTCCTCCCCATACAAGCCTGTAAGATCTTTCAGGGCTAGGTCTTATTTATGCTTGACCCCCAGTGTCTAACAAATTGCCTTCCATATAATAGAGGCTCATTTTCAACAGATAAATGAACAAATGTTGGATTCCACACACATTCAAAATGTTTCTTATTGCTGAAATACCAATTTATTGATTGATATAGCAAGGATTTCTTGATTACCTGTTCTTCTTCATTCATTGAATAGACGTGATTGAGCATCTTCTATGTGCTAAATACCATGGATGTAGTAATGAGTGCAGCAGGTGGACAGCCTGGCCTCATGGAGCTGACATTCCTATCACTGTCCAGTTGTTGCTCAGCAGTCAAAGCAGTTGGCTTGACCTGGACTCACAGGTCAATCAGAAGAGGCGTGATTGTGTACCTAAACCCGCCAGACAGCTACTCAAGACAGAATGACATCAGTAGGTTCAAATAATAAGTTACTATTCAAGGAATGAAAGGAATAGCATGGCCCGAACAGTCTCAGGAGATCCCAAAGACTGTTTGAGTAGCCTCTTGGGGAATACAGTAGGACTTGAAAGAGCAGAGAAGAGAGGATGGGGCTGGTATCCCAGGGAGGTGGAGTCAGTAGGAGAAACAACATGAGCATGAATAAGGAACCAGGAAGGAGCCAGATTCTAGGCCAGAGTGGGTGAGGTTAAGTAGGACCAGATGGTGAAGGCATCAATTATGGAAAATCCCAAAGATAGAACAATATATTTAACACTCTGAAAAATGGCTAGAAAGGGAATGACAGGTCATCTGTAGGTATATAATCTATTTTAATGTGTTTCTGTCCAGATTGAAGAGACATCACAAAACTCACTCCCCTATAACTCTTCCATTCCCTTCAGAACAACAGTTCTTCAGATAAAGAAATGCATGGAAATATCACAAGGTTCTGAACTGTCAAAATGTGAGAGATAAAATTCCATGATCACTTTCTTAGAACATACTCCAGCTGTTAATACTTTACAATGAATACTCCATAATTACTACTTTAGAAAATGAATTTCAAGCATGTGCTTTCACTTGTCCATCTATCTGTGGATCTAGTCTCTGTAAATTGAGTCCAGAGCACAAACATAATTCAAACAAATGAGACTTTAAAAAATATAGAATAGGTGCATACTGTATGTTAAAAGGTCTATGCCATGGCTAGAGGCCAAAGTTTAAATATTGCCCATAATGAAGAGGTGTGAATGACAAGGAAGAGGGTGGAGACAATGAACAGATGTGTGAATGAAATATCTAAATCTTAAATTAACTACTTTGACAAGTCAGTTGTCCCACCATAAAGCTACGGATTTCAGTCTAAGTGGTAGATTGAATGCATTGTTGGTCTGAATTATCGACCTCCCTCTCTCAACACACACGCCCTCTAACTCTGGAATCCCTTCCTGCTCTGACTCTGAGCCAGTCTTGGGACTTGCTCTGGCCAACAGAATGGGGTCGAGGGAAGCCCTACCAGTTCTGAGCCTAGAACTCAAGAGATTTTCTGTGTTATTGCCCTATTTCTTGGAACCCTGCCAGGCCACCATTTGAACGTGCTGGGCTACCCTGTAGGATGAGAGACCACATGGAGCAGAACCCCGTTGTCTCAGCTATTGCCACCTTAGACCAGTTACTAGCCAGATGACCCCCAACCATGTGAGATACTAACCAAGCTTAGCCAAACCATCTACCCCAGACACAGCTGACCCCAGATGCACGAGCATAACCAGCCTAGACCAGAAACACTGTCAGTGGATACCCTCAGACTCAAGAATAAAAACCAGTGCTTGTTGTTTTAATCCACTGAGCTTTGGGCAGATTGTTGAATAATAACAGCTAACTGATAGAGAACAGATCCTGGCTGTACATTATAGTCTCTTGGGAATTAAGAAAAAAATAGCAATGCCTACTGATTTTCTCTCTACACCAAGATTTTGTTTAATCCACATAGGTATTGTTGTATTTTGTTTAAGTTCCCCCAGATTTCTAATGTGCAGCCAGGGTTACAACTTCCTGACTAGAAATCTTGCCCCCCATCTCGCCAAATATTAATATTCTAGGCGGGTGAGGCATTTGTTGTCTTAGGTCTGGATAATACTCACGTGTTTGCTTTTGCACATGCTTTTTCTACATGCAAAGGGATCCTCTAAATGTCCACCAGTTTGTCCAGGCAATAAGAAGTGATTTCTGTCCCAAAAGCCCGGGCTATTACTTATGGGATGGGCCCCAAAGGCCCCTTCACCCTCCCTCTGGCTGCTGACTAGAACAGACATAAACCCTTTTGCTATTTCATATTTAGTTTAGGCTGGGAATCGGGCACAACCAGACACAAATGGATATGACAGCAATAGATCACTGGGGAGGGCCTTTCGGGGGGCGGGGTACACTGCTTTTACCTTCTAAGTATCTGTCAGAGGGTTGGTTTGTGAGTATAAGAGACCCACTGAGAGGAGAAACTGGAAAAAGAGCATTTTATTTGAGAGTAAGATCTGTGTGGTAGATCCTTTGGTGCCCTGTCCAAATCCCCTTTCCTGACCAGGTGTAACCCTCCCCCAGATGTGTAGATATTGCCTGCCAAAGGCTCACTGCCTGTCCCCTTTGCCAGAGAATTGCCTCTACAGACAGAAGCTACCTGCCTGGAAATACCTGGGAGGCTGGGCCTTCCCCACCCATCCTGGAGGCAACCTGCAGCTGGCTAATGACCCATGGACACAGAGTACTATGAAAGCCTAGCCCCTTTCCCTCAGTCAGAACAGCCTTCTGGTGCCACTGACACTCTAGAACTCTCCAGGGGATCAACCTGAACCTCAACTTTGGCAGAAAGCAAGCCTGTTTTTGATGACGGCTTCCCTTGCCCTATCCTGCTTCCCTCCCTTCCTTTCTCCTAAGAGCTCTCTCTCAATAAATCAGTGGCACCAGAATCCACATCTCAAGTCTCTGCTTCCAGGGAACCCAGCCCAAGAACATCTGCTTTCCTGAAAAGTCTCCGATGGAAGCCCTGTCAACCTCTCTCTCTGTCCCTTCTTCCTCGCCGCCGGCGCCGAGGACAAGCATCCCTCTTCTAGCCTAGTGCCACCCACAGCTCCTCACTCCAGTGACCCAGTGACGCCTTCCCAGGTCACGGGGATAGTTGCTGCACCGCCATGCCACAAGGTCTTTTTCTACTAACCTTCACTCTGACTTCATGCATCCCTGGTAGCCTCCACCTCAGGCAGCGTTCTGGTGAACGGTCTCTGCTTCCGGCTCCTCTCCTTTTAAGAAAAAGTACTCAAGGTCACAGTCGAGCCCGGCTTCCTCCCCCAACGCCAGCCCACGCTGATCTCTTTCATCTCCTTCTTCACTTAACATTTACCCTGGCAATTTAAGCCCTGAAAGAAATCCCTATGTGCTGTCTTCATGCACCACACTTGCTTCATCACGTGTTTTACTCATTTGTCTTGTCTCTCTAGCAAAATAGGACTGTACCTTTCTTATAATTTTGTATTCCGGGGCGCCTGGGTGGCTCAGTCATTAAGCGTCTTCCTTCGGCTCAGGTCCTGATCCCACGGTCCTGGGATCGAGCCCCGCATCAGGCTCCCGGCTCCGCGGGAAGCCTGCTTCTCCCTCTCCCACTCCCCCTGCTTGTGTTCCCTGTCTCACTGTCTCTCTCTGTCAAATAAATAAAATCTTTAAAAAAAAAAATTTTTTTGACTTCCTTAGTGCCTGGCCCTATAGATACATATTAACTGCTGAGCTAAAAAAGAAACAGTCTGGAGTCACACTTAGGTCTTGTAGTGCAGGGGTACACAATCTAACCTTATGGGCAGAGCACAGGTTAACTCAGTGGTTGGGACTCGCCCTTTGAGAATATCACATCTTTAACAATTATATTCCCTACAAGAAGGACCCAATAGACTGAAATGTCAAATTGCCAAGTTTCCTAGTTAATTGTAAGATGGATACATTGTTTCTTCTTTGCAAAGGCTGCTCTTGTTTCACATAATGACTTTAACTGTAATGGAAATGAGTCTGGACAGATCAATTTTTAGCCCTCAGCAAGTTAAGTTTGTCAATAGAGAATGTAAACAGCAGTAGAGATTGGTAATTAATAGTGCAGTTTTATTCCAATATTATAATACCTCTCCTTTCTCTTTCCCAGTTAAATTAAAAAGTCTTTGGTAATTAGCACAATTTATACAACTAGTGTAAAAGCCATTTCTCTAAGTGCACATTGTACAAAATGATCTAAAACTTCAACTTATGTTTTGCAAGAAACAAAATATACAAATATGGTCAATGTAAATAAAGGAGGCTTTAAATTCTCTCCCAGAATTTTCATGCCACAAATTTTAAATTATTTTAAATTAAATTCAAACAAGCATCCTTATCTTGGACTTGAATATATTTCTCAGAAATGAAGACATGGTACACTAATGAAAGAGTAAAAATGTAATTGAGTTGTACTCATCTGAAGGTCAGTCTTCTTACTAGGAAACTCTACTCAAGAAAACAGCAGACATAGCTGAGCAATCCAAAATTAGTTTGCAAAAAAAAAAAAGAGAGAGAGAAGGAAGGAAGGAAGTGGAGGGAAGGAAGGAAGGAAGGAAGTGGAGGGAAGGAAGGAAGGAGGGAAACAAGGAAGGAAAGAAGAAAGGAGGGAGGGAAGGAAAGATGGAAGGAAAGGGTTGGGAGGAAGGAGGGAAAGAGTCACTCTGGGTTGTTGAAATGGCCGTGATAATGCGCAAAAGCTGAGGGTCCTGGTTAACAGAGAGGCCCTCGCTCAGCTCCTGAGCCTTTTGATGTACTTTGCATACTGTTGTGGCATACTTGTTTATCTAACTTGCCAGCTCCAGCAGATTAAAATCAGCAGTTTGTTAGGGCAGGAGAGCTGCAGGAGGCTAGCTAGCCCCCTATAAAGCTACACCTGGAAACTGGAGAAAAGACAGGAAAACACTGCATGACACAAAAAGTGGCATTTGCTATGGTTGTTGTGAGTTATCAAGAAAAGACAAGTTTAGTTCTGAATCTTTGTTTAATAAGGTACAGAAATATATAATATGTTTCTGAAAGGCTTTTGGCAAACATTTCAAAAATTGGTCATGCTTTAAAAAGAAAAGCCTTGAAAATCCAAAATGTTCATGAATGTTTCATTGCCTTGATGCCATGGTTCAGTTTCCATTTCAGGTACTCTGATCTAGTCCTCATAAATTAAAGGAATGTCCCTCAAATATCCCAGACTTCCTGTTATTTTTTTTAAAGATTTTATTTATTTATTTGAGAGAGAGAGAATGAGAGATAGAGAGCACGAGAGGGAAGAGGGTCAGAGGGAGAAGCAGACTTCCCGCTGAGCAGGGAGCCCAATGTGGGACTCGATCCCGGGACTCCAGGATCATGACCTGAGCCGAAGGCAGTCGCTTAACCAACTGAGCCACCCAGGCACCCCCAGACTTCCTGTTAGAACCTAGAGATTTTTACTTGGAAGCCAGGGTGACCATAATGATTATGCTTGCTTATTTCTCAAGGGTAAGGGGGAGGAGCAGCAAGGGGAGCATGATAAGATAGACTTAAGAGCATCAAGTAGGATGTGGTCCCATTTTCACTCTCTCTATGTAGATGACACATGGGTGTCAAAAGCTGTTGCGCAGAACTGAAAAGAATAGAGGAAGAAATATATCCTTAGCCCAATTTATCCCAAGAATCTTCTATATAAGTTAGATTAGATTCTTTCAGGTCTCCCTTATAAATCTAATAAATCCAAGTCTTTAAAATAATGTAACCCTGCTCTTCATCCATCCAAGACCGATGAGTTATAGTCATGTCGTAGGTGAAAAAGAAGGAAACAGCTGTTATAGGCTGAGGACTCAGCACTTTTAAAGACAGAAAGGAATTTAAGTGCTTGATACGGCTACAGTTAAATCGGAGAGTATAAGAGGGGCCGGGGTGGGAAAAGACTTCTAGAGATTCGCAGTCTTGTTTGTGGCGTGGATTACCATGAGGATCATTGATTAAATGGGCACTGCTGGACTTGGCACCCAATGGAACAAAAGCAAAAAAGATGAGAAAGTTGAGCAAGTGAATTTTGAGGCTTCAAGCTTGGCTACCTGCAGTAAAGGAAGGACTGTTGTTTATTTTATTTTATTTTATCTCAATTTCAATATCATTAACATACAGTGTTATGTTAGTTGCAGGTATACAATACAGTGATTCATCAGGAGGCACTGTCAGGAAACACAGGAAGGTGAGAAGATGGGGCAGTAATGTTGAGGGCAGTCTGCATGTGAGACTCTAGTAGATCAGCCAGGAGAGCCCTCCAGAAGGAAGTCTGAAAATCAATTTCAAGTTCTTGAGAAAGCCCTAGAACGCAGTATCATCTACCTAGATATGATTATCTGAGTTCCAGGGTAGTGCCACCTCAAGTATGGCCTACAGACCAGTAGCATCATCTGGAAAAAGATTAGAACTGTGCCATCTTGAGGTCCACCCCAGACCTACTGAGTCAGAATCTCTGAGATGGAGCTGACAGCCTGTATTTTATTTTTTTTTTATTTTTTTTAAGATTTTATTTATTTATTTGAGAGAGAGAATGAGAGATAGAGAGCATGAGAGGGAAGAGGGTCAGAGGGAGAAGCAGACTCTCTGCCGAGCAGGGAGCCCGATGTGGGACTCGATCCCGGGACTCCAGGATCATGACCTGAGCCGAAGGCAGTCGCTTAACCAACTGAGCCACCCAGGCGTCCCAGACAGCCTGTATTTTAGCAAAGACTCCGGATGATTCTGTGTGCACTAAATTTGAGAGGCACTGAGCTAGAGAGTAGATGAGATCAGGGAAGGAGAAAGGATACACCTCGAAGAAAAGAAGTTTGCATATGAGGGAGTTCTTTTAGGAGCAGAAGGACCTGAAAAGCAGGAAGATGGAAAAAAAAAAAAAAAAAAAACACCATAGAAGGACTCTCAAAGGAGCATGAGAAAATTTATGGTGCATTTCAGTGTGAAAACTAAGGAAAAATAAAATTACTTGTGCCCTTATTTTAGGCTCCCTGATAAATGGTTAAACTCTGAGTGATGGGATCAGGTAAGAGAAAGCATCAGTGGTTCCAAGAATAACCTATTTATTGTGGACAAATACACTGTTCTATACAAAACAGGGCTTTGGTCAGCTCTGGGTAATGATGGAATATGAATGACAATATTCTAGCAGAGTGGCAGACCTTCTGGCTGCCTTTGGCTGTTACACCAAGAACACGGGTCTTTGATCCCACGCTCAAATAGACAAATAATGTGTCTAAGAAGCTACAACACAGGAAACATCAGAAATCTGCAGTGGGTCCCAGAGGAAAGAAACAATGGAGCTCACTGGTCTCATTCACCTGTAATTTATCAATTTTATTATTTTTCACACAAATATTGAATTAGAGTGTTTTAATAACTTTCCTCTAGCAAATGAATTTCTCTCCGATGTAGACTAATAACAGGCACAGAACAAGCTCTCTATAGTCCCTGATACTGGAAGAAAATTACTTCCGGCCATTATAGCTCAATAATGACAGCATTTAGTGTTAGCCCATCATCGAAGCAATCACAAAGTCATCCAGAAAAGTACCTATTTTCACAGAGCACTGAGCTGGGCTCATAATTCTGGAGTGAAGGTGTCTGGCTTTCATGAAACGCCGTGGCTGTCGTCCTCGGGCAGACTATCTATCTGCTTCCCTAAACCAATGTGGGTAAAGGACATGTTGTTGGGGTGGGAAGACACTCCCAGTTTATTTTTGTTCCACCACAGAAACTTGTAAGTTCCATTCCAAGGGCTGAAGAGGTCTTTGTTTGGTGAACGAGTTCTTTCTAGCAGCCTCCGTCCTCACTAGCTTAATATCATAGTTAGATGTATCAAGGTTGGTAAAATTCTTGTTTAAGTAGATAGAATGCTGACTCTAATACCTAAGCAAATAAATAGTTAGGATATATTTGTTTAATTTGTTAACCAAAAAAAAAATATATATATATATATATATATATATATATATATATATACGCTGGTAGACCAACTTTGGTTATTTACTTTCTTCGCCACAGAAGCTCGTCCTTTCTCCTACCCTGTTCAATGTTCCACACCAAAAGGAAAAAGTAGAATTTGAGCCCAGAAATAATCAAAATCAAAATAAAACATTTTAGCTGTGGGAAAAAAGACAACAGCAGGATGTGAAAAAGGTGAGGTCAGGGGTCAGAGAGACCTGGGTGCCAATCCCAACTCTGATATTTACTGTGTGACCTCAACTAAGTCACTTATCTTGAGAAGCCGCAGTTTCTTGATCTGAAAAATGAGAATGAAAATCCCATCTCCCAACAGAAGTGTTTTATGGATTAAACGAGATGATGTATACCTAGTGTTTAGTTTCCAAGGAACGAGAAACTCTTGCCACTGTCTCGTACAGGTTCCATATGTTGCTACACAGATGGCAGAGTGGAAAATATGGCCCCGGATTTGAATTCTGCCTCTTACTTCTTATTAGCTAGCATTTCTTAAGTCACTAGGCTCTGGTTCTCCTCTCCACTGGCAAAATGGAGGGAATGGGTTAGAATATTCTTAAATTCCCTTTGTCTTAAATATTTTATACATCATATACTTTTATCAGTTGCCCTGAGACTTTGCTGTCCTCGAAATTAATTCTAAAATGAACCCTTATGTGTGAACTTTACAAAAGTGATTTGTAGATGTGTCTCAATTTTTCTGAATTTCTAAAGTAAGCTATTTATTGGGGTGCCTGGATGTCTCAGTCGGTTAAGCATCTGCCTTCAGCTCAGGTCATGATCCCAGGGTCCTGGGACTGAGCCAGGGAGCCTGCTTCTCCCTCTCCCACTCCCCCTGCTTGTGCTCTCTGTCTCTGTCTCTCTCTGTCAAATAAATAAGTAAAAATTTAAAAAATAAATTAATAAATAAAATAAAGTAAGCTATTTATTTAAAACAAGACATTCGAATAGAAAAATGACAAATTAAAATTTCCCAGGCTCGATGGTGCAATCAGCATCCAAATCAAGGACTAGAGCTTTACAAGCAGAGTCTTAGGCCATTACGTTTTTTCTAGTACACATAGAGAATATCTGGTAAATACATATAAGGAACTGTTAACATAGAGGTTTTGCTTCTAATTAAAACAACAATAAAAACTTAATTAGGAGAAAAAAAGCCAATTGAATAAAAAGCATTCTGGATGGGAAAAAGAAAAAGATGGATCAAGATAATCTCCACGTTAAAACCTACCACAAAGCTAATTTTTAGGATCCAATTATGTCCACGCTAATTTAGCCACCAAGAAGAAATCCAAATGCAATATACTGTTCAAAATAA
This sequence comes from Eumetopias jubatus, assembly GCF_037043125.1. NCBI lineage: Eukaryota > Metazoa > Chordata > Mammalia > Carnivora > Otariidae > Eumetopias > Eumetopias jubatus. The sequence continues at coordinate 103,084,958 of NW_028274815.1, forward strand.
AACTCATTTCACAAATAAATAAATAAAATCTTAAAAAAAAAAAAAAACACCTTATTTCTTTACATGCCCACTGCCACCCTGGGCTTCCTGAGGTCCCGGTCCCCTGAGCCTTACTGTGCTCTTGTCAGCTATTGTCATTTTTACAGTCTGCTTCTCAGACTTGCAGCGCTTTCCCCTGCCCACCGGTAGGAAGGTTTTCAATACAGACAGACCTGCGTGCATTTGGAAATGGCAGCCAGCTCGCGGAAGCAGACCTTCCCTTCTGGCAGCATCATTATCTTTTAAACATACCTATATGCTGAGTTCCAGAGAACGGTTCTCAACGTATGCACACTTTCCCTACTAGCACACACTAGCTCTAAACATAAAAAGACTCCATTCAAGTCACAGTCATATTCTCCTAGGCTTGACATCTAAAACCATGTATAAGAGAAATATTTTGTAGGAAATGCAAACTCCCCTACATTTTACTTTTGCTTTAGCTTACAAGGAATGAAAAGGAAAAGAAGAGAAACTTTTCAATGCTATTGACAAATGAGAATAAAAAGACTATGGGCTCTCTGAGAATGCTTTCTCTTTGACTTCAGGCGAGGAAAGGTGAGGTATCTTTGACTTTATTTATCTTGCTCAATCCCCTCGCAGCCTGCCCCGTAATTCCACAGAGAACCCAGAACAAAGGAAGACAAGGAAGAAGGGGAGAAAGGGGGAGGAGAAAGGCAAATAACTGGAGAAGGAGGACAGCAAAGGAGGCCTGGGTAGGGGCTAGTGCTGAGTCCTGCAGCTTTGTGGGCCCCGAAAGCACAGTGGGGTGATAATCTGAAATATTACCCAATATGTTTTCATTCCTAGTGATTCTCACTGCCCCTTCCCGCCCACCTCCCTCCCTCTCCAGCCAAGGCAGCCAGTGCTTGAGGGTAGAGCTTGGTGGGAAGAGGAAGAAAATACAGTCCTGGGTCCTAATTCCAAATTTGCCTCTGGAAGGCCATTTCAGGGAGAGAAAGAAGTAGTTGTTCAAATCAAAGCTTTCATTTGCAAAACCAGAAATGTCAAAAAAAAAAAGTTTGGAGGGCTCAAAGGAGAAGAAGGAGTATTTTTACTTTTGTTTGTTTTGCTAACCAAAAGCCATAGAATAGGGAGGATTCAGGACTGGGTGTGACTTTGGGGCATTTCCTGAACCACAATGGCTGAGGCTGAAAGGAGCCTTCCTGGGCTGGGGCTGATGGGGAAGACCCAGAGGGAATCTGTCAGCAGAAGCAAAGTGCCTGGATCCTCCCTTTTGGGAGACTCTGCTAGGAGCTCCCACAGTTTGTAGGGCAGCCTCGGGGGTGGTAGGCAGGCCCTGTTCAGGCAAAAAGGTCCTGAGCTCCCACCTCAACCCTCCTCCACTCCCCCTACCCACAGCACAGGGAGATCCAGAAAGCTCTGAGAGAATGGACTGGGACCCTAACTCCAACCAGCAAAGAAGGTAGATGTTCCAACTGGAAGCCATGGCCCAGGACCACAGACAGGAGCAATGGATAGCAGAGCATGTCCAATGGCCAGAGCTGATGTGACATGGATCTGGAGGCAGTCCCCAAGAAAAGGCAGGGAGGACTAAATAAGCATGCACTAGATCCCTCCCTTCCTCTCATTCCAGATGTGCACCCTCTGAACTAGCTGTCCTTCTTGCAATAAAATAAAGATTAGTGCTTCTGCATACCTGCCTACTAATATGTCCACATCACAGATCACAGCAGCTTCAAAAGCCTCCTTGGTGGTTCCTGCTGCTTCTTTCTATCCCTACTTTCTAGTAAAGGCATCCCCTTCCAGGCAAGAAGACTCAGTGTTAGTAACTATGCCATCAGGGTAGTTAGTCTAATTAGCCCTCCAGCAAGGGGGTGCTAGGCAGTCCTCACATGAACGAAGAGTAGTCTTGCAGCCTAGAAACCCACCATCCCTCAGATCACTGAAGATGTTCGAGAAGCCGTTCTCTTGACTCACACCTGCACTCCAATATCCTGTAGCATCACACTGAATTCTGCTCTCCATTTTGCCTCTGGGGGCTATATGGGGAGGAAATGACATCCCCCCCATGACTGATTCTGCCCTTGAACCTTTTCCCAGAAGATCATTCCTGGCCCAGAGAAATGATCTATAAGAATTTTTGCTGTGAAGCAATCTATTACAGTCTATGGAGATGCTCCCAGTCAAATGTTCCTTTGTTGGCTTTTAAAAGAGTTCTTCCCAAGGTGTGGTCAAAACCAGCAGCATCACCTGGGGGCTGGTTAAGAATGCAAATTCTGGGGACTCCACCCAAATCTACTGATCAGAGACATCTAGAGTAAGAATTTGTTTGAACAACTACCCTACTTGGACTCCCAACCCACGCATGTTAAGTATGAAATGCATTGTCTTTAGAAACCTAAGTGGTCCCTCTGATTTGAGCGCCACTAAATGTTGAAGGTATCCTCCAGATAGAAACCTTAACATCCTCTGCAGCTTGAGCCTCCAGAGGCCCTTCAGCAGGCTCACGTGAGTCCTCCAGCAGGAACCTCAGTTCATCCAATAGCCACGAGGATCTTCCATGCTTGGAATTCTGAACTCTCTCTCTCTGAGGCTCCAAACCTCAAAGCTATGGCTTTGTGATATGCAGAAATAGAGGAAGCAAAATACATGGGCCATTTGAAGGCAGTCCACTTGCCTCAACTTTTATTCCAGAAAAGAGGTGGCCCATGAGCTTGGGACATTATCTAGCTGCCCCTGTCTGATTGCAAACAGGATTTCTGTCTGCAAGGTAATCTCATCCCCTAGATCCTCTTGCTACTCAAAATGTGGTCCATAGACCAGCAGCATCAGCATCACCTGGGAACGTGTTAGAAATGCAGTCTCAGGGGCACCTGGCTGGCTCAGTCAGTGGAGCATGCAACTCTTGATCTTGGGCTTGTAAGTTCGAGCCCCACGTTGGGTGTAGAGATTAATTAAAAATAAAATCCTTTAGGGGCGCCTGGGTGGCTCAGTTGGTTAAGCGCCTGCCTTCGGCTCGGGTCATGATCCTGGAGTCCCGGGATCGAGTCCCACATCGGGCTCCCTGCTCAGCAGGGAGTCTGCTTCTCCCTCTGACCCTCTTCCCTCTCATGCTCTCTATCTCTCATTCTCTCTCTCTCAAATAAATAAATAAAATCTTTAAAAAAATAAAATAAAATCCTTAAAAAAAAAAAAGAAAGAAAAAGAAATGCAATCTTAGGCTTTACCCCAGACCTATCAAATCAAAATCTGAATTTTAGCCAGGAACCCAAGAGATCCGTATGCTCGTTAAAATTTGAGAAGCAGTCTCTATAGCTTGGTTGTTCCTAGTCCAAGATGCATGTTAGAGTCACCTGGGAAAGTATTACAAAAGCACTAATATGTCCCAAAGATTCTTATTTAGTCCAGAGTCCTGGGCACCAGTATTTTTTAAATTCCCCCACGTAATTCTAATATGTAGCTTGGGTTGCAACCTAGTGCCCTGGCTAAACCAACAGACCCAGAAATGTCAAGTTTTCCTGGTGGAAAATTTACAGGTGACTTGAAGGCATAAGGCAGGAGGAGAGGGGGATGGATGTACCAAACACATTACAAATATTAGCTCATCTGCCTCTATGAATAACACTGAGAATATGCTATCAGTAGAACCTTTTAACCAATAATGGAAATTGAGGCTTTGAGAGTTTAACTTAGGATTCCAAATTAGGAATTCCAAAATTAGCAAGTTATGGAACCAGGACTGAAAGGCTTGAATTGAAAACCCAATTTGTTAAATACAGAAACTAAGTGATACAAAAATGAAAAAAAAAAAAATAGAAGTATGCTGTGGAATATCAGTGAGATAAACCAATGTTCTAACACATGGGGCATCACAGTACACAGGATTCTGAATTGGTTCACACTATGATCAAATATAAGTGCTAGACAAAATGCTAGATGGAAGGGGGTTTCTCTGGACTCTTCATAAAAGATTTGCAGGATCTGTATTCTTTCTCCAACCCTCCCTCTCAGGTGTAGCTCGGGCGGTGCCCTACCCAGTGAGAGATATGAGGGCTACCATCTTGCAGTACCACTCTGCAGAAAATGCAGTGTGACAGACACCGAGCAGGGACATACAGCACTTCTCTATGCAACTTGATGATGTATCTCCCATGTCACCTTCTTGACCCCTGATAATCAGAACTGGGTGTCTCCCAAGGGGCAATAGGAAGGCAGTATGATTAGCAAACACAACATACATGCCCCCTCAAACCCACCATGCAAACGCCTCCACCGACTATGCAACCTTGGTCAGGGCACATAACCCTCCCACATCTCAGATAACTCAGCTGTAAAATGGAGGAAAGGACCATGGGACACCACCCTGCTGGCCTGGCTGTGGCAAAGATTGTGAGGATATATATATATATAAAGCCTGGAATACAGTAACAATGGTGGAATTTATTACTATCTCATGACTTAGAATGGGCTTCTGCTCCCTTCCTTCCTCATTAACTGAAAGCCTTACACCCACCAACCTGGATATTTTCCGACAGCCCCTCTTCCACACAGAGCTATCGGCCCCATGCTCACCATTAGCACACCTAGAACATATTACTGAAATAACACAATAAACTGAGCCAAGTAAAGTTGTCTGCATGGCAGCCTTTGTCGTTTTGACCAGGAGCTCCCTGGAGACAGGTACTGACTTATTCCCCTTTAAACCCCCAGCACCTAGCCCAATGCCTGCTTAAAAAAGTACTCAATGAATATTTATAAAACAAGTGAACAAAATATAAATATTTGGGCCTGGCCCTTCTGGAAATGGCTGGTGCTCATCCCAACTCCCAAAATCTCTCTGTTGGGTCTCTGGGCGGAAAGGGCATTACCACTCATCATCTTCTCTGTAGCTCTGTAGCTCCTTATCTATCACTGGTCCACCAGTCTGGTCCTCCGGATGGTTGTTTCTTACTCATAACCAAGGTAAGATAAAGTCTTGGGCTATTCTATAACCCAAACCTCTCCTGCAAAGGCCTTGAGCAAGATGATTCCCACTCGCCTGATGCAATGGAAGAACATTGGAGGGCATTCTCTGCTGTTCAAATCAACTTCTGCCCCATGAGTCACATGTTGGATACACATAAGCTCACCTTCTGAGAAACATTCCTGTAGATTTCCTTAAAATGATCCATTATTGATAAACATATATACATATCTGCCACATAACCTCATTTCATCTCCATACTATCCCATCAAAATAAGTACTTTACATGATTTAGAGATGGGGCAGGTGCTCCTGGGAACCTCCCCAATTTTCCTTGTCATAGTGCTCAAAAAAGAGCCCCCCAAAATCCTACTTTCCCAGCCCTTTCTTAAAACTAAGACATGAGAGTTTTTCACAGTTTTGGCCAGTGGGACCTGAGGGGAAATCTTTTTGGAGAAGGATAAGAGATAGCAAAACTTTCTCACCTCTATAAAAAGAGATGCAAGGAAGAGACACCATTCTTCTTCAGCTAGGTATTGCCACGGCTACATGTGATGCCTGGAACAGTAGCAGCCATCTTGCAACCATGAAGAGAGCTAAAGGACCAATCCAATATGGCAATGGTGGGGAGCAGAAAGAGGGATCCTTCATGACACCACTGAGTCACTCTCCCACTCCTGGAACTATTGCTATGCTTGCTGCTATGTGATATAATAAACGTTTTCATTGCTTAAGCTACTTCTAGGTAGGTATTACATTACTTGTAGCTGAAACATCCTACCTAATACAACATGGAAGAGGACATAAGAAACTAATTACGTTGGCCCAAAAGACCACATTGCAATTAGCAAAAGTAAATAACATTATAGCAGAGGCAAGGAAGTAATATTATTAACTCATCATGAGCAACATACTCTATCAAGAGCCATATATGAAATACACCATTTAATCCTCACCAACCCGACAGGGATATAATGGATATTTTATTTTATAAAAGAAAATTCAGAAAGGTTAAGTAACTTGCCCACAGTCAAGTAGGAAGTGGCAATATTGGTATTCCAACCCAAGTTGGTATGACTCCAATGTCAGAAGGGATCTGCCACACTATATACATGCAAAGTTGGTGTTCCATTAGCTCATCCTTTTGTATGACTGTGTTCCTCAGATCTTTTCATGTGAAAGGATTTTTCTAGGGATTGTTTAAGGCATGAAGAGAGGCAATGCTGTTCATGGAATGATAGGGAGAGTGTGGGGTAACGGGACAATAGCAGAGCACTTGAAAGCTACCTGAGAAGACTTCAAATTATACACAGAAGAGACCTAGATAAAAACACTGCTCTTTGATTAAAAAAATACACATATGCACATGTATACACATATGCATTATCAGTATTTTGCAGTTTTTATTAACTGTAAGTTATTTGATATATTTATGACATAATTAAGGAAAACTTTCACAAATAAATTAGATCTATTTTTGGCTGGAAAACAATATATCTATTTACTTTTGTTAGACCTCGGAAATTTCAATATACTGTAATTGTATTTCTAATGACAGAAGATTCATCTCAGCTCATAGTGTATGCATTTCATTATTCACCACATTTATATTTGAGTAAATGAACTTGTTCATTATACATTGTAAACTTTTTGCTGCACAATGTTTCCATTTCTGAAAGCCATGTAATCACTTCATTGTGGTGTTGGCAATTGTCATTATATAATATATAAAATTTCAAAAGGATGCAATTTAAGGATTTTGATCTTGCAGCATAAATATATGCATGACATGCAATACAAATAAACTTATTCCAGATGGTTGCTTAAAACAGATAAATCAAATTTCCCAGTAGTAACAAACTAAATCTTCAACCAAATAGAGTTCTTTCACCGATTACAATGCCCATTCATGTGACTCCAAACAATAAACGTGACAAAATTGGGGTGGATCATGATAAAACTAAATTAGATGTTCTGGCCATTTCAAGAGTTTTGGGGGGCTACTGAAGATGAGGGCCCTCTAACCTGAAAAAGTTCAGGTTTTAAGTTCAATTCTGTCATATTTCAAAAGACCTGCAAGCTCAGCCCGTCTGGGTTTCATGGGAAAAGAAGGGGACACAGTGAGTTTAATCCACCAACATGAGGTTGGCAATACTTTTTCCTTCCACACACCTTCAAACTATATTTACCAGCCTTTCAAACAGAGATGAAAACAGAACACTACAGAAAATGTTAACTAGGAAAAACATATTGGCTCAGTAAAACAAATAACCATGAAAGCCAGAGAACTGCCTGCTGATTGACTCCACCCCCATTAGCCCTGCCATGTGTGGTTACACAGTACAGCCTCCAGTGCATTAACAAACAGCCCAGCCCCTTCTGCTCTGTTGCTAGTGACTTTGCTGCTTTCTGCAGCTAGTAAAATTAAACTTCTTCCAAAGAACTCTCATGTGCACAGACTGTAAAGTGAATGTAAATTAAAGTAACACATTACCAAAACTTCAACTTCTTTAGAGAGCTGCCTGCTAGTCCCACTTTTACAAATATTCTTCATTTACTCCATATGTAAACACTTGGGTGTGGTTCACAGAAATGCACCTTTGCCTCTTTATATAACCCATTATATAACCAACTTACCTGGCCGCACGGCTCATGAATACTTCTGAGTGCCCTCAACCCACGCTACTGACATGGTTCAAAGACCAACATCTTTCAAGGCTCAACAAACTTTTGTAAATGAAATACTTCCAATGAATAACAAAGGATGGCAAAAATACCAATAGTAAAAAAGGCTAATGTTGATGAATAGACCAGAAGGAGAGAGAAAGAAGCAAATAGCCAATAAACGTAAGACCAAAATACATCTATTTCAGTAGTCAAAGAAATGCAGATAAAAACGAATAGGTGTTGGGCGCCTGGGTGGCTCAGTCGGTTAAGCGACTGCCTTTGGCTCAGGTCATGATCCTGGAGTCCCTGGATCGAGTCCCACATCGGGCTCCCTGCTCAGCAGGGAGTCTGCTTCTCCCTCTGACCGTCCCCCCTCTCATGTACTCTCTCTCTCAAATAAATAAATAAAATCTTTAAAAAAATAAAATAAAATAAATTAAAAATAAATAAAAACGAATAGGTGTGATCAAGATTGACCAAGACGTTTTTTTATTTTTTAATAATACTGTTCTATTTGGAAATGCTGAAGAAAAGTGGGAGAACGTCAACCGTTGCTGCTTGTGGTAGTGTGAATTGGTATCACAACTGAAAATAAGAGGCACCTACTAACTGACCCAAAACTCCCTTTCATAACTAAATCCTCCCCTTAGAAGTCACAGTTACACAACACTGTGACCACCCACTCAAAGCCATAGAGCCCCATTAATGCAGAAGGACTGGCTAAATTTTGACCATCAATCAATTAGTCCAAACCAGAAACACTAGGGACATTAAAAATTCTCAGTTTACCAATAACTTTACTCAATGCCAAATTATACCATCTGGTACTTAATATATTCATTAATCCTCATGTAGGATTATAGTACAAGGAGCATATTCAATCAATTTCTCACATGATATCTAATAGGTATTGTAATAGCATAAATATTCTGCATGGGAGGGGTCTGTTCACCCACTGAGGCTTGACAAATGTTTGCCTATGACTTTCACTAATGCTTCACAAGGTCATGTTTAAACTCCAGCACACAATGAAAGACTATAATCCTATGGCTTTTTATGCAGAGATATCTCAAGCAGATTCATAGTGTACCCACCATTAATGTAGGATATAAATACTCATCAGATAATCTTCAATAACAGTTCCGGAAGTAAATATGATTACTGTATCACCTCCAAAACATATGCAGAGATACACCAGTAGCCAACACAGGCCCAGGTACACGAAGGTAAATGCCTAACGCTGTCATTTGCAAGCCATTATCTTTTCTCACTAGCATCTCTGCCTAGGTGAGTCCTTTAAATTGAATAGAAGCAAGTCCTTTAAATTGAATAGTTGCTTGATGACGTGAAATCAGGCTGCACAGAGTCCTACCTGATGTCTAGCTGAGACTCATCACCACCTTTTAGGAAACTTGTCATTTTTTAAGAAAAAGGAGCTGCAATCGCTGGGCAGCCATGACTGTTATCTGCACTGCAGGTCGCTGGCTGAGCCACATTTTCTGCTAATTAAATTCACTGTGGGAGATTCCTAACGTGTGTCTCCATGGGAGATGGATCTGAAAATCTGGATGATGCCCCTAATTGCTTCTGGTAACAAGGTTATGAAACCCGGGCTGTCATACCTAGGGAAAGCAGAACTCAGATATAAGTGGGTCTATTCTCACAGACCATATGAGTTTCTTTAGTCTAGCTGAAAAAGCCAAAATAGGGCTCAGCTGCAACTGGGCACTTCCTGAACAAGGCCTGTCACTTTGCACTTTTCAATTACTTACCTGGAAACACAGCAAGCAGGTAATTGTGAAGAAGCACAAGGGGAAATCAGCAGGTGCTGTTTGCCTAACCTAAGCTGGAAGATCACCTCTGGCCTGGTCTACGGCAGGGCTACTCAAAGTGTGGTCAACAGATCACAGCATCTCCTCACCGAGGAGCTTGTTAGAAACGCAAATCCTCAGACCCACTGACTCATGCTATCTGAGGAGTGATCCCAGGAATCTGAGGCTTAGCAACTTCTCCAGGTGATTCTGACACCCACTAAAGTTTGAGAAGCCCTGATCTCAAATACACTGGATTACAAATCAATCAAAGAAGGTGGCTCTCTTCCTGACTCGGTCATGAGTAGTGTTTGCCCTTGGTGGGGGGGCTCATTTAGCCTCTGTGACCTCAGTTTCTTCATTGTGCTGATTATCTACTGCTGTGTGAAAGCAACCATGGTTTTGTGAGTTGGGTGGACCCAGGTGGCAAGTTCTCACTTGTGGTTGAAGTCAGGCGGCAACTGCTCAGGAGTCATTTGAATGACTGATTCAACTGGAAGTTCAAGATGGCTGTCACATTCATGTGCCTGGCATCCAAACTGGAATGGCTCCTGGCTAGCTGGCCATCTCTCTCTCCCTGTGGCCTCTCCACATGGCTAGCTCGGGCTTCCTCAGAGCATGGTTGTTTCAGAGTGTTGGACCTCTTACATAGTGGCTGACTTCTCCCAGAGTATGTACTTAAGAGACCAAAGCAGAAGCTGCCAGGTCTTGTTAAGGCTGAGGCCTGCAACAAGCACAGTGCCATTTCTGCCACATTCTCTGAGTGAAAAGCAAGTCATGGAGTCAGCCCAACCTTAAGGAATAAGAGTGGGATTGCATAAGATTGGGATTTAGAGGGCATCTTTAGAGATAAGTTGGTATACTCACTTGTAAGATGAAGGAAGTGGCCTACACTCCTGAAGGATTTTAGTCTATGGTTTTTATGGTTTTTATAGTATATGATTCTCTGATACAGGCAATACCCATATTTCTTAGAGTCCATTACATCTATCTCGAGGAGGCCCGTTTCTCCATAATATCACTGCCACTCATTTAGCACTAAGCACATGCAGTCTTGCATTATGATTTACCTTATAAATGGAGTTACTCTGACTTCCCAACTCAATTATAAAATCCTCAAGGCCTTTATGCCTCCTTGAAACTCCATTACCTAGTGCACTGACCTATATATCATATTAGGCTTTCAATGAAGATGTGATAATGATGATGATGATGATGATGGTGATGATGATGCTGATAGAATCATTGCTGTTAAATTATCCTGTCTACTGAAATGAGTACAAAGCAACCATTTCCAAAGTTGAAAAATAATGTCATATGCCTTTTGTAATTTTTTACAGGTCTTTTTAAGGTGGATCCCTTAGGATAGACAAAGCAGAACTGTAAATATGACTTCCATTGAAATACAGCTTTCTTTAAAGGTACACTCTCCTTTTTTTTTTATTTTCTGGTGTACAAGGGACAGTGTTTGGGGGTCACGAAACCACTTCATTTTCCTCCTAGGCATACAGGAAGGCCGCAATTCTTAGCCCCCTTAAACCTTGGTAGGACCACAGACTGAATCCTTGTCCATAATCCTAGTCATACCGCAGTACAATCACAAGATAGAAAAATTTGGGCCCTGATTCACGGCTTGAGCACGGCTGCCCAGCCCAAAATATCCTCTTTGCATTTTGCATGAGTGACAATTAAACTTCCACTGAGTCAAGACTTGTCTTTGAGGAGTATTTGTCATATTTGTTATAGCAGCTAACCTACACTGACTGATATATCTCGTCCATTCCCAGAGTCAACCCCATGAGTCATTGTCCTACATCAATGCTTTAAATTGGCATTTAAATTGGATATTTTTTTTCAATAAATCTATTTCTACATCATTTTAATGAGAACCTATAATACATTGTTTAGATATTTCACATTTTATTTAATCAAATTCACAATACTGTGAAGAGGGTACATACTTCCAAGATATTGAGGGAGCAGAATAAATCAAATATGATGATTTTAAGTTTAAAGAGGGAAAAATTGGGCGCCTGGGTGGCTCAGTTGGTTAAGCGACTGCCTTTGGCTCAGGTCATGATCCTGGAGTCCCAGGATCAAGTCCCGCATCGGGCTCCCTGCTCGGCAGGGAGTCTGCTCCTCCCTCTGACTCTCTTCCCTCTCGTGCTATCTCTCATTCTCTCTCTCTCAAATAAACAAATAAAATACTTTAAAAAAATAAATAAAGAGGGAAAAATCTGGGATGACTTCAGGGTACATTCCATTAGGGGGGACAATGCAGTGTCATAGTGTCATTAGCCAACATTAAGCTAAAACCTGGAAGAAAAGAAAGAGGTAGGAGTAGGGAAGATGATGAGCTTACAGTTAGTATATTAAATATGAGAAGGCTTTGAGATTTAAAGATGGTAATTGTTGCCAGTTGGAAATGGGTGCTAGATTTTAAAACTGATGTCTGTCTGGGTAGGAAAAATGGGTTTGGGAATCATTTTCACACAGAAATGGTAATCAAAAACTATGCTGTTGACTGAACCAAGAGCTAGAGAACATGATGGGCAGTCATCCAAGCACAGAATCCTGAGAAAAAGGAGCATTAAGGAGCCAACAGAGAGAGAAGACACCCAACAGAGACCCAAGATATGTCATGCGAAGAAAAGCTCACACAAGGACCTTCCCTGGGTCTCCAAATCCCCTTCATCCTTCAAGGCCTGGCTGAAATTCTATGTCCTCCACAATGTGAAGCCTTACTCATAGCAATCTCTCCTACCCTACATGGTCTCCATCACCCCATACACCAAACATGACCTAGTATTACTATCTCCCCACACAAGCTCTGGGAAAAGAGGGGCTATCCCCCTGGATGGACACTCACAGTTTTAGGCCAACAATTTATTTTTCACCCACCCCACGGGGAAAAGACGTCCTTATTCTTGGTCATTCTCAGCTCTTGTTGGCGCTCATCAGATCAATGCCCCCTCTTTAACCAATCACTGAAGCCAGGGTGGGGGGGGGGGGTGCTAGGCTCCAATTGGCCAGGCCAGATCACATGACAAGGAAATGGGAGCCGAGCCTGCTTCACCCTGGGAGGACAGCGACCTGAACCAAATGACATACACCCAAAAAGAAGGATTACCAGGAAAAAAAAAATGAAAATTGATACTGGATAAGCAAACAAGGATTTCGTCTAGTGAGGCCCTGGCCTGCAGTGGACATTGAACAAATACATCTTGACGGCCTGGTCACAAGCCAAAAAATGTCGAATTTGCTCTCATCATTAAAAGACAAGAAATGTGTCATTATCAAGCGAAGTGACTTTCGTTTATGTGATAAGGAGGAATCGGAAAGAAAAAGAAACAGCTGGTATTTGCACCCACAGGCACCCTGACTGGTAGAGCCAGAAGGAATTCAGAACAGGTGAGAAAGAGACAAGCAGGAATGCTAAAGGGCAGTGAGGGAGGCGCAGGTCTTCCTGGGAGGCCACCGGGCGTTTGTAAGGGAGTGGGGACCGGGGTGCCTTGGTCTGAAAGCCACCCAAGTTCTAAGGCTTCTCGGGAGTGAGAAGAACAAGCTTGGCTGTATAAATCAAATCTACATTATTAGAGAAGTTTGACATTTGCTAAATTACCTATGAAAACTTACCCTGGTTGTTAAGTGGAACCAAAAAAATTGTGTTCATTTCAAAGCTAAATGTCAAGCTCCCTTAAAGAGCTAGCACCTACGGATGGGAGACAGGGGGCAGGGGAGGAAATGCTGTGGAGATGAAGGGCAATAAACCTTCCCGACATCTCCATCTCCATCACTGCTCAGAGATGTCTCCTGGCATTCTCAGCTGGGAAATTCTGTCTTTCTATTGTGTCCATCTATGGGCAACCCATTTTTTAAAGGGATGTGCACAGAGCAGCACAATTTGAAAACTAAATTGAAACACTGAAAAATAGACACAGCAAAATTGACTCAAACTCATTTTATTTACAGATGCAGCCAGAGGTGTGCTCACAGGGAAGGCAACCAAACAAATGATTCCGGAATACTAAATTAGCAAGTTCTAGAACTGGGAGACTCTGGCAAAGAGCCCAAACTACTCTTTACAAAACTAGAATTAAGAAGCCGCTTACTGGGACGCCTCGGTGGCTCAGTTGGCCGAGCATCTGCCTTCTGTTCAGGTCATGGTCCCAGGGTCCTGGGATCTAGTCCTGCATCTGGCTGCGGCTCAGTGGGGAGTCTGCTTCTCCAGCTGCCAGCCCATCCTCCTGCTTGTGCACTTGCGCTCTCTCGCTGACAAAAAATAAATAAATAAAATCTTAAAAAAAAAAAGAAGCCCCTAACCCCTGTATGCATCAGTCAATTATCTGTTACTAAACTGCACCATTGATTAGGAAGAAAGTGGGGAAAGTAAATGTACTTCATACTGAAATATATTCTGGAATGGGTCAGGTAAAAATATTTCCAAGTCAGGGGGCCCTGGGTGGCTCAGTCATTAAGTGTCTGCCTTGGGCTCCGGTCATGATCCCAGGGTCCTGGGATCGAGTCCCGCATCGGGCTCCCTGATCAGCGGGAAGCCTGCTCCTCCCTCACCCACTCCCCCTGCTTGTGTTCCCTCTCTCGCTGTCTCTCTCTCTGTCAAATAAATAAATAAAATCTCTAAAAAAAAAAATACTTCCAAGTCAGTAATTTGGAAGAAAATTTGGCCTGCTAAAGTCTTTCAAGTCAGAGTATATCAGTTTCACATAAGGATGGTTATTCTTGAATATTTACTGATGACAGCTACACGATGTCTTAATTATACTTTTCCAAAACCCCAAAATATATATGTGTCATAATGTACATGTACACACACACATATGAGTCTGTTTTATGCAAACACATGAAAAGGCACCCCAAAGTACAACAAACTTTGGCACCAAACTTATACGGTGGCTTTCATTTATTTCTTACTGTATGGAAGTTAATGCAGTGAGCACCTTGGGTTTACGAGGAAGAGAGTGGGGAGGGTCACTTACTCTGAAAAGCAGCAGGAAAGGAAAGGGGAGCATGAGTGCCTCCAAAAAGTGACTGAAGTCCTCCAGATACACTTTGTGCCTCCAGATACACTTTGTACCTCCAGTACACGCACTCTTCCAAACTATGTGTGTGAATAGATACTTAACAGTCCATGGGCATTGCTTAAAATTTCATCTTTTAAACATTTATAATTTAGATTCTGGAAAGAAGAGAAATCATGTGTACACATACCCATATCCACGCATGTACGTACATCTCCCTTATATTGTGTTCCTCTTTTCTTCATGCAAACCATACTCCCCAGTTGAAAAGAAAATCCTTCTTAATTACTTGGGACTTCCTCTATCATCTAGAAGCATATGACTAAAATGTTGTAGTGGAACCAAAAGTGGCTGTCTTCCACGGGGCAAGGGTGTGGATTTCTAAAGCAGCACCACAGAATTATTTGTATAGAAACCCCAGGAAAAGGGCAGCATGGGAGCCACCAAAGCCCAGGCCTCACCCAACATGCGGGCCCCCAGAGAGACCATGAGTCGAATTAACATGATGCCATCGCCCCTATTGGATTAACCTGCTCATTGAGCTCTTGGCTTTATGAAGACTGCAATTCTTGGCAAAAGAATGCGCCTTCCTTCCACGCCTTTCCAACCTTTTCAAAAAAAGGCCTTGGTTAAAGGGAGAGAAAGAAAATGACACTGAGGTTCACGGCAAGGTCTTCTGTCCACAGAGCAATGTGGCCCCAGAGGCCTCTGATGAAGTGCAGGGACTGACTGCCCCTCATCATCTGTTCCTCCACACTCTGGAGCATATCTTTGCTACCTCCCTGCATTTGAAAGATACAGGAGTCCTAATGCCATTGCATATAGGGTCATCCTAGTCCCTAGGAAGAGCTCTGTAATAAAGAACAAAGACTCTACAGATGAAAGCAGTTGCTATCATTAGGGCTACAAGAGTCTGATTGCATTAGCCTAGTTAACAAAGAACCTTGGAAAATGGCCCATATCTTTCCCTTTCCCAAACCTTGGGCTGTTACCACTGTCTTTCTGGCTTTTACCACCTAAGACCAACTTCTTTGAGAGAAGTATAAGTATAACCGCATGGTCACTGAATGCAGTGTTCTTTTATTTTTTGTCATTGTGTAGAGAGCTAGAAAGGGCTGGGGAAAGAAATTGACTTTATTTTTCTACACACTTTTATGATTTATGAAAAACTGATCTACTCCCTTCAGTTAGATAACGATGAGTCAGAGAAATACAGTTACAATAAAGTAGCAATGTCATTTCTAAAGTAGACCACGCTCCAGTTCACGAATGATGGCCAATTAAAGTAAGTTATTCCCGTCTGGTGGGGCTGTGTGCCAGATGAACTATCACCCAAAATGAATTAAAGCCCAGGCTTGGAAGGTTTCCTGTTGACTAGCCTGCGGTATAATTTATAATTACTTTTGTTTACATGTGAGGTGGGGGCAGAGTTGCCAGGAAGAAAACTGGCCTGGAGTTCACCTGAATATGAGTAAGAGCAATGAAAAGGGCATCTACATATTAATGTTTTGATTCATAAATATTTTTTCAGTCAGCATAGTGTCGGGGATCTACATGGATATAGATATATGGGGTAATGCTCAGAATCAAAATATCCAACACAATGGCTTGCCCGTGAGGCCGATCACCTGGACCCAGCTTACATCCTGGAGGACTCGGGTCCATCTCAAGGCACTTTTTGTGTTTCCAAACTTAATTTTGTCATCATAATGACTCTCTTTTGTAAAGAGTACTTTTTCTCTATTTTGAGGCTAGTTTTCTTTTCTTCATTTTTAAATCTCAATCTCTCTAACCTTCCTAAGATCTAACAGAAGTATACCCCTAGAGTTAGAATTAAAATCAGAACCACCCCATTGTCAGTCAATGCCAACCATATGACTAATTGGGGGCAGAGTGAGGAAGAAATTCCAGTAGGGCCTGTCCTTGACTCCTTCTCTACCTTCGTTTTTCTTGTCCTGTTTCTGCGTCTAAATACCTCTGTATCTCTCTATCTTGCTATCTCTCCATATCTCTGTGTATCCCCAGGTATGAGTGTTTCTCTAATCCCTCCTTCTGTGTACTCCCTCTACCTGAAATTCTCTCTTAAACAGAGACACATATCACATATTCTCACATACACCCCACTTAAGATTTGGCGGCACAAACAGCAACACCAAATCTCCTTTCCCGCCTGCACCCTTAAACATGGCCCTGAAATATGAGTTTTCCAGGAGCCAGTTGAGTCAAGGAAAACTGGTTCCTACACTCTTCAGATCTGTGTACCTGAGGCCTTTTATACCTGCCCTACAGATTGCTCCATTCCAGGCTCAGATAACAGCCCTATGTCTAATCAGCTGGAATGTAAAGGCCATTGGCCTGAGGATGAGATGAGCCAGCTTTGCAGCTAATTTTTTCTTTTTATACTTGTAAGAACACTTTACATGAGCTCTACCCTCTTAACAAAATTTTAAGTGCACAATATAGCATTATTAATTATAGACACTAGGTTGTACAGTGGATCTTTAGAACGTACTCATCTTCACACACTGGACAGCAACCCTCCGTTCCCTGCCCCAGTATCTGGAAACCACCATCCTCTTCTGTTTCTATGAGTTTGACTATTCTAGGTTCTGTGTACAAGTGGAAGCATGCAGTAGTTTTCCTGCTGTGACTGGCTTATTTCTCTTAGAAAAACGTCCTCAAAATTCATCCATGTTGTCACATATAGTAGGATTTCCTTTTTTTAAAAGGCTGAATAGTATTCCATTATATGCTTTTACCACATTTTCTTTATCCATTCATCCATTAATGGACATTTAGGTTGTTTCCACATTTTGGCTATTGTGACTAAGGCCATAGTGAACACGGGGATGCAGATATCTCTTCAAGATCCTGATTCCAATTCTTTTGGATATATATATACCCAGAGTCTAAACACATTAGATTTGAACTCCTGCCTGGTTCCAAAAAGACATCCTTGCCTCTGTCTGGAGGCAGAAGTTGCATGATACCCCTGTTCTACTCAGACTATTGCTGCCTTATGCCCTGGTTCCCCAGAACATGTTCTGGTATACTGCCCAGTTCCTCCAGTTTCTACTGAATCATTTATTCCCTCATTCAGTTGATAAATTTGTGGAGCTTCAACTATATGCTGGCATCTGGGTTAGGTCAGGGGTGGTATCAGCAAAATGGTACTGTCATCCGATCTTCTTCTAGCTGCCAGCTAGTTCAGAAACTCACGTTTTACCTCCAGCCCAGACTCTAGCCCCTGTGATCCATTCTTTCCCTCAGCCTCTCCTATCCCACCTCACTTCAACTCGCTTCTCTGCTTCTCCTGATGCAAACCTTGATGACCCCATTTCCCACATACACCTGTGACCACCCCACCCTCAAATCAGTCTAGTTCTCTGACCCCTTCCCACCTTGCCTGGCCTATCTCTATTTCAAAAAGACGCTGACACCCAAGAAAGTTGAAGGGTTAAATTTTCTCAGCATGAATGTCATTCCGTTCTCTTAGAAAGCACGCACTAGTTTTCTTCCTGACTTTAATTATAAATGAGGAAACTCCTCCACCGTGGATGCACTGTGGCTCTCTGTGCCAAGTAGAGAGCTCTGTGTTCGGTTTTCTTCACACATTATAACAGGGGCAAGAGCTAAGCTGGGCTGGGAGAAGAGATGCTGCCCTTAATCCCCAAAGCCTCTTAAATAATCAGATTCCGTGAAAGGTTGGGTAAAGAGTCTCAGAACCCCAGGTACCTGCTTGGCCTCCTAAATAACACCTCTTCTCACTATAAAAAGACAGTGGCTACCAACTTATTGATGTCAAGATTGTGGGGGTGGGGCTGGGTATATTAAGTGCCATCAACCATTTCCTTGAAAGCTGAAATATTTACTCATCATGTCATTTTATGTCCCTAACACAGGTCATCAAGAGCCTTAGGATTTACAAAATTTCTTGCACCCAATGCTGCGACATCTATTTCCAATGAGTCTTTATATAGCTTCATTGTATAGCAATGGGAAAGGAGTTCCAACTCCCGTGGGGAGCTTATAATGAAACCATATTCATAAATCTGTTCACTCCACCATTTCGCTTTTACCAGAATTCTTGTAAATGTGCTTTCTCTGCCTTACAGTTCATACATTAAATGAGTAAGTAACAAAGGAAAAATGCTGAATTTCAGAGCACACTGCAGAGACCAAAAGATAAGACAGTTGTAGAAATCACTTGTGCTCGTCACTGCCAAACTCTGAGGTGTCGCTGCCACAGCTATGGGGGTGGGCAGGGTGTTGGAATGGGTTGCACTCCCTCCCTGGGGTCTTGATCCCCTGGGCAAAAGCTTCCAGCAAAGCAAAGGAATGTAGCATGTGTCAGTTACCATGTCTGTGCTTAACATTTTATACAGTCCAACTCAAGGCAAATAAATATTTCAGCAAATAGAACCGCCCTGTGATATATGTGAACATCACTGAATTAAGAAAGCCACTAAATTCACTGCAGTCACAGAGAAGTAGGAGGAAAGGACAGGAGAGAATAGGTTGATTTATTCCCTCCTTGGCTCTTCCAAAATCTTTGCTTTCCCCTGTATTGTTTCCTCTCCTCCTTCTCCATGCCTGTCCTCAAATGTTTTCCATGACTGTATCATCACTACTCTTATTTTCTCGATTCAGACTCCTGAAACAGAAATAAGAATAACATGACTATGAATCGGTACACGCTTTTTTTCCAGAGGGAAACCTGAACACTGAGCAATAAGCATTTCTCTTCACCTCTTTCACGCCCCTCCTGCTCCCAGCTGAGGGTCGCAAACACTTCTGGGAGTGCAGAAAGCTTTGGTTTATTTAAGCAGAGACGGGCAGGACACAGGGACTAGAAACTGGTAGTAAATTCCACAATTAGGGAGCAGAGCTGCTAAAAGCGCTTCCTCAAAGGGACCTAAGATTATACTGTGAACAAATTGCCTGCTGCTTGCATTCTCCCCCGGTGACTTAGGGACCTATGGTGACAAAAGATCAGGCAAATATATTCAGTCTAGTTCTTGGTTTAAAAAAAAAATATTGAAAAAAACTGAGAGTCCAACGTTGCATTGTTTTAAAACTACAATTCCTACCAGTGGAGGGGAGGGAGGCTTGACATCTAATACTTTTTCAGAACATGGGGACCTGTTCTTTGAGTAACCTACGCTCAGCAAATGTGGAAAGTTACAGCTCTCCAGCCTCCAGATACCAAAAGCCTTAATTTATCACCCCAAATCTTCTGCGAGGCGGCATTCTCACCTGACAGTATTTCCATAAATGATACAAAGTTTGAGAGAGAGGGCCAGGAGACACAGAGTTCCACTCAACGATTGGATGACAATGGAGCACCAAAGCAACTGTCCTTCAAGATGCTCTCCAGACATTTTAATCATCCTGAATTGCCAACAAGAGCTCAGGCCAAGCAACAAAATTCCTATATCATCAAATGAGGTGATTTTTCATGCAGGAAACTCATAGGCTAAAAGGGAGCCTAGACAGAGATCCAGGCATTTCATTAAGGAATTACGTCACCTTTGCCTGGATAACGGCAAAAAAAAAAAACCCACAAAACTCTAGCATTGCACTCATCAAGCAAAACTGCCCAAGGGGACCTACTGAAGCCCAGTGTCATGTGGACTTGTCAAGGTCACACAATGCACAGACTACTTGGGCCAGCACAAAGCCAGAAGCAGGTCAGTTTATGGTAATGGGTGAGTTTTACCATACCCTTTCTAGCGTGAGCCTCCAGGAGTGGAGAGCACATCACCCCATCAGCCTGTCAACCATGAATTTGTAGGTCACACAGGCGGGATTTTCATGTCTGGTTCCCCATCTGTGGCACTCTCCTCTGCCCTGTAGAGTACCTTTTCAGCCCCCAGAATATAGAAGACCCCCACTCCCACCCCATCGGGAGGCTTATTCACTTACTGAACTTCTTACAAACCACTGCAGGGAAAACAGAGAGGAGAACAAAGTGAATTAAGTTAAGGAACAACTTATACAGTTCTTAAAATCATCATTGTCTATAATGTAATCCTGACTCTTGTCTTGGTTGCTCCTCCAGAAGCTTTTCTGACTTCACATTTTGCTTTGTCGTTTTAGTATCTAACCTGCACGCCTTCACACACACCATTTGTGGGTGATCAGAGCAGCCATTGTATTTCCCAGGTCCTACAGGACCTGGTCCCAGGTCTAGGGAAAGACCTGAATTTGCCATCAGGAGAGCGCAATAGGTGGGCATTGATGTCATGGGCTCCTCTATCGCTCAAGAGAATAATAGCATTTAGGGGTGCCTGGGTGGCTCAGTCGGTTAAGCATCTGCCTTCGGCTCAAGTCATGATCTCAGGGTCCTGAGATAGAGCCCCACATCGGGCTCCCTGCTTGGCGGCGAGTCTGCTTCTCCCTCTGCCTCCCTCCCCCCACCCCACCGCTTGTGCTCTCTCTCTCTCTGTGTGTGTCTCTCTCTCAAATGAATAAATAAGATCTTTAAAAAAAAAGAAGAAGAAGAAGAATAGCATTTGGGGGACATCCCAGTCTGAATATACTCCTCAAAATGGCCTGTAGGCCACACCCTCACATGCCAATAAAGCAAACGATACCCTGGGTTGCTGAACAATATGTTGTATATAGGTAGAAATGTCTGGGATACTATATATAAGTAAAAATCCACTTTAAATTTTAGGAGTCGTCTTTGACAGCCTATTACATTTCACCATGTAACCCTAAGCCAACATTTCTAAACCATAAAAATATGTGAATTTACACACGGACCTTTCCTATGATCCAGCAATTTCACTCTCAGGTTTCATTCCATAGAAATGAAAACAGAAAACCCCACCGAAAGTCTTGTACAAGAATATTTATTCATACTGGCCAAAAATTGAAAACAATACAAATATCTATCAGCAAGAGATTTGAGAAGGATGCTACTATATAATCAGATAGTAGAATAAATACTATTCAGCAATAAAAAGAAACAAACTTGATTTACACAGCTACACAGATTCATCTTGAAAATCAAATGTAATACTGTGTAAAAGAAGCTAGCCAAATTCAAGAATAAGCAAAACTGTTCTATAATGATGGAATGCATAAGAGTGATTGGCTGAAGGCGGGGGAAGCTGACTAAAAACAGGAGGGAGTTTCTAGGGTGATGAGAATATTCTGTGTCATGATCAGGATGTATGTTTCATGGATATATACACCCATCGATCTATGCACTTAATATCTATGCATTTCACTCCTTGCAAATGATATCTCCATTATAAACAAAAAAAGATTTAATCAGAAACACAATATTGGTGTATCCGGAAAGCATATTCCATAACACAAATGGGTTTTGTACACTTGATGTCAATAAGTTCACTTTGTGTTATTAAACAATTAGTCCATCATAAGCTCAGTCCTTCTGAGTGTCCTTGTTGCTTCTAGTTAAACAAACATCCCAATATCTTGACGGCACATTCTACAATCAGGGGGAGCTGGAGAACCTTAGGTGATACCCCAGGCCTTTCTACCAGGGCACACTAACAGAAAACACACCCAATCAAATCAATGACAAGGAGAGAAAAGAGACCCGAGGCTGTGTTTTGGGATCTACCAAATATCTCCATAGCACTGAGTGCATCTGAAACACTCCCCAAACCCACCAACTAAAAACTGAGAGAAAGAGCTGGGATTGGCAGCATTCAGTAAATCATTAAATACTAACAGCACTGTTGTCTGCTTGGGATGAGTGCCAAACCTGGATAGAAATTTCTCCAATAAATCAATTGGAGCAAGGTGATTTTGTAATTACCCATAAATAGCATTTCCGCCCTTATAACTTAGACAGAAAGCCAGCATTTGAGAGCTGCTGGTAATGAGATGAGCCTCAGATGGCAATGCAGCAAACACGTAATGGAACCAGCCTTAATAATATAAGAGCAAGTCCAGATTTGAAGAAAATCATCACAACTTAAAAGAGAAGGCGTACGGTCATTGCCAGAGAATATTCTCACACGACACAAAACAGGATTGATTTTAATGCCTCCATTCTTAGGTCCACCCCTGGAAAAGTAAGTACGGAGAAGGAAGGTGACAGAGAAAAATCCAGAGAAGTATATACCCAAGGGACCGTAGCCTAGTGGGTGGATTTTGTGAGCAGGATAACTATGGTGATTTATAGTCCCAATGCAAATGCACTGAATATTTTAATTTATATGTCTTTTTCAGCTCTAATTGCTCGTCAGTTTGAAAAGCGAAATATTTGTGGGGAGCCTCATTTCCTGCCAATGAGATAATATGGGCTTAAATGTCATAATTGGAGTGAACTGCATGGGTCTTTAACTTCCTGGTCAGGACCCAGCCACTGTCAATATTTTCAGGTAATAGCCAAAAGATTTAGAATCTCAATTAAAAATACTATTTCCCTTCCCATTAGAACTAAAAACAGAATGCTAATCAATGAGTGAATTCACTGTTTGCGCTCTACTTAAGAATATAGGCTGAATTATCTTTATGAGGTCAAGTTCTGAGCCCTAACCTATTTATGAAATAAAGTGTGGAAAATTAAGATGTGAACTATCTTTTTAGGTCATTGCAGCAGATGGTATTGGTTCTCCAGTAACAGTGACCCGCGGCAAGCCGTGCCAGCTCCTGTGTAAGGACTTTTTCTTTGTTCCCCCAACACAGGGCTGGTCAGAAGTGCTGGAAAGCTAATACCTCCAGAAACCAGCCTCAGCAGATGAGGAAGAGGAGTTGGTGAATAAATACCCCAGCTTCTCACCGCTTAGGTGGTACAACGCTGAAGTATTCTACACTGCCCCCTAGAGGTCTCCAGTGGTATTGAGCCATGGCTGCTCAGGGTGTCCTTTGTCATTAACACATCCTGGGCTTTCATCCCTTCCCTGTCTAAACCCTTCACTGCCCTGTAGGCACAGGCTGCAATCCCAACCCGCATAACTGACTTGCACTCCAATCCTAGTCTCAGAGTCAGCTTCTGGGGGAACGCAAGCTTAGATAACCGTAAGCATGATTTTGGTTAGACCCCAGCCTGGCTGCCTAGATCTTGGTAAGAGCTCTCAGTGATTCAAGGAAAGTAAAAACAAACAAACAAACAAAAAACTTCCCCACTCACCTCTCGGAAGTATAAACTGCTCCTGTGATAGAACAAAATGGGAGAAATCCAGACTGACCTTCTAATTGCAGACAGTGAGGGACAGTCTGGTTGTCTGACATTAAATTTGGAAGGATTAGGGAAATTATTTTCCCTCAACTATGTATGCCAAAATAAAATTTTCCCGAGTGTTAACCCCACTCAGAAACAGGGGAATGGCATGCCAGCAGGAAGTCAGTTGTTTACCCCATCTCTCTCAGAGTATTTTTTATTATTTTTTAAAGATTTTTTTTTACTTTTTTAAACATTTTCTGTTTATTTATTTTAAGTAATCTCTATGCCCAACATGGGGCTCCAACTCAGGACTCCAAGATCAAGAGTCACGTGCTCCACTGACTGAGCCAGCCAGGTGCCCTTCTTAGAGTAATTTTAAAGTAGCATATCTCTGTCAGGATATTTTCTCCCATTTCTTTCCCTATTAGCCAGCCTGTCAGGTCTACATGTCCATTTCGTCCATCAGGGTAGTCAGCGGATTCCAATCTAAGACCCTTCATTAGTATTTGGAAGTGTCTGGAACTCTGTGATACCATGTGGAGTTCAGACTGGAAAGAATCACAGCAGAGTGTTGGAGGTGAATAATGAAGTTCTGACACATTCTATTCACCTTCAAAAAAAAGACGTAGTAGCCATTCAAGGCTCTAAGAGACAAGGACAGTAGACTGTTCCAGGCAGACTGGAGGAGACCCTGTCCTCATATTCATTAGGCAGGGCCACGTGTGTGGGAAGGAACCAACAGGGATTAGGAGGTGTAGATGTCGTCCCCACTCAGCAGAAGCAACACCTGTGACATTCACAGGTCCACTTGATCCATCCTTGGCCTTGGTTCCTTCCTCTCTGAAATAAGAGGAAGTAAACTAAAGAATTCTTCAGCTCTTTCATTCTACTCTCTAAGAATGATGCTAATTTATTATTCAAGTAAGTGATGTAATTGTGAAAAAAAAGGGGGGCATATAATCTCCTAGACTTAAATGTATCTTAACTGATGGATATTGGCTTAGGAAATTGTGACTTTTGTAATTCAAAGACACCCTAACCTAAACGCTTTAAGAAATTTCCACAACAGCCTTGCTGGTGAAATTCAGAAAATACCTCTCTCTTTCAGCAAGATAAATCCAGAAACTAGGAACAGGAAATGTAAAGGAAAAAGGACTATTCAAGACTTTACAAAAGGTTGGAGGTTAGATGATAAAGTTAGAAATACTTATTTTGAAAGAAAGCGTGCTCTAATCACCCCGTTGGTTGGGAATGGGTACAATTAATATTTTGTGAGCCCTAGCAACTAGTGGTAGCAACAAGAGATATTTGGGGTGGAGATGGGGTTTTGGGCTTATCCTGAATCTCTGGCCTCCCATTCCCTATTGTTGGATACACACATTCTCAGGTTTCACACTTGTATGCAAACTGCTTTTCAAATCAACTACAGATATACACCCTAGCCCTTATCCCAGCCTTGTTTCTCTATAGTTTGCTGTGCCTACAACTCCTCAATATAAAAATTCTGAACCTACAATCACCTCCATCTACAGAGGTAGCTGTTATACCCCTTTCATAGGTGGAAAAAGTAAGGTTCAGAATTATTAAGTAATAGTGGTAGCTAAGACTCTAATCCATATCACTGTGGCTCAGAAACACAGACAATATTTTTCTCCTTTAAATATTATTCATTTTACGGTGCCTGAGTGGCGCAATTGGTTAAGCATCTGACTCTTGGTTTTGGCTCAGGTCCTGATCTCCGGGTCCTGAGATCGAACCTACATCAGGCTCTGCGCTCTGCCCCTCCCATTCGTGCTCCTGCTTATGCTCTGTCTCTCTCTCTCTCTCTAAAATAAATAAATCTTTAGAAACATATTAATCATTTTATTTTTATTATTCACATATAATAATGCTCATTGTAACATACAAAATAGAAAGACATACAAAAAACATGATAATCATGGAACTTTAGACTCCTCACCTTCTGAAAGGCATCTGTGTCATTGTAAAGACTTTATTTTTATCTAGTCATATATGTCTGTCTCTTTCTGGTCAAATTTATACAGATATTCCCCTAGAATTTCTGCTAATTTTTCTTCTCCTACATTTGCATATTTGATAAATTGGGCACTTACTGGTACATGGTAATGAATCATGGATCTAGTTTTATTTTCTTCTGTAGGTGACCAAGGATCAAATAAAGCATGTTTTCCTCATAATTTCCTAAAATCCCACTTTTGCCATATGTCCCGAGTTCCCATTTGTCCATGGTTCTATTTCTCCACTCTTCTGTCCATTGATCTATTTGCCTGCTCTGGTAGCAATAGGTTTTGATGACAGTGGTCATGGTAAGCTGAAAAATGCCCTCCAGAAACAGCCACACTTTAATCTCTGGAACTTGTACATGTTACATGTTTTGGAAAAAGAATCTTTGTAAATATGATTCAGTTAAGGATTTTGAGATGAGGTTATCCTGGATTATCCGGGTGGGCCCTATATGCTGTCACAGGTGTCCTTATAAGTGGAGACTGAAGTTACCAAGACAGAAGAGGAAGAGGGAGTAGTGTGACCCGGAAGGCAGAGAGAGGAACGGGGCAGCTACAAGTCAAGGATTGCTAGCAGCCACCAGAAGCTGGAAGAGACAAAAAACAGATTCCCCACCCCCACCAGCCTCCAGAGGGAGCGGGGTCCTGATGACACCATGATTTCAGACTTCTGCCTTCCAGAATTGTGAAAAAATAAATTTCTGTTGGGTTTTTTAAAAGATTTTATTTATTCATTTTAAACTGAGAGAGAGAGCATGCAAGCATGAGCTTGCATGCAAGGTGGGGGGGCGGCCTAGAGCAGGAGGGGAGGGGGGAGGGGAGGGGGAGGAGGGAGAGGAACAAGCAGAGCTGACACAGGGCTTGATCCCACCACCGGGAGATCATGACCTGAGCCTAAATCAAGAGTCTGACGCTTAACCCACTGAGCCACCCAGGTGCCCTTAGATTTTTATTGTTTTAACCCACCAAGTTTGCAGTAGTTTGTTATAGCACCCACAGGAAACTAACGTAGGAAATTTTTGCATTTTTAATAAATGCAAAGTCAAGTCACTAGTCATTGCCCCTTTTCAAAATTGTCTTGCCTTTCATTTACAATCATTTAGTCTTCCAATGGAATTTAATCATTTTGACCAGATCCAATTCAGATTGAAATTGCATTAAATTTGTATACATTATTGGGATGAATTGGTATTTTTATGATACTCATCCTCCCATCCAGAAATATATTTTCCTCATTTTTTGTCTTGTTTTATATCCTTGGATAAGATTTTATGGTTTTTTCCACCTAACCTATATTTTTCTCATTTTATTTATTCCTAAATATTTTCTTTTTTGGTCACTATTATGAATAATACTATTTTCGTATTTCTAACTTGATATTTCAGTTATGAAAAGCTATTGATTGTGTATATTTATCCAATTCCTCTCAACCCCAATGTCCCTGTTCTCTTAATGATTTTAGTAGTTATTTTAGTTGGGGTCTCTTGAATTTTGCAAAGATCCAATAACAGAGTCTCTTTCTCTGCTATATTTATGCTGATATTTTTATTTACTAGTTTTATTGCATCAATTAGCACTTGTCAAACACTGTTCAATTTTAAGAGTAATAGAAGTTATCCTTAATTTTTCCATATTTTGATGGAATTAGCTTCAGGGTTTTACCATTTATTTTCCTGTTTTCTGTTAAGTAAATAGTCCTTATCATGCCTACTTCTTTCCTCCTATTCAAATTTGACTTAGACTTTTTAAGAGGAATGGACGCTGGACTTTATAAAGTACTCCTTCAGTCTCTAATGGTATAATCGTATAGCTTTCCCTCTCTTCAACTTATTGAGGCAAAAAAATTGGTGATATGTTTCAAAATTTGAAAACTCTTTGAATTCTTTGAATAAATATTATTTGGGTGTGGCATTAATATTCTACTATTTGACTGAAATCTCTTTGCTAACACTTTACTTCAGAAAATCTGCATCTATATCCATGAGTAAATTGATTAAGAGCTTTATTTTGCATATGAAACTTAACAGATTTGGGGTTCTAGAGGGGAGAGGGGTAGGGGGATGGGTTAGCCTGGTGATGGTTATTAAGGAGGGCACTACTGAATGGAGCACTGGGTGTTATACACAAACAATGAACCATGGAACACTACATCAAAAACTAACGATGTAATGTATGGTGACTAACATAACATAATAAAATAAAATTAAAAAAAAAGACTATATACATTTAATAAGATGAGTTGCCCATCTTCTACCATTTCCCTGCAGTTTCTAGTCACTTAAATTACAGAGAAATTTTCATATTTTTAAAAGTTAGGTTAAATTTGACTATAAAACTATCTGGATCTTGTGATTTTTTTAAATGGTAGATATTTAATTATTTTACCATCAATTTACTGGTTTTTGGCCTAACCAGATATTTTAATTCTTGTTGAGCCCATTTTATTCAATTATACTTTTTCAGGTAATAAGACTTGTTACAATATATTTATATATAATATTTATGTATATGTATCATATTTATGTATAATGTATGTATAATACATTATTTATGTAAAATATTCCCAATACATTTTTAAATCTCTCACAAATCAGCAGTTTCTTTCCTTCCTCAGGCTACAGAATGTACATTTTTGCCTTTTTTTCTCACCAATCTTACTTGCCAGTCTATCTTATTCAACTCTTCAGTGAAATTGTTTTTTGTTTGATGTTTCCTTTCTGTAACTTTTTTCTAATTCTATTCTTTAAAATAAATCAATTGCATCTGTTCTCCTCATTTATTTTGGTTCACTTTATTTGTCCTTCAGATTTCTTAATTTGAAAATGAAGTTCACTTACTGTTGGTCCTTTGTAAAGAACAAAAGCAATAAAGACCTATTTTTGCATAATAGAGCTGTAACTACAACCCATAGCTTTTTCTTTTGTACAAAGCATTCTTTTTTACACTATTTTCCAAATACCTCAAATAGTGTGTAATTTCAGTTTAATTTCCTTATCGATCCAGTAATTATTTAGAAGAATACTTTTAACTTCCATCTAGTTAATGTGCTTTCTGGCCTTTTTATTACAGATTCTGGCTTAATCATGTCGAATCAGTGAATATGGTCTATAAAATGTCTATTTAGGATATTTCATTAAGATTTTCTTTGTGGCTAAATACATGATCAATACTAGTAGTTGCTCCATCAAAATAGGGAGGAAAGTATACTCTTTCTAGATCACAAAGAAAAAGGTCTATATTCACTGTTTGTCGTGTCCATATCCTCACGTTTCTACTAGAGTTTAATGATTATATTCTTCAACACGTTGTTTCTCATTTTTCATTTATCTGATATTTGGAACGCAGAAATCTGCTTACCAACAGCTGTTTTCTAATTGTACTTTGTCCCAGTTTCCTTACATTTCTAGTCTGTTTGGTTTTCATTCTGTATTTGGCAGATGTGGTGTTTGATGCATAAATTTTTACAACTATCGTATCTCCTTTGCTGAATAAAAGTTTTACCATTATCTGTTCCTCTCCTTTTCCCTATTTGATGCTTTGTTCTTGCATTTCATTTTGTTGAACATTAAAGAGCCTCCCGTTTGCTTCATTTCGAGTTGATTTCCTGGCATATTTTTGGTAAACCCTTTATCATCCGTATTTTATTATCACTTGGTTTTATGTATAATAATTCTTAAAAGCATGTAGGTGATTATTTTCGATTTGTACAATCTGATCAGCTCTCTACTCTGAAAGGGAATTTAGCTGATTTAAATTTATTTTATAAAGTTTATGTAATAGTTTATTTGCCCAGATTATTTTATGTTTGCTCTCAGTTGTGTTGTTTTCCTTTTCCCTACAACTACACATGTATAAAAGCAGGCGCCATCGCTGGCCTTCCCCTTCTGTGTTTTGCATATTTCCTATCTTGAGATGCATGTTGTGAATCAATTCTTATTTGTTAGACTATGTCCTTGAATATTTCCCTCAAGGTTCTTCAAGTTTCATTTTCTAGAAATACTCCCTCTACACTACTCTCTAGGACTTTGCAACTCTGGAAATAGATGCCTGTTGCTGGCCCTGGCATAGATATCTTGACTGGGTATAGGATCATGCTACCCTAGTTTTCTCTAAATTGCTTATAAATGAGAAGTCCAGTGCCGGGCTCCCCAGTGGCAAATGCCAACCCTTTTCCCACATAAGGCCCGGTAACAACCCAGCCCACTGGTGCTTCTCCTCCAGGTCGGCAGAGTCACAAGCCTAGAAAGTACCTTCAAAGGCCCCACATATATGTGTGCATCTCCTCTTCAAGGTTTCTGCTGGATGGGCTTCCCTAGGTAGCAACAAAACCTACAGACTTTAATCTAGACCTCCAGAACGAGCCAGCCACTTCTGCATGGGTTCCTGGACTCTCCTTCCCACCGGCATCCCGGGAAGTTCTGGATCATGTATGGCCTCAGATATTCCCTTCTAGGTCCTCAGACTATTTTGTTTCTACATAGAAGAAGCAGAAGGGGAAGGGATGCAGAGGAATTCTGATACAGGCCCCAGGGTACCACCGGGCCCATAGACTGCATATTTCTATGACTTTTATATACATATTCTCATTTTATCCTCAATAACCTTCAAAATAACCCCATTTTACAGAGGTGGGCATAGAGGCTCAGGAAGTGGTTGATTTATCCAAGTTCACATAGCTAGTGAGTCATCAGGACAGAACAGAACAAGGGTTCAAGTGTTCTGACACCCACTCCAGTAATTCCATGGCCCTGGTGGTTTTCCACAAATGCAGTTTGCTTTACTCAGTTCCAGAACTCATCAAACACAATATGGCACCAGGAGGAAAAATCTCTTATCCTGTTATCTTAGCAGCAAAAAAGCAGATGGAATTCTCAGATATTCAATAGCGTTTCCTCTTTTTAACCCACCATTTAGTTTTCCTTTATATTCTGTATTTCTACTCAGACAGGTGTTTAGTCCAGCTCACAAACCTGTGAAAGGTTTAAGAGCCCGCATGATTCTCTTCAAATCATGGCTGACTTCTGGATCAAAGAGAATTGTGGAAAATTATCTCCTGCATCACTTATAATTATCATTAATAAGATGTGTCTCAAAAGTTGGTTTTTTTTTAAGAACCACAGGAAGGGGAATGCTGCAGCACAGTGAGAAAGGACATCCTTCCACAATGTAAATTTGCAGCACCAACATTGTAAGTATGTTGAAATGGGGTACGCTTACTAAATTCCCCTCATGTCAGAGGACGTCTCTAATATTTTATAAAACCAGGCTACTGCTACTTATGCAGAAGTTGAAGAAAAGTGAATCTGAACTGGTGGGTTAGCTCGGTGCTTCCCAAAGTTAAGGGCACATCAGGAGCCCCTGGGGGGCTTGCTGAAACACATATTTCTGGACCCCATCCCCAGAGATCCTGACTCAGCAGATCTGGGGAGGCCAGAGATTTAGCATTTCTATGAAATTCCCAGGTGGACTCTTCAAGGCCCTTTTCTGTTCTTTTGTGGTGCCTCTCTCTCTCTCCTATCTCCAAGCCCCGAAACCTTTCTAGTTTTTAATAGCCCTGCACAATTCCTGGCTGAAGTGAGAAGAACTGCTGAAGGTAGCACCATTTTCCAGAGTGTTTTCATTTTAATAGGATATATCAGCATACCAAAAAGCTCAAAAATGAATACAAAAGACCCTGGAGAAACGTATGCATAAATGGAGATTCTACCTGCTCTCGGCACCGGGACCACGCGGCCTACTGGGGGAAGGTAACTGCACACCTGACTGGCCATTCAAGCTGAGTCTCATTTGTTTCATAAGGGGCTCGCCACACCAAGGAGAGGCAAGGGAGGATGCAGAGAGCTTAATTCATTTTCCTTAAAGTTGTATCCTCTTGGAAGTATGCACTCAAGTGCTGCCAACTTTAGAATTGATAATGTATATTTCATAAAAGTAGAAAAGAAACTGTCTTAAGGTGGGAATGGGGGTAAGGGTTGCAGAAGGGAAGTAAAAAAGTACAAATGTATGAAAGAACGCTTAATGCATTTTCCTGGAAATGTCCAAGTCCAAAAAGACTCCACAGAGATGTGTGAAGACCTTAGCAGGAGATCTCTTGTTTTGTAGAGGAAAGGTTCTGAAATAGTTGAGATAATGTGGCATAATTGAGAGATAGGAGGTAATGATATTGTTGCCTCTGTCCAAAAATAATCAAAATTTTAACAACCCTGAGGGGTCAGACCGCAGCTTTATTTTTTAGCTGGCAGAGATAATAAAGCCATAAGGGTAAAAAGTCCGTAATATCTGGCTGCCATCATTTACATTCAGCTGACCCCGAGAAAGGCCACAGGACTGCCTGCTTACCTTGGGAATGCACCTGGATTTAGTTTTGAATGTCAAAAGCTCTCAAAAAAGGTCAGAGGTCAGAGGTCTGGGAAATGTCTGGCTCCGTGTGTTCAAAGTTAATAATCAACCCTTTCTCTTGGTCAATTTCCCTCTCAAATTCTGTTCCTAATAGCAAAATTCCTAGTTAATACCTTATCATAATAATTTGGCTATATTTTCCACTCACCCACCGATTTCTAAATTCTTTGAAGGTAGCAGGTGTGTCTGACTCATTTCTTCGCCCCTAGTCTATAGCATAACATCTGAAACCACAAAGGGGTGAATTAACCCTTCATGTTGTAGTTCCACTGGGTCAAGACAGTATCCATATATTAGGTTACCTCTGATGAAAACAACTGAGAAGGAACGAGAATAAGAAAATGGAAACTCATCGTATTAATAACCGTCATCTTTTGAGTGCCTGCCACGTGCCAGCCAATTTGCATGTATCAGCTCATGCAGTTTTGACGACTCAGCGAAGCAGAAGTGATATTGCCATGCTATGGATGTAGAAACTGAGTCTTGGAAATATGACTGGTTTGCTGTCTGGGGTGATGCTGCTAGGAAATAGGAGATCTGAGATTTGTCAATAGAACTCTCTGGTTCCAGGCTCTTACTCTATTTACTCTGCTGTCCTCCCCTCTTGCTCTTGAGTGTGTAAGGACCTGGGGGAAACAGTAGAAAAGCACTTCAGGGATGTCCTTTGGTGCTTAACAGTTTGGGTTTTTGTTTTTGTTTTTTTAAGATTTTATTTATTTGAGAGAGAGAGAGAGCAGGAGAGAGCAGGACAGAGGGGAAGGGGGGAAGGTAGAGGGAGGGGGGAAAGGGGAAAGGCAGAGGGAGAAGAAGAACTCTCCTCTGAGCAGGGAGCCCAACATGGGGCTCAATCCCAGGACCCTGGGATCATGACCTGAGCAGAAGGCGGCCATTTAACCAACTGAGCCACCCCTGAGCCACCAGGAAGCCCTGGTGCTTAACAGTTTTAATGACATGTCTATAATTAACAACAAAGTAAGCCAACAGCATGGAGCAAGTTGTCCCTTCCCTAAACAGAACCTGTGTATCCTAGCATCTCAGCCTTTATTCACTCCATATATATCAAGTACCTTTTTTGAACCAGACATTGTACCAGGAACTGCAGAAACCACTCCACCAAAGAAACACTCATTTCCCACTTTCAGGAATTCCCAATTAACAGAAAAACTCATGGGCTACTGGTAAGCACCAAATGGCATTTTTAAGTACAATAAAGTATAATGCAAGGGTTCAGCTTTCAGAACAACCGGGCTGCCCATTTAAAAACAGAAAATGGCACACACTACAAACCCTCAGATTTCTCAGGCAAGGGGCGCCCGGGTGGCTCAGTTGTGGGGTGTCTGCCTTCGGCTCGGGTCATGGTCTCGGGGTCCTGGGATTGAGCCCCGCGCCGGGCTCCCTGCTCCGTGGGAAGCCTGCTTCTCCCTCTCCCACTCCCCCTGCTTGTGTTCCCTCTCTCGCTGTGTCTCTCTCTGTCAAATAAATAAATAAAATCTTAAAAAAAAGAAAAAAAGATTTCTCAGGCAATAGGAACAGGTGGTCAGTAAGCTCTGGCCAAGCCAGCAGGAATCATTCCGGTCCACCTGCATTCCCAACCAGCACATTTTCTGGCTCATCCTCACCATGGTTATGCAGGCGAAGCCCTCTGAGATGGCGGCGATTTCTGCTCTTGGTCACTTTTAATTCTCTAAATCTTTGTGCACATTTACTTCTCTTGATGGAAGATCTGATTGAATTAGATAGCCCTACGGTGCTCACAGATGGCGGATTCCTAAGATCTCTGAATCTTCGAGAGTATTCCCCCAGTGTCGGCCAGACACACAAAGGGGTTAAATTAGAAACAGACCACTCATTGTAAAAGCTAATTATATTTCTTCCTCAGGAACAAGAGGGGGGCAGGGGTGTGCTGGATCCAGCTCATAGCAGCCCAGGAGAGCCCATTGTGAAATTTGCGGTAATTCTGTGAGCTGGTGGTTGAACACAGCCATTATGAAAAATTTAATTATATAAACTCAAAGTTAAATAAATAATAATAACAAATACAAAAATAACAAATACTTAAAGCTCATCACTCTCTAACTCTTTTACCATCATCCCGCTCTTGAGGTTCTTTGCAGCCATTATATTTAAGCGGTGGGAATACCTCCCAGCTCTGTGCTCCTTGGCACCAGGTGGGTAACTTGAAATTGACCATGATGCGAGAATTTATACCATGATATTCAGGAAGTGCTCCAAATCAAGGCCTTTTTAGACCCAGAGAATCAGTTTTTAAGCATTTACCAGCACAGCACCGGGGAAGAGGCTGTTCTCCCAGAGAATTGCAAGCAGTATAACTTTAACCACAGGCCCAGAGCAAACACAGGCACACATACCGCTGTGAAAAAAAGCCAGCAGGGAATACAGATGCAGACAAGACAATCTGAGGCTGACAGTGGCTCAGGAGATAACTCAGGGCAACTTTCTCAGCCATGCTGCCCAGGCTGGCCTGAGGTCCCCACAAAGGGGTAGGGACTCAGTCCTTGGAGCTTCCCCAGATTTCCAAAAACATACCACCCAGAACAGGCTGACAGCAACACCTGCTACTAGTCAAGAAGTCCAGCTGATTGTTGAGACAGAAATAAACCAGATTGTCCGTGAACCAGAAACAATCCAGATGCAGACTCAGTAAGAGCAAGATCTCTGTCATCTCAGGGATGCTAGAATCACTGTGGGAGCTGAGAAAGGGGAGTCTGGGTGCTGTGGTCCATGAGATGAGCTTGAATTTTTAGGATTGCATGTTTTTATCAGGTGACAATTAGGAGCCACTTTGGGTTTTAGGCTTTTGGGGAAACAGTCTCTTGGGCAGTGTTGTCTGATGGATCTTTCTGTGGAGATGAAAAGATTCTAACCACCCACATGGCCCTGAAGGGCAGCCACCTCACCAGCTGTTGAGCACCTGGAATGTGACTGATACAACTCAGGTACTGAATTCTAAATTGTGCTTAATTTCAATTACTATAAATTTAAATTTACACGACCATGTGTGGCTAGTGGCTATTGTATTGGACAATGCAGCTTTAGTGCTTTGAAGCTTGGAAACAGCATTCAGTCAGGGTGAATGTAAGAAATAAAGTTCAGATGCTAATTAATAGAACAAAGTGTAGTTTCTTGGTGTGGCTAAGCTCATTATGTTCGGCTCATTCGCTACACATCTGTGATTATGGATTCCCAAAAGGTCCACCCTGAATACAAAATTTCTGTTAGACTTCTGAAAAATCCAGTCTCATCCACAGAAGCATGCCACCTCCATCAGCATCCCAGGAAATG
Source organism: Eumetopias jubatus (assembly GCF_037043125.1). Lineage (NCBI taxonomy): Eukaryota > Metazoa > Chordata > Mammalia > Carnivora > Otariidae > Eumetopias > Eumetopias jubatus. The sequence goes on from NW_028274815.1 coordinate 103,120,315, forward strand.
GTCAGGCACTGGGGTGGACTCACCTCTCCTAGCTCTTGTCCCCACTTTCGTCACCCTTTAGATGCCATGTAGTCCCATTCTGAGTCCATCTTGACCAAGGTAAGAGGAAATCTCATTCTCTGTCTTGTCAAATCACAGGGTCCTCCAAGTACTTACTGAGCTGTGGCCTCCATCTGATCCCTGCCATGTTTACCCTCACTGTGAGGCCAAGTGCTACCTAAGTCCCTTGTCTTTACATCTCTGCTGGTTCTGAACCTTTGAGCAGCAGCTTGCAGTTCATGGCCATGATAATGCCTCACGCTCAGCTTCTGGCAGGGTCCTCTATCAAACTGTACAAACAGAACCCCCGGAGAATTGCAGAAGCATGCATGGGCCCCTCACCGGACCCAAACTCCTTAGGTTCAAAGGCTACCCCAATACCACTTGTGTTCAGTATGCCCATTTTCTCAAGGTCAAATAAACTTTGGGCCACCCTTCTGAAAAGAGAGGAAGGCAGCCCCCTGAGATGCCTTCTTAGCCAACGTGACAGAATTAAGAGAGAACAGAGAGAGAATCCTATGCTGATTGTGGGGGGACTTCCATGCTAATTTCCAAAATAACGCAGTTTTTGAGGCTAAATGGAGTTTTATTTCTCTCTTTTTAAAAGGTTTTATTTATTTTATTTGAGAGAGCTAGAGAGGAAGAGCAGGGGGAGGAGCAGAAGGGGAGAGAGACGAAGGGAGAAAGAATCCCAAGCAGACTCCACATGCTAAGCACAGAGCCCAGTGCAGGGCTGGCTCTCATGACCCCAAGATCATGACCTGAGCCAAAACCAAGAGTCAGACGCCTAACCAACTGAGCCACCCAGGAGTTTTATTTCTAATAAGGCATTATAGCTGGTTTCCCAGAATAAAGAAGGCTGTATTTATTTTACTTCAGTTATTAACTGAAAGTTTACAATTTTGATCGGTTTGGAACTTTTTTTAAAGAGCTGGTATTTTTGTGTTCTTGTTTTTTTCTCTGTAGTCACATTTATGAAGGTATAAATTACATACAATAAAATAACACTTTTTGGCATACAATTCTATGACTGTTGACAAACACATACAATCCTGTAACTACCACCACAATCAAAATATAGAGCAGTTCCATCACAATAACAAATCTCCTATGTCCTTTGTAGTCGATCCCTCCACCTACCCCCAAGCAACCATTGATCTGTTTTCCTTCCCTACGGTTCTGCCTTTCCCAGGATGTCATATAAGTGGAATCCTACCATAGATAGCCTGCTTAGTCTCATGTCTTTCACTTAGAAAGATGCATTTAAGAGTGAAATGTTCTATTTCACTTTTTCACAGTCGAGCTAACAGTTGCAGGTCCCTGTGACAAGTGCTGTACTGAGGTGCATTCAGGAAGCAAGAGAGACACCCACCAACCTTGCCAAGAGCTCAGAGACGTCTTCTCAGATAAAGAAATATTTGACTGAGGCCAAAAAAGAAGCCAGAAGGGGTAGGGTAGGGGGGTTAGGAGGAAGGCGGTCAAAAGTTACAAATGTCCAGTTGTAAATAAGCACTAGGGATATAATATACAATAGGATCACTTTGGCTAACACTGCTGTCTGATACATGGTTAAGTTACAAAGAGAGTAAATCCTAAGGGTTCTCATCACATGGAGAATTTTTTTCCCTTTTTTCTTTTCTTATTTCTTTTCTTTTTGCTGTATCCTTATGAGAAGATGGATGTTAACTGACCCTATGGCAGTAACCAGTTCACAACATACGTAAATCAAACCATGATTGTACACCTTAAACTTATACAATGATATATGTTAGTTATTTCTCAATAAAAACTGTGAAGAAGCAGAAGAAGCAGAAGCAGAAGAAGCGGAAGAAGAAGAAGAAGAAGAAGAAGAAGAAGAAGAAGAAGAAGAAGAAGAAGAAAGAAGCAGAAGAAGAAGAAGAAGAAGGGAAAGGAGGAGAGGGAGGAGGAAAAGGAGAAGGTGGATGGCAAGCATCAACTGCTAAGATGAGGAATGAACCTGACAGGGAGAGGAACCAAGGCCCAAAGATGAGGACCCATTAGAACAAGCGTCCAACCTAAAAAGAAATGCTGCTAATTACAAAGAGCCCCATACTTTGGTCTAGAGACCAAGGCAAACAGAAATCTGCAGCTCCAAGACTCAAGTAAAATGCATGCTTCTAACTAGCAAGCACCCCAACTTCATTCCCACATAGGTCTCTACATTTGCTCCAACAATGATGAGGAGGCAGAAATCTCTCAAATGGGAAATCCATTCACTGACCAAACACATTCTACAGCATATCTCACCCTGGACTGAGGGTGTGGAGACGGGCAAGGGGCTGGGGAGGGGTTCTGAATTGCAGCTCTAAACTTTTCCTTGACAGGTAAACCGGAGAAAATCATTTATCACTTAATGGAGGTGTATGTCCGTGATCTTTCCCAAAGAAATGTAAACAGGACAAAAGTGGAAAAAAAAAAATAATCTGCTGAGTTTTGGTCGAGTGTTTCTAGATTTGGGGGGGCCACAGAGCAGTGAACTCTGTGGCCAACCACCTGCTTTATCTTGGACAAGTCTCTTTACTTTTCTATCTTCTTTTTCTTCTTTTCTATTACCAACAAGAAAAAGAAAGGAGAAGAATGAGGTTGGATCAGACCATTTCAGAAATTCTTTCCAGGTCTTCTATTTTATGATTTTGTAAGTTGACGTCAAAACCATTGCACTTAGGGAAACTTGCAGCACACTCAGAAATGTGGCTGGAATAAAGGCCCCATTCAGGGCACCAGGGTTCAGTGAGCACAATGAGGCTTTTTGTTGGGGGGTGGGTGGAAGGGGAGAGAGAATCTGGGAGGTCTGGTGTTCACTCTCTCCACCACAGATCCCCAATGAGTCACTAAAATTGTGGTAGCAATGGTGAGAGTAAAAAGAGAAGAGCAGCCATCAACTCTAATAATCTTGGACCTCCACTGGGGCCATCAGAAGCAGTTCCACAGGTCACTGTACCCGGCCAAACTCTTAGTCTTTGTTACAAGTCAAACTCAGACACCTCCATCCATTTCTCATCAGTTCAAATATTGCTCTAGTCTGTTTACCGTTAGACTATTGAAAACACTATTATAAATGAGGCTAGAATCATGTGTTGCAGGCTTTGGAAGTCACAGAGGTGTTCCCGAGTAGAAGAACATTCTCCGGGTCTTCACTTTTACCATTGCCCTTCTGCTACATTCCCTCACTCTCTTAACTCTGCTTTGTGTCTACACCTTGCCCTGTAGGCGCACCACTGCCAGGAGCAATTGCAGGTGCCCCCCTCTCCCCAGTGGTACAGGACCGCCTTTGTACCCGGGTGGGACTCTGATGTATCAGGGGACTCCGGGAGGGTTGAGGTTGTGGTCCTAGCGTGAGCTGCAGGTTCCTGGAATGTCAGGGCCAGAGGGACCCCAAGGAAACAAAGTTCACTGGTATTCAAACCTTTCTGTTAAGTAGAGCAAAGCCTCTTCTCAAGTAAATCTTGCAAGGAAAACCAAAACGAAAAAGTGGTAAAACAGGCAGAAATGAGGCACTGAGGTGGGGTGAAGGGGGAGGGTGGGAGGCTAAGTCCCTTAGCCTCAATGCAAGCGTACACACACACACACACACACACACACACGAATCTGGGAAATATAATTAAAAAAAAATATCTTCACCCAATCCAGAAATCCTCTCCACAAAATCGGTAGAGAAATAAAACAGTTCTACTACTGGATAATCATGAAACCAGAATGTGATGCATGTCACCAGCAATCTGTTAAGAGACCACAAAGATGGAAAGAAATCGCCCGCCCCCGTTTACATAGGCAAGCAGAGACAACCAGTTTATGGGCACGTTTTCAAGATAAGCAATAACAAGTCCTCAGGTGAGAGGGCTGGGCAGCACTATCGGTCACACAGAGTTCATCCTAACTTTGCTTGCTAAGTGGGGCGACCTTCATTGTTAGCTAATTGACTTTATCCGGAGGAACAAACACAAACTCCTACCCCTATGACAGGAGGTAATTTTACAACTTGAAATGATGTGCCCACCAAGTTAGGCTCCTACCTCCCACAGAGACTGGGGGTGGGGGTGCTGTCCACATTTCAAGGAGATGGCTCCCAGGTCCTTAAGAAAGACACTCCCGGGTCATAAAGCTGACAAAACGTTTATTTGGTTTCTGAAGGTAAATGTTCTGACATTTTCTAAGGTAAACATTCTGACAAAAAGGAGAAGGGGGGAATCTTCCCTTATTTTCAACAGGCGGAATTAAGCCTCTTATTCTTAATTCGTATTTGTCCTCACACTGCACTTAACCACGCGCACGCGCGCGCACACACACACACACACACACACACACACTCACTCACTCACACACAGCCCTTATTTGAATTGTCAATAATCCTGAACTGAACTGTCTGATTCTTGCTGTTCTGAGACAACCAGAAGTCGTTCTGGGTGAGGACTTTATCAGCAGCTATCAGTCAGGGTCAAGGCCATATTGCAAACCCAGCTTGTCTAATCCCCCGGATAGACTCTCAGAAGCTTTAAGAGTAAGAGCAGTGACCCCCACCCTGGCTACACACTGAAACAAGGAGATGCTTGGGCCCCACCCCCAGATCAATTAAACCTGAATCTCAGGAGATGGGCCCTGACCACCAGTATGGTTTAAAGAGGAAACTGGTGCTTCTCATTTGCAGCCAGGGTTGAGAAGCACTTAGTCACAGATTTGATAAGACGGTGGTCTTCAGTCCTGGCTTCCCATCAGAATCCCAGGAGAGCTTAAAAATCCTGATGCTCAGGGTATACCTCAGACCTAATATATCAGGATCTCTGGATTCCTTAGGTGAAACAGACGCCCCCCCACCCCCGTCCCCCCCCCACACGCACAAACATACACAGTGTCTGGACAGCACAGCCCAGCACGCCTGGGCAATCCACATCCCCCTAGACAGTGGTGCTTGGCAACAGAGATGAGGTTTTCTCATGGAGGGTGAAGAAGTAAAATCGTCAGCCCTAGTCAACGTACATTGGAATCACCTGGAAGGTTTATTGCGCCATAGCTTGCTGGACCCACCCTCGGAGTCTCTGGGTTAGCAAGTAAGGCCTGAGATTCTGTATTTCCAGTGAGTTCCTGGGTGATGCCCATGTTGCTGGTCTAAAGACCACATTTTGAGAACCAATGCTCTATCCCATTCCTTTCTCTTTGTTGGGCAAGCTAGTAAAGAACATTCCAGTATCTGTCTCTCGTTCTTTCTCTACCTCCATTACCACCCCAGCTTGGGAATGGTTCAGGGCAGCTCTTGAGAGGCAGTTTTCAAAAGAAAATAATATCTATGTAAACAGACTCGGTGGTTTTGAAAGAGATGCCCCCTGCCCGCTCAGCACCCCGGCTGAAAAAGCTCTTTGTACCCAGCACAGGGAGAGACGGTTGTTGGTGGGGGCTGGTTTCAGACAAAATTCTTGTTTTCATTTTGCTGTTGTTCTTCAGCTCCACCCTCATCTGTTTCTCCCACACCCTGAGCTGACTCAGTTTCTTGCCTCAGGAAATTGTCCATCACAAAGTAAAGAAGAATGGAACACTTTAGAAATGTAAATTTATGGACAAATCCCCAAAGCTGTGGTGCACTAGAATATGGTAAATAAATAGGAGCTGTTCCAAAAATACCAATGAATTTGAACCGCTTTGAGAGAAAGAGCTTCTCTTCTACCAGAAGTGGAGGGCGCTGGGAAAACAATAAACACCGAGTCAAGGACAAGTTCACTTTAAAAAATAAACAAAGGGAAGGGAGAGAGAATGGGGGAGGGGACGGGGCAGGGGGGAGGGACACCCAAAAAAATTGGAACACGTGGAGTAAAGGGAAAGTATAGAAAACGTAAAGAGAACGGTGTTCTGATTTAAATCAAATGTAGGTAAGATGCCTCAGTTCATTTTAAGTGCAACGTCCTTGCCAAGATTTCCGCCAGCTCAACACTAAGTCTTTTATGAGGCCTCAGAACCTCAGCTCCTGCTTCACATGAACCAGTTGAGGGTTCATCGTAAAGTCACTGGATTGAGCAAATAAAAATACAGGGTTCCCAGTTAAGCGTAAATTTCAGATATTCCAAATATCACATAGTGCATACTTACACTAAAGAGGTTTTCATTCTTTATCTGAAATTAGAATTTAATCAGGTGTCCTGTATTTTATCTGGCAACCTGTATCATCACCCCACTCTGAACGTACATTTTCTATGTAAACGGGCATCGGGCTGGCCCTTATTCCTTATTTTCCGTTAAGAGGCGCCAACCATGTGGAGTCTTTAGTACAGTTCTGGGAAGACAGAAGTCCTTATATCCCAGAAGCACGTATAATTTAACCTTCAGCGTGAGGTCTAGCTTTCCCCCGAAGCTCCTCAGCCACTTCCACAGTTGAGTTTCCACGTGGCTCTGCTTCTGCCTCTGCCATAACTCTTGTATTTCTTACTCCTCTCCCACCCAAACTCCAGTTCTCTTCCCGTGCCAAGGATCTCTAAGACCCTCAAGGCACCCCAGCCCCTGACTCTTCCCGGCCTTACTCCGGATCTCACTTTGTACTCCCCGAATAGTGTATCAAAGTATTATCTAGGAGCTTTAAAAATGAACAGATGCCTGGGCTCATGCCTAAAGATTCTAATTTCATTGCTTAGGGTGGGGCTGGGCATTGGTATTTACAAAGGCCCCCATGGAATTCTAATGTGTAGCCAGAGTTCTGGAGGGGCCCAGGGCAGACTGCCCCAAGATGAGCCACTTTGGCATAAAGATTATTTTGAATCCAAACCCAGCAGCAAAAGCTGTCTGTCTCCCCCCACCCAACTGCCTATATTTACCTTGGAAAGGAGAGGCTGTACCAGGAAGAGAGCTATTAACAGTCTCCCCTTTACCTAAGAAACTCATCTGCATAATAGGGCAACCTTGTTTTTCAAAACATCTCCTTTCACCTCTCCACTAATGGCCTACCTCCCCTTTGTATCCTCAGACTCCTTCCCCTCTCCTTAGCTCAAATAAGCTTCATGTTGCCTCATTGTCTTAGGAATTTCCATGTCTGTGTGGATTCCCTGCACATACACCTATTAAATGTGATTTTCTCCTGTTATTCTGTCTCATGTCGATTTGATTCTAAGTCCAGCTATAAGAACCCTAGGGCAGAGGATCTTCCTTCTCCAGTTGGGAAGTACTCACTTCGATCAGTGCTTTCTCAAAGATTAATTTGCACAAGAATCAAGGAGGATGGAAAACAAACCTGGGTGGCTCAGTAGGTTAAGCATCTGCCTTAGGCTCAGGTCATGATCCCAGGGTCCTGGGATTGAGTCCTGCATCAGGCTCCTTGCTCAGCAGGGAGCCTGCTTCTCCCTCTCCCTCTGCCTGCAGCTCCCCCTGCTTGTCCTTGCTCTCTCTCTCTCTGACAAATAAATAAAATCTTTAAAAAAAAAAAAAAAGAATCAAGGAGGATCTCATCAAAAAGCAGGTTCTGGTTCTGGTTCTGGAGACTGGAGTTCAGGCTGGAGGTTTTGTGTTTCCAACAAGCCTCCAGGTGAAGATGATACTGCTGGTCAGAGGACATTTTCAGCAAAAAAAATCTTAGAATCAAGTGCCAGGTGTTAAGACCTTCCTTTGGAGTGATGGGTCATCATTGACATACATGATGGAGCAGACTCATAGAGCAAATTCAGTGTGCTAGCATGCCAGCTACCCAGGGTACATGGTTGGATAGTCATAAGAGCATGAAGACAGCATGGTGTTTTCTTGACCTCATTAGTTTCCTCAGTGTTTAGGACTTGTACTTAGCTAAAGAATTTAGACTGAAGCACTTCATTAATAAAATAAGACCCAATATTTGTATATCTCTTTATTTGTTCCAGAGCACTTTATTTTTTTTAAGGTTTTATTTATTCATTCATGAGAGACAGAGAGAAAGAAAGTGAGAGAGGAAGACGCAGCAGGAGAAGCAGGTTCCCTGCTGAGCAGGGAACGCAACGTGGGACTCCATCCCAGGACTCTAGGATCGTGACCTGAGCCGAAGGCAGAGGCTTAACCATCTGAGCCACTCAGGTGCCCCTTACAGCACTTTATTATAGCTATGGCTTGATTGTTTCAACTCCTTTGAAAATCATGGAAGGGAGTTATGAGTCCCCATTTGACAGATATAGAACACTGAGGCCTGAAAATGGTAATAGAGCTGGAATCTTTATTAAAGTGGTCTACGAATAAATGTTTGGCAATACCAACGTTTCTACCAAATCCAGATGTAGCCTCTAATTCATAACATAATTAAGTAGAAACCAGTGCTTCTCAAATGCTAATATGCATACAAATCCTTGGAGTCTTGATAAAATGCAGACTGATTCCACAGGTCCTGGTGGAGACAAGCTCCTGGGTAATGTGATGCCATCTCTCCATGGACCACACTTCAGGCATCAAGGAACTCACCCTCACCTCAGAGGATTCAGCATTCTCTGCTCTAGCTTTCTTCTCATTATTTTCTTGCGTTACTAAGCACTTAGCAAATGTAGTGAGTGTCAGATGGACTGAGAGTTCTGTGCCTTGGCATTGTTCATCTCCATTAAAACATTGAAAACAATGCTTTGGAAAAACACAGTTTCTTTTCTTATTGTACCCTAAGTTATGTCTTACAAAAAAAAAAAAAAAAACTAATATGTAAGTAATGAGTAGTCTCAACATTTCAGCCTTCATCATCTTATCTCAGATGCTTACCTGGGGGACCTTATTGGCAATACCTGTATGCAAAGGAAAAAATGTACAAAATAAGTATGGATTCATATCTTTTATTTTCTTCACTAGGCCATAGGGAAAACACAAATTTTACTTTGCAAAAATAACCTATCCATGTTCTGTTGGTGATGGTAGTGGTGGTGGAGTTTTTCTGTTGTTACTTCTATTTACTCTCACTTTTGTAATAAATACTTTTTCTTGGTGTGTGTCAGAAATAAATAACCACCTTTCCAAAGATGAATCCCAAGCTAAGAATGCAAGCAGCTCATGATGTCAAAAACAAGAGCAGTGTTTGTTTGTAAAGATCTCCCGCTTGACAGTGTCCTTAAAATCATCCTCTTAAGTTCCCCAGAGGACTGATAGACGAGTTTTCAAAGGTCTTCAGAACTCTCTTTTTGCTCTTGGTTTGAGGGGAAAAGAGAAAGGAAGGAGAAATATCACCCCTTCTACACACAAGACACAGACTCAAAGTCACCAGCACTCAACATTGCCTGAACGTGGTCCCATTCTTTGTTTTTAGAAAGTTACCACATTTTTCAGCAATGACAAAGAGAATAATGGTGCTCCCATTACCCTCACACAAACCATCACTTTAGTGTCTGTGATAGATTTATTGCATTGGTAGCTCCGGTTTTCCACTCTTCCCTATGCCTTTGGTAGTGACCTCCCACGCGGACTCTGGACTTGGCCGTGAGCTTGTTTTGACCAATGGAAGAGTAGCAAACTTGACAGAAGTGGAAGCTTGAACAAGCATGTCATCTGCTTCTCTTCTCGCTTCTCTGAGGACCTGACTTAGCTGTCCTTTTGGAGGCTTAGGAGAGACTCATGGAAGAGAGTGGCATTATCTAAGCTGAGGCAGACCTACCCCAGCCAGTCTCCAGCTGAGCCACCAGCTGACAACAAAGTCATGAGAGAGGTCAGCAAGGTCAGCTGGACCCAGCCTGTGAGAACAGAATAGCCTGGCCAACTCCTAGACTCAGGAGAAGTAAGGCATAAGGTCATTTTTTTTTTTTAAACCACTGTTTTGACTTGTTCCTAAATGTGAAATATGAAACGTTTGGCATCATCCTCAGAGAGTGGCAGAGTCATGTTCATTTGGAGTTGGAAGAGTCTTCAGACTCCTTCCAATCAAGGGGTCACAAACTTAAATACCTACAGACACCAGGAAGGACATTTTAAAAGTGAAGCTATCCAAAGACAAATAAATAAAAATATATAAAAATAAAAGTGGAGCTCTCCAGCCATGAGACAACAAAGCTGTAGTAACAGACAAATCAAAAACATACAATATTATCTAAAAGTATTCATACTGCAAAATTTGACTTTATAACACTGCCACGTGATCCAAAATAAAATCCCTCAGTTAAGTAAACATAGCCCACGGGGCCCCGGCATCTGCAGTCTGATTTCTAGTTTGGTCTCTAGACGAAGTGCTGTCATAGTCTTGGCCAGGTTCCTACATGTGGTTGAAGATCAATCCAGGACTTGTTCCAGCCCTCTTTCCAGTATACCTACGAGCTAGTGATTTTATTACCATTTTACTGATGTCGGGAAGGCTCACAGTTTCAGTAACTATAACAGCTCCAAGGTCACATTGCTGGTTAGTGGAAAATCTAGGATTCAAACTCAGTCCTGAAGCAGCTTGTAGGTTCCTAATGTCCTAGACCAGAGGTCAGCAAGCTATGGCCCAAAGGCCAAATCCAGCCCAGGCACCTGCTTTTGCAAATAAAGTTTTATTGGAACACAGCCACACTCATTTATCTATGGCTGCTTTCAAGCCACAAAGGCAGAGTTGAATAATTGTGACCAAGGCCGACAAAGCTGAAAATATTTACTACCTGGACTTTTGTGGAAAAAGTTTGCCAATCCCTGGCCAAAGAATAACTTTGCCAATCCCTGCCTTCTCCTGCTAGTAACCGCAAGGTCTCCAGGATAGACAGGGTCTCCTGCGTGTCACGGGTGGAACCTCTCATTCAGGCTCGCCACAACTCCAGGAACATGACCCGCTCAAGGTCCAAAGCAGATAAAGCTGGAAAGATGAGAAGACAGTAAAAGAGCCTTTTGACCTAACCTTAGCCTAGAGTTCCATAATATTAAAGTTTGCAGCGTAAAACAGCCCGTTCCCTAACAGCACACTGAACAGCAGCTGCAGAGAACGTCAGTATAAACACACCTGCCTGCCCCTGGGCTTCCAGCCTTCTGATTTGCATTTCATTCAAACGTGGGAAGAAACCATCAGCGGGGCTCTTAAAAGTTTTCGGAGTTTTTCATCAAACAAAGGATGAGGAAAACCTGTCAGTTCTTCCAAATAGCAAAGCCCCATCTTTTATTAGAAAAGGAGACAAAATATTGTGATTTGAGCTGATGTTGGAGCGAAGGGAAGGCAAATTGCTTTTAAATAAAATGGTGACGGGCGACAGCCCTGTTCTGCAGTAAGACAGAGCAAAGTCACGTGCACTGCTCCCTGAGGCAGAAATAGGGGTAGCCTTTAGTTCAATTTTCATTTTTTGCATTGGAGGAGCAAGAAGACTGTTTACCAGTCCATCTCCACCCAAGCTGGCAAATTCCTGTAAATGTGCGGATTCCATTTCTTCATTTGAGGGCAAAGACCCATCAGGGTAGAAAAGGAATTTGCTCTGGAAGAAAAAAATGGTCCGAATCCTGTGAGCCAGTTTCCTCTTTCCTCTTCCCACTTTTTATTCCCTCTCGGTCCCAGACTGCCTGAGGCTTGGTCAAGCCCAGAGTCTAACATTTGGCAGGCTTTAGAATTAGCTGGGTAGCAATCGAAAACTATGTTTCCCTAAGCCCCATCCCACAGCCGCTGAATCTGAGCTTGCAAAGGATGAAATGTGAGGCTTTGTAGTTTGCAAACGTCCTTCAGGCAGTCTCACTCCCTAGCCTGGCTATAGAATCTGTCTTCTCAAAAGGATTCTCCCAAGCCCATGAATGACTTTAATGCAAATCCACCTGCTCTTGCCGCCACTAAGTAAAAAGTGATACAACAAGAGACAGGTTCTCCTTTGAATAAATAAATAGAAACAACTTGAGGTTCTACTGAATGCAAATATTCAATTGTCCTTATTCCTTACCTGTTAGCTGTTAGACTTTAGAAAATCATTTACTCTCTCTGGATTTTATCCCTCAGCTCTTAATTGGTAACTTAGCTTAGGTGGCTCAAAAATTCTCTTAACTATATATCTCTCTTATACATCCACTCAGGGAATACACTCTGGACTATTTATTTTCATTTATATCCAAGCTCTTACCCAAAATATGCTCCTTAAAGATGGAGGAACCGTCTCCTCTACTCTCAATCCTATGGCTCAACTGGTACCTCATGAGGAGCAGAATAAAACTAAAAGAGAGGAGAGCGGGAGAGCAGGTAGGAGGTAGAAGTATTTTCATTTCTGATTCAGATTGTTTCCTCAAGGTCCTCTGTCCCCGTGGGTCAGTCACTCAGAGTTATTATGTTATACATTGCACAGATACAGGGCACGTAAAAGGTATTCAGAAAAGACTTATAGGTAATATTTGTTTGACTACAACTTTTGACCAACTTCATTCAAATATGTCAAAGAATAACCAAAGACCCAAAATGGTCTCTGTTGAGGATGAACTTAGTTTGCTAGACAAGGAAAGCTGCACTCTTCTGGGAGGAAGAATGCAACTTTCCTAATGAGTAGTGAGAGCCAAGTAGAAGGCAAGAGGGAGACAGTCTTTTCTAAATTAGGAAGGATCCAAATGGAACTTTGCAATTGTTATAGAAGGGGACTGAAAAGTTGCTGTTGGGATTGGTCATTATCACTGTATGCTGTCATCCACATGATGTCATCTGGTTCTCCAGTTTAATGCTGGTGTATAGTTCTCAACCGAGTCAAGTATGAGTTGTTGAAGGCTCAAGCTGGCTTTTTGTTATATGGGAGTCAAGCTTTTCTATGAATGGTCAAGGTTCAAACAGAAATTTCCTTTATTACAAAACTGAAGTAAACAAGATCATACCATATTTATTGCTTTATAACCTACTTTTGTACCTCACAATATATTAGGACATGTCCTACCAAAATATATTAATCTTTAACAGCATTTGTAATGACTACAAAGTATTCCATTATATGAATGTGCTGTCACTGTCACATACCGTGTTGCTGATCTCTGGGTTGCCTCCATTTCTCTGATATTACAGACAGAGCTTCAATGCAAAGTCTCAGAGCCAAATACTGCACAGACCTTCATTTTCTTTAAGTACATTTCTAGAAATACAACCACTAAACCGAAAATGATAGGCATCTTTAAAACTATATTTACTATCAAAATTGTCCTCCAGAAATGGATTATCATTTGATACTTCCACCACCAAAGGCCTGTGTGCTACATCCCTCATGTGTGAGATCACAGGCAAGGATAAGCAGAGAATTGAGGACTGACTAGGCTTGGGGTCCCTTCTCCTTCTCCAGCCTGGACAGCCTGATTCTGTTTAAGGTATAGTTGGCTACTGTCACAGTTAGGGCTCCTCCAGAAGCCGACCCTGAGACAAGGATTCATTTACAAATGGATTATTTGGGAAGTGATCCCAGGAAATACTAATTGTAGGGTCTGGGGAGGAGGAAGGAAGCAGTAAGACAGGGTAGGAAAGGTAATGAATAAAGAGTATGATATCCAGCAAGTGACCACTATGAGCAGCTGAAGATTGATCTCGCTGGGTAAGTCCACAAACAGTGTAGAAGACGCTCTCCAGAGCTGCCTTCCTGAAGAGCAAGGTAGTTGCACTGTCTATACACCAACTCCCCCTAGACATTGGTTGAAGCCTGCTTTGGGAGGATTTGATTCTCCAGCACTCCCAGCCTGCTGTGAACATAGCCAGGCAAAGTGATGCAGAGCCAGTAAACTCTGAAAAGGTAAGAGCCATAAGGGCTGCAGCAACCTTATGGGTGATGCATGTGTGGTAGGGCTAAGTGGGTCAATGATATACTGCTCTGCAGTTTCTATTCAGACTCTCCTGTCACACTCTAGCACTTATACAACACGGCAAAGTTTTACAAAGCTACCCTGAGCATCCAGGCTACGGTGCAGCTTCACGGATGAGAATGGATCATGACATCCTTGAAGTATAAATCACATGAAGTAAAATGCACCCATTTGAAATTTCTGCTTCCAATTGTGATGGAGTAACAAAGACCAGATATGCGCCCCCACCTCCAACAACTAAAAAAATCTGGACAAACGAGGGACACCAGGCTGACAGTCAGTAGAACATGCGACTCTTGTTCCCGGGGTTGTGAGTTCAAGCCCCATATTGGGCTTAGAGATTACTTTTTTAAAAATGGGGCAAAACGTATGAAACAATGGCTTTCAGAGCCTGGACAGCAAACAGGGCAGGACAGTGGTCCATAAGAGAGAAGAAATAAACAACATGAATCTGTGATTGCCCCAGCTTACTATCTGGGGAGAGTTTTCAGGTTTCAGCACAGGGAGGAGGAACCCTCATGGAATCAGGTGGGTAGGGAGTAGTCAAGGAAGCTAGAGATTGCAGGGTGGAATAGCAGGGAAGAGATAGAAGCACAGAGAGAGAGGAGAGAGGGAGCTCCAGAATTCTGCATGGAGTTCCCATCAAGTCCTTAGCTGAGTACTGATAAGACACTGCATGTGAGGAAACTACCCAGGGCCAGGGAAAGAACCACTGGAAAAGAGCAGGTGAAAAATTACTCGGAGCATATTCAGAATTAAAAATAATTGCCATTTCCAACAGCAGAATAGAGAAACCTCATGATACACACTTGGTTGAGTACTGATTACTCATTTGTTTGCATATTGCTTATTTGAGATATGGTTGAGTACTCAGAAAGATATTGCCTCTGCAGTGTGACCAAATTAGCCACAGAGTAAAGGCTTTGGTCCTGTCTAACAAAGCTTAAAAGCAAGTCTCAAATGAATCAAATCATTTCTAAGTATAAAACTCACGTATATTTAAAAGAATACCAAAAGAAAAAAATCCAGCACCCAACAATGTAAACATTACAATGTCTGATATCCAGTCAAAAATTATCAGGCATGCAAAGAGGTAGCGAAATGCAAAGAAGAAAAATCAATCATAGAAATAGAGAAATGACACAGATGATAGAATTAATATATAAGGAACTTATACAAGTAATGTATGGGATCATAAGTACATTCCACGTATTCAAAAAGGTAGAGGAAAGCATGAACATAAGGAAAGTCACAGAGGTAATAGAAGACTCGAATTAGCTTCCAGAGATGAAAAACACAATGCAATACAATGTTTGCAACAACAACAACAACAAAATATGGTAAAAGGAAAGATATGTAAGTTTGAATACTTAGTAGTAAAAATTATTCAAATGAAACCCAGAGAGAATGCGCATTCATTTTATGTGCATATTTTGATACATTTTGGCAAGTGTATACACCTGTGTAATCACTACTACAGTTGAGATATAAAACATTTCCAACATCTCAGTCGAGATATAAAACATTTCCAACATCCCAGAAACTTCCCATGTTTCCTTTTGCAATAACCAACCCCAACCAACAATTTCTGGTTCTTGGCAACTCCTAATTTGCTTTCTGCCAGTATAGATTCGTCTCTTCTTATGTTTTATAAAATGAAATCATATAGTAAGTATTCTGAGTCCAACGCCTTTTGTTTAAGTGTACCCCTTTTTATTGCAGAGTAGTATTCAACTTTATGGATGTTTATTAGTTTATCCATTCACTGGTTGATGAACATTTGGGATGTTTCCAGTTTTGAGTAATTTTGAAGAAAGCTGCTCTGAACATTCACATACAGGTCTTGTGTCAAAGTTTCAGGGTTTTTTGGTAAATATCTAGGAATGCAATGCTTGGGTCATATGGTAAGTGTACATTTATAAGAAAACCGTCAAGCTGTTTTCCAAAGGGGCTATTCCATTTTATATTCTCACCAGGACGTAGGAGAGTTCCAGTCGTTCCTCACCATTGCCAGCACTTGGTATTGTCAGTCTTTCTTTCCTATTATTAAGATTTAAGACATTCTAATGATTATGTAGTATTATCTCATGGATCTCATTTGCATTTTTGTGATGATTAACAGTGTTGAACATCTTTTCATGTGCTTATTGGCCACTCATACATATTCTTTTGTAACGTATCTATTCAAATCTTTTACCCATTTAAAAATTACATTGGGAGCAGTAAGTGTTCTTTATATACTCTAGATATAAGTCTTTTGTTAGATATATTTAGCAAATATTTTCCCTGGGTTTGTGGCTTGCCTTTTCCTTCTCTTCGTGGTATGATTCAAAGAACAGACATTTTGCTTTTTTTATTTTTAACATTTACAATTTCGTCTTACTCTCAAAAGACTGTTAACAGAGATGAGCCTGGTATTGTTTTAACATTTTAGAGATAAGGATCCCCACGGGTTCATTGCCAGTTTCAAAGTCACACAGCTGGTCAATCAAAGACAATGTCAATATGAAACCGTTAGTTTCCTGATTCTAAATCTGTACAGAATTTGAGTGTGCTTATTCAGGAGCAATTCACGGGTTTACCTCTTGAATGACATCTAAGAGAAACCTGCTTAATGTAGTGACCTCCTGGCAGGTGGAGGATTTCAAGGCTTTAGTATGAATTTATATTCCAGATATGGCTGTGTCTTCCCACCCATGAAGGGAGACATGGAGAAAGAGCAGGAGCTCCTTCAAGTTGAAAGCTACTTATTAAACCTGACAGATGATGGAGGAGCAGGATCGCATGCCCTCTCATGGCCTCTGACCTCCCTTCAACTTTCATTCCCTTCTTGGACTTTTAAAAAATTGCTTTTTAATCATATCCATAATTCATGAAAAGAAATGATAAAATCAAAACATATTACCACTAGCTTATAAACGCCAGTGCTATTAATTATTAACAGCCCAAGAAGGAAGCCAGGAATGATCCCAAAGGTGAGAGAGATAAAGGCACTAGTGGAAAAAAAAAGTGTTGCATATTAAATGGGAAATTAATTCCTCTTCTCAAAGAGCAAGCAGATGTTTAGCTAAAATAGGGGTCTTGGCAATCGTCTGATAAAAAACCCTCATGCCACAGATGGAAAAAACCTGAAGCCCAAAGCACGGCCTGCCTTGAGTTATGATTGGGCAATGAAATGCGTTTCTTTTTATTGCCATCCTGTTCTCTAACTCTGCCTTTTTCAATGCCACACTTGACATCACGGAGGACAAGTGTTTTCCAAAATAAAGGGACTCGTTGTTTGCAAAGCCTAAGAATCAGTCTTCATTTTAATGTTCCAAAGCTCACTGCCACTTCTCCAATGCAAATAGAATCACCCCCTCCACCGCGAGATGCCAAGTGCAGAAGGAACATGCACAGGCGGGTGATCTAAGTGATTCACCTCAAGAACACCAGTGTGCACAGCTTCTCCCAGCCCCTGGAATTTCTCTACCGGAGATATAATCCTTGGGGGCATAAAGGTTGCCCCGCCTTCAGAAAATCCCAACTAGAATGTAAACCTCTGCGGGAACTTGGGACAGTGACTTCTCTGGGGCTCACTTCCTCCATCTGCAAAATGGGGTCCATGATGTGACCTCGCTCATCAGGTTGTTCTGAGAATTAAAAGAGATGATGCACTAAAGGCGTGAACACAGGTAGAGGGTTAGGTGAGGCTGGCCAGGAACCAGAAGAGAGACTGAGGGGATGGAGAGACACCCAAGAATCTTGGGAAGGGCAGAAGGTATACAACTACACCAAAATTTGCTACAACCTCCTATACAGTTTTGCCCAGGAACGTGGTCTCAGACTGGTGGGGTGGGGAGGGGGGTGGTTAAAAACTGATCCTTCCACGGTGGAAATTTCTCCCGCTCCACTCCAAGGACAGGTCCAGGCAG
Source organism: Eumetopias jubatus (assembly GCF_037043125.1). Lineage (NCBI taxonomy): Eukaryota > Metazoa > Chordata > Mammalia > Carnivora > Otariidae > Eumetopias > Eumetopias jubatus. The sequence goes on from NW_028274815.1 coordinate 103,137,951, forward strand.
GTCCCTGATGTAGAGCTGAGCTCTGCTACATTTCCTACTGCAAGAAAAGTTGTTGAATCAAATGGGGAGCTCTCTGCTACTCAGAGGACACTAGTATTCTCCTCCTGGGAACCTCTGGTTCACCCAATCATGCAATTTATTCTCTTATAAACGAAAGGATTTATTTTGATGGTGTTTCTATCATTTTTTTCCCTTCAGCATTTGAATTCCACCAAAGTTTTAGCAAAGAACATGTTATTCAATCCAAGCACATGTTTTCATTTGAGAGTGGAGAAAAATAGAAATTTTGGAGAAGTTAGACACAAGTGGCTCTTTTAGTTAGCATGGGAGAGGTCTTTTGGAGAAAACACCTGTTCTCCTCAGCAGTTAATGTTCTCCATCAACTTCTCCTTCCATCTGCATCAGACACTGCCTCCTGCGTGCCTTCTCACACAAATTCCTCTCTGGGGGGTGGGGTGGGGGACCCACGAGGTGCCAGTATTCTGTTTAGATATGTTTCAAGTGTATAAAGAATTTAGAATGTTGACCTGTAATCCAGACAGCAGATACCTCTCCTTTTTTTCCTCATTTCCAACCCAAAGGCAAGATTAACCCCAGGACTGTCCAATAGGATCGTAGCTCTAAGAGGCAGAAGATTGAGCTGTCAGAAGGGCTTTCTGACAGCTTTCAACCAGGCTTTCACTTCTAGCCATGCTATGATACCCTCTTCTATTTTCATTTAAAAAAAAAAGTCAAATGTATTAGATTTTTTTTCTCTTCATTGGCTCTATTTTGATTTTTAAAAGTGCACAAATATGTAATAGCACTTCTTTTTCTTATTCCTTTAATGCATAGTTTATATTTGAAGAAGAGAAGACAATTGCAGCTAATCACCAATAAACAGACACAATTGTCCTTTTGGGAGTAGACGCACCCCCACCCCTGCCCACTTAACCCGCCCTCTTCCTCAGTTTCTGTGGGAGGTCTGGCATCAATGGGAAAGATGCTTACACTCTGGGGGAGTTATGTGCTGGGCTTTGGATCTCAGTGATTTCTACAGTAATTCCAAGATGGATTGTGCCTTCTTTTTTTGGATTCGCACTGGGAAGCCAATTAAATTAAAAGGCTATTCATTTCACTATATTTGTCTCCAGGCTGCTCAAATAGAAATGCAAATGACTTCTATTGAGTGAGTTTTCTGCCTCAGAATGTCTTCTCCCATGTGGACTTCGAAGTCCAATCTGCATGAAGGGGAAGAAACACACACCCCAGCCCATGTGGCTACTTGGCTTCCTCCGCAGACTCGGTTTGAAGTTACGCTAAATGAAGGCATAGTCAGCTTCAGGACCACTCACAGGTCCTTAGCACAATTGGCAAAAATGGGTCTGTGTTCAAAGACCCCATCAAAAAGGAGAATTACAGACCAATATCCTTGATGAACATGGATGCAAAAATTCTCACCAAAATACTAGCCAATAGGATCCAACAGTACATTAAAAGGATTATTCACCACGACCAAGTGGGATTTATCCCTGGGCTGCAAGGCTGGTTCAACATCTGCAAATCAATCAACGTGACACAATACATTAACGAAAGAAAGAACAAGAATCATATGATCCTCTCAATAGATGCAGAAAAAGCATTTGACAAAGTACAGCATCCTTTCTTGATCAAAACTCTTCAGAGTATAGGGATAGAGGGTATATACCTCAATATCATAAAAGCCATCTATGAAAAACCTACAGCGAATATCATTCTCAATGGGGAAAGGCTGAGAGCTTTTCCCCTAAGGTCAGGAACGCGGCAGGGATGTCCACTCTCACCATTGCTATTCAACATAGTATTGGAAGTCCTAGCCACAGCAATCAGACAACAAAAAGAAATCAAAGGCATCCAAATCGGCAAAGAGGAAGTCAAACTCTCACTCTTTGCAGATGATATGATACTTTATGTGGAAAACCCAAAAGACTCCACCCCAAAACTGCTAGAACTCATACAGGAATTCAGTCAAGTAGCAGGCTATAAAATCAATGCACAGAAATCAGTGGCATTCCTATACACCAACAACAAGACAGAAGAGAGACAAATCAAGGAGTCGATCTCATTCACAATTGCACCCAAAATCATAAGATACCTAGGAATAAATTTAACCAAAGAGGCAAAGGATCTGTACTCAGAAAACTATAAAGTACTCCTGAAAGAAATTGAAGAAGACACAAAGAAATGGAAAAACGTTCCATGCTCATGGATTGGGAGAACCAACATTGTGAAGATGTCAATGCTACCTAGAGCAATCTACACATTCAATGCAATCCCCATCAAAATACCATCCACTTTTTTCAAAGAAATGGAACAAATCATCCTAAAATTTGTATGGAACCAGAAGAGACCCCGAATAGCCAGAGGAATATTGAAAAAGAAAAGCAAAGCAGGCGGCATCCCAATTCCGGACTTCCAGCTCTATTACAAAGCTGTCATCATCAAGACAGTATGGTACTGGCACAAATACAGACACATAGATCAATGGAACAGAATCGAGAGCCCAGAAATGGACCCTCAACTCTATGGTCAACTTATCTTTGACAAAGCAGGAAAGAATGTCCAATGGAAAAAAGACAGTCTCTTCAACAAATGGTGTTGGGAAAATTGGACAGCCACATGCAGAAGAATGAAACTGGACCATTTCCTTACACCACACACAAAAATAGACTCCAAATGGTTGAAAGACCTAAACGTGAGACAGGAGCCCGTCAAAATCCTAAAGGAGAACACAGGCAGCAACCTCTTCGACCTCAGCCGCAGCAACTTCTTCCTAGAAACATCACCAAAGGCACGGGAAGCCAGGGCAAAAATGAACTATTGGGATTTCATCAAGATAAAAAGCTTTTGCACAGCAAAAGAAACAGTCCACAAAACCAAAAGACAACCGACAGAATGGGAGAAAATATTTGCAAATGACATATCAGATAAAGGGCTAGTATCCAAAATCTATAAAGAACTTATCCAACTCAACACCCAAAGAACAAATAATCCAATCAAGAAATGGGCAGAAGACATGTACAGACTTTTTTCCAAAGAAGACATCCAAATGGCCAACAGACACATGAAAAAGTGCTCAACATCGCTTGGCATCAGGGAAATCCAAATCAAAACCTCAATGAGATACCACCTCACACCCGTCAGAATGGCTAAAATTAACAAGTCAGGGAACGACAGATGTTGGCGGGGATGTGGAGAAAGGGGAACCCTCCTACACTGTTGGTGGGAATGCAAGCTGGTGCAACCACTCTGGAAAACAGTATGGAGGTTCCTCAAACAGTTGAAATTAGAGCTACCATTTGATCCAGCCATTGCAGTCCTGGGTATTTACCCCAAAGATACAAATGTAGGGACCCGAAGGGGTACGTGCACCCCAATGTTTATAGCAGCAATGTCCGCAATAGCCAAACTGTGGAAAGAGCCAAGATGTCCATCGACAGATGAATGGATAAAGAAGAGGTGGTATATATACACAATGGAATATTATGCAGCCATCAAAAGGAATGAGATCTTGCCATTTGCAATGACGTGGATGGAACTGGAGGGTGTTATGCTTAGTGAAATAAGTCAATCAGAGAAAGACATGTATCACATGACCTCACTGATATGAGGAATTCTTAATCTCAGGAACAAACTGAGTGTCACCGGAGTGGTTGGGGGTGGGAGGGATGGGGTGGCTGGGTGACAGACATTGGGGAGGGTATGTGCTATGGTGAGCGCTGTGAATTGTGCAAGACTGTTGAATCACAGATCTGTACTTCTGAAACAAATAATGCAACATATTTTAAGAAAAAAGAAAAAGAAGAAGATAGCAGGAGAGGAAGAATGAAGGGGAGTAAGTCAGAGGGGGAGACGAACCAGGAGAGATGATGGACCCTGAAAAACAAACTGAGGGTTCTAGAGGGGAGGAGGGTAGGGGGATGGTTTAGCCTGATGATGGGTATTAAAGAGGGCACATTCTGCATGGAGCACTGGGTGTTATGAACAAACAATGAATCATGGAACACTACACCAAAACAAATGATGTAATATATGGTGATTAACATAACAATAAAAAATTTAAAAAAATGGGTCTGCATTTACTGAAATGGTTAAAACTGGGAGGAAGAGAGGGAACAACTCTTTTTTCCAGCTTAATTAAGAAGAGTGAATAAATGGTAGAGCCTAAACATGGCAAATACTGCTTCCTTGGTGTCGCTTCCATTCACAAGGGGCCCTAGCCTTACAGGGAAGACAGCTGCCAGCAACCCCTGGGCCCCAACCTCCAGTTTCAAATCCTACAAAATAGGACAGTATGCTGTCCTTATAGCTCAGACCAAAGGGTCTGACTTATAGCGTATGGCCAGTGATGACCAAATCAGAGGCTCAAGTGCAGTTGACTTAACCCACCAGAGATCATTCTGGGGAGTGAAGTCGTGGGTAGGGACCAACCAGATGGGGTCATTAAACGTTCTTGAGAAAGGATCCATGGGGAGTGGACACTGAAACCACTGTCTACTACATGCCCACATGGGTAGAAAGACCTCTTAAAATGGATTAACTGGTGGTTTGTGGAAGAACTAGAAGCAACTAGAATTTGCAATTTCTTCCTTAAAGCACATGTGGCATGTGGGACGTAGGAGGACTTGTCCTCCAACAGTCCTTGTGCAAAAGTGATTTCAATTTTGAATAGATGAGCTTCCTTAAAAGGAACAGGACTTTCACACTAGCCTATAGTCTATAAAATAACAGCCTGCAACCTGCCATTTGTAGATCATTTCAAGGCCTGGCCAGCCCAAATTGAAACTTGCCCATCAACAGTGGCAGATAAAATGCTAGGCTACCTCTAATGGCAGAGCTACCAGGGTCTCAGTGATGGAGAGGATGCGGGTTACGATCGCTGTCCTGGCCTTCATTATGGCTTATTGAGACTTGTCTGGCAGGACGTTAGAAGCAGAACAAAATTTGAGGCAACAAAAATGCCTCAATGTTTATTAAAGACCAAAACTATTTCCCAGAAAAAGAAGCCATTTGGAGGAAATTGAAAATCATTTGACTTCATCTTCACTTTCATGAAAAAAAGAAAAAGAAATCCCCGTCTGAGGAAAATTCACCTCTGCTTTGAAATTCCTATCTAATTCAAAATGCGGGAGAGAAGGAAGGGAGGAATGGAGGGAAGGAGGAAAGGAAAATGGGAAAGAGGGAGACAGGTTGGTACAGAGAAAGCCTAGAATTCGAAGAACAATTTGACCATCTCAGTACCTGCCTCTCAAATTTCAAAAAGCACTCTTTTATTTTCTTTTTCTCATAAAACAGAGCAAATACAAACCTGAGGCCTAATATTCCATCAGGGAAAATGTCCTCTGAAAAGTCTGTTGTTTTTTGGTGAGTGTCCCAAATCAGTTGATTTAATTAAAATGAATGGGCAGTTTTTGATTCTATTGTATTCCTACTGTCCCCTAAAAACAGGCAAAGCCATCAAAAAAAAAAAAATGCCAGCAAACATGCACCGAATGTTCATAGCAGGTCTATTCATAGTAGCCCAAAACTGGAGACAACCCAAACATTCATCAGGAAAAAATGGATAAATAAATTGTGGCATATTCATACAATGGAATACTAGCAATGAGAATAAACAAACGATAACTAGATGCAGCAATAGGAGAAAATCTCACATGCATAGTGTTTAACAAAAGAAACCAGATGCAATGGAATACTTATTATATGATTCCATCTACATTAACATTCAAAAACCGGCAACTAATTTATGGTGATGAAGTCCAGATTAGTAGTTACCATTGGAAAAAGAGAACATGTGGGAACCCCTGGAGTGTTTGTCATGTTTTCTTTCTTGATTTGAATGATGGCTACACTTTGTGAAGATTCAACAAGCTTGCACTTGCTTGTATTTTACTGCAATAAAAAGTTTACCTAAAAGTGCATATGATATGAGCAAACTTTGGGGAGTGGTGGAAATGTACTATATTTCAATTGTGATGGTGATTATATGACCATATATATTTATTAAAACTCACCAAACTATAGCCTTAAAGTTGGCGAATTTTATTATATGTAAACTATACCTAATAAAGCCAATTCTTTAAAAGTTTAAAGAGTTTAGGCAAAAGAATTCTACTCTGCACACAAAAGCAGTTTGAGAACAAATTCAGAATGAAAGCAACTGCATTCATTTATTCCTGTGCTTTATTTTGCAGGAAAAACAAATAAATCAATGGCTCAAATATTTCAGTGTATGAATTATTAGAATATAAGTCCTCAAAGGCAGAGATCCTATTTATATATGAATCTCAGTACTAGCCAATTGGAAAACTGAGCCTAGGGATTCTCACTGCAGTTCTAATTCATAATCTTCTAAATGTCTCCCAGTGTCACTAATGTGCTTGTATCACACATCTTCGTGGCTGTGCACAATAATGCTGCCAAACAACCACAAAACTTCATTTATTGCTCACACATTGGGAGTCAGCTGGAAGGGAGGGGTCCTAGGCAGCTCTGCTGATCTTCCACAGCTTGCTCCCATGCCTGGGGTGAGGCTAGCTATTGGCTGATAGAAGTTGGCCTCAACTGGAATGACTGTGGCAACTTGATTGGTTGTGATCCTCCAAGATGGTGCCCAGTGAGGCTTGCCTCCCCGTATATCCTTGCCCTTGTGCAGTCACCTCCCACATAAAATAGAGCCATCCTGTGTAACTAGTAGGATCCTCCAAAGATGACAGTCATTCCAGGGCTTGGTTACCAAAGACATTGTAGCTTCTGCCTTGCTCATTTGGACCACTCAGCTAAGTAGAAGCCAGACCACATTGTGAAGACACATAATCAGTCCTATGGAGAGATTCACATGGTGAGGAAGCAAGGCCTCAACATCCAGCACCAACTTGCCAGACACGTGCATGAGCCACGTTGGACGTGGACTCGTCAGTCCCAGCCAAGCCTTCTGATGACCACAACCTTTGAGCCAGAACCCTGAGTGAGAACCAACCAGCTAAGGCACTCCTGAATTCCTAAACCACAGAAACTCTGAAAGATAATAAATGCTTATTGTCTTGAGCTGCTAAGTTCTGTGATAATGTGATATGCAGTCATAGATAACTAATATACTTGACTCTATACCATGTAGCTCTCATCATTCAATAAGGTACCCTGGATACATTCTCATGGTGACAGCAGAGATGCAAGAGAACAAGTGGAGAGGAGACATGCAAGGACTTTTCAAATCTCTCCTTGCATCATCATGTCTCCAAAGATCCCTTTGGCCAAATTAAGTCAAATTACTCAGCTCAGAGTGGTAGGGCAGGGCAGGTTAGCTCACCTACTAAAGGAAGGCACTACAAATTTATATGGCAAAGAGCATGGTTGGTGGTTTTAAAAGGTGTCCACAAAATTTTTGGCACTGACCTATTCAAAAGGAAGGGCCTGTTTCCCTTCTCCTTAATGTGGGCTGGACTTTGATTCCCTTCTAATGAATAAAATGTGGTGGAAGAGATGGTGTGTGACTGCCCTGGCTGGGTCATAAAAAAGATTTCCTGGTTCTCTCCCTCTCTTTCTCTCTCCCTCACTTTCTCTCTCTCTCTACCTCCCTCACCTCCCTCCCTCCTTTCATGGATTCTTGTTCTGACAAAAGACAACCACTGTACTGAAGACAGTCAAGCAGATCTGTAGAGAAGTCTATATGGAAAAGAACTACCAACCACCAGAACCAACTTGCCACCATGATGGAGGTGGATCCTCTGGCCCCAGTCAAGTTTTCAGATGACTGCTGCCCTAGCCCATATCTCAAATGCAAAACCAACCTGAATATTTCTGACCCACAGGAACTGTGATAGATAATACAGTTTTATTGCTGTTGTAAGCTGCTAAGTTATGGTATAATTCATTATGCAGCAATCAATAACACAAGGAAAGATGAAGAATTAGAGATTTTATTTTTAACCACAGTTCAGGATTCTGGGCACAAACAACAGGATCCACTCTAGCTAGTTTAAGTAGAAAAGAAACAAATTAAAGGGTACTGAAGAATCTGCAGGAGGGCCAGATTCTAGAGGTTATATAAAAGCAACAACATTGCTCAAAGCACAGGGTATTCCTGCTCCAGCCAGGACTCCATTCTTGTTGAAGCTGGATTAAGATATCTCAGCTTGCAACATTAAAGTGGGTAGCGGGGTGCCAGAATATCCATCATTAATATCCTAGAAAGTTGGATGCCTTCACGCCCCCTTCACCCAAAAATGGAATCTGTGAAATGCCAGCTTCATCTTCCTGCACTCTTCCAACCAGAGGTCTTGTACAGGTGCTTATAATTATTGGAGTCTATCTGCAAAGGAGGATGGGAAAAAACGAGTTGTGGGCTCCATTCTTGGGGAGGTGTGATTTATAAGATAGGAAATACCCCAGTAATAGGAAGAGTGTCCAAAAGGTGCTGAGTAGCTAGAAAAATTGACAAATGCTCACTTCTTGTCTCATGTAAAATCATCATTACATTACTAAAATGTAGACAATTAGAGAAATTACTGACATGTCTTCCTATTTCCTGGAACTCAAATTGGTAAAAGAAATTCAACTCTAGTACCATTCCCAAACAATTGTTAATGACTGCCTAGAGTTCTGTGCTAAGAGGAACTCTAGGCTCGGGTGGAAAGAAATCTGGGATCAAGTTGTAATGATGCCATGTGTGCTATGTATTTGGGTTAAATAATAGGTACCTACAAAAAAAGAAATGCCCTCTGTCTCTGTATTTTCTCTCCTTTCCTACAAAGAAAGTCTGAAAATACTCCATTACCTTTTACAATTGTTTAGACTAAAACTGTTCCCACTGATCAAATGCTATTTTAGTCATCTATCTGAAATGGCATACAAGCCAATCCATGTCTCTATTGTATCACTCCATTACTTGGTAGAACCCAGATATGTAAAACAGCTCTCTAGTGAAATATGGCCTCTTGTTCTGTCTCCTCCTCAACTTCTTACACTTAGGTCATCCCCTGAGGGATCCCTGAGGAAGTGCAAATTCCACAAGATGCAGTTTAAATGTCACTGACCTATACCATTGGTATAACCAACTGTTTATCTCCAGAGCTCCTTCATTCATGCTCATTTTCTCTATCCCGTCACTCAAATTCAGTCTATTGGTAAGAATAAATGGTGGACAAACAGTCCCTACACTTTAACCCTTCTATTTCCCTGTCTGGATTGTATGGATGGTGTGACTTTTCCCCATGGGAGTCAATAATGTTTATAGCACTAGAACTTTGCATGATTTGCTGTCTTTTAGTCACCTCACAGAGACCAACTTCAGGGCTGACAAATAATAAGTCTACATTAAGTTGCTTCATCTTCATCCTTGTGCTAATAGCAAGAGACTTCCCTATCTGAAGATTGAACATCACACCCATTATGTCATGGTTTCAGTGGGGCACATTCCCCCCTTGCCTCCATTCTCCTTAGCCACTGTTGCTCTGAGTGCCCTCAGCAGTCTCAAAATTATGTTAGGAAGCAGGATATTTGCTCATGCCATAGAAAAATGCTTCTCACACTTTAATGTACACACAAATCACCTGGGCATCTGTTTAAAGGCAGATTCTATTTCAGCAGGAGGGGCCAAGATCCTACATTCCCATCAAGCTCCCAGGTGATGCTAATGTTTCTGGTCCATGCCACACCTTACCTAGCAAGGTTCTTCTAGACCCAGCCTCACCCTAAATGAGAGGAACTTACTATATTTTTCCTAGAACTCTACTTGTGTACCTTTTCTTCTTACCTCTCTCCTTTGGATCACATTCCTCCACCATCAATCCCCGAGACATGGGTGTTCATTCTTGCTCTACCCTTGATCATACTAGTTTTATTCATTCAATGAGATAATAATCATTAAGCCCCTACCATGAGCTAGACACCATGCTGTGCACTAGGGACACATCCATAAACAAGATTATCCCTGCTCACATGGAACTTATAATCTAAAGAGAAAGACATTAACAAATAACTACTTAATAATTACTTGTACTTGTGAGGAGTCCTAGGAATGGAAATTACAGGATGCTCTGAGAGCAAATAATGGAGAAAAATCTAATCAAGTCTCTTGGGCCCTTGGGGTTTCCACTTCGCGTGACTTCCTCTGGTTTCATATAAACTCAGCCTTATCTGTGGTGAGGCAGAGCATTATAAGTTTCCCTCATAACCCTTTACCTTCCTCTTGGCCACAGCCACTAGTTTGCACTTGGTATTTCATGGCCACACTCACCTTTAGCAGGAAGATGAGCATGGCATGGAGCTTATGGTTGGCGGGTATGTCTTGGACTTCCATAACTCCAAATTAATACTGGATTGCCTCATGTCATTCTTGCCCCTTGGCTCCCCTTGATAATGGTGCTGGCCATCTGCAATAGCAAGCTGCTCCCTCCCCAATTCCAGTCAACACTTCCCCTTGCTCAAAAAGGACAGCAAATATAACATCCTAATTTCTTCTTCTCGTGACTGCTTTTGTTGATCTACTACCTAGAAATATGACTCGGCTACTGCCAGCAAATTACACTGATTAACACCAAGACTTTTAATATTTATTCGTTAAGAATGAAAAGGTCCAAATCTAGTTGCCATATCAGAGCTTCTGGCCTCCTTAGGCTCAGAAGGGTATCAGTTAGGCAAGAAAAAGAGAAAAGGTATGGATATTGCAGAACCATTATAACCTATGTAAGATAAGGTCTTCCATGGTTTCAGCCCTACAATTCATTCCTGTATGGTGTTATATTCAAAGAAATATGATCTATTAGCCAAACTGTATCTGCAATGGAAGTTGGAGTTTCCTGAAATCTTTTATTTTTTATTTTTTTTAAAGATTTTATTTATTTATTCATGAGAGACAGAGGGAGAGAGAGAGAGAGAAGCAGAGGGAGAAGCAGGCTCCCAAGGAGCAGGGAGCCCGATGTGGGACTCGATCCCAGGACCCTGGGATCATGACCTGAGCCAAAGGCAGACGCTTAACCATCTGAGCCACCCAGGCGCCCTCCTGAAATCTTTTAAAAGTGGATTCCATTAGTTCAGTTTAAATTTAAGGAAAACTTTAAGTCCCATTTCCTGTTATTTGTCCTTTTTAATATTTCACATCTAAAGTAACTGCCCAAATGTCTTCTTTCTCCTGCCTCTCCTAAAACTCTGCTAATTCCCCATCCGACCAGACCCACTGGATATCAACCCTTCATCGCCAACTTCTCCCTCACGGGATCCATTCTGCCGAAATCTTATGACAATAGTTTTTCTCTTTCTCTCTCTCCAGTGTCAGCCCAGCATGATCCGGCCCTGTCAGCCCTGTCGCTCTGCCCAATGGCTTGACTCGGTCCAGGATCCTGAGGCAGATCTAGAATTCTTCCACCTAGGAATCTCCCACCCAGAAGGAAAAGAGGACAGGTATACATTCTCTTGCATTGTCTGTGCTTGGTTTTGTCACTGCCACTTCATTAACCCAAGGAATTAATTCCTATTGCTTCAAGGAAAGGGACCATGGCAGTTATTATTAACATTCCAGTCTTTGCTGATTAAAAAAAATAGAAAATGGAAAAAAAAAAGCTAGTGTGAAATAAGTAAACTTCGTATTTAACTGACTAGCATCTGCATTCAATTAAAAATATATGTATATATATATAGTCTGTATGCAAATCTTTATACACACACACACACACTTTCAGACTCTGTGCTAGATGCCTCACTTCTCCAATCCTGCCAAGAGTATAAGTCCTCCCATGTCCCTTCACCATAATCCTTTCTCCACAACCCACATGCTGGGATCCACAGATGCCTGTCACTTAATTAACTTAGTTAATACTTATCACATATCACCAATATTTTTTAAACTTTACCTTAGCATACATATTGCTTTTCATGAAATGTCCAAAGTATTCAATGTTAGGAGTCCTAAATATGTTGTATTTTTAGGACTCTTGGAGAGATAGACTCTAATCAAGCATTTTTGTCTCACATCTGACTTTCTGCTCTAGAGTAAACCCCATAAATCCTTACCCTGGGAGTGAGCTCTGAGCCATTACTTGTGAATGCTAATTGTACACAACATTAATGGAGAATATGGATGACACTGACTTCCTGACCTGCAGCTTTGTTTCATAATCCCTGGCTTGCCAGCAGGGACTTTGATGGGGCATTTTATAGCCAGCCTTTGCTACCCTCGTGAAACATTACAATCACGTAAAATGTGCCATAGGATCGTCAGTAATATGGAGCTTGCTCTTAGCATCTGTGCCATAATCATCTCTTCTCATCACTTCACTGCCCACTTAGGAGTCTTTGGAAGGCTTCCTCTCCTATGAATAGGGGTGTGGAGCTTAATCAGTCATGCCTGGCAAAAACACCCTCATTTCCAATTCCAGTTTCAATTCCAGTTCAACAACTCACCAAAGGTGGTGTCGGGAAGTTCTCTTAACTTCCCTGTTCTCTTGTTTAATTGGCATTTCCTCTCAGTCTCCAAAGCAGTCATTTCCCTCTTTCAGGTATGGGATACTCTGGAAGGCCTGTTGTAGATGCTCAAAACAACTTACACACACCAATCAAAACTCAAGCCAAAGGCACATGGTGACCACTTAACCAGCTTTGAGTTCTACCAAGCAGAACCCTGACACCAGAAAATTTGTCCAAATTCCTGTCTTAGTGAGATACTAGGAATATGTCTGAACCAAATATTGGAATCAATGACATGATTCTTGTCCCTTTCCAGTTCCATAGTGTCTATAGAAAAAATAAATTATCTAGTGCCTCCCTAACTTGCCATGCTACCTATGACCCCAATGCAGGACACAATGTAGACTTTCCCCTACAGCTTGGAGTCAATCACTAGCTGGTTTCACCCAACTTTCTGGTAAATGGAAGAGCAATTTATAGCACAAGTGTGAACAAGTCCATTAGTATGGGGAGCAAGACCCAGGGTCCACTTTGAGCATCAACTTATGCAGAAAATATATAATGGGCTCTCTCAAAGATAATGGGCCAGTATTACTGGGTTCAGGGGTTAGTTCAGCCTGACCTGCTTCTGCCCCAGCAGAACTGGCCTCTGATGGCCTTTCTGGGGTGATCTTCTGAAGTCAGGCAATAAGGCGGCTGTGTACCTTGCAGGGAAGAAGAGTTCAGTACGTGCTACTGATGGGAATGGTATCACTCGTGTGATCAGAGTACTCTTGATTCAAGAGTATGTGGATGCTGTTGATTTTGGTAAATGCATAAATAGGCAAATGGGAACCAACTGGGACCAGAGGGGAGGGAATTCCAGTCCTTCCTTTGTTCAAGCCTAAACATGCTGGCGTTCTTTCAGGCTCTCAAACACTCTAATGCTAAGTGTCATGGCACAATGCCCTTGGTCTCCAAATCGGCTGCACATCCCTATCATCTGGGAGCTTTCAAGAACCCCAATGTCCAACTCTCAACCCATCCCAGTTATATCCGAATGGCTGAGGGAGGGAGCCAGTCATCAGTAGTTTTTTAAAGATCCCCTAAATGTTCCCATGTGTAGTAATTTGGGAACTACCAGCAAAGTGGTTATAAGCACAGACCCTGGGGTCAGATCTGGGTTTGAATCCTTGTTCCACAATTTACCAGTTATGTGAGTTAAAGCTAGTGAGCTGCTTAAACTGTGTTTCAACACTCTCATTTGCAAAATGAAGTATTTTACAAATAAGACCAGCATTACCTCAGAGGTTTCTATGAGAATTAAATGATGTATTATTTGCAAAATGCTTAAATTAATTCCTTGTATGTGCTAAGAGCTATAAAAGTATGTTAAAAAGAAAAACACACATGTGAGCTCATTGCTACCTCAGGGCCTTTGCTCTTGTTGTTCTGTCTGGAGTTCACCTTTCCTGACCCTCATGGCCAAAAGGTAGCCCATCTACCCCAGCTACACTCAATCTTGGTGCCCTTTTTTATTTTCACGTACACACTTATATGTATATTTATTGAATATATTTTGATCATCTGCTCCACTAGAATGTAAATCCATCAAGAGGAGGCTCTGCCCTATCTCTAGAGCAATGCCTGAGTAAATGAGTGCATGAGGGAATGCAGACACTGGGGTGGATCTAATTCACTGGTAATGTGAAGAGCAGGCATTCAAGGAAAGATGTCCAGGCCTTTTGACAGAGACCCTTCCACAGGCTCCAAAGTGCTCATGGTTCAAATACAACCTTTGGGTTTGTTGTGGGTGAGACTTCACAGCTGGAAAGAGGTACACACATTAGCATCCCCAATTAAGCCTTGTGCAATAAGAACCTTGCTTGTAAACAAGCAAAGTGGCCTCTCCCTGAAAATCCAGAGCCGATGAAATTGCACTCCAGATAATTACCTCATTTGAATTCTCTCATTTCATTTCAGTAAATAGTTCATATTTATTTTATTTAGTCTAAAGCTGGTCTATTTTCATTTTATAAATTGCTGCCCCTCCAACCAGAGTCCCCAGTAATCTCACTATGTGGGTATGAGAGATTAACCTCTGAGAATTTTAAACAGAATGAAATACACGAGGACTACATCAAAGGTGGGGAAGATATGTATATCTTCTGTAGAATGCATGGTGCAGATTAGCAATAAGATGTCATGGGTACTGGGGCAGTCTGTGCATCTCATTAGGATTCGACATTTCCATTTAGGCTAATCATCCTACAGATATGTTCCATCTCATGGAAGATGAGACATCCTAACCTGGAACGCCAAGCCACCCTGAGGGCAATGTGGATTGCAGAGTCACCTCCCTGTACGGATACATGTGCAATGCAGTGTGGATCCCCCACAGATGCGTGCACCCGTCCCCGTGCATTTCAGATCCTAGCTGCAAAGTTGCTGACTGGGAAGCTGAGAACTGAAGTCAGCTGAAGGTCCACTGGGCATGATAAAGGCTCCTGGGTGTCAGAGTCTATGAGAAGTCATGGAAATTACTAAAATATGATTTACAGTAATGTTTTGGGAACAAGGATGTGACTTAATTTGAACTTTTCTCTCCATTTCATCATCACAAGAGAGGCAACATGGCCCATATAGATTTCCCAAGGTCAGTGGTCTGCCTTCTCAAGAGTTCATGGCAGTCTTGACTGAACTTAATCAGAAGAAATTTCACAGAGGGTCCCCAGGCCTCAGTACAGGCCCTGGCCCCCATACCTCCTCCACCTGTGGTACCCAGAGCAGTGATCCTTCCTCACCTTCAGGTTCAAAAACCTGGAGACCTCCAGACCCTCAAGCAGCAAAGCAAGGCACTGGGAAGCTTGCAGGTGGACTCTACCTAAGGCAAGCTCCTCATGAACAACGTTTCACAGGGGCTGCAAACCAAAATGTACTCTGGGTAGATGGCTCACAATTTGTCATAACATCACAGATTGAAGCTTTCTGTTAACCAGCACTTTGTTGTAAAAGATTGCTTAGCAGGTGTCAGCCGGGCAATATGATCCTTACTGTCATTATTGTCCACTGGAGGTCCACAGTGCCGAACCCACAGGACCACCAAGAGATATTGCTATTGATCTAACAGTTGACTCATGGTCAGGGACCAGATCTACATCATCCAGCTGCTTTCTACTTCATATACATTTTAAGGAATTTCCTACATTTCCAGAATATGTATGCTTTGCTCACCAAACTAAACAATCTCCTTCTGGTCCTCTCCCCTCCCCCTCCCACAGCTGCTAGATGAGCGCTCCTCAAACACTAATATGCACACAAATCACCCGGACATGTTTTAAAATGCAGATTCTGATTCAGGAGGTCTGAGACAGTGCCTGAGACTCTGCATTTCCACCAGGCACCCGGGCAGTACAACACTGCTGACCCAGAACCACACAGCAAATAGCAACTATCTAGAGCTTCTGTAGTCTCCCTCCTCAAATACATCAAAATCTAATCATTGAAAGTGACTTTGGACCATGAAGGTTCAAATGAGAGGGGAGGGTTGGTGTGTTTCCATCCTCAGGAGTATTTGCCATTTTAGAAAACTAAGAATACCTTGCCAAAGGAATGACGGCATTCTCATGGAATTCTGGAGCTGCGGTAGTTTGAGTTAAGCCCGGAACATCCTTCTCAAATCATCAGAAATCCTGACTATTGCTTGTATCCTGACGCCCCACTTGTAATGAGCAGTGCCTAGCCATGAGGCCAGTGCCATCTGTGTGGCTGAAGCAGATGCAAAGGGGAGGTAAGGGCCCCAGCATGACAGCACATAAGGCCTCCCTTCCTTCACACTACAACCTACCTGGATCTCTGCTGCCGCTTTCCTCTGCATCAGGCAGGACCACCTCTTCTGCAGGCTCAGCTGACCATAAATTCTGCTTTAAGGCCTGTTCCCTGTACAGACATCACTGCAGAAAAAGGCAGCCGGTGGCAGGAAGTGGTTAAAACCAACTCATGGCTTTGACATCCAGAGCAGCTGATGGGGGAAGAGCCTAAGTGAAGCTCCCCCAATTGCTCTTCCCCCACCTTGTTCTTCTTAGGATTTTATTTATAGCTAGGAAAAAATAATTACCTACAGCTGTGTTTCTCAGTTGCCGGGCACTTAAGGCAGCACTCCCACCGACTGGGTCCCTGCTTGCTGAGCACACCCCTGGGAGGAACCTCCTGACCCCCTTCTCCACAGCCCTGTGACCTCCCAACATTTTCTAGTCTTGCGGGAACTCAGGTTATCAGCCAGTGACCTTCCACACGGGCCCTCTCTATGGCTTGTCTGGGATTGATAGATTGATTTCTTTATTCCATCGCATTATGAGATGAATGGATTTGAAAGACAAATAGCTCCCCTCTAGGTCCTTCTTGGAGTTAGGACAGACCCTATGCAGTGATTAGATTAGCAGAGTGCTTAGTAGCCAGAGCTCCAAACACATTCA
The DNA here is from genome assembly GCF_037043125.1 of Eumetopias jubatus. Classification (NCBI taxonomy): domain Eukaryota; kingdom Metazoa; phylum Chordata; class Mammalia; order Carnivora; family Otariidae; genus Eumetopias; species Eumetopias jubatus. The sequence continues at coordinate 103,154,825 of NW_028274815.1, forward strand.
GATGGAATCCTAGTATGCCAGCCTTAACTTCTCAGTGTCCTCATCTGAATGGTGTGGATGATAATGGTACCAACCCCACCAGTGCAAGGATTAAATAAATGGACACCAAGTATTTACTCACATGTTTGAGCAGACAAGGTATTCAACACATGGTAGCAATTACTACATGGGTGGTGGTGAGGGAGGGAGAAACTGGAACCATGAATTAAAGCTGGAAGGGAGGTCACCTGGGCCAGGGCATTGCAAACTTTGTGGAGCGTGAGAATCACCTGGGAGCACAGACTGCCGGGCTCCCCCCAAGATGACTGGACTCAGTAGGTTGGGGTAGAGCCCATGAATTTGCATATCTAACAAGCCCCCAGGTGATGCTTTTAGAACCAAGTAGCTAGACTAACACTTTTTCTGATGCAAGATGTAGTCCCACGTCTCCGAGTCCTGTAAGATCTCTTGGAAGCTCTGTTGGGCAACTCCTACGATGGTAGAAGAAAGGAAATGAATCCTTGCTGGTGATCTATAATGAATCATGAGCTTTAAATATATTACTTTATCCTCACAATAACTTATGAGGTTAATTATAGTTGTTCTCTTGTTTTGTTTACTTTGTTTTTTAAGATGATGACGCTGAGGCTAAGATGCCTTAGACACATTCACAGAAAAAATTGAGGAGCCAGGATTTGAATCCAGTCCCTGAGTTCTTTTTTTTTTAAAGATTTTATTTATTTATTTGAGAGAGAGAGAGAGAGGGAGAGAGAGAGAGAGAGAGAGAGGGCACGCAAAGAAGGAGAGGCAGAGGGAGAAGCAGACTCCCCACTGAGCAGGGAGCCCAACGCAGGGCTCGATCCCATGTCCCCATGATCATAACCTGAGCCGAAGGTAGACACTTTATATATATTATGTCACCATTCTTGGCGACCAAAGGCAACCCAGGCACCCCGAGTCCCTGAGATCTTGTATCAGTGATGTTCCGGTGTATCTGGGAACCCGTACCTTATGGTGCCCTTTATAGATGGGCAGCTGTTAAAAGTTAGGTGATATTTTTGTTTTCATTCTGAGCTACAATCTACCTAGTCATGGTTTTTGGATTTTTAGTAGAATTGAAAAGAACTTAATATTTTTTTCTTTAAATTTTTTTATTGTTATGTTAATCACCATACATTACATCATTAGTTTTGATGTAGTGTTCCATGATTCATTGTTTGTGCATAACACCCAGTGCTCCACGCAGAACGTGCACTCTTTAACACCCATCACCAGACTAACCCATCCCCCACCCCCCCTTCCCCTCTAGAACCTTCAGTTTGTTTTTCAGAGTCCATCATCTATGGTTCGTCTCCCCATCCGATTTACCCCCCTTCATTCTTCCCCTCCTGCTATCTTCTTTTTTTTTCTTCTTAACATATATTGCATTATTTGTTTCAGAGGTACAGGTCTGTGATTCAACAGTCTTGCACAATTCACAGCGCTCACCATAGCACATACCCTCCCCAATGTCTATCACCCAGCCACCCCATCCCTCCCACCCCCCCCACCACTCCAGCAACCCTCGGTTTGTTTCCTGAGATTAAGAATTCCTCATATCAGTGAGGTCATATGATACATGTCTTTCTCTGCTTGACTTATTTCACTCAGCATAACACCCTCCAGTTCTATCCACGTCGTTGCAAATGGCAAGATCTCATTCCTTTTGATGGCCTCATAATATTCCATTGTGTATATATACCACATCTTCTTTATCTATTCATCTGTTGATGGACATCTTGGTTCTTTCCACAGTTTGGCTATAGTGGACATTGCTGCTATAAACATCGGGGTGCACGTACCCCTTCGGATCCCTACATTTGTATCTTTGTGGTAAATACCCAGGACTGCAATTGCTGGATCATATGGTAGCTCTATTTTCAAGGGACTTAATATTTTTAATATTATTTGGGTAGAGAGAGGACAATCATAACCTTTGGTGCACATTTGATCATGATTAAGTGTGTAGGTCCCAACCGCAGGTTTCTATGTTCAAATCCTGACTCCCCCACTTCTTATCCAGGTAACTCTGGGCAAGGTTGTAACTGATCTGTGCCCCCACTTTCTTAAATCTGTAACATGAAAATAGTACCTTCATCAGAATAGTGAGTGGAGAAAAAAAAACAGTTTAACGCATATACAGAGTGACATGGCAATTTTAGCTTTTATTATTTCAATCTATAAAGACTTTGTAAAGCCTTCATAAAGTCCTTTGTGACTGAGGTCTTAAAAATTGGAAATGTCAGAGTTTTTTCCGCCCTTTATGATATGACTACAGTACATTTAACAGCGTCTTTGAAGTCCTCGCTGCTGATGAGAGGTGCTGGATAAAAACAATATCAAGAGCAGCTGTGCATTTCATCAGCAAGAAACCTGAGTTAACCAACCAAGCTGCTATGTAGTTACTCTGTTTTCCGGCAGAGGTGATTCGGTTTCTTGTATTTTAAGGTAGAGAAATGGAGTCTTCAAGGTGTTAAAGAAGACCACCCATGCATGTCTCAAGCAGAGCCTCCTAAAACTCCAGGAAAGCCAAAGGAGGGGAAGATAAAAATACTTAATCATCAGAGGCAAGGGGATATTTTACTGCTTGGCAAAAATCATTCTTCAAGTTAATGAAATAATACAAGTGATGAGACAAAGGAATACAAGTACTATTTATACCTTGTGTCCTAGATTGATTGGTTAAAAAAAAAAAAAAAAAGCCTGAATTCTCCTCCCCTCCCTAAATGCTTGCCCTTGGGGCGATGTGACTTTTCAGTCCTTCCCACCAAAAGGTGGAGTCTATTTCCTCAATTCTTGATTCTGGGCTTGGCCACAGGACCTGTTTTGGCCATAAGGCTGCAGCAGAAGTGATGCTATCGCAGTACCCCAAGAGGCCCAGGCTTTTGTTAGCACATTGCCATCACATCATGAATAAGCCCACGCTAGCCTGCTGGAGAATGAGACACCTGGCCCAGTCATCCTCATTGCCCCAGACAAGTGAGTGAGGACATCCAAGACCAGCCAGCCACATCCATTTTACTGGGTGATTACAGACTCATGAGCGAGCCCAGTCAAGCTCAGTCGGGTCTGGTCCAGAACAGCAGAACCACCCAGCTGATCCAGAGGCTCATGAGACTCATGAGAAATAGGGTTCATAGGGTTCATTGTTTCATCCCTCTGGGTTTTGAGCTGTTTTTTTCTCATACACCCCCTGTAAAGTTGGTAGGAATAAAACCACAACAACCACATATTAAAAGCAAGAATAGTACTACTTGTAGAGTTTGAATGGCAGAAAATGGTTAGGATTCAACCATTTTTAACTTACAAAAATAGGAATTTCATGTGGGTCAACCTAATATTATTAAGTACTTTTCATGTCAAGCACCATTTTATATGAATTGTCTCATTTAATCTTTACAACAATTCTATGAAGTAGATACTACTATCTCCATTTTACTAGTGAGGACATCTAGGCTCAGTAAGTATCTGTCAGAAGAATGAATAAAAGAAAGGGCAACATTTCTCAAGGTCACATGACCAATACCTAGTGGGACAGGAATTTGAGCTTAGATTGGATTGATTCTCCTGCCTACATACTTTCTACAACAGGAAGCAGGTGTTAATGACATTTATCAACCGTTCACTAGGCATTGGCTGTTCTAAGACCTTCACGTGCCTTATCTCGTTTAACCATCACATATAGCCTTGAAAAAGAGGTGTGATTTATGCATGGGGAAGCCAAGGCAGTCCAGTGCTCAGTAATTTAACCAAGGTAATACAGAAAGTAAATGGCTAGGCCAGAATTTGAACAGAGCCAATGCTCCAGAAACTGTGGTTAGCTATACATGGCACCTTTCAAGAAACTGATTAAGGAGAAATAGAAGGAGAGAATGGGGTTTCTCATAAGCAGAACCCTAGTAAATGTTTTGCATCTCTGAACTTAAGCCTGTATTACCCCAGCTTCATTGTAGTAAAACTCCCATTTTATAAAGGCTCTTCCTTTCTAAGAGGGCATGCATCGTCTTTTCTCATCTATTGCCAAATCATTACACAGCAACTTTTGGGAAACCAGGTTCAGTCTTCTCCCGGAGACGTGCGAGGAGACTGTTCTGTCAGGTCCTTGGAGAAGCCCCCTAGTTCTCCACAAAGCTGACCCCCTAGTTCTCCAAAAGCCTGAGATTTTCACCATCAGTATCACACCTCTGAATTAAGGCACCATGGCCAGAAAGCCCTTGCAAAAATGCAGGTATGTTACCTGTAAAGGTTAATATGAATTAATTTGTATTACGCAAACTTAAGCTATGGGACGCAAATTTAGGGGCCAATAGAGACCAGCCACACGAAGGAAATGATGGAGTGAGCCTGGTGTCATGTAAGCAGGGATGGTGAGGACTGTAGCAAATTGGGGAGTCCATGTCCCCTCTAAATGGAGACGCTGCTACTAACATCAAGTCCAGTGACAGCAGCAGATGTTTTCAGTTTACCAAAGAAGGCAAAACATCTAGCCATTTGGGGGTAATTTCCCTTTATTATGAGGGAAAACTGATACATTGGGCTTGAACTTGGTCTGCAGGAGGCTAGTTTGCGACATTGTGCTTAGATCGATATGTCATTTCCTTAAGGGAGAACCACTCCAAGGGTTGTCCCCGCACCAGCGACACCAACGGCACCTGGGAACTGGCTGAGAATGCAAGCTCTCTGGCCCCATCCCAGATTCCTTAATCCAAATCTCTGGGAGTATGAGCCAGATATCTGGGTTTAAGCCTCTTAGAGGTGATTCTTTTATAAATCAAGATATGAGTGGTCCAGAAGCAGAAGTATCAGACGTGCAAGGAGTCAAGGGCAGGTTCTGGGGCTGATGGAGGGGACAGTATCCAGCCCTCTCTGTCAGGAAGAGGAAGAGGAAAAGGATGGTGTGTGGCAAGATTGGAAAAGGCATCCTGGGAGCTCTGCAAACAGAACTGTCACCTTGGACAGACAGGTCGCTCTTCCTCCAAAGCCAAGACCCCCGGCTTCCTGAGGCTGGCACTTCCTCCTCTCCCAACTCCCGGGAAAGTGACACTGTGTTCCCATATCTGCAGAGCAGTGTCAGTGTGAAATCGGTTCCAAAGCGTGTCTCTAAAGTTGTCACCATTTTCAGCTAATTAGTCAAAGGCTTCCATCTGCCTAGTGGCTCACCACACTACTCATATTAATTTTTTATGCAAATGTGGTGATTTGGGGGAGGAATGATGTCAAGCAGAGTGAGAGGTACCTCCCTAGAGCCAGAGTAAGATACATCCTTAAGGTACAATCAGCAAAATCTCCAGAAAGGTCATGTTGGACCAAGCTTTTGTGTTTGGGTTCTTTGATGCTTAGAAATAACTTCAATTAAAGTCATGGGAGACGTGTGAAAAATATATACTGACCTAACCTCCCTACTGTAATCTTAACTGTTTAAGAAGCTGGCCACCAAGCCAATCATTCAAAGCACTGTTCAATTAATTTCTCCTCCCTTCTTCTTTTATTCCCCTTCATTTTTCTTTTTTTGCTTAGCCATGTAATCTTATTTTATTCTTTCCTTCTTTATATTATTTGCTGCCTTCTTTTTAAAGAAGCTGACTTACCTTTCAAGAACAAATTCCACTGTAGCAGTGACCTCAGGATGATAAGGCAGTAGATTAAAACCCAGGAGTAGCTTGAAAGGCTGGGGATGATTTGTAAGAAAGGGTCAATTGTCTCGTATTAATTCAGTAATAACTGGAGAGACATTATTCGTATTGCCTTCTTCCAGGCAGAACTGTCTGGTGTCTCATGAAGTTCAGTGCCATTGTAAAGGAAAGTAAAATAAAAAATTGGATACAGGCCAATTCTGACTCCAATACTGACCCCACCTTTAGTTTCTACTTACAGATGTTTGTGTTGGGATAGAACTTAGACTCTGGGTTCAGATCATTTCCTTCCGCCTGTATCAGATAGCTATTGCTGCATACAAAGCGTGCCAATACTTAACGGCTTAAAACAACAACCATTTAGTTAGCTAAGAATTCTGTGGGCCTACCCCACAGTTCTGTTGATTTAGGCCGGGCACCACCACGTGACTCCATCATGTGGTCAGCTGGAAGGTTGTCTAGGGGCTTACCGGTCTAGGATGGCCTCACTTTCTGTGGACCACTAGCTTTTGGGGAAACTCATAAAGATGGCATGATAGACAGTGTTGGTGCCCTGCCCAAATTTCCTAGGATCCCTTCTGCTGGTTCCTTGTGCCTGTCCCCCAGCTGGGCAGTGCTTTGCTGCTGAGGAATGGCCCCTGTGACCCCTTTCAGAGGGTTGTCCTTGGGTTACTGCAGCTTCCTCACCAGGACTGACAGCTGGGAGTTGCTGAGAGTTACATCCTCCGGGTGGCCTCCAGCCCAGGATGAAAACCCCGCTCCCTCACTTCAATGGGGATAAACTCTGAGGCCTAAATGATGCTCTGGAACACTCCACAGGATCAGGCGGAGGCTGGGAATTTGCCGCCCTCTTCCCTGCCCTTCCCTACCCTCAACCCCCTCCTGGGAGCACTTCCTTAGGAGAACATTGGCCTGTCTCAGGGTCTGTTTCCAGAGATCCCAATCTAAGAAAGCTGGTCTAACCCAGCTGTCTTTAAACTGAGCACAGAGCGGCCCTGTTTGTCTAAGGGATATGTATGTGGTTTCTTCACAAAGGGTCACCTGAAGGTAGTTTCCTAGCCAAAGAGCGTTTAAAATAAAAACCACCTCAAACAGCCCAGGCTTTTCTGTAGGTGAAAGACAAACATGCAAAGAAGTGAAGCCACTCATTGGAAGGCACACTGCCTGGGAGAACAGAACGAATTCAGGGGGCCTTGGACCTGAGTCACATTCACTTGTGTCCCTAAACTTGGGACTCCCACGGGATTCCCCCCGGAGAGCCAGGCCCCTGAGAGAGGGAAGACAGTTGTGCAGAGGGATGAGCCATGGGAGCGCCTTAGCGAGACGGGGTGCTGCCTGGTTCACGAATCCTTTAATAATGCCATTACATCTTTAAAATTAAAAAAAGAGAGAGAGGAAAAAAAAGAAAGAACCATGGTGTCTGCATCCTGGGAAACTGGGGCTTCAGAACTGGCCCCGCCCTCGCGATCTCCCCTCCCCACGCCGCCTCCCTCCACCTCTGCCTCTCCAAGTCCCCATCCTTGCTCCCTCCTCCTCTCTCTTTCTCTTCACTTGCCTTTGGCCCTTCCTCCTGCCTCCTCCTTTCCCCTCCTCTCCCTCCTCCCTCTTCCTCCCCACCCCTCCCTCCTCTTCCCCCATCCTGCCCTGCTCCCCGCTCCCTTCTCGTCCTCTTCATTGCCCTTCTCTCCCTCTCTCTGGCTCACCATCTTCATGAGCACTGCTAGCTTCTCGGCCATCCCTTTCCTCCGAAGAACTTCCCTTCTACTAACTTCTGTTTGTTTTCACAAGTGAAGCCTTGTGAGCCAGCGACTGGGCACAACACACAAATCGGGACAGCAGGTCCCAGGCGCTGCAGTCAGCAGCTCTGCCGCGGGAGACTCGAGGTCCAAACGCGAAGCGCTCCCTCCCGCCTGCGCCCTTCTCACCGGAGGCATCTTACTGGCCTTTCAGTTCACAGATCCGCAGGGCGTGATTGATCGAATGTGCGATCCATGTGAAAATACTGTCAAGCTTCTGGAACTAGGAAGACATTTAGATCATTCCACTCACGTACATTATATTTATGAAAGGAAAAGGAAATGGGTGGATTATAAATGAGAAAAACCTGGAAGGAAAAAACGCTATCCTTTCCAAAGTCCATCTTTTTACCAACTTCTTTACAAAAGGCAGAGCCTATTGGTAAATACCTTACATTGGTCGAGTGTGACAATTTCTGGCTCCTTTCAAAAGAGGCAGCCTTCAGGATTTCCACAGGGGCTCCCCCCGATCTGCCCACCCCCACGCTTCTGCCGCCACCCCGGCCCCACCCCGGGGCGACCTCCAAGTCCAGCGCGGGAACTGCGAGCTCAGGGAAGTCAGAGAAACCATTGCGCCTCTCCATCTTTCTGGAGACGCAGAAATTGAGGCTCACAGAGGCAAGGGCTACACGAGAGATCCCAAGAACCAAACTAGGGCTAGCACTGGTCTGAGAGTCAAGAGTCCCAGGCCTGGATCCCAGCCCCACTAAAAGTTTCCTTTGTGACCTCAGGCCAGTCACTGTGCCCTTGGGGCCTCAGTACGGCTGATTAAAAAAATGGCCACCATTATTCATGCTTCCCCATATCCATGCTCTTTCCGTGTGACTCCACTCTATCTCCCAGCAAGAGGAGGAGTCTGTTTCCTGGCCTCTTACTCTGGGCCGGTCATGTGATGGGCTTTGGCCAACAGAAGGCCCCAGAAGTTCTGAGACTAAGCCTCAGGGGTCTTGCACACTATGGCTCCCTTTCTTGGAACCCTGCCCAGCCACCATGTACAAAAGCCCAGGCTAGCCTTTAAGGGGATGAGAGACCACATTGGAGCCTGAATGAGCCACCCTGCTGAGGCCATCCTAGACCAGCCCAGTTCTCAGCTGAGTGGGGGCTGCCCACAACTGCACAAATTTAGCCCTGGTAGACAATAAAAACTGCCCAGCTATGCCCATCCCAAATTTGTGACCAAGGGTTATCATGAAATAAACAGTTTTTATTTCAAGCAGCAGAAGTTAACTGATGTATTTGGTTTCTTCATCTGCACAAATGCACAAAAAGGCTGGAACCTAAAGATCTCTTTTTGCAGGTGCTTTTTGAAATACTGAATCCATAAAAGGTTAGGGCCTAGGGCTAAGCTGTCCATTAGGGTAGCCACTAGCCACATGTGGCTCTTTAAACTTCAACAATTCATTGAAATTAAATAAAAGTAAAAAGTCAGTTCTTTAATTGCACCAGCCACATTTCAAGCTGACAGGCATGTGTGAGTCATGGCCCACTGTCTAGGACAGCACAGGTACAAAACATGGCTGTAATCACAGAAGGTCACGCCGGAGGGTACTGTCCTGGAAGCCTCTGTGGTAGCAAGCGTCAGAGCTGAACACCACGTCTACACTCACTCCCCCAACACACAGTGCTCCACAGCAAATACCCCTCACGTGCCCTCTGAAAATTTCAGATCTATGTTTTGAGCCTTCTATTTTACCCAAAGAATCGAAACCCTCAAGGAGTCCTTGGATTGACTGCAAGCAATTCCAGTATTTTAGTGAGAGAGACGGGGAGTGAGGCTCTTAACGTAGAAAAGTCTACAGACGGATGCCAAGCTTTCCCTCCTTCAGGGGATTGCCCTAGTTTTTATTTTAAGCATTTTTTTCCATGTTGATAGGGTTGATAGCTGACTTTATCTGCATTCAATCCTTAAAGAAGATTGACGATTGATTTTTTTTTTTCCTCTGTGTGTATGTGGGAGGTTTCCTCCCAATTCTCTTTCTACTTTTTTTCCCCTCCAACGCCCAGGGCTTCCTCTGACTTCAAAGAACTAGAAAAGACTCAGAGGAAAATGGGTATCTGACCTAATTAAGCATATAGATTAAGATTCTCTCTCATGGTTGATAAAAAATTCCCTTTTCTTCACAAGCCTCATTCTGATTTCCTGGATGAAGGAGAGTTGGAAAACCACCTTCCTGCTGCCCCTCAATGAAGTATTGTTCCTTTAAGGAGCGGCAGGTGGGGCAGGCAGGTGGGGCCCAGGGGATAGCAGCATCAAGAGGGCGCCATTAGCAGAGATGTTTGGGGACCTCACGGCCTGGGTCAGAATCCCCGTTCAGCCACCTCCTACCTCTGGTGAATCCTTGGTCTAATTACTTAATCTTCCTGAGCCTCAGGTTACACATTCGTAAAATGAGGATGGCGACTGTTCTTACCTGGTAAGGGTTTGATGACTGAATACAAGAGAAGCCTTGAGAACAGTGCCTGGCACGGAGCAAGAGCTCAGGGTAACCGAAGTGGACATGCCAGTGCCCTGTCCAGGTTCTCAGAGACCCAGCTACTGGTTCTGTGCCCCCCCCCGCCCCGCCCCCAACGAGATCCTATAGGTTTTGCTGCAAACAGCTTGCACCTGAGACCTTCTTTGGAGGCCTGCCCCTGGGCTACTGGAGCCACCTTACCTGCAGGAGCAGGGAGTCTCCCTGCCAGGTGTTACCCCAAGCAGATAGTTACTCGGGGAGCCACAGTCAGAGAGAGAGCCCAGTTCCCTTGCCTTTGGGCAGATAGACAAAGAGTTGTAACTCACACTCCAGAGCTACCCTCGGGATCAGGTTGAGCCTGGGGCTTTGTCTTGCTTGGCTTCTTCCCCTTTTCTGTCTGGCTTCCTGACTCCTAGCTTCCTCCTGAGAGCATTTCCCCAATAAATCACTTGCACATGAATCCCTTCAGGCTCTGCTTCCCGGGAATCGGACCTCAGATAGCAACTATTATTATTATTTATTATTTATTATTATTATTATTATTATTTGATGAGGGAGTAGAAAGCAGGCTGAGAACAAAGCATAAGCTGACACAACTCACGCCTCCCACCCCCACCATGGGTTATGTGTGACGTTCCTCAGGAACTCCTGGCTGCCTTAAAGCTAAGGGAAGGGAAAACTAATAGAGATCACAGTCCTGCAAGACATGAGTCTCCAATCAAGTTACCAATGTCTTAGTGATGTACAAGGCAAAAGAGTTCTTATCAATAGCCTCACTTTCAGAGACCCAGAACTCAATTTCCTGGAGGCCTAACATCACCCTCCCCTCTACTGTGATGTGGGAAACAGAGGCAGAAGGGAATGTAAATAAAATAAAATAAAATTTCCTGATAACGTGTATCCCATTGACAAATATTTCAGGCAGGCAGAGTATAACATTCCTCCAGGAAACTCCCAACTATCCTAATGTTAATGCTTTGCTAGAGGGAAAACGACCTCAGTTTGACAGTAGCTAGTCCTCCAGTATCCTGAGAGTCTTCCTTAGCATATGAAAGCCCTTTGTCCGTACCTCCCGGACTCCCAAGTATATAAACAGTCACCCCTCACAACCCCCAGGGCAGCAGCTCTTTCTGCCCACGGGTCCTGTCCTGTGCTTTAATACAATCACCTTTTTGCACCAAAGACATCTCGAGAATCCTTTCTGGCCATCAGCTCAGGACCTCACCAACATTCCAAAACTACGTCGTTGTTTATTTTTACTGTTATTGTTACTAGTTTTATTAACACATTTATACCCTAAAAATGACTTTGATCCTATACAAGGTGATGCTCATCATTTCTCTAAGTATACACAAATCAGCACTTTTCAAAGCACTTTGCTTCTTCCCTGTTTTCGGTTCATTGTTATGACCAGATGCTCCTGGGAACAAGAGATTAAATAAGAATTCCGGTCTATTCCCTCTTCCCTCCCCTGGCTACTTCCAGCAAAACCAGGACCTCCTATGCCATAATACAGGTACCTCAGACCATAAAACTCAGCCTCTCAACCCTCTTCCAAACTGCCATCTCCTGGGCCCCAGGATGCATACATTCTAGCATGGTCCACCCTGAGAAGGACAGACCCTGGGAAAAGACCGCCCACCCCCACCCCCCCACACACACACCCTGGGTAGCCACGGTTCTCAATCATAAGCCTACTTCAGAATCCCTGGAGGCCTTGTTAAAACACAAATTGCTGGGCCTCACTCCCAGGGCTTCTGGTCCAGTAGGTCTGGGGTGAGACTCATGAACTGGCACACTTAACAGATACCTACATGAGGCCACCACTGCTGTCATGCAGACCCAATTGGGGTAGTGCGGGCCTGCAAGATGCCTGGCTCCGTGGGGCTGGGCACAGCTGGAGGGGGGCCAGAGATGGGCTGTCTCTGAAGTGCAGGGTCCACAGCAGGGCCTGGTTGTCTGGCTCTTGAGTGATAATGTTCTTGGCCATACAAGAACATCCACAGTCATCCAGGGACTTATGAAAGGCAGAGTCGACAGCATGGCAAAAGCTTGGTGTCTCAGTTTGCTATTGCTGCTATAACAAATTTTACCACAGACTTAGCAGCTTAAAGCAACACAAATTTATACGATAGTTCTGGAGGTTTCAAGTCTGAAATGGGTCTTAGGGGGCTAAAGGCAAAGGCTGTGTCCTTCCTGGAGGCTCTAGGGGAGAATCCATTCCTTGCCTTTTCCAGATTCTAGAAGCTGCCCATATCCCTTGGTTCATGGCCATAGCAATCCGATCTCTACTTCTATCACCCCATCTCCTCTGAGTCAGACTCTTCCGCCTCCCTCCCACTTCACTTTTTGTGTTTGAGCTCTGCCCTGCTACCACGTGAACAATCCCGGGCTAGCCTGCTGGAGGGTGGAACGCCACATGGAGTGGAGATGAGCTATCCCACCCAACGTCACCCAGGACCAGTTAGCCTCCAGATGACATTCCAGATGTCTGCAAATGCTTGTGGGAGCCTAGCCAGACTTGTGAGAAATAATGCATGTCTGTTGTGTTAAGGCAGTACATTGTGGGGTGGTTTGTTAGATTCAGTGGATAACAGACACCCACACTGAGAGGAGGAAGAATGTTTGGGGTGGCCTGCTTACTTTCAACCAGGTCCAGTGTGCAAATATCTCTTACATGTCACCACACAATACATTAAAACCCACAGGAAATTTTACTTTAAATTTCAGACTTCTGGGGCGCCTGGGTTGCTCACTCAGTTAAGCGTCTGCCTTCGGCTCAGGTCATGATCCCAGGGTCCTGGGATCGAGCCCTGCATCCGGCTCCCTGCTCGGCTGGAAGCCTGCTTCTCCCTCTCCCACTGCCGCTCCCCCTGCTTGTGCTCTTTGGCTCTCTCTGTCAAATAAATAAATAAATAAAATCTTTAAAAAGAATAAATAAATTTCAGACTTCTGGCTTATTTTGAAATATTAGAAGAGCAGACTGGAAGAGAGCATGAGGAGGCCTTCTGGAATGCTGAGGACGTTCTGTTTCTTGATCCGGGTGCTGGTTGCACTGCAGCTGTTTGGTTTATAAGAACGTATCAAGCCGTACACTTAGATATTAGTCTTTTCTGTAGATATATTACACTTTAATTAAAAGTCAAAATAAAGAGGTACCTGGGTGCCTCAGTCGGTTAAGTGTCCAACTCTTAGTTTCGGCTCAGGTCGTGATCTCAGGGTTGTGACATGGAGCCCCGAGTCGGGCTTCATGCTCAATTCAGGGTCTGCTTGAGATTCTCTCTCTCTCTCCCTCTGCCCCTTCCCCTGCTCATGTTCTCTCTCTCTCTCAAATAAATAAATAAAATCTTTTTTTAAAAAGTGAAATAAGATAGCAGGAGGGGAAGAATGAAGGGGAGTAGTCGGAGGGGGAGACGAACCATGAGAGACGATGGACTCTGAAAAACAAACTGAGTGTTCTAGAGGGGAGGGGGATAGGGGGATGGGTTAGCCTGGTGATGGGTATTAAAGAGGGCACATTCTGCATGGAGCACTGGGTGTTATGCACAAACAATGAATCATGGAACACTACATCAAAAACTAATGATGTAATGTATGGTGATTAACATAACAATAAAAATATTTTTAAAAAGTGAAATAAGGTAAAATAGGGCTGTTGTTCAGTCTAGGCCTACAACAGTGGAAGAGGTTGAGTTTAACTCCCTGCTTTGCAAGCCTGAGAGAGTTAAGGACTCCCCAGTTTGCCACAGTTCCCCCCTTATACTGTTGTCCTACCCTTGACTCATTAGTTGCCGGTTTCCTATAGGCACCTGCCAACGTGGCCAATTATGATTAATATTATTTAACAGTTATTAAATTATTATCTCTTGTAAAGCATGTTATGGGAATACCTTTTACTCATATTATTGTTATGTGTTCACTCATCTCTAAATTTCTGGCTTCTTTTTTTCTTTTTTAACTATTTTGACAGTAACAGTTGGCCCCTTCATGCAGTGTGTAGTTGAAAGTCACACCATGCCTAATGAGGGATCTTACTTCCTGGCCTCCCTTGGGGTCCAAGTGTGGCCATATGACCACATCTCTCCAGGTGAATGTGAACAGAAGCTGGTGAGTGTCTCTTCCCTTCCAGGCCTGGGGTTAAGAAGCAGTTGGAGGTGATCTACAAAGACTCCAAGGCTCAAGCATGTCAGCTCAACAGAACCTGGGTCCATGAATCAATACGTGGTAGAAAGCCATTTACTGATTGGAACCCACAAATTGGAGTCTTAGGTGAGTAAGCAGTAACATTCTATTCTGATAAGCCACTGAAATATATTTATTTCTGCTGCTAGAGTTACCCTGATTAATACACTGTTTCATCCCATGGTTATTCATGCATTCACTCATTCAATAAATATTCATAAAATCTTCTCATATGTAAGGCACTGTGCCAGCTTTCTGCCTTCAAGGATTTTATACTCTGGCTTAAAAATAAGGACAGGCTACCACCGTTTGCTTGCCTTACTATGTGGCAGACAATATGTAAGTTACATTACAGACATTATAACATGTGATCCTCACACTGACTACATTATAGGTGTGATAATCCCTGACTTATAAATGAATTACCTGAGGCTTACAAAGTCTGGGAACATAGAACTTTCTGACAAACTTGGTGGAGCCTGGCTGGATGAGACTGCATTTGATGTGTGTAAAACCATAGATAGCATAAAGCTATCTTATGAGTTATCCTCATTCATTCATTCAACAAATAATAATTCAGTATTTGCTCTGTTCCTGGTGATGTGCCCAAATTTTCTGCATCTCTTAATTAATTTCAGGCACATTATACTCAGGAATATTCTCTGCATCCTAACTTGGCATAAAATTGAAGGCTTTGCATTGCCTTAGATGTAAATACCAGGGGGAAAAGAACCTCATGCAGTTAATAGCACACGAGATTTTTCAGATCTGACACCTTTCCCCGCAATTGGATTGGAGTCTTACAGAAGTGGACAACCCACAGACTTCAAGGCTTCTGTCTTAGTTAAAAGAGATACAAATTGCTTCCCCAGTGCATCTTCTCAGGGGAGCTGCTCAAGATAAAATGCTGAGATTGCATGAATCCATCTCCAAGCAGAAACTCGAGGCAGATGCCATTATTTCTTCATGTCATCTTAATAGACTTGCTTTAAGAAAACAGCGGCATGTTTGTGCCAGGGTCCTTGGTATTTTAAATTGGCTTCTGTAATGACACTTTATGATGGCAGAACACGCCAGTTAAGAACCAAATGTTCCTTCGACATTTAACAAGAGCTCCTTTTCCCATAGTGACTTATCCTTCCCTTCTGATGCACGCCTTTACTTTGGGCCTGGCTCAGAACAATCTCTGTTTCCTCCACTCAGCAGTCAACAAATATTTCTGAGCAGCTCTTATATGCCAGGCTCTGAGCGGGGCTCTGGGGATATGGTGGTGTGTAGGTGACAGTCACTGCCCCTGACTTTTAAGGGCCTTGCCACTGAGGCTGTTCTGCTAAGGACACTTCTCCATCCTTTAATTTGTCCACACCTTCCTAGACAATGACCCCTTGAAGATTGCCCAAGTTTTATCTACCTCACTGTCCCCCGTGAGAATTATAGTGGCTGGCTTGTGGGGCGAGGGCAGGTGCTCAGCTCATAGCATTGAATGAATAATTGAATGTTTGACAGGACAGTGTGCCTGGATATTATATAAAGAACAGTCTACTTTGTATTTTACGCAAACAGCCTCGGTTTTGTTGCCTAGGGCCTGGAGATGAAGAATAAAAGGATTGAAATGCTCTCCCAGAAACTCTTATTTCTCCTCTAAAAGGGAAAATATATTTATTCATTCATTCACTCAACAAATATTTATTGACTGCCTGCTATGGGCCAATGTTGTTCTAGGTCTAAGACAGACAAGTCCCTGACTAGCAGAGCTAACCTACATCTCTGTAGGAATAATAGGCTGTCGATAAATAAATCTGTAAATAAAAAATGTAATATCTGACCATAGTAAGTACTGCTATGAAAAAGATACAAAACAGGGTGTTTCAATTACTACTGCATCCAAACAAACCACCCCCAAAGTGAATGGCAATCGATGACCCATTTGATTATGCTCAGGGATCCGGTAGTTCAGGAATTTAACAGGACACAATGCAGATAGATTGTTTCTGTCACAATATCTAGGACCTCATCTGGGAAGATTCTAAGACTGGGATGCTTGGCTGCTGCAGGCTGACATCCTCTGAAGGCTTCTCATGTGAATGGCTGGTGGCTAATGCTGGTTGTCACCTGGGACAAGGGCTGTGAGTGCCAACTGGAGCACTGGCCCATAGCCTTTCTATGTGGCCTCCCAGCGCGGCAGCCTCAGGGTAGCTGCCCTTCATTCCTGCTGGCTCAGAGCTCCAAAAGCAAGTGTCCCAGCAGACGTTGTGGAAACTCTTATCACCTTTAATCACTTGACCCCTCAGAAGTTCCCTGAATTATGCAGTGTCATTTCTGCTACATCCTGTTGGTTTTAACAGAGTCTTGGAGGTTGGCCCAGATTCAAGGGGTGGGGACTTAAGCCCCATCTCAGATGAGAGGAATGTCAAAGAATTTGTAGACATGTCATAAAATTCATGATAGTGACCAAGGAGTCAGAGAAGACCACTCACAGAAGGTCAGTTTTGGCCTAAGATAGAAGTGACAAGAAAGCCATCCATACAACAGTATGGGGGAAATGCCTTCCAGACACAACAGCCTGAGGAAATATAAGCATTCTGTCCAGCCCCCTGAGTAGGGAGCCCACCCAGTGCATTCTACCACGTCAGGAGCACCGAGTCTGCCTAAATTTGAGCCTCGGTGTTCAGAAACTCACCTTCCCACAGATATAAGCCAAAGTCTCCATCACCAATATTATTTTAGAACATCTACCTCCATCTGACATTTATTAACTCTTACTTCTCAGTTAGTTCGGAAGTAGGTGGGAAGGGGAGCTTCTCTTTATTGCCGCCCCCCCCCACCACCACCACCCAAAAACCTGCAGCAACTGGAAAACTGGCCCAGGAACCTGGAGGCATGTTGAGAGAATGTAATTGGGGGGTCACAGTAACAAATGGAGACACTTAGGATGGGTTTTCGACACAAGCATGGGATGGTGAACGCAGCAAATTACAGATGCTTATGTTAGCTCCGAGGTTTGGTTTTACTATTCTGTGATTGGGCCCTAAGTGCTATGATCCAGGCAGGTGGCTTTAAGCCAAAAGTTCCAGCCTCACAAGACTTCACCTTCGCGGAGGCTTTGTCCGTCAGTGAGCAGATATATTCTTGGAGGCAAGGCAGTGAGCAAAAGTGAGTGCCCTAGCAAGGGTGCTGACCTTTGCTTGAAGGCACAACCTTAATCATATGCCAAGTGCACAGCAAGGACCAGCCAACTGTCAGGGGCCTAAGAAGGAAATGCTATCCTGGACTTATCGAGGAAAAGCCTCAACAAAGGTAGGGTTGCCTGGATGGCCTTAGGTGGATGATGAAAGTTATATGTAGCTTGTTCCAGGAGAATATCTGTGCATCCAAGGGCTACTTGGGGAAGATACTATGATGCCCATAGTCCAGTAGCAACCCACTGTATCAATTATCTGGTGCTATATAGCCAACCTGAAAACTTGTGGGTTAAAATAGCTGTTTATTATTTTTCACAAGTTTATGAGTGGATTTGTTGATCTGGGCTGGGCTTGGCTTATCTTAGAATGGCTTCCTCATGTGTCCACTGTCTACTAACTGGTCCACTGGGAGCTGGCTGCTCTAGGATGGCCTCAGCTGGAATGACTTGCCTCTGTTCCACTTATTTCTCAGATATCTCCGGCAGGTTAGTCTGGACTGGTCTAAGCAGTAGCAGGGATTAAGGACAGGAGTAGAAATATACACGTGCTTTTCAAGGCCCTGCTTGGTCTCATGTGCTACCATTCCCTTGGCCAAAGCAGAGCACATGGCTGAGAGCAGAGCCAGTGTGGGCACTTACGGTAAGCAAGATACTCCTGCCACTGACCTGCCCCCTAAGGCAGTAGGACTTGTTAGCCACAGGGCTTTCATTTTGTTGAGTGGGGAGGCAGCTGGGGCTTATAGTGAATAACTTATGACAACCAAGAAGAGATTAAGAACCTTCACCAGTGGGTTCCCACTCGCCCTTCCTCCTTAAACGAATTCTCTTTTAAATCAGTGGTGACCCCATATTTGCAGAATATCACATTGAAGGGAAGACATTAAGAGCCGACCCCAGTGCCCACATGTCTTGGTCCAGAGCTGGCTGTCCTCTGCCCAGGCCAGAGTTATGAAATTCCCAGTGAGAGCAAAAGCTTTGGAGATGACAAACCCTGGATCCTATGCCAGCCCTGACCTGACCTACTTCGTGTCTTCAAGTTCAAGTCCCTCGTATTTAAAAAAGGGAAGAAAAGCACAATGGCAGGCACTCGGTAAGTGCTCAGTAAGTGATTGTATTTCCTATTATTATTATCTGGGAAGACAACACAAGTATTTCTTAAGAGTTGATGGAATGGGGGCGCCTGGGTGGCTCAGTTGGTTAAACATCTGCCTTCAGCTCAGGTCATGATCCCAGAGTCCTGAGATTGAGTCCCGCATCGGGTTCTCGGCTCAGCAGCAAGTCTGCTTCTCCCTCTCCCTCTGCGATCTCTCTCGCTTTCACTCTCTCTCAAATAAATAAATAAAATCTTAAAAAAAAAGAGTGGATAGAATGAAAAAAGAGTGGGGCAAGAAGACCTCATTAGCAATGACAGGTATTAATGGAGCTGATTCATTGACAGAGAAAAGAACTTGATGACTATTTAAGCCAACAGTCTTTACTGGGATGAAGAGACACTTTCAGGAAGGAGAGGAGTCACATGCATTTGGCTGATGACAGCCTAGGGAAGGAAAGCCTGACTGGTTGATCTGAGACAGATGCTGCTCCTTCCCTTTTTATTGTCATGCCCCCAGGAGAAGCTCAGTGGAAAAAGACCTCAGGGATTGGGTCCTCCCTCAGGCTTAGGGGCAACTAAGGGGTAATGATATTCCAGGACCACTTTTTCCTTAATAAGGAAAAGTTTACACTGGAAGACTAAACAGCCTGAGAAAGTAGATACACAGCTTCTGAAATTGGATAAGACTTGTATCAACCCAATTAACAAATGACACAAAGGACTTGAGTGAAGGGATGCCACATATAAAGGTGTATATTGTGCCTGCATAGGGCCAGAGAGAGCCATTCATACCATAGACTATGTGAACAGTGATCTTTGATGTTGTGCAGTTTACAAGCTACACAGCTGTACATGGTCACCCTGCTTAGGTGGAAACTTGTAAATTACTAAGCTAATGTGGAAATTATCAGACTTCCTTTGTTCTTAGTTTTTGTCTTTGAAATATTGGCAACTTTCTCTTGACTATGCTTAACACAAACTTGATGCAACATTTGGGATAGTTTTTCGATCAAACTAATTTTTCCTCCTGAGAATTAGGGCCAATCTGAGTTTCTGTATGATTTACCATGCTCTTTGAGAGTATTTCCATCCATGTTTGATTTCCCATCACAGTGGAATGAAAATGACATCCTGCACCTTCCAAGTTGGATCACAGGATTTCACGCTTCTGTGGATATTAATGCCATACTCTAAACTTCTTGTGTCTTGAGTTCAAGTCAATCAAATATGCTCCTTCTTATTCTTTACTTGAACTCGCTGAAGTCTGTATATGACCTGTAGATGAAGGTGAGGAGTTCTTCTGATTTAATCAACAAGGGATCTGTCCTAGGAAGTCCTTATGTGACTTGCCTAAGGTTTTATGGACATTCAGGAGCACAACTGGGTCTAGAAGCTCTATCGCTGGGCTTCTTTTCAGGGTTCTTTCCCCTGAAACTTAATTATAACTAAATTAATAGATCATCTAGCCAGTAGTGACTACACTAAGCTTTATATAACTACTTACTGTTCAAATGAATGGTAAATAGAGTAGACATTCAATATTTGGGCAAGCTATGTCCCAAGGCCTTTCATGAATCTACCAATCTTCAAATGCTATTAAAGCTATAATTCTCAAACTGGCTAAGGAGGATGTGAGTTCAATGCCCTTTAAAAATTTTTGTTGGAATCATGAAGGATTGTGTTTAGTTTAAGAAAAGCATATTCAGAAAAACAAACTGAGGGTTCTAGAGGGGAGGGGGGTGGGGGGATGGGTTAGCCTGGTGAATAGTATTAAAGAGGGCACATACTGCGTGGAGCACTGGGTGTTATGCACGAACAATGAGTCATGGAACACTACATCAAAAACTAATGATGTGATGTATGGTGATTAACATAACAATTAAATTATTAAAAAAAAGAAAAGCATATTCAACATACCAATAGTATTTTTAACAAAAGCCATAGAACACAAAGGTCAATAAAACTGTGGCAGAAATAGAAAATAAACTGAGAGAGCGTTTCGAAAGACATAATTTTAAAAAAGAAAAAAACAGTCCGAGTGTCTACTAAAACATGTAATTTTTTCCATAAGAGAGTGTAAATTATAACTGAAAATTTTAAGTGACCCATTCAGACTCCTGAATATTCCATAAATATAGGATTAAAGTTACAGATGTGAACTTCTGTTGAGTAAGATATTTTACTCTTTAATTTATAGTTAACTTTGACTTTCTGACTAAGAACTGTCCCCTACACATCTATGCATTCTTTTCATAGAAGCACTAGCAACTGAATTTTGGGGAGGAGGTACAATTTTAAAGGAGAAGCAAAGCATTGTCCTGTTGAATTGCAATTGAATTTCCCCAAAGAGAAAATTCCAATCACACAGGCTGGAATGGCATCAGCATTTACTGGCTTATGCCTCTCTAAAGTCCAGGGGTGGTGGCTTGATCCAGGTGTCCACAGGATCATGAGAGCTGTGACACATCTCTTCTGCAATTCTTTCGTTCTGTCTTCCCTTGTATGCTGTCCTTGTCCTCATGCTGGCTTCCCTCATGAGAGCAAGAAGGCTGCAAGCAGGTCTAGGGGCTTCCATCCACTTCCTTGTTCATATCCAGAAGTGAGACAAAGAGAGTCTTGGTCTTGACATTTCACTCTGACCCTCGCAGACAGATGGTAAAAATGGCCCCAGTTCTCCACCTCCACCTCCTCCCAGAAACCATGCCTTTGGCAACTGTGAGCTTGTAAGTTCCCCTCATCATGAAGTGGAATCTGTGTCTCCACCCCCTGAATGTGGGCTGGCCTCATGGATCTTTTGCCAATAGAATAAGGTGGAAGTAACAAGGTGCCAGTTCAGGGCCTGGGCCTCAAAAGAATAGCATATTTTCACTCTCACTTGGAATCCTGCCTCTACTCTAAGAACAAACTTTGGCTACCCTGATGGGCAATGAAAGACCACATGAAGCAGAAACAAGCTATCTTGGTTGAGCCCAACCTAGACTAATCTCCAGCCAGCCTAACTCCATATGCATGACAGAGCCCAACCTGGAGCAGCAGAGCCATGTGCTGACCGGAAGCTGACTACAGACACATAGATAAGCCCAACTGAGATCAGAAAAACCACACAGCTGACTTGTAGAGCTATGGCAAATGCTTATTGTTTAAAGCATCTCTGAGTTGGGGTGGAGGTGTTACATAGCAATGGCTAAATGGTACCCAGATTTTCTAAGGTTGCCTTGATTACAGTATTTTAAGCCACATGGTCACTCCTAAACCAATGACAATGGTTGGATCTAATCCAATCCAGGCCCACACTGAGCTATAATGGAGAAGGAGAAGGGGAAACTTGAAAGAACATACGAATTATTAGGAAGTGGAGAGGAGAAAGGTGGGGATGAACACATTATGAGCAAACAACATATCTGCTACCATCGGTGCAAAAGAATTCCCAGGTGGGTGATGATGGAATGAGATGAGCATGATGAGGTGGCCCCACTGGGTTGAGCCTCTTAGCCTTCACAGGCAGATTAAATGTCCTGCCTCAGCAAAATTACAAATTACTAACTTCCTTGAAATTTCCTTAAAATTCTTAAAACCACAATGTCAAATCCACAAAAGTCAATGTTTTAAGTACTAATGGTCTCTCGCACTCCATATAAAATATGTTAATAGATCAAAGCCCATGCTTTTAAGCTCAGAAAGCATTCAAAGAAGATTGCTGACAGCACTAAGTAGGGCACATTTTCCCACGAGTATCCACTGTAGGCACATAACTCATCCAGCTTTTTCTCCAGGTGCTTTCTGCCACAAGGGATTCCTCCTGCAATACATAGAGTGTAATGAAATCACTTTGTAACTCTGTTTGGAGGTAAGTTAGTACACCAAGTTTTGCTTAAAAATGTTTTTAAAATTTCATGTTCTAAAGTCTTTTTGAAATGCAACGGGAAAGGGATGAAAACCATCCTTTAAAAAAAAAAAGGAATAAGAAAAACCATATGCAATAGAAGCATACTAACCAACAGGTAGAAATACTGCAAAAGAACCATCAAATATAAAATCAGTAATGGCAGTTAGACTTCAAAGAGCTACTACTAAGGGAAAGGGAGTAATGTTTCCTTTCAATCAGGTAAAGATAATCACGGGTTTCTGCTAACAAACATCTCATGCTCTGCATTTTCTTTCTTTCTTTTTTTTTTTTTTTAAGATTTTATTTATTTATTTGAGAGAACACGAGCAGGGGTTGTGGAGCAGAGGGAGAGGGAGAAGCAGGCTCTCTGTTGAGCAGAGAGCCAGACAGGGAGCTCAATCCCAGGGTCCTGGGATCATGACCTGAGCGCTGAAGGCAGACACTTAACCCACTAAGCCATCCAGGTGCCCCCCATGCTCTGCTTTTTTTTAAATTATTATTTATTTGAGAGAGAAAGAGAGAGCACAAGCAGGGGTGGGGGAAGGGAGAGGGAGAAGCAGACTCTCCGCCAAGCAGGGAGCCCGACATGGGGCTTGATCCCAGGACCCTGGGGTCATGACCAGAGCTGAAGGCAGACACTTAACCAACTGAGCCACCCAGGCGTCCCTGCATTTTTTTTTTTTTTTTTAAATCTTGGTTCAGCTTTTGTAAGAAAAAGAGCCAAGGAATGTATGTACCGGGTGATGTGATCTACAGTTCTTAAAAACCCTAATTTTAATGACACTTAAAAAATATTATTTATAAGCAGTCAGGTTTTTATTACTAGATAGGATATCAAAGCTTAGGAGAAGCCTCTGGCAACCCATGAAAGAAGGTAACTCCAAGAGATTTTGGTGTGAAAACTGGCGGGATACACTGGGGAAGCTTTAACACTGAAAATTTTGTGCACATTTAAGAAACCATTCGTTAAAACTTAAGGAAAAGTTGAGGCTGCAGTCAGCTAAAAGCTTGACTGAGGCTGGAGGATCTGCTTCCAAGATGGCACATTCACAAGGCTATTGTCAAGACACTTCAATTCCACACCACTTGGAACTCTCCACAGGATGGCTTGAGTGTCCTTACCACATGACCACGGGCTGCGCATAGCGTGAATGACCCAAAACTGTATCCCAGAAGCTATGATGTATTTTATGACCCAGCAGCTAAGATCACACACCATTATTTGTGTGACAGTCTATTGGTTTCACAGGGCAACCTAGTCAATGTGTGCAGAACCCCACAGTGGTGTGAATACCAGGACATGGGGATCAATCCAATCCATCAATCCATCTTGGAGGCTGACTGCCACAAATAATTTTGCAGATTTAGATCTACAAGTTCGTGCTCAAAGAACTGTATATTTTTTTCCAGATCCTTCTCTTATATTAACTGAATTTCCTCTTGCCCCCCAGCTTGCCGTTCCCAGGGGATGCTACTTCAATTGTTTCTCCTAACGTTCATAGCTTCATTGACTACCACAACCAAATGGCAGTATCTCAGCCCACCCCCTTCCTTGTATCTCTCTAGCAGTCACCAGAGTTGGCAGAGGCTGGTTTTATTTGTCTCATGTTTAACTCGTTGTAACCTCCACTTCCATTACCTATAACTTTGCCTCTCCTACTTCGCTAGTCCACAAAGTTATTTCTGCAGGAAACTCTCCTGGGCACTTTCCTCTCTCATACTACTGCTGTCGCTATCACCGCATCTGAAACTCTCTCCCCAGATGCCCTGGTGTTGAAGAGCCTTCCAGAGGGTCAGGTTCACAGAGGCACCAGGCACTCCATGAACTTGGGTGTTCACCTCTCCAGCTGATTGGAAGGAACTCTCCTTCTGTTTGCATGTGTGCACGCATGCATGTGTGAGTCTGTGCTTGTGTGTCAAAAAAGATGTTCAGTCCCTCAGTGAAATGTATTTTCCCATTTTAGGCTACATCTCCCTCCCTACTGTGGTGTAGAGGAGCCCTCACCAGTTGGAGCTTTCCTGCTAACCTTACACTTCTTGTCTCCTGTCCCAGCCCATTCCCATTACTGAGAATGAACAGCAACCTTCCTTACTTATGGTGATTTTGTTTTCCCTCTTGACCCCAGGGCCACTTCCTGCAATCTGACTTCAAGTGGCCCACCCTTCAGGCCTATTAAATGTATCTCTCTATGTTTGAAACTTGATTGTGGTTCATAAATTCTTATTCTCTTTCTAGTGCAAGTAGATCTATCTATTTGATAGATAGATCTTGATACTGAAAGTTTTTGTTGGAATATTTTATAAAATTGTTTAAAGCAACTGAGTTTTGGGGTGATTTTTTTTACATAGCAATAACTAAACTGACACACAGATCTCCTAAGAGAGAATTTATATTCCGATGTCTTATTTTATTGTCCTTCTTAGCCCTGGATTATTTCATGTATATGGGACTTTTAGTGTACAGGCTTATTTCAAATGGGAGATCCTCCCTCAATACACACCTCTATCCTTTTGTGTGTATCTCTCACTGTCTAATACTGTTACAGTTGCCTCCACCTGGACCTCCACTCCCGCGGGTCAGAACCAGATGGTGGTGCAGAGCCAGTGGTAGCTTGGCTCGGCTCTTGATCTCAGGGACGTGTCTGTGTCATCCACTTCCCCATGCTTTGCTTGCCAGGAGCTATAATCAGAGGCAATAGTGGGGTGGTCTTTTTCCACCTCATTTTAGGACTTTGGAAGACCACGCCCAGCCTCTACTCCAAGCAGGGGTCTCCTCAGAAGAAATATCTCATGGAGCACATGTGCCCTTCCAGGACCTCCTGCTTGCTTTGAGACCTGAAGACTACAAGGCTGGAGCTTCCAACCCATTCACTGTGTGTGTGTTTATGTCTGTGTGTGTGTGCATGTATGCATGTGTGCATGTGGGTGAGTGTGTGTGTCATTCCATTTCCTTTTCCTGGACTTGTTTATTCTGTGATTAATCCCAGTTTTGTTGTTTCCGTTTTTCACTTGTAATATATGACGTTCTCATTATTATCTGTTTAGAGAATTGGGTGGTGGGGGTGAGGGGCGGTGGTTAGGAAGCCCTGAAGCCTTCACTCACTGCACCATCCTGGCCTGGAAATCCTGATTCATGTTTTTGAAAGATCCCCCTGGCCGTTGCTTGGAAAACAGACTAGAGTGGCTAGGTTTGGACGCTGGGAATGTGGTAGGAGGCTGTTTCCGGTGAGAGACAATGGTGATTAGGGCTAGCATATAGGCAGTGGAGTTGAGGGGAAATAGACAGATGAGAGATCTGTTTTCAATGTCAAAGCAGCAGGATTTGCTAACGGATTAGAATTGGGAAATGATGGAAAAAGAATCCAGGACGACTGTATCTTAAGCATTTGGATTGGAGGTTGTGACTTTTACTAAGATTGGGAAGATGAATGAGTTGTTTTTGTTTGTTTGTTGTTGGGAGGCAGTGGTGGTAATCAAGACTTTCATTTTGGAAGTGGACATTTTCAGACACACACTTAGAAATCCAAGTGGAGTTGTGAGAAGACAGCTGAACATACAAACCTGGAACTCAGGTCTGGGCTGGAGACATACATTTAGAAGTCACTGTACATCTTGACCCAAAGCTTAGTGGAGTGAACAATAACCACTATATTCTGTTCACAGATATCATGGATCAGTATTGGAAAATGCACAGTGAGGACAGAACCTTCCTGTTCTCTAACGTCTGGGGCCTCAGTTGGGAGTGACGTAAATGGCTGAGACTAGAACAACTGGGCCGGTAGGATTCACTTCCAAGTGCTTCCCACTCCCATCTCATGCCTGGGCTGATGGACTGACTCAGCTGGGAATGCCGACCAGAATACCAACACGTGTCCTCTCCAGCATGGTGGTCTCAGGGTGTTTTTCCTTATGTGACCATGCAGAGCTCAGAAGTGAGCATTTCCAGGGACCAAGGTCATGGCCTTTGATGACCTAGCCTTAGAAGTCACACAGCATCACTTTCACCAGGCTCTATGCACCACCCAAGCTCAAGAGAGTAGACTTTGACTCCACCTTGCATTAGCTAGAATACCAAAGAATTTAGGATCATGACTAAAACTGCCGTATCTTCCTTATGGAAGGAAGGGCTCTGTGACACAGATTTTTTGTCTTCTGTTTTGTATACTATTGTATCACTAGTACCTAAAAATACGCATATTTCTTGGATGAATGAATGAGGGATATAAAGCCAATGGAACCAATGAGATCACTCAGGAAGAAAGTATGAGAGGAAAGATTACTGAGCCCTGGGTGTAAGAGGAAAGATTACTGAGCCAACATTTAGCACCCGATGGAGGAGAAGCAAAGTTCTTTCCCATGGATTTCATTAACCTTTGCAAATCAGGCAAGGGGACATGCTTATCTAGAACCAGTGCCTCAATCTCTGCATCATGCAGTATCTGGGATCCTGGAATTCTCTGTTCTCATGGCCTCGAGGCCACACTTCCTCATGAGGACAGACATACCACCAGTATGTGTACCTGTAGGCCCCAAGGGTGGCCAAGGTGTAGCTCTTTGCTGTTGGACTGGGATGAATAAAGTTGAATGTATGGGCTGAGGAGACATAAAGTCAAGGAAAGGGTATGAACTATGGGTAGGGACCCACAAGCTAGAGTCCTCTCAATCACCAACATTCCCCAGTACAGAGCTCTGAGGAGCCAAGAGTTTGAAACCTGAATCTGGCCTTCCAGGTCTCTATGAGTCATATTTGTCAAGATACAATGCTAGAGGGGCACCTGGGTGGCTCAGTTGTTTAAATGTCCGACTCTTGATTTCAGCTCAGGTCACAATCTTAGGGTTCTGAGACTGACCCCATGTCAGGCTTCATGCTGGGCGTTGAGCCTACTTAAGATTCTCTCTCTCCTTCTCCCTCCCACCCCCCGACTCTCTCTCTTAAAAAAAAAAAAAAATGCTAGAACACAGTTTATTTAGTATTTGTTAGCTTGATACATAACTTCTAAAATTTAGACATATAATATATAGGTCACCATTTGTACCATTGCCCTAGGCCCTAAACTGTTAGGGTGAGGCATGGCTAAATGGAGGGTCTGAGGTGGAGGGGATGGTGGTGCTACTTCCAGAAGCTAGAATATCTCAGACTCAGCTCCAATCCACATAAACCCTTTTTTCACTTGCAATTAAAATTTGCTAAAATTAGATTATGTTGCCACCAGGGGAACTATAAGAATGCCCTAATTAAATCATGATCTAAACTTCCAAGTTCTCCCAGATATGATTAACAAAGATCAAAAATTTAGAATGCCTTTCCCATTTAATTAGGAATCTTATGAAGTAGGAGTCTTCATTTAAGCAACTAAGCATACCTATCAATCCCTGCATTTAAGAAGACGCATAATTTAAGCTCTAAAATTCAGATGTCCAGCATTTGTGAAAACCTTAGTTTTCTATGTTCATTTGGTCTTAGTTTTCTATGTTCATATAAATCCAGAGGTGAGTCGATCACAGAGAACCCTTTGCCCACGTGTATGTCTAAAACAAAGTTTACTTTCAAACATGCTTTCAGCTATAAGTTATTGGAATGGGCCCCACTAGCTTTGCAAATGTAAAGATAGGGCGGAAATGGCCTCTGCCTAGGACCTGCCTGACATGTCTGAGCTCATTTATCCAATTCCTACCACAATTAAAATAATTTTTTATTGTGGGAATTTTCAAACATACACGAACATAGATTGTACAATGAAAGCCATGTATTTCTCACCCAGCTCAATGATTATCAACATTCTCTTCAATTTTTTGTTTGGTGGGAATTCTATAAGAGCCTCAAATCGAATCCTTTTCTTGACTGAAGGTAATGGGTTTCTTCTTGGTTTGGACTCGCTTTTACTTTACTTCTTTATTTTTCTTTACTTATCTTACTACCTGAATGAGATTCATCCTTCTTTCTGTCATCCAGAACGATGGGATGCGCAGATAAATACAGGCATTCATCCCATTTAAGGGTTTTCATAGCATTCGTGTTTGGCCACTTTTCTCCCTTGATTATTGCGCAAATGTTTCCATTGTTAACCAGAAAGGAAAATGCTTCTGGGAAGAAATTGGAAAGATGACATCAATTTAACACTGCCTTTTGGGGTTAGCACAAAATGACAGGACAGCAGGAAGCAGTTAAAAAGCTTCCCCTGACAAGAGAAACTAAATGATTCTGAGAGCTGCTCCCAATCAGGCATGGTATTGACAAGAGACCCGCTCTGATAATGACCTATGAAAGACTGCATTCTGGACGCATGCAGTAATTTGTTTTTCTAACCAGGACATCTCAGCGGGAGTTTGGGAAGACCGCACAGCCCTTGTGTAAATGGCAGTCATATGGCAAAGCCCGACAACTGGCACATTTTATTTAGGCTGTAAGAAGCCACTTGTCTTGTCCACGTGTCAGGGGTCAGGTGTCTGGTGACGTTCACCTCTTTGTTCCCACCCAACATCATTACTGTGACAACATGGCACCTCTGGGCTCTTCCACCTGCTTTGTCCCTCCTTATTCTCCCACCTCTTGTGAAGTGGTCTTTTAGCTGTGAAAGGTGAACACAGTTCTGGAAGAGAAAAGCTCCCTTACCTTTTAACATCTTCACCAACGAATGTGGGGATGATGGGCAGGAAATGGGATGGATTGTTGACGTTCAAAAGCTATAGCCAGAATCCCGTGAGAAGCAGAGGAATGAGGCCATCGAGGCAAGAATGGCAGAAAAAGGAGGAATGCATGCAAGCCAAGGGAACCTCTGCCTCCGCACCTGGGGTAGACTTCACCCAACCTCCTGTGGGGTGGGCGTAGCAGAGCAGTAAGGAAATTCCAGTGCCATCCTCTGGACTCCAGATATGTCTGAGGCTGCCAGGAGCTAGACTTGGTTCTTCCTGGTGAAGGAAAAAGCTTGTACATCTTTGCAGCTGTGGCACGGCCCAGGGGTAGTACTTGATGGAGAGGAGTTAGGGATGGCCTGGTTTCTGGCCTTACTCCTCAACTCTGAATGGCTGGTGGGTCTGGCCTGCACTCTAGGCTCTATTTGGAGGCCTAGAAGCTGAAAAGCCCCTAAGAAAGTCATTCATGGGGCTCCCACAGAAAGCTTGGCAAACCTACAAAGGCTCCTTACAGAGTGTGGGTGGCAGACCAGGGAGGTCTAACAGAGCCATGTTCTCTTCCCCTGGTCACCTGCCACCAATGGACATCACTCACTCACTCTACCCAGAGGACTCCTTTCCTACTTCATCCAAGGACTTTGCATCTCAGAGGAAATGGGGAGGCACCAGGCTCCTTTCTCTTACCCTCACCCCCCACTCCAGCCCCTGCACTATCCTGTTTCTAGTCACACCCATGCTCCTTTCTGAAGCTTTCTTGGAGGCCAAGGTGACTTAATATACAGAGGATTTGGTGTTATCAATCCCATAGCTGTTTACCTGAAAAAGTAGGTAGGTATTTCTTTGCAGTTACAGGGAAGAGCTTAGCTCATTTTCCACTTGTCTTCTGAACTCTGAATAAATGAAACATTGAAGAACTGCAATAATACCCACCATGAACATCCACAAAACACCCCCAAACAGAGTGTTCTTGCACATCAATTCAGTCTGAACACTGGAATCTTACTAGAAATGGATCTCGTTCACTCTGCTGGATTGTACTCTCTTGGGAGGTACATTCTTCCTGAATGTAGTCAAGGAGGGAGGAGAGGGGGTTGAGAAGTTTTAACATGAAGAGGTTTGTCCCAAGAGGTGCTCAAATTCAGTCACAGTTCTGTAATTGGGGTTAATCTCTGGGAAGCCACCATGTGACGTGACTCCCATTCATACTGAATGTTACCTCTAGTCCAAATTATGCCTACAGTCATGGAATTTTTATAAGGGGTAACAACACCTGTTATGGGTGAATATGAAAATATTTAAAGTCTATCACAATTGTTCTATTTCAGCAATTCTTTATTTAAGGTAAGTAAATGTTGGAAGGCTAAACAAATGGAATTTGTTTGGAATTCTGATAAACCTATTTGGCAAGTAAATCTGAAATTTGGGGAAGGAGTGGGCAGATTTAGCAAGTCTTTCAGCAGTCAAGATTCTGACTGGTTACTAGTGGTAACCAAGTACGCTGCCTCAGTATGGAAGGATCTGGGACACTCCAGTAGTTAAAACTTTTTGTACTGTGGAACAGAAACAGAGACAAAGTGTCCAAGGCTTTCCTCCAGGAGCACTAGTGAGGGAGGGGTTCTTCAGAGAAGAAAGGAACAGAAGCAGGATCAGGGGCATTGGTCATATTCCAAGGCCAGTAGCAGTAAACAGCTGACTTACAAATGTGCATGTGAGGTGACAAACCATTGCTGGAAAGGTCATATAAGCAACCTGTTCCATTGATGAAGTCTTGGTGATATGGTTACAATGTGCACAGCAGATTAAGCAAGCCCTTGGCAAACAGACCTTAGAAGAGTGTAAGTGATATGCCCAAACTTCTGGCTGGTGGACTCGCCCTAAACTGTCCTACCTGCTGAACTTCCCCAGATCAAACACTGTGGGTAGGTCCCAGGTCAGGAATTCCCAACGTATGAGAAATGGGAGAGAGGCTCCAGGTAGAAAAGCTGTGTGGAGACTTCTTGCTTACCTGAGACCTCATTCTTTCTCCCTGTTCCAGCCAACCTTCTTTCTCCAGTCCCTCCTGGCCCCAAGGGATGGCTGAGCTGTTCTATCAACCTACAACTTCCTCTTTCCTTCCTGACCCTCTGAGGGCCGGCAGTCTCTCCCCATCTTCCTGCACTTGGAAGAAGCCCATGGACCAGGTAAAATTTCCTAGGGGTGTTGCTGTTAATGATAATGAAGAAACACACAGGGAAATGCTCCTTCCTATCCACCTCCACCATCTTTTCTTGCTTTACTAGGGGATTGGTTTTCTGAGTTAAGTTGTACAGCAATGCTAATGGGGAAGTGTATGAGAATGGAAGTGATTTAAGTGACAATATCACAACTAACGAGGTGTCTACTACTCCAAGTGAAGGCTCCGGTTTGAGGAGCTAAAGCTGGGGGGTGAGATGTGATCTGATGAGAAGATATAGTTGCGCCTGGGGGATTGGGACCAAGAGGCAACTTGTTAGCAGAACCAACCAACTACGTGGTGAGGATATTTGCCAAATGGATATTTGAGAAGTTTATGTGTAAGAGAAAGATTCCTCCTCCTCTCCCCTATAAAATCTTCATGATAACTAATGCTTTTGGGGCTTGTAGATTCTCTGTGGGCAACTTCGAGTGGCATTGACTCTGGGGTCCAGGTTAGAAAGGAGCACAGGGTCTACACGTAGGCACCTTCAACACTGATGGCATAAATGGCCCAATACGATATTATTCTTTTTATCCACAGCCCTTCCTACATGACTTTGTAGTTCTTCTCAGTAAAGAGGTAGAATCTAATTCACCACCTCTTGCTTCTGGGTGGCCTTGGGACTGCTTCTGGCCAAAACAGAATGCAGAAATGATGGTACACAAGTTCTGAACCCAAGCCTCAAGAGGCCAGGCATGGTTCTTCCCATTGTGGGTGATTTTCCTGTGCCCTGGCCACTGCCACGAAACCATGCCCAGACTAGCTTGCAGGAGGATGAGAGACCATCAGAGCAAAGCTGCCACAGTCAAAGGCAGCCAACACCCACACGTGAGTGAGCCCAATCAAGTATGTAGAACTGCCAAGACAACCCACAGCTGTTCTTAGGCACCACAGCATAAATGTATTGCTGTGTGCTCCTGAGATTTTGTGTTTGTTAGGCATTACCTGAGCAATGGGAAGCTGCCACAAATGTAAAAAGAAAAGAACGGAGAGTGGGGGCAATCGAAGAGCTGGGCAGGGGGCTCTGTCAGGACCAGTGGCCAGGAGTATCTGCCTGGGAGAGGAGACCCTGCAGGTTGAATGCATAGGCCAGCACATGTCTGAAGGAAGTGGAATGGTTACAGAGATGGAGCTCAGAACCGGGGTCCCAAACATGGGAAGGCACCAAAACCAGTTAATAATGGTGATCAGAACTTCGGCAGGTGACATGGTCAACTAGATTAGAGCTGGGACCAGGGCACCACTGAACAAACTGGATCTCTGGGCTTTTGAGGTTCAGATGGAGGACTGGGGGGTACAGGAAGACTGGCCAGAGCAAGAATAACAAGCAGAGGTCAGGGTCAAGAAGTTAGAGAGTCAGAAGCTAGGTCTTCTGATTCC
Source organism: Eumetopias jubatus (assembly GCF_037043125.1). Taxonomy (NCBI): domain Eukaryota; kingdom Metazoa; phylum Chordata; class Mammalia; order Carnivora; family Otariidae; genus Eumetopias; species Eumetopias jubatus. Next base: position 103,187,295 of record NW_028274815.1, read on the forward strand.
CTTGGTTTATTTCATCCACTAATGCTGACTATGGTTTTGCTTGGGGCCAGTTCCAAGCTTCACGGGTTCAGGGCATAAGCACAAGACTGATTTCTGACAGTGTATGTTCCCAGGATCACCAGCAAGGAGCAAGGTGCTGAAGCTAGATGTCCATGCGGATGTGAGGAAAGGTTCCAGGAGGCTTGTCTATACCAGGGGTTCCCAACCTTTCATGTGCATCAGGATCCCTACACCTGCCCTGAGCTTCAGATAAAAGTGGCCCCAGAATGAGAATCTCTGGGGAGTGAGGCTCCTAAAGACTTATTGTGCAAAACAGCGAATCCAGCCCTGAACAAGGGACCGGAAATTAGCTGATGTCAGGGCCCTTGTCACATAAGGCCCTAGCACTGGCTCAGGAGGTGAGTCTGCAGATGGGGGGACGTTTGCGGGGAAGGCAGTAGAAGGGAGACAAACAGCCAGCAAGAGCAGGCAAACTCAGAGTTGCCAGTACTTGGGGCACACCTGTGTTTACTTGAATAGACAATTAGCCATTCAATTGCCCCCTGTGATGTTCACATCACTCAAAATAAAGGTCAAACCTGCTTTCAACATACAACAAATAATTTCAATACTAAAACGGATTTTAATCCCCAAATATCTGGAGAAGGGGTGATATCCAAAATTGTCTAAGATTGTAAGCCAAGAATAAAGAGCTTATTTTTGATTCTAACAGAACCTGTACAGGGGATATATATATATATTTTTTTTTTTTTCTTTCCTGCAAATAGACTCCTCTTGGAAAATGTCTTCAAAGGGTCTCTCACACACTTGTTATGTACTCATAGTCAGCTTTTACAGACTAGTTTTCTGAAGAATCCTATCAAAGGTGCTAGAATCCACCCACATCATTTATCTCTCGTTAACATGACCAAATTGAAATACTTGTAAGAAATTTGGTGAAACTAGGAGAGAATTCCTCAACAGTACAGAACAATACAACTCTCCTGTAAGCTTTATATACTCCTTAGCTATTGACCAGTGACTTAAAAGAACAGCAACAAAATGATGCTTTTGGCTTTTGAATTGTCTGCACTGACAACTTGTTAAGTGTGTGTAAACGGTAAGTAAACTAGTTCTCATAAGGGCATATAGGAGAAAGATGCATAAGTTTAATTTGTGGCCTTTCACATTTTGTTTTACTTAACACTTATATGGCACTGTTTGCCAGGTACTGTTGTAGGTGCTTTCGAAATTTTAATTTCTCTCATCATCATAACCCTCTGAGGAAGGCCCTATTATTATTGCCATCTTTCTTGAGCAAACTGAGGTTCAGAGAGGTTAAGTGACTTGCCTGGAGTCACATGCAGCCAGAGCCCTGTAGCCTAGTTCTGGAGTGTTATGAACCAGTACACTATGTTGACTGTTTTTCCCTTCTTCCTAAAAGAATCTTAGAATCAAGGGTGGGTTATCTATAGACCAATTCTCTACAGAGGATGGTAGAGCAAAACAAAGCAAACTTTTCTCCTTTGATAAATGTAAGGCAAGGCATTCCTTCTTCACCAAGCCCTCTTTTAACTGAATGCTACACCACTGCATGCTGGGGATCACCCTTCCATGTTTCTAGAATCTTCATCATTCTCTCCATTCCCTGGTGCCCTTCGGTCTTCATTTGCATTACTCCCAGCCCAGCCCTAAGTACTTCTGTCTTTGGTCTAACCCAGTTTATTATTCCCAGAGTTCAGAAAGATGTTTCTAAACATCTTTTAGAAAGATGTTTCTAAAACGTAAAGCTGTTTTCTGGTCTATCTCTAATGTCTTCAATGCCACTGTTTCATTCTGTGATAAAAGCCAGGTAAATTAGCCTAGCTAAGTGCTTCGTGTTCAGGTCCAGTTCTTTAGCTGGCTCCACACTTGGCACACAGTAGGTGGCCTCGTTCCTCCACATGTCCCTTTGCTTAAGCCACGCTGAGCTGTTGCCTTTCTGCTCTGCTGTTTCTCTTCTAGAATTCCCTTCACTCTTCCCTGCCCCCTCCAACTGGCATCACCAGCCTTGACTAGATAATTCTAATGCATCCTTCAACACCCCAGCTCAAGCGTTATCTCTTCTCCCACTGATCTGGATGCCCTTTGCAGTGCTCCAGGAGGAGCCAAGGTATTTCTCTCCTACCCTGTAGGGGCCCCTCAAAATGTGAATGACAGATGGCGGCGGCAGCATATGGAAGCTTGCTGATGGGCAGTTTCTCAGGCCTCAACTCAGACCTACCCAATCAGAATTTCTGGGGATAGAGCCTCGCAATTCATGATTCTTCTGCATGCTGAGGGTGAAGCAGCACAGCCCTGGACCTTTTGAGAGCACATACCACATCTTACTGGGTCTCTGACTCCCCAGGATCTCTCTTACTGACTGGGATAAAGCAAAGGATCAATAAATGGTCAATGGGTGAATGAACAGTGGGTTAATCTTTTGATTCATTAAACCTTACGTCTTTTATCTAGGAAACATGGAGTATTCCATCAATGCCTCCAAATATTCTTAAGAATTGGAATTTGTCTTTAATTTTGAATTGGCTAGGGCATTTTGGCACTATTCTTAGGGGCAATGAAATAATTTAAAGTTTAGGGCTGATCAAAAGCACAAAAAATGCACAGTGTCTCTCAAAAGTACATTTTTATGTATTCTACTGTACAGCAGGTGGTACCCTCTGCTTCAAGCTCTGAAAGATTTGCAGCTTTCCTTAAATTGTCTTTCTTTTGACTATTTTTTGAATATAGTTTAGGAAGGAAAATGCAAATTGTACAGCCACGGTAAAGACTGCTCCATATCAAAATATCTCAGGTTCTCTGGTTTCTCACAACAGTCTTTATGCTATCTGCTGCTTGGAAAGCTTTCTTGCAGCACTTTATGCTAAAATTAAGAAAGCTACTAGCAGGACTTGTTTTTCAACTTTTTTCAGGTATAATTTCACTCCTCTAAAACAAACTGATCTAAGACATAGTCTGTTAAATATAAACTGCTCACCAACGTCATAAACAACAACAAAAAAAGTGCCTGAATTTTGAAATAATTTCTGGCACTGTTGTTCCACAAAGGGAAAAAGGATACCATTCTTCAGGTCTGACACAAAGCCTCTCCTGCCTTCGTAGCAGTTAGACTGGTTACTACCAAAACCAGCTTAAAGAGAAATCAGTTGGAGCAAACTACCACCAAAGTGCTGATAGTTGAATAGATCACTTGAATCACATCCAGTACACAAAAGGTTAGACAAAGTAAAGAGCAGGTGTTTTGTTTAACTATTTATCTTGAGGTTAAGGACTTTATAGATGGCAGAATATAAAATTGCATCTGCTAGTAAAACTGCTGTCCGATGGTCATCAACATGAACGGGCAAACAGAAAACAAGGGTCGTAAGATTAGAGTTGGCGTTGATGGGAATTACATCTCCCCTGCCATGCTCCCTCTAAAAAGGCTTAAGAGAGGGAGCAGAGAGGGGAGATGCCCAAGTTAGAGATGCAACCAAAGGTTCTTCAGCAACTGATCTATGCTGCTAGTGGCTTATGCTGCTTGGTGTGGGACCAGGTCAACCATGTCTTCCAACTCTTCCTCACCAATACTTCCATCTCACCCACAGGGCAGTATTTTGATTGAGGTCTTTTCACCAGTGCTTAAGGTGGTTATATTATGAAATAACTGAGGGAATTCTATTTTTGAAAAATTTCCCCAGTTTTTTGTTTTGCTAGATGATATATTTTAAAAGGTGGAGAATGACATGAAGTGTTGAGCAAAGGGAGTAGTTGGTCAATAAATGTAAATGGCTCAGAAAAAGATGTTGAAATGTATTAATTCGAAATCGAAAGTGTAGTCAACTTCCATCGACACATCTCAAAGGTGCCCAGAGTCCTACTCTAATGAATACTTAGGGTAACCACAGGTTTCCAGGGCCACTTGCTTGTTTCGGCCTCTACGTTTCATACGATTTAGTTCCTCAAGAGTACTTTCCTCCTTTCTATTTTTTCCCAAGTTTAAGTTCATGGCTTTTGTAGGCAAGGCATCGAGTCCACAGGGAGAAGGGTATAATTTCCGTAACAGGTTGATCCTGGGTGCCAACAAAGGAGGATCATTTCCAATTGTTTTGGGATACTGAAAACAACCACATGTGGATTAAGTTTAAATAGCAACTGAGAAAACAGCTGACTTTCCTGGATTAAAGACCTTTGCAATTTAGGTTGTATCTGTAATTAAGCTGATTAGAATGAGTATTTCCAGTTTATTCTCTGGAATAATTCCAAAAATCCTCTGAGCAGGTATGCTACAGAGGCTGAACAGATGAAGTGATTAAACAAATATATGCCCGTGTATATATAATTATGTATGAATGTGTGTGCGTGTGTGTATATGTATTACTTGATATGGACAAATATAATGGAAAAGTAGCTGAGCACATAAAAACTATATTCAAAATTCTCATATGACATTTATTTTTTTCATTCAGAGACTTAAGCTAGTATAACAAAGCAGGAACAAGCAGCACTGGTTACATCTAAAGCTAGATGTGATTCAGTATCCACACCCCCTTAGTACAGCCATATCCACAGATATGTGAGCGACTATAGCATCAGAATGCCAGCAAAGCATGAGTTCCATATAGGGAATATAAATGCACCCATTCACTTCCTCTCATTAACTTCACAGTCAGGCTTTGAACAATGCGATTGATTAACATATTCATTGTTCTCCTATGCTTTTGCCTCAAATTTTTACATCTTTAGGGATCAAAGATTATCTGAATACTTAGCAAACAAATGCTCCTGCAAAACCATCTCTGTAAAATGCAGTGGCACCAAAAGGGCCAGAATGGATTTTTTATTGTTTCAAGGGACCTACAAAAATGCTAAGGAAAACAAATCTATGAACCAGTTTTATTTTTATTTGCATTTAACATGATTATACACATTCATGTGTCTAACAAGATCTGCACTGTTACATTAAAAATACAGTACAATAACATTCAACATGAGGTACTTCATATTTATATATTTTTCCTTCATAAATAATGCTGTAAGCTACTAAATTCAAGCACTCTGATGCACAAGTGCTAGTGTCTTGAATCAGCCGAGCTTATTTAAACACCTTAAAAAACAAAAAGACAGTTCAGTGCAATAATTATGTAGAAATTAGACCATTTACTTAAATACTATATTAAGATATGCTTAAAGAATGTTACATTAGAACGGCTAGCCTAGTTCCCCTTTATCCCCAGTATGAACAACAACAAAGACTGCCAGGTATATTGGGAAAAGCATCTACAGAGTATTCTGTTTAATAAAGTTGTGTTTATACACTAGAGTTGCCTGCCTTGTCAGAACAATGGTTTCTAGTTTTAAAAGCTACAAAATTCGAGATTACCAAAGAAAATAAAGCAAGCATGTTAGCTTTCACTCCATGTTGTTGAAAATGCAAAAAGGGAGAACAGGATTTAAAATACAAAATTTCTTATTCTAAATACAATTTTCAAATTTAACCCACAGCTCTCGACACCAGCCAACCGGGTGGTGGACATGTCTTCTCTTTTTTAGCTAATGGTGATTAACATAAAACCAAGCTCTCATACCCCCAGTGTACAGGATCTCTCTCGGCTTTCCCCCAGCAGTTCCCTACTCATGTGGAGGGCATCTTGCTAACAGGAGCACTGACAGTGAGCGTTACTGAATGAACAATCTTCACTCTAAGGTTATCACACCCACCTCAACAATCTGAGATGATGACATTAGTGCTAAATCAAGTTTCTTCTCCTCTGGCTTAAAAATGAGTGCCTTCTAATCAGGTATACAGCCTACCAATTTGCATGGTAGCTATGAGTTACTGAAATGTTTCATCACAATTTAAAAGCAAAATCCTTTATAGCAGTGTTTTTTAAATTGAAAACATACCTTTATTTCATAGATACTTTGCCAAAACTACTGTCATCTTCCTAATAAGAAATAATTGTTAGATAATTTTGGAAAGTTGTCCTGGGAGTACTCATCAACAATCACCAGTAACAGCTTTTGATCATCTATGCTAACAGGCATAGGTAATGGCAAACATGATTAAAACATTTCCCATAATCCAGTGTTCTCCTCCACCAGGGAAGCCAGCCAAAAGCAACAAACCCACATCTACGGGGGGGAAAAGGTGGCCCAGAAGCACAGTGAATAAGATAAGGGTAGTCACTTCCTGGGGCCTTGCTAAGGCCAGCAGGGGGACCATTTCTGTCCCACCTCTTACTGGCCAGGCAGGGAGGAGACAATTCCTGAGTCGGCAAACACACTTGCATGCACATGGACGTGCACGGACGCCCACGACGCGCACACACCCACCCACCCCAGGACTAACCCCTGGCTCCAGACAAGCCAGCTTGGGACTCGCAGAGCAGGAGAAGGAGGCGGCCAGGGACCACACTCTGGGTGGTGGGGGAAGCCATCTCAGGATCATGCTGAGCAGAAAAGCTGCCCAGAAACACATGGATGCTTCAACTGGAAGTGAACACACTGGACACTACCAGGGTCACAGGCACAAAACCATCACAAGCCATCACTGAAGGAGAATTTTGGGATGAGCTTTTCCCTCCTTTGTTTACATTAACCATGTACAAATAAGAGGGCTGGATGTGATGCTGATGAAGTGAATATTAGGTACAATCAAGTATATCGCTCCAGACCTTTTTTTTTTAAAACCCTGCAGGCGTTTATTGGCACTTCAAGGATGGCCAAAGGCCAAATTCTAGCAGTCTAGGAACAGGACATAATTATAATTAACGAAGAAGATAGTATGTGGTCAAAGTAGATCAGATGAAGTGTATTTTTGATTTAAAAAAAGAAAAATCAATGAATAAAAGTATCTTATTACATTAACATGTAGTGCTACAAAGCTAATTGTTACTCCATACATCTGAAGAACTGTTTGGTCCTCTTTTCATGGGAAAAAGGGAGTAAGAATTCTATATAGTATAACTTACAAAAACAAGCAAACAGTGGGGATCAGAAGCAAAGTGGGGAGAAGACTGGCTTTTTCAAACGGTGTATTCTATTATGCCATGAAATAAACTATTTGTAGAATGGGACTTTTTAAGGTCTCCTTTATAAGCTGTTTTAGTTTAAATTAATAGGCCTGTGATTTTTCCCTATTGACAATAAAAATGTGTAATTTAGTTAGTTCTAAAAGAAGCATCTGTATTGCAATAGTTTGTCTTCTAAACTAAAAGAATAAAAACCTGCTTGTAGTAGGTCATGGCCTAAGCGAACATCCCATTTCCTGTTTTCCTATTTTACAAGGATACTTTGCAGTGTTTAACATTTAACAATCTTATGAATTTAGGATTGAAGAAAAAATAATGCCCAGAGTAAAAATGAAATAAGAGCTAAACATAACTACTGCCTACTTTCTAAATTATTACTTATGAAGCAAAACTTCTTTCAAAATTGTACACTGAGGTTTACCTGTAATTTGGGGTGGGGGTTCTCTTTAAAAATAACTCTTATCATTATTTTAGAGTATTTATTTCTATGTCAAAATAAAGCCCTAAAGGAAATTCAGGGTGATCCTGAAAATTTTAAAAGGGACAAAACTGGGAGGTCAGTGGCACAGTTGGAAAAGAGCACAAATTCTTCCCAGGTGTATAGACGCAACTCTAAAAACCACAAAGCCTTAATAAGAACTTGGCTCTTTTAAGCATATAGTTAAAAGCTGAATGCTGCATTTTTGCCTGTACATAATTAAAAGGCTGAAAGAAATCAGAAACTGCCTACAGCTTCGTTCATTACGAATTACCTGCGCTGATCACGTATCTGCAGATGAGCTAAGCATCAAGCGAGTGGGAACCAGATGTGCACCTCAGAGCTCACACTGCTTCGGGAGGGGTTTTCAAGCATAGAATATGAGTTCCGGGATCTGCCCACCCTGCACCCCAGTGCCATTGGTGCTATCCGAGGAGCACTGGAACTGGACAGTCACCTTGCCACACTGAACTTCCGTCATGCCTTCCTGTCCGAAGTAGCTGAGTTCATTGCCATCCAGTACCACGCTGGCTGTGTAGAAGGTGTCTGGCTCAATCTGCACTGGGTACTCAAACCACACGGGGAAGGTATTGCTGGAGCCATCTGAGAAGTACTTGCTCAAGTTCTGCCCTAGAACAACGCCCTGCCGCTTGAGTTCAATCTTGGCGCTGTACTCCGCAGAGCCACAGCTGGAGCCATACAGCCCAAAGCCAGCGATGAACACTCTCTTATCAACTGCAAACTGGATGCTGTCACAGCGGCCCCGGTAGCGCCACTGGTTGCTCCGGTAGGCACATGACTGGAAGCGGTGACAGCGCTGGGGGACGAGGCCTTTGCGGGCTTTACTCACAAACTGCAACTCGGGTTTCTTGGCTGCAGTGTACCAGAGGAAAATGTCATTGGTCTCATTGAGAGTTAAAACTCCAGACTGGGCAGCACCGTTTGCAAAATCGTCTAGGGCCATCGTGGGGATGCGGATCAAGTAAAGTGCCTTTCCGAGGACCTTGCGTTTATTTTCAATGCTCAAAGCTAGATCCTGCCGCTGGCATTCCACTTCAGCCCAGTTGAGAGCTGCCTCAAAAACCACAATTTCTTTGGCATTCAGAGTTTCCCTGCGGAGGATACTTTCTAGCGTCTGGAAGTCGATATCGCAGAATCCCTCAGACTTGAGAGCTAACTCAGCCTGGGCATCGATCACCTCCCAGCAACGCTGGGTCAGGTCCGGCTCCTCAAACAGGCAGCTCTGGGAAAGAAGCACACAGGCATTCTTGGCGCTCAGGCTGGTCTCCAGGAAATTAACGCAGGCGCGGGCGAGGTGAGGGACGATGTACTTTTTGGCAGCATAAAGAGTGGCCAGCACTGTGTCAGCAGCCAAGTCAATTTCATCACAATAGATATATCTGAAAGACAGCACACAGCATATAAATGGAATTTTCACAAAACGAGCGTGTCCAGCAAGAAAAGATGCAACTACTTTCAAGTTAGTTCCAAGAGAATCATCTTATGTGACAGTTATTACAAAAATGATTAGGGAGTAAAGAAACATCTGAAATATGTTCATAAACTATTAATATTTCAACTCAGCAGTAAGTCTGTATAATTAAAGACATTAACTTTGTGTTACCATTCTATCCTCTATTTTATAACCTGCATTCAATGTCTTCTCAAAAAAACAAGATACTAGAACTGTTTGAAAAAAAAACTGTGTATCAGAGTTAGTATTAACAAAAAAAAAGGGGAAAAATTTCTGTTAAATACACCATATTTTATTTAATCAAATAATCATCTCTGAGCGCCTGTGTGGCTCAGTCAGTTAAGCATCTGCCTTCGGCTCAGGTCATGATCCAGGGGTTCTGGGATCGAGTCCAGAGGGCCCCGTGTCCTGTCTGGCTCCCTGCTCTGCGGGGAGCCTGTCCCTCTCCACACCCCCTTGTGTTCTCTCTCTCTCATTCAAATAAATAAAATAAACTCTTAAAAAAAATAATCTCCTTATATTTCAGAAGTGCTCTCTCTCTCTCTCTATATATATACATAGTTTTATTTTAAAATTTTCTGTACATTCAGATAGAAACAAATGCCTTTAATACTATGTTGGCAATGATTACACCTTAATTCTTTTAACTAAGTATGACTTGAATTTTCGCTAAACACAAAATAAAACCTGAGATTAAGAAAGATATTTTTCAAGTAGTTCTAAGTTCAACAGATTATCATCTATGGATTTCAAAATTATCTTCCAGTTGCCTTTACATAGAATCCAACATAGGCTTTGTATCTGGCTTTTTTTTCTTTTTAAACTCTAAATTCTTTCTTCTCTCCTCCCCACATTTCTTCTACCTTCAGAATTAAAGAATGTTATTATTTCTGGATATATTTAAATAAAAGACAAAAGCAAGAAAGCCCAAATATGCACTATTTTTATGATTCTATAAAGTATCCCTATGTCAGGAGATAAAACACTTCTTGGTAATTTGGGGGGATTGTGGCAGTCTCCCAATATGGTATGTAAAAGCAAAAATCATCTGCTTCTTTTAGATTGCCATGGATGAGTATAAGAAAGAGTCAGTGAGAACTACATATAGGTGAAAAATACATTCTGATAACACTTAACTTAATTTTTTCCAGTTAAAGCTAAGGTGTTTAGCTACTTGCTGTGAAGTTTTCCTTTAGTTACTCTATTTTAACTCAGTGAAACACATATAAGAAAAGATTAGTAATGGCTTCTGCAAAGAGAGTAAAAAACCCCAGTGATGATAAGAAAAATGTCTACAATCACAAATGAACCCTCATTTTTGCTCCCAGGAAGCTCTTTCTCTTCTGATAGGCTAAGCCATATACCACTGGCCAAGACTGACTCACATGATACCAGCAGCTCAGTGATGCTCTGACCTGAGAACCAGGACGATGGCAAAGAATCTGGAACAAGGTCAGCACCTTGTGGCTCTTACCCTGGAACTGTCAAGTGAGCGCTCTTCCCTTTTTCTCGACAATTCCCTTTCTAGGAATACTGGCTACTCAGCCATACAACGCAGTTGTCTGGAAAAACTGGCCTCCACTATCGGTGGCGACAGTGCAGTCCTGATCAACTATGGCCCAACGGCAAACGGCACCCTACTACATTTCTGATTCTTACCACTTTTGGTGGACTGCATGTATAATTTTAAAAAGCTGTATTGAGATAGATTCTAGGTAATACATTTTTAAGAAAAGATGCAAATGGAATGACTTGGGTGAAATGTAATTCTGTAATTCTACTCGTGTTCCTTAATTACGTATCTCTCTGGCTGAAACAACACAACACTCTGCTGGACTGCAGTGCAGTCAAAATGCTGAACCAGTGTTCGCGTTCTCCTCTGCGAGAGACAATGTCAAACGTACAAAGCTCACTTGACTGGAAAACAAAACAAAACAAAAACCTTCCCAGGTAAAACTGGTTTCTGTACATGTATCTCTAAAAGATTAGAAAGGTCACTAAATGTTGGTTATTTCGAAGTGGTGAATTAGTTTACCTTTTGGTACTTCACATGCTCACTTATCTTTAATTTCCCTATTTCCCACTGTGAAAGTTTCAGCCAGATGCAATTAGATTTCAAAACTACAACATAAATAAAGAATACTTTTAAGTTCTACAATTAACTGCAGTACTTAATTTTCAGTAGGAGCAGTCAATAAATATCTCGCAACCTTTTAACCATTTGTGGGATTATCGTCCAACCTGTTGACACAATAATTTTTTTAACAAACATTTATTCTAGGGAACCAAAATCCCTACAGCAGTAGATAACCTTGGACTCTGGATATACCCGGTGTGCTAGAAGAAGGATTGAACAAAAATCGTAAAACATTATTTGAAATAATCACTGCATGTTAATCACAGGGTAGACTATCACACTGTCCGGCAGCAGTGCACATCAGAGAAGCGGATTCTATTTAGCTGGTCAACATGTACTGGATTCTGAAAAAGACCTATGAGATAGAAAACTATTTTTTAAATAAGTATATGTCTTACAGCTTTGCATTTTTATACTACCAATTAAAGTTTTCCTATAAAAATACATATAAAACTATAGAAAACTATTCATCTCAAAAATGTCTCCTCTACTATCAAAAAGCAAATGCTTCTTTATTTTTGAGAAATGGTATCTGATTTTATGTAAGAGTATGCACATGTACGTATGGGCAAATATCAGATTATTTTAACACAGCAAGTTTTACATTTGCTGACAGGAAACAGTAACTTCTAGAAAACCGAGAAATCTCTTAACTAGTGGTACTTAAACAAGGTATATTATTTCTGGAATTGTGAAACAAAAATATAATTTGTGTCTTTAGAGACTCCTTCATACACAATGCTGTCAGAGAGAACATGCACTATTAAATAATCCTGCATGAGAAAGTTGTTTCTCTTTGATTGTGAGTCGTTAAAAATCAAATCACTATCCATGCCACTTGCTCCCAAATACCATGCCAAGGTGTATGATAAACGCCTGCACCATTCCACATACTTTCCCCCCGGAAAGATGCACAGTAGTTTTCTCCAAAAACCATTTACAAGGTAAGCAGCACCCTCTTTCTTCATCAGTCTCCCTTTCTTGTATTTAACTGAGAAACCAGCAGAGCACAAACACAGCATAAACTCTTTCCAAACAAACAAACGATGCTTACTTCAGCATAGCGAGAAAAGCAGCAGGTTCGACATCTGGTATACGGATTTCATCTTTGTCCTCAGCAAGTTCTCCGTAAAACATTGCATGGAACACAGAGCTCCCAACAGCTAAAACATACTGTGGAGAAAGGGAAATCTTATTTCATACACTAAACTGAAAGCATTTTCGGTAAATCAGTCCAGAAAAACAACTCTAAGCAATCAGGGTTTAGTGGACGTGGAGCACCTACACCTGCGCTTTCTTCAAAGCCAAGGGACAGTGTTTATCTTGCCGTGAAAAGAGAAGATAGATATTCACGCAAGTCAGTCTTTATGGTGCTAACTACCTCAAGGCTTTAAGAGATTAATGTCTAAGTTCCCTCATTACAAAATAAATAAATAAAATAAAAGCTTATCTAACCAATTTCTAGGGGAAGGGTAAACATGACTTTTCTAACCTGTCGCAACAACTTCCCATGACTGGAGAGTTAGGAGGGCATGTTTTTGTGTGGGACGTAAAGCAGGATAGAAAGAAACAAAGGAAAAAAAAAATAAGTGTGGCCAAGACTCTTTGGAGAGGCTGTGCCTTCTCTGTGATGGGTGAAACGCGCACTGCCTGCCATCGGCAAGCTGCCCACCCCAACCAACTTTCAGGCTTATGGAGAGGGTCCCTCTTTGTAAATCTCAGCATTAAACCAGTAATGCAGCTGTTGCTTACTTTGTGTCCTGGCAACCGCTGAGTCCCACCTGGTGGCCCAACCACAAAATGTACATCTGCCATCAAATCATTATTGAACATCACTGCATTTCTATAAACAGAGGCAATTCATTAATGCACAGCAGCCAGCAGTTTTAACACCCCCTCCCCAACATACAAAACCCACAAAAGATTCACAAGCTAAGCAAGTTTAGTAACTTCAGGGTAAAACTACAAATCAAGATTCCAACTAAACAACTATCTGTGATCATTGCAAACACATGGGAAGTAACTAAAGTTAAAAAAAACCCAATGAAAAAGTTATTGAAACTTTTCACTAGATTAAGGACAAATAGAAGGTTTCTATCTCCAAACCTTCCATGGTCAGTAGACACAAGCCTGTCACTTAAATGTCACAGCTTGCAAAAACATTTTTATCTAAGAGGAAAACAGCTGTACTATTTTGGAAAAGATAAAAGGCAGTTTTCCATTACCGATAAAGCTTCTGGGAAAAGAGGAAACACAGACTTATGTTAAAATACATTACAGGTTGTACAAAAGCAGAAACTTCAACACAGGAAAACTTTTAAAGCAAATATGCTGGCTGGGCACTTACCTTTCTCGAATGGTGGGGTAGAGACCCTGCCAGTTTGGGGCCGGAATAAGGTTGTTGTTACTGAGATTCTGCTGGTGGTACTGCTGGACAGTGGTGCTGCTGGAGTTGGCTGGTTTTTTACGCGGGAATATATCAGCAGCCATCTTCTTCTTCTTTTTAGTCTTCAAGGTGATTATTTCATAACAAACTGGGGGCAACTTGCTGCCGCTGCTGCTGCTGCTGGTATTTGTCTTCTTCGAGCTTTTCTTGGACCTATTTTTTACTGTCTCTGGAAGCATCAAGAAGAAGGTGAGACATTTCATGTTCTTTTCCTTGTCATCTACCATGAGTACAGTATGTCTCTCTTTATAGCTAGATAGCCCAAATTGGTGCAAACATCAAGGAAAAGAGGCTGGCACGAGCCAAGATGTTAACAGAAACCAACAAGCTGCTATTTTGCTTCTTTTCTCAGCCGGACAAGGTGACCTTTTCACTATGTTGAATAGAAACTGGCTTTAAGTTTTATCCAGTACTGGGTCTGCTAAATACATCTCCATCATGATTCCTATTTCTCTTATTTGCTCATAAAGATAACCCAGTTTCCTAGATCACCTGAAAATGCTACACTGAGCGAAGATGACAGGCAGCGAGCTGTCGCACTTGTTTTCTGAATTAGGTTAGCAAGATGTGCTGGAGCCGAGCGAGTCTGTTCAGCCGGCTGAAGTTGTGTGGTGAATGGATGGGAGGAGAGTAGGTATTACAGCCCTGCAGATGGAGTCAGACAGCCAGTGCTCAGAGCCAATAGCTGAAGTCACCAATCATGATTGGACCAAGCAAAACAGTGACACCTATTGTAACATGCAGAGCTCTGATATTAAAGGAACAGCAGTGGCATTCTGTTGTCGCCAGTATTACTGCATATTAAAATAAGATAAACAACCTATGAAATAGATCTGCAAACAGGAAAGGAACAGTTTGTGCTCACAAATTTCTCTTCAGTAGATGTACATTTTTATTTCCCCAGTTAAACAAGCAGGACCAATTAACAAAGGGTAGAGACTGATATCTACTCTGTATTTCTAGTAAAATCTTTATCCCGGCAGCATTTAGTTTCAAATACTTCAAACAAAATCCTCCTTTCTTCCCGCTAAAAGGGATTATTAATAGCTAAACCATACTAAACAACACACTTATTACAGCTTAATGGAAAGGAATGCTGTTTTTCTTTTTCCAGCTCTTTGAATGCACATTATATAGTCTAGTGCAAAAGAAGAGAGATGAGGTCATGTGTTCATTTTACCTCCCCACATTATCTAGTTCCTATGATGATTTTGACAGGAGTCCCAGATCAGAAAATACTTTTCAATTAGACTAAGATTATACCAGTAGGTTTAGCTGCACTGAAGCAAATTTTAGATATAAAAAATAAGATTCAAATTAGACAAATCTGTATTTAAAGGTTATAATTCCCTGAAAATATGTCAGATGGGCCCTGCTCAGGATCTCAAAATCCAACCTAAATGTTATGGCTACATTTAACTTGTCATAATTTTATTTTATTTTAAAGATTTTATTTATTTGAGAGAGAAAGAATGAGAGAGCACGAGAGGGAAGAGGGTCAGAGGGAGAAGCAGACTCCCTGCTGAGCAGGGAGCCCGATGTGGGACTCAATCCCGGGACTCCGGGATCATGACCTGAGCCGAAGGCAGTCACTTAACTAACTGAGCCACCCAGGCGCCCCTAACTTGTCATAATTTTAAAGAATATAATCCACAACTTCTAACACAAAACCAGTAATAAGGCTATTCATGATAAATGGTCTGATGCTGCTTAGTTAAAATGCAAACAGGTTCTCTCTGCTTTGAATCAGACTATCCACTACTACGTATGTGGTTTTTATGGATCTCCCAACAATTTCTAGCTTTGTTGAGCAAGAAAAAACAAAACACCTGCTACAGGCTCCACACATGCTTATTTATTTCTAAAGAGGGACTAATGAGGAGATTTAATCTCACCCCTATCTATCTGGATTCCTCTCATTGGTTCCAAGTGCAGCACCCATTTGCTCCCCCCGCCCGCCCCCGTCCCCCAGACCTAATGCAGCCTTCATGGCCACAGCCCTGCTTGTGACACAGCATTCATCTGAATAATGAGCACCCGACAGAGCGAGGACTCAACAAATGCACTATGCTGGTTATTATAACTAACAATCTACTGAGGAGAACACACTGAAATCAAACTTTGAATCCCTGGGACCCTAAATCATGAGACAGCCAAGGAATATCCTCTTTATTGTCATCATTACTCTTAAAACTGCAAAGCCAGTACAAGACAGGCTATATATATAGAAGAGAACCAACGGTCTTTACCACAAGGCTATTCATCCCTGTTTTAGATGGACCCTGAAGTGCTGCTTATTGGTTACAAATATTGTGTGTTCCCAATCACAGGGCTACCATACACACACACACACACACACACACACACACACACACACACACACCCTTTCAAATCACACAATGATAGAGAGAGACAGAATAGTTTTTAAGAGTATGTGGTGAAAAGTATGAAAGAGGAACACATGTGTGCTACTCAACTTCCTGACACCAACCTCCTAGGAAAACCCCCATGACAGGGAGGTCCTTCTGACGAGGATTAGTCTCATACATTTCAGGTCAGACAGCGATCAATTAGACTGGAAACGGAAATGAGCTGCTTTGAGACAGACATACTAATAATTGTCAAATGGACAGATAAAATACTAAAAGCACAAAAAGTAGATGCAAGAAATTAGAAGGCTTTGTGGCTTTTATTCATTTCACATGCAGTTCAACACCTTTTACCAAGAAAGCCTCGAACAAACACTGTTCCTATACCACTAATTAATAACAAGTGCACGCAATAGCTTAAGAAAAAAAAAAGATATGTTTTAGAACATGTTTTTTCTGAAATTAAAGGTTTTAGGTATTTGGAAAATTAAGTTCTGTGGAAAAGCTTGAATATACCAGTTACATGAAGCACTGCTCATTCTGAATCCCCTAGAACAACGCTGCAAAGAGGGGCACTGTCACTCGGGAAATGTGGGGACTCAGGAGTCTGGCTGTTTTAAAGATATGTTCTAAAATACAAAAAGTAATCCAATTAAAAAAATTTAAATGGCATTTGAATTTTAATTTTTGTAGCCAATTTGAAAAGCATGAAAATGTTAATAAAACCAAGACATGGAAAACTTCCTGAGAGCTTCGTTTTCCTACCATGGTTTTAAAAGACAGGTAACATAAAGCCCTTGCGACTGAGAGTGTGGCCCTTGGCCCAGCAGCAGCGGCACCACCCAGGAACCTGCTAGAAGTCCAGAAACTCACCCAGAGTCTGGATCAGAAGTGCATCTTAACAAGACCCTCTAGGCAATCTGTATGACATTCAAGTTTGGGAAAGTCTCACGTAAGATTAAAATAAAGAAGGTTACCCGGTCTCCCAGTGATCCAGTATCAACATCTGGAGCCACGTTTCGCATTCAGTTATCAAGTGAATGAAGAAATAATTCAAAATAATTAATTTGGTTTGGTCACAAAACTTAACCTTGATGTCTTACTCTGAAATTCTTCCAATCAGGCCCTAAATGTCAAAATTCTAGGATTCAGGTGTGTGGATAGCCAACCAAGAGGCCTCAAAATATTTTTTGAAAAAGAAGCTCAAGCTCAAATTATTATTTTTTTTAAAGATATTTTTATTTATTCATTCAGGCCCAGAGATACAGAGAGAGAGAGAATACGAGCAGGGCGGGAGAAGCAGAGGGAGAGAGGGCATCAGGCTTCCTGCACAGCAGGGAGCCCGACACGGGGCTCGATCCCAGGACCCTGGGATCATGACCTGAGCAGAAGGCAGACGCTTAACAACTGAGCCACCCAGGCACGCCAAGCTCAGGTTACTTCATAGGAAAACAACAGAGATCATTTTAGTGGGAAAAGTAAAGGATTAAAGAATGCCAAGTGTGAAACAGATGAACCACTTAATATATTTTTTGAAATAATCTACTTCACAATTCTATTTCAAAAAATTAGTATTGCGGCACAGCAAAACTAGCAATCAAGTAATGTGGTTCAGTCCTGGCTCAGCCACAAAAAATTGATTGTGTGTGTGTGTGTGTGTGTGTGTGTGTGTGTGTGTGTTGAAGGGGAGTCTGACAAATCATTTAGCTTTTAAGGGCATCAAGTTCCTCAGCTACAATATGAAGAGGTTCTCTAGAATAGATGAATGTTTCTCAATCTTTACCTTGAATCCTCAGTAAGAAATGTATTTTATATTCAGACTCAGTACTAGCACGCACACACACACCCACCCACCCACAAATGGAAATGTTCACAAAACAAAAACTCTTAGCATGTTATGATAATACAGATATTTTCTATCTTATTTTTCTCTTTTCTTTTTAATGTTGGTCTTGATTCATTCCACTGATTTCATAAGCACAGTTTAAGTAATACTGGTCTAGATGATTTCTAATAGCTTTCAAGGTTTAACATTCCAGGGTAGTTTTCTATCAAGAACTTGGACTAAGGGGAAGAAGGCAATGGCTGCATCAACAAATGGCTTACACAACTGGAAGTGTGCATTTATTTTCCTGGGAAGAGGAGCCACAGTTATTATCTGTCTTTCAGGGTAATCCATGACCCAGAGCACAATAAATATTATGAAAATTTAAGATTGATTTGAATATGCAAGATATTTCTATCACTTTCCCCCTCTGCTTTCATATCTATAGTCTATTTCATTAACACACAAACTATGGCTTCTTTCCCCCACTGAAATTAAACATAAAGAGTTAAAACTCCATCTATTGAATCTGCAACCCAAAAACATTCCCCACTAGGCTGAAGGGTAGATAAATAAAGGATTCCAGCCCGAAATGTATTTTCATATTTCACTCTAAAATTTCTTTTCAACTGGCATTGTATCATTTGTTCTTATACCTCCTGAATTTTAAAGCTGTTATGAGACATGTTAATCTGCCCTAATAAAGTAAATTGATCAAGAAGCCCATTTATCTTTTATGAAGTACATATGTATCCCTCACTTTCTGAAAGTTCATGTTATGCACTTTGCTTTTATGAAAGACCTACATTAATACTGTTTTCACCAGCTAAAGGAAATCCAAAGAATTTTTGCTTTTATGAAAAAAGCAAAAATAGCATTCAGCATGTTTTGCAGTGAGCCATTAGAGGCAGCACACATCCCGAGAAAAGTGGCACCACCAAGCTCCTTCCCCGGGAACTACACTCAGCATCAGGATGCCATAGCTTTGCCATAGCATCTATGCTTTATCTTGATTTATTTTGTGCATCCATTAGCAAGATGTGTCCTAAAATATCAGAAAAGCCAAAAAGAGGTTATTTTTTGGGTCTGGGAACACTCAAAACTTTTTCCAAATAAAGTAATGGTAATTGCTTCTTTATGCCATTTTGACTTAAAAAAGATTTCACAGGTACACTGTACTTTTGGATAGCAGGGGAAACCTGTACTTAAAATTCAACACGCTGATCTTGCAGCGTGTTAGGTGATTGGCATACAATAGTGAGCAAGATTAGGAACCAACCTTAAGAGGTTAGCTAGTCACAGTGGGTTTCAGATGATTTTTACAATTGTCAGAAATTTCAACCATCTTTATCTCTATTCATTAAATTTCCAATAATAACAAAATTATCAGCAGAATTTAAGCTCACTTCGATCATCTTCTTCACCACTGGAAGGTCTGCCAGACATCCCTCTTTATTTAGCAGAATCCTGTACATTCAGTGTGGGGACTTGAATGAGGTTTGGAGTTGAAAGGGACTCTAGAAATTATTTAATACAACTCTGCACAGATAAGGTGACTAGGTGTCCAGAAGGGACTTGTGAATGGTTAAGCAGTGGAGCAGTGTCTGGACTAGAATGCAGATTTCCAGACTGGTTGCCTAATTTTGGCTGTTCCACTCATTCTAATTTCCATCCACAGTTAATTACCCCACATTTTTACACAATGCTTTATCGTCATACTTCTGATCTTATTTATTTATTTATTTATTTAAGATTTTATTTATTTGAGAGAGAGAGAATGAGAGATAGAGAGCACGAGAGGGAAGAGGGTCAGAGGGAGAAGCAGACTCCCCGCTGAGCAGGGAGCCCGATGCGGGACTCAATCCAGGGACTCCAGGATCATGACCTGAGCCGAAGGCAGCCGCTTAACCGACTGAGCCACCCAGGCGCCCCTGATCTACTTTAAAAGAAAAAAAAAACATATGCAAAACTTACAGATATGAAAACCATGAACATATATGCTCCGCACCCTGCAGGAAGAATTCTAGGACACTTTCTGGAGAGATATGGAGAGGAACTGTAACAGGAAGAACAAAGATGCCTAGCAGCCATGAAGAAGCTGCTCAAAAACAGAAGAGGCTTGGCCAGGTAAAAGCTGGAAAACCCAGGCACTCATGATTTATACCAACAAATCCTATGTCAACAACTAACAATGATGGCAAATCTTGTTTAACTTGCTCTAATTCTGAACTTCTTGTCTGGACTTGTATATAGTTTACCACAAGATACCTAAACAGTTGCAGAGCGAGGTTAACTGAGGTTTAAACAAGGTAGGGTAGACTGTGGAAATGAGTATCACTTCCAAAAATTACTGACAGACCATCACAGAGGAGAGTAATTTTAATTTAACCTGAGAAGTCACGATGGAATAGTGTTTTGTTTTTGCTTACTTTTCAGCAGTGAACAAAAGTTACGCTTGTGATTTAGGAGATAAAAAAGATAAGCAACAAAATGTTGGCAGTCCTTAAAATAGCAAGAGCTGCTGGAAAAGACTATATGCTTTCTAAATTTAGAAATAAATATGGAGTCAAGCATTGGCAGCACGGTATAGTGAAAAAAAGCAAGAGCCAACAAAAAGTGACCTTAAGGTTATTTAATATCCACGAGCCTTGTTTTTTTCATCTGCCAAATGGGATAATTATACCCATTCAACCCTCTTAGGTTCACTGTGAAGGCAAGATTACACGTTTGTGAAAGCATTTTGATAAAAGTTGAAAACACTTTGCAAAGATAAGCTTTCACTATTAGTAACAATTGTACCCAAAGCAGGAAACATTTATGATGTAATCTTCCAAAACAACAAAAACCCAAAGATTAACCTGGCACTCCCTACCCTTTATAATCTTCCAGGCTTCACAACTACTGACATTTCACCCCATCTGCAGGCTTGCTCTGGCCTCACTCACAGGCCAAGAAGGGCCTAGGTTGCTGAGGATCTTGCTGGTATTTTGCAGGTGAGGTTCAGTGTGTTGTTGTAAGATGTGTGTTGTACCCTGTGATCAGGTCCCCACCTGATGTGCAAATCTGCACCTGAAACCCCTACTCTAGGCTGGCTGTCCGCCTGACTTCGAACCTGTGAGAGCACCTCCTGGCAGATGCTCTGCTGTACCCACTTTCGGAGAGCCCAAAGCTGCAAGCCGTCCATCTGTGGAGCATGTAGTAATGTCTAGACTAGCAACTCAACTTGGCTTCTCTCAACAATGACCGAGTTTTAACTGTGGCACCAAGGGTGATAACTAAGACAAGTATTTGGGCCTGGCATACCTCACTGCTGGCTGGAAGGACGAGGCTCATGGACAGTTTCACGAAGTCATTTCCTTTTCATCACACAGAGCTCCCGTTAATCTTAAATTGTACTTTAAAATGGGAAAATATGCCCAAAGGTAGAATGTGACTATTCCTTGAAGGCAGGAGCAAGGAGTCTTTTAAAAATCCTGTATGGTATTTAACATGATATTTGATGCTTATAAGCTGTGTCGGAGGCACTTGTTTGGGATACTAAACACCTCATCTAAATCCCAAGTCATTCTCTATCATATGTTAAATGAGGTGATCTTGAGAAGGAACAGTATATAAAATTTACCATGAGATACTCTAAAGATAGCTATTTAAAGGACTACTATGAATTCTTTTGTAAAGTTTAAGATATTTTGGTAAACAAGGTAATCAATTCCTAATTTTTGTATACTCTAGATGATCTCCTAGTAAATTTCCTCTTGTGTAAAAGTGTTGATTACATAATCTCTTATTTTTTCCAATTCTATAGTTTTCTAGGATTAAGAAATCTGTATGTTTGGCAGGAATACTGATTTAATATGGTTTTCTTTATATTTTAATGTTATGATTATAACCAATACCCAACAAAAACTATGTACATACATATGTGCCATATTTTATTGATTACTAACCTCTCCCCCATTTTAACATCTCTGAAATTAGGTTTATCTTATAATTGATGGCATCTCATGAGTACAAGTACTAGGACTTTTTCTTCCCTTTCTTCTTGGTAAAATAATAGCATATCTTACAACTGATGGCACCTTATGGTCAGTGAAATAAGATAAAAAATATATAATTCAACAGAAAGGTCTCTCTTCTTTAGGTTAATTATTCCCCTAACCAGGCAAGATGGCAGCTTAGAATTCTGGCTCAACTACATTAGAATAACTGAGTTTTCATTAAATAGTCATTTGATAAAGTATACAATCACAATTCTCAAATGAAACTGCTACTATGACAACCGGTGATATGGTAGAAAGTCTAAATGGAAATTCCAAAATGAGAATCTCCATTGGTAAGTGTTCCAGCGTTAATACAATGCATTTCTTTTTTTTTTTTTTAATACAAGTATTTCTAACATTTTCTCATGATGCACAACTAACAAAAGCCTATTAATTCTCTGGGTAGTATTTTATACTGATATTTTATCAGTCAATCAAAGATTAACTAATAACAACACTATATACACATTAAACCTGGAGCTAAAGGACTCCTTAGAAATTATTTTCAAACAAATAGATCTATATTAAAATGTTAGTTTAAGAGGCAGAAATATTATTACCATAATACAATGATCCCATTATATGTATGACTTTCACCTAGGTACTTAAAAACAATTTATCCAAAGAAAAGTAAAATCAGGGTTTAGAAAGTCTCTTCTGAGCAGGCCAGAAGGGAGACTACTGATCCAACAGGGGACATTAATCCTACTGGAAATGCTAGAATGGAGTAACTTTGCTGTTGCCTCTCCAGGTTGGTTGTTGGCTTCAGCTGACAGAAAAAACTGTGTGCTAGTCAAAGAAAAACATTTTTTCACAGATTATTATTTTTTTTTTTTTATTTTAGCGGGTGCTATTTTTTCCCCTGATATTAGGAATAACCAAAAACATTTCCACCATCAGATCATTAAGAAAAAACCCAAAGCTCTTCATTAAGGGTTAACTAAACTTAACTAAAGAATTCCTTGCTCTATTAGGAAAGTCATTCTTTTCCAATAAGGACATGGAATGGGACAATGCTCAAACCACCAGATACTGTATATCAATACTGGTAATTAGTGACATAAATATCACAGACCAATTTCCCCAACATCCACATATTAGTTAAAAAAGCTCTACAAGATTAAAAAAAAAAGATAACCAAATACAAGTCATCTAAATATGTGTTGTGCCCTTCATCACGATAGAGTGCTTACAAATGAATACTGCTTTCCAATCAATGGACCAACTACCTCCTGAAACACTTGAAGTAATGATATGCATTATCTTAGGTTTAAAATTTTTATCACTGTGAAGTGAACAGGATAGGTTTGGTAAAGGCAAGGCTGGGGGAGGTGGGAGGGGCTTTTATTTCTTATTTTAACAAAATTCACGTAGAGAAAAAAACCAGTTACCAATTGGACGATTTGGTCCTCATAATAAACACATCCACACAAGGGCTCAAATAATGAAATGCCTTCTTTCACTTTTACAATGTATGTGACTAGAATAAAATATAGTTATATTAAGCAAACAGTGCAAGATCTAAAAATAAGAAATCTGCTCCACTGAGACAAATTGTGCTATGGGAAAATACAAATTCATGTGAAGTTATACAATGCATCTGCACACCCAATTTCTAACTTATCTTTTCTGGAGCAGAGACCACCAAATGAAAATGAAAAAGGCACATATATTTCTAAACTAAGTCACAAAAATTCTTCCTAACAAAAAATTCAAGTAGAATCAGAAGCCTTTGTGACAGAGGATTATTATAGAAACCAACTTCTGGCATAAACTCAAAGTAAAGTCTGTTCTAAATCCAAATTTAAAAAATTAGGTTTTATGCTACTTTTAATTACCTTTAAAGTATACAATTCCCCAAGACTGTTGTGAAGGACACAATATAAAGGCACACTGTCTTATAAAGGTTGGCAAAACCTTAACTATATCAACACCAAGTAACATTCAGAGATGGCTTCCATTTGCTGCAGAAAATAATTATTTGGCACTGATGAAGTACTCCCTTGTTGTTTCCATCCCTCATGCTGTTGTCATCGTAATAAAAGTTGAGAAGGTTCTGTACTTAGTTTCACTGCATGTGCCAGAACTAAGAAAATAAGGTATTTCAAACAAAAATTCAATTCTAATATATATTCAGCAAGCATTTCTTTTTTTAATTAAGAACTACTATATAAGTAGGTCAGTACTTGAACTGCCCAGAGGTACAGAATAAAATAATTTAATTGCTCATAAAATAATGCTCAAATGAGTCTCACTTAGAAAGTCAGAAGTATTTATAAGAATGTTTTTAAATTCGGGTTTCCCTACTCTGCATCACAAAACAGGCAGACAGTATTTACCTATCTTAACTATAAAGAGATTAAAGATTAATGAACATTCAAATCCAAATATATCCTCAACGTGTGGCAATTCAACTGTTACTTTTTTGTTTTTTAAATAACATAACACCATTTCACCACAGTTCAGAGCTACATGGACCCATACAAGGTCTATGGTGATGATGATGATGAACCAAAGGAAAAGCAGTCTCTGAAGATGGTGATCAAAATTTACAGGAGTTAGATATCTGCATAAGCATTTTACTAGACAGCTATAGGGATGCCATGATCCACTAAGAGTTCAGTAGAGGAGACTTGATGTATTTCTCATAAAATTTAAAATAAAGCACCAAAAAGGAAACAAAAAGAAATATTTACTAGGTGGTGTGTGGCCAAGTTTTAACCAACCACTCTGTGCTGCTCTTCCTAATGAAGTACCATGTGAAACAAGGATGGGTCAGTCTCTTCTGCTCCACCAGTATGTCAGGACTGCAAACCAAGGGTCTATCCAGGGAGAAAGGAAGAAATTCTGTCTCACCTTTCTCAGAGAGAGGAGTCACATGGTTTGCAATGCATTTTGAATTGCCATGACCTGGCTGTGAGCTCTCAATCTTGTCCTCTTCATGTGCTCACCTAGCAAACAAGACTATTCCCATACTGCAAATGAGCCTGTTGCCTCTTGCCATCCTCACTGCTCTTTCTTCCCTACAAATTTACCTACCGGAAGCCTATCCATTCTTCATAATGCAGCCCAAAGACACCTCAACAAGGAAGATTTCCTGTGCTTAGAGACTCTCCATGCAGCACCTTCTCACATTTCCTCCTGCCTTACGTGGTCTGATGAGACTGAGTTTTCTGACGGCTGCATCTTCGCATCTCCTAGTAAGAGCTAACAGCACCACACCCACACCTGGCTTTCAATCCTTATGTTAACAGGAAGGATCGAGTCCAACACGTCCAAGTCCATCTAGAACCCTAGAGTGCATTTATGGAGTGCAACTGTTCCTGGGTTTAAAATGGTCTGAAACTGAGGCCTATGATGTTTCTAGCTGCCTGAACTGCAGATTTATGTGAGGTACAGTGGTAAAGAACCTAGACATCTATTAAATGTGTCCTGAGGCTCTCCTGAACATGTCTAAGCACAAATGTGGTTCTGTAATATTGCATTCATCTTGCAGCTAGGCCAACTGACAATGCTAAAGTTCCACTTAAAACAAGTCCCCACATGTGTTTAAAGCAAGGCTTTGCTTCACTAGAAGTCTAAAACTTACTGTAGTAGACATTCACATATTCGAAGTGTGGGTTAACCACAAGCAAGACCCAGTTACTAGGACAAAGCTGCCTTTATCAACTAGTCTCAATTCATGGTCTGGCGTATTTATTATAGCACCAGTAGAGAATTTTAGTGATTTAATGAACTGGAAAGGATAATAAATTCTCAGCAATTCACATGAAAGGAAGAAAGCAGTCATATGAATAATCTAAAAAAATAGGTAATTAAAGAGACTTTTGCTTTGAAATGCATTTTGTCTGTACTTAACACTGAAAGGATAAATTTCCACTACATTAGACACACCCAATCTTCAAAGTAATAAAACAGGCCTGTGTGTACAGGGCACAGTGTATGAACAGTCTGGAAACTCACGCCTACATGGCAAACAAACCACAGTGCCAGGGATGAGCAATGTCACTACAGAGCGTGAGCACAAGTGGAAAAGTGCACTTTTTACATGTGTCCATTTCCATGTCATCCTTTACTAAGAACCAAAAAAGTGTTTGATTTTTTCCCCAAAATAAAGAATTCTCAACTTCTGTCTATATATTCTCTTACATTGGAGTAAGAATAAAGGAAAATGGTAACATCAATAGTGCAATAGCTGAATATCTTCTCCCTGGCTTGCAAAGTCTCTTGCATGTTAATAAAGGAAACTTTTACCACCAGCAATGATTTTAAAAATCATTAGTAGTGTTGATGATGTTAACAAACTTATAAAGCAATGGTTTGAATTGTGTGCTGGCAAAAAAATAAAAAATAACTTGAATTTCCAAATAAAATGGCTATAAAAATGTATTTTTTTAGAAGGTGGGATAAGGCAAATATATTGTTTTGTGCCTGTTGTTCAAAGTATGCATGAATTTAAGGTATGAGGCATCTTAAGCAGTTTTGAAATGCACCAGTCAAAAAGTATCTGAAGTAAGTAGAAGTGACTGCAGCCTTCAGAAACCTCCTACTAACACCTGGTAGTAGCGATGCATAACCAAAACCCTCATGAGAGGAGCCATCTCCCCAAATAGAAAAGGGAGGGTTCACTCCAGAAGCTCCAAAAGAACTGGTCCATAGCCTGGATCTGTGACTCTTTTCACTATTGATGCTGCTGGTTCCCAAGCCACCTGAAGTGAATGAAGATCACTCCAGGGGATCCTCAACAGCCAAAGGGAACATGCAATGAAGGACCAGTCAAATCGACTTTCTTTCCCCATTCCTCCCGGCCCACACCTGGGGAATGGGAGGATTTATGTGGGGAATGGGAGGATTTAGGAACAGTGGTAAAACAGCTTCCATGAATGCAGATTAGCTATTGTGCATTCCTTTGCCATAATCAATGTACTGTTTCATGGGGGAATCTCTGGGAGATGTAGCAGTAAAAACTGTTGATTTAATTAAACCCTGACCCTTGAGCACGTATCTTTTTAATATTCTGTGTGATGAAATGGGAAGTACCCCTAAAGAATTTCTAGTGAAATAGAGAATGGTTGCCTTGAGAAAAAAATACTCATGCAATTGTGTTAGAGCTGAACGAGCCACTTTTTTCATGGAATACCACTGTACTTGACAAAATTTGCCAAATATGCTTTATGACACTTAAATAGCTGACATCTTCTCAAAATGAAGTGAGAGTGTCACTTCAAACAAAAAAACAAAACCATCGCCAATGATAAAATTCAAACATTCAGGCAAAAACGAAAATTTCAGGAATCTTGATTATACCACCATGAGTTTGAGTTTGATAGCTCCCAACACTCAAAGACTGTTTCTGAGAAGATTGGTGAGGATATTAAATGAATGTAATTTTAAAATACTGTATAATGAAACATAACATTTGAAAGATTTGCATAACTCATTGAACTGTTTTCTAATGACAATGCAATTACATTACAAAATCATGCACAGGGGAAAAAATGCTCTATTTGAAGTACAAGACAGACCAATGGAATTCAGTGTAACAGGAGTACAGCAAGTTCACTGATGGTTTTAGATTTCACATGGCAATTAACCTTTAAAAAAACTACCATTCAAATTTTGACAAGGTATCAAAGAATATTCACAATTATATGAAAAGGCTATTAAAATCTCCTTCCTAAAAAAAAAAAAAAAAAAGTCTCCTTCCTTTCCCATCTACCTATCTGGGAGAAGAGATTCTTGTCATATGATTCGACCCAAAACATACATACATACATTCATTCATTCATTTTTTAAAGATTTAATTTATTTGTCAGAGAGAGAGAGCGCACACAAGCCAGGGTAAAAACAGGCTCCCTGCTGAGCAAAGAGCCCAATGTGGGACTCGATCCCAGGACCCTGGGATCAAGACATGATCATGATCATGCTGAAGGCAGATGCTTAATCGATTGAGCCACCCAGGTGTCCCACATTTACTTATTTTTAAACACAATACATAAGATTTTTCTTTGCTTTCATTTCTACTCCAATAAATAACAAGAGATATAACCCCTGTAAACAAAATTTCTCTGGGCTTCTCTAAATAAGAGTATAAGAATCCTGAGACCAAAAAGTATGAGAACCACTGGCACCCGCCTAACATCATAAGGAGTTTGGATTTTATTGTAAGAATGATTGGTGGTCAGCCCTCAGAGGTTTTTAACAAAGGTTTTTTTAACATAGCAGCCTTTTGGTTTTATTCTTCTAGAAAACAGTAATTCCTAGAGCATAATTCTCAACTACTCATTCCAAAAAAATTTTTTTGCACATTAGGTAGGTAGAAAACACAAGAGAAACAAAGCAATCTCTGCCACAAAAATTAAGAGCAAAAAAGTAATATTCTATTTGTTCTATGACCCTGTTTGGCACCCTATTAGCTTTGCCCCAACCTCACAAAATTCACAGAGCATGAGGTACAAGATTTATCAACTGATACCTTCTTGGAAGACTTTAAATAAGAGAAAAAATTAAATGGAATTTGACAACTGTCCTTAGAAGCTTCACTTAATTTTAGCAGTAAGAAAGATGCAGATGTGTCTCCCTGATAATCTGCTTTCTCCTATAGCACATTTTCTTAGGAGAATTAGAAGTAGCAGCCTCTGCTGTCCCCCCCCAAGGTAAGCATGGCTGCCAACGTGAAGAAAATTTGCTGTTCACTTTCTCCCTTCATTTAAAGACAGACACATTTGGGGCGCCCGGGTGGCTCAGTTGGTTAAGCGACTGCCTTCGGCTCAGGTCATGATCCTGGAGTTCCGGGATCGAGTCCCACGTCAGGCTCCCTGCTGAGCAAGGAGTCTGCTTCTCCCTCTGAACGTCTTCCCTCTCATGCTCTCTATCTCTCATTCTCTCTCTTTCAAATAAAAATAAAATCTTTAAAAATAAATAAATAAATAAAGACAGACACATTTGGTTAAAACCTGCCTCTCTCACACTAATTTAATACCCATGTATTATGTATACATAGTACAATATTAGGTTTTACAGAATACCAAAATCTTTGTAACATATTAAGTAGTAGAAAATAGTTTGTTGGAAATAAAGTTCAGGTTAGGACTTTGCTTAAGTCCAAAGGAAATACTCATCTACCAGCAATAATTTTTCATTTAAAAATAGCCTTGACTGGGGCACCTGGCTAGCTCAGTTGGTGGAGCATGCATGATGTCAGGGTTGTGAGTTTGAGCCCTTACGTTGGGTGTGGAGATTACTTAAAAATAAAATCTTAAAAAAAAAAAGCCTTTTACTAAAGACCTGGTGTTCAAACACTTTCTTAGCTTCACTCATAAAAGGATTTTAGAGATCATGTATGTTGGTAGAACTGTAATCCTCATAACTACTTTATACCCAATAATTATGTTATTACAGAGACAATAAAATCAAAACACAGGTTGTCCCAAACTTGAGCATCTGATTTTCCTATGACTCCAGCCAGACACCATTATATACTGACATCCCCAACCAACACCCACTTCGTAGAGTATATCACTGCCTCATGATGATTCTGAGTACTTGTCAGCAGCTGTATGCTAGCAAGAGTTCAGGATCAACTTTGGCATTTTAAGGAGACTTTCGTGACATTGACAAGATAAAGTAGATAATAAAGTAACCCAGAATTTCAGGTAAACATGGGCTGACCCTGTAGGTCCCACAGAAATACTGTTGAGTAGTATTAAATTAACTAGAAAGTCAACTAATTCACAAAAGAAAATTCTACAACATTTACCGAAAGGTGTGCTGAAACCATCTGGGGGCGGGGTGGGAGTCCGCTGAGAGAATGACCAGCAGGGACCAGAAGTGACTGCACCACACACTTACCTCCACTCTGACTGCCCACTCTCCAACAAACGGTGCCAGCTTCCAGCACTTACTTATCCTATCTCCTAAGGCCCCAGGAAAGGGAGAGACAAGAAACCATGGGAAGGGAGGGGATGGGGCTATACAAGAGAAAGCAACAGCTAGCAAAAGCTGTTTGAAGCCTGAACTTAACATCTTGAGCAGGAAATGCTTCTGGGTAGCTTCCCACCATTTTTAATGATGACAATGATACTACTTTGGGAAGAGAAGCCTGCCGTAACCCTAATTAAAAATTTTACCATTTTCTCAACTTTCTAGAACGTAGATCATTCTCCAATAAGCCCCTCAGTAACACATCTAAATGTAGTTTGACTACTACACTCCATTTTTTACTACATTTTTTCATGAACAGAGATATGAAAACAGGTGGGACCTTGGTAATCCCTTGTCTGTTTAGAGACCTAAAGTATAATAATGCCTGAAGGCCAAAATTAGTGCCTCACTATAGTATAGGTATCTTTGCTGGTGCTGGGTAGGCAAGATCACCACTTCCAAAAACACTGGATGAATATAAAAAGAGGTGGCAATTAAAAAAAAAATCTTTACAAAGAAAACAAATACTACATACGTCCCTAAACCAAGTGTAGAACTACAAAAACAAGGTATATTTTCCAACTGGGCTATCAATTAATAAATAGCCTAAACTAAGTGTTATTTTGTGATTCAGCAGCAGAAAGGTCAATGCTTTCCATTAAAACTTGGCCAATTAGACTGTGGGATTCAAAATAAAATAAATTTTAACAGTGATATTTGCAAAAGAATGAATCTTCACAATAACAAAACCCAGATATAATGCTAACCTGAGTTTCAAAGGCAAAGATAATTTATCAGGCAGGTGCATTCAGAAATTCTACTTCTGATGTGTACAGTAATCACATCTAAAATATTTATACCCTCTAACTGTATATGGGGATCACTCTGGCTCATATACTACTACAGAAAAATTCAGGAGGTAAAAAATAAGGAACTAGACATGCTTAGAGGAAAGGAAAGTAGAAACTGAAGAAAAATTTCACAGATTTTATGTTTAGGTAACAGCTATTGACTTTATGCATTTCTAGAATTACATACATTTTGGTTTATTGTCTATTCTTCGGTTGCTTCTATGATCTCTAACAAATCATCTTTTTCTTGCACATGACATCACTTATTTGCACAGCAACTACAACAGGACAAACCATACAAATAGCTCTTACTCTATCAAAAGAGAAGGGAAGGGAGTCTGATGTTTTTGATACTCTGGATTTGAAGGACACAAGAGGAGACTCTAGAAACA
Source organism: Eumetopias jubatus (assembly GCF_037043125.1). Classification (NCBI taxonomy): domain Eukaryota; kingdom Metazoa; phylum Chordata; class Mammalia; order Carnivora; family Otariidae; genus Eumetopias; species Eumetopias jubatus. The sequence goes on from NW_028274815.1 coordinate 103,218,264, forward strand.
CTGTAAGCAAAACTCTAAAATGACTGCTATAATGATTGCTGTAGGAATGACTACAACAGACTGCAGTCTGGGAAGCTGAAGGTAAAGGACTGAGATGCTTGGATTTTGTGGATTTAGTACCATGTTCAATTATGTGCTTCTCTGTGGCTCTGAGTGGTTTCTAAATCACTTTATAAAAGAACTTATTTCAACCTCAGAGGAAAAAAATTTAAAGGGGACATAAGAGATGGAGAGATACCCTTAACAGCAAGAAAGCACAAAAGGAGAAAATAAATGGTTACATTCCACTTTAAGGGAGTGGTTAAAAAACAAATACAGTAACAATGTATCACTGATATTTACCAGGGAGCTCAGACATGTATTTTGAAAAGTTCCCAAAGTAAGGCCACTGTCCCCCTTTGGTTAAAAGCCGAAATCCAGAGAGCAGGTTCTAGAACATAATTCATATCGTTCAAATGTGAATCAAGGCAGTTGGCTAGGCTTTTCTTTCCTTCTTTCCTTCCTCCCTCCCTCTCTTCCTTCTTTCTTTTTTAAAGACTTTTCTGACAGTTAAGCAACTTGTCCTTACACAATGGCACAATTCAGCACTTTATAGTCTCTGACTTAATCCTCATAACCAGTCTATGTATTATTATATCCACTGTAAATCATACATGTTCTGGAACCTCTCCCTTGATGGTGGGATGTTAAATCATTAATGTTGGACCCACTGATGCCAAGGTCTATGCTGCTTTATAAGAAATTCATTGAAAAACAACAACAAAAAACAACACAGAGACGGCAGACTGCATTCATTCATTCAAAAGATATTTACTGAACACCTTCTATGTACCAGACACGTGGGACACATTAATGAACAGGCATAAAATATTTGCCCACACAGAACTTACAGCCTAGCCGGAGACAATTCACCATCAATCAATTAACCAATCAGCCAGGTAGTATTTTACAAGGTAATAGATGCTACAGAAAAAGAAAATGCAGAGCTCTGCAAGAGGGATACAGAGCTTAACCTGCAGTTACAAATAGAGCAGACCTCCCTGACAAGGTAGATATTTTAGTGAAGTCTGGAAGGAGGTGAGGAAACTGGCCATGAATACACCTGGGGAGAAAATATTATTACAGGCAGAGGGAAAACCCAACACAAAGACCTGAAAGTGGGAATGTGCCTAATGTATTTCTGGATCAAAAAGGAGATAAAGATGATTGGAATGGAGGGCAGGAGAGGGAGAGAAGTGGGGAAAGGGCAGTTAGTGTAGACAGATTTGTATTGGGCTTTGTGAATCACCATGAGGAATCAGACTTTCATTCTAAGTAAGATGGAAAGCCATTGGACAGTTTTAACATAACCTGACTCCTGTTTTAAAAAGATCACTCTGGTTATGCTGATAACATATTATAAGGAAGCCAAGGAAGGAGAAAAGGGGCCACTGTAATAATCTAGTCAAGAGGTGCTGGAAACTTGGACAAGGGTGTGAGGAATAGAGAGTGGTGGGGAAAGAGGCTGCGCTCCTTGATTTATGTGGATAACAGGATTCTGGATACGTTTTGAAGGTACAGGAGCAGGATTTGCTGATAGCCTTGATGTGAAGAGAAAAGAGTAAGGATGATTCCAAAGGTTTAGCTTGAAAAACTTGAGAAATGGACCTACCACCCACCAAAACGGGCAGGCTGCAGGGAGAGCAGGTTTGTAGAGAAAAATAAAAAATTCAGTTTTAATCCTGTTAAAATTGAGGTATCTTTTACGTATTCAAGTTCAGAAGTCAAAAAAACAGTTGACACGTGCTTGAGAAGTTTCAGAGCACCACCCCAGCTGGAAATCTACATTTTGGGAGTCTTATGCAGGTACATGGTATTTTATTAAAGTCTTATAACTGTGACAAGAGTCCTACAGGAACTGAGCCCTGAAGCATTCCAAATTAATAGGTTGGTGAGAAAAAACCAATGCAAAATTTAAAAAATGACTGAAAAAGTGAAACCAGTGGTCTAGTAGCATAGGAGGAAAAGCAGCAGCATGTGGTGTCCTAGAAATCAAGTGACATGTCAAAAAAGGGAATGACCAATTATATCAATGCTGCCAAGAGGTAAAGATGAGAAATGACTGTTGGATTTAGCACTTGGAATATCTTCTTTAGAAAAAGTCCTAGTGACTGTAGCCCACCTCACCCCAGAACACAATTATGGATCGAATTGGAGGTTATCATTCAATTTGCATATGAACTGAATGTTTTTCTAAAGAATTATCCAAAAGGAAGGATTTACTCCAATTTAATATTTGGGACTCAAATCAGTTGATCTGTTAAGAAATATCCTTAAGAAAATGATAAACTATAAATTATAACAGTAATTTGTTAATATTCAATTTCTATCCCTTAACAAAACAAAACCTCTAGGCAAATAGGAAATAAAATACAGATTTTGTCCTAATGAGGAATTATGGCAAACCAAAAGCCAATATCGCACTGTTTTTCCTAGTAAAATAAACAACACAAGTTTGCACATTACCACCATTACTATTTGATAATGTTCCAAAATCATTTTATAATGTTCTAGAATGTTAACATTAGTGCAGCATGCCATAAAACCAAAATGAAAGGTGTAATTATTAGAAAGAGGTAGAAATAAGTGTCGTCATCTGGCAACTGATTATATAACTAGGAAACCCAAGAGAATAAACTGCTCTTAGAGTAAAAGCCAGCTATAAAATAAATATACAAAAATCAAGGACTGTCTTATACTAACAGTAGCCAATTTGAGGAACCCATCACAACAGCAACAAAAACATATATGGAGAAGAAGAAGAAGAAGAAGAAGAAAAAAGAAAGAAGCAGAAAAAAGAAAGAAGAAGAAAAAAAAAGAAAAAAGAATCCTAACAAGATATATTAGGATGTAAATGAAACAAAACAAAACAAACCTCTTCTAGGAGAGCCAAGAGGTCTGGATAACTTTTCATGTTCCTTAAGACAGTGACTACATGTAGATGACAGTCTTTGCCAAAGAACAAGAATGCACATAACTCTAGTGGACAACTTCAACAAAATCAGGATAGGGGAAAGCAGATAGACAAGTAGCAACTTAGTCCACCTAAAAGAGTGAAAGGCTACACCTTAAGTGAGGAAGATTGAGAAGTACTCCAGTTCACTCACAAACTGGAGAAAGAATGGCAGGCTAAAATAAGGTAAGTAAGGCTGTTTACGAAGCCCTGCATCCCAGGATGCCCTTCCAACTTAACTTGCTGCAAAGGTCTGGCCTACAGCCCCAGAGCTCAGCAAGACTGGAGACTGATTCATAAGAGAGTAGATAAAACAGTTAAGTCTCTGGGCTGTGAGAGCACAGGAACCTTCCCCAGAGAGACTCTATACAAAGAGGATGCTGAGACTCCTGCCAGATGCCTCCGGGAACACTGGCATCTAGATCCTTTCCACAGCTCAGGATGCTGGAAGACTACACACTCTGACCAGCCCAAGAGGAAAGACTCTACAAAAGGCCCCAGTGAACAACTCGGAAGAAACTGTGAACAGCCAAAAGGCTGCCACTGGGGAGGGGAGACTCAGGGGAATGGGGGAGTGGTAGGGGAAAGAGGAGCAAGGGGACCATTTATTTTACAATAAACCTTTTAGTCCTGTTCAACTTAAACTATGTGCATGTATTAGTTTAAAGATAGTAAGATAATCTTTACCTGAAAAGACAGACGAATATAATTCTGATTTTCTAAGGAGTATCGTGACCTGCTCTACCAGATATTTCTACATAGTCTAAATCTACAATTTAAAAGACTTGGCATTAAGTTTAGAGATCAACACACAGATGAGTAAGACCTAAAAACAGAAGCAAACCCACAGCTAGTCAAGATCTTAACATATAATAAAGGAAAGACCACAACCAAAGAGGAAAGGATGGACTATTTAACAAATGGTATTGGTAGATCTGACTAGCTGGTGAGGATGGTATAAGACAATTCATATCCATAAATTAATACAAAATTTAATGTAAAAATCTAATATATTTCCAAAACTTGTTACATTTACCTCTATACTTTTCAAACAAATGTTTACAAGGAAAACTCATAAAGAATAAGATAGAACTCGACTGCATAAAGCTATTTTGCTGTTTGGAAAACACCGTAAGCTAAAAGACAAATAATGAGCTGTGGGGGAAAAAAATCACTGCAAATATGATAAAGGCATAATACTCTTTATATGAAAGAGATATTTAAAATCATTTCTTAAAAATCATCAATTAAGAGAAAAGGGGGCAAAGTACCAGAACAAACACCTTTCAAAAGGTAAAACAAGAAGCAAATCACTAATTTCACTAGTTACCAAAGAATATAAGTTATAATAAGATTACATTTTTATAGAAAATTAGGAAAGATTAAACACGAATGCTGACAGAGTGGGGAAACCATTAGGTGCCTAAGGGAATCAATGTGTCTCAGCATACACAGTCTGGCAATGGGCCTCAAGAGTCCTAAAGAGTTCACCTCTGCCCCAGAATTCTGCTATAAATCTAGCCCAAGCAAGTCTAAGATACCAAGACTTTTAGACATAGGCATTTATCCCAGCTCCGCTTGTGAGTCTGCTCCTACTCTGTGAGCCTACTACCTCCTCTGCCAGATTCTGTTGAAGGCCTTCATCTATTTGGTTCATTCTCTCTCTCCAAAACTCTATGTTGCAGGAACCCTTATTACTGATTCCACAGATAAAGCAAATGCAATCAAAGAATTGGGTAATGAATAAAGGCCACTTACATCTGAAGTGGCCAAGGTAGGATTTGCAACCAGCATTTAATACTAACTTTTCAACCACTAAAAAATGGAAATATGTCAGACAACAGAAAACTACTTAAACTTTGACATACCCATCATTAAAAATCCTACGTTCAAAGATTTGAAGGCATGGAAAATGTGTATGGTATATTAAGTAAAAGGGCAGTATGTGAAACTGCAGATGAAATTAAAATTGCCAATTTTAAAATATTCAGACAAAATACCAAGGGACAAGTGGAAGCGTACCATCTCATGAACAGTTGTTTATTTCTGATAATGTGATTGTGATTTTAATTTTAATTTTGGGGGGTAATTCCCTAAATGTCCACAACAGGGACAATTTCTTATTTTAAAATGTTTAGAAGCCATAGAAATAACAGATCCACTCAAATGTAGGGGCTTTGAAGGCCTCTATTTTGAAACGTGATGAAAAAGGGAAAGATTAGGTGAGAAGTTACTATCTTAGTGGCAGAGCATTACTGCTGAACTACAAGGTACGTCAAATGAGAGGGATTTCCATCATTATTTTCTCAGAGTAAAATGGGAAAAAAAAAATCCTTTCAGAATTTGCTTGACAGTCCAGTTAATGGATATTTAATTAGCACATAAGACAGGAGATAGTTGCAAGAGAAAACCCGTTCAACTCCCAATGCATGCTCAAAATCACTGGCCTACTAAAAAACATTTTGGAATTGATGGATTGAATGATTTACATAGTAAAGTTTTAAAGGTTTCAAAAAGCAAAAAGCCTAAGACATGTAAATGACATATTTCTCTACTACTTTGTTCAGAACTACTTTGTTCAATTTGCAAAGCAAACTGGAATTAGATGCCTAGAGAATACCCGTTTTGAGCATAACAGTAAAAATTTTCAAAAATTATCTTTGGATGTGTGTATGTTGGGGAAGGGAAGGAGTGGGTGAATTTGTAGACAAACTATGTCCTTTGTTAAAGTATAATACTACAAGTAGTTTAACTTTTTGTAAAGAAATCAAGGCAAAGCCCTTTCTAGGAACAAAAGTTAAAGGCTGATAATGATTTTTTCTTTTTTGGGGGGAGGAGCCACAAATTACCAGAAGATTTTTGCATGGCTGTAAGATTATATTTCACTTTTAAAATTTCTGAAATATAAGAGGTCTTAGGACTTTGGAGAAATGATATATACAATTCTTAGGCTTCTGTGTCCCCAAAGGAAAACTGCTTAAAAAAAACATCGTTTCCACCACATTTTGGAACTTTGTTAAACAAGTTCTCAGTGCAAAGACTGGGAAGAATGAATATTCCTCATAGCTGCGAGCAGTATCACCCCATACAACATTAATAATTCTGTAATTAGTTAGAAAAACTGGAACTGTATGAGCTCACCCTTACCTGAGCTGAGGCCAAGAACTGAAAAGGGTGATTCAAATTCTTCGGAAAAGGAAGAGTCCTATTCTGAAATCCAAAGGTAGGAGGACCCGCCCACCTCCCCTGGAGGACTCGTTGCTATAGGAACCCGCAGTAACCCCTCAGAGCCAGCACAGTCTGGGGGAGGGAGATTCTCCCAGAGGTTGGGGGATGGTTAAAAGAAGGGAAGGCGGAGAGGGTAAAGAAAGGGGGGTTGAGAGGTTAAAAGACAATGAAACTCCTTGGCTGTGGCAGGGGTCAGAGGAGGAGGGCTGAGTAACCCCAAAGGAAACTCAGAACATCAATGAAAACAATGACCTGGACGCTAGAGTCACATTATAGTTAAGTTTGAACCATTAGACACTTACCTCCCTCCCGGGTGGGAAACAAACTACCCTTTGTTGTTCCTGTCTATGGAAAATGAAGCTAGACTTTTATCTCAATTACAAACTGAATGTTACTTCGTAAAATTGAAATGTTGACTTTCTTTTATTAAATCAGCGGTTCCCAAACTCTGCTGCAAATTGGAAACGCCTAGGAAATCTTTAAAATATACATTGTTTTAATTGGTCTGGGGTGTTATTTAAGCTTAGAGTTTTAAAACTCTCCAGTGGTTCTCTTCTGCGGCCAATTTTGGGTACTACTGTAGTCCGTGATTTGGCGAAGTGGTAGAGTGTTTAAAAACAGAAAAAGAAAAGGCACAATTATCTCCCTTTGTCTTTTTAAGGCTAATAGAATTAGCTGGCTTTCTCCAAGTACACACAGGACAACAGGTTTCCTGACAAATAGGAATCCCCAGCATGCTCTAACAGTACTTTCTTTGAGATAAAAAGACTAGGCAGTATAAACCTTTTTCTTCCCAAGATAGCAAACATCCTTCCTACCCAAACACCAAACTTAATACACCTATTTTAAGAGCGAATGCGCCACGAATGCCTCTCAGAACTTAGAAGGACGAGCTCCAAGACCAGAGAGAAATAGAACCCCGGTAGACCCACCATCATTCGACGGGGTTGTGAAGCGACCAGGACTGGGAAAGGCCGGGGTGTGGGTTCCTGGAGCCCCCAATGCGGGCCCCGTGGGCAGCGCCTCAATAAAGTTACTCAGGGAAGTTTGCTCGCGTTTTCAACCATGCGCCTCCCTGGCCCAGGGGCGCGGCCCCCGCCACCTGCTCGGCGCCAACGCTCACCGGCCGCGCCCCCTCCCTGGACCTCAGCCACCTTCGCTAGTCGCGCACTCTGCGGGCGGCCGTGTGACCGGCTGGAGCCCGGGTGGGCTCGCTTCGCCCCTCCCCGGCACCCCCTGGCTGCAGCTGGCCCTGCCCCTCGGGCCACGGCGCCAGGACCCCCGCGCGCTGGCCCGGCACCGTCCCGCCTAGAACCCCTCGGGAAGCCCGCCCGTGCAGCCAGCGTCTCTCCCGCCAAGGCGGGGAATCCGGGCGCCCCCATATTTCCCGGCCCGGCGCCTGCCCGCCGCCCCGTCCTGGCCCAGCAGCGCTCGGCACCTTCGGCCCGGGGTCGGGAGCGCGCCCCTGGCCGGGCGGTCCGGTGCTGCGCACGCGCGGAGGCGCCCGCCAGCTCGCCCACGGCGCCCTCACTCACCGTCCGCGCTCTTCGTCACCTCCGGCGTAGCCGCCGCCTGCGTTGCTCGCCGCTGGACGCCCCGGCCCGGTGCCCACTCCTCAGGCCCCGGCCGGGGGACTCGGGGATCCGGCGCCCGGCGGGCTTCGCGGGCACCCGCACGCAGGGCACGCTTCGCGGGACAGGGAGCGCGCGCCCGGGCGCCGGGAGGGGGCGGGGCCAAGCAGGCCGCGCGCCCGGAGGCAGCCTTGGATAAGGGGCATGCGCACTGCCTGTCTCTTCCTAGGGTCCGGTTGCGGAGAGGGCGGTGACCCTGGACCAGTGAATGGGAACAAAGTGGAAGAGGGCTAGGATTCCTCCTCCCTGAGAGGCAAGTTCACCCTTGTCCCACAAACTGCAGGGTTTTTTTCTCTGGTTTCTTCAACTAATGTGTTCAACATTTATTGAGCACCTACTTTGGCAGAGCTTTTGTTCAGGATACAGGGAGTTTTCCAATAATGGGGAACCATTGGGTTGAGATTCCTTTCCCTGCACTGATGCGTCCTTTCCTTTGAACAGATAAGGGGAGTGCAGTACACTCTTAAGCGGTTTGGGGAAGGAGAGTTGCTGCTGGATTGGGGTGATGCCGGAAACTTCATTGAGAAACCTGGAAGAGTAAGAACTGGCGTCAGAAGTTCACCGGGAGAGAAAGGTGAACACAAAGGAATAAGTTGCCAAAAAAAAAAAAAAAAAAAAATACACACACGAACCCTACTGGGACAAGTTTAACATGAGTGTATTGTTCATAGTGAAGGACAAAAACGGTGGCTGAAAAGGTAGTTGAAGCTCATCTGGAAATTATTTTTAATGCTTAACCTCAAAATTTTACCTTTTTTCAGTGGGTAATTGAAAAATGTTAAAGATGGGGGGAGATGGGAGGTAAGGTCTGATTAAATGCAAAATTTAGAAATATAAAGACTAGAGACATACAATGTATATATCCTGGTAAGAAGTGGTAGGGTCCTAAATTCCATTGTTGGCACCAGGAATCGAAAGCATGGAATAGTTTTCAAAGATTGTGAAGGACAGGAGAATTCCTTAGCTTTTGTCACTGCCTTTTGGGGTGTACAGAGCTGTTTATGATAACAGATACCAACTTCATTAGATTAGGTCATCTTTGGCAAGTATTTATTAGTGGATAAATTAGACCTCCGAAATATATAGCTACAGTCACTAAATGTTTCATCTAACTAGAATCAGGCCCTGGTAGAACTCACTTCTCAATTGAAAAACTTAAATTTGAGAGACTGTATGTGTGTGTGGGGGGGGGTATGTATAGACACATGGGCTTTGGGAAACAAACCCTTTTATAAAGCCCAAATGTTCCATCACAAACTGTCCAATGTTGTGCAAATGACTAATATCTCTGAGTCTTACTGTGCTCATCTGTAAAATGGAATCATGATGGTTAATTTTAATGTGTCAATTTGGCTATGCCATAGCACTAAGATATTTCATCAAACATATTCTAGATATTTCCATGAAGGTATTTTCTCAAGGTAAGATTAACTTTTAAATCAGTGGACTTTGATTGAAGCAGATTGCCCTCCATAATGTGGGTAGGCCTCATACAATCAGTTGAAGGCCCTAATAGAAAAATACTGATATCCCCCGAGTAAGAAGAAATTCTGCCAGCAGACTGCAATTCTTCCTTTGTGTCTCCAGCGAGCTGGCCTACCCTCCAGATTTTGGACTTGCCAGCCTCCACAATAATGTGAGTCAATTCCTTAAATAAGTCTCTCTCTTTCTCTCTTTTGCTAGGTAGGTAGGTAGATAGACAGATATTGGTTCTGTTTTCTGGAGGACCCTGACTAATATACCTTGCAAGTTTATGAAAATAACATAAGTTAATTACCATCTGAATCCAAAAAATGGAGATTCTAATCTTTAACTTGTGAGGTTATGAAAAATTAAAGTAGGTAAACAGGCAGCATGTATTAGGTTCTGAATAAGTGGTAACCACTATTACTTGTGAATAAATAGCAGAGGCAAAGCAAAAGAGGAGAAAAGGTGGATATTGGCACTGGAAAGCATTTTCTCAGTTCACTGGGTAATAATATTAAATTTAATAAACAAATTTAAGAGGTAACAAAATTCTGGTCTTCCTAACTCAGACATGCTAAAAGGTGATACATATGAACATTTTAATTGTTTGCAAATAAATGCCAAATGACCTATTGAGTAAAAATAGACTTTAGGTGTATATTTTTACTTTATTTGGGAGAGGGAGAGTGCCTGCACATCTGCATGCACATGCGCACACACATGTGCAAGTATGGAGGGGAGGGGAACAGAAGAGAAAATCTTGGGCGCCTGGGTGGCTCAGTTGGTTGAGCGACTGCCTTCGGCTCAGGTCATGATCCTGGAGTCCCGGGATCGAGTCCCACATCGGGCTCCCTGCTAGGCAGGGAGTCTGCTTCTCCCTCTGACCCTCTTCCCTCTCGTGCTCTCTCTCTCATTCTCTCTCTCTCAAAAAATAAAATCTTTAAACAAAATTAAAAAAAATAAAAGAAAAAAAAAAAGAAAAGAGAAAATCTTAAGCAGGCTCCATGCCCAGCTCAGAGCCCAACCCAGGCTCAATCTCAGGACCCTGGGATAATGACCTGAGCCGAAATCAAGAGTCAGATGTTTCACTGACTGAGCCACACAGGTACCCCTTAGCTGTACTTCTAAAACACCAAACATTCAAAGCAGAGATATGAATTCACATCTGAACATTTTATTCCAACTAAAGAATCAGTTCAATTCTCTCTACTTGCTACTTGGAAGGAGAAACTTAAGAAGAGGTTACTTTTGAAATAATTCCCAGCCTCAGAGTAGGTACATGATACAGAATTCAGTGTGTTTATTGAATTCCTTCTGGGGCGGGCACATAGCTATTGGGAGCATGCAAAATGGATAAAATATTCCATTAAATTTACAAATATTGCCACTTATTATGTACTAGGCAATATCCCTACCCTTAGGGAATTTATCAAAGAGCCTAGAAAAAAAAGAATAATCATAACTATAATTTAAGGTAGGGTGTGGCAAGTTCCTTTGGGGAGATGTGAATGATTGGGCCAGTTACATTTCGTTCAGGAACTTGATGCTGGGGGCTCACTCTCCTAAACCTGTCTGCATTGTGGCCCCCAGCTTTGCAGTTTGGTATGGTGTGAACCAAAGGGGTAGAGCAGCAAGCATCTTTTAAAACTGTTTTGAGCAAAGTTGATAAATATTAAATAAAATAACATTCCATTGACTCACTTCTGAGCTTATAGGATGAAGTCAGAGATGGCAGGGTAGGAGAGACATTTACTATTCATTCAGATGTAAAAGCTCCTGTTTTCTCTTTATTGTCATGGCTGTTGTTTTGTGTAAAGGAGAATGTAACTTTAGAGTTAAAAAAAAAAAACAGATAAATTTTCCCTGATCTAATGGAGATTTATGAGGAAAATACATAAAAACTAAAATGAAAATAACAAAAGGTGGGGGTTTGGGTTTATAAAAAGACAAGGAATGATTGAGTTGGAAACCATTAACAGGTGGACAAAGATGACCATTATGTTTGTCCTGTAATCAGTGCTGTCATAATGTGACCTCCTTTTTCCTTTTGGCTGAGAACAAAATATTCCACCATGGATGACGGTGAACCAACTCCAGGATTTACAGAAGCAAGTGATTTGGGGGAAATACCTAGCATTTTAGTAACTGTTAAATACTCAGGATATTTTATTTTGAGAATTTGTGAATATATTCATTTCAGAAGCTTTGCCATGGTGAATGGGAAATAAATTAATCTGGGATTAAAGAAAACCCTATACTAGAAAAGGAAGAGTTTTAATAAAAATAAAAAGGAATGGCCTCCAGCCATGGATGTTAATTATCATCTGATGAATAATAATGATGATAATAGGAGATGTGAAATAAGTTAAAATACATCCTGGGCCAGATTTTTTTTTTTAAATTACAAACCCTGGAATGTTGCCTTGAAAATTTAACCAGTGTGCTAGCATTAAATCGTTTAAAATTAGACTTAAAACACAATTAGCTCTACACTATTCATATGTAGCGCTCTCCATGATTTTTTTTAGTAATGCTATTCAAATGAGTTCAGTTTGCTCAGTATCAAAAGTAGAATGTTGATCACCCAGTAGAGAGAATGGCAGTATAAATGTTTCTTCCTGTAAGTATATTTGATCATGAAAAATCAAAATTTAATAACATGATACAATATTGGTTATTCTTTGCAGGCTTTACCTCCTTCTAATATTTTCTTCCACTGACAAAATGTGATTGACACAACTTTCCAATTAGCTGACTTTTACACATTTTAATTATACCTTTATTTTTGAATATTAAACTATATCAGAATGACATTTAAAATATTAAAATTGAGTATAATCATAAAAATTAAATGCATATAAATTGTTTTGTATAATCAGTGGTAAAAACAGTGCAACAAATCCAGTATTGGGTTACAGAGGGTTTTTTCCTTTAAAAACGAACCTCCTGCAGAGCATTATATCCAGTTTTGTAGAATGTAAACGCATACATTAAGCAAGGTATTGTAAAGTCATGTGAATATTAAAATAATTATTTCTATACCTTATTTTCTATGTTAGTGGGACAGCCTAGGTCTCAGTGGCACTGCTGTATATGTTCTCTGGATTTTTTACTTTGTGTTTATTTAGCAAATGTCCTAAAAGAGAAGTCACCTCTGACAATGGGATCATAAAACCTTTCTATGATGCCTACATTTATTTGATATGTTTAACTCTTGTGTCCCATATCCTATTGCAAGTATAAGAGCTAACCTACATTCATGACAAATATTTCCCATCTTGTTTTCTTTTTTGGCAATTATTGACCATCTGTACCTAATGTATTGGGTATGGCTAATATTTCTCAGTGGCAAAACACTCTAAGACTTAGTGGCTTTAAAACAACAACCATTGTTTCTTCCATCAAGTCTACGGATCTGCTATGCCGTTCTGTGTCTGGGCCAGGCTTGGCTTATATTGTCTGAGCTCTCTCAAGCATCCACGTTTAGCTGATGGGGTGCCTGAAGGCTGCTTGGTCTAGGATGGTCTCAACTAGAACAACTCAGCTCTGCTTTTTGTGGTCCCTTATCTTAGCTAGCAGGCTAGTGCAGGTTTGTTCTCAGAGCAGTGGTGGCCCTGCAGAGATGGTATAAAAATACACAAACAGATTTTCAAGCCCCTAATTGTATCAAGTTGACACTGTGTTACTGGCCAGAGCAAGCCACATGGGCAAGCCCAGAGTCAGGGCAGGAGGGCATTCCCAAAAGGTGTGGATGCAGACATTCGGGCATTCAATCTGCCATGTTTAGTGTTTTATTTGATTAGTCCTATCATGTTCTATTCTGTTCATTTCCAGTTGTTCTTACTCTGCAATGATTTTTTTAATTTATCTTAGCTGCAGGGTTGAATATTTCTATCTGTTGTAATCTTTAAGTTTTATTAGTATCTGTTGTTTACAACTTCTTTGTGGTTTAGTCATTTTTACACTTTTAAAGCCTCTTTTTAAATTTGATTGTATGGATAAATGAAAATAAATACGATTTTTGATCAACTAAATAATCAGTAAACAGATACAATGTGTTTAAAAGACTTTATACATTATCTTGAGTTCAAAAGTATTAAATGCTGCATATTTTGTCAGAATTCTAAACCAGATTTTGGAAAGATTAAATAAATGTTCATATGCATATAATATTGATGAATACTTCCTGCTTGTCCAATGTCCACTTAACATTTGTAGTTCACATGTGCATTTTTCACTGCATTTCTTTACAATGGATGGCTCAATTTATCATGTAAAACCATTCCCCAGTTCATCATATAAAACCATTTCTGGTTGAATTTTGAGGAAAATATGCTGAAGGGTTATATATGGAGAGATTCATAAACCCAGACATTAAATAAAAGCCATCATATTTCATTAGTTGGGTATGTGACTAAGCTATGTTTTAAGAACTAAGAACAAGTACATTTCCATCTCTGGGTTTGCTTATTTGGTGGAGATTCAGAGTCCTATGGAAACCTTTTTTCTTTTTCCCTGTAAACAGGCATTATAAATTGTTTGTTACTAGATTATAACCTTATAAGAGTAAATTACAGTTCACAGAGCTTTGAATTACCATGCAACATTTTGTGCCTACATGAATAAATGACGTAAAATAGACTAAGAAAACACCCCATACTTACGTTACACTGTTTGCCCTTTTAAAAACGGTTATTACTGTGTAACTCCTCATAAAGCTGGAGAACATATTCTTTCTGGTAAAGTAACTTGGACCAGGGGGAGCCCTATAGATTCTAATTCTCCCAAGGTTAGCTTTGTGGATTTGGAATATTCTGGAACCTAATATGACCCTAGACGCCCCTCCCCCCCGCTCTGATTTTTCTTAGAACCAGACCTCCAAACAGGATTCAAGTGCAAGTAGTTTATTTGGAGGTGATCCAAGGAAACACTGGTGGTGAAGTGGGAAAGTAAAACAATAAAGGGGAAGCAGCCAAGTTACAGGCTGGAGTTCAATCATGCAAGGAAAACTCTGGGAGCCAGCACAGAACACATGCCTCAGGGATATTCCAGTCAAGGGCCCAGGGAACTGGGATCATTATCCACTAACTACCATTCATCAAGGGACAAGAGAGATGGAATCATTACCCACCCATCTAGTCTATCAGAGATGAAGGGCTGCTCCAAGGGAAACTATTCCCTGCACTTTGATTTAGCCCTTGCTCATAAACTGAAGGTGTTTCTGTGGCCACAAAAAAAGTCAAAAGAATATCAGTTGCTGGCAATTGTAAGCCAGGCATCTTGCACCAGTAGGTGTAAGGAAATAAGAGCAGTATAGCACCAGGTACAGAGGGACGCAAAGTGGCATCATTGCAGTCCCTTCCCAGGCAGACCTTAGTATTATCTTCATCTCTTTTAATGCCTCTTTTCCCGTGTTTTCTATTTTCTTGTCCTCTCTGATGCTCTCAGAATTCAATACTCTCAATAAAGGTATGCTCTAAAGATACACCTACTAGGGGAGCCTGGGTGGCTCAGTTGGTTGAGCATCTGACTCTTGGTTTCGGCTCAGGTCATGATCTCAAGGTCGTGAGCCACCGGGACTCAGCAGGGAGTCTGCTGGAGAATCTCTCCCTCTTCCTCTTAAGTAAATAAATTAAAAAAAAAAAAATCTACATACCAGACAGTAACCCACTATGCCCACAGGACAACTTGGGCTTGCCAAACCACCAGGCTACTTATACACCCTTGGTGCAGGCCACTTTACATCCGGATTGTTTCTAGAAAGTTTGGAAGAACTTGTACAAAGATGTAGGCATCTTGGAGAAGACCTAAAGACTAAAGTGTTAGCAGCTATCCATCAGAAGCACACTGGAGGAAAATTTACCCCCCCCTTCCCTCCTTGGAGATATTTGGCAGTGGCTGGAGACGTTTTTGTTTGTCACCAATGTGGGGGAGGGAGGGAACTGTTGGCATCAAGTGGTTAGAGGTCAGGGATGCTGCTGAACATCTTACAACATACAGAAAAATACCCTTCCACCCCACAAAGAATTAGCCATCCTAAAAATTAAGTTGTGACCCTGTTCAGACACTCTGATCTAGAGAAATATCAGTGGGGGTAAGGAAGCTATATAGATCATGCCTTCCAATTGCCTCTTCTAATCTTTACTCCCAAGTTTTACTCTGACAAAGTTTCCAGTGATTTCTAAAGGTGTTGCTAAACATGTTGGGAGGCACAGAAAGGAAGCTCATTTTGTTTTGTGAAACTTTACTAAATTGAATAAGGGAGTAGCAATCTGACCTTTTAAAATGTTTCCAGATGCTGAGTGCAGGATTGAAATGCTAAATCCAGAGAACCAACTATTACTGATTAGTAGTGCTATGGCAAAAAGGGCAGTTTTCTTTTGACAAACCAAGTCATGAAGGACGGAAAGATACACTCAGTGATTAATTTCTGGAAATGTGGTTGAACGAATCAAATTATGTGTCATTTGATGTCATTAAATTTGAGTTCCTGATTTATATGTGGACCTTTCCCTTTTCAAACGTTCTCAAGTGTGTGAAATTGAATGTGCCATTTACAAGCTATCATGTAATTTTCTGTTTTCTGAAACAAAAGCAACAATCTTGGTACATTAAAGACCATTATATAATTGACAAACCTGCTTTTTAAAACTTGATCCAAAACACTTAAAATTACTATCATTTGTCAAAGGGAGTTATTCTTTAACAGTGTAAAATCATTTAAAAATTAGAATTAAAACCCCCTTTTGCTTTGTTCCAATAAGAATATCTTCCATGTGTGCACATTTTCACAGTTTACAAAGTTTCTTTTCATGCCTGCTAACTCACTTGATTTTCAAATCAACCTTATGAACAGAACAGATACCATTTTCCCCATTTATAAATGAGGAAGCTAAAACTCAGAGATGGTAATTTACTGATTCAGCTATGGAGACAGAGTATCCACTATTTGTAAAAAAAAAAAAAAAAAACAAAACCACTAAATTTTTATCACATCATATTACTTTGACTTGATGTTTAATATCAAGATTTAAAATTTTTTTATCAAACTAATACATGTAAAAAAGCATACAAATCATTAGTATGAAACTCAGTGAATTTTCCCAACTTAAAAATATCCATGTAACCATCACTCAAACCCTCATCCCAAAAGCCTACTTCATACATCTTATGAACACTACTGCCCATTTCCCCTAGGGTAACACTGTCTTTTGTTCTGACAACATTCATTTATTTTGCCTGTTTTGAACTTTATATAAACAGAATCATATGGTGTGTATCTTTAGTGTCTCTTTTTGCTCAATATCAAGTTTTTGAGCTCCATCCAGATTATGAAGTATGGTTGTAGGTTGTTCATCCTCATCATTGTATTATATCCTGTGTGTGAATATTTCAAAGTTTAATCATTCATATGATCATTGTTGGTCATTTGGTCATTTCTGTTTTTTTTCCTATTAAAGTAGTGGTGCTATGAATTTCTTACACATGTCTTTTGATGAACATAGGTACATGTTTCTTTTGAACTTACACCTATATGTAGGATTGCTGGGTCAGAGGATTTGCATATACATATACTCAGCTCTAGGACATATCACCCAACAGTGGTTGTGCAAATTTATACTTCCACCAGCATCATTTGAGAGTTCTTGTTATTTCTTAATCTTGCCAAAACATCACATTATCTGTCTTTTTCATGATAGTCATTCTTTTAGGTGCTGGTTCATATCATGGAGATACTAATAATTGGAACTAAACCTCTTGGTATCACTAGCCTGTAGGTTAAACACTGATTTTAACACTGAAATTTGTTTTGTTGTCCCTTGTCTCCAACTACATAAATGCGGGGCCTTAATACCCTCTTCAAAGCCATGTAATTATTTCCAATTGTCCATTTAGCTCAGAGGGACTTTCTTCTAGATTTTTGTCTCTGACCATTCATTAGTGTTTGGTGCCCACGAGGTGTGTGGCAGGTGGTTTAATCAGTACCATGGACGCCAAGCCCTTTAAGTAAGTACTGTGTCTCTACCAAGAGGGATTTTGCCCAGTACTTCAGATGCTACCAAAATCCAGGGCAACTGAAGAGCATATGGTATGTTGCATTCTGTTTTCCCTACACGAGAATCCTATTCTGTGTTCCACTGTAAAAGTCTTTGTTATCTGGGCTTCAAAGCGTTGTCTCTGCCTCTCCTTCTATCCCTTTGCCTTGATCCAACTGGCCAAACCCCATCCAAATCCCATATTCCTGCTTGTGTCTCATGACCTTCCTCTCTCTCTGTCTGGGTTTATTATACTTGATTGCCAGAGAGAGCTTGGAAAAAACATCCCCCACTGACCTCTAGTGACCCCTTCATCCCTCCCATTTCTGACCCAGAAGCTTTATATAGTTTCTATCTAACATACCCCTGCCTCCCATGAGTGGGTGCCCTCATGAAACAGTTCACCAGTCACAACTGGTCTTCAAATCATAGTTTAGTTTAGCTTGGGATAATATGCTATAAAAGTATTTTCTCTTGGGGCACCTGGGTGGCATGGTTGGTTAAATGCCCTACTCTTGGTTTCAACTCAGGTCGTGATCTCAGGGCCGTGAGATTGAGCCCCACATTGGGCTCCACACTCAGTGCAGAGTTGGCTTGAGATTCTCTCTCCCCTCCTGCTCGTGTTCTTTCTCTCTCTCTAAAATAAATAAATCTTACAAAAATACTTTTCTAGTTAAAAAATAATTTTTTTCTCCTAAGAAGAATACTTTGGAAGTCAGAAAATCATGAGCCATTCATGACATAAAGAAGTATCTCTAAATTCTCACCGATAAGTTACAGAACTACTCAGGGTGGATAACACCTAGGAAATGAAGAGAATTCTAGACTCTTTAAGTTGGATATGTTCAACCTTCAATACCTAAGCCCCTAATGTCTTACAGGGTTGCCAATATCTGTAAAGAGTGACTACAATAACAATATTTTTTGTATTATCTAATGCTAGTTTTTATCTTATTAACTGGGTGAATTATCACAATAATGCTTTATACAAAACCACTTCCAAATCCAGTGGCTTAAAACAATAAGCATACAGTTAATTCATGAGTCTGAGGGTTGTAAATTGGTGTGGGCTGAACTGGGCAGTTTAGCCTTGACTGGGTTCACTCATGTGCCTAAATTGTTAGCTGAATATGTAGCCATGTTTTAGATGACTGAAGCGACTGTTCTTTGCTCCAGGTGTTTTTCCTCCTTCCTCTGGGACCAACAGGCTAGCCTGGGCAGGTGCTTTCCATGGAGCAGAGAGCAAGAGCAGAAAAGCCCAATTGTGCATGGACTTTTTAAGCCCAAGTTATGCTTGCTGACATCCCATTGGCCAAAGCAAGTCACGTGGCTAGAGCCAGAGTCCATGTGGAAGGTACTGCAAAGTTTGGTAGCTGAACACCTGGGTACAGGAAGGAACTGAGCTATGTTTGCAGTCTGTCACACAAAGTATACTATAACAAGTCAATCTTTCCAAGCCTCAGTTCTGTTGTCAGTTGGAGATGATCATAATCCAGAACCCAACCCTCCTCTCAAATATTTCTAATGATTTAAGATGTGATAAATAGCTTGCAAACACCTGAGTGCTTCATAAACTATTCAGTGATATATACGTGTGAAATACCATAATTATTGTGTACATTATTCTCTTTATTATATTTACATAGTGGCCCTAATAATTGTCATATGTTGGCCCTAAGCAGAATTCTGAAGTGGGTTAACTTGGCTTTCGGTGCCTCTGGCCCTGACAAATGAAGTGGCCTCATTTTTGTTAAGTCTCCCAGGGGCTTCCATTACAATAGTCTACTCATTTTTAGGAAGCACCCAATGAATGGATAAATATATGAATGAACGAATGAAGTTTTCAAGGAAATGACTAGTCAGCCTTGTCTGTTCTTCCATTCAGTCAAAATGAATTGAATGCCTTCCCTGTGCACACCTCCCTTAACTTGTCAGTAACAAGTGCCAGGGGTGCAAAGAATAGACACAGCTGTCTCCCTTGGAGGAATTCACAGTCTAGGAGTGAGAAACACTTCCAAACAAGTTTTATTACAATGTGAGGAATACTCTATTGGAGGTATGCGCCACGAAGTGAAGTCCTTTTAGAGAAGTGAGGGTCGGTTTCAGAGAACGCTCTTTGGAGCTGAGAGGAATGAGTGGGAGTTACCCAGGCCCACAGGCAGAAGTACACATTCCAGGCCAAAGATACAGCTTATGTAAGGAAAGGGTCTGAAGAGATAGCATGTTTGGACATTGTCCAGTAATACTGGACTTTATAATCGGATCATAGGTGGAATGGGAAATGAAGCTAGACAGGTAGGCAGGTGTTAGAGCATTCCTAGAGGACCTTTTATATTATCCCAAGGATTATCATTTTGTAGGGAGGGGAGGGCACTGAAGAATTTAAAGGAGAGTAGTATGTTCAGAATTTAATAATTAGAAAGACCACAGTGGCAGGGAGGACTATCGGGGTCCAAGTGAGAGACCATTTCCTGATCCTGGGCCATAGAGGGAAGGATAAAGAGAGAAGAATCGTTATGACAGAAGGTCACTAATGCTAATGGGATCTTGTGATTGACTTGATGGATGAAAGGGGTATACCCACCCACAGTAGGAGCATGAAGAGTATTCAGTCAGGCTCTGTGTGAGTCAGTCAGTAGATTGACATTTACTGAGCACGCACTTTGGACAGATGAAGGAACTAGTCACTGTGGTACATCTATAAAGATGAGGAAGATACAGACATCTGACAGTTAGTGAACAAGTAGCTGTAGTAAGTCACAGAATTAAAAAAAAAAAAGCTTTTATCAAGGATCAATGTACTGTGATACCCTCAAGATAAGGATGAATGACCCTGATTAGTCAGCTTTTCTTTTAAGGAGCTGGTAAGTATCATTCTAAGCTTGAATTGTTCATGTCTCTATTCTTTGCCATAATAGATTCTATTCCTTTAATGGAAAACCAGCTAAAGGCCTTTCATTCTCTCTTTCTAATGTTTGAAAATGAATTAGACTCAAAAGTACAGTTCTTCTAGAATCTTTACAGAAGCAGCTGAGCCAGCATAGTGCCCATCTTTGCTAGGTGATGGTTGTTTTGAAGGAGATGTAAGTAAGTACTTACTTATCTAAAACATATATTTTGAGAATTTTATTGTTAGCCAAGTCAATTAGGAAGCAAATCATTTATAGTTAGAGTAGAAGAATATAACCCTTCTCAGAGGACATTGAAATTTGCCCACAAAATATTGAGAGTGACTTCAGACAGATTATACACTTATTTTAGAGAAAAGTGGACTGGAATTAGTGGAGATGATAAATGAAAGGACTAGGTTTCTCAACTACAAAGCAGATCACACCAGCACCAAGTCTGATAAGTGCTTCCATTAGGACCGTGGAAAATTCAGTGGAAATCTATGTAACCCCTAAATGGTGCATTAACTCACAGTGTTTCAGCATTAGGTTATGTATATGGCCAGGTAGTCCAAAAGAACTTAACAGAACAATATTAGAGAAAAAAATCATTCCCTGAAATAAAATGTCTGAAAAGAATGATAAAATTATTTGCTGTCCCTTTCAAGTATAATGGATATGCTAATCTGAATCCATAATAAGTTTTCATTTCTTTCCTCTAGTAATATAAATTTATAAGGAAATTCAAGATTGATTTACTTTCTTGAGCAAAAGGTAGGCAGGCAATATAAATGAATAAAGAACGTGAGCTAGTGACTGAAATTTGCCCCTTTGTAAAGGAACCTGCTACTTTTCAGCCCTTTCTATAGTTGCCGTGTGGGAATGAGAGGTCTCATGTTATCAGGCCTTCTCTGAGGTTTCAGAAAAAAATTGGAAATTTGAACACTTCCAGTATTAAATTTTTGTCAATTATTAAAAATCACTATGCTCATACCAAACCTCATAGGTAGCAGGGACATCATTTCACAACAGAATAAACTATGAACTTACTGCTTAACTTTGCAGTTATTATTATATTAAAGTTTATAATTTAATGTTTTGATATAGAAATAAGTTTGAGGGGCACCCGGCTGGCTCAGTTGGTGGAGGCTGTGACTCTTGATCTTGGGGTTGTGGGTTCAAGGCCCACATTGGGTGTGATTACTTAAAAATAAAATCTTTAAAAAAAAAAAGCAGAAGTTTGATTTCTTGCTTAGTTTTAACTTATGCTGATTTTTTCTCACGTCTGTTCACTCTCAGTGTTATGTTTATATTCCCGATATAAAACCTATCCTTTAACCAATATTTGTTAATCCCTGCTCTGTTTTCTGGGGGTTCCAATGTTAGAAGCATCTCTAGCATGCAAAGATGTCCATAAAAAGACCACTATAAACATCTAAACACCTGTAGCCGAACACCAGTGAAAAGAGCAATAAGCAGACTCTAAAACTTGTATTCTGTCTTGCAATCTCTGTTTTCTAGTGTTTGAAGACGGAGGTAACATTGATTGTTATGCAACAGTTAAAGTTTTTAAAGAACTATAAAAAAGCCTCTTTGAATATGGCTATCTTTAAATTATCTGACCTAAAAAGTTATTTAGCATAAATTAAGTATAAAAACTTGTACTTCCTAATGTAAGATAGAAATTTGCCACGATCTCTTATTTTGCTCCAGTACAAATTTAATGTAGTTCAACAATTCAGTAAGAAAAAAGAATGCAAACGAGTATTTTACTTACTGGATTAGCAAAGATTAGAAGGATTAAAAATACCCACTTCTGATGTGGAGGCTGAGTATGAGTTGTCTGTCACTCCAAGAGGATGGATAAATTGGTGTAACTTTCGGAAACTCAGTTCAGTAATGTTACCAAATTAAAAAATACAAACACTACCCTTACTTTGATGTAGCAATTCTACTTTCAGAAAGCACACTGTAGACTCCTCATAATCCTAAAGCAAAAGCAACAATTTATATGTTTTTTAATAGGAGAATCATTGTATGAATGGTGAAACAGCCACTCAGTGGGATATTTTGCATTCACTAAATGCGAAATGGTATATATTTCTATGTGTTGACATAGAAATAATATATGTGATGCAAAAATTAGGATTCAAAACATTTCCGTTATGGTACCATTTTTGTTACAGTACATGTACTGATACGAAACAGAGACAGAGAAGAAAGAGAAAGAATGAATAAATGAGGGAGATATAGGCGGCCCTTGCCTTACGTGGTGGTGTGGAACTCTACAACCAACAGTGCAAGCTCTTACTCTCTGTTAATGTGTCTACAAAAATGAAAATAGTAAAATTAATATGTAATACACTAATATAAAACAGATGTATTGGATTTAAGCAGTTTTATTTCTTAATAAAAAATTATCAAGAGTAGTTTAAATATTAGGCCTTGACTTCTTGTCCTATAACTTACGGAGCCGACATCTCTATGCCTTGGTCAATTGTCATACTCCTTTTTTAAATTTTTAAAAAAGATTTTATTTCTTATTTATTTGAGAGAGAAAGCATGCCTATGGATGGGTGGGGCAGAGGGAGGAGAGGGGAAATCAGGCTTCCTGCTGAGCAGGGAACCTGATGTGGGGCTCAATCCCAGGACCTCGAGATCATGACCTGAGCCGAAGACAGATGCTTAACCAACTGAGCCACCCAGGCGCCCCTGTCATACTCCTTTTTAAGTTTGAGTCCTCTTCCAACACTTTCTCCTTTGCACTATTAAGTCCTCAAATATCTTTGAGAGATTTTTTAATGGAAAGATTTTTGCCAGCATCACTGCCCCTGGCACATCTTCATCCTTTTGTCACAACTATGTTCCTTATTCATGTCTGTAAGTTTGCCTTCACTAAGTTCCTCTCCAATAGTGACAGTGTCAATGTACTGAATATCAGCAATTTCTTTTATAACTCCATTTATATTCTGTTTGAATTTCACTTTTAATGTTAACACTTTTTGGAATTTTTTTTTTGCTGAACTTTCATTTTGTTGGCCAATTTCAATTGTTCATTTTTCTAAAATATCACATGGGTTTATTCCTAGAAAACAAAGAGGTAACACAGCTCCACGTTTTGTTGTCTGTGTGTGAATAGAATAACTATGTGCAATGATCAATCACAGACAGACTTTGAAAGAAGTAATGCTATTGGTTACCAATCATGATGTGTATCTGTTATTTGTGAAGTGACTGGTGGACTAAAGAGCTAGGAACAAAGCTTGTGCTTTATATAATTACAGTTAGTATGGCATAGAGACTGACATTTGAACCATTTTGTTGGGCACTGAGTTATAACTGAACCATGGTAACAGAGTTTTACCTATCAGCACGAAGCAAATCAAGCACTACATTAAAAAAGCATGAGGAGAATGCAACAAAATGTTTGTTTTTTTTTTTAAAGATTTTATTTATTTATTTGACAGAGAGAGAGAGACAGCGAGAGAGGGAACACAAGCAGGGGGAGTGGGAGAGGGAGAAGCAGGCTTCCCGCGGAGCAGGGAGCCCGATGCGGGGCTCGATCCCAGGACCCTGGGATCATGACCTGAGCCGAAGGTAGTTGCTTAACTGACTGAGCCACCCAGGCGCCCCAATGCAACAAAATGTTAAGAATGAATGGTGGTCTCTGGGTATTATATTTGCAGATGGTTTTGTTTTATTCAAAAAAAGTCCTTATGTATATTCTAAATTTTCCTGCAATTAATAGATATTATTTATAAAACACAAAAGTAAACATTATTGAGAAAAAACGTAATAATTTTTACTCCTGTAAAATCCAGTTAGGTTTTTTTTTGTTTTTTTTTAAAGATTTTATTTATTTATTTGAGAGAGAGAATGAGAGACAGAGAGCATGAGAGGCAGGAGGGTGAGAAGGAGAAGCAGACTCCCCGCTGAGCAGGGAGCCCGATGCGGGACTCGATCCCGGGACTCCAGGATCATGACCTGAGCCGAAGGCAGTCGCTTAACCAACTGAGCCACCCAGGCGCCCAAATCCAGTTAGGTTTTGATGTGAATCAAAATTAATTTGATTCAGGTAACTTGAGGATAGTTCAGCTAATAAGAAGTTTAAAAAATATTCTTTCATATTTCTTCTCTCTTGGTTTTCATTTGAATAATTTTATTAATTTCAGGAGAAAACAGTTTATTACAATATTTAGTGTTTCTTTCCAAGAATATGGATTGATGTCTCTCCATTTATTCTTGTCTACTTTTATACCATTTAGTAACATTTTATAGTGTTTTTCATAAAAGTCCTCCATATATTGTGTCTATTTCTGTCTAGATGTATTTTTCCAAATAGTACTGTGAATGAAAGTCTTTCTTCCTCACTAGATTTTTGAAATAGGATAGCTATTGATTTTATATATTTAATCATTTAAGTTGTCATCATACTGAACTCTCTTGTCAATAAAATTTAGAAGTAGGACAGACGTATATTTATTATGTCAATCAACAGTCATGATCTCTCATATGATGGGTGAATTTCCCATGTTGCATTTATAAGGCTGATATTTCAATTGTTGTTCTTTTCCACTTAAGTATACTTTCTCTCCTGCATCATCACATTTTCCCTCCTCACTGGATTAATTCCCTTTATCATTCAAACATCCTGTTTTCATCTGTTAAAAATAAGATAAAATAAACCCTTTGCCATTGTATGTTCCCTTCAATTGCCATCTGATTTCTCTTATCCTCTTTAAAGCAAAGTTCATGGAAGGAATAGTCTCTACTTGCTGACTTTCTCTCCTTGTGCAGAGAAGAATTAATGTAGCAGGTCTGCTTTTAAAAGGCCCGCTTACAAGGGAACTTGAATTTTGGGAGGGTTCTACCATCACTAATTATAAGAGTGGCTGACTCAGGAACCGTAAAGATAAAATGTAATATCAGATCTGGAGATCATGTTTTAAGTTAAGAGAGATGTTAACAAGAAAAAATTGAGATATTCGTTTAAAATTTAAAAATCTGGGTTGTGATACACAGGTTGATTAATGATTAAATTTAATTTACTGGGGGGTAAAAAAGTTGCTGACTATGTCTAAACCGTTGGCATCAACAACGTGGTTTATGCTCAACAGCTGTTTTTACTCTGGGAGTCTGGAAGTTTGGTATATGGCAGGCAGAGCCTGCCTACATGACCAGCCTTCAGTAAAAACCTTGGGTTTTGAGTCTCTCATGAGCTTCTCTGGTTGGCACAGCTTTACTCAGGTTGTGGGTATTTAACGTATTCTGTGTAACTCCACTGGGAGAGGACGCTTGGAAACTTGTGCCTGGTTTCTCCCAGACTTACCCCTTGCACCTTTTCCCTTTGCTGATTCTGTTTTGTATCTTTACTGCAACGACTCAGATGTGAATTCTGTGAGTTCTCCCAGCAAACTGTCAAACCCTGGGTGGTCTTGAGTACTCTCTGTCACTGTCCTCACTTCTCATTCTCTTTTGAACCCCCTCCATTAAGGTTTCCCTTAGCATCTCCATGGGATCCACTGGTTGCACAGGCACCAAATGTCATTTCTACCTCTCAGTGGCTTTTGGATCAAGCCATTATTTTCTTCCTTTTGAATTACTTTCTTTCCTTAGTTTCTAGGACAGCACACAGGCCTGGTTCCCCTCCCACTTCATTGGCAAGTCCTTTTCATTCTTTGCTGGGTATTGTTCTGCTTCCCAGATTTTGCCCTAGAGGGATCGTTCAAGTGACAAAGAAGTTGGAGACAGTGTAAAGAAAGAGTAAACAATTTTTCCACAAAGTTTTACTGTAAAAGGGAACAAAACTGAGGTGCTACCTGGAGGGAGAAATAGGGCTGAGAAAAAGTTTTTAAAGTGGGAGAAATTACACGTTTGAATGCTGAAGAGAATGATTCAATAGAGAGAAGGGGAGAAAGGATATATGGCAGAGAGTGAAAATTATGGGCACCCAGTGAACAAGCAGAGGGTTTACCTTGGATGGGAGCAGGAGAAACGTCATCCGTAATTAACAGAAAGGAACGCAAGATACATGGGCTCCTTTGCTTCTAGATTTGTTGATAAGGTGGGAACTCAAAAGAGTATTTCAGGGTCCTTCCACTTTGTTCCTCAAAGAAGTGAGTTTATGGGCTGGAGATTTGAGGAGCAACGAGCCAATGGAAGTAGAACAAGCTCTAGAACTTGGTGATGGATAAAACATGGGGAGTGAGAGGGTTGCATAGATTCCCATTGTCCTTTCCTTGCTCCTTATAGAGCTTTTTTCCCAAACTTGAAGTCAGTGGGATCTGCTTTGTTTCCAAATAATCTGCTAATGTTAATTTATGAATCCCACTAATATCAGTTTACTTTTCTGTAGGATTGCTGGTGTGCCATCTGCCTGGCAGCATATGAAATGTTTTGTAGGCAAATTTTAACGCACTTTTAAGAAGTGCTAGGCACTTCTACTTTTAGTATATATAATTTGATTTATAACTGACTTGACTAAGACAATATTCTCAAAGACTTTAGAGTTTGAGGGGATTTGGAGATATCCAAGTAGACACAACAGGGAGGAAGTTGCTTGCATATTCAGGTCTGGGGGTCAGAGAGATGACCCAAGCTAGTGAACTGCCTATAAGGCTTTTGCTTTTAGGTAGTCATTAAAACTGTGAGTGTATGGCTTAAGTCTAAGGTAGAACAAGCCAGAGCCTTGTGGACCACCATAGTTACTGTAAATATGTAGCTGTAATTATAACCTTTAATTTTTTCTCCTCAAGTCTTGAAAAATAGAGGTTTTAGATTTCCAACTAGTTAAGGTACAATTTGGTTACTTTTTTCCTTATTAAATTTTTGGTTTTATTATACTCTGTGAAAGAATTTAGGTAGTATAATTTCCACAGTATAGAATTAAGACTGTATTTATCTCCTTACATGTGATTAATTTTTTTTAAGATTTATTTTATTTGAGAGTGGGGGAGGGGCAGAGGAGGAGGGACAGAGAAACTTTGGCAGACTCCATGCTGAATGCAGAGCCTGAGGTGGGGCTCGATCTCATGACCCTGAGATCATGACCCAAGCCAAAACCAAGAGTTCGACGTTTAACCAGTTGTGCCACCCCAGTGCCTCTTCACATGTG
Source organism: Eumetopias jubatus (assembly GCF_037043125.1). Taxonomy (NCBI): domain Eukaryota; kingdom Metazoa; phylum Chordata; class Mammalia; order Carnivora; family Otariidae; genus Eumetopias; species Eumetopias jubatus. Next base: position 103,245,620 of record NW_028274815.1, read on the forward strand.
GTTAATTTTTATAATCATGCCACAGACTGACTTTTGAAAATGTGTATGGTTTATAGGGTAGAAAATTTGATAACCATTCCTTTGTATGGCAAGGACTTAATGAATTTCTAATATGTATAAGGAATCACATTAGTTATAGGGAATGTAGGGAGAACAAGATAGGATCTCTTTCCTGATGGAGAGATGTTTAGCAGTGCTGTAAACATTATTATATAGCTCAACTGAGATAGAGTTAGCTGGCTGCACTCAGATCAGATAGGCTGATCAGGAAAGGCCAGCCAGAGGACCTAATACTCAGGCAGAATCCTAAAGGATTATAAGCTGCTGGCCAAGTAAAGATTTGGAGGGAGAGCATTCTTTGGAGAGGGGATGGGAGAAAAACAAGGAAACAAGGGGTTCTTGGAAAGGCATGATTATAATGAGAAGTCATGGGCATAGGTTTGGACAAGGAAGGGAGGAATAAATAGGCTATGAGATAGTTTGGGAGTATTTTGGAGGTCCCCAAAGAACTAAAGAATTGCGGGGGGGGGGGGGAGTTGTGAGTTACTGAGAGAGATGGAACAAAGGTGGTAGATCCCATAGGATGTTTAAACTCAAGATTTTAGAGATAGTGCAGTTTTTGGTGATAACAATTTCCAAGATGGGGCCAGGGGAGCAGGTGACTAAGTTGGATTGGGTGGAAGAAGGCATTGCGATAAAGGGGTAAGGATCTAGGGGTCTGGAGTGTTGAGAAGTTCATTGCTGTGGACATTGCTGTAGGACTTTGGGCAGAGAGGATAGCTAGCAGCCAAAATACGCTTATTGTATATTGTATGCATTATTCAGATTCTCTGTATTTTAATTAAATGTAGTCTAAATGATCTGTTGAATTCTCAGAGACACGTTCTCCAAATGTGATTGTGATTTTGTGCTCTATACAGTTGATTCTCATTATCTGTGGTAGTTCTATTCTAAAAGTCAGCTTGAAGACTGAATTAGCAAATGCTGAGACATTGCTCTTAGGGGACATGTTAAGTTAGGTTCCTTCAAGCTTCTGGTCACAATATTTTCATCAATCAATATATAATCTTGTTTTATATGTGTTTCTGTTTAAAGACACCTTATTTAATACATATTGTGGATTCATGAACATCGAGTGCATGGACAACAGCACAGTAACTCAGGTCTTAATGAAACTTATCTAACACACATATTTTGTCCATAAAGGACATTCAGCCTTCTTGTACTTAGAAACTCTAGTGGCACTTCAGCACTCAGCTTGGGGACTATTTTAAACAGTGAAATCGCCAACAAAAAGCATAAAAAATGTGAAAAACATGCCCCTGAATAGTCCATGAAAAGGACACTTGTTTACAGTATGAGAGCTAAAATACAAAGGCAGAGCTTTGCCTTGATTGATCTCTGCTAACTGCACATCAGTAACTCAAATCTTTTGCCACTTGGTACATGTCTGTAAATAACTGCAAAATTGCCATGGGTATTGATTTTAGGGTTACAAATAAAATTTAACAAGTAAGCAAACTCACAAATATCCGAATAATTGGGAACAATTGTATATTGTGAGATTATTGATTCATGACTATATTATTCTCAATGAGCTTTTTGTAATTTTGGAAAATAGAATAAACCCCTTTGTCCAAATTAAAACTTTGTCTCAAATTTTTATTTTGGCTACTGTATATTATTAAAAAAAACATTTTTCATTTTTGTTTTTATATTGTGGAATATACCTCTCCATATTGTTGAATTTTGTTTTATTTCTTGAAACAATCTGAGAATCATTGTCTTCAAATAAACAAATTTAACTAAAAATAGTTATTATGATTATTTTGGTTAATTTTATTTGTGCCACTGAGTAAGGGACAGGCAGGGCTAGGTAGGGAGAGACAAATAGGGGTGATGTGACTATAGACTGATGCAGGGAGCTACATAACCAGGCTCGCAGAAATACCAGCTGTGGAGAAATAGACATGATATTTACAAGAACACCTTGTTTGCGCTCATGATACTTACAAGCCCACAATGTTTGTTCTAAATATAGATGTGATATTCACAAATCCACCATGATATTGACAAGAAATTTATCAAGTTTCCCCATCAGTTTTCTATGAAAAACCGACTATAAAAGCCCTCAGTGGCAACCTATTCAGGACTCCTCTGGTTCTAAGCTTTTCTTTTATGTTCTGATCTTAATAAACTTTCACTTCACTTCATCCTTTTTCTATGAGATTCGTTTTTCGTCATTCTTTGACTATGAGATAACCCTGTAACCCTGCTGCACCACTTTCTATTTTGACGACTTTGGGTGTTTTTGGATTTCTCTGTTTTCTCTTTCTTGCCCTTTATGTTGATCTGAAATTTATTTGTTCCTTATTTCTTCCTATGGTCACTTAAAAACTGTACATCATAATTCTACAAGTGATGACTTCAGTATTTGTTTTTTTAATCAAGCAAAAAGAAAATGGTATAAAACATGAGAAGATAAAGAATAATAATGCAACGACAGCCTTGTGTACCAGTCACCTGACATGACAGAACATTTCTATTAAAATTGAAGTGCCTCTTGCACCATTCTAATCCCATTCCTGCCATTTCTATCACAGGTGATTTGCGGAAATGGTGTATCATTTTTCTGTTTTTTTTTTATTTTACCACATATGTTTGTGTGCCCAAACAACATGTTTTATATTGCATGTCTTTAACTTTGTATCAGTGGATTCAAACTAAATGTATTTTTCTGTGACTTGCTTTTTTTGGCTCACCATTTTATTTTTGAGATTCATCCAGATAATATTTAACTGTTCAGTTTTACTAAAAATTGAATTACACAACTTTTTATCCAATTACTATGGGTAGAAATTTGTCTTTTGTGTTGTTTAGCAGTGCTGTAAACATTATTATATAGCTCTCCTGAAGTGCAGGTATAATGGTTCCTCCAGGGTGTATTCCTAAGAGTGAACTTACTGGGTTACAAGTTATGAGCATCTTCAACTTGCCTTAACAATGACAAATTGTCCTTAAAGTATTTGTTTCCTTTTGTGTGAAGTGCCTGTTATGTCCCTTGCTTACTGTCTTTTTAAGTTGGATTTGTGTGAAGAGGATATACGGATGGATGGTTGGATAGTAGACATTCTAACACTTTGGGTCAGTTGTATTTGTTGCAAATATCTTCTCCAAATTTTCAAACTGAGTGTTCATTCTCACTGATTTCTTTTTATAAAATTTATTTTATGAACATTTACATAGGTATATGACACAATTCTCTTGTAAGTCATTTAATCTTATCAATTCTTTGATATTGGTACTATTACTAACCTAACCTTTTAAGGAAAGAGAGGTGGTGAGTACAAGTAATTTCCCCCTATTCACACTGGTAGTCTATAGCAGAGCCAGTATTCAAACTCTGGGCATTAGTCTCTAGAGTGTGAGATCCCAACCCCTATTCTATATGCTGCTTCTCTATGATCATCAGGAAAATTTAATTTTAATATATCCAAATTCATTACATTTCTTCCTCAGTGAAGTTTCGCTATAATCTCAATATCACAGATACGGTTTTTTGGACATTTCTTCAGCATTTTACAGTTTTGCTTCTCACGCTAAAGTTTTTAATCGGAGAATTGAGTGTGTGTGTGTGTGTGTGTGTGTGGTAAAGGATTTAATTTCATTTTTTCATAAGGATAATTGCTAACATGTTTACCTTTCTCTGCTGATATATAATGTTATCTGTAATAAACAGAACAAAAGCTATTGCAAATAAGTGAATTAATTTAGTGATGACTAGGAATTACAGTGATGGACTGGAAAATTAAATGGAAGTGTGTCATAAAAAATAGCATAAAAATATGAAAAACTTAAGGGTAACTTTTATAAGATAATATGTAATAGACCTTTATGATGAGATCTCTAAACGTTGCTGAGGGAAATTAGAAAAGACCTAAATAAAAGAAGGGATATACAATTTTTAAGGATCAGAAGACTCAATAATGGTAAGGTGTCAGTTCTTCCTAAATAGATGTATAGATTCAAAATAAATTCAATCATTGTGTAAGACTGTTGAATCACAGATCTGTACTTCTGAAACAACGCAACATATTTTGAGAAAAAAAAAAGAGAAGAAGATAGCAGGAGAGGAAGAATGAAGGGGAGTAAGTCAGAGAGGAGGACGAACCAGGAGAGATGATGGACTCTGAAAAACAAACTGAGGTTTCTGGAGGGGAGGAGGGTGGGGGGATGGGTTAGCCTGGTGATGGGTATTGAGGAGGGCACATTCTGCATGGAGCACTGGGTGTTATGAACAAACAATGAATCATGGAACACTACACCAAAACAAATTATGTAATATATGGTGATTAACATAATAAAAAAATTAAAAAAAAACAAAATAAATTCAATCAATATTGTAGTTATCTGTTTTGTGGAAAGTCACGGCCTAGTAATAAATTTTTTAAATGTTTTTTTGGCTAATCATGATTTCTAACTATTCTTAATGGTTTATAGAAATACAATTAAATACTCCATATTGCTTTTGTTCCAGCAAACTTGCTGAAGTCCCTTATTCATTATGATAATATACCTGTAGATTTGCAGGGGTCTCTATAGATAATCACATCGGCTCTGAATTATGACAACTTAATTTCTTTGCTTCCGATTCTTAGCTTTATAGTTCGTTCTTGATTTTCTTCTCTGGATAACATTCAACAGAAGTGGTGATGGCAGGCTTTTTTTTTTTTTTTTTTTTTGAGAGAGTGAGTGCAAGCAGGGGAGGGGCAGAGGCAAGGGGAGAGAGAGAATCTCAAGCAGGCTCCACACCCACGTGGAGCCCAATGCAGGGCTCTGTCTCATGACCTTAGCCAAAATCAAGAGTTGGACACTCGACTGAGCCACCCAGATGCTTCTGTCCAGAAATGTTTTAAACAAATATAATAAACATAATTTCATGCACCATCCTTTCTAAATCTATTGAGATTACTTTCATATTTTTCTTTATTTCCTTTTTTGACCTTCTTTCTTCTCTGATGCTCTTCTTTCTTTATGTAAATTTGAGTTTCTGATCTATGTTATTTTCCTTCTCTCTGAAGAACTTTTTATCATCTTTCTTGCAAGGCCATTCTGCTGGCAACCAATTTCCTCAATGTTTGTTTGCCTAAGAAAGAATTTCTCTTTTATTTCTGAAGGACAAATTTGCATAATACAGAATTGTAGGTTGATGTGGTCTTTTTTTTACCACTTTAAATCTTTTGCTCCAGTCTTTACTTGCTTACGTGGTTTCTCAGAAGTTGGTATTACTATTTTTTTTGCTCCTTTATAGGTAAGGAGCAGGTATTTTCCTCTGGCTTCTAGCATGACTTTATCTTTGATTTTTTTGCAGTTTGTATATGATATGCCCAGGGTAGCATTTTTGTTATTTGTTTGGTTTTTGGTGTTTTTCCTGTTTGATGTTCTCTGAGCTTCCTGAATCTATGGTTGGATGTCTGACATGAATTTGGGGGAAATTCTCAGTCATTATTGCTTCACATATTTCTTCTGTTCCTTTCTCTCTTCTCCTTCTGGTGTTTCCATCATGGGTATATTATTACTTTTGTGGTTGTCCCACCATTCTTGGATATTCTGTTCTTTTTGACTTTTTTTTTTTTAATCTTTGCTTTTCAGTTTCTATTCACATATCCTCAAGCTCAGATTATCTCAGCCATGTCCACTCTGCTAATGAGCCCATCAAAGGCATTCTTCATTTGTTGAAGTGTTTTCATCCCTAACATTTTTTGATTCTTACAATTTCCATCTTTCTGCCTACATTATGCATCCATTCTTACATGTTGCTAACTTTTTGTATTAAAGCCATTTACATATTAGTCATAGTTATTTTAAATTGCTACTCTGGTAATTCCAACATCCTAACCACAACATCTGACTCTGGTTCTGAAACTTTCTCTGTCTCTTCAAACTGTGCCTTTTTCCCCCCATTATTATGTCGTTATTTTTTGGTGAAAGCTGGACATGATGTACTGGGTAAAGGAACTGCAGTAAACTGGGCTTTGTGATTTGATGGTAAGGTGAGGGGGAGGAGAATGTTCTGTAATTCTATGATAGGTCTGTCTTTTGATGAGCTTGTGCCCTGAGCTGTGAACTTCACAAGTGCCTCTCAGTACTTTTTGCCCCACTTCCATGGGACAGAATGGCTAGAGTGGATTGGAGATCGGTATTTCCCTTCCTCCAGGCCAGTTAGGCTCTGATGAAATCCAAAAGATTAGGCTCTGGTTGAATAGTTTTTCCTGGGCCAGAACAGGATGATCTGGTGTATTTCAAAATGGCTACTTTTCCCTTCCGCTACTGGAAGCCCCAGGGGATTTTTTTCCTATCTTCACTATGAGAACCTGGTAGGGCTCTAGGAGGTAAAACTCACAGAAGTGTGGTACCCCACCCTGCCTCCCAAAAAACACCTGTGTCCCTGGAGGTCTTAACTCTCAGTTTTATCCACACTGAGTCTCTAACAATTCATCAATTGCAGTTGAGGTTTTCCTACCCCTGAACTGGTTCTAGAGGAGGTTTCTGCTGCTGTATGTTGTGATTCTTTCCACCTGCCTTGTCTCTGTCTTCAGTATTTAGGGCAGCACTTTGCCCTGTGACCTCAATTCTCTGATGGATCTAAGAAGAGTTGTTGATTTTCAGTTTGTTCAACTTTTTACTTATTGTTAGGACAAAGTGATGACTTTCAAGCTCCTTACATGCCAACCTGGAAACTAGACTCTCTCAGTCTGTCAATGTAGCAAACAAATAATTTTTTTTTTCTTTTAGAGAGAGAGAGCACTCATGCATGAGTTGTTGGGGGGCAGGCATAGGAAGAGGGAGAGAGAGAATCTTAAGTAGGCTCCACACCCAGTGCAGAGCCTGACAGAGGGTTCTGTCTTACCACCCTGAGTTCATGATCTGAACCAAAATCAAGAGTCAGATGCCTAACCAACTCAGCCACCCAGGTGCCCCAATACATTTATTTTTTAAACCAATCCCAAATTTATGGGATAAATCCAACTTCGTCATGATATATTATCTTTTCTTTACTCTGCTCAACAGCTTGCTAAAATTTTCTTTCGATTCTTATACATATGTTCATGAGTGAAAATGTGCTTATAAATTGCCATTCCCTGGGGCACCTGGGTGGCTCAGTCGGTTAAGCATCTGCCTTTGGCTCTGGTCATGATTGAGCACATTGGACTCCCTGCTTGGTGGAAAGCCTGCTTCTCCCTCTCCCTCTAACTGCTGCTATCCCTGTTTGTGCTGTCTCTCTCCCTCTGCCAAATAAATAAAATCTTTTTTTTTTTTTTTTTATTTCCATTCCCTGAGCTTCTTGTTTGGTTTCTGTAACATGATTATACTCACCTCATGAAATGTTAGGGAATATTCTTCCTTTTGCTATTCTCTAGAAGAGTATGACTAATATTTGAATTATCATTTCTTCAAATGTTTGTTAGAACTTGCCCACTAATCTGTCAGTATTTGGGAATTTCTTTGTCGAGAAGCGTTTAAGTGCTGATTCCTTATCTTTATTGGTTATAGGCCACTCACATTTCCTATTACTTTTGAGTCAGTGTTGCTACATCATTATTTGGGGAATTATTTTATTTTTAGATTTTTGGACATAACATTTTCTTACGTTCTTATTAAAAAGCTGTAATAGCCAGAGCTGTGTCTTCTTCTTGTCTTTAGGCTTATTTTGAACTTTGTTCTAATTCTTCGAAGTCTAAAATAAAGGTAAATTCCTTCAGACACTATTTCTGCCTATGCTATGTGCTTGGGAACTATGGAACAGGGACCCTTTCTGTGGTAGAAACAAGCTAGTTGTTCACCAAAACATTTTCTTTCTCATCCTAAGTATGTACCTAGATTCTATTTCTCAGCTGTCCTTGGAGTTGGGTAAGGCCTTGATCCTGAATTTTTGACAGTGGAATGTGGGTGGAGTGATGCATCCCTTTCCAAATTTGGCCAATAAACATCTTGCCACTGAATGAACACCCATTTTAATTACCTATTGCTATGTCACAAATAACTCCCAAGACTAGTGCCATAAAACAAGAAACACTTTTATTATTTCTTATGAGTTTGTCTGTTGACTAGGCAGTTTTTTTACTAGTTCAGTTATGTGGCTACATTAAGCTGTGAACTTACTTGGGCTGGAAAGCCCAGGATGGTCTCTATCATACATCAGAGGCCTGGTCACTCACTACGAGCTGGGGTGCCATGATTCTACCCTTTGTGGCCTGTCTCTCCATGTGAAGTCCCACTTCTCATGGCCTTTATGCAGCCTTTCTTTACAGCAGGATTGTCTGGACATGGCAATTGGTCTATCAAGAGGAAAATGTGGATACTGCCAGCCCTCTTAAGGCTTGAGTTCAGAAGCCCCAGAATGTTGCTTCCACTACATTTTGTTCGTTAACACATGTCTTAATAAGTCAATTCTTATTCAAGGGTGAAAAAGTAGATTCCAACTTTACATGCGAGGAGCTCCAAAGTCACAATGTGAAGGGGCAAAGGCAAAGGGAGACCTGATTCACTGGAGGCCATTTTTAATATTCTACTCTGAACATCCCCACACAGAATCATCTCCCTCTTCCCTGACAGGTAGATGCAGATGCTCAGGAAGCCTTTATAAGACATGTAGTGAAGACAGAGTCACCTCTGTTGGAGAGCTCCTCGTCTCCAGCCCTCATTCTCTGGCAATTGAACATGATATAAATAAGTAATGAAGTGGGTGAGCCATTCATATTTCAAGGTTTATTTATTAAAGCAGTTAATCTTACCCTAAAAGTAAAACTGTAAGCTTTTAAATTCTCAGCCTTGAGGTTTTTCAGACTATTCAGTTAATGTGAGTTGGATTGCAAACCTTTCAGAGGAATGTTTTCTGACTATAATCTCTCAGGTGATGTTTTCTCTTTCTTACCCAATGCCAAGGTCCAAGATAATCAACTTTCCTTGCTGATTCATGTGGCGTGAAGCATGAGAGGGTTGGGAGGGGTTAGGCAGCAGGGACAGGTTTTTCTTCATTTATCTTTACTCTGAGAGTAGTCCTTTGTGGACCCCGTTTTACATGGGTGAGCTCTGGCATCTCCTGATCCCAGCCAACCTTGTCCCAAAACAGGCTGTGAAAGCCACCTACTCTCAAGTTCTATTGGACTTGCAAATGCCTTTAGCATGAAGCTGGCCTTGAGTCTTTGCTGGCCTGTCTGGATTTCTGCTCTCAGTGTTTAGCCCCTGAGAATTCCACACTTTCTCTCCCACTCATGCTTACATTTAAAAATATTTTATTTATGTTTTAGCTAGCATTTTAAATTGTTTTCAGAAAGAAGGTCAGTCTGGTTTTATAAATTTCAATACTGCCAGAAGAAAAATCAGGCATTTGTTTTTAGAGGAATTTAAATTCATGATAAATTTATGTGTTTTTCATGGCTTCCACAGATAACCCATCTCTTTCTACTTTTGTGAATTTCCTATTCACATCTGCTTTTTTAACTGGACAGTAGTACCAAGTGCTCCAAGCAAAGTCCTTATGATATTTCCACTCATTGTGATCTCTGGTGGTTAGTTTACATCTTAGAACCACTGGTAAAATCAAAATTGACACCACCCCCACCTTTCTTTGCACACAGGGACTTATTGAACAAGTCATTTTTGCTTTCAAGTCCTGCTTTTCAGAGTTAAGTAATACTTGTTTCATTCCACTGGACTCTTCTCTATTTGCTAGGTAGTCTGCTATGAATTTTAGGTTTAGCATTCTCAGCATTAAGTATATGTCTTAGTCTGAGAACTCCCAGAAACAGACCCTGAGACAAGGATTCAAAAACAAGCAATTGTTTGGGAGGTGGCCCCAGAAAGCTGGATCATTCATACAATCAAACTCTTTTTGCATTATGAAAAGAATGTAAATGTGAATGTCCCAGAGGTAGAGAACATAGTCAATAAGAATTGGGTTCTACATTATAGTAAGATATATGCCAACAACCCAGAAGATTAAATTAATAACACTCTATTTTATAATCACCAAGGTAACAAAATGATGATGGTAATGATGTTGATTAACACTTCTTGAGCATTTTCCATACACTTTTCACTAAATTTCATTCTCAAAAAATCCAATGAGGTGGGATGCTTATTGTAGTCCCATTTTTCAGAATGACAAACCAAGGCATGAATAGATTACTTAGCTGCCTAATGTCACACAACTAGTAAACAGTGGAACAAAATTTGAACCCAGACACTCTGAAGAAGTCCATGCTCCTAAATCCTATGCTATATATTGCCTCTCAAATTTATTCTAGAAATGTTTGTCCACGGTAGAAAATTTGGAAAATCTGTAAAAGCAGAAAGGGAAAAGTAAAATTGCAGACAACTGGTTCAGTCCAAACCCCTGATCCCAGCAGAACTTATGAAATTTATTGAGGTAGGAATTTTCAGTCTCTGTTTTAAAGCTGAAAGACCTATGACTCCAGTAAATTAGGAAAACTACTCAAGGAACTGCAGCAAAACAAAAGGAAGAAGGGAAGGAGGGAAGAAAGAAAGAAAGGACAGAGGTAGAACCAGGAGGTAAATCAGATTTTTCTCCATCCAAAGCACTTTTTTATTGTAATACTCCAGTTGGTATAAGGGATTTATTTCAGGAACACATTTTGAGATCTAAGGACAATTCCATTGGAGTGTGTGGGTGTGTGTTTAGTTGTAAGAGCTCATAAATCTTTGAATCTGCACATGGAGTGTGTGGGATTTTTGTTCCAGTCTTTCCTCTAAGGTCCCACGTTACGGAAGCTAGCATTTACTTTTAACTTTATACCTTTGAACTGGAAACCTAAGTGACTGTAAATTCTCCCACAGTCATTTAAGAATCTCTTGCTCTTTGAGGCTGATTCCATATTTAAAATAGACTCGAAATAATATTTGGATCACTTTTCTACCAATAAAAGGAATATGATCTCAATGATCAAGATAAAATGAAGAAGGTACATTATGCAATTTTCAAAGGAAGTGATTTGCTCTTTTAATTTTAAGCACTGAAGTAGAAAGATGGGTAGAAGAAAGAAATCATTGAAGGAAATTAAATTAGAGAGCAAGGAAGGGCAGGCTAATAACAACCAGCTTAATTATAATAATTTATAAAGGCTCATTGTAGGATGATTTTCAAATATCATTCATTGGATCACAACAGATCTGACCTGGCATATCTTAAGTAAGCTGCTTCGTTAGTGATCAGTCTGAACGCTTGAGGACTGCCAGAAGAGCATCAGCAATCTGTTATTAGTCGGGAAAAATATAAATTATTTTGAGCTGTGGAGTATGTGGTTGTTACTTAGCACACCATTATTAGATATTTTCGAGAGAATTGGACAAATGGCACAATTAGGAGGAGGAAACCTTCTAATTTAGGAAAACCTCAAGATGGATTTTTCATTTTGTACACGGCTAATAATTACAGCCTAATATGTATTCTTTATTTTTGTGCGTGTGTTTTAATTTCTGACTTTGGCTGGTGGTTGGTTACTGTCTTTGGCCCAGATTAACTTTTTCCTCCTGTGAATATACATGAATTATCTGTATGGAAACTTGTACTTAAAATGGCTTACGGTTATTAATTGGTCAATACCTAAGGCACCCCACAAAATGGGTTCAGTTTTTGTCTATGTTTTAAATTTATTAGTACCTTGCCATATTAAGAATAAGAATTTAGTACAATTCCATTAGCTCAGATGGTTAGGGCAGCGCTCTGTAAAGTGTGGTGCCTAAACTGGCAGTAGCAGCCCCACTTGGGTGCTTGTTAGAAATGCAGCTACTCGGGCCTCAGTCAGATCTATGGGGTCAGAATCTCTGGCAAGTGGGACCAAAAAATCTGTGTTGTAAACACGAGTTCCAACTGCTTTTTATGTGCAATAAAAATTTGAGGTATAAAGAGGTTATTTCTAAGGGCCAGATTATAAATACTTTAGGCTTTATGGGTTGTATGAGCTGTTATAATTCCTCCCATCTCTGCCACTGTAAAATGGAAGCAGCCATTGACATGAGTGTGGGTGTGTTCCAGTAAAATTTTATTTACAAAAAGACACAATGGGCCAGATTTGGCCCGTGGACCATAGTTTGCTAATCCCTGGGTTAGAACATGGAGTGCCAGTTGTTTCAGGTTTTAATGTTATGTCTGGAAGTGAGGAGACAGAAGGAAGGAAAGCTAACCCTTAATAAATGCCTACTGTGTATGTATTTACCCCAAACAACCTATGGCTGCCATGTCCAGCCATGAAGCTTATGTACTGGAGAACAACAGTTGGTGGCAGTTGGAATTGTGCAGTACACAACCTGGACAGCTTTATGTGGGCATGCTAGGTTTGCATCATTATCTTCATTGTACAGATAAACTCGCCCAAAGATATACTACTAGTCAGTGTCAGAACCAACCTTCAACCTCTGGCTGCGGAGGCTGTGCTCTGCTCATTGATGGTGATGAGAATAGGTAACATAGCTGACCCTAGCTTTAAGCTATATTCCCTTTCAAAAAGCATGAAAACAAAAACGTGCCATTGGATATTGGAAAGCTGAGAACGAAAGAGAGAGACTGTGTGTATAAATGAGTAACTCAAGGAAAGATCTTCAACAATAAATAAAACAACTAAAAGATTACTTTTGGAGCCGCATACGGGTCAGTGTCATGGCAGGTTGGTAGTAAGTTCTCTATCAGTTTGCTATCGATATATAACAAACCACCTCAAAACTCAGTGGCTAAAAATCATAAGAATTTATTATTACACTTCTGGCCTTGGTCTTTGCTGCAGTTTGAGAGTGGGCAGATGTGGACTCGTCTAGGATGGTCTCAGTAGGAACAACTGGAAAGCCATGAGGCTTTCTCTCATGGTGGTGGCAGGGTCTCAACAGAGATAGTGAGCAGGAGTGTTCAAGGCTTCTTGAGGCTAAGGCTTAGAACTGGCTCACCATAATCAGGACTGAATCTCCTCCCACCAAAAGATGGGGTAATTTCCTCACTTCTTGAGTTTTGTCTACCCTTGTGATTTCCTTGAGATAAGAGATTGCAGCAGAAGTGAGAGTGAACTGGTCTAGTAACCATGCCTGGTCTAGCCTGCTGGAGGAAGGTGCCATACAGAGCAGACACAAGCTATCCTAGACTAGCTAGCCCCTCGCCCACCCAGAGCTGACCAGAGATGTGTGGGTGAGCCTAGTGAGACCAGAAGAACCACCCAGCTGAGCTCAGCCAAAACTGTCAACCCACAGAATGCTGAGCTAACCACAAAGTTTAGGAGGTAATGGTGTAAAACGAACTGATATAGACGTCATACATGTAAAATGACCCCCCATTTATTCTGTATCCTTTTGTGGTGAGGTGCATAGTATTTGAAGTTCCAATTGGAACTTCAAAAAGCTGTCTAAATCAGTGTGGATCCTCGAGCTTGTCTGTGCTACTATCAATTTAACAAACATCTCTGGAGGGGTGCTAAGAACTCTTCAAGACATAATTCTTTTTTTTAAAGATTTTATTTATTTATTTGACAGAGAGAGAGAGACAGTGAGAGAGGGAACACAAGGGGAGTGGGAAAGGGAGAAGCAGGCTTCCTGCTGAGCCCAATGCAGGGCTTGATCCCAGGACCCTGGGATCATGACCTGAGCTGAAGGCAGACACTTAAATGGCTGAGCCACCCAGACACCCCATCTTCAAAACATAATTCTTATCTGCAAGAAATCTGTAGTCCTGTGGGTGAGATAGCTGTACATAGATGCATGGTAATCCAGTATGATCCATGTTGATATTGAGCTATGGAATCACAAGGCTGTCAAAGAAGACAATGATGCACTCAGGTTGGAGAAATTGAGGGTGACTTTCTGCTGTTCCTGTGTAGGGGGAATGAAATTCCAAATAGAGTTAGTGACACATGCAAAGGTGACTAGGTTCTAAAAAACCTGATGGCTTTAGGGAATATTAGGGCTGGAACCTAGAATATTAGGAGCCTCTCCAAACTACTAGGTTGTGGGGTACTCTCTTTTCCTTCTATGTATCCCAGCCTTCAGGGTAGCAACTGCATTTTTCAGATATGAATGATCTAGATTGCCCCAACCCTAGAAATGACAATGTCCCCTTTGTGATCTGAGTAAAAAGTTGTCTTTATTAAATCCTCTCGGACAATACTTAGTGTGGATTCTTTTTTCCTAACCATATCTTGACTGATCCAAATTTTAAGGGAAATGATTCTGAGATTTACAGGATAACATAGAGGATGTTTTGAAGAGGATTGGGTGGGGAGAATGGGCCACTGGAAAAAAAATGGAGACATTACTGCAATTTTGTCCAGGCTTGAGTTATAGAGAATCTGAACTTAAGCAGGGGTCATGGCAGGGTGGGGTGGGGGGAGGGCATTTATTTACTCAGGCCCCAAATGAAGGCATCATCCCCAATTCTCCCTTTTCTCTCTCTGTCCCCTCACCTACCTAACCAAGCACACACACAGAAAGCAATTCCATTAGCAAGTACTCTGAGTTCTCTATGCAGAAATGTTCCAAATCAAGCAGTGTTTCACTACATCTGCTGCAGAAACCCTAGGCTAAGCCAATACCATTCCTAGCCTTAATGATGGTAATAGGCTCTAACTTTCTCCTGTTCTCACATTTATTTCCCAAGTAAGGCAAATCAATAGAAATAAAGGGTAGATTAGAGGTGGTTTTATCCAGAGAGCAGCCCAAGTCATTCTTGAAAAAACATAATTTAGACCATATGGCACCCTGCTTAAAGTTCTCTAATAGATTCCCCTGGTGATAGACATAAAATGGAAGGCTGTCCATGAGCTGACTCTGCCTACCTCCCTGATGTCATTCTACACTCCTGTCCCCCTTAGTCATCATCCTTCATCCACTCTGGTTTTCCTGTTTCCTGAACTCACCAAGCAGTGTCCTCCTCTGAGCTTTGTGCTGACTGTTCCCCTAGCCCAGAGCTCTTCTACTGGCTGTCCCAGGGCTGTCTCTCTTCCATCCTCTGGTCTCAGTTCAGACACGCATGTGTTCGGAGAGGTCTTTCTTCTCTCCTTCCCAAGGTAGCACCTACCTTACTCACCACGTTCCATCACATGACTGTTTCATTTCCTTCATAGCATTTATTTCCTTTCCTCCCTTCTCTTTTTCTGTCTTTCTCTCTCTCTCCTCTACTCTAGCTTACTTTCTGACTTCTCTCACTACAATGTAATCTGCATGTAAGACAAGAGCAGGGACCTAGTTGACACTCAATGAGCAGTTTTTGCAGGGATGAATGAAAAGTTTAGAGGGACATTTCTGAGGTTGATTCTAAAGGCTGTGGCAACTTTTTAAGTGTGAGAGAATGGATAAGTGGAGGGATGGAGGCTAACTCCCTAGATTTCTTTTTAAAAGCAGGCTATGAGTGGCTCAGTCATTAAGCGTCTGCCTTCAGCTCAGGTCATGAACCCAGAGTCCTGGGATCCAGCCCCGCATCGGGCTCCCTGCTCCATGGGAAGCCTGCTTCTCCCTCTCCCATTCCCACTGCCTGTGTTCCTTCTCTCACTGCGTCTGTCTCTGTCAAATAAATACAATCTTTAAAAAAATAAAAATAAAAAAATAAAAGCATGCTATGAGGTGGATGACAGGAGTATCAGCTAGATTAGGATTGTCTTCAGAAGAGTGCATTTTGGGGAGAAAATGATGAAGTTGGTTTTAGGCTATTAGAGTCATATACTATAGGATACTTGGGGAGAGGCCTACTGCGCAGTCAAAATTTGGTTCTGAAACTCAGAGAAGAGGGGAGGCCTAGAGGCAGAGCATTCATCATCATCATTACAGATAAACAAACATTTGTGCAAACATTTATAATTTGGCAACCCGTGATAACGTATACGTTTGCAAACGTTTAAAATATAAATGTATTGGGCGCCTGGGTGGCTCAGTCATTAAGCATCTGCCTTCGGCTCAGGTCATGATCACAGGGTCCTGGGATCGAGTCCCACATCAGGCTCCCTGCTCAGCAGGAAGCCTGCTTCTCCCTCTCCCACTCCCCCTGCTTGTGTTCCTGCTCTCGCTATCTCTCTCTCTCTCTCTGTCAAATAAATAAATAATCTAAAAACAAAGATTAAAAAAATCTCTTAAAAAATAAAATAAAATATAAATGTATTTCTAGATATAAGTATGTGTTTATATGCAAACCTATATTTCATGAATATAAATGGAAAAGGGCTTTACATTCTAAGATGGCAGCAAATGGGTGAAGGCCAGATAGATGGAACAAAAGATGGGATTTATGAAATTTAGAGGCCTTAGAATCATTTATAAGCTTTTTAGAAGCATATTACTTTGAGGCCACTTCCAGGATATATTTATGCAGACTTCCAACATTTGGTATTGCAACAAGCAGTTTGTATTTTTGTTTCTTTGGTTTGAAGTCCACTTCGTGGTCCTCCTTCGAGTCTGTTGTGTTAAGCAGGGGCATTATAGTGGGATTAGTTCAGTCATCTCCTTCTTTTGTGCTAGTTTTCCTGCCAAATGAATCTCACCAGATTATATGTAAAATGACAGAAAGTCCAAAGTGAAATGTGTATAAATGTTTTATTTGAATGCTCTCCTGGTGGAGAGAAAAGGGTTCTATCTTATGCCCTTGAGTATTAGGGAAAGAGACCTTCTTTATTTCACTGCTTGGGGAAGACACTGAATTTGTAATACATAACCACATCTATCATTAAGTAAAACATTTTATCACAGTCTTTACTGTATTTGGATATTTCCAATGTAATGTAAGTTTCTTCCTGATAAACTTATTAGGAGAAGGTGTCACCTGGCAGGTATAAACAAACGGTAAGAGCCCTTTAACTTGTACAGATTCTGTGTCAGCAGGATGCTTTCTTAATGTTTGACAGTGACTTTTTCAAGTACACTGAATATTTTCTTTGAAATATATTTTATAGAAATAATTTACTTAGAAAATCTCATTTTCTAAATTTAATTCAGCAAATCTATCATCTGTATGTTAAACAGTGCATAAGTATGGCAGGGGGTAGAAAGGGAAGTGACATCAGACTGCAGACTCCCAGACAGAATACAAGTGTTCAAATCACCACAATATAAGATATGCTATGAATTCATTAAACCACACTTATGTTATCTCCATGAATGTTAGATTCACCCAACAATCTTATAAGCATTATTATTCAGAAAAGAAAGGAAGAAGGGATAACAGTGCAGTTAAGGGCACAAACTCCGGAGCCAGATTTCCTAGGTTTGAAATTTAGGGTATTCATCAAAGTAAGTGATACTAGCCGCTGTAACAAAGATCCCTGAAATCCCAGTGATTTAACACAATGTCACTTAACTCACATGCCCCTGTCCAGTGTGAGTCAGGAGGACCTACTGGGCTTCTCTTCTGCAAGAGGTGACTCAGAGGTCCAGGTTCTTTTTACGGTATGGTTCTGCCATTTTGATATCATTTGCTTCTAGCCAAAGAGAGAGAGTGAGCATGGAAAACCATGCTATACATTGCAGGGGGCCAGGCAGGAAATGTGACTGTTATCCCTTTTGATCACTTTCCACAGGCTCGGATCAGTCACATGGCCCTTGGTGCAGGGCAGTCTTCCTGTGGCACTGGAAGGAAAATTAAACAGTTTAACAAACACACAGCATCATCTTTTCTTTACCTGACTTCATAATTTATTAGTTCATATATATATATATATATATACACACATATATATTAGTTTATAATTTATTAGTCTATAATTTATCTCAGTTTACTCATTTGTGAAATGGAGATAGTAATAGTACTGACCTCAAAGGCTTGTTATGAAGATTAATGAGTCAATATATGTAAAGTGCTTAGGAGAGTGCCTGGCACGTAGCAAGCACAGCTGAAGTAAGTTAGCTACTCCAACTTTATATGTGAGGAAAATTACTGTAAGGGAGATATAAAGGGCTATAGGAGTTCAGAGTAGGAAGAAACTGTTTTTATTGGGGGGGGGACTGTGGTTAGCAGAAAAGATGTCCCTACTTTAAACCATGTAACCTATGAATACGTTATGTTACATGGCAAAACAGACTGCAAACATAATTAGGGTTATGGACCTTGAGATGGGGAGTTAAACTGGATTATCTGGGTGGGCTCAGTCTAATCATATGATTCCTTAGGAGTGTAGAACTTCCTCCAGAGATAGCAGAGATGTGACAGAAGGGGACATCCAAGAGAAGCAAAGCTCTAGAAGAACTGCCTTTGACAATAGAGGGGACCAGGGACCTCAGTACTCCAACCATGAAGAATTGAATTCTGCCAACAAACCCAAAGGAGCTTTAAAGTAGATTTTTCCCAAGCTTTCTGGTAAGAGTCCAGCTGGTCAACACCTTGAATTTGTCCTTGTGAATACTCAGCAGAAGACCCAAGCGAGGCTGCCTGGATTTCTAACTTATAGGACTGTGAGATAAACTGTCTGTTGTTTAAAGCCATTAGTTTGTGGTGGTAGTTTGTTATGGTAGCAATAGGAAACTAATAAAAAGAGGATCAATAAAGTATTCGTAACAGAAAAGACACTTGACATGGACTTAATTGGTAGGCAGGATTTTGTTACTTGGATTAAATGGGAGGACATTTAAGATGGAAGAGATGGAAGGAACAGCTCTCAGCAAAGGAGGAAGCAGGGAAAGTGGGTAGGGGTTTGTCAGAGGAGAGTTCTGTATGACTTCAGGGTTCAATGACTGGTAGATTGGAGTCACAATGTGGAGGACTTTAAATTTCATGCCAAGGAGTATAGCATGGAGTTTATCCTTAATTCTACAGTAAATGACTGCTGGATTTTGATCAGAGAAATGACGTGAGCAGGGATGTACATTGGGAGGTCATCTGACAGTAGGCTAAATGGGAAGAGTCACAAGCTAAGATGGTGATTGAAAGTGCTTACTATCAACAGTGAACTAAAGCAATCGCTTTGAGAATGGAAAGGTGGTCATCCAAGTGAGACTCTCTTGATCAGGTTGTTTAGCAGCAGACTTGGAGGCAAAGGGGTCCATGGAAAGTGATTTCCCAAGGCATTGCTCTTAGGAGAAACCATTTAGTGGGTGAGGGAAGCAGGACAGGGAAGAAGAGACTAAGCAAGAGTAAGCTTTCAGGGTGAGTCCTAGACTCAACCTTATTCCACAAGGAACTCTGGATCATAAACTCCATCTTAGAGTTTGTTTTGTTTGAAGGCAAGGGGATCAGCCTTTCATATTTCTGTACTAGTCGCTCACTGGCTATAGACCACCCTAGGGTGACATAAATTCCCAGGCATCAAGAGTACTGAATTCCAGGACAGGACAGCTCTCCAAAGAAGGCCTCAGGTATAAACCATTGGGAGCAAAGCAGCACAAACTGGTACTGAGAACTGATAAAATGGGCACAGAGAAATGGTAAAAGACAGCCAGTGGATCTGGGAACTCACCAACAGCATCAGCTATGGAGACAGTGCAGCTTGAGGCAGGGCGGTTGAGGAGATGTGCTGGTGAGCAAGATGGAAAGGGAGTGAGGGTGGCACCCTCAGCTCTTTGCCTTGGTACCAGGAATAAGAATGGAAATATCTGGAAGGAAAATTAGGTCAAGTGAGAAAAACAGAAGGTGGTGGGATCAGTTTTGGACATAGAATGTACAAAACTATATTTTCCATAAAGCCATTATTTAGAACACCAGAGGCTCAGCTCAGTTTCCAAGTTATGCCACAGTGCGAAAACTTTGTAAACTGTATGAACTCAAGGCTCCTGTAATGGTTTCCTACCTCGATGCATTGATTTCATTTTCAAAAAATGTCTCCTTAATTTTCACACATGAGGGTGATCAAAACAAAGCATTATTAAAGCTTACACTTACTCGCAGGAAATGTATAATCAGATGCCAATTTTTTTTCTACTAACAGTGAAAATCAAACTAGATATTGATCACATTAGTATATTGTTCAAGTTAAACAGGAATGAATGAGAAGCCATTACACATTTTCTCCGGCCTCCAGGATTAGTCTACATGAAAAAAATAACTGTTGACGATTAAAATATACATGAGAGGAAACTGTAGCAAGCAAACTAAATTGTGATAGATGAGGGAAACTTAAGGCTCTTGAAGAAAACAACAAACGAGTATTTCCTAATCTAACATAATTACTGGAATCTTAACTCCAGGGAGAAATGTGGAGGAGAGTACCATGTTCTAACTACAGTGCAATTTAGCAAATGATTTCTGGGTGCTTTTTATAGGTAGGAAGCTATGCTAGATGTTTTGGGAGATGGAGAATATGTGAGCCTTGGTTCCCTGGATGGCCTGCTTGTTTAGTATATAAAAGGTACATTCTTAAAAAGCAAACTGGAATGTCCTTAAAATCTCTGTCTCTGAAATAAGACAGAGTAAAGGTAAATCCTCACAGTGCCATTAAGCTATGTGATCTTGGGCAGGTCATTTCATTGCTGTATTCAAAACCCATGGATTGACACCTACCATATGTCAAACGCCATAGATAATGTAACTTTCAGCCTCTCTTGAAAACAGGGAGGTGATAGCATCTCTTTCAGGGGGAGTCCTTTAAGGATAAAATGACTGCCCTTCAAAGTGTGGTCCCTGGACAAGCAACATCTGCAAAGCCTGGGTAATTGCTAGGAATTTAGAGCCTTGACTCTATTCCAGACCTGCTGAAGCAGAAGCTCTATGGATGGGGTCCTCGAATCTGTTTACCAAGCCCTCCACATGATTCCCATGCAGGCTCATGTTAGAGAAGCAGCAGATTAAATGTTACAACATTTCAGAGGTGGCAGAGTGTGGTGATTAGGAATGTAGGTGCTGGAGCCAGGCTGCCTCTCCATCTGCAATTTGGGCCATCTTGGGTTATTTCCTGAGACTAAGTGTCTCTGTTTCCTCATCTGTACAATGGTGAATAGTGACATAGAAGATATGTAAGCACTTAGAACAGGATCTGGCACCTTGTACATGCTCAAGAAATATTGCCTGCCATCATTATTAAAATACTTAGCTTGGTAAATACTGGCTATTTTCTAATGGGTGGGGATGCTCTGTATGTTGAGACCTTTGGATTCAAAGGCAGATTCCAATCCATGTTAGCTCTCAGGTCAGAGGCAAATTATCTCTGAAATGGGAATGATACTAGCAACTATCTGCCGGGGCTTTTATGAAGATGTGAAGGGTTTAACATGGTGCCTGGGGCACAGGTGCTCCAGAATATTACCATTATACTGATGCTATTTATAATTATTCTCACTCAATACAGTCAATGCTATAGAGCTCTATGCAGAGACCCAAGGGCCATACTTATCTTTTGGGGGACAAGCAGCAGTGTGGGGAGGTATCCAATTCATTTGGCTTGAGCCCCTCATTCAGAAATCTGATAATAATCTGGTCAGTCCATGTTTCTTCACTTGAGAGGTAATGACTAAAATATCAGACCATTGAAAAAAATCATAAATTCTCCATGAAAAATTCATGGGCAGGATGGTGGAAATAGATGGTGCAAACTGCCTCCTCTCCCCTGGGGAAACTGGACTTTTTCTCTCTCCCTCTTTTCCTCCCTCCCTCTCCTCCTTCCTTTAAAAATAAAAAAAAAAATTCTGAGAACACACTATGTTCCCAGAATTGTTCCAGGCATGTTTTATTGGTGAGCAAAACTGGACACAATCCTTGACTAATATTGTTATGAGAACATAGACATTCATTCATTCATTCATTCATCCATTCATTCAGTTAAAAATATTTATTGAACATCCACTATGTTCCAGGCACTGTCCTTGGTATGTACAAGGTTAACACATAAATGAATATAAAACTTCAGCTGGAACAAATACAACAAAGAGAGGTCAACAATATTAGGAGGCTTTATAATAAAGATATGTGGGAAGATCATGGAATATCACCAAGAGGAACAAAAATAATTTGCAGTAATTTTTGTTTTCTTTCTTGTCTTTTTTTCCCCCTTAACCTTCTAGTGAAAGATGGCACACATATAGAGGAATGCACAAAACATAAGAGTACAACTTAAAGAATTTTCACAAGTGAACACACATGTTATCAACACCCAGATCAGAAAACAGAACATTATCAGCACCACAGAAGCCCTCCACACGCCCCCTCCAAATCACCATCCTCTACAAATGACAAAGTCTGGCTTCTAACCCCATAGATTGGTTTTGCTTCTGTTTAAACTTCAAAAAAATGGACTCATAATGGTATATACTCCTTTGCATTTGAGGGTTTTTTCCCCTTGGTATTAGTATTTTTTTTAAATATTTTATTTATTTATTTATTTGAGAGAGTGAGAATGAGAGAGAGAGAGAGAGCACATGAGAGGGGGAGGGTCAGAGGGAGAAGCAGACTCCCCACTGAGCAGGGAGCCCGATGCGGGACTCCATCCCGGGACTCCAGGATCATGACCTGAGCTGAATGCAGTCGCTTAACCAACTGAGCCACCCAGGCGCCCCTAGTATTTGTTAATTCGTTAGTTCAGGATGTTGTAGTTGTAGGATGTTGGTGCCCACCGCAGGATAGTAGTCTGTTGTATGAATATACCGTAGTTTATCTTTTTCCAATTTACATCTGTTGGGAATTTGGATAGTTTCCAACTTGGAATGGTTAGGAATAATGCTGATATAAATTTTCCATTACATGTCCTTTGGTAAGGAGATGTATATTTTCTATTGAGTATATACCTAGGAATAAGGTTGCTGAGTCACAGGGGTGCAAAGGTTGAACCTCCATTGATAGTGCAGGTTTTCCACAGTGGTTGTACCAATTTCCATTCCCACCAGCATGGGAGCTTTAGTCAGCAATGGTTTCTAACCAGGTGCATCCCTGTGTTTGTCCTTGGCTTTCTCCTCAGCAGTAGGGGTTACCTGGTAACCTTGTATCTTATCTCCCTCCTGAGCTTGGAAATTTGAGGTAGGAGAACTCAGGAGAGGACAGACTAATTTCTGCAGTTAGTGAGGAAAATGTTAATGCCAAAGCATATTTTCTAAAGCAATAATGATACTTCACGTTAATAAATATAGTAGCATGACAATTCTTTTCAAAACTTTCTACTACTCTTTATAGGTTGAATGTAAGCGTATAAATATAAGCATTATACAGTGCTCTGATGGTACCTATATTTTTCTAGAGAAGATGAATGGGCTCTTTTGAATTTAGCTCAGTAGCTATTTGAAATATCATAGTAGGATTTAGCAATTTTCCAGCAACTTAAAAAGTAGAAGAAAAGTCATGCTTTGTTGGTTGGTTGGTGCTATACCTTAAATGTTCTTGTGAATAAAATGAAAGTAAATGAATAGTAAAGTTAATTTACAGATGACTTCAGAGAGCATGACCTTGGCCTTTGTCTTGTGAACACTTATCACTAAACAAAGCGTACAAATTTTCAATTTGGTAAAACCCAGGCTTGTGGCCCAGAGATCTTGGAATACAAGGGCAAGGGATGAATCTAAAGACCCCAAGTCAGGAAAAATTCAGGATGAATACCCAAGAAAGAAACACCTGGATATTCATATCCATAGGGGATATGTGGATATGTAAAAACCCAATTTCTATGGAATGGAAAGCAGAGAAATAAACCTGTGGGAAAAAATAAATCAGAAGTCAAGGAACCAAGCACAGTTAGGAATGTGTTATCAGTCAGCATGGGCTAGGATGTTCTGAGGACCAAATGGACCCCAACATCAGTGGCTTCTAATAAAAAATAGTTTCTTACTTGTTAAGACTTGATGTCCTTTGTATGTTGGCTGTAGCTTTGTTTCTCATCTTCTACATCTTGAGGTGCAGACTGACTAAGCATCCTCAATCTGTGTACTAGTTATCCCTTGACACATTAATGCTACAATTTCAAACCACCACGAAAATTTAAGCAGTATTAAGAAATAAACATTTACATTTTCTGCTGAGTCTCCATGCCTGCTAAACAATTCTGTGGATCTGGGTTAGGCTCACTTCATCTCAGGGAGGCTCACTCACATGTGTTGTGGTTGACTTGTAGTAGGCTGGTCTAGGATGGTCTCAGCTGACACCCAATTGTCTAGACATAATCTGCTTTTATTTCTATCTTGGGGTCTTGCTGACTACCTGGGATTTCACCAAAGGAGGTTTACCTGCTTCCTTACTTCCCTCCTCCAAATCTATCCTATTTGTTTGTTTTTGTTTTTATTAATCCTGTCCCAAAGAGTTGAGCCTAAGATCTCATGGTTTTCCTTTCTTAGATAACCACCTTCCCCTCCTCCTTCTTTCCCTCAAATCCCTTGTTTGGTTTGAAGAGTGGGTAAGCTGTAAGCTTTGCTTTTGTACATCTTACCTTCTCCTGAATCTATTTTATTATCTGTGCATATAAGCTCTTTTTTTCCCTTACAAGATCTAATCTTTTAAAACTCAAAAGTCTGGAAAACACTTGTTGTTTCTTTCCTTTTATTGTATCTTTCATTCCTTGAGGCAATAAACATAAATATGATGTGGCTGGAATGGAGGTGGAGGAGATAGGAGTTAACAGGAAGTAGCAGGAATGAAAACAAGCAAAAAATGATTGTTTGATTGTTGGGGTACTGGTAAATGTTTAACAGTCTGTTTTTTTGTTTGTTTGTTTGTTTTTAAAGACAAAGCCTTGATTTGTAGTGTTTGCTGGTTGTCCTGTAAGTAGTCATACCATGGCTGATTTCAAGTTGCCAGTGTGACATCACTGAACATAACTTTGGGCAGAGATGGGCAATAGTTCACCATTAGGTAGTATTTTCATCATATAGACACAAAAGACAATCTCAAGAGTATATGTAAGAGCAAATGTAGTAAACTAATTGGAAAGTGATGAATTATGAGTGCTTATTAACCTTTGTTTTTGAAATAACTTATTTAATTATAAGTTTATATAATTAAAGTTTAATAATGGTTTTAACTGTCTCACAAAATTCCTGAACATTTAGCAATAAGCCTCCCAGCACACCACACTGATTAACATATTTTTTTAAGATTTTATTTTTAGGTAATCTCCACACCCAGTGTGGGGCTGGAACTTAAAACTCCAGGATCAAGAGTCACATGCTCTACCCACTGAGCCAGCCAGGTGCCCCACACTTGTTAATACTTTTAATACAATTGTTAATATTTTATAACTATTTTCCTGACACAAAAAAAAGCAGCCTTTTGTTGCTCAGAGTGTTGAATGAGTTGTTTAGCATTTTTAAGTGTTTTAGATGCCTCTGGGCCACCTCACGTCCTTTAGAATCACTTGTGATGCAGCTGTTGCTATCAAGCTAAGGACACTTGTTTTGTGTGTGTGTGTGTGTGTGTGTGTGTGTGTTTAAATTGAGTGTAGTTGACACAAAATGTTACATTAATTACAGGTGTACAACATAGTGATTCCATGTGTCTATATATTATGCAATGCTCACCACAAGTGTATCTACCATCTGTCACCATACAGTGCTGTTATAATATCATTGACTATATTCCCTATGTTGTAACTTTTATTCCCATGACTTATTCATTCCATAACTGGAAGCCTGTATCTCCCACTCCCCCTCACTCATTTTGCCCATCCCCTACCCTTCTTCAGTTTGGCAACCATCACTTTGTTCTCTGTATTTATAGGTCTGATTCTGCTTTTTGTGTGTCTGTTTATTTGTTTTGTTTTTAAGATTCCACATATAAGTGAAATCATGTTATTTGTTTTTCTCTGTCTGACTTATTTCACTAACATAATCTCTAGGTCCATCCACATTGTCACAAATGACAAGATCTCATCTTTATCCATCTATATCTCTCTCTATATATATCTCACATCTTATTTATCCATTCATCAATCAATGGATATTTGGGTTGCTTCCAAATCTTGGCTATTATAAATAATGCTACAGTAAACATAAGGGCGCATAATTAGTGTTTTCATTATCTTTGGGTAAATACCCAAAATAATTCCCAGTAGTGGAATTATTGGATCATATGGTATTTCTATTTTTAATTTTTTTATAGAAGTAGCAGGAGTGGGAATTCTTGCCTTGTTCCTGATTTTATTTATTTTTTTAAAGATTTTATTTATTTGACAGAGAGACACAGCGAGAGAGGGAACACAAGCAGGGGGAGTGGGAGAGGGAGAAGCAGCTTCCTGCTGAGCAGGGAGCCCTATGAGGGGCTCAATCCCAGAACCCTGGGAGCATTACCTGAGCCGAAGGCAGATGCTTAACGATTGAGCCACCCAGATGCCCCTATTTTAATTTTTTGAGGAACCTCCTCCACACTGTTGTCCACAGTGGCTGTACCGGTTTACAATCCTACCAGCAGTACACAAGCATTCCTTTTTCTCCACATCCTCACCAACACTTGTTATTTCTTGTATTTTTGATCATTTTGACAGGTATAAGGTGAATCTCATTGTGGTTTTGATTTGCATTTCCCTGATGATGCATGATATTGAGGATCTTTTCATGTGTTTGTTGGCCATCTGTATGTTGTTTTTGGAAAAATGTCTGTTTAGGTCCTCTGCCCATTTTTTAATCAGATTGTTTGTGTTTCTAGTGTTTTGCACAGTGAAGGAAACCATCAATAAAACCAAAAGGCAACCTACTGAATGGGAGAAGATATTTACAAATGATATATCTGATAAGGGATTAATATCCAAAATATATAAAGAACTTATATTCGTGACACTTGTTTTGTCTTTAGATTTATGCTCAGCACCATTTTTGGCCTAATCAGAAGTGTGGGGGTAATCGATACCCACTGAAAGTGATGAATCATTATTTCTCTCTATTTGTATTCATTTACAAAAAGCTCCAATTTCCCACAACTGTGACCAATTCCATAATGGACAGTTGGATTGAATATCCCCCTATCCATATTAAGTTCTCTGTTCCCCTCACTCCTGATACCTGAGAAAACCTCCCAGTAAACTACCTATTCCTAAGCTCCTACCTCAGTCTGTTTTCAGGAGAACTCTTGATTAAGTCATTGACCATTCTTACTTTCTTGTATTGTTCTACTAAAAGAGCTTATGTGATTCAAGGGTATCATTTTCACTTTTAAATAGAATGACTATGATATTTGGACTAGAAATTTAGAAATTGTAGAAACAAAACACACCGAAAAGCAGTGGTATTGACAATCTGATACAAAGACAGATATCTGTCTGTCTGCGGGCCCTGGGACTTCAGATGATCCAGGAATAGGTCATAATTTTCTGGGCCTCTTCTATGAGAAGCAGTGTTATGAACTCATCTGTACTCATGTGATTTTACAAGTGTGTGTTAAAAAGATATGATGGAGTATAGTTTTCAAGATGGCCGTAATAAAATCATCCCACATGCTCTTCTTACAATGTGAGCTTGACACTCCTAACATCAAAAAGGGAGGTCTGTGTTTCCTCTCCTTGATCTGGGCAAGCTTGTGATTATGTCAGAAGGAATGAATGCTCATGGATTGCTCAGGCTGTTTAATAAAAAGTGTTGCAGCTTCCACTTGGTTCTCTTAGACAGTTTTCTAGAATTCTGAACCACTATATAAGCTGTCCAGCTGCCTCGAGGCTACCTTGTGAGGAAGCCCAGTCTAGCCCCTGTGGAGAGATCACATGGAGAGCCCCTGAAACATTAAGAGAGGGAGAGAAGCCCATGTAGTCCCCAGCTGCTCCAATCTCTTGCTGTCCCAGAGATCCCAAATCAAAAACACCCAGATAAGTACTTCCTCAATTCCTGTCCACAGAAACCATGAGAGATGATAAATTTATTGGTCTTGTTTTAAAACACTAAATTTTAAAGTGATTTGTCATGAACAGTAGTAACTAGAACAAGAGTTGTTCAATTCACATACCTCCTTTTGCTTTGGTGGATAGTCTGTTTTATCTCCTACTGTGAGAATAAAGGTCAGGCTTGCACCTCAGCTGGGGAGCAGTTAATTACTATGCATATGTGGATTATTTATTTATTTTTTTTAGTTTGGAGATAATAATTGCTGCTCTTGACAACTGGAACAACTAATAGTAGAGGAGCATATAATGTGGAAGGTGTTTTGAGTTGTAGCCGTTTTTTAAAAGTGGAGGTATTCTTTTTTTAATGTTACCATTTTTATAGAATTACAAACTTACAGAAAGTTGCAAGAATTGTATAAGAAATGCCATGTATCCTTCATTCAGATTTACCAGTTATTAATATTTTGCCACATTTGCTTTATCTTTCTCTCTCTCATTCTCTCCCCCAGCATGAGCACAAACACACACACATGCTTTTTTCTGAACTGCCAAGGATAAATTACAGAAGTTATGCCCACTTGCCTCTGAATCTTAAGGGTATGTTTCCTAAGAATGAGGACACTCACTTCACTAATGACAGTACATTATCAAATTCAGTAAATTTAATATTGATAGACTACTAATATCCAATCAGCAGATTTTATCCAAATATCTTCAATCATATTAATAATGTCCTTTATACAGTTATTTTTCCTGGCCAAGATCCAATCCTGGTTCACAGATTGCATTTAGTTTTTGTGTCTCTTCTTTCTCCAAAAAGAAGTTATTCTTTTTTTCAGCTTTCTAGAAAAATCACTTTCTTTGTCTTTACTACTAAAGAGATACCAGAGATAATCTGACCTTCTTATGCTTTTGTAAGACTGTTCGGGAGACTGCCTTCCAATACTGTTTATATCTCTGGCTTTAAAAAGTTAGTGTGTATAAAAGGCTTTGTTCAGTGGGGGAAGGTCTAGATATAGCTGCTGCAGGGTTAGCATTTACCCAGGTAAACACAGTTTGTCCTCTGACTTGACATTTAAAAATCTAAAGAATGAACCAGTAGCTAATGATTTGCATTTCTTATGAATAAGTAATTAGTTATTACTACTGCTCCTTAGAAATCAAAAATATTTGTGCTATGAGGCTCTGAGAGAGCTGTGTAACTTGCTGGGGTTTGGGAACAAAGAAGTAATGGATTCACCCCTTTCTCTATCCATGTGACTGAGGTCCCAGCATGTTTTTTTGTTTTTTTTTTTTTCTGACTTGTGAACTGAGAGTGGGGTAAGGTCACTTTTTAAAAAATTTTATTGAAGAATAATTAACACATATAATTATATATATTGAAGTGTACAACATGATAGTTTAATAAACATATACATTGTGGAACATCAAGATAATTATCACATCCATTACCTCACATAGTTAACTCTTTGTGTGTGTGATTAGAATACTTCCAATTTACTCTCAGCAAGTTTCAAATGTATAATACTCTATGATTAACTATAGTGACCATGCTGTGCATCAGATCCTCAGAACTTATTCCTCTTATAACTGAAAATTTGTACCCTTTGACTTACATGACCCCATTTCCCCTTTTTCCCCAGCCCCTGGCAACCACCATTCTATTCTATGTTTCTATAAACATGAGCTTTTTTTTTTAAAGATTCCACATATAACTGATGCCAAACAGTATGTTTCTTTTTCTGTCTGGCTTACTTCACTTAGCATGGTGCCCTCTAAGTTCATCCATGTTGTCACAAATGGCAGGATTTCCTTCTTCCTTTTTTTTTTTTTTTAAAGATTTTACTTATTCATTTGAGACACAGAGATACAGAGAGAGAAAGCTTGAGCAGGGAGAGAGGCAGAGGGAGAAGCAGGCTCTTCGTTGAGCCAGGAGCCCGATGTGGGGCTCAATCCCATGACCCTGGGATCATGACCTGAGCCGAAGGCAGACGCTTAACCATCTGAGCCACCCAGGCGCCCGGGATTTCCTTCTTCCTTAAGGTTAATTAATATTTCATTGTGTGTGTGTGTGTGTGTGTGTGTGTGTGTGTATCACATTTTTTTATCCCTTCATTTGTCAAAGGGCATTTAGGTTGTCTCTATAACTTGACTACTCTGAACAATGTTGGACTGAACATAGCAGTGCAGTTATCCCTTCAAGATACTGATTCCAGTTCCTTCAGATATATACCCAGAAGTAGAATTGCTGGATCATATGGTTGTTCTATTTTTAATCACTTGTTTCTTCTTCACTTAGTAGCTCATTACATTTTTAATGTGTCTCTGTCTAGAGTAACATATCAGAGTCATACCCTGGGATGAATCTAGACAAATGGGAAAAGAAAAATTTGAATGTGTTTGCAGAAGTTGAGTACTTGAGTACCACAAACATTTGTGAAATGAATAAGTAATACTACTTGCAAGTTAGGCTTCAAAATTATGCTTCTGTGATCAGTAAACCCAAATTATTTTTGTTGAATTTATTGAATGATATCTCTTAGTCATCCTCAGTTTTATCAATCAATAAATGTTAAACGATAACACTTTTATGTACAAGACATTCCATTGATTTTTCTTTAAAAGGAGGTCCTTATGAACAAGGAATTATTGGCATTATTAAGTAGTTAATGAACTGTCTCCATTAAATGAGTCACAGTCAATATTCCACTTCCCAACTGCTTCATCTAAAAGCAGAGTATTATTTTTTGTTCATTTAAGCACCATATAGTACATCATTAGTTTTTGATGTAGTGTTCAATGATTTAATAGTCGTGTATAACACCCAGTGCTCATCACAACATGTGCCCTCTTTAATACCCATCACCCTGTTACCCCCTCCCCCCAACCATCTCCCCTCTGAAACCCTCAATTTGTTTCCTGGAGTCCATAGTCTCTCATGGTTTGTCTCCCTCTTTGATTTCCCCCTCTTCAGTTTTCCCTCTCTTCCCCTATTTTCCTCTGTGCTATTGCTTATGTTCCACATATGAGTGAAACCATATGATAATTGTCTCTCCCTGCTTGACTTACTTAGCATAATCTGCAGAATATGTCTTGAGTTGAAACATTTTAGTTCTATAGAAAGAAATAATAATAATAAAATTTTGACATAAGCTTTGGTGATAAACTTAGTGATGAAATATAGTGCATGCCCCCCAAAATAAGTATAGATTATGTAATGCTTTTAAATGTTAAGAACACTAGTATAGTATAATAAAAGACTGGGGCATAAAGTCTTAATTTCAGCTCAGTTTCACATATTGTGTACTATCCTAACATAACCTCCAGAAGAAAGACTGAAAATCCAATGTCAAACAAAGAGGAGCAAGAATGTTTGTGAAATCTTGTCAAAAATAAGATAAACCTCTATATACAGTTTAAAAGTGGAAGAGCTATTTTAAGCTAAGCTGTGTATCGCAAAGCTCACAACTTCAGTTTCTTTTCATGTCACTAAATGGAAAAGCCTAATAAGAAAGAGTGAAATGCAGGGAAAAGGGAAAGGAAAGTTGAAAAGTCACTGAAACATGAATAACGCTTTCGAGAAACCTCTAAATGCAGCAGTTTTGTATAAAGCCCAGCAGTCTTTCAGGGCTGTGTGGGAGGGTTGTGGCTCTCTTCTTTGTACACAAGAAGAGCCAACACTGGATCCAGCTATTTTTATTGTGGTTCTTTTGTTCTCATAGCTTTGCATAAGGAAGAGAAAATGTTCTTAAGGAGTGTAAATAAACTGTGAGATCTAATGGATTAAAATAAAGCATTTGAAACCATGATACTTTGTTTGAGATGGAGCCCTGAAGCCTAACTCCGACATTATCTAAAAATACCCCAGTTCTCACTGATAAAAAATTTTCATACACATAAATTCTTTCTTACTCTCTGCCTCTCTCTGTCTCTCTCTGCCTCTTTGTCTCTCTCTGCCACTCTCTGTCTCTGTTTGTCTCTGTCTCTCTTTGTTTCTCTCCCACACACACACATTTCAGCAATGGTTAGGTTAAAATAAAACTCTTCCTCCAGATGTTTATAAAAATGCAAACTTTTAGAAAGGTCATTGAACTTAACTTTTAAGCAGATACTTAATGAAACAAAAAATCAGCCAAATGTGTTGTAAAGTGCACTAATTGAATCTGAAATGAAACTCAAACTTATTTAACAGGGCTGAAAATATTGGAACAAAGTATATATTCTCCAAAATCTGTTGAACAGAAACAAAACTGAAACATCAACATCTTTATTGGTCCAAATCAGTCATGCATTTGGAATTTCTATTGCTGCATTCAATTGAAAATTTATCCTGAAAATGTCTTGGATTTTGTGTGGCTGTTTGACTGGGTTGCTTACTCCTTATAGGGGCCCCAGTTTTCCATAGAGCTCTGTTATAGGAAAGCCCCTGTGAGGAACCTGGAGAAGGTGTGGGAGTTTTTTTTCCCCACAAAGCAATGATTAAACATATAGTAATCGTAAAAAGATAATGACTACTAGTGTTTTCTCAATTATTACTCTGTTTCCTCGATTGGAAAACCTTTTGAATCACAAATCTCATCCCACTGACTATCATCTTTTATTGGAATTTGGAAGGTGGCTAATATTATACATAGTAATGCTTCAGAATGAAATCAATGGTCTTAAAAGGCCAACTTGTATTTGCCATTGCTCCAATTAAAGTGCAGCAGTAAAAAAGCAGAACTGACATTGATTTTCTTTTTTTGAAAATAGATTTTTTCCCTGATAAGCAGTGAAAAAAATGTATTCTACAGGACCATTTTTCTTTGTGCTATATAGGGTTGTTCCTAATGTGCTCTTGGTTATCTACCTGATAATGAGGAAAGTTTAGTACCAATTAATCCATTGCTGTGGGATTTCCTTTTGCCTGTTTTCATTCAACTTCTTTCAAAACATCAAGGAGGAAAAATAAGGAAAAAGCAAAGACAGGAACCTAGGCTTGTCAGTTGCATAGAGTATGTCACTCAAAGGCCACAACAATTTTTCACATGGAAGGTTGGGAGGGGTGGGGGGTAGGAGTGTGCAAAATTATATTCAGTACAATAAATGAAATATACTAAGCTGTTAAAGATCTTAAAAGAGGCTGTAGATTACAAACGGTAATTACTATTTTATGTGAGTATATCACACCAAAATGATAACCTAAAAATAAAATCAGAGTATAAATTTGACATTGGAGTACTCCTTTCCAACACTATTATATACAAACGTGTCTATTTATAACATGAGTACAGTGGAGGCAGGGAGAGGAAGTGAATCATCAAAGATGTTTTGATTTCATGACTAAGATTCAATTGGAAACTTATCTCCCTGATGCATTTTACTATACCATATGGGTGTATACCTCGAATTACAATTTCCTGTTATTCCTTATTCCTGTAAAACAAATGCAGCCCAAATGTGGAAGAGAGTTACAGTAGGTGTAAAATATAACTCTTTTACAGGCTATGACAGAAAAAGCTCTCAAAACCTTCATCCTGTTTCACTAATAGCTATTTGCAGACATCAACAAAAACCTCTCATGTGCTTGGAAATGTTTTATGGTCATGAAGTCACACCTTTCCTGATTTAATATTAGCTTCATGGGAAAGGATCTTTTTTGTTAAATAGCAGCAGCCTTTAGGACAAAAAGGACCCTTACAGGGTCCTTCATTTCAAAATGAGCTGTCCCTGAACTCAGTGGGGGAGGGGGTTTACAAGACCAGGGCTCTAGGTTAGACAAGGGACTATACCATTAGCCTCCATTTCCCTTTGACAGATACGTTCCCTCCTGTCAGGTTGGAGAACTTCCATTAGCTGTCAATTCTCAAAAAGGAATTCTGTCTTCGTCTAGCATATACGTATTACCAAGATGAGCTTGAAATTGAATCTTGTTTAGGCAATCAAAACATCTTTGGTGATTCACTTCCTGTCACTGAACTGAAAAAGTGAAGGCACACATAATCACACTTCACACTTAATTATCTTGAAAAGCAGCATTTCACTGAGTTGAAAGTCATTTCTAGAACCCAGCTTCGTAGAATTCTCCCTCTCCTTCATCTCACCATGGACTGATCCTCTATCCATCTTCCCCTCACTGCCCACAGGGAAATATATAGGATGCATTTGACATGCATTCAGGGGTGAAAATCACTTTTACATCATTAAGTGCAATTGAATCACTTAATACCTAATCCTGGAGTAGGCATCTTGCTTCTTTTCTTAAAATATGTGTTTAGGGCAAGGAGGAAGATTTACTGTGGTATGCAAAAATGGAATCAGTACATTGAAAAGAACTGGGATCCTCAAAAACAAAATAAATTGGTCCATTTATGCAAAATGCAAAAATTGTCAAAACTTAATTATGCTGTTAAAAGTAAGGACAGTGGTGTCCCTTGTGGGGATGGGGGATAGTGGCAGGAGGGAAGAAATAACATTCTGTTTCTTGACCTGAGTGCTCTTTACAGGGGTGTGCTTTGTGAAGATTTAACAAGCCCTACAGGTCTTGTACACTTTTGGAAACTATTCCATAACAAGACTAGAGAATTTACAGGCATGTTTAAACAATGCTGTTCATTTTTAGATCCTCTTGTATGAAGTGGCTGATGACTCTTGGTATTATCTTTTTTAAAACCGTTTATTTTGAGATAATTTTAAATTCACAGGAAGTTACAAAAGATAGTCCAGAGTTGTTCCATGTAAACTTCACCCAGTTTCCCTGTGTGGTTATATTTTATATAACTATGTTATAATACCAAAACCAGGAAATGGACCTGAGTACACGTGTATGTATAGTTCTACTTCGTTTTTTTTTAAAGATGAAGTTTTTGTTTTTTGTTTTTAAGATTTTATTTATTTATTTGACAGAGAGAGACACAGCTAGGGAGATAACACAAGCACGGGGAGTGGGAGAGGGAGAGGGAGAAGCAGGCTTCCCGCGGAGCGGGGAGCCCGATGCAGGGTTTGATCCCAGGACACTGGGATCATGACCTGAGCCGAAGGCAGAAGCTTAACGACTGAGCCACCCAGGCGCCCCTACTTCGTTTTAATCTAATGTGTGGATTCCTGTAATGACCATCACACAGAGACAGAATCATTCTACTACCACAAAGATCTCTCATGCTATCCAGTCTTAGCCATACACAACCCTCTCCTCTGCATCACACCTAACCCTGGTAACCCCCGATCTGTTTTCCATTTTTATCAATTTACCTTTTTGAACGTTATAAATGGAATCATATAGTATGGGACCCTTTCAGATTGGCTTTTTTTTTTTTTTTTTACTTAACATAAGAGATCCATCCAAGTTGTTGCATCTATCAATAGTTTACTCTTTTTTTATCATAAAAAGTATTCCACAGTATGATGTACCACAGTTTGTTTAACCATCTACTTATTGAGGGAAATTTTGGTTGTTTCTGGTTTGGGGATATGACAAATAAAGCTACTATGAACAATCGCCTATAGGTTTTTGTGTAAACATAAATTTTCATTTCTTTGGGATAAATTCTGAGGAATGCAATTGCTGGGTTGTATGGCACATATATGTTTAGCATTTTTGGTTTTTGTTAAGAACTGTTTTCCACAGTGGCTCTGCCATTTTACATTCCTACCAGCAATACATGGAAGACCCAGTTTCTCCACATCTTTGCCTGCATATGGTATTTATCACCATTTTTAAGTTTTAGCTCTTCTAGTAGGTGTGTAATGATATCTTATATTGGTCTCAATTTCCATTTCCCCCATGGCCAATGATGTTGAACAACTTTTCATGAACTTATTTGCCATTCGTAGAGCTTCTTCAGTGACACGTCTTTCCTGTTTTTCTCCCTCGTTTGTTCCCTTTATTTTTGCTTTTTGCCTAATCACTTCCCTCAATACTTTTAGCTTCTTCTTAAAATAATGAAAAATATTTCCCCCTATTTCAGTATCTACAGGTTTTATTTCTGCTAGTGATGTGCAGTTCTTCCCACTTGTGTCCAGAGAACCTCTACTTTCTCACCTCCTTTATGTTACTCACCTTCTTTGTTCTGTCTGGAAAGCCACTTCCTAGACTCTTGGCCTCCATTTTGTAATGGTTACTGATGTAACTTCAAAGTCTTAATGGACTCAGATCATCAAATGACAGATCTTCCAGGAAGCCTTGACTTCTCCTCCCAAATATATGTAATCACTAGTCCTTTAAATGGGCACAATACACTTAAAAATATTTTCCACTGGCACCCTGGTAAGTGCTATTGGTGCCCTGTCCATATAGCACTTGGCATTTCTTTGCACATTGGTTTCTGGGCCAGCAATCACTCCCTCCTGTCTGAGGCTTTCTCTGGCTACCAGAGACTGCTTTTACTGGACAAAAGTGTTGGGAGTAGTGCTCAAGCTTCCTCACCCCTTACTTGGGATTGTTTATTGCCCACAGTTCCCAAGTGGGATTAATCCCCAGTTGCCCACAATGGTAAC
This sequence comes from Eumetopias jubatus, assembly GCF_037043125.1. NCBI lineage: Eukaryota > Metazoa > Chordata > Mammalia > Carnivora > Otariidae > Eumetopias > Eumetopias jubatus. The sequence continues at coordinate 103,281,784 of NW_028274815.1, forward strand.
TGACTTGATAGCACCTTTTATTAGCTACCTTCTTTGTCTCACTCTCCTACTGATTTTTTTCTGAGGTTCCCTCCTGAATAAACTCAAATTGCCCCAGTATCTGCTTTAGGGGAACCCAAAAGTAGGCAGCAAGAATTACCTTCTACTATGATTAACTGTAACCCACTCACCCATGGTCTTTCCTCCTAAAGTGAGAACTTTTTGCAGGCAAGCAACTGAAGAGAGAGAGCAGACCAAGAGGGTATCCTGGCAGAGAAAACAGCAAGTGCAATGGCCATGAAGCCAACATTTTGTTGGTGTGTACAAGGAACAATAAGATATCAGTAAGACTGGGGTGAAGTGAGCAAGGGTAAAAATGACTGGATCTTGAGATGAGCTCATGTAGGAATGTTCCAAATTTCCCCTTCTCCAAATAAGGAATGAGAGTGAAGATGAGAACAAATGGCATGAAGAGAATTTTTATGGCCTAATCACTCTGGAAATGTAATATTTCTCATTAATATCACCAGTGTCTAATGGATCTTAAATATCAGTGCACACAGGCCATTTCTCCTGATATTTTAATGTTATTAATACACAGTCAAACTAATTAGAAACCTTAGGATCTTCTTGTTAAATAGAAAATTGGATGCATGAACAAGGTTCCAGGTTATATATTTATTCATTAAACAGAAAGTCAGCATGTATTGTTCAGTTAGGTATTATGGAGGGTCAAAATGACAGTCTGTGAATTGTGCAGAGATACTAGCCATTTTCAGACCAGCATGTACTAGTCACTGAATTTTGGTTAGACATTACTTGTGCTGCATTCTCATGTTATTAATATCAAAATGAAACAACCTGAATTTTGACAAAGATCTTCCCCAAACCAGGGTACAGGGGCATTAACCCCAACCAGCTATATCTGAGACCAGAGGCCATGAACCTTTTCTGCAGAGCTAAAAAATAAATTTAATTCTTGACCTGAGACATTGTATCTCAGAATTAATCAAAATCTATAAGACTCAGTGACTTTGAGGGAGAGAACATTCCCTGGAGACCAAGTTGAGAGGCCTCTAAATCCATTTCACTTCTGACAAAGGTATACTTTCAGGATTTAAGTTATGCCATGAATGTGGAAAGGTGGTCAACATCACTAATGCAGGGAAATGCAAATCAAAACCACAATGAGATATCACCTCACACCTGGGGATCTGGAGAAATGGGAATCCTTGTGCACTGTTGGTGGGACTGTAAATTGGTATGGCCACTATGGAAAACAGTATGGAAGTTCCTCAAAAAAATAAAAATTAAAAACTTACCATATGATCAAGCATTTCCACTTCTGGGTATATATCCAGAGGCAATGAAAATAGGATATTGAAGAGATAGCTATACCCCCATGTTCATCACAGCATTATTCACAATAGCCAAGACCTAGAAACAACCTAGGTGTCCATTTAACAGATAAATGAATCAAGAAGCTGTCAGACACACACACACACACACACACACACACACACACACACACACACACACACACACACACTGGAGCATTATTCAGCCATAAAAAGGAAGGCAATTCTGCCATTTGCAATAACAACATAGATGGATCTTGAGGGTATTATTTTAAGTGAAATACCAGATGTAGAAAGACAAGTACTATATGATACCACTTATATGTGAAATCTAAAAACATTGAACTCCTAGAAACAGAAAGTAGCATAGTGGTTGCCAGGGTTTGGGGGTAGGGAAAGTGGGGAGGTATTGGTTGGTCAAAAGCTGCAAACTTTAAGTTATAAGATGAATTCAAGTTCTAGGGATCTAATGTATAGCATGGTGACTTTATACTGTTAACAATACTGTATTTTATATATATATTTTTTAACAATACTGTATTTTATATTTGAAAGTTGCTATGAGAGTAGAGCTTCAGTGTTCTCACAACATTTGACACTATAACTACCTAAGACAGGAATTCCATCAATGCACAAAATAGTGAATATATGAGGTGAAGGAGGTGTTAACTAACCATACAGTGGCAAATACTTTGCGATATATACATGTATCAAGTCATCACATGGTACAACTTAAACTCACACAAGGTTATATGTCAATTACATTTCAATAAAACTAGAAAAAAAGGTATGCTGGTATGTAGGAGCAAGATGGCGGAGGAGTGGAGACCTGGATTTCGTCTGGTCTCAGGAATTCAGCTGAATAGGGATCAAACCATTCTGAACACCTACAAACTCAACAGGAGATCAAAGATAAGAATAGCAACAACACTCTGAACAGAAAAGCGACCACTTTCTGGAAGGTAGGACTTGCGGAGAAGTGAATCCGAGGCAATATTTGGGAGGATAAACGGCGGGGGAGGGGGCTTCTGTCAGCCGCTACCAGCGAGTGATGGAGCAACAGAGCACAAAATTGGAATTTGCAGAAGTCGGCTCAACTGGGGGACGTCCCTCCAGTGCTAAGGGTGGGGAGGAAACCTCACAGGACAGTGTGGTCTCAGGACCCTCGGGGTCACAGAAAGACCGGGGGTGCCTGAGTGTGGCCGAGCTCCCAGGTATTGGAGCGAGGGAAGCCGGCTGCAGAGATGGAGCCGAGGTGCAGGCTCTCAGCTCAGGGTTGCCATAAACCGTGATCCCTGGCACAGTCGGGCCACTGCTCCTCCAGCAGGGAACCAACAAGTGGCAGATCCGGGGACACCCCCCTTCCTAACCTGGGAGGAGCTGTGTAGGAGCGCACCGCAGGGATCTGCTGGGTTTGGAGACTCCACACTGAGTTTGGTGCCAGAGATAGAAACACTTGGTCACAGGCTGGGTGAGCGTGGAGTGCGGCCGGAGACCGGGGAGACAGGAGTGATTGACTGCTTTTCTGTGGGGGCGCACTGAGGAGCGGGTCCCCGAGTTCTCGGCTCCTCCGGGCGGAGGTTGGAAGGCCGCCATTTTCACTCTCATCCTCCAAAGCTGTACCGAGAGCTTGCAGGGAACAAAAGCTCCTGAGAGCAAACCGGAGCAGATTGCTTAGCTGGGACTGACAAGGGCGGGGCAATTCTGCCTCCGCAAAGACATTTGGGAACCACGGCAACAGGCCCCTCCCCCAGAAGATCAGCAAGAACAGCCAGCCAAGACCAAGTTTACTGATCAATGAGAATTGCGGAACTCCAGCGTGAGGGGAATACTGCGCATAGAATTCATGGCTTTTTTACCATGATTCTTTAGATTTTCAAAGTTAATTTATTTAACTTTTTTTTTTGAATTTTTCTTTTCCCTTTTTCAACCAACATCTTATCAATCCCTTTTTATTAAAAAATTTTTTTTTATTTTGCGTTTTTAGAGCCATATTCTATCCCTTCAGAGTAGTTACCCTTATTTTTGGCATGTATATATAAGTTCTCTCTTTAAAATTTTGAGATACACTTTCTTCTAATAGATCAAAATATACCCTAAATCACTAGTGTATGGTTTTGTTCTAGTCTGCTGCCTGATCCCATTCTCTCCCTTGTCTTTTTCTTTTTTTAAATCTTCTTCTTCCTTTTTTCAAACAACTTCTTATCAATTCCTTTTATAAAATCTTTTATAATTTTCATCTTTACAGTCATCTTCCATCCCTTCATTGTATCAACCCTTATTTTCCACATATGTGCCTTTCTTTCCTTAAAATTTTAGGGGGCACTTTCTTCTAACAGACCAAAATAGACCCAAAATCTAGTGTGTGTCACTGATCTATGCACTAACCTAAACATATTTGATCATATTCTGGTTATTTTTTTTGTTTTGTTCTGTTTTTGTTTGTTTTTATCTTTTTCTTTTTCTTTTTTTTCTCTTTCTTTTTTCTTTCTTTCCCTTTCTTTTCCCCTGGTTTCAGGTCTTTTCTGATTTGTTTAGAATATATCTGCTGGGGACGTTGTTAACCTGTTAGCATTTTGTTCTCTCATTCATCTATTCTCCTCTGAACAAAATGACAAGACGAAAAAATCACCTCAACAAAAAGAACAAGAGGTAGTACCGTCTGCCATGGACCTACTCAATACAGACATTAGTAGGATGCCGGACCTAGAGTTCAGAATCATGATTTTAAAGATACTAGCTGGGCTTGAAAAAAGCATGGAACGTATTAGAGACACCCTTCCTGGAGAAATAAAAGAACTAAAATCTAACCAAATCGAAATCAAAAAGGCTATTAATGAGGTACAAGCAAAAATGGGGGCATTAACTACTAGGATAAATGAGGCAGAAGACAGAATTAGCGATATAGAAGACCAAATGATGGAAAATAAAGAAGCGGAGAAAAAGAGAGAGAAACAACTACAGGATCACGAGGGCAGAATTCGAGAGATAAGCGATACCATAAGATGAAACAATATTAGAATAATTGGGATCCCAGAAGAAGAAGAAAGAGAGAGAGGGGCAGAAGGTATATTGGAGCAAATTATAACAGAGAACTTCCATAATGTGGGGAAGGAAACAGGCATCAAAATCCAGGAGGCACAGAGAACCCCTTTCAAAATCAATAAAAATAGGTCAACACCCTGAAATCTAATAGTAAAACTCTCGAGTCTCAGAGACAAAGAGAAAATCCTGAAAGCAGCTCAGGAGAAGAGATATGTAAAGTCTAACGGTAGAAATATTAGATTGGCAACAGACCTATCCACAGAGACCTGACAGGCCAGAAAGGACTGGCATGATATCTTCAGAGCACTAAACGAGAAAAATATGCAGCCAAGAAAACTATATCCAGCTAGGCTGTCACTGAAAATAGAAGGAGAGATAAAAAGCTTCCAGGACAAACAGAAACTAAAGGAATTTGCAAACATGAAACCAGCCCTACAGGAAATCTTGAAAGGGGTCCTCTAAGCAAAGAGGGAGCCTGAAAGCAACATAGACCAGAAAGGAGCACAGACAATATACAGTAACGGTCATCTTACAAGCAATACAATGGCACTAAATTCCTATCTTTCAGTAGTTACCCGGAATGTAAATGGGCTAAATGCCCCAATCAAAAGACACAGGCTATCAGATTGGATTAAAAATCAAGACCCATCGATATGCTGTCTGCTAGAGACTCATTCTAGACCCAAAGACACCCCCAGATTGAAAGTGAGGGGGTGGAAAACCATTTACCATGCTAATGGACACCAAAAGAAAGCTGGGGTGGCAATCCTTCTCTCAGACAAATTAGATTTTAAACCAAAGACTGTAAGAAGAGATGAGGAAGGACACCATATCCTACTTAAAGGGTCTATCCAACAAGAAAATCTAACAATTGTAAATATCTATACCCCAACATGGGAGCAGCCAATTATATAAGCCAATTAATAACAAAAGCAAAGAAACACATGGACAACAATACAATAATAGTGGGGGACTTTAACACCCCCCTGACTGAAATGGACAGATCATCTAAGCAAATATCAACAAGGAAATAAAGACTTTAAATGACACACTGGACCAAATGGACTTCACAGACATATTGAGAACATTCCATCCCAAAGCAATGGAATACACATTCTTCTCTAGTGCCCATGGAAACTTCTCCAGAATAGATCACCCCTAGGTCACAAATCAGGTCTCAACCGGTACCAAAGGATTGGGATTATTGCCTGCTTATTTTCAGACCACAGTGCTTTGAAACCAGAACTGAATCATAAGAGGAAAGTCGGGAAGAACTCAAATACATGGAGGCTAAAGGGCATCCTACTAAAGAATGAATGGGTCAACCAGGAAATTAAAGAAGAATTTTAAAAATTCATGGAAACCAATGAAAATGAAAACACAACTGTTCGAAATCTTTGGGATGCGCAAAGGCAGTCCTAAGAGGAAATTATATAGCAATACAAGCCTTTCTCAAGAAACAGGAAAGGTCTCAAATACACAACCAAACCCTACACCTAAAGGAGCTGGAGAAAAAACAGCAAATAAAGCCTAAACCCAGCAGGAAAAGAGAAAGAATAAAGATCAGAGCAGAAATCAATGAAATAAAAACCAAAAGTACAGTAGAACAGATCAATGAAACTAGGAGCTGGTTCTTGGAAAGAATTAACAATATTGATAAAACCCTGGCCAGACTTATCAAAAAGAAAAGAGAAAGGACCCAAATCAACAAAATCATGAATGAAAGAGGAGAGATCACAACCAACACCAAAGAAATACAAACAATTATAAGAACATATTATGAGCAACTCTATGCCAGCAAATTAGATAACCTGGAAGAAGTGGATGCATTCCTAGAGATGTATCAACTACTAAAATTGAACCAGGAAGAAATAGAAAACCTGAACAGACCTATAACCACTAAGGAAATTGAAGCAGTCATCAATAATCTCCCAACAAACAAAAGTCCAGGGCCAGATGGCTTCCCAGGGGAATTCTACCAAACATTTCAAGAAGAATTAATACCTATTCTCCTGAAACTCTTCCAAAAAATAGAAATGGAAGGAAAACTTCCAAACTCATTTTATGAGGCCACCATTACCTTGATCCCCAAACCAGACAAAGACCCCATCAAAAAGGAGAATTACCGACCAATATCCTTGATGAACACGGATGCAAAAATTCTCACCAAAATACTAGCCAATAGGATCCAACAGTACATTAAAAGGATTATTCACCACGACCAAGTAGGATTTATCCCTGGGCTGCAAGGTTGGTTCAACATCCGCAAATCAATCAACAGGATACAATACATTAACAAAAGAAAGAACAAGAATCATATGATCCTCTCAATAGATGCAGAAAAAGCATTTGACAAAGTACAGCATCCTTTCTTGATCAAAACTCTTCAGAGTATAGGGATAGAGAGTACATACCTCAATATTGTAAAAGCCATCTATGAAAAACCTACAGCGAATATCATTCTGAATGGGTAAAAGCTGAGAGCTTTCCCCCTAAAGTCAGGAATGCAGCAGGGATGTCCACTATCACCACTGCTATTCAACATAGTAGTAGAAGTCCTAGCCACAGCAATCAGACAACAAAAAGAAATTAAAGGCATCCAAATCAGCAAGGAGGAAATCAAACTCTTACTCTTTGCAGATGATATGATATTTTATGTGAAAAACCCGAGACTCCACTCCAAAACTGCTAGAACTCATACAGGAATTCAGTCAAGTGGCAGGATATAAAATCAATGCACAGAAATCAGTGGCATTCCTATACACCAACAACAAGACAGAAGAGGCACAAATTAAGGAGTCATTCCCATTTACAATTGCACCCAAAACCATAAGATACCGAGGAATAATTTTAACCAAAGATGCAAAGGATCTGTACTCAGAAAACTATAAAATACTCATGAAAGAAATTGAAGACGACACAAAGAAATGGAAAAACGTTCCATGCTCATGGATTGGAAGAACAAATATTGTGAAGATGTCCATGCTACGTAGAGCAATCCACACATTCAATGCAATCCCCATCAAAATACCATCCACTTTTTTCAAAGAAATGGAACAAATAATCCTAAAATTTGTATGGAACCAGAAAAGACCCTGAATAGTCAGAAGAATGTTGAAAAAGAAAACCAAAGCTAGTGGCATCCCACTTCTGGACTTCAAGCATTATTACAAGCTGTCATCATCAAGACAGTATGGTACTGGCACAAAAACAGACACATAGATCAATGGAACAGAACAGAGAGCCCAGAAATGGACCCTCAACTCTATGGTCATTAATCTTTGACAAAGCAGGAAAGAATTTCCAATGGAAAAAAGATAGTCTCTTCAACAAATAGTGTTGGGAAAATTGGACAGCCACATGCAGAAGAATGAAACTGGACCATTTCCTTACACCACACACAAAAATAGACTCCAAATGGTTGAAAGACCTAAACATGAGGCAGGAGTCCATCAAAATCTTAAAGGAGAACACAGGCAGCAACCTTTTCGACCTCAGCCACAGCAACTTCTTCCTAGAAACATCGCCAAAGGCAAGGGAAGCAAGGGCAAAAATGAACTATTGGGATTTCATCAAGATAAAAAGCTTTTGCACAGCAAAAGAAACAGTCCACAAAACCAAAAGACAACCGACAGAATGGGAGAAGATATTTGCAAATGACATATCAGATAAAGGGCTAGTATCCAAAATCTATAAAGAACTTATCCAACTCAACACCCAAAGAACAAATAATCCAATCAAGAAATGGGTGGAAGACATGTACAGACATTTTTCCAAAGAAGACATCCAAATGGCCAACAGACACATGAAAAAGTGCTCAACATCGCTTGGCATCAGGGAAATCCAAATCAAAACCTCAATGAGATACCACCTCACACGAGTCAGAGTGGCTAAAATTAACAAGTCAGGAAATGACAGATGTTCACGGGGATGCAGAGAAAGGGGAACCCTCCTATACTGTTGGTGGGAATGCAAGCTGGTGCAACCACTCTGGAAAACAGTAGGGAGGTTCCTCAAACAGTTGAAAATAGAGCTACTATACGATCTAGCAATTGCACTACTGGGTATTTACCACAGAGATACAAATGGAGGGATCTGAAGGGGTACAAGCACCCTGATGTTTATAGCAGCAATATCCATAATAGCCAAAGTGGAAAGAGCCAAGATGTCCATCGACAGATGAATGAATAAAGAAGATGTGGTATATATACACAATGAAATAATATGCAGCCATCAAACGAATGAGATCTTGCCATTTGCAAGGACATGGATGGAACTGGAGGGTGTTATACTGAGTGAAATAAGTCAATCAGAGAAAGACATGTATCATATGACCTCACTGATATGAGGAATTTTTTTTTAAAGATTTTATTTATTTGTTTTACAGGGAGAGACACAGCGAGAGAGGGAACACAAGTAGGGGAGTGGGAGAGGGAGAAACAGGCTCCCCACTGAGCAGGGAGCCCGATGTGGGGCTCGATCCCCAGGATCCTGGGATCATGACCTGAGTCGAAGGCAGACGCCTAATGACTGAGCCACCCAGGTGCCCCGATATGAGGAATTCTTAATCTCAGGAAACAAACTGAGTGGTGGGGGGGGGGTGAGAGGGATGGTGTGGCTGGGTGACAGACATTGGGGAGGGTATGTGCTATGGTGAGTGCTGTGAATTGTGCAAGACTGTTGAATCACAGATCTGTACCTCTGAAACAAATGCAATATATGTTAAGAAAAAAGAAACAAGAAGAAGATAGCAGGAGGGGAAGAATGAAGAGTAAATCAGAGGGGGAGATGAACCATGAGAGACAATGAACTCTGAAAAACTAACTGAGGATTCTGGGGGGGGATGGGTTAGCCTGGTGATGGGTATTAAAGAGGGTACGTTCTGCGTGGAGCACTGGGTGTTATGCACAAACAATGAATCATGGAGCACTACATCAAAAACTAATGAGGTAATGTATGATGATTAACATAACAATAAAAAGAGAAAAAAATGTATATCATGAACAGAGAAAAGAAATTCAGATACAGCAAGCCCATGTTGGTGTCTTCCTCATATGCATTTTCAGGAATAAAATATTTAAGAAGGGATAATTCATTTGCATTAGACTAGCTTTCTCCTCATTATGTACCTGTGTTTTGTGTTCCTGTTATCATGTCTGCGTAACAAATTACCCACAAAGCTTAATGGCTTAAAACAATGGAGGCATTTATTTTGCTCACAGATCATTAATTTGGGGAGGGCTCAATGGGAAAAAGCTATCTTTGCTTGGCTTGGCTTCTGCTGGAAAGGGAACTGGATGCTGGAACCATCTTTAGGTCCACTCGTTGACATGTCTAGTCATTGATGCTGGGAAGATGCAAATAACTGTGACTGGTTAGGCCAGGGCTTCTCTGGCATGGCTGTCTATCTCTACGGGATGTTTCCCTGTGGTCTCCCCTTCTTTGCCTCTTCAGTGTAGTGAACTGCTTACTTATTGGCTCGGGGTTCTCAAAGTGCATATCCCAAAGGACTGTGTCAGGTAAAGCCACTTTGCCTCTTATCGCTTGGCTCAGAAATCATACAAGTCTGCCAAAGTCTACTGTTCATCCAGGTTCAAGGGAGACCTAGATCCCTACACTCAATGGAGGAGTGTCAGTGTTACACTGTAGGAAGAGCATGTGGGATATGATATGTAGTGGTTTGGCCATCTTTAAAAAATACCATCTGCCGTAATTTGCTTTCTCTAACATGTGCTTAACTGCCGACCTATGAATTCTCTCTCACTGTCTGTTGGGCAAAATAATTCACAGCTTTCAAGGCCTGAGTCCTGCTCCTTAAACACAACTTAAAATCATAAAAAGATTAAGAAAACACTCATATCAAATACTATACCCAACATTTTTGCACATTGGAATCAGAACTGAGTCTGGAACTCAGCTCTGCCATTTTTAACTCAGGTTTCTTCAACTGTCAAAAAGCATGGAATTCCTGTCTTATGGTAGTTATAGTGTCAAAATGGGATAGTTCATGGAAACCCTGAGCAGAATACCTGCCCATATAGCTACTGGGTGATAGAGATAGAAATTATAGTAGTAGTAATGGCGGTGAAGTACTTTTAAAATGTCTATTTTGGATCCTCTCTATGGATTTTCTTCTGCTGCTCCCCCAAATTCCACAATAAGTAGGCTTCTTCTACTTTTATACTTCCCAAGCTCATGAACATTAGTGCTTAGAAGCTCATGTGTATCTGATGAATGCACATTGGTTTGAATTAAACAGAATCAAATCAAGTTCTTTCTGAAAATAATACCTCAGTTCTGTTCTTGGTTCAGCCAGTGAATCACTTGTGGAACTTGGCACTGGAAAGCTTTGTGCATTTTGCCCCAAAATACCATTGCCTTAGGGTTAGCCTCTTCCATTGTAGAAGATCTGTTGTTTAGGATTGTTGGCAGAAGTCTCCTTCAGTAACAGTGGGTGTGTGGCATGTGGCCTCCAACGAGAAACCTTTGTTCTTCACTGAAGCCTGTGAATCCACTGGTGGCTCCATGCTCTCTCCTTCCATTTATTGCCCTGATGGAGCTTGCTTTCTGTGCTTCTCATTTAGCATGAAAGCTCAAACTCTCCAATGACCTCTCTTGCACTGCTGTCTTCCAACAGATGGTTCATCTGCTTCTACTCTCTAGCTCTACATTTGACTGCATTTCATTGAAAACTTGTTTAATCTTTGAGGGCAAATGCTGTGTGTTCTACTTTACTAATTCTTTCATCCACAAATATATATTTAACCCACTACTGGCCAGACACTGTTCTCAGTGCTGGAAATTCACAGTGAGATACAGAAACTCCCTGTCTTAGGTTGGGCTCCCCCAGAAGCAGATCAGGAGACATGGATTCATGTGAAAGTAGTTTATCTGGGAGTTGATGTCATGAATCACCAGTAGAAGAGAGGGGAGTGGTACTGCAAAGGGAAGAGCCAACAAGGGTATGTTTTCCAGTGAGTTAAACACTATGGAGAACAGGAGCTTGATTCCACTGGGAAACCCTGGGAAACAGTGCAAAATACATTCCTCAGAGTCATCTCCCTGAAGGGGTAAAGAAGCTGGGGTGTTTATACTTCCATCACTTCCCATCAGAGCTGCTCACAGGAAGGGGGCCACATTAGTTCCCGGGCCCTTCTGCAAAAGCAGATCCCAACAGAAAGCTCTTGGGCAAATAATTATGATAAATGGTGGGCCAGCATGAACTGAAATAATGATTTGAGGGGATGCACTTATTTCCTAGGGCTACTATAATAAAGTACTACAAACTAGATGGCTTAGAACAACAGAAATTTATCGTCTCCAATTTCTGGAGGCTGGAAGTCTGAAATCAAGGTGTTACCTCTGAAACCTGTGGGGAATCCTTTGTTGCCTCTTCCTAATTTCTGGTGGTTTGCTGGCAATCACTGACATTCCTTGGCTTATAGACACATCACTTCAATCCTCTATCTACACATAGCTTTATCCCCATGTACTCATTCTGCCTTCCTTCTGTGCATGTCTGCCTCCATGCCTAAATTGTCCCTTTTTATAAGAACAACAGTCATATTGGTTTATGGCCCACACTAATACTAAGAAGTATCCTACTTCCCTGTAGTCCCAAAAAGCCTCAGCACAGTTCTACACACAAAGTAAGGGGTCAATAAGTGTTTGTTAATGTCATGACTAAATGTGTAAATAGAGAGAGCATTACTTCCCACATTATTATTCACTGGTTGTTTAATATCCATCAATGACCATCCAATTAGTGTAGTAGGTCTCTGTAGAGCATTTGTGTCCCTTGTTATTGTAATGGTTTGTTTATTCACTCACTAAGAACTTTTAGGAGCTCAATATGTTGACTGTTGAGATCAGTAAAGTGATCAATTAGAAGTAAATTGTAATCCTTCTGGAGAGCTATTTTGAGGAAAAAGAGTTAATATTTTGATATATATGTAAAGATAAGTTACCTCCCCCCAAGAAAGCAATTTTGTGAAACACTAGCCTGCAAATGGAATATCAGCACAGAAACAGTCTCCTAGTTTATTTAAGGTAAACACAGTGATACCTCTTTTTATCCATCCTATGAGGCTCTTATTTGGTGTGTTTAATTGTATTTTTAATGTATAATATCTCTTTAGCAACTCAGAAATGGACATGCCAAGCACTGAAAGTATAATTATATAAAAATGCACTGGTTTCGTTTTAGTTTCATAGTGATAGAAATTATGGCAATAAAAACCTTTTAACTGTATATTATGGAGAGAAAAATGACATTCATCCTAAACAATGGGTAATAATTGAGAGCTGTTGTCAAGCAGTACAGTGATAGAAAAATCACCGTGCTGATCTTCTTTGTTTCTTTGACTAATTACCAGTTATAAAAAAATAAAAAGGAACAGTTCGGTGCTATAATCCATTTCTCTTATTAATTGGAAGAGAGACTATTTTAATCTTATTTTGGCAGTCCCTTACCTAAACTGTTAACAGTTTCTCTACTCTGTATTATTAGGTTAAGTCACCAATTGTAGTTGTTGATGACTGGGCATCCTCTCAGCTCTTTCAAATTTTGCTCCCTGGGCTCTGTGCCCTAAGACCCATGGGGCTCCACTCAATACTGGTCTTAAATACATAGGGGTTTTTTTTCCCCCCTGAAAGCTACTAAGCACAGTTTGAATGCCAGTGCTTTCAATTAAACTTTCAGGGTTTTGTACTGGTGTTAAATAGGCCACACTGGGGTTGGTTGCTTCCAATAAATGTAGAACTAAGAGAAACTGTAGGGTGTAGAGAGAGATGATCTTTTTAACCAATATAATGGAGATAAAAGATTGAGCAAACTGCTCTTTTTCTTGCTTGAGATAGAATAGAAACATGGTAAATGATACTGTTAAACAAGTGAAACAAGTTAAATGGTGAAAATATCCACTGAAAAAGGAAAAAAAAAGAAAGAAAACTGTGCCAGTTATTGGCCATGCATATATTAAAACAGAAAACGCAGGTGATCCAATCTTCAGGGTTGATTTCATATTCAAGAGATTACATAGTGAAGAGTCATTTAAATGATTGTCCTTCCCTTTCATCAGTCTCTTTGTGGCCTGTGTGGAGGGCCAAGCAACTTTCTCTAATTGTCATGCATGCTCAAAGAGCAAAAGGACAGTAGCAAATCTCATGATGCCCTGCCCACATCCCCTGGTCCTCAACAACCCCTACATGCTGATTGCTTCTCAACATAAGCATCTATAACTCTGTTCCTGAGCACTTTCTCTGGGAACGTAAACCAGGCTCTGCCCATTCACAAGGCAGGTAAGAGGTACAGGGAAGTCACTGTCCATGGGAGCAGTCCTCAACCCTTCAGATAAAACAACTCTGAGTGAAATTGTCTACACTCTCGCCCAGATGTCCTCAGTTGGGTAGAGCTCCACTTGCTCACGATGATAACCTGCCTGTAATGCACCTGGTATTGGCTTCCTCCCTTGTCTTCCTATCCACTCTTACTGATGTTTCCTGGAATCTGTTCCCCACTCCCAGTAAACTACTGGTACTCATATACTAGTGTTATCATCACTATGAAGATTTTAGTGTTTTTAGATTTAAAGGAGCTCTTTGGCCTTTGTAATTGTCCTTATCTTCTTTCCTCAAAGCAGTATTCACAGCCAGTTCTGATTTTTCCTGGAAGCATTTTAATATTGCTTAACATTCTCATATTGCTTTTCTTTTCCCCTCTAAACCACAGATTGGTTTATATCAGCATAGTCTGTCCTCTAACCCCATTTCGTCTGCTCAAACTCTCCCTTCTATGGGATTAACTAAACCACTTGCTTCACAATCTAGAGGTTAAATAAAGTAGCCCAGGTCATACTGATAGGAGTGAATTTTGGGTTGTCCTGACCAAAATTTCCTTCCCAGTCCACAGTACACACAACCTCCCAACAGTTTAGGGTGCCAAGTAGCCCAAAGGCAACTGGTTTAGTTTGAGGTGGATAGATTCTTCTTTCCCCTTGAACAGTACAGGGAAAAAGGGAAAGCAGTGTCAGGGTTCAGGTTGTTGCCTAAAACCATCGTGCTTGAGCTCCCTATGGGCCAATGGGTCAGTCCATTACTTTGTGTGGTTGATAATCTTTCTGTAGGGCTTACTCAAAGCAGGGCAACATTGCTTAAAATTATGCCTTTATAATTTAAGGAAAGAATCTTCATATGGTTTTCTAAATCTTAGTGGTGAAAGGCATCATATCTTTCAGAAATTCAGTAAATTATCTGTAGTCTAAAATCTCCAAGATGTTGACTCATACATACTCTGGTTAAGAGAATGTGTGAACAAATTTTAAACAATTGGTCTATGAACAGTGATACCATCATGGCTTTCTTTCTCCTTCATGGAAATAATTAGTAAGATCCTACTATATATGTGTTTTGAAAACTAGTCCCCAATGCATGATGGGGCCCCCACCAAAGCTCATAATTGGGGGTATTTACCTGGAGAAAGGTCTATTCCTTCTGCTGTAAGTTTTCTTGCATTTTGGAATTTGCAGAGGTGATTAATATACCCCAAGTAAGAGAAGCTAGTGGGATGAAGGCAAGGATTAATAAGGAGTCTAAGCTCTTATACAAATGCAGCTCACTTTTAGTTCTTTTATGGGCCACCATCCCAAATAGGGGCACCCAAGGAGCATTCCAAAATGAGTCTGGGTGATTAACTATCATACAGAACAAAAAGTAAGATGATTAATCTGCCCTTTATAGAAATGCTTTAACAATAGAACTAGGACTTATAGGTCCTACAAAATCCAAATAAAAATCTACTAAGTTATCAGTGGCCACCAAGGTTGGGGAGATGGGATTGTCAAGGATTAAAGATAAGTGTCCACAGAAATCATTTCTCTAATTTGTCCCTTCAGGAGTGCCTTATACAGGATTAAGGGAAAAAAATGTACAAAAGTAAATACTTTTGGCCAGTACCAGAGTAGCATATTCCCTGTGTTGGGGAATGTTGTGGGGTGGATAGAAGTGTGATATTGTCAGGGCAGAAATGTAGAAACAGAACCCTCATATAGGATATATCCTATATGCCTCTACAGGGTTCTGGAATATAAAATTAGTTTAAGAAGGGCGTGCCTGACTGGCTCAGTCAATAAAGCATGCAGCTCTTAATCTTGGGGTTGTCAGTTTGAACCCCACACTGGTGTAGAGATTACTTAAAATAAAATCTTAAAAAAAAAGAAGTTTAATCTTAAGAAAAAGAAGTTTAAGAAGTAACAGATTTGGCTCTAGAGCCTTATGACTCAAAGTGTACAACAAGCAGTATTAGAATCACCTGTCTCTCCCCAGATATGCTGAATCATCATCTGAATTTTAACAAGACACCCTCTGCACCCTAAAGTTTGAGAAGCATTGCCCAAAAGTCTAGACCTACAGTGTCCAACATAGTAGTCACTAGTCACCTATGGCTATTAGCACTTGAAATGTGGCTAGTCTAAATAGTCTAAATAGAAAAAGGCTATAAGTGAAAAATAAATACTGAATTTCAAAGACTTAGTATAAGAAAAACAATGTAAAATATCTCAATAATTTTTATATTGATAACATATTGAAATTATAGTATTCTGAATATATTGGGCCAAATGAAATATATTTCATTCTCAAATTTACTTATTCATTTTTAGTTGTTTAATGTGGTTACTAGAAAATTTATAATTACATATATTGGCTGGCCAAGATGAATAAAGTTACTATAGCCTATCTCTCCTACTGATTACAACTAAAACTCTGGGCAGAATATGAGAAACAACTACTTGACATCTGTGAAAAGTAACAACGTGAAATGAATTGGGGATTGAAGCCAAAGCATGAGTAATGACCCATATAGGGGTAGAGCTAAGGGATGGGATGTGGCACTTGAGTTTCATGTTTTCTTTTTATTCCTTTGCCTCCCAGGTGTGACCTGAGGGAAGGCTGAATTCCAGGATTGCATGGCAGATTCTGAAAGCAAAAACTTCAAGGAAAATACTTTTTTGTTTTTTTTTTTACTAAAGGAATAAAAAAAGGGACCCCTACATGCTGGAGATTGTGGGGGGAATCCCATCTTCTTTTTTCTCCCCTTCTCTCCCAACCTTGCCCAGAGCCAGCCTGGTGACTGAGCTATAATTATGTGGTGGTGGTACAGGGACTTAAAACCTTGAGAGACACATTGTATTTCTAGCCAGAAGTACCAGAAAAGGATCTCTTGTCCAAAAAGTATGCACAATCCATGTTACTTTTCTTTTTCTCTTTTCTTTTACCGTTTATCTCCAAAGTAGTCCCATTTACACAGAAGTACACAACATTGAGGGGGAACTAGATATCTGAGAAGCCTCTATCTTTTTGGCTAGATGAACCAAGGAAAGGAGCCTCTCGGAATTAGTGTGGGAGAAGACCCAGAGAGCAATCAGTGTGGGAGAAGACCCAGAAAGAGAAATTTAGAGAAATGGATCTCAGAATACTGGGTATGTAATGACATAACTCTTGGAATCAGCCCTGGGATGGGTATGTGTGGAATTTTCCAGCATAGCATAGCAAAGACTTCGAGGACCAAACTACAGTATAAATCATAACCCAAATGTTAGGCTATCCTCTGAGTAGAGCATGCACAAGGCAGACTCAAATAACAACAGACTTTGGAAACAGAAATGACATTGGGACCATCGCCACTGAAGGTGAAACTTCTTAGCAGTCTGATGCTAATCATGTTGATTACCAGTTTTTTGTTTTGTTTTTTTTAAAGATCAGCATTCTCTGGGTGCCTGGGTGGTGGCTCAGTTGGTTAAGCGTCTGCCCTTGGCTCAGGTTATGATTCCAGGACCCTGGGATCGAGCTGCCCCTCCCCCCTCGGGGTCCCTGCTCAGTGGGAGGCTGCTTCTCCCTCTCCCTCTGCCTGCCACTCTGCCTGCTGTGTGTTCTCTCTCTCTCTCTCTCACTCTGTGTCAAATAAATAAAATCTTTTTTTTTTTTTTAAGATGAGCATTCTCTAGAGGATTTTAACAGGACCTAAAAACTTGCAAGATAAAAATGTCCTGGATGTGATACAAAATTATGTGACATACTAAGAATCGCAAAAGTCTGACAAATACTCAAGGGAAAAGCCAAAAAGTAGACGCCAAACATAACATGACCTAAGTCTTGGAATTGTCAGTAAAAGACTTAAAAGCAGCCATTATAACCATTTTCAATGAGATAAAGTTAACACTCTTGAAAGATGAAATTTCTCAGTGGAGTAAAAGAAATAATAACAAAAAAGTACCAACTGGAAATTGGAGAACTGAAAAATATAATATCTGAAATTAAGCAATATACTGGACTGGCTGAGTAACAGAATGGAAGTGAGAGAGCCAAGAGTCGAAAAGAAATTAAATAATATGAAGACTACAGAAAAAAGATGTTAAAAAAATGAGCAGAGCCTCAGAGTCTTATGAGACAATGTAAGACAATAAACAGGTCTAACATTCATGCCATTGGAGCCCCAGGAGGGAAGGAAAGAGTTAGATGCAGAAAAAAGTATTTGAAGAAATAACAAATGAATACATACCAAATTTGTCAAAAGTCATAAATTTACAAATTCAAGAAGCTCAGTGAATCCAAAAAAAAGGTGAACTCAAAGAAAGCAGTTCTCAGATACATGATAATCAAACCATTGAAAACCAAAGTAAGAAAAAACTTGATGTAGCTTGAGGAAAGCAGCGTATAACATAAGTGATGATGATTCAAATCACTACAGATTTCTCATAAGAAGCCATGGGAGGGGGGCGCCTGGGTGGCTCAGTCAGTTAAGCGGCTGCCTTTGGCTTAGGTCGTGATCCCAGGGTCCTGGGATCGAGCCCCACATGGGCTCCCTGCTCCGCAGGGAGCCTGCTTCTCCCTCTTCCTGTGCCTGCTACTCCCCCTGCTTGTGCTCTCTCTCTCTCTGTCAAATAGATAAAATCTTAAAAAAAAAAAAAATGGAAGCCAGTAAATGGGAATAGCATTCTGCAAGTACTGAAAGGATTAAAACAAATAAAACCAAAACCAACCAACAAACAAAAACCTGCCTGCCTAGAAAATCTATATCCAGAGAAAATATCCTTTAGGAACGAAGACAAAATGAGTACATTCTCAGATGAAGGAAAACTAAGACAATTTGTTACCGGTAGACTTACTATAAAAGGAATTCGGAAGGAGATTCTTCAGGCTGAAGGGAAATGATACCAGAAGGGAAACAGAAACAATAGGAATAAAGGAAGAGGGAAAGAAATGTAAATACTTGGGCAAATATGAAAGGCTGGTTTTCTCCTCTTAAAACTTTTTAAAACATGTATGACTGTTGAAAGCAATTATAACATTGCCTGGAGGTTTGTAAATGTAATCAGATGTAATATATATGAAAATTATTTTAAAAGGGGGTATGGTATGTAGTTATAAGGTTTCTATATATTACTGAAGTAATAAAACATTAACTCTATGGGGACTTTGAAAATTATATATATTAATTATATTTTAATAATTTAATAATTATTTTATTAATTATTTAATAATTATATAGTTTATTTAATATATTTATATAATTATATATATATATATATTCTTAGAGGAACCATTTAAAAATGATACAGGGATATAGTAAAAAAGTCAATAGATGATATTCAAATTGTTCAAATAATCCAAAATAAGACAAGAACGGGGGAGCTAGAAGATCAAAAACAAATGATAAAATGGTAGAACTAATCCAATCAAATATAGTCAGATCAAATAAAAAATTAAGACTCAACTAAAGGCTGTATACAAGAAACCCACTTTAAATCTTATGATAAAGTTAGGCTAAGAAAAAATGGAAAAAGATGTACCATGCAAACCCTGTTCAAAAGAAAACTGGAAGGCTTATTTTAATATTAGGCAAAGTATTTTTGGGGGGTGAGGAAAATTACCATGAATAAGCAGGTCAGTTCACCAAGAAGGCATCCTAAATATGTTGTACCTAGCAAGGAAGCTCCAAAATACATGAAGCAAAAACTGATAAAACTGAACTGAGAAAAAGGCAGATTTATAAGTATTAGCAACTTTAACACCCCATTCTCAGGATTTGATATCAGCAAGGATAAAGAAAACTGAAAAACACTCTCAAACTGACCTTATTGACATATACAGAATGTTCCACCTAGCGGAAGAATATACGTTCTTTCCAAGGGCTTATGGAACATTCACCAGAATGGATCGTATTCTGGATCATAAAACAGACCTTAACAAATTCAAAAGAATTGAAATAATATGAATTTCATTCGCTCACTATTCAGAATTAAATTAGAAATCAATAACAGAGAGATATCGGGGAAATCTCAAACATTTTGAAATTAAACAACACATTTCTAAAATATGCATGGGTTAAAGGCAGAAAAAGCAGAAAAGGGAAACAGATCTAATGGAACAAGTAAGAAGGTGATAGATTTAAACTTAATCATTATCGGTAGCCACATTAAATGTAGATGGTATAACTACTCCCTCCTTAAAAAGCACAGATATTCAAATTGTTGAAAAAGTCAAGTCCCAATTATAGGCTGCCTACAAGAAACACATTGTAAATACAAAGACACGAATTAGATTAAGGTCAAAGGAGAAAAGGGAACACTTGTGCCCAGTTGGTGGAAATATAAATTGGTTCAACCACTATGAAAATCAGTATAGAGGTAACTCAAAAAATTTTAAAGAGAACTATCATATGATCTAGCAATTCTATTTCTGGATATTTATCCAAAAAAATAAAAACACTAACTAAAAAAGATGTGCATACCTTCATGTTCATTGCAGCATTATTTACGATAGCCACAATATGAAAACAACCTAAATGTCTATCAATAAATAAATGGATGAAGAAATTGTGTGTGTGTGTGTGTATACATACATATACACAACATATGTTATATATACACACAATGAATATGTATGCAATGTATGCATATATACAGTAAAATATATATGTGAATATATATGCAATGAAACACTATTATATAAATATGTGCATTTATACAATGAAATACTATTCAGCCATTAAGAAAACGGAGAAATCTTGACATTTGTGACAACATTGATCAACCTTGGGCACATTATGCTAAGTAAAATAAGTCAGACAGAAAAAGACAAATATTGTATGATCTCACTAAATAAACAAAAACAAACAAAGAGAGCTCATGGATACAGAGAACAGACCGGTGGTTGCCAGAGATGGGGTGGGGGTAGGAGGTGGGCAAAATGACTGAAAAAGGTTAAAAAATACAAACTCCTAGCTATGAAATGAGTAGGTCATGGGAATGTAATGTACAGCATGTGGATTATGGGTAATAATATTGAATTATATATTTAAAAGTTGCCAAGAGAATAGATGTGAAAAGTTTTCATCACAAGAGAAAAATTTGTGACTGTATATATATATATATATATATATATATATATATATATATATATATATATGGATGTTAACTAGACCTATTGTGGTGATTATTTTACTATATATACACCTGTCAAATCATGTTGTATACTTGAAAGTAATATAATGTTACATGTCAATTATATCTTTTTTAAAAAAAGTAAATATAAGAAAAAAAGTAATACCTCATGACCATGTGGGGTGTATTTCAGGAATACAAGATTGATTTAACACTCACAAGTCAGTGGATTTTATTCACCATATTAAAAAGCAAGTCAACAAATAAAGAAACATCTTTGTGACTTTTGGGTAAGCAAAGAGTTCTCAGATACATCAACAAAAAACACAATCCATAAATACTTCTTCAAAATTAAACTTTTGGTCTTTTTTTTAAAAAAGATTTATTATTTGAGAGAGTGGGGGATGCAGAGGGAGAGAATCTTCAAGCAAACTCCCTGCTGAGCTCAGAGTCTTACACAGGGCTCCTTCCCACTACCCATGAGAACATGACCTGAGGTGAAATCAAGAGTCAGACGCTTAACCAACTGAGCCACTCAGGTGCCCCTAAAGTTTTGGTGTTTGAAAGACCCTGACAGAGATGAAAAGTTATAGACTAGGAGAAAATATTTGCAAATTGGGTATCTTGCAATGAACATTTATCCATAATATATAAAGAACACTGAAATCTCAATAAGAATCCAAATAATAAAATTTGCAATAATATTTGAACAGATACTTCACTAAAGAAGATATGTAAATGGCACATAACACATGAAAAGGTGTCCAACATCATTAACCATTAGGGATATGCAAATTAAAACCACAATAGGATACCACTACATACCTATTAGAATGGCTACAATAAATAAAATCAATACTAAATGCTGATGGAAATTTCCCAAAACTGGAAAAGATACATTGCTTGTGGGAATGCAAAATGATATAGCCACTTTGAAAAACAGCCTGGCAGTTTCTTACAAAATTAGGCCATATATTTACTCTATAAATATATAGACCCACCCGTGTCACAACTGGGTATTTACTCAAGAGAAATGAATTTCTGTTCACAACATAAACCTGTACACAAAAACCTGTACACAAATGTTTATAAGCAACTTTATTCATAATCTCCAAAACTGGACATGACCAAATGTCCTTCCACTGGTGAAAGGATAAAAGGTAAATTCCCAAAAGAAAGACAACTCAGCAACAAAAGGGGAACAGACTATGGATACTTTCCACAAGATAGATAATTACTTTATTTTGCTAATTTAAAGAAGCCAGACTCATAAGGCTACTACTGTAGGATTCCATGTGTATGACGTTTGGAAAAGGCAAATAAAAAGGATGGATGACACACTCGTGTTTGCCAGGGCTTAGAGGGGAAGGCATATAGGAGTACAAAGGAAGAGAAAGTGGGAGTTGTTTTGGTGGGCCAGGGCTGTTCGGTGTCTTGCAAAGGTGGTGGTTACTGGACTCTCTGCGTTTGTGATAGGCAGAGTATTAGCCCTCAGAGATGTCTACCTTCTAATCCCCAGAACCAGTAAACATGTTAGGTTATATGGACCAAGGCAGTTAAAGTTGTGGACAGAATTAATAGTTCTAATCAGTTGATCTTAAAATAGGGAGATTATCCTGGATTACCCAGGTGGGCTCAGTCTAATCACCAAGTGTCCTTAAAAGTGGAAGAGAGAGATGGAAAAGGAGGTCACAGTAATGTACTTTGAGAAGGACTCAGCTTGCCTTTGCTAGCTGTGGAGATGAGCAAGAGGTCCACAAGCCAAAGAAGCTTCTAAAGGCTGGAAGGGGCAAGGAAAGGGTTCCTCCCCCAGAGCTGTTAGAAAAGAATGCAGGCCTCTCAGTGGCTTGATTTTAGCCTAGTGAGAATCATGCCAGACAGCTGACCTACAGAAATGTAAGATAATACTTTTGTGTTGTTTAATCCACTAATATTGGGGTATTTTGTTATGACAGCAGTAGAAAACTAATACATTCACTTGCCAAAACTTATAGAATTGAATATCAAAGGAAGTGAATTTTACTTTATATAAATAAAAAAATAAATTGAAAATCTTTAAAGTTATTTATGTGGCTCACAGTGTATTTCTACTGGACAGCACTGATCTAGACCATCTCAAAAGTAAGGAACACCTTTTTATCCTAAGTATCTAGTACAGTGGCTGATGGGAAACATCATAACTCTCAAACATAGGTTAGACTCATACGTGAATTAGAAAAGTTTGCTGGCATTATGCCCTACTTTCCTTTTCAAGCTCATCCTCCAGCCTCCTAGAAACAGGAGGATCGATGGAATATTACTCAGCCATCACAAAGGATGAATACCCAACTTTTACATCAACATGGATGGGACTGGAGGAGATTATGCTAAGTGAAATAAGTCAAGCAGAGAAAGTCAATTATCATATGGTTTTGCTTATCTGTGGAACATAAGGAAGAGCAGGGAGGACATTAGGAGAAGGAAGGGAAAAATGAAGGGGGGAAATCGGAGGGAGAGCCAAACCATGAGAGACTATGGATTCTGAGAAAAAAACTGAGGGTGTTAGAGGGGAGGGGGTAGGGAAATGGGTTATGATGAGTATTAAGGAGGGCACGTACTGCATGGAGCACTGGGTGTTATACAAAAACAATGAAGTGTGGATCACTACATCAAAAACTAATGATGTAATGTATGGTGATTAACATAAAAAAATTAAAAAAAGAAAAGAAAATTAAAAAAACTAATGGTGTAGTGTATGGTGACTAATATAATAAAAAAATTTTTTAATTAAAAAAATAAAAAGGCAAAAAAAGAAACAGGAGGATCCCTCAATGTTTCTTCTGATACATTTCTCCTCTTCTTGACTTATTCCTATTCCTCATTTGAATCAAGGAAGATGCATGTAGATTCATCCTTTGTTTTAAAATGAATGTGAGCACAGGCACTCTGTTTTACAAACCAGAGTTCAGAACATATGGACAAATACCAGTGTTTTGGAGCCACAGAATATTTGAAATGAAGACAGTCACAGAAAATGTAAGGCTTTGGGTATCTTCAAGGAGTACTGAGCACCTTGGATGAAAGGTGCTACAGATTCCCAGTGTAATTACTCTGCATTGTTTTCTGAGCTCAGACACTTTAATATCACTGTGAGTGTTATTTTTGATCATCAAGTAATTTTCACAGTGTTTCATATTGTTTAGAAGAGACTTAGTAATTTCATGTTTTCTGTTTTCAAGAGAAGAGACAAAAGCTGCTCTTACTCAGAGAGCAACGTTGTGTGTAAAACACTTTCATACTTCATGTCTGGAATACAGAAAATTGGCAGGAACCATGAAGATTGTTAATTTCCATGGCAAGTTAGCCCACATGGTTCATGAAGATTCTTCACTTTTTTAAAGAATTTAAAACCAATTATTGTCCATTAGAAAGGGGCTGTAGACATCTTAAAATTGCAGGTAAAATTTATGTGCTTTCTTTCCTGGAGAGAAGGATCATACCTTTCATCAGCATCACAAAGAACGGCTACTGCTTTGGCAGATGCATAAAAGTCCACTTG
The DNA here is from genome assembly GCF_037043125.1 of Eumetopias jubatus. NCBI lineage: Eukaryota > Metazoa > Chordata > Mammalia > Carnivora > Otariidae > Eumetopias > Eumetopias jubatus. Next base: position 103,306,143 of record NW_028274815.1, read on the forward strand.
AGGAGAAGAAAAGAAGAGTGATTTCATATAAATTGCTCTCATACCAGTTTCCCAAAATGTGTTCTGAGAACAGTAGTCCCAAAAGCATCTTCAAGAGGAAAGGGATTCCATGGTGAAATCATGGGAAACCATGTTCTACTATATGTACTTTGGAGATTCTTAATACACATTACTCTATTTTTTATATCATAGGACTTGACCAAATTTACTTGATAATTAAAAATTACCAGACTCCAACTCTGACTGTAGATACATTACTGGTGCATTTTCATAGGTACATTTGGAAGATGGAACAGTGTATTTCTTTGTTTTAAATCTTTGTTGAAGTCCCAGGTGTTGCTAAAATTTACAACTGTAAATTCTTAAAGAAACCTGTTTATCTTAAAGCTGTTTATGCTGCAATATTTTAGCCTGTGAATGACTTTGGGTAAATATCAGTCTTTCATATCTACTGAAGGGAGATATTCTCTCACTGAAAAAGGAATTCTGACTGGATTCAACAGTAAAAAACAAAACCAAACATACCCACTATATTGCTGTTTCTTCCCTTTATATTTCGTAGGAAACTGGTAGAAAACTTGCTGGTCTAAATCCCTTGCTATATCCTGGGCTGTTTCAGGCACTTTATGCATAATTTCATTTAATTCTCACTATAGAATCCCCAAGTTCAGAGAGGTTAAGTAACAAATTTTTAACCAGCTTCATTGAGATACAATTCACATGCCACAAAACTCTCCCATCTAAAGCATATATAATTCAGCAGTTTCTAGTATGTTCAGAGTTGGATAACTATGGTCAGAATCAAACTTGAGAACACTTGTCATCACAAAAAGAAACCCCATGCCCATCAGGGGTAAAACCCATTCCCCCTCCCCTCCAGCCCTCAGCAAACAGTAATCTACTTTCCGTCTCTGGATTTGCTTATTCTGGGCATTTCACAGAACCATACAATATGGGGTAACTGACTTCTTAGCACAATGGGTTCAAGCTTCACTCACATTGTGGCATGTGTGAGTAATTCATTCCTCTTTGTGTCCAAATAATATTCCACTATGTGAATGTGCCTCATTTTATTTATCTGTTCATCAGTTGATGGACAGTAGGACTGTTACTACATTTTGCTATTGTGAATAATACTACAGTGAACATCCGTGAGCACATTTTCATGGAATTGTTGGGTCATATTGTAAGTCTGCATTTGACTTTTGAGGAACTGCCAGGCTATTTTTCTCAGCCTAAATATTTTCCGCTGAGCTCCTATCTGTTGTTGAGCCTCTCCAGTGAATTTTTCATTTCACATTTAAGTTTTCAACTCCAGAATTTCTATTTGGTTCCTTTTTATAATCCTTTCTCTTTATTGATATATTCTACTTGGAGAGACACTATTGTCATGCTTTCCTTTAATTCTTTAGACACGATTTCCTTTAGTTCTTTGAGTATATTTATAGTAGTTGATGAGTAATCCTTATCTGCTAAGCCCACATCTGGACTGTTTCACACATTTTCTACTGGCTTTTTTCTTCACTTGTACAGGCAACATCTTCTTGTTTCTTTCCATGTCTCAGAATTTGTTGTCGAAATCTGGACATTGCAGACAATAGATTATAACAACTCTGTTATCACATTTCTCCCCTACCCCTTCCACTCCTATTTGTTATTGTTGTTTTCCTTATTACTGTCTATTTGTTTGGCAGCTTTTCTACACTAAATCTGTAGATTCTATATTCCCTGCAGTGCATTCTCTGAGTTCTCCGCTAGCGTTTTTTTTTTTTTTTCAATGCTCGTTTTTATTTTTAAGACTAGGACGTAATGGTCAACCCTGGGTTATTATATTTTAGTGGTCAGATGGGTCACAGATGGTCAGATTTTCTTAAGGTCCTTGAGCCAGTACGTGTCCTTTCTACCATTTGCCAAAGGGATTTGTCTGAAGCACATCTTTAAACTTCAGGCCATATAGGAGTTAGCCTTAGCTTTTACTTTCTGCTTGCTTAGGGCTTCACGGTCAGTCAGAGGTGAAGGACCAGGGTTCCTCCTTCCACAGGTCTTTCCTGGGCTCAGGGACATCCCTCAGGAATATGTCAGAGATTTGCAAAGTTCCCTATGGTCCTCTGGTTCTCCAGATCTTTCCTTTAAGTTGTTGTCCAGGCCTTTGTTGGCCTCCCCTGAAATCATAGCCTTAGGCAACTTTGATGTTACAGTGTCACTGAGTAACATGATCCCTGGGAGGGGCAACACCTGTGGGGAGGTGGGCAGAAGTGTTCTTTGGAGCAGGATATGGAAACAGAATGTTTTAATTTTTAAGATAATCTTAAAAGATTGCTATGGTTTTCACTAATGCCTGGAATTAGGACTTGTTTCACCTGATCTGAGCTTCAAATCAAATCAAGTAGAAACACCTGCCTGGGTGTGGGGGCTGCTATTCCAGAGAGCTGCTAATTTGATCAAAAGATCAAGTGTCCTTTGGAGATAGAACTTCTGTCGGAGCTCCGAGGAGGTCAGTGTTCTCTCTGTTGGCTGTAAGGCTGCAGGCATTTCTCTTCTACCTCACCCCTGATCTGGGGAGGGAGGGGGATGGGAATATTCCTAAGTGAAAATGACATAAACTCCACTCTTTTTAAATGAGATTCCGCAGTTTTTCTTTAATAGATTTGTTTGTTTGTTTGTTCTATGCCTTTGGTTAAATTGCAGAGTTCTGAAATGGTTGAATCTGATTGTTTTGCTTATATTTTCATTATCTGTGGGAGAACGGGTTCACCGGGGCCCATGCTTCACCATTTCAGCTTGATCAAACTCAGGTATCTCAAAAGCAAAACACCCATGCTGCTAATCCCTGTGCTTAGTCAATAGACTTAGTGAATATAAAATGCTTGGAAGAGTTTTGGGCCTACGTTTTAAGTATTATAAGCATGTAAGTATATGAGTGTTAGCTATTATTATGGTTATTTTCCTTTCCTCCGCAAGAGTGGCCTCTCTCTTGCGCTTCAATGTTTGGAGCAGGGTGAATAGTAGACTGAAGCTGCAACTCTATAAAGCCATTGATAACTGAGTAAAATATTTAAAGTGTATTTTCAGAGATTTAACACAGTAAAAATAACCAGTGCCGAGTTTCAAACCCCAAGCTAGCAAGTTGCAGATGGATAGCTTCTACTCAAGCCTAGGAGTAAAACTGGGGTTAGCTTATAAACAGTGGCAGGAAAGAAATTTATTGTTAAAACATAGGTACTATGCCATACTTAGGGAATAGAATAGTCTCTATTCTTCTATTTAAGCTTTTTCAAATGGTTATTTTACTTTTAAAGACTTAGTTGAGTGGAAAAATGCTATTTTTCTTTTTCTTTCTAAACCCTGTTTCTGGGGATCGTTGCTGTCTATAGTCAAGTTACTAATGGGAGCTTATCTTGATTAGCAGTGAACTAGGAGGAACTAAGAAGCCTCCTGAATTACGTCATTTTACATAGACTTTATAAATGGAAAACAACTGCCCATTCTATGTAGACTAGAAAATTTTGAACTGGGTGTCATGATCTCTGTGAGGGGAAACACCTGTAGGGAGGTGGATGGATGTGTCCTTTGGAGCAGGATATAGAAACAATGTTTTAATTTTAAAAGGATAAAAAGTTACCTGAAATAACAAAAGGTCTTGATAAGGCATGACATATTGACTTAAAAATCTATGGGTGATAGATTCAGTAGACTTGAGGACTAAATAAGACAAAGCTTGGTGTCTTTATTAGTGAAATGGAAGTCCACTTTTGGCTGACACTGGAATTTAGACTAGAAAGGACAATCTAAGAAAATGGTGGGCAATGCTGCCAAGAGCCAATCTGCATCATGGCTTTTTATTTTATTTTTGTTTGGAGAGCAGCAAAAGAGGGTGGCCTGGACCAAGGATGCTGCTGCCAGGGCCCATCCATCAGGTGGTCTTGTACAAGGATGTCTAGACTAATCTCTTGACCCAGGTGCTCTGCATAGGTTCCCATGTGGCAAGGTTTAGAAGAGAAGCATTCCCTTCCCTCTGCAGCCTGTGGGGGCTCCAGGGAATGCTGAGTGGCTCTTCCTGCAATTTGGAGCTTCGGAAGCTCAAGGAGGCAGCTCAGCTTGTAGTTGTCACTGCCCTGCAGAGAATAACGAGGGCAGCTGCGTCTTAGAGCCATCAACCCAGGGGGATTACCAGGGAAGGCTGAAAGGAGTAAGGAGAGGTGTGTGAATTCAAGTGAGACCCACCCTAGGGAAGACTGGAAAGAACTATTTGAGGCTCAGGGGAGGAACTTAAGACCTATGTTATGCCATCATGCTTCAGTCAGGGAAATCTGAATTATTGCTATGAACATGCCTGCTTTATTACGTACGCACTGATGAGGATTGAAGACACGGTAATAGTCGTAATTTATTGAGCCCCTCTAATATGCCCAACAATGTAGTATATTTTTTAATCTATGGAATTTATAACAGTTCTTCGAGGCTGTTTTTATTCTCTACATTTAGGAGATGAGAAAAATAAGACACCACTTTCCCAAGGACACCCACCTAGTATTTGGCAGAACCAGAATTGGAACTTGGATCTTCTTCACCCAAAATGGGACTGTCATTCCAGTGCACCATCTCTCATCCATCTGTAGAAGCATACTTCTTACATGCACTTTCAAAATGTGTGCATAGCAATTTACAGTAAGCAAAGAAGGCCCATCAACATCAACAACAACAAACACCAAAGGAAAAAGTATGTTAGTATGCTGTCAGGTCCTACAAAATCACACTGAGAAAACTGGGTGGATGGAAATTTTTCTTCAGGAAAAGGGTACAAAACAGTACAAAAGAAAACTGACTCAGAAGGTTATTAGTGTGATAATTTAGTGCACAGTGTATGCTAATATTAATGTACAGTATTGTAAATAATTTAGTGTATAACAGAAGTAATAATTACCTCCCATTTATGTACCCAAGTTGGGAAAAGAAAGTTATGTTGAAAAGCTGAGATGCTGATAATTGTTTTTGTGAGCTTCCATTTTAAAGAAAAAAGCATTGTTGAAGCTGGAATTGTTCCAATGAAAGGGAACAATCTGGATGAGTTTTATGAATTGGATGATGATGAAGAAAACCAATTATGTCTAAATATAAATTAAACCAATTCTTAATGGGTACAATATACAGAATTACTCAACAGATTAGCCCCCAGGATGTTACCCTTTTGTTCAAAATCATGCTGGTATGCGAGAGAGGATAAACTTTTGGGTTAACAATTTTTATTGACAGTTTTCTTTCTCAAGGCTCTGAACCTGGGCACCTTGGCTAATTTATAAAGTTGATTTTCTAAGGTGTTAGAGATTTCAGCGCTGAGACTGCAGGTGAACCCCACTTTTATGGACTGACTTGTGTCCTCTACAATCCCTATGTTGAGGCCCCAACTTCCAGTGTGACTGTATTTGGAGACAGGGTCTTTAAGTAATGAAGTTTAAATAAGATCATCATGGTGGGGCCCTAATCCAATAGAACTGGTGACCTCTTCTTTTGAGAAGAGGAGGAGACACCAGGAACGCACATACACACAGGAAAGGCAACAGAATGACACAGGGAGAAGCCAGCCATCCGTGAAACGGGAAGAGAGGCTCACAAGAACCCAGTCCCACTGGCACCTTGACCTTGGACTTCCTGCCTCCAGAACTGTGAGAAAATAAATGTCTGTTTTTTAAGCCACCCAGTCTTTTTTGTTATGGCAGTCTGAGAGGAATAATATATCCATGCAGCAACAATTCTCAAATTTGAGTGTGGCTAGTTCATGTGCCTTATCATATGCTAGTATCACTTAGCATTCTTCTGTCAATCAGTAAAAAATGTTTCAAGATAAGTGAGCAATGGCGGGGACTCCCAAATTCTTAACTACCTTTGGGTGAATTTTAAAATAAGTGATGTGAATTAGGTCTGACAAGTATCTTTCTCCTCTCAATTTAATTTTATTGCATATCATTTACATTGATTTATATGAATTTCCTATCTGCCTCACTTTTCTTTAGACTGAAAATAATTTTGTTGCCTCTTAGAGTTGCTATTTAAATAACATTTAAGGGGCGCCTGGGTGGCTCAGTCGTTAAGCGTCTGCCTTCGGCTCAGGTCATGATCCCAGGGTCCCGGGATCGAGCCCTACATCGGGCTCCCTTCTGGGGGGTGCAGGCTGCTTCTCCCTCTCCCACTCCCCCTGCTTGTGTTCCCTCTCTCGCTGTGTCTCTGTCAAATAAATGAATAAAATCTTTTAAAAACAATACAATCGGGCTCCCTTCTGGGGGGCGGGCTGCTCTCCCTCTCCCACTCCCCCTGCTTGTGTTCCCTCTCTCGCTGTGTCTCTGTCAAATAAATGAATAAAATCTTAATAAATAAATAAATAACACTTAAAAGTATTGTTTTTAAAAGATTTATTTATTTGACAGAGACACAGCGAGAGAGGGAACACAAGCAGGGGGAGAGGGAGAGCAGCCTGCCCCCCCCCCAGAAGGGAGCCCGATGCAGGGCTCGATCCTGGGACCCTGGGATCATGACCTGAGCCAAAGGCAGAGGCTTAATGACTGAGCCATCGAGGTGCCCCTAAAACTATTTTTATTAGTATTTTTATAAGGACTTTGCAATATCACAGGAAAAACTTTGGTTTTTTAATTTCATAATGCCTTTGACATTCATCTGAGAAGAAGAGAAGATCTGAGGACAGTGCAGATGAGACATATATAATTTTTAGGTTTTCTAGAGCTCACTAAAGCATAGATGAAATAAAGATGTCTCCAGGTATCTATCATGAGGGTATCTATTCTTTCAACACAGGTTTTTTAAGCACTGATATTGAACTGAGTTTACAGAACCACAATAGACAATTTATGCAATTTACAAAGTACTCAATTAATCAATCCTAAACCAACCCCTTCTTGACCCTTTAGTTTCTCTAACCAACTTTCAAAAATAACCCAGCTCCTTTGTGAGTGCTTAAAGGGAGGAGACTTTTTTTTTAAAGATTTTATTTATTTTTGTGAGAGATAGTGTCTGGGAGTCAGGGGAAAAGCGGACTCTCCGCTGAGCAGGGAGCCCCACACAGGACTCGATCCCAGGACCCTGGGATAATGAGCTGAGCTAAAGGCAGACCCTTAACTGACTGAGCCACCCAGGCACCTCTAGACCTTTTTTTTTAAATCTTATTTCTGTGTCTCCAGAGCCTCATATTTATTACACACTCCAAAATATATATCTTGAGTGGTATTGAAATGTGCTTGAACTAATTAATATCTTTTGTCCCTTAAAAACTGGATTCAATAATAAGACTACAACAGAATTATAGCTATTTTATCCTAAGTGCTTTTTAAAGTCACATTTCTTTTATTCTTTGAGACCCAAAGAGTACATATATTTCCCTGGAAAATGGGGCAACTCTGCAAATTCACGACGACTCCTTCAAACAAAAGAAGAGAAAAGTGGATCGATTTAGCCAGACAATAAAAATTAAGTTACTTTTATTTTGGCTAAAGAAAACATCTTTTATGGGAGAATTTCAAAACTGCAAATTACAATTTAAAACGATAGCCGAAGGGCATAATCTACAGGAAGGCAATTTTTGTAAGATATATTAAACTTGAACTTTTCTATTATATTTGATGAGATGTAGAATCATAGCATTTTGAAACTTAAAATAAGGAAGGGGCCTTAGAGAGCTCCCATTGAAAAGCAAATCTCAAAAAAGAACCCTTGTCCATGTATAAAAATGCAAATTTGCCTTTGAAAGATGGAGTGGCATTTCCCCAGAGGTCCATGTGCAGAGTGATTTTCAAATAAAGACACCAATGATAAAAAATTTTGTTCTCTTAATATCTGGTTTTAAAAAAAAACACACACCAAAAAACAGGCATTCATCATCTAAGGTGCCTCTGCTAAAGATACTGCATGTTGCCATGGCACCACAATAGGGCCGCTAGCTAGCTTGTTCACCTGGGAGAAACCTTGCATTGCATTCTTCATACCTTCTCAGTCCTAAGTTCCAACATTTTGTATGCTTCATTTTCCCCCTAATTTTCTATCCAGACACTAAATAAATAACTGTGGGGCAACACAATATAGCAGAAATAGCAAGTGGTTTGGAATCAAACAGACCCAGGTTTGCATCCCACTGTGCTATTATTTATTTACTAGCTAGGTGGTCTTAGACAACTGCTTCTTTATACTCTCATTTTAACTTGAATGATGGAGGATGATGATTCCTGCCTGTGGCATTGTTGTAAGAGTTAGAGATAGTATATCTAGTCTAGATACTGTATCTAGTACACAGTGGGTACTCATTTATTATTACTCAGTTTGTTCATGGAATTGGCCAGTTTGTCATCTAGCTGTAGCTTCTCAGTTTCAGTCCAGATTTAATTGTGAACTCTGTTGTTTTATTTATGCCCTATGTAGATCCAAACTGGTTTGGATCAGGTCATGTGAGAAATAGTACTAGACATGTTCACCTTTATTCTAATTCAGAATCAGTGAAAGCCATGGTATCATAAGATGAGGGCAAGATTGTCCATCAATCAGAATAGTCACACACACGCACATGCAAACCTACTTCTTTGAGCAATTTATCCATCCCTAAGAATTATTTGCTAAATGCACAGGAGTTACTTTGATGAATATCATATGCAGTTAAGTCTAAAAATGGTTACAGAAAACTACTCCGTGTCAGGCACTTTAAAAGATGTCTGGGTAGCAGCATGAACCAGATAGTCATAATGCTGGACTTCATGGTATCGAAGAGAAAACTGAAATTAAAAAAAAAAAAATACTTACAAGACCTCTTTCACAGGATTTTTTTACCATTCTTTCTTCCCATGAAAATCTAATAATCAATTTCCTCCAAGGCCCATTCTCAATTATAGGACACTATTTCCTGCTAACATAATAAGGCTCCAAGACCATACATATATTTGTATTAGTATGTAGTACTCTATTGCCAAAAAAGTGGTTTGATAACTGGAGTGAAGATTTTTGAGCAAAGGAGAAAAAGTGAAGGGGAATAGAAATTGCTGTCACCAGTTGACCCAGGGGAAATGTATGTGGTAAATAATCTGTCACAAAATGTGTTCTCATCCTTCTTATTGATCAATTTAGTGATAGAGAGTGAATGAATCCAGGCATAGCCATTATGTGTCTTACACACTTGGCCATCCAGGCTGGGACTATTAGCAGGAATGCACTGGCCGATCTATACAAGGAAATTCTGGATTTTAAACGTGCGGGTTTGAAAAGAGATCAGATGTATACTTATCAGAGATGGGGATGGGGGAGGCAATTGGAGGAAGGTGGTCAGAAGGTACAAACTTCCAGGTGTAAGTAAGTACTAGGGATGTAATGTACAACGTGATGACTATAGCTAACAATGCTGTGTGAAATATATGAAAGTTAAGAGAGTAGATCTTAGGAATTCTCATCACATGGAGAAATTATTTTTTTACTTTCTCTTTGTTGTATCTATATGGGAAGATGGATGTTAGCTGAACCTATTGTCATTTCATAATATATGTTAATCAAACCATCATGCTGTATACTTTAAACTTATACAGTCATGTATGTCAATTATTTCTAATAAAACTGGGGAAAAATTCAGATTCAAATTGATATTGTCGACACAAAATGAACAAACCTTTTAGAATTTCTAAAAAAAAAAGAGTTTTATTTGAGCCTAAGTTAGGACATCTGCTGGGGATACACAATCTTCAAAAGAAGAGAGTGCTTCCCTCCAGTAAGGGAATATTTGGTATAGGGTTATATACATTTTTAACATAAAAAGTTACAGATTATTAGACAAATGACATTTCAGAAAGTTGCAAACCTTAAGTTTCTAGTATATGTAGGGCAATATGACTTTAATCTTATGGGAGCCAGGGAAGTTTATGCCTTTTTCTTATTTTTTGTGTTCGGAATGCTCCTTTTTGGTTATTTTCTTTAACGAAACTGATGTACAATGTGTGCTCGGGGCAGAAATAGAGCTTTGAGGTTTTGCCACGTTGTTTTGATCTTGGTAAATGTTAAAGTATAGCTTCCCTGGGAGCTCAGGAGCAGGGCCCACAAATATTAAAAGTTGAATATTTCCTTTATCAATAGTATTATTTTGGAAAACTCTTTGGCTGTATCTACAAAAGATAAATAATCATGTACCGTCTGATCTGTTAATTTTGTTCCTAGATATGAATTCAACAGAAATGCATATATGTTTTTTTTCCCCTTATTTTTTAGATTATCACCTTTGGTACTAGTTAAATTACTTTCTCTAGTTGCTGATATTTTTTTTATTATGTTATGTTAGTCACCATGCAGTACATCATTAGTTTTTGATGTAGTGTTTCATTGTGTTTCATGTTTCATTGTTTGCATATAACACCCAGTGCTTCATGCAATACAGTGCCCTCCTTAATACCCATCACTGGGCTAACCCATCCCCTTACCCCCCTCCCCTCTAGAACCCTCAGTCTGTTTCTTGGAGTCCATAGTCTCTCATGGCTCATCTCCCCCTCCAATTTCCCCCCGCCATTTTTCCCTTCCTTCTCCTAATGTCCTCCCTGCTATTCCTTATGTTCCACAAATAAGTGAAACCATATGATAATTGACTTTCTCTGCTTGACTTATTTCACTTAGCATAATCTCCTCCAGTTCCATCCATGTTGATTTAAAGTTGGGTATTCATCCTTTCTGATGGCTGAGTAATAGTCCGTTGTATGTATGGACCACATCTTCTTTATCCATTCATCTGTTGAAGGGCATCTCAGCTCTTTCCCCAGTTTGGCTATTGTGGACATTGCTGCTATGAACATTGGGGTGCATATGGCCCTTCTTTTGACTACATCTGTGTCTTTGGGGGTAAATACCCAGGAGTGCAATTGCTGGGTCATAGGGTAGCTCTATTTTTAATTTTTTGAGGAACTTCCCCACTGTTTTCCAAAGTGGCTGTATCAGCCTGCATTCCCACCAACAATGTAAGAGGGTTCCCCTTTCTCCAGAACCTTTCCAACATTTGTTGTTTCTTGCCTTGTCAATTTTTGCCATTCTAACTGGTGTAAGGTGGTATATTAATGTGGTTTTGATTTGAATTTCCCTGATGGCTAATGATGATGAACATTTTTTCATGTGTCTGTCAGCCATTTGTATGTATTCTTTGGAGAAGTGTCTGTTCATGTCTTCTGCCCATTTTTTGACTTGATTATTTGTTTTTGGGTGTTGAGTTTAAGAAGTTCTTTATAGATCTTGGATATCAGCCCTTTGTCTGTAGTGTCATTTGCAAAAATCTTCTCCCATTCCGTGGGTTGCCTCTTTGTTTTGTTGACTGTTTCCTTTGCTGTGCAGAACCTTTTTATTTTGATTAAGTCCCAAAAGTTCATTTTCGCTTTTGTTTCCCTTGCCTTTGGGGATGTGTCTTGAAAGAAGTTTCTGTGGCCGATGTCAAGAGGTTACTGCCTATGTTCTCCTCTAGGATTTTGATGGATTCCTGTCTCACATTGAGGTCTTTCATCCATTTTGAGTTTATCTTTGTGTATGGTGTAAGAGAATGGTTGAGTTTCATTCTTTTGTATATAGCTGTCCAATTTTCCCAGCACCATTTATTGAAGAGACTATCTTTTTTCCAGTGCATATTTTTTCCTGCTTTGTCGAAGATTATTTGACCATAGAGTTGAGGGTCCATATCTGGGCTCTCTGTTCTGTTCCATTGGTCTATATGTCTGTTTTTGTGCCAGTCCCGTGCTGTCTTGGTGATCACGGCTTTGTAATATAGCTTGAAATCAGGCAACGTGATGCCCCCACCTTTGTTTTTCTTTTTCAAGTTGTTGATATTTTCTGATGAGCACATCAAAGTATATGTTTTAAACTTTAATTTGAGAAATAAATCTAATATGCAAAAAATTAGAGCATATGCCTATTGCTCTGAATCAATTTTTTAAAAAATTTGGTTACATGGGATTCATGCATTCAATATTTCTTTTATTTTGGATAATGTCATTTATTTATTTGTTTATTTATTTATTTATTTATTTATTTATTTATTTATTTATGTGGGTGGCTTTATTTTCTACCTGACACTTTAGTAATCTGACAGAGAAAGATGACTATCAGACAGAAATACTATGCTGTATTCACTTAATGAATTCAATAGAAGTGTACACTGTGTTTACCAGATAACATGTATAAGAATTTTCATGGTACCACTACTTTTAATAGCCCTACACTGGAAACAACCTATTTGCTAATCAGTAAATACTAAAATGTCAAATCAATTGTGACATATTCATACTATACCTTATGACACAGCCATGACCCTGAGTGATCTACAACTGTATACATCATGGATGAATCTCAGGAACATGAGACTGAGTGACAGAAGCCAGATACAAAAGTATCCTTTGAATGATTCTCCTTATTCTTTAGCAGGCTGGACTAATAGCCCTTGGAAGGGTGGTCACTGAAAATTTCTGGGCTGCTGGTGATGTTCAATTTCTTGATGTGATGCTGGTCTTATAGATGTACTCACTTCATAAAAATCAATTTATGATTATTATTACAAATTATGATTTGTACTCTTTCCAGTATATATGTAATATGTCTATATAAATTTCCAAAAAAATTTCCAAAAAAATTTTAGGTCTCTCTCAGAACACATGGAAGTGGGGAGAACTGATCAGAAAAATCTACCAGAAAATCAAGTTCAATATAGTCATTGTATCTAGAAAGATCCAAGATTTTAAATTTTTCCTTTTGGAGATCATTGAACCCAGTGGCTAATGCCAGGGAGCCCTAGTAATTGAATCAACATTTGCTTGAAGTTCTGTTATTGTCCTCTTTTAATTGTTTGCACACCCTATGTCAGTGAAATGGACGGTGCAACATTTTAGCTACAAGCCTCCCAGATTATGAGTAAACTATGGCTCACCGGGGATTGTCTAGTTTAAATAGAAAGCAGAATCTGAATGAATGACTTTGCTCTTCCCCAAAGAAGACCATTGTCTCATGTAGGCATTGATTGATGCATCAGTCAGTCATAAGGCACCTACTATACTCCAGGCCTAGTATTTAAATGCTGGGGACAGGGAAAAAAAAAGTGACATTTGATCCCTGTCCTCATGGAACTAATGATCTAGCTGGGGGGTTAACTCATTTAACAAATACTTAAATGATGGGCTATACCACAAGAGTGAGTTATACAAAGGACCTTGAAAGAACAGAAAAGATGAGTAACTGATCCTTCCTAGGGATCAAAGGAGAATTTATGGAGACAATTGCTCTTGGTTGTAAAGAATAAGGTGGAGTTTTCAGAGAGGAAAGGGGAGTCCACTCCAAGGGAACAGACTTTGCAAAGTTATTGCTGTGAGAGTGCATGCTTTGTGATGTGCCTGGGGAGAGGAAGGGGAGTTAAGGACGGCAGAGGAGTTTGGGGTTGGATTATAAAAGCATGTAAGATTCTTTTGATGCTCTACCCAGGTCCCCTTCCTCTAGCTGCTGTGAGTCTTGGCTCATTTCTTTCCCTTTCTCCAGAGAATTTCCCTTAGACTACAAGAGCCACCACCCAGAAATGCCAAGAGGTTATAGAACCTCACCTGTTGGGGAAACCTAGAGCCAAAAGTTTACTGATCTGGGAGTATGAGAACGTGCTCTTCGCTTCATAATGGGGCAACACTGCAGTGCTGTTCCTGCTCCAGAGCTTGCAGAGGATCAGCTGAGACCACATCCTTGCTTAGCTCCTTCCGCCTGTCCTATCCTGCTTCCCTCATTTCCCTTCATTTGAGGGCACACCTCACTAAGTTGCAGGCACAAGAATCCCAGTCTCACACTCAGCTTTTAGGGAGCTTGCCTTCAGACTGCAATTTTGATTCTATAAATAATAGAGAGCCACTGAAAATTTTAAGTCAGTGGAGTGACTCAGTCTGAATTGCATTTTGTAAAGTTAACATGGTCGTAATGTTGAATGTAAATTGGAGGATAATTCCCTGCTTTATTTTTAATGTAGAAAATACTGCTTTTAAACACTGTTCTGATATAAAATCTTGATAGCCAATTTAAGGAGGGGTGTGTATATATGTGTGTGATTATAATTCTGTGAGGAGAATGTCATTATGTGATTGCATCTGGGGAAAGTGGAAAGGGAATTTTCTCTTTGTGTTTATTATTTTACTGTAATTGCATTCCAGAATTTTCTGCTTTATTAAATTGTTTGCTGATAGTGGTTTTATTGTTTTTTTTGTAGCAGTAATTACTTCTCATTTCCATGTACTTTGAAAATCATTCTTATCCTATAGTTCATTATTTCACAAAATTATTAGAATTAGAGCTTTAATAATTGATCATGGGAGAGAAAGGTGACCAATTCTCATTGGTGACCTGTGAGGGATCACTTGAATAATGTTATAAGGTTTCTTTCTTTTTTCTCTTTTTTTCTTCTCCATCCTTCCTATTCTTCCTCCCTCCCTCCCTTCACTGGATAACTCAACATATTAAATGTATAACAGTTAGACTACTATCACTTAGAGTAATTGCCTTTTAAATTCTGTTTTATAAAAATCCACTCTTGCTAATTAGTTGACCTTTATGAATAAAATATGCACGTTTTTATTCAACAAGTGCTGGGGTGATGTAGGTGTTTGCTGTAGAGTGTTTCTCGAGTCACTGGAAATATAATTACCTTTCCAAAACTGTAAGTCTAGTCTTGATTCTTGCCATGTGAGGAGGATAATTTATGTATCTGTATAATTTCTTCTCAGTAATGAAGGAAGGGGATAAACCTTTATTTAAGATATTAAATACATAACAAAGCCATTGAATATTTCACATGAAGAATTACTTATTGAAAATAAAGATGTATGATCTCTTTTTATCTTTACCTGAGAAAATCTTACTTAACCTCAAGGCTAAGAAAGAATATTACTTCTTCTATAAGAGAGAGGCTGAAGGAGATAACATTTATTCCTGGTTTTCTAATCCAGAAGTCAACTTCCTTTGAATTCCCATAATATTTAGTTCCAGCCCTCTTAAACTGCCATTGAATGCCCTTTTGGATTATAACTACATAAATTTCAATTAGCTGTTACTACATAACAGACTCCTGATACTCAATGGCTTAAAATCTTAAAAAATGTATTATCTTTCCTAAGACGATGGGTCAGCTGGTCTCATCTGGGTTTGCAGATGTGTTTGTGGTGAACTGTAGATTGGGAAGTAGCTCTGCTCTTCTTTGCTGGGATCTCCCATGTCTGGGGCTCAGCAGGCTTTAGGTGGCCCAGGACAGCCTTGGACGGGAAAACCAGGCTGTCTTCCCTGTGGTCTCTTATGATTCGTTCAACAAGGTTGGCCCAGGCCTGTTCACGTGGCAGCTGGACAGGTTCTGAGAGAGAGGCAAAGTGTACAAAATCCCCTTGAGGCCTAGGCTGGGAACTGGCACATCATCACTTCTGGTATACCTTATTACTTAAGTAAATCACAAGGTAGACCATGTGTAAGGAGTAAGAAATTGGCCCTACTTCTTTTTTTCTTTAAATTTTTTATTGATATGTTAATTACCATACATTACATCATTAGTTTGTGATGTAGTGTTCCATGATTCATTCTTTGTGCATAACACCCAGTGCTCCATGCAGAACATGCCCTCTTTAAGACACATCACCAGGCTAACCCATCCACCAACCCCCCCTCTAGAACCCTCAGATTGTTTTTCAGAGTCCATGGTCTCTCATGTTTCGTCTCTCCCTCCAATTTAACCCCCTTCATTATTCCCCTCCTGCTATATTCTTTTTTTTTTCTTAACATATATTGCATTATTTGTTTCAGAGGTACAGATCTGTGATTCAACAGTCTTGCACAATTCTCTCCATAGCACATACCCTCCCCAATGTCTATCACCCAGCCACCCCATCCCTCCCACTCCACCCCCACTCCAGCAACCCTCAGTTTGTTTCCTGAGATTAAGAATTCCTCATATCAGTGAGGTCATATGATACATGTCTTTCTCTGATTGACTTATTTCACTCAGTATAACACCCTCCAGTTCCATCCACGTCTTTGCAAATGGCAAGATCTCATTCCTTTGATGGCTGCATATTATTCCATTGTGTGTGTGTGTGTGTGTGTTTGTGTGTGTGTGTGTGTCTGTGTGTGTGTGTGTATCACTTCTTTATCCATTCATCTGTCGATGGACATCTTGGCTCTTTCCACAGTTTGGCTATTGTGGACATTGCTGCTATAAACATTGGGGTGCACGTATCCCTTTGGATCCCTAAATTTGTGTCTTTGGGGTAAATACCCAGTAGTGGAATTGCTGGAACGTATGGTAGCTCAATTTTCAACTTTTTGAGGAACCTCCATACTGTTTTCCAGAGTGGCTGCACCAGCTCGCATTCCCACCAACAGTGCAGGAGGGTTCCCCTTTCTCCACATCCCCGTCAACATCTGTCGTTTCCTGACTTGTTAATTTTAGCCATTCTGACTGGTGTGGGGTGGTATCTCACTGAGGTTTTGATTTGGATTTCCCTGATGCCAAGTGATGTTGAGCACTTTTTCATGTGTCTGTTGGCCATTTGGATGTCTTCTTTGGAAAAATGTCTGTTCATGTCTTCTGCTCATTTCTTGATTGGATTATTTGTTCTTTGGGTGTTGAGTTTGATTAGTTCTTTATAGATATTGGCTACTAGCCCTTTCTCTGATATGTCATTTGCAAATATCTTCTCCCATTCTGTTGGTTGTATTTTGGTTTTGTGGACTGTTTCTTTTGCTGTGCAAAAGCTTTTCCCTAGATGAGGTCCCAATAGTTCATTTTTGCCCTTGCTTCCCTTGCCTTTGGCGATGTTGCTAGGAAGAAGTTGCTGTGGGTAAGGTCGAAGAGGTTGCTGCCTGTGTTCTCCTTTAGGATTTTGATGGACTCCTGTCTCACGTTTAGGTCTTTCAACCATTTGGAGTCTATTTTTGTGTGTGGTGTAAGGAAATGGTCCAGTTTCATTCTTCTGCATGTGGCTGTCCAATTTTCCCAACACCATTTGTTGAAGAGACTGTCTTTTTGCCATTGGACATTCTTTCCTGCTTTGTCAAAGATGAGTTGACCATAGAGTTGAGGGTCCATTTCTGGGCTCTCGATTCTGTTCCATTGATCTATGTGTCTGTGTTTGTGCCAGTACCATACTGTCTTGATGATGACAGCTTTGTAATAGAGCTGGAAGTCCGGAATTGGGATGCCACCAGCTTTGCTTTTCTTTTTCAATATTCCTCTGGCTATTCGGGGTCTTTTCTAGTTCCATACAAATTTTAGGATTACTTGTTCCATTTCTTTGAATAAAGTGGATGGTGTTTTGATGGGGATTGCATTGAATGTGTAGATTGCTCTGGGTAGCATGGACTTCTTCAAAATGTTTGTTCTTCCAATCCATGAGCATGGAACGTTTTTCCATTTCTTTGTGTCTTCCTCAATTTCTTTCATGACTATTTTATAGTTTTCTGAGTACAGATCCTTTGCCTCTTTGGTTAGATTTATTCCTATGTATCTTATGGTTTTGGGTGCAATTGTCAATGGGATCGACTGCTTAATTTGTCTCTCTTCTGTCTTGTTGTTGGTGTATAGGAATGCCACTGATTTCTGTGCATTGATTTTATATCCTGCCACTTAACTAAATTCCTCTATGAGTTCTAGCAGGTTTGGGGTGGAGTCTCTTGGGTTTTCCACATACAGTATCATATCATCTGCAAAGAGTGAGAGTTTGACTTCTTCTTTGCCGATTTGGATGCCTTTAATTTCTTTTTGTTGTCTGATTGCTGTGGCTAGGACTTTTAATACTGTGTTGAATAGCAGTGGTGATAGTGGACATCCCTGCCGCATTTCTGACCTTAGGGGGAAAGCTCTCAGTTTTTCCCCATTGAGAATGATATTTGCTGTAGGTTTTTCATAGATGGCTTTTACGATATTGAGGTATGTACTCTCTATCCCTATACTCTGAAGAGTTTTGATCAAGAAAGGATGCTGTACTTTGTCAAATGCTTTTTCTGCATCTATTGAGAGGATCATATGATTCTTGTTCTTTCTTTTGTTAATGTATTGTATCATGTTGATTGATTTGCGGATGTTGAACCAACCTTGCAGCCCAGGGATAAATCCTACTTGGTCGTGGTGAATAATCCTTTTAATGTACTGTTGGATCCTATTGGCTAGTATTTTGGTGAGAATTTTTGCATCCGTGTTCATCAAGGATATTGGTCGGTAATTCTCCTTTTTGATGGGGTCTTTGTCTGGTTTGGGGATCAAGGTAATGGTGGCCTCATAAAATGAGTTTGGAAGTTTTCCTTCCATTTCTATTTTTTGGAAGAGTTTCAGAAGAATAGGTATTAATTCTTCTTGAAATGTTTGGTAGAATTCCCCTGGGAAGCCATCTGGCCCTGGACTTTTGTTTGTTGGGAGATTATTGATGACTGCTTCAATTTCCTTAGTGGTTATAGGTCTGTTCAGGTTTTCTATTTCTTCCTGGTTCAATTTTAGTAGTTGATACATCTCTAGGAATGCATCCACTTCTTCCAGGTTATCTAATTTGCTGGCATAGAGTTGCTCATAATATGTTCTTATAATTGTTTGTATTTCTTTGGTGTTGGTTGTGATCTCTCCTCTTTCATTCATGATTTTGTTGATTTGGGTCCTTTCTCTTTTCTTTTTGATAAGTCTGGCCAGGGTTTTATCAATATTGTTAATTCTTTCCAAGAACCAGCTCCTAGTTTCATTGATCTGTTCTACTGTACTTTTGGTTTTTATTTCATTGATTTCTGCTCTGATCTTTATTCTTTCTCTTTTCCTGCTGGGTTTAGGCTTTATTTGCTGTTTTTTCTCCAGCTTCTTTAGGTATAGGGTTTGGTTGTGTATTTGAGACCTTTCTTGTTTCTTGAGAAAGGCTTGTATTGCTATATACTTTCCTCTTAGGACTGCCTTTGCTGCATCCCAAAGATTTTGAACAGTTGTGTTTTCATTTTCATTGGTTTCCATGAATCTTTTTAATTCTTCTTAATTTCCAGGTTGACCCATTCATTCTTTAGTAGGATGCCCATTAGCCTCCACGTATTTGAGTTCTTTCCGTCTTTCCTCTTGTGATTGAGTTCTAGTTTCAAAGCATTGTGGTCTGAAAATATGCAGGCAATAATCCCAATCTTTTGGTACCGGTTGAGACCTGATTTGTGACCTAGGATGTGATCTATTCTGGAGAATGTTCCATGGTCACTAGAGAAGAATGCGTATTCCATTGCTTTGGGATGGAATGTTCTCAATATGTCTGTGAAGTCCATTTGGTCCAGTGTGTCATTTAAAGTCTTTATTTCCTTGTTGATCTTTTGCTTAGTTGATCTGTCCATTTCAGTGAGGGGGGTGTTAAAGTCCCCCACTATTATTGTATTGTTGTCCATGTGTTTCTTTGCTTTTGTTATTAATTGGCTTATATAATTGCTGCTCCCATGTAAGGGGCATAGATATTTACAATTGTTAGATCTTCTTGTTGGATAGACCCTTTAAGTAGGATATAGTGTCCTTCCTCATCTCTTCTTACAGTCTTTGTTTTAAAATCTAATTTGTCTGATAGAAGGATTGCCACCCCAACTTTCTTTTGGTGTCCGTTAGCATGGTAAATGGTTTTCCACCCCCTCACTTTCAATCTGGGGGTGTCTTTGGGTCTAAAATGAGTCTCTTGCAGACAGCATATGGATGGGTCTTGTTTTTTAATCCCATCTGATAGCCTGTGTCTTTTGATTGGGGCATTTAGCCCACTTACATTCAGGGTAACTATTGAAAGATAGGAATTTAGTGACATTGTATTGCTTGTAAGGTGACCGTTACTGTATATTGTCTGTGTTCCTTTCTGGTCTATGCTGCTTTCAGGCTCTCTCTTTGCTTAGAGGACCCCTTTTATGATTTCTTGTAGGGCTGGTTTCGTGTTTGCAAATTCCTTTAGTTTTTGTTTGCCTGGAAGCTTTTTATCTCTCCTTCTATTTTCAGTGACAGCCTAGCTGGATATAGTTTTCTTGGCTGCATATTTTTCTCATTTACTGCTCTGAAGATATCATGCCAGTTCTTTCTGGCCTGCCAGGTCTCTGTGGATAGGTCTGTTGCCAATCTAATATTTCTACCATTGTAGGTTACATATCTCTTCTCCTGAGCTGCTGTCAGGATTTTCTCTTTGTGTCTGAGACTCGAGAGTTTTACTATTAGATTTTGGGGTGTTGACCTATTTTTATTGACTTTGAGAGGGGTTCTCTGTGTCTCCTGGATTTTGATGCCTGTTTCTTTCCCCACATTAGGGAAGTTCTCTGTTATAATTTGCTCCAATATACCTTCTGCCCTCTCTGTCTTTCTTCTTCTGGGATCCCAATTATTCTAATGTTGTTTTGTCTTATGGTATCGTTTATCTCTCGAATTCTGCCCTCATGATCCAGTAGTTTTTTTATCTCTCTTTTTCTCAGCTTTTTAATTTTCCATCATTTGGTCTTCTATATCACTGAATCTCTCTTCTGCCTCATTTATCCTAGCAGTTAGTGCCCCCATTTTTGCTTGTACCTCATTAATAGCCTTTTTGATTTTGACTTGGTTAGATTTTAGTTCTTTTATTTCTCCAGAAAGGGTTTCTCTAATAACTTCCATGCTTTTTTCAAGCCCAGCTAGTATCTTTAAAATCATGATTCCGAACTCTTGGTCCGACATCGTACTAATGTCCGTTTTGAGTAGGTTCCTGGCAGATGGTACGACCTTTTGTTCTTTTTGTTGAGGTGATTTTTTCTGTCTTTTCATTTTGTCCAGAGGAGAATAGATGAATGAGAGAACAAAATGCTAACAGGGTAAAAATGTCCCCAGAAAATATACTCTAAAGAAATCAGAAAAGACCTGAAACCAGGGGAAAAGAAAGGGAAAGAAAGAAAAAAGAAAGAAAAAAAAAAGAAAAAGATAAAAACAAACAAACAGAACAAAACAAAACAAAACAAAAACAGAATATGATCATATATGATCAGGCTGGTGCATAGATCATTGCTACTCACTAGATTTTGGTGTATTTTGGTCTGTTAGAAGAAAGTGCCTCCCTAATTTGTAAAGAAAGGAAGACAAATGACATATGTACAAAATAAGGTTTGATACAATAAAGGGATGGAATATGACTATAAAGATGAAAGTTACAAAAAAATTTTATAAAAGCAATTGATAAGAAATTGTTTGAAAAAAGAAAGAAGAGGATTTACAAAAAAAAAAAGAAAGAAGGAAAAAAATGGGTAAGAGAATGTGATCAGGCAAGAGACTAGAACAAAGCCATACACTAGAGATTTAGGGTACATTTTGATCTGTTAGAAGAAAGTGTATCTCAAAATTTTAAAGAGGGAACAACTTATATATATATGCCAAAAATAAGGGTAAGTACTATGAGGGGTTAGAATGTGACTCTAAAAATGAAAAATAACAATGTTTCTTTTAAGAAAGGGATTGATAAGATATTGGTTGAAAAAGGGAAAAAGAATAATTCAACATAATAAGATTAAAAAAAATTAACTTTGAAAGACTAAAGAATCATGGTAAAAAAGCTATGAATTCTATGTGCAGTATTTCTCTAGCGCTGGAGTTCTGCCGTTCTCATTGATGGGTAAACTTGGTCTTGGCTGGCTGTTCCTGCTGATCTTCTGGGGGAGGGGCCTGTTGCTGTGGTTTTGAAATGTCTTTGCCGGAGGCGGAATTGCCCCGCCCTTGTCCATCCCGAGCTACATAATCTGCTCAGGTTGCCTCTGGGAGCTTTTGTTCCCTGCAAGCTTTCCGTACAGCTTTGGAGAACGAGAGTGAAAATGGCGGCCTCCCAATCTCCGCCCCAAGGTGCCGAGAACTCGGGGCCCCACTCCTTAGCGCGCCCCCAGAGAAAAGCAGTCAGTCACTCCTGTGTCCCTAGTCTCTGGCCGCACTCCAGGCTCACCCAGCCTGTGACCGAGTGTTTCTATCTCTGGCACCGGACCTGGTGTGGAGTCTCCAAACCCAGCAGATCCCTGTGGTGTGCTCCCGCACCGCTCCTCCCCGGGAAGGAAGGGGAGTCTCCCCGGATCTGCCGCTTGTTGGGTCCCTGCTGGAGGAGCAGTGGCCCGACTGTGTCGCCGATCACAGTTTATGGCAACGCCGAGCTGAGAGCCCGCGCCTCGGCTCCGTCCCTGCAGCCGGCTTCCCCGCTCTGATACCCGGGAGCTCCGCCGTTCTCAGGCACCCCCCGTCTTTCTGTGACCCCGAGGGTCCTGAGACCACACTGTCCCAGAGAGTGTTCCACGCCCCACTTAGCCACTGGAGCAACATCCCTTAGTGGAGCCAACTTCTAAAAGTTCCAATTTTGTGCTCCGCGGCTGTATCACTTGCCAGAAGCCGCCAACATAGGCCCCCTCCCCCGCCGTCTGTCCTCCTGAATATCGCCTCGGATTCACTTCTCCACACGTCCTACCTTCCAGAAAGTGGTCACTTTTCTGTTCAGAGAGTTGTTGCTATTCTTTTCTTCGATCTCCTGTTGAGTTCGTAGGTGTTCAGAATGGTTTGATCCCTCGCCAGCTGAATTCCTGAGACCAGATGAAATCCAGGTCTCCTACTCCTCTGCCATCTTGCTCCGCCCCCAGAAATTGGCCCTACTTCTTGAAGGGAGGCACTGCAAAACCACATTACAAAGAACATGGTTCTGAGGAGGACAAAGAATTGAGGACCTTTTGCAATGGAAGCACACATATACATATGTTTGTATACATATTTTCCCTCTATCAGTCTAAAATCTTGAAAATGAGCCCATATTTTATCATCTTGTATTCTAGTGTTAATGGTGTTGCTTAGCATATACCTCTTTTAGTTTTAAGTTTACAGCATTTCTCCTTTTCTACTGAGAATACTTATCCTTTGGCTTATTCTTTGGCACCTTCTCCACTGCCATCCAATGTGGTCCTAGGGAGTTTATGGGGTTTTGAGTTGGGTGCCCTAGCTGAAACAACTGATCAGGGGATTAGAATAAAACGAAGGCTGGGATGATAAGAGTCTTTCTGTCAGAAATTTGATCTGGCAGTTGCATTTAAGAAGAGAATTTGGGGGACATCTGGGTGGCTCAGTTGGTTAGGCTCAGGTGGCTCAGGTCATGATCTCAGGGTCCTGGGATCGAGCCCCGCATCAGGCTCTCTGCTCAGTGGGGAGTCTGCTTCTCCATCTCCCTCTGTGCTCTCTCTCTCTCTGTCTCAAATACATAAATAAAGTGTGTTTTTTTTTTTTTAAAGAGAATTTGGTTGAAGCTGAGGTTTCTTGAAGCCTGATTCTTTAAATTTGTTCTCCATTTTAAAGCATTCCAGTAAATATCCTTTATCTTTCTTCTTAAGGCAAAACATCTAGCAGTCATAGGGACATTATATGCTCCCAACTCTCAAAAGTTTGTTGAGTGACTGAATGAAGGCAGGGATCCTATAATCACTGACTATCTTTATCATGTAAGAGTATTTAGCATATGCTCTCCTAGGGCACGGACAACTTTCTTTTGGTCTGCCCCACAGCCCTTTCTCCAGGAACTGCTCCTTCCCTCATCCAAGTGGTTGGTGAGGAGCCAACAAGTTACTGCAAAGGCACCTTACCTAGTGGCCGAAGTATATTTGATTGGGGTGGCCACTGAGTCTCGAAAATTTGGAGACAGTCAGGCAATCTAAAAATATGTTAAATTGTCATGCTGTGAAACATATTCCCAGCCACATACAGAGATCTTTCCTGTGAATGTATGAATTTAGGCAAGTCACTTGACCTCTCTAAAACTTGAGTTTCCACAGCTACCACAATTATCTTCCACCCCCCCGCCCCAGGGCTGATTAAAATATTAAATGTGATAGTGAGTGTGAAGAACCTTGTCTAATTCCTAGTAGTGTCCAGTTTAGTTTCCTCTTAATGTTCTGTGTGGATCTCCTTTCATAAAATACCTGATGTACGGGTCCCTGAATCATTTTTACCACAGATCCCATACAAAACTCCTCTTATGTGCCAAGTATTTTCTTAAGATTCTTATTCAGTATGAATAAATACTGAATTCTTATGTACCACCATACTAAGTGACTTGAATATATTGACTGATTTAGTTCTCCTAGCAATATCCTGGATAGATACTCTTACCAATTTACACATGAGGAAACCAACTGAAGACTGAGGTAAGATGCATTCATGTCAGTCTCTTATGTCTCCTTCATCTACTGTCCTTGCTCAGAGCTTTCTCAATCTTGTGCACTTTGGCTCACAGCAAAAATGATATTTCTATGGCCCACAGAGGAAAATGGATGAGGCTGCTCCCAGCTGGAAGTGACTGGACTTTGGTGCCCTGCTTGGCGCACACCCCACCTAGCACCCTCTTGTGGCAAAGAGTATAAAAATTTCAATTGTCCATTTGCAGATGTGCAAATGTATACAGTGTAGGGTGATTTTAGAGTGATTTTTGATAATAAAGTTTACAGGAGGAAAATAGTTTTCTGATAAAGATTCCCAGGTAACCAGAATACACAGCCTTCCACGGTTGCCATAGAAAATGGACAGAGGCAAGGTGCAAAGCCAACCTCTAGCATTACGACATTTTACAAAGCAAGGCTGATTCTACTTGTTAAATTCATTTCTTCCTGGTGTCAGTATGTTCCATTGTGTCCTTTCCTAATGTAGTGATCAAATGCCTAGGTTTCTAGGTCTCTAGATTGGCAATAAACATAAAATTGTTTTAGAATCTATCTCATCTCCTTACCTACTTTCTCTTTTCTTTGCCATGGTCAGGATTCTCATAAGAAAACAAAATGTTTTTGATGGGCAGCAGATGTTTGATTCTGGAACTAAAGAGTTCTTCCCAGCATTGGTGAGGAGAGCACTTTGCCTGGCTTTGTTTTTGCAGTGCCGGTGAAAGAGAAACATGCTCATAGCTTCGTTATTGAAGAGAAGGGCTGTTTAAAAATATGTGAATAATTGGGGCACCTGGGTGGCTCAGTTGTTAAGCATCTGCCTTCGGCTGAGGTCATGATCCCAGAGTCCTGGGATCAAGCGCCGCATTGGGCTGCCTGCTCGGCAGGAGGCCTGCTTCTCCCTCTCCCACTCCCCCTGCTTGTGTTCCCACTCTCTCTGTGTCTCTCTCTGTCAAATGAATGAATAAAAATCTTTTAAAAAATATGTGAATAATTAGTTCTATAAGGAAATTCGAATGGAAGGGAACAGCAATAGATCTGCATGTAATGAGAAGCACATCCAGCAAATCATTCATTGACGAAGAGAGGAAGGAATATACCTTCCAGTAAATATTTAGAATTGACATGAATCATTAATAATGAGAGAAGACTGGAAACATTCACAGAAGACCTGCTATGTGACAGTCACTATGTTCTTCTAATTTTACAATAAACATGAGTGGTATTTATTATGACCCCCATGTAAGAGATGCTGCTGCTGGTTCCCTGGTCTCAAGGTAGGATCGACTTTGGTATTATTCTGGCACCAGAACTGAAGCTTAACTTTCTTAGCTCTTTCCCCTGCCCTATCTTTCTTTCCCCACTTTCTTTCTCCTGAGAGCACACTCAATAAGTTGCTTACACAAAATCATCCTCCTCTCAGGTTCTGCTCCTTGGGATGCTGACTCAAGACACTCCATTTTTTTGATGGGATATGGACTCTCATACAGGTCAGTAACTGGGTGAGGACAACATAGCTCATATATGGAAGAACTGGAATTCAAATCTCAGTTTTTCTAACTTGACAATCAGCTATTTTTTAATGTAATTTTTATGCAGAGTTAGTGGCTGAGACAATTAAAATACGCTTCTGTCTCTGTGCATTTCAGTACCAACACCATACTTATAACCATATGCTGGTAACCATGGATCAAGTCTTAGATCTGAATTACTGGTTCCAGGTTGTTGATATTTCTACTTGGATGTCCAAGACATCTTGAACTAGGCATACAAAACTGAGCATCTTATTACCCACCAAGGCTGCCCTTTGTGCAGCCTGTTACAGCTCAGCTGATGGCAACTGCATCCTTCTAGCTGCCCAGCCCCAAATCCTTGGAGGCACTCCTGATTGCTATTGTTTTCTTACCTCCAATCAATCAGAGAATCGGTCCTGTTTTAATCTACATTCAAAATACATTCAGAATCTGATCATTTCTCTCAACCTGCACCATTACCACCATGATCTGAGCTGCCATTATCTTTCATCTAAATTTGTGCAAAACCTGTTAACTGGCCTCCCCATCCTCTTGCCTCCAAATACCTAATTCTCAGCACAGCAGCCAAAGAATGCTTTCAATGTGTAAATTAGACGCTCTGGGGGCTCTCATTTCCTCTAGAGTAAAAGGCAAGGCTTAAATTGGTCTACAATACCCCATCTGATGTGCCCCGCCCCACCTCCAACACCTCTGATCCCTCTCCTACTACTCTTTCCCCTCACTCAGTCACTCCTGGCACACTGGCCTCCCTGCTGTTCCTCAGATGCACAGACAAGCCTCTACATGGGGGCCTTTGCACTGGCTGTTCTTCTGCCTGGGACACTATTCCTCAATATATTTTCCTGGTTCCCTCTCTCACCTTATTTGAGTTTTTGCTCAAATACCACCTTTTTAAAATTGTACCCGAACCCTAACTAACCATCAGTTTCCTTTATCCTACTTTACTTTTTTAAAAAAATTTTTATTTATTTGAGAGAGAGAGAGAGGGAGAGAGCAAAGAGAGCACAAGCAGGGGGAGGGGAAGGGGAGAGGGAGAAGCAGGCTCCCCGCTGAGCAGAGAGCCCAACATGGGGCTTGATCCCAAGACCCTGGAATCATGACCTGAACTGAAGGCAGACGCTTAACCGACTGAGCCACCCAGGTGCCCCCCATCTTAATTTTTTAATAGCATTTATGTTCTTACAATATACAATGATATTGATTATTAATTAGTTTATTCATTTATGGGTTTTTTTTTTCCGCCCTCTCTCCCCGCTAGAATGTAACCACAAGAGGGGAGGGATCTTTGTCTGGTTTTAATCACTGATATATTCCACAGGACTAGTAGCACTCAATAAATCCGTGTTGAATGAATGAATGAAACTTAGCTGTTTCCATTTGAGTATCTGTCTTTTGATCAGAATGGGAGCTGTATAGGATGACATGTTGGAGTTGAATGACTGGTGGAGTAACTTAAGCAAAAGTTGTCCGAGTATTTGATTTCATGATGTGATTTCACTGAAGTAAGGACAGCACATGTGCAAACACACACATACACAGCCATGATTTTCATTCCTGTTTTCAAGTTGTTCTCTGTCCCTTTTATGTGGGATTTTCTTTTTAAGGTAGGTGGTTCATCACTGAGGCATTGAAGGACTATATCATTATCAATCAAGGACTTTAGTAAATTCTCTTTTGTTTGATTAGCAACTGACCAAGAACACAGTAAAAAAAAAAAAATTTATGAAATTGCAAATGAAACAATTCAGATAGTCTTTTAAAATCAGTTAACTATCAGCTCTTTCTTTCTTTCCCCCAAAGTTAGCATTTTTCACTCTGTCAAAGGACATACTATGTTTCCTATATCAAATGGGGATTCTTCATAGTTCACGGGGTGTTACCAAATCCATATGACCTCAGGACTGAAATGTTTAGTTTACTTATACTTAGCTTGTTCCTTGGTCTAGTCCTAAGCTGCTGAAGGAGGAATTATATTATAACAAGCCTATTCGACCTCATAAGAATACATGTAAGCATATATATATGCATAAGAGAGGACTTGTCAAAATACTACAGGGTTCCCTCTGAGGGGCAAGGCTCTGGGGCATTGATATCAGTTTCCCATACATACTTCTTGTGAGGATTTCTACAGGCCCTGGAACATTTTGTGTTTGGTTGGAAAAAGTTTCAATCCCCTTCACTAGTCCTTCCTCAGTTTGAAAAATGAGGATGCTTCATCCAGACTTTGATATTCTTTCATCTTAAAGAAGGAAGTAACACAAATATTCTTAAAATATTTTAAAGAATATTTTTTTTTATTCTTCTGGACACTCATTCTCTTTCAGTTATATTTTCTTCAATGACTCATACAACTGTGAAGTTTGGTCTTTTATACATTTCTGAAAGGCCATGTTTTAACAAGGGACACAGTTATTCCTTGGATGGTACAAGCTCTGTTGTTGGAGAGTTAAAAAGTCTTGATATCCTCAACACTTGGTGATAAATTCTGAGTTGCCCATTGGTGATCAACAGTGATGACTACCCCCATGAAGATGAAGTCCCTGACTAGTGCCAGTTCAATATTGAATCTGAAACTTTAATGTGTTCTTGACTCCTCAGGCAATCAGCATTTGCCCCAAAATACCTTTGTGGAAAATAAGTGATCACTGACAGAGGTCATGCCCCATAAATATTAGAAGTTCTGGGCCACAGGCATGTTTCAGAGTAGAGTCTGGAACTCCTCAATTATTGGTAACATCTTTCAAACTGCCAACGGTAGGCCTTTCATACTAATCAAAGTTTAAGACAAATAAGGTACTTTCCTTTTTGACAACGCTTCTTTTTGTGGATGCAGCATTTTGCTAATTCCAAGAGCTTTCAGTCTATATCGTAGAGGAACACAGTGAGGGTGATCTTGAAAATATCACTGAATTTATCCTTAAGCAGAAGGAGGATCTCTCTGCATCCCACACACCCCCCACTACGTCCCCACAACATTCTAATAACCAAAGGCTTCAACAAGATTTAATGTGAACTAGACAGGGTTAATGATAGCGGGGGGTGGGGGGACGGGGAGTTAACTACAATTGTTAATAACGAAACTTTCAAGAAGATGTATGTACACATATTCTGAAGTAGCAGTGATTGTACGGGCAAATCAAAACCAGTAGGGATTTTTGTGTTTTGTTGGAAAAAAAAAAAGCAAACTGTGAAGATCCATTATGTTGAGCTAGATTTAGAAACAATCAACTTGAAAAGAGAAGTTTATTTCTTGTATATGACCTGGAATTCTTCCCATCTGAAAACAGGTGCAGGCAGAGATGGCTACATCTTACGTGAGAGGCATAAACATAAAATGTTTCTTGAGGGCATTTTTCTTCCCTCTCAGATACTTGTTTTTCTTTGAGATTGTTACATTGTCATTTAAATGCTAACTTCAGTTCCATTCTTTGCTGCAAGGAAGCGCTTATTCATTAATTGGAAAGAAAAGGAAAGAACCCACAGCTGCCCAAGTCGTTAAACTATAAACACTTTCTGTTTTCAACATCATCTGCCAAAAATAATGTCTGACCTTATGAGAGGGGGAAAAAGATAAATACATTTGGAGATTTGAGAAAAATCACTTCATTTTAACATTACATTATTTTTTTATGAGAGAAAAAGAAAAAGCCAAAGAAATGTTGGCATCATGTGTGTGAATCACAAACACATGTATTAAAATATAAAATGTTTCCTTATCTCAGTTCCTGAGTTCTGCCTTAGCCAAAGGTAGTTTCTTCTGGAAGATGTATAAAGACCCTTGAGTTTCTAGAAAACTCTTCAGTAAATGTGTCGGTACCCTTAATAGGACTCTGATGTTCTCTAAAAGTTACAACTACTACCTTAAATTACTATTTTTTACTTTAGTAAGAACATAGTTTATGCATTAAAAAAGATGTGATTTCAAATTCTTTCTTAAGAGTTTTCTTTTTGCTTTGTAACTTAACTAACAGGAAAAACAATTTTGATTCTATTAAAACAGTTACTACTACAGTTACTTCATATTGATTTAATTAGCTAAAAAATACTGATTGTATGCAGGGTTCTACCTAAAAATGAAAATAAAAACTATAAAAGTCCTCCATTTATATTTAATTGTTCAGCAGTTTGTTCAACAATAGAATATTATGGCTCCTTAGAAGTAAAATTGCCAGTTGTGTCTTCTTCCCTGGCTATTTCAGCAGCAAGCAGTTATTCCTTAAAATTCAACTTCATTTTCCTCTTCTTTGGTTCTCAGAGCATGGAACTGATCTGGTCACAACCTCGGTAGCATAACACTAATAAAATGGTTCCTAGGACAGAAGTAGATATATTTTTTATTTACCTTCTTCCATGGCATTTTAAAAACTTCTTCTGTTTTCCTAGAATAATGTATTCCAATATTGTCACATTTCCAAATTCTTCTCATCCTCCAATTTTAGCTCAAAAGCCATTTTCTCTCGGCAGCTTCTCTTGGCCACCTGTTCCTTCCTCCACGCCAGCGTGACTTCTCTCTCATTCATTGTTACAACATGAACTTTAAAAAGGCTTGTTGCATAGCTCTGACTTTCTCTTATAACTTTTGGCTCTGTTTCATTGTGTGTATGTTCATAATATATCACACACTTTGGGAGAGGCAGAGCACCCGTTTCACATGTTTCCGTATTCTCCTTTCTATTCAGCAAAGTTCATCGTATAAAGGAAGCCCTCCATATATGGATGAAGAACAAACATATTTATAGTACTCACGATGTATTTTTATTTTACGTATACCAATACACTGGGGATAAGATCAGGTTAGATGTCAATGTTTTCAATTAAAACTGTAACATTTCACGTAGTCTTAATATTCTGTATTTCTCAGGTTAAAAGAAAAAGGACATGAAAGTTAGGGAGACAAAGGGAAAGTAAGTTCAGGATACACAAAGAAAAAAAGGAAACTCCTAAATGCTGTAAATCTCAATCATGTTTTGTTTGTTTGAAATTTCCTACTCCATAGTAACAGGAAAAGGACTAGAACCCAGAGTCCTTTAGAGATAGAATCACTTCCCGGTAAATATAAGAATGTACCCTCAACTTCTTTAGAATAGTTTTTAATGAGTAATGAATGTCCTTGAAAGAATACACTGCAGTTTGTTTTAAGCACAACTGAAACATAAATAAAAACAAATGTGTTGTATTCTTTCTGTACCTCTGCCTTTTTTTGTCCTTTTATTAGGAGAAAGGGAGATGTGGAATGTCGGGAATTGTTTATAAAATTAGCACGCATTGCTCCCATGAACATAGAAAATATCTGACCCACGGCTGCCCCAGTTTGTTCAACATCGTTTATACACTGTGGATGGCTGTTCTTCCACAACCTCTGCTGGAGATAAAACTCTGGGTAAGCAAAGTTGGACGGTTTTCAAAACTGTCATCCTTAGTAGATTTACATACACAAAGAGCTGTCACTAAATTTAGTCAGTGACCCTGAACTTGGAATAATCTGGATCTTGTACTCTCAGCCAGGGCTGTACTAAAGTCTAAGGAGCAATTAGGGGCAAATAACAAGATTGGATTCTGACATGTGGGGCGAAAGTTGAGTAGAAAAGAATTGAAATGCTGATTGGGTAAAGTTAGAGAATTTATATCCAACTAAAGAATGATTTCTTCTTTGCTGAACAGTCATAGAGCTACTGGGCAGGGTCAGCTGCCAGCAACGTTATTATAATCAGTGCTTCTCAATCTTGGGTGTGCATAAAAATTACCCAAGGATCAAATGTATGACAGTGATTCAACTCTATACATGATTCTATGCTCACAACTCTATACATGATTCTATGCTCACACTTGTGAGCATACCATCTGTCACCACCCAATACCGCTGTGTTTCCCTTCACTGTACCCTTTTATTCCTGTGACTTATTCATTCCATAACTGGAAGCCATTGTAACACCTCATGTTAACTACACTCAAATAAAATAAAATGAAAATGTAAAGAAATGATGGAAAGGAATAAGATATATACATTTAAAGGGGGGAAAAAGACATATCTTGTGTTGATGTACTTCTCAGCATTTGTTTGGGAAAGTCTTTACATTTTTATTTCTCAAACAGAACTTTGCAAGGTTAAGAAAAATTTACCTGAGGATCTCATTAAAATGCAGGTTCTGGCCTGGGGCCTGAGATCCACATTTCTAACTGGCTCCCAGGTAATAATGATGTTACTGGTCCTCAAAACACACTCTGATCAAATACAAAATTATCCCATTTAAAGTGCCCAATTCAGTGGTTTTTAGTATATTCACATGGTTGTGTAACCATGACCACTACCTAAGTCCAGAACATTTCATCACCCCAAAAGGAAACTCTGTACACTTTAGCTGTCACCCTCTCTCATTCCTACTTCCTCAGCCTGGCAACCTACTTTCTAGGTTTTCTTTCTAAAAGTCTATTTACTTTCTTTATGGGTTTGCCTATCCTGTATATTTCATACAAATGTAATCATACAAAACAATGTTTTATATCTGGCTTCTTTCCTTTAGTATACTATTTTCAGGATTCATCCTGTTTTGTAGCATGAATCAGTGCTTCATTCTTTTTTATGGCTAAATAATATTCTATTGTAAGGATCTACCAGATTTCATGTATCTATTCATCTGTTGAAGGACATTTGGATTGTTTCTACTTTTTGGCAATTATGAATAATGCTGCCACTAACATTCTTATACAAGTTCTTACATGAATGTATGTTTTCAGTTCTCTTGAGTATATACCTAGGAATGCAATATTGTTAGATCATATGGTAACTCTATGTTTCAATTTTTGAGGAATTGTCAAACTGTTTTCCAAAGTGGCTGAACCATTTTACCTTCCATTGAGCAGTTCATGAAGGTACCAATTTCTCTACATCCTTGCTAACGCTTGAACCAATATTAATACATTATGATTAACTAACGTCTGTACTCCATCCACATTTCCTTTGTTTTCACCCCATGTGTTTTTTGTGTTCTAAAATCTTATCCAGGATACCACATTACATTGGTCATATCTCCTCAGGCTACTTTCTGCTCTAACAGTTTCTTGAACTTCCTTGTTTTTGAGGAGTACTGGTCAGCTATATTGTAAGATGCCCTTCTATTGGGATTTGTCTAATAATTTTCTGATGATAAGGATGAAGTTATGGGTTTGGGGAGGTAAATCACAGAGATAGATCATCACATCATACAATGACCATATTTATCACTATTGATGTTGACCTTGATCATTTGGTTAAGGCAGAGTTTTTCAGGTTCTCTATAGTAAAGTTATTCCTTTTTTAAAAAAAATTATATTAGTAAGGACTCGTGGATATTTATTTTATACTTTGGGTTATAATCTAGCACTATTTTATTGTGTTTTGCCCAAATTATTTCAAGTTTAACCATTGAAGATTCCTTCAGGTTGACATACTCTCCACAATGTGAGGTTTGTTGTTGTTTTGAGCACGTCTTTACTTTCTAGCACTACAGAATATCTAGGCTCATCTTGTATATTCCCCTCCTTAGTTGTAGAATTAGACACTTCTCCAAGGAGCCCTGGCTCCTTTTATTGGATAATGGTATTTGAAAACAAGATCTGGGCATTATGTTGTTTATTTGGGATCTTTCTTATTTCTTAATGTAGGCCTTTATTGCTATGACCTTCCTTCTTAAAACTGCTTTTACTGCATCCTGTAATTTTTGTAACTTGTATTTCCCTTTTCATTTGTCTCTAGACATTTTCTTATTTCTCTTTTGATTTCTTCTTTGGCCCACTGTTTGTTCAGTAGCATGTTTAAGTCCCCTACTATTACTGTATTCCTGTCTATTTCTCCACTAAGGTCTGTTAATATTATATATTTATATATTTAGGTGCTCTTATGTTGGGTGCATAAATATTTATGAAACTATTTCCTATTACTTGACCCCTTTAGTACTATGGATTTTATTCCAAGCATCATGGGAAGCTGATAGCAGATTGTATTTTCCAAAGCTGGCAACAAATATATCACCTATCCATGTGCTCTTCCAGCATGTGACCTTGCCCCTCCCCCATCAGGAGGGGGAATCAAATTTCCCATCCCTTGATTCTGGGTTGCCTTTGACTGCTTCAATGAATAGAGTATGGAGGAAGTGATGCTGTATGATTTCAGTGGCTGAGTAATGAAGGGCAGTACACATTCTGCCTGGCTTGTGGGAGTGCTTATACAAGCATCCCCAAGTCTATCGTACTATATAAGGAAGCCAAGCTACGTGGAGAGACTATGAGCAGGTGCTTTGGTCAGTAGTCTAATCTTCATGTCACACCAGCTCAAATGAGTGAATGAGTGTTCCTATAATTCCAACCACCAGACATTGAATCACTCCAGCCTTTGGGTTTTTCCATTTGAAACTCAAGACAACACAAAACAATTAATCCATTCCCTTTGTACCCTGTCTGATTTTCTGACTCACAGAATCTTTGAGCATAATAAAATGGTTGTTTCAAGCCACTAGGTTTGAGGGTAATTTGCTATGCAGCAATAGTAACAGAACAGAGCCATTGGAGGCTTTTGACTTAGAAAGTGATATGATTGTACTTATATTTTAAGGCTTTTGACTTAGAAAGTGCTATGATGGTACTATTTTAAGAGGACCACACTGACTCTTCTATGGAGATCAGGCTATAACAAAGCAAGATGGAAATAGGGAGACAAATTAGGAGCCTGTTATAGTTGCCCAGAAGAGAAATGATGGTAGCTTGGGTAGGGTATTATTGGTACAAGAGAGAAGATATGGTAGGGTTCTGAATACAGCCTGAAGATGAGGCCTACAGGACTTTGCAGATGGAGCAGGCAAGAGGCACAAGAAAAACAAGTCGCGGATGGCTCTAAGGTTCTGGACTGAGCAACTGGGTGATAATAGAGGCATTTCAATAAGGTTAGTAGTGTTGAGAGATACTTATATGTGCCTGCAGCTTAGGGTAAAAGTAGAACTGGAAAAATAAAATTGAGACAACCCCACATAAATGATACTTAAAACTGTATCTTATGAATAGCATAATTTAAGGACTATAGTTAGAAAAGAAAAGATGTATTTGGACTGAGCCCTCACATGCTCTCAAAAGAAAATGGAAGAGCAGACATCAAAGGAGATAACAAAGTAGGAGGAAAACCAGGATATTGCAATGTCCCAGAAGCCATGTGAAGAAAATAATTTACAGAGCCCTGAGTCATGGAATGATTCAACTGCTGCTCATAGATCCAGTAAGTTGGAATAAGAATTGACCATCGTATGTGACAACCTAGAAGTCATGGATGATATTGACAAGAGTGATTTGGTGGATTGGCAGGGATCAGGGCCTGAGTTAAGAGCAAGGAAGTAGAGATGAAAAGTGTAGGTAACTTTTAGAGGACAAAAAGAAAATGGTAGTGTAGTTGAAGAGAGATAGGGAGTTAAAGAAGCTTTCATTGACATTGAAAGATGGTACAGCATGTTGGAGAATGTTTGTACACTGCTAAAAATGGTTTAATAGAAAGGGGGAAAATTGGTGATGCAGGACAGGGATAAATACCTAGAAGAGCAAGATCCTTAGGTGGGAAGTAGTGATTAGGTTAGGTGTCCATATGGAGCATAGACAAGGAAAGCATCTTCCAATAGAGGAGACAGAGCCCATAGGTTCTGAGCAGAAAGGTTGTAAATTGGATATTGTAGAAGAAGGAAGTTCTCTTTGACTGATTGTTTTTCTCAGTGAAATAAGAAATCACCTGGTGCTGGGCATGAGAAAACTGGGGAGGTGTGAATAGTTATCTCAAGAAAAAAAGAACAACTTTACTAGGTAATTGTAGAATTTGGGCATCAATTAAGTAGTACTCAAGGTCAGTGGTCATGAATATCAGGTGAGATCATTATAAAGTGAACAGGGATTTTTTCTCTGTTCATTTTTAAATTTTTTTGAGAGTGGGTTCAGTGAATTTAGGCATTTTTTTTTTTAAGTGATTTCAATAGAGGAAGAGAGAGATTAGAGTTGAGGTGGGATGGGTTGTATTACTGTTCCCAATTCTCACTTTATCCGGTAAATAGGATTATACATCTACAGTCCTCAACATGTGACTTGCAGTGCTTGCCACTAACCACTGTCTCAGTGACCTTGGGTCTGACGATGTGACTTGTTTTAGCCAATGCAGAATGGGAGCAGATGTCAGGCTAGCAGAGACTTGAAACATGGCTTGCGTGATTAGACTGGTTCTGTTGAGTTTTTGCCAACACCATGAGGAAAGCCCGCTCTAGGCAACTGCTGTTCTAGAATGAGGACATGTGGTCCACAAGTTTATGACTTGACGCAGAGCTGCCTCAGCTGCCCTACAGATGCATGATTCAGAAATCTGCATCTATAGACTCCTCTTACCAGTCACTGGGACTTTGCATCATTTGTAGGATTATTTCAGCAGAATTCTTATTAATACATGAGAATGTGATCATGCATACGATAATATGAAGGCGTTATCATAATGATGAATGGAATCTAAGCCAGAGGAGGAAGAAAGTGAAGCATAAAGGAGGACATAAACAGTGACAAGGTGGCAGAGTAAGCAGAATGGAAGTCACATTATAGAGGGAGTCAGGCTTTTAAAAAGAGAAGTAGGAAGATAGCAGGTAGTGGTGAGAGAATAGGGTGCTTACACTTGAGATTTGGAGGAGGTGAGGTTATTGGTAATGTCAAAGAAATGGCAAGGTCCAGAGATGACCATGGTAATGTGTGGCTGAGGTAGGGAGAGGGCAAGGGGCAGCTTATGGTGGATGAAGAGAACAAAGTTCTGGGAGATCAGGGGGATTGGATAAATCAGCTATGCGGCCATTGAAATGACCAAGAATGATGGCTGGAATCCTGTTGGAGCTCTGGAAGTAGAGAGGTTATTTAAAAAACTTTAATAAATGAGAAAATTTCCAATAGACCTGTCAATGGCAGCAACAAGGAGAGATAGCCAGCTGGTGTAGCCTAATGGCAAGAAATTCTAAGAAGATGGAGTTGTTTAGGGAGAAGGAAAGACCAGTTATTTGGAAACAGTGATAAGGAGTAAGTTTCTTCTAAATTTAGTAGTAAATGGAGTGAGAATCAAACAATTACAGCTAGTACTTGGGATAGCTGCAGGGAGTCATATCCTTAGGGGAAGACTAAGGTTCCAATTAGAGTCAAGTGGGAAAGGGTTCATTTCAGAAAGATGAAGATATTGGGGGTTCTGCTGACAGTGCACCATGTGAGTTCAAGATGATGGAGAGAATGAGTGTGAGGGGTCAAGAAGGGGTTATATTGGGTTAGATCGGAGGATAAACAGGGTTAGTTAAATATGAGAGCCTTGGACATGTAGGATAACTGGTATACCTTTGGTGACTAGAGGAAAAGAGGAAACAAGGCATGATGGGATTATTTCCAACATCTTTAGGGGCTGGTCTCTCAGGCAGCTTTTAGTGGGGAGTGAAGAGTGACTTGCCAGGTATTAAGGAGGATCTGCAGGGTCTCCTTAAATCCTCTTTTATGTGTTGTTGAGGCAGGGAGCAGGTGGAATTACCAGGATCTCTTGGCTTTCTGGCAACACATCTGAAATTATTCAAAATATGTCTGCACCGATCCTCGCTTAAGCTCTGTATTCACTTCTCTGTTCTGCCTCCTATTTCCATCTTGACTCTCACTTCTGCTATCTTTGAGAATTTACATTTTTTTTTTTAATACTCTGGTCAAAGAAATGTCCTCAGGACAGGATAGGAAGATCAGACATTATTAGTTATTGCTGTTATTCTGTTATTATGACAAATTATCAAATACTTATTAACATTTAGTGACCATTTACTGTAGGTCAGGCATGGTGCTTACTGCTCCACTTAAACCATCTCATTTCCCTCACTACTCGATGAGGTGGGAAACAAGGATTGTTCTCATTTTACAACAGGAAATTGAAGCTTTGAAGACTGAAATCACTTATCTGGGGTCACTCATTGGGCATGAGGCTGAATGATGATTCACATCTGGGATTTGGGCTCTGAATCCTGAGTGATTCATTTGTCCAGTGTGTGACTGATTGCTCAGTGGAAGTCTGTGGGTAAGGCTGAACAAGTTTGGGCCTTAGTAGCAGTGGCAGGCTAGTCTTTCCTCTATTGTCCTAGCATGCCATTGATCTTTTTCACACTAGATTTGTTTTTAAGTGGCTCAACTTGTGGTGGCTTCACCTGCATAGGTATCTTTCTTCTTTGAACCAAATGGTCTACTTCCTCTTGGTCACAGCATCAGCAAAATGCTTTGCACACAAGAGATGCTTAAAACAATATGTTGGTTGCATGAGTTAAGAATTAACCATGTGTCTGTTTAAGTCCTCAAATTAGGCATATATTAAAATGAACTGGGGAGTTTAAAAAAAAAAGTCCCAATGCTCAAGTCATACCCTGGACTGATTAACATCACTGAACCCTGGGCCAGATGTCAGTATTTTCAAAGCTCACCAGAGGATTTCATTGGGCTACCAAGGTTATGAATTACAGCTCTGTGGGAGGAAGGTCCTAATATTTGTTGGTTCTGCTTAAGATATACTTATATTTCTGTGATATGGGATTCAGGATGCAGGAAGGAAGCATTGGTATCAGAAGACCTGGAATCAATGATGGCCTTTCTCTCTCTCCATACTGCATCCTAGAGAAAATCTGTCATGTAAAAGGCTATTTATTCAATTTGGTTTTTCTTCTCTCTTCTTACTTGTGTTTGCTACTTTCCTCCAGTTTCTGCATCTAGCTTTCACTTGATTTGCATCCAGGTCGGCCTCTGCTGAAATGAGCTTATTTGGCTGCTTAGTAGACACAGCAATCACTCCCAAGAATTGCATTTAAAAGCAGAATGAAATCTTCATAATTTACACTATCCCAAGATGCATTCATCCTAATGGAGGTGACTGGGTCATTTAGGCTGAATTTGAGAAGCATTCTTGGCTTTGTGTTCCGAGTCCTTCTAAGCCACCTGGCAGTTAGTGATTCTCTTCTGGCAGTGTTAGCTGATATAAGCTGACATGGAGCCTTGAACAAAAAAGGAACCAAGTCAACCTTTGCCATTAGTATTCTCAGGTGTTTGTCCAAGGGAAACAGGAAAAAAAAGAATCTGTATTTATAACTTGTGAAAAGGGATCTTAAGCACAGGTGGTAGAAAAACACTCAACCAAATATTGGGGGATTTGTTTCTTTGCTACCTTGAGCTTTATTTAACTCTTTATGGGGCTTTGATAGGTGGATTGCAAAAACTTGCCATAATGATGCACCCTTCCCTGTAGCAAGACTGTGGGGCTTCCCCCATCAGAAATGGAGTCCATTTCCCCACCCCTTGAGTCTAGGTTGGCCATGTGACCTGCTAAAACCAATAGAATTCAGAGGATGTGACCCTGTGTCAGTTCTGAACTTCCCTTCAGGAGGCCTTATACACTTCTTTTTTTATTGTTATGTTAATCACCACACATTACATCATTAGTTTTTGATGTAGTGTTCCATGATTCATTATTTGTGTATAACACCCAGTGCTGCATGCAGAACGTGCCCTCTTTAATACCCATCACCAGGCTAACCCATCCCTCCACCCCCCACCCCTCTAGAACCCTCAGTTTGTTATTCAGAGTCCATCATCTCTCGTGGTTTGTCTCCCCCTCTGATTTCCTCCCCTTCATTCTTCCCCTCCTGCTATCTTCTTCTTTTTTTTTTTTAACATATATTGCATTATTTGTTTCAGAGATACAGATCTGTGATTCAACAGTCTTGTACAATTCACAGCACTCACCATAGCACATACCCTCCCCAATGCCTATCACCCAGCCACCCCATCCCTCCCACCCCACCCCCACTCCAGCAACCCTCAGTTTGTTTCCTGAGATTAAGAATTCCTCATATCAGTGAGGTCATATGATACATGTCTTTCTCTGATTGACTTATTTCACTCAGCATAACACCCTCCAGTTCCATCCACGTCGTTGCAAATGGCAAGATCTCATTCCTTTTGATGGCTGCATAATATTCCATTGTGTATATATACCACATCTTCTTTATCCATTCATCTGTTGATAGACATCTTGGCTCTTTCCACAGTTTGGCTATTGTGGACAATGCTGCTATAACCATTGGGGTGCACGTACCCCTTCAGATCCCTACATTTGTATCTTTGGGGTAAATACCCAGTAGTGCAATTGCTGGGTCGTAGGGTAGCTCAATTTTCAATTTTTTGAGGAACCTCCATACTGTTTTCCAGAGTTGTTGCACCAGCTTGCATTCCCACCAACAAATGACAGATATTGGCGGGGATGCAGAGAAAGGGGAGGCCTTATACACTTCTGCTATCCTTTCTTAGAATCTTGAGCTGCCTGCTTGATGAGAAACCACATAGCAGAGACCACAGTTGTCCCAACTCAGGCCATTCTATTTTTTTTTAATTTTTATTCGTTCATGAGAGATAGAGAGAGAGAGAGGCAGAGGGAGAAGTAGGCTCCCAAGGAGCAGGGAGCCCGATGTGTGACTCGATCCCAGGACCCTGGGATCATGACCTGAGCCGAAGGCAGATGCTTAACCATCTGAGCCACCTAGGCACCCCCAACTCAGGCCATTCTAGAGCAGCCAGCCTCTGGACCCTAAATACACAAAAGGGCCCAGCTCCACCCAGCAGAGCATCTATGTGACCCTGTTTAAATGTGTGGATCCAAGCAAGATGCCCAGAATCAATATTTCTTATTATTTTAAGCTATTGTGTTTTTGGGATTGTTTGTTACACAGCAATAGTTAATTGAGAATAGCGTCACCAATTTCATCTTTAAAGGAAGAATTGGTGGGCTGATATCCTAGGCACTATAATTTTAACTGAGGTTGTGCACAATAATCACCTGTGGATGTCAGTCCAACAGCTTTGTCCCCATTCCAGATCCACTGAATCTGGGTGGCTGGGCCCTAACGTCTATGTTCTCATAAAGTTTACAAATGGCTCCAATGTACAGCTACAGTGAAAAAACTCCTTCAGAGTTCTTTTCTGGCACTAAAAGTGTCCAATTCTCCCACAGGAGGCCCCCTTTTAGGGTTGCAACTCATCATAAGAAGTAAATGCCCAGATAAAGTCAGACTCACATTAGGTCATCCTAAGAACAAAAGGACCCAGACTCTATAGTGAAATTCTGAAAAGGCAAACAGCAATAATCCCTGGGCCTTGAGCATGTTTACCAGCCTCTTCTTCTCTCTTGAATATCTCTGTCTTGGCCAGAAATTATTTTCTTATAAGAAACAGGCACTCTGAATCAGTAAGGGAATTTATTACAGAGTTTGAAGGAATTCTCTCCGGATACATGACAGGAAACACAACCCAGCTTTACCAGGCATGGACTTGAAAATGAATGGAATCAGGAACCAAGAATGCCTTGGTTGCTTTTGCACACTCTCTCCTTCTCCTTGCCTGTCCCGCCACAAGAATTCCCTGATTCTCCTGTGAATATCCTTCATTCTCCTTTCTTCCTTTTCATACACTGTACTGAGTAGCTCCCTAAAAAGAGGAATCCTGGAATTTACCTGACCTTCCAATTGCATATAGCTTCATGTCTTTGTGTCCTAATTACAAACTGCTAGGAGGAGAACTCTGGTCCAGTTTCAATCAGAGGTCCAAACCAGGTCAAACCACTTACAACAGGAGGTGGAGGGAGGTACCATGTTCCATGGGGCTGCCCTTTCTGGGGCTGAGTATGGATTCACAAAAAAGGAAAAGTGTGGAATTGGGGGGAATAATTCCTGAATATAGTAAGTGACTTTTCTGAAACAGTCTATCATGTTTACATTTGCTCATCAGGTCAACACATATAGAAACACCTTGACCAAGTTTCTGAAATACTTAAATTTGTTTATACCAAATCGCTGTTAAATACTATTGCATGCATATGTTTTTACAGTTTTCATTATAATTTAAGTTTTTGTAAAAGAGGGAAATACTATTTATGTCGAATGTGTAGGTAGTGCTTCTCAGTTGTCAGAATACAAATTTAACACTTTGCTTTACTCATTTTTGGCGCAGACTTGAATTTATGCTTTCCCCCTATAGAGGATGTAGGGAATCATTTTTAAAATGACCAAAAAATAAACAGAAACCTTCAAGAATAATTTTACTAGCAATCTGGTTAATCTGTTTCATGGTTTTATTCCCGGGGCAAGGCATATGGGCTCCATTAAAGAGAGGATTTGGCTGATAAATTTGGAAGGCAGTGAAATGATTGCTATTTTGCTACATTTATTTGAAATGCTGTTTTTAAAAAATGAATCCAGGTACACAGCACCACATAGTCATTTCATTTAAGTTTCAAGATATAAGAAATCTTGTATTCAAAATTAAGTAAAATGGAATTCATTTTTCTTTTCTAGTTTGGTAAATGTTTTAGGAAACCACATTGAACTTATAGACATGACCTCTGATATCATGGAATTTTATAGTTTAATGAGGGGTGGATGTTAACCAATTAATTACACAGATAATTGTTAGTTAACTTATAAGGACAGCGATGGAAAATTAGAAAGCAGCTTTGAAAGCATAAAACTAGGACACCCCGTTATAATGCCAGGGGATTGAGGGGGGTGAGGAAGTGATGTTTGAATGGTGATCTGAAAGATGCAAAGAATTGAACTAGGCACAAATTATTTGACATAGAGGGGCCCACAGGTGTATAGGCTTTGTGATGTGCAGAAGCACAGCTTTGGAGAAAGTGATGGAGAGCCAGTGTGGTTGGAGCCCAGAGTGTACAGGGGAGCTACATAAGGTTGAAGAGAGAGGCAAGCTCCACATCCACATGGCTCAGAGCCTTACCTACCATATTCAGGAAGTGCGCCTTTGTCCTGAGAGCAATAGGAAACCATGGAGTGGACTTGAGCAAATGAGTGGCAAGAGTAGATTTTCTTTTTAAAAGGATTCTTCTGACTGCTGTTTTGAGAATAGTCTAAGGAGCAACGGAACAAGAAATATGTGGGTAGAACAGTCAGAAGGCTAAAGCCAAGAGGTCCTAGTGACCTGAAGTGGTGGTAGGAGTAAGAGAGAAAATTGGACAGATGTGAAAAATATTTCTAAGGTGGGATTGACAGGTCTTGTTGATGGGTTGGATGAGGAGGCATGGTAGATTGATCACAAACATGACCCTGATCCTTTGCCCTCCTTGCATCCATCCGCTTTGCCATGTAACCGTGAAGTGTCCTCTGCCTGTCTCTGGACTTGACCATGTACCTATTGGCTTTGGCCAATAGAATAAAAGTGCCAGTGCAGTGGTTCCAAGTTTATGGCTCTAGAGGCCTTGCTCTTCCTTATGTCTCTGTCATCTCCATGAGGAGAGGCCTGAAGTAGCCTCCTGGAATGTGACAGATACACATAGCAGACCAGAAATGCCCAGTCAGCCCAGTTGAGTATGGTCTAGGTCAATGGACAGCCAGTGGGCACAGCCAAGTGAGCAAGCTGAGTGCCCAGCCAAAGGACACAGAGAAGATCCCCTGACCCCCGACATGTGAGTAATAAACGCTGATGTATTATGCCACTGAGGTTTTGTGATTTTATTTTTGTTACACAGCATTATTGTGGTAATAGATAACTGAAATAGGAGCAAGGGAGAAAAATATGTGGAACACAGTCATCCATATACATTACTATGATAGCAGAGTTTCATATATTATCATAATGCAGCATTTAAGAGAATAGGAAATAGGATAAGTACATTTTTATGGGAGGAAGTTGTTACCCTGAAATCTTCCTAACACATGGTAAATAATCAGTCGTTGTTTCTCAAAAGTTGGATTGATAAAAGTGTTGGTCCTTAGTGGTGAATGATACTAAAAAAGATTTCAAAGGCACAGTTTAGATTTTTCACTTATTTTTCATAGTCTATCACACCTTACCGTCAAGACATTTTTATGTGTTCAATCAACCATAATTCTAAAAAGGAAGGTAGAAAATCATATAGCATGGCAGTGCATGAGGGAAAAAAAGTAAATTAAGCTGGCCAACTCCTCTGATTAGAGTGTTTCCTGTTCCCTTGAATTTTTTGTTAGTTTCGACCCTATTTTTGCTCTGGCTCACCAGAGAGTCATGGAGAGAAAGACACAATTTATGGCAGGCACAAAGAAGTTCCCAACAGTGACACTGTTAGTTCAAAGTTGCCTCTCCTCCAAGAGGATGAAAGAAGAATTTGAACAAAAAGTCCATTCCTGGGGTTTGACTTTGGAAGGGAAGCAGTTATGGACCAGGCTGCTTAAATGCAGTCCTGATCTCTGTTTTTTGATCGGCATTGAGTTCTCACACTTAATTGTGGCTAGTAAGGTGAGGGCTTATGGGAAGCTTTCCTTTCATATGAGAGAGGAATTCAGAAAATCAGAGGAATAAATGGTCTCCTTTTCTTTTCTATTTGAACTGTGATTTCTTGGTATTACTTTTGGATGCTCTCAAGTGGTTTTGAAATATTAGTGTGTATAAGAACCATTACATAAGTTGTTAAACCATAGATCCTTGGAGATTCTGATTCAGGTCTGGGGTGGGGCCTAAGAACCTGCATTACCAGCAGGCACCCACGTGATGCTGAAGCTATTGGTCTCTGTATATTCTTTTGAATAGCAAGACCTTAGAGACTGGAGTACCTCTATTCGTAGTTCCAAAGAGAAAATCACAAGACCATTCTTGTAGGCAAATTATTTCCATCCTTTTATTATTTTTGGTCATATCCTAAAAGTGGTTTTAAATAATGGGTCCTACTTTCTAATGATGGCCCAAAAAAGCACAAGTGCACGTCAACCATGGTAGGTTGGAAATAAGGCACAGCTCTTCCCAATAATTTATTTGCAAATAATACAAATTGGTAAAAACCTGCTATTGCTTTTCGCTCCTTTCTGGAATCATTTGCTGCCCAGGATTCCATGAAGTCAATCAAGCTGAGAAACCAAAAGATCATGAGTCTTAAAT
The DNA here is from genome assembly GCF_037043125.1 of Eumetopias jubatus. Classification (NCBI taxonomy): domain Eukaryota; kingdom Metazoa; phylum Chordata; class Mammalia; order Carnivora; family Otariidae; genus Eumetopias; species Eumetopias jubatus. The sequence goes on from NW_028274815.1 coordinate 103,350,812, forward strand.
GAAAGGTATGAAGAGTTTTGTTATATCCCTTCTATGCCTGCAGTGTGCTATTTGGAGTCAGGCAGCTTAATGCTACAACATAAAAGAAAACCCATGGGTGGAAAGAGTCAAAATCCTCCTCCTCAATGAAGTCACATTTTCCATTTGTTTGTAATCAGCATGTGTAGAAGGCAGAGCAGTGTGCTGCCCACTCTGCTGCAGACTTTGCTTGTTGAGCATTATTGGGACTATTCAATATTTTCCAGTCTCTCACATGTCACTGACATGGTCTAAGCATGTGACAAAGAGTGTGGGCGGATGGGAAAAGTGTTTTCTGGTTCCTGAGGTTTTTTCTTAATTCTTCCTAATGTTCTTCATATTATAAAATGAGGATGCGTACCTTGTATTAAATACAGAAAAGTATAAGGAAAGAGTGCTTGGGTCTATTCCCCAGAGAAAAATCACTGCTAATGCTTAAATTCATTTCTTTCCTGTAGCTTAGGTCTGTACACATAAATATTTCTACAAATTTGAGATCACATTTTACAGATTTGAATCATTGTTTTCTTTTTAATGATATCATGGGCATTTTCACATATTATTAAAACACTCTCTAAGAAAGCAAGATTTGTAATGCTGTAGGATTTTTCATCTTTATCATATATTTTATTGGACTAATTTCCTATTGCTGGTTTAAATGTTAAAATCAACATTTCTCTCTCCTTCCCTCTCTCTCTCTCTCCCCACGTGTGTGTGTGTGTGTGTGTGTGTGTGTGTGTGTGTGTGTGTGTGTAAGTAAATGTATATGTAGTACGTTCCTGAGCTTGTGGCAGCCTTTTTTCTAAGGTCAGAAGCAAGCAAGAGAAGAGCCCAAATTTGGAGAATCTTAAAGTGCTAGAATTGATGTTTTAATAAGGGTATTTGCACTTCCCTAATTGCCTGGAGTCCAAGTTTAAATTGGCCACTCACAAGGCAGACAAAGGACAAAGCCTGGAACCCAAACAGTGAGAAAGCAGAGCCAAGCTCCAGGGAACAGGGGCTGTACCCATAGAGGAAACATTGAGGATACTGCTGCAGTCTTTGCTCTTAAGTACCAAGTAGTGAAATACATATATAATGCCACCCTAAAGTGCAGAGCCTGTGGAGAGCTTCTACTTCTAGGTGACTATAATATTCTGTTTCTTGATATGGATGCTGATTTCACAGATATGCTTAGTTTGTGAAAATTTATTGAGCCCTTTACTTATGATATGAACACATTTCTGTGCATATATATTATACTTCAATAAAAAGTGAAAAAAAATCACATTGCCTATGTGACATTTCCCCCAAACTCAGTAGGTGAACATTTGTTTTAATTTGTGCCGGGGTGGTAGAGTTGCACATCCCTGGTAGAAGAAAATGCTAATTTGCCTAGGAGAAATATAAATTATATCCAGAGTTTTCCCGAAGTTCCAAGCATTAATAAATGTAAGAGGAAATAAGCCACCATAGGAGATAGCAGAAAAACACATTTCAGAATCATGCCTGTAATGACAGTCAGTATTGTAATTACCAGGTAATGAATATGAAATGTGTGATGGATATATTCAAGGAAATAAAGGAGTATTGAAAGTGTGACTGAGAAATAGAGAATATCAATAGTGCCTTTACCAGTAAAAAGATTGGAGGGCATGGATGGAACTGGAGGTTGTCATGCTGAGTAAAATAAGTCAATCAGAGAAAGACATGTATCATATGACCTCACTGATATGAGGAATTCTTAATCTCAGGAAACAAACTGAGTGTTGCTGGAGTGGTGGGGGGTGGGAGGGATGGGGTGGCTGGGTGATAGGCATTGGGGAGGGTATGTGCTATGGTGAGTGCTGTGAATTGTGCAAGACTGTTGAATCACAGGTCTGTACCTCTGAAACAAATAATGCAACATATGTTAAGAAAAAAGAAAAAGAAGAAGATAGCAGGAGGGGAAGAATGAAGGGGAGTAAGTCAGAGGGGGAGACGAACCATGAGAGACGATGGACTCTGAAAAACAAACTGAGGTTTCTAGAGGGGAGGGGGTGGGGAGATGGGTTAGCCTGGTGATGGGTATTAAAGAGGGCACGTTCTGCGTGGGGCACTGGGTGTTATGCACAAACAATGAATCATGGAACACTACATCAAAAACTAATGATGTAATGTATGGGGATTAACATAACAATAAGAAATAAATACATAAATAAATAAAAGATTGGAGGGCAATTCTAGAGATGTAAAATAAAATTTAAATTAGAAAATCAACAGCTTTTTAAATAATATGTAATTTAAAAATACCTATTAGAAACAGAAAAAGGTGGAAACAAGTAAAATTAATTTTAATAACATATTTTACTTAACCCAATATATCTAAAGTATTATTTCAACATGCAATCAATATAAAATTATTAATGGATTCATTTTCATTTTTTGCATACAAGTCTTTGAAATCCAGAGTATATTTTATACTAAAAGTACATACTGATTTGGAGTAGCTACTTTTAGACTATTCTGTCTACACACACACTGGAATTTACATTTTTCTACTATATGTAGATGGGCATTGATCCAAGTTGGAGTATATGAAGCAAAACCCTTGATTCAGGTGGTCGTGTAGTGTTAATTTAATTGAACAGATGTATGTGATTTACTGGACCGTTTCCCTACTGAGAGATATTTAGTTTTCTCTTTTTTTTATATCAAATAAGGCTACAAGGAACATCCTTTACAAAAACCTATGTGGACTTGTGTATTTTCAAGGCATAAAGTTTCAGATATGGATTTGCTGTCCAGTGGATAGTTTTAACAGCAAATTAGACACAACTGAAGAGCTACTTAGTGAACTGGAAATGAGTGCTGAAGAAATTACCTAGAATGCAATACAGAGAGACAAGGGAATAGAAAATATGAAAGAGCACTTAAGACACATGAAAGCTATAGTTACATATATCTAAACAGAGAGAGAGGAAAGAAGGGGAGTCACAGTATTCTTTTTTTTTATTAATTTTTTATTGTTATGTTAATCACCATATATTACATCATTAGTTTTTGGTGCAGTGTTCCATGATTCATTGTTTGTTCATAACACCCAGTGCTCCATGCAGAACGTGCCCTCCTCAATACCCATCACCAGGCTAACCCATCCCCCTACCCCCTCCCCTCTAGAACCCTCAGTTTGTTTTTCAGAGTCCATCATCTCTCATGGTTCGTCTCCCCCTCTGACATACTCCCCTTTTCTTCCTCTCCTGTTATCTTCTTCTTTTTCTTTTTTCTTAAAATATGTTGCGTTATTTGTTTCAGAATTACAGATCTGTGATTCAACAGTCTTGCACAATTCACAGCGCTCACCGTAGCACATACCCTCCCCAATGTCTATCACCCAGCCACCCCATCCCTCCCACCCCCAACCACTCCAGTAACACTCAGTTTGTTTCCTGAGATTAAGAATTCCTCATATCAGTGAGGTCATGTGATACATGTCTTTCTCTGATTGACTTATTTCACTCAGCATAACACCCTCCAGTTCCATCCACGTCGTTGCAAATGGCAAGATCTCATTCCTTTCGATGGCTGCCTAATATTCCATTGTGTATATATACCACATCTTCTTTATCCATTCATCTGTCGATGGGCATCTTGGCTCTTTCCACAGTTTGGCTATTGTGGACATTGCTGCTATAAACATTGGGGTACACGTACCCCTTCGGGTCCCTACATTTGTATCTTTGTGGTAAATACCCAGTAGTGCAATTGCTGGATCGAACGGTAGCTCTAATTTCAACTGTTTGAGGAACCTCCATACTGTTTTCCAGAGGGGTTGCACCAGCTTGCATTCCCACCAACAGTGTAGGAGGGTTCCCCTTTCTCCACATCCCCGCCAACATCTGTCGTTCCCTGACTTGTTAATTTTAGCCATTCTGACGGGTGTGAGGTGGGATCTCATTGAGGTTTTGATTTGGATTTCCCTGATGCCGAGCGATGTTGAGCACTTTTTCATGTGCCTGTTGGCCATTTGGATGTCTTCTTTGGAGAAATGTCTGTTCATGTCTTCTGCCCATTTCTTGATTGGATTATTTGTTCTTTGGGTGTTGAGTTTGATAAGTTCTTTATAGATTTTGGATACTAGCCCTTTATCTGATATGTCGTTTGCAAATATTTTCTCCCATTCTGTCAGTTGTCTTTTGGTTTTGTGGACTGTTTCTTTTGCTGTGCAAAAGCTTTTTATCTTGATGAAATCCCAATAGTTCATTTTTGCCCTGGCTTCCCGTGCCTTTGGCGATGTTTCTAGGAAGAAGTTGCTGCGGCTAAGGTCGAAAAGGTTGCCTCCTGTGTTCTACTTTAGGATTTGGATGGACTCCTGTCTCACGTTTAGGTCTTTCAACCATTTGGAGTCTATTTTTGTGTGTGGTGTAAGGAAATGGTCCAGTTTCATTCTTCTGCATGGGGAGTCATAGTATTCTTAAAAGATAATGCTTAAGATGTTTCCAGAATTGATCAAAGACACCAGTCCTCAGATTGAAGAGTTCCAATGAATCCCAAGAAGAATGAACAAAAAAGAAACTCACCTAGACACATGGTTGTGAACTTGTAGTAAATTGAAGACAGAAGATCTTACAGTCAGTTATTTTTAAGAAGAAGACAATTAATTTACAAAAGAATAACGATTAGACATGGCTGGCTTCTCGCCTCAACAATCGAAGGCAGGAGTCAGGGAATAAGATCTATAATGTGCTGAGAGAAAATACCTGCCAATCTGTAAGTGTACAACTTGAGAAAGAGCAAGCATGAAGCAAAGATATTTTTAGACCAAAACAGACAGTTTATAAGCACAAAGGGAGCACAATTTATTCAGGTAGAAAGAAAATGATTCCAGAAGTTATGTCTGAAATGAAAACATTGATTAGAGGTAACAATAATAATATCTAATTTGGGACGTTAAAAAAAATCAAGATAGACCTAAATTCTGGACAGCCAAAACTAACTTGAAAGGACAAGTGCCTGGAGCTAAGTACCTTAACGTGCGTCTCTTATTTAGGAGAAGGGTTAAGCTACTGATTAAACATCTTAAGCTAAGAATGCATTTTAAAATTTACAGAGGAATCCCTAAAAAATTAGAAATTGAATGCAGAACTTCCAAACTAGTGGATGTTTAAAAAATGGAATAGGGAAAATAAACCTCAGTTCAAGTGACATACAGAAAGAGGAAGCAAACACATCAACAAAAAAATAAAACACATGGGTAGAAAATAACCTGAGAAAAATAAAAATCAACGTATCAGTGCTCACAATCAATATGGTAAAGAACTAAATTCCCACTGGAATTTGAAGATTTTTTTTTTTGTCCCTGCTAGATAAAAAAAAGGAATGCCTTTTGAAAGAGGTCACAAAAATTTGAAAAGTAGAAGTATAGAACAAATATATGTCAAATACTAATTAAAAGAAAGTTGGTAGGGGTATAATATCATAAGCAAAATTAAATAAAAAGCATTACAAGAGAGGAAGAGCCTCATTTACATATTGGCCAAAATTTTTTATTCACCAGAAAGGTAGGTTATAAACCTAATGGGTCTTGCAAAATAGACCTAAAATAAACAACTGAAAATTTATAAAGCCACATTGGAGGAAACTAAAAAATCCATCAGCATATTGAGAGATTTCCACACACCTAAGTGATTAATAAGTTAGTTAAGCAAAAATAAAGCTATGGAAGTTTTGCTTTTTTTTTTAAGCTATGGAAGTTTTGAACAACATAATTAAGTGATAAAACAGATATGTTTAAAATATTGTTCCTGGCAACAGAGTGAAAATTTATAAAATTTAATGATATGCTAGGCTAGGAAGAAAGTCTCAACTTTCAAAGATTTATAATCACAGGTACCATTTAGTCCTACCTTCAACATAATTAAGTTAGAAATTAATAACAAAGTGACGCCAAAAGGAAGGAAATCATGGGTTAAGCTCTCCAAGACTGGTACCCTGAAGAATGACCTTGCAGAAAAGCAACTGGCCTCTTTCAAAACTTTGTGGAATCTGGTTCTGGTTGAGCCCTTAAGGGGTCACCTGAAGGCTTGGACCACTGACCTCGGGTCAGGTCATGCCAGGAGAAGGGTAGCTGCCACAGCCCCCAGCTCTTGACTCTGAGCTGACAGGAAAGGCCTGGAGCCAAGACTCTGCTACATCTTATTTTTCTTGTGTTGGAGTCTGAACATACGAGGAGAGACCCTAGTGCTTTCTCAGGGGTAATTCCTAAAATCCCTCAGACCAAAACGTGGGAGTTTCTCTCCCAGAATTGGCTTCTGGTCATGTCAGTTTGCTGTATGCTGCCTCAAAAAGTGATGGGAACAAAGAGGAGACCCTCTCACCCAGACTGATCCTCTCTCTGTGAGTTGCCCCAGACAGAAACTCTTTCACCAGGTGTGAAGTGTGCAGTTAGGTGAGTAGCCCTTGTTTGCACTTCATGGAACAAAAGGACTCTCAGACATCAATGGAGGGAGGAAATTGGCAAAACCACTTTGGAAAATAAGTTGGCATTGCTAATCCAGTTGTACGTGTGTAGCACCTGTGTCCAGGACATTCCACTCCAGAGAAATGTGCACATAGGTACACTGGAAGCTCCTTGCTCTGCCATTTTATAAGGCATTGGGGTGGCGACATGTGACAAGTTACCATTGCTTGTAGAAATGCAACCCTCACTGGCAAACAGATCCGGGAAGACCTTTTTACTGCTCTTCATATTGGGCCACAGAGAGCCAGCTTTAGGGCATGAAGTTCACAAAAGCCGGCCTCATATAGTCTGTGTAAATAATCAAGCAACAATTTTTCCTGTTGACATTATGGTTTCCAACACTTTTGAGAGATGGAAATAAAAAAGATATATCCCTACAACCCATTAATTTTCTGCAGTATGCACTGTGGCCTTTTGGCCACAAATAACTTGATGATCAGCAGGGTTTTTCAATTTTCAATTATTTGCTTTGTTGTTGTGGCTACCCAACCAATATTTGGGGTTTGAGAATTTAAACTTTGCATCTTTTTTGTTTTAATTTTGATTTGTTTTTCCCAAAATTATCCTGTGAAATTATGTTTAGATATAATGAAGCTGATGTAGGCATAGTACTTCAGACAGTATTTTTTAAAAAGATTTATTTATTTACTTGAGAGAGAATGAGAGGGAGGGTCAGAGGGAGAGGGAGAAGGAATCTCCAGTGACTTCTCACTGAGCCCGGAGCCCCACATGGGCCTGGATCTCATGACCCTGAGATCATGACTTGAGCTGAAACCAAGAATCAAATGCTTAGCCAACTGTGCCACCCAGGCACTGCTACTTCAGACAGTTTTTTAAGGATTCCTTTAAAAATTCCTCAGGAAGCTAAGTTGCAAACACCAGCCTTCTAACAAACAGAAAAGGGGATACACATACCCATATTTAACTAGATATCAAAATTGGAAAACCAGTAAATCTATGTGTTTCCACTTTATAGGTAAATTAGAATTTTATTTTGTTAAACAGATGTCCTTTAAATTTATATTTGTTTATTTGGCATAATGCTGCCATAAAAGGTATCCTAGTCTTGATCTGAAACTTACTTTTCCTTTACTGCATTTCCCTTTGAGCTATGTACCATATGGAGAAGTAGCAAAACACCGCTTTAGTGATCATTTACATTCTTGTGGACTAGAATCCCTTCATGGATCACACAAACTACACATGACTTTTGGCCCAAAGAAGTCAGCAGAATACACTCACAGAGCAGATATTCGTCATTTGGGGCACATTCATCCTCACCTTCTTTTAAATCTTATTGCACTGGTTATGTTGGTAGCATTATGACTGTTCATCAGCATATCCTCTTCCAGTTGTGCAGGACCATTACATCACCCCTCTCCCTTGAAGTTGGCATAGCCATGTGACTTGCTTTAGCCAAAGAAATGTGAGTGAAGTCATTTCTAGATAGAGGCATTAATTGGTAGGTTAAGGAGCCTGGAATGTTGAGTTGACACCTGTAGGTGTAGGAAAGCTGCCCTTGAGAATCATTTGTACCCAGAGGTGTACTTTCTGAAAGCAAGAAATAGGCTTTTGTCATGTTAAGTTGCTGAGATTTGTTTTTTTTTTTTTTTTTTTTTTGCTGCATGCTAAATTGAATATGTCATCTAATGTACTTGAGGGAGAAACACTTCTACTAATGAAAACTCTATTAATGACCCATTTCATTGACAAATATTTTGTTATCAAAATTAAAATACATTCCTCTACTGATAGCCTATTATTCTTCCAGTAATTCAGTCTGAAAATCTTAGAATTATCTGTGATTCCTCAATCTTTATTTTTTAAAGATTTATTTATTTGAGAGAGCGAGAATGAGAGAGAGAGAGAGAGTACATGCGAGGGGGGAGGGTCAGAGGGAGAAGCAGGCTCCTTGCTGAGCAGGGAGCCCGATGCGGGACTCGATCCCGGGACTCCGGGATCATGACCTGAGCTGAAGGCAGTCATTTAACCAACTGAGCCACCCAGGAGCCCTGATTCTTCAATCTTGATCTTCACATTTAATGATTTGTTAAATTCTATTGATGTCAGAAACAAAAGTGGAAAATCTGGAAAATTAGTGAGTGTGGTTCTATGCTTTAAGTTGCTAACAAATGTTTTGGGGCAAGAGGCTTAACATCTTTGTGTTTTTCTATATTATTAACATGAAAGTTGGGCTATAGAATCTTAAAATTAATTATCAGATTTAATATGCTATGACATTTGGAATGTTCCCAAATGAGATTTTTGGTGTGTGTATGTGTGTGTGTCTTTGTAATTTTGTCACAGCTCTCCATCAGCTCATGTCCTGGGCTCTTTCCCACTCTGTGTCTAGTACACAGGGTTCCATCTTGTATCTCACATGTATGTACTGGAAAAGACTTTAATTTTCTTCTATTATACAGACTAGTTGCTAAATGCTATGGGCCTTGTAGAGCTGGATTTTTTAAACCCATAATTTTTTTTCATCTTTCCCACAGGTTTTGAAACCACAGCTCTGGGGCAGAAATAATAAATGTCTGCCATCTCTCCCCTGGCATGTGCCCGTGGCAGACATCAGTCATCGATGGTTCTGCTTCCCCAGTGTAATGGATAAAAGTCCATCATAAACTAGTGTTCCAAGTCCTGCACAATCAAGCTACGTATTTCCTTCTCCACTAACTTACCCCGTGATCTGTTTCATTTTCCATAGGGAGTTCGTTGTGGCTTCGTGTTCTCACTTGTTACTCCCTACATCTAGAATGATTTCTGTGAAAAAAAAAGAAAAAGTCACACATATTCCTCCAACACAAACTCAGATTTCCTTCACACCCACTGCCTTCTCCAGCCATGCCAGCCATCCTTGTTGGTACCAATCCTCTAAAAATGTTTGCTGGTATTTCCTTCTTTCTGTGTGCCAGCCCTTAGGACTGTAGTTGTATCTCTAGAATTTGCTGGCAGAGTATACACATAGAAGTATATAATTACTATTAGTTTCTGGAGGATTTTAAAACAAATATTTTATTAATTACAGCTGCACCCATTGACTGGAAAAGTGGAAGAATTTATACACACAAAAAAATATTTATTCAGTCTCCTGATGTTATTTGGTGCATGTAGGAATTGCAACTTGAAAGAAGTCTGTGACACCCCACTAATCTATGACCAGAGTGGAGAAGCACTCCATTAAGTAGTTCCTGGTGCTTTCCTTTCTTATTGGGTTATATATCTTTAGGTTATATATCTTTCCTTTTTTTTAAAAAAGATTTTATTTATCTGTCAGAAAGAGACAGAGAGAGCACAAGCAGAGGGAGAAGCAGGCTCCCCACTGAGCAGGGAACCCAATGCAGGACTCGATCCCAGGACCCTGGGGACCTCGGGATCACGACCTGAGGTGAAGGCAGACGCTTAGCCAACTGAGTCACCCAGATGCCCACCCTTGTGCCCTTTAAAAGCCAGAGGCGTATCCAAAATCTCCAGGCTCTTGGTGTCTCAGATTGAAGTTCTGTCTCTTTGTCGGGCAACACTTCCTGGTCATGGTGTATTCAAAATGAAAAATCTGATTTCAAATCTGGTTTTCAAACTGAAAATTTCCAGGGGAAATTTTAGTCCTGTTGCCCTCCACTTCCTCTTTTGAAAATGAAGAATAGTCTGCTCTGGTTTCTGAGAAGTTGGATAGGCTCCAAAGACCCAAGATTAAACATCTGCGATTGTGCAGACATCATTATGTAGATGACATAAATTAAGAGAATTCTAGGCTAAAAATAACTTATTTTCTATTATTTTTATTATCTTTAGCTCAGAATAGATTTACTGTTGACTTCTATATATCTTTCCTTCTTATTGGGTTATATATCTTTAGAGTTATATATCTTCACCTTATATTTTGGGGGGCATGCCACCTTTCCCAGCCTCCCAGCATCATCCTTAGCTAACAGATAAGGTTAGCCAGAGAGGAAAAAAAAAATTACTTGTTTTACTAAAATGCTGCTGTTAGCACACTGTTTAGAAATGCTGAGATATGTATCAAATGCAAAATACGGAGAAAGGCAAGGCAAGAATGGTTGTTCTATCTCTGCTTCTCAAAGTGTGGTCCATGGACTGGTGCCTGGCTGTGGTAAAAAAAAAAAAAAGTGCAGAAGTCAACAGTAAGCATTTGGAAGCTTCTGTATTAATGTTCTTGTTATTCTTATTTTTTTAAATAAAGATTTATTTATTTATATGAGGGGGTAGAGGCAGAGGGAGAAGGAGAGGTAGTCTTCAGCAGACTCTGTTGAGCATCGAGCCAGACATGGGGCTCAGTCTCACAACCCTGAGATCACGACCTGAGCCGAAACCAAGAGTCAGATGCCTAACTAACTGTGCCGCCCAGGCACCTCCCTGTTATTCTTTTTCTGATAATGTTCATTGCAATGTTATTTCTTTGACTGTTGAATCCAATAATGAAAATCTAGGCTTGTAGTTTGTATGTCTTTGCTTGCTTTTATTTCAGTGTCATTTTTTTTATTATTATGTTATGTTAATCACCATACATTACATCATTAGTTTTAGATGTAGTGTTCCATGATTCATTGTTTGTGCATAACACCCAGTGCTCCATGCAGAACGTGCCTCTTTAATACCCATCACCAGGCTAACCCATCCCCCCACCCCCCTCCCCTCTAGAACGCTCAGTTTGTTTTTCAGAGTCCATCGTCTCTCATGGTTTTCTATGAGTCATTTTTATTTTATTTTGCAAAAATACACATCCTTGACAGATTGGAAATTAAAAACAAAATTGGTCCTTTACTACAGACCATTTGATAATTATCTATCTATCTATCTGTCTATCCATCTATCCTGATTTTGTCTGGATCTCTTTCCTATATGATTAGGGCCCTAACTAGCATTAAAATCCATATTTTGGTTCTTTTATGAAAACAGGAAATATTATGTCTTGCAGATTTCTCTTAGAGATAAGTTAGTTTAATAATTACTCAGTTGCTTCTCAGCTTTTAAGTCAGGGGCCTGAAGCAACTTTACCTTTCCTCCTCAGTGTGTTATTATATATGAAGAAAACTGATTAGTGAATAAAACACTGTCCAACTGAACTTTTGAATTTCATGCATTTAGCTAGCTTTAACTTTAAATCATAAATATTATGAAACATGAATTCTTGTCCAAGAAGAACGAATAATACCTGTTATATCCTCAGAACAGATGATATATTGCACTCAGAAATAGATTTCCATCCACAAATGCTGACATTTAGAGGTTACCAGCTCTATTTAGGTAGAGAAGCTATAAAGCACGTTATAGGAATATAATTTTAGAGTTGCTGAGGTCATATGGGGATTTGGTTCGCCTACATTTTCACTTAAATTATATCCACAAGTAATGCCATTGTGAATGAAGTTATATCATTAAAAGTGTCAGACACTTTAGACTCCATTTCCATATGCCCTATTATATGAAGACCGGCAACTTGAAATTCTCTCCAGATTAATCTGAGAGGAAAATATAGGCTCTCATTCTGAATACATCCCAGAAGGGATTAAGTGACCTGATTTCAAGAAAAAAATGGAACAAGCTATGCAATGACTAATTTGCCTCCTAGTAAAATAAAAGTGACAAACAACAATTTTACTCATAATAGAAGTTTCCCCCAAAGCAGACTTTTCTGCTAACTATGGCATATTCTATTTGCAAAATATTTTTAATGTATCTCATGTCATGTGCCTCTGTTTGTGAATTCAGGTTTTCTCCTTGCAGGAGCATAAAATCTAACAACTATTTTACAGTAAATTAAATTTAAAAAAATTAAATATTTGTAGAAGGCGTAAGAAACATATCACAATGAACACGTAATTTTCCTGGAAATAGGAACTCTGAATCTCTCACCTCTAGGACATACATCATAGTTATCTAGTGAATATTATCAGTAGATTTGTATTTAATATGCAATCTATTTGTTTTATTGAACATGCTCTGATTTAATAATGAAATGAAAACAAATCATTGTAGCACCTTTCCAACTGAAGTAAAATTCTCAATATACAGAATGATTTATTTAGGAAACCTACTAACTGAAAAATAAGTATGTGCCTAGTGCTGTCTCCTCTTTATAGCCCTATCATCTGGGACTTTCTAAAGTAATTTTTTAATTTTATTTTGAATATTCATTTTAGAGAGAAAGAGAGAGAGCATAGGGGGAGGGGCAGAGGGAGAGGGAGAGAGAGAATCTCAAGCAGACTCCCCACCAAGCATGGAGCCCAATATGGGGCTCAATCCCATGACCTTGAGATCATGACCTTAGCCAAAACCAAGAGTTGGATGCTCAACTGACTGAGCCACCAAGGCACCCCAGAAAATAATTTACTAATGCAGAATGTTGGGGTGCCTTACTGATGATTTCATTTCATTATAATAAATCGAATGAAGTACTAGTTAGGCCTGATTTAATAAGTTTAAAATAAATTATCTTAATCTTTTGATTTGGAAAACGATTGCTCTTTCCCAAGACTTTCTCCCAGATTAAGAAATCTTAAATCATTACTTTTAAGTGAGAACTTTGAAGAATGTGATCATTTTTTTAATTCATTAGAGTCTTTCAAGAAAAAGGGAACACAAAAAAGTGAGAAAGAACAGACCAAAATAGGACATTGAATTCATACTTTAGTCTGAAATATTATTTCTGAATATATTGAAAAATTGGTGGTGCCTGGGTAGCTCAGTTGGTTAAGCAACTGCCTTCAGCTTAGGTCATGGTCCCAGGGGGCTGGGATTGAGGCCCACATTGGGCTCCTTGCTCAGTGGAGAGCCTGCTTCTCCCTCTGCCTCTGCCTGCCACTCCCCCTGCTTGTGTTCTCTCTCTTTCTCTCTGTCAAATAAATAAATAAATAAAAATCTTTAAAAAAATGACTCATCCTTCTAGTACTGATACCAGGAATGGGGTAATAATACCTGACAGGCTCCCTAAGATCTGGATCTGTTGTTATTTGACATTTTCAAGTGCTTTCTGAATTTTTCCTAATGACATTATTAAATGTTTTAAAAGTGGTAGTGATTAAAGACTGAGTTTAAGCAGTACCTAATGCCTTCTCAGTCAGCACCTTTGATATATCTCAATATCAGCAGGGATTTCTAATATGGCATCTTATAATAATCGAGGAGCGAAATGCCAAACTAAAGGATAGAAAAGCTGAGAGTCTGGGGAAAGAAATCCAAACTCATCATCATTTTACTTACTGTGTCTTGTCACAGACAATGACATGCTTTGAAAGTGATCCCTAGAAGACAAATCCTGAGTGTAACAATGAGATTTCAGGAACATGGAGAAACTGAATTGACGGCTGAAATCCACAGAATGTGAAATCTCACTCAGTCAATATTCCTTAGAGGAACTCACTGTTGGGTCTTGAGAGTGTTGTCACATGTGTGGTTATGCCTGGAGAAATATATGTGCTTCTATGCTACGCATTGTATGTGAACATGGAATTCAGTATCTTACATTTAAACTTGAGAAAACAGCAGAGCAACTCATGCATATACCTGAAACCCTAAGAAGGGCTTTCTATCTTATTGCTGAACTCTCAACAATCCCACCCTCCCCCATCCCAGAATACCATATATATATAGAGAGAGAGAGAGAGAGAGACAATGTGTGGGCATGTCCTAAAAAAAAAAATCTCTCTCTAAATACCCTGTTTTGTTGTCTTTGGGGTTAATTGTTGACATGGAAGAATTTTTTTTTAAAGAAATATAATTCTCTTTTTTCTCTTTTCCTTGTCTGTTCTTGGGGAGCTATTTTATGCAATCACTAGTTAAAACTGCAAGTAATTTCACCTTCCATTTTAGAACTTCTGAACCAAGCATGCATTTCTGTCCCATTTTCCCTGAAGTAAATTCCTCAGAGATATACCCAAAAAGATTTAACCAGATGAGGAAAGAATTGAAAAGCTAGGAAAGTCCATTTTGGGGTCACTAATTACTAAGGCTAAAGGAGCAACAAGGGCATAGTAAGAAAATGTGTTCTCTCTTGAGGACGAGATTCACTCAGATATCTCAATACATAGTAGAGGTTCCTTACAGATTGGGCCTCAGAATTAAATCTGGGCAAATTTATGAAATAAGCAACATTGTCTTTTTCTTTATCCCCTTGGGGTTTGTGCTCCTCCTCCCACTTCCCGCTGCGATTCAACATACCTTTTCTCCTCTCCTCCTTCCCTCATGCACATCCCTAAACATAAATCCTAAAAATCTGCTTCTAAATCCCTTTCATGCTCACGCTCTAGAGGAGCTATGAATACTTACAAGCGTTTCTTATAGGAATATTAATGGTTTAACAGGCATCTCAGTTAAAAGTAAGGAAGAGACTGTGGATTCCGTGGTGGGAGGAAAGTTGATGCGGTTGAGGCCAGTGGGGTTTCAAAGCCCCTTTTGTTGAATCCATTGTCTTCTCTTTTGAGTGAGATTTTTTTCTGCTAGACAGTATTACTAGCACGGGCTAAAGGAAATAACCTATTTCACTCTGCTTCCACAAATAGTATACATTGTCCACAATGAGTATTCCCATCAGCCCATTTAAATGGCTTTTTTTTCCACTGAGCACAGAAGGGAAAAAAGGGAAACTAGAAATTATAAGTTTCAGAGTTGCTACTCTGTGCAAAGCCTCCTCCATATTAGCTCACTTAAGCTTCATTAGTTATAAAGTGAGAATTACTATGTTTGCTTAAAAAAATAACAGCAACCATTATTTATTGATCTCCTATATGAAAGCCAATTTCCAGTTTATTGTCATATTTAATTCTCGTATTGACCTTCTGAAATCAGCATTATTAGTACCCCTGTTTTCCAGACAAGGAAACGCAGGATCAGTGCACTTATCTTGTTGAGCTGTAAATAGAGAGCTGGGATATATGCCCATTTGCATTTTTCATAGAATTAAACAATAGCCAACAGTTATACGGATGGGAAGTGGGTAAGCTGAGATGCAAACTAAGGTTTGCAGTGACCCCAAGCTAAAGGCAATGATATTGTGTTTATGTTGAGAATGAGTGTGTGTGTGATATATATATATGTATATATATATGAATATATATGTGTGTGTATATACATTTATTTATTTATTTTAGAGAGAGAGAGAAAGAGCGTATAAAGGGGGGAGGGGCAGAGGGACAGAGAGAATTTCAAGCAGACTCTGCACTGAGCACAGAACCTGATGTGGGGCTTGATCTCATGACCCCGAGATCATGACCTGAGCCAAAATCAAGAGTCTGACACTTAACTAACTGAACCACCCAGGTGCCCCAAAATAGATATTTGTTTTATTAATCTTTTCTGACTTTCTAAATTTTTATCCTTTTCTCTGAACTAATAAATGATTAATTTAAAAATAGAGAAATAAAAGGATAAAAGAAAGGAAGGAAGGAAAGCTTGGGAACAGATATTTCTACAAACAAAACCAGAACACCATTAGGCTATAAGAAGAGTAAGGCATACGAGCTAGATAGTGATCAGTAATACCTGTCCATGGCATACCAATGAAGTGGTAGGCATTACATTTTGTTAGATTTTCACACTTAAGCCTCCAATAATTCCGTGAAGTAGATCTTATTATCTCCATTTAACACATGAAAACATTATGATAGAAAGGTGTTAAGTAATTTACCTAAGGCCAAACTTCTAGTAGGATTCTGGGTGTATACACCAGCTTTTTAAGGTTATTTGATACCCATCTCTTTCCATCTTTCCGCAGGCTCCCATATCAATCCTCTCTTCTTAAGGAAGGAAGGCAATGCTAAGAGTTCTGCTCGTTTGGACTCAGGCTAGTTGAGATAATATCATTTTCCTTTGGGCCAAAGTAGGAGAGGAAGAGACGCCCTTGCTTTCCTGAGAGACAGGTGAGAGTACAGAGACTCTAGGCTGCCAAAAAGGGACAGAGTGGGGAGCTCAGAATGCACTGCCCTGCCCGTCCAGGGCCCTGCAAAGCACAGCTGACCAAATCATCTCAATGTTAGCAGTTGATATGGGAAGATAAGAAAATAGATTAAAATATTTAGGATAAAAATTATCATAACATAAGATTCCATTTCAGAAGGTAAAATGGAATTTGATATGTTTTTATTTATATAAGTGATATCCTGAATTTAATCTTTGATAAATATATTTCTGCAGCTTGTCTCTAAGGAGGCCTTCTCATATTGGTTGTTTTAATTTAGTCTAGACTGAAAAGACTCTTCCCCTAAAGAGCTCAGGATCTTAACTGTGTCTCATTTATAGGAAACCCAATTTGGAGAGAAAGTGCTATAAAAATAAAAATATGGAAAAGATATATTTTTTATTATGTTAATCACCGTACATTACATCATTAGTTTTTTTTTTTTGTGGTTCATTCTACTTGTTTATTTGTTTTATTTTTTTTAAATTTTTTATTGTTATGTTAATCATCATATATTACATCATTAGTTTTTGATGTAGTGTTCCATGATTCATTGTTTGTTCATAACACCCAGTGCTCCACGCAGAAAGTGCCCTCTTTAATACCCATCACCAGGCTAACCCATCCGCCTACCCTCCTCCCCTCTAGAACCCTCAGTTTGTTTTTCAGAGTCCATCGTCTCTCATGGTTCATCTCCCCCTCTGACTTACTCCCCTTCATTCTTCCCCTCCTGCTATCTTCTTCTTTTTCTTTTTTCTTAATATATGTTGCATTATTTGTTTCAGAAGTACAGATCTGTGATTCAACAGTCTTGCACAATTCACAGCACTCACCATAGCACATACCCTACCCAATGTCTATCACTCAGCCACCCCATTCCTCCCATCCCCCACCACTCCAGCAACCCTCAGTTTGTATCCTGAGATTAAGAATTCCTCATATCAGTGAGGTCATATGATACATGTCTTTCTCTAATTGACTTATTTCACTCAGCATAACACCCTCCAGTTCCATCCATGTCGTTGCAAATGGCAAAATCTCATTCCTTTTGATGGCTGCATAATATTCCATTGTGTATATATACCACTTCTTCTTTATCCATTCATCTGTCGATGGACACCTTGGCTCTTTCCACAGTTTGGCTATTGTGGACAATGCTGCTATAAGCATTGGGGTGCACGTACCCCTTCGGATTCCTACATTTGTATCTTTGGGGTAAATACCCAGTAGTGCAATTGCTGGATCGTATGGTAGCTCAATTTTCAACTTTTTGAGGAACCTCCATACTGTTTTCCAGAGTGGCTGCACCAGCTTGCATTCCCACCAACAGTGTAGGAGGGTTCCCCTTTCTCCACATCCCTGCCAACATCTGTTGTTTCCTGACTTCTTGATTTTAGCCATTCTGACTGGTGTGAGGTGGTATCTCATTGAGGTTTTGATTTGGATTTCCCCGATGCCGAGTGATGTTGAGCACTTTTTCATGTGTCTGTTGGCCATTTGGATGTCTTCTTTGGAAAAATGTCTGTTCATGTCTTCTGCTCATTTCTTGATTGAATTATTTGTTCTTTTGGGTGTTGAGTTGGATAGTTCTTTACAGATTTTGGATACTAGCCCTTTATCTGATAGGTCATTTGCAAATATTTTCTCCCATTCTGTCGGTTGTCTTTTGGTTTTGTGGACTGTTTCTTTTGCTGTGCAAAAGCTTTTTATCTTGATGAAATCCCAATAGTGCATTTTTGCCCTTGCTTCCCTTGCCTTTGGCGATGTTTCTAGGAAGAAGTTGCTGCGACTGAGGTCCAAGAGGTTGCTACCTGTGTTCTCCTTTAGGATTTTGATGGACTCCTCTCTCACGTTTAGGACTTTCAACCATTTGGAGTCTATTTTTGTGTGTGGTGTAAGGAAATGGTCCAGTTTCATTCTTCTGCATATGGCTGTCCAATTTTCCCAACACTATTTGTTGAAGAGACTGTCTTTTTTCCATTGGACATTCTTTCCTGCTTTGTCAAAGATAAGTTGACCATAGAGTTGAGGGTCCATTTCTGGGCTCTCCATTCTGTTCCATTGATCTATGTGTCTGTGTTTGTGCCAGTACCATACCGTCTTGATGATGACAGCTTTGTAATAGAGCTGGAAGTCCGGAATTGGGATGCCGCCAGCTTTGCTTTTCTTTTTCAACATTCCTCTGGCTATTCAGGGTCTCTTCTGGTTCCATACAAATTTTAGGATTATTTGTTCCATTCCTTTGAAAAAAGTGGATGCTATTTTGATGGGGATTGCATTGAATGTGTAGATTGCTCTGGGTAGCATTGACATCTTCAAAATGTTTGTTCTTCCAATCCATGAGCATGGAACGTTTTTCCATTTCTTTGTGTCGTCTTCAATTTCTTTCATGAGTATTTTAGAGTTTTCTGAGTACAGATCCTTTGCCTCTTTGGTTAAATTTATTCCTAGGTACCTTATGGTTTTGGGTGCAATTGTGAATGGGATCGACTCCTTGATTTGTCTCTCTTCTGTCTTGTTGGTGGTGTATAGGAATGCCACTGATTTCTGTGCATTGATTTTCTATCCTGCTACTTGACTGAATTCCTGTATGAGTTCTAGCAGTTTTGGGGTGGAGTCTTTTGGGTTTTCCACATACAATATCATATCATCTGCAAAGAGTGAGAGTTTGACTTCCTCTTTGCCGATTTGGATGACTTTGATTTCTTTTTGTTGTCTGATTGCTGTGGCTAGGACTTCTAATACTATGTTGAATAGCAGTGGTGATAGTGGACATCCCTGCCGCGTTCCTGACATTAGGGGAAAAGCTCTCAGCTTTTCCCCATTGAGAATGATATTCGCTGTAGGTTTTTCATAGATGGCTTTTATGATATTGAGGTATGTACCCCCTATCCCTATACTCTGAAGAGTTTTGATCAAGAAAGGATGCTGTACTTTGTCAAATGCTTTTTCTGCATCTATTGAGAGGATCACATGATTCTTGTTCTTTCTTTTGTTAATGTATTGTATCACGTTGATTGATTTGCACATGTTGAACCAGCCTTCCAGCCCAGGGATAAATCCCACTTGGCCGTGGTGAATAATCCTTTTAATGTACTGTTGGATCCTATTGGCTAGTATTTTGGCGAGAATTGTGGCATCCGTGTTCATCAAGGATATTGGTCTGTACTTCTCCTTTTTGATGGGGTGTTTGTCTGGTTTTGGGATCAAGGGAATGGTGGCCTCATAAAATGAGTTTGGAAGTTTTCCCTCCATTTCTATTTTTTCGAACAGTTTCAGGAGAATAGGTATTAATTCTTCTTTAAATGTCTGATAGAATTCCCCTGGGAAGCCATCTGGCCCTGGGCTTTTGTTTCTTGGGAGATTTTTGATGACTGCTTCAATTTCCTTAGTGGTTATAGGTCTGTTCAGGTTTTCTATTTCTTCCTGGTTCAATTTTGGTAGTTGATACATCTCTAGGAATGCACCCATTTCTTCCAGGTTATCTAATTTGCTGGCATAGAGTTGCTCATAATATGTTCTTATAATTGTATTTCTTTGGTGTTGGTTTGATCTCTCCTCTTTCATTCATGATTTTGTTGATTTCGGTCCTTTCTCTTTTCTTTTTGGTAAGTCTGGGCAGGGGTTTATCAATCTTGTTAATTCTTTCAAAGAACCACCTCCTAGTTTCTTTGATCTGTTCTACTGTTCCTTTGGTTTCTAGTTCATTGATTTCTGCTCTGATCTTTATTACTTCTCTTCTCCTGCTGGGTTTAGGCTTTATTTGCTGTTCTTTCTCCAGCTCCTTTAGGTGTAGGGTTAGGTTGTGTATTTGAGACCTTTCTTGTGTCTTGAGAAAGGCTTGTATTGCTATATACTTTCCTCTCAGGACTGCCTTTGCTGTATCCCAAAGATTTTGAACAGTTGTGTTTTCATTTTCATAGTTTCCATGAATTTTTTAAATTCTTCTTTAATTTCCTGGTTGACCCATTCATTCTTTAGTAGGATGTTCTTTAGCCTCCATGTATTTGAGTACTTTCCGACTTTCCTCTTGTGGTTGAGTTCTAGTTTCAAAGCATTGTGGTCTGAAAATATGCAGGGAATAATCCCAATCTTTGGTACTGGTTGAGACCTGATTTGTGACCTAAGATGTGATCAATTCTGGAGAATGTTCCATGGGCACTAGAGAAGAATGTGTATTCCGTTGCTTTGGGATGGAATGTTCTGAATATGTCTGTGAAGTCCATTTGGTCCAGTGTGTCATTTAAAGTCTTTATGTCCTTGTTGATCTTTTGCTTAGATGATCTGTCCATTTCAGTCAGGGGGGTGTTAAAGTCCCCCACTATTATTGTATTGTTGTCAATGTGTTTCTTTGCTTTTGTTATTAATTGCCTTATAGAATTGGCTGTTCCCCTCTTAGGGGCATAGATATTTACAATTGTTAGATCTTCTTGTTGGATAGACCCTTTAAGTAGGATATAGGGTCCTTCCTCATCTCTTCTTACAGTCTTTGTTTTAAAATCTAATTGTCTGATATACGGATTGCCACCCAGCTTTCTTTTGGTGTCCATTAGCATGGTAAATAGTTTTCCACCCCCTCACTTTCAATGTGGGGGTGTCTTTGGGTCTAAAATGAGTCTCTTGCAGACAGCATATCGATGGGTCTTGTTTTTTAATCCAATCTGATAGCCTGTGTCTTTTGATTGGGGCATTGAGCCCATTTACATTCAGGGTAACTATTGAAAGGTAGGAATTTAGTGCCATTGTATTGCCTGTAAGGTGACTGTGACTGTATATTGTCTGTGTTCCTTTCTGATCTATGCTGCTTTTAGGCTCTCTCTTTGCTTAGAGGACCCCTTTCAATATTTCTTGGAGGGCTGGTTTCGTGTTTGCAAATTCCTTTAGTTTTTGTTAGTCCTGGAAGCTTTTTATCTCTCCTTCTATTTTCAGTGACAGCCTAGCTGGATATAGTATTCTTGGCTGCATATTTTCTCGTTTAGTGCTCTGAAGATATCTTGCCAGTCCTTTCTGGCCTGCCCGGTCTCTGTGGATAGGTCTGTTGCCAATCTAATATTTCTACCATTGTAGATTACATACCTCTTGTCCCGAGCTGCTTTCAGGATTTTCTCTTTGTCTCTGAGACTCGTAAGTTTTACTATTATATATCGGGGTGTTGACCTATTATTATTGATTTTGAGAGGGGTTCTCTCTGCCTCCTGGATTTTGATGCCTGTGTCCTTCCTCACATTAGGGAAGTTCTCTGCTATTATTTGCTCCAATATACCTTCTGCCCCTCTCTCTCTTTCTTCTTCTTCTGGGATCCCAAATATTCTAATGTTGTTTCGTCTTATCATATCGCTTATCTCTCGAATTCTGCCCTCGTGATTCTGTAGTTGTTTCTCTCCCTTTTTCGCAGCCTCTTTATTTTCCATGATTTGGTCTTCTATATCACTGATTCTCCCTTTTGCCTCATTTATCCTAGCAGTTAGTGCCCCCAT
The DNA here is from genome assembly GCF_037043125.1 of Eumetopias jubatus. NCBI lineage: Eukaryota > Metazoa > Chordata > Mammalia > Carnivora > Otariidae > Eumetopias > Eumetopias jubatus. The sequence goes on from NW_028274815.1 coordinate 103,372,701, forward strand.
TTTTGATTGCACCTCATCAATAGCCTTTTTGATTTTGACTTGGTTAGATTTTAGTTTTTTTATTTCTCCATAAAGGGTTTCTCTAATAACTTCCACGCTTTTTTCAAGCCCAGCTAGTATCTTTAAAGTCATGATTCTGAACTCTAGGTCTGACATCGTACTAATGTCCGTATTGAGTAGGTCCCTGGCTGACGGTACTACCTCTTGTTCTTTTTGCTGAGGTGATTTTTTTTCATCTTGTCATTTTGTCCAGAGCAGAATAGATGAATGAGAGAACAAAATGCTAACAGGTTAACAACGTCCCCAGCAAATATACTGTATACAAATCAGAAAAGACCTGAAACCAGGGGAAAAGAAAGGGAAAGAAAGAAAAAAGAAAGAGGAAAAAAAAAAGAAAAAAAAAGATAAAAACAAAAACAGAACAATACAGAAAAAGCAGAATATCATCAAATATGATCAGTCTAGTGCATAGATCAGTGCCACACACTAGATTTTGGGCGTATTTTGGTCTGTTAGAAAAAAGTGCCCCCTAAAATTTTAAAGGAAGAAAGACATATATGTACAAAATAAGGGTTGATACAATGAAGGGATGAAAGATGAGTGTAAAGATGAAAATTGTAAAAGATTTTATAAAAGGAATTGATAAGATAAGTTGTTTGAAAAAAGAAAGAAGAAAATTTAAAAAAAAGAAAAGAAAAAAGGGAGAGAATGTGATCAGGCAGGAGACTAGAACAAAGCCATACACTAGTGACTTAGGGTATATTTTGATCTGTTAGAAGAAACTGTATCTCAAAATTTTAAAGAGAGAACAACTTATATATATATGCCAAAAATACGGGTAACTAGTATGAAGGGATAAAATATGAGTCTTAAAATGAAAAATAAAAAATGTTTTTTTTAAAAGGGGATTGATAAGATGTTGGTTGAAAAAGGGAAAAAGTAAAATTAAAAAAAAAACAGTTAAAAAAATTAACTTTGATGAACAAATGAATCATGGTAAAAAAAAGCCATGAATTCTATGTGCAGTATTCCCCTAGCGCTGGAGTTCTCCCGTTCTCCTTGATTGGTAAACTTGGTCTTGGCTTGCTGGCTGTTCGTGCTGATCTTCTGGGGGAGGGGCCTGTTGCCGTGGTTTCCAAATGTCTTTGCTGGAGGCTGAATTGCCCCGCCCTTATGGGTCCGGGCTAAGCAAGCTGCTCCCATTTGCTCTCAGGAGCTTTTGTTCCCTGCAAGCTCTCGGTACAGCTTTGGAGGACCAGGGCGAAAATGGTGGCCTCCCAGTCTCCACCCGGAGGAGCTGAGAACTCGGGGCCTGCTCCTCAGTGCGCCCCCAGAGAAAAGCAGTCACTCCCGTCTCCCTGGTCTCTGGCCGCACTCAGTGCTCACCCGGCCTGTGACCAAGCATTTCTGTCTCTGGCACCCGACCCCGTCTGGAGTCTCCAAACCAGCAGATCCCTGTGGTGAGCTCCCGCACCCCTCCTCCCGGGGGAGGAAGGGGAGTCTCCCCGGATATGCTGCTTGTTGGGTCCCTGCTGGAGGAGCAGTGGCCCGACTGGGCCACGGATCACAGTTTATGGCCACCCCGAGCTGAGAGCCTGCGCCTCGGCTCCGTCTCTGCAGCCAGCTTCCCTGCTCTGATACCTGGGAGCTCTGCTGCACTCAGGCACCCCCGGTCTTTCTGTGACCCCGAGGGTCCTGAGACCACGCTGTCCTGGGAGGATTCCACCCCCCGCTTAGCCACTGAAGCTATGTCCCTCAACGGAGCCGACTTCTAAAAGTTCCGATTTTGTGCTCCGCGGCTCTGTCACTTGCCAGCCACGGACAACGGAGGCCCCCTCCCCCGCCGCCTATCCTTCCGAATATCGCCTCGGATTCACTTCTCCGCACGTCCTACCTTCCAGTAAGTGGTCGCTTCTCTGTTCAGAGAGTTGTTGCTACTCTCCTCTTCGATCTCCTGTTGAGTTTGTAGGTGTTCAGAATGGTTTGATCCCTATCCAGCTGATTTCCTGAGACCAGATGAAATCTAGGTCTCCTACTCCTCTGCCATCTTGCTCCGCCCACATCATTAGTTTTTGATGGAGTGTTCCATGATTCATTGTTTGTGTATAACACCCAGTGCTCCATGCAGTACGTGCCCTCTTTAATACCCATCACCAGGCTAACCCATTCCCCCACCCCCCTCTCCTCTAGAACCCTCAGTTTGTTTCTCAGAGTCCATAGTCTCTCATGGTTTGTCTCCCCCTCCGATTCCCCCCCTTCATTTTTCCCTTCCTGCTATCTTCTTCTTCTTCTTTTTTTTTTAACATATAATGTATTATTTGTTTCAGAGGTACAGGTCTGTGATTCAACAGTCTTACATAATTCACAGTGCTCACCATAGCACATACCCTCCTTGAATAAAAAGAAAGCAAGCAAGGGAAGCAATATTAATACCAAAGGAGAAATTAAAAGTGGAAAGTATTAAGACCAAAGGAATCTAATATAATCATTGATAAAAAGCATAGCTCCCAATAATAACAATCCAATATTATAAAATTAGAAATATATAGGACAATTAACTATACTTCTATTAAAAAAAGAAATATATGGGATGCCTGGATGGCTCAGTGGTTTAAGCATCTGCCTTCAGCTCAGGTCATGATTCCAGGGTCCTGATGAGTCTGGCATCCAGCTCCATGCTCAGTGGGGAGTCTGCTTCTCCATCTGCCTGCTACTCCCTCTGCTTGTACTCTCTCTCTCTGACAAATAAATAAATAAATAAAATCTTTAACTGGGTGATGGGTATTAAGGAGGGCACATGATGTGATGAGCACTGGGTATTATATGCAACTAATGAATCATTGAACATTAAATTATATAAAAAACTAATGATGTACTATATGTTGGCTAATTGAATTTATTTTATTTTATTTTATTTTAAGATTTTATTTATTTATTTGAGAGAGAGAATGAGAGATAGAGAGCACGAGAGGGAAGAGGGTCAGAGGGAGAAGCAGACTCCCTGCTGAGCAGGGAGCCCGATGTGGGACTCGATCCCCGGACTCCAGGATCATGACCTGAGCCGAAGGCAGTCGCTTAACCAACTGAGCCACCCAGGCGCCCGGCTAATTGAATTTAAATTAAAAAAAGAAAAAAGAAAACCTTTAAAAAATAAAAATAAAAAAAGAAATACCTGAGGCAAAACTGTTAGAACAACAAGAAAATTTAAAAATATATATAGTGAATGATTTTATATACCAGTCAGTTTTTCTATATTAGACATAAAAATAAATCTAAATGAATTCATTGCTATAATTTAATGAACAGATACTGAGCAGAATCCTGAATAGATGAATGAATAGAGTAGATTGAATACAATAAAGTGTGCGTGTAGAAATTATCAGAGTGTAAGTGGGGTCAATAGACCCTTACAGTTTATGTAGTAAACACATCCCCAATTCATAATGAATATGCAAATTAAGTAGGACTTATTTCAGGAATATGAAAATATTTCAATATTGATATTGATTAACATATACATTTTCGATAATACAATGAAAACAAAATTGTACTATTAATTTGATATTTAACAACATTCTTTTGATAAATTTCAGCATATGCCTCAATTCAAAAATTATAAGCTAGAATATATATAGAACAGTCCTTTAAAATGAGTTTTAAAAATCACTACCAAACCATCAGTGTTGGCATTCATTCCTCCTAGTTGTAGTGCACTGAGAGTACCTCCTGTAGAATTAGGGAGATAATAGATAATTTAATTTCCTTTATTGTTGCCATAACTTACCTTTAAAAAAATATATTCCATTTAGTGTAATTAAGATAGCAAACATAAATAAGTCATTGATGAAGGGGAGACCCAATTATTATTTGTAGATGATTTGATTGTCCATCTCAGGAATCCAAGAACATTGATACACAAATGATCGAACTTATGAAAGGGCTCAGTAATTTTCCTAGGTACAAAATTAATTGGCCAAAATCTATAGCTTTCTCCTATAGCAAAAATAACTGGTCAGAAAATAAAATGGAAAAAAATAAAAGATCTTATTCACATTATTAGTGAAAATAGAAACTAGACATATGCAAGTTCTATTTAAAAAAAAAAGAAAATTATGAAAACCTAAGATACAAAAGAGAATTGAATTAAATGGAAACATATAGCAGGTTCTACATGAAAAAACTCAATATTGTAAAGTTTCAGTTCATTCCAAAAGAATTCTAAAAGTTAATGTAATTGCAAAATTATACCGAATCAGGTTAGAAGATGATTAAAAATCCTAAGATTTATTTGCAAGAATAAAAAGATAGGAATTACAAGAATATTTTAGAAAAGCTGAATAATAGGAGCGCCTGGGTGGCTCATTCGTTCAGCACCTGCCTTCAGCTCAGGTCATGATCCCAGAGTTCGGGGATCAAGCCCCGCCGTTGGGCTCCCTGCTCTGTGGGAAGCCTGCTTCTCCCTCTCCCACTCCCCCTGCTTGTGTTCCCTCTCTTGCTGTATCTCTCTCTGTCAAATAAATAAATAAAATCTTAAAAAAAAGAAAAGCTGAATAATAGATGTACTTATAGCAATTGTCAAAATAAAATTAAAAAATTTTTTTTAAATAATGTGGTACTGATCTCAGGAAAATGTAGACCAAATTAGATAAATAGAAAACATAGAACAGACTTCAAAATTGAAACTGAAAGAATCAAATGATTTTCTGTAGGCTTAGATTGTCCCATTAGAATTGTATACTTGAATATGAAATCAAAGCCCTTGTTCAAAATGAAGTCCTGCTATGTTGAGTTTGGTTTCCTTTGTGCATTCATTTCCTCTAGAGAACTAGACACATGTATCAATTATCATCATCATAATTGTTATTGGTATCAAAGCTAACTTGTATTTAATGCTTCCTAGTTGTGTCAGAAACTATTCTAAGCACATTGCATGTATTGTATCATTTAATAGACATAATAACTTTATGAAGTTGATATAATTATTCGCCACAATTTACAAATAAAATACTGAGACTTAAAAAGTTGCAGTAAAAGCCCATAGAGAGCTGATGGTGAGGCCAGGATGCAAGCACAGGTAATCTGGTATCAGAGCCTGGGTTCTTAAGAATTGAACTGTAACCTCACATGTACACATTTGCTTCTATTTTTAAGTATTATTAGGTAGCAGGCCAAAGTCATGACATAGATGCATTAAAATAGCAATGCCAGTGTCCTTTTGGAAATGATCATTTTATTTTCTTTATACCTGAATGTTCAAGAAAATTATATAGTAAACATTACATTTATAACCACAGAACAGAACTTTTTTTTTTTTTTAAAGATTTTATTTATTTATTTGACAGAGAGAGACAGCGAGAGCAGGAACACAAGCAGGGGGAGTGGGAGAGGGAGAAACAGGCTTCCCGGTGAGCAGGGAGCCTGATGTGGGACTCGATCCCAGGACCCTGGGATCATGACCTGAGCCAAAGGCAGACGCTTAACGACTGAGCCACCCAGGCGTCCAGAACAGAACTTTTGAAAGGTGACTTCAGCCTGGTGATTTCTTTAATGAATAGCTTAGACAAGCCTGCCAAATCAATACCATTTGACTCATTAACTCTTTACCTCAAGAAATCAATATCCACTTTTTCCATAGTGGCAACCAGAGATGCTGCTCTATTGCCACCATCACCACTATAACTGCTACCACAGTTTGAATAACTAGAATGTTCCATCTCTGGAAAATGCTTTATATACATGACATCAAGTACTCTTTTTATTATTATTCCCATTTTACAGAGGATGAACTAGAGTTTGGAGTAGTTATAGGTCTTGCCCAGGGTGACACCAGCCCATACTTGGAATAGACAAGGTCGCATACAGATCTGCTCAACTCTATAGCCCCTACTATTCTGCAATACTATTTCATGAAGATTCCAGTTGGGCCAGATAGGAACCCTAGAGGCTAAAACTAGTGTTTTAGTGCCTCATTGTTGTCATTGAATTTAGGTGCACATACAATTACCTTGTTCAAATACATCAAAAAAATTAAGAGTGAGTCATTTTTTTTTTATGTGCAAACTCAGTCTGTACTTGGTATTTGTGCATCTTCCTTTTCTCTTCCAATAATCTTAGGAAAATCACATTATTCTCAAAAGTCTTGATCAAATTGGAGGAGGTAATTGAAAGGGTATGATCAGCAGTTTTTCTGAGAGCTGAACGTAGGTAATCAGAGGCTCCTCACCTCTTTCCTGTCCTTGGAATGTAAGTTCTACCTGCCGTTCCCCCACTAGGGGCCATTTGGAGGATGCAGCCTTAAGAGAGTAATGTGTTGTTGAGACCATCTTGATGATATATGTGACCGAGTCTAGTTAAGTCCTCCATATAAACTTTTAAGATTCTGGTGGGGAGGTGTGGAAATCTGCTCATCTTGTGGCTGCTTAAGACAAGCCTCCTATGTAAGTCCCCTTACTTACTAAATCTACCACCTACCAATCTGTAGTGGACTGTCTTTTTGTTTGGGCTCTCCTTGCCCTCCATGTATAGGGGGCCAATTTATGAACCAACACAAACACAGATACTTGGTCCCCTCTGTCCATTCCAAAGGATGTTCCATAAACCAAGAAATAACACTTTTGCTTAACCAATATGTATTTATTGAACATCCACTATGTGTTAGATACTGTGCTAGGCATGGAGAATAGAATATTGTTTTATTAGGGCAAAGCTAGCTGCCACAACAGATAAACTCCCAAATCTTTGTGGCTTAACACAATGAGAAGCCCATTATGGATGTTTTGGGTTGAGTGAATTTCCTCCTGTTTGTGATTCAGTTCCCCTCATCTTCAAAACATGGTTTCCAAGATCTTTCTCTGTTCAGTCAGTTTAAGGAAAAAGAGTACAGAGTATTGCATATAATTTTAAATTGGTCTGTTCTTGAAAAGGTCCGTATCACTTCTACCCACATACCATTAGCCAGAACTCAGTCATATGGCCACACCAAACCAGCTAGGAAATATAGGCTAGCCATGTACCCAAAGGGTTAATAAAACATACTTCGTCCTGCTCATTCGCCACTCACAATATCATTGGAAAGGTGGACATTAACTAGATACATATAAAACCAATGGACAATTTCAGCTGTGGCAGTTATTTTTATGGAGAGGAATATAAGAGGGCCTATTATTTATAGGTTTTGATCTAATTAGAGAAACCAGGAAGGCTTCACTGAGGGAGTGAGACTTGGATTTCAAGAATGGGCAGGTGAAGACAGGAGGGAAGAGTGCAAGGGACCTGGGGAGGAGAGCCCATGGTGAGCAGGTGGGGTGAGGAAACAAAAGATAGAGGCTGGAGGAGGCTGGAGGAAGCTGGAGGAGTCCTAAGCTGTAGGACCCAAGAGCCATGTCAGTCTAAATCCTGTCCAATGGACAATGCAGAACTACTGAAGAGTGTGAAGTTGCGTGCTGGCCTGGTCAGACTGATATCTTGAAAAAAATCACTCGGGCTGTGTTATGAAAATAAATGGGTTGGCATTCAGGGAAAAATAAGTGTAGGAAGGCCTTTGGGGGAGGCTGTGGTAGAGCAATAATGGCTTAGATGTGGGAGGTGGAGGTGGGAAGAAGTAAAATAACATTAGGAGATGAATTCAACAGAATTGGTGATAAACTGGACTTCACTATTTAGTCCTTTTGCTGGATGGTTTGCATCCTTGTAACTTCTATGCTCATAGATGAATTTTAAAACTGGACAACTTTGCTGGGAAGTGAAAAGCTAGCTTACATTGCCTTCAGCCAGGCTTAAGCAAACAGAAGGAGAGATACAGTTGTTAGTGGCTTAGTATCTTTTGTTACCTTCTTTGTCAAAACCTTCACCTTCTCCCTTTGATTCTACTCTTTCATCCTGATCGCGGGGTCTGTACAACTAATTTGTTCTGTGATGTATTATGTTTCCCCATGGGCATTTACATTTTAAAAGAGGATTTTTAAATATCTACTTAGAAGATATTAACTAAGGGAAATAAAACAATGATGCTTTGAATATTTGGGGAAATGTGATCTTCAAATCATGCAACACAGATACCACTTTCAGTGCCTTTAATAAAGCCATTAAATTTGGTCCTACTGGGGCCTCGTAATTCTGGTAGGAGAAGTTTCTTAAGACAGCCAAGACCTGGACATAGAGTTTCCCCAGGATAATTAAGTTAGGTGCTGGTTCTGAAATAAGATCTGCAGCTTCATTCTTCTTTACAACATGACACCACAGGGCAGAATTTGAAATCCAGAGGGATGGTCCATTTCATGCTGAAAATATATGTATGCTAGAATTTTAAAATATTTTTATATATACACAAAAATTAAAATAAGCAGAAATATGTATTCTATTTCTGTATATGTATACTTAAGGAGGCCACAAACCACTCATGAAAGCTTTATTTATGGATGCCCTTCCACTGTGGTTAAGAATTTGCTGCTCTATTTGAATGCAGATTATAGGAAATCATGTCCCTTTCTCTCATACTCTCTTCTTCTACAGCTAAAAATATGGGAGCAGGACTAAGGTCCTGTGAGGTGACACCTAATTTAGCCCTGGATGCCTCTACGTGTGTGTATGTGTGTGGGTGTGTGTCTATATGAGTCAGGCTTTTTGCTCAGCCATCTCACCAGATCAGCCCCCAAGACACCCACACTCACTTTTAAGCAGAAGTTAAAGCCCAATAAACACAGAGCCTCTAGCTAGAACTGGGGGAAAGAACCAGAATTTAGTTGCTGGCAGATCCATCCTCTTGGCAGAAAAAAAACATGTGCACCTGTTCAAATAGATCTTGGGTGATTTTTAGCCTCCTAGCATTTGGCTGACATAAAGAGTATAGCGTGATTCTTCGTTTATTTTACAATTCAGTGAGCACCAAATTAAGTTTAATAGTATGGGAAACACACACATGCACACATACCTCCCCATCCCAGTTTTAAAAAAGATTTATCACATTCTGGCTAATAATAAACACTTGATTTCTGCTCTTTTTTTGTTTGTGTTTTTTTAAACAGCATGAAACTATTTTAGGCCATGTAATGATTATTTAATCATAGGATATGTAGCACTTTTTTCCAGGGAACATTGTAATAATGCATCTACAGCCTGTAAGTGTTGCTGGTCTTTGCATTTAGAAAAGAGTATCTAGGGGTGTTTGATGATATTGAGTGTGGAATGTGTATGAGGGTGGCAAAAATAGCACATATCCTACAAAGTAACTTAAAGCAGGAGAGTAAGAGGTTGGATGTTTAGGTGTTTGGATTTTTGTCTTTGTCATGGGTTTTGAGAGACAGGTCAAAGATGTCTTTCCCACCAGCCTGAATATTCTCTGAAACCTCGACTATTTGTCAATAGTCACTTTTGAGCCTTACACTAAAGTCAGAACAAAAACCCGTTTGATTATGACTTTGTCCGACTGCTACCAATGTACTCAGTGAATGGGTGTCCCATCCAGCTCTTGTAACTTTAGCCAGAAAACATCCCCTCCCATTCCCAGTCTTCTTTCATCCAATATATGCCTAAAAGAGGGTTTAGAACATTGACACCCATATCCTGGGGGTAGAAGGAGAGAACATTTGTTTGAGTAGGGCACTGATGGAAAAGACAAGAAGGAAAATGAAATGAAATCACTCTATTTGAATATCCCAACCATTATTATTTACAGGGTATTTAATAAAATACAGATCCCCATGTTGAGTTTTATGGTGTGGAAGACTGATGCATTAACATCATTTGGGTTGAAGAAGTTTTTAAACTTCTTTTTATCGGTAGAACTTCTTTTAAAAAATCAGAATTCTGTAAAGGATACCATATATAGGACAGACAAAACAGAGTTACATTGGCTGACCTGATGGCAAAGAATTTGAGAACCTTGAACCTCCCACTGGAACCCATTTTGAGAAACAACATACACCTGGACCCTTTGTTTTAAAAGATCCTAGTGTCCAGGAGACAGCAGTGAACATCCAGCTATGATGTGGGAATGGAGGCAGAGAGGGTAGAAGTGTGTCTATATGGAGCCATAACCACTGACTATTTCTATAGCAGGGGGTTGGTATATGTGGTGGTATATTGGGCCAAATATATATTTGGTCTTCATCAGACAAAGGGTTTTTCTCAGGGCACAAAACCATCAATGGACATGTCCGCTCCAGGAGGGGACATGAGAAATGGCACTTCCAAAATCCAGCAATATGTCTAACTGACTGAGCCACCCAGGCACCCCGTGGCTTTCCTTTTAGACTTTAGAATGATGGGGCATCTGGGTGGCTCAGTTGGTTAAGCGCCTGCCTTCGGCTCAGGTCATGATCCCAGGGTCCTGGGATTGAGCCCTGTATCGGGCTCCCTGCTCTGCAGGAAGCCTGCTCCTCCCTCTCCTGCTTCCCCTGCTTGTGTTCCCTCTCTCTTGCTGTCTCTCTCTGTCAAATAAATAAAGAAAATCTTAAAAAATCCCAACAAAATAGACGTTAGAATGAATCTGCAATTGGTTACTGACTCAGTTTCTCCTTCCAGGAATATCTTATTTGCTGTTAGTGAATGGGTAATTATAACTTAAGAAGATATAAATATGGACAAAGAAGAGTCATAATCAAAGTTAAGAAGTAACTTCACAGAATTTCAAAGCTCAGAAGCTACCACTCAGCCACTTCTAGGACAGTGGTTTAAGAGTTGTCCAAAGAGCATGACTGAGGATAACAGAAAGTTAACTCCAAAAGTTCCTTTGAAAACAACCTGTGAAATGCTTTTATTTACTGATTTGCTTTTCCTATTTTACAGCAAAAGAAGTAGAATTTAGTTGTGACATGAGAACATTTGAGTCAGAGCATCTCAGTAATTAAAATGGTATTTTAAAATACAGAATAAGACTGGTGGTGGAATAATAGCTTCTTTCAATTTTTTCTCCCCGAACCCCACTGACATGAGGGTGGGGAGGAAAGGATAGACAATTAAGAGACCCCCACCTAGGTACACTGATGATTGGTGAAGCCCATGACAAAAGATAATAAGGAATATTAGCTAAATATGGGTAAATTTGGATAGATTTGAGGGAAGATGTCACAAATAAATACAGAAGCACTCAGATTTAAAGCAGTATGCATAATTTTATGAAAATAAATTGGAGGATTCTGTGGGAATGATAAAGAATTGGAACATGGTGAGAGTCAGGGAGAAAAGGGTCGATCTCTGAAATGTGCTATTTGGCTTGATACAGCAGTCATACAGGGGCCAAAAGGAAGATAGTTGGAACACGATGCTATCTTAATGTTTCTCTTTGTTGTGATCTGCACTCTTACTCTATAGAACTAGCTATGGCAGTGTGGATTCATGAGAGGAAGTGGCCAACAGCATCACAGCTATTCATCAGTGTTGACTGTACAGAATGATGCTAACTGGGCGTGTGGGTAGTTGTGTATGTATGTGGGGGCAGTGGGTAGGTATTTAAAGCTGATAGAAGCTTTGTAGAGCAGAAACTAGAAAATTAGTAGGAAACTGTTCTAAAACAGCATAATGACTTTTACTCTCCTGGCTGGCCCAATTCATCATATATTCACATAATCATCCATTGCACACTCCTACCCTATAAAGCTATCTAGGTGTTTTTAAGTAAATTAGATATTGGAAGAGAGTTGTCCCATTCAAAAATTAGGAAGAAGTCAAAGGTCTCTGCATGGAAAGTAGGCAGAGGTTCATTGCATGTTAACAACTGAGCAAACATTTGAGCACAGGCAATGTGCCAAGTTCTCTTCTAGGTGCTGGGGACAGAGTGAAACAGATAGAGAAGTCATAGCACTTACTCTTCAACAGGGTGAAATGAAGGTCATTTGCAAAGGACAGGTGAAGAATGCTCATGGGAAACTTACTTTGAAACAGAGGGCCCCTTCCAACGAATTAGTACACATCTAGACACTCAAAGAAATGATAGAGAACAGGAGAACTCACCTAAGAGATCAAACAAGAGAAGGAACTAGAAAGCAAGCAGGTAGCATCAAAAACTGAAAATAGAAATAACACAATGGCTGGAAGGATAAGCAGAGAAGAGGCTTATCTCCTACCTGCACCTACCTGTGCAGGCCAGGTTGCTGGGAATTCTCAGCCTGGATGTGGACTATGGGGGAGAAAGAACATCACAGAGGCTGCCATGGGTCCTTCTGGAAGAGTGAGCAGCCCTCAACAGAAGGAGGCTGGAGGTCTACTGCTGGCCTCTCCAGAACTGAGGGGGAGCCCTGTGATTAGACATGTGTGTTCAGCTATGAAAATTCATCGAGCTGTGTATTAGGATTTATGCACTTTTCTATTTGGGGGTTTCACCTCAATAGAAAGTTTACTAAAAACAATTGAGGTGTGTAGGCAATGATGGAGAAGAATGAAATTCTTGGCAGAGAGAACATGAAAAAGCATAATTCAACTGTTATGTTTGTATGCAGAGCTGGGGTCAGGGGAGAAAGAGAGAAAAATAGAGAAGGAAAGAAAGAGAAGGAAAGAGGAAGAAGGAAGGAGGAGAGTGAGGGAGACAGAAATGCAATTCTTTATTCCTAGCATAATGCATAAAATTCATGGTAATCTAGGCTTACAAAATGGAAAGTGATAGGCATAGATGTTCAGAAAATTTTTTTTTAGGTTGCAGGAAATAGAATGACTATGACTAATGAGAGGTGTCAGGTTGAATTTCTTCCATAATAAACCAGTGGTTAAAACTAGTACAAACTTTCAGATAATGAGAGGCTGTACCTCTCAAGGGAGCCCAGAAGAGGAAGTACAAAAATATTTTGTATCTGGTATTGTCATGGAAAATACCCGAGATGCCTGATTGCAAAGAATAATGAATCTCACTTATAAATTCATTTATTCTAGAAATACTTGTTGAGCCTTTACTGTGGGCCAGACCCTATACAAGATGCAGGACACGTATCAGAGAAGATATTGGCAGGAGAGAACTGATGGTAATACAGAATACAGGTAGAGGAAAAGGGAGGAGATAGTGAATCTTAATCTTAGGATTAAAGGCTTTAGGAAAGCAGGAATGGAAATATGTCTAAGTGATAAAAATAATAAAATGTGGCTAGAAGGGAAAACCATATTTTCGAGAGTACACGAGACTAAGAGAATGGCATTTTAAGAGTATCGTCTCTGTAATAAAATGCTAAACTCAATGTTTCCTATTGTTTTGGAGCTTGATGGAGTTGCTACAACATCTACATAGGACAAGTATGACATCCAGGAGCCATCACTAGGTTCCTCACTCTTACCACTTCAGGGTAAAAGGGCCAGACCACCAGCACCTGCCTTTCTTGCCCGATGGTTTCCTCAGGCTGCTCATGCCTGCTCTACTTGCACATATCATAGCAGGTTGGAAGTGCCAGGGAATTACCCCACTGCTCACCTAGAGCAGCTTCAATCAATGATAGAATGATTGTATAGCGGTGCATAAATACCCCAGCTACCTCATCCCCAGGTGGGATAATTCTGAGATCTGTGTTGTACCCTGACTTCCAGAGTGTTTGCCCATAGCAGTAACTGGATTGAAAAACACACTCTGTTCTTCTCACTGTCTCTCTCCCTTGTTCCCCAATCTTGTACTCTCATCTCCCATTGCTTCTAGGGGAACCTAAACTAAGAAAAACATGAAACTAGTTTTTTAGTCCTGACCACATCATCATAAATGGACATAAGAAGATGGAGAGAGGCTGAGAAATGCTCACAGTGAGGATTTATATGGAGAGAATTGTTTGGGGAGCACTTCCTGCACTGCATGGTGGAGAGGGGTAAGGCTGGAATTAAGTGCCAAGGATGAGGAACACCTGACCTGTGCCCATGGAATTTAAAGGTGGGGAGGCACAGGGACTGATGTGACTCCTAGCTGGAGAAGCAAGAGGGAGAACAGCTGAATGGAGCCAGGGTAAGTCGGGGCAGGCAGCAATAGACACAGGTGGGTGTTTCCTGTGGGCCAGCCATGCATCCACAGGAAGGAAAAAAGACTTAGATAGTTGGGATGCATAGTGGCAATGTTCCTTCCCCTCCTTGTTTTCATATCCTAGCAGTGTGCCTATAGAATGTCTCCTGTTGAGGCTAGGGTCTCTTTCCCCACTCCATCTGGGCAGGCCTTGTCACTTCCTTCAGCAAATAGAATTTAGCAAGAATGGGGTACCTGGGTGACTCAGTCGGTTAAGCCTCTGCCTTCGGCTCAGGTCATGATCCTGGGGTCCTGGGATTGAGCCCCGTGTTGGGCTCTCTGCTCAGTGGGGAGCCTGCTTCTCCTTCTCCCTTTGCCTGCTGCTCTGCCTACTTGTTATTTCTCTTTCTCTGTGTCAAATAAATAAATAAAATCTTTAAAAAAAAAGTTTAGCAAGAATGCCATTGCAGCGGTTCCAGGCCTATGCCTCAAGGGGCTTCAAACACTTTCTCTCACGGAACCCTGCCCAGTGGGCTGCATGATTAAGAATGAGCTAGCCTGCTGGAAGATTAAAGACCACATTGACCAGAGTTGAGTCAGCCCAGTTGCTTCTGCCAGATCCCTAGACAGAGAACAGAGCTGACCATCAGCTGACCAAAGATTAATGAGGGAACCTAGGGAAAGCCTCAGACTACCTAACCAAGCCCAACCCACTCCAAATTGCTGACCTACAGAGTAATAGGTTAAATAATTAGCTGTTGTTATGAGCTACTAATTTGTGGTATGGTTTGTTACACAGCAAATTCTTACTGATGGAGTGAACGCTTTTTATTTTATTTTATTTTATTTTATTTTTGAGAGAGAGTGAGAGAGAGTGGGGGGGAGGGGTAGAAGGAGAGGGAGAGAGAGAATCCCAAGCAGACTCCATACCCAGCACAGAGCCCAACATGGTGCTTAACCTCATGATCCTGAGAAATCATAACTTGAGCCAAAATCAAGAGTTGGATGCCCACTGATTGCGCCATCCAACCAATTAAATTGTGAACATTTAATATGGATGATAGTGGATTTTCTTTTCTTTTCTATCTGGAAAATGAGACTATTTTTAACTATCTGAGAGTGAGCTGAAAAATGTGTGATTTGCCTAAGATCTGGGCCCAGGTCTGGGGGCAAAGGGCCCCTCAGTGCTAGTCTGTCACCCTCAGTTGTGTTCCTACAGTAACATAAACTGTTATGCAATTTATAGAATCTTACTGAGTGCTAAGCATTTTTACTTTAAGTCTCTTGAGCCTGAGGATCATGGTTGATCTATCCTACTGGTGAGATAATACATGCTTTATTATGTATGTATGTGCACACGTGTGTGAGAAATAACTCTAATAATCAAAAACTAGTGGAAATGTCCTCTGGCCTTATCAAAACAATTTGTTTTATTTTTCGTCCGAAACAATTGCTTGGAGTAGTAACATTTGCTTCACAACATAAAATTTTAAAAATTGCTACTATAATGAATATGAAAATACTTTGAAATATTAAAAGAAATGAGAGAGAAGCCATGTGTGGACTAAATGGGGTACATGTGAAAGAGATTCTCCAAGAACTGGGAAGTAAGGTACGAACATCAGTATACACAATCCACCCTTTTTGAATTTGAGATGGAAGAAAGAAAGTCTCCTCCCAGACCCAGACTCGGCCAGTAAAACTAAAATGACCCTTGATGGAGGGAAAATAGGGGTAGAGGGTTGGGCATGAAGAGGAGGTGCCATATATAAAAAGGAGACAGAAATGGTGAAATGGTAGAAATTGTGAAAAGTTGGTGGACTAGGGATATCTTGCTAAAATATTATTCATTTTCACCTGTAGCCATAGAATTACACATGGTGTTTTTTTATAATGATATTAATCTCTCTGTGTCTTGGCTACATCTCATTCCCAGTCTTCATGACGTTTACTTTTGGCTTTTGCTCTTTTCCTTTATCAGAATCATAAGAATTGTATTTTATTGATATTTTCAAGGAATGAGCTTTTAAAATTGTCCCTTCTCCTATTTTTCCCCATCTAAAAATATATTTAAATTTCCTTTTCTTAACTGTTGTTTAATTTTGCTTTTCACATTTCAGTTTTTAGATGAAATATTACTTTATTTGGCAGGTTTTGTTAAATAATGAAGGCAATTAAGGCTATAAATTTTCCTCTGAATATAGCTTTAATGTGTTCTGTAGGCTTTGTTATGGAGGTTCTTCTTCAATGCCTTCTAGGCAGGTTTTAATTTCCTTTTTAATTTCCTTTTTGATCAAAGATTATGTAGAAGCCTGCTGCTTCATTGTCAAGTCATTAAGATATTTTTGGTTACCATTTCATAATTTATTTCTATTTTTATTAGCTTCTGATCAGAGAATATAATTTATAAAAACTCTCCATTTACACATTTTTTCTAGTTGTTGTTTTTTTCCTCAGTGACCACATATATGACCAACCTTTAAAAATGTTCCTTCCATGAGTATTTGAAAAAGTACATTCAAAGATAAGGTGGATCCACTTGTTTGTTAATTGTATTTTCAGTTTGTGTCCCTTATTGTTTGAACTAGATGTTTCAGTTCTGAGAGAAGTATATTGATGTTTCCACCATAATTATATTTCTAGCAAGTTCTTCTTGCTTTAAAAATAGATTTAAGTATTGAGCTTCTGTGGTGGTTGGCTCCTGCCAGTTTTGACTGCTGCTTCTACAATTGTGCCCTTTATCATCATGTGTTGTCCCTTTTGATCCTATTTGGTTCTTTTGCCCTTAAATTATACTTAGCTGATATTAATCCTGCCATTTTTACTTCCATTTTGTTTACATTGTCCTGGTATCTCTTTGCTAATTCCATTTATCTTTATGTTATGTTAAAAGCATTTTTGAGGGCGCCTGGGTGGCTCAGCTGTTAAGCGTCTGCCTTCGGCTCGGGTCATGGTCCCAGGGTCCTGGGATCAAGCCCCACGTCGGGCTCCCTACTCAGCGGGCAGCCTGCTTCTCCCTCTCCCACTCCCCCTGCTTGTGTTCCTGCTCTCGCTATTTCTCTCTCTATCAAATAAATAAATAAAATCTTAAAAAAAAAATCTTGTTTGAGAGTGTTCTTTAATGTAACATCTGGCTGTGTTTTGTTTTATAAAGAAATGTGTTGCCTCTGTCTTTTCATGGTAGAATCCTATTCTTTGATAATTTATACAGTGACTGATAAACCTAGTGTGTTACTTGGACCTTATTTTATGTTTACTACTGGGTAGATGGTTGTTTCCTCTTTTTCTTTGTTTTACTTTTCCTGTTTTTTCCCTTTGCTAATTTGGAAAGTCTGCTGTATTCTTCCTTGTCATTGATGGTTAATTTCTATTCTCTTGATGTAAGTGATAATAATGTCTACTACTTGTTAAAAAAGAGTTTCCTCCTCTTTCTCAGAAAAAAAAATCAGTTTTTTCCTACTTTGCTCCATCCAATAAAATGAGATTTTTACAAACCTACTGCCATTCTTCTGTCCTCCTTTTTTTCCTTCCCCTAAAGAGATGCTGAAATCTTTTTATTGCCACCTTGGTAACCATTTTTCCTAGGCTTGCCAGGTAAGGGGTAGTGGTTACTAACTTTTTAAAGATGAACTTTTTCTTAAAGATGTCCTTCCGTAGTGTGTCACTAATTTTGATAATTACACATTGCTATATAACCTATTCTTATAAATCTCTGAATCTTACTTATATGTATCTATATAGCTTAATAACTATGAGCTTGTGTATATATGTGTAACATGCACAGACACAATGCATGTGTGTATATGCAACACGCATATGATATATAATCATTGCTCACTCCTTTTCATCTTAACAGGTTTCTGAATTTTCTCATTTGTTGTTGGAATAGAGTCTTCTCAGTGCTTTTCTCAGATGGGCTTCAGAGTGATATTCTTGCCAAATCCTTTCCTCTCCTAAAATAGCTTTTGTTTGCCCTGAAGAGATCAATGATATTTAAGCTGGATGTAAGTTGATCCACCATCCTCTTTTATCCAACGTTGGTGGTAAGACATTCTTTTATAGGGGATTATTTTTTCCATCTTTAAGAGTCTTACATGTTCTTTTTCCTTAGAGATCAGGATATATATTTTTTTCATGTTATACCTGTGGATGTGTTTTCTTTCTTTATTCAACTTGAATTAATAAGCATTTTACATTTCTAGGTTGTGGGAAGCAAGGGGGTCTGTACCTCCACAGGCTGCTGTATAGAAGTAGGCAGGCTGGCACCTCCCACCTCTTCCATCTTACTGGAGTCTCTCACCTGAAGGAAGGAAATCCCCAGCTATTTGGTCATCTCCCACTTGGCCTTTTGGGGATATCAGCACCTTCACTCAGAGTTGACATCAACATTCCCTTGGGGGCACGGATCTCTATATGCCAAGTTTCCCCCCAGAATCCTGTGTTTTAGATCCTTGAGTAGGCTGTGATGCTGTTCTCCACTTACTTGCTCAGCTTATGAGCTCAAAAGGCCCACACCTTTATCTATGCTCAGGACCTCAACAGAAACCAGAGCTTCACTGTTTGCTGTTTGGTTTGGGAGAGGCAAAGGGATTGGAGCTGGGAGCAGTGACCCAATAGCATCATGCTTGGAATATCATGTTCCCAAACTTCTTCTCTTCTGGTTTGAATGACAGGTATAGTGTGGGTTAGGCCAGTGGTTTTGAACTTCAGTGTGCATATGACTTCCCTCTGGATCTTATTAAAATGCAATGCTGATTCAGTAGGTTGGGGGTGGGGCTCCAAATTCTGCATTTCCAACATACTTCCAGGAGAGACACTGATGGTCCTCCAACCACTCTTTGAGTACCAGGGCCTTAAAGCCATGAAACAAATGGCTTCTATTTAATCAATCAAAGCAGATGGTCCTATTGAAAATGTAAACAAAGAGGGCACCTGCGTGGCTCAGTTGGTTAAACGACTGCCTTCAGCTCAGGTCCTGATCCTGGAGTCCCGGGATCGAGTCCCACATCGGGCTTCCTGCTCAGCAGGGAGTCTGCTTCTCCCTCTGACCTTCTTCCCTCTCGTGCTTTCTATCTCTCATTCTCTCTCTCTCTCAAATAAATAAATAAAATCTTTAAAAAAAAAAAAGAAAATGTAAACAAAGAGAGTTTAGTATAGTTAGTTGACTTTAGCAGAATCTATTCATCAGTGGCGGTGGTAGATGAAGATTAATGTCTAGTAGGAGTGTACAACCTAATAAGATTCCACACATTTCATAACAATTTCTCATAGATGCATCAGTCAATTTTTTTCTGTGTCTTTGTATCATTCTCTCTTGGTAAAGTTTTATTCTTTTTAATCTGTGTTAGAGGTTTTCTTGGCTTAAATAAGAAAAAAATCAGTGATTTTCTTTATGGGATTATGTTATACATGTCATTTTGAGAAACTCTTGTTATTTGTTCATGTATTCAACAACTATTTACGGAGCATTTATTGTGTGCCAGAGTTTACTCTAAGCTTTGGAATGGTGTTTGACTAGATTGCATGCCCAATGGAGCTTTGTCTGTTTATTGATTCATTGATTGTCCATTCAGTGTCCATCTCCCTTTCTTGTTAGTGGAACCCAATTATCTTCTTAGAAGTTGTCTTCTTTTCAATTTGGTATAGTCATGCCATAATGGTAAGAATTGTATCATGTTCTCTTACAAAGAATTTGAAGTGCTTTTTGAAAGCTTTTTCTTTAGCTCGGTGTTTTACAACCTTGGCTATACAATGATCTCTTAGGGTCGGGGAGGATAAAATAGCAAATGTTTCGGTCCCACCTCCACATAGTCTGATCTAATTGGTTTGTGCCATGGCCTAAGCATCAGGTTTTATAAAGCTCTGCACAAGTGATTCTAATGTGCAGCCAAAATCAGACAACCCCTTCCTTAGATCTTTACTCTCACTGACCCAGCACAGTCAAGCAGTGGGACTATGACCTCAGCTTCACCAGCTGGCCTCCCTCCCAGACCCCTGCATCTTGATAGCAGATGGAAGAACCATTTTGCAGCAGCACCCAAACCTCTGGCCATGCAGCTTTCTCTACTCTGTACTTTCTCTGCATCTGTCATTTCAAGCCTTTGCGCTCCCTCATACCTTATCAGTAAATAACCCTTTTGCTTAAACAGGGCAGAGTTATTTTCTATTGCTGACAGATAAAGAATTTCAACAGAGACAACCCATGAGCTTTTCATCCCTCTATGTAACTGCTGAGGGCCCTCAATCTGCTGTAAAGATCATGGTCTCTGAACCTGGTATCATGCTCCTTACTGCACAGAAGGAAAATTCCAAAAACAGAAGACAGGAGAACAGCTCAGACTCTTATCAAAGGGGTTAGGGACTCATAATTCACATTTGTTCCTTCAGGTGTGTTTCTTTGCTCAGCCAGTCATTACCACACTTAACAATCTGGTTTTTGTTTATTTGTTTTCAGGAGAAATGCAAAGATGACAGAAGAGGTCCTGCTTAATTGGATGGACAAGTCAAAAAGCATATGACTAAGCAGAAGACCTGGGAAACATGCCATAATTCCAGACAAGGAGAACACAGGCATCTGTTTACAGCAGAAACATGCAGAACTCTCTGTCTCAAATACACATTTGCATGGAAACCAAAATATAAATGGGTGAGGAAGATAACAGATAGTAGAAGTTGCTATCTGACATTTATTATTTCTCCTACATACTCATTTGGTGTTTCAGGTCAGGTTCCCTGGATGTGCTCCGATTTATTGAAGGCAGGTGCCCTGGACATCCTGTGGGGAGGTGAGGGAAGCAGGATGTGATGGGGCAGGGGAAGGAGCTGCACAACAATGTGGTCACAGCTGGAGTCTGGTCTCAGCCTGATCTCACAGGGAACTCTGGAATGTGAAAAAAATCACAAAGTTGAGGCAAGGGGGCTGGCCTTTTGTGCCCCCTTATCAATTTGTCATTGGTAATTTTCTCAGGCATTTCTGGGGAAGCAGGCAAATTCTCTGGAGAAGGGGACAATCCTGAATTCCTAGACGCCAGTACTCACAGGAGCGAGGAGGTGGGGGCAACCTGATGGTGAAGGTCATCCAACAGCAGCTTCTACACCTGGATAAACATTGCTGGTTGCACCATGCCTCAGTATTTACATTTGTGAGATGCAATAAATAGTCTCTTAGTGCACATAAACGTTAACGCTGAATTATTTTGTAGATCAAAACATTAACCCTATTCCTTTCTTTGCATACCTAAAAAAAGAAAAGAAAGACTTCTTCTTAATGCAAAGTCTTCTTAAAACTTTGATTCAAGTGGAAATGCAAGGTCTAACAAAGGAATACCACCTTGAACACTTCAACACACCCTATTTAGCAGAAGGGACATATATTGATACACTGAGAGCTGAGAGCTCCAGATTCCAGTTCTGCCCGCATGGATCTCCAGCAATGTGACTTTGCAAAAGTGCTTCACCCTTTCTGGGTGGCACATTCTTCATTTAGAAAAGTCCGGGCTCAGTGTAAACGATTTCTGAGTTACTTTTGAACTCTAAAAACTTGTCAGTGGCTGATTTGATTTCTCATTTCCTGCAGGGAGGAGGCAGAGATAATTTTTTTGTTTACAAAGAACAAGTTTTCATCTTGCAGCCTTTAATTCAAAAGCAGGAGAAAGAAACGTAATAGCGCCAAGGTAACGGCAGCCTTGCTTTGTTTGGATTCAGGGTCTTTGATACGACATATTGGATGTGTCAATGGAATGTAATTTATTTTGCTTCATAACATTTGGGAACAGATATTTGGTATTTCATCCAAGGAAAGCAATTTGCAGAAACCTTTTAGAAGGTGGCTGCAGCGTCAGTAATCGCTGCCATTTCTTTATGCCAACATTTCCTTAAAGCTCCACAGTCTTTCATGTTAATCATCCCTCTCAGCAGGATCCTTCTAGGGCTTTGGAGCAGGGCACCCACCCCTCAGAAAGGAGGTTCTATTTTTAAAGTCCACCAGCCAACAAACTCCCTATTAATCGTGTGAAATCTGCTCAGATAGCTGCTCTTCTGGGTTCTCTCTGCCCCCCCTCCCCCCACTCTCAAGCCCCATCTGCACAACCCTCCCCCAGAAGGTATTTTTAGCTCTTAGCAGCTACATCCTCGAGAATTACTAGGCGGATGCTACACTTTGCTCTCAAGTAAACATTTTAGAGATTTGGGTTTTCATTCCTAATATTTTTCAAAAAGATTAAGAATACCACTCCCTAATACAGGTGCCTAAAGAATTAGTCTGGACTTTGAAGCCTCTATCTACCTCGGAATCCTTCTCTCTTCCGAGAAGATAAGTACCCTATTTACTTAAAGGTACTTAGTCTTTTACTTGTGTGAGTCAGCGGTGACTTTGACCCATTGTTCTAGGCAGTCTCTCTACAGCAGCCTTGGGAACTATTTTGGGAGTGGGGAAGTCTGGGATCTCCCACTTGCATACATTTCCCCTAAGGGTTCAAATCTGACATCAGTAAACACAGCTGCCTCTCTGAGACCACTGTGTTAGGACATAGCAATTATGGTCTAAGAGCACAACATGGTACCCAGGAAGCTACAATCATCACAATATTTTCAAGCGCCTGTGGGAATTCCAAGGGATACTGTATCAATAATAAGAATCTGACTAGCAAATATGAATAGCAGTACTTAACTAGCCAGCCTCCACAACAAAAACTGTATTGGTTAGCATGTTATTAAGTGTTTTGGTTTGTGGGTTGTAGTCTTTTAAAATGTTTTTAAGTAGGTGGTAGATGCACATGGAAAAAATTTCTAGGAAAAAGGTGAACAGTGGAAATAGTTCCCCTCTTATATCCCTTCCCTGATCTCCTTCCAAATGTTCTTGTGTGTATATTTCTATATATTATACCACATATATAATGTTACATTATATTACACACACATATATGCGCATTTAAAAATATGCACGTTCATAAGGTGACTCTTCATTGTTTTGCCACAACTATTGTTTTGTATCTTCCTTTTCCCACTAAACATTTTATCTTGGAGAGCACTCTGTATCAAAACATAGAATCTGTCTCCTTTTTCGAAAACGGCTCTCTTACATGCTATACCTGAATGAGCCAGAATTCATTTAACAAATCCTGGAAACTGGCTTCTAATTGGCAAAGGGTACTGCAGGAGAATGAGAAGTGCTTCTTCTCTACCAAGTGTCAGGTTAATTACCGTTTGGTTCCTTAGGGGCCGCTTTTTTGAGTTTCTGGGAATTCTGTTTTTGATTGGGCCACAGCCTCTTCGCATTCCTCTGCTCTTTCCTTTCCCTTTTGTCTACAAGACATTCAGCAAATCCAGGTGATTTTTGCCTGGTGATATTGTTGAAAATCAGCCCAAAATGCCTCCAGAAGGTGAGTGCTCCATAAATAAATGAGTAACTCTCCCAATGGAAGATCCCCGATTGTTTAGCTAAGGTGTGTTTGTTTCTCTGGTTCATGGTTCCTAGGGTCTGTATTTGATGGGTACAGCAATCTTCCATTTGTTCTTCTTGTTCAGAGCCTGTGGTGTATTTTCTCTAGTCTGGACACTGTTCCAGGAACCACAGGAGAGATGCATCCTCGCAGAAGCTTTGGCATTTGTCAAACAATGAGCAGTGTGAGGTGATGGAGCCAGGGACCCAGCAGGAGTCCAGGAAGTGCTGGGTGGCAGCTGTTGGGTGGCCCTGAGGACTTTGGGAGCTCAGGTGTCTGTGCCGACTGCGGGCACTGTCTCCTGTCTGGGGATGAAGTGAGAGGACTCTTCAGTAGAAAAGCACAGCTGGCTCTGACGGGACATTTTCTAAAGCAGCTCTGGCATTCGACTACATTTTTCTGCCTTGGTTTACAGAAGGAAATGAGGCTGCTTCTTCTACCCCATTTCCCTCAACACATTGTAGGTCTTGAGTCTTATGTGAATTGATGTCTGGACTGACACATTTTTGGGAAGAGCATCCCCAACACACCAGCAGATGGCTGGCACACCTGTTTTCCTGAGTCTTGGTTCAAAAAACAATCCACTTGTTCAAGATTTCTGTGTCAGATTTTGCACCTTTCCTAGAGACCATGCAGAAAGATAAAGTAAACCCTTTGTAAACATAAATTATTGTCATTAATAATAAAGAATAATAAAATAATGTATTCGAGTTTCTCATATTTTTCAAATGACAGCTGTCTTAAGTTGGGTTCTTAGAAACAGAACCTGAGCTAGTGATTTTGGTACAAATGCTATATTGGTAGGGGGAATTGATCTCAGAAGGAACCTGCATGGGAGCAAAGAAAGCAAGATGGGCAGGGAAAAACTGAGGCATGGATATAGGCTCTACTGGAATCTATGTTGGCTTGATCTCACCTGAAAGTTCTGGAACATGAAGTGTACCATGTAGCTGCTCCCCTTGAGGTCAGGAGCTAGTCTTTTCTACTCATGTATTGGTCAGTCATCACCTGTCCCTGGAAGGAGGGGAAAACCACCAGGCATTTGAAGGAGGCTCTCCAGAGGGCAGTTCCCCCGCAAAGGGCATAACTGAAAACTATTAGCAGCCAATGGTCAAAGCAGTAGGAAGATGGGTACACCAGCCTGGTCAATGGGGTCTGGGTGGAGACCCACAGCACCACTACGACCCATAGTATAAAGGTAAGCACTTTGCATTGTGACCTATACAAATAGAGCTATGTACTAAAAATAAAACCAAAATAATAAAAAAATTCCCAAATAATGCTTATTTATCCACTTGTGGGTCAATGTGAATAATCTGAATACTTTTTATTTTATTCTAGTTTATTTTGATTCATAAAAAAATTGGTAGTCATGGCCCACTATTAGGTGTTGACCTGCAGTTTGTAAAATGTTGGGGCACCTGGGTGGCTCAGTTGGTTAAGCACCTGCTTTCAGCTCAGATCATGATCCCAGGGTCCTGGGATTGAGCCCCATGTTGGACTCTCTGCTTAGTGGAGCTGACTTGTCCCCCTCCCTCTGCCTGCCACTCCCCCTGCTTGTGCTCTCTCTCTCTGAAAGAAAAAAGAAAGAAGAAAGAAAGAAAAAGAAAGAAAGAAAGAAAGAAAGAAAGAAAGAAAAAGAAAGAAAGACTTAAATAAAAGCCAATCATTTTTTAAAGTGATTTAATTAGATTTTTAATCCTGATACATTTTTAGTGACACTTCTGATATCACATAAATGGAGTGAGCATCTAATTGATCATCCAAATTGGGACCCTTTTATTTACAGTTATGCCAGAATAGCAGGTGTTTTTCAGGCCTGTCCTGAAAAAAAAAACAGCATGCATATTCATGCTACTAAAAGCTACTAGAGGTATTTTTTATTAAGTATCTATGGACCACTTAATGTATATATTGAGCTGGCAATAAGATATGAAACAAAATCAAAAGTGTCTTCCTTTGGGGAAATAGACATGAATCAAATATAGTCACATAAGCAAAGGAAACCCAGCAAATGTGTTATGAAGAAGTTGGTTTCCATGAAGGGGATTTGAAAGAATCAGGGAAAACCTCCCAGAGGAAATGATATTTGAGTCCCCTTGAGATTCAAAGAACAGGTGAAGATACAACCAGGTAAAGGGGTTAGGAAGGACCATTCCAGTCTGATGCAACACCTTATGCAAAGGCCCAGGGGCTGTAAAAAGCATGTTGGGTATGAGCGATTAGAAGTCGTACCCTATCATTTATTTTATCTGCAGATCTTCATTTTATTTTATTTTTATTTTTTTAAAGATTTTATTTTTTATTTTTTATTTATTTGAGAGAGAGAGAATGAGAAACAGAGAGCATGAGAGGGAAGAGGGTCTGAGGGAGAAGCAGACTCCCCGCCAAGCAGGGAGCCCGATGTGGGACTCGAACCCGGGACTCCAGGATCATGACCTGAGCCGAAGGCAGTCGCTTAACCAACTGAGCCACCCAGGTGCCCCAGGTCTTCATTTTATATCCTTTATCCAGTAGCAGTGTTCTAGTACCTGGGGTATATCAGGGAATATGACAGATAAGTTTCCTGTTCTCCTTGGGTTTATATTCTGGAGTGTGTACATGCAGGTGATCAACAGGTAATAAAATAGAAAAGAATATAGTGACAAGAACCAGGAAGAAAAAAATAGGGTCATAGGATGGAAAGTGACTGTGTGGTCAGGGAAGAGTGTCCCAGAGAGGGGTACTTGAACTAGGACAGAATGACAAGGAGGGGCCAGGAAAATCTTGATGCAGAACAGCCTAGGCAATAAAAACGGCCGGTGCAACATCCCTGGGATGAGAACAAGCATGGTGAGTTTCAAGAAGTGAAGTAGGAGGGTTTTTTTAAACATTTAGACATTCAGAGCAAAGAGGAGAGATGAGGGTCAGTCATGCAGGGTCTTCAGGCAGTGTTGAGGATTTTGGAGTGTACCCCAAGTGCATTGTGAAATCATGGGAGAGCTTCAACAGTGAAGTGGCAGAGTGAAATTTGTATTTTCAAAGTTGACCGATTGCCGTGAGAGGAATGGATGGTAGAAGCAAAGAGTAGAACCCAAGAGGCTTGGTAAGAGGCAAGACCAAAGGGGCTTGGACTAGGGTGGTGGCATGGAAGATGGAGAGAACTGGATGAATCATGATATATTGTGAAGAACCAACTTGTGGCAAGAAGGAGTGAAATCAAGAATACACCTATCTGTTTGCTGGGTCAGATTATCTCAACCTTTTGCATCTCAGTGAGCAAAAGAGAAAGCAGAATTATGGTGGTAATGAATCAAAAATTGGGAGTGTTTCAAGAAGAAAGGAGGTTGAACTGTCTTGCAAGCTTCTGAGTGACCGTTGGTATTAGCAACAGACAATCATCCTCAACATTGGAAAGGTCTGTTTCAGTGGGATGCTGGTGACAAAATGATGACTGGAGGTATCGCTCCTCCCTAAGGATATAGATGACATTTTATTCAGAGAAATTTCTTGTTGTGGGGGTGCCTGGGTGGCGCAGTTGGTTAAGTTGCCGACGCTTGATTTCCTCTCAGATCATGATCTCAGGGTCGTGAGACTGAGCCCCGCATCAGGCTCCATGCTTAGCAGAGTCTGCTTAGGACTCTCTCTTCCTCTTCCTCTGCCCCTCCCCCCACCTCATGCTCTCTCTCAAATAAATAAATAAACCTTGAAAAATATTTCTTCTTGTGGTAAAAAAATACATAATATACTATCTTAATTATCTCAGGTGTACAGTACAGTAGTCTTAGATCTCTAGAACTTTTTCATCTTGCAGAACTGAAACTTTACATCCATTGAAAATCATCTCTTCCTTTTACCCCTCCCTCACCCCTGGCAACAACCATTCTATATTCTAAGAGTCTGACTATTTTCAATACTTCATATAATTGTAGAATCATGAAATATTTATGATTTGTGATTGGCTTATTTCACTTAGCATAATGTCCTCAAGTTTCATCCCTGTTGTCGCATATGACAGGGTTTCCCTCTTGGTAAAGGCTGAATAATATTCCATTTTATGTATAGACCACATTTCTTCTTCCTTTATCATTCATCTGTTGATAGACAATTAGGTTGCTTCCATCTCTTAGCTAATCTGAATAATGCTCCATTGAATATGAGGGTGCAAATATTTCTTCAAGGTCCTGTTTTCAATTCTTTTGGGTAGATACTCAGAAATGCAATTGCTGGATCATATGGTAATTGTATTTTATTTTATTTATTTACTTATTTTATTTTATTATGTATTTTAAAGTTTTTGAGGACCATCATACTGTTTTCCACAGTGGCTACACCATTTTATATTCCTACCAACAGTGCACAAGTGTTCTAATTTCACCACATCATTACTGATTCAATCTCTTTTCTAGTAATTGGTCTGTTCATTTTTGGTAGGTTGGATATTTCTAGAAATTTATTCATTTATTCTAAGTTGTCAAATTTGTTGGTGTATTTGTTGGTGCATGTTGTACATAGTGGTCTCTTATGATCCACTGTATTTCTGTGTTATCAATTGTAACATCTCCTCTTTCATAATTTATGATTTTATTTATTTGAGTATTCTCTCTTTTTTTCTTGCTGAGGCTAGCTAAAGGTTTGTCAATTATGTTTATCTTTTCCGAGAACCAGCTTTTAGTTTTATTGATCTTTTCTATTATCTTTTTTAGTCTCTGTTTCATTTATTTCTGCTCTAATCTTTGTTATTTCCTTCCTTATACTAATTTTAGCTTCATTTGTTCTTTTTTTCTAGTTCCTTGGGGTGTAAAGTTATGTTGTTTATTCGAGACTTTTCTTGTTTCTTGAGGTAGGCATTTATTGCTATGAACTTTGCTCTTAGAACTGCTTTGGTTGCTTTCCATTAATTTGGTATGTTACATTTTCATTTTCATTTGTCTTAACTTTTTTAAATTTCTCTTTTGATTTCTTTCTCAGCCCATTGTTCATTAGCATGTTAAACTCCCACATATTTGTGAATTTTTCCAGTTTTCTTCATGTAATTAATTTCTAATTTCATGCCACTGTGTTTGGAAAAATGCTTGATATGATTCCAGGCCTTTTAAATTTATTGAAACTTGTTTTGTGGCCGAACATATGATCTGTCTTGGGAAAATGTTCCATGTGCACTTGAGAAGAATGTGTATTCTGTAGCTTTTGACTGGAATGTTCTGTAAATATCTGTTAAGTCCATCTGGTCTAACATGTCATTTAAGGCCAAAGTTTCCTTACTGATTTTCTGTCAGGATGATCTATCCATTAATGTAAGTGGAGTATTAAAGTCCCCTACTATTATTGTATTACTGTTTCTTTCTCCATTTAGGTCTGTTAATATTGGCTTAATATATTTAGGTGCTCCTGTGTTGGGTGCATAAATATTTACAAATGTATATCCTCTTGTTGGAGTGACCCCTTTATCATTATGTAATACCCTTCCTTGTCTCTTATTACAACCCTTGTTTTGAAGTCCATTTTGTCTTATGTAACTATAGATACTCAAGTTTTCTTTCAGTTTCCATTTGCATGGAATATATTTTTCCATCCTTTCACTTTCAGTGTATGTGTGTCTTTACACCCAAAGTAAGACACTTGTGGGCAGTATAAATGGGACTTTTTCTTTTTTTTTAATCTATTCAGCCACTCTATATTTTTTGATTGGAGAATTTTAGTCCATTTATATTTAAAGTAATTATTGATGGGTAGGTACTTATTTCCATTTTGTGAATGGTTTTCTTGTTGTTTTTGTAGTTCTTCTCTGTTCCTTCTTCTCTTGCTCTCTTCCTTTGTGGTTTGATGACTTTCTTTAGTAGTATGCTTATATTCCTTTCTCTTTATCATTTGTGTATTTACTATAGGTTTTAGTTTTGTTGTTACCATGAAGTTTACATATAACAACTTACATCTTTAACAGTCTGTTTTAAGTTTGTAACAATTTAAATTTGATCCCATTCTAAAGTTCAACATTTTTACTCCCCCCAAATTTTATGTTTTTGATGTCACAGTTTACCCCTTTTTATCTTATGTAGCCCTTAACTAATTATTTTAGTTACAGTTATATTTACTACTTTTGTCATTTAATCTTCATGTTAATCCACTATCTTTACTATATATTTATCTTTCCAGTGAGATTTATCCTTTTTTGTGTGTTCTTTTTACTAATTAGCACCCTTTGTCTTCAGTTTATAAAAGTCTTTTAACATTTCTTGTAAGGCCTGTTTAGTGGTGATGAACTTTTTAAGCTTTTGCTTGTCTGGAAAATTCTATTTCTCTCCTGCAATTCTGAATGATAATTTTCCCAGTTAGAGTGTTCTGGTTGGAAGTTTTTTTCTTTCAGCATTTGGAATGTATGTCACTCCTATTTGGTCTGCAAAGTTTCTGCTGAAAAATCTGATGATTGTCTCTTGAGGGTTTTTATATATATATATATATATATATATATATATATATATATATATATATAACAAGTTGTTTTTCTCTTGCTGCTTTTAAGATTCTCTCCTTGTCTTTAACTTTTGACCTTTTAATTATAATGTGTCTTGGTGTAGGTCTCTTTGCTCGTTTCTTTTTCAAGAGCTCATAATCTCTTTCTCCCTCTGGTATCTGTCTTTAGTTCCACAGGTCCTCTAGTGTTAAACCAAGGAGCTCTTTTTTCCTCAACATTACCCGGACATCCGAAGTATTCCAGATCTCCATCAGTGCTCAGAGTCAGACAAGGTGGGAACCAGTCCCTCTGGCAACCCCCCCAAAACCTAGAATGTTGGACATACATTCCGCTTTTCTCCCTGCCCACCCTCCAATCCCCCACCATGGAGAAGCCGTGAAGTATGCGTTTATTTCTAATCGTGCTAAGCTGTACCAACTTGGGGAAAGTTTTACATGGAAGAGACAAAATGCTTTTTCTAACCCATTTTAATGTGGTTATTCTTGGCTTTGAACACACCTAGGGTACTGCCACTTCTTTACTGGCTTCTGGAGTCCATGAAGGCTTTTGGAATATATATTGTTGTTATGTCAGTGCCTCTGTGGGAGAACAAAGTCAGGGGCTTCCTATTTTGTTATCTTGTTGTACAGATAAGATTTTAAATGCTGTGACAGAGAATAGAGGGGAAGACAGCTAGAAGTTGTGAAGACCAGAGAAGAAAATTGTTAATGTAGAAAGTACTAGAACATATTGCATGCTGATGAAAATAAACAAGTTAAGATTGAGAGACTGATAATGCTGTACACTAGAACAATGGTTTTCAAACTTTTGTGTCCGTTAGGAACATACTGCAAACTTGTGAAAACATACATCGTTGTGCTCCAGCCTAGAATTCTGATTCAGTAGTTCTGGGATGGGGCCCTAGAATTTGCATCTCTAACAGGTTCCCAGTTAATGATAATGTAGCTGGTCTAATGACCACACTCTGGGGGCTACTACTCTAGAGAAGGGAGGGGAATGGTGTCATTGAGAAGAGAGGAGCTTGGGTGAAGAAAATATGGATCTTTCTCTCTTGGCTTTTTTGTCTCAGGGTCATTGAGGGTCAATATTGGTCAATGTTGGTCAACAGTGTTGGTCAGTCAACCAACTTAAGTGGTATGTTTTATTGCATGATTACAGAAACTGTAGGACGAATAGAGTACTCATTTTAAACATTTTCTTCCATTGTCTACATAACCATATCTGTTCTTCTCAGATCTCTTCCCATGCAAATACAGAACAGGAGGTCATTTATATATTTCACACAGCTCAGTTCACCCACAGACATATGAAATTCCTCTTCTTTTGCCCAGAATTCTCACCTCTCTCACAACTTTTTCAGATGCCTGTAAAGTCCTAATCTTCTCCTCAGGTAGCAATTTAGAGCAGGTGTAGTGATTTCTCTGACAGGATCAGTAAGACTTGAGAGGAACTCCAGGGACATGGACCTCACCAGCTTGTCATTGAGATTCCAGCATTGGCCATGTTTTAATTTTGTAGCAATTCACACATCAGGGAAACCAGGCCCCTGGTAAGCTCAGTGAAGTGCTAAAAGTTTCAAAAACATGGCTACTGCCCAGGGGTTTTGACAGAATCTGAATATTGCCTTCTCAACCCACCATAGGACGATTACATTAGCCACACAGACACAAAATAAACACAGTAAACCTATGATGTGCAAAGAAAAATGTCAAAATTTTCACACTTTAAAAGTTATCTCATCAGGGAAAAGGTTTTTTTTAGAAGAAAAATCAGCAACTTTTGGTTAAAAAAAAATAACCTCTCTCTATGCAAGCTGCATCTGTTCAGGCGTCTGTCTTCTCCTGTCAGATCTGCTTGACTTGAAATTCCGAATGTGTTAAAGTCCAATTCAAGTTCTTTCAGAGTCTGAGAGTATGGAATGTACTGAGCACCCAACCACAGTGAGTTGGAGTGGAAATGAAAGGAAATCCATTTTGAAGACATTTTTCCCTCCCTCTCCCCCACCATTTGATGTGAAGAAAGGAGCTCAACTTCCAGTGTGGTGATAATGGAATTTCTTTTCCAGTCAGATTCTTTATCATATAATCCAACCATGTCTTAATCCTTCCTACTTTCTTTATACCCTCTGATGTAGGCCCCATGCAGGGGAAGCCTGCACTGGAAAGAGAAAAGAAAAACAAATGTTTTACATCAAAATAAAAACAAACAAAAGGATGTGGAGTGGAGGTGGGTGGGAAGTAAAAACTATAAAGCCTTTTTTTATAGTACATCTCATTACTTCAACTATATTCTAGAAAATCTACCTCAAAAATTTCTTTGAAAAGAAATGGTATAAATAATCACTATTGTGCAAAGTATGAAATAGAATTATAATATCTGTTTGACTTTAGGTTATAAGATATCTGTATTCAAATTATAAAACATATTTACATTATAAACTAATTATAATATTAATATTATTATATTTTATAGCAATCATAAGTCAATTATATACCATTTATAAAATATATTTAAGTATATGCAATAATATTAAATAAAATAAAAGAAATACTTAAAATCAGCCTGACAATGTTAAAGTTGAGTTCTAAGAAATGATCCTGAATTTATTATTTGAGATGTTTTTAAAAAAGATTTGTTTATTTGAGTGGGGGCAGAGGGAGAGAATCTTCAAGCAGACTCCCTGCTGAGCATGGAGCCCTATGCAAGGCTGGATTCCATTACCCATGAGATAGTAACCTGAGTGGAAACCACAAGTCAGTCACTTAACCAACTGAGCAACCCAGGCCCCCTAAGACATTTTTTTAAATCTCTTTCTTTTTCCCAGTTTATACTCTTGGCATAATGAGATAGACTGTGGAGAAAAAGAAATGCTTTTGAAGGATAACTTGGAAGACCAGTTTCAATCCTTTCCCTAAATATTATCATTAGCTAACATTTCTAAGGTTAAAATTACCAGGGAAATGGAGTGGATCAATTTAGAACAAGTGAACTTGAAATTTCTTTGAAAATTTTGAAACTCAATATAAATTCAGGTATTCATCATTGAGCATCTCCTACATATAGAACTCTGTGCAAGGCTTTGAGATTTAAAGAACTGTGATCTCCAGGCCTACCCTTTTAGGGAGCTTGCAGTCTAGTTGACCAGAACAAAGGATGACAACTGAATCCATGGGTGATTAATGATAAGGCCAGTCAGTGGAATGTGAGGTCCTTATCAACCAGAGTAGCCAAAAAATAGCTTTGAAGGGGGTATAGAATTTGAAGGTGTCAAAGTATGGCTTAAATGGGTTGAGAGAAAGAATTAGGGGTGGCAATTCATGTGGGTAAGAAGAAAGGCAGAAACTCATACTAATTTGGAAGATGTTAGAAGTTAGAAAAGGAATCTATTGGCTAAAATCAAAATTGATTTTGCTAGAGACCAGAATCTAACTCTCATTAGAACTAAAAGGAAATCGCTGTGCTCTCTTCTAGAATTTTTATGGCTCCAGTTCTCATATTTAGGTCCTTAATCCATTTTGAGTTTATTTTTGTGTTTGGTGTAAGAAAGTCGTCCAGTTTCATTCTTTTGCATGCGGCTGTCCAGTTTCCCCAGCACCATTTGTTGAAAACTCAAAGGGTATGAGAATACTAATTCAAAAGGATATATGCATCCCTATGTTTATTGCAGCATTATTTACAATAGTCAAACTATGGAAGCAGCCCAAGTCTCTGTGGATAGATGAATGGATAAATACACACACACACACACACACACAAATATATATATATATTCACATCTTCCATTATATATATATATATATATATATATATATATATATATATATATATATATAGTGGAATATTACTAAGCCATGAAAAAGAATGAAATCTTGCCATTTGCAACAACATGGATGGATCTAGAGAGTATAATGCTAAGTGAAATAAGTAAGTCAGAGAAAGAGAAATACCATATAATTTCACTCATATGTGGAATTTAAGAAAGAAAATAAATGAGCAAAGGTGAAAAAAAGAGACAAACCAAGAGACTCTTAACTACAGAGAACAAACAGATGGCTACCAAAGGGAAGGTGAGTGGGGGAGGGAATGGGTGAAATATGTGAAGGGGATTAAGAGTATAGTTATGTATAGAATTGTTGAATCACTATATTTTACACCTGAAACTAATATAACACTGCATGTTAATGACACTGGAATTAAAAAAAAAAAAAAAAACCTATAAGGAAATGGAGGTACAAAAGGCTAAGTGACCCGTACAATACCTAATTTGTGTCAGAACTGAAGTAGCCAAACTTCTATTATCAACTTTACATTTCAAGAGTTTCCCTACTTTTTTAATTCTAATTTCTGCTTGTAATGGCATTTTTGACTGCTTTACAACAGGAATGGCAGATAGATTTAATCTCAGCTATTCATTCTATTTGATTGTTAATAGTGAGTGGCTGCTTAGATCACTTGTTAAGAATGATTCAGAGGCATTTGAGGCTCAGCTAGGTTGCTATGAAATCTGAGCTTGATTATCAATGTCTGCCATGGACAAGGAAGGGAGGAAGCTGTGACACTCGTGCCTCGCATTTTCTGTCTTGGCTGTGGGATCCTGCATAAGACGCTGATGGCACAGTGAGAACTGTGGCTGCTGAAGTTTGTTCTGAGATACAAGAGAAAACAGGTCAGTATTTTAGTGCCAGAATAAGAGAGAGCATTGGGGAACAAGTTCTGGGCAGAACTTGTTGTTGTCTTACCCAAGTCCCGAGGGAAAAAAAGAGGATGGGATTACTAATAAAGAGGGAAAGAAGTAGAATGACTTCTTGAGGCTCCGACCATGTTTATTCATGTTCATTTCCTGTTTATTCATCACAGTATAGGTAGCATATGTTCTGGAGCTTGATTTCTCATCTTCAAATCCTGCTCCCCTTTCCTTCATTTAAACACACTTTCTGATTATCAAGGTAATACATATATACTGGGGAAAACAGGCAAGATGTGGGAAACTGCTGAAAAGAGATTTTTAAATATGCTTCATTTTATAATATATACATTTTTACCTGAAGAGGTGAGCTCACATTTGGGTGAGCTGTTGACTGGGAATCACTCATGGTAATGAGGGAAAATATTTTCAAACAGAATATATGAGGCATGAACCCAGAGGGTGAGGTTGAAAATGCCAGATCTCTGTTGATTCCTGTGAAATTGCCTTTTCTCAGATCTAAAAGCCAAGAGAATTGCCATAATTTTATTCATCTAAGACTACTTTTTGATGGTGACCCAGTAACACTCCTTTGCACGGTACAGCTAATTTAAAATTTAAGCTGATTATAAAGCCAGACAGTCTTCCCCCCTTTAACTCCAGAGTATTTTGCAGAGATCCTGGAGGATTTCTCTGATGCTAACTTGGGTATCCCATCCCACCCATGTACTCAACTTGGCTGAACCTGGAGTTTAATTTACTCGTCAGGTAAAATGTGAAGCCTGTTAAATTATTGAGAATTCATATTCAAAAGCCTTGCCTGTTACCATTTTAACAGGTCCACATGTGTTTTGCAGGCCCGTGTTTTATATGAGGAAACAGCTAATTCTTCTGCTTATCATATATCATCGAATCTAAGACATCGATTGTAAGATTCACCATTTTTTTATAGGCCATTAAGAAAATACTGCCAAATAATTTTAAGAGACCATCAATTTTAAGATGCATCCCAATTTCAGAGATGTTAAAATATGAAAAACGAGCATCTTAGAACTAATAAAATGTGTATTGTATTTTATACTTTGTGAAGAAATTCTTTGGGTACATTTGATCCTTTGAAGCTCGTATAGATTTTTCTTCAGCTTTACACCCTGTGGACAGCCTTCAGTTATGAATTACCTTGTTTAGAATGGACCCCTGGCTATGAGGGCACATAATGAACCTTTATCATTATCAGTTCATAAGTGAGAAACCCTGGGAATGATCTCCTGGCACAAGAACTAAACACACCCAGCAGCTAAGAATAGAATTATGTTCTTCACTCCCTTTTGTGAAT
This sequence comes from Eumetopias jubatus, assembly GCF_037043125.1. Lineage (NCBI taxonomy): Eukaryota > Metazoa > Chordata > Mammalia > Carnivora > Otariidae > Eumetopias > Eumetopias jubatus. The sequence continues at coordinate 103,408,515 of NW_028274815.1, forward strand.
CTCAGTCATTGGGTGTCACATGGAGATAAACAAGTTGCATGACCCACCCCTCCAGCCCCCAACACGCATGTAAAATGGACAGAAAATAAGCCTTGTTGAATGTATCTAGAGGGATAAACTATTGGGAGTAATTTCTCTCTTGTCTATGCTGCCAGGGAAAAGAAGATATGAACTGAACTCCCCCTCCCTACTTTACATGACTGTGATGGTTTGTTTTATGCGTGTACCTGATTGGGGCTAAGGGATGCCCAGGTAGCAGGTAAACAAAATTTCTGGGTGTGTTTGTGAGGGTGTTTTCAGAAGAGCCAATCCTTCATGATAAGTCTCTTTCTATAGATCTCTATAAACTCTATTGGTTCTGTTTCTCTGGAGAACCTTGACTAAAACATCACTCCAGAGTAGAGAAGATATTACAACACTTGGAGTATATCATCTTTGGGTATCGGGAGACAAGATGAAGAAAACCTCCCCTTGGGCCTTGGTTGGGAAGATTAGGCTTATCCTGGAATTATGTTGATATTTCTGGGAGTAAGAAGGTTACACATTGAGAGGCTGTGGTGTGTTGCAATAAATATGTACAACTGTTTACATCTGTGTCCATGTCCTTTGGAATATGACTCTACATCTTGTTTCCACCTCTTGAATCTGGCCTGGTTCTATGACTTGCTTTGACTAATAGAATGTGAAGGAAGTGACAGTGAACTTATTCTGAGCCTAGACCTCAAGAGACATTACACACTGCTACTTGTTCTATTGGTGTCCCTATTGGGGTCATGTGATAAACTTGGGATAGCCTGTTAAAGGATGAGAGAACACATTCCATGTGGAGGAAATATGAATCATTTCACTTGTCCCATCTGACACCCCAGATGAGATAGGGTACACCTAGGATTAGCAAGCCTCCTATCTGACCTGCAGCTGACCTCAGATACATGAGGGAACACAGTAAGACCAGAAGATCTCCCCAGCTGAGTTCAGCTTGCTAACCCGTAGACTCCTACACTAATAATTGGTTATTGTTTTAAGATACTTGAATTGTCCTTATGACTCATTATGTTGCAGTAGCAGGATTGAAAAGAGGGGAACCTGATGAAGAGAAGATAGGGAGTGTCCCTCCATCTGGGAGTATTGGCGAAGCCTTGGGAGTTACTACTGGGGATAGTTGGGGTGGGCCTGGGAGCTCCTGACACACTACTGCCTATTGGGTTCTGATGGGATGGAAGGAGCACAGCTGGAGGTTGTTCCCCAAAAACCCATCTTTAGGAGAAGCAAAGAGGGACCCTTGCAGCTGATTAGATGAGCAAGATGATCGGTGCAAATACCTGGCACCTGCGGTCTTCTTCATAGATCTACTCTTGGGCTACTGAAATGTTCTGCCCAGACATACTGGGAAGCAGAAGTGCCTGGGAGGCTGTGTCCCTGGGGATCACCAGTAGCCAATGACTGGTGAGTATGAAAGCCCAGCTCCCTTGTTTGAAGGAGGGATTAACTCAGAGGGGTCATTTGCAGTGGGAGCTCTCCCAGAGACCTGAAATCACCCCCTTAAATGGTCTTGTCCCCTTCTCTGTCCTGTTTTCCCATTTCTTACCAGTTTTTCCAAGGCCAGGTCCTTAATAAACAACTTACCTTGTCTTGGGATCTGCTTCCAGAGAACTCAACCTAAGATAGATGATTTGGGGGAGAACAAGAGAAATTGGTGTATGAATTACTTTATGCATGTGGCCCTATATACTGGGCATCTGTTTATTCCACTTAGCTACAAATAATAGAATTGTACTTATTATTCAAAGCACTTATTACCTGGGAAGATGAGTAGATGGGTAGAGCAACTCTTGGTGCAGTTGGAAAATAGTTTCTGTTCACTTTCTAAGCTCATTCAATATATATTTAAAACATAGCATCTATCTTTCACTTTTTTTTCAATTCCCAATCCATACTATTTTTAAGCTGTTCTTTGCTTTAGACTTTATTTAATTTTTATGTCAAGAACTGTGGGAAATTCTGTAGGAAGGTACCAAATTTATGATATAAAGATTGCCAATATTAATGATAATATTAAAACTAAAAACATTATTAAACTCATATAGCCTTAGGTCACAATATTCAGAGCAGCAACAATGAACATGAAAATTAGACCGAAAAGGAGGAAATTACATTATTTTTCGGGAGCAGAGAGGAGCTGGGGCCGACTTCTGCTAGAACAGTCCCAATTAACTCTACCCATTTAAATAGACCCAGCAAATTCTTAAGAACATTACCCTATAAATAAGATGTTTAAATTAGAGCTCATGAAAAGTGAGAAGATAATGGATTCGAGAAACAGATTTAATCACAGCCTCTATGCCTCCTCCACATCTCCCTCAGTATTTCGTATGTCAAAGATATGAAGAGGAAAAAACAGAGTTAAGGTCAAGATTTTATTTCAGATTAAAAAAAAACTAGCTCCTGTAAATGTTGATTCAAACCAAGATAAGGCTCGGTGTTTATATGGTGCCACTGTCAAAAATTGCCATTATCTTATTGTTCTTATGTTAGACACAATGCTTGGTTTATAGCCTTATTTGGTGCTGGTTTGTTTTTGAGCTGATATAAATTTCATATCTCTATGCTTCCCTCCCTACTGAAGAGATGAGGATAAACTTTGTTTTATTCTTGGAAACCTAAGGAATTAATTAAGCAAATACTTCTAGTATTATTCTTCGAGGTGGTAGATAAGGAATTCAGGTAACTGTGGCTCTCCATTGAGTGAAGTCTGCCAAATTAGTGTAAGCATCACTGCCTGTTATAGTACTTTTTGTTTAGTTAGAAAACAAATGTATTCCTCAGCTCTTGCCCTCTAGTCAGGACTGTGTGAAATTCTGAAGGAGTAGAGAAGTATTTAAAGCCTTATCCCTCTCCTAAGTGAGCTTACAATTTAGTGAATAACAATGAAAAGATACCACATTGTGGATTTTGGGATAATGTGAATAAACAAAAACCATAAAGGGATGGAATACTAAGGTTTATCTTCTGTGCACGCTGTGATTGGTAGTAGTGGCCTGGAGTGTTGTGTTAAGTAGGATTCAGAGGTGGTATCTGGTATGTCAGCTTGAGTTACCCTTTTGACTTGCAATGTGTGCTGTGGACAGGAGGAAGTGGTGGCTAGTGTGCAAATCTGGGCTGGAAATGGCACTTCATCTGGGCCTTGAAGGATGTGTTGGCTTTAGATGAGAAAAGAAGAGCATTCCAAGTGAAAGACAGTAGCAAGGATGAAAAATGAACTTATCTGTGTGTGGCTCAGTAAAAGGACCAATTTGAGCAGAGCAGAGAGTGAGACAGTGAGTGAGTGAGAGGACTGTTTTTAAAGAGAAATTAGATGATAGAGGGTCTTGAAAACCAGAAGAAAGAGTTTAGATGTGATATGGTGGGAACTAAAGAGTCCTTGAAAGTTTTACAAATGGCAAGAGAGGCAACCAAAATGTGGCTTAGGGAAGGTGTATCTGGTGATAGTGTGAAGAAGACAAAAATGGAATGGATTTGGAAGCTGAAAGGACCAGCTTGAAAAAATAACCAGCCAAAGGAGTCAAAAGATGTGTCTGAGAGATTTTGAGGGTGACATGAAAAGGTTTGGTGGCTTCCTTTCTATAGAAATGGAAGAACCAGCTCTTAATAGGTATCAAAGCAGCATAGGAGAACCTACATCTAATGGGAAATTCAGGTATCAAAACAATCCTCCAAATCATGGATTTTTTTTTCCCTTTTGACAATACTCCCGATTCAAGGTTTCATATTCAGAGAGAGAAAAGAAACCAATGAATTTACCTTTGGATGTGTGATAGTACAGCAGCTCTCAGATCATGTTCTCTGACCAGTGGCACCAGTACCACTTGGCAGTTTGTGAGAAATGCAGATTCTCTGGCCCCTTCCCAAACCTGTGAATCAGACTCTGGGGGTGGAGCCTTGCTAATCTCTTTTAACAACCTCCTCCAGGTGAGTCTGATGCATGCTTGGGTTTGGGAACCACTGCTGTAGCAAAGTGCTTCTAAAATTCTAGTGTGCATCAGAATCACCTGGAGGGCTTGTTAAGGGCAGGCTCATGGGCCGCATGGTAGAGGTTCTGACTCAGCTGCTCTGGTGTGCACTGTCGATACACATGCCTCTCAAGCCCCCAGGTGCTACTGGGGCTGCTGGTCTGGGCTCCACACTTGGAGGGGTAAGGCTGGCAAGGCCACTGAAGCCTCTTAATGGTGACCTTGATTTGCTGAATGACTTTCTTTTTCTGCAAAACAGTGAACTTTTTCTCTCTCTTGTTTAAGATGTTCATACATTAAATCTTAGCCATTTGGTGGTGATGGTCGGGGGTGGTAAGAAGGAAAAAAAGCCTCTACTCTATAACTCATGTTAGGTAGATGTAGACTCATGATCCTTTAGAAATGAGTGTTTGTAATTCAAGAAAAGGACTTCTATAAAAGCAGGGGAAGCAACAACTGAGATGAGAAGGGAACATTTATGTTCTCGTAAGATCTCAGTTTTCTTTATTAGCTGTGTGTTGGAGGAGGAAGCCAGGACCGAGGAGGGTGGGAGATCTCTGTTGAGCATTAATGGGTGGAGAATGTGAAGCTCTCCGGGTGCCTTCTTCCTGCAAATACGTAAGGAGGAATATGGGTATTGATGTGTACTGGGTCCAATGAAGGTGATTCTGCTTTTAACTCAATTATTTCTTAAACAGTCATGTGAGCCCTGTGGGAACGTGTGAATTTAATGGGTTAGGAATCAGTCTTAGAAAAAATTTGTGACTTGCCCAAATTCAGGAAGCTAGTAGGAGAACACTGTGAGGACTCCAGCTACTTCTGCAGGACCCAGAACATTTGTTCCTTCTAATAGGACACTCTAAACTGCAAATGAGGGTCCGTCCAAGCCAGCCTAAACTCTTCTAAATCTACTGTGCTCCTAAGAATATTACTCTTTGCCTTGTACTCAAAATAGTAACCCAGGGATCAGAGTGAATTCCTTCTTGTTGGAGAGCCTTCTGATTCTAGGTCCTACAGGGGACAGAAGCACAATGGAAATACCAAGGTTGCAATAGTAAAGGTGAAAACTTAAAGCTCATTCCAGCCTCAGTGTCCTCAGCTGTAAAATAGGAATGATAACATCTCACAGGGTATGTCTGGGACATGAGAAAAATGCATTAAAGAATGGGTATTTTTTATTATTGAGGTATAATTGACATAACACATATTATCTTCAGGTGTACAAATGATTCAGTATTTGTATACATCCTGAAATGATCACCACAAGAAGTCTAGTTAACATCCATACATGATTACAAGGTTTTTTTCTTATGATGAGAAATTTTAAGATTTTTTAGCAACTTTCAGATATGCAATATAGTATTACTAATTATAGTCACCATGATGCACATTATGTCCCCGTGACTTATTTATTTATAACTGGAAGTTTGTGCCTTTTGACCACTTTCACCCATTTTCCCATCCCTACCCCCCACCTCTGGCAACCACCAATCTGTTCTCTGTGTCTATGAGCTTCGTTACTTTGTGTTTTGTTTTAGATTCCACATATAAATGAGATCATACTCTATTTGTCTTTCTCTGCCTGACTTACTTCACTTAGGGTAATGACCTCAAGGTTCATCCATGTTGTCACAAAGGGCACAATTTAACAGTGGGTATTATTGTTCTTATGTTTATTGGTTATGGTAATGAATAGGTTGTTTAGTTGAAAGATCTAGGCAGACTGTAACTTGATATAAAAACATAAGAAATATTATATAGAATTAAGGAAAAATTTGGTGAATGTAGGAGACAGAGTGATGCCCCCCCCCACCCCACACACACCCAGGATAGGTCTACCTCCTAATCCCTGGAATGTATGAGTGTTTCCTTGTTTGAAACAAGGATCTTCACAGATGTGATTAAATCACGGACCTTGAGATCATCCTGTATTATCTGGATGAACCCCAAATCCGGTGAAACGTGTCCTTAAAAAGACACACAGAGGAGAACACAGACACAGTGGAGAAGGTCACATGAAGTCAGAGGCTGAAATTAGAGTGATATGGCCACAAGCCAAGGAAGCCAAGGATTCCCAGGAGCCACACAAAGCTGGAAGAGACAAGGAAGGATTCTCCTCTAGAGCCTTCAGAGGAACTATGGCTTTATCAACACTTTGATTTTGAACTTCAGATCTCCAGAAGTACAAAAGAATAAATTTCTGTTATCTTAAGCCACCTAGTTTGTGATCATTTGTTACATCAGCCACAGGAAACAAATACAGTGAGTGAAAGGAATTGAGAGCATTTTGTTTCCTTCCTATAGAATTAGGAGCTGGCGCCCAGACAACTCTTTAAAGTAGGCAGATTTGTCTTTGGTATATTTCCATCTTCCTAGGTGTTGTGGTGGTAATGTGGATGAAATTTCTTTTCTACTCTCTCCAGACCTGCTTTTTTCTACCAGCACCTATATTCCAGACTTCTGTTAAATATTTTTCTTCTACATCAAGAATCACTTTGTTATTTCCCAGTCTTTTAAGTAGAAGAAAATGCCTGCACATGTCAGTAGTAATGCATGCCCACCTACAGCTCTGCCTTAGTTTGGTTCCCTAGAAGCAGAGGCTGAGATGGGGATTTTTGCCTAAGTGATTTATTATCTCAGGAGAAAGAAGAGGGAGAAGTAGAACAGGGCAGGAGAAAGTAAGCAAAAGATGTGAGTTTATGTGAATTTTAACTTTGGCCTGATTCCACCCAGCATAAATGACACAATTTTTTTTTTAATTAATAGACTTTATTTCTTAGAGTAGCTTTAGGTTCACAGCAAAATTGAGCAGAGAGTACAGAGAGTTCCCATATAATCCCTATCCTCAAACACATAGAACCTCCTGCACTATTGGCATCCTGGATCACAGTGGTACTTTTGTTAAAATTGATGAACCTACATTGACATATCATTATCACAAAAAGTCCATAGTTTAAATTACAGTTCACTCTCAGTGTTGTACATTCTATGGATTTTGACAAATATAGAATGACAGGTATCCACCACCGTATCACACAAAATAGCTTTGCTGCCCTAAAAATCATCTGTGATCTACCTATTCATCTCTCCCTCCCTCTGAACCCTTGGCAACCACTTATTTTTTTTTTTTACTATTTCTGCAGTTTTGCCTTTTACAGAATGCCACATGGTTGAAATAATACATTATGTAGTCTTTTAAGATTGGTTTCTTTTACTTAGTAATATGCATTTAGATTCTCTCCATATCTTTTAATGGCTTGATAGCTTATTTCATTTTAGTGCTGAATAATATTCCATTGCCTGGATATACAACAGTTTGTTTATCCATTCACCTACTGAAGTACATCTTGGTTGCTTCCAGGTTTGAGCAATTGTGAATAAAGATGCTATAAACATCCATGTGAAGGTTTTTGTGTAAACATAATTTTTCAAGCCATTTGGGTAAACATCAAGGAGTGTGATTGCATGATCACATGGTAAGAGTTTGTTTATTTTTGTAAGAAACTACTAATCTGTCTTCCAAAGTGGCTGTACCATTTTTGTACTGTCACCAGCAATGAATGAGGGTTCCTGTTGCTCTACATCCTCACCAGCATTTGGTATTGTCAGCCTTTGGGATTTTCACCATTCTAATAGATGTGTAATTGTATCTCATTATGGTTTTATTTATTTTTTTAATTAAAGATTTTATTTATTTGAGAGAGAGAGACATGGCATGAGCAGGAGGGGGAAAGGGAAAGGGAGAAAGAATCTCAAGTAGACTCCACACTTAGCGTGGAGGCTGACATGGGGCTCGATCCCAGGACCCTGAGATCATGACATGAGCTGAAACCAAGAGTTGGATGGTAACCGACTGTGCCACCCAGATGCCCCACATAATGGTTTTAATTTGTAATCCTCTAATGACATACAATGAACATCTTTTCATATACTTGTCATCTGTATATCTTCTTTGGTGAAGTGCCCATTCAGGCCTTTTGCCAATTTTTAAAAAATTTTTTATTGTTAAGTTAATCACCATACATTACATCATTACTTTTTGATGTAGTGTTCCATGATTCATTGTTTGCGTATAACACCCAGTGCTCCATGCAGTATGTGCCCTCTTTAATACCCATAACCAGATTAACCCATGCCCCCTACCCCCTCCCCTCTAGAACCCTCAGTTTGTTTTTCAGAGTCCATCCTCTCTCATGGTTCATCTCCCCCTCCGATTTCCCCCCCTTCATTCTTCCCCTCCTGCTATCTTTTTTTTTTCCTTAACATATATTGCATTATTTGTTTCAGAGGCACAGATCTCTGATTCAACAGTCTTGCAAAATTCACAGCACTCAACATAGCACATACCCTCCCTGATGTCTATCAGGCAGCCACCCCATCCCCTCACCCCACTCCAGCAACACTCAGTTTGTTTCCTGAGATTAAGAATTCCTCATATCAGGGAGGTCATATGATACATGTCCTTCTTTGATTGACATATTTCACTCAGCATAACACCCTCCAGTTCCATCCACATCGTTGCAAATGGCAAGCTCTTATTCCTTTTGATGGCTGCATAATATTCCATTATATATATATATACCACATCTTCTTTAGCCATTTATCTGTTGATGGACATCTTGGCTCTTTCCACAGTTTGGCTATTGTGGACATTGCTCCTATAAACATCGGGGTGCACGTACCCCTTCAGATCCCTACATTTGTATGTTTGGGGTGAAAACCCAGTAGTGCAATTGCTGGGTCATATGGTAGCTCTATTTTCAACTTTTTGAGGAACCTCAATACTGTTTTCCAGAGTGGCTGCACCAGTTTGCATTCCCACCAACAGTGTAGGAGGATTCCCCTTTCTCTGCATCCTTGCCAACATCTGTCGTTTCCTGACTTCTTAATTTTAGCCATTCTGACGGGTGTGAGGTGGTATCTCATTGAGGTTTTGATTTGGATTTCCCTGATGCCAAGCGATGTTGAGCACTTTTTCATGTGTCTGTTGGCCATTTGGATGTCTTCTTTGCAGAAATGTCTGTTCATGTCTTCTGCCCATTTTTGACTGGATCATTTGTTCTTTGGGTGTTGAGTTTGATAAGTTCTTTATAGGTTTTGGGTACTAGCCCTTTATCTGATATGTCATTTGCAAATATCTTCTCCCATTCTGTCAGTTGTCTTTTGGTTTTGTGGACTGTTTCTTTTGCTGTGCAAAAGCTTTTTATCTTGATGAAATCCCAATAGTTCATTTTTGCCCTTGCTTCCCTTGCCTTTGGCAATGTTTCTAGGAAGAAGTTGCTGTGGCTAAGGTCGAAGAGGTTGCCGCCTGTGTCCTCCGGAAAGGATGCTGTACTTTGTCAAATGCTTTTTCTGCATCTATTGAGAGGATTATATGATTCTTGTTCTTTCTTTTGTTAATGTATTGTATCACGTTGATTGATTTGCGGATGTTGAACCAACCTTGCAGCCCAGGGATAAATCCCACTTGGTCGTGGCGAATAATCCTTTTAATGTACTGTTAGGTCCTATTGGCTAGTATTTTGGTGAGAATTGTTGCATCCATGTTCATCAAGGATATTGGTCTGTAATTCTCCTTTTGGATGGGGTCTTTGTCTGTTTTGGGGATCAAGGTAATGGTGGCCTCATAAAACGAGTTTGGAAGTTTTCCTTTCATTTCTATTTTTTTGAACAGTTTCAGAAGAATAGGTATTAATTCTTCTTTAAATGTTTGGTAGAATTCCCCTGGAAGCCTTCTGGCCCTGAGCTTTTGTTTGTTGGGAGATTTTAGATGACTGCTTCAATTTCCTTAGTGGTTATAGGTCTGTTCATGTTTTCTATTTCTTCCTGGTTCAGTTTTGGTAGATGATGCATCTCTAGGAATGCATCCATTTCTTCCAGGTTATCTAATTTGCTGGCATAGAGTTGCTCATAATATGTTCTTATAATTGTTTGTATTTCTTTGGTGTTGGTTGTGATCTCTCCTCTTTCATTCATGATTTTGTTGATTTCGGTCCTTTCTCTTTTCTTTTTGATAAGTCTGGCCAGGGGTTTATCAATCTTGTTAATTCTTTCAAAGAACCAGCTCCTAGTTTCTTTGATCTGTTCTACTGTTCTTTTGGTTTCTATTTCCTTGATTTCTGCTCTGATCTTTATTATTTCTCTTCTCCTGCTGGGTTGAGGCTTTATTTGCTGTTTTTTTCTCCAGCTCCTTTAGGTGTAGGGTTTGGTTGTGTATTTGAGACCTTTCTTGTTTCTTGAGAAAGGCTTGTATTGCTATATACTTTCCTCTTAGGACTGCCTTTCCTGCATCCCAAAGATTTTGAACAGTTGTGTTTTCATTTTCATTGGTGTCCATGAATTTTTTAAATTCTTCTTTAATTTCCTGGTTGACCCATTCATTCTTTAGTAGGATGCTCTTTAGCCTCCATGTATTTAAGTTCTTTCTGACTTTCCTCTTGTGATTGAGTTCTAGTTTCAAAGCATTGTGGACGGAAAATATGCAGGGAATGATCGCAATCTTTTGGTACTGGTTGACAGATGATTTGTGACCTCAGATGTGATCTATTCTGGAGTATGTTCCATGGGCACTAGAGAAGAATGTGTATTCCATTGCTTTGGTATGGAATGTTCTGAAATTGTCTGTGAAGTCCATTTGGTCCAGTGTGTCATTTAAAGTCGTTATTTCCTTGTTGATCTTTTGCTTAGATGATCTGTCCATTTCAGTCAGGGGGGTGTTAAAGTCCCCCACTATTATTGTATTGTCGATGTGTTTCTTCGCTTTTGTTATTAATTGCCTTATATAATTGGCTGCTCCCATGTTCGGGGCATAGATATTTACAATTGTTAGATCTTCTTGTTAGATAGACCCTTTAAGTAGGATATAGTGTCCTTCCTCATCTCTTCTTACAGTCTTTGGTTTAAAATCTAATTTGTCTGATATAAGGATTGCCACCCCAGCTTTCTTTTGGTGTCCATTAGCATGGTAAATGGTTTTCCACCCCCTCAATTTCAATCTGGTGGTGTCTTTGGGTCTAAAATGAGTCTCTGGCAGACAGCATATCGATGGATCTTGTATTTTAATCCAGTCTGATAACCTGTGTCTTTTGATTGGGGCATTTAGCCCATTTACATTCAGGGTAACTATTGAAAGATAAGAATTTAGTGCCATTGTATTGCCTGTAAAGTGACTGTTACTGTATATTGTCTGTGTTCCTTTCTGGTCTATGTTGCTTTTAGGCTCTTTGCTTAGAGGACCCCTTTCAATATTGCTTGGAGGGCTGGTTTTGTGTTTGCAAATTCCTTTAATTTTTGTTTTTCCTGGAAGCTTTTTATCTCTCCTTCTATTTTCAGTGACAGCCTAGCTGGATATAGTATTCTTGGCTGCATATTTTTCTCGTTTAGTGCTCTGAATATATCATGCCAGTCCTTTCTGGCCTGCCAGGTCTCTGTGGATAGGTCTGTTGCCAATCTAATAATGTTTCTACTGTTATAGGTTACATATCTGTTCTCCCAAGCTGCTTTCAGGATTTTCTCTTTGTCTCTGAGACTCATAAGTTTTACTATTAGATTTTGGGGTGTTGACCTATTTTTATTGATTTTGAGGGGGGTTCTCTGCGCCTCCTGGATTTTGATGCCTGTTTCCTTCCCCACATTAGGGAAGTTCTCTGTTATAATATGCTCCAATATACCTTCTGCCCCTCTCTCTCTTTCTTCTTCTTCTGGGATCCCAATTATTCTAATGTTGTTATGTCTTATGGTATCGCTTATCTCTCAAATTCTGCCCTCGTGATCCAGTAGTTGTTTCTCTCTCTTTTTTCAGCTTCTTTATTTTCCATCATTTGGTCTTCTATATCACTGATTCTCTCTTCTGCCTCATCTATCCTAGCAGTTAACACCCCCATTTTTGATTGCACCTCATTAATAGCCTTTTTAATTTCAACTTGGTTAGATTTTAGTTCTTTTATTTCTCCAGAAAGGGTTTCTCTAATAACTTCCATGCTTTTTTCAAGCCCAGCTAGTGTCTTTAAAATCATGATTCTGAACTCTAGGTCCAAAATCGTACTAATGTCAGTATTGAGTGGTTCCCTGGCTGTTGGTACTACCTCTTGTTCTTTTTGCTGAGGTGATTTTTTCCGTCTTGTCATTTTGTCCAGAGGACAATAGATGAATTTGAGAACAATATGCTTACAGGGTAACAATGTCCCCAGAAAATATATTGTAAACAAATCAGAAAAGACCTGAAGCTGGGGAAAAAGAAAGGGAAAGAAAGAAAAAAGAGAAAGAAAAAAAAGATAAAAACAAACAGAACAAAACAGAAAAAAACAGAATATGATCAAATATGATCAGGCTAGTGCATAGATCAGTGCCACACACTAGATTTTCAGTGTATTTTGGTCTGTTAGAAGAAAGTGCCTCCCAAAATTTTAAAGACAGAAAAACATATATGTACAAAATAAGGGTTGTTACGATGAAGGGATGCAATATGATTGTAAAGATGAAAATTATAAAATTTTTATAAAAGGAATTGATAAGATAAGAAGTTGTTTGAAAAAAAGAAAGAAGAGGATTTAAAAAAAGAGAGAGAGAGAAAAAAAGGTAGAGAATGTGATCGAGCAGGAGACTAGAACAAAGCCATACGCTAGAGATTTAGGGTATATTTTGATATGTTAGAAGAAACTGTATCTCAAAATTTTAAATAGAGAACAACTATATATATATATATATATATATATATATATATATATATATATATATATGCCAGAAATAAGGGTAACTACTATGAAGGGATAGAATATGACTCTAAAAATGAAGAATAAAAATGTTTTTTAAAAAAGGGATTGATAAGATGTTGGTTGAAAAAGGGAAAAAGAAAACTTCAAAAAAATTAAAAAGACAGTTAAAATAAGAATTAACTTTGAAAGACTAAAGAATCATGGTAAAAAAAGCCATGAAGTCTATGTGCAGTATTCCCCTCGTACTGGAGTTCTGCCATTCTCATTGATCAGTAACCTTGGTCTTGGCTGGCTGCTCATGCTGATCTTCTGAGGGAGGGGGCCTGTTGCCGTGGTTCGGAAATGCCTTTGCCGGAGGCGGAATTGCCCTGCCCTTGCTCGGGTTTGCTCTCGGGAGTTTTGTTCCCTGCAAGCTTTTAGTACAGCTTTGGAGGACAAGAGTGAAAATGGCGGTCTCCCAATCTCCGCCCTGGAGGAGCTGAGAACGTGGGGCCCTGCTCCTCCGTAAGCCCCCAGAGAAAAGCAGTCAGTCACTCCTGTCTCCCCGGTCTCCGGCCGCACTCCGTGCTCATCCGGCCTGTGACCGAGCGTTTCTATCTCTGGCACCCGACCCCGTGTGGAGTCTCCAAACCCAGCAGATCCCTGCGGTGTATTCCCGCGCCGCTCCTCCCTGGGAAGGAAGGGGAGTCTCCCCGGCTCTGCCGCTTGTTGAGTCCCTGCTGGAGGAGCAGTGACCTGACTGGGCCGCAGATTACAGTTTATGGCAACCCCGAGCTGAGAGCCCGTGCCTCGGCTGCGTCTCTGCAGCCGGCTTCCCCGCTCCGATACCTGGGAGCTCTGCCGCACTCAGGCACCCCCAGTCTTTCTGTGACCCCGAGGGTCCTGAGACCACACTGTCCTGCGAGGGTTCCACCCCCCGCTTAGCCACTGGAGCGACATCCCTCAGCGGAACTGACTTCTAAACGTTCCGATTTTGTGCTCCGCGGCTCTATCACTTGCCAGAAGCGGCCGACGGAAGACCCCTCCCCCGCCGTCTAACCTCCCGAATAGTGCCTCGGATTCACTTCACACGTCCTACCTTCCAGAGAGTGGTCGCTTTTCTGTTCAGAGAGTTGTTGCTATTCTTTTCTTCGATCTTCTTTTGTGTTCGTAGGCGTTCAGAATGGTTTGATCTCTATGCAGCTGAATTCCTGAGACCAGACGAAATCCAGGTCTCCTACTCCTCTGCCATCTTGCTCCTCCCCCCGCCCATTATTTAATCAGGTTGTTTATTTTCTTATTGTTGAGTTTAATAATACTTTGTATATTTTTAGGGGTGCCTGGCTGGCTCAGTCAGTGGAGCATGCAATTCTTGATCTTGGGTTTGTGAATTCAAGTTCCATGTTGGGTGTAGAGATTGCTTAAGAATAAAATCTTTAAAAAACAAGGTACTTTGTATATTTTGGATAACAATCCTTTATTAGATGTGTCTTTCATAAATATTTTTGCTCAGCCTGTGGCTTTTCATCTCTGTCACTGGAAACACTAGAGTTTTTTGCACCCAGAGTTAAGATAGCAATGCTGTTATACCTATCCCTCCAGTAGGCCACGGTCACTTCCAACAGCAAAGGACAATTCTCTGGGGAAGTTCTTCTAAATGGGTATCTGTATCTGACATCAAAAAGGACTGATGGCATAAAGTGGTGGGTGCCATAATCTGGAAAAAAGCGTTTGAACTCCATGTGAATGGATGGTGAAGTTTAGAACTTCCCAAATACTCCATTTATTGAAATAAAACCATTAATACTTTAACTTAACACTGCTTAATGGTTGAATCTTCAGGTAATCCATAAAGATTTATTAGCCAAGTTCTTTCCATCATCCTTTCTGTTGTGTCCATCTATTTATTAATGTACAAATATTAATTGAGCACCTGTTATTTTCCAGGCACTGTTATTTTCCATGTCATATGTTTGAGCTTCAGTAATCAGCAAACCTAGAAGCATTACATGCTCTCAAATATCCTGTAGTCTAGAGAGGGCGGGAGATAATCTGTCAGATAATAATCCTACTGAGTGGTTAATTATATGCTGAAACAAGAGCTCCAAAGGAGAAATAATCAGTTTGAGGTTAAGCTCTAGAAGATGGAGTTAAGAGATGCTTTCTTTCAGGAATGGACACTTACATTGATATGAAGGATAAATAGGAGTTTTTAAGTGAGGAGATCATGTGATCACATTTGGATTTGGGATGTAAGAACATTGCTCTGTGATATAGAGACAGATGGGGAAGAGCAGAGAAGCAGAGGTAATGTGGCATAACATCTAGGTATCAGATGATGCTAGTTGGTCTGCAATGATGGCATTGACCATAAAAGAGAGATAATTATTCAAGATTTATAAAAGAGATAAAATCTACAGAGCTTGGTAATGAATTAGCTATTGAGATGAGAGGTAAGTAAGTGTTCAGAATAATTCCCAGGTTTCTGGCTTATTTGACAGGAAGAATGGTGATACTTTTCCTTGAGGTAGAAAACTCAGAGGGAAGACTAGCTTTAAGAGGCAGGCCTGGGTTATTAGCCTGGGCCATGGATTTAGCATGAGTCCCTGTTGACTTTGAGGAGACTCTGAGTGAGATAACTGAGCTAGACCTTGGAGATCTTTGAGAGAGGTTAAATTTTGTGACACATCTATGTATACATGTTATTTGAAACTGGGGGCATAGGGAGATAATAGCAAGGACTATGTTTTTAGAAATGCCCATGGTTAATGGTCTCCTAATGACAAGGATCCTGTGAATGAGACAGAAATGGAGGGATAAGAGAGTAAGGAGGAAACCCAGGGAAGCCTGATATTGTGGAATTCAAAGCAATCGATGTATCAAAAAGCACTGAATCCAGTGCCCATTATTGGCACCCTGTGTCCCAGTGGTACTTTTGTTAAAATCGATGAACCTACATTGACACATCATTATCACACAAAGTCCATAGTTTACATTACAGTTGTTGCTCTCAATGTTGTACATTCTATGGACTGTACAAATAAGATGGGTCCTGAAATATGTTCAGTGGGTGTAGAGACATGGAGGTTGATAAAGTGAGGGTGAGAGAAGACAGACTGAATTAGACTGAAGAGTAGGCAAATAAAAAGGAATAGAAAAAATTCTTTTGAAAAGCTTTAGTGTACTGGAGTTTTAGGTACCTTTTAAATTAATAGCAAATAATTCTGACCACCAGCCTAATAGAGGGTCTCAATTAAGTGTTATGAATGGCTTAAAGTATGAGGTAGTATCTTTGTGCTCAAAAAAAATGCAGTTTAGTTTTGAACATAAGACATGCACCCTTTATGAGAATATAGTAAGAATTCATGAAGAGATGAAAGAAAATATTTACTGAGCCTTTACATTTCAGACATATTTTATTTAGTACAAATAACCTTGTGGATTAGGTAATCAGCATATTTGTGTTATAAAGGGGGTACATATTTGATGTGAATAATTTTAGAAAACCGAGGTAAGGAAATGAAAAAAAAATACTACCTCCTACATAGATATAAACATATTTTGATGTATTTCCCTTTGATCATGTTCTCAGAGAATAAGTTGTTTTCACAGTGCCACTCAACTGTAAGTTGAGAAATCAGAATTTGAGCATTATTCTGTTTGATTTTAAAATTTCTATTTTCTCCTCCAACTCTACTGCCTGATAGAGGCATTCATAAATGTGAGAATGCCTGCTCTACAAATTGCATAAATTAGACATTCCTAAGAGAGAGGAGAATTTTGGATTCAGACTGTCAAATATATTTCACACAGCAACTGGAGTTTGAGCTATGTCTTAAAAGACAAATAGGATTTAGATTGGGGTCAGCAAACTACAGCCCTCAGGCCAAATCCGGCCCACCACCTATTTCTGCATGGTCCATGAACTAATAATGATTTTTACAATCTTAAGTGTAAATGTAAACAAGACTCTTAACCCTTCAGCAAGAATAGTTGTGCTTCCTGGTCCACAAAACCTAAAATATTTACAATCTGGCTTTGTACAGAAAAAACTTGCTGATCTCTGACTTAGAGAAATATGTGGGGAGTGGGGCCCCAGATGAGGACAATGACATTAGCCTAAGTCTAAAGGAAGAAAAGACAAGGAACATTCCAGGGAAAGGGAGTGAACTAACTGGGAAACCATGTGAGGGACCTGTCTACTCTGGTCAGGTTCTAGATTGCCTTCATTACCAGGCAAAAAATTGGGGTCAATACATTGCTACATAAATGTTTGCATAGTTATCTCCCTAGCTAGATTTTGAGGTTCATCTGGGCCACAATCATATTTTTCTTATCTGTGCACCCTCAAATAGTCTCACACACGTGGCTGGTCACAGACTACCAGCTCAACAAATGCTAACTGGTAAATAACCTCATGCATGTAGGCAGCTAGTTAGAACCAAGCTTTTAATCATTACCAGAGTAGAGTTTTGCTTCCCTTTCCATGAGAGGATCTATTGTTATCAGTAATCATACACTGGCAGTCATGGCTTTCCCTCGAATACAGCACTCTGAGGGACAATGAAGTGCATCCTTCACTTGCAGCAAATGGTGGGAGGATGGGGGAAAGCAGAATTCCCCAGCAGGCTCTTGTGCCTGATGCACACTTAACTGTGATATTGACAAGCCAAAGGTTGGGCAATTGGCATGGGCAAGTGTGATCTTCTAGCTGGATTATGTTATTGTAAACAAGATGGCCATGCCCACGTTGGAAAGAAGCATGTTCAGCTGCAATAAATTCTGTTTGGAGCCCAAAGTTGAGCCCGGAGACCGAGAGTGGCATAATCAAGGTCATGATTGATGAAATGTCGGCAACACTGAGACACAGCATGTGACGCATCCAGTCACTGAGGGTTTGTCATAATGTCACAGCACCCGCTGCAGACTGATAGCTGGGATGCAGGAATGAGCTGGAGTGAGGGATGAGCCTGACAAGGCCATTTCCACCCCCAGTGCCCTATGAGTGCTGGGAGGAAGGCAGCGGGCATCTGCCATTGGGAAAGACAAAATGGAGCCACACAGGGGAAAGCAGCATGAGGTGGGGGAAAGTGGCACATTCCCGATGCAAGGAGAGGAAGAACAGGTGCACCGAGGAAGGTTGTCGCTGCTCCTGGGTTCTGGCATCCTGCCTCTCTGTAGAGCTGCACGCACGCTGCCCTCTTGGCAGCCACACAACCACCACCGTGAAGCATTCTGTCCCCTCGCAGCTTTGCTTCCTGAAGGACTAGAGGGCCTCCGGGAGGTGAGATAAACCCACACGTGGCAGCATTGTTTTCCAGGAGAGGGGAATGCATTTTACCTTTACACAAAGTGGTTTTTAAGATCCTTGCCCCAACTTGCAATCCTGCCGTTAAGGATTGACTTGCCAGCTAAATCCAGCTTGCCTTCCTCTTGGCATTTGCAAGGCATGGATTGTTCTATGTTCTCTCTCCTCTGCCAAATTTGTCTCCTCTGAGGCTCTCTGGGAGGGTATTTGTAACTCACAGTTCAGTTCGAGGAAGGAAAAAAGAAAGGAAGACAATTCCCCAAAGCAATCATGTTTTTAAAAATATTATTATGTAAATCAAAGTGCTATGTCTCTGAATTCATTAGGCATATTGGAGGGTTAGTCAGCCTGGACGACTGCATGGAAATTGTCAGAGGTATTTTCCTTCTGAAGACTGTGGTTCTTGACCTTTACTTCTGCTCTGCTCCTCTGCCCAGTGCACTTCCTCGGCGAGGGAGTTGCTACCAAGGAAGGGGCTTATCAGAATCACAGAGGGAGAGCTTCCGCTGATAATATGTACCTTCTGGTATGTACCTTCTTGTAATGGCATGCCCCTTTCAACTCCTCCCAGGCCTCGGAGGAATCCGCAAGTCAGTACCAGATCAGCAATGAAGGAAATTGAAGCCACCAAAACAAAGTGTCTTTGTGAGGGTTTCACAGTCATTTCTCAGGTCTGGGACTCCAGGAAGTAAACATGAGGAAAGTCAAGATGCTGTTTGAAATTTGCAAGTATGCAAAGACTTCTGGCTTCATTCAGAGAGCAGTGAGGCCATATAGGTCTTCAGAGGTGTCTGTTTCCTGCCTGGACCCTCCCATGTACCAGAGGGGCTCAGCCAAGGAAACTGCAAGGGGCTATAAGCAACTGTGGGGGCCTGTGCTTTAGGAAAACAGGCTGTCAGCTGAGTCTTCCAAGGATGGACATTCATCGTCCAAACTGGTTTGTTTTCCTTCCAGTACTCTGATTTTATTAAGGTGTAATTTACATACAATACACAGATGTTTAAGTATATGTATCAAAGAAATTTGACAAGTATGTACACCCATAGTACCCTCTGCCCATCAAGATTCAGGACAAGGTGCAGATACACTCATCACTTCAACAAATTCCCTCATGCCCTTTTGCTTTAATGTCCCACCCATCATAGGACACCACTGATCTACTTTCCAACCGTCAGATGAGTTTGCACTTTTTTAGAGTGTCATATAAATGCAATGATACAATCTTTTTGGTCTGGCTTTGTTTGCTCAGAACAATGTTTTTGATGTTCATCCATGTAGTAGTATGTTATCAGTAGCATTAGTAGGATGTTCCTTTGTCGAGCAGCATCCCATTGTAGGACTATACCACGATTTGTTTCTGTATTCATTGGTTGATAGATATTTGTGGCTCTTAAGAATACAACTTCAATTAATATTCTTATACATTTGTTCGGATAGCTATATGCTATCATTTCTCTTGGGTAAATACGTAGATGTGAAATTTCTGAGTTGTACGGTAGGTAAATGAATTTAACATTATTGGAACTACCAAACAATTTTGCAAAGGGTTAGTACTATTTTTCACTCCTTAGAGAGGCATCTGAGAGTTCCAGTTTCTTCACATCCTTCCAATCCTTGATATTACTCTCTTGATTACTCTAGTTATTGTAGCAGGTGAGAAGTAGTATTTCATTGTGGCTAAGCTTTTTCAAAGCAGTGGTTTTCCTGGGGACCTAGTGCTGAATTCTAAAGAAGCCTTAGTTGGGTGGTGAGAGGCAGGAATTGAAATAGGAGAAAGGTTTCTATTTAGAGTCAGTCTGTGTATTTCCATTTTAAAAAGAAAACCTCCAAGCAGCAGTTTGAGTTCAAAATTCCTCCCCACAAGTCTAGTTTCCTTACCAGCTGTTTATAAATACTTACCTTCACATTTTTTAATGACAACAATGTATACAGCACAAATACCAAACACTTTAAAGTATAAATATTCATCACAGAGATTGCCAGTTGTTTTTATGTAGGACACAGAGAACTCTGCCTGGCTCCCTGTAGAAGTCTATGGAAAATGTTTCTGGATATGTAAGTGGTTAAGAAGAGATACCCTGGAGAATAAATGTTCATGGTTTGAGTTCTTTCTCTGCTAGGGGTGTGATTTAAGGTAAGTTATTTTGTCTCTCTAATGGACCATAATATTCTCCTTCATATACTGCTGGAATAATATATCTACCTCCCAGAGTTGCTTCGAGTATTAGATGACATGGTGCATCTAAAACATGGAGGCTATTTTCTGGCACATGGAAATGTATAATAAATACAAAACATTAAACAACAAATTTATTTCCCCTCTCTCATCCTCCTTTTCTCCATTCAACACAACTGCAAAGCTGGTTTGGTATCTTTAGGGCCACACAAAATTAATATGCTGGGTTTAAGGGTCAATAGGCAGTTGGTACATGACATCATTTCGGGCTTCTAAAGAAACTCTCTGAAGGAATAAATCTCTGGAGAATAGGATCTGGAGAGATTTGTGAAGCCCTTGACATTTTATGCAAAACAGTGTAAAGCTCTGAAATTGTATCGAAAAGTACGTAAAGATATTTTTTTCTAGTATCCATAGCTTGCAACAGAATCTCAAGAGGACTGGGATTCCAGAACCCTTTGGAGCCACTGGAAATGGCCATAGTGGGGTATGGAACAGGCTTTGGGAAAAAAGAAAGTTAGGATTGAGTTTCAGCTCTGCCACTTACCAGCTAATTGTCCCTGAACAAGTTACTCAATTGCTCTAAATTTCAGTTTCCACATCTTTAAGATGAAAATAACAGTAGTTTGTACCTTACAGGATTACTGAGATGAATAAAAGAATGATGTGATTGGCACCCAGGAACTGGCACCCAGTAAGTGCCAAATAAATGTTAGTTCCTTCTCCTTTACTGATGTAGTTTCTTAATGATAGAAGTCCCCCTGATGCCCCTTTTTTCCCCCCCATTCAGTGCTAAGTAGGTCTCCTTATTAAATTGCAAATGGCTTTGGGAATGGTAATATATCAAGCTTGAGCTTCTTTAGTCATTCTCACCTTAGTATGAATGCATCACCTTGTTTCTTTAAAACAGAATTCTTGTATCAGCTACCAACAGACCACAGAAGAAAAATAGATAAGAAGGTGAATTTACTACCCATTTTCCTTTAACTAACAATACTGTTAGATTAATGGATAAAGTCCAGGACCCTTCTTTTGCATTTCTGTGTCCCTGCATCTCTAAAATCTCTACCCATGACTATAGCAGCTCAAAGAATTTTTATTTTTAGATATCAGAATTCCCTAATCTTTTAACTCAGCAAATTGTGGTCCAAGGGCCAAATCCAGCCTCTGGCGATTTTTATTGGAACACAGACACATCCATTTGTTTATATATTGTCTATGTCTGCTTTTGCATCACAACGCTGAGTTGAGTAGTTGACAGAGACCAAATGGCTTGCAAAGCCTAAAATTCTTACCATGTGGTTCTTTACAGAAAATCTTGACTCCTGATTTAAATCCATGGCTAGTCTCTCCCTGACACTTTGGGGATATGAGAAAAAGCAGAAGGATTCAAATGGTTTGAGACATGGTAGTGAGACAAGGGGGAGGTTGTGATCTCCTACTTGAAGTGATCTGGGTCCAAGGTCAATTATTTCATCATGATTGACCAGCTGGATGCCCTTCTGCTTATTTAGGACTTTAAAATCTTACCAAATCACTGTCCTTTATAAAATCAAGAAGAGAAACTAGTTGGATCAAAAAGAACTCCTAAAACATGGATTTCAGAGAATTTATTTCTTCTCATATTTTTTAAATATTTATATTTTACATAAATCTCCTACGAATTTGAGAACTATAAATCAGGGACTGAACATAAGAAAAAGATAAACATGCCAGCATAGATGATGTGGAAGGAACAAAGTGGAATTTAAAGAGTGAAAAATCTTAGGGAATGAAATATAATAGTAATTTGAGCTGAACATCTATTATATGATTGTGATACAATGATAATTAAAATCAACTGCCAAAAAGAAAACAAGGTGTTTTTTTCTTAATGGAAATAAAGTATTGAGAGGGGAGGATAAATGAGTTTAAACTTTAGCAAACATTATGTCAAAGAAATGTTTAGGTCTCTTAATAAAAAGGATATTTCTTTTTTTTCCAACAGAGAGACTTTTTGATTCAAATCCTTTGGGGGCTCTGTTTTCAGAACCGTCCAGAGTGAAAGCAATCAACAAATTACTGCTGAATGAGGAAAAAGAAGGGAGTTAGGAAAAATAAGCACCGTGAGGAGGGAAGGAGGCAAAACAGAGCTGTGCACAAGTAAGTCTGCAATCACAACACAGCTGGCCTGAGGGATGGGACAGTAGATAGATGATGGGACTCAAAAGAGCCTCCTTCTACAACCACATAGAAGATGATACTTACTAAAATGATGGATAGATGTTGGAAAGTCCAGGGTTTCCAAAGTGACTTTTCCTTAAGACTTTCTCTGTAAGCTCTGAAATTATCTCTAGGCAGTGGCTGAGAAGTCGCTATTTCTATATTTCCTTACTCCAGGGTAGATGGATAGAGGATGCAGCTTGAAGTTGCTTCTCCCCATGAGATAGCAGATGCAGAGTTAATTTCGGTAAGGCGAAGCCAGGTTTGTCTTCCTGCTTTAGATGCTTTTGAGCAAAACCAACTGCATGTAGAGAGAAAGATGAAAATGCAAAGACCTTTGGGATCAGGTTTACTTTTGTCTTAGTTTCCCTTGGGTCTGGAGCTAGATGTGGGGATTCTTATCCAGGTGATTTACTAAGAGGGGAGGCCCTCAAGGGAGATGTGGGCAGGGGAAGCGAAGGCAGCAAGTTAAGGCAGGAGAAGAGATCAAATAAGGATAGGAGTCTAGGTTTTAAGTGTAATCTCATGGAAAGCTCTGGAGCGTGAATGGCACCACAGTGTCATTCCCACCTTGGGGCAAGGGAGAGCTGATTTGTACAGCCCCCTAATATGATCGGCTGAAATCATTGGCAGCAGGCCATTTCCAGGGGATGGGGGGAGTAACCAACTTACCTATTTACCTCTCTTTCTTCCTACCTACAGGTGATATGACTTAAGTTGTCCAAGGTCAATTAAAGTAGAGGACTGCCCTGAGCTATTAGTAGCCAGTACTCATAGCAGCTTAGGAATGGGTAAAACAGCCCAATAAAGGGGGTTTGGGTGGGGTACCAAGAACACCCACCATATATACTTAGTCAAATGGGTAGGTCATCCAGTATTGGGTACAATGTCACCCCGTATTGGGGTTGGTATGGCTGGGATGAGGTTGGGAAGCAGTTGACTCATGGCATGGGGTGGAGTCAAGGGAAATCCTCTTCCATCTAACCCAGGCCATCTCCCTTTCTCAACCCTCTATATACATGGAATACATGCATGACATTTATTTGAAGTTCACTTTTTTTTTCAAACAACATAATTGAATATGCATTGAAAAAGCAGCATTAAATACTTTGTCTCTATAGATGTAAATGTTATTTTCTCTTTTTCTAAAACACGGAACATTATGTGCCTTCATGTGATTCCTTTAGTTGAAAGAACAGTTAACCCCATTCCTATTTGTTTCTACTCCTTTTTATAAAAAATCTTTGTTCTATTTTATACTTAATTATAAAGTAGTATGATGGAAATTCTTTTCAAAATAAAAACTAATTGCAGCTACATTCATATATTTCATCAATGCTAAGATGCATGTTTTTCCACATTCTAATATTGCCCAAATCATGATTCATCTTGCTTTTGACAATCCCTGTGGGTTGGGTGAAAGTTAGTACCTAGCAGCGTTGCCTATACCTGAGAAAACTTGGTCATCACTTCATATACTTTATGTATCATGTTGGTACTGTGTTCTGTTTAAATTGTCTTCAATAACTTGACCTTGAAATATTTTGAAGGCAAAAATGCGTCATAGAGCTTTGGGGTATAAATTCAATATCAATGAGGCAAATATTTGATGTGAGTGGAATGGACAAAATTCCACATTTTCTTGCAGAGTCAAGCCAGCTGCTTTATGGGAATTAAAAAAGGAAGATATAAGTAAAGTAGCAAAATTTTGTTACTGAGGCACCAGTGAAAGTATTATCTACCTCATGCCAACCAGTGCAACTGAAGTCATGAGAAGTGGTCATGTCCCTTGGAATACGTGAAAACAAAACAAAAACATAAACCAAAGCCACAAGAAGCTGATGTGAAGGGTTCATGTCTCGCACAGGTGTATCATAAAGTCATATCATAGTTTGATTGGCAGAATGTTTTCTTATTTTTATGGGTACATGTGCTTTTTACAATTAATAGAGCCTAACCTTTCATGAAACATGGTGCTAGGCAATGGCATAATTATTCTTAGAAGAAATTATTTTGAAAAAGAACCTGTTGGGTGATAAAACCTAGATAAAGATACCATAAGGAACATACCTAAAGTAAATGAAGGCTGGTTTATTTAGGTTGCTGCCGCAAAGGAGAATAGAATTTAGAGAAAGCCTGAGAGCATTATAGTAAGGGGGATTGGGAGGGAGGGCTTCTGAGAGGATTTGGGCTTTGGATGAATCTCAGGAGAAATTAAGGAAGCAGGAGCTGTTTCTAGATTAGATGCTGTCAAGAAATTAGGGTAAATTTTGTCTAGAAGGCAGGAAGGCCAAAGTGACGCTAGGGTTGTTGTTGGTAAAGAAACAGTCTTTACCAAGACTGTTAGTCAAAAGAGATGTTTAGTCATTGTTGTGGCTATGGACTGGCCTTGTCTCTGTCCTGTTGCAGACATGATCATGATGTGGCTTATATGGGCATTACTTATATTCAGCTGGGAACATCATGTCCTAAGTGCCAGTGGGGTCACTGTAGCAAAATATGTGAAAAATTCACTGGATTTGGAGTGAAAAGCCTGGCTCAATGGCCTTGCATCTTTTGGGTGTGGGAATTGATTTAATTTGTATAATCTTTCTTTTAGGAAACTTACAGTTTCCTAAGTTATAAAATAGGCCTACATTTGTGGAGAGTGTTAGAAAGTAGTCCAGGTTCATTCTTTTACATGCAGTTTTCCCAGCACCATTTATTGAAGAGACTGTCCTTGTCCCGTTGTATATTCTTGCCTCCTTTGTCATAGATTAATTGACCATATAATTGTGGGTTTATTTCTGGGCTTTCTATTCTGTTCCACTGATCTGTTGTTCCAGTACCATACTGTTTTGGTTACTACAGCTTTGTAGTATATCTTGAGATCTGGAATTATAATACTTCCAGCTTTGTTTTTCTTTCTCAAGATTTTTTTCAGCTTTTCTGGGTCTTTTGTGATTCCATATAAACCTTAGTATTATCTGTTCTAGTTTTGTGAAAGATGCTGTTGGTATTTTTATAGCGATTGCACTGACTCTGAAGATTGCTTTGCATAATGTGGACATTTTAACAATATTAATGCTTACACTCCTTGTATGGGATATCTTTCCACTTGTTTCTGTCATTTTCAATTTCTTTTATCAGTGTTTTATAGTTTTCAGAGTACAGGTCTTTCCCCTCTTTGGTTAAGTTTATTCCTAGGGATTTTATTCTTTTCTTAATTTCTCTTTCTGCTACTTCATTATTAGTATATAGAAATGCTACCAATTTCTGGTATTAATTTTGTATCCTGCCGCCCTACTGAATGCATTTATTATTTCTAGTAGTTTTTTGGTGAAGAGGAATGGGAGATATAGGCTTCCTGTTATGGGATGAATAAGTTACAGGAATAAAAGGCCCAGCATAAGGCATATAGTCAATAGTATTGTAACAGCATTGAATGGTGACAGATGGTAGCTGCACTTGCAGTGGGCACCGCATGATGTTTGAACTTGCTAAATCACTATATGGTATACCTGAAACTAAAGTAACATTGTGTGTCAATGACACTCAAATAAAAAACAGTAATTAAAAAATAAAAATAAGGATAAATAAGTCCTGGGGATATAATGTACAGCATGGTAACTATAGTTAATACTACTATATCACATATTTAAAAGCGGCTCAGAGACTAGATCTTAAAAATTCTCATCACAAGAAAAAAAATTGTGACCATATGATGACAGATGCTCACTAGACTTATTGTGGTGATGATTTCGCAATGTATAGAAACACTGAATCATATTATACACCTAAAACTAATACAATGTTCTATGTCAATTATACCTCAATAAAAAAATCTATCAAAAACAAACAAATAAATAAAATAGTTCCACTAATAAGTACTTGAAATGGTTGGTGAGAAGGCAAAAGGAAGTACATACCTAAAAGGCAGTAGTAAGCACTATAAAAAAAAAGTTGATTCCTTTAGGTTGTTTTGGACAGAAGACCCAAGCTGCTGGAGGACCCTGGGCTTTGAGTGGAAGTGGAGAGGTTTGGGAGGATACACAGTTTGGGCTTCTAGGCGATCTTGCTGTAGTGGAGCAAATTCAGGAGTAGAATGGCCAGCCACAAGGCTTGAACACAGCTGGAGAGCCGAGAGCCTGCCTAATGCATCCGTGTTCGGGTTCTCCCAGAAGCGGACCCCGAGTCAAACATTCATTCCCGTGAAAGTGATTTGTCAAGGAAGGGCTCCCTGGAGAGGCCAGTAAGCATGAAAGCAGGAAAGGGAAAGGGAGGGAGCCGGCATGGGTATGATTCCAAGTGAAATCCCAGCTGCGGCTGGAGCCTGCAAGGGGCTCTGGGGCATAAGTGAGCCCTCAGACTTCATCCAGCCTCAAGGCCAAGGAGCTGGGCTTTTGTTCTTCTGCACCAGTCGGTCATTAGATGGGCTCCTTTGAGGGGCAGGGTCTGGGTAGCTGCAGTGTCCACAGTGGCAGGAGACAACTCTTAGCAGCAAGGTATGCAGAAGCTGGGGAATGGGTGCACAGTGCTCCGTGTGGATGGAGCACCAACGGTGTCCACCTGCGCTGAGGAAATGACTTTAAAGGGGCTTTCCTGGACATATTTCCTGCAAGTCTTCTCTAGCCCTCCAATACTGTTGTGACACCTTACTCATACCACATCCACCTAGAGAAGCAGCTCTTCTATAATCTATCACTTCCTGGGGCATACCACTAATAGAAAGGCTAGCATTTCAAATGAAGTATGTCAGAGAAAATTTTTAAAAGCTGTCTTTCTGTCTGGTGTGTCACTGGAGTGTGACATGACTATGGGAGTCCTGTTAGGAGTAATGGGGCAAGATGAGCCCTATCAGATTCATTCTGCAGAGCACAGCTCAAAGACTGAACTAATATTATTACTGACCATAAATGTTGTTAGGGAGATGTGGAGGGGATGTTAATGCCACTAAGCATTACAATCAAATCTCAGTAATGACCAGGGAAACAGGCTAATAAATTGTAGATTATGTGTGCCCTGCATATTCATTCCTTCAGAAAGCTCAACTTCCTAGCTGCAAGAGTTCAAAGCCTCCTGCTGCAAACACTGGGCTGAAAACCACACAGGGGGAAGAAAAATTAAAAGCTGGGAATTCTGTTAGAATTATCTGAGTCTTCTCGTTTTGAGTTAGCTTCCTTTCTTCCTTCCCACTAATGAACATGGCAAAAAAGGTAAAGGTGCGGATTTGCTACTAGGTAGGAAGCTCCTGAGTGCTAATGCAACACAGCCCTGTCTTAACAGGAGGGACTGGGAACCAGAACAGATTCGACCGTGGCTTGTAATGCATTGTGTAACATCAGGCCTCCTAGTCCTGTTTCTCTGGCTTTGCGGCTTTCTAAGCACATTTTGGAAAAATAAAAAGTCCTTGTCGTCAAGCAAGAGGATGCGATGTGTGTGCACTTGTTAAAAATAAATCTGCTCTCACCAAAAACCCATCCAGGAAAATCTAAGGAAAACCCTCCAGGAGAAATATTGTCATTGCACCAAAGATTTTCATGTTCTGAGAATTCCCTGGGAGCCATAGTTTCTTGAGAATTGGAGCATGATTTTTGAAGATTTTATGTTTCTTTTGTAAAGCCCATTTTGGTGGACCTGTCTCCTCACCTCAGGGTTTAAGAGATGGAAGATGACAATATACGCTGTAAGCGGTCTTACTGCTTCTTGACCTCGCTTTACCCAAGAAGCTGCTGCCCCCTGGAGTCAGACAAAAGCATGTACACATACTCCTGCTCTCCATCTCAAACCAGTCTACTCCTACATCAAGTAAATGGAAAATAACTCAGCAGGCTTTTCTTTAGCCCATGATAGAGCCTTCACATAGTAATGCCTTTGCACTTTATCTACCTGTTCCCATTCACCTTTTTATAGGTGAGAAAACTCAAATTCAGAAAGAGGACCTGAGTGCCATTAGCTACTGCAAGTAGCAGCGTTGCTAGAAGAGTTGTAACTTCCAGTGACAAGAGCCTAGAGTTTAAGCCAGAAACTATTGCTTCTAGCTTTGTCTCCTCCAGCCCTCAGGATATGGATTTTGAACAGAGCAGGCTTGGAGATCTCTTTTGTTCCACAGCAGCAGTTTCATATGGGGTCTAGCACAAGAGAAGAGAACCCCATATCTAGAGACCAAGGATGGTGAAAACCCTCCCAGAATTTGTGGCTTTTCTCCAACGTGAAAGCCAACTTTCTCAGGTTCGTGTTTGGTCCTCTCTGGCCCCAGGAGTACCCCAGCATTCTGAATTCATGTTGCAGGAGCTGAGTCACCTGGTCTGGGTCAGTGACTTTCAACCCTACGTTTTCCTCTAAGAGGTCTAGGAGGGTAGAGCTCTGTGGTTCATTAGGCAATTATTGGTGGGGACGAGGACCTTATACAACTATTCCAGGAGTCATGGGGTGTTTATGTTAAACAAGAAGGGAAGAAAAGGGAAAAAAAACCCTTAAGTTAATCTGATACAAGTCTCCACTCTTTCCTGCTTTTTCCCCTTCAAAATTATTAGTTTCACATGGTAGCATACTCTTAAACATTAGGATGAGTAATTCATATCTTAGCATTTTAGAATTTGTGAGAATCTCTTCTACCACTACTAAATATTGGATGAACATCTTCATAGAAATTAAATATTTCCTCTTTCATCTTACCTGACTGCCTGTCTTCCTTCCTGCCTTCCTTTCCCTTGAAGAGAAGACACAGTCCTTGGATGATGTTAAATCTTCTCTTTGATATTCTGTAAATTAAATACAATGATGTAAAGTTAACTATTATTACTACATCTTATGTTATATGGTAAGGGAATAAGAGAAAAGAAAACAAAAATATTTGCTATGCATACACCCAAACATATACATAACAGAATGAGGAAGTCATTATAACAATAAAGTCTTAATTTCTGCAATTGGCCACGTGGTTTTAGCCACATAGCTAATATTTATAACTGCCTTCTTCTGCTACCCATTCTTTTATTTTTTTTTTTTTAAAGATTGTATTTATTTGTCAGAGAGAGAGCACAAGCAGGGGGAGCGGCAGGCAGAGGGAGAAGCAGGCTCCCCACTGAGCAAGGAGCCCAATGCAGAACTCAATCCCAGGATCCTGGGATCATGACCTGAGCCAAAGGCAAACGCTTCACTGACTAAGTCACCCAGGCATCCCTCCACTACCCATTCTATATTCCCTTTGCCCTCAGCATGCACCTCAGCTAGTCATGGTTCTTTCCGTGGTGGGGTGAACCAAACATTTATTCCTGATGGGTCTGGGCCATTAGCAGTCCTGCCTTAATTGGATTGTTGTAATTTTCCATTGACTTTAATCACAGGGCATAGTAGCATTAAGAGACCCCAAAGGGATCTCCTGTTTTCTAGACATGCTCTTTTTTGCTTTCAATTACAGTCCATGATCAATTAGCCAACACCATAGGTTTCTGACAATCACATTACTCTGACTACTACTGCTTTGATTTTCACTATCCTCGTAGCCACACCCACCTTGTCTTTAGCAATAAGGTTGTGCCACTTGAATTCTACCACTCTGGGATCTAATTATCCCCACTGAATTTAGAGATCAGAGTTCAGTAGCAGGTAGCAGCTCCCAATGTATTTTCTGACCTACAGAGAAGAGCAACCACAGAGCTTTTCAGAGATGCTGGGATTCCCCTCACAAATTTATTTCTCCCAGAGCAGGTGAGAGCAGGTCTTAAATGATAAATCCATTTTAACATTTTAATCTCCTGAAGACTTTGGATACCTTCCTCTGCCGTATATGAAGACAGTATTCCACTTCATTTAGTGTAGATTACTTTTGGCCTATGTTTCAGCAAGCTGACCACCTGGTAGGCTTTTCTAACCCCTTGAGCTGCAACATTAAATGCAGAATCCTTGCTTAGTGGACCCATACCAATAAATCTGGTCCAATCCAATTTGATATTCCTTACACCATTATCCTGCACCCCTAATATCTATTCCCACATTTCTGTCTATATAAATTGGAAAAACCATGCTGTTATTTTGGTGTGTAGTACACTTTATCACAGGTCATACTTTGCATCTCATCCACTGAGGCCTTTTGGGAATTCAGTGTAGTTATAGGTCCATTAGCAAAAAGGAGTGGTGGAGATAGTTCCTGAGGGGAATCAAAGTGTCTTTCAAGGCAACTACCTCAGGATAGGCCATTATGGCTTCTTCAGACAAAGCAGATTTAATCTCCTCAGACAGAGATAGAATGGCTTCTACTGGCAAAGAAGATTCAGCAGAATTTAGTGGTTTGCTATACCCAGCTTCCCTGGGATCTTCCCATATGTTCCCATTCCAATTTTCAGGACCCCTTTCCTTCTCAATTAATGACCTCACCTTAAAAGAGGATATCCATAAAGTTGAGAATTCAATTTGCATTGTAATTCAGCCACTCTCAGGATGAGAATCTGGGTGTGGGTTTTAGAAATTTCAGCCTACAGGAGATAAAGGTTCCTTTCAGGGCAGACATAGAAACTTTCAAGTCATTTATGCAGAGCTTGAGCACTGAGCTCCTCATTGCCTTTCCTTACTTTCTCCAAAGCAAGTAGGAGCAATCAGCCAATCCCATTATATTCTTTAGTTCAACTAAAATGTTACACAGCATCAAATACATAGTTATGTAGAACCCTACCTTTTATAGGTGTTTGGTAAAGAATATCCAAAGGTGATATTTTGTCTGTCTATATTACCACATACAATGGATTATCACTACCCCCTTTACCACTGGAAATATTCATTAGTTCCTTTGAATCTAATTGAACTAGAGAACTCATTTCAGAAATCTCAATATCAATTCTGAAAACTCATTCTTAAGATTCCATTCCTCTCAAAACACTTCTAGTATAAAAATCTGTATCAGTAAGTGTTCCTCAAGAGAAATAGAACTGGTAGGATACACACACACACAAGTTCATACATACACACACACACACACACACACACACACACACATACATACATACACACAGGAACACACATACTTATACATCAAGAGATTCATTGTAAGGAATTGGCTTTTGCAGTTATGAGGGCTGCCTAGGCAACTCTGAAATCTATGGAATGGGCCATCAGGAAGAGAAGGCCAGAAATTATTGGGCACAACCTAAAACTACAAACCATAGGCAGAATTTCTTTTCATCAGGAAAACATCATTTCTGCTTTTATTGTGAGAGAAACCTACTCAGATTTTTGAGGATAATCTGTACTTAAAGTCTACCAGTTGTAGATGTTAGTAACATCTCTAATATACATTCATGGCAATATTTTTAGTGTTTGAATGACTGGGGTGTATAGCCTAGCCAACTGACACATTAAAGCACATCCATGCTTTACTTCATTTTTTGTTATCCCTATTTCCAGTGTACTTACTTTTAAAAATGTATATTAAGATATAATTTTTTAAGTTAAGTTCATAGTTACTGTTACTGATGTATTCAGATCAGCCGTGGGTACCATATTGTGTGTGTGTCATTTCACAGGCATCAAAGTCCACATGGAATCTGGCTAACCTGGGCATTTGGCATGTCCTGGAAGTGTTTCAGAAAGTCAGCCAGAAGAGAATGGAAAGTGAGCAAATCTTGGATGTGAGCATAGGGACCAGTTCAGCAGGTATGTATTTTAAAATACCACGTATTGGAGGATTCCCTGTCTTACTACTCAGATGTCATCTCTTTATCCAACCTCACAAAAGATGAGAACTGGTCCTGTGTTCACAGTCCCCACGGGATAAGTCCACTTCTATCTCTTCCTCTTCCCATTATGACAGCTGCCTTCCTCCCTGCTTCTCACTTCTCAGAGCCTGAGGAATGCTGTATTCTCCTCCTTATTTTTCTCAAGTTTCTGTAGTTGACACACCAGAGGGAATAGAAAATACTGGAGGAAGTCAATAAGCCATATCAATTCAGTCTCAGCAGTTGTTTCTAGAATGGTCTATGTTTAATTCCATGCACATATGAGTGACTTAAGCCAGGCTTTGAAGCATATATCTCATTAAGGAAATATATACAAAACATCTCAAAATAGTAATTTTTGAGCTTTTACTTTTTGTTGTTTCCTTTTCATCATGACCTTTCCCCTTCTCATCCACATTGCCTTGAGGATAAGTAGATCATTAGAGAGAAAATACAAAGAGGAAACAGTCAATGTTCAGCTTTCTGACTTCCAAAACAGCGTTTTGAGAATCAAAAGGGATGACTTGAGAGAGACAGAGCAATGTTTAGGCCATAATCATAGAACTAGAAAGAGAATAGAGAATCTTCAGGTCAAGATGGCATCTTTGCTCCAATCATTTAGCAAAAGGGAAAAAAATATATACATAAAGAGACATGGCTGGACTCAATAAAAGACAAGCATTTCCATAGTCAAGGACCAGAACAGAAAGACAGAATAGTGAGCAAAGCAGAAGGTTAAGACCTCATTGCACTTTGAATGTGAAGTGGGCAGAAGTTAGAAGGGCTTTTGGTTACTTCCAAGTCAAGAGGACTAAAAGTGTTCTGTAGGAGATGACACCCCCACTTATGATGGGAAAGTGTAATTCTTCTGCCAATCCTTTCTTGGGGATAGAGTTACTAGTAAGCTGGAGCCTAAGAAAGGTGGAGACATGGACACATCTGCGTGCTCAGGAGCTGTGGTAACTGGGTCACTTCTCTGAGCCCGGATCTGCCCCATTCCCAACATGCCTGGTGGTGATGGAACCTAGCTTCAGATTAGGACCCTGGATGGCCAGGTGATGCAACTGTGAAACCAAAACAAACAGACAACAAAACAGTTTATTGCAAAGCAAATAAAAAAAAAGGGAAAATACATTTTACCAAACCAGCAGAAGGCAGAGAAAGAGAATAATGGCAAGAAAGAAAAAGCATTGTTATCTCCAACCAAAAATAAGGTAATACAAATATACCCTACTAGGCTCACAGCAAATGTAAATCGATTGAACTTTCCTACTAAAAGTCACAGTTTGTAAAATCGAATTTGAAATAGGCTATTAAATAAAACAAAACAAAACAAAATACACCTAAAACAACACCACATGGAAAGATTTGAAACAAAGCCATGAAAAACAAAAAAAAATATATTAAGTAAAACAAACAGCATGAGAATAAGTAATGTCTGGCAAAATAAAATTTAAGACAACATTACTGAGATACCATATAATTATGAAAAAAGAACAAGCCAATGGGAAGTTAACGGTGATCATGAATTTGTAGGCACTCAACCATATAACCTTCAAGCTATTAACTGTAAAACTTGCAGAATCACAAAGATAAATTAACAAACATAGAAACATTGGAGATGTTAATAAAACTATCAAAAATGGATAAATTAAGCAGAAAAAATAAGAATGCATATAATTTATATGCGTTTATATAACATTTTATAACATTATCTATTATATATAATTGTTTACTCACGGACTGGTAATGTGACTTCTCACATATGCCTATTTTCCTTGTTCTGTTTTTCTTCGTTCCACATTCTACACATATTTATGAATTAAAAAAACCAAACAGGTACTGAAATATTAAAAATTTTAATGGTAATTATAAACACTGAATTTATGATCATGATATGCTGGAATTGTTTTTTTTTTAAGATTTTATTTTATTTAATTAATTAATTTATTTATTTATTTGACAGAGAGGGAAAGTACAAGCAGGGGGAGCAGCAGAGGGAGAGGGAGAAGCAGGCTCCTGGCTGAGCAGGGAGCCCAACATGGGGCTAGATCCCAGGACCCTGGGATCATGACCTGAGCCTCGAACATGAGCTGAGCCAAAGGCAGATGCTTAACTGACTGAGCCACCCAGGTGCCCTGGAATTGTTCTGAAGAAACAAAAGGAAAAACCAAGCTAGAGGAACATTGTCTGGGTCAGGAGGTGTGGTATAAGCGTACTGACCCTAGGGAACCACAAGGAACACTTGGAATCAGCACTAGGTGAGAGCCATGCCTTGCTAATATTAAGCACTGAGAGCTAAACCAAGCCACCATTTTGTGCTAATGCTGTATGTTTCCAAGGTAGAAGAGCCATAATAGTTGCTCATCTCTCACTGTGGATATTGGAACTTCCATCAACAATTATCAGCAGAACACCTATGGATGTCCTAGTAGTGGAACACCACTTGTGCCTTGGGACTTAGCCTAACCTTATTTGAACTGCCTGGTGTGGACTATCAGTTGCCCAGTGTCAATATTCCATGACAGAAGCACAGACACACTACCCTGTCACCTCAGCAAATGATGGAACCCTTAATATCCAGAGGAACTGTAGTGGTATAAAAAGCAAAGTCCAGAAATGGGCACTTAGGTGGTGAAAACTGCCCCATTACAAAGGGAGCTGGAGAGAATTTACTACTTCAGGATGCTACTGTTTGCTGGAAATAGTTTTCCTTCTAAGGCTGAAGCTAAATGGAATACACATAATATGAAGAACATTTTTTTTTTCAGAGAAAAAAATAGCTTTCATTGTCAACTCTTTGAAAAGAACACCATACTTAGAGATATGTTATGAATTAAAACCTGTCTTTTTGGGACACACACCTAATTTCTACTTATTCAATAAAAATCTAAAAGGGAGGAATTTTCATTGGGGATCAGAGAAAAATATGCTTGTTTCATCTTTTTTCTATTTTCCCCCTGTGTTTTCACAAACCCCTTCATCCATCTCTCCGTCCACTCTGCAGAACCATTTGTAACTACTGAAAACTCATACTGAGACTTGAATGAGGCTTTCTCTTCATTCATTCATTCATTATGAAAGGGATCTCTTGGGAGCCCTTCTCAGATATTATGCCCAGCAGTCTACCTGTTATGGACCGAATGTTGTGTCCCCCCAAATGTCATATGTTGAAACTCTACCCCACAGTATGACGGTATGAAGAGGTGGGGCCTTGAGGGGTCGTTAGGATTAGACCAGGGCATGAAGGTAAAGCCTAATGAATAGGATTAGTGCCTTTGTAAGAGTCACTAGTAAGCTTGCTTCCACTGTCCTCTGTTCTCCATCATGTGAGGATACATACAAGAAGTCTACAATCTGCACCCTAGAAGAGGGTTCTCACTGGAACCTGACCCCACTTGCATCTTGATCTCAGATTTTCAGCCTTCAGAACTGTGAGAATTTATGTTGTTTATAAGCCACGCCATTTCTGGGTATTTTGTTGTAGCAGCCTGAGTTGACTAACACTCTACGCCTGTGGTTCTTTTGGCCCCGCTGTCTCCTCCCCACCAATTCATTAAAATGTGCAACTCTCTTCTATTCCTTCCCTTCCCACCATATTTATTGGGTATGCTCTGCCAGACACTGTGCCATTTACTGGGTATACAGTGGTCAACAAAATAGAAACTGTGCCTGCATTTATGAGTCTTATGACTTGATATGGAAGATTGATATTTAATGAACACAAATATATAAATACAATTCTGAAATATGCTATGAAGCAAAATGATTTTTTCTGCAAAAAAGACAGTAACTTGGCAACATGCTTTAGTTTCAAGGTCCAGGGAAAGAACTATATCATTGAGCTGATTCTAAAGGATGATTAAAAAGAAAAAAAAAAAGAAGAAGAAGGAGTTTCCAGGTAAGGAGAGGACTAGGACCTTTGCAGGCTGAGGAAATAGGTTCTCTCAGTTGGCAGAACACTTTTTCCCAGTAGAAAGAGAGGAGACTATCTTTCTTTGATTTATACACATGATAGAAAACTTGGTTTATTTTAATGTTTATTTTAAATTATGAGAATCTCCAATTTTCTACTCAAAACCTTTACATGTTTCTCAGAGCTGTCTGGCATCTAAATTTCATAAAACAAATCCAAGTTCAGCCTAATTTTCTTCTTTAAATATCCTTCCCCCCCACCTTTGTATTATTTCTATTGAGTGCTTGTATAGTCATAAGTTATTTCTTTATATTTAGGTTTTCACCAGTATGTGTTAGAATCATACCTTTAATTATTTCCTGGGTCAGATCTTTATTCATCTCAGAATATTTCTTCATGCTGTTTAATTAACTTGATTTGATATCAAAACTTTGTAGTGTGCTCTTTGTCTTTCTTTTTTAAAGAAAGGTTGATTATTTACATCTTTACTCTTCATTTGCTGCTATAAAAATTACATTATATTCTCTTCAATCATTTTTAGTTTGACTTTTTTCCCTCCAAATTCTGGCAGAAGTTCTCAAGAATTTTAATTTTAAGTTTAATGCAGAATAAATTTTCCTTTTTATGAAATAGCTATCTTTTTTTCCTCCAAAAATTGTTAGCCCTACATAAAGCAATTGATCTAGAAACTCCTTTTCATACTGTCCTTACCCTATCTCTATCATTGATTAGACAACGAATAGGCATCTGCCCCAAGCTATGCTCAATAGAGTTTCCTCTCTCTTGAGAATTTATAATGGGGATTTAGAGTGATATTTGGGCTCTAACAGCCTATAGGTAGTTTCAGGCTTGTAGTTCTAGACCCTTCTCAGACCCAGCAGGTCACAGAGTCCACAAAACCCCCCTGATTCTTACTAATAAATTCCCCTTTTTATGTTTATGTTTGTACAATTGTGTTTTTGTTACTTGCAGTCAAAATAGTTTGCCTAAATACAGGTATCAGGAGGAATTATTTCAATCTTCTAAATGGCTGCTCGCTCTAACCTACATGTGGAGGATTAGGAAATATTTTTAGGAAATATTTAAAGAATTTACAATTGATGAAAGACATTTTCTTCTGCTTCAACAGCAGAAATTTGAATGCAAGTTGCATATAATGAATACTTACACATTGCAGATTTGAAAAGGAAAGATAGAGGATTTAAAAGGCATTATGAGACTTTTCTTCAGCTCTGTTTAGCCTTTGATATTCATGAAGCTTGTTAAATCTCTGTCACACAGACATAGCAAAAAGGGAGGGGGTTTGTTGTTTCCTGTAGCAATGGTCATTTCTACTTGGTCTAGAAGACACTATTTTCTGTAATTAAAAGTTCAGGAATAAAATAAATGTTTTTCTAATGTGTGTGGAGACAGAATCCAAGGACTTTTAGATCAAAGCATACTGATACTACCATCAGTGTATATTATATATTACATTATTATATATTATATTGGTCCAATAAAGTGAGATAGAATGGTCAAGGTAAGATTGGCACTTTCTTAGTTCCATAATTTATAGCTGTGAAGTGTATTTACTGAAGTTCAAATGATCACTAAGCATAGAAAGGAATAGCAGAAAAGACAAATCATTGCTTGTGTGACCAAAAGACGAATCAGACATTTCTTCAGTGAACTGGGGACTTTGAGACTCACCATTAGTCTGATATGGAAGGTAGTTTTGGAAGAGAAGTAAAGCACAGCATTAAAAAGGCAAAATCATCCTATTTTGTGTGTTCACATGTTTGTTATAGACCAAGAGAAGAAGCAAAGGACTTTATGTTTACTTAACAATTTATTAGTATTAAATAATTATAAAACTACTCATTAAAATTTGTGTGACACAAATAGAGGAAAAACAATAGCCCCAAAGGCTTATGCTTGAAAGGAAGAAAGGCTAAAAATTAATGAGCTAAGATTTCAGCTTCAGAGAGATGAACAACAAAAATAAAACTAATCTAAAAAATAGAAGGAGGTAAGTAATAAAGTCTAGGAATTCTTAAAGAAACCAAATGTGCATCAGTACATCAGTAGTGCCAAACCTTTTTTTTTTTTAAGGTTTTATTTATTTATTTATTTGAGGCGGAGGGGGAGAAGCTGCGGGGAGGGGCAGAAGAAGAGGGTGAAGCAAACTCCCTGCTGAACAGGGAGCCCGATGTGGGACTTGATCCCAGGACACTGGGATCGTGACCTGAGCTGAAGGCAGATGCTTAACCAACTGAGCCACCCAGGTGCCTAGAAAAATATAATTTAAAAAGATGCCATATACAATAGCAATATATATATATATTTATATGGTACATAGGGTGAACATGCCTTTTTTTAAAAACATTTTTTATTTAAATTCAATTAATTAACATATATTATTGGTTTCAGAGGTACAGGTCTGTGATTCATCAGTCTTGTACAATACTCAGTGCTCATTACATCACATGCCCTCCTTGATGTCCATCACCCAGTTACCCCATCCCTCAACCCCTTTCGCCTCCAGCAACTCTCCGTTTGTTTCCTATGATTAAGAGTCTCTTACAGTTTCTCTCCCTCTCTGGTTTCATCTTGTTTTAACTTTTCCTCTCTTCCCCTATGATCCTCTATTTTGTTTCTTAAATTCCACATCTCAATGAGATCGTATGATAATTGATAATTGATAATATAATTGTCTTTCTCTGATTGACTTATTTCGCTTAGCACAATAACCTCTAGTTCCATCCACATCGTTGCAAATGGCAAGATTTCATTTTTGATGGCTGTGTAATATTCCAGTGTGTGTGTGTGTGTGTGTGTGTGTGTGTGTGTGTGTGTGTGTGTGTATCACATCTTCTTTATCTGTTCATCTGTCGATGAACATCTGAACTCTTTCCATAGTTTGGCTATTGTGGACATTGCTTCTATAAACATTGGGGGTGCAGGTGCACCTTCAGATCACTACGTTTGTATCTTTGGGATAAATACATACTAGTGCAATTGCTGGGTCATAGGGTAGCTCTATTTCCAACTTTCTGAGGAACCTCCATACTGTTTTCCAGAGTGGGTGCAGCAGCTTGCATTTCCCCCAACAGTGTAGGAGGGTTCCCCTTTCTCTGCATCCTTGCCAACATCGGTCTTTTCCTGACTTGTTAATTTTAGCCATGCTTACTGGTGTGAGTTGGTATCTCATTGAGGTTTTGATTTATATTTCTCTGATGCTGAGTGAAGTTGAGCACTTTTTCATGTGTCTGTTAGCCATTTGGATGTCTTCTTTGCAGAAATGTCTGTTCATGTCTTCTGCCCATTTTTTTTTTTTGAAAAGTATTTATCTGGATGTTTTATGTATTTTTTCTTTTTTTTCTTTTATTATATTAATTACCATACATTACATCATTAGTTTTTGATGTAGTGTCCATTTCTTGATTGGATTATTTGTTCTTTGGGTATTGAGTTTGATAAGTTCTTTATAGATTTTGGATACTAGCCCTTTATCTGATATGTCATTTCTCTCTCCCATTCTGTCAGTTGTCTTTTGGTTTTGTTGACTATTTCCTTTGCTGTGCAGTTTTTTATCTTGATGAAGTCCCAATAGTTCATTTTTGCCCTGGCTTCCCTTGCCTTTGGCGATGTTTCTAGGAAGAAGTTGCTGAAACTGAGGTTAAAGAGATTGCTGCCTGTGTTCTCCTCTAGGATTTTGATGGACTCCTGTCTCACATTTAGGTCTTTCATCCATTTTGAGTCTACTTTTGTGTATGGTATAAGGAAATGGTCCAGTTTCATTCTTCTGCATGTGGCTACCCAATTTTCCCAACACCATTTGTTGAAGAGACTGCCTTTAAAAAAAAAGACATAGGGTGAACATTTCACAAAAGGTATAGAAGATCCTATGTATATACTTGTAAAACTTTAGTAACAGTAAGGAAGGACTAAATATAAACATGCTCTTTCCATGAATAGAAAAACTCACTATCTTAGAGATGCCATTTGTTTTCAAATTGATTTATAGATTTAGTATAATAGAAATAATACCATTTTTAAATGAAATGTGATAAGCTCTTTATAAAATGAATATGGAAGGTGAAAGGGCCCCAAATAGTCATAAATACAATTTGCACTATAGGTAGGTTATAATATATATATATATGAATTATATATATATATTATAAGGACATTATGTAAGGAGATTATATATATATATAATAAGGAGATATATATATATATAATATATATAATATATATATTATAAGGAGAAAATATAAAGAGAAAATATAATATATATTATAAAGAGAAAATACATTCTCTCTCTCTCTCTCTCTCTATATATATATATATATAAAATATAGTCTGGTATTGTCATAGGAATAGATAAATATCTCCCATAAGCATAGAACAGAGACCCAAAAGAAGACTCAGGAATCTGGAGAGCTGATGTGGTTCAAACTGGTTCAGTAGATTAGCAGGGAAATGATTGAACATTACTGTGAATCAGTAATAAAAGGTCCCCTGAAAAGCATTGCACAGGTGAAGAAATACAAATGGCATAAAAACATGGAAACTTGCTTTTTGTCATTAATAATTCAGAGAACTGCAAATTAAAAACTACAGTTAAATATCATTTCACAGTCATTAGTCTGGCAAAAATTTAAATCCTGCCAATACCATGTTTGGCGAAGGATGTGAAGCAAAGAAAACTCTCTTGATTGCTAGTGGAAGTATGAATTGAAATTATGTCGGAAAATAACTTGACATTATCCAGTAATGTACATATCATGTAACTATTTAATTCTATTCTATTCCTAGGTATGTGCCTTAAACTCTTGCACACGTGGGCCAGGGAACATATACAAATTGTTCAGAGCAGCATTGCCTATAATAGAACAATTGTGTGAACAACCTGTGTTAGTTTTCCATTGCTGTATAACAAATTAACACAGATTACATGGGTTAAAATAACACCCATAAATTATTTCGTAGTTTCTGTAGGTCAGAAATCTGTGCTTGGTCTAGCTGAATTCTCTGCTCAAGGCATCATAAGGTTGGAGTCAAGGTGTTGGCCTGGTTGCATTTGTTCTCTTCCAGAGCTCAGTGTTCTCTTTCAAGCTTGTATGGTTGGTAGAATTCAGCTCCTTGCAGTTGTGGACCTGAGGTCCCCATTTTCTTATTGGCTGTTGGCTGGGGGCTTCTCTCAGCTTTTATGGTTGCCAGTGGTTCCTTGTTCCTTGGCCTTCTCATGGTTTGAATCTCTCTGATCTTCTTTAAGGGCTCACTTGAATAGATCAGGCCCACTTATGAATATCTCCCTAATTTAAAGTCAACTGATTAGGGATTTTAATGATATCCACAGAGTCGCTTCACAGCAGCAGATTAGTATTTGACTGAATAGATAGGAGAAAGTATGTGTCCACTGGCGTTGGGAATCTTGGGGGCCATCCTAGAATTCTGCCTGCTACACAGTCCAAATGTTCAATATCATTAGAGTAGATCATTGCATTTTTTATAATAGAGTCATATGACAGAATAACGTATAGCAGTGAAAACAAATGAAGTTAAATTATATACCTCTATTGATGAATGTCAAAAGTATGTTGTGATAAAAAATTAAATCAATATTACAGTGTGATTCCACTTGTATACATGGAAAAAATGTGAAAAATTACACAAAATTTAGCTTTATACTACACTTAGGTGGGGGAATTCTAAACATAATGATGAAAACTATTGGCGCAAATTTAGGAGAAGATATTTCTAGAGTGAAGGGAAGAAAGTGGTGTAATAAAGGATGGAAAAACAGGGGGATTTAAAATTATTAATGTTTTATTTCTTTTTAAAAAATTTATTTATTTATTTTAGAGAGAGCGAGAGAGTGCAAGCATGGGGAGAAGCAGAGGGAGAGGGAGAGAGAATCAGAAGCAAACTCCTTGCTGAGCATGGAGCCTGATGCGGGGCTCAATTCTACGACGGTGAGATCATGAACTGAGCCAAAACCAAGAGTCAGATGCTTAACCAACTGAGCCACCCAGATGCCCCATTAATTGTTTATTTCTTAAGCTGGGTGTTAAGTATTATAAATTTTCTTAAAACACTATATGTATGTATGGTAGGCTTCATATTAAAATATCTTAAAATTAAATATGTTGAAAGAAAAGATTCCATTTAAAAAGTAACAGAAGTATAAAACATAAGAAATGTGCCAGTTGAATATAGAAATCCATTGACTAGCATAAATCATGACTTAAATAAATAGAAATATGTCTTTTTAAAAATAAGATTCTATATTATAAGGATGTCAAAGATATAGTTTATAACACCAAATTTGTCATCATTTTCTATTAAATTTATAGTGTATGTGTCTTCCAGTTTAATACAAACAGGAAAAGGATCAATCTTAAATCCTTTCATTATTTCCATGAAATACATTCTTTCATTTCCTAATCTTTCCTTGAAAAACGAAACTACAGGGACTCCTGAGTGGCTCCGTTGTTAAGCGTCTGCCCTGGGCTCAGGTCATGATCCCAGGGTCCTGGGATGGAGCCCCACATTGGGCTCCCTGCTCAGCAGGAAGCCTGCTTCTCCCTCTCACACTCCCCCTGCTTGTGTTCCCTCTCTGTCAAATAAATAGATAAATCTTAAAAAAAAAAGAAAAAGAAAAATGAAACTGCATCAATATGATACAATTTTACTTTCCACCAGAAGCAAATGTGCAAAAAATAAGCAGTGCTCTTTGTTGTGCTGCCCTATGGGTCCATCCATGGCAGCATGTTCAGCTGTAACCAATGCATTTCAGGAGTGTGAAGAAGAACTGGACTCCATGTTTGCTACATGAATTTCCCAAATAACGTCTGTGAATATAGAGTCTTCACAACTTGATTTCCTAATTAAGAAATTAGGACATGTTTGGAAAGGATTTTAAATGACAGTGTTTGTCAAGCTGTTTGTTTAGTGAAATCTCTGGGTGTGCTGTTACACAAGAACTGTCTTAATTAAGGTTAATCGGTGCATAATTAGAACCTCTGCTGACTTAAAATATCCCACTCATGGTAAAGTGATGAGGACCCTTAATGCCTAGACTGAAGGACAAAGCAATCACAATTAACCAAATTTCAAGACACATGCTTTCTGTCTCCAACACATGGGCCATACCCCTGGTCTGACCTGTTCAGAGGAGTGCATCTCATCCAAGTGTTTGGGACCCTCTTGTGAGCTTTGGATAAGCAAGTGTGATTCCAGCCTCAGGGTAGTTATGAAGAAAACAAAAAACAAAACAAAGAAAAATGAATTCAGTGGTGGGCTGCTTCTTTTTTATTGTTATGTTAATCACCATACATTACATCATTAGTTTTGGATGTAGCGTTCCATGATTCATCGTTTGTGCATAACACCCAGTGCTCCATGCAGAACATGCCCTCTTTAATACCCATCACCAGGCTAACCCATCCCCTCACCCCCCTCTAGAACTCGCAGTTTGTTTTTCAGAGTCCATAGTCTCTCATGGTTCGTCTCCCCCTCCGATTCCCCCCCTTCATTCTTCCCTTCCTGCTATCTTCTTTTTTTTTTAAACATATAATGTATTATTTGTTTCAGAGGTACAGGTCTGTGATTCAACAGTCTCACACAATTCACAGCGCTCACCATAGCACATACCCTCCCCAGTGTCTATCACCCAGCCACCCCATCCCTCCCACCCCCCACCACCTCGCAACCCTCAGTTTGTTTCCTGAGATTAAGAATTCCTCATATCAGTGAGGTCCTATGATACATGTCTTTCTCTGATTGACTTATTTCACTCAGCATAATACCCTCCAGTTCTATCCAGTTGTTGCAAATGGCAAGATTTCATTCCTTTTGATGGCTGTGGGCTGCTTATTATTCTAAACTATGTTAAAATTTAGCTCAGGTAAAAATCAACTCCACTTTCCGTCCTTCTCTTGCATAAAGGGGGCATGGGGTATGTGGGGAAACAGGCACAGAGAACAGAAGCAGTATTTTTCTCAGTATTGGAGAATGGATTACGAAGCGTGTGGTAGCCTGCTCCTCATGTCTGTCAAGGTGCCCCATAGTGCATCACAGGGCAGCCCCAGACTTACCTTAGCTACCAGCCTGGGGTTCCTAATAGTGAGGGCATGAAACACTAATATGAACTCCAAGGGGGCAGTCATAACATTACTTTTCACCTGGTGTCTTTAAAAACAAGATGAAAGCATCTAGCAATGGCTAGCTTTGGGAAAGACTTATTTGGAAACTGGAGATTGACAGGAACTTCTGTAAGGAAGGAACTGTTTTATTGTTCGTTTCTGATTATTATTTTTTAAATTTCCAATACATGGTGGACCGGCATTTTTGTAGAATCCAATGAGTTGCTCAGATTTATAAAAAGTTTAAGTACAAATATATTAATACTAGATTCAACAGACATAAAATGATCCAGCTGAATTGTTATAAAGGTTGCATTTTTTTTCTTTTTTAAGACTTATTTCTTTATTTATTTTAAAGAGAGA
Organism: Eumetopias jubatus; assembly: GCF_037043125.1. Lineage (NCBI taxonomy): Eukaryota > Metazoa > Chordata > Mammalia > Carnivora > Otariidae > Eumetopias > Eumetopias jubatus. The sequence goes on from NW_028274815.1 coordinate 103,453,010, forward strand.
GAGAAAGAGAGAGCACATGAGAGGGGGTAGGGTCAGAGGGAAAAGCCGACTCCCTGCTGAGCAGGGAGCCCGGGACTCGATTCTGGGACTTCAGGATCATGACCTGAGCTGAAGGCAGTCACTTAACCAACTGAGCCACCCAGGTGCCCCAGGTTGCATTTCTTTCCAACGTGTGTTCTAACCTGTGTACCTAGTCATACAAAAGTTTGGACTGGGGCCCCAGGGTTGGCCGCCAGAAGCCCGCATTAATCTCCCAGTCCTTCAGGCACCTGTAAGGGTCTAGATTTCCCGCGGAGCATGCGCAGCCCACTCCTCTTTTGTGGGCTCAGGCAGTGCCTCCCCTGTACAGTTGCGGCCCCGCCTCTGGGGCTCCAGTAAGGGGTCAGGCGGAAGGTGCATTGGGGTTTGCGTGATAGGTGGTGTGAGTCCAGACCTGCGGGAGCGTCTGGGAGGAGGGGCCTCATGCACCTCCATGCACGCAGGTGTTTTTATCCAAGGACTCTCTGCGTCCAGGGACGGAACTCCCAAGATCCCGCGAGATCTGACTTGCTCTGGGAAGAGTGGTCAAGGCTGGGGCGTCTGGGGCTTGATTCCGCGCTTCTCAGCCTCCTCTGTGGGTCAGCCCTCCCTCTCCCAGCCGCTCCATCAAGACCCACACACACCCGAAGTCACAAAGTGCACCGTGTGGACTCCAGCTGCACTCTTTGAAAAAATACGTGCTCAGCTACGAACACCACCTTGAATACACCTGGACCAGGTAATGTGTCAAACTATATCCTTCTTGGAAGTTTTGAGCAAACTTCGTGTTAGTTCGCACTTTCTATAGTTGGTTGTTGCTTAATAATTGTTTTAAATTATTTCTTGCATTGTGAAGATTTAAAGTGCCTATAAATTCTTAAAGCTTTTTCTCAAATCAGATTCGCTTACCCTTCTGACATATTCTTCCAAGAATACTGTTTCATGGATATGATTTACTCCTCTGTAAAGAAAGAGTAATAGGTGTTAATATGCTCCTTGCTTGCTTTTGCGTTCAGTTTGGCTATGTTGGATTTTAAGCAGATTAACCTTTGATAAATTCAGGTTTTTGTTTTGTTTCGTTTTTTTCTGATAGTATGTTCATGTAAAGTAGCAAGCTTGGGATCAGTTTCTTCTAAGTAGTCAGGCCTTGCCTGTTAATCGCTTCCACCTGGAAATTGAGCTGGTCTCTGGAACACTCTGGGAGGGCTTTTCTTACGTGATGACAGTGGTTACTGAGTTTAGGAAAACTTTGCTACCCACTGCAGGGTGGGCTAATAGACGCTATCTTATTAGGCTGAGGAACTTCACGGGCTGCCTCTGGGTCTGGCACAATCTTTTGATTGTGCATCCCTATTTGTGAGTCTTTGGATTATAGACACATGCTCTGAAAGCCAAGGATTTCATTTATCATCTGAAAGAGGTGGGATATTACAAGCCTGTTTTCAAAAGAATTTTTTCATTATTCAGAACAGTAGTATATATAAATTTTTGGTTAGCCCACATCAAAGTTAATTCTATATACCATCATTCTATTAAAAATAATCAAGTCTTCAGGAAATTGAGAAGCAATGAAATACATAAACGTCTACTGCTCTGCTGAACATGACTAAATCTCCTTAATGGCTTTAAAGGCAGTTCAGGATTTTACCATTCCTCTGTGTAATCATTAAAAACAACACTTCATACAGTACTGGACAGCAAACATGGATGGATGGATGGATGGGCTGATTCTGTTCTCTATGACACACTCCAGCTATTTATTGGGCAAAATTCTGATAACTTTATCATTCAATCTTTAAAGCTCGAGTTGTAGAATTAGGGACATGAATAGTTATTCAAGCTTTTCCACTATAATTGATCCATGTGTAAGACTTTTTTTGGTCAAAGCACTTACCTGAAAGGAAAAAAAAATTTAAACCATTTTGTTAAATTTTTCCAAATGAAACTTTTACAAAAACCACCCTAGTTTGTTTTCTCGCCTTCTAATGAAAGGTAGTGTTCAACTTCCTGCCTGCTGATGCAATTACTAAGAGTTAATCAGAACAGGATAAGACTGGTTCACTTACCAGGTGGTTTAAATATGCAAATTAGGAACTTATAATTTATGTAACCTAAGGATTGCCAGAAAACAACTTGGGTTCTTGGTCATTTAAAAATACATTTTCCTAACTGACATTACAATAAATAGAAAATGTCTACGTGGAGTGTCTCTTTAAAGTGTGGATTAAGGAAACTATTAGGTTGAGCCATATGAAGTCACCAATATCATGGGTCAAGAATTGTCAGATATTGGCAGTTTCATGTGGTGCAACATAACAGATTATGTGGCATGTGTTTTTAGAATATTTTTAAAGTTTGAATCTAAAGTGATTCTCCAAAGAGCAGCTTGGATACTTTAGGGAGAGGTCCTGAGATTTGCCAGAGAGAGAGAGAGAACGCGTGCATGCTATATTTTCTTAAAAGCAATTTGAAATTAAAATAGATTATAAAAGAAGAAAGGACATATTTAGCTTTCCTGTTGGTATTGAGAAGGAAACATAGGGATAATAAATGAAGTGGCTTAATGAACTCTAGGTGTGGCATTTGAAAGCAATGGGATTCCTTTTCCTGGTATTCAAAATGATAGAGATACGTGAAAGTGGGTGATCATTTGGGGATTTTTCCCTTTATTGTTGATTTCAAGGTGTAGATCAATACAAAGATTTATATAAAGATATTTTTGTAGATACACAAAGCTTTATAAATATTGATTTTTTTTAATGCACTGAAGTGGGTAATCATGCTGAGCTTTTTTGTTCATTGTTGATTTCAAGATACACAAAAGCTGGTTTTGTGGGCAATTAATATTGCTCAAGGACAATCTCAGTTTGAAAAGAGACCTACCTTTCTGTAGCCACATAAATGGGGTTCCAAGAAAACTTTAAACTCCAAGTGATTTTGTTTAATCTCTCTCCATTGAGATTGGATACTTTGAAGGTAACTTCTACTCAACATCTTGCTGCCATCAGCAGTAATTTGGCTTTTTAAACCTCTGTATATTATATTGGAAAGATATGTTAGGCTATATTTGTGAGCGCAAAGCAGCCATGTAAATTTTTGGAAGTGGTAAAGCAAACGTTTCTGATATCCCATATCTAGCACTGTTCAAGGTGTGGTAGTATTTTCAAATGTATACATTTGTATACTTTTTGAATGACACGAAGTCTTTTAGTTCCAAGCTAAAAAAGCAAACCCTTGAGAAGTATACATTTATTGCTCTGTGGTCATAAAGTACTACTTCTAAATGTCTAATTCTTTTGTCAGATTTTATTAAATACATTTTCAATTCAGTATCTTTTAACATTTTTCATCTTTCATTAAGCAAAACTATTCTATGCCACCAACATGCCAGATACCATGTAAAATGTGTATCTTAATTCATTCCATTGTCACTTATAAGTAGCTGTATCCTCAGATATAAAGGATCATACACCTAGTGACTGGAAGAAGCAGTTTGAAGCAAGGTCTTTCCTCTATCATAGTGTAAAAGTTGCCCTGGAATGCACACTGCAAGAGTAGCTAGATGTTTTGAAATTTCTACACTAGTATGTTTCACATTTTAATAAAAGTCACCTGGGCATCTTGCTAAAAGGCTGATTCTGATTCACTGGGATGGAGCTGAATGTTTACATTTCTAGCAAGCTCCCAGGTGATGCTGATGCAGCTGATCTACGGATCCCACCTAGAGCATTGAGGATCCGCACTATTGAATGCATGGCCTGGTAGAGAAGTAATGCCTACTTTTTAAAATGAAATAACTGTTTTTAGGAGAATCAGGTGTCAAAGTTGTCAGCTATACTGTAGCAGATCTGCCAACAAATGTAGCACTGTAGGTGTAGGGGCTCCTGGAGCTCACACAATTAAATAGGAGTTGGGAGATTTGGGAACATTGGTCAACAGTATCTTAATTTGGAGGGTCTTTTATGCAAGGCTGGAATACAGGAATAAGAGATGGTCAGAAATAGAATTGGGGATGAAATGAGGAAAAGTAAAAATTTTGGAGTTCATGGGGAACCACCATTGCATGCTGGAGTTAGGAGTAACTTCCAGTGAGTGAGTTCTTAAAAATAAATGATGCTGTACTTGAAAATACACCTTTACTAGAGTAGCCCTCACAAGGACTATCAAAGCTAGTCTGACCCATTGTCTCCTCCTGGATGGTAAAGGCTATGATTTGCTCACCTGACTATGAATAAGAGCAGGAAGATTTTAAGTGAGATTAGGCACTCTCTAATTCAGGTTATCCATCAACCAGCCTTTAGTTAGTAGGGATTAATTCCTTTGTCATACACTAATTTAATATTCAAAATGTATACTGGGAGCAGCAGTTATCAGTGTCACCTGGGAACTTGTTAGAAATACAAATTCTTGGTCCCCACCCCAGGCCTGAATCAGCATCTGCAAATTAGCAAGATCCCCAGGTGATTTCTACGTACATTAAAGTTTGTGATGCACTGATGTAGCAGAAAGCAGGAGTCTAGAAGAAAGGTCCAATTGGCTGCTAGATTTTGATGGGAACACGGGGAAGTTCAGGAACGGTTTTTATTTATGGGCTTACCAAAGAGAGGAAGCTCAGAGAACACAAGGATGCTGGCTTAACTGAACCAGAGCTGCACATCCAAAGCTGCTGCTTAGAGCAGAAGAGAGCTCTTTGGATAATACTATTAGCTTGGACACATCAGACAATTTACGCAGGCTAGGTAGTATTGCCTCTCAGGGCTAGAATACCTATGCAGTTACTTCCCTAGCAGCACAAATGACCACCCATTACCACAAACCAAAACAAGAGGATTTGTAGCTCAGTTCAGCCACCTCCATCAGTTGGGTAACCTTGCATCCCAGCCCAGGGAAGGTACATATGCAGAGTTAACATTGTTTTAAGGGAAGAAAGAGAACTTTGTTTTATCTCTTTATTAGAATGTTTTCACGCTTTTGTAGAAAGCTCTCTGAAGGCTGTAACACTACTTGAAACTCTAATGTCAACAAGATTAAAAGCAGCTGAGGAAGAGAAACCAACTACTTACAGCTCCTTTGCCTCTTCGTTTATGATACCAAGCATATTGCTGCAGTTGGTGTATGGGCTGTATTAATTAGCATCTCCTGTGTTTCAAACCACCTAAACATTGATTTAGCTCAGGATTCTGGACTTAGGTGGGCATTTCTTCTGGCCTTAGTTGGCATGTGTTGTCAACTGCTGGCTTCCTGGGGACTGGCCATTCGAAGGTGATGTCTGTAGGCCACTTCATCTCTGGTCATCCTCCAGCAGGCTAGCTCAGGCTTGTTCATACAATAGCAGGGTTTCAAGGGAGCAAGCAAGGTGTATGAAGTCCCATAGTCCCAGACTGGAATGAGTGCAGAGTCACTTATGGTGCATTCCATTGACCAAAGCAAGTCACATGGCCAGCCCAGACTCAAGAGGTAGGGGATGGACAGAAAGTACTTTAGCATCACACTGGCATTGTTGTGAATACAAGGAGCGGAAGAACTGTGCACATTTTTATTTTTTTTTAAAGATTTTATTTATTTGAGAAAGCGAGCATGAGAGAGAGCATGAGAGGGAAGAGGGTCAGAGGGAGAAGCAGACTCCCTGCTGAGCAGGGAGCCCGATGCGGGACTCGATTCTGGGACTCCAGGATCATGACCTGAGCCGAAGGCAGTTGCTTAACCAACTGAGCCACCCAGGCGCCCTGTGCACATTTTTATAGTGCGTCTACCACACGGGCCAAATGAAGGATCAAGAGACTTTCACAGACCATGCATTTTTCATTCATTTTGGTTTCTCTAGTACCATCCTTGTGTTCTCAGTGCCTGACACATTTGGGCATTTAACAGATGTTTTAGAAGCAGTGTAATTCATTTTGTTTTACTCTTTAAATAGGCTTTGAAATCTCTGACCAGAAGCAAAATTCTGTTAAAATGTGATGATCTCCATACTCACAGATTCCCTGATTACCCTGACTAGGAGAAACTTATTTTCAATTGCATATTTAACAGTTGTTGGGGTAAGGAAATTAGAAAACGTAAAATTTGAATGACTGTTGAAAATAGCCTTTGTGCCATTTAAGAAAAATTCTGGCAAACTTTTGCCCAAAGGTCTTTATTATAATATTATAAGGACAAATTTAGTAAAAACAATAAAAGTGTAATTTTAAATTTAAAAGATGGCTATGGGATATCCACGTGACAGAATACTAAACCATTATAAAAACATCAATGAAAAATATTTTATAATGTAGACCTATAAATACATTTAATATATTTAATTCAATATGTATCTTACAAATATATTTATATTTAAGTGTATTAAATGCTTGAATATAAACATTAATTCATATTTATGTAATATATAATGCAGTTATACTTAAATGACATATAATGTAAACATGACTATAATACAGGGACTGACTGGATGCAGGATGTGGGTACAGTTGGGCGAAGGAGCTGTAGTTATGCTTACTTTTTTTTTCCCAATTTTACAAATATCCTGTAGTATAAATGCTATGCTTAAAAGTAACAGGAGAGAAGGAAGACCATTCCTTCTCTCTTCTGTAAGGACTTTTTCTATCACATCACAGGTTGCTATTTGGCCATTTATTTTATGCCCCTAATTTCCAGTGGTACCACAGCAAAGTTATCTAGGAAGTTCCACCAAGGAACAAGTTCAGTGTTTCAGCATATTCCAGGAAATCTTCATTGGGTAGAGCATATAGATCTCAGTCATCAGAACAGCTGATATATGGGGACAAAGGCCTAATGTAACTTTATTGGAAAAGTTGAGTGTCTGGACAATCCTGAAGATAAAACTTACACAGGAAATGTGTGGAAGGCAGCAGGACTGGTCTGTTCTGAGGGTCTTGGTGGAAGTGGAGGATGGGGGTGAGAAAGAGCATAGGATGCCAGCCTTAACTCAGGAAGCCATGTGATGGATGCAAAAGAATGCAATTGACATAGGGTGGGAGTGGGAACAAAATCTCACTCCACATGCCAACCAGTAATGGAGGGGGTTTGAAGATGACTGTTAGTGAGGACAGAATCAGAAGGTAGCTTCAATTTGGAGTCCTTATTGGGATGTAATTGCTTCTTGGACTGATTTGCAATGGAGAAATGCCAGTTTCATCAGCATTATTTTTAAGCTCAGTCAAAAGATCTCCTTTTCCTTTTTTTCCTCTTAGTTTTCCTCTTCTCTCTCTTCCTCCCCCATATTTCACTTCCCAAGTCACTGTCAGTCTCCAGCACAAGGAGGAATCTCCAACATGATGGATGTGTGAGCCCCCAGTCATGATTTTGATCATCTTTGGGTGTAACTACCCTCCTCTGATAGCCAACAATTATTCCTACTCATTTCCACTTCCGTATTCTCTTCTAAATCATTTAAGATCTCTCCACTTCAGACTTCTTTTCTCCCTGATTTATAAACAGGGGAAGTCAGAGACTTTCTTCAGGCTGGTTCATTTAAATATTAAAACATTTCAGCAGTGTGCAATCGCCTTCAAATTTCAGCTTTCATGGCTTGTGCTTTTACTAAATAGTCAGCACTTCCATAGCATTTGTGATTTTCAGACCAGTCCACAAATATTAATTAATGCTAATGCTAACCTAAGAGAATGCTGTAACTAGCTAACTGGATGAACTTTATCTCAAATTATTTTTAAATGGTTTTCAACTTTGGAGGGAAGTTGGAGAGAAATGTGCAAGCGTGTATAGTATTTGCTATCATTCGCTGTCTCCTAAAAGTAATGATGCAGCAAATTGAAGTGAATCATCCTCAGGATATTAAGGTTTGATCCACCTGGAATTAATCATCTCTAAGAATTACCTGTCGCCTAAACTGAATCGACCAAAGCAGTGCTTGGAATACACATTTAAAAACAAAAACTGTTCATAATCTGGGAATTTTTTTCTGTCAATATTAACTGCAACCCTAAGATTCCAATCATTCCACTTTCTTTGCTTCTTATGACTATTTCCAAAACAAAAAAAATGAACAGAACAAAAATATGGTTTGCTCTGTGATCGGTCAAAAAGTATTTGTTTAACTTTATTTATTTATTTTTTTTCCATGCAGAACGTGCCCTCTTTAATACCCATCACCAGGCTAACCCATCCCCCTACCCTCCTCCCCTCTAGAAACCTCAGTTTGTTTTTCAGAGTCCATCATCTCTCCTAGTTCGTCTCCCCCTCTAACTTACTCCCCTTCATTCTTCCTCTCCTGCTATCTTCTTCTTTTTCTTTTTTCTTAAAATATGTTGCGTTATTTGTTTCAGAAGTACAGATCTGTGATTCAACAGTCTTACACAATTCACAGTGCTCACCATAGCACATATCTTCCCCAATGTCTGTCACCCAGCCACCCCATCCCTCCCACCCCTGACCACTCCAGCAACCCTCAGTTTGTTCATGAGATTAAGAATTCCTCATATCAGTTAGAGCATATGATACATGTCTTTGTCTGATTGACTTATTTCACTCAGCATAACACCCTCCAGTTCCATCCACCTCGTTGCAAATGGCAAGATCTCATTCCTTTTGATGGCTGCATAATATGCCATTGTGTATATATACCACCTCCTCTTTATCCATTCATCTGTCGATGGGCATCTTGGCTCTTTCCACAGTTTGGCTATTGTGGACATTGCTGCTATAAACATTGGGGTGCACGTACCCCTTCGGGTCCCTACATTTGTATCTTTGGGGTAAATACCCAGTAGTGCAATTGCTGGATCGAATGGTAGGTCTAATTTCAACTGTTTGAGGAACCTCCATATTGTTTTCCAGAGGGGTTGCACCAGCTTGCATTCCCACCAACAGTGTAGGAGGGTTCCCCTTTCTCCACATCCCCGCCAACATCTGTCGTTCCCTGACTTGTTAATTTTAGCCATTCTGACGGGTGTGAGGTGGTATCTCATTGAGGTTTTGATTTGGATTTCCCTGATGCTGAGCGATGTTGAGCACTTTTTCATGTGCCTGTTGGCCATTTGGATGTCTTCTTTGGAAAAATGTCTGTTCATGTCTTCTGCCCATTTCTTGATTGGATTATTTGTTCTTTGGGTGTTGAGTTTGATAAGTTCTTTATAGATTTTGGATACTAGCCCTTTATCTGATATGTCATTTGCAAATATTTTCTCCCATTCTGTCGGTTGTCTTTTGGTTTTGTGGACTGTTTCTTTTGCTGTGCAAAAGCTTTTTATCTTGATGAAATCCCAATAGTTCATTTTTGCCCTGGCTTCCTGTGCCTTTGGTGATGTTTCTAGGAAGAAGTTGCTGCGACTGAGGTCCAAGAGGTTGCTACCTGTGTTCTCCTTTAGGATTTGGATGGACTCCTGTCGCACGTTTAGGTCTTTCAACCATTTGGAGTCTATTTTTGTGTGTGGTGTAAGGAAATGGTCCAGTTTCATTCTTCTCCATGTGGCTGTCCAATTTTTCCAACACCATTTGTTGAAGAGACTGTCTTTTTGCCATTGGACATTCTTTCCTGCTTTGTAAAGGTGAGTTGACCATAGAGTTGAGGGTCCATTTCTGGGCTCTTTATTCTGTTCCACTGATCTATGTGTCTGTTTTTGTGCCAGTACCATACTGTCTTGATGATGACAGCTTTGTAATAGAGCTGGAAGTCCGGAATTGGGATGCCGCCAGCTTTGCTTTTCTTTTTCAACATTCCTCTGGCTATTCGGGGTCTCTTCTGGTTCCATACAAATTTTAGGATTATTTGTTCCATTTCTTTGAAAAAAGTGGATGTTATTTTGATGGGGATTGCATTGAATGTGTAGATTGCTCTAGGTAGCATTGACATCTTCACAATGTTGGTTCTTCCAATCCATGAGCATGGAACGTTTTTCCATTTCTTTGTGTCTTCTTCAATTTCTTTCCTGAGTATTTTATACTTTTCTGAGTACAGATCCTTTGCCTCTTTGGTTAAATTTATTCCTAGGTATCTTATGGTTTTGGGTGCAATTGTGAATGGGATCGACTCCTTGATTTGTCTCTCTTCTGTCTTGTTGTTGGTGTATAGGAATGCCACTGATTTCTGTGCATTGATTTTATAGCCTGCTACTTGACTGAATTCCTGTATGAGTTCTAGCAGTTTTGGGGTGGAGTCTTTTGGATTTTCCACATAAAGTATCATCTGCAAAGAGTGAGAGTTTGACTTCCTCTTTGCCAATTTGGATGCCTTTGATTTCTTTTTGTTGTCTGACTGCTGTGGCTAGGACTTCTAATACTATGTTGAAAGGCAGTGGTGAGAGAGGACATCCCTGCTGCGTTCCTGACCTTAGGGGAAAAGCTCTCAGCTTTTCCCCATTGAGAATGATATTCGCTGTAGGTTTTTCATAGATGGCTTTTATGATATTGAGGTATGTACCCTCTATCCCTATACTCTGAAGAGTTTTGATCAAGAAAGGATGCTGTACTTTGTCAAATGCTTTTTCTGTATCTATTGAGAGGATCATATGATTCTTGTTCTTTCTTTTGTTGATGTATTGTATCACGTTCATTGATTTGCGGATGTTGAACCAGCCTTGCAGCCCAGGGATAAATCCCACTTGGTCGTGGTGAATAATCCTTTTAATGTACTGTTGGATCCTATTGGCTAGTATTTTGGTGAGAATTTTTGCATCCATGTTCATCAAGGATATTGGTCTGTAATTCTCCTTTTTGATGGGATCTTTGTCTGGTTTTGGGATCAAGGTAATGGTGGCCTCCTAAAATGAATTTGGAAGTTTTCCTTCCATTTCTATTTTTTGGAACAGTTTCAGGAGAATAGGTATTAATTCTTCTTTAAATGTCTGATAGAATTCCCCTGGGAAGCCATCTGGCCCTGGGCTTTTGTTTCTTGGGAGATTTTTGATGACTGCTTCAATTTCCTTAGTGGTTATAGGTCTGTTCAGGTTTTCTATTTCTTCCTGGTTCAGTTTTGGTAGTTGATACATCTCTAGGAATGCACCCATTTCTTCCAGGTTATCTAATTTGCTGGCATAGAGTTGCTCATAATATGTTCTTATAATTGTTTGTATTTCTTTGGTGTTGGTTGTGATCTCTCCTCTTTCATTCATGATTTTGTTGATTTGGGTCATTTCTCTTTTCTTTTTGATCAGTCTGGCCAGGGGTTTATCAATCTTGTTAATTCTTTCAAAGAACCAGCTCCTAGTTTCGTTGATCTGTTCTACTGTTCTTTTGGTTTCTATTTCATTGATTTCTGCTCTGATCTTTATTATTTCTCTTCTCCTGCTGGGTTTAGGCTTTATTTGCTGTTCTTTCTCCAGCTCCTTTAGGTGTAGGGTTAGATTGTGTATTTGAGACCTTTCTTGTTTCTTGAGAAAGGCTTGTATTGCTATATACTTTCCTCTCAGGACTGCCTTTGCTGTTTCCCAGAGATTTTGGACAGTTGTGTTTTCATTTTCATTGGTTTCCATGAATTTTTTTAATTCTTCTTTAATTTCCTGGTTGACCCATTCATTCTTTAGTAGGATGCTCTTTAGCCTCCATGTATTTGAGTTCTTTCCGACTTTCCTCTTGTGATTGAGTTCTAGTTTCAAAGCATTGTGGTCTGAAAATAAGCAGGAAATGATCCCAGTCTTTTGGTACTGGTTGAGACCTGATTTGTGACCTAGGATGTGATCAATTCTGGAGAATGTTCCATGGGCACTAGAGAAGAATGTGTAGTCCGTTGCTTTGGGATGGAATGTTCTGAAAATGTCTGTGAAGTCCATTTGGTCCAGTGTGTCATTTAAAGTCTTTATTTCCTTGTTGATCTTTTGCTTAGATGATCTGTCCATTTCAGTCAGGGGGTGTTAAAGTCCCCCACTATTATTGTATTGTTGTCAATGTGTTTCTTTGCTTTTGTTATTAATTGCCTTATATAATTGGCTGCTCCCATGTTCGGGGCATAGATATTTACAATGGTTAGATCTTCTTGTTGGATAGACCCTTTAAGTAGGATATAGTGTCCTTCCTCATCTCTTATTACAGTCTTTGTTTTAAAATCTAGTTTGTCTGATATAAGGATTGCCACCCCAGCTTTCTTTTGGTGTCCATTAGCATGGTAAATGGTTTTCCACCCCCTCACTTTCAATCTGGGGGTGTCTTTGGGTCTAAAATGAGTCTCTTGCAGACAGCATATGGATGGGTCTTGTTTTTTAATCCAATCCGATAGCCTGTGTCTTTTGATTGGGGCATTGAGCCCATTTACATTCAGGGTAACTATTGAAAGGTATGAATTTAGTGCCATTGTATTGCCTGTAAGGTGACTGTTACTGTATGTTGTCTGTGTTCCTTTCCGATCTTTGCTGCTTTTAGGCTCTCTCTTTGCTTAGAGGACCCCTTTCAATATTTCTTGGAGGGCTGGTTTCATGTTTGCACATTCCTTTAGTTTTTGTTTGTTCTGGAAGCTTTTTATCTCTCCTTCTATTTTCAGTGACAGCCTAGCTGGATATAGTATTCTTGGCTGCATATTTTTCTCGTTTAGTGCTCTGAAGATATCTTGCCAGTGCTTTCTGGCCTGCCAGGTCTCTGTGGATAGGTCTGTTGCCAATCTAATATTTTTACCATTGTAGGTTACACTTCTCTTCTCCCGAGCTGCTTTCAGGATTTTCTCTTTGTCTCTGAGACTCGTAAGTTTTACTATTAGATGTCGGGGTGTTGACCTATTTTTATTGATTTTGAGAGGGGTTCTCTGTGCCTCCTGGATTTTGATGCCTGTTTCCTTCCTCACATTAGGGAAGTTCTCTGCTATTATTTGCTCCAATATACCTTCTGCCCCTCTCTCTCTTTCTTCTTCTTCTCCTGGGATCCCAATTATTCTAATGTTGTTTCATCTTATTGAATCACTTATCTCTCGAATTCTGCCCTCGTGATCCTGTAGTTGTTTTTCCCTCTTTTTCTCAGCCTCTTTACTTTCCATAATTTGGTCTTCTATATCACTGATTCTCTCTTTTGCCTCATTTATCCTAGCAGTTAGTGCCCCCATTTTTGATTGCACCTCATCAATAGCCTTTTTGATTTCGACTTGGTTAGATTTTAGTTCTTTTATTTCTCCAGAAAGGGTTTCTCTAATAACTTCCACGCTTTTTTTAAGCCCAGCTAGTATCTTTAAAGTCATGATTCTGAACTCTAGGTCCGACATCGTACTAATGTCCGTATTGAGTAGGTCCCTGGCTGACGGTACTACCTCTTGTTCTTTTTGCTGAGGTGGTTTGTTTCGTCTTGTCATTTTGTCCAGAGGAGAATAGATGAATGAGAGAACAAAATGCTAACAGGTTTACAACGTCCCCAGCAAATATACTGTATACAAATCAGAAAAGACCTGAAACCAGGGGAAAAGAAAGGGAAAGAAAGAAAAAAGAAAGAGAAAAAGAAAAAAAAAGATAAAAACAAAAACAGAACAATACAAAAAAAGCAGAATGTGATCAAATATGATCAGGCTAGTGCATAGATCAGTGCCACAGACTAGAATTTGGGCGTATTTTGGTCTGCTAGAAAAAAGTGCCTCCTAAAATTTTAAAGGAAGAAAGACATATATGTACAAAATAAGGGTTGATACAATGAAGGGATAGAAGATGACTGTAAAGATGAAAATTATAAAAGATTTTATAAAAGGACTTGATAAGTTAAGAAGTTGTTTGAAAAAAGAAGATTTAAAAAAAAAAAAGGGAGAGAATGTGATCAGGCAGGAGACTAGAATAGAACCATACACTAGTGTTTTAGGGTATATTTCTATCTGTTAGAAGAAACTGTATCTCAAAATTTTAAAGAGAGAACAACTTATATATATATGCCAAAAATAAGGGTAACTACTATGAAGGGATAAAATATGACTCTAGAAATGAAAAATAAAAAATGTTTTTTTTTTTAAAAAGAGATTGATAAGATGTTGGTTGAAAAAGGGAAAAAGAAAAAGAAAAAAAGAACAGTTAACAAAAATTAACTTTGATGAACTAATGAATCATGGTAAAAAAAAAGCCATGAATTCTATGTGCAGTATTCCCCTAGCGCTGGAGTTCTCCCATTCTCCTTGATCGGTAAATGTGTTCTTGGCTTGCTGGCTGTTCGTGCTGATTTTCTGGGGGAGGGGCCTGTTGCTGTGGTTTCCAAATGTCTTTGCCGGAGGCTGAATTGCCCCGCCCTTGTCGGTCCGGGCTAAGCAAGCTGCTCGGGTTTGATCTCAGGAGCTTTTGTTCCCTGCAAGCTCTCGTTACAGCCTTGGAGGACCAGGGCCAAAATGGTGGCCTCCCAATCTCCACCCGGGGGAGCTGAGAACTCGGGGCCCCGCTCCTCAGTGCGCCCCCAGAGGAAAGCAGTCACTCCCTTGTCCCCGTTCTCCAGCCGCACTCCGTGCTCACCCGGCCTGTGACCAAGGGTTTGTATCTCTGGCACCCGACCCCGTGTGGAGTCTCCAAACCCAGCAGATCCCTGCGGTGCGTTCCCGCGCCGCTCCTCCCTGGGAAGGAAGCGGAGTCTCCCCGGATCTGCCGCTTGTTGGGTCCCTGCTGCAGGAGCAGTGACCCGACTGGGCCGCGGATCACAGTTTATGGCAACCCCGAGCTGAGAGCCCGCGCCTCGGCTCCGTCTCTGCATCCGGCTTCCCCACTCCGATACCTGGGAGCTCTGGCGCACTCAGGCTTCCCCGGTCTTTCTGTGACCCCAAGGGTCCTGAGACCCCACTGTCCCGCGAGGGTTCCACCCCCGCTTAGCCACTTGAGCGCCGTCCCTCAGCGGAGCCGGCTTCTAAAAGGTCCGATTTTGTGCTCTGCGGCTCTATCACTTGCCAGAAGCGGCCGACGGAGGCCCCTTCCCCGCCGTCTATCCTCCCGAATATCGCCTCGGATTCACTTCTCCGCACGTCCTACCTTCTAGTAAGTGGTCGCTTCTCTGTTCAGATAGTTGTTGCTACTCTCCTCTTTGATCTCCTGTTGAGTTCGTAGGTGCTCAGAATGGTTTGATCCCTATTCAGCTGAATTCCTGAGACCAGACGAAATCTAGGTCTCCTACTCCTCCGCCATCTTGCTCCGCCCCAATAAGTATTTGTTTAATACCTAAGTGACATATAAACTGCTTAGTTCTGGGAGAGGGGAGAAAAACAGTAAAAATAAAGCAACCCACTATTCTTAGAGTAGCCTTCAGTTTGGTCATGAAATCAAGCTTACATGTAGAAATGATAAAGGATTGCTAGGGTCTACAACAATGCCAGTTGGAAAAAAAGTCCTTGTGGACTGGAGGAGCTGGGTGGGGCTTCAAGGAAACATTAGCTGTAGATTTGGCTTTATTACATAGTGTGGTGGGTTTTGAACCACCCTGAATTATGAAGGGAGCCACTGCGACTTCTTGAGCAGGAGGTAGAGAGGTGGAACAACAGTTTTAGGCTGAGAGTCCTAAGAAGGATGTCCTGGAGGTTGAATAGATGGGACATCTGCTTGAGGACTCGGTGGAAGGTAAGCTAGGGTGAATTGAATCACAGTTCAAGAGCTGTGATTAGAAAGTGCACATTGGACTCAGATGAACGTGGGTTCAAATCCTAGTTCTTTGTAGATAAGTGGCCTTGATAAAACTCATCTACAACGCGGCCGGGGGGGGGGGTGAGATTTAAATGAAGTAGTATGTGAAAAGCACTATATTTGACCCCAGATAAAAGTATGGTAGAAACTTGTTATTAAATGATACCATTTTGTCTCCTGGTCATCAAATAAATGACTTTTCCATTTATGCCTAGTCATGCATTCTCTTTATTTTTTAAATTAAAAAAAAAAAAGATTTTTGAGAGAAAAGAGGATGACTGCGGGGAGGGGCAGAGGGAAAGGGACAAACAGACTCCTCGCCAATTGGGGAGCCTGATGCAGGGCTTGATCTCATGACCCTGAGATTGTGACCTGAGCTGAAGTCAGATGCTTAATCAACTGAGCCACCCAGGTGCCCCTTTATTTTTTTTTTAAGATTTATTTTAGAGAGAGTGGTGGTGGGGTGGGGGGGAAGCAGAGGAAGAGGAAGAGGGAGAAAATCCTTAAGCCGACTCCCTGCTGAGCACAGAGCCCTTTATGGGGCTTGGTCCCAGAACCCTGAGATCATGACCTGAGCTGAAACCAAGAGCTGGATACTTAACCGAGTGAGCTACCCAGGGGCCCCTGGTGTGCATTCTCTTTAATGATGAAACTGAAAGTCTTCAGGCTTGGATTTCTGTGTCTTGGGGTATATCAGAGTACTCTCAGTGACTATACTGCTAGAACAAAAAATACTTGAGTATTTAAAAACAAACTGTTCAAATTTATCACCGAGGTAGCAAGAAAGTAGGGTCTTTGAAAGCTAAAAACTTAGTGAAGGTAAGAATCAGGCAGGGTGGAGGAGGTGGTGGGAGATTTGCAGAAAACATCTGTTGAGCCAGTATGATGTGGAGCCTGGGTTTTCATGGCCTCCTGGGCATTCAAGAGTTAGGAGATAAAGCTGCAGCCAGTGGGCAGTGTATTAGGAGGTTCCCCTTTGTTCTTAAAATTGATCACAAAGAACTGTCTCTAAGCTGTAAAGGTAAAACATGCCCCACCTCCTTCCTAATGGGGCTGCAAGGAAATTTGCCCCTCTTGTACCTTGTTGTGGGTGGAAGGGAAAGAAGTTGTCTTTGAGCCCACATGTGAGTTTGCATCTTGAATTAATATGACTTGTGTGCTCCAACAAACACACACCTCCACCTCCGGCTGAGAATTTCATATAAAGTGTGGTGATGCCTATAGGTGCCTGGCAGAAAAAACTCTACAAATCCAGTTCTCCTCTCTAGACTAGCCCTTTTCAAATTCTAATGTACATGGGTTATGATTAAAATGCAGATTCTGATGCAGCAGGCCTGGGGCTTGACTCTGTGTGTCTCTTAATCTCTCAGGTGAAGCAGAGGCTAGTGGTCCATGGATCACTCTATGAGTAAACTAAGAAACCCACCTTCAAGTCCAGGTCTCAAAGGTCCAGAAGACCTCTCAAGTATATGAAATCACAATCCACAACTTTAAAACACAAAGCAAAAGTCAGCAGGATCAAGAGAGAATTAGACCAGCAAAGACTTCAGATATTAGAATTATCCAACTCAGAATATAAAATGGATACTTAATGCATTTCAGTTTCAATGTGAGATTGAAAATATGAGCGAGGAGAAACAAAGTTATGTAAATACCTGATAACATTTAGTGAAATGGAAAACTTCTAGATGTGAAAAAACATATGTAATTATGAAGTTTTATAAGTTAAATGAGTTCAATAGCAGATTAAATCTGGCTGAAGAGAAAATTATTTTTAACTGCAATGTAGATTTAAAGAATATATTTAGAATGAAACATAGATAATGGAGAAGAGGAAATATTTGAAGAAATATTACCAGAGAATTTTCTAGAACTAAAGTAACATCTTCAGGTTCAGGATGCCCAACAATTTTGAAACAGAATAATATAAATCTGTGCTAAAGAAAAGATTTTCCAAAGTTTAGTGAATAAGACAAATTACACCACCCTTCCCTCCTCCCCAAGAAAAGGACATTTTATTTAATTTTAAAGATTATATTTATTTGACAGGGAGAGAGGGAGAGAGCAAGCGCAAGGATGGGGAGTGGCAGGCAGGGGAGGAAGCAGGCTAGGTCCCTGAGATCATGACCTGGGCTGAAGGCAGCTGCCTAATCGACTGAGCCACCTAGGTGCCCCGAAAAGAACATTTTAACTGCCAACTTTATAGCAATAACTATGGAAGCCAGAAGATAGTAAAACTATACTTTCAGTGATATGGGAGAAAATAATAGTTGATTTTGAATTTTCTGTCCCCCTCCCCCAAAAATCCTAAAACTATTTTTCATAATGAAAACAAAATGGAACTTTTTCAGTATGAAAACATAGTTTATCACCATTAGAGTCTCGCCAATTAATTCTAGATGATGTATTTCAGAGAGAAGGAAAACTATTCCAGAGAGATTTTATGAAGCAAGGAGGAATAATTAGCCAAAAATGTCTTTTTTTTTTTAAAGACATAATACATGGTAAAAAGGGGGGTGATGATTGGATTTATAAGTGTTTAATGTCCTTTTATTATCTGAAGATGTGCAGAGATACTGGTAAACTTGAGTTTGGTAAGTTCTCGTTTTCAGTTTCTGGGGAAACCAACAGAAGGAGAGGTAGAAAATATAATTTCTAAGCTAGTGGAAACAAAATGAAAAAAATCAATCTAAAGAAAGGAAAGATGAAGTAACATAGGAAAGGTAGCCTACATTAAAACATGCAAAGAGGGGCGCCTGGGTGGCTCAGTCGTTAAGCATCTGCCTTCGGCTCAGGACATGATCCCAGGGTCCTGGGATCAAGCCCCGCATCGGGCTCCCTGCTCAGCGGGAAGCCTGCTTCTCCCTCTCCCACTCCCCCTGCTTGTGTTCCCTCTCTCTCTGCCAAATAAATCTTAAAAAACCATGCAAAGAGTAGAAATAAAATCAAATATAATAGAAGTAGACATAATAGATGAGGGTGGATAAATGTTGATTAAATGTTTCAGACAAAGATTGTAGGACATGAGAAAACCTTAAAAGGCAACTTCTAGCTGAGTGGTTCCTACAGTGTGATTCCCTGGACTAGCAGCCTTAGCATCACCTGGGAAATTATTAGAAGAAGTATAGATTCTTGGGGTGTCTGGGTGGCTCAGTCCTTAAGCGTCTGCCCTCGGCTCAGGTCATGATCCCAGGGTCCTGGAATTGAGCTCTGCATCGGGCTCCCTGCTTCGCGGGAAGCCTGCTTCTCCCTCTCCCACTCCCCCTGTTTGTGTTCCCTCTCCTGTTGTCTCTCTCTCTGTCAAATAAATGAATAAAATCTTAAAAAATATATATATAGATTCTTAAACCCACTCCAGACCTACTGAATCAGAATGTCTGGTGATGGGTCCCAAAGACCTGTGCTTTAACAAGCCTTCCAGATCATGCATGCTAAAGTTTGAGAACTGCTGCTCTAGCTATATGTTTTCTGTGAAAGACCTGTGTAAAACATGCATAGAGGCATATGAAAGAAAGGTAGTAAATATACCAGTTTTTCAAATGGTGTTCTATGGAGAGGTTGCGAAAGAGAAATCTAATATATTTATTGGAAAGGCAGATTTCAGGGCTCTACCCTACAACTGATTATCAGTCTTTGGCCCTAAGAATTGTCATCTTAGTGTTTAATATGTACCTCGAGGTGTAAGAGCCACTATTATGCTCAAGTGAAAGATAAAATCTTTTAATTCCTAGGGTGATTAAGGGTCTGGGGATAAATGAGAAAAAGAAGAGAACAGCCAGGAATATAGTGTAGAGCAGGGTGAATACATGAAGTGAAGTGGCTAGTGGACAGTTATAGGTAGTGCAGAATGTAAGAGTTTAATGAATGGTGATACCTAATATTCCATGTGAGTTTTTTCCATGGCTAACAAGAAAACCCCCAAATTTATCATTCATTCTAAATCCTAAAAGCTACACACAGATGTGCATTCTGGGTGGTTTTGTTATGCTTGTTTGTTGAATGTTGATGAGAATGAGTTCCACATGTTAGGCGTGTGTGTGTGTGTATGTATGTATATGTGGCGGGGAGGTGGGAAGTATGTAGATTAGTTAATGGGTGCTAAATATATAGGATGATGATTTCTTTGTTTTCATTTTCTTGATTTTTTTATTTTTTAAATTAACATATAATGTATTATTTGTTTCAGGGGTACAGGTCTGTGATCCATCAGTCTTACACAATTCACAGCACTCACCATAGCACATACCCTCCCCAGTGTGCATCACACAGCCACCCCATCCCTCCCACCCCTCTAGGATGATGATTTTTCAACTTATTTTAGCAGATGAGAGCTCAGAAGGATGATATTAAGAATGCAAGCATCCCTGGACTCCTCAGATGTCTTCAGGAAAGACTTTGATATTCCATTGAGGATAGACCGGAAACATGAGCAAACTTTGCTAGCTCTGAAGAGTTAGGGACACTCCAGATGACATATGACTCCACAATTGTGCCAATACTGGGAACACAAAGTAAGAGTTTGTTCATGCTTGTTAACTTGCCTTTACCAAGTCTTGATCTTCATTTCCCAAAAGGAAATGAGATTTTAGATCTAGGCCTGTGAATTCTCTGGCAGCAATGAGAATGATGTTCACCTTCAATGGATAATCAAGTTTGAGAACATGGTCATACTCTTAGAATGAATACTTTCTCTCCCATTACCAAGGCAGTGTTTCTTGCAACTATCTCAGAACCAACTGTCTTTACTATTATCCATCTTTAGGTTATTCAAGGATTCAAGCACAAAGCAAGACTTATACTTTGTCCTAAATCTGTCAGTAGCAAATGTTAAGCAATATAAAGTACCAGATAAACAACTTAGAGTAATAACTTGGATTTAAGATGCTGTTGGAAAAAGTTATGTATTCAGTATATATTCAGCCTGTTCGCTGAGTAACCTTCCCCCTCTCCCCCTCAGCACCATGTGGAAAGAAAATGAAGTCAGTTTTTTCCTTCCTGGGATCTATCTTGCAAACTGAAATATAGAAGTAAGATAGAATTTGAATTTCAGATTTCCTACTTGACGGATTTCAAACCATTGGCAAAGCTATATATTAAGTGGTTTCATAGGGGGGAAAATACAAATTATAGAAGTACCAGCTGTGGTTTAATATTTAGGGTGAACTTATATCCAATGTTGACTTTTAGGTAGAGCATATTTTACTGAGAATCCATCCAAACCCAGAAGTTCTTTACTATAGCCCGAAACTTGAATAAATAATAATCAGGAAAATTCAGGAGAAATGGACAGATGTGACTTTGTGCTTATTTTAATTCAGTTAGATGTTATCTGAGGTCTACCAGATCTTAAAAATGTAGGGAAAAAAAGTGCAACCTGCAATTTCATATTCTCAGCCATTCCATATCTTGTGAAATCTCAAAGTTCATTCCATGATTTCTAGGAGTCCTAAAAAGATTACACTGTCTTCTGTTTCTGAGCTTCTGTTTTCATCTTCACCATTTATACTTCATTCCATGTTGACCCCAAAATATAGTCTCTTGATTTCCACAAGACACTATAATCAAAAAACCATACAAAAACTTCACACAAAGCATGTAAATAGTTTTACTCATGATGTGGGATTCTTGGAAAGGTTACACTTAACATTGTGCGTCATGAAAACTCTGGATCATTAACATAACCTTTATTGGCTTTACTCTCTTCCTTACTGCAAACACCACATGCCTCCTGGGATTGCCTCTTGAAGAGACTACTTCCAGATTCTGTCAATGGGTTTTGCTTTTTGGAGGAATCCAGTTTAAAACAACAATATCCTATCTCATAAGTAGGTATTATAGGTCAGGTAGTTGTGAGAACTCAATGAGGTAATTTATGTGAAATACACGAACTGTGTCTGGCACTTAGCCCTCAGTGAACTATTTGGAATTCATAGAATCCTAAAGTGATTCACTTCCTTTACTTTCCATTCTGTGAACTCCCATTCATGATTCAAATTTGGAGAAGAGAATGTGATTGGATTAGAGTGTGTCACTTGTCCTGTTGTCAGGGTTATGACCCGTGACTGATAGTCCTGTGAGGGTGACATGGGGTAGGAACAGATTGTCACTAAGGAAGGGTCAGCTGGGAAGGCAAATGACCTCCCCACTGGAGTTCTAAGCCCTGTTCTATGTATGAGGGAATGAAGGCTCAGAAAGATTCTGGAATTTGCCAAAGTCACACAGTCAGCAATGTGGAGCAGACCTTGTATTCAACTCCTTTGATTCTAGATCCAGTATTCATTTCTCTACAGTGTTAGTGCCAAATCATAATAGTACTTTTTTTTCACCAAGTGCACATATGACCCTGAAAATGGGTCTATTTTCTTTCTAAATTCTATCCCAGAATTACCAGCATTAGTGAAATTGTTTTTTTAATTATGTTAATCACCATACATTACATCATTAGTTTTTGATGTAGTGTTCCATGATTCATTGTTTGCGTATAACATCCAGTGCTCCATGCAGAACATGCCCTCTTTAATACCCATCACCAGGCTAACCCATCCCCTCCCCCCCTCCCCTCTAGAACCCAGTTTTGTTTCTCAGAGTCCATAGTCTCTCATGGTTTCTTATTTGTGCTATTTTGCTTCTAATGAGTTGGAAAGAAAATAAGCTATTGATTTTTCCAAATCAAAAAGTTATTGGTAAAAAAATAGTACTAAATTTCCAACTGGGCTTTAAAATATTGACAATCAAGAAACATTATAGTGGTACCACTAAAGAATTCCTTTGAGCATGGAGAATGGATATTAAAAGGTTATTAAAATCTATGTCAAGGCGGATTGGACTAGAATCAAGAAGGAAAAAAGCTGAATTGTGGATACAAAGATAATACAAGCTTATAATGAGATGTGTTTAAATTCTAGCGGGAGGAAGAAAAATCTGGCATGTAGTGACCATAGTCCACTTTTTTTTTTTTGTATGGAAAACTGTTGTCTACTTAAGACAAATAGTCCCGATGAGCAATAGGAATTAGACCAGTAGGCGCAGTTACAACCCTAAGGCATTGTATGACCATTACATGCTGTAGAAAAAGACTTTTGGGTCTCTCTAAATCACACCAGCTGGGCGCCTGGGTGGCTCAGATGGTTAAGCATCTGCCTTCGGCTTGGGTCATGATCCCGAGGTCCTGGGATCGAGTCCCGCATCGGGCTCCCTGCTCCTTGGGAGCCTGCTTCTCCCTCTGCTTCTCTCTCTCTCTCTCTCTCTCTCTCTCTCTCTCTCTCTCTCTCTCTCCCTCTCCCTCCCTCCCTCCCTCCCTCCCTCCCTCCCTCCCTCTCCCTCCCCCCCCCCCCGTCTCTCATGAATAAATAAATAAAATCTTTAAAAAAAATAAATAAATCACACCAGCTATCCCCATTCTTGACCTAACCACGAGCCAAGGGGTTATCTTTGAGTTCAAAGGATAGCACTGGTGATATGTAAAAGGACTAGCTTATTCAGGGAACAGGCACTATATATAAATCTAAAATAACATAGTCCCTGAGAAATAATCCAACTTTTAGCACATAAAAACTTTGTGGATTCCAAGAACAAATGTCACCAGCTGCGGTGAAATTATAGATTTCTATAGCTTGGTTCAGTGTAGGAAAGTTTTTAAAATAAACTATGGGGCTATGACCCCATTTCACAACCTACCCACAATAAATTCACCTTATAAATTCCCCAAACAACAATTACTAAACCCCTCAGACAAAGTGACCTTCTTTCGTAATCAGATAACTATTATTTTTAGAACCTATTTTACAGAACCATTTTCTGTTGTTTTTGCAATAAAGAAAATTATTTTGACCTTTGTGCACCTACGTTTGTTTAAAACACACACACACACACACACACACACACCCACCCACCCCCACCCACCCCCACCCCCACCCCCACCCGCCATTTCTAGCTACAAACCAGACTTTGGGGGAGCTTCTGGTTCTTATTTTGTACTGAGTTGGCAACAAATATTTTGATCCATGTTGAATCTGGGCAGTCACAATTTTTGTGTATTCAGTTAGCTTTCACATAATTATGTATGCGTTTCTGATGCAGAGGATAGCTAAATCTGCATTCCTTTTGAGATGAGGAAGAAAACTATAAAAACAGTATAGTAACACCTTAATTGACTCAATTATTGCAGTCATGGAGAGGTTTATGTTTAGATTTGTGGCTAAACAGAAGTCAATCAGGAACTCCATTTTTTCCCCCAAACATTTTTTTTAATTAAAAACTCAAAAATCTATTAAGTATACTGTGATGATACACTAGATCCTTTTAACATCGTGCAGGATTGTTGGGTAAAAGCATATGGGTTTGAGTTTAATTTATACTTACAATTTTGCCTTTGAAGATTTTGAAAAATTTTAGTACACAGCTCACATTTACATACGATTTGGTATGTTCCAGTTACTTTTCTTAGTTCTGTATGGATAACTATATGATTGTGTGTGTGTGTGTGTGTATGTATGTATGTATGTATAAATAATGCATAAATACACTTAACCCTTATACCACCCAGGGAAGCCAGGTGCTATTAGTAACATCCCCACTTTACAGATAAGGAAATAAGTACTGAGAAGCTGAGTAACTTGCCTAAGACCACACTTTATGGAAGAACCAGGGTGGGAATGTCAGCACTTTGGCCCCAAGGCCTATGCTCTTAATCACCACACTATATTGCCCTGAAGTCAAGTTGGTCCGTTCTTCAGGATAATTGAGGTGGTGTGGCTTCTTGGTGTGGGATAGAGTGGGCATAGATTAAATCCCCTTTTCTTCTGTAATCAGCTTCATGACCTTGGGCAAGTCACTTTGGGCCTGGGATTATATTTTTTGCCATTGAAGTAAAAGGATTAATCTAGACTTGAGCATCCATTATGGTCATCATTGGCCTCATTTGGCTAATAAGCACCTGAAACAAATTGACATTGCCCTAAGTGTAAGGTACACAACAGGTTTCAGGCCTTAGTATGAAAAAAATTTAAAATGTCTAGTGTTTTTTATATTATGTGTTGAAATGATATTTTGGGTATATGGAGAATGAAATAAATCTATTAAAATTAATTTCACTTGTTTTTACTTTTTTCAGTGGGATTACTAGAAATACTAAAATTCCATATGTGATTTAACTTTGTGGTCCATATGTATTTCTGTGGGATTGTGGAGGTTTTACCAAAAGTTCTTTGTCTACATGCCCATTGATATTTCCAAGTGAAATTCTGTTATAGGCATAGGCAGGGACATACAATTCCAGAAACATCTTTTATATCAAGATTTTCTCACTTGCTTAAGAAAATTTTAGAATGCAAGTGCAGGACATTGATATAAAAATAACCCAGGTCCACTCCAAGTCATTAAAGTTACTTGTAACTGTTGCTGTCTGTTATTAAGAACAAATTATTTGGTCATGCTTCAAACTGAGCTGCCATTTTGGTGTCAAGATGTCACAGGTATCCTAGATATTTCCAGTAATCCTTCAGTTCTGAGATTCTGTAGTTCCATTCTTATAGAAGCCTCGCCATGGACTGTCTATAAGATGAAAATGGAGAAATAAAGTTGCAAAGATAGAACGCACAACATATTTATAAGTTGGAGAATGTCAGGAGTACTGTCATTTTTCTCCTTCTCAAAGGGCTAATGATCTCCGGAGGCTGCCAGCAGTGGATTCCCCGAAGGAAAGAAAATTCAAGGTGCTGGGATTAAATGGCCCAACCTGGCTAGAGCACAGACTTGGCATTCCAGTTCTGCCACTGTCGTTTGATTGATTTCACAAACAGCTCTGTTTCCACCTGCACCAAGTTGTGGCAAGAGCAGCTGTCCTCCCAACTTCTACTATTAGTGCTTGTTAGAGGTGAGCTACCTCTTGCAGCTGTCCCGGGAAGCCCTGGGGGTAATCTGATAATTTGCTTTTGCCCCTGCATCATACAAGTTGGATGATAGGATCAGCTTTGGGTTAAAAGTTACACTTTTTGATAATTTATTACCTTAAAGATGTTGTGGGGTGATTCATGGAA
This sequence comes from Eumetopias jubatus, assembly GCF_037043125.1. NCBI lineage: Eukaryota > Metazoa > Chordata > Mammalia > Carnivora > Otariidae > Eumetopias > Eumetopias jubatus. The sequence continues at coordinate 103,478,589 of NW_028274815.1, forward strand.
TGTAGGAGGTGTCAGCCGTCAGAAGTAGGACACTAGTAAAAAGAACATTATTAAATTTTCTTCAAATAAGATAGTGAATTATTAAATCCATTTGGTATACTACAAATGTATCTCAGGTAAAAGATTTATTGAATAAGTGGAAGTTGAAGTCAAAGAGAATAAAAACCATTTGAAAAATTTCTTTCTTCCCTTATACTTTCCCTCTCATTTTTCAGATCAAAATACAAAGCCGTAGTAAGGCTGTTGGATCATCCAAGCTTTCTGCATTCAAGGGATTAATACTGTAATATAGTGGTTCTCAAAGTGTGGTTCCTGGACTAGCATCATAAGCATCACCTGGGAACTTAGAAATGCACATTCTTGGGTCTCAACCCAGACTTTCTGAAACAAACTCTGGAGGTGAAGCCCAGCAGTTGATGTTTTAACAAGCCCTCAGGGGATTCTCACACAAGTTAAAGAACCTGTGCTGTGTAGACACTGCTGGTACCAGGCTTGATTCCCTTTACCACTGGTGCAGTCATTTGTGAGTATCTGTGAGCAGCTAACAGCCCACAGCCGCAACCTCCAAATGATTGTCCTTGGTTGAACTACTTTGTCCAGACATGGAGACCCCTCAGAGATATGCCACAGTCCCCATTCTGGAGCCTGCCCAACATCTGCTTGATATGGGCATATAAAAGCCCAGCCTCTTTCCTTCAAGGCAAGACAACTCTATTGTATGATATGCTCCAGAGCTCTTCTGTGAGATCATGCCATAGATTTTACTGCATCCTTGCTCATCTCCTTGCCATTCCTAGTCTTGCTCCCCGACTTCCTTATAAAAGTCCTCCCTCAGTATAGCACATGCACCCAAATTCTTGTCTCAGGCTCTGCTTCCAGGGCATCTGTTCACCTTCAGTCACAGGTCAGAAAACTGTAGCCTACAGTCTAGCTACCAGTTTGTGCAAATAAAATTTTAGTGGAAAGTATCTATACCTATCCATTTACACATTGCCTGTGGTTGCTTTTGCACTACAGTAGCAGACCTAAATATTTGTGACAGTGTATAGTCCACAAAACCTACAGTATTCACTGTTTAGCTCTTTAAGGGAAAGTTTGCTGATGTCTACCTAAGACATGAGCCAAGGTCAGATGGACGAAAGCTAAAAGGGAACAAAAGACCTCTGTGTATTAGGCATGTGTTATAAGCAGAGATGTGCTGGAGCCAGTTGTGGAATTGTCTTTCTTTCCAGTTCTACGTGTGACATCATGTTGGTACCTTGAAATCAGCCATGACGGGAATATTTCCACTACAGGAATTGGCAAATTTTGTAAATCAGATTTTTTTTCCCCCCTGGAGTTCCAGGTGTTAAGTATTTACCAGCACATCACTGGTTAGGAGCCAGATGTCCTAGGCCCGTAAGAGTGGTACAAAAAAATCAAGACTCTTTAATGGAAAATAAAAAAAAAAAAGATTGAGATCTCTCAAATGTATGTGAAAGCACTTATAAAAGAGTCACTTTAATTTTCTTTCTTTCTTTTTTTTTTTTTTTTACAGAAAAATCTTTTTCTTGTGGGCACACATGATCTTTAAGGTCTGTCTCCATGCTCTGTTTTTGTTTTTTATACTAGTCTGTGCTATTTACTAAATTTCCTCTGAGATGGGGCACTCCCTCAACTGTCTTTATTGGGTTGCTTAATTGTTTTATGGTCAACCACAGCTCTATTAACAGATTCTCTTGGGTATAACTTTGGTCTCAGCACTTCAAGAATTTATACAAGTCTAAAATTGTTACCCCTAAATACTCCTATTCTCAAAAGTCACTTATAGTCTAATAGGAGTGGCTGAAGTGCTGTAGCTGGTTAACACTTTGAACTTGAGGGTGTTTTCTATTCTAAAATAGAAGAGAGGAGAAGAGTGGGGTTCACAACTGTTTCTTTTGGGGGAATGTATCCAGCCTATAAGATGACCCCCAGTGGTCCCCATTTTCTATTTATGCTCTGTGTAATTCCCTCTTGTGTGAATCAAAATGACCAGTGTAACCAGTGAGATACTGCAGAAATGGCAGTGTGTGACTTCCAAGGATACATCATAAAAGATATTGTAGCTTCTCCCTTGCTCCCTTGGACCATTCATTCTTAGGGAATCCAGCTACCATGTTGTGAGGACACAAACAGGCCATCAGAGAGAAACTGTGACATCTCACCAATAGCCAGCACCTTACAAGTGAATTCTCTAGTCTTCAAATGACTACAACCTAACCCAGCTAAGTTGTTCTTGAATTCCTGATCCATAGTAACCATGTGAGATAATAAATACACTCATGTTAAGCTGCCAAGTTTTAGGGTTATTTGTGATGTAGCAAGCACTAATACATGAAAAGTTTATCCCCTTCAGTGGTGGTTCATGAGCAATCAGAATTTGAAATTATCACCTAAATTTGAAAGCTAGTGCATCCCAACAGTCTTTGGGGGACAGATAATTTCTACTCTTGTATGCTTGCATAACTAAAAGCATTTTTGACTCAATAGCCAAGGAAAGTCATAATAACTTGGAATTCTCTGATATGTGTTACTGTTTTCACTGCCAAACAGAGCTCAGTATTGTGGCAACCTACCACTCCAGGTCAGAGTTGGCAATTTTGCTTAATGATTCTGGCTTGTGTTGATTTTATTTAATCATAGTATGTTATTTTTGTAGCTGAATCATCTGGAAATGGTTTTACTATCACTGGAATCATGACAGACATTTATGGCAGCTAAAATGCCCCATGAGTTGGTAATGCTATTGCAAGCCCTTTGCCCCCAAGGCTACCTCTTCAAATCTGGCCTCGATAATAAACTGTACTGTTTTTCCTGAGAAGACAACGGGTGTATTCAAAACCCAGTGTGTTTGGGCTTTCACCTGGATTATTGAGCACACAATTTATTTTCTACCTTTGCTGAGTTGCCACTGAAGTTACAACGAATTTTTTTCCTCTAGTTATCATGTTCTGTACATTTTTCTCATCCTAATTTGACTCGTGTCCTTAACTGGAAGTTTAACTTTGCATCTTTTTTTTTTTTTCTTTCAAAAACTAAAAGAGAGTGGGGCACCTCGGCTCAGGTCATGATCCCAGGATCCTGGGATTGAGCCCCATGTCAGGTGCTCTGCTCAGCAGGGAGTCTGCTTCTGCCTGCCACTCTCCCTGCTTGTGTGTGCGTGCTCTCTCCCTCTCTCCCTGTGTCTCAAATAAATAAAATCTTAAAAAAAAAAAACAAAAAACCAACCAACCAACCTAAAAGAGAAAGTCACAGAAGTTCTTTGAAGCATGTTTAATGATAAAAATTATTAACCGTTTTTGATTTCCCATTCTGTTTGGAAAGCTTATCAGTTTTGGCTTCCTAGGTGTCAGCTTTTATCCACGGTGTAGAGTCATCTGGTCTAGGATGCAATTTTCATGTATGATTGTAGCCATGAAAACGTCTCTGATCACATATGATTCCTGGATGGAAAAAAAAAAATTCTTACAGCAACACCACCAATTTTGCACTTGTTTTGAAATTTTATTACACCAACAGTGTCTGTCTCCTGGGCAGAGGTTCTATCTGGCAAAAGTTGGCAGGAAAATCTATCTTTACCATCTTCTTTTTTATGCTCATCTCCAGTCCTCTCTTGTCGCCTTCTTCCTTCCTCAGGGTCCCTTCTTCCATATGGCCCCACACCTCTAGCCCAGGTGTCATCTGAACTCCTGCTCCATGCTTTTTAATCAAATTCCTCCTGCCTTAGCACTGTGGTTTGCAAATGCTTTTTATAGTGAGATCCTAACAAAGTCTTATCTGCTCCTTCAGTAGACAGATAAAAGCAGTGTTGTCTTACATACTTATTTGCAACTTCCAATTCATTAGATTTACTTATTAATTGCAACCAGGAGATTATTAAGGATCTTGGCTGAACACTGATGCAAAATCAGGGCTTGCTAAGTGGTGTTTGGAGTCTTACACCAACCTTATCATGTAGTTTCATTTTCTAAAATATTTTTTGCATATAGAGTTAAAAAAAAGATCCTGACTCAAATAGGTTGTGGCAAATGGTAACAAGTTTGTTAACAATTCATCTTGAAATATCAAAATGCACTTCAAACATATCCACAAATTTGAAAATGACATAAAATAACATAGTTTCAAAAGAGAATTATTTTAATTATCTAATGATCTAATTATTTTAAATACTTTAACACTCATTTTAGAGCAATGGAAAATGCCTTTCAGAAAATTAAGATATTCAGCAATCTCACTTAAAAATATTCAGTGCTCATCTCTTCAGCAGTGCACTCAAAATTTCAGAAAAATGTTTTTTTCTGACAACCTATGAAATGTTACCTATACCAGATGATTTTCTTTAAGGCATGATAGAGGTTATTCAGCTTAGGAAAAAGAAAAATCCAGCAAAGTGGGCAGCCATGTTAACTGGAGGTACAGTTAGTTAAAGGAATCTCTTTATACTTCAGGAATCATTGACCCCATCCAACTGATCCCTGTTTATGTGGAGTCAAGTGCAGCGGTCGACTTCAAAGGAATTGCCTTCATTTTGCTCTTACATGTCCTTCCACCTGGGGCAGCCAGTGTCTAGTTCCAGGTCAAAGAAGAATCAATAAAGTGGGGGACCCTGGGATTCATTCTCTTCCTCCTTTCCACAACTTCCTTATTCCCACCCTTTCATCCAGCATGGCTCCTCCTCTCACCCACATCCATTAAGTTATCTTGGCAACGTGAGGCTCCACCTCATCTGACTTACTGTATAGAGTAGGTCATCCAGGTAAACTTACTACAAGAAACAGAGCACCGATGTGCACATACAAGGTGATGCCTTCTTAGGCTTTATTCATAGTTCATGGATAAAGATATACAGGATGTATTATTTCAACAGAAATCTTATGAACCCCTCACCTTAGGGCTGCCTGATAATGCCTGCGGGTAATGATAAGGTTTGGGTATCATCATTTGTGTTGTTTCAGGGGACTCACAAAAATCTAATTGGAAGGCCACCTTGTTATAAAAATGACAGCATTGGTGCTATCATCCAACACTTTTGACAGCTGTTGGCATCCAAAGTTAGCACTCCCCTCACTTGAGTATATTTCAGCAGCGTTTTGATGAGAGCTTCTACTCCTGTCATGCTTTGTGCCATTGCCTTTGTACCATCAGCTCAGGTAGTCTAACGTAGAAGTGCCAAAATATATGATGGCAAGTTGAAAGCAGACATAAATGTTTAACAGTATATTCCCTGCCTGGTTGTCACAAAAACATGCTTCTCAGAAAATAAACCAAGGTGGTCAGAAGGTCAGTTCTCTTTATGTTCATCTGAATTAAAATTAAAATGGTCACAAACTCCTCGATAGACTATGTTGGACAAAGGTTAGATGTTCCCTGTTATCAGGCAAAGGTACTGACTGTTGTTGCTGTTTGTCCATGCTGTTCTCCTTAACTCCTTTGAAACTATAGCATATTTTAGTTAAAATTTTGTGTATTTACAGTGTATATTATAGTGTAATCTTTGTGTCTACACTTTGCATGCATTTTGAAAATATGAAGCTGTGCAATTTTTATGCTGAAAGAGGCTGGAATCCTTATTTTTATACTGTTAGCTTTAAATATGGCCTTGTAACCTGGGAAGGGCTATAGGAGAAAATATAAAAATTTCACTGCATAAAAGTAAGCACTTGGGCGGTACTTCGTGATAAAAATAACACCAAATACCTAATAAGCATCTTTGTGCTCTGTTGTCTCCGGGAACTTTATGAGAGTTTTCCTTACAAGACTTTCATTCTGTTATAATGTGGTCCCCTTTGGCTGAAAAACCCATTGCTAATCACATTGGATGGGGTGTCATTTCTTCTTGTGCCTGCTCAATCTCTCCATTCTAACAATAAATTTGTTTTTTCTTTAATCTGTGATCCACTTCTGGTTTTAAGAATTCTTCCACCTTCACCTGAAAAATTATGAAGTCGATGAATATAAATGATAGACCTAAACACTTGAAATGTGTAAGGCTAAAATTCTGACATCATCATGGCAAAATATATTCCGTGTTCACTAACTGCATCATTTCCTGTGCTAGGCATAGAGATGGTGCTATGTCAAACATATGCTGGGTCCATATAGCATATTTGGAAGGCAGTTTGATAACCATTGCTTTAGTGCAATTGAGCTCCCTTTAGTTTAAATCAATATTGACGTATGAATGGCCAAAAATCCATTAATTTGCTTATTCAAAAAATGATGCTTGCTAACCCAAATAAAGGTAATATTTTATTGTGGCAAGTGTAAATGTTTCTAGGAATAATTACCCGGTGAGCTGGCTAAAAATGCAGAGTCCTGGGCCATCTGCCCATTAATTTGGATTCAGTAAATCCAGGGTTGATCCCAGTATTATCTATTTTCAAAAGTACCACAGGAGGTTCTGGTACAAGTTGTACATGCATTATCATACTCTGGAAAATACTGCTCTAGAATTCAAGAAAGCCAGTGATGGCCATTTTCCCCAGAGAGCTGTTTGAACTGTCGTTCATTCCACTGCCATATGTTCACTTCAGACTTTGCTGTGAAATAGAAAGGTTGGGTTACTATTGCAGAACTCTTTCATTTGTTGCACCAAGATAGCTGGCAGTGGCCTTTAAAAAAGACAGGTATTGTAAAATCCAGAGAAACTTGGTAAAGTTAATTAACTTTATCACCACAGTTTTTCCCAGCTGTCAATTAACAGTGTTTCCACAAGGAGAGATTTCTTCCCGCACAGTTGTAATTCTTTTAATCAGAGTAATGACAGTATAAATTTAATGTGTCATTCTGTTTTATTAAGCACATCTTTCCAGCCGCCTATGGTGGTGTTGCTGCACAACACGAATGAGAACACCTTGTGGAGACTTTGTCAGGCTTGGGGTGCAATGCTGGTGACTAGACAGGAGCTTGGAGCCCGCCCCAGTGCCAGTTATGTTGGGAATCTTCATCCATCTTTCTGTAGCTCGGCTAGGCAGTATCCGGGCAAGACTGTGCTGAGATTCTCCCTCTAGCCGCCAGCATTTGGATAGCTTTCTCTCTTCATTTGAATTTCTCTAGGAGCAAGCCTCAAACGGCTTGAGTACAGATCATTTAATTGGTTAAGTTACAAAAAATGCTAGCGGCATGAGGGTGTGAGATTGGATGGAGAAGAAAGTACAGAGTGGAGGCTGTGTTTTCAAGGAAGTTAGCACTGTGGGCAACTGGAATGCCATCTGAAACTCTAGGACTCTGTAAAGTACAAGCCCCAGGGTTAACCTGCACAAGGAAAAAGGAGCTGGGGAAAATAACCATCAACTTCCTGTAGTACATGGTGGTCAGTGGCAGCTTTTGGGAGCTGATTTGGCTTCTCTTTTATGCCAGTGGAGCAGGCCCATTGTCAGAAAAAGTTACGCAAGCCAGAAAATTAAACTCACCCTGGAGTCTCCCCTCTAAGTATCTCTAAAGGTCAAATCCAATAGGGTTGAAAGTGGCTTATTGTGAGTAACAAAAGATGAACTGGATTGACAAGGGTTACAGATTACAAGGGTTATATGAACTCTGTGCCAGAAACCAGGAACAAAGATGAAATACATATTTCTTATAGTACTGAAATTATTTATTAAATTGGTTATGCAGATTGATTCCCCCAAATGTCTGTCGCATCCACCTTTCCATTTCTGTTCCACTACCACCATGTTGTTTTGGGTTCTCCTCTTTCATCTAGATCATTGTGGTAGCCACGGTACTTTTACAGCATCTGTATTTACCTCTTCTGGATTTTTCTCTATATTTCTTCAGTGATATTTTTCTTGTAAAACTATAAAATTCTTCACACATACAAAGTATATTTTTTAAAAGTACTCATGTACTCATCATTTACTTAAAAATAATACACTAATGGGGGCGCCTGTGTGGCTCAGCTGGTTAAGTGTCTTCCTTAGGGTCAGATCATGATCCCAGGGTCCTGGGATCGAACCCCACGTTGGGCTCCCTGCTCAGTGGAGAGACTGTATCTCCTTCCCCTCTGCTGCTCTCTCGTTCTCAAATAAATAAAATCTTTTAAAAATATTTTAAAAAATACACTAATGGATCTGAGTCCCTCTGTAAACTCCAACTCCCTCTCTGCTCCTTTACTTGAAACTATTGTCCTGAATTTGGTGTTAAGCACTCCCATGACTTTCTTTATAATTTTCCTACACATAATTGTATCACTAAACTATATGTAGTTTTTTGTATGAAAACATACAGCATTTATAATGAGTATATTCTGCAGGTTGATTTTTTTTCACATATCTTGAGATTCTTCTGTATTGAGTAGATTTCTGGGTCTTATATTTTCAGTGCTGTGCAATGTTCCGTTGTATTTTTTTAAATTCATTTTTTTATGTCGTGTTCCATGATTCATTGCTTGCGTATAACACCCAGTGCTCCATTCAATACGCGCCCTCCTTAATACCCATCAGCAGACTAACCCATCCCCCCACCCCCTCCACTCTAAAACCCTCAGTTTGTTTCTCAGAGTCCATAGTCTCTCATGGTTCATCTCCCCTTCCGATTCCCCCCCCTTTCATTTTTCCCTTCCTACTATCTTTTTTTTTTAAACATATAATGTATTATTTGTTTCAGAGGTACAGGTCTGTGATTCATCAGTCTTGCACAATTCACAGTGCTCACCATAGCACATACCCTCCCCAATGTCTATCACCCAGCCACCCCATCCCTCCCAACCCCCTCCACTCCAGCAACCCTCAGTTTGTTTCCTGAGATTAAGAATTCCTCATATCAGTGAGATCATATGATACTTGTCTTTCTCTGATTGACTTATTTCGCTTAGCATAATACCCTCTAGTTCCATCCATGTTGTTGCAAGTGGGCAAGGCAAGATTTCGGTTTTTTTGATGGCTGCATAATGTTCCATTGTATGTATATACACACACACACACCACATCTTCTTTATCCATTCATCTGTTGATGGACATCTTGGCTCTTTCCATAGTTTGGCTGTTGTGGACATTGCTGCTATAAACATTGGGGTGCACATACCCCTTCGGATCCCTACATTTGTATCTTTTAATGTTCCATTGTGTTAACGAAACAAAATATCCATTCTCGGTGGACATTTATTTCTCTTATTTTGCTATTGCAGTTACAGTGACAGTCCTTGTACATGTTCCTTTTTGTCTGTGCATGAGAATTTTTTTGTGTGTGTGCACATGAGAATTTCTCAGGGATGTTCATATAGATGTGAACCCTCTGGATTGAGGAATAAGGATATTTAACGTGACCAGTATTGCCAAATTGCTGTCCTAAGTGGCTTCCCACATTTAATGTTCTGTCAATAGAATATGGGATTTTCCACTGTTTCACTTTTCAGCACTAGGTGTTGTCAGATAGTGATACACAATTTTAATGTTTACTTCCATTGTTTACTAGTGATACGAAGAACCTTTTTGTATTATCAATTTGAGCTTCGAATTTCTTGTTCATATCCTTCATTTTTAACTAGGTAATTTTTGTTTCTATTATTGATTTGTAAAGTGTAAATACAGAGATGGATACATCCACAGGCGAAGTAATAGCTCCCAAAGATATCTGTCTTAACACTGGTAACCTGTGAATAGGTTATCTTACATGGAGTGATTTTGCTGATGTGATTAAGTTAAAAACCTCAAGATGGGGAGATTATCCCAATTATCTGGGGTGGGATCAGTGTAATCACATGAATCTTTAAAAGTGTAGGAGAGAGAAGCAGGGGTGGGTAGAGAGATGAGATGGAAGGAGAGATTCAAAGCCTGAGAGGGACTGAACCCACCATTATAGTCTTTCAAGTGGAGGAAGAAACGTGGGTGGCATTTAGAAGCTAGGAACAGCTCTGAGTTGACAGCAAGGAAATGATGACCTCAGTTGTACAAATACAGGAAACTGAATTCTGTCAGTAACTTTAATGAGCAAAGAAACAGATCTCCTCTAGAGCCTCCAGAAAGGCACAGGGCCTGCCAACACTTTGGTTTTTGCCTGGTGAGACCTGAATCCTACTTCTGACCACAGAACTACAAGATAACTAGTTTATATTGTTGAAGCCACCAAATTTGTGCTAATTTGGGATGGCAGTATTAGGAAACTAATGCATACGTGCGGAAAGTAGTACTCCTTTGTTGTGTACCTGGCATACATTTTCTTCCAATCTATGAGGTGTCATTGCACTTTTTAAATGTCTTTTAATGAACAGAAATTTTTCAATAGAAGGTGAGTTTAGATTCATCATTTCCTTCTCTATGGTCTGTACATTATAAAAACAAATTCTTCCTATTAAACCGAGGTCATAAGGACATTTTCTGGCCTCAACATTGAGATTTTTAATCCAACTGGGAAGTTTTTTTATGGTGTGTTAGACATGCGGTTTATTTCCAGTGGATAACAGTTGCCCCGACATGATTTATGATCTAGTCCATTCTTTCCTAACTAGGAAAGATTAATAATTTTAATAATTATTTTGTAGGCTGGGACCCCCTACTGTGTTCTTCGGTTATCCTGACTATTCTTGGTCCTTAACTCTTCTTTATGAATTTTAAATTTAGTTTGCAAGTTCCTTAAAAATGCTGTTGGTGTTTTGATTGGATTAGATTGAATTTATAGATTAATTTTGGAAGAACTGACATTTTTACCATATTGACTTTTCCCATCCATGAACTTGGTTTATTTTTCAATTACTAAAGTCCTCTTTTATGTCCTTGAATATTATGTTTTAATTTTTATCTGTATTGCATAAGATTTATGAACATTTTATATAATGCTTTTTAAAAAGTATGTTCTCAACTATTCCTATATCTAGAGATGCAATTTTTTATAAAGATTTTGTACCTAGTAATATTCTTGAACTCTTCCATTAACTCTACTAACTTGTGTTTCCTATGTTGACAGTTAAAATAATTGTAGCATCTATAGCAAAATCCTCATTGTTCATTTACAGTATTTATATTTTGAATTCTCTTTTCTCATTTTAATAGGCTCCTTTTAGGACCTCCTGTACAATACTAAAACATTCACAGTGAATGTTTTCATCTTATTGCAGATTTTAAAGTAAATACTCCCATCATATACCTATAAGAATATATTTGCTCAATCAGGTTTTAATAAGTTTCTTTCTATTCTTGGATTGCAAGGATTTATTTTTTAATGAACATCTGTTGAAATATTTTTTTCACATCTGTTGAAAATTATTTTCTTTTAATCAGCTTATATCAAATTACATTAATAGATTTTTTGATGAAAAAGATCCTCACATTCCTAGAATAAACCCAGCTTTTCCTAATGTTTTTTTATATGGATGAACAAATGCTGTGTATGCAAGAGCAAGATTTACTTTGCTTATGTTTTATTGGGAATTTTTGTGCTGATGGTCATAAATGATACTGGTATGCAGTTTATTTCTTTGTGCTATAATATTTAAATTTGCCTATCAAGGTTACATCAGCCTTAAAAATAAAGAGGAAAAGAAAGAAAATGAGAAAGAATGAGGGAGTGAGAGAATAAATTAGGCAAGAATGGTAAAGTACTGATAATTATTGAATATGGATGATAAGCATACAGGATTTCCTTTTAGAATTCTCTCCACTTTTAGAGAAATAAATGATTATTCTTTTTTTTTGAATTTCTCTAAAAAAATTCTTAATTCCAGTATAGTTAACATAGTGTTATATTAGTTTCAGGTGTACAACATAGTGATTCATCAATTCTGTACATTACTCAGTGCTCATCACAATAAGTTTACTCTTAATCCCCATCACCTATTTCACCCATCTACCCCCTACCTCCCCTCTGGTAACTATCAGTTTGTTTTCTATTGTTAAGAGTCTGTTTTTTGGTTTGCCTTTTTTTCCTTTGTTCATTTGTTTCTTAAATTCCACATAGCGAAATCATATCGCATTTGTCTTTTGACTTATTTAATTTAGCATTGTACTGTCTAGATCCATCCATGTTTTTGCAAATGGCAACATTTCATTCTTTTTTATGACTGAGTAATATTCCATTATGTACATACACACCACATCTTTATCACTTTATTGGTGAGCAGGTGGGCTGCTTCTGTAGTTTGACTGTTGTAAAAAAAATTTGACTGTAAATTGTTGCAATAAACATAGGAGTGTGTGTATCTTTTCAAATTACTGTTTTCATATTATTTGGGTAAATACCCAGTAGTAGAATTATTGGATCATATGGTAATTTTATTTTTAATGTTTTGAGGAACCTCCATACTGTGGCTACACCAGTTTGCATTCCCACCAAAGGTGAATAGGGTTCTTTTTCCTCCATATTCTCACCAACACTTGTTTAAAAAATGATCTTTGAGAAGTTTCTTGAATCATTTTATCTATAGAGTTGCTATAGAGTAGTTTCTAAAGAATACCTGAAGGATATTCATTTCTTGAATACTTATTTTGAACTTTCATAAATGGTCCACTCTTCCATGGAGATAGACTCCAATTCAACACAATACTTAAAGGTATTTAGTATTTGTTATTGGATCTCAAATTTATACAAAATTATACTGAGTTGTATAAATAAAATCTTTATTCCTGTAACCTAATTAAATTTTTTAAAAATTTTTTTATTATGTTAATCACCATATATTACATAATTTGTTTTGGTGTACTGTTCCATGATTCATTGTTTGTTCATAACACCCAGTGCTCCATGCAGAATGTGCCCTCCTCAATACCCATCACCAGGCTAACCCATCCCCCCACCCTCCTCCCCTCCAGAAACCTCAGTTTGTTTTTCAGAGTCCATCATCTCTCCTGGTTCGTCTCCCCCTCTGACTTACTCCCCTTCATTCTTCCTCTCCTGCTATCTTCTTCTTTTTCTTTTTTCTTAAAATATATTGCGTTATTTGTTTCAGAAGTACAGATCTGTGATTCAACAGTCTTACACAATTCACAGCGCTCACCGTAGCACATATCTTCCCCAATGTCCATCACCCAGCCACCCCATCCCTCCCACACCCGACCACTCCAGCAACCCTCAGTTTTGTTCCTGAGATTAAGAATTCCTCATATCAGTGAGGTCATATGATACATGTCTTTCTCTGATTGACTTATTTCACTCAGCATAACACCCTCCAGTTCCATCCACGTCGTTGCAAATGGCAAGATCTCATTCCTTTTGATGGCTGCATAATATTCCATTGTGTATATATACCACCTCTTCTTTATCCATTCATCTGTCGATGGGCATCTTGGCTCTTTCCACAGTTTGGCTATTGTGGACATTGCTGCTATAAACATTGGGGTGCACGTACCCCTTCGGGTCCCTACATTTGTATCTTTGGGGTAAATACCCAGTAGTGCAATTGCTGGATCGAATGGTAGGTCTAATTTCAACTGTTTGAGGAACCTCCATATTGTTTTCCAGAGGGGTTGCACCAGCTTGCATTCCCACCAACAATGTAGGAGAGTTCCCCTTTCTCCACATCCCCGCCAACATCTGTCGTTCCCTGACTTGTTAATTTTAGCCATTCTGACGGGTGTGAGGTGGTATCTCATTGAGGTTTTGATTTGGATTTCCCTGATGCTGAGCGATGTTGAGCACTTTTTCATGTGCCTGTTGGCCATTTGGATGTCTTCTTTGGAAAAATGTCTGTTCATGTCTTCTGCCCATTTCTTGATTGGATTATTTGTTCTTTGGGTGTTGAGTTTGATAAGTTCTTTATAGATTTTGGATACTAGCCCTTTATCTGATATGTCATTTGCAAATATTTTCTCCCATTCTGTCGGTTGTCTTTTGGTTTTGTGGACTGTTTCTTTTGCTGTGCAAAAGCTTTTTATCTTGATGAAATCCCAATAGTTCATTTTTGCCCTGGCTTCCTGTGCCTTTGGTGATGTTTCTAGGAAGAAGTTGCTGCGGCTGAGGTCCAAGAGGTTACTACCTGTGTTCTCCTTTAGGATTTGGATGGACTCCTGTCTCACGTTTAGGTCTTTCAACCATTTGGAGTCTATTTTTGTGTGTGGTGTAAGGAAATGGTCCAGTTTCATTCTTCTGCATGTGGCTGTCCAATTTTCCCAACACCATTGGTTGAAGAGACTGTCTTTTTTCCACTGGACATTCTTTCCTGCTTTGTCAAAGATTAGTTGACCATAGAGTTGAGGGTCCATTTCTGGGCTCTCGATTCTGTTCCATTGATCGATGTGTCTGTTTTTGTGCCAGTACCATACTGTCTTGATGATGACAGCTTTGTAATAGAGCTGGAAGTCCGGAATTGTGATGCCGCCAGCTTTGCTTTTCTTTTTCAATATTCCTCTGGCTATTCGGGGTCTCTTCTGGTTCCATACAAATTTTAGGATTATTTGTTCCATTTCTTTGAAAAAAGTGGATGGTATTTTGATGGGGATTGCATTGAATGTGTAGATTGCTCTAGGTAGCATTGACATCTTCACAATGTTGGTTCTTCCAATCCATGAGCATGGAACGTTTTTCCATTTCTTTGTGTCTTCTTCAATTTCTCTCCTGAGTATTTTATAGTTTTCTGAGTACAGATCCTTTGCCTCTTTGGTTAAATTTATTCCTAGGTATCTTATGGTTTTGGGTGCAATTGTGAATGGGATCGACTCCTTGATTTATCTCTCTTCTGTCTTGTTGGTGGTGTATAGGAATGCCACTGATTTCTGTGCATTGATTTTATAGCCTGCTACTTGACTGAATTCCTGTATGAGTTCTAGCAGTTTTGGGGTGGAGTCTTTTGGGTTTTCCACATACAGTATCATATCATCTGCAAAGAGTGAGAGTTTGACTTCCTCTTTGCCGATTTGGATGCCTTTGATTTCTTTTTGTTGTCTGATTGCTCTGGCTAGGACTTCTAATACTATGTTGAATAGCAGTGGTGAGAGTGGACATCCCTGCCGCGTTCCTGACCTTAGGGGAAAAGCTCTCAGCTTTTCCCCATTGAGAATGATATTCGCTGTAGGTTTTTCGTAGATGGCTTTTATGATATTGAGGTATGTACCCTCTATCCCTATACTCTGAAGAGTTTTGATCAAGAAAGGATGCTGTACTTTGTCAAATGCTTTTTCTGCATCTATTGAGAGGATCATATGATTCTTGTTCTTTCTTTTGTAAATGTATTGTATCACGTTGATTGATTTGTGGATGTTGAACCAGCCTTGCAGCCCAGGGATAAATCCCACTTGGTCGTGGTGAATAATCCTTTTAATGTACTGTTGGATCCTATTGGCTAGTATTTTGGTGAGAATTTTTGCATCCATGTTCATCAAGGATATTGGTCTGTAATTCTCCTTTTTGATGGGATCTTTGTCTGGTTTTGGGATCAAGGTAATGGTGGCCTCCTAAAATGAATTTGGAAGTTTTCCTTCCATTTCTATTTTTTGGAACAGTTTCAGGAGAATAGGTATTAATTCTTCTTTAAATGTCTGATAGAATTCCCCTGGGAAGCCATCTGGCCCTGGGCTTTTGTTTCTTGGGAGATTTTTGATGACTGCTTCAATTTCCTTAGTGGTTATAGGTCTGTTCAGGTTTTCTATTTCTTCCTGGTTCAGTTTTGGTAGTTGATACATCTCTAGGAATGCACCCATTTCTTCCAGGTTATCTAATTTGCTGGCATAGAGTTGCTCATAATATGTTCTTATAATTGTTTGTATTTCTTTGGTGTTGGTTGTGATCTCTCCTCTTTCATTCATGATTTTGTTGATTTGGGTCATTTCTCTTTTCTTTTTGATCAGTCTGGCCAGGGGTTTATCAATCTTGTTAATTCTTTCAAAGAACCAGCTCCTAGTTTCGTTGATCTGTTCTACTGTTCTTTTGGTTTCTATTTCATTGATTTCTGCTCTGATCTTTATTATTTCTCTTCTCCTGCTGGGTTTAGGCTTTATTTGCTGTTCTTTCTCCAGCTCCTTTAGGTGTAGGGTTAGATTGTGTATTTGAGACCTTTCTTGTTTCTTGAGAAAGGCTTGTATTGCTATATACTTTCCTCTCAGGACTGCCTTTGCTGTTTCCCAGAGATTTTGGACAGTTGTGTTTTCATTTTCATTGGTTTCCATGAATTTTTTTAATTCTTCTTTAATTTCCTGGTTGACCCATTCATTCTTTAGTAGGATGCTCTTTAGCCTCCATGTATTTGAGTTCTTTCCGACTTTCCTCTTGTGATTGAGTTCTAGTTTCAAAGCATTGTGGTCTGAAAATAAGCAGGGAATGATCCCAATCTTTTGGTACCGGTTGAGACCTGATTTGTGACCTAGGATGTGATCAATTCTGGAGAATGTTCCATGGGCACTAGAGAAGAATGTGTATTCCGTTGCTTTGGGATGGAATGTTCTGAAAATGTCTGTGAAGTCCATTTGGTCCAGTGTGTCATTTAAAGTCTTTATTTCCTTGTTGATCTTTTGCTTAGATGATCTGTCCATTTCAGTCAGAGGGGTGTTAAAGTCCTCCACTATTATTGTATTGTTGTCAATGTGTTTCTTTGCTTTTGTTATTAATTGCCTTATATAATTGGCTGCTCCCATGTTCGGGGCATAGATACTTACAATTGTTAGATCTTCTTTTTGGATAGACCCTTTAAGTAGGATATAGTGTCCTTCCTCATCTCTTATTAGTCTTTGTTTTAAAATCTAGTTTGTCTGATATAAGGATTGCCACCCCAGCTTTCTTTTGGTGTCCATTAGCATGGTAAATGGTTTTCCACCCCCTCACTTTCAATCTGGGGGTGTCTTTGGGTCTAAAATGAGTCTCCTGCAAACAGCATATGGATGGGTCTTGATTTTTAATCCAATCTGATAGCCTGTGTCTTTTGATTGGGGCATTGAGCCCATTTACATTCAGGGTAACTATTGAAAGGTATGAATTTAGTGCCATTGTATTGCCTGTAAGGTGACTGTTACTGTATGTTGTCTGTGTTCCTTTCTGATCTTTGCTGCTTTTAGTCTCTCTCTTTGCTTAGAGGACCCCTTTCAATATTTCTTGGAGGGCTGGTTTCGTGTTTGCAAATTCTTTTAGGTTTTGTTTTTCCTGGAAGCTTTTTATCTCTCCTTCTATTTTCAATGACAGCCTAGCTGGATATAGTATTCTTGGCTGCATATTTTTCTCGTTTAGTGCTCTGAAGATATCTTGCCAGTCCTTTCTGGCCTGCCAGGTCTCTGTGGATAGTTCTGTTGCCAATCTAATATTTTTACCATTGTAGGTTACATATCTCTTCTCCCGAGCTGCTTTCAGGATTTTCTCTTTGTCGCTGAGACTCGTAAGTTTTACTTTTAGATGTCGGGGTGTTGACCTATTTTTATTGATTTTGAGAGGGGTTCTCTGTGCCTCCTGGATTTTGATGCCTGTTTCCTTCCTCACATTAGGGAAGTTCTCTGCTATTATTTGCTCCAATATACCTTCTGCCCCTCTCTCTCTTTCTTCTTCCCCTGGGATCCCAATTATTCTAATGTTGTTTCATCTTATCGAATCACTTATCTCTCGAATTCTGCCCTCGTGATCCTGTAGTTGTTTCTCCCTCTTTTTCTCAGCCTCTTTACTTTCCATCATTTGGTCTTCCATATCACTGATTCTCTCTTCTGCCTCATTTATCCTAGCAGTTAGTGCCCCCATTTTTGATTGCACCTCATCAATAGCCTTTTTGATTTCGACTTGGTTAGATTTTAGTTCTTTTATTTCTCCAGAAAAGGTTTCTCTAATAACTTCCACGCTTTTTTAAAGCCCAGCTAGTATCTTTAAAGTCATGATTCTGAACTCTAGGTCCGACATCGTACTAATGTCCGTATTGAGTAGGTCCCTGGCTGACGGTACTACCTCTTGTTCTTTTTGCTGAGGTGATTTTTCTCGTCTTGTCATTTTCTCCAGAGGAGAATAGATGAATGAGAGAACAAAATGCTAACAGGTTTACAACGTCCCCAGCAAATATACTGTATACATATCAGAAAAGACCTGAAACCAGGGGAAAAGAAAGGGAAAGAAAGAAAAAAGAAAGAGAAAAAAAAAAAAAAGAAAAAAGATAAAAACAAAAACAGAACAATACAAAAAAAGCAGAATGTGATCAAATATGATCAGGCTAGTGCATAGATCAGTGCCACACAGTAGATTTTGGGCGTATTTTGGTCTGTTAGAAAAAAGTGCCTCCTAAAATTTTAAAGGAAGAAAGACATATATGTACAAAATAAGGGTTGATACAATGAAGGGATAGAAGATGACTGTAAAGATGAAAATTATAAAAGATTTTATAAAAGGACTTGATAAGAAGTTGTTTGAAAAAAGAAAGAATATTTAAAAAAAAAAAGAAAAAAAAGGGAGAGAATGTGATCAGGCAGGAGACTAGAACAGAACCATACACTAGTGATTTAGGGTATATTTTTATCTGTTAGAAGAAACTGTATCTCAAAATTTTAAAGAGAGAACAACTTATATATATATGCCAAAAATAAGGGTAACTACTATGAAGGGATAAAATATGACTCTAAAAATGAAAAATAAAAAATGTTTTTTTTTTTTTTAAAAGATTGATAAGATGTTGGTTGAAAAAGGGAAAAAGAAAAAGAAAAAAAAACAGTAACAAAAAATAACTTTGATGAACTAATGAATCATGGTAAAAAAAAAAGCCATGAATTCTATGTGCAGTATTCCCCTAGCGCTGGAGTTCTCCCGTTCTCCTTGATCGGTAAACTTGTTCTTGGCTTGCTGGCTGTTCGTGCTGATCTTCTGGGGGAGGGGCCTGTTGCTGTGGTTTCCAAATGTCTTTGCCGGAGGCTGAATTGCCCCGCCCTTGTCGGTCCGGGCTAAGCAAGCTGCTCGGGTTTGATCTCAGGAGCTTTTGTTCCCTGCAAGCTCTCCGTACAGCCTTGGAGGACCAGGGCAAAAATGGTAGCCTCCCAATCTCCACCTGGAGGAGCCGAGAACTCGGGGCCCCGCTCCTCAGTGCGCCCCCAGAGGAAAGCAGTCACTCCCTTGTCCCCGGTCTCCGGCCGCACTCCGTGCTCACCCGGCCTGTGACCGAGCGTTTGTATCTCTGGCACCCGACCCCGTGTGGAGTCTCCAAACCCAGCAGATCCCTGCGGTGCGTTCCCGCGCTGCTCCTCCCCGGGAAGGAAGGGGAGTCTCCCCGGATCTGCCGCCTGTTGGGTCCCTGCTGGAGGAGCAGTGGCCCGACTGGGCCGCGGATCACGGTTTATGGCAACCCCAAGCTGAGAGCCTGCTCCTTAGCTCCGTCTCTGCAGCTGGCTTCCCCACTCCGATACCTGGGAGCTCTGGCGCACTCAGGCTCCCCCGGTCTTTCTGTGACCCCAAGGGTCCTGAGACCCCGCTGTCCCGCGAGGGTTCCACCCCCGCTTAGCCACTGGAGCGACGTCCCTCAGCGGAGCCGGCTTCTAAAAGGTCCGATTTTGTGCTCCGCGGCTCTAGCACTTGCCAGATGCGGCCGGCGGAGGCCCCTCCCCCACCGTCTATCCTCCCGAATATCGCCTCGGATTCACTTCTCCGCACGTACTAACTTCCAGTAAGTGGTCGCTTCTCTGTTCAGAGAGTTGTTGCTACTCTCCTCTTTGATCTCCTGTTGAGTTCGTAGGTGTTCAGAATGGTTTGATCCCTATTCAGCTGAATTCCTGAGACCGGACGAAATCTGGGTCTCCTACTCCTCCGCCATCTTGCCGGTCTGTAACCTAATTTTTAATATTCCTCCTGGAGGCTCATCCTGCAAGTTGCCAACTCTCACTTCTCATTTAAACCCTCAGTTTTGCATGATTTAATCTCTTTTGTTGTCCAACCTGCTCAAATGATATATGAAGGGAAGAGTTGTGTGGAGTATTGGTGGAACCGTTGGAGATAGCTGTCCTCATTCATCAGTGGTTTTTGCCATGTATGACTTATCTTTTATGGTATTGAACTAGTCCTGCTGAGGTGCGACAGGTCCTGCCTTGCCTTCTGAATTGTTTTTCAGGCCCCTACTGCTGACTGGGTCAAATCTTTTGCCTCTGCTCTAAGATACGGTATGGCTTCTTTATCATACTCAAGCCATTGCCACATATCTGTTCCCTCTTCTCTGAGGCACAAGGGGAATTTCTGGGCTTTCTAGATGCCTTCTGAAGACCACGAGGAAACAGAAGATCTTCGGACTTAACTCTTTGCAAATGCTAATTTTTCCACATTTGATAAGACACCATGGAGTGCATGGAACTTGTTTTAGAGAAGTGCCCTCTCCTGAAGAATGCATCTATAAATTGGGGCCATTCATCCTTTTCCTGATGTTTTCGGGCTCCCCTAATAACTCTTTAGGAGTTGATATATTCGGTGGGTTCCTTTCCCTACTGACCTGTGTTCTACCCTAAGAAGGAGAGCACATATAGATGCTTTTATCTTCCTCCTCCTTTCTCATCCTAGAAATCCTAACATTGCCCCAGAATTCGCTATTTAGCCCAGATGGGGAGGCCTATATATCATACTTTTATAACATATCTCTTCTTTTACAGGTGTTTAAAATTTTAGTCAAGGTTAACAAATATTCAACCTCTTTATTTTTTTGTTTTAGATTTTTTTGCAGTTTTTTTTTGAGTTTTTTAATTTAAATTCAGTTAATTAACATATAGTGTATTACTAGTTTCAGAGGTAGAGTTCAGTGATTCATCAGTCTTATATAATACCCAGTGCTCATCACATCACGTGCCCTCCTTAATGTCCATCACCCAGTAACCCCATCCCTCCACCCCTCTCCCCTCCAGCAACCCTCCATTCATTTCTATGATTAAGAGTCTCTTATGGTTTGTCTTCCTCTCTGATTTCATCTTGTTTTATTTTTCCCTCCCTTCCCCTATGATCCTATTTTGTTTCTTAAATTCACACATGAGATCATATGATCGTCTTTCTCTGACTTATTTTGCTTAGCATAATAGCCTCTAGTTCTATCCACATCATTGCAAATGGCAAGATGTAATTTTTTTGATGGAATACTTTCCATTTGTGTGTGTGTGGGTGTATATGTGTGTCTTCTTTATCCATTCATCTGTTGATGGACATCTGGGCTCTTTCTATAGTTTGGCTATTATGGACATTGCTGCTATAAACATTGAGGTGCAGGTGCCCCTTGGGATCACTGCATTTGTATCTTTGGGGCAAATTCCTACTAGCGCAATTGCTGGTTTGTAGGGTAGCTCTATTCTCAACTTCTTGAGGAACCTCCATACGGTTTTCAAGTGGCTGCACCAGCTTGCATTCCCACCGACAGTGTAAGAGGGTTCCCCTTTCACCTTCTTTAAAAAATATGGTAGGATTAAACTTACCAGAACCTTCAAAATTTAGTATAGCTGCATTAATTTGACAAAATGTAAGCAGAGGCAAACTGTGTCACCTCTTGCAGAAGTTTTAAGGTAGAATGTACAATATGCCAAGTTTCCTTTTTATACCTTGGCAGTTATGGAGTATGTTTCATGGAAAAGTATCCATCATTTTGGGTTCCTGAGTGACTACACCGAAAAAGCCCCCTGCCCAACCACATATGGCTGTACCATGAACAAAAAAATTAATGTTCTATTAAGCCACTGAGATCTGGAGGTTATTTGTTACAGCTGAATAATCTAGACCATTCTGACTGACACACAGACCTATGTTTATTAACCTAGAAAATAGTCATCACATGTGTTTGTATAACAAAAGCCAGTATGATCTCAATTATATAAAGCTTACTATAAAATTACTGATTAGGATTAATAAGTCAAAGAGTGAATCCTTTCTTTGAGAAGCTTTAAGAAGCCAGAAATTTTGGGAGTAATGATTATATTCATGACTGCCTTCTATCTTTTGAATAGCCTTTCTGTGTTTGTGAAAATATTCTTGCGAGGAGTTCTGTCTTTCCAAAGTAGAAATCAGAACTGAGTTCCCAGCTTCTCTTAGAGCTAGCATATAGGTTTACACATAGCTATGGGAGACATTGGTTTGGAAGTGGGGAACAGGAGAAAATTGTTTTGAGTAGGATTCTATTTTGCTTATAGGCAGCCTTTGGATTTGGGAGATGGTAATGGTTTCAAAGTCCAAATCTTGTCATAGGGTGGTAGGCAGTCAGGATTCTCTGTATAGCTACCTAGAGAAATGGGTTACAAGGAGCTGATTTTTGCAGTTGTGTGAGTTGAATAAGCATGTTTGGAATCTGTAGGACAGGCAGTCCGGAAGGAAAGATCATGAGCAGGATGGAACTACATGGGCATGGGCTGAAACTGTTGTCAACAAGCAGAATTTTTCACTTTTTTGCAGGGGGGAAGCCTTATCCCTGTTTTTTTTTTTTTTTTTTTTTTTTTTTAGGTCTTTTAACTGATTCAGTAAAGCATACACAGGTTATCCAGTAGAATTTCCCTTATTCAAGTCAATTGATTAGGGACTTGAGTTACATCCCCCATATCCCTTCATAGCAACAACCAGACTAGTGTTTAAATAAATAACTGGGGACTGTAGCCTAAGCAAGTTAACATAGTATTAAAAAAAATCACAAGTGACATTAGTGCATGTGGCAGAAGTCCTTGCAAAAAAGCCACATTCTTTCCTTTCACTGTGTGATGTGACAATGGCATTGATTTTTTTTTTTTTTTAACCTAGCCTATTCAGCATGGTTTGTGCTTTTTTGTCTGGAAGGTCGTCCTTGTCTGTTCCTTTAGCTAACCACTAATTCTGATGCCTACTGATATCTCTTAGTAAACCCCTTTCTGATTAGACAAGTGGTTTTTGTTTACTTTGACTAAAGTACTTGCCTCATACCAAAATTATGAGGAGAAAAATCACCTTTTTTCACAAGTCTATGGTCTTTGGTCAAAATGACATTAGAGAGATCGGAGTTCCGCTTGCAGGCTAGCTTTTTCTATAAGCTGTATTCGTTTGCTTTTGGGTTAGTAATTTCTGGAAGTCATGTCCTCTCTATGGAATGATGCTCCTCTGCTCTGCTCCTCTATTTTTCTCTGTGGGTGTCTTTGCAACAGAAATGGTTGGTGTAGTTATTGGAGATTTTAAAACCTTTTGGTCCATGGAGATGTCAATATCTCCCTTTTTCTGCTTGGCATGCTCACAGCAGAGGCTGAACTATAGATCATGTGGAAAATGGAAAAGGAAGAAGGAGAAGAATATAACTGAAAATAGAAGATGGAGGTAGACTAAGGAACAAAGTTTCTATTTTTAATTGAGAAGACTGAATGATGGATTATAATTTTTTCATACGTATATACACACTATATCTTGTTTTGGTTTGATTCTTATTAAAGGTTGCTTTGTGAAATGTAAGAATCATAACTGAATGCTCTTGCTCTAAATAAGTTAATCTGTACAACTGTATATTCATACATGCACATATTGGTTAAAATATACCTTATTACAACAAAATGATGAAGAGCATGAATTACGGAGACAAACTGATAAGTTTATTTTGGTAAAACATATATAACAGTTACTGTTTTAAGTGTACATTTTGTCACATTAAGTACATTGATATTGTTGTGCAACAATAACCACTATCCATCTTCAGAACTTTTTTTTAATACCATAGTGAAACTTTATACCCATTAAATAATAACTCCCCATTTTCCCCTCTCTCTAGCCCCTGGCAGCCACCATCCTACTTTCTGTCTCTATGAATTTGAATAAGTAATTCATATAAGTGGAATCATACCAATATTAATCCTTTTGTGTCTGGCTTATTTCACTCAGCATGATGTCTTCAAGGTCATCCATGTTGTAGCACGTGTGGGAACTTCATTCTTTTTTTTAAGGCTGAATAACGTATGCATATACTGTGTTTATCCATTCATTTGTCAGTTGACATTTAGGTCATTTCCATCTTTTGGCTCTTGTGAATTATTCTGCTGTGAATGTGGGTTTATAAATATCTTTAGGTGTCTGCTTTCAATTTGCGTGTGTGTGTGTGTGTGTGTGTCCAGAAGTGGAATTATTGATCCATATATATTGATTGATTGAGGAATTTCCATACTTTTTATAGCAGTTGAGTTGTACTGTTTTTTGTGTTTTTTTTTTTTTTTTAAGATTTTATTTATTTGACAGAGAGAGCACCAGCAGAGGGAGCAGTAGTCAGAGGCAGAGGGAGAAACAGACTCCCTAGTGTGCAAGGAGCCCAGTGCGGGGCTCGATCCCAGGACCTTGGGATCATGATCTGAGCCGAAGGCAGACACTTAACCGACTGAGCCACCCAGGTGCCCCTGAGTTGTACAGTTTTAGAATTCCCAAGTGTCCCAATTTTTTCAGATCCCAGTCAACACTACTCTGTTTTTTGGACAACAGCTATCTTAATGCATGGGAAGTTGGAGTATATTTTTGTATATTCTTGATGCTTTGGTATTTGACATTTGAGCCTGGAGAGATTGCATCTCCTAGGGCTAGCTAGTTCTAGGTCCTGTGAGTGCACTTTTGATATATAAACCAACCAATCCAGAGCCTACATCCCCAACATTTCCCTTTATTCTTTCTGCTATAAGCAAGCCAATATTCTTTCTGCTATAAATCACCTGAGGGCCGGGTACTGGACAACTAGGGACTATGTCTATAGTCTAGAGCCTGCTGAAATCATTCAAGCTGTCCAATCTTAAACTTAGTATACCTATACTGCCTTGTCCATTCCTCCGCCAGGAAAACCCCAGTAAAGACTCTGGGACATGCTCTCTCCCTCTCTCCTCTCTTCTGCCTTCTGACTCACCTCCGTCCTTCTCTGTGTCATTCTGAATGGGGTGCCATACTAACTGTTTCTAGAAATCTTTGAGTATAAAGTTCTTCATGACCATCATTTCCATGTCTAGGTATCTTATCATACATGATTAAAACAGATCCCAGGTAGATTTTAAGAACTGAAGTGTTATTGTGGTTTGATATGCATTTCCCTAATGACTAGTGTGGGGCATGTTTTTATATGCTTATCTGTGATTTCTTTATCTTTGGAGAAATGTCTATTTAAGTCCTTTGGTTTGAGTTGTGGGGTTTTCTTTGCTATTGAATTACTTGTAAAACTATTTACAAATCTTTTCTCCCATTCTGTCCTGTTGATAGTGTCCTTTGCACACAACTTCTTAATTTTGATAATCCAATTTGTCCATTTTTTCTTTTGCTGACTTTGGTGTCATGTCCAAGAAATGATTGCCAACACGATGCCATGAAACTTCCCCCTATGTTTTATTGTAAGAGTTTTATAGTTTTGGCTTTTATGTATCGATCTTTGATCCATTTTGAGCTAATTTTTGTCTGTGATGTTAGGTAAGGTTCCAACTTCATTCTTTTTGCATGCTTCATTCTTACAGTTTTCAGTGTATAGGTTTTTCAGCTATTTGGTTAAGTTTATTCCTCAATTTTTGATGCTGCTGTAAATGAGAATACTTAATTCCTCTTTCAGACAGTTAATGTACAGAAACATAACTGATAATCATATGTTGATTTTAGTATCCTGCAACTTTACTAAATTCACTTATTTTAATAGCTTTTCTTTTGGTGGAGTCTTTTCATGTTTTCTATATGTAAGATTATGTCATCTGCAAATAGACAATTTTACTTCTTTCCCAGTTGGATACCTTTTATTTCTTTTCCTTTGACTAATTGCTCTGGGTAATACATTAAGTACAGTGTTGAATAGAAGTGGCAAGAGTGGTCATCCTTGTCTTATTTCTGAAAAATCTCTTAGCTTTTACTGTTAGTATGCTTTTTTCTTTTCCTTTTTTATTTTGTTAGCTGTGAGCTTATATGTCACTTTTGTTATGTTGAAGTGCTTTCCTTCTGTACCTAATTTGAGTCTTTCTCATGAAAAGATATATTTTGTTAAATGCTTTTCCACCATCTTTTGAGATCATATTTGGATCCTTCATTCTGTTAGTGTGATGTATCCCATTTACTGATGTGTGGGCATTAAATCATCCTTGTATCCCAGGGATAATGAACATGTGTGTGTGATCCTTTTAATATGCTGTTGAATTCAGTGTACTACTATTTTGTTGAGAATTTTCGCATCTGTGGTCATCAGAGATACTGGTCTGTGATTTTCTTTCCTTGAGCTGTCCTTGTCTGACTGTGGTATCAGAGCAATCCTGGCCTTGTAGCATAGGTTTGGAAATGTTCTTTCCTCTTCAGTATTTTAGAAGAGTTTGACAAGGATTGGTATTAATTGTTCTTTAAATGTTTGGTAGAACTCACCTGTAAAGCCATCTGGTCCTAGGATTTTGTTTTTTGGGAAGCTTTTAATCACCAATTCAATCTCCTTCCTTATCAAATTTTTATTTCTTCATGATTCAGTCTTGGTTAAGTCCTAGGTTTCTAGAAATTTATTTAGTTATTTGGCTTGTAATTGTTGCTGTGGTGGTTCCAGGATCTGAGGTAGAGTCATGTGAGGATCACCCATGGAGCTGGAGTCTGGGTCTCTGGAGCTTGCCACAGTGACTCCAGCCTGGGGGTGGGGTGGAGTGCAGGAGATGCAGAGGTGTGGGCCCAGGGATGACAGTGTTCAGTATTAGTCTGGGCCTTGGGGATGGGGCCCAATGGCAGCACAGGTCCTGGAATGGGAGGTTGCAATTGTGACTCAAGTCCTAGAGCGCAAGGCACTGAGCAGTGGCAGCCTGGCCTCAGTAATAGGGGTCAAAGTCATGACTTGGGAACCAGGGTACAGTGTGCATCAACAGTGGCAGCTCCTCAGGGCGCCTGCGTGGCCCGGTTGGTTAAGTGGCTGTCTTCAGCTCAGGTCATGATCTCATGGGTCCTGGGATCGAGCCCCACATTGAACTCCCTACTCAGTGTCTGCTTCTCCCTCTGCCTCTTCCTCTCCCCAACATGTCCCCCCACCGCTAATGCTGTTTGTGTCAAATAAACAAATAAAATCTTAAATGCACCCCCCCCCCGCAAAATCAAACAGTGGCAGCTCCTGCCTCATAGGTGGTGAAGCATTGTGGCATCCCGATCTTAGAGAGAAGCGCACAACCACAACTCAGTCCTCTGGGGCAGATCTCAGTGGAGCAATATCTATAGCCCTGGCGGGGGGGTGGGGGGGAGGGGTTGGGGGTGGGGACAAAGTAGTGTGGACCCCAGGCAGCTTTATCAGCTGGGTTCAGCATTAGAGAATACTGGGGGTTCCTTGGTAGAGGAAGCTATATACGTCCATGGTGATGATGAGGATTGCTAAGGTCCTCTTGCTTTTCTGTCCTCCATAGGGTGAACTCTCTCCAGGGGGATCCTCTTGGCTCCAAGGTGCTCCAGACTAAGGGATGGGGGGATGTAGGTAAATTTCTTCCTGTCTTTTCTATGTGACCATCCTCAGGCTTTGTGATCCAGTTTCTCCTGCTTCACTGCAGTCAGA
This sequence comes from Eumetopias jubatus, assembly GCF_037043125.1. Classification (NCBI taxonomy): domain Eukaryota; kingdom Metazoa; phylum Chordata; class Mammalia; order Carnivora; family Otariidae; genus Eumetopias; species Eumetopias jubatus. The sequence goes on from NW_028274815.1 coordinate 103,505,896, forward strand.
GTTTTCCCAGACTTATTTTCAATCAGTTTATAGTTGTTTATTCATTGCTTTTGTTTTTGTGGGGCAGAGGAGCATGACTTCCTAGTCTGGCATCTTGCTGATGTCATTAAGCATGCATTCATTCATTCATTTTTTACTGCCTTATTCCACTGGCTAGGACTCCACTGTAATGTTGAATACAAGTCATGAAAATGGACACTATTCATGTTAATGATCTTAGTGGGAACACATTCTGTTTTCAACATTGAATATGTTAGCTGTGAGGTTTTTGTAGATGTCCTTTGTCAAGTCCTCTTCTATTCCTACTTTACTTAGAGATTTTATTAAGAAAGTTGGTTAGATTTGGTCAAATGTTTTTTCTGTCTACTGAAATCATGTTTTTTTCCTTTGAGTATTTTTTAATGTAAGTTACATTGATTATTTGAATATTAAACCAGTCATGCATTTTAGGTAAAATATCATCAATCATGATGTATTATTCTTTTCATATATGTTGGATTCAATTTCTTAATTGAACTTAAGCCACCCAGGTGCCCTCATTCTTATTTTGATACAGAGTCATGCTGACCTCATAGAATAATTTTTTTCATAGAATGAATTTTGAAGTATTCTTCCTCCTCAGTTTTTGAAAGTTTCTGGAGAGCTAGTATAATTTTTTCCTGTATTTGTAAGAATTCAATGTAGAGCTATCTGGGACTGAAGTTTTCTAGTTGGAAAAGTTTTCAGCTTTAAAGTCCATTTCAGGGGCGCCTGGGTGGCTCAGTCATTAAGCGTCTGCCTTCAGCTCAGGTCATGATCCCAGGTCCTGGGATCGAGCCCCGCGTCGGGCTCTCTGCCCCACGGGAAGCCTGCTTCTCCCTCTCCCACTCCCCCTGCTTGTGTTCTCTCTCTCACTGTGTCTCTCTCTGTCAAATAAATAAATAAAAATCTTAAAAAAAATAATAAAATCCATTTCATTAATACATACAAGGTTATTTGGGTCATAGGTTTCCTCTTTATTGAATTTTGGTGGTTTGTGTATTTTAAGGTTTTTTTTCCCTATTCTGTTATTTAACTTGTTCGCCTAACATTTTCTATAATATTCCCCATATATATTTTTATTATATATAGAAACAGTGTGATTTCACACAGTAAACTGTGCCTTCCCACTTTCTTCAGAAGTGTGGCTAGGTTTATCACTTACTGGTGTTTTCAAGGAACCAGCTTTTAGTTTCATTGATTTGTCTCTATTGTTTTTCAGTTTTTATTTCATTTATATATACTGTTATCTCTATTTTTGTCATTAATTTGACTCTTTTGCTCTTTTTCTAATTTATGTATAAGCTGTGGTCATTCGAGAGCTTTCATTTTTTTTTTCTAATATACACATTTCTTTCTCTAAACTTACCCCTGATTACTGTTAGTAGCATTGCACAAATTTAGTATTTTGGTTTTAATTTTTTTTTTAAAGATTTTATTTATTTATTCATGAGAGACACACAGAGAGAAAGAGAGAGAGGCAGAGGGAGAAGCAGGCTCCCAAGGAGCAGGGAGCCCGATGCGGGACTCAATCCCAGGACTCTGGGATCATGACCCGAGCTGAAGGCAGATGCTTAACCATCTGAGCCACCCAGGCGCCCCTGCTTCTCCTCTAAACTATGGGATTACTTAGAACTTTGTTACTTATTTTCTAAATATTTGAGGGATTCTCCAGTCTGTTACTCTAATTTAATTACATGTTGATGAGAGAAAAATACTTTGTGTGATTTTGATTTTTTTAAATGCATTTAGATTTGTTTTATGACCCATAGTATCTATTTTGGTAGGTTCCATGTGCCCTTTTTATTTTTTTTATTGGAGAGAGAGAGAAAGAGACAGAGTGAGCACAAGCAGGGGGAGTGGCAGAGGGAGAGAGAGAAGCAGGCTCCCCACTGAGCAGGGAGCCTGATGTGGGGCTCAATCCCAGGACCCTGGGATCATGACCTGAACCGAAGACGGATGCTTACTGACTGAGCCACCCAGGCACCCAGTTCCATGTGCCCTTGAAAAGGATATGCATCCTGCTGTTGTTCGGTAGAGTGTATAATTAGGTTAAGGTTGTTGATTGTGCTGTTCAAATATTCTATTATTGTATCTACTTCTATCATTATCGATGGAGGGGTTTTGAAATCTCAATAATTGTAGATTTGTCTGCTATAGAAATTTATTTTAACATTCTGTTACAAACAACAGTGTTGTTTGTATATCTGTGTAAATGATTGTGTAATAGTTTTCTATTCATGCCGAAACAAATGACCACAAACTTAGCAGTTAAAACAACACCCTTTTATTATCTCACAGTTTTTTTAGGTCATAAATCTGGGCATGGCATACTGGGTTCTCTGCTCATTGTATCATAACATGGAAGCTCAAGTGTCAGCTGGGCTCAGTTGAGGTCCTATTCCAAGCTTGTTCGTAGAATTTAGTTCCTTATAACTGTTGGACTGAGGTTCCCCCTTTTTTTTCTGGCTGTTAAGCTAAGAGTTGCTCCTAGACCTGCTGAAGGCCACTCTCAGATTCTGCCATGTGGTCCTCTCAAAGCATGGCAATTTCCCTTCTTCTAGAAAGGGCTCAGCACCACTTGTAAGGTCATTACGTCAGGCCCACCTAGGATTAACTCAAAGTTAGCTGATTAGACACCTTACTTAGATCAGCAGAGGCCCTTCAAATGACCATATGATGGAATCTAATTACAAGAGTGGTATCACATCATATTCACAGGTCCTACCCACACCCAGGGAGTGGGAATTACATAAGAATGTGTTTCATTGGGGGTCATTTTAGAATCCTGCCTGCCACCGATTGCCTGCCACCGATTGTCTGACTACAAAAATAATCTGAAATAATACACACCAAGGTCCTAATATTTATTACATTAAAAATGGGTTGGGATGGGTAGAGTAGATGGGAATGGGAGCAAGACATAAAAAAAAAAGCTGTAGGAAAATGGGGGAAAGCCATAGTAAAATTTAAGTAAACATATACTATAAAAATCCCACTTGTATGATCATTGTATAAACTGTAACCTTTTAAATCTGTGCATGGACTAAAACTGGAAGTTGTATTAGAAAAATAAAAATACTGTCTTTGACTTCAGGATGGAATCATTGTTGATGCCCCCCCACCTTGAATTTTTACTTCAGTAGAAACTTTTCACTTTCAACAAAACATTTTAAAACCCAACATCAGTCCTAAAATCTTGGTTCCTTTTAGAGATCTTAGAGATAATAGCAGTTCATGGGAAAAACTTATTTTTTATTTCAAGTGTTTTCCTTATTCAGAGAATGGTAGTTTATTAAGGCAGGTAAGGGACAGTTTCATGATGGCAGACAAAGAAGTAAAGGATTCTTGTGAGAAATCAGTTTCTGAACAATAACAACACAGCGTGCCTTTGATTTTCCATAGGATGCCACAATTTGAGATAATCTAATTCATCTCATTCACTAATACTCGAGTGAATATAGATGCTAAAGCACCTTAAGTTAAAGACTTACTTGAAGATGCAGTTATTCTGTATGGCTGTCCTTGGGCCCATGGAAGCCCTGATCTTGAGCAAGAATTTCTCCTTTTTTTCTCCTCCATACGCATCACATTAAGCTGTCATTCACAGCCACAGCAGGAATTCAAGACTGCCTTGGAATAACTTGGATGACAGAAGCTCTCTCAAGGTATGTAGCTCTCAAAAAAAAAAAAAAAAAATTGTCACATCATAACAGATCTTTCTTTTGATGTGTTCAGTATTTCCAGATCCATCTTACAATGACAAATTAAGACATTTGTACACCAAACTCTGACAGTGGTGTGACTACAACTAGCCCTGGTCCTGTATAGTTTTTCATTTTTTTCTGGATGCATCTTTGATAATACTCTCAAAATGCCCTGAATCCCTTCAAAAGCAGCTCACCAACAACTGGTAGTTGAGAATAATCTCTACATTTTCCAGCCCAGTCAGTGTACCTCCCTTTTGAAAGAGACTTAGGTATGAAGCTGAACTCTGAAGAATGTGGCTCTGGAAAATCAAATTCGGAATTATGACTTTGCAAAACCTATTATGTAATAGCTTTGAAACTCCGTACCATCTAACATAAACTGTGGCTTACTAGTAAAATCAGCTATAAATTTTTTTTTGTGACCACAAATATTTGTTTGCCTCTAATTTTATTGTATGTAGAAGTCCACTGTGGTTTTTGTTTTATGACAATGGTATACCAACATGGTATTTGGCAAATTTTTTCTTAAATCCGTTCATTAATCAGGCATAGGTAATCTGTGAATTGTACAGAACCTATCCAAATGCAAATTTACTACTATGTTGAATGGAATCAAATATATAGAAAAATCTAATGTGTTTTTTGTTACTTTGAAATTCTCACTAGGGTTTTACATTTTCATAAGTTTGTTTCATGTAACATGTATTTATTGAATTTCTAATTTGTTACATGCATTTGCTTAGTATTAGGGAATGAAAGTGAATACAGATAGGATCTTTACCTTCAGAGAACACAAAGTCTTCCTGTGGGAGACATTTAGCAGTCATAGGGTATATAAGTTATGATCATAAAGTTATAAGGATTTTGTGCTAGCATTTGGTGAGTGCCCATTGATGCATTTCATTGTTCAGGCAGTCATCATTCACTGCCTGATATGTGCCAGGCACCATGCTGAAATTACATAAATACATAAGGAACTAAAAAAGGAAAGAGACCCCTTAAATATAATTATAGTTCCACATTGTAAATTCAGACATTGTAATATGTAAAATGTAGGGGGTTATTGAAGAAAATAGAACATACTCTTGCCTCTCTTATGTTTGTATGTGTATGTATTCTTTCTGTCTTCCTACCTACCCACCCACCATCTATTTATTGGTGGGAAAAGCAGACAAGATTGAATAAGGAGGATTCCACAGAGGAGATGGACCCATCTTATATATTGAAGGTTGGGGGAAAATCAAGTTCTAGAAGAGAATGTTTAGGTCAGGAATAGAGTATACTTGCCAAGATTAATTACATGTGTTGCATATCCCAGGTATAAGACCCGTCTTGGCAGCAGATGCTGTAGTGCTTTACTGTTTCTGCCTCGGTCCTTGCCATTCCCTGTCCAACTTCCACTCTCCAGCACCCCTCTCTCCGTTTCAGTGCTTTTCCTACTTAACAGAGCCTACTCTGTCCATGTATGTTGCTGGAAATAAACTCCTTTTAGGATCAGCTTGCAACCAATGGTAGATGGAAGTTGGTGCGATAAATAGCCCAGCTCTCTTACTTCTGGGGTAGGATCAGTTTAAAGTGTGCATTCTACACTGTTGTCCAGAGTTCCCCAGCAGGATGAAAATCTAATTGTCCACAGTGGTTGTAACCTATGTGATAATGCACCCTTATGGCTGCCTTTCCTTCTCTGTGTCACTCGCCCATTCCCTAAGGGATCTTATGTCACTTCCTAAATTACTTGCACTTGAGTCTTTGCCCCAGGTTTTGCCTCTGGGAAAACCTGACGTAAGACACTATCCATTCCTCATAAGCCACAGTTTCTGCCTTTAGGGTGCTCCCTTTCACTTCATTCATCTAGTAGGACCCAGACCAAATTCACTGTTTAGAACCAACAAATAAATGGGGCCCCCATTACAAGATTAATATACTCACAAAAGTATAGACTTACATTTCTGAACAGTACTTTAAAGGTGGTTTTTCCAAATCTTTCATTTTTCTGCGTTTATAAGAACTTGAATCCAAAGCCCTTAACTTCCAGGCTAAGGCTGTCATCAGTGAAGTGGTGTCAGAAGGGAAAGTTAGCAGAAAATAATCAGGTGCAAAACTGAGATTTCTGATATGGCTGTAGCCATTGTTGCATAACAGACCACCTTGAGACTTAGTGGTTTAAAGCAATTATCATTTATTATTGCCAACAAGTCTGAGTCACGTGTGTGGTTCTGCTGACCTGGGTGAGGTTCATCTGATCTTAGCAAGTCTGCTTATGTATCTTTGGTCAGCTGGTGGGTATGCTAATGGCTAGCAGTTGGCAGGCTGTTGGATAGCTTCTCGTCTTCCAATGGGGCAAGTTTGTTCACATGACAGACAAAGGCACAAGAAAGAAAGTGGAAATGTGCAAGGATTTTTGAGCTCTAAGTTCAGAACGAGAAGAGCCTCACTTTTACTGCTTTCTGTTGGTTAAATCAGGCCAGCCTAAATTCAACAGGTAGAGATATAATTCCACCCTTTGAATGGAGTTTTTGCAAAATCACATTGCAGAAGGATGTGGGTATGTGGAGGGAAATAATTGCAGCCATTTTTTTTTTTTTTAATTAAAACAACCTGTTTCTGGCCAGTGTAGTCCTAAATACATTCTCTGCTTATCAGATGCCTGGGACGTTTTGTAAAGAGGGGGAGGGGTGCCACATTAACTACAACATAACTTTATTCAGTCACCCCGCAACCCATATTTTTCTGTTATTCTTCCTCTTGGGCATTGCCTGTGATAATTTTCTAATGTTTCAGAAATTCTGGTGTCTGGTCCGCTGTTTTTTTCTTTTTCCTATTTTAGTGTTCTCAAGTTGCAGATTAGTCCCCTAACTTAATTGAGCTATGGAGCATTTATTAGAAATATTATATAAGAAACTGCATTCTCCAATTTTTGTAATAGCTATTCATAGGGGAACCTGCACATTGTGAGAAGGATTGGGAGGGAAAACAGAAGGGCAGTAAGGTAAAGACAGTCCAGAAGTAGCATTCTTGCCACCTTGTGGAAGTTTCTGAAATTGCATTATTCTAAAGCACTGGAAATGTGGCTACTGTGCATGTCTTTGTGTAAGTTTCTGTGTTGGGTGCCAGTGAGGGTGAAATGAACTGTGCCCAGTAAAGAGCGACCTCTCCAGGTGGCAGAACTGAACGGAGCCAGTCTATCCACCTAATTTGGTCATGTTTCCAACCCTGCCATCAGCCCTCATTTCTGTAGTGTTGGGCAGATGTCTGAGTCTCCTCCCAGGATCAGGATTTTAGAGGCAGAAGAAACCTTTGAGTTCATCTAACTCAACTCTCTGAGCTCTTTGTCAAGTAAACTTTTTTAAAAATGACAGTGTGCATGCAGAAAAATACATGGATCATAATTTGGTAGTTCAGTGAGTGCACAAAATGAGCACGGCCTGTGTCCTGCACCCAGATCAGGAAATAGAAAATTACAAGCATGCCAGAAGCCCCCCTCATGTTCCATCCAGTCACCATCCCTCCTCCTTTATCATGACTTCTATCAGCATGGATATATGTTTAGGCTTTTTGTGACTTCTTAGAAGTCGAATTATACCATTCCCTTCGTATCTGTCTTGCCTACTCAGTATCATCTGTGAGATTCATTCTTGTTTTATATTCTTTTAGATTATTCATTTTCATCACTATAATATTTTAATACATGATTACATAAATTACTCGGTTCTATAGTGTATGGTCACTTGGGTTGTTTGCAGTTCTGACTGTCACAAATAATCCTACGAACATTTTAGTACACATCTTTTAGTACACATAAGCTTGTATTTTTGTTGTGTACCTGTCCATGAGTAGAATTTTTGGGTCATGTATATGGACGTGTTTGGCTTTAGTAAATTCTATCAGTTTTCCAAAGTGGTTGTACCAAATATAGTCACACTGGAGGTTATGAACTTTGAAAGGACAATTCAGTCCATAATCTTATGCATGCCTCTATTTTTAACTTTTATTTTCAGTGATTTATAGGAAATTGCAAAGACATGTACAGGGAGGGTCCTGGGCACCCTTCATCCAGCCTCCGCTAATATTAAAGTTGTGCATATATATTTCTGAGGGAGAGTTTAGCCTTGAGTCTGGTATAGGATCCGTGTTCAATAGATAGTAGTTATGTAATATAGCAACAGCATCATTCCATGTGGTGGGCATTTTAATGTCCATTTCTTAGAAGGATGTGATGCATAATGAGGGATATGGTTTTACGAGGGACCAAGTTGATAAGCCACAGAGCCTGAGCTTGCACTTGAAACTCTGACCCTACAATTCAGGAGCCGATAGTAATAACTTCCTTGATAATACACACTGTATTGCCTTTCTACCCTTCCCTGTCTTAGTTGCTCATCCCCCTACCAACATCATTTGGCATCACATCACAAATAGAGTACTTCCAGGAAAATTCTTGCTCAAGATCTGCCCCTGGGAGAATCCAAGCTAAAACACTCATTTTCACTAATTTTTCTCCTTTCATCTATCTCCTTAATTTCAGTTCTGGTCAAAAAAATAACTTGAAAGAATGTTTCTATGTGACCCTTTCAGGACTTCTCCATTGTTGCTGAAATGTTAGCATATGCATGATCAGTTCTTTCTGCAGGATTGATATTTTCTGTGACCACCATCCTCATTTCATGGTTTTTATCTAGTTTAATTGCTTAAAGGACCCTGGTTTGGGAGAAGGTTGAATTTTTTACTTGACCTTTTTACCAGGAATATTTGTGTATTACAGGAAAGTCCTCTTTCATTCCTTGACCTTAAGTGCTCCAAGAGAAAGCCCTTCTATGTTAGAATAAAGGTCATGCCTTCTTCACTTATAGCTAATCCTGAGGCATGAGAGTTTAACTAATGGTTAAATCCATATTAAATTTAATTACAAATAGATGAGTAGATAGCATTCCAATCCATGCCCCAATGATTTATGGAATACAAACGTGCTAGAATATTGCTGTTTAAATCCAAAGCAGGAGAAGAGGCTCAGCAATCAAAAGGACAACTTTAGGACAAAAGCCATTGCTAAGCATTAGTCAAGCAGTTAAGATTAACATGGGACAGCACAACCCTCCATTAGTTACTCATCAGCAAACACAGAAAAAAGTAAGAGCTAAATTATAGCTCTTTGGTGTATTTTGAAAAATGAAAAAATAGAAAAGCACAGAGGCTGAGCAAGAACCCAGGGTCATGCAACCAGCTAAGTTGCTGAGCTGTCAAACAGTAAGTTCTCTCAGTCCTAATCCATTGTACAAATAGGCATTGCAAGGAATGAGAAGATGCAAGACACTAATTCAGTCATTTCAAACTTCATCAGAATCACCTAGGGGGCTTGTTAAAACACAGATTGCTGTGCTCCATCACCCAGAATTTCTCATGCAGTAGGACTGAGATGTGGGCTTTGAGAATTTGCATCTCTAACAAGTTCTCAGGTTATGCTGATGTTGCTAGTCTAGGGAATGATTTTGAGAATGATTGCACTAATGGAATAGACTTACTCTAAAATGGATCTCCGATGGTACTTCTGCAAGGAGGTTGGCGCGTCCCACTGACAGACTCAAGGAAATGCTATTGCCGGAAGCACAAGGTTTAACTTTCAGGTTTGGGCAGAGAATGTTAGATAGAGGTGGAATGCCAAGGAGTTAGGTCTCAAAACTAGGCTGCCAGGAGGAATTTGGATTTGTAAAGATCAGAAGGAAGCACAGGCAGAAAATGAGAGTGAAGGTTAGAAATGCTGAGCCCAGAAAGGCTGAAGTTCCGAATCACCGCTCTTGCTCTTCCATCCAGTTTGCTTTCTGCTTGGCTTTTGACAACAGGGGAAGAAAGGAGTTTGTCATCCAAAGTAAATGCTGGACCATGAAGAATAAAGGCACAATATTAAAATAACCTCGCTTTTTTTTTTTCCCTTCAACACGTATACCTGAAGTTTCCTCATAATGCATACTTTGATGAATGCTTGGATATAACCCCACTCCATAAATGTCCTAGATTGGCCATGCTCTTCTCCCTCATCATTTTTAGTAGTCCCTTGGCATTCTTCTGTTTTCTGTTCCAGATTTTGTTGATTTAACTTATTTTTGGAAAGAAGATCTTTTCCATCTCTTTTGTTTAGATATAACACCTCCGTTCACTAATACTAGGTAGCAAATTGAATTTAATGCAAATATCTTGGCCTTCAGAATTTCACATAATTGATTTTTAATTCCCAGCTCTGCCATGCACTGGCTTTTGAAATTTGATCAAATTATTAAACCATCTTGGGCTTGTTTTTGCATCTGTTTTACTCAGCTTGGACTGCCACAATATTACAGATCGGGTATTTTAAGCGACAGAAATTTATTTTCTCACAGTTCGGAGGACTTGAAGTTTAAGAACAAGGTACTGGCGAATCCAGTTTCTGGTGAGACTGTTCCTGCCTTGCTTAGAGATGGCTGCCTCCTCACTGTGTCCTTACATCGCCTTTCCTCTGCACGAGTGGAGGAGAGTGAGAGCAAGCTCTGGTGTCCTTCTCTTCTGATAAGGATACCAGTCCTGTCAGATTAGGGCTCCACCCCTCTGACCTCATTTAACCTTAATTACATCCTCAAAGGCCCTGTCTCCAAATATAGTCACTTTGAGGGGAACACAGTTCAGCCCATAACATTACATAAGGCAAATGGAAATAATATTTAGGTCAAAAGTGTATTGTTGGGGAGCACATGGGGGGTACATTCGGTTAAGCATCCAACTCTTGTTTTTGGCTCAGGTCGTGATCTCAGGGTTGTGTATTGTTAGGAGAATTGAGATGATATAGGTCTTTACCAAAAGTGAGATCCTTTTTTCTCTTTTACTGTCTTTCTATTCCTGTAAAATGAAATTTTATTTATTTAATCATCCAACAAATTGAATACTTAAAATATGCTGGTTCCATTTCTCAATGCTGGAAACATAGTTAACTAGCCACATAGGATTGCTCTTTGGTTGGGAAGACTAATTACAAAAAGTAAATACATCTGTTTCTATGGTTGTGATAAGTAATGGAGAAAAATCAAGCAGGAGGTGATTTTATATATGTTGATCATGGAAGTTGTCTCTGAAGAGGAAATATGCATCTGGTGTAAAAGGCTGAATAGTCAGTTTAAAGAACGTGATCCTGGAAGTGGTGTCTTTCCTTCTGGCAATGCTGACAGTCTTCCATAGGGATTCCCGCTCATGGCAGAAGGAAAAGAATGTAAGTTCTTAGATTCTGTTACATCACAGGCAAAGAAGTTTGATGATTAAGAATGACTGAAGTTCACAGACTGTTGAATCACAGACCTGTACCTCTGAAACAAATAATACATTATATGTTAAAAAAAAGAAGATAGTAGGAAGGGAAAAATGAAGGGGTGGAAATTGGAGGGGGAGACGAACCATGAGAGACTGTGGACTCTGAGAAACAAACTGAGGGTTCTAGAGGGGAGGGGGGTGGGAGAATGGGTTAGCCTTGTGATGGATATTAAAGAGGGCACGTATTGAATGGAGCACTGGATGTTATACGCAAACAGTGAATCATGGAACACTACATCAAGAACTAATGATGTAATGAGTAACGTAACATAATAAAATAAAAAATTAATGATGTAATGTATGGTGATTAACATAATAAAAGAAAAAAATTCTAAAAAAAAATGAATGAAGTTGAGTCCAGGTTCTTTCTTCCCAAGCTGCAGGACTGAAAAATTATCTCTTAGGGCCTTAGTTTTCTTACCAGGAAAAAAAGGGTTAAAATACTGTCTTCCTCATATAGCTCCTACAAGGATTAAGAGAACTTTGCATGAAAAGCACTTAGTGGACACAGGATTCAATAAAATTCTGTTGCATCATCATTTTTACCTTGCTGCTGTAAGCTAGTAACTTTCCTAAGACAACTGCCAAATCCTGGTAATGTTTATGGTTTACGTGTGATTTCACTTTTGGAAAACTGGTGGTATTTGAATAATTACCTATGAGGATGGAGAAATGTCTTTCACTTTAGGGATTAGAAAACTTAATGAATGGACCCTGGGTGTGTATGTGTATTTACATCAGTTTAAAGTGTTTGGAATTAACTTGGAAAAGATAAACGACATTAGTAGAAAATATGGTGAAGTGCATATGGTGAATTTTATAATAGCATTATGCCAGTGTTAATTTTTCAAGTTTTGTAAATGAACTATAGTTATGTAAGATTTAAACATTAGGAGAAGCTTGTTACAGGGTATACAGGAGCTCTCTGTAATGTTGCAGCTCTTCTGTAAATTTAAATTACCTCAGTTTTTAAAAAGTATTAAGAAAGAGCTAGAATGGTAGTGTCTTAGTTTTTTTTTTTTTTTAAGATTTTATTTGTCAGAGACAATGTACAAGTAAGAAGAGCGGCAGGCAGAGGGAGAAGCAGGCTCCCCACTGAGCAGGGAGCCTGATGAAGGACTCGATCCCAGGACCTTGGGATCGTGACCTGAGCTGAAGGCAGACTCTAACCAACTGAGCCACCCTGGTGCCCCGTGTCTTAGTTTTTAATAGCCTTGTATGGGACAAATATTTATTCTTTGAAGACATGTTTGTTTTTTCTGGGAATAGCTAAAATGCATCCAGAAACAAGCTGTGGCGGTGAAATGCTATGTGCTCACTAAAACCAATTTCCTCTTTCCCCTGGGCTTTACCTTAGACTACATTTCCTAGCCTCCCTTGCAGTTAGTTGGTCATGTGACTGCATGTGGTGAGAGGAATGTGATCAATCAGTGTATGTGGTCTTTAGGCCTGGACCATGAAAACCTCCTACAATCCACTGTGCTCTCTCCTCTCCATCTGACAATCTAGGTGGAAGAAAGTGAGTAAGATGAAAGGAAACTGGGCCCTGAATGAGCATACAAACCTCCTGTCCAATCAGACATTCAGTTTGGGCTTTGAGGGGAAAAAGGAACTTTTGGGGGGATTAATCACTGAAATTGGTTACTTAACTAATGCAAAAAATTCTGAGCACCATGCTGTGGAATTTAATTGGATAGTATTTGGTTAAACATAATTAGGCTCTGAAAAAAATCTCAAAGGAGGTAAATATTCCCAATATAAAATTCCATGATGTATATTTTGAAACAAGATATATTAGTTGGATGTGTCCATTCTGGTATTTGTATTTTAATGGTTTTATAGTCACATGTAATTTAAAGACTGTAAGCATCGTGAAGGTAGGGATCATGACTATCTTGTTCTTGGTTGTATTCCCGGAGCTTAACAGTGCTGTGCATTCAGTAAAATTTAATTGAATCAAGAAAATATGGAAATAACTGAATGATTGCTTGGCTCATACAGATGAGGAGAGGGTTTTTCATTGTATATTTTGAAGTGAATATAGCAGTGAGGCTTCAGTAGTTAAAATACATTATTTTATATCTCAACTGTCTTTGAATCAATAAGAGTGAACCTACATTGTGCTTTTTATCCCATACTGTGTTTTGTCTTGTAGTTTAAAATTTTTCACCTGGCACATGGTAGGTGCTATATAAGTAGTTGTTGAATGAATTAATGAATTTTACAAATATTAGTCAAATTTTACGTTAGATTGGGGATATGTGGAAATGAGGACTACATTTTTTTTTTTTTTAGGTCTTAATTCCAGTTAATAGTGTTAGTATCAGGTGTACAATATAGTGATTTAACAATTCAATACATCACCCAGTGCTCATCATGACATCCTTAATCCACATCACCTATTTTAACCCATCCCCTGACCCACCTGCCCTTTGGTAAACATCAGTTTTTTCACTTGAGTGTTTTCTGCTTTGTCTTATTTTTTTCCTTTTCGTTTCTTAAATTCCAAACATAAGTAGAATCATATGGTATTTGTCATTCTGATTTATTTCACTTGGCATTATACTCTCTGGCTCCATCCATGTCATTGCAAGTAGCAAGATTTCATTTTTTTTTATGGCTGAATTGTATTCCATTGTGTATATATACTGCTTATTTATCCATTTATCAATCGATGGATACTTAGGCTGCTTCCATGTCTTGGCTATTGTAAATAAGGCTGCTATAAACATAGGGGTGCATGTATCCCTTTGAATTACTGTTTTTGTATTCTTTGGGTAAATACCCAGTAGTGTAATTGCTGGATCATAAGGTAGTTCTATTTTTAACTTTTTGAAGAACCTTCGTACTGTTTTCTGGAGTGGCTGCAGCAGTTTTCATTTCAACCAATGGTGTATGTGTGCTCCTTTTTCTCCACATCCTTGCCAACACTTGTGTCTTGTGTTATTGATTTTAGCCATTCTGACAGGTGTGAGGTGATCTCATTGTGGTTTTGATTTACTTTTCCCCAATAGTAAGTGATGATGAACATCTTTTCATGTATCTGTTGGCCATCTGGATGTCATCTTTGGAGAGATGTCTGTTCATGCCTTCTGCCCATTTTTAATTATGTTTTTTGTCTGTTGAGTTGTAAAATTCTTTATTTTGGATGCTGACCCTTTATTGGAAATGTCATTTGCAAATATCTTCTCCTATTCTGTTGGTTATCTTTTACTTTTGTTGTTACCTTTGCTGTGCAGAAACTTTTTATTTTGATGTTGTCCTGAAAGTTAATTTTTCCTTTTTTTTTTTTCCTCCTTGCCTCAGGAAACATATCTAGAAAATAGGTGCTACAGCTGATGTCAGAGAGGTTACTGCCTGGGTTATCTTCTAGGATTTTTATGGTTTCCCGTCTCACATTTAGGTCTTTAATCCATTTTGAATTTATTTTTGTGTATCATAAAAGAAAGTGGTCCAGCTTGTTTCCTTTGCATGTTCCTGTCCAGTTTCCCCAACATTTGTTGAAGAGACCGGCTTTTTCCCCACTGGATATTCTTTCCTGCTTTGTTGAAGATTAATTGACCATATGTTGTGGGTTTATTTCTGGGTTTTCTATTCTGTTCCATTAATCTGTGCGTCTGTTTTTGTGCGAGTACCATATTGTTTTGATTACTACAGCTTTGTAATAGAACTTGAAGTCTGAAATTGTGACGCCCCAGCTTTGCTTTGCTTTTTCAAGATTGCTTTGGCTACTTGGGGTCTTTTGTGATTCCATGTGAATTTTAGGATTTTTTTGTTCTAGCTCTGTGAAAAATGTTGTTGGCATTTTGATAGGGATTACATTAAATGTGTCGATTGCTTTGGGTAGTATAGACATTTAAACAGTGTTCTTCCAATCCATGAGCATGGAATGTATTGTTTTTAATTTCTTTCATCAGTGTTTTATAGTTTTCAGACTACAGCTCTTTCACCTCTTTGGTTAGGTTTATTCCCAAGTATTTTATTATTTTTGGTGCAGTTGTAAATGGGATTGTTTTCCTGATTTCTCTTTATGCTGCTTCATTATTGGTGTATAGAAATGCAGGTTTCTGTACATTTATTTTGTATCCTGTGACTACTAAATTCCTTTATCAGTTCTAGCAGTTTTTGGTGGAGTACTTGGGGTTTTCTTTATATAGTATCATATCATCTGCAAATAGTGAAAGATTTTACTTCTTCCTTACTAATTTGGATGTCTTTTATTTCCTTTTATCATCTGATTGCTGAGGCTAGGACTTCCAGTCTATGTTGAATGAAGTAGCGAGAGTGGACATCCTTGTCGTATTCCTGATCTTAGGGGAAAAGCTCTCAGTTTTTCCTCGTTGAGGATGATGTTAGCTATGGGTTTTCCATATATGTCCTTTATTATGTTGAGGTATGTTTCTTTTAAACCTACTTTATTGAGGGTTTTTATCATGAATGGGTGTTGTACTTTGTCAAATGCTTTCTCTTGATCTATTGAAATGATCATATGGTTCTTATCCTTTCTCTTATTGATGTAATGTATTATGTTGATTGATTAGGAAATACTGATCCACCCTTGCAACCCAGGAATAAATCCCACTTTATCATGGTGAATTTTTTTTAATGTATTGTTGGATTTGATTTGCTGGTATTTTATTGAGGATTTTTGCATCTATGTTCATCGGGGGTATTGGCCTATAGTTCTCTTTTTTAGTGGTGCCTTTATCTGGTTTTGATATCAGGATAATGCTGGCCTTATAGGATTAATTTAGAAGTTTTCCTTTTCTTTTTTTTGGAATAGTTTAAGAAGAATAGATACTAACTCCTTAAATTTTTGGTAGAATTGGCCTTTGAAGCCATCTGTTCCAGACTTTTGTTTGTTGGGAGTTTGTTTACTGACTTGATTTCTTTGCTGGTTATTGGTATATTCAAATTTTCTATTTCTTGTTTCAGTTTTGGTAGTTTATATATTTCTAGAAATTTATCCATTTCTTCTAGGTTGTCCAATTTGTTGGCATATAGTTTTTCGTAATCTCTTATAATTGTATTTCTGTGGTGGTGGTGGTGGTTTCTCTCAGTTGTGATTCTGAGTGCTTTCTCTCTCTTTTTTTCCTTGATAAGTCTGTCTAGAGGTCTATCAATTCTTTTTTAAAACAATCAGTTAATGATTTCATTGATCTGTTATATTTTGTTCTTGTGTGTTTTTTTTGTTTATGTATCATTTTTTCCCAAAGATTTTATATATTAATGTGCATGAGCATGAGTTGGGGAGAGGCAGAGGGAGAGGGAGAAGCAGACTCCCCACTGAGCAGGGAGATGGATGTGGGGCTGGGTCCTGGGATCACAGCCTGAGCGGAAGGCAGACACTCAACTGACTGAGCCACCTAGGTGCCCATATATAATTTATTTCTGCTCGAATCTTTATTGTTTTTTTTTTTTCCTTCTGCTGGTTTTGAGTTTTGTTCTTTTTATAGCTCCTTTAAGTGTGGGGTTAGGTTGTTTGAGATTTTTCTTCTTGAGGTAGGCCTTTTTAGCTGTAAACTTCCCCCTTAGAACTGCTTTTGCTGCATCCCAAAGGTTTTGAACAGTTGTGTTTTCATTTTCATTTGTTTCCATGTACTTTTTTATTTCTTTGATTTCCTGGTTGACCCATTCATTGCTGAGTAGCATGCTATTTAACCTCCATGTATTTGTGGTCTTTCCAGATTTCTCCTTGTGGTTGACTTCTATTTTCCTAGTGCTGTGGTCACAAAAGATGCATGGTATGACTTTGATCTTCTTGAATTTGAGGCAGTTTTGTGGGCTAAAAGGTGATCTGTTTTGGAGAATGCTCCATGTGCACTTGAAAAGAATGTGTATTCTGCTGTTTTAGGGTGAGATGTTATGAATATATCTGCCGAATCCATCTGTTCCAGTGTGTCATTCAAAACCATGATTTCCTTGTTGATTTTATGTTTAGATGATCTGTCCATTGATGTAAATGGGGTGTTAAGGTCTGCTACTTAGTTCCTTTATGTTATTAACTGCTTTATGTATTTGGGTACTCCTATGTTTAGGGTGCATGAATATTTACAATTACTATATCTTGTTGGATTGTCCCCTTTATTATTGTAGTGTTCTTGTCTCTTTTTAACAGTCTTTGTTTTAAAGTCTATTTTGTCCAATATAAGTATTGCTACTCTGACTTTCTTTTGATACCCATTTGCATTATAGATGTTTCTCCATCCCCTTACTTTCAATCTGCAGGTGTCTTTAGGTCTACAATGAATGTCTTGTAAGCAGCATACAGGTGGGTCTTGTTTTTTATCCATTCTATCACCGCACGTCTTCTGACTGGAATGTTTAGTCCATTTACATTCAAAGTAATTATTGATATGTATTTATTATCATTTTATTGTTTTTGAAGATTTTCTCTGGTCCTTTCTCTCTTGTTTTGCTGATTTTTTTTTTCTTTTGTGATATATTTGGATTTCCTTTTTTATTTGCATATTAGTGGTTTTTGATATATGGTTACTGTCAGGTTTGTATATACCCTCTTCTGTATATAACTGAAGGCTACATCTTATGTTGCTTTAGATCAGGATGATAACTGAAGTTAGTTACATACCTTAGAGACGTGTGTGTGTGTGTGTGTGTGTCTATGTATGTTATAGATCCTACATATAAAATTTAATTAGTGGTTGACATAGGGTAGCATTGGAGAAAGGTTTAACCTTTGTTTTGACTGAAGAAAATTTCCAGCACTTCATATATTAATTAAATGACTAAGAATGAAAAAAAATTAGCATGCAGTTTTAAGAATGAATTAAAGTTTCCCTCTACTATAAATCTAGTTATTGCAAGATTGAAATGTGCTCTCATTTTTTAGTGCTCTGTAGTTTATTCTAAAAGAAATTAAAAAGCTGTGAGGTATCCTCTTGTGCGATCTTGACATTCTAGTTTTTGCTGTGTGTGGGGTTTCTCAGAAGCTGCTAAAATTAATTTCTGGTCTACAGATTGAAACTGCTGAGAGGAAAAAAAAGGAAATAGATGATAGAAATGTATATTATAACTAACAAACAAAAATGTATCTATGTTAATAAAGCTTTTTAATTAACAGTTCTACTGAATAAAATAATATGGAAGAAATGGAAGCACATAAAGCAATTCATTCTGAAGCTGACATAAAATATAGTGAAATAAATAGGTTAGTGACAAGATAATTATAGATTTACTAATTTGTGCTTTGAATCCATTGATATGTAATAAGCAAACAGAATGAAGGTCAATAGCATTTTGCACTGTGTATTCCCACCCAACACACCCTCTTTCAGAGTAAGTAGACCTCTTTTCCCCGTTTCTTTGCCTCAGCTGAAACTTTTGTTTTTGAGCAAAAAAATCCCTTGGAGAAAATATATTTTGTTCTGTGTTTTAAAAGCTAAAACTTAATAAGATTATGCAATATCCCCCAAGAAGGTAGTCAGGTATTTCAGTTTGAGGAGACAAAAACTCAGCAGCAACATAGAGGTGATAGCTGTGTGGTCCCTCCAGGAGGTTGGATGGAGTGGATGGAATTCCACAGCTCATGAAGAATTTTGTCCTGAGATGTCTGGAAAATTGCAGAGCTCTCAGGCTTTAGGGACTTGTTTAGCTGGAAGATGAAGAATTTACTGGTTACTAATGTGTGCTGGAGATCAGCATATACTCCCCAAGTGTTTTGTTCTGCCTAAGATCCCCAGTACCATTCAAGGCAATGCCAAGTGAGGGTGGAGGAAATGAAGCAGGGTGAAGGGAGAGTTATGGGATAGCTCCTAATAATGAGTAAGATTTGGGCGCCTGGGTGGCTCAGTTGGTTGAGCGACTGCCTTCGGCTCAGGTCATGATCCTGGAGTCCCCGGATCGAGTCCCGCATCAGGCTCCCTGCTCGGCGGGGAGTGTGCTTCTCCCTCTGACCCTCCCCTCTCCCATGTGCTCTCTCTCTCTCTCATTCTTTCTCTCAAATAAATAAATAAAGTCTTTAAAAAAAAATAAAAAAAAATAATGAGGAAGATTTAATTTCCCTCCAGATTTGAAGTTAGATTTAATGTGATTGAAAGAACATAAAGAAATGTAACATTTCTTTGACTTTGAATTGTAGTGGTAGCAAATTCATACCTCCTACACATTTTCAAGATTATCTATACTCTATGGCATATTAGACAGTAATGCATCTTACTTGAACTAAAGACTTTTTGATCTCGGAGGCAGTTCTTAAAACAGAAAATGCATGCTTTAACAGAAATTTTCTTTCAATAATTGATACCAAAGCTGTTTCCAGTTAATGGTGCCATTTACAAATTAAACAGCTATTTTTGGTGATTATAATTCAGCTGAACGGAAGAAAAAGGGGTAGAAATGTATTTTCTGTATTGCTCTCTGAAGTACATACTACCTAGGGATTTAATTATAATGCCATATTTCTTTTCAAGTAACCCATAGCCTTGAATGTATCTAAAGTCATGGATTTATATATATTCAGTGATGATGAAGCAGCATCTTGGAATTGAAATACTTGTCTTAGTTCTAGTGAACTCCAAAAACTTCTGCTTGCCATTCATTAATTTCCCAACCGCAGGTGTTATATTACTGCTCCCCATGATTGACCCCTTCCTGGAATCCTATTCTCTATGTATTTATAGCTTTTCCCACTGCAGTGAATAGTTTACTTCCCTTACCCTTGATGTTGAGCTTGGCTCTGTGAAGTACTTTGGCTAGTGGAATGTTCATGGATCTTCTGCATGAAGAAGTTTAATATGCCCTGTGGCTGAGCTTGACTTCTTGTGCTCCTGTCTTTTATCATGAGGAGAATCTGCCTCCAATAGCCACTGGTCCCTAAAGGATGGGAGCCATGTAGATCAGATCTGGACCAAACTGCCTGGATTTGAGTATGGTTGAGCCCAGCCTAGTTCAGTCAAACCCCAGATCTCCTGAAAACATGTGAACAAGGGACAAATGTGTGTTGTAACCCACTGAATTTGGGATAGTTTGTTATACAACATTATATCATACATAGCAGACAGATGCGTTTTTCCATTCTTTTCACTTCAGTAGATCTCCAAGCTGCTTGTGGTGTCTTGAATTTTTTAGGTTAGCTAGCTTTTAAAATTTATTCCTTATTTAGGACCCAAGGAATTTATATACTATGGCTCCAATATAGCATGGAACAAGCTTTCATTTGTGACTGTGCTTCAGAATTTAAATCCAATTTATCTCGAAGGTTTTATGGCACTGTGGGATGGAGAAAGACTTGAGCATTAGACACTATTCCAAAGGTCACACAGATAGACAATTATGAAAAATGCAGAAAGGTAACATGCTCCTGGAGAGGTACAAATAATGTGATTGTCAAACTGGTTTTTACAAAAACACAAAAATTAAAAGATGGAAGAGTGAAAAGTGATCTTTTCACTGGGAAAAGCATTAATCCAGTTTTTATTCTCACTGAACACGTGTTTTAAAAGCACTTAAGAAAAAAAAAAACACTTGATGAACCAACTGTTAGTGATACAGTGGTGAAGAACACAATCATAACATCCAGTTACTGGCCTGACAGGAGGAAGAAACAGCCTGGGGAGTGGAATAGATACCAAATCCTCTGGATGATACAGGGCCAGTTTAAGAATAGGAGCTAAGTAGTGGACAACATTGTGTCCACAGGCCTTTTCAGCTTTGGAGAGAATCAGGAAACCATTGCAGTTGTGTGATCTGACCCAGAACTGGTCCTAGACAGTTGTCCACCCCAAAGACAGGCTGGACATAAGCTGATATTAGGAGGACTCTTCATGTGGCTTTTTCCCCCTGGAAAAAGCCATGGGAAGTGCATTCATCCCAGCAGATCCACAGGACCTCTACATCCAAGTCACTGGGACATTTTGGATTGCTGATTGATTAGACTTGTGTTGGGAGTACTGGGAGAGAAAGGAGTTAAAATGGACAAAGAGATTTTAATTTTGATTTTTGGTGAATAACATTGAACAAACTTTGCAGTCATTTCCCCCAGTTCCTTCATTTATACAATGATGTTGTAGAACAACCCTAAAACTTAGTAGCTTAAAATAATAACTATTAACTGCTTTTCAAGAGTCTGAAGATCAGCTTTTTGGTTCCACTGATGAGGGCCAGGCTGACTGATCTTGGCTGGGTTTCCTCACACCTTTGTTGATAGTTTCAGGTCCATAAGGTTGATTTGCTGGCCTACTCTGAACTATGCATAAATCTGAAGACTTTGCCAGGGTAATGGCTGATTCAGCTTTGCTCCATGAAGTCTCTCTCATCCACCAGGCAAGTCTGAAGACTTATTCATATGGCAGCTTGGCAGGGATCTAGGAGACTGAGTAGAGGCTCATAGGGCTTCTTGAGGCCAAGACTCAGAACTGGTTTCCATCACATTTGCTATATACTTTGGCCACTTCAAGTCTCAGACCATCCAGATTTGGGAGTTGGAGGAATAGATACGGCCTCTTGATGGGAGGAACAGCAAAGTCACATTGTATAGAGGTGCTGTGGGCTGAATTGTTCCCCCACTCCAATTCAGATGTTGAGGGTCCCTGATCTCAGACATACAACCTCCAGAACTGTGAGAAAATTTTCTGTTGTTCAAGCTACCCAGTCTAAGGTATTTGGTTATGACAGCCCAAGCTGACGAATATGGGAAGGGGTGGAAAACTAGGGCTCCTTTTGCAATCATCTACTGCAGTGACCATTTTCAATTTCCTGTTTCATGCCTGGCACTGTGTTAGGAACTTTACCAACTTGATCTCATTAATGATCACAGCACTTCTACTAGATGAGGAAAATGAATCTTGGGGATGCTAAACTTGTGTATGATCACACAGATATTGGGTGGTAGAATGAGGATGGTAGTTCTGATTCTCTGAAGTATAAGCTCTTTCTGCTTCCTCCACACTTCTTTTCTGAATCGCTGGCTCCCAATTTTCCCCCAGAGAGTTTACCAGTTGAAACAGAATCAATTCTACCACAGCACGAATCTGAAGAGTGAGATGAGAAGGCTGTGTGTTCTGAGATTGTCATAGTTGGCCTGGCCCATGCTGGCAATGCCTGACAGAAATGAAGGGTTATCTGAAACTGACTGAGAGAAATTAACATTTTGCAAGCAAGGAATTACCATTTGAGGGGCCAGAATTCCAAATCTTCTTATTCATGGAGGCCTAATGAATTCTGGTTCCCAGGGGTCAGTATTTGTAAGAGAGTGGGAGGTGAGAATGTGACTTCTAGGCAGGAACAGTCCTTGCCCTCTAGTGGGATGTCTGTATCATATCACAGTGCTATCTAGTTGATGGCAAGGATGCTGAAAATAGGATCTACCCCAGGGAAAGGGGTTGTAGGCATGAGGTTAGAGGTTTGTAGTTTCCCCCAAGTGACTGGGATTCTGAAATAGCAGAGAGAATTATAAGTTGATGCAAACATTTTATATTCCCTTCTTCACTCTGCTTCCAACACCTTGAGTGATGTCTGTGCTTGCAGGCATGAAGAAAATATTTATTGAGTTGTGAAGATGAGGATGTAATCTAATGCAAGGGGCACCCAGAGGACTAAATTACTACAAGTTTATGGGACACTAAATGGGAAAACTTCAGATATTTTCTAGACCCTAGTTGGTAATGGGGAAAGAAAGTTCCAACGGTACATCAAAGTTTCTCACTTACTGATTTAGAGATCAGTACTAATTTCTTAAAGTGTGGTCTGTAATCTACCAGACAAATAAGAATTTATGGTGTTGACATTCTGCAGCTTCCATTTCAAGCAAGCTCTTCCATGATTCTGTTAAAGATTTAGACCTTTGTCTTCAGCAAAACTGAACTTGCCAATAGATAGGAGGTTATTATTTCTATCAAATAGACCAATGCTACTCAAGGTGAAGTTATAGATTAGCAGCATCAGCAGTACCTGGTTCCTTAGTAGAAATTCAAATTCTTTGGCCCTGCCCCAGACCTATTGAATCAGAATTTCTGAGGATGAGGCCCAGGATCTGATTTTTAATGAGCCTTCTAGATAACTCTTATGTGTGCTAATGTTTCAGAAGCATTGAATCTAAAGAGGTTGGAGAGGTTTCAATGATATCGTTAATAGTATGTCAGATTCCTTTGTCCTCTGCTCTTGTGTCCTGTAACACATATGTGTCATGTAACCTGAAATTGATCATCTGTGGCATAAACATTGATTTTTGACTAAAGAATAAAGAGAAATTGACACATATCTGAACAGATTGTGAATGTGTTCTTGGTCACCATTAGAAAACTCCCTCTCCTTGTATGAACTTTCTTCGAATCACTGTGAGGAAATTGAAGGACATTCATTGGGGTTGTATAAAATAATGGTTCACAGCATGGGTTGGGGGTTCTGGTGTTAATTTCCACTCCACTGTTTACAAACCAGGAGGCGGGCAAGTTCATCTTTTAGTATCAGTTTATTTACCTATAAAGTAAACAACATTTACCTCATACGATTGTTGAAAGGATTTTAAAAAATGGAATGCAGGGGCTCCTGGATGGCTTAGTCCTTAAGCGTCTGCCCTCGGCTCAGGTCATGATCCCAGGGTCCTGGGATGGAGCCTCACCTCGGGCTCCCTGCCCAGCGGGAAGCCTGCTTCTTTCTCTCCCACTCCCCCTGCTTGTGTCCCCTCTCTTGCTGTCTCTCTCTGTCAAATAAATAAAATCTTTAAAAATAAAATAAAAAGTGGAATGCATATTATTGTACATAGTACCATGCTCCTTCCATGCTAAGTGACCAATCAATGTTAGTTGCTATCAGTAATACTATTGTAGCTACAGTAAATATTGATTTACTGCCCCAAGAAAATTTTCAGTTACATAGTGAATCAGTTTAAGTTCATGGCACAGTAAATATTTTTTTAAATAAGATCACAGGTATTGATCATTAAAACATAAAAATCATATCCTTTCATTGTGTGAGTCAAATTTTGCACTCACCGCATAGTTTGAACTTAGTCTCTTGATTCCCTCTTTGGGCTCAGCAACACTTGTGGCAGATATTTCTTTCTGATAAGTCTTCAGTATGACATAGGAGATCAAACAGAAATGACTAATAAAAAATGAAAAGTAACAAAGGATACATTTGTTAATGAGTTGATGAATGTTGTTCAGCCCTGAGAAGAAATAGCACATGGAGCAAAGCAATGGCTTTTGTAAAACTCAGCATACTCCTTTAAAATATTTTCTTTCAGGGGCTCCTGAGTGGCTCAGTCATTAAGCGTCTGCCTTCAGCTCAGGTCATGATCCCAGGGTTCTGGGATCCAGCCCCTCATCGGGCTCCCTGCTCCGTGGAAAGGCTGCTTCTCCCTCTCCCACTCCCCCTGCTTGTGTTCCCTCTCTCGCTATGTCTCTCTCTGTCAAATAAATAAAATCTAATATATATATATATACATGTGTATATATATATATATACATACATGTATATATTTCTTTCAGCTCCCAGGTTCTAAAGGAGCTATTTGTGTGCACAGTGAAAGAAAAAGCACAAGCCACGTAGGGTAAAGATGAATCCCACTGATGGGCCTTCTTTTCCTTCTTCCCACCCTGGTCTCACTGATGATTTAAGAAAAAAAGCAGATGCTGCAGCCTTGCTGGGAAATAGAATCCTTGCCCCAGGCAATTCTTCTGTCAGGAGAGGTCAAGGTCAGCCACCAAGAGCATCAAAGTGGAGAAAGGTCTTTGGGGTAGAAAGGATTGCATCCCTGGGAAGAATAAAGGGGAGGGAAGCCAAAGTCCATATTCTGTTGTTTTCTCATGAAAAACAGACTGCAGATTTTCCCAGAAATAAGATTGACTTTTTTCCTCCTCATTGTATTATCTGAAATCTCTTTATCTTTATTATTGATGTGTATACATCAGACCAGGAAATAAACCTCTGAGCATCTTTATAAACATTTGTACTCATGAATTATTTTGAGACTTTCCTAAAAATACCAAAATTGGGGTCATTTAGATTCAGAGATTTCCATATTTTTGAAATAAAATAAATGCATCCCAAAACATCATTTTTAACTATCTGGTATAGCACGTGGTTAATGAGATGGATCAATAACTGACTTCAGTCTTTAAATTTTGTTGAGATTTTTAGTGATAGGATGATATAGAATAAACCTATGGCCCTGTATTACTGGTCAGAGTTTAGTATGGAAGAACGAAATATTAGAAAGTTTGGTCTAATAATCTCATAAGGACTTCTGCCAATTTTCTTTTTCTTTTTTGATAGTTCTTTGATTTTAACGGGAAAGTTATAAAATCCTACCAGTTTTCTTAACGGTGATGCTGTTCTTTGACAATGATCAGCCTCTGTGTACCATGTGTTCAGAACATTCACTATTTTATTTCTGTATAGAGATTTTTTTCTTGACAGTCTCTTTGATTTTTTTCTAATGGTGGAGGGAAAATTTGTATTTTCAATCCAATGCTTTATTTTAGAAACTTCTTGAATTCTTGTGGGGAAATGGCTTCATATACAGCTATCCTTTAGAATTCTCACGATTTCTTCCTTAGAATTATGATAAATAATAGCTAGCATTGATACCAATTGGGTTTGACAGAATGAATATATTTATTGTGACACAGCATTTAAGTTTATTTACGTACAATAGTCTATATAAAGCCAGATTCTTTTGGAACCCACATATTTTTGCATATTTGTGTTGACTGTTGAAGGAGACCACTGATACTATGTTCCAGGACCTACGCTCTCTGTTGTTTGGAGGAAGGTAACGTCAAAGCTCTTTGTGGTGTACTCAGGGAGCAACTAAGGATAGGCCAGAGTTGCCTGGGAACCAGGATTTCAGTTGTTAATTTTCAGTTTCCTTAGGAATTGTCATTGGTTGAAGAAGGCAGAATAGGGTTCATGGGGGGAAGGGGGATTCTTTATCCTCCCGATGATTTTAGATCATTTTTTATAACTTCCCATTTTGACAGGCAGGGATACTCACCACTATACTAACGAGGAAAACTTAGAACTTGCCATTTTGAGTAACTAGTTATTAGATATACTAGGAGAAAATTTACCAAGTCTTACAGGATCCTAGGGAAAACAGTATGTTCACATACCAAAGCAGAGCATTCAAAAAGAAAAAAGACACTGAGAAATGGAGATGAGAGAAAGAAATTTTTCACTGGCTCTGTGTTTTTATAGAAGTTAAGCAGCCTGTCTACATCCTCATTTCCTTTACTTGCTTCATGTGGCAGCCATGAAAATGAGTCTTTCAGATTTCTGACTGTGTTCAATGAGTCTTCTCCTGGGCTGCTCCCAGTCAATGAGTGAGAACAGCAGGGATATTAAGGAAGATGCAGGGATGCCCTTAAGGATGATTGAGCTTGAAGACTCTGTGGTAAACAGAATAATAGTTCCTCCTAAAGAGGTCCACATCTTAATATTCAGCGCCTGTGAATATGTTATAGATGGCAAAAGGAATTTTGCAAGTGTGATTAAGGATATCAAGATAGGAAGATTATCCTGGATTATCTTGGCTGCCAGTATAATGATAAGAGTCTTTTTAAGAGGGAGGTAAAAGGGTCAAAGTCTGGAAAAGGAGATGGGATGACAGAACAGAGGTCAGACATAGTGCAGAGAGGGATGGGTTTAAAGATGCTACCCTGCTGGCCTTGAACATGGAGAGCTACAAGCCAGGAAATCCAGGTGGCTTCTAAAAGCTAGAGAAGGCAAGGATATGAATTTTCTCCTAAATCCTTCAGCAGGAATGCAGCTCTGCCAATAACTTTATTTCAGGATTTCTGACTTTCAGAGCTCTAAGATACTACATTTGTGTTGTTTTAAGCCATGAAATTTGTGGTGGTTTGTTATAGCAGCAGGAGAAATCCAGTATAGACTCCCCACTAGCCTTGAGACAGTGTCTTAGAATGGGCACTGCAAAGATCCATCCACTAAATCTTCATATCTTTCCTCTCTCCTTTACCTGGGGTCTGATGGCTTTCTCATCCTCCTCTGACTCCTAATTTTCCATCATAGGAATTTCCCCTAATAAATTGCTTGCACATCTAATCCTATTTTGGTGTCTGTTTCTTAGAGGACCTGGACTAATTCACCTCATAAATTTGATTTGATGATTAAGTCATGTAAGGTGCCTACCACATGGTTTGTGTGTTCAAAACTGTTATCTGTTGTTATGATTATTTACAGTAGCGCCAATAATGTAGGGGAAAATGCAATTAACCTGTTCCTTGGGCAAAATCTTAGCCTCATAGTTTACTTGCTTACATTCAAGCAATTAAATTTTCTCCAATTATTTTAGCCCCTTGCATACCTTGTTTAGTAGTTAGCATGTCCAACCCAGCATGAGAGTAAACTCCAAACTTCATTAGGAGTTAATGCTGCGATTGTTCAGAACTGCTCTGGATAGGTTGGCAGGTCTAATTTTGGGGCTTGAAGTTAGGAAGCCCTTTGATGCTAAACATCTAAGTCGTGTCCTTTAATCCAGCTTTTATCCAGCAAAAAGCTGGTATTTTGAGATCCATCTACTTCAGTTCTTTATCTTATAGTCAGTCCCAAACTCAGGGAAGAGAATGTTTGGGCATTAGAGGAAAATAAGAGTTCTCATCTGCTGTTGCCTCATGAGTTCTCCTTAATCAATGTAATTGCTAAATATGAAGAAGAAGTACTATCATAAGTCACTGAAATGATGAAGGCTATTGGAAAGATTGGTTATACATATCAAAAGACATGAAATTAGTTCACACCATACACAGAAATCGTTTCAGTTGGATTAGATACCTTAAATGTATAAAACAAAACTCTAAAAGAAAACATGGGTAAATATGTAATCAGAATGAGAGGATATCTTATTGAAAACATTAAAAATATAGAATTTGAATTAAAATATTTAGAAATACATTATATTTATAGTAAGTAGATTGCAAATTCTTCTTATCCTGGCATGACTCCTCTTTGCAGTGTGATGTTAATGCTTTGCCCATCAAAAGGCTGTGGCTCTACTATCTTGAATCTGAGCCGGTTTTGCAACTTGCTTTGAGCAATAGAAAGCAATGGGACTGATATTGATGACTTCCAGGCTGAGGCCTCAAGAGATACAAAGCTTGTAACTCTACTCTCTCGGAGCCAGTTTGCCGTGTGTGGAAGTCTGAGCTAGATATGGCTAGACACCATGTAGAGGAGGACCAAATTTCCCCATCCAAAAGTCTCATCCAATTGCTAGACATATGAGTGAGGCCATTTGGGACTAACTGTTCCCCAACAGACCTGCCAGTAGCCACAAACACATGAGTGAAACCAGCTGAAACCACAGAGAGCAGAGATGAGCCCTGCCCAAATTGCCAATCCACAGAATTTTAGCAAACAAGTGATTTGTGGTTTCATGATACCGAATTTTGGGGGGATTTGTGTAGAAATGACACCATAAATAAAAATTTCTATGCTTTGTAAGATATTCTATGCAAAGTAAAAAAAGATAAGTCACAGACTGAGACACTATTTAAACATATCTAAATTGTCAAAAACTTGCTTTCAAAGATATATATAAATGTTGACAGCTCTAAGAAAAGGATTAAAGGACTTAAGCATTAAGAAAGGTCATGAACAAAGAATTCATAGGCAAGGAAAAAGTAATGTCCAATAAATATATGAAAATGCCTAATCTTAGATATAATCTAGGAAGTTAAAACAGATAAAAATAATTTTATACCAATCAGTATAGTAAAGTAAAATATGACCTTTTAAAAAGAAGGTGGAGTAATAGAGTGCCTCCTACGGTAATTGTGGTAGAATAAAGAGGTATCATCACTTTGGAAAACTTTGGCAATAAGGTAAAATTGGCAATACCTATTCTAGAAAGTGTATTGTCAATGAGCACAAGGCGATAGATATAAGAATTATTATTGGTGCATTATCTACCAGAACAAAAAATGGAAAACAACCTCAATGTGTTCATTAAGAGAATGAATTTTATGAATAACCACTATGTAGAAATGGAAATGAGTAAATGAGTATTAGGTCTAACAGTGTGAAAAAGTATAGAATCATGTTTAAGGAAAATAGCATATGTGATGTCAACTACTGTTTAAAAGCATAAAGTAGAATTCTTTTTTTTAAAGTAGAATTCTGTGTGTTCTTTGCCATTACATAGGTAGGAACATGATTTAAAATGAGTAGGTGTGATAAACATCACTAGCTAGTAGTTCGTTTGGAGGAAGGAATGCATAAAGGAAATGGGATGAGGGATGGGATAGTTTAAGTTTGTTGGTGGACGTATAAAGGTCCATCAACTTATTCTGTATAAATTCTGTCTTCTGAATTATTTAGTAATTATAGAAAAACAAGCAACCTAAGTCAAAAACAAAGACTTGCCTTAGTTTGTGGGAAAGCTACTGATACCCAAGAAGGTATGGAGAGACAGTATAGAAACTCCTGCCAACAAGTCTACTCATCTCAGGTCCAACAGGCATTTTCCTTATTACCCATCTGTACCAAGACAGGAGAATCCTTTAAAATCTTTAATAGATTCAAGAGTCAAAAAAAAAAAAAATTACTGGATTTTTTTTTTTATCAATATCTGAAAACCTTTAAAGTCAGGTAACTCACTTGATCTTGGTTCTGGAAACTACTTCCTAGGCTTTTATTTGTTATTGTATGAATGTAACTATGCAGGAAAATATTTTAAAGATGTTTATTTCTGTGACTGACGGGCATAACTAAGAGCTATGAAACCTGACAGTGTGGAAAACGTGTCTCTCTTCTATTTTCCACACCAATAAAAAAAAGCAATCAAAATTTTTCACCTGAAGATGAGCAAGAGATTGCATAAAGAAAATGGAGCATTTGATGTAAATACATGAGATTATCTTTTGTGCATTTTCAACCAGAGTCAGAGAAATAGATTTTCATAAATTAGAGCAGCTCTCTGATTTAAAGCAAGCATTCTTATTCAAGGTGACAGAGTTGGGGAGAGAGATAGGAATGCATTTGATGGGTGGATGCTGGCTTAGCCGCTCATGTAACTTGGTTGTTATTTGTGGGATGGGAACTGGGGGGAATGTGGGATTTTAGAAGATGGAGGACAAGTACTATAAGGGAGTGAAGGAAGCAAGTGGAAGAAAAAGCTAAAAAAAGGGGGGGGGTAGTTTCAGCTAAGTCTAGCCTCACTATGATCCCAGAAGTTGCTGTTGAAAGTAAATGGTGCCACAGACTTTGATCTTGAGGCAAGGGGGCCTGGTTGTACCTCGAATCTGTAGGCTGTTGGCTGTAGGCTGCTGCTTGGAGTCATGGGTAGAGGAGTGTAATAATATCTCAGGAGAGGCATCTTCTATCAGATGAAGAAGGGGGCACTTGTGAGTTTAGCAAACAAGACCCAGCAGCTTAGGATGGGGTACTGCTGGTGGAGGGGATATGAGCAGGGCACCAGCAGTAGTGTATGTGATCTGATAAATCAGTTGGATGCTACCCTCCACCCCCCGGAAATCTCACCATAGGCAGGAAAAAGCTCAGGGCCCTCTCATAGATTAATATCCAACTCTCTTTATTTCCTTTTCTCAGGTCTTAATCCTCCCACAACAATTCCCATTAAACCTAGCTCAGGAAATTACTTTTACATTCTTGTGCATTCCTTCCTATGCTACAGCTTATGGTATAAATGTTATGCTCTGCCTCCAGCCTCCTTGGCTCTTGATATTCAAATCCAGGCTTTGGACTCAAAAGGTCTGTTTTTCTCTCAAAAACATAGTTCTTGTCATCAGGTGTCTCCCACTTCCAATACTTTAATCTCCACAATGCTTTGTAAGAAGTTCTAGTCAGAAACTCACTTCTTTCAAAAAATCAACTCTGTCTTTACTATTCTTTTCAGGCAATAAATACCATTCCTTTATGAGTGATGAGCCACCAATAGGTATCTGAGAGAATGGTACCAATCAGTGGTGATTATTTCTAGGAAGTGATTTTCATGATGAAAAAATGAGTTTTAATTGTTACACTTTAGTTCTGTCTGCGTGAATTTATAAAGAGTACAATTGAAAAAGAAAAGGTTTGGGGAAGAGAGAAAATATGGGATTTCCAGAAGACCTGCATTCATGAGAAATGTGGTACAAAGGATATCCTGGGTCATATGATGAATTCAGTGTCACAATCATGATTGGATCTTGAGCTCCATGCTGACTTGTCTGAGTTGATGGCTATTCGCCATCCCCCAAACCTGAGGATGGATGTGGAATGGAAAGGGAGAGACTGGAGAATGCAGAGTCCAGATTGGAGGCCAATGGCAGGATTAATGGTCAGTAGTAGTCATTCCTAGACTGTACCAGGCAGGAAAACAACAATTCAGAGTCTTGTGATGGGGTATTTCCTAGGATAATCCACAGGATTGTAATTGAATTATATCCAGAATCTTCCCCAATACTGAGAAACTTTCAGAAAAGAAGGTATAGAGACCATTATAGGGACTGTGGAAAAGACAGAAGACTATGTAAACAAGGAAATAGATTACAGTGAAATGGCAAGTCTCTGCATTCTTGCCATCAGTAAAAGTTGGAATTAGAGAATATTTATAGGAAATGAAGAATGTGATACTTTTACATTGTTGAAATTTTAGGTTTCTTACAAGGAGAGACATCATAGATTGCCAGTTCCTTATGGACAGAGTTCATGACTTCCTTAGCTTTTACTGAGTCATTATGGGCATATAACATTACGTTTAAGATGTACTGTGTGATGGTTTGATGCATGTATATATTGCAAAATAATTACCACAATAAGGTCAATTAACACCTTCATCCCTTTATATAATTACCATTTTTTCTGTGTATGGTAGGAACGTTTAAGATCTACTCAACAATTTTCAGGTATATAATATAGTGTTGTTTATTATAATTACTATGCTGTACATTAGATTCCCAGAACTTATTAATCTTATAGATGTAAGGTTATAACTGACCAACAACTCACTGTTCCCTCCTTCCCACCATTTCCAGCAAACACTATTCTGTTTTCCAATTTTATGAGTTTGGCTTTTTTTTTTTTTAGATTCCACATGCAAGTGAGAACATATAATGTTTCTCTTTGTCTGTTATTTCACTTAGAATAATGCCCTCAGGGGCACCTGAGTGGCTTAGTCAGTTAAGCGGCTGCCTTTGGCTCAGGTCATGATCCCAGGGTCCTGGGATTGAGCCCCGCATTGGGCTCCCTGCTTGGCAGAGGGCCTGCTTCTCCCTCTCCCTCTGTCTGCTGCTCTGCCTACTTGTGCTCTCTATCTCTGTTAAATAAATAAATAAAAATCTTTAATTAAAATAATGCCCTCAGTGTCCATCTATGTTCTTGAGAAACACAGGATTCCTTCTTTGCTATGGTTGAATAATATTCCATTGTATGTATGTATATATACACACAACATTTCTTTATCCATTAACGATCAGTGAACACTTACATTGTTATCTTGACTATTGTGAATAATGCTGCAGTGAACAGAGGGGTGTGTAGATCTCTTCAAGATAGTGATTTCATTTCCTTCAGATATATATCCAGGTATGGAGTTACTGGATATGGTTGTTACATTTTAAATTTTTTGAAGAACCTCCATACTGTTTTTCATTATGTCTGTACCAGTTTACATTCCCACCAGTACTGTACAAGGATTCCCTTTTCTCTGCTGCTTCGCCAACGCTTGTGTCTTGTCTCTCTTGTCTTTTTGATAATAACCATTCTAATATGTATGAGGTGATATCTTATTGTAGTTTTTCTTTGCATTTCCCTGATGATTAGTGATGTTGAATATCTTTTCCTGTACCTTTGCAATTTCTGTGTCTTTGGAAAAATGTCTATTCAAGTTCTCTGCCCACTTTTTAGATTGTTATATTGCTATTGAGTTTGGAGTTCCTTATATATTTTGGAGATCAACCCCTTATCAGATAGAAGGATTACGAATATTTTCTCCCATTCTGTAGGTTTGCAATATTTTCTCTCCTTCTGTATATTGCCTTTTCATTTTGTTGATTCTTTTCTTTTGCTATGCAGAAGCTTTTTAGTTTAATATAATCACACTTGATGATTTTAGCTTTTATTGCTTGTGGTTTTTGTGTCATACAAAAAAAAAAATCCTTGCCAAGACTTATTTCAAGGAGGTTTTGTCCTCTGTTTTTTTCTAGTAGTTTTATAATTTCAGATCTTTCAAGTCTTGAAATCCATTTTTTTAAGATTTTATTTATTTGACAGAGCGTGAGCACACAAGCAGGGGGAGCGGCAAAGGGAGAGGGAAAAGCAGGCTCTCTGCTGATCAGGGAGCCTGATGTGGGCCTTGATCTCAGGACCCTGGGATCATGACCTGAGCTGAAGGCAGATGCTTAAGCAACTAAGCCACCCAGGCCACCCCTTGAAATCCATTTCAAGTTAATTTTTGTTAGTGGTGTAAAATAGGGGTACAGTTTTATTTTTGTGTGAAGATCCAGTTTTCCCAACATCTGTCGAAGAGACCTTTCCCCTTTTGAGTATTCTTAGCTTCCTTGTCAAATATAGTTGACTGAGTATGTGTGGGTTCATTCCTGTTCCATTGGTCTGTGTGTCTGATTTTATGCCAGTACCATACTATTGTGATTACTATAGCTTTGTAATAAAGTTTGAAATCAGGAATTGTGATGTCTCCAGCTTTGTTCTTCTTTGGCTATTTGGGGTCTTTTGTTGTTCCATATAAATGTTAGGATTTCTTTTCTCTTTCTTTGAAAAATGCCATTGGAATTTTGATAGGGATTGTTTTGATTCAGTAGATGTCTTTGGGTAGTATGGACATTTTAACAGTATTCTTCCAACTCATGAACAGAATTCTTCCAATTCCAATTAACTTTCTGTTTGTGTTGTCTTCAGTTTCTTTCATCAATGTCTTGTTATTTTCAGCATACAGGTTTTCATCTCTCTGGTTAATTTTTTCTAAGCATTATTTTTATGGTTTATAAATGGATGGTATTTTTTTTAAAGATTTTTTATTTGAGAGAGGGAGCATGGGGGGGAGGGGCAGAGGGGGAGAGAGAGAAGCAGACTCCCCGCTGAGCAGGGAGCTCTATGTGAGGCTTGATCCCAGGACCTTGAGATCATGACCTGAACTGAAGGCAGATGCTTAACTGACTGAGCCACCTTGGTGCCCTGGGTAGTATTCTTTAATTTTCAAATAGTTTATTGTTGGTGTATAAAAACACCACTGATATTTGTATTTTGATTTTGTATCCTGAAACTTTACTGTATTATTTATTCTAACAGGTTTATTTTGGGGAGGGCATTGGTGGAGTCTTTAGAATTTTGTAGATATAAGATTATATCATCTGCCAGCACAGTTTTAATTCTTCCTTCCAATTTGGATGTCTTTTATGTCTTTTTCTTTCTTAATTGCTCTGGTGAGGACTTCCAGTACTCTGTTGAAATGTGTGTACCTTTTGCATTTTTCTGGATTTTAGCAGGAAATATTTAAATTTCACTACTGAGTATGATGTTAGCTGTGGTTTGTCATATATGGCCTTTAATTATATTGAGGTACATTCCTTCCATACCCAATTTGTTGAGACTTTTTTTTTTAATCATGAAAGGATTTTGAGTTTGACCAAATGCTTTCTCTACATCTATTGATCATGATTTTTATCTTTCATTCTATTAATGTAGTATATTACATTTATTGATTTGCATATATTGAATTATCCTTGCATGTCAAGATGCAAGGGGAATAAATCCCACTTGATCATAGTGTATAGTTCTTTTAATGTGCTGTTGAATTTGGTTTACTAGTATTTTGTTGAGAAATTTTGCATCTATATGCATTAGAGATATTGGTCTGTAGATTTCTTTTAGTATCCTTATCTGGCTTTGATATCAGGGTAGTTCTGGCTTTATCAAATGAGTTTGGGAGTATTTTCTCCTCAGTTTTTAAAAAAGTTTAAGAGGGCATAGTGTTAATTCTTTAAATGTTTGGTAGAATTTACCAGTAAAGCCATCTGGTCCTGGACTTTTCTTTGACCATCTCAGGGACTTCACTCTCTCCAGGACATACCCAGCCAACTTGGAGGGCAAAGGGCATCACAATGTCTGGGAGACTCTTGAATTAATCAGTGGTTTCATCTTTTGAATGGCTGTGTTATATTTTCCTGTTGTTGTCATGTTCAGAGTGACAGGTGTGAGTAGCTGTTGTCCATCAAAGATATCACCATCACTGATCCCTGGGGAAATTTTCACTACTGACTATTGGTACTCATAGATGCTTGTCCTATCTTGGGGATCATCCCTATTTAGAGAGCTGATATTGTGTGAGCCCCTCTATCCTATCACTGCTGAACTATTAACAGGTCATCTCCTTTTAGAAGAAGCTGAAACTGATGCCATTGAGTGATTAAAATCTTGTTACTTTCGTTTTTGGCTTGTTGCTTTAATCGGCTACTTTAATTTGGCTTAAGAGCAATAGGAGATAGGAAATATAGCCAGATGGACTTGTGTGCTATAAACCTTCTCTTTTGAGGGGCGCCTGGGTGGCTCAGTTGGTAAGCATCTGCCTTCCGCTCAGGTCGTGATCCCAGGGTCCTGGAATCGAGCCCCGCATTGGGCTCCCTGCTCTCCCTCTCCCACTGCCCCCTGCTTCTGTTCCCTCTCTTGCCGTGTCTCTCCCTGTCAAATAAATAAATAAAATCTTAAAAAAAGAACAACAAACAACCTTCTCTTTTGAAAAACGCATGCACATACAGAGGTTTGTATGCAATCTCAAGGGCTTAGTCAGATATATCAAATAATCTTTTGCTACAATAATGTTCCAAAATTCAACAGGTTAAAAAGTTTATTACTACTCATGGTATTTATTACTACTTGGCTACAGGTAGGCTGTGTGATTTTGCTGATGCTGGCTCAGCCTGGCTGGACAGGTCTTTGGGTCTTGGTTAAGGCTTATTTACATATTGGACACTCAGTAGGCTGCTGCCTGATGTGGGATGGCCTTGGCTGGGATGATTGGCTCAACTGTACATATTTCATCCTAACATAGGCAGAGTCTTAGGGCATTGCAGAGGTCTATCAGAGGAAGAAAAAATGGTTAAGCACTTAATCATCTCTGCTCACATCAAGTTTGTCCATTTCCCATTGGCAATTCATATGACCAAGGTCAGTCAATTTGAGGGAACATTGCCAAATGGCGAGGTTGCCGAGAGGCAACCTCGGAATACAACTAGACTCCTTGGGGGAGTTCTAGTTTAGTGGCTGGCTGTTTCATAGAACTTTCTTCTAAGGAAGCTTCTAAACTTTTGAAGTAAAACATAATTTAAATGTACACTGTGTGCCATTCTACCACTCATATAGAATGCAGGCTTTGTAACACTGCTCTCTCCTTCTCTGCTCTCTGAGGGAAAAAAATGCCCTGTTGAGCATGCTCAAGGAACAAAAATGTGTCTAGCCATTGAAGAACTGCTCAGCATCGATAACACAATTTTAGGAACGTGGAGGTAGGAGGAAGTTTCCCATAAACAGGAGTTCAAAAATGGCATGAAACGTTGAAAGCCGAAAAGGAATCTGACTTTCCAGAATTTGGACCCTGTGATAAAGTAATTCTCAATTCCTTGAGGGATATTGACTCCTTTGAGAAATGTTATACAAACTTGGAACCTCATTTCTTAAAAATTTACACATTGACAGCATTTTGCATACCATTTCGAGCATTTCATGCTCTCCCTAAAAGACTTAATCTCTAATAGGGAAAACAGAAACTTCTCTAAATATTTCACATTGAGAGAATTTAATGAAGAGAATTGGTTACACGGATTCTGGAAGGGATGAAATGCAAAATGAAAGAGTGCCTGGGTGAGCTGAAAGGAGGAGGAGTAAAAGAAATGAGAAACTATTAAGGACCCTGGGGTGGAGCCCAGTGAGCTTTTTTTTTAATACTTTTTTATTGTTATGTTAATCACCATATATTACATCATTAGTTTTTGATGTAGTGTTCCATGATTCATTGTTTGTGCATAACACCCAGTGCTCCCCGCAGAATGTGCCGTCTTTAATACCCATCACCAGGCTAACCCATCCCCCTACCCCCCTCCCCTCTAGAACCCTCAGTTTGTTTTTCAGAGTCCATCGTCTCTCATGGTTCATCTCCCCCTCCGACTTACTCCCCTTCATTCTTCCCCTCCTGCTGTCTTCTTCTTTTTTTTTTCCTTAACATATATTGCATTATTTGTTTCAGAAGTACAGATCTGTGATTCATCAGTCTTGTACAATTCACAGTGCTCACCATAGCACATACCCTCCCCAATGTCTATCACCCAGCCACCCAATCCCTCCCACCCCCCACCACTCCAGCAACCCTCAGTTTCCTGAGATTAAGAATTCCTCATATCAGTGAGGTCATATGATACATGTCTTTCTCTGATTGACTTATTTCACTCAGCATAACACCCTCCAGTTCCATCCACATCATTGCAAATGGCAAGATCTCATTCCTTTTGATAGCTGCATAATATTCCATTGTGTATATATACCACTTCTTTATTCATTCATCTGTCGATGGACATCTTGGCTCTTTCCACAGTTTGGCTATTGTGGACATTGCTGCTATAAACATTGGGGTGCATGTACCCCTTCAGATCCCTACATTTATATCTTTGGGGTAAATACCCAGTAGTGCAATCGCTGGATCCTATGGTAGCTCTATTTTCAACTGTTTGAGGAACCTCCATACTGTTTTCCAGAGTGGTTGTACCAACTTGCACTCCCACAACAGTGTAGGAGGGTTCCCCTTTCTCCGCATCCCCGCCAACTTCTATCGTTTCCTGACTTCTTAATTTTAGCCATTCTGACTGGTGTGAGGTGGTATCTCATTGAGGTTTTGATTTGGATTTCCCTGATGCTGAGCTTTTTCCCTGATGTTGAGCACTTTTTCATGTGTCTATTGGCCATTTGGATGTCTTTGGAAAAATGTCTGTTCATGTCTTCTGCCCATTTCTTGATTGGATTATTTGTTTTTTTGGTGTTGACTTTGATAAGTTCTTTATAGATTTTGGATACTAGCCCTTTATCTGTTATGTCATTTGCAAATATTTTCTCCCCTTCTGTCGGTTGTCTTTTGGTTTTGTGGACTGTTTCTTTTGCTGTGCAAAAGCTTTTTATCTTGATGAAATCCCAATAGTTCATTTTTGCCCTGGCTTCCCTTGCCTTTGGCGATGTTTCTAGGAAGAATTTGCTGCGGCTGAGGTTGAAGAGGTTGCTGCCTGTGTTCTCCTTTGGATTTGGATGGACTCCTGTCTCACGTTTAGGTCTTTCAACCATTGGGAGTCTATTTTTGTGTGTGGTGTAAGGAAATGGTCCAGTTTCATTCTTCTGCATGTGGCTGTCCAATTTTCCCAACACCATTTGTTGAAGAGACTGTCTTTTTTCCATTGGACATTCTTTCCTGCTTTGCCAAAGATAAGTTGACCATAGAGTTGAGGGTCATTTCTGGGCTCTCGATTCTGTTCCATTGATCTATGTGTCTGTTTTTGTGCCAGTACCATACACTCTTGATGATGACAGCTTTGTAATAGAGCTGGAAGTCCGGAATTGTGATGCCGCCAGCTTTCCATTTCGTTTTCAATATTCCTCTGGCTATTCGGGGTCTCCTCTGGTTCCATACAAATTTTAGGATTATTTGTTCCATTTCTTTGAAAAAGATGGATGGTATTTTGATGGGGATTGCATTGAATGTGTAGATTGCTCTAGGTAGCATGGACATCTTCACAATGTTTGTTCTTCCAGTCCATGAGCATGGAACGTTTTTCCATTTCTTTGTGTCGTCTTCAATTTCTTTCATGAGTATTTTAGAGTTTTCTGAGTACAGATCCTTTGCCTCTTTGGTTAAATTTATTGCTAGGTATCTTATGGTTTTGGGTGCAATTGTAAATGGGATCGACTCCTTGATTTGTCTCTCTTCTGTCTTGTTGGTGGTGTATAGGAATGCCAGTGATTTCTGTGCATTGATTTTCTATGCTGCTACTTTACTGAATTCCTGTATGAGTTATAGCAGTTTTGGGGTGGAGTCTTTTGGGTTTTCCACATACAGAATCATATCATCTGCAAAGAGTGAGAGTTTGACTTCCTCCTTGCCGATTTGGATGCCTTTGATTTCTTTTTGTTGTCTGATTGCTCTGGCTAGGACTTCTAATACTATGTTGAATAGCAGTGGTGAGAGTGGACATCCCTGCCGCGTTCCTGACATTAGGGGAAAAGCTCTTAGCTTTTCCCCATTGAGAATGATATTCGCTGTAGGTTTTTCATAGATGGCTTTTATGATATTGAGGTATGTACCCTCTATCCCTATACTCTGAAGAGTTTTGATCAAGAAAGGATGCTGTACTTTGTCAAATGCTTTTTCTGCATCTATTGAGAGGATCATATGATTCTTGTTCTTTCTTTTGTTAATGTATTGTATCACGTTGAATGATTTGCGGATGTTGAACCAGCCTTGCAGCCCAGGGATAAATCCCACTTGGTCGTGGTGAATAATCCTTTTAATGTACTGTTGGATCCCATTGGCTAGTATTTTGGTGAGAATTTTTGCATCCATGTTCATCAAGGATATTGGTCTGTAATTCTCCTTTTTGATGGGGTCTTTGTCTGGTTTTGGGATCAAGGTAATGGTGGCCTCATAAAATGAGTTTGGAAGTTTTCCTTCCATTTCTATTTTTGGAACAGTTTCAGAAGAATAGGTATTAATTCTTCTTTAAATGTCTGATAGAATTCCCCTGGGAAGCCATCTGGCCCTGGGCTTTTGTTGGGAGATTTTTGATGAGTGCTTCAATTTCCTTAGTGGTTATAGGTCTGTTCAGGTTTTCTATTTCTTCCTGGTTCAATTTTGGTAGTTGATACATCTCTAGGAATGAGTCCATTTCTTCCAGGTTATCTAATTTGCTGGCATAGAGTTGCTCATTATATGTTCTTATAATTGTTTGTATGTCTTTGGTGTTGGTTGTGATCTCTCCTCTTTCATTCATGATTTTGTTGATTTGGGTCATTTCTCTTTTCTTTTTGATCAGTCTGGCCAGGGGTTTATCAATCTTTTTAATTCTTTCAAAGAACCAGCTCCTAGTTTCCTTGATCTGTTCTACTGTTCTTTTGGTTTCTATTTTCTTGATTTCTGCTCTGATCTTTATGATTTCTCTTCTCCTGCTGGGTTTAGGCTTTATTTGCTGTTTTTTCTCTCGTTCCTTTAGGTGTAGGGTTAGGTTGTGTATTTGAGACCTTTCTTGTTTCTTGAGAAAGGCTTGTATTGCTATATACTTTCCTCTCAGGACTGCCTTTGCTGTATCCCAAAGATTTTGAACAGTTGTGTTTTCATATTCATTGGTGTCCATTAATTTTTTAAATTCTTCTTTAATTTCCTGGTTGACCCATTCATTCCTTTAGTAGGATGCTCTTTAGCCTCCATGTATTCGAGTTCTTTCCGACTTTCCTCTTGTTTCAAAGCATTGTTGTCTGAAAATATGCAGGGAATAATCCCAATCTTTTGGTACCGGTTGAGATCTGATTTGTGACCTAGGATGTGATCAGTTCTTGAGAATGTTCCATGGGCACTAGAGAAGAATGTGTATTCCGTTGCTTTGGGATGGAATGTTCTGAATATGTTTGTAAAGTCCATTTGGTCCTGTGTGTCATTTAAAGTCTTTATTTCCTTGTTGATCTTTTGCTTAGATGATCTGTCCATTTCAGTGAGGGGGGTGTTAAAGTCCCCCACTATTATTGTATTGTTGTCCATGTGTTTCTTTGCTTTTGTTATTAATTGCCTTATAGAATTGGCTGCTCCCATGTTAGGGGCTTAGATATTTACAATTGTTAGATCTTCTTGTTGGATAGACCCTTTAAGTAGGATATAGTGTCCTTCCTCATCTCTTCTTACAGTCTTTGGTTCAAAATCTAATTTGTCTGATATAAGGATTGCCACCTCAGCTTTCTTTTGGTATCCATTAGCATGGGAAATGGTTTTCCACCCCCTCACTTTCAATCTGGGGGTGTCTTTGGGTCTAAAATGAGTCTCTTGCAGACAGCATATTGATGGATCTTGTTTTTTCATCCCATCTGATAGCCTGCGTCTTTTGATTGGGGCATTTAGCCCATTTACATTCAGGGTAACTATTGAAAGGTATGAATTTAGTGCCATTTTATTGCCTGTAAGGTGACTGTGACTGTATATTGTCTGTGTTCCTTTCTGATCTATGTTGCTTTTAGGCTCTCTTTTTGCTTAGAGGACCCCTTTCAATATTTCTTGGAGGGCTGGTTTCGTGTTTGCACATTCCTTTAGTTTTTGTTTGTCCTGGAAGCTTTTTATCTCTCCTTCTATTTTCAGTGACAGCCTAGCTGGATATAGTATTCTTGGCTGCATATTTTTCTCATTTAGTGCTCTGAAGATATCGTGCCAGTCCTTTCTGGCCTGCCAGGTCTCTGTGGATCGGTCTGTTGCCAATCTAATATTTTTACCATTATAGGTTACAGACCTCTTGTCTCGAGCTGCTTTCAGGATATTCTCTTTGTCTCTGAGACTCGTAAGTTGTACTATTAGATGTTGGGGTGTTGACCTATTTATATTGATTTTGAGAGGTGTTCTCTGTGCCTCCTGGATTTTGATGCCTGTTTCCTTCCCCACATTAGGGAAGTTCTCTGCTATAATTTGCTCCAGTATACCTTCTGCCCGTCTCTCTCTTTCTTCTTCTTCAGGGATCCCAATTATTCTAATGTTGTTTCATCTTATCATATCACTTATCTCTCAAATTCTGCCCTTGTGATCCTGTAGTTGTTTATCTCTCTTTTTCTCAGCCTCTTTATTTTCCATCATTTGGTCATCTATATTGCTGATTCTCTGTTCTGCCTCATTTATCCTAGCAGTTAGTGCCCCCATTTTTGATTGCACCTCATTAATAGCCTTTTTGATTTTGATTTGGTTAGATATTAGTTCTTTTTTTTCTCCAGAAAGGGTTTCTCTAATAACTTTCACACTTTTTTCAAGCCCAGCTAGTATCTTTAAAGTCATGATTCTGAATTCTAGGTCCGACATCGTAATAATGTCAGTATTGAGTAGGTCCTTGGCAGACTGTACTACCTCTTGTTCTTTTTGCTGAGGTGATTTTTTTCGTCTTGTCATTTTGTCCAGAGGAGAAGAGATGAATGAGAGAACAGAATGCTAACAAGTTAACAACGTCCCCGGCAAATATACTCTATAGAAATCAGAAAAGACCTGAAAGCAGGGGACAAGAAAGGGAAAGAAAGAAGAGGAAAAAAAAAAAGGAAAAAGAAAAAGATAAAAACAAACAAAAACAGAACAAAACAAAAAAAAACAGAATATGATCAAATATGATCAGGCTAGTGCATAGATCAGTGCCACACACTAGATTTTGGGCGTATTTTGGTCTGTTAGAAGAAAGTGCCTGCTAAAATTTTAAAGGAAGAAAGACTTATATATGTACAAAATAAGGTTGATACAATGAAGGGATGGAAGATGACTGTAAAGATGACAATTATAAAAGATTTTATAAAAGGAATTGATAAGTTGTTTTTAAAAAAGAAAAGATTTAAAAAAAAAAGAAAAAAAAGAAAAAGAGAATGTGATCAGGCAGGAGACTAGAGCAAAGCCATACACTAGTGATTTAGGGTATATTTTGATCTGTTAGAAGAAATTGTATTTCAAAATTTTCAAGAGAGAACAACTTATATATATCTGCCAAAAATAAGGGTAACTACTATGAAGGGATAAAAATATGACTCTAAAAATGAAAAATAAAAAGTATTTTTTAAAAAGGGATTGATAAGATGTTTGAAAAAGTGAAAAAGAAAAATTCAAAAAAAATACAGTTAAATTAACTTTCAAAAATTAATGAATTATGGTAAAGCCATGAATTCTCTGTGCAGTATTCTCCTAGCGCTGGAATTCCCGCATTCTCCTTTATTGGTAAACTTGGTCTTGGCTTGCTGGCTGTTCGTGCTGATCTTCTGGGGGAGGGGCCTGTTGCCGTGGTTCCCAAATGTCTTTGCAGGAGTTGGAATTGCCCCGCCCTTGTGAGTCCGGGCTAAGCAAGCTGCTCAGGTTTGCTCTCAGGAGCTTTTGTTCCCTGCAAGCTCTCGGTACAGCTTTGGAGGACCAGGGCGAAAATCGTGGCCTCCCAATCTCCGCCCGGAGGAGCCGAGAACTCGGGGCCCTGCTCTTCAGTGCGCCCCCAGAGAAAAGCAGTCACAAGTCTCCCCGGTCTCCTGCCGCACTCCGTGCTCACCCGGCCTGTGACCGAGCGTTTCTATGTCTGGCACCCAACCCCGTGTGGAGTCTCCAAACCCAGCAGATCCCTGCGGTGCGGTCCCGTGCCGCTCCTACCCGGGAAGGAAGGGGAGTCTCCCCGGCTCTGCTGCTTGTTGGGTCCCTGCTGGAGAAGCAGTAGCCCGACTGGGCCGCGGATCACAGTTTATGGCAACCCCGAGCTGAGAGCCCGCGCCTCGACTCCGTCTCTGCAGCCGGCTTCCCCGCTCCAATACCTGGGAGCTCTGGCACACTCAGGCTTCCCCGGTCTTTCTGTGACCCCGAGGGTTCTGAGACCACACTGTCCCCCAAGGGTTCCACCCCTGCTTAGCCACTGGAGCGACGTCCCTCAGCGGAGCCGACTTCTAAAAGTTCCGATTTTGTGCTCTGCGGCTCTATCACTTGCCAGAAGCGGCCAACAGAGGCCCCCTCCCCCGCTGTCTATCCTCCCGAATATCACCTCGGATTCACTTCTCCGCACGTCCTACCTTCCAGAAAGTGGTCGCTTTTCTGTTCAGATTGTTATTACTATTCTTATCTTCGATCTCCTCTTGAGTTCGTAGGTGTTCAGAGTGGTTAGATCCCTATTCAGCTAAATTCCTGAGACCAGACGAAA
The DNA here is from genome assembly GCF_037043125.1 of Eumetopias jubatus. NCBI lineage: Eukaryota > Metazoa > Chordata > Mammalia > Carnivora > Otariidae > Eumetopias > Eumetopias jubatus. The sequence continues at coordinate 103,549,814 of NW_028274815.1, forward strand.
TCCAGGTCTCCACTCCTCCGCCATCTTGCTCTGCACCCAGTGCGCTTTTACATAGGAGTGCGTGGTTGGAGACCCTTGGCTCTTGCTTCTGCTGCTGTTGGAGGCATACACATAAGTCAGAAGCCAGAAGACATTTACCTGTTTCTTCCTCTGGACTCTGAATATCTCACCAAGGTCTCCCATCAGCAGAAACTAGTCAGATACCACTGTCAAGGAAGTCCTCAAACACTAATGTGCCTACAATGCTGAGTAGAGCAGAGATGGGTGGAAAATGGGGATTGAGAATAGGCAGATGACCATCACAGTAGCTAAAGCATCAACAGTAGATTTACATAAGGATATGTGAATATTTAAGAAAACTCAAGGACATGAGTAATACCAAAATGTGTGTGTGTGTGTGTGTGTGTGTGTGTCTAAATTCCAACAACATGCACCCTTCTGGCCATTGATAGAACACTAACACTTAATGCCTGTTATGTGCCAGACACATACTTGAGTACATTACTAATATATTCACAGCTGTTGCAGCCTAATGACTTCTTATTTATTTTACTGAAAATCCAAATACTAGTGTCTTTAGAATGAGACACAATTTGTTTGCACTCCCAAATCAGTTATTTACTTAAATTAGGGAAGTTACTTGACATCTGTCTCAATATCCTTACTTGGACAATGCTATCTATCTGTGGTATTTTTAATGACAGTTTTTTATTTAAGACCATTAAGGAGCACCTGGGTGGCACAGTAGGTTGAGCTTCCAACTCTTGGTTTCAACTCAGGCCATAATCTCAGGGTCCTTAGATGGAGCCCCCCACTGGGCTCTGTGCTCAGCACAGAGTCTGCTTGAGTTTCTCTTTCCCTCTCCCTCTGCCTCTTCCCCTCACTTGCTTCCTCTCTCTCTCTCTCTCTCAAATAAATAAATCTTTAAAAAAAGACCATTGAAACAAACTAGTAGAGCATCTGGTGCATGTTTGGTGTAATAATTGTTGCTTCTCCTTTAATATCAGGTAGGGAGTTTGATGAATTTGAAATAGTGATTGCAGTAATGGTTAGTCTTTCATTCTTCCCAATGTACCTGTCCTTTGTAATGTGACTTTGCAGCTTCTCCTGTAAAGAGGAAGAATCTATTTTCCTACACTTTGAATGTGGCAGAGTGACAGTGTGCCCATTCTGAGCCTTGACCTCAAACAGTCTTGCATTTTTACACTCAAATTTTTGGAACCTTTTTTAGCTACCATGAGAAGCATCCTAGGTAGGAGGTTGAGAGAGTACCATGGAGCTTAGTCAAACTGATTCAACCCAGCTAAGGCCACAGACATGTGGAGACCCCAGCCAAGATCAGAAATCCAACACTGTGCTGACTAGCCAACTGACCACAGTTATATGATCAAGGCTGTCCTAACACAGCCAGCCTCCAACCAACTTCTGTACTATTTCTCTAAATAAATGTTGTGTTTTGTCACTAAATTTTGATGTGATTTGTTATGTGGAAATAATAGCTCACTGATAATAATATATAATATATATTATATATATAATATATAATAGCTATTATTAATACCAAATAGCTATAATAGCTATATTGAGATAATAATAGCTCATATCATATACTGTTTCAAACATGGTAGATGATATACCTCTATAATTAACCAAAAGAACTAGCCACAGTACAACTTCTTAAATTTCTTCCTCTCGTCTGTGTCTTTCTCGGACCATGTGCCAAACTGAGGCAGTTCCCAGCAAAGTGGTAGTGTTTGCCTTGTAACTGGTGCTTGCTATATGTGGATGATAAGCAGGATTTTTAGAGTGATTCAGGAGCTTTCTATTGCCTGGCAATGGCTTGGCAGGACCTGGGCACTGCCTAGATTCCCAACAGTAGAGCTTGCTGAAATCCCAAGTTCTTGTTCCTCCTGTGGTATCCTCCAATACAGTGCTGCTAAAGCTTCTCATAAGCCCCTAAGATTTCCAGGAGCCAGGAGGCTGTTTTCCCTAGACTGCATATATTAATCTGATGCTTGTTATTAGTTATCTGAAGGCTTGATTGGGGCTGGATAATCCGCTTCTGAAGTGGCTCACGCACAGGGCTGGCAGGTTGGGTCTGGTTGGCAGTAGGCCTCAGTTCCTCTCCACACGAACCTTCCCACAGACTCCCTAGATAGTCTCATAATATGGGAGCTGTTTTCTCCCAGAATGAGTGAGAGAGGGAGCAAGGTGGAAGCTGCAGGGCTTTCTATGCCCTAACCTCATACATCCTCATTTTACCCTTTTTTTTTTTTTTTTTTTTTTGCTAGGAGTGAGTCACTAAGTCCGAGAATCAAAGAGTTTCATTAGGCTTCACATTTTGAAGGAAATGACAATTAGTGGGCTTATTTTTTGAAAGAAGTGACAATTAATGGACTTATTTTAAAACTATTGCATCCTGTAAATTCAGATGACTTCATGTGTGAATCCCCAGTTTTTTCTTCCCCACATATAAGTCCACTCGCATGCTTGCACTGTAAGAGGGTGGAGTAGCAGGAGTGCATCGTTTCCCTCCCCATGAGCTACTGGGAGGACAGCGGATCATACACTTTTTCTTGTTGACCCTTAGCTTTTATGTATACCTAGTATAGCCTTGTCCTTTGTAATGAGTAGGATGTCATAGGTATGCCTTGTCCCATCTTCGTACTTATCAAAACTGCATCAGAAACACGACACTGGTTCTCTAGAAGTACTTCTTACTTGTTCTAGTGGGACTTTGCATGTGGCAACAGGTAGGGGCACTGATTTTGTTTGGTGACGTCGCAGCCACGAGGAAGTGGCAGTGACAGGAAATGTAGCATTTTCTCCTGTTTACCTCTCTCATCACCCACATCCTTCTTTCCCTCCCCCAACAGTCAGTGCTTGAGCACTGAACTCTGCCAGCTACTGGGAAGGCAGAGCGGTGGCTTAGTCCCTGCTTTTCAGGTATTAACTGTCTGAAGTTTTGTCCCTGAAAATTTCTAGGTTCTTTATCTAAAAGGAAGATTCATGGAAGCCATTCTAGACCTATTGAATTAAATCTCTTAGGTGGCTGTTGGAAACCACATTTAGTCATTTTGAGAACCACTGGCTCCTGTTTGATAAACTTTGGTCATTGTTACCATGATGATGGCTTTTGACTTGTATTTTATGAATCAGTGGATCTCAAACTTTGGCAGGCATCAGATTGCTGGCCCCCATCCCCAGAGTTTCTGATGAAGTAGGTCTCAGGTGGAGCTGAAACTTTGTAGCAACAAGTCTTCAGCTGATGATGATATTGCTGTTTCAAGGATCATATTTGAGAACCAATCATATAAATACTAATTAGTAATATTTTTCAAAGTAGATATATGTTTCTTCTAATCTGGCCTAACTAAAACTCCCAGAGACACCGTATTTTGGAGATCATGATGCTAGCCTCCTTCTTTTGATTTTTGAATTAGAAGTTCAGTGACTTCATTTTGGTTGTTAAGCAAGTTAAAGCAGATGTAGAAAGATAGGGTTTTCTGACTCCTAGTCCAGTATGTTCTCCATTGATCATTCTACTTTGGAACATGTATTTTTGTGTTTTGGGGGCCAAGTTATCAGTAGGTTATAAAGGATAATCATCTCAGCTTAAATCAAAGGTCAGAGAGGATGGTGAAATTAGAGGTTCTCATAAAAAGGAATACAAAGCAAGAGGTCATCTGCCTCACAGTTAAAGAGGATATTGTTTTGCCTTTTTAGGTGTCTTAGTTAAATCATCAGAGAAGCATTTTCTTTTTATGAAAGATGTTAAGAGAAGTACTGAAATGTGAAACTGTTGTAAACAAAGGCTATAGTTTTGGTTGCAGAACCTGCGTCCAACTGCCAAGAAAAATATTAACATAGAAACAGATATTCTGAGAGTATATGAATAGTGACATTTCAGATAAATATTCAGCACATGACCACAAGAGGCAAAAACGAAAGATAACTTTATAAAATGTGTGGCTGCACAGACCCAAGGGCAATATAGTGACTATGTCCAGCTTGATGTTGACTAAATAAAAAGTTTGATTCCTCACAGATGAGCAGTAATTGTCCTCATAACTAATTATTTATATCATAAGGCCATCTGTGATGTTTTCATGATTTCCAAAAGAAAATGCACTCAGCTTGAAAGGGAGGAGATCTTGCCAGTTTAGAAATGACATCTGGAAGGGTTTGGAATTGAAAGGCTTAGCAAGAAAAAGTAGAGCTGCTTACAGATGCCAAAGTTGAAGCAGGTCTCTGAGTAAATGCATCTGTTCTAGACCCCTGAGGTAGCTTGGGTTCCTCAGAAGTGAACCCAAGGCAGCGATGTGTACCTATTTTAAATAAGTAGTGCTCCCCTGGGAAGCCAGTAAAGGGGAAGGGGAAGCAGAACAGATAGAAGGCAGATGAGCAACAGAAAAGTTCCAAGGAGGGAAGATTCACCTAACCCCACAGGGGAACTGGCATCTCTAAGTTCTGCCTCAGAGTTGTCCTGAATCTGAAGAAGTTGGGCTTTCATTCCCTCTACCACCAGCCATTGACCAAAGGCTGCCTCAGGCACTTCTACCTCTGTAAGAACACGCAAATTGCTTCAGTAGTCTGGGGAATACTCTAGAGAGGAGCCACGGTTTCTGAGAGTTAGAAATCACACTAAAGCTGGGGGAGGGACACACAAAGCCTGTCACAAGTGCTCTGAAGGGAACTCATCATGTCCACTTCGAGACTCAAACTCTCCCTTGGTGTTAGGGCTGTTCAAAGGAATACATTTCTGGAGAATTATTAGCAAGTCTGTGAACTCACACATAAGTTAGATCTCAAATACAGCCTTCCTGGTAATAGAACGGATATTTTGATCTCCATCTGATTGATCCTTAAACGTTTTTCTCATTTTTGTTTGTTTTTGAATCTCCTTAAACTCTTCTAAATATGTATCAGATTCTTTTATCTTTTGAGCTTTCTATAATGAAACATGTCTTCTTAACAAAATGTCCTCAATGGCTGACACTGGCGGGTACACAACACTTGGATATCTCCTGACAACTCCACCTACTTCTCTTATAGTCACACCTCACTTCACATTGAGGAATCAGGAGCAGATTGCTGAAGATCAGTGCAGCTGTACACCAGCCCCGACAATATGCCTCCCTCCCGGAATATTTAATGTTGAATTCTGGCATCCAGATGTAATGTCCTGATACCCCACGTAGGCAGGACAGGAAATAATGTCTACATTATAGGACATGGATTTTTCAGTCTGTAAAGAGACATTTGAATCATTTGTCAATGTGTTGTGTCATTGTAAACTTGAAATTATTTCTCCAACCACAGTGGAAATGGGAAACAGAGAAAGGTCTGAGAGCCATCTTCTGGAGAGATCTGTTAACAATCATACTGGATTGTGTACCTCTTTACTGTATTTGTCCTCCTGAACCTCTCCCAGAACTGGACCCCACAATCCCTTTGACCGGGCCTGCACCTCCATACATGCCATGCTTCAGTGAAAGAACCATCCAGGCAGTTGCTCGGCCCCAAATTCTCGGAATCCTTCCCAGTTCCTGGGTCTCACTGATCCATCCATATATTCTGCTTATTATATCTTTGGCCACTTTTCTTCCCGTACCACCCTGTGCCTTTTATATACTTTCTCACCAGTAACTATGTGAACTATTGGCCAAACCTCCTGTAAGGTCTCCCACATCTAGTATTAACAACATCTAACCTGTATTAATAATGCTGTAGAGTTCTTACTTTCTCTAAGCATAAATTTGATCATGCTGATTCTGATTTAAATGATCACATGCGTTCCACTTTGGAAGGCTGATAATGGCTCCCAAAATATGCCACATTCTAATCTCTGGAACCTGTGATATTACCTTATTTGGAAAAAGGGTCTATGCCACTATAACTAAATGAAGGATCATGAGATGAGGATATTATTCCAGATTATCCATCACAAGTGTCTTTATGAGAGAAAGGCAGAAGGAAACACTCAGAGGGGATGCTATGAAGCAGAGCAGAGAGAGGTGAGGCCACAGCTGTGTGTTGCCAACAGCTACCAGAAGCTGGAATAGAGGCAAGGGACAGGTTCTTCCCTAGAGCTTCCAGAGAAAGCATGGCTCTGCCCACACCTTGATTTCAGACTTCCAGCCTCTATAACTGTGAGACAATAAATTATTACTGTTTTAAGTTACCCAGCTTGTGGTAATTTGTTACCGCAGCCCCAGGAAACTAATAGACCCATTGTCCTTAAGATAATGATCAAAGTATTTTTATATTATTCAAAGCCTTTTGTGGTCTGGGCTCTGCCTTCATTTCCTAACCTAATCTCCCATCATTTCCCCAAATGAATTCTGTGCTCTAGCGATTGGGAATGACTGGAAGGTCTTGAATTGTGCCATTTCCTTCCTGCACTTCCTGTAATTACATATGCGCTTACATTTCTCTAGAACTCCCAAACTCTTCTTGATGTACAACAATCCATTTCAGTTCACTAAAAAAGCCTATGTGGTAGGTGAGTGAGATGGAAAGGGGATGTGGATATGCTAATCTGAACTTTTAAAAATGAAATTAATTTTATGGGGCAATTTGTGTAAAAATGTATTGACACATGTGTGACTTATTGTCACTCAAACATGAATGAAAAATTATCCTAAATTTATCTTACACTTACCAGATCTATAATTATAGTGCTAAGTCCTTCCAAGGATGATGGTTGAGGTTTCAGAAAGGGGACTTTTCACATTTTTAAGGGTTAATCCCTGCACATCCATGGCCATTGTGATAGATTATGTTGTTTTCTAATCCACATCCTATCCCATTTACTGGACTATATAATGGGGCCCCAGCAGCTGAGAGTATTTGATGTCTTTCTTTCCCTAACTTTGAGATAAAATGGACATACAACATTGTATAATTTTAAGGTCTGAACTTGTTGATTTAATATACTTTTGTATTGCAATATGATTACCACCACAGTCTTAGCTAATGCCTCCATCACAACACACAGTTACTACCTTTTTTATGGTGAGACTATTTGAGATCCACTCTTAGCAACTTTCAAGTATATGGTACAGTATTATCTATCATCACAGTGCTGTACATTAGATATCCAGAATTAGGTATCTTTTAACTGGAAGTTCATGCTCTTTGACCAACAGCTCTTCCATTTCTTTCACCACCCCCAAGCCCCTGGTAACCACTATTCTACACTCTCTATTTCAGTGAGTTTGGCTTTTCGAGATTCCACATATAAATGAAATCATATAGTATTTGTGTTCTCTGACTTATTTCACTTAGCATAATGTCCTCAGGGACCATCCATGTTATTACAGATGGCAGGATTTTGTTCCTTCTCATGGCTTAATATTCCCGTGTGTGTGTGTGTATACACACACATACATATATGTATATGTTTACATGTAAACACAAACATACACATACATACACATATATGCATACACACACATATACACCACATCTTTATCGATTCTTCTGTTGGACTCTTAGGTTGTTTCTAGATCTTGGATATTGTGAATAATATTGCTATAAACGTGGGAGTGTGGATACCCTGTTTTCCTTTCCCTTTCCCTTCCCTTCCCTTCCCTTCCCATTCCATTCCTTTCCCTTCCATTCCATTCCAAAATGGGCAAAGGACCTGAGTAGGCATTTTTCCAGAGAAAACATACAGATGGCCTTCAGGTACATGAAAAGGTGCTCTGTATCACTAGTCAGGGAAATGCAAATCAAAACCACAATAAGATATCGCTTCACACCTGTTAGAATGGCTGTTATTAAAAAGACCAGAGAGAACGAGTATTAATGAGGATGTGGAGAACAGAGAACTTTTGTGTACTGTTGATGGAAATGTAACTTGGTGCAGTCAGTGTGGAAAATACTATGGTGATTCCTCAAAAAATTAAAAATAGAGTATTGGCTATTAAAGGCTCATAGCTGTCCTTTCTACCCCAGTAGCCTGCATCTATAGACTGCCTGACAAGGAGGTACAACAGATCAGTACCTGTGCCTCAGGTTAGACCAATCCTATGGTGCAGTACAGCTCAGGGCCACCTCTGGTATTAGCTGATGCTTTCCACCTAAGACAACACCCTTGCTCAGGTCCTTCCTCTGTCCCATCAGCTCCCCTCACTCCATTTCTCTTGAGAGTACTGCCTCAAGAAGTTACTTACACTCAAATTCACACCTCAGACTCTGCCTCTAGGAAATGTGACCCAAGACAGGCAGAATTCCAACATTTATTACTACCAGTCCTTGCAGCCCAAGTCCAAGATCAGCCAAGGATTGAAGGAAAACCTCAGTTATCTAACACTGTTATAGGCACCATGGTAATAAATACAAAGGTTACAAAGAGGTTGAATCACTTAAGAAGTACAAAGTTCTTTCTGCACAGTTTTTATGGAATGCCATCAGTGAGTACATAAATGAATAAATGAATGTTCTAAAAATGTAAATGGACTATAATAACCTGCAGTGGTGGTTTCCCAGAAGTATACACAAGTGCTAATCCTCCTTGGTGAAAATGCATCATGAAGCAGAGTTTGAAACTCAGCATTTCCCTCACCTAAGTGACCAACTGCAACATCAAGGCTGAACTCCACTTCCTCTTCCATGAAGCTGCTTCTAGAAATTGGCTAAACCCCTGGAAGGAAGCTTGCTTTCCACTAAACGCTATGTTGTTTGAATAATTTATTTGTCTTTTATCAAATACCTAAGAGATCAAAGTTACTGCTACTGAAATAAGAGTGTTTTGAATGTTGCAGACAAAGCAAAATGACTGATAATAACATGAAAACAATCCCATTGTTAAAGGCAAAACAGTCTTTAGGGGAATTGCTGCTTCAGAATTTGAATGGAGAAAGGGGAAGGTGGGGAGTTCTGAGTAAGTACTGGGCCTGCCATTTGTAGTTTGTGTAACCTTGAGTAGGTTAGTTGATGACATCACAGAGTCACTGGGAAGAATAAATGGCATAATGCTTGCGCATTGTGAAAGCATTACAAAGTGCTGAGAGCTTTACAGATGTTTGTTATTATTTCTGCTCTCTTTCATGGCCCAGAGGGTTATTCATCTTTCATTCATTATACTTACATGAAACAAATTTCAGGATAGCAAGCGAATATTGTGGATGTGTTAAAATTAATTTCTATTATAGGTCTTAGATTTAATATAAATTCATCCCACTATTCTACACTGAATAACCAATAAAATTTCCATGTTAATAACTTTGTTATTTAACTTGAAAATAAAATTATATTTTTCAACCTCTCTAGTACATTACATATAGAAAAATGATCTCCTATGTACTGAGCACTACCGTAGGCCATCCTAAGATGCTAAACATCATGCATCTTACTGTGGAGAAGGAAAAAGAGGCATTATATTGATATATACAGAAAGGATTATGCATTTACAAATTGTGCCAACTTCTAATTAAGAACAGGATGGTTGCCATGAGAGAGAAAAGCAGGACCTTCTGATAAATGGTGGTCAGAGAAGGTCTCTCTGAGGAACCAATACTAGCTGAGATCTGCATGATTAGTAGGAATTGGCCAGATGAAGGTCTGGGAGAGGAATCACTAAAAAGAACAGCTTCTGGGATGGCCCTGATTTTGGAAAAGCTGTGTGCTAATGGAGAGGCACGTCAGAGTCGGAGTGTTTATTTTAGGGTCGGTAATTATGGTAACATTTGAGAAGAGTAATCAAATCATTTTGGACAAGATATTAAACCTCTCAATGTCCCAGTTTTCTTATCTGTAAAATTGAGCTAATAATGTTTACCATTAGGTTGACATAGTTAATATACAGAACTTAGATTTTGCCCTGCACAAATTATCACTGTTTTTTAAAGATTTTATTTGAGAGAGAGTGAGCGAGGGAGCACAGGCAGGGGGAGGTGCAGAAGGAGAAGGAGAAACAGACTCCCGGCTGAGCAGGGAGCCCAATCTCGGGCTCAATCCCAGAACCCTGGGATATAACCTGAGCTAAAGGCAGATGCTTAACTGACTGAGCCACCCAGGTGCCCTTATTATTTTTCTTATATTCATATAAATACACTTTGTTCTTGTTTTAAAAGATTTTATTTATTTATTTGACAAAGAGATAGCACAAGTAGGCAGAGAGGCAGGCAGAGGGAGAGGGAGAAACAGACTCTCCACTGAGCAGGGAGCCCGACGTGGGGCTTGATCCCAGGACCCTGGGATCATGACCCGAACCGAAGGCAGCCGCCTAACTGACTGAGTCACGCAGGCGCCCCACACTTTGTTATTTTCAAGTTGTTGACTAACCGTTAGTGACCACTGAACATTTAATTATTTTTAAGAGCATAATGCAAATGTTTTAAACCTTGGGGCACATACAGCACATACAAAAATAGGTAGAAAAGAAGGGGGAAGAAATGTAGGGAAAGTAGCGTAATTAATAACTCACTTCACAAAGTGAGAGTCAAAGGCTAAAATTGATAGAATAAGAAAATGAGAGTTAATGAAGCTACTTAAAGTTTCCAAAATAACCACAAGGAACATTAAAAGAGTGATAACTGTTGAAGGGGAGGAAAGGATGGCAGTGGGAAATAAGTGAGCTAGGTCTCATGTAGCTGAGAACACCTGCATCAGTATTACCCAGCTATTAGGACAAAGGACTGAGACAACCTGTGTCAAGGTGATTTAGTTGTTTGTACCAGAAAAACTTCGCCTGAGAAAGATAAGATTATTCATAAATAACTATTGCCTTCAGGAAATTCCAGCTGATCAATATTTCTGAGATAACAGCTCATTTGGGAAAACATGTCACTTGTCAAACATTTTCTTATCCAGACTCACTATTTAACAATTAATGTCCGATCTCAGTTGCTTAAACCATTCAGGTGTAGACCTCAAGAGCCTGTAAAGATACATTCTGACCTAACCCTCTGAGACACTGCTAAAGCTCTATCAAGATGGTGTTTTCTCTCATTGAACTAGTTTTTAGTAAATTTAGCTTTGCTTTGTTTACAAGTCATCTAATTCAAAAAAGCAAAAAGTCAAAAAGTAAGGTCTAATTGATAGTTCACCAGACATTGGTAGAAACATAGTATTTTTACTATGAAACACCAATAAAAGTACAACAGAAATGTATAGAAATAGTCACCTCAGGAAAGAAGCTTAGAAGTGGTCTCCTCAAGAATAGAATTAAATGGAGTGCCTGGGTGGCTCAGTCGTTAAGTGGCTGCCTTCAGCTCAGGTCATGATCTCAGGGTCCTGGGATCTAGCCCTGCATCAGGCTCCCTGCTCCGTGGGAAGCCTGCTTCTCCCTCTCCTGCTCCCCCTGCTTGTGTTCCCTCTTTCGCTGTGTGTCTTTCTGTCAAATAAATAAAATATTAAAAAAAAAAGAATAGAATTAAGAGGATTGCTTTCATTTAAATTTTATGCAGTGTTTCAGTTTAACATAAGGATTCTGCTTTGACAAAAATTAAAGTTACACTACACGAGAAGATAGAAATGATTGGAAGCACAAAAATCACTAAAATATTCAGTTTTCCAGAAAGTGACACCCTATTGTCCTTTCAAGATTTTGCCTGATTTAACTTGATTCTGCTGAACCAACAGAAGATCTGAACCACAGTAGGTATTCAGATTCATTAAACATTGTGGAATTGAGCTTACACTTGAATCACACAGCAGTTAAAAAAATCTTAGATATTTGCAGTGGTTAAGATGCTATTTCTTGGGTGCCTTGGTGGCTCAGTTAGTTAAGCACCTGCCTTCGCTCAGGTCATGATCTCAGGGTTCTGGGATTGAGCCCTGCTTGGGGCTCCCCGCTGGGCGGGGAGCCTGCTTCTCCTGCTCCCTCTGCGGTTTCCTCTGCTTTGCTCTCTGGCTTCTCTCTTTCTCTCTGTCAAATAAATAAATAAAAATCTTAAAAAAAAAAAGATGGTATTTCTTGATTGGTCTGTTGATTTAAGTTTTAATGGAATCAGCTGTCAATTTGGGGGGGTTTGCTTGGAGACTCTCCTTTGGGACCAGGAATAAAGTAGCTATGGAAGAGAAATGGAGGGAATTAAACTACTTACGTGTCTTTTTAAGTTCACTCTGAGTTCATTCTTGAGGATTCAATGTGGCAAGTTAAGCATGTATGTCAGTTAGATCTCCCTTCAAGAGAGAAGCTTCCATGAGCAGTGTATTAGATGACAGCCTCCAGCTGCTTCACCTGTGGAATCCACGGCATCCTTCATGCAGAGATTTGCTCTCCCTGGGTATCCCTAGCTTGTTATAGAGTACAGTGAGGAAATGGAGCCAGGTCATCTCTGCTCAAAGCAGGACTCCTCCTAACAGGAAATCTTTGCTCCAGGGGTGCCCATTGGCCCAGCCAAGGCTCTCAGTGCTCACACCTTATACCTCATCTTTTTTCATAGTTACCAGACTTGCAGTGAGCCAAAGGTTTTCCCTCTCCTTTTTATTCTTTATAGGAAATTTCCCCCAAGAAACCTTTTGCACATCTGTTTCTCTGTAGGCATATGCTTCTCAGAAGACCCAAACTGATAAATGTATAAAACCAAGGAATTAGCTTATGGTGGTGAGGGGAAAGCAAATGTTTGCCTTCCCCTTTCTGAGGGATAGAAGTGTGTTCTCTGGCCCCTTCTCTTCTCACTTCTTACAAGGAACATAGGCAACCTTTGGAAGCCCTTCTGAAATTTTCCTGAAGAAGTGGAGAGGTAGGGCTCTTAATGTGCCATGCTTCCTTTTCTGGTCGGTTCCTCAAAGGATCAAATTCACACAAAGATTATGACCATTGGACAGCTACTTTGTATTTTAGTTAAAAAAAAAAAAATTGTATTGGTTGTAATGTTCCCTCTTTAACTTCTGATTTTAGTCATTTAGTCTATTTCTCTACATTTCTGTTGTACTTTTTTCTTCATCTAGCTGAGGGTTTGTCAATTTTCTGATCCTTTCAGAAAACCAACTCTTAGTTTTTTTTTTTTTTCTGTTGTATTTTAGTAAATTTTCTAAAGAGAGGGAGCCTATGCATCATTAGATTGGTGTGCCCCTGGTTCCATGCAGAAGCACAGCTTATATCACATGGATTATAGGGAAGAAACAGCCTTGTGTGTGAGTTATAGATAGGGTTCATGCCACCCTGATTGTTGGGGACCTGGGTGTCACATGTCCCTCATCACAAAGGGCTTGCTGCCCATTGCACAGTAGCCTCATGAAGCCATAGTAGATGGCTCCTTCAGGATCTGCCTCACCAAGTTCATGACTTCCGGTGTAGCCCCTCAGTCTGAGACTGAGTGAGGCAGGGGCATGAAGGCCTGGCTGTAGTCAATGCATTGGGCACAACTCTGATGGACAGTAGTTCAGAGATTCCTGTTGAGTTGATGCAGCTTCCTTGGGTCTTCTCACAGTTTAGTGTCCCCTCAGCCTTCCACAGGTGTTGATCGCAAATAAATGTCTTATGCCCCAGACTCTGTTTTGGCATCTCATTCCAGAGAAGGCAACCTGCAACAGTCAGCATAAATGTGAAAGAAAGGAAAAACAAATAGAAAATGTAAATGAATTCAAAGAAAAGGAATTTGTAGCATGTGGGGAAATAAAAGCAAATATAGGTGAGTTGGTTTCTCCAAAAACGTTTTAGAACCTTGGGAAGCTACTTTGAATTACGAGTGTATGCAGTGCTATAGAACAGAAAGACAGTTGGCCGACAGAGTCCGATAACAAAGATGCACACAGACAAAGTTTAGACCTGGACATTTTCCTATGTTATGAGAGGCACTAGTTTGTGAAGTCTTCATTTGCCATTTATGTAGAAGCATCAGAAGAAAAATAGTCGCTTTCTGTCCCTGGAAAGTACACTTTGACAGTGGAGGGAAGTCAAATACATTTTTAGTGAACGTCAGAAGGACACAAAGCAGTATACCGCTAGATGAAATTTTACAGGACAATCATATTCTGAGTGGTCAGAAAGAACATGAATAAGAGCTTTGGTATAGTTGGTTAAAATCTCTCCTGTGTTGACTACAAAAACCATCAGGGAGTGCTGAACACTGAAGAGTGAAGTGTAGAGGGAGACAGGTACATTTGCATTTGTGGTCCCGTCAAAGTGGAGAAATACACAAGGCCTCAGGGAAGGCCACTTCCGATGAACCACTGCCTCTGTCCTGTCTTTTAACAGAACTTCTCCTTAATTGATGCAGTTATTTGTCCCAGTCTCTACTTCATCTTATTTGTGACAGTCACTCCATTGAATGAATCCCCTACCAAATTACAGACTATGGGAGCTCGAATACCTATAGGTGCTTAAAAATATACGAAATTAGAATACTGGAAAATTTAGTGCTTGCCTGCTGTGTGCGTGTGTACACACATTTTCCTGATGATGGCACATGTGCCTGTTCTTTGGGAAAAAAAATTCAGAAATACAGCCAGCAGATGGCGACAGTTGATCACATTTGAACTTAGGTAAACTAGGTTTTCGGTAGTGGTTATCTGAGACCTCGTTCTCCTCTCAGTTACTTTTTCTTACTTGTTTTCCCTTCCCTTTCAGGAAAGTCAGGCTTCTATGTAGGGTAGGAAATAAAAGCAACTGTAAAGAAAAATACCAACTCAAACTAGGTCTTCAAAAATGTTTGCTTTCATGCTTTTTTTGGGAGGGCAAGATTTAAAAGCAGGGAGGACTAAATGGGCCTAGCCTTTTGGACAATTGCCCAAATGCAGGTAGCTCAGTTAAAATGGCTGTTCATTTCTGGAGTACTCACAGACACTGCTTCCAACACGTGTTGTATTTTACCCTCACCTAGAATTATTGGTCAAAAACTGTGGGTTCAACCTCTAGAGGATACATTTTACAGATCATAAATGTTCTAAATGTTTAATTCCTTTGAAAATTAAACACAGAAAGTCACAAAGCTGCATGAATTCCAGGACTGAGTTTTGCTTCAGGTTATCTATCCACCATCTTCAACTGTGTGCCTGCACATGAGGTGCCGAGGGGTCACTGTGTGTCTGGACTTGGTAAGAAAAGCCATTGGAATGTTTCATTTCTCTCTGGACATAAAGCTTCTTTGTGCACAATGTATTGTAATGCTGGGACACAGAGTTATCCTTGGGGCAAAAAGAAGGGCTAAGAGGAACACAAAAAATAAGCCGAGCATATAGTTTTCTGTCAGGGTCAATGTCAAGATTGAGGAAGTTTACAGAATATGCCAATGACAGAAAATAAGAGTTGTTTACATGCTGACGAAATATTTCCTCACTTTAAAAAAATGACGTTAAAAGGGAAGATCCTTAGCTGTTCTCTAAGTGTTAATGTTTGAAGTATTCTGTTGCTTCAGAATCGTGACATCACAAGACCGAGAGGATGCCCATATGTCTAAGTAGGCAAGGTCAAGCTGGAAGGCCAGAGACAAGGAGCAGAGGAAGTGTGTGTGTGCGCGCATGTAAAAAATATTCCTGTCTTTATGTCACAGACTCTAGGCCTGGCTGTCTTTTAAGTTTTGGCTCGAGTATAAAGATTGCTGTTATTTCTATATCTAAATGTAAGATATTTGTGTCCCCACAGAAGATCCTTCTAGTTTTCTGGCTAGTTATGTTCATCTAGTAAGCAGTTATTGAAAAACAACAATGTGGAAACAGTTTTTATTTTTTAATATTTACTTGAGAGAGGGTGAGAGAGAGAGAGTGCGTGCACAAGCAGGGGGTGGGGCAAAGGGAGAGAAGAAGCAGACTCCCAGCTGAGCAGGGTGCCCAACTGGGGCTCCATCCCAGGACCCCGGGATCTTGACCTGAGCTGAAGGCAGACGCCCAACTGACTGAGCCACTCACATGCCCCTAGAAACAATTTTTAAAGAAAAAATTCAGTATTATACTTCATAATTTTATTCCATTTGCTGTCTTTATTGAATATTCTGAGCAGATTTTCAACAGTCAGCTATAGAACAGTACACTTTTAACATCTTTTTACTTGTGGAAATGTAAAGACTGTAGTTGTGGCTGCATAAGGGAGAAGAAGATACAAACAAGTGGATGAAAGAGTTTCAAAGGAACTCCTTTAAAAACAACATCCAAATATCTTTTTTTAAAAATATATCTTTTATTTATTTATTTGACATCCAAATATTTTTTATTTATTTATTTGGCAGAGAGAGAGAGTGAGCACAAGCAGGGGGAGTGGCAGGCAGAGGCAGAGGGAGAAGCAGGCTCCCCACAGAGAAGGGGGAGTCCGATGTGGGACTCGATCCCAGGACCCTGGGATCATGACCTGAGCCGAAGGCAGTTGCTTAACGAACTGAGCCACCTAGGTGCCCATCCAAATATCTTTTAATAAAAACCTCAATCTAAAAATATTCTCTAGAGCATTGGTTGAGTTCAGCCAGTTTTTTTTTTTAAAAAGCAAAAAATATACACATAGTCCCTCTTGTCCACGAGAGATACAGTCCAAGACCGCCATTGGTTGCCTGAAACCATGGATGGTACCTCACCCTCTGTGTGTTTTTTCCTATGTATACATGCTTGTGATAAAGTTTAATTTATAAATTAACAGAGTAAGATGTTAACAATAACTAATAAAATAGACCAATTACAACAACATACTGTAATAAAAGGTACGTGAATGCAGTCTTTGTCTCTTTCTCAAAATATTGAACTGAACTCACCCTTCCTGTCCTTGTGATGATGTGAGATGATAAAATGCCTACATGATGGGATGAAATGAGGTGAGTGACGGAGGCACTGGAATGTAGTGTTAGGCTCCTGTTACCTTCTGACAATACATCAGAAGGGGGAGCATCTGCTTCCAGACCACGACTGACCTCAGGGAACTGCAACCATGGGAAGTGAAACCATGGGTAATGGGGAATACTGTACAGACATTTGAACACAGTACTTGTTATGTTCGTGTGACACTGGAAACCATCTAAAAGTTAAAAGGGGAATTATGTAGCAAATGAAGTCATGTTTATTCATGAAAACGTTTTGTCAGAATAAGTAGTTAACGTGAATGCTCATATTCTTAACATCATTTTAAAATATAAGAATACAGGGCGCCTGGGTGGCTCAGATGGTTAAGCATCTGCCTTCGGCTCAGGTCACGATTCCGGGGTCCTGGGATCGAGTCCCGCATCGGGCTCCCTGCTCCTTGGGAGCCTGCTTCTCCCTCTGCTTCTCTCTCCCTTTCTCTCTCTCTCTCCGTCTGTCCCTCATGAATAAATAAATAAGATCTTAAAAAAATATATTTAAAAAAATAAAAGAATACAAACAGCACGTGCAAACAGTATGAATGCAGAAACACCCTAAATTTAATAATAATTTCAAAGAAACTAAGACGGGAAGAAAATTCACCAGTATGCTTTTAGTAGAAATACTTGACTGATGTTATGGTTTTTTTCCCCCCTGAATTTCTCTATAGTTTTCTCCCAAATTTTAATGGTTCTGTGCTTTCTATTAGAAAGACACATACAGGGGTGCCAGGGTGGCTCAGTCGGTTAAACCTCTGCCTTTAGCTCAGGTCATGATCTCAGGGTGCAGGGATCGAGCCCTGCACCTGGCTCTCAGAGGCGTGTCTGCTTCTCCCTCTCCCTCTGATCTTCCTTGCTTTCACTCTCTCTCAAATAAATAAACTCTTTAAAAAACAAAAACCACATACAACCATGCACATATGCAGTTTAAGTTTTGAGTATTTGTTTCCAGCCTCAGTTTACTCTTTGCAAAATGAAGGCATTCTGGTATCCCATGGGTCTGTATCCTAACAACCCTCTGAGTATTAAAAAAGAAAAAAATATTAAAAATGACTAGTAAGAGTTGTATGAATTTTGGAGTTGTCTTAGTAACGACAAGTTTATCAGCTGATTTTTCCCTTATTGGAAGACTTTTGTGTCCCACAAGATACCACAATGTCTAACTTGGATCCTTAGTTATTCCTTTTCGTTAAGAAGACTTGCCTCTAGAATCTTCTTTGAAGGTGAAAGTCTAGCCTGGTAGAGTGCCAACTTTGTGAGTTTTTTGAATCCTAAAGAGCAGCGTGAGAATTCTCAGACCAAAGGTAGAAGTGGGCAGGAAGGTCTAGGTTTTGGGGAAGGGAGGCTCCCAAGTGTGTGGCGGGGAAGGTTTTCCCCCTATAGTTCTGCCCCAGGCAGTTTCCAGATAACACTGTTTGATCACCACCCACTCTGTCCTGCTCAAAAACTAAAACACAAATAAGCCTGGGTCCACACTGCTTGGGCCCCTGGGGGGGAGGGGCAGGACTTCCTAATGAGATGCAGGCACTCTGGCCCCGAGAAATGCTAAACTCCCATGCCCTCCTCCTCTGCGGTGCAGGGAAATCCCCCCAGGCCCTTGTTCCTGACAGAGCTTGGTCTGTGATTGCTGGGGGAGAGAACAGTTGAAGCGACAGTCAGCAGTTAAGGGCAGCTGGGCTCCATACTTGTGGCTGTCAGGAAGCCATAAGGAAGCTTTATCTGGGCCTTGGATCTGCTCTTTGCCTCTAGCAACCAAGAGTTGACTATAGTCTTCCAAATGGAGATTCACTGATTTTTTTCGTTTATTTCCCAGAGTCCTCCCCTCTCCTTCTAAAACCTTCTGTGTGTACTTTTCCTGCCTGTATTAGCAGTCTGTGAGAAGGTAAGGGACAGGGCACTGCAAGCTCATTCAGAGGACTTTCTATGCAAACCCAAGAAAAAGAGACCTATTTCCAACTCTGTAGTGGGGACCCCCCCACATCTTGCCCAAGCCTGTCATTCTCTGTCCAGTTTCCTGGGCTTTTGTGGGAATCTCTACAACTATGTGTCTTTGTGTGTGTGTGTGTAGAGAGGAAAGGGGCAGGAGGATGGAGAGGAGAAGAAAGGAAAGCACAGTTGTGGCTTCTGGACAACATG
The DNA here is from genome assembly GCF_037043125.1 of Eumetopias jubatus. Lineage (NCBI taxonomy): Eukaryota > Metazoa > Chordata > Mammalia > Carnivora > Otariidae > Eumetopias > Eumetopias jubatus. The sequence goes on from NW_028274815.1 coordinate 103,568,665, forward strand.
TTTAGGACCCAGTCATCTTGTTTATGGGTTTGTGGAGTAACTGTACTTCCTACAAATTCCAGTCTGATTTCACATCTCCAGCCAATATGTTCATGGTATTATTTGTGCTGCAGAATAGCCACTGAATCAACAACTCTATCATACTGTATTACCATAATCATTTAGAGGAATGAAATTCAGCATTAATATATGGTGATGTATAATAAAGCAAATGCCCAATCTGTGAACCAAAAATCTTGTGAAATTACAGGCTTTTTCCCCTCTTTTTTTCTAACATACATTTGATTTTATAGGATCACAATGGATAATACAAATATAATTGCTGAAACTTGAGTGTTTGCTAGAGGGCAGAGTGAATTCCAAGGACATACACCAAAAACACATTTTTAACCTTGTTAATTTAAATCTCTTGCGATCCAGGTATTGGAGCCAAGAATTAAAATCTTTAGAAACCATCTTAAATTGGGATTACATGTGTACAAAGCACTTCTATGCACTATTGAAAACTTTTTGTCTTATATGCCTATCTTAAACGTATAAGGCAGTCTTAAAGATGTGTATTTGTAATATTTATAAACCTGTTTTAGGTATTTATGCCGCACAAAAGTCCCTGTAATTACTTATGACTTTCTGAGAGAGAGAGAGAGAGAGAGAGAGAGAGAGAGAGAGAGAGAGAGAGAGAGAAAGTGTGTGATTTTTCAATTAGTTTTGGTGGCTTATTAGGTCTGGTTTCCAATCTCTCTCTCTCTCCCTTTCTGTCTTCCATTCTCTCTTTACTAAAACAAGGCAGCTATGTTGCCCTTGAACCAGTTTCAGACTTGAAAGATTTAGTAAACAAAAATGCTTTATAACCTCTTCAGTGGGAGTTCTTAACAGATGTGTTCTTCCTCGTGAGGCTTTCCCTGCTGTTTGATCTTTTCCTCCAAAACAATTCGTTATAATGGGCAAAAACCCAGGCGGGATAATTATGCTGAAATGGGCCAGCCGCCAGGACCCTGCCTCTGTCCTTCAGGATGCTGGCTGTCATCCCTGCAAGGCTGCCCTAGCTGGGGCAGCTGTGGGCCACTAAGAGACCCAGGGAAGGGACAGGAGGGAATGTCTGTCTGAGCTAGCGGATGGGTCATAAGCTTGTAATGAGCTGAGTTTCTCTAAAGCTACTGGAATAAGAATCACCCGTTTCCTTTAGGGAACAAAGCATGGGGTAAGGCCGAGGGGGCAGGGACAATATCATAGAATCAGCATGCCTGGTCAAGCAGAAATTTTGTTTTTAGTTACTGCAAGGTACCAGCTGCTGCTCTTTCTAGAGGGAAGTCACCAAGTCAACAGAGGGACCACTCTGCTCTTCTAGGAAGAAGCCCCAATCTGCTCTTCCAAGCTATGCTACTGTAAGGCAGAAGTGTATTTGTTCCTCAGGGTGGTGTGTAAAGGGACTTTTTCAGGGGAGTTCCACGTGATCATGGAGTCCTGCGGCTCCCTATGATAGCCTGTGGCCCAGAGAGGTGGAAACACGTTTTGTTTCTAGTTTCTATGTACCATTGCCCCCCATCCCCCACTCCCAACTCCCTACTATGTGTCATTCACTGACAACTGCCACACTGAGAGCCGAGGCCTCCTTAGGCAACTCCAGTACTGGCCACTGAAGATACTGCGGTTTGCCTTGGTCAGGCAGGACTTCTGACCTTCAACCATGGACAGTGGATTGAAAGGGAGTGGAATAGAGGTGGGCTTCCCTTCAGGAACACCGGGTTTTGTTCTGTTCTATGGAATCTGACTATAGTAACTTTCTATCATTCTCTAAAAAATTACCACTAATTTAGTGGCTTAAGACAACATAGAAGTATTAGCTCGTTTCTGTGGGTGAGGAGTCCAGACCTGGGTTACCTGGGTCCTCTGCTCAGGTTCTCACCTGGGTGAAATCAAGGTGTGAGGGCTGCCATCTCATCTAAGGTCCTCTTGCAAGTTCACAGGTTGTTGGCTAAATTCAGTCCTTACACTTGTGGACTCAAGATCCTCAGCAACTAGAGGGCTCCCACTTTTCCCTCCCAGGTAACTCTCTCCACAACATTTGTGTCATCAAAACCAACAAGACAGTGTTTCTTCTGGCTTCTTCCTTTTCTGATCTGTACATCCTCTTTTTTTTTTTTAAGATTTATTTATTTATTTTAGAGAGCATGAGTGGGAGGAGGGGGAGAGGGAGAGAGAGAGAGACTCTCAAGCAGATTCCCGGTTGAGTGCAGAGCCCAGTGTGGGGCTTGATCTCACAACGTTGAGATCATGACCTGAGCGGAAATCAAGAGTTGGACGCTTAACCAACTGAACCACCTAGACACTCCTGTATATCCTCTTTTCAGTGACTTACCTGGTTAGGTCAGGTTCACCAGAATAATTTTCCTTATGATTAACTTAGTCAAATAATTAGGAACCTTAATTAGATCTACAAAATCCCTTTACTTTTTCCATAGAACATAGTTAACTTTAGAGTGGTATTCTGTCATGTTCATATCTCCTGCTCATACTCAAGCGGGTGGGATTATACAGAGCATGTACCCCAGGGGTTGGGAATCTTGGAAGAAATCTGTCTGCCATGCTGACTAGAATGTCCCCTTATTTCCAAGGTAGAATTTTAGTGTTCAAACCAGCCGATTGCCACTTGGTTTGGATATCCTAACTAGGTATTGTAAACATTTCCTTATTTGTTCAGTAATGAAAGAGATTTAAACTAGAAACCCAACTGGCATAATGTCACATTCATTGAGAAAACTTCTAACTCTATACTTAGTTGAAAATTTTGTTACTGTCACATCACCTTTATGCAGTCTAACTTGAATATATCAGAGAAGCCTAAAGGCATGAATTAGGGATGAAAGCGACTTTAGAAGTATCTAGTGGTTCCAGGGGCATCTGGGTGGCTCAGTTGGTTAAGTGTCTGCCTTTGGCTCAGGGAATGATCCCAGCGTTCTGGGATCGAGCCCCGCATCGGGCTCCATGCTCAGCAGGGAACCTGCTTCTCCCTCTCCCTCTGCCTGCCTGCCTGCCTGTCTACTTGTGATCTCTCTCTCTGTCAAATAAATAAAATCTTTAAAAAAAATATTTAGTGGTTCCAAATTTTGGGGGTATTAGAATATATATATATGATCACCCCCCACAAAAATAAATCTATTAGCTTAAATACAAATCTAAAATGAATTCAATAACATTTTAATAACCTTGTATTAATCACAAAACATCCACGAACATCTGAAAAATTGTGTGTGTATATATATCTTATTTTAATATGTTATATATAATGCAGTTTATTTCTGCTGCTGAAAGTTCTTAGTCATATTTTTATACCTTAATAAATCTATACCTGCCTAGGGAAGAACTGATCTATATTAGTTTGCAGGTGAGGACTGCATCATTAAATAAAAGCCTAAGGAAAACTAGATAGGTGAGTTATGTCATGACCCCAAGTTTCATGAGAAAACTGAAACTAGAATAAACATCTCCAAGCCCCATGAAACTTGGAGCATATCAGGTTGCTTAAACTTTGAACCACAAACATCTAAATCTCTCTGCTCAAAGTCTGCAAGTTAATAGATCCCCTTTGCTTGACATGTTCGAGAAACCCACAGTGGTTGGGAGCTGAGAACAATTGAGCAGGCAAGACAGAGAAGGGTAAAGGAAAGGGGGTTAATTCCAAGTTTCTTTTGAATGAGGTTTTCCTTCCATCATAATTTTGTGGGAAGTGAATAAACTGAATCTGGGGAAATTTACATTCAATTATGATTCAGAAAACATGCTTTAAAGCAAAGTGCGATGACAAATCTCCCTAGGTAGTCTAGAGTTTGGGATTTTGCATATGGCTTTTCTCCTAAATCAAATGGAAAATAGAAATTTGATTATAACTCTTAATGCATTTTTAAACAATTTTATTGAGATATAATTTACTCCATAAGATTCATCTGTATTATGATTTTCAGTAAATTTAGTGAGTTGTGCAACAATCATTATAATCCACTCCTAAAGCATTTTTATCACACCAATAAGATCCCTCCTATCTATTTACAGTTAATCCCCATCCCACTCCTAAACCCCTTCCTTTGCCCTAACTCCAGGCAATTATTAATTTACTTTTTGTTTCTATAGATTTGCCTGTTCTCAACATTTCACATGAATAGAATTGTACAATATTTGGCCTTTTTGCATCTGTGTTCTTTCACATTGTATATGTTTTTGAAGTTTATCCATGGTGTAGAATTGGAACTACATCCCTTCTTATTGCTAAATAGTATTCCATTGTATGGCTCTGCATTTCTTTTAGTCTATTTACCAGTTGGCAGACAATAGGTTTGATTCCATCTTAAATGATAATCCTGTTATGAACCCTGGAGCCCAAGTCTTTTGTGTGTGTGCATGGACATGTTTTTAATTCTCTTGAGGAGATAAGTAGGGGTGGAGTTGCTGGGCCATGTAGTAAATTAAAGCTTCATAAGAAGCTGCCAAACTGTTTTCCAGAGTGGCTCTTCTAATTTATTTTGTGTTCTCATCAGTAACCTATAAGGTTCCTGTTTCTCTATATCCTCAACATTTGTTATTTTCTAAACAATCCTAGCCATCCTACTGGATGTGAAATGACATTTTATTATTTTTTTATTGTTATGTTAATCACAATATATTACATCATTAGTTTTTGATGTAGTGTTCCATGATTCATTGTTTGTGTATAACACCCAGTGCTCCGTGCAGAACGTGCCCTCCTTAACACCCATCCCCCCACCCCCTCCCCTCTAGAACCCTCGGTCTGTATTTCAGAGTCCATCGTCTCTCATGGTTCGTCTCCCCCTCCGATTCCCCCCCTTCATTCTTCCCCTCCTGCTATCTTCTTCTTCTTCTTCTTCTTCTTCTTCTTCTTCTTTTAACATATAATGTATTATTTGTTTCAGAGGTACAGGTCTGTGATTCAACAGCCTTACACAATTCACGATAGCACATAACCTCCCCGATGTATATCACCCAGCCACCCCATCCCTCCCACCCCCTACCATTCCAGCAACCCTCAGTTTGTTCCCTGAAATTAAGAATTCCTCATATCAGTGAGGTCATATGATACATGTCTTTCTCAGATTGACCTATTTCGCTCAGCATAATACCATCCAGTTCTATCCATGTCGTTGCAAATGGCAAGATCTCGTTCCTTTTGATGGCTGCATAATAGCCCATTGTGTATGTGTGTGTGTGTGTATATATATATATATACACACACACACACACACACACCACATCTTTATCTGATCATCTGACAATGGACATCTTGGCTCTTTCCACAGTTTGGTTATTGTGGACATTGCTGCTATAAATATCGGGGTGCATGTACCCCTTCGGATCCGTACATTTGTATCTTTGGGGTAAATACCCGGTAGTGCAATTGCTGGGTCATATGGTAGCTCTATTTTCAACTTTTTGAGGAACCTCCATACTGTTTTCCGGAGTGGTTGCACCAGCTTGCATTCCCATCAACAGTGTAGGAGGGTTCCCCTTTCTCCGCATCCCCGCCAACATCTGTCGTTCCCTGACTTGTTAATTTTAGCCATTCTGAGTGGTGTGAGGTGGTATCTCAGAGGTTTTGATTTGGATTTCCCTGATGCTGAGCAATGCTGAGCGCTTTTTCACGTGTCTCTTAGCCATTTGGATGTCTTCTTTGGAAAAATGTCTGTTCATGTCTTCTGCCCATTTCTTGATTGGATCATTTGTTCTTTGGGTGTTGAGTTTAAAAAGTTCTTTATAGATTTTGGATACTAGCTCTCAATCTGATACGTCATTTGCAAATATCTTCTCCCATTCTGTCGGTTGTCTTTTGGTTTTGTGGACTGTTTCTTTTGCTGTGCAAAAGCTTTTTATCTTGCTGAAGTACCAAAAGTTCATTTTTGCCCTTGCTTCCCTTGCCTTTGGTGATGTTTCTAGGAAGAAGTTGGTGTTGGGCGCCTCGGTAGCTCAGTCAGTTAAGCCACTGCCTTCAGCTCAGGTCATGATCCTGGAGTCCTGGGATCGAGTCCCGCATCGGGCTCCCTGCTTGGCAGGGAGTCTGCTTCTCCCTCTGACCCTCCCCTCTCTCATGTTCTCTCTCTCTATCTCATTCTCTCTCTCAAATAAATAAATAAATCTTTAAAAAAAAAAAAAAAAAAGAAGTTGGTGTGCCTGAGGTCGAAGAGGTTGCTGCCTGTGTTCTCCTTTAGGATTTGGATGGACTCCTGTCTCTCATTGAGGTCTTTCAACCATCTTGAGTCTATTTTTATGTGTGGTATAAGGAAATGGTCCAGGTTCCATCTTCTGCATGTGGCTGTCCAGTTTTCCCAACACCATTTGTTGAAGAGACTGTCTTTTTTCCATTGGACATTCTTTCCTGCTTTGTCAAAGATTAGTTGACCATGAAGTTGAGGGTCCATTTCTGGGCTCTCTATTCTGTTCCATTGATCTATGTGTCTGTTTTTGTGCCAGAACCATACCGTCTTGATGATGACAGCCTTGTAATAGAGCTGGAAGTCCGGAACTGGGATGCCGCCAGCTTTGCTTTTCGTTTTCAACATTCCTCTGGCTATTCGGGGTCTCTTCTGGTTCCATACAAATTTTAGGATTATTTGTTCCATTTCTTTGAAAAAAGTGGATGGTATTTTGATAGGGATTGGATTGAATGTGTAGATTGCTCTAGGTAGCATTGACATCTTCACAGTATTTGTTCTTCCAGTCCATGAGCATGGAACGTTTTTCCATTTCTTTGTGTCTTCCTCAATTTCTTTCATGAGTATTTTAGAGTTTTCTGAGTACAGATCCTTTGCCTCTTTGGTTAGATTTATTCCTAGGTATCTTATGGTTTTGGGTGCAATTGTAAATGGGATCGACTCCTTAATTGCTTTCTTCTGTCTTGTTGTTGGTGTATAGGAAGGCCACTGGTTTCTGCGCATTGATTTTATATCCTGCCACTTCACTGAATTCCTGTATGAGTTCTAGCAGTTTTGGGGTGGAGTCTTTTGGGTTTTCCACATAAAGTATCATATCAGCTGCAAACAGTGGGAGTTTGACTACTTCTTTGCCAATTTGGATGCCTTTGATTTCTTTTTGTTGTCTGATTGCTGTGGCTAGAACTTCTAATACTATGTTGAATAGCAGTGGTTATAGTGGACATCCCTGCCGTGTTCCTGACCTTAGGGGGGAAAGCTCTCAGTTTTTCCCCATTGAGAATGATATTCACTGTGGGTTTTTCATAGATGGCTTTTATGATATTGAGGTATATACCCTCTATCCCTATACTCTGAAGAGTTTTAAGAAACGATGCTGTACTTTGTCAAATGCTTTTTCTGAATCTATTGAGAGGATCATATGGTTCTTGTTCTTTCTTTGATTATTGTATTACATTGATTGATTTGTGGATGTTGAACCACCTTGCAGCCCAGGGATAAATCCCACTTGGTCATGGTGAATAATCCTTTTAATGTACTGGTAGATCCTATTGGCTAGTATTTTGTGGAGAATTGTTGCATCCATGTTCATCAAGGGTATTGGTCTGTAATTCTCCTTTTTGATGGGATCTTTGTCTGGTTTGGGGATCAAGGTAATGGTGGCCTCATAAAACAAGTTTGGAAATTTTCCTTCCATTTCTATTTTTTGGAACAGTTTCAGGAGAATAGGTATTAATTCCTCTTGAAATGTTTGGTAGAATTCCCCTGGGAAGTCCTGGGCTTTTGTTGGGAGATTTTTGATGACTGCTTCAATTTCCTTAGTGGTTATAGGTCTGTTCAGGTTTTTTCTTTCTTCCTGGTTCAGTTTTGGTAGTTGATACATCTCTAGAATGCATCCATTTCTTCCAGATTATCTAATTTGCTGGCATGTAGTTGCTCATAATATATTCTTATAATTGTATTTACTTGGTGTTGGTTGTGAACGCTCTTCTTTCTTTCATGGTTTTGTTGATTTGGGTCCTTTCTCTTTTGTTTTTGGTAAGTCTGGCCAAGGGTTTATCAATCTTAATTCTTTCAAAGAACCATCTCCTAGTTTCGTTGATCTGTTCTACTGTTCTTTTGGTTTTTATTTCATTGATTTCTGCTCTGATATTTATTATTTCTCTTCTCCTGTTGGGTTTAGGCTTTATTTGCCGTTCTTTCTCCAGCTCCTTTGGGTGTAGGGTTAGGTTGTGTATTTGAGACCTTTCTTGTTTCTTGAGAAAGGCTTCTATTGCTATATACTTTCCTCTTAGGACTGCCTTTGCTGCATCCCGATTTTGAACAGTTGTGTTTTCATTTTCATTCATTTCCATGAATTTTTTAATTCTTCTTTAATTTCCTGGTTGACCCATTCATTCTTTAGTGTGATGCTCTTTAGCCTCCATGTATGAGTTCTTTCCAACTTTCTTCTTGTGATTGAGTTCTAGTTTCAAAGCATTGCGGTCTGAAAATATGCAGGGAATGATCACAGTCTTTTGGTACCGGTTGATGCCTGCTTTGTGACCTAGGATGTGATCTATTCTGGAGAATGTTCCATGGACACTAGAGAAGAATGTGTATTCCGTTGCTTTGGGATGGAATGTTCTGAATATATCTGTGAAGTTAATTTCGTCCAGTGTGTCATTTAAAGTCTTTATTTCCTTGTTGATCTTTTGCTTAGATGATCTGTCCCTTTCAGTCAGGGGGGTGTTAAAGTCTCCCACTATTATTGTATTGTTGTCGATGTGTTTCTTTGCTTTTGGTATTAATTGGCTTATATAAGTGGCTGCTCCCATGTTAGGGGCATAGATATTTACAGTTATTAGATCTTGTTGGATAGACCCTTTAAGTAGGATATCGTGTCCTTCCTCATCTCTTATTACAGTCTTTGTTTTAAAATCTAATTTGTCTGATACAAGGATTGCCACCTCAGCTTCCTTTTGGTGTCCGTTAGCATGGTAAATAGTTTTCTACCCCCTCACTTTCAATGTGGGGGTGTCTTTGGGTCTAAAATGAGTCTCTTGCAGACAGCATATCGATGGGTCTTTTTTTTTTTTTTAATCCAATCTGATAGCCTGTGTCTTTTGATTGGGGCATTTAGCCCATTTACATTCAGGGTAACTATTGAAAGATATGAATTTAGTGCCATTGTATTTCCTGTAAGGTGACTATTACTGTATATTGTCTGTGTTTTATGGTTTATGTTACTTTTAGGCTCTGTCTTTGCTTAGAGGACCCCTTTCAATATTTCTTGTAGGCCTTGTTTCGTGTTTCACATTCCTTTAGTTTTTGTTTGTCCTGGAAGTGTTTTATCTTTCCTTCTATTTTCAATGACAGCCTAACTGGATATAATATTCTTGGCTGCATATTTTTCTTATTTAGTGCTCTGGATATATCATGCCAGTCCTTTCTGGCCTGCCAGGTCTCTGTGGATAGGTCTGTTGCCAATCTAATATTTCTACCATTGTAGGTTACATATCTCTTCTCCCAAGCTGCTTTCAGGATTTTTTCTTTGTCTCTGAGACTTGTAATTTGTACTATTAGATGTCGGGGTGTTGACCTATTTTTATTGATTTTGAGGGCGTTCTCTGTGCCTTCTGGATTTTGATGCCTGTTTCCTTCCCCAAATTAGGGAAGTTCTCTGCTATAATTTGCTCCAGTATACCTTCTGCCCCCCCCCCTTTCTTGTACTTCTGGGATCCCATTTATCCTAATGTTGTTTCATCTTATGGTATCACCTGTCTCTCGAATTCTGCCCTCGTGATCCAGTAATAGTTTCTCTCTTTTTCTCAGCTTCTTTATTTTACATCTTTTGGTCTTCTATATCACTAATTCTCTCTTCTGCCTAATTTATCCTAGCAGATAGAGCCTCCATTTTTTATTACACCTCTTTAATAGCTTCTTTGATTTCGACTTGGTTAGATTTTAGTTTTTTTAGTTCTCCAGAAGGGGTGCCTCTAATATCTTATATGCTTTTTTCAAGCCCTGCTCATATCTTTAAAATTATCATTTTGAACTCTAGTTCTGACATCTTACTAATGTCTGTATTGATTAGGTCCCTGGCAGTCAGTACTGCCTCTTGTTCTTTTTGTTGAGGCGACTTTTTCCGTCTTTTCATTTTGTCCAGAGGAGAATAGATGAATGAGAGAACAAAATGCTAACATGGTAACAACGTCCCCAGAAAATATACTCTAAACAAATCAGAAATGACCTGAAACCAGTGGAAAAGAAAGGGAAAGAAAGAAAAAAGAAAAAAATAAAAAGATAAAAATAAACAAAGAAAAGCAAAACAAAACAATATGATCAGTCTGGTGCATAGATCAGTGCCACACACTATATTTTGGGTTTATTTTGGTCTGTGAGAAGAAAGTGCCTCCCAAAATTTTAAAGAAAGAAAAACTTACATATGTACAGAAAAAGCGTTAATGCAGTGAAGGGATGGAATATGACTGTAAGGATGAAAATTATAAAATATTTTATAAAAGGAATTGATAAGTGGCTGGTTGAAAAAAGAAAGAAGAGGTTTAAAAAAAAGGAGAGACTGTGATCAGGCAGGAGACTAGAACAAAGCCATACACTAGAGATTTAGGGTATATTTTGGTGTCTTAGAGGAAACTGTATCTCAAAATTTTAAAGGGAGAACAACATATATATATATATGTGTATATATCCACATACACACACACACACACAACAAAAATAGGGTTAACTACTATGAAGGGATAGAATATGACTCTAAAATGAAAAATAAAAAAATTTTTCAAAGAAGGGGTTGATAAGATGTTGGTTGAAAGAGGGGAAAAAGAAAAATTCAAAAAGAAAATAAAGACAGTTGAGAAAAATTAACTTGGAAAGACTAAAGAATCATGGGAAAAAGCCATGGGAAAAAGCCATGAATTCTATGTGCAGTATTCCCCTAGCACTGGCGTTCTGCCATTCTCATTGATCAGTAAACTTGGTCTTGGCTGGCTGTTCTGGCTGATCTTCTTGGGGAGGGACCTCTTGCAGTGGTTCCCAAAAGTCTTTGCCGGAGGTGGAATCGCCCCGCCCTTGCCCAGTCCAGGCTAAGTAATCCGCTGGGGTTCGCTCTTGGGAGCTTTTGTTCCCTGCAAGCTTTCTGTACAGCTTTGGAAGATGAGAATGAAGATGGCGGCCTCCCAGTCTCCGCCCCAGAGGAGCCGAGAACTCGGCCCCCACTCCTCAGTGAGCCCTCAGAGAAAAACAGTCACTCCCGTCTCTCCGGTCTCGCCCCTACTGCATGCTCACCCGGCCTGTGACAGAGCATTTCTTTTTTTATTTTTTTAAGATTTTATTTATTTATTCATGAGAGACAGAGACAGAGAGAGAAGCAGAGGGAGAAGCAGGCTCCCAAGGAGCAGGGAGCCCGATGCGGGACTCAATCCCAGGACCCTGGGATCATGACCTGAGCCGAAGGCAGACACTTAACCATCTGAGCCACCCAGGCGCCCGACAGAGCATTTCTGTCTCTGGCACAGACCCCGTGTGGAGTCTCCAAACCCAGCAGATCCCTGCAGTGTGCTCCTGCGCCACTCCCCCTGGGGGAGGAAGGGGAGTCTCCCCAGATCTGCCGCTTTTTGAGTCCCTGCTGGAAGAGCAGTGGCCCGACTGTGCCGCAGATCATGGTTTATGGCAACCCTGAGCTGAGAGCCTGCACATCAGCTCTTTCTCTGCAGCCGTCTTCCCCGCCCCGATACCTGGGAGCTCTGCCGCACCCAGGCATTCCCCGTCTTTCTGTGACCCCCGAGGGTCCTGAGACCACACTGTCCCGTGAGGGTTCTACCCCACACTTAGCCACTGGAGCGACGTCCCTCAGTGGAGCCGACTTCTGCAAGTTCCAATTTTGTGCTCTGCTGCTCTATCACTCGCTGGTAGCGGCTGACGGAGGCCCCCTCTGTCGCCGTCTATTTTCTGAATATCGCCTCAGATTCACTTCTCCGCATGTCCTACCTTCCAGAAAGTGGTCGCTTTTCTGTTTAGAGAGTTGCTGCTATTTTCTTTGATCTCCTGTTTAGTTCGTAGGTGTTTAGAATGGTTTGATCCCTATCCAGCTGAATTCCTGGGACCAGACGAAATCCAGGTCTCTACTCCTCTGCCATCTTGCTCCTCTCCCCTGTTATGGTTTTAATTTCTATTTCTCCAATGACAAATGATGCTGAGCATCTTTTTATATGCTTCATATTCTATTAGCCACTTGTATATCTTCTTTGGTAAAATGTCTATTCAGACATTTTCCCCATTCTGTGATTAGGATGTTTTTCTTATATATGTTGATGTATAAGAGTTCTTTGTATATTTTGAATATAAGTTGTTTTTTTTTTAATCCGGTGATTTGTAGATATTTTCTTCCAGTCTATACCTTGTCTTTTTTTCTTTAATGGTATCTTTTGATGCACAAAAGTTTTGAATTTTAGTGAAGTCCGATTTATTTTTTTCTGTTATATATCCTTGCTTTTAGTGTCCTAAGAAATCTAAGAAAACCTATGTTTTCCTCTAAAAGTTTCATAAGTTTAACTCCTATATTCAGGAGTCTGATCTATTTTGAGATAACTTTTGTATATGGTGTGAGTTAAGGGTCTAAGTTAATCTTTTGGTATATCACTATCCAGTTGTCCTATCACCATTTGTTAGAAGACTATCCTGTCCCCACTGATGTGCTTTGTTACTTTTGTTGAAAGTCAATTGACCATAAATAGAAGGGCTCAAACCCACCTTTCAGTGTGCCTTTGATCTCGCCTTTGAAAATGGGAGATGTTCTAGGATTTAAGCCCATCATTAGGACAGTGCTAGGAGGAAATGGAGGGTGGCAGTTTCTATCTGCTTGTTTCCCCCTCTTCCGCATTTGGAGTTAGGATAGTCACAGACACCACTCAGACCTGTGCAGAAGACCAGCATGATGTCAAATATATTTTACTTTCTTAATCAGCTTCCAACATGTTAGCATATACCTTTCCAAGAAAAATCTTATGACAAAATGTTATTTCAAAGAATTTCCTTTCAGCTACAGATTAGTTAGAAGCTACATCAAATAAGGTAATGCATGTGAAAGTATCTCAAAAATCATAAAATGTCAAACAAGTGTTAGGAATTATCATTATTGCATGCAGGAAATGAGAGTAAACAGAAGCAACAGTAATGCTTTTTAGAGGGCTTAAGTAGACAAAAAGGACAGTGTCAACATTAGAAGGTAAAAACCAGATTTGCAGATAATCCACCTGTAGATTGTTGAAAGTTGACTTTATCTGCATTACCTAAAATATTAAGAAGTTGGGTCAAGATCAAAGAGGTGCCTCTTGCTTGGTTGGATATGGGAGATAAAGTTGTCTTAGTAATTGGTATATTCTTTTGAAGTAAGGTAGAAACTTTGCCCTTAGATATTGATTTCTTTTATTAATGGATGGCCCTCCTTCAAGGATGTAGGTAGAATTAGCAACTGCTTTAATAATGCCAATTTAAGTATGCTTGAAAGCCCCAAATTACCTAAAATCTCCCCCTTTACACAGTGAGATGGTTACTTTGCTTGAAATGTTCAGGATTAGTCAACACTTGAGGGCAATTTGTGAGAATCTACATAGTTGTACTGAGTTGAGACATTGCTACTTAGACCTAATAAAACACTTTGCTAGGATTATAGCCCCTATTAATCCCCTTGCTATCTGCTGTTACCGGCAGACATATAAGTCCTGGAGGTTTGCACATAGGCCAGATCAAATTTGGACAGAAGGAATCAGGGGAAAGTTGGGGAGGAATGCAAATTGTTGCTGGGGTGGGTAGTATAGAGATGGAAAGGTCCAGGCCTCTTTTTTTTCAGTAGGAATAAAAAGGGTATTGCTGTTCCAAAGGTTGGAAAAGAGATCCCAAATGGAGGGAAGGTGGAGGCTTATGGAGTATTGTGTTCCTAAGCAGAATTATGCCTCTGAGAAGCCCTGACTCTATATGAATGATGGACATTAGTATTTTTTTGGCAGACTGCTCTGAGTTCTCAATTCTTGGACTGTTCACTACATCATTTTATTTAGCATTCCTCAGGCACCCCATTCCTATATCCAAATCCTGCCTGTTTTGTATCAGTGTTTATGAGCTCTTATTGACCACAGCTCTTCAAGGATGGTTATTTTTGTGCTCCCCATTTTGTAGCACAGAGAGGTTTGGAGTCTTGCTCTAACACAGGGCATTAGAGGTAGACCCATGATTATAACTCCGGAGACTCTTAAGCTGCACAGCGTTACACAGTCCTGTCTAAAAAGCTTGAATATCCAAACGTTGTGAGGAAACTGAAGCCACTGGAATTTCACAGTGGCCCCAAATTCACTCTCTAAAATAACTTTCTGTGAATAGTTAGGCAGTTCATGTCTAGGGCCTGTGGGCTCAGGAAGATAGGAGGAATGTAGCAATCATTATTTTAGTTCTCTTAGTTCCAGGGCTCCCTGGAGATTTGTTAATAAATCAAAGCACATATGGGGAGTAGAGAGGCAGAGGAAATGGGGAGGGGCTTCAAATTCAGAGGTAAAAATTGCCAAGAAAGAGCCTGCCCTTAGAGAAGGGGAAATAAGGAGCCAGGAAGACAGAGGAGGAAATAATAAACAAGAGGAGTCTTCATGGTGTGACACACAACAGGAGCTGGAAAACACTCAACATTTGATATTAGAGAAGAGAAGGCAGGAAACACATTCTGAGAATACCCTTACCACCATTGCAAAAGCTTCCATGCTGCGCTCATAGGCAAATGCAAAACAGCCCTCAAGGGTCATTGCCATACCCCCAAATGGTCTTCTTACCAACATCAATAGGTTAGTCAGTCTGGAGTAGGCTTTGCTTTGGTCCCTTCCACACTGTCCAGATTTGTTTCCTAGCCATCTACGCCTGCTCCTATGCATATTTTTTTTTTTTTTTGTCATGCTGTTAAGATCACTGTATGCTTCTAATTCAATAGGGAGCCTTCATATTTCCCAAGCCTACATGTCTATTAAAATTGGAATTAAAAGGAGCTATTCTCTTTGATTTGGCCCTGGTATCCTGATTACCTTCTGTTGGGCCCATCCTGATTTTGTCTTGGCCCTAAGCATTTGGGCAGGTACATTTTTTATGGCTGACTTGGATTCTCTTGTACTATCTCCAGCATTTTTCTCATGATAGTTTCCTTTGGCAGCAATTCTTTCATCCAACTTGCTTTTATAGTGACACTGGATTCTTTGGCTGGTCTGGCCAGGTAACCACATTCAGCAGAGTAAAAAGACAGGAAGATTTAGAAATGTTTAAAAAGCTATTGGTGCCTTTTATTACCTATAGATCCTTATGCTTTTACCTTCAGGCATCCGTCCTCCTCTGTGCCCCACCCCATGTAACTAAATGACCCCGTGGTTCCTCAAGTTTTGATATCTGGTTTACTGTCTTCCTTTGTCGCCCTCAGTGATCAACCATCATCCTGATCTCTTCTTGATCCATGTGGAGAAATTCTTCTTATACTCCAACAATCTCCATCCCACTGCTTGAAACATCCTCTGCTAGGATTCCTCTCAGGACCTGGGCATGGGTTGGGAAACCTTAAACTCCAGTATTCCAGTTTCTGACTATAATTGTTCATATGTTTTTTTTTTTTTTTCATATTTCCTATAATAAAGATTTTCTAAATGCCCTGAGACTTCTAATTGTTTAACTCCTTTTATTTCTTTTAAGTCCACTATTTCCTTCCTTCTGTGGCCCACCTCTCCAGTGAAACACTTGTGGTCCCCTCACATTCTCTTGGTTTTGCCAGTCAGAATCAATTCTGTTTACCCTTCCTAAAAAGTAACAGATAAATAATCATCTAAAGTCATTCAGCTATGTAGACCTCTGTTACTACAAATTATGATCTCCAATGAGCCTACATTTTGGCTGTGAAATTCTTTTACAAAACTCTAGCTTCTTCAGCTACAAGGATATTCTGAGCTGTTGGCACTGTTCTCATTCTCACCTACCTGTTTGCCCTTCACTGATGTCACTTGCTGCAAGGTGACCTTGATTTTCGACCTTGTTTTTCCTTTACTGAGAAAATGGAAGTCATCAGTTATAAACTCTTTCACTGTTCTACTCTTTCAGTTCAGAGGGGAGAATAGCTTGTCTCAAAGTTCAGCCTTCAGCCTGCATTGTGGATCCTGTTACCTCTCCACATTATCTCCCATCTCCTTGCTCTGTTATCTGTTTTGATGGTCTTTCTTCTTTTCATTCTTCCTCCAAACCTGTAAGTACACTCACATTTATCTTACTTAAAATAATAAAATAGAAAACCTTCCATGGTCCCGCACCTTTCTTACTACTGTAGTACTATCTTTTTTGTACTTTTAAGCAAAAATCCTTGAAAAGACTATTTATAGTCTTTGTCCACACATCCTGTGTCTAAATAACTTACTTTTAATATTTCCTATTCTTGTCAAATTAAAATATAGGTAAAAATTTAAGTCAAATAGTCTACGTTGACAATATTGAAAAACAACATTCTCTTAATTCACAGCCCCGCCCCCCTTGAGTTCCCATTCTCAGACACGTTCGTTCTGCACGTAGTCCTCTCCAAAAGTATGTTCCCATTGAGCCTCCTTTCCTATCCCTGTTCCTGCTTCTTGGACATAATATATTTCCTCTTTGTTTTGTGTTGGCCTCTCTCTCCTGTATTCGTGGCATTCCTCAAGTGACTAGTGTTTTTTTTTTTTTTTTAAGATTTTATTTATTTATTTGAGAGACAGAATGAGAGACAGAGAGCACGAGAGGGGGGAGGGTCAGAGGGAGAAGCAGACTCCCCGCCGAGCAGGGAGCCCGATGCGGGACTCGATCCCAGGACTCCAGGATCATGACCTGAGCCGAAGGCAGTCGCCCAACCAACTGAGCCACCCAGGCGCCCTAGTGGTTTTTTTTTTTTTCTTGTTCATTTGCATTTACGAATGAGTTACCCATTAGGTTTTTGGAAACTCTGTGGTATGGATAGACTTTGTCAGCTGGTCATTGTTTGGGCAGGGACCTGTCCATCTGGGTGGAGGAGGTTCAAATGGCAGTATCTGGTATTTTTTTGGAAACAAAATAAAATTCCAACTTGTGTATATATATCTAGGCCCCAGCATTCTAGCACCCATAACCCCAAGGGGGCTTGGAGATTTCATCACTTAGTATGACGACTTTTACTTGATCTAGCTGTTTCACATATATACTTTTTTTGCCCATATTATGACCAATTTCTGAGCCTTTTCTTGGTTCCATATTTGTCTTAGTCCATTGAAGCTGCCATAACAAAATACCACAGACTGGGTGGTTTATAAACAACAGGCAGTCATTTCTCACAGTTCTGGGAAGTCCAAGATCAGGGTGCTAGCATGGTCAAATGAGGACCCTCTTCTTCCCGGACTCCTTGTTGTATACTCACGTGGTGGGAGGAGCTAGAGAGCTGTTTGGTGTCTCTTGTATAAGAGCACTAATCCCATTCCTGAGGGCTCTGCCCTGGTGACCTTGGCACCTCCCAAAGGCCTTACCTCCTAATCCCTTCACCTTGGACATTAGGATTTTAACATATTAATATTTGGGGGCCACAAACCATATTGAAGTGACTTTTTTCTCTTTTGCACATGTAAGCAGTTGCTGTTTACTTTTCATATTCTGTTGACTCTTCCATGTGCTTCTCATCTTCCAAAAATTTGTTGACAGTTGTCATGTTGTATCCTATCCTGTGCTGTATTCCTACAGTACCAGTTTTTAGCTTCTTTACTCTTATTATAGGAAACATAATGTGGAAAGTAAGTTCTTTTCTCTCACATAATAAGTAACAAATGGATCATGTTCAACCCACCACGTTTAATGGAAAATCTCCCAGTTCACCTTTTAAACCTATTATAGTTAGATTTCTGGCCCCATTCTCCATGAAAAAAAGCCAGTGATATCCTAGTTCCTAAAACCTGTTGACTACTTTCAATTTTATTTCTTGTCCTGTGCAGTTAGTATGTACTCCTTTTGTAAAACTTTCCTCTTTCTTGGTTTCTATTGGACTACTCTCTTGGTTTTTCCTTTGGTCATTCTCAGTCTAACTTGCTGGTTTCTCTTCTATTGCCTCCCTCTTAAAATATGGTTTTATCAACCTTCAGTTTTATGGGAGCATATATTCTTGATTTTCCTCATATCTCCATGGCCTATTCTTCATTGTCTCCTTGGTAATATTCTCCTCCTTTACATATTTATTAAATGTTGAGGTTTATATTACTTCATCCTGGCTGCTCTTGACTTCTCATTTACTGTCTTCTCCCTAAACAGTCATTCTCCTATGGCCACATCTATTTATGCATTTAAGGTCTTTACTTAAAAACAAAACAAAACAAAAAAATCCCAGCCTAGCAGGGTATTGGGCTGGCTCAGTTTGTAGAGTATGCCACTCTGGATCTTAAGATCATGAGTTCAAGCCCCACATTGGGCATGGAGCCTACTTGGAAAAAAAAAGAGTATGAGATTAGTAAGGTTACTTGTTGCAATAAGCATTTTAATTGCATTCATTACAAATCTCAGCCTAAGTTAAAGGAAGAAACCACCATTTATTAACTGAAACACAAAGCTGAATTTATTACTCAAATAAGGAAGAGTTACAATTTTTTAAATGCAGTCTCTCCAAACAAAGCAGAATACTGATTTTGCATTGGATTTTTAGGAAGTAGGCAGTTAAGAGAATAGGTTGACATCAGCTATGGAAGCAAGGTTGCTTGGGTAAGACTACTGTGAATTAGTTGACTTTCCAGTATGTTCCCTGGAGTGAAGCTCTTGCCAACTGACTGTCTTTCAAAAGAGGGACACTGTTGCTTATTGGCTGGCTTTCAAAAACCTGTTCTCTGCTGAGCATGTTATCATTGATTGATTAAGCTGATTTAAAATGGGTTAAAATGGTAACTTGTTACCATAGCTACAAGTCTCTTCCAAGGAGTATGGGAAATTATTAAATTCCTCATTTGAGCCATTTAAAAAACAAAAACAAAAACCTGAACTTCAGATACCCAAACATGTATTTGCTGTTCCAAAACTTGAATATCTCAAAAGCACTTAAATTCAATATGTCGAAAACCAAAAATATGTTCTTTTTTCCAAATTTGATCCTTCTATTGAAAGACACATCTATCCACTTGGACCAGGAATTGGCAAACATTTTCTGTAAAGGGTCAGATAATAAATATGTTAGGCTTTAGAGGCCATACAATTTCTGTTATGAGTACTCAACTCTGCCATTATAGTATCAAGGAGCCAGAGGCAATATGTAAACCAATGTGCACGGCTTTGTTTTTAACAAGACTTTATTTACAAAAATAGGCAGGATTTAGCTTATGAGCCATTGTTTGGTCATCACTATCTAGATGGTCAAGCCATTGATATAGGGATTATTTTGAACAGCCCTTTCTCTATCATGTGCCATATCCTACATATGCCAACATGCTATCGATAAACTTTGCTTTTTTGTGCTGAACACTTATTCTGTTTCCTCAGAACAAATGCCATATTTGGCATCCAGAAATATGCCTGGAAATTAGCAGGACCTTGCAATATTAGGACCTTACCCCTAACCACAATTGTTTTTCTAGGGATAAACAGGTGATTGAAGTTTAACTAATTAGATATTTTTAATGGAGTTGAATTAAAAATAAAATTTCTTCTCAGGCTATAAAGATGGGTATCTTGGACTGTTGGCAGGATAGCCCCCACCTCTGCCTCCATCCTCACCCTGGGTTTGTCTGCTCCATTTACAGGCAAGGAACCCACTGTACTTGCGAGATGAGTGAGAAGGCCCCTGGGCACTTGTGTCCCTGGCTTCAGTCAGTACCATCCCTAGTTTCCTGAATCTGGGGCAGTTTCTTCAAGTACTCAGTACTCTTCAAGTACTCATCTATCAAACTATGTTTTCTTTTGCACCTGTATAAGAGTGCAGCTTACACAGAAGCAAGAATCCTGACTAACAGACTACTAAGCATCTTTTAAATCCATACATTTTCTTCCATTTGACTGTCTCGCTGAAGTCTGAAGATCCTTTCATCTTATTCTGGGACCACAGAACTATATTTCTAAGACTCTAGCTCTCTAGGCACTTGCAATACTTTGTTTAAACTGCAGTCAAAATAATCATATAAAAATTAAAATATGAACATGGCAGTTTCTGCTGAAAACTTCTCAGTGTCTTGGCATCGTCCTTAGGAGAAAAGCAAACACTTTTCCCACATCCTTCCATCTGCCCAGTCTCCCTCTCCTCTACCACCTCTCTTATTTCCTTTGCTTCAGCCACTCCTGCTTTCAGTTCCTTATGCCACGTTCACTTCCAGCCATTTGTATGTGTTGTCCCTTCCTTCTGAAATGCTTTTCCCTTAGCCCTTTCCATCTGTTTAGCAGCCCAGCAGCATTCAGATCTCAACACAGTTTCTTGTTGTTGGTGAAATATTGCTTCTCTCTACAGATCAGATCAGCTGGCGTTTTTCTTCACCAAATCTTTTATACTTCGGTGTTCCATCAGAGATTTCAATTATATTTTATAATTATATAATTCTTTGGTTAGTCTTGATTTAGATCTGAACATCCTCCTGGCCTACTCTGTAAACTCCACAAAGGCAGTGATTGTGTCTGTTTTGCTAAATGCAGAATCTGTCATTACCTGTTATAGGCAGAATGACCTTCAAAGATGTGCACACTTTGAGTCTTGGATTCTGTGAAAATAGCAAAGAAGACTTTGCAGATCTAATTAAGGTTATGGCCCAGTCTACTCACATGACTCCTTAAAAGCAGAGAAAATTCTCTGAGAGACACCTTAGAAGATGACCACAGAGAGGTATGGCAGAAAGGAAGAGGGATTTGGAGCCTGAGAGGGACTCCACCCAGTTGCTGAAGGATGCCTATGGAAAGCTAAAGAATGCAGGCAGCCTCTAGGTGGAGACCAAAGCTTGGCTGACAGCCAGCAAGGAAATGGGGCCTTCAGTCCTACAACCACAAGGAACGGATTCTGCCAATAACCTGATTGTGCCTGGAAGCAGATTCATCCCCAGAGGCTCCAGAAAGGAACACGGCCCTGCCTACACCTTGATTTCAGCCTTGTAAAATTTGGATCAGAGAAATCAGCCCAACCCATTCAGCTTTTTGACTAAGAGAAGTGTGAGATAATAAGTGTGTGTTGTTTTAGGCTACTAAATTTGTGATAATTGTTCCCACAGAAAACTGATAGACTTTTCCTATGTGCCTGACATGTGCTAAGGTGTTCAGTAAACATTTCATGAATAGATAAACAAAAAAGTAGTATTCACTTCTAAGATTCAACTTCTGATAAGTCGGAGTTGAGTATCAGCCCAAATTTGTTTCCTGGACTCCAGGCCCTATATGTCCAAATGCCTAAGAGATCTACCTCTGTGCCCCATAGGCACCTCAAATTTGTCAAGTCCAGAAATGAACTTTTGTTCCCCCATCCATGCTGATCTTCCATCCTTGATTGCTTCTCTTCCTTCATTCCCTTTGTTCAGTCATTCTTAATTCCTGTGATTCTATCTCATTAGCACTGCATTCTTTGTTCTCTAGCCCATCGTTGTTTTTTTTTTTTTTTCTTTTTTAGGGCTCCTATTCTAAACAAGCCTTGACTACCTAAGACTGTTCAGGTCTTATGTCCAGTCTCCATCCTCTCTCTCTTTCTCAGGCTATATATTCCTATAGATCCCCATGCGTTCTCTCTTGTAGCCTCAGGCCACTAATCATGGTGCTACCCTGCTGGTGATTCTGGACTCCCCTTTCAAGATGCAGCCCAAATACTGTCTTTTCTTCAGACTTTCAGGCCGGGTCCTGGCCCCACCTACACATCCAGATAGACTTGAGCCTTCTTTGCACCCCATTCTCTACATATTTCTATTTATACCACCCATAACATATTATTAAACTTATGTGCCTGTCTTACTGCTCTGGGCTTTATTCAGGTGTGCATTGCAGAACCCGGCAGAAGGCCTGAGCATGGCTGTATGTGACTGATACTAGAGGAATGAATCCCTGAACCAATGAGTTCTCTTACTGTCTGGTTTTGTGTCTGTGAACAATTCTAGACAAGTGCTACTCAAGTGGACTCAGAACAGCAACAGAAGCTGTACCTGAGGACTTGTTAGAAATGCAGATTCTCTTGTCTCTTCCAGTTCCCCACCCGTTCGTTACCAACCAGAATCTCTGAGAGCGGGGCCCAAGAAAAGGGGGGCAACAGGAAACATGCCAGTCATGGACAAGAGTGCTCCAGTACCTGGCCAAAACCAGGAATCAAATAGGCCAAAGTTCATATACAGCCCAGGTCTGAAGGTAAACCAAGAACCACTTTTATGTTCTGGAATTCAAATTGAGGCAGTACATTTTTGTGGCTTTGCTTTTATGTTTAAATGACACCACTGGAACTTTGCCTTGCCACAAAGCATATTAGAATAAAGGAGAGAAGGGTGGAGATCTGTTTTAAGAACTCCACAGAGAGTAGGGTGAAGTATCTACACAATTTTTCCTCTAATGGTAGAATCTGGCCACAGAGGAAAGTAGAGAACTACAGAATGGATTTCTCTCTCTCTCTTCCCCCCTCCCCAAATCTGGTTTTTCCCCTACCAACAATTGGCTTCTGGACCCTGAACCTGACTTGTGTGGTCCTGGTATTCTTACAAGAGTAGTTTTTCATGAGTCAGTAAGACTATCCTGGGGCACACTGGAAGGTGGCCTTGCTGTGAGGAGAAAAAGGAACTGCCATTTCTTCTTTCCAAAAGTCTGCATGTGACAAAACATTTCCTATCTTCTCACACAGGACCAAATCCAAGCAAGAGAATAACCATGTGCATCTCTGTTTTCTTACAAATATTGGTGGTGTGCATGTGTGTGTATGTACATGCAAGTATTTATCTGGGGCCATTATATTTTTTTGGTTTGGCTTTTGCTGTAGACAGTAGCAACAGAAGCACATACTTTTTTTTTTTTTTTAACCTATGATTCCATGACCAAGTAATCACAAATGGTGAAAGTAAAATCTCTGAAAGTTTTCCCAATTTACTGATTTATCCTTTCAGCTTCCTTCTTCCTTCTAAGTAGTATTTATATAACACTCTCTGCAAAGCAGTGCTTGTAATTGTACCCAAGTGAATCATCGTAGCTTTCAGCAATTCTAGGAGGCAGTGGAGAAGTATCAAGCCTTTGAAAAAAAGACTGGCTCCATAGAAGTAATACTACTCGGTTGGCCCAAGTGAGGCTGCCATGGAAAGAACACTAGCATTCCTCAGACCAAGGCATGCTATTTTCCATTCTTTGGGATTTAAACATGTTCTTCTAGTAAAAATATTAAAATTTGAGAAGTATCTGTTGGGTTCTTTTAAATGAGATTTTAAAGCATTTATTTTCTTTATTGATTTGTATACAAGTGTTTGGGTGTAAAATATGGAAAAAACTTTATGTGGTTCTAGAACAGTAATAATTTTTCACCTAAAATAATTTGATAAAATTGCCACTTGCATTTGAAATTTCACTAATTATCCTCATGGCATTAGTTAATTATGTTGGCCATTGCCTTCAGTTTGACCTTACAGGTTAAACAACAATAATGATTAGATGATGTTCCTTTTTACTAACATCTGGATGGTTAATGAATTAGCTTCAGATTCAGGATTACTTTTTGAGGAGACAACTGCCTTTTGCTTTCTCTGTAAAAGTCAAGGAAATCAGAGGAACCCGTATTGCCTTGCAATGCTCTCTGTATTGCAAGAAATAAATGAAAAAAAAAATACTCCTTTTGGAATTTTGCAGAGTAATCAGGCTTAGTGCTGTTGGGCTTTGACATCTGGGGCTCCAAGTTAGATTGGTCCATGTGCCATTATACCAAGGAGAGATGGTTCCTGTTCTATACCCCAGCTGGTTGTGACACCTATAAGAAGACCAGGTGGCAGAAGTAATTCTATCCACCAGAAAATTCAGTGTCCAAGGAAATTTCCCCATTTTGTTTTTTCTTTCCAGCATGTACTAGAAGTGCTGGATTTTTTTAGTTACTGTTCAGCCAAGGATTGTTTTTACATGTTTGGTAAGTTGTGACTCTTAGACCACAATAGAAATAATTCTTGTACCATTAATTTCTCAAGGCAGAATTCTCATGAAACATGAAATAGCTGTTTTCCAATTAGAAAAAATTCAGGGCTTATTCTCAGTTCTCAAGATGGCTTTCCATTCATTTGAACCTTTGACATTTTAGTTTTCTGCCATCACTGATATTTTCCTTTTATTAATTTCTACGCTCTTGTGCTCTTTGAACAATTCATAGAAACTGTCTTCCTCCTTTTTTTGTTACCATTCCTGCTGCTGAGCCTAACCTTCTCTCCCATCCTCCTGCATTGATCCACGATCATTAAATTTTCTCTGGGTGAAACGCTGTCCTCTAGACCTTGCTGCTCATCTCTTTGGTCTCGCTTCTTGGACTGAACAGCATCAAGCAGAATCCATGGACAAGTGCTTCACTGGAGAGCTTCTGCCCGGGGAACACTATGAATCCATCAAGTGCTATAGGGAAGAGACTGCTGTGAATACTGGTCCAAAATGTATAAGAACAGCTTGTTGATAATGCTTTAAAGTAACATTTGACTCCTTAAGGAGAGTTCTTAGAAAGATTGGAACATAGGTCAGGTATCTGGCACCTGTTTGTTTCACCTGTTTATTTTTTTCCTTTAAAGAAAAAGTAATGTCAATTAAACTCTCTAGTTTGGAAACATGTTAGCATTTTAAAGGAGAACCTTCTGGGGACAGTGTGTTGATAGAAAGGAACTTCCTGGGGAGGAACTTTAGGCTCTGTGGGAGGCCGTTGAAGAAGGTACTTTGGGCAAGGAGGGTCCTTAGATTAGCCTGTAGGGCTTCTCATTTGCCCAGTTCCCCATGTAGCAGAACCTCCTGAGAAGATGAGGTATTTCATGTCTGGTTGCACTTCAGAGATGTGAGCCTATTCCAACAACATCACCTTAGGCTTTTCCGAGTGCTTCATATCGCTTCCCATTTCTCGTGCTGTAGGCTTCACCATGCAGAGAGAAGGCTCTTTTTCTTTCTTCAGTGTGCTCATGTGATCTTCCTATTTCCTAAAGCAACATGTCTCCAAGTCTTCACTGGAACAAATAACATGAGGGTGATATTTTTGCGCTTAAGACACTTGAACTTAATACAACACATCGTATCATACACTCGTAATGTTTGGATATGCCAAGACTCCCTTTTTGTATTTCTTTTTGCGATATGAACAATGAAGAGGTTTATTTAGCATCTCAGTTTGTGAGCAAGCCAAATATATGTGATATACTTGCTGTATTCTGTAGGGGAAAGATTTTTGTGCCCAGTGGCCTTCCTTACTTGGTCATTGTCTAGCTGTGGAAGAATACCCATAACGGTGCATTGGGCTGGTGTTGGCAAATGATGTTATGGCCAGAAACTGCACGTTTCTCCAGCGCTTGCAACTCCAGGCATCTTCTTGAACTAATGAGTTGGATTGTTATCCTGGAATTGCACTTATCCTCCCCTTCATGTTGGAAAGTTGGAACCTTCCTTGCTGGCCCCAGGCTTCATAAAGAAAGAGATACAGCCCTCTCTGACCAAGAATAAACAAATGACTCCTTAGAGACCTCAAGTGGATAATCTTTTTTTTTTTCCCTTCTCTAATGAACTGCTTGTGTCTGAGTTTCTGAACAAACGCTGAAAACAAGTAGTATTGTTGGTTCATTGACTTAAAATATTTGTAGAAAATGGCTGAAAAAATAGTATATTTTTATATGCTAAACTTACTTGTAGTCAATCAATATAAAATATCTGTACTTCTAATAATGTGTACCCTTTTAACCCCTGGGGGAGTTTGAGGAAAAATTTTATTCTAAGATTATCTTGAATTGTTGATATTTGAGGTTTCTGTGTAGTAAAGCTGATTACACATGAAAATTTTTTACATATGCTTATATTCAACAAACGTCCTAGGAATGTTAAGTAAATTGGACCTGGAATCTTGGGGGGTTTTTTGCATAGCTCCTGTGATATTGTGATGTTGTGATTTATAATAAATGTATATTTGGACTTAGTTCCCTTTCCTGGCAAAGAGTTACTACTAAAAACCTTGCAATTTCCTCTGATGAGCGCAATCAGGGGATCTTTTGTTATGTAAATGAAGTGACTTTTGGCAAACCCCTAAGGATGGGGAGCTTGCCATGGGAGCCAATCAGTTGATTTGAGGGTTGGAATTTTCAGGCCCACACCCAGAACTCCAGGGAAGGGAGAGTGGCTAGAGATGGAGTGCAGTCACCAGTGGCTGATGATTTAACCTGTCATGCCTTTTTAATGAAGCCTGTGTAAAAATTCAGTGGATAGGCTAAAGAGAGCTTCCAGCTTGGGAACAAATGGAAATTCAGGAAGAGTGGTGCACTCCTTCCCTCCTATCTTGTCTTCTACATCTTCTCCATCTGGCTCTTCCTGAGTTTCTTTTAAGATAAACCAGTAATCTGGGTATTTACCCCAAAGATACAAATGCAGGGATCCGAAGGGGTACGTGCACCCCCGATGTTTATAGCAGCAATGTCCACAATAGCCAAACTGTGGAAAGAGCCAAGATGTCCATTGTCAGATGATCAGATAAAGATGTGGTATATATATACAATGGAATGTTATGCAGCCATCAAAAGGAATGAGATCTTGCCATTTGCAACGATGTGGTTGGAACTGGAGGGTATTATGCTGAGTGAAATAAGTCAATCCGAGAAAGACATGTATCATATGACCTCACTGATATGAGGAATTCTTAATCTCAGGAAACAAACTGAGGGTTGCTGGAGTGGGGGGCGGTGGGAGGGTTGGGGTGGCTGGGTGATAGACGTTGGGGAGGGTATGTGCTATGGTGAGCGCTGTGAATTGTGCAAGACTGTTGAATCACAGATCTGTACCTCTGAAACAAATAATGCAATATATGTTAAGAAAAAAAAAAGATAGCAGGAGGGGAAGAATGAAGGGGGGGAAATTGGAGGGGGAGACAAACCATGAGAGATGATGGACTCTGAAAAACAAACTGAGGGTTCCGGGGGGGTGGGGTGGGAGGATGGGTTAGCCTGGTGGCTGGTATTAAAGAGGGCATGTTCTGCGTGGAGCACTGGGTGTTACGCACAAACAATGAATTATGGAACACTACATCAAAAACTAATGATGTATGGTGATTAACATAACAATGAAAAATAAAAAGATAAGCGAGTAATACGGTAAGATGTTTGTATGAGTTCTATGAGTCACTCTGTCAAATTAAACAAACCCAAGTAGGGGGTCATCAAAACAAAACCTCCTATCTATAGCCGGTCATTCAGAAACACAGGTGACAACATGGACTTGAGACTTGCATCTAAAGTTGGCAGTCTTGTGAGACTGAGCCCTTAACCACTGGCTCTGGAGCCATCTCCAGGTAGATAGTGTCAGAGTTGAGTTGAGTTATAGGACATCCAGCTGGTGAGCGTGTTGGGGGATGGGTGGATAGGAAGGCCACCCATTAGATGCAGAATTGTGGTTCCTGTGGGCATTTGCTTGCTCAGTAAGAACTTCCTACTGCTTTACCTGTGTGTTCCATCTATTTCTCTGTGGCAGTCTCTGTGTCCTCCATCTGTTCACAGCCTTTCAGCTCTACCACATTTAACCGCTGTTCTCTAAGTGCTGCATTGAGGTTTGTGGCTCTCTTGTATTTTCCAGCTCCTCTTCCTTGGCCAATTGATTGGGCCATTGATGGTGGGTCAGGAGCAGGGGGAGTGGTACCTCTGGTCTTTTCACATCCCAAGGGGCTTTCTGTGCTGGGCCCATTGCTCTAAACCCAAAGCTCCACACACTCTTCTTGCTCACACCCTTTTCCTGAGAAGTACCCTCAGCTGGGGGAGCTCCTTCCTCTCACCCTACCTTCTTCGACTTGCAACTTCTCTAATGAACCATATCTCTTCTTGGAAATCATGTTCCCAAGAAGGCCTTCTATAACCCCGTGAAACCAAGTTGACAGCCTTTTTGGGCTAACGTGTTTTAGCCTGGTAGTAACACTTAACTCCATATTTTAGTTTCTGATCAACCTATCTCCTACCCCTGTTAGGTGAATAAGCTGTTTGAAAGCCTAGGACTATCAGAATAAGCACAATGCCTTAATAAACACTGAGTGCCTAAATAAAGGAAAGAAGGAGAGAATTATGGTGTTAGAAAGAAAAGTGGAGGGCAATTCTAAACCTTAGTGTGATACCTCTTAAACTTTGAAAATAGCCATGCTTCAGTTCAGTGACAATGAATAAACCAGTATAGGCCTTTCCAATTCAGTCAGATCCAAATACTAGGAGAATTTTAGGAACATGTGGATGAGAAGGTTTCTATCAGAGAGGTTGGGAGTAGGATCTAGCCATAGGTGAGATCTGCTTGCAATACTGAGATTGAGGATTCCTTCCCTTCTGTTCCCTTCCTTTTTTTTTCCTTTTTTCTTCTCTTCCCTTCTGCTTTCCTTCCCTCAGGCATAGCAGTCTGGAAAATGCAGTTTTCAGGCTTCTGACTCCCATGATACAGGGGAGAGAATTAGGGACCTAACAAAGTCCTTAGTTGACAGTCCCTTAAGGCGGTGTCTCTGGGCATCCCATAGCAGCATCCATGCCCCAGCAAACATTTCCATCTTTCCCACTGGAGTCTTAAGGACAAGCAGCTCCTGCATGTTACAAGAACTTGAGGGATCAGAGGACTTACCTTAGGTCCTTTGTCTGCTTAACAGTGGCACACAGTTTCAGGTTTCCTAATCTAAGGAAGGCCTCATAGAATTTCAAACAACACAGTGTTTGAATTTTCCTACCTCTGAATCACTTAGCCTAAGAGAAGTTTTTATGAATTTGTGTTTTTATACTGGGTGGCAGGAAACTGTACCACATTATATCCTGCATCTTCTTTTTCCTCAGGCTAAAAAGTAAAATCTAGCTTTGGGAATACTAAGAAAACATTCTTCTAGCCCAAATGCTTTTGCACCTCTCTTTGCTAACTTTGTGTGCAATGATATCACATTGGTGGATTGAAATTAGGCATGGTAGGAGTATTTTCACCACAGAAATCATTAGGGGCTACAAATAAGGACTTTTGTTAAACATTTAGCAGCATACTACAGTGCTTTCTATTTTAACACAAACCTGAGCATGGAGGCAGTGCCCTCTTTGTTCTTGCTGGGCATCTGCCTTGTACAATTGGGGCTTTAGTTTTCATGGTCAGGACCGTAAATGTTACTGAGAATGAACAATATATAGGATATTATTTCAGAATTTTTTTCTACAACAACTACTTTGCATTTGTTACTATATTGAAATATACCATTACATATCTATTGACCCATTTTTTTTTAATGAAGACATAGATGACAGAGAAGCAAATTGCTGAAAGTTCATTTGAGTAATGATTGCCCTTGCCAAGAATCCAACCAGGCTGATCTCACATCAAAGCCTGGGATTATACCACTCCTTCAGCTTCCCTGTACATACACTGGTCAAGAGGATACTTTATTTCTGTAAGGCTAGGATTTCCAGTGTCTTCACCAACTCTTCTGCATTAAGCACAATCATATTTTCCCCTCCTGAAAGCCCAGTTATGAGAATCATTGAGTTTTGGTATAGTGTTAAAACACTTGAATAGTAATTTGAATCTGAAATAAACCCATTGGAAAAGAATTCATTTAAAGGTTTTCAACAGGTGTGCCTGGGTAGCTCAGTCGGTTAAGCATCTGCCTTCAGCTTAGGTCATGATCTCAGGGTCCTGGGATTGAGCCCCACATCGGGCTCCCTGCTCTGCTGGGAGTCTGCTTCTCCCTCTCCCTCTCCCCCTGCTTGTGCGCTCTCTCTCTCTCTCTCTCTCTGACAAATAAATAAATACTTAAAAAAATTTTTTCAACATTTGAGGTTGTTGTGTTTAGACAATGGAGAGATTTAAGCAACCCAAGAAGGAGGAACACTGGCATCATACAAGTTTTTATTAAAGAAAATGCAAAAGGGAGATGCGTGGGTGGCTTAGTCAGTGAAGCCTCTGCCTTTGGCTCAGGTCATGATCCCAGAGTCCTGGGATCAAGTCCCACATCAGGCTCCCTGCTCTGTGGGGAGCTTGCTTCTCCCTCTGCCACTCCCCCAACTTGTGCACTCGCTTTCTTTCCCTCTGACAAATAAAATCCTAAAAAAAATAGAAAATGCAAAAGAATAAAGCTATTGATATTTTCTTAAGAATGGTGACAAAGTAGAATTTGATGATGGTTTTTATTACCCAATGTGGTACTTCCAGTAACATAGAGTTGCCAGATTTAGCAAATAAAGATGCTGGACACCAAGTTAAATTTGAATTTTAGATACACACTGAATATGTTTTTTGTATAAGTCTGTCCCAAATATTGTATAAATCATACCTGTCGATAACAAAGTAGGAGGATAGAGTAATAATAGAGTTAATGTCCTACAGTAATAGGATATTTGCTTTCTGCTTTCTGTAAACAACTGGGTGATATTTTTGGATGGGTGAAATTTTCCATTACCTGTGATATGTAGATATCCTAAAAGTTATTTGGTTTATGTGTTTTAGTTGAAATGTAAGGCCAAAGAACCAATTGCTCTTTGTCATACTTCTATTCCCTCTTTATTTTTATCTTCATTAAAAATTTGGAATTAGAGGAAAAAACAATTATTATTAAAAAGTTAAAAAAATCACATGCCTATACTCCCACCTGCTTCCCCTCTGGCAAGTACTAGTTTGTTCTCTGTATTTAAGAGTCTGTTTTGGTGTTCTTTGTTTTGTTTTTCAGATTCCATATATAAGTGAAATTATATGGTAAATGTCTTTCTCTGTTGGACTTACTTCATTTAGCATAATACTCTCTAGGTTCACCCATGTTGTTGCAAGTGGCAAGATTTCATTTTTTATGGCTGAGTAATATTCCAGAGAAAGAAAAAGAGAGAGAGAGAGAGTGTGTGTGTCTATCACATCTCTGTCCATCTATCAAGGGACACTTGGGTTGCTTCCATATCTAGGACATTGTAAATAATGCTGCAATAAACATAGGGGTTTATTTTCAAATTAGTATTTTCATTTTCTTTGGGTAAATACCCAGTAGTGGAATTACTGGAAAGTACGGTATTTCTATTTTTAATTTTTGGAGGAAGCTCCATACTGTTTTCCATAGGGCTTACACCAGTTTACATTTCCACGAACAGAGCATTAGGGTTCCCTTTCTCTGCATCCCCACCAACAGTTATTTTTTGTCTTTTTAATATGTCATTCTCACTAGTGTGGGTGGTGTTTCATTGTGGTTTTCATTTGTATTTCCTTGATGATTGGTGATACAGAACATCTTTTCATGTTTCTGTTGCCATCTGTATGTATTCTTTGAAAAACAAATCTGTTCAGGTCCTCTGCTCATTAATCAGATTTTTTTTTTGGGTGCTGTATAAGTTAATTGTTTTGCTAATATTTTGAGGATTTTGAGGATTTTTGCATGTGTTCATGAGGGATATTAGTCTTCACCTGTGGATCTGTTTCTCTTATATGTCATATCTGCTTGCTTAATGAGTCCTGTTTCCTTCTTTTCTAGTAGTTTATTTTTGAATGGTGGATGGTACTTTAAAGTATTATTTGTAGGAATGTTTTGAGTCCTAGAATGATGATGACTTCTTCATAGGGAAGCAGAGAGGGAGAACTCTCGAGGTCCATCACCTCTAGAAGACCTTAATTCACTAAGGCCTGAGGTACCCTGAATCACCAGATGAAAGGAAGTACTCAGGGAGGACAGTTATTACTATGTTATGCCCTGTTAGTATTATAGTAAATACCTTACAGTTTGAAAGACTAGAGCTCATGGATCTTTGCTCAAGGAGGGGTGATTTTTTAGGCTTCCCACCCTTGGTAGAGTCTATGCTTTGATTTCTTCCCTATTCCTATGGGGCTGTGAAAAGTTCAGCTTAGGTTGAATTGGCTGTTTTCTTAGAATTAAAAAGATTGTGCTCAGGACAATGTGAGGTACATTTTGTATGACTTCTGTATGGTTCCACTGGCTCCCATCTTCCATATTTTATTCTCTCCAATCCTCTACTTCTGTAAAGGGGTTTCATCAAATTCTGTGTAGTTTTTTTTTTTTAGACCCCAAAAGTCATTCTTGGAGAAATAGTCCTTAGGGAGGAAAAATCTCCAATACACATCTACTATTGTGTCTGAAATTCCCATCCTTGAAATGACTGCTATTGTTTTATCAGGTGTTAAGTTGAAACCTGAAAAACCAAAATTGAAAAATATTCTAGAGAAAAAGGAAGTCAAGCCTTGAGTGGGATGCTACAACATAGATTCTTAAGCAACTCTAGGGTATTTTGCACCAGATAAAGTACAGACAATTCCATGCTAGTCTTATCCGCTAACGTCTTGATCTATATACTCTTTCATTCTTCTCCCCATCTATGTCCTAACTAATCCCAGGAATTCTGTTTCTCTGATCTTTTTGCCATTAGCTTGTAAGCCAGCTGAACAAAACTGTTATCTTAACCACTGACATAAGAATTCCTGTTAGAGAAGAACTCTTCTTTTTTTTTTTTTTATGAAAATGTTTAAATAAATTGCGTGATGGAGAAGGTGGCTTCATAGAGGCAACAGATTCACAGTCAAGGACATAGCATACAGAGGAGAACTCTAAGGATGAAAATGAGCTGCTTTTGGGGTGAGGGAACAGAAGAGAAGGGAAAAATTGGAGGATTGTCCAACAACAGGGCAAAATTGAAAGGATTTGTTCAGAGCAGGTAGCTTCAAAATTTAACTTAAGGTTGTTTGTGTTTCATGGCACTTTGTGGGTGACTGTAAAATTATGCAAAACTTGGATCCTTGTAGCTTAAAATGGGGCTATGTCAGGATGATTGAAGACCGAGGGTAGAAGCCAGAGTTTAGAGTGAGGGGCAAACATGAGTATATGTCCTTCTCTCCTTAGGAGCTAGGAGAGATGATGATAGGACCTCTTCTAAACCATGAAGGGGAGTTGGATCCACTCTTACCTAGATCTAAGAAGTGGATGCCTTGAGTTGGCACCAGTGGTCTCATACACCTTTGGTAATCTCAACACACAGCTTGGTGTTAGAAATGCAGCAGGTCATATCACATCTAATGGTCAACATCATGGAATTCATTCATCAAATATTTATTGAGAGCATATTATGTGCCATACCCTTGTTCTTGGTACTAAGTGTACAACTGTGAACAAAGCAGATAAAAGTCCTCACCCTTAGAGAACTTACAATTTGGTGGGAAAGACAGAAATAAGATGCATAAGTGAAATCTATGGTATGATGATATCAATGGTAAGAAGGAGAAACAGCTGGATGGGGGATAAGAAAGCAACATACTATTGTTAAAATAGATACATTATCAGTGAGACAAGGAACAGAATAATGTATTTTATGGGATGCCTGGGTGACTCAGTCGTTAAGTGTCTGCCTCCCGCTCAGGTTATGATCCCAGGGTCCTGGGATCAAGCCCCGCATCAGGCTCCTTGCTCAGTGGTCAGCCTCCTTCTTCTTCTCCCACTCCCCCTGCTTGTGTTCCCTCTCTCACTGTCTCTGTCTCTCTATCAAATAAATAAAATCTTAAAAAATATATAATGTATTTTATATTTTTAATTCCAAAAGAATTGATTATGTTAGGCAAAAGGATCAAGAGCATTAGTACATCAATTCCTCTCATTTTTGTCCTTCACCTGAAAGTCATAGAGGATTTTTTAGAAGATTTTTTTTTTTCAAGGAGACCCTTGGAAGACCTGGAAGAAAAGTGAGCCCTTGTTTCTTGGAATGGCGTCTTTTTTAGGAGTTTGACCTGGGGGATTTTTTTCCAGCCCCAGGGTTTGGAAGCAGAATGAGAAGCCTTCCCTCCATGTCCAGAGAAGGAGACATATGGCGAATGAAAGCTCAAAAGACACCAGAGGTATCATTAGGACTTGCAGGTCAGGAGAGGCCAAGAAAAAATAGAAAAACTTTGAATTGCTAGGCAAGCCCTTACAAGTGTTCATTGCAAAATTTAATTGCAGCAGGAAAGAAAGATAGTTTGAACACTTCCCAAACCCAGAAGGCATTAGGAGGGAATAATTGACACATTGACCCATTCAAAAAAAGGACAGGCAGAGTTAGAACTGAATTTTAACCATGCAAATATCACGAGTAGTATAAAAACCTTTCCCATTAATGGAAGATGTTCCTGGTCAAATTAACAAAAGGATATGTAGTTCAAACCTGCACCATCTTTTCACTGGGAGAGTTCCAGCCTCATTGAACTATAATTGCAATGGTCTAGGCTAAGGGACTGAAATGTAGAGAAGTCTTCATGTTCTTTTTAGTTCCATTTGGAAAACCATTGGTCTCTTTTCCTTTTACATGAAACCCAAAGCAAGGCTGTTCCTGCTATTCAAATATAATGAAAGCATTCTCTGCTTGAGCCCAGCAATTTGGCCTGCTAATGGATGATTACCAGCAATGCCTAAGAAATTTTGGTCTCCTGTTGCTTCTAGCAACTTTCACATTGTCTCCTTATATGTTTGGTTGCATACCTTTCCAACACACCAAGCAGCAGATTTCACCCTAAGTTACTGCAATATAATATGAGAAGTTCAATTGGAAACTTGTTTCAGAAGCAGCCCTGTTGGAGAGGATGACTCAAGGCGGGGGGAGAAGGAACTCCCTCCCTTCCCCCAACATTAGGATGCCCTGAAATAAACATGAGCTTATACCCTGTCTCTGAAGATAAGCAGAAAAAGAGATTTTTGATCAGCATTTTGTTCATGCTATGGGTGAAATTGCAGCACTCCCATTTTTATTACTTTTCATTTTAATTGTGAAATACCATTGGGAAATCTCCTTGTTGATGGGGGGTTATTTGAATTTCTTTTGGCTTTTAGAAATTGTAAGAGGTGTCCTTGGTAAGCATTGGGTGACTTTGGCTCTTTCTACTTCTTTGATTTCAAGATGAAATGAGATGGGAACCTTCCATCCTTCCCATAAGTATGCTTAAGGAATTATTTTGTCTATATGGGGTCAACTATTGAAGATTGGGCTGATATTGGTAGGAAGAGGTGTCACCCCCATCTCCGGGTCTTGAATAATAGCTCTTCAAGTCCCACAGGTCTGAAGGTGCAATGTGCTGTGTTTTCAAAATAGAAGCAGTGAACCCTCAAAGTTGGTAGTAAACAATTATTCAACACTTAAACGGGAAGCTCCAAAAGTGGACACTTGAGATAATTGATCAAGATTGGCCTTCAGGGAAGACCAAGGCAGGAATCTTCTTTATGATTTGATTTATATGATTTAAGATTCTGCATCTGGCACAGCCTGCCATGCTACTGTTAAAGATTCACCTGGCTTAAAAGCTTTCTCTTCTTAAATGCGGGTCTGGGTAGAGGTAATTAAGTCTTTAAACCAGCTTCAATGCCTTCTTATAATGACTCAGGTTTTTGTTCTCCTGACCTAATCGTAGCTTAACATCAGCTCTTTATAAGCCCTGGAATGTTTTATCAGAGGTAAACGTGGAATCCTAAGCTAGAAGGAGAATGTTGGAAACCCAAAGAGAACATCAGTCATTTCATGTTTTGTTCATGGCATTCTCCATTCTCCATACAACTTATCAGAGTCTCCTATAGGAAGACCTTGATTACATTAGGAAACAGTACTCCATCCAATGAATCTTGGCCCTGGGATGCTGGTAAAAATGTATGTGTCCTTTTTAGGCTGTTAGGAAAAACTTAACAAGCTTTATAGTGGGTGTTCTCTTCAGACAATAGAGAATGCCCATTTCAGTCTAACTTTACACAAAGACATACAGCAGCAGTCATGTGTTAGGATTCTCCCTGGCCAAGATGTGTTCTCTGTCCCAATATTCCCAAGTGGCTCCCGGCTCCCCACATGCACTTCAAACTATATAATGGGTACTAACAGATGGCAGTGTGAAAATATGCCTTTCTAATCCTAGTGTTAAAGTAGCAGAACCCAACCCAAGAAGATGGCAGAGCTTTCTCTGGATTGTGCTGGGGGACAAAGTCTCTAAGACTAATGGTATCAGAGCATGTTGGATAGGCAAGCTCCAGGTAGAGGTGTTCATATTCTCTGCTACAAAGTTGGCCAGCTGAAGCAGTGACTCTGGGCAAAATGATGAAGAGAGGAGGTCTTGTTTCCTCACCTGCTTTCAGGTGGAGCCAAAGAGAATCAAGAGGAATTTTGTTTATCAGAAATGAATGGGAAGCGATGTAACTTTGAATGACCCTGGTGTCCAGAAAAGGTACAGGTTTTGGCTGCAACAAAGAATTTATGAAGTGTTTCACCCCTTTTTTTGCCCAGCTGGCAGAGTCTTCCCTTCAGATTATCAATTGGAACAGAATGGAATTTATTTTCTGGGCAATGAAGTTAAGAACACAAATGAATTCCTACAGATTAATGATAGGCTTAAGGAATTCTATCCTCCCTCCCTCCTTCCTGTCTTTGTGCCTCTCTCATTCTCTTAACCTCCCTCCCTTCCTTTTTTCTTCCTCTGATTTTGGTTACAAAAACTACCCAAGAGAAGCAGACCACTTTTTGGAAATGTTAACATAATTCAGGGGAACTGCATACTACTCTTTTCCCAAAAGCCCCCTAAGGAACCTATATCCATAAGGTCCTCGAGGGTTGTATTGCCATCAATAACACCCTTTGTACATGGAAGAGCCCTTGGACCGAATTCTTTATTAAGATAAAATTAAGATTTGCACTGAAAACATGCACATGGGTAATGCAGAATGTGTTTTCTATTAAGGCATTTTGAAGAGAGCTGAAGAAGAAGGCCTCTTGTTTTTGTTTATAGGAGCTGCCACCAAATGTTGAGGGATCACAAAAGTAACCCAGTTCAGTTCAAGGAGAACAGAGTCATTAAAAGGTCTTTGTTTTCTGGACCCAAAACTCAATCAAAAAGATGGGCAAAAATGTTAGGTTGGAAAAGCATTTGGAAATTGTGTTCTGACATCATTAGAAGGAGAGACCTTGTGGCTCTCTTCCAGGGTTATAAGACCAAAGTAAGGAAACAGAGTCTTCAACCTGGTCAAAAGCAGCACAAGACTAAGGTGACAAAAGTGCCATTTAATCAGTGTGCTAATCCTCCTGAGTATGCAAAGCTACCGAGACACTGCCTTTGATGAGTTCTATTCTCTTTGGCACAGATTAACACACAGGAACATTGTGTGCATCAAGGCTGCATCCAAACTAATTTTAATACATTTTTGTTGAAACCCTTTAGATTACCTGAGCTGTTTTCACATCTACTATAAGCAAATTGGGGAAGAGAATCCCTCATCTTCTTTTATCCTTATTCCTCTCATTCTTCTTTCTTCCTCCTCCTGTTCCTCTTCCTCCTTTTTTCTCTCTTGCTCTTTTTCTTGCTGTTTTTTCTCTCTCTCTCTCTCTCTCTCTCTCTATTTCTAGGACTGAACTTAAGTTTGTTGTCTCTAAAGTAAACACTGTTATGGGGGATCTGCAGCCTCAGGCTGAATGACCCTCAAGTTTCTGGTTTCATTACAAACTAATATCTGTGTTTTCTTTCTGACTCATAGAAGCAGAATTTGCTTTAGAAATCCCTCAAGCAACCCAACTTTTTTTTCTTAGTTTCCCATAAATCGGCCAGCTTTTATTTATTCTCTGTGAAGATACCCAGTATAGAGGCATTGCTCTGATTGCCCAGAGGACAGTGAAAACTCAAGAAAAAAAATTTAATTAGAAGTCATTTGGCTCAGAAAAAGAGAGGGAGAAATATTCTTTCTTCAGAGTTTTAAGGACCCAACCAGGTTGCCACCTCTTACCGAGAAAGCAATCTATCTCTATGACAGGTAGGAGCATAGGCCGCTTTGATGAATAACATCTTTGGGGGCCTGGCATAGAGAGAATTTTTGTGAGATGAGGTGACAGGGGATGGCAAAGCTGTGAGAAACCCACAGAGAAGTTGCCATCAGCTGACAGATGTTGGCTCACAGTCATCACAGAACACCAGAATGTTGACTGCAAGTCAACTTCAACCACAGCATCCACAGAAGAATGAGACTTTAGTGTACAAATGAGTTGGTCTTGTGTTAATTGGGATAAGGTGGGATCACAATTCTTGGAACTAAAGGTGAAGGCCCAGCCAGGATGGGATCAGCACTTCCAGGAATAAGGCCATACTGTTTACATCTCTCTCCTTAAGACTGGTTTGGAGATCAAGGTCATGCGTGTGCCAAATGACAAAGCTTAAGGAGACCCAAGGTGCAGGAATGCTGAGCCCATGACACAGACACATGAAGGGACATTTGTACACTAGGGCAAAGCATTATTACAAGTTTTACAATTAATTACATGAACACTGTTGAGAAATAGCTAAAAGCAATTCTTACGATTATTGAACCAGTGCTATGGCTGCCTTTTCCAAGTTTTATTACAGACTATTACAAATCATGTAATGTTTCCTAAGGGAACAAAGCCTTTAGAAGGTCATGTAACAGGGTTATTAAGAGAGGGAGGGGGGACAAAAAAGAGCAGAATTTTGTATTGCTACAATGCCAATTCTCCAAACTCAAAGATCTTTAATATTTCACAAATCCTTACAACTACCCCATGAGGTTTCTACACAGTACTTCAAAGAAAAAACTTTTTTGGCTTTATTTTTTTAGGATGGGAGTTCTGTTCTCGAGTATTGGGTGCATGCAAGGTCCTGGTCCCAGTCTCAGATATCAACACACTGGACTCAGTTGGACTTGGACAGAAAGTAGATTCTCTGTCTATGGACATTGCGTTGAAATCAATTAGGTTCAATTTCTAAACTCGAAGCCTGGAAGTCACTGGAAGGAACTTCTAGGTGGTATGCCTTAAGGTCAGTCCTTGATGGACTTAGAAGGGAAACAAAAGTGCAGCGTCTTGACTCCTGCTCAGATTAAATGTGGCTGGTTGGATTACTGAATCCAAAGGTGTAGCTGCCCCTGAATGTCCTGTTTTTTTTGAGCCAAGGGACTATATATTTGCTCCAAATGGAACTATTCCAAGTGGAACAAATCTAGCATTTTGAGGTGGTATCTACACAAACAGAGATAAAGAGGAAGGGGCACCTGGGTGGCTCAGTCATTAAACGTCTGCCTTTGGCTCTGGTCATGATTCCAGGGTCCTGGAATCGAGCCCCACATTGGGCTCCCTGCTCTGTGGAAAACCTGCTTCTCCCTCTCCCACTCTGCATGGTAGGGAGATAGGCCTTTCTGTGTTCCCTCTCTCTCTGTCAAATAAATAAATAAAATCTTTATTTATTTTTTAAAAGAGGAAAAAATATAGTCCATTAAACTGTTGGCATGTTTCGGATCAATTCTCTTTTCCCCAGCACAAGCTGTTAGCATTAAGGAAGGTAGCCATACTGGGTTATATGGATCTAAAGGAGGGTTAGGCTAAAAATATTTTCTCCTATATACCTAAAAGGATGGTGTTTTGGAACACAGTGTGACAATGCCTTTTCCTATTGGACGTTAAGAGATAATAAATACTTTCTCTTATCCCCTCTCCCTTCTACCCTATATTTGCCCCATCACTCAGAAACCATATACATACACCTGTCTTGTCTTGGCTTATTTATATATCATTACATTCCAAACAGGTCCTTCAGAAGACTTTCAGATGTACTCACAAAATGATAAGTGAATCAGAAATCCTTGTGAAGGAAAGTGAAGGGTTTTTGTCTCTCTAAATTTGCTTTATTGGGGCATTTTGTATAAATGGAATCATACAATATGTAGTTTTTTACTCTGGCTTCTTTGGCTCAGCATAATATCCTTGAGGTTCATCTCTCTTATAACCTGTGTCAGTACTTTATTCCTTTTTATTGTTGAACAATGTTCCATTTTGCGGATAAAGTACATATCCACCAGTTGATAGACATTTATTTGGATTGTCTCCCGACTGGAGTTATTAAGAAGTATCTAATACATTTTGCACATCATGTGTTATTTCTTTGCCCATTCATGTTTTATACTCATCTGTTCTTGATTCTTATCTCCCTTCATATCCACTTTCTTTTTTTTAATTTTGTTTGTTTTGTTTTTTTCCCCCACTTTCAATATTGAAAAAAGTTATGAACATTTTTATTACTCTCTGAGGACAGAAATATACTTCTAAAAATCATTTTGAGAATACTGTCATTTCCAATTTGTCAAGAATTATTTCATCTCTTGTATTTTCTTTGTGTTAGTTTCATCATCTGCTTTGATATTTTGTAAATTTGTCTTAAAGGTCTTTTAGTTTATTTATTTATTTTTTTTTATCTTTTTCTGGCTTTTCTCTCTCTCGGTTCTGCAGTTGCCTGCACCTGGGTCCCTGTGGATTCTCAGTCAAGAAGCAGGGCTTATATTGGGTCTTGGAGCACCTGTTCCATGGTGATGAAAGCCAGCCTTAGGTTTCCCCAGATTCTATATATGACTGCCTTGTGTCAGCCTTTCAGCCAGTCAGCTTTAGAGTCATCATTTCAGGCAGGGACTTGAGCTTTCTTGTACCTCCCCTCATGAGCAGTGAACCCACCCAGGCCCCTCCAGTGTTGCACACTTCTGTTAGTGAGTCTAATTTTGGTACTTTGCCACTTCTGGAGTGCTTTTGGTCCTACTCAATCCCTAGAAATTGAACTCTTCAGTGCCGCCAGGTGCTTCTGGTGTTGGAGGCTGGCAGTATGATGGCTACAGCTTTACTTAGTACTGTGGATTTTAGTTTTACTTGGATTCAGTTAGATTTTTCACTTATTTTAGAACATGGGTATTTTTAGAAAAAAATATGCAGAAAAACTCACATACTGTAACTGAACAGCTCAATGAATTTTCATAGATTGAGCACACCTTCTCTAAAATCAAGAAACAACATTGAAAACACAGACCCTCCCCCTATGTCAGCTTCCAGTCATCCCCCACCAAAGGTAACCATAACCCTGATTTCTACATGCATAGATTTGGTTTCCGTTTAGGGCTCTTACCAGTAGTGCTACTATATACATGCCCTTGGTGACCATATGTGCTTATTTCTATTGGAGATATTCCTAGAAGTGGAGTTCTGAGATCAAAAGGAAGATGTGTTCAGGTTTAGGAGGTAATACTAAGCATTTTTCCAATGTGGTTGTGACAGTTTACACTTTGACCAGCAGTGTATGAGTTGCAATATCCCTACATCCTTGCCAACTTTGGTATTATTAGTCTTTTTTTCTTTATAAGCTGGCTATTTTTCTTTTTAATTTTTAAAGAGTCCTCTCTCACTGCTTTTTTTTTTTTCCAAAGGAAAAAGTGATGGGAGCTCTCAATGCAATCTCTCAGCTCTTCTAGACCTAGTTAGACTGCCATGTTTTCTGATGCAGCCTCAGCCCCCCACACAGCTCCCTCTTCCTACTTTATTTACTTTTCTCTGACTCCATAGGATGCCTCATTCCAAGGAGAACAGTTCTACATGTCGTTGATATTCTTCAAGATATAAGGAATTAGGTGAAAAGAAAGTAATTTTTTTAACCCTGTTATTTCATTTCAAAACTTATTTTGGCATTCCTCAAAATTGATTATTCTGTTCTGCTCTCAGGAAGGTGGTACAATGAAAATAATAAAAAAGGCAAAAGAGCACTTACCTAATTTGTAGAAGGCTGCATCAGCTGATTTAACTCTTTCAGAGGTATTTTGTTTTCCCTATTTCCCTATTTGGTAGGCCTTGGTAAAGAAGGAACTTCGTCTCATTCTTATATTTTGAGATATATGTATATATTTTTGAGGCATCTATTTTAAAAGTTTCCAGTTAATCTCAATGC
Source organism: Eumetopias jubatus (assembly GCF_037043125.1). NCBI lineage: Eukaryota > Metazoa > Chordata > Mammalia > Carnivora > Otariidae > Eumetopias > Eumetopias jubatus. The sequence continues at coordinate 103,610,457 of NW_028274815.1, forward strand.
CCTAAGGGGCTGTTGTAAGTGGACACATAATGGTATAATTCTTCTTATGAAATTCTTACTCTGTAAAATGCAATTGTTCACAAGGTGGTAACCCATCAAGTGTATTCATTTATTTATACCTTAGTGAGAAAAAGTTTGGCTCATTTTTAGGAGAGTGGTGTGGTAAAATTTTTTTAAAGGAAATATTCTCTACTCCTTTGCAGTATATCATAGCTCCTCATATTAAGAAGTGGATTCTATTTGCCACCTTTTTGAATCTAGGATCCCCTTGTGACTTGCTTTGGCCAGTGAAATGCAGATAAGGGTTAGTGTTCTCATTCCAGGCTTTGGCTGCAAGAATCCTTGTTGCTCTCTTGGACCTCTGCCACCATGTTAACAAGCCCAGGCTAGCTAGACGATAAGAGACCAAATGGAAAAACAACAAAGTGTCCCAGCCAACAGCTCACTGACCCAAACATAGGAAAAATCAGTGTAGAGCTGTACCCAACCCACAGCTGATCACAGATGTGTAGATCATCCCAGCCAAGATCAGAAGATGTGCTCAGATGACCCCTAGACTTCTGAGCAACATGAAATGCTTATTGTTTTAAGCCATTGGCTTTGGGGTGTTTTGTTACATGGCAGTGTTACAGACAGATGGAGTACAAGTCAACTACAGGAAGGGACATCTATGGGAAAAGTGGTCCATCACAGCGTTTTCTCACGTCACTGTTTTCTTTCTTCTTGCTGGCTGTTATTCTTCTTCTACAAGGTAGAGGATTTTACTCCTTCAAAGGGAAATTCAACAGATACTAATACTCCAAAGCTATAAAATTAGCAAACATAAATGTTTTCTATAACTGAGTTTTAACCCAGATTCACATTTGGGTCCAAATTCTTGCCTTTCCCGTTGTCACTTTGAGGGAAGTCATTCATGCTCTCCAACTAAAACTTGCTTTCTTTTCAGGAAAATGGAGACTGACAATATTAACCTTGCAGGGCCATTGTAAAAAAATAAAAGAGTAGCCGAGAACCTAACCTTAGGGATGTGGATTTCAGTACTGGTTCTGCGATAGATCAGCTCTGTAACCTTGGCCAAGTACTTCAGTCTTTCAGGATCTAGTTTTCTCAGCTCTAAATTGGTCATAATAATAATCCTTATCTCACAGCATTGATTTGATATTAAATGAGAGAAAGCATCTAAAAACCAGTGTCTGGTCTGATAAATAGTACCCCTCATTTGATTGCTCATAATTGTATATTCTTTTTGTCAAGCCCTGGGGTATTGTAATTGCTCTTAACTTTTCTCCACCTATCCCAAAACACACCTCCAATTATGCTGTCCCTCACTGTTCCTTGCTTTGATTTACTCAACACATTAGGCCCAAGATCGGTTCTGCTTACACACAACATTTGTGATAGTTGCCTTTTACCTTGTTTTTCTTGTTTCTTGTTCAGGTTTTAGGGTGTATGTATATGCGGGAGGGGCACAATACATGTGAGCTCTCCTCTATGTAGTCATTTTGAGATGTAAGACGACAAAACAAAACAAACCCCTTAGCAGAACCGGAGGTATTAATTAAGCGATATTCTCACCTGCTAGGTAAGGGTTAGCACAAAGCAGCTGCCAGGACAGAAGTGGCTAATACTGGAGAAGAGTAACCAGATAGAGCCAAATATATTCGGGCTCAGTTTCTTAGCTTTTATCAAAGACCAGATCTGAACGATATAGCATAAAGATAGATTTTGACTTCGATAGCAGACATGAGGAATGATCATAACAAATTTTATGCTAATAGAGCCGTTTAAAAAAAATGGAGGTCGTTATTAGTAGGACACTTAGAAATAGACTATACATATGCGTGTGTATATAGATACTGAGGTGTTACAGACATACTGTTATGAGCTTTGGGCATCATTGTCTCTGCAATAATAGCTATTTACTGAGAGCCTTTTGTATGCTAAACATTTGGTTTTAATTATCTTTTTGGAGTCCTTGCCACATTCTGTGTGGTAGAAAATATAGTTTCCTATTTTACAGATGAGGAACCTAAGGCACAGGGCTATGGTAGAACTTGCCCATGATTACACAGTTAGTGGTCGATTCAAGACTCAGATGGAAATTATCTAATTCCAGTGCTTGTGTCCTCGCAGTTGGGCAGCATTGTTGCTTGATATCTGTATTCATGACATCAAATACATACATATGTGTATATATATGAATATATACAAAATACAAATATATAGAAATCTATTTAAAATATATAAAACCAGTGTGTTTATATATTTTAGTTCTACTTCTGTCTACTGCCACTTGTCTCCATACTTAATTCAGATGGGGAAAAATAAGGAAATGAAAATTAAATTTGTGGCTATGATGTAAGAGGCATAGATAATAGGAAAGACACTTTAAATATATTATCACATTTAGTCCATAAAACACCCTTAAGAAGTTAATTAGAACTCACTTTATTATTGGGAGAACCGAGACTTCAAGGATTGAGTAATTTGCCCAAAAGCACATAACTAATTAATGGCAGAATTGAAATTTGGACACTGCTGTGTGTCCAAAATCCACACTTCTTATACTAAATCACCTTTTCCAATAACGCATTTCTTTCCATAGTTTTGGTGGTGTCTGTTGCACTTAAATTTCCTTGCTTCATGCAGAAGGATCTATTCTGACTTTTTTTTTTTCTTAGAAACAATTTTCACCTGGTTTTTCTGCTTCTCTGTAAATCCTCCCTGAGTACTTTTTTCTTGCTGAGTTTCAATTTGATTTGTTAGGATTTTCTCTCCTTTAGCTAGAGGGTGAGTCAGTGGTTTAAAAAGAAGTTTTAAGTGCATGCTTTTGCTTTTTCAAGTTTCTGAATGCCTCCAAAAATTTACTTCTAAAGTTCTGAAGCCCAGAGGGGCAGAAGCCATAAATATTTAAAATGGGAGTATATTGTTTTAGTTAAAATTTATAGAGTGGTTCATGACTCCAATTCAGTTTTCAGAAATCATAAGGTCTGGATGGGAAATCTGCCTTTAAATTACCATGGGGCTCTCTGGAAGATGAGCCTTTTTTAAATGCCTTTGTTTCACTTGTTAGCAAGTTCGTGACTTCAGGCTCAAGCAGATCCAGGAATTGAACAGTTCCATCCCTGTTTTCTTTATCTTCTGATCTCCCTGTAAGCAGTTCTGATGGAGCTTCATGTGTAACCGCCTCCACCCTTTAAACCATGTACTCAGGCTGGCAAGGCAATCACCATAATTTATCTGAACAAAAATTTCTTTCCAGTTTTAGAAAAGTGTCTCTTACTTTTCATGAAACCCTTAAGAAATCTAGGAAAGAATCAGAACTAATTTTAGGATGCAGGCTGTTTTCATTCATTTGTGAATTTGAGTGCCTTCATCTGGTGGTGGTGTCCCTGAATTAGTTCATTGTTTGTCACTGTCTTGACACACCTCAGTTTTCTGAATTTGACCCCAAACTTGGAAGTTTGGGAGTTTTATTAAAATATAGCTGAAAATTCTAGGAGTAATCAACCTAATCCAACTCTAGCTTGAGCGACAGCAAAACCATTAGCTAGGTGAAACCTCCACAAGGCCAGATACTATATATAGCGAGCACTGTGGCTAACATGGCGTCTAGCATTGTGGCTAACGTAGCAAGTACCAAATAGCCATTTGATGAAAATGAATTAAGTGGCCCTGAAATAACTTCACATCCAGGAAAATAAATCTGTGCTTTCAATATTTTTTCTAGTGGCTCTCTGATCCAGAACCTTCCCTTTAAGGCTGTTATTCTCAATCTCAGTAGATTTTTATCTCTCGGGGGACATTTGGTAGTGTCTGGAGACATTTTTGTTTGCTATAAATGGAGGAGGGGTGCTACTGGCATCTAGTGGGTAGAAATCAAGAATGCTGCTAAGCATCTTATGATGCATAAGACAGCCCCTTGCAACAAAGAATCCTATGATGGCTGTAAATGTCTGTAGTTCCAAGGTGAGAAAACCTGCTAGTTTGCCTTTGACTTAGCTAGACTTGAAATCCCAGGATCTAGAATTTCAAAGGTAAGGGTATGTGACAAAGAATCTTTCTTACACTCAGAAATACTACTATCTCAAAAGTTATAGGGGAAGCAGGCATAACTTTGCTATCCAGGAACCCCTAGAGGAAGTGTGAACTTCAAGGTCATTTACTAAACTCAGTAGGAAGAACCAAAACTCATTTTTCTGTATTATTCTCTTGTCAATTTGTCTCTCAAGTCTGCTCCCCTACTCTAAACCACAGCATGCTCCCATCCCCCACCCCCCCACCTCGCCAAGCATTCTTCAAGTACATAGCTTGTAAAAGCTGAAAACTCTTGGGAACTCCCTGGGTGAGATGAAGATCACATCTCAAGTGGAAGTTAAGTGGTTTTGTAATTTACTTAGGGAAGTGTACAATTAGTCTGTACACCTTATAAATCATCTTTAAAACATCCCATTATTCTTTTCTCTTTGTTTTTAATTGAAAAAGAACTACCTCAGATGTCCATTTCCTGTTTAAAGTAGGATTAAGTAGTTATATGGTCTATATATTTATCATAACTATTTCTGATGCAGTCCAGAAGGAAATATAACATGCTCTTATTTGTCAAATATCAAATGGAATGATTGGACTGACTTCTAAACTTCCAACAACACAGTTTAAACTCATAGGAGAAATGCTGGTATGGAATACTTGGGTTCAACTTCTGGCTCTCCCATTGACTGTGGCTGTGGGGACATTGCGTAATCTCTGTGTGCTTCAGTTTCTTCATTTCTAAAACAAGGAAGTTGGATTACAGGACCCAACTCTTTGACGCTGATTTACTCTGTGGAATAATTTCAATCTGAAAGTATGACTAATGGAGGAAAAAACAAACAACTTATATTGGTTGGTTGTTATCTCTCAAATGATTACTGCAAATACTTATTTAAGAAGATAATCTTTTGGAAATGTGAGAGATTAGGAATTTACTGTGGACACATGCCATAGATTTTAAAAAATGTGGTTTTGGTCCTAGTCTCACCAGCATTCAAGTTTGTAGAGTGTTGTTATTAAAAGTTCCCAGGATTTGAAGACATCATTACAATTGAAAATTTTGTAATCACCCTCATCAAAGTTGAATGTCAGGAATATAGAACCTGATAAAAATATGTAGTTTCCAAGGGATACTCCTAAATTCGGGGGACCTTTTCTCTCAGAAATTAAATTCTTCTACCTCTTAGAAAGCATTCTGCACTTTTTCAACCTAATTGGCTACACCAACTGGGTTTTTGTGGTTACAAAACACAGAAACCCCAGGGGGTTGCCGGGTTTCAAGATGGTCCCCAGTAATCATCACCTCCTGATATTCACACACTTGTATAGACCCCTCCCACACTGAATCAAGGCTAATACCATGTGACCAGTAGACAATGACATAAATAACAGTGTGTAACTCCTGAAGCTAGGTCGTAAAAAAAGCTTTTCAGCTTCTACTTTCCTCTCTTGGATGCTTCCTCTGGTAGAAGCCTGCTATCAGGTCGTGAGGACACTCGAGAAAGCCACTGAGGAGCAGAACTGAGACCTCCTGATAACAGCAACAACCTGTCAACCATTTGAATGAGCTACTTGGGAAGTGGACCATCCTTCTGTGGTCAAACTCTGAGATGACTGCAGGTTTGGCTGGCAGCCAACTGCAATCTCACGAGAAAGACCTTGAGCCAGAATCACCCAGCTAAGCTACTCCTGAATGCCTCACCCATAGACCTTATAGGAGATAATAAGTATTTATTGTTGTTTTAAACCATAAAATATTGTAGTAATTTGTTTTGCAACAATAAATGACAAATACACAATACTGACATAAATATAAAGTAATGCACTGAAAGGAAATTCAGACATTTAGAGAATTGAAAGAAACACCAGAAAAGACTCAGGGACTGAGGATAACTCTGGGGCTATATATGATGATATCACCAAGAAAGAAGTTACTGAGTAGGCAAAGGAAGAGACGCCAGCTACCAATAGCCTGATAGTTCTAGAAATTGCCAAGTGGCTTGGTAACATCAGCGTTTATCTAACCCTGTGCAGAGCAGCCATATTCATGCATAGAATTTTTTTAAAACACTATATATTCTCAAAAGTTTAATGCCACCATTAAAAGTGATGAGGAAAAAATTTTGTTTAATTTTGTAGATATTAGGGGTGGTTTTCATCTTAAGTGATTTTCATAATTGCTATATTTTATTAATTAGAATAGGTTCTAGTAAGTAACTTAAACATAATAGATTCTTTTTTCTTGCTTAGACAGTACTGGACAGACAAATAGGGTGCCAGACAGCTCTCATCTATATGGCAGTTTAAGGACATAGACTACTGGAGGCTCTGCTGTCTTCACATGGCTTCCAAGATTTTCTTTTGAAATATCCACATTTTAGTAAGTCAGAAGGAGAAAAGATCATGGAGAAGCATACATGCAATTTTTTTTAGTGGTTCAATTTTATGAATCCTCTTTATTTCTGCTTAGATTCCATTGGCTAAAACAGTCCTACTTGGCTCCACCTAACTGCAAGGGGGAGCTGGGAAATGTGGTCCCTGGCTAGGCAGCCACTTTCTAATGCAACTTTATATTAAGGAAAGAATAACATGGGTGTTTTTTGGTGATATAGCCATTTTTGCTACATATAAATCCCTTGGTCACTTTCTGGTGTCAGCCCAGTATGTATTATGTTACTAGTTTGCTTGGAAAGTAATCAAAATCCTTGCTCAGTTGTAACATACACACAAATGAAATCCAGGGTCACCTCAAGATACTTATAAATCAACAGTTGGTTTCAGGGCATTCCTCTGGAAATACTATGTAGGGCTTATGGTGCTTCTGATCCCATCATCATTTTAGGAATCTTAGAGAGATTTTCACCCCTGTTGAGTAAAATATGTGAGTTGGAAGCTTGTCCTCATCACTTCTGCATGGAAAATGTGACAGATCTGGTTGCCACGGCACTTACAGCTAATGACAGATTTGCTTCATTAACTCTTCCTTCACCTGTAGCCTGGCATGAATCCTCCAAAACTAGGGTTATTTCAGGTTTTAGAATTTGCAGAGGCATCTTGGCTAAAGATACCAAAACAACAACAACAACAACAACAAAACAACAAACAAACAAAAAAAACCCCAAAACAAAACAAAAAGTATAGGGTCTACTTAAGGTCAAGTATTGCACACACTGAGGTGTAGAAGAAAGCCTTCCAGGCAAAAACATGAGTTTGGGGAAAGGGCTTGCCAGTTTCTTTAAATTCATATGACTGTTCAAACAAAGTCACTGGAGGAAGTCCACTACATAAAAGTGAAACTCTTGGGTTGCAGTTCGTGTTGTGTATAAATATACAAGGGGCAGCGGAAATCGGTGGCTGGGGCATTTAGGGAGCAGATCTTTAACTGCTCTTTCTCCATGCCTGCTCCACTATCTACCCCATTAGATTACTCCATGGAACAAAAATTTTTAAGTCACCAAAACTTGTATCTCAGGGCAAAGTAAATAGGGCCTGCCTTAAAAATAAACTACCTCTGGCCAGTGTTGCATTTTGTAACTGGATGTCATGAACTTTTCAGAGTCTTATTAAATGAATATATTGATTGTGGCAAATAATTCAGCTGATAGAATTTTTAGAATAAAACGATTTAAGACGTAATTATATTTCTGAGACATGCTTAGCACTGGAAATGCAAACGACTTGTTTTTCCACATTAAACTCCTGAATTCAAATTTCCCTACATTTGTCACAGCTCAGTTGTGGATGTCAAACTTGCATTTCAAAAATGATACCTACAGAACAGACTGATTTCTCCCAGAATCTGCTCTACTCTCCATATTTCTCATATCAGTTACTATATCATGATCTCCACAGTATCTCAGACCATAAACTCAGGGCTGTCTTTGAGATTCCTCTCTCTGCTTCTCCACCTTTATCCAGTCTACATACATCCTGTTGCTTTGCCTCCAGAATTCTGATTTGACCACTTCATAGCATCTCAGTAGTCACCATCTATCCCAGGATATCTGCAGTAGCTTTATATATGGTCTCTTTATTCCCACTCTTTCCTCCCTACAATCCATTTTCCACGTACCTGCTACAGTGATAGTTTTATAAAATAGTCAAATCAGGTCACTTCCCTGTTTGAATCCTACCAATACTACCCATTAACAGAATAAAATACAAACTTCTTACTTCAGCTTATATGACCTAAAATTACGTGGTCACAAATTCTTTGATCTCATGCCCTACTTCTCTTCCCTTTGTTTACGGTGCTCAATATAGACCATTTTATTCTTCAGAATCTTCAGCTGTGTTCCTGATTCAGAGTCTTTGTGCTTATCCCTCTCTTGCCTCCCCTCAGATCTTACTATGCTGGGTTCCTTCCGATCTTTCAGGTCTATACTTCTTTCAGATGTCCTTCTTTGACCACTTTAAACTTTACCTACATAACTTTATTTCATTGCCCTGTTCTCTTTGCTTTATTAGACTTAGCACTGTCTGAAACTATTGCACTGAAATTCAGTTCTTTATAGTTTATTTCCCACTGCTAAAATGAAGCTTCTTAAGAACAAAAATGGTGATCTATATATTAATCTCAGATATACAGTATATCCCTTGCACCTGCAAGAGTACGTGCCATAAAGTAGGTGCTTAACTTTGGAAAACTGCTTCCCTAGCATGCAGAACTTAGTTTGCAGCCTCGAAATTTCCTAAGGGATGCAGCAGAGTCCCTAGAAATTGAGAGCAGATCGGGGAGAAACCATCTGATAGACCTCACCAGAGGAAGGACATATCCTATTAGAAATGGTCTTTATGCAGGTTTACGAGTGCTTATGTGACACCCAGAGTCTGAAACCAGTGGCCTCTTCATCTGCTCACTACTCTTTCCCATAAGGAAGTGACAACGTTGCCAAAACAAGGTGGAAGTCATTGGATCCATTTATTCTCCTTCATTTCTTTCCATATCTTTGATAAATAATATTTAAAGGAAGTGATGAAAAATTGTTTACTGTTTCCACTGATAACAGAATTATTGTAATCAGGGCACCTGGATGGCTCAGACAGTTAGGCATCTGCCTTTGGCTCAGGTCATGATCTCAGGGTCCTGGAATCAAGCCCCACGTTAGGCTCCCTGCTCAGCGCGGAGTCTGATTCTCCCTTTCCCTCTGCCCCTCCCCCCTGCTTGCGCTCTCTCTCTCTCCCCCCTCTCTCAAATAAATAAAATCTTTAAAAAAATTATTGTAGTCATAGATGTTTTACTATACTATTGAAGTCAAAGTTGCTAAACAAGAAATGCTCTGGAAAGTTATCTGCCTCCTAACATTTCTTGACAACAGTCTGCTATACTTGGGGAAGCAGTGTATGCTTAAAAGTAAATGGTAATGGGGAGATCTATCTCTCACTCCAACATGAATGTTTTCATGGAGAATGATGAACTTATATTCAGATAGGGTATTTTTAACATGTCAGCAACAGAACATGATATTCCAAGCATTTATTCTCACCAGCATCTGTGAGTTGGCTGGAGGTCGGTGGGCCTTGGATGGCAGTTGGCAGCTTTGCTTTGAGCTAGTGGTCTGGCTTAATTTAGCTCCTCACTGAGGGCTGGACTCTGGCCTGTTCTACATCGTGTTTCTTCTGGAGTCCAGAGCTGAGGGAAAGTGGTTGTCTGGAGAAAGTTCACCATAGTGCTGACAGAAGTGCTAGAAGCCAAGCAGAGCCTCTTAAGACCTAGACTCAGAATTGTCACATTACTTATACCCACGTTTGATTTGTTCATATAAGTCACATGGCCATGCTGCCTCAAATCAAGAGTGGATACACCCCATCCATGATGAAGCCACAGACAGGATGTGGGCACAGGGAGGGATGATGAATTAGAGTCCTAAATTCAATCTAATGTATTGTATAATCTAATAAGCCCATAGAAAGTCCTACCTAGTAGTGGAGTATATTCACATGTATGTATAAGCTTATACTTTCCATAAAATATATGGACATTTAATATTTAACACCATTATAACAAGGTAACTTGATCTCCCTCAAAACCAGATTTCAATGATGAGTAAATTTTAAGACTAAATTATGATGAGTTCCATGTAATTATTTCTAACTAGGGGTGCCAGTGGCAAGACCTCTTTTTGAAGACTTGGCTTATGGCTGGTTCTCCTACATAAGCATTTTAATAACTCCCAGTTGTGAGACATTAAACAATTTTGTATTTGCCTTAGGACTTTGAAACACTTCATATTCTTTTTCAAAATGTATTTCCTTTTTTTTTTTTTTATTCTCACCATTTAAAGGGAGGCCTCACATATCAATGAGGTTTAGTATGGGTGGCAGATAAAGGTCTTTGGAAACATTTGGGTGGGACACGTTGGTTTAATTTATGTGGACTTTCCCTGGTGTGTGCTGCCTGGTTGGGGTCTGGAGCTCTAGCTTCCATGGTAGATGAATTGTGGTTTTTCTCCCTCTGAAGAACTAAACTGTTACTGCTACTACTCTCAGGATGAGTAGATGAGCCAGGTCTTCCTAGAATCCCAGAGGAACCACCCTATGAATGACAGTGGCAGGAGGAGACTGGATGGGCCTCACGTCTGCATTTCCCCTCACTCCGTGTCTCATTCTGTATTCTGCCATCTCCTGTGGAGACTCATTTCAGGGCTGGGTGGCAGTTATTTATACACAGCAGTGAGTCAGTTCTCTAAAGGATATTAACTTTTGAGACTCCCTAAAAAATATGAAATAGAAAACTTTACCTGCAGCTGTTAGAAGTTAACTATATAGATGTAAACAAAGAAGCATGGGTGGATTTAAAATCTAGAACAGGAAGGGGTCCTAGAAAACCAAACTCTGTACGTGATTTGTATAAACACATCTATCTATACCTTACTATATAATTATATACAAGTTCTATAACTTAGGAAATTAAGTACATTAAAAAGCAATATATAAAAATACACTTGTTCCAAAAACACCTACAAACCAAAGACTGCTCACTAAACCCAGTCATGTTGCCTGTGGGGATAAAGGGTATGGGGATGGAAAATGGAGATAAAAAGAATAAATGAATTAAATAACAGAGGATGTGGGACAATTATGACAATAGTCCAGGAAATGAAGAATGTGATCAGCTCAGTCCTCTGCACCTGAGATCAAAATAAAAGAAGAAAAGGAGGGAAGGAAGCTAGAAAGGTAGGAAGGAGAAAAGCAAGTTTTCCATTCTCCTTACAGCATTTTCAGGTAATGGCCTGGCAGAAGCGGGGCACTGCTTGGGGGCTGACTGGATGACTGATGGATCCACAGCACCTAGAATAGTGCCTACCACATAGTGGTACCACATACACCAAGTACTTGGTGAAACAAGCTGCTTTGAACTTAATTGCCTGGAGAAGGCTGGTTCCTATGAATTCTTGAATCCACATCCTTTAGGCTGATTTCATTCTTACCATGAAGAACAGCCAGAGCATTATGTTAGAGGGGCACGTGAAGTCCTTTATTCTGTGTCCAGTGGAGGACACATTCTCTTTTTGTTTGGTGGAAACCCACTACTCTTGTTTTCTGGTGATACTTTTATGTTTACACTGGGGAAGCACCTTACCCCAGTCTTACCCCCATGTAATTTGGATTTGGCTGAATCTTCCCTACTCAGTCATCTCTGCAGTTGAACACATGACCCAAGCCCCACCATAGGAGTGGGCATTTTTTGTTTAGGGATGGATGTGTGACCCAATTCGGAACAATACGGACTCAATTCTAGGACTTTTTTGGGGGAAAATATTTGAGAAATAAATGTGTTTCTATAGGATATCTATAGGATTCCTATAGGATATCTAAGGCTTGGGAACCTAGGACCACCAGACATGAAGAAAGCTTGTTTGAAAATTAGTAAACACAGAAAAGAGAGCTAGGGAAATTGAGAGATGGAGTGGGAGGAGGGGCAATGGGGAAAAGGAAGGAGAGGGAAAGAGACGGAAGGTGGGAGAAAGCAAGCAAGCCTGGATCAGTTTTGCTTAAGCAGATTTGAGTTGGATTTCTCTCTCTCTCTCTCTCTTTGAATCACTTCAGACCTTGCAAGTGGTGATTAACACATCCCAACGTGCCCCGAGTGCTTACGTTCTCTTAGAGAGCTCACCCTCTAAGGACTCATATGACAAGAACTACCCTCCCCCGCTTTCCAGGCCACCTTGCCCATCTCTGTACAGTTTGGCTTATCAGGAAGTTTTATCCAACATCTGTCTTCCTCAAACTTTCTGGTGTTGGTAGCCATCTTAGACCCTGTGGCTTCATAGACTAATTTAATGCTACTTTTAGTTATCATATACCCCCTTAATCTCTTCTGCGGTGAAATCCCTACCCTATTCCCAGCATCCACACTACATGCCACCAAGAACTCTCATATATTAAACTAGTCTTATATTCCCTGCCTTAGTTATACTACCTGTACATACAGACTGTTTCAGTAATTATTGCTACATAACAAAAAACTCCAAATCTCAATGTGGGTCAGCTTGCTGGTTCTTCTGGTCTTGACTGAGCTCACTGATGCATTTGTGGTCAGCTGTAGAAGGAGCAGGAAGTTCTGCTGATCTCGAATGGGCTGTCTAGTATATTTGGGGATCATTTGTCTATAGGTTGGTCTAGGATGGTCTTGACTGAGGCAACTGGTTTGTCTTGCATTTGGTCTCTCACTCTCCAGCAGGCTAACCTGGGGCTGTTCTTGAGGTGGGGGGAGTTTTCTGAAAGAGCGAAACGTGCATGGCCTGGGAAGGTATGGGCTCAAAGGCCCATCACTATGCCACTTTCTGTTGGTCAGAGCAAGTCACAAGGCCAATACAGATTCCCAGGGAAATAGACCCCACCTGTTAACTGGAGTTGCTTCAAACTCACTTTGCCAAGGGCATGGATTCAAGGAGGGGTAGAACTTTGGGGCCAGTTTTATAGTCAGTGTAGCACAGAGACTAAAACAACAAACAAGCAAATCTCTTGGGAGTGTGATTTCCTTGAATGACATTCTGTTTGCATCTAATCCTAAGGTCTTAATCAGGATCAAGAGTAAATCAAGTAAATTTGGCTAATCATAACTTACATTCTATCTCTTTGAACAGTAAGAAGAAACATAAAAAAAGCTCTAATGTCTATTTAAAATTCACACTTAAACATGGTATGTTGAATCCTGATTGGTTGAAGGAATAAAACAAGTTTGGCTCCTGTTAAGATGTGTTGAATACCTTCTGTTTACTTCCCAGCAGGAGCATGTTACCAAAACCAAACCTTGGATGCAGCAGATTTGTAAATAATAAAGACCTGCTCTAGTATTCTTAAAACTGCCCTTGCTGGCATAACCTTAAGTCTACATTGGATGATGATTTAATACTTGATAGATACCTTCAACTACAGTCAGTGCTCTTATCAGATAGGGTTGTCTCTTCTATAAAACACTCGTTCATTTATCCATTGATCAAACATTTACAAAGTAGATCTTGTATAGAATAATATTAAGAAGCCACATAATAAATTAGTGACTTGTCATGAGATGGCAGGGTAGACTTTATTTAGCTATTTTTTTTTTTTCCTTGAAGAAGTAACCAGACTTTTGATTTGGAAAGAGCCTGCTAAGTCTGCGATGACTGATATGTGTCAGGGACTCACCAGTGTTTGCTAGGGACAAGGGGTTGGTGTGGCTCCTAGTCTTGCCTGACATAGTGTTACTTAGTCTGGAGCATGGAGCTTAATTTTAGACCTGAAGTCCTCTAATATTTGACATTAAAATATGTTTAAATCATAGAATAATATTCTAAGTCTGATAAGAAGTTTAAAAAATCTTCACTGGTCTCTGAAATAAGCAAAGTGGGAGATGTATCTGCTACTAACTTTGTTAGAATCTGTTCCTGTGCAGTCTGTCAAAGTGAGTGTGCAGAACCAAGTACCCCATAACTTTAAGACTTTTCTAGTGGGAATTTTGACTATATGATTGTGCTCTTACATCTTAAATTTTAAATCTCTTTAGATCAGAGGTCAGGGTGAAGGGATCTGGACCATTAATACCTTAGAGGTTATGTCTAATCCTTCATTGTAAACCTAGAGAATTCTCTCAACTGCTCTGAATTTATTTGTCAATAAGTAAAATGAGGATATTGAATCATAAGTATTCCTCTTAGATTTATAAGAATGTGTGTGTGTGTGTGTGTGTGTGTGTGTGTGTGTGTGTGTTCATGTGAACCTCGGAGCCACCCTGCCATTCTGGCATTAGTGGATTCATTTTACACATGAGAAAAGTAAGGTCATGGCCAAGGTGAGTTTTCTAAGTGTAGAACCTGATACGGGGATTTGAAAAGCTGTTAAAAGTCTAGTGGGTTTTACCCAACTCTTCTGCAGATTTCAGTAGCACATTGCTCTGGGGAGCTAATGGCTCCCAAAGATGCTTTGATCATAGCACAATATTTAGTCAAGTTACCACTACCCCAGGGGATTGATTACTGTCTGATGGGCCTACCAGATGCAGTGACTCTTTCAAATGCTTGTAAGAGACCTAAATAAAGCTGTTTTGCCTGGTCATTAATACAGTTAGTATCACAGAGAAAGGAAGACACACAAAACCACTGTCTGTAAGACCTTGACCTGTGTAGATACTGGTTTCCTTATCTGTAAAATGAGAGGGCCAGACTAGATGACACCCAAGGTCCCTTCCTGCTCTGAAATTCTGGGATCTCCTTTCTTATCAAGATTAAAAATTAAGAGTTGTAAATAACAGTGAATATTTCAGATTTCTTTCCCTTTTTACCCAAATTCAAGAAAAATGTAGGTTGGGAGTCATTGCATACTAACTCATTTTTATTCTCCATTCTAATATTTTGATTAAATATTTACCTATTAAATGTCTATTCTGTGGAAGATACTGGGAACACATAACTTTCTCTGAGCACTCTGATATGGAATGTGGGCACTCCAGGACCAGTAAACTATATTACTCAGCCTTCTTCTCAGGCTTACTAGAGCTAGATTCAGTATCCTAGGAATGAAATAAGCTCTACAAAGGCTTCTCTTGGAAGGACTTTTCATGGGGAAAGGAGGCTGTGTTTTTTTGAATTATGTGGTGAATGCTCTTGGTCCACCATCACATTCTCTTTACCAAATCATGCATGTTGTCTTCCAGCTGCTGAAAGTGTTGAGTGCTAGTTGCTCACATCTGTCCCCCACCCACTTGCAGAAGGATTGTCTTTTACCAAAAGTGCCAACTCCCCCAGAAGTTTATTCTCTCAACCTAGGGCATCCTACAGCTGATATCTAACTGATGGGGATTACAAAAGCCAGCTCCTCGTCTCCAGGTAAGACAAACTCTGGTATAATCCTTGCCAGAGTTTCCCATGGGATCAGGCAGAGGCTAGAATTCAGCTGAGACCACATTTTTCCTAGCTCATTCTCGTGCTTTTCTCCTGCCTGTTCTCCTGAAAGATCCCCCTCAGTGAATCACATACACCCAAATTCTCTTCTCAGGCTCTGCTTCTAGGGAACTTGACTTGAGGCCTCAGAACCATATAGATCAGATCTTCCCTAGGATTCAAGCACTGCTTCCTAAGAATATTTCCAGGTTTTTATAAGACTCCATACCTCTTTAGGTCTCTACATATTTGGGAGGCTTTGTGGGGTTAGAGGGAGGCTGCCACCCACTGCCTCAAGAACATGAAGGCACCATGAGAAGTTGTTCTGGACCCACACAGAAATTAACCTCAGGTCACAATCTGAGGGAACAGGGCTTTGATGCTAAGTGAAATCTCTCAAGACTCCAGAGTTTGCAAAGCAAATGAAGGCAGAGCTCCTTCTTAAGGCAGTGAGTCTTTGGTCTGTCCCTTCCCTCTAGTTTATCATTAAATAAAATCTTATTTGGAGATGTCATCCAGAGGGTAGGACTATCTTGTGGTGGATTGTGGGGCCCTGAAGCCAGGATATCTACAGGGGAAAGTACTGTTTGCTGGAATCCAGTGGGAAACCTTCCTCTTTCTACTCTCAATGCCTCATTCAGTTTCTGTGGCAGTAGGGGCTGTAGCAGGATGGAAGAAAGGAAGAGACTTTAAGGGAGATGGGATTTTGTTTCCAAAAGCCAAAGCATCAGGGAGAAGAGAGGGAGGATTGGTGAGCACAAGACAATGCTGAAGGCTATAGGAAGGGCCTCGTTCTAGGCTGGGGAAGGAGGGGATGAAGGCAAGGATCTCATCCTGTGGGGAATGTAATAGGAAGTGGCAAAGCTGTACACAGAAAAAAAACAAAACAAAACAGAAATACTGGATTTAGGGTTTATGAAAGCTTAGATGGCAGAAACCTGAGACACTCTGCGTGGGCTGATGAATGAAGACCAGGCGACATTCTCTCTCTTACAGTGCCTGAGAAGGCTTTAAACAAGGACCCTGGAGCCTACAGTTTGGGTTCAAATACTAGCTTGGAGACCTATTATCTGTGTGGCCTTGGAGAGGTCAGTTGTGACATCTCTGAGCCTTTCTTCTCATGTACAGAATGGAGGTAATGGAACCTTAACTGTTTTATCTATGTAAAAGGCATAGAAATATCTGTAAATTAAAGGATTTTGCACTGCTGAAGATCCCAGAATTCTGGTACTGTCCTGGACTGGGTTGTTTTTCCCAGCTGAGAGAAATGAGGTCTTGGAGAGATTGTAAACTGAGTAAGATTACCTTTTATTAGTGAGCTCGTTCACAGCCACCACAGCAATTTCCTACCATAGATGCGTTCACTTAAACTCTCTGGTTTTCCATAAGTTTACTTATTTTTTTGCAAATTCTCTAGCTTACTACCTTCACATGTACCTTTGACCCTTGGAATGGATGGTGAAAGAGAGAGCAAGTGCTTCAGTCTCCCGGTGAAAACTCATGAGTTCTTTATTCTAAAGAAGGCACTAATGCTATTTGCTATCTGGCAAGGAAGCTGTTTACCAAAAGGAAGTGACGGGCTAGAGTGGGAAGCAGGAAACTGAGAAGAGGAAATGGTTTTATAAGTCCCCAGAAAATATATACAGATGGAAGTTGATAAAAAGTGATGCCCCATATGAATCTTTTTCTAAAAGTTAAAGCATATCATCTGATCAGTACTTACTGATCTCTGCTGTTTCTACATTCTTAGTGTAATGTTGCTAATTTTTAAAGGCAAATCTAAATGCTTCAGAATCCTTGAAACTCTACTGTTGGTCAACAACTAAACGACTCGTGTGAATTTGAATTCTGCAAAGGATAAAAATCAACAGGAACTCTGAGAAACATGCAAGGAAAGGAAACTCCAAGGACTTATTAGAGGTTTTACAAGCCAAAGCTAGGCTCCTTTTTTTATTTTTTTATTTTTTTCTGGTGCATGATCACAAGCCAGTGCAGAGCAGGGAGCAGAACCCGAGGTTCACACATATATTTATTTAGTTAGCAAGACATTCCTATTTTTATAGCTCAAAGTTCTTAACTTTCTTGTTAGCAAATGTTAACAAGGTTTAAAATGTATAAAGTGAGCTGTGGCATGTAAAAAATTTTGGCCTATCCTGGCTCCTTCTTTTTTTTATACCTATGTTCAATGAAAACGTCCTACTGACAAGCAGAATGTCTGGGCAACTTTATAGATAGTGTTCCCACCTCGGGGCCACAAGGTCACAGATTTGTTCCTGATTCTATTTAAAAAACACTCAACAATGGTAAGTTTGTGTGTGCTTTTATGAGAGGGAGCTGTTTTATATGATCCAAGATCTTAAAGATACTCCAAGGAATCTTGCATGTCTGCTGGGCTGTGAATTGGGAAGGTTGCTGTAGTGCTTGCCGCAACATTGGGGAGCTTCCCTGAATCACAAGCAAAGACTGACTATAATAATTCTCAGACATTATGTCTACTCAAGGCCAAAAAGCACTTTTGATTTCATGGTGGTAATCAGAGCGCTTGAAAGGCATTTCAACCTGCTGTTCCAACATCAGTTTGCCAGTGGTCATAAAATGAAACAAGGCAGAGGCAAAGGAAAAAGAAAAAAGCAGACCCCACTCGAATCACACAGACATTTTATAACTATTTTAGACACTGCAGGCCTTTCCCTCTTGGGTCATGCATAAATATGGCTTCTGAAAAGTCGCTCTCAGAATCCCCAAAGGCCCCCTAAGTATGGAAGTGAAATAAGCCATCAACACTATAATGAGCAAACACAGGGGCACTCCTAGCAGAAGGGGATTAGGAAATAGCCCAGTTGAGTGGTTACCATGATTTCCTGAGGCATGTTGACAAAAGAACAAAACAGTCCAAATCTGACTCCTGGGTTCAATTGCTGTGTGACCTTAAACAGTGGATTATCCTTTGAGTCTCTGTGTTGTCTCCTCTAAAAGTGTGGAAGAAGAGTGAAGAGTGAAGGTTTCTTATAGGTCAGTTTACCATTCAAGAACTTCAAATGGAGTGGTAACTTAAAATGTGGCCGTTATCCATCATTTTGTGTAAATAACGCATATACAAGTGTCTCACCCACAGTCGCCATACAGTCTATGGTGTGGATGATCCTCCTGGAATTGTGCACCATGGTGGTCTTGCTCCTACCTCTGACCAAGAATCCCAGATTCCCCACCCAGTGGTAACTTCTTCTACCTATGGCTTGTGAAACTTAGAGATGTTCTACGCATATACAGTCATATACACCCTGTCTCACAACTTGATTTCCATACATATTCTGGATTATAATTCAAGAGTGTGTATGTGTTCACAAGGCTGAGAAGCTGATAACCTCCAATCAGCTTCCTCTCCGGGTTGCCCCATCAGTCAAATCCCACTCCTCGGTGGAAAGCAACTAATCTAAAGTAGTTGCTGATTCTACAGCCCTTCCCCCACAACATAGAAGTTAAGTTACCAGCTCTCCTTCCTCTAAAATTGTTTTTCAGACATGCCCATACATAACCACCACAAGTAATTATTAAACCTTTCTGCCAAATAACCACAAAGCCAAATTCTTGTGTTAAATAATGTGCTCCCAGTGGCATGGTAACAGTAAAATGACCCCTTCAGCTTTGAGCCTGTTTCTAGCTCTCTGGCATGATTCCAATATTACAGACATATATTAAGGGAAAGGAATTAGTCAGATTTGAAGATCTCATCCAGGTAGGAAAGATGCATGACTGAAACATGTCAGGAAATGATTCACTTCTAGACTATTTTATATGGAAGGTTCTAGACTTAAGTTGCAGAGCTTTGTGTAATTAAGGGAAATAGTTCATGATAACTATTCCTCACAGCTGTTTAGAGTTTTGCAGTTCACAGAGCATTTTTTTTCTTTTAAATTACCTAATTTGAACCTTTGAGATGAGCAGATTATGATAATTCCCATTTTAGATATGAAGAAACTGAGGCTCCCAAAGGTCAAGTGACTTGCTCAAAGCCTCACAGCTTATAACATGTCAGAACTTGTATTAAAGTATGTAGTTCTAATTTTATTGCCATGATGGTTTGGTCTTACCAAGGGGATTTGAACAGCTCAGTCACATCACTAGAACAGACATTGTTAACTGGGGAAGAGAAGCCGGGGCAGGGAGGAAGGCATGTTAGAATCATCTAAGGAGTTGTTTGAAACACAGGTGCTTGTTTCCTTCTTCCTCCTCCTGGAAATGGAAATATGTCTCAGAATGAGGGTAGTTAAATAATTTTGAAAATATTCTTCAGGTAATTCTAATATGCACTGCCTGGTTGAAAAATAATGCATCAAGTTTTTTTCTTCTGAAATGGAGGCATTTGCTTCCCAGATCTTGCTTTGTCACTACTCTTTGGAATGGTATATACTCACTCTACCTATTGTATGATGGACGATGAATTTTACTCAGGTCTGCCATGAAAGTGAAGAAACTAACGATATGAAGGAGGAAATAAACAATGTCAATTTTTGGGTATCCCATGAATAAGTATATACAAGATTGTGCATGATAGATCATATTCTTTTCTAAAACAAGTAAGATGATATGTGGATTCATTCTTAACTGGTTCACTTTTTGCTTTCCTAGATGATAGCAATATGTATCCCCATGACCATTTCAAACCCTATGGGGAAAAATAGTTCTCCCTATATTCCTGTCCTTTGCAATGTGATTTTGCACCTCCTGCCATCCATAGGTGAAGTCTTTGTCCATTCCTTAAATCTGCGCTGGCCATTATTACTTTCTTTGTCCAATAGCTTGTAGGAGAAGGACTGTTGTACCAGCTCTGAGTCTAGACCTCAAGAAGGTCTTGTGCTACTTCCATTCCTGCTCTTAGACCCTGTCCATGTGAATAAATTGGGCTAGTCAGTTGGAGGATGAGAGACCACATAGAGGCAAGGAGCCATCCCAGCCGAGATCACCCTAGACCAGCCACTTTCTGGCTCACCTCATTGGCTACAAAGCCAAAAGGGAATGAGCGCACATTCAAAAGGTAAGGATATTAACTCTATTTCTTGGTACAAAGTCATAACTTTGTAAAGTCACATTTCAAAGGGGCAAGGCTACAGGGAGAGGTGGAGGATTGCAGTTATTGTCCACCATCTAGCACACCAATTGCATGGGGCGGCTGTACATATTAACTAAATATATGTGATGTATTTAGAACAGGGTCTGACACAGAATATAAATACCTAATAAATATGAACGATTATTACTATTTCTAAAATGCATGTAAAATGTGTAGATAGCCTGCCTATGCTTCTTACTTTTAGGAGCTGATCCTGACAATTCTCACAAATGTGTGGTTCAATCCAACAGTACACACAGAAACTTAAGTGAGAGAAAATGCAATCAAATCTCATGCTGAGTACTACTATATCCCTATGTTTTTTTTTTTTTTCCTGAATTGAAGCACCACCCTACCCCCAGAAAAAAATAGTATAGTTGCTCTTTCTATTCAGGCTTTGATCAAAGGTTTCAATGGTAAAGATGACTCATACTTTAAACAACTGGAAGAATTTTTTTTATTGCTTCTCAATCCATTGTGTTGCTCTCATGAAATTGCTGAATGACACGAGAGAATATAAAATCCATCAAAGGAATAAGCATTGAATGACATGTGGCAGGGTTTCCAACTCATCAGGAAAAACTCAGGATCAACTTGTTTCTCTGGAGAAAGCTCACATCCGGGGCTGTTCCTGTTCCCTGGGACTCATAAAGCTCCTATCTCCAGGGCACAGGTGAGGCCTTCACATTCTTTGAGAACAACAGCCTGTTCATTTCCTCCGTGGCTATAAAGTGACTTTATTGGACTTTAGTATCTAAAGGAAACAGAGCTCTGGGTCAGAGGGCGGCTTCAGAGAGTCACTGGCCCCTTTTAGAGCTTCAAACCTCAGGGATGTTGGGTTGGGAGATGCTCTTGAACTCTTTGAAATGTAAGTTAATTTAAAGTTCAAAGGAAGCTTCCTGGCTTGATCATTGCTGTTGGGGGCAAGATGCGTTTATGTAGTTAAAAAGTGCTTAGATTTAGCTGTACAGCATCAGCTGTTATTAAATGAGGTTTCCCTATGATTTAGCAACATATATATTGTATTGCTCCAGGGTGGAAAGCAGTTTAGATATTGAGGAAACCCTCTGCCAATTACAAGGGGATTCAGTTTTGACAAGCCCAAGGAGTGGTTGGCTTCAACATGCTTTTGCGTTATATACTAACATCTACTCAATTCCTATATGTGATCAGAGAAGCACATCTTCTGCTCAAAGTATGATTCAAACGACTTGTTTGATTCTAGGTCTGTGTTTCCTAAAATATGGTCTATGTCACACATGTCTCCAGACAGGCTCCAGTAACAAATATTTCTCTGTTGGAATCGGTTGGAGAAACACTGCATATTTTTCACTGTTGTGCATTCATAGCACACTTGGGCATATTAAAGGTTTGGAGAATTCATGCAATATAGAGACACGTTGAATACCAATCCACTGTTTCCAGAAGATACATAACTAAGGAATCTCTTTTGTTTTCTCTTTCAACTATGTAAAAATAAAACATTTTGAGAGATCAAGTAGACTTTGAGAGATCAGTAGATTACCATAATGTATTTCGGAGGATGTTGTTTTAGGTGTTTAACACAGTGAAACATCTTCAGAAAGTGGTAGGCACAAGTAATCATGACTTTCATAGCCTTAGACTTTTATTTATGAATTGTTTTATAATTTAGGCCTTCTGTTGGAATCTGAAGAAGTCTAAACAATGTACTGGAAATCTTATTTAAAAAACTCTGAAACAAATTATCAAATAAGATGAAGGTACATATACCTAGGGTGTACAGCATTGCAATTATTGAAGGTAGGTAGGTAAGCTATGATGTTGGGGGCCACCATTTATTCTAGAAATAACTATGAAAGGTAGGGATTTCTTCCCCATGATCTCCCTTGTTCTTTATTACACTCATCTTATTTGCTCTTTTGCTGGACTCTTTTTTCCAACCAACTACTTAGTCTTTCAGCAACATGGGTATGTGCAGTCAACCTGGATGGATACAAAGTTAGTACTCAGATTTCTTTGCTTGTTGGTTCCTCACGCCCATTGTTCCTGGTGCTTTTGAGGTTCCTCACACCCTTTGCCTTGTGCTTTTGAGGTCCTCAATACCGATGCTGCTTAAAAAAAAAAAAGACAGATGCTGCTTTTCCTAAGTTTTTCAGTGTTAAAAAAAGTCACATATTTGTCTGTAATGTGGTTGAAAAGTTTCGATCAGGTTTCTTTGCTTTGGGCTGCAGTTTTATCACCTCATCTTGATTATAAACTCTTAAGATTTACATTTTTTAAGTAAGAAAAATAGAAAAAAAGACCAAAGTGTTTTGTTTTGTTTTGTTGTTTTAAACATGATCCATATTGGTGGTAGGGATTTGGAAATATACTAAAGGGATCTTTGTAGGTTTAAAGGTTAGCGATCAACAGTCCTACCTTTCTTCTCTCTAGCTTATTTTTCCCCTTTGTGTTCCTAATAGAGAATTTATAAATAGCAACTTACCCTTTATGTTGCTTGCTAAATCAATAAAGTGGATTTAAACTTTATTTCATGTGACTCTCACATATGTTTTTTGGAGTATCGGCTATGCTCCTGGTTCCTCTTACATAGTGATGTAAATAGTGAGACCATCTCAACAAATGAAACAAGTGCCATTTCTAAATAACTGGCATTTCTTTTCCTTCCCCCCCCATTTCTAAAAATGTTTAATAGCACTATCTCCTCAAATTCAGGACTGGATTCCCAGCTGGTTTCTCCTTCACCCATTAAGATGAATAAGCAAAGAGCCAATCATCAGTCACATGCACATCCCTGATTTTTTTGTTGGGTTAGTTAAATTGAGGCATTTATTGTGCTGTGGAAATTGGCAAGATTTATATGAAAAGACATTTTCTTTTAAATTATTTTCTAAAAGATTTTTATTAGTGTGAGACAGAGACAAAGAGCCCAAGAAGGGGGAGGGTCAGAGGGAGAAGCATACTCCTCGCTGAGCAGGGAGCCTGATGCTGGGCTCCATCCTGGGACTCTGGGATCATGACCTGAGCTGAAGGCAGACGCTTAACCGACTGAGCCACTCAGGCACCCTGAATAGACACGCAGAAGTCTTTTGCACAAATCGTGATTTCATGTCCCTTTACTGTTTTATGAGTACTTCCAATAAGGTAGACTCTGTGGAATGCTTTTTTCTCTTTAAATAATCCATTCTAAATGACTCAGTGATAAACACTTCAATCTAGTGCCATCTCTTAGTGAGACTCTCTTATTCCACTGCTGGATTCAGTTATTGAGATTAGCTTTATAATTAGAGGCAGGTGTGGGAGTAGAGAAGGGCATGCATGTGTTTATCTTATTTGCGAGCGCTAAGGCCCAAGCTGACTGAACTCTGGGTTGTGTATGCATATGTGTGTGTGTGTGTACATGCATGTATGTGTGTGTGTGTGAAAGGAAGAGGGAGAGTTTTCATTTGCTTGGCTTTTTAACTGAAGCTATTTGATTACTAAGGAACAAATTTGAAACTCAGCTGACTGGTTTTGCATAGTTTTCCTGTGGCTAAATTTAAGATCAAACTTGCAGTCTGCAGTATGTCATCTGTCATATACATCCTTTTTTCCCAAAACTTGATCATCACAGAACATGTAATTTGCCTGAGGAACTTTTCAAACAAGTTGGGGTGGAGGTGGAGAACTTTTAAATATCTAGAAAATCCCTGAGAATCACGTAAATAACTGAGTGTCCGCCACCAGAATTGATTGATTACTGAGGTACTCAAATGGTTCAGTGAATATTTACTGAGGAGTTTCTATGTGACAGACTCAATTCTAGACCGCAGTGAAATAAAACTCCAGCCCTCTAGGAGCTGATACCCTCCTAGTGGAAGAGATGCAAAAGTATACATAGCTGATAGATAATATAAATAATTCAGGTATATAAGTATAAATATATGTAAGTGAAGGCAAATAAAGCAAGTTTAGGAGAGGAGAGTGATGGGGAAAAGGACTGTCCTATATTAGAGAATACATTCAAGAAAGCCATATCTGATAAGATCACATTTCAAGTAACAATTATTTGCATTTTGTTAGTCTCTTTTTAAGGTCCTCTTAAAAATAAATGCAATATTATAGATACAGTTGAAAAAATTATATAACAAAATATTTTGGCATATATTTCATCATTTTATCTCCATGTATTATATATTGTCTACATTGTAGATGCATCATGTTTTCTTCATTCAGCCTTAGGTTTTCTACATTTATCAGTGTGGATCTACAATGTGTACTTCATTCCGTAGTGCCCAGTGGAGTGACTACCTCACAGTTCATTTTAGTGTTTCGCCATTGGTGGCCCTTTGGGGTGTTTTCATTTTTTCCCCATCACAAGCAGTGCTTCAGCACACTTCCTTGGGCCTGTCTTTTTATGGACAAGTGGATGATTTGCTCTGGGTATGTTTTGAAGTAGAATTACTAGGCTATAAGAAAGGTTTTTTTTTTTTTTTTTTTTTTTTTTTGTGGGTTTTTTGTTATGTTTAATGCAGACTCCAAAATCTCATCCCAGATATCCCGAATCCCAGTATCTGAGAGCATGGCTTTGGCATCTGTATTTATAAAAATCTTTTTGGGAGATTTGGATGCAACTTCCCAAGGGACCAATGTTTTGGTCCACACGAATCCATCCAACACATGGATTAATAAAGGAAAGAGAGATGAATAGGCACTTCTGGCAGTGAGAATAAATTTTGGCTCTCGCTCCATTAGGCCCCAGGAGTGGATACTGTTGGTGTCCTCCCAGATACCCTTTACTGGCTTGCTCACGCATCCGTCAACGGCTGTGAGTACCAGCTGCCGAGGGCTCACAGCTGCCCCATCTCCAGAGAACTTCCCTCAGCAGGAAGAATCAAATAGGTTATGACCCTATTTGCCCCTTTCCAGTAAGCTCAGCTCATGATTGACTGACATTGATGTACAAAGAGCTGGTTCTCCTGCCTCAAGGGGAAACCACCTCTGTGGTTCAGTTCAAATTGCTAGCAAGGCTGGACCCAGTCTCAAGTCCACTTCTCTGCCTCTTCCTGCTTCCCTCACTCCCCTTCATGTGCACCTTTTTTAAGTCATGCTTTGAGGGAACCTAAGCCAAGATACCCCTTTGCTTTTTTTTTTTTTCCTGCTATTTTGTCTTTTTCTCTACTTTCTGTTCTGTTGCTTTTGCTTACCGTCTTTCTTTTTTGCTGCTCCTTAACTCATAATTATCTGTTCCATGTCACCTCTGAAGAAGACAGAAAATGAAGCAATAATTTTCATTTTAACTTACCTTTAAGAAATGCATTGAGCTCATTCTGGATCAAGGACCTGCAGATCTATCATGCTTGAATTATACCCTGCCATCTGATAGCCTGGTGTGCTGATGAGGGCCTGAGCTCTTGATTAGATTAACAGTAACATTGGGCTTCCCTAGCTCCTTACACCTTCCCCTAAGTCCTCTGAATCACAAGTGTGCTCCGTACTCTCAGAATGTGTCAATGTAGCAAATAGTCATGTGGTCAGTGACCATTTCCTATTAAACAAATGCACTGCCCACCAGAAATGAAGAAATACTGCTCTCTTGTGCTTCAGAGGCATTTTACTCCATGGGATTGAATCAACCCCGCTTGGGCTTGGAGCCCTGTGGCAAATCCCCCACCACCTCTTGTGTAGGCATAGCCTCTTGGCTACATCCTTAAGCTATTGAGTTTGCTGTCATAGATGTTGATAAATACATGGCCGACTTGCCCTAATTTTATAACAATAATAATAATAATAATAAATAGACAGTAGGCCTTGGAGCTCTAAATCAAGCATTCATCTAGGCTTTGAAGTCACAGCTGGGAAGTAAATCTTGAGGCCCTTCCAAGTCAGCCGTGTTTCAAAGTGGGTGGCAGAAGGACTTGAAAGATGAGCCTCTTCCTCTCCAGTAGGCTATTCTGGGGGTGTGTTGGGCACACTCACAACCCCGGTCTTTCCCCAAACAACAAAAGCTTGTAGCTTCCAAGGACATGGGCTGGGTGCAGAGAGACCTCCTAGGGAAACCACAGGTTTAGCTATGCCCTAGAGAGCTTTTTGTCCAATAAAAAATGTGATTCTGAGCCTCAGGCTGTGAAAGAGAGAATTTTCTGGTCTGCCTGGCAACTAAAATCTAATCCTCCCATGGCTGTATCCCCACAGTTGCAGCTAAGACAACTGCCCCAAATTCACAGGCACAGATGCGCTTTCACAGGTAGAAAGGGATTATCTCAATGCCATTGCCTTTGTTCATATCATCACTCAAAATTTTCCATCCTACAGGGTTGACAGAGAAAGTTGGTTGTAGACCTGCTTCTAATTCTAAGTTCCTGTCTCTGTTAGGGGGAGGATTCATCTCAAGGCCCCAGGGTCTTTCCTACTACAATAAACTTGTTATAAACAATAAATAAATTTTGCTAATATATATTGTTATAAACAATAAATATTGTAAATAAATATTATAAACAAGAAATATTGTTACAAACAATAAATAAAATCCCCCAAACTCTTTCCCGCTACAATCAACCTGGGGCCCCATGTAGGGTCAGATCATCACACCAGTCGAAATGCCACATACACTGCTGTTAGCTCAGTCTTGTCACCTCTTTTTTTTTTTTATTATGTTAATCACCATACATTACATCATTAGTTTTTGATGTAGTTTTCCATGATTCATTGTTTGTGCATAACACCCAGTGCACCACGCAGAACGTGCCCTCTTTAATACCCATCACCAGGCTAACCCATCCCCCATGCCCCTCCCCTTGAGAACCCTCAGTTTGTTTTTCAGAGTCTATCGTCTCTCACGCTTTGTCTCCCCCTCCGACTTACTCCCCTTCATTCTTCCCCTCCTGCTATCTTCTTTTTTTCCTTTTCATATATTGCATTATTTGTTTCAGAAGTACAGATCTGTGATTCAACAGTCTTGCACAATTCACAGCGCTCACCATAGCACATACCCTCCCCAACGTCCATCACCCAGCCACCCCATCCCTCCCACCCCCCACCACTCCAGCAACCCTCAGTTTCTTTCCTGAGATTAAGACTTCCTCATATCAGTGAGGTCATATGATACATGTCTTTCTCTGATTGACTTATTTCACTCACTGTAACACCCTCCAGTTCTATTCACGTCGTTGCAAATGGCAAGATCTCATTCTTTTTGATAGCTGCATAATATTCCATCATGTATATATACCACTTCTTCTTTATCCATTCATCTGTTGATGGACATCTTGGCTCTTTCCACAGTTTGGCTATTGTGGACATTGCTGCTATAAACATTGGGGTGCACGTACCCCTTCGGATGCCTACATTTGTATCCTTGGGGTAAATACCCAGTAGTGCAATTGCTGGATCGTATGGTAGCTCTATTTTCAACTGTTTGAGGAACCTCCATACTGTTTTCCAGAGTGGTTGCACCAGCTTGCATTCCCACCAACAGTGTAGGAGGGTTCCCCTTTCTCCACATCCCCGCCAACATCTGTCATTTCCTGACTTGTTAATTTTAGCCATTCTGACTGGTGTGAGGTGGTATCTCATTGAGGTTTTGATTTGGATTTCCCTCATGCTGACCGATGTTGAGCACTTTTTTCATGTGTCTGATGCCCATTTGGATGTCTTCTTTGGAAAAATGTTCATGTCTTCTGCCCATTTCTTGATTGGATTATTTGTTCTTTGGATGTTCAGTTTGATAAGTTCTTTATAGATTTTGGATACTAGCCCTTTATCTGTTATGTCATTTGCAAATATTTTCTCCCAATCTGTCGGTTGTCTTTTGGTTTTGTGGACTGTTTCTTTTGCTGTGCAAAAGCTTTTTATCTTGATGAAATCCCAATAGTTCATTTGTGCCCTTCCTTCCCTTGCCTTTGGCAATGTTTCTAGGAAGAAGTTGCTGCGGCTGAGGTCGAAGAGGTTGCTACCTATGTTCTCCTTTAGGATTTTGATGGACTCCTGTCTCACGTTTAGGTCTTTCAACCATTTGGAGTCTCTTTTTGTGTTTGGTGTAAGGAAATGGTCCACTTTCATTCTTGTGCATGTGGCTGTCCAATTTTCCCAACACCATTTGTTGAAGAGACTGTCTTTTTGCCATTGGACATTCTTTCCTACTTTGTCAAAGATGAGTTGACCATAGAGTTGAGGGTCCATTTCTGGGCTCTCGATTCTGTTCCATTGATCGATGTGTCTGTTTTTGTGCCAGTACCATACTGTCTTGATGATGACAGCTTTGTAATAGAGCTGGAAGACCGGAATTGTGATGCCACCAGCTTTGCTTTCCTTTTTCAATATTCCTCTGGCTATTCGGGGTCTCTTCTGGTTCCTTACAAATTTTAGGATTATTTGTTCCATTTCTTTGAAAAAAGTGGATGGTATTTTGATGGGGATTGCAATGACTGTGTAGATTGCTCTAGGTAGCATGGACATCTTCACAATGTTGGTTCTCCCAATCCATGAGCATGGAAAGTTTTTCCATTTCTTTGTGTCTTCTTCAATTTCTTTCATGAGTATTTTATAGTTTTCTGAGTACAGATCCTTTGCCTCTTTGGTTAGATTTATTCCTAGGTATCTAACGGTTTTGGGTGCAATTGTAAATGGGATAGACTCCTTGATTTGTCTCTCTTCTGTCTTGTTGTTGGTGTATAGGAATGCCACTGATTTCTGTGCATTGATTTTATATCCTGCTACTTGACTGAATTCCTGTATGAGTTCTAGCAGTTTTGGGGTGGAGTCTTTTGGGTTTTCCACATACAGTATCATATCATCTGCAAAGAGTGAGAGTTTGACTTCCTCTTTGCCGATTTGGATGCCTTTGATTTCTTTTTGTTGTCTGATTGCTGTGGCTAGGACTTCTAATAATATGTTGAATAGCAGTGGTGAGAGTGGACATCCCTGCCGCGTTCCTGACCTTAGGGGAAAAGCTCTCAGCCTTTCCCCATTGAGAATGATATTCGCTGTAGGTTTTTCGTAGATGGCTTTTATGATATTGAGGTATGTACCCTCTATCCCTATACTCTGAAGAGTTTTGATCAAGAAAGGATGTTGTACTTTGTCAAATGCTTTTTCTGCATCTATTGAGAGGATCATATGATTCTTGCTCTTTCTTTTGTTAATGTATTGTATCACGTTAATTGATTTGCGGATGTTGAACCAGCCTTGCAGCCCAGGAATAAATCCCACTTGGTCCTGGTGAATAATCCTTTTAATGTACTGTTGGATCCTATTGGCTAGTATTTTGGTGACAATTTTTGCATCCATGTTCATCAAGGATATTGGTCTGTAATTCTCTTTTTT
Organism: Eumetopias jubatus; assembly: GCF_037043125.1. Taxonomy (NCBI): domain Eukaryota; kingdom Metazoa; phylum Chordata; class Mammalia; order Carnivora; family Otariidae; genus Eumetopias; species Eumetopias jubatus. The sequence goes on from NW_028274815.1 coordinate 103,640,247, forward strand.
GATGGGGTTTTTGTCTGGTTTTGGGATCAAGGTAATGCTAGCCTCATAAAATGAGTTTGGAAGTTTCCCTTCCATTTCTATTTTTTGGAACAGTTTCAGGAGAATAGGTATTAATTCTTCTTTAAATGTCTGATAGAATTCCCCTGGGAAGCCATCTGGCCCTGGGCTTTTGTTTCTTGGGAGATTTTTGATGACTGTTTCAATTTCCTTAGTGCTTATAGGTCTGTTCAGGTTTTCTATTTCTTCCTGGTTCAATTTTGGTAGTTGATACATTTCTAGGAATGCACCCATTTCTTCCAGGTTATCTAATTTGCTGGCATAGAGTTGCTCATAATATGTTCTTATAATTGTTTGTATTTCTTTGGTGTTGGTTGTGATCTCTCCTCTTTCATTCATGATTTTGTTGATTTGGGTCCTTTCTCTTTTCTTTTTGATAAGTCTGGCCAGGGGTTTATCAATCTTGTTAATTCTTTCAAAGAGCCAGCTCCTAGTTTCGTTGATCTGTTCTACTGTTCTTTTGGTTTCTAGTTCATTGATTTCTGCTCTGATCTTTATTATTTCTCTTCTCCTGCTGGGTTTAGGCTTTATTTGCTGTTCTTTCTCCAGCTCCTTTAGGTGTAGGGTTAGGTTGTGCATTGGAGACCTTTCTTGTTTCTTGAGAAAGGCTTGTATTGCTATATACTTTCCTCTCAGGACTGCCTTTGCTGTATCCCAAAGATTTTGAACAGTTGTGTTTTCATTTTCATTGGTTTCCATGAATTTTTTTAATTCTTCTTTAATTTCTTGGTTGACCCATTCATTCTTTAGTAGGATGCTCTTTAGCCTCCATGTATTTGAGTTCTTTCCGACTTTCGTCTTGTGGTTGAGTTCTAGTTTCAAAGCATTGTGGTCTGAAAATATGCAGGGAATGATCCCAATCTTTTGGTACCGATTGAGACCTGATTTGTGACCTAGGATGTGATCAATTCTGGAGAATGTTCCATGGGCACTAGAGAAGAATGTGTATTCCGTTGCTTTGGGATGGAATGTTGTGAATATGTCTGTGAAGTCCATTTGGTCCAGTGTGTCATTTAAAGTCTTTATTTCCTTGTTGATCTTTTGCTTAGATGATCTGTCCATTTCAGTCAGAGGGGTGTTAAAGTCCCCCACTATTATTGTATTGTTGTCAATGTGTTTCTTTGCTTTTGTTATTAATTGCCTTATATAATTGGCTGCTCCCATGTTCGGGGCATAGATATTTACAATTGTTAGATCTTCTTGTTGGATAGACCCTTTAAGTAGGATATAGTGTCCTTCCTCATCTCTTATGACAGTCTTTGTTTTAAAATCTAGTTTGTCTGATATAAGGATTGCCACCCCAGCTTTCTTTTGGTGTCCATTAGCATGGTAAATGGTTTTCCACCCCCTCACTTTCAATCTGGGGGTGTCTTTGGGTCTAAAATGAGTCTCTTGCAGACAGCATATTGATGGGTCTTGTTTTTTAATCCAATCTGATAGCCTGTGTCTTTTGATTGGGGCATTTAGCCCATTTACATTCAGGGTAACTATTGAAAGGTATGAATTTAGTGCCATTGTATTACCTGTAAGGTGACTGTTAACTGTCTGTTGTCTGTGTTCGTTTCTGCTCTTTGCTGCTTTTAGGTTCTCTCTTTGCTTAGAGGACCCCTCTCAATATTTCTTGGAGGGCTGGTTTCGTGTTTGCAAATTCCTTTAGTTTTTGTTTGTTCTGGAAGCTTTTTATCTCTCCTTCTATTTTCAATGATAGCCTAGCTGGATATAGTAATCTTGGCTGCATATTTTTCTCGTTTAGTGCTCTGAAGATATCTTGCCAGTCCTTTCTGGCCTGCCAGGTCTCTGTGGATAGGTCTGTTGCCATTCTAATATTTCTACCATTGTAGTTTACATATCTCTTCTCCCGAGCTGCTTTCAGGATTTTCTCTTTGTCTCTGAGACTCGTAAGTTTTACTATTAGATGTCGGGGTGTTGACCTATTATTATTGATTTTGAGAGGGGTTCTCTGTGCCTCCTGGATTTTAATGCCTGTTTCCTTCCTCACATTAGGGAAGTTCTCTGCTATAATTTGCTCCAATATACCTTCTGCCCCTCTCTCTCTCTCTTCTTCTTCTGGGATCCCAATTATTCTAATGTTGTTTCGTCTTATCGTATCACTTATCTCTCGAATTCTGCCCTCGTGATCCTGTAGTTGTTTCTCTCTCTTTTTCTCAGCCTCTTTATTTTCCATCATTTGGTCTTCTATATCGCTGATTCTCTCTTCTGCCTCATTTATCCTAGCATTTAGTGCCCCCATTTTTGATTGCACCTCATCAATAGCCTTTTTGATTTCGATTTGGTTAGATTTTAGTTCTTTTATTTCTCCAGAAAGGGTTTCTCTAATAACTTCCACGCTTTTTTCAAGCCCAGCTAGTATCTTTAAAGTCATGATTCTGAACTCTAGGTCCGACATCGTACTAATGTCCGTATTGAGTAGGTCCCTGGCTGACGGTACTACCTCTTGTTCTTTTTGCTGAGGTGATTTCTTTCGTCTTGTCATTTTGTCCAGAGGAGAATAGACGAATGAGAGAACAAAATGCTAAGAGGTTTACAACGTCCCCAGCAAATATACTGTATACAAATCAGAAAAGACCTGAAACCAGGGGAAAAGAAAGGGAAAGAAAGAAAAAAGAAGAGAAAAAGAAAAAAAAAGATAAAAACAAAAACAAAACAATACAAAAAAGGCAGAATATGATCAAATATGATCAGGCTAGTGCATAGATCAGTGCCACACACTAGATTTTGGGCGTATTTTGGTCTGTTAGAAAAAAGTGCCTCCTAAAATTTTAAAGGAAGAAAGACATATGTACAAAATAAGGGTTGATACAATGAAGGGATGGAAGATGACTGTAAAGATGAAAATTATAAAAGATTTTATAAAAGGACTTGGTAAGATAAGTTGTTTGAAAAAAGAAAGAAGATTTAAGAAAAAAAAAAGGAAAAAGGGAGAGAATGTGATCAGGCAGGAGACTAGAACAAAGCCATACACTAGTGATTTAGGGTATATTTTGATCTGTTAGAGGAAACTGTACCTCAAAATTTTAAAGAGAGAACAACTTATATATATATGCCAAAAATAAGGGTAACTATTATGAAGGGATAAAATATGACTCTAAAAATGAAAAATAAAAAATGTTTTTTTTTTTAAAGAAGGGATTTATAAGATGTTGGTTGAAAAAGGGAAAAAGAAAAATAAAAAAACAGGCAACAAAAATTAACTTTGATGAAATAATGAATCATTGTTAAAAAAAAAAAAAAAAAAAAACATGAATCTATGTGCAGTATTCCCCTAGCGCTGGAGTTCTCCTATTCTCCTTGCTTGATCAACTTGGTCTTGGCTTGCTGGCTGTTTGTGTTGATCTTCTGGGGGAGGGGCCTGTTGCTGTGGTTTCCAAATGTCTTTGCCGGAGGCGGAATTGCCCCGCCCTTGTCGCTCCGGGCTAAGGAAGCTGCTCCGGTTTGCTCTCAGGAGCTTTTGTTCCCTGCAAGCTCTCGGTACAGCTTTGGAGGACCAGGGCAGAAATGGTGGCCTCCCAATCTCCACTCGGAGGAGCTGAGTACTCGGGGCCCCGCTCCTCAGTGTGCCCCCAGAGAAAAGCAGTCACTCCCATGTCCCCGGTCTCCGGCCGCACTCCGTGCTCATCTGGCCTATGACCGAGCGTTTGTATCTCTGGCACCCGACCCCGCGCGGAGTCTCCAAACCCAGCAGATCCCTGCAGTGCTTTCCCGCACCACTCCTCCCCGGGAAGGAAGGGGAGTCTCCCCGGATCTGCTGCTTGTTGGGTCCCTGCTGGGGGAGCCGTGCCCCGACTGGGCCGCAGATCACAGTTTATGGCCACCCCGAGCTGAGAGCCCGCGATTCTGCTCCGTCTCTGCAGCCGACTTCCCTGCTCTGATACCTGGGAGCTCTGGAGCACTCAGGCACCCCCGGTCTCTCTGTGACCCCAAGGGTCCTGAGACCACACTGTCCCCGGAGGATTCCACCCCCCGCTTAGCCACTGCAGTGACGTCCCTCCGCCGAGCCAACTTCTAAAAGGTCCGATTTTGTGCTCCGCGGCTCTATCATTTGCCAGAAGCGGCCGGCGGGAGCCCCTCCCCCGCCGTCTATCCTCCCGAATATCGCCTCGGATTCACTTCTCCGCTCGTCCTACCTTCCAGTAAGTGGTCGCTTCTCTGTTCAGAGAGTTGTTGCTACTCTCCTGTTCGATCTCCTGTTGAGTTCGTAGGTGTTCAGAATGGTTTGATCCCTATTCAGCTGAATTCCTGAGACCAGACAAAATCTAGGTCTCCTACTCCTCCGCCATCTTGCTCCGCCCCCGTCCCTCCTAAATTTTAAAGGAAGAAAGACTTATATATGTACAAAATAAGGGTTGATACAATGAAGGGATCGAAGATGACTGTAAAGATGAAAATTATAAAAGATTTTATAAAAGGAATTGATAAGTTGTTTGAAAAAAGAAAGAAGATTTTAATAAAGAAAAAAAGGAAAAAAAAGGGAGAGAATGTGATCAGGGTGGAGACTAGAAGAAAGTCATACACTAGTGATTTAGGATATATTTTGATCTGTTAGAAGAAACTGTATCTCAAAATTTTAAAGAGAAAACAACTTATATATATATGCCAAAAATAAGGTAACTACTATGAAGGGATAAAATATGACTCTAAAAATAAAAAATAAAAAATATTTTTTTTAAGAAAGGGATTGATAAGATGGTTGAAAAAGGTAAGAAGAAAAATTAAACAAAAAAACAGTTAAAAAAATCAACTTTGAAAACCTAATGAATCAGGGTAAAAAAGCCATGAAGTCTATGTCCAGTATTCCCCTAGCGCTGGAGTTCTCTCGTTCTCCTTGATCAGTAAACTTGGTCTTGGCTTGCTGGCTGTTCATGCTGATCTTCTTGGGGAGGGGCCTGTTGCCGTGGTTCCCAAATGTCTTTGCCGGAGGCGGAATTGCCCCGCCCTTGTGGGTCTGGGCTAAGCCATCTGCTTGGGTTTGCTCTCAGGAGCTTTTGTTCCCTGCAATCTCTGGTGCAGCTTTGGAGGCCCAGGGTGAAAATGGTGGGCTCCCACTCTCCGCCCGGAGGAGCTGAGAACTGGGGGCCCCGCTCCTCAGTGCGCCCCCAGAGAAAAGCAGTCAATCACTCCTGTCTCCCCAGTCTCCGGCCGCACTCTGTGCTCACCCGGCCTGTGACCGAGCATTTCTGTCTCTGGCACCCGACTCGGGGTGGAGTCTCCAAACCCAGCAGATCCCTGCGGTGCCCTTCCACGCTGCTCCTCCCGGGGGAGGAATGGGAATCTCCCCGGCTCTGCTGCTTGGTGGGTCCCTGCTGGAGGAGCAGTGGCCCGACTGGGCCGCAGATCACAGTTTATGGCCACCCCAAGCTGAGAGCCCGCGCCTCAGCTCTGTCTCTGCAGCCGGCTTCCCCGCTCCGGTACCTGGGAGTTCTGCCACACTCAGGCACCGCTGGTCTTTCTGTGACCCCGAGGGTCCTGAGACCACACTGTTCCGCGGGGGTTTCACCCCCCTGCTTAGCCACTGGAGTGACGTCCCTCAGCGGAGCTGACTTCTAAAAGTTCCCATTTTGTGCTCCGGGCCTCTATCACTTGCCAGAAGTGGCCGACGGAGGCCCCCTCCCCCGCCGTCTATCCTCCCGAATATGGCCTGGGATTCACTTCTCCGCACGTCCTACCTTCCAGTAAGTGGTCGCTTCTCTGTTCAGAGAGTTGTTGCTACTCTCCTCTTCGATCTCCTGTTGAGTTCATAGGTGTTCAGAATGGTTTGATCCCTATTCAGCTGATTTCCTGAGACCAGATGAAATCCAGGTCTCCTACTCTTCCACCATCTTTCGTCGTTACCTCTTTAATGTGCCATGTAGTTTTGGCCAGAGTCCATTGAAGAAGGTGCAAAATGTGATTTTTTAAATTTAAATGGCATGGAGTATAGAATATACACATTTTTCAGTCAAAATTAGTTAGCCCAGATTAGGTAAATGAGATGAATGAGCAAAACAATCCTGTCTGCTCCCTGCAATACTTCATCATTAGAGTCTCATTTTCAGTGCAGCTGAGGTGGTTTGCTCTTCTGAATCTAAACCCTCAGCATCCTTACTGTCACACATGAACCTTTGTCTCATAAGATTTTACGGCCTGATACCTGTCCACACAATCAGAATAGATGAGTGTAAATGCTCACCAGGGAGTATGATGGCTTACTGAGCACTGTAATACAGACTTTTGTGTCTGGAGAACATCTTTAGTGGTTTAGATTGTCAGAGCCCAACTTGTCCTCCTGACAGAATGCTCAAATGTTTCTTGAACTTCTTCCACAGCCCTAATTCTCTGTCCTTTTTTGACCATACCTTGAACATGTGGAGTGTGCCTCCCCCTGGGTCCATGTGGCTTTGCTTTCCTGAGCAATCATTTTATCATTTTCCTTTTCTTTTGTATAATTTTTCCAAGGAGAGTGGTATTTCTCTGTTCTTGAGATGCTGGCAGATGGTGAAATAGCTGTATTTTCTTTTTTATGTGGCTGCTGTAGTAGAAGCCAGGAACAAACCAAAGGAATGAAGGAAATATTTTAGCTATTAAGGGGGTACTGGCTCCAGAGAGGCAAGCTAGGCAGCTGGCACAACATGGCATACCCCAGGGCAAAGGGTTTGAAAGGGCGATTATTTGACTAAAGAACCAGTAGGAGAAACATTTGCCAAGAAGGAACTTCAGAAGCTCTGCTTGAACGTGAGTTTGCTGAAGTGAGAATACTTCAGTTTGCAGGGATTTCTGTTACTGTAGTTGACAGTGGGCTGGCTAGCTCTGTGATGGCAGATGATGCCAGGGTGTTCTGCTTGAAGAAATACACTGGAGCAGCTGTGAACCATTCATGATGCTCCATTGTTGCTGAAAAGAGGATGGCAAATGTGAGGGTGTGAAATAAGAGTTCCTCTCGGATTAGAAGACTGAGCCACCCCTGTAAAATGGAGTGGTCACACTGATGACTGGTGGAGATTTAGTTATTTACTGCTTCCTAACAAGTTACCTTCAGATGAACGACTTAAAACAATATTTATTATCTCCATTTCCGTGGGTTAGAAATTCAGGTACAACTAAACTGGATGCCTCTAGCTCAGAGTCTCTCATGGGTTACATTAAGTGGTCTCTGGGGCTGCCTTCAATTCCAGACCTGATCTGGGAAGGATCTGATTCTGAAATCTCTCACATGGCTGTTGGCAGGCAAGAGGTCCTTGCTGGCTGTTGCTGGAGTAATCTCATTGACACATTGGTCTCTCCATAGGGTTACTCACAGAATGAGAGCTTGCTTCCTACTAAGAGAGAAAAAAAAGGAGAAGCAGAATGTGAGGGACAAAAGCCATAGTCCTCTTATAACCTAGCTTTGGAATTGACACCCTATCAATTCTGTATTCTCTTCATCAGAAGTGAGTCAAGAAGTCCAGCATACACTCAAGGGGAGGGGCTACACAAGGGTATGGATGCCGGGAGATGAGGGTCATTGGTGTCTATCTTAGAGGCTACCTACCACAGATAGTAACCATATTCCATTTAAATGGATGCCAAAATTATTTCCCACCCTTCAGTATATGAATGTTATTGGCATGAGATGAAATCATTGTTTTGAAAAGAAACTAGTTGGCTGTATGGATCATTGTCTTCATTTAGCATATTGTTTTGGTTAATGGTAAGTGGCTGGTATGGAGGCAATGAGAGGATACATTATTAATCATACAGATGTGTGAGCTACCGTCCTTAGCCCTAATTCAGGAAGGTGGGAGACCAGGTGTCAATCTCTCACTTTATTCATCTGTGGAATGGGCTTGGCTATGAGAAAACTTCTTGGTAATCTTCAGCTAAATGAGAAGTGTTAGAATAGAGTAGAGCTACCTCTAGAAAGAGCTTATATCACATATGTCATGCCTAGGCTCCAGACTCTTTACATTATAGGGCAAAATTTACTGTTCGTGTGTGTTTATATTGACTGTCAATACAAACAAATACTTAGTTTCATGAGTCATTTGCTAACTTTGGTTATGACTTGTGGAAAAATGGTAAGAGCTTTGATCAAAAGGCATACTGTTTTCTTAACATATTAGCTCCCTAACAATATTTGCCAGATGATTAACTACAGAAGGGGCTCTGTCCTAGTAGAATTGATATTAAATAGCACCATAAAACATTAAGGTTGATAAGGACTTTGAGATCAGTTTCCTCATCTCCTTCATGTTATGGATAAGGAGAAAGGCCAGAACTGAGAATGAACTAGAACACTAATTCACTGCTTAACTTATCATAGGCTACTGTGCCCATCAGTGGTGCAGGAATTAGGAAGGCAGAAGGAGGAAAAAGATGGCTTTAATTTCCCTGTAGTAATATGGAAAATCAGTTAGGTTGGGAGAGCTTTTCCAAATAATACTTTTAAGTTAAATCCTATAGGGTTTATGCTGTATTTCCAGGAACTAGTCTAAAGCATAAGAGGTGCTCAGTAAAGGGGTATTGATCTTATGATAACTAACCAATGGCAAACTGCCTACAGCAGTTGCTAAGCAAGTGCTGGTCTTAATGGCTTCTAGACTCTGGTGAACTGCATATTCAGTTACTGTCATCTAGGTTTGGAAACCCATTACAGGGACTAGATTGACTTCTGCAGTCATTACTGTGTGCTCTTACTGCGGGGATGTCAGCTTTGGGAGTGATTAGGATGTAAAAGTAAAAATGGGGAATTTGAACTAAAAGCAAAGAGGCATTAGTTCTGGACCCACTTTTATTTCAGAGGTCCACTTGGGGAATAAAAAATCTCAGGTCCCAGTCCTGTACCTTTCATAAGTGGTAGTTTAATTTTGGGCAAACTACTGATGTGGGCTAATTTTTTAAAAATCTATAAAATTAAAGAATTATATCAGTGACTCCCAATCAGCCTTGATATCCTACCATTATGGAGGAGGGTATATATAAAAATTTCTGAGGTGGCGTAGGAAAAAACATGTAGATAGAAAAAAATATTCTTCAATTCTAGTAGTCAGAAGAACCAACTTTCCTGAAGGGAGATAGGGCATGCTAATAGAGTTTCCAGATAGAAAATTGGATGGCATACACATTTTTATTAAAAGGGACTCAGCTAGAAATACATTGAGAAACTTTGCCTAGATGATCTCCATTCCTTCCAGTCCTAAAGTTTGGAGAGTCAGTGAATAGACAAGGACAAGGAAACAATGTTAGAACAGAGAAGGTACTGAGGTAGGAAAGAGCTGGCCCCTGGCTAAGAGTGGCCTGAAATGATGTCAAGATTGGACACTGGCAAGCAGAAACAAAGTTTTCAAACAAAGAACATTGAAACTGGAGGCTGCCATCTACCTGAGCTCAAAGAAAATCAAGATCCAAACTCCAACTACCTTTCATGGCAAGTCTACTCTCGTCCACCAGTGTTATTTCCAGGACTAAATGTCACTTGATAGGTTCCAAAGTTTATAGCCCAAAGGAGCTTAGTCTTAGGAAGTGGTCCAAGAATGTATTGATTTCCAATGTAAAGCCAAACTGAATTGTTACTGGCATTAATGTTGAATGGCAAAAAATATCACTGCAGTTATTAAATGTGTTTTTTAAAAAATTATATTAGCACACCTATGTTTTTTGAAGGGGAGGCAAATACAACATTTTAAAATGACTTCCATTTTGTTTGAAGTGATGCCATCTATTTTATACACCCAGTAGCATTTTCAAAAATCTAAGGTAATTTTATTTATATATTGATTTATCATTTATTCTGTACTAAAATTAAATTCTAGGTAAATGTCTGCAGCACATCAGAACTTTGGCTTAAGAATAGGAGGAGACTTGAACTGATCGTCCTGCCATAAAAATACATGGATATATTCTTCTGTGACCAGAGGGTGAGTTTGAAGTAATATATTCTTTTACCTACAGCTGACCTAAGAGAAGGAAGGGGAAGACAAAGTCTGATAAAGGAATAAGATGTTTATAATATAAAGGGAAAGAGCAGAGTGTATAGGGAAAATTGGCCTTGAAATAAGCAGTCCTGGATTCCAGGATCCATGGACAAGTCAGTCACTAGATGCTGATCATATTCCTGAGGCTCTCTGGCTGTTAGATTATTTCCTATAGCTGAAAGTTTACAATAGTTTTAGAAATTAGAGGAAATAAATGTATGTTCATCATAGAAAAGTTGCAAAAATGCCAGTAATTTACTGTAACTATTCAGAAAACCCATCTAAAAATTCGGGATATAGACTTGTACCTTCTAGTCTTTTGCTCTGTGTGTATGTCAAGATGGGTGTGGGGGGTGTGTGTGTATGAGTGATGCTTTCTAGAAGCAAAATTAGGGGCAAACAGTTTTTGTAGTGCAACTCATTCAATTAAACATACATCATGAGCTGTTTTCATGTCTTTATACATTATCAGAAAACGATTTAAATTTTTATTAAATGAGTCTATGAGATTATATATGAGTTTATAAAATGAATTTATAATGTGTACATATATAGATGTATGTGTATGGATCATTGAATATATACATATTCATGCATATGTTCATTCTCTTCAGGTTGTTTCTAAGTCTTCACAGAATTAATAACAGTCCAGTGACTGGACTGTGTTTGCAGCTAAATGTCTGTAGATGGTCTATTAGGAGGGAAAGGTATGAGGAGAAGATGTGTGGAAATGTGGGTAGACATAACTAATATATATACTTGAATTTTTTTCACGATTGAATCTTTAGGAGTGTGGAAATTGGGTCTTGTTGGATTTAGAGAACAGCTGGGCTGATTACTATAGGAACAGTTTAAATTGGGTTAGGTAGTGGATTGAGGAGGCTTTCTCTGATTAGGGCCATGCTCCTGGGTGAGACTGGGAAGACCATATTCCTGTAAAGAAGAAAGGACATTGTGGAAAGGGAGAAAAGATTAAGAAACCTCCTCTGTTGTAAAAGCCCTGTAACACTGAAGACCTTACAACTAAAAATATTAGAATGGAAAGAAATTAGAAAAGAATGGGTAAGGATTAGGAGCTCAGGCAAGTTAGAGAATCAGAGAAAATTCTAAGTAGAATTACTACATTTCCAGTTGTACTAAAAAACAAGGTGTGATCATCTCTTTTGCTTCACTGACTGTTACTCCTCTGCCCTGAACTTAATGGCTTGGTTTAAATTATCTACTTATAATTATGTTCACACCCCCTGCTCCCATGTCATGCCTCTCTCTTGTTGCCTGGCCTGTTCTTTTTCATTTGTTCTTCCTGAATCAATCATATATAACACTTAGGAATTGACTCAAGCTCCAGTTTTTATTATTATTTTTTTATTATTATGTTCAATTAGCCAACATATAGTACATCATTAGCTTTTGATGTAGTGTTCAACGATTCATTAGTTGCATATAACACCCAGTGCTCATCACAACACATGCCCTCCTTAATACCCATCACCTGGTCACCCCATCCCTCCACCCCCTCCCTTCTGTAATCCTCAGTTTGTTTCCCAGAGTCCAGAGTCTCTTATGGTTTGTCTCCGTCTCTGATTTCTTCCCATTCAGTTTTCCATCCCTTCCCCTGTGGTCCTCCGTGCTATTCTTTATGTTCCACCATATGAGTGAAACCATATGATAACTGTCTTTCTCTGCTTGACTTATTTCACTTACCATAATCTCCTCCAGTTCCACAAACTCCAATTTTTAAGGAAGCGATGCCTAACCTCCCACAACATCCTGTGTCTGCCTCTGTTAATTTTTCTACTGCATGATAATGAAATTTTGCCTCTACATATATTTCTTTGTATTGAACTTCTTGAAGTAGGGATTTAGCCTAATTCATCTTTGTATAATTCTGATGTCTAAGATAATATTTAGAATATTACAGAAACTTATTTATTTAATGGAAGCACTCTTTCTACAATAAAGCTGGACACATATGGAATAAATAGAAAATAATTGTGTAATAACTCAGTTAACTTAAATTTATTTTGAATAACTTAAATCAACTACCATAATAGTAGATGAGGGAGGATTGCCAAATCAAGTATATTTGATGTTTGTTTGCTTCTGTTTTTGTTTGTTTGTTTGTTTTTACCTCCCATAGAATAAGTTTGCTTGGTTAAACTGATACTGCATTAATTGAATGCCAGCTGACAGAGTTGGCACAGGATCCTAAAGAGTGCAATTAACTGCTAAAATGAGTCTTCAGGTAATGGCTGAGCACAAGTCCAGTATGGAAAGGTCATTTTTCCCATAAGAGCAATTTTTTAATCCCCTGAGACAGAACTCAAGATGTTTTATTCAATTTCTCCCTATACCATTGACTGTTTTAACCTCAGTGAGTCCCTCAACAATTTTCTTACTTGAAAAATGAGTTACCTACCTTAATGAAGAATATAAAGAGATGTAAATAAGTATCCATAGAGATAAGATTAACGCACAGGTTGTCATTGATATTTTCCCTGAATGACCTTTGAGGGTCAGTAGTCCGAGTCTTGTGAAAATTGCTACAAGAATTGCTGCACAATAGTTCTTAGTTCAATAACATAATAAACTGGGTATTTCCTATAGACCATATTTCCTTATTTCATGTAAATCAGTTGTTTTACAGAAATGAAGAAAATATCTATGGCCATCGTGGCAGTTCAGCTGTACTAGAAATGTCCAAGGAAATTTTTCTATTGAAAATTTGAATCATTATACCTCCATTTAGAAAGCTGGGGCTCCAATTTATTTATGGGCCAGCTTTATATACAAATCTTCACAAAAGATAAAGGAATATAAGCATACCACTAAGGAAAGTCATCAGACTAAGAAGGAAGAGAGCAAGAGAAGAAAGGAATGAAAACAGGTAGAAAATAATTAACAAAATGGCAGTAAATGCATACCTATTGATAATTACTTTAAATGGACTAGATACTCCAATTAAAAAACAGAGTGGCTGAATGAATTAGAAAACAAGACCCATTTGTATGCTGTATACATGAGATTCACTTTAGATGTAAGGACGCACACAGAATGAAAGTGAAGGTATTGCATGCAAATGGAAACCAAAGGAAAGCTGGGATACCTACATTTATATCAGATAAAATTTTAGACTTTAAAACAAGGACTATAATAAGAGACAAGGAAGGGCATTACATAATGATAAAGGGGTCAGTCCAACAAGAGGATATAACATTTGTAAATATTTGTATACCCCACATTGGAGCACCTAAATATATAAAGCAAATATTAACAAATCTAAAGGGAGAAGTAGACAGCAATACAAGAATAGCAGGAGACTTTAATACCCCACTTACCACTTACATTAATGGATAGATCATCCTGGTAGAGAATAAGCATCAGCCTTAAACAACATGTTAGATCAGATGGACTTAACAGATATTTACAGAATTTTCCATCCAAATGCAACAGAATACATATTGTTCTCAACGGCACGTGGAACATTTTCCAAGATAGATTATATGTTAGGCCACAAAACTAGTCTTAGTAAACTTAAGAGGATTGATATCTTACAAGCATCTTTTCCAACCAAAATGGTATGACACTAGAAATTACTCAAAACTGGAAGATTCACAGATATGTGGAAATTAATAACATGTTACTAAATAACCAGTGGGTGAAAAAAATCAAAAGAGAATTCAAAAGATACCTTGATACAAATGAAAATGGAAATGTATCATACCAAAATTTATGGCTTGTAGCAAAAGCAGTCCTAAGAGTAATAGTGATTAAATGCCTTCCTTAAGAAATAAGAAAATTTTCAAATAAACAGCCTAACTTTACACCTCATACAACTAGAAAAAGAAGAACACGTGAAGCCCAAAGTTAGTAGGAGGAAGGAAATAGCAAGGATTAGAGTAGAAATAAATGAAACAGAGACTAAAATGACAATAGAAAAGATTAATGAAACTAAGAGCTGATTCTTTGAGAAGGTAAACAAAATTAACAAACCTTTAGCTAGCCTCACCAAGGAAAAGAGAGGACTCAAATAAAACCAGAAATGAAAGAGGAGATGTTACAGTTGATACCACAGAAATATAAAGGATCATATGGGACTACAACAATTATATATCAAAAGTTGGACACCATAGAATTAGATAAATTCCTAGAAACATACAACCTACCAAGACTGAACAGACTGGTTACTAACAAGAAGATTGAGTCAATGATCTAAAACCTCCCAGCAAAGGTCCAGGACCAGACAGCTTCACTGGTGAATTCTACCAAACATTCAGAGAAGAATTAAACTAATCCTTCTCAAACTCTTCAAAAAATAGAAGAAGGGAAAACTTTCTGAAACATTTTATGAGGCTAACATTACCCTGCTAACAAGACCAGGCTACAAAGCCCAAGAAGAGTACAGGCCAATATGTATGATGAACAGATGCAAAAATCCTCAACAAATATTCACAAATAAAATCCAACAATAAGCTAAAAAAAATCATACACTACCATTAAGTGGAATTTATACCTAGGGATGCAAGAATGGCTCAACATCCTTAAATCAGTGTGATACATCACATTAACAAAACAAAGGATAACAATCACATGATCAGCTCCATGCAGATAGAGCATTTGACAAAATTCAACATCCCTTTGTGATAAAAACTCTCAGCAAAGTGGCTATAGAGGAAATATACCTCAACACAATAAAAGCCATATATAACAAGACCATAATTAATATCGTACTCAGCAGTGAAGAGTTGAGAGCAGATTTTGTCTAAGATCAGAAACAAGACAAGGATGTCTACTCTTGCCACATTTATCCAACATAGTATTTCAGGTTCTAGCCAGAGTAATTAGACAAAAAAGAAGGGAGGGAGGGAGATAAAGGAAGAGAAAGGAAAGAAAAGAGAGGACGACGAAGAAAAGGCATCTAAATTGGAAAGAAAGAAGTAAAAATGTCACTAATTTTAGATGGCATGATATTACCTATAAAAAACCTTGACCCCCTCGAAAAACTGTTAGAACTAATAAACAAATTTAGTAAACTTGCAAGATATAAAATCAATCCACAGAAATATGTTCTTCATTTTTTTATTATGTTAGTCACCATACAGTACATCATTAGTTTCTGATGTAGTGTTCCATGATTCATTATTTGTGTATAACACCTAGTGCTCATTTCAACACTAATAATGAACAATCATAAGGAGAAATTGAGAAAAATACTATTTAAATTGTATCAAAAAGAATAAAATACCTAGGAATAAATTTAACCAAGGAGGTAAAAGACCTGTATATTGAAAACTACAAGATATCGATGAAAGAAATTGAGGAAGATAACAAATAAATGGAAATGCATTTTATGCTTCTGCATTGGAAGAATTAATATTGTTAAAATGTCCGTACTACCCACAACAATATACAGATGCAGTGCAATCCCTATCAAAGTTCCAATGGTATTTTTCACAGAAATAGGACAAACAATCTTAACATTTATATGGAACCACAAAAGATCCCAAATAGCCAAAGCAATCTTGAGAAAGAACAAAGCTAAAGGCAAAATATTTCCTGATTTCAGACTATACTACACAGCTGTAGTAATCAAAACAGTATGGTATTGACATAAAAGCAGACACACAGGTCAGTGGAATAGAATTGAGAGCCCAGAACTAAATCCACATGTATATGGTCAATTAATTTATAACAGGAGCCAATAATACACAATGGGGAAAGGACAGTCTCTTCAATAAATGATGTTAGGAAAACTGGACTACTATCTTACACCATACACAAAAATTAACTAAAAATGTAATAAAGACTTTAAGACAGAAACCCTAAAACTACTAGAAGAAAACATAGGCAGTAAGGTCCCTGATGTAAGTCTTGGCCTATGATTTTTTGAATCTGAATGCCAAAGCGAAAACAAGAAAGGCAACAGCAAACAAGTGGGATTGTATTGAACTGAAAAGCTTTGGCACGCCAAAGGAAGCCACCAACAAAATGAAAAGGCATTCTACTGAATGAGAGAAAATAATTGTAAATCATATATCTGATAAGGAGCTAATATTCAAACTATACAAGAACTCATATAATTAAATATCAAAAAACCCAAACTATCCAGTTAAAAAATGGACAGAAGATCTAAGTAACTATTTGTTTTTGAAGAAGAAGACATACAGATGCCCAACAGGTACATCATTAATCATCAGGGAATACAAAATTAAAACCACAGTGAGAGATCACCTGACACCTGTTAAAATGGCTTTTATCAAAATGACAAGAAATAACAAGTATTGGTGAGGATGTGGGGAAAAGGGAAATTTCTGAATTATTGGTGGGAATGTAAATTGGTGCAACCATTATGGAAAATAGTATGGAGGTTCCTCAAAAAATTAAAAACAGAATTACCATATGATCAAGCAATTCCACTTCTGGGTATTTATCTGAAGAAAAAGAAGATGCTAATTCAAAAACATATATGCATCCCTATGTTCATTGAAGCATTATTTATAGTAGCCAGGATATGGAAACAACCTAAGTGGCCATTGGTGTAAGAATGGATTGAAAAAAAATTGTGGTGTACACATATACAGTGGAATATTATTCAGCCATAAACATAATGAAATCTTGCCATTGCAGCAACATGCATGTGGACCTCAAGGGCATTATGCTAAGTGAAATAAGACAGATAAAGGCATACTATTTGATCACTCTTTAGTGGAATCTAAAAAGTGAACAAAAAACCACGTTCATGGATACAGAGAATAGATTGGTAATTGCCAGAGTTGGAGTGGGGATGGGAGAAATAGGTGAACTATTTTTTAGTTTAAATGAGTTGAATAAAAAATTCAAATAAATACACATTGTTTGATTTACCATTATTAAGATCTTGGTTATTGTGGATTTTGGAATATTTTGTATAAACAGTAAGACATATTAAATAAAAAGAGATGAAAAGCTCTAGAAAAGTCCAAATATGCAACAATTATTACTCTTTCATTCACAGACTTTACTAATAAAAATAAAGCACTTAAATGCATTGACATGACCTAAGTACCATATCATTATAAATTACTTCCTATGTTCTCAGGCCTAAAGATTATTCAAGATCATGATAAAAAATTAAAGCCATGTGTCATTCTGAAATAAAAGTGTGCAGATGTTTGGGGCATGTTCACCAAAGCATGCAAAAATATTGCTAAAGTGTACTAATTTTTATTTAAATTGTCTCCCTACATACAATTGAGATATCCCCTATTAATTTTACCTAAGGAGAGAAAAGTCACCTTTCTTGTGTTGTACTGGTCTGACTTTTTAATGATCCCAGACATAACCTAACTTGTTTAACAAATCCTGGAGAAGAGATCCTCTTGCTTTGTTTTGTGGAACTGTTTGGTAGTTAATACATCAAAACTCCAAAGGCAGAAACTTTGGATCCTACTGACATTTTTCTTTTCAGTCCATTACCTACAGGGCATGGTTCTCCAGAGATGGCCCTGCCAGGCCACACTGCCAAGTTTGCTCTGTGGCCTAACAGCTTGAGCATTTACATTCTGTCCTGAGATTGGAATGTTCTTTCCTTCTCTGTATCCCAGTTTGTAGAGTCTCTGTGCAGTCACCAATCTAGTGTGGCAGTGTGAAACTCCAGAAAACTGCTTCTTGGTTTTTCTTGTATCCCTTTTGTGAATGTGCAGGCCTGGCTTCCATACAACACTTCTCTTGGAGGCCAGTGTCTCCTGTGCTCTCAAATCTTCTATGTTTTACAAAGTCTGAGAAGACTGTTGCTTTTTCTCCTTGCTGACATTCAGTAAGGCCCTTTGGTATAATATGACAAGACACAGCATGACACTGAAATCTTGATTCCCTCAAAGAATAGACCCAGCTCATTCTCAGTAGTTTGCTTCAATAAAATGGATGAAAAATATTATACTTAAAGTTACGAATAATCTATATGGATAGAGGAAATTATAGTTAAATTGGTGGTAAGAATACTTTAAGGCTAATGAAGTATTCAAGATGAAGTAATATGTTCAAGTCTTTTTTACTTTTAAGAGTTCATCTATCCTAGAAGAAAACAAAGGGGAAAGCTCCTTGACATTGGCCTTGTTAGTGACTTGTTGGATTTGACACCAAAAGCAAAGGTACCAAAAGCAAAAGTTAAAAAGTGGGGCTACCTCAAACTAGAAAGCTTCTGTTCAGCAAAAGAAACCATCAACAAAATGAAAAGGCAGGCTATAGAATTGGAGAAAATATTTGTAAACCCCATATCTGATAAGGGGTCAATCTGATAAAATATACAAGGAAATCATACAGCTCAATAGCAAAACATGAATAACTCAATTTAAAAATGGGCAGATAGACTAAATAGACATTTTTCCAAAAAGATAAATGCAGATGGTCAACAGGTACATGAAAAGGCGCTAAACATTATTAGGGAAGTACAAGTCAAAACCAGAATGGGATACCACCTCACACCTGTCTCATATATATTGGGATGGCTGTTATCAAAAAACAAAACACACAAGCGCACACATACACAAACACTGTTGGTGAAGACATGGAGAAAAGGGAACCCTTGTGCACTGTTGGTAAAAAGATATATTGGTGCAGCCACTATGGAAATAGTATGGAGGTTCCTCAAAAAATGAAAAATAGAATTACCTATGATCCAGCAATTCCACCTCTGAGTATTTATTATTTATTTTACTTAAAACTTTATATCCTGGAGGACAAGAAGTGAATGTGGGTAAGAAGTAAACTGTGTTTTCTATTATAAGCATGGCAGAAGAGGAAACACATTCTCCTTTCTCTTTCGTTGAACAATGTCCATGAACAGATGAAGGGGGCTACTTTGTGATCAGCTGGGACCAAAGAAACTCAGTGTTCCATGATACTCATTGAAACTTATCTTCTCTCCCCATTGATTCAGCCAACTCCTCATCTCTTGGTGTCTCCATCTACTGTTGTATTGACATAGCACCACAATTTATAATTCCCAACTACTTTGCAGCAATTTAATGGGCTAATTTCCATTCCACCTCAGAAAGGTAGGTTATTTTTAGACCATTTTACAGAAAGAAAAAGAGGTAACAAGATTATAGGAACTTTTGAGTCATAGTGTAAGTCTGAATTTAAAATGGAAAATTCCCCTCCTTGGACCTTCTAGTGAAGATTAGCATGAAAATTTAATTTCAAATCTTATAATATGGCAATGTAAAGAAACTAAAAGTTAATAATAATAGTCATCATATATCACTCTTTGTGATTAATCTTTTACTTCATTCCATATTCCTTGAGGATGTTTCAACCATTAAGCTCCACTTAGCTATGGAGATTTACTACCTTTGTTGTGTGTGACTGAGTCACTAAACAATAACATGGGATAAAGACTTTTTTCTTTTATTACCTGATGGAATGTATTGGGGTGGAACCCCAATGCTCAGAAACACTTAAAAAACTTCAGATCTCAGCATTTTTAATATTAATACTGGGCCCTAAGTAACAAAAGTAGAGTCCATTGTGATCCCAAACTGGAAAGACTTTAGGGCTCATCAAGCCTACTTTCTTCATTTCAAAAAGAATCAAGTCCAAACAATTTGAAGGTGGTGCTAAGCCATTCTTTAGAGATTGTTCCCGTTCCAAAACTGGGTGAGACTGAAGGCTTAGTTCTAAGTTAAACATTGGTGTGACCTTGGTTTTTTCCTAAAGCATGAATCAGTAAAAGATGTGTGATGCAAGGGTGAAGGAAGGCGGCCATGGTGCCCTGTGCTTCTGTTGTAGCTCATAGAGTACTCCCCAGATTTGGCTGTCTTGGCAGCATTTGCAGAGTGAGATGTCAGCTAGGTCTGAAAGATCTAGATCTATAGACTTGCTGTCATTTCAAAACTACAATAAATTTGGTGCTTTGCTTTGAAAAAGATCTGAAGTTTCCTTGCGGATAGGATATTGGAAGGGTTGCAGCTTGTGAGCTGTTGTGAAAGGTATAAGGAAAGTTCTTTGGACTCAGAAAATTGTAACACTCTGGGTGGGTGGGTGTGGCTCATAATGCACATGATGAACTGAGGTACTCAGTAGGTATTTGAGGTGTATGCTTGGGTGCATTTTGTATATTCCTACACAGCTTGGTTCAGTTGGGTGCAATTTGCTGTGTTCATATAGTGTTTCTCAAGGATGAAATCCTACATTTGCAAACACAAAATTCATGTTACACTCCAGTTCTTCCATAAAATAATCAGTTGTACTGACACAAATTCATGTTTTCAAAACAAGCCTTAGAGCAAAACTGAATGTATATCTATGAGTGGCTTTTCATAGACCAAGTCATGAACCATTATACTTATTTCAAGTCACTTAGCTGATTATTGGCAAAGCCAGGGCTGTAACCTATAGTCCCAACAGTCTGACTGTCTTACCAGGTCACCATGCTACCATATCTTCTTTTGAATTCAAAGAATAAAGTGCAGAACGTGAGCATGCTATGAAAGGTATAAAGTGTTCAGTGTAATATGTAACTAGAAGGGCCATGGGTCCTTTATTCTGTTCTCAGTGATAAGAGAGCAATGTTTTTGCTCCATTCCTCTTTGAAAATAACTTTGCTTAATCTTGTAAGAATCAAGTGGGCAGAGATAAATTAAACCTTGGCCAAGAAGGAAATGGGCAGAACTAGCAACACGAGGTCATTCCTAGGATTAGAAGAGTCCAGCCAAGTAAGAGATATGAAAAAGGAAAAAGAAAATGGAAAATGTGAAAGACTGACAAAATGTGTCTAATCCTGTGCAAACTAACTTGTATCTTTGTGAAGAAACATGTCTGGGTTGAGAGTTCTTGCCTTTTGGCACAAAAATCCCTGAGGAAGTTTTGTGAAAACCCAGATGTCTGGGGTATAACCTTGTCCTACTGATTTGGAATTTCTGGTAGTGGGCCCAAGTATGTGTATTTTTTGCAGCCAAACAACTTTGGTGGGCCTTTTGGATAAGAACTATGAGAAGTAGAAGTTGTGTCACCTGAGGCATCACTTTGCCCCTCAGAACCTTGGTTTCTGGGTCCAGCATCTACCTTGCTAACCATACAGGCTGTGACAAGGATTAGAGTAGTCAAGAAATATGAAACTAATTTACAACCTGTGAAGCACTATGTAATGTAAAGTTAAAAAAATAGAAAAAAAATCCTGACCTAATTTATAAATATTTTATGGGCAAAATGGCCTCATAGTCTAACACCACTATATAAATTAATTTGTTCTTGATTTCCATTAATAAAATGCAAAATCAACCAAAAACAGTCTTTTTTGAACAAGGACTATCTCTTTCACTGGCCTAAAATAAAAATTGATGAATGACCATGAATCAAGATTACAGTTACCTCTCTGGTGGTCAGAGTATATATACCAATAATTTTTTAAAATGTGTATTTTTTTATCCCTGTCATAACCCCCTTCATTAATTACCCTTTCTCCAAAAACAGTTCTTTTAGCATGCTTAGTGGGTTTACTTTTATTCAAATTTGTTATGTTTAAGTGTATGCATTTTTAATTTTTATAAATAGGGTTATTTTCCATTCTTCTTCCTATAGTTTTCACTAAGAACTGTGTTTTTAAGATCTATTCATGTTGCTTTACATTCAGTTAATCCATTACTTCTACTAATGATTTAAATAGTAAATACATATGGTAAATTGCATTAGTTGGTACAAATCTTTACCCTTCCTTTTATTGATGCTACTTGCTATGCAGATTTGCAGGGCCTTCACACAGGGACAGGGTAACCTGCCCCACTCCTTGGCACTAGTCTCAGCCATATGACTTGTGTATTATTAGCTGACCAGTTATAAGCAGAGTTTTAGAAAGCATTTGTGTATTTTCATTTGCTTTTGTGCCTCTTCCATTATAACAAAAAGACATGCAGGTTAACCTGCTGGTCCCAGGGAGAGGAAGAGACACATGGGGAAGAGCTCACCTGGAAATATATGAGTATGTCAGCTGGACTATAGATGTATGAGCAAGCCTTATACAAAAGCTCATAGCAATGGAGCCCCACAGATGCATGGGAAATAAATGTATGCTGCTGAAATTTTATGGTTGTTATGTAGCATGATTATGGCAGTAGCTAACTAGTGTACTCTGAGAATCTGTACTCTTGCCTTTTTGTATTTCAGGATGTCTATTATAGGAAGGCCAATCATTTGAATCAAAGATAAAGCAACCTATAATATTCATATTAATTTTTAAAATATAATTTAATGAGTAATAGATATACATAACCCATCATAGTTTACAAAATGTTTCCATTCTTTTTATAGCTTTCTTTTTAAATTCCAGTGTAGTTAACATACACTGTTATATTAGTTTCAGGTGTACAGTATAGTGATTCAACAATTCCATATATTATCCAGTGCTCATCAAGATAAGTGTACTCTTAAGACCTTCCATGCATTTCACCCATCCTACCTACCACCTCCCTTCTGGTAACCATTTGTTTGTTCTCTGTAGTTAAGAGTGTTTTTTGGTTTGTCTTTTTTTCCTTTGTTCATTTGTATGAGTGAAATCATATCATTATAATAGTGCTAGCAATACACAAAATAAAAAATTTTAATTGTTTTAACAACAAAAAAAAAGAAATCATATGATATTAGTCTTTCTCTGACTGACTCATTTCAGTTAGCATTCTATCCTCTAGATTCATCCATGTTGTTGCAAATGGCAAGATTTCATTCTTTTTATCATTGGATAATATACCACATCTTCTTTATCCATTTATCAGTGGACACTTGGGCTGCTTCCATAATTTGGCTATTGCAAATAATCCTGCAATAAATATAGGGTTGCATATATCCTTTCAAATTAGTGTTTTCGTATTCTTTGGGTAAATACCTAGTAGTGCAATTAGTGAATCATAGGGCAGTTCTATTTTTAACTTTTTGAGGAACCTCCATACTGTTTTCCACACTGATTGCACTAGTTTGCATTCCCCCCAACAGTGCATGACGGTCCCTTTTTCTCCACATCCTCACCTCCCCTTGTTGTTTCTTATGTTGTTGAATTTAGCCATTCTGACAGGTGTGAAGTGATATCTCATTGTGGTTTTGATTTGCATTTCCCTGATGATGAATGATGTTGAGCATCTTTACTTGTGTCTATTGGCCATCTGTAGGTTGTCTTTGGAGAAATGTTTGTTCCATGTCTTCTGCCAATTTTTAACTTCTGCTATTTTTTAGGTCATTAGTATTTTTGGTGTTGTATGAGTTCTTTATATATCTTAGATATTAACTCTATTGGATATGCTATTCTTTTTTATCTTTCTCTAATCCTTTCAACTCAAAGCCATAGGCAGGGTAGATTTTTAAGCTTTTTGTGTGTCTCCTCAGTAACTCATATATCGCGACTCTTGAAGATACATCAGTTCCTCAATCTTACAACATAACCCCACCAGCCTTACAAGAATATTCAAAACAGTTTTATACTGGTGCACTGGTGCAAAGAGCAAGTATTCACCTAACACAGAGAGAGAGCTTACAAATGTGCATATTTTAGGTGGTCCATCTTGTGGTCACACTTCTACGCCAGTCAACTCAAAACCTAGATGGATACACACAAAGAATGCTGAAACAGATAATTCCTATTTCCTAATAAATGTGTATCATTTCAGCATCATAGGTTCACAGTCACTTGTACCAACATAAAAATGGCCAATATGTACAAATGAATTGCAAAAAATGTTTGGTAGTTTGATGACCTAAACATGGAAATGAGAAAATTACTCTGTAGATCTACAATATAATTACCCAGCTAGAGACATAAAAGGGAAACAATCTCAGCTCTCCAGAACTGAATATTAGAAGGAAATTTCTTTTTGATACTCTGCAGTTCTCACTTAAAAGTAAGCAAGAGAATCGACAGTGGTTCCAGTCTTTAGCTTTGGACCTGCATAAGGGACAGATATGACACCCAAAAGAATGTACCTATTTCAAATGTAATAGATGCAAGACCATCACCTACTGATCTTAAGACTGGCCCTGCATCCACTGGTCTAACTAAGAGGCTGTGGCAACCACATAATTTATGGAGGAAATTTGATTGAAAGGGAATTTTCCAGAGAGGCAGTATGAGACAAAAGAGAAGTAAGTGGGTAGGATGTTAAGAGACTATGTTTCTAGTTCTGGCTTTGTCACACATCCCTGTGTGATGCTGGGCAAGTTACTCAACTTTCCTGTGTATCTTTTGTCTCAAATATGAGGGCATTGACTAGGATAGGGATGATAAATGGGCTTTTCCTAGGGTGCTGACGTCCTTTAGCAAAGTCAGAGAGAGTGGTGGTGTGGGTGTTTTGCCTTTGCCATAGCTACAGAGTTGATTTTTGAGACATATTCCTACTTCTGTGATAAGCTGTCCTCTCTGAAAAGTAGTCTGTTAATTGTTTTTAATATTACAACCGCACAAGCAAATTTTAAAGGCCAGCATTTCTCCCAGCATTCCACTAACAAGATCAAAGCCAGGTGGGAATAATGCAAAGAAAGTATTTTCCTGTGCTGATGGATTGCACAATGAAAAGAAAGTCAAAATAATCCATCTCCATCAGCTTCTCAGGCTTCCTCTGCTCTCACACTATTTGTTTAAAAACTATGCTGACCTACCATGAGAAGCAGCTTTAAGAATCAGGAACTACTGATCACCTGAGCTTCCTGGAGGAAAGGCCAGAACCTCAGGTTTGCTCCTCTACATTTCCAAACTAGAGCAGATTGTGTATGTTTTAAAAGTGGTAGCTATGATGTAGCTGCTGCTTTGATATGGTCCTCAGTGGCCCTTGTGACAAACAGTAGCCTTGAATACCACTCCGGGGAGTAGAAGGAGCAGGGAGGTCAGTGCATGGTCATGTCTTGGGTAATGTGTCAGCTCATAGGTCTTCAGAATGCCCTGCTGCAGAAACCAGCTGCAGCTTGCAAATATCTGACCCCTGAACTTTTTCTGTCTCCTTGTTTTGTCCTTGTGTGAAAAACTGTAACTAGATCTATTCCTGCTTGGCCTCAGAGGCAACCCATTTAACAAGTAGGTCCTGGGCCTGCCAGGTATTCGAGAAGAAATGCAATGTTATCAACACCCTGTAGTATTTCATGTTACAGAAGCTCAGACTGGCCTGTTTTCAGCCTCACTTGCTCTGTCTCTGGCGTTGGGTGTGCTGCCCTATCCCCATTAGCGTGTCATTAGTGCCATTAATGAAAATCCAGTTTTACACACTGAAAAGTGATCTGAAGCAGTCTTGAGGAAATGCTATAAAGGCTGCCCCTGCTGTTAGCAGGAGCCTTTGGCACACCTGCAGTTTGGACAGGGCTCTTAAAAGTTCTCTCCCTCTGGATAGGAGGAGGTGCAGCAGGTATAAATAGTATAATAAATAGTACAAATAGCTTCATTCTGGGGCTGTGAAATCCCTCCTCAACATCTATATTAAAGCCCATGCACTCTGTGATGAAAAAGTAAAACATTAAGGTTTTGTAGTTTGAGGAAACTGGTTATTAACCCTAGGAACAGGAATTGTATGCCAAACCCACCAGTCTTACACAGTCTTCTGTGGCATTTTCCTCAAGCAAAAGTAAAGTACAAGCTGCTAATTGAAAATAATCATCTGTTTAATAATAAACTCAAGTATAGACTCTAGTGTTAGGAAATCTGTTTTATACTGTGCAATATTATGGAAAGAAAGCAGAGCCAGTAATTTTAATTAGAAGACTCAATGTAGGAGTGCCTGGGTGACTCAGTTGGTTAACCGTCTTCCTTCAGCTGAGGTTATGATCGCAGGATCCTGGGATTGAGCCCCGTGTCGGGCTCCCAGCTCAGTGGGGAGTCTGCTTCTCCCTCTTCCTCTACCTCTCCCCCTGCTTGTGCTCTCTGTCTCTCTCTCTCTCAAATAAATAAATAAAATCTTTTAAAAAACAAAACAAAAACAGACTCAATGTAGAATTGCTCAGTGAAAGTAGAAAATTGAAAGGAAAAGTGACTTCATTGAGAAATACTCCTATATTGAAAAAGGTGGAGATGGTCCCTCAACATTCCTGTGTGTATAAAAATAAGGTAGAGTTCTGCACCTTCTTAGACCAGCATCTCACCAAAAGGCACTTAGAACTGTGGCCATGAGAATGAAGAAGAGAGAACGGGTCCTTTGAGTGAGACATTGATGAAAGACAACCAACCTGATAGCAATAGGGTTGTTCTTTTGTAGTGCTGCCCATGGGATTTATGGATCAGCTCAGAGCCTGAGACAGAAACCAAGAAACAAAAATGACAAGTCACTGTGATCATGAATTAACAGTGATGCAAAGAAGACAAAAGAGTCACTGACGCTGCCAAACTTTTCAGCACTTTCATCCTGATTTGAAGCCGTAGTGTGATTCTACATGGCTGTTCCTGTAACTTTGTCTCTGCCAAGTTGCCTGCTGTCTAGGTTCTTAGGCAGATTGTTTAGCCTTCCTGACACATCCTTGTTTCATCCGTGGTAAGAATAATAAACTCAACATGTCTCACAGGACTGCTATGATGAGTAAATGGAATATCCTACCTCAAAAAATAAACAGATGTGACACTTTTCCATAGTAAATATTTAAGTAAGACCTTTCTAATGACCGCTTTGCCACATTGGTGGGAAAATGGCAATATGTTTGATCCCTTGAATGGATACAAATCTAAGGCAAAAATACTAGGACTTGCTAAATACTATATCATGATGGTTAATCCTAGTTCAAAAATCAGATGGGCATGGTTTTAAACAAATCTGAACTTAATCAACTGGGTAACTTTGTACATGATGATAAATTTAAGCCTTAGGTTCCTTTTCTGTAAAATGGGATGATAATATCTAATAGGACTAAGATGTTACATACACAATTTAAATTTCAGCCCAGTGACTTCACTAGGAAATGCTGAAAAACTTTTTATTATCTATCCAATATAAAGTTATTTGTATAAAACTGATTTTTTAAAATATTTATTTATTTGAGACAGAGAATGAGATAGAGATGAGAGGGGAGAGGGTCAGAGGGAGAAGCAGACTCCCTGCTCAGCAGGGAGCCCAATGCGGGACTCAATCCAGGGACTCCAGGATCATGACCTGAGCTGAAGGCAGTCGCTTAATCAACTGAGCCACCCAGGCACCCTATAAAATTGATTTTTTAAAGACATTCGAATATGGATAAAACCACAGCTTTAGAGCTGTTATGGGTATTGAAAGAGTATTTAAAATTAAGCCTAAAACTACAGGGAAAAAAACCCCTTACAGAATAGATCCATAAGTCATCCCTTGAAGAAGGAAAACTAAATAAATCACAACAGAAAGTTGGGTTTTTGATTTCTCATGAAGTAATATTTTCCATTCCCTAGTTAAACACCTTCTTAGAAGATGCTTATATAGTTATTGCCTGGTGAATATTTTCCTTGATATGGAACTCATTACGTCGCAAGTCATCAGATTCCGTTTTTTAATAACTCCTATTTTAAGATAGATTAACCTTATGTTCTCCCCAAATAAGCTTCCTACTTTCACCTTTGTGACCCAGTTTCATATCTGTTACAATCCTGAATCAGTCTAAGCTCTTATCCATGACAGCTCTTCACATATTTGAAGTCCTAAGAGAAACATTTCCCTCCTAGGAAGTTATAACATAGCTCATAAAGCAGTGGGGAGAACAGTGATCCTCTTTACCAGTTCCCTTTCTTTGTGGCAAACACATCTAGATGTTTGTGGGGAGGGCTCTTTCTCCCTGTTCCTGATATTGGGCCTTGATGGGCATGAGGGAGT
The DNA here is from genome assembly GCF_037043125.1 of Eumetopias jubatus. Classification (NCBI taxonomy): domain Eukaryota; kingdom Metazoa; phylum Chordata; class Mammalia; order Carnivora; family Otariidae; genus Eumetopias; species Eumetopias jubatus. Next base: position 103,668,019 of record NW_028274815.1, read on the forward strand.
AATCCCACTCCAGCTGGTAAGCAAAGTTCAACTCTGCATATTCCTTTTTGGGGGGTCATTCCAGGTCTAGATTTAAAGAGAAGTGCTGGAAACTCTGGCTATGACCACTAGCAGGATTGGCTCTATAATCTGTAGGGCTCCTTTTTTAGAATGATTAATAATTTGAAAGTGTTGATGGCACAGCTTCAGCACCTTGTGCAGGTGCACAGGTCTAATGCCCATGAAGCTGGCCCTGGCTATTAGTTAAAGTGATCCTTTTAACTTAATTTTATAAGTTGTGACCTTTAATATTTCCATTTCTATCTGTCCTAAACCAACGTGTATTTCTAACAATGTGGCTATAAAAAGTCAGGTTCAGAAGGGAGAGGTGTGGTTTGTCAAGTCACTTGTAATCCTAATAGAAGCAATAATTATCTCTTTAGAATCTTCTTTTCTGTAGATTAAGAAAGTTGTTTGACAACTTAATGGGATATAATAAGTCTTTAAATGGATATTAATGCTCTATGATGTGTTAAAATTATAATGCAATGAGATAAAAAGCAGAATAGAACACTAAACATAAAGTGATTCAAATTACTTAAAAATTCCATGGACACAGCTTCTAAGAGATGCTCACATAGTAATGATAATAGTTGATATATTTGGTTGACAGAATTATGGAACATTTCTCTTGTAAGTGCCTTTGAATGTTACAAAATTTCTAAGTAAACTTGAAGCTTTAAGAACATATAGTCTGAAATTCTCAAAGCAGTGAGAAAAAAGTCTCAACATTAAATAAGCCATAAACTCATGAAGATGAAAGGGTCTCCTAAGCAGGATGAATTTTAAAACATGCATCCATTAATATAATGTGGTGAAGTTTTGGAATGAGAAAATGATAAAAGCTTCTAGTATTTGGAAATTGGGAACAGGTTTGTGCAAGGAAGAAGAGAAGTAAATAGGTTGCTACATTTCACAGTGCTGTTTTCAAATATGAAAATAAAGATGCACACTTTCAAATATGGATCAATTCAGAAGTCTTATCACACCTAGACTTTGTGTAAAAGATATGGTACTGAATAAGATCCAGGATAGAGACAAATGAATCCAGTGTATAAGAAACAATAATGAGTATGGAAATCAGGAAATCTTACTGATAACCCTAAAGAAGTTGTTTAAAAGTAGAATTGGAAGGAACTTTCTATTGTTCTCTTGTTGAATAGGAAGGAATTTTTGGGTGAGTAAAATCTTAGCTTTCTGAAAGACACAGTACAGCAGTCTGGTAGAGTCACTGAAGACACCAGCTCTAGAACCATACTGCCAGGAACAAAGCTCAGCCTAGGGTGAACTTGGGCATATTACTTAACCTCATGATAACTGTTTTCTCATCTGTAAAATAGAGATAGGAGTTTCCCCCCACATATTCCTTGAGAACTAAATGTATTAATGTTGGATGTAGATCAGATAGCTAGAGGAATACCTAACCCATAGTAAGCAATAAAAATTTGGTTATTATCATATAGGTGGTAGTATGGGCAGAAGGGAAAAGAGCTGAAAGAAAGTTTCAATCTTCTCCAGGGTGAGAACATTGAAATGGATTAACTCTAGACTGTGTGGTGGTTGTGGTGTTTTGAAAATCAACAGTGACATATGACTAGAATAATGTATCCTGATGACATTGGATTTATTGCAGAAATGCAAAGTTGGCTTCATAGTTAAAATTCAATGAAGGCTATTCACAACAGTATCAGAAAAAAAAGATAATTATCTAAACTGATGCAGAAAAATCTTTAAATAAAAAATTTACATCTAATGATTAAAAGGGAACCATTAACAAGCTAGGAATAGAACGGAACTTTTCCAGCTAGCTTTATTGAGATATAATTGACATATACCATTATGTAAGTTAAAGGTAGATATACAATATGGTTTGACATGTATATATTGTGAAATAATGACCATAGTAAGGTTAGTTAACACATCCATTATCTCATATAGTTACCATTTTGCATGTGAGTGTGGTGAAAATATTTAGGATCTATTCTCTTGGCAACTTTCAAGTAAACAGTACAGTATTTTTAACTACATTCACTAGGCTGTACATTAGATTCCCAGAACTCATTCATCTTATACTGAAAGATTTGTGCCCTTGGCCAGCATCTCCCCCATTTCCTTTACCCCCAACCCCCGAAAACCACCAACCTACTCTGTTTCTGTGGGTTATTTTTAGATTCCACATATAACTGAGATCATACAGTATTTGTCCTTCTCTGTCTGACTTATTTCACTTAGCCTAGTGCCCAAAAGTTTCATCCATGTTATTGTAAGTGGTAGGATTTAGAAGGGAACTTTTAAAATCAGAGAGTGTTATATATTACAACAAACAGCATACTTGATAATGAAAATTGACAGTTGTATTCTTACAAACTGGAATAAAACAAGGATGCAGTCATGGACACAGTCATGGACAAAGTCCTAGCCAAAAATTACATACATACATACACACATACATACATACCAGAAAAATTTATTTGCAACTCACATGATTTGGTACATAGAAAATCCAAAATACTGTACTGACACTTGAGTTTTAATGAGCAAATTTAATAAGGTCATCAAATATAAGGTAAATATAAATCAATTTTGTGGATTTTAGGAATAAATAATTGGAAAAGTACATTTAATAAAATGGCATTAAAAACCCCATAAAAAAATATCAGATACCTGCAAGTACGTCTGATGATAGGCATGAAAGATCTCTACACTGAAAGCTATGTAAGATACTATTGAAAGAAATTTTAAAAGGCCAAAATAGACCATTCTCAGGGAATAGAGGTATCAGTATTTTAAAATTATCAACTTTCCTCTTTGGTTAGATTTATTCCTAGGTATCTTATAGTTTTGGGTGCAATTGTAAATGGGATCGACTCCTTAATTTCTCTTTCTTCTGTCTTGGTGTATAGGAATGCCACTGATTTCTGTGCATTGATTTTATATCCTGCCACATTACTGAATTCCTGTACGAGTTCTAGAAGTTTTGTGGTGGAGTCTTTTGGGTTTTCCACATAAAGTATCATTATCATCAGCAAAGAGTGAGAGTTTGACTTCTTCTTTGCTGATTCGTTTGCCTTTTATTTCTTTTTGTTGTCTGATTGCTGTGGCTAGGACTTCTAATACTATGTTGAATAGCAGTGGTGATAGTGGACATCCCTGCCATGTTCCTGACCTTAGGGGGAAAGCTCTCAGTTTCTCCCCATTGAGAATGATATTCGCTGTGGGTTTTTCATAGATGGCTTTTAAGATATTGGGGTATGTACCCTCTACTCCTATACTCTGAAGAGTTTTGATCAAGAAAGGATGCTGTACTTTGTCAAATGCCGTTTCTGCATCTATTGAGAGGATCATATGGTTCTTGTTCTTTCTTTGATTAATGTATTGTATCACGTTGATTGATTTGTGGATGTTGAACCAACCTTCCAGCCCAGGGATAAATCCCACTTGGTCGTGGTGAATAATCCTTTTAATGTACTGTTGAATCCTATTGGCTAGTATTTTGGTGAGAATTGTTGCATCCATGTTCATCAGGGTTGTTGGTCTGTAATTCTCCTTTTTGATGGGATCTTTGGTTTGGGGATCAAGGTAATGGTGGCCTCATAAAACAAGTTTGGAAGTTTTCCTTCCATTTCTATTTTTTGGAACAGTTTCAGGAGAATAGGTATTAATTCTTCTTGAAATGTTTGGTAGAATTCCCCTGGGAAGCCACCTAGCCCTGAACTTTTGTTTGTTGGGAGATTTTTGATGACTGGTTCAATTTTCTTAGTGGTTATAGGTCTGTTCAGGTTTTCTATTTCTTCCTGGTTCAGTTTTGGTAGTTGATACATCTCTAGGAATGCATCCATTTCTTCCAGATTATCTAATTTGCTGGCATACAGTTGCTCATAACATGTTCTTATAATTGTTTGTATTTCTTTGGTGTTGGTTGTGATCTCTCCTCTTTCATTCATGATTTTGACACTGTTGGTGGGAATGCAAGCTGGTGCAGCCACTCTGGAAAACAGTATGGAGGTTCTTCAAAAAGTTGAAAATAGAGCTACCCTACGATCCAGGAATTGCACTACTGGGTATATACCCCAGAGATACAAATGTAGGGATCTGAAGGGGTATGTGCACCCCGATGTTTATAGCAGCAATGTCCACAATAGCCAAACTATGGAAAGACCCAAGATGTCCATCAACAGATTAATGGATAAAGAAGATGTGGTGTGTGTGTATATATATATATATGGAATACTTTGCAGCCATCAGAAGGAATGAAATCTTGACATTTGCAATGACTTGGATGGAATTGGAGAGTGTTATACTGAGTGAAATAAGTCAATCAGAGAAAGACATGTATCATATGACCTCACTGATACGAGGAATTCTTAATCTCAGGAAACAAACTGAGGGTTGCAGGTGTAGGGGGAGGGGGAGGGATGGGGTGGCTGGGTGATAGACATTGGGGAGGTTATGTGCTATGGTGAGCACTGTGAATTGTGCAAGACTGTTGAATCACAGATCTGTACCTCTGAAATAATACAATATATGTTTTTTTAAAAAAGAAGATAGCAGGAGGGGAAGAATGAAGGGGGAAAATCAGAGGGGAGATGAACCATGAGAGATGATGGACTCTGAGAAACAAACTGAGGGTTCTAGAGGGGAGGGGGGTGGGAGGATGGGTTAGACTGGTGATGGGTGTTAGGGAGGGTACGTTCTGCATGGAGCACTGGGTGTTATATGCAAACAATGAATCATGGAACACTACATCAAAAACTAATGCTGTAATGTATGGTGATTAACATAACATAATAAAAAAATTACCAACTTTCCTCAATTTGATGTAAAATTTGCAATGTCCTATTTTATTTTTTTAACGAGTTTATTTAGGGAAAGAGATGAGTGGGAGGAGGGCCAGAGAGAGAATCTCAAGCAGACTCCACACTGAGCCTGGAGCACAATAAGGGGATCGATCTCACAACCCTGAGATCGTGACCTGAGCCAAAATGAGGAGTTGGAGGCTTAACTGACTGAGGCACTCAGATGCCCCATGAATATCCAATTTTAAGCAAAATTTTACTGGAGTTTTTGTTTGCAAATTGATGAGCTGATTACACACACACACACACACACACACATATATGTGTGTGTGTGTGTGTAATATATATATATATATATATATATATATATATATATATATATATATGGGACTGTAAAGGAACTAGAGTAACCAAATGATTTTAAACAACAAGCTGGAGGACTTAAACTATTGGCTGTTAGGGCCAAATATAAAATTAAAGTAATTAAGATATTGTGGTATTGGAATCAGGTAAATGAACCTATCAAATAAAATGAAGCAGAAAGAAATGAGAACCTGCCCAATATATATGTGGTCACCTGATATATGTCAAAGGTAGCACCACAGTGTTGTGCTGTTTTTAATATATAATGTATCTTTTTGGATATTCATATAGGGGGAAAAACTGTCTTGATTCCTACCTCACACCATATGTAAAAACACTTCCATAAAGATTGAAAACCTAAATGTGAAAGATAAAACATAAATCCTTAGGAAAATAACAGAACATCTTTATGACATTGTATAAGCACAGGTTTCTTAAGCAGGACTCAAGCTATTAAAAAAATTGGGGGCACCTGGGTTGCTCAGTGGGTTGAGCATCTGATCTTTGATTTTGGTTCAGGTCATGATCTCGGACTTTAAGATCAAGCCCTGTGTCAGGCTCCACATTGGGCATGGAGCCTGCCTAAGATACTCTTTCTCCCTCTCCCTCTGCAACCCCCCAATTTTTTTAAATTCATTTAATTTCAACATAGTTCAATTTATCTTTTAATCACAGGATACCTTTAAGAAAGTGAAAAGGCAAAGCAAAAATTGAGAAGTTATTTTTAAGACCTATTTCCAGCAAGGAACTCAAGCCCAAATTGTATAAAGAACATCTCCAAATTATTAATAAACTGGTGGACAAGTAATACACAAATGGGCAAAAGACTCAAACAGTCCCTTCACTAAAAAGATAATCAAATTATCAGTGAACACATGATACTGAGTTTCATTAGTTATTAGGGGCATCCAGTTAAAACAACAGTTAGATAAAAATGTCAAATGTTGATAAGAATGTTCACCAATTGGAATGTTCATGCACAGCTTGTGAATGTAAACTGATAAAACTCCTTTGTAAAATTGACAGTTTCTAATGATAAATATATGTAATAGGGTAGCAATTTGACTACTATGTATATACCTAAAAGAATTATATATATATATATAATTATCTTGAAAAATATATAAATGTGATTTTTATAGCTGCACTATTTGTAATAGTTAACTGGAAACACCCCAACTTCCCATCAATAGTAGAAAGGATGTGTGTGTGTGTGTGTGTGTGTGTGTGTGTGTGTGTGTATAGTGATATAGTCACAAAATTGATTATTATATAACAATAAGACTTCAGGAATTAAGCTACGTACAATACTGTGATAGAATCTAAAAAATACCCCATAATGTTCAGAGAAAGAAGCCAGAAACAATGTGCAGTGTTTATATTAATAAAAAGTATGAAAAAATAAAAAATAGCATTTGGTGTCAAATTCAAGGGCATTTAATCTCATTGTAAAGACTAAGTGGTGACACGGAGGTCTGCTGGTGTGCTGACCACATCAGTAATTTGTGAAAATCCATCAAGCTTAATATTTATGATTTCTGTATTTTTTTAAATTTTTTATTGTTATGTTAATCACCATACATTATATCATTAGCTTTTGATGTAGTGTTCCATGATTCATTGTTTGTGCATAACACCCAGTGCTCCACGCAGAATGTGCCCTCTTTAATACCCATCACCAGGCTGAACCATCCCCCACCCCCCTCCCCTCCAGAAACCTCAGTTTGTTTCTCAGAGTCCATCGTCTCTCATGGTTCGTCTCCCCCTCCAACTTACTCCCCTTCATTCTTCCCCTCCTGATATCATCTTCTTCTTTTTTTTTTAACATATACTGCATTATTTGTTTCAGAGGTACAGATCTGTAATTCAACAGTCTTGCACAATTCACAGTGCTCACCATACCACATACCCTCCCCAATGTCTATCACCCAGCCACCCCATCCCTCCCACACCCCACCACTCCAGCAAACCTCAGTTTGTTTCCTGAGATTAAGAATTCCTCATATCAGTGAGGTTACATGATACATGTCTTTCTCTGATTGACTTATTTCACTCAGCATAACACCCTCCAGTTCCATCCACGTCGTTGCAAATGGCGAGATCTCATTCCTTTTGATGGCTGCATAATATTCCATTGTGTATATATACCACTTCTTCTTTATCCATCCATCTGTCGATGGACATCTTGGGTCTTTCCACAGTTTGGCTATAGTGGACATTGCTGCTATAAACATTGGGGTGCACGTACCCCTTCGGATCCCTATATTTGTATCTTTGTGGTAAATACGCAGTAGGGCAATTGCTGGGTCATAGGGTAGCTCTATTTTCAACTTTTTGAGGAACCTCCATACTGTTTTCCAGAGTGGCTGCACCAGCTTGCATTCCCACCAACAGTGTAGGAAGGCTCCCCTTTCTCCACATCCCCGCCAACATCTGTCGTTTCCTGACTTCTTAATTTGAGCCATTCTGACTGGTAGGAGGTGCTATCTCATTGAGGTTTTGATTTGGATTTCCCCGATGCCGAGCGATGTTGAGCACTTTTTCATGTGTCTGTTGGCCCTTTGGAGGTCTTCTTTGGAAAAATGTCTGTTCATGTCTTCTGCCCATTTCTTGATTGGATTATTCTTTGGGTGTTGAGTTTGAGAAATTCTTTGTAGATTTTGGATACTAGCCCTTTATCTGATATGTCATTTGCAAATATTTTCTCCCAATCTGTCAATTGTCTTTTGGTTTTGTTGACTGTTTCTTTAGCTGTGAAAAAGCTTTCTATCTTGATGAAATCCCAATAGTTCATTTTTGTCCTTGCTTCCCTTGCCTTTGGTGATGTTTCTAGGAAGAAGTTGCTGTGGCTGAGGTCGAAGAGTTTGCTACCTGTGTTCTCCTTTAGGATTTTGATGGACTCCTGTCTCACGTTTAGGACTTTCAACCATTTGGAGTCTATTTTTGTGTGTGGTGTAAGGAAATGGTCCACTTTCATTCTTGTGCATGTGGCTGTCCAATTTTCCCAACACTATTTGTTGAAGAGACTGTCTTTTTGCCATTGAACATTCTTTCCTACATTGTCAAAGATGAAAGTTGACCATAGAATTGAGGGTCCATTTCTGCGCTCTCAATTCTATTCCATTGATCTATGTGTCTGTTTTTGTGCCACTACCATACTATCTTGATGATGACAGCTTTGTAATAGAGCTGGAAGTCCGGAATTGTGATGCCACCAGCTTTGCTTTTCTTTTTCAATATTCCTCTGGCTATTCGGGGTCTCTTCTAGTTCCATACAAATTTTAGGATTATTTGTTCCATTTCTTTGAAAAAAAGTGGATGGTATTTTGATGGGGATTGCATTGAATGTGTAGATTGCTCTAGGTAGCATGGATATCTTCACAATGTTTGTTCTTCCAATCCATGAGCATGGAACCTTTTTCCATTTCTTTACGTCTTCCTCAATTTCTTTCATGAGTATTTTATAGTTTTCTGAGTACAGATCCTTTGCCTCTTTGGTTAAATTTATTCCTAGGTATATTATGGTTTTGGGTGCAATTGTAAATGGGATCGACTCCTTTATTTGTCTCTCTTCTGTCTTGGTGGTATATAAGAATGCCACTGATTTCTTTGCATTGATTTTATATCCTGCTACTTTACTGAATTCCTGTATGAGTTCTAGCAGTCTTGGGGTGGAGTCTTTTGGGTTTTCCACATACAGTATCATATCTGCAAAGAGTGAGAGTTTGACTTCCTCTTTGCCGATTTGGATGCCTTTGATTTCTTTTTGTTGTCTGATTGCTGTGGCTAGTACTTCTAATACTATGTTGAATAGCAGTGGTGAGAGTGGACATCCCTGCCGTGTTCCTGAACTTAGGGAAAAGTTCTCAGCTTTTCCCCATTGAGAATTATATTCGCTGTAGTTTTTTCATAGATGGCTTTTATGATATTGAGGTATGTACACTCTATCCCTATACTCTGAAGAGTTTTGATCAAGAAAGGATGCTGTACTTTGTCAAATGCTTTTTTCATAGATGGGCCTTATGAGATTGAGGTATGTACCCTCTATCCCTATACTCTGAAGAGTTTTGATCAAGAAAGGATGCTGTACTTTGTCAAATGCTTTTTCTGCATCTATTGAGAGGATCATATGACTCTTGTTCTTTCTTTTGTTAATATATTGCATCACGTTGATTGATTTGCGGATGTTGAAACAGCCTTGCAGCCCAGGGATAAAACCCACTTGGTCATGGTGAATAATCCTTTTAATGTACTGTTGGATCCTATTGGCTAGTATTTTGGTGAGAATTTTTGCATCCATGTTCATCAAGGATATTGGTCTGTCATTCTCCTTTTTGATGGGATCTTTGTCTGGTTTGGGGATCAAGGTAATGGTGGCCTCAAAATGAGTTTGGATGTTTTCCTTCCATTTCTGTTTTTTGGAACAGTTTCAGGAGAATAGGTATTAATTCTTCTTTAAAAGTTTGGTAGAATTCCCCTGGGAAGCCATCTGGCCCCGGGCTTTTGTTTGTTGGGAGATTTTTGATGACTGGTTCAATTTCCTTAGTGCTTATAGGTCTGTTCAGGTTTTCTATTTCTTCCTGGTTCAATTTTGGTAGTTGATACATCTCTAGGAATGCACCCATTTCTTCCAGGTTATCTAATTTGCTGGCATAGAGTTCCTCATAATATATTCTTATAATTGTTTGTATTTCTTTGATGTTGGTTGTGATCTCTCCTCTTTCATAATTTTGTTGATTTGGGTTATTTCTCTTTTCTTTTTGATAAGTCTGGCCAGGGGTTTATCAATCTTGTTAATTCTTTCAAAGAACCAGCTCCTAGTTTCGTTGATCTGTTCTACTGTTCTTTTGGTTTCTATTTCATTGATTTCTGCTCTGATCTTTATTATTTCTCTTCTCCTGCTGGGTTTAGGCTTTCTTTGCTGTTTTTTCTCCAGCTCCTTTAGGTGTGGGGTTAGGTTGGGTATTTCAGACCTTTCTTGTTTCTTGAGAAAGGCTTGTATTGCTATATACTTTCCTCTCAGGACTGCCTTTGCTGTATCCCAAAGATTTTGAACAGTTGTGTTTTCATTTTCATTGGTTTCCATGAATTTTTTAAATTCTTCTTTAATTTCCTGGGTGACCCATTCATTCTTTAGTAGGATGCTCTTTAGCCTCCATGTATTTGAGTTCTTTCCGACTTTCCTCTTGTGATTGAGTTCTAGTTGCAAAGCATTTTGGTCTGAAAATATGCAGGGAATGATCCCAATCTTTTGGTTCCAGTTGACACCTGATTTGTGACCTAGGATGTGATCAATTCTGGAGAACGTTCCGTGGGCACTAGAGAAGAATGTGTATTCTGTTGCCTTGGGATGGAATGTTCTGAATATTTCTGTGAAGTCCACTTGGTCCAGTGTTACATTTAAAGTCTTTATTTCCTTGTTGATCTTTTGCTTTGATGATCTGTCCATTTCAGTCAGGGGGGTGTTAAAGTCCCCCACTATTATTGTATTGTTGTAAATGTGTTTCTTTGTTTTGTTATTAATTGCCTTATATAATTGGCTGCTCCCATGTTAGGGGCATAGATATTTAACATGTGTTAGGTCTTCTTGTTGGATAGACCCTTTAAGTAGGATATAGTGTCCTTCTTCATCTCTTATTACAGTCTTTGTTTTAAAATTTAATGTGTCTGATATAAGGATTGCCATCGCAGCTTTCTTTTGGTGTGCATTCGCATGGTAAATTGTTTTCCACCCCCTCACTTTCAATCTGGGGGTGTCTTTGTGTCTAAAATGAGTCTCTTGCAGACAGCATATCGTCGGGTCTTGTTTTTTAACCCAATCTGATAGCCTCTGTCTTTTGATTGGGGCATTTAGCCCATTTACATTCAGGGTAACTATTGAAAGATATGAATTTAGTGCCATTGTATTGCCTGTAAGCTGACTGTGACTGTACATTGTCTGTGTTCCTTTTTGATCTATGCTGCTTTTAGGCTCTCTCTTTGTTTAGAGTACCCCTTTCAATATTTGTTTTGGGCTGGTTTTGTGTTTTCAAATTCCTTTAATTTTGTTTGTCCTGGAAGCTTTTTACCTCTCCTTCTATTTTCAATGACAGCTTTGCTGGATATAGTAATCTTGGCTGCATATTTTTCTCGTTTAGTGCTCTAAAGATATCATGGCAGTCCTTTCTGGCCTGCCAGGTCTCTGTGGATAGGTCTGTTGCCAATCTAATGTTTCTACCATTGTAGGTTACATATCTCTTCTCCCGAGCTGCTTTCAGGATTTTCTCTTTCTCTCTGAGACTCGTAAGTTTTACTATTAGATGTCGGGGTGTTGACCTATTTTTATTGATTTTGAGAGGGGTTCTCTGTGCCTCCTGGGTTTTGATGCCTGTTTCCTTCCTCACATTAGGGAAGTTCTCTGCTATACTTTGCTCCAATATTCCTTCTGCCCCTCTCTCTGTTGTTTCGTCTTATCATATCGCTTATCTCTTGAATTCTGCCCTCGTGATCCTGTAGTTGTTTATCTCTCTTTTTCTCAGCCTCTTTATTTTCCATCATTTGGTCTTCTATATCGCTGATTCTCTCTTCTGCCTCATTTATCCTAGCAGTTAGTGCCCCCATTTTTTATTGCACCTCATTAATAGTCTTTTTGATTTCAACTTGGTTAGATTTTAGTTCTTTTATTTCTCCAGAAAGGGTTTCTCTAATAACTTCCACGCTTTTTTCAAGCCCAGCTAGTATCTTTAAAGTCATGATTGTGAACTCTAGGTCCGACATCGTACTAATGTCCATATTGAGTAGGTCCCTGGCAGACGGTAATACCTCTTGTTCTTTTTGCTGAGGTGATTTTTTTCGTCTTGTCATTTTGTCCAGAGGAGAAGAGACAAATGAGAGAACAAAATGCTAACAGGTTAACAACGTCCCCAGCAAATATACTCTAAAGAAATCAGAAAAGACCTGAAACCAGGGGAAAAGAAAGGGAAAGAAAGAAAAACGAAAGAGAAAAAAAAGAAAAAGATAAAAACAAACAAAAACAGAACAAAAAAAAAACAGAATATGATCAAATATATTCAGGCTAGTGCATAGATCAGTGCCACACAATAGGTTTTGGGTGCATTTTGGTCTGTTAGAAGAAAGTGCCTCCTAAAATTTTAAAGGAAGAAAGACTTATATATGTACAAAATAAAGGTTGATACAATGAAGGGATGGAAGATGACTTTAAAGATGAAACTTATAAAAGGTTTTATAAACGGAATTGATAAGTTGTTTGAAAGAAGAAAGAAGAAGATTTAAAAAAAAGAAAAAAGAAAAGAAAAATGGGAGAGACTGTGATCAGGCAGGACAGTAGAACAAAGCCATACACTAGTGATTTAGGGTATATTTTGATTTGTTAGATGAAACTGTACCTCAAAATTTTAAAGAGAGAAGAACTTATATATATATGCCAAAAATAAGGTTAGCTACTATGAAGGGATAAAATATGACTCAAAATGAAAAATAAAAAATGTTTTTTTAAAAAGGATTGATAAGATGTTGGTTGAAAAAGGGAAAAAGAAAAATTCAAAGAAAAAAACACAAAAAACAGTTAAAAAATTAACTTTGAAGAACTAATGAATCATGATAAAAAAGCCATGAATTCTATGTGCAGTATTCCCCTAGCGCTGGAGTTTTCCCCTTCTCCTTGATGGGTAAACTTGGTCTTGGCTTGCTGGCTGTTCGTGCTGATCTTCTGGGGGAGGGGCCTGTTGCCGTGGTTCCCAAATGTCTTTGCTGGAGGCTGAATTGCCCCGCCCTTGTGAGTCTGGGCTAAGCAAGCTGCTTGGGTTTGCTCTCAGGAGCTTTTGTTCCCTGCAAGCTCTTGGCACAGCTTTGGAGGACCAGGGTGAAAATGGTGGCCTCCCACTCTCTGCCCTGAGGAGCTGAGAACTGGGGGTCCCGCTCCTCAGTGCGCCCCCAGAGAAAAGTAGTCAATCACTCCCGTCTCCCTGGTCTCCGGCCGCACTCCGCGCTCACCCAGCTTGTGACCGAGCGTTTCTATCTCTGGCACCCGACCCCGTGTGGAGTCTCCAAACCCAGCAGATCCCTGCGGTGCGTTCCCACGCCGCTCCTCCTGGGGGAGGAAGGGGAGTCTCCCTGGCTCTGCTGCTTGTTGGGTCCCTGCTGGAGGCACAGTGGCCCAACTGGGCCGTGGATCACAGTTTATGGCAACCCCGAGCTGTGAGCCCGCGCCTCAGCTCCGTCTCTGCAGCCGGCTTCCCCGCTCCGGTACCTGGGAGCTCTGCTGCACTCAGGTAGCCCCGGTCTTTCTGTCACCCCGAGGGTCCTGAGTCCACAGTGTACCGCAAGGTTTCAACCTCCCGCTTAGCCCCTGGAGCGACGTCCCTCTGCAGAGCCGACTTCTACAAGTTCTGATTTTGTGCTCCGCGGTTCTATCATTTGCCAGAAGCGACCGACGGAGGCCCCCTCCCCCCCCCGTCTATCCTCCCGAATATCGCCTCGGATTCACTTCTCCGCCCGTCCTACCTTCCAGTAAGTGGTCGCTTCTCTGTTCAGAGAGTTGTTGCTACTCTCCTCTTCGATCTCCTGTTGAGTTCGTAGGTGTGCAGAATGGTTTGATCCCTATTCAGCTGAATTCCTGAGACCAGACGAAGCCCGGATCTCCTACTCCTCCGCCATCTTGCTCCGCCCCTACTTCATGATCTTTTGATAGGCAAAAATTTATTAAATAGGACACCAGAAACACAAAATATAAAGATTGAGTGTGGTGAGAATGTGGTTTTGGGAGGTACATTTTGTTTACTACTTGCGTAGTTAAAATTAAATATGATTAAACATTTTTAAAGTAAGAGATAAAGTTGTTTTGACTTTATTCACTCCAATTTCCCATTTAGTTTATAATATTTACAATTGTGAATTTTATTGTTTGAGGTTCAGTGTGTAAATTGATGTTATATGGCCGCGAGTGTGGCTTTTTAACTTGGCATAATTTTTAGTCAACTTCAAGGAGGGTTTAGTTAAATATTGAGAAATAAACTAATAATGAAAAATTAGGGGAAATTTTAGATATTCGATGCAGGTCCTTTTTTGATGTTTACTGAATGGTGGATAACTTAGTTTTTCAAGAAATAGCCTTTGGTCTACCCCATACCACAGAATTCTCGGTTAAGAAGCCTACTGCTTTGAGTCTCTTATGACATTTCCCATTGTCTTAGAAATGTTGATGTCAACAAATTTCTGTAATTTCTTCATTTCTTTAGATAATGACAATTTCCTATTTCTTAAGAAACAGTTCCCTATCTTATTTGAGAAACCACAGTGGAATGTTTTATGAGTGTAGTGAGGTCTCCATAGCAAAAGACTTACTGCTAACAAATCTTTGTTCAGAAAGAACCAGACTGCCAAATTTCTCAGACAAGAGAATTATAGTATTTGATTTCTAGATTAGCAAGGAATGAAATTGTTCTTTTATTTTCCTTCCTATCTGAACAACTCCAGCATAAGAAGTTTTGCTGTTATTATTGCTGATTTTCTATTCATTCCCCAACTCACAAGAAGAACATGAATATTAAAAAGCAATGGAAGGGGGCGGAGCAAGATGGCGGAGGAGTAGGAGACCTAGATTTTGTCTGGTCTCAGGAATTCAGCTGAATAGGGATCAAACCATTCTGAACACCTACGAACTCAACAGGAGATCGAACAGGAGAGTAGCAACAACTCTCTGAACAGAGAAGCGACCACTTACTGGAAGGTAGGGCATGCGGAGAAGTGAATCCGAGGCGATATTCGGGAGGATAGACGGCGGGGGAGGGGCCTCCGCCGGCCGCTTCTGGCAAGTGCTAGAGCTGCGGAGCACAAAATCGGACCTTTTAAAAGTTGGCTCGGTGGAGGGACGTCGCTGCAGTGGCTAAGCGGGGGGTGGAATCCTCCCGGGACAGTGTGGTCTCAGGACCCTTGGGGTCACAGAGAGACCGGGGGTGCCTGAGTGCAGCAGAGCTCCCAGGTATCAGAGCAGGGAAGCTGGCTGCAGAGACGGAGCAGAGTCGCGGGCTCTCAGCTCGGGGTTGCCACAAACTGTGATCTGCGGCCCAGTCGGGGCACGGCTCCCCCAGCAGGGACCCAACAAGCAGCAGATCCGGGGAGACTCCCCTTCCTTCCCGGGGAGGAGCGGTGCGGGAACGCACTGCAGGGATCTGCTGGGTTTGGAGACTCCGAGCGGGGTCGGGTGCCAGAGATAGCAACGCTCGATCACAGGCCGGGTGAGCACGGAGTGCGGCCAGAGACCGGGGACACGGGAGTGACTGCTTTTCTCTGGGGGCGCACTGAGGAGTGGGGCCCCGAGTTCTCGGCTCCTCCGGGCGGAGACTGGGAGGCCGCCATTTTCGCCCTGGTCCTCCAAAGCTGTACCGAGAGCTTGCAGGGAACAAAAGCTCCTGAGAGCAAACTGGAGCAGCTTCCTTAGCCCGGACCGACAAGGGCGGGGCAATTCCGCCTCCGGCAAAGACATTTGGAAACCACAGCAACAGGCCCCTCCCCCAGAAGATCAGCACAAACAGCCAGCAAGCCAAGACCAAGTTGATCGATCAAGGAGAATAGGAGAACTCCAGCGCTAGGGGAATACTGCACATAGGTTCATGGCTTCTTTTTTTTTTTTTTTTTTTTTACCATGATTCATTATTTCATCAAAGTTAATTTTTGTTGACTTTTTTTTATTTTTCTTTTTCCCTTTTTCAACCAACATCTTATCAATCCCTTTTTAAAAAGAACATTTTTTATTTTTCATTTTTAGAGTCATATTTTATCCCTTCATAGTAGTTACCCTTATTTTTGGCATATATATATAAGTTGTTCTCTCTTTAAAATTTTGAGGTACAGTTTCTTCTAACAGATCAAAATATACCCTAAACCACTAGTGTATGGCTTTGTTCTAGTCTCCTGCCTGATCACATTCTCTCCCTTTTTCCTTTTTTTTTTTCCTTAAATCTTCTTTCTTTTTTCAAACAACTTATCTTACCAAGTCCTTTTATAAAATCTTTTATAATTTTCATCTTTACAGTCATCTTCCATCCCTTCATTGTATCAACCCTTATTTTGTACATATATGTCTTTCTTCCTTTAAAATTTTAGGAGGCACTTTTTTCTAACAGACCAAAATACGCCCAAAATCTAGTGTGTGGCACTGATCTATGCACTAGCCTGATCATATTTGATCATATTCTGCCTTTTCTGAATTGTTTTGTTTTTGTTTTTATCTTTTTTTTTTCTTTTTTTTTTTTCTTTTTCTCTTTCTTTTTTCTTTCTTTCCCTTTCTTTTCCCCTGGTTTCAGGTCTTTTCTGATTGGTATACAGTATATATCCTGGGGACGTTGTAAACCTGTTAGCCTTTTGTTCTCTCATTCATTTATTCTCCTCTGGACAAAATGACAAGACGAAAGAAATCACCTCAGCAAAAAGAACAAGAGGTAGTACCGTCAGCCAGGGACCTACTCAATACGGACATTAGTATGATGTCGGACCTAGAGTTCAGAATCATGACTTTAAAGATACTAGCTGGGCTTGAAAAAAGCGTGGAAGTTATTAGAGAAACCCTTTCTGGAGAAATAAAAGAACTAAAATCTAACCAAATCGAAATCAAAAAGGCTATTGATGAGGTGCAATCAAAAATGGGGGCACTAAATGCTAGGATAAATGAGGCAGAAGAGAGAATCAGCGATATAGAAGACCAAATGATGGAAAATAAAGAGGCTGAGAAAAAGAGAGAGAAACAACTACAGGATCACGAGGGCAGAATTCGAGAGATAAGTGATACGATAAGACGAAACAACATTAGAATAATTGGGATCCCAGAAGAAGAAGAGAGAGAGGGGCAGAAGGTATATTGGAGCAAATTATAGCAGAGAACTTCCCTAATGTGAGGAAGGAAACAGGCATTAAAATCCAGGAGGCACAGAGAACCCCTCTCAAAATCAATAAAAATAGGTCAACACCCCGACATCTAATAGTAAAACTTACGAGTCTCAGAGACAAAGAGAAAATCCTGAAAGCAGCTCGGGAGAAGAGATATGTAACCTACAATGGTAGAAACATTAGATTGGCAACAGACCTATCCACAGAGACCTGGCAGGCCAGAAAGGACTGGCAAGATATCTTCAGAGCACTAAACGAGAAAAATATGCAGCCAAGAATACTATATCCAGCTAGGCTATCATTGAAAATAGAAGGAGAGATAAAAAGCTTCCAGAACAAACAAAAACTAAAGGAATGTGCAAACACGAAACCAGCCCTCCAAGAAATATTGAGAGGGGTCCTCTAAGCAAAGAGAGAACCTAAAAGCAGCAAAGAGCAGAAACGAACACAGACAACAGACAGTTAACAGTCACCTTACAGGTAATGCAATGGCACTAAATTCATACCTTTCAATAGTTACCCTGAATGTAAATGGGCTCAATGCCCCAATCAAAAGACACAGGCTATCAGATTGGATTAAAAAACAAGACCCATCCATATGCTGTCTGCAAGAGACTCATTTTAGACCCAAAGACACCCCCAGATTGAAAGTGAGGGGGTGGAAAACCATTTACCATGCTAATGGACACCAAAAGAAAGCTGGGGTGGCAATCCTTATATCAGACAAACTAGATTTTAAAACAAAGACTGTAATAAGAGATGAGGAAGGACACTATATCCTACTTAAAGGGTCTATCCCACAAGAAGATCTAACAATTGTAAATATCTATGCCCCGAACATGGGAGCAGCCAATTATATAAGGCAATTAATAACAAAAGCAAAGAAACACATTGACAACAATACAATAATAGTGGGGGACTTTAACACCCCCCTCACTGAAATGGACAGATCATCTAAGCAAAAGATCAACAAGGAAATAAAGACTTTAAATGACACACTGGACCAAATGGACTTCACAGACATATTCACAACATTCCATCCCAAAGCAACGGAATACACATTCTTCTCTAGTGCCCATGGAACATTCTCCAGAATTGATCACATCCTAGGTCACAAATCAGGTCTCAATTGGTACCAAAAGATTGGGATCATTCCCTGCATATTTTCAGACCACAATGCTTTGAAACTAGAACTCAACCACAAGACGAAAGTCGGAAAGAACTCAAATACATGGAGGCTAAAGAGCATCCTACTAAAGAATGAATGGGTCAACCAAGAAATTAAAGAAGAATTTAAAAAATTCATGGAAACCAATGAAAATGAAAACACAACTGTTCAAAATCTTTGGGATACAGCAAAGGCAGTCCTGAGAGGAAAGTATCTAGCAATACAAGCCTTTCTCAAGAAACAAGAAAGGTCTCAAATACACAACCTAACCCTACACCTAAAGGAGCTGGAGAAAGAACAGCAAATAAAGCCTAAACCCAGCAGGAGAAGAGAAATCATAAAGATCAGAGCAGAAATCAATGAAATAGAAACCAAAAGAACAGTAGAACAGATCAACGAAACTAGGAGCTGGTTCTTTGAAAGAATTAACAAGATTGATAAACCCCTGGCCAGACTGATCAAAAAGAAAAGAGAAATGGCCCAAATCAACAAAATCATGAATGAAAGAGGAGAGATCACAAGGAACACCAAAGAAATACAAACAATTATAAGAACATATTATGAGCAACTCTATGCCAGCAAATTAGATAACCTGGAAGAAATGGGTGCATTCCTAGAGATGTATCAACTACCAAAATTGAACCAGGAAGAAATAGAAAACCTGAACAGACCTATAACCACTAAGGAAATTGAAACAGTCATCAAAAATCTCCCAAGAAACAAAAGCCTAGGGCCAGATGGCTTCCCAGGGGAATTCTATCAGACATTTCAAGAAGAATTAATTCCTATTCTCCTGAAACTGTTCCAAAAAATAGAAATGGAAGGGAAACTTCCAAACTCATTTTATGAGGCCAGCATTGCCTTGATCCCAAAACCAGACAAAGACCCCATCAAAAAAGAGAATTACAGACCAATATCCTTGATGAACATGGATGCAAAAATTCTCACCAAAATACTAGCCAATAGGATCCAACAGTACATTAAAAGGATTATTCACCACGACCAAGTGGGATTTATTCCTGGGCTGCAAGCCTGGTTCAACATCCGCAAATCAATCAACGTGATACGATACATTAACAAAAGAAAGAACAAGAATCATATGATCCTCTCAATAGATGCAGAAAAAGCATTTGACAAAGTACAACATCCTTTCTTGATCAAAACTCTTCAGAGTATAGGGATAGAGGGTACATACCTCAATATCATAAAAGCCATCTATGAAAAACCTACAGCGAATATCATTCTCAATGGGGAAAGGCTGAGAGCTTTTCCCCTAAGGTCAGGAATGCGGCAGGGATGTCCACTCTCACCCCTGCTATTCAACATAGTATTAGAAGTACTAGCCACAGCAATCAGACAACAAAAAGAAATCAAAGGCATCCAAATCGGCAAAGAGGAAGTCAAACTCTCACTCTTTGCAGATGATATGATACTGTATGTGGAAAACCCAAAAGACTCCACCCCAAAACTGCTAGAACTCATACAGGAATTCAGTCAAGTAGCAGGCTATAAAATCAATGCACAGAAATCAGTGGCATTCCTATACACCAACAACAAGACAGAAGAGAGACAAATCAAGGAGTCGATCCCATTTACAATTGCACCCAAAACCATTAGATACCTAGGAATAAATCTAACCAAAGAGGCAAAGTATCTGTACTCAGAAAACTATAAAATACTCAGGAAAGAAATTGAAGAAGACACAAAGAAATGGAAAAACGTTCCATGCTCATGGATTGGGAGAATCAACATTGTGAAGATGTCAATGCTACCTAGAGCAATCTACACATTCAATGCAATCCCCATCAAAATACCATCCACTTTTTTCAAAGAAATGGAACAAATAATCCTAAAATTTGTATGGAACCAGAAGAGACCCAGAATAGCCAGAGGAATACTGAAAAAGAAAAGCAAAGCTGGCGGCATCACAATTCCAGACTTCCAGCTCTATTACAAAGCTGTCATCATCAAGACAGTATGGTACTGGCACAAAAACAGACACATAGATCAATGGAACAGAATTGAGAGCCCAGAAATGGACCCTCAACTCTATGGTCAACTTATTTTTGACAAAGCAGGAAAGAATGTCCAATGGCAAAAAGACAGTCTCTTCAACAAATGGTGTTGGGAAAATTGGACAGCCACATGCAGAAGAATAAAAATGGACCATTTCCTTACAGCACACACAAAAATAGACTCCAAATGGTTGAAAGACCTAAACGTGAGACAGGAGTCCATCCAAATCCTAAAGGAGAACACAGGTAGCAACCTTTTTGACCTTAGCCACAGCAACTTCTTCCTAGAAACATCGTCAAAGGCACGGGAAGCCAGGGCAAAAATGAACTATTGGGATTTCATCAAGATAAAAAGCTTCTGCACAGCAAAAGAAACAGTCCACAAAACCAAAAGACAACCGACAGAATGGGAGAAAATATTTGCAAATGACATATCAGATAAAGGGCTAGTATCCAAAATCTATAAAGAACTTATCAAACTCAACACCCAAAGAACAAATAATCCAATCAAGAAATGGGCAGAAGACATGAACAGACATTTCTCCAAAGAAGACATCCAAATGGCCAACAGGCACATGAAAAAGTGCTCAACATCGCTTGGCATCAGGGAAATCCAAATCAAAACCTCAATGAGATACCACCTCACACCCATCAGAATGGCTAAAATTAACAAGTCAGGGAACGACAGATGTTGGCGGGGATGTGGAGAAAGGGGAACCCTCCTACACTGTTGGTGGGAATGCAAGCTGGTGCAACCCCTCTGGAAAACAGTATGGAGGTTCCTCAAACAGTTGAAATTAGAGCTACCGTTCGATCCAGCAATTGCACTACTGGGTATTTACCACAAAGATACAAATGTAGGGACCCGAAGGGGTACGTGTACCCCAATGTTTATAGCAGCAATGTCCACCATAGCCAAACTGTGGAAAGAGCCAAGATGCCCATCGACAGATGAATGGATAAAGAAGAAGTGGTATATATACACAATGGAATATTATGCAGCCATCAAAAGGAATGAGATCTTGCCATTTGCAACGACGTGGATGGAACTGGAGGGTGTTATGCTGAGTGAAATAAGTCAAT
Organism: Eumetopias jubatus; assembly: GCF_037043125.1. Taxonomy (NCBI): domain Eukaryota; kingdom Metazoa; phylum Chordata; class Mammalia; order Carnivora; family Otariidae; genus Eumetopias; species Eumetopias jubatus. The sequence continues at coordinate 103,689,366 of NW_028274815.1, forward strand.
CAGAGAAAGACATGTATCACATGACCTCACTGATATGAGGAATTCTTAATCTCAGGAAAGAAACTGAGTGTTACTGGAGTGGTTGGGGGTGGCAGGGATGGGGTGGCTGGGTGATAGATATTGGGGAGGGTATGTGCTATTGTGAGCGCTGTGAATTGTGCAAGACTGTTGAATCACAGATCTGTACTTCTGAAACAAATAACGCAACATATTTTAAGAAAAAAGAAGAAGAAGATAACAGGAGAGGAAGAAAAGGGGAGTATGTCAGAGGGGGAGACGAACCATGAGAGATGATGGACTCTGAAAAACAAACTGAGGGTTCTAGAGGGGAGGGGGGTAGGGGGATGGGTTAGCCTGGTGATGGGTATTGAGGAGGGCACGTTCTGCATGGAGCACTGGGTGTTATGAACAAACAATGAATCATGGAACACTGCACCAAAAACTAATGATGTAATATATGGTGATTAACATAAGAATAAAAAATTAAAAAAAAAAAAAAGCAATGGAAGTCCATCTAATCATATTTCTCCTCACCAATAGCAGCACTGTCTTCAAACCCACTAAAATCTGATCTGTCTCCTAATAGTTTCCTAAACTAGAAGGTCTCCTAAATTACTGACGTCCACCACCACAGCTATGAAGATGTAAAGACATCATGACTAGTTAATGATTCATAATTTTTTTCCTTATCTGTTTTTCATGTGAAAACAGATTTTTATCTCTTTACGATTGGCCTGGCCAAACACCTCTAGTATGCCCCTGTGTTTGAGAGGTTTTGTCTTAATACAGGTTCTCAGTGTAGGTTATAGTCATTCATGCAATGAAATAATATTTACTGTGTGTCTGTATTGGGTACTTATTCAAGTGAGATGCTACCATTAGTAAAGGCTAGTGGGAGTGCAAGATAGTTGTGTGCCTTTACACAGATTGTGCATAGTTGTGTAGCCTTTACATTCTAGTTTGTGAAGAATGATAAAGTTAGTTAACTTTAAGGTCAATGGTAAATGAAATGTCACTTACTTTATTATGTCGCCATTTTCACTAATAAAGTTTGGGGTAGAGATTGTTTGTCTCCACCTATATGTGGTTTTCTCTTTCCTGGGCACAGGAAATGTTAGACTTCCATGTTTCCCTGAAGTTGGTCGGCCCTATGACTAATTCTAGTCAGTGAAATGTGAGTAACAGTAACTTCTGTGCAAAGTGTATTAGTTATTTATCGCTGCATAGAAAATTACCACAAACTTCATGGCTTAAAACAACACACACTTATCATCTTACAGTTTCTGAGGGTCAGGATTCTGGGCACAGCTTAACTGGGGCCTCTGCTTCAGAATTTCACAGAGTTGTAATCAAGGTGTCAGCTCATATGAGGAAAGAACAGTTTCCAAGTTCGCATGGTGGTTGGCAGCATTCAGTTCCTTGCAGGCTGCCAGACTGTGAGCTTTAGTTTTGTTGTTTGTTTGTTTGTTTTTTGCTGCTGTTGGCCAAAGGCTGCCCTTGCTTTTTGCTTCATAGCTCTCCATATGACATCTTATGACATGGCAACTTGCTTCTTCAAAGCCAGCAAGGGAAAGAGTCTCCTAGCAAGACGAGTTAGAAATCTTATATAATGTAATCACATATAGGAAATGATACATACTTCTCCACTTTTGTCATATTCTATCAGAAGCAGGTCTCTGTCTTCTCACACTCAGACCGGATCACACAAGGGAGGGAAGCAGGAGGCAGGGATCATGGGACCACCCTAGGCACTGTCCACCATAGGCAGTAAAGTTCCCTGCATGATGCTCCAGCCCTCTCTTCTCTTTCTGTGGTAACCCTGCAAGATGGCTGATGAAATGGCAGAAACAAAGGTGTAAGCACATTGGATTCCCAGTTACTACTTGGAATCGGTTTGTCCTAAAGTGTCACCTCTCCCACAGTGGATTTTGGTTAAGCAAGAAATTTGACAACTTTCATAGTCTGACTTTAGAGAGAAAGAAAAAGAGAAGGAGAAGAAGAAGAAAAAAAATGGAAGTTGAGTTGTTTAAAGAGAAAGATGAGGGGCCCTGGGTGGCTCAGTTGCTTGATCATCGAACTCTTGATTTTGGCTCAGGTCATGATTTCATGGTTGCGAGATGGAGCCTGGGGTTAGGCTCTGTGCTCAGCTAGGAGTCTGCTTGAGATTCTCTCTCCCTCTCCCTCTCTCCCTCCCACTCATGCTGTCTCTTTCTCTCTCTCTACACTGGATAAATAAATCTTAAAAAAAAAAAAGAGAAAGATGAAAAGTATGAGGATGGACAAGCACTGAGTCGAAAATAATGGAAGTTCAGGGAGAAACTAGTAGAGGGAAGACTGATGATAGAATTCAGTGAGAATAATTAATGTAAAGCAAATACTTGGGGTGCCTGAGTGACTTGGTTAAGTATCCAACTCTTGATTTTGGCTCAGGTCATGATCTCAAGGTTGTGAGATTGAGCCCCACATTGGGCTCTGCACTCTGCATGGAGACTAAGATTCTCTCCCTCTCCCTCTGCATCTCGCCCAGGGTGGAGTATCTACATAAATTATGTGGAATTATTATGCATAAGAGATTTGTGCATTCGTCCCTATTTATATTCAACCATTTGTTTATATCAGCATGGAATCATGGATATTTTATACTTTGGGTTATAATTCTATTCTACATTATATGTTATGGTTGCTCAAATTATTCTATCTCTGGACAATTGGGAGCTCCTTCAGTTGGTTTCCATGTCCCATTAAAGTACCCCATCATTGGGGGATTTTTTTTTTTTTTTTAGTACTTCTTTGCTGTTTTTGTAATTGAAGATGCTTCAGACTCTATTTCCTGCCCTAGTCCAAGAATCAGCCATTTCTCCAAGGAGAACTGATTCTTCCTTAAATTTTTACTTTTACTCTCTTTCTCTTTTTCTGTCTCTCTCTTTCTCCCTGCCCCCCAATAAAAACCATGATACATGTCATAGATATTATCGTTGTTAATGGGTGTCATTGCTTCTAGGACTTCTTAGACTACAGATACAAAAAATATATGCATGTATACTAATATGTATATTTATAAATCTTATGTAATGACTTTTCTTTATGTTAAGTTAAAAATGAATTCATGCTGATGTCTCCAACTCTAATGTATTACTACAAGCACATTTTAGTTTTCTTTTCTTTCTACCCTTTTATTTCTCGTTCTAACAGTGAGAAACATGCCATTCATTTGTCAACTAGTGTGACATCTGCTATGCATTTATGTATGTTCATTTTTAGTATACATGAATCATGATTTCAGAATTATTAGCCCACACTCTGTGGGAAATGACTTTGTGAACTAGGGTGTGTATATGAACAGTTCCTTTTGCCCTCAGTCTTAGAGTCTCCACTCATTTTCAGAATTACATAGGTCAGCATTTCCCTCACTGCCAAATGCTTCTTGTTTTTAGTCACTGAGTTTTAGTGTGATTTGTTACCCTATGATAGCTGACATAAAGGAGGAAGCAGTAAAAATATTTGCAGTTCAGTTATATGAAAATAGTTTCAAGGGTGCCTGGGTGGCTCAGTCAGTTAAGCATCTGATTCTTGATTTTGGCTTAGGTCATGATCTCAGGTTTGTGAGATTGAGACCTGCATCAGGCTCTGTGCTGGGTGTGGAGCCTGCTTAAGATTCTCTCTCTCTCCCTCTATCCCTTCCTTCCCCCTCCCTCTCAAAAAAGAAAAGTAGTTTGATATGCTATAAGTAGTTAAAATAGGACTAAATTTCTGCAGTGGAGTAAAACATCTACTTAACCTTTACAATTATAGAAAGATCTTTAAATCTGTTATGTTGAAAGCATGTTAGGCATTCTAATGGGATTCTTTTTTAGGCATGAGAAAAATGTAGAATATTAAAAGCTATGGTAGTGATGGATACATGTCACATATGTTTATCCAAACCCATAGAATGTGTAACACCGGGAATGAACCCTAAAGCAAACTATGGTCTATGAATGAGTTTGATATAGCAGTGTAGGTTCATCAGTTGTACCAAATTTACCACTCCTGTGGATGGTTTTGGTAATGTCAAAAGTTGTGCATGTATGAAGGGGTATCTGGGAAATCTCTGTACCTTCCCTTCATTTTTGCTGTGAAGCTGAAACTACTCTGAAAAATTAAAACCTTAATTTAAAAAAGCCTATATGCTTCTAGATACATATTTCTATTAAGGAGAAGTAATTAAAATAGAAAACAAAAGTATGATATAGGTAGGGCAGACATAATTGTTCCATTTTTCATTAAAGAAATTGAGACTAAAGAGATTAAAAGCAAATATATTATTAAAATATTTTGCAGATAAATCTGAGACTTTTAAATATGAAAATTATCAGGGATGGGGTGCCTGGGTGGCTCAGTCGTTGGGCATTTGCCTTCGGCTCGGGTCGTGGTGGCGGGGTCCTGGGATCGAGCCCTGCATCGGGCTCCCTGCTCCACAGGAGGCCTGCTTCTCCCTCTTCCTCTCCCCCTGCTTGTGCTCCCTCTCTCACCGTGTCTCTCTCTGTCAAATAAATGAAATCTTGGAAAAAAAAGAAAAAAAATTATCAGGGATATCTTGGGTACAATTTTGTGTCATTCAGATATCTAAAAACAAGCAACTATATCATCAGTCCTGTAATGGAAAACAAATCCCAGCTCTCCAATGCCATCCCCATCCATGGGGAAGTAATTTGGAGGCTCAAGTGTCTTAATTTCCTGGTTGTCTTTCATGTTTCCTTTACCTCAGGTCTCTGTTACCACACTCAACACAAATTCAACAATTATTCTGTCACTGTGATTCAAAAATTAATTCCTTGCTCTAAAGAAATGCTCTTAGTCTTGAAAAAATATGTACTGGCTAAATTAAATGCAACTTGAATTTAAAAATATTTTTTCAGTAATGTGTTATCTCTAACTAAAAGAGGAGTGCAGTCAGGGGGTCATCCAGGGACCTAGTAAATCCAAACTTAACTAAAGAGCCAAATATAATACTCAGTTTATTTTACATCCTAATAATCTTCAAATATCTTTGCTTTTGAAATCCCTAAAAACATGGAAAAAATGCATTTCATGAATTTCAAAGTTAACTCTGAAATTGTTCAGCCTAAGTTGAATGAGTTGGAAAAGACTAGAAATCATAAGGAACTGCATATATTTTTAAAAGAAATTCTAGAAATGAAAGGTACAATCTTCAGAATTAGGACATAGAATAGCAAGTTAGCAAAGTGGAAACTAGGTTAGAAAGAACAATCCAGGGGCACCTGGGTGGCTCAGAGGGTTAAGTGTCTGCCTTCAGCTCAGGTATGATCCCAAGATCCTGGGATCAAGCCCCACATTGGATTCCTGGCTCAGCGGGGAGCCTGCTTCTCCCTCTCCCTCTGCCTCTCTCCCTGCTCATGCTCTCTCTCTTTCTATCTCTCTGTCTCAATAAATAAAATCTTGAAAAAAAAAAAAGAACAATCCAGAAATAAAGCAAAGAGAGGGGAAAAAAGGGTGTTAATTAAAGAGATGGAAAGAGAAAGAGTATACATCAAGAAAGCTTATGATTTATTTAATTGAAGTCCTAAAAGGAAGGAGTTGAGGGGATGGGACATAGAAACTATTTGGAGAGATAACAGTTGAAAATTTAAAACATCATCCTGCATATTCAAGAAGTTAACGAATTGCAGGCACAATAAATAAGAATGGTTTCCTGTATATATCATAAAGCAAAACAAACAACAATAGCCAAAAAGCAAGAATAAAATATTATAATGAAATAGAAGTAGAGGAAAGTTTATCTCCTTCAAAGGAAAAACAGGCTTTAAAATGATTCTTGAGGGGCACCTGGGTGGCTCAGTTTGTTGACTGTCTTCAGCTCAGGTCATGATCCTGGAGTCCCGGGATCGAGTCCCACATTGGGCTCCCTGCTCAGTGGGGAGTCTGCTTCTCCTCAGACCCTCCACCCTCTCATGCTCTCTTTTTCTCTCAAATAAATAAATAAAAATCTTAAAAAAATTTAGAAAAAAATGATTCTTCAGTACCAGTGTTTGGCCAGAACACAAGGAAAGTCCTGTTAACTTAAGACTCAGTATTCAACAGGGGGACCTGGGTGGCTCAGTCAGTTAAGACTCAGTATTCAACATAATCATGTATCAAGCAGTAAGGCAACATTGAAATATTTTCAGACAAAAACTAAGAGAGTTTACTACCAGTGGACCTGCATTAAAGAAATTTAATATATATTTCAGGAAGAAATAAAATACTAGGGCTCAGTGATGGAAATGAAAGAAAGTGGTAATATGTGGCTCCTGAAACTACAATAACTGGGGATTTAATATATATGTATATGTAATGACAGTTCACAATAACAGCATGCAAATAGAATATATAAATAGTGAGAATATGTTCTCTGAATGAGGGTAAATGTGTTGACAAAATTTAAATTTAGTAAGTTAAAAGAAAATGCTTATTGGAGGGCGGAGCAAGATGGCAGAGGAGTAGGAGACCTGGATTTCGCCTGGTCGCAGGAATTCAGCTGGGTAGGGATCAAACCATTCTGAACACCTACGAACTCAACAGGAGATCGAAGAAAAGAATAGCAACAACTCTCTGAACACAGAAGCGACCACTTACTGGAAGGTAGGACATGTGGAGAAGTGAATTCAAGGCGATATTCAGGAGGATAGACGGTGGGGGAGGTGGCCTCCCTTGGACGCTTCTGGCAAGTGATAGAGCAGCAGAGCACAAAATCGGAACTTTTAGAAGTCGGTTCTGCTGAGGGACGTCACTCCAGTGGCTAAGCGGGGGGTGGACCCCACGCGGGACAGTGTGGTCTCAGGACCCTCAGGGTCACAGAAAGACTGGGGGTGTCTGAGTGCGGCAGAGCCCCTGGGTATCAGAGCAGGGAAGCCAGCTGCAGAGATGGAGCCGTGGCGCGGGCTCTCTCATCGGGGTTGCCATGAACTGTGATCATCGACACAGGCCACTGCTCCTCCAGCAGGGACCCAACAAGTGGCAGATCCGGGGAGGTTCCCCTTCCTCTCCTGGGAGGAGCAGTGTGGGAGCGCACCACAGGGATCTGCTGGGTTTGGAGACTCCACATGGGGTGGGGTGCCAGAAGTAGAAACGCTCGGTCACAGGCCGGGTGAGCACGGAGTGCGGCTGGAGACCGGGAAGACAGGAGTGATTGCTTTACTCTGGGGGCACACTGAGGAGTGGGGCCCTGAGTTCTCGGCTTCTCCAGGGCAGAGATTGGGAGGCCGCCATTTTCACTCTTGTCCTCCAAAGCTGTACTGAAAGCTTGCAGGGAACAAAAGCTCTGGATAGCAAACCCGAGCAGATTACTTAGCCCTGACCGGGAAGGGCGGGGCAATTCCGCCTCCAGCAAAGACATTTGGGAACCATGGCAACAGACCCCTCCCCCAGAAGATCAGCAAGAACAGCCAGCCGAGACCAAGGTTCCTGATCAATGAGAATGGCAGAACTCCAGTGCTAGGGGAATACTGCACATAGAATTCATGGCTTTTTTCCCATGATTCTTTAGTCTTTCAAAGTTAATTTTTTTAACTTTTTTTTTGAATTTTTCTTTTTCCCTTTTTCAACCAACAACTTATCCCTTTTTTAAAAAATTTTTATTTTCGGGCGCCTGGGTGGCTCAGTTGGTTAAGCGACTGCCTTCGGCTCAGGTCATGATCCTGGAGTCCCGGGATCGAGTCCCACATCGGGTTCCCTGCTCAGCGGGGAGTCTGCTTCTCCCTCTGACCCTCTTCCCTCTTGTGCTCTCTATCTCTCATTCTCTCTCTTTCTCAAATAAATAAATAAAATCTTTAAAAAAAAATAAAATAAAAAATTTTTATTTTCCATTTTTAGAGTCATATTCTATCCCTTCATAGTAGTTACCCTTATTTTTGGCATATATATATATAAGTTCTCTCTTTAAAATTTTGAGGTACAGTTTCTTCTAACAGATCAAAATATACCCTAAATCTCGTGTATGGCTTTGTTCTAGTCTCCTGCCTGATCACATTCTCTCCCTCTTTTTTTCTTTTTTTTTAAATCCTCCTTTCTTTTCTCAAACAACTTCTTATCAATTCCTTTTATAAAATTTTTTATAATTTTCATCTTTACAGTCAAATTCCATCCCTTCATCGTATCAACCCTTATTTTGTACATATATAAGTCTTTCTTTCTTTAAAATTTTGGGAAGCACTTTCTTCTAACCAAAATACACCCAAAATCTAGTGTGTGGCACTGATCTATGCACCAGCCTGATCATATTTGATCATATTCTGTTTTATTTGTTTTCTGTTTTTGTTTTTATCTTTTTCTTTTTTTTCTCTTTTTTCTTTCTTTTCCTTTCTTTTCCCCTGGTTTCAGGTCTTTTCTGATTTGTTTAGAGTATATTTTCTGGGGACGTTGTTACCCTGTTAGCATTTTGTTCTCTCATTCATCTGTTCTCCTCTGGACAAAATGACAAGATGGAAAAAAATCACCTCAACAAAAAGAACAAGAGGTAGGACCATCTGCCAGGGACCTACTCAATACGGATATTAGTAGGATGTTGGACCTAAAGTTCAGAATCATGATTTTAAAGATACTAGCTGGGCTTGAAAAAAGCGTGGAAGTTATTAGAGAAACCCTTTCTGGAGAAATAAAAGAACTAAAATCTAACCAAGTCGAAATCAAAAAGGCTATTAATGAGGTGCAATCAAAAATGGGGGCACTGCTAGGATAAATGAGGCAGAAGAGAGAATCAGTGCTATAGAAGACGAATTGATGGAAAATAAAGAAGCTGAGAAAAAGAGAAACAACTACTGGATCACGAGGGCAGAATTTGAGAGATAAGCAATACCATAAGATGAAATAACATTAGAATAATTGGGATCCCAGAAGAAGAAGAAGGAGAGAGAGGGGCAGAAGGTATATTGGAGCAAATTATAACAGAGAACTTCCCTAATGTGGTGAAGGAAACAGGCATCAAAATCCAGGAGGCACAGAGATCTGAAGGGTTACTTGCACCCTGATGTTTATAGCAGGAGTGTCCACAATAGCCAAACTATGGAAAGAGCCAAGATGTCCATCGACAGATGAATGGATAAAGAAGATGTGGTATATATATACAATGGAATATTATGCAGCTATCAAAAGGAACGAGAGCTTGCTTTTTGCAATGATGTGGATGGAAGTGGAGGGTGTTATGCTGAGTGAAATAAGTCAATCAGAGAAAGACATGTATCATGACCTCACTGATATGAGGAATTCTTAATCTCAGGAAACAAACTGAGGGTTGCTGGAGTGGGGGGGGTGGGAGTGAGGGGGTGACTGGGTGATAGACATTGGGGAGGGTATGTGCTATGGTGAGCGCTGTGAATTGTGCAAGACTGCTGAATCACCGATCTGTACCTCTGAAACAAATAATGCAATATATGTTAAAAAAAAGATAGGAGGGGAAGAATGAAGGGGGCGGACTCGGAGGGGGAGACAAACCATGAGAGACGATGGACTCTGAAAAACAAACAGGGTTCTAGAGGGGAGAGGGTTGGGGGGATGGGTTAGCCTGGTGATGGGTATTAGAGTGGGCACGTTCTGCGTGGAGCACTGGGTATTATGCACCAACAATGAGTCATGGAATACTAACTACATCAAGAACTAATGATGTAATGTATGGTGATTAACATAACAATAAAATATTAAAAAAAAGATACATGCTTATTTTTTTTAGGGTTACCACTGAAAGACCTAAAAATCAGTGTATTTAAATTATCTATCATTGTGTTACAACATTACCACAAACTTAGTGACTTAAAATAATATATTTTCTCTCATAGTTAATGTGAGTCAGCAGTTCAGGCATGGTGTGTCTTCGTTCTCTGCTGCAAAAGGGTGAACGTTTTGGATTTTATTTTTTTTTAAAGATTTTTTATTTATTTGACAGCAAGAGTAGGAACACAAGCAGGGGGAGTGTGAGAAGCAGGCTTCCCGCTGAACAAAGAGCCCGATGTGGGGCTTGATCCCAGGACTCTGGGATCATGACCTGAGCCAAAGGCAGACGCTTAACGACTGAGTCACCTAGGCACCCCACGGTTTGGATTTTAAAAACCAATTAAAAACCGATAATATCCTATTTATAAGAGGTGTTTCTAAAATGTGAGAACATGAAAAATGAAAACAAAGGATGTGAGAGAGATGCCATGCATTCATTAACCAAAAATCAGTGTAGCTCTTTTATCAGGAAAAAAAATGGACTTTAAGATCAAAAGCAATTTTAGAAATCAAGAGATTCCCTTCTTTTTTTTTTTCTTAAGATTTATTTATCTATTTGAGAGAATGAGAGCGAGCGAGCAGGGGAAGGGGCAGAGGGAGAGGCAGAATCCCAAGCAAACTCCCCACTGAATGTGAAGCCCGGCATCCTGAGATCATGACCTGAGCTGAAATCAAGAGTTGAACTCTCAACTGACTTAGCCAGCCAGGTGCCCCGAGAGTCCCTTCTAAAGATGAAAATACTTGATTCACTAGGAAGGTAAAACAATACTAACTGTATAAAATAAAACATTGACAAAAATCACTGAAGAAAATAGAGAAATTCACAGTCCTATTTAGAGAATAAAATGCTCTCCTGTCAATAATTCATAGAAGAGGCAAGCAGAGAAGCCAGTGATAACATAGAAGATTGGCCCAATTAATACACTTGACCTCATAAATACAGAACATGTAGTCAACAACTGCAGAATACCCCTTATTTTGTAGCATAAATGAAACATTTACACAAATTGACCATAACCTAAGGCATAAGACTAATCTCAACAAATTTCAAAGTATATCAATTGGAGAATGTTCTCTAACATAGAATTAAGAAATAAATAACAGTATAAATAGAAAATAATTCAGAAAATAATTTACATGTGGATAAGAAAAAAGCCTACACTATTTTAAGTTTTTATTTTAATTACAGTTAATATACAGTGTTATGTTTCAAGTGTACAGTATAGTAACTCAACAGTTCCATACACTACCCAGTGCTAATCATGACAAGTGCACTCTTTAATTCCCATCAGCTACTTAACCCATCCCTCATCCCTCCTCCCCTCTGGTGACCATCAGATTGTTCTCTATAATTAAGAGTCTGTTTCTTTGTCACTCTCTAGTCTTCCCTTGTTTGTTTTGTTTCTTCAATTCCACATATGAGTGAAATCATACGGTATTTGTCTTTCTCTGACTCATTTCACTTAGCACTGTAATCTCTAGCTCTATCCATATTGTTGCAAATGGCAAGGTTTCTTTCTTTTTATGGCTGAATAGTATTCTATTATATATCTAATACATATATATTATATATAATACATATAATACATATTTTATATATACACATAATACATATTTTATATGTATCATGTTTATACATTTACATATACATATTTATTTATATAAACATATATATATAAAATACAATACACACATACTACATCTTTATCTACTCATCAATTGATGGACACTTGGGCTGCTTCTATACCTTGACTGTTTTAAACAATGCTTCTATAAACATTGGGGTGCATGTATCTCTTTGAATTAGTGTTTTCGTATTCTTTGGGTAAATCCCCAGTAGTGTGATTGCAGGAGCATAAGGTAGTTTGATTTTTAACTTTTTGAAGAATCTCTCTACTGTTTTCCAAAGTGGTTATACCAGTTTGCATTCCCACCAACAGTTGCAGGAGGGTTCCTTTTTTTCACATCCTCACCAACACCTGTTGTTTTTGGCCTACACCTTTATTTTCACTCATTTCTAGCTAAAACTAACCATTTCTGTTGGTTTTGGGTATAGGTGACAACAGAATTTACAGTCCCCATGACTGTCACACATAGAAATCATAGATATTTCCTTGTCATATTACTATTATTACAAATCTCTCCAAATCTCTTTCACATTCATCACTTCTATGAAATTATGAAATAATTAGATCCAGTCCTTGATTTTTTAAGTTGTGACTAGAGAAGGACCTATATGACTTAATCTCAAATATGTTAATTTTTATGTATTTAGGTAACTTTAATTGCTTTCCCTTATTCTTACCTGTCTTACTTTACACATTGAAACCCTTATCTGAAAAAGATTCCATGAGCAGGGTCCATGATTTATAAAAGATCAAGGACTTCTTTATGTGAATGAGTATGCTTTTTCTTGTGGAGTTTGTTTCCTCCCCTGCTGCCTGTCTCTTCCTGTAGTTTTATACCACAGTGTTCTCCAGTATCCTAGGAGCCTTTCCTCTTAAGAAAAACAGGCAGAACGAGACGGAGAGAGAGACATGGAGAGGGAAAGGGGAAGAGAGGGACTCTGCTCAGGATTCTCTGATTCACTAGAAGGTTCATAAATCAGTATGAGGATTTTCAGAAGGGCATACAGGGATATGAGGGGTAGCTACCAAGGGAAAACAGTAATTGAACAAAGGAGTGTTTGTGTGTGTGTGTGTGTGTGTGTGTGAGAGAGAGAGAGAGAGAGAGAGAGAGAGAGAGAGAATGAGGGAAGGAGGGGCAGGGAGGGAGAGAAACTCTGAAGTAAACAATGCAATTTCTCCTCTGCGATATCTCCCATCACTGATAAAACTACCACAACATCACAATATGCTGGGTGTGCCTGCATTTCCTCAGGAACCTGGCAAGAAGCTGATTTTGTAGCAAGCCAGCCTGGCAAGAGAGGTCAAGCGGCACTGACTTTTATGGGAATAGAGGAAAGACCTGGCCTTGGTCAAGTGGTTTAATTTGAATGTTGAATTTTATTCACCTCTGGTTCCAAGAGTCAGGACACTTCCAACCAACATGCCCTCTAAGTGTAAAATACAGAGACGAAGCTACCTAGTAGAATAATATAAATAGTAGAATCTATAAATTAACTGTGGCATACTCACACACTGGAATGTTATTATACACAGTGAGAACGAGCAAGCTGCAGCTCCACACAGTAGTGTAGATAACTCTCACAACACAATGTTGAGGGAAGCAAACCAGACACAAAAGAGCCCACACTGTACGATTCCATGTATTAAAGTCCTAAAACAGTACTAATCATTGGTAATAACATTCAAGGTAGGGTTTATCTTTGGAGTCAACCCAAGGGTACTTCTGGGAAAGGTAGTATCTGGCAGTTGGTTACACAGGGGTGTTGAGAATACAAAAATCCATTAAGTTTTATGCTTATTGTGTATATTCTATTATAAAATCTTTAAAAACTGGAAGGAAAAATGACTTCATCATGAATGAAGTTAATGCATCAAACTCCTGTCCCATTTTTATGCCTCAGTTCCTTTACTTTTCAATGCTCTTGAGGTAAGGAGAGATAAGTCAACTTGGAGGAATAAAATAAATGCAGGAGAAGAGTTCTTTTGAAAGAAAAGGGGGAATTATTTCCTTCAAGGAAAATAATCAACACACAATTTAATTAAACAGATAACAGATATTTATCAAGCACTTACTAATACCAGACCTTGTTCTAGGCACTTGAGATATATTGGAAAACAAGTCTTAATAAAGTTCCTGCCCACATAAAGTTTACTCTCTAATGGGAGAAGGATGGGGGTAGGCAGACAATAATGAATAAGCATAATAAATGTGTAAAGTACATTGTAGTTAGAAGATAATCAGTACTTTGGAAAAATAATAGGTAATAGTGATCAAGAGTGCTGAAGAACTGGCTGTAAGTTTTAAAAGGTGGTAAAAATCTAATGTTTGAACAAAGACTTGAGGACAAAAATAAATGATCTGTATTCTTCCTGTCATTTGATTATCAAGAAAACAAAGTTATTCTCTGACCCTTGGGAATGCTCATTGTTCATCCAACCCCAGGATGATCAAGGCACACAGTAGAGTCAGTCTTAAAATGTTACCCAAGCATATGTGAGCCAAATCCCTGGAGTGTCCTGAGCAATGATAATAAAATTGGCCAAGATATAGATCCTTGTCATTTTATGTGCTTTGTTACAATTTGTTTCCTATGCCTGCTTTTTATCATTAACTGAGCCTTCTGAAATTTTTTCAGATAAAGGCAAAGTAGAAAGAGAACTTAAATGTGAGTGTTTCTCAGTATAGCTTTTGCAATTTATTAACAGATTATTGATATTGTCAGTTTTTTTTCTTTTTATATTTTAAATAGACTTATTTTTAGAACAGTATTAGGTTCACCGCGAAATTAAGAGAAAGTATAGATAATTTCTATATACCCTTTTCCCTTCTTACCTTATCACATTCATGGCCTCTGTTATTATCAATATCCAGAGTACTACATTTGTTAGAGTCAGTGAATCTATAGTGATACATTACCCAAAGTCCATGGATTACATTAGGGTTTACTCTTGGTGTTGTACATCCTATGGCTTTTGATAAATGTGCAATGACATGTAGCCACCATATAGTATCATACAGAGTAGTTTCAATGCCTAAAAATCCTTTGTGCTTTGCCCATTCATCTCTCCCTATCTCCATCTTAACACTTGGAAATCACTAATATTTTACTGTTTCTGTGGTTTTGCCTTTTTCAGAATGTCATATGGTTGGAATCATTCAGTATGTAGCATTTCAGGTTTTCTTCTGTCACTTAATGCATATTTAAGTTTCCTTCATGTCTTTCCATGACGTGATAGCTCATGTCTTTTAGGTACTATATAATATTCCAGTTTATCCATTCACCTACTGTAGGACATCTTGGTTGCTTCCAAGTTTTAGCAATTATGAATAAAGCTGCCATAAATATCCATGTGCACATTTTTGTGTGGACATAGGTTTTCAGCACATTTGGGTAAATAACAAGGAGTGCGATTGGTGGTGAGAGTATGTATAGTTTTTTTTATTTTGTTATGTTATGTTAATCACCATACATTACATCATTAGTTTTTGATGTAGTGTTCCATGATTCATTGTTTGTGCATAACACCCAGTGCTCCATTCAATATGTGCCCTCTTTAATACCCATCACCAGGATAACACATCCCCCCACCCCCCTCCCCTCTAGAACCCTCATTTTGTTTCTCAGAGTCCATAGTCTCTCATGGTTTGTCTCTCCCTCTGATTTCCCCCGCCTCAATTTTCCCTTCCTGCTATCTTCTTCTTCTTCTTCTTTTTTTTTTTTAACATATATTATTTGTTTCAGAGGTACAGGTCCGTGATTCAACAGTCTTGCACAAGTCACAGCGCTCACCATAGCACATACTCTCCCTAATGTCTATCACCCAGCCACCCCATCCCTCCCACCCCCCACCACTCCAGCAACCCTTTGTTTCCTGAGATTAAGAATTCCTCATATCAGTGAGATCATGTGCTACATGTCTTTCTCTGATTCCCTTATTTCGCTCAGCATAATACCCTCCATTTCCATCCGAGTCATTGCAAAAGGCAAGATTTCATTCCTTTTGATGGCTGCAAATTTCCATTGTGTATATATACCACTTCTTCTTTATCCATTCATCTGTCGATGGACATCTTGGCTCTTTCCACAGTTTGGCTATTGTGGACACTGCTGCTATAAACATCGGGGTGCACATACCCCTTCAGATCCCTACATTTGTATCTTTGGGGTAAATACCCAGTAGTGCAATTGCTGGGTCATAGGGTAGCTCTATTTTCAACTTTTTGAGGAACCTCCATACTGTTTTCCAGAGTGGCTGCACCAGCTTGCATTCCCACCAACAGTGTAGGAGGGTTCCCCTTTCTCCGCATCCCCGCCAACATCTGTCATTTCCTAACTCGTTAATTTTAGCCATTCTGACTGGTGTGAGGTGATACCTCATTGAGGTTTTGATTTGGATTTCCCTGATGCCGAGCAATGCTGAGCACTTTTTCATGTATCTGTTGGCCATTTGGATGTCTTCTTTGGAAAAAAGTCTGTTCATGTCTTCTGCCCATTTCTTGATTGGACCATTTGTTCTTTGGGTGTTGAGTTTGATAAGTTCTTTATAGATTTTGGATACTAGTCCTTTATCTGATATGTCATTTGCAAATATCTTCTCCCATTCTGTCAGTTGTCTTTTGGTTTTGTTGACTGTTTCTTTAGCTGTGCAAAAGCTTTTTATCTTGATGAGGTCCCAAGAGTTCATTTTTGCCCTGGCTTCCCTTGCCTTTGGCGATGTTTCTAGGAAGAAGTTGCTGCGGCTGTGGTTGAAGAGGTTGCTGCCTGTGTTCTCCTTTAGGATGTTGATGGACTCCTGTCTCACATTTACGTCTTTGATCCATTTTGAGTCTATTTTTGTGTGTGGTGTAAGGAAATGGCCCAGTTTCCTTCTTTCGCATGTGGCTGTAGTGAAACCTTATGTGAAGCCTGACCATATCTATTTGGAGCCAGATCCAGAGCTGGGCTCTGACTAAACTCAGAGTGAGGGCGCCAGAGATGGGCACTAGTCTTCCTAAATCCTTTACCAGCCTATAGCGTACACTAGACAGCTCCCCTCAAAAAACTTGGGCTCCAGAGGTCACTATTTGCCAAACATTGGTTTGATTGAGGCTGTGCATTTAACCATGGAGGAAGTGGAGTATGGGTTGGTTGGGGGATTTGGTCATGTAACCAGGTAGCTTTGAACCCAGCTTTGCTCCCTCATATTGCTCTGTGGATCATGGAGCCTATATTTCATGCTGATGTCTACCCTACATGTTCTATGCTCTTGTCTCTGAAAAGTTTTTTGACTTCTTAAATGTCCTCTTAAAAATCCGTGCATTTGTATACACTGTTTCCTCAGAATGCACATTTGTCATTTTTTTGATGCCCCCTGCATCTTGGAAATATTCTATTTATATTTTAAGACCCCATCAAGCACTATCCCTTTCTGTCTTCTCCAGATGCCTGGATGGACTTTGGTTCATCATCCTCATTACTCCTGTAACATGTTCAAACCTCTGTATGATGGGCCAAATTCTAAGGTGGGCCCCCAAGAACCCAGCCTCCTGGTGCATACATCCTGTATAATCCTTAAGACTATAAATATGATGGCTTTTACTCCTGTGATTAGGTTATAGCACAGTAAACTATGAGAAAGGGATATTAATAGAGATGGGTGTGAGGCAGACCTGACCGATCACATGAGTCTTTTAAATCTGCGTCTAGAGGTCAGAGACAGAGGAAGTCAGAGATACATAGCATGAGAACATTCAACACACAGGGAATTCTGAAGATGGAAGCCTAGTTGTGAGAAACATTGAGTTTGGGTATAGTGTTAAAACACTTGAATAGTAATTCGAATCTGAAATAAACCCATTGGAAAATAATTCATTTAAAGGTTTTCAACAGGGTGCCTGGATGGCTCAGTCAGTTAAGCATCTGCCTTCAGCTCAGGTCATGATCCCAGGGTCCTGGGACCAAGCCCTGTGTTGGGCTCTCTGCTCAGCAGGGAGCCTGCTTCTCCCTTTCTCTCTGCCTGCCATTCTGCCTGCTTGTGCTCAGACGTACTCTGTCAAATAAAATCATTTAAAAAATAATAATAATAAATAATAAAAAAAAAGATTTTCCCTTCAGTGGTTCCTGGGTAGCTCAGTCAGTTAAGCATCTGCCTTCGACTCAGGTCATGATCCCAGGGTCCTTGGATCAAGTCCCCAGTTGGGCTCCCTGCTCAGCAGAGAGTCTGCTTCTCCCTCTCCCTCTGCCCATCCCCCCTCCTCTTGCTCTTTAGCTTGCTAGCTCTAACTCAAATAAAATCTTAAAAAAAAAAAAAAAGATTTTCCGTTCAGAGAACCCAAGTTTCAGAGAATTTTGAAGTATTTATTGATTTTTGCAGAGGTGCTAAACTGAATTGTGTTAAGAAAAGTAGCAGACAAAAGGAAAGCCCAAAGTAAAAATGCAAATTTTTCAAGGGAGAGGAAGAACATACAACTTGTAGAGAGAGGAAAACTGCACTAATTTACAAAGGTGGAGGAAAGATCAGAGTTGAAAAGTTATAGAGCATTTTTAAAGATGTTAAGCTGTATTATTTTCAGATGCCTACCATTAATTTTGCTGGCAGACACAGAAAAGAGGAGGACCCCTTTTACTGTTCCAGGTTCATTCCTAAATAATAGAAATAAACACTTAATTTCTAAATAAACAATATTTTCAGTGTTTAGTGTTCACTGTTTAGTTCCTTTCATAAGCACACAGAGGGATTTTCCATTTCAGAGAGAAACACACTTTTCTCACAGTAAGTTTTCTTTGTGTACTCTTATTTTTATTTTGTTGAGGAAGTAAGCCCCTCTATAATAGAATAGTATGTTGTGGTCATTGGTTACAGAAAGTTAAATTCTTAATAAAATGATAGATTCTTAATATGTTACTGTGCACACCTTGACCCCTTTCTAAGGAATGTCTTCAGTGCCTCTTCCACATAATCTTTTTTTGTTTGTTTTAAGAGAGAGAGTGCCCGTGGGCATGTGTGAGTGAGGACGGGGTGGGAAGGGTGGGGGCACAGGGGGAACTTCAGGCTCCAGCATGGAGCCTGAGTCGGGGCTCGGTCTCACGACCCTGAGATCATGACCTGAGCCAAAATGAAGTCGGACCCTTAACCAATTGAACTCCCCATGCGCCCTCCACATAATCTTTTATAAAGTGTACTTTCAAATTCTTCCCCTTCCTCCAGTATCATGAGGTCAATGCTTCCTTCCCTGCAGACTACAGGGTCTCTTTTCTGTTACCTGTGTATCACTAAGCCCCTTTTTCCTTGCTGACCACACACCAACACTGGGAGAAGGCTTAGGGTGCACTTGGGTATAAAAAATGTAATTTTGGTGTTTGAAAGGATGGAGTTTGTGTGTGATTATCAGCTTCTGAGTGCTGCTAATCGCCTCCCCTCTTCTGTTCATCCTGCAGTGGACTTCTCATAATGACAGAGTCTTACTTTAAAAGCCTGTGGTATATATACACAATGGAATATTATGCAGCCATCAAAAGGAATGAGATCTTGCCATTTGCAACAACGTGGATGGAACTGGAGGGTGTTATGCTTAGTGAAATAAGTCAATCAGAGAAAGACATGTATCATATGACCTTACTGATATGAGGAATTCTTAATCTCAGGAATAAACTGAGGGTTGCTGGAGTGGTCGGGGGTGGGAGGGATGGGGTGGCTGGGTGATAGACATTGGGGAGGGTATGTGCTACGGTGAGCGCTGTGAATTGTGTAAGACTGCTGAATCACAGATCTGTACTTCTGAAACAAATAACGCAACATATTTTAAGAAAAAAGAAAAAGAAGAAGATAGCAGGAGAAGAAGAATGAAGGGGAGTAAGTTAGAGGGGGAGATGAACCAGGAGAGATGATGGACTCTGAAAAACAAACTGAGGTTTCTAGAGGGGAGGAGGGTAGGGGGATGGGTTAGCCTGGTGATGGGTATTAAAGAGGGCACATTCTGCATGGAGCACTGGGTGTTATGAACAAACAATGAATCATGGAACACTACACCAAAACAAATGATGTAATATATGGTGATTAACATAACAATAAAAAAAAAAAAGCCTGTGTTCCATTTTTAACCCCACAGCATTTAGATACCATGATTGCCTGGCCAAATTCTTAAAAACTAGAATTGGTGGTTCCCTAAATGTAATTTTTCATTTAGACTAATATATACATTTTTTTCATATTTTCCTATAACTGAAATTGGAATATATCTTAAAGTTGCTGATCTCTTAGGTCTCTTGGGTGGCTCAGTCTGTTAAGCATCCCACTCCTGGTTTCAGATCAGATCATGATCTCAGGGTCATGAGATCAAACCCTGCATCCGACTCCGTGCTCATTGTGGAGTCGGCTTGAGATTCTCACCGTCACCCTCTCCCTGTGCCCCTCCCACTGCTTGTGCATGCGCCCATGCTCTTTCAAATAAATAAAATCTTAAAAAAATTCATTGATATCTTTTCACTTATTTATTTTTTGGCCAGCCAACAAGTACATATAGTAACTGATTACAAATATTTAAAATATGGCGCCTGGGTGGCTCAGTTGGTTAAGCGACTGCCTTCGGCTCAGGTCATAATCCTGGAGTCCCGGGATTGAGTCCCATATTGGGCTCCCTGCTCAGTGGGGAGTCTGCTTCTCCCTCTGACCCTCTTCCCTCTTGTGCTCTCTGTCTCTCATTCTCTCTCTCTCAAATAAATAAATAAAATCTTAAAAAAAAATAAGTCCCGTCATCTTCATATAACTTGAGGTATGTGCATTGTCTGATTACACATTTGAGTTTAATGTCTCTTTAAAATATCTTCAAAAAAATTAAACCGTGATTCAGCATTCAAAATGTTACTACATACACAGAAAGGCATGGAAATAGAACAGCAGGATGTAAATGTGATAGTAAATATTCACTGTTGGAGGAATTACCATAGCCTCTTATGCTTTTGCAAGGCAATAACCACGTTTACCATAGAACTCAAGAAAGTAAGAATATGAAGTTCGTGAAGCTAAGTTATATTTTAATACTGCAAAAGGATTGCTTGTTGCATACCAAGAAAGCTCCAGCACCAGAGCACCAGCTACTTGGGAGGAAATCTCAGAGAAGATAATGGAGTACTCTCTTAAGAAAGACACATCTCCAACACTCTTACGGCCCAAAGGACCATATTGCTTGCGAAAATACAGAAATGACAATCTGCTATGAAATGTCATCCCACTCTGACTATAAAGATGTCTCAGGAATGTCTTAACTAATTGATTTTGCTTATGTCTTTATTTTCATGTATACATGAGTGATATAGAATAAATATGTATGTCTAAATAAGTCTTAAGACTGTCAGCAAGTATACAATCTTATTTCTTATCAAAGATAAATCATAGTGTTATAGATTAGTAGTTTTTCCTTAGTGGTACATAAAATAACAGTGCATTTTATAACTAAAGGCATTTTAGATACTATGAAATATGGTAATGAAATTAGAACAACTGCACAAGAAGGAAAACGTATCTTTGAGGGAGCACCCAGTAAAATAGCTAACTGATAGCATCTCAATTAAAATGACAGAGTGCTCTTGTTTGTTTTTTAGTTTGGGACAGTGTCAGGGCTTGGGGGAAGATGAAAAATACATGGAAAGCAAGAGAATGTACAAGATGGGCTTCTTAGATTAGTGATAGTCTCCATACCTTCTAATTATGGTTCATTTGAATTAGTTCATTCCCCATTTAATATATTGAGACACTTCTGGAAGTTTTAAATTTGTTGTTCACCCTTTAGGAAATTATTTCATTAAAGTAATTCATACTAAACCTTAGCAGGTATAATCCACGCTGATAGAATAGTCTAATCAAAAAGGGTAAGAAGTAGGATGTATGGAAATTTGATTAAGGGGCAAATTTTTACATAGAATGTACATAATTAAAAGGCACTGGGTACCTAGGAAAAGAATAGAAGAAGAGAGAATGTCAAGCAGGGGAGTCAGGAAAACACCCACTCATGATTCTGGGGTCAGTGTGAGTCATGATTATCAAACATGGCCCCCCAGTTTCTTTGACATTCCTCCCTACATGGTCAGTGATCAAATGAAGGGCCCTGAATCTAGGTGGCTTATTACTGCTTCAACCAGTCAGGATGGTGGGAGTTGCTTATGTGATTTCCGAAGATAGAAGATTGTAAAAGGCCCTGGAGCTTCTTTCTGTTTTTGTTGTTGTTGTTTTGTTTTGTTAATATTTGCTGTCTGGATGCTGCTTAGAGTACTTAACTCTTGGGCCCATCTTTGCATGTTGTAATAAGCCAAACCAAATGAAGAAACCTATAAGGAGACACTTCAAGAAACAGTCCCAGCTGAGCCCAGCCTCAAGGTAATCCCAGCCCAGGGTATAGACATGTGAATGAAGAGTCTCTAGAAAAATTCTAGCCCCTAGCAATTTAGGGCAGCGCCTTGCCTGGCTACCCATCTGGAGTCTGAAAGATCATGGATCCAGAGATAAGTCATTATGTCAGTGCCTAGCACAAAGTCCTGAGGCACAGGATCTATGAGCATAGTAAAACGGTTGTGATTTTATGTTACTAAGCTTGGGGCATTTTGTTAAACAGCATTAACTAGAACATGGTGGTTTGATGGAATACACTTTGAGAGAGAATTCTTCATGGATTGCTCACTTTTCTCTTTGTGGGATTCTCTAAATCCTTGGGTTCTTCATACTGGGCTGCAGTTTGTTGTGGGTCTTACGGAATGGAAAACTTCATCTGTGTCTGTTTCCCACACAAAAACAGCAACCTGCTTTATTATGAAGTGTGGCCAGCACTGGTGACAGTGAGACATGTTCTCTTAGTGTGATGGTAAAAATTGTGGACATGGACATTGTTTTATGAGCAGAGGCACTGACTACACAGTTCTGGAATATCTTTTCATGGATGTTATACAGAGAACAGTCTTAGAAGATAAAGACTCCCTCTGGAGCAAAAGGAAAGTTTGCTTATAGCTTTGGAGCAAAGAGATGGTGTCTCCCTTTAGAGCAAAGGCCAGGCATGAATACTGCTCATTATAAAATACTTGGGTTCCTTAAACTCTGAGTTCCTTTGGCTTTCCACATCACCCCACATGACTTGGAGGCAAAAGGAACTAACACAAATATGCTGTTTTCTGTGCAGTATGTTATCAAGTTCCTCATCTCTGACTTCACAAACTCATGTCTTCTGCTAGTAACCGTAATATGGTCATAGGCTGGTTAGCAGCTTGCAAACAGGGTAAAGTTTCAGACTCTTCACAGTTCTTGACAAACACATGAGTTTTACTGATAGATTTGGATTCAAATCCTGTTTTTACAGTCTGTCTCTGTGATTTGGGGTATGTAAGCTCTTTGAGTCTCTGCTTCCTCATTTGAGAATTAAGAAAAGTAATCACATACCTTACAGAATTTCTGATAAAGCCAAATGAAGAGTTGCATATAAAGTATCCAGAAATATCTGTCATCTTGTAAATATTCATTAAACAGTGATCTTGTCTAGTTTAGTGATCATTCTCCCTAGATTTTCCAGAACACCTTCATGTCAGAT
Source organism: Eumetopias jubatus (assembly GCF_037043125.1). NCBI lineage: Eukaryota > Metazoa > Chordata > Mammalia > Carnivora > Otariidae > Eumetopias > Eumetopias jubatus. The sequence continues at coordinate 103,712,289 of NW_028274815.1, forward strand.
GGTACTGTCTGTTCACCCATGTACCTCCCATTTAATGAGCAGCAGGTATTGTTCTCAATTCTGGGGAAAGTCTCTCCTTACTCATAGCCTCAGGGTATACTCATATTATCATATAAATATTACCTTTTGGCTCAGAAAAGTATCATCACTCTTTTATAGGTCTGCTATTTTCCTAGCATTTACCATATGTCAAGGAGCATGATCTACTTCTGTTTGTTCATTTGATCCTTACCAGAAACAACCTTGTGAGGCTAACATTGTTACCATCTTTTTAGAGACAACAGATCAGCAGCTTAAAGAGGTTCCAAGCAGTGAATAAATGCATTCTGCAAATTAGCGGAAGAGGCTTTTTGGAAGATTTCAAAGTGGCAGGTGTAAAGACATGAAATGGTCTGGAGGACGAGTAGTTCCAAAGAGACTGATTTCTCGAATGTTTGCATCTAGTAATAGTTTTTTTTTTTTTTAAAGGCAAAGCTTACTTGATTCCAAAAGATAGTGCTATTATCGATCTTACCTAAGGTGATCATATGATTTATTGTCTAAATTGGGACACTTCTAAGAGTGAAGGGGTGCTATTAATAATTATGGCAGAATGGGTGCCTGGGTGGCTCAGATGGTTAAGCGTCTGCCTTCGGCTCAGGTCATGATCCCGGAGTCCTGGGATCGAGTCCCGCATTGGGCTCCCTGCTCCTTGGGAGCCTGCTTCTCCCTCTGCCTCTCTCTCTCCCTCTCTCTGTCTCTCATGAATAAATAAAAAATAAAATCTTTAAAAAAATAATAATTATGGCAGAACAACAAGCATAAACTAGTACTGTGTCAGGGAAATCAAGACAGATGATTTCATTAATTTGAGGGAGAGTGATCCTCCAAAGAATAACTAAATCTGAGTTAGCCTCTAAGCTTATCCAGAAACAAAGGCATATCTTAAAAAGTTCTATCACAAACTTAATTGAAAACTATACACCTCGTACCTTTAAACCACTGTACTATATAAAGGTATAAACTCTGGTATTTGGGAGAAAACATTTCTGGAAATTTAAACAGAGTAAGCTCATAGAACATTTAAATCATGATCAAAGTTAAAATGAGTATCACATAAGCTTTCGTTATATAGATCACCCATATTCATAGCTGAAAACTCTATACATCTCTGTCTCATCTTTAGGTCTAGGAAAACAGCCCTACTGCTTTGCTTTCTTCTCATAATATTTGTGCATATGTCCCTGTGTGTGATCGATGGTTACTGGCAGGTTTTACTGCCTCACAATTCTAGACTGGTGTTTCTCAAAATTTACCTCACCTAAGAATCACACGCAGCATTTGTTGGAATATAGGTTCCTGTTCCCATGCCCGATCCCCCAGTTCTGACTCAGCAGATCAGGGGTGGGACCTGAGATTGTCATGTTCTAATAAACTCGAAGATGATACTGCTGCTGCTGGTCTAAAGGCCACTCTAAAAAACACTGTAGACTGATAATCCTTAATACTCATATCCAAGCACTACCCACAGAGATTTTGCTTTAATTGGTTTGCAGTGGGACCCACCACTGGTATATTACTCAATCTCCAGATAAATCTAATGTGTTGACAGGACTGGGAACTACCATTCCTTTTATTCCTCACTGTCATTTCAATTTCAATAGTTTGAAATATCTCTGATCTTTGATGGACTCTAAGATCTCTGAGGACAGGCACCATGCCTATGGGGTTTCCTGCTTTATCCCCGTGCAGATCCTAAAATAACTGTCTTGAGTCTCATTGGTTTCCAGTACACATTTGATCATTACTGACCAATGTTCCACTCAGTCAGTATCTTCATCTACATAGTAAGAATGCCAGGATCTTAACTGCATACCTATGTGGGTGTAACCATGATTCTTAACATTTCTTCTTTAAATATTTTTGTTAGTTAAGTATTAATGTATAACAAGCCCCTTCAAAACTTAGGGCCTCAAAAATGGAGGCATCTTTTATTGCTTCTGAGTTTACATGTAAAGCTTCTGGTCACCAGTTCCAGTGTTTACATTCCCCCCCCCCCGCCCACCAAGAACACCAAGGAGTTCTCACATACCAGCTGGGTATTCTACAATTCAACTCAAAGCTGACACTGTCTTCCCAGAGATAACATTAGATTCCATGGTTTAAGGACTCAGTTACACAAGACTGCGCTCCACCTCAGATGCCAACAACAAGTCCAGGTTGTTACCTGTATTTCTGATTGGCTATAAATCAGAGGTTCCCATGACCCACTGAAGGAATGGGGCTGAAGGTTCCAGCCCACCAATCACATGGTTGGTTCTTCTGGCAAGGTGTGATCCAAAGTCACCTCATTAAAGTAACAAAAGACACCTTTTTCTTTTTTTTTTCTCTCATCACTTAGGAAATTCCAGTGGCTTTAGGAGCTCTGTGACAGAAACTGAAGTGAAGACAAAGTATGTATTTCATATTATAAATCACAATATCACAACATGCCAGCAGGTGGTTCTGCTGGCCTTGGATGAGCTTGATTTTGCATCTGTGGTCAGCTGGGGGTTGGGAGACAGCTCTGCTGATCTTCCCTGGGCTCTCCCAGATGTGTGGGGGCCGGCTGACTTGAGGTTGGTCTATGTTGGCTTTGGCTGAGACTACTGAAATCTTCTCCAAGTGCCTCTCACCCTCCAAAAGGCTAGCCCAGGCTGGCTCACATGGAGGCTGCTGAAATTTCTGAGAGACAGAAGGGAAGCATGCAAGGCCTTGCTCTCCCATATTCTGCTGACAAAAACAAGTCACCAGGCAGTCACAATTCAGTTGGAGAGGGAATAGACCCTACGCCTTGTTGGGAAGAGTTTCAGGGTCTTAATGCAAAGAGCTTGGCTGTAGGGAAGTCATGAATAGGACCAAAAGTGCCTTCAGTCCACCACAGTATACAAGGCAGGGCCCCTAAGCTGTCTCTTCACGTTCCAGCCTTGGAAGAATTGCCAGTAAGTCTAATTGAAAAGTGAGCTGATTGTAGTTCATTCAGTTTGTTAGCTTTAGCTATTTAGTAAATGAAAAGCTCATAAGATTTAATTTCAAATGTTTGAAAGCTGAAGAGGTGCAAATATCTAAGAAAAATAAATTGTCATTTGCTACTTGTTTTTATTTAAGAATAGGTTATGAATTCTCAGTGGGAAACTTGGATCAATGAATGTGACAAATGACTCACCACTAAACTTAGCAGAGATTACAACATACAGAAGGCTGAAATGTAGGAAATTAAAAATATACTCTGAAAGTCATTTTTAAGTTCAATAAGCTGACACCTGCTCTCACTTGTTCCCAGCTTCTTTGTAAAGGTCTATAAACTGAGAGGATTGCAGTAAGGGATCTAAAAAAAAAATAAAAAATAAAAAATAACAAAATAACAAAGGACCTCGTGAATCCCAAAGGTAAGGATTCAATGTAAATCTGAGGCCATACCCTGGGTTTCGTTATAAATTTTCCTAACTGGTGCACTTTCTTTGGGAGGCAGAATGCCATCTTCCCTGCTCAAAGTCTCCCTTGACTGCCAAGAATTCTTTTTCCCACTGCAAGAGACCTCTAGGTAAGAAATTTAACATCTGTGCTCCTGGAGGACATCGTTTCTGGGGCACATGTGAGCAAACCACATGAGTTCAAAGGCTCTTCCTTCTACAGCAATAAACATCTGGTCAACTGCTTTTACAAGACACATCCTACTCTGCCCTCGGGATTCTCATCGCTAGGCTGTCTGGCTTCAGGGTAACTAGGCTCTTCTAAGTTTATCCTGCGTATCCCTATTACTTATACTTCAGCTTGTTTTGGAATTGTCTCTGGAAACTAAAGTTGTTTATTTTTAAAATCTTCCCTCCACTGCCTCCCTTACCACTTTAACCTACACTCCGCCAAGCACACAAAAAGGCAGGGATGAAAACAGAGTGGACTTCTGAATGGGAAAGGGAGGTATGGTTGGGTGGTAGTTTTCACCTTCAGAAGGACCTGAATATACCAGCTGGAGCTGACCAAAATCCCTCTCCCAAGGAAGCCAGCATTGGTTTCCAAAAGCCTTGTTTATGTAACTCTTTAATTATAGCATAACCAAATCACAAGTATTTTGCCATGGGAAAATGTAAAGTCATTAGGCAACTTAAATACCACCCCGCCCTTTTCAAGCAGACAGCACAACCATTAAGCAATTAATGCATGTTAAGACATTTCCAATTTTTTGGCACTAATGCCAGTTCAATCATTTGGGGCGGGAGAGCATAGGTGAAACCTACTCATTACACTTCTTGATGGGAAGCAGTGTATCTTATATGTTTCTTTTTAAAGTAGAACTCAGTCTCCAGCCCCCACAATGCACAGAACATTAAACCGGTTGCAAAACAAGATTGGATACTGTTTGACATTGCCTGGCATCTCCAATACGTGTGTGAGTCATATTTGGACTTTAATCTCTGTTAATTGGGTATCATTCCATGCTTGTAGATTTTAGGCCTTCTAAATCCTTGGGTTCTGCTGAGATACTGGGCTGCAGTTTGTTGTGGGTCTTATGGAATGGAAAACTTCATCTGTGTCTGTTTCCCACACAAAAACAGCAACCTGCTTTATTATGAAGTGTGGCCAGCACTGGTGACAGTAAGACATGTTCTCTTAGTGTGATGGTAAAAATTGTGGCCATGGAAACAGATGAAGAATAACAAAGGATTTTGTATAATTTGTTCCTGAAAATATTAGGCCACTAAAAATCTTACACTTTTGCTTTTTTCATTTGCTCAAAAATCAGCTGCTTCAATTTAGTCATTGACAGGGGATACTTTGTAGATAAAAATTATTTTAGCCCTATGAGAAGCAAAAATAGACCATTCATTGACGATCTTCTAATCCAGATTTACCATGTGGTGGGCGCTTTTCTAAGTACTGGGGGTACAGCACAAAATAAGCAAGAAATCCCTAATTTGTCATGGAGTAAATTCCTGTGGGGAGAGAGAGACTACGAAGAAGAAAACACATCAATTGAATATGATACAGCAAGAGTACTAGGAAGAAAATAAAACAGTGGTAGTGTGATAGATCTTAGGGGGCTATTGTAAATTGGCTCATTAGATTGGGCTTCAGTGAGAAATTGACACTTAACTAAGACCCAAATCCTCCATAAAACCTCTGGGTTAAGAGGCTTTTAGGCAGAAGGAACATCTTGTGCAAAGGTGGAGGTTACTGGTTTGGTACTACCCCAGGCAAATACATACATATGTATGTGTATTACCAAAAGAAACTATGAGAATATATGTGGGTCCTTACAGATTTGTTATTCCTATTCGAAAGCCAGGTGATATTTTTTGTGTCTGTTTTCTTAGTGTTTGGAGAAAGGGCCATGGAAGCATAATGTTTTTCTTCCCATAGTGGTTCCCTTCTTCAGTTTTTCTGATTGGAGCCTGTGGACAATACTGAGATAGTCTGGCTTTGAAAACAGAGAGGAAAGAAGGAAATCCTATCACAGAACCTGTAGGCCTAATTCCTTACAATAGGTGTACTTGTTAGCTTTTGCTGTGTAAGAGACCACTCCAAAATATAATGGGTTAAAACACCACAGACATTTATTTAGCCCATGAATCTCCAGATGGGCCATTTGTGCTGGGCTCATGTGAGTACTAGTACTAGTACCAGGGCAACTCGGCCTCTGGAGGTTGGCTGGCTTTTAGCTGAGGCAACGGGGTAAACTGGACTGTGTGTGTTTCTTGCGATCCCTGAGGTTTATTCACATAGGTTGGGTTCCAATAGAGCAAACAGAAGTATGCAATGGCTCTTGAAGACTAGGCTCAGGGATGGGTATGGTGTCCCTTCCACAGCATTCTGTGGGTCAAAACAACTCACGAAACCAGCCCAGACTCAGTGGTCCAGTGAAATGGGTTCCATTCTCATCGGGGGCAGCTGTAGTCACATTGAACAGGACATGGATTTAGGGAGGGGTTAAGAACTGACCATATTTTTAAAACCCACCACAATAGGCAAATGCTAACATGGAAGCCTAGAAATGCCTGTATTCCTTGGGTTGGCAAACATTATTTGTAAAGGACCAGACAGTAAACATTATTTGCATTTTAGGTCATATAGTCTCTGTCACAACTACTCTTGTTGTGCAAAAGCAGCACAAAAGTGAATGAATGAGCATGGCTGTGTTCCAGTGAAACTTTATTAACAAAGTAGGTAGCAGGCTGGATTTGGCCCATGGATCTGTAGTTTGCTGACCCCTTGTTTATAAATTTTGTGACAAAAGCCTTGCCTTTCAAAAAAAAAAAAAAGCCTGGAAAATAACATGGCCTCTGAGGGCTTCCATCAGACACTAACAAACTCTGGGAGTCAAAGTTGACTCACACATCAGACAACAGCCCAACGTGTGGATGAGTTTTTGTTCTCATAGTGGGGGGAGGGCATTCCATCAGATTTTAATACAGCATTTATTTATGGAGTACTTACATAAACTAAGATATCTATCATTGGTAGTAGTTGGTTGCTGCCTGGATGTAATAATTGCTTATTTCCTTTTGTTTGTTGTGGTTAGTTCACCTTCAAGGAAGAAGGACAAAAATTTCTAAGTAGAGCAAATGCGAAGAGGCAAGAGAAGGGAAGTAGTAAAGCAATTAGAGAGCTCCTCAAGGGCAGGGATGGGGCCTGGTCCAGAAAGGCAAATTCTCCAGCTGGAAGAGATCCCGGGCCTCCACATGCTTGTTTTCACCCTTGAGTGCACCTTAGAGTCACCTGGGGAGCTTTGCAAAATCCTGATGCCCAGGCCACACCCCAGGGCAATTAAATCAGACTCACTAGGGGCAGGAGCCAAGCATCGTACTTTTTAAACCTTTCCACCCCTAGTCCAGTATGCAGTCAGGTTTGAGAACTGAGAATCGGGTTTCTAGTCTTGGCACCTCTCAATGACTCTCTCTGTGGTCAGGACCATTCCACTCATGCATGTCCCCCACTCACCGGAACCAACCATCTGAGAACTCATCGGCTCCAGGTCTGTCCTTTCGAGGAGCTCAATAATATGTAATTATGTGATAATCTTTTGAATTGTGACACATCCCTGGGCCTGGAACTTCAATATTTGTTACCTTGAAAGTTCATTTCCTCTTTTCAAAATCTCATTTCTCTTTTTAGCATTTAGCTCTACTTTTATCATCTCTGCTCAGAGTATTCTATTTTGGAAAATCAGTACTATTTTCAACTGAAGTATTCCTTCTGTTAAGGATAAAAAATGAATAGCCAGAATTATCTTAAGGTAGACTTCACAAAGAACATATTCAGCTCTCCAATAGAATAACCTTATAATTAAGTATCCTCTGGACATGGCACTAAAGTCCATATTTTATTAATTCTACTTTAGATTGCTCACAGCAGCATGGTAAACAGCCTTAGAAACTCTAATGGATTAGTAATGTTCTGCTGTTACTTTTCTCAGGTGATGGGTAGAAATTTAAGCTACAAAGAAGTTTAGAGATCATCTGGTCCCGTGCCTTCTTCCTCTTTCATAAATAAACTAGCGGCTCAGAAGTTAAGTGGCTTTCTCAGTGCAGGAGGAAGAATTTCTCATAATGTGCAATTTTGAGGGGCAGGAGGATTGTTTTCAGTTGGAAGGCTCTGTGGTGCTGTCAGGAAACAGCTTGAGGCTGTACAAGTGATGTCCTCAGTCCTGCCCTCAGAGCACCCTTCCTTTTTCTGTGCCCACTTCAGGGACTGTGACTTCCAGATGATAAAAGCTCCTCTTCAGAAGTGACTCACTCCAGGTGTCTCCTCAAATCCATCCTCATGGAATCCTAGTTTCCCAGTTTGGTCCCTAACTGTCCCCTTTGCCCAGTTCATTATTGACTCTCATCTGCTCGTCTTAGGACACAGAATGTCCAGACCCTAGCCTTCTCCTGGGACTAGCACACAGCGGAGAAGGCAACCAGGAGATCTCTTAGGTAGCTGGAAGCCCTGCTGCTGGAGCCCTGCTTTCTTACTAACTTTTCTGTGGTCAAGTCTTCTCCCTCTCCTGTGATGTTCCTCTAAAGCCCCTTCAACTAAAGTCATCAGTATCTGAGGGACCAGCAGAGAGACAGGCCATCCATCCCGAGGCTGATCTGTCCCTACACCTGGACAGGAGTCAGCACCCAGATTTTTACAGCCACTTGAAGTTTAGAGCCAGCACGCCCAAGCTGGAATTTCTCCACTCTTGCTGCTCCCAAAGGATCAAGGAACCACGACTGCTGGAATGCTGGCTGCAAAGAACATCTTTTTGAGAAAGGAACTTTGAGGGCTTGTTTCTAGCATTTGCCACTTTCATGCTGCAAATGAACTCTGCTCATCCCATACTCGGAGAAAGGAGTGGCTGTAAAAACAAGCCCAAAGGTATCCAGTACCTCTGAGAGAGGGAACAGACCAACTATTAAGTCTGGGCTAATTAACAAGTTCAGAATCACATTAGCCAATAATCTTAAAACCAACAATAAGTAGTGACTTTAATACATAGTTATTTTCATTAAAAAATGAAAAAAATTAAAATTAAAATTCTTTTTTTAAAAACATAGGACTAGATCATCAAATTCATGTTTAGTAGATTGTTGCTTTTCTTGTTTACTATTTATTTTTGAAAAATTTTAAGTATACAGAAAAGTAAAGAGGAGAGTATAATATAGTAAGAACTGATGTACTCATCACCTTGATTGAACACTTTTTAATGTTATGCCATATTTGTATCATCTTCTTTTCTATAGTAAGTTAGACATATTTCCCACCCATCCCCCAAATTCAGTATGTATCTCTAAAATAAGTAAATTTTTCTGTATAACCACAATATCATTATATTACTCAACAAAATTAATAATTCCTTAGCATCATCTCATACACCAGTCCAGTTTCTCTATTTCTTTCCATAATATTTTGGGGACTTGTTTGTTCAAATCCAGATTCAATCAGGGAAAAAGCACATCTTGGATTGGTATGTTATGAATGGACAAGTATCCAGTCCTTTGTTGGTCTGTGAGGGGAAGAAGTTATGGGGCACCACATCAGTCAGGGAAGACTATGTAAAACACTGAGATTTGGGAGGGAAATAAAGGGCAGTATTCAGGCAAGGTAGGAAGCATAGATAATTGGGGAGAACTTTTCAGGGAGGGATAGCAAGAAGGATAACATATGGTCAAGGAGAATGCAATGGATCAGTGTCTAGAAATATTTATATAAATTATTTACTCATGTATGCTGGGCAGAGAAAGTGTTCACAAAACCAAGTCCTGGACATTTCATGGTTTGGGAAGGAAAGGACACAGCGAGAATGTTGGAAACACTGCTGGAAAATTACAACATCATAGTTCTAGAAAGCCAAGAGAAGACTGAGCCCCAGCGTGTCTCTGAGCTGAATGCTGCAGAGAAAGGGAGACCGAAAGTCTGTCCAAACTGTGTTGCTTGTTAGAAATGCAGATTCCAGAGCCAGGCCTAGACCAACTCCATGAGAATCTGCAGGAAAGGGGGCCTGGGAGTGTGTGTTTTAACATGTTTCCCAGAGATTCTTATGCATACTCAAATTTAAGAAGCCCTGGTCTACATCTTGTCAACTTCTGGCCTCAGCATATATTCTGCTTCTGTAAAAGCACATTCAGTCTTTCCTCTTGCTTTCTGACCATAGCACAGATTTTCCCTATTCTTGAAAGGAAAGCAAGGAAGGTAAGAAACACATCAGTCAAACTGGGGGGGGGGGGAAGTGCCTCTTGTTTTCTGCCTTATAATTCTTCCTTTAATGTCTCAAGTTCACGTGTGACCTACAACCTACCCTCCATAGACACAAAATGCACTATATAAGAATCTGAAGTCCATCTTCTGCAGAACTCTACTCCACAGTCTCAAGCAGCAGAATACTTTAAAATTACCAAAATACCCTGCTAATCAGTAATTCTCCATCCTTGTTCATGACCACTGGCAGCATTCTTGAGATTTAACCCTTTGGGCTTTGTAATAAAACAAGTGTGATACCATTTAAGTTCTCATGTCCTGTTTGTCAGATCTTCTCATCCCACCTCCACCCCCAAACAAGTACATTTCCCCAGATTCAATCCCCAGCATTTATTCTTTATTTTTCTATTCTCTCTCCCATAGAGTTGACACCCAGTGTTTCTATTTCAGTACCTACCTGCTGGTGAATGAGCATGGTTATGCAGGGACCGCTGGGCTCAACTCATACCTATCAGCTCACCATTTGGACAGTAGAGGTTAAATGCTCTTCTGTCACCTGACATCCATGTATTTTCTCCAAATCTTCAGTCTTCCCAACCAGTTCTTTTCTAATTTCATTTTACCTGCCAATAAGCTCCCCCAACTCAAGCCTCAAACCTCATATCACTTCAGCCTATATTGCTCTATCATAGTTCCTGATTTACCAAACCCTGAATCTATTATATATACATCTGTTTCTTTCCTAGCTTGCTTCTCTTGTTCTTGACTCATTCCCAATATACCCATCAAAATATTAAACATCTAGTTGTGATAATACCTTTTAAGGGACTTGAACAAAGTGTTTAAGAAAAGTTCTAATTAGTCTACCTCTCAGAGTCCCAGTTTCCTGGACTATAAAATGATGGTTTTGAAAACTGCTTACTTTATAGGGCTGTTGTGAATACAGACTGAATACAGCACTTTCAGGTTATAGTTACTATTTCTCTATTCTAGCCCTTCCCTAAATGACTCTTGAGCCTCTTTTTATGTCAAGATATGAAAAAATCAGTGTTGAGGTCTCAGTAAAACTATGAAATAAATGAAGTCAGGTTCCCCATCGTATTGAGCCCATTTGAATATTTTTTCTTCCTGTCAAACCCGTGGTTTCATGAAGGTCTTAATACTGGCTGGCTGACAACAACTGGTCTTAGCAACGAAGGATTTTAAACATGGGCTTTGTGTGTGTGTGCACAGTCACATGGGAGCATCCCTCTGGAGAACAGCTTTGGGGAGCAGTCAACTTTCCCAGCATCTTTGCAATTGCTCTACCACTTTCTAATGTGGTAGCCCCAAAGGGCTTAAGAACAAGAACAGAGCAAGCTGGAGTCAGGATTTCCTAATGCCTGACGCCACCCACAGGCACTATTCCTCTCTTCTGGAATGAACGGTCAGAAGCCAGCACAGGCTGTTCTTGTGTCATTTTTTGCCTCAGGATCATTTTGAAGCTGGAGGTGGAAGGACGAATGGCTCAAAGTCCTTAGACTGGCCAGAGTAAGGTTTTGTACTATTTATTCATTAATCATTTTAGTGCTGTCAGATCCCTTGAGGAACTTATTATTCCAAATGCTGTTAATAATCCTTTAAAATTTAGATATGTTGTAACAGCAAAACAATCTGCAAAACCAAAAGGGAAAAATAAGCACCATGAGTGGTGATAGAATGACGTATGAAGTTATAATCCATTTAAGGTACAACACCTAGAACTGAGAATATTCACACTCATAAATGAAATAGAGTTCAGAAGTGCCCTCTCACTCTGTCTCTGTTTTGGTTTTTGTGGAAGCGAAACTGAGAATGTGATTTTGTGCAGTAGTCTAATGGAAACATTGTACTTTGTTTATCTGGAACAGTAAATGCAATTTTAGCCATTTTCCACAACAAGCAGGGAGAGGAAGTAACATTTATTGGGTCACAGAGAGCTTTATACACATTTTAAAATTTAATGCTCGTAAAGATGATGATAATATTAAATTATCACCATTGTGCAAATGAAGAAATCTGAGCTCAGAAAAATCAAGAATGTTGTTCAAATCCAAACAGTAGAACTGGGTTTGAACTCAGATTCGTCTCATTTTAGAGCGCTCTCTCCTTTTCTTAAGACCTTTTTACTGAAGCATAATGCACCAAAAAACATGCTATCCTTCCTGTAAAGAGCTGAAATCTTTACTTAGTGCACACTTCATGTAAGCAGCCCCCAGATCAAGAAACTGAGCATTACCAGTACCCCAGAATCCCCTTTGTTCCTTCCCACACTCCCCCATAGAGAACCACTGTGTTTACTTCCAGTACCATAAATTACTTTTGTCTGGTTTTGAACTTAAATAGATGGAATCACATAGCAAGTCGTCTTTTGACTTCTTTTGGCCAATCTTAGGTTTGTGGAATTTATTATATCATTATAAGTAGTTGTAAACTTTTGATTCTCACTGCTGTGTAGTATTCTGTCATAAGAACACACAGTGATATCTTTTTCGATTTTATGCTGAATGAATATGTGAGATATTTCCTCTTTGGTGGTATTACAAATAATCCTGCTATGAACATTCTGGGTGAACTTTTTAACATTTATGCTATGTCTGTATCTAGGAGTGGAATCACTGGGTCATGGAATATGTGTATCATTAGCTTTACTGAAAAATGGCAAAACAGTATCCAAAGTCATTGAACGGTTATACCTTTCCATCAGTTATTCTGCATCTTTGCCAACATTTGTAATTGTCTTTTTCATTCAGCACATTTAAGCAGTGTGTTGGTATCTCATTGAGATCTTAATTCATATTAAAATTCTGTGCTCTCTTGCCTTTCTTCTTCCACCTGTCTCCGTTGTATTTGATGGCTTGCATTTTTGAGGTGGCCAACCAGAGCCCCTAAATGCATTCTGTGGCTCCCAGATCTATATAGCCAGGAAAAGCAATAAGCCCATGAACAACAAAATGGACTCTTTAAAAAATCAGTGTACTAATAACTGTTTCAAAAAAGAACAGATAAGAAGCAGTTAGTAGGAGTGTTGCAGATTACAAAATAAGCCCTGATTCTCCACCCTGTATGCATGCCCTTTTGGCAATGTGCCCTTGCTGCTCCTCCAATCAAGAGGTAGAGTGTGTTCCCCCAGCCTTTAAATATAGACTGACCTTTTAGTTTGATCAGCAGAATGCAATAGAAGTAACAGGATGCCAGGTTGGCTTAGGTCTCAAGATGTCTTGAGTGTTTCCATTCATTTTCTTGGAATTCCACTGAACCACCAAGGAAAGAAGTCCAGGCTAGCCTACAGGAGGATGAGGGACACATGGACCAGAGCAGAGTTGCCCCAGCTGAAACCATCCTGGTGGCCTGGAAGGAGACTAATGAGAGATTTCCTTGAGATCAACTAAGCCTGGGCCAGGTGAGCAGACCACTGGTCAGCTGCAGATTCGTGAACTTACACATGGCTGCTGTTTTGATCCCCTAAATACTGGGAGGTTGACAAAGTGTCCTGTGTTGCACATTTCCCCAAATGTCAGCCCCTGCTTCGGTCTGATACTGAATTTCTCTGCCCCTTATTATCTCTTCTTCCTGGGAAGGAAACTAGTTTTGAATTGTAGTGTTCTCCAAAAGCCAAGTGATAGATGATTCTTCTCTTCCTTAATTTAACTACTAGTTAAAGATTTTTTTGGAGCAATCTCTTAGTAAAAGCAGGCTGCAAGGAGGGAAGGCCCTGCTGTATAATCTAATTGACTTCTGGCGATGGTTGCACATCGGCTCCCAGGTCTAGCCCAGGAAAGCCAGGAACTGCCTGTGTCAGCACATGTAGCTCCCCTGAACTCTGATGTGCTGCCAAGTAGTCCTACTCCCAGAGCAATCAAACCATCCCTTTGCCGGTGATGAAAGTGACTGCCTTTGATGTCTCACCAGGTCTGTGCTGAAGCATTTCCAATAAAGAAAATGACTTTGCAAAAAATCCTTCCTTGGGAGAGAGGCAGTGTGGCAGAGTGGGCCCAAGGCTTACCCTGAGAGGCACAGGAATCACCTGGCATTTTGTTAAAATGAAGACTCTGGTCAAATAGGTCAGCAGTGGGGCCTCAAATGCAACATATTTTAATAGCTCCTAAGTGATGCTGATGCTGCTGGTCCATGGGCCATGCTTTTAGTAACAAGGATCCAGAGCACAGGTTTTGGACAAATAGGCCTGTGATCCAGTGGCTTATCACCTCTGCTCTCTCATCTGCTAATTGGGTTGTTATAAGATTTACGTGAGGCTGCATGTAAGGGACTAATCCTAGCCCCTAGCACACAGGACATGTGGAGGATATAGAGTTAACTGTATTATGCAGAGATGGAGAGTTGTCCAGTACTTAATATGAAGTCTCTCTCTTACGAAATGAATCTTCACCATTATCAGAATTTTCATGGGCCCAGTGCCAGGTAGCTATTAGTGTTTTTGAGCCCCATGTTCATGTTTTGGCAGCCTTGGAGTCAATCTTAAAGCAGAGGTAAAATACAAGTTATGGAACTTAGGTATTGCAGAGGGAGTCTTATTTATGATGAAAAAGGTTCAAAGTGGGGATCATAGTTTATGGTGAGTTAGGGTCGCCTGATGTAAAACCTATGCTGTCTACCCTCTTCCAAGGTTTTCCTTCACATCCGGAGCCCATGCAGCTTTTAGTTCTTTGCGTTTACCCTTATATCATAAGGTTAAGTTGAAAGCAGAATGAATCTGCCCCAAGCAAAAATACTCAGAAGTTTTCCAAATTCATTAACCCATGCCAATCAAACAGCAGAAAAAAGTCAGGTTTTATGAGACTTTTCCATTTGATTTGCTCACTAAACTCTTGCTGCTCAAAAGTATGGTCCAGGGACCAACAGCACTGACATCATATGGGAGTTTATTACAAATACAGAATCTCAAATGTCCTCCCCACCCCCCAGACCTACTAAATCAAGATTTCTGGGATGGGGCCCAGGGATCTGTGTTTTAATAACCTTTCCAGGTGATTTTGAGGCATGTTAAAGTTTGCATGGCTTTAGGGTCTTGGACCAACAGCATCAATTCATTCCTTTTTCTTTGTTAGAATATAGGATCCCCTAACCAACAAGCTACTGGCTTGGAATTTGTATTTTAACAAGATCTTCAGGATATTAGCATGCTCGCTAAAGTTTAGGAAACAATGCTTAAGCCTGGAGCATACCTTATACCCAGTCTGCACTCTGGAGAAGTGATTATATAGGTAGTAGAATCAGGCAAAATACAAATAAATTATTGGAAAAATAGAAAAGTCCAGATTGCACTGCCTTTGCATTGTATTTTGAAGCAAAGAAAAAGGATTAAAAGCTTCAGGCATTAATGTTCTGCCATTTACAGGGTCTCTTAACCAAGATCTGGGATATACTGGACTTGAGTTACAGACTGTGTTCTTGCTGGAAGACAAGTAGAACAATTACCATATTGGCAACAGTGAAGAAAAAAGAAAGTTCTGGTTTTCCTGCTCCATTTCTGTTCAACTCAGATTAGAAGCCAGCAGAAGGGAGGAGGGGATTTTGTTCTTTGGGCATGAGTGAGGCATTTTTCCCAAATTTTTATTCAGTGCCCTGGGTTTAAAACTGACTGCTTCTGCCAGTTCTGATTTCCTTGAGGCCCTAGGTATAGAAAGAGACTTCTCGTGATGATGATGATGATGATGATGATGATGATAAAGCCTCCTGGACAAGATGTTTCAGTGGAAACAACACTGTTTTATCTTGCCCATTATTTGTGCTGCAAAAGGCTGGCTCATCAGTCTAGGTCAGGAACCATGCCTAGGCTCATCTTATATTTTTTATGAGATGGGATAAATATGGGGAAAGCTGGTATCTGATCAAGATCTGACACTGGAACCATTATCAGAGGGTGTAATAATTTTATTTTATTTTATTTTTTAATTTAATTTTATTATATTTTTTTATTTATTTTTATTTTTTTATTTTATTTATTTTATTTTATTTTATTTTTTTATTTTATTTTATTATTTTATTTTATATTTTATATTTTATTTATTTATTTTTTTTATTTTATTTTTTAAGCTCATGCAACCAGACTGGTTCATTTTATAACCACACAAAGAGAAGCGTCATGGTTGGGTTGACTATTCCTAACTCTCCAACAACAAACCAACCTCAAAGATTGCTGTTACTATTACACAGCAGACACCAAAATGCTACACCACAGCTGTAAATTACTTTGGAAAATTAAGTCGGGAATCAGGGAAGCATCCATGGAAAGTTACAAAATGGATGCAGGTAACAGGAAAAGAATACATTCCAAAAATAATTCAAGTTGTATATTAATTTTAAAATTTATTTTAGTTTCAGAGTTATTTACATACACATATAGCAGCTGTTGACTTAAGCATATAAAACTCATCTGCTTCCTTGTCCAAGTCCTCCCAGAACTGGATACCAAGATGCGATTAAAACCATGTGAGGGTATTAGAGGAAATGCTTGAGAGAAAATGGGGAGCGAGCCAGGGAAGCCTGGGAGAGCTGTCAGACCAAGATGCAGGTCTGCCTCCTGTGGAGGAGAAAAGGGAGAAAGGAAGGTTGGGAGGAAGCATCCAAAACCACCCAGCAGTCTAGGAAAGTTTCAGTAACGTTATCACAGGAGTCTCATTTCCCCCCAGAACTGGGCCTATCTTAATATTCCTACATTACTCAGTTACTGACTAGGAGCAGCTGTGGTGCCAAGAAGGCAGTGTATGTCTATAGCAGGTGGGAGCCTCCATCAGTGTCTCAAAGCTATTACTTTCCCCGTCTTTTGCCTCATCAAAAATGTTCAGTAGTCCCTAGTATTTGAAGAACCATATACCAATCTACTCAGCATCTCATGGAGGGTTTCATAAATATGAAATACAGCCAATCTGCAACCTCACTTCAGACTTACCATGCTTCTGGAGCAGAGTCTCAACTCTGTATTTGCATGAAGGTTTTATGTCCTCTTTGGAGAAATAACAATAAGAACTTTGTAAAACCTGAATAATGGAATTGTCATTCTTTTTTTTAAGATCTTTTAAAAAATTTATTTGAGAGAGGGAGGGAGAGTGTGCGAGCAGGGGGCCAGGAGAGCAGGCTCACCACTGAGCAGGGAGCCCGATGCAGGGCTCAGTCTCAAGACCCTGGGATCATGACCTGAGCTGAAGGCAGACGCTTAACTCACTGAACTACCCAGGTACCCCTGGAATTGTCATTCTTAACTAAAGTGTTGAGTGTTGTTGGATATAGCCTTCAAGAAGGCAGGAGACCAGTGTGATAGAGACAGTGTGAAGTGATATGTATCCTGCCTTGAAATATCAACTGACTGTTGGCAGTTAGGATTTTTTGAGCAGCTCTCTAAGGTTCCCTTAAACCCTCCTCTGACATACTCCCAGAGGAGGTTGTTACACATTTTTCAATAAAGTGTATTAAAAAAGACACACTGTGTGTATCTTACTAAAGATGTCCAATTTCAGTTTTGAGAAAATCCTAAAGATCCTAGGACTGGAAGCAGGAGAACTGAGTTTAAATTTTGTAACCTTGCTGTATGACCTTGAGCAAGTAACTTAACCTTCCTTCAAGGCTGTAATTTTCTCTCTTGTGAAATGGTGATAATAGTACTTGGTAGCAAGTCACTATCTGATAGACTAATTTTGCCTGTTGAAGACACTGAAAAATTTGAAATGTCAAAGTAAAGGTGATTGCTTGAATTGGACTCAAGTCCTGTTAAGGAAAATAAATTAAGGGCACAAGTGGATTAGAACTGGAGACAGACATATCCCCACCACCCTGGAACAGAGTTTTACCGTTCACTTTCTTTCGACTGGCAGACCCCTGTCTCTTCGTATTTCCCAGTTCGAATTCTGGCCCACTGTGGGAGATTACCCCTCATGGAAGATCCCTCTGCCAAGAGGAGCCCAGGGCTAGTCCCTTAGGAAGCAGCTTTGGACCAGGGTATTTCAGTAAGAAAGAAGATAATGGGCATGATTGGCCCCTACACAAATCCAACAGATGCAGATTATAAACTGGCACGTTGACATCATTGAAAGAGATCACACAGTTGAATAAAATTCTCAAACCATGACCTAGTGCTTCTCCCTGCAGTCCGTCCACAGGACCTGGTAAAATCACAAAACGGTCATAAGCCTCAGTTTTCCTCCTGGAGATAAAAATGGGTTAATAGGGGAGCACCTGGGGGGCTCAGTCAGTTAAGCAACTAACTCTTGATCTAAGCTCAGGTCTTGATCTCAGGGTCGTGAGTTCAAGCCCTGCATTGGGCTCCCCGCCCAGCGTGGAGCCTACTTAAAAAAAAAAAAAAAAAGGTTAATAGGAAATTCAAATTAGATAATTTACATGAAAATATGTTATGAACTCTGAGATGAAAAGAATGATCACCAGAGCTTAAAAAAGAAAAGGAAGCAAGCAGTCTTAGTCACTAACCTGCTAAGGACGTAATATACTCCTACACTCCCGTGAAGAAATTTACTCAGTGAGTAGAAAACATGCTGAATTCAAGAAGGCTTTTTCATTATAACATGCACAATTTTTGACAAATTACAAACAGATATGGTAATGGTTGATTAAATAAGCAGTACTATGGTGACTGAAAAGGCTATCCACTAATCTTTTCTTTCATAAAATATAAATGGCAAACTTAGGATTCCTTTTTTGTTTTATAAAGATTTTTTATTTATTTATTTGACAGAGAGAGAGAGACAGTGAGAGTGGTAACACAAGCAGGGGGAGAAGCAGGCTCCCCGCTGCGCAGGAAGCTCGATGCGGGGCTCAATCCCAGGGTGTTGGTGCTTAACGACTGAGCCACCCAGGCACCTCAAAGATTCCTTTTAGCAAAGAATTGAGTGAGCTTTTAGAATTAAAAAGATCAGAGTGTGAATTTGAAAGCACTGGTCTCTGTAAATGTAATCTCCTTTTTTAAAGCTGTGTTTTCAAAGGCTTACTGGTTGGCAGACAAGCAGATCTCCGAGCATATTCATGGAAGAACAGCCTGAGCACTTGAAGACCTTGGGGACAGGAGGCCTGTGTCCAGTGCTGCTCCTCACTGGCTGTCTGATGCAAGGTTATTTATTTCCCTCCACTAGGCCTCCGATTCCTCAACTGTAATACTGTCTATAGGTCAGGACTAGTGCTGATGTCCCTTCCTTCCCTGACCTACTCTGATTCCAAAATGTTGGAATGTTATGTTAAGTAACATCAACAAATGTTAAACATGATAATGTTGGTATAACAGTGATCTGTTGTCATGACATTGTTGTAACAAATCGCCCCTCAAACTTGGTTGCTTAAAACAACCACCATTTTTTTTTTTTTTCCACAAGCCTGTCCGTGGCCTAGGCAACCTGGCTGACATGGCTTGTGCTTGGTTCATTGCAGCTACTCTCCTGTAGTGAGCTGGTGTGTAGCTGGGGTGGCTGGTCTGTGTTGGCCTCAGCTGGGACAGATAGAATGGCCCAGGGCCTCTCTCCAGTGGCTGGGGTCTCCGATCTTCTAGCCAACTCCTCCAGGCTTATTCACGTCATTGGAAGTTTCCAAGTAAGAGAATGGGACAATGCAAGACCTTTTGAGTCTAAGCTCAGAACTGAAACATTGTCGTTTCCACGGCATTTTCCTGACCAAAGTAAATCATAAGGTCAGTGCACATTTATAGGTGAGGAAGTAGACTTCACCTCTTGATAGGAAGAACTACAAAATCCATGCATTGCAGAATGCATGGAAACAGGCAACAGTGCGGAATTGGGGAAATTTTGGCCACCACATGGTACCTAGGTAGGTCTATATGATTCTTTCTGAAACATTTTGCAATGCGTGTTTTCAGGTTAGGCAGTTTAAAGCTTCACTTGCTGGTGGCCAGGAGAATCATAAGTAGCAGACTGTTCATCTTTCTGGAAAATCCTCAGAACAGACATAACAGAGACATGGCATTTGCCTAAGGAACAGTAGCTTATTGGCTTATTTATACCTTTTCAAAAAAAAAAATGTTAGCTTCCCTGGTGACCCTAAAGGCTCTTTGCTTTTTTTCACAGTTGTTAAATGACAGTCCAGTTTTTTTCTAGCGCCGTCTTCCCTGAAAATGGCAACAGATGCAACTAACTTTATCAGAACAGGCGCTGAGAAACTGTCACTATGCCAGGTATCCAAACAAAAGCCCTGAAGCTCCTGTTCCTTGTTAAACCTTAGTGGTCAGTGTGCCCTAGTGTTTGGAGGCCGCACTCTTCCCCACTTGCCCTCTTCCAGCTCTCTGGGAACTCCAGCCCCATTTCCAGGGCTCAGTAGGAATGAGTACCCAGTGGACAGTGCAGATACAGAACACCTCTGCCATTGGAGAAAGTCCTGATGGGGGAGATGGTTAGGTCTAAAGCTACCTGGAGAGAAGGGGCCAGCCCAGGCCTCAGTGGAGGAAGCAGACAAAAGATGATTGTCCAGGATGGACATCATGACTCACGTAGGGTGGTCCTAATTCTCTCGAACTACAGATTCCGTGACCTTAGGCAACTAATTTCTTTGAGCACTAGTTTATTCTTCAGGAAAATGAAGGTTAGATCAGGGCCCCTGAGACTCTCATGTGCATATGAATCACCTGGAGAGCTTGGGAAAATATAAATTCTGGTGCAGTAGACGGTTGAGGTCTGAGATGCTGCATTTGTAACCAGTGATGCTGATGCTTCTGGTCCATGGACCTCTCTGAGTAGGGAAAAATTAGTCATTGTGTACTGCCTGCCACAGAAAGGATCCTTTCAAATTCCTTACTGCAGTCTTGCTAAGTCCTTACTAAGGCCCTCTCTACTCCTAGAATACCTGAGGTTGGAGAAAGGCCCCGTTCCCATTAGTAAAGGGGCCCTAGTGCCCATGGCTCTGTAAGAATTTAATAGTCTTTTGAATTGTTTTATAAAACAACAAAAATGGCTTAAGAGTAACTACACAGTTTCCTTGTAAGGAAAGGTTTGCTTCTTGTCTAATGGCCTATATCAAGTGAAGAGCTCTTACAGATCATATATTCCACTGGGTAGAGACTGGGTAGTCTTTACATTTGCCTTAAATGACCTCCCAAGGCCACTCTCTTCAAATGTTAATTGTGCACAGTAAAATATGGCTATTCCTAATACTGTGGCTATTCTTATTTAAAATTGGCAAGTGAACAGAGAAGCAGCACAAAATCATATACCAGTGAGACTGCTCCAGTAGCTGGCTGACTCTAGATTTCTCCATGTGGCTAAGTACACTGGCTAATAGGAAAATACAATACATACATACATACACCGTGTGTGTGTGTGTGTGTGTGTGTGTGTGTGTGTGTGTGTGTGTGTATACACACCATATAATACCTTGCAACTCACTTCCCCCAAGTCCCACAGTGTGCTCTCCAGCTCCTAGATCATTATTCTTGAATCTAAGACCTGCTGCTTTCTCATGAACCAAGCAATGGGTGCTTTTAGTGAGCAGTACTACCAGATGTGGTGCTATGGCCTCTTTAATGCAAGATATTCAGTTTGTCCTAAATGGGTGGGCATGTTTTCTGCATTTACAACTTGGATTTTAAGTCTGGGAATAGTAATGCTGAGGAAGCCAGAGTACAGAAGAAAAGAATAAAAGGGCAGAGGACTAAAACCAACAGGGAAAGGCAATTACAAGGTGTATTAATGTATACTATGCAGAAGGAGGGATTTATTACACTTTCAAGATTGTGTTTTGTTTTGGTGGTTTTTTGTTGTTGTTGCTGTTTGCATGAAAAGTAAGGGGGGGAGAACTGATATTTATCAGTCTGAACTGGGTAAGTGCAGTTGCAAAGAATAAAGGGAGCTTTTAGAAAGTGGGCAGCTGCGGCAGAGCCTGAAGCCATGGTACTTGATACGGCAGTATACTCTCTGTGATTCTGGGCAGCTCTTGGGAACAGCAGGTGAGGTATTCAGGGCAGAGAACAATGGCAAATGTCAAGAATGAAAAAGAATCTAGAGTTTTAAAAGACTGTTGATTGACAAATAGGACAGATCAAAGAGAGAAATTCACATCAAGTATTTATAATTCTAATAGAGTTCAGCAATCATAAAAAGGAAACTAACAACAAGAAAGCTGATGGCTTTCAATCTTAAAAACAAACAGGAGAAACTGGTGTGTGACTCAAACGTCATCATTTCATCCATTCTGATTTTTTCCCACTGTTTATTTTGCTACTCAACTAATCATTGAAAAGGATTTAAGTGTGTTTGGATTTCTTTGCCTTAAAAATTATTCAGTGGAAATATTTTTGGAGAAGCACAAGATGGGGTTCATGTATAATCCACTGCAAATCAGGCATCAGAAACCATGTCTAAGCATGAGCTTTTATGATCTACAGGATGTGTTTTGGGAGCAGCAGGATTCTGAAAATTCATCACCTGGGCCCACTGGGCTTGCTTTCAGTTCCTTGTCACTTCCATTCTGTGCCCCACAGAGGTATTGATGTGCAAGACTTCCTCGTGGCAGATTGGGAGGTAGGGCTGAAGGAAAAACCCTGTTTTTGGAAACTTGCTCAGGCTTGTTCAGGACCAGGGTAGTTTAGAAGCCCAGAGAGAAATGTTGAAATCAGTCATTGCAAAAGAGCTGTTGCAATAAGTAATGAATAAAAACTGAAAGAAAATCTCTTTCCTCCCCAAAGTAAAAACCTATCATAGAACTTGTCTAAACAGCTCCTCGTAATAGAACTTTTTAAAAGGCAACATAAACTCAAGTGCTTCCCACAGCCAAGGCCAGAACCTCTGGCCATCATCGATTGATTCGTTCATTCAGGGAGTGTCTATCAAGACACAGTACATGGCAAGCACAGCCCTGGACATTGCTAAGGAACAGGAACATGATGACTCCCTTCATAGTCCTTAGACATCACTTCACATGTCAGCTCCTCAGAGAGTCATTGTCTGACAGTTCAGTCACACCACTTCCTACCTCCGTCATTCTCTGTCCTAGTTATTTCCATCATAGCCCTTGATACACCTGAATTGTGTCACTTTTTACTAACACCCATTACTGTGAAAGACCCATTTGAAATATTTACTGCTGTGTCCCCAGTCTTTAGAACAATGCTCATATATAGTAGCATCTCAAGAAAATGTTTATTTAAGGAAAGGAAGATGGGGCAAACCATCCCGTTCAAATACAATATCATACACAAAAGGAAAACTAGAAAGCAGTAAGTGAAAGATCTGTAAGAAAAATCAGTAGAGTACTATAGGAATTAAATTTTTAAAGGGTCACTTCTGAGTAAGACCATCAGAGAAGACACTCCCTAATTCCTAAAACGTTCCCTTTGTTTTTGGATTCAAGTCAGTGTGAAAGGACTCAAATAATTGTGAAAACAATAACTAATTCTTTTATCAAAATGACATTCTTGCAATAACGTGTTCTAGTTGATAGAAAATGAAATTAGGAATTATTGTCTAGAAATTATCCAAAATGCACATGGGAATTGAATACATATCAAAGGAAGCATTTCAAGTCAGTGAGAAATGTTAGGTTATTTAATAAAAAGTACCATGAAAATTGATTTGTCTTTCTTAAAATAAAATTTGATCTCTTTCTTACCCTTTGTCCCAATACAAATTTTACTTTTAACATAATTAAAAATAAAAGTTCTAGATGAATCACAGACCTGTACCTCTGAAACAATACATTATATGTTAAAAAAAAAGAGAGAAGATAGTAGGAAGGGAAAAATGAAGGGGGGAAATCGGAGGGAGAGATGAACCATGAGAGACTGTGGACTCAGAAACAAACTGAGGATTCTAGAGGGGAGGGGCATGGGGGGTTGGGTTAGCCTGGTTATGGATATTAAAAAGGGCACGTTCTGCATGGAGCACTAGGTGTTATATGCAAACAATGAATCATGGATCACTACATCAAAAACTAATGATGTAATGTATGGTGATTAACATAACATAATAAAATAAAATTTAAAAAATCCAAAAAAAAATATTTAAAAAAAATAAAGTTCTACAAGAGAACATTGGTAATTTGTGATGTAATTTGTAGTGGGATACTTACATTACTTTCTGATCAAGATTTAAATATCTAAAGAACAAAGTCAAAAGAGATAATCAACAGGGAAAATATTTGTAATGTGTATTACAGGGAGCTAAATTCCTCAATGTATAAAGTTTTATTAATAAGAAATATAAATGGATAAAAAAGTGAAGCAATGAGCTAAACAGGAAAAGAAATACAAAGGGTTTACAATAAGTGAAATGAAATTCAATCTTATATGTAATTGAAAAAGGGAAAATAACAATGAGATATGATTTCTTACCTTAAAATGGCAGAAAAAAGTTGGAGGTTTTCATTACATGATATTGATGAGGCTGTGGGGAAAATACACATTCAAACATTCTAAAAATGAATTGCTGTGATCTTCTTGGAGGGTAATTTGGCAACATCTATGAAAATCAAAGCAGGTGTCCTTAGTCCTACTAAACTGCTGTACATTTTTCTTGTTTTTTTTTAAAGATTTATTTATTTGAGAGAGAATGAGAGAGCACATGAGAGGGGGGAGGGTCAGAGGGAGAAGGGAGCCTCCGCCGAGCAGGGAGACCAATGCGGGACTCGATCCCAGGACTCCAGGATCATGACCTGAGCTGAAGGCAGTCGCTTAACCAACTGAGCCACCCAGGCGCCCTGCTGTACATTTTTCTTACATACACTTTCATATATACAAAAGCATGATAATGGTGAAACAGAGACAGAGGAGGAGGAAGAAGAAGGGGAGGAAGAAGAAGGGGAGGAAGAAGAAGAGGAAGGATATGAAGGAGAAGAGGAAGCAGCAGCAGCAGTTACTGCTAACTCTGCATCTGTAGAGACTATTTATCCACACGGTGGAATAGTATACAACAGTCAAAGGACGTAGATCCGGCGATGCTGAAAGAGATCCAGAATATCAGAAAAAGGTAAGATAGGAATTGTGTTAAAAAGAATATTAAAAAGAAAATATCCATATATTCTGGATGAAGAGATAAGAAATTATGCTGGTTACTATGTGATTGTCATTCCGGTAGAAACCCATCCTGCCACACTCTGACGATGGAGCCGGGATGCTATAAAACACACACTTCTCCTCTGCTGTTTGACTCCCTGTTAAGTTCTGGTGATAGATGACTCATCATGGTTCTCTTTGGGAAATAAGACTGGAGCCTGGGGTGGTGGGGATAATGCTTCCTTTAAAACATAAGTCACATCCGCGGAAGTTGAGAATGCTGGACTTCTAATAGGTGTGTGTGCAACACTAGTATTCCCAGTTCCCAAACCTGGTAGGTATCCATGGCAACCTCTTTTTAGAAATTTATCCTCAACTTTCCCCACATTTGGTATCAGCATAGGGAGGCATACCAGGGATAAAGTGATAAATAGGCTAGATTAGCGAAAGAACAAACTTCTAATTTAAGAAAAGGAGTTATTTTGAGAATGCCAATCAAATATTTTAGCCAGTAGAAGATAATAGAATTACAATAGTAAGGCAGTGTTTTTCAAATATTTTTAACCCACAGGGAAGATATATATTTTTCATTAAAACAACAAACATACACACAAAGAGAAACAAAAGTTTCATCAAACAACGCCTTAACCTCATTACTTATAATTCACTTTGATATTTTCGATCCCTTTCCATTCCATTATTATTAGGAAAATGACCCCCAGCTTTATTTCACAGTCTATAATGGTATGAAACTTACAATTTGAGCAACACTGGCATGAAAGAATACATATAAACTCTCTAATCAGATTGACCTTGGTCCTAAATCCAGGCTGACCCACTTAAGATTGTTGCTATAGTAGTTATTTCTCTAAATTTTGCCCCATCTGTAAAATGGGTCATTTAATACATAGGTGGTTGAAGAATGAACTTGTACAATGTGTGTAATATGTGTAATGTGCTTGGTCCATTGTTGGCATCAGTGGTCCACTTTTCCATTTATTAAACAAAGATATGTTGAAAGAAGTGGATATGGCTCTTGCCTTCATGTAACTTATTTTCTCACTGTGCATTCAGTAAGCTGAAAACTGCTTCTTGATCATGCCATCAGGTCATAGTGAGGGGCAAATTCACCCTTGCTTATAACAGTCTGTCAAAGAGACTGAGGAGCCCGTTAGCACAAAGGGAGTAGAGAGGAAGCTATGTAAATAGGAGAACCCATTTGTCACGGAGCCTGATTCTCTTATGGCAGTGGTTCTCAACCACGGGTGATTGTGTCCTCAAGGGGATATTTTTGGTTCGGGATGTTACTAACACCTAGTGGGTAGAGGCCAGGGATGCCAGTAAACATCCTACAGTACACAGGATAGGCTCCCACAACCAAGAATTATCTGTCCCCAAGTTTTAGTAGAGTCCAGGTTGAGAAAGCCTGTGTTATGGGAACTGAACCACTCTGATTACTAGTGATTCGAGGTGTCTTTAGACTCTTGGTGTGGGAGTCATTCTCACGTGCTTGGGCAAGTCTCCAAAGCTCCCAGTTTCAATTTTCTCATCTGCAAAGTGGGTATAATAATATCTGCCCACCTCTATAATTGGTTGAGATGTGCAAATCAATCCAAAGATGAAAAGCTTTAAGAGTTAGAACTAGGTGGCTGATTTCAAATGGGTACCTTTTTATTATTATTATTATTATTATTATTGGCCTTTTCGTAAAATAAAAAATTGCCAGCAGACATCAAAGATGTTCTTACTTAAAAGAGATATATCAAAAATACAACATTGGTATAATTATGGCACCAGCACCCAATTTTCATCACTAGGAACCTGGTTCATTTGGAGGGTTTGCATTATAACATCACAGTTTCAGAAGGGAATCAAAATTAAATTAGTGTCTTAATAGTGCCAACATTCCAAATACCTGATGTAAAAATAAACAAAGAATATTTTATGGTTACACATTATTCATTCTGTTTATAGATACTTCCCTTTTCAATACTGTCCTGGACCCAACGAGCCAATAAAACAAACCATGCCAAGGATTACAAATTGTGTATTGCTCAGTACTTGACTTTTTCTGAAGTTATCAAGGTTCATTTAAAAATCAACTTGCCAGTAGCTGTTTTAGAACATTGTGCGGATGAATCGGTAACTTATTTTTCCTCTGTATGCTCACATATTGGTCTTGCTGCCTCTCTTAGAGAACGATTTGTCTTGTAGCTTCATTCATTATGCTAGTCTGTTCATTTCCTTTGTAAGCCCAGTGCATACTCAGATTGTGAGTCCAGAGAGGGGAAAACCTTGCCTTATCCATCTTGTAGCTTTGCAGAGTGGGTGTGCCATGTAACCAAGTGAACTGAGTTCTGTGAGCATTTCTCAGGAGAGCTCTCCTCATCACTTTTCAGTCTTTCATTGCATTATTCCATCTGTGTGGAGTTTCTTGGTGAACACTTCTGGAAGGAGATGAATATGGTCCCTGTGTTTATGCAGCTTATACTCTCAGTGCTACCAGTAATTTGAAAATTGCTGCTGGATTATGCTGGGTATCTGGTCATAAAGCCACACTTACCATAGACCTATATACTTTTTTGAAAACTGGGGATCCCATTAGACTTTTCAGTGGAACATCACAGATCAGAGCAAACCCCACAGTTCAGAGTAAATAGGAGTGATTTCCTAAGTCTCTGCTGTGGGAGGAACAGGGCTGTGTGCTTGGGGGGGTATGGTGTGGAACTTGAACAGTCAGCGTGGGTGAGAATGTCAATAGGACAAAACTGAAGAGCTGATAGATTGGTGACTTTTAGAAGTTACTGAAGCCAAAGGACTTTGAGTTAAACCATTATTTGAGACCCTTTCCAAAAATCTAATTAAAATATAAACAAGGACAGTCTTGATCAATGGAACCAAGCTTTCCTTCAGTGCTTATTAAGCACTAAATCCTGTAATATAGTGGATTCTGGGATTATAAGGATGAAGAAAACTTGGCCCCTGTCCTTAAAAAACTCATGAGGAGTCAAGGATGTCTACGAATAATGACTTAAAGTGCTAGTTGAGGGATGTGAAAGCACATTGACTCTGTCTGGGATTATCATAGAATTGGTGATGTTTGAAAGGAGACTAAGGAACAGGAATAACTGGCACAAGGGCATGTGGTCATGAGTTGCAGTGACACTAACAGAGAAGCATGACTCCTATCAGGGGCTGTCTCTACATAATCCTGGAGATGTTGGCAGGGTCAGAGCTTGAAGAACCATATATTCTCGGCTGTGATGTTTAGGTTTCAGAGAATGCATCAGCAGTTCCCAAACTTTGGCATTTTATGCACTGATAGATTGTCTCAAATTAAGTGGGGTGCACACACAGAGTGTCTTTTTTTCTTTTGTCATTTCATGGCATTAGGAAATTAATTTGCCATCTACCACCATAATCTGTAATAAAAATTCCTACTGAATAACATTTTATATTTTGTCCTTACCTTCCTGGACATACTTAAAACTATACTTCCCAACCTCCTTTAATTTAGATCAGACTATGTGACTTATTCTGGCCAATAATCTGGGCTACAAGTCACTTCACAGCTGAGACAGAAAATAATTCTAATGTATCTTCCAGCTCTCTCCACAGTGACCCTGAAGGACCACGTGTTTTAGGTGGCATTGCCACAATGTGTAAGCAAGTACCAGTGTATCTTGGAGATATTGTGGGTTTGGTTCCAGGGTTTCACAATAAAGCGAACATTGCAGTAAAGTGAGTCAAATGAATTTTTTTGGTTTCCCAGTGCATATAAAAGGTATGTCTACAATATCCTGTAGTCAGTTAAATGTACAATACCTTTAAATCGAAAAAAGTATACATACCTTAATTAAAAAAATACTTTCTTGCTAAAAAATGCTAACCATCATCTAAATGTTAGTGAGTTGTAATCTTTTTGCTGGTGGAGGGTCTTACTTTGTCATTGACGGCTGCTGACTGACTAAGGTGATTGTTGCTGAAGGCTGAGATGGCTGTGGCAATCTCTTGCATAAGACAAAAAAAAGCACTTTTAATTTTCTTCATGAACTTTTTCTTTGCATTCACAACTTGGATAACCGACACAAGAGGCTTTGCTTTCAGCCTATCTCTGCTTTTGTTTTTTTAAAGATTTTATTTATTTATTTGAGAGAGAGAATGAGAGATAGCAATAAAGATAACACCATAACATGGCACTGAACTATTTGACTTTAAGACCCTCACAATTTCTAAACTGCTATGGTTCGATGTATAGTTTTTTTTATTTTTTATTTTTTAAAGATTTTATTTATTTGAGAGAGAGAGAATGAGAGATAGCACGAGAGGGAAGAGGGTCAGAGGGAGAAGCAGACTCCCCGCTGAGCAGGGAGCCCGATGTGGGACTCGATCCCGGGACTCCAGGATCATGACCTGAGCTGAAGGCAGTCGCTTAACCAACTGAGCCACCCAGGCGCCCCAGCCTATCTCTGCTTTTGACATGGCTTCTTCACTACACTTAATCATTTCTAACTTTTGATTTTAATTGAGAGATGTATGACTCTTGCCTTTACTTGAACACTTAGAGGCCATTGTAGGGTTATTAATTGACCCAATTTCAATATTGTTGTGTCTCAGGGAATAGGCCTGAGGAGAGGGAGAGACACAAGTGAAGGGTCGGTTGGTGGAGCAGTCAAAACACGTACATTTATCAATTAAGTTTGCCATCTTATATAGGTGTGGCTCATGGTACCCCCGGATAATTACTATAGTAACATCAAAGATCACTGGTTACAGAGAACCATAACAAATATAATAATCATGAAAAAGTTTTAAATATTTTAAGAATTATTAAAATGTGATACAGAGACACAAAATGAGCAAATGCTGTTGGAAAAATTGCACCAATAGACTCGTTGGATGCAGGATACCACAAACTTTCAATACGTAAAAAAGGATAGTATCAATGAAGTGCAATAAAGTGAAGCACAATAAAACAAGGTATTCCAGTAGTCTAAAGCCCTGCATCACTGCTTGGAAAAATGGTTCTTGGGAATGCCGCTAGATCAGCAGCAAACTTATTGTAAGAGATCAACTTTCATGTTAAGCCTCTAAGATTTGACAGTTTGTTTGTTACTATACCTGAGCAAGCCACTCCTGACTAATATGCAGTGATTTTATAAAGAGAATATACTTGCAAATTATTTAAACCAGAAAAAAACAACCCCACAATAATATGTAATCCTTTGAATTCAATAAGTTATATTAATAAAGAAGTCCCTATATTTTATGTTTTCTTCATTTGACTTCGAATTAAACTAAGACCAGCATTATTCTTTAAAATAGAATATAGATGGAAAGAAAGGCAATGAAGGGCTTGAGGTGGCTGGTGGTTGTACCATGATTAGATTTATATTTAGAAAGACCAGTCTACTCTTATCAAGGGTGAGTTGCAGATTCCAACGAGAAAAGATGATGTCAAAGATGTTTCAGAGGAGCCATGGATGAGGTCAATGTAGTGTGAAGAAGGAGAAAATGTGGCTTACTGCCAAGAAGAATTGGCTCCATATCTATCTATGCTGGCGTCTTGAGGGTGATAAAAAGGTATTTCTTTCCAGAAGATGCCAAATTTTAAAAAATTGCCGGTTTGTGTGCTTCCACTACCACCTGTTCTCACTGGACACCTGCCTGAGTCAGTACATCACTTGGGCCCTCTGTCATTCTAAGTTCCAGTGCTCTCCGAGAACTACCTGATTGGCTATATAGCATGGATTATTCTAAATCAAAGCTTAATATGGAAGCTTTCTAAGAGGATATACTCAGAGTCTGTGTTTTATCTGTTAACTACAAATTTTGGCTCTCCTATGTAGACAGTCTAGTTCTGAAAAATATTTTGAAAGTATATATCTAAATATATAGGATTTTAATTTCGGAATTTTATTTTAACACAAATTTATTTAATACAATTATTCTCCAAGTAGCAAAGGACTTATGATACTGATTTAGTGTCTTAGAGTAGTGCTTTCAAGTAGATATCAAATAGCAAGTGGCATTTTGGATATAGGCTCTGAATTCTAAACTCTAGATTTTAGAGTATTTGGGGCTTAAGTGAAAAAAGGGTGTGAATACCAGGAAGAACTCATATTTAATTGGGCATAACCAGATTGCCTATTTACCCATGGTACTCTTACCTTTCCAGCTGAGTTCAAGAAAGAAGCAAAATGCCTTCCAGTCAACTGGACATTTTATCTTGCCACCTTGACAACCAGAATTCTGTACAGGATGGGGGTGTAGATAGGAAATCCTGTAGATGGGAAACCCATACCAGTTCCAGCTTTATTATTTCATTTAAAGCAGGCATGATCAGCATTTTGTTAGCACTGCCAAGAGGAGATCTTAATTCTTAACCTCACTGTGAAAACAGGAAACTGTTAGAGCAATCTTATCAGTTGGAAATTAGTTTTTTTTTTGTTTGTTTGTTCGTTTTTGAAAGAGAGAATGCATGTGAGTGGAGAGGAGGCGGGGGGGGAGAGAATCTTAAGCAGGCTCCATGCTCAGCACAGAGCCCAATACAGGGCTCAATCCAACAACCCTTAAATCATGACCTGTGCCTAAATCAAGAGTCAGACCCTTAACTGACTAAGCCACCCAGGCACCCAGGAAATTTGGTTTTAATGCATCCTTATCACCTAATTTCTCTTGCATCCTTTCATGTATACTTTGCTCTTGCTAAACTGTCATTCTCTCAGCTTAGAAGGTCTTTCCCATCTGTATTTCTTTATGTGTGTGAATGCACACATACACAGTACATATGGCACTCCACCCCACTGTCCTTGCCATTTCACACTCACTGGCTCATCTTCCAGCTGTTTGCACTTGGCTCTGTTTGCTTGAGGGCTTTCTCTGGCCATGAAGCCTGTTCTGACCTTGCACAAACAGGCAGAAAGTGCTAGAGAATTGATACCATCTCGTTCAGGAGCCATCTTAGCCTATTCGTGTCAGGAATGGTGTACAAAAAAACAACAGCTTTCTCATCCTTTGGAGAGAATTGGTCTAAAGCACTTACTCAGCATGCTTCCCAAGGCTTCCCACTGGGATATAAGTTGTCCCTTGTGTTAGCCCTTTTATTATCTGTCCTTTATTGACTACCCTCCCTTCCTGTCTCACTTCTATACTTCTGTATTGGTGTTTCCTCTTCCTCCTAAATAAATTACATGCATTTGACCCCTTATATGTATCGAGGCTACTTCTGGAGGAATCCAAACTAACACATACATGCACAGTTTAATTACAGCCTCTGAGAGGAAGCTTCCTCTGATGACTCCTGCAGAAAAAAAAATTATTCACCATCTTAATTCCCAGAGCACATAGTACATATATTTTCTGTCTGACATCTTATGCATTTTTACCCATACCAATTTCTCTGTAAGACTGTAAGTTCTTAAAGGGTATTACCCACACATTTCAATATGTGTGTTCCATGACACCTGCCTCAGTATGTATAGGCAAAGAAAAATTAGATAACAATTTTGAAATACAAATTCTACCCATGCTACTACTGAAACTCAGTGGACAAAGAATGAGTCATTTCAAACAAATTTATTATTTTAGTGGACCGGTGGATTCTTTCTAAGATGGTGCATCTGGATTTCTTTGAAGGCATTTGATAAGGTTGTGCATAATGTATTTATGGGAAATTTAGTGAAATCTGCAGTAAGTAATATTTCCATTCCATGAACATGTAGTGAGTTAAACAATAATGTACGATAAATGACTCATTGCCAACGTGAATAAAGATTTCTAAGGATGCTTCAGGTCTCTGACATTGATCTTCACTTATTAGAATTTTTTATAAGAAAATTTGTTTTTCTCACTAATCCATACATTGTTTGGGGTTTGGCTGATATTGACTGAGCTTGACTAAATTTGGCTCTAAGCTGAGACCTCTTACATTTTATATCAACAAATTATGTAAAGATTTAGTAAGTATCAGATTTGTAAATTGTAAGAGCTGGGAGAGAGAAGTTACATGTTTCCTGGTAGAATCATGAATCAAAATTTCCTTCAGATTAGAATAACTAGATATGTTTAAGAGAGACCAGTGTAAATGTCCATATCTGGGATCAAATAGTCATTTGTATTGGGGCACCACGACTGACTTCCTGTCTAATTACATGAATATTTGCATAGTTGAGTCATTATTATTCAGCAAGAACCAAAATATAGTAGTAGTAAAACGAATATCTTTTTAGAGGGCATCAATAGACATGGAACCCATTCTTTTGAGAGCCTTCTAGATATTAGTAACATATGCATTTCTTTAGCTCTTACCAACTTCTCCAAGTTCCACACAAATAGTACTAGCGGTCCTCAGAGAGAGTCTCACAGACATTCACGGCACTGAGTAGAGTCCATTTTTCTGTTGTTTGCTGTTTGGTGATTCCTAGGGAGTCCATTTATACCCCACCAAAGCCAGCATGATAATGTGCTGAAGACCTCTCCTGTTCCCTCTTCAGATGTAGCTTTCTCAGAGCTCAGCTCCAGCACAGCTCTTATGCTGTGTTCCAGCTATATTCTACATGAAGAAAGCACTCCACCTGCTTGGTTACATAGGCTTAGAACATAGCTACCTCATGCTCTCAATGCCTTAGGGACATTACCGCCCCTGCCCAACACTGTTACTTGGATTTGAAGAGAATGCACTGGAGTTCATGGGTGGCAGACAGTTGTCTAAAATGTTGACACAGGCTTCTTGTTCTTATACAAAACTTCATGTGACCATCTCTTTCTTTGGGACTTCTCATGTATTTTGATCCATCATAGATGTTTCCTCAGACCTGGTCAATAGGCCTGGTTTCTAGGGTAGGCATAGCTAAGGCTCAGACTAGGACTCCCTGCTTGAAATCAGCCAATGGGTCTAAATCTTAGCTCCAGCCATTACTTAAATGCCTCACCTTGGTCAAATTGATTTATCTTTCAAAGTCTTACTCCCTTATCTGTGAAATGGGGATACCAATACCCACCTCAGAGATAGTAAATGAATTTTCATGAAGAGTAAATGAGATGATACACAGGATGTACTTAGTACAGCACTGGACACATACTAAGCTATCAATGGATGTCACTGCTATTGATTACTATTACATATCACTAGATTATGTACATATACAAAGAAGAGTCATGCCGACCTAAAAATAATCCACATCTAAAGATACTTACCTGTAGGACAGTGTCTTTACCAACCACCTGGGAGTCTTCGCTGGCAGATGTGTAGGCAATGTATTCAAAGTCAATATCATGGTAACAATGAGCAGTTCTACATAAGCCACATGAACCAAATGTAAATGACAGTGTTTAACTTGAAATATATAGTGTGCAGTGCCATGCTAGTTTATTATGCTTCCTGGAGCAATCTTTATTTACTGTGTGAGGGAAGGATAGAAACAAAATGCAAAAAGAATTCTAGTTCTCTCCACCACGTGGAATTTAACTTATTCCTTAGGTTGAGTGATCAAAGAAAAACTGGAATAGTAAATTTGTGAAGTAATACTCAGTATAAAAATATTTTTGAATAAAGTATTTTAAAAAGCCATAAATTTATTAAAACCATATTTTTTGGAGAAAAAAAGAATTAGTGGTATTATGAAGATGACCATCACTGTGTTGTTTCTGTTGGTCATTATGTCTCTGGAGCCATCTAAGAAGCCGGGACAAGATGGTGAGGACTTTTTTTTTTTTTTTTTAAGATTTTATTTATTTATTTGACAGAGATAGCGAGAGAGGGAACACAAGCAGGGGGAGTGGGAGAGGGAGAAAGAAGCAGGCTTCCCATGGAGCAGGGAGCCCGATGTGGGGCTCGATCCCAGGACCCTGGGATCATGACCCAAGCAGAAGGCAGATGCTTAATGACTGAGCCACCCAGGCGCCCCAAGATGGTGAGGTCTTTTAAGAGGGCTGTGTTATAATATGTTTCCCAAGCTGAGCGATCTGGGCATTTTTCTCAAATAGTCCAAGTAGATAGACTGTTTTTATATAAATAAGTGAACTTGGTTGTACTCTTAGTAACTGCAGAGAGTGGATTCAGGACAGACATGTAGAAATCATGTGAATAAATTACTAATGATTTAGTTTGTCTAAAAATAGAAGGGATAGGGATGCCTGGGTGGCTCAGTCAGTTACGCGTCAGACTCTTGATTTCTACTCAGGCCATGATCTCAGGGTCATGAGATCAAGCCCCATGTTGGGCTCCATGCTGAGTGTGGAGCCTGCCTAAGAGTCTCTCTCCCACTCACCTCTTCCTCTGCACCGCCCTCCCACCATGCTTACGAAAACTTGCTCTCAAAAAAAAAAAAAAAAAAAAAAAAGGACAGAGTGTGTGTTGAGGAGACAGCCCCTACACCATCCCTAGACTAGAAACTGCCCTCAGTTGCCAGCACCCACAGTACCCACCTGCCTTGCTGTTTCCAAGCCTCTTCAGAAGCAGCCAGACATAGACCAGGACAACCAAGTGAGGCCATCTCCACAGCTACATGGACGAGCCCAGCCTCAGCCACAAGGGAACACTGACAGGTCCCTTTTCCTGGTGGATACATTCCAGGGCTGGGGCAATGTGGCAAGAGGCACTGTATGAGAAGAGTTTAATAAAAGCCCTTTTGAAAATGATAAAATAAAAATAAAATGGACTGTTTTATAAATTAAAACCATTTAGACTTTAAGGAACCTTCCAGTGGATGTACCTTTTTGCAGATCAAAATGCAAATCCAAGCAGGCTAAGTGATCTCCAGTTCCTCTTCTGAAATATCAGAGGCAGAACTAAGAAAAAGTCCTCAACTTACTGTCTGGTGCTCTTCTCCCTAAAACTTCAGCTTACTCCTTTGCCTCAGTCATGGTCCATCTGGCAAGGACGTTAAATCATCTGTAGCATTCTTAAATTCTGTGGTGAAGACCATTTTCTCCCCCTATATCCCTAATGAATTAAAAAATTGGTCTAATTATTTTTATTTTAAATATTTTTGTTTTGATATCTTTGTTCTATATCCACTTAGTGAGTCCAGTGATCATGCGCTTAGATACCAAGCAATACCAAATTTCTTAAGGCTTGCTTTCAGTTCCCATACTTACCTCACATAGACCAATAAAAGTTGTGTGTGTGTGCGGATGTGTGTATTTTTTTTAAGTCAGTGAATGTCTAAATGTTGGATATCATTCTAATACAAGTCCAGTGTGTTCTACAGTGGTTTTCTTCTTTAAATTTCTATAGGTATATCTGATTGATTGTGTTTGGGGATAGTTGTAAGAATTTCCCTTTGAAAATGTTTTTAATCTCCTGTATAGTGAATAGCACCTATGATGGCTCCTGATGACCCTAACCCACTTGGCATTCAGGCACTACAAAAATCCTCTCTCCTAGAGTGTGGGCTGGACTTATTAACTCACTTCTAAGGAATAGAATACAGCAGAAGCAATGGGATATCACTTATAAGATTAAGTTATAGATTAAGTTTGACTTTAGTTTTGTTTTCTCTTTCTCTTGCCTCCCTCCCTCCTTCCTTCCCTCAGATCCTTGTGCTTTGGGGGCAGCAAGTTGCCAGCTTGTGAATAGTCCTACATATAGACCCAGGACAAGTAACTGATATATCTGGCAAACGGCCAGTGAGGAATTCTCACCAGCTCCCATGTGAGTGAGGTTGGCAGCAAATCTTCACCCAGTAGAGCCTTGAGGTGACAGCAGTCCTGGTCAACACCCTGATTTCAGCCTCATGAGAGACTGTGAGTCAGAGGCATCCAGCTTAAGCCATGCCTGATCCCTGACTTAAGAGAAACTGTGAGGTAATAAAGGTTTCTTGTTTTATGCCACTACGTTTTCAGGTTATTTGTTTCACAGCAAAAGATAACTAATAGACCCTGCTGTGAGCATAGCCAGGCAAAGCTGTCATCAGCATCAACAATTAGCATAAATAAGTGTACTTCCTTCTTAGCTGCACAGTTGAAATACAATAGAACAAATGTGAAAGTTTATTTGCATAGAAAGCACATAGTGGATACTCTTCAAGATTGATATACCCATCTCCAGATGCTGGGAACAATATATACTGGTGGCTCATAGCTCTCCTCCTCATGAGAATTTCCCTCAGGGAACTGCCTCTGCCAAGAGCATGACAAATTAATGCAGGGACACAAGAGTCTGGCTCCCCTACCTCAGTTGGGATAAGTTAGAAGACTATGCCAGTCCCAGAGCTCCTCATGGGGTCAGCTGAGACCTCTGTTGTAACTGTATTAAGGGGTCAGATTTCTTTGCCCAGTCCTCCTTCCTCACTTCCTTACACATATATCTTCTGTTGTGTTTCTGGTTGAGTTCTTTGTCCAGGGCATCATGTGCTAATCTTTCTAACTAAGTAGGTATATTTATCACGGAAAGCTCAATGGCTTTATTATCTCTCCAGTATAAGTCCCAACTCATCCTTCTTTATCATAATCGGCATGACCCTCACCCCTACCCACATGCTTGTATCTCCAGCTTGTCACTCACACTGGTTAGCTTCACCCTGAGATGGGGAAATGAAATAGACTGGTGGATTTGGTGGCTGAGAATCATTGAGCCACTGGCTGCTTTATCAGCCTCTAGAGCGGTTCTCACAGCTCTAGCCATGTCTGGAAGAGGATGTAAAGCCATAATTGACTCCATGTTTGTTTGTCTGGGCCAAAGAAGCCCCCTACCAAATTGAACGTTATAGACAGCACTTACTTTTGACTAAAAAAAAAAAAAGTTGTAGACAATTTGTCCTTCACTCCTGAGCCTCTTGCTGTTTAAGTCAGTTGACCTCTGCCTCCATCTTAAGCAAATGGCCTTATTTTCTCAGATTTTGTGAGAAACAATGTGAGATCATCTCTCGCTTTTTTGGCTGAAAATAAAATGGAGGTTGGAAGAAATAAATATCTTTGAATATTAACCCACTGAATGCTTATAATACTTTTAAGGATTTCTGAAAATTATCCCCATTCAACAAATGAGGAAATTAAACCTGAGAAAACGAGTAACCTGGAGTAAGGTCCTACAAACTAGTCATGGTCCAAGAGAAATTATCCCAAACTTGGACATAATACAAAAGATCACTAAATATCCTTTCAAAGTCTTGCTATATCATTCTCTAATAGGCCCACCCAGGATTATTTAATATTCTCAGGCAGGGGTTGGTAAACTATGGCCTGCCAGCCAAACCTGACCTATAGCATGTTTTTATAAATAAAATTTTATTGGAACACAGTCTGTTCATTTGTTTATATATTGTTTATGATTACTTTTGTGCTACCGTGGTAGAGATGGGTAGTTGCAAAGTCTCAAGTATTTACTATCTGGCAGTTTACAGAAAAGCTTTATTGACCTCTGAATTACTATTTACTGCTAATTAGGGACCAGACTCGAAGTTACTTGTTAACTCATCATTTTATCTGATGGAGATGTAAATGACTTGTGTGGTTAAAAAGATAATAATAACCCCACAGATTTCAGTCTTTTTACCAGTGGAACAATAACCAGTTCTGCACCTAACCTAGCAATTTTATTTCAGGATTTTCTTTCAGTGTCTGTATACACTCTGTCTCTCAAGTTATCTTTGAGCCAGCTTTATCATCTTGATGATTTCTTCATTAGTGAATCAAATTAATTTCTGACTCATGCTCACTATATATTTGTATCAAATTAGTGCTCTTAAGTTTGTGAAAATTATACTTTGACATAGGCAGAACTATGATTTGAAAAAAAAAGCTATCTGATTTTAAAAACCCATTTTCATTCTGCTGCCTCCTCATCTGTGAAAATTAAAAAATAAGTATGTTGATGAGCCCTTTTTACTGTGATTTTAAAATGGTAGGGCCAGAGATCATCAAGATTGTTTCCCCTTCACTTCAGTTTGAGTTCTTCAGGCAAAAGCTCTTATGTAAGTCTAATAAACACATCCTAACAAATAGCTTCATTCAGTGATGATGAAAAAATAAGCAAGTTTCCTTTCAAGCCTCAGCAAGCAGAAATTGATTTGGAAGACAAATTGAATGGCTCAGCTTTTTGTTGTTTTACTTTCCATACTCGCCACATTACCAGGTTCTACAGTCCTTCCAATCTCCAGGGTTCACCTCATGAGGAAAAGAAAAAAAAAAATAAAAACCTCTTGAAAAAAGCCTTTGGCCAGAAGGTGACTTTTGTGACTTTTGTGCAACCCACTTGTCATTGAACAATGTGAGGAGTTTGGGAACAGCAGGTCAGACAGTCTCATAGCCAAGGCTCTTCTTTAATCTTCATTTGACTGGCATCAAGTGAGATAGAAATATCCTCTTTATAAAATCAGAATTATAATTCTTACACTGCAGACTTGTGAGAAATTGAAAAATATATTCAAATTGCCCACAGTTTAGTAGATGTTCAATAAATGTAGTTACTATAGATTCTTCTCCCATTTAATTGGGTTCTATCATGTACACAGGTATACACCATCTTGATATATTCCATCAGAGTGGGAGAGCAAACATAAATTTAGTAGGAGTCCTAAAATATACTGGAAGAGAGAGGCCTTAGGTACAGTCAGTGGTATCTCCTATTCTTCTAGGAAGGTCTCTTAGGCTGTTGTATTCTTAATCTATTTTAAGATATTATTCATGCCTTAGCATTATTGATGCCTAGCATCATCATTTCTATATCTGTGTTCCTGGCAGACTGAAATCTTAAGATGGGTCATGAAAACCCTCCCATTGTCCCCCTTTATCTATGGAGTGAAGTTTTGTGTCCTCTGTTGGCAAGCATACACCTGCCGGATTCATTGTTCCCAAATGATCCATGGAATAAGAATGCTCCCAAATCACCCACAACTCTCAGCACGTGCTCACTTGTCTCATTCTGAAACAAGAAAGTCTCCTAGAAAACTTCATTTCTTCTTCCTGGCCCATTTTCCCTGTGTATCCACTTGACTCTTCAGTTGCTGAAAGGACTTCTAGTTTCTGCTTTACAGAAACCTGGCAGCCAGCACAATGGGCAGCTGTTTATTTGTGGTTCCATTCATCCATTTCAGTTTCTCTGTTAAATGCACTGTACTGGTGTGCAACCCACTGTAGAGCACGGTCTCTGTCCCACTCAGCAAGAGACCAGCAGTCTCAGAGATGTCTTCCCAGATGTGCCCTCTGCCCATGATACCCAGAGTGCATATTCTCATTGGGTGAGTGGTTTTTACCCTCCAGAGGCCCTTGACCTTTGTATCCTAGGATTTGTAAAGTCCATACTCCAAAAAGAATGCTTGTTAATTCCTGCTTGAAGTTGGTTCTCAGTGGGGGAAGGGAGCAAACTTTTCTTGGCTATATGCCAGTTTAACTTGTTCTCTCATTATGTCCATGCCTAATCCTGTGAGGTAAGTTATTATCCTCACTTTGTAGGTGAAAAAACAGAACCTCAGAGGGGTTAAAGA
The DNA here is from genome assembly GCF_037043125.1 of Eumetopias jubatus. NCBI lineage: Eukaryota > Metazoa > Chordata > Mammalia > Carnivora > Otariidae > Eumetopias > Eumetopias jubatus. Next base: position 103,752,372 of record NW_028274815.1, read on the forward strand.
ACTTAGCCTGGGTCCTGGCTAGTAGGAAGCAGAGCTGGTGCTCAAATCTAGATTGGAGTCCAAAGTTTGTGTTTTTACTACATTTTAGGACACCGCTTTGCAAATCTCAGCATAAAAATCACCCTTGAGAGCTTGTTAGAATACATATTTCTACATCAAAAACTAATGATGTAATATATGGTGATTAACATAACATAATAAAAAAAGAATACATATTTCTGGGTCCCAACCCCAGAATTTCTGATTCAGTAGGTCTAGAGTGAACCCCCATATTTGCTTCCAGTATATTGATGCCAGTGGTCTGTAGATCACACTTTGGGAAGCACTGAGCTAAATCATGTTGCTTTATTTAAAAAATACACTTTCAACAATCTGGTAACTGGCTTCCAGATCTCCTCAGAACTGAATCCTTCTTAAACTTTCATAGGTCAAGTTATACTTGATTGTAAATGCAGTAGGATAAATGCCCATTAAAGGATATGAATGTTGTCCAGTCCCTTGGTGTACTATTAATAACAGTATTTTAGAGTTTGAAGGGACCTTAGAGATTAACTCATTCAGCCTCCATGTTACAAAAGAGCAAGCATGTCTTTCCCAAATTTATTGGAGAAATAAATTTTCTAGTTCAATAAATTTGTCAGGAACACAATTCATGGTTGTTCAACGTAACTATATCTGGCCAACTGAATTCTTTCTAAACCAGAACAGGGTGATTTGGGCCAGTTTGTGATTAGAACCCACCTTCCTATAATTTCAACAAATAGATGTTAAGAATCTAGCCTTTTCATTCATATACCAAGCAGAGAATATATGTGGCCTGGGATGGCAGTTCTTCCAGAAATTGGTCATGGAATCTCTCTGATTGGTATGTGTGGGAAGAGGTATGTGCATCCATATAAGCTATGAGGAGTTTTATTGTATTTTTCCTGAACCTGATCCAGAGATTCTGACTCAGTAAGAATTTCCCAGCACTGGTTGCTTTTAAAGTAAACCTGCCCTAGACCTAATTTTTCACTCACCCTTAGTTCTTTTGTACTTTCTTTCACCTGGACTTTCCAAATTATATCCAGTCAGCTCAAGAAAACCTTATTCATGTTCCTTTGTTTCTAAATAGAATATAAACAACTTGTTTTTTCATGGATGAGCTCACTTTAATGGGGTTTGCTCTTGTCACTTACCCAAGTTCCACCTTCACATTCTAGCATTGAAAGTTCTCTTCTAGCAGTTTGGGGAATAAAGGCTGTAATGGAATGATCTGTGTTATTAAACTGGGAGTAGAGGATTGAGTCTAATTAAAGGGGTAAAGAGGTTCATTACCAAATGCCTGAAAATGGGGGAATTCCTTGGAGGGGAGTATTTTCAGGGATGCCAGTAATCTCTGTGGATGGAAGGAGGTTGTAATGTCTGCCTGGATGGTTTGGACAAATAGAGAAATGAAACAATTTTACAGTGGAATGGAAACTTTGCATCCAGTGATTGTAAGATAATCACTGAGAAATGTGCAACAGTGGTAGCCTTCAAGCAGAACTAAGGGATAAGGGTTTTGGGGTATAACTTTTACAAACTATTTATATTTTTACTGTATAAATGCATTACTATTTCCAATAAAGAAAACCAAAGTGTTATTTTCACGGAAGTGCAACCACAGTTGTGGTAGTATGTGATAAGGGACTGAATGCAGTTACTACCAAAGAGACATCATTGGTCACAAACGGAAAGTAAAGTGCCAGTATTCTACCATCCTTCATAGCACCTTAAAAATTACCTTATTGGGAGCACATGGTTCCCAGAGATATCAGATATTATGATTGAACTCCAGATTATGTGTGAGGCCTCATGCTGGGCACAGAAGGTATAGAAATACTAAGTTAACTTTTAGAAAATATGGCGCACTCATACAAAAAGATTGATTGGATAATATCCAGAAATATATGCTGCTTCTGCAGTTCAGAGAAGAAGGAGCTCCAATCTAAGAGGGAGCTCCATAATGATTGTGGGATCAACATGGAGGAGGCAGAATTTGAATAAGCCCTTGAAGGCTAGATAGGGTGTCAGAACATGTGGGTGGAGGGAAGTACGCCCTTGAGAGCATGAACCCCACCCAAGACATGTAAGAATAAAATGGCATGGGTTCCTTTTTGACTAGGTTGGCAAACACAGATCCATAATGTCAGAAAGATTTCTTGGGGCTAAATTTGGAGTTTGCAGGACGGACATGAATGTCAGTGATGAAATTTAAAAGGAACTATGTATAGTTTGGGTCAGGAGAGAAACAGGACCACAGTAGCATTTTTAGGTTGATTTTATTTTCTTCTGTGTGAAGAACTTAGAGAAAAAGCAAGTGGAAGCTGGGAGGAGAACTCCTCTCTCCAGAGGAGTGATGGGGGCTCAATTACTTCAGGGGCCATCTGGAGAAGAAGAGAGGGAAGAGGTGAACCCAGTGGGGTCTTGACCTAGGCTGGATATAGGATGAAGGACAGAGGGATGGGTGTGAAAGACACTGAAGAAACATGAACACTTGGCAGGAATTCGTGACTGACTGGACATGTGGTGGAGGAGAAGGAGGATCTCAAGAACCACAGTGGCTGTGATGCACTGAGCACATGTGTGCCATGCATTATAAATGGTGTGTATTATCGGATCATCAGACACTTGAGAATGTGCATATTATTATCTTCATTTTACAGTTCAGAAACATAACACAGAGAATTAAAAAATAATGCCCAGAGTCACAGAGCTATCAAGTCATAGCCCCAGGATTCAAACCCACCAGTTTGGCTCCAGAGCATGTAATCTCTCAGGAGGTACCTGCAGGAATTTTTAAACTTAACACAGTCCTCTTCATGGGAAGGCCAGAACACAAATGATCTCAGTACTTGGTAAAGGACACTTAAAATGGAATTCTGGAGTCAGAGAATATGGCCTGCCTCTATTCAGATAATCCAACTTTCCAGGCTGAAACTTTGTGTGCGTGTGCGTGTGCGTGTGCGTGTGCGTGTGTGTGTATGTGTGTGTGTGTGAATTCTGCTTTTGATCACAGTGCAGATAGACGGTATATCTCATCACTTTGTTATCATCAAATATGTCTTCTTACCTCAAAATTGATTTTGCCAGCACTGTTTACCAAAATAAATCAGTGTACATAGGACATTCACACATTTCTCTTCTGAGCTAGTGCTCTTTTAGCTTGGATTTCTATTTAAGTTACAGTTTGGATGTCTGTAGAACTCATGGGTTAATTATCATCAGGGAAAATTAAAACTTCTTCAATTGTGATACAAGTCAGGATTTATACAGAATAAAATGTGGACTCCTTTTGCTACACATGCTTTCAAGCCCATGTACTACCACTATAAAAAGAAAAAAAAAGATTTATTTAACAACTGGAGATCCATTAGATGAAAGCCCTTAACATCTCAAGGAAGTGTCATCAGTGTGAACCAAGACCAAACAAGGGGCTAACACCACAGACAAAAATGTTTTTAGAGACTAATGAATCCACGGTGATTTTATTTTTCTTATTGTTGTATTTTCATTTTAGAAACTATTGTTATCAGCTCAATAGAATAACATTATTCCATAAGTAACTTCTGTGGAAACATGTTCAAAGGAAACTAACTTAGTAACCAGCTTTCCAGATTTAGGGGAGGGGAGGTCATAATACAGCTGAGGGAAGTATTTGTCTCAGGAGGGAAAATATTTGAGTATTAGAGTCTGATACTCTCTTAGGCCAAAAAGAGGAAGGATTTTTAGAGACTCCAGAGTTGTCACTTGTTTGGAAGGATTTTGTAATTATGGGAAAGAGGCTTGACAACCTTCTATATTTAATACATATTTTATGTGGTATAACTTCACCATTGCTCATAAACTGCTGATGCTCCCTGGAATGCCCAGTCTTTTATATAACCTGATTCCCAGAGTCTTTTCCATTAGGCTTGATGAGCTATTAGGGACATATTAATTGAACCTGTGGGGGTGGCAGGTGGATAGGCTGACAGGTCTAAGTCATCCAGTAGCTTCCCCAGTATTGTTGACACCATGAAGTAAAATCTCTGTTTCTATTCACACACTGACCTTTGCCTTTATAATTTTAGTACTCTACTTGCTTTATTAAAAGTTGGCTAGTCTTCAGCCCATTTGGAATAGCACTGAAAGATAGCAAGGTATACCTGATGTCTGATTTGTGGTTAAGCCTGATGCAAAGAAAGAGACTAACCAAATTTTTGAACATGCTGTCATTTTTAAAGGACTTTGGAATTTGGCGTTGAAATTGAAGTTGCAGAACCAAATGGCCACGTTGCACATAATACCCACATGTGGTTACCTTGGTAACCTGTGGCCTGTGTTGCTGGATATGATGTTTGAGGGAAAAAGCTTCATGTCCCATGGCTCCTTGGGCTAACACTATTAACCTGCCTTTATGGGCTTCAGTAAGCACAGGTCTTGGGTGTGGTGATGGTGGACAGAAATAACCCTTCTCAGCCACAGGCTGTAACTCTGTGTCCTCCTTATTCTACTCAACTGCTAAACAACACTGGAGATTTCCATGACTTTCCTGACATCCTCCACATTGAATCCAACGAACACTGTCGCATTTGTCCCATGACATCTATCTTTTTGTTCCAGATTCAACCTAAATGGACAAATACACGCTCATGTACATGTACTTGCAGGCACATGTTCCCTCACCCATTAATAGGTGATGATTTTTTTATCACATTTTGGTGTTTGACATTTACTAATTTTAGGAACAACAACATTTTAAGCCATTTCTAATACTTTCTTAGCCATTGTCTAATGGCAACAAGAAGAAGAAATCATTTATCATTTTTTTGAGAGACACCATGAACCAGGTCTGGAGACAGATGCTTTATATAAAGCATCTTATGTAGACATTGAACATTAGCTGTTACCAGCTCTGTTGTATGTAAGTAGTTCAGAGAGGACTTTGTCCCAGAGGATATAGCTAACGACTGATAGAACTGGGACTGCCCACTTCCAAAGCCTTGATCACTTGCACTTGCGAACAATATAGCTTATCCCCACAGTTGTCTTTAAACTTTGAAAACTGAATTCCCAAGGGGATCAGAAGTTGTTCAGAAGGAATGGAGAACCAGATACTTCTGATCACTGGTAACCTCTACCAGACTCTCCTTCATTAGATCCATTGTTCCCTTAGACCTTCCTCCATCAGCCCTACTTTCGCACCTCCAAATCTCCCTCCGTATTTCTTCCCTCCCCCCAAACATCTGACCCTTCCTCCATCAATCCCTTTCCTTCCATCACTTCCTTTTTTTTCTTTCTGTCCTCTCCATCCTCTCTCTTTCCCTCCTTCATTGCTCCCTCCACCCTCCAGGGCCCCATCTCCTTAATTCATCTAACACTATCCCCACACTGCACATTTAATTTACAGAGGACTTAAAATGTGGCAGGTAGTCTGCTATGTTTATTACATGGATAAACTTATTTAATTGTCACAACACTTTTTGCTACATTATGTGTGTGGAAATTGACGTTCAAAGAGATTAGGTGACAAGCCCAAAGCCATACCATCTGTACGTGCTGGAGTCAGACTTTGAACCTCAGCAATTTGATTCTTGATCCCTTGTCTGACACTATGTTATGTTCATTTCACTAGGTAGAAATAAAATAAATGCATATTAAAACAATCAGATATTATGCAAATTATAGTATTTGACACTAGTGAATGTGCCGTGATTCAGAAATCCTTACATTATGGGGAGTGCAGCTTGCATGTCATTTAGGAAAACAATTTCATATTATACCAAAAATACTTTAAAACTTCCTATGGTCTCACCCTGTCTTTCTTCTTCCAGCAATTTAGTCTAACAAACCAGTAAAAAATACATACACAAATATTTGTCTCTTGAAACACTGTTTTGAGTGAGAAAAACAGGAGAAGGCAATAGAAATGTTTAGCAAAGTAGTAAATCATTAAATATGATAAATCCAAATTTTAAAATTCAGTATAGCCATTAAAATAGTTCTAACCTTTTTGTTGTGATATGTAGATACTTAAAGAAGAGTCTACAATAAAGTACAATTTAATGAATGTAAAGAAAATATCTATGTATCTATTATGTAGATTATAAAATGGACCAACATTCCTTCTAGACTTCTGTCCCATAACTCCTGATCACCGTTTTTTTCCTGACCTTTTTTTTATAGTTGGTAATGATTTATTATATGTATTTAAAATAGCAATGTGATCATGCCACCTTCCTGTTTAAAACCCTTCAACAGCTCTTTATATGATTTTTGTGCCTTACGAATCTCCATTTTTTAAGAACCTTATTGTTTCTTTATTATTATTATGTTATGTTAGTCACCATACAGTACATCATTAGTTTTTGCTGTAGTATTCCAAATCAGAGGGGGAGATGAACCATGAGAGACTATGGACTCCGGGAATCAAACTGAGGGTTTTAGAGGGGAAGGAGGTGTGGGGATGGGTGAGCCTGGTGATGGGTATTAAGGAGGGCACATATTGCATGGAGCACTGGGTGTTATACGCAAACAATGAATCATGGAACACGACTTCCTGACCTTTTTTTATCATCCCCTTGCTGTCTGACTAGGGAAGGTAGCTTAATTGTTCTTGTTTTTGAGTTCTCATAAGTGAAATTAAATTTGTAGGTATTCTATTGTGTCTTTTTTTTTTTTTTTCCAGTCACTATTTATCCATTCTACTGATGACACAGTTTGGGTTATTTCAAAGTTTCAGGCTACTAAAAACAAAGCAATGCTTCTATAAAATTCACGACTTCTGTCCTGGTGCACATAAGCACACAATTTTGTATCTGTTTGCTGTCTCTACCCAAGGCATTACTTGGCCATAGGGTCCATTGATCTTCAACTAACTCTGTACTGACAGTCTGTTTCCAAAGTGACTGTAATAATTTATTCTCTTAACAGCAGGTTTGAAAGTTCCTGTTGCTTAATACTTTCACCAAATATGCATACTATTATTAAGGATCTATTTAAATCTTTTTTTTGGGGGGGGTTGGCTTTCTTTATTAATTTATAGATGGTCTTTATACATTCTCAAGGCAAGTCATTTTGGCTCTCTGTGCTGAAACATCTCCCAGGTGTGATTTGCCTTTCTACTCCTTTAATGGTGACATTTTATTAAATGTAGTTATTCATGTTAATATAGTACAGTCAATCCATTTCTTTTCTTATGTTGAAAAATCTTTCCCTTCCCCATTGTCAGGACAATAGTTTACTTTTATTGTATTCTAAAAATCCTATTTATGTATCTATCTATTTATGAATGACTATGCTGGAATTTAATTTTTTTAAATTAATCTTTAAGAATAATGTGAGGTAGGGATTCCAAATCATTTTTTCCCATGTACCTACCCACTTGTCCCATGACTTCCATTGAAAAGATACTTCCTTTCTACTCTTTAGTGTCATGTTTTAGAAATAAATTGATTTCTAGTTTTGCATCATTGATCTGTTTATCCTAATCTTAAACCAAATTCTATCCTTAACTTTACTGCAAACCCAATGCTAAGCCAAACATTACACCTAGTCCTAACTGTAGCTCTACCCCAACCCACACTAGTCCTCTACTCCTAACCCTGAAACTAACACTAACTCTAAAGCTAGCAAAGTAGTAAAATCTAACACTAATCTTAACCCACATTCTAACTCTACATCTAAAGCTAACCTTAAACTTAAAGATAAGCATAAGGCATTCCAGCTTAAATCTAACATTTACCTTAACCCTAAATGTAAACAATAAACCTAACCCTAACTTTCTGAAATTACTGAAACTTTCTTTGTGGTCCTGTATAAGGTCACTTTTTATAAGTGCCCCATGTAGATTGAGAAGAATGTGTATTTTGCAGTTGTTGGAGGCTGTGTTCTACAGATGGTCAAGTTTGTTAAATTGTTCACGTCTCTTTTAATTTTCTTGGTGTTTGTCTATTTTTTTCTATCTGAGAAAGATGTAGTAAAATTGTCTATGCAGGAATTTTAGCCCTGCGATATAATTTAACTTATTTTTGGTAAAATTTTCCTCTTTCAACCCTCTCTAATTTTCAGTCCATGTGTGTGGGTGGGGAGGGGTGTTGGAGTTAAGGTAGTGCAATAAAGGAAGGAAGAGTTGCTTACTCTCTTGAAATCATCAGCCATCATGTGAACAAGCATAGGCTTGCCGGATGAATGATGAGACCATGTGGAGCAAAGCTTGGATATACACGACCACCTAGCCACTAGCCAACCACCAAATGGTAGGAGAGGCCAACCAATATCAGCAGAATTGTCTTCATGACTCATAGCTGACTGCACAAGCACGAGGAAGCCCAGATGACCTCAGCCCAAACTGATAACCCAATCATGAGCAATGATAAATGCTTATTGTTTTTAGCCACAGAATTTTGGGATGGTTTGTGATGTAGTACTAGTTAAACTGATACAATATTCATATCCAAACAGGATTTTGTGGTATTTTAACATAGAATTCACAAATTTCATGAATAGATGTGATCCTCACAAATGTATTTACATGTTCGTATCTTCCTGCCTAACAGTGTCTGCGTCAGAGGTTGGGCTTTCACCAGTTTCACCCTGAAAATTTAAAGCCATTTGACAGTCCACTGTAGAAAACAACCACCCAATAAGTTAGGTCACTGTTACAATACTACCAACCTATCTGAAGGTGGAGGAGTTGAAGGATACTTCCTGCAGATTTCCAAATTCTTGAACATAATTGTAAAACTCAGATGTCACCTGTGTCATATTTTGATATTGCATGTTTTCTGGAGACTGATTTCCTCCCTTTTAAACTAATAAAATACTCCCACAAATCAGGAGCCATATGTGTTATTGTGTAGTAGTAACATTTTAAAATATATGTTAATAAAAAAACACTAAGAAAAAGAAGAAAAAAGAAACTCAGTTAAATATTTAATGTTACTGCTTACAGTTGTTTCCATTTCTTGGAAAAACTCCTAGCATAATAAATGCAGCAAATATTTCCATCATAAATACATTTATTTTATTATTTCCACATGGTGTGTGTATGCGTAGTATACGCAATTAGGTTTGCTTTCAAATTAGAAATGCTTTAAATCTCACACAAAGAGTCATTTCTCTTTCATCAAGGGGCCTGCCAGCCTGGATTTTCTCACGGAAACTGGAGAGACACAAAGCAACTCTACATTTGTGCTCCTTGGAGAATTAAATTCATTTCTTTGGTACTTTCATAGCTTCTATTATTTTTTTAAACCATGAAGGACTGTATGTGTCTGATTCAGTGGGTTTCCATGTCTTTGTCCATCCATCTTTCTTTCTGTTTCAAAAGTTGCCTTAGTCCTTAAAGGGTACTTCTCCTGCTCCTATGGCGTTTGCCCAACTAGAACTTATTTGTGCCTTAAATACAGCATTGGTGGGCCTTACTAGGATAAATGGCATTGCCTCATGTCCCTGCCTGCCAGTGAGTATGTAGATCTAAGGATCATCACTCTGTAGCCACACTCTGGAGTTCAGGAACACTAGCTTTGAATTACATAAGATGTTGTTCAGATACTTGGTTGTGAACATGGAGTTCTGTTCCTCAACTTAATTTTCTTATCTCTCAAAGGAGATGGTAAAGCATGCATGGCAAGAGCTGTGAGAGAATAAAAAATGATGTTTTTATATTTAATTTTTTATTATGTTATGTTAGCCACCATACAGTATATCATTAGTTTTGAGGTAGGTTTTTATTTATTTTAAAATTTTTATTGTTATGTTAATCACCATATATTACATCACTAGTTTTTGATGTAGTGTTCCATGATTCATTGTTTGAGTATAAGACCCAGTGCTCCATGCAGAACGTACCCTCCCCAATACCCATCACCAGGCTAACATATCCTCCCAACCGCCTCCCCTCTAGAACCCTCAGTTCGTTTTTCAGAGTCCATTGACTCTCATGGTTCGTCTCCCCTTCTCATTTCCCCCCCCCTTCATTCTTCCCGTCCTGCTTCCTTCTTCTTTTTTTTTAAACATATATTATTTGTTTCAGAGGTACAGATCTTTGATTCAACAGTCTTGCACAATTCACAGCGCTCACCATAGCACATACCCTCCCAATGTCTATCACCCAGCCACCCATCCCTCCCACCCCCCCACCACTCTAGCAACCCTCAGTTTGTTTCCTGAGATTAAGAATTCCTCATATCAGTGAGGTCATATGATACATGTCTTTCTCTGATTGACTTATTTCGCTCAGCATAACAACCTCCAGTTCCATCGATGTCATTACAAATGCTAAGATCTCATTCCTTTTGATGGCTGCATAATATTCCATTGTATATATACACAACATCTTTTTTATCCATTCATCTGTCAATGGACATCTTGGCTCTTTCCACAGTTTGGCTATTGTGGACATTGCTGCTATAAACATCAGGGTGCATGTACCCCTTCGGATTCCTACATTTGTATCTTTGGGGTAAATACCCGGTAGTGCAATTGCTGGATAGTACAGTACCTCTATTTTCAACTTTTTGAGGAACCTCCATACTGTTTTTCAGAGTGGCTGCACCAGCTTGCATTCCCACCAACAGTGTAGGAAGGTTCCCCTTTCACCGCATGCCCACCAACATCTGTCGTTTCCTGACTTGTTAATTTTAGCCATTCTGAGTGGTGTGAGGTGATATCTCATTGAGGTTTTGATTTGGATTTCCCTGATGCCGAGCGATGCGGATGACTTTTTCATGTGTCTGTTGGCCATTTGGATGTCTTCTTTGGAAAAATGTCTGTTCATGTCTTCTGCCCATTTCTTGATTGGATCATTTGTTCTTTGGGTGTTGAGTTTAAGAAGTTCTTTATAGATTTTGGATACTAGCCTTTTATCTGATATATCATTTGCAAATATCTTCTCCCATTCTGTCAGTTGTATTTGGTTTTGTTGACTGTTTCCTTTGCTATGCAGAAGCTTTTTATCTTGATGAAGTCCCAGTAGTTCATTTTTGCCCTTGCTTCCCTTGCCTTTGGTGATGTTTCTAGGAAGAAGTGGCTGCGGTGAGGTTTGAACAGTTGCTGCCTGTGTTCTCCTTTAGGATGTTGATGGACTCCTGTCTCACATTGAGGTCTTTCAACCATTTTGAGTTTATTTTTGTGTGTGGTGTAAGGAAATGGTCTTCATTCTTCTGCATGTGGCTGTCCAAATTTCCCAACACCATTTGTTGAAGAGACTGTCTTTTTTACACTGGACATTCTTTCCTGCTTTGTCGAAGGTGAGTTGACCATAAAGTTGAGGGTCCATTTCTGGGCTCTCTATTCTGTTCCACTGATCTGTCTGTTTTTGTGCCACTGCCATACCGTCTTGATGATGACACCTTTGTAATAGAGCTGAAAGTCCGGAATTGTGATGCTGCCAGCTTTGCTTTTCTTTTTCAATATTCCTCTGGTTATTCGGGATCTTTTCTGGTTCCATACAAATTTTAGGATTTTTTGTTCCATTTCTTTGAAAAAAGTGGGTGGTATTTTGATAGGGATTGCACTGTATCTGTAGATTGCTCTAGGTAGCATTGACATTTCACAATATGTGTTCTTCCAATCCATAAGCATGGAACATTTTTCCAATTCTTTGTGTCTTCCTCAATTTCTTTCATGAGTATTTTATAGTTTTCTGAGTACATATCCTTTGCCTCTTTGGTTAGATTTATTCCTAGGTATCTTTTGGTTTTGGGGGCAATTGTAAATGGGAGCGACTCCTTAATTTCTCTTCCTTCTGTCTTGTTGTTGGTTTATAGGAAGGCCACTGATTTCTGGGCATTGATTTTATATCCTGCCAATTTACTGAATTCCTGTATGAGTTCTAGTAGTTTTGGGGTGGAGTCTTTTGGGTTTTCCACATACAGTATCATATCATCTGCAAAGAGTGAGAGTTTGACCTCTTTGCAGATTCGAATGCCTTTGATTTCTTTTTGTTGTCTGATTGATGTGGCTAGGACTTCTAATACTATGTTGAATAGCAGTGGTGATAGTGGACATCCCTGCCATGTTCCTGACCTTAGGGGGAAAGCTCTCAGTTTTTCCCCATTGAGAATGATATTCACTGTGGGTTTTCCATAGATGGCTTTTATGATACTAGGTACATACCCTCTATCCCTATACTCTGAAGAGTTTTGATCAAGATAGGATGCTGTATTTTGTCAAATGCTTTTTCTGCATCTATTGAGAGGATCATATAATTCTTGTTCTTTCTTTTGTTAATGTATTGTATCACGTGATTGATTTGCAGATGTTGAACGACCTTGCAGCCCAGGGATAAATCCCACTTGGTCATGGTGAATAATCCTTTTAATGTACTGTTGGATCCTATTGGCTTGTTTTTGGTGAGAATTGTTGCATCCATGTTCATCAAGGTTATTGGTCTGTAATTCTCCTTTTTGATGGGGTCTTTGTCTGGTTTTGGGATCAAGGTAATGGTGGCCTCATAAAGCGAGTTTGGAAGTTTTCGTTCCATTTCTATTTTTTGGAACAGTTTCAGGAGAATAGGTATTAATCTTGAAATTTTTGGTAGAATTCGCCTGGGAAGCCATCTGGCCCTGGGCTTTTGTTTGTTGGAGATTTTTGATGACTGCTTCAATTTCCTTAGTGGTTATAGGTCTGTTCAAGTTTCTATTTCTTCCTGGTTCAGTTTTGGTAGTTGATATATCTCTAGGAATGCATCCACTTCTTCCAGGTTATCTAATTTACTGGCATAGAGTTGCTCATAATATGTTCTTATAATTGTTTGTATTTCTTTGGTGTTCATTGTGATCTCTCCTCTTTCATTCATGATTTTGTTGATTTGGCTCATTTTTCTTTTTGATAAGTCTGGCCAGGGGCTTATCAATTTTGTTAATTCTCTCAAAGAACCAGCTCCTAGTTTCGTTGATCTGTTCTACTGTTCTTTTGGTTTCTAGTTCATTGATTTCTGCTCTGATCTTGATTATTTCTCTTTTCCTGCTGGGTTTAGGGTTTATTTGCTGTTTTTTATCTAGCTCCTTTAGGTGTAGGGGTAGGTTGTGTATTTGAGACCTTTCTTGTTTCTTGAGAAAGGCTTGTATTGGTATATACTTTCCTGTTAGGACTGCCTTTGCTGCATCCCAAAAATTTTGAACAGTTGTGTTTTCATTTTCATTGGTTTCCATGAATTTTTTAAATTCTTCTTTAATTTCCTGGTTGACCTATTCATTCTTTAGTAGGATGCTCTTTAGCCTCAATGTATTTGAGTTCTTTCCGACTTTCCTCTTGTGATTGAGTTCTGGTTTCAAAGCACTGTGTTCTGAAAATATGCAGGGAATAATCCCAATCTTTTGGTAGTGGTTGAGACCTGATTTGTGACCTAGGATGTGATCTATTCTGGAGAATGTTCCATGGGCACTAGAGAAGCATGTGTATTGTGTTGCTTTTGGATGGAATGTTCTGAATATATCTGTGAAGTCCCTTTGGTCCATTTTGGTCACTTTAAATCTTTATTTCCTTGTTGATCTTTTGCTTAGATGTTCTGTCCCTTTCCGTGAGGGGGGTGTTAAAGTCCCCTAGTATTATTGTAGTGTTGTCGATGTGTTTCTTTGCTTTTGTTATTAATTGGCTTATATAATTGGCTGCTCCCATGTTAGGGGCATAGATAGTCACAATTGTTAGATCTTCTTGTTCGATAGACACTTTAAGTAGGATATAGTGTCCTTCCTCATCTCTTATTACAGTCTTTGGTTAAAATCTAATTTGTCTGATTTAAGGATTGCCACCCCAGCTTTCTTCTGGTGTCCATTAGCATGGTAAATGGTTTTCCACCCCCTCACTTTCAATCTGGGGGTGTCTTTGGGTCTAAAATGAGTCTCTTGCAGACAGCATATTGACGTTTCTTGTTTTCTCATCCAATGTGATAGCCTGTGTCTTTTGATTGGGACATTTAGCCCATTTACATGCAGGGTAACTATTGAAAGATATGAATTTAGTACCATTGTATTGCCTGTAAGGTGACTGTTACTGTATATTATCTGTGTTCCTTTCTGGTGTATGTTACTTTTAGGGTCTCTCTTTGCTTAGAGGACCCCTTTCAATATTTCTTGGAGGGCTGGTTTCGTGTTTGCAAATTCCTTTAGTTTTTGTTTGTCCCGGAAGCATTTTATCTCTCCTTCTATTTTCAATGACAGCCTAGCTGGATATAGTATTCTTGGCTGCATATTTTTCTCGTTTAGTGCTCTGAATATATCATGCCGGTCTTTTCTGGGCTGCCAGGTCTCTGTGGATAGGTCTGTTCCTAATCTAATGTTTCTACCATTATAGATTACAGATCTCTTCTCCCGAGCTGCTTTCAGGATTTTCTCTTTGTAACTGAGACTCGTAAGTTTCACTATTAGATTTCGGGGTGTTGACCTATTTTTATTGATTTTGAAAGGGGTTCTCTGTGCCTCCTAGATTTAGATGCCTGTTTCCTTCCCCACTTTAGGGAAGTTCTCTGGTATTATTTGCTCCAATATACCTTCTGCCCCTCTCTCTCTTCTTCTTCTGGGATCCCAATTATTCTAATGTTGTTTCATGTTATGGTATCACTTATCTCTCGAATTCTGCCCTCGTGATGCAGTAGTTGTTTATCTCTCTTTTTCTCAGCCTCTTTATTTTCCATCATTTGGTCTTCTATATCACTAATTCTCTCTTCTGCATCATTTATCCTAGCAGTTAGAGCCTCCAGTTTTGATTGCACCTCATTAATAATCTTTTTGATTTCGACTTGGTTAAATTGTAGTTCTTCTATTTCTCCAAAAGGTTTCTCTAATAACATCCATGCTTTTTTCAAGCCCAGCTTGTATCCTTAAAATCATCATTTTGAACTCTAGTTCCAACATCTTACTAATGTCCATATTGATTAGGTCCCTGGCAGTCGGTACTGCCTCCTGTTCTTTTTTTGGGGGTGTTTTTTTTTCCGTCTTGCCATTTTGCCCAGAGGACAATAGATGAATGAGAGAACAAAATGCTAACAGGGTAAGAACGTCCCTAGAAAATATACACTAAACAAATCAGAAAAGACCTGAAACTGGGGGGAAAGAAAGGGAAAGAAAGAAAAAAGAAAAAGAAAAACGAACAAAGAAAAACAGAATATGATCAAATATGATCAGGCTGGTGCATAGATCAGTGCCACACACAAGATTTTGGGTGTATTTTGGTCTGTTAGAAGAAAGTGCCTCCCTAAATTTTAAGGAAAGAAAAACTTATATATGTGCAAAATAAGGATTAATACAATGAAGGGATGGAATATGAATGTAAAGATGAAAATTATAAAAGATTTTATAAATGGAATTGATAAGAAGTTGTTTGAAAAAAGAAAGAAGAGGATTAAAAAAAAAAGGAGAGAATGTGATCAGGCAGGAGACTAGAATAAAGCCATACACTAGAGATTTAGTGTATATTTTGATCTGTTAGGAGAAACTGTATCCCAAAATTTTAAAGAGAGAACAACTTATATATATATATATATATATATATATATATATATATATATATATATATATATATACACACACACACCAGAAATAAGTTTACCTAATATGAAGGGATAGAATATGACTCTCAAAATGAAAAATAAAAAAAAGTGGGTTGCTAGGATGTTGGTTGAAAAACGGAAAAAGAAAAATTAAAAAAAAAAGTTTAAAAAAATTAACTTTGAAAGACTAAAGAATCATGGGAAAAAAGCCATGAATTCTATGTGCAGTAATCCCCTAGCGCTGGAGTTCTGCTGTTCTCATTGATCGGTAAACTTGGTCTCGGCTGGGCTGGCTGTTCTTGCTGATCTTCTGGGGGAGGGGTCTGTTGCCGTGGTTCCCAAATGTCTTTGCTGGAGGCGGAATTGCCCGGTCCTTGCCAGGTCTGGGCTAAGTAATCTGCTGGGGTTTGCTCTCAGGAGCTTTTGTTCTCTTCAAGCTTTCAGTACGGCTTTGGAGGACGAGAGTGAAAATGGCGGCCTCCCAATCTCCACCCCAGAGGAGCTGAGAACTTTGGGCCCCACTCCTCAGTGAGCCCCCAGAGAGAAGCACTCAGTCACTCCCGTCTCCCCAGTCTCCGGCCGCACTCCGTGCTCACCCAGACTGGGATCGAGCATTTCTATCTCTGGCCCCGAACCCCGTGTGGAGTCTCCAAACCCAGCAGATATCTGCGGTGCACTCCAGCGCCGCTCCTCCCAGGGGAAGAAGGGGAGTCTCCCCAGATCTGCTGCTTGTTGGGTCCCTGCTGGAGAAGCAGTGGCCCGGCTGGGCCGCGAATCACAGTTTATTTCAACTCCGAACTGAAAGCCTGCGTCTTGGCTCCGTCTCTGCAGCTGGCTTCCCCACTCCGATACCTGGGAGCTCTGCCGCACTCAGGCACCCCTGGTCTTTCTGTGATCCTGAGGGTCCTGAGACCACCCTGTCCCGTGAGGGTTCCACCCCTCACTTAGCCACTGGAGCAACGTCCCTCAGCGGAGCCGACTTCTATACGTTCTGATTTTGTGCTCTGCTGCTCTATCACTTGCCAGAAGCGGCCGATGGAGGCCCCCTCCCCCGCCATCTGTCCTCCTGAATATCGCCTCAGATTCACTTCTCCGCACTTCTCAGCACATCCTACCTTCCAGAAAGTGGTAGCTTTTCTATTCAGAGAGTTGTTGCTATTCTTTTCTTCGATCTCCTGATGAGTTCGTAGGTGTTCAGAATGATTTGATCCCTATCCAGCTGAATTCCTTTTTTTTTTAAAGAGTTTATTTATTTATTTGAGAGAGAGAGAATGAGAGAGAGAGAGAGCACATGAAGGGGGGAGGGTCAGAGGGAGAAGCAGACTCCCCGCCGAGCAGGGAGCCCGATGCGGAACTCAATCCAGGGACTCCAGGATCATGACCTGAGCCAAAGGCCGTCACTTTACCAACTGAGCCACCCAGGTGCCCCATCCAGCTGAATTCCTGAAACCAGATGAGATCCAGGTCTCCTACTCCTCCGCCATCTTGCTCCTCCCCCCATCTTACAGTTTTCTGACTGTTTTGTAGTTCCTTTGTTCTTTCTTCTTTTACTGTCTTTCTTTGTGAATTGATGATTTTTTCTAGTGGTATGCTTTGATTCTCTTTATCTCCCATGTATATGTTGTAGGTTTTTGCTTTGTGGTTACCATAAGGCTTACATAAAACATAGTTATACTCTTGTCTTTTAATGTTTGCACTAGAGTTAATTGACTAATATACCACCATATTATAATACTAGAGTATTCTGAATTTGATTATATACTTACCTTTAGCAGTGTATTTTATATTTTCATATGGTTTTATGTTTATGTCTCATTTCAGCTTGAAGAACTCCTTTTAGCATTTCTTTTAAGGCAGGACTAGTGGTAGTGAACTTCCTCAGCTTTTGTTTATCTGTGAAAATCTTTATCTCTTCCATTTCTGAAGGGATAGATTTGTCAAATGAAGTATTCTTGGTTGACAGTTTTTGTTCTTTGAGTACTTTGAGTTTATAATCCCACTTTTTCATGACTTCAAGATTGTTGCTGGGGTGCCTGGGTGGCTCATTTGTTAAGCATGTGCCTTCGGCTCGAGTCGTGGTCCCGGGGTCCTGGTATCGAGCCCCGCATTGGGCTCCCTTCTCAGGAGGAAGCCTGTTTCTCCCTCTCCCACTTCCCCTGCTTGTGTTCTCTCTCTCGCTGTCTCTCTCTCTGTGTCAAATAAATAAATAAAATCTTTAAAAAAAAAAGATTGTTGCTGAAAAATTGGGTAGTTTTATGGGAGTTCCCTTTTATGTGAGGATTTTTTTCTCTTTTTGCCTTTAAGATTCTCTCTGTGCTTTTGATTTTAGATAGTTTTATAATGTGTATTGAAAAAGTCATTTTGGATTAAATCCTTTGTGGGACTTATGAGTTTTATGAACTTGGATTTCCACATCTCTCCCCAACTTTGGGAAATTCACAGCCATTATGTCTTTAAATAAGCTTTCTCTCTCCCTCCTCCTTCTGGGACTCCAATAATGCATAAATTGTTTTCTTTATAGTACCTGTAATTCACATAGGCTTTCTTTACTCTGTTTCATTCTTTTTTTTTTCTGGATTGGAAAATAAAAGGCCAAATAAAATGAGCTTAATGTGACCTGTTCAGTGGTCAGCTTCATCATATATTAAGGGATTCTGCTCAAGTCTGAGACATTGGAGTCACTCTTGATTCCTTTCTTTCTCATTTTCAACATCTAATCCATCAAGGAAACCTATTGGGTTTATCTCAAAAACAGATTCAAAACACAGTCACTTTTCACCATGGCCTTTTCTACCACTCTGATCCAAGCCCCAGTCATCTCTTATCTACATTACTAAGACAATATCTTAGGTGGTTAATTTGCTTTCATTCTTGTCTATTCTCAGTACAGTAGTCAGAGCAGACCATATGTGTGTGTGAGAAGATAAAGTTTATTCAGAAACAGGTAGGATCTCAAGACTTCAAAGATGTTGGGAAGTTACTTTTCTTTCCTTCTAATTACAGTGGTTTTTTTCTTCTCTAGATTTAGAGCTTAAATCACCATCTTCTTCGTGAACCGTATATCGATACCATTTATACTCATTAGTGTTACGAACCTCTATGGTTGAAGTGGAGGAAGAAATGGCACAGTCTTAGATATATGCAGTTTTGTGAAACACTGATTAGACCTTTTAAAACATTAGCCAGATGATGTTTCTCTGTTCAAAACCCTCCAATAGATCTGTGTTTTTTACTTGGAACAAAAGTGAAAGGCCTTAACTTGCTTTGTCCACTCTCCTACTATAATTATCCCTCTGACCATATCTGTTACTACCTTCCTTCTCACTCTTTCTATCCCTGTTACACTGGCCTTCTTTCTGTCCTTGGGAAAAAAGAGACATGTCCCTGCCTTAGGGCTTTGGGACTAGCTGTTGATTCACTAGAAAACCTTTTCCCCGTATATCTTTGTGGCTAACTCCTTCCCCTCCTTATTGCTTCTGCTCAGCGGGCCCTACTATTTAAAATTGCAGTCTGCACCTTCCCAGACCTCCTTTTCAATGCACTCTTAGTCATTGTTTTTCTTCTATTCATAGTACCACATTCTGACATCCTATGCCAGAACTATCCAACATGTGGTCTTCTGACCAACAACATCAGCATCACCTGGGACTCTATTAGAAATGCCAGTTCTCAGGGTCCACTTTATATTTGCTGAATCAGAGTTACTAAGGCAAGGCACAGGGATGTATGTTTTTATAAACCTTCTAGATTCTTATGTGTGGTTAACTCTAAAAAGCATTGTTTTGTTTTATGTTCCTAACTTATTTATCACACTTAGTATTGACTGCATCTCCTGATAGAATATAAGTTCCATAAAGGCAAGGTTTTCTGTTTATTTTGTTCACTATGTTTTTAAGTGTTTAGAATAGGTCTGGTGCATAATGGACCCTCAATAAACAGTTTTTAAATAAATAAATTCCCTATTACTTCAGAGCAAATAATTCACTGTTAGTATTTTTAAAGTCAAGGTTTGAGTATAATTTGCATAAGTAAAATTCACTCATTTTAGGGAATAGTTCTATGAGTTTTGATAAATGCTTGTACTTGTATAACTACTACCACAATTAAGACACAGGAGAGTCTACCATCACCAAAACTCCCTTGGGCCCCTTTGTAGCCACATACTGCTCACACACATGCAGTTCTTGGGAACCACCAATATTTTCTGTTTCTATACTTTTCCCTTTTTCAAAATGTCATCATACAGTATAGCTCTTTAGGTCTGGCTTTCTTAACTTACCGTGTGGCATCTGTGATTCTCCATGTTGTTGTGTGTATTAATAGTTCTTTCTATATTGTTGTATAGTATTCCATTGTAGAGATATAATACAACTTGTTTAAATATTCACCAATTGAAAAACATTTTGTTGCTCTAGATTTAGTGACTATGAATGAAGGCACTTTAAACATTTACATGCAGACATTTGCATGAACATAAACTTTTATTTCCCTTGGGTAACTACCTAGGGGTTAGATTATTGGTCATATGATAAATATATGTTTAACATTTAAAAAAAACCAACAGCACCAAAGTGCTTTCCATTTTGCATTCCCACCAACAATTTGTAAGAATCCCAATTGTTGTGGATTCTTGCCAGCATCTGTCATTGTCAGTTTGATGATGATGGTGGTAATGGTGATATGATGACAATAACAATGAGAATGACATTAGCTAATGTTGTGTATCAGTTAACAGTTGTGTAGTGGTCTCGTTTTATGGTTTTAACTTGCATTTCCATAATAACTAATGATGCTGATCATCTTTTTGTGGTTTAAGGAGCATCCTTTTATTGAGATTTGTGTTCAGATCTTTTGCTTATTTTTTAAAACTAGGTATTTTTTTAATTGTTTTGAGAGTTCATTTTCCATTCTGACTTTAAGTACTTCATCAGATATATGATTTGCAAATATTTTCTCCATGTATGTGGCCTATTTTTATATTTCTTAAAAGCATCTTTCAAAGAGTAGACATTTTAAATTTTGATTAAGCCTAATTTATCATTTATTCTTTTCTGGATTGTGTTTTTGTGTAACATTTAAGATCTTTGCCCAAACCAGGCTCACAGAGAATTTTTTGTTTTCTTTTTTTTTCTTCATTATGATAAGTGTACTCTTTAATCCCCTTCATCTACTTCACCCATCTCTTACCCACCACCCTTCTGGTAACCATCTGTTTGTTCCCTGTAGTTAAGAATCTGTTTTTTGATTTCTCTTTTATTTTCCCTTTGTTCATTTGTTTTGTTTCTTAACATCCATTTTTTTTTAAGATTTTATTTATTTATTTGACAGAGACACAGAGAGGGAACACAAGCGGGAGGAGTGGGAGAGGGAGAAGCAGGCTTCCCGCTGAGCAGGAAGCCCGATGCAGGGCTCGATCCCAGGACCCTGGGACCATGACCTGAGCCGAAGGCCAACGCTTAATGACTGAGCCATCCAGGCACCCCTCTTAACATCCGCTTAAAGGTGAAATCATATGGTATTTGTCTTTTTTGACTGACTTGTTTCACTTAGCATTATACTCTATATCTCCATCCATGTTGTTGCAAATGGCAAGATTTTATTCCATTTTATGGCTGAATAAGATTCCATTTTACATATATGGATATATATGGATATATGTACACATACACACACACACGTTTTCTTTATACATTCATCAATCGATGGACACTTGGGCTGCTTCTATGTCTTGGCTATTGTAAATAATGCTGCTATAAACATAGAAGTGCATGTAACCCTTTGAATTAGTGTTTTTGTATTCTTGGGGTAAATACCCTGTAATGGAGAAGGCAGATGCTTAACTGACTGAGCCACCTAGGTGCCCCATGTTGTTGATTTTAATCATTCTGACAGGTGTGAGGTGATACCTCATTGTAGTTTTGATTTGCATTTCTCTGATAGTAAGTGATGATCTATGTCTTCTTTGGAGAAATATTTGTTCATGTCTTCTGCCCATTTTTTAATTAGGTTATTTGTTTTTTGGGTGTTGAGTTTCATATATTTTAGATACTAACCATTTATCAGATATGTTATTTGCAAAAATCTTATCCCATTCAGTAGACTGCCTTTTAGTTTTGTTGATTGTTTCCTTTGCTGTGCAGAAGCTTTCTATTGTGATGTAATCCCAATAGTTTATTTTTGCTTTTGTTTCCCTTGCCTCAAGAGACATATCTAGAAAAAAAGGTGCTGGGGCTGGTGTCAGACAAGTTACTGCCTCTGTTCTCTTCTAAGATTTTTTATGGTTTCAGGTCTCACATTTAGGTCTTTAATCCATTTCGAATTTACTTTTGTGTATAGTGTTAAGAAAGTGGTCCAATTTCTTTCTTTTGTACATTGTTGTCCAGTTTTCCCAACACCATTTGTTGAAGAGACTGTCTTTTCCCACTGGATATTATTTCCTGCTTTGGCAAAGATTAATTAAATGTACATTGTGGGTTTATTTCTGGGTTTTGTGTTCTCTTCCATTCATCTATGTGCCTGTTTTTGTGCCAGTACTATACTGTTTTGATTACCACCACTTTGTAATACAACTTGAAGTCTAGAATTGTTACATCTCCAGTTTTGTTTTTCAAGATTACTTTGGTTATTTGAGGTCTTTTGTGGTTCCATACAAATTTTAGTATTGTTTATCCTAGTTCTATTGGTATTTTGATAGGGGTTGCATTAAATCTGTAGATTGCTCTGGACAGTATGTACATTTAAACAATATTTGTTCCTCCGACTCATGAGCATGGAATGTCTTTCCATTTCTTTGCATCATCTTGAATTTCTTTCATCAGTGTTTTATAGTTTTCAGAGTATAGGTCTTACCTCTTTGGTTAAGTTTATTCCTCGATATTTTATTGGTTTTGGTGCAATTGTAAATTGGGATTGTTTTCTGAATTTCATTTCCTCTGTTGCTTTATTATTAGTGTATAGACATGCAATGGATTTCTGTATATTGATTTTGTATCCTGGACTTGACTGAATTCCTTTATCAGTTTTAGTAGGTTTTTGGTGGCGTCTTGAGGGTTTTTTGTATATAGTACCATGTCATCTGCCAATAGTGAGTTTTACCTCTTACCAGTTTGGATGCTTTTTATTTTTTGTGTTGTGTTTTTAATTGCTGTGTCTAAGATGAAGAGAGTGGACATCTTTGTCTCGTTCCTGACCTTAGGGGAAAAGCTCTGTTTTTCACTATTGAGTATGATGTTCACTGTGGGTTTTTCATACTAGGCCTTTATTAAGTTGAGGTATGTTCCCTCTAGACTTACTTTGCAGAGGGCTTTTATCACGACTGGATGTTGTACTTTGTCGAATGCTTTTTCTGTGTATATTGAAATGATCATAAAATTTTTAATCTTTCTCTTATTGATGTGACAAATCATGTTGGTTGTTTTGTAAATATTTAACTACCCTTGAATCCTGGGAGTAAATGCCACTTGACCTTGGTGTATAATTTTTTAAATGTATTGTTGGATTCAGTTTGCTAGTATTTTGCTGAGGATTTTTATATCTATATTCATGAAAGATGTTGGCCTGTAGTTTTGTTTTTGTGTGGTGTCTTTCCCTGGTTTTGGTATCAGGGTGATACCTCATAGAATGAATTTGGAAGTTTTCCTTTCTTTTGTAAGTTTTGGAATAGTTTGAGGAGAATAGGTATTAATGTTTCTTTAAATGTTTGATAGAATTCACCTGTGAAACCACCTCATCCTGGACTTGTTTTGGGGAATTTATTTAATTACTGGTTCAATTTCATTGCTGGTACTTGGTCTGTTCAAATTTTCTATTTCTTCCTGGTTTAGTTTTGGTAGGTTATATGTTTCTAGGAATTTATCCATTTTTTCTAGGTTGGCCAGTTTGTTGGCATATAATTTTTCATAATCTGTTATAATTGTTTGTATTTCTCTGGTTTTGATTTTTATTTCTCCTCTTTTATTAGTTATTTTGTTTATTTGGATTCTCTCTTTTTTTTTTATTGAGTCTGGCTAGAAGCTTATCAATTTTGTTGATCTTTTCAAAGAACCAATTCCTGGTTTTATTGATCTGTTGTGTTTTTTAGTTTCTATAACCTTTATTTCTGCCCCAATCTTTATTGTTTCCTTCATTTTGCTCGGTGTGGGTTTTGTTTGTTCTTTTTTTCTCGAGCTCCTTTAGGGGTAAGATAGATGGTTCATATGAGATGATTCTTGCTTTTTGAGGTAGGTCTCTATTACTGTAAACTTCCCTCTTAGAACCACTTTTACTGCATCCCAAAAGTTTTGGACTATTGTATTTTAATTTTCATTTGTTTTTGTGTAATTTTTTATTTCTTCTCTGATTTCTTGGTTGACCCATTCATTGTTTAGCAACATGCTATTTAACCTCCGTGTATTCGTGTCCTTTCAGATTTTTTCTTGTAGTTGTTTTCTAGTTCCATAGTATTGTGGTTAGGAAAGATTCATGGTCTGACTTCGATCTTGAATTTGTTGAGGCTCATTTTGTGGGCTAATATGTGATCTGTTCTGGAGAATGTTCCATTGTACAGTTGAAAAGAGAGTGTATTCTGCTGTTTTAGGATGGAATGTTCTGAATATGTTAAATCCATCTGTTCTGTCATTCAAAGCCATTGTTTTCTTGTTGATTTTCAGTTTAGATGATGTGTCCATTGATATAAGTGGGGGTGTTAAAGTCCCCTACTTTTATTATATTGTATCAGTTATTTTCTTTGTATTTATTATTAGCTGTTTTATGTGTTTGGGTGTTTCCATGTTATTGTTGGATTGTCCTCTTTATTATTATATAGTGTCCTTTGCCTCTTTTTACAGTCTTTGTTTTAAAATCTATTTTTTCTGATGTAAGTATGTAAGTTTTAAAATCTATTTTGTCTAATATAAGTATCAATGGCTTTCTTTTGATATCTGTTTGCATTATAGATGTTTCTGCATCCCCTCACTTTAAATCTGCAGGTGTTTTTCAGTCTGAGATGAGTCTCTATAGGCAGCATACAGATGGGTCTTGTTTTTTTATCCACTCTCTCACCCTGTGTCTTTGGATTAGAGCTTTTAGTCCACTTTCATTCAAAGTAGTTTTTGATAAATACGTATTTATTGTCATTTTCTTGTTTTGTGGTTGTTTCTATAGATTTCTATAGATCTGTTTTTTCTTCTCACTTTCTTTCATGGTTTGTTACCTTTCTTTAGAGATATATTTGGATTCCTTTCTCTTTATTCTCTGTATATCTACTACTGGCTTTGATTTGTGGTTACCATTAGGTTTGTATATAACATCTTCTTAATATAGCAGTCTATATTAATTTGATGGCTTTTCATGTTTGAATCCATTTTTTACTCCTCCTTACCCCCTTCCCATTTTAGGTATATGGTGTCATATTTTACATCCTTTCATTTTATGAATCCCTAGAGTCATTTTTATAGACATCATATTTTTACTGCTTTTGTGTTTTGTACTTTTCATACTGTCATTAATGATCTTTCCACTCAAAGAGTCCTCTTTAATATTTCTTGTAGGGCTGGTTTAGTGGTCATGAACTCCACTAGTTTTTGTTTGTCTTTGAGAAACATTTTATCTCCTTCTTTCTGAATGATAGTCCTGCTAGATAGAATATCTTGGCTGCAGATTTTTCCCTTTCAGCACTTTGATTATATCATGCTACCCCCTTCTGGCCTGCAATTTTTCTTCTGAAAATCCACTGATAGCGTTATGGGGGTGGTTTCCCTTGTATGTAACTGTCTTCTTTTCTCTTCTTGCTTTTAAAAGTTTTTTTTTTTTTTTCCATCACCGATTTTTGCCATTTTAATTACTATATATCTTGGTGTGGACCTCCTTGGGTTGAATTTTTGGGGGGATCTCTGTGCCTCCTGGATCTGGATATCTGTTTCCTTCCCCAGATTAGGGAAGTATTCAGCTGTTATTTCTTCGAAGAACTTTTCTGCCTCCTTTTCTCTCTCCTCTTCTCCTGAGATCTCTGTAATGCAAATGTTATTACACTCGATGGAGTCACTGAGTTCCCTAAGACTATTCTCAATTTGCATATTGTCTTTCCCTCTCCTTCCCTCATCTTGCTTACTATTACTCTTTCTTCCAGGTTGTTAATTCATTCCTCTGCTTCATCTAGCCTGCTATTTATTACATTAACTGTATTTTTAATTTCATTTATTGTGTTCTTGATCTTTGATTCTTTTTTCCTCTGTGTTAATGGTCTCACTGATGTCCTCCAATCTTTCTCACGTCCAGTGAGTATCTTTATGATCATTACTTTAAATCGTCTATCAAGCATATTACTTATATCCTTTTCACTTAGGTCTCTTGTGTGGTTTGGTTCTGTTCTTTAATTTGGGACACATTTCTCTGTCTCTTCATTTTGTCTAACTCTCTGTGTTTGTTTCTATGTTGGGAAAGTCAGCTACTTCTCTTGCTTTTAATGATAATACCCTTATGAAGAAAGGTCCTGTAGTGTCCTACATGCAGTGTTCCCTGTCCCCCAGGGCCTGGTGCTTCAGGGAGCATCTCCTATGTATGTTGCATGTGCTATGCTATTAGTCTCAGCTTCTTTTTCCTTTAGTCCGGTTGTCTGCAAAGGCTCTCTTTGCCTATTATGGGCAGTGTTTGATCCCTAGCAGGGATGGGGCATATTTTAACAGTGTGTACAGTGGTCTGCTTGCAAAATGAGACCTGTTCCCACCACCGCTGGAACTGAGTTCTTACAAAACATGCAGGTCAGGGGATGTGGTTTTGGTAGGTTTGAGTTGGTCTTCAGGGGAAGCAGGCTCATAGCACTGGGACTGAGGTGATGGTGACTGGGAAGGGTGGATCCACCAAAGTGTGGTGGGCAGGGCTTGGTTCAAGCAAGTTAGGTAAAGAGGGTTGGTGCTGTGCTCATTCCCACAGGTTGCCGTTTATGCTGGTGGGCAGGGGAGGGAAATGGCACCTGCTGGCTCCTTTATTCTTGGTGGGGTTTCCCTGTGATCTCTGTCTCTCCAGTTCCCAAGCACAAGCTCAGAGATGAGCAAATCACTCTCCCTCCTTTCTGCCCCTGACGTTTTTCAAACTACTGGTTCTACACTTTATCAGCATAGGCTGTTTGTCATGCTGTCTCTTTAAGGGCATATCTCCACTTCCTAATGCCCTCGCAGCCACTGATTTTTAAAATTCCAGGCTTTAAGTCCTGCAGATTGTAAGAACTCATGAAATTTGGCTCCCCTCACTTTCATAGACAGGTCTTATAAAGGGATTTGTGCTCCCCATTTGTGTGCTCCCTGGTGTGAAAATCTGCCTTTCACCCTTCTCTGGGTCACCAGCTCCCTCCCCACTGTGGACATCCAGGATTCATTTCACTCCCAGACCATGTTTTTGTTCTTCCTACCTTCCTCAATGTAGTCTCCTCTCTGTCTTTAGTTGTGGAGTTTGTTCTGCCAGTCTTTGAATCATTTTCTGGGTTATTTATGCTGATGTGAGTATCATCTATTTGTATCTGTGGGATGAGTTGAGCTTAGGGTCCTCCTACTCCACCATCTTTCCAGGTGACCTCTTCTGTGTTTTCTTCTAGAATTTCAGTTTTAGGTTTTAAATTTAGATCAAGATCCATTTTAGGTTAATTCCTGAATATGGTGAAAATTTGTTTTTTGTTGTATGTAGACAGATGTTCAATTGTTCCAGCGTAATTTTCTGAAAATACTGTTAATATTTTGAAACTTAGATTCTATGTATTATTTCAAAAGGTTTATATGGATTTCTTTTTTTTTAAGCGTTTATTTATTTATTTGACAGTGAGAGACAAAGCGAGAGAGGGAGCACAAGCAGGGCAGTGGGAGAGGGAGATGCAGACTCCCTGCCAAGCAAGGAGCCCGATGCGGGGCTCCATCCCAGGACCCTGGGATCATGACCCAAGCCAAAAGCAGATGCTTAATGACTGAGCCACCCAGGCGCCCCAAGTTTTATATGAACTTCTTTAATAGACCCATAAAACAATTTAATTTCTTTGATTGCATATCAAGTAAAATATAAATATGATTTTATGTCCCAGTGTTAAATGAAGGACCTGACAGAACTTACAGAGATTATTAAGAGACTTTTAAGAAAAGGACAAATTCTGGAGAATAATTCATGAGGAATTATAAAACTAAAATTCTCAGATGTTAATCCTGAGAATTTTAGAAATAAAGCATCTTATTGGATCAAGGCTCTTGGTGACAAGCAAAAGAATGCGACTTTTTACTCAAGTAGTAAAAAAATAGACTACAATGTATTCTCAGAAAAGACAGGAATCCTGGAAAGCAGACTTATTTAGCCATCAAGTGGAGCAAGAGCCTAGCCAAGACCCATCTCCAGGAAAGGCCACTTTTACCATCGCTGCCTTGTACCATCACCTCTGGACAGGACCCTGCACTACTGCCCCACCTGCTGTGTCACTGCTGCTCTATATACTTCTGTGCTGCAAAGCCCATGAACCCCAGATGCTCCTTGCCATGTCCTTAAACTTGCCACATTACATCCACTCTGCCATAGCTGCCATAATGACTTTGTGGGATGTACCTTTCCATCACATTCTGAAGATTCATAGTCCCAACTGAAAGTCAGTCTCCAGTTCACCACACTTTAGTCCCCAAGCACAATCCCCGGAAGATATAGGGTGATGAAAAGGAATATGCATATACCCTTGGCATTTGTAATAGTGGTATTCCTTCTGAACATGAAAGGTGTATGGGTGAGGAGTCGCATTTTTGTGTGTGTAAACTCTTGTATGTACATCATTAAAATCTGGATTTTCTCTGGAGAGAGGGGGAAAGAATGGGGAGGGATAGAGGGAGATGTAAAACCAAAGCCAGAAATGTCCACCATGATAATTTTGGCAAATGCCTTAATTTTCCAAGTAAGGAAATCACATTAAAAACTAAATTCAGGGGCACGTGGCTGGCTTAGTCAGTTAAGTGTCTGCCTTCAGCTCATGGTCCCAGAGTCCCAGGATCGATCCTTGCATCAGGCTCCCTGCTTGGAGGATAGCCTGCTTCTCCCTCTGCCCCTCACCCTGCTTGTGTTCTCTCTCAAATAAGTAAATAAAATCTTAAAAAAAAAAGAAAACTAAACTAAATTTTATTGGGATGCTACCAGAAGAGAAGCCTTACCTGAAGTAACCTTAATTGAACTAAAGTATAGGCACTGAGCCCAATTCCCATTAAGTATAATTTTGGAAAGAGACTTGGCTGGTGATTAGCCAAAGTATTTCCAGTTGATCAAATTGCCACCCAGAGAGATCTGTCTTGTATAGCAACCTGTGAGGTATTGGGAAGGACCAAAGGCCAACTTTTCAAGAAGAGCTGTATGAAAACATCCCCTGTGTTACTATTACAGAAGTGTAATAGTCTTGTGCCTCTAAAAATTTGTTACAACATTGGTCAGCTGGAAGCATGCACACATGCCTCCTGGTGAGTATAACTACCCTGCTTCATGGGAGGTAATTGTGGTCTTTGGCCAAAGTCTGATAGAAACAAAAAATTCCCAAATATGAACATTTTCTTGTCAATTGAATATACCTATAAAAGGAGAAAACTAAAATTATATATGGTGTTATGTCAGCTGTTGTATGATTTAGTTTTTGTTTAGGACTGTAGCTCAAGGCCATGTGTCTTATTAATTCTGATTTCCCCCCCATCTTTGGATATGGTAGTTGAAGCTGAAACCTTCCCTGTTTCTGCAGGCAAGATTAGGCACTTGTAACTTCTTAGAGTTATATAAAGTTATATAAAGACCATGGTTGCCAATGGAGGTGAGTTTTTTCCCCCCCTTGGGAGTAATCCTGAACCAGAGTAGCATTCAGCTTCATATAACAAAGAAGGAATACATTTCAAGAGAGCCAGAATTCTGCTTTCAGGAAAGCAGAATTTATTCCCACTTTGCAGATGAGGTATCTGAGGTTTAGAAAATTGAGATATCTTAACCAGTGTCCCTAATCAAATAAGTGATAAAAGATTGGTCTTTAAATCTAGTATAATATGCATATATCATTCAACATGACTTTTATCAGTCAGAATAGGCTAGGTTATATTGCGGTAACAAATAACCCCAAATCTTAGTGACTTACATCAACGAAGGTTTTCTGTTTCTTGCCAGTGCTACTTCATCCATTCGGCAGACTGTAGGTTTTTTCTATGTGGCTTTATTCCCAGTTGCAGGCTTATTGAGGCACATCTGCCTAGATCATTGCTGGTTTTATTGTAGAAGGAAAAAAATTCATGGAAAGTCATATATTACCTCTTTAAGCCTCTACTAGGAAAAAGTACACATCGCTTCTGCCCATTTCATGACCAAAACATGGCCAAGCCTGACATCAAAGAGGTGGGGAAATTATCAGCCATCCCAGAGATAAGCAACACAGTTTGGGAAATAAATCAACTTGTTTTTTGACCTGTAGAAACAACCAGTCAGTATCACCTGGGACGTTATTTGAAACGCACGTTCCCAGACCTTACCCCAAACCTAATCAGAATCTGTATTTTAACAGGATGTCTAGGTTATTCATATGCCATTAGAGAAGCACTAGTTTAACACAATGCTCAAATGTTACTATTATGTATCCCAAAACTTTGGCACTTCTTGTTTTGCTAATTTCTTACCCTACTTACTTCTCTAATATTTTTCATGAATTGAAAGGAAGACTGAGATGCAGAACAGGATCCCCAGCTTCATCTATAGACTTACTTTAAGCCCTTGATTTAAAGTTTAGGACAGAATATAAATGTTCTTTTCCTTAAGTATTAACTGAAAAGTAAAGGACTCAAGGCATCTAATGTAGCCACTCAGATCTATCACCTGAGTGGTAAACTCCAAGCTTTACAAACTCCATGGGTATGCATCAGCAAAAACTGGTTTTTGCTAGAGACACTTTGCTAGGTCTCTATTCTTTTCAGCAAAAATATACAGACTCCAAAGTGACTGCTGCTCTAACACCAATGACCTGTGAAGAAAAAAAATAAGAGGACATCCTGAGTCACAAATCTCCAAACCTATGTTCCATTATTTTGCTGCACCAAAATACTTGGCAAAAGCAAAGGCCAAATCTATAGCGTTAGGGAATTCTCTGAAAATATGCATATAGCTATGGGTAAGAACTGGATGAAATATTGGTATGTTATGGTATGAAATTGTGTGAAATAACATACCATACTGAGCAGAAGTCCTGGAGAAGAGGAAGAACTCTTATAAACATTAATTTCTAATATTTATAGGCCCACAGAAGACAAGTAGTAAACTCAGGTAGTTCCTCAGCCTTTCATTTTATTTGAGTTGATGGGGACAGGCTCTAGGAAAAGAAGAAAGAATATGGTTAAAAAAAAAAAAAAAGTATGTGCGCCTGGGTGGCTCAGTTGGTTAAGCGACTGCCTTCAGCTCAGGTCATGATCCTGGAGTCCCGGGATTGAGTCCCGCATCGGGCTCCCTGCTCGGCAGGGAGTCTGCTTCTCCCTCTGACCTTCTTCCCTCTCGTGCTCTCTATCTTTCATTCTCTCTCTCTCAAATAAATAAACAAAATCTTTAAAAAAAATTTAAAAAATTTAAAAAAAGTATGATTTTGGTATCCAGAAAAGAAGAATTAAAGGACATTGTGGTGATGTTTGAGATGAGGAAGTTTTCATCTGCTGCACTTAATGGGAGAAAATGTAAATTAGCTTAATAATCAAGGGCATTGTTCTATTTCCAGAAGTGTGGAAACTCACTTTTTACAGATACTTAGCTTCCACAGACAGAACAGCAAGAGAATCAAGCACTTATGTAAATAACATGAATGGTGTTTAATGTATGAGCCTTAGATTGAGTCTTGACCTTGATATGTACTAAATAGTGACTCTGACTAATCCCATATTTTTATTAGCAATATAATTTCAAATATGACATGAATATATTTGTGTCTAGCTTTGTAAGACTTCACTGTTGTGAAGACCAAATGAGGTACTGTGTACGAATCCCTTAATAAAGTTCCTAGAACACGATATATTGTCAATAAATGCTGTTGTGATTATTATTGTCACAATGTCACAATTATAATAATATTATAACCTTGCTAGAAGTTTAGTTACTGTATGTTATAGGTTGAATTCTGTCTCCCACCACAAAAAGATACATTGATACCTTAACCTCTAACACCTCAGAATGTGGACTTAGAAATAGGATCACGACAGATATAATTTGTTGAGATGAATTCATAGTGGAATATGGCCAGACCCTACTCCATTATGACTGGTGTTCTTATAAGTAGACTGTCAAGTGAAGAGACAGACACATAGAGAGATGGCCATGTGATGATAAATACAGAGATTGAAATTATGCAGCAGCAAACCAAGGAATATCAGAGATTGCCAGCAAACCACCAAAAACTAGGAAGAGGTGAGAAAAGATTCCCCTACAGGTTTTAAAGGGATCCTGGTGCTGGTCCAGTTGACACCTTGACTTTGGATTTCTAGCCTTCAGAACTGTGAAAGACTGTATTTCTCTTGTTTTAGCCACCCAGTTTGTGGTACTTTGCTAGGATACCCCTAGGGAACTATTACACTGTATTGACCAAGTGTCTTAACTCCAGTGAGTCTCAGTTGTCATTTACGTGCATATACACACGCAAACACATACATACATGTATATGTACACACATATATATGAAGAATAATACCATTTTATAAAGGGACTTTGAAAAACTCAAAATACTATAAAGATTAAAATATTTTTCTAATTATCAATATTTAGTCTGTATTAATCACCCATGGATAACTTACATAGAAGAAGAAGGAAGAAGAAGTAGTTACAATTAGTCTCTAAGAGCATCTGACTAAGCCTTGAAATGATTATGGATTTCATGCTTGTGGAGCAACCTCCAATGAATCATGCCTCCCAGAGTCCATGCCCTTGTGTAGTCCCTTCCCATTTTGAGTCTGGGAATGCCCAGGTGACTTGTTTTGGCCAAGGGACTACAGCAAACATGATGCAGGGAGAAGTTCACAACTGAAGCCTCTGGTCTTAGAATGCTACTGTAATATGAAGAAGCCCAAATTGACTACCAAAGATGCATAGCCTAGCCAGCAGCCAGTCCCAACCCCCAGACCTGTGAGTGAGGCCATCTTAGACTCTTCAGCCCAGTTGACCTGCCAGGCAGCTGCAACCATAAGAGTGACTCCGGCTGAGACCAGCAAAATAAGTGTCCAGCAGAGTCAAGCCCTAATTGCTGACCTGCAGAATCCTAAACAAATAAAATGGTTGTTGATTTAAGCCACTAAGTTGTGGTATGGTCTGTTATACAGCAATTGATAAATGATACACAGGGAGAAAAAAAAGAAATAAAATTCATCTACATACCCTTCAACCTTCTGAGCACTGTTAAATTTATAACTGCGTGCCTAGGGATTTTCTCCTGTTTCCAGTGGGTAAAGGACCTGAGCCAAGTTGAAGCAGCTCTACATCTAGAGTAGCACAAAGTGGGCATGTGTCAAATTGTGATGCCCGCTTTCCTTATTCTTACAATGGGCTTATAAAATATTCATGTTTATAAAATATTGACAGGCATTGCTCTACTTGATACCCACAACATCTCAAAGTTAAATGTCTACTTTCCTCCTTATGATGAAAATAAAAAGAGATCGAAGAGAACTCTGGTGATTTGCCCAAGAGAGAAGGGTTAATAAGGTTGAAAGAAATCCAGATCTTTAAAATCCTTTTCTGCAATACTCTATTTCATGCCTACCCAGTTAACCTATTTGATGAATCCTTACTGAGGTTGAAAAAGGGAAAAAATAGAAATATATTGATCTGATGGCTTACAGGTGTGAAAGCCAACCCCAAATAGTAACAAGAAGACTGTAAGTCATGTTATATACTTTATTTAACCCTTAATCATGTGAGTATTTGTATTTCCCAGTTAGTATCTACAGATAGCTTTCTTGATTTTCCCCACATTTTAAAGCCAAATAATGTGGATAATATGCTGAAAATGGGAACTCACATTTACTTACATAATGACATCCTTTGGTACTTGATGATCTCAACTCTGGAATCCAGTTTTATAGAACAGAAGGAACAGTTGAAAAATAAAGTAATGTCCTCACTTTCAGAGAGGTTGTAAGTCTCTTTTGGAAGCTCTGAAATATGATGAGCTTTAAACACTAAATGGTCAAACTGGTATTTGAATATCTCTGAAATGTCCTTCTTAGTGTGTATACTACACACTTTCACCTTTTGCAACATAAAAATGCTAAAGTAGGTGTCAGGGGGTATAACTTGTTACCATTTCTGAGCCTCAGTGATTTCGTATGTAAAGTGGATATTAACTACCACCATGTCATGGAGTAGCCACATATGTAACATATCCAGTAGAGTACCTTTCTTACAGAAAGCTCCCAATAAACAGTGGCTGCTTTCATTATTACCACCTACATTATAAGGTAGATGCAGCAGATACTAAATTTCTCATCTGTCCATAATGGGCAATAAAGCTGAGTAGAGTTAATACATCTATTTAGTCTTGCACAGCAAGTTAGTGTCTGAGTCAGAGTTGGAGCACTAGTCTCATCATCTGTCTCCACCACATTCCTGCCAAATCATGGTAATAGTCGTGTAATGGTAAAAGACAAAAATGTCTCAATGCAGCATTTACATATCTAATATTTATGGAGTGCTTCCATTTTGAAAAGTATCATCCTAGACACTGTGAAAGCTATAAAAATAGCATTGCATAATGGACAAACACATGGCCTTTAGAGACAGTAAGACTGGGCACTGAGTCCTCCCTCTCATCAGCTCTCTGAATTTGAAAAAAATTAACTTTCTCAAGATGCGATTTCCTCATATATTTTTTTAAATTTTATTTTATTATGTTAATCACCATACGTTACATCATTAGTTTTTGACGTAGTGTTCCATAATTCATTGTTTGCATATAACACCCAGTGCTCCATTCAATATGTGCCCTCTTTAATACCCACCACCAGGCTAGCCCATCTCCCCACCCCCCTCCCCTCTAGAACCCTCAGTTTGTTTCTCAGAGTCCATAGTCTCAAAGGGCTAGTATCCAAAATCTATAAAGAACTTCTTAAACTCAACACCCAAAGAAAATGATCCAATCAAGAAATGGGCAGAAGACACGAACATTTTTCCAAAGAAGACATTCAAATGGCCAACAGACACATGAAAAAGTGCTCAACATCTCTCGGCATCAGGGAAATCCACATCAAAACCTCAGTGAGATACCACCTCACACCAGTCAGAATGGCTAAAATTAACAAGTCAGGAAACAACAGATGTTGGCGGGGATGCGGAGAAAGGGGAACCCTCCTACACTGTTGGTGGGAATGCAAGCTGGTGCAGCCACTCTGGAAAACAGTATGGAGGTTCCTCAAAAGGTTGAAAATAGAGCTACTCTATGACCCATCAATTGGACTACTCGGTATTTACCCCAAAGATACAAAAGTAGTGATTCTAAGGGGTACATGCATCCCAATGTTTATAGCAGCAATGTCCTCATATTTAACATAATTACATTTATTTCTCATCACAACTTTCTGCAGCAGAATAATACAAATTGTGTAAAGTCATAGCAAGACTCATAAATCATATTTGTTAATAGTATCTTATGCTTGCCATTTATCCTGATCTCAAAGAGCTTATAATCTGGTAGGAGGATATAGGGCATTAATATTAAATATATAATAAGGAAAAAAGAATGCCTGTGCACAGAACAGATTAAGTATTGTGGGGTGGGAAGGGGAGGATATATTACTTCTGGCTGTGGAATCTGACAAGTTTTTTGGAGGAAATATTATTTGAACTGGGCCCTAAAATACAGATGGATTTGATGGATTTGGTGCATGTAGAGACTTTTAATAGACTGTTTTCATAAAGAGTTATGTTTCGTCTTGGGCATAGGTAGGTTCTTCAAGAGTTGCACATAATATTTTTGGTAAAGAAATATTTGCACATGGGTGAACTGAAACATCAGGAAGCAAAGAAATTGTTCATGGTTATGGAGAACAAATCTCAGTTGTCCCCTGTGTTCTGTGTTCTGACCCAGTTTCTTCACTGATCATTGACCCCAAAGAAGTATCTGTTGACTCAAGGAAAAGTCAATACTACTTTTCCCTATTAGAGTATTGTAGGATCTTGAAAGATTATAAAATCGGATACATGCTTAGAATCAGGTTCTGCCATCTATCATGGTGGAAGCAAACATGCTATAAGTAAAGAGTGATATTTTCCTGAGTGGCCAATGTAATTATTTTTGTTACAGAAGCCAGCAGGGTGGGACCTGGATCCCCCTTCACATTTCAGCAAAACCCCTGCTAACAAGTGAAACTAAATTTCTTCTCTCCCCTCTGCATCTGGGCCAATTTGTGCAGGCCAAATAGATTAGCCTCTGATATCTTGAAACAGATGTTTGTTATTGGAATTGTCATATGTGTGCAACATGTTCCACAAGTTGGTGGGGATATTCTGGGCTCCAGGGTGTGTAGAGACATCATTCTGGGTGGGGTTTTCCAAACAGTCAGTTTGGGTGAGAGTGTTGCTGACAAGGATTTGCTCTCCTCAGCACTTTTCTCAGTAGGAGAGCTACCTGGAGGAAAGTGCCAGGTGCCTCCATGAGAAGGATGAATGTGTTTGGAGCCTAATGTGTACATTAGTTAAGATCTGGTCAAGAAAACCAAAGACATACCAGCTGTTTTAACACAAAATATTTAACATAGGAGATGTAGTGAGTAGGGAAAAGCAAAACTGGAAAACTAATAGAACAAAGTAATTGCAGGAAGAACTGTCACCCCTGGAGTTAGGGGAGGAAAAAGAAGATATTGGCATTATTAAAATGGAGAAAGCTTGCAAAAAATTAAAAAAAAAAAAAAAGTCTTTCAGTGGTGAAACCCAGACTTCTAAGGTGGCAATGCTTCCTAACTGAAGCTGATACCCCAGAAACACAAGTGAGTGACCCTGCAGAGCTGGTGCTCAGAGCTGTGACTGGCTGGTACTGGAACCTGAAAGGGGTTGCAGTGAGGTTTTCCTGGGAGTGCAAGGAAAATGAAAACTGCAACCGACTTACTGTCTTGCATTTGCATGCCTAGGCCCCACTCTGGATCCATGACTCAAAATCTTAGAGTGGGCATGTGTATTTTTTAACAATCTTTTCAACTGCTAATTGACATTATCAACACAGGTGGGACTACTGTACCCTTACCTTATTTCCCAAAGCATTTTAAGGTGTTTTCAACTGATTTACTATGTCTATGAATTGTCTTTGGCTGTCTTGACCTTTCCAGCAATGGCTGGTAAAGATACACGAGCTGTCACCAGCCATAACTTTCTCAGTGGATATCAGATAGTTGTTTGATCTGTCTGGGTCATACTGCTGACACTCTATTATCCATGCTTGTGTTAACCTGGTGAATTAGCCACAGGGTAACTAATTAGTCATTCACTTAGTGCTTATTATATGCCAAAAAAATATGCTGCGAGCAAACATCCAACTTAAATAAAAACCAACATAGTCTCAGCCCCTATGTAGCTTTCATCTACTAGGAGTGAGGCATTTACAAATGAACACATTAATCAATATGTGGTCACAAATCTAGGCAAATTTTCTGAAGAAGCAGGAGAATAGAATATTATAAAAGAGTATTATGGTAGATTGGTTACAAAAATGGCCCTAATTTATCTACTTATTGTACCCATACAACCTGCAACATGACTTTGGCATTCCTCCTAGTAAAAGGTGAAGTCTATTTCCTCACCTCTTTGAATCTGACCTGGCCTCTGTGACTTTCTTTAGCTGATAGAATGTTGTGGAAGTGGCACTGTGTTCCAAGATTAGGTAATACCTGTTAGTATCATGTGAACAAGGTCAAGATATTGTGCTGAAGGACAACTGACCACGTGAGCTGGGATGATTTGTCTCATGTGAGTGAGACCTCATGGAGCAGAGATGGGCTATCCCAGCTGAAGCCGTTCCAACCAAGACCCCTGAGCAGCTGACCACAAATGCATAAATGTATTCAGCCGACACTGGAAGAGCTGCCCATTTGAGCCCAAATCGTCATCCTGATGCATCCTGAGCAAAGAAAGTGTTTATTGTTTTTAAGCCATTAGGTTTTAAAGTGTTTTTTATACAACAAAAGGAATTGATAGAAGTAATCAAAGTAGCACAAATCTGTGCTTCAGAATTAAGTATCCTTCTGAATTATCTGATTCTGACTCTATATTGGGAGCTTCTGGACCTCTCATTGCTTTGAGCTGTTTTATAACTCTGCTGTACAGAACTGATGTCAGTGCAAATGAGTCTGGTCTGTGGACATGCAAATAATTGTATTTGTGGAGGAATATTCCTCTTCCCTGTGGAAAAGCCAGTTTTGAGCCCATTGCAATTTAATTTCAGTGTTCTTGGTCTAAAGGTATTTGCTTTGATTTGCACACTCTCTTTATTACAACTTTATTATGTAATTTATATAGCATATATGTTTATAATTTATGTAGCATAAAGTTCATCCATTTTCAACTCAGTGAATACACAACTCAGTGTTTTAAATATGTGTATAGAGTTGTGTAATCATCACCAAAATCTAATTTTAGAACATTCTTTAAAAAAGAAGCCTCATACCAATTAGCAGTCATTTGCAGATGACCCTTCTGTCCTCCCACCCTACCGGGGCATTGGTTAACATTAATCTACTTCCTGTCTCTACAGATGTACTTATTCTAGACAATTTATATAAAGGAAATCATGCAGTGGATGTTTTTTTCTGACTGTCTTCCTGAATTTAGGATAATATTTTTGAGATTTATACATGTTGTAACATGTATCAATACTTAGTTAACTTTTATGGATAAATAATATTCCATTATGTGTGTAATACCAGAGTTTGTTTATCCGTTTATCAATTAATGGGCATTTGGGTTATTTCCACTTTTTGGCTATTAAGAATAATGCTGTTGTGATTATGAGTGAACACAATTTTGTGTCGACATATGTTCTCATTTCTCTTGGGCATATACTTGGGAGTAGAATTGCTAGGCCAAATGGTAAATGTATATTTGGCATTTGAAGGAACTGCCAAATTATTTTCCAAGGTACCAGCATCATTTTACATTCCCACAGCAATGTATGTGGCGGGTTCCAATTTCCCACATCCATGCCAACACTTGGAGTTGTCTTTTTTATTACAGCCAACCTGGATGAGGTAGTATCTCATTGTGGTTTGATTTGCATTTTACTAATGACTAATGATATTAAACATCCTTCATGTGCTTATTGGTGATTTCTATATCTTCTTAGGAGAATTGAATATTAAATCCTTTGTGCATTTTATAGTTGGATTATTTGTCCTTTTATTATTTAGTTTAAAAAATTATATATTCAGCATACAGGTGCCAAATCAGATACATGATTTGCAATGCTCCTCACAGACTTTAGACTGTCTTTTCATTTCTTTTTTTTTAAAGATTTTATTTGTTTATTTGAGAGAGAATGAGAGAGAGCATGAGAGGAAGGAGGGTCAGAGGGAGAAGCAGACTCCCTGCTGAGCAGGGAGCCCAATGTGGGACTCAATCCCAGGACTCTAGGATCGTGACCTGAGCTGAAGGCAGTCGCTTAACCAACTGAGCCACCCAGGCGCCCCTGTCTTTTCATTTCTTGATTGTGAAGTTTAAAGCACAAAAGTTTTTAATTTTGATGAAACCCAATTTATTTTTTCTTTTGTCAGTTATGCTTTTGGTATCATGTAAGAAACCATTGACTAACCTAAGTTCACAAATGTGTTATTCTAATATTTTTATAGTTTTAGCTTACATTTAAGTGTACAATCCACTTGAGATATTTTTGTGTATCATGTGAAATAAGGGTACAAATTCCTTCTTTTGTATGTAAATATCCATTTGTCCCAGCACTGTTTTTTGAGAAGACTGTTCTTTCTTCATTGAACTGTCTGCCATTTTGTTAAAAATTGACTATAAATGTTAGAGTTTATTTTTGGATTCTCAATTCTATCCCATTTATCCATGTGTATGTCCTCATGCTAGTCTAGATTCCACATTGTCTTGATTACTATAGCTTTATAGTAAGATTTGAAATTGGAAACCATGTCTTTCAACTTTCTTTTTTCTTTTTCAAGATTGTTTTGACTATTCTAGGCCTCTTGCATTTCCA
The DNA here is from genome assembly GCF_037043125.1 of Eumetopias jubatus. Taxonomy (NCBI): domain Eukaryota; kingdom Metazoa; phylum Chordata; class Mammalia; order Carnivora; family Otariidae; genus Eumetopias; species Eumetopias jubatus. The sequence continues at coordinate 103,792,043 of NW_028274815.1, forward strand.
TATGAATTTTAGGATCAGTTTGTCAATTTTAGCAAAAGCACCAGTTGAGATTGTGATAGGGATTGCATTGAATCTGTAAATCAGTAAGGGGATTGAACCAAGTTGTGAGATCTGCCTGTTTCCATAATTTAAAATGAGTTAAATAGAGACTTTACATATGTTCATTTTAAATGTTTATGAAAGTTATGTTTTTATATTTTCTTAAAAATTATTTTTAACAACAGATATTGAATTGTGGAGTATCACGGGGCTCAGCCCCAGCCTCTCAGCATTCCTTACTCTACACTCTTTTTCCTAAGCAATGTCATTCACACCCACAGCTTCAATTAGCCTCAGTCTACACATCAGTGCCTCCCAGATTTTTTCTTCTCTAAAACCTCATTGTCTAAGCTCCAGACATAGGCTCTTTAATTCTATCTGCCTACTCAACATCTCCACTTAGATATCTCAAAGGTACTTCTAACTCAACAGGATTGAGCTTGAATTCATTCCTTTACCTCCCTGGCCTAGGTTCTGTTCTACCATTGATCTCTATGTCATTAAATGAGAACATCTTCCATTAGGTTGCACAAGCCAGATACCTGAGAATCACAGTTTATCTTCCCTCCTCTCTGCTTCCTTTCCTACCAGATTTATCTTAGAAGTATTCACACACCCAGTCCAGCCCTCTCCATTGCTACTGATAACCGTCCCAATATAAGCTACTATTATGTCTTTCTTAGACTACTGCAATAGTCTTCTAACTGGTTTTCTTATATCTACTGTGTCCACCTTTTCTCTGATCTCTTCACTGTAGGCAGATTTCCAAAAATCAAGTCTGATCCTGTCAGCATGCTTAAAATCTGTAATGGCTTCTTGTATCTCTGGCATCTTGTATCTCTTGGAATAAGGTCCAACTCTTCCCTATGGTACAGGGCCATGTGTAGCTTGGCTCTTGCTTACCTTTCTTTTTTTATTTTTTTAATATTTTACTTATTTGACAGAGAGAGAGAGAGAGAAAGCCCAGGGAGTGGGAGAGGGAGAAGCAGGCTCCCCGCTGAGCAGAGAGTCTGATGTGGGTGGGGCCCAATCCCAGGACCCTGGGAACATGACCTGAGCCGAAGGCAGATGCTCAATGGACTGAGCTATCCAGGCACCCTTCTTGCTTATCCTTCTACCCTCTCCCTCTCTTATACCACTGTCACCTTCTACCAACTACCTGAATTTTGATTCATTTAATTGGATATACAGTTGTCCCTTTTACTGCTTCTGTTCCCTCTACTGGAACCATAGATTATCCAAATTTCCATCTACTTAAATTCTATGTATCTTTTAGGTATTTGGTAATTTTTACGGAAAAAAAAATCTCTGATTCCCCAGCGGGGCAAAGGTTTGTGATATTTTTGTGTGTGTGATACGTTTTTACAGGACAATGTCACTTTCCTTAGGACATCTGTTAACATTTATACCACTTATTTAACTGAGTATTTGATTATTATCCATCTTCTTACTAGACTAAATTTTTCATTAAATCAGAGACCCTATGTTTGTGAACCTTGTTAATGGCCAGGCATCGTTCTCTTGCAAATAAAACAGGAAGCCAACTTATGTTTAAAAGAAAGAAGGAGGAGTGCCTGGGTGGCTCAGTCAGTTAAGCGTCTCTGACTCTTGGTTTCGGCTCAGGTGATGATCTCCGGGTCCTGAGATTGAGCCCTGTGTCAGGTTCCCTGCTCAGTGGGGAGTCTGCTTGAGATTCTTTCTCGCCTCTCCCTCTCCCACTGCCCCTCCCCCTGCCCACACTCTCTCTTCTCTAAAATAAATAAATCTTTAAAAAAATAAAATGAAGGAGGAGGAGGAGAGGAGAGGAAAAGTGAGGGAATGAGAAAGGAAAGGAGGAAAGGGGAGAAAAAAGAAAAGTTTTTAGAGTAATGTAACTGAAAAGTTTAGAGGTACAAGTCCCAGTTCCAATTAAGTCAGGAGTCAGGTACACGGATGGTATTTTCTCCTCATCTCTTGGCTCAGCTTTTTTCAACAAGCACTTCATTTTCAGAAAACTTCCTGCCATGTTTCAGAAAGATGGCTAGCAGCAGTCCAGGCTTAAGTTCTACCACCTAGTCTAAAAGAAAATGCTTCTCTTTGCTAATAGTTCCAGGGAAAGCTCCCAGTCTGATTCTCAGTGACATGGATTGGATCACATCCACTCCCAAACAGATTACTGTGACCAGGGATGCTTGATTGCTTCCAGACCCAAAGGATGCAATCAGGCTTACTCAAACCATATGAGCAAGAATTTAGGAAGGGGTGCTCCCCAAAGGAAGGAGAGGAAGAAGAAGGCAGAAGAATAGAAAAAACATCAAAAACTCATCAGTACCTAGCACATAGTGTCTGGCATATAACTCTTGCCCAATAAATACTAGCAGAAGAATGAAGTAAGTCAGGCAGAGTTGATGTGATGTGAGTGATGAAATAGGATGGTTAGAGTAGCTTGGTTGAATGAATGAATTTGGCCTTGAATCCCATTTCCATCATTTACTATGTGGGTAACCATAGGCAAGTTACTTAAACACCTTGATCTTCAGTTTTTCATCTATTGAACTATGATAATCCTAACAACCAGGGGTTTTGTAAGACAAGTGTACTAAGAAACACATTAAGTGCCTATGAGTGTCAGTTCTTCCCTCTCTGTTCTTTGAAGTGAAGGCCAAAGTCTGGATCTGGAGCACTATTTTCCCAATTTTTTTCTAATGAATACTAAGCATCTGTCAGTCATGCAGGAAAAAAAAAAAAGAGCGAGGACTAAATTTAAGAAAAAATGGAAATGATAGTTATGAGTCAGATGAGGTTGACAGATATTCCACAAGCCCTCTTTTCTACACCAACCAATAGAACCTTGAGCCGATAATATCCTTTCTATTCAATTCACACCTGGTTCTCAGGGATCTGTAGCTCCAAGTTAGCACAATGAACTTGGCTGTATTGTTCTATGCTATTTCCTCCTGTCCATGCCTGAAACCGCACTTCAATCAATTGCTAATGTCAGCGTGGGAGTCATAATCCTGCTTTAGCACTGCTGCAAGTTACCACATCTCCGTGGGTCAGGGAAGGGAGTTTGTCTAAGGGAGTATACCTGAAAACCAGACAAAGCTTTCTGTTTTCTCCCAGACAGTGAACTATAGTGAGATCCAACCCAGTAAATCTCATCAAATACCTTCTTTCTTGCCAGGGAAGGAGTTAACTCTACAGCTAGAGCTACTGCCAGGTTGTGAACCTCTGAAAATTAATGTACCCCCAGTTCTGTCTAACTTGTCTTTACTGACCAGAGGAGCCTTGCCTAACATCCACAGCCTACAAAGAGACATAGCTAAAATTGAAATGACTTTTTTTTGTTATAAATCTTCAGGCTGTGTCAAGCATAGAATACTTCTACACCATGTTATCAGATACATAACCATTAAAATAGTGGTATAATAAAGAGCTCAGAGAAGAGACATTCACAGTGTTTGGAGACAGAACAAGGAATGACCTTCTGATTCCCCAGTGATGTGGAATTACCATCCCTATGAGATGCGTTACAGTGCCTCAGACTAGTTAGTGTAGTATCATGTGCTTCTCGGTTAGCTTTAGCTTTAACTCAGGTGATAGTCCTCTTCATCAAAAATGCATAGTCCAGGTGACCAGTTAGCAATACTTAGTGCCTTACTACAGTGACAGCTGCCACAACCTCATCTCTTATTCCTGCCTTGATCATGGTTTTTCTAGTTAATATACTCAGTGTGACAAATATTGGTAAAACTGAGTGGCTTGTTGAGAAGCATGATGAATGCCAGAAATGGGCAAAATTAAAGGCTACAATTTATTAGAGACATTCCTAATCATACATAAATAGGGAGTTAGAATTCAGTTAGTGCAAATACCTCTTAACCCATTCCTAAGTGATGCTATGTCTTGCTCTTGATTTTAGGGGATAGATGGTTACCTGAGCCCAACTCCAGAAGGAATGCTGTGTCCACCTTAAGTGAACTGTCATGCAAGGAGTAATCAAGGCACTTGAAAAGACAACTGTAACATCATTAAATTTGTAGTCAGGTTTTTTGCTAAATAAATGTCCATATGTGTGGTGAACTTTGGCTTGAGACTTGAATTCATTAACCTAGCAGTGAAGGTGGGGGACACTAACTCACTTACCTCAAACTGTTTTTAGTGGCTGTGCCGTGATCTACCCAAAAGAACCTGAAGTAGAGCATGATTAATTTAGTTTGGTTAATAATATATAATTTTAAAGAATTTTTATCTTTTGTCAGTCTTCATCCGATTGTATCAGCCATTCCTGAGTCTTAAAATATTACTTCAGTTGTATAGATGGCCTGGACATGATAATTATTAGGATGATAATTAAATTTGATAGGCAATTGACATTTGTACAAAGCTGTGTAGATCACACATACACTTTATCACACACATAAAGAAAAGTGATGTCAGTTAATAATGGACATATTTATTGCCCCCTGCAGCACAGAGGGGTCAAGTGTTAAAATGGCAGGATGTAGGTATCAGGTGGGAGAGGTGGAAGGATGAGCAAGGCCAAGTGTGCAGGGTCTTTTAAGCCTCTGCTGGTGTCACATTTGCTAACATATCATTGACCAGAGTAAGTCACATGGTTGAGTCAAGAGTCAGAGTGAGAAGGTTCTACAAGTCCTGTTTGCTGCCTTGGGGGATGCCTGGGTAACCTCAAAGCCATAGAAGGTATGGCCCCAACATGAAAGTCTGGGCCTTGAGTTAGCAGGGGGAGGAAAGGTACCTACGAATGTCCCCCAAACTTCATCAGGTTGTGAAGCAAGCAAGAAGTAACCTGTTACGGTAGTAAGTCTCTCAGATCTCTTTTTTAGGATTGTGGTTGTTGGTTTATAAACCCCACCTAGCCAGACCGATTTTGACATATAGAGACATCCTAACATTTCTCCCTTTAATTTCTGTTTTAGATGGCTTCATGGTATATTCTCTGGTCTCTAATTCTGTGTGTTTGTTAAGAGTTACACTCTTGCTCAGTCCACATCTTGGAGAAAACTTGTAAGACTCAAAATCAGAAAATGTGTTCTAGAGTTGTAGGTTAATAAGCTATGTGATATAAGCTATTTAGCTTTTTAAAGAAATTTCTTCTAAAAGGTTGAGGCAATAGCATCTGCTTTGTGTAGTTACTATGAGGACATGAGAGGCATATGTGATAAATACCTATGAATTTTTCACTTAGACTATGAAGTATGCAAATACTGATTTTATTAGTGTTTATTTTGGAACTTGCCAAATCAAATGAGGAATAAACACTGTGTTGTTATAATTCTGGAGACACATCCCTTATATTTTCCCAATTCAAACTTACTGGATTCTTTAGGTTCACGGACAGAAATTCCTGCATTAAGTGATCATCCCCTACAGGCAAAGTCCAAAGTTCTCCTTCATGGAGTTTACAGGTTCTTTAATACGGAGGCTATTTTTCTACCTTATCCCCAACCACCCCATCACCAACTTCCTCTGTATTCCTGCCATCCTGAACTTCCCAGGGTTCACAGGCCTGTGTCTCTGCACAGCTTCCCCTATGACTGGAATCTTCCCACTTCCTTGCCAGGCCACCTGCACTTCCCCATGCCAGGGAGGCAAGCCGCTCCCCAACACCGAAGTCTGGCTTCCATCCTTGTGTTTTTGGGAAAGCCTCTGCTGCCTCTCCTCCCACCCTCCAGGCAGAGTTAGTCATTCTCTTCCTGAGCTGGAACAGGGCCTTATACATTCCTCTTATAGTACTTCATTTATTTTGTTTACGTCTGTCTCCCCAACAAGATGCTGAGCTCTTGGGAACAAGTCTGTGTTATTCATCTCCACCCCCAGCACCTAGCCCAGTGCCTGGAACATTAACAAAGGCATTTGGGTCCCCCAGAGAGATTCCTCTGATTTTTCTATGCTGTATTCAGAGAATTGGTAGATTAGATTTACTGAGAATAACCTCTCTCTTCTTTGAGGGTTTTGATGAACATTTGAAATTCTAGGATCACCATAATATAAAGAACATATATTTCCCCCAAGTAGAGTTTCCCCCAGATTGGTGGTAAATCCCAGCATTGAGTCAGTGGTTATTAAACTCTGGGAGCATCTAAATTACCGGAGAGAACTTGATTAAAATACAGAGCTGAGATTCCTATGCGAGATCTCAGGAATTACAGTCTTTGGGGGTGAAACCCAGGTACCTGTATTTCCAGAAATTTCCCCAAGTGATTCTGATGTATATCAATTTTTAGAACCATTGCACTAGACTGATCTGACTTATAAATTGCTGGTTCCAATTGCTTCAAATGTTTCCTGTTGTCAAAAAGAACAGAAACAAAAGCGCCCATTCAGAGGGCTGGGTGCGCTTTCCCCCACCTGGCCACAGGTGCCCAGGCTCTCCCTGGAGAAGCACTGTCGCCTTTCTTATCTTTCAGCCGCCTTTGATCAGGAGCTTCTTCATTCTGGCTCATTCTCCACTTCAAAGCTGGAAACCTGATCAGCTCCACTTTCTTCCCTTCACCCAGGGCCCAGGCGACCCCACAGGTGAGCTGGTCACTTGGGAAGTCTATACAGCCAGGCTTCAGTATTCTAAGAGGCCAGAGGCCAGTCTTTTGTGTAGCACTCCTGTCTGCTTCTCCCCCTACACAACTGGTGCCAAAGAGAAACCAGGAGAGGAAATACGACCTTGTTCTAAGCCTGCCTCCGTGGGTGTGGAATAACCACACTTAGGGCACAGTTTTAGGAATGGTTTTGCAGTGTTCCATCCCCTAATCCCTGAGGCAAGTCTTCCTGAGTTAAAGAGCAAAGACTCTTTATAGTAAAGAATCACTTGGAGCTTCCAGAATAAATTTCCTTTTATCTGAACAATGAAAATTAGCTCCCAAGTGAAACTTTATAGAAAGGAAGATGATAGATGATTTGACTTTGTGAGTACAAGCGCAGTGTTAGTTCACTTTCCTTGGTAAATTACTTAATATCAGAAGAGTAGCATGTGCTAATTAGTGTAAGATGCTGTTTTCAACCCAGACTTTCAATCCACGACCCCAAAATCCCCCCTCCCCCAAGGACCCAAGGAACAAAACAAACCTTACTTTTAAATAAGTATACATAAATCATAAGGTCATTTAACAAAAACTGCTTTATTGAGATATACTTCACATATCATAAACTTTACCTATTTAAAGTGTACATCTCAAAAGTTAGTATATTCACAGAGTTATGTAATGATCACCACAATCTAAGTTTCGAACATTCTCATCACCTAAAAATCTTATACCCACTAGCAGTCACTTTCACATCTTCTTCTTCTGGCATAGCCCTGGGCAGCTCTAATATACTTTCTACCTCTGTGGATTTGCCTATTTTAGACATTTTATATAAATGGAATCATACAGTATGTGGTCTTTGGTGACTGGCTTCTTTCACTTAGGATAATGTTTTCAAGGCTCACCCATGTTGTAGCATTTATCAGTGCTTCATTCCTTTTGATAGCTGAATAATATTCCATTGAATGGATATGCCACATTTGTTGATGAATGTTTGCATTGTTTCTATTTTTTACTATTATGAATAATGCTATTATAATTATTCATGTCCGAGTTCATGTGTACCTACGGTTAAATTTCATTGCTAGGAATGGAATTGTTGGGTCATATAGTAACCCTATAATTAATATTTTGAGAAACCCTGTAATTAATATTTCTCCAAGTTGTTTTCCAAAGTGGCTGCACCACTTTATATTCTCACCAGCAATGTATGAGGGTTCCAATTTCTCTGTATCCACACTAAAATTTGTTGTTGTCTTTCTTTTTAATTGTACCCATCCTAGTGGATGTACATTGGTATCTTGCAGTTTTGATTTGTATTTCACTAATAACTAATGATGTTGAGTATCCTTTCATGTCCTTATTATTTGTATATCTCTGAAGAAATGTCTATCCAAATCCTTTGCCCATTTTTAAGTTGGATTATTTATCAAGTTGTTAGAGGTTTTTTTAATATATTTTATATATAAAGCCCTTATTAAAGATATCATTTTCAAATATTTTCTCCAAAACTGTGGATTCTTTTCCTTTCTTGATGGTGTCATTTGAATACAAAAGTTTTTAATTTTAATAAAGTCCAATTTATCTAGTTTTGCTTTTGAGCTTTTGCTGTTGTATTCCAGAAACCATTACCTACTCAAGGTCACAGAAATTTATTTTTATATTTTCTTCTAACAGTTTAAAAATTTCAAACCCTTAAATTTAAATCTGTGATCAATTTTAATTTTTTTTAGTATGGTGTGAGGTAGGAGTCCAAGTTAACTCTTTTCCATGTTGTATTTCCTTGAAAATTGTTCCTTTCTCATTTTCTTGACACCCTTTTCAAAAATCAATTGAAAAATTCACTACTGACTCTTAAGTCTATTCTATTTATCTATAAGTCTCTACTTATGCTAGTACTATTTGGTCTTTATTATTGCATCTGTGTACTAAGATTTGAAATTGGGGAGTGTGTGGAGTACCTGGGTGGCTCAGTTGGTTAAGCGTCTGCCTTTGGCTTGGGTCATGATCCCAGGGTCCTGGGATCAAACCCCGTGTCGGGTTCCCTGCTCAGTGGGGAGCCTGCTTCTCCCTCTCCCTCTGCCTACCGCTCTGCCTACCTGTGCTCTCTCTCTCTCTCTCTCTCTCTGTCAAATAAATAAAAACTTTAAAAAAATTTTTAAAAATGAAATTGGGAAGTGTGAGTCTTACAAACTTGTTTTTCTTTTCCTTTCAAGATTATTTTTGCTATTCCAGATACTTTGCACTCCTATATGAATTTTAGGTTCAGTTTGGCACAACCTTTCTCTTTAAAAAGCCAATTGAGATTCTGATAGAGTTTTTATTAAATTTATAATCAATTTGGGGAGCATTGCCATCTGAACAATATTAAGTCTTTCAGTCCTTGAACGTGGAATATCTTTCCATTTATTTAGATATTTTTAAATTTTTTTCAACAATGTTTTGTAATGTTCAGTGTACAAGTCTTGCACTTTTGTTTAATTCTAAGTACTTTTGTGCTATTTTAAATGGAATTGTTTTTATAATTTAATTTTTAATTGTTCATTGGTATTGCATAGAGTTATAGTTTGTTTTTTATATTAATCTTGTATCATGAAGCCTTGCTAAACTCAGTTAGCAGTTATAATAATTTTTAGTGGATTCCTTAGGATTTTCTATATATAAAATCATGTAACATGAAAATAGAGGTAATTTACTTTCTTTCCAATCTGGATGCCTTTTGTTTTTTTTTTTTGCTTTCTTGCCTAATGGCCCTGGCTAGATATCCAGTAAAATGTTGAATAGAAGTGGTGAGAGCAGACGTCATTCTCTTATTCCTGATCTTAAGGAGAAAGCATTAAATCTTTCACTATTAAATATTATGTTAACTGTGTATTGTTCAGAGATGCCTTTTATCAGATCAGGAAAGTTCCCTTCTGTTCCTAGTTTGTGGAGTGTTTTTATCATGAAGGAGTGGTAGATATTGTCAAATGCTTTTTCTCCACTTACTGAGATGATCATGTGTTTTTTGCCCTTTATTTTTATAAAATTGTTTCAAATTGTTTGATTTTTTTAATGTTAAATCAAACTTATATTCCTGGTATAAATTCAGTTCATCATGATAACAGTTCTTTATATTTGTTGCTGGGTTCAGCTTGCTCATAAGTTTATGGAAGTGTTTATGTCTATATTTATAAGAGATGTTGGCCTGTAGTTTTCCTGTATTGTTTTTGTCTGGTTTCGGTATCAGGGTAATGGTGATGTTACAGGATAGGCTGAGAAGAGTTACCGCCTTCTACTTTTTGCAAGAGTTTGTGAAGAATTGGTGTTAATTCTTTAATGTTTGATAGTATTCACCAGTGAAGCTATCTGTAAATGAGCTTTTCTTTGTGGGAAGTTTGAAATTACAATTTAGGCTCTTTACTTATAGGTATATACAGATTATTGATTTCTTCTAGAGTAAATTATTGTAGTGTGTGTCCTTCTCAGGAACCGTTCATTTCACCTGCTAATTTGTTGGCATACAATTGTTCATAGTATTCTCTTATAATTCTTATTGTTTCTGTAAGGTCTATAGTGATGTCCCCTCTTTCATTCTGATTGTAATAATTTGAGTCTTCTCTCTTTTTTTCTTGGTCAGTCTAAAGTTTTGTGGATTTTCTTGACTTTTAAAAACAAAAAACTTTTGCTTCTGTTGATTTTTTTTCTATTTTTTATTTTTGATTTTATGTGTTTTTCTATTATTCCTTCTGCCTACCTTGAATAGAGTTTGTTCTTTTTTTTTTTTAGTTTTAAGGCAGAAGTTTACATTATTGATTTGAGATACTCTTTTTCAATGTAGATTTTTACAGTTATAAATTTTCCTCTCTGCACTGCTTTAGTTGTATCTTACACATTTCATTTTTTTTAATTTTCATTCATCTCAGAGTATTTTCTAATTTTGCTTATGATTGCTTTTTTGACCCATTGATCATTTAGGACCGCTTTGTTTAATTTCTACGTATTTGTGAATTTCCCAAATTTCTTTGTGTTACTGACTTCTAATTTCATTCCATTTTAGTCAGGAAACATACTTTGTGTTATTTCAGTTCTTTTACATTTATTGAGATTTGTTTTAGGGCCTAACATATGGTTTAGTCCAGTGAATGTTCCATGTGCACTTAAATGGACTGTGTATTGTATTGTTGCTCCTTCCTAGATCTAATGAATCAGAATATCTGGGAGTTGCAGGAATCTTTGTTTAACAATCCCTCCAGGTTATTCTGATTCATGCTCAGGTTTGAGAACCACTGATTTTCACTCGGTGATTGTCTGCCTTGCCCATCTTTTTCTGAGATGTAATCAATCGGAAGATTCCCATGTAAACTTTCTGGAATTCTTCACATTTTTCTGACCCTAGTGTCAAGTGAGTCCTTCAACAGCATATTCCTAGTTCAATGGTGTTGGCGTAATGTGGATCCTTAAGCTTGAACTTTATTTGACACTTAGCGCTCTGTACCCCTGCTGGTCCAGGAGGCCTGTCATCTAGTTTCCTTGGGCAAGGCTCTGATGCAATGCTTAGTTCTTTTAAGCCCTTCTTTGCAGTCCTGGTTTCTACTCCTTTTATTCCCATGTAATAGCTGGGCCTAGCTCTGAATGGAGTAATTACTTGGAATCTTGGCACCGGTCCCCTCTACCCTCCCTTGAATCACCACCTTCAGACTTTAATAAATCATTCCTATTGCCTGGGACCTCTGCTGGTCTAACCTGATTCATAATAACGGATCTTAGTTTTTGTCACTTATCCAAATCAATCTCCATTGCACTGTGCCTCTCTTTTCACAGCCCTTCAAACTGTTTATCTAGGATTATGGTCTGGACTCAGCACATGCCATCCAAATCTGCCTCCATATCCTCCTGCAGAGTCCCTATCTGATCTTGGGTTCTCTTCGCTATGACTCAACATCTTACTCTGTCAGATTGTATATTAACAAGAAGTGCCCCAGTGGAAGTAAAGATGATATGGAGAATTTAGGAACACTAAGACACAGAGCAATCAGATGATTTACCCAATACCTCACAGTGAGGGGACTGGAAGAGCCATACATAGAATTGAGAAATTTGGAGTTTGCCTCTTGTCTGGCCACCCATATGGTATTGACGCACCTAGCCCAACTTATTTTTTATTTTTTTATCTTGGCCTTTTCACTCATAAACCCACAATCACCCATTAAGAGAACCAGTAGAATCACCAATAGGAGAACCCATTATCTTAAGGAAATGCAGTGCTCAGGAATATTTTTCTGAGACAAAAATATGGGAAAGTGTCCCTTAGTAGATTATTTTAGAACCACATTTAATGAAAACCATAGTTTGTGCTGTGGGCCTTTAACACACAGAGGATTTCATTACTCCTATGATGACGATGACGTTGGTTTAATTTGCCCTGTTCTCTAAATCCTTTGGTTTTCTAAGTGCTGGTCAGGACAAAGAGGCATCTTTTCCACCATAAGGAGAGGTAAAACAGGATGGACAATAATAGAAGGTGGCTTTTGTATTGAGCTAGCTTTTGCCTGTGAACCATGATGAATGACAGATGCAATTTCATGATGAAAACTGGGTTGAATGCTCCAAGCTCAGTTATCCTTCTGAATACCTATAATTATAGAACTTTAGGTACTTAATTTTATGGGAAGTGGTACGTTTACAGAACTCAATATGAGCACATTTAAAAAATAATTCAATAGTTTTCAATAATTATTTCACAATTACCCAAAATAATTCACTATTTCATATTTCATATTGACATTATAGATGCCTAATTTTTCAATCTAAATAAAATATCTTGAAATTTGAGATTTGAGAGATTCCAAAAGGGCTGGTAGTGTTCTTCCCATTAGGCTAAGCATTTACCATCCATATTAATGAGATATACCTGCTCTATATATCCAAACATTAGAAAATATTATAACACATGATTTTTTCTTTGAAATGACCAGAAACTTCCAAAATCTAATTAAGTTTAGTTCCAAGACTGTTTTCTGGCATTTTAGCTATTATAAATAACACATTTATTTGAATAACCATTAAAGATAGACATAAAATCACAGAAATATAGTGAGATTGAAAGATGTGATTTAGGTGGTAGTTAAACACTAGGAAGCAGTAGAGGTAGAATTACAGAATGAATCTTTGGAGATTTAAAGTAGTTATTACTCCACATAACTTCAGATATTCTGTAACCAAATTCCAGGTTCTGAGCCCAGAGACTCAATCTTCTGATGGAGCTTAGCTACACTAAATTTCAATTAAAGATGCTTTGGTGAGGGGCACCTGGGTGGCTCAGTCAGTTAAGTGTCTGCTTTCGCCTCAGGTCATGATCCCAGGGTCCTGGGATCGAGTCCTTGTCAGGCTCCCTGCTCAGTGGGGAATCTGCTTCTCCCTCTCCATCTGCCACTCCCCCCCCGCCCCTGCTCATGCCCTCTCTCAAATAAATAAATAAAATCTTAAAAAAAGATGCTTTGGTGAAGGCAGTTCTGCCACTCTCTCTGAAATCAACTTCAAAATGAAAATGATATTATTATTATTGTCACTATTATTAAACAACATTTACAAAGAAATTAGAAGGCAGGAAAATTCCAGACCACAATCTATGACAGAAGAGTTGAATGCAACGGAAGATGGAAGGAAAAGGAAATCTAGCTGAGGTATAAAGCAAAGAGTTGACAAATAGCTCTGACAAACACGTTTACCCGAAAGTAGTGCCTACAAATCAAGACCAGAGATGCCTCCACTGTAAGGAGCAGCAGGGTTGGGTACATCCAGAGCCACATCTATTAGTGTGAAGTGGCAGAGAAGGTATGTAGGAATGAAGAGACACATCATACAGATACAAATTACCAACCACCAGCACCAGTAATAAACAGGAAATTGTATGGCAAGATGGAGGTGGAAGAGTGGGTGACAAAGAGCTCTGAAATGATATTGAAAAGGTATTTCCTAAGGCACACTCCCTCCCATACACACAAAGAATTATAATTTAAGGTGGTTATGAGTACTCAGTGTCCTGAGGCACTGGACAAGTAAATACAAATATTTCCTCAAAAAATTTCCACAGAGAAACTTCCAACACTTACTAGTTTTCTCTCTCTCTTTTTCTCACACACACCATCAGAAAGCACCGGCAGAAACAAGATGTAAGAGAGAGAAAGAAAAAAAAAAAACAACCTGCAGAATCAAATCCACAAGGATGGCAGATACTGATTTACCAAATGTAAAATAATAATTCAAAATATTTGTATTGAAAGAAAAAAAATCAAATTTGAAACACTTAAAAAGTAAGAGCTTATATAAAATAACCAGAAAAATTTGAAAATAAAGCAAATAGAACTTCAAGAAATATCTAGACTCTTCAAACTACACTTGTGGAATACAACAAAAAATATTGTAGACTTAAGTCAGCTAAATTGCAGACCACAAATAGAGAACATCTTTCCCTGCTTACAGCCTGGTTCTTATGACTCTGTTTCTCTCATGGACTTTTCCATAGCATATAAATAATAGTTCATAGGAACAAATAGGAATGCAAGGAAGTTTTAATATTAGAAATCTATTAATATAATTTAACATGTTATTAATGACTAGAGAAAAGAAATGTCTTCTAGCAAGATGGCGGAGGAGTAGGAGACCTGGATTTCATCTGGTCCCAGGAAATCAGCTGGATAGGGATCAAACCATTCTGAACACCTACGAACTCAACAGGAGATCAAAGAGGAGAGTAGCAACAACTCTCTGAACAGAAAAGCGACCACTTACTGGAAGGTAGGACATGCGGAGAAGTGAATCCGAGGCGATATTCGGGAGGATAGACGGCGAGGGAGGGGGCCTCCGTCGGCTGCTTCTGGCAAGTGATAGAGCCGCGGAGCACAAAATTGGAAATTTTAGAAGTCGGCTCCGCTGAGGGACGTCGCTCCAGTGGCTAAGCTGGGGGTGGAACCCTCACAGGACAGTGTGGTCTCAGGACCCTCGGGGTCACAGAAAGACCGGGGGTGCCTGAGTGCAGCAGAGCTCCCAGGTATCGGAGCAGGGAAGCCGGCTGCAGAGACGGAGCCAAGGCGCAGGCTCTCAGCTCGGGGTAGCCATAAACTGTGATCCGTGGCCCAGTCGGGCCACTGCTCCTCCAGCAGGGACCCAACAAGCGACAGATCCAGGGAGACTCCCCTTCCTCCCTGGGGAGGAGCAGCATGGGAGCGCACCACAGGGATCTGCTGGGTTTGGAGACTCCACACGGGGTCGGGTGCCAGAGATAGCAACGCTCGGTCACAGGCCGGGTGAGCACGGAGTGCGGCCGGAGACCGGGGACAGGGGAGTGACTGACTGCTTTTCTCTGGGGGCGCACTGAGGAGCGGGGCCCCGAGTTCTCGGCTCCTCCGGGGCAGAGATTGAGAGGCCGCCATTTTCACTGTGGTCCTCCAACGCTGTACAGAAAGCTTGCAGGGAACAAAAGCTCCTGAGAGCAAACCGGAGCAGATTGCTTAGCCCGGACCGACAAGGGCGGGGGGCAGTTCCGCCTCTGGCAAAGACATTTGGGAACCACGGCAACAGGCCCCTCCCGCAGAAGATCAGCACGAAGAGCCAGCCAAGACCAAGTTTACAGATCAATGAGAATGGCAGAACTCCAGCGCTAGGGGAATACTGCACATAGAATTCATGGCTTTTTTACCATGATTCATTAGTCTTTCAAAGTTAATTTTTTTAACTTTTTTTTTAATTTTTCTTTTTCCCTTGTTCAACCAACATCTTATCAATCCCTTTTAAAAAAAAAATTATTTTTCATTTTTAGAGTCGTATTTATCCCTTCATAGTAGTTACCCTTATTTTCGGCAGATATATATATATATATAAGTTGTTCTCTCTTTAAAATTTTGAGGTACAGCTTCTTCTAACAGATCAAAATATACCCTAAATCTCTAGTGTATGGCTTTGTTCTAGATTCCTGTCTGATCACATTCTCTCCCCCTCTTTTTTTTTTCTTTCTTTCCCTTTTTTTAATCCTCTTCTTTCTTTTTTCAAACATCTTCTTATCAATTCCTTTTTTAAAATTTTTTATAATTTTCATCTTTACAGTCATATTCCAGCCCTTCATCGTATCAACCCTTATTTTGTAAATATATGTCTTCCTTTCTTTACAATTTTAGGAGGAACCTTCTTCTAACAGACTAAAATACACTCAAAATCTAGTGTGTGGCACTGATCTATGCACCAGCCTGATCATATTTGATTATATTCTGTTTTTTTTTTTGTTGTGTTCTGTTTTTGTTTGTTTTTATCTTTTTCTTTTTTTTCGTTCTTTTTTCTTTCTTTCCCTTTCTTTTACCCTGGTTTCAGGTCTTTTCTGATTTGATTAGAGTATATTTGCTGGGGACGTTGTTAACCTGTTAGCATTTTGTTCTCTCATTCATCAATTCTCCTCTGGACAAAATGACAAGACGAAAAAAATCACCTCAACAAAAAGAACAAGAGGCAGTACCGTCTGCCATGGACCTACTCAATACTGACATTAGCACGATGTCAGACCTAGAGTTCAGAATCATGACTTTAAAGATACTAGCTGGGCTTGAAAAAAGCATGGAAGTTTTTAGAGAAACCCTTTCTGGAGAAATAGAAGAACTAAAATCTAACCAAGTCGAAATCAAAAAGGCTATTAATGAGGTGCAATCAAAAATGGGGGCACTAACTGCTAGGATAAATGAGGCAGAAGAGAGAAGCAGCAATATAGAAGACCAAATGATGGAAAATAAAGAAGCTGAGAAAAAAAGAGATGAACAACTACTGGATCACGAGAGCAGAATTCGAGAGATAAGCAATATGATAAGATGAAAAACATTAAAATAATTGGGATGCTAGAAGAAGAAGAAAGAGAGGGGCAGAAGGTATATTGGAGCAAATTATAGCAGAGAACCTCCCTAATGTGGGGAAGGAAACAGGCATCAAAATCCAGGAGGCACAGAGAACCCCTCTCAAAATCAATAAAAACAGGTCAACACCCCGACATCTAATAGTAAAACTTACGAGTCTCAGAGACAAAGAGAAAATCCTGAAAGCAGCCCAGGAGAAGAGATCTGTAACTTTTAATGGTAGAAACATTAGATTGGCAACAGACCTATCCACAGAGACCTGTGGACCAGAGACCAGAAAGGACTGGCATGATATATTCAGAGCACTAAACGAGAAAAATACACAGCCAAGAATACTATATCCAGCTAGACTGTCATTGAAAAGAGAAGGAGAGATAAAAATCTTCCAGGACAAACAAAAACTAAAGGAATTTGCAAACACGAAACCAGCCCTCCAAGAAATATTGAAAGGGGTCCTCTAAGCAAAGAGAGAGCCTAAAAGCAGCATGGACCAGAAAGGAATACAGACAGTATACAGTAACAGTCACTTTACAGGCAATACAATGGCACTAAATTCGTATCTTTCAATAGTTACTCTGAATGTAAATGGGCGAAATGCCCCAATCAAAAGACACAGGCTATCAGATTGGATGAAAAAACAAGACCCATCGATATGCTGTCTGCAAGAGACTCATTTTAGACGCAAAGACACCGCCAGATTGAAACCGAGGGGGTGGAAAACCATTTACCATGCTAATGGACACCAAAAGAAAGCTGGGGTGGCAATCCTTATATCAGACAAATTAGATTTTAAAACAAACACTGTAATAAGAGATGAGAAAGGACACTATATCCTACTTAAAGGGTCTATCCAACAAGAAGATCTAACAATTGTAAATATCTATGCCCCTAACATGGGAGCAGCCAATTATATAAGCCAATTAACAACAAAAGCAAAGAAACACATTGACAATAATACAATAATAGTGGGGGACTTTAACACCCCCCTGACTGAAATGGACAGATCACCTAAGCAAAAGATCAACAAGGAAATAAAGACTTTAAATGACACACTGGACCAAATGTACTTCACAGACATATTCAGAACATTCCATCCCAAAGCAGTGGAATACACATTCTTCTCTAGTGCCCATGGAACATTCTCCAGAATAGATCACATCCTAGGTCACAAATCAGGTCTCAACCAATACCAAAAGACTGGGATTATTCCCTGCATATTTTCAGTCCACAATGCTTTGAAACTAGAACTCAATCACAAAAGGAAAGTCAGAAAGAACTCAAATACATGGAGGCTAAAGAGCATCCTACTAAAGAATGAATGGGTCAACCAGGAAATTAAAGAGGAATCAAAAAATTCATGGAAACCCATGAAAATGAAAACACAACTGTTCAAAATCTTTGGGATGCAGCAAAGGCAGTCCTAAGAGGAAAGTATATAGCAATACAAGCCTTTCTCATGAAACAAGAAAGGTCTCAAATACACAACCTACCCCTACACCTAAAGGAGCTAGATAAAAAACAGCAAATAAACCCTAAACCCAGCAGGAAAAGAGAAATAATCAAGATCAGAGCAGAAATCAATGAACTAGAAACCAAAAGAACAGTAGAACAGATCAACGAAACTAGGAGCTGGTTCTTTGAAAGAATTAACAAGATCGATAAACCCCTGGCCAGACTTATCAAAAAGAAAAGAGAAACGACCCAAATCAACAAACTCATGAATGAAAGAGGAGAGATCACAACCAACACCAAAGAAATACAAACAATTATAAGAACATATTATGAGCAACTCTATGCCAGCAAATTAGATAACCTGGAAGAAATGGGTGCATTCCTAGAGATGTATCAACTACCAAAACTGAACCAGGAAGAAATAGAAAACCTGAACAGACCTATAACCACTAAGGATATTGAAGCAGTCATCAAAAATCTCCAACAAACAAAAGCCCAGGGCCAGAAGGCTTCCCAGGGGAATTCTACCAAACATTTCAAGAAGAATTAATACCTATTCTCCTGAAACTGTCCCAAAAAATAGAAATGGAATGAAAACTTCCAAACTCATTTTATGAGGCCACCATTACCTAGATCCCAAAACCAGACAAAGACCCCATCAAAAAGAATTACAGACCAGTATCCTTGATGAACGTGGATGCAACAATTCTCACCAAAATACTAGCCAATAGGATCCAACAGTACATTAAAAGGATTATTCACCATGATCAAGTTGCATTTATCCCTGGGCTGCAAGGTTGGTTCAACATCCGCAAGTCAATCAACGTGATACAATATATTAAGAAAAGAAAGAACAGGAATCATAGGATTCTCTCAATAGATGCAGAGAAAGCATTTCACAAAGTACAGCATCCTTTCTTGATCAAAACTCTTCAGTTTATAGGGATAGAGGGTACATACCTCAATATCATAAAAGCCATCTATGAAAAACCTACAGTGAATATTCTCAATGGGGAAAAACTGAGAGCTTTCCCCCTAAGGTCAGGAACACGGCAGGGATGTCCACTCTCACCACTGCTATTCAACATAGTATTAGAAGTCCTAGCCACAGCAATCAGACAACAAAAAGAAATCAAAGGCATCCAAATCGGCAAGGAGGAAGTCAAACTCTCACTCTTTGGAGATGATATGATACTTTAGGTGGAACACCCAAAAGACTCCACCCCACAACTGCTAGAACTCATACAGAAATTCAGTAAAGTGGCAGGATATAAAATCAATGCACAGAAATGAGTGGCATTCCTATACACCAACAACAAGACAGAAGATAGAGAAATTAAGGAGTCGCTCCCATTTACAATTGCACCCAAAACTATAAGATACCTAGGAATAAATCTAACCAAAGAATCAAAGGATCTGTACTCAGAAAACTATAAAATAGTCATGAAAGTAATTGAGGAAGACACAGAGAAATGGAAAAACGTTCCATGCTCATGGATTGGAAGAACAAACATTGTGAAGATGTCAACGCTACCTAGAGCAATCTACACAGTCAATGCAATCCCCATCCAAATACCATCCACTTTTTTCAAAGAAATGAATTTATTTATTTATTTATTTTAAAGATTTTATTTATTTGAGACTGGATAAGAGAGAGAGAGAGCACATGAGAGGGGGGAGGGTCAGAGGGAGAAGCAGACTCCCTGCTGAGAAGGGAGCCCGATGTGGGACTCGATCCAGGGACTCCAGGATCATGACCTGAGCCAAAGGCAGTCGCCCAAACAACTGAGGCAGCCAGGCGCCCCAAATGAATTTATTTTTTTTTTAAAGATTTTATTAATTTGAGACAGAATAAGAGAGAGAGAGCGAGTTTCAAAAAAATGGAACAAATAATTCTAAAATTTGTATGGAACCAGAAAAGACCCCGAATAGACAGAAGAATGTTGAAAAAGAAAAGCAAAGCTGGCAGCATCACAATTCCGGACTTCCAGCTCTATTACAAAGCTGTCATCATCAAGACAGTATGGTACTGGCACAAAAACAGACACATAGATCAATGGAACAGAGTAGAGAGCCCAGAAATGGACCCTCAACTCTATGGTCAACTAATTTTTGACAAAGCAGGAAAGATGGTCCAATGGAAAAAAGACAGTCTCTTCAACAAATGGTGTTGGGAAAATTGGGCAGCCACATGCAGAAGAATGAAACTGGACCATTTCCTTACACCACACACAAGAATAGACTCCAAATGGTTGAAAGACCTAAACATGAGACAGGAGTCCATCCAAATCCTAAAGGAGAACACAGGCAGCAACCTCTTCGACCTCAGCCGCAGCAACTTCTTCCTAGAAACATCGCCAAAGGCAAGGGAAGCAAGGGCAAAAATGAACTATTGGGATTTCATCAAGATAAAAAGCTTTTGCACAGCAAAAGAAACACCTCACAAAACCAAAAGACAACCGACAGAATGGGAGAAGATATTTGCAAATGACATATCAGATAAAGGGCTAGTATCCAAAATCTGTAAAGAACTTATCAAACTCAACACCCAAAGAACAAATAATCCAATCAAGAAATGGGCAGAAGACATGAACAGACATTTTTCCAAAGAAGACATCCAAATGGCCAACAGACACATGAAAAAGTGCTCAACATCGTTCAGCATCAGGGAAATCCAAATCAAAACCTCAATGAGATACCACCTCACACCAGTCAGAATGGCTAAAATTATCAAGTCAGGAAATGACATGTTGGCAGGGATGCGGAGAAAGGGGAACCCTCCTACACTGTTGGTGGGAATGCCAGCTGGTTCAACCACTCTGGAAAACAGTATGGAAATTCCTCAAACAGTTCAAAATAGAGGTACCGTACGATCCAGCAATTGCACTACCGGGTATTTACCCCAGATACAAATGTAGGGATCTGAAGGGGTACGTGCACCCCAATGTTTATAGCAGCAATGTCCACAATAACCAAACTGTGGAAAGAGCCAAGATGTCCATCGACAGATGAATGGATAAAGAAGATGTGGTATATATACACAGTGGAATATTATGCAGCCATCAAAAGGAATGAGATCTTGCCATTTGCAGCGATGTGGATGGAACTGGAGGGTGTTATGCTGAGTGAATTAAGTCAATCAGAGAAAGACATGTATCATATGACCTCACTGATATGAGGAATTCGTAATCCCAGGAAAGAAACTGAGGGTTGCTGGAGTGGTTGGGGGGGGGGGGGAGGAAGGGGGTGGCTGGGTGATAAACATTGGGGAGGGTATGTGCTATGGTAAGCGCTATGAATTGTACAAGACTGTTGAATCACAGATCTGTACCTCTGAAACAAATAATGCAATATATGTTAAGAAAAAAAAAAAAAAAAGCAGGAAGGGAAGAATGAAGGGGAAATCGGAGGGGGAGATGAACCATGAGAGATAATGGACTCTGAAAAACAAACTGAGGGTTCTAGATGGGAGGGGGTTGGGGGGATGTGTTAGCCTGGTGATGGGTTTTAAAGAGGGCATGTTCCACGTGTAGCACTGGGTATTATGCACAAACAATGAATCATGGAACACTACATTAAAAACGAATGATGTAATGTATGGTCATTAACATAACAATAAAAAATTAAAAAAATAAGTCTTCTAATTAACTGCTAAAAGGAGATTTAATAGGCTTTAACATCCATTGTTGATTAAAACAGTAAACTAGAAAGTAGAAAGGTTCTTTTTCAACTTGATTAAAAATCTGTATCATGGGCGCCTGGGTGGCTCAGTCATTGAGCAGCTGCCTTCGGCTCAGGTCATGATCCCAGAGTCCTGGGATTGAGTCCCATGTCGGGCTCCCTGCTCGGCAGGAAGCCTGCTCCTCCCTCCCCCACTCCCCCTGCTTGTTCTCCTGCTCTCGCTGTCTCTGTCTCTGTCTCTGTCAAATAAATAAATAAATAAAATCTTAAAAAAAAAATCTAAATCATGGAGCCAGCTCAATATATAATCATGAAACAGCAGGGGCCTTTCTCATTAAAATTAGGAACAACAACAGCAGAGGGTAGCTGCTCCTGTTTTTCTGTTAGTGTTCAGGGAGTCTCTTGGTCCATTTCTCCTCCACAGGCCTGACTCCTTAAAGCTCAACATGCATTTACTAATTGTTTATCTTTTATTTTCAATATTTGTGAGAATAGAAAATTTGTTCTGTTAAATGTTACTTGCAAGTCAGTTATACCAAAAAGCTGGTAAAACTTTCTGAGAAAGATAGGTTTCACATTATAAATGAGATGTAAAATGTTTACAAGCTCTTATGAGAAGCTTTGGTCTAAGAATTGTGCTGTCCTACATTTAATGTCATTACTAAAAGAGAAAGGGAGATGAAGAGAAGAGAGAGAAAGAGGAAAAGAAATGGGGAGGGAGGGAGAGAGAGACTGACAGAGACAGACAGACAGACAGACTTGTCCAGTAAACCTAAGGTAAAAATCCAATATTACCCTAGATGCAAGCAAACAAATTAGCCTGCCAGCTTCATGAATCTGAGGGAAAGTTGTAGGATCCTGGGTCAGAGATGAAGGATAGTTTTTTACTCACAGCAATAGCAGTAGCCAGAATATTGGTATTTTTGCACCATTTTTCTGAGCCCCAATTCCCACAGAAAGGTGCAGAGAGCGCCAGATGACCTCTGTGCATGCAATGCATTGACTTATGGAAGAGGAACCCTGAGCTTAGTGAATCTGAATCTTTTATAATGGACAGACTTGCTTGCCCTTTTATTCAGGAGATATTATCTTTATTATAGTGGACTTTAAATATGCCTGTGCTGTGCTCTGCAGGGAGATACTATCTCTATCTTCCAAAGCTATTTACTGTACAAACAACCTTGAAAAGACAATTCAGAAAAAAAGAGCATCAGTGCCCTTGCTCACAAGACACGTAGAAACACAAGAGACCCATGGAGAATTGCCTCCCCACAATAATTATATATCCATTATAATTATATAGTTATAAGCATGACATTTTATTTATTGTCAAGCTCCCCTATTAGATCCTTATTTCTATGAGGTTATGGACTATGTTCATTTTGCTCACTTCTGCATGCATGATGTATATGACTCTTAGTGATAAGTGGGTAAAACTTTATTGAGTCAACATAGTTGTCAACAAATAAAAAATCCAATCATTTCACTTCTGTCATTACCTTCCAGATATATATGTGTATGCATGTGGGGGTGTATTTCATATAATCCCAACTAAAATACTGCACATATCTGTATATCTGACTCAAACCCATTAAATGAGAAGTACGAAATGAATTTTGGTTATAATATACATAAACTCAAAATTCACTTTCTCCTGAAGACACAAATCTAGTGAATGCAAAGACAATTTTCATACTCTAATATCAAATATACAGTTGTGAAACCACTGTTATAATGATTCTATGCAACCTTTAAAATCTGAAGTGAGAATTAACTCTGACTTAAACAGTGTGTACATCTAGAAGTGCTGCCAAGTTGACTATGATATTTGACTATAGCAATGGCAGTTCTATAACATTCATTCTGCCTCCTATTTGCCAGAGACAAAATGAATCAATAGCATTATTCTTTCTTGTCCTATTCAAATGTAGCTTCAGAGTCCTCTGAATATTTTGTTCTAGTTAGCTACCACAAGTTCATTGGACATAAAGTGAAAACTGGTGATTCAAGGAACTATAATTTTTGGAGTATTTGTTGATCGTCACACCAATAAACTAATGGGAAGGGAAAAAGGACACAGTCATTTATCAGTGTAGCTCTCTTTCAGCCACCGTGATTTACCACCCTCTGATTCATCCCTAGTGAAATTATCACACTTGGAAACTGATAACTTCTGCCCAGATCTTGATATTCATTAGAATTACCATACTCACTAGGGCATCTAAAATCTTGATTTCTCATCTCTAAACACAAAACAACGCTGTCAATAACAATTTTTGCCCTCACATGCTAAAAACAGTTAGTGTGATTCTTCCCCAGTCCTAATCCCATAGCAGTGTCCTTCCTAATGAATGTAAGAAACACATTTTCCTTTTCTGATCTAAGGAAAATGAGATTGAAACTCATGGCTCAGGGTTAATTCAATGCAGTCTTGCTATTTTACAGAATTCTGAACAGAATTGCTCAGTGAGAGCAACTACTGTCGCAGTTCTAATGAGTATTAGAGTATTATCTGCACTCCCTTATAGTATTGGGTTAACTTTAACACTCAGTGGTTCTCAGCTATTTTCTGTAAAACATAGCACACATGACAAACTGCTGTAAAGAGAGAACTGGTGCCTATAAGATAAGATCACTTTTCGCCAGCTGCCTTGAACATACTATCAAGAGTGTAGTACTTCATTCTCTTGAATGCCAAATGGCTTATATGTGGACAGACACACTGTCCTCGGAGTGAGTCCAACAACTGCTGTGGCAATAGTGTAAATACAAACATTCCATAATATTTGCCATCCTATTTTGATTTTTGCCTTTAGCTTTGAGGAAATCTTCTTTATTCTCAGCAGTTGACAAATTCCCTTTCTCTGTGATCCCCCTGCTCTGCATCGTACACTCCCCATATGTCTCCCATCCAGCTGAGTCTGCGTGCAATGCCACTGACTAGAGTCAGCCCCAGTCCCCTCAGCCGCAGATAATTTTTCCTTCCTCTCAAACTCAATAGCACTTTCCACTTTCTGCCTTATAATAATAAATTAATAAACAAAATTAACAATCTTAGCTAAAGAATTATCAGATGTTGAATATATGCCAAGCATTATTTACAGGCATAATGCATCTTTGTTTTTTTCATAGTACCTTGGATAGAGACATCCTGACCCTATTTTGAATGAAAGCATTAATGATACCCAAGAGAGTCAGTGGACAAATATCAGGATACAGATTAACATAAAAAAATCAGTATCTTTCATATACATAGATAAGAACCAGTTAGTGGATACAGCATAGTATCCACCTAATTTCACCTAATGTGAAATTCATTCACATTAGGCAACTAAAAAGTTGAGGGGCACCTGGGTGGCTCACTCAGTTAAGCGTCTGCCTTCAGCACAGGTCATGATCCCAGGGTACTGGGATCGAGCCCCACATCGAGCTCCCTGCTCAGTGGGGAGTCTGCTTCTCCCTCTCTGCCTGCTGCTCCCCCTGCTTGTGCTCTCCCCAATGCCCCTTCTGTCAAATAAATAAATAAAATTGTAAAAAAAAAATGTTAAAATACCTAGGCATAAATGAAAAAAAATGTCGAAAATTTATGTGAGAAAAGTGAAAAGACATCTTATCCTTTAAGGAGAATTCTCAACATCATACAGATGTCACTTAAACAAATATTTTTTAAAGATTTTTATTTATTTCACAGAGAGTGAACACAAGCAGGGGGAGCAGCAGAGAGAGAGGGAGAATCAGGCTCGCCACTGAGCAAGGAGTCTGATGCTGGGCTTGATCCCAGGACCCTGGGATCATGACCTGACCCGAAGGCAGACACTTAACCATCTGAGCCACCCGGATGCCCCCACTTAAACAAATTTATAAAACTAACATAGAGCAATGACTTTTTCTGGAGGGGTTGACAAAGTGAAGATAAAGTTTATATTAAACAATAAACAAAGATAACCAGAAACATGCTACAACAAATGTACAGTGTAGGGATCGAGGACATAGATATTAAAGCACATTATAAATCCTGTTTAATTAATAGTCTGATTGGAAAGATGATTGGAAAGACAAAAGGAACAAAGGCACCTGGTTGGCTCAGTTGGTAAAGCATGCAACTCTTGATCTCAGGGTCATGAGTTCAAGCACCCATTGAACATGGAACCTACTTAAAATAAAAAATAAGAATAAAAAATTCAGTGGTGCCTGGGTGGCTCAGTTGGTTAAGCGACTGCCTTCGGCTCAGGTCATGATCCCGGAGTCCCGGGATCAAGTCCCGCATCAGGCTCCCTGCTCGGCAGGGAGTCTGCTTCTCCCTCTGACCCTCTCTCTCTCTCTCAAATAAATAAATAAAATCTTTAAAAAAAATAAAAATTCAGAAAAACTAAAGAAACATAATAGAGCATTTAGAAATAGACCCAGATAGATATGAAATAGAAAATATGAAAAAGAATGTGAGCTAAATCAGTTGGGAGGAGATTAAGTTTTTAAAAAAAGGGTATTTAAGGGTGGCTGCATGGCTTAGTTAGTTAAGCATCTGCCTTTGGCTCAGGTAGGGATCCCAGGGTCCTGGGATCGAGCCCGGTGTGGGGCTCCCTACTCATCAGGGATCCTGCTTCTTCCCTTCCCTCTACCCCTACCCCCCACTTGTGCTCTTGCTCTTGTACTCTCTCTCTCTCTCTCTCAAATAAATAAAATCTTTAAAAATATAAAAATAAAAAGTGGTACTGAGAAAACTGGCCAGCCATTAAAATAAGATAAAATTCAGTTCACATGCTATACCATAATCCACAGCAAATGCCATGTGATTCAAGATCTGAGCATAAAAAGTGGAATTCTTTGTAACTCAATGATGGGAAAATCTTTCTAATTATGATAAAATCCAGAAATAATACACAGAATATGATAAATTTAACTATAGTTGTAAAATTTATATTTATAATATTTACTATCATAAGAAAAAAAAACACCTTATGAGAAATAAAATGAAAATGATGAACTGAGGAAAAATACAGTTTATACCATGACCAAGAGCTAATACATCTTCAACCTACAAAAGCACTGTCTACTGAAAAGCTTAGAAGACAGACAATAACAACATGCACACCCAGTGCCCTCATGGGGTTTCCTAAATATCATTCACTACTGAAAGAACCAGGGTCCTTGGAGGAATGGTGATTCTAGGGTTAGGGCAGGAAATAATACAAAATAATGCTGGATCCTGTTGTATTGGAAAACAAGGAAGAGATTAGAGACTGTATATGGCATATTGAAGGGATATAGATGCCAATAAGAAGATAACCATAAAAAAAATAAAAAAGAAGATGACCAAAAATGGGACAGTTGGAACAACAAAATGAATATTGAATGCAGTTTATTGAAACACACTGAAAAAAATCGTATGTATATATTTTTTAAATACTCAAAAAAGAGAAAGAGAAAGCCACCTTCTCCACCTGACCCTAATGATAGTCACCTGAACCTAATGATAATGATTCCACTTAGCATCACTAGATGTGGCACAACTCAGGAGTGTGCCTTCTGTTGGGCTTTGTATTGGTGAAGCACACTGCACCAGCAAAGGATGGGTGAAAAAAGAAATCTAAATCTACGCAAACCTCAAATACACAGGAAATACAGGCGACAGAGAAACAAGTTAGATACCTATAAGGAAGCAGCCAGTTCCAGATGTGGTATGATCTACAGGGCAGTGGCCCAAGTGTCTATAAGCCAATGGTGTACAGACAAAATAGAAGAATAGAAAGTACTGCTCTAGATTGAGAGAGGATGGCAACCAAAAGAAATGTATGGACCTATGGACTGTGATTGGATCCTGATTTAATCACATAAACTGAAAAAAATGACATTTTGAGACTATGAGGAATAAGTGATTGTGGGCTGGGTACTAGATAATACCAAGAAATTGCTGGTCATTTTGTTAGGTTTAGCAGTTGCACAGTGGTGATGTTTAAAAAAGAAAGTCCACAATTTTTAGGGAAATATGGTGAAACATGTAGGAGAGGAATGCGAGATGAATAAAAATGGATTTAAATCTTTTTTATGATAAATACAATAAATGTACCAAACTCTTAATAAATTTTGAATCTGGATAATGGATATATGAAACTTCATTGTACTCCCCTAATTTTGTGTATATTTGAAATATTTTTAAAATGTATATTTAAAAAAACCTTCAAAGTACATTAAGGCCATTGATAAAATTAAAGTCTGTGTGGATGGCTGATGGGAACCTCAGAATGGCTCATGGCATCACCTTCCAGGAGGATTATTTTGAAAGCCGTTCCCAGCCAGCTGTCCATCCCCTCACCATTTCCACACTTCAGGGAGAGCGTGAGATCTGTTGCCTCAGTAGGGCCCCTTCACTTGACTATTTGTGTTGGAGTTGGGAACAAACTCTTATCAAGTACAAAGTATGTGACAGTTGAGGGAAGGTGACATTCTGTCTCACTAGAGAAGTGTTTATCTGAGTCCAAGGCTGGTTACAGGGACTGTACGAAAGAAGGCATAGCATGAGACCTATCCAGGTCTGTAGAGTAAGAGGTGGGGTGTGGATAATCAATAAACAAAACTAAACTGAGACTTATCATTGTGCAATAGGTCAAGACCACAAGTGGAAAGCAATTAATTATAATTTGAGGGAAATGTGTCCTCAGAATAGCATCAGTGTCTTCACGGTGAATGCTATTTTGGATAAGGATAGGGAGATTCAGGAGGTACTCCAGGAGCAGTCATTGGCCCAGAAATAGAAAAGAGAAGTTGTACAGATTGACATGGCACTAAATATGGTCGATAGATGAAATGTGGAAAGAGCTTCTGGGATATAACCGCAAAGTGATATGACTTTTTTAAATCAAACATGCAGGGTTGATATAGGTACATGCAGTCTGCCCTACAAAACAGATTTGCTTGGAGCCTCTGCTCCCATTACAAAAAGTTATCACTGTTTAAGACTTTTTTTTTTTTTAATTCAGCACTTCTTTACATGCTACAGAGGATATCTGGAAATATTTTAAGGCTATTATTATTATTATTATTTTATCATCATCATCATCACTATAATTTTTATTTGTTTCTAATAAAGTTTGTTGAGGATAAACTACATACAATTATAAATGTACAGATTTTAAGGTTGATGACAAATGTGACCACCACCTCAGTGAAGATATGAAACACTTTCATTACCCTCCAAAGCTTTCCTCATGTCCTTTTCCATTTGGTTCACCTTTGCCTCGTAACCACTGATCTGTTTTCTGTCACCATGGATCATAGGCAACAACCACTTGCCTCTTCTAGAACTTCATATAAACAAAATAATTTTGCATAAATTCTTATGTGAGCCTTTTCACGTTTTTTAGATTTGACCTTGTTGTGGCATGTATGAAGAGTTGGTTCATTTTTATGCCATTGTTCATACTTTTTCAATCTCAATGGTATTTTGTTAAGTTTTATATAAATGCTATAATGCTATATTTTTACAACTTTTTGAGGTATCTGATTTGTTCATTTGAATTGCTGTATATAACATTACATCGTAGAAATTTGCCACAATTGTTTATTATTATAATTTCAGGTAATATTATTTTAAAATATGAGATTATTTTAAGGCTACTTTTTAACATCATCATCATCATCATTGATATCATTGTGCATTTTTATATGTGCAATACTCAATTTGATAATAGATGACCAATTATCAGTTCTCTATAAGTTGATATGCAATCTAGAAAACTAATAAATAAAAATACTAGGAGTTGAGCAGATATGTTCACCAAAGTTATAAGTATTAATTGATGTACACTTTTTTTAAGTTTCCATTTTAATTCTGGTATAATACTTAAAACTTCAGTGAACAAATCTGTTCGGAGTACAGGTCTTTCATTCTTTGGTTAGGTTTATTCCTACACATTTTATTGTTTTGGGTGCAATTGTAAACAGGATTGTTTTCTGAATTTCACTTTCTGCTGCTTCATTATTAGTGCAGCAACAGATTTCTGTAGATTGATTTTGTATCATGCAACTTTACTGAATTCCTTCAGTTCTAGTAGTTTTTTGGTAGAATCTTTAGGGTTTTTTATATATTGTATCCTGTCATCTGCAAATAAAGTTTTACTTCTTTCTTACCAACCTGGGTGCTTTTATTTCTTTATGTTGTCTAATTGTTGTGGCTAGGACTTCCAATACTATGTTGAACAAAAGTGGTAGAGTGGACATCCTTGTCTTGTTTGTGACCTTAGGAGGAAAGCTCTCATTTTTTCACCATTGAGTATGATGTTAGCTGTAGGTTTTCTCTGCAAGGTCTTTATTTAGTTGAGATATGGTCCCTCTAGAATGGAGGGACTTTGCAGAGGGTTTTTTATCATGAATAGATGTTGTACTTTGTCGAATGCTTTTTCTGCATCTATTGAAATGATCTTACAGTTTTTAATCTTTCTTTTATTGATGTGACATATCCTGTTGATTGCTTTGTGAGTATTCAACCACCCTCCCATCCCAGGAATAAATTCCACTTGATCATGTTGAATATTTTAAATGTATTGTTGGATTAGGTTTGCTAATATTTTATTGGTGGTTTTTGCATCTATTTTCATATAGTTCTCTTTTTTTGTAGTTTCATTATCTGGTTTTGGCATCAGGAAATACTGGCCTCATCAAATTAATTTGAAGTTTTCCTCCCTCTATTATTTTTGGGAATAGTTTGAGAAGAATAGGTATTAATTCTTCTTATTTATTTTTATTATTATGTTATGTTAATCACCATACATTACATCATTAGTTTTTGATGTAGTGTTCCATGATTCATTGTTTGCGTATAACACCCAGTGCTCCATACAGAATGTGCCCTCTTTAATACCCATCACCAGGCTAACCCATCCCCCTCCCCACCTCCCCTCTAGAACCCTCAGTTTGTTTCTCAGAGTCCATAGTCTCTCATGGTTCATCTCCCCCTCTGATTTTTCCCCCTTCATTCTTCCCCTCCTGCTATCTTCTTCTTCTTCTTTTTTTTTTTTAACATATAACGTATTATTTATTTCAGAAGTACAGGTCTGTGACTCAACAGTCTTACACAATTCACAGCACTCACCATAGCATGTACCCTCCCCAATGTCTATCTCCCAGCCACCCCATCCCTCCCACCCCCCACCACTCCGGCAACCCTCGGTTTGTTTCCTGAGGTTAAGAATTCCTCATATCAATCGGCGGAGCAAGATGGCGGAGGAGTAGGAGACCTAGATTTCGTCTGGTCTCAGGAATTCAGCTGAATAGGGATCAAACCATTCTGAACACCTACGAACTCAACAGGAGATCGAACAGGAGAGTAGCAACAACTCTCTGAACAGAGAAGCGACCACTTACTGGAAGGTAGGGCGTGCGGAGAAGTGAATCCGAGGCGATATTCGGGAGGATAGACGGCGGGGGAGGGGCCTCCGCCGGCCGCTTCTGGCAAGTGATAGAGCCGCGGAGCACAAAATCGGACCTTTTAGAAGTCGGCTCGGCGGAGGGACGTCGCTGCAGTGGCTAAGCGGGGGGTGGAATCCTCCCGGGACAGTGTGGTCTCAGGACCCTTGGGGTCACAGAGAGACCGGGGGTGCCTGAGTGCGCCAGAGCTCCCAGGTATCGGAGCAGGGAAGCCGGCTGCAGAGACGGAGCAGAGTCGCGGGCTCTCAGCTCAGGGTTGCCATAAACTGTGATCTGCGGCCCAGTCGGGGCACGGCTCCCCCAGCAGGGACCCAACAAGCAGCAGATACGGGGAGACTCCCCTTCCTTCCCGGGGAGGAGCGGTGCGGGAAAGCACTGCAGGGATCTGCTGGGTTTGGAGACTCCGCGCGGAGTCGGGTGCCAGAGATAGCAACGCTCGGTCACAGGCCGGGTGAGCACGGAGTGTGGCCGGAGACCGGGGACACGGAAGTGACTGCTTTTCTCTGGGGGCACACTGAGGAGCGGGGCCCCGAGTTCTCAGCTCCTCCGAGTGGAGATTGGGAGGCCACCATTTCTGCCTGGTCCTCCAAAGCTGTACCGAGAGCTTGCAGGGAACAAAAGCTCCTGAGAGCAAACCAGAGCAGCTTCCTTAGCCCGGACCGACAAGGGCGGGGCAATTCCGCCTCCGGCAAAGACATTTGGAAACCACAGCAACAGGCCCCTCCCCCAGAAGATCAACACAAACAGCCACCAAGCCAAGACCAAGTTGATCGATCAAGGAGAATAGGAGAACTCCAGCGCTAGGGGAATACTGCACATAGATTCATGGCTTTTTTTTTTTTTTTTTTTACCATGATTCATTATTTCATCTAAGTTAATTTTTGTTGACTGTTTTTTTTTTTATTTTTCTTTTTCCCTTTTTCAACCAACATCTTATAAATCCCTTTTTATTAAAAAAAAAAAACATTTTTTATTTTTTTTTTTTCATTTTTAGAGTCATATTTTATCCCTTCATAGTAGTTATCCTTGTTTTTGGCATATATATATATAAGTTGTTCTCTCTTTAAAATTTTGAGGTACAGTTTCTTCTAACAGATCAAAATATACCCTAAATCACTAGTGTATGGCTTTGTTCTAGTCTCCTGCCTGATCACATTCTCTCCCTTTTTCTTTTTTTTTTTTCTTAAATCTTCTTTCTTTTTTCAAACAACTTATCGTACCAAGTCCTTTTATAAAATCTTTTAAAATTTTCACCTTTACAGTCATCTTCCATCCCTTCATTGTATCAACCCTTATTTTGTACATATATGTCTTTCTTCCTTTAAAATTTTAGGAGGCACTTTTTTCTAACAGACCAAAATACGCCCAAAATCTAGTGTGTGGCACTGATCTATGCACTAGCCTGATCATATTTGATCATATTCTGCTTATTTTGTATTGTTTTGTTTTGTTTTGTTTTTTTTTCTTTTTTTTTTTTCTTTCTCTTTCTTTTTTCTTTCTTTCCCTTTCTTTTCCCCTGGTTTCAGGTCTTTTCTGATTTGTATACAGTATATTTGCTGGGGACGTTGTAAACCTGTTAGCCTTTTGTTCTCTCATTCATCTATTCTCCTCTGGACAAAATGACAAGACGAAAGAAATCACCTCAGCAAAAAGAACAAGAGGTAGTACCGTCAGCCAGGGACGTACTCAATACGGACATTAGTACGATGTCGGACCTAGAGTTCAGAATCACGACTTTAAAGATACTAGCTGGGCTTGAAAAAAGCGTGGAAGTTATTAGAGAAACCCTTTCTGGAGAAATAAAAGAACTAAAATCTAACCAAATCGAAATCAAAAAGGCTATTGATGAGGTGCAATCAAAAATGGGGGCACTAAATGCTAGGATAAATGAGGCAGAAGAGAGAATCAGCGATATAGAAGACCAAATGATGGAAAATAAAGAGGCTGAGAAAAAGAGAGAGAAACAACTACAGGATCACGAGGGCAGAATTCGAGAGATAAGTGATACGATAAGACGAAACAACATTAGAATAATTGGGATCCCAGAAGAAGAAGAGAGAGAGAGAGGGGCAGAAGGTATACTGGAGCAAATGATAGCAGAGAACTTCCCTAATGTGAGGAAGGAAACAGGCATTAAAATCCAGGAGACACAGAGAACCCCTCTCAAAATCAATAATAATAGGTCAACACCCCAACATCTAATAGTAAAACTTACGAGTCTCAGAGACAAAGAGAAGATCCTGAAAGCAGCTCGGGAGAAGAGATATGTAACCTACAATGGTAGAAACATTAGATTGGCAACAGACCTATCCACAGAGACCTGGCAGGCCAGAAAGGACTGGCAAGATATCTTCAGAGCACTAAACGAGAAAAATATGCAGCCAAGAATACTATATCCAGCTAGGCTATCATTGAAAATAGAAGGAGAGATAAAAAGCTTCCAGAACAAACAAAAACTAAAGGAATGTGCAAACACGAAACCAGCCCTCCAAGAAATATTGAGAGGGGTCCTCTAAGCAAAGAGAGAACCTAAAAGCAGCAAAGAGCAGAAACGAACACAGACAACAGACAGTTAACAGTCACCTTACAGGTAATACAATGGCACTAAATTCATACCTTTCAATAGTTACCCTGAATGTAAATGGGCTAAATGCCCCAATCAAAAGACACAGGCTATCAGATTGGATTAAAAAACAAGACCCATCCATATGCTGTCTGCAAGAGACTCATTTTAGACCCAAAGACACCCCCAGATTGAAAGTGAGGGGGTGGAAAACCATTTACCATGCTAATGGACACCAAAAGAAAGCTGGGGTGGCAATCCTTATATCAGACAAACTAGATTTTAAAACAAAGACTGTCATAAGAGATGAGGAAGGACACTATATCCTACTTAAAGGGTCTATCCAACAAGAAGATCTAACAATTGTAAATATCTATGCCCCGAACATGGGAGCAGCCAATTATATAAGGCAATTAATAACAAAAGCAAAGAAACACATTGACAACAATACAATAATAGTGGGGGACTTTAACACCCCTCTGACTGAAATGGACAGATCATCTAAGCAAAAGATCAACAAGGAAATAAAGACTTTAAATGACACACTGGACCAAATGGACTTCACAGACATATTCAGAACATTCCATCCCAAAGCAAAGGAATACACATTCTTCTCTAGTGCCCATGGAACATTCTCCAGAATTGATCACATCCTAGGTCACAAATCAGGTCTCAATCGGTACCAAAAGATTGGGATCATTCCCTGCATATTTTCAGACCACAATGCTTTGAAACTAGAACTCAACCACAAGACGAAAGTCGGAAAGAACTCAAATACATGGAGGCTAAAGAGCATCCTACTAAAGAATGAATGGGTCAACCAAGAAATTAAAGAAGAATTTAAAAAATTCATGGAAACCAATGAAAATGAAAACACAACTGTTCAAAATCTTTGGGATACAGCAAAGGCAGTCCTGAGAGGAAAGTATATAGCAATACAAGCCTTTCTCAAGAAACAAGAAAGGTCTCAAATACACAACCTAACCCTACACCTAAAGGAGCTGGAGAAAGAACAGCAAATAAAGCCTAAACCCAGCAGGAGAAGAGAAATCATAAAGATCAGAGCAGAAATCAATGAACTAGAAACCAAAAGAACAGTAGAACAGATCAACGAAACTAGGAGCTGGTTCTTTGAAAGAATTAACAAGATTGATAAACTCCTGGCCAGACTGATCAAAAAGAAAATAGAAATGACCCAAATCAACAAAATCATGAATGAAAGAGGAGAGATCACAACTAACACCAAAGAAATACAAACAATTATAAGAACATATTATGAGCAACTCTATGCCAGCAAATTAGATAACCTGGAAGAAATGGGTGCATTCCTAGAGATGTGTCAACTACCAAAATTGAACCAGGAAGAAATAGAAAACCTGAACAGACCTATACCCACTAAGGAAATTGAAACAGTCATCAAAAATCTCCCAAGAAACGAAAGCCCAGGGCCAGATGGCTTCCCAGGGGAATTCTATCAGACATTTAAAGAAGAATTAATACCTATTCTCCTGAAACTGTTCCAAAAAATAGAAATGGAAGGGAAACTTCCAAACTCATTTCATGAGGCCAGCATTACCTTGATCCCAAAACCAGACAAAGACCCCATCAAAAAAGAGAATTACAGACCAATATCCTTGATGAACATGGATGCAAAAATTCTCACCAAAATACTAGCCAATAGGATCCAACAGTACATTAAAAGGATTATTCACCACGACCAAGTGGGATTTATCCCTGGGCTGCAAGGCTGGTTCAACATCCGCAAATCAATCAACGTGATACAATACATTAACAAAAGAAAGAACAAGAATCATATGATCCTCTCAATAGATGCAGAAAAAGCTTTTGACAAAGTACAGCATCCTTTCTTGATCAAAACTCTTCAGAGTATAGGGATAGAGGGTACATACCTCAATATCATAAAAGCCATCTATGAAAAACCTACAGCGAATATCATTCTCAATGGGGAAAGGCTGAGAGCTTTTCCCCTAAGGTCAGGAACGCAGCAGGGATGTCCACTCTCACCACTGCTATTCAACATAGTATTAGAAGTCCTAGCCACAGCAATCAGACAACAAAAAGAAATCAAAGGCATCCAAATCGGCAAAGAGGAAGTCAAACTCTCACTCTTTGCAGATGATATGATACTGTATGTGGAAAACCCAAAAGACTCCACCCCAAAACTACTAGAACTCATACAGGAATTCAGTAAAGTAGCAGGATATAAAATCAATGCACAGAAATCAGTGGCATTCCTATCCACGAACAACAAGACAGAAGAGATACAAATCAAGGAGTCGATCCCATTTACAATTGCACCCAAAACCATTAGATACCTAGGAATAAATCTAACCAAAGAGGCAAAGGATCTGTACTCAGAAAACTATAAAATACTCATGAAAGAAATTGAAGAAGACACAAAGAAATGGAAAAACGTTCCATGCTCATGGATTGGGAGAATCAACATTGTGAAGATGTCAATGCTACCTAGAGCAATCTACACATTGAATGCAATCCCCATCAAAATACCATCCACTTTTTTCAAAGAAATGGAACAAATAATCCTAAAATTTGTATGGAACCAGAAGAGACCCAGAATAGCCAGAGGAATACTGAAAAAGAAAAGCAAAGCTGGCGGCATCACAATTCCGGACTTCCAGCTCTATTACAAAGCTGTCATCATCAAGACAGTATGGTACTGGCACAAAAACAGACACATAGATCAATGGAACAGAATCGAGAGCCCAGAAATGGACCCTCAACTCTATGGTCAACTTATCTTTGACAAAGCAGGAAAGAATGTCCAATGGAAAAGAGACAGTCTCTTCAACAAATGGTGTTGGGAAAATTGGACAGCCACATGCAGAAGAATGAAACTGGACCATTTCCTTACACCACACACAAAAATAGACTCCAAATGGTTGAAAGACCTAAACGTGAGACAGGAGTCCATCCAAATCCTAAAGGAGAACACAGGTAGCAACCTTTTCGACCTTAGCCGCAGCAACTTCTTCCTAGAAACATCGCCAAAGGCACGGGAAGCCAGGGCTAAAATGAACTATTGGGATTTCATCAAGATAAAAAGCTTTTGCACAGCAAAAGAAACAGTCCACAAAACCAAAAGACGACCAACAGAATGGGAGAAAATATTTGCAAATGACATATCAGATAAAGGGCTAGTATCCAAAATCTATAAAGAACTTATCAAACTCAACACCCAAACAACAAATGATCCAATCAAGAAATGGGCAGAAGACATGAACAGACATTTCTCCAAAGAAGACATCCAAATGGCCAACAGGCACATGAAAAAGTGCTCAACATCGCTCGGCATCAGGGAAATCCAAATCAAAACCTCAATGAGATACCACCTCACACCCGTCAGAATGGCTAAAATTAACAAGTCAGGGAAAGACAGATGTTGGCGGGGATGTGGAGAAAGGGGAACCCTCCTACACTGTTGGTGGGAATGCAAGCTGGTGCAACCCCTCTGGAAAACAGTATGGAGGTTCCTCAAACAGTTGAAATCAGAGCTACCGTTCGATCCAGCAATTGCACTACTGGGTATTTACCACAAAGATACAAATGTAGGGACCCGAAGGGGTACGTGTACCCCAAATGTTTATAGCAGCAATGTCCACCATAGCCAAACTGTGGAAAGAGCCAAGATGCCCATCGATAGATGAATGGATAAAGAAGAAGTGGTATATATACACAATGGAATATTATGCAGCCATCAAAAGGAATGAGATCTTGCCATTTGCAACGACGTGGATGGAACTGGAGGGTGTTATGCTGAGTGAAATAAGTCAATCAGAGAAAGACATGTATCACAAGACCTCACTGATATGAGGAATTCTTAATCTCAGGAAAGAAACTGAGTGTTACTGGAGTGGTTGGGGGTGGGAGTGATGGGGTGGCTGGGTGATAGACATTGGGGAGGGTATGTGCTACGGTGAGCGCTGTGAATTGTGGAAGACTGTTGAATCACAGTTCTGTACTTCTGAAACAAATAACGCAACATATTTTTAGAAAAAAGAAAAGATAACAGGAGAGGAAGAAAAGGGGAGTATGTCAGAGGGGGAGACGAACCATGAGAGATGATGGACTCTGAAAAACAAACTGAGGGTTCTAGAGGGGAGGGCGGTAGGGGGATGGGTTAGCCTGGTGATGGGTATTGAGGAGGGCACGTTCTGCATGGAGCACTGGGTGTTATGAACAAACAATGAATTATGGAAGACTGCACCAAAAACTAATGATGTAATATGTGGTGATGAACATAACAATAAAAAAATTAAAAAAAAAAGAATTCCTCATATCAGTGAGGTCATATGATACATGTCTTTCTCTGATTGACTTATTTCACTCAGCATAATACCCTCCATGTTGTTGCAAATGGCAAGATTTCGTTCCTTTTGATGGCTGCATAATATTCCATTGTATATATATACCACATCTTCTTTATCCATTCATCTGTCAATGGACATCTTGGCTCTTTCTTTAATTGTTTAGTAGAATTCACCTGTGAAGCCGTCTGGTCCTGGACTTTTGTTTCTTGGGAGTTTTTTGATTACTGATTCAATTTCATTGCTGGTAATTGATCTGTTCAAGTTTTCTATTTCTTCCTGTTGCAGTTTTGCTAGTTTGCTATAGGTTTCTAGTTTTCCCATTTCTTCCAGGTTGTCCAATTTGTTGGCATATAGGTTTTCAAAATATTATCATGATTATATTTCTGCGGTGCTGGTTGTTATTTCTCCTCCCTCATTTGTGATTTATTTCAGTTCTTTCTCTTTTTTTCTTGATAAACCTGGCTGGAGCTTTATCAACTTTATTGTTTTTTGTTGTTGTTGTTGTTCAAAAAACCAGCTCCTGGTTTCATTGATGTGTTTTTTTGTTTTGTTTTGTTTTAGTTTCTGTGTCATTTGTGCTCTAATCTTTATTTCCTTCCTTCTGCTGGTTTTACATTTTGTTTGCATTCTTGTTCTGGCTCCTTTAGGTGTAAGGTTAGGTTGTTCATTTGAGATAATTGCTTCTTGATGTAGAGACCTGTAGTGCTTTAAACTTTCCTCTTAGAACCACTTTTGCTGTATCCCAAAGGTTTTGCATTGTGTTTTCATTTTCATTTGTTCCCATGTGCTTTTTTATTTCTTTTTTTTTTTTATTTCCTGGTTGACCCATCCATTGTTTGGTAGCATGTTATTTAACCTCCATGTATTTGTGGTCTTTGCAGATTTTTTCTTCTGGAAAAAATAGCATTGTGGTCAGAAAATATGCATGGCATGACTTCAATCTTCTTGAATTTGTTGAGGCTCATTTTGTGGGCTAATATGTGATCTGTTCTGGAGAATGTACCATGTGCATTTGAAAAGAATGTGAATGCTGCTATTTTAGGATGGAGTGTTCTGAATATGTCTATTAAATCCATCTGTTCCAGTTTATCATTCAAAGTCATTGTTCCCTTGTTTGATTTTCTGTTTAGATGATGTGTCCATTGATGTAAGTGAGGCTATTAAAATCCCCTACTATTATGGTATTGCTATCGATCATTTCCTTTATATTTGTTAACTGTTTTATGTATTTGGGTGTTCCCATGTGGGGTCCATAAATATTTACAATAATTACATCTTCTTGTTGGATTGTCCCCTTTATTATTATGTAGTGTCCTTCTTTGTCTCTTGTCACAGTCTTTGTGTTAAAATCTGCTTTCTCCAATATAAGAATTGCTACTCTTTTGTTTCACATCCATCTGAATGGTAGATATTTCTCCACCCCCTCACATTCAACCTGCAGATGTCTTTAGGTCATGAGTCTCTTGTAGGCAACATATAGATGGATCTTTTTTTTTTTTTTAATCCATTCTGTCACTCTGTCTTTTGATTGGGGTGTTTAGTCCATTTATATTCAAAGTAATTATTGATAGATATGTATTTATTGTCATTGTATTATTTGTTTTGTGGTTGTTTCTGAAGATTTTCTCTGATCCTTTCTTGTCTTTCTCTCACGTTTTGTTGATTTTCTTTAGTGATATGTTGGATTTCTTTCTTTTTATTTTTTGCATATTTATTGTGGTTTTTGATACAGGGTTACCATTAGGTTTGTATATAACCTCTTTTGCATATAGCAGTCTATATTAGGTTGATGATAGTTTAAATTTGAACTCTTTCTTTACTCCTCTTCTCCCCACATTTTAGCTATATGTTGTCATAGTTTACATCCTTTTGTTTTGTGAGTTCCATGACTGATTGTTCACAGAAATATTCATTTTTACTGCTTTTGTGCTTTCTACCTCTATAGTGTCACTTTTGGTCTCTCCTTTCCACTCAGAAATTCCCCTTTAATATTTCTTGCAGGGCTGGTTTAGTGGTCATGAACTCCTTTAGTTTTGATTGTCCGGGAAGCTCTTTATCTCTCCTCCATTCTGAATGATAGCCTTGCTATATAGAGTATACTTGCCTGCAGATTTTCCCCAATCAGCACTTTGAATATATCATGCCACTCCCTTCTGGTTTAGAAAGTTTTTCCTGAAAAATCCCCTGCTAGCCTTATGGGTTTTTATTTCTAAGTTACTGTCTTCTTCTTTCTTGCTACTTTTTAAAGTAGCACTTTATTTTGCCAATTTAAAAATATATGTCTTGGTGTGGGTCATCTTTTGTTGATGTCTTTCACTATATTTTGCCAATTTAAAAATATATGTCTTGGTGTGGGTCATCTTTTGTTGATTTTGATGGGAGTTCTCTGTGCCTCCTGAATCTGGATATCTGTTTTCTTACCTAGACTGGGGATGTTTTCAACTATTATTTCTTCAATTAAATTTTCTGCCACCTTTTCTCTCTCTTCTTCTTCTGGGACTCCTATAATACTAATGTTATTACATTTGATGGAGTCACTGAGTTCCCTAAGTCTGTTCTCTTTTGCATAATTCATTTTTCTCTCTTTTGTTCAGCTTGATTACTTTTCATTACTCTGTCATTCTCTTTTCATTACTCTGTCATTCTAGGTCATTTTTGGTTCCTCTGCTTCTTCCAGCCTACTGTTTGTTCCATCGAGTATGTTTCTTGTTTCATTTATTGTGCTCTTTATCTCTTCTGTGTCGTTCCTTATCTCTGTGTTAAGGGTCTCATTCATGCCTTCTACCCCTTTCTCAAGTCCAGTAAGTAGCCTTATGATCACTGTTTTAAATTCTCTATCAGGTATATTACTTATAAATGTTTCACTTAGATTTCTGACCATGGCCTTGTCCTGTTCTTTCATTTGGAATAAATTTCTCTGTCTCCTCATTTTGTTGCCTCTCTATGTCTGTTTCTTGTGGTTGGAAAGTCAGCTATGTTTCCTGCTCTTGAAATCACTGACTTTATGAAGAATTGGTCCTGGAGTGCCCTGCAGTGCTGTGTCCCCTGTTCACCAGAACCTGGCACTTTAGGAGGGTATTCTATATTTGTTCTTTATGTCCTGATCTTGTGTCTGAGTCACTTTTCCTTTGAGTGTAGTTGTCTGCACTGACTCTCTGCCTGTTGTGGGATGTGCTTGCTCTCTGTGGTGTTAGTGGGACCCAGGCAAGCCAGTTCTGAGGGGGCGTGCCTTCCAGGGAACTTGGAGATGGGGTGGCGGTCCTAGCAAAATTTCTGCCACTAAATAAACAGGCTACTAGTCCTATGTGGGATCCCCTGAAGTCTGTGTCAGCTGGGGACTGCTGGCCAGCGTGGCTGGGGGTGTAAGGCTGGGCCCAGTGCCTGGTGGCTGCACTTTTGTGAATAGGTTTGCATAGCAGCTATGGACCTGGAGGCTGGGTGGGGTACACATGTGGCTTTAACAAAATTTTCCCTCAGCCCAGGGCCAAGGCTAGCAGGCTTAGAGTGGGTGAGTCTTCAGAAGAACTCATAGGCCTGGCATACTACTAGAAGATTAGGTAGAAAGTGTCTGTGCATCCTCACCTCCTGTGGATGGCCCTGTGTTTAAACTGGGGGTTGCAGGAGGAAAATGGCCCCTGCCAGTTCAGTCATTTTTGGAGAAGACCCCCAATGTGCTCTAAAATCAGTATGAACAGTTCTGTCTTCTGTTTGCCTTGGCATTATATAAACTACACTTTTATGTTGCCTATCTCTCTAAGGGCAGTAACCCAGCTATCACTAGCCTTTCCTGATTACCCTGAGCTGAGTCAGTTGACTTTTAAAGCTCGAGGCTCTAAGTCCCACTGGTTTTATAAACTCACAGATATCAGCCCCTCTGGTTTTTAAAGCCAAACACTACGGGGATTAGTCTTCCCTGGGTGAGCTCCTTGGTATGAGGGCCCATTTCTCTGCCATCTCTGTGCATGCAGCTCCCTCCTTCCCATGGGCAGCCTCCCTCCACCTTTCTGACCTTCCTAATCTTTCAGGTGCAGCTTCTTTATTTAGTTTTGGAGTTTGTTCTGCCAGTGTTTACATCACTGTCTGGTTTATTGATTTAGACATAGTTGATCTCTAGTTGTAAATGTGGGATAGGGTGGGCTCGGGGTCCTCCTACTCTTCTATCTTCCCAAACTCCCTATATACACTCTTCATAAGTTTAACATATGAAACTCCTATAGACATCTTACTGAGACAAAATACTCTGGATATGTATTCTAAAACCAGTGACAAGTCTAAAAACAGGTTTAAAATTGTTACTGTCTCTGTAATTTTATCTTATTTCTTTCTTTAAATAAAATTTTATACCTAACTAAAATGTCAAGGTGCTCTGTCCAGCTAGCTTGGTTTTTTCCCCCAAATTTTTCCTAAGTCTAATATTTCCTATAGTGGCCAGGTAGATAAATAGCCACAACAGAATAAATGTTCTCTTCTTTTTTGACCAAATTGACCTTGAATAACTATTCATTTCTGTTCCCTTGGAAATCTGATAAAGGTGAAATGTCAGTTCTGGTAGGAAGCAACCTTGTTTTGATAAAAATCACTCCTGATTTGAAAATTGCTTAGAATGAAGGACTATAAATAAACTAAATAATTGGTGGGAAGCTATAGTTTTACTTGAATCTTATGGGTTTAATTGCTCAGCTGACCTAATGAAGGATCCTTGAATAAAATCCGTTCATTCCTCTGTATTTCCAATATGCTATTCATTTCTTCAGCTGTGCTTTGCATACCCCTGTCTTTTATTCCTACCTAACTTCCAGTGCAGTGGAAGAAGTGGGGCAAGATCTAGTAAATGCTTTCAAAAGCTCTCATCACTTCTTGATATTTTGCCAACATCCTCTTCACCCCAGGCTCAGAGACATCTAATGTTGCAGGTTCCTGAGCTTTTTTTTATGACCACAAGGACTATATCAGTTTGATTCTCTGTTTTATCGGACAACAAAGAATTCAGCTTTCTTGAATATCCTAAGTTAGTTACTTCTCAAAATTGTATAGCTCCTATCTCTTCTGCTGTTCTCCCCATTCTTACAGGTATGTCTTTTATGTTAAATCAATTTTTGTACTTTCTATAGGGTTTTTGAGGAAAGCAGAATTAGATGGTTATAATAAGTCCTCCATTGTGTCCTAGGAATCAAGTCATCTTTATTTATAAATTCAATTACATTATACACTGTGGTTATTTGTTTTATTAATTAGATTTGTCTCTGAATGGATTTGAGTTGTTAGCTAAATATCAAATCTATTTTAGTTTCCACCATTAAAGATATTCAAATACATGAATTAAATATACTATTGGAATCTCCCAAAGTCTTTGATGAATGTTTCAGTGCATAGCAAAACCACTGGGAAGACCTCTAAAGATACCAGCTAGGAAAGGGAAAATTGTCCCATAGATACATCTGTTGGTATAATTAGTCTTGTTACTGTATATTAATAATTGCATTACATTAGACATTAGAAATGCAAGTAAGGGTATCATGAGCTTTGAATTAGCCCAGAAAGGCTTAATCAAGAAAGTGAGTTTTGAACTCTTAGGGAAATTGATGGAAAGTGTTTAAAATGCTATTAGAAATAATTTGAATAAAACAATAGTTTATGTAGATTCATATATAATAGAAATTTCTGTGCAGTCTCTCCCTTTTTGTTTTTTCACTCCCT
Source organism: Eumetopias jubatus (assembly GCF_037043125.1). NCBI lineage: Eukaryota > Metazoa > Chordata > Mammalia > Carnivora > Otariidae > Eumetopias > Eumetopias jubatus. The sequence continues at coordinate 103,835,643 of NW_028274815.1, forward strand.
GTTGTATACCAGAAATGTAGGTATGAGTGTCCCATCTCTGTTTCCTATCTGTGTGATACTTCAGCACCATCTTCATATATGGCAGCATTAAAGTAGTGAAAATTGCTTCCTGTTGATTCAGTTTAATTCCCCATCATAAGATCTACAAATATGAACAATATTGCAGTATAGACATTCTGCTAAACACACATATTCCCTAAAATTTTGTCCAGGTACTCTTCAAGCACATGGTTACCATCACAATGAAAATCAGAGAAACTCCACTGAGGCGCAGCAACAAGATTACATCTCTGAGCTGGTTTGAGCAGTCCCCCACTCTCTGCTGAGACTATAGAGTACTTACTGCTCTGCCATCACTCCCCATTCTCGCGCACCCCTTTCACAGGTGCCTTACATCTTTCTCTACCCTTCAAGACTGCTCTTGCTATTCATTTTACCTGCTTTTTCTTGAATAGTGGGGCAAGGATAAATGTTACCCATCTTCTGCCTTAATCTATTTCTAAGAAAGACATGGAAATAACATTTTGGCTGGATTCCTATTGTGTTGAACAACACACAAGATTTTTAAAACCAGACATTTCACACTGATCTTTATAATCTTTGAAGGCAGCCACCCAAACATTCTTAGCAATGTGATTGTGGCTTCTAAGTAGTATCTACTCTCAAAAGCTCAGATCAGTAGCCATCTATTCTACAAATATCCTACAAATATCCAAAATACTTTTCTCAGCAATTCAGTATTGCCATCATTTTTGATGCTTTTCATAGTCCTCAAATTCACTTGTTCTCTTTATATATGATATTTCTTTATTATGAGAGGAAAACTTTTATTCTCTTCATTTCGTGTGATGGTTGATGCCAATTTTACTCAACTAAACTCTGTCAATAAAATAAAAGTACAGTCACATTTGTTCTTCTGTAGAAAGTGAAAAATATTTTTCTTCTAAGGGATTGTTGAAAATATTCAGTAGAAGCAAATATTCTAGCAATTCTATCAAATTACATGTTTTAGAACTCCAGAATGTTTCCCATTTAACAAGTTGTTTAGAAAGGTGTAATAGTTTGTGAGCAGTGCATAGGAAACCTATCAGTAAGGCATGTTATCTCAGAGCAAGAACATATTTTAAAAAAGATAAAGTAAATCAGGGTTACTTCAGTAAACATTATTTGTCTTGTGTATAGTAGAAAAGTAGAGACTCTAAACCCCCAGAATAGTTTGAGTTTGGGGATGATCATTTGGTCTGTGACTGACTCATTTGGTATTGTGGTATCTTAGCAATTTTCTAATTTCAAAATTAGCTCACAGATTTCCTTGCCCTTCAAAAGAATAGCCATATCAGATAATAAGAAACCAAAGAAAAATCACTAGTAAACCAGTCATCTATAGGTAAATAATTTTAAATATATTTTATTATTTTAATTATAAAAAACATATTAGAATTTTTTCCAGATAACATCTTCATTGATATATATGTCTTTATATATATATGATATAAGGCAGCATTAAAGTAGTGAAAAGTGCTTCCATATATATATGCTATATATATATCATGTATATGTCTTTATATTGCTGACAATGCTCCTAAAACATTAAAGTAGGAGTAAAAATGTATATGCCTTTATCAACATATGATATATGATATATATTAATATTAGATTTAAATAATCTTTAGTTTCCAAAACTCTCAGTGGACTAGAAATTATACCATAACCTAGCTCTTGTTTTTTCCCCTTCATAAGGATTTCTTAGAATTGCAAACTCCTTCCTTAATAAATAAATACAATCTCAGTGGAAAAGGGAAAAGGGGCCATCATGAGCAGGAAATGACCTCTACCACTTGTCCTTATATGCCTGTAAAAGAGTTCTAGCTTTGGAAATTTTACCTGATTTATTCATGTATTTCATATGTTGGAGGTCTTATATAACCTTTTCAATTTTACTTCATTTTCTGTCTTGTTCTGCATAGTACTGTTGATCCCCATGATTCAGATGGGTTCAAGGGAAACACCTGAAGCCTCCCCCTGGCTCTCCCTAAAAAACACTAAAAGGTAAAACAATCAACAGGAAGTGAAATACCAACTTGCTTTGTTTTTTTTTTTTTTCAAATGGAATATCATAAAATGCATACCTTGGTCTATATAAACCTCAAACGCAAATGGAAGCATGCATTCTGAGGAAGTATGTGTTTGTTGTACAACAAAGGCCTGATTGAGATCTTACCTTCCCCTGACCTCCAACAGGGAAGTATATTATCAAGTATTTGAATAAGGTTTCAGCTTCTGTCCTGAAAGATCACACATTCATCCATAGTTTACATTAGGCCCTATGCCCCCCTTCTGAAGAGTATCCCTTATTCTAGAAGAATAAGGTGCCTATGTTTGCCATTTTAGGAGTAGAAACTTATGAAATGTTTGGATGACATACTTCAGCAAGTTTTTACCTTTCCCTCTCCTATAAAAAACTGAAAGAATATTAAAAGTTCAAAGGTAATTTGAAGTTTATAATTTTCATTTAATCAAAAATACTAAAGAAATGTTATAATGCCCTCAATTTTTTGTGTGAAACAACTTCTGTCATATCCCAGATACAGAAGATACTAAAGAAAAAACTCATATTTTGAAAAATAATCAGAATGGCAAAGATGCCAATTCAAGATGGTACCTCTTTCTGCCCAAGGACTTGTTGCTTATTGTTCTTCACCAAGTTCAGAATCAGTAGGGCCTGTGGGCAACTTCAGCAGAGGCTGGAACCTCAACCTCTGTGGTTTGGGGACAGCACTTTGTCAATGGACCCTCTGTGGCACTAGTCACCTTAAGTTATAACTACAGTTGTTGTCACAGAGGATTCCCTACTCTACAGCCAAGCAGCAGGAGGCACTTTGAAATTCTCACGTCTAGATTCAATGATGGACTAGAACCCAAGAACCCAAACCTTTCTCCCATCTTCCTACTACAGAAAGTTTATCACTCTGTAGTATAATTAGTTGTTTGATTATCTGTCTCTTGAGTAGATAGCATCTTTTTTTAAAAGCAAGAATTCAGTCTTATTTCATCGATTGCATGGAAAGTGTTCAGTTAATATGCTTAAATGAATAAATGGAAGAAGCACAGTGAGGCATTAAACCAAGAATTATATATTATTTCAAAGTTTATAAAACATTTCCAATATATAGTCTCATTTAAAATCTGAACCACATCAAACATGAAGGGACCTCACATTTGACTAAAATTTGAACCAACCCTTAGAGGAAGGTGTCATTTTCCCCTTCTGCTGATGAAGAAACTAAAGGTTGGGTTACGGAGTTTCAATTACACACTAAAAGAGTCATAACAGCAAACTGGTTAAGAGCATGGACTATGGAATCACCCTGCCCGGGCTTGAATCCTAACACCACTACTTCTAGTTACGTAACCATAGGCAAATTTCTTAGCTTCTCTGTGCCTTAGTTTCCTCATCTATAAACAGTAACTTCCTTATAATATTACTCTGAAACCTTAAAACAATGTCTGGCACATAGGAATTACTCTAAAGTTTGTGGATGGGGCTTCTCTGACTATTAAAGCCAGTGCTCTCTGTACTAAATTACAACTGAATCTTAATGACTACTTCTAAAAATGCCCCTAGAGAAAAGCATATTCTGAGTTTCAGCCAACCAGTTAGAAAGATCTTTTGAAAGAGGTTTGGCCATAGGCATCGACTAAAATTTACTAACTCAGTTCTTTGGAAACCCTAACCCTTATCTACAAAGTACTGTATTAATTTTGTAAACAATAATGATATGATATCCTGTGTTCCCTTGTTTTGTAACATTATGAGAAAGGCTGATGGGGGCAATGATCCTGACATAATAAGCTGAAATAGAGACACAGGATGCCTCAAAGGGAGCCACAGAGCTCCCTGCCCTTGATGGACTTACATACAAGAGCACATATGGTAGTTGGTCTCCAGAGATGATTTCCAAAGGAACCCTACTTCCCAGTATTCATATCCTGTGTAGTCCTCTTTCCTTCAGTCTGGGAAAACTTGTGACTTACTTTATTTTGGCTTTTTATTGTGGTGAAATTCATATAACATAAAATTAATTATTTAAAAGTGATTGATAGCATTTAGGGCATTCATAGTGTTGTACAATCAATCTAGTTTCAAAACACTGTCATATCCCAAAATGAAACATCCTCCCCAATAAGCAGTTACTCCTATTCTTCATTCCCTCAGCCCCTGACAGTTACCAATCTACTTTGCTGAAAGGTGGAGTCCAGGTAAGGATTATGACTACCCTGAGACTGGAAACCCAGCTAGCCACATGGAGAAGTAGCATGAAAAGAGAGATACCCAGCCAGCCTTACTAGTTCAGCAGGCCAGTTGAGGTGTCAGAGATGTGAGCAAAGCAGGCTTCTTGAACATTCTGGCCCCAAAAGATACCATATAGAGAAGAAAGGAGGAACCTGGTTGACAGAACTAAGACTCAAGACATAGCCCCAAGGAAGCCATTCTAATGTATCTGCAGTTATTCAAGCCACCCCAACTCAGGGTCCAGCAATAATAAATAAATGGATGAATGGATGGATGGATGGATGGATGGATGGATGGATGGATGGATGGATGGATGGATAGGTAATAGTATGTTACAAAGTGATAAAGTGGTATGAAAGCAAACAAGAACAGTGTAAGAAGTATCAGGAATCCTGTGTTGTGGGTGGGAGCAAATTGCAGTGCTAACTGCTGATCTGAGCAAGCCAATAAGAATCTTTGAGGCAGGAAGTTCTATGATTTAATTGATCTTTAAGAAACACTTCCCTGTTTTGGGGGTAAAGGAAAGTAGTGGGGTAAATGGCCTGCTATCATCTAAGCACTTGTCTTTAAAATGAAGAAAAAAAAAAGCTAATGTTAGCAAGAGAAAATCTGCAGAATGGGGACAAGAAAGCATTTCGGTTGAGTGCAGAAATGCTGCTGTCAGTAATGGGTTCAGTTGTTACAGTCTCTATACACAGTTTCTGGAATTTCACATTGCATGGATCTGTGAAGTCTAAACAATTAATTGGTTCTGGAATAAAATTAAATTATGAGTTAATGAAAGGAAAAAGTAGTGGAGAATGGCGAGGGAAACATTTTCCCAGGAAATCTCTAAATTATCATTTTGCAAACTTGATTAAAGTGGAAAAAACTCCCCCCACCCAACAAAATGTCATTCTCCAGTTTGGCATTCCCCACTTCTTCCAACAACCCCAATTCCCTGCAGTCCCTGAAGCAGGTCACAGATTGCTGAGGCTGGGACCCGAGATCAAATCAACATCTAGGAGACCCAAGATCAAATTGACATCTAGGAGAAAATCAACTTCAAAGAGCTTTTCCTAGGTCTTTCAAATAGTAGAATTATATGTGAAAAAAATCACCTGGCAACATCACTGAACATTCAGAACGTCAAAGGAAAGACAGTTGAAAACCAATATATATATGAGAAGAAAAATCTTAAAAACAAATCTAAATCCAAACAATAGCAATAAGCACCAGAATCTAAATTCTAAGAGTATAAATGATGTCTAAAACCAACAGAGGGCGCCTGGGTGGCTCAGTTGGTTAAGCGACTGCCTTCGGCTCAGGTCATGATCCTGGAGTCCCGGGATCGAGTCCCGCATGGGGCTCCCCGCTCAGTGGGGAGTCTGCTTCTCCCTCTGACCCTCTTCCCTCTCGTGCTCTCTATCTCTCATTCTCTCTCTCTCAAATAAATAAATAAAATCTTAAAAAAAATAAAAAAAATAAAACCAACAGAAAAATTAGCTTTTATTATCAATGTGCACATGATGTGCCAGTTTAAAAAAAAAACTAATATAAATATCCCACTTTATCTCTACATAATTAGTTGATTATTCTCTTTATAAAAGTTGACTGTGGAGGGGCACCTGAGTAGCTCAGTCGGTCGAGCATCCAACTCTTGATTTCACCGCAGGTCATGATCTCAGGGTTGTGAGATCATGCCCTGCATGGGGCTCCATGCTTGGCCTGGAGCCTGCTTGGGATTCTCTCCCTTTCTCTTCCTCTGCCTCCCCTGCCTTGCTCAAGCACACACACTCTCTTTCTCTTTCCCTCTATCTCTCCCTCTCTCTCCAAAAAGAAAAAATTGACTATGAAAAATTTACTATGGAGATCCATTAAATAGCCAGCTCCTTTGCTATATCAGTGATTATTTAATTTGCAAGCATTTAATCACAATCAATAATTCAGGGAAACCTCAAATGCCTTCATCAGGCCCCAGCCATGGTATGACTGGTATTTTTAAAATATAATTATAGGCCTAATTTTTTAAAGAGTTTATTTGCTATAGAGCTTATTATTGCTCCATAGAGGCAAGAAAAAGAGTTCCAAGGATAGAAATGGCAGTTACAACAACAAAATTAGAAAGAGTAAAGAAAGGAAAGAAATGAAACTAATTTTATCCTTTCAGCCTTTTTGCAACTTACCTGAGAATGTTCTGGCAATTACACAATTTTTAAAAATGTTGTAGTAAAGAGTGGACAATCTGGTTCATGTTACTATACATTTATGGACTCAGGCAACTTGTGTGACTATAAATTATCTTTACAGAGTTTAACCCTCTCCACATCTCCTGTGGCATTTTCCCTTCTTCACTAGGGCATATAACCCAAGTGTGGACTGGGTCATAATTGCATAAGTATCATCTGGATGTTTGTTGGAAATTCATACTCCAGGGCCCCAGGGCAAGTCCCAGGAATCTGTAAAGCAGCAGGGTGTCTGGGCCAGTAGAATAGTGGGATGCACCCTCATTGCCTCCTGAGAGGTAGGATGCCTGGGGCTGAGACACACTGGGCCTGGTCAGGACAGAACTAACCAGCTGCTGTGTGGCTGAGGGAAGCCAGTACACATCTCTGGATTTCATTTTTTTTTTTTTTAAAGATTGTATTTATTTATTTGAGAGAGCGAGAATGAGAGAGAGAGAGCACATGAGAGGGGGGAGGGTCAGAGGGAGAGGCAGACTCCCCGCTGAGCAGGGAGCCTGATGCGGGACTCGATCCCGGGACTCCAGGATCATGACCTGAGCCGAAGGCAGTCGCTTAACCAACTGAGCCACCCAGGCGCCCTGGATTTCATTTTCTTATAGCTCTACCAAGACAAGACCCCAGTTCCTTGTTATACAGAGAAAACTATGATTATATAGATATAATTCTATATATAATATATATTCCATTAATTGTGCTCAAAATCCTAAAATTAGACAAAATGAAAGAAGAAATATTTTATTCTGGTCTAACCCAATTAATCTAAAATGGATTTCGATAGGTTAAGGTTAATTGCATAGGTCTTGCCTGTGTGAATTGTATCTATACATATTTTTCTAAACTTTTGAACATATTGGACAACATGTTCTATTAATCATAATGTATTCTTTCCTTGGAGGATGCCAGTAGTCCTTCAGAACATCCCCTACTGTGTGTCAGCAGCATGAACCCCAGTTTTTACTGTGTGGGCAGACAGAAAGAAGTGCATGTTTGGATTCTCATGCCAGGGAGGTTTGCCCAACCTTGTTGATAACTTCCTTTGATTCTCCTCTGCGAATATATTTGGTGTAGAAACGAATATATTTGTGTTGTAGTGGAGACTACTGTACACAAATCTATGGTGGTGGGGACGGGGTCATTTTTGTGGGCCACTCAGGTGAAGAAAGTGTCCCTGGAGCTGGTTTTATTTTCTTTGTCACTAGATGTCACTGCATACACAGCGTGCTGCTATGGCCGAGGGTAGGGAGCCCTGAGAGCAGGGGAAAGAGGCAAAATAGATTCTGGATGCCTTCCCTCTGATCCTACTTGGAAGATATCTGGGCCTTGGATCTCTTTTGAGGCATTCTCACAACCTCGTTTAATTAGGTTAATCCCCTTAATGCTCTGTCGTTTTATAGATTGTGTGAAATGTAATTTAAATGTGTGCAAATCTTTTGTCATTCAGTAGGACCTCTTGGGGGGAGGTGATATGTAGTAAATGTATCTTATTCAGAGTTTGTTTTGGTGCAGAATTATGGGCAGGATGCAAATGGGCTACTTATATGCTGCTTCTAATTCAGGGTTATATCCTGTTAAAAAGCCAATTTGTTCTCAATCAGAATGAAACATTTAATAGATGTTCAAAATTGGCTCCAAACACAGCCTGACTATTTGCTAGCTAGTGACATTGTACATCTGCTTTAAGTTAAGAAACTTTAATTAAAATTACAATTCCTCTCTCCAGTGTCCTTCCAAATTCGAGGTTTATATTTGCATCTTTGGGGGCCAGACACATGCTCAGTTAGGTCCCTGTCCGGTGATTTCTCCTCACTTAAGAGATTAATTCAAGTTGATCTTACAGCCTTCTAGGGAGACAGTAATTTACATCTTTCCTTCTTATTCCCAGCCCCCAAAGGGGTTTGTGACAGTCTTATGGGGAAGACCCTGCTGGGTCATTAGTGGAGTTTCACCTTCATATTTTTACTTACTGAGATCCCACGGCAAGCAGGAATTTTACCCAAGGCAACTAGTGTTTAGAATTCTCCCTCTCCTTAACAGCAGAACCAGATGTGAACAGATAGATATCTTACTGGAACTTGGACAAGCAGGTCCTGAAGTTAAAGCCCTACACACCTGTCTGTGATCTGGTTTAATGAAACAAGCACACATAAGATATTAAAGACCCAAGTTCTGGTCCTGACTCTTTTATTTGGTTGTGACAAATCTGGGCCTGAGTGTTCTCATCTGTACAAGGGAACTAAGAAAATCTGCTTTTGTCTATCTCACGGTGTTGTTAGGAGAATCAGAATCAAACAGATTTGAAAAAAAGTCAAATTATCTTCCTCTTCCTAATAATTTAATGGTAACATATGCATTTAAATAAAATTAGAACAACAATCGGTTCATGTCACTTTCAAAGGTTATCTATGATTTTCTCCCCTTTTTTAAAGTTTATGTAATATTTTAGCCAGTAACAAAACATGATTAGCAGCTTAGTGACCAGAGATACTCATTTTCCTACACTCAGCCAACAGGCAGTATCTGACAAGTTAAAATAGAAGGTGACGTCACGTGGTGGCATGTTCTTGGGCACCCATGTGGATTATATTCGGGGAACAGAGCACAGATCATCTTTATTGCAATGCATACCTTGAGATGCCAGGGATGTGCTTGGGGAATGTGGAAAGGAGATGGATATAGGGGATAGTTGCCACAGCTGAAGCCATGTCAAGTCTCAGAACAGGCAGACCTGCTAATTGAGGACCCACACATCAGTTTCTATTTCTAAAAACATACAGCCCAAGAGAAAGTTATGGAAATCTTGTTGGGTATGAACTTCTTCTCGCAAAATAGCATTTTGATGAGTCTAAGGTAAACAGACCCATGTTGATTAAATTTCCATTAAAATACACATGATTTGAAGAATGGAGTGGTGGTGAGGGGGAGTTGTGAAAATGAAGGTGATGTTAATTAAATATTAAATGTGGTGAGGTCGTGCCCCAAATCTGCTCTTGAGATAGCCTTCTGACTTTCTTTTCAAAATGGTGAGTCCCATGAAATAAGAGAATTTTGGTGATGACAGTACATTTGGTAGATGGTGGTCTTCAGAACTCCAGTGGCTCCTCTCTGCCTTAGTTCAGATTTCTACGGGCACCACAGGGCTGAAAGGCACCCTCTCATTATAGACAGGATTAGTGCTCAAACAGCCCATGTGTTGTTCTTCGTGGCTTTCAGCCCTCATGGTTTCTCGGTTCCTTATGGTCACTGTGGCCACCTAGAAATTCTTTTCAATAGCATAATAACCAGATCAGCTGCTGCAGGCTGGAGCTGGGCAGAACAAAGGGAGGCAGAGGGCGCTCCAGCAGACCCTGTCTGTTCCCAGATCCCAGTGGGCACCCCCAGGTCACAGCACACAAAACCATCGTCCAGCCCCATTTGATAAGGCTCCATCCCACAGGACCCATTGCCCCTACTTAAGGCCTGGGGGATACGCTCCAATAGCATGCACTCTTTGCCAACAGAAATACTAGCCATAGACAAAACTACACACCCAGGCCTTGCAGCAACCAGGAAAACTCTTCTTGTTAACTTTTCCCCTTCAGATACTTCTCTGTGGAAATCTTTAAGGTAGATACGGGGAATTTATTTCTTAGAGTCTGTTTTTAATATTAATCTTTTGATAGAGGTCATTTTAACCTATGAATAACAATGAATGGGGAAAAGGGGGCTGGTGGGCATTTATTTTATTCTGAAATGAGGCAGAGCAGCTTCTCATTCCTTGCTTTGTTCATCAGTTGCCTGATGCCACAGTGTAGACAGGTTGTCCCTAAGTAGTATCTGGTCCCTTGTGAAGGATTCCACAGGCATTTTGTCTCTTTCAGGTTTTAAATAGTGGCTTCTGGGGCAGGCGACCATCTGGCGAGGTGTCACCTGGCCAGTTGGTCCTGCCTGACTGCACACCACCCTGCATTCCCCTGCATCAGATGGCCCCAGTGCTCATCAGGGTCTTGGCTGAGGGCTGGGCAGCAGGCCGTGGGGCTTGGCATTGGGCTAGGGGCCAGGGTTAGCAGTAGCGCTTCTAATGAACAAGAAGGCTAGATTACATGTATTTAGGATGTGGGCTCATGGTCAGCAAAATTGGCTTTCAGTTTTGGTTCACCTACCTCCTAGCCCAGAGGCCACGGGCAGCTTCTCTCAGCTTCTTACATCTGGAAAAGGAGGAACATTCTAACGATTGGGTTGTTGTGAGGTATCAGTGGGACTAGTCCAGCTATAAAGATATATCTTATATCAGGAAACAGAGGGTGCATTTTAATGGTTATAGAGGATCTTTAAATAAGGGGACTTTTTACAAAGTGGCAGGGTTTAGGAAAAGCAAGAAGGAATCTGTGCACTATCCCAAGGCTTGTGACATCCCAGAGCTGTTACCTGCTAGGGCTGAAGGGCGAAAGTCAGGGAGCAGTTATGGGAAAGCAGAGAGGGAGCTGCAGGGAGAAGGGACATCTTGATACCAGCTATGCACTTTGTCAGAGGGGAGGCAGCCAATGTGCGACTAGAAGAGGGGGAGACACTGAAGTGGGGGGGGATGATAAGACAGAATAATCCTTGGCCCATCCTCTCCTCACATGCCCTGGTGCCACCCATTACCCAAACTAAATAGTAGCCCTGACCACATCCCCTTGGCGCTCAAGTATGTGTGGAAGGCTTTTTACTCTTGAGACATTCGGCCTAAGTTTTTTTTTTTTTTTTTTTTTTTCCTAGCAGGGGAATCTGCATGGCCCATGCCCACAGCAAACATGCTCGAAAACTGATGTACACAAAAGCAACCTTAAACCCATGACTGATGGGAGTTAGTGCATAAATGCCTAGCTTCCTCACCTTGGCTGTCTCCCCGAGTTACCCTAGGATCTAGCACCAGTTGCCTACAATGAGAACACTTTTCTCGTGGGGTGTGTATGTGTGTGTGTGTATGTGTGTGTGTGTGTGCACACGCATGCAATATATATTAACCAATAGAGTTGTTCCATTGGAGTGAAGAAGTGACATGGGCAAGTCTGTGTCAGTACAGGATGGTGCTGCAAAGGGGCCTCATATAAGGAAGCACGAACAAATTGGGACTGTTACTACAATCCATCATCCACATCATCTCTCTCTCCTGTTATCGTGGAGAAGGTGTCCCTCCTCCCTCTTGTGCTCTGAGTGCCACCTCCCTGCTCTTCATCTTGAGAGGCAGTGTGGATTTTATCCTGCTAGAGATTTGGGTGGATTCCTGTCAGAATCCCTTGGAGTGCTTGAATAAGTGATTTTCTGGGAACCAACCTGGATCCCCTAAAGCAGAACTTCTGTGGGAAGAGCCTCAACATCTATAGTTTAATTATGAATATGCAGGTGTTAGAGTGGGTATGTGTGTTTCATAGGTTTCCATTTCAACACAGCAATAAGACCTGATGGTTGAGGTTGACACCAAGTGCTCCCATTTATCCAATCACCCTCTTTTGTTAACTGATATATGTGTCTTTTAATGGGGAATATGTTTGGCAACCTACTGTAATCCCCATAGTTCTTTCCTGTGGAGGACACCATGGTTTTACTTATTTTGGGGGGTAGTGAGGAGATTGAGGAAAGTTGCTGTTTTAGCGAACAGAGGCAAAGATCCCATTTCAATCATATTTATGATCTCTACCACGTATTGCATAATAGGTGGGGAGAAAAGTGTTTGTTGTTTTGAATTAAATTGAGTTCCTTTACTACATTAAAAATATTTGAGCTCTTCAAGTCACATGGAGTTTAGGGCGCCTCAGTTAAATCCACAGTATTTTATTTAACTGAAGAGACTGAGTGTGCAAATCCTAGGAAATGGGCTGATACCACTTTTCAGCATGGCCCCAGAGTCCCTAGAATTCCCCTTGGCAATTTCAAGGGCTGCCCCACCTGTGGAGAGAAGTGAGTTGGTAGTTTTGTTCCACATCTGACCTGGAATTAATTGCTTAAATATGTTAATTGGATAGGATATTAAGGTATACAACCGTAAGCAAAAACAATCAAGAAAACATTGTAGTCTCCACTAAGTGTGACTGTTTATCTTCATTCGTTCTCTGAAGACAAAAATTGTAAAGAACATCTCTTCTAATGTTAAGCTTTCATTCATTCCTTGTGAGATATAATTAACCTTTATACAAAATTTTAAGGATTTATATTTTGTGAGAAGGACCCTAATTGTGTCTACTATCCAAGAGGGAACTCTTACGTATTTATTTTTAATGCAGATGAGTTTCAATTAGAAAATTAATTTTAAATCACCAGATGGACTCTGTTATTGAAACATATAGGATAGAATGTAGTAAGGGTTCAGAATCAAACAAAAAGTGAATCTTAATATATAAATTCCACTGAGTTTGAAAAATCACAGTGGCTAGGATTCGTATTTATTTTTAAATACTCTTTTCTTAATGTTGCTTACAAATGGGGCTTTATTCTAAGAGCCCTTTGATGGTGATAGTGCCCAAGACCCAAACAGATCACTTATATATAAGGGGACCATATAATTTATCATCCAAACTCAGATGAGAAATGGGTGGTATTTATCATTAAGCTAGAATGATAGGTATGAACTGGGACTATCTTTGGACAATTACATGCATGGTTAACCTACCTGTATACTTTATTCTTAGGAGCATAGGTTCCCCCATATATTTTGTGTAGACTTATTATGCTAGCTGTTTTGTGACTTAGAAGAAAATAGGCCTCCCTCAAAAAAGAACCTAAACTTTCAGGAGATAAAATAAGTAAAAATTAAAAAAATAAGTAAAAATAAATTTCAAAAGGAAAACAATGCACTGTTAAATGTTTATTGGATGAATGGATAGATGAATAATGATACACACTTACTGAGTGTATCCTGTATGTCAGGCATTGCACTGTTTTCCTCACTTCACCCCTTTTATGCAGGTGAAAAAGAGTTCTAAACAGAGATATATATCCACGTAACATAATAAATAAGTGTAGAAGTCAAGATTTGAACCCAAATAATTTGACCTAATGGCCAAGTTCTTAATTCCTTGACACCCTAAGTGGAGAAAGAGGGAGAAGAAAGGAGAGTAATTAATTCATATCTGAGTCCTAGAGTTTTGAGCCTTAATGATGTAATACTGACAGATACAGGGAAGTTGGGAGTAAAGTCATCAAAGAGTGGGAAGTGGAGATGAATTAAATTTTGATGCAAAGCAGGGAGTTACAAGGAAGTATTAGTTAGGAACTGTCTATCTCCAAAGGCTTCTCTTAAAGGAGCATCTAAGTCCCAAAAAAGCCTAAGGTTATGAAGAGCATCAGTGGTGGATTGGAGAGTTTTCTCATTTCCTGCTTGAAACTCCTTCCATGAACAGTACCAGGCCTGCCAAGAGAAAGGGCCCAGGAGCCAACTGGGGAAATGGGATGGAAACTTGAGAGGGAGATGACAGATACATGGGATGCACGGAGAAGCACACAGATGCCCTCCCTGAAGAAAGGCCAGCATTGAAGCCATGAAAGTGAGGGAGCTCTCTCAAAATGGAGTAGCGAAAAGAGATGTAGTGAAGTAAGTCATGTGAGGTCTCTCATGGCAAGAACTCTACAGGGAAAGGACTGAAGGGAGGCACAGAGGCAGCAAAGCATATAAGCTACAAGTGGCCAGAGGGGTAGGAAGGAAGACAAGACTAGGTAGAGTTTCAGAGGCTGAAGGAGGAGGGGACTTCAAGAAGGATACATGACTATGAAATGCTGGAGAAACTCAAGATTTGGTTTCTGTCATGTGCTGGGTCAGTTATTAATGCTGCATATCTTAGCTTATTTGCTTTCATAATAGCCCTGTGAGGCAGGCTTTATGGTTTCTATTCTACAGATGTCAATCAGGGGACAGAGAGGTGACCAAACAGAGCAACATCAGGAAGCTGCTTTTCCCCCAGGGCTGGTAGGACAATGGGGACATAGTATTTTTGCCAGAGTCTAGGAACCTCGAATCTCTGAATATCCAATGGGAGCAAAATTCATAGTAGGATCTTGTTCGATGGACCAGGAACCATGGAGGAGATGTGACTGCTCAAAGAGTTGGGGGGAAAATGGGGGGATTAGGAGAGAGACAATCTGATCCTGGCTTCCCCTTCCCTCCTACTCTCCATCTTTCGGCTGGCTTCTCCCGTTGGCTGAAACCACCTAGACTCCACAAGGCAAGGGAACTTGGGAAATGAGTCCCATAATACATATCAGAAGAGGAGAAAGGCAATAGATACATCTGAGAGTAAAAAGGAAGCTGACTCGCATTTCCACATGTAAGAGATCTGTCATATATTCATTCCACACATATCCTACTGGCCCAAATCCAGTCGTATACCCACCCCCTTTAGCTGTAAGGGAGACTGCATGCCCAAGAAGAAAAGGGTAATATGGAAAATAGTGACCATGGCAGTCTCTAACACAGGCACCTACTACATTACAAGCAGTACTGGAGTAACCACTGTAGGAAATACAAAAGTGAATAAACTGTCACTCCAGCTCGCGTGGACAACAAACATTGCCACAATATAGAAAGATTATAAAAATGCAGTAATAGAGGCACAGT
This sequence comes from Eumetopias jubatus, assembly GCF_037043125.1. Lineage (NCBI taxonomy): Eukaryota > Metazoa > Chordata > Mammalia > Carnivora > Otariidae > Eumetopias > Eumetopias jubatus. The sequence goes on from NW_028274815.1 coordinate 103,850,731, forward strand.
GTGTGGCAGGAATACTTGCAAGAGATTCTATCTGATTAGAGTACTAAACTGGAAGAATTTTTGGAGGTTATAGAATTTGAAAGGATTTTGACAAGCAATACTATGGGGGAAAGCTATTCCAGACTTCAGGAAGAGCTGGATGCCAGGCACAGAAATAGGAGAACTGTGTGTGTTTAAGGAATTGGGAGTAGACTAGGGTCCCAAATATGTGTGGGGCATGGTGCAATGAATAATTGGAAATAAAAATAGATGAAAGAGAATTAAATTTGGGGTAGTTTTGAATATTAGATTTACATAATAGTGGAACGGTAGGGGTGAGGGTAGAGTGCAATGGAACTTTATTCTTATATGCAATTCAGAAACATAGAAGGAAAATCATAGCTGTGTTTTAGGAATATAACAATAAACAGCACATGAATGGGTGTTATGAATGTGTCCCTCCAAATTCATATGTTGAAATCCTAACCGCCTAGTATCTCAGAATGTGACTGTATTTGGAGACCGGTCTTTAAGGAGGTCATTAAGTTAAAATGAGGTCAATAGAGTGGGCCCTAATCCAGTATGATTAGTGTCCTTATAAGAAGAGGAGATAAGGACACCAACACACACAGAGGAAAGACCATGTGAAGACACAGGGAGAAGAGCTACATCTACAGTCTAGGAAGAGCGGACTCAGAAGAAACCCACCCTGTTGACATCTTGATCTTGTATTTGTAGCCTTCAGAATTGTGACAAAATGAATTTCTGCTATTGAAGCTACCCAGTCTGTGATACTTTGTCTTGCAGCTCTAGCAAACGAACACAATGGCACTGATTGCATCTAGGGTTGATAACATGTGTATAGCAGGATGGGGTAAAATTTCCTCTTAATGAATTCATGTAACATACTATAAGACCTTAACTTTCTACAACCTTGGAAGGGCCTTTAAGCTACAATGTTTTGAGAACTGAGAGGACTCAGTATTCAGAAATATATTCTCCTAAAACACATATAACATGAGTTGCCTTAATGTAAAAGTGTCAGTCCATGTAGTTGAGTTAAAATGCACAAGGGTAGTATGTCAGTTATCCACTGCCAACAATAAAAAACTACAAATCTTAGTGGCTTAGTACACCAATTTTTTGTTTCTGTTTTTCTCATGGAGCTACAGATCAGCTGATAATTTGGACCAAAGTTGGCTGCTTTCTGCTGGACTCCTTCATTTGCCTGTGGTCAGCTGGCAGGTGGGCTGGGGTCTGGCCTCTCTAGGATGGCCTCCACCTGGTTGACTTGGCTCTGCTGCACATGGTTGTCACCCTCCAGCAAGTTAGCCTGGGTTTCTTATCACAGAAAGCAAAGGAGTAAAGGAGAGAGCCAGGGAACTTACGGCCTCTTGAGGCCCAGACCCTACCCTGGTACAGCATCACTTCTGCAACATTCTGTTGGCCAAACAAGCCACGTGTCCAAACCCAGATTGGGAAGTGAGGAAAGACACCCCACCCTTTATGGGAGTATTTGTAAAGTCACATTGCAAAGAGCAAGGATACAGAGAACAGTAAAAAATGTGGGACCCTTTTCACAATCAGTCAAATATAGATTATTCCCAATGGTAGAAGCTTAAGCCATAGTATTACTGAGTTAACTTAAAAGGGAACACCCAGCGGAATCCCTCATTCAGTGCAGGAATTCCCCCAAATTAAACACAAAAAGACAAAAAACCTCAAAGAAGATTCCCACCACCTGCATTTGACCTAACTTTTCTCACTAGGCCAAAAAAAAAAAAAAAAAAAAAGGGAAAAAAAACACTAGCTCTCTCCCACTCTTGGGTTCTGGGTTGAGTTTATCTGGCTTCAGCTGTGAGTCACAGCTGACTGAGGGGTGGGGGCGGGTCATGAGTCATGGCCTAAAACAAAGATAGAATGTAATGGGGTGGACCAAAAGGCAAGGCAGCACAGAAGACACTGCAAGTTCAGGCATTATCTCAGCATTTAGGGTGATTTCTCCTTTCCTGCAGCTGGGGAAGCTAGGCCGTGTGCCCCCCTCTGAAATCTCAAAGAGGAGATGCCACACGGGCCCTGTGTTGCTGGGTTTAGGGTACTTACCCCTTTGTGTTTCCAAGAGAGTAGAGTAGCTGATTTCAGCAGTGTTAGTATCACTGCCCTAACTGTGCTACAACTAAACTAACTCCTTTCCATCCCTGTGTGTCTGTTCAGTGGACCATTCCATCCTGGCATCCCCAGGAGCGAGTTCCCTGGTCAGTTTGAGAAGTTAATATTTAAAGAGTCTAGTGGTTGCATATGGTTTCCTGCACGAAAGAAATAATAAACCTATGTTATCTATTGACCCACTCTCACATATATTTGCATTTGACAGCTTCTTAAAAAATTCTTTGGCTCAGTGACAGTTTAGCTCAAGTCACTATGGTAGGAATTATTTTCAGCCATTACTCTCTGTTTTAATTTTGGCTGCACAGTAACCTGTGTGAAGTACACAAATATTTGTGCATCTGGCCTCAAGCAGTTAACATGTCTTCTGCCCTGGGGTAAACATTAAATGAAAATTCTGTCACCCCAGAATCAATCTGGAAACAGAACTCTGAGAGTTTGCCAAATAAGGTGATTACTAGTGTTAAGATGCTGATCTTTGAAATGAGTGTCATATAGACAAAGGCAAAGCATGGTTGGCTCCCATTCAACCTGGTCAACAACATCCTTCATTACAGGACATGGCATCATTTTGATTCACAGCAGAATAAAAAGATTCTATTTGTATATTTGGAAGTTCGAATGAGGATTTCCTGAGGTCCTGATGAGGTCATTTCTGCCTTACAGCAACCTTGCTTTTATCGCTCGAGTTAAAACCAGATCATCATTTCCATGCAAGGGTGTGCACATGCGTACACATGCACACGTGCTTCATTCCAGAGTCTAATTAAAACTCAGTCATACGTAATTTTCTCCCAGATTAATGCTGGCATCAAATCAAAATTTCAGCTCAGAAGGCAAATGCTTTAATTTAATCATACTGTATTTGCCTTGCCTGCCAGTGAAAGAGTGCCTTTTATTAAAACATTTAGAACACATGTGCCCTCGACACACTATCTAATGGGGACAGAAACAGAAAAATGTTCGTTGCTAGAATCCAGGAAAGATGCCCCTGGCCTCATAAGCTTCTTCTCTAAGGAAATATCAGTCACAAACAGAAGATAACCTATAAACTTTTGCTTTTCTGTGATTGAGTTCCCCAAAGAGCCACTTAAGGTATTACCACTGATCCATGATCAGCTCACCGTGTAAGTTTTCATGGCTACTAATACTATCAGCACTGCAGAGACTATGAATTCTACCAAAGGATGACCCACAGGTTTAGACACAAGAGGACGTACCCTACCCCCCCTCAGCACGGCTCAAGGCAGAGAGACTGGACTTGGGGAGGCCAGGATGAACAAGAGTCTGATTACAAAAACGCCAAGGGGTGCCACAATGGGTAGCTTCCCTGAATGACAGTAGTCCTGAGGGATGGTTGGAATATACTGTGGGTATCCCATCCATGCCCCTTAGCCTTATTCCTTCAGGCACTCCTCTTTGCCTACGGGCTTTCTCTGGCCCCCACAGCCAGCAGCTTAGGCACTCACATGGCAGGCCAGAGTAGGGGAAATTCATGTTTCCTGGGAGCAGCCCTCAGTGAGAGACAGACAGGACTTGGTGCATCCATTGAGTGGCTGCCTTGACGCCACTCAAATGGGACAAATCACACCCTTGCCCAGTGGTTTCCAGCATGACAAAGTTGCAACTGCTCCCAGCAGTAGCTGCTTCCGTGAAATGCCCTATCTAGGCTTCCTCCCTTTTCCTCTCCTGCTTTTGGATTTCTTCTACTTCCCCAAAAAACTATTTGCCGTTGAGTTATCTCAGGGATTGCCTTCGAGGAACCCAATCTGAGAGAGGAGCAAATTCAGTTAAGACCCTGTGTTTTATGTAACTTTGGGGAACTGGTAGAACATCCTGACATTCTGCCCTGAATGGTAGTGCATCCCATGATGTGCTAGGGTCCTGCCTTTGAGGAGATAGAACTCACCACAACACAGTTGGCTGTTCCTCATCACAGAACATACATCCTCCTCACTGTCCTGTTTATGCCTTTACACACATTCCAGCTTGTCCATCATACAGAGCAGTTACAGAAGGAAGGCAACATTCCATGAGGTCTGATCTTTCCAAGGCAAAGAAAACTCAACTTAGCTCTTTTTGCCATGAAGCCTAATGCTGCCTTCCTAATAGAGTATAGCCCCAGATTTCCTTCTGGTTTTCATATACAAAGCATCCTATGGCATTGCTTGTATTCTCATCACCAAAGTCAAAACAGTCCTTCTGAAATGTACATCAGATCATGTCACTTGATGGAGAAGTGATCATGTCAGTTCACCCTGGCAGAGGCTCCCTTGGCCCTAAGAATACAGCTGTGAAGTTTTGACCCTGGTCTGCAAGGCTTTATGACGACCTGATTCCTGGAGACCACTCCAACATCTCTTCCTCTCACTCTCTTTTCCCCCATGGAGGCCTGTTCTTTCAACTCTTGAGCCCTGTAGAGATGGCCAGCACCTGCCTGGCAATATGACAGCATTGGTCAGCGTTGCCAGCTCACTGCCCCACCACAAATTATATCTTGTCTTCTGCAAACTCACTGGACAAAACAAAATGCTTTAGTGGTCAAGATAACCCCTTTTCTCTATTTGCTTTAGTTCTATGGTAGAACATATTCCATACACACACATATATGATTTTTTCCAACATTTCTGTGCAATTTTGGGTTGCAAAATTGCAATTTTGCAATATCTACTCCTGGAAAGCATTATTAGCTAATCTACTTGTTTTGACATGTAGATCAATTTTGAGGGTTTCTCCTAATCTAAAGCTGATTTTTCCTAAATCATCCATTAATAGTTCTTTGTTAATTTATTGATCAACCCAGATTTAAAAGTTATCAATTAATCCTAGCAGTATTAGTCCTTTACCATGGATTTTAAGATCCACTGTATTCTACTCCTACGTATACACCAAAGAGAAATGAAACATATGTTCACATAAAGACTTACACAAAAATATTCACAATAGCATCATTCATAATAGCCAAAAGGTGCAAAACCCCCAAACGTCTATCAACTGATGAGCAGATAATGAAAACGGGGTATATCTATACAGTGGAATATCATTCAGATATGAAAGGAAATGAAGTACTGATATGCTATAGCACAGATGAACCTTGAAAACATTATATAGGCAAAGAAGCCAGACTCAAAGACCACATGTTCTATTTATATGAAGTGTCTAGAATAGATAAATCTAAGGAGACAGAAGGTAGATTAATGGTTGCCTACGGGTTGAAAAGAGAGGTTGAGGGGTGTGAAAAATTAATAAAGGGACAGTCCAGAGGCTGAAAGTGGGAGCCCTATCTCTCAATGTCAATTAGAGGAAGAACTGTTAACTTACAGACTTTAACAGAAGAATCTCAACAAGGATGAATCATTAATACAAGCCCCCAAAGGGAAGGATGTACACTGCATCTCCTGTAAGAAACTACCCCTGCAACTCAGCCAATGAGAAAACAACATCACCTGGAACTAGTGTTTTTCCCCATGGATCTTTTTATTCAAAATAACACATCCCAACTCCCTCCTTTTTCTCCATATAATATTTTTTTCTCTCTTTTGTTGTCCTTGCCTATGGTTTTGCCATAGCTTGCATGTCCTAAATTGCAATTTTCTGTTATTCTCAAATAAACCCATTTTTGCTGGTAAAGTAACTGACTCCTATTTTCAAGGCTGACGGGGGGGGGGGAGGGAAAGGCCAACAGGGGAAATGAGCCCTGACTATTCGTGGGTACAGGGTTTTTTTGGGGGGTGGTGAAAAGATTCTAAAATTGATCATGATGACGGCTGCACAACTCTGTGAATATACTAAAAACCGCTGAATTGTGCACTTCAACTGGATGAATTGGTCTGTGAACTAGATCCCAATAAAGCTATTATAATTAAAAAATTAAAGTTAAGACCCAATCTTTAAGCCTCTAATTTTTTATTTCATAAATTGTTTTTTCCTTCTTATATTTATTATCAATAATAGCACTTTACTATTGTGTAATTAAGAAAATTATGGTAACAGTCATCTTAAGAAACAATAATATAATAAAGTAATTATCAATAATAGTGCTAACATACTGTTTTTCAGGGAATAGCCTTTTACATGGAACAATCAGGAAATACGATTTAATTGAATGGATTGGCAACAGCTACTATTTTATTGCCTTTTAAAAATTATTGGCTTGTGTGAAAATCAAAGTTCTCTTAATGTCTCCAGGGACCTGCGTGACCTACTTTGTGTTTCTTTTATGCGTCATCTCCTATTACTCTCCCTCCTTGTTCAGTGGCCTCTGACTTTCTCTCTGCACACTTGGCACACTCCCGCCTCAGACTTCTGCCTGGCTATTCCTGTGTCTGGAATCCTCCTCCCACATATGTGAGTGTGGCTTCACACTCACTCATTCAAGTTTTGCCCAGAAGTCAGCTTCTCACTGAGGCCTCCTGTGACCACTCTAGTGCATCCTTCAAGCATACTAAATAATTTCCTTATTTATTATGTTTACATTTTCTTCTCGGTTTCCCCCTTCAGAATATAAGCTCCATTAGGTCAGAGGTATTTGGCTACTGTGTTTCCCAATACATCCCTGGCATGGACCACAGTGCCTGGCATATAGATGTTCAGTTAATATCTGTTGAATGGATGAACGAACACAAATGCTAGGAGTCGCGTTTGAGGTGCACATTCTGTTCTTTGTTACTTTATCAATCAGTCCATCTTCAGTTTTAGACATTCTCCTCACTTGGGATTGAATAATCAAAGAGAAAAAACAAACAAACAAACAAACAAACTGGAAAACAGGGAATATGTATCTTTGGAGAGTAAGGAGTCAATCCGTTAAAAAGATAAGAATCCAAATAGAGAAATACACAAAATAACAAATCTGGACTACATATTAATTATTATTCCAGTGAAAATATTGATAGATCACTCTGAGATCTTCTGAAAAAAAAAAAAGTTAACATCACCTATTCAGTCAGCCAAAGAATTATTAATTGAGCATCTTCTGTGTGCCACATACTTGGCAGCAGTGATGTAATGGTGGAGCTTACGTGGTAGTGGGAAGACCAACAAAAACCAACCAAAGTACATAGGATGCCAAGTGGTGCTGACAGCTATAAAGAGGAGCCAGTAGGGTAAGGGATACAGAATTAATCTACCTTCTGTCTCCTTAGATTTATCTATTCTAGACACTTCATATAAATAGAACATGTGGTCTTTGAGTCTGGCTTCTTTGCCTATATAATGTTTTCAAGGTTCATCTGTGCTATAGCATATCAGTACTTCATTTCCTTTCATATCTGAATGATATTCCACTGTATAGATATACCCCGTTTTCATTATCTGCTCATCAGTTGATAGACGTTTGGGGGTTTTGCACCTTTTGGCTATTATGAATGATGCTATTGTGAATATTTTTGTGTAAGTCTTTATGTGAACATATGTTTCATTTCTCTTTGGTGTATACGTAGGAGTAGAATACAGTGGCTCTTAAAATCCATAGTAAAGGACTAATACTGCTAGGATTAATTGATAACTTTTAAATCTGGGTTGTTCAATAAATTAACAAAGAACTATTAATGGATGATTTAGGAAAAATCAGCTTTAGATTAGGAGAAACCCTCAAAATTGATCTACATGTCAAAACAAGTAGATTAGCTAATAATGCTTTCCAGGAGTAGATATTGCAAAATTGCAATTTCGCAACCCAAAATTGCACAGAAATGTTGGAAAAAATCATATATGTGTGTGTATGGAATATGTTCTACCATAGAACTAAAGCAAATAGAGAAAAGGGGTTATCTTGACCACTAAAGCATTTTGTTTTGTCCAGTGAGTTTGCAGAAGACAAGATATAATTTGTGGTGGGGCAGTGAGCTGGCAACGCTGACCAATGCTGTCATATTGCCAGGCAGGTGCTGGCCATCTCTACAGGGCTCAAGAGTTGAAAGAACAGGCCTCCATGGGGAAACGTTCATCAAATCCCAAATACCCCATGTGCCCCTTATGCCTGGTACTAGAAGAAGGATGAGCCAGGGAGGCTTTGGGGACTTAAAATCTAGTTGAGAAACAAAATTACAAGAGGTCAAAGCCCTGACAGAATTTTCATCTGAGGTATGTTGCCAGTTTGTTCTTCTTTTTGTAAGTAGGCGCCACGCCCAGTGTAGAGCGCCGGTGCCAGCTTGTTCTTAAAAGTGTAATTCACTCTGCCCTAAACTGCTTCTTTCTCCTGAAATCCTCCCTGAGGTTTCCCACTAGCAGGAATGCTCACAGGATGGGTGGACTGACACCCAGGGAGTTTGGGAACTGAGGAGGTGAGGGGATCTTGGCCACAGAAGTCTGACTAGCCTGCTTTTGTGGTCTTGAGTCAGACTCCAGTGTGCATGTAGAGAGGGTGCTGTGGTCTAGTAGGTCATACCCTCCAGCTTGTCTGACTCATGGTGATGCGTGTCCCCTGCTTTGCTCAGTGGCAGTGGGAGCCTAGCCCCCGCTCACCCACGTAGAGGCAGCTGCAGGGGTGGCTTCTGGCCTCCGAGCAGGAAGGTGGGGCAGTGGAGGAGTCCAGGGACTAGCTGGGGATGGCCAGAGCTGACCACTTCCAAAGGGGCTGTTTACCCAACAAGACCTGAGGCCCCATCTCTCCTATTTGCCCCTCCTACCCCCTGCTGGGGTGTATTTCCAGAGACCAGCAATCTGTAAAGAGGACAAAGTAGCCTTTTTCTGGTCATCTGCTCCAGTAAAGCTTGTATACTCTTTTAAAATTGTCCAGGGAGGTGAAGGGTCTACGTTTTCTCTTCAGATGACCTGTAACAAAATCAGAAGCTGTGAGGTACAGGTCAAAATCTCCCTATGAAAAATGTTTCTCATTGCATTAAATTCTCTCCTGTTAAAGAAGCGTTCCACTCATACTGGTTACACCTCTCTGAAATTGTCTTCGCCACCAAAGATTTATAAAGAATGGAGGAGATGAAATGGAGAGTCTTCCAGAGCTGTTTCTTCCTCCTTTTTCCTTTTTCCTCCATGAACTTAACATAATGAGGTTTGAGAGCTAAATAGGTCTTATATATTGTCTCATACACGTTTCTCATTTTCCAGGTAAAATTGAGGTCTGGGAGAGTCAAATGACAAGAACAAGGCCAGAGATCTAGTAGGCAACGTAGCTGGACTTGGAACTGTCAGCTCCCCGCCCCGCCCCCATCACCAAGTCACTCTTCCTTCCACACACCACAGTCACCCAGGAAAACAGATCAGGGACAGAATCCTCAGAAAATATTTGCCCTGGGTTTCTAAGGTTGCCTCATCCTTGCTCTCCTTTTCTCACTCTACCCCTTGCCAGAGCATGAGGTATCCAAGAATGACAATGACCACATTCTGCAGTAAATTCTGATGGCTTGTTCTAAAGTTTGTTGACTCATCAGTATATTGTTGAAAAAGAAAATTTTTCCTTGTAGGAATACTGAAAGCTATAGGTAACTTTCTATTATTGTAACAAAATATCATAACCTGGCAAAAGCAGTCACGGGATGTCATTCTAATTTTTTTAAATTTTTTTAAAGATTTTATTTATTTATTTGACAGAGAGACAGCGAGAGCAGGAACACAAGCAGGGGGAGTAGGAGAGGGAGAAGCAGGCTTCCCGCTGAGCGGGGAGCCCGATGTGGGACTCGATCCCAGGACCCTGGGATCATGACCTGAGGTGAAGGCAGCCGCTTAACGACTGAGCCACCCAGGCGCCCCACGGGATGTCATTCTAAACAAGTGCAAATGCGAGTGCCTTCTAGGTACAACTGATGGGATCACTCAGTTGTGTGCTGGCACACACTGGTTTGCTGAAACAAAAAGCCTTGATCTGTAGAATTTGATTTACATGGTATATATATTTCCACTATGGCCAACCTCAGTGGGTCAGCGTGGCGTGTGGCATCCCTGAACAGCAGCACACCATTATGTAGTATTTCTGCCATACAATCAACATCAATAAGCTCAAGAACATAAATAATAGTAAGTTAATTAGGAAATGATACGTTCTGAGTATGTATTACCTGTATTTTTAATGTAACTTGTTGCACAGCAAATTGATAAACTTAATTTTTAATAGTAATTGTATATAAAAACTGGCTTAAAAAAAAAAAACACTGAAAATTGAATGACTGACTCTCACCAACAGGTACAGGCTGGCTCCAGCACACCACTGGAAACACCTGCTCCAAACTTTGTTGACTTAATTAAGTAACCTGCAGTGCAGCCCTCATGGGAATATGTAAACACAAACCATACCTAAACTGAGGACTCTTGGCCTCTTTGTTTTTATTCATAAAGTTACTGGCCCTGGTTAAAATTTTTCTTCCCTAAAAAAGATGCAACAAACAATAGGCCGAAGTAAAAACTGTGGTTATAGACACAGTCCATCTCACCCCTTCCATCCAGTTTAGTGATTTACATGCCACACATTAGCTCTAAGTGTGATAATAACAAGGAGTAGATAGAATCTTTTCTCTTGTGACTGTTTTACCAATGAGTGAAAGCATAGGCATTATGCTAAAAGCTTCATACATTCTCTCATTTAGTTCTGACAACAGTTTATTCCAATTTTTAAAAAAGAGGAGTTTGAGGTTTTGCAGGAGTTTAATTACCAAGATTTTGTAGCTGTTAAAAATCAAAGCTAGAATTTAAACCCAGGACAGTTTGATTTAGACTAAAGCGTGATTAAAGAGACTGAGGGCAAATAAAGGCCTAACAATTTTTACAAAGCCTGAAGACACAGACATTGTGAAAACTGCTGTTCATGAGAGTTAGACTTAAAGTCATCATGCAGTCAAAGCCATCATTAAAGTGGAATAATAGCCTTATGAAACTATAACATGGCCAGAGAGGAATGAGAGAGAGTATCAGTTAGCTGTTGTTGTCACAGCTGCTGTAATAAACAGCCACAGAACCTCAATAGCATAGAACAACTATGTTCAAACATCTTGAGTCAACTGCAGGCAGCTTAATCTCTAATGATCTTTGTCAGGGATTGCTTCCATGTGTGGGGTTAGCTGGCTGTTGCCTAACCCATGATGACTTTGGCTGGAGTGACTTGGCTGTGCTTTAGATTTTCCTTATCTTCCAGCAGGTTAACCAGGGCCTGTTCTCATGATGAGCAGAGGCACAGAACATAAGCAGACACACAAGACACCCTCTTGAGTCTTGGCTTGGATCTGGTATATTATCTCTTGCACTTTTATTAACAAAAGCAAATCACCAGGACAGCCTCTATTCAAGGGTTGGTAAAAACAGACTCCATCTCTATAGTGAAAGGAACTGCACAGTCACAAAGTAAAGGGCATGGGAATAGAGAAAGGTAGAGAATTGGCATTGTTACGGCAGTGTTTCACTTAAGAGGTAAGTAGGGTAGTCAGTGGAGAATGTGCTCATACACTTGCCATGTTTCATGAACTTTGTTCCCTGCTACTTACTTTTAACCAGGCTACAACTGGTCCTGGGCCATCAGCATGATACCTTGCAAGGAGTCCTGAATTTTGAATCCTGGCCTAGATCAATCCTTTATTAACTGAATGTCTAGATCCCTGATCTGGTGCCGAAGCTCTGAACTCCATTCATCTGCAACTGCATCCTGGGGGCTTTGCTGCTCACAGCATTCCTCACTGAAAACTCTAAATTGTGAATATGTGAAAGGGGGTAGGAGTAGAACTACATGCTTGAATTCTCCCTTCTGGTCAGTCAGTAACCCTCTTTTCCCTCTTTCCCATTTCTTGTTTGCCCTTCCACATCTTCTCTCCCCCTTCATTAGCCAGCTCTCTGCCGGTTGAAGCTAATATATATGGACCATATCCAAAGGCTTCAATGCCCACTGGCTTCCAGCTGGGATGACTAAAAAGGAAGGCCCAGGAGACCTAAGAGGAGGTGGGGAATTGGGTCAGGATATTTATGCTCCTGATGCTCTCTTTGTGAGGTCACCTTGGCTTTCTGAGTCTTTTGAACTGACCTAAATGACTCACTCTTGCTTTCCTTCCAGATCCTGAAAGCTATTCACTCCTTTCATTCTTCTAGCCTGGGGATGACAAGAGTCCCAGATTTCTGCACCATCCCTACTCTTCCCTCAACATATTACCTACCTTTTTAGAACTAATCCCTTTATCAATAAAGCTACTTCAATTTTCCTAAGTTGAGATTGCCTTGTTTCCTATAGGAATCCCTCCTGATTCTCTCACATATAGAAAACACTCAATGATTCCCCAAGAGAAAGGATCCAAGATTCCATCCTATCATGTATCCTGCTCAAAATGCAGAATATCCATGTGATACACAACAGCTGCTTGATTGTGTCCAAATATAGTTGCTTTTAGTCCAGAATCTTGTGAACTAAACATATTTTCTACTCACCCCCATTATGTAATGGTACAAAAGAAATAAGATTAACCACAATAAATAGGAATAATGGAAGACACATAGCAGCCATTTGTCTCCTCTCTCTGGGGATACTTTTAAGGATCTGGACATGCAGAATATTATTTGACTAGACACTCATTCTGTTCTCTGGGAGACTCCTTGCCCATTGTTCTCCAAGATCCTTGGATCTCTTTCCAGGATATTCTTATTTGTCCATTATATTCCTTGGCCACATTTAATGGGCGCTGGGGAATTTGCTGCCCTTTGAGCCTGCACAACATTTTTTAGCCTGTTTCTTGACCATGAATGATTGGGACACCAGGAGTTGTTTTAAACTTCAGTAGTCACAGACACTTTTAGACAGGATTTGTAAATCTTTGGCAGCAAAATTTTCTTAAAAATGCATTAGGCCTCTAATTCACTAGCTTCCAGTAAGTTCTATATATCAGTAATCACACAGGTCTTTTAAATATAATCTAAAATGCCTATTTCCTCACCTTCTCAGCAAATGCCTCTAGCTTTTCATTTACTGAGGCTCTTGGCTCTAGTTAGAAGATCACACTTAAAAAAAAAAAATCTTTGCTCTGAAAGTTCTTATTGGCAAAATTGGCAATAAAAACTTTTTTAAATCCCAACCCCTGTATTTAGGGGTTTCAAAGCCAACTCTTCCCACAGTGCAGGTCCCCCGGTTTCTGCATTTTTTCTATACCCTTCAGTTCTGCATATGCACCCATCCGTTCTCTCTGAAATCACCCCTTTCAAATCTTTGACCCCTTGCCAAATCTAGATACAGAAAAGGAATAGGAAAATTAAGGTTCTGTTTTTCAATGTCTTTCCCGAGTTTCTGGCTTAGAACCCAAATGGCCTGGTACCAAGTAAGCTTCCTCAGATGACAGTTCTACCAAATATTTTGTACCTGAGAAACACAGATTGCCATGTTTGCAGCCTCTGATATGTTTTGTCACTATGTACCACCAGTCACTAAACCAAAGCTACATATTTTAGGTTTAGATGTGTGTCTTAAGTCAGTTGGGGCTGCTATAACAAAATGCCATAGACTAGGTGGCTTATAAATGAGGAAGTGTATTTCTCACAGTTCTGGAGGATGGAAGTCCAAGATTAGGGTGCCAGCATGGGCATGTTCTGGTGAGGACCCTCTTCTGGATCACAGACTTCTGACTGCTCCATGTTCTTACATGGCAGAGTGCACAGAGAGGAATCAAGTGTTCTCCTGACTCATAGGGTCACTAATCCCATTCATGAGGGATCTACCCTCATGACCTCATCTAATCCTAATTACTTCCCAGAGGTCCCACCTCCTAATGTTATCACAGTGGAGGGTAGAGTTTTGACATAGGAATTTGGGGGGCACAGAAGCATTCTGTCCATAACAGTGAGTAACCCTCCACTTCTGTTAACAATTCTGACATTAGGATAATGCTAGCCTGTGTTGTTGTTACAAATTAATCCTGAAAACACAGTTTATTAACGCAGCAGAGCTTTATTAGTCATGCTACATGTCCAGCAAAGGAGTTCATCACACACCACCCCATGGTAGTGGAAGATGGAGGAGGGAAATACATAGAACACTCACTAGCTCTTAATACTTGACCAGAGTGATACTGACCACTTCTACATACCTGTCATCAGTCAAAACAGCTCAGCTGTGGGCTAGTCAAGGAGGGAAGGTATGTGGAAATTCCATGAGCACCTCCACTCTGTCACATTTGTATCAGGCACATCCACATCTTTCATACGGCATAGGACATAGTTCACACCCTTCTGTAACACAGCAACTATATAGCTATAATATATATATAATTTGTATAATATATAGATATATCAGTAGTAATTGCTTATTTAATATCAATTAGATGATATTGAAAACTTTACACAAGAATATCACTAATGAGAACAAAGAGGGTACCAGTTGTCTCTGTGAAGTGGGTGCCTGAGTTTCAGGGAGCAGTGAACTAACCATCAGGGCTTATTTCTGATTCTTTACCAACGTTTACAGCCTGTGCTGACACTTCCCACATCATCTCCCACACCATTCTGGGGAGGATGATATTCAAAGTACTAAGCAGTTAGGCACAGGGACTAGCCGGTCAGATCAGGTCTGGCCCTGTCAGGACGGGTGCTAGCTGTAAACGACCACTGTGTGCATGCCAGTGCGTGCCGGGAGATCCCATCCAGGCTGTCCTCCTAAGCACCTGCAGCATTTTTCAATGTGCCAGACTTCCGCATATCCACTTGGCCTTTGCACAGATGGTGCCTTAGCCTGGAATTCTCTTCTGATTCTGGAGAAACTCCTCAGGTCCTCTTTCATGTCTGAGTTCCAATAGGATTTCTCTGGGGAGGATTCATAGTTTCCCCCTCCCAGCTCTTCATTTCCCCCTCCTGTTTTTGCCAGAGTGCTGCATCCACATTTTGTTACATTAGCCATTTCACTGTGCTACCATTAATAATATTTACATCTTGTCACCGTCACTAGACTCTGAGGTCCTCTAAAAAAATAATAATGGGGTGCCTGACTGGCTCAGTCGGAGGAGAGTGTGACTCTCGATCTCATGGTCATGGGTTCCAGCCCCATGTTAGATATAGAGATTACTAAAAATAAATAAATAAATTTTAAAAGATAATGACGGGGCTGCCTGGGTGGCACAGTTGTTTGAGCATCTGCCTCTTGATTTTTGGCTCAGGTCCTGATCTTGGAATTGTGAGATTGAGCCCTGCGTCAGGCTCTGAGCTCAGCCCAGAGTCTGCTTGAGATTCTCTCTCCCTCTTCCCCTCCCCTACAGACTCACTCACTCTCTCTCTCTCTCTCTCAAATAAATAAATCTTAAAAAAATAATGCTTATATTTACTAAGGATGTACTATGTACTGAGTGAGTACTATTCTAAGTGCTTTATATGTATTAATAAATTTAGTCCTGAATAGAACTCTCTTATTGTCTCCATTTTGCAGATGAGGAAACTAAGCTACAGTGAAGTCAGTTTACTTGTTCAAGGTTAATTTTGTCATCCTAAGCACCTGGCATAGCCTTGCACACATGTGGTTATTGAATAAATGGATTCCTACTGCCTTTGCACTTTTTTTGCCTTTTCCCCCATTTATTGTGTTAACTCTATCCCATTATCATGTCTCCTCTGCTGCCTGAGACCACTCCTAACAACTGTCACCCACCTAGATCTGCCCACTTCAGAAACCCTTGCTACAAGTTACATCCTATTATTCAATTTAAGTTTCAGTCCTGTTATCTGGCTTTTTCAGTAAAACTCTGTTAGTATAGAAACCATGTCTTCTGTATATTTTGAATATTGCTTACCACAGAACTCAGCAGAAACCAGGAGTTCCAAACAGTGCTTATTAACTGAGCAATTAGTATTTGAACTTTTTTTTTGTTGTTTGGGGTAGCACCCATATTAAATACCTAATCCCTCTACAGCACTTATGATCACAGTGGAATTTTGTACAAGCTGGAAAACATGTGGGAATTGGTTTTATACCTCCTTGCAACTCCTATCCCCCTGAAAGTAATATTGGGAATGAGTCCCTCTGCCTCACACAGAGGGGCAGCAGATATACCCCCATAATACAAATCACTTCTTGATATGCTGCAGGAAGATTCTGGAAAACCGATTAACATTTGAATTTCAAAAGGGAATGCAGAGTGTGGATACATAAAGTAAGATTAGTGCAATATGTAAAAACTCAAGCCTAATAAACAATGACTTAAAAACATAGAAGTGTATGTTTTTCCTTGACATTTATAAATTTTGGACAGAAGTAAGTTCTGAAATTGTAGTATCATGCTCCATCATGTCAGAGACTCAAGAGTTTTCTGCATTTTTTTTCTGTTGTATATGGATGCCATTCACAAAGTCAAAGTTGCCAATGGGAACTGTGGGAGCTTCCATTTTTCCAGTTACATCTCATGGACAGAGCTAAGTCACATGGTCACTTAGCCAAGAGGGAGGCTGGGAAATGTAGTCTTTATCCAGGAAGTCATTTGCCTGGCTAAAATGGGGTTTCTCTTACTGAAGAAGAAGGTGAAAACAGTAGGGGTGAAACTGGTAGAGTTTTGATTTAGCAGGAAAGGTATCTCTTTTTGCCCAAGGCTAGTTGTGTCTGCCATCTGAATATGTTGTCTCATACAAATGTAATTAAGGGGAACAGAGCTGTATTTCAAGCCTCCTTCTTATAAGCTTTGCCATTCAAGCTGTTATAAATATGTTATTGATACTTTGCTTCACTTTATTGCAAGATACTTTAGAAATATACTATTTAAGTAAACAACTTAAATCAAATTCAAAGTAGATTGGTGATTTGTTGCATAATTGAAGAACTAATCTAAATTAACACCCTAGTTTTTTGGCCATTCAAATGCATTCTGCTCTGCTACCCTCTCACATAATTTGAATATTTTTTTAAGTGGGACTAGTAAACGTACATACTCTCCTGAGTTCCGCAGTGAGACTGGTGTTACTTTGCTGAACTGTGGGGATTATTTTTTTCCATATGTTACAGCCTCAATCAGTGTTTTTAATAAGATTTCCAATGCAAATCTTCTTTCCAAAGCAAAAATTAGCACTCAAATGCCACTACGTATGTCCTCTTACATGCCTATAGGGACAGCAGATCCAGACTCAGGCAGACCCCAGTTGTTGACTTGCAAGGAACACATGCGTAAAATTTTATCAGTCACTTCTCCATCCCAGCAGAGCAGATGACCCTTGAAGCAGCGCTGGGGCCAGGTTTCTGGGGTTTTTTTTCCAGAGGAGTGGCAAATATATCCTCACAATGGAAACCAATCAGCTGATCTCCTATAAGGTACCAGGAAGATTCAGACTACATGCACACATTACCAGAGGCATGAGAATATATCAGAGATGAATTCCAGAAGATTTCTCAAGTTTCTTTATTTAAGCTCCTACTTCTGCAGAAACTGTTGTTTACTAGGCACTCTGTTAAATGGCTAATATACATTATCCTAAGTCATTACAGCAGTCTTAAAAGAGAGGCATTGTTACTGTCTTTTACAGATGAAGAAATGATGACTCAGAAAGGCAAAGCAGATTTCCTAACTTACTGAGATAGTAAGGAATAGAACCAAGATCTGAAAGCCTGTTCAACCCTATCCTATATGTGTCCTCTGGATTCTTGCATCCAGAAAATATAAACAAGAAAAGCATGTGACTTTCTAACTTAACAGATTATATAACAGTATTTTTCAGTAATAACAATTCACAATGTCTTCTGCACAAAGACCTATCATTACAGGTTAATATTATTCACCGTCTTTCATGGGACTTGCCAGCCATTTATTTGCCAGTTATGTAAACAGTACTTCTTAGGGCCATTATATATATCATATAGTATTTGGTTTGTAAAAATTAGATGTGTCAATGGAAAGAAATATGTGTCCCTGAAACTTAGAACATGATGTTAATGTATCTGAAAGAAAAAAGAGACACATATAACAATATATTAATAATGATTAAAGGATGAACTAGAGATAGTGGGGAATAAAATACACTTTTCTGATTTCTATATGTTCCATGATAAGCATGCATTAAATTAATAAGTGGAGAAAATAAAATGCATCATTTACAAAAGATGAGGACCTAGAAATACACTTATCAGACATCTAAGCATTAACAAAAGCTTTCAGAATTTTGTGGCATCACGAAATAATGGGGTGGAATCTCGGGCACGATCTAGCAGGCTCTTTGCCCCTCAGTTTGATAGTTTTTCTGACCATTTAGTTGACTTCCAGCAGATCCGAGGTCTTGTCTATTCCGTTGAAAAGAGTGTAGAGGAACATAACGAAACCCAAGAAGCTGGGATTTTGGGGTACATCTAAATAGCCACCTGACCAGGAAAACAGGCAGAAAGCAGATGAAATGAGAATTACCAGCTTCATTTTCAGAGAATTCGGGAGAATGAATCCTGGATCCAAGAATCAGGGTGGAGGGAGTCTGGGATCTGGGAATTATAGATGATCCTTGTAAGAAATCCTAGCAGGAAAAACAAAACAAAACAAAACAAAACAAAAACGATCATGTTATGGATTGGGAGCCCTTGCTTAGGGAAACTGAAACAGAGCGGAATGCACCAGCCTGTTTTTCTGTGAGCTCACTCAGCTAGTTTGCGTTCTTTCCTGGACCTCTGTGTGAGAGGGGATTAGTTCACAGATTTACGTGACATTGGACAAATCACTTCACCTTTTGTGCCTCTTCCCTTATTTTGAAAATGATCAGCCAGATCCATCTACAAGATCCTTTCCAAACATATTCATTAGCCCACTGTCTCATCTGCCAAAGCTTCTTCCCCACATATCACTCTGAGGAATGCCTTTTGATGGGAAAGCATGTCCTCTTCTCTGGAGAAACCCCCTGTGTAACATCACTCATTCTGACCAAACTAAATCCCCTCTGTTCGGTTTTAAAATGTAAGCCCCGTCAACTGAAATTACAGATGCTCCAAATACTGAATTTCTGAAGAATACGGACTTGCTGTAACCTCCCCACGCTTTGCTGGTGCAGCCAGTGACAACTCGGGTGACAGTGGCGGAGTGTTTCTGACAGAAGGTGGCTGGGTTCCACAATGCGGGAGAGAATATCGGAGAACCCAGTGGGCGGAGGGGCCAACTGTCCCTGGGACAATGCTTCACCACTTTTCTCAGTGGCTGACACAGTGAAAGGAAACCTCTAGCATTTCAGAGGCTAAGACGGGGTGATGATTATGTGACTAAAATAGCACTGGGCTGAGCTGACGGTTTGGAAGATGGTGCCCATTCAAAGTGAAAGAGAGGTAAAAGACACTGGCCAAAAAGGGTAGGGAGGCAGTTTCCTTGAAAGACCTGAAAACGAGCAGCAGGGAAGATAAAAGGATAGGAGCTGTGCACAATAGCATATTCTTCTCCTAACCACCTAATTCGCCCGCTCTGTATTCATCACTGTCAGGCTCCATGGAGCCCTCAATAGGGCTTTATGTTGAGCCTCATTATCAGCTCAGAGATAGAGGGCACGCCATGCAAATGAAGCCAAACCCAAGATAGGCTGTTAAAATACTGCAATTTGTCAGCATTTAGATAAACAAATGAAGGGCATACTGTGTGTGGGAGGTGGACCCCCGGGAGCTTTCAGGGTATTTTGACACTTGTTGTGAGAAATATCTCCAAGTTCCCCACACTGGCTCCCTCCTTATCATTTAAAGGGAGGAAAAAGAGTTGCTAATTTACTTATGACTAAGATAGTGGGGAGACTGGGGGAGTCTCTGCTTTCATCCATTGGTACTTAGGTTGTTGATTAATGTCCTTCTCATTAGGCTTCGCTTTCCCTTCCATTTGCTGTTTGCACAGCCTCTAGGAGGAGCAAACTATTAAGCTTCTGGGAGTGGGGAGAAGCACACACCCACACCAGCTAACAAACTTCAATGACAATGAGTCCTACGGCCAACTGTAGCAACGTGGAAGCATTCTTCTCACACCAAGAAGGTGGTGAAGAAGAGTTGAAACTCCTGTCTTCCAAAGAGCATTGCCTTGATTCTCCCAGTAACTTGGTCTTGTTGATTAAAGAAAAATAAAAGGATCCGTGTTAATTGTTCAGAGCTTACAGGCTGTGCCCCTTCTGTCGGATGGAAGGGAAAGTGCCTCAAAGCAAGGCAGAGAGGAGGAGACAAAGCTGCCTTTGGTGATCTAGTCTATTCTCTAGTTTCTTAAAGGACTTTTAATGATGCTCTGGTGACAGCACCTTAGAAATCAGATCAAATCCATTGTAGCAAATTTTCAAAAGCAAGATTATGTGACAATGGGGTCGCTAGTCCCCTGTAAGCGCGCCTGGCCACAAGGCTGCCTGCCTAAGCTTACCCACAGCTGTTGCCCAGCCTAAAGCTGTCAAGGCGCATCCCCACCCGCCCCACCCTGGAGCTGAACCTTGGTGGCATGAGGCCCCCCCATCCATCTCAGTCCCTCCCACAAATCGAGAGTCACTAAAATCTCATTTGTGCCTCTTTGCCACTCGGGCCTCCATGCAAACCTTTCTGTTCTTTGGAGGAGAATGATGTGGACTTAATTAAGTGTGGTAACTTGTGTGTAAGGCTGTATTGATGGAGGAAATGTGGTACAGATGTGGTGTGAAATGATGGTGAATTACTCTTGTGAAGAATACAAATCAGGGTGAGTGCCCATTATCTGAGGCCAAAAGAAGTTACTGGGCACTCAATTATCACCCTCTTTGTTACCGCAGTACACCAGATGGTTACAACACTGAAGAGTTTTCTATTATCATAACATTTTCCTACAGTGCCTTTTCTTCTTCTCCAATCCACCATAAGATGATTACCTTCTTATGGGGAGTTGATTGTTGAGAAGGGTGTTGGGGGTCACATCCAGATTTAGTGGGGGGTAGCAGAAAAGGGGGCAGCAGGCTGTGTCTTTAGCACAAGAGCCTGTTGATAGACTCTGCTGGGATTCGGGCCACCCCATAATAGCTCATGTGAAATAACTGCTTGGTCTCCTCCTCCCTCCGAATCCACCACTCCCCTTCTGCCCCCAAATCCAGAAGACAGTGTTCAAGTGTGACCGGCTGCTCTGCCTTCTGTCAAAGCATTTCCAGCCAAGTGAGCAGTTTTTCTTTTAAGGAACTGAGTGGTCCTCAATAAAATTAATTCCCGCTCATTGGCAGCATTGAGGTGTCAGGTGAGAACAAAAGTAAACGAGCTTGTGAATATAGGGCTAGTCATTAACTCGGGGCACCCAGCTCTATCATCTGCCCATCCCTTCCCGGCTCCCAAGGGCGGGGTGGGGGGAACAACAACTCTATGGTAAATAAATAAATCAAACTCCACACCGTGAAAATCTCTGAAGCAGCAAGCCCAGGCTTGAGGCTGGCAGAACTTGAGAGAAATGGAATGATCCTGGGTCCTGAGGAACTTCCCTTACGCAAGGAAGAGAAAATGGTGGCATGTCAAAAGCACAGGTGGCTATTTTGTTCATTGTTGGATCACCGTTTAGAAAAAGGAATGTCCAGAGAAGTCCAGAGGATGCTTCTAGACATGGATTCTAGATCACTTGACTCCAGAACTGAACTCATAGGAGGATGGGAGAATATCTCATCCTTTCTTCTTCCACCAGCCTGTGCCCTGGGGTTCCTACTGTCTCTCCTACAGTTCTTGAGAGATGCCCTTTCTTTCTGCAGAGTTTTAAACAGAGAGACATCACATTTTCGAAAAGGGCCAAGGACCCTACAGACCTCTCTGAAGTTAACTGTTGTTATGGTTGCGTCTGTTTGCTAAACACAATGATGGTGCTATGAGTAGTGATGCCTTTATGACTTTCCTGTGTAAGACAAAAGCACAACCCTAGTGCTGTCTGCTTGAAACCTGATCATGTGGTTTTCAAGGCTGGCACCCACATCCTACTTTGGGGTTAGCCGAATAAAACTATATTTTGGTTTAGTGCTGCTAGCACTGAGGAAATGATGGGTATGATCTCTAGTTCAGAGTTTATGTTTACTTAAACTGCAGCTGCCGTGAGACACACGTCCATTTCTTGTGACTGAACAAAAGCCTCCCCTTTTTTCCCCCTCCCCTACTGCTTCCAAAGGGAACATTTGCCTCTCCTCCTTATAAGTGTTTTCCTATTTAAAGCTAAAAACTCCATGATGTCATTGGCTCATCAAAAGAGAAATCCAAATGATGTCAAGTTATAGCGTAGAAAGTCAACCCTGAACGCTGAAGACTATTTATTATTCACAAACACATAAAGCCACTGACATGGATTGCATAGATCCAATTTCAACTTTGTCTTTAATAAATGAAACAAGCTGTATGAGCAAGTGATTAATCAAGTGGTGATAATGTCTGGTTTTATAAGCATGCAGCAGTGAGATCCATTTTTCTGTAACCACCACCACCACCACCACCACCACCACCAAAAGGGCCCTCAGAAATCCCCAAAGCTGATTTTGGTTGTAACTAGAAAAGAAGGTATGTGCATCATCTTACACCCGGTTACCGAATTTCCATGATCAGATGCTTCCTCCACTTAATTCCAAAGAAGAGTCTAGGTATTTTGAACATCTTTTGTACAACATATACCCATTCACCCTGCATAATCTACCAAAGAAAGAGAGAAGTCAGTCTAAAAAAGGTACAAATTGAAGGTGATTAATGATTGCACTGACCCCTATTACTAAATAAATTCTTGATATTGCAGTCTGAGATGTGTGTAATTCTGTTCTCTCTGGTAGCTGTAATCTTCATTGTACGTAAGAGATTTTCAGAATTTACAACGAGAAAAGAATGTTCTATGCCATTGGACAAGCCCATGATTTCCACTTTTAAACAGGCCGTTATTATCTTGGATACCATCCCTTTGCTTTATTTTCTAAATTCAGTAATGGGTGGCACCAGAGAACTGTTTGCTCCTAACACGTGCTTAGAGCAGAGACACAGTGATCTAGAGATCCAGGCAGGGAGCAAAGACATAATATAGCAATAGACCAGTGAAGTGCTTCAGCAGTGGCTGCCTGCTGAAAAGTCCACAAAAACTATTGTGGACTTTTCAGCAAAAGTCCACTATTGTGGACTTATTCCCACAAAAACTATTGTGGACTTTTCAGCACAAAAAAGTCCACAAAAACTGAGAGTTCTTAAAACATATTCCCTATATCTTAAATTGTAAGCTATCACTCAAGAAAAGATACATTTTCTGTGATAGATTAGATGATTATTCAGAAATTCAGTCTTTTCCCCTCATTTCTGTGGGAATAAAATAGCTCCTTGCTCCATTGATGTTGGTTTTGCCATGTGTTTTACTTTGGTCAATAGGATGTTAGCAGGCATGGCAGAGCAAAGGCTCAAAGTAAGCATACATGTTTCCCCTTTTCTACTTATGCCTCAGCCAGCATCATGAGAAGTGCATGCCCAGATTTGCTTGCTAGTCCTTTGAGAAGAAGAAGAGCTGTGTGAAACAGCTGAGTTGTGCCCACCAAGTCCAGCCTAGATCAGCCAACTACTGGCCACCCCCTGTTCCATGAACAATCCAAGCCACTATTTGTAGAGTTGCCCTGATGAGCCCAGTGAACCTGCAGACACATAAGCAATAATACACACTTGTTTCTGTAGGTCACTAATATTGTGGTTGTGTGTTACACAGATTATTTTAGCAATAGTTAACGAATATATCTTCTTAGAAATGTTCATATTATTAGACTGAATTATTTAGTGCTCTTGTTCTCAATCATAGCTTAACAGATTCTGATTCCATTAATTTAATTGACCTAATTAGGGACCAGGCATTGGTATTTTTAAAATCACTTGAGGAAGTGATTGTAATGCACAGCCTGAGTTGAGAGTCATTGAAACGTATGAAGAAGTGAACCTATATAGAAGTGACTGACAGTCAGATGGTTGTGAAAACAAAAGCAGAACCTGTGACTCTGACAGACTAATGGGAGGAACAAGATATATTACTTTCCCAGAATGGATTTCAGCCTTGGCTGTACACTCAATTATGTGGAGAACTTTAAAAAATACTGAATACTGGGCCTTCCCTCAGAGATTCTGATTTAATTGGTCTGCACTGTAACTTGAGTGATTCTAATACGCAGCTAGAGTTGAGAACTGTCACAGGTGGAACACATTGTTTTCGGGAACATTCAAATAGTGGATACCCACTCATGAGGGCTGGGATTTCAAGGCAAAACTCTAGTCTTAGAGCAACCAAAATATGAAGAATGTTCACAGTCCAAAAGAAGCAGTGTTCATGGTGGTGAGCCGAGCTAGAAGAGAGTTTGAGTCTGGATTGAAATTACTGCTGTGGGTTTAGGCAAGGATTGGTCACTCACCTGCCTACAGAGATCAATTTGGTAGTCCAAATAAGTCAATGGAGGGAATGTGGCATGGTAGGGACTGAGGTATCCTTGGGGGCACATACCTAGCAAAATGCACAGCCCAAGCCTAGACAGTTCTTATCAGGATAGTTTTTAAAAAGAGGCTGAGAATCTGGAATTTTATGTCAGATCTCTTGGTTTTTAAATACTGGTAGCTAAAAAAGTACTTTATAAATATTGGACCGGTTAAATAAAAAATGACCTTGAAATAAATTTGGGCTACCAGCTACCAGTTTATGAACTCAAGGTTACCTGTTCCAACTGTTCAGTATAATTTTTATTTCATCCGTGCCCTTTCATCACAGTGATCCAAGCAGGTCAAAAGCAAAAACACTTAAATGAACGGGCATGTACCGAGACTAGTGCTAGAACTTAAATGAGTCTTCGGTCTTGCCAGAATCCATGCAATATTACATAGGACTTCTGTGAAAAGTTTTCAAGATGTGTGGTCCTAAAGTAGAGAAAGATTGGATTCTGAGTTTAGCCCTAGCTCAGGGCTTCACTACCTCTCTACATGTTAAAAATGTCTTCTGGGTACTGACATGCTCTTATTTTAACACATTGGACTGCTTTCAGTTTGTTATGATTAAGATTAACAGCGCTGCTGTTTATCTAAAACTGGAAAATGCAGTGAGTATATAATGACCTTATATTTTGAGCCAAAAATCAGTCGACCAGAGGTTTCTTATATCACTTCTGAATGTGAGAAATACTCTGGGAGAGCCCATCTGAATGCCAGCAATTTGGAGATTCTGGGATGGCTTTACAGGAACAGCAGAATCCAGAGTCATGGTGGCCATATGCATATGTGCTCACAGGGAGTTTATATGTTAGGTACTAAAGATTGCAGAGAAACTATTCCTCATATTTCCCTTTGTGAAATGCTGTCTTTCTTCCAGTTTTCAGATACAGGAATGCATTTTCCTTACAAAGTTTCTCTTTCTCTTTCCTTTCTTTGTTCCATCCATACCACCAACCTACATGTTTCCTGTTTTGAAACTATAATCATTGCTGTCAGAAGAGCTTTTTGTAAGAGAACATGTTTTATCCTACCAGGCAGATGAGGGTTATTCCTGATAAAAGAAGGTAGAAGGGGTTAGGCAGTGTCTCTCCTTAGTTCCCATGCCTTCTGAAACTTCATTCCTTTCTCCTCTGGAGTCTGCTAATGGGAGTTCCAGAACATCTTCAAATTTGGAAATTAGACCTACAAGCTGCAAGAGCTACCAGGCTGCAAGCATTACCTAGTTTTATTTCCTTTCTTTTCTCTCTCTCTCTCTTTTTTTTTTAAAGGACCCAGAGGTATATACACACCCCAAATCTGACCTTTGATAAGTAGCTCAAAGGTAAATACCACTTTGAAATTCCTTTTATTCCTTCACTCAACAAATCTTAATGATGTGCCAGTTACATGACAGGCACTGTGCTAGGCAACAAACATATGACGGTGGCCAAACTCTCTATGGTTCACATCTTTATGAAACTTGCAGCTATGAGGACAGCAGACATTTATAGTAAATGAGAAACAATAAAAATCCATAAATAATAACCTAAATAAATATAAAATTGCATTTGACTTCCGTGCTAAAAGGAAAGGGGCTAAGAGAGTTCATCTGGTCAGGAAAGCAAGGGAAGATTTTACTGAGGATGTAGCCACTGAACTGAGATCTGAGGGATAAAAGTCTACTTAGGTAAGGTGGAGAAAACTCTTTTGGGAGGGTGGAACACCACCTGGAAGACCCTGTGTTGAGAGGGAGCATTTGGGAACAGGAAAAACCATCTCTAGGTATGGCTGGCCCAGATGGAGTACTATTAGCCTGAGGGCTGGGTGGAGAGCAGACAGAGAGGGGCTCTGTGAGCTGTTAATGTGTTCCATTTGCTAAGAAACCAATGGGAATCACAGACCTGTACCTATGAAACAAATAATACATTATATGTTAAAAAAAGAAGAAGATAGCAGGAAGGGAAAAATGAAGGGGGGAGAATCGGAGGGGGAGACGAACCATGAGAGACTATGGACTCTGAGAAACAAACAGAGGGTTCTAGAGGGGAGGGGGGTGGGGGGATGGGTTAGCCTGGTGATGGGTATTAAAGAGGGCACATTCTGCGTGGAGCACTGGGTGTTATATGCAAACAATGAATCATGGAACACTCCATCGAAAACTAATGATGTAATGTATGGTGATTAACATAACATAATAAAAAAACACAGAATGTGGAAAACTAAGAACTCAAACTCTTATTGAGACTTTGCTTCTCCTTTGTTATGTAACTCTGGACAAACTGTTTAGACTTTTGTATGCCTCATGATTGCTGTTGGACAAAAGGGAACATAATAAAAAGCTTTATCAAAAAAAAAAAAAGAAAGAAACCAATGGGAAGCCGCATAAAAGTTTGAAGGTACAGGTGTTGGGCCTCTTCGGTACTACCTTGAGGAAGGTTCATTGTGCAGGGGATGTAGTTAGAATGGGTATGGAGGGGTTTTCTGTTTTCCTGAAAAATAATACCTTAGAGTAATGGTTATGATTTTGAAAAGAAATGAACACAGTTGAGATTTATTAACACATAAAATTAGAGTTGGTTTGGAGAGGGGATAAAGGAGAGAGCAGTCCCAAGGATGATTTGCATAATGGGATGAATGTTGGTATCTTTATCTGGGAAGTAAAGCCCAGAGGAAGATAAGATTATGCGATCATGAGCTTAATTGGGGGCCAGTTGAATTTAGGATGTCTTTGAGACATTTAGTAGAAGTTAGAAAGTGAGTGGTTATTTAAAAGTTCAAGGATGTGGGCTGGAGAGTAGACTCCAGCCCACGGAGTGGGTGATTAAAGGAAGGCATATAAGTGAGACCCTCTAAGAATATTATAGAATAAGAGGGGAAAGGTAGGGCTGTGTCTTGTAACAACCGTTTATTGAATGGGTAGACCAGGAGATTCCCATACTGAAGGTACAGAAAGGGTTCCATGAAGCTAAGAGGAAAACTAGAATATTGTGTCTTGGAAGCCACAGGCAGATAGAATACCAAAAAGGAAAGGGGTCACTAGTGTCAAATGATGTTGAAACGAGAAGAAAGATGAAGATTTGGGAATATTCTTTGGATTTAGTGAGGAGGTCTTCAGTCACACTAACAAGAACTATTTTGGTGGAATACTAGGGCCAAACACATATTGAAATGTATTGGCAATTATCTCTCAATATTTTCCAGTCCCTCTCCTTCTCATGCAAAGGCAGGAGGAGTCATTTGAAGCAAATGTATCTAGTTTGCTTCTTTAGTAAATGGAGATTGGAACCAAAGATCAATATCATTTGACACAGGGTGGCCACAAGCCAGTCTTCAAATGTTTGCTTAATTCCAGCTACCCTGAGTTTCCCTTCTTCCTACCACCACCTCTCTGCAGTGTGTTAGAAAGCAATATTCACTTTTTAAAAATTACTTTTACACGGGAGGTAAAGGGGATAATAGACTTGATTTTCTTTTCACAGAGTCTAATTGTCAAGTAACATTAGAACTTGGAATGCTGGCTTTAGCCAGTGCCTGGGGACAAGTGTTTCTTCCTAGTTTGTTAATGAGCTTTAAAAAAAAAAAATACCTCAGTTATCAAACAGAAGAAGAAATAACTGGAATTTCTGTTGAAGGTAGTCCAGTGAGTGGGTAAAATAAATGATACAAATTTTTTTAAATGCCAGTATTAGAAATTGGTGAGTTGTACAGATATGAAGCTGATCCAATGCCCAAAGGTATTATTTTCCAAATAATAACCAGAGCCTGCAAATTTCTCCCTCTTCTTTCAGATCTACTTATCTAGGAAAGGGAATATTATTCAATCCATGTACACTTAAACCATCAAATTAATTGAACAAAAGTCTTTTGATGGCCCAAGTATATTTTAAACAACTTAGAGAAAAATATTTTAAGTTTTTCTGTTTATATATGGGAAGCATTATTTTGCCAAAAGTAGCTGAATAAAAACGACAAAATTAAAAAAAAAAGTATGTTTAAAAGATTTCCATTGGAATACAGGTTTGGAGTAGTATGTGTGTTTACTGCTGACATCTAATGTGGTATCAGAAAAAAGGATGCTTGGAGAGATCCAGCCGGGGTCTGTCTCTCTAGCTGAAAGTGCATCTTGCCTTAATGTACAAGCCATGTCATTTATTCACTCAGTGAGCTCATATTTGGTACATCTACATGTTTTCACACACTGTTCTAGGTATTAGATGACAGCAACAGTAGTAAATTTATGGACAAATTGCTGCCTTCATTGAGTTTATATTCTAGCGGAGAAGACAAACAATAAATAAGTGTGTAGCGTCAGTAGAAGGCAGTGAGAAATTTTATGGAGAAAACTAGAGCCAGTGGGAGAAAGAAGAGTTATGGTGGGTGTTAATGCAGTTAAGTTGGTAAAGGCAGCTCTCTGAGAGGAGGTTATGTGGAGATCTGAAAAACTTGAAGGAGCAAGTTTTTATAATTATGAGACTAAAAGAGCATTTTATAAAGTACAAAGGCCCCAGAGCATGCATGGTGTGTGCCCCACAAAGCAGAGCCTTGCCAGCTCCATATTTCCCCAAACCTTGAGGACACAGAGAATGGGTTTACTTCAGTGCCTCCCTGAAGATGCTCTCATTAGCCATGGCATCCAAAGAAGAAAAATCTGTTTTCTATTACTGTCTCATCTTGGTGAGTTTAGTTTGCAAATTTTCTGTGGTTTCATTAAACTGAACCAGAAGGAGTCTCTGAATAGATCTATTGCTTTGGAAAACTGAATTAGAAGCCAGCTTGAAGTCTGGCTCCTTGGGGCACAGCCAACCTCCCCAGCTCACCTCTGGCAAAGCCGACTCTGTTTGCTTCCCTTACTGAAGACAGACCCGGGAACCTACCACTTCCAGAGGCACATTGTGGTGGTTCAACCCAGGGCACCCGGGTAGTCTGGCCAGGACCAAGATGCACGTAACCTTATCAAAACCAAAGGCTTCAGTGAAAACCGTTAACATGCAGGGCAGGGCCAAGACAAGATGTTTGGCATATTGACACCTGCACCTGAGGGATGGTTCACCCATTCCTCCACTGATTTATGTAGACTGGTGATAAAGCTACACGGGGTCTTCTTTAGATTTTATACTTTGGTGAAGCGACCTCACATTTGACTAAACTGACCTGCATCCCTAGGGCGGTGGCATTCTGGTAATGCAGCTTTATATCCCTTGTTCTGGACACCCAACTGGCTTCCCCAAAGCTGTGTTCTACCCAATGTGATACTGTGTGTGGCCCATACTTTATTTAAAAGAAAAAAAAAACACTCATAATTGCAAGATTGAAGGAATTCACATCAAACCTGGATTTCTGCATGCTCTCCAAAAAAGCTCTGACAGTAATAGCACCACATTCCCTCATGGCAACAGTTGGCTGGGACTTGATGGGTGATTTCCTTACGTGGCACACGTGCCCTCTGTTGCCCCCAAACCCTCATCATCCCTTGTTACATCTCATTTGCTCACGTTACTTAGTCTCATTTCCTGTTTGGCCTCTGTAGGCATTGATTCTTGTGATTGCTCCTTTAAATCATTATCCTGTTCTTATCACCCAGTTTCTTTTTCCCCAGTGCTGAGGATAGCAAAAGGAATGGTGTCATTGTGGTGGATGTATCCAGTGGCTGCTACAGTCTGGTCCATAATACTGAAAGTGAGGCAAAGGCTTCTCTGTTGCTTCCTCCTCACAGTGTAGTAATTTGATGGAATGATGATAGGCATACAAGCCATTAGTCAATAGTGAGAGAGAGTGTAAGAGTGTGGGTCTTTGACAGGGAGATAAACTATCCTGAAGAAGAGAACAGATGGGACTTTCTCAATATTTGAGAGTCTAAAAGCAGGAGCCCAGTTTTGTATCTACTCTGGATAATGAACTTTCAAGCTATTTTGGCAAGTAAGGTCCAGACATAGGGTTCAACCACCTGGGTCCTCCCTAGACTGTAAGCTCTTGAGGGCAATGGCCAGATGTCTTTTGTTTACCAGTGTTTGCCCAGTGGTAAGCCCATGGCACATGGGAGACTATCGGTAGACCCATTTCTGGAAGCATGAAGGCCACAATACCATCATGTGTGAGCTCTCCTTGCAGCCTATGTCCCTAGCCAGGTCAGCTTTAAGGACTCCCCAGACAAGGGAGTCAGAACCACACCTCACAACTTTTTGAGTGGGTACAGAAATTCCAATTGGATTGAAGCTGCTCAAAATGGTTATGGCACACTGAGAGGAAGAAAGATTTTACACTGGACGCCAACTATTCGTGCATCAAAACACCATTCCCATCTTGTTCAGCCTTGAAACATCTTCCCTTAGTTAATTATTCCTGCATTTATTTCCTAAGGCTGATGAACAGCTGGTTTGTACTTGAAGTGACACAAAGCACTGGGCTTAGGAGTACATTGTAGTATCCTCTACTTCATCTAATAGCTCTGGGGCTTATTTCAAACATCTTGTTACTGAGCCTGCCTATATTATTACCGCCTGTGACCTTCCCTTTGGGAGCTGCCAGTGCCGACTGGAACGCATCTGCTTCTTTCTGAGCAGGGTTATGGGAGGAAGGAAGCTCGAGAGATGTGAACAAGATCTAGATCTAGGTACACACTTTGAAGAATACCCAAAACATCTCTGAAAATGATTAAGCCATGGCAAGATAATTTGGGATAGAAATGGTGATATTTTTCTTCCTATATTTCTTCCTTCCCGCACTGTACGCAGGTAGCTCTGCTGTGTAGTTGCATGCCTCCAGAGTTTTTGGCAGGCTGGCCGTAGAGTTTACAGGAAGATCAGGACTCTTCTTGTCTTTGAGTTTGGGTGTCCTGAGTGGAAGAGGGCAGCCAGTAATACAGGCCTTCAATGACGACAAGGTTCAAAACTGGCACAGTGACACGTCCACTGCATTCTGTTTGTTAAAATGGATCGCAGAGCTGGCCCAGATTCAACAGGTATTAAAGTAGACCCTGCCTCTGGAGGGGGGCAGGCTACAAAGTGACATTGCATATGGCCTGCACACAGGGTGGTCTGGAAGATGGGGCCATTTTTGCAATCAGTTTATTACATGGAGCCTTTGCAGATGTGTTGAGGCCAGAACCCCTGTGCTGGATTGACCACAGGTGCCCCTTGCTTTTAGCTCATCTCTAAGCAGTGATCATAAGAGTATAGTACCTCCAAATTAAACACGGGTACCTGGAGGACAAGAGCTTGTTTTTGTTCTTTGTTTTTTTTTCATTCCTGCACCATTTGCAGAACTTAAGATCATACTAACCATCTTACTGATAATTCTTTTTGTTTGATTAGAGGTGGAAAAGTGATACCCACAAACCTGGGGCATTATGTATTTATCTGAAATTACTTGGACTTAAGAAATAGGCTGTCTGTGTTCTTGGACTTAAGAAACCATGAACTTATGGAGAAATTTTGGTATGTAAAACTCAGCAATACATTTCTTTATTATTTTCTTTAAAACAGTCTCAATCCCCGTAACCCTGTCCTGTTGAGCTGTTGAAATTCATTCACAGCCATGACTGGGGTTCTGGTACCCTCCTGTGGGAAATCTGGTATCTGTGGAAAGTCGAGGAAAGGTCTTTGGGCTCTCTCTTCCATCATAGTTCAAGCCCTTGTGGTTCCTTGGAGCTGCACAGAGCCCAGCTGCCGAGGCCGATGGGGGAGTGGATTTCTTCAAGAGGTCCTGTCCATTTGTGGTCTCTGCTGGAACCCACCATGAGCACCAGCCGGGGCTAGGCTGCTGGAAGATGAGAGAACGCGTGGCACAGAGCTGAGTCTTCTCTACTAGGCCACCCCACTACAGGTGGCACCCAGCCCACTTCCTGCTGACCTTCATCATTTGCAGGAGCCCTGCTGGCATCAGCCAAACCTAGCCCAAGCCAGCAGAACTTCCCAGGCCACCATAGACTTGGGAAAATAATGAATGGCGGTTGTTTTAAGCTACTAAGTTTTATGGTAATTTGTGTGATACATGGTCTGTATGTCAGTAGATAACACACAAGAATAGTCAATGTATCAGGTTCCTGCAGGAGGAGGGGCTTCGAAGATTTAGTGAAGGGAAGCCTGGGTCATCATTCCCAGGCAGGGGAAAGAGCTTTTCCTGATTTGGTTTCAGCCTTTCCAGATGATCAGTCGCAGTCCCAGTTCTCTTAGATAGACCTCATCTTTTCCTTTAGTCTCCTTTTCTCATGCCATCCAACCTCCTGGGTTCTGGGGAAATCAGAGTAGCTGTAAGCATGGGACCCCAGCCTCCACGAGAACCCTCAGCCTCCTGGGCCAACCTCAGCAGCTTCCCTTCCCTTCATCTAAACTCAAGGGACAGGAACACTTGGACCCTTTTGGCAGATTTATATGGTGCTCACCAGGCCCAGGAATCTCCTTGTGTGCCCAATAAAACAAGGTATTTTTGCTGTTGTTTTATTCCCAGGACCTAGACTTTCATTACCGAATAAAATTTAGAAATAAAAATAAAGCTTCCTTCACTCCTGGGGTTACCACCCTCTTTGCCTATGAGCTGCTCTGCCCTCCTGGTTCTCAGGCTCTTGGGCTGTAACTCTCAGGATTTCCAACTTCCTGCCTCTTTCCCAAGCTGATGCCACTTTCCCAGGCACTGGGAGTGAAGTCTGAAAGGGTCAGTCCCCGGAATTCCTTGTGGTAACAGTGGGGAGACAACCACTCCTGTCTGTTAATTGGCACAGGAAATGAGCAAAGTTGAATGTGGTTCTCCTGTGATTAGAAACCTTTTTAAAACAACAAGCATGGCTGAATCTTTCCTTAAAAGAGTGTTCAGAGTGGGTTGAGAAACCTGAGAACTATCTAGGTGATTTAAAAAAAAAATGAAATTGGAGTCTTTTCATTTTGTAGACTAAAAAAGTAAAACGAAAACAAGAGGTGAAAACATTCCTAAATGTTAGAGACCCCTGGGTCTCCCTCAAAGTTTTTCTCTCTGGTGTTGCTAAAATAAATCCTACAGAACACATCCCAGTTCGTTTTCTTTCCCATTCATCCTTCTTGCCCTGATGTCTTCAGAGCAGGCCTTTTAAGGATCTGAGAGCCTTTTTAAGTGCTGCCTCCTGCCGTTTTTGCTCTCCGACAGATGTTGATTTTAATGAATCCTTCTTCTTGGGTTTCAAAACCATCAGTGTGTTTGTTCTTGTAACTAAAAATTAAAACAACTAATCTGGAGTAACATTTTTCTTGTTTTGTTTTGTTTTGTTTCAGAGAGATCTAGGGAGGAGTAGAGAAGCCTGGCCTCCAGTGTTATTAAGGTATGAAAAAAATACTATCTGCATAGAGGCATACACCCCCCTTTTACCTTCTTCGATAGATTCTGTTCACACTTTTGCTTATACAGCTATACACTTATATTTTCTTTTTGTTCCCCTAAGTGCTTAACTCAGTACTGAGCACAGAGTAAGCACTTAATACACTTTTGCTGATGTGAATTGAAGGCCTGGGGTATTTCCTACAGATTAAGCAATTTTGACACCATAATCCCTAAATAATTCCCAGGAAGTGCCTCGCACAATGGTTTCTATTGCAGGCACATTAGGGCTCTTGAGTCCTGTCTTTTGCTGTTTGTTTCTGGTTCATGTGTCAAGCCACTCACTCACTACCTCTTGGTTCGGTTCTTTAGACAGACAGGGGGAAATGAGTGATAACTCCAGGGTAGGACATTTTTATTCTCTATGTCTCAGAAACTAGACTCCAAAGCAGAGAACTTATTTTTCCACTTTGCTGAGTAATAGAATGATTATGACCTGCAGATATTTGGAGAGGGGTGGTCAAACGCAGCAAGAAGAGATGAAGGTGCTTTCAATAGAAATGAAACTGTTCCAATTCTGAGGCCCCCTCTGAGCATAGGGAAATGTGGGTGAAATGTTATAGCAGCCACAGGAATGGTTATTGAACTGTGAAAAGCATTTGCTACATAAAGAGGGACTTAATTCCTTTGATGTTATCAGGGAAGGATGTATTAGGTTCTGCAAAGCAAGTGGCAATGATCAGCAAATGCCTTTTTAAAATGTTCTTCTCCTTTAATATCAAATGACTATAACTCAATCTCCAGTTTGTGAGTTATTCTTCTTGCCCCTCCCCCCCCCCAAAAAAGAGGGTGTGGGCAGGGCAATTAAGACCAATTAAGAGGGCCATTTTAATTTCTGGAAGGAGTCACCATCTCGTGCCTACTTTTCTGTTGCTGTTGTATTTATGAGGAACAAAAATTAAGGCATTGGGATCTCTGAAGTAATGAAGAATTATGGATGAATTATAAGTCTGTTAATTGAAATAGAAATGATACTTGATAATCATATACAGAAATGTCCACATTACTTTGTGTTTACATTCTAAACAGTTCTATAAAATCAAGTTGGAAATCTTTTTTTTTAAGATTTTATTTATTTATTTGAGAGAGAGAGAGAGAGACTGAGAGAAGAAAGTGAGCGAGAAAGCATGAGTAGGTGGCGGGGGAGGGCAGAGGTAGAGGGAGAAACAGACTCCCTGATGAGCAGGGAGCCCGACTCGACACTCAGTCCCAGGACCCTGGGATCATGACCTGAGCTGAAGGTAGACGCTTAACTGACTGAGCCGCCCAGGCGCCCCCAAGTTGGAAATCTTTTAAGAAATTAGGTTACTAAATAAAGGCATGGGAAATCACCACATTTAATTTTGAAAGAGCAAAAACTTTTTTTAAGTAAAAATTTATTCCCTTTTTTGTACTTTAATTTGGGCTAAAAATAGAGTCAATGAAAAAAAAACATTTTACTTATTCCAAGTTGTTTTGATTGGTAAAATTCAAAATGGTGCTTAGTGGGACAGCTAAAAGGGAAATAGATTTAATAGGTTACAAGTTGGACAGAACTTGTAACATGAGCAATATAGAAAGATCATGACAATATCAAGCTAGCTAGTTTCAAGACTGTCGATTTGTTCTCAAAATGAGCATCTGACCGGTATTTACACCTTAGTAGGTGGGCACTAGAATGATGCCAGGAATGTGCTTTCGCTGGAATGTTAACCAGGGGATTTAGAGAAGAAAGCAATTCCTATTTCTGTACCTTTCTTTTGCAACTGTTTACAAATCCCATGGAGCTGTGATGTCTGTGTGTCTTATTGATGTGGCTGTAGGACACAGCTTCTGTTCATAAATCCACCCACCCCCTGCCCTCTCAGCCATGTACTTTACTTTAGGTCAGAGCCTGAGTTTTGTCCAGTCTATCATGGACTCGTGTTGGAAATTGATGCAGAAAATATCCCAAACATAGGCATTTGTCTGGAATCACCTGAATATCGTAAATTATATCTGCTTACATTCAGGCTTAGCAGCCCCTGTCAGTTTCCGTTGGAAGTTTCAACTCCCCCTGATTCTGACCCATCCCAGCTAATGCATGATCCTCCTGCCCCAAAGCCTGGGAGAATGAGGAAAGACAGGCATTTGATAAAAGCCCATTACCATTCAAGAGAGGGGGAAAAAGCAAGAGAACAGAGCTGGAGCCACCCCATACCAGGACCAGCAGTTGTTGGGTTTAAAATTTCACGTTGGCCTCTTTCTTATTAGACAGCCTAAGCTGGCATCCAGGGGCTATCGACTGTCAAAACAGCAGTCAGAGAAACAATCGACAAAGGCATCCCTTGAGAATGGTGAGGAAACTGGGGAGAATACTGTCAAAGGAGTTAATGTGCAAGCTGGCACCCACTGCCAGACCCAGCGTGAGAACCACTTACGCGGTAATTGTCCCTCCTGGTGTGCCCCCCCACCCCCACCCCAGCTCCGTCAAACACTGCCCCAGGCTTGCCTTTCAGCACAGGAACTGATCTCTTTTTGACCAACTGAAATACACACCCACCCTCAAACCCTCCCAGCTGAGGGTGGGGAATGCAGGTGGGAAAGCAGGCCAAAGGCTTTGGGTTCACCAGTCTCCCCTTGGGTCAGGCACACTAGGCCAACTGTGTCTTGGGGACGCTTGGGTGATAGTTATGTGCAGCCCTGGACTCAAGGGGAGATAAAGCCAGACACCAGCTGAGTCTCACAAACCCCTTACACCCAATCCATCTGTAGTCGGAGCTCCTCGGTACCAAAGTCCTGCACACCCTTCATGGTATTTAGAATTTGTGGCGTAAAAGGAGAAGGGGACCCTGTGCTCGGAGCCAGGGAGGGTGCATGGTGGCACTGCAGCACCAACCCGAAGGGCCTGGTGGAAGGGCTTCTGAAACAGTGTGAGATACTTCCACTGAGTCGTAGAGAAAAGATGTGCTATCCTTGTAATTACAAGGGTCAGAAATAGGCGATTTGAAATAATAGGATTGAATAGGAAAATAGTAATTCCAAGAGAGGGTTTGTTTGTTTCGACATTCAAGAGAGACACTTGTCACAAATTCGAGCTGAGGCCTAGACTGCAGAATCCCTTAACATTCTGGAAATCATACCAGTTCACTACTCTGCCAAATTCTCCAGTCACCCAAAAGAATGAGCAATTAGGGTTTTTAAATATAAATATATAAAACCATTGTGGAAAAAAAAAGCCACCTGGAAGTAATTTTGAACAAATAGCATATATATAAACATAAAAAAGTAACTAAGACGCCCGAAACAAAAATAAATACAGGTTATAAGTAGGCCAATCAAAAAAAATTATATGAACATATAATAAATGTGGATAATTAATCATTACTAATTTAAAAAACTGTAACAAGAGCTGTGCCATATTTTTTTTGCCCTAATCAACAAATTTAAAGAATGATAATACCAAATGCAATTCATAAAATAAGACTAATGGAGGTATATATTGCTGCAAACCATCTGAGAAGCAATTTGATGATGGGAGTCAAAAATACTTGTATACCTGTACCCAGTAATTCTGCTATGAAGAAGTGTCTCCCCTTCAGCCCCCTGCCGTTGAGCAGTGTGGAACCAAGTGTACAGGGAGGCCCTCTGTGGCTGGACCACTCACCGCCTTGACCTTCCATCTTCTAGTCAAAAGACACTGGTACATGATTCAGGAACACTCACTTACTTTTGTAGAAACCTAGACTTTGTGTGGGGTGGGGACTGGTATGTGGCTTCTATTCTCCCTATATTTTACCCAAGTATCATTCTACTAGCCTTTCTGTTGTTCATTTTTCCTCATTTTGGGTTGTTAAGAACTCTTGACATCATTGGCAATGCAGATTCCTTTTTTGTTTCTCTTTCTTTTCTTCCTTTCTTTTTTTAATATGTGTGATAACCAAAGAGTAATGAGAGGGAAAAATGCCCTTATTTTATCAAAACTGTTTTCACATTGTCCTTCTTTTCTAGGTTTTCTAAATTTTCAACACAGATCATTTTTTTGCCACTAGGAAAAAAAATCCAATTTAAATTATTTCACAATATGAATAAATTTACAATTTACATTTAGGGTAAAAATTAAGATAGTAGTGGGCGCCTGGGTGGCTCAGTCGTTAAGCGTCTGCCTTTGGCTCGGGTCAGGATCCCAGGGTCCTGGGATCGAGCCCCGCATTGGTCTCCCTGCTCTGAGGGAAGCCTGCTTCTCCCTCTCCCACTCCCCCTGCTTGTGTTCCCTCTCTCACTGTGTCTCTCTCTCTCAAATAAATAAGATCTTTAAAAAAAAAAAATAGAGTAGTTATATACATTTTTAAAATCTTTCCCAAATAACAATTGAAAAAGAAACTAATTATAGCAAGATGTGGGCTATATCTATCAAGGCTTTTATAATTAAAGTTATTTCAAAATTTCAGTAAAAATGCTTTTGTCGGAGAAGAAGTTTGAAATGCCACTGGAGCTCACAATTCTGTTCTTTTACTCCTGTATGAGGATAGATAAGAAAAATCAATTAGAACTGATTTTCAGCACATTGTCTTGTATAAAACAGCATCACGCGGTGTTTCCATCCAGAAACATTTTTCGCCTCCTGTGAAGGTATGAAATCCCATGGCAGCCTTAGGGAAGTTCTGCTAAGAAATGAAATCACCACATTGTTCATTTTTGCTTTAGTACAAAATAGCAATGATAATCTCCATATATATTAAGGCTGATTTTCCTGGTTTGAACACTGAAGTCTCGTACCCCAGGAAATTCTCAGTCCCAGTCACCCTGTGTCCTGAGTGCCTACCATGTGCAAACTGTTCTTAACTAACTCAAAGCTGAGTAGCTCAAAGCACTAGTTATCTTATTGTATCTAAAGCTCTGTAGTCAGGAATTCAAGCTGGGTTCCTCTGGCTCATTTTTCTGTTCCATGTGATGTCCTCCATGTCATTCTCATATTCAGTCAGTGGTTGGGCTGGTCTGGAGTGTCCAGGATGGCTTCCTTCCCATACAGGGCATATCAGTGAGGATGTCTGAAAGGTTGATCTCTCTCCTGGGCCCCTATCCCTCTCAGTGGTAGTCCCTCATCCTCTCCAGGTGTTCTTTTTAGCAGGGTAGTCAGACTCCTTACCTGGTGGCTCAGGGCTCAGGGCTCTGAGTTCTGACAGACAGGAAGTAGAAGCCAATGGACAGGGAGCTGGTCTTTTAACATCTGGGCCTGAACACTGCTAGTGTGACTTCCAACGTATTCTGTTGGCCACAGCAGTCACACAGCCTGGCCAGAGTCAAGGGAACAGAACATAGACTATACTAGTCAATGGGAGGAGTGTGAAAAAACTTGGGACTGACTTTAAGCCACAACACAAATATTGTGTTTTAACATAGTAACCGCAAGTTGTAGTTTAATTTGTCAAAAAAATAAAATAAATAAATTATTCTCATTTTGCAGTTGAAAACATTGAGCCTCAGAGAAGTTGAGCAATTTTTCTCAGATCACACAACTAAAATCAGAGCTCAGGTAAAGCTTAGGTTGGTCTATGAAAATTATGCCATTTTCTTTATGCCACTTTGGCCACAGAGAAGCATTTCATGGTATGTTCACAGATGGGGAGCATCTATGTACTAAGCACACAGACGTATTGTGTACCTCCGTGGGAAAGGAAGACAATGAGTAGAAATTCCTTTCCCATGCTTGTGACAGAAAGATGGGAGAATTTTCTAGCAAAGATTTTAATTCCCTACCTACCAAGGCACCTGGGGTACAACAAACAGAGTATTGGGCTATCTGTATCTCATGAGGTGTCCAGGCTACTCATGAAGTCTGCCAAAGAGGATGCAGAAGGTTGCAACCTTAGTTCTGTGTCAGATTCTGCGGTATAACAAAGCAACCCAAAACTTATTTGCCTGAGTAACTCCTCTAATCTCAGTAGTCTAGGCTGACCTTGGCTGTGCCCACTCATGTGTCTGTGTTGAGCTGCTGGTTTAACTGGTCTGGGATGGCCTCATTCACATGTCTTGTGGTTTAGCAGGCCATTTGCCAGGGGCTGGCTAACTACTGGCTGATAAGCCTTGCTTCTCTTCTACATGACTTTTTATTTGCCAGCAAATGAAATCAGGTTTGTTCATGTGGAAGTAACAGCATTCCAAGAGTAACAGTGTGCAAGGCTTCTTGGGATGGAGACTCAGAACTCACACAACATTGTTTCCATTGTTTTCTATTGGCCAAAGCAAGTCACAAGGCCAGCTCAGTTTCCAGGAGTGGGGGATATAGACATTGCCTCTCTTGATTAAGAGAATTGCAAAATCCCATTGGAAACGTCTGGATACAGAGAGAAGAATAATTGTAGACATCTTTCCATCCTGAAACAAGGCTAATCAGTTGATATCTTCTATACCATTTAGAACAAGCCAGTTGCAGACACCCACAACTCTGATGAAATGACTTAAATGAATATGTGGGCATGGTGAGTTGTACCAAAAACCCTATCCTGATAATTAATCTGTAACAAAATCAATAACTCCAAAGGGCATTCTGAAGTACTTTTCATCCTCAATGTCCAGAGATAGTTTTTTAACTTACTGTGGTCCACTGTCATGTGTACACGGCATGTGTAAGGGCCTTTTTTTTCCTTCCTGAGCTGTTTAAACCTGTTCCCTATTGGAAATCAAGTAATACCTCTTAGACTCACACATCAGTATTCTACAATAAATCCAGTAAAAGAAAGAAAGAGGCCACATGACTTAAAACTGTACAGCAGGGATGCAGTAACAAATTTTGGTTCCCTAAAAAAGTCAGAGAATATTCCCTGTGTTTTAATAACTGCTCTAGGACTCCTATTTGAACTTGAACAGTGAGGTAGATCTACTGGGTGCGTTGTAGGTGCCAGGTACTATACTGCGTACTTGATGTATTTCATATCATTTAATCCTCACTGTAAATTTATGATTCATCAGTGAACATTAGCATCTACCTTATTCATGTGAGATGATTGGAACTTAAAATGTGTCGTAGATTGCTCAAGAGTTCTCTTTGTCAAGAGATGGAGTTTATTTCATCCCTTAAATCTTGGCTCCATCATGTGACTTGCTTTGGTCCAAGGACATAGTAAATATGTGATGCAGGCAAAAGCTTGAAACCCACTTGGACATGAAAGCTTATTTTTCCTGCTACTCTTGAGATTCTAGGGTGCCATATGAATAAGTCCAAGCTGCCCTGCCTACATGGCAGAGATCCAAGCTGAACACCAGCTAAGCATCAGCCAGCCCTTGGCCAATCACCTGTTAACTCCCAGGCATATGAGGGAGGTCATCCTAGATCATGAATCCTCCAGCCAGTCTTCCAGCTGTCCGGAGCTAGTGGGAGCAGAGCTGGGAGTCAGGCCCATGTTCTCACATTCCAAAGCTTATATCCTTAATAGTAACACTGTACTGACTTCTCTAAAATGTATACTGTTTCTTAGAAGGTCCATGAGGCTAATAAATACTGCCTGGCATGCAGGGAAGTGCAGGCTGAATTTCCCTTGCTTATGAACCCCAAGTGCTTTTACACACACCAAGCACCTATGCAGTAACCCCTTGGGATAATAGAAACCCATGAAGATTTTAAACAAGGACTTGAGCTCTGCAAGTAGCAGGGACAAAGATTTTGGAAAGGGCAAGAATAGAGGCAGGGAAACCAAGTGCAACAATCTAGGAGTGAATTAATGAAGTTGTGAGTTAAGACAGCAACAGTGAAATGGAGAGAGGAGGTATTAGGAGGGGAATCCGTAGGACTTGATTGTTTAATCCTTTGCTTATTTAGCTAGGCAGTCACTTCAAGTACTCTTTCCTTGAACTCCCATGGGGATCCCAACTTCTACAGATACTAAGATAAAATTTATTTGAAATTCAGAGGGAGAGAGAGAAAAAGACAGAAAGAGATTGGAATATAGGAGCCATCTGGTCTCATTTGAAAATCCTTGGTCTGAAATCAGGAAATAGGAGTTTTGATCCTTCTCTGACATCATTTACTTTGGAGCTTGAATAAGTCACTTAACTGCAACCTTCTGGCCTCAGTTTTCATCTCTATCCAAAGGGAATCCTTTGAAGGATGGTGCTTGTTAAGGTTAAAAGCATTAATAAATGCCATGTATTACCGATTTGTAAAATGGTTTTCTCTATGAGCACTTCCTATGCCAAGGTACTTATAAGAGCAGAAAAAGTTAAAATGGAATTTACCAGAACTCTTTTCATTAATTTCCCACATAGTGCCAGCTCTTAGATTAATTAGAAATCTAGATTTTCTCTAGTGTCCTTTGGGAATGTAGTCAGATCAATACCCTGATCTGAAGGGAACTGACATCTAGGAGAAATTTTGCTGGCCTTGTAATATGTTGACCAAGAGATTTAGAAGTGAATGATCCCAATGTTGTCTCATGTCCATCACATCAAGTCATGAATTCTTGGTTTGAAATCCTAGGCCTATTTCTTAATAGTTGCATAATTGTGGGCAAACTACTTAACAAGTCTGTGTTTCCGTTTCCTCATCTGTAAAGTGGGTATATATTAATACCTATTTTATAGGGTTGCTGGGGAAATTAAATGAGCTTCCTATATATCCAGTGCTTAGCACGTTGTCTGACACACTCTAAGTGCTATATAAAAAGGTTACCAGTTAGTATTACTGCTTGTTAGTGTGAACTGAAGCCCTACAAGTTTAGAAACTCAAGATGAATCCTTTATCTTTGGCATCCATTTCTCTCCCTTGCTGGTTAGTGCTGCTTCTCAGTCGTCCCTGCGCCTGCTTCTTTGGGGCTCTCATAGCAGCAACATGTCGAGCAATACAGTTCAGTCTGATTCTTACAAGAAAGTGATGTCCAGTGACCCAGGAATCATTAATGGCCGAAGACAAATTTCACTCAAAGCAGCAGAAATTCTGGGACCACTTCTGGGCTTGTCACATAGATCTGCTTGCTCCAGATCTAGGATTTCCAGATATTTTTCAAGTATTTTTATTTTCTAAACAGCGGAATCTGTCAAACATAATCTATACCCTATGTTGAAGGAATCCTGTTCCTTCATTATGTTAGTCCAGCACCCTCGTTTATAGATGAGGTTCAGATAGGTGAAGTGACTCGGGTCACACAGCTGTCCAGTGGCAAAACCACAGAGGTGTTCAGGTACTGCTAGTTGGGAGCCAAACCAGCCTGTGTCAAGTTTCAGAGGAAATGGCTATAGGAGCTTGCTCCCCACTCAGCAACCTCTCAGTGAGATGAAGGACATGAGAAACATCAGAGAGGAGAAAGGAAGGGATGGGCAAAGAGAGGTCTCTGTGGAGAGCTGTTGGGCCTTGGACCTCTGCCCCACCTCCGATGGCTGCTTCCTTCCTTGGGTGTGATGTTCTCATTTTCAGGCTGTTATCATCAGCAAAAGTGTGTAGTTCACTCTTGATGGGCACCCCGCTCTGCTCAGATTCAGACTATGTTCTCGGCTCCTTTGGTAGTTGTGGCTACACAAATGCAAATCAGTCCACTCCAGCTTCTTGTCCCTTCCCTAGTGGGCACTCTCTCTCTCTCTCTCTCCACGAAGTCTGACTGGCAGAGTTTTTTCTGAATTTACTAACTTCGCTTTTTTTTTTTAAACCCACACTAACTAAATAGAATACGTTTTATTTGATCTGACACAGTAAGTGTCCACTTCACAGTTCCTTTCTGATCAATACTTACCACCCAACCCTTTCCTGTACAAAATCTCTTCCACTATGGCCTCCTCTGTATGCCTTAAATGTCACATACATTTGAGTATTGTTTCTTTTAAAATGCAAATCCCTGTCACACTGAGCCACTGACTCTTCCTAGAAAGAGTCATCCAAATCCTTTCTAAGTGCTGAATGGTAGCTATATTGGGGGCAGTGTGCAGATGTCTGGGTGTATATCATGAAGGCAAGGATGGTGGATGAGAAAAGAAATGCTCTTGTTAGCTGAGTAATGTGGGAATTCTGCCCCAGGTAGAAAGCTCAGAATCCGGGGGAAGAAAATATCCTAGATTGCCAGGGCAAGGCAGAAGAGAGGAGGGACTATAAACAAGCATAGGATCCGTGAGAGTTGAAATGAATACTTGAATTCAGACCT
The DNA here is from genome assembly GCF_037043125.1 of Eumetopias jubatus. NCBI lineage: Eukaryota > Metazoa > Chordata > Mammalia > Carnivora > Otariidae > Eumetopias > Eumetopias jubatus. The sequence continues at coordinate 103,894,567 of NW_028274815.1, forward strand.
CCACTTAGGTCATGATCATGCCTGGGGCCTTAAAGTCTCTTCATGCACTGCCCATTGCTGAGCTACCCCCAGCTTCTCCTCCCATCACTGACATGGGGGCAGCCAAGAACACCTTTCTTCCAATATTTAAAAAAAAAAAAAAAAAAAAAAGTAGTAGGTCATTACCTTAACCACTCCTAACCAATAACGTAGAAGAGAACAACAACAAAAAATCAATAGGGAAGAAAGCCAAAGTGAGTTTCCTTAAAGGTTAAATCAGATCTGTCTCCTAAGAGTAAAGAGGCTATTATTGATGGAGGGCTGGGATTTTATTGTATTTTAAATTGACTTGATCCCAATGAAGATGGAAGCCTTGGAGCCAGCTATCTCCAAATGCAGGTGCATTTGGGATGTTCATTCTTTTTGGATATTACCACCATTTTCTGAGAGCACTTTGTTGCTCAAATGTAACTAGAAATCAGTCTCCATCAATATTTAATCTGACTGGCTCAAACAGACAGCAGTCAGGGGAATCAAATAAATTAATCACTGGTGTTTAAAGGAGAACTTCCTTCACAAGTCTGAATTTCCTTAACTCACACGGGATGTCATGTGAAGTTACATGATACAGCTAGCTGAGGAGGGGAGTTTAAAAGGCAGAACAGAAGATTTCTAGAAAATGGGGCCTCCCAAAGTCCCTCTATTCTCTCAGTCAAGGAAGTCTTCCTTGTATCCACTAACCTGGAACATTTGCATCTACTTTTAATTTTGAAATTAACCTTTTAACATCTTTGCATTGAAGGAAGCAAAATGAAGTCCAAACTGTAATGTGGAAAGCATGCTTTAGAAATGGTCTGTATGGCTCTCAGGGCATTTTCATAGCTACTTTTTAAAGTCTTTTTTTTTTTCATTGTTTATACAATATCTCTTGAGCTCTGTTGATGCCTTGCTTGCTGTGGCTCTATATTCTCAGAGTGCTGTGGTTGCAATTTTTATTATGTACAACATTGCCTGTGAAATTATCAGGCAGGGACATCAAGAAGGCCAGTGTTACCATAGCAGCAAAGCTGTGTCAGTCCAGCTGTCCACCGCTGATGCTAGGAGTGATAATGGGCTTAATTAACTTCAGCCCAAACTCAGGGTCAGAAACCTATCCATCCTCATGTGCTTTGTTACCTGGAGGTTACCATCTTTTTCAGTAATGCATACGGATGTTAAGAGTTGAATGATACACCCAAAGCATTAAGAATAGTGCCGCTTAACAGGAATAGTGGTGATAGCTTTCTCTGTGCCAGATTCTGTGCTTATTGCTTGTCATGGATCATGGCAATATTCACAACTACACAGTGAGGTGAGGTGAGGTGAGGTGACTCTCATTACTCCAATTATACAGATGAGGAAGCTGAGGCTTATTGTGGCCAAATGATTTGCCCTTGGCTGCAAAGTTAGAAAGTGGTAGATTTCAATGCCCACAGACTAATGCCAGGGCCCTATTTGTGTAATAGTTTGCTCTTCATCATCCGATGCACCTAGGCCCCACTCACCCATTTGTTTGCCTTCTCACCTTGGACTTCAGTGATTTCAAACCACATTGCCTATTCCTTTTATATTATTCCTGTCTTCCTCAAACTTGCCCTCTTCCTGTGCCCCCACTCTCAAATCCTCCTGGGAAGGGTGATAATCAGTAAGAGATACTGCTCAGACAAAGACCAGTTAGGCTTGGTGCACAAGCAAGGTCCTGAGGGACCGCTGGAGGTCTAGTAATGAACCCCTTCCTAGCTGGTTTGTAGGGACATGACTCTGCGGGAGGGACTGGGTGAGCAGAGTGCTAAATGCTTGGCTGGGGCATGGGGCAATGACTGTCATCAACTAGTATAGAAGTGCCAATATTGTAGAAATTGGCATATTCATACATGTTTGTATGTTCTGAATTATGGCCCTGTCTCTGTAAGTCCTTGATCTGAGTTTCTATTCAAGTATCACTTGCCTTGGTTTTCCCAGACAGATTCAAAAAGTCTGGGCTCAGTCTTCACTCTTTAATCTGCTCTCTTCTTGTTCTCATCTCACCACCTTGTGAGGTGGGTGTCCATGTCCATCTTTTGTACCAAACTCCTCTGGGTGAGGGCAGTTCCAAGTAGAATTTGCCTTTGCATCCCTCTCGCCTCATACACTGTTGAGTGAATAAATGAATCTCTGCATCTGGTACTATTACCTTTTCCTGCAGGTTTTGGATTCCCAGCTGGGTTTACAGAGCCTCGAGTGTGGGGGTTAGAGTTTACATCTCCACTTCTTGGTGCCCACAGTTCTCTATCAAAGGTTACACCTTCAATATTGATGTTTGTGCTTGGTGGGAAAGCCATAATAATAATAACAAACCAATTATAACTTTCATGTTATGATGCATTTTCCACATGCCCCAACATATAGAAGCTGAAATTCAGATATCATGTATATAAACATGCAATATGCATGTAGACATATTATCATATGCATGCTGATCATAAGTACGTTCACATGTGCATACTCACACACACTTAATCTTTGAAAAACAAAACTTTGGGAAGGCAGACACTTTTTATCTCCACTTTGTAGGAAAAGCTGGAACCAAAGAGCAGACACTTGCATTCTTTAATTCATTTCAGCGACTATGTGCGTGCCTTCAAAGTGCTGCTCATTGTCACTGGCACTGCGTGGTGGGTATCCAGCGGTGAACACTTCAGTGTTTCATGCCTTTTCTGAGCTTTCAGTAAGTGGCAGAGATATGATTACGTATTGTGATAATGCTAGGAAGAGAAGAGGAATTCTCTGAGGGATAATAAGGAGGCTATAATTTTCATTTGAAGGGGTTAAGGACATCCTTCCATGAAATGACAGCCTACCTGGTAAGGAACTGCACTAGAATCTGGGTCTAAATCTGTTGGGCTGATTATGGACAAAATGACATTTGGGTGCTTCATGTTAAGATGCACTCTTAAAATCTTTTAAATAAAAAATTATTTTAAATGTTTTAGTTTTACAGAATGTTCACAGAATGTCAGAGTAGAAAGTAACTACTCGAGTGTTTCATATGTAGGGATCACCTGGTTAGCAGCCATTATATGTGGTTATCCAAAAATTATGGGAATGCCTTCAGTGGTCAGGAGCTCACTACCTCAAAATACAACCTGTTGCACTCTCAGTAACATACATGATTTATTACACTCTCGTAATGTGCTCAAAGCTGCTTTCTCATTGTTTCCCTCCCGTCGATCCGGAGAAGCATTAGAAACCCCTTCTTCCCCATGATAGACTCCATATACTCTACTGATTTGCCCACCCAGTGATTTCGGGATCCCTTCTTCATCTTTTCCCCGGAGAAGTACCACCAGTGCCACTGCAGCCATCATCTTTTGCTCTTTGGGCGTCCCTCTTAAAATGGTACAACCAGAGCGAACAAAGTGGCATCAGACCAGCAGAGTGTCAGAATTTTCTTCCTATTATCTGGCCACTTCCCTTCCTCCAGAGTCATAGTCTGATAACAAATGGACCCAAAACCCTGTGTTCAACTTTGTCAGTGTTTCACATTCCTGTTACTTATGCATGTATTCTGTTTTTTACTCATTTGATTATAGACTCCTTCCTTGAGGGAACTTCCTACCATAGGGTTTGACACATAGCAGTCATACCACAAATGTTTTTCAAAACAGATTTTTGAAATGGAGAAAGCCCCTCTGCTTACATCAGAACATCTGTCTGAATTTACTCTTTAAAAATCAGCAGGTAAAAATCAGAGGATTCCATCATGAATATCCAAATTACCTAATGTTGTTACCTGGATTAGAACCATTCAGAACATTTGCCTGGTCGGGGAATCCTGGTGTTTCCTACTGCGGCTAACAGTCATGTGTTAGTGACTCCCCAAAGTTTTTTTTTTTTTTTAAATTCAAGGACAACTTTTAAATTCCCTTTATTTTTTAATTCAGTTAAAATCTGTTCCATCTTTATATCTCTTTTCTCCATCTTGCCCTGCCTTCAGCCACTTTCTCCATGTTTGTTGCCCTCCCAAGTTCTGGCTCATTTGCCATCATTTTGTTCTCCAGGAACAAATGCTGGTTGGAGTTCTAGTTTCCTTTAAAAAAAAAAAAAAACCCATTTGGTGTTACTCTGCAAGTAAGCTGGAGATTTTCTCTCTGCCAGGATCCTCTGCCAACACATGGAAAAGAAGATATCTTGTCTATTGTATAAATGCTGGTTTCTAACCAACAAGAATAGCTATATGGTGAGAATGAAAGGAGCTGGTGGAGCCATTTGAGAAGCGGGCAGGCCAGTGCCAACAGCAGCTTGCATTTATACACGGCTGATAACATGCCAGGTGCTCTTCTAAGTGCTTTGTGCTTACCCATTTAATCTTTACCATAACGTAGAGAGAGAAGCCTGAATACTATCCCATTTTACAGATGACTAAACTGAAGTTCAAATAGGCTAAATAATTTACCCAAGATTACCCACGATGGTAAGGGGTGGAGATGGGAAGTAGAATCCTAGCAGCTCTGGTCTCTTCTTACTAAGGCTATTTCAGTGCTGCCTACTGGGACTCCCATCATTCTTGGAAGCCACCCAGTCCTGTTACCATATACAGTCTTGTTCTGACTAGACAGATCAACCCAGAAATAAAATTAAATGGAAAGGAAACAAAGATACACTTATGTCTTCTAAGAGAAGTCATGGTTAGATTGGTAGTAGTGCCTGGACTGTAGTTAGGAGTCATGAATTCTAATCTCTGTCCTTATGTCTGAACCTTTTCTCTAAAGTCTTAGAAGCTCAGATGAAGGTCTCTTTCCTCTCTAGAATGCTATTCTTATAATAAGAAAAACAACATTAGAGCACGAGAGGTTATTAGCCATCATCTCTAGCCCTGAGTTTTCAATACGTGGAACAAGCATGCTACTAAAAAAAATTAGAGTCACTTAGTGAGGTGATTGCTCATTTTTCATTCATGGTCAGTCACCCTGCTATCTCTCATGAGGAAAGTTTCAGTGTGGTGCTAGGATATCTTCAACACCTCTCTAACACTTCTCCCTTTTTAACAAAGAGGGAACAGGCTCCAGATGAGAGCCTTTGGCAGACAGCAGCATCCATTGTAATGGTTTTATGTTCCCTGCCAGAAGAGACCTCTAGCAAACCTAAAACCTAGGCTTATAGGTTTTAACCTGGGGCCACTTAGAAAAACAACCTTGGCTTTAGCCAGCATCCCAGAAGGCAGACATTTTCAGTGACATGCACTTAAGGCCAGGAAACTGTGCCTTTCCACAGAGGAGGCTTTCTGGTCTTCCTCCTCTGCAAAGTTGTGCCTAGTAAACTGTGTGCTTTACCAATATTAAAGAAAGCTTTATGTTTTGCTTGCATCTTTCTGTTGAACACATTACTATCCTGTAGTGCCAAATTCAAGGTGTTACTTTGGCTTGATGGAAAGTCATACTGGTTCTCCATTTATGAATATGGCATAAAGTTTCTTTGTAAAATTAATTAACTTGAGTAAAATTAAAGACATGATCTTTCCTTTCATTAGATTCACCATCTAATGGCAATGATAGATGTTGATTTTTATCCAGTGGAGGCATAGGAATCTTCTGTCTAATAGAAAAGATAATCCTTCAGGTAACCGTTTGCATGGAGATATAGTCAGTCTTGTGGTCCCCCTGGGAATCAGACCCGGGATCTTTTGTGTGTAAAGCAGATGTGGTAACCACTACACCATCGAACCTTAAGGTGACTATTTGATTGCCCTCTGGGATATTAACCAGTTTTGTATCTAACCTAGACATTTTAGTCAATCTTTGTCAAATGTGTGTGATAACCTCTGATTTTCTATTTCTCTTTGAAACTAGTGTTCCGTGGTCCAGGACCCCACATAATGGAATTGAAATCTTTGACATGTGTTCATTCTATATTTGTAGGTGAGCTATGTTTTAAATTTTTGGAAAAAACAAAACAAAATAATTATTCTTGGACAATACTGAACAAGCATAACTCAGCAATTTTTTCTTGATCATGTCTAGTATGCCAGACACACAAATAAACATAATTAAAAACTGTGGTAAGTGCTTTGGAGGAATAAATGGGTGTAAAGTGATCTTGGTTTTTATTTCTGAGTCAAAGAAGTGAAAGAAGGAAGTTAAAAATGTGTAAGTAATTATATATGTCATTCATAGGCATAGTAAAATTGTAAAGGTAACATGTGGTTGGCTGAAATTCTGAAGTACATGGTTATCTTCCTTTAAAGATGGACCCCTAGAGACTCAAGGAGGCCAATCCACTTACACTAAGCCTATAGCTCAGAATCCTTATCACCTGATCCATCCCCACACAAGTGCAGCATTGTCCTTCTCTGAGATAAGATCCAGGGTTCCCCCATGCCCAGGGGCAACTGTGTCTTCTCCTTGGCCAGATGGTCACAGGTATGGGGTGGGAGAAGGGGACAGGTAGACTGGAAAAAGGAGGGAAGCTGTCTATGGAAATGACTACAAATGACTACTGCAGTACCCCTTCTTTCCTCTCAGAGGTGCAGAGCTAGGGAACCCTCTGTCAGGGAGCAGTGTTCCACTGGGGCTCAAATTATTTTAGTGGCAAATAGATAAGCTTGCATAGCAATTCTCAGACTTTCTTCTGCCTCCTCCTTACTGTGTGTATGCACAGAACAATTCCACCAGGAACATCTTTTTAATCACTACACAGGGTTTGACTTCAGAAATTCTGGGGTAAAGAGGAAGCTCAGGCAATTGGGAAAAGCTGCCACATCCCATGATTCTTTCATGCCCATCTCCCACCTTGAGACTCTCAGGCAGATGTTTAACTGCACAGACCCATGGGCTCAAGCTTATACCTCTCAACATATTGGAAGGATGTTGAATTTCGTCTTTAACACCTTCTTACACCTTCACTGTCAGGTCTTCCCACCACTATCTTGACACCCCGTCCCTCTTGGAAATCAGTGCTTCACAAGAAAAACATATCCCAGTTAGTTATCACATTTGATTAAACACCTCACCCTGAAGTGTAAATACTTCAGAGGCTCCTCCTTTGACAGAGCTGTTTGTACCCCTTGGCTTCATAGCAGCCTTCTCCAACAGTGGAATTTCAGCTATCAGGAAAAGCCAGATAAGGTGGATATTTTGGGAAGGAGGATTTCCCCAAAGTCTATTCCTCAAATCAGATTGCTTTAGGACAATTATCACAGTGATTTATTGATGTAAAAGGGCCATTACTTTGTTCTTGCCACATAAAATATCTATGTTTGCTTAGCTTAGCTGATTTCCTGGTATATCTGAAATACACTAACAGAACTCCATGGAAGAATGTCTCCCCCCCCCCCCTTCTTTTTCTATATTGCTTATACTAAGTTTCTTCCCCTTGGGAAGAAATTTTTAAATATATTTCACAGCTGCTTTGAAAACAGCTGTATAAATGTAGGACATTAATAGGAAAAGCCAAAACACGAACCAGGGCAAAATAAGACCAAAGTTATTAAAGCATAACCTAAAGATAGTCAAAGTAAAATATACATACATGTTGAGTTCAAAACATATGTGATTTAATTAAAATCTGACTTATGTTTAAAAAGAATGGCTAAGCAAGACAATAAGCCTGACCCCTGAAAAATCTTAAAGTCGTTCACACGCACAAGTACGTGCACGGACATGATCATTTCCTGAACCCTAAAGCAAAGGTGGCCTGAGTGTGAAAACAGAATAAGGTCTTCAGCACACAAAGCTAGTGGGTTGAATAAAGTATTTTTTGACAATTCCTGCCTATCCACCATGTACATATCACACGTCATTTATTCATGGCAGTATCAATTAGTCATCCTGTTCCAATCTGTGCAAGAAGATTATCCACTTTATCACCATGAGCAGTGTGTAGATAACACAGTAGAGGTTCCCGATGGCTGACTGCATCCATTTGTTTTCTATTCATTCCTGGGACAGGGGAATTATAAAGCTCTATGTAGGAAATGTAGCATTTGTCCTGCATAAACTTCTTTATCTTTATTTGCCCCATTGTTGGCTATATTTTTTAGTCTCCTGGCAGCCAAGGGTCACATTGCCATGAAGATAAATTTCATATTAGACCCACTGGGAGCTGATGTCAGGGCAAATCTGTGCCAGGACAGATTCAAAATGATGGCAAAGAGGAAGTTTCTGTATTTTATTTCTGTATTATATTGTCCTGTTTTCCTGATAGTGGAGCCAGGGAAGACTGGGAACTCGGGGCTATTTTTCTGCCTTGCTCATCTCCCAACAATGGATATAATGGGCCCTCCCTGTTGGCCAGACTTGTCTGATTATCTGTGAAATGTCCTGTGATTCTCAACACTGGGATCCTTACCTGTAGGTCTAATTTTGCCCATGCCCTGGGTGACTTGAAGTTAGGGCAGTTGCATTTCATGCAGGGTTTTGCTGCCAGTGAAGGTCAGGCTCACTGTGTTGACAGTGGTGCTTCCTGTCCATTATCAGCCTGTTTGACATTTGATGTGTGTCCATTTTGTGTGTCCACTGGAAGCCAAATGTCACAGCTCCAAGATAACATTTTGCCCCTGCTTTCCTCCCATTTCAGAATGAACTCAGGTTTTCTGTATGGGTAAGCTCCATTCAGAGTCTGGGGGGAATTCCAAAGTCAAGAATGTTCTGTTTATGAAGTAATCCTAGTAACGTGTGGAATTTTCATCATGAGTTTTTTTTTTTTTCCTTGCAAAGACTAAATGTTTAAGAAAAATGCAGGAAACTGGCAATTAGAATCAATTCCCTCCATAACAACAGCAGGATATCAGCTTAAAAATATGTCCTTTAACTGGTGTAGTGATTGTAGTAATAGAAATCTGGGGAGTGACCATGAAATACACAGCTTGACCTGGGGGTGGCTTGATATACAGTTCTAACACATAAAGAGGTCATGTTTCAAGGGCTGGTTCACATGGTGGTGTTTGGAATTCAGAACACAGGAGTTCTGATTAAATCCATGGTACAAAAAAGGATCCCAGGTTGGGCTCCACAACCCATAACACACAAAATGTAATCTACCAGCAGCAGTTACAAAATAAACAGTAAAAAGTATTAAGGAGTCATATAAAATAGATTCTTTAGCTACAAGATCATTTTTAGACATGAATTTATTGTGTCAAACACTGACTTTTTAATATTGATATCTACTCCAACCTCTCCTTTTTTTCAGTCAATTCAGCAAATAATTAGTGAGAACCCATTATGTGCCAGGTTCTATTGTAAGGTACAGTGAACAAAACTGACAAAAATCTCTGCCCTTGTGCAGCTAACATTCGTCAAAGCAGAGAAAGGGGTTAGGAAATGTCAATTTTATGGTGGCAATTTTAGTTTTTTTTTTTTTTTTAAGATTTTATTTATTTGAGAGAGAGAGAAAGAGAAAGAGCACGAGCTCTCACGAGCTGAGGAAGGGGCAGAGGGAGAGGGAGAGGCAGACTCCTTGCTGAGCAGAGAGCCTGACGCCAATGATGCAAGGCTCAATCCTAGGACCCTGAGATCATGACCTGAGCTGAAGTCAGACACTTAACCAGCTGAGCAACCCAGGTGCCCCCTTTCAGGTTTTTTTTTTTTTTTTTAAAGATTTTATTTATTTATTTGAGAGAGAGAGAGAGAATGAGAGATAGAGAGCACGAGAGGGAAGAGGGTCAGAGGGAGAAGCAGACTCCCCGCTGAGCAGGGACCCCGATGCGGGACTCGATCCCGGCACTCCAGGATCATGACCTGAGCCGAAGGCAGTCGCTTAACCAACTGAGCCACCCAGGCGCCCCCCCCTTTCAGGTTTTAATACTGAGAAAGTGTTAAGTCAGGTCCTGAAGCAAGTGGTGAGGTAACCAGTCCAGGTTTCATTGGGAGCCAAGTCTCAGGCAAAAGCCACAGTAAGTGCAGAGGTCTTGGGACAGGCTGGATTTATTTAAACTCAAGTGAGAAAATGCTTGTTGGTTCCTATTTATAAGGAAGGAGATGAAATGGTGTGATGAGAGAGCCCAGGCTACGAAACATCCCAAGATGTAGAGTATTTTAAGCTCTCTCCACTCTCTGGTCGACTGCTGAGCATCTACTGTTCTCTTAGAGACAAGCAGCAGGGAGGAAGGCTGGGAGCAGAGTGGGAGATTTATATTCATCTCTTTCTTGGGTACTCTGACTTATGCACAAAACACCTAGCAATGCTTGTAATGTATAATCCTTTAGTTTATAAGCATGTATTTTTATACATGTATTTTATGGGGTATTTTTGTGGTACAAAAGTTTGAGAGACTTGTATTGTGAAATGTAACATACATACAGAAGACAATGATGTATCTAGTTCACACAACCATGTAACGGCCCTCCAGGTGTCAAGAAGTGGACACAGCCAGCCCCCCTTCTGCCCACTCTGAACGCTCCCCTTCCCTCCCCTGTAAACGTGAACCAGTCTTCTGACTTTAAAATAACCACTTCCTTGCCTTTTTGTTTTAAAGAAAGAATGGCGAAGAGTGTACTCATGTACTCACCATCATTCAGTTCTAACAACTGTCAGTGACAGGCTGGTCATGTTTCATATAACCCCATTCCTTGCCCTCATCATCCCCTCCCAGTTAAGTCATTTAATTAATTTATTTATTTCTATTGAGATACAATCTATGTGAGGTAAATGAACAGATCTAAGGTATACAGTTCCATGAGTTTGACAGTTGTTTGTGCATGTATAAATTGATATAAACATAGAGCATTACAAGTTTGCTTTGTGTCTGTGTGAGCTGTCTTTAATACCTAGGAACTCCGAGGCACAGGAATGATTTCAGTCCCCCACTGTGTATGCGTAAAGATCCTGGAGCAGCTAGCTGGCAGCCAGATGCGGTCCCTGAAGTCTGCTTATATTGATCTTTCTAAACCCTTTCTAAATGCAGACTGTTATCAGCTACCCCACTCCTCTCCCATACCCCCTCCCTCCTTTTCCTTCTGTCGGCAAAACAGTTTGTTATGGATTGGTGATAAAAATCAGTGTCCACTGAAAGACATGTCAAGACCACCGCCATGTGAGGCCTTCAAAGCATACCGGGGCCACATTATGGCACAGTGTGAAGGGACGTGCCTGTCAGGGGGTCACAGCCCATGTCCGCCAACTCACTTCTATTTCTCACGAGTAGAAGGTTTTTGCCCCTAATCCCACCAGAAGGCTTTCCTCTTCACCCTTTCCTGGGTGATGTAGGGTTTTTGATGTATAGGCTCACGAAGGTAAGGATGGTGTGGACAGTAGGCTGTGTCTCTGGTTAACATCTCTCTTGGGTGATACCTTTAGTGATGAGGTTTCCTCATGACCCTGACCAGATTCATCTTCCTACTTCCGATCCCTCCCTTTTTCCCTGTGTCAGTTCTCTCTTGGGCAGTGAGTAATGATAAGCCATAAACATGTTAATCCCCTCTACTCACAGGAAGCTCACAAAGGCAAAATGTCTTTATTTCATACTCCTCAAGAGATCTTTAACATCATTTGCATATGGCTGATGCTCAACATCTGTCTGCTAATAAATGATGTTTATAAATGAGTCAGAAATCCATGACTTCATGATATAATTATACCTCATGATATAATTATATTCAACATTAACTGCATACTAAACAATAGTGTTTTAATCCATATCCATGTCTTAGTTTAAAAAGCAATAACAAAAAACAAATTAAACAAACAAACCTGGGAGCTTTTCAAAGTATCCTTAACACTTGACTGTGTTTAAATATTATATGGATTTTTTTTCCCCTTTGTTTTTCTTGATACAGTTTAGGTCAGCCAAACAGTATCTACTTTATCCAGAGGCTTATATAAAACTGCTACTTTAAGAAAACAGAAGTGAAGTATGGTTTTCAAAACTGGCCTATGTTACTCCCAAGTAAGATAGATACAATCCTTACTAGACAATGACATTATGAAGCCAAAACGCCACTGCATGTGCATGCACGTTTCCAGTGGGCCTAAACAGAACATAAGACCGATGATAAGCAATGCATCGTTCCAAAACTGCTAGAGTCTGAATTTTCCACAGGGAGGTTTGGTGTTATGGTGTCTTTGTGCTAAATATTTTTTACAACAGGAAAATAGATATAAAAATGCACACTAAACAGGGCTTTGATCAGCATTTCCAAGATTAAGAAATGCAGCTTTATGTGGCCCTTCCACATCGATGCCCGTTAAAGACCTGCTCCCCAATCTCCAGGATGCATGAGAATCCCTGAAGATCTTGTGAAAAGAAAGGCTCTGATTCAGTAGGTCTGGGCGGGACCCAAGACTCTGCATTTTTAACAACCTCCCAGGTGAAGCCAAAACCAGCAGTTCCATGTACTACACTTTGAGTAGCAAAGAGTTAAAGCAAGTTACCTCCTACTGCTAGAATTTTTCAGGTAGTGGGCTGGAGTGGGAGAGAGAAGGTTGGAGAAGGCATGGAGGGTTGGTTAGGGTAAAGGTAAATTGCTTTTGTTTCCTGCAGCCTTTCATGGGAAAGTGAATTCAAGGTATGGGATTCCTGTCTTTTAAGCACCGTCTCCTGGATATAAAGTGTCCCAAGTGAATTTTCAAAGACTTGCCCAAAGTTTTGCTCTCTTGACTCTCATGGAAATTAACTATGGCCTTGCCAGTTTATGCTTTGAAAAAGCTTCTCTCTTTATTTTTGTGGGAACCTGCATCCCATAATAACAGTGTTTCTCAGTGGGAGCAACATGAAAGCAAATTAACCCTTTAAATTACAGGGAGCAGAGAGCAGTAAATTCACCCTGCTCTGAAGCAGCATCCCTTTCTCCTTTTCATGCTGCACAGAGCTCCTTTTAAGGCAATGAAATGTCTGTTGGCAAGTGAAGGCCAATGGATCTTGCTTCTAGGAAACTTGAATCTTTCCACATGGCTGTTCTTGATCAAAATAAGTTCAAATGGACGGATATGGAAGTGGGTCCTATCAATTAGGGCATAAAAAGGCAAACCATGCTAAGAGAAAAGGAACTAACTTTTGATGATCCCCTGGCTTCTTCCAGACCCTCTCCATATAGTATGTCATTTAGTTTTACTCTTTCCCTGTGATGTGGGCCTGATTCTTTCTTTCTTTCTCAGTGAGAAAAATTGAGATCTACTGAAGTTAAGTCTATTGTTTATGGTTCCACATTAATTAAATTTCAGATCTGGGGAAGGGGCTTTCTCTGATTCTAGGAATATTATAATTGTTTCCCAGCTCCTAGACTAAGGGTGTTCTGCTAATTTGTAGGCAGAACCACTCCTTGTGTGCTGTGCCTGGCACCCAGGTCCTCAATCACTAACTGTTACGTAAGTGAATGAACACATTCATATCACCTAAATTCATACACCCCAGCAAGAAACCAGGTTATTTTAATGGCTATTTTTCATTTAATGTATGGATATGTATCACAAAAATAACATATGCATGGGGATCCATGATGAAAGCAGATAGTGAGACATGTGGGTTAGACCTTTCTGTCCTCCTTAAACACTCGACCCAATGGTTTTGCTGTATCTCTTTTGAAAGTTCAGAGTGGCCAATTATCTGAAAAATGAAGGCCACCATAAAAGGAGTTAGCCAAAGTTCCTAGTAGTGTCAATTCTCAAGTGCCATATTTTATTGGACTAGGGGTTTCAATTATTTCCTTGCAGCAGAGGAGGAAAAGCAGGATTCTGTGTGGAAGTAAAGCTGGAAATGAGCCCAGGGCAGTGATGCGGGCATCGGTTATTATTATGCATACCATAGGAGGGTCCCTGTCCTACCTTAGCTCAACAGGAAAACAAAGTAAATAAGTCATGGTTTTATGACCCAGAAGTATTAGAAAACATACCATGGAATGTGTCTTCTGCAATAAGAAGTGAAGTCCCCATTCCTGCTTTGTTGACCCTGGTATAGACTTCTCTCTAGTAACAGATATTACTGCCCCTGCTGATAAAAGGAAATACAACTCCTAGATGAACAAGCTAGGAAAACACACACACACAGACACACACACACACACACACACACACACACACACAGAAACAACAGAAAACAAGTGCCATCAGTCTCAGAGAGAGTGAGGATTCAGAATTTCAGACAGTATTTTGGTAATAATGTCACAGAGATATTCTAGTGTCCTCATGTACTTAGTCATGTTTTCCACACTCACGAAAGAAAATGGCCCAGTTGTTTGCAGGGAAGCAACTGTCTTAAAAACCTTGACATTATTTTCTAAAACAATGAGTATGGAAATTCTTAAAAAGAAAGATCAGAGATGTCTGAATTGTTACATGTAAAGATAAGTCTCATGAGTTTATCTTCATCTATTTCATTGTTTGGCACTTAGTAGTCCCTCGGTTTCTATTTGTGGGATTTAGGAAAGAAAAGCCAAGAAATTCTTGTGCTGAAAACTAGAGGCCTGGGACAGTAAGGTAAGAGCTACAACCTTCATGAAAAAAAAAAAAAATCCCCAAACATTGAAGACACATAGTTTATTGTCCTAGTGACAGTGAATAGATGAAAATAAGTAGACAGTAGTCATTTCTTATTGCAGAAGACACATGTGTTTTCTAATACTTCTGGGTCATAGAACCATCACTTGTTTCCTCATTTACTATTTTTCTCCTGCTGGGTTGAGTGAGAGCCAGAACCCTCCTATGGTACTCCATCGCAGTGGTGGAAACATTACTTGAAAGTTCCTGTATTTATCTCTGTCTTCTTAGTGTGAGGCATCTCAGTCTCTCTCCCTCCTTCCTGTCCTTTTCCATTTTCACCCACAGGAATATATGATGGCTGTTCATTATTTGTCAACATGGGCCTAGGAATGATGCTCCAGAAGTAGAAGCATCTGAGAACACATGGTTTCTAAGATCAGCATCTATTGGCCATAGGATGAAAACACCCAGTGGCCACATGTGTGCCCTGGGGTGTCAGGCTGCCTGCATGGAAGAACTGCAGGTTAAAAACCACTTCTCTTTTTTGAGTAGTGTGAAAGTTTTATAAATGTAAATGCTGGCTCCAGTCTCACAAAAGCAAACACTAGGCCTTGTCAGGTAGGAATGGAGATGTCCTCCATCATTTTCCTTTCTCCTGCTGGGCAGCACATCTTCCCCCTCCTCCCGTCCTCTCCTAGTTTGAGTGACTTTTCTTGGGGAAAGCTCTTCCTGCGGTCACTTTCCCAGGATTTTCAGGTGGTATTTCTACCACCGCAGCGGAACATCATGATCTGTTTATTTTGATAGGTCTGTCACTACAATAGAAGAGATTGTCAGTGCTTTGAAATTTTTTTTTCACCAAGGCTCAAGCTCTTCTTTTACTGACTCAGTCCTTCAGTTTTCAGAGCAAGCATTTCTTGGCTCTTTTTTCCTAAATCCCACAAAACAATTTCCTACAGAAAGCCAGATTTGTGAATATAAGAATAAGAAGCAGGAGAAGATCTTATTTTGCCTTAAATTCCACACTTCTATAAGATAGAATACACCGGCGTGGCTGTAAGTGGGGGTTATTTAGCTCCTCCCGTAATCTCTCAAAGTAAGCCCGGTTAAACCCAATCTAAGTAAGAATAGTGTGCTCACAGTGCAATGCAGCTTCAAGTCACTTGGAGCAAGAGGACATTTTGACTGTGTCAAGAGAGTTCATTGGTTTTAGATAAACAGCTCTTGGGTGGGGGGGGGGGCTCCTTCTGCTCTGCCTCACCCCTGGAAAGCTAGAGGATCTAAGCAGACGAGAGGGTGAGCTTCAGGTAGATGACCTAGAGCCAAACATGTAGAAGCAAATAGTGGAAGCTGAAATGAGCCAGGGGAGCGAGGTTAATAAAGAGGTCATCTTGACTTGAGAAAGTGAGCGAAGTCTGAAAAACACTGGAACTGCAACCAGAAACAACCACCTTAAAATAGCATCTGGAATTTTATTAAAATGGAAACATTTTAAAGATACACCATAATCTTTCAACTTAGCTTATTATACCGAAGTCATCTGCCCAGATGAGCTGGTAGCGGTTGTAGATTCAATAAAGAAAACTCAAGAAAAAATTATTTATGGTATTTCATGGGAATATGGTGATAAGCTTTTTATGTGAAGGTATCAAGTTAAAGGAGGCAGCTCCTGCATCTTCTTTGATTGAATACATCTGCAATATAGCTTTAAATTGTAAAATACAGCATAAACACAATTTCTTCTAGAAATGGTTTTTAGGTTTTAATTTTCAAGTAAGCATGAGTAAATTACTCTGTATAAAGCATGAATGAACCCAAATAGCCACCTTTGAACAGCATCTATAGTAAGGCTTCCTGAAAGACCACACAGGTGGACTGCTAAGTTAGGACCATACAACAGCTAGACTTCCACTGAAATGCCACTGTAGAGCTGCAATATTAGAAATATCAGGAGAATCAGTAACTAATTTCAGAACTTAAGTGCTTTAGAAAATTTACTGATTCTTAAATCTCCGAGTAATTCTTCCAAGTAAATAGAAAAACATTCCCAGCTCATTGAAGTTTGAATGTCTGCTAAGGTTAAAAACAGTGCTACGTTATAAAACTCCTTTGGTTTCCTAGAGCACTTTCACCTATATCAGTTTATTTGCTCTTCAGAACCACTCTGGTGTGCCTGTATGTGTGTGTATGTGTGTGTATGAGATGGGGCCTCCTTTAGAGAAGTGTTAATCCATTTCTTCTGATGTCCCCAAATCATTTTTTTCCATGGTGGATGATGAGTCTTTCTACGTGAGGTATAACATAAGAGATCACCTGGCCCAGTGGTTCCCAAAACTTGTTTCCACACTTAAATTGCCTGAGAAATTTCAAAAAATATGGCGCCCTGTGCCTTTTCCCCTAGAGACTGTGATTTATTGGTCTGTATGTGGCATAGGCTTTGGGACTTTAAAAAGATCCCTATGTCATTCAAATATGCAGACAAACACAGGAGCCATCAACCTAGACTCTTTGGATCTCATTTCCTGTAAAGTGGATGTGTGGGTGGAGTTGAAAGGGTTTGAAGGTGTGGAGTAATAATTACAGCATTTCCTGAAGTAGATTCTGGGGAATGCTGGTCTTCTCTGATCCTTATGAAAAAACCAAAATGGGTTCTCTGATAAAATCACTTTGGGAAACAATCTGTAAACTACACTAGTTGAATGAATAATAATTGTCTTAATGAATGAATCAATCAATCTATCAAGAGTGCTGGTTCAAATTCTACCTTCACCACCCACTAACTGTGAATCACTGGATATCACTTACCTCACCAGGACTCAGTTTCCTCATCTGTAAATAGAAGGGTTGACCAGATCGCCAGTGAAATGTCTTATACTTTGAACATTCTATAACCCCATGACCAGAAAATTTCTTGAGATCCCTTTTATTTTAGGATTCCATGAGTCAAAGGGAACCAATGATCTTATCTAACTCTCTCAAGACTACAGAATTGGGGGGAGGGTGCTTAATTGGTCTAATTTTACAGTGAATCATCATTAGGCCCTGAAGCAATATAGCTGTAGACTGTGATTCTTCTCTCTAGTGGTTAAGACTCATTTTATTCCTAAAAGCTTTTTAAAATATTATCTTCCTTACTGTTGCAAATAAAGACGGCTGAGCCTCAGACACGCTGATTCATAGCTACTATTTCTCAGGCTCATAACTACAGACGACAATCGACACAGGCCTTCCTTTGCCTTTTGCTTTCTTTCTGCCAGCAGACTGTCTGGACCTTGCCTGGGCTGTCTCTGGGCATTAATGAATGCTGCATTCACCCCACTGGAAATCTGAAGTGACTAATGGGTAGAGTATTTAGGATGCCTGCAGTTGCATTCAGTGTCCTCTTATGCCATCTAGACCCTTTCCCTCATTTAGCCTGGAAATGGGAACAAGGCATAAAATACAGCGAATCCAATAGGAGTTTACTGACAGGGAGGAGAAAAAGTACTGGCTGGTCCTATAGACCATCTATGTATTGATGACTTACCAGCAAAACAGTTTGGATGAATAGTTTCCTCTAAGGAAGTCTTGCAAAATATCCAAATACCTGTATGTTAAACAGTTATTTTGAGAATAAAGGATTGCCCTTGATTTGATACTTCAGTTCAGGAACTGGCAAACTATGGCCCACAGACTGTTTTGTAAATAAATCTTTATTGGAACACAGCCATATTCATTTGTTTATGCATTGTCTATAGCTGTGTTTGCTCTAAACTGACAGTTGAGTAGCTGCAAAAGAGCCTGCATGAAATGCAGAGCCTAGAATATTTACTATCTGACTGATCCCTGTTTGAGAGGAACATGTTTTTTTCATTCACTCGTTCCTTTCTTCCCTTAATCACTTTGTAGATACTTAATAATGAAAGCAATGAAATAAATACTATAAAAATATAAAGAAGCATAAAATAATTTCCCGTCCTTTCAAAACATACCTAGACATCAATGGTCATCTTGTTGCAATTATTTATGCACAAAATCCTTTTAGAAGCTCACCTCTGCATACACTCACACATGTGGCCTTCAGGAGGAAAAGAAAAGCTTGCACATGACCTGCCCATGTACTCTACCTTATTAAGTCAGATAGGATACATATAAACTATAAAATGATGCAATTTAAAGCCGAAGACGTGTATTTCTAGTCCATCTTCTCTAGTCAATATCACAAAACTAGAGTTGGTGATAAATCTAAGTTTAATAATATGCAGGAATCTTGGCTCTTATGCTATCATAATATAAACATATATGTACATGCAGATATAAACAATCCATAATACATAAATATTTGTGGTATATTTCTAAATGTTTCAACATGCTAGCTTATTTTGCAATGTCTCCCTCTTAGGACAACTATTGCCAGAATATAGTTTCTCCTTTTGTAGTTCTGACACGGACAAAACAAGTAAATACAAGAGAAGTTTTATCCGGGATTTCCTCACTGCCAGGGTAGGAAAAGATTCTAATAGGAACTTAGTTTTAAAGAAGTATTAAAACATCCTTGTTCAACTAACTCAACCTTGTGTATTTCTGTCCTGAAGGCAACCCTATTGGAGTCAGGGTTGGTTTCGGTAAGATTGACCTTGATTTTGAAGCAAACTTTTTTCCCCCAAGACAATAGCAGATCAAAAACACTTATGTGAAAAACAGAAGCCAGAACAAATTCAGAATTAACTATGATTGCTGACAGTTATAGACTGCTTTAAGCAATGCTGTTTCTACAAATCATCCCTAAGGAATATTTAAGTGTGTACATGGAGAATGTAATTCCACCAACAATTAACACAATGGATGATTTCTTAGTCTCAGTGCAACAACCTTAATGATGATGATGATGAATAATTATTATATTCCTGGGATACCACTTCTTGGCATCTAAAACTCTCAATACACATTTGTTGAGGACCAATCTTTACCCTTTTCTAAGTCAGCCCATATTAGGATTTTATGAGCTAGAAGATCAGATTACTGCTGCTTACAGAGAGCTGCTGCAAAGTGCAAACTAAAGTGCTGGAATTTTAATGCCATATTTTAGTGGAGTGAGTGCATGGCAGAGGAAGATTAATTAGATTTAAGATAGAAGGAGAGTCCAATTTAATTTTGCCCCATTACTCGACATGCCTGGAAATTATACTCAGTGTGTGGGATTCTTCCCCCGAGGGGAATAGCACCAGAGTCTCCTCTCTAGCCTGTCAAAGCACTGGGAGATGTGCACAGCTCTCCTTCCGCTCATCCTGCTTTGTGCCCTCAGGGGTCTGTTTGTGCCAGAACTGCTCTGCAAGCCAGTGGGAGTTCTTTTCTGGCTCATGATTTGCAAGATGAGAAATGGGCCTCTGTGTTTAAGATATGTTGGCATGAATCTCCAGCTCTGATCGAAAATTCTCAGAGAGGCCTAAGCTCCAATTCTGTGTCAGGAGGGAAAAGCAGAGAGAAGCATATGGTCACATTTTCAGCCATTTGCAAGTAGATTCTTGCTTTTGCCAGTTAACCCTGGATTAACCAAATAAGGACTTCCTGGGCTGAATCAGGAAACTTTCTAGACAAAGTACTGTGCCAGGATTGCACCTTGCTCTTTTTCCCCTCAAGAGTTTCATATTTATTAGCCCTAGAATAGCCGTTTCTTTACCTATTGAAATTCTTTAAGACCCAACTTCAATTCAGTAGTCTTTCCCTTGTCCTTTTCAGTCTCGATCCTCTAAATTTTTAGGGCATATAGTGTGCTCCATAGAACTTGGCAGTTTCACTGCCACCTTCACTTTCCACCTTCCAACTTACAGACTTATAGGTCTCACCCATGGTCCAGTTCCTGAGCTAGTCTGGAGAACCCTGGCAACACCATATGTCCCTGAATTTAGGATGTCATAAATTTTCAGACAGACCATCAATTTAGTCATAAGTAAAAGAAATGCTATATTAAATGTATTCATTGATTGGGGCACCTGGGTGGCTCAGTCATAAGCCTGCTTCTCCCTCTTCCACACCCCCGCTTGTGTTCCTGCTCTCACTAACTCTCTCTCTCTGTCAAATAAATAAATAAAATCTTTAAAAAATGTATTTATTGATTATAAAATGCATTGCAATTTCAAAAACATCATGGGTTAAAAACAACTGTTACTATAGAACTGATAAATAAGATTTATCAGTAGTATGAGTCCCAAACCCAGTGGAACTTGGGACTGAGTTGCATTGATCACAGATGGACTTGTGCTCATGAGTCCCCAGAGTGGCAATAATTCTGCCTGCTGAAATAGGAAACTCGGTTTTAATGATTACAACAGATAATTCTTGGTTTTGCTCTTAATTAATTGTGCTTCCCTATAAAGTTGGGTTTCTCTCTGAACCCTGACCTGATTTAATGGGAAATTGAGCCTCGTCAGCTTTTCCTGGTCTTGTCCCTTTTCGCCTGTTGGTCTTGTATTTCCCTCTCATTCAATCATGAGAATTTATGCACGAGGGTAAAGCTCTCCAAGATCATTGCCTACTACCTAATGGTATCCAAGATCCCAATTCATCAGTGCTGAGATCAGCCAACTGTCTAGAACCTTAGGCTTTCACAATTGCCTAAATCAATAGTTCTCAACCCAGGACTGCACATGAGAGTCATTGAAAGAGCTTTTAAAAAATATCACTGCCTGAGCCCCCTCCCCAGATTCTTGATTTTTTGTTCTAGAGTAGAGCCTACAACTAATACTGATTTTTTTTTTTTTTTCTAACTACCCCAGACAATTCTAGATACAACCACAATTCTTTCTTTGGACAGTAATTGTGTGTAAGGCACAATGCATATAAAACTTAGGTCCTTGAAGTTGACTCCAACAAGCTGATGTAAGGACATAAGGAACACTGCAATTAATAAATATGAAACAGATAAAAGAATATTTCTCTCTTCTGAAAATATTTCAGTAATTTCAAAATTGTTCATCTAATTCTGACACTGCAGATTCAGGGATTCAAATCTCTTCTTCTTTCTCATATATCCTGTCTTTAGACAGAAATTTTTAGTGAATGTCAGAGCTTTGTTTAAAATTATTTAGCATCATTGAGCAATGGCTTTAAGCTGCATACCAGGAACTTTTCATGTAGCTGGATTTAAGGTCACATTATCAACAATTCATTTCATTTAGCATTCCCTTTTTAAAAATCAGTTGATAGGGCGCCTGGGTGGCTCAGTTTGTTAAGCAACTGCCTTCAGCTCAGGTCATGATCCTGGAGTCCCAGGATCGAGTCCCGCATCAGGCTCCCTGCTCGGCAGGGAGTCTGCTTCTCCCTCTGACCCTCTTCCCTCTCATGTTCTCTATCTCTCATTCTCTCTCTCTCAAATAAATAAATAAAATCTTTAAAAAAAATAAAAATAAAAATCAGTTGATAAAGGAATATAGATCAGAGCTTATAAAGTATTGCAGAATGTTATATTAATTATAATAATTTGAAGAAACATTTTAAATATGATCATTGTAGTGAACTATTGAGTTGATAGTCACTAACTCTGAGCAATGAGGGATCGGTGACTATAACTTTATTAAAAATTTTCTTATTAAGAGACTCATACCATTTAATAATTTAAAAAATTAGCTATCAACATGTTGATCTTCTTTGAATCTCATTAGGAGCCAGATCTCAGGGTTAAAGGGATGAAGCCTCTCAATGGTAGAATAGATTCATGGTGGGAACCATTTATTTTATCAGTGTTTGAACTCCCTTAAATAGCTTCCAAGAGTAATGCTACAGCAGGCTGAAGTTTATTCCTGAGCATTAGTAAAGAGGTTTCAATTCTCTACTGCCTTTTTGATCCACACCTTTTCCTCCTGTCAGAAGATGGGATCTGTTGTCCTGCCCTTTGAATCCAGGCTGGCCTTGTGATTTGCTCTAGCCAATGAGAAAAGTAAAAATTACCTATGATCCAGAAATATTCCATTTTTTTGTTAATCTGCTTAGATTTCATTATCCATTTATAGAAATGTGTCTCCATATAGTCACAGAACATGTATTTTTTCCAAATGGTGGCACACTATATATAGTGTTTTATAAGCTCTCCCCCTCCTTTATTTTAAAAAATATATGTAACAAGGTATTGTAAAACACTTTTCATTTCAATACATTTACCTCAGCACAATAATTTCTAAAAACTTCACTGTATTTCATACTATGGTACCATAATTTATCGAACTAATGCCTCTGTTGCTGGACATTTATAGTGTATGCTCAAATAAAATTCAAATTGACAAGATCGGGCGCATTCAGGGTGGAATACAAATGGAAAAATATGTGGAAAAAACACGTATTTTTGGCTCACTTGACTCTATCTCCTTAGATGTTCAACAGTAGTTTCACAATAGATTTGGTTCAATTTTCTTTTTTTGTATAAATAACTCTGGAATATGTGCCACAAGGTTGTGCATTTAGGCACAATTTCTTAGGGAAATTTTTAAGAATTGAGACTAGTAGGTAAAAGCGTATGAACATTTTTAAGACATTTCACAATTGCTTCTAAAATTTAAATTACTCTTGGTTTCCATTAAGAGTATATACAAGTTGTGAAATGAGTAAGGTTTTGTATTTGTTCTTGAGAGATTTTATTTTTTTTTTAAGATTTTATTTATTTATTTGACAGAGAGAGAGAGTGAGAGAGGGAACACAAACAGGGAGAGTTGGAGAGGGAGAAGCAGACTTCCCGCTGAGCAGGGAGCTGGATGAGGGGCTTGATCCCAGGCCCCTGGAATCATGACCTGAGCTGAAGACAGATGCTTAACTGACTGAGCCACCCAGGCACCCTGAGAGATTATATTTCTAAGTTACATTTTTTCTTAAGATATTTTTGAACTTTATTTAAAATTTCCATTTCAGGGGCACCTGGGTGGCTCAGTTGGTTAAGCATCTGGCTCTTGATTCCAGCTCAGGTCATGATCTCAGGGTTGTGAAATGGAGTCCCTAGTCAGACTCCATGTTGGGCATGGAGACTGCTTAAGATTCTCTCTCTCACCCTCTGGCATTTTACACCCAACTGCTCTCGCGTGTGCATGTATGTACTCTGTCTCTAAAAAAAAAAGTAAAATAAAATTTTCCATTTCATTGACAAGAGTGTTCATAATTTCTTTTTTTAAGAGTGTTGATAGTTTCTTAACAATGCATCTATATTATGTGTGCAGTGCCTTGTTACTCTTTCATGATGTTGGTTACTGGTGACTTTTTTCCTTTTATCTCTTCTAATTTTTCCATTAATTTGCCAGATATTTTTACATTTTATCTTTTAAAGGAACCAAAATTCAGCTGTGTTGATCTCCTCCTTCCTGTTATCATTTTTATTGCTTTCTTCTACTTTGTGAAAGTTTACTTACTTCTTATAATGAATGCCTCGTTCATTAATTTTCAGCCTCTATTCTTTATTGATTTTTTTCTGCCTGTAGTTCTATCAGTTACTGAGAGAGATATGATAAAATCCTGAGTAAGTTATTTCGGAGTGACTTTTTCTTCCAGTTCCCGTGAGATGTGTGTTCAAGTCTTCTATATGACCATAGTTTTATCTGGGTCTTCTTTCGGTTCTCTTATTGTCTATGTCTTCTTGTAGTTCTATCAGTTTCTGATTTATAGTTTTTGAATCTTTATCATCAGGTACATGGGTATGCAAAGTAATTACATCTTCCTATAAATTGAACTTGTTATGGAGTGTTATCTAACAATGCCTTTTGCCTTAAGTCTATTTAATATTAAAATAGCTATACCGGCTATCTTTGCTTTTTACTCACATAATATATAGTTTTTCATCCTTTTACTTTCATCTCTTGTATCGTTGGATCCAGGACCACACAGATGTGCATTGTACAACTTTAGGTGTGAACTATGGTGTGAATGCCTCTCCTCTGGGAATTATGCTGTGCACAAGGTTTCATTGGGATTTCCTTTAACCCAAGTTAATGTTCTTTACTTTCAATTGTTTAATCAATCTGTTTACATTTAAATAATTACTAACGTACTTGTGTTTAAAATATCCCATCTTAATTTTCCTTCTTTCCTACTTGTTCTGTTTCATTTCTTGCACTGCTTATAATCTTTTTTTTTAATTTTTTTATTGTTATGTAAATCACCATATATTACATCATTAGTTTTTGGTGCAGTGTTCCGTGATTCATTGTTTGTTCATAACACCCAGTGGTCCATGCAGAACGTGCCCTCCTCAATACCTATCACCAGGCTAACCCATCCCCCTACCCCCCTCCCCTCTAGAACCCTCAGTTTGTTTTTCAGAGTCCATCATCTCTCATGGTTCATCTCCCCCTCTGACATACTCCCCTTTTCTTCCTCTCCTGTTATCTTCTTTTTTTTCTTTTTTCTTAAAATATGTTGCGTTATTTGTTTCAAAAGTACAGATCTGTGATTCAACAGTCTTGCACAATTCACAGCGCTCACCGTAGCACATACCCTCCCCAATGTCTATCACCCAGCCACCCCATCCCTCCCACCCCCAACCACTCCAGTAACACTCAGTGGGTTTCCTTAGATTAAGAATTCCTCATATCAGTGAGGTCATGTGATACATGTCTTTTTCTGACTGACTTATTTCACTCAGCATAACACCCTCCAGTTCCATCCACGTCGTTGCAAATGGCAAGATCTCATTCCTTTTGATGGCTGCATAATATTCCATTGTGTATATATACCACCTCTTCTTTATCCATTCATCTGTCGATGGGCATCTTGGCTCTTTCCACAGTTTGGCTATGGTGGACATTGCTGCTATAAACATTGGGGTGCACGTACCCCTTCGGGTCCCTACATTTGTATCTTTGTGGTAAATACTCAGTAGTGCAATTGCTGGATCGAACGGTAGCTCTAATTTCAACTGTTTGAGGAATCTCCATACTGTTTTCCAGAGTGGTTGCAACAGCTTGCATTCCCACCAACAATGTAGGAGGGTTCCTCTTTCTCCACATCCCCGCCAACATCTGTCGTTCCCTGACTTGTTAATTTTAGCCATTCTGACGGGTGTGAGGTGGTATCTCATTGAGGTTTTGATTTGGATTTCCCTGATGCCGAGTGATGTTGAGCACTTTTTCATGTGCCTGTTGGCCATTTGGATGTCTTCTTTGGAGAAATGTCTGTTCATGTCTTCTGCCCATTTCTTGATTGGATTATTTGTTCTTTGGGTGTTGAGTTTGATAAGTTCTTTATAGATTTTGGATACTAGCCCTTTATCTGATATGTCATTTGTAAATATTTTCTCCCATTCTGTCGGTTGTCTTTTGGTTTTGGGGACTGTTTCTTTTGCTGTGCCAAAGCTTTTTATCTTGATGAAATCCCAATAGTTCATTTTTGCCCTGGCTTCCCGTGCCTTTGGCGATGTTTCTAGGAAGAAGTTGCTGCGGCTAAGGTCGAAAAGGTTGCTACCTGTGTTCTCCTTTAGGATTTGGATGGACTCCTGTCTCACGTTTAGGTCTTTCAACCATTTGGAGTCTATTTTTGTGTGTGGTGTAAGGAAATGGTCCAGTTTCATTCTTCTGCATGTGGCTGCCCAATTTTCCCAACACCATTTGTTGAAGAGACTGTCTTTTTGCCATTGGACATTCTTTCCTGCTTTGTCAAAAATAAGTTGACCATAGAGTTGAGGGTCCATTTCTGGGCTCTCGATTCTGTTCCATTGATCGATGTGTCTGTTTTTGTGCCAGTACCATACTGTCTTGATGATGACAGCTTTGTAATAGAGCTGGAAGTCCGGAATTGTGATGCCGCCAGCTTTGCTTTTCTTTTTCAGTATTCCTCTGGCTATTCTGGGTCTCTTCTGGTTCCATACAAATTTTAGGATTATTTGTTCCATTTCTTTGAAAAAAGTGGATGGTATTTTGATGGGGATCGCATTGAATGTGTAGATTGCTCTAGGTAGCATTGACATCTTCACAATGTTGATTCTCCCAATCCATGAGCATGGAACGTTTTTCCATTTCTTTGTGTCTTCTTCAATTTCTTTCATGAGTATTTTATAGTTTTCTGAGTACAGATCCTTTGCCTCTTTGGTTAGATTTATTCCTAGGTATCTAATGGTTTTGGGTGCAATTGTAAATGGGATTGACTCCTTGATTTGTATCTCTTCTGTCTTGTTGTTGGTGTATAGGAATGCCACTGATTTCTGTGCATTGATTTTATAGCCTGCTACTTTACTGAATTCCTGTATGAGTTCTAGCAGTTTTGGGGTGGAGTCTTTTGGGTTTTCCACATACAGTATCATATCATCTGCAAAGAGTGAGAGTTTGACTTCCTCTTTGCCGATTTGGATGCCTTTGATTTCTTTTTGTTGTCTAATTGCTGTGGCTAGGACTTCTATTACTATGTTGCATAGCAGTGGTGAGAGTGGACATCCCTGCCGCGTTCCTGACCTTAGGGGAAAAGCTCTCAGCCTTTCCCCATTGAGAATGATATTCGCTGTAGGTTTTTCATAGATGGCTTTTATGATATTGAGGTATGTACCCTCTATCCCTATACTCTGAAGAGTTTTGATCAAGAAAGGATGTTGTACTGTGTCAAATGCTTTTTCTGCATCTATTGAGAGGATCATATGATTCTTGCTCTTTCTTTTGTTAATGTATTGTATCACGTTGATTGATTTGCGGATGTTGAACCAGCCTTGCAGCCCAGGGATAAATCCCACTTGGTCATGGTGAATAATCCTTTTAATGTACTGTTGGATCCTATTGGCTAGTATTTTGGTGAGAATTTTTGCATCCATGTTCATCAAGGATATCGGTCTGTAATTCTCCTTTTTGATGGGGTCTTTGTCTGGTTTTGGGATCAAGGTAATGCTGGCCTCATGAAATGAGTTTGGAAGTTTCCCTTCCATTTCTACTTTTTGGAACAGTTTCAGGAGAATAGGTATTAATTCTTCTTGAAATGTCTGATAGAATTCCCTGGGAAGCCATCTGGCCCTGGGCTTTTTTTTGTTGGGAGATTTTTGATGACTGTTTCAATTTCCTTAGTGGTTATAGGTCTGTTCAGGTTTTCTATTTCTTCCTGGTTCAATTTTGGTAGTTGATACATCTCTAGGAATGCACCCATTTCTTCCAGGTTATCTAATTTGCTGGCATAGAGTTGCTCATAATATGTTCTTATAATTGTTTGTATTTCTTTGGTGTTGGTTGTGATCTCTCCTCTTTGATTCATGAGTTTGTTGATTTGGGTCATTTCTCTTTTCTTTTTGATCAGTCTGGCCAGGAGTTTATCAATCTTGTTAATTCTTTCAAAGAACCAGCTCCTAGTTTCGTTGATCTGTTCTACTGTTCTTTTGGTTTCTAGTTCATTGATTTCTGCTCTGATCTTGATTATTTCTCTTCTTCTGCTGGGTTTAGGCTTTATTTGCTGTTCTAGCTCCAGCTCCTTTAGGTGTAGGGTTAGGTTGTGTATTTGAGACCTTTCTTGTTTCTTGAGAAAGGCTTGTATTGCTATATACTTTCCTCTCAGGACTGCCTTTGCTGCATCCCAAAGATTTTGAACAGTTGTGTTTTCATTTTCATTGGTTTCCATGAATTTTTTTAATTCTTCTTTAATTTCCTGGTTGACCCATTCATTCTTTAGTAGGATGCTCTTTAGCCTCCATGTATTTGAGTTCTTTCCGACTTTCCTCTTGTGGTTGAGTTCTAGTTTCAAAGCATTGTGGTCTGAAAATATGCAGGGAATGATCCCAATCTTTTGGTACCGATTGAGACCTGATTTGTGACCTAGGATGTGATCAATTCTGGAGAAAGTTCCATGGGCACTAGAGAAGAATGTGTATTCCGTTGCTTTGGGATGGAATGTTCTGAATATGTCTGTGAAGTCCATTTGGTCCAGTGTGTCATTTAAAGTCTTTATTTCCTTGTTGATCTTTTGCTTAGATGATCTGTCCATTTCAGTGAGGGGGGTGTTAAAGTCCCCCACTATTATTGTATTGTTGTCAATGTGTTTCTTTGCTTTTGTTATTAATTGCCTTATATAATTGGCTGCTCCCATGTTCGGGGCATAGATATTTACAATTGTTAGATCTTCTTGTTGGATAGATCCTTTAAGTAGGATATAGTGTCCTTCCTCATCTCTTATTACAGTCTTTGTTTTAAAATCTAGTTTGTCTGATATAAGGATTGCCACCCCAGCTTTCTTTTGGTGTCCATTAGCATGGTAAATGGTTTTCCACCCCCTCACTTTCAATCTGGGGGTGTCTTTGGGTCTAAAATGAGTCTCTTGCAGACAGCATATGGATGAGTCTTGTTTTTTAATCCAATCTGATAGCCTGTGTCTTTTGATTGGGGCATTTAGCCCATTTACATTCAGGGTAACTATTGAAAGGTATGAATTTAGTGCCATTGTATTACCTGTAAGGTGACTGTTAACTGTCTGTTGTCTGTGTTCGTTTCTGCTCTTTGCTGCTTTTAGGTTCTCTCTTTGCTTAGAGGACCCCTCTCAATATTTCTTGGAGGGCTGGTTTCGTGTTTGCACATTCCTTTAGTTTTTGTTTGTTCTGGAAGCTTTTTATCTCTCCTTCTATTTTCAATGATAGCCTAGCTGGATATAGTATTCTTGGCTGCATATTTTTCTCGTTTAGTGCTCTGAAGATATCTTGCCAGTCCTTTCTGGCCTGCCAGGTCTCTGTGGATAGGTCTGTTGCCAATCTAATGTTTCTACCATTGTAGGTTACATATCTCTTCTCCCGAGCTGCTTTCAGGATCTTCTCTTTGTCTCTGAGACTCGTAAGTTTTACTATTAGATGTTGGGGTGTTGACCTATTATTATTGATTTTGAGAGGGGTTCTCTGTGCCTCCTGGATTTTAATGCCTGTTTCCTTCCTCACATTAGGGAAGTTCTCTGCTATCATTTGCTCCAATATACCTTCTGCCCCTCTCTCTCTCTCTTCTTCTTCTGGGATCCCAATTATTCTAATGTTGTTTCGTCTTATCATATCACTTATCTCTCGAATTCTGCCCTCGTGATCCTGTAGTTGTTTCTCTCTCTTTTTCTCAGCCTCTTTATTTTCCATCATTTGGTCTTCTATATCACTGATTCTCTCTTCTGCCTCATTTATCCTAGCATTTAGTGCCCCCATTTTTGATTGCACCTCATCAATAGCCTTTTTGATTTCGATTTGGTTAGATTTTAGTTCTTTTATTTCTCCAGAAAGGGTTTCTCTAATAACTTCCACGCTTTTTTCAAGCCCAGCTAGTATCTTTAAAGTCATGATTCTGAACTCTAGGTCCGACATCGTACTAATGTCCGTATTGAGTAGGTCCCTGGCTGACGGTACTACCTCTTGTTCTTTTTGCTGAGGTGATTTCTTTTGTCTTGTCATTTTGTCCAGAGGAGAATAGATGAATGAGAGAACAAAATGCTAAGAGGTTTACAACGTCCCCAGCAAATATACTGTATACAAATCAGAAAAGACCTGAAACCAGGGGAAAAGAAAGGGAAAGAAAGAAAAAAGAAAGAGAAAAAGAAAAGAAAAAGACAAAGAAAGATAAAAACAAAAACAAAACAATACAAAAAAGGCAGAATATGATCAAATATGATCAGGCTAGTGCATAGATCAGTGCCACACACTAGATTTTGGGCGTATTTTGGTCTGTTAGAAAAAAGTGCCTCCTAAAATTTTAAAGGAAGAAAGACATATATGTACAAAATAAGGGTTGATACAATGAAGGGATGGAAGATGACTGTAAAGGTGAAAATTTTAAAAGATTTTATAAAAGGACTTGGTACGATAAGTTGTTTGAAAAAAGAAAGAAGATTTAAGAAAAAAAAAAGAAAAAGTGAGAGAATGTGATCAGGCAGGAGACTAGAACAAAGCCATACACTAGTGATTTAGGGTATATTTTGATCTGTTAGAAGAAACTGTACCTCAAAATTTTAAAGAGAGAACAACTTATATATATATGCCAAAAATAAGGGTAACTACTATGAAGGGATAAAATATGACTCTAAAAATGAAAAATAAAAAATGTTTTTTTTTTTTTAAAAGGGATTTATAAGATGTTGGTTGAAAAAGGGAAAAAGAAAAATAAAAAAAAAAACAGTCAACACAAAGTAACTTTGATGAAATAATGAATCATGGTAAAAAAAAAAAAAAAAAGCCATGAATCTATGTGCAGTATTCCCCTAGCGCTGGAGTTCTCCTATTCTCCTTGATCGATCAACTTGGTCTTGGCTTGCTGGCTGTTTGTGCTGATCTTCTGGGGGAGGGGCCTGTTGCTGTGGTTTCCAAATGTCTTTGCCGGAGGCGGAATTGCCCCGCCCTTGTCAGTCCGGGCTAAGGAAGCTGCTCTGGTTTGCTCTCAGGAGCTTTTGTTCCCTGCAAACTCTCGGTACAGCTTTGGAGGACCAGGGCAGAAATGGTGGCCTCCCAATCTCCACTCGGAGGAGCTGAGAACTCGGGGCACCGCTCCTCAGTGTGCCCCCAGAGAAAAGCAGTCACTTCCGTGTCCCCGGTCTCTGGCCGCACTCCGTGCTCACCCGGCCTGTGATCGAGCGTTGCTATCTCTGGCACCCGACCCCGTGTGGAGTCTCCAAACCCAGCAGATCCCTGCAGTGCGTTCCCGCACCGCTCCTCCCCGGGAAGGAAGGGGAGTCTCCCCAGATCTGCTGCTTGTTGGGTCCCTGCTGGGGGAGCCGTGCCCCGACTGGGCCGCAGATCACAGTTTATGGCAACCCTGAGCTGAGAGCCCGCGACTCTGCTCCGTCTCTGCAGCCGGCTTCCCTGCTCTGATACCTGGGAGCTCTGGCGCACTCAGGCACCCCCGGTCTCTCTGTGACCCCAAGGGTCCTGAGACCACACTGTCCCGGGAGGATTCCACCCCCCGCTTAGCCACTGCAGCGATGTCCGTCCGCCGAGCCAACTTCTAAAAGGTCCGATTTTGTGCTCCGCGGCTCTATCACTTGCCAGAAGTGGCCGGCGGGGGCTCCTCCCCAGCCGTCTATCCTCCCGAATATCGCCTCGGATTCACTTCTCCGCACGCCCTACCTTCCAGTAAGTGGTCGCTTCTCTGTTCAGAGAGTTGTTGCTACTCTCCTGTTCGATCTCCTGTTGAGTTCGTAGGTGTTCAGAATGGTTTGATCCCTATTCAGCTGAATTCCTGAGACCAGACGAAATCTAGGTCTCCTACTCCTCCGCCATCTTGCTCCGCCCCCCGCCCTGCTTATAATCTTTTGGCTTATTTTTTATTCTAATTTTTCCTTATACTAATTTGGAAATGATACCCTAGAAATTAAAATATGAACAGTCATAAAAGTAAAAATTAGTCAATATTTCTGTTATGTTCTAAAAAATACAAGGCCCTTAAAATATTTTATGTCCCTATTATCTCATTCCAAGTTAATCTGTTAATGTTATTTTGTATTTTAATTCTGTTTAATATTTAATACCTTATGTTATTTTGTATATTTTGTTAGATTTATCCACATATTTAGTATGTTCTCTGCTCTTCATCGCCTCGTGCACTTTAGATATCTCTGGGTTCAACTAGCTTCTGCCTCAAGAACATTCATTAATAGTTCCTTTACTGTGCGTTCGCTAGTGGCAAATGGTCTGAGTTTTTGCTTGACTGAATTATCTTAATTTCTTCTTCATATGGAAGATATTTTTACCTTGTATAGATTTTCAGGTTAACAGTTACCTTCTTTAGCACATTAAAGACATAATTCCAGGGTGTCTGGGTGGCTCAGTCAGTTAAGCGTTTGCCTTCAGCGCAGGTCATGATCCTGGAGTCCCAGGATCGAGCCCTGCGTCAGGCTCCCTATTCAGCCAGGAGTCTGCTTCTCCTTCTCTCTCTGCCCCTCACCCCCCTTGAGTCTGCTTCTCCCTCTGCTCCTTACCTGGCTTGTGCTCTCTCTCAAATAAAGAAAATATTAAAAATAATAGTAATAATAAAATAAAGACATCATTTCATTGCTATTGACTTTACTGTTGCTGTGAATTCAGCCGTCAGTCCTTTCTTTTTCTTTATCTCATGCAGAAGTTTTTTTTTTATTATGTTCAGTTAGCCACTATATAGTACATCATTAGTTTTTGGTGTAGTATTCAATGATTTATTAGTTGTTTATAACACCCAGTCCTTTCTTTAAAAGTATCTCCTTTTCTGTTATCTGTTTTCAGGATTTTTTTTCCCTTTTGGCATGATGAAATGTGAATGCCTTTTTATTTACCTTGCTGTAGATTTGTTAGGCTTCTCTAATCTCTAAATTTCAACCGTCACTTGTTCAGGAAAATTCCTAGTTATCATCTATTCAAAATTACTGCTCTCTCATATTCCCATTCATTTTCAACTTGAAGAACTCCAGTAGCAAACCTTCTAAATTTCTGTCTTGCCTCTTGGCTTCCCTTCTGTATTTCATCTACTGTCTCTTCATTCTCCATCCTGGAGAGTTTCTTCTAAAGTTTCTTCTGGTTCTAATTCTCTCCTAGATTATATCTAATCTGTTTTTAAATCCATACTTTTAACTAATTGGTTATTATATTTTTAAATTCTAGAAATGTTCATTTTAAAAATATGCTACATCACTTCTTAAAATTTTCTATTCCTTGCAGATATTTTCAAACTTTTACTTCTTTAATCAAGCAAATGTAATTGTTTTATAATCTGTTTCCAGTAATTCCAGTAACATTTTTGTCATTTTTTTCTTTTTCTTTTAATTTTCTGCTGATTCTTGCTCCTGATTCCTAGTTTCCTTGGATACCCAGAAATCTTTGACTTTGTGTTCCTCTGTTTCTCATTTTACTTGAAAATTATTTTTGTAGAAGTATTTTGAGACCTATGATAATGATATCTTTCTCTAGTAAGGATTTGCTTTACTTCTTCCCTCTGCCTTATTGTTATTACCAAAGCTAGTACTACTTTAATTAGCTTAACCTCATATTGGGTTTTTTTTTTTTTCATAATGGGGAACCCAGGAATTGCAAATCTGTTGGCAAATCCATGCAAGAGCCACCTTATTTTTGCTTTACTCATTTCTGATACTACATTCCTCAGATTCCTAACTGAAATTGATGACTCCACAACCTATGAAGGCTCTGAGTTTGATTTCTTTCTCCTCTTTTCCCTCAAGGCTAAAATTTTCAAAATGAAATTTCACCATTTGTCAGTTTTGGCAATTGCCTTCAGGGTAAAATCAAACTTTGCTTTTTGCCTATCTCTTGGGTTACATCTTTCCTATAATTTTGGCCTGATAAATTTTTACTATATTTTATCAGTTCTTTCACACTTTATAAAAAATTATCTTTAAATATTTTATCCATAATTTTTATAGTATTCATCAGAAAGACTGATAAGAATTTAACCTTAACCTGATATTAGAATCAAAAGTACTACAGATATGTTCTTCATAAGTTAACATTATTAATCTTTTGTCCTCTTGCCATAAATATTTCTCTCGGTAGTTTTTTGCCCATCTTTCCTTTTATAGTTCTTTAGCAATGGAATAGATCACTGCTTCATGAGTAATGAACTGTGAAGCACATGAAATAATCACCCACTGATTGATAAGTTTTCAGAAAGATTATAAAAAAGATTCCTATAATAAAAGATTGAACTAAATGACAGTGCTGTATAAAGTGCTAAATCAAAGAATGTGGGGATTCTCTTTTCTCCCTTAAAATGTGTTTTCAATAATTTATGCTTTCTTGTTAACCATTCTGAAAAAGGATCTACCATTACCCCTCTATTTAATCAGTATCTCTGTTTCATTATATTTATTATTTTTTGAATATTTGTCTTATTTAAATTTTTGACATATATAAGGCTTCCTCCTTAGCTATTTTTGTAAATAAGGAATGGCTTTGCATATACCTTCTTAAAGATCTCCAAACTTCTGTCCATTTTTTCTTGCGTGTTGTTAGATTTCTAGAAACTGCTCAACTTTATTTCAGTTGAAAAATTCATAATAAGTAAGACGTTGATTTTCTATATCCTTTCCATCCATTATTTTATATAATCCTCATAACAATTTTATGAGCACTAAGTTGTTATTATTTCCATTTGATAGATGATAAAATTAAGGAATATGGAGATAAAGTACCCAGACCAAAATTAGGAAGTGGTGGAACCTGGGTTTGGTCTCAGGATGTCCAAGTCCAGGACTCCCATTGGTAACCACTGAATGATACAAAATTATAAAAAATGATAAACAGCTTACAGATAATTTCAGGATAATCAAAAAAGAAACAATGAAAAGACAATGAGTAGTCAAGAGCTGGAAGGAGTCAGCCCTCTTTGGCAACAGGATGAACACAGAATCATTTATTCCTTACAGTCAGTACTCTGTTCTCTGTGTGTTTGTGTGTGTGGTCTGTGTCTGCATCTGTGTGTATATATGTTGATGGTTATGTTTTGTTTCTTTTCTTTTTAACAATTTTTCTTTGCAAAATTATGTTTCCTCATTCCCTTGTCCTAACCATGTGAAAATAGCCATGCAGGAAGACCGAATGCCCCTCCCTTGCTGCTGCAGTCCCACTTCCTCTCCCTCCCTGCTTTTTCAGTGCAGTTCCAGCCATTCAGCATGCTCTAACCTTGACAACCCTGACGTCAAGAATTGAGGGAGTATGCTGAGCCAGACCCAAGCAGGCGGGTTTTGGCTACCAGCACTTCCTCTAGAAGCTGGCCTCTTTCTGGCTTAGGCATTCTTCCCCTTCCTGGCTTCATTCCTCCTTGCTAGCCAGCCCTCTCATCTGCTCACACATCATGTGAACCTTTACTAAACTTGTGCTGTTCTTGTCATGTACATGGTCATCATCCATGTAAAGAGCTCTGCCACTCCAGGATAGTTGAGAGATGGTGGCCTGCCCCTCTCTACAAACACCACAGTACCATTTTGTGGCACATGCATAAGGCAATGCTTGCCATGATTTTTCTTGACCACAGGCACATTCCAGTGAGACACGGGTTGGGCAGAGAATGAATGGAAGATCACGGTGGGTACTCTCCCGTTCCAAATTACCACTAGCAGTGTCCCTATCATCTAGAGACACTCCAGAGCCCAAACTGGGGACAGTGTAGCAAATTTGATGTCCAGGTCCTACACCATTCTTTCAGAGTGGGACTTGGCAGATGCCCAAAAGATCAAAGCCCTGCAGATTTAGGATAGTTCATGAAAAAAGCACACCAGCTACTTTTAGATTTGGGCAGAGGGTAGGAGGATTTGGTGGGGGAGAGAAAAGGTATTGTTCAGGATCCTATAGCATGCATTGTTTTCTACCACCTTGGATTATTCTTTCTCTTTAATCTTGTTGAGAAATTCAAGAAGATTATAAGGGACTATGTGCAGGGCAATATTATTATCCTTATTATTTCTTCTTTTCTTTTTCCTGCAAAGGGTAGTGTGACACCAGCTGTACAATTTCATAAACTATGGGATGTTAGACCTGCTGGTTTCCTTAGACTGCATCTAATTCACCCCCTACTTGACAAATGAGAAAAACTCCAGCCCAGAGAAAATAAATGACTGCCAAAGTCACATGATTTCCTTATGGCAGTACAGATATGAGAATCTAGCTCTTGATTCCAAGCCCAACAAGTGCTTGTTATAGGTTTGATATCAGAAGGATTAAGCATGTGAAGGGCTTCAGGACCTG
This sequence comes from Eumetopias jubatus, assembly GCF_037043125.1. Taxonomy (NCBI): domain Eukaryota; kingdom Metazoa; phylum Chordata; class Mammalia; order Carnivora; family Otariidae; genus Eumetopias; species Eumetopias jubatus. The sequence goes on from NW_028274815.1 coordinate 103,930,577, forward strand.
AAATGCTGTCTCCTCCCCTCAGTGACAGGGAATGAATAGAACTTTATTGGGTAAGCCATGGTGACCTTTTGTAAGCCTCCCTATCAGTCCTTGAAGTGGGTAACTGGGGAATTGATGTCTTTGTGTCCCTATCCCTCTTTAATATGGTCTAGAAAAATTAAATTCACCTGGAATTTGTTCAAGTGTCTGCTTCTCAGAGAAGCCTTGTTTAATGAATCTTCTGAAACAGTAATGTTCTTCCCCATCCAGTCCTCTTCCCTCAACACTTAGTAATATGCTTATGCTGCTTAGTTTTTCTCCATAGCACTGAGTATCACCTGATATGTCAGAGATTTGTTTATTTATTTTCTTTTTATTAAATGATAGAAAGAACCCAAAATAGGGAAGATACATGTGAAAAACTGAGAAAATCTTCCTACTAATGCTAGGGTTGTCTCCTGTTGATTTAAAATACTATAGGGGGCACATGGGTGGCTCATTTGGTTGAGTGTCTGACTCTTCATTTAAGCACAGGTCATGATCTTGGGGTCATGGGATTGAGCCCCGAGGGGCTCCTCACTCAGCAGAGAGTCTGCTTGAGATGTTCTCTCTCCCTCTCCCCGCCACACTGCTCATGTGCATGCTTGCTCGCTCGCTCTCTCTAAAAATAAATAAATCATTTAAAAAAATACTGTAAAAAAAAAGAGTTCTGTTAAGAAGGAGAAGGTATGGGGAAAGAGGGAATAAAGGTAAAGCAAAAGGGAGGAATAAAAAATCCTGTAAGGTAAAAGAAGACATCAGACTGGCACACTAGCGAAGATCTGAATGGGTGACCAAAGAACAGAGACATGGAAATAAAGCATTAAGAAAAGGGCAGCTATATCAGCTATTTATTGCTGCAGTCATGCTGTATAACAAACCACCCCCAAACTCTGGCTCAAAACAGATTTATTGAGGCTGGGCTCAAGTGGGTCCATTCACATTTCTAGAGGTCAGTTAGCTGTTGGCTGATTTAAGATGGTCTCAGGACAACTGTGATAACATGGCTCTGTCCCTCCTGTCTCAACCTCCAGCGGGTTATTCAGGGCATGTTGTCATGCCCATGATAGAAGAGTGCTGAGTGAGCAAAAGGAAACACACAAGGCACTTAGCGTTTAGACAGAATTGGCACAGCATAACCTCCACAACTGGCCCAGGAAAGTAACAGGGACAGAATCAAGGGGTAGGAATATTGATGCCACCTCTTGACAGGAGAAGCTTCAAACAGTATAGAGGGAGAGGTAAAGAATTGGGTCTTGATTACAGTTTACCACAGCAACCTCGGAGATCTTGTGGCTCAGAGCATGAAAGTCTCTGGTTCTCTACAGTGCCAGTCCTTGAAGGTGGGACTGTTCCCCAGGGGACCTGGATTTTTGAAAACCCTGTTTCATGCATATTCAACTAAATATTCATGTAGAAATAATTTTCAAAAACTATTTTCCCCAGGGGAACTTCCTTTAACACTGTCTTGTAGACCCCTCATTCAAGGATACTCTCCAAAGATGTTGAGTGGGCTTCAAGCCCAGTGTGAAATGGTTTAATAAGGAAAATGTAACTTGGGTCTATTCTGGCAGTACCACAGAATGACATGAGGGACCAATGTACGTATGGGTAAAGGGCACTCTATCATCTCAGTCTCCAGAACTCTTTTGGGGTCTAGAAGCATTTGCTTTCCTCTTTAGCTTCCCACTCCTGAACCTCCAACAACCTAAAACAAACCTATTTATTCATTAAAGAGACTGTATTGACCCAGAATCCCAGATGTCCTCTCAAAAGTTTGGTGAGCAGACCCAATCATTCTTTCCCCACCCCAGTGAAGTGGCTTGGCATCAGGGCATGTCCTGGAGGTCCTTCTGGTCTCCTTATAATCAGGCCAGAACCCATACAGGCCCTACCATCCAGCCACTAGCTTTCCTTAGTAGTCCTCAGCTTGGTGTAGAGCTCATCATTATTTAGAAAGGAAAAAACTTCATGTGGACACCTCTGACTCCTCTCTGCAAGCATATTATTCTAGGTGCAAAACAAACTATAAAAAATGAAAACCAAAGGCTTGCTCATCCCCTATGACTCTAGAGGGGAATTCCAATCACACAGAGAACACCCTGTCCCTTCCTCCCACCTTTTCCATCTAACAGAAGAGGAGGAACTAGCCTTGGGGAGGGAATTGCTTTCCTGTTCCACTGTCTGTAAGCACATTTTCCAGATCATTCCTAACTTTTCAATTTCAGAAAGCCTCCACTCCAAATGAGGCCCAGTGTTGGACCAGCCTCATGATGTACTTCCTACTTCTCATAGGCAAAATGTTTATCAGCCTGGGGCGCCTGGGTGGCTCAGTTGGTTAAGCGACTGCCTTCGGCTCAGGTCATGATCCTGGAGTCCCGGGATCGAGTCCCACATCAGGCTTCCTGCTCAGCAGGGAGTCTGCTTCTCCCTCTGACCCTCTTCCCTCTCGTGCTTTCTATCTCTCATTTTCTCTCTCTCTCAAATAAATAAAATCTTTAAAAAAAAAAAATAAAAAAAATAAAAATAAAATGTTTATCAGCCTGAAGGGAAGTCGCAAATGCACAGGGCAATGGAGAGAACATGCACAATGTTGGCTGATAAACAGAGTTTTGCTTGTGGTAGCTTGGGGGGCAAGCAGTTATTTTCCACGGGCTGTTATCAACAGGAAATCTAACTGTAGTTAATGCAGCGGGAGATTTTGGCTAGTCTCTTGAAACAAACTTTTGAGAGCCCTTTAAGATAACTGTCACTCACCTTCCAGACTCATTAATCATTGAGAAGCTGAAGCTATCCAGTTAGGAGGAAATGAAGAGGGGGGCGTTGAATACATGTCAAACAAATCATGCTCTCAAGCTGGCACCAAACTCAAGAAACTCCAGTGAGAGACAAAACGTAAGCTAATGTGCCAGATTAAATCCTAGCACTGTGACTGTGGCAGGGAGGGGAAAAGAAGGGATTGAAGAGTAAAGAAATACCATGGCTCTGAGATCAAAAACTTGAAATCTTAACTCTCATTTCTCTCCCCTTTACTCCCACCTCCAATGAGAATATATTACCCTGTCTGGAGGAAATAGAGTGGGAAGGTGGAGGAGACAGATAAAGCTATTGAATCCTGTGTTCCTGACTTCCTTAGAGACCAAGGTAGTTCTTGAAAGACTTAATTTTTCCCCATTAACTTTTATGAAGCCTAACTTGGCTGTAATGTTTCTTAAATGCCAGCCAGTTTCCAGCCAGGATTTTCCAAGTGCATCTAATTGCCCACTTTATCACAGGCACTATCAGGTAAATGGCGTTCCACCTCTGCTGGGCCTGCCTAAGGTTGACACCCAGGACTTGTCAGGCAATGGATCACAGAGCCAGCATGGGGGCCCCTTGCACTGCATTCCTGCATGAGGGTGACAGTAAATTATGACATCTGCCAGGAAGATCGGAACACGGCTGTGCTACCGGATGCACCTAAACTACACAACCAGGAAGGCTTTTAAGATGTAATTGGAAATGCATTTGAGAGCTCTTAAAGGGACAAAGAGCCTCTTTCCCTAGCAACAGTGGAGCAGAGATGACAGTTGCTTTTTCTCTTTGATGACATTTAATAACCTATTTTTATGTTTGCCTGCATAATGCTACAATTATAAAGTGCCCAAGAATTTAAATTGTGCTTCTATCTGTCCTCTCAAGACCCTAAAAGCCACTCAAAAGCCCTCATCATACCCATAGCCTAGGAAAAAGAAACAGAGATGGAGCCCTGATAGGTGATGGGGCTTGGGTCAAAAGAAAGTGATAAAAAGTACCACAGCAGGGACCTCAACTCTAGGTCTTCAAACCCCTCAAAACATGCATTTTACCAAGTTTACCAAGACCTTTTCTACCTTCTTCCTTTCCAAAAGTCATTTTGTTAATTGTAGCTTTAGAAATATGGGGTTATATTTTTGTACATGTATGCCTTTTTAGTCTAAATTTTTACACTGAAACTTGACATCAAAGAAGACAAAACAAAATCCAATGAAACACCAAAACCAAAATGGAAAAATAAGCCTCTCTTACTAATCAAAATAGATTTTTTAAATGAACTCATGGGAAAAATAAAGAAGAAAGGAGGATAAGTGACTGGCAGCATAAGATTATCAAAGCAAACAATCGTTTATTAAAACTTTCAATGGAATAACTTGGAATTTCAGACAAACTACACAGATGGGAAGGGTGAAGATGTGACTTGAGACATTTTGGAACTTTGGAGGTTCTTTGAGTTTGATAGCATGAAAGACTTAAAAGGCTAATAAGCAGCCAGCAAAGCCTGACATCACGAGACACAGTGCAGAAGATGTTTCTAATTTCAGTGAATTTTCACAAGGCAAATACCCAGCCCTTAAATTTATAAAGAAAAAAAGAAGGTGGCTTTGTAGGTATAGATACCATAAATACTGATCTAAAATGGTGATGATACAAACTGTCCATCAGCATCCCAAATGACAGACTTTTTTGGCTTATGACGGCTACACAGAAATTATATGGTGCAAAGAGATCAAGGTTTGGTTTGCTTCCCAACATGGCGACTTATTTTGTGATGACCTTGAGCAAGTCCTATAACTTCTCTGTGCTTAATTTTCTTACCTTAAAATGTGAGTAAGGATATCTAGTTTGTGGGCTATAATAAGGATTAAATGAAAAATTGGATATAAGAGCACTTTGTAAACTATAAAATGCCATTATTTTCATCTGAAAACAATCTAGTATTTATTGAAAGTTATGCCATGCCCTTCAGTATTGAAAAAGAAAATGGCATTACTGATTTTATTCCACATTAAGCCACTGTTTATTGGGCATTTGGTATTATGCAAGGTGCTCTGCTAGTAACACTGCTGCCCTCTAAATAGAATAAGGCATGGTCATGACCACTGGAATGTTACATTGGTCCAGATCAAAGCTACCATATATGTATGCATGTGTCTCTATTCCTTTTGTCCAACATTTACTGAGTAGTCACTGCCTTAAGAAATGTACAGAATGGCTGGCATGTGTGTGCATGCACATGTGCACGTACATGTGTGCACATATGCACAAATAGGCAGATTCTACATTATGATATGTATTATGACAAAATAATTTTATGAGTCTATTTTATGATAAAATTTTCTAGAAGGAAGTTTCCAGAAAGTTTAATACATGAACTTAGTTCTACACCTGGAACTATTTATACATAAATGCCATTTTTTAAAAATAATAGCTCAACATATAATAGCTTGGATAATGTTTTTCCTCACTATAGTTTTTGGCAGTATCCGCGGTAAGTAAGTAGATGGATAACTTAAGTGACCAGGAAATGGAAAAGCCGATATGTCATTGTAAGCAGGCATGACTGGTAGAATTAGGCTGGTTCACCACAATTAGAAATAGTAAAATTCTAGGGAAAAAAAAGAAAAAGAATGGATGTGGCATCTTCCAGCCTTCCTTGTGTCACAGTCAATATTTCAAAAACACAAATAAAATACCACCTATACTCAAATGCTTGGTGGATATATTGAACTAAAGAGGTTTTTGTTTTGTTTTTTAAGATTTAGTGGTTTCCTTGACATTCACTCTCAAGTTGCAGTCCTGAGGTAAACAACTGAAACATCCTCTTTTCTTTCCTCTATTAGTTAAACCTTTCCAGAAAGAGATATTATCATTGTTTCTGAGCTCTACAGAAACTACATAATAAATACTGACAATTTGTATAGATCAAGTAGAAGATAAGTATAAATATATTTAATAAGCAATACGTTTTATTCTTTATTATAAACATTCATTTGTTTGAAATTTTACTGAACAATTACTTATCTGGGTTCGTTCTTAAGATACATCATGGACATTATTTTCATACTAATCATGGGCTTCCCTAAAAGATCCTGTGAATCCTGTCATTTAGGAGACTGGAATTTCTTTGCCAACATTCCACTCCAGTCCACAACTGCTGATGTCCTTCATTACAGTTGTTAACACATCACGAAAAGCACAATAACATGACCAGAATGGACTCTTCAGTTTTTCAAGTGGTTTGAAAAACATTGTCCTTTGATTCTTTTATGAGAGTTCCACAATTTCTTGGGGTTTTCCAGCTGCTTTTTGATCACTGGCCCTGTCAGCCTCTCTTCCCAGACAAAAACTGGGACACTTGATGGTGGTTGTGGTGAATTAATAAGGAGAAAAAATAAACAGAAGGCCCTTTTCCCATGTGTTTTTTTTAACTTTGCAAATCTGTTCACTATACAGTTAATTTGGAGCTTGCAATGCAGGAACTCTGTCTGGCTCTTCTAATTCATCATTCTCTTCTGATGTTATTTCATCCTTAGAGAGTCCACAAGTGGAACTCACAGCAGGCAAGTGAATAGATGGTCCTCTTTCCAGGTTCCCACATTCTTCCAGGACATCTGGGTAGCTGGATGCAAAGGCAAAGCAAAACTTTCTAGGATTTCCACCATCCAATCCCTTAGGTTTAATATCTAAATTAGTGGTAGGCAAACATTTTCTGTAAATAGGCAGATAGTGTATGTTTTTGGTTTTGCAGGCCATATGGTCTCTGTCACAATTACTCTGCAGTCATAGCATGAAAGCAGCCATAGATAATACATAAATGAATGAATGTGGCTATGTTCCAATAAAGCTTTATTTATGGACACTACAAATTGAGTTTCCTATAATTTTCATGTGTCATAAAATAGTCTTCTTGTGTTGAATTTTTCCCAACAATTTAAATATGAAAAAACAGCTAAGCGAAATAAGTCAATCAGAGGAAAGACAATTATATGATCTCACTCAGATGTGGATTTTAAGAAACAAAATAGAGGATCAGAGGGGAAGAGAGGAAAAAATAAGGCAAGATGAAATCAGAGATGGAGACAAACCATAAGAGACTCTTGATCATAGGAAATAAACAATTGCTGGAGGGGAGGAGGTGGGGGATGGGGTAACGGGGGTGATGGGCATTAAGGAGGGCATGTGATGTAATGAGCATTGGGTGTTATATAAGACTGATGAATCCCTGAACTCTACCTCTGACACTAATAATACATTATATGTTAATTAATTGAATTTAAATAATATATATGTATATATACACACACACATTTAAAAATAAATAAATATGAAAAAGCATTCATAGCTTGTGGGGCCATACAAAACAGACAGTGGCTAGATCTGGCCCACATGAGGTAGTGTGCTAACCCCTGATCTAAAGGAGTAGTTCTTCACATTTACGTTTCAAACCAGTACTTACTTTTTGGATCCCACAATTGATATCTCTATATGTCTGTCCCTCGAATACCTTTAGTGTCCAGAATGGAAGGTGTGATTCTCTCCTCCTGTCCTTTTATTGCCCGGGTGTTTTTTTTGCATCTGAAAAGAATACTCTTACATCTACAGCTAGAAAACTGCTAACCATTCTTGAGTGCTCTTGTACTACACTCCACATCCAACCCATCACCAAATTCTGTGTATTGTACTTCCACAACATACCTCAGATCTGCTCAACTTTCTCCATCTGGACCAAGTTACTCTCACCTATTAACTGGATTCCTTTAATAGTTTCCTAATTGGAATCTCCCCTTTTCTGTCTTTCCTATTAGCTAAGTCATTACAGAATGAGTTATTTTCATTTCTTCTGAGGTATACAGAAACTGTGTGATCAGTATTGACAATATGTATAGGTAAAAAAAATTTCCATACCTACCCTCTCTTAGTTCATTTTGCTATGCATCTGAAATGAATTTGCTAAATCATTAGTCATAAAATCTCTCTGATGTCTTTCCTTTGCCCTGAAAAATAACCCAAGCTCCTAATTAAATTCTTCAAGGTTCTACCTGAAACAAACTCCACTTTCTCCTCCATCTCTTCACCACCTCTGGTCACTCTCATCATTGCTCATTACATTTCAGCCCACTGGCCTTCTTTCTGTTCTTGCTGTTCCTTTCCTGGCTCCACACTTTTTCCTCAGTCTTCCCTCTGAGGTGGTCTTTCACCAGTTCTTTGCTTGGTTCTTTGCTAAGTTTCAGCTTAATTATCACTTTCCCAACTGGCCACTTTATCCAAAGAAGGCATCTCCGTCTTCTTAGCCTTGATGACTTCCTTCATAGGCTGTATTCTAATATTTAACAGTTTTGATTGTCCCTTTTTTAACCTGTTCATTGTCTGTCTTCCATATAGATTTAAGTGATGTGAGGGTAGATCTCGACTGTGGGATTCACTGTATCCAAAGGCCCAGTCTATTACATAGAATGTACTGAATAAACGACCTAATAAATGAATCTATCAATTTAAACATGTAGACTAATCCTGTAGTGTAACTGTTAAGTGTATGCCAATTTTTAATTGATCTATAAACTACATTCAGAGAAATGCATCACAGCAAGTTTTCATTTTAAAGCTTTAATACATTTTTCAATTTATCTGCCAAAACAATGAGTACTTTTGTTAATAGAGGTAACAAAAATGCAAATGTTAAAAGGAAATCCCATCCTGCTAAAATTTTTGTCTGTAGTTATCTAAACCATGTCCTTGAAATCTGCGTAGTTACACTGGATGATGGAAAAGATACAGTGTCTAAGGTAAATGGAGAAGAGGCAGTATGCCACCAGCAGGAAAAGATCAATTTATCCCTCAAGTGGAGCTCTGGGGAAGGATGTGGGGACTTTGGTTGTGGAACTATGTCTTCTCTGTTGAATCGTATATCTCTCAAACCTATTCTTTCTGCTTTTTCAAAAACATCATCTAATTTGAAGGATGATTAAGACGTGATTTAAAAAATGTGCATGGATGGGGGCCATGGCATGGGTTGCAATACCGTGTCTTTGTGGCCTGTGTAATGTCAACCTCCGACCCCCAGTGTCCTCCTTAGAGCCCCAGAGTAATTTCTCATTATACAATTATTTTGAAGACTTGGAAAATATTTGTAAGGACCTGGCATAATATATGACACAGACAAGGTAGATATAAAGATAAAGTCTTAGCTTATGTGTCATAAATACTACTTTTTTAAAGGAATAAGTTCCATGAAGTGGAAATGTCTTGTATGTTTGTAATAAAAAGAAAAAGAAATCTGGCTTGAGAAGGATTTTGGCTATTGTAAGTCCCTGAGATGAAATTTTTTTTCACTATGTTCAGCATTTTGTTAAATGTGTAAGACAGTATTTGCTACATTATGCTGCAATAACTAACAATTTCTGAAACCCAGCAACAAAGGTTTATAAAGGTTTATTTCCTGTTTATTTTGTATTTAGGCTATGGTAGCTGCACATTAGTTATGACTCTGCTCCACGTACATTCATCCCGGAACATAAGGAGAAGAAGCAGCCTTTCTTTGGTACATATCTTTCTCAGTGCAGAAAAATGGAGATGGTTGAATCATACATGACTCACAGCTTTAGACATGGCATATGTTACTTTGCTTACATTCCACTAATGAAAGCAAGTTACATAGGCAGGGTGGTATCATTGAGCCAAGGAAGTCATTCCTCCAAGGGAAGTCACTGCAATTCACATGGCAACACATAAGAGATTTATAATTCTCTTACAAGAGGGGGCATAGTAATTAGGTATAATAAGACAATAGATTGCATTAGCCTGAATTTTTTTTCCTAAAATTAAAAGGAAAAAAATAATTCGCATGCCTTCTAGACTTAATGGACAGATTTCCTCCACCTGAAATAAACCAATAAAAACATTGCTTTGTAGAACCAATAGGATGAGATACTTAGCATGATAGAAAATGCTGTTTTTTTAGTAGCAAATTAAATAGCACAGTCTCAGAATACAGTTTCCTGTGACTGATATGGCTTTAGTAGGACTGGTCAAATAGGTGGATTTAGTGTTAGATGGATAGGTCTGAGCAACACTGATCATCATTCTCCCCAGACAAGCTCTCAGAGCTGCAGTAAGCATGATTGCATTGAGCCTTAGGATAAAGGATTTATAGTCTCCAGTAGTCAGACCACAATATATTGATTAAATATTTGCCCAGAGTTTACTAAACTATTTGGGCTATCCAGAGTTGTTTGTATTAATAGCCAGAAGATTGGATTTTCTACTTATACACTCAGTCATCAGTAAACCCTGGAAAACCCTCTTTCCCCCTCATATTACTTGTTTTGCCACCATAAAAAAATAACATATTTCAGCTCTCCAACTGGTACCTGTCTCATTGGTCAATATTTGAGTCCAACTTTATCCCACTTAGAAAGAAATGAAACAGGTACTTTCATTCTCATTTTTAAATTGAGAAACTGATTTTCAAGGAGTGAGTCCTGTCCTCTGACCATAAGCTTGTAAGGGGAAGACAAGGAAGGTACCCTGGATTCTTCATGAAGACCAGTACAACAGTATGGCTTGGCATTTCAGTTTCCATGGAATTCCATAGTGGTAGAAACCTAAACAATTTTATTATGAAAAATTAACAGATTTTTGCACAGAAGAATTAATCAAAATAGTTTCTTCCCTCCAGATAGTCAAGCTTAACAAATTCTTTTATAATTGTTGTTGGTGTTGTTTGTTTTTTAAAAAATAGCAATCCACATGATACTAAATAAAACAAAAATAGTTTTCTCACGTTAAGAATCCTAGATATTTTTTAAATTTTTTTAAAGATTTTATTTAGTTTGAGAGAGAGAGCATAAGTGGAGTGAGGGGCAGAGGGAGAATCAGACTCCCCACTGAGCAGGGAGCCTGACGTGGGGCTCAGTTCTGGGACTCCAGGATCATGACCTGAGCTGAAGGCAGATGCTTAACCAACTGAGCCACACAGGTGCCCCAAGAATCCTAGATATATTTTTTTAAGATTTTATTAATTTATTTGCTAGACAGCGCGAAAGAGAGAGCGAGTGAGGGTACAAGCAGAGGGGAGAGGCAGGCAGAGGGAGAAGCAGGCTCCCTGCTGAGCAAAGAGCCCAAATTGGGACTCAATCCCAGGACTCTGGGATCATGACCTGACCCAAAGGCAGCCGCTTAACTGACTGAGCCACCCAGGTGTCCCAAGAATCCTAGATATTTCCTGAATGATCAACGTTCATATGCAAATGGCAACCATGTTGGCTTTCAGCAAGTTGGTTGCTTGGGGAGTGGATTTTTTCAGTCAATTGTTATCTTTCTCCATTTTTACTGCCCTAGAATGTACATTCTAGATTCAAGAGGACTGAGCTTTATCGAAAGATTTTAAGAAGCAAGGAATTGTTTGATGTGTTCAACTGTATATTTTTATTTATATCATCTCTAGAACTATCTCCAAGAGAAGCTAACCTGCATTCACAAAGAGAGTGACCCTAAGAAATGGAAACATGAGTCAAATATGAATGTCTATACTAAAAGAATTTATACCAAATTAAGTCATCAGATCTGTCAGGGACCTAACCAATATGATAACACTATCATGCTAGGGGGAGAAGTCTGCCTTCCCTTACCCTGAGCTTAGCAATGTGACAGCAAAGTGGAAGAGGTCCAGGACCACAAGTAAGAAATAGATGGAAGTCAGCCTGAACTAACCGTGTTAAGTTCCATAATGTAAAGAATATGAGGAAAAAAAAAAAAGAATATGAGAAATGCTCTCAGCAAGATTGAAGTGCTTGGGCTTATATTGCTGGAGATCCAGAATTCTAGTGTTTCTATCTGGGATATTGCCTGATGATGTTTTCCCTTCACTCTAGACTCTAGAGGAGGGGAAACTTGAGATGTGGTTTGAATTATTATAAACTATATGTCTTTCATAAGTCATGAATTCTAGATTACTATCTGATAACTGCACACTTCCTAGAATTCATAGTCAGACCAGCGGTCCAGAATGAGTCCACACCTGAATCTCTGAAAAAAATGACAAGAGAAACATAGGATTTTCTTCAATTGATGGTAAAATTCAAATATCTCCTTACTGTGTGGGGATAGACTCAGAGGCATGGTATGTAAAGAGAAGTCTTAGAAAGGCAAGACCTAACCTGAGTTTGAAAATGATACAAAAAGCAGGGAGATTTACCACTTTCCTGGGAAGTCCGAAGGGCTATGGTAGATGGCCATTTCACAATACCCCTGGCCAGTCATAACATCTACGTTAGAAATGTACCAGCCTTGAGGGATTATTTGGGAATGAAGTATTTTTCCCCTAAAATCAAGGTCCCCTGCGTGATCAATTCAAACTCTCAAAACAATTTGAGTATCAATATGGATGCTTACATGGACAACCCAGGTGACTACTGGAATAACAAAAATTTTCCCAGACTCTATGAACATTTTTACATCTGAGGCTCATTTATGGGTTTATATTCAGTGGCTAAGCAATGTAGGAGGACAGGAAAAGTTTAGATTAAGAATGTTCAGAAGTCACACATTCCAATTAGATTTTGGTACACCACTACCTCTCTTAAAATAAAGACAAATAAATGTAAGGATACGTATGAGTGTTCTGAAACTTCTAAGAATAATATCATTCTTGGAAATTTCAAATATTAAATTCTTCCAAAAAAAAATATTTTGGGGTTATCTCTACTTGGCTGGTGCAATAAGTATGGCACTAGTCCACCCATGTGATTATCTAGCAGTGAGATGGGCTCATTAATCTTGGCCACTAATAACATTTGCTGTGAATTTTGCTTCCATAAATCACTGAGCTTGTGTTTCCTGTACTGTAGAATGAGGCTAAATCTTCAGTGATTTCAGAAGTTTTAAGAGAGAGGCTACAAAGATGAACCCATGATGCAAACAGACTGCCAAGTCTGTTTCTGTAATATCCTGAATGAATTTTTAAACCAGAGAAGAACAGCAAGGTTATTAGCTACCTGAGAGAAAGAGGTAGTCAAGACTGAATCACAATGACTTAGAGTTGGGAATGAGCTCAGGCCAATCACATAATACTTGCTATTGTGCTCTGGCTTAGTCACAGTCAAATTCAGGAAGCACATTCCATTAGACTAAATAAAGCTTCGATCATGTGTAAAATTTCCAGCTTGAATAGGCAGCCATCCTATCACTCATCAGGCTAGATGCATTTAATGGGTGTAATTTCTTCCTCATATTTCTATGCATTTATTGTTTTGTTTTTATTATAGGAATTTGCACATATTATTAAGTTTATTATTTTGTGTTAAGCGTAGGCTTAAGTCAATACTGTTCTACAGGGTGTACATGCAAATATGTTTCCTTTAGATTGTCAAAAGAATGGGGCAATCTGATTCAACTTAACTATGAGATTAGAAGAAAGGAAAAGTGAAAAAAAAAAACTTATCAAGCACCAAGCCGATGTAACATAAGTTTATAGACATTATTTTAGGGGGGGAGGGATTATAAAATGTGAATTCCTCAATTCCAGAAGTTCTGATTCTCTAGACTCAAGATGGAATTCAGAAAAAAATATATTTTAAGAAAGCTTCACAAGTGATTTTGATATAGGTGAATACTGCCTTGGGCCTCTGTAAACTGCATTAAACTTAATTGCTTAAGTCCTTAAATTGCTTAGAGGAAAAGGAAAGATAGATGAATGTTCTTTTTATTCTGTGCAGGCCAGTTATCTGAAAAGCTGAATGTCAGAAATTATCCCTGCAACGTTTTAATTTTAAGATTGAACTTAATTTTCCAGAGCTGCTGAGCCACACAGCTCTTGAGGATTATATGAGCCAGGCCTCTGCTGGCTGCTGGCTGCTGGCTGACCAGAGCTTCAGTCTGAAGCAAGTGCTTGTTAAGTATGATTTAAGGAGATATATAGAGATATGTCTCCTTGAAGATATTATATGTGTTACATGTTTTTTTCTTTTGAGGATTTTCCAAAGTAATAGTATGCCCCAGACAAAAGCCAATATGAAAATATGTCTGAAAGTAGAAATTTGGACCTTCAATAACTGGGAATAGGAGGTGGCTTAGTTAGTTATTTGGGGGTTTGAGGGATAGTCAGGCTGAAGATGTTTCTATTAAAGATTCTCCAGAATTTCCCCAGAAGGTGGCCCTGAGACAAAGATTTATAAAGTAAATTGTTTGGGAGGAGTTTTAGGAAGCATTGGTAGAGGAGCCAGGAGCAATGAGATTGACAATGGAAGGCAGCCAATAAGGCTGCTTTATCAAAGAAGTGATTGTGGACAACTAGGGCTCAGTTCTAACTGGAGAACTGTGGGAGACAGTGTAGAACACATGCTTCAGGATTAGCTTCCTCAAGGGCTGCAGGAGCGTAACTGTTGAACACTAACTCCCATCAGTCTTTGGTTGAAGGCTGCTCTGGGGGGACATTCATTCCCTAAGTACCTCCAGCCTGCCTCTTGCACAGGCAAATCTGGCTTCAGAGCAAGTCCTCAGGCCAAGGTGGAGGCTCTGGCTTTTGAGATTCAAGCATGTGTACTGAAACGGTAAGGGTCAAGGATGCGGTAAGAATACTGAAACCATGAGTTAGAGAGGTTTGAAGCCAGCTACTCTTTTGTGTAAAGGACAATGGAAGAAAGGACTTGACAGGTAAGAACTAAGCCTTATTACATTTAATATGTCTCTTCCATAAAAACACCAAGCTAGGTTAAAAGGGCAGTAAGCTGCCAGCTGCCCTGATTAGCAATCGATGAATGATATTAAGTTATCACAGTGATGAATTGGATCTGTGGTGCCAGTTCACTTCAACTTCCACTTAAGAGTCCTTCCATAACTGGTGAAATGTAAAATTTTCCTTATCCCCCAAAATAGGGAATATGCTCAGTGTAAATTTTTAAAGCATCTCTTGCTTGAATACCCTAGCTCTGTTAAATGTTTTTGCCCCATCTAAGTGTAGATTTCATAGTACAATCTCAGGTATCCCAGTGTCACCAGGAATAGATTTAAAGTGAGCAGAAACTCTCGGGGAGCCTGGGTGGTGGAGTCAGCTAAGTGTCTAACTCTTAGTTTCAGCTCATGTCATGATCTCAGAGTCATGGGATTGAGCCCTATGTCGAGCTTTGTGCTTAGCGCAGAGTTTGCTTAAGATTCTCTCTCCCTCTCCCTCTGCCCCTGCTCCCTTGGTGCGTGCTCACACTTTCTCTCAAATAAATAAATAAATCTTAAAAAAAGATAAATGCAAAAAACAACAAAAAATAAAGTGAGCAGAAATTCTGAAACCGAATGACACATGACAAAATGCTGTTCACCTGCAACTAGTAATTTGTTTTCTAAATGAATATGGATTATATGCCTCTTATTCAGTTGCTTATATAAAAATTATGTTAAAATTATGAATTTTTCATTTTGAAGAAAAAGGAAAAATGTTATGAATTTAAAAAGTTTTTCTCTGCCTCCACAAAGTACTTAACAATTGAATATGTAAAGAGTATCATATGGAAGGAACACCACTTTTTTAGCCCACCAGGAGAAATCTCATGTGGTTTCATGTAGCACTTCAGGAAACCACCAATTCTAGTTGACAGAGAAAGTGATTAAGAATCTTGTGTTATTTTAAATATATGCTCAGTACCTTCTCCCAAAATGTTGAAGGAGTGTCCACAGCTGCACAAACTACAGCTTTGCAAAGAATTAAAACCACCCCCTTGTTCATGAAGGTCAAACGTTATAGTGCTTATAGACATGATGCCCTAAAGCTATATGAATGGAATCATAGATTTTTTTTTTTCCACTGGAGATTTGCAAACTCATCAGATGGAGACACTGTAGAAAGTAGCTTGCCAGATTTAGATTTCATTCCGCCTCTGGTCTATTCTGAAATTCAGAAGACTTCCTCTCGTATGCTCTGTGGATCAGAGCAAGCTTCTCTCTCTCTCTTTCTCTCACACCCACAAACAAGGTACGATTGTTTGTGTCTTTAAATTCAGTTTATTCCCACTTCCACATTTTGCCCTCCAGCGGTATTTACAAATTGTAGAATGATTTCCTGACTACAGTCATGCCTGGGAATACTTTCCAAAGTAACTTAGCTTAAAGCTACCAGCGTGGCACTGGGACAATTAATATCGGAAGTTGAGTGTCAATTTCTCAGTGTCTTTATGGTGTGGTCTCTGTTACACATAAGAGACTCTGCTGTCATTACAAACTATTGTCAAAGCATCTTTTCTAAGAGAAAAAGAATCTAAATACCAATATTGTAATTTGAATATGGGTATAATTTTGCAACTTGGATTTATCCTGTTGATTTGGGTACTTTCTGTATTGTTTTATTGTTAAGACTGAAAAGACAAAAATTTCAGCTTGAAATCCCCCAAATCACCACTAACTATTGAAATCTTTATGCCTCTCATGATAAAGCCATATTAAAAGTATCCAAATTAAAGAAATGAGATGATAAATTAAGTGGGGCTAGGATGAGTTGAGAGAGATGCTCACTAAAAGACAATGATACAAGACATTTATATTTATGCCCCCACATTTAAGTTATACTTTTTTATTAAATTTTTAATCTTAATTCCAGTATAGTTAACATACAGTGTTATGTTAGTTTCAGGAGTACAATGTAGTGATTCGGCAATTCTATAATCAGTGCTCATCATGATAAGTATGTTCTTTAATCCCAATCACCTATTTTCCTCAACCCACTACCTACCTCCCCTCTGGTAACCATCAGTTTGTTCTCTATAGTTAAGAGTCTGTTACTGGGGTTGTCTCTCTATTTTTTTTTTTTTTTGCTCCTTTGTTTCATTTCTTAAATTCCACTTTTGAGGGAAATTATATGGTATTTTTCTTTCTCTGACTTATTTCACTTAGCATTATACTCTGTAGCTCCATCCATGTTGTTGCAAATGGCAAGATCTCATTACATTTTGTGGCTGAATATTATATATCACATCTTTTTTTTATTATTATGTTAATCACCATAGATTACCTCATTAGTTTTTGATGTAGTGTTCCATGATTCAGTGTCTGCGTATAACACCCAGTGCTCCATGCAGAATGTGCCCTCCTTAATACCCTCACCAGGCTAACCCATCCCCCACCCCCTCCCCTCTAGAACCCTCAGTTTGTTTTTCAAAGTCCATAATCTCTCTTGGTTCGTCTCCCCTTCAGATTTCGCCCCCTTCATTCTTCCCCTCCTGCTATCTTCTTCTTCTTCTTCTTCTTCTTTTTTTTAACATATAACGTACTACTTGTTTCAGAGGTACAGGTCTGTGATTCAACAGTCCTGCAAAATTCACAGTGCTCAGCATAGCACATACCCTCCCCAATTTCTATCACCCAGGCACTCAGCCCTCCCACCGCCCACTACTCCAGCAACCCTCAGTTTGTTTCCTGAGATTAAGAATTCCTCATATCAGTGAGGTCATATGATACATGTCTTTCTCTGATTAACTTATTTCACTCAGCAAAATACCATCCAGTTCCATCCATGTCGTTGCAAATGGCAAGATTTCATTCCTTTTAATGGCTGCATAATATTCCATTGTGTGTGTATATATATATGTATATATGTATATATATATATATATATATATATATATATATACATACCACTTCTTCTTTATCCATTCATCTGTCAATGGACATTTTGGCTCTGTCCATAGTTTGGCTATTGTGGACATTGCTGTTATAACATCGGGGTGCATGTACCCCTTTAGATCTCTACAGTTGTATATTTGGGGTAAATACCCAGTAGTGCAATTGCTGGGTCATAGGGTAGCTCTATTTTCAACTGTTTGAGGAACCTCCATACTGTTTTCCAGAGTGGTTGCACCAGCTTGCATTCCCACCAACAGTGTAGGAGGGTTCCCCTTTCTCCACAACCCCACCAACATCTGGCGTTTCCTGACTTGTTAATTTTAGCCATTCTGACTGGTGTGAGGTGATATCTCACTGAGGTTTTGATTTGGATTTCCTGATGCCGAGTGATGTTGAGAAGTTTTTCATGTGTCTGTTGGCCATCTGGATGTCTTCTTTGGAAAAATGTCTGTTCATGTCTTCTGCCCATTTCTTGATTGGATCATTTGTTCTTTGGGTGTTGAGTTAAAGAAGTTCTTTATAGATTTTGGATACTAGCCATTTATCTGATATGTCATTTGCAAATATCTTCTTACATTCTGTCGGTTGACTTTTGGTTGTGTTGACTGTTTCTTTTGCTGAACAAGAGCTTTTTATCTTGATGAAGTCCCATTAGTTCATTTTTGATCTTGCTTCCCTTGCCTTTGGCAATGTTTCTAGGAAGAAGTGGCTGTGGCTGAGGTCGAAAAGGTTGCTGCCTGTGTTCTCCTTTAGGATTTTGATGGACTCCTGTCTCACATTTAGGTCTTTCAACCATTTTGAGTCTATTTTTGTGTGTGGTGTAAGGGAATGGTCCAGTTTCCTGCTTTTGCATGTGGCTGTCCAATTTTCCCAACACCATTTATTGAAGAGACTGTCTTTTTTCCATCGGACATTTGAAGATGAGTTGACCAAAAAGTAGAGGGTCCATTTCTGGGCTCTCGATTCTGTTCCATTGATCTATGTGTCTGTTTTTGTGCCACTACCATACTGTCTTGATGATGACAGCTTTGTAATAGAGCTGGAGGTCCGGAATTGTGATACTGCCAGCTTTGCTTTAATTTTTCAACATTCCTCTGGCTATTCGGGGTCTTTTCTGGTTCCATACAAATCTTAGGATTATTTGTTCCATTTCTTTGAAAAAAGTGGATGGTATTTTGATAGGGATTGCATTGAATGTGTGGATTGCTCTAGGTAGCATTGACATCTTCACAGTATTTGTTGTTCCAATCCATGAATATGGAACGTTTTTCCATTTCTTGGTATCTTCTTCAATGTCTTTCATGAGTATTTTATAGTTTTCTGAGTACATATCCTTTGCCTCTTTGGTTAGATTTATTCCTAGGTATCTTATGGTTTTGGGTGCGATTGTAAATGGGATCGACTCCTTAATTTCTCTTTCTTCCTTCTTGTTGTTGGTGTATAGCAATGCCACTGATTTCTGTGCATTGATTTTATATCCTGCCAATTTACCGAATTCCTGTATGAGTTCTAGAAGTTTTGGGGTAGAGTCTTTCGGGGTTTCCACATAAAGTATCATATCATCTGCAAAGAGTGAGCGTTTGACTTCTTTGCCAATTTGGATTCCTTTTATTTCTTTTTGTTGTCTGATTGCTGTGGCTAGGACTTCTAATATTATGTTGAATAGCAGTAGCGATAGTGGACATCCATGCAGTGTTCCTGACCTTTTGGGGAAAGCTCTCAGTTTTTCCCCATTGAGAATGATATTTGCTGTGGGTTTTTCATAGATGGCTTTTATGATATTCAGGTATGTACCCTCTATCCCTATACTCTGAAGAGTTTTGATCAAGAAAGGATGCTGTACTTTGTCAAATGCTTTTTCTGCATCTTTTGAGAGGATCATATGGTTCTTGTTCTTTCTTTGACTAATGTATTCTCTCACACTGATTGATTTGCAGATGTTGAACTAACCTTGCAGCCCAGCAATAAATCCCACTTGGTCATGGTGAATAATCCTTTTAATGTACTGTTGGATCCTGCTGGCTAGTATTTTGGTGAGAATTGTTGCATCCATATTCATCAAGGATATTGGTCTGTAATTCTCCTTTTTGATGGCGTCTTTGTCTGGTTTGGGGATCAAGGTAATGGTGGCCTCATAAAACGAGTTTGGAAGTTTTCATTCCATT
Source organism: Eumetopias jubatus (assembly GCF_037043125.1). Lineage (NCBI taxonomy): Eukaryota > Metazoa > Chordata > Mammalia > Carnivora > Otariidae > Eumetopias > Eumetopias jubatus. Next base: position 103,950,160 of record NW_028274815.1, read on the forward strand.
TCTGTTTTTTGCAACAGTTTCAGAAGAATAGGTATTAATTCTTCTTGAAATGTTTGGTAGAATTCTCCTGGGAAGCCATCTGGCCCTGGGCTTTTGTTTGTTGGGAGATTTTTGATGACTTCAAATTTCCTTGACATTCAAATGACTTCTTCAATTTCCTTAGTGGTTATAGGTCTGTTCAGGTTTTCTATTTCTTCCTGGTTCAGTTTTGGCAGTTGATACATCTCTAGGAATGCATCCATTTCTTCCAGATTATCTAATTTGCTGGCATGTAGTTGCTCATAGTATGTTCTTGTAATTCTTTGTATTTCTTTGGTGTTGGTTGTGATCTCTCCTCTTTCATTCATGATTTTATTTATTTGGGTCATTTCTCTTTTCTTTTTGATAAGTCTGGCCAGGGGTTTATCAATCTTGTTAATTCTTTCAAAGAACCAGCTCCTAGTTTCGTTGATCTGTTCTACTGTTCTTTTGGTTTCTAGTTCATTGATTTCTGCTCTGATCTTGATTATTTCTCTTCTTCTGCTGGGTTTAGGCTTTATTTGCTGTTCTAGCTCCAGCTCCTTTAGGTGTAGGGTTAGGTTGTGTATTTGAGACCTTTCTTGTTTCTTGAGAAAGGCTTGTATTGCTATATACTTTCCTCTCAGGACTGCCTTTGCTGCATCCCAAAGATTTTGAACAGTTGTGTTTTCATTTTCATTGGTTTCCATGAATTTTTTTAATTCTTCTTTAATTTCCTGGTTGACCCATTCATTCTCTAGTAAGATGCTCTTTAGCCTCCATGTATTTGAGTTCTTTCTGACTTTCCTCTTGTGATTGAGTTCTAGTTTCAAAGCATTGTGGTCTGAAAACATGCAGGGAATGATCCCAATCTTTTGGTACCAGTTGACACCTGATTTGCGATCTATTCTGGAGAATGTTCCATGGGCACTAGAGAAGCATGTGTATTGTGTTGCTTTTGGATAGAATGTTCTGAATATATCTGTGAAGTCCATTTGGTCCAGTGTGTCATTTAAAGTCTTTATTTCCTTGTTGATCTTTTGCTTAGATGATCTGTCCATTTCAGTGAGGGGGGTGTTAAAGTCCCCCACTACTATTGTATTGTTGTCAATGTGTTCCTTTGATTTTGTTATTAGTTGGCTTGTATAATTGGCTGCTCCCATGTTAGGGGCATAGATATTTACAATTGTTAGATCTTCTTGTTGGATAGACCCTTTAAGTGGGATATAGTGTCCTTTCTCATCTCTTATTATAGTCTTTGGTTTAAAATCTAATTTGTCTGCTCTAAGGATTGCCACCCCAGCTTTCTTTTGGTGTCCATGAGCATGGGAAATGGTTTTCCACCCCCTCACTTTCAATCTGGGGGTGTCTTTGGGTCTAAAATGTGTCTCTTGCAGACAGCATATCGACGGGTCTTGTTTTTTCATCCAATCTGATATCCTGTGTCTTTTGATTGGGGCAGTTAGCCCATTTACATTCAGGATAACTATTGAAAGGTATGAATTTAGTGCCATTGTATTGCCTGTAGGTGACTGTTACTGTTTATTGTCTGTCTTCCTTTCCCTTTCTGGTCTATGTTGCTTTTAGGCTCTGTCTTTGCTTAGAGGACCCCTTTCAATATTTCTTGGAGGGCTGGTTTCGTGTTTGCAATTTCCTTTACTTTTTGATTGTCCTGGAAGCTTTTTATCTCTCCTTCTATTTTCAATGACAGCCTAACTGGATATAGTATTCTTGGCTGCATATTTTTTTTTTCATTTAGTGCTCTGAAGATATCATGCCAGTCCTTTCTGGCCTGCCCAGTCTCTGTGGATAGGTCTGTTGCCAATCTAATGTTTCTACCATTGTAGGTTACAGATCTCTTCTCCCGAGTGGCTTTCAGGATTTTCTCTTTGTCTCTGAGACTCGTAAGTTTTACTATTAGATTTCGGGGTGTTGACCTATTTTTATTGATTTTGAGAGGGGTTCTCTGTGCCTCCTGGATTTTGATGCCTGTTTCCTTCCCCAAATTAGGGAAGTTCTCTGCTATAATTTGCTCCAATATACCTTCTGCTCCTCTCTCTCTTTCTTCTTCTTCTGGGATCCCAATTATTCTAATGTTGTTTCATCTTATGTTATCACTTATCTCTCGAATTCTGCCCTCGTGATCCAGTAGTTGTTTATCTCCTTTTTTCTCAGCTTCTTTATTGTCCATCATTTGGTCTTCTATATCACTAATTCTCTCTTCTGCCTCATTTATCCTAGCAGTTAGAGTCTCCAGTTTTGATTGTACCTCATTAATAGCCTTTTTGATTTCGACTTGGTTAGATTTTAGTTCTTTTATTTCTCCAGAAAGGGTTTCTCTAATATATTCTATGCTTTTTCCAAGCCCAGCTAGTATCTTAAAATCATCATTCTGATCTCTAGTTCCGTCGTCTTACTAATGTCCATATCGATTAGGTCCCTGGCCGTCAGTACTGCCTCTTGTTCTTTTTTTTGAGGTGATTTTTTTTCCATCTTGTCATTTTGTCCAGAGGAGAATAGATGAATGAGAGAACAAAAGGCTAAGAGGTTAACAATGACCCCAGAAAAATATACACTAAACAAATCAGAAGAGACCTTCCAGAAAGTGGTCCCTTTTCTGTTCAGTGTTGTGCTGTTCTTTTCTTTGATCTCCTGTTGAGTTCATAGGTGTTCAGAATGGTTTGATCCTTATCTAGCTGAATTCCTGGGACTAGAGGAAATCCATGTCTGCTACTCCTCTGCCATCTTGCTCCTCTCCTGATCATATGGTTTTTATCCTTTCTCTTGTCAATGTGATGTATCATGTTGATTAATTTGCAAATACTGAACCACCCTTGTATCCTGGGAATAAATCTCACTTGATCATGTTGGATGATTTTTTTAATGTATCATTGGATTTGGTTTGCTAGTATTTTGTTGAGAATTGTTGCATAAATATTCATCAGAGATACTGCCTGTAGTTCCTTTTTTTTTTCTTCCTGTGGTGTCGTATTAATCTGGCTTTGGTATCAGGGTAATACTGGCCTCATAGAATGAATTTAGAAGTGTTCCTTCCTTTTCATTTTTGGAATAGTTTGAGAAAAATAGCTATTAACTCTTCTTCAGATGTTTGGTAGAATTCACCTGTGAAGTCATCTGGTCCTACACTTTTGTTTTTTGGGAGTTTTTTGATTACTGATTCAATTTCTTTGCTGGTAATCTGTTCACATTTCCATTTCTTCCTGTTTCAGTTTCTATAGGTTCTATGTTTTTAGGAATTTATTCATTTCTCCTAGGTTGTCCAATTTGTTGGCATGTAGTTTTACATAATATTCTATTTCCATTGTATTTTTGTGTTGTTGGTTATTTCTCCTCTTCCATTTGTGAGAGTCCTCTCTCTTTCTCTCTTCACTCTTTTTTTGGTAGGGGTGGCGGGGAGAGTCTGGCTGAAGGTTCATCAATTTTGTTTACCTTTTCAAAGAAACAGTTCCTGGTTTCTTGGATGTAAAGTTAGCTTGTTCATTTGAGACTTTTCTTGCTTCTTGAAGTGGGCCTGTATTGCTCTAAATTTGCTGTAAATTTTTCCCCCTGAACAGCTTTTGCTGCATCTCAAGGATTTTGGACCACACTGTGTTTTCATTTTCATTCGGTTGCAAATAACTTTTGATTTCTTCTTTGATTTCTTAGTTGACCCATTCATTGTTAAGTAGCATGTTATTTAACTTCCTTGTATTTGTGCCTTTTCAAGTTGTTTTCTTGTGGTTGATTTCTAGTTTCATAGCATTGTGGTCAGAAAAAATGCATGGTATGACTTCGATCTTTTTGAATTGGTTGAGACTTGTTTTGTGGCTTATTATGTGGTCTATTCTGGAGAATGTTCCATGTGCACTTGAATGTATATTCTGCTGTTTTAGAATAAAGTGTTCTGAATATATATGTTTAGTCCATCTGGTCCAGTGTGTCATTCAAAGCCACTGCTTCCTCATTGACTTTGTTTGGATGATCTCTCCATTGATGTAAGTGGTCAGTTATACTTTTTCAAATGTGTGTCCCTATGGCTGCAGAAGTGGAGAATGATGAGGGGAATGCAGAGCAAGAAAGGGAGAGGAAAATTAATAAAGTAAAACAAGGAAAGCAGGCATGATTGAAGGTTCAGAAAGAGAGACAGTTGAAGAATGAGCAACCATCTTGGTCTTAGTACTCTCCTCTGTGAAATGCTGATGTTGACTAAGGTGGTCTCTAAGGATTTTAATAATGCTAAGTAATTCTAACAGTTCTTTAGTTCTTGGCTTTAAAAGTGAGAATCTGATTTTAGCCAATGAAATATCTCAAAGTGATTCTCTCTCATATCTTTGGATAAAAATAGCTCTTTGTAAGGTGATTTATGAGAACTGCCTTACAGCTTTTTGGCATTCTTTTTATACACAGAGATCAAATTATCAGGTGTTCAAGCTTTGGAAAGGACTTGAGCAGAATTACCAAGTGGCAGAATACAGTTCCACATCATTCTGGTTATTTGAGTGCTGCTCAGGCCTTAAATCATGGTAGCTGATCCTGTCACTGTTCAGAAGTGCAGGTATTACCTGCACATAGGCAGTCAGTCTCGAGTTTGCTGCAGTGGATCTGGGATTTGAACCAAGGACTTAAGATTTCTCAGCTACATTAGCAAATGTTTCTTTATTAGCAGAGCTATATCAAGGGTAAAGACACCTTAATCAGTTTTTTAGAGTGCAGATCAAGTTATGTTATTCCCATTTCACAGATGAAGAAAGACAAGCCCTGGGAGAATTTTCCATTTTTTTTATAACCAGTTAGCCAGTGGGAGAAACCCATAGGGGAACACTAACATATTACCTTCTTAAACTTACTAAAAGCTACTAAAATATAAGTGCTCGGGAAACAAGGAGCAGATGCAGCTATACATATTGAGATGGTTCTGATGCAATAGTAATCATTGCTATAATCTTAAAGGTTCATATTTCTCTGCTAATAATATCTTCCATGTAGCCAAAGAAAAAGAATCTCCTATAATGCTAGCATTATAAACTTTTGAGGCTCAGATATGGAGCAATTCCATACTCAGGATTCTGGGAGGTTCTCTGACTTAAATTAAGCAAATCATCCTTGTTGTCCTAGATCCTTCTCTAATCCACATCCCTTATTAGATAAAAATGTAACTGTACAACATCAATTAATGGCCACTTGATAAGTCGAAGCTTCCAGAACATAGAGACAAAAAAAACAGATTACCAATTTTGATATAACAAAAAATATCAACATCAGGTGATTTAAAATGAGATTTAGGCCTTTCTTGTCTCCTTCAGGTTTTGTTGTTTAGGGTAGGATAGGTAACAGGAAAAAAAACTTAATGGACTATTTGGGGTGGCTCTTTATGTAAAAAAGGAAAAGAAAAAAACTCCCAGTGTTTCCTGATTTCAAGGCCAAATGACAACAAAAAAAAACCTGTAGTGTTTCTTTTGTTGATCCTTCCAACTGTGTTAGAAGTCCCAAGGGGAGTGTCAGCCCAAGCAAATTAAGCTGGTATATCCACTACTTCAGAGTCCAACTTGGAGTCAGCATCCTGCCGAGTAAATATGTCTTGTTAGAGGTCATTAATGGACCATCCTTATGGGGTTTGGGTCACCTTAGTGGCCAAACACCACTCCTTCATACTGACAAGGTACTGACACCCACCAGATCAGAGTATAATATCCACTACACAATTAAAGGGTAAAGGACAAAGGAAATATGTCAGAGCTTTATGTTTTGGTTAACTCATTGTGTAAATTAAATGTATTGCTCATAAATATGTCTGAAATGGAAAAATGTTTACTGGTGGTTTCATCTCAGTCCCAGGCAACCTAAAGCTAACTGGAAATCAAAAGAATAATTTTTAAAACTCACCCAAACAGAAATTGAATATTAATTTGTAAAAGAATTATTTGTAGACAGGATAAATTTCCTATATGTTGAATAATTCTTGTACATTTTATATAGAATTTGATTTGTCTAGATCTGGTTTATATGTGTTCTTTACAAAAAAAGATCTATAACACAAATTTCTTTTGGATCTTAGAGGAAATAATTTATATTTAACTTAAGTTGTAAAAGTAAAGCCTCAATGAATTGCAAATGCAATAAAACTTGTTCCTGTTCCAAAATATGTCTGGAAATCAGGAAGCAAAAGTAGATTTCAGTTTATTGTTGAAAACAAAATAACTCGATATGGATTGAGAGAAATTTCCTCATATTTGGTTGTTGAATAATGAATTCTTTATTATCTATAAATGTACAGTATATCTGTCAAAGGCAGAACAGTATAAATACAAGACTGAATAGAATGACATCTGGGTAGAGATCCCAAAAGAAGAAACTCAATGTCCACAGCATCTTATCACAGGCTGAAAGAGCATGATTAGGTGGGAAAGAAATGCAATCTTTTCATTATTTACACTCATTAGAGGCTATTTTTAAAAGTCAAGAGAATAAACTGTGGCCATATTTTAGAAAGGTTGTTTGAAGGAGCCGGAATTTAGATGGGAAGGAAGTCCTAAGTGGCATTTGGCCATTCTGTCCTGTGTTGCACATAGAATGCAACTTGAAAAAGTTTCATAGAATGAATCAAAGTACATAGAATGAACTTGAAACAAAATACATTAACCTGAAGTGCATAAACTGTGTTTTACCATTGTGGGTGTTTTTCTTTATAAGAAAATGAGTGAGGAGAAATTCTACTCCTCAAAGGAGAAAACCTAAGCAATTTAAAGGAAAGAAAACAAGGTCAGTATTCAAAGCAATACATTAAGCACTTCAAAAGTACTAATAAGACTGACTAGAAATTGGGAAAATATAGAGTGTTGGGGCTTGACTTTGCTTCTATGAAGGGCAAAGTGATATTTATTTTAGAAGAAGCCAAAAGAAAGTCATGAGAGTCAGAATTATTACATGTGAAAGGAAATGGGTAACAATAGGTTTAGAGTACTCAGGAGCAGGGAAGTTTGGTGGTTAATTTCAAGAACTAGGTGTCTCATAAAAGAAAATGGATGGGATATTGCAAAGAAAAAATGTAGCATCCAACTGATGGGAAAAAAAGATGGAAAAACTTTTCTTCACTTTAAAATATTACCCTCTTAAAGTTGCCTTAGAATGGTCATCCTGTTTACCACTCATCCCAACCTCCTTCCCTTTACATTTGTTATCCCCCTTGTCTTGCCCTAATTTTTTTCCATAGTACAGGACCTTCTAATGTACTGTATTCGTTTCTCATTTATTTTATTTATTGGATGACATCATTTCCCTGTCTAGGGTGGAAGCCCACTGAAGGCAGACAGTTGCTTATTCAGTGATGTACCTTGAACCTCTAGAAGTGCCTGGCATACAACAAGCACTTGAAATATATTTGTCGAATGTATAAAAGAATGAGAAATACAATTTTCAAGAAGGCAGAGTCACATACTGAGCTTGAACTGTGAGATTTCCCATTATAAAATAGGCACACTTGTTAGTGATACATAGAGGAAAGAAGCCCCACATTATACTTTCTTGGAGCCAACCTACTTTACAGGAAAGTGGTAAACATTAGCAATACAACAGAAAATTCCATTAAGTATCATAAAGAAAGAATATGAGAACAGTGAGTTGATGACATGGCAACTAGAGGTTGAACTTCAGAATCTGGCTTTGTGGTGGGTGTTCTAAACTGCACAGAATTCTAATATCCTGCTCTCCCATAAAACAGTGTGTCTGAGTATCCAGTGCATAACACAGACTCATAAAATTCATGAAATTTCTTAATAGCATCTGGTATCCAGAACAACTTTTATCAATTGGTAAAGCACAAATACAGTGGCATTTAATCTTGATAAAATTTAGTTTTAAGAAAACTTGCTGTATTATTGCCTTAGGCTTCTCAAATTTTATGAGACCTCTAATCTAAATATGTGTTTAACAACCCCATTTATACCACTTCTTAGTCATCTACAAACAACAGATCAGTGAAACCAGTAAAGATGTTACTGCATGTTACCTGTAAAGTGGAATGGTGGATTCAGATGCATATATGATTCTTGTCTTCAGAAACCAAGGTGGGTTGATGCCCCACTCCTATCTCCTCAGCACTCAAGTTCTCATACTATCTGAAAACCTCTTACTGTCGTCACCTGCCTCTCTTGGCCTGAAAGCATCCTCTGGTAGAAAGAGCATGCTTGGCCAATACATGCCAGAAGTACCAGGGAGTCAGCTGCCCCACATGAGGCACCCCTCAATGATGGATAAGAATTGGAAGGTAAATGTCCCATTTCCTCACCCTTTGGGTGGAATGATTCTGAGATGTGCTCTGCAGATTCTCCCAGAGGTCCTCAGTGAAATTATGCTCAGTTGCTGACCATAGTTAACCTTGGTAATGTGCCTCCAAGTGCCTGCAACATATTCCCTGTCTCACTTCTTCATTCCTCTGTCAGTGCTCCCTAGAATCACATCCTTAACACTCACATCCTCATCTCAGGTTCTGCTTTTGGGGAATCTCAACCGAAAATAAACTTATGGTCTATTTATGAAGATAAGGCAATATATCTTGAAAGCAAACACCACCAGTACTTAAATGTTAGACTATGTGACAGGAATTAACTGTAATGAAAGGAGAAGAGGATAAATGAGGCTAAAGACGACAGATACACTTTGTATTTTGGAGAGAAAATGGAATATTTTGCCAGACTCTGTGGAATACAGTGGCTTTTCAGCTGGATGTGAGAGGTGAGAGATGTTAGGAGTCAGGAAAAGAGCAAAGAGTGAGGGATTGAGGGGGAGCAGGTTGTTTCAGGAACAATTCTGATGAAAGTTGACCAGATACCTACTGGTAAGCAGAAGATGCCATCATAAAGCGTCCTCTCTTATTTCCTGTATGTCCAACCAAAGGTTTAGAGTTTAGAAAAAAATGATCCCTCTATTCCACCCCCCTGTAGCAAATCCCCAGGAATCACAATTTGTGTGCAGTGGATACTATTGGTGTCCTCACCTGGGTCTGTATTACTACCTGGGCTATCTATTCCCCAGCTCCTGTTGGTTACAAATTGCTCTCCACTACCCCCTTCTCTGAAGAAGTACCCTTGGTTGAATGGGAGCCTCCTTAGCCTGGGAGACAGATCACTGCCCCTCACAATGGCTTCCTGCAATAGATAACTGACTAAAAAGAATGACAAGGGGGTACAAAATGTTGGATCCCCAAGCCTCTAGATGGTACATCTCATATTCCAGAGCCCCCATAGGATCAGGCAGGATGATAGGATCAGGGAAAGATGCCTGCTTCTCTCATCCCCTGCTCATGAAAGCACACCTTCAGTAAATCACATGCAACCAAATCCCTTCTCAGGCTCTGCTTGGGAACCTGATCTAAGATCCCAAGTGTACGACAGGAAAGAGCCTTCTTCATAAGCCCACTGGAAAAGGCATTATAGCTTACTTAGTCCTTCTCAGACCCCTATTGGCTCTCGACAGAAGATGAATGACTTTCCACCTTCTTGAAGCCACCTACTTTGTCACTCTCAGACTTTCTTATAATCTGCTACTAACCTAAGCAGAATACACTGCCTAAAATGGCCCTATCCATTCAAGGTCCAGCAGGCTACTAACTGATAAGGTGGACGTGACCTCTGGCAGAAACAAATCTCCAATAATAGTAGCACAAAGACATCGGAACTGTTCTTTGAGCCAAACTACCCCACCCACACACAGTGGAAATAATGAGCAGGTGACTTTCTGAGAGGCCTAAAAATGGACCTTGCAGGATGGCTTGGAAGAAAAGAGCCATAAAACTTTTATATACCAAATCTTGGGATCAATTTAAGGGATTGATGTGTGGGAGGCCCTTGTTCCAGGTCCTAAATGCATTGCTTGAACCCTCCGTTAAACTAAAAACAAAGCAAAACAAAGCACAGTCCCACTGTGCCTAATACTCCCCAGATGACTTTAAATGAATACACACAGAGTGTTAGCAGAACATGATGTTTTTCTTTCTTTCCTGTTTTTGTTTTTTCTTTTAAAAGGGCATTCTTCAAACTCATTGTGACATTGTAGTGCCTGTTGCTACTATGTTGTATAATGGGGTCTCTCTCCCTCTGCCAATATGTGGTTTTTGTTCAATGAACAGAAATGTGCTTTAACATTAGCCTAAGTAGGTTTAAGCAGGAAGTCTATCTCTAGCTCAAATATACATGCGTGGTAACTTATGAATTTCTAATCCAAGAAGCAATGGTTTGGCCCCTTGAGGGTGGGAATGTATTTGAGACCTCGGTACCAAACAATAGGCCAGTTACGTATGAACCACTCAAAGAGAAGTGTGTTGTACAAAATAATCCAACAATTCAGCTCTAGGAATACACCCAACAGAAATGTGGATATATGTTATCAAAAGACACATGTCCAAGTGTTCGTAGAAGCATTAATTGTTAAGACCCCCAAACTGAAAACTACTGAAATGATAATCAACATTAGACTGTGATATTTGTATACAACAGATTGTCCTACAGTAAAGAATGAGCAATGTTCACATGTATCTTACTGTCTGAATTTTAAAACATAATGTTGATTGAAAGGAGATAGATACAAATAAACATTAAGAAGGCAAACACTAATCTGTAGTTTTACACATCAGGATAGTGGTTTACCCTTGAGTGAATGGAGATAGGAACTGAAAAGGAGCATTATGGGGTGGCACTTGGGCACCAGTAATCTTAAGTTCATTAATTGGGGTGCTTGTTACATGGGTGTTTTCACTTTGGAAAAAATCATCAAACTGCATAGGTACAACTTTCACACCTCTATGCGTGTCATTCTTCAGAAACTATTAAAAGTATGTATGCTCAGTTGAACTGAATGTTCTGTTATTTTAAGTCAGACTTCTCTTTCTTCCACAAATATAAAAATCAAATGCTAAGTGGTTAAACTAAGTATGAATTTTAACAAGTCTCCTGTTTTAGTTTACATTGGGAAGCAAGGATGAACCAAATGATTGATTCATAAGATTCAGGGAAAAACAGAACAGAGTATTTGTGTTGGGGGAGGGAGCAAGGAGAACATTAATTTGTTAGATATTTTTGAATTAAAAAGATATTATAAAAACTCTATTAAATTATAGGATTTGGGGGGGCCTGGGTGGCTCAGTCAGTTAAGTGTCTGCCTTCAGCTTAGGTCATGATCCCAGGGTCCTGGGATCAAGCCCTGCCTTAGGCTCTCTGCTCAGCGGGGACTCTGCTTCTCCCTCTCTCTCTGATTGCTGCTCCCACTGCTTGTGCTTTCTCTCTGTGTCAAATAAATAATAAAATCTTTTAAAAAAATTATAGGATTTTAAGTGGGAGGCTTGGAGAATAACATAGCCCACACTTTTTACAGATAAGAAAACTGACCTCAAGAGGTTAAATAATAGGCCCAGGGTCACATGTGTGGTTAGCAGCAGCCCTCAGAGGAGGTCCAAGGTTCAAGGTCCTTTTTCTCTAGACCACACAGCCGCCTTGTTTTCCAAACCCTCTGAGAAAGTTTGTGAATACATTTAAAATGTCAGTTTTCACAATTTTTAAAGATTGACTCATTTACCTCCTATTGGTAAATGAGTACAACACAGAGGATATGAACTGACTCAACACCCTCCACTCCAATCTGTCAACAGTCAGCAAGTTAGCAGACTACTGGCATCTCTGCTTCAACTTCATGGTTGATTTTAATTAACTCATGGTTTCTGTGCTCACTAAAACCCTTTATTTAGCTCACCCAAATAGGCTAAAAATCGACAAATATTCTCAGCAACTTAGACAATTGAGGCACTCGGGGTCACTTTTCAAAAGCAATAACATTTGCACATTTCTTGAGGGGATCACAAAGTCCTGGAGGAAAATATCTCCTAATTCTCTGAAGTTTACTACAGTGATTCACAACCCTGACTTCTTTCCAGTACTATCTGTAGAGGGTTTTCAGCACTGTGATCCTGTGGCTGTATACCAGACCTCCCAAGTTGGATTCTCTAGGGACAGGGTCTGGGGCATCTCAATACTTTAAAAGCCCATGGGTGATTCTGCTGCAATCACGGTTGGAAAAGTCTGCTCCATTGCTCCTGTATGGCACAGCTCTCACCAATCTCTCTGTGATCATTTAAATATGTGAACATTTAACAATGGAGTAACTGGCAAATGGCTGATTCAATGTAACCAAACTTGAGTGCTCTTTCCCAAAAATTCACTGATTACATACCACAGATTGATATACTGCCTCCTTGATTGGCTACATCCTGCCAACAGACCAATTAGTTTATTATAAATAGGTACTGTAAATTTCTTAACAGTCCACTAAACTGTGCTCTTTTGGGAGGCTTACAATAGCATTGATAAGGGATACACAGATAGAAAGAAAAATCAAAGCAGGATATGAGAATGATCAACTTCATAGTAAGAGATTCAGCCGGAACTCTGAATCCAAAGTCAGAGGAGCCTAGGGAGTTCAGGAAAGGCTGTGTGGATCCAATGAAAAGCAACTGTCAAACTGAAATTCATCCATATTTGAATTTTTGTAACAGAGACATTTCTGCTTAGATAAGTAAATGAGTGTTACCTTATATGACTAAATGAGTGTTACTGACCACATTGATATAGAATAGTTTGAATTCTGTTAACAGGACCTAAGAGATAAAATACTGACATCATCAGCATCAATAATTAATTACTGACCTCATTACATAGTTTGTTAACTAATGAATTCATATGTATTGTCATATAGTGTCTACTATATAGTAGTTTTAAATATAACAAATTTTTTAATGACTCTAAGCATTTTATATCTAGTGGGATGGCAGATGAGTAAACAGATACTGTAATATGGTGCTAGGGTAAAATTCAAAGACAAGGACTATGGATATGCAAAGGAGAGCTCCTGCCCCAGAGAGACCTGGTCATGTGAAGTTACTCCTGATTTAAGTCACAAATGATAAGCAGGAAAAGGAAAAAAAAAAAGTGCCCACTTATGCATAGGCACAAACCCTACAGCATAGGATTAGAGAGATTCTATTGAGTTCATACATTGTCAGAAATTTCAATATGATATGAACACAGGACTCATGAATTTAGAAAACTCCTATGCTTAGCTCACACATTCCCATATGTTATCTGTTGTCTACGCCGGACACACGTGTGTCTTATGAGTTCTTTTTGGACAGGGGCCATGTCTACCCCTTTTGCAGATATATCCCATGGCTTACTATGTGGTAGGTTCTCAACACATACTTCTGAATGAATTTTTTCCAGCTGCATCCTATTGTAATTGAGGAAACTGAGGTCCAGGGAGATACAGTGGACAGTCTAAAATCACACACAATTTAGGGGCCAAACCAGATATTAAAATAACCTTGGGGGCCACTGCTATGTCTAACTCTGCCACAAAAACTCCCATTCAAATCCTGAATTGTAGGACTCTTTTCAGCTTTCTGTGAATGTATCCAAAGAATATTGGGAGTGGAAAATTTATTTGAATTTTGTTTTCTTAAAGTAAGTATTGGTTATTGACATTATTGAATGCGCCCTAGAGAATGCATCTGAACCAATGACTCTGTGATTCAGGAATACTATAATAACTAAACCCATCTTTAAAAGTTGGCCACTGACAGTGAGGGAAGAAGGTGGTGGAGTAGGAGGACCCTAGGCTCACTCTGTCCCACAACTAAACTAGACAACTATCAAATCATCCTAAGTACCCCAGAGATCAATCTGAATATTGGCAGAACAAACTCCACAACTAAAGGTAAAGAAGATGCCACATCAAAGAAGGTAGAAAGTACAGAAATGCAGTTTGGGAGAGAAACAGATCATGGCCACTGTGGTGGGGAGAGAGCCATGGTTGTGGAGAAGGGCAAGAGACAGACTAACACACAGGGGAAATCTCATGAGTTCTTGCAACTTGCAGGGCCTAAAGCCTGGAGTTTTAAAGGTCCACGTACTTGGCTCTGGGAGAGCTAGGAGGACATTGGGACTGCTCTTGGAGAGAAGGCAAGGCAAACAGCCCATGGACATACAGCATGGAAACAGCAATCAGAAGAGCACCTAGGGCACACATGGGGTGGTAGTCCCTCATCTGGGAGCATGTTCCAGAGAGGCAGCATTCACAGAGAGACCCCTCCAGGAACAAAGGAACTGGCAGGTGCCATTTCCCTCCCCTACCTCTCAGCATAAGCACAGGGCCACCTGCAGGAACCAGTATAGCACCAACACTCACTACCTAACTTTATTATGTCAAAACCTGTCCCTCCCCCATCCCCCCATGCTCCTGAAGAACCAGCTGTCTCAGTCAAGCTTGCCTCAATCCCAATGTGGCAAGCACCCTTCCTCAGAAGACCAGCCCTAACCTTTGCCAATACCATATCTCCTGACCTGGGAGTTTTGCAAGGCCTCAGTTCTGGTGGTGGCACTGGTGACAGGTCTCATTTCACAAGCAGACTACAGCACACCTAGTTAAAATGTGCTACATTCAGACCAGGGACCAAACATTGCCCAAAGCAGGAAGAGACCCTTTGCAGATGACTGGCCTGAAGGATAAAGCAGCCAGAATACAACAGCAGAACACACATAGCACACACTGGAGACCATCCTGGAAGTACCAGAACTGGGGAACAGGGGATCCTATACTGCAGGGCACTCCAGGATCTCTTCATAAAGCCATTACTCTCAAGAACAGAAGACATAGCTGACTTTCCTAACACAGAGAAACAGTCACAGAGACTTAGACAAAATGAAAAACAGAGGAATTTGTACCAAATGTAAGAACAGGACAAGGCCACAGTGAGAGATTTAAGTGAAAGAGATAGAAGTAACATGCCTAATGGAGAATTTAAAGCAGTGATCATAAGGATATTTACTGGACCTAAGAAAGGAGTGGAGAACATCAGTGAGACCAATAAATCAGAGATAAGGAACAACATAGCAGAGAGAAAGCACCCAATAAAGAAATGAGAAACACACTTGCTGGAATGAACATCAGGCTGGACGAAGCAGAAGAACAAATTAATGACCTAGAAGACAGAGTCTTCTCTAATTAAGCTGAACAAAAGAGAGAAAAAGGGAAGTCAGTAATTCCATTAAAGGCAATAACATTTGTGTTATAGGAGTCCCAGAAGAAGAAGAGAGAGAAAAGGGGACAGAGAATTTATTTGAAGAATTAATAGCTGAAAACTTCCCTAATCTGGGGAAGGAAAAGGATACCCAGATCTACCAGGCATAGACAACCCCCAACAAAATAAAAAAAAGAGCAGATCCACACCAAGACATACTGTAATTAAAATAGCAAAATATAGTGATAAAGAAAAAATATTAAAAGAAGCAAGACAGAAGACAGTTACAAACAAAGGAATGTCATAAGGGTATCAGCAGGTTTTTCAGCAGAAACCTGGAAGACCAGAAAAGAATGGCATGATATATCCAAAATGCTGAGTGAGAAAAATGTGCAGCCAAGAATACTCTATCCAGCAAGGCTGCCATTCAGGAAAGAAGGATAGTTTCTCAGATAAACAACAATTAAAAGAGTTCATTACCAATAAACCAGCCCTGCAAGAAATACTAAAGAGGACATTTGGGTGGAAACAAGAAACCAAAAGTGACAGTATAAAGATAGAAAACACAACAGCAGTAAAAATGAGTATTTCTGTAAAAAATCATTCAAGGAACTCACAAGATAAAAAGATGTTAAATATGAAACATAGGGAAGAAAGAATGGGTCAAACTTAAATGACTATCGACTTCATATAGACTGTTATATGCAAAAGATGTTATATACAAACTTAATGGTAATCACAAATTGAAAACCACTATTAAATAAGCAAAGAATAAACAGAAATAAATCCAAATATATCACTAAAATCCCCAGCAAACCATGAAAGACAAGGAAGGATCAGAGAAGGTCTTCAGAAACGACCAAAAAACTAGTAATAAAATTGCATTAAATACATATCTATCAATACTGATTTTGAATGTAAATGGACTACACACTACAATCAAAGACATAGAGTGACGGAATGGATAAAAAACTAGTAATAAAATGGCATTAAATACATATCCATCAATACCGATTTTTTTAATATGTTAATCACCATATATTACATCATTAGTTTTTGATGTAGTGATCCATGATTCATTGTTTTTGTATAACACCCAATGCTCCATGCAATATGTGCCCTCCTTAATATCTATCACCAGGCTAATCCATCCTCCCACCCCCCTCCCCTCAAAACCCTCAGTTTGTTTCTCGGAGTCCATAGTCTCTCATGGTTCATCTCCCCCTCTGATTCCCCCCCTTCATTTTTCCCTTCCTTCTCCTAATGTCCTCCATGTTATTCCTTACGTTCCACAAATAAGTGAAACCATATAATTGACTTCCTCTGCTTGACTTATTTCACTTAGCATAATCTCCTCCAGTCCCATCCTTGTTGATGCAAAAGCTGGGTATTTTTCCTTTCTGATGACTGAGTAATATTCCATTGTATATATGGAGCACATCTTTATCCGTTCATCTGTTGAAGGGCATCTCGGCTCTTTCCACAGTTTGGCTATTGTGGACATTGCTGCTATGAACATTGGGGTGCATGTGGCCCTACATTTCACTACATCTGTGTCTTTGGGGTAAGTACCCAGTAGTGCAATTGCTGGGTTGCAGGGTAGCTCTATTTTTAACTTTTTGAGGAAACTCCATACTGTTTTCCAAAGTGGCTGTACCAGCTTGCATTCCCACCAACACTATAAGAGGGTTCCTCTTTCTCCACAACCTCTCCAGAATTTATTGTTTCCTGCCTTGTCAATTTTTGCCATTCTAACTGGTGTAAGGTGGTATCTCAATATGGTTTTGATTTGAATTTCCCTGATGGCAAATGATGAGGAATATTTTTTCATGTGTCTGTTAGCCATATGTATCTCTTCTTTTGAGAAGTGTCTGTTCATGTCTTCTGCCCATTTTTTGACTTGATTGTTTTTTGGGTGTTGAGCTTGAGAAGTAACTTTTAGATAGATCTTGGATATCAGCCCTTTTTCAGTAGTGTCACTTGTAAAAATCTTCTCCCATTCTGTGGGTTGCCTCTTTATAGATCTTGGATATCAGCCCTTTGTCAGTAGTGTCATTTGTAAAAATCTTCTCCCATTCTGTGGGTTGCCTCTTTGTTTTGTTGACTGTTTCCTTTGCTGTGCAGAAATTTTTTATCTTGATGAAGTCCCAAAAGTTCATTTTTGCTTTTGTTTCCCTTGCCTTTGGGGACGTGTCTTGAAAGAAGTTGCTGCGGCAGATGTCAAAGAGGTTACTGCGTATGTTCTCCTCTAGGATTTTGATGGATTCCTGTCTCACATTGAGGTCCTTCATTCATTTTGAGTTTATATTTGTGTATGGTGTTACAGAATGGTCAAGTTTCATTCTTCTGTATATAGCTGTCCAATTTTCCCAGCACCATTTATTGAAGAGACTTTTTTCCATTGCATATTTTTTCCTGCTTTGTCAAAGATTATTTGACCACAAAGTTGAGGCTCCATATCTGGGCTCTCTATTCTGTATCATTGGTCTATATGCCTGTTTTTGTGCCAATACCATGCTGTCTTGGTGATCACAGCTTTGTAATATAGCTTGAAATCAGGCAACGTGATGCCCCCAGCTTTGTTTTTCCTTTTCAACATTCCCTTCGTGATTCGGACTCTTTTCTGATTCCATACAAATTTTAGTATTGTTTGTTCCAGCACTTTGAAAAATGCCATTGGTATTTTGATCAGGATGGCATTGAAGGTATAAATTGCTCTGGGCAGCATAGACATTTTTTTTTTATTTTTTTATTGTTATGTTAATCGCCATACATTACATCATTAGTTTTGGATGTAGTGTTCCATGATTCATTGTTTGTGCATAACACCCAGTGCTCCACGCAGAACATGCCCTCTTTAATACCCATCACCAGGCTAGCCCATCCCCCCACCCCCCTCCCCTCTAGAACCCTCAGTTTGTTTTTCAGAGTCCATCGTCTCTCATGGTTGGTCTCCCCCTCCGATTTCCCCCCCTTCATTCTTCCCCTCCTGCTATCTTCTTTCTTTTTTTCTTAACATATATTGCATTATTTGTTTCAGAGGTACAGATCTGTGATTCAACAGTCTTGCACAATTCACAGCATTCGCCATAGCACATACCCTCCACAATGTCTATCACCCAGCCACCCCATCCCTCCCACCCCCCACCACTCCAGCAACCCTCGGTTTGTTTCCTGAGGTTAAGAATTCCTCATATCAGTGAGGTCATATGATACATGTCTTTCTCTGATTGACCTATTTCACTCAGCATAACACCCTCCAGTTCCATCCACGTCATTGCAAATGGCAAGATCTCATTCCTTTTGATGGCTGCATAATATTCCATTGTGTATATATACCACTTCTTCTTTATCCATTCATCTGTCGATGGACATCTTGGCTCTTTCCACAGTTTGGCTATTGTGGACATTGCTACTATAAACATTGGAGTGCACATATCCCTTCGGATCCCTACATTTGTATCTTTGTGGTAAATACCCAGTAGTGCCATTGCTGGATCATATGGTAGCTCTATTTTCAACTGTTTGAGGAACCTCCATACTGTTTTCCAGAGTGGTTGCACCAACTTGCATTCCCACCAAAAGTGTAGGAGGGTTCCCCTTTCTCCGCATCCCCGCCAACATCTGTTGTTTCCTGACTTGTTAATTTTAGCCATTCTCACTGGTGTGAGGTGGTGTCTCATTGAGGTTTTGATTTGGATTTCCCTGATGCCGAGCAATGTTGAGCACTTTTTCATGTGTCTGTTGGCCATTTGGATGTCTTCTTTGGAATAATGTCTGTTCGTGTCTTCTGGGCAGCATAGACATTTTAACAATGTTCATTTTTCCAATCCATGAGCATAGAACATTTTTCCATCTTTTTTTCCATCTTTTTGTGTCTTCTTCAATTTCTTTCATGAGTGTTTGGTAGATCCTAGAGTATAGATCCTTTACCTCTTTGGTTACCTTTATTCCAAGGTATCTTATCGTTTTTGGTGCTAGTGTAAATGGAATCAATTCTCTAATTTTTCTTTCTACAGTTACATTGTTAGAGTATAAGAAAACAACTGATTTCTGGGCATTGATTTTGTATCCTGCCACATTACTGAATTGCTGTATGAACTCTAGTAATTTAGGGGTGGAGTCTTTTGGGTTTTCCACATAAAGTATCATGTCATCTGTGAAGAGAGAGAGTTTGACTTCTTCTTTGCCAGTTTGAATACCTTTTATTTCTTTTTGTTATCTGATTGCTGTTGGTAGGACTTCTAGTACTATGTTGAACAATAGTGGCAAGAGAGGGTATCCTTGTCATGTTCCTGATCGTAAGGGAAAGGCTCTCAGCTTTCCCCCATTGAGAATGATATTTCCTGTGGGTTTTTCATAGATGGATTCTATGAAATTGAGGAATGTTCCCTCTATCCCTATACTCTGAAGAGTTTTAATCAGGAAAGGATGCTGTATTTTGTCAAATGCTTTTTCTGCATCAATTGAGAGAACTATATGGTTCTTTTCTCTCCTTTTATTAATGTGTTCTATCACATTGATTGAGTTGCAAATGTTGAACCACCCTTGCATCCCGGGGATAAATCCCGCTTGGTCATGGTGGATGATCCTTTTAATGTACTGTTGGATCCTATTAGCTAGGATTTTGTTGAGAATTTTGGCATCCATATTCATCAGGGTATTGGTCTGAAATTCTCCTTTTTAAAAAAATTTTTTTAAAACATTTATTTATCCATTTGACAGAGACAGTGAGAGAGGGAACACAAGCAGAGGGAGAAGCAGAGGGAGAAGCAGACTTCCTGCTGAGCAGGGACCCCGATGTGGGGCTTGATCCCAGGACCCTGGGATCATGACCTGAGCCAAAGGCAGACACTTAATGACCGAGCCACCCAGACGCCCATCAAATTCTCCTTTTTGATGGGGTCTTTGCCTGGTTTGCTGGCCTCATAGAATTGAGTCCAGAAGCTTTCCTTCTGTTTCTATTTTTTGAAACAGCTTCAGGGGAATAGGTATTATTTCTTCTTTGAATGTTTGGTAGAATTGCCCAGGGAATCCATCAGGCCCTGGACTCTTGTTTTTTTGGGAGGTTTTTGATCACTGCTTCAATCTCATTACTAGTTGTTGGTCTATTCAGGTTGTCAATTTCTTCCTGTTTCAGTCTTGGTAGTTTATAGGTTTCCAGGAAGGCATCCATTTCTCCCAGATTGCTTAATTTATTGGCATATAGTTGTTGATAATAATTTCTAATAATTGCTTCTATTTTCTTGGTATTAGTCATGATCTCTCCCCTTTCATTCATAATTTTATTAATTTGGGTCCTTTCTCTTTTCTTTTGGATAAGTCTGGCCAGTGGTTTATCAATCTTATTAATTCTTTCAGAGAACCAGCTTCTAGTTTCATTGATCTGCTCTACCATATTTCTGGTTTCTAATTCATTGATCTCTGCTCTAATCTTAATTATTTCTCTTCTAATGCCTGGCTTAGGCATCATTTGTTGTTTTTTTGTCCAGTTCTTTATGGTATAAATTTAGCTGGTCAATTTGGGATTGTTCTATTTTTTTTTGAATGAGGCTTGGATGGCTATTTCCCCCTTAGGACCACCTTTGCAGTATCCCATAGGTCTTGAACCGATGTGTTTTCATTTTCATTGGTTTCTGTGAATTGTTTAAGTTCTTCTTTGATTTCCTGGTTAACCCAAACATTCTTGAGCAGAGTGGTTTTAGCTTCCAAGTGTTTGAATTTCTTCCAAATTTTTTCTTGTGATTGAGTTCCTGTTTTAAAACATGGTCTGAGAATATGCAGGGAATAAGCTCAATCTTTTGGTATTGGTCAAGACCTGATTTGTGACCCAGTATGTGGTCTATTCTGGAGAAAATTCCATGTGCGCTCAAGAAGAATGAGTATTCTGTTGTTTTAGGGTGGAATGTTCTTTATATATCTATGAGGTCCATCTGGCCCAGTGTGTCATTCAAAGCTCTTGTTTCTTCGTTGATTTTCTGCTTAGATGATCTATTGCTGAGAGTGGAGTGTTGAGGTGTCCTATAATTTTTTTAATTTAATTTTATTGTTATGTTAATCACCATACATTACATCATTAGTTTTTGACGTAGTGTTCCATGATTCATTGTTTGCATATAACACTCAGTGCTCCATTCAGTACATGCCCTCCTTAATACGCATCACCAGGCTAACCCATCCCCCCATCCCATCCCCTCTAGAACCCTCAGTTTGTTTCTCAGAGTCCATAGTCTCTCACGGTTCATCTCCCCCTCCAATTTCCTCCCCCTTCATTTTTCCCTTCCTATCATCTTTTTTTTTTTTTAAACATATAATGTATTATTTGTTTCAGAGGTACAGGTATGTGATTCATCAGAACTGCACAATCACAGTGCTCACCATAGCATATAGAGTTGCTGCTATTCTTTTCTTCGATCTCCTGTTGAGTTCATAGGTGTTCAGAATGGTTTGATAACAATCTACCTGAATTCCTGGAACCAGACGAAATTTAGGTTTCCTACTCCTCCGCCATCTTGCTCCTTGCCTGAGGTCTCCTACAATTAACATATTATTATCAATATGTGTCTTTATTTTGGTTAAGTTGGCTTATGTAGTTGGTTGCCCCCACGTTGGGGGCATAGATATTTACAATTTTAGATCTTCTTGTTGGATAGACCCATTAAGAATGATATAGTGTCCTTCTGTGTCTCTAACTACAGTCTTCAGTTTAAAATCTAACTTGTCTGATATGAGAATTGCTACCCCAGCTTTCTTTTGAGGTATGTTGGCATGAAAGTTGGTTCTCCAGCCCTTCACTTTCAGTCTGGATGTATCTTTAGGTTCAAAATGAGTCTCTTGTAGACAGCATATGGATAGGTCTTGTCTTTTTATCCAATCTGCAACCCTTTGCCATTTTATGGGAGCATTTAGACTGTTCACGTTGAGAGTGATTATTGAAAGATATGATTTTATTGTCATCATGTTGCCTGTGAAGTCCTTTCTTCTATAGATTGTCTCTGTAAATTTCTATCCTATATCACTCTTGGGGTCTTTCTCCTTTTATGGAACCCCCTCTTAATATGTCTTGCGGGGCTGGCTTAGTGGCCACATATTCTTTCAGTTTCTGCCAGTCCTCGAAGCTCTGTATTGCTCTATCCAATCTAAATAACAGCCTTGCCAGGTAAAGTATTCTTGGCTATATGTTTTCTCATTTAGTACCCTGAATATGACTTGCCAGCCCTTTCTGGCTTGCCAGGTCTCTGTGGATAGGTCTGACGGTATTCTGATGTTCCTCCCTCTGTATGTAAGGAATCTCTTCCCCCTAACTGCCCTTAAGATGGTTTCCTTCATTCTAAGATTTGTGAGTTTTACTATTACATGCTGGGCCATTGGTCTGTTCTCCTTGATCTTGGGAGGGGTCCTCTCTGCCTCTAGGACATGAATGCTTGTTTCATTCCCAAGATTGGGGAAGTTCTCAGATACAATTTGCTCAAATATATCTTCTAGCCCTCTCTCTCTCTCCACACCCTCAGGGATCCTGATAAGTCTGACACTGGAACGTTTCATGGCAGCACTTATTTCTCTAATTCTGTTTTCATGGATTTTAAGCTGTTTGTTCCAGGCCTCTTCCTGTTCCTTCTTTCCTATCAGTTTTTCTTCTAGATCACTAATTCTGTTCTTCTGCCTTGTTTACCCTAGCTGTTAGAGTATCAGGATTAGATTGGGTCTAATTGATAGCACTTTTAAGTTCTACCAGATTAGCCCTCATTTCTGCCCTTAGAGACTATGTTGCCATTAATTGTTTTCTCCATTCTTGCTATCATCATAACTGTTACCCTGAAGTCTATTTCTGACATCTTGCTTATATCTATATCCATTTGTTCTATGGCAGAAGTCACAGTCTCTGAGTCTTTCCTATTTGGGGGGTTATTCCTCTTAGTCATTCTGTTGAAGAGTGGTTGAGGGAATGTACGGAGTCCAAATTATTGACCATAACCCAAGCAAGATGCACCTGTTTTATAGGGACCTTGGGGTTGTCATCCTCTTGTTCTCCCAGCCTGTCTTCTGGAGGAAGGGCCTGCTACACTGTTACTCAGGCAACCCTGTTTGGGCAAAGTTGCCCTGTCCCCTATGTGGGGGATGGGCTTAGTGAAAACCGGTTATGGGGGGCTTTTGTTCTCTGGCAGCTTTCCCTGGGGGCATTCCACATCGCTTCCGACAGAGCAGAAGTGACCGTTTACAGGGGGAAGAGCAACATGGCAGAGGAGTAGGAGACCTAAATTTCGTCTAGTCCCAATAATTCAGCTAGATAGGGATCAAACCATTCTGAACACCTACGAACTGAACAGGAGATCGAAGAAAAGAATAGCAGCAACTCTTTGAACAGGAAATGTGACCACTTTCTGGAAGGTAGGACGTGCAGAGAAGTGAATCCGAGGCCATATTAGGGAGGATACACGGCGGGGGGAGGGAGCCTCCATCAGCCGCTACTGGTAAGTGACAGAGCAGCGGAGTACAAAATTGGAGCTTTTAGAAGTCTGCTAAGCTGAGGGACATCGCTCCAGTCGCTAAGCAGGGGGTGGAACCCACGCTGGGACAGTGTGTTCTCAGGACCCTTGGGGACACAGAAAGACCGGGGGTGCCTGAGTGCGGCAGAGCTCCCAGGTATTGGAGTGGGGAAGCCGGCTGCAGAGACGGAGCCGAGGCGCAGGCTCTCAGCTCGGGGTTGCCATAACCATGATCCGCAGCACAGTCGGGCCACTGCTCTTCCAGGAGGGTCCCAACAAGTGGCAGATCTGGGGAGACTTCTCTTCCTCTCCCGGGAGGAGTGGTGTGGGAGCACACCACAGGGATTTGTTGGGTTTGAAGACTCCAAATGGGGTCATGTGCTGGAGATAGAAACCCTTGGTCACAGGCCAGGTGAGCACGGCGTGTGGCCAGAGACCGGGGAGATGGGAGTGATTGATGGCTGTTCTCTGGGGTCTCACTGAGGAGTTGTGGCCCCCAGAGATTCGGAGGTCGCCATTTTTACTCTTGTCCTCCAAAGTTGTACAGAAAGCTTGCAAGGAACAAAAGCTCCTGAGAGCAAACCCGAGCAGATGACTTAGCCTGGGCCCTGCAAGGGCGCGGCAACTCTGCTCAAACAGAATTGCCAGAGTAACAGCATGTTGAGAACCACTGCAACGGGCCCCTCCCCCAGAAGATCAGCAAGAACAGCCAGCTAAGACCAAGTTTACCGATAAATGAGAATGGCAGAATGCCAGCATTAGGGGAATACTGCACATAGAATTCATGGCTTTTCCCTCCTTATTCTATAGTCTTTCAAAGTTAATTTTTTAAATTTTTTTCTTTTGGATTTTTCATTTTCCATTTTCAACCAACATCTTATCAAACCCTTTTTAAAAAATCTTTTTTAGTTTTCATTTTTAGAGTCATATTCTATCCCTTCATAGTAACTTTATTTTTTATATATATATGTATATATATATATATATATAAGCTGTGCTCTCTTTAAAATTTTGGGATACAGTTTCTTCTAACAAACAGACTAAAATATTACCATAAATCTCTAGGATATTGCTTTGTTCTATTCTCCTGCCTGATCACATTCTCTCCCTTTTTTAAAAAATTTTTTTAATTCCTCTTCTTTCTTCAACCAAATTCTTATCAATTCATTTTATAAAATCTTTTATAATTTTCATCTTTGTAGTCATATTCCATCCCTTCATCATATTTACCTTTATTTTTGTACGTATATAGGAAGTTTTTCTTTCTTTAAAATTTTGGGAGGCACTCTCTTCTAACATACCAAAATACGCCCCAAATCTAGTGTGTGGCAAAGATCTATGCACCAGCCTGATCATATTTTATCATATTCTGTTTTTTTTTGTTTGTTTTTATCTTTTTCTTTTTTCTTTTCTTTTCTCTTTCTTTCCCTTTCCTTTCCCCCGGTTTTAGGTCTATTCTGATTTGTATAGTGTATATTTTTCTGGGACCATTATTACCCTGTTAGCATTTTGTTCTCTCATTCATCTATTCTCCTCTGGACAAAATGAAAAGATGGAAAAAAAATCACTTCAAAAAAAGAAAAAGAGGTAGTACCGACTGCCAGGGACCTAATCAATATGGACAAAGACATTGGAACTAGAGTTCAGAATGATGATTTTAAAGATACAAGCTGGGCTTGAAAAAAGCATGGAAGATATTAGAGAAACCATTTCTGGAGAAATAAAAGAACTAAAATCTAACCAAGTCGAAATCAAAAAGGCTATTAATGAGATGCAATAAAAAATAGGGGCACTAACTGCTGGGAAAAATGAAGCAGAAGAGAGAACTAGTGATATAGAAGACCAAATGATGGAAAATCAAGAAGCTGAGAAAAAGAGATAAACAACTACTGGATCACAAGGGCAGAATTCAAGAGATTAGTGATACCATAAGATGAAACAACATTAGAATAATTGGGATCCCAGAAGAAGATGAAAGAGAGAGGGGGGCAGAAGGTATATTGGAGCAAATTATAAGAGAAATTCCCTAATGTGGGGAAGAAAACAGGTATCTAAATCCAGGAGGCACAGAGAACCCCTCTCAAAATCAATAAAAATAGGTCAACACCCCGAAATCTAATAGTAAAACTTACGAGTCTCAGAGCCAAAGAGAAAATTCTGAAAGCCACTCGGGAGACGAGATATGTAACCTACAATGGTAGAAACATTAGATTGGCAACAGACCTATCCACAGAGACCGGGCAGGCCAGAAAGGACTGGCATGATATCTTCAGAGCACTAAATGAAAAAAAATATGCAGCCAAGAATACTATATCCAGTTAGGCTGTCATTGAAAATAGAAAGAGAGATAAAAAGCTTCCAGGACAAACAAAAAGTAAAGGAAATTGCAAACACGAAACCAGCCCTCCAAGAAATATTGAAAGGGGTCCTCTAAGCAAAGACAGAGCCTAAAAGCAACATAGACCAGAAAGGGAAAGGAAGACAGACAATAAACAGTAACAGTCACCTTACAGACAATACAATGGCACTAAATTCATATCTTTCAGTAGTTATCCTGAATGTAAATGGGCTAACTGCCCCAATCAAAAGACACAGGATATCAGATTGGATGAAAAAACAAGACCCGTCGATATGCTGTCTGCAAGAGACACATTTTAGACCCAAAGACACCCCTAGATTGAAAGTGAGGGGGTGGAAAACCATTTCCCATGCTCATGGACACCAAAAGAAAGCTGGGGTGGCAATCCTTATAGCAGACAAATTAGATTTTAAACCAAAGACTATAATAAGAGATGAGAAAGGACACTATATCCCACTTAAAGGGTCTATCCAACAAGAAGATCTAACAATTGTAAATATCTATGCCCCTAACATGGGAGCAGCCAATTATACAAGCCAACTAATAACAAAATCAAAGGAACACATTGACAACAATACAATAGTAGTGGGGGACTTTAACACCCCCCTCACTGAAATGGACAGATCATCTAAGCAAAAGATCAACAAGGAAATAAAGACTTTAAATGACACACTGGACCAAATGGACTTCACAGATAATTCAGAACATTCTATCCAAAAGCAACACAATACACATGCTTCTCTAGTGCCCATGGAACATTCTCCAGAATAGATCGCAAATCAGGTGTCAACTGGTACCAAAAGATTGGGATCATTCCCTGCATGTTTTCAGACCACAATGCTTTGAAACTAGAACTCAATCACAAGAGGAAAGTCAGAAAGAACTCAAATACATGGAGGCTAAAGAGCATCTTACTAGAGAATGAATGGATCAACCAGGAAATTAAAGAAGAATTAAAAAAAATCATGGAAACCAATGAAAATGAAAACACAACTGTTCAAAATCTTTGGGATGCAGCAAAGGCAGTCCTAACAGGAAAGTATATAGCAATACAAGCCTTTCTCAAGAAACAAGAAAGGTCTCAAATACACAACCTAACCCTACACCTAAAGGAGCTGGAGCTAGAACAGCAAATAAAGCCTAAACCCAGCAGGAGAAGAGAAATAATCAAGATCAGAGCAGAAATCAATGAACTAGAAACCAAAAGAACAGTAGAACAGATCAACGAAACTAGGTGCTGGTTCTTTGAAAGAATTAACAAGATTGATAAACCCCTAGCTAGACTTATCAAAAAGAAAAGAGAAATGACCCAAATCAACAAAATCATGAACGAAAGAGGAGAGATCACAACCAACACCAAAGAAATACAAACAACTATAAGAACGTACTATGAGCAACTCTATGGCAGCAAATTAGATAACCTGGAAGAAATGGATGCATTCCTAGATATGTATCAACTACCAAAATTGAACCAGGAAGAAATAGAAAACCTGGACAGACTTATAACCACTAAGGAAATTGAAGCAGTCATCAAAAATCTCCCAACAAACAAAAGCCTAGGGCCAGATGGCTTCCCAGGGGAATTCTCCCAAACACTTAAAGAAGAATTAATACCTATTCTTCTGAAACTGTTCCAAAAAATAGAAATGGAAGGAAAACTTCCAAACTCTTTTTATGAGGCCACCATTGGTTGGTTCAACATCTGCACATCAATCAGCACATCAATCTGCACATCAGTACATTAATCAAAGAACAAGAACGGTATGATCCTCTCAAAAGATGCAGAAAAAGCATTTGACAAAGTACAGCATCCTTTCTTGATTAAAACTCTTCAGATTCTAGGAATAGAGGGTTATATACCTCAATATCTTAAAAGCCATCTATGAAAAACCCACAGTGAATATGATTCTCAATGGGGAAAAATGGAGAGCTTTCCCCCTAAGGTCAGGAACATGGCAGGGATGTCCACTATCACCACTGCAATTCAACGTAGTATTAGAAGTCCTAGCCACACCAATCAGAAAACAAAAAGAAAAGGCATCCAAATCGGCAAAGAAGAAGTCAAACTCTCACTCTTTGCAGATGATATGATACTTTATGTGGAAACCCCGAAAGACTCCACCCCAAAACTTCTAGAACTCATACAGGAATTCAGGAAAGTGGCAGGATATAAAATCAATGCACAGAAATCAGTGGCATACCTATACACCAACAATAAGACAGAAGAAAGAGAAATAAAGGAGTCAATCCCATTTACAATTGCACCCAGAACCCTAAGATACCTAGGAATAAATCTAACCAAAGAGGGAAAGAATCTGTACTCTGAAAAGTATAAAATACTCATGAAAGAAATTGAGGAAGACACAAAGAAATGGAAAAACATTCCATGCTCATGGATTGGAAGAAAAAATATTGTGAAGATGTCAATGCTACCTAGAGCAATCCACACATTCAATGCAATCCTTATCAAAATACCATCCACTTTTTTCAAAGAAATGGAACAAATAATCCTAAAATTTTATGGAACCAGAAAAGACCCCGAAAAGCCAGAGGAATGTTGATAAAGAAAAGCAAAGCTGGCAGCATCACAATTCCAGATTCAAACTCTATTACAAAGCTGTCATCATTAAGACAGTATGGCACTGGTACAAAAACAGACACATAGATCAATGGAACAGAATAGAGAGCCCAGAAATGGACCCTCAACTCTATAGTCAACTAATCTTTGACAAAGCAGGAAAGAATGTCCGATGGAAAAAAAGTCTCTTTAACAAGTGGTGTTTGGAAAATTGGACAGCCACATGCAGAAGAATGAAACTGGACCCTTTCCTTACACCACACACATAAATAGACTCAAAATGGTTGGAAGACCTCACTGTGAGACAGGTGTCCATCAAAATCCTGAAGGAGAACACAGGCAGCAACCTCTTCGACCTCAGCCACAGGAACTTCTTCCTGGAAATATCACCAAAGGCAAGGGAAGCAAGGGCAAAAATGAACTATTGGGACTTCATCAAGATAAAAAGCTCTTGCACAGCAATGGAAACAGTCAACAAAATCAAAAGACAACTGACAAAATAGAAGAAGATATTTGCAAATGATATATCAGATAAAGGGCTAGTATCCAAAACCTATATAGAACTTATCAAACTCAATACCCAAAGAACAAATGATCCAATCAAGAAATGGGTAGAAGACATGAACAGACATTTTTCCAAAGAAGACATCCAGATGGCCAATAGACACATGAAAAACTTTTCAACATCACTGGCATCAGGGAAATCCAAATCAAAACCTCAGTGAGATACCACCTCACACCAGTCAGAATGGCTAAAATTAACAAGTCAGGAATTGACAGATGTTAGCGGGGATGCGGAGAAAGGGGAACCCTCGTACACTGTTGGTGGGAATGCAAGCTGGTGCAGCCACTCTGGAAAACAGTATGGAGGTTCCTCAAAAAGTTGAAAATAGAACTACCCTATGACCCAAGAATTGCACTACTGGGTATTTACCCCAATGATACAAATGTAGTGATCTGAAGGGGTACGTGCAGCCCGATATTTATAGAAGCAATGTCCACAACAGCCAAACTATGGAAAGAGGCAAGATGTCCATCGACAGATGAATGGATAAAGAAGAAGTTGTATATATATACAATGGAATATTATGCAGCCATCAAAAGGAATGACATCTTGCCATTTGCAATGACACGGATGGAACTGGAGGGTATTATGCTTAGCAAAATAAGTCAATCAGAGAAAGACATGTATTCTATGACCTCACTGATATGAGGAATTCTTAATCTCAGGAAACAAACTGAGGGTTGCTGGAGTTGTGGGGGTTGGGAGGAATGGGGTAGCTGTGTGATAGTCATTGGGGAGAGTATGTCTGTGGTGAGTGCTGTGAATTGTTTAGGACTGTTGAAGCACAGACCTGTACCTCTGAAACAAATAATACATTATATGTTAAAAAAAAAAAGAAGACATTAGGAAGGGAAAAATGAAGGGGGGATTGGTGTACGAGACGAACCATGAGAGACTATTGACTCTGAGAAAGAAACTGATGGTTCTAGAGTGGAGGGTGGTGGGGGGATGGGTTAGCATGGTGATGGGTATTAAAGAGGGCATGTATTAAATGTAGCAATGGGTGTTATATGCAAACAATGAATCATAGAACACTACATCAAAAACTAATGATGTAATGTATGGTAAGTAATATAACATAATAAAAAAATAAATTAAAAAAATAATTATAAAAAAAGAAGTGACGATTTCCAAACCTCTCCTTCAGAACAGAGAGATTTCAGTCTGTTCTTCAGTGAGCTCTCCAGGCCACACTGTCTGTGCTGCTAAACCTGCAGCGTCCTGGGTTGTGCGCCCCCCTGCAGTCCTCCCAGCCCTCAATTCCAGGTCCTGGCACGTCTCTGCCATTTGTGCTTCTAGAACCATCAGCTGCCCCCAGTTTTCACGGGTGCCCCCACAGCTCCAGATTTCAGTCCAAGGGCTGCCCTAACATCCTTTCCCTGCCGCTACTGGTCTGGAAGCCTGGTCCCCAGCACGGGAGGCTTTCACACACCTGTGGTGCAGGATCTTGGAGACTCCCTCCCTCTTCTGTTTACCTGTAGATATCTGCCCACAGAATCACATCTTCCTGCTTCATACCTCAAAACCAACCGCTGAGGATATTCTATTTGTAGAGATTCAGATATATCTTCTTTTATCTCGGGCTGATTTCATGGGTGTTCAGAGTGGCCTGGTAGATATCCAGCTCAATTCAGGCGACTGATTGAAATAGGGTCCCCTACTCCGCCATCTTTGCCCCCCATCAATACTGATTTTGAATGTAAATGGACTACTCCAATCAAAGACATAGAGTGACAGAATTGATAAAAAACAAGACTCATTTATATGCTGCCTACAAGAGACTCATTTTTGACCTAAAGACAGACAGATTGAAAGTGAGGGTATGGAGAAACATTTACAATGCAAATGGATGTCAAAAGATAGCAATACTCATATTGGACAAAACAGACTTTAAAACAAAGATTGTAACAAGAAACAAAGAAGGATGCTCTGTAATAATAAAAGGGATAATCCAAGAAAAAGATACAATAATTGTAAATATTTATGTACCCAAATACATAAAACAGTTAATAACAAACATAAAGGAACTAATCAGTAATAATACAATAATACTAGGGGACTTTAATAACACACTACATCAATGGACAGATCATATAAACAGAAAGTCAGGAAGGAAACAATGGCTTTGAATGACACACTGGACCAGATGGATTTAACAGATATATTCAGAACATTCTATCCTAAAACAGCAGAATACACAGTATTTTCAAGTGCACATGGAATATTCTCCAGAACTGATCATAGACTGCAAAAGAAAGCCTCAATGAATTCAAGAAGATCAAGGTCATACTATGCATCTTTTCTGACCCAGCACCATGAAATTAGAAGTTAAACACAAGAAAAAATTCTGGAAAGACCACAAATACATAGAGGTTAAATAATATGCAAATAAAAACAATGAGTGGGCCAACCAGGAAATCAATAGAGAAATTTTAAAAAGTACATGGATACAAATGAAAATGAAAATACAATGGTTCAAAAACTTTGGGATGCAGCAAAAGCTGTTCTAAGAGGTAAATTTAGAACAACACAGTCCTGCCTCAAGAAGCAAGAAAAACCTCAAATGAACAACCAAATCTTATAACTACAGGAGCTAGAATAAGAACAAACAAAACCCAAAAACAGCAGAAGTAAGGAAATAACAAAAATCAGAACAGAAATAAATGATATAGAAACTAAAGCAACAATAGAACAGATCAATGGAACCAGGATCTTGTTCTTTGAAAAAAAAAATCAATAAAATTTATAAACTTCTAGCCAGACTTATCAAGAAAAAAGAGAAAGGACACGAATAAACAGAAGTACCAATGAAAGAGGAGAAATAACAACCAACACCACAGAAATATAACAATTGTAAGAGAATATCATGAAAAATTACTTGCCAACAAATTGGACAACCTAGCAGAAATGGATAAATTCCTAGAAACATAGAACCTACCAAAACTGAAACAGGAAGAAATAGAAATTTGAGCAGACTGATTTGGTAAGCAAAGAAATTGAATCAGTAATAAAAAAAACTCCCAACAAACAAAAGTCTGGGACCAGATAGCTTCACAGGCGAATTCTAAAAACATTTTAAAAAGAGTTAATACGTATTCTTCTCAAACTGTTCCAAAAAATGAAGAGGAAAAAATTCATTTTTTGAGGTCAGTATTACCCTGATACCAAAGCCAGATAAAGACACCACAAAACAAAAACAAACAACAACAACAAAAAGAACAAAAAACTACAGGCCAATATCTCAGATGAACATACATGCAAAAATTCTCAACAAAATACTAGCAAACTGAATTTAATGATACATTTAAAAAGTCATTCACCATGATCAAGTGGGATTTACTCCTGAGTTGCTAGGGTGTTCACTATTTGCAAATCAATCAATGTGATATCAATAAGAGAAGGAATAAAAACCATATGATCATTTCAACAGATGCAGAAAAAGCATTTGACAAAGTACAAAATCCATTCATGATAAAAAGCCTCAACAAAGTAGGTTTAGAGGGAACATACCCCAACATAACAAAGGCCTTATGTGAAGAATCCACAGTGAACATCATCCTCGATGGCAAAAAACTGGGAGCCTTTCCCCTAAGGTCAGGAACAAGACAAGGATATCCACTCTCATCACTTTTATTAAACATAGTACTGGAAGCCCTAGCCACGGCAATCACACAACAAAAAGAAATAAATGGCATCCAAATTAGTAAAGAAGAAGTAAAACTTTCACTACTTGCAGATAACATAATACTATATATAGAAAATCCAAAAGACTCCACCAAAAAACTACTAAAACTGATAACGGAATTTAGTGAAGTTGCAAGATACAAAATCAACATACAGAAACCTGTTGCATTTCTATACACCAATAATGAAGCAGCAGAAAGAGAAATTAAGAAAATAAACCCATTTACAATTGCACCAAAAATAACAAGATACCTAGCAATAAACCTAACCAAGGAGGTAAAGATCTGACTCTGAAAATTATAACATGCTGATGAAAGAAACTGAAGATGACACATAGAAATGAAAAGATATTCCATGCTCATGGATTGGAAGAAGAAATATTGTTAAAATGCCCATCCATACTATCGAAAGCAATCCACAGGTTTAGTGCAATCCCTATCAAAATACCAACAGCAGTTTTCACAGAACTAGAACAGACAGCCCTAAAATTTGTATGGAACTACAAAATAACCTGAATAGCCAAAGCAAACATGAAAAAGAAAAGCAAAGCTGGAGGCATTACAATTCCAGACTTCAAGTTATATTATAAAGTTGCAGTAATCAAAACAGTATGGTACTGGCACAAAAACAGACACATAGATCAATGGAACTGAATGGAAAACCCAGAAATACACCCACAATTATATGGTCAATTAATCTTTGACAAAGCAGGAGATAATATCCAGTGGGAAAAAGACAGTCTCTTCAACAAATGCTGATGGGAAAACTGGATAGCTACATAATGAAAGAATGAAACTGGACCACTTTCTAACACCATACACACAGATAAACTCAAAATGGATTAGAGACCTACATGTGAGACCTGAAACCATAAAAGTCCTAGAAGAGAATACAGACAGTAATTTCTTTGACCTCAGCTGTAGCAACTTTTTTCTAGTTAGGTCCCCTGAGGAAGAGAAAGAAAAACAAAAATAAACTATTGGGACTATATCAAAACAAAAACCTCTGTTTAAAAAAAAAAAAAAAAGCTTCCATACAGTGAAGAAAACAATCAACAAAACTAAAAGGTCACCTATGGAGTGGCAGAAGATCTTTGCAAATGACATATCCAATAAAGGGTTAGTATCCAAAATATATAAAGAATTTATACAACTTAACACCAAAAAAAAAAAAAAAACCCAAATAATCCAATTTAAAAATGTATAGAAGATATGAACAGACATATCTTCGGAGAAGACATACAAATGGCCAACAGACATATGAAAAGGTGCTCATCATCACTTATCATCAGGGAAATGCAAATCAAAACTACAATGAGATATCACCTCATACCTGTAGAACTGGTAAAGTCAACAACATAAGAAACAAGTTTTGGCAAGGATGTGGAGAAAATGAGCCATATGGAACATATGGTGGGAATATAAACTGGTGCAGCCACTCTGGAAAACAGTGTGGTGGTTCCTCAAAAAATTAAAAACAGAACTACCCTACCTAAGATCCAGCAATCACACTACTGGTTTTTTACCCAAAGAATTCAAAAACATGAATTCAAAGGGATATGCACCCCTATGTTTACTGTAGCAATAAACAATAACTTATAATAGCCAAAATATGGAAGTAGCCCAAGTGTCCATCGATTGATGAATAGGTAAAGAAGATGTGGTATACACACACACACAAATATACACACACAGGAATATTATACAGCTGTAAAAAGAATGAAATCTTGCCCTTTGCAACAAAATGGATGGAGCTAGAGAGTATAATGCTAAGCAAAATAAGTCAGAAAAAGACAAATACCATATGATTTCAGTCATATGTGGAATTTAAGAAACAAAACAAATGAGCAAAGGGAAAAAAATGGAGAGAGACAAACCAAGAAACAGACTCTTTAACTATAGAGAACAAATTGATGGTTATCAGAAGGGAGGTGGGTAGCGAGGTGGCTGAAATAGGTAATGGGGATTAAGATGTGCACTTGTCATGATGAGCACTGGATGACATTGATGCCACTGACACTGGTATGCAAATACATGATGCTTTAATAAAATTTTAGCTTTTAGTTTTTATAAGCATAATTAAATCAATTTAATCAGGTCATAATGGGAAAAAATGAATCCCCATATACCCTTCAAGTGGTGAGTTCTAAGGACTGTATCAAAGAAATGAAAGGAAAATGAAAGGAATTCAAAATCATGTGTAAACATTATCATAGAGCCATGAAGACAGAATTAGTAAAATCCTATCAATCCTCACACTAATACCCAGCCATTAATTATATATTTCTCTCAGATCCATGGTGTCCTAGAAACAACACGTTTTTCAAGTCTGCAAAAAAGGAAAGCTGAGAGCATTCCTCAATTGGTGTTTAAAATTCTCAGTGTTGAGGCTTAGTTCTTTTTCTTCTCAGTTCTGAATCTGGTATGCTTAGCTCTATTATTTATAATCGTCCCCTTCCCCCAAAATGGTCCCTGCACCCCCCCCAAGACATTTTAAAGTAGTTTACAACAAAACCATCCATCTCAATCATTCTTCTGGCTCCACCAATGTGGCCATACCCTGGTTACGCAG
Source organism: Eumetopias jubatus (assembly GCF_037043125.1). Classification (NCBI taxonomy): domain Eukaryota; kingdom Metazoa; phylum Chordata; class Mammalia; order Carnivora; family Otariidae; genus Eumetopias; species Eumetopias jubatus. Next base: position 103,985,458 of record NW_028274815.1, read on the forward strand.
AGTCTAACACAAACCATATGAGCAGGCTCTATCTAGACTAGAATTGCAAAGGTGGACCCTAAAAGAGCTCTTTAGAGCAGAGGAATGTACAAACACTTCTTCTCCATGAATACGAAGGACCAAAAGGACTTATCAAAGGTCCAAACTAGGAACCGGTATGCAAAAGGGTGATTAAAGCTTACCAGGATTGGAGGAGATACAGAGAGTTATTTAGTCTTTGAATATTTAATAGGATTTGTTTAAAGATATTTATTTATTTATTTATTTATTTATTTATTTATTTATTTATTTACTGAGAGAGCAAGCGAGTGGGGGGAGGGGCAGAGGAAGAAGGAGAGAGAGAATCTCCAGCAGACTCCATGCTGAGTGTGAAGCCCGACGCGGGGCTCAATCCCACAACCCTGATGATCATGACTTGAGCCAAAATCAAGAGTTGGATGCTCAACTGACTGAGCCACCCACGTACCCGAGAATATTGAATAAGATTTTAAGTAGAGTGCCCTGAATGCTCTGCAAACATGTCTGGATTTTTTCTATAAGCTGTGGGGAGCCATTAAAGATAAATAAGCAGGATTGTTTGAGGGAACAGCTCTGGCAGTAGGACAGTTGAAGTCCAGATGAAAAGCAGAGGGAAGAGTTAAGGGCTTCATCATATCTGCCGTCTTGGCATTCATAGCAGCATCTGCATCACCTGGGAGTTTGTTAGAAATACAGTATTTCAGGCTCCATCTCAGACTTACTAGCCTACAATCTCTTGTTTTAGTGAATTCTGTACTGTAAGAAGCTGTACTCTAATTGACAACGTTGCATATGCCCAACTTGGCAAGGCTGGCTCTCAAAGAGTTGGGACTGGCCCAAAGCTTTGTGTGGGAAGAAAACAAAACCTGAAGTTGATATACTAATCAGGGCTAAACTCTGGAAGTGGAGGATTATTTAAAGATTCAAGGCCCTCAAGCATACATGAAATACAAGAACTTGTTCAGAAATGAAAGGGCCACAAAACTGAGCAGGCAGGACCGGGTTTTGTCTGGAATTATTAGAGGATCTGGAGGGATTCCAGAAGGCAACTGAGGAAGAAAAGGAACCTTCTATGAAACAGCTGCCAGGGACGCTGTGAGCGAGGGGTGGGTCCAGATGGGGGTGGAAAGTGGGGGTTTGGGAGAACTTACATGCACAGGATGCCAAGTAGTTCTAACTCGGGAACAGAAAGCAGGCAATTTCAGAGTCATAATGGAGAAATGATTTACAAGTTTGAGTGACAGATTTTATGTACAGAGTGAGAAAGAGGGAGATGCTGAAGGTAACACTTATGTTTCCAACCTGCCAGACTTCAGGAAGATAATATCAACTACATGTGAAGTTAAATGCCTGAAACTTAGACAATCTTATGTCACTGAGGACTATAAACCTCTAGGATATTTTGTTTAGGAAGTGCACACAGTTTGCACCAGGTTAACTTTACACAGAGAACCTTTAAGAATGAGTAAAAACATCTAAGGTTTACTGATCACTTTCTAATACAAAACACACTTTCCAAAGTTTAAAATGCCTGTTATGAACCTCATAAGTAGGCTCTATTATTACCTCATGAAGTAAGCTCTATTATTATTCCTATTTCACAATGAGGAAACTGAGGCATGTAAAGGTTATTAGACAAAAATTAGTGTCAAAGCCAAGATTTGGATCTGGTTAGTGATGTTATAGCCCATCATCATCATTACTATGCTGAGCTATACTCCTTCCGTCCCCACACACCTTAATCCTGTGGCCTAACCTACAGGGCATTTCTAAGTTCAAACAGGTGCCCAATTTTTATTTACTATACCAAAAAAAAAAAAAAAGTGTTAGACAAGATTTTCAGTTCTTTGGAATCTAGTATATCTCTAAATTCCAGGAATTATTTTTATGAATTGAGAAGCATTAAAGCAAAATACTTCTTAGAAATAATAAATTAACTTTACAAATTGGAATAGAGCCAATTCCTGATTATCTGTGTTAGTGACAGTGTTAGCAGGGGCATGGAAATCCTCCAATATTCCACAAACTTGACTCTGATCAGCCAGATGATTGATCTCTTACTACCCTCTAATCTAGATCCCAGGCATTTTCAAAGGTAGCCTACATGAAAAAAGGAAAACATGAAGTGATATAAAGAAACAAAGGTTAGGATAATAAAAATACTGTGTAATTACAAGGTATGGTGCTTGGAACTAATCTTCTTGAGTTCATATCCACTTGCTAGCCACATATCCATAAGCAAATCACCTATTGTGCATCAGTTTTCACATCTATAAACTGGGGTCATAATAGTACAACAAATATTGTTGGATGGAATATGATGACATAGTTCATGATGAGCACATTGTAAACAGAGAATGATGCAATAATCATCAGATCAGTAATCAAACCAGTATATAAAAATTAAACTGAAAATGGCGATTCATCTTTTATGAACTATCTGCCAGACTACAGCCTATCTGTCTCTGTCTCCATCTCGCTCAGTTGTGGGTTGAAAGACGAAGCCCAGGTTGGTAGGAAAAATCTCTTTTTAGTATTCTTTAAAAAAGCTCCAGAGGGCTTTTTTCCCTGGCCACTACTGTTTACTCTGGCACTCAAAGTCAGCAGCAAGAACTATTAGCAACCCCCCCCCAATAAAGCACATGGATATCAATACAATAAAAACCTTCCAAGATTCCATATCCTGCCTATGCCGCAAATCCAGAAACATCCACTGACCTCCTTTTTGCCTGACTGATGACAATGCAGATGGCTGCAGTTCCCTGCTCACTGCAGTCTGTCTGAGGTTGTTTTGCCCCTAGACTATTTTTGCTCATATGGTTACTCTCAGCCGCAGACATTCAAATAGAAACCAGAGAGATCCAAATACTTGGAGGAACCTATAAACAAATGCAGGAAGAAGCATCCAGTCTGACCATGGCGCCCATAAAAGTTTCTGTAGACAGAATATAAGGGGCTGGATTCCCAACACCTACTACTTGAGAACTTGCCTAAATCTTTCCAGAAACTTAGCCGCTTAGGGGGTGCTTGGGTGGCTCAGTTAGTTGAACGTCCGACTCTTGATTTTGGCTCAGATCATGAACTCAGGGTCTTGAGATGGAGCCCCACATGGGGCTCTGCACTCAGTGTGGAGTCTGCTTGAGATTCTCTCTCTCCCTCTCCCTTTGCTCCCTCCCCCACTGGTGTTCTTGCTCCCTCTTTAAAATAAATAAAAATCTTAAAAGAAAAGAAACTTCTTAGCTACTTCACAGAGATGGAAGGATGGAAAGAGACAGGATCAGGTTGGGAAAAGCTTATTCAGTGCGCGCGTGCATGTGTGTGTGTGTGTGTGTGTGTGTCCAAACTACCTCCCTTTTGGGAGCCCAGAAGAACTGAGGATAGCTGGATACTTGCCATTTTGTGCTTAGAGAGAAAATACAAATTGGGCCATATTTATTTATTTTTTAAATTAAAAGTCAAACAAAAATAGGTCCCTGGGTTCAGAAACTTAGAGAAAATCATCCAGCCAAATTAAGGTATGTTTTAATTAAGAAAAGAAAATGTTTATAATAGATTCGAAACATGGTATGAGCAGTATCTATTTGGGGATCAATAAGTAACCCCAAACCCAAATTATAAATATCCAAACGCCATTAACCACTAAAGGAATCTAATTCTGTAGAACCCTGAAATATAGTATTCTACCTCATATGGGGCCTTCCAAATTTCATTCTTTCTCTCAGAGGGTTCTTTTTCTTCTCCTCTAGACACCATCCTGGTTGACTCACCATCCACAAAGAGATTGATGCAAAATAAGAAAAGGAGAAAACCCAAACCACAAGGCTGCTCTGGCAGAGTCCTCTGATTGGAGGATAAATTCAACTTACCAGCAGTTTCATTCATCACAATCCTGGGTCACATTAACTAATCGACATGTTGTCACTTTTGAAAGATTTCCAGCCATAAATCTCCAGTGCTTGAATGCTGGAGAGAAAGAGAACGATGTTATCTGAAGCCCTACTGTCCCAACTTAATGAGAACATTGAGCCACTGGCTCTAACTACATAAAAATCAGCAAACAAAAATATCCCAATCCAAAGCAATAAGAAAACTAGAAGGAATCCTAACTTTCACAAGTGACCAAATTTTTAAATGTATGTCTATTAAATACATCTTCTAAGACTACCTAGAAAATGACATGCAGCCTGCCAAACAAAATCAGCTTATAGAACATTTTCACCTTTTCGCCTTCCAGCAAATTGCTTGTTTTCCCATCCAAACAATAACCTTATTGTTTATACTGAAGTACAGTACATGACTAGTCATGTTAGGAAGTGAATGAATTGTTGTCCTGTCAACAGAGTTTTTTTTCCCACATACCTATTATATCTAGGAATTCCTTCCAAGGTTAGAAACTTTGAAGAAAATACATACTGCTTTCATCTGCTTTCATTACCCTGAGTTTCACTGACATATAGACTAGGGTTGCCTAGCAATGTGAAATTAGTAGCAGTTGTAGTATTTTTATAGGTTTCTGAGTAAATACTGTTGTACCCTTGTCTAAGTCTGGTGAAAATTTTGGTCCATGATGCTTTCCATGTTTTATTTAAGCTCAGGTTAAACACATGAATGCTCTGTAAGGGTTCCATTTACTTACTGGCACAGGAATATATGGGGACATAGTAAAGGCTCAGGATTGAAATGGGATACCCTAAAATCCTTCTTTTCCCTTCCTTCTCTCACAGCCCCTCGAAACTTAGAAGCCTGTTGGTGAAGAAGAGCTAGCAAACGTCCATCCCTATCTGATCTGGATGACACTCTCTTGTTAATTAACCTAGCAAAAAGGGAACACAAACCAGATCTTTTCACTGTAAGTCAGAAAAAAAGTTCAGTTCAATAACATATGGAGATGAGACAAAAATTCAGCATTCTGTCAACTGAGACACAAACAGAAAAGCACTCATGTCTTCCTACCCTGTTCAGCAGCCATAAAGAAAAAGTCAGACTGTCAGAGAAACTGATGCATGCAGCTGAAATAACTTCCATGCGATATCCATTTCCAGCCTCAGCCAAGGCCATGCCTGCAGTAATGAACACCTAAACTTTGCCTTCACATGTTCAACTTAAGTTGCCCACAAAACTTTTACCATATGGACCAACCAGCCTTCAGCACTCACCCTTCATTTTTATTTGCTTTTTATCCTATAGTCCTCCATTTCTTTATTTTTCTTAAACAAGGAAGGGGTGATACAGTATGAAAAATAAAGTTTATCTTTAGTTCCTTGGTGTGCTCAGAATTCTAGGGCTGAATCAAATTTTGCTTAAGATGTCTATATTCACGTATGAATATGTTTTCTCAAAAACTTGCTGATATCTATGTATGAATGATTAATAATGATTCTTTAAGAAAAGTAAAATATTTCAATCTGATTATTTCCTCTCCTGGGTGTGAGACAGGAATGCATAGAAGCTAAACATTCTTCTTCACCTTACTCTCCCATCCTTCCAACAGGTTAGCCTAGGCATGTTCTCAGGATGAAGGCAGATGTGTACCAGTGGAAGCAGATGCATGCCAGTACAGTTATTTTTCAAGCCTTTGCATATATCCAGTCTACTAACATTTCATTGGCCAATATTAGTCATAGGGCCACAGTCAGAATCAAGAGGCACAGAAATGGACTCCATTACCATGTACATCAAAAGGTGTGGTTACAAGCAGGAGAAAAGAATGAGAGTCATTAATGCAGTGAATCTACAATAGTGATAGATGTACTCACAGTCACTGATAATATAGAGACCCAGAGATCGTGCCAGAGATGAAACTAGAACCCAAGTCTCTCTACTTAACGGTTTACTCCTCTTTTTATGACACTCACTGCCATTATTTTATTAAAGAGCAAGGAAATGACTCATAAAGGTATGACATAATCAGTTTCAGTCTTATCAGATGTAATCCATACTCCTTAAAGTAGTACCGAAGAATATTGTGTTTATAAAATATATGTGAACCGAACATGGAAAACTTTATCCCCCTGTCTGATGTTTTAGGAGTTAAAATCTTATGCTATTAGATTGCAGGTAAAGCAACTATTAGAAAAAGAGAAACATAGGGGCAGCTGGGTGGCTCAGTTGATTAAGCATCCAACTCTTGATTTCAGCTCAAGTCATGATCTTGGGGTCATGGGATTGAGCCCCACATCAGGGTCCACATTCAGCACAGAATCTGTTTGAGATTCCGTCCTTCTGCCTCTGCTCCTCCTCGCGTGTGCTCTCTCAAATAAAAAAAATATATCTTTTTTTTTAAAAAAGAGAAACTATGAAGGCTGGAGATACACTCTATTAAGAGTTACCAGATTTAGCAAATAAAACTACAAGATGCTAGGTTAAATCAGAATTTCATAAATAATGACTAATGTTTTAGGATAAGTATGTCTTATGCATTTTTTAGAATACACTTATACTAAAAAAATCATTATCTAAAATTCAAATTTAACTAAACATCCCTTATTTTATCTAGAAATCTTAAATCTAGATTAAAGATATATACAAATCATAACTAACAATGAGTAATATACATACATATATGTTAATAATTCATTACTAACATTACTGAAGTTTTTTTCAGAGAATTACTGTAAGTATTCAGAATAAAGGTACCTTTATCATGAAAATTATTGTCATATTTGGCATATTAATATCTTCTAAAACAACCTTTTCCACAAAATTACATAAATAAGAAAATATAGTAGGATTTCATGTGCCTATATGGCAGTTGATTCCATGATAGGGTTTGAATTGGATAGGAATGCATAGGAATTGAAACTCATCAACGAACAATAAATTCACGAAGGTTCTAGACCCTTTGCTGTGCCTTTTATGGGCTACAAAAGTGAAAACATGGAGAAGGAACTCTCTGGATCCCACAACCACTGTTGAAAAGCTACCCCAAAGTGGATGTAATTAGGAGATATGGATTCAGTGGCCTCAGTAATTTCTTCTCAATGCCTTTCAGTGCTCCACTGGCAAGGAGACATCACTGAGTAGATTCACATCCATGTACTTCTCTCTAGGAACTCCAGACACAATGCCCGTGACCCCAATATCAGAGCCCACTGTTTGTGAAGAAAGGAAGCAAATGGGTAGCTGAAAGAATCCAAAATTGTAAAAAAAAAAAAAAGTAAAAAGTTAAATAAATGTAAAAGATTTTTGTCAATGTAAATCAGTATATGATACGAAGAGTTAAAAACTGTCTGGTTCTATCAATAGCTGTCAGTGGGAAGGAATTAAAAAAAAAAAAAACCAACAACATAATAAAACATCCTCCTAAATCTGGCCAAGCTATCTGTTAAAGCTGGTTCCCATTAAATGTTTGTTAATTTAATTTATAAAAGCCAAAGCCCAATGGCTGCTGTCTGCTATACACAATAGGGGCTGTATGTGTACAGACTGGCTCCCTGCCAGTATATAGTGTCATACAGACTGGGATCTTGTATGTAAACGTTGTTTGAATCTTTAAGAATCAAAAATTTAAAAAAATCTTTATGGCTCCAATATCCTTATAATGCAAAGTAAATACTGAACTTCCTGTGTTGAGATTGTGGGCCTTCTTATTGGCACATGGATGTGAGCAGGGGTTTGTTTCACCATTTTCATTAGGTCAAAGTTTTTACTTCCGCTAGGGAGGGAGAGGAAGTTCCCTCTAAAGGACAATCAACTCTGTGTTATATGCTTTATTGTCACTGGACTGGAATATTGCATTTAATATAACTCCTTATATTATAGAATGCTTGCTTCTAAGTTAAATCTTGAATATTTATAACTTATGGACATATAAGTATCTTAAGGATATGTAATTAAGCATTTAATTTTTCTCTGAACTTCCTACCAGCCAAGTTGAAATTTTTAAAAAAGAAAGAGAATATTCATTCTCTTTTCCTGGCTTCTATTCAGTCCATAATTATCTCCCACACAGCTTTTCTCCCTTTCCCAACCCACAAACAGTCAGGCAATGAGAGAAGCAAATATTGTTTTTTTCACTCTGCCAATCAGGAAGTCTTTGGTAAGCATCTTCTAAGTGCTCTGCACTGTGCTAGATAGAATGGAGGATAAAGAGCAAGTGTAAGACATGTCCCTGGTCTATAGCAAATTACAGTCCACTAACAACATCCCCACAATGGCTCTGTCTTGGGATTTTGTCATTGATATCAAAACTTCCTGCTGGCCATATGGTGGCCAATAGTCAATGTAGATGCTGTTGGATGCCTGTGGTGAGAAACACTGAGATACAGGGTAATTTCATCCATCTTTTTTAACAAAGTATTTATTAAGTGCTCATCATGTCCCACTGCAAATATCAATATATCGGTATTTGTTTAATCTTGAGTGTGTTTATGTGTGTGCAAGAAAGAAAAAGGGAGAAATTTAACTTAAATAGCTTCAATATGAACCTTAATAATACTAATCCAAAAGGGTCAGTGTAGCACCCAAATGATCCTTAACTGGATGTCTACTTCACCAAAGGAAGGGGCCAATTAAGGGATTAAAATCAGAATGGGTCTTTGATACAACATTGAACAAACAACAGGTTAATTGACTGTTGTTGCTACTTGTTTTGCTCAGTTTTGTTTTCCAATGTTAACTGGTTGCCATGATATTCTGTGGATGTCATTTAATTCCCAGTCCAGGACGTCACTTAGGCATGGAGAGAATGTGGTTTGTTGATGAAAAACTTATCTGTGTGCAATACTCATGTGAACTTCATTCCTATTAAGATGCTTTATTTAGCCAATGAATTGGAATTTTTTTTAAAAAATTCCTTTGTGCTAAAATCATCCTATATCTCATTTTAAAACCAACTCAAATATCTTAGAACCAAAGAGAAGCATTCAGTCAGCACTTTGTCAAATTCTAGAATGTTGATTTATTAAAACTAACATGTTTTTACTTTGTTTTCTTATACATACCTCTTAGTTTTATCCAGCCAAGTACTTTTCCATTTGAACAGATGGCCGAACCAAGAGACTTTGACAAATGTGGCTATTCATACCTACAATATGGCTTCAAGTGAGTGAAGGTTGGCAGCTGAGGTCTATCAGGAACACTTTTGGATTTGGTATCTGAAGACCAGGTTCCGATTTCAGTGCTTCTTGCCTGATTGACACTGGATAGGCCCTTCAATGTCTTCTGGGCATCAATCCTCAGTCTTTCAGATAAAGATGATACACAAGGCATGCAGTGTTATGGGGAGGGATAAATGAGAGAAGGTATGCAGAAATGCTTCATATGGTGGAATACTGCAATATGGCTTCTATAACGCCATAAAAAGAGGTCGGAACCACCCAAGACGTCTTCTGAAGATATCACTCAGAGTAACCTTTGTTCTCTCTTGACCACCAGATCTTGGTCAATCACTTCATCTTGTAATTGCCCTGATGACAGAACCATTTGGAATTTTTGTTGCTAAACCCTCAAGAAAAGCCTAAATCTACCACAATAAAATTGAAGAGTATTTCTGATTTAAAAAAAATAGTAAGAAAATACTGATGGTTGAGAGAATTTAAGTCAATAAAAACCTCAGTAAGTATTCTCTATGAGCTTAAAAATTCTAGGTGCCTTATTTTTAAAATAATGTATATAGTAAGAGAATTAACATGAAAAGCTGAAATTAAGTGTCCATGGAAAAGGTGGAAATTTTTAGCAAATATACTAAACAACTAGACTAATAAAAATCACTGTAAATAAAGGTAGAGCACTGAAACAAACAAAATCAGAAATGAATGAGGAGAAATAACAACAAACACCACAGAAATAAAACAAATGTAAGAATATTATGAAAACTTATACGTCAGCAAACTGGACAACCTAGAAGAAATAAATTCCTAGAAACATTAACCTCCCAAAATTGAATCAGGAAGAAATAGAAAATTTGAACAGACCAATTGCCAGCAATTAAATTAAATCAGTAATCAAAAAACTCCCAAAAAACAAAAGTCCAGGACCAGATGCCTTTGCAGATGAATTCTACCAACATTTAAAGAAGAGTTAATACCTATTTTTCTCAAATTATTCCAAAAAATAGAAGAGGAAGGCAAGTTTCCAAATTCATTCCATGAGGCCAGCATTACCCTGATACCAAAACTAGATAAAGACACCACTAAAAAAGAGAACAACAGGCCAATATCTCTGATGAACATAGATGCAAAAGTCCTCAATAAAATACTAGCAAGCCAAATCTGAGAATACATTTTAAAAGATCATTCACTACGATCAAGTGGAATTTATTCCCAGGATCCAAATGTGGTTCAATATTTGCAAATCAATCAACATGATATATCACATCAACAAGAGAAAGGATAAAAACCATATGATCAGTTCAACAGATGCAAAAAAAGCATTTGACAAACATCCATTCACAATGAAAACTCTCTGCAAAGTAGGTCTAGAAAGAACACACCTCAACATAACAAAGGCCTTATATGAAAAACCCACAGGGAACATCACACCCAATGGGGAGAAACTGAGAGCTTTCCTCCTAAGGTCAGGAACAAGACAGGTTTTCACTCTCACCACTTTTACTCAATGTAGTACGAGAAATCCTAGCCACAGCAACTACACAACATAAAGAAATAAAAAGCATTCAAATCAGTAAGAAGAAGTAAAACATTCACTATTTGCAGATGACATGATACTGTATATAGAAAATCCAAAAGACTCCACCAAAAAGTACTAGAAATAATAAATAAACTCAGTAAAGTCACAGGATATACCAAAATCAGTTGCATTTCTACATACAAATAATGAAGAAGCAGAAAGAGAAATTAAGAAAACAATCCCATTGACAACTGTACCAAAAATAATAAAATACCTAGCAATAAATTTAACCAAAGAGGTGAAAAACCTGTACTCTGAAAACTATAAAACATCCACAAAATAAATTGAAGATGAAACAAATAAATGGAAAGAGAGTCCATGTTCATGGATTTGGAGAACAAATATTGTTAAAATGTCTATACTACCCAAAGCAATCTACAGACTTAATGCAATCCTTATCAAAATACCAACAGCATTTTTTTTCACAGAACTAGAACAAATAATCTTAAAATTTGTATGGAACAACAAAAGACCCTGAATTGCCAAAATAATCTTGTAAAAGAACAGTACTAGAGATATCATAATCCCAGATTTCAAGATATATTACAAAGCTGTAGCAATTAAAATAGTATGGTACTGGCACAAAAATAGACACATGGATTGACAGAATAGAGAGCCCAAAAATAAACCCACAATTGTATGGTCAATTAAGCTATGACAAAAGAGGCAAGAATATGCAATGGAAAAAAGACAGTCTCCAACAAATGGTGTTAGGAAAACTGGACAGTTACATGCAAAAGAATGAAACTAGACCACTTTCTTATACCATATACACAAAAAACTCAAAATGGATTAAATGACCTGAAACCATAAAAATTGTAGAAGAGAACAAATGCAGTAATTTCTCTGACATTGGCTGTAGCAATATATTTTTGTATATGTCTTCTGAGATAAAGGAAACAAAAGCAAAAATAAAAAACTGTTGGGTGCACAACAAAATAAAAATCCTCTGCACAGCAAAGGAAATTAACAAAACAGACAACCTACTGAGTGGAGAAGATATTTGCAAATAACATATGTGATTAGGGGTTAGTATCCAAAATACATAAAAAACTGATACAACTCAACACCAACCCCCCCCCCACGCCGCCAGGTAATCCAATTAAAATTGGGCAGAAGACATGAACAAACATTTCTCCAAAGAAGACATAACAAATAACCAACAGATACAATGAAAGATGTTAAAAATCACTATATCACTAATCATCAGGGGAATGCAAATCAAAACTGCAATGAGATATCACCTCACACCAGTCAGAATGGCTAAAATCAAAAACACAAGAAACAACAAGTGTCGGCGAGGATGTGGAGAAAAAGGAACCCTCCTGCACTGTTGACCAGAATGCAAACTGGTGCAGACACTGTGGAAAACAGTATGGGGGGTTTCTCAAAAAATTAAAAATAAAATTACCATATGATCTAGTAATGCCACTCTTGGGTATCTACCTAATGAAAACCCTAATTTAAAAAGATATATGCACCTCTGTGTTTACTGCAGCGTTATTTACAGGAGCCAAATTACAGAAGCAGCCCAGGTATCCCATCAATAGAGGAATGGATAAAGTAGGTTGTGTGTATGTGTGTGTATGTTACGTGTGTGTTGAATATTAGTCATCAAAAAGAATGAAATCTTGCCCTTTGCAACAACATGGATGGAGCTAGAGAGTATAATGCTAAGCAAAATAAGTCAGAGAAAGACAAATACCATATGAGTTCAAGCATCTGTGGAATTTAAGAAACAAAACAAATGAATAAAGAAAAAAGAGACAAATCAAAAAACAGACTCAACTATAGATAGAACAAACTGATGGTTACCAGAGGGGAGGGGGATGGGGGGCTGGGTGGAACAGGTGAAGGGGATGAAGAGCTCACTTATTTTGATGAGCACCGAGTAATGTATAGAATTGCTGAATCTCTATATTGTACACCCGAAACTAATATAATACTGCATGTTTATTATACTGGAATTTAAAAATAACTCAATAAAAATTTTAAAAACAATGTAATTAAGCATTTCTTTCTGAACTTCCTACCAGTCAAGTTGAGATTTAAAAAAAAAAAAAATGATGTAATGCTCATTATAAAACATCTCAGTATAAAATATCAATGTAAAACAACTTTTATTTCTGGGAACAAATTATAAAGAGGATTTATCTATTTTTTATTGAGCTATAATTGATATATGTATTAGTTTTAAGTGTATAACATAAATGATTTGATAAGTGTATTTTGCAAAATGATTGCCACACCAAATTTAGTTAACATCCATCACCTCACATAGTTACAATCTTTTTCTTGTGATGAGAACTTTAAAGATCTCTCTTAGAAACTTACAAATATATAATACAATACTGTTAACTATAGTCAACATGCTGTACATTACATTCATAGGACTTACTGATCTTATAACTGGAAATGTGTACCTTTTGACTTCATTTATTTGTTTATTCCTTATTTCTAGAACCCTAATTAAGATATAATGCCACAATTCTCAAGCTTTATTGCAGTATTATTTACAAGAACCAAATTACAGAAGCAGCCCAAGTATCCCATCAATAGACGAAATGCCCCCAGGAATGTGATAATATGCCAAGGTTATGCCTAAAGCCACAGATGACTTAGAGCATCAACTTAGCAATTTGGGGTAAAATTCACCTATGTTTATATTAGTATAAATACATGTCTTATGAAATAGGGCAAAATTTTCATTTGCTTTTACAATAAAAACATGTCTAGAACTGTTCTGTTCTAGATAGCAAACACCCCAAACTGCAGGAGCAAGGCTATACTCCTCTGCCAGTGGGGTCCTTTTGCAGAATTTTCTCATGTTCTGACATAATGACAGTATCATAAATAACAGTTTTAGAGTAAATGTGAACATATATATCCTCCATAAAAATCCAGGACAGAACATTAAAACATGACTCATAAAGGTACATGTTCCAAGAGCCAAAACAGGGAAGCCTGTTTTTGGCCAGGTTGCCTGTGCTCTCTCAAGGAGACAACTATATCTCAAAATGTGGTCCTTAGAGCACCTGCATCAGAAAACCCTGGGACTGCTTATTAAGATGAAGATTTCTTTATACTATATTCACACCATAAAGGACGATCATTTTTGGAGCAACGGCCCAGGAATTTCCATAGGAGCTTATAAGAGAATTGATAGATAAACACAGTAAAAGTTGCAAACAATGTAAGATGGTTGGAGGGATTTAAATTCCCCTAGCCTAGCTTTCCTGTGTATCACTTTCCTCAGCTGGACTCTTTGCAAGAGCATGGTGCAGGAGCATCAGAGATTTTGAAAATCAAAATTATAGGTGGAAAGTTTACTGTTCTACTGTAAATACTGAGAGCCTGACTTACAGCCTCACTCATCTGGAGAAGTAGTAACACTCACCTAAGAAGGATTATCAGGGTCACCACAAAGAAGGTCAAACAAAAAGGGTCTAAAACTCCCTTTCAACCTGCTCAAGACCCTGAACAAATATTTGAATGGAGACCACACCTCAGACCATCCTTTCCTTTCACAAATATCCAATTTCCCAGGTTGTTAAGAAATAGAATACTAAAATATGGTTCTATATTCTATTAGTTTTGTATCTGACTTCCTCAGATCAGATTTTCTCAGTCTTTATTAATTTGCAGAGTTTTGAAGAGGAAGCTAAAAATGCAAGTGTCTTTTTCCCAAACTGATTGGACCAGAGAGTCTGTATTGGACAGCATCTTATAAGACCACCTTTCTGTATCTCAGATATACTTAAAGATTCAGGAATCAACATGGATCTACATCATCCCCCAAGAGCTGGTCCGAAATGCAGAATCTCAACCCCTATCCCAGTACTACTGAAACAGAATCTGAAGTTTAATAAAATCCTCAGGAGATTTGTATGCACATCGAAATCTGAGAAGCAAGGCTAGAGAACACATTTTGAGAAGCAGTGCCAAAGACAATGACAGAAATGGTTTTAACCTGGAAAACTTCAAGAATTGGTTTTATAGTTCATTCACCATGGCTTCTGAAAAATTCTGGTATTATTTCCAAAGAACATCTATTCTCGTGCAGGGAGTTTTCACTATGAAAACTACATCTGAAGGCTATGGAAGGCAAATCCTTGTACAATTGAGAAAAGTCCAGACTTATGCTATGGTTTGTATCTTTCTTGGCCTATGGACAGTTTTGATTTGCATCAAACTGCCCCATGCAGATAAGAGATGCTGAAAGAACTAGAACTTTATCTGCCATCTGAATCTACTCCCTTGCAGAGAAATAGCCCATTTCCCAGCTGCAGCTGGGAACATATCATCCCATTTTAGCTAACAAATTATCAGAGATTTTCCAAATTACTGTTCCCAAGCTACTCTGAGTCCCAAGCACAGACTCTGAATCAGGTGCATGTGAAATACAAACAGGGCTTGAATTGGGGAAAAAAAAAAAAGCTGAAGCTCGATCCTTAACAAGCAAAATGCACATGTTAATAAAAGCCACACACAGCTTCAAGTCCATGTAAGGTATGGATCAACCAGCAAAAGCAAGGTTCCCATCGGAATCTTCCCAGCGTACAGTCATGACTCATGCCCAGAGCCATCTTGTCCCTGTAAGAACAGCATAAATCATCATCCATTCTTAAAAATGATGCCAAAAGTGCATTTTATTCAAATGCATTCCTTAAAATAATTGCTGAGAAAATAATGCAAGAGTGTTCAACTGACAACTGACTCTTTAGTGTTCACATCTGGAGGGAAAAATATGTCATGGAGTAGTTAAGTGGATTCTAGAGATGCTGGGAATTCCTAAACCCACAAAAGTCCAAGTAGATCAGAGCCTGTTTTATTCTTTTGAAGAAGAAACTTCTATGCCTCAGTCACACCTACAAATAGTACAAAGAGGTCTCCTAAGTTTCATAATGCAAACCTTATCATATTTTTCTTTCCATTTCTTCTTTTCTTCTTTCATATTTTAGCCAACAGCATCAGAGGAAAAAACTATTTGTCATGGATTCCTATAAGCTCTCTGTCCTCTCTCTCTCTCCCCTACATTCTTTCCAACATTCAAACAAGCTCAGGAGTCTTTCATGATTATAATAAATCACCCATGACTCTGTTTCTCCTCCTGCTACCCACCCCCACCCCCACCCCCATTAAGCTATCCTCATTAAGTCTGCATTTACTGCTCTACCTCCTTACCTTCTATATGGTGTGGGTATCCCAGAAGCAGCCTCTGAGACAGGCATTCAAGGGTATGATCCCAGAAACAGTGATAGGGAGTAGAAGAGTGTGAGGAAGGGCAGAAAGTTCATGAAGAGGATGTTATCCAACCAGTCACCACTGTGGGCAGCTAGAGCTCAGCCTTCCTAGGGAGCTCTGAGAAACAGCATAGAGTTATCTCAACTGAAAGGCAAAGGACTAGGGTATTTAGTTATCAAATTTCTGTCATTGAGGTTTGTTTCTGGGGGCACTAACTCCGTCGTTTTGGCTTGCTCTGTGCTTCGGCTAAGAGTGCTCTTTAGTCAAATTAATAAATGAATGAATGAACAAATGAACAATTAAATGCTTAAACTTATTTCAGAAATTGTACTGCTTGACTTGTTAGTCAGTAGTTTACAGACAACCAGCGGCTGCTTCCTTCTTGCAGCTCCTTGACAACACATCGTTCTGAGTGTTCTCCTTTCTTTCCTGCCACTCCTTTTCATTCTTGCTGACCTATCTTCTTCCACCCAAACTTAAAATGTCAGGTCCCTCAATTGTGCTTTCCTTTCCTCCTCTCATCTTACTCTCTCTGGCTGGGTAAGCAATCTGTTTCTAGGGCTTCCCTTACCATTTATATCCCAATAACTTACAGGAGGTTCAGACCTCCTGACCAGTGAGGCTGATGGCCTACACAGTATCTGACATCTCACTATTGCTTCAAATGCAGTGATTAGGCACCAGACTTCATCTTCTGTCCCTCTTTTCCCCCAGAAGAAAACAAAAATGGTCCTTATCTAGTATTTTCTATCTTAGTGAGTAATACCACCTTTCACTCATTTGGGCAAGTTGGAAAACTAGCAGTCAACGTTGACACATGCCTCCCTGCCTCTGCAATTTTCATTTAATTATTGGACCTTATCCACTATATTTCATCAACGATTTATTCCTTAAATCCATCCACTCCTGTCCATTTCCTGGTCCATCCTTACCTCTTACTATAGCATCCAAATGGTTTCCTCAGATCTGTTAGGGAGCTTTTAACAATGCAATTCTGATTGTGTCACAGCCCCTGGGATCTGACCCTTGTCTCCCTTTCCTGTCCCATCCAGCACTACTTTCTACCTAGCCTTTCCTTTTCCACTTATGGTTATCTCTTTTTTTGTTCTGGAAAACGCCATGATGCCTCTGACACTGGAAGAATACCTGCTGTCCCCTTACCTTTATTTTTTTATTTTTTAATGTATGCTGTCCCCTTACCTTTAAAGCCACTTCGTCCAGCAAATCCTTCCATCAACTAACTTCTATTCATCTTTCAAAGAGAAGCTTAAACAGCTGCCTCAAAGAAGCTGTTCCTGCTTTTCCTGATTCCTCCAAGAAAAGGGTTGGTTCCCCTAGTGTTCCATTCTTTAGGAAATTCCCCTGAAGTTCTTAACTCTTACTATAATTCTAATGAAATATCTTGTGTAATTAGTTGCCTGTCTCAGTGGAAGCTGCCTGAGAACAGGTACTGTGTCAATTTAATCCACAGCTAAATACCCAGCACCTACAACAATGCCTGGCAAGTAAGATTATGGTCATTAGTCAAATGCATTTTTACTGACTATTTTTTTTTAAAAGATTTTATTTATCTATTTGAGAGAGAGAGAACGAGAGATAGAGAGCATGAGAGGGAAGAGGGTCAGAGGGAGAAGCAGACTCCCTGCCGAGCAGGGAGCCCGATGCGGGACTCGATCCCGGGACTCCAGGATCATGACCTGAGCCGAAGGCAGTCGCTTAACCAACTGAGCCACCCAGGCGCCCCGCATTTTTACTGACTATTGACAATTCCAAAAATCTAACTAAATTTAGCTTGGGTTACATTTGTTCCTTGCTTTTATATTCTACTCTTCTGTTTACATTCATAGGATGTTGAACATCATTGTAAGAATAATGGAAAGGTATCTATATTAGTTTTCTGGGACTACTACAACAAAGTACACAAACTGGCTGGCTTAAAACACAGAAATGTATTGCCTCACAGTTCTGGAAGCTAGAAATCTCAATCCAGTGTATCAGTAGGGTCAGGTCCTTCTAAGGGCTGTGAGGAAAGGATCTGTTCCAGGCCTGTCTCCTTGGCTTGTAGATGACCATTTTCACATTTACATGGCATTCTCACTATATGCATCTCTGTATCCAAATTTCCCCTTTTTATAAGGACACCAGTCATATTGAATTAGGGCCCACCCTAATGACCTCATCTTAACTAATTACATCTGCAATGATCTTATTTCCAAATAAGATTACATTCTGAGGTCCTGAGGGTTAGGACTTCAACATACGAATATGGGGAGGAGGGGTGCTTCCCCTGAAGCACACAATTCAACCCATGTCAATACCCAAGGATTTTAAGCAGGGGAGATAAACAACGAGATTCACATTACTGATAAGTCATGTTGGCTATAGACAGTGTGAAGCAAAGATTGGCTGGGGGTGGGGGGTGGAGGGGAGACACCAAGGCCTGATGAAGGCTAGGGGCCTATTATAATGCTTACAGCAATGCCTATCAGTGTAGTTTCTTGATTAGCATTACCCAGAGTCAAAACTCTGCTCTATTGAGTACCAGCAGTATGACCTTCACTACACTGGGGTCATTTTTCTTATCTGTAAAATGGCTGTATTTTTAGCCTCACATAGTTTATAATGCTGGAGGAAAGAACCAAAACTAGATTGACCTGTGGCCTTAGAAATTTGTGTTTTCCCCCAAGTCCCCTCAGTTTTCATCATATACTCAAAAAAAAAAAAAAAGGCATTCAAGTTTTTAGGACAAAATCAACCATTGAGATGACTTGTAACTTAAATTGTTTATATGAATATATTTTGTGTCAAAGAAGAAAAATGTAGGTATTATTCTAACATTTCAGTTTCCCACTAATATCTGGGCATCTTGTAGGACTATCCAACAGAAAAGTGGATCTTGGATCTTTATAAAAAGAAGTATTAATTACATTGGAAGCCAAAAACTCATCACAGTTAAAATATCCTCTTCTCTACCTCTGTTCCACTCCAATCCATTCCTTTCTTTTCGTCTTAAATACATACCCCAATTCCCACCCATATTTTTATCACTACAAATAATGGAACTCTGGGCCTTGTCCCTAGAGAAGAATTGTCCAACTTATTTTTTTCCCTCCCAGTCCTTGGCAAGTCTGCTGGGTGACCCACTCGGACACCTCAGAGGGTGGTGCTTCCCACCCCCTCAAGCCACAAGCTACAAAGCCTTAGTCATTTCATGCTCTTGGCTTTGTCATCATTTTTATTTTTTTAACATTACTTTGTCATTAACTAATCTCACTTATGTAAGGAGAACAAGCCAGAGATAGTTAGAGTGCCTCTGGTTGTTCTCGAACCAACCAAACAAAAAGATAGCATTGCTTTTGCCCAATGTCCAGAAGACAATGGCCATCTTGCCAAGATAGAATTCTGAATCACAGGACAATGTAATATATTTATTCCATGAATTGCACTATGTAGCAAGCCAAATTCAGGCCATTCTTTTGGACATTTTAATAATTTTAGGGTCATCTGTCATTCTAACTTCCAAAAGGCAAAGGAAAATGGATTGTCTTATGTAGGAAGGAGGCATATCTGAAGTTACTGGGCTATTACACATATGCTAACATTAGGTGTTAATTAACAATAGGATCATTTTCATATTCTAGAAGGCCAATTAATCCCCTGTGTCTCCCTTAGAGATGTACATTTTGTAAGATATGAATGTGTGATAAAATTTTTGTTGGTATAAGAAAGTTAATTTATATTTTCCTTATTTAATAGAATTTGAAGTGAACAGTGATAAATGGAAAAGCTACATTACAGATACTTGTTTTGTTAGGAGGAAAATAAATAAATCTATAATTCTATCAGAAGGTGGGAAAAGATTGATTTTACCATTTTGAGGACCAGAAGAAACTAGCATTTGATGAAAGAGAATAAGGATGTCCACACAAACATTTCTCAAACTTGTGTGTTTCCAGTTAAAAAAAAAAAAAAAAAACTAGGATATTATGTGACCAAAGGTAACATTGTACAGATAAAAGTGCTGTCAAAAGCAGCCCAAGGAAAGAGCCCTGGTGGGAAGAATTAACTCCTGGGTCCGTAAAAACCAGTAGAACTAGATGAAATTGCCATAGGTAATGTTTGAATTAAGACTTTTTACTGCTGTTGTCATTGTTTTTCTGATTCTTCTTTTACATTTTGACATGGCCACAGCTTATATAATAAAAACTAAACCCAGACAATATCTTCTGTGAATCCCCACCCTTCCCATGCCTGATCACTAAGATGGGATAATTAAAAATGTCAACTAGGTACCCAAAGAAATTTTAACTAAAATATTTAAATCATGAACCTCTGTATGGACCCAGTGTTTGGAGAAACTAAAATGGATTTAATTCTAGTGAACTGTTCTTCTATAATAGCTATTCTCTCTCAATTCCCCTTAGCATTTATTCTACACTACCTTAATTTGCAGACAATGTTTCTGGATTTTGAAAAAGCCCGAGTTTGTATGTGATCCCATCAGCCCTCTGGGTCATTTTGTACTGAATTGACTCCTACCTGTTCCCAGCTATGGAAACCTTCAGTAGGTTGAAGTGAAGGGCTTTTATACCTATCAGTGAGTCATCACACAGGTCACTGACCAAGAATTCAATCTGGGTAGACAGAGGAGCTTCGCTATAGAGAATCATATAGACTTTTTTAAAAAATAACCAATCTACTTTCTTATATTTGGAGAAGGCCATAAACTACTGCAATAGGAGTACACTGACCCTCCACAGCAGAGGACTTGAGCTGGACATATGACAACCAAGACTTATACTAATTTTAATAACCATTTACTGAGCCTTTTAGTGAATACTATGGTGTCCCAAATGACCTTTACCAGACTGATCCACCTGCCTCCAACTGCTGCAAGTATTGCCTGCTAAATGGCTCACAATTGCCCCCTTTTCCAGATAATTCCTCTTGGCAAAATAGTGGCCATTTACCCAGGAGGCTACATCCTAGTCCTAGAGGCAGGCCACTGCCAAATGACTGGCTTACATGAAGAATGCAAAAGGCCAGCCAGTAACATCAAGGTAGGAACAACTACATGGTGTAATTCACACTCCAGAGCTCTCTACTGGATCAGGCTAAAGCCAGAGCCCAGTAGAGACTACATCGTGGCTTAGTGCCTTCTCCTACCTCATCTGTCTCCTTCACCTCCTTTCTCTTGAGAGCCCTACCCCAGTAAGTCACGTGCACCCAAATCCCTTTCTGTTAACAGCTTTGCTTCTAGAAAAGAAGACCTAAAACAAGCCACCGTTCTGTGTGTATTACAGATACATTGCTTTCATATATTTATTTCATTTAATCTGCAGGACCAACCTATTTGGAAAGGTCATATAATTGAGACCAGACTTGAACCCAGGTTTTTTTTTTTTTTTCTGGTTCCTAAACATAGTGAATATTTATAATGCTAAACTGCTGCCTTAGACATTTATAGAAACAACTTCATCGTATATCAAAAATAAAATTAATAAAGTAGTTACAAAGTTAAGAATTTGAATAAAATGTGCCCTCTCCATATTAACATGTCCAACAATGAACAGATGTTTCATACTGTTTCCTTGACATACAGTGATATTTTTCCATTAGGGTAAAAGGAGAAGGAAAAAGAAGGGAGAACGAAAAGAAATGAAAGAAGGAAAAAGAAAAGAGGGAGAAAGGAAGGATAAAGAAAGGGAGAAAGAGGAAAGGGGGTAAAGACAGACGGACAAACACAGATGAAAAAATAAGGCCACAATAGATACTTGTTTTAATAGGCTTTTAACTTCTTAGGTGACCCCTGGTCTTGCTCCTTGGCTGAAAATGCAGTGTTGGTCATTTCTCCTTTCTAATTCTTTTCAGTGTGGAACAGTTGGAATCGCTTTAATCATGGGCTCAGCTTCACTGCAGCTCTTGGCTGAGAATTACTTTTCTACTAAGAACTGTGAGGAGTTTCCAGGGAGGGCTTGTAAACTAGTTATCTCTGTTGATGACCACATCTGTGTGCACATCTGTGGTACAGAAACATGCCATATAATAAAGTGTATCTTGTGTTCTGTGACTTTCTGCCATGTGGGCTTGCCTTTCCCACCACATTCAAGACGCCCTTTTCTTATTAAAAAGAATCAGAGTAAAGAGGAGTGATACCCCACCCACAGGGTGAGAAGGAGATTTTCTGTTTTTCATTTTGTGTCCAAGCAAGGCAAATATGGAATTCATTTTGAGATTTCTTAAGACTTCTAAAATGAGCCCACTCCAAAGGCACTGAACATGCAGAATGCCTACTGTGTGCCTGACATGGAAATAGAACTGAGGATTTTATATCTCCTCAATGGAAGCTCACAACAACCATTTAACTAGGCATCCTGGTCCCCATTTCACAGGGGAAAACTGAGAGTCAAAAGGGTAAAACAATTTGTCTAAGGTCAAGCATCTAGAAAATGGAGAAACTCAGCTTCAGAGTTAAGTCTGAGGGATTCATCAGCCCAAGGTCTGCTTTATAACAGAAGCACAGACAGTGACTTCTCAGGTGCCCACCACTATCTGGATAAGAGAACACCTTTCCACCTTGAAGAAATGTTATTTTTCTTTGAAACCTACTTTGCTCAATTCCACAAATTTTATAGTCATCTACCAGTCTTCCAAAGAATATGAAAAGAATCACTATATAATACAGAATATTCCCAAACCACAAGGCTGGGTAAGGAAAGCTGGAAGAAAAGGAAACAGGGAAATGGCCTGCTATACAAGGATAACTCAAGGTGACT
Source organism: Eumetopias jubatus (assembly GCF_037043125.1). Classification (NCBI taxonomy): domain Eukaryota; kingdom Metazoa; phylum Chordata; class Mammalia; order Carnivora; family Otariidae; genus Eumetopias; species Eumetopias jubatus. The sequence continues at coordinate 104,008,125 of NW_028274815.1, forward strand.
ACAAGAAAAAGAGAAATAAATGCCTTCAGAGAAGACTTTTGCTTGAACTCACGGGGCTGAAAAAACTGGAAATGAATGTGGCTGCTCCCAAGGAATTTGGGAACCCAATGCTGTATTTGGTCTTCCTAGGAATCTGATATCCATAGGCATCTGCCCAAAATAGTGACCTTTGGTTTCATCACTGCTTTTAAGTAAATATGGGGGAAAAATGATTTAAAGGAGCCCTAAAAAAAAAAAAAAAAACGCATTATTTTTAAAGAAGAGGAGAAAGCATGTCAATCAGTCAACTAAAAAAGTATTGGTTTGAAATTTAATCATCAAATGCGGGTAGGACTAAATAATTTCCATGTTTACTTCCAATGATATTTTAAGATTTTAGTACCTATCAGCCAGAAAAAGTACCTGATAGATGGCAATATATGTTATGAGGTTATAAACATTTGCAGAGAAGCTCAATGATCTTCTAAACCTAGAATACTGGCAAATGCTATTTATGTTAGTTCTTGAGCAACAATTATTTTACATTTCTTGATATAAATTACATTTTAAATAATATGACTTTCTCTCTTCCAATTCTAACAATAAGGGATATGACTTATGGGCTACAGTACTCTAGTGAATAAGCTAATGGAAAGAAATAATAGTGAATAAATTTTTTAAAGACATTTAAAGTTAGTACAGGCATTGTTGCAAAGATGATAGGTGGTCATTTTTGGCAGATGCTTGCTCAAAAGTTTCTACTGTTTATAATTACTGATTCAGGTAGATTTTAATTAGAAGATGTGCCCCTGATGTATTCTAGAAATAGATGAATGCTTTGTTGTACAACGTACATATTCCATGCTTTTTACATAAAAATAATAACATACAATTGCAGCATCTGTTGCTTCTTTGCTTTATCATTCTGAACCTAATTTTAAGTAAGTGTTAGAAAAGGATCAGGACATTTTAAATTGCCAAAACCTCCTGTCCATCAATTAGGATAAGTATGACAAGAGTGGAACCTTTACCAGCTGCTTATGAGCTCTCTCTCTCTAGCTCAAATGACTAACCTATATCCATGAACAGTAGGCAGAATCACTTGGCTTTACCCAGGAGGCCAACATGGAACTGGCTATAAGAAGCATTGGGGCATTAAAAGATATATGTCAGAAAAATGGCTAAAGAGTGTTTCCCTGGCTTTGTTCTAGGAACATCCTAGACACACTCCATGCACACTCCTGGGCTTCCACACCTGGAGGAGTTCACAGACATAGTAGTGCTGCACCTGTAAGCTGCACAGCAACTTTGCCAGGAATGCACTGATACTTTCTTTATTTTACAGATAGAAAATTAAAGCATAGACAGATTAAAAGACATCCATGATTGGGGCACCAGGATGGCTCAGTAGGTTAAGGATATGACTTGATTTTGGCTCAGGTCATGATGTCAGGATCCTGAGATTGAGCCCCACCTAGCGTGGAGCCTGCTTAAGATTCTCTCTTGCCCTTTCCCTGGCTTGTGCTCTCTTTCTCTCTCTTTCTCTAAAAAACAAAACAACACAAACATATCCATGATGGCATAGCAGAGAAGTAGCAGAACCAGGATTTGAACTAGCCAGTCTGACCTCATGGTCCCTATTCTTTACCACATCTTATCACTGCTTAGAATCTATAGACCTGCACATTTTCAAGACACTGCATAGAATTTAAGTACAAGGCCAGGGGATGAATTTTCTCCTCACCGAATCACAGGACTTGCCAACTAGAGGAGATGGAAGCACTACACCTATAACAAGAGGGTGCCTTTAGGATCACAGGAAAATATCCAGGTCAAATTGAAGCAGACAAAGAAATCAGTATGCAAAGGAGAATATGACGTTATGTTCCTTCATAGCAAATTTAGAAGCATTAGTAAGAACCACATTTCAGGAAGAAGAATAAATGCCTTGAAGGTTTTTTATATCTCTTTAAAACTATGTATTTGGGAGCACCTTAGTACCTCCAGCAATACAAAGAAACATGCTGACAGTTCCTTTCCAAGATGTGTCTACCTGTACCTTGGGACTAAATCATAATTAACAAAATGTCCTAACTTGTTTTTTTAGCCCTCAGTTCAGATCTCACCTGTATCAGTTGAGGGGAGAGAATGTAGGTAAATTTCCTTACTGGCACTGCTACCAACTGGGTGAGGACTGCTAAACCCACTGTGGGTTTCATGGCAACAGAAGGACAAAAATAAAGTTGCCAGCTATAGGCCGATACACCTCCACCTAAGGGAGGAAAGTTAACTGGTGATATGAGAGCCAGAGCCTGTATATAGGGTTTCTATAATGAAACTTTCTCTTTTTTTTCTATTTTTCCTCCAGAAAAGTTGAGCATTGTCAGAGAATGCTGGAATTAATGTAGCATATCTTTCCCTTGGAAACTGAACATTCATTCATTTATTTATATAAACAAAGTAGCATAATTATTAGGGAAGACTATAGGGATGTTTTTCTTATATTCCTGTTCCCCATACTTGTTACTATTAATAGAGTTGTAGTACTGAATGGAAAGAAAGAAATTAAATCAAAATCGAGTTTTGATGATGAAACTGGCAAGCATTCAAAGATAAAATAATTATAACCAGTTGCTCCTTTCTCTTTCTTTCTTTGCATCAACATGTTTTTCTGACATGCAGAGGAATACCTGCTTCATTCTCTCCCAGGTCCAACTAGCTTGTATATAGATGACGAGAATCTTATTTTTTTTCCAGTTTTATTGAGGTATAATTGACAAATAAAATTATAAGATACTTAAAGTGTACAATGTGATGATTTAATAGAGGTATACATTGTGAAAGGATTCCCCCCATCTAGTTTATTAACACATCTATCCCTTTACATACTTAGATTTTTTTTTCTGGTGAGTATATTTAAGTTCTGCTCTTTTACCAAATTTCAATTATGCAATAAACCATTATCAACTGTAGTCAGAACATTATACATTAGATCCTCAGAACATATTTATCTTATAACTCAAAGTCTGTTTCCTTTTACCGACCTCTCCCTATTTCCCCTGCCCCCCAGACCCTGGTAACTACCACTCTACTGTTTCTCTGTTTCCTATACAGTTTGTTCATTTTCTTATTTAGGCATATGTCTCAAAAGAGCCAGTTATGAGACCTTAGTGGAAACGAGTTACATTCCACATTTAAATGATATAATACAAAATTTGCCTTTCTCTGCCTGACTTATTTCACATAGCATAATGCCCTTCAGGTTTACCCATGTTGTCACAAATAACAAGATTTCCTTCTTTTCTAAGGCTGAATAGTATTTCATTACATATATATAAATATGTGAATAAACATACACACACACACACACACACACACACACACATATATATATACATATTTCTCCAAACACTCTGGTTGTATCCATACCTTCACCATTGTGATTTATGCTAAATATATAGCCAGAAGTAGGACTTCTGGAAGGACAATCTTATTTAGGGGAGTAGGGACAACTCCTGTGATACTCAAGTCATTCTTGGCATTGTTCCACTTCCCCACAAGGTTCAGTTGGTATCTCTGTTTCCATAATATTGGCCTCCCAAGAATTAGCCCATTCTCCAAGTATCCAAATTAGTGAACTTTTTTTTGGCCTTGTTTTCCAAATACTTGATTATAGAACCACATAGCTCTTTACTCATCACCATAAAAATAGTGTTTGTTATGTTGTTCCTCATCCATCTTTGTCCAGATAACTTTTAAATGAATCAAACTATGGTGTTTCTATTGAATATTTCATTAGGAATAATCTCTGTGCCACAATAGTTTTTTTACTGCCTGATATTTACTACCCGATATTTAGCTTATGTTTTAATTTGTCCATTCCATAAATAAATCTTGTCCAGCACCAGTAGAAGCAAAGAATGAGCTCTTCCTTGATAACCGTCACTTCACTTTGAGGTACAGACACCCTTTCTTTTACATCCATCAAACCAAATCCCATTATTTGTCTCATCCTTAAAACACATCTACTTCCAGGTCTCTTGAAATCACCATTTTGATCTCCCAGTAACTGTCTCAGTTTTTATTCTTGGCAAAGCCTTGAAAAAGCTGTGAAATAACAAAAACAAAGGATTTAATTATTTCAGTTCCAGTGGGACTGCCCCATAGATTTCATGTAGATACATAAGCACTGCCAAAAGCATGAGACACATGAGACACATTCCCATGTGTTTGCCTGCTGAATCAATGAGCCCTCAGTTTTACTTGATAATCATTTGCTTTTCTCCAAGTATTGGGCAAACCATGAACCTCCATATACCTTTAAATTTAAAAAATCAGGAAGCACATTAACTGTGCTTTTTACCTGGAGGAAAACAGTGAATTTTGCAAAGTTTCAGTGATTTTTCCACCAGCCTGTGAATTTTAAATAACACATATAAAATGTTTTTGTTTTTTTTTTTTGTCATGACTCACATTTCTTCCTATATCTCTAAATAGAGTAAATTAGGGGGATAAGTGTAATGAAATATATAAAGTCAGGCAGAAATTACTTGTCTACTACATAAGAAAACACATTTCCAAATGGAGGTTTAAAAAGCCCCATAGTGTTAATACCATTCCCTGATATGAGGACCAATATAGAATGAAAATAAGAATAAATTCCTTAGTTGCCTGTCCTAGAATTGAATGACAAAAGGAGAAAACACTGAAAGGCAGTACTGATAGCCATGTAGAAAGCATATATGTAAGCAATTTTAGCTATTTGCTGGCTCAATTAGGAATCAGTTTGTTCACTTAAAATAAGCAAGGACAAGTTGGGTGGTTGGCACATGGATGAGAGGATCTTAAGTAAAACCAGGAGCCACTGAAAGCAGGATAGTGTAGGAGGCAGGTTCTGTTCTGAGTTGTCATTTATCCTCAGAATCCAGATAGGGAATACAGAATATGAAATGGCAGGCCAGGAATTTGGGGACCCAAACTCTGTTGCATAATAATATAAATAAGATAAAAATAATCTTTTAATGCAGACTTTCTAGATTCTAACTCAAGCAAACTCATCAACTTTCTTTAAAGAAATCACCCTTTGGCCATTCTCCTGCTTATTTCTAATAATAGGAAGAGTTTGTGTTATGTGAAAAGAATATTTAATAGCTGTATGTGTTTAACAAAACATGTAACTATTCTGAATCTGTTTTCCTATCTATAAGATGAAATAGGAGCACCTGGATGGTTCAGTTGGTTAATTATCTGACTCGGTTTTTGGCTCAGGTCATGATCTCATGGATCCAGATCGAGCCCTGCCTTGGGCTCTGTGCTCAGCTCAGCGGGAAGTCTGCTCAAAGATTCTCTCCCTCTGTCCCTCCCCGCAGTGGCACCAGCATGCCGACACACCCACGTGTGCATGCTCTCTCTCTCTCTAAAATAAATAAATCTTTAAAAAGTAAATAAAATGAAAATAATTTTAGGATTAAAGGAGATAATGATGTGAAATGAATTGGAAACTTACAGAAAAATATTGTTGCTATACATATTGTCATTGTTTGTTATGTACAGAATAACAGTTTTGTCATTCATTTAAAAGAAACAACTCAAATAACAGTAAAATAGTGTTGAGATGAGTGGCTCCAAAGTTTAAGTAGTAATTGTTTTCATTTTCCCCTAATATGAAGCTTTCTCTGAACCTCCCTCTCCTTACAGACTCTGACCTTAGAGTGGAGAGATGGGGTTGAATGTCCTTGGAGATAAAGTATTGAGGACAGGTCAGCAACGGGGACTTTTGGATTGGTATACTGTAAGGGAGAGCTTGTTCCAGACAAAGAGGCCCAAGGGCACATGAGAGAGAAGAAATGAAACAAAGGAAGCAGTTAGGGACAAGCCTGGGCCCAGCCAAAGGAAGGAGCAGAAGAAAGGGGAAGGCATGTTGGCAGAGGCCCACTGGTTCCGTATTCTATTTAAGGACAGAGTGAATGAAGGACAGAGTAAATGAAGGAGCATCATCTTCAGGCAGCCTCTGGCTGTAAAGTACTGCCTATATGCAGGGTTCCTTCCTACAATGAAATTTTCCCATGATAATGACAAATTCATTTCAAGACATGTGAGCTTATGCTTCCTTTAGTCCCTTTTGCAGCCTCAAGAGCATTTGGGGGCCATTCTTCCATTATAGACTAACAAATTTAGGCAGAGTGGTACAGCGGAAGCATGCTGGGCCCATAGACTAACAAATTTAGTCATGTCCAACACAGTTATTTTTCAAGGAAACAAATGTCTTCCAGCTGCCTGGGAGTGAGTTGGCCCTTGAGTACAAAGATGGCAAAAAAAAAAAAAAAAAAAAAAATTCCTAAGTTCTAAGAGCAGTGAGTCAGGAAGAAAACAAGGAACAGAGAAAAGGCTACATTTCCAATTACAGCTAAAATTCCCAAGACTCATAGACATAGCATTAGTTTATCAGTTGAGCACAGAGTTGGGTAGCTACTGTAGACCCAACCAGCACGACCTCCAAACACATTCCCACACTCAGGTTGGACAGTGCCCCACTAGGGCCAACACTGTTTTACTTTCAGTCCATTTTATCCACAGTGCCCACTTACACAAAGACTAGAGGGTGAAGAAGAGGTGAAACACACTCTGTGAGTAGCCTCTCTTTCTCTCTCCCAACGCATCTCACTATCAGAACCTGCCCCTCAACTCTTTCTTCCCTAATGAGGATGCAATTTCCTGATGTCCTAGGCAGAGGCAGGCAATTGGTTTTACTTCCACATGATTTCAGGAAACACATTAATAGTGACCTGGTTTTCACCATATCCCCTTGGAAATCCCCCAGCATGACTTTTGCACAACTAAAGTTAAATAGAGGAAATAAAGGTGCTTTCTTTTGAAATAGGTCATTATTCTGCTTAATTCTCACAGGTGATTCCAGACTATATTTCTGTCCACAGAGATGAGTCCACTTCCCCCAAAACCCACCTGTGAGCATAGTCATCTCATTTCCAAGCAATGATTAGTTTCTGGTAAGTATCTCCTACCGAAGGTCTCTGGGTCTGCCATCTCCTACCAAAGGTATCATCATTAAACTATCAGGCTTGTCTTCAACCACAACAGTCATATAAAAGAACTTTAAGTTTTTCCCTTGAGATATCTTTATTCCTTTCTTTTTCCTACAAAGTTTGTTCGTTAAAAAAAAAAATACGCATATGTCTCAGCAGAACCAGTTATGAAACCTTAGTGGAGATGAGTTATCTTATTCTGCCAAGTATATGTTCACCTTTCTTATGGTAACAAGATTTTGATAATCCTGTGAGAAACCATCTCAATTTTATTCTTATTCCATGTGACTTGGAGAAGGCATATGACCGAGGTCTGGCCAATCAGCATCTACACAGAGCCATTATTATTGGTTCAGGGAAAGCACGTAACTGAGGTGAGTACAATCAAAGTTAATCTTACCACTCTTGCACTCTCTTTTCTACTGAGGTTACTGAAGGGAGAAAATGTACACATGGAGGTGTTGAAAGCTTAACTTCCATCATGGAGGAAAGTCATTTGAGAATGGAACCAGCACAAAAGAAAACAGAGGTGTTAGTGGGAGACCTAATTCTGATGGCATTGTCAGTTCTTAGATACAGTCATGCCTGAAGCCAATCTATGTCTGATCTTTTCAGTTCTAAGCCAGTATTATCTTCTTCTTGACTTCAGTCTGAGTTAGGTTTTCAGCCCATCTATGTTAGGTTTTCTGTCACTTGCCACCAAATATGTTGTTTTAAAATCTTCCCTTCTATGCCAATGCTTCATATCCATCTAAGACTTTATCAGCAATGTTCTCACTTGCCATTCATTTAAAGTTATGCCTAGAAACCAGGTGATAGTAATGAAAATGGCCCAGAAGCTATGACATTCATCACTAGCTGAATCTTTGCTTCCAATAAATAGAGGAAGTTGGATCATAATGAAAGCACACAAAGTCATTTCCAATGCGAATAATCTTTGGGACAGCTCCATTCTTCTTTACTCCAGAGACAGACAAGAGTGTCTTCTCCTTTGGTCTGATAGGTTAGCCAAAAACACAACAGACTGAGACTATGAAATTACGAGTACAATAGAAAATACTACCAATAAATAAGAGCAGAACAAGAAAATGAATATGCTATTAGTTGGATCTTGGTAAATCACCACTTGAGTGTTTATTAAGTGTTGGAGTTAAGTTTGATTATAATGGGTGAAGAATTTCCATGTGGTAAAAGTGAGACTAGGGTAGCCAAGAAGCAGTTGGAAATCACACAGATCTGTTCTTGGCTTTCCAATGGGTGTGGAAAGAGTAGACAGAACTAAAAACACAACTGGAACTCTGGCGCAGTTCCTGAATATTAGCATAGAGGGGTGTGCTTTCCATGCAGAGGGTGTCATCAAGTAACCAAAAGAAAAAATACTTGGGGAGAAGAAGGAGGGTGGGGGAGGCATCCCTTTCACTGTAGTTCTCCAATGTCAAGGAGACTGGCTGGGAATCAACAAAGATTCTCTAAGAATGCCTCTATTTCTTGGGCTTTGGCCAGTTACTCAGAGCAGATGTGAAACGTTTGCTGTGATTAGGAAATATTTTGCATGTGAGAATGTGGATGCTACACAACTCAGCCAAGAAGACTTAATAAATGGTGAAATTTTACATCTTTAGGGAGGAGCAACATATTTTTTAAAAAGTGTTGGTTAAAATAAACACCAAATTCCCAAGGAGAGACTCCAAACTCTGATGATGTGCAGCACTGATCATTTTATTACTGTGGAAAAATTTACTCAGATGGTGCAGCCCACTTCATCCTTTTGTTAATGTTCTCATTCTCCCATTATCAATGGCATATGAGTACTCATCTTTTACTATCTGAGTTTTCTTTTGTTATTGAATGAACCAGAAATTGATGACAAAATATGTCCTTGTTAGCAAATAGTAAATTAAAAAGTGATCTCATGTCATTAAAAAATGAGAAGCCTTTTATTTTACAAATGAAACCAAGTTATCATTGGCAAGAAAATTATGCACATTAGGAATACATTGCATTCTGGTTCCCCAGTATAGCCAGCTGTCTGACCTTCAAAATCACTTTATTTCTCTGGGCTTCAGTTTCCTGTTGTGTCAAAGGAGAGCGTTGGACTACATCAGCATTTCCCAGAGTGTATTGTAGAAACTAGTTCTGCGGGATGTTAATGAATTGTTAAAGCAAAGGTGGGAATTCACTGATCAAACAGGACAAAGAAAGACATTCAAGACAAAGGAAATAATGTGTGTGAAAGTATAGAGATATGAAAAAGCTTTTTACTCATTTTTTCCACAAATATTAACTGAAAACCTATTATATGCCTGGTGTCGAATGTGCTAGAAGGTGGGGATTCAGTGGCAAGTAAGGATGACATGAAACTTGCCTTCAGAGAGTTTATATTCTTGAGAGATTTATGATTAGACAAGCCATTAAAATGAAATCAAATATTCTGAATATTATGATTAAAAAATGAACAGACTCATATAGACTATGGAGATAAGGGAAGTATGAGAGGGCTTTTTGGAAGAAGTTATGTTTGAACCCAGACCTAAAGGATAAATAGGAGTGGTCCAGGAAAAGAGTGTAGAAGATGAATAAACCAAGCAAAAGGGACACTACGGGTAAGAACGCGGGGCTAAGGAAGAAAGCAGGGAGTCTGAAGAACTTGAACTTAAAAATCCAGTATGGTGGAATTTGATGTGAGAGGGTAAAAGTGGAAGGACATGAGCTTTGAGGAGTAAATGGGGTAAGATCATGTTGTATCTCAAAAGCAATGCACAATGGTTTGGTTTTGTCATACAGAAAATAAGCAATGCTAAAAGGTTAAGCACCTGAGAAAAATGACCATATTTTTATTTTGGAATGATGGCAGTGGCAGTGGTGAGAAGATTTTTTTGGAAAGGAGCAAGGCTAGAAAAAAATTATACAAAGGGGGAGACTCTTGCCTCCTGGCTGTTCCAGTGCAGATGGAGAAAAGAAAAATGTGAAAGTCATTCAAGAGGTAGAGCTGGAAGGTTTGTGCCTGGTTAGATGTTGGCAGTGACTAGAAGGGAATGTATTCAGTTTGGCTCGCAAGGTGAATGGTGATACCATAAACCAGCCTAGAGATTATAGGACAAAGAGGAGGAAGAGAAAAAGGAAATTGAAAAATGAAGTTGAGTTGTGTTAGGGCGGGTACATCTTTTTATTCCACTGGACATTTAAATGGAAGTATTCAGATACATCAGTCTAGAATATGAAGAAATGGACTGAAGTCTGAATATAAATTTGAATGTCTTCAGTTCATGAATGACCATCAAACCTTGAAGTGGCTGAGATCACACAGAATCTGTAAGGAGTAAAATGAGAAGAAAGATAAGGCAAAACAAACATTGAGAGAGCAAAGGTATGAAACTATATCTGCAAAAAGAACAGGGAAAGGCAAAGAGGTAGAGTTATTTTTAAATTAAGATTGTATTTTGTTGAAATTTATTTATGATTTCCAAGCAACTGTTCTGGTATTAGAAAAAAATTATCTAAATTCTAACTCTGGAATATAGTCAATATTTATTATCTTTTAGGATTTTTCTAAGGCACAGATCATCTGAAATAGTGAGTTAGTTTTAAAACTATTTTGTTTCTAATTCTTGAATACAGTATCAGAAACATACAGATAATTCCACCTTTACGACCCAAGTAGATGAAATATATAGATTTTTTAAAAGATTTTATTTATATATCTGACAGAGACACAGAGATAGCAACAGAGATAGCGAGAGAGAGAGCACAAGCGGGAGGAGTGGGAGAAGCAGGGTCCCCACCGAGCAGGGAGCCCAACGCGGGGCTCCATCCCAGGACCCTGGGATCATGACCTGAGCCGAAGGCAGATGCCTAACCAACTGAGCCTCCCAGGTGCCCCAAAATATATAGATTTTCTAATAAACTTCTCATGGCCTATACTGCAGAGATGCTTTTTAAGTGGCAAAAACACAATTGCATATACACACCACAGAAATAGCCTTATTATTTTCTACCATCTTCCAATGTCCTCCTAAGTTGGCTATATGAATAGCAACCTGGAACCTGGCTGAACAACTAAATCCAGAAATCAAAAACAAACACATGTTAAAAAAAACAAAAAACAAAAAACAAAAAAAACAACACACTAAGATTTTTTTTCCCCCAAGTGTTGAACTTACTCAGTTTCACTGGGGTCATAACAATGGAGTTTCCAAATTTTGGAACCCATTGGGCCCTTAGCCTGTCTGATTTTCTTACTAAGCTACAGTCTTCTGGAGTTGATTTCATCAGTGGCTGGTGAAGCATGACTCTGTTTTTTTTTTTTTTTATAAGCTTTTCTTCTTAAAACAACATTTTGATGAGCTAAGCATAAATTAATCAGAAACATATGGATTAAATTGACTCCAAAATACATATGGGTTTAAACATACTTGGGGCAAAAACACACTTAGGGTTTTGTAAACCCAGTATGTCAGAAAACCATAGCAAGAGGATTCGAAAATATGACCTCTCCTTATCTCTGTTATGGTCAGCAAAGCTTTTGTTATCTTCTTGCAGAAAAAGGAAGTTAAGAAGTAGATGAGCATCTTGAGATTGCTCAGCCTTAGAACCCACTCTCTAAGGCCAGACACTGGTTTCAGACTGTCTGCTGCTGACTGTTTGAGGAAAAGCGAGGCACTGAGAGAAATCTCTTAGCGGGACACTGGGGTCTATCACCATCCCTCTAGCTTTATCCTATTCTTTGAAGACAAACATCCACATTTTCCACTTCTTCTGGGGCAATTTTTCTCTCATATAATCTGTTATTACTTCCAAATCAACATGTAAATATAATGAATTTATTATCTTTCCTTATTTCCCAGTCTCTCATCTTCTAGGCACAAAATCTTGGGGGCAACTTTGATTCCTTATTCCTTTTAATTCCTTATATCCCATCAGTCAGCAAGTCCTGCCAAACTGTCCTTTGAAATTCCTACTCTCTCCATCCTGACTGCTATCACCCTCATCCAACCCCTCATCACCTCACACCTGGATTACAAGGGCAGTCACAAAGCTGACCCTTCCTTATTCCTCCTAACCTCTAGACCACCCCACACACTACCTTCAGTCTCATCTTTAACCCATGCTTTCATTGTATCGCCCTTTTCCTTCTCCTCTTTTGCTTTTACTATATGTCAAATTTAAGCTCTTCTGTCTCCCAGGCTTCCTCATAACACAGATATACTCTACCTCTGCAAGCGTGTTTTCCCTGGATTCCTTAATCCCCACCACCTCCCAAATATTGGCATTAGCCATATGCTACGTTCAGTTTATGGTTCAATTTATATTCCCAAACATCATTTCCTAACTACTTATTTTCTCACTTGTATTTACTTTTCTTCTACATTTTATGGCATGATATTTATATCACAAAATGTGGGCAACCCCCCTAATGTAATATTTAAGTGAATACCTGAAAAATAAGAGGACTTAGCCCACAGAGTGGCAGGGAAATAGCATGTGCAAAGACCCTATAATGTCCTGTGGGTGGGGAAAGGGATAGGAACAACTCTGAGTGTTTGAGAAATTGTAAAGATATTATATGTAAAAGAATTGTGTTAAAATATAAAAGTCTACTGTAGCTGACACGTAGCTTAAAAGGAGGAAATGAGTGTGAGATGAAGTTGGACAAGAGTCAGAAGGAAGATCATGGATGGCCTTGGCAACTATGCTAAAGAGTGGATTTTATTCTAAATTCAAGCTGCTCTAAAGTTACTTACATTAAAGAGGACAAAGTCATTTATTGGAAGATAAATCTTGTTTCTTTGTTAAGAATAAATAGCCGTAAAGACACCAGTACAAAGGTTACTTCAAAGAAATAAAGAGAGAAAGGTGGCTCCGACTTAGTGGCAGCAATAAGTCAGAGAATTAAAAAAAAAAAAAAAAAAAAAACAACATTCTGGAAGAAGAATTGGCAGGATATACTCATGAGTTGGATGTGAGATGTATGAGAAAGTGACAAATCAAGAATGACTCCTATATTTTAGGCTTGAGGAATTGAATATATTTCCTAAAATAGAGAAGAGTCTGAGTGCAGAGAATAGGGTACACTGAACCGAGATTTTAGTTTTGGATTTGGCTCTAGGCAAAACTGGATTAACTAATTTTGGCCCATCTCCACTTCCTTAAAAACAACAAGAAGAGTTGGAGAAAACAGTTTCAAATCTCTTTTATAGGCACTGGAGAACTATTGAGGCAGTAAAGACATGGAGGGTACACCATCCCCCCGCCCCAAGAAAGGAGGAGGAGGAGGAGAACAAAAGTCCAGAAACATGATCAGGCATTTGGTTTCCTCAAGGATTTTTCTCATTTTGAAAGTTGACAATAAGAAGATGAAAGGCTGATCAGAGATTTTACTAGATTTATATTGCTAGAAGGACAAAAACTGTAGCACACTGCATGCCAAAAGATTATTGGTAAACACCCTGGTCTTTTGGTTGGTACCTCAAAGACCACACCTAGGAAAAAAAGGTTGAACTGGAAGTAGCCCAAACCTCATAGAGACTGATTTGAATCATGTCAAACCCCAATTGGATTAAAGTGATTTGGGATTGTTAGTGAATCTAAGTTAGATGCCTGCAAGAAACAATGAGAAATTCTTCCTTGGAGAAAGATAACAATGAGCCAGGGCTCCAAAATACTGCTAAAAGTTATCAAATACAATATTTTGTATTTAAAAAAATGAGGCATACTGAAAATAAGATGTCCAAAATGACCAAAAACTCAGGAAATACAGATAATGGAAACAAACACACAGGATATTATGACTATGAAGATACCAGACATGAAATTAACTATTAGTGATATGATCAGGAATTTTTTTTTAAGAACAAAAATTCCGGAATAGAACAGAAATTTCTTTTTAAAATAAAATGAAAACCATGGAACTAAAAATATACATTAATGGATATTAAGAACATGATGAATAATTTAGTAACTCTGTATAAAGGTGAAGAGAGAATTAGTGAAATGGGACATAGTTCAGGAAGAAATATACATACTACAATTTTAACAGCTTTCCCCCACCCTGCCCTGCTCATGCTCTTTCTCTCTCTCTCTCAAATAAAATCGTTTAAAATATATATATATATAATTTACCACATTAATAAAGGAGAAAGTAATATAACATTTTAATAGATATAGCAAAAGCATTTGATATAAACTAAAGAAGTCTGTAATAAAAACTTGGTTAATATGCAGACACAAAAATCAGAAAGTAGAGAACAGACTTATACAACATGACTAGCAACTTGACTTCATCCTATTAGAACACTGGACCCCCAAATTGCAGAATTCACATCTTTCTCAAATGTTTACAGAAAATTTCCAAAATGGCATGCACTGGACTACATAGAAAATCTCACCAAATTTCAAAGAATTGAAATAATATGGAGGATTCACTTTTCAATAACAGTAAAATTAAGCTAGAGATCAAATCAAAAAGTTAACTAGAAAGTTTCTCTTTTGAAGTTAAGGAATACATCTCTAAGTAATCCATGGGTCAAAGAAGAAACAATGAAAATTAGAAAATACTTTTACTGAATTAAGAGTTGGCCCTCAAACAACATGGGGTTTAGGTTGCCAACTCCTGTGCAGTCAAAAATCCACATATAACCTTGACTCCCCAAAAACAATTACTAATGGCCTACTGTTGACCAAAAGCCTTACCAATAAAAATAAACAGTAGATTAACATATTTGGTATGTTATATGAATTATATACTGTATTCTTACAACAAAACAAGCTAGAGAAAATGTTACTAAGAAAATCATAAGGAAGAGAAAATACACTTATAGTACTGTACTGTATTTATGGAAAAAATTCCACATGTAAGTAGACCCGTGCAGTTCAAAACTATGTTGTTCAAGGATTGACTGTATAATAAATACAGTACATATCAAAACTGATAAGAGGTAACTACAATCATGCTTTAAGGAAAACTTACAGTCTTAAATGTATATATTAAAAAAGAATGGCTTAAAGACAATAAGTGCCCATATCAAGAAGTTAGAAAAAGAAAAAGAGAGTGAATACAAAGAACATGGTAAAAGGAAATAATAAGCATAAAACAAATGAATTTGACTTAGTTTTTCATAAAGTAGGGTGTTCCTAGTCTTCTGATAACCTACAAAAAGGATCCAAGAACCTTGTATGGAAGGAATCACTCTGGATGATTCTACCTAGATCTTCTCCTTTATCTTTCAGAAAAAAACTGCATGACCAAAAGTAGGAAATTTTGTTAGTTTTATTTTTCTTCAGAATTGCCTTTTCTTTACTCATAGGTGAAAAGACTTTGAAACCAAGGCTCTTAAGACCCATGAAAAGAATTAAATGCCAGGTTTATTAGCAAATGTCAATACTGGGTTCCTAGAACATTCTAGGAGCCCTCACCCAATTCTCAAAATGTGGGATGGACCTGTGTATGCCAAAAACTCAAGAGTTCTCTCTCTGAGTATAATAGTGAAGTCATTAGAATGTCCCCCACAAAGAACCTCAGGGGTTAATTATTATTTAGAAACCAATAGATAAGTAACATCTAAACTCTATAACTCCCCAGAATTCCAGTCAACTTTGAGCTATATCTGTAGTCCCAATATCTGGCAAAGTACCTGGCAGAAAGTAGGCCCTCATTAATTCCCTGCTGAATGAATGTCACATATCAATTAGCAGGAAATGCAAACTAAGAAGCAAGGCAGCCCATATGAACTCAAAACTGTAAATCCAAAATCAAGTTATGCTTCAACTTGTAATGTCATGACACTGATTACTAAGTTTTGAACAAAATACAACTAGTCATATTTTCACACCACGGATAGTAAGTCTGTTTGCCCCATAAAGAACTAACTTGTCTTCAAGTTCGTGTTCTGCCAATTCATGATATTCAGGTTAGTATAGTTTCACTTAAACTGCTGAATATACTCTATTGAGCTCAGGATACTTTCAAACCCCATTTTCCTAGACCCCAGATTACATTTCAGAATCAAGACTGACTGTCTTATTTCTTGCTCCACCCAGACTAATAAGCCAGTCCTTTCTATAGTAACCAAAGAGGAATGGAAAGAAGTAAAATAGTCCATAACAGTTTGCACAATTAGGAGCACCTGGGTGGCTCAGTTGGTTAAGCATCTGCCTTTGGCTCATGTCATGATCTCAGGGTCCTGGGATTGAGCCCCGAGTCAGGCTCCCTGCTCACTGAGGACTCTGCTTCAACTTCTCCTGCCCCCACCCCTGCTTGTACCCCCATGTGCTCTCTCTCTCAAATAAATAAAATCTTTTTTTAAAAAGTTAGCACAATTAGATATGTTAATATGTAATATAACTGTCAGTATGGTGATTAGTATAAATTGTAATAACCACAGTTTTTGGAGGAATTGCACAACTTTATCACAGCCTCACTACTTAGGAACAATGTAGCCATTGCTGGTCTGTGGCAACGAATAAGCTTCATAGCACCCAAACTCCATCAGAGGTTCTATATTTACCTTACATTTGCCAACAACCCATGTTCTCTCATTTTCTGTGTAAGAGAGCTCCATGTGAGCCAGATTTAATTTGATGCAGAAATACCATGTCACTTCCAATAAAAGCAAAAAGTAAAGAGAGATTCACACAAAAACTTATCAAGGATGGCAGCTCATGCTGGTGTTTGGAATAGTTTGGAGGTATTGTTTTGTTTACTGAGCAGTCAAGTTGAAAGGAAGGTGCACAAGCCTGATTAGAATGGCCTCTGTAGATCTGTTTTCCAAATAGAAAACATATGCCCCTATGGGGAGAGTTCTTCATTCCCAGCTACAAGTGAATGTTAAAACAATTTGACTCTGGGTAAGGAGAATATAATATAGTATATTTTCTTACATGAGGTAGGTCCAGGGCAAACTTCTGATAACCAAGGTAAAATGCATACCAATTGTGACCAAAGGCTTTTTACCTAATGCATAAGCCAAGGGGAACCTCAGACACCATTATATTCAATCCCCTGTAGATTTCTCTAGGTGCAGATACTGACACCTAAGGAGATTACTTGATTAGACCTAAAACCATCCAGCAAATCCATGGCCAAGATGGAGCCCCAATGCTGGTCTCTCGATTTTTACATTGCAGCACAATATTACATTATGCTGGACATCAGAATAAATTTTCAAACCTTCATTTAGGAAAAAAATTAGAAAAAATTAATACTTGTTATGGTAACAAGACTAGAAAGATATAGAGTTAAGTCATTGCTCAGTTAATATAGAGGAAATCCTTATATGTGGCTCAAATTAGTATTTTTTTCATGATTCACATAAGACTCCAGGAGCAAGTAAGATGAACTGTCTCTTGTATCTCTGAAACAAATAATGCAATATATGTTAAGAAAAAAAAAAAGAAGAAGATAGCAGGAGGGGAAGAATGAAGGGGAGTAAATCAGAGGGGGAGACGAACCATGAGAGATGATGGACTATGAAAAACAAACTGAGGGCTCTAGAGGGGAGGGGGTGGGGGGATGGGTTAGCCTGGTGATGGGTATTAAAGAGGGCACGTTCTGCGTGGAGCACTGGGTGTTATGCACAAACAATGAATCATGGAACACTACATCAAAAACTAATGATGTAATGTATGGTGATTAAGATAACAATAAAAAAAATATAAAGATAAAAAAAAAGATGAACTGTCTCTTATTTTCCAGTAGGGCATTTTCATTATTTTCCATTTAAACACATGGGGGGTAATATTAAAAATTAACTGAATTATTTTATTCTGGCTAAATGCAGGACTGTCATCTTACATAAATAACATAAATACGTATTGTAAAAAGAAACAAAAAATATGAGCTTAATGATAAAATAGCTAGTCATGAGCTCTTCTCTGTATGCAATCACCTTACACACACACACACACACACACACACACACACACACACACATACTTTTCCATGAAATGTGATTTTTTTAAAAGATTTTTTTATTTATTTGAGAGAGAGCAAGCACAAGCAGTGGGGAGGAATAGAGGGAGAAGAAGAAGCAGACTCCCCCCTGAGCAGGGACCACGATGCTGGACTCCATCCCAGGACCTGGGATCATGATCTGAGCTGAAGGCAGAGGCTTAACCAACTGAGCCACCCAGGTGCCCTGAAATGTGATTTTTTGAATGAAAAATAATGATTTGAAGTTGTTTAAATATCCCAATTCTGAAAGGAATAAACTTTTCATGGAAGTTTTAGACATCAGAAAAGCAAGCCCATTGATTAAAACCATCCTTTTGTAAGGCATCTTCAAGCCCTGAGAAATCTGAATCTCTATAGATTTGATGCTGATAAACATCCTAAGATTTTTTTATTGTATAATTACAAAAAAGAATCTGGGGCAAAGTAGACATTTAAAATAAAGCTCTGTTACTAGAAAAGAGTCTCCATCCTCATTCTGAGTAATGTCTGCCTCTATTCAGTTCAACAGCCCACAAAGAAAGTAATAGACAAAGACATGCCAGATGAAAAACGTCACACTCCAAAAGCATACCTAGTGAAGAAACCCAGTAATCACTTCACCCAAAGATTAACTTCTGAAAATATGTTAGAAGATGGGACACTATTTTATTTCCTTGTATTTGTTTTTCTCCATTTAAAATTTGCATGGGAGCCCATTTATTTAATAAAGATTTTACTTTCACTAAAATTCTATTTGCTTGAGTTTGGTCATGGAAACACTCTGGGCTTTTCCCAGTTTAGATCCTGTAGAGATTAATGTTGACTCAAAAGCTAGCCTTCTTTGGCCCCACCTCTCCTGGATTCAGTCTTTGTCTTTGCCAGTACCCCCCCTGGCCCACACTGATGATATCATTGTGAATCACTAAGAGGCCTGCACATACATGGCTCAGACATAATAATGATGTTGCTCATGACAACACCATTGTTAATAATCTGACCACACAGTGATATGAAGCATCACCTGGTCTGTAGTTTTAACAATTAAAACTTCTTTCATTCTTCCTAAGCACAGACCATGTAGGATTGGACCACACCTTACTTTTGCTTTCTTTACCTTATCTCTACCTTTGTTATACATTCCTGGCCAATGTATAATAAGGAGAAAACCTTTTGGACATCTCATAGCCTTTGGTTGACCTCTTCTGACTAAATGAACATATCTAGGACAAACACAGCTTATGTTTGACACCATTTCCCCTTGAGGTATGAAGTTGTACCTGGATGATGAAAAAAAAACAAAACTAACATTCACAAATTGTGTCTTGCAGATGTACCGAATTGCTCTGAAATTTACATTTAATTTTGCCTATGATATTGCTGCAATGTTTTCTTAAAAAGTTTCAAAGGAAGAACTGTTCTCTACAGATGTTATTTCTATATTAGTTATATTCCCACGGATTTCCAAACTGGAAATGGCACTAGCATTTTCCAAAAGTCATGAGTGAATGCATGAAGGTAAATTGATAATGATTATATAGAGTGTTTACCAAGGCTTTAATGAAAGATTATTGTGCTTAATAAATGCAAATGTAAGAAATTAATTTTAAACCAATATTTAAACACAAGCATCAACTAAAAGCTTAGTAGCATTACAGTGGACTCCACAGAGTCCCAAGACTTACACCAATGATCATATCATTTAAGCTAAGAAATCGGTTGAGTGGCAGAGAGTCAGAGGTTAACACAGGGCAAGTTACAAGCTCAATCTCTTTGAGAATCAACTGCCTCTGTGTAAACAAAATTCTGTGGCTTGGCTCCAGATTTTTGGTCTTTTCTACCAGACAGAGCTAACAATTCGTCTACCAAGTATAATTGGAAATCAATAGATAATGTCTACAATTAATAAACTAATAAATTTTAGTAAACACATAGTTAAATATATATACCTAAAAAGCACAAAAAAATAGTTAAAAGAATTGAAAATGTCATGCTAAGGAGTGGGGAACTAATATTTTTCTTTATTAACTATTTAAAAACTGTTTTCATCTCTGTACACATATTGCCATAATTAAAATATAAAGTGAAAAATCACATGTTGAAATCAAACACATGCTTGCTATTGCTAGCTGAAGGAAATAAATGGGACAGTGTGAAGCATTTAGTATAAACAATTCCTCAGCACATTAATGAGAGAAACCATTCATTCTTTTTTTTTATTATGTTATGTTAATCACCATACATTACATCATTAGTTTTTGATGTAGTGTTCCATGATTCATTGTTTGCATATAACACCCAGTGCTCCATTCAGTATGTGCCCTCTTTAATACCCATCACCAGGCTAACCCATCCCCCCACCCCCCTCCCCTCTAGAACCCTCAGTCTTTCATACATTCATCCAACAGTTAAGGAGCAATCACTATGTACCATGTTTGGACTAGATGCTGTGAAACTATGCAGATGAGTCTGTCACAGTGTCTCCTTTCAAATACCTCACAATCGAGTATGAAGAGAGGGATATGCAATTATAACATAAACAATGAGAGTTTTGTAAGACAACTTATTGACAAAAATAGATTGTAAAGACCCATTGATATTCGTTGGCAAAATTAAGACAAACTTCACAAAGAAAATAATCACTTAGATTCATCCTTTAACAATACTAACAATATCTGTGATAATATTTCCTATGTGACAGGGGCTAGAATTTAGATTAGTAGAGGAGAGAGCAAGGCATTTCAAACTCGGAAAGAAGCCTGAGGAAAGGTGATAAGAGATGCAAGCTTGTGACACTGTGTGTGTGTATGGGATGGGAAATGGTGAGGTAAAAAAGTTACGGGTAGGACCAATGGGAGAGGACTTTAAATGCCATACAATGACACTTCTTATTTTTAGTGATTTTCTGAAAAAGAAAAGGACACTTGCCAACTCTGGTGACCCAGTGAAGAAGGGCCTGGAGAGTGAAGACCTGAAGGTGTCAGCTGCAGTAGCTGCTGGGAGCACAGGGGCATTGGCAGTGGGATGGATGGAAGGAAAGAAAACATTAAGGGGCAGCATGCGGCAGTGGAAAGATCAATTAAACTTAGCAACCAATTAAATGCAAAAGGTAAAAATAAGGGACCAAATATATGTTTTTGGTTTGGATACTTGAATTAATGGTAGTGTCAGTAACTGGGGCAGAAAGCACAGAGATAGGGGATCATGGAGGGACTATAATTAATTCCATTCAGGACATCTGGGCTGCAGACACTATCAAAACAAGCAATGTGAAGGCTGACATTGACAAGGGGCAAATACTCCTGTTTACATAGAACAAAAACTTGAATCATGGACAGACATTTATTAAATTCCTATTATATGTGCAAAGGATTGAGAAGGGTCCTAGGGGACGGCAAAGCAGCTTATAGTATAATCTTTGACCGTAGGTGCTTAATAATGCAGGTAAAAGACAATATAAATATGTGAAAAAATAATTAAGAATTATTCTGAGAAAATTTTATGGAAGAGATAGAAAAGAAACCAGGTCTTGACAAATAGATAAGGTAGAGCAAAGGGGAAAAGAGGCAGGAATCTCAAGTAAAAGGACTGAGGGGTTTCTGAGAATGAGGCTTCGGTCAGACCAGAAATGGTGGACTATAGGAAGCATGTGAAAAGGAGAGGGAATAAGCCCAGGCTGGGAAGTTGGAGTTAGTGTTTGAACATTTTTAATATTAAGCAAGTTGTCTGAATGTGATAAGAGGCAACAAAATAGAACTTTTGGAAGATTTTCTAACAATTGAGTAAAATGAACACAGTATAGCTGGCCTGATGTTTGGAAATACGCTTGCATTGCATATTCTTTTCTCCATTTTTGCAACAAATGTTTAATGAGT
This sequence comes from Eumetopias jubatus, assembly GCF_037043125.1. Taxonomy (NCBI): domain Eukaryota; kingdom Metazoa; phylum Chordata; class Mammalia; order Carnivora; family Otariidae; genus Eumetopias; species Eumetopias jubatus. The sequence continues at coordinate 104,029,946 of NW_028274815.1, forward strand.
GGCTATTATGTATGATCTTCTATGGATGAGTACAAAATTGGATCAGAATTGAACAGCTTCTTCCATGACTTAACATTTGAATGAGACAATTTGTAATCTTAAAGATAGAGATGAGTCTGGAATCAGCATTTGTCTTTCCATTCAGGCTTTGTCACTTAATAACTGCATGACTTTGGGCAAGTCACCAATTTTATATGTTTTTGTTTTGATATTAAGCATTCTTAATAGTATTTTTTTATGTTCTTTCACTTTCCCCTTCTCTCTCTTCTGCTTGTCACAAAATTATAATTTTTATTATAACAAAATTGGATCATATTGACAGATTTTTACAAAACTTGCTTTCCTCCATGGAAAAATTAGTTGAAAGCTCTCCTGGTGTACAACTAATTCAGTCTTTTTTCCTAATACTGGATATATTTTTCAATATTCTGTTATGCCTTCATCTTTTTTCAGGTTTTTGCCTTATAATAAAGCTGCAGTAAATATTCTTGCCCAGATATCTTTATTTCCTAGTGCTTCCTTCTGTGGGAAAAATCTTTAGGAGTGCAGGATATATGCATTTTCAATTTCATTAGGTTTTGCCAATCTGCTTTCCAAAATACCTGCAACAATTATAGGTCTATATAAGAGCAGTCATTCTCAAAGGTTCATGTTCATCATAATGACCTGGAAAGTTTGTTAAAACACAGTTTCCTAGGCCTCACCTCTAGTGATGTGACTACCTATATTCAGTGATAATGTTATTTCTAATTGTTGGCAGTATAAAAGATATAAAATAGTATCTTATTGTACTTTAATTTTCATTGTACTGCCTACTAATAAGTGTGAGCATCTTTTCAAACATTTGTGAGCCACTTGGATTCACTTTTCTGTGTACTGTTTTCAGGGTTCTTTGTCTGCTTTTTTTCTATTAAGTTGCTTATTTTTTCCTGAAGTTACTTCTCACAGTGCATTAACTATTTTCCCAATCTCTTCATGTGCCCCATCATTTGGAGGGACTTAACTGTCTTTCTCCCTTCCTGTTAACCCAACAACTGAGAGAAATGTAGATTCAAAGCCCCTTCCCATAAGAGGAATGGGTAAAGGCCACTTCAAAGTGAAATTCAGCATTCTTAATTAAATAGTATGGCTGACTTATCTTTCCCCATGTGCCTCGTCTTGTCACCTCACAAAAGGAAACAGTAAGTGAAGATCTATCTGTAGGTCTTCCATCTTATAGTCAAAATTAAGTGATAAAATAAGGCATTTCTCTGTTGATTAGATTCAGTTAAAATATCTGTGACAGGAGAGAAACTTTTATAGGTTTCCTGAGTCATGTCAAGAGAAATTCTTTCACAAGGACTCACAAGTTCAAGCAGGTCCTATCACAGACTAACTTCGTCACTTTGGAGAAGGGACATTTTCTTACACATATTTTCAGTCATTACAGTAGGTAAGACAATATTTTGAGCTTAGTACATGTTCGATTAATGACCACATGTTGTATTATCTATCTTTAAAACTTTACACACATACACAGAGGTTATGACTCAGCCCACAGCATGTTAAGTCTTTGCTTTTATAAAATGGGGTTTACTATATTTGTATTTTAGAATTGGACAGTCTTTCCTTCATACCACACTGTGCATGAAAGATAACTCTCCAATCTGAAGAATGTTTTCCCAAATCATCATTTCAAACTAAGAACATTCTGGGAAAAAGTCAAAGCAGGGCGTCTGGAAACTGAGTTCCAAACCTCTAAAATGATTCAGATTGTGTTTTGTCTTCAGGGATATACTGGGACACAGTTAGAGTCTTTCATTGTCTCAGTCAGAATTCCCACCCCCAGGGCTGACCATCACTGTACTGTGGCTCCATATTATGACCAGGGCATAACCCATGTTCAGGAGTTGCCAGTAGTTTGTGGCACAAATGTCTGGTCACCAAGGGCAGAAATCCCCAACCATCTAGGGACTTGTGGTTCAATGGAATATGTACTTGCCAATACTGCTCTAAAGCGATTTTACTTTGAAACTTGTTGAGTGCTATCAGTATATTGCTGGTATCAAAGTAGGAATGTTTGTTTTGGTTGTTATTTGCTTTGTTTTTAGTCTGGGAATAAATTCAGGGCCACATGGTCTACAGTTTGCAAGATTCAGTGCTTGCAGACAGGTTGTAATTGATTGTAAACATGGCCAAAATACTTTGCAGCCTCTCCTGTCAAGAGATGGAGCCTGTTTCCTTGCTGTTTAAATCTGAGTTGGTGTCTGTTACTTGCTTTGGATAATAAAATACAAGAAAAGTGATGTTGTATGAATTCCAAGACTAGAGCACAAGAGGCTTTGCAGCTTCTGCTCTTGTGCCCTTAAAACCCTGAGTCTGCCCTGGGAAAAAGCTCAAGTTAGCCTGCCGGATGATGACTTGACTCAGAAATATGTACTGCCCCAGGTGACTGCCTGCCAACCCCAGGGACAGAGCTCCCTTGCTAAATGGCAGTTGAGTAAAGATGAGTAAGTAGGACTAAACCCATCAAATTACCCTAAAATGCTGAATGAGTAAATACTTGTGTTTTTGAGCCATTATGTTTTGGAATTGTTTGTTACATGACAAAAGCTAGCGAATACACAGGCTGATACATGCATACATATAAACAGGGTAGTAAGGAATGGTGAGGACTGTGGTAAACTGTGATAATACATCTTTGTCTAAAGGAATTCAAATACAGATTTTAGAAAACTCTGCTTGCCATAGGAGACACATCTGGAAGCTGCCTGCCAATCAAGAGTGTTTGCCTTCTGAGCTAGCCAATTCCCTTATTCTTACAAATGAGAAAAATTGGTCCAGAAAGTGACTTATTCAAATTGCTATGGCTAGTTTATGCCAGAACAAAAATGAAGTCCAGCTCTTCTGGTATCCTATGTAGAACCTTTTCTTTAACAAGAGGCTGCCTTTTTCTATCTAAAAGAGGCATAACTTGATGATAAGAACAGCATAGAACTGAGATTGTTCAATTCTTTATGAGGGGGTCTTTAAATTTTGTTATTGAAATTGTTTCAATGAGAAAGAATGTATCCTGTAACTTAATTTTAAGAAAAAATACTCGTAGAAATGTTTACTGAGCTTAAAATTTTCTGTCCAATGAACACATCACTCTCATTCATTAATTATGTTTTCATATGTTCTGGAAACCAGAAAGAATAACAAGTTCTCAAATCTTAAAATGGAGGGAAAATGGTTCTGTTACATAACTCTTTAAGAAACTAACTCCTATCAGGTTACACAGGAGGATAATAAAACCCCTACTGCATTTCCTCGGAACACATAATACCACCTTTTTGTAGATGTACAAATTACTACTCTTAATATGAGTTTCACCATTGATGATACAGATCATATTGTGAAGGATAAACAGATGTTCGACAGGTATCTGGCATTTGGCTATAAAACAAAAGTGAGTTAGAGAGTCAATTTTCATTCAGTTCTGTGAAGTTATCATAAACCAAATGATTTGTCACATGATATGTTTATTTGGTATTTCTTCACAGAAGTTTACTCTTTACCCTTAATGAAAAGCCTCTCTTGCACAAAGCAACCAAATAAGGATTAGGAAATAGGTTAAATTTAAACTGTCCCTTTTCCTATTTGTGCTTTGCCTATCCTGAAAAAGTAATGTTATTCTCAATGAAGCCCAAGAATCAAAACATTTAAACTAAATTTTAAAACTCAGGGCACCTGGGTAGCTAATATGGTTAGGTATCTGCCTTTGGCTCAGGTCATGATTTCCAGGTCCTGGGATCAAGCCCCACATTGGGCTCCCAGCTCAGCGGGGAGTCTGTTTTCTCTCTCTCCCTCTCCCTCTGCCTCTTCCCCTGCTTGTGCTCTCTGTCTCTCCCTCTCAAATGAATAAATAAAATCTTTAAAAATAAATATAAATAAATTTTAAAAATCAATATGGTGTCGGCATCCTTCTATGCATTTTAACATCTGTGCATTATGAAAACATTTTAAAATGTCTTTTAGAATGTTCATGTAAGCAAGTACACCTAAGTGTACAATGGAGACATGGGAAGCACTGTGAAGGAAAATGGGGTGGGAGGCGTGAAGCAGAGAAAAAGAGCACAACCCAATTCCCATTACTTAATAGAACACATTGTGAGGCCAGAACCTTGTGGGAGCCAATCATCAGCTGACAAAATTAGATTCTGAATCATGCTTTGTAATTCTTTCTAATGCCAGCCAGAGATGAGAGCCTTCCCTGGGAACTGGTTCCTCCCAGGACCTACCCCCCACCCAGCGTTCCTTATCAGCCCCTAGCCAGCTTCCAGCTCTTAAGGTTGCTGGACAGAGGATTTAATTCTCAATGTTGTGCATTAATATTCAAATTCTTTCTTATCCATAGACTGTGACTTAAGTATGAACTTTTTTTTCCATCTCCACCCTCTTTCCTGCATGAATTTCCTTCCATAGATTTTACCCAGAAACCTTTGAATTGAATGGACTTAGAAAGGAGAGTCATTTACAAAATTCATACTAAGTCTGTTCTTCTGCAGCATAGGCATATCCCCAGAGCAATGCTTCTTATTCCTAATTACAAAATCTAATCTTATTAAATATCCTTTAAAATACATCACCGCCCCCAAATCTTCTTTACCCCTCTAGTGAGTGTTCAGCTAATGTCTAAAGTTGTTGGCAAGTAAAGTGGAATTAGTTACAGTGGAAAATAGAGTTATCAAAATGTAACAGATATCTCATATTGCTTTGGATGGCCCTGATTTTCACACGAATGCCTTAGAGAATATGTAGTTTAGGCAAAACTTTTCAAATGATCTCAAAAACAAAAATATATCTGCAGGTTTATTAGGAATCACACAACTAAAAAATATGCATTGTGAACAATGTGAAGGCATTGTACTATTTTGTGTCAGTATTTTGGCTTCAACTATCAGACTAAAAGAAAACATGAGAGGAGTTTAGTCTTATTTAATACACTATTCATTATCAGTGCAAAGCACCTTAATGTCCACTTTACTTTGCCTAGTGTAGAGAAGTCACCTCTGCTGCACTGAATAAACATCAGTGGCAAATTGCATAAGGATACAGGAGGATGTCTGTTTTCATGGATTTTTTATTATAGGGAGTCAGGTAGATCTTTTCCAAATTCTCATCTAAACCATCCACTACTTTATGACTTTAGGTAAGTTATTTAAACCTAAGCTTCAGTTTCCTCATCTATAAAACAACCACCTCAAATAGTTATTGTCAGGCTTAAAGAAACCAATACATGTACACCAGTTTTAACATGCTGCCCAAAACACAGTAAGCAATAAATAAATGTTATCTTATATTGTTAGCTATTCTGATGAGGAAAACAAACTTATCTTTCAGAAAACTAACAATTTCAGATCAGATGCTGGAGCCCAGAGCCAGCTTTTAGAAACATTATAAAGCCACTGGGGTCAATCTTCAGTTTATCCTCTAATGCCCTTTGGATACATACCCCTTTCCTGTTTGAGAGATACAACTCAGGTAACATGCCCTCAGGATTATGGAAATTGACTGAGACATGATCTATTGCAGAGACAAGCTCATTCTCAACTACCTAGATTTGATCAAAACTCACCTGAATGTGCGCCATAGACTCAAGGCTCCACTTTCTCTCGTGTTAATGCAATAAAATAAATCAAGCAAGAATGGTACTGTGACCAATGGGTTTTGTATTATCCCTTCCAAGAAACAGAGGACATCTTAAATATCCTCCAGGATTTTATGCTTTAATTCTAAGTGCAGAATAATGGCAGGAAATTTAGGCACCTATATGATTTTAAGGAAGGGATTTTAGAGAAAGGGAAGAATCAGGTGCTTCTGAAACTACCCTGAGAGGTAGACATCCATTCATCCACTCCACCTGTATAAAGTAGAACTGACATCTCATTTTTTAAAATAGAAGCTAACACAGAAACCTAATGCTCAAAAACAGAATGGATAGAATTATCTCACTTTTCTTAAGCATAATTCTTCCCTAACTTGGTGGGAGGTGAGGACTAAAGATCACCCTATAGCTAATCAAAGCAACAATGAGAAAATTAACTAAAAAAACAGGATCAAAGGAACATTTGAGAAAATTAACTAATTTTCCCTTGTTATCATTATATGATATAATGTGTCCAGATATGGTATTCTGGTTTCTTAATGGTATTAGCATATAAAAATGCTATAATAAAAAAATTCACTGAATTTAATTATGCGGCTTGAAATGCCTAATATTATATGAAAGTTAACCTTGGAAAAATGCCTATATTCCACATTGAAGGTTATGGTTTAATAATTAGCATTGGTAACAGTATTAGAAACAAAATGAATTTGCTTCTTATTACTCAGGATTAACCATGACATCTGATCTTTAGGCTCCTTCAAACTTGCTGGCTAAACTATAATCTTCCTTAAATCCAATTATTGGTTTATTCCCATGCCTACACCTACACAGTTAAATGTGGCTAGAGAAAAACACATGCCTATGATAACTGTTCTTACTTTAATGATGAGTAACCTTACCTGGTGCGTCAGTGCTGTCCAGCAAACACACTGTACTTTCCTAGTCCATTCACTCTCTCATTCTTTAAAGAATTGTTTGATCCCTTCTCTCTCCTTAAACATCTGACACTTCCTCATCTTTCCTGGTAGCTGATAACCTTGCTTCTACTTCCTGGAGATTATGGAATAATCAGATTAGACCCCACAAGCTCTTACTACCATGCCTATTCTCTGACTTCTCAGTACCACAGTAAACTGTCATGTGCCCATTTAAGACCAACTCTTCCATTCTCACCTGCTAGAGGATATTGCTCCAGTGATTCTCCCCTCTTTCTGCTGTATCATATACAGTTTCTCTTTTATGGATCATTCCTATCACCATATAATCAGGCCTTTAATATTTCTCATCCTTACAAAACAAAATTCTTAATCCCACTTTGCCTTTCAGAAAAGACCTTTTCTTCCCATTACAGCAAACCTTCTAAAAAGAGGTATCTATATGCCTACTGTCCAGTTTATCTTGTTCCATTCTGTCCTGAATCCACTCTACTCAAGATTTTTCCCAACTACTCTACTAAATATGAAGGTTGTCTATGGCATAAGGTTTGCTAAATACAGTAGTTAATTCTCATCTAGTTCAGTCAGCAGCTTTTGATTATTCTCCTTTTTAAACAACTTGTACATCTGGCTTCCAGGACATCAAACTCACTTGATTTTCTCCCACTCCACTGTCCCTCCAGTCAGGTTTTCTGGTTCCTCTGAGTCTTCCTAAACTCTAATCATTGCCCTTTTCTGGGCTAAGTCCTTAGGACATTTCTGTTTTATTCACTTTCTTGGTAATCTCATCAAGACTCATAGCTTTGTGTATTTCTAAGCATGGACCTCTCCCCAGAACACTAGTTTCATACAGCCAACATCCTACTAACCTTTTCATTGAATTTCTAATAGACATTAGAATGGAACATGTCCAAAAAATTAAATATCTATATTTTACCCCACTCAAACCTTCCCCTTTCACATTCTCCATCTCAGTAATGGAGTTGTTCATATTAAAAAAAAAAAAAAAAAACAAACCCAAAAACAGAAAACAAAAAAAACTATAGTCATCCTTGCTTTCTACATTTTATTCAGACCCCATATTTTATCTGTCAGCAAATTCTATCTGCTCTACCTTCAAATTAAAAGAATTCAGTTTTCATCACTTCTATCACTGCCACATATCCAGATTATCTTCCATTTGCACCTCTCCACCCTTCCCCACATTGTTCTCTAAATTAGCTCTGGTGGTCCCTGTCAGTTAGGTTAAACCATGGGCAGCACTGACAAGAGCTTGAGAGAATGGAGATAGTGAGTTCAGGGGAGTTATATCCCTGGTCTCCCTCATGCAATCCTCTCAGGTTGGTGAATCTCTACTTGAAGATTCCTGTTCCTCTCAAGGCAGCCTACTTGATGCCACTTTCTCTTTCTGGGTTCCAGTAACTGTCATCCCAATCCCTTCTGGCTAGAGGTGAAAACAAATCCTCTGATATTAGCAACAGATCATCACACTATCCCTTTTGGTTTCCCTATGCCCCACTTACTATCTTTGTAAATAGTCACTTCATAAATACACCTTCTTTAAATTATCCTTATTTGAATACGGTACTTGCTTCCTGATTGAGAACTTTAATGATAGTAGTTGCTACCAAAAACAACTAAAAAAAAAAAAAAAAAGACTTTCAAAGTGAGATTCTGTGATTGGATTGCGCATATACCAAAGGAGGAAATGGGACATGAAGAATCCAGAGGAATGGTAGCAAGATTTCTCCACTTAGCATGATATGCAGTGCAAGTGTAAGGCAAGGTATTAGGGCATCAAGTGGCTGCAGCACTTTGTCTTTGTGTCAACATTGGTGATCATAAAGACTATGAAGGCACCTTTTTTCTTTTTTTTTAATTTTATTTATTTATTTGAGAGAGAGAGAATGAGAGAGACAGAAAGCACATGGCGGGGGAGGGGGTAGGGTCAGAGGGAGAAGCCGACTCCCTGCCAAGCAGGGAGCCCGATGCGGGACTCGATCCAGGGACTCCAGGATCATGACCTGAACCGAAGGCAGTCGCTTAGCCAACTGAGCCACCCAGGCGCCCGGCACCTTTCTTCTTATTATGGCTCAAGAGAATAAACATGGGAAGGATAAAAATTATAAACAATATGTATAAAATGAAGGAAACAAGGGAAATCAAAAGACCTTATGGCAGACTTGAAAGAATCTCTTATCCTCTGTAGTCACAGAGCAAATATTGTTGAGGAATATCAGAGCTGAATAATTTCAGTACCTTTTATATGTTCAACTCAACCAGGTCTCTTATGGCAAGGTAAAAGTAATATTGGGGAAGGAGGTAGGACATGGGGATATTTGGTTAAATATGGATGAGGCTAAGAATCTTGAAATCCCAAATTCCACTTACTAATAAAGGTAAAAGAGTTTAACAAGATATTCATCATCTTCCTGAGCAAATTACAGAGGTATCCTTGAGGAATACAGAAGTGATCATTTCTATTACATGTCTTTTAATTTACCTTTTTGGCGTAATAAAAAAAGAAAACAGTAACAAATTGCTCCTATAGAATGTTTTTCAAAATTTAGTCATGTGATTATGACAATCATACATACAGTTAAGAATGGTTAATCTCTACTGCAACAAATCAACACAATGTGTGGCAACTGATATGCAGCTATTGATCTAGTAAGTATCTTCTTTCCCTTTCCAATCAAGAAGGGAAACCCTTGTCTCAGGGTTATGTTAACCCTCCTGTTCTCTATCATAATATAGTCTCTAGGGCATGTGATCAATTTAAATTCCTATAAAACATCATGCTGATCCAGCTTATTGATGGCATTATATTAATTTGACCTGATTAGCATGAAGTGGCATGTTCCTTTGATACCTTAGTATAGCGTAGGTATTCCAGATGGTGAGAGATAAACTGTAGAAGTCCAATAGCCTACGACATTGAAGTTTATAGGGGCTCAGCAGTAGGAGTCTTGGCAGGATATCTCTCCTAAAGTGAAAGACAAATTTCTGCACCTTGCACCACTTATCATAGAGAGTCACAGTACTTGTTTGGATTTTGAAGGTAATATATAACACATCTGGGTTTGCTGCCCTGAATCATTTACTTGATAATCCATAATACTGTCAATTTCAAATAAGGCTAAGGCCACAAAAAAATGTTATACAGTTAGTATAGGCTTTGATATAAGCTTCCTTAGCACTTGGACCTATGACCCAGCACAACCAGTAACAGTGGAATTTTCTGTGGTAGACAGAGTTGTTGAATAGATCCCCTGGAAAATCCCCAAATCGAGAATCTTCTATAGATATCTAGGATTTTGGAGTGAGGATATGTTCTCCTTTGTTGATAACTGTTCTCTGTTTGAAAAGCTGCTTTTAGATTGCTAGTGAGTCTGTATACAAAATGGAGATAGAGGTTATGAATCAACAGCATGGTTTTTCTTTCACATAAGCTGATCTGGCTACTACCATAATGGAGTGCGGCCAAACAAAAGAAGCAAATGCTGATAATCCAATATTGCACCATCCTCTGAAGATCCAGCCAGCCACTTGGTGGCACTTGACCTCAATGGATATCTTCCGTCATAGAGGGGAGAGATACAGTCTCAAAAGGATAGACATATATTCATGATACTGATTTGCCTCCCCTGCCTATAATGTTTCTGCAAGCACAGGCATTTGTGTACTTACAGAATGCCTTCTCCATTACCACAGCATCCTGTACAATGTTGCTTCCAACCAGATTAATTTTACAGTAAACTGCCCACTCATGAAATCACCACATGACCCATTATCCAGAAAGGGTTGGCTTGATAGAAGCCTGGGATGTCCAGCTAAAACAAAAATAACATAACCAGCTGGAAGTCAATATCCTGGAATATTGAGTGCTCTACTATAGATAGAATATATGCTTTAAACATATGGCCAATTCATATTATTATTTTAACTTAGCCTAAATGTATACAACCAAATCATTGAATGACCCCTTTCACTATTCTACCAATAACCCACTTGACAAATTTTTTTCTTCCCATTCCCACAACCTAAGAAGGTTCACTGTGTTTGGAAGTCTTGATCTCCAAAAGAGGAATTCTTCCACTGGAAAATAAGATCATGGATTTAGGGATTTAAAAAATGAGAATTCTCCCTGCTCATTTTGGTTCCTGGTACATAGAGCCAACAGTAAGTGAAGGAAGTCCCTGTACTAGTCAAGGTAATCGATCCTGATCGCCTAAGGGAAAATGAGTTGTTGCTACGTAATGAGAGCAAGAACATTGTTTTAGGAACCCATGCATTTGGTGGGGTACCTAATAGTACTTTTTTGACCAAAAGTCTTTAACCAGTAGAAAACTATGGCAACCCAAAAAAAAGACCATCAAGGGCTCAGATCTTGCCTGAATGAAGTTTTGTGTCATCCTACCAGGTAAAACAAAAACAAAAACAAAAAAACAACTGTCTATATGGTGCTAGCCAAGGGAAAGGGAAAGTATGCAATGATCTGTGGAAGACAATTGTGCTTACCAGTTGTGGCTCCTGATCAAATACAGAAGAAAATCCTAGCTATGCTCTATGTCATTTAATTTTTTTTTCTCTCGTCTCTTTCCCAACTACCTGATATGAATAATACAAGCGGTACTTATTATTATAGATGGTAGGTAGGAAGATTACTGGATAGACAACATCCACAGTGATGTGGTATCTTATGGGATTTTGTGCATTCCCTAGGTTGAAGACTACAAACTTTTCAAACAGAAGAAAGAAAAGAGAAAAGGCTGAGGACAAGAGTAGACTGTAGTGAATAATTTCTATTTGTCTCTCCAGATCTATTTTTCATCTGCTTTCATCAACCCGGGAGGCTGACCTTGTAAGGACATCAGTGGTTCCCTTGCCCTCTGGCCCCTGACTGGGTTCAGCCAAAGAAGAAACTTTGGCAGGAGATTGGATGGATAGAATAAAGTGAGGTCATGATGTCTATTGCTCTGGAACACCCTGTGAGGTTAGCGTGAGATGGCCATGTCCCTACTCCTCTCAGGAGACCTTTCTCTACATGACTTTCTCCTGTTGGGTTCTGGTACTCTTTTCTTCCCTTATCGTTTTTGGCCTATGCACAGTAAGAGTTACTCACCTTGGGTTACTACACCAGCTCTTTGGGTTCCCCTATGTGCTATCCACACTTCATAATTAACCCCTTTGTGAAACAAAATTCTCTCTGAATTATCAAAATTAAAGGTTGCTACCTGTTTCCTGTTGGGGCCCTGATGAATACTTCTCACTAGTCTAATCTACTATCATCACTACCAGAATTACTATTATTGCCTCCTAACTGGTCCCACTTCTTTTGCCCTTATCTGCCTCTAATCTATTCTCAACATAGCATCCAGAATGATCCTTTTAAAATATATATGAAGGGCACCTGGGTGGCTCTGTTAGTTACGCCCTTGACTCTTGATTTCAGCTCAGGTCATGATCTCAAGCTCTTGAGATCTAGCCCAACAAGAGGCTCTTCAGTCAGCATGGAGTGTCCCTCTGCTCCTCCCCCTGCACGCTCTCTCTCAAATAAATAAATAAAATCTTTAAAAAAATACATGATATCAAGGCACTTGACTATTAAAAATCTTCCAATGGTGGGACACCTGGGTGGCTCGGTTAGTTAAGTGTCTGACTTGATTTCAGCTCAGTTTATAATCTGAGTCATGAGATCAAGCTCCACATTGGGCTCTGTACTGGGTGTGGAGCCTGCCTAATATTCTCTCCCTCTCCCTTTGCCCCTCCTCCCGACTCGGTCTCATTTGCTCTCTCTCTCTCTCTAAAAAAGCAAAATTTTCCAATGGTTTCCTGACCCACTCAAAGTAAATTTTTTTTTTATTGACCCACAAGATCCTCCATGATCTCCTCACTCCTATTCCCACCTTCATTCACTCTGCCTAGCCAGTAGGAGCTCTGCCAATAGTTCCTATCATGTACCAGTTGCTTCTGCATGGAATGCTTATCACCCAGATACCTGCATGGCTCCCTCCCTCACTTCCTTCATGCTCCCACTCAAGTAGCACCTTTTCAAGTTGAAAAAGGTGAAAAATTCCTTGACTACTTTATCTAAAAATTGCAACCCTCCTCCAACATGACCTATTCTCCCTTCCTACTTAATTTTTCTCCTAAGCTACTCCTAATCTCATTTATTACCTCATTCATCTTCTTTCCTCTTTCTCTCCTTCTAGGATATATACACTGAGACTGCAGTTTTTCTCAGAACTATTACTCAACATATAGAAGTGTGCCTGTCATATAATAGGTGCTCAATCAATATTACTTGAGCCAATTTATTCATTTACTTCCAGTTTACTCAGAGTAAAAGCCAAATATTTTGGCTCAAATATTGATTGAGTTCCTAATCAGTCTGAATTAAATTGTCAAGTATCTTAATTTGTGAGCCACTGAAGAACATACAGGCATTTACTTCTTTTTAAAAGAAAAATAGCATTACCCTATTTGATCATGTACATTAAGCACCAGACTTTTCACCCAATCACCTCTTTTCCAAAGGTGATCCTTCTAGAAGATGATGTGCACTATAGTTGAGGCTGATAAAGTGATTGTGTCTGAGACAGAACATAACTTCATAAAAGGAAGTCAAGACTGTTTTAAGCAAAGGCAGCATTCTTTAAATTTGTATAAAGTCCCCTAAATTGATAACTTGAAATGATGATATAAATTAAGAAGTGACATAGAAAACTAAGCCTCATTATTCTACTATCACAGTGTTATAAATATCCAACTCTTATAAGTTGTTTTGAAATGAACATCCCTAATTTATACTTGAACTGAATTTGAAACCTAAGAAAGGAGAGAGCAAGTCCTCTATGTTCATGAAGCCTGCTGTCCTATAAAAGAAAATGCAAGAAATGCTCTCAAAAATAAATGATTGTCAGAGATGTGCAGCTTAAAAACATACCAGACTGGAGGTTTTGATTAATTTTTTAATTAAAGTATAGCTTACACACACTGTTACATTAGTTTCAGGTGTACAACAGTTTCAATGAGTTTATGTCATGCTATGCTCACCATAAATGTAGATACCATCTGTCACCATACAACACTACTACAATACCACTGACTATATGCCCTATGTTGTACCTTTTATTCCTGTGACTTACTCATTCCAGGATGAATGGATGTTTTATCAAAAACATCAGCTATTAATATACTTAGTTTATTCTTGTTACCAAAAAGCCTATCATTACTAAGAGATAACTATACACCTGTGTTTACTAATGGCAGCAAAGGATTATAGCATCAGGATTGTTTAAATATTTGAAGTTTGATTTTGACTAGCTGCCAAAGGATGAATATGCTTCTTCAGGGGGAACTAGATTGTTAAGTAATTGGCCCTAACTTCATACAAATGTCACAACTTCTATAAAGTGAAGCCTATAACTCTACCCATAACTTTCTCCCTCTTGGACTCAGTTCACATCATTGGGAACTTTTTATTTAAAAAGAATGAGTTTCATTTTTACTTTAAAAAAATCATAAAGTGAAATGTATCAGTCCACCAAACACTTCCTGGAAGTGTAATACAGCAGGAATAGTATTTTAAATACTGACCTCATGACATTTACTCTATTATGTGGGCCATATCCTTTTGCTGTTTAGTGTTTTCCTAGCATTATAAGAGAATTCTGTGTATTTTCAATGGCTTTTTTCAACTAAATAGTTTTATTTACAAGGTGACCTTTAGAATAGGGAAATGACCATACTGCATATTGAACTATTCACATGTCACAGATACTTAATAAGTGTGGGAAGTTGACAGTTCTCTTGGAGATCCAACTAAGGACTTCAATCTAACAAGTAAAAATATACTCTCATTTGCCAAAAACCCATTACAGTATATATCAGGAATTTCATAAGTATAATATGGGAAATGCAAATGTCTGAGATATTACATATAAATTGATTACAACTCATAGAAAATTGCCAGTTTACAAAATTATCAGTAATCTATGAAGTATTTGTTAATATGGATAAAATTTTGATTTTGTGATTCAGAAAAGATAAAATGATTTATCTTGAGTGGGTTGTATACATCCCTGATGCATTAATTTAATGCTTTTCAACACATCACTGTAATAAAGGCATATATTTCTAATACCTACAAAGATGAAAGGGACATAAAACAGCGCTCCATTGATAAAGATACACTGGACTTTCAATTTGATATAACACTGTGATTATCTTTGACTTTACTGTTGGTTATACTATTTGCCAAATGTAACTGTATGTGATCATAAGCCAGGTAACTAGAACATTTTTTCAACTCCCACTGAATCACTCTACCAGTTGAACCACACATCACTAGTAATTATTATAGCCATTCTAATGAGAAAATTTATGGGCAAGCACTTGGAAATCTAGTACTTCAAAAACAAGACATTTTGTCTGTTTTTTTTTTTCATCTTCTTCCTCAATAATGATGGGAACGTACAGCCTTTGGATTTCCTTTTTCAGGTACTTACTAATATCTAACTGAACCCCTTTTATGTCTGTCTCCTGGTGGTGGGTAAGGTTTTGGGATAGAGGTTTAGGAGGTATATGTGGGGCAGGGGATGAACTCCCAGAAGATCCTATTGTGGAATTCATCCACAAAAAGGTAGAGTTACTTAAAATAAACTTTTTAAAAAGAGGGAGAAAAGGAAGAAATGCTTTCTTTACAAGCTAAAGATGATAAGAAAGAAACTTAATGTTGTGACTAGGCAGAGCTCTGTGTTAAAATATCTACTGTCGATACCTTGTGCAAAGATGAAACAATGCTTAGGTGTTCTCAGGAAGCTGTATAAAGGGAATTTCCCAATTCCTTCCCCATGTCTCTGCCCCATGTTTAAATGTTAACAATATCTTGGTTTCCAAGATCCAAACTACCGATCTGAATATTTATGATTTATTTATTATCAATCTTTGGTTCAAAGGTCTTTTTAGCTTTCTCTTAAACAAGTTCTCAAAGAATTTCATGGCCATTAAACAGTTCTTTAAAATGGCCATTTTATGAGTGTAGTGTAATGAAATCAGAAACAGATGGATTAATTTTCCTTTAATATATATTTAGTTTAATAGTACTCAAGGAAAAATACATATATTTGGTCCAGTGTGTTTCTTTTGCTAAAAGATATACACCTGAGAAACATTCAAAGGTGTTAACCAATTTGAAAATCTAATGTCTTTCCACAGCAGTCAACTTCCTCCCTCCAGTTAATTTTTGAAGGAAACTAAAGAAAATTTTGAAGGAAACTAAGAAAATAAAATATATAATTTTAAATCAAATATAGTATGCATATTTTTTACAGAAAATACTGGCACTCAGCCATAGTTAAACACAGGTTTAATGAGCATCCATTAAAAGATAAGCACTGCACTACTCACTGGAATATTAATAAGAATATAACGCAAATCCTACCTTTAAGGCAATTTTAATTTCACAGATTTTTAAAATACAGAACCATATCCAAATTTTACCTGTCTTCCAACACTTAATCATGAGAAACAACTACAAGCCAGTTGCTCCAAAATGTTGATCTGATCGTGACTGTTAATTACTTCAACTGGAACAACCATTAGAATTTCTCAGGGCAGCTACTGCCATGGGGACATAAGCATTGATGTCTTCTCTGGATCAGTCAGTCCAAGAACAATTTTTCTTTACAAATATGGGTGTCTCTGTGTGAGTGTGTCTGGGCCTGAAGTAATTTAAATTCTGGCCTCATCACTCCAGCTCCATTCAGGTGTCTAAAAGAATAAAAAAGAAATTAAAATCTGAAAGCAAAGAGGGGTGGTTCTCAAACTTTGGTATGTAACAAAATCACCTGCAGAGCTAAAACAGAACACAGAGGCCCAGGTTCCCCAAAGTAGGATGGGGCCTGGGTCTTTGTCTGAGAATCATTGACCTAGAGTTGATCCCTATCCTTAGCCTGAAATTGAGTTTGAATATATTTATGATTAAAATATATATATCTATTTTATATAATTTATAATCTGTATCTACACTAATGTTCATATAATGTAAAAGGTGAATAAGGGAGACCTCACTTGAAAGAAGTGATATGAAAACAACCTGAGTATTTAACTGATACTAAATTTAACAGGGTAATTCTGTGGTTCCTCTGCTCAGAAGACATAATGCAATTGTCTGCTGCATTAACCAACATGTAGTGTATATAAGAACCTAAAATCTGATAAAAAGAAGTGGCTCATAACAATGAGGAAGGGATAGAATAGTCAATAAACAAACTTGTGAAAAATGGCATTTGGGGAAAGAATAAATCACTTTAGAGCCACTCTTTCCAGTTTTCCCTGAAAGAAACTCTATATACACATTTTTAAAATGTGAAAGAAAAGAAAAAAAATGTCAAAGTAACAGAAAATTTGGGAATATATGTGAACAGGTTTGCAATGGAAAATAATCCCCCAAATTAAAGAGATTTGATTGTTTAAAAAGGTAACACTCTGGGGCACCTGGGTGGCTCAGATGGTTAAATGTCTGCCTTCGGCTCAGGTCATGATCTCCAGGTCCTGGGATCTAGCCCCAAGTCCAGCTCCCGGCTCAGCGGGGAGTCTGCTTCTCCCTCTTCCTCTGCCTCTCCCCCTGTTTGTGCTCTTTCTGTCTCTCTCTCTCTCAAATGAATAAATAAAATCTTTTAAAAATATTAAAAGGTAACACTGGTGAATTAAACACTATTTGGAAAATTAAAAGCTATTAATAAGTGAAATATATGATGGGTTGTTATGCTTCCGTAACCCTACCTCCTCCCCCAAACTACTTATTTTTTTTTTCTGTCAAACTTCTCTACTTTTTCTGCCCTTACTTCGATCAACCCCCAAGCCACAAAAATCCTTCTTTCCTAGTCAAACCCCAACATTGATTCCCAAATTTTTTCTTACACAGAAGCCCCTGGACTGGGATTCTAACATGCAGATTGACGGTTCCCTCCCTGAGTTTCTGATTCAGTAATTCCGAGTCAGGCTTGAGATTCTCCATTTCTAACAAGTTTCTAGATGATGTGATGCTACTGATTTGTGGACCACACTTTGAAAATCACTGTCTTACAGAAATTCTCTTACTATGGTAATAGAGTTTAGTAACTAGTAAGACCAATGGATTTCAATCCTCATTTTACTTAACATCTTGGCATTATTTGTCATGTTTTCCCACTCCCAACTTTTTTAAAGTCTCTCTTCCTGGATTTCCATGACATTAATTTTGAATTCTGTTGTTTGTAATTCAGAACTCTCATTTATATACCTGGTATATAATGTCTTCTATAATGTAAGCCCTCTTTATCATGTAGCCTTAACTTTTATTACCGTCCCTCCCCAATCCTTGGGCAGCACCACGCTGGCTTCCTTCCAAACCTTGACAGTTGATGTGGTATTACACTGCTATGTCTTCGCATACATAGTTTTTCCCCTTTCGGCCTGACAAATTCCCTATTTGCCCTTCAAGTCTCTGCTCAAATGACCCACTCTTTGAGAAGGGATTCTGCTAGATGCAATTCTATCTCTTGGACTTTCCCCAGCATTTTACAGATAACTTATTATAATACCTAAGGTATTTAAGTCTATTTATTTATACCAAACCCATTAAAATATGAATTCATGACAGGACTGCTTCATATGCAAGGGCCTAGAACAGTGCTGATTCAAGGAAATTGCCAATGTTTAATGAATGAATCAGTGGACCAAAAGCCCCAAGAAGTAGTGGTAAGTACTGCTTAGATCCATTGTTAAAGGCAGAATTGTTTACAGACTCATTGTTTCTGTGCTACAGAACACATTTCTATCATTTGATTATAGGATCTGATCAGGACATGAATGATTAACTTTTTGCAATGTACCTGGCACAGCAATGTCCACAAAAATCTATTTAATAAATTCATTTAAGATGAGAATGATAAAACAGATAACCTTTTCCTCTTAATTTGTTAGAGAGTGCACACTATTAATTTTGAGTCAACACTGACTTCTAACAGACCAAAATGGGAAATTGGGAGGATAAAATAAAAAGATATTTAAAACTCAGATATATTGTACATTTTGGAAAAAAATGTACTAATCTGAGGAGATTTTCCACAAGAGCAATTCAAGTAAATTTTACAAAAGTTTCAAACAGTTTTTTCAAATATCCCAACCTTGGGATCATTTTAACGTATTTCATGGTTCCACAGGAAAAAAAAAATGCACACCCACACACTCACAAATAAATATCTCAAACTCTCCCTATCACTGTTCTGTCTAAATAAAAAAAAAAAAAAACTTTTTGGCAGTATCAGATTAAAATGCGTGACATTTATTAGTAGGAGAAAGTAATGTTAACTGTCAAAGTAAAAAGAAATTATACTTTCAAAACAATGAGAAAGAATTTTAAGTTATACAGTAGGCATAGGAATGAATAATCTTTTGAAATGTGGACAAAATGTATATTCAAATTTTGCTTAGAAAGATAGCATTATAAATTATCACTATTTAAAATATTTTTATGTTTACTGTATTTTTAAAAAAAATAACCTGCTATATGTATTATATTGAAATGTTGATTGTAAAGCTCTTGTCTAGTGGTATCAGTGAGGATCCAATTCATAGCATTTGTTTTGGGGCACCCATTATGTACAAGATTTCAAGAAGATTTCAGCATAAATGAGTGAGAAAATACTTTCACACTAATATGCATGTTGGAAGGGAGCAATTTGGTTGAGGAACTTCAGCTATTTATATTTTTGCATAAGCATATTCCTGAGCACAGAACAAGGATTTGAAAAAACCCATCACATAACCAGCAAAGGATTCTTACACCCTGACAAAGGACATAATGGTGATGTTTACTCTCCTTAATAAGGGGGCATCTTCAACTTTTAATTTAAATATTTTAAGTAGCAAGCTCCACACTGATTTCTCATACTTTGTATGAAATATTTTGCTGTGTTTACTTGGATATAAATAGTGAATTCTTCTGTTCCTGTTCTAAATTCTTTATTTCTACTTTGACAATCTTAATGAACTTAATTTTTTTTTTATTTGAGTATAGTTGACACACATTATATTAATTTCAAGTGTAAGACATGGTGATTTAACTTCTCTGTACATTACAATATCGTTGACTATATTCCCTATTTTGTGCCTTTTCTTCCCATGACTTATTCATTCCATAACTAGAAGCTTGTATCACCTCAATTAACTTCTTGATCAAAACTGACTTCTCACCTTTTCTCAGTTGTATTCCAGCATGTAGATAACTGAAGGGCATTTCCTTATTATTTGCCATTTTTGTGGATCCATGAATCAGTTGGATACCATAACCCCCATTTTCTCTTTGGTTCTTTAATTCTTTTGTTTGTTTGTTTACAGCTTCATTTTGAGGTATACTTGCTGCACTTAATGTATAAATTTGATTATATATGCATATACCAGTGATATCATCACCACAATCAAGGTACTTTAATTCTTTATTTAGTGTTGACTTTATTTCCCTCTGTTTTCTTGTTTTTTCTTCAGTTCTGTTTATTGATTGTCTTTCTCAATGGCTCTTACCCTTCTGCTCTCCCCCACCACATCACCTCTGGGTACTTATTTGGTTAGCATCTCACAAAGGACCAAGCAATCAAGAAAGAAAACTGATTTATCTCGGTTTCATTTCTTTGCCTGCTTTCTCTTAAGAGACTTTCCTAGAGAAAACTAACTCTTTCCATGGGCTTCTCCTTTCCTAAGCAAGAAATTGAATGAGGGTTCCATTGGTTCTATCAGGAATGCAGCGCCTAATTAACTGCTAGTTCTCTGACTCCATAGACCTCTGAGGCCCCCTTCCTCTCCTTATCAGCTAGGAGACTTTGGAGATTTCCATTACCCCTACCCAATATAACCACATTTACTGATCTGTGGCAGCTAAACCAGAAACAGGATTGCCAGAAAAGAAGGCATGAAGGATGTGTCTGTCTACTGCTTTTACAATAACTGTTCGATTGCCAGGAATTACCCTGCCACACCACCCCTTACCCAACCTTGGCTACACACGTTACCCTGCTATACTCCATAACCATCTGCCACTAACTTTGATCCTTGAGTCACTCTTTAGTCCTGTCTCTTGTCATTCTTAGCAACAATTCCATGGTAAACCAATAAACAAATATTCCTTATCATTGTCTGTTTGTTATGAATGCAAATTCCAGCCAGCATTACTTTATTTTCTCCAAGTAAATTTTAAATGGCCAGACCTAATAGCCTTCTTTAACCCCATCTACTAAATCCTTGCTACTCACAGTATGGTCTAAAAGCCAGCAGCATCAGTATCACCTGGGAGCTTGTGAAAAATGCAGACTCACAGGACCCACGAGACATTCTGAGTCAGAATCTCAATTTTAGCAAACCAGGTGATCCTGTGTGGACATTAAATTTGAGAGACACTGCCCCAAACTTCTGCAGGAATGCCTTTTGGGTTAAATCCAATAATGGTACCTAGGTCCTTTTCTGGAAGCACTTTTAAACTTCCCAAACTGTTGTGTTTTGTTTTTTTGTTTTTCACTGATTCTACTACATCTCCTTGCTTTCAAATATTCTGCGATGTCTTTCCTTTCTCCTGGGGTCTTAGGAGTGCCTCTCAAACTATGGTTCCAAATAACTTAAGGTGCTTATTTAAAATGCACAAACCTTGACCCATCCCAGTGAACTGTATATAAGAATCTCTAAAAATAAGTTTGAGGAATCTGCATTTTACAAACAGGGTAGTTGACTCTTACACACATTATTGTTTGCTAAAACTGCCTTCAGGAAATCAACAGACAACATATGAGGAATTAATTGGCTTTCTTGGGCAGTTGCCATTTTCTTGCTCCCCAATTCTTCCATCTTTTCTCTTTTCCCCTTCAACTCATAGGATAAAAGACCCTCATAAGTATTTTCCAAAATTAAATAAATAAAAAGTTCCTCGTTTTGCTCATTTTCTTCAATGCATCACCCATCTGTTTCTATTTCTCTCTTATAATCCCTAACTTTTCTTTTATCACCCTATTCCATACATTCATATATCCACTTTCTCATCATTTCCTGTGAATTTCCCTCTGATCTTCCAGGTGCACATGGTGCAATGATTTACTCAGTAAGGTCAATGGCAGCTGGTGATGATTGCTTCATTTCACAGCAAGAAAAAAATGGATTCAGGAAAATGCACTGCCCAAAACCAGGCAATTGGGCTTTTATCCAAACAAAATCTGACCGCATGGATGTCTCATTTTGTCTTTCTTATATCCTGTAAACCTATGAACCAGGAGCATTAGCATCACCTGGGAGCTTGTTAAAAATGAAAAATATCAGGACCCATCCCTGACCCACTGAATCAGAACCTGGATTTCAGTAAGATCGCCTCTTGATTTTTGTACATATTAAAGTTTTAGAAGGGTTAATACTGCATATAGCACTATCAAGGTTAACAAAGAATTAAATCATCTATTTATAGATCCATTAACAAACTTAAGAGTAAAATACTTTTCATTTGTATCAGGCTCCAGTATTTGGAAGAAAATGCATTTCTCTTTGATGGGCTGTAGGTGAAACTGTTATTTTTCAATTCAGCAGGTTGAGACACCCTGTGTGTTGAAATATTTTCATTTGAGAAACAATAGTAATCATCTCAATCAGTGCTTTCTCTAGGTCTAACTCCTGGATGACTGAATCATTATGAAAGGCACTGGTAATGTGGAGTAAGGATTAAAGATTTTTAGACTTGAAAAGGAACTTAGAAGTCAGAGAAACCCAAATCCCTCATTTTTAAAAATGTAGGTGATGTCGAAGAGGTTACTGCCTATGTTCTCCTCTAGGATTTTGATAGATTCCTGTCTCACATTGAGGTCTTTCATCCATTTTGAGTTTATCTTTATGTATGGTGTGAGGGAATGGTCCAGTTTCATTCTTCTAATATGTAGCTGTCCAATTTTCCCAGCACCACTTATTGAAGAGACTGTCTTTTTTCCATTGGATATTTTTTCCTGATTTGTCAAAGATTACTTGACCATAGAGTTGAGGGTCCATTTTGGGAGTCTTTATTCTGTTCAATTGGTCTATGTGTCTGTTTTTGTGCCAGTACCATGCTGTGATCACAGCTTTGTAATATAGCTTGAAGTCAGGCAATGTGATGCCCTCCACTTTGTTTTTCTTTCTCATTATTCCCTTTGGCGATTCGGGGTCTTTTCTGGCTCCATACAAATTTTAGGATTGTTTGTTCCAGCTCTTTGAAAAATACCAATGATATTTTAATAGGGATGGCATTGAAAGTGTAAATTGCTCTGGGCAAGATAGACATTTTAACAATGCTTATCCTTCCAGTCAATGAGCATGGAATGTTTTTCCATCTTTTTGTGTCTTCCTCAATTTCTTTCATAAGTGTTCTGTAGTTTCTAGATTATAGATCCTTTACTTCTTTGGTTAGGTTTATTCCTAAGTATCTTATGGTTTTTGTTGCTATTGTGAATGGAATTGATTCCTTAATTTCTCTTTCTACAGTTACATTGTTAGTGTATAGAAAAGCAAGTGATTTCTGTGCATTGATTTTGTATCAGCCACAGTAACTTCTTTCAAGACACATCTCCAAAGGCAAGTGAAACAAAAGGAAAAATGAACTTTTGGTACTTCATCAAGATAAAAACCTTCTGCACAGCAAAGGAAACAGTCAACAAAACTAAGAGGCAGCCCACAGAATGGGAGAAGATATTTGCAAGTGACATTACAGATAAAGGGCTGATATCCAAGATCTATAAAGAACTTCTCAAACTCAACACTCAAAAAACAAATTACCCAGTCAAAAAATGGGCAGAAGACATGAACAGACACTTCTCCAAAGAAGACATATGAATGGCTAACAGACACATGAAAAAATGCTCAACATCATAGCCATCAGGGAAATACAAATCCAAAACCACAATGAGATACCACCTTACACCAATTAGAATGGCAAAAATTAACAAAACAGGAAACAACAAATGTTGGCAAGAATGTGGAGAAAGGGGAACCCTCTTACAATGTTGGTGGGAATGCAAGCTTGTGCAGCTATTCTGGAAAACAGTATGGAGGTTCCTCAAAAAGTTAAAAATAGAGCTACCCTACAACCCAGCAATTGCACTACTGGGTATTTACCCCAAAGACACAGATGTAGTGAAAAGTAGGGCCACATGCACCCCAATGTTCATAGCAGCAATGTCCACAATAGCCAAACTGTGGAAGGAGCCAAGATACCCTTCAGCAGATGAATGGATAGAGATGTGTTCCACAGATACAATGGAATATTACTCAGTCATCAGAAAGGATGAATACCCACCCTTTGCATCGACATGGATGGAACTGGAGGGGATTATGCTAAGTGAAATAAGTCAAGCAGAGAAAGTCAATTATCATATGGTTTCACTTATTTGTGGAATGTGAGGAATAGCATGGAGGACATTAGGAGAAGGAAGGGAAAAATGAAGGGGGAGAAATCAGAGAGATGAACCATGAGAGACTATGGACCCCAGGAAACAAACTGAGGATTTCAGAGGGGAGGGGGTTGGGGAGAGGGGTTAACAGGGGGCACTTTTTGTGATGAGCACTGGGTGTTATATGTAGATAATGAATCATTGAACACTACACCAAAAATTAATGATGTACTGTACAGTGGCTAACTGAACATAATAAAAAAATAAAAATAAAATAAAATGTAGATGATGGGTATTAAGGAGGGCACTTTTTGTGATGAGCACTGGGTGTTGTATTTAAGTGATGAATCACTGAATTATACTCCAGAAACCAATATTACACTGTGTTAACTAAGTAAAATTAAATTAAAAATATATATGTTAAAATTAACATTAAAATTAAAAAATAAATAAAATGTAGGAGCTCTCTCTTGAATTCCAAATCTCTCTATATAGCAATCTATTCCTAGATAAGCCTCTGACATATCACAGTGAAACTATTCAAACTGAGCCCATTATACAGCCCCACTGCCTGTCCCTTCTATTCTTCCTTGCCAATATCAACCAAGCAACCCAAGTCAAAATCAGAGGATCATCCTATGGTTTCTTCTTCTACCATCCAACATCAAATCAGCCACCAAGACCTTTTCTACTTCAACCCATACATACCTCTAGGTTTTGCCCCTCTGATCCATCCCACTGTTCACTTGGATTATCACATCTTCCTAACAGCTCTACCTATCTTCTATCTCCTATTTCTCCAAAACACCTGTCATCACACTGCTGTCCAAGAGACCTTTATAAACACCAATTCTGAATACTTCAATCTACCATATGTCTCTTCCACAGTATGCCCTTCACCTGGAACATAGTTCTTAAAATATTTTTGATGGAGATTATAACTGATGTTATTGATGCCATGAGTCCTACCATTTGGTGGTGTGATGGAAAACTCTATTTTCCCCTGCAACTTGGGAGCTAGTAACCAGCATGTTGACACAGCTTCCTATCACAGGCACTGTGGCCTCTGCCCACTCCGTGAGGGCTTTCCCCATAGAGGGATCTTACATAGCCACATTTAGGGGCAGCTTGGAAAAGCCAGTGATTAAATACCTCCACGGGTAAACTTCAACAAATGAGGGACATGAGTCAGTGAAAAGTATCCCAACAGTTATAGTTCTCAGTTAGCAGTTTTGGGGTGCATTCACATCATTATTTAGATGGTCCCCAATAGGACTGAGCTGTCCACCTTGCCCGCACCATTTATTGACATTTCTCTCTTCCCTGTTTTACTTCCTTGCTCTCTAATGTGTTCTTCCTGAAATCACCTCCCACACAAACTACCTGCCCCAGTCCTTGTCTCAGAAGTTAATAATGAGAGAGAATAAAAAATTTTAGTATCAACAACACATGCATATTTATGTATATATGTGTATTATACATGTACATACATATGTATATGCATTTGCTTATAAATGACATACATTTAGCATTATACTAATACATTATATGTATGGTAAAACAAAATCAAGAAATAGAAATATGAAAAGAAATATAAAATAATACGCTATTTCCAATTAGCTTGCTATTTAAAATGATTTCATACTACAAACAACTAAAGAAATGGTGTCCACTTCAGGTATGGCACAAGCTATATTTTTAATAATAGTAGCTTTAAGTCCATACTTCAAATAGCCTTCTTGATTATTTCTATTTTGGGGCCTCTTTTTTTGGGGGGGAATCTAATTCTTGCCATACTTATTCCATTATTTATAATCTCATGTCAGGATGGATGAAGCAATCATTCTGAGAGTAGGATAGAAGTCAATGCTACTGGTACTGCTGTTTTATCATTGCTTAACTGGTATTATCTTGAAGGTGATAGTTCCTTTCAGGAATCCTTTTTAATGCACTTGTCCATTTTATTAGGAGAAGTTCAGTGAAAATCGAATAATTAAATCCATGATTATACCCAACCAGGTGCACTTAACTAACAATATATTGCAACAGACTATGAGAATAAACAGAGAATGTCACTGACTACCACACTACTCTGTGCAGTTCCCATCCTTTCCATAAGCTTCCTCCTAGAACATGTGTGGCACCAGATTTTATGTTAACCAGAATTTAGGTGCTGTAATCTAGCCACATATTAAATAGTTATCAAGTTCAATTTCCTTCCTTTTTAAGATCAAAAATATATAATTCAGGAACTCTACTTTGGACACTAGTCACCTAGACTCTCTGCTCTAGAAAGATAAAACATAGATGCCATAGAATGTTTCTTGGCTCTTGACGATTTGTCTTTTGCTTATATGCAACTTTTCTCACCACTACTTATTCTGTGCTCCAACATCACAGACTTCCTTAAGTTTCTAAAAATCGGGGGGTCGGAGAAAGATGGAGGAGTAGGAGACCTAGATTTCATCTGGTCTCAGGAATTCAGCTGAATAGGGATCAAACCATTCTGAACACCTACGAACTCAACAGGAGATCGAAGAGAAGAAGAGCAGAAAAGCGACCACTTATTGGAAGCAGGGACCCAACAAGCGGCAGATCCGGGGAGACTCCCCTTCCTCCCCCAGGAGGAGCGGCACGGGAGCGCACCGCAGGGATCTGCTGGGTTTGGAGACTCCACCCCGAGTCGGGTGCCAGAGATAGAAACGCTCGGTCACAGGCCGGGTGAGTACAGAGTGCGGCCGGAGACCGGGGACAGGGGAATGACTGACTGCTTTTCTCTGGGGTGCACTGAGGAGCGGGGCCCCAAGTTCTTGGCTCCTCCGGGCAGAGATTGGGAGGCCACCATTTTCACTCTTGTCCTCCAAAGCTGTAGGGAAAGCTTGCAGGGAACAAAAGCTCCCGAGAGCAAACCCGAGCAGATTGCTTAGCCGGGAACGGCAAGGGCGGGGCAATTCCGCCTCCAGCAAAGACATTTGGGAACCCCGGCAACAGGTCCCTCCCCCAGAAGATCAGCACGAACAGCCAGCAAGCCAAGACCAAGTTTACCGGTCAAGGAGAACGGGAGAACTCCAGCACTAGGGGAATAATGCACATAGAATTCATGGCTTTTTTACCATGATTCATTAGTTTTTCAAAGATAATTTTTTAACTGTTTTTTTTTTTTTTTTTGAATTTTTCTTTTTCCCTTTTTCAACCAACATCTTATCAATCACTTTTTGGAAAAAAAAATTTTTTATTTTTCATTTTTAGAGTCATAATCTATCCCTTCATAGTAGATACCCTTATTTTTGGCATATATATATAAGTTGTTCTCTCTTTAAAATTTTGAGATACAGTTTCTTCTAACAGATCAAAATATACCCTAAATCACTAGTGTATGGCTTTGTTCTAGTCTCCTGCCTGATCACATGCTCTCCCTTTTTTTTTCTTTAAATCTTCTTTCTTTTTTCAAACAACTTCTTATCAATTCCTTTTATAAAATCTTTTATAATTCTCATCTTTACAGTCATCTTCCATCTCTACATTGCATCAACCCTTATTTTGTATATATATAAGTCTTTCTTTCTTTAAAACTTTAAGAAGCACTTTCTTCTAACAAACCAAAATACACCCAAAATCTAGTGTGTGGCACTGATCTATGCACTAGCCTGATCATATTTGATCATATTCTGTTTTTATTTTGTTTTGTTCTGTTTTTGTTTGTTTTTTATCTTTTACTTTTTCTTTTTTTTTTCCTCTTTCTTTCCCTTTCTTTTCCGCTTGTTTCAGGTCTTTTCTGATTTGTTTAGAGTATATTTGCTGGGGACATTGTTAACCTGTTAGCATTTTGTTCTCACATTCATCTATTCTCCTCTGGACAAAATGACAAGATGGAAAAAAATGACCTCAGCAAAAAGAAAAAGAGGTAGTACCATCTGCCAGGGACCTACTCAATACGGACATTAGTACAATGTCGGACCTAGAGTTCAGAAACATGATTTTAAAGATACTAGCTCGACTTGAAAAAAGCATGGAAGTTATTAGAGAAACCCTTTCTGGAGAAATAAAAGAACTAAAATCTAACCAAGTCAAAATCAAAAAGGCTATTAATGAAGTGCAATAAAAAAAGGGGGGCACTAACTGCTAGGATAAATGAGGCAGAGGAGAGAATCAGCAATATCGAAGACCAAATGATGGAAAATAAAGAAGCTGAGAAAAAGAGAGATAAACAACTACAGGATCAAGAGGGCAGAATTCGAGAGATAAGCAATAAGATAAGATGAAACAACATTAGAATAATTGGGATCCCAAAAGAAGAAGAAAGAGAGAGAGGGGCAGAAGGTATATTGGAGCAAATTATAGCAGAGAACTTCCCTAATGTGGGGAAGGAAACAGGCATCAAAATCCAGGAGGCACAGGAAACCCCTCTCAAAATCAATAAAAATAGGTAGGCACCCCGAAATCTAATAGTAAAACTTAGGAGTCTCAGAGACAAAGAGAAAATCTTGAAAGCAGCTCGGGAGAAGAGATATGTAACCTAAAATGGTAGAAACATTAGATTGGCAACAAACCTACCCACAGAGACCTGGCAGGCCAGAAAGGACTGGCATGATATCTTCAGAGCACGAAACGAGAAAAATATGCAGCCAAGAATACTATATCCAGCTAGCCTGTCATTGAAAATTGAAGGAGAGAGAAAAATCTTCCAGGACAAACAAAAACTAAAGGAATTTGCAAACACGAAAGCAGCCCTACAAGAAATCTTGAAAGGGGTCCTCTAAGCAAAGAGAGCGCCTAGAAGCAGCATAGATCAAAAAGGAACACAGAAAATATACAGTAAAAGTCACCTTACAGGCAATACAATGGCACTAAATTCCTATCTTTCAATAAGTACCCTGAATGTAATGGGCTAAATGCTCCAATCAAAAGACACAAGCTATTAGAATGGATTAAAAAACAAGACCCATCCATATGCTCTCTGCAAGAGACTCATTTTAGACCCAAAGACACCCCCACATTGAAAGTGACAGGGTGGAAAACCATTTACCGTGCTAATGGACACCAAAAGAAAGCTGGGGTGGCAATCCTTATATCAGACACATTAGATTTTAAAACAAAGACTGTAATAATAGATGAGGAAGGACACTATATCCTACTTAAAGGGTCTATCCAACAAGAAGATCTATGCCCCTAACATGGGAGCAGCCAATTATATAAGGCAATTAATAACAAAAGCAAAGAAACACATCGACAACAATACAATAATAGTGGGGGAATTTAACACCCCCCTGACTGAAAAGGACAGATCATCTAAGCAAAAGATCAATAAGGAATTAAAGACTTTAAATGACACACTGGACCAAATGGACTTCACAGATATACTCAGAACATTCCATCCCAAAGCAATGGAATACACATTCTTCTCTAGTGCCCATGGAACATTCTCCAGAATTGATCACATCCTAGGTCACAAATCAGGTCTCAACCGGTACCAAAAGATTGGGATTATTCCCTGCATAGTTTCAGACCACAGTGCTTTAAAACTAGGACTCAATCACAAGAGGAAAGTTGGAAAGAACACAAATACATGGAAGCTAAAGAGCATCCTACTAAAGAATGAATGGGTCAACCAGGAAATTAAAGAAGAATTTAAAAAATTCATGGAAACCAATGAAAATGAAAACACAACTGTTCAAAATCTTTGGGATACAGCAAAGGCAGGCCTGAGAGGAAAGTATATAGCAATACAAGCCTTTCTCAAGAAACAAGAAAGGTCTCAAATACACAACCTAACCCCACACCTAAAGGAGCTAGAGAAAAAACAGCAAATTAAAGCCTAAACCCAGCAGGAGAAGAGAAATAATAAAGATCAGAGCAGAAATCAAAGAAATAGAAACCAAAAGAAAAGTAGAACAGATCAATGAGACTAGGAGCTGGTTCTTTGAAAGAATTAACAAGATTGATAAACCCCTGGCCAGACTTATCAAAAAGAAAAGAGAAATGACCCAAATCAACAAACTCATGAATGAAAGAGGAGAGATCACAACCAACACCAAAGAAATACAAACAATTATAAGAACATATTATGAGCAACTCTATGCCAGCAAATTAGATAACCTGGAAGAAATGCATACATTCCGAGAGATGTATCAACTACCAAAATTGAACCAGGAAGAAATAGAAAACCAGAACAGACCTATAACCACTAAGGAAATTGAAGCAGTCATCAAAAATCTCCCAACAAACAAAAGCCCAGGGCCAGATGGCTTCCCAGGGGAATTCTACCAAACATTTAAAGAAGAATTAATAGGGGCACCTGGGTGGCTCAGTCGTTAAGCGTCTGCCTTGGGCTCAGGTCATGATCCCAGAGTCCTGGGTTCGAGCCCCACATCGGACTCCCTGCTCAGCAGGAAGCCTGCTTCTCCGTCTCCCACTCCCCCTGCTTGTGTTCCTGCTCTCGCTATCTCTCTCTGTGAAATAAATAAATAAAATCTTTAAAAATAAATAAATAAAGAAAGAAGAATTAATAACTATTCTCCTGAAACTGTTCCAAAAAATAGAAATGGAAGGAAAACATCCAAACTCATTTTATGAGGACACCATTACCTTGATCCCCAAACCAGACAAAGACCCCATCAAAAAGGAGAATTACAGACCAAAATCCTTGATGAACATGGATGCAAAAATTCTCACCAAAATACTAGCCAGTAGGATCCAACAGTACATTAAAAGGATTATTCACCACGACCAAGTGGGATTTATCCCTGGGCTGCAAAGTTGGTTCAACATCCGCAAATCAATCAACGTGATACAATACATTAACAAAAGAAAAACAAGAATCGTATGATCCTCTCAATAGATGCAGAAAAAGCATTTGACAAAGTACAGCATCCTTTCTTGATCAAAACTCTTCAGAGTATAGGGATAGAGGGTACATACCTCAATATCATAAAAGCCATCTATGAAAAACCTACAGCAAATATCATTCTCAATGGGGAAAAGCTGAGAGCTTTTCCCCTAAGGTCAGGAACGCGGCAGGGATGTCCACTATCACCACTGCTATTCAACATAGTATTAGAAGTCCTAGACTCAGCAATCAGACAACAAAAAGAAATCAATGGCATCCAAATCGGCAAAGAGGAAGTCAAACTCTCACCCTTTGCAGATGATATGATACTGTATGTTGAAAACCCAAAAGACTCCACCCCAAAACTGCTAGAACTCATACAGGAATTCAGTAAAGTAGCAGGATATAAAATCAGTGCACAGAAACCAGTAGCATTCCTGTACACCAACAACAAGACAGAAGAGAGACAAATCAAGGAGTCAATCCCATTTACAATTGCACCCAAAACCATAAGATACCTAGGAATAAATTTAACCAAAGAGGCAAAGGATCTGTACTCAGAAAACTATAAAATACTCATGAAAGAAATTGAAGAAGACACAAAGAAATCCATGCTCATGGATTGGAAGAACAAACATTGTGAAGTTGTCAATGCTACCTAGAGCAATCTACACATTCAGTGCAATCCCCATCAAAATACCAACCACTTTTTTCAAAGAAATGGAACAAATACTCCTAATATTTGTATGGAACCAGAGGAGACCCCGAATAGCCAGAGGAATATTGAAAAAAAAAAAAGCAAAGCTGGCGGCATCCCAATTCCAGACTTCCAACTCTATTACAAAGTTGTCATCATCAAGACAGTATGGTACTGGCACAAAAACAGACACATAGATCAATGGAACAGAATAGAGAGCCCAGAAATGGACCCTCAACTCTATGGTCAACTCATCTTCGACAAGGGAGGAAAGAAGGTCCAATGGAAAAAAGACAGTCTCTTCAAGAAATGGTATTGGGAAAATTGGACAGCCACATGCAAAAGAATGAAACTGGACCATTTCCTTACACCACACACAAAAATAGACTCCAAATGGTTGAAAGACCTAAACGTGAGACAGGAGTCCATCACAATCCTAAAGGAGAACACAGGCAGCAACCTCTTTGACCTCAGCCGCAGCAACTTCTTCCTAGAAACATCGCCAAAGGCAAGGGAAGCCAGGGCACAAATGAACTATTGGGATTTCATCAAGATAAAAAGGTTTTGCACAGCAAAAGAAACAGTCCACAAAACCAAAAGACAACCGACAGAATGGGAGAAAATATTTGCAAATGACCTATCAGATAAAGGGCTAGTATCCAAAATCTATAAAAAACTTATCAAACTCAACAGCCAAAGAACGAATAATCCAATCAAGAAATGGGCAGAAGACATGAACAGACATTTTTCCAAAGAAGACATCCAAATGGCCAACAGACACATGAAAAAGTGCTCAATATTGCTTGGCATCAGGGAAATCCAAATCAAAACCTCAATGAGATACCACCTCACACCAGTCAGAATGGCTAAAATTAACAAGTCAGGAAATGACAGATGTTGGTGGGGATGCGGAGAAAGCAGAACCCTCCTACACTCTTGGTGGGAATGCAAGCTGGTGCAGCCACTCTGGAAAACTGTATGGAGGTTCCTCAAACAGTTGAAAATAGAGCTACAATACGATCCAGCAATGGCACTACTGGGTATTTACCACAAAGATACAAATGTAGGGATCCGAAGGGGTACATGCACCCCAATGTTTATAGCAGCAATGTCCACAATAGCCAAACTGTGGAAAGAGCCAAGATGTCCATCAACAGATGAATGGATAAAGAAGATGTGGTATACATATACAATGGAATATTATGCAGCCATCAAAAGGAATAAGATCTTGCCATTTGCAACGACGTGGTTGGAACTGGAGGGTGTTATGCTGAGTGAAATAAGTCAATCAGAGAAAGACATGTATCATATGACCTCACTGATATGAGGAATTCTTAATCTCAGGAAACAAACTGAGGGTTGCTGGAGTGGTGGGGGGTGGGAGGGATGGGGTGGCTGGGTGATAGACATTGGGGAGGGTATGTGCTATGGAGAGTGCTGTGAATTGTGCAAGACTGTTGAATCACAGATCTGTACCTCTGAAACAAATAATGCAATATATGTTAAGAAAAAAATAAGAAGAAGAAAAAAATAGCAGGAGGGGAAGAATGAAGTGGGGGAAATTGGAGGGGGAGACCAACCATGAGAGACGATGGACTCTGAAAAAAAAACTGAGGGTTCTAGAGGGGAGGGGGTGGGGTATGGGTTAGCCTGGTGATGGGTATTAAAGAGGGCACGTTCTGTGTGGAGCACTGGGTGTTATGCACAAACAATGAATCATGGAACACTACATCCAAAACTAATGATGTAATGTATGGTGATTAACATAACAATAAAAAATTAAAAAAAACAGAAGAAAAGGTTTCTGAAAATCAACCTTGATATTTTATATCATTGAGCATTTGTAAACTCTCTTCTCTGTGTCTTTTTGGCTTTTCAATATTTTATCAACCTAAAGAGTGGGAGTATCTGCCACCTTCTATAGCAAATACCTCTAGTATCTCATAATTCTACCCCTTGGCTCACCACCAATGGCAAGTGAATTTGCAAGGGAGACTTCCAAGTGAGTTCAGTTCTACCTCCTCCTACATGGTCCCACCTCAAGCATGCCAGCAGGCATCTTTTAGACCGTCCTTGGAGGAAACTCTCCACCAATGGAGACAGGAGCCAGTGGTATAAGTGTTCCAGCTTCCTGTCTTTCAAGTGGACAATTTTGGAAGGCATTGTGTTTCTCAGGAAGTCTTAGTGGAACCAAGCCCCACTGCCCATAGGGAACCCTTGTTATGATGACCTGACAGTGGCTTTCCCCCTTCCCTGTCTCACCTACCCTAATGCTTCCTGGGTCCTACTCCCAAAAACCCAACCTGCACCCAAATCTCTCTCAGAGTCTTCTCTCAATAGAAAAGGAACAGAGACACCTTTTTCTGTAAAAGTGTCCCTGGAACCCTGAACCCCTCCCTCCCCACAAGCAGACAGATGTATTTCTGTTCTCTTTGCTACTCTCCAACCTTGTATATATCATGGTGGTTTTGCTCACAACAACCAGGTGTAATTGTTGGTTATCACACATATTCCAAAGTCTGGCCCCCAGGAAAGTGGCCATCCAATCAGGTAGAACGTCACACATTCTCATACATATCTGTTCACCCGGGCTCTGCTGCTCATTTGATGTGTCATTCTGGAGTCC
This sequence comes from Eumetopias jubatus, assembly GCF_037043125.1. NCBI lineage: Eukaryota > Metazoa > Chordata > Mammalia > Carnivora > Otariidae > Eumetopias > Eumetopias jubatus. Next base: position 104,064,100 of record NW_028274815.1, read on the forward strand.
TTGATGTCATTGTGTTTCATGGGCACAGTGGTTTCCCCTGATACTGGCCCAAAAATACTCTTCCAGGTACAGATACCCTCACTAGACTCAGCTCTCCTTCATGTTGCTCCACCAGGCAGAGCAACCAGGCTGATACTCTGGTCCTTCAAGGGCTCCTGCTCATATCTTGGGCCTCCAGGTTGCCAGAGCTCCAAGGTGCTTGTGAGGGATTGCTTATATCCCAGAGTTTTTCCCATTTGGTGAAACAACTGTTGCATTTTAATTTCTCTGAGACACTCCCATTCATTCAAAAATTTAGGCAAAGTGTGGGTTCAATCAATAGCTACCATTCTCCATTTAAAATTACTACTTTCCTTAATCTTCCTAAATGACTAAGGCTGTCTCACTAAGGCAAATTAAGTTTTCTTCCCCTACTCCTACCCTCAATAACCTGCATGGTTCAATCAAGTTATTTAATTTCTCTCGGCTTTAGAGCTTTCATTTGTAAAAAGGGAGTAATAGTTACTTGTTTACTGAAAGACAATATAGGTAACTACACTGACTCTTGAGTTTTCTTAGAACTCTAGGCTAGGGTTTATGATTATTGCCACCTAACTATATGATTTCAAACTATTACTCTAGAACCATATCAAATACTCTCTCTCTCTCTCTCTCTCTCTCTCTCTCTCTCTCTCTCACACACACACACACACACACACACACACACACACACACACACAATATCCTCCTCCAGCCTTTGACTGATGCTGTCATCCTCTGAAGGATATTTCAGCTATATACCTGAAATGGATCCACAAATATAATTGCTGACATCAATTTATTCCCCAAAAAAGCCTATTACAATGGTAAGTGTGTAGCACTCAATAAAGGATGTGACAATTGCGGATATAAATTTAAACTTTGGCATGCCAGTGTTACAGCATCCTCATATTTAGACATCAAACAAGACTTCCCTGTTGTACAAAGCAAAGGAACAGGAAAACGTAGACCACTCAGCATGACTGCACTGGCTCCAGCAGGTCAGGAGGCTGCTTCTTCAGAGGATGAAAATACTCATGCTTCCTGTGTTTCAGGAAGAACCTGGGTCCATCTTGGCAACATAAAGCTCCTTGGTGCTTAAAAACAAGCATGCCTCATATCCACATCATCAGTTTTGAGATTGGGAGTGGGAGATAAAAGCTTTGGATTCCATTGAAAGAAAGAGACATTAACAGAATTAAATCATTAACTATTAAAATATTAAATGGCTAGGGAGCAGGAATTAGGATGAATTTTTCATTTACTTATCCTGGATAATTTACTCATGCTTGTTTTGGGATCCTTTTGCTGTGAAATCATGAGGAAGCCTGTCTTAGGCTTGATCTAACCTTGAACTCGGGGCAAAAATATTCATTTGGCAGAATAGATGCATGTGTGAAATTTATTGTGAAGGAGACCATCTGCACACAACTATTTCATATAAAGTACAAAGGAAATGAAAATTATAAAGTGGATAGGATAGGGCAGAATGGTCATTAGTTATTTAAAACATTTTTACTATGAACGTTTCAAATACACAAAAAGAAATACAATATATATAATGAACTGCATGCCCCATGTCCCCACAGCTTCAACAACTACTAGCCTAGTATGGACATTTTTAGAGTATAGATACTTAGGCCACACAAAGCCTAGCCAAGCCTGACAGCAGTGCATTATGGCATTTTTTAGCACATGATTCTTCTTTTCTTCTCCTGCTGTTTGTAGCTACTATAAATCTACAAATGGAAAAATGGGCCAAAGCTATGTGAGTGTGTGGGTGTTTTCCCATGCATTCTATTTGTTTATTCATATAATCCGGTCCTCAGGGAAATTTGTTTAAAAAGTTAGTTTCAGTCTAGAAGATCCAAAGAACTCAGCATTTTACAAGCTCTGGGTCATTAATCCTTATAGCTACTTCCCTATGACGTCAGTAAATGGGAAGTATTATTATCCCATTTCACAGATGAAGAAACTGAGGACTTTTATGATTATATGTCTCATCCAGAGCCAAACTGTGCTGGCAAGAGAATCAAGGACTTCCAATAAAGCTCATTTATTTAACCTTTAGATGAGTACCATCCAATAGAAATATAGTATGAATGATGTGTGATTTAAGAATTTCCAGTAGCCACATTACAAAAAAGTAGTAACAGCTGAAATTCTTCCTAATATTATTATTTAGTCAATGGCCAAAATATTATCATTCTAACAAATAATATTTTAAAAATTATTAATGAGATAGCTTACATTCTTTTATTTATACTAAGTCTTCAAGATAAATGTGTATTTGACACTTAAAGCACATCTCAGTTTGGATTCACCACATCTCAAGTACTCAATAGTCAGAGGTGGCTAGTAGCTCTCATAATGGGCAACAGAGCCCTAGACCATAAGTTCTTCTCTCATAAGACCATAATCTCTCCCCTAGGGCAGCTTAATTAAGACTTGTCCTATATTTTGTTGACTGCTTGGGATGCCTTCAATTTTTCTTTAATATCACTTTGGTTTGGGCTAATTTAACCAAATTATAGGCATGAATTAAGTCTTCTTAGAAAGTAACATGAAGGGGCGCCTGGGTGGCTCAGTCGCTGAGTGTCTGCCTTCGGTTCAGGTCATGATCCCAGGGTTCTGGGATGGAGCCCTGGATTGGGCTCTCTGCTCAGCAGGAAGCCTGCTTCTGCCTCTCCCTCTCCCACTCCCCTGCTTGTGTTCCCTCTCTCGGTGTGTCTCTCTCTGTCAAATAAATGAATAAAACCTTAAAAAAAAAAAAAAAAAGAAAGTAACGTGAAGTCCAACTCTAGGAGCAAAAGGGGGGAAACCTCACAAATTTAGAAAGAGGATATAATGCATATTGAACTCCAGTTCCAATAGTTGAAAGGGTTTCATAAAACTAGGAATGAGCTTGTGGTAGGCAAGTAAATCAATTGCTTGTTATAGTATAAGAGTTGTGAAGTCATGATTTTTGGCATTAGTTAACAGGCAAATATTTAAAATATCTTTTTCTGTTGAAAACTCTAATAAATTCCACAAATTACAATAGTGATATAGTTACTAAATAGTATGATTTTAGGGGAAAAATAATAACTTCCATTTAGCTCACTCTTCAATGGTATTCACATAGAGAGAGCTTTGCTTCTTCTTTTTTTTATTATTATGTTCAGTTAGCCACTGTATAGTACCTCTTCTAATTAGAGAATACTTGCATTCCCTATGGTAGGGGGCTGCCCTTTGAACAGTGACCTTTATATACCACACAAAACCACAAGCAGGTTCATCTGAATCTCTCCCATATTTCACTGGAGGTCCCTGAAGTTGGTGGTGACATTAAACAAAACATCTGAAATCTTAAAGTATTTCACAAAGTCAAAAATCCATGACAACCTAAGGACAACTTAGCATCTGGGGCAGAGGGAGACAGTACAATATTTCAACAGGTGAGAAATGTAACTATAGCTTGTATGTACTATCCACAAGTGGTTTCACTATGATGGACAGTCTGAAGTGAAACAAAGTTTGCAATCGTCAAAATATATGACTTATTAGCACGTGACTCTAGGGTTAAGGAAACCATTACATAAGAAAATTAAAGGTTTACAAGGTAATGAATGCCAATAGCAGGTTTAGAACTATTTGTGATGTCTAATAGTAATAATCAATGTATCTCAATACTAGGATATACATTGAATCTTCAGTTATTTAAGAGAATTTCTTGAGGTAGACAGTTTAGAAGACTTGCCCCTAAAAATGTTCAAAAATGAAAGCCAATAAAGGAATTTCACTCTATTTACGTCTATCCATCCACTCCCTTTCTATGTATATATCTACCTATCTTTGTATGTTCATTACCCTTTCAAAGAAATAAATCATAAAACTATAGTATAATGCAAATTAACAGATTAGAAAAATATTAATTATTAATATATTAATTAGAAAAATATGAATAATACTGAAAAAATGCCCACCCCCATTTGCTGAATAAAGACCCGTACAATAGATAGAGAGAATGTAGTAGATGAGAGATAATTATTCCTCAATAAAGAAGAAGGAAATCCTGGTATTTGCAACAACACGGGTGAACTTCGAAGGCATTATGCTAAGTGAAGTAAGTCCAATAGGGAAAGACAAACACTGCATGATCTCACTTATATGTGGAACCTCACAAAGCCAAAATGATAGAAAGAGAGAGTAGATTGGTGGTTGCCATAGGCTAGGGGTGGAGGAAATGTGTAGATGTTGGCCAGAGGGCATAAACTTCCAGTCTGAAGATCCATAAGTTCCAGGGATCTAATATACAACAGGGTGACTATAGTTAACAGTACCATATTGTGTACTTCAAAGTTGCTAAGAGAGCAGATACTAAATATTATCAACACCACAACAAAAACAAGTGGTAATTATGTGTTAACTAACTTTATTATGGTAATCATTTAGCATTATATACATGTTTCAAATCATCACATTGTACACCTTCAACTTACACAAAATTCTATGTCAATTTATCTCAATAAAGCTAGGGGCAGTGGAGATCCATTCAAGAGACAAATTTTCAAAACAGCTTTATCTTGGGCAAGACTATTTTTAAAAACTCTCCAAAACCTAAAAAATAGCTCCAGAATTCACATCCATTTGGAAGATCTAGTAGTGAACTATATAACTACACTTAACTTGAAAGTTTCCATAAAGGCTAATCAATCAAGGAGTTTTCCTTTTTGCTCACAGGATTCAATCTGATTATCATTGCTTTAGCTCTGATTCCCTAGACTTCTCCTGCAGAGCTGTTACCTAGTTGAAGACCCTCTTATTCTAAACAAATTCATTTGAATTTACAATAATTCTGGCATGAAGTGAAACATGGGTACCCACAAGAAACATGCAACATGCATTTATTTGCACGCATTACAGATGCACCTGGATATATCATCAAGCCAAGTGGTGAAGTCAATGGAAACCTCAACTCTCCTAGGAGGGAATAAGCCAATGAGACAAGGAATAAATGATTCTCACCCATATAATTCTTGCTTTCTGGCCAGAGGATCAGATCATCCAAGCTCTAGAATGGCCTCTTTGGGAATTTCCCTGACTCCCACTTGGACAAACTCTGGCCTCTCAGAAACTGTCTGAAAGTCACCCTGATAAATAAATGGCTAACTGATTAAAAATTGTTCCTTCCTAGATGAGCGTACTAGAAATAGTAGTAAATTACCAACCACATCATCAGGTTATTTACATGCTTTTACATTTGTGCCTTGTGAAAGAAAGAAAAAGGAAAGGAAAGAAAGAGCTTTTATTTCCTCTGGCTCTTGGATAATACATGTAATAGTTATTTTGTATTTTATCATGCTAAAGCAACTCATCATGTTCTTTGAGCACATGTATTACTATAAAGCTGGGCAAATTTTAAAGCATCACACATTTATTCAGTATATGGAGTCTAACAATGGTGAATAAAAGATCCCTGAATCCTAAAGAAATTTTCGACCAAGAAAATATTTGCTGTCGTAGCTTCCTTTTCTCCCACAGACATTTCATAATCTGAGGATGGAAAATCAAGAGGCCATTTGATGAGGTTGGATATCAAACACACAGGCTCTCCAACCCTTAGGCAGTTTACTTGGTGGCCCCACATCACATCTGGGTTGCAAATCTCCCTCCAGCATAGCCCTTATATTTAGGCCACCAGGTTTACACAAAGAGACCGCCCAGCTGCTAGCTGGTAAAAGGCTCCCAGGGTCTCATGGAGTCCCTGAGAGCTGCGTAATTCAGTGCAGAAGCCATCCATGCAATTACATGTCCCTGTAGATTACAGGGTAATTACATCAAGGAGATGAAAAATAATTGCTTGTAACTTGCACTGTGGCTGAGAAGGCATAAATAATGACATGTGCACTATGTAATGATGTGTGATCATTTTGCCACTACTGTGTCACAGCTACCATATATTTAAAAGATCAGCAGTAACTAAAGATGAGAAAAAGCACTTGGAGGTTATTTGTAAACTGAAATGAAAAGAACCAAAGACCTGACAGCTACACCTTGCCTTTCCAGAGGATTGCCTCAGGGAAAATTTTATAAGACCCCTCAACCTGCATTCACAATGGGAGTAAAAAGTGAGTAGTGTATTAAGTGTTGCTTGATTTGCACATTTCAGTTTGGCTGGTGCCATCTGGCCCCTATTTCCCAGGCCCCAACATTTGATCTCTAGAAAGGTATAGATAAAGCTATGCAAGTTGTTATAAATTCTACCTAATGCAGAATTGGTATTTGAGAGATTATTAAGTCATTTTACATATTTAATTCATAACATTCTAGATATTATTTGCTAATATTAAGTCCTAATTCCTTTTAGCAAACAATTCCTCAGTCTCAGTCACTGTTTTAAAATTAAGAAAAGAAACATTCTGTGTCCAAACAACATAAAGTTTTAAGGAGCTTTGCAGTACATAGGTAATTTATGCCTGATTCACTTTTAGTATTACTTAATATATTTAGGAATAAAGTGAAAAAATGTGTATGTCTTTGCATGATTTCCTCCAGAGTAGTGTTGCTTGATCGCTTTGCTTAATCAGATCTTGTTTCAATAATTGATGAAGCAGGGGAATAACTCAAGTATTAAATTGGAAGCTTTGAAATCCCATATCAGAGTCCATTTTGATAAGACATTACATTTATCCTTTAAAAATAATGATCTTTCCAATGGAAAATACAACATTCTAATCATTTTAGAAGTGGCAATAAAAATTCCTGCAAGAAACTCAAGCTTCATCTCTTTCTAATGGGGACTCCCATGGAAAACCAATGTTAGTGAGCATAGTAGCTTGAATTAAGAAGAAAACATTTTTTTTAAGAAGAAAACATTCTTAAAACTAGTTTCAAAACTACACAGATAGAAAGAAATAAAATTAACTTCTAAACAAAATCTAAACATTTGGAAGTATTATTTAATATAGGTGCTTGCAACCCTTTCTGTGCCATTAGTTTTGTGACAATCCGGTAAAGTCTATGGTCTCTTCTAAAAATAATGTCTTTAAAAGCATAAAATAAAATAGGAACACAAAGGAAATCAGTTCTATGAATGCAATTTTTTAAAAGTATTTGTGAGGTAGTAAAACACAGTTTTTTATTAATGAATTGTGTGACTATTAAATGAGTCTGCTAGCTGCTATATTTTCAAAGTAGTGAGGAACATATATGAGATTTTCAATATTATAACAACTCTCATGCAATATGTAAATAATCCATATGCTGGTATTGCAGTCTGTTGTTCACATTCATTACTGAAAGGAATGCTCAATTTTTAATAGAACTTACTGAGAATAAGATAATAGTGTCCCCCCCAATCCACAGATCCGCTGAATCCTATCCATAGATTCTTTTGGAGATGAGGGCCTTCGGTTGCTAGGTTAAAAGCTCCTGATTTTGTACTAGCTTCTAAGAGATATTAAAAACTGTTTAATGTTGCCATTTTATTCTTACCATTCCTGAGATTAAAAGAAAGGGCAGAACTAGTTATTTGTTTTAAAAAGATACTGGGAATAGAAAAACATTTACTGAATTATCTATTTATAAAATCCTTCTGTTATTCAAGATCAGGGCATATCTGGTACATAAAGTCTACTTTTCACAAGTATAAGTTGTATACTGGGTGATAAAACAGTACTGGGAACAACTTTATTTTCTCAATCCTTCACTACCATATCTACAAAATAAAGCCACTGGTCTGGACGATCCTCATCTGATATGCTAATATTCAATCTGTGCTAATCTAAAACTTAGACTATGAGGGAACTCTTTACCCATTCCTATCTTTCCTATACCATCAAGATGCTTATTTAACCACCTTAGTATTCCCTTCAATTCCAGTACGACTGGTCAGTTTATAAAATCATTACAGATACTCCTGTTCCCATTTTCATTATTGCAAGTACATAACTGCAATGCCAACATTTTAACTTCCCAAATCCCCCAAAAGATGTGACATGCAATCTGCTCATAAAGCCAGGCCATATTAGTAGGGGAGGGAAAATTCCTATTCCCATATATAAATACCCCCTCCCATGGGATATTTTCTCCTGAAACTTCTAAGTGCCTATCTCTTGGTGATTATGCCAAGAGAAAAGTGGTTCTCAGTACACATACCAGAAAGGAACAAGCTTGCAATTTTAATAAGGCCCATAAGATAATTAAGACATACAATTTCTTCTCTAATGCCAGGCCAGGAGGACTTTTCAATCTGTAATATGAATGACTGCATTCTTTCATGTTTGAATTTATACATGGCTATAAAATATATTTTGACTTTTTTTTTTTTTTAGTCAGCCCTTTCATTTGTCTTAATTTCCCCCAGGCAAAAATGAAACATCCCACATTTTGTCCCACTAAAAATGGGGAAGTTCAATCAGGCTACAGCTCCATCTATTTCTTTTTTCAAATACATCCCGAACACTATGTGCTTAGTCACTCATCTGCTCATGAAAAAAATAACACCAAACTACACCTTAGAATAGCTCCATATATTTGTGCAATCCTTCCTCCAAATAAGGTAGGTCCATGCCCCTGTGAAGTAAGCAAGAATGAGAATGATGAATTTCATTTTATAGATTCAGTCTTGCAGTCAACATATTTCTGGAGTTCCTACAATGGTGGGTCATTGAGGGATTATAAAATATGGACACCCCTTCTCTCAAGGAAGATGCATCTAGTGTGAGATATAACACACAGAGCTGAGTGAAATGCAGAGACTTCTGTTAAAAGTTAAGAATTGATCTTTAGAAGAGCTAGAGGAAGGCATGGGAATAGGAGACATAATTAGTGTTGAGGTATCAAAGAAACTCCAGGGAGGTAATTAAATTTCAAAAACGCTTTGAATCAGGGAAATACAAATCAAAACCTCAATGAGATACCACCTTACACTAGTCAGAATGGCTAAAATTTACAAGTCAGGAAACGACAGATGTTGGTGGGGATGCAGAGAAAGGGGAACCCTCCTACACTGTTGGTGGGAATGCAAGCTGGTGCAGCCACTCTGGACAACAGTATGGAGATTCCTCAAAAAGTTGAAAATAGAGCTACTCTAGGACCCAGCAATTGCACTACTGAGTATTTACCCCAAAGATACAAATGCAGTGATCTGAAAGGGTATATGCAACCCAATGTTTATAGCAGCAATGTCCAAAATAGCCAAATTATGGAAAGAGGCAAGATGTCCATCAACTGATGAATGGATAAAGAAGATGTGGTGTACACACACACACACACACACACACACACACACACTGGAATATTATGGAGCCATCAGAAAATGAAATCTTGCCATTTGCAACAATGTCGATGGAACTAGAGGGTATTATGCTAAGCAAAACAAGTCAATCAGAGAAAGACAAGTATCATATATGATTACACTGATATGAGGAATTTGAGAAACAAGCAGAGGATCATAGGGGAAGGGAGGGAAAAATGAAACAACATGAAACCAGAGAAGGAGACAAACCATAAAAGACTCTTAATCTCAGGAAACAAACTGAGGGTTGCTGGAGTGGAGGGGGGTGGGAGGGTGGGGTGGCTGGGTGATGGACATTGGAGAGGGTATGTGCTATGGTGAGTGCTGTGAATTTTGTAAGACTGATGAATCACAGACCTGTACTGCTGAAACAAATAATACATTATACATTAATTAAATAAAAAAAGAAAGAAAAAAGGCTTTTAAAATAAGGAGAGCTCTATCTGACATGGACAAGATTAGATAGGGAGGTGGGGGGTGGAGGTATCTGTGACTGACCCAGAAAATACATTTGAAATGCTTGAACCAAAGATTTTTGTTAATATACTCCTAGTGGGCCATTTCCCTATAATAGAATCAAGATGACTACAGAATAATCCAAGATGTAGATCATTTGGAAACCGCATTATCAACTAATTTAAATTATGATCCTTAGGCAACTTTGAACTGTTTAAGTATTAGAGTGGAAGAAAGAATAGGTAGTACAAGAGGTGAAAGAACAAAGTTACTCAAGCACTGTTATACAGTAACTACCTAAGAAAATGTAAAATAAAATTCTGAAAAACTAGTGATAGTTTCAATGTGAAGTATCTAGTGTTAATCACAATCAATACATACATTTATGTTACTAACCATGGAGATACTGTGTGCCAAGAGAGATGGCTTCAGTAATATCATAGTGGGAATGCTCCATGAAGAGGGATTTTAATTTCAGTCTCCAAAGAGGTTGGGTGATACGGAGTGTAATTGTCTCAATGAGAAAACAAAGACAAGCAATAAGTAGAGGACAAAAAGCAAGAAAGTATTGATCCAAATATGAAAGCAAATTTTTTCATGAGGTAGCAGTTTGGAGCACCCAAGTTAGCATAAAAAGTGGGAATGTATTATTACCTCTTGGCACCAGAAACATTCTTCAAATAGCAATTCCAAATAAGTTTAAGACCTTGTACTAGTAGAGAAGAACTGTAATTATAACTCATTACTTGGCTCTACAATGAACAAGAATTACATTATAATCATGTGTTATTAGATTTCACCTGTGAGACTCAACTTACATTAAAAGCAGAGAAGACTTGACTGTAGTTACAAGATAGAATATAAATGTTAACAAACTTAACAACTATTTCTCAGGAGATAAGAAATAGAAGTGAGGGTAAACAGTGGCAAAAAGGGCAAATACAAAAAGTAGTATATCCTACATGGAGAGAATGAAAGAAATATTCATAATGATGGAAAAAGTAAAAGGCTTAAGCATATAAAGATATAGAGAGTTAATCAATGGAATTAAATAAGGATTAAATATTAATCAAAATAAAAAAGAATTGGGGTGGAGAGGGATGGAGAGATATATAGGAGCTATACCCTCATCTTTCATATAAGAAAATAAAGAAACTAAAGTTAATAATTTAGGAATTAGTGGTATGAATACATTATTTGAAATTATGGACATAACCAGGAACACTTGAACAGAAATATTAAAAGAGATTGCCTCTGGAGAATAAAATTAGGAGAGGAATTTATTGGAGGGGTAAAAGCAGTTTTTCATAACAAAACCTATTCTATTTGATTGTTATGTGTAATATGACAAAATTAATTATAAATTAATATGAACTACATTAAAAACTACAAAATGGACTGTCCAAAAAGAGATTATCTATTCAGTTTTCAAAGCACAGAGGATCATTTGGGAATGGAGTAGAGGAAATAAATAAAAGAAGACCAGATAATTTTCCACCAAAGGAATGACCTTTTCTGCTGAGGGAAAAAAATCAAAGTGAACCCAAGAGTGAGGTGGTGGAAGGGAGAAATATAATGGGAATAATCTGAGTGTGAATCGAGAAAGCACTTGAGACTGCAAAGTTTGTAAGTCTAAATGATTTGTTCTAAGACAGTAATCTGTTCCTGGTAATAGTGCATGAATAAAAAACTCAAAATATGATGCTTGAAGGGGTCTTGAAGGCTGGTAGATTATTACACAGATCTCCTAATAGATACCTATCCTATTCTTTAAAGTCGTCAGGACATAGTACCTTGTAAATAGAATAAAAGACTTTCTAAATCAGGAATTTCTTCCCAATTTTTAAATCAAGCACTACTGAAACCTAAGCAGAAAGGAGAATCTCTTCCCAGAAGTGGATTTGCTGGGTTAAGGAGAACAGACATTTGTAATTTTGATAACTACTGCCAAATATCTCTCTATAGGGATTGCATCAATTTACAATTCCTTTTGCAAAGTAGGGAAAAAAAGCTTGTTTGTCAGCTTTATCAATGTAGATTTGGAGGTTTTTGGCAACTATTCATTTCAACATTGTAGTTGAGAAATATTAGAAGCATTCTAAATGTCCACTAATAGGGGAATGGTAAAAATTATACCATACAATGGAATAATATGCCACTATAAAGAAGAACGAGAAGATTTTCTATTTATTGTGATGGAATGCTCTTAAAGATATATTGTTAATGAAAAATCAAAGTTCAGAAAATATATACACTATTCTATCTATTCTGTAAACAGGGTAAGGGAGAATAAGGATCTCATGCATATTTATCGTACATGCATGTATGCTCTAGAAAGATATACAAAAATTAAAAGCAGCAGTTACCTATTGAAAGGTGGAGGGTGAGACCTGAAAAGATGGGTGCAAAAGAGGGAGTGAAACTGTTACTAAGTATCTTTAATTTTTAAATTTTTGAATTTCATAAATATATTACTGATTATAAAAAATAACACAGTAAGAGAAAATACAAAAGAGGAATAATCAATTTTATTAAGCTACATGTATTTTATATGGTAAGCTATATATAGTGTTTCTGTCGACAAAATATCCAAACTTTCAGGTTTTTTTTTTTTTTAAAAAGGACTTTGTTATAACTTAATAAAAATGGCATCCAAAATGACTTGGTACAGATCTTTCAACACAGACAAGCTTTCAAAGGTCAAATACTGTGAGCGAATATATACGGTTATATACCAAGTTCAGATTTTTTAAAATTCATTCACTTTAATAAACTTATAATTAACATAATTCATCATACAAATTAATAGCTCTAAAAATGAAAAAACACTAAAAATTTGCTAAAATCCAAAATTTTTTCAGATTAACACACTCAACAAAACAGCAATAGATGGGCATTTTTCTAACCTAATAAAATATATTATCGCAATCCAGAAGACCACATCATATTTTAGTACAGGGACTCACTAGAGACACTCCCAGAAATGTCAGGAAAAATACACTGATGTCCATTATCACCACTAATGTTTAACATTCTACTGGAGGTAGCCAATATAATTAGACAAGAGAAAAGTTAGCCACATAAAATTGAAAACAAAAATCATCATAATTTTCAGATGATTTGACTAAATAACATCTGAAATTTAAAGATTCAACTGAAAAAGTAATTGAGTAAGGTAGGGTCATTTTATGGAAATCAAATAGCAACCATTTAAGAAATCTAATGGAAAGATCCTATGGACAACAGTAACAGAATAGGTAAGGTAGCTAGGAAAAAAGTACTTAATAAATGAGCAAAATCTTTTATGAAGACCTGATTCCCATATCTAATTTTATAATTCTTTAGTCTTTATTTATAAACCAGAAGCAATCATATGCAGATGAAGATAGAAAATAAAAATACATACATGAGAATTATTTTTTTTAAACATGCAACTTAAAGAAATTTAGGGTTCTTTTTTTTATTATGTTATGTTTGTCACCATAGGTACATCATTAGTTTTTGATGTAGTGTTGCAAGATTCATTGTTTGCATATAACACCCAGCGCTCCATGCAATATGTGCCATAGATGAGAATTATTATGTGGGCATAGAGGGTACTCTGATATTAGAAGAATGAAAAAAATGATCTTGATTGAATGACTTCATTTAAGAAAGCAGAACATTTAAAACCAGGAGGGAGAATCAAGAAAAATTCCTGAATTTAAATGGCAAGGCTGCAAATCAGAAAGAACATAATTTTCCTTATCTATGAAGCTTCAGGCTGTTTTGGTGAATTTTGCCATCTCAGTCTTGTCAACATCCTAAAGGTTTGTCAATTGTGACTAGATTATGTACCAAAGCCCTGTGTTCTTAAAAATTTTACAGATTTTTCTTCATAAGATACTTAAATACTCAACATAAATACCAAGAAACCATTATTCCTTTCTGCAGAAAAGACACATGAGGCTCAGAAAGATATACTTCTTGGCCAAGACTGTATACATGATACACGGGAGAGTCTGATTTCCAATCCAGATCTCAGCCTTACACAGCACACCTGTCTTTTTTCCACTTGAGAATGCTGATTTCAATATTAGTCAACTTCCAATCACTCCTTCACCCGTTCACTTTTTTTTTTTTAACCAGAAGTTCAACATTATCAGGCAATGATGTTAACAAGAAGTATAGGAGGTTAAAAAAAAAAAAAAAAGATATAAAAGGCCTAAAAACTCTATAGCCCTGATAGTAATGCCCCTGTGATAACAGTTCCTGCATTTTCTCAAAATAACAAAACAGGAAATTACACACTGACAGCTTTAATCAATAAATTTTTTAAAAAAATTTAGAGCCCTTTAGCAATACTAGATCTATGAACTAGTTACATCTCTGTTGACATCTCTTTCTTTGCATAATAATTAGTTCTTAGGGCAATGCTGTTTATACTGGAAGTATGACTTTATTTTAAATATAACAAATGATCTAAAAATCACTATACCTTTCCCCTTGTGAAAGACAGAATCCCTGTCATATCAATAGCATCATACCTTAAACCAAAAGGAGCACTTTGGATTGAAGCCAAAACTACCTTCCCAAGAAAAACTCTTTGATCAATTAGGAAATGATTATTTGTGCTTTTGTATTTTTCTTGTACCGAATTATCTTAGATGGAGCTGAACTCTGTTAAGCATTTACAGACTATGTTTATAGGTAGTGTTTAATATGCAATAATATTTGATTTGTTTTTTATTCTCCTCAGCCCCTTTAACCTCTAGACTATAATGACTTCCATATGGCTAGCCAAGTCTATTTTTAGATTGTTAATTATCCATCCCTATTTTTAGACCTCTTCTTTCTTTTGGTTGCTGATTATTATAAGACCTAAAGTGCCTTCTCAAATTTTAACGATGTTGTTTTTCTGCCAGATTAGAGGCCAATTCTGTCATTGAATACTAGTTTCCCTCCCCAATACCAATTTCTCCCACTTTTATTTTGCTCCCAACAAATCAGTCATGACAATACAATTCAATGTATTTGTCAAAGAGCGCTAAGTTATTTAATATCTTAGATAAATATCAAACAAGATACACATTTTCAAAGGGGTTTTGGCCATGTGGCTGTCATTAAGTCAGAGAATAGTAAAACTGCTTAATATAATACTTTGTGAAATTTGGGTTGAAAATCAAGTTTGGCACATGTAAAACAACCTAGTTAGGATTCTTATTTTTTACCCTAAAGATACTTTTCTTATTTTAGAATACACATGTGCAGCAAGAGTTACATTTGAGATCAATAAGGTGCTCCAATTTTAGTCTTTAGAGACTATGGCTCTTGCTTTTGAAAATTCTGAAGTATAATAACATCCCAAACTGGTGAGGTTCAATCTGTTCTTCATCACATGAAATTGTCAGGTTGTTTTCTTTCCCTTTCTTGCTGCTTGTGTGTGTGTGTGAGAGAGAGAGAGAGAGAGAGAGAGAGCGTTTAAAGAACAACAGAGATTAAAACACTTAGGATTTATGCAGATAGCTAAGGTTCAAATCCAGAATTTCTTCTTTCAAATGCCTACTACATATAGTAAATTAAAAGTCACACATACCAAAAAAAGTCACCAAAATTTTGTTCTGTGAACCATGCTGTATCCTAATCAAGTAGTTTTTAGAAATTAGTCTAAACCCAAATAGGAAAAAAAGCAAGGAATGGACTCTGCCCTAAATCCATCCTATGTTACCTTTCAACCTTAAATCTCTCTGTTACCAAAGCTGATTCCAACTGTCTATCTAGAGTGCCATTTGTTCTGTTTGCTGAGGGCTGGAGGAGTAAGGGTATGCACTGGGGACAACTGTGAAAGTGGGGAATTAGGCACTGACTGTGGTTTATAAAATATTTTGTTGACCGTTTCTGTCATTGCATTTGAGGTTTTTAGCTAAATACCATATCCCCTGAAATGTAAAGGTAATTCACCTGACTCCTCAACAAGAATGAAGTGTATGAAAACGTTTCATAAACTCTAAAAGAACTCACAAATGGGGGAATTACTTTTAGATCCTTTAGGAATTGGGGCGCCTGGGTGGCTCAGTTGGTTAAGCAACTGCCTTCAGCTCAGGTCAGGATCCTGGAGTCCCGGGATCAAGTCCAGCATCAGGCTCCCTGCTCGGCAGGGAGTCTGCTTCTCCCTCTGACCCTCTTCCCTCTCATGCTATCTCTCATTCTCTCCCTCTCAAATAAATAAATTAAAAAAAAAAATCTTTAGATCCTTTAGGGCTATAAGAATTCAAAATTTCCGTACATTGACACAGGATATTTAGACATAAGGACATTAATATGGCCAAGTTTTGAAACAAAAATGTTTGCTTCTACAACTTATCCTTGGCCTTTTAGAGAAATGTGCCTCAATGGAACAAAATAATCATGTATCTATGTCCTTTTATAAAATATTCATCCCATGGGGAGATACCTCTTTGAGAAAGGTATTGTCACATGGTCTTATGTGCCCTATGTGGCATACTTCAGATGGCATGGACTACAATATAAATCTGAAATGTTTCTTTACAAAAACAATGAATCATGGATCACTACACCAAAAACTAATGATGTGTGGTGACTAACATAGTAAAATTAAATTAAATTAAAAAATAAATAAATAAAAACATTCCCCATATAAGTCTTCATATGAAACAGCATATAACACATACAACATGATCACAAGTTACATGTCATCTGGCAAAACCATCTTTCCAGGACTGATCTGAATTAAAACCTGATAAGGCAATAATCCAAAAAATGAAGGAAAGTAGAAGAGGGGTTGAGAAATCTTTATTGTTTGACACTGATATGGGGAAAACAGTCCTCATTTTATAAATTTAAGATTTCCAGTGAGAAATGTATGAGTAAAATAGTTATAATATATTACTAAAAATGAAAATTTAAATCTTTTTGACAAAATCCCTAGGAGATGATATAGACTTCCCTTAACCAACAAGGGAAGTTTTGTATTGTAGTCCCATACTATCTTCCAATTTAAAAAATAATAAATATGAAAAATAGTGGGTTTAGATCTAAATCTAATTTGTAAGAACAAAATCTATAAACATGACTCTTAGATTTTAGTTTCTCTGTCTATGCAACAAAGATAAAAAAGACCCATTACATTTTGACTGAACAGAGCATGACTTGTGCTAATCAACTTCACTGTCACTTATATTTTCTGTCAGTGTCCCACTGTGTGAAATACCATTAAAGGAATATTAATTTATATATCCACTCATTGAGAAAACATTTAGTAATAATCCATAATCCAATAATTAGCACAAGTGCTTCCTTCAGCCTAGCAGGAATCATTGGAGGAATTCAGGCAAATTCAGAAAAAGATTAGGGAAGCTTTTGGAGCAACATACTGCTTCTATTTAGAAATAGAGGAATAGTGTAGAATCACACAAATAATTACATCAGCAACCATTACTTGAGCAGCTTCTTTGTCCTCAATATTTTATCAAAATCTCTACTGCTCACTATAACCCTGTAGATAAGTATTATTTCCTTTTTTACAGAAATAACACTAATGGGTCAGATCTGTCAAGAATAGGACAACAACAGGATTTGAACTTAAGACTGTCTTCAAGTCTGTGCCTTTTCTATTACACACTATTGCTGTAAAAATAAATGTGTTAAATTTTATTGTCACTTGCTCTATATTACTCTACTAGGTGCTTTAATGATTTTATCTCATTTAATCCTTCCAACAACCCTGTGAGTTAGGAACCATTACCATCATGTCCGTATTTATTATAGGTGATGAAACAGAAGCATAAAGACATGGCCCAAGGTCACAGAGGAGAAGGGAAGTAGGATTTGAACACAGGTATCTGACAATGATATGTTATACTACTGCCTTTCCCACAATGGACATGATAAATCTAAAAGCATGACGGTAACACCAATACAAGGTCAGAAGTGTGATTTTGGTGTGCTAAATGATCTTACAAGACACCATCTTTCCTGTCTCCAGAGGGACACAGTAGCATCTACTGTTTGACATATCAAACCCAAATGCACCTATCTGGTATACAAGATATGCTGCCATGCCCACACCCCACCCCCAATCCTATCAGCATCATTTCCCAAGAATTTCCGAAGATCCAATCTATGGAACATCAATGTGCCTCAAGATGATTGACTGGTGTCCTAGGGGCAAAAGATTTCACAAACACAGTTTGAAAAAAAGCTCAGTTCCACAAACTTGTTTTTTGGGGTGAGGGGGTTACTTTATTTTTTATAGATGCGGTATTTTTCAGGGATCATTAATCCAATGTGTGCTCTGAACCTCTGAATTCTAGAAGTAATCTGCAAATTTCTCCAATTTATTGAATACCCAAATTTTATGTCTGGTGGAACACCAATCGACCCTTCACAGGATGTTAATTTCTACAGGTAAAAGCTGCTGTGTCCACACTTACCTATTCATGCTCTGGAATCCCCCAGCATGCACACGGGCACTCTCTCTCTCTCTCTCCCCCCATTCTCTGTCCATGGAATGCCTGTCTCTTTTCTGTCAACCCAGGCCTTTCAGCTCTTACTAAATCTCACTCAAAAGGTCTCCTAGAGAACACCTTCTCTGATATGCTGTACCTCTTGGCTTTCCTGTTTGATTCCCAGAGTACCCAGCTTTTTTCTGTAAAAGATTATTTATAGTGTTTTGTGACTAACTCAGGTATAAACATCTTTAATCAAAGGAATTCTATATGAATTTAAGAAACATCATTTGGATTTAAAAAAAAAAAAAACAATTTGCTATGCTTCTATAGTAAAATATGCCTCTACAGCGAAACATCCAACATCTAGGGTAAACACTAGACTTCAGGTTCTTTCCTGGGAGTGGCATCTTCTCTTTGAAAGTTGTATCCTCAGGCTCTGGCAGAGAGCTTGCCATAAAAGAAGGGCTGACCATATTTGCTCCAATTTTGAAAAGCAAACTTGTTTCTTAAAAGAGATAGAACGGTACCTAAATAACTATGATATGCGACGGCAAGTCATATTAGAAGGGAGATCTATATCTTAGATTTTTGCTTTGTAACCCTCTAGCACTTCCAGGCAATGCACATTTTGACTAACCTGAGGTTTTTGCCCCAGGGCAGAAAGAAATATGTGATGCAGCTGAGGTGAACATCATCAAATTAAACCTGCATAAAGGCAGATGTTTCAGAAATGATCAAAGAAAAAGATGGGTAGAAGGTATGAGGGAAGGCCCAAGACATAGGTGGGTTTGTGTCTCTACCTTCACTCAATGGAGTGTGGCCCCTTTGCCAGGCCTGCCTCTGTAATGGCAAGAGCAGGAGGAAGAGTCTTAACTAGACATGTGGAGGTAGAAGAGCTTTGGTTGAAAGCCCCTGAGAAAGAGAAACATTATTTCAGAATAACATTTGGCAAAGAATTTCGCCAAACAAGTTGGCAGATACAAATATTTACGTATCACTGATTCTATTTTGTGTAACATCCAACATACTTTTACAAAAAAAGTGTATGACCTGCTATTTTATCACTAAGAAAGCAAATGGAGCCCTCATGGACATTTGTATAAAATTACAGACATCAATTATTTTTTTAAAAACACAGAAAAAATAAGTTTACCTACCAAAGTACCTCAGCAGATGGAGAAATTACCATGAACTCAGTTACATAACACAGATTCTAGTGACTTTTTTTAACAAAGAAGGAAAAAGCAGACACTTTCTACTTAAACTTAAACTTAAGACTCCTGTCTTAAGTTTAGATTCTCTCCAGATGTCACAAAATATCTGGTATGTAGTAAGAGTTTTGGAATGGCAATTTTTGTACTTTGAATGGAATCAAATGATAAACTGTCTCCTCATCCATATCTTTAAGGGGGAAAGACAGAAAAACATGAATTTTTTTTCCATTTAAAAGGCACAAGAAAACAAGAGAAAAATACTCAAGAAGGAGAGAAACATCAGAGAAACAGATCAGAGCTTGCAAGGACCCAAAAGTTAGAAAGAAAAGAAAACTTGCTGCTTATCCTTAATCACAAGTGACTTATTTAAATAGACAAAATGACAGCCTGACCTCCATCTATTTTAACTGCCAAATCCTATCAGCAGGGTGTGATTACCTCCCAAGACCACCTTCTGAGGGGGGGGTTCTCAAGCCTGCCCTGAGAATCCCTGACATTCCTTCCTCCATCCAGAAATCCGGAATTCTTCTAAGGAAACATTTGTGGCCATTAAACCAATTGGAGTTGAACCCATGTCCTAGAGGTTGACAGGACAATTTATTAATGTGCTCTATAACCAAGTCTGGATTTAAAAAAGATCTCACACAGACTTTTTTTCTTCTTCTTTTTTACAGTTTTATAGATGTAGTATCCTCAAGATCTATATCTGAAGGAAGAGAAATAGCAGTTTCTGGCCTAGAATTTCCTGTTATTAATTTAAAGAAACTCATCTTTTATTTCAAAAATAGAATTAGAAGGAATTAAGCCCCAGGAAAAGTTAACTAAAATTATGTCTCATGAGTTAAAAGGAGCCCTAGAAACTAGTATAAAACAGCAGACATACTTTCTGCAACTATATAACTAAAAAGAGCTAAATGAGATTATTCCTTCAAAAAAAGCCATAATCTTATGTGCCAGCCTTTTAGACTAAGGTAAGTAAATAATTAAACTTTTGAGTTTGTGTTTGCCTGCTTAATGGAATAGCTTTCCAGGTAAAATGAACTATGTACATGTATGTGTTTCTTATCTGGGAGAACAAAATTTATCTTAATGCCTCATCTTTCCAAAAATTAGAATTGGGAAGATAGATATAAATATCTATAGAGAATTAAGAAGCAAATAAACCAGCTACCCACTGAATAGTCAAAATTTTCTTCTATGTACTCAGTCTCAGCAATTTCTAGTACAAAATCCAAACCCAGGCAAATGACTTAATTTATTAACGCAAAATTTTAAAGGCATAGATCTTTTCATATATAAGAGTTGTTTTGAGTTAAATTACCAAGAAGCTTCCTCTGAAGATCAGAAATCATTTTCTGAATCATCCAAACATAGATTCTTAAACTTTTTCCTGTAAATGCGTTTCTAGGATGCCCAGGCATTAATTGGATAATTGAAGTCTCTTACATTGGTGACTGAGGCTCCCCTTTATGTTGCCAGCTGTTCTCCAGAGCAAGGAAAAGCTCTTAGACTATGATATAATGCCACTCTATTGCTTTAGTCCTGCCTAAAATATATTACCCATGGACCATCATGATTTTTCCCTTAAGCATACAATTTAGCATTCCAGGCATTAATCTCTGTTGGATTAACAAAGAAAACACTTCATATTAAAGCAATGAAAAGTTGTTTATGTTCAAAATGATGAAAAGGAATTCCATGTCCCTGGTGAATAAAGAAAACATCCCAAGATAAAATGACATTTCAATTATCCTAAGTAAAAAGAGAGAAGGGCACACACACACACACACACACACACACACACACGGAAACCACAATGTATCCTATGTGGACCTGAGGGTGTTTTCTTTGTTCTTTTCAGTTCAAGATGAAACAGCTGTTCATTGTTTAAAATAGCATTTCACATTTAGATCTTTTTCGCGTCAAAAGGAAGCCATCTTATCCGTCCAGTTTGCTAACATTAGAGAGGAGTAAACACTCATTTCCTACGTATATTATTTATAATGCAGACTTGTGAACTTTCTCATCCAGCATCAGACTGACCCCTCTCCCACTAGGTTTTGAACCTTCCTTCCCCTGACCCCACAACAGACCAGAGTAACCTGAAGGTCATCTTTTCCTTTAATTCATTTTTTTAACACATGTTTCCTCATTGCAATCCAGCAGCTCTGACTAATCCAAGGGTTACTCCTATAAAAGGTGGAGATGGCAGTTATTTTATGACATTATATCAGTAGGCTGATATGAATGTCTCAAAAGAAACTTCTTAATGGCAGTTAAATCTTTACAAGGGTTTCATGTTTCCACTGCTTCATTCAGAAGCCCAGATATCTGTAAGTACCTGCCAATTTGATTTGAAAACCACATCTTCATTCTTTGAAACACACACACACACACACACACACACACACACACACACACCACTTTTATAACTAGCAATTCTCAAGCTGTTTAAACTAAGGTAGCTTGAAACATGCTCACAGACCTTTAAAGTGAAAAGGCAGAAAGATATATCTCTTGCAAAGGGATATTTTAAAATAAATCCTCTGCCCTTAATTTAGGGAAGATTTTGAAACCTGTCACACTAAAACTGAATGGTCCACTTAGGTTCAATGCAGGCTCCAATGCCACACTCCTTTACTGATAAAAAAAAGTTAAGTGCCTGCTAAATTAAAATGCCAAAAAATTCCTAAAATATAGTTAGCAGTTAATAAGGAGAAACCCAGGAATTTTTATTCTTCTTACGTATTCAGATGGTATTGCAGAAAGACCATAATGTTACTGTTATATTGTGTTTTTCTAGAAATACAAATAGTTTCAAGATTTGTACCCAAATTGTAAAATCCCTTTAATGAAACATAAAATCTAGAAAACAATCATAAAATTCAAAGAACAAAACTTAAAAATTGGTTAATCTCAATCCATCAGTTTACAGAGAAGGAAAGAGAGATTAAAGGCCTGGTCCACAGTACATTAATAAGATTTTCCTGTTTGTTGAATAAATTACATGACTGCTCTATCACTTTGTTGAACAGAGAGAGCCTGGGACACTGGAAATAAGCCAGCATAATCAGAATTGTCAATTCAATTCAATTTTTAAAAAATTAACATTGAAATTGAACCAGTGGTTATTTATCCTAGCCTAGTTAAAACCAAAACCACTAAATGATGAGAGGTTTTTGTTTTCGTTATTTTATTAAATTAGTTATTTTGGTTCATGGAAGATGCCTTCAACTTCACACAATTTTTCCAATATATTAAAGGGTGAGATTTTGTCCATTATTCCTATTTCCTGCCTGCTTTTGAATATTCAGTCATTCAAATGTAGCTTTCTTATCCTCTAAACTCCTCTATGAAGCCATTTCTTTTCACAAGTGATCTGAATGTTATCTCCAGTCATTTTAGGAGTTTGTAAAACATGAATATAATAATAGTCAAAAGAGAATGGGAAATTCATTTCAAAAATGATTTGTAACCTTTCCCTCTTCCCCATCTCTAAATACCACTGTTCTCTTTTGACTACTAGTGCTGGGCATTTATTCTCTATTTTTCATTTTGCCCACTAAGAAAATGGGGAAGAATCTAAAAGAATGGGCCATGTCTGAGATCCGGCTGGTTCCCACCCTATGGAGACCCTGTCTCGCCCACGCAAGTGGCACTCCATAACCTTATTTCCACTGACTTTTTTTTTTTCATCTTAGAAAAACTGGGCACTAGGAAGTATGTACTCCCCCAGGATCTTGAATTTACCCAATCAGGCCTTACTCAGCAGCTCAGTGTCTTAACGACTCTGGCAAAATGACATGGGTCATATTTTCACATGGATGAACTATTCCTGAACAATTTCTCCAGTGTGTGAGGCACAAACAGGCTTTTCTTCAACATCAGGCATGCATGTCTTCCCCGCCTCTTGCTTTTTAACAAACATATGTATTGTGACCAGTGCAAAAGAAATTCTATTCCCCATTAATGTTTGAGTTTCCTACTCACCCCCTTTTTCTACCCCCCCTTCAGATGTCTCTCTCGACATTTCAAGATATCAAAAAAGTGCAAGACCTCTGTCCAGAATTTTTTTTTTTTTTGCCTGTAGAAATAGATGAAGTTCTGTAGTTAATTCATTTTCCCCTGTACTCTTTCTACATAGGAATTTGGGGCAAGGAGTATCAATTTCCACAGTCATTTTGGCACTTAAAAATCTGCATCTTCTTCCTCCCTGGAATTGCTCATTGCTATTAGGGACCACCCTATTTCATGAGATGCCAAGTTTGGGACTGGAAGTGGGCCCATTATAAGTTAAAATTTTAGATATAACTATACCATAACTGTTGCTAATTCTGCTTTCAAAAAAGAATGGCATCCCCAAATACTCTATTTGCCAGATGGTATCTAAGTAATATAACATCTTACTTATATTGCACTATCACACACAGTAGACAAACCATAAATATTTTTAAATGAATGAAGAAGTGGATGAGGAATCAGGCCAGTAGGAATTCCATTTTTTTTCTTATTTTTTCTTTTAGTCATACCCCTTAATTATTCCTTATAAATTGACTGTAGCTCTAAAACATTCCTTCCTGGGGAAAAAAAAGTTTACTTCATTAAAGATAGTGTAAAATATGTCCCATGGAATCAGATGCTTATTCTTAAAAGCAATGAAGAAGAAAGTTTTTCCATGATGTCCTACAATGTGTTTCAAAATATCATCAATCAGGAGTTGAGTTACATGTACTTGATGGTTCAACTTGGCTGTCATTCAGTACCTCTGTTCACAAACTCTCGTCTTGAGAGTCCTCCTAATGTCAGCATGATCAATAATAGGAAAGCGGGTCCACAGAATCACTAATCTGAATGGAAGAAAAAGATGGTCATCAATTATATAATAAGTTATTAATTCCTTCTCTGAAGGTAATTTTTATGAAAAGATTGAAGGATCACATAGGCTCATTTCTGAGAAAGAAATTACGAAGTGTAAAATCCAAATGATGATAACTAGAAAAAGAGTCTCAAAAAATCAATTTCCTTCCTTTGTGGATATACTACACTCATCAATGTGTTCTGTTTAAATTGTGTCTGGGACTTATTTTCTGAATATAGGCATATATCTGTTTTGAAACAATCCCCTGATAGGCTTCCCATCATCAGTTTAATGACCCAAATTTTATGACTCTCGGGCCTTTGAACATTGGGAGGTGCTTTAATATCAGTTGCGAAAAAGAAGAAAAGATCACATTTCTGTTGGCTCAAAACAAAGAAATGCCTTAATGGTGTATCCTGTCTTCTTAATACCAATCCTATCAATGACAGACTTTTGAGTTTTCCAGAGAAAAAGTGTGAGTACAATCTAATTCTTCCTCAGTGATAAAAACAAAATAATTGTTGGACACCAAGATAATCACTGGACCATTCAAGAAGCCAATGAATTCTTGCCCACATTTTTCAGAACAAAGGGGTACGGTTTGTCTGGGGAACCACGTGAAATAATCCAGGAATTTTTAAGGTGCCTGCCCTGAAATATGCAGATGAAGAAAAAGTCCATTTCAATGTTTATTCAGTTCTAGTAGTATATTAATACTTCCTTTTACTAATAACATGAATTTAAGGCTCAAATTCACTCATCCAGGTAGTTACAAATTGTCACAGGATTTCAAAAGCTAATGTGATAGTAACAACTGCTTACCCATATCTCTAAACTAGACCTCTCTTAGCCACATGGCCAGAATGTTCATAATTAATGAATTAATGAAAGAATGCAGCAGTAGTTTTAACAAAAGATCCTAAAGGTTGGTAACATAGGTGTCTTGTTTTACCCAGCAAACCTCACACACCCATTAACCACAAAATATCTCCAGAGCCCCCTAGTCAAGTGACACAGAAACTGCTCACTGCCTGAGATCACCATTGTCCAGTTCTCCAGCATAGCCACACAGAAAATCATATAGTGGCTTTCTAGAATTTTGGCAAAATATCATTGGCAAAATGGCCAGATCCTACAGAAGTCACTTCCAAAGAGAAGGAAGACAGGGCGAGCATGTGTCCTTCTATAATATCTGCAGGTAGGCACCCACTGAGATGTCAGAATAACTAAGAAGCCCCTCTTGAGAAAGTGATCCTCTGGTCCTGTCTTCTTATCTATAAAATGATACTAGACCAGTAGGTTATAAATTCAGAGCAGCTTATGCATAGTGACAAGCAACAGAAATTTGTTTACCAGGGCGCCTGGGTGGCTCAGTCATTAAGCATCTGCCTTCGGCTCAGGTCATGATCCCAGGGTCCTGGGATCGAGTCCCGCATCGGGCTCCCTGCTCCTTGGGAGCCTGCTTCTCCCTCTGCTTCTCTCTCTCTCTCTGTCTCTCATGAATAAATAAAATCTTAAAAAAAAAAAAAAAGAAATTTGTTTACCATACAGGTAGTTTCATTTGCTCTCAAAAGTCATGAAAATGATCCACCAAACAAGTCTGGAAAATAATCTGGCTGAATTCCTAAAAACCTTAACTACCTTAAACATTTTTTCAAACCTTGTTGATTTAAAGTTATCCACTGGGATATTCCACCATAATATGTCTGTTAATTAAAAATAAAACCCACAAACACAAACCTTGGGAAATTCCTTTTCAGGTGTCACAGATTCTTTTCAATATTCTGCATATTGCTCAGTCTTCAAATATGGATTTGGCCTTTGGAAGCAACCAAACATCATTAAGTATTAGTCGTGTAAATAGGGTGGGTGGTGAAAGTGGGCAGAGCAAATTTAGATCAAAAATGAAGTGTGACTCTAAATATAACAAGACTGCTTTTCCTCTGCCAATCACAAGCCAAGCCTGGGGGCAATTCCAAGGTTGAAGCTATGGATGAGGGGGTGATCTGACAGGGACAGCTGTCATCAGTCATCCTGTTGACCTTCGGGGTTAATTCACCTGATCTGGCTGGCTGACTAAGGGTCATCTCCTCTCACCCTCACTACCCCATGGGCATCCCTTTTGAAACTCCTTGAATGATAATAAAAAAAAAAAAAAAGGAAAAGAGAGCTCTTCTTTCATCAGGAATGACAATTAATGCTTTCAACAAATGTATATTGAGCTCCTTCTACGTATCAAACATTGTCTCATATATGCTGGTAAACAACACAGATTAGAATCCTATGCTCTAGGTAAGGACATAGAGAATAAAAAGGAAATAAAATCAACAAAAGTTTTAAATGGCAATATATGTAATGAAGAAAAATATGGGGACATCAGATAAAGAAAGACATCATATTAGGTTAAAACAGGCCTCTCTCTGAGAAGGCATTTCTACTAAGATCTGAATGATGAAAAGGTGCCAGCTATAAGAAATCATGGAGAGGATTTCCAAACTGAGGGAACGGTAAACACACTTCTAAGACAGGAGATAAACCAGGTGGTTTCTTTAAACTTCACAGTCAAGTACCATGTGCCTGAGTATAATGAGTAAGGCCCATTATATATCCAAGTAATTGTATTCTTCTGCCACAAGCATCACATCATTGACATTCTCAAAACATTTTGACCAAAAGCAGCATCTGAGCAATAGGTATGAATCTTCCAAAGATGACCACCTGGAAAGACACAACACAACCTTGTTTTGGGAATGATCTCGGGTGTTAGAATTAAAACAAAATATTCCCTTAGAGTCACACCAATGGAAATTTAACACATTTTTAAGAAGATGACAGTGGCCAGTATTTTAATTTGGGATTTTTTTCTAGGCCTAAACATTACTTCCTGC
The DNA here is from genome assembly GCF_037043125.1 of Eumetopias jubatus. Taxonomy (NCBI): domain Eukaryota; kingdom Metazoa; phylum Chordata; class Mammalia; order Carnivora; family Otariidae; genus Eumetopias; species Eumetopias jubatus. Next base: position 104,091,264 of record NW_028274815.1, read on the forward strand.
TCAGGCAAGCTTGAGAAGATGGGATCAAGGGAGTTTTGTGGTCCAGTGAGCAAAGGATGGGAAAATCAGAAAGATTCTGAGTTATAATCCCAGTTGAGCTACCAGGTGACCTTTAGGCAAGTCATTCGACCTCCCTGTGCCTCATGCTCCCAGCTGGAAAATTGGATAAGACCAGCAGGATATCACTGAAAACCAGATGCTGTACCGAACCCAAGGTTTCCCAGCTAAATAAATTACCACTAAAGAGATGGGATGGGATTGGGGGCGGGGGGAGTCCAACATATCAGCCCACGTGAAATGCCCAATTAATGACATTTGGTCCCTCCTTATATTTAAAAGTTATTAATTTCTCCCATATTTATCAAATCAAATTAATAAAATGAGTAATTCAAATGAGAGTACTATCTCCTGAGATACTTAGAAGTGTCACTCTAGCTTACATTTACTTTGCCAGCATACTTGCAGGTTAATAATTGTTACAATCCCAGTCTTGCCTCATTACACCTTCCCATGACAAATCACGCCAGTGTCAATGACACACAGCTAGAACAACAAAGAGAAGGCCGAAACAGGAGTTTATTTCCCCATTTTTCAAACAAAATAAACTTGCAGTTTCTATGTGAAACAGAACAAAGATGTTTTGTTAAGTATTAATAAGATATTTAAATGGAGAGCAAAATTTCCATCATTCATTAGAGTGTTTTGTCTATATCAATAATGAGTAGTATTGTGCTTACAAAGACCAATTCAGGAAACACAAAAGTATTTAAAACTGAGGATTTTTTTTCAGTTTAAAACACCTTTATTATGTCTCATGGGAAAAATATGTATGTACATATATTCATTCAAGTTAAATTATTTATTGCAGAGAATAGTGATACAGAAACTGATACTCTATGATAAAGTTAATATTTGAGCATATTTGAGGAGTAACAACTTACTGATTCTATAACTTGAAATTGGACCACAGGTGGTAACACAGGCTTCAAGCATCATCTGCATGCAAACCTGCTCAACTCAGGTGTATATCATTCCAAACATCTGCATATTTGGGAATATCTGGGTTTCTGGTTTAATTTTTCATTCTCCACTTGGACATACATAGAAAGGAAATTAATTAAGCAAGCTAAAGATATTAAAAGTATTTACGGCAGGTGCCAGCATTTGCCTAATATTACACCAAAGGATAACACACATAGAATGTATGTGGAATGAAAAATCACTAAGTGCTCTCCTCTCTCCTCAAAAATTTAACAAACAATAGCCCCTTTCCTCTGGGAGACTTGTAGGGGAGCAGGGATGCCTTCTTGGATAGACTGCCTGTGAATAAAACAGTTTTTGGGTGGTTGCTTTCCTTTTTCCTCAGTCTAGCGATATTCCACACAGATGCTAAGGTTGCTTTGTTTTATTTTTGAATTAAACGTTGCTGGCTATTCTTGGATCTTAATTCTGATAAAAGCATTTTGTTTTGTTTTTTTTCACCTAAGAACAAGTTTTTATTTCCTTAAAAACCCATGGACAATACTCCTGCATGATGGATGAGTGGCTAAAGCTTATGCAGGTGAGTAACCTTGATAAGGTTGCCTAATATCTCAGAGACTCATTCTCACTCATCTATGAAATGGAAAAGGCAATAATAATCTCAAAAGACCATGATAGAGATCACCAAAATAAAAGTGTTTTGCCAATTATACCATGCTGTAGGAATGTTACCTCTTACTGTCTTTGAGTGTTGTTTATCTTCATGAGTTTGCCTTGAGGGAGATCCCCAACTAGGTAGCTCTTCATCCCCACTTGTACCACCTAACTGATGCCTGACTGGATCTGAATCAGTTACCACAGATGAACCAGGCCAGGCATTTCCTGAGATGCCCGAATCCTGGGAGAGTCAACCGAGGGACTACAGGAAGGGAGTCATAGCCACCTGTGTATGCATTGGCCACATCCCATCATTCCTCCAACTATAATTATTAGCTATAATCTTTACATTCAGGAGACCACAGGAGTAAGTAACTGGCATTATTTAATATGTACCAAATCAAGTGGTATATATTTTTTCTCTGTTCATTTTCAGCAGGACATTTTCTGTTTTCTTAAGCATGGGTAAAGACCTGGAACAACTCTAGTCAAAAGAAATGACAATAATAACTAAGACGGAGAGAAGGACAAAAGGAGAGGGAGAGATAGAGATAGAGGAAGTAAAGGAGGGAGGGAGAAGGGGCGTAGGATAGAGAGAGGGGGAGAGAGAGGTTGACAGAAAGAGCAAAGTAAATTTTGGAAGAGGAAAGGGTAGGGAAAGAGAAGAGCCAGTCCTTGCACAATCACAAGCAGGTACACAAACTTGGAAGCTTGTATAGAAATATATAAATCAACTATCAGTCATGTTCAGAAATCAAAGGCACTCAAGGTCAGTAATTATCATACATACTACTGATGGTGCTTTAAAACAGAGAATGTTATGAAATAACCATCACCCTTACAGGATAAGTGTTAGAGATCTTCTGAATGGAGGTTCTAAAGACTAATATATCTAAGTTTTTAACAGCAAGAAATTAGGTAAGCCTTGGAAGGAAAAAATGATTATATTTTACCATGCAGCTAGACGATCCTTTATGCCATTTTTCTTCTCCTATACTGAGGTGTCATTTTAACAAAAAAATGTTCATAACTCTCTCTTCTCCTAGCTCTAAACTCATTATCACCACAGCAATTACATATGCTAGCCAAGTTTAGAGTTGTGGTAGATAATGTTAAACACATAATTCATTTTCAATGAATAACTGTTAAAAGTCAATGGAATGTGGAAATAGCATCATAATGGAAATTTCTGCATAATACATGGATTTTAAAATCCTGGCCTGGCAACATTTGATAATTGGGACATAGCTTCAACAGAATGAAGACGTGTATACGTATTTATTTGAAACGTGAATGTGCAACATACATTTTTTTCAGGGATTATGTTTATTATGTTTATGTTATGTGCTACCCAACCAGCTTAAAATCTCAAAAAACAATTTAACATTAGAGGTTGAAATCAATCTTCTCTTTCTCTTTTATAACTAATAATTCTTGAAACTATTTTGCACATATGGACAACCCTAGTCATAGGGTTACCCATAAAAAGATATGATACAACTTGGGAAATTCCCATCATGCTTTGTTCAGTTAGTATCAAGAGCATTGAAAGTTTCCCCCTAATCCCCATAATGATATTGGTAAAGAATTGATAAAGTTGGCATGCCTACAAAGTTCTGGCATTTAGCTGAAAGCAAATCACATTTTTACTATTTGAAGATTTTGATGAAACAGTATAAAGTATTTCAGCGGTGCTCTACTGAGCCTCTTAAGTTAATAATATGCATTTTAAAGATATTTATTTATTTATTTATTTATTTATTTATGAGAGCAATCGTGTGTACGTGCACACAAGCAGGGGGAGGAGGAGAGGGAGAGGAAGAGAACTACAAGCAGACTCTGAGCTGAGCCCAGAACATAGGATTTGATCTCACGACCCCGAGATCATGACCCTAGCCGAAACCAAGAGTCAGATACTTAATGGACTGAACCACCCAGGCCCCCCCAATAATATGCATCTCAAAACCTCCCAAAATAATGATAGCCATTTTATGCAATAGATTATGATGGGATCTTAAAGTCTGCCTGATCTATTGGGTTAATGTGAAGGATATTTGCAAAACAAAAGCAACTGGTTTCCTTTAGAAAAAATTTGTTAGCTGATTTATATCCAATACATTCTTAATTAGTAATGTAAGCCTATAATGCCTAGTTGATCACTCCTTAACTCAAAATAAGTATTAAAACAAGTCAAGTAAAGTTCATAAATCCAAGATATCTAAAAATTAAAATGCATGGTGGAAATATATGGTAAGAGGCATAGCTTTAGCTTGTAAAATTTGGTCTGTTTCAACGGCAAAGCTTCTAAAACTAGTTTATTTCACAGGCAGGCTACTAAGTAGGTAACTAGAATCAGCAGCATATATTAACTGACATAATATGATACACAAAACTCAACCTCAAATATTACCTTTGATATATTATGGCATTCTATATTTTCTAAAGGAGTGCATCTCACATTTGGATGCTTGCCAAGTTCTCTGAACTTTACCTAGTACTTAAATGTGGCTTTTAACCATGACTTACATACATATTCCAAAATTTACTGTCTGCCTTATTATGGTCTCTATGGTAACAACTGCTCATTTGTGCTGACTCATATTCAATACTTGGTCTATGATGGCTAATATTATTTTATCTATGCAAAAGAAACTCAATTATTCATTATATTTGTATATTTGTTCATTAGAACACTCCCCTAATTTCTAAGATTTTAAAATAATATGATAATCTAGACTTTCATTTCTATTCCCAGTCCCAATTGCCAAGAAGATTCGATTTGCATTTTTCTCCACCACATCCCTTGGCCCCTCATCCACACTTCTTATAAATGCAACTATTTCTCCTGAAAAAGAATTACAATACAGGACATTGTGCTTGGCCTCGATCCTGCCACCACGAAAAGATGCATTATGTACTTCAAGTTCATGATACCATTAACTTTCAGCCATTCAAGCACAGCAATGAAAAATGAAGCCCACCATATAATCTTTACCTCCAATGTCATCTGCAGACCCACAGCTGCCTAACAACCTTACACCTCCACCTGGATGTCCTAATGACATCTCAGACTTAAATGTCTGAAACTGATTGCCACATCACTTCGGCACACTTGTCCCACTTTCTGTCTCCCACACGTCAGTGAATGGCACCACAAGCTACCAGCTTGTTGCACTGCATGAAAATAGGGCAGAATCACCCAAATTTTCTGACATTCAGTCAACAGTGATTCCCAGCTGCTTATAACTGTACAAAATCTCTTGACTCTCTCCCTTCATCCCTATCTCTCTTGCTATAGCTTCTCAATTCAGGCCCTCCTCACATCTGCTAAATGCCAGTCAATCTCTCCACAGCTGCCAGAGTAAACTATTAATATGGAAATCTGTGTATATCACTTCCTCTGTGGATCCTTTAGATGTTTCCTGTTGCTATCATCATAAAAACCAAGCTCTTTGGCAAAATACAGAAGACTCAAAAATTGGTTCTTCCCTGCCTCCCGTCTGATCTATCAACAATCCCATACTCTCATCCAATTCTTTACCTTCATTCTAACCGTACCCATCTTTAAATTTTCAATCTATTCTCATACCTCTTCCCTATCACATCTAGTGGTTTGGCTTCTTTTAATATTATGTTCCTTCACCTAATTAATTCTATTTGTCCTTAGAAATTCACTGCAGATATCCCTTCCTCCTAGAAACCTCCCTGGACTTGGACCCAGTGTGGAGGAATGGTACCTCCTGATCCCCTTCTGTTTACCTTCTAGCATTTTCATTCACTCTTTGCAGTTAAAACTGTACAAAAATTGTTTCACTTCTTTGAATTACATCTCTACTTGCCTATCCTCACACACCTTCACATAATCAAACTGTAACTTCTTTGAAGTCGGGGACACTAGCCTCCGATTCTTTACATGTAATATAACACCTAATGCAGTTTATTGCAAATGGTAGATGTTCAGTAAGTAGTGGTTACATAGGCAAATGAAATTAATTGGTTAATTTTCAACTATATACAAACTGCCCCTCCCTTTTTTCTGTCTTTTCCACCAGAGTTTTTCAAAGGTTTTTAATGACTGGCTACTTTAGCAAAAATAATTTGAGGTCACTTTCTACTTTATTTGGCCAATTCTTCAAACGAGCAGCAGGGAACAGGGAGAAGCAAAAAGAGAGAAAGAGAGAAAAGGAGACTCAGGTAAGTCACAAACTGTCTAATAGCTTTTTATGCATTAAGAACTACATGTCCTTCGAAGATGTCATACAGTTTTGTAGTCATAACTTCACTTTCCAAAGTCTGTGACATTGCAGTCAGATTCCAGGATAGAAGAAATAGGCAGGAAACCTACTCCACATCACTTAAAGGGTTCTGTCAAAATTCCTACCTCCTGGCAAATGTTCAAGTGCTAGCTATCTTCTGTTTGCCCCTCCAGATCCCATTCTGCCTTCTCCACTCTGTACTATGTATAGTCCCTAATCCAGTAGTTTCCAGTTGATTTCACCCATGAGGAGCCCAAGGAGGAAATGGGTGGAAAAAAGGTGAGGGGAGATGCTGAGTCTCCTGTCTCCCTCTCTGCAAGGTCACCTTGAGCAGCTGAAGGCAACTGATCCTGTAAGGGCAGCTTCCTGTATATGGCCCACTCCTTGTAATGGTAACAACATGGATTTCTCCTCATCCCTTCAAGAGTAAGTAACAGATTACTAACCCCAGGTTATTTCCCTATGCCTTGTGGTTATCCTTCACCCCACCTAGACCTTTGTAAATAGTCCCTTTGTATAAACATTCCTCAAGTCATTCAAGTATGCCTTCTGTTTCCCACTGGGATTCTGACTGATATACACCCTTCTCATTATTCTTTAAATGATTCCTTATTTTGCTGACATCATCATTTGAATTATGCTTCTGGATTAAGGCAATAATCCCAAGTGGAAGAAGGCAATATGTGAAAGAGGGGTGCATTAACCCATTAGGACCCATTGAAAGTCTTAATAAATATGTACGTTTCCTGAGGAAAATAGGACTACTTACAATGAAGAAGGAAGCATACACATTGTTCCTACAAAAGTGGCTACAGAAAAAATTTAGAGAATGGGAATTCAGAATGAATGAGGCTAAGATGACAGGTAGACAAACCAAAAGGTGTGTGTATGTATGTGCATAGTGTGTGTGTGTGTGATGTTATCATCTGAGAGAAAGAAAAGATTTTTAAAGGTGTAAAGCTTTAAAAAGCTTTTCAGCCAAGCAGTTACCACTCCATGCCTGACTTGACTCTACCATATCCATGTTGCACAAGTCATCCCCATTCCAGCCTAGAGCACGTGCTGCTCTGTGTCGCTGATGTCCTGCCCACACCCAGTAAGCCTGAGGTCTCAGATGGACCTATCTATCTTCACAGAGACAGGCCCCAGGGGGAAAGAGAATTTTTCAGGTTGTGGAAAACTGAGTTTGCTTTGGCCCATAATAGCAGTTTAAGTTTGAATTTCTTCTTCTATATCCGGGGATAAAATGTGATCTGATCTCAGAATATGACTGAAAGCTCCCGGTGGCAAATGTCAGGCCAGGTACGGCCTCGTATTGTTGGCAGAATGCCTTTGGGCTGGCACCTAATAAAGTTTTCGCCAAATGAACTATGACCTAAATGGTTTAACTGTTTATAGTGGGGGCTTGGGGGTGGGGAGATAACCTATGAAAATTATCTTTAGTTTTAACTGGGGAGGAAGGAATAAAGGAAAGGAGGGTGGTTTGAGGGAAGAAGCATGCTTAATAGAAGCATTTTAAAAACTTAATTCTAGGACTAGTTCTGTATCGTATGCAATGTTAGTCAAATGTGATTACACTCTTCCTCTATAAAATAAAATAATAACTCCCTTACAGGCTTGTTGTAAATATTAAATTCTGATTTCTTTTTTTTTCATTTCAAACATCCTTCCAGTTCTGAAAATCAAAATGACCTTCTTAAAGACAGGTTAATTCTTTCTCATTGTTGCTTCAATACTAGATTTCTGCTTATCTAGGCACCTGTAGTGTTGTTTGCTCCACCCACTCTCAATATCTGATAATCTATAAAAACTGAAGTATTATATAGTTGTGTAAAACTGAGTTCTGTCTAAAGTCTTCTGATACAAATCTCTACAGGCTAAGGAGATGCTTTATAAAACATTGTAGGTTTAATTAAGCTCTTCTCACTACTGACATCCTGGAAGTGAGCAGTTTCATTTCTTCTGAACAGAGACCTCAGAGTCAGCCAAGAAGCAAGTTTTCTTACGTGAACCCCACAAGAAATATTAGAGTAGTAGATGACCACTCAGGCACTTGGCATTAAGTCACTCTCTTGAAGATACTGCCACCAAATTGTATTGGTGGTTTTTGTGAGTTGGACCCTGGTCAACTGAGCTTTTTGACTCCAACCACCAACTCATTTCACATAATTGACTGCACAGCCCTCAGTCTGCAACATTTTTTCCAAGACTTACCTTGTAGAGGCGGGATTTGAATCAGTGCCCTCAAGGCAAGAGGCTTCAAAATATACCATCAATAACCTCTGCATTCCATTCACACTAGATAAGACCTTCTGGGTTAGGGGGAAATTCATGGGTTTTATCTATTTGGGCTGGCATCACTGTTCAGTCAAGCCTTGGCTAGCCACTTCATTTCACCCCAAGCCACAAGTCTACCTTTGGGAAAAAACTTTTGGAGAAGTAAACATGAGGGGAGATGTCACAAAAGAAGAAGCTGCCAGTTTCTCAGAAAAGGTGAAACTAAATATAGCAAGAACCTATAAATTAAAAAGCCTTTCATTGTTTTCATATTTGGGCGTATTTGCTCTGTTGAACCATCTCTATAATGAACATAGTAGAATATCACTTCTTTATTCTAAATTGGTACAAGAATTGATCATTTTTTTATTTTAATATCTGACAGTTATTAGGGGAACAAGGTTTCTGGACACATCTGAGTCGGTTAAATGCATCTGCTTTACAGAAGAATTAATCAGGCAAAATCATAAAAGGGATAACTGATAAAAGAAGGGTCTTTATTATTTTTTACAGTATCCAGCCCTTGAGTAATTTACCAGTGTTAAGAAACACAACAAATCAACCTTAACTGACAGGATCTTTATTTAGTATATGATTTTCTTATATTTATGTGATTTAAATTAATGAAGCATTTAAATTTTTTCAATTTTGAGCACATCTGACAGTAGTCAACACCTAAGAGCTTATTTTTTCAGCAGTGATTTGAGTGTGCTCTTGCTAAATCTTTGGACTGTCCCCAACTTGAATTTAATTTCACATTCAACTCTACTGTGAGCAACCACAGATATGCCAAAGGGCTTTTATGAGTCTCTTTTTAAATTTTTTCATTACAAATATATAAAAGTATAATTCAAACAGATTTTGATCTTTTTTGATGATTGAGATATCTTCTCAGCAACTGTATGTTCATTAAGGTAAAACATGACTCAGTTTCTTAGTCACCCAGAATTGTTCTGAAAAAAAAAAATATAGGGAGAAAAAAATCTTACACTTAAAGATTTATTCCCATACTAACTAAAAATGAGAATACCAAAAATAAAAGGTAATTTTGGGGCCTTAAGGAGGGCAGGTGCTGTGATGAGCACTGGGTGTTTTATGCAACTGATGAATTGTTGAACACTACATCTGAAACTAATGATGTACTATGTGTTGGCTAATTGAATTTAAATTAAAAAAATAAGCAATCAATAAATATTTGTTGAATTACTAAAAAAAGTAATTTTAAAACACTGAAGTATGACCTAAATGGCTTAATTGTTTATAGATTTTTTGGGGGGAGAGGGGTGGTTAGCCTATGAAAATTTTCTTTATTTTTAATCAGGGAGGAAGGAAAAAATACAGGGAGGGTGGTTTGAGGGAGGAAGCATGCTTAATAGGAACATTTTTGAAACTTAATTCTAGAACTAGTTCTGTATCTTATTTGATGATATTTTAAGAATATTTTCCAACAATCTGCTTTGTTAACCCCATTTTCTCCTTGGCTAATAAGCACTAGCAATTCTCTATCACCCACAGCCTTCATATTTGCAAAGTTGATATTTTTACCTTATAAATTAAAATCTTGCATAAACTGTCCATGTTTTCTACTCCTAGAATATACAACTGGTAATATTCCTACAAAATATTCTATTGCTAAGAGGAAAGAAATAAATCCAACCCCCTTGCCTACTATGGCACTTCAACAATAACTTTTAATGGATTTGAGTCATTACCTGATTTTGTGATCTTGCACTATAGTATCATTAGTTACATAATGAAGTTCTCAATTTAGGACTCCGCATTAGATTAATCAAATTGTGATGCCATAAGATTTAGGTTAGGGAAATGTCAGCACATACTAATTTATTTAATTTTAGAATTACATATCAGAGACCAAAGCAATTTGCAGGGTCAAATTGTCTTTCCACATATCAGATTCATGATCTTTTGGGTTCACAGATCAAGTTCTCTTCTTCCCATGTGCCATGTGAAAACCATCAAATGCTGTTTAGCTTACACAATGTGTTATACACAGCAAAGCCTGCTCCTTCAGTGGGTACAAAGAAGGTAATTCAATCTTAAAGTTCTACTGCTGCCATAAGTGTTTATGACATCACCAAGACCTAGCAGATGAATTGTAGCTTTGTCTTCCTTCTGCTAACATGCACTATTAGAGATGGACCATCAACATCTAAGAAGTCATTTTAACCCCTCCTTTACAAAATTCGCTGCTGATGAAAATTCCCTGAATGGTCAGGATAGTAGAACAAATGACTGTTAGTCCTCTAATAACTCTACCAGTGGAGGAAGGCACAACCCTTACTATCAATTCTCAGTCAGGAGAATAAAAGCACAATTATGCTTTTTATTGCCAGACCTCAAAAGCTCTTGCAAGTTAGTGAACATTTTAAGATCACCTCTCTAAACCCAACCTTGAAGGCCCAGTTCAAGTCTTACTTCCTAGATAAAGACAGGGTAGTCTTGAAGGAAAGAACATAGGGTTGGACTTGGAGAAAAAAATAGTTCAAATTCTGCCCCACCACTTACATTAACCAAGGTGGATATTGTGGTTTCCTGTTTCTTCCCTCTACCATTTGCATAAGAGCTAATAAGGGCTTTTAGGGGAATGGCCCTGACCATTGTTCAAGGGATGGTCCTTGATCATTTAAAGCAGTCAATATAAGCCCACTGTTATCAAGTCTTTTAGGAGTAAGGATTACCCAGCCTATGCCAATTAGCACATGATTTTTTTTTAATTTTTTATTATGTTAATCACCATATATTACATCATTAGTTTTTGATGTAGTGTTCCATGATTCATTGTCTGTGCATAACACCCAGTGCTCCACGCAGAATGTGCCCTCTTTAATACCCATCACCAGGCTAACCCATCCCCCTACCCTCCTCCCCTCTAGAACCCTCAGTTTGTTTTTGAGTCCATTGTCTCTCATGGTTCGTCTCCCCGTCCGACTTACTCCCCTTCATTCTTCCCCTCCTGCTATCTTCTTCTTTTTCTTTTTTCTTAACATATGTTGCCTTATTTGTTTCAGAAGTACAGATCTGTGATTCAACAGTCTTGCACAATTCACAGCACTCACCATAGCACATACCCTACCCAATGTCTATCATCCAGCCACCCCATCCCTCCCACCCCCCACCACTCAAGCAACACTCAGTTTGTTTCCTGAGGTTAAGAATTCCTCATATCAGTGAGGTCATATGATACATGATTTTCTTATAGACATAGTGATTGATTCAGAAGTGGACAAGTGATCTAAGTTTGTTATAGCCTAATAATGCTTTTGATTGTTTCCTCTTCTTAAGGGTAGTGTGGTATACAGTTCAGAGGCCTGGAGCTGCTGCAACTACCATAAGATAAGGCACTTGGAAGACAAAGCCAATGCAAGGAGAAGGGCTAAATGTAAAGAATCTTGAAGCAAAGGAGCTGAGGGCCTGATTAAACCATACCCGAAGCTTTCCCTACCTCACCATTTTCAATTATATGAGCTAATTGCTTGCACTGTTTAAGACAATTGGAGATGGTTTCTTCTGCTTCCAAAGTACCCTGATTTCCTAGCTCCATAATCTTCAGCTACTAAATGTCTTCATCTGTAAAATGAAGATACCCCTGAGACAGGAAAAATGAAGGGACCCTATGAAAGACTGCTTTTTTGCTGCCTCTATTCTTGGTACAACCTACACCCCCACCCTACACTCCTCATGGAACAGATAATGTATGTCCTCCTTATAAAGGTCAAGGAGTTAATGATTTCTTTGGCATCTTCCAGCACAATAGATTACATCTAAAGTGTGATCAGGGAAGGTCATCATGTACATTTTCCAAGACCACTGACTCCAGACACCTGATGCCAAGACCCCTGGCTCTAGGGCATAGGTGACTTATGGAGGACACCAAAACACCTGTTTTAACCAGTTCCTGGATGCCCGAGAGGACATGTACACCAGACCACTGTCCTCAATAAAAACTCTAGACCCCAAGCAAAGACAAGACTCTTCTTTCCTTTCTGCATCTCCCAGATACTCTGTCTATATCTACACTCTAATAAAGTGATCTCACTTCCTCTCAGCTTGCATTTGAATTCTGTCCTGTACAAAGCCAGGGGCCCTCTTGACTGGCCTGGCAAGACCCCCTCTGGATCCTCAGGTGTGGCCAGCCTGCATCACTAGCAAGTACCCTTTACAGCATTATTGAGGAATAAATGAATTGATGCACATAAAATGCTTGGCACGTGGTAGCTCTTTTTCTATCAGTGGCCCGAAAGAAGTACTCATTTTTCTAAATTCTTAAAGCACTTGTCTGCATTCTACATATTTATCATTCTGCACAGCCAATTTGAATTTTGTTGTTAATCTTTTAGGATCATGGATTCTTGGCATGGGGGTGGGGACTGAACTTCAATAACCCCTTGGAGAACCAAAAAAGAGCTACAGACTCTATCACAGAAAAAAGAAAATATGTCACATATGCACTGATGAAGACAACAGCTGCCATAATATACAAGGAGAGATGCCCTATAACTAGAAGACTAACAGACTGGACAAATTAATGAAACTCTTTCATTTACTATCCATCCCCAACAAATATTATGACGACTTGAAACAAGTTATCAGTCCTTTTACATAACTCTGAAGTTTGTTAACCTAATGCTATAATAGTCTCTTTTCTCCTATTCAGTAGCATGCTACAAGTTTTCTATTACCTAAGTGACCCTGGTGCCCCTTTCCCTTTGAATCACAAAACTTTTTCTCCTTTGCTAACAAAAATAATTTTTATGAATAATCTTAGTTCAATATGTATTTTTTAAAAGGATTTGATTTTGATATGCTAAGATGCCAAAGGATTTAATGCTTATCTCAGGTAGTGGATACTTTCTCTTCTTCCTGCATGCAGTTAGTAAAGTACTGTCTTATGTTAACATTCATCAGTTCAGAATAAGAACACCTGAGTAAATTTTATACCATCTGTATCATTTAGGCTTTGCTGCTTCACAAACAACCCAAAATTTAGTGACTTAAAACAATAATTATTTATTTGCCTCATGGTTCTTACAATCAGCAATTTGGGCCAAGGTGAGCTGACTGGTTGCTTTACTTTCAGTTGGCTCCCTCATGTGCCCATGTTGCTGTTGGACTGATTGAGGGTTGCTAACATAGGATGGTCTCAACTGGGACCCAGCTCTGTTTCATGTGGTCTTTCATTCTCCAGCAGTCCAGCTGGACCTCCAGCATTGGGGGTCCAAAAAAAGAACACAGATGTACACAGGCTTCTGGAAGCCTGGTCTGGCACAATGTCATTTCTGCCACATTCTGTTGATCCAGTCAAGGCACACAGCCACCTTAGATACAAAGATCAGGAAATACTTTGACCTCTGGATATGCAGAGCAGTAGAGGCGCATTGCAAAGGGTTATGGATACAGGGAGGGAAATAACTGTGACCATTTTTGCAATTAATCTACCACACCCTCTTTTTCCCTTTCTACACTTTAAATCCTCAAGAACTCTATCATGTTACTTGTACCTTTGGTGTTTATCACTGTACTTCCCACAACTTCAGCCCAGTCCCCCACAAAACTTGGTGATGGTGTCTATCTTAATCCCTTTGGGCTGCTATAACAGAATTATATAGACTGGGAAGCTTACAAGCAACATAAATTCATTTTTCACAGTTCTGGAGGCTAGGAAGTACAAATAAAAGCACTAGCAGATCTGGTCTCTGATAGGAGCCCACTTTGGAGGTTCACAGACACCATCATCTCTGTGACCTAGCATGGCAGAAGTGGCAAAGGAACTCTCTAAGGTCTACTTTTAAGGGTATTAATCACCTGAAAAGGCCCCACCTCTTAATACCATCATGTTGGGGGGTAGGATTTCAACATATGACTTTTGAGGGGACACAAACATTCAGTCTATAGCAATAACTTTAACCATTATATCCATTTATAACAAATCTAGTCAGCCAGAAGATCTATTCATTCATGTGGAAATAAACCCACAGACACTGCAAATGGTTATGTTAATCGGTTACAAAGCAATATTTGTCTCAGTCATTGCATAACCCTGACTGTACTACAGAATAAATTGGGGTGCCTTGAACACTATGGATGCCCACTAGTTACAATTAAATTAGAACATCTGAGGCTGGGGTCTATACATATTTAAAAGGTGATTCCACTGCATAGCTATGGTTGAGAATGATTGGTTTAACTATCAAATATCCAACCACTTACCTACCTAATAAGACTGCAGTTCTCCAAATTGAGTGTGCATCAGAATCACTTAAAGATCTTGTTAAATGCAGCTCACTGGGCTCCATGACCCAAGTTTCTGACTGAATAGATCTGTCTGGCTTGGGACCCAGGTGATGATGAAGATGCTGGTCAAGGGACCATGCTGTGAGGATCATTGTTGTAAAGGAACATGGTCCCTAGGGTGCCTGGGTGGCCCAGTCGGTTAAGAGCCTGACTAGGGCTCAGGTCATGCTCTCAGAGTCCTGGGATCAAGCCTGCATCAGGCTCCCTGCTCAGCAAGGGTCTGCTTCTCCCTCTCCCTCTGTCCCTCCCCACATGCTCCTGCTCTCCCTCCCTCTATCTCCAATATATAAATTAAAAAAAAAAAAGAACACGGCCCACTGACATTTAAAAAATACACCATCTCAGAGATATATTTGTCCCCAGCATTGCCAAGTTGGCAGAAGTTCCTAATTTTAGACCTATAGTAATTCCAGGAGAAGAAAAGGATGATTTCTCCTATACCTACCAATGTTTGGGTCCCACATCCAGTGATTCTGATTAAATTGGTCAGTGATTCTGATTAAATTGGGACCAATGCATTACACCGATTAGAAGTTGTCCCAGGTGATTCCAATGTGCTGAAAGGATTAAGAACTACTGGCCCAGTCATTTTCAAAGTATTGTCCCAGAATCAGCATCAACATCACTTGAGAACTTGTTAAAAATGCAAACTTTCAGGCTCCACCCCATACCTACTGAATCAGAAACCGGGGGTGGTGCCCAGCAATCTGTTTTAACACGTTCTTCAGGTGATTCCGGTAAATGTTAAAATTTAAGAACCTCTATATTAGCATATACTAACAATACAAAGAAGCAAAGTTAGTGTCGAATGAGTGATACAGATTCCAAGGCCCATAAGTGTTCTCAGAAAGTCATGCTAGGGAGTTCACTGGAGTTAGGCCACAGAGGAGGAGTAAAATCTAAATGAGCAGAGAGAAGATGGACTTCTCCTAGCCAAAAGAAATAAGTGACCTAGTATACATGGGGGTCAGAATCCATAAGTGGTCCTGGGGTAGTGAAGTGACCATACTAGAGGCTGTAGGTGGTTTATGCAGTAAAGTAGAGAGTCCTAATTCCACATTGGAATATAACCTGTTCCAGAATATCATTAAAAGATGGAAAGCTGCATGATGGAACTGTTCCAATTTCCAAGCCAAGGCAGCAAATGACCTTCAGAACCCCTCTTACCTCCAGAGAGTTGGAAATAAAACCATTGGTGGAGAGGTGAATTCTCCTGCTATGGGAAATGGAGGAAGGAATGTCTCATTGTGAGAACATGATACTGCCCTCTTTCAGAGAAAATAGATAATGCCAGGGGCACTATTTCCTTTCCTCATTCAACAAACCTTACTGAGTGCTTCCCATATGCTAGGGATCATGTTAGTCACTGGGAACAAAACACAATCCCTGCCCTGAAGAAACTAGCCTAGTCAGGGAGGAGGAGTCAAAGGCACCCACAAAATGCATATTACTTTAAGGTGTTTCATCATATCCAGGAAACTACACTTTTGCTAGCAGTATCTTTAAAAAAGAAAGGATTCTGTTCAGATTTAAGTATCTGAACCCTCTCCTTCATCATTCCTCCTCTCTTAGCTCTCCACAGGGAGGCACACACAATGAACAATTGCTAAAATGGGGGGGGGGGGATGTACCATGAGAATACAACCAACACTGCCCAGTATAGGGTTCTCTGGCGAAAAATGGATTCAAGGGCCTAGACTCATTTACAAGGACCTAGATGAGTATTCCTATTCTGTTTCCTTAAATCTAGAAATACAAATTTTGCACAGGAAGCACCAAGCCAGTTAGCCAATGAGCTGTAGGACAAGGGAGGTGAAAGCCTCCACTACCCAGGGTGGAAAGCTATAAAATAAAATAAAAATTAAAAATCACCAGACTGGCCTAGGCCACCTTTCTGAAGGTTAAGTCAATCTCTTTGTAAAGGACAGGCTACCAGATTGGAGAAGAGCATAGAGGAAGTGAAATTCTAATTAGCTCCAAGGAGTAAGACTATCTTTTGAAACCAACCATTTGAAAGAAAGGCAGTGGAAGAGAAGACTGAACTATGAACATATGACTTTTAAAGCACAGTAACCCTGCCCCATAGTAAAAAGTATTCTAACCAATAGCTAGGGGTATGAAAAAATCACATTTACTACTCTTCCTTCTTTAAAAAGGATATAATAAAGGGATGAAGGGAGCTGGATCTCACACAAGGAATGAAGGTGAGGACTCTCCTAACATTTTAAACTATTTATCCCATGACATAAAGTTCTATCAATCCATACGTAGTTTATTAACCCAGCACTCTTATCAAGGAACTGGCAAATATCTTCTTCAAATTATTTCATCATTTACTTGACTGAATCCAATCTCTTTGTTTTAGTTGCTATTTTCATGTTGGGCTCATTTCCAGCCCATACTTCTTCCCTGAACTCCAGACTTACATAATAAATTGCCTCTTCAATACTTCAGGTGGATGTAACAGGCACTTCAAACTTACCCAGTCTAGAAGTATGTTGGCTCAGAATCCCTCCCCCAGAGCCAGCTCTCTGGTAAACTCCAGTTCTAATCATCCAATGGCTTCCCATATCACTTACCACAGAATCCTACACAAAACTCTATGTGAGCTGGACCCACAACCTCACTGATCTTAACCTGTACCCATCTTCCTTGCCTAGTCGAGCCCAGCCATAGTAGCATCTCTGTTGTTCCTGGAATATGTCAACATCCCCACCTTATAGCTTTGGTTCTTCCTTTTCCCTCTTCTCCCAAAGATCCACATGGCTTCCTTCTTCACTACATTAGGTCTCAGCTCAAATGTCATCTCAGCAGAAGCATTTCCTAACCATCCTAAAATAGCTCTTCCCTCAATTTCAATCCTTTATCCTGACTTATTTTCATTATATTCATCACTACATATTATATGTATTTGTTTATTGAGTTATAGTGTGTTTCACCCAACCAAGACATAGAGTCCATGACAATGGGGCTTTGCCTTATTTTTCTCTCAGTGCTTTGAACAGTAGCTGGCATATAGTAGATGCTCTGTAAATACTTACCAAATTATGTGGTGACTGGTCTACTCACTTCTTTACAAATTGGATCTGTGACATCTAAGTAACAGTCTTGAATTGGAATTGTTCTCCTGTGTGTACACAGCCTCCAGCTTTATGTAGTAGGGAACACATGATTAAACATATGATTAAAGAGTCCTTCAGTCCTATGGCTCTTAGAAATTTTTTGCTCAGCCCACCATTTGCTTGATTCTTCTTTACACACTCACCTCCGTCTTGCCTCCCTGGTCAAGTGGTCTAAGCAAAGTACCCATATCTTCGAGTCCCCCACAACTTCAATGAGACTTGTGGTCTAGGAAATTACTGCCCTGCTGCTTCCAGATGTGAGATTCAGACTATTCCACATGTGTGAGACAGCATGAATGAAAAAATATTAGAGAATCTGGGACATTTTTATGGTCAGTGGGAAAACCATAACAATGATAGTTAAATTTGGAACTACCAAGGAAATACAGGTTGAAGAATCATCATAATTTTAAGAAATAAATGTTTATTTCTACCTAAACAAACTGAATAAACTATCTGAAAACAACACTGCTAAAGAGAGCTAATAAACCTGAGAAATCAGGGACTGAAATATAATTTGCTAACGATGGGTTTACTGAAGGATAACATTTTAGTCCTTATGGTGGCTTATTTGGGGTTCATTTTAGCTTCTTATTGAAATACTTGGAATATTTGTGACCAGTCTACTCAAAATTCCTTTTCAGAATTTCAAAGGATCTAAAATGTGTTCAACTCATATTCGACAATTTGAGTTTCTATTTAAACTAGAAAATTATTTGCAAACCACTGGAAATAAACATCTAAACTCATGGGTCACCCATGAGAATGAACCTCTCTGGTAATATACAAATAAAGTAAACTCAAAAGCACTTTCTTTTTGCCAAACCCTCTCAACCCATATCTTGTTAGCCTCCATAAGGTGACTCCAATCTCACTTTTAAGACTGTACCCTCCATGCACTTTTGTCATTTGCTCAGTCTCCCATAAAGAAATGAGTTCCAATGACACTAATCTCTGTAGGGAAGGAAAAAAATAACCCTAAAGGCCTTCATTAGGTTCCCCTTCCCTTTCGACTGTCTAATCTAATTACCTCCCCCTTCATTACTGTCTGTCAGAACAGTAAGTGATAACAAGTTTGATTTTCACCAAACATATTTAAATTTCACTCTCTGAAATTTTAGAGGGTCTGGTTAGAGGCCACAACTTAATCTTACTACCACTTAAAATCAAAACATGAAGTCTCATCCACAGTTAGAATTGAAGACACACATGCCCTAATGCTTTTTCCCTAATACAGAGACACACTCCATTTTCTCACCTGAATTTCTTTTAGCAGAGTCACATATAAGGGGAAACTCAGATTTTTTTTTTTTTTTTACCTGAGTCCCACATCTAAGTTTCATAAAGGCTGGATTTACCTATTATTCTTTTCTTCCAATTCTAAAAGCTAAAAAGAACTTTCCCAGGGATATTTTTTTTTCTCTAGTACATTATCTCACATTCTATAGGACACTTTGAATGTATAGAAGTAAAAATATCACAAAATTCCCCAAAAGTATGACCAGAAATCTATGGGACCAAGTTTCATGTGCCCTTTAACATCAAACTAAGCAATATCTATTAAGCACCTACTACAGGCAAAGCTCTGGGAAAGTCAGTGGTGGGTAAGAGATGCCATGGAGAATCACAAAGCAGATTCTTTATTTTCTTATAGCATTGACCTCAAGCTGGCAATAAGCAAAGGTGTTTTTGCTTATTTAGGAAGTGTGATTTGAGCAACAGGCAAAAACACTATAGGCAAGATTGACTTCCTTACCCAGGTGACAGATTTGGGAACATCAGATTAGTCAGGCCTTCAACTTGAGTTCCTCTATAATTCTCATTCAAAGCACCAGTGTCCCTGTGCAGCGGAGAATATGGAGCTAAATCACTCTAATGTCCTTGTCAATCAGAGACATACATTTCCCTAATGGGAGAGATGACCATGAAAGTCCTAAGACCTTGGAAACAGCATGGGGGCCACCTCCTTCCTCTCCTTGCCTCTCGAGGGGGAAAAAGTAAAGATAGCTATTATCATGAGGATTGAAGCTATGGAAATGCAGCCACATTTGTATCAAATTATTACCTCCCACAATGGCTTCCTACCAGAGCCACATCCCATAAACATACATCCAGTTAAGGTAGCTTCAAATCTGTTACTATTTGAGATTTCTTTCTTTCTTGCTTGCTTGCTTTCTTTCTTTCTTTTCTTTCTTTCTGTCTTTCTCTCTCTCTCTCTTTTTCTTTCTTTTGCCTGTTTTGAGGGGGAAAAAACAGGATAGAGGCTGTTTCAAACTGCACACTCTCTCTAGCTACCACCTAGTCAGATATACACTATAGTTTTCAATGACTGTAAAATCTAGTTCTCAGTTGGCTCCTTTGTGTCTTGATCTTTGCAAACTTTTGATGTTCTCTCTTATCTTGAGAAAAGCTCCACCTTTTCCTGGTTCAGGAAAACTTATTAAGGTCACCCAACTTCAGAGTTCCCCTCTGTGGCTCAAATGGTGAAGTTCTCTGTGTGAGTGTCTAGGGGATGCCTATGGAAGGAAAAATAATACACTTCTGTAAGGTGATCTGGACCAATGACAATGCTGCACTCTTTTTGCCATGAATACCAATGGTGATTTCAGCATCACAGGCAGCCCTGATAATGTCTCTAAAAGGCATCAGTGTTCTGTGAGATGCTTCCCAGGTATCCTGTTGCAAGATCTAAAGGGTCTCTGAACTGAATACAGTTGCCCAGTTTGTCATAGGCCATGCCAGAAATGCTAATCAATTTCAGATACATTCCCTGGATAGCAGTGGAGATTCTGTTTCAAATCCATCCAAAAAGAAGTAAGATGCAGGAATGCCTGTCTGTTCCACACCAATTTTCCCTTCACTTCACCTGGTTTGAGATCACAACATGCAGCCTCCTGCCTTCAACTGCCTAATGTAAAGACATTTATTTGTGCTTGTAAATAAATCAATTCACCCCAAGCTAAGGATTTTAGCAATAATCCCTTTCCCTTGTATCTCACCAAGAGGCATCTTTAAAGTGATTCAAGGTAACTAATTTCTCTGATATCTACTCCCTCCCAAACTGGACAAGTCTAAACATACAGGGCATGAAAGAGAGAAAAGCCTCATGGAAACAGATTGTAAATCTTTGGCGGGGGGAGAGCATAGCAGAATCAGGCAACCAAAGAGGCACTGCATCTAAAACAACAACAACAACAACAACAACAACAACAACAACAACAACAACAAAACCGGGAGTCATCTGGGCTGCCTACAGGTCTAGTGCTGTGGCAATGTCAGGCACTATGTCAAAAACGGGTCTTTTACAAATCTTCTTAAAGTTGGAGACAGAAGGAATATCCTTTTTCATTTCTCAAAAGAACATGTTTCTTTGGCTGAAAGGCCAAAAAGATATCCTTTCACTCATATAATCAAACCTTCAGTTCTAGTTAACTATTGTTTTGCTTCCGTTTTCTTGTGTTTGCTTGCCAACCTCAGGAGACGGTCTGACATAGTGGTTAAGTAGATTCAAGTCCCAAATCCATCAATTACCAGCTGTGTGACCTTGGGAATGTCACCTAATCTCCCTGTGCTCATCTATAAAACAGGAATAGTAAGACCAGTACCTACCTCATGCTGTGGTTGGAGGGTTAAACGTGATAATCTGGGTAAAGCATTTAGCCTGGTACCTGGCACATAGGAAATGCTCAATAAATACTAGCTGCTATGATTATTCTCAAGGGAAGGACAGAAGTAGTCAAAGTGTCGGAGAGACAAATTATCTTAGACACTACTAATGTACAGAGCTACTTGCCTTGGTCCAAAGCTTTTCAGTCTGTCTCCTTTGGAGGCCAAACATGATAATGGAGGAGGCTCCACTGGAGGTAAAGGACGCCCACAAGAGGACTGGAGGACAGCGTGTTTTCATTGGCAGGCTGCTAACCAGCCAAACCTCAGGAAAGTCACAACACCCACTTGGCAAAGTGATGCTGTCTGCTTTATTGAAAACATCTTAGTATAATAAATAAAATGCATTTTTGTTTCCATAGTTTGAACTTGTAATTCTGTTGGCCAGGAGTTGTCAGAGAGAGGATTAGTGAGTGCAATAATGCTTAACAAAGTTGAGCCGACGAAAGAAGAGCTTCAGCAAGTAGTCCCGTTTGTGAACAATAAAACACTTTTTAATTGGGACAAAGCAGGCACTTCCCTAAAGGTCCTAGGGCCTGGCATGGCACCCTTCCCACAGTTTGGTACCCGAAATGTTTTCCAGAGTCACCCACACACCAGAGAGACACCACAGGTCTCGTCTGTTTTGTGGCTATGCAAGACAGATCAACAATGGTGGAAATTCTCAAATCTGCCAACATGTAAGGCAAGCACAAACACTGCTTGTATGAAATGATGGGAAGCCTGGAAGGTCCCTAGGATTAATGAAAGACTGTGGTGCTGGGCTGTGGGGCCATGGCCTTCTGAAGTGGCAAAGGAAGGAGAGTGCCAGAAAGGAGTGGGCTCTTCTGATGCCAGTGATGTAGCCCATAACTGGCTAGTACAGTCCAATAAATGCTGTCTGGAAAGTGACGAAGGAAATGATAAGTGTAACTTAACTAGGTAGAATTGATTACTAATCTAGAAATCAGTGCTTCAGGCAACTGAAGAAGCAAGAGATTCAAGAACAAAAGGGCACAGCTAAATATGAGGACTGAGAGGCAAGAACGCAGAGTTGTAAGGCTGGGTTTCCCATGGGTTTTATACAGGACAATTACAGAATGCATCGCATGGCCCATATCTTTACAAGGTAAGCTGGCACTCCATTATGATGATGAAATGTCCAGAGAAAGACCACATTGGCAGTTAATCAATCATCTTACCACAGGAATTTGTGTCTTAAGAGCCAGGTAAGCAGACAAGTGGCTACAAGAGGGATTCAAGTGTATCATAACCTACGAGCGCAAGTTCACAAATACATACAAAATTGTCCAAGCAACAGTGGATTTAAAGGAAAGAAAATTAAACAGAGAGGGTAGTAACAGATCATGGAGTGAATGGACTTTAGATGTGATTCTCAGATAATATCAGTTTTTAAGATTAAATGAGGAAGTGATACTATTTGTTCACCCAATATCAACTAAATATCTTGGTTATACCAAAGTTATCTTAAGGTTACACCATGGCTGGCCATCTTTCATTTTCCATTTCTTAGGGTAAGAAGATTAGTCATGTATTCCATCTATGCTGTTCGCTATAGACATTGTCTTAGTGCTTTGCCACATCTACCTTCTCTACTCCCACCACCACCTTCACCATCACTGTCACTATCTCATTATCACCTCCACTTCTACCACCCCTTCCATCTTCTGACTCTACCTCTACCCCCACCACCACCTCAACTGCTACCTCTATTACCAGCAGCAGCTCTAACAAGTCCACTACTATCATCCCCATTCCATTTCCACCATAACTTCCGCCACTATCATCACTACCTTCACCATCACCACTTCCACCCTACCACAACCACTGTCATCACATCCACCGCCCCCTGCATCTCTACCAATACCACTATTACCACCATCTCCATTTCTACCAGTACTATCACCACCATCACTACTAGCTCAACCACCTGTGCCATCTCTTCCTCCTTTACCATCCAACCTCCTTCCATCACCAACATGTCCACCTCTACTTTCACAAACTCCACCATATCTTCCACCTCCCCTACTTTCACCCAAACTAACTCTACTACCTCCACCACCACCACCTCCCATTATATCCACTACAATCTCCACCAACTCCAGTGACACCTCTGCTTCCACTATCAATACCATCACTTCCACTACCACTTCCTCCACCAGCTTCTCCATCACTGCCTCCACTTCCACCACTGTTACCACCTCTACCATCATCACTATCACTACTAATTCTTTTTTTTTAAGATTTTATTTATTTGACAGAGAGAACACAAGCAGAGGGAGAGAAAGGGAGAAGCAGGCTCCCTGCTGAGCAAGGAGCCCGATGCAGGACTCGATCCCAGGACCCTGGGATCATGACCTGGCGCAAAGGCAGCCGCTTAACTGACTGAGCCACCCAGGCGTCCCTATCACTACTAATTCTAAGTAGTGTCCACCAACATCAAAACCACCTCCACTATACCCATCACCTTCACCACCACTATCACCACCTCTATAATCACCAACTCCAACACCACATAGCCACTGCTACCACATTAATGTATCTATAAGCTAGGAGCTAAGTATTTTATAACCATTACCACTATTTAATTCTCACATAAACTCTATGAGATGTGTATTCTTATTCCAATTTTATAGATGAAAGTCAGAGAAGTTATGCCACTTGCTTCAAATCACACAGATAAAATGTATATCCAAATTTCTAATCTAGGATTGTCTAATTCCATGCTCCTATGCTCTACTGAATTGTGGACTATTCTCTAAGAAGAAGAAAGTAAGTACAAAGTATACTTTCTCTACATACCTGTAAGGAAAAAACAGAATGCAGTAAGTGTTAAAAGCAGAGATAGAACTCTGCTAGTACAGACTTAGCCGATGACCAAGATAGGCTTATCAATATGAGGTAGCCCTGAGGAGGAGACAAATATGTCACCCAGAGAACTGAAGCTATCAAAAACAGATGGTTTTATAATAGCTAATGTCTCTCCATTTCTTTAAATGAAGATTTATTACAATTAAGCTAATGGACATTTTGAAATGGAAAGCATAGTTCAGAAATAAAACATCAAAAAATATGTTGGCTGTTGATACACATCTATAAGTCTACATCCTGACAGTGAAAATGAATTGCTAATTTCCTTAATATGGTATGGTCTTAGTTAATATTACTTTAGAATATCTATATAAATTAGAATAGAAGAATCATCATTGTTTGCTTATCCCATAATACTGAACCAAATTTATGAATTAAAAAAGAAATCATATATCTTAGCCAACAGTCTCAGGATATCTTTAAATGATAAACCAGACCCATAATCTATTAATCCTAAAACCCAGGCAAAAATCACTGCTTGGAGTAGTAGAAAGAATCCGAACTTCTGAGTCAAACAGAACTGAATTTTTATCACAATTTTTCTACTTATTAGTTCTGCCACTCTGGGCAGTTTACTTAACCCATATTTCCCAACTGGTAGACTGAGGCCCACTGTCATGTCACATATCAGTTACAGGTGTGCCAAGTTACTGATGCCTTTAGCCATAGGGGAGAGCATTATATCCACTCTCATGCATTTAAGTTCTTACTAAATTATGAATGGTTCTCAAATTTACATCTCCATTCTTGACTTCACTACTGAGGCCCAGATCCATATTTCAAATTTCCTTCTCGACACAGACATGTAGATAACATATCAGCATCTTAATTCTTGCACCTACCACTAATCCCAAAAAGCCTAATTTATCTGACAGCAACTAGTTATATGACAGCAACTAATCATCCCATTAGTTACTCAGACAAACAACTTCTATCCTTACCTTTCACCACACCATACACTGCATTGTCATGCCACCATGGCAAATCTTGGGACCCTCCTTTTACAATACCTCAAACATCATTTATACCCCTACTGCTCTAGTTCAGTGTCACATGCTTTTTCCTGGACTTATTATATTAGCTTTCTCAATGGTCAGCATGCCTTGAATCCCACTTGATCTCAATTAATTCTATAGTTTCTTGAGCATTTAACAGTTTCTAATGAATGAATCCTAAAGTATAAAACTAGTCATGTGTTGTATTTGGACATCATCTTTCACTCTTTCTTATGTCCACAGCCTTTAAAATATGATTGTAGCTCTTCCATCGGGACAGAAAGATAGCAAAAATAAACAACTGGAACTACATCAAACTAAGAACATCAAACTAAGGAAGGAAACAATCAACAAAATAAAAAGGCAACCCACAGAATGGGAGAAAATATTTGCAAACCATATATATGATAATAATAGGGGTTAATTTTTGAAATCCAATTAAAAATAGACAAAAGACCTGAATAAACACTTTTCCAAGAAAGAGATACAAATGGTCAACAGGTGCATTAAACAGCACACCATATCACTAATCATTAGGTAACTGCAAATAAAAAACACAATGAGACTCATACCTACAAGGATAGCTTTTAGCAGGAGAAATAACAAGTATTGAACAGAATGTGGAGAAAAGGGAACCCTTGTGCACAACATGTTTTGGGAATGCAAACTGGTACAGCCATTATGGAAAACAGTATGGAGGTTCCTCCAAAAATCAAAAATAGAACTACTATATGATCCAGCAATACCACTTCTAGAAAGAAACAAAATCCGTATCTCAAAGAAGCATCTAAAGTCCTATGTTCACTAGCATTATTCACAATAGGAAAGATATGAAAACAACCTAGTGTCTGTAAATGGATGAATGGATAAAGAAAATGTGGTATGTGTATATACACAATGGAATATTATTCCCGCCATTTGCAAAAACATGAATGAATCTAGAGAACATTATGCTAAGTAAAATAAGCTGGACAGAGAAAACAAATATATGATCTCCTTTACATGTAGAATCTTAGAAAAAAAGTTGAACTCATAGAAACAGAGTATAGTACAGTGGTGGTTATCAAAGACTGGGGGTAGGTTGGGGGGTTAGGAAGATGCTGGTCACAGGACACAAGCCTTCAGTTATAACATGAATAATTTCTGAGGATCTAATGTATAGCATGGTGACTGTAACTAGTAACATGGTATTATGTAGTTCAAATTTACTAAGAAAATAAAACTTAGGAGTTCTCATCACACACAAAAAGTAAATAAGTATAGAGATGACTGTGTAAATTAACCTGATTGTGGTAATCATTTTACAATGTATATGTACATCAACTCATCACGCTATACACTTTAAATACATTTGTTAATTATACCCCAATAAAGCTGGGAGAAAAAAAAGGGGTGGGGGGAGGCCGTTTTGCCATCCTTTAAACAGTGAAGTCTGTGACTTGCTTTGGCAAAAAATAAAAGTAAAAATAAATACATGTGGCAAAAGCATCTGTATGTAAAATCTAAGCCTGGGTATGAGGAGTCCTTACTTGCTTCCACTCTCTCTTTGGAAATCCTTTACTCCACAAGTGAATAAACACACACTGCCTGCTGGAAGATAAGGGACCATGGAGAGTAGAGACAAAGTTGCCCATCTGATTCCATCTTAGAACTTCCTGTCCCTACCCTAGCAAAACCAGCAGATGATCACAAATAAGTAAGCCCCTCCAAGACCAGCCCAAAGACCTAGCAGAGCCCAACCCAAACTCCTGACCCTCAGAATCAGAAGCTAAGTAATAGTTGATTGATTTTTTAAGACACTAAACATTTTTTGGTCTGTTTATCAAGCAGCAATACCTTATTGATACATTTACCCCTGTTTGTAGTGAGCTTGTGATGTACCTCCACTGAGGAGAAAACAGACTAAAATCAGTCTGATATAAAAGTACCCCATTCCTACACAAGATATGTCCCAATCTGTCTTCTAAAATTTATCTCCCATTTTTCTATTCTTTTTCGCCACACAGCCACTACTAGACCAACTGCTAATCTTCAATCATTTTCTACATTATTTTCTCATTTTTTTGCCTATTTGTTTATCCTTATTAATTTAGTATTTTTCTTTAAATTAATTCACACCTGGGGCGCCTGGGTGGCTCAGTCATTAAGCGTCTGCCTTCGGCTCAGGTCATGATCCCAGGGTCCTGGGATCGAGCCCTGCATCGGGCTCCCTGCTTGGCAGAGAGCCTGCTTCTCCCTCTCCCACTCCCCCTGCTTGTGTTCCTGCTCTCGCTGTCTCTCTCTGTCAAATAAATAAATAAAATCTTTAAAAAAAATTAAAAAAAATAAAATAAAATAAATTAATTCACACCTAACATTGCTTCTTACTTAAGCTTCCTTCAGGGAAATGCTATCTAAGCAACCATAATTTTGATAGACTAGTCAGTTTTTTGAGAATATATTAAAAAATAATCTGTAACTATTAAAATATATAAACATTAAGATAAAAAGATTTTCATCCAATTCCTACACAGCATGTTCACTAGAATATGATAAGCATTTTATTTTCTCTCAGACTTTTTTATGTGTCTGTACTTTCAGATTGTGATGCAGTGTATGACAGAGACAATTTTTAGTTTGGTGTCCAATAAGTTATTAAATGGATATGAATTTCAGGTGGAGTCAGAGTTTTAAGAAGCTTGAAATAAAAACCAAGGAATTTGATTCCTGTGGGAACTCTTACATCAGGGGCAAAACAGGCTAAACATTAAGGGAGACTGGAAACAAGGGGACCACTTAGGAAACAATTTCATTAGTCTAGGAAAGAGTGAGAGGTAAATTAGAAAAGAGGTAAAAAATGACCTAAACTGAACTAACCAGGAGAAGGGAAACTGAGTTTTGATATTTTTAAAATGGATCAGGGAAGGGAACCATGTGTGGAAAATAATGATGATAATTCTATATATTGTTGAATTAAGTAAAAAACATGAAGGGGATGAAAATCATTCTGATATTTGGTTGATATAAATTTATTGATAAGATTAAGGGGAACAACTGATTTAGTAGACACTGAGGTGTTAAAGAGGTAGACAATAGTGAAGATGTTGAGTTTTATTTTAGATGTGATTTTTGCCCCATGATTTAAGCCTAGAATTTGACAAACAAGAGGACGGAGGAAAGTTTTTGAGAAGCACTGATAGGGCAACTCCAAAAAGATAAATATAGCTAGGATGGCACACCAAGTGGTCTTGGTCTGATTTCATTTTGTTTGATTTGTTTATATGATTTTGAATTTCTTTTTCAGAATCAACTTTTTTTTTTGCAGATTCTTTTATTATGTTATGTTAATCACCATACATTACATCATTAGTTTTTGATGTAGTGTTCCATGATTCATTGTTTGCATATAATACCCAATGCACCATGTGGTAAGTGCCCTCTTTAATACCCATCACCAGGCTAACCCATCCCCCACCCCCTCCCCTCTAGAACCCTCAGTTTGTTTCTCAGAGTCCATAGTCTCTCATGGTTCATCTCCCCCTCTGATTTCCCCCCCTTCATTCTTCCCTTCCTGCTATCTTCTTTTTTTATTTTTTTTCACATATAATATATTATTTGTTTCAGAGGTACAAGTCTGTGATTCAAGAGTCTTATACAATTCACAGTGCTCACCATAGCACATACCCTCCCCAATGTCTATCACCCAGCCACCCCATCCCTCCCAACCCCCACCACTCCAGCACCCTCAGTTTGTTTCCTGAGATTAAGAATTCCTCATATCAATGAGGCCATATGATACATGTCTTTCTCTGATTGACTTATTTCACTCAGCATGATACCCTCCAGTTCATCCACATCGTTGCAAATGGCAAGATTTCATTCCTTTTGATGGCTGCATAATAGTCCATTGTATATATATACCACATCTTTATCCATTCATCTGTCGATGGACATCTTGGCTCTTTCCAAAGTTTGGCTATTGTGGACATTGTTGCTATAAACATCGGGGTGCACATACCCCTTCAGATCCCTACATTTGTATCTTTCGGGTAAATACCCAGTAGTGCAATTGCTAGATCATATGGTAGCTCTATTTTCAACTGTTTGAGGAACCTCCATACTGTTTTCCAGAGTGGCTGCACCAGCTTACATTTCCACCAACAGTGTAGGAGGGTTCCCCTTTCTCCGCATCCCCACCAACATCTGTCATTTCCTGTCTTGTTAATTTTAGCCATTCTGACTGGTCAGAAGTGGTATCTCATTGAGGTTTTGATTTGGATTTCCCTGATGCCGAGCGATGTTGAACAGACATTTTTCCAAAGAAGACACCCAAATGGCCAACAGACACATGAAAAAGCATCAACTTTTAAATGAAAGACAAGTTTTGTGTTTTATTTCATTTTTGTTTATATCTCCAATTCAACCCAGATCTATGAGCAGGAAATATGTTTGTTAGTGTGAATGGCTGAGAATCTGAGGTTGCCTGTTACATGGTATTATTGCAGCAAAATCTGACTAATATACTGCTTCTCTGAGGGAATTAACTGTTGATTGAGTATGGGTATAAAAAAAAGGACAGGGTCAAAGTTTATTTTGAAATTTAGAAACTAGGTGACTGAGAATGGAAGTTCCACTCCCATTATATATTCATGTACTAGGTAAACATTTATGTCTTTCTTTTCATTTATTCTATATGTATAGTTTTTAACGCACTTTTGTGGAAAAAATACCCTGTTGAAAATATGACAAAAACTACAGATGCTTTCTTGGAAAAAATAACAAACAACATTTCACAAACATCTTCTCATAAACCCCAATCTCAGAAAAGTATTAAAAAGGAAATAAAAGAAAAGGCTTTTGTTGATATTCTCCTTTCTGGATTTGGAACTTTCTTTATATTCCTTTATATAATCTGACTGCAGCATTTAGATTGTGATCAGAGAAGAGTAGGTCTCCTGTATTCTGAGCAGAGCTATAAAAAGTGTCTTCATTACAGTTTGAAAGGGCTGGCCAAGATCGTTGTTTGGAGGAATGAGTTAAGATATATAAAGCATTGCATCTAAAATCAGTAGTGTGTAGATAATGGCACTCATTAATTTTCAATCTATTCACTAAAAAGTATACTGGGGGAATAAAGGAAATTTTAGAGTAAGAAAATTACTTAAGTAGCTTTCCTCAAAAAAAAAAAATGGAATATAGGGCACCTGGGTGGCTCAGTTGTTAAGCGTCTGCCTTCGGCTCAGGTCATGATCCCAGATCCTGGGATTAAGTCCCACATTTGGCTCCCTGCTCTGCGGGAAGCCTGCTTCTCCCTCTCCCACTCCCCCTGCTTGTGTTCTCTCTCTCGCTGTGTCTCTCTCTGTCAAATAAATAAATAAATTCTTTAAAAAAATGGAATATGGAAAATATTTTAATGGAAAAATTTTATTTGATACAAACTTACAGAAGTATATCTATTCCAGATTAGCAATTTTCCATTCATGACTATCCTCTAAAGAGGAGACAGTGTTAAGCCAGTATAAAAGATATAAAGACTTATCTCTTTAAACTCAGAAGACGATAGAGCCTCCCACAGAACTCCTTACAGTCTTCTCACATGCTTTCTTCTGGAATGAAATGTTTATTATTAGAAACACCTGAAAGGGACAGAAATATTGAGCCAAACCTAGGGAAGGGGGTCATCTACACAAACATCTCCTCAACTAATTCCAGGTTGACCCTATCTAACAAGTTTTCACTTGTTCTTTTGACCCTGAGAATCTACATGTAATAATTTTTACTTGAAAGGTGAGTTACATTTGAAACAATATAAGAAATTTCTCAAAGCAGCAAAAATAAAATTGTTCTTTGCCTTGGCCTGCCACAATTACTTCATTGCTATGACATATGACATCATAGTTAGTCCTCAGACTCGGGGGTGTTTCTAATGAGCTGGAGTTGGAAGGGTCCCAGTGGAATGCAGTGAACCAAAAGGCCCACTGTTCTTTCAAATTCCAACATGATATTAGGAGGGAAAACAAAGGGCTCTTCAAGAACCAGAGGTCAACCTGTTCAGTGGTATCAAAGGTGGTAATAATGAGAGGGAATGCAAGACAGTTTCACAGCATAGCAACAGATAATTGTTACCTATCTCTACTGTTTTATTACTTCTACTTCATGAATAAAGGTAATGAATATATTTTCAAAATATTCTAATAACTTGGTATGCTATCACATGAGATCTTTGACACAGAACTGCATCAAAAGAAAATTATAACAGCATATACACACATACACACACACATATATATAATTGAAAAATACTTTCAATTTTAAAAACTATACATAGGGAGTAAATGAAAACAAAGATACAAATGTTTACCCAGTATATGAGTTAGCTCCGTTTCTGCTCCTGGGCACAAAGGACCCTCAGAGGGACAGCCACCTTCCCTAGGGCCCTTGTGAGCCATTAACTACATATTCCCTTCTGGGAATGTATCTAATTATTTAGCCAATTTATCACCAGGACAGCCCCAGTGGCTAACCACAACATCAACATACCAGAGGTCATAGGAACTAACAGGAGCCTCTCCATAAGCCAAAAGTCAGAAATGGACATGGGTATCTCATTCCTAGTCCTTCTACCCCTAATGCTCAGCTAGCTTACAGAGTGTAGACAAGCTTCTTAGTAATCTACAAAGAGAAATGATGAATAATATCTAGTTTCCAAATACTCACAAATTTCAGGACAGATCTGTTCAACACACACCCTTCTATCTATGAAATGGGGCAAAGGGAAGGTGGTACTATTACCTTTAAGTTTCTCAAACATACTCCAAAAATATTTTCTTGGGAAAGCCCATGAAAAGATCACAATTACAGTGGGAGAGTTTAGTACAACCATATTAAAAAATGAAGAAACAATAGAAATTCATAACTAGGGATATGTAAGATTTGAGTAAAACAATAGCTTTGATATAATGGACCTAGATAAAGACTTTTATAGCCAACAAACATAGATTATACCTTATTTTAATTTTTTATTATGGAGAACTGCCAAACACTTATAAAAGTATACAGAGCAATCTAGTGAACTTCAACGTGTCCATTAAGCAGCTTGATACTATGCCAGCAAAATTTTCTCTATTTTTTTATGTTATGTTAATCACTATACATTACATCATTAGTTTTTGATGTAGCGTTCCATGATTCATTGTTTGCATATAACACCCAGTACTCCATTCAGTACGTGCCCTTTTTAATACCCATCACCAGGCTAACCCATCCTCCCACCCCTCCCCTCTAGAACCCTCAATTTGTTTCTCAGAGTCCATAGTCTCTCATGGTTCCTCTCCCCCTCTGATTTCCTCCCCCTTCATTTTTCCCTTCCTACTATCTTCTTCTTTTTTTTTTTTTTAACATATAATGTATCATTTGTTTCAGAGGTACAGGTGACTTCTATCCTCTTCATTTTCCTTCCTTTTCCTTTTTTATATTATGGAGTCATAGCACACTTTTTAAACTCCTGTGATAGATGTATTACAAAATGTGTTCCCAGTTCTTCACCTATCCATCCATACCCTTGCCCTTTCTGTGTTACTTTAGTGCCCTCCCAACATAAGCAGCACAGAGACAGACATGAAATTTTAGCCACAGTTATCATAACAGAAATAGCAGAGAATTGAAATAAAGCTTCTACCTTCTCTCTTTGTTTCTAACATCCCCATGAGAAAATGTCTGAGCTAGCTGACTGGAGGCTGAAAGTCCCAGTGATCCTAGCTGAGGCTAGCCTAAATTAGCCAACAGCCAGCCAACTTCCAGATCATCAAATAAACCTAGCCAAAATCAGCAGAACTTTCTAGCCAACCACTCCCGGACTGTGAACAGTAAGTGTTATAATTATACGCAACTGAGGACTTGTAGTTGTTTCACAGCATTATTCTAACAATAGGTACCTGACACAGAACCTATGGAAAATATATATTTTTATGTATTTCTGGTCAAGATGCAAAAAGAGGCACACAAAAGACAAGAGCCCTCCCACCATACACATAGAAATTAGATAGGTAAGTAGGAGAGATAATATTTTTTAAGATTTATTTATTTATTTGAGAGAGAGAGAGAGAGTGGGGGGAAGGGGCAGAGGGAGAGGGAGAGAATCCTCACGCAGACTCCCCACTGAGCCTACAGCCCGACGTTGAGCTTGATCCCAGGACCCTGAGATCGTGACTCCTAAGCTGAAACCAAGAGTCAGATGCCTCACCAGCTGAGCCACTCAGACGCCCCAAACAGACAATATTTTTAATCAATAAAAACAAATACTAGCTAACAAATTATGCATTAATATAAAAAGAGAAAGTAAGTGAAAACAGAGAGAACAAGGTAAAGGCTGACAGTGCCAGCTCTTGAGCTGTGCACTGGACAGAGATGCTGGTGACCTGAATTTATTTCCTACGGAAAATGTGGCCCAAGCACACCCAGAGACCAGAGCCAGGGCCACTGTGTGAGTCAGGAGACTAATGCAGGGGTTCTTGGAGCATGAACACTGGCTGAGAAAAGCAGTCACCACCATCCATATATTTATAGTCAACTGAATTCAATAAGAGTACCAAGACAATTCAGTGGAAGAAAAGAATAGTCTTTTCAACAAATGATGCTGGGACAACTAAATATCCACATGAATGAGAAAACTGGACTCCTAACTCACATCATATGTAAAAACGTACTCAAAATAGATCAAAGATCTAAATGTAAGATATAAAACTATAAAACTCATGGAAGGCAACATTGATATAAATCTTCATACCCTTGTATTATACAACGGTTTCTTAGATATGACACAAAAAGCATAAGCAGTTAAAAATATACTAGAATATAAAAAATTAAACAAAATAATAAACCAGATAAGTTGGACTTGATCAAAATTAAAAACTTTTGCGCCTCAAAGATATCATCAAGAAAGTGAAAAGAGAACCTACGGAATGGCAGAAAATACCTGCAAATCATATAGCTGATAAGGTTCTAGCCTCTGGAGTAAAGAATAAAGAAGTACATGAAAAGATATTCAACATCATAGTCATTAGGAAAATGCATATCAAAACCACAATGTGATATATATCATCACACCCACTAGGATGGCTATTGATAAAAAAGAGAATAACAACTATTATTTAGGATATGGAGGAACTGGCACCCTCATGCATTGCTTGGGGGAATGTAAAATAGTATAGCATCTTTGGAAAAGAGTTTGGCAGTTTCTCAAAAAGTTAAAGTAACCATATGACCCAGCAATTCTCTTCCTAAGTACATACCCCAGAGAACTGAAAATATATATATATGCACACTAAAGCTTATACACAAATGTTTGCAGAAGTAGTGCTCATAATAGCCACAGAGTATAAAAACTCAAATGTTTATATGAATAAATAAAATATGGCATATCAATACAATGAAATATTATTCTGCCATAAAAAGAAATTAAGTACTGATTCATGCTACAACATGGATGAACCTTGAAAACATTGTGCTAAGTAAAAGAAGCCAGACCAAAAAAGGCCACATATTGTATGATTCTAATTATATAAATTGTCTAAAATAAGCAAATATATAGAGGTAGAAAGTAAATTTGTGGTTTCTAGCGGGTGAGGGAATGAGGAATGGGAAGTGACTGCTAATAAGTACATGATTTCTTTTGAGGGTGATGAAAATGTTCTGGAATTAAACAGTAGTGATAATTGCACAACTTTGGGAATATACTAAACACTATTGTAGACTTTAATAGGGTATGTTTTAGGACACAAGAATTATATTTCAATAACAATAATAATAGAGACACAGAGGGGACAGATTCAGTAGATTACCAATATCTAATAGGAGTTCCAGAAGGAGAATAGAGAAGAAAAAATAGAACATCAATAAACAGATGAGAACTTTCCAGACTGAAGGATTACATGAGACCTCAAATTAAAATATGCTTAAAAAAAAAAACCCCAAAAAACCAGTACACTGAGTGTGGAACTGGATTGATAAAATAAATCCATATGTGAACTTACCTTGGTGAGAATGAAGAAAAAAAGAAAAACCCAAAACCTAAAGTTGCCAGAGAAACTATAAATTACATAGAAAAGAATGACAAAGACACTAATTGCAGCCTCTCAACAGCTCCAACAACTGTTTAAAAAATAATGGAGCTTTAACTTTATATTATTCAGGGAAAATTCCTTTTAACTGGAACTCTATATTCAGTGAAGCTATAACTCAAAATGAGGTTCCAGAAAATGGCATTTGTATATTTTTTTATTTTTTTATTTAGATGCAATTAGCCAACGTATAGTACATTAGTTTCAGATGTAGTGTTCAATAATTCATCAGTTGCATGTAACACCCAGTGCTCATCACATCACGTGCCCTCCTTAACGCCCATCACCCAATTACCCCATCCACCCACCCACCTACCCTCCAGCAACCCTCAGTTTGTTTCCTATAGTTAAGAGTCTCTCATGGCTTTTCTCCCTCTCTGACAACTTCCCATTCAGCTTTTCTTCCCTTCCCCTATGATCCTCTGTGCTGTTTCCTATATTCTACATATGAGTGAAACCATATGAGAATTGTATTTCTCTGACTGACTTATTTCGCTCAGCATAATACCCTCCAGCATAATACCCTCCAGTTCCATCCACGTCAGCGTAAATAATAAGTATTCATCCTTTCTGATGGCTGAGTAATATTCCATTGCATTTGTATATTTCAAAGAAAAATCAGTGAACCCCAAAAGTTTAAATTTATACAGGACACATTATTTGGCTACATTGCCTTAAATTATATGTTCACAATAAGCATATGCTTTTCAAGGAAACTATTGTAAAACCGATTTTAAAATTCTTCTAATTCCTCTAAGAAATCAGAACTAAAATTAAATGTTATTTAAAATGAATGACAAGAAGAATATGTGACCAAAAAGAGCATTTTTAATTATCTGTTATTCTATTCCATCTAAATATTCACCACATAATTCAAGATAATTTTTTGTACCTTAGATCATATCTATTTTATTTCTATATTATTTTTCTACTTATTTCTATTTTTATTCTTTCTACTCCTACTTTTTTCCTTTTTTTCGTATCTTTTTGTATCAACTTTCCATTTTACCTTTCTATTTCTATCCTACTGTTTATTTCTCTTCTCTATTCTGCATTTCTATTTTGTTATGTATTAGTTGTATACACCACACCCTGATGCTCAGATATGAGGAAAATTTGATTTATTTACAATTCCTCGTATCTCCTTCTATTCTCCTGCTAGTATTTGATGTTCCTGTTATTGCTGTGATTCAGTTACTTTTCTTTTAAATTTTCTTAAATGCTCCCTTCCCTCGTCTTACCGAGGTTCTCTCCTGCTATAGGACCTTCATTCATTCCAAGGCTTGTTAAATTTACACTCTGGCCCCAGCTGGGGTTCCTACCAGTTTATTCTGCTCTTGTTACCCACTTCTCCTACCCCCTAGATCCAGGTCTCTGTGCACATTCAAATGCTTGAATGTCAGGCTGCTGCTCCTTCTCTGCTCAAATCCCTACCTAGGCTGCCCTTTGCTCTGGGGCTGTCATCACCACTGCCCTATTGGCACTACCAGTGCTGGCCTCCCACTGCCATTTGCTCTCTGGGTTCTCATCTTCCAGAGGGGACCTTGAACAGTTCCTGTGTTTTTATGTTCCTCAACACTCTCCTTCCCAGCTATGTGTATCTTGCCAGGATGGCTGCATCAGGGCTGACTACCATGCTGGTTCTGTGACCAAGACCCCTCTTTTCATCCTCAGGCCCCATTAATGGATCTAGCTAATTTTGTCACAATTAGGAAACAATTATCTCTACTGCAGGGCTAAGAAAAGAGTCATGTAGCAGGTGGCATCTGATTCTTTTAAAAATGTAAACAGTCGAAAAATTGCTGATGTAATGACTGTGCATTCAGTTTATGAAAATTCATCAAGCTGTATATTTACAATTTATGCACTTTTCTATAAATGAGGTAGTAGAATAATTATTTTAATAAGTAGTTTTAAAGTGTTATAATTTTTAAAGTTTAAAAATAAGAAATAAAATTAAAATCTTTTAAAAACTGAAAAAGTTAACATAACTACAGATAGAAAATGTTAAGAGGATTTCTGCTTGTGGTGGGAAGTATGAGGACTCATATAATTTTCTTTGTTTTACCTTTCTGAATTTTCTAGATTATCAGTAATTAGAAAGTGCTGCTTTATGTTTATATTATACATATATTTCACATATATATACACATACTATCTGTATATCTCCTAAATTATCTCTAGTAACCTCTGTCTCCTCTCTGAATAGCATTTTTGAGCAGAATACTTATGTGTAATAATATGAGAATAGAGGTAAGAAGGATCGTGGACACACAATCCACCGGTGCATCTTTACCTATGCCCCATATTTTCTCTTGTCCTATTATTTATTTTCCTTCTTCATCTTGATCTTCAACACTGTTTTCAACGTTCCTGTATTTCACCATTTACCTAAAATAGTAAACTTACCTTACCTAAAATTTAACCTTATCTCCTGTACTGTTTCAAAAATTCCTTATTTTAGTCTTTCAGTAAATCTTTAAAATAAAAGATATAAAAAAAAGCTTTTAAAAGTTTTCATAACAGCTAAATGAAGCTATTAAATAAAAAATGTCTTCAGGTTAATCACAATAATGAACTGAGACCATCTGAACAGGGAAAAGTCTCAAAACATTTTTCATTTTGATTCAGACTTAATATTTTGCTTTTATCAGATATCAACTTTGAGATAAACTTTTTAGAAGCTGGTCCATTGTTTACAACTAACCCAGAACAGTTTTAAACAATTCCCCTTTATCTGATGGAATGAAGATTGTTAGAGATGAGCCCCAGCTGGGGCCCAAATTAGAGTAATTAAGAAGCAAAAGCTGAAGTACTTTCCTATAATGTGTTTATTTTATTAGAAGATTAAACAGTATTACTGGTACAGAATTTGACATTCTTACAGAAACAGAGAGAGAGGGCATTGCTTAAGTGCTATGTGTAGCAGATATGAAAGTTAGAATCCTAGAAAACAAGACAGGGTTATCAAACAGTAGGAGATATGCGAAAAAAGACATGTAATTTTACTTTTATGATAAGAATGAAACCATTACCAAATAAGGAAATGGCTTATTAAAACTATCACAACAAAACATTTCTGTCATGTTTGTAAAATTCAATTAAAAATTATAATAAAAAAATCCCACAACACTCAATATTGTTTACATCATTATCTCCTTACTCAACATGCATGCAATATTATATAAAGAAACATTCAGGTACTAAAATTTAGCAATTCCATCTTTGGATTTATTTCAAATGCTTTTCACAAATGTGGTCAATTGTTCTTTTTTTCTTATTAAGTTTTTTATTTTAATTCCAGTATAGTTAACATACAGTGTTGTATTAGTTTCAGGTGTACAATATAGCGATTCAACAATTCTATACATTCATTATTAAATGCTCATCATAGTAAGTATACTCTTTATTCCTCTTCACCTATTTCACCCATCCCCCTACCCGCCTCCCCTCTGGTAAACCATCAGTTTCTTCTCTGCAGTTAAGAATCTGTTTCTTGGTTTGTCCCTCCCCCGCCTTTTTTCACTTGTTTCTTAAATTCCACATGAGTGAAATCATATGGTATTTGTCTTTCTCTGATTGACTTATTTCGCTTAACATTTTACTCACTAGCTCCATCCATGTCATTGCAAATGGCAAGATTCCATTCCTTTTACTGGCTGAATAATATTCCATTGTGTGTGTACATATGTACATATATGTATATACATCACATTTATATGTATATCTATGTGTGATATATTTACATATATATATCACATCTTTCTCCATTCATCTGTTGATGTTTACTTGGACTGCTTCCATATTTTACTATTGTACATAATGCTGCAATAACCATACTGGTACATATATCCTTTGGAATACGTGTTTTTGTATTCTCTGGGTAAAAATACCCACTATTGGGACGCCTGGGTGGCTCAGTCATTAGGCGTCTGCCTTCGGCTCGGGTCATGATCCCGGGGTCTTGGGATCGAGTCCCGCATCGGGCTCCCTGCTCCGCGGGAGGCCTGCTTCTCCCTCTCCCACTCCCCCTGCTTGTGTTCCCTCTCTCGCTGTGTCTCTCTCTGTCAAATAAATAAAATCTTAAAAAAAAAAAAAATACCCACTATTGTAATTGTGGATCACTTTTTAAGGAAGCTCCATACTGTTTTCACAGTGGCTGTAACAATTTGCATTCCAACAAAAAATGCACAAGAGTTCCATTTTTTCCACATCGTACCTAACACTTGTTATTTCTTGTGGCTTTGATTTTAGCCATTCTGACAGGTAGGAGGCGATATCTGATTGTAGTTTTGATTTGCATCTCTGGGCTGATGAGTGATGTTGAGCATCATTTCATGTGTCTGTTTGCCACCTGGGATATTTTCTTTGCAGAAATGCCTGTTCCTATCTTCAATCCATTTTTTAATTGGATTATTTGTTTTCTGGGTGTTGAGTTGTATCAGTTCTTTGTGTATATTGGATACTAACACTGTATCAAACATGTCATTGGCAAATATCTTCTTCCAATTCTATAGGTTACCTTTTAGTTTATTTTTTATGTTATATTGATCACCATACATTACATCATTACTTTTTGATGTAGTGTTCCATGATTCATCGTTTGCTTATAACCCCCAGGGCTCCATTCAGTATGTGCCCTCTTTAATACGCATCACCAGGCTAACCCATCCCCCAACCCTCGTCAGCTCTAAAACTCTCAGATTGTTTCTCACAGTCCATAGTCCCTCATGGTTCGTCTCACCCTCCGATTTCCCCCTCTTCATTTTTCCCTTCCTGCTATCTTCTTCTTTTCTTTTTTTTTTAACATATAATGTATTATTTGTTTCAGAGGTACAGATCTGTGATTGAACAGTCTTACACAATTCACAGCACTCACCAGAGAATATACTCTCCCCAATGTCTATCACCCACCTATCCCATCCCTCCCACCCCCCACCACTCCAGCACTCTCAGTTGGTTTCCTGAGATTAAGAATTCCTCATATCAGTGAGATCATATGATACATGCCTTTCTCTGATTGATTTATTTCGCTCAGCATAATACCCTCCAGTTCCATCCATGTCGCTGCAAATGGCAAGATTTCATTCCTTTTGATGGCTGCATAATATTCTATTGTATATGTATACCAAATCTTCTTTATCCATTCATCTGTCGATGAACATCTTGCCTCTTTCCATAGTTTGGCTATTGCGGACATTGCTGCTGTAAACATTGAGGTACACGTACCCTTTTGGATCCCTGTATTTGTATCTTTGGGGTAAATACCCAGTAGTGCAATTGCTGGGCTGTAGGGTAGTTCTATTTTCAACTTATTGAGGAACCTCCATACTGTTTTCCAGAGTGGCTAACCAGCTTGCACTTCCACCAACAATGTAGGAGGGTTCCCCTTTCTCTGCATCCCTGCGAACATCTGTCATTTCCTGACTTGTTGACTTTAGCCATTTTGCTGGTGTGACGTGGTATCTCATCGAGGTTTTGATTTCGATTTCCCTGATGCTGAGCGATGTTGAGCACTTTTTCATGTGTCTGTTGGCCATTTGGATGTCTTCTTTGGAAAAATGTCCGTTCATGTCTTCTGCCCATTTCTTGATTGGATCATTTCTTCTTTGGGTGTTGGTTTGATAAGTTCTTTAGAGATTTTGAATACTAGCCCTTTATCTGATATGTCATTTGCAAATATCTCCTCCCATTCTGTCCGTTGTCTTGTGGTTTTGTTGACTGTACTTTTGCTGTGCAAAAACGTTTTATCTTAATGAAGTCCCAATAGTTCATTTTTGCCCTTGCTTCCCTTGTCTTTGGCTATATGTCTGGGAAGAAGTAGTTGCGGCTGAGGTCAAAGAGGTTGCTGCCAGTGTTCTCCTCTAGGATTTTGATGGAGTCCTGTCTCACATTGAGGTCTTTCAACCATTTGGAGTCTATTTTTGGGTGTGGTGTAAGGAAATGGTCCAGTTTCATTCTTCTGCATGTGGCTGTCCAATTTTCACAACACCATTTGTTGAAGAGACTGTCATTTTTACATTGGACATTCTCTCTTGCTTTGTCAAAGATTAGTTGACCATAGAGTTGAGGGTCCATTTCTGGGCTCTCTATTCGGGTCCATTGTTCTATGTATCAGTTTTTGTTCCAGTACCATACTGTCTTGATGATGACAGCTTTGTAATAGAGCTGGAAGTCCGGAATTGTGAGGCCGCCAGCTTTGCTTTTCTTTTTCAATATTCCTCTGTCTATTCGGGGTGTTTTCTGGTTCCATACAAATTTTAGGATTATTTGTTCCATTTCTTTGAAAAAAGTGGATGGTATTTTGATAGGGATTGCATAAATGTGTAGAATGCTCTAGGTGGCATTGACTTCTTCACAATGTTTGTTCTTCCAATACATGAGCATGGAAAGTTTTTCCATTTCTTTGTGTCTTCTTCAATTTCTTTCATGTGTATTTTATAGGTTTCTGAGTACAGATTCTTTGCCTCGTTGGATAGATTTATTCCTAGGTATCTTATGGTTTTTGGGTACAATTGTAAATGAGATCGACTCCTTAATTTCTCTTTCTTCTGTCTTGTTCTTGGTGTATAGGAATGCCATTGATTTCCGTGCATTGATTTTATATCCTGCCACTTTACTGAATTCCTGTATGAGTTCTAGCTGTTTTGGGGTGGAGTCTTTTGGGTTTTCCACATACAGTATCATATCGTCAGCAAACAGTGAGAGTTTGACTTCTTCTTTGCCAATTTGGATTCCTTTGATTTCTTTTTGTTGTCTGATTGCTGTGGCTAGGACTTCTAATACTATCTTGAATAGCAGTGGTGATAGTGGACATCCCTGCCGTGTTCCCGAACATAGGGGGAAAGCTCTCAGTTTTTCCCCATTGAGAATGATAGTTGTTGTGTGTTTTTCATAGATGGCTTTTATGATATTGAGGTATGTACACTCTATCCCTATACTCTGAAGAGATTTGATCAAGAAAGGATGCTGTACTTTGTCAGATGCTTTTTCTGCATCTATTGAGAGGATCATATGGTTCTTGTTCTTTCTTTGATTAATGTATTGTATCACAGTGATTGATTTGCGGATGTTGAACCAACCTTGCAGCCCAGGGATAAATCCCACTTGGTCATGGTGAATAATATTTTAATGTACTGTTGGATCCTATTGGCTAGTATTTTGGTGAGAATTTTTGCATCCATGTTCATCAACGATATTGGAAATTGGTCTGTAATTCTGTTTTTGATGGGGTCTTTGTCTGGTTTTGGGATCAAGGTAATGATGGCCTCATAAAAGGAGTTTGGAAATTTTCCTTCCATTTCTATTTTTTGGAACAGTTTCAGAAGAATAGCTATTAATTATTCTTGAAATGTTTGGTAGAATTCCCCTGGGAAGCCATCTGGCCCTAGGCTTTTGTTTGTTGGGAGATTTTTGATGACTGCTTCAATTTCCTTAATGGTTATAGGTCTGTTCAGGTTTTCTATTTCTTCCTGGTTCAGTTTTGGTAGTTGATACATCTCTAGGAATGCATCCATTTCTTCCAGGTTATCTAACTTGTTGGCATAGAGTTGTTCATAATATATTCTTATAATTGCTTGTATCTCTTTGGTGTTGGTTGTGATCTCTCATCTTTCATTCATTATTTTATTTTTTGGGGTCAATTTTCTTTTCTTTTTGATAAGTCTGGCCAGGGGTTTATCAATCTTGCTAATTCTTTGAAAGAACAAGCTCCTAGTCTCATTGATCTGTTCTACTGTTCTTTTGGTTTCTATTTCATTGATTTCTGCTCTGATCTTCATTATTTCTCTTCTCCTGCTGGGTTTAGGCTTTATTTGCTCTTCTTTCTCCAGCTCCTTTAGGTGTAGGGGCAGATGTGTATTTGAGACCTTTCTTGTTTCTTGAGAAAGGCTTGTATTGCTATATACTTTCCTCTCAGGACTGCCTTTGCTGCATCCCAAAGATTTTGAACAGTTGTGTTTTCATTTTCATTTGTTTCCATGAATTTTTTTAATTCTTTAATTTCCTGGTTGACCCATTCATTCTTTAGTAGGATGCTCTGTAGCATCCACGTATTTGAGTTATTTCTGACTTTCCTCTTATGATTGAGTTCTAGTTTCAAAACATTGTGGTCCGAAACTATGCAGGGAATGATCCCAATCTTTTGGTACCAGTTGACACCTGATTTGTGACCTAGGATGTGATCTATTCTGGAGAAAGTTCCACGGGCACTAGAGAAGAATGTGTATTCTGTTCCTTTGGGATGGAATGTTCTGAATATATCCATGAAGTCGATTTGGTCCAGTGTGTCATTTAAAGTATTTATTTCCTTGTTGATCTTTTGCTTAGATGATCTGTCCATTTCAGTGAGGGGGGTGTTAAAGTTCCCCCCAATTACTGTATTGTTGTCGATGTGTTTCTTTGCTTTTGTTATTAATTGGCTTCTCCCATGTTAGAGGCATAGATATTTACAATTATTAGATCTTCTTGTTGGATAGACCTTTTAAGTAGGATATAGTAACTGGTTTTCTACCCCCTCACTTTCAATATG
This sequence comes from Eumetopias jubatus, assembly GCF_037043125.1. Taxonomy (NCBI): domain Eukaryota; kingdom Metazoa; phylum Chordata; class Mammalia; order Carnivora; family Otariidae; genus Eumetopias; species Eumetopias jubatus. The sequence goes on from NW_028274815.1 coordinate 104,135,028, forward strand.
GGGGTGTCTTCGGGTCTAAAATGAGTCTCTTGCTGACAGCATATCGATGGGTCTTGTTTTTTCATCCCATCTGATAGCCTGTGTCTTTTGACTGGGGCAGTTAGCCCGTTTACATTCAGGGTGACTTGAAAGATATGAATTTAGTGCTATTTTATTGCCTGTAAGGTGACTGTTACTGCATATTATCTCTGTTCCTTTCTGGTCTGTGTTACTTTTAGGCTCTCCTTTGTCTAGTGGACCCTTTTCAATATTGCTCGTAGGGCTGGTTTTGTGTTTGCAAATTCCTTTTCTTTTTGTTTGTCCTGGAAACTTTTTATCTCTCCTTCTATTTTCAATGACAACCTAGCTGGATATAGTATTCTTGGCTGCATATTTTTCTCGTTTAGTGCTCTGAAGATATCGTGCCAGTCCTTTCTGGCCTGCCAGGTCTCTGTGGATAGGTCTGTTGCCAATCTAATGTTTCTACCATTGTAGGTTACATATCTCTTCTCCTGAGCTGCTTTCAGGATTTTCTCTTCGTCTCTGAGACTCGTAAGTTTTACTATTAGATGTTGAGGTATTGACCTATTTTTATTGATTTTGAGAGGGGTTCTCTGTGTCTCCTAGATTTTGATGCCTGTTTCCTTCCCCAAATTAGGGAAGTTCTCTGCTATAATTTGCTCCAATATACCTTCTACCCCTCTCTTTCTTCTTCTTCTGGGATCCTAATTATTCTAATGTTGTTTTGTCTTATGCTATCACTTATCTCTCAAATTCTGCCCTCATGATCCAGTAGTTGTTTATCTCTCTTTTTCTCAGCTTCTTTTTTACATCATTTGGTCTTCTACATCACTAATTCTCTCTTCTGCCTCATTTATCCTCGCAGTTAGAGCCTCCATTTTTTATCGCACCTCATTAATAGCCTTTTTGATTTTGACTTGTTTAGATTTTAGTTCTTTTATTTCTCCAGAAAGGGTTTCTCTACTATCTTCCATGCTTTTTTGAAGCCCAGCTAGTATCCTTAAAATCGTCATTCTGAATTCTAGTTCTGACATCTTACTAATGTCCGTATTGATTAGGTCCCTGGCAGTACTGCCTCTTTTTCTTTTTTTTTTTTTTTGATGTGATTTTTTCCATCTTGTCATTTTGTCCAGAGAGAATAGATGGATGAGAGATCAAAATGCTAAGATGGTAACAACGACGCCTGAGAAATATACACTAAACAAATCAGAAGAGACCTGAAACCGGGGGAAAAGAAAGGGAAAGAAAAAAGAGAAAAAAAGAAAAAGATAAAAAAACAAACAAACAAGCAAACAAAAAAAAACAGAAGATGATCAAATATGATCAGGTTGGTGCATAGATCAGAGCCACACACTAGATTTTGGGTGTATTTTAGTCTGTTAGAAGAAAGTGCCTCTCAAAATATGTACCAAAAAAAAGGGTAAATATAATGAAGGGATGGAATATGACTGTAAAGATGAAAATCATAAAAGATTTTATAAAAGGAATTGATAAGAAGTTGGCTGAACAAAGAAAGAAGAGGATTTAAAAAAAAAAGGGAGAGAATGTGATCAGGCAGGAGACTAGAACAAAGCCATACACTAGAGATTTAGGGTATATTTTGGTCTGTTAGAAGAAACTGTATCCCAAAATTTTTTAAAGAGAGAATAACATATACATATACCAAAAATAAGGTTAACTACTATGAAGGGATAGAATATGATTGTAAAAATGAAAAATAAGAAAGATTTTTTAGTAAAAGGATTGATAACATGTTGGTTGAAAAAGGGAAAAAGAAAAATTCAAAAAAAAAAGAAAGAAAATTAAAAAAATTAACTTTGAAAGACTAAAGAATCATGGGAAAAAAACCATGAATTCTATGTGCAGTATTCCCCTAGCGCTGGAGTTCTGCCATTCTCACTGATCGGTAAACTTGGTCTTGGCTGGCTGTTCGTGCTGATCTTCTGGGGGTGGGGCCTGTTGCTGTGGTTCTCAGATATCTTTGCCAGAGGCAGAATTCCCCTGCCCTTGCCGGGGCTGGGCTAAGTAATCTGCTTGGTTTTGCTTTCGGGAGCTTTTGTTCCCTGCAAGCTTTCCGTACAGCGTTGGAGGATGAAAGTGAAAATGGCGGCCTCCCAATCTCTGCCCTGGAGGAGCTGAGAACTCGGGGCCCCACTCCTCAGTGAGCCCCCAGAGAAAGTCAATCACTCCTGTCTCCCTGGTCTCTGGCCGCACTCCATGCTCACCCGGCCTGTTACCCAGCGTTTCTATCCCTGGCACCTGACGCTGTGTGGCATCTCCAAACCCAGCAGATCCCTGCGGTGCGCTCCCATGCCATTCCTCCTGGTGGGAGGAAGGGGAGTCTCCCCGGATCTGTGGCTTGTTGGGTCCCTGCTTGAGGAGTAGTGGCCCGACTGTGCCGTAGATCACAGTTTATGGCATCTCCGAGCTGAGAGCCCACTCATTGGCTCCGTCTCTGCGGCCGGCTTCCCCGCTCTGATACCTGGGAGCTCTGCTGCACTCAGGCACACCTGGTCTTTCTGTGACCTTGAGGGTCCTGAGACCACACTGTCCCAGCATGGGTTCCATCCCCCTGCTCAGCCACTGGAGCGACATCCCTCAGCAGAGCTGACTTCTAAAAGTTCCTGTTTTGTGCTCCCCTGCTCTATCACTTGCCAGTAGTGGCTAATGGAGGCCCCCTCTCCCGCTGTCTTATCTTCCCAAATATCACCTTGGATTCACTTCTCGGCACGTCCTATCTTCCAGAAAGTGGTTGCTTTTCTGTTCAGAGTTGCTGCTATTCTTCTCTTCGATCTCCTGTTGAGTTCGTAGGTGTTCAGAATGGTCTGACCCCTATCTAGCTGAATTCCTGGGACCAGATGAAATTTAGGTCTCCTACTCCTCCACCACCTTGCTCCTTTACCTTTTAGTTTTGTTGACTGTTTTCTTCACTGTGCAGAAGCTTTTAATTTTGATATAGTCCTAATAGTTTCTTTTTGTTTTTGCTTCTCTTCCTCAGGGGACTATCTAGAAAAAAGTTGCCATGGCTGATGTCAGGGAAATTACTACCTGTGCTCTTTTCTAGAATTTCTATGGTTTCAGGTCTCACATTTAGGTTTTTAACCCATTTTGAAATTATTTTTGTGTATGGTGTAAGACAGTGGTCCAGTTTCATTCCTTTGCGTCTAGCTGTCCAGTTTTCCCCAACACCATTTGTTAAAGATACTGTCTTTTTCCCATTGGATGTTTTCCTGCTTTGTCAAAGATTAATTGACCATATAATTGTGGGTTTATTTCTGGATTTTCTGGTCTGTTCCATTGTTCTATGTGTCTTTTTTTTTTGTGTGTGGCAGTACCATACTGTTTTGATTATTACAGCTTTGTAATATAACTTGAAATCTGGAATTATGATACCTCCAGCTTTGCTTTTCTTTTTCAAGATTGCTTTGGCTATTCAGGGTATGTCAAATTTTAGAATTTTTTGCTCTTGTTCTGTAAAAAATGCTGTTAATACCTTGAAAATGCAGTCAATTGTTAATGTGTTGTGAGCCCCTTAACAATATAAGTTCTCTCTATCCTTTTGGCATTTTTCATAACTTCCACAATTCCTTATAAAGAGTAGAACCCTTGCAAAAATCTATCAAGTAACTTTTAAATAAATTCTCTTTTCTGTACCAATGGTGAGTGTAAGTAATGACACTACTTTTAGTAGATTCCTTGTTAATGCTGTGTTGTATGGATTAAGTAAAACCAATTCATCCTGGAAATGCAGATACTGATAATTGTTAGAGAACTTGATTTCAAAATAGATAGTGGCTGGAAAAACATTCACATTATTAATTTTCATGTGAGTAATACAAACGTTTCTTCATAAGATAACAAGATAGTTGAGCCCCACTCTAAAATTTAAAAGCCCCTTGATATTTTATTAACTTATTGAATAAAAATATCCTTGAGAGATAAGCAATATTACTCTTTTTGTTAAGGTACCTGTCTTATATCACACATCCTTGATAGCAAAGTAATGCTTCTAATGGAAACAAACATATCATTAGAGAAATCATCCATTCACCCTTTTTCACCTCCACTCCCACTCCCCAAAGGCAACATCATCATTTCTAATTTTAATCCTTCTAAAGATTCTTATCTTTAGACATATGCTTATGGCACTGTTTCTTTATGACATCAGTTAACTCCGTGATACAAATAATGAGAACTTGGCTCATTCAGTGTATCTCCCATCTCTTGCTCTAATCCTAATTGTTTGATATGTATGTGGTTATTACCCCAGCTGATACTATGGTTGCTCTTATTTATTTCTGCTTTTGGAGGAGACTCTAGACAAAAGAAGAGAAGAATTGGACAGAACAGGAGAAAAGAAAAACATAGTGTAGGTAGTGAAAAGAATAATTGGTAGCTATTCATCCTTTCTGATGGCTGAGTAATATTCCATTGTATATATGGACCATATCTTCTTTATCCATTCATCCACTGAAGGATTTCTCAGCTTCTTCCATAGTTTGACTATTGTGGACATTGTTGCTATGAACACTGGGGTGCATGTGCTCCTTCTTTTCACTACATCTCTATCTTTGGGGTAAATACCCAGTAGTACAATTGCTGGGTCATAGGGTAGCTCTATTTTTAATGTCCTGAGAAACCTCCAAACTGGAGGGTATTATGTTAAGTGAAGTAAATCAATCAGAGAAACACAATTATCATAAGGTTTCACTGATATGTGGAACATAAGGAACAGTGCAGAGGACAATAGGGGTGGGTGGGGGGGTAACTGAATGGGAAGAAATCAGAGAGGGAGATAAACCATATGAGACTCTTGACTCTGGGAAGCAAACTGAGGGTTGTACAAAAAGAGATGGGTGGGGAGAAGGGGTAACTGGGTGATGGGCATTAAAGAGGGCACATGATATGATGAGCAGTGGGTGATATACTCAACTAATGAATCATTGAACATTATATCAAAAACTAATGATGTACTATACCTTGGCTAATTGAACTTAAAATAAATAATATTTTAATATCAAAAAAGAAAAGAATAATTGACTATTTGATGTCAAGAAGATGAAGGGATTCTTGTCTTAAAGTTTCCATATTTCCTTTAGATTAGGAGATGCAATCAAGACATGTGGGTGTGGTCAGTCGCTTGAAGAGAGTTCAACATTTATTAAGCATCTACTCAAGGCACTGTGATAGATCTTTGTAACCTTAATTAGGAATTTGGGGAAGACTTCCTGGAGAAAATTCCAAGCTGGTGATTGAAAGACAGGGATGACTTAGGAAGGTGGAGGGTTGGAGAAAGGGAAAAGGTATTCCAAGTTAAAAAAAAAAAAAAAAGAGCTTAAACAAAGGTTTAAAGTATAGGGAAGTTAGGGGTGAAAAAGCTTCAGATGCTACATAGATGCAACTGGAAAGGTGGTCAGGGGTCAGGCTAGGAGAGCTCTTTCAACAGTGTATTATGCATCTATAATGTATATGTCTATGAAGTGATGCCACTGAAGAATGATAAGATGAAGGGAGACATGGCCATTTTCCCCCTTTTACACAGTTCACTCTGGCAAGAAAGAATGTAGCAGAAAGGGAAAATGGCATCAGAGAAATCAGTTTGATGCTTCTGTTATGTTATTGGTGAGAAATGGTATGGAAATGATTGAAGAAATAGAGTAGAAAGGAAGATTCAAATAGTCTTTGAAGATAAAATAATCATGACTAGAGGGTTGACTGATTTTATGTGATGGGATGGGATGTAATTGACAGGAAAGGAAAAGACTTATGAGTAGCTCCCTGGTTTCTGGTTCATGTAACCAGACAAACAGTGATACCAATTAACTGTGAGAGGGATTATGGAAGGAAAAGCACATCCAAAAGAGACTGAGGGAGAGGTAGAGAAGTTGAAAGATCTGTTGAACATTCAAGATGAAATGTCAAGCAATTATTAGCATATAGAAAATAGGATTCAGCTATAATCTTGAGGTGGTGGTGAACCATGAGAATGAATTCCATTAGAAAAAGAGGGCTAAGGGGGCACCTGGGTGGCTCAGTCGGTTGAGTGGCTGCCTTCAGCTTGAGTCATGATCCCAGGGTCCTGGGATTGAGCCCCGCATCGGGCTCCCTGCTCAGCAGAGAGCCTGCTTCTCCCTCTCCCTCTGCCTGCCTCTCTGCCTGCTTGTACTCTCTATCTCTGTCAAATAAATGAATAAAATCTTAAAAAAAAAGAGGGCTAAGACTAGAATTTTGAGGAGTACCAAATGATAAGGATTGGACAGCAGAGGATAAGACCCCCCCCCAAAAAAAAAGTCAGAGAAGAGCCAGGTGGTGGTTCTTCTTTCAGCCAGAGAGACCATGAAGTTGAAGAGTTACAAAGATGGAATGATTAATAACATCATGTGTCACAGAGGGATGAAGGACACCATACAGAAGTAACTTTCTTATGGCAGGTTCAGGAGCATTGGAGAGAGGCAAAGCCAAGTCAGCCCTTAGTGTGAGGAAGAGGGGTAAGAAGTATCCACAAAGTGTGGAAGAAGTAATTGAGGCTCTTTAGCATAGTAGCTTGGCTGGGAAGGAAAAGAAAATGATGGTCAGCCAGTGTGGCCATATCAATGGAGGGCTTAATTTCTCCAGGAAAGAATAAATATAGTAGGCATGTTCTTTTGCTGAGAGTCAGGCGGATGCCCAATATTTCTCTATTTTGACAGTGGAATATGAGGTGAGGTCACCTCCTGGGAGTGAGAAGTGTTAGGTTGGGTAGAGGATTTGAAGGGAGTGGCAAAATTTTGGAAATTACTCACAGGAAATTAAGAGAAAATCTAGCAATCCAGAGTGGTCTTGGGGGCCCTGCTAATGTTGGAGGAAAAATTAGAAATTGCACTTTTGTTTCTCTTTTCTATCTCTCCTTCCCAAATCAGCCTTGGCAATTCTAACTTCCCACTTACCAGTTTCCCAACTAAATGCATGAAAATGATGATAGTGCTGTCACTACCAAAATGACAAAGACAACATTGCACACCTTCTATATTATTAGACATACATGTGGAAGCAAACCAGGATCTGTCTGATCCAGCTACAACATGTAAATCTTTGCAAATTACTTGACAACACTGTATTTGTGCCTTCTCCCTTAAAAAACAGAAATAATATCACTTACCTCATAAGACTACATGAATTAATAGAGATGACCCACGGATAAGCCTAGAACATTGTTTGGTCTACAGTAGACTATCCATAAACTTAACTTCCTCTCGTGAAGAGGGAAATATAATGATAATGTGTTAAAATGGGTGGAAGAGAAGAGAATTATATTAGATGGTAAAATAATAGGAAACAGGGTAAAGGAATGGGAAAAGAGTTTGCTAAGTAGATTCTCACTGCAAGGAAAAACACATGAGAAAGCAAGACATAGATGGAGATAGAGGTTTCTAAAGAAGTATGCTCATAGTACAAAAGTGTGGAGGAGGGCAAGGGAAAAACTCAAGCACCATTAATCACAATCCTTGTTGTCAATCCCTCTGGGGTTCAGGAGGAAAGAAACAGGCACAAAAAGCATGTGTTGTCCTGTATATCATTCAAAAAAGCAGCTGCTAGTCAAATCTGGAAAGTCAAAGCTCTTAAAAAAAATACTGGAGCCAAACAAGATCCCAGAAATAGCATATTTGTAGAAAACCACTCACTGCTTCTGGGAAAATAGATTTAGGGTTGAATTGAGGATAACATTGCACAACCCCGACTTGAAGAAAAAGGAAACAGAACTTAACTGGTTTTATCTGAAGGTTCCTGTCATTGATTCATTCAGCAAATAATTACTGAACACCTAGTGTGTGCAGAACACTGTATCTTCTGTAAGAAAATGATTTCTCCTTTAAACTTATTGAGGTTCATCAAAAGACATGTTGGCTTTATGGATGTGAAAAACCATACAACTTTTAGAGGAAAGATACTCAGTTTAATGTGAAATAATACTGAACTGGAAATCCTGGAGAGATATGAAAATCATTTCTTCTCACCACCAAGTAGTTGTAAAACCTCAGTTAAGCCTCTATGCCTGTGAACCATAGTCTCCCTGTGTCATAAAAGCAGATGAGTGTCTATCAACATCTGTGACATCTATTGCAGTTATATAAACAGGCTTCTCTTTGGCCAATACAATTAATGACCTACAAGGTTTTTTCTAAATGAGATTCATTATGAGGAGAATAAAATAAAGGAGAAATTTGGTCATCGATTAAATATACTTTCTTGGGGCTACTAATGATTGCTCATTTCTTCCTTTCATCAACTAACATAGCACTGTTGACATAATAAATGCCATTATATGATGAATAAAAGATCATGATTGTCATTTAAAGACAAAGGAAGTTTCTAGGACACCAAACATGACCAACCTTACACATTATTTAGCATCATCTCCCCCATGAGATTTCTTATCAAGTTACTCAGAATGAAAATCATATTCTCAGTCCTGGTTGAGAATCTAGGTTCTAATGATGTTTTTAAAAGAATATCGAGCCAAGTGAGAAAAATTTGCTGATGGTTCTGATTTATTATGCCAGATAGTGAATGAAAGGAAGATACAAAGGAAGTCTTGATAGATTTAGGGACATTAGGGGATGGAAAGTGCATTGACCCATGAACTTTGGCTTGCTGGAACACAAGGTACATTAGGCATTTAAACAGTAAGGGGATGGTGAGATCATGGAGATGACCCAAACACACTGTCTGAGGATATAAGTAGCAGAACTATAGACAGGACAGAAGGAAGAAAGATCAAAGGAAAGACGTCAGTGTTAAGACCAAAGCGAGAGAGAAACTGGAATTGACTGGATAAAATATTTTGGCTAATAAAATCCTCTCTGGCATCTCAAGGGATTAGAGCTCTCCAACTAATGTAGTTCCCTCTTTGTTGACAGTTCACAGAAAGGAAAGATGTACAATGTTAAAGCTAGTGGTGCCCTTGATGGCCAGTACCGGTAGGATTGTTGGACAATGACAGCACTAGGCTGTCTAGTAAGGCTCAAAATAGATAAAAAATATGAATCATTACAAGACCTACCTAGTTAAAAGCCTGCTTCTTCCTTGCATGTATTTCCAGCTAATCAAACATATCAACACATCACCCAGTATCTTTGTTTATTGGAGGACAACTCATCCTCTAATGCTTGCCTTTGGCCAGTGGCCAATGTGGAGTCACTCAGCCAGTGATGTGAAAGAGAAGGACAGTGAGGCTGAGGTGTTATCCCCCCCGCCCCGCCCAGTTCCCTGAGGACTGCACGGGGCTGGCTGCATCCCTTGACCAAAGATCATTGCTTCTCTCCAGGTAGACCTCTCTCTACAGCTCTGTGCTTCCAAGGCCACGGAGTGGTAACAGCCTGGTTACTAGAAGCTCCAGGATACTGTACCACCTCTTGTCATTATCCTCAGCCTGTCCATAGCTTTTTGAATAGTCCCTTTATTAAACCCTCTGTTTGATTACCTACAACAGCTTAACGAGTCACCCTCAAAGATAAGAGCTTAAAGTAATAATCAAGTCTTAGCTTTCACAGTTCCTGTTTGTCAAGAATTTGAGAAGAGCTTGGCAAGGGAGGTCACACATAGGGTCTCTCTTGTGGTTGCATTTGGGACTGGATGATACAGTTTCAAGGTGGTTTACTCACATGTGGACAGATTTGTGCTATTAGTTGAGAACCTCAATTTCTCCCCATATGGGTCTCTTTGTGGTGCTTTTTGAATGTGGCACCTGGATTTTCCCATTGTGTGTGTGCATGTGTGTGTGTTTGTGTGAGTGTGTGTGACAGAAAGAGAAATAGATGGAGACAGAGAGTATCCTATTGTCTTTTATGGCCTCACCTTTGAATTCACAGAGCATCACTTCTGCATTCTGTTGATCTACGTAGTTTAAAAGAGCCACCCAGGGAGAACCTCGGCAAGATGGCGGAGGAATAGGAGACCTGGATTTCGTCTAGTCTCAGGAATTCAGCTGAATAGGGATCAAACTATTCTGAACACCTACGAACTCAACAAGAGATAGAAGAAGAGAGTAGCAACAACTCTCTGAACAGAAAAGCGACCACTTACTGGAAGGTAGGACGTGTGGAGAAGTGAATCCGAGGTGATATTTGGGAGGATAGACGGCGGGGGAGGGGGCCTCTGTCGGCTGCTTCTGGCAAGTGATAGAGGCGCGGAGCACAAAATCGGAACTTTTAGAAGTCGGCTCCGCAGAGGGACGTCGCTCCAGTGGCTAAGCGGGGGGTGGAACCCTCGCGAGACAGTGTGGTCTCAGGACCCTCGGGGTCACAGAAAGACCGGGGGTGCCTGAGTGCAGCAGAGCTCCCAGGGACCGGAGTGGGGAAGGCGGCTGCAGAGATGGAGCCGAGGCGTGGGCTCTCAGCTTGGGGTGGCCATAAACTGTGATCCGCAGCCCAGTCGGGCCACTGCTCCTGTAGCAGGGACCCAACAAATGGCAGAGCGGGGGAGACCCCCCTTCCTTCCCCGAGAGGAGTGGCGTGGGAGCGCACAGCAGGGATCTGCTGGATTTGGAGACTCCACACGGGGTCGGGTGTCAGAAATAGAAACGCTCAGTCACAGGCCGGGTGAGCACGGAGTGCGGCCGGAGACCGGGGAGACGGGAGTGACTGCTTTTCTCTGGGGGCGCACTGAGGAGCGGGGCCCCGAGTTCTCAGCTCTTCCCAGCGGAGATTGGGAGGCCACCATTTTCACTCTGGTCCTCCAAAGCTGTACCGAGAGCTTGCAGGGAACAAAAGCTCCTGAGAGCAAACCCGAGCAAACTGCTTAGCCCGGACTGACAAGGGCAGGGCAATTCCGCCTCCGGCAAAGACATTTGGGAACCACAGCAACAGGCCCCTCCCCCAGAAGATCAGGACGAACAGCCAGTAAGCCAAGACCAAGTTTACCGATCAAGGAGAACGGGAGAACTCCAGCGCTAGGGAAATACTGCACGTAGAATTCATGGCTTTTTTACCATGATTCATTATTTTTCCAAAGTTAATTTTTTTAACTATTTTTTTAATTTTTCTTTTTCCCTTTTTCAACCAGCATCTTATCAATCTCTTTTTTAAGAAAACATTTTTTAATGTTCATTTTCAGAATCATATTTTGTCCCTTCATAGTAGTTACCCTTATTTTTGGCATATATATATATAAGTTGTTCTCTCTTTAAAATTTTGAGATACAGTTTCTTCTAACAGATCAAAATATACCTAAATCACTAGTGTATGACTTTGTTCTAGTCTCCTGCCTGATCACATTCACTCCCCATTTTTTTAATCTTCTTTCTTTTTTCAAACTTCTTATCAATTCCTCTTATAAAATCTTTTATAATTTTCATCTTTACAGTGATCTTCCATCCCTTCATTGTATCAACCCTTATTTTGTAGATATATGTTTTTTTTCCTTTAAAATTTTAGGACGCACTTCCTTCTAACAGACCAAAATACACCCAAAATCTAGTGTGTGGCACTGATCTATGCACTAGCCTGATCATATTTGATCATATTCTGTTTTTTTGTTTTGTTTTGTTCTGTATTTGTTTCTTTTTCTGTTTTTTTTTTTTGTTTTCTTCTGTATTTGTTTCTTTTTCCCTTTTTCTTTTCTTTTTCTCTCTTTTTTCTTTCTTTCCCTTTCTTTTCCCCTGGTTTCAGGTCTTTCCTGATTTGTGTAGAGTATATTTGCTGGGGACATTGTTAACCTGTTAGCATTTTGTTCTCTCATTCATCTATTCTCCTCTGGACAAAATGACAAGACGAAAAAAATCACCTCAGCAAAAAGAACAAGAGGTAGTACCGTCTGCCAGGGACCTACCCAATATGGACATTACTACGATGTCAGACCTAGAGTTCAGAATCATGACTTTAAAGATAATAGCTAGGCTTGAAAACAGTGTGGAAGTTATTCGAGAAACCCTTTCTGGAGAAATAAAAGAACTAAAATCTAACCAAGTCAAAATCAAAAAGGCTATTAATGAGGTGCAATCAAAAATGGGGGCACTAACTCCTAGGATAAATGAGGCAGAAGAATCAGCGATATAGAGCACCAAATGATGGAAAATAAAGAAGCTGAGAAAAAGAGAGAGAAACAACTACAGGATCATGAGGGCAGAATTTGAGAGATAAGCGATATGATAAGACGAAACAACATTAGAATAATTGGGATCCCAGAAGAAGAAGAAAGAGAGAGAGGGGCAGAAGGTATATTGGAGCAAATTATATCAGAGAACTTCCCTAATGTGGGGAAGGAAACAGAGGCACAGAGAACCCGCTCAAAATCAATAAAAATAGATCAAAACCCCGACATCTAATAGTAAAACTTACGATTCTCAGAGACAAAGAGAAAATCCTGAAAGCAGCTCGGGAGAAGAGATATGTAACCTACAATGGTAGAAACATTAGATTGACAACAGACCTATCCACAGAGACCTGGCAGGCCAGAAAGGACTGGCATGATATCTTCAGAGTGCTAAACGAGAAAAATATGGCAGCCAAGAATACTATATCCAGCAAGGCTGTCATTGAAAATAGGAGAGATAAAAAGCTTGCATGACAAACAAAACTAAAGGAATTTGCAAAAACGAAAACAGCCCTACAAGAAATATTGAAAGAGGTCCTCTAAGCAAAAGGAGAGCCTAGAAGCAGCATAGATCAGAAAGGAACACAGACAATATACAGTAACAGTCACCTTACAGGCAATACAATGGCATTAATTCCCATCTTTCAATAGTTACCCTGAATGTAAATGGTCTGAAAGCCCCAATCAAAAGACAAAGACTATCAGATTGGATTAAAAACAAGACCCATCAATATGCGTTCTGCAAGAGACTCATTTTAGACCCAAAGACAAACCCACATTGAAAGTGAGGGGGTGGAAAACCATTTACCATGCTAATGGACACCAAAAGAAAGCTGGGGTGGCAATCCTTATATCAGGCAAGTAAGATTTTAAAACAAACTCTGTAATAAGAGATGAAGAAGGACAATATCGTACTTAAAGGGTCTATCCAACAAGAAGATCTAACAATTATTGGGCGCCTGAGTGGCTCAGTTGGTTAAGCGACTGCCTTCGGCTCAGGTCATGATCCTGGAGTCCCGGGATCGAGTCCCACATCGGGCTCCCTGCTCAGCGAGGAGCCTGCTTCTCACTCTGACCCTCGTCCCTCTCGTGCTCTCTATCTCTCATTCTCTCTCTCTCTCAGATGAATAAATAAAATCTTTAAAAAAAAAAACAAAAAAAAAACAAAAAAAGAAGATCTAAAAATTATAAATATCTATGCCCCTAACATGGGAGCAGCAAATTATATAAGACAATAGCAACAGCAAAGAAACACATTGACAACAATACAATAATAGTGGAGGACATTAACACCCCCCTGACTGAAATGGACAGATCATCTAAGCAAAAGATCAACAAGGAAATAAAGACTTTAAATGAAACACTGGACCAAATGGACTTCACAGACATATTCAGAACATTCCATCCCAATGCAACGGAATACACATTATACTCTATGGCCCATGGAACATTCTCCAGAATAGATCACATCCTAGGTCACAAATCAAGTCTTAACCGGTACCAAAAGCCTGAGATTATTCCCTGCATATTTTCAGACAACAATGCCTTTAAACTAGAACTCAATCACAAGAGGAAAGTCGGAAAGAACTCAAATACATGGAGGCTAAAGAGCATCCTACTAAAGAATGAATGGGTCAACCAGGAAATTAAAGAAGAATTAAAAAAATTCATGGAAACCAATGAAAATGAAAACACAACTGCTCAAAATCTTTGGGATACAGCAAAGGCAGTCATATGAGGAAAGTATATAGCAATAAAAGCCTTTCTCAAGAAAAAAGAAAGGTCTCAAATACACAACCTAACCCTACACCTAAAGGAGCTAGAGAAAACACAGCAACTAAAGCCTAGACACAGCAGAAGAAGAGAAATAAAGATCAGAGCAGAAATCCATGAAATAGAAACCAAAAGAACCGTAGAACAGATCAACGAAACTAGGAGCTTGTCCTATGAAAGAATTAAAAAGATTGATAAAGCCCTGGCCAGACTTATCAAAAAGAAAAGAAAATGACCCAAATTAACAAAATCATGAATGAAAGAGGAGAGATCACAACCAACACCAAAGAAATACAAACAATTATAAGAACATATTATGAGCAACTCTATGCAGCAAATTAGATAACCTGGAAGAAATGGGTGCATTCCTAGAGATGTATCAACTACCAAAATTGAATCAGGAAGAAATAGAAAACCTGAACAGACCTATAACCAATAAGGAAATGGAAGCAGTCATCAAAAATCTCCCAACAAACAAAAGCCTAGGGCCAGATGGCTTCCCAGGGGAATTCTACCAAACATTTCAAGAATAATTATTACCTATTCTCCTGAAACTAATCCAAAAATTAGAAATGGAAGGAAAACTTCCAAACTCATTTTATGAGGACACCATTACCTTGATCCCAAAACCAGACAAAGACCCCATCAAAAAGAATTACAGACCAATAACCTTGATGAACATGGATGCAAAAATTCTCACCAAAATACTAGCCAATAGGATTCAACAGTACATTAAAAGGATTATTCACCACGACCAAGTGAGATTTATCCCTGGGCTGCAAGTTTGGTTCAACATCTGCAAATCAATCAACGTGATACAATACATTAACAAAAGAAAGAACAAGAATCATATGATCCTCTCAATAGATGCAGAAAAAGCATTTGACAAAGTATAGCATCTTTTCTTTATCAAAACTCTTCAGAGTATAGGGATAGAGGATACATACCTCAATATCATAAAAGCCATCTATGAAAAACCTACAGCAAATATCACTCTCAATGGGGAAAAGCTGAGAGCTTTTCCCCTAAGGTCAGGAACATGGCAGGGATGTCCAATATCACCACTGATATTGAACATAGCATTAGGAATCCTAGCCACAGCAATCAGAAAACAAAAAGAAATCAAAGGCTCCCAAATTGGCAAAGAAGAAGTCAAACTCTCACTCTTTGCAGATATTATGATACTGTATGTGGAAAACCCAAAAGACTCCACCCCAAAACGGCTAGAACTCATACAGGAATTCAGTAAAGTAGCAGGATATAACATCAATGCACAGAAATTAGTGGCATTCCTATACACCAACAACAAGAGAGAAGAGAGACAAATCAAGCAGTCAATCCGATTTACAATTGCACCCAAACCATAAGATACCTAGAAATAAATTTAACCAAAGAGGCGATGGATCTGTACTCAGAAAACTATAAAATACTCATGAAAGAAACTGAAGAAGACAGAAAGAAATGGAAAAACGTTCCATGCTCATGGATTGGAAGAACAAACATTGTGAAGATGTCAGTGCTACCTAGAGCAATCTACACATTCAATGCAATCCCTATCAAAATACCATCCACATTTTTCAAAGAAATGGAACAAATAATCCTAAAATTTGTATGGAACCAGAAGAGACCCCGAATAGCCAGAAGAATATTGAAAAAGAAAAGCAAAGCTGGCGGCATCACAATTCCGGAATTCCAGCTCTATTACAAAGCTGTCATCACCAGGACAGTATGGTACAGGCACAAAAACAGACACATAGATCAATGGAACCGAATAGAGAGCCCAGAAATGGACCCTCAACTCTATGGTCAACTCATCTTTGACAAAGCAGGAAAGAAGGTCCAATGGAAAAAAGACAGTCTCTTCAACAAATGGTGTTGGGAAAATTGGACAGCCACATGTAGAAGAATGAAACTGGACCATTTCCTTACACCACACACAAGAATAGACTCCAAATGGTTGAAAGACCTAAACGTGAGACAGGAGTCCATCAAAATCCTAAAAGAGAACACAGGCAGCAACCTCTTCAACCTCAGCTGCAGCAACTTCTTCCTAGAAACATCGCCAAAGGCAAGGGAAGCAAGGGCAAAAATGAACTATTGGGATTTCATCAAGATAAAAAGGTTTTGCATAGCAAAAGAAACAGTCAACAAAACCAAAAGACAACCGACAGAATGGTAGAAAATATTTGCAAATGACCTATCAGATAAAGGGCTAGTATCCAAAATCTATAAAGAACTTATCAAACTCAACACTCAAAGAATAATCCAATCAAGAAATGGGCAGAAGACATGAACAGACATTTCTCCAAAGAAGACATCCAAATGGCCAACAGACACATGAAAAAGTGCTCAACATTGCTCAGCATCAGGGAAATCCAAATCAAAACCTCAATGAGATACCACCTCACACCAGTCAGAATGGCTAAAATTAACAAGTGAGGAAACTACAGATGTTGGCGGAGATGCGGAGAAAGGGGAACCCTCCACACTTTTGGTGGGAATGCAAGCTGGTGCAACCACTCTGGAAAACAGTATGGAGGTTCTTCAAACAGTTGAAAATAGAGCTACCATAAGATCCAGCAATTGCATTACTGGGTATTTACCACAAAAATACAGATCTAGTGATCCGAAGGGGTATGTGCACCCAATTGTTTATGGCAGCAATGTCCACAATAGCCAAACTGTGGAAAGAGCCAAGATGTCCATCGACAGATGAATGGATAAAGAAGAAGTGGTATATATACACAATGGAATATTATGCAGCCATCAAAAGGAATGAGATCTTGCCATTTGCAAGGACGTGGATGGAACTGGAGGGTGTTATGCTGAGTGAAATAAGTCAATCAGAGAAAGACATGTATCATATGACCTCATTGATATGAGGAATTCTTAATCTCAGGATACAAACTGAGGGTTGCTGGAGTGGTGGGGGGGTGGGAGGGATGGGGTGGCTGGGTGATAGACATTGGGGAGGGTATGTGCTATGGTGAGCGCTGTGAATTGTGCAAGACTGTTGAATCACAGATCTGTACTTCTGAAACAAATAATGCAATATATGTTAAGAAAAAAAAAAAAGAAGAAGATAGCAGGAGGGGAAGAATGAAGGGGAGTAAGTCGGACGGGGACATGAACCATGAGAGACGATGGACTCTGAAAAAGAAACTGAGGGTTCTAGAGGGGAGGGGGGTGGGGGATGGTTAGCCTGGTGATGGGTATTAAAGAGGGCACATTCTGCGTTTAGTACCGGGTGTTATTCACAAACAATGAATCATGGAACACTACATCAAAAACTAATGATGTAATGTATGGTGATTAACACAACAATAAAATTAAAAATAAATAAATAAATAAAAGAGCCACCCAGTTTTAAGAGAAGGGAGCACAGATTTTACCTTTTGATGGAAGTATGTCAACTTCACATGTAAGGGAAGCATGTGGGATGAGATACACACATACACACACACACACACACAACAGGGTGCCCATCTTTGCTAAATACAATCTGCCACCTGTTCCTTGAATTATCCTGATTTGACCCTGCTATCTCTCTCCTGTAGGTATTCTAAGAAGTATAGTTAAGATGATTTTAAGGTCACTCCAGATTGAAGGAATGTTCTAAAGAATCAAATAATTGCCTAAATAGCAGCAGGATCAAATGGTTAGTTGTTACGTGTAGGGACATATTGAGCGGAGAGCAGGAAACGGAAAAACTCTCTAGGTGCAACAGGTTCCTAGACGACAACCCTACTTGCTATTGAAAAAAATACTGTTCATTAAGGGGTACATTTTCAGGTCATAATGGCCATTCAGGTATGTGACTGGTTTCAAGCAAGACTGTGAAGTCAGTGAAACTGTACAGAAGGGGCGCCTGGGTGGCTCAGTCATTAAGCGACTGCCTTTGGCTCAGGTCATGATCCAGGGTCCTGGGATCAAGCCCCACACCAGGCTCCCTGTTCAGCGGGAAGTCTGCTTCTCCCTCTCCCACTCACTCACCTTGTGTTCCCTCTCTCGCGATCTCTCTATCAAATAAATAAATAAATAAAATCTAGCGGGGAGGAGCAAGATGGAGGAAGAGTAGGAGACCTGGATTTCGTCTGGTCTCAGGAATTCAGCTGGATAGGGATCAAACCATTCTAAACACCTACGAACTCAACAGGAGATCGAAGAGGAGAGTAGCAACAACTCTCTGAACAGAGAAGCGACCACTTTCTGGAAGGTAGGACATGTGGGGAAGTGAATCCGAGGCAATATTCGGGAGGATAGGCGGGGGGAGGGGGACTCCGTCGGCCGCTTCTGGCAAGTGACAGAGCAGCAGAGCACAAAGTCAGAACTTTTAGAAGTCTGCTCTGCTGAGGGTCGTCACTCCTGTGGCTAAGCAGGAGGTGGAACCTTTGCTGGAACAGTGTGGTCTGAGGACCCCCAGGGTCACAGAAAGACCAGGAGTGCCTGAATGTGGCAGAGCTCCCAGGTATTGGAGCAGGGAAGCCGGCTGCAGAGACGGAGCCAAGGTGCAGGCTCTCAGCTCGGGGTTGCTGTGATCGGAGACACAGTCAGGCCACTGCTCCTCCAGCAGGGACCCAACAAGCGGCAGATCCGGGGAGACTCCCCTTCCTTCCCCGGGAGTAGCAGCGCAGGAGCGCACCGCAGGGATCTGCTGGGTTTGGAGAATCCACACAGGGTCGGGTGCCAGAGATAGAAACACTGGGTCCCAGGCCGGGTGAGCATGGAGTACGGCCAGGGAGACAGGAGTGACTGACTGCTTTTCTCTGGGGCTCATTGAGGACTGATACCCCCGAGTTCTCAGCTCCTCCGGGGTGGAAACTGGGAGGCCGCCATTTTCACTCTAGTCCTCCAACACTGTACGATAGCTTGCAGGGAACAAAAGCTCCCCAGAGCAAACCTGAGCAGATAACTTAGCAGAACCCTGGCAAGGACAGGGCAATTCCACCTCCAGCAAAGACATGTAAGAACCACGGCAACAGGCCCCACCCCCAGATGATAAGCAAGAACAGCCAGCCAAGACCAAGTTTACCGATCAATATGAATGGGAGAACTCCAGCACTATGGGAATTCTGCACATAGAATTCATGGCTTTTTTCCCATGATTCTTTAGTCTTTAAAAGTTAATTTTTTTCTTTTATTTTGAATTTTTCTTTTTCCCTTTTTCAACCATCTTATCAATCTCTTTTTTAAAAAAAAATCTTTTTTATATTTCATTTATAGAGTCATATTGTATCCATACTAGTTAACTTATTTTTGTGTGTGTGTGTGTGAGTGTGTGTGTGTGTGTGTGCATGTGTGTATGTGTATATATATATATATATATATATGTGTATGTATGTATATATATATGTGTATGTGTGTATATGTATATATATATATATAAAGTTGTTCTCCCTTTAAAATTTTGGGATACAGTTTCTTCTAACAGATCAAAATATACCCTAAATCTCTAGTGTATGGCTTTGTTCTAGTCTCCTGCCTGATCACATTCTCTCTTTTTTTTTTAAATCCTCTTCTTTCCTTGTTCAACCAACTTCTTATCTATCAATTCCTTTTATAAAATCTTTTATAATTTTCATTTTTACAGTCATATTGCATCCCTTCATCGTATTAACCCTTATTTTTGTACAAATATAAGTTTTTTTTCTTTAAAATTTTGGGAAGCATTTTCTTCTAACAAACCAAAATACGCCCAAAATCTAGTGTGTGGCATTGATCTATGCACCAGCATGATCATGTTTGATCATATTCTGTTTTTTTGTTTTGTTTTGTTTTTGATTGCTTATCTTTTTCTTTTTTTTCTTTTTTCTTTCTTTCCCTTTCTTTTTCCCTGGTTTCAGGTCTTTTCTGATTGGTTTTAGTGTATATTTTCTGGGGATGTTGTTACCCCTTTCGAATTTTGTTCTCTCATACATCTATTCTCCTCTGGACAAAATGACAAGACAGAAAAAAATCACCTCAAAAAGAAAAAGAACAAGAGGCAGTACCGACTGCCAGGGACCTAATCAATATGGACATGAGGAAGATGTCAGAACTAGAATTCAGAATGATGATTTTAAAGATACTAGCTGGGCTTGAAAAAAGCATGGAAGTTATTAGAGAAACGCTTTCTGGAGAAATAAAAGAACTAAAATCTAAACAAGTCGAAATCGAAAAGGCTATTAGTGAGGTAAAATTAAAATGGAGGCTCTAACTGCTAGGATAAATGAGGCAGAAGAGAGAATTAATGATATAGAAGACCAAAAGATGTAAAATAAAGAAGCTGAGAAAAAGAGAGAGAAAAAAACTGCTGGATCACAATGGCAGAGTTCGAGAAATAAGTGATACCATAAGACAAAACAACATTAGAATAACTGGGATCCCAGAAGAAGAAGAAAGAGAGAGAGGGGCAGAAGGTATATTGAAGCAAATTATAGCAGAGAACTTCCCTAATGTGGGGAAGGAAACAGGCATCAAAATCCAGGAGACACAGAGAACCCCTCTCAAAATAAAAAAAATAGGTCAACACCCTGACATCTAAGAGTAAAACTTACAAGTCTCAGAAACAAAGAGAAAATCCTGAAAGCAGCTCAGAAGAAGAGATACGTAACCTACAATGGTAGAAACATTAGATTGGCAACAGACCTATCCACAGAGACCTGGCAGGACAGAAAGGACTGGCTTGATATATCCAGAGCACTAAATGAGAAAAATATGCAGCCAAGAATACTATATCCAGCTAGGCTGTGATTGAAAATAGAAGGAGAGATAAAAAGCTTCCAGGACAAACAAAAATTAAAGGAATTTACAAAGACAAAACCAACCCTACAAGCAATAATGAAAGGGGTCCTCTAAGCAAAGAGAGAGCCTAAAAGTAACATAGACCAGAAAGGAACACAGACAATATACAGTAACAGTCACTTTACAGGCAATGAAATGGCACTAAATTAATATCTTTTAATAGTTACCCTGAATGTAAATGGGGTAAATGCCCCAATCAAAAGACAAAGGCTATCAGATTAGATAAAAAAAAAAAAACCTCTTTCATATGCTGTCAGCAGGAGACTCATTTTAGACCCAAAGACACCTCCAGATGGAAATTGAGAGGGTGGAAAACAATTTACCTTGCTAATGGACAACAAAAGAAAGCTGGGGTGGCAATCCTTATATCAGAAAAATTAGACTTGAAAGCAAAGACTGTAATAGGAGATGGGGAAGGACACTATATCCTACTTAGAAGGTCTATCCAACAAGAAGATCTAACAATTGTAAATATCTATGCCCCTAACATGGGAGCAGCCAATTATATAAGCCAATTAATAACAAAACAAAGAAACACATCGACAACAATACTAGTGGGGGACATTAACACCCCCCCTGACTGAAATGGACAGATCATCTAAGCAAAAGATCAATAAGGAAATAAAGACTTTAAATGACACACTGGAACAAATGGACTTCACAGATATACTCAGAATATTCCATCCCAAAGGAACAGAATACACATTCTTCTCTAGTGCCCATGGAACATTCTCCAGAATTGATCATATCCTAGGTCACAAATCAGGTGTCAACTGGTACCAAAGATTGGGATCATTCCGTGCATATTTTCGGACAACAATGTTTTGAAACTAGAACTCAATCACAAGAGGAAAGTCAGAAAGAACTCAAATATGTGGATGCTAAAGAGCATCCTACTAAAGAATGAATGGGTCAACCAGGAAATTAAAGAATTAAAAAAATTCATGGAAACCAAGGAAAATGAAAACACAACTATTAAAAATCTTTGGGATACAGCAAAGGCAGTCCTGAGAGGAAAGTATATAGCAATACAAGGCTTTCTAAAGAAACAAGAAAGGTCTCAAATACACAACCTAACCCTGTACCTAAAGGAGCTGGAGCTAGAACAGCAAATAAATCTAAACCCAGCAGGAGAAGAGAAATAATAAAGATCAGAGCAGAAATCAATGAAATGGAAACCAAAAGAACAATAGAACAGATCAACAAGACTAGGAGCTGGTTCTTTGAAAGAATTAACAAGACTGATAAACCCCTGGCCAGACTTATCAAAAAGAAAAGAGAATTGACCCAAATAAATAAAATAATGAATGAAAGAGGAGAGATCACAACCAACACCAAAGAAATACAAACAATTATAAGAACATATTATGAGCAAATCTATGCCAGCAAATTAGATAATCTGGAAGAAATGGATGCATTCCTAGAGATGTATCAACTACCAAAACTGAACCAGGAAGAAATAGAAAACCTGAACAGATCTATAACCACTAAGGAAATGGAAGTAGTTATCAAAAATCTCCCAAAAAACAAAAGCCCAGGGCCAGATGGCTTCCCAGGGGAATTCTACCAAACATTTCAAGAAGAATTAATAGCTATTCTTCCGAAACTGTTTCAAAATATAGAAATGGAAGGAAAACTTCCAAACTCTTTTTATGAGGCCACCATTACCATGATCCCCAAACCAAAGACCCCATCAAAAAGGAGAATTACAGACCAATATCCTTGATGAGCATGGATGCAAAAATTCTCACCAAAATACTAGCCAATAGGATCCAACAGTACATTAAAAGGATTATTCACCTCAACCAAGTGGGATTCATCCCTGGGCTGCAAGATTGGTTCAACATCCACAAATCAATCAATGTGATACAATACGTTAATCAAAGAAAGAACAAGAACCATATGATCCTCTCAATAATGCAGAAAAAGCATCTGACAAAGTATAGCATCTTTTTTTTTTAAAGATTTTATTTATTTATTTGAGAGAATGAGAGATAGAGAGCACGAGAGGGAAGAGAGTCAGAGGGAGAAGCAGACTCCCCGCTGAGCAGGGAGCCCGATGTGGGACTCGATCCCAGGACTCCAGGATCATGACCTGAGCCGAAGGCAGTCGCTTAACCAACTGAGCCACCCAGGCACCCCAAAGTACAGCATCTTGATCAAAACTCTTCAGAGTATAGGGATAGAGGGTACATACCTCAATATCATGAAAGCCATCTATGAAAAACCACAGCGAATATCATTCTGAATGGGGAAAAAGTGTGAGCTTTTCCCCTAAGGTCAGGAATGCAGCAGGGATGTCCACTATCACCACAGCTATTGAACACAGTATTAGGAGTCCTAGCCACAGCAATCAGACAACAAAAAAAATAAAAGGTATCCAAATGGGCAGAAGAAGTCAAACTCTCACTCTTTGCAGACGATATGATACTGTATGTGGAAAACCTAAAAGACTCCACTCCAAAAATGCTAGAACTCATACAGGAATTCAGTAAAGTGGTAGGATATAAACTCAATGCACAGAAATCAGTGGCATTCCTATACACCAAGACCAAAGAAAGAGAAATTAAGGAGTCGATCACATTTATAATTGCACCCAAAACCATAAGATACCTAGGAATAAATCTAACCAAAGAGGCAAAGTATCTGTACTCAGAAACTATAAAATACTCATGAAAGAAATTGAGGAAGACACAAAGAAATGGAAAAACGTTCCATGCTCGTTGATTGGAAGAACATACATTGTGAAGATGTCAATGCTACCTAGAGCAATCTACACATTCAAAGCAATCCCCATCAAAATACCATCCACTTTTTTCAAAGAAATGGAACAAATAATCCTAAAATTTGTATGGAACCAGAAAAGACCCCGAATAGACAGAGGAATGTTGAAAACGAAAAGCAAAGCTGGTGGCATCACAATTCCGGACTTCCAGCTCTATTACAAAGCTTTCATCATCAAGATAGTATGGTACTGGCAGAAAAACAGACACATAGATCAATGGAACAGAATAGAGAGCCCAGGAATGGACCCTCAACTCTATGGTCAACTAATCTTCGGCAAAGGAGGAAAAAATGTCCGATGGAAAAAAAGACAGTCTCTTCAACAAATGGTGTTGGGAAAACTGGACAGCCACATGCAGAAGAATGAAACTGGACCATTTCCTTACACCACACTCAAAAATAGCCTCCAAATGGTTGAAAGACCTCAATGTGAGACAGGAGCCCATCAAAATCCTAGAGGAGAACATGGGCAGCAACCTCTTTGACCTCAGCTGCAGCAACTTCTTCCTAGAAACATCACCAAAGGCATGGGAAGCAAGGGAAAAAATGAACTATTGGACTTCATCAAACTAAAAATCTTTTGCACAGTGAAAGAAACAGTCAACAAAACCAAAAGGCAACCAACAGAATGGAAGAAGATATTTGCAAATGACATATCAGATAAAGGGCTAGTATCCAAAATCTATAAAGAATTTCTTAAACTCAACACCCAAAGAACAAATGATCCAATCAAGAAATGGGCAGAAGACATGAACAGACATTCTTCCAAAGAAGACATCCAAATGGCCAAGAGACACATGAAAAAGTGCTCAGCATCGCTCAGCACCAGGGAAATCCAAATCAAAACCTCAATTAGATACCACCTCTCACCAGTCAGAATGGCTAAAGTTAACAAGTCAGGAAATGACAGATGTTGGCAGGGATGCAGAGAAAGGTTACCCTCCTCCACTGTTGGTGGAAATGCAACCTGGTGCAGCCACTCTGGAAAACAGTATGGAGGTTCCTCAAAAAGTTGAAAATAGAGCTACCATATGATCCAGCAATTGCACTACTGGGTATTTACCCCAAGGATACAAATGTAGGGATCCGAAGGGGTACATGCACCCCGATGTTCATAGCAGCAATGTCTGCAATAGCCAAACTGTGGAAAGAGCCAAGATGTCCATCGACAGCTGAATGGATAAAGAAGAGATGGTATATATATATACAATGGGATATTATGCAGCCATCAGAAGGAATGAGATCTTGCCATTTGCAATGACGTGGATGGAACTGGAGGGTATTATGTTGAATGAAATAAGTCAATCAGAGAAAGACATGTATCATATGACCTCACTGATATGAGGAATTCTTAATCTCAGGAAACAAACTGAGGGTTGCTGGAGTGGTAGGGGGTGAGAGGGATGGAGTGGCTGGATGATAGACATTGGGGAGTATATGTGCTATGGTGAGCACCGTGAATTATGTTAAGACTCTTGAATCACAGACCTGTACCTCTGAAACAAATAACACATTATATGTTAAGAAGAAGAAGAAGAAGAAGAAGAAGAAGAAGAAGAAGAAGAAGAAGAAGAAGAAGAAGAAGATAGAAGGAGGGGAATAATGAAGTGGGGGGAAGTCGGAGGGAGAGATGAACCATGAGAGACTATGGACTCTGAGAAAAAAACTGAGGGTTCTAGAGGGGAGGGGTTTGGGGGGATGGGTTAGCCAGGTGATGGGTATTAAAGAGGGCACATTCTGCAGGGAGCACTGGGTGTTATATGCAAACAATGAATCATGAAACACTACATCAAAAAATAATGAGGTAATGTATGGTGATTAACATAACATAATTTAAAAAAAGAGACTATGGACCCTGAGAAACAAACTGAGGGTTCTAGAGGGGAGGGGGGTGGGGGGATGGGTTAGCTAGCCTGGTGATGGGTATTAAAGAGGCCATGTACTGAATGGAGCACTGGGTGTTATATGCAAACAATGGATCATGGAACACTACATCAAAAACTAATGATGTATTTTATTGTAGTTAACATAACATAATAATATAAATTTTTTTTAAAAAGTAAAAAAAAAACCTAATGATGTATGGTGATCAACATAATAAAAAAAGGCAAAAAATAATAAATAAATAAATAAATAAATAAATAAAATATTTAAAAAAAAGAGACTGTACAGAAGAACAGGAATCAAGAGAATATACTGTTGAATCTAACAGACCCAGATTTTAATTCTCGTCTGTCCCTTGTTTGTTGTAGACCCTGGGCCAGTTGCAAGTTTATTAAACATCAGCTTTCTAGCCCTTTATTATTTTTTTCCCTAGACCTTTAAATAAATGTGATCAAGACATCTACTTCAGTCAGGCAGGATCTAATCAGTATAACAGAAACCACTTTACATATTCACAAGAGAAATAATTTAATATAGAGCATTGGTCTAGAGATGATGGAGAAGTTGAGAATCAACAAAATACTGAAGTAACTCAGAAATTATCAACTACTAGAATCCATTCCCACCTCTAGGCTGGAGGAATAAAATGAAGAGGGGCCCTCGGGGAAGCTGGACATGCCAACTATCTGCAGAAGCAAGAACTTCAGGAGAAAAACAGCCATTCTTAATATTTGTCAACTTTAAATTCACTCTCTCCTCTCCCTTAGCCTTGTCCAAGCAATAATATCCATGAAATCAAATCTCTGAAATAGGACTTATGTTTTTTTCTGATCCAGTTAAAATAAGTTCACAACTTTCAAAAATAAAAGTGTTTCTAATGCTTATTAAAACAACTACATAATTATTTTTTTTATTTTTATTTTTTTTAAAGATTTTATTTATTAGAGAGAGAGAACGAGAGAGAAAGAGAGAGCACATGAGAGGGGGGAGAGTCAGAGGGAGAAGCAGACTCCCCGCTGGCCAGGGAGCCCAATGCGGGACTCGATCCTGGGACTCCAGGATCATGACCTGAGCCGAAGGCAGTCGCCTAACCAACTGAGCCACCCAGGTGCCCACAACTACATAATTTTTAATATGAAAACATTTGTTCCAACTTTGGGAAGCACAGAGACATTTAACAAGTCTAGTATTGGGTTCTTATAATAAGCAAGCCCCCATTAATAGGTAGCTATTATTATTATTATTATTAGCAATTGTGTAGCCTGAGAGTGGGGAATCAAGCTCTGGTTGTGGATTTAGAGTAGGAGCAGGGCATGTCAAACATAGGTACAAATCATTTGTTAAGACAGGGACTTGAGTATAAGGAGCTTGAGAGAAACCCAGAATGGAAAACGGAACAAAGATTTAGGCTGGGTCTCATGAACTTTTGGGACTTCATCAAGACAGAAAGCTTCTGCACAACAAGGGAAACAGTCAATAAAACCAAGAGGCAACCCACAGAATGGAAGAAGATGTTTGCAAATTACAGATATTTGCAAATGACAGATACTTGCAAATGACAAATCTATAAAGCTTCATCCGCCTGTGTTTAACAGCATGAACACTGAAGTTTTAAGCAAGGTTTGTCCTTGGCATATGTGTTAAACAAGCACGAAGAATCTGAGATCCAACCAATAATTGTTACCAAATCAATTTCTCTATTGACTAGATATCACATATCCAACAAATAGATGTTTTAAAATGACCCTTAAGGTTTTGTGTTACTTTCTATTAGAATGCCTTGCAATTACACCTCAAATAAATACAAACATGCTAAAGAGCTCCCATCACCTTACATGCAGCATAAAGTAGCATCCAACTAGAAGATGATGCCTTAGAAGGGAATAAAACTACACAAAAGCATAACAACCCGAATACCATTCTGAGACAGGAATGTATCTGTAGGTAAAGAGGACTTTAAGACTGTATTCATTAGAAAGGAAAAAAAAGGTCAGCATTACATGGAATAAAAAGTGGCCTTTCCATGGAGACTCCTGAACCTAATTTATCTTGCTTTACTAAGACAGGAAACGCACTACAATGTTCAGGATGGGGGAAAATGACAATTTAATGATTATGGAACATCTTCCACTTTCCATGGTAAGTGAACAATCTCAACATCAAAGGCAGAGCTGGTAGCCTTTTGGAAAATGGAATGCCGTTTTACTTTCCTTTTCACTTTTTACTACACCAATGAACTTTAGCATCTTCTCTGGCTTTATTTTTCCATTTTCACTTAGCTTTGACACAAAACAGACCTGACTTTAAGTGTGCTATGCAAAGGAACAATTTATGTTGGAAACTATAAATGGATGGGACAGAACCGCTTTTGTATCTGTTACATTTTAATGACTTTAAATATATCCAGCTGAACAAAGCTCAGACCTTCACTATTACAGGTGAGGGTAGCTTGAGATGACAGACATCTTATTTCGCCAACCCCCTCATAAAGAGAAATATACAAACTGCTATCTCTAAGACACGCCATTCTCCCAACTCACTAATTCTTCTATCATGCTATCAAGTACTATCAATTTTTAGGGCTGTTTTTATATCAACAATTCTTTGTTTCTCCCCAGGCATCATCTTCTAATTTTAGGGAGGGAAAAAAAGTCCTAATAGTGAACTCAGGGAAGAAATTCTTTTAAGATAATTATGAATTTCCATTATCTTTGCTTTTCTAATATTGAGCACCACCACCACCAACAAATCTTATTTAAAGAAAAACTCTCATACAATGGAATTTTAGGGTTAATAAGCTTTTCTCTAGATGAAAGGCTTGGCTATAACTTGCTACCAACAATCCTGATAAGTAGAGTGCATATGGCACACTTGTATTAATTAATTAAGGCAATAAGGTGAAATTTGGGGGAGGGGACACTGTTCTGTTGTTTTACCAAAATTAACCTCAAACCTGCACAGGTTTTACAAATACTTGCATTGTAGACAACGAAATTTTGCCTAAGGGTGAAACCAACATACAATGAATACTGTGAATTCATGAGGCAAGCATGGTAATTGCCTGTTTTACAGATGTTCAAATCCCAAGTTTGAGCCCTCAATTTGTCCCATCTCCTACTTCATCTCCTTTTGTTGATCCCTGAAATTAGCAACTATCAAAAATTAGGAGGGAAGATGAATGTTTCCCCAGATTCTAGAAAAAAGATGGCAGATTTCCTCCCCAATTCCTTTAACCCTATATTATTATGAAATCAGCATCCACATTTAAGTGAGAAAAAAGACTTATCTTGCTTATTTTCCTTTTTGGAATTATGAGCCATTTTATGTTGAGATGTTAAAGTGATGTTGAAGTATCATCACTTGGCACTTTCTTTTGGCATTAGAATGCCTTTAGTTAGGAAGCTCTTTTGATTCATTTCCTAAGAGGAGCAAGAAAGAGGAAATGGGGAGCTGGCTAGTTAACTGGTGTTCTAGGATTTTAGAGAAAGGAAAATAATGAGTACTCCAAGATTTTCTTCTATACTGTCCAAGACAGCTTGCCAGAGTAGAAAAGTAAATAGAAATTTGAATATGGTGTATCAATCAGCTTTTGCTGTGACAATGCTACCTAACAAACATCTCAGTGTCTTATATCCAACAGTTAATTCATGCTCACAGATATTCAGGTAAGCTGTGGTTCAGAAGAAGTTATCTAGGCTTCTCTGGGCCAGGCTAGACTCCCAGTTTTGGATCAGGTTCAGGTTTGCTCCACATGTCTTCCTTCCAGGACCCAGGCAGAAGGAACAATGACCACTTGAGGCAAGATCTTTTCATGGCAGAGACCAGAGCTCCGGGAGAGCTAATGCAAGCTTATCAAGCTTCTTAGAGCCTCAATTTGGAACTATACACTACCACTTCTGCTCATATCCCATTTGCCAAGTCATGAGGCCAAACCCAAATTCACTAGAGGAAAAAACACTCTACCCTATGGAGAATCCATGAAAAAGGCTGGAGGGGAGAAAGAATTATGAACAAATAATACAGTCTAGTATGCTTGACTTTGGGGCTCCATTTCTACTTATCATGGCGTTCTGTTTCTGATATTCATAGATGGGGTCCAGAAGGTCATAGGAACCTGCAGGAATTTTTCGTGGAATCTGTATGTTTATGTAAGTTCTTTATTCTCTAAGACATCCTTTATTGCTCTTCCTCAAAAGAGATAAGGAATCTCAACTTTAGACACAACTAGCTTTAAGGCTGAATGCATATGGTAAGCTGAAAAATCTACTCCCCAACAATACACCAGGTCCTAATCCTTGGAACCTATAAATATCACCTTATTTGGAAAAAGGATCTTTGCAGATGTGATTAAATTGAAGATTTTAAGATGGAGATTATACCCTAGATTATCCAGGTGGGCCCATAATGCAATCACATGTGTTCTTATAAGAGAGAGGCAGACACACACAGAGGAGATAGCAATGTGAAGAGAGAGGCAGAGATTAGAGTGATGTGGCCACAATCCAAGAAATGCCAGCAGCCACCAGAAGTTGAAAGAGGGAGGGGACAGATTCTCCCCTAAAGCCTCTGAAGAAAGCACAGCCCTGTAGACATATTGATTTTGGTCCAGGAAAACTGATTTTGTTCTTCTGGTCTTCAGAACTGTGAGAAAATAAATTTCTGTTGTTTAAGCCAAGTTTGTGGTAATTTATAACAATACTCATAGGAGACTAATACAATGCCTTTCTTCAATTTTTGCCTTCTGTAAAGAAATTTTAATGTTAAAGGATGTAATATTCAGGTAAATTAAATTTCCAAGAAAGGGGGAAAACAGAAGTAATGCCCTAAAATTCAGTTTGATCACAGGTCAATAGTTAATGAGCTGTGAAAATCTCTATTTCATTCTGGGCAAGATTTTACATCTCTACATTATATTCTAAACTAACAAGTCCCTTGTTAGAATTACCAACAAGGAAACCCAAGAGAGGATCAGAGATTTAAAAAAAAAAAATGAGGATGTAGAGAAAAGGGAACCCTTGTGCACTTTTGGTGGGAATGTAAATTGGTGCAACCACTATGGAAAACAGTATGGAGGTTCCTCAAAAAATTAAAAATAGAAATACCTTATAACCCAGTAATTCCACTGCTGGGTATTACCCAAAGAAAATGAAAACACTAATTTGAAAAGATACATGCACCCCTAATGTTTACTGCACCATTCTTTACAATAGCCAAGATATGGAAGCAACCTAAGTGTCTACTGATAGATGAATGGGTAAAGAGGATGTGATATCTCCCTCTCTCTCCCTCTCTCTCTTTCTCTCTCTCTCCCCTGCCACATGTGGAATTTTACTTAGCCATAAGAAAGAATGAAATCTGGCCATTAATGATAACATGGATGGACCAAACGGTATTATACTAAATAAGTCAGACAGAGAAGGACAAATACCATATGTGGAATCTGAAAAACAAAACAAATGAACAACAACAAAAAAAAGCAGAAACACACTCATAAATACAGAGAACAAACTGATGGTTGCCAGAGGGGAGGTAGGTGAAGGGATGGGCAAAATAGGTGAAGGACATTAAGAGGTACAAACTTCCAGTTATAAAATAAATAAGTTACAGGGATGAAAAGTACAGCATAGGGAATATAGTCAAGAATACTACAATAAATTTGTATGGTGACAGATGGTAACTATACTTATGGTGGTGAGCTTGTATAATGTACAGAATTGTTGAATCACTATGTCATATACCTGAAACTAATATAACATTGTGTGTCAACTATACTTCAATTTTTAAAAACAGGAAAAAATTTGACCATCCCACGATGAGATGCAACTTAAACCTATAATGGTTACAATTACAAATACTGATGATATCAGGAATTGACAAGCATGTGGAACAACGGAAACCCTCATAGATTATCTGTGAACAACCACTCTGGAAAACAATTTGGGAGTTACTTACAAAGTTGAACATAACCAAGCAATCCCACCCCCTACGTATTTACTCAAGAGAAATCAAAACATATGTCCACAAAAAGAATTGTAAATAAAAGTTCACAGAATCTTAATTTACAATATCCCAAAACTGGGAACAACAAATATCCATTAGATATGTTTACATAGTGGAATATTACACAGTGATGCAAAGGAACTAAATACTGATATGCAGAACAAAACAGGTGAATTCTTTTCCTGAAGGATTCTCAAAGCATCCCATGGTTTCCACTTTGGAGGAAATGTTAAACTGGAGTATAAGTTTGGATATTTACATTATCTTGAGGGAAAGAAGTAAAACTTAAAAGTGAATATATTCTATGATTTCATTTGTGTGAAATTCTAAGACAGGCAAAGTTAATCTATGGTGATAGAAATCAGATCAGTGGTTGCCTAGGGCAGGGGTTAGGAATGGCTGCAAAGAGAAAAGAGGAACTTTCTGGACTGATAATATTACTATATTTCCTAATTGATGGGACAGTTGTATACATTAGCGTACACTTAATATCTGGCATTTTATTGTATGTAAATTGTATTTCATTAAAGTGATTGTTAGGTACCTTTCTGAAAATACTAACACTAATATTAGTCAAATGAGTTTGAAAGCAAAGCTCTCAGATTTTATCAGCTGTATTTGATTAAAGAATCCTATTCTTCATCCTAATAAAAAGCTCAATATGACTGGCAGGGAGAGAATAAACAAACAAGACACAGATGTCTTAGAGTTCCATAGCATTCTGGGTCCACACTGGCTCCAGGACTGGCTCCTATCAGGAAAGCTACATGTGGTAAAGCAGAGAGTAGAGCAGAGTGACTGAGCGTGGGCAGGGACCTGAGGCTCCAGCTTCAGACCTCACCACCAGCCTCAGCCAGCAATGCTGTCATTATGCCACTTTCCCTAGTGTGGAATGCCTTTGAAGACATTTCCTGCAAAGCTTTCAAGTACCAAAGAGAAAAACAGTTTTAATACTGAGCCAGTGCTTGCTCGCCAATATATAATTGTATTGCCTTCTTTTCCTGAAGGATTTGCAAGGTCTCCCATGGTTTCTTCTTTCAAAGGAAATGTTAGTCTGAGGCATAAGTTTGGATGTTTACATTGGTTTTTACAGTGTTGTTTGACTATTTCAGATATAATTAACCACCTTCATCTTCATCCTGAAATACTTCAGAAACTGTTTTATAACTAATTAGAGGTCTCTCTGTTAGGCCATTATCCCTTTAAAATAGCTCATTTGATTCCTAAAGTTTCAGTGAATTTGATTATATTTTGCGTACTTTCCTAATGTCTAGTTCTCCAATGGGATCAACTGTTCTTTTCATCTAATACTCTTTTGGGGGAGTTTTCAATTTCTACTCTTTGCTTTAAGGAGAAAGGAAGTTCTGTAAGTTACCAGCCAACAATATAAACTACTTGATAAGTTGACTGTGCATTTCAAAAACCATTGCACATACTTCAGACAGAGGCAGACTACCAGAACCCTAATAGACACATGGAATTGATCATTAAAAGGGTTATCATCAAAGCTTTCCATAAATTTGACATGGAAATTACACACACAGGTATTTGTTGCTCCATGCTTTCTCCTCCTCCATCACACTAAGTCACATATCAATTTGGTATTTTAGGAAGTGAGCCCTCCAATCCTTATTTATAGTGCAGTAGACAAGCTGTGGAACAACTATGACGACAGTGGTAAAAGCCTTCTTCTGAATTCTATTCTTTACAGTTGTAAATCAGAGTTTACATAAAGAAGACAATTAAGAGAAGCCATAATTAAGAATGCCCTAGGAGAAGTTTCCAGAAAGAAATAAAAAAAAAAAACCAAAACACTGTTTTGAAGCAACCATGCAAAAGGAAACATCAAAAAAGGCAGTTAGAAAATTTATTCAGAAAATTAAGAGGGAAAGTCTGTTCCAGAAGGCTTTCAGGTTATAAGTCTAAGATTAGAGACAATCACATTTTTTTCATATACACAAAGTGAAGAGATAGATGTTTAATATACTTCACAGCAGCTCTACTATCATCCTTCCCCTGGAGAAAAGAGAGCCCAGACTAAAATTGCAGCTAATATTTTATATGTGTTTATTTTATATCTGTCATCTTATTCCCAGTGCAAATTACCACCAGTGAAAACCAAAAGCAAATGGTAAAAAAAAAAACAGAGCTACTTCTCCCAAAGTTTACAATGTCTTAATTTTTTTTTTAAAGATTTTATTTATTCATTTGAGAGAGAGAGAGAGAGAGACAGAGGAGCACAAGCAGGGGGAGAGGCAGAGGGAGAGGGAGAAGCAGACTCCCTACTGAGCTGGGAGCCCAACATGGGGTTTGATCCCAGGACCTGGAGATCATGACCTGAGCCAAAGGCAGAGGCCCAACCATCTGAGCCACCCAGGCTCCCCCAATGCTTAATTTTTAAGACTGGAAAAGGCAATCTCTTTTATTAGAGAAGTTGATCCCAGACCTCTTTTGGTCTTACTTGTTAAAACATAGATTGCTGGGCCCAGTAATTTCAGATTCAATAGGTTTGCCTATCTAAGAAGTTCCTAAGCAATGCTAATGCTGCAGGTCCAGGGACCACAACACTTTGAAGAGCACTGTGATAGAGGTTAATGACACCTCTTTCCCCAATACTAATTTTTCCATCCCTACCTTTACCCTCTTTTCCCAGACATGGCAATATGCCCTTTTTTGTAAGGATAATCAGGCAATAACACACCCCCAGTTTGAGACACAGATGAATTACTGAATATAGGGTTGGGGGCTGCCATTGCTGGAGCCCTCCAGTTCTACAGGAAACATCCTTGACCTTTGGAGACAGGTTGCAAATCTGTGAAAAGGAAACCTACCAACGTCCACCAATCTCTACACCTTCAGATGATGTAAAGCATACCACCCAAGAAAGAAAAAAAAACCTGGAATGTGCCACTGCAGTGGAATTCTGAACATCACTGAGAAAACTGTACAAGAAGATGGAGATAATCTAAGGAACTAAAAGATAAAATTCTAGATGGCTCTGTGCCAGAAAAAATAACCTGTTACAATTAAAAGCAAATTAAATCAAACTGTCTGGGCTTAATTGAGGTGACTCTGAAAGTTCCTTTTCAATAAACATGGTGCTTTCAGCCTGTGAGAATGAAACTGTCCAGTCTCTTGAAACTAAGCGAAATCCCCGCCTCTTCTGTCCTTCAAGCAAGAGGGTATAAGGCTTCCTCTAAATGGCATTAAGGCAGAAGGATATTACAAAGTAAGGAGGCCAATTCCAAGGAATTCTAAATGTCACCCAACTCATACATAAGGAAATACCTATCTGTAGCCAACCAATATTGAATATTCTTTGGCAATTATGAGGGTTGGTTGCATGAAAATGCTGCAGAACCAGCAGCATACAGGTGATTACAAACTGGGTGGTGACATCCTTCTAATACACATGCAAACACAATTGTTCAGTAATGTGTGAGAAAGCCAACTTAGGATGATTGGGAAAACAGTTTCCAAGAAAATCTAAGCAGATCTGAAACATCTATGCAGATAATCAATACCTATCATCCAAAGATCCCCATTGTTTTTCCTCACATTTCATTTCTCTTTACTGCTTTCAAGTCCTCCATAATTTTAATCCAATGACATCTGTGCAAAGGAAGGGGAGAGTCAGAGAAAATAAAAGATGGGGAAGAGGAAGATAAAGCTCAATGACCCCTGGAATCAACCTTGAGACCAGATCTCCCTCAAGGCTTCCATTCATGCCACACCCCCTGGATTCTGAGAACATGCATGAACAGGCAGACAAACATTAGGGGCCATAAATAAGCTAATACAACCTCCTGGAGAAAATGGAGGGGGCTGAGAGGAAGCTATGTGTCTTCAAATCAGAGAAGCAAATTAACACAACTGTTCTCCCAATGCTTGCTTTCCTGTTGGCTGTCAGAAGTTGTACCTCAGGCCTGAACTTGCCTGGACAAGGCTGGCTCTTGGTGGCTCAGCCTGTGTCCAGAGGATTTGTCTATTAGTCACAAATTTGTTTTCCATGCGTGTCTGAGAAAGAGCCATGATTCATCTTGACAACTGTCAGTACATTTCCTCAAATGGGAACAGGGAGAGATGAGCAACCTGGTGCCGGAAAAGAACACAAAAGAAAAAGCTAATGCCACTTCCCACAACACTTTCAAGGTTTGAACCAGAAGAGTTAATGTGGCAAGAACATTGGGGCAGGAGCGGCCCAGCAGAAAATGGCCATGTCCTCACACTTTCAAAGTCCTGCCATTCAGATATAAGAACAAACAACATTAGCTCAGAAGACCTGGAATGTATTCCCATGAATAAAATGTTATGTTTCTCCATATTATTCTTTCTTCTCCAAACAGCTCTCACTTCATGTTTCAAATTTATTTTTGTTTCATAACTAATTTCATAATTCTGCATACGCAACTCCAATATTATACTTAGAAAAAAATGTATACCTATGACCCACAAATTCCACACTTAGGAATATTCCCAAGAGAACTGTAACATATGCTCACTAGAAGATAGGCAATAGAATGTTCAGAGCAGCATTATTCCTAATAGCCCTGAAGTGGAAACTGCCCAAACGCACATCAGCAGTGTAAAGGATAAGTCATATATATTTATAAAGTGGACTACTATACAGCAGTGAGAATGATACAGATGAATCTCATCAAATAATGTTGAGCAAAAGAAGCCAGACCCTAACGAGTGATACTGTATGATTCATTTTATATAAAGACAAAAATAAACAAAACCAAGCTATGTTATTAGATATCAGAAGACACATTACAAATGATCAAGAAGGGAGCAAAAGGAAAAGTTCTAGGATGCTGGAGAAGGACTGTTTCTTGAGCTGAGTGTTGGTTGCATGTGTGTTCAGGTTGTAAAATGCATCAAGCTATCTGCTTATGATATCTTCACTTTTGTGAATGTGAATCTCACTTCAATAAAAAGCTACCACACACACACACACACACACACACACACACACACACACAAATAAACACCAAAAATACCTACTAGGTCATCACTGTCAAGATTTGTAAACTTTAGAATATGAACATAAGAGCAGTGCAAATAAAAAGTACTATAAGAATTCACCACATAGATCAGCCTGTCCCAGTTGTCATATCAGTATAATAATAGAGCAAATTGCCATGTAGCATAAAGGGTTAGTTCCTTGCATTATTGTCCTTAAGTGTCTGACACCAGTGAAGATGCATCTGATCACACAAATTCAGGATGTGATGCATCAGACACACCCATGAAATGAGGGACAGACTATATGGTTTAGAATGCCTTTCTCCCGAGATTTCCCAAGAAAAAGAAAATACATTTCTTATCGTCTCTATTCCTTCTATCCTTAGATCCCATTCCAAAGATAAAGTATAATCAGAGGAGACATCCTATCAGTAGAAAACTCATTTTGCCTAGATCCATAACAAATGGGTCAACTGAAACCCATAAATCATTGCTTAAGCCTTAGCCAAAGTTGATCAGAAATCTCTTCCCAAGAAGGAAATATTTCTTCTCTTGAAAGTGCAGCATCCTCTGGATAACGATAGAACTCCATAACTGAACATTTGTATTAGAAGGTGTTTCTGAAGAGATAGCTAATGGAGTTGCTAAAAGGCCTATAACTCATCTGATAAGGAGTTCCAGAACCAGTGAATCGCACACATTTTTCTAAGTTCATATGACTAAAAACCACTTAAAAATGGAAACCTATCCTTTTATGAAAAGTGAAGGATTTTCACTTTAAACATGTTAAATGGAAAAACCTCTAAATTATTTCATAATCAACATTCAACTGTAAAGACTACCTGGATATGGGCACTAAGATATTAAGGACTTTTTTAGTTCAAAGTGTGGTTCTTAGAGTTGGATAGGGAAGTTTGGTGGGGGAAACATCTTAAAGTTCTTTAATATTTTAGCTCTTGATCAAGGCAAATCATATGCAAATCATATATACAGAGTCCATGTCAGTGAGTACTGTCCTCCAATACTGCTCAGTTACTGTCCTAAGAAATAGCTAAAGGGGCACCTGGGTGGCTCAGTCAGCTAAACATGTGACTCTTGATTTCAGCTCAGGTTATGATCTCAGGGTTGTAAGATCGAGCCCCACGTTGGGCTCCACATTGGGCATGGAGCCTGCTTAAGATTCTCTCTCTCTGTCTGCCCTCCCCCTCTAAAAAAGAAGAAGGAAAAAAAAGAAATAGCTACAAAGGAACTTAAGAGAATGTCAACTCCAATTTTTTTTTGTTTTCTAGATGAAATGGGAACTAGTTGGCTGAATAACTTACCTAAGATCACTCAGTAAAGAGTGGTAGGGCAGGAATCAGAGTTGAGTCTCCCAACCTCCAGTTAGTCTCAATCAACTCCACTGCAGGACACTGTCTCACCGGTGAGCCTCTGAACTACTTCAATAGACCAGTAATCTATGGCAGGTGGTCCCCTCAGATTCCACTCAGGGGAAAATGGAGAATGATACTGCCAGAACTGGACAGAGGGAGAACAACTACACCCCCATCCAGCAAACCAATGTACATCTTAGAAGCACAGACCTCTTTATTTACTGAAGATGGATATTTCAGGAATGTAGCAAAGAACTGGTTTTCAAAAATCAAAACAGAGTTTAATATCTTTTTAAATTTCCGCTTCTCAGCTTGGGATTCTGATGTTGTATGTGTATATGAGTATCTTGAAAGATAGAAAACATATGCAAATATGAGTAAAATGGTATAACCCAGAATATATAGCCACATAGCAGGACCCCTCAGCTAACTATAGTGGTGAGCATGTTTCTCATGTTCTTTTCTTCTCCTGACACATGTCCAACAAGCAACCCAGCTTCCTTACTCAAGGGGAAAGGCCCATTGGCAAGTGGCACTCAAATATAGAGGCCCAAAAGAAAATCCCACACTCTGGAAGGTGTGTTAGAGACATTTCTCAACAAGATCAAGTGACCTTCTCCTCCAGAGTTTATCAAGACTGATAATAAAGCAAATGCAGTCTATGTCTGTGACTCTCTCTCTCTCTCTCTCACACACACAGACACACACACAGACACACACACACAGACACACACACATTGCAGAGTGAGAGAAAGAGAGAAGGACTTCTTTGTGTGTCCTGTTTTATATGCTTTGATTACTTGGCCTTAGAGTAAGGAGCCAGAATTCTGTAATTATTTTTTAAATGAACAAAAATCCATGTTGGAGCCTCTTATTCCAAAATCACTGCTACCAGTAAATAACATGTCACACAATTACAAACTCAACATGTTCCTCTAATGTTCTCAATTCTACCAAGATGGACAAATCACTGCTACTTAGAAATCTCCCTGTCTTTAGGTTTAAGCCAAGTTAATTTGATAATATTACAGTAAAACAGCAGATGCTAAGAGTTACAATAAAGTATAGTTAGCATTCATAACTTTTATTTTTAGTTAGCATTGTTCTCACAAGGGTTATTGTTCAGAAGCAAGTCTCCTGACTCATTTCACAAAACATATTACAGGAAATTATTTTAAAGTTTCCTAAAGTTTATTTTATCAATTACCTATTGCTGTAATGACTTAAAGGAATTACTGTTTATTTAGCTTTGATTCCACAGGTTGGCAATTTAGGCTGGGTTCTGCTGGATCCTGCTTCTTATCTTGGCTGGGCTTCATCATGGTCTGTGATCCCAGTGGGTCATCTAGGTAGCTCCAAGTCTCGGAGTATTGGCTGGCTGTTGGCTGAGGCAATGGGGGTGATTAGGCCATGGGTCTCTCTCATTCTCCAGTGAATTAGCTGAATAGAATCAATGCAAGACTTCTTAAGGCCAAGACTCTGAAGTGGCATTTCATCTATTACTCTGTTTTCTATTGGTTGAAGCAAATCACAAGTCCAGCCCAGAGTCAAGAGCTAGGGAAAGAGATTATACCTCTTGAAGGGAGGAGCTACAATGATCTCATTCCCCAGACTGTAGACATAGGGGAGCTACTGAGGCCAACAATACAATCATTTACATTCTAGTCTCAATGTATTTTCATCAACAAATTATATCCAGTTACTTAAATAGCCTTGGAAATAAGATCCTAATATATATATACTTGTATATTTATATGTAAACATATTTATATATTATATATTATATATTTATACTGAATATATATTTATACTGAATATTATAATACATATTTATACTGAAATAAAAACTGCTTTTCCTAGAAGCATTACATTAGCAGACCCTGAGATTGCTAGAGGTGGAAAAGCTTTGTAAATTCTGTTTTATCTTCAGAGTTTCTAGTAGAGAGCACTTAGTAGTCACTACATAAATTCTATTGAAAGTTTATTTTTATTTTTTTTTATTTTTAAAGATTTTATTTATTTATTTGACAGAGAGAGACAGCGAGAGCAGGAACACAAGCAGGGGGAGTGGGAGAGGGAGAAGCAGGCTTCCCGCTGAGCAGGGAGCCCAATGTGGGACTCGATCCCAGGACCCTGGGATCATGACCTGAGCCAAAGGCAGACACTTAATGACTGAGCCACCCAGGCGCCCTCTATTGAAAGTTTTTTACATGAAACAAGTGGCAGACTCCTCTAAGCTAAAGTCATATTCTGTTTTCATATTCATATTCTATTTTCCACTTGTATCTTCCTAGCAGGTCTTCTAATCTAAATATATGTATTAATAGTTTGTGATTAGAAGCTGATCTGTTTTATCAATGTTATTAAAGGTATTACATTAAATGAGTGCATTATACATAGACAAATCTTATGGTTTTTCTGTTGTATTTTTTTTTTGGCTCTATCAATGTCCCTGTGTTTTTTTTTTCTTTAGCATTTTATTTTTTATTTATTTATTTATTTATTCATGAGAGACAGAGAGAGAGGCAGAGGGAGAAGCAGGCTCCCAAGGAGCAGGGAACCTGATGCGGGACTCGATCCCAGGACCCTGGGATCATGACCTGAGCCAAAGGCAGACGCTTAACCATCTGAGTCACCCAGGCGCCCTGTCCCTGTGTCTTGACACTAATGTCAGGCTCCCTCTCTACTCTTCCATCATCCCTAAGTATTTCCAACAAAGCCTATAACACAGTGGCTGCACATTGCAATCACCTGGAAGCTTTAAAAATACTGATGCTGGACCTCACCCCTGACTTTCTGATTTGGTTGGTCTGTAATGCAGCCTGAGAATTGGTGTTTTTAAGGCTCCCAGGTGATTGCAATGTGCAGTCAAAGTCATGAACCATTGGTTTCACAGGTCTTCACACATTACTTAGGAAAGACTTTTAGGATACTACTACCATCTCCAACCCCTTGTCATACACTCTAGTATCACACTTCTTTCCTTCCTGGAAATTATCAGTGCTGACAGCTGGGATCTTGTATTTATGTCTTTATTTGGCTGTTTCCCAGGAAACACTTCTGGTTTTGCTCAGCATGGTAACACCTCCAAGTATAATGGTAGCTAGCACACAGTAGGCATTCAAAAATCACTTGTTGCAGTATAATCACTTGTTGCATTATAATGACTCTAATGCACTGAGAGCACCCAATCTGTGAATTATAGCTTAAAATTATCGACATAGAACAGGAGTTCTTAAACTTTAGCCCAAATCAGAATCACCTAAAGGGCTTATTAACACACAACTTGATGGACCTGACCCCCAGAGTTTCTGATTCAGTAGTTCTGGGAATAGACCTGAGAATTTGCATTTCTAACAAGTTCCCAGTTGATGCTGCTGCTATTAGTCACAGGATCATGGCCCACAGACTTTTGTCAAGAGGCAGCAAAGCACAGTGACAAAAAGTATGGCCTGTAACATGAGACTGCCTGGTTCAAGCCCCAGCTCTGCTACTGATTAACTATAAGACAATGGGAAAGATACTTAACCTCCTAAGTGCCTCAGCTTCTTCACCTGTAAAATGGAAACGACTATATCAGAACTTACCTCCTCAGCTTGTTACAAGGATTAAATAAGTTCATATTTATAAAATGCTTGGAAAAGGACTAGACAGGTAGGAGGCACTGCATAACAAATATATTCACACATTATGCTTTTAATGAAGACATTGATAGTATTCCTGCAAACTAACTTAAAATGTTAGCTCTACATTTGAAAATTAAAACAAACCACACATGGGATGCCTGGGTGACTCAGTCAGTTAAGCGTCTGCCCTGGGCTCAGGTCATGATCCCAGGGTCCTGGGATTGAGTCCCGCATCGGGCTCCTTGCTCAGCGGGGAGCCCGCTTTTCCCTCTGCCTGCCACTCCCCTGCTTGTGCTCTGACAAATAAATACAATCTTAAACACACACACACACACACACACACACACACACATAAAGAATCACTATGGCATCCCAATCTCAAATCCCAATCTGATACATCAGATTAATAATCATCATAATAAATACCATTAAGTGATTGTCCAGTCTGTGCTAATGCTTTAGAAGTATATTTTATCTTTCCAAATTTGAAGTTTTTTTGGACTCAATTAACATATAAAGAAACTGAGGCTCAGAAAGGTAATGACATTTGAGTAACTGAGCCAGCAAATTCTAGAATTAAGGCACTAAGAATTTCTCTAAAAAAAAAAATTTCTCTTTAAGTGAATAACAAGAAAGAGTTAGATGATGTATAATTCAAGACTCTCAATAATAAGAAAATCCTTTAATTGGCTAACTCATGTGTCTAAAAATTCCAAGATATACTGTATAAACTACAGCTGGATCTAGGGGTTCAAATGATATATTTATTCTGGATTCATGTTCTTTTTCGTATTCTATTGCTCTTTCTTCCTCCTCCTCTTCTTCTACTTCCTTTTCTCTTGGGCTCTTGTCTCTTTGTGTTAGCCTCACTCTCAACTAAGCCTTCTACAAGGTGACCCCCATGAGATCAAAACTAACACCATCTTCATTGGGAACAGTCCCACAGAGTTTTCCTCTTCACAGTTCAAGTAAAAGTTCTGGAATTGAATCTCACTGAGCTAAGCTGAATCATATGCCTGTCACAAACCAATCACTGTTGCTGAGGGTACAGAACATGCTAATCCATCTGACCTGGGATATATGTCTACCCTTAGTGCTACAAAAGTATCCCTCTCAATTGGACCAAAAGATGGATATTGAAGAAGTTTGATTCTCCAAAGTAAAATCAAAGAATTATTAGCAAAAGAAGGAAAACAGATGCTGATTTCTGAATCAACTATTCCTCACTAGATCTACTGCTCTCCTGGGCTGGAAGTCAGACCATCTGGTCTCGTCTCTTTTTCTCTGTACTACCAAGTTATATTGACTTTGTCAAGCCTATCAGTCTCTCTTGGCTTTATTGTCTTCATCTATTACTGAAGAAGTGGGCTTGGAATTCCAGGCTTCCTCTTATTAGCAAAATTCAAAGGTTTTCATGTGTACATGTCTTGTCTACCCAACTTGAATATGACTAACCAAATCCAATTGCTTTTTTAAAATTCTCATTGAAAGAACCTAAATGGACCTGGAAATCATGCAGCCAAGGAAGTAGAAAGATACAGAGGTGAATTTGTAAGAGGAATAGTGGTAGCAACAATGGCACGTTTACATTCAGTATGTGAGTGCTAAGCAAAAACTAGGTACGCCAAGCTAGCAGTATAAAGAAAGGCTAGAGGAGACCAGGGAAAAGATGGGTCAGTTGAGAAAAAGCTTCTAGGATAAAGTGGTATTTGAGCTGAATTTTAAAGGAAAGATGGGGGGTTGTCATATAAATGGAAATGAAGGGGTATTTCTGGCAAAGGGAATAGCATGAGTCATGAGGCATGAAGGTATATAACATGGCCAGAATTAGATGCCTGTGAGTTTGAGGGGTTGGGGAGAGACTCAGCTGAAAAGTAAACTAAGGAAAAACTGTAGAAGGCTTAGCATGCCATGTTAGGAAGCTTTGGCTATCTTCTGTAGTGAGGAATGAGAAGTCAGAAGGCAAGAAGGCAAGACAGCAGGTAGCTAGCAAGGAGATCAGGTCAATGCTGGGCATAGAGTGTCCAATATAATCCTCACTATAGTCCTGTTGAAATAGCCATTATCTCTATTTTACAGATGAGAAAACTGAGGCTTGGTTAGGGTTGAATAATATGCCTGATCACTGGTGCATTAGAAGTGTGTTGATTTAGCTGGAGCTTCTATGCAGATTATCTGATGAGTTCAAAGTTAGTAT
Organism: Eumetopias jubatus; assembly: GCF_037043125.1. Lineage (NCBI taxonomy): Eukaryota > Metazoa > Chordata > Mammalia > Carnivora > Otariidae > Eumetopias > Eumetopias jubatus. The sequence continues at coordinate 104,178,485 of NW_028274815.1, forward strand.
TTCTTCCACTCTGCCCTTGATATCCCACCTTCCATCCCAGAAGAGTCCTGTAAGGACTGAATTTAGCGCTCCACAAGTAGGAATTCAGATGTGATTGGCTGAAACAGCTCTCTTCTTAGTGTCATCCATAACACTCCCAGTGTTTTTAGCAGTTAACCATGGCATTCTTCTCCAATCAGCCCAATAGGAACAATTTTTAACTCATGATAACGTGATGTTTGCAAAACTTGGTTAGTTACTAAGAGAGGAACACTTGGCAATTTCACAAAGTGTCTAACTGGTTACTTCTGCAAACAAGTCACTGAGTGAGTTTTCTGAAAAGAGGGCAGGCTGTCTCCAAGAACAAGTATAACTCCAAATATAGAAATATATTTAAATCAAGTAACTTTTGTAATTGGACCAGTGGACACAGGCCACCATGTAAGCTTGCTACAAAACATTATTATGGAAAAAATTTCCCAACTCTGTCAAGCTCACAATTGCTTAGATTGCCTAGAAATTAGTAGATTTAAATTCAAACTTAGAAATTAAAAACAAAAATCCTGTCATAGCCCTGTGTATCATGCTGATTGACTATCAGTTTTGAAAACTAACCTAACAGACTCATCTCTACTTTTCCTTTGATTAGAAATCAAAATTGAGGGGGAAAATAGGTAATTCAATTTTCCTTATACAATGTCATCTTGTCACCTACATTTGCATTGTCAGACCAAGTAATGCCAGGTAACACCATGAGTTTCTATCTTTTCCATTTCAAAAGACACAATGAACAGAAGCCTGTCTGAAGCCATTCTTTAAAAAGATAGTCCTCCAGGGGTGCCTGGGTGGCTTAGTCGTTAAGCGTCTGCCTTCAGCTCAGGTCATGATCCCAGGGTCCTGGGATCGAGTCCCGCATCAGGCTCCCTGCTCGGTGGGAAGCCTGCTTCTCCCTCTCCCACTCCCCCTGCTTGTGTTTCCTCTCTTGCTGTGTCTCTCTCTGTCAAATAAATAAATAAAATCTTAAAAAATAAATAAAAATAAAAAATAAATAGAGAGTCCTCCAATTAATGTGTTGATTCTGTATTTCTCAAAAGAATTGCAATTATCACCACAGTAAAATTTGATGTCCTAGCTCCAAGGATATCATTTAGAAACTATACTTCAGCTTGAGACATTTTATGAAACCACTGAAAAGTTTGCAGTATAGTAAAGTATAAGAACCTATAAAGGATTATGTAATCACTATGTCTTGTATACGAAGTGTTGGTTTTGGATTGCTAACAAATTTTCAAACTCCCTTAGGAAAAAAAAAAGAAAAAGGAAAACAAATTGTGGGGCCAAGAGGATGAGTGGATTGAGTGTCAGCATTTATGTTCAAGCAGTGTGGACTGGCTCCAGCCTGAGGTTAACTTAGAATTAAAATGGAACTGGTGGTCTTAACTTGGCAGACAAGAGGTTATAACAAATCTATGACCACATACATACAGACACCACGGTCGCCAGCTAAACCGCACACATGTGGCACACTCAGAGATCTTCAGTGAGGCCGTTACCAACAAAACTGAGATCCTTTTTCTTCCCTTTTTAGAAAACAGAGAAAACCTTATCCCTTCACACAGCAGTTAAAGGAACCTGTATCATAGTCAAAAGATTAAACTGTCTTCTACCCAATTTAAATAAACATTAATAGCTGGAGAAAGTCCATCCTCAGTAGAAAGCAAACTCTCTCATCAATCATTTATCTTCCTACCAAAATGATAGTGAGTTTCAAAAAAAAATTCACTATCTTCCTCTATGTTCATAATGCAGACCTCTCTGCTTTTCTTGAATCTAATGAATGAGCATGTTTCACACCCTCTGGGTAATTCATTTTGGGAAGTCAGACTCACTGGCCATTACCAAAGCAATCAAGATTCAAGACACCACTAATTAAAGCTTCAAAGAAGCAAACCACATGTAGACACTGGTGGATTGCTGAGCATCCTCCAGAAGTTAAGAAGAGAAGGAAGAGACCCACTATGAATGAGAGGGCAAGGTAAAGCGTGGAGATAAGATCTAATATGGTGGGCTGCCAATGTGTTCATATGGTGGGTCCCAAGTTATGGTGGACCTTAAGAATTAGCCCCTATATCCAGAGAACAAATAACTTTAATATTGAGAAGAAAGTGGGCTCCAAATTTTTAACAAAGCTGAACAGGATATCACACTCTACCAAAATGAGGATGAGGGAATTAAGAAATGTTTGGAGGGTGGTCTCACCTCTGTTCTGTCAAAATTCTACTGGGTTTAAGGGGTTCCCCTGGATCATGCAAAGTATCAGTTATCTATTGCTGCATAACAAACCACCCTAACTTAAGTGCCCTAAAATACCAACCTAAATTATTACTTATAAGACTATGAGTCATGTAGGCAGCCTTGCTGATCTGGGCCAAATTCAGCTGATCTTGGCTGGATTCATTCATGGTGAGTCAGCTGGAGGCTGGCCGGCTAAAACGATATTAGTCTGTGAATAGTTGTAGGTTGGGGCAATAAAGGTGATTAAGCCACACATTTCCATCCTCCAGCAAGTTAGTCTTCACTAGGTCTCATGGCATTAGCATGTTCCAAAAGAGTGAGCAGAAGCATGCAAATCCTCTTGAGGCCCAGTCTTTACTTTTGCTGTATTTGATTGGCCAAAACCAGTGAAGACCAGGGGCAGAGAAATAAACTCCACCTCTTGATGGGAGTTGCTGCAAAGTCTCATTGCAAGGGATGGGTTAAAGAAAAAGGAAAACTTTAAGCCATTTTTGCAGTCAATCTACCACATCCATCTACTCAGTGGCAGTGTTAGGAGTGAACATTCCTACTTCAAATTCCCAGACTTTTTCTGCTACCCCACACTAAGTTACATACACTCCAGCCCATATTTTATCTAACAGGCATCAAGAAATAACTAAACATGGTTGCTTCTGAGTTGTACTTTCTGACTTATCTCACCATTTCATTGCTGCATGACTTTGTGGAAATTACTTAACCAATCTGTGACCTGTTTTCTCATTTTTAAGATGGAGTCAATCATAGAGCCTAGCTCACAAGGCTATTGTTGAGAACTAAATTATATACAAGAAGCTTTGAAGAAGAGACTTACACTTAAAGTGATTAAAATATCATCATCATCATCAATATTTACAAAATAAAATTCTGATCCATCCTTTCATCCCGATTCATATTCCCTTCTATTACAAGGTCCTGGAACACAGAACTTTCTCCCATGCAACATCCAGTTGACATTTTCTCTTGTCCTGCACCTTTCCCACATTAGTGGAAGATAGGCCAGCCTTCTCCTATGATGATAATTTTCTGGACAGAGACATTTGTGCACTTAAATTTCCAAGTTGATCTTCAGGCCTGGGGGCTGCCTGCCAAGAGCTTCCTGCCACTTCCCGTAGCCTGAACTCTAAGAGTCTGGGGTTTGCCTTGTTAAAATGTGGTATAGGCTGGGATTCCTTGGGCCTGGAGCTATGCTGGGGCCAAGACATTTGTGGCCTACACTGGCTCAGAAATCTGTCCTGGTTTGCTGCTACTAAGAATCTGTGTTTGTCTGTATACAAACACTTACGAGTGGGTGGGTCTTGTACAAGTATAAACTCACAAAAGTTCATGATTTGAGGAAAGACTTCTATACACATATACTATAGGAGCAATAGTAATCAGGAAGTCTTTTTCCCTATGTAGATTTTTCCAGAATAATTTTATCTTAAAATCATAAACAACCTCTGATAGAGTGGGTACAGAAACAAAGTTTTATTTGTCTTTTGCTTTTCTCTAGGACAACAATTGCATGAATAACTACCTCATAAACACTACTGTCCATATAAATGTATATACTGATAGACATTTTTACCTTATATCTCTTACTTTTTAATATTCTTAATAGTTCTAATAATTTTTTAAGATTTTATTATTTATTTGAGAGAGAGAGAGAGAGAGGAGAGGGGCAGAAGGAGAGGGAGAACCAGACTCCCCACAGAGCATGGAGCCTGATGCTGGGCTCAGTCTCAGGACCCTGAGATCATTACCTGAGCCAAAGTCAGATGCTTAACCAACTGAGCCACCCAGGCACCCCAATAATTCTAATAATTCTTAATATTCTAATAAATAATATTCTCTCATTTTTTTTTATTCAAAGGAAGCTTCAAAGAGATCATTCTGGACCTTGCTACGCAAAATGCAGTCTGCTGATCAGTAGAATCAGCCTCACCCAAGAACCTGTTAGACCTACCCCAGACTTACAAAACCAGAATCTGTCTTTTAGCAAGTCCTCTGATTCTGATGCACATTAAAGTCTGAAGAGCACTGGGGGTAGCCCAGTACTCCTCAAATATCAGAAATCTGTATAATCACCTAGAACACTTACAGATTTCTGGACCCCATCCTAGAGATCCTGATTCAGCAGGTCTGGGGAGAGGCCCAAGATACTGCATTTTTAACAATTTCCCAGATGCTGCAGATGCTACTGGCTCAGGAACCATTTTGTGTAGCCGGGACCAATGCCTTCATTTCATAGCTATAGAAAATGGTGGATATGGTGATAACTAAATCGTCCAGTACCTCAACATTATGTAGAGGTCAAGACCAGATCTCAGTCTCTGAGTTTCCTTTCCAGAGCACCTTCTGATGTGGGACACTGCTTTCAAAGGGATTCTCTTTTGTTTCCTTTCACACAACTTCTATATTCTCTGTCACTGTATGACCTACAGCCTTCTTTTCAATTTCTGACAGTTCCATCTCCTTAACCTATTCCAAACATAAATTTCATTTTATCCTGATTTTTTCAAAACCTGGCAGAGGGCTGAAACAATGCTCAAATAACATTTATTGAATTAAACCCTCTTCCCTGGTTCTTTCTCTTTCATAAGTTCCCCTTCTTAGACTTTCTCACTCCAGGCAGTCATTGCCATCCTCAGAATCAGCTCTACCGTCTAGACCTCTAGCATCCACCCTCCAAGTTCTGCCTACTTTTCCTCCTAATACATCTCTTTTTGTACCAGCCACACTAACAGCTATTTCTCCTGTACTTTACCTCCAAGCCACCCAGTCCCTCAGTAAACATGAAGTGGTAAGTGGAGGGAGGGAAAAAAATAACTTGACTTCAAGGAAAGTAGTTAAGAAGTCTGAGGAAAGCAAACAGAAGCAAGAGCTGAGGCATGAAACCACTTTCCAACTGGCCTTTTTCTTTTTTTTTTTTTAAAGATTTATTTGAGAGAGAAGGAGGGCACTCATACAAGTAAGGGGAGGGTCAGAGGGAGAGAATCTTCAAGCAGACTCCCAGCTGAGTGAGGAGTCAGATGCAGGACTTGATCTCACGATCCATGAGATCATGATCTGAGTCAAAACCAAGAGCTGGACACTTAACCAACTAAGCACCTGGGCACCCTCCATTTGGACCTTTGCTAATACTGGCCACTGAATACCTAGTGCACGGTTCAGATGAAGTCAAAGTTGAATACAGCCCCACTTATAAGAATATGTTATATGTACAATAACTATTTAGGGATTTGTAATTAAAAGATACAGAGTGTTTAAGTTTTTTTAGAAAGGGCAGGATTTCAAAATCCTTTAATATATGTTAGATGAATTCCCAAACTGACCAAGTAGTTCTAATTGGTTAAGCAACTGCCCCCTTCCTCCCTCAGTGCTCTGTGTTTCCTCTCCTAAAAAAACAGTTAATCCCCCAAAGAAAAAAAGCCTTATGGAGAGTTGCCAGGTGTAGCAAAAACAAAACAAAACAAAAACAAAAAACAGGACAACGAATAAAATTTTAATTTCAGATAAGCAATGAGTAAGTTTTTTATTATACAATATCCCTATTCTTATAAGTACTTATAATAATATACTATAAATATTGAAAACTTTTATAGTATACTACAAAATTATTTGTTGTTTATTTGAAATTTAAATGTAACCAGCAGTCCTGTATTTTTCTGGCTTGTAATTTCAGAAAATTAAAAGCCATGCAAAATTTTACCAGGAATGAAAACAGGCAAGTAATAGAGTGGGAGAAGGAACTTGAAATAAATATAGCTGGCAAAGGATTGATATCCAAAACATATAAAGAAGGACTCCAAATCAATAAGAAAGAGGCAACACACTTTTTTATGGGAAAAAGATTGGAATGGGCATTTCTCAAAAGGGGATATGTAAGTAGCCAAGTCAAAAGGTGCTCAATTTCACAATTCATCAGGGAAATGAAAATTAAAACCCCAGTGAGATTCCATGTACACTACCAGAATGAACAGATTACATTAAGTGTTGGTGAGAAATTAGAGTAACTAGACCCTCATCCTCTGAGGATGTGAGTATAAACCTGCAACCATGCAAACCATCTGGCAGTATGATTAAAACTGAACAATGCATATCCTATGGCCCTGCCATCCCACTCCTAGGGGCATACCCAGCAGATACATGTCCATCTGTTCACCAAAGACATGTTCACAAATATTCATAAAGCACTAATCACAATAGCCACAACTAGAAGTAGCATCTATCAAATATCTACCAGGAATAAAATAGGTAACAAATTATGATATATCTAAACAATAATTTACTATTTAGCAATGAGAATGTACAATCTACAAAAACATGCTGCAATATGGATCAGTCTCATTAAAAAATTTTTTTGAGGGGCACCAGAGTGGCTCAGTTGTTAAGCGTCTACCTTCAGCTCAGGTCATGATCTCGGGGTCCTAGGATCGAGCCCTGCATCAGGCTGCCTGCTTGGCGGGAAGCCTGCTTCTCCCTTTCACACTCCCCCTGCTTGTGTTTCCTCTCTCACTGTGTATCTCTCTGTCAAATAAATAAAATCTTTAAAAAAAAAAATAAAAAAATAAAAAAAATTTTTTTTGAGCACCAGAAGCCAGACACAGAAAAGCACATACTCTCTATTATTCATTTACATATTATATAAAGTTTCAAAAGCAGGAAAAATAGTCTTTGGTGCAAAATCATAATAGTGTTTATCCTTGGATAGATGGTGACTGGATAGGGGCATGGGGATTCAGAGGCTGGCCATGTTCTGTTTCTTAATTTCAGTAATGGTCTGTAAGTGCTTTATGAAAGTCCTGGAGTTGTATACTTATGACCTGTAGCCTTTGCCAAATATGTTATACTTCAATAAGATGTACATTAAAACCTCTAAAAGAAGTTACCATGAAAAAGACTACAACCCTCTGACTGCAATCATGTTTATATAAGAGGAATCAATATCATTATCATCAGTCATCATCACCATAATCATATGCCCCATAATGTAAAAATTTGTCATGGGCTAAACTAGGCTCTAGATATTTGGCTCATACTATGTCATTTGACCTTTTTAAACTTCATAAAAACACTACCAGGCAGCTATTATCCTTCCACTTTTACAGATGAAGAAACAGAGGCTAAAAGAGGATTGTAGCTTATCGAGGGAAACATAGTTTTTAAGTGGCAGAGGCAAATTTTTCAACCAGGATCTGATTCTAAAGCACGTGCCCTTTTCTCTGTAGGAGGCCATGCTGAATCTACAGGTAGAGACTGTAAATTCCAAAGGGGAAGAGGTTTAAATTTCTTCCCTAAACTGGCTTTCTGAGTCCTAAGGTAACATAAACCCTCAAATTTCAGTCCTCTTTTGTGCTAAGAAACACTCATCCAAATTCTGGATTTAATTCAATTACCTAGAATTAATTCACGATTCCTAAAATCAATTCCAGGTAGAAGAAAGAAGGAAATGTAAATTCCTTTTTAGTATCTCAGTTATCCTCCAAATATTTAAGGAAAAACAAAAATGAAAACAAAACAGACTTTGACATTCAAGCAACATATCCTCCTATATAGTTCCAACAAACACATCCACTTTACAAGGTTGCATTCATATGTCCATAAGAAGCTTTTCTTGCCAATGCTTTTCAAACTTTAGTGTAAGCAAGAATCATTTGGAAAGCTTGTTTGAACAGATTTCTGGGCCCCACCCCAAGATTCTGATTCAGTAACTCTGAGGTGAGCTTGAGAATTTGCCTTCTTTACAAGCCCCCAGGTGATACTGATGCTGTTGGTCACTGGACCGCACTTAGACTAGTACTGCTTTATTTATTTTTTTATTATGGACTAGTACTGCTTTATGCCAGGACAGACAATATGGAAGAAATGTACACAACTGCTTTGTTTGGGGACTGACTGTTCTGACTTTGTCACTAACATTTATAGCTACTATCTCAGGCTAGGTTCATGTGATAGTTTAAGAGAGCAACTGGTTTCCCCACTCCTACTCTCAAGCTCTGTCTTGATCATGAGGGACCTTTGTCTTTATCATCATTAGTGTCACTGTCATTCCTTCTGTCTACTGGCTATGAAGATTCTTGAAAACCTGAATTCTGCCTGTCCTTTGCTCTCCTGTGAACTGCAAGCTCTCCAGTATCCAAAATTTCCACATGATGTGCCTATTTGCTACATTTTAGTTTGCTTTGTGCCAAAGGTAAAAAATAAATAAATAAATAAAAGTACAGATATGTAGGAACTAAAATTGTGTTGTGGTTTGTTAATTTTGCTTTGCTTTTTTCCTAATCTGGGTATTTCAAAAAGAGAACAACTCACTATACTACATTGAAGATGAAGGACCTGAAGGAGTCCTGAAGTAATTCTCAACACCCCTCTCATTTTCCACTTTTCTGCAGAAAGCCCAAAGCAGTTTCTCTCCATGGATCCTCAGCTCAGGTCTTTCCCCAAGAGTTCTGAGGTATTCTTAGTAGGACACCAGCTTTGTTGAGGGATGCATATGATCAGCTTCCTTACATCAAGTAGTCAGTCACATAATCTAGAAAGCATTGGGCTACAGGAAGCAAGACTCTGATTCTGCCTTAATATCTCATGGCCAGTTTACAAAATCAAGGTATTAAATGGGGTGGGGCCAGGGTTGGGGGGATGGTTGGAATCACTAGATCCCGATTTGGCTCCTAGCTAGCTATGTCACTCTTGGGAAGGCCACTTAACTTCCCTTCCCCTTCAGTTGTAAAACAGGGACCATTTTAAGTGATCCCCAAGATCCTACCTTCTCTAAGAGTCTGCAAAACCATGAACCTATAGACAAGACCAAAGAAAACACCCTCCTTTCCAACTTGGCACAAGTGGAAGTTTTACTCTAGGGAAACAGACCTTCATGATGTGTAGGTCACAGAGAAATGTCAAGCAAATAAAAGGACAGGGAAAAAGAAATCAGAGACAGAAAAAGCATGTGCAATGCACCACAAGAAGAGAAAGCACTGCTTTTCTTTTTCTCCCTTTAAAGTCGATAGAGAAAAAAAGCAATAAAATCCAAAATCCAACAATATCAACCAGAAATCAGTCTGTTTTCAGTTGCTACAGTAGCAAAAGAAAGTAGCCAGTTGCTTCCCAGGGGCTCCTGGGTAGGGAGCATACATCAAATCACAGACACGCCCTCTATTCAAACTCAATTTGGCTAAAATGACTTTTTTATGAGAACTCATGAGAAAATGGTTGACTTCCAGCCCTTATGTTATCAGAATTGTTTGACATTGAATTACATGGGCCCAGACTATAAATCTTGACTTCAGGCTCACATGCGAGGCATTTGATGTGTCTGGGAACCTGCTGAAGAAAGAAATTAGCTGTAAAACAAAGTAAAATGCCTGTTCCCATGGGAAGACTCTGCAGGACTGCTAATAGATCATGTGTTCGTTTGGAAGACACTTGTTTCTTTGGTCAAACAGCAACTAATATTTTTGCTTTCCACTGCCTTGGACAGGAAATATGGTGCTAAGGGCCGATAGACAGGGCAAGGCATCAGATTAATTACACGGTCAGTAAACATTTGTTCACCCATGTTTCCTAACGGTCTGAACACTTCCTGGTTAGAGATCAGGGATGCCACTGGCCTCTGTTAACTGTTTTACTCTTGTATAAATGTCTGGGAAGATGGAGTACATTTTCAGGGAGCCCCACAATGAGAGGATGATGGGGGCACAGGGGACTCAGAACTGTTGAAAGCAACCCCTTCTTGCAACCTGTGCTGCGGTTGCCACAGTCCACTGCCCTCACAAGGACAGAGCATCTGGAAACCTGGAGGGAGAGATTCAATAAGATGTTCTGATGTCATTTGGAAATTCTCTTTCCCCTTTGGGGGATAGATATTTTTTTCTGAGAGAGTGAGTGAGCACATGTGACCAGGGAGAGGGGCAGAGGGAGAGAGAGAATCCCAAGCAGACTCCCTGCTGAGTGGGGAGCCAGACACAGGGTTCAATCCCACGACCCTGAGATCATGACCCTAGCCGAAATCAAGAGTCGGATGCTTAACGGGCTGAGCCACCCAGGTGCCCCTGGGGGATGAATATTAAATGGAACTTCAGGTTCATTCCAAAGAAGAGAAAAGGCAAAGTATTCTGGGAAAGATAGATGGTAATCACATCAGAACACCTGCCATCTACTCTACTTGGAAATCTCTCTCTACAGCAACTGCAAAGAATGGACAAAGACAATGCCTGCCTGGAGCTGTTCTTTAAAGCAATGTTTCTCCAAGTGTGACCCTGGACCAACAGCCCAGGCATCCCTTGGAAACTTGTTAGAAATGCAGAATCTCAGATCCCACCACAGACCTGCTCAATAGGAAACCTCTGGAGTGGGGCTAGCAATCTGAATTATAGCAAATTCTTCTGGTGACTCTGATACCACTAAAGTTTGAGAATCCCTGCCATAAAAGGATTCTCATACACCTGTTATATATACAGATGCAATCCAAGACTGGGACTCAAGTTCTCCGCTGTAATCTATAAGGTCCTTATGATCTCGCCCAACTCATGTGTTGCAGTTATAAATGCCAGCTATACATTCCTCTGCTAGGCCCCGTTTATTCCCTCTTTGAGGACTTTGCCTGGAAACTTCTTGTGTCTGGCTCCTTAGCTCATTCAGTTTCCTGTTCAAATGTCTCATTTTTCATAAAGTAGTCCCTTACCACAGACACCCTTTTAATTATCTGCCAACAGACATTGTCCAGCATTGTCCATGTAGCAACTTCCCAAGACTGGAGATAACTTTATGACTTTGTTTCTATGTTGATGCTCATCCTCTCCGGAGTAGAATACAAAACTCCATAAGAGTTCTTTACGCCCACTATACACTCTGTCTAATATATATCATCTACACTTCTAAAAAGTGTAGCTTTCATGCCCTCTCCTCCCACCCCTTCTCAAAATCTAGCCTCATTTGTCAATTATACTTTACTAAAGCTGGTGAAAAACTCTATTCTTATACATTCTAAGTAAAAGATCAGTATAAGTGAAAAGTAGACAAAGCATTTACACCAAGAGAAATGAAAAACAATTCAAATTCCAGGCATCATTCAATAAGTATTATGTGCCTTTTAGATGCTGGGGAGGGTCAAAAGGGTCCCCTAAATAGCACCCTTTGAGCATCTTAAAGAAGGGCCAATGTTTTCCAGTAGATGAGCTCTGATTTAGATGTAGTTCCTTCCTTTACCATAAGCAGAAGACCATCTTTACTATAAGAAATTTTATCTGTTATGAGGTGATAGGAAAGTCATCAAAATACAGTACCTAAACTAACTTACTCTCTACCTAACTGTGTCTTTGTGTTTTTTCCACTCCCTATTTTATCTTCATATATCTTTCTCAAAACTCAATATAGAAACAGAAACTTGAACATGAAGAGGTATGCATCTAAACAAGCCTTACATGACCCTGAAGATCCAGAAGCTCCTTCATAATGTAGCACATTATTTTATTGGTCTTTCAACAAAAGATGCCTGAATGGCATTACTTTTGCCTCCATAATGGCTTAAATGCTTCCAAGAGGCATTAGAGTCACTCGCTCCCTGTAAAGATGGAAGAATAACACAGATGACAGTGCATTTAGTAAGAGGCAGACAATGCCCATGGTTGCTCCATTACTCTGTCATCAGAGATATCAGCACTAGGTTGGGCGCTGAGCATTAGCCCATGTAGCCTGATATGAGTTCATGGAGCTGGAATTCAAAACACTAACCAGCTGTGGGAACCCAGTGAGAAGCCTGTCACACTGAATGGTATCCAGATTAGAGCTGTGAGAATTTGGGAAAACCCTTCTTACTAAGTAAGTTTACTTCTTCAGCTTTCTTTCTTATTTAAATTTTCAATGTTTGCTAGAATCCTGAACCTATAGCCATACATTTTAAAAATGGAAAAAGACAACTCTTAAAAATATTTTTTGAGGAAATCATGGAAATTGTAATAGTGACTGGATATTTGATGACCTTGTAATTATAATTTTTAGGTGTGATAATAGCATTAGGTTTATGTAGCAAAATACCCATAACTCTTTAGAGATGTGCGCTGAGAGGAATGTAGGGGTGAAATGAAATGATGTCTGGAATTTGCTTTAAAATAACTCAGAAAAAAAAGAGGGAAAGAAAAAGATTAAACAAGAATTGCAAACCCTCAGTAATTGCGGGATCTGGGTTTGGTTATGGCAGATCAATAGAATGTTCTCTCTCCTTGTAAAAGTATGTTTGAAAATAAACATAATAAAATTTCATGATAATAAAGGAAAAGAAATAATGCCAGACCAAAAGCAAAGTTATCTCTTAAGTAACATAAAAAAATGTCTTCTCTGCTAAGGATTTTCTCAAGGCCAGCCACTGTCAAATAATCTACAAAACCAAAAAACGAGAAAGTCATGTTCTCAGGTACTCCGGTCTTAAAAATATCCTTCTATGGTACATGCATTGGTAGGAGCAGGCAAAGAAGCTTAGGTAAATAGAAAAGAAATCAGAAATGACATTGCTTTATTTGGTACTTAATTGTTCATAGGAATGGCCATAATGGGAATAGACCAAAACGGAGATTTGTGGGTCCCAGGTTCTATGGTATTTTTCTCTCATGAGTCCCTATATGACTTTCAATTAACATTTCTATCCTTTAGTTTCCTCATCTATAAATCACAGGGTTGCATTATATGAGAACTAAGGTTTCTTTCAGGCCTGAAAGTGCAAATTCCAGATTATATTAGCAAATCTCCTTTGGAAACATGGGAGATAAAAAAAAAAAAAGGTCAAGTTTTAGATATGACTTGGCAAATCAGGAGATGGTGTATTTATTAAGCCTCTACTGAATCCCCATCACAGGAAACACAAGTGTAGCAACTTTTGCTGTTTAGAAAATCCAAGTATCAAGTGAAGCAATATGGAAAATAAATAGGTTCAAAAGCAGTTTTAGCCACAGCATAATTCTATTAAGAAAAAAAAAATCTGTCAAATATTTTGTGCATTTGTTTCCTTGTTAACACAGAAAAGAATGGATATAAATGACCTTTATTTATGCATCAAGAAAGTTCTAAAATAATTTTTGTTTCCCTCATAACGTTTGAAAACTATGAAAACACGTATATTTCTAGTGAAACTAAACTGTTTGAAGTGGGAGGGTTGGCAGGGCAAAGATGGCTTTATAAGGCCACCCAAACCATGCATTCACTTATGTTCTTCCCTGGAAAGGTTTCGCAAGTGTTGGTGTTACAAATACATGACTGATTTCAGAAAGATGCCCTACATGGAGGCAGCGCTTGATGTACAAAGCTAAAGTTCGTTTTATTCTGGGGTCCTGCTTTCTACAACCTGGTGTCTTCCAGATTTCTTTCACTTCTGCTTTATTTGAAATTTGAGGTTAGTAAAAAAAGGGGGGGGGGGAATTTAAAGTTAGTGAACCACACACGAACAAACGTGCAGCAGGACTGCTCTCTCTTCCACAGGGACAGGTACTGGGAGATCTCAGTAATTAAAAAAACAAAGAAGTTGAGTATGTTACCATAAGATTTACATTATAAAATGCTTAGACATCTTAGGTTTCACATTTCAATAAACGTGTTTCACTCAGATTTACCTCTGCATTTAGAATTTTCTTTTTTCATTCAAATCATCCTATTCCTTTCTAAGAACCAGACATGAAATATTAGGGAAAAGTGACTGGGAAAGGGGAAAAAATCATATTATTCCTCTGAGAAACTCTGAAAAAAAGAAAGAGAATTTTTCTCATTCCAGGGTGCTCTATTAATTGAGCTGTCATTTTTTTTAAGATTTTATTTATTTATTTGACAGAGAGAGAGACAGCGAGAGAGGGAACACAGCAGGCTTCTCACTGAGCAGGGAGCCCGATGTAGGGCTCGATCCCAGTACCCTGGGATCATGACCTGAGCCGAAGGCAGAAGCTTGAGGACTGAGCCACCCAGGTGCCCCATGAGCTGTCATTTATTACCAAACATAAAAACATGAATGGATGGCATCTATATTTAATATCTATTAAGAGTTTTGCAATAATGTTGCCAGAAAATGATCACTTTTTTCTGAGAAAAAAATTGTAAAGAATTTTTCTGAATTCTAATTGCCACTTTCTGACCTTCTGAGACCAGTTCTTTTATCCAGTCAGAAAACATTTCTCCGACTTTATAATGAACATTAATGAAAGGCAAAAAATTCAACATCTGCACATTTATTTCAAGGCAAACCTTTGAGAACAGATACAATTCCATGACCATAATTATATTTAATTCCATCTAATTCCTGTATGAGAAACATCCCATAAGAGTTGTGAGCTCTAGAAAAATTATTTGTGCCATCTGATAGGAGGTATTTCTTGGTTCTTAGCAGTTTTACCATCAAGTCTAAAACAAGGAAATAGTGCTGGCTTTCTGAGGTATCTAAATGAGAGGTTCTCAATGCTGCATCAGAATCACCTAGAGGGACTTAAACTACAGCTCTCACCTCCAGAATTTCTAATTCCAAAGTTCTGGACTGAAACTTAGAAATTGCATTTCTAACAAGTTCCTGGATGATCCTGATACTCTTGCTGCTGGTTTAGAGACCATACTTTGAGAACCAGTGATCTAAATATAGGCAGCATAAGTGCTTGAATAACAGAAAACTATTAATTACTTCATTCAGTTCTGCAGAGCCTTAAGCCATCTAAACATTTTGACTGGTGGGTAAGGTAAGAAAGGAGCCTGTCTCTACCTACCCACTTTGGAAACCAAAAACTGAATGTACATAGTCCTCAGTATAAGCAAAATCATCCTAGGTTTGAGCTCAGCTAGAGCAGAGTGCAATCAACTCAAAATTAGGTGAGATACTGCCTAATTTTCTGTCTAAGGAAGCGCATTTGGTCACCATGTAATCCTGGCCATGCAGGTGCACAAAGCATCAAGAACTTCGGGGGGGGGGGGCGGGGCACGGAGTAGTATTTTGATGTTTTGGATTGCCCCCGACCCTGATTATTATTAGCAGCACAATAAAACATCTAAAGAAATCTGAGATTTCAGGGTGTGATCTGAAGTTCCACCAATATGACCTGAGCAAGTGAAGTTCACTACCTCAGCTATGGCTGTTGACCTCTGTGGATGATCAGTTCTGTCTCTATTACCTCTGGCTCCTTAAATGTCCTTGCTGGCCCAGGCCTCTGCTTTCGTCACTGGACCCTTTGGTTGTCCTTCATACTAAGGTGATGATGACAACAAGCATAAAGAAGTCTTTCAACAGTGATTTCCTGTATCTCACTTATCCCAGCTCAGAAAAATCTTGCCATTCAAATAAACTGGCGTCAGAGATACAGTGGGAAAAAGTAGGGATGGGGGAAGGGGATAAAATGGGGGAGGGGAATCCCTTTCAAAAGCTCTCCCTGTGAGAAGAGGAGACAGGAGCAGGAAGAGGAGGAGCCGAAGGCTGGCTATTTTTAAAATGAAATGCAGAGCCCTTTGGTCCTCTCTCCTGTTTCTCTGAAGCCCCTGGAACAACTTGCCAAAGGCATAAATCGCTGGGCAATTCGTTCTGTCTGTATTTCCTCTGTACTCTATTTAGCAAGCAAGTACAGCCAAAGCCATATGGGCAGAAATATGGGCTTTCCCTCAAAATCTGCAACCTCCTTTCACAAAGCTGTCTTCCATCAGGATCAAAGTGTTGCCTCCCAAATGATGTCACTCATAAAGGGATCCAGGAAGAAAGAAGAAAGAAAATTTATAATGGTTTGGGGTACAAGTTGAGTCTTAACACAGAAAGGGACAATAGGATTCCTACCCCAGTAGAGGGTACAACTTGCACCCACAGGGAAGGCATTGAATCCCATGATGAAGTGGTCAGTTCACTGAAGATGCAGATGGCTTTTTAGCAGCCCTACTGGCTCTCACCCCTGGAGATGGGAGAAGGAATCACAAAACTGACTGTGCCAAGCTAACTGAAAGAAAGAGAAAATAAGCCCTGGTATTGATACAGAAAAATCTAGGACAAGACAAAGGCAACTCTCAATTTACCTTCTGGCCTACTTACTCTTCCATTAAAAGGTGTGTTATCTGTACCAGAAAAGAGACCTGATGCCTGTGTTAACATTTGCTGTCTCTGTTTTATTTTTAGGCTCTTTACTCAGAGAAAGGATAGCAAGACGAGTTGGGCTTCAGCCCTCAGACCACACTTGGTTTTCTCAGGTTTCCCTGAACACAAAGGCCCAAAATAATTTTCCATCATGACCTGGCCAGGAAGTACAGCCAGCTCTCAGGGTGGCCACTGAAAATGGGCATGTGAGCTTGGTTATCTGTCCTTAGTAAGGTCAGTATCATCATCCAATTTGACTTTCCTATCCAGATGATGTTTTTTTTCCTGCTGAGGCAATGCTTAGGTGTAAGAAAAATACACATATATATGTATATATGTATGTCTGTGTATGTACCTGTGTGTGTGTGTGTGTGTGTGTATTCATTCAAGATTTTTATATATTTTATGTAAGCATACATATATAAACATTTATATATATATATATACACACACACACACACACACACACACACAAAATCTAGATGATATGGCAAATCTAAGAAAAAGTAAATAGTTCTAAGACCCAAGACATTGTCTCTGATGAAAATGCTAGCACAGTGATAGGTATTAGCAGTGGGAGGCCAGCACAGGGTACTTCCTGGGACAAAGATGCCTATGTTTTCTTCATTTTCTGTGGGGAAAATGCAGCTGTCACCTACAACACCTGCAACACCTGGGAAATCTGGGAATGCCCGTGGCAACCAGTCTAATCAGCTTTATAAAGATGGCTCCAATCGTGCCTGCCAAGGGAAAGTCTACCAGATGGCCCTGAACTCAAGGGAGGGTGATGCAGCCAAAGACACCAAAATGGTTTCCAAACTCCCCAGTCAATCTCAGACCTCCTTCAGCGTTATTTGCCATAGTTGAACCACTTAATATTTTCTTCACAACCATTTTTTTTCTTAAGTCAAGTCACTGAAAAAATAACAAATCCTTATGGAAAAACATGTAAGTAGAAACATGGAAACAGAAGTCATCAACAGAAACTCCAATAGAAGATCAACAGAAATGCTTCCTACCCTAGATTCTGAGCCTGAGGCCTGCTTCTCTTCCTTAAAGGAAGACTCACGGGAGTTACAGAGCTGATGGAGATGTGTTAGTGGCAAATGGAGATTGTCTACCTAATCAGAAGAAATGAAAGAGATTGAAAAAAAAAATCTCATCATGGGATCCAAAGTTATTTGGTTCTATGTCAGGGTCTCAAAAAAAATAATTTCAAATACCTACATCAGCATTTTTTAAACTTTTTCAGCCATGATCCACTAAAGAAATGGGCTGTACGTCACAAACTGTGCATGTGCATACATGCACACACACCTATATATAAATACTTACCTTTACCAAACATGATGCACTCTAATACTTTTTGTTTTGTTTAATTTTTCAAAAATACTGGTTGTGACCTATAGGTCACAGTTTTAAAAAGACTGCTTTAAACCTTGAGAAATACTGGTTACACTTCATGTCCCTAACCTTATCCACAACCCTAACACTATTCTCAGTTACCCAATCACTGTTTGTTCAACATACTCAATCAACTCTATTAAAATATTCTTTTTCAGCTTTTCTTTCCCACTAAAGCATAAATTTTTTTTTTTTCCTGAGCCAACCTGTCAGTACCTTCAGCTCAGAGAGAATATCATATGTACCTTATGTTGTATTACAAAAGATGCACCATAAATGCACAATGAACAAATTTAATCTGTACACTGTTGATATCTGGAAATTTAAATATATTTTCCTACTGATTTGGTCCTCACAAATAAAAAGGATACTATAATCAAAGTATATCTGTCACTTATGTTGGTGATGGACATAAGAGAAGAAACAGTCATTTCCCCCTTCCTCCTAGAGTACCTCAAAGTGCTTACAAGTGAAAGCTTGTCTGTGACAGGAAGTGTCATGACTCAAAAGTGAGGCACAGGGCAGACATGTTAGGTTGGAAGTGGCTGCTTTTGCACAGCCACTACTCTGACCATGTAGCCACATGTGGAGAAATTACACCATGTATCATTGAACCATTGGCCCTGCCAAAAGAAGGAGTGAGACTAAAGCATATCCTGGAAAACAACAACTTTCTTCTGACATAAAATCTTGGGATAAGATCATATCAGCTGTAGTTTTATCACTTATAGAACAATCCCAGGGAGTTTCATCCAGGGATTCTGGTTTTCTACTTTATGGAACAACAAATGTAGTGAAATTTTATTTTTAGATTCCTTTGATCATACACCATTGTTCTTAATTCAAAACTCCAGGCATAAAATTGTATTATTTAAAGGGCAGGACAATGAAATTGATTACAACCCTGTGTTTCATCCCCAAAATGACTTCAATAACAACTTGCATTTTGAAATCTAACTATATGCCATAAGATGAACTAAGCACTTTCTCGGCAGTTAGCTCATTTAGTCCTACATTAACCCTATGAAGTAGGTATTATTATTACTGACATTACAGAGAAGAAACTAAGGCTCAGGGATATGAAGTGAATTTCCCAAGGTCACCTAACTCAGTGTCAGAAATACTGCTGGACTTAAAACCAATGCTCTTAAACCCTTTCTGTATTCTAGTTTTACAAGTAATTCAATGAAGACCATAGTATTAGGCTATAGAAGCAATAACACAGCTCTTATAAAATGATTTAATAAATACAGAAGTGTAATGACTAAGTGTATGAAACAGCTTTTACAAAACTCTCCATTCTCTGTAGGTCCCCACAGGACCCCTCCATCAGCTTCCACCCCTTACTCTCTATCCCCCACTAAGACATAAACATGACAACTTTCAAATGTTTTAGAAGTGGTTCTCAAAATGTATCCCCTGAAAACTTGTTAGAGATGCAAATTCTTACACCCCACTTGTTTTTAATGTAGGTTGATTATTATTTAGGTATAGCAAACCCAACAGATCTGGAGATCATTGCCACTGAAAAGATACTTTGTTATACTCACAGATCATAAGAGGAGGGGGCAGGATGACATGGGAGACACCAGGATCAGTCGGGAGACAAAATGGGGGTAGACAGGGAGGGTAAGAACTTTTATTTTGGTTTCTGCTGGAAGGAACTAGAGAGGTGAAATAAACAGGTTTATCTCTAGTATTTGCTAGTTTGAAAAATTTCAGCAGGCTCTGGAACATGGAAACTGTCTCTAATTGCCTGGTACCTAACTCTGGGATGATTAGGGAAGGTAGATAAAATGATAGGGCTTGGGCTCTGGATTAAGTGGTTTGTATTTGAAAAGCAAGCTCAAGGGTGAATTGTTTACTATTGCTAGGAAGTGGCTGGCACCAAAAGGGACAGTCCCTCCAGGGTAAACAAAAGCCCAGATGTCAAAGCATCAGAATATGGAAAATAGAAGACATGGTTACTACACCACTCTAGACCTACTGATGAAAAAACTGTTTGATTAGGAGTCTGTTTTCACAAGTCTTCCAGGTGAGTCTGGTGCACATTATAGTTTAAGATCCAGTTTTAGTATTTTACTCTACTGTATTTCACATAGCACAAGGAGCAGTAAGTACTTAGTACAGACCTGAATTTTTCCTTTTCTCAAAATTTAACAACTTTAAGTATGGATATCAAATGTATATCCATAGACTATTTCAAAAAACTATCTTTAAAGCATTAAATACACACAAAGACTTCTAATAATGCCATCTATTTCTTTATGTCCCCAAAACAGCTGTGCGTCTAAATTAGAATAAAGACAACCAAAGTTTTCAATAATAAATAGCACACTGAGACACTCCAGTGTACCCTTTAAAACTAGATGTTTAATCTTAAGAATAATCTGAAAGATAGCTTTGGGGCCAAGGGCATTAGACAGCCTTTGGCGTTTCACCCTAGAAAGCTCCATGTAATTTGCTTTTCTAGAATTTTCCATTAACTTCTGAAGGACCTGCTTCTTTGTTTGGTCAACAACAAAAACTGTGGATAGTTTTATGTATATTGGGAAGATTATAGAACTGAACTTGTTACTACCAAAATTTTAAGTCCATGTTTTCAAAATGGTTGGAAAAGGAAAAAGAAGATTCATGACCCAGTCCTAGCTGTGCTTTAATTAGTCATATGAACTTGGGCAAGCAAATAAATCTCTCTGGACTTTTGTTTCTCTCATCTGTGGTACCAGGGTACTGGATGAGAAGATATTTCAAAGCAAATGTGATTTCTAATCTATATATAGAGGCAGAAAAAAAACTTCTCATGTAAAATCCCTTAAAGGAGATAATGCTTTTTACCACAGTCAAATAGGAATATAATTTTCTACCTGCTCTGAACTCCAAAATCTTAAATATATTTATTACTTGAGACACCTCGGTCTACATGTTTATCTATAAATAGGAGTTCTCATCTTAGCTACACATCAGAATCATCTGGGGGAGCTTTAAAAATGCCAATATCTGGAACTAACTCCCAGAGATTGTTCTTCTGTATGTCTTGGTCATTGGTATTTTTAAAATCTCCCCAGGTAACTCTAATGTGCAGCCAGTGTTGAGAGGCATAAGCCTGTAACAAGTCCTCGAGCTTCTTTAAATCGGAAAAGAACACATTGTAGTTAGTGAGTTCTACAACTATCTGAACATGTGGTGGGGTAAGTGGGGAAGTCACAGTAAGTGTGGCCTCACCACTGAAAAGAGAGGGGCAGTGGTCAGAAACTAATTTCATGAATGATTCTCTAAGACAAGGAATAAGACTAGGTAATATTCTCCCCTCTTCTGGTAGAAAACAGAAAAGTTAATTAGCTTAAAGAGTTTTGGAGAAGGCATATTTGCTCACGTATTAGTGTTCTCATAAAGGGTAATAGCAAGGGGTCACGTAAATTCCCATCTACATGAGAATTGGCAGGCAGGAGATGGTCTAGAGGGTATGCCACAGCAGGAGAAATAGCCAGGATTCTAAGAGTTTGTGAGACACCAACTGGAACACTTGGTTCTTCCTGAAATGCTGGCTGGAGGAAGAGAAGGATGAGGTTTAGGAATTCTTGGACTATGCAGATGAAGTAAGTATGGTGTCCATGGCCCCAATTCTTTACCCCTTCTGTCTCTGCATCCTTTACCAGGTAACTTTGTAATGCCCACCCCCCACTCTGCCTCTGGGCCTTGTGACTTAGTTTGGCAAACGGGATGCAAGCAGAGGGCTAAAAATCACTCCCACTCCTATATATTTACCTTTGTCATGTGAACATGCCATCCTAGATCTGCTGGCAGTCAAATGATCCCAAGACATGTAGGCAAGGCCAGCTGAAACAGATAGACCCTAAGGTGACAACCAATGATTCGCATTGTCTGGTATTCATAGCTTTATGGAATTCTATCCCCTTGAGTGTGGGTGGACCTCTGACTTGCTTCTAACCAACAGAATATGGCAAAGATGACAGGATGTCAGTCCTATGATTATATTAGTCATACAAGACTCCATCTCAGTAGAGTCGCTCTTGCCTTCCTGTTGGCCTTGAAGAAGGAAGCATAAATATGTGAAATGTGGAGAGGCCCATGTGACAGAAAAAACAAAAGAGAGATCTTTAGGAAGTGAAGGCCTCACTCCTACAGCTGAAAAGAACTGAATTCTACTGGAGGAGGAGCAAGATGGTGGAGGAATAGGAAACCTAAATTTCATCTGGTCCCAAGAATTCAGCTAGACAGGTATCAAACCATTCTGAACACCTACGATCTCAACAGGAGATCAAAGAAAAGAATAGCAGCAACTCTCTGAACAGAAAAGCAACCACTCTGTGGATGGTAGGACGTGCAGAGAAGTGAATCCAAGGTGATATTTGGGAAGATAGACCGTGGGGGGATGGAGGCTCCATCAGCCGGCTACTGGCAAGTGATAGAGCAGTGGAGCACAAAATCGGAACTTTGAGAAGTCTGCTCTGCTTAGGGACGTCGCTCCAGTGGCTAAGCAGGGGGTGGAACGCTCACGGGACAGTGTGGTCACAGGACCCTTGGGGTCACAGAAAGACCGGGGATGCCCGAGTGCAGCAGAGCTCCCAGGTTATCAGAGCGGGGAAGCCGGCTGCAGAGATGGAGCCAAGGAGTGGGCTCTCAGCTCAGAGTTGCCATAAACTGTGATCTGCCACACAGTTAGTTGGGCCACTACTCCTCCAGCAGGGACCCAACAAGCGGCAGATCCAGGGAGACTCCCTTCCTCCCCCGGGGGGTGCAGCGCGGGAGTGCACCACAGGAATCTGCTGGGTTTGGAGACTCCAAAGGGGTTCCTGTGCCAGTGACAGAAATGCTCAGTCACAGGCTGGGTGAGCACGGAGGGCGGTCAGAGACCAGGAAGACAGGAGTGATTGACTGCTTTTCTCTGGGAGCTCATTGAGGAGTGGGGACCCGAGGTCTCAGCTCCTCCGGGGTGGAAACTGGGAGGCTGTCGTTTTCACTCTCGTCCTCCAAAGCTGCACGGAAAGTTTGCAAGGAACAAAAGCTTCAGAGAGCATACCTGAGCAGATGACTTAGCCCAGCCCCCTACAAGGGCTGGGCAATTCTGCCTTCGGCAAAGACATTTGAGAACCACTGCGACAGGCCCCTCCCCCAGAGGATCAGCAAGAACAGCTGGCCAAGACCAAGTTTACCAATCAATGAGAACAACTGAAGTCCAGCACTAGGGGAATACAGCACATAGAATTCATGGCTCCCCACCCCGCGCCCGGATTCTTTAGTCTTTCAAAGTTAATTTTTTTTCTTTTCTTTTTAATTTGAATTTTCCTTTTCCTTTTTTCAACCAACAACTTATCAATCCCTTTTTTAAAAATCTTCTTTATTTTTCATTTTTAGAGACATATTCTATCCCTTCATGCCATTTAACCTTATTTTTGGTATATATATATAAGTTGTTCTCACTTTAAAATTTTGGGATACAGTTGCTTCTAATAGACCAAAATATACCTTAAATCTCTACTGTATTGCTTTGTTTTAGTCTCCCGCCTGATCATATTCTCTCCCTTTTTCTTTTAAATTTCTCTTCTTTCTTTTTTCAACCAACTTATCAATTCCTTTTATAAAATCTTTTATAATTTTCATCTTTACAGTCATATTCCATCGCTTCATTGTATTTACCCTTATTTTTGTACATATATAAGTTTTTCTTTCTTTAAAATTTTGGGAGGCAGTTTCTTCTAAAAGACCAAAATAGGCCCAAAATCTAGTGCGTAGCATTGATCTATGGACCAGACTAATCATATATGATCATTTTTTTTCTTTTTTCTTTCTTTCCCTTTCTCTTCCCCCAGTTTCAGGGGTCTTCTGAATTGTTTAGTGTATATTGTTATGGGGTCACTGTCACACTGTTAGCATTTTGTTCTCTCATTCATCTACTCTCCTCTGGACAAAATGACAAGATGGAAAAATCACATCCTAAAAAAGAACAAGGGGCAATACCGACTGCCAGGGACCTAATCAATATGGACATGAGGAAGATGTCAGAAATAAAGTTCAGAATGATGATTATAAATATACTAGCTGGGCTTGAAAAAAGCATGGAAGTTATTAGAGAAACCCTTTCTGTAGAAATAAAACAACTAAAATCTAACCAAGTCGAAATCAAAGAGGCTATTAATGAGGTGCAATAAAAAATGGAGGCTCTAACTGCTAGGATAAATGAGGCAGAAGAGAGATTTGTGATATAGAAGACAAAATGATGGAAAATAAAGAAGCTGATAAAAAGAGAAATAAACAACTACTGGATCATGAAGGCAGAATTAAAAAGATAAAAAATAAAAATAATAATAAATAGATAATAGATAATAAATAATAAAAAATAAATAATAATAAAAATAGGTCAACACCCCGATATCTAATAGTAAAACTTACGAGTCTCAGAGACAAAGAGAAAATCCTGAAAGCAGCTCAGGAAAAGAGGTCTGTAACCTACAATGGCAGAAACATTAGATTGGCAACAGACCTATCCATAGAGACCTGGCAGGCCAGAAAGGACTGACATGGTATCTTCAGAGCACTAAATGAGAAAAATATGTAGCCAAGAGTACTATATCCAGCTAGGCTGTCATTGAAAATAGGAGGAGAGATAAAAAGCTTCCAGAACAAACAAAAACTAAAGGAATTTGCAAACATGAAACCAGCCCTACAAGACACATTGAAAGGGGTCCTCTAAGCAAAGAGAGAGCCTAAGAGCAACAGAGACCAGAAAGGAACACAGACAATATACAGTAAAAGTCACCTTACAGGCAATACAATGGCACTAAATTCATAGCTTTCAATAGTTACCCTGAGGTAAATGGTCTAAATGCCCCAATCAAAAGACACAGGCTATCAGATGGGATGAAAAAACAAGACCCATCGATATGCTGTCTGCAAGAGACTCATTTTAGACCCAAAAACACCCCCACATTGAAAGTGAGGGGGTGGAAAACCATTTACCATGCTAATGGACACCAAAAGAAAGCTGGGGTGGCAATCCTTATATCAGACAAATTAGATTTGAAAGCAAAGACTGTAATAAGAGATGAGGAAGGATACTATATCCTACTTAAAGGGTCTATCCAACAAGATCTAACAATTGTAAATATCTATGCCCCTAACATGGGAGCAGCCAATTATATAAGGCAATTAATAACAAAAGCAAAGAAACACATTGACAACAATACAATAATAGTGGGGGACTTTAACACCCCCCCTCACTGAAATGGATAGATCATCTAAACAAAAGATCAACAAAGAAATAAAGACTTTAAATGACACACTGGACCAAATGGACTTCACAGATATATTCAGAACATGCCATCCCAAAGGAATAGAATACACATTCTTCTCTAGTGCCCATGGAACATTCTCCAGAATAGATCACATCCTAGGTCACAAATCAGGTCTCAAACAGTACCAAAAGATTGGGATCATTCCCTGCATATTTTTGGACCAAAGTTCTTTGAAACTAGAACTCAATCACAAGAGGAAAGTCTGAAAGAACTCAAATACATGGATGCTAAAGAGCATCCTACTAAAGAAGAAATGGGTCAACCAGGAAATTAAAGAAGAATTTAAAAAGTTCATGGAAACTAATGAAAATGAAAACACAATTGTTCAAAATCTTTGGGATGCAGCAAAGGCAGTCAGTCCTAAGAGGAAAGTATATAGCAATACAAGCCTTTCTCAAGAAACAAGAAAGGTCTCAAAAACACAACCTAACCCTATACCTAAAGGAGCTGGAGCTAGAACAGCAAATAAAGCCTAAACCCAGCAGGAGAAGAGAAATAATAAAGATCAGAGCAGAAATCAATGAAATAGAAACCAAAAGAACAGCAGAACAGATCAACGAGACTAGGAGCAGATTCTTTGAAAGAATTAACAAGATTAACAAACTCCTGGCCAGACTTATCAAAAAGAAAGAGAAACGACCCAAATAAATAAAATCATGAATGAAAGAGGAGAGATCACAACCAACACCAAAGAAATACAAACAATTATAAGAACATATTATGAGCAACTCTATGCCAGCAAATTACATAACCTGGAAGAAATGGGTGCATTCCTAGACATGTATAAAATACAAAAACTGAACCAGGAAGAAATAGAAAACCTGAGCAGACCTATAACCACTAAGGAAATTGAAGCAGTCATCAAAAATCCCCAACAAACAAGGGCCAGATGGCTTCCCAGGGGAATTCTACCAATCATTTCAAGACGAATTAATACCTATTTTTCTGAAACTGTTCAAAAAATAGAAATGGAGGGAAAACTTCCAAACTCCTTTTATGAGGCCATCATTACCATGATCCCCAAACCAGACAAAGACCCCATCAAAAAGGAGAATTACAGACCAATATCCCTGATGAACATGGATGCAAAAATTCTCACCAAAATACTAGCCAATAGGATCCAAGAGTATATTAAAAGGATTATTCACCATGACCAAGCAGGATTTATCCCTGGGCTGCAAGTTTGGTTCAATATCTGCACATCAATCAATGTGATATGATACATTAATCAAAGAAAGAACAAGAACCATATGATCCTCTCAAGAGATGCAGAAAAGCATTTAACAAAGTACAGCATCCTTTCTTGATCAAAACTCTTCAGAGTATAGGGATAGAGGCTACATACCTCGATATCTTAAAAGCCATCTATGAAAAACCCACAGTGAATATCATTCTCAATGGGGTAAAACTGAGAGCTTTCCCCCTAAGGTCAGGAACACGGCAGGGATGTCCACTATCACCACTGCAATTCAACATAGTATTAGAAGTCCTAGCCACAGCAATCAGACAACAAAAAGAAATAAAAGGCATCCGAATCAGCAAAGAGGAAGTCAAACTCTCACTGTTTGCAGATGATATGATACTTTATGTGGAAAACACCCCAAAACTGCTAGAACTCATACTGGAATTCAAAGTGGCACGACATAAAATCATTGCACAGAAATCAGTGGCATTCCTATACACAAACAAGACAGAAGAAAGAGAAATTAAGGAGTCGATCCCATTTACCATTGCACCCAAAACCACAGGATACTTAGGAATAAATCTAACCAAAGAGGCAAGAATCTGTACTCAGAAAACTATGAAATACTCATGAAAGAAATTGAGGAAGACACAAAGAAATGGAAAAACGTTCCATGCTCATGGATTGGAAGAACAAATATTGTGAAGATGTCAATGCTACCTAGAGCAATCTACACATTTAATGCAATCCCTATCAAAATACCATCCACTTTTTTCAAAGAAATGGAACAAATAATCCTAAAATCTGTATGGAACCAGAAAAGACCCCGAATAGCCAGAGGAATGTTGAAAAAGAAAAGTGAAGTTGGCGGCATCCCAATTCCGGACCTCAAGCTCTATTACAAAGCTGTCATCATCAAGACAGTATGGTACTGGCACAAAAACAGACACATAGATCAATGGAACAGAATAGAGAGCCCAGAAATGGACCCTCAACTCTATGGTCAACTCATCTTTGACAAAGCAGGAAAGAAGGTCCAATGGAAAAAAGACAGTCTCTTCAACAAATGGTGTTGGGAAAATTGGACAGCCACATGCAGAATGAAACTGGACCATCTCCTTACACCACACACAAAAATAGCCTCCAAATGGTTGAAAGACCTCAATGTGAGACAGGAGTCCATCAAAATCCTAGAGGAGAATGCAGGCAGCAACCTCTTCAACCTCAGCTGCAGCAACTTCTTCCTAGAAACATCGCCAAAGGCAGAGGAAGCAAGGGCAAAAATGAACTATTGGGACTTCTTCAAGATAAAAAACTTTTGCACAGCAAAGGAAACAGTCAACCAAACCAAAAGACAACCAACAGAATGGGAGAAGATATGTGTAAAATGACATATCAGATAAAGGACTAGTATCCAAAATTTATAAAGAACTTACCAAACTCAACACCCAAAGAACAAATGATCCAATCAAGAAATGGGCAGAAGACATGAAGGACATTTTTGCAAAGAAGACATCCAAATGGCCAACAGACACATGAAAAAATGCTCAACATCACTCAACATCGCTCAACATCAGGGAAATCTAGATCAAAACTTCAATGAGATACCACCTCACACCAGTCAGAATAGCTAAAATTAACAAGTGAGGAAACAACAGATGTTGGCGGGGATGTGGAGAAAGGGAAACCCTCCTACACTGTTGGTGGGAATGCAAGCTGGTGCAGTCACACTGGAAAACAGTATGGAGGTTCCTCAAAAAGTTGAAAATAGTGCTACCCTACGACCCAGCAATTGCACTACTGGGTATTTACCCCAAAGATACAAATGTAGTGATCCGAACAGGTATGTGCACCCCAATGTTAATAGCAGCAATGTCCACCACAGCCAAACTATGGAAAGAGCCAAGATGTCCACCAACAGATGAATGGATAAAGAAGAAGTGGTATATATATATATACAATGGAATATTATGCAGCCATCAAAAAACCCGAAATCTTGCCATTTGCAAGGACATGGATGGAACTGGAGGGTATTATGTTAAGCAAAATAAGTCAATCAGAGAAAGACATGTATCATATGATCTCACTGATATGAGGCATTCTTAATCTCAGGAAACAAACTGAGGGTTGCTGGTGTTGGGGGGTGGTGGGAGGGATGGGGTGGCTGTGTGATAGACACTGGGGAGGGTATGTGCTATGGTGAGGTCTGTGGATTGTGTAAGATTGTTGAATCACAGACCTTTACCTCTGAAACAAATAATACATTATATGTTAAAAATAAAATAAGAAGATAGTAGGAAGGGAAAAATGAAAGGGGCAAATCAGAGGGAGAGATGACCCATGAGAGACTATGGACTCTGAGAAACAAACTGAGGGTTCTGGGGGGGGGGTGGGAGGATGGGTTAGCCTGGTGATGGGTATTAAAGAGGGTATGTATTGAATGGAGTACCGGGTGTTATACACAATGAATCATGGAACACTACATCAAAAACTAATAATGTAATGTATGGTGATTAACATAACATAATAAAATAAAATTTAAAAAAAACCTGAATACTACCAATAAAATGAGTGAATGTGAAGTATACCCTTCCCCAATCAAACCTCCTGATGAAAGCACAGCCTAGCCAACAGTATGATGGCAGTCTGGTGAGACTCTAAAGCAAAAAACCCAGCTAAGCCATACTCAGATTCCTAACCCACAGAAATTGTGAGATAATAAATGTGTATTGCTTTAACTCACTAAATATGCTGAAGGCCCACACAGCTAACACATAGCTTTGTGAACTGTATAAATGCTAGATAAGCCAACACCCATATATGTGTGCAAGCCCAGCCTAGACCACCAGAGTAACCAAGCTAAGCCAAATACGACCACAGACACAGAAATAAGTCCAGCAAACTCTGCCAAGTCCAGTGCAGATCATCTGAACCCCACAAACTCTATAAGCTAACTAAATGTTTATTGCTGCATATGACTGGGTTTTGTTATTGTTACACAGCATTACTGCGTCAATAGAAAACTGATACGGTGACAGTGAAATTTAATTATTTCCTTAGTTCTCACAGATAAGTGATGTTTCAGGAAACCTGAAGTGTAACATAATGTGATAAAAATAATCATAATTTGGATATTACTTACTACCTAATATCTCAATGACAAATTCCTGAGATCATTAGTACTCCATACGTAAGAGAAATATTGTTGTCCTGGGATAGTTTCAATACTATTTTCTTTGATCATTCTTTTTATTTGTTCGTTCTGTTTCTCTCACACCTGTCTCACTAGAATGATCAATTCTTTATATCCAGTTTTCAATATTGCAGAGAAATAGCTGCAGTTCTTGAAATTCATGCTTTATATACACATACACAGACAACCACTAACTTTATATCCAGGGTTCTTGCTACTGCTCTTTGTATATGCAATCAGGGCTATAATTTAAGGTTTTGGTTCTTCCAATATTTCCTATAAAATTCCAACCACTAGTACTAAGTCAGGGAATGTCATCTCAGATACTGCAATATTATAGACTCTATTGTAAGGCCTCTATGAGTCTCAAGCTCTTTCTCTCTCCAAATTATATGCACACACTCTCCATTCTAGCAGCTAAGCAGATTTATACTGTCCAGTCTTAATGGGTAAAGAATTTCCGGGTTGAGCCTGCCCTGAAAAGGAATTTTATGGTATTTAGCAAAAACAAACATAGAATATTTCCAATACTTAAATATTCAACATTCAGATGCAGCTGCCCTTACAGTTATCTAAATTGATTCAAGTCATCTATATATAGGTTAAACTAGCCATCATGTGGAGATAACTCCCATAAAAGAATAGTTTCCTTAGCATACAATGAAACATCACTATTGAGATGGGGGTGTTATGTACTGATTTTAAGATTTGGAGGTTTTCTTTTTTTGATTTTTACATACCGATGAAAATGGCTAAAATAAAGCCACAATCAAAATTAAGTTTTGTCAAGAGTGTGGAGGAACTGGACCTCTCATACACTGCTATTTGGCATGTAAATGGTACAGCCACTCTGGAAAACTATTTGGCAGTATTTGCTAAAGATGAACGCAGGTACACCTGAAAACCCAATAGTTACACTCCAACAAGATGCATGCATTTATCACCACCACAGACTTGTGCTAGAATGGTCATTGCAGCACTATTCATAAGGACCAAAACTAAGAATAACTAAAATCTCCATTAACATTTTGATCAATAAATAAATTATAATTTACACAATAGAATACTAAAGAGTAATCAGAATGAATAAATTTCAAAGCACATATATGACCATACCTCACAAACATGTTAAGTGAGTGAAATCAAACATAAAATCCTATGTGATTCCACTTATATCATACACAGGTAAAAATTGTCTACAGTGCTAGAAGTCAGGATAGTGGTTGTCTTTGGGGGGAAAGGAAGGTTGTGACTGGAGGGGAACATATAGAAGGTGTGGGGTAATGTTTCTTAATCTGAGTATTGGTTGCGTGAGTGCATTTAGTTTTTGAAAATTCATCAAGCTGTATACTTACACCATGTTGACTTTTCTGTATATGAGTTACACTTTAATAAAAAGTATACATTTTTTTAAGATTTTACTTATTTATTTGAGAGAAAGAGAGAGAGGGCACAAGCAGGGGAAGGTGCAGCAGGACAAGCAGACTCCCCACTGAGTGTGGAGCCCAATGCAGAGCTTGATCCCAGGACCCTGAGATCATAACCTGAGCCGAAGTCAGATGCTTAACTGACTGAGCCACCCAGGTGCCCCTACATATTTCTTTTAATTTGAGTATAGTTGACACACACAAGTACATTATTTTCAGCTGTACAACATAATGATTCTACAACTCCATATGTTATGCTATGCTCACAAGTGTAACTACCATCTGTCACCATAAAATACTATACAATACCACTGATTATATTCCCTATGCTGTACCTTATTCTTTCTTTCCACCTTCCTCTCTTCCCATCTTCCCCTCTTCCCACCTTCCCCTCTTCCCTCCTTCCTCTCTTCCCTCCTTCCTCTCTTCCTTCCTCCATCTCATCCTTTTCATAGCTGGATAATATTCCATTGTACATATGTATGTGTATATACCTTCTTTATCCATTCATCTATTGGTGAATACTTAGGTTGCTTCCATATCTTGGCTATTGTAAATGATAACAATAAACAGAAGGGTGCATATATCTTTTCAAATTAGTGTTTTCATTTTCTTTGGGTAAATACCCAGTTGTGGAATTAACTGGATCATATGGTATTTCTATTTTTAATTTTTTGAAGAACCTCCATATTGTTTACCACAGTGGCTGCACCAATTTACATTCCCATCAACAGTGCCCAATGGTTCCTTTTCTCCTCATCCTCGCTAACCTTGTTATTTCTTATCAAAAGTTTATATTTTTAAAAATTGCTTTCTAATATTAGGATGCACCTAATTCAGTATAATCTACTACAATTCTCCTTTGGTAACTTTAAGTCCATTCAATCTAAGACTGATGAGTAAACTGCTGAAGACCCTACAAAGGAGTAGAGAAAACCTGATTACCTTTCTTTCTTTTCCCCAAATCTTCTTCTACATGAAAATCAAGAGATTTCTGCCCTTGATGACAGAGATTTTGATAGGCCACCCACCATGCTGTCACCATAACTTATGAAAATAAGCTTGGCACTGCTTCAAGCATTGTGGGTAAATTTTCCTTATACAATCATAACTCCTTCTTATCTTGCAAAGATCCCCTGGGCAGGACATTTTCCATTCAGTATAGCACAGCAATCTGTCTTCAGCTCCAAAACTTAGACCAGAAAGCAACCCAGGCCAGAATGACACAGTAGGAAAAGAAAGCAAACCTTGACTGAATGAGAAGCTGCCAATGTATCAATAAGCACTTTACATATTTGGCAACTTTGAACCTCCCAGCAATTCTGTGAGTCTGGGAAATGGTCATTTTTTTCCCATTTCACAACTGAGGAACAGGATCAAATAGCTTTGGCCAGTCACACAGCTGAAGAGTGGCATAAACTTGGTTCAAAGCCCACACCATGACCTTCCATCCAATTCTCTTTTTCTTGCCAAACTTTCCCATATGAGCCAAAGTAAGAATAATATATACTCTGTTGGAATCACTCTTTGAACAACAGAGAGATGTCTTGATGGGGTAATTGTAGCAGACATTAACAGCTATGTATTGCTCCTCTTTGCATTTCATTCCAGTCTTTTTGAATTTCTTGTCTTTTTTTAAATTTTATTTTATTTTTATTTTTAAGTAGGCTCCATGCCCAGCATGGAGCCCAATGTGGGACTTGAACTCACAACCCTGAGATTAAGACCTGAGCTGAGATCAAGAGTCAGACACTTAACTGACTGAGCCACCCAGGTGCCCCTGAATTTGTTGTCTTTTAATCATCCTTCTCTTACATTTTTCTTCTTCCTCCCACTAGTGAAGACTTAGGTCTGTCTATAGCACCCTAGGCATCATTTACTCCCTTCTGGAGGTCCTCAAGTTTAAGTCACTGATATCCCAAATCTGTTTTGTAGATCCCATAAGTAGGAAACTGATAGCTATCTCAACCAAGCTGTAGCAAAAGATTTTTCTATAGCACTTTAAATAATAGCTTTTAACTCAATAAAGCACCGCAAAATATAGACTGCTTTCACACACAGATTCTCTTTAGAAGCTATGATGCCCTTTAAAACAAGAATGCTGTCTTAATAGTTCTAACATGAGACCCAGTACACGGGAGGCACTCAATAAATAAATCCTTATTAAATTAATATAAGTAATTCTTCCAACTATTCTGTAATGGAAGCACAGCAGCTGTTCCCAATTTGAAGATGGAAAACAGGGTCAGAGAAGATTCAAATCTTAGCTCGTGCACCAAAGGAATACTTAACCCATGCATCTGTGTTCAGGTCTGTGTTCATTACATGTACATCAAAACACCACCAGTTCTAGCAGTGAAAGCCAAATCATTTACAGAAACATTGAGGGAAATACAAGGCAACTGACTTCAAATACCCGAAATGGCTTCCCAAGGCCACTGAGCAGCGTGTTCTGCAATCCAGCTGGGGAATCTATCTCACTGACCTCTTGCACCAAGGAATTCCTCTGGTTTCTATTTCTAACTTTTTCAATTATGCAACCCTGTTCCTGGGATGGGAGATTTGTTAACATGCTTGAGAATTTGTTGCCCTTCTCTTGAGTTAAACCATCAATCTCTGGACAAGAGACATTTCTCATCAGTGATCTAAGTCCTGGGCAGAACCTTCGGGAGGATATTGAACAGGCCGGTAGACTAGAAGTTCTTAAGGACAGCATCACTCATTATCCAGGAGGAAAAAGAAATGAAGCAAAGTTTGTTGAAGGAGTGACTGTCCTAATTTTAAATTCAAAAAGCTTTATGAACACAAATCTCAATTATAACATTGAGAGAAGGAGGCAAACCAGTGGATACCACAATAAGGGAAATACATTTAGAAGATCTGGTGTGAGGCCCGGGAGTCAGCATGTTGAACAAGCAACACAGCTGTTTCTAGTGCAAAGATTCTACCCTTTGTGAAAAACTAGGTGAATAATATTCTACATCTAAGTCCAGACCTAAAAACCAAGCCAAAATCCCTGATGTGCATGGCAAACATAAAGAAGACCTTTTGACAACTTAAATTCCTCTGTCACCTTATTTGACCATAGGAAAGGGATTTTCCTTCTTCTTCTCAGTAAAGTGTCCATCATTTCATTGTTCTTAGGTCAATCTTAGCCCCATCTCCTGATTTGTTCTGTATATCATTGAGGAAATTCCTGCAGCCTCTGTTCTCTAGGCTCTTGTCCCAGCTGACTTCAGCCATGTTTACCTAATGGGAGACCCTGCAGGAGGTTACAGAACAGAATAAAGGGAGAGGGCAGGGTATTTTCCCCATCTTTCTCTTTTGCAGGCAGTGTCTCAGACAGCAACTGTGCCTTCTTCCATGGCTTTGGTTCCTGCCAGAGAGGCCCACTGAGGCTCTAGCTTTTGCGAGGTGGCCTCAGCTCCCAGTCTCAGAGATACCATCTGCTCCCTTGTACTTCTAGCTCCAGGGATGATAACAACATCCTGATTTTGCTGGTGCATTTCTTCACCAGCTTCTATTTGGCATCTCAGATCTTCCATCAACTGTGTGTTCAATTCCCTGCTTTAATATCCTCTCACTTCAAATTAGATCAGTTTCAGTTCTCCTGATTGACTTCCAGCTGCTACCTAGAATACTTTTATGCCATCCAGCTTGGGCATCAGCTGTGGGCTCCCCACTGCAACATCCAACAAAGAGGTGGTAGAACCCCCTTACCTTTGACATCTGACGCTTGCTGCTCACCAGCTGACTCTGGCTGTCTAGTTGGCCAGGCGAGGTCCTCTCCTTTAAACACCCTATTCTTATCTCTCCCGAAGCCCTGGAATCAGAAACAAAACAACACTTTAGTTTTGGTCTGTCTTCTTCCACTGCCTCATCCTGTTCCTCATACCTCCAGAATCTGATCTCTGCTGTAAATGAATTAAAAGTATACACGGGCTAAAGCTATTACATTCTAATAGGGGTCTTAACATTAAACACAGGATGGGACATAAAGGTTAATTTCAGCAGAGGTATAAACATTTAAGTAAAAGTAAAACCTTTCTGAGGCACCTCAAATTGTACTTTGGAAGGACTTGCCTTCCAAATAAGCAAAGAAGGTGACCAGTACAGCCTGGGGTAGAGTGCTACCTGAGAGGTAGAATGCTGAGGGACAGGAGAATAGAGAGCAACTATCCAGCCACTAAAGTGCAGCTGACCTTAATTCAGTGCTTTCTATATAGAAGGAACTATCCTAAATGCATTATGTGTATTATCTCAATTCTGACAACATCATGTGATATGTATGGTTAATACATTTTTTATAAGAAAACAGAGAATAAGAAGTTCAAGTTGTTTTCCCAAGATTATACACTTGGTGAACAGAGGGGCCAGGATTCAATATAAGACTATGGGGTCCCCATGCTCCATTGCCTCCTGAATGTGAGTCAAACCAAGGAGAAATAAAGTCAAGAAGTAATAAAAGCTATCATGTTATAAATGAGAGAACATAAAGCAGCACCTCTCCTCTTTTTTTTTTCTGAAGTTTTCCTGATTTTGCATTTAAAGCACAAACTGTGTGTGTTCATTCCAGGAAAGGCAATCACTCAGTGATGGGGACATTGCAGAGGTGTGTGGCTTTAAGGGGGTGGGGGCACACAACATAATTAGCAACATGGGAGGGATCTGTTGTGCTAACACAGCCTGGTGGTGATTTTTTCAGGCGTGATGACTTTGCAAGGCTGGAGACATGCTTCCTCAGGAAGAGGGAGAATGACAGAAACATTTCCTCTCCCTGGAGACAGGATTCAGCCAAAGCACAGTCATGAGGGAAAGACTTCACCAAGACACAATTTAACCCATAGCCCTAGCATTGACAGTGTTATAACCTAAAGTATAGCTGACAAGTTCTTCTATTCTCATAATATAAACAATAATGCAGGGAGACATTTATGCAGCATTTACTCTGCATGAGAATAAGCAAGGAAGATACCAAAAAACTAGTAGTGATAGCAGAAATAAAAAAAGCTTTCTAGGAAACAATGCTATAATTCTAGTTTATGTTATTTTCTCAAATAAAGATGCTGAAGTGTTTGGGGGGATATGAATTCATCTAAACCCTAACTGATAACAAACCCAACTCAACTGCTGTAAGACTAATTAAAAATTGTATTGACTCAATACCCATAACTGGTTTCAGGACCTATTATGTCTAGGAACTCAATGTCCACAGAACACTCAGGAATTGCATCTTTTCTTGCTGGACCCCTTTCAAAACAGACTCTGCACTGTAATCCAAGATGGCACTTAACAGCTCTAGAACAGTTTCTCACCTTCTTAGGAAGGCCAGCACACAGACAAGATCTCCTATATATATCAGCTTCCCTCTATACCTCCTTCCATACCTCCTATATCTGCAGCAAAAGGGCTGGGATTCACTATGATTGGATAGATGTGGGTTGTAAGTTCATCCTTGATAAGCCTGGGTCATGTGAACACCCTGGGATATGGGGATGGAGTCAGCTTTGCCCAAACCACATGACCTGATTTTGGAGGAAAAAAGGTCTTCAGGGAACATGAATGCTGTTACCAGAAGAAAGAAGAGATACTTCACAGAAAAACAACAGCAAAGGTCCACTAGATAGGCAAATATATAGACATAAAGTATTTTAGAGATAAGAGAGGAGGCTATAGCAGGTAATTTTTTAAAAATAAAGGTAAGAAAAGTGATTTGATGGAAAACAACCAAGGATTTGTTCATCTGTTCATTCATTCATGTGATACTCATTTGAGTCTCTAGCAAGACCTGACTCCTTCTTCTATCCATAAAAATCTTTTACCTTTACAGTTAGTTCCAAGGGAAGCCTCCAACACAAAGTTCACATGCTATAACATTTAATATTTTAAATTAAAACTGTGAATAACAAGAGTTAAGAAGAGTATTCTGGTGTGATACTGTGATTTCAGTCTTCCACATTTCTTCCCTATACTTACATTAGATTAACAGTTAATATTAAGTAGTATTCTTTTTTTAAGAACCATCCCCCAAATTAATTTGAATTATTTTTTTGCCAAGAGCTAAAATTTCTCAATCTGTGGAATTTTTAAAATGCTTCTTCGTAACAGTCATTGAAATATCTAAATCTCACTATTTTCCAAACAATCATTCAGAAATTGAGAAACATATTTCAAGCAAGCTTTTCTTCATTGAATCAATGAGAGTGGAGTCAATGGCATAAGAAATGGAACAAAGGGGAAATATACATTCTCCATTCTGCGTTTGTTCTGCATTTTTCTTTTGCACAGTATCATTCGTGTCTCTAAACCCTAAGCAACTCAGAGAGCAGGAGCATGTCCATTTGTTTTGGCACTGCCAGAGTTATTGTATGAGCCACTTTTGCTTGCTAAGTTCAAGGAACAATAAATAATAATAATGAGAAAGGACAATTTGATGGCATGACTCAGTGGAAGCTGAGAGGACATGTGGCAGTTGACCCCCAACTGTAAAACTCACGTTTCACATTAATTACAAAACTAGATGTAGATTAGACAAGAAGAGGTGCCCCACTTTCTTCTTTTTAATAATACGATGACGTTGGGATGCCTCAGAAGAGAAAAGCACAGTATCCCAGTGTGTTTCTGCCTGTACGGACAGTGGAGACAGCAGTGCAGCAAAGTGATGGTGGCAGTGCCAACTTTGCCATAAACTTCTGCTGCCAGAAAACTTTGCAGCCAGGATCAATCATAGGGAATTATGTTCAGCTGAAGACATTTTCCCTGCCACATTACCTTAACATCCTTCTGATTCACAAACAGCTAATTTTACCGATCATGTGGGATTTGGAATGATTATTTTCTGATAAAACTCTAGACTCTCTACCCTGAGCTAGATTTATTAATTTTCTTAAGTTGCCCTCAGGGCATAATCTTATGCAGTTCCTAGTGAGAACACCACTCCTTTAAAATGAAACATCAAGAGTTCTAAGAATTTTCCCACTCTCCTTCCATTTGGTTTGCCTCATCCCTCCCTGCAATAGGTTTCTCTAATGATGTTCTCTAATGAGTGGTAGAGGTGTTCATTGCCCAAACAGCTAGGGGTTTTGGCCTTTTTCAATATGTGGTAGAAGTGACCAGTATTTCTTTACTATGTAGATGATGGTGGGGATATTTCACTTGAAGGAGGTACAAATTCAAAAAGATTGCATTTCAGTTCTGACTATAGTATACATTAGTCATGCTGTAAAAGCTAAATGAACTTTTAAACAGGAGTGTCCTAAAAATTCATTTTGTTCCCTGATGGTAGGATTCAAAGTGTTTTGACTTTGGCATTTTGGTAGAAATTAGGCAAGAGAGAGGCTTCTCTTCCAGAGGCTCTCTCTACTCCCTATGTTGGTTCTGCAGTTCCACCTTAGGAATGTTTCTGATTCCTTCAGCTCTTCCAGTCTTATTCTATGCTGAGTTGGGGTTGAAGAGTGATTCATGACTTTTTTCTGAAGATGTGGGTATATTGCTTAGGTGGAGGAACAGTTTGATTTAGTAATTTATTGAAGTAAAAATTTATCAAGACAGTGTATTCAAGGGGAGGAGAGCTATCAGGGGAAATAGGAAGGCTGCTGCAAGCCAACTGGAATGAAAAAGAAGCCAGAAAGCCTTCTTTCTATAAATTAGGCAGAGGCCTAACCTCACAGATGTCCCTATGTAATTGATGCATTCAACAAAACACATTAATTAACCACCTCTGAGCCAAACGTGAGGCTTCATAGTGCCATCTGATGATGTCCAAGGATCAAAACTACAAAAGACACTGCTAAGTTTCAACAAAACCATCCCCTCTACCTCTTGATCATACAGATAAACTACATTTCCCAGTCTCCCTTGCAGTTAGAATGACCATGTAACCAAATCCTGGCCAATGGAATGCAAGCAGAGATGGTATGTACCATTTCCAACTTGGCCACAAGAACCTCCCAAGCAATTCTCCAGATTCTTTCCTCTCTCTTCTGCCATCCAAATACAGAAAATCCAGCCAAGAACTAATATGACCTAGAAGTGGGGAAGCCACAATATAAAAGCCTGGGTCCCTGAATAACCCTGTGAAAGGTCTACTGTTATGCCTAGCACCCAATTACAGTGAAAACTACTTTCAAAATTCCAAAGATATGGTATAGCCCCATAGAATTGCCTTAATAATTCCTCTGAGGTCTTCCCAAAGCAAACCCGGTTTCAATGACCATCTAGAAATGCTAGACTCTAATATAATCATTAAGAGTCTAGCATTACGACTACATAAAATAGAATCAGTAGGTTCAAAGATGGCAATAGGACTTTACCAGTTCTAGTTTATGTGCCTGAAAAACTCATGCTCTTTATTAAGAAATAAGATTGAGAATTTAGTATATCACTATTTGATAGTTACCATAGTAATAACTGTTCAGTCAAGAATCATCAATGGATGCTAAAACTAGTGAGTAATGTTTTATTAAGAAACAGTCTATCAGACAAAATCACCATTAGGCAAGGACCACAGTAATAACTGTTGCAGGCAAAATCCACTAATAGGTGCTAAAATCGGTGGTGTAAGTTTGAGGAGAAACAATACATTTGCATAGTCTCCAAGTATGTTCCCCAAATATTGATCAGTTTTTAATTGAAGAAAGAGAAACTTTACAGTAGAGGAACTCAGCAGGCACCACCTTGACCAAGTGGTCAAGGTTAACATCATCATCAATAAAACTTATCCGCATGATGATCCCCCGATACCATATACTGACAAAAACACAACTAGAGTTCTGTGGCATTCTTGCCACTAATGCAGAACCCAGTCTAACAGGAGAATAGAGCAGACAAACTCTGAGAGTCTAAAAAACAAATAACCACACTTATTAAAAGTGTCAGAGTCACAAAAAACAATACACAAAAGGAAATACTGAGAAACAATCATAGATTGGAGGAGACTAAGAATTCAAACAAATAAAAGCAATATGGGATCCTATATTGGATCCAGGTACAGAAAAAGAGGAGGGAAAAATGGTGAAATTCTAGTAAGATTTATAGTTAAGACTGTTATACTCATATTAATTTCCTGATCTGACAATTGCACTATATTTCTGCAAGTTGCTAATATAAGGGGCAGCTGAAGACAGGGTATACTGGGACTCTGTACAATTTTTGTAAATTTTCTTTAAGCCTAAAATTATTTCAAGAAAACAAAAGAAAGAATAAGTTATTTACATAGTCTCAAGTATCTCCCTATAAGATATTTAACTGCAAAGGGAAAAATAGTAACTTTACAGAGGAGATGCCTAGCAGATGCCACCTTAAGCAAGTGACCAATGTTATTATCACCACTAATGGGACAAATAGAAATCAAATGTCTCCTGACATAATGCACTGAGAAAAATTTATCATCACTTCTGTGATATTGCCAAAAAAATATATAACTTGAATTTTATCATGAGGAAACATCAAGGAAAATTGAAGTTGATGGACATTCTACAAAATGACTGATCTGTACTGTCTAAAAACATCAAAGTGTGCATCATATGAGAATATTATGAAAGATTGTATGCCAACAAATTGGACAACCTAGAAGAAATGCATAAATTCCCAGAAATATGTAAACTATAAAAATTGAATTGGGAAGAAATAGAAAAATTTGAACAGACCAATTACCAATTACCAGCAATCAAATTAAATAAGTAATTAAAAATCTCCCAACAAACACAAGTCCAGGACCATATAGCTTTACAGGTGAATTCTACCAAACATTTAAAGAAGGATTAATATCAGGGGCATCTTGGTGGCTCAGTTGGTTAAGTGTCAGACCCTTGATCTCAAGGTTGTAAGTTCAAGCCACACTGGGGGCTCCATGCCCAGTGTGGAGCCTACTTAAAAAAAAAAAGTAAAAGTTCTCTTAAACAACTATTTGAGTTGCTATTCAAATCTGTATATACCAAATCGCAATTCTAAAGAAGGGTTAATACCTATTCTTTTCAAACTATTCCGAAGAATAGAAGAGGAAGTAAAACTTCCAAATACATTCTACGAGGCTTACATTACCCTGACACCAAAACCGGATAGACACTACAAAAAAAGAGAACTACAGGCTAATATCTCTGATGAACACAGATGCAAAAATCCTCAACAAAATATTAGCAAACTGAATCCAACAATACATTAAAAAAATCATTCACCACAATCAAATGGGATTTATTCCCGGAATGAAGGGGTGGTTCAATATTTATAAATCAATTAATGTGATATATCACATCAATAAGGGATTAAAAACCATATGATCATTTCAACAGATGTAGAAAAAGCATCTGACAAAGTACAACATCCAATCATGATAAAAACCCTCAACAAAATAGGTTTGTAGGGAACATAGTTCAACCTAATAAAGGCAATATATGAAAAACCCCCAGCTAACTTCATAGTCAATGATGATAAACTGAGAGCTTTCCCCCTAAGATCAGATACAAGACAAGGACGTCCACTTTCACCATTTTTACTTGACATATTACTGGAAGTCCTTGCCACAGCAATCAGACAAAAAAAGGAATAAAAGGCGTCCAAATTGGTAAAGAAGTAGAACTTTCACTATTTGCAGATGACATGACACCATATATAGAAAATCATAAAGACTCCACAAAAAAGCTCCTAGAACTGATGAATGAATTCAGTAAGGTCACGGGATACAGAAATCCATTACATTTCTATACACTAATAATGAAGTAGCAGAAAGAAAAACTAAGAAAGCAATCCCAGGGGTGCCTGGATGGTTCAGTCGCTTCAGTGTCTGACTCTTGATTTCAGCACAGGTCATGAGATCAAGCCACACATTGGGCTCCACACTCAGTGCAGAGTCTACTTAAGACTGTCCCTCTTCCTCTGCCCTTCCCCGCCTCTAAAATAAATAATCTTAAAAAAACAAAAAAACAAAAAACAAAGCAATCCCATTTGCAATTGCACCAAAAATAATAAAATACCCAGGAATACATTTAACCAAGGATGTGAAAGACCTATACTATGAAAACTACAAAACACTGATGAGAGAAATTGAAGATGACAGAAACAACTAGAAAGATATTCCATGCTCATGGATTGGGAGAACAAATACTGTTAAAATGTCCATACTACCCAAAGAAATCTGAAGATTTAATGTAATCCCTATCAAAATACCAACAGTGTTTTTCACAGAACTAGAATAAACAATCCCAAAATTTGTACGGAACCACAAAAGACCCTGAATAACCAAATGAATCTGGACAAAGAAAAGCAACGCTTGAGGTATCACAAATAGAGACTTTATATTACAAAGCTGTAGTATTCAAAACAGTATGGTACTGTCACAAAAATAGACACATAGAACAGGATAGAAAGCTCAG
This sequence comes from Eumetopias jubatus, assembly GCF_037043125.1. Taxonomy (NCBI): domain Eukaryota; kingdom Metazoa; phylum Chordata; class Mammalia; order Carnivora; family Otariidae; genus Eumetopias; species Eumetopias jubatus. The sequence continues at coordinate 104,220,728 of NW_028274815.1, forward strand.
AAACAAACCCACAATTATATGGTCAATTAATCTTCAACAACAGAAGCAAGATTATGCAATGGGAAAAAGTCTCTTCAACAAATGGTGTTGGAAAAATTGGACAGCAATATGTGAGAGAATGAAACTGGACCACTTTCTTACACCATACACAAAAATAAACTCAAAATGGATTAGAGACATAAATGTGAGACATGAAACCATGAAAATCCTAGAAGAAGGCACAGGCTGTAATTTCTCTGACATAGACCATAGCAACTTTTTCTAGGCATGTCTCCTGAGGCAAGGGGGAAAAAAACAAACTATTGGGACTACATCAAAATAAGAAAGCTTCTGCACAGCAAAGAAAACAATAAATAAAACTAAAAGACAACCTATTGCGTGGGAGAAGATATTTGCTAACAACATACCCCATAAAGGGTTAGTATTCAAAATACATAAACAAACTTATAAAACTGAACACCCAAAAACAAATAATCCAATTAAAAATGGGCAAAAGACACGAACAGACATTTCTGGAAAGACGATATAGATGGCCAACAGACACATGAAAAGATGCTCAACATCACTCAACATCAGAGAAATGCAAATCAAAACTACAATGAGATATCACCTTACACCCAACAGAATGGCTAAAATAAAAAATGAAAGAAACAGTAAGTGTGCAAGGATGTGGAAAGAAAGGAACCCTCATGCTCTGCTGGTAGAAAGGCAAACTGGTACACTACTGCGGAAAACAGTACAGAGGTTCCTCAAAGAGTTAAAAATCGAACTACCCCACATTCCAGTAATTGCACTACTGGGGTACTTCTGCCCAAAGAATACAAAAACACGGGCACTTGAGTGGCTCAGGCAGTTGAGCATCCGACTCTTGGTTTTGGCTCTGGTCATGATCTTGTGGGTTGTGGGATCAAGCCCCGCGTCAGGCTCTATACTCAGTAGGGAGTCTGCTTGAGAGTTCTCTCCCTCTGCCCCTCCCCCCACTCATGCACATGTGCTTTCTCTCTCTCAAATAAATAAATCTAAAAGAGAAAAAGAATACAAAAACACTAATTCAAAAGGATATATGCACCACTATGTTTACTGCAGCATTATTTATAATAGCCAAATTATGGAAGTAGCTCATGTATCCATCAACAGATGAATGGATAAAGATTTGATCTACAGGGCACCTGGGTGGCTCAGTTGGTTAAGCGACTGCCTTCGGCTCAGGTCATGATCCCGGGGTCCTGGAATCGAGTCCCGCATCGGGCTCCCTGCTTGGCGGGGAGCCTGCTTCTCCCTCTGACCTTCTCCCCTCTCGTGCTGTTTCTCTCTCGCTCGCTCTCTAATAAATAAACAAAATCTTTAAAATAAATAAATAAATAAATAAATAAATAAATAAATAAATAAATAAGATTTGGTCTACACACACACACACACACGGAATGTTACTCGACCATAAAATGAATGAAATCTTGCCATTTGCAATGATATGGATGGACATAGAAAGTACAGTGCTAAGTGAAATAAATCAGTCAGAGAAAGACAAATACCATACAATTTTACTCATATGTGGAATTTAAGAAATCAAGCAAACAAAGGGAACAAAAGAGAGAGAGACAAATCAAGCAACAGACTCTTAACTATAGACAACAAACAGATGGTTACCAGAGGGGAAGTAGGTGCGGTGATGGGTGAAATAGGTGAAGGGGATTAAGAATATGTACGATAAACACTGAGTAATGTACAGAATTTTTGAATTACTATATTGTACACCTAAAAGTAATATAACACTGTATGTTAACTATAATATACTGGAATTAAAATTAAAAACTTTAAAAAAATAAAAATAAAACATCAGGTGTGAAAAATAAGAAAGACTGAAGGACTGTTTCAGATTAAAGGAGATGTAAAAGATATGGCAACTAAAGGCATCAAATGACCCTAGAATGGATCCTGGACCAGATTTCTTTTGATTTTGTTATAAAGAAAATGTGTGGGATAATTGGTGAAATTGAATAAAGTTTGCCAATTAGATAATAGATTTCTATCACTCTAAATGTTGATTTTGATCATTGTTCTGTGTAAGAGAAAGTCCTTGTTTTTAGGAACTACCCAGTGAAAGTGCTTAGAAGTAAAGCATTATGTCTACAAGTCACTCTCAAACAGTTCAGAAAACATTATCCACACACAGTCACACATACATACATATAAGGAGATATACACATACATATACATACATTTGGGTGAAGGACTTATGAGAATTTTTTTCCTAATGTTTTTATAAATATTCTGTAAGTCTCAAATAATTTCAAAATAAAAATTTTAACAATAAGAAACCAATTGTTCAAAGCACATTGCCTTCCCTCAAGAACCTAATATTTTAGCTGGGAGATTAAAGAAAACAGGCATAGACATATTAGGTGTTCAGTGTAGCAGAGGGTAATTTTTATTACTTACTGAGGATATACTGATAAACAATACTATTTTCAGGTGAGGGAGAGGATGTCCAAGCATGGCCCTTCTTTGTCCAGGAAGCTTTGATTCTTCATTGAAGAATGAAGAATTATGACCAAAAAGAGAGGGAGGAGTTCCTAGGCAGGAACAACACCTTAGGAGAAGAGAAATGGTGAAAATGACCATGTCTTTTCTGGACAAAGAGGAGCAGGTTTACTGGATCCATGATGTGTCTAGAGATGTCAGAAATAACACTGAGTTTATCTCCTAGAAGATAACAATGCCGAAGTGATTTAGGTGAAGTGATGATGAGCCTTGGTTTTTAGGTTTCTTTATCCACAGGAAAAAAAGAATCAATGAAAGTGTTTTTGTTTTTTTTTAAGATTTATCTATTTTAACGAGAGACAGAGAGAGAGCAGGGGGGAGGGGCACAGGGAGAGGGAGAAAGAGTCTTAAGCAGACTCCGCAGTGAGCATGGAGCCTGATGCGGGGTTCAATCTCACCACCCTGAGATCACAGGCTGAGCCAAAACCAAGAGTCAGATGCTTAACTGACTGCACCACCCAGGTGCCCTGAAAGTGTTTTTAAGTAGGTATGAGAGGTACCAAGTACTTTATAGGTAATAAATCTGTCAAAGATTAGAGTGGGGAAGAGTGTGAAGGTAGAAAAACTACAGGTACGTTCCCACTTATGTGAGGGGATGATGAGAACAATATATTCCAGAGAGAAGAGGGTCAATGGAATTAGTATATACGAGATGGCATAATAACGTACAGAAATGTGTGACCAACAGAGCTATTTACTTTCTATCGTTGACATATAAAATTCAGAGTGTTTGACTAACTTAATCTTCAAAGTATTCTTAACTATTGTTCTAATAGTGGGAAAGACAGGACAAGAGCACAGACACACATTTGAGGCTCCCCTCCTTGAACAGCTATAACATTCACAGTTTAACCATTAAAATAAATGAAGGTATTTATCCTTGGGAAATCATTTAATTACCTCCTGGAGACCCAAAGACCATAACAGGAGGAGGAGTAAACAAAGGAAAACCTTTTGACACATTAACTGACATTGGCTGATAGCTGAGGGTTGGCTTGATAACCAGAACTGGAAAAAATCAGCAGCATTCAGTGAGGTTGACCTGATGTGAAATACAATCAAGGTCAACATGATGAGTTTTCTTGGCTACAGATATGGGAGTGGAATGGGAAGGAAGGCAACAAATGGGTGTAAGATTGGGTATAAAGCACAAATTGTGAAAGTTAGCCTCATACAGTTTCTAGTCAAAACCATGGAAAAAGAATGAATTTTATCAAGAAGGAAGAATATACAGAGGAACAGATTTTAGGAACTTTCTTAGGGATGTTCTTGTTGAGGAAAAAGAAATAACCTGAAAGAAATAGCTGAAAAGTCAGAAGGGATCCTAAAAGGTGTTATGCATAGAAGCCAGGAAGTGTTCAGTATTTCAAAGAGAAGTTAATCAAACTTAACTCATCTCTAGAATAGTTTGAAGACTGTGAAGAGAAAATACTTAATAACAACATACATTTAAAGCTCAAATACCCTGTACACTGCTACACAAAAATCGAGATGTTATCTATCAGTTCTATGCCGTATCAGTTTGGTTCAATCTGTGTGTACCTTCTTCTCAGTTATTTTCTTCTTTAAAAAAAAATATTTTTTATGTTTTGAGAGTATCTACATTTTTGGTGATATGAAGGTCAGGAAATATACATATCTTTGATATAAAAAATTATCTGAGGACACATAATTTTGCTTGAAATTTTTAAATGCCTCTTTTTCCAATATTGAATTACCAATAAAATATTTTTGATTAGATCCTTTCTTTTAAATGCTGGCAAATCCCTTATTACTATGAGATGTGACAAACATAATTACTGATCACAATTCTTCAAACTGCAAAATACTTAACCATCATTTGCATAAATAATGTCAAAATTTTCATACTGTGTTAGGATACTGAAGCTCAGAGTACAATGTGACTTACCTAAAGACTAGATCTATACCTAAACCAGAAATCTTCTACTACTTCTGTCCTATCTCCAGGATAAATCTAGCCTACAAGAATGTTTGGGGCCTGTATAGTGTTCTCCTTCAAAAAACTGAGTAATTCTCAGGGGCGCCTGGGTGGCTCAGATGATTAAGCGTGTGCGTTCGGCTCAGGTCATGATCCCAGAGTCCTGGGATCGAGTCCCGCATCAGGCTCCCCGCTCAGCGGGGAGCCTGCTTCTCCCTCTGATTCTCTCTCTCTGTCTCTCATGAATAAATAAATAAAATCTTAAAAAAAAACTGAATAAGTCTCAACATTTAACATTTTAAATTTTTAAAATTTACATTAAGACATTCATCTACTTCTTTAGAAAAATGGGAGCAGCATAAAGGCTACACTGTTTTGATAGGGTATAAGCTTTCCATTTTAGCACAGTCCCTACCATTCCTTACCGTTTTTTCACTCATTTATGTTACTTACCTGGCCCCTGTAGTTTTGTAAGCCCTGTCTAGAATCTGCTAAAAAGGGTAAGGGAAATTACCACTCCTAAATGTTTTGCAAATGATAAAAATTGGTGGAAAAGGGAAACTGGGAAATAAAGCAAAATTACATCTTCCCACACTTGCTTTTTTTCTTGAGGACTGTCTTTTCTCATTCCTCTAACCCATGATTTTGAATGATTTGCACCAGAGAAGCAAAAACTGCCCAGAAATCATTTTAATCTAGTGCTTGGATAACTTCCTAGACTTTCTTACCACCACCACTTACCTTCCGCAACCAGGAGAAAAAAAGAAAAAGACATACTAAAGTAAATGAATGGATAAGTAAACCATGTTACATCCAGACAATAAAATATTCAGCACTAAAAAGAAATGAGCTATCAAGCCATGAAAAGATACAGAAGAAATTTAAATGCATATTACAAAGTGAAGAAAGACAATATGAAAAAACCCTCTACTATATGGAAAGGCAAAACACGGAGAAAGTAAAAAGATCAGTGGTTCCCAAGGGCTAGGAGGGAAAGAGGTATGAATAGAAGGTGCACAGAGGATTTTTTCGGGCAATGGAACTACTCTGTATACTATAATGGTGGATACATGTCACTATACATTTGTCCAAACTCATAAAATGTACACTAAGAGTGAATCCTAATGATCTTTACGTGATAATGATGTGTCAATGTAGGTTCATCAACTGTAACAAATGTACCACTCAGGTGGGGAATGTGTGGGTGCAAAGGTTATATGAAAAATCTCTGCATCTTCCTCTCAATTTGGCCATGAACCTAAACTCTCTAAAAAAATAAATGTCTATTTTAAAAATTGGAGGCACACTTACCCAAAAAAAGAATGAAATTTCTTTTAAAAGATTTGTCTTTTTATCACCTCTGTATTTTTTCAAGTTATTTAATTATCTTGGATCTTTTGTAACTGCTATGTAAACATCCAGCTGATCTCCTGAATTTGATTATTTTTGTTATTCTGAAATAAGTCAACTGGGAAATACGTAGTAGTTCCCTATAAGTGACATCAAAGAACATTTTTAAGACATCATCTTTAGAAATACACTCCAAATCACAGCAGTAAGAAAGGAAAGACTTTACAAGGAAGCATTCAACAAAGTCAGAAGCTGACTCCAGAAATGCATTTAGCTTTGAACAATTACAAAACCAGAGAAAAATTCTCTTTTCGGTATTCAATAACATGAGGAACCAAAACAACCAGTCGAAATGATTCGTGCCTTTCAGAGTCTTTTGCTCCCTTTAGCCTGCAGTAAAACATTCCCGTTCCACATGGAATTGAGAGGTTAACATGAGAAAAGCACTGTGTGTAGTCTTGCAACTCTTAAGTGTGGTCCCCGGCCCAGCGGCAAGAGCACCACTAGCGCTTTCAATGGAAATGCAGCCGCTCCTCAGGCCCCGCCCAAACCCCCACCCTCCCAGCCGATTCTCATGCAAATCACAGGTTGGGAAGCCTCGCTCCCTCGGGGCTTCTAGGCTGAAACACTTCATGAATTTTTCTGATCCCCGTTTCTAAACAATAAAATGGAAACAAAACGCGTCCAGGCCCTCGTGGTGGCGGAGCTGACTGACCTCGTGGCGGGGCCTCTCGGCGGCAGCTCAGGGCCTGCTGGCATTCTTGCTGACTCCTCAAGGCGGGGTGTCACCGCAGTGCAGGGCCTCGTGGTGGGGCCTCACGGTGCCGCCGGGCCTCTTGGAGGCGGTGCTGACTGACACGGCCAGGCCTCACGGGGGAAGGGCTGCCCCACGTCACGCGGGGCTCACGGCGGCGCGGGGCTCATAGCGGACGCCAGCATGGCACCGCGAGGAGCCTCTGCGGCTATCAGTGAGGGGCCCCCACGAGGAACCCCAGCGGCCACAGGGTTCCCAGCACTCCTCTGGCCTCAGAGGTCAAGCTTAAATCCGACAAGAACCTCAGGGATGCCTGAGTGAGAACACCCACACCAGATGAGATTGTTTAGGTCGGTTGTTCGCAGTCTTCATTACACGCCTTGGATTGCTTCACCTGGTGAACTTTAAAAACAATCTCGATGCCCGAGCCATGCCCTAGACCGATTTCATCATTACCTCTATGGTGGAACTAAGCATCAGTGTTTTTTGAAGTGCCTCAGGTGATCCTAAAGTGCTGCCAAATGAGAATATTGTCATAAATGTTTATCGGGAAGGGGTCTTAACAGGAGGTGATTTCTCCTCCAGGGGATATTTGGCAATATCTGAAGATATTTTAGATTTTGGGATGGGGAGGGGTGATACTGGTGTCCAGAGGTAGAGGCCAGGGAGACAAGGTACAGGACATGCCCCTACAACAAAGAAGCAGCTAGCCGAAAATGTCAAGACTGACAAGATTGAGAAACCCCAGATTATATTATGTATAGAAAGTGGTTCTTAAACTTGAGTGTATATCATAATCACCCGGAGGGCTTGTTAAATCACGGGGTGGGATCCAGATTGGTGGATCCCACCCCAGAATTTCTGGTTCAGTAAGTCTGAAGAGGGAGATGAGAATTTGTATTTCTAACAAGTTTCCAGATGATGCTGATGCTGCAGATCCAAAGCCCACACTTTGAGAACCACTGATCCAGGACATTGGTCCTCAAACTTGGCTGCATACTGAAATCAGTGTGTGAATTTTTAAAAATACTGATGTGTGGGTCCCATCCCTAGAGGTGGTGATGCAATTTATCTTGGGCATGGGCCAGATACTGGGATTTTTTAAATTTTCTTATGTGATTCTAGTGTGCAGCCAAGGTTGAAGCCATTTATCTAGGAAAATAGTGTGGACAGAAACTGGCTTTTTTAAGTTAAATTTTTTAAGTTAAGTTAAGCCAGGACTGGGCCCCTTATTTTCAAGGGTTAGATGGGGAAGGAAGAAGTTGGAGAAAACATGGCCAGTGAGGTAGGTAGAAAACTAGGAGAGTGTGCTGTCAGGAAGCCAAGATAGAACTCTTCAAGATGGAAAGGGTGGTCTGTGTGATCCAATATGTTCTATTCCCATGAATGCCAGCTCACAAGGTTGCTACTAGCTGTCACCCTAAGCCTAGCACTAAAAACTTTTTTAAAAAATATCTTTTTTTTTTTTGCAACTGCTTCAGATTTCAGGTATCTTGCTCAACTCTATTCAAGGACCCACCTGAAAGACTACTCTTCAACAGTACCGAAGGCCACTGAATTGTATACTGTCAGCCTTTAAAAGGCCCAAGAGATGATAGGGTTCAGCTTCTTCATTTTGGCAATGATACAACAGAGGCCCTCAAAAAGTGCTTTGGCTACAGTCACACAGCCATGGTTGGCAAAGCTCAGGGAAGAACTCCAGCGTCCTGATTCTCCTCTTTATGCACTTTATAATCTACAAAGAAAATCTGGAACCAATGGCTTAAGATCAAAATACTTCTATTTGCAAGCTTTGCTCCGTTGTTCGCCAGTGTGTCAGGAATTAAAGGCAGAGCCAGGCCAGGGTTGGGATTTCCCTGCTGACTCCTCCAGGCAGAATGTGTTAAGCTAACAAGTCAACACTCGTGTGAGGCAGGTAAAGGCCCACATCTGATGGATCAACGACCTGGAATCTTTCATTAGGTAATTTGTTTCCTTTGTACCAGGCCCAACTCTCAGGCTAGAGCTCTGGGCTCCACCCATCAGTCCCTTGCTTTGCAGTGACCTTGCTGTTCACATCACTAATAGGTGAGCTCAACCCAGTGTATTCTGTGACAGACATTGATGAATGGAGTAAGTCTGACATGAATCCCTTACATGGCCTTTATTCCAAGGTGGGATATAGAAGGTGCTGGCCAGGGAGGCTCTTTCTTCACTAAGATGCCCTTCAGGGTGAGAAAATGGAGGGGTAGGAGCTTGGCTGAGCACAGAACTATACATAGCAGGTACCTCAGTCTTTTTTAGTAGATTCCACCTCCAGTGGTATGTGAGGTTTGCTAAGTCCTAAGGAATAAACTACCTAAATTAAAAGCTCTAGAGCCTCCCATTTATTGCACTGTAAGATAAAAATTCATCCACCTTTCTATTAACCTAAGAATAAATAAAAGTTTGTGGGCACAAAATGACCTTAGAAATAATTTGGGCTAGTGTCTTCTCAAGGCTCTATTAGCCAAAACTTACAGAATTAAAACAACTTTTTTTTTTAAAACTAAGGTGAAATTGATATATAACATTATGTAAGTTTCAGGTATACAACATTATAATTTGACATTTGTATGCACTACGGTGTGATCATCCCTAAAAGTCTAGTTACCATCCATCACCTTCCCCGTCCTCTCTGGTAACCAACAACAACCATTTATTTTGTTCATTATTCTGTAGGTCACCTAGTAGTTCTGGTCTGGGCCAGCTTAGCTGATGTTTCTGGGCCCTAATGTGCTCATTCCTATAGTCAACTAGTAGGTAGCTAGTTGATCTGGGATAGCCATGAAGCTACCACATGTCTGGTGTTTGGCTGGCTGTTGACCGGGGCAACAGGGATGATTGAGCCAAGTATCTATCTTCTTCCAACAGACAAGCCCAGGGTTCTTCACTCAGTGGTCTCAACATCTCAAAAAGTAGCAAGAAAAAGCCAGCCCCAGGGCTCAAGCACTTTTCAATTCTCTGCTTACATCATATTTGCTATTGTCCCATTGGCCAGAACAAGTGACACAGCTTATTAGAGCTAGAGGTGGTTCTATAAGACTACGAGCTCTGCCCAGCAGTCTCCTCTACATCCTTGTCCACTAGATATTTGAGTGGCATCAGTTGTTCAGTACTGTTAGCAAAGTAGTTACAACTTCTAATTGCGTGACGGTGGAGAGGGCATTCTTGGATGGAGGCAACAATAGTAAATCACACCTTACCGATGGCTTCGATTTTTTAAAAATTGAACATGTCAAAAACATCCCACAAACCCATGCCCTAAGTAGGACTAGAATTTTTTAATAATAGAAAACATAACAAAATCAAAAGATTAAGCTTATTTTTTTAAAGATTTTATTTATTTACTTGAGAGAGAGTGAGAGAGCACAGAAGGAGAGGGAGAGGCAGACTCCCCACTGAGCAGAAGAGCCTGATGGGGCTCAATCCCAGGACTCTGGGATCATGACCTGAGCTGAAAGCAGACACTTAACTGACTGAGCCACCCAGGCACCCTAAAGGTTTAAGCTTATTAAAAATATATAATAAAATGACTTAAATAACTTCAGTAAATTAAGAAATCTATAATGGAGGAATAAAGGTAGGCTGTGTGTGTGTTTTAAGGTAGAATGTTAATGTAACTGTGGTGTAAAAGTTACATTGCTTTACCAAGTTCTGTGGCTTCTATACCTCCAGTTGACCTGTTTTTCAGGTAGGCTTGTGATAGAGAACTTTTCAATATACCTGAAAGATTTTTTGAATATTTTTCTATTTATTGCTCAAATGTTCTCTTTTATTGCTGTGGGGATTTTTTCCCAGATGACTAATGGAAAATCTCTCTGGGGATACAACATAGTTCGAAGGAATAGAAACTTAGATGCCTGTTTTCTTTTCTTGAATTTACTTCTGGAGGTAAAGTAAAATGCAACCTGTTAGATAAATTTGACTTTTTCCTTTTTAAAAATCTCCACAATTATTTCATTGTGTTAGATGTACATTGAAATGTAAGGGGGGGGGAACTATACTTATTTCTACTGTAAGATGCAATATGCATATTTTACCAGTTTAGTTTATCCATTCCATAAAGCTTGTCATGTTCATTGGAAATACTACAGCTAATTTGCCTCCGTCTGATGTACAAATACAGCAGTAGCTGACAAAAAACTTCAAGGATGTAGATAGTGTGTCAATATCAAAGGAACACCTCATTCCCTGTAGAATTTGAAATTATGGCAAACTGGAAACATGGGATCCCATTTACCTTGGCCTTATCCATCGTCACAAACTCAAGTATAGGCTACTAGATCTCCTGGGAGTGAAATTTCTGAAACTCATATGAGGGGATGAAGTGGAATGGATCCAAGCTGCCTGCATCCTGAGTCCACCTTACCAAGTATAAGAAAAACCAGAGAAAAGATTCTTCCCTCTTTTCATCTAATTCTGACCAAGTCAGTGGAGGAATTTCCACTTCCACAGTCTGCTTCCAAAGATTTAACACAAACCTCCCCTTCTCCACTCCAAAAACAGTCATTGCTCTCAACTCATTCCCTAATATGAAGATGAAGCAAAATCCTATGGATTGAATAATTAGGTTTATAGAATGAAGGCCAAATGCTGACCCAGGATACATAGTTTTGTACAGAGTAGGAATTTGACACTCTTGAAAGACCCCAGTTCTTCAGTAAATCTTTTCATTAGAATTGGATTCAAAAGATCTGCCTGTAAAAAGAAGTAATCATATCTGCATTACATATTTGTGATTCCTAGAAACATGTTTATGTAAGCATAATCCCAATGTATTCACATACATTTACATTTACATAATCACATATCACAATGCTTCTAGTGAGCACTCCCCACCCCAATTACCTTTAACAGACTGGTGTACCCATCTACCAACATTGTCCCTGATTTGGATAATTACCCCTGGTCAAACCAGATCCACCTTGCCTGGAAATTTATACTCCCTGCTCTGGAGGACTATGGAGAGACAGCCAATGATTGACAGTGAGTTCAAAAAAGAAAAGAAAAGAAAGAAAAAAGAAGAGAAGAGGGGAGAAGAGAGAAAAGAAAAGAAAAAAAGAAAAGAGAAAAGAAAGACTAATATCCTTGCCTCAAGGTAGGACAAACTGTAATGCAGTTCATGCTTCAGAGCTCCCCCATGGGATGAGGCTGCAGCCCAGCTGCAGATAAGACCACCCACTTGCTCAGTGTATTCCCTGGCCCATTCTACTTCCCTCACTCCCTTTCTCCTGAGAGCACTTCTTCAATAAGTCAGATGCACTGAATCCCTGTCTCAGGCTCTGCTTCTAGGGAACCCAACATGAGATGACACCTCATTACTGATCTTGAACATTTTCAGCAACTAGAACCCTGAAGTGGATGCTTGTTCTAACCCTACCTCTAACTTTGAAAGTAACTTACCACTTCATGTTTTCACGTTGAAAGCATTTGCTCTTGACTATATGCTTGATAAGATTTCCTCTCTTCTCTCCACCTCAGCCTATCACTCACATGGGCTAAAAGTTCCTTCTGTTTGAGGTGCCTGACACACTAGCACAGAAACTCAAAGCCCATTTGCCCTCTTTAAAACAATGTATAGATTCGATTACCTACTCCTTCCCAGGAAAAAATAAAATCTTTAAAAATGATGCTTTAGAGACAGACAATAATCTCTCCTGAACTTGAAACCCACAGACAACTGTCACATGATTGCCTGGCCCTGGAAAACTTCCCCATAACAAGACCATTTGGTGAAACTAATGAAGCTAACCCAGTCTTTGATAAGTTAGCACTGAAGTGTGTAATATATCAAATATTTTCTTATCATTTTCCCCTATATGCTTTCAGAGCACATTCAATGTTCTTTTCTTCTCTTCCCTCACACAATTTATTTTCTACCTTTGTATGGAGATGTGGCCCTCTTAAACACACTGGGAATGGAAAAACTTTAAATAAAATGAAAAGTCTAAGTAATCATGCCCATACTGCTAAACTTCTATGCAGAAGAATGTCTATTTCTTGGAATTCAATAAATGTGTGCAATAACAACCATGGCTCAATTCCATGTTAACTTTTTTCTCTCTTTTCATCAGATGTAGAAATGAACAAATTAAGTTTTATGGATGTTGGCTCATTTTAAAAAATATTTATTTATTTGAAAGAGAGAGAGCATGCAAAGTAAACGGGGAGGGGCAGAGGGAGATGAAGAAGGAAAGAAACAGACCCCCCACTGAGAGTGGAGCCTGACACGGGGCTCAATCTCACCACCCTGAGATCATGACCTGGATGTTGACTCATTTTTTACTATAACAATCATACTTCTCCTAGCTAAAGTTCATTGAACACTTGCTATGTGCCAAAACTCTTCTAAATGTTTTACATCTATGATCTCATGCAAATGGCACAACTACCTTATGAACCAGGTACTATTTTTTATACCCTTTTTGCAGATGAGAAAACTTTATATCCTAGGATTTCATATAGGAATCCTATGCCATACTGATCTTCTCTCATATAATCTAATCTTTGAAGGAAAATCTTCCTTTAAAAATTCTTTCTGATTAGTAGTATACTATGGTATTTCTGTAGTCAGTCTATGCTTTAAAACAAATTATAGTGCTAAAATGGCAACTTTTAATAAAAGCTAACTGTACCTTTCATATGCATGATCTTTCATCATTAGAGCAATGGTATTACTATTGTTAGTCCCCTTACAAAGTTGGAGATACTGAAGCTTAGAGAGGTTATATAATTTGCCCACTGTTAGACCCAGGTCTGTTCCAAATATCTGTGGGGCCAGGGTAAGAACACAAATAAGACCTGTCACCTTCTCTGTACAGCATAAAGGCTGTCCCTGCTCACAAAGGGCTAAGCATGCAACATGTAGAAAAACCCAGGCCACCCGCCAAAGCTTTATCCACATTCTATCACACTACAAATTGCTGCCCCTGGCCACTCCTCAGGCCTAAAATTGCATGTACCAGCAGCCATTCACCCTCAGGAGGATACACTTGGAAAAGAGGCCCCTGCAGGCCCTGGAAAGGACTTGCTCAGGGCAATTTGGCAGGGAATTCTAATCCTGGTTATTTGGAGCATGATATTAAAGGGAAAATGTGGGTTCCAGGTAGATATTTACCTGAGACCTATGGACTTCTTGCTCCATGGAGAGAAATGCAAACAAGCAGAACCAGGATATGGCTTGCTAGAGCACAGGGCCTAGTGCAGGGGTCCCAGTAGCCCAACCCTGAGAATGGAATTTGCTCCATAGCTAAGAAATGATTGAGTCAGAATTTTACTCCAGATCCCTAGGAGCCCTAACCCTTCTATGCCACCATTCTATTAGAACTGAACCTCCTCTGGTTTATGATTTACTTCAGTACAAAAATAAATCACAGAGCCATCTACTGCTTTTCATGATTTAGATGAGAATATCTGTATTTCTTGGAGGATTAAATGGGCAAAGAAAGCTGGCCTTTTAAAAGTTCTAAAGAGTAGATGATCAATAGGCAATTCTTAGCAGAATTCTTTCCATTCTTAGAATGCTTCTCTTAAGAGTTCAAGGCCCAAACAAATGATTAACAAGAGTATACATGCCTGCCCACCTGGAGAAAAAGAAAAGAGAAGGCAGGAAGCAGATGTTCAAGGCCTTTACCTCAGGGTAAATTTAAAAGGTAGGACTAGCTACTGAGAACCAGCACCTAACATGGTATTTGGAGCATACTAGGTACACAATGAATATTTCATAAAATTATTCAGCATGAATTTGTGAGTATTTGACTCTCCTCTTTCTGGGACCAGAATTTGTCTGTTGGCAAGATGGACTTGATATATCTTACCAATGTAACCAATACCTACCTGGTTACTTTCTGTCCAACAGAAGAAAACTTTCACATTTCTATGTCTTCAAAGAGGTTTGAGTTGGGGGTAAAGCCTCAGTATTCCCTGGAACTCTCAGATGCAAAATCTTCTACCTTTAAACTTCTTTAAAGACTAGATACCTCCCATCATTACTATATGAGATACTATCCCAAGTTCCCTTCACCCCATTTCCCCCAATAACCATATAATTAACAACTTAGATACAGCTCCAGGGATCTGAAGACCCACTGCTTACCTTTCTAAAATGCCAAATTTGTAATATGATGAGAAGAAAGCTGGTTATTTGTTCTTAATTTCTGTGAAAAATCATGCTCAATGGTATGGTGCGGTGTGGTGTGGGGTGTGTGTGTGTGTGTGTGTGTGTGTGTATGTGTGTGTGTAGAGAGAGAGAGAGAGAGAGAGAGAGAGAGAAATATACCAGTGAATGAAATTTAAATGAGTATCACTGATTACTTCCAAAGCTAAATAGAAAAATAAAGTCTTATGTGGGGGGAGGATAATAATACATACATGTGTATAACCATTGAGAGGTATATGGTTACAAATACGTAAACACATAAGATAACAGAAGCCAATTTATTTCCATTCATAATAGAAAATACCACTGATATAAAAAGAAAACAAATATTCAAAAATTTTGAAATCCAAAATTTCAAAAATCTGTGCTTTGTTCCTATACTTTGAATCCAAAATTCCTAAAATATGTTCAGTCAAAAGAACTACATAGAAATTGGATTAAAATGGAAAACACAAATAAAAGAATCCACGAAAATGACCCCAAAAATTACTAAATTGGGTCATCTCAAATTTCCACTAGGGAGGCCATTTCCCATCCAAGTGGACAGTATCTACTTATGACAGTTAGACAACCGTCATTAGAATTTCTAATAATTCCAAGAAGCCAAAACCCCAAATCTTCTAATTACTACATGTTAACCAGTTCAAATTTTTTAAATATGTAACTAAGACCAGCACTGTATAGGTCAAGCAATACAAACAATATATGTATAGGTCAAACAATGAAACAATTACAGGTTTCATTCCTCCATTGGCCATCAGGCATGGCCTCTGGCCTTTAGAAATGAAGGCATCAAGAGATTCAGGCTATTTTAAGGCCAGTCTTGGTCATAACTTACTAACTGAAATATTGTACAAACTAGACCATACACCAACATGGAATCATCCAGGCCCCTCTCATAGACCAGAACATCCAAGCTCTGTGACAGGTTGGCCCCTACAAAGGCCCATCTGGTGGTATCCCTTGAATAAACAGGCCCTTCAAGGAAGTCCTAATAATTTTCTTGTTAGCAGCATTGCCCAACTGAATTATCAATACACCAGTCCCAGATGATCCATTTAGGGGTCATCTGTGTTTATTCCAAGAAAGTGTGAATGGCATCGCCTATCCCAAACAGAGCATACCATTGTGCCGCTTGGCAAAAGCAAATATCCTTTCCATGAATATTTAACTAAAAGCATTGCTTATCAGTATTTGGCACAACTTGGACTGATCCTATCTTACTGTGTTCTGGAACATGCCCTACAAAGAAGATGATCAGAATGTTTCTGACTTTGTCTTCATAGCCTGAAACTTTCTGTTAAGCAGTTTTGAATTCAGATGATTCCCTCATGTCTTTTTTCCTGAGAATTAAATTCAAAGTATCCTTACTTGTGAGGACTTGAGAAGTTTATCTGATTTATCTTATGATAGAACCATCAGTGACAAAGGTGTTTTTAATAGTTATTCACTATTAAGTAAAGCAGCTAATCTTGCCTACAAGTTGAAGTGCAGTGTTGATTGTGGGAAGGATCTTTGGGAGTTGAAATTAACGTCTAATGGTAGTGAATGCAAGAATATTTTTCAAAAAGAAAAAGAAAAAATAAAGATAACATCCAATCAGACCTACAAGCCATATTCCTAGTTTTATGCACACATTGAAGAATGTTCAGCAAAAGGTTTCCTGCCCCCAAGTAATTCATTTTCTACCCTAGCCAAAGGTGCCTGGAAGACTCATCTTTAATTATGTGCCCAGAGGTGTGTGTGTGTGTGTGTGTAGTTGGTGGTTGACATAGTTGGTGGTTGAGTGGTTAAGAGCTTGTGTCCCAGTTTGCATGGATGTCCTGGAGTACGTCTATTACACCTACTGCCCTGGTTGTCATAAATAATAGTGCCTCTTTTCACTCAAAAATATCCCAGCTTGGCATTTTTCCAAAGAAAATGAAAGTGCTAATTTGAAAAGATATATGTGTTCCCATGTTCATTGCAGCATTATTTACAATAGCCAAGACATGGAAACAACCTAAGTGTCTACCAACAAATAAATGGATAAAGAAAATGTGAGATACACAGACATACACATGCATGCACACACATATATTATTCAACCATAAAAAATGAAATCTTGCCATTTATGACAACATGGATGGATCTTGAAGGATTATGCTAAGTGAAATAAGTGAAAGAGAAGGACAAATACCATCCAATCTCACTTAAATGTGGAATCTGAACAAAACAAAACAAAACAAGCTCATTGATACAGAGTACAGATTAGTGGTTTCAGAGGGGAAGCAGAGGTGGAGTAAAATATGTGAAGGAAGTCAAAAGATACAAATTGCCATGCCAAAAAGTCATGGGGATATTATGTACAGCATGATGACTATGGCTAACAATACTCCATTGCACAGTTGAAAGTTGCTAAGAAAGTACATCTTAGAAGTTCTTATCACAAGAAAAAAATTTTAACTATGTATGGTGATGGATGTTAATTAGACTTATTGTGATGATCATTTTGCAATATATATATATATATATATAAATATTGAATCATTACATTATATACCTGAAGCTAATATGTCAATGACACGTCAATTTAAAAAAAAAGAAAGTTGAAAAAGAGGAAAAAATGTCCCTTTATTGGAGAATAAACTGTACAGTCACTGTAGGTGTAAGTCATTCTAGGTATAGGTATGACTCTGCTCTTTTCTAGCTATGAGACTTACAGGAGACTTCTTCCCTCTAAACTCTAAATCTCATCTGTAAAATGAGAACAATAATAACAGCTACCTCTCAAGGCTGCTATGAGGATAAAGTTTGATAATACATTTCAAATGTTTAACCTGCTACATAGTAAACACGGGATAAATTTTAGCCATTATTTTTTAAAGTCCTATCATCTGAGAAGAAATCTATAATATAGGGTTGAACCAGCATCAGTACAAATCACTCCACCCATCTTAAGATACTTTGGGTAAATACTGTTGAAATAAATGCCCAGAAATAACTTCATCACAGCTCCCACAATACAACAGAAGAATATTCAGCAACAAATGTGATAGGTGTGATGTTGTCCCTCAAAGACTGGGCCATCGGGGGGAAGTCAAACTTGCCTCAGGTGCCATGGAACAGAAGACAGGGAGACGCTGCCCCTGCAGATGTGCTCAGATTTTTAAAGGAATCAAACCTGGGGGTCTGCTAGGCTTCCCTGCTTCCCTTCCGCCCCATGTCTTGCAGCTGTAAGGAATCAGCCTGTCTGTTCCAGACCCAGGGTCAGCTGTGGACCGTGCATCAGTCATGTGACTATGGAGTTCTGGTCCTGCCCCCCACCCACAATTTACCTTCTGGAGGATTTTCCCAGCTCCCTGTTTTCAAAGTGAAGCCCCATGTTTCTCCTCCAGTGATGGTGAACAAGGCCCAAATGTAATTTCAGTTATAGCAACAACAAATTCATGAGGGCCCATCCCTTGCCATCTGTCTGAGGACTTCATCAGGTCCTTTATTGGTCATGATGAATACCATTTCACCAGCCACCTAAACAAATGGGAGTGAGCCCATGGGTTTTCTGCAAAAGACAGAAAATCAAATGAAGAGTGGAACTGTCTGAATCCCCAGTACACTGTCAGAAATAAAATTTATCACTTGGCATTTGCATAATTCAGTGAGATTCCTCATTTAAAAGCTAACAAGGGAAACTGAAACAGAGTGTTGATTGGAAACTAGATGGCAGATTCTTAAATTTTAAATTATCAGTCAGTCTCTAAAAAGTAACAACCTCTCCATAGTGTAGGGACTTTGGTATTAGCTGATGGCTAATGTATTTTGTGTGTATAGATATATAAGTAGAAGACATCCCATGTACCAGGAATTATGCCAAGCACTTTGTCCCATTTAATTCCCATAACAACTTTATGAATTGTACACATTTTATAAGTAAGGATTTGAGGCTCAGAGGGAGACAGTAATTTGTCCCAGGTCATACATATAGAAAGCTCTAGTTATGAACTACAAACCTGATCTGACTCCAGAATCTACGGACTAATCACTGCCCCAACCATAGCCCCTTACACATATACAAATACACACACAGGGGCTTTCCATTTCTGTCCTGATGTGAACTGGTTTTTGGCAAATCAGCATATCTCCCAAAGAGATAATGGGAATCCTAGCTGGGCACAGGACAAGAAGCCCACAGAGTATGGAGTTGAGGGAAAGGTGGAACGAACCAGAGTCAAACAGATAATCTCTCAAAAGGCCAACCCACTGGACAAACCCAAGAATTAAGCCATGGAGCAGAAATAGGGCACAAATGAAGAATCTAACCCCATGGTCAATTTA
The DNA here is from genome assembly GCF_037043125.1 of Eumetopias jubatus. Taxonomy (NCBI): domain Eukaryota; kingdom Metazoa; phylum Chordata; class Mammalia; order Carnivora; family Otariidae; genus Eumetopias; species Eumetopias jubatus. The sequence goes on from NW_028274815.1 coordinate 104,239,805, forward strand.
AAATCTTTATAATAATAACTGCTAACATTTATTGAGTGCTTAATTTGTGCCAGAAACTATTCTAAGCAATTTTGCATGAAATTATTCATTTAACTCTCAACATTGTCTCATGCCCATTTTACAGATGAGAAAACTGAGTCACAGGGGTTAAGCAACTGGTCCAAGAGTACAGAAATTACTTGGTAACCTATTTGGCATTTGAACCCAGAAGTCTAGTTTAGGAACACAAACTCATAATCCTTCTCTACAGGTATGCTCTATGCTCTCATTTTCTTGGGGGATTCATGGGTTTTTTGACATTTTGCATAAAATAAAAAAAAACTCATAATTTAGTTTATGAGCTTTCTTGATAAATAAGTACTATTTTTCTCTTTAGGATACAAGAAGTTTTCTACAATCCTGGTTAAGAACAAATTTTTTTGGCCAAAGTAGCCAAATTACTATTTCCAAGATTATGAAAGTCATATTGACTGCTACCAATACTCATGGCAATAAATCCTATTCCCAGTCTACTTCTTTCCAGGTGACATCTGGAGCTCAAGTGAAGTCACAACAGGTACCATCTCATCATTACATATCAATATAGTTCTTCTGAAAAAACTGGGAACACTACCCAAGGCATAATAACCCTCATAAATAATCTATCAGCCTGAGGACATTAAATGTAAAGAAAATGTGATCTCTGACCTTCCACTCCCTTTAATGGTGCTTCATTAGTCTTACAAATGGAGGCAAACTTATAATGGGGGGAATCAATTCTGCCACTTGGAAATAATTAAGACACATACATCAAACAACAGCTTTTTTTATTCTTTCTAATTAAGTGATCCATCCCAGAGGAGTGCTAAGTTGGTCAGGGTAAATATAAATTACACTAAGCATGAACATTTTAAGATCAACGTAGAGGTCTTAATGTTTCCCCTGTGCTTTTCCTATACTTTTCCAAACATTGAACTACTCTTCTGACTGTGCATCAAGAAACTAAAAACCTGGATTAATTGGGCAAGAAGACACTCAATCCCCCACTGGTGGCCCCACAGGTGGCCAAACCGTCTGCTTGTCTTATTGCCTGTCACAATCACAGTGACAAAGCTGACATCATGGTAAAACGCCTTAGCATTCCATCTGCAGCTCCACCCTGCCCTTGGACTTCAAAATACCAACAGATATAATATCTGGCTTAGGGATTAGTGGATCAAATGTTAAAAGACATGTCTTACACCTTTGGCTAGGCTGCCTTACCCTTCCCAAGATATCATCTTTGATGTCAAGGGTTTATCACAATGTCCATGGATAGGCTTTTGCCATCGTCTAAGGCCTCAGCCATCAGTAGAATGGAACTTCTGGTTGCTAGGATGCCAACCCTGGCTCTTCTAAAACCTTTGTCTAACTTCTAAATCAACTCAGGGATTACATGCAATTTTGACTGATGAAACCACCGTGTTTCTCCCAGAAAACTGAAACAGGGCCAAAAAGCAAACTAAACATATACAAGTTTTTTTAATGCATCTTTGCTTATGAGATATAAAAACCAATATTATTTTACTTTAATATGAATTTGGAAGATCCTTACAATCAACAAATGACCTATACCTTCAAAACTCATCAGAGAAGTGTACAAGAGCATCTTGCCTCCATGGACAGAAAGCAGAAAGCAAAGCAAAGAACACTTGATTCGCAGGGAAGATACTCTATTCAAACCCCGGCTCTGTCGCTTTTCCATTGTGTGCCTATATATCCACAAAGGGAGAGACTTCCACCATTCATTTGAGGCTCAATGCCTAGGACAGTGCCTGCCATGTAAATAGATACTCCATAGGTATGTGAATATAAATATGTGCCTGAATGAATGAATCAACAAATGTTTTCTGGAAATCACATCTTGGAACAAATTTTGAAGACTGGTATCTTAGGTTGAGTCCTCCAGAGCAGATCTGAGGAGAGGGTATTTATAAGTGATTTATTAAGAAAGTTCTTAAAGTTCAAAGAGAAACCGTTCAGTGAATGAGAGAGGCAGGCAAGGAAGGGGACACACCAAGAAAGAGTGTGATGTCAGGTGACATATGGCCTCAGCCTGATCCTGTGGGGAACTCAAGCATAGATCAGGGAAAGGAGCTGAGCTTTCAACCTCCCGTCCCCATCAGTTACGGGGTACGGGCTGCATTGAGAGATGAAAGAGGGCAAGACTCTGAAGATCGAGGTACAAAAACAAAGCACACAGAATCCAGGATGGCACATAAAACCACCAAAAGTGATCCAAGCGGATCTGCTCAGGGCCCTAGCAAAGTCCTCTACTACTAGTCTGCAAGCTTTTATGCTTCTATGAACCAATACTGAGGAATAAAACATCTAGTGCTTTAACTTTGCAAAGGACATTCTCTCACACGTTCAGCATTTGATATTGAAGGCAACACTTTATGATAGATGCAACAGGAAGTATTATTATCTATTCATGGCAAGTAAGGGATCTTGACCCAGAGAAGAAAATGACTTGTTTCTGGTTAAACTAAATAAGCACAAATAAGATTATCTATTATAGAACAGTAGCTAGGGGAGAGCTGAATTTATTTGCTCAAGGTTATAGGCACTGGGAGACACTGGAGATTTTGATGCTTCTATAGACCTTGGAGAATGCATATGATGGGAGCTGTGGCAGACAGAGGAGAAAACATTCTAGATGAGAGAAAACCAGAGGTGGGGAAATGCACAGGATAAGCATTAGGGTAACAAAGAGAGGGGCCTCACGGAAATGGAGTGAGTAGGGGTGATGAGCCAATACTATGGTGGCCTTAAAAATATCAGTCATAGTCATTGAGATTTGATAAACTACTACCAGAAAAAAAAAAATCAAGCAGGAAAAGCAAATAAATTGCTGAGAAAAGAGTTCAAAGATGATTAATATCTTCAGTAGTCTAAAGGTGGCAAGGAGAATTGTCAGTTTCCCTGTGTGAGTTGATGAAGATCTGTCCTAAAGTGGTAGCAATGGGGAAGAGGCCACCAGTAGTGACCCAGTAGATGGATGTGAGAGTTGAAGCAGAAGGAAGGGTTACAAAGCAATCCAGCCTTTTGAACTCGGGGATGGAATTTCCAGATTCCTAAGTTGAATAGTGTCAGATTCGCTTTTCTACAGACTTATGGGGTATTCACCTCTTTTTCTGGTCCGATTTACCATAGACTCAAAATGACTTGTCTCCAACTGAAGGTGACAGGTGGCAGAGCACCTCAGGGCCAGAGCTAGAATGAGAAACAAGGCGTTCTGACAACTGCCCCTGCAGGTGCTCCTTCCCCTTTACCACAGACCTGGACGTGACCTCATACAACATTGTGAAGAGATATCTGACAGCAGCTATCGTAAACATTCAGCAAATCTCTAAGGCTGAGTGTCAATTCCTGGTAGCATACAAGGCACCTTACAAAGTTTCAGTGAGCAAATTAAATGGGAAAATATAGGTGAATCTGCTTTATAGATTATAATGGGAAATAACACTTGTTATCATTGTTTGCGTTTTAGTAATAGTATCTCACCCATATAACTTACAAAGCACTTTAAAATTGCTCATTTTATTTTTAATATATTTTTATTTGTATCCTCTTTTGGATGGCTAACATCTTGTCTTGCGCATCTCCCCATACCATTATATTGTGTATAAGTACTGCATGAACATCCATTGTATGGATACAAAATAATTTGGCCATCTTCCTTCCATAGCACATCTAGGTTAGTTCCAGTCTATTCTTTTTTCTTAAGATTATTTATTTAGTTATTTGAGGGAAAGAGAGAGAGAGCACGTGCAAGTGCACAAGCGGGGGTGGGGCAGATAGGGAGAGAGAAGTAGACTCCCCACTGAGTGGGTAGCCCAAAGGGGGCTCAATCCCAGGACCCTGAGATCATGACCTGCGCCGAAGGCAGATGCTTAACCCTCTGAGCCATCCAGGTGTCCCTATATTCTTAGGAATAATATAATAATATTACTATTTATCTATCTCTTATGAATAAGAATAATATTATTATTAATCAATTAAATATGGTATCAACAAACTAAGACTGACTCCTTAATATAATCTAAAACCCTGAGAGATTATTGAAAGGGAAAAACTGTTACAAAATGTGTTATTTATTGGATTGTCTAGGAATCACCTACAACCATTTCCCACAGCATCAGTCATAGCCTTATTCACTCAAATTTTACACTCAGTAAGTGAAAAATAGTCATTGTTCTGATTAGGAAGACAAATCTTTCAAAGAGAAGCTATTGATACAAGCCTAGACTGTTTCGTATTTATATACATAGGAACTTATGATCATCTGTTCACACTATTTCACCTAGTTACATACACAGAGAACAACTGTCATTGAATTTTCTGGTTGAAATGTCCCTCCCTGTTGACAGTCTTTAAGCCTACTCTGGTTGAAGAAAATTTGAGTAACCAAAAACAGAGTGAGCTCTTCCCTCATGGTAAAGATGTACCGGAATAATACATGACTAGCTTAGTGTTATTCTTTTAAAGAAATATCCATTTCTTTTTGTCTTCAAATTCAGGTTCATCCTACCTAATCTTTTGTTGGAATATGATAATTGTTCAATTAAAAAAAAAAAACTTTCAATCCCTATCCTGTTTGAAATTGAAACCATTGAATTCTAGGATAATTAGCATCCAGCCTCCTTTCCCTTTCCTTTATGAGATACTCAGCGTCTGTCTCAGGCTTATACCCACTACTTTGATCCTTTTCATAGACAAAATTGAGAAGGTTCAATGGGTCTAAGTGTCTAATTTCAAGTCAAGTATTTATAATTATAAGGGGAAAGAGTCATTGCACTGTATTCCCAAGTTCAAAAGCATTTCTGTCATTTCGAGATTAAAAACAGATCAGACTTAACTGTATTTTAGAAGAGCAATCTATTGCTTACACCCTCAGGAGATAGTTTTTCTTAAAATGAGAAAATATAATAAATTATCATTTCCAAGTATCTTTTTATATACAGCTCAGGTCTGTGGTATGGAGGGAGGACTCAGATGAGGTTACTGGAGGTGAGCAGTTTTTAAGAAGAGCACTGTATACATCCAACTTCACCATCCAAGGGGGCAAAAGTGAGTCTTAGCAGGAAACCATCTCCTTATAGGTGTAGAATATTCCAAAACACATATTAGTTAAATTTACTGATAGTGTGCATATCAGTGGGTCCTGGAAGGGAAAAGATGGCATACACAATCCTCCCTTAAGGAAGGGATTGTTTACAGTAAGTGGGTGATGTTTAGAAGACCAACAAGAAATGGCAGGAAAGGGAGCCTGTTTTTGGCTCCCAACCCAGAAAGTGCACGAGTTGAAGGCAGTTACTGGAATGCTGAAGGATTTCTACCAGAGAGGGCTGCCTGACAAGGGCCATTGCCTTCCACGGCAGGATCAACAAATCCACGGTTAGAGGACAGGGAGGAAGCCAGGAGAAAAAAAATCCCATCATTATTCTCCAGTCCTCCCATTTCTTCCACTGACCAACCCAACTAGAAGTCAGAGGAAGTCAACAGGGGTCAGAGTAAGGTAGATAATATGGCAATGGATCTAAGGGGCAAATGCAAGATACCCAGTGTGCTGTGGAATGTCAGGTTCTGCCTTAAGCAAAGGTAAGGTAAATGGTTTGTCCCTGATACCTCCTAAACCTTTGATAGTCATCTCTTTCTAGTCTATGGCTGATACACTGCTACCACAGAAGTTCACCATCATCCTATGCTGCCTCCATGACTATCCATGGCTCCCATATGTCCCTGACACAGGCTTGTCTTCCTTGAGTCACAGTCCATATTTCAGACGGGCACAGTCCTTATATTTCCACTTTACATCTTTCTACATCTTAATCTTTCAAGGAAAACTACTCCTTGCTAGGTGGCAAGCCAGTCAGTCTAATAAATAATTCCATGCAAATGTCTAATATCACTAATTGGATAAAATCATAGATAGGTCCTAGAGCTAGAAGACTTCACAGAAATGATTTCTGGCACTGTCAGAATATTTGATATAATAACATGAACATTTTGTATAGGAGGCAACAAAGGCCTAACAATGTAAGGTTATACACAAAGCTTACGTGCAATCCAACTTGGAACAAAAGACATTGTCAATAAAGACCTTCAGGAAACCCAGAGAATCCCAAAGTGTGGTACTCACCTTAATTAGGTGGCATTCAAACAGCATCAAGAACATTGAATCACGTAGTCAGAAAGTGATTATTTTTACACTCATTTCGACAATTGATTATATCACAGAGAAAGACTTGGTTTGGAGTCAGAACATCTTAACCCTTCTTGAATCACTGGCTACACTCTCCTTTTAACAAAGAGAAGCAAACATCAGATATAAACTTCATGTTCAGGCAACTGTTAGTAGATTTAATTTAATGTTTTATTTCCCTTGAATTTTTATTTTGTGTCACCTTTATTTCGTGATGAATAATAATCACCTTCAATTTATGTTAATGACATTAAAGTCTTTTTCACACAATTTTGTTTATTAATTTTTTAAAATTTTATTTAAATTCAATTTAATTAACATATAATGTATTATTAATTTCAGAGGTAGAATTTAGAGATTCATCAGTTGCATATAACACCTAGTGCTCATTACCTCACATGCCCTCCTTAATGTCCATCACCCAGTTACCCCATTCCCTTACTCACCTCCCCTCCAGCATCCTTTAGTTTGTTTCCTATATTTAAGAGTCTCTTATGGTTTGTCTCCCTCTGTTTCTGTCTTATTTTACTTTTCCTTCCCTTCCCCTATGTTCATCAGTTTTGTTTCTTAAATTCCACATATGAGTGAAATCATATGATATTTTTCCTTCTCTCACTGACTTATTTCACTTAGCATAATACCCTCTAGTTCCATCCACATGGTTGAAAATGGCAAGATTTTATTCTTATGGCTGAGTAATATTCCATTTTATCAGTTCATCTGTTGATGGAAATCTGTGCTCTTTCCATATTTTGGCTATTGTGGACACTGCTATTTTTTTTAAAGATTTACTTATTTATATTAGAGGGAGAGAGAGAGGGAGAGAGCAGTGGAGAAGGGAAAAGGAGAGAGAAACTCAAGCAAACATGGGGCTCAATCTCACAACCTTGAGATCAGGACCAAGAGTCAGATGCTTAACTGACTGCACTACCCAGGTGCCCCCAATTTTAAGCTTAAAAAGTAAATGATTTAAAGAAAAATGTATGTAAACAATAGTGCTTTTTTTTCAGAGTTATGTTTAAGAAAGTGTTAAGTGAAGCAGTGTAGTTTGGGAAACATGACTTTATTCCAAAGAGTTTTTATCTACAATCCTATAATTTGGACATATAAGAATTTCAGATAACGCGTGTATGTATTTATAATAACAGGCAGATTTCTAACATGGCCTCTGGTATTCCCTGGTATACACGCTCTGTATAATTCCTTCCCCTTGAGTGCAGGCAAAACCTGGGAATGTAATGAGATATCACTTCCATGACTATATTATATAGTAAAAGAGATTTTGAAGATTATAATTAGGAAACCTATCAGTTGACTTTCAGTTAATCAAAAGGGAGATTATCTCAGGTGAGCCTGACCTAATCAGGTGAGCCCACAGAAAAGATAAGAAACAGCAACGGTGTTTTTCTGCTGGCCTAGAAGCAAACAGCCATGTTTTAAAAGCAGAGGGCCATATGGCAGATACCTGAGAGCAGCATCTAGGCACTGAGAGTAGTCTATGGCCAAGAGCTAACAAGAAACATTGACCTAAGTCCTACAACCACAAGAAAGACTCCATTGACAATCACTGAGCTTGGAAGAAGAGCTTGGATTTCAGATGAGATACTAGTCCCAGCTGACACCTTCATTTTAGCCTGTTAAGATCTTGAGCAGAGGGTCCAGCTAATTTACATCATAACTTCTGATCCATGGAAACTGAATAATAAATTTGTGTTGTTTTAAGCCATTACATTTACTATAATTTGTTATAGTAGAGGAGATGCACACACACACACACGCACACACACACATACATACATATACTCAAACCCTTACAATGTAAAAGAATTTTGGAGAATTAATTGGAGGAAAGCCTTACGGGAGCCTTCAGATTATATAGAACCTATAGTACAACCTACACTATATAGGTAGTATTATAAAATGACCTACAAAAACTATTCATCATTCTCATGCCAAGTAGAAATCATTGAACTTTCAAAAAACTCTCAGGAGTCTTCCAGAGCAGTGTGTCACAGTTCACTCTGCACACAAGTCCCTGAATTATCTAATGAAAACACAGGCTCTGGTTCAGTAGGTATGGATTGGGGCCTGAGATTCTGCATTTCTACCAAGCTCCCAGGTGATGCCAATACTGTTACTGTGAGTAATAACACTCCAGATCCATTCCCTTTTTCCTAATAGGGCTTTATCTAAGCCACAGCAAATGGTTTCCTAACAGGTTTTAGAGATTATCAAGGTGATACAACCTCCTTCCCAGTACCCAACACAGCCAAGGCCTTTCTATTCATAGTCCATTCAAAAAGTGAAAGGGTACTGGGACTTGTCCATCTCAGAATTTAGATAACCAAGATTGAATTTAGCTGTACTTCTCTGACACAGGGCAGGTCACCATGAGACCGGAAATCTTGTTGAAATGTACACCCAAGATTTGCAGCCTAGTCTAACCTCTATTCAAACTTCTGAGACTGTGAAATTAGGCTGGAATTCTCCACATTTATTATAAGATTCCTGGTATTTCCTGTTTCCAGTCAGGCTGGCAATATCATAAGCACAGTCTCTTTCGTGGTTTTTGGTACTTCCACTGACCATCCCAACTAGAATCAAGAAGAGTAAAATAGCACACAGAAGATGCAACATTCAAAAAACTATTGTGGAAAAATTTCATTTATGTAACCTCTAAAGAGATTTCATTTGGTCTTCAGTGCAGTGGTAGAAGACAGGTAATTTCTTCAATTACATAAATCACATGCCTGGTTTTCCTTCCCATCCCGTCACCTTCTAATATATTTCATTTCATAAGATTGAGTTTAATTCTAAATCTTGACACTAGAAGAGAAGTTTTAGAGATTACCTCTCTGAGCTGTTTGTAGCAAACCAACCACCATTGAATGCAAACCTGCTCGCTGACTTCTCTGAAGTTTGGGATAAACTGATAGTATTTCCCAAAGAGCCTGAATAGTCTTATTGATTAGTGAGAAAGTTTTCTTGCTCATGCTGACTGAGGAGAAACAGAAAAGAGCTAGAGAAGGAGTGATCTGGCCATAGTAGGAAAGAAGGAAACTGTGGTTAATTAAAAAAAAAAAGCCAAAGATACAGACTACAAAGATAATAGACTGCTCAGGCAGCCAGACAAATCCTTGAATCAAGTTGCTGATTCAAGTAATAGACATTTGTCCAGACCAAAAGAAGGAAAATAGTAAAAGTGATCTTCAGAGGGGTGCCTGGCTGGCTCAGTCGGTTAAACATCTGGCTCTTGATTTTGGCTCAGGTCATGATCTCAGAGTCATGGGATTGAGCCCTGCATCGGGCTCTGCACTGGGTGTGGAGTCTGCTTAAGATTCTCTCTCTCCATCTCCCTCTGCCCCTCCACCCCCCTCACCTCCCCCCCAACTCACTCATTCTCTCTTTTAAAAAAAAAGTGATCTTCAGAGAAGTACAAAGCCACACCCTCTTCTGAAAATTACAAAGTATTTCACTATCAGGGCCTAAATTACCCATATTGCTTGTCAATGCTGGTGAAGCATTTAGCATTACACTTATGGAGACTGGCCTTATTGAATGTGTGCATTTTGGGGCAAGGAAGAGCTAAGAGAGGAAAAGGAACTGCTTTGGGGATGTAGTGACAGATACAGAGTAGAGTTCTCATGACACTGATCAACCTTGGATGGCAGCAGCCTGGGAACTGGATACCAGGGTCTTCTACCTGATGTACCTCTTTCAAGCACATCTTCCAGATTTGAAATCAGAGGTTGGATAGCCTAAAGCCAAGACAGGACTAATCCTTGGTGCTGCTTTTGGAAAGGTCTCTTCTTTTGCTCTTGAAGCAACCTTGGCACTATGCCCCAAAGCCACTCTCAATGCCCAATTTCAGGCTTGGTGTGGAATTAGGACAGCAGACCTAATGGGTCCTCACGCTGCCACACATATGCAAACATACACACTATACAAAAGATTCACAAAGGTGTGTACATTCATATATATGTATGTATGTATATATGTATGTATTTATGAATGTATGTTGACTTCTGGTAGATAGACATAGCTGAAGGCTGAAGTGGTTCTAAAGAAATGGTCACAGTACTAGCAAGGACCAGGCCTTGAGGAAGAAGACTCAGAGTACAGAGAAGATGAGTAGGTGGCCCTACAGGGCACTTGGAGTGATAGAACTCCTACACGAGATGGAAGGTTTCATACTTGAGACCCATAATCCAAGCTCTTTTTTTTAATTTTCTTTATTAACATATAACGTATTATTTGTTTCAGGGTTACAGGTCTGTGATTCATCAGTCTTACACGATTCACAGCGCTCTCCATAGTACATACCCTCTGCAGTGTCCATCCAAGCTCTTGGCTGCAAATTTACCACATAATAATCATACCCATTTGCAAAAATTAAAGTTCCATTGACAAGTCTACCTCAGAGTTCCCTGAGGCGGGTGCCTCTTATCCATCCATATGCCAATATGCCTGGATTACAGTGTGCCCTGTCCTCTTTCTGGAGGGGACTTTCCCTCTGCTAGCATCACATTGTTCAGCACTAACCAGACTCCCCAAATCTCCATCCTTGCCTCTGCTTTCACAGTGTCAGTGAAGAAGGGAGGAGAAATAAAACCACTTAGAGAAGCCACAAGTCTTTGCCTCTAATTACTTTTGCTTCTATAGCTCTGATTAACCTCAGTGTAAAACCAACAAGCTGTTGCAGTAAAAAGTTAGGGTATATTGGTTAGCAATTTGAAACTCCATACAAGATGGCCATAAAGGATCAATAGAAGTAAAAAGAAAGAAAGAAAAAGAGAAGGGAAGGGAAAAGAAGGGAAGGGAAGGGGAGGGGAGAGGAAGGGAGGGGAGGGGAGAAGAGAGGAGAGGAGAGGAGAGGAGAGAAAGAAGAGAAGAGAAAAGAGAAGAGAAGAGAAGAGAAGAGAAGAGGAGAGGAGAGGAGAGGAGAGGAGAGGAGAGGAGAGGGGAGGGGAGGGGAGGGGAGGAGAGGAGAGGAGAAGAGAAGAGAGAGAAGAGAAGAGAGAAGAGAAAGAAAAAAGAAAAAAGAAATTGTGCCTTACTCTGGGTCAGACAATGATAAACAGACCTCATGACTTCAGGGCTTCTCTGTGCCTTTCATCTGTGTGCCTGTCCACTTGCTTCTTGACACTTGGATCTATCCCTTACTCTTAACCTGCTCTCCTTAGCATACAGATTCCCTTGACTATTTGATTTCTTACTAGGATGGGGCAATGGGAAGCACTGGCTTTGGGGGCTAGCACAGAAGAGAGGAAGAAGCTAGAATATGTCTCCTCTTTTCTCTTCTTTCTTTTTTAAAGACTCATTTATTTGTTTTAAAGAGAGAGAGAGAGCATGTGCGGTGGAGAGGATCAGAGGGAGGGGGAGAGAGAAACATAAGCAAACTCTGTGCTGAGCACAGAGCCCAAGGTAGGGCTAGATCTCACTGCGCATGAGATCACAACCTGAGCCGAAATCATGAGTTGGATGTTTAGCAGACTGAGCTACCCAGGTGTCCCTCCTCCTCTTTCTTCTTTGAGTGGTTTCTCAGACAGAGGTTGCAATTCCTCCATGACTTCATCTTCTGCCAGGTGGGCTTCCCTCTTAGGACCCGGATCCCCATAAGCAACACCTGAGCTCTGCTAATACTGCCTCTCTGCTCTGTCCTCCAGCCCTGGGCATGGTAGTGTCTTCCTGCATTGTTCATCTTTAGACTGCCTCACCTTCCCTTGTTTTCAGTTCTTCCAGCACCTCTCTAGTTTAGTTCCCATATTAAATTCTATTAAACCACCTTGTGTGGGTTTGATTTTCCTGAAAATCCATAATGATACAACATAGTGACTTGTTTTATGACTCTCTGAGAGGAAGAATGAACATGCCCAAGATTTATTTCACCGTATTCCCTTCATTTTTGTGACTACGTATTGACATCCTGCAGACGGTGGCAGATCTTATTAAAATATAGTTGCCTACTTTCCCAATGTCTACCTCCTAAACCCAGAGTATTTTCACATGAAATGAAGGACGCCTTCTAGGACATTGCATAGCCTCTGAAGGCCAAAGATGACACAGCTAATCCCATAACTCAACCTCCAAAAGAAGGCTTGAGAGTAAGCATCCCAGTACTGAAGGCTAATTTCTAGAACCCACATGGCCCACAAAGAATCAAGGTCATCCATATGAGTCAATGACTTTGCTCCTCAAGGGTCAATTTGGAGAAGTGTATAGTCTACTGATCCCTAGAATCAGGCCCTTCAGGGCTGGCTCAGCTCTCAATACTACTTAGAATTTACACAGTATTTTCTATCTTCAAAGAACTATGCAGACATTAACCAATTATTCTGTTCTTGGCCCCACGCCGGGTTACACTATCAAGATTTGACAAACTCTTTGTACTCTCTGTAGTTCTATAGGAATGTAGGTTTGTCTATCTCAATCAAAACTGAAGCCAAGCTGGGACCTTTGGCTGAAGGAAGCCTTGGTGATTTAATATTTAATACAAACATCCTGTCCTCATAATCTGATCCTCTTTAACAGAAAAAAAAATGTCATTAGAACACAGTTGAGCAAAAAAGGAAAAAGGTTATAAACTTTGAAAAGAACAAAATAGTTAATGTTTGGAGCTTTTAAAGTGTTTTCAACAGACAGTTGTACAGCTGTGATAACTTTAGAGGGGGGCTTTCACTTCAGCTCCTGTCATCTGCCTATGGGTGCCTAGTATTAAAGTTTACATTTTATTAATACGCTCCATGATGTGCAGATATTTTCTTTCCCTTTTGAATTTCCTCCTTCTTACTTCCTCTTTGAGACTCTTTGGCCTTTCAGGCAGTGAGCTGATGAAGAGCAAGAGAGACATTAGTCCTAGAAAATAAAACTGTCTGCTTAAAATAAGATCAGCTATTATGTAGGGAGCTGCAGTCTGAACCTCTACACCTTGTTCTTTCTCTAGCCTGAGGCTGACTTGAGAGACCACCTTCTCCCACTAGGCCTTCCTCACTGCCTCTTCCAGAAGTCATGCTTCAAAAAATGGCCCTCTGTGATGGAAATCAAGGCAACTGGCTACCAATGCCAGAACTTCACTGTGGCAAAAATATCCCCACTTTTCATCAGGCTTCTGAGCATTAGACATCTGGAGCATAACCAAGACCCACCAAATACTGCTTGCCATCTGGTCTTGATTTAAAAGCCAACCACATGGCATTTGCACTTCTCATTGACTGACAAGTTCAATTGCAAACCAACCTTGGCTTTCCCATCCTACGTGTCCATGGGACTTTAGATAAGCAATTTTGGCACTGAGTATGCTCATAAATATCCTACTAGGAATGGAGCTATATGATCATCCCTAAAATATAAAGGGTCAGCCGTAATAAAATTATGCCACAATCAAAGATAGAAAAAAAGTGGAGATAACTTTGGTTTCAAATAGCATTAGCAGTCAACAAGTTGCTATTTCATGGTGGGCACTTGGTGATTAAAGTTTCCACGGGATATTCAAGCACTGTTAATGGCTGACATTTACTAAAGCAAAGAAAAACAGAGGTTTGTAAGAATCCCAGAAAAAATCCCTCCCACAGATCCCATACCCAAGATTCCATTTAACAATGTATTGAAATCATACTCTTACTTCAAGCTTTGACTCCAGTGATTTCAGTTTTCAGTGATTTCTTCTTGTTTCCTATATTATCTATCTTCTGTCTGCCTCTCTTTCTGTCTCTGTCTCTGTTTCTCTATCTCTATCTCTGTCTCTGTCTCTCTACATATATGTACATATATATGTATATATGTGTGTGTGTGTATATGTCATACTGCTTTCTAGTATTATATCACTACATTATTTATTATTTTTTCTGTGAACATGTTTTATCTTTTTGTCTAAGCTTAGGAAAAGCAGCAGAGCCTGAGACAGGGATGTATCTCCTGGAATGGTCCAACTACAAGGAGGGAAGCTGGAGCATTTACCCACCAGACCCTGACCCCACCAGTTGAATGTTGCTCCAGGGATATTGATTCCCCAGGTCTTCTGAGTGGCACTTATAAGCCAAACAAGCTCAAGCTCCCAGAGCTTGGCAAAAACCTCTGCCATGAAACACACTTTTGAAATGAGATGCTGACAGCTGGTGTTGAGTCTAGTTTGTGGAACGTCTCCCACATGTGTGCTGAACTCAGAGGTGGGACATGGATCTAGGATGCCAATATCAGAAGCATTTGCTCTGTGTCTATCATGCCAGCTGCAAATTTCTCAGGGAGGGGCAGTCTTGCCTGACTTGGTACTATGCTGTATGCCTAACATAGCACCAGATATTTGGAAGTATGATAAGTATTTCTGATAGGATCCAGTTCAGAATAAATCAATCATGTATTCCCAATGCCTCTTTCTTCTTTTCCTATCTTTCTCATGCCTAATGTCACTTGCCATCCTTCTAATTCTTTTAATAACAAAAAGATAGTTGAGCTGTGCTAGAAAGGGCATTGAAATTTACAATGTAAAGGCCTAGGTTTGAGTCTCAGGTCACCTTTAAACTGAGTGACATAGGGCAAATCAAAACCCTCTCCAAGCTTTGATTTCCAAATCTGCAAGATGCTTTCCCCTGAGTTTAATATCAAAATGAACATACGTCTGTGTAAAAGCACTCGGAAAACATGGAAATACGTGCATATATAAGGGACATTCCCTGTCCTCATCCCCATGGCAAGCTGCTTTCCTAAATATCCACTCTTCGGTTAGAAAGTTCTGAACATTTCTAACTGTCAGGGAGACACAAAATATAGGAAAGTGATATAGTCTGACCATGGTTCCCTGCTTGCTGATGGACTCTGAGCCATTTCACAATTTCCAGTCAATACACATCTTCCTAGAAGAGTGGATCTCACCAGTACCATTGAGTAAGAAAATATGACATGGGAAGAACTACAAATCAGCCACTTTTTCTGAGATCCCCTGCTTACTCTTCTAATTAAGCCTTCCTTTTATATAATGTCCACTGTATCAATTACCTACTATCACAAATAATGCCTACATAACAAACCATCTCAAAATGTAGTGGCTACAAACAGCAATCATTATGAAAAAAGGATATGGATTGATGGATGAATAGAGGAATGGGTAGATGAATGGATAGGTGATAAAACAAATATAGCAAAATACTAGGTGGTGGGTATATGGCTGTTCACTAAAAAGTGAACTCTTATGTTTGATATTTTTCACTAATAATGAAAAAAAAAAACTCTAAGCATTGCTTTAGTTCACAAATATATGGGTCCCTGTGCTCTGGGCAGGGCTGATTTTGGCTGGGCTCATTCATACTTCTGCCCTATTACCTGGTAAATCATTGGGAATTATGGTCTATGACCATAGACCACATTGGTCTATAATGGCCTTTTCTGGAATGGCTCTCCTCCATGTTTTACCCTCCAGCAGGCAAGCTAAGATTTGTTGTTCACTTGATAGTCACAGAAATCCAGAGAACAAGTGGAAATGTGCAAGGCTTCTTGAGTCCTTGGCTTAGAAATATCACTATTACTTTTGGGGCACCTGGGTGGCTCAGTCAGTTGAGCATCTGACTCTTGATTTCTGCTCAGGTGTTGATCTCGGGGTCATGAGTTCAAGCCCCATGTTGGATTCCACCCTGGGTGTGGAGCCTACTTAAAAAAAAAAAAGAAAAGAAAGAAGAGAGAAAGAAAGAGAGAAAGAAAGAAAGAAAGAAAGAAAGAAAGAAAGAAAGAAAGAAAGAAAGAAAGAAAGAAAGAAAGAAAGAAAGAAATATCACTATTACATTCACTGCAAATGATTGGTCAAAACAATTCATAAGAACCAGCCCAGATTCAAGGGGTGGGGAAATAAACAGGAAGGGTAAAGAATTGGAGTCATTTTTGCAATCTACCGCATCCATCTTACTGGTTGCTAACCACTGTTACCACAAAGCAATGGGGCGTCTACGGTCAGACTTACATACTCACCCAATTTTGATCACTCACCAGCAGTCATGTGCATAGCACATTCAGAGTCTAGAAGTCCTCAGACTCCAGAAGAGAGCGATGATACTTTAAAATCTGTATGTTGTTCAGACAAGTTTGCAGTCCAGGGAAATTCAGTAATTGCCTTCTTGAAGCAGGAATCAGGAAGTGAAGGTACTACCATTCACATGCAGGTGTGAGGTCCTGCTACCCCCATCTATCTCCCTCATTCAGTCCTATGATTTGCCCTAAACCCATAGGTCTCCTTCTGCAACCTCTTCTCGGGTGCTTCTTGAAGAACACACTGCTTCCCTACTTCCCTTCGCTTATTGCTTGTGGACTATCCTTTGTAAACTAAGATGAGGTCACTGACCCACTTTTCCCAGAATTTGAGCCTTCCCTCTGCTTAGCAGACATATCTGAGTTCATGGAGCCAGGCTTCTGCTATCTCCTGGTCCTCCTCATATTTGGAGGAAGTAGGGCAACATGAGCAGTGTAGCCTTAGGTTAGAGAATAAACAGTCTCTGTGTGCTAAGTCCTACAAACACACCTGGGGTGAAAACTCTAACATCATTAACATCATATTAACAGACCACTGGTCAGACAGCTGACAACAGGAGCAATGGCAAACATAACACTCTAAAAGCTGGAAACCTAGTAAGCATTGCCCTCTTCAAAGCCAAGCCAGGTGGAGGGTCTTTCAACAACTTTGTGTTACCAGTCTCAGTAAAGAGAAGCAAACAATGAGATTTATTTCCTAATAAGGACCATTGAGTTTATTAGTAAGCAAGCTATGGAATCAAGCCTTTCTTGTTAGCCACTTGCCAAACTCAAAGACAATGAGATTTATTAGTTTTTAATTAGCCTTTTCATTACATCATTAGTGACTTCCCCACCACTGCAGTGCAGAAAGAGCACAAAGGTATAATTTTATGGTGTTTACTGATCATGCTACTTGATTAAAGATGACAACTAGGCCTTCCTAGCATTCTTAAGAGCTGAGGAGAGGGTGAGTTAGAGCAAGGAATTAGGAGGGGTGAGAGGTTGGACATCAGGGAAAAGCAAACCCTTTTGGCTCAATGTGAATGAAATCAGACTCCTTCCTCTGTTCTGCTTGAAATAAGAGATATTAGCATGGCCTGTAATGGGACCTCCATAGGTTTATTAAAAATAATAATAACAAGAGGAAGAAGGAGAAGTGAGAAGTGAAATATTTGCAACAATGACTCATTTTATATCAAATCATAGGTCAGTCAGATGATGTCAGAGATGTAAGCCACACCCACTCTAAACACAAATCAGACACCTCTATCCACTGGACCTTCATTTAGACATGAAGAGAAAATGCTGGTATAGTGACTTACTGAGCCCAAGAAAAGTGACTACCTTACACGTGCCTCCATTTCTCCATCTGTAACATGGGGGGTTAAAACTAGGTCTTTCCTCAGATTTTTTCCATCACTAACATTCCAGGACCCCAAAGACAACATGTTATCCTTGCCTTCCCAGTGCTGCTACCAGTGATGAGTCTGATAATAATCCTGGAAGGCTGGCATCATTCTAAACCCTGTTTTATGATGAAGCCAACGAAGACATTAGTTCTAAGACTTGCCGGATTCCCTGCTACTCACAGCAGGGACAAGAGGAGCCTCAGAGGCATCCACAGAGGCATCCATGTAAGCTTGTCAGAGAGGCAGTCTCAGGTCCCACCCACACCTGAATCTGCATTTTAAGAAAACCCTCAGGCATATTCTCAAGTTACAGTTTAAGAAGCAGGGCCTTAGGTCACAAAGCCACTAAATGCTAAAGCCAGAGGCGAATTCAAAATCTCTGATATTATATCCTGTACTTTTCCTGCCCACACCACACCCATGATTCCTTCTTCCAGAAGAAACTGGCCCCTATTAAACTCTTCTTATCAGCTTTGGTCAGGATGCCAAGCAAAGCTCCGGATACCCTCTGCAATCTCTCTCTGAGGTGCTCTTCAAACCCATTACACACCACCAGAATTGTTCCCTGGATGGCTCACACCCTGCCCCCACCTCCACATAATTAAGTTAATCTTGGATCCAAAATGACAGTATTGCAATGGCCTCGGAATTGAAGAGAAAAGAGCAATTTTTTTTTTTTTTTTTTTGGTCCATGAAAAGATAAAGACAAATACAGAAACAACAACAACAACAAAACACTTTTGTGGATGATGGGGTAGCAAAGGGCCACCACAGGCACCAGGAAGAAATTTCTTGAAGGACAGTTGGCCTTGGCTTCTCTCCTGATGCTTTGGCTTAGAAGACATCAGAGGAGACCTCCACTTAGCTGTGAATAGTGACGGTCTGGAGACCCCCAGGCAGACCAGCCCCCCATTCGTTGGGTTACTCTGGAGATGTAAACACGGTACTCTCCCAATCTGTTTTCTAAGACGAACTGTATATAAAGCGTGTGTGTGGCAAGAGATGATAGCTCGCTTGAGGCTTTCAGCAATCGATGTTTACAGACTATAATGGAAACCACAAGTTTCTTCTTTAACTCAAGTCAGTATACATTCCTTCAACCCACAGGCAAATTGGAGCAGGGAGAGGGGTTGGGAGGGGTTCACAGTGAGTCATCATTTCACATTTTTTAACAGCTTAATGAGCATCTAGAAATGCCTTATTAGCCAGCAAAAATATAGAGTCTCTTTTTCCCCCACCAAATTCAGCAATGACCCTATTTGGACGTGAAATTCCTTGAGCATCTACTTTAAATGACGCCCCTCATGGAAGGTGAGTGACTAATGTCTCTACCACAGAGTTAACAAACAAAAGTGTATGAAAGGCTCCACAATTGACTTCAAGTTAATAACTTTCCCTCATTTTGTCCCAAGTTTAGGAGGGGAAAAAAGTTATTTCTCGTAGGTTCCATTAATCCTCTGGAAAGTCCAGCCCAGGGTGCCTGGAAGAAACAAGAGAAATCTCAGATCTGCAAAACAGCTCTCTCAGCCAAGATTCACGGTGCTAACAGACAGATGGTAAATATCGCTGAGGTTCTAAAGCCACAGCTGTGTGCCTCTCAATCTCTCAGATCTATGTGTGTGATCATTAAAATATTTCAGATCATCTAAAATAGGAGTCTCTGTGATCTTGGCAACCTCAGTATTCCTGACCCTCTTTTATATTTTTCTTTCAGGGACCACATGCATAATCTGGGTAAAATAATGGGGAAAAGTACAGAAATTCCCAGAGCTACTTATCATCTTGAATGTATGTATTTGTGCATAAACATTTTAATGCTATATTTAAAAAGTCATTAGTATTTCAATATCTCTTTACTAACTGAGAGGGAAAAATGGATTTTTTCCCCTTTTGTCTTGAGTCCCAAATAAATAAATTATCTTTTGTCTTTTCACTCTTCTTTCTCCAAGCCTCTTTAATACTATAGGTCAAATTCTGGCTCCCAAGGCAACTACAAGATCTGAAGGGTCCCATTTGTCCTTTAGACCAAATTTGCATCTTTGAGATCATTTGTGACAATTCTGCATGACCCTAAAAGAAGGAGATTGCAAGAGTCACCCAGTTTCATGAGAGGAATTCTGTGAGATTTTCTTCTTGAATTTACAAAAGTAAAATGCAAATATATCATTTCTGGAATGATGCCAGACCTAAGATCTTATGGACATTTCTTCATGTCCCAACAGATTGGCATTACAGCTACCTTCAGTTTCAGAGCAAATATTCATTCAAACATTGAATTGTAACTCCTGTACAATTTGTGGCAATTGGGAAAAATATTCCTGTAATATAATTCTATGTCAATGAAATTGAGGTCCATTTCAAGAGAATCTGGAATTCTTATGACAGATGCTGATAAAATAAAGGAGTAAAGAAATAAATCCATTTTTAATTCCTTCCTAAATTACATCTCCTTTTACTGGGCAAATTCTTCTGAATAAAGCTAATTCCCCTTTTAAGAAGGTCATTTCTGTGTATTTATCATTCAATCTTGTCTGAACATGTTACTATTTAGTATAGTCTTTTGAAGACTCCCTCAAGGTAATTGCATGACTTTTAGCTCAGTTTCCAGTCTCTTTCTTCTCCTTTTCTGGAGCAAGAGGAAAGGAAAATCAAGTCATGAGCCCTATGGACTGTGGACCCCATAAAGGAGGTTGTCAGTATATACAAGTTGATGTGTGGACAGAGCAATTGCCACACTTGTCTTTTCATTTATTCATTTGTTCTTCCAGAAGATATTGGAAAATCTAGGATGTGTGCTAAGCTAGGTGCTGAGTGGACTCTGGTATACAAAACTGAGTCCATGTATTCAAGTAGCTTCCATTTTAATGGGTTTTAAAGGGTGGATGAAGATGATTAACTCAAAACAATAAGCAAATTAACTAGTAGAAAAAATATCCAGTGGTATTAAGTGCTATGTGGACTTTACTTGGATTCTGATTAGAAAACATGGTAAAATACATCTTTTGGTCAACTGAGGAAAACAACACATACTATGCATTTGATGATATTAAAGAATTATCATTAGTTTTGTTCGATGATAGTGGTTTTGTCCTGATATTAAAGAAACAAGAGTGTTAAAAAGACAGTGGTGGTTAGAGCTGGGCGATGAGCACAAAGAATTCACTCAACTATTTTCTCTATATTCATGTGCTTTGAAAATACCCTTAAAAGATGATGATGAGCATAATGATGATATATTGCATGGGTGTGCAGGGTTAACATTTCCTGAGCACTTAAGATATGAAAGCTGCTCTACATACATCATGGTTGTGGCTACTCCAGAGGAACAGGAACCATGCAAAATTTGGTTCAGAGATCGAGAATGATGATGCCACACACACACAGCAAGAGGGTATGAAAAGATTTAATACTTAATCATAAGCCTTTTGGGGGAAAGTAAGGCAGGCCCCCCTAAGCTGGTCTGAAACTGGTTTGTGTTGGAGGTACAGCAGGGCAAGAGTTCCTATATGCCGACAGGGGCTTATGTGGTTTAACTTTCCCATCAGCTCCAAACGAAGGAACACTGGGTTTTCTTCTCAGTGTTCCCAGATGTGTGGCACAAGGAAAAGAGGGAGCGGTGAAGCTCAAAAGCTGTCTGCAACCAAACAGCAAAAAAATGGAGTCAGAATATTATAATCTTCTCATTTAATTTGCACTATGACCCCCCCATTTAAGTAAGGATAGTACTTCACAGAAGAGAACACTGAGGCTCAGCAAAGTTAAGGTATTTGCTAAGATCATCAATGTAACAACATTAGAACCAGAGCCTACTGTCATAAGCACATTCTATGCTCTACTACGTCTTTTACATTGAGGCATGAGGCCCTTCCACATACAGGGATCACACGTAAACCACACTTCAACCCAGGAAAGGCAGCAGGACTTATTATGCTGGTGTCCAGTGGAGGAAGTTAAGGTCCAGGCCAGGTGGATAATAGAATCAATAAAGATGGCATATGTAAGAAGCACATAGCTTTTTCTGCTGAAAAATTATTTTTCTGCTAAATCAATTAGGATGTTTTTGATTGCAAGTAGCACAATGGCTTAAACAATAAGGAACTGCATCATAATCTCAAACAGGAAGAGCAGATGTGTAGGCAGGGTCCAGGGTGAGTGGATTCAACAGTTCAACAAGGGCCCCAGGAGCTCAGGTTCTCTTCATGCTTCTACTCTGCCAGTCTGGCTTCATTTGCAGGATGGAACCAAGATGGGTACAGATGTCACATCCACACATGACACCATCAAAAGGAAAAAGGGAAATCCCCTGAGAGACAGAGAAAAGGAAAAAAGGAAAAGAAAAACTTTTCCTAGAAGCCCTCCAGCAGATTTTCCCTCGTGTTTTGTTGGCCAATGGGCTGGGTCACATACCTGTTCCTGAACTACTCACTGAAGACCTTAAAGCAATGCTAAACCACCAAAGGCATTTGACCTCAGGCTGAAAAGAAAGTAGAACATTGGAAGTGCACACAAACCGAAGAGGACAGGTCCTACTCTGTTCCAACAAACTGCCACACAGGAGTATGAGCCCAGTATTACCAGACCTTTGGTGTTGTCATGACAAGCCAGAAATTTAGTTTTTTTTTCTGTCTGAATTTATGCATTTTGGCCACATATTTAATTTTAAAAATACATTACAGGCCAACACTTACTCTATAGTTCAAAAGTAACAGGTCTCTTGATTAAAAGTGGTCTTTGGCTTCCCAGTGTGCAATCTCTGAGCAGACGAATCACAGACATTCCAATCCAGAAGGTCTGATGTGACAATGGAGAATTTGTATTTCTAATAAGCTCCAGGGTGATGCTGATGCAGCTGGTTCATAGACCACATTGGGAGTAGCACTGTTCTGTGGTCCTACTCCAGTTTTGCTTTTTTCCACCCTATGGAGTGACTATACCGGGTCCTATTTCATAGTCCTGGGTGGAGCAGCCACGCCTCCACCTTCCTCCTTTCACTGCCTACTGACACTTCTTCTTCTTCTGGACTTCAGCACATTTTAGGAAATCAACTGAATTCTCAGGTTGGCCAATGAGGTCCTTTCCTACCCCTCTCTCCAAATGAAATGAAACACACCATGATATGGAATGGCAAAAAGAACTTCAAACAAGCTGGCTCATTATCTCCCTCACAAACTAGGGAAAGGCACAAACAAATAAACACAATATTGCTGGGGGAAGCCAGTGCAGGCTGGGCCTGGTTTTCACCAAGCGGTGACCTCCTCCAGTGAATTAAATGCCCTGAGCCCCACAGTCTCATCTGGTCCTGATTTTCAATCGGCAGTAAACTGATACTTTTTTTTTTCACTTTCATTATAGCTTGTTTTCATCTAGTTTATATTTCCAAATGTACTGGTTTTCAAGCCTGAACTGTCATATTAAAAAAAAAAATACAACATCAAAAATGTAGGCTAGCCGACCCAATGGCACCAGGGAGGGGGCCCAGCCCTTGGCTTGTGGGAACTCCTTGGAGATTTTCTTTTCTCTGAGCTAATCCCATTGGGAGTCACCAAGTTGATTGGTGGGTGGAAAGTGATAATGAAGGGGCCCAAACTGTCTATCTTACCTTGTGTGGGGTAGCATGCTGAGCAGAGAGAAGAGAGAATGAAGGAATGCCTAGAAGTCTCCATGTACTGCACACTATTCCAGCAAGGACACAGAGGAATTTTGAGGGAGTAGAAGGCTTGGCAAAAAGGTCACCAATCTGACAGCAGAGATTTGTAAATTTGCCAGATGATGGAGAAAAGGGCTAACTCTCCCAACCAGGGAGAATGGAGGCCCAGTTCTGTGCACAGAAAGGAACAGCCAAACCCTCTGACTAAGTCTCAAAAGAATTAGTCAGCAAATGGAATGAACACAATTGGGAATGAGCTATGAACATTCCCAGCAACCACCCTGAGGTGCATGGATGACACACCCCTCTGCAGGATGAAATCCATCCAGGATGACCTTCACGGATGCCTGCCAGGCCTCCAGTTATGCCATGATGAGAGGGTCTGAGCTCATTCCTCTGGGCAGGTGCCTCCCTCCCCAAGCTCTCTGCAGCTGGGTCAATGCAGTCTTTCCTCCCCACTGCAGGAGGTATGACTTTGGGCATGGGGGTGGGTGGGAGTATGGTAAACAGACTTGCAAGCCCTCCAGAGTAGAGCTCAACACCTAGTGGTTAGTACTTCAGGAGTTCAGGCTGCCCTCAAGTCTAGATGAAGATGTGGTAGTGAATTGGGATTCACCACAAGGCAGCCCCCATTTTTTGTACTCCTATGTACAGTTCAAACATGGGCTTTTTCCTCTACAGAAATGATTCTGAATGTAAATCCAAACATGCTTTTCATGTAGCAGTATAAAAAAAATAAATAGCTGAAGTGTTGGTCTTCACAGTCTTCCTCTGAAGTCTTTCCTCCTGGCTGATACCAATGCTCATTCTTTCTGCTTCTCTCCAACTCTTCTGCCAAAGTTCTTGTCATCCCTGGGTGGCAGCCCTCTCCCTTCTGAGGATGCTTTAAATCTTTGCTCTCTGGTCTCTTCTTGAAGCTTCTGTTTCCATCTGGTGTCAAGTTCAAGAAGTTGAGAAATTTTCCCCAATTCTAATCTTTTAATAAATGCCTTTTGGTAGTCTAATCATTCTTTTTTTTTCTCTATTTTCTCCATTTTCACACACACACACACACACACACACACACACGCACACATGCACATACATGCACACACACATACACATACTTCCCCTCACCATTATCTTCTCTTTCTCTCATTTCCTCCCTCCTTCCTTCCTTTCCTTCCTGCCTCAACCTTCAGAAATCTAGGATGTTATATGCCACATAGAGTAGATCTATATGTTATGTTAAAGAAACTTGTCTCATCATAAAATGAGAAAAAAATGAAAAAGAATACCAGATACCAAGTGTACAAGTTCTTCATAATCAGTAGTAAAACTAAGCTTTCAGGTTTTGCTGGATATTGTGTTTTAGAGGAATTATCTCACCCCTTCCTCACTTCTGTGAGTGAGGAATCACATCATGCCCATTTGGGAATTCAGAGAGGTTAAGCAATTAGGCTGAAGTTGCACAGCTAGTGGGTGTTGCAGCAACAATTCTAATCCTGGCAGGCAAACTCCAGGGGCCCTGCTTTAAACACATGTGATGTTAACTCCTCCTCTCTCTCAAAAGGTCAGGAAAGGATCTCATAAACTTTCCTCTAGCTCTGAGTACAAAATGCCTAAGCCCTAGACCCTAGAGCTCAAGTACTTGGGATCTGAGAACCATTCGGAGTTCTGCCACACAGGGATACCCTGTTCTATCCATATATCATATCTCATAATGGAATAGTCATCCTCGATCTTGGCTGCATTCAGACCTGAAGCTTTTAAGAATCCTGATGTCCAGGTCATATCTCAGAGTCTGATTATATCAGAATACTTGGAGTGTGGAACCCAGGCATCATTATTTTAAAAATCTCCCCTGGTGATTCCAATGTATTGCCAAGACTGAGAATCACTAAAATAGTGAAATTTCAGGCAACAACATCAAGCAAATTAAGGAGCTCCTTTTTGTGAGTGGCAGGGCTATCCCACCATCTCTGAAGTCAAGGTATTAAGTGATCAAATTTGTGTTTTTCCTTTATATTGAGATAGCTATGAAGAAACCTGCCTAACAATATCCAAAATGGCAGATGGCTATAAAGCATTTTGAACTTGGAAGAAATGAGACCAGGGTTTAGGTTCTATCAATCTGTTGTGTGCTAGCCATGTGACTCTTTTTTAAATTGTGGCAAAACGTACATAACAAAATTTCCCATCTTAGCCACTTTAAGTGTACAGTTCAGTAGTAGTAATTATATTCACATTGTTGTGTAACCATCATCACCATCCATCTTCAGAGCTCTTTCCATCATGCAAAACTAAAACTCTATACCCGTTAAATGACAACTCCTCATTCTTCCCTCCCTCCAGCCCCTGGCAACGACCATTCCAGTTTTTGTTTGTCTGAGTTTGACAACTCCAGATATCTAAGTAGGATAATGCAGTATTTGATCTTTTATGACTGGCTTATTTCACTTAGCATGATGTCTTCAAGTTTCAACCATGTTGTAGCCTATGTGAAAATTTCCTTCCTTTTTAAGGCTGAATAGTATTGTATCATGTGTATATACTACATTTTGTTTACCCATTCATCTGTTGATGGACATTTGGGTTGATGGACACTTTTGGCTATTCTGAATAATGCTACTATAAACTTGACTATACAAATATTTCTTGAAGACCCTGTTTTCAATTCTTTTGGATATATATCCAGAAATGGAATTGCTGGATCACTGACTGTGTGACTTTAAACAACTCATTTCAATCTTCCTGAGCATCTATTTCCTCATTGTAAAATTCATGGTTATTAAACATGGTTCTAGGTGCTAGGTATAGCACAGTAAACAGGACAGCTAAGGTCCCCATTCTTACCATCAGCTACCCCAAAATGAATGAGATGACTGAGGTTTTCTAGCTTTCATTAACAAATTAATCTAGAAATTTTTGGCCTTCACACTGGGTATTGAGAACTTTTGTACCAAGAAACAAAAAGATTTTAGCTGGGAGTCTGAAAATAATGAATGTAAAAGGAGGGAGCTCCCATGTTTGATGAAAGAAAATTGAGTCTTGTAATTTTAACTGGATGAGGAAATTGTCAACCCCAGCCACATTTCCCCTTGGGTGTGGCATTAGTGAGAATTCATGCCAGGACCTAATTATACATTTCAGATATCCTTTCTCAAAGAAAAGGGGGAAAAATATTGCCAAATGCACACGTGCATGCACACACACACACACACACACACACACACATACACACACAAATATCCTGCATTTTTACATGAATTTCAGGAAAACTTCTGAG
Organism: Eumetopias jubatus; assembly: GCF_037043125.1. Lineage (NCBI taxonomy): Eukaryota > Metazoa > Chordata > Mammalia > Carnivora > Otariidae > Eumetopias > Eumetopias jubatus. The sequence goes on from NW_028274815.1 coordinate 104,266,348, forward strand.
ACAACCTACAACTATATAAATCCATGAACTCTGCAAGTCAAAAATCACCATATAACCAAAAAAGAATGAGTCCCTAATGATAAAGAACTCTGATACATCCAAATTCAAGGGCAATGAATGATTTAAAGAGTTGTCCAAAATTCTTTGTGAAGAATGAGTTGTGTATTAACTTCCCTTAATTAAGGTTGTAATTTCTTAAAGCAACAGGAAGGGAGGTAGAATATGAGTGATAAGAGATGTGCATGGCTGTAGACTAGGAATTCTCCATTCAGACACCTTTTGAGAGAAAAAACATTCTTTTGAAAAATACAAGGAAAATACAAGGAACAATATAACAAACACCTGTGATTCAGTCTTTCATTGTTGTTATTGTTTACTCAATCTTATTGAGGTATAATTTACATATAATTAAATACGTATATTTTAAGTTTGGATTCAGAAACACGGACCAATGGAGTGGAATCAATGAATTTTGATACATGTGTGCACCTGTGTAACAACCACCCCCCAAATAATAGAGCTATAAAACATTTCCATCACCTCAGAAAGTTCCTTCATATGGCCCTTTGCATTCAGTCCTTTTCTGGCCCCAGGCAAACACTGATATGATTTCTACCACTGTAAATTAATTGTATCTAGTCTAGAAACTCAATTAAATGGAATCTATAGTATGTATCATTGTCTGTCTGGCTTCTTTTGCTCAGTATTCATCCATGTTGTTGCCTGTATCAAAAGTTCATTCTTTTTTTATTGTATTCACAAACGTAAGCCAAAATTTCTTTATCCATTCTTCTGGCTTATTCCCAGTGCTTGACTATTATGAATAAAGCTTCCATAAACATGTACAAACCATTTTTGTAGACATAAGTTTTTATTTCTCTTGGGGAAATATCCAGGAGACAAATTGCAGGTTCACAGAGTAGATGTTTAACTTTATAAGAAACTGTTAAACTGTTTTCCTAAATGGTTATAAAATTTTACACTCATACCAACAATGTGTGAGATACCCAATTGCTCTATATCCTTGTCAACACTTGGTATTGTTGATTTTTAAAATTCATCATTGTGGTGGGTGGATAGTGATGCCTCACTGTGTTTTTAATTTGCATTTCCCTCATGACCAATAATGTTGAACATCTTTTCATGGGCTTTGTGGCCGTATTAATCAGCTTGGGCTAACTTAACAAAACCATAGACTGGATGGCTTACAGAAATTTATTTTCTCACAGTTCTGGAAGCTGGACTGAAATCAGGGTGCCAGCACAGTGAGGCATTCTTCCTGGCTTGCAGACATCCATCTTTGCTTTGTCCTCATGCAGGGGTAGGAGTAAGGGGTTAGGAGGGAAGGGAAGAGAAAGGGAGAGGGAGAAAAAGAAAGAGGGATCTGGTGTCTCTTCTCATAAGGGTGCTATTCTTGTCAAATGAGGATCCTACACTCATGATCTCACTAATCCTACTACCTCCCCAAACCCTTATTTCCAAATACTATCACACTGAGCATTAGAGTTTCAACATATGAATTCTGAAGGGACACAAACATTTAGTCAATAACAATGGCCATTTTTACAAGTTCTATTTTTGAAGTCTCTATTCAAGTCTTTTGCTTATTTGTGTATTGGACTGTCTTCTTATTATTGAGTTGTAAAAGCTATTTATATATTTTACATAAAAGTTCTTCATCAGTTATATATGGAAAATACTTTCTCTTAGTTAGAATGTACCCATACATTTTCTTAACAATACCATTTGAGGAGCAGAGGGTTGAAATTTGATCACATACATTTAATTTTTTTTCCTTTTAAAATGAATGCTTTTGAGTCATAGCTAAGAAATCATTGCCTATCCCTAGGTCATGGAGACTTTCCCCATATCTTCTTCTAGAAGTTTTACATTTTTTTTTTTTATTTTAAGCTTTTTTTTTAAATATTGGATATTTTATGTCTTCCTTTTAAGTCTTTTTATTTATTTATTTGAGAGAGCGAGAATGAGAGAGAGAGAGCACATGACATGAAAGGGGGAAGGGTCAGAGGGAGAAGCAGACTCCCTGCTGAGCAGGGAGCCCGATGTGGGACTTGATCCCGGGACTCCAGGATCATGACCTGAGCCGAAGGCAGTTGCTTAACCAACTGAGCCACCCCGGCGCCCCAGAAGTTTTACATTTTTAACTTTTATTTTTAGTTTTATATTTTCAGTTTTCATGTTCAGGGCTAGAACCCAGGTTGAGTTAATTTTTGTGTATGCCATGAGGTAAGGACTAAATTAAATAAGTTAATGAATGTATTTGACACAGGGTGAGCACTCAGTAAATAAGTTCTATAATTATTACTTTTTTTTTAGCAATTAAAGACATTAAAGGCTATAGTTATCCATTTACTACAAAAGACTAGGAAGATTTACATCAAGGAAAAATTAAAAACAGAACGGGGCACCTATCAAAAGAGCTTTTACTTTGCAAGAAACTTGCATTATCTGGTAGATTTGGTGGCTGTAGCCAAGGCTCCCAGGTTCCCACCAAAATCCATTTGACTTATCCCCAAGGGAGCCTAAAAAGAGTTCTCACATAGATGGACCCAGTTTCCCTTGTCTTTCTCTGCCCAAGGTCATTCTCCGACCAAAGGTACATCAACCTAGGCAGGCTGGAAAGTCTCAGGTGCAGGGTAACAATTCAGGAGCAATCTTTGACACAGGAGGAACCAGAGTTAGGGAATAGATACATGCCTGCACCGCCTCATCCCCCAAGGGATAATTTTTAGTTGTGTTTTACACAGTGACGCAGGGGGTCCCCAGCAAGATTGAGCCCTATAGAGATGTCCTGTTCTTTCACAACACTTTGTTGGCAATCTCTCCTTTTTCATTCTCTTTCCCCACTCCCTCAGTGTGCTTCCTGGGATCCACTCCCAAATAACCTACTTACACCAAAATTCTTATCTGAGGGTCTGTATTTGAGGGAACCTACACTAAAACAGAGGGTGGCCTCAGAATTGCAATGCTTTGGACACATGAGTGCCTCCAATGAAAGATGACAATCTCTGGAGAAAGAAGGAGAGAAAGGAGATAGGCAATTTATTTCATATCAAGAGTGCAGGTTAGAAATAGAGAGCTTCAGTCACTCAGGTGGTTTTTGTTCCCAAATCCTCCATGGTGGTATCCATGCATGGAGTTCAAAAGTCTTTGTTCTGGAAACTTCTTAGCCAAGTATTTCAAGGCCCTTGGCAAAAACACCTTGCTCAAGGTAGCAGTCAAATGAAATAGTGGAGTAATGTCTGGGTTGTGCCTGCTTCCTCTCTGAGAAACAAGCCACAAGCCATAAGCCAAAGCAGGGAGGACATTATCCCAAACACAGTTTTGCAATACAGACAGTTTTCTTTGAAAGGGCTCTACAAATATATTTCTCTCACTTGGGAACTTCAATAGAAGACAATTATTCTTTTCTGCCTCATAATATATATTAAAAATGTTCAAATGTGGCTTTCCAGGGATTTCTGCCAAATATTTTTAGGCACCAGATCCAGCTTTACTTAATTTTATATGGCCTGCTTAGTCTATTGTAAAATACCCTTTCATGCAGTATGAATTTGTTAAAGAGGCTAAAATATATTCCTTTATATTAAAAACCTAATTTAAAATGCTTTCCAGGTTAGGGACTTTCGCCTTCTGACCTATCCCACGAAGAAATAATCACTGAGAAGGAATGGAAGCCCTTCTGAAATGCTGTACACTTCACCAGGCTCTCCCCACCACCGTGAAACAAAATAAGACTGTCACCTTCCAGGAAAGGCAATGTACATGACAAGAGGGCTGTTTTCAGATAAACAGTATACTTTATTACCACCAGGGCATACAATAGCTCAACCACTATGTTTCACGGCCGTTTCTGTTTTTATGAGCTAATGCCAACAACTAGTAATGAGCACAAAAGCCTGTGTGAAACACTGCATTTGATGGAGTGTTTGTGTTGGCTTCCTTAAAATCGGCTGATTTCCAAATCTCATTCTCCACCCCACCTTAGTTATATTTATACTGTTGCGTAGAATAAACTTGGACCCGTATTTAAATATGAAATGCTTTGTGGCCATTTGTGCAAATCTCTTTATCGGGGTCTCGCACATTAACGCCCTTCACAATTGACCCACAGGCCGATTGTTTAACATAACGTTTCCACGGGGCTGCTTTCACGCACTCACAGCCCTGTTTTTACTTTTCTTAGCTTTCCTGGACAATCGAAAGGAAGTGGAACAGAGCCGGCTTGCTGAAAGCTGGAGCTGCCCCAGTGTCTCCTCCTACCTTCTGTCTCGGGTTTTGTTTTTCTACTTCTTTTTCTTTTCCTTTTTTTTTTTTTTTCCATCATTTTGGTGGTAGAGAACGCAGAGCCAGACTATGCAGTTACAATCTCTAGATTCTGTGTCTGCTGTATTTTCCCTCCTGGCTCAGAGTCAATGAGAAGACTCACTGCGACCAGTCTCATGAAGCCAATTTTATGAATTTGTGTTCCCTGTGGATTTATAAAAGCAATGCAAAGAGGTGTGTGTGTGTGTGTGTGTGTGTGTGTGTGTGTGTGGTGGTAATATTGGGGGGCAGGTGTACAAACCCCTCTTTCTTAAAGTAATAGAAACATCCAACTTAGAAAATGTAAATTTCCTCATTTCCTCATCCCTTTTACATTTAGGGGCTGCTCTAACTTAGAGGGTCACAGGGTTCCATCCTACCTTTTCCCCCTCTCTTCCCATCTTTTGCTTTGAAGAGAAGGGTTACAACCTGTACAAACTGCCGCAGAAAGACTTAAAGTGACCAAGGTACTTTCTTGGAAAGAATGTCCCCTGAGGTGCTATAGCTAATGACAGTCTAAGCTGCAATTTTCTGTAAGAAGAGAGATTGATTTCTATTTGTGTGCTACTGCAGCTACTAGGTACACTAAATATACACAGAATAAACAGTAATAATATCTGTCTCCTATGATGGTTGTGAAGATTTAATAAACTATCCCACGTAAAGCACAGAACACAGGGTCTGACAAGTAGTGAGTGTGTGGAAATGTCAATCATCATCATCAACATCATGAATCATGAATCATGAATCACGGCAAGAGTTAAGAGGTCTCCACTCTGGCTGATATAATGATCCAGAGCTCAGGTTTTTGGAGTCAAATACACCTGCCTACAAATCCCCACTCTGCTATTCCCACATATGTGACCTTCAGTAAGTTAGCAAAGTTCTTTAAGCCTCAGTGTCCCCATCTGTAAAATGGGGCTAATAAATTATGTACCTTAAAGGGTTGCCATAAGGATTGTTTTTATATATGTACTTAGCACAGTGTTTTGCATATCAATATATGCTTTACATATCAATATATACTGTTATTGATATATATATACATATCAATATATAGTAGATGTTACTATTACTTGCTTATCTAATATAGTTTTATTATAAAGACATAATACAAAAGTAGCCCAAAGGACAAATGTATACCTACTCATCTATGTATTTTAAAGAAACAAATTATTTCTATAATCAATTGGCTCAATCATAAGCACATTCTTGAGTCCTAGGAAATCTTTCAAACCAAGGTGTTACCACATCACATAGGAGTTGAACAGGAAAGCCAATCACCCATAGAAACTAATCCTGAGGTGAATTTTCCTAGGAAAAAGTTGGATGGAACATTAATGAAAGTAAGCAATCCTGCAGTTATAACAAACAACCCCCACATTATAGTGGCTTAATGCAAAATGATTATTACTGTTCATCTCACAGTTCAATGCAACTCCACAGGGAGGGTCTACCTTCAGTCACTGGGATGCCTGGGTGCACCTGTCAATGGGCTCCACCACGTTTTAAAGCCTCCAAGTCCTCAGCTGGATTATTCCTATCTATCCAGTTGAAAAGGAAGGGACGCATATTGGAGGATCATGCAAGATATTTTAGGGGCTAGTCCTGGATATGACATATGTCACTTCTGCTTGTATTCTGTTGGCTAGCATTCAGTTATATGATGCCATCTATTTCAAAGGATACGGAAAATTGTAGTCTTCCTGGGTGTCCAGAGATTTGAGTATCACATGGCACTGTCTGCCTTAGGTGGGTAGGAGGAGTTCACTTTACATCTATCAACCCAATTTAAACTAGTTAAGGGACAATATGCTATCCTGGAAAGGGAGATGTTGATTTTGATGAATCTGGAAAGAGTTAGGAAAAGAAAAATGGGTCATGTCTGTTCCTTTTCTGATTTGACCACTTGTTGAAATGAGAACCCTCTTTACCCCACATACATTTCACACACCACTAGGTGAGTGCATGGGAGAAGTGAAAGTATAATGTGGAGGTCTTCCAAGTCTACTCTAGATTATTTTAATACAAATACTGACAATAATTCTCCACTTAAAGAAAAACATCAGGAATAAATGCTAACCTGGAAGGATGACAGAACAACATGTATAAAACAGGAATGTTCCAGACAAACTAGGGCCTTTAGTACATGTAGTTGCCCTAATTTCGTGCCCCTTGAGGGTTATAAATTGTACGGAGCTTTCTTCTTGAAGATAAGTAATGTATCTTTCAGGTGCTCCAAGTGGGATTTGCTTATCAAACAGAATCCACTGTGTCTTGATGAAACATCATTGCTCCAGCCTGAGAAGGTGCTTTGCTGACCATTTCCTGCCATCTTCCAGAGCTGGTTGTCCCCTAAATTCCAAGTGAAGAGGAAAGGACACACAGATAGGCTAAAATCCACCGCAGCACTCTAGTTTGGAAAAATGAGACAGAATGCACTTTCAACATTCATGAAGCATGAGGGTATAGGGTGGCCATGAGTACAGTCATATCATCTTAACCCCTACCTATATTCCACTTCCAGTTTAGGATTCTAAGGTGGGCAAAACCACCAAACACCTGTTCACCAAATAGTAGTTTAAAAAACCAGGAGGTACACTCCCTGCACACAATCCCAAAAGCTCAGAACAGTTAGTTTTAGGACAAATTAATGAAATTAAAAATTATACCCCAGAGAGCAAGACCTGGTATTATTTATTTCAAGAGATAGTTTAGACTGAAGAGAGAAATAGTTTCAAGTAAAAGATACAAAGCAAGCATTCAATTTTGTTGTAGTTTACAACTGCAGTTCTATCCCTAAAATATCTCTTCTAGCAGCTTTCAGGGTTAAATCATAGTCTGCATCTAATTAAGATATTTCTTATTTTTAAAGCTGTTACCAGGTAACTAGGGGATTTCACCAAATCATTCATTTACCTATCTACTCACTCAAATATTCATTCAATACGCATTTGTCAAATGGCACTTCAGGCTCTGGAAGTACACAATATTTTCCAGAAGAGAATCCTATTAAGGCTGTGGCATGTTCCTTAGATATAGCCAAGGGGGTACTCATGATATTTAACAATGCTAGAGCACAGGCACCAGTCAATCAGAACGGCACCCTTCTATAGACTGAATATTTGCGTCCTTCCAAATCTATATGTTGAAACCCAATTCCCAGCATGATGGCATTTGGAGGTGGGGCCTCTGATAGGTGATTAGGTCATGAGGATGGAGGCCTTATGAATGGGATTAGTGCCCAGAGAGCTTCTTCACTCCTTCCACCGTGTGATGGTACAGCAAGAAGACAGCTATCTATAAACCAGGAAGTGGGCCCTCACCAGAATGAAGCTGCAGGTGTTTCGATCAAGAATCTCCCGTCCTCCACAATGATGAGAAATAAATGTTCACTGTCCAAGCCACCTAAGTCTATGGTATAGCAGCCAGAACAGACTAAGACACACCTCCACCACTCAACCAATAAGAAAAGATGGAGCTGAAGAATACAATGTGGCCACCCCAATACTTAACAGCTGAAAACAGCCCTGAAGCAAACTTAATTCCTGAGAATGGTGAAGACAGACCTTTATAATAATTAATGCTTCTGAATGCTGTGGTAAAGGCAACAGTGGTTGAGCTGTAGTATAAAAAGTCCTCTTGTACCACTTTCTGAAGAACCTAAATATGCGAATCTACAGTTCATTCCACTGCCAACTCAAGACGAAAACTAGAGAAGTTACTGGGTGCTTACTATATATAAACATGGTACCCATGCCTTACTTTTATAATCTCTAATTCTTACAACAATCCTTTAAGTATAACTAACCCACCTTGCAGATGAGAAAGTAATTTCGGAGAAATTCTCTGCTTTGCTGAGATCACAAATTTAGCTCATGGCGATGGGTTCAAAAGCAGGTCTGTCAAGCTCAGGTCATTTTCCCTTTGCTCTAATTTCACTTTGGGAACTAACTTCTCCTACATTGTGTTCACTCTTAGGAGGAGTGTGAAATTGGCCAGTACTTTCCTACCCAAGGAGTTGATTTGATCCAAGCAAGGTTTGATGAATTGCAGAAATGGTCACAATCATTTTCCACTATTACCCCCATATCCATACCACTTTGCAATATGAATTTTGCAGCTCCTCTATTCAGGATCCGAAATCTATACCCCTATCCCTTAAATCTGGGCTGGCTTTGTGACTTGCTTTTGCCAACAGAATGTGGCAGAAGTGACACTGTTAAAGTTCTGAGCATGGACCTCAAGAGACCGTGCATACTTCTACACCATTCTTGGATCCCTGCTCACCTGTCACATGAACAAATTCTTGCTAGCCTGCTGGAGGATGAGAGACCACATGGAGTAGAAACAAGTCATCCCAGTTGAGCCATCTTGAAAGGACCAGTTCTCAATCAACATAGCAGCTAATGGAAGATGAATAAGTAAGCCAGGCTAAGATCAGCTGGGCCTGCTCTACAACTGCATAAATGTTCAGCTGAAACCAGCTCAGGCTGTTAACTTACAAAATCATGAGCTGCACAAATGTTGTTTTAAGCGACAAAATTTGAAGTAGCTTGTTACCCAGCAAAACCGAACCAATACACAAGGAGGCAAAACACCTATGGTAAATCCCAGAGGTGGTCCATGACAATATTTTTAACTACCTCTTGATGCCTAGGTCATTAGATCTCCTCTGATTCTTTCCCTCCTCCAGCTTGGCTCTCTAACATCATCCTTGATACTGTGAGCCTTATAAGTTCCTGTATCCTTATAAGTTCTTTTGTTTAAGTTTGTCAGAGTTTCTGTCAACCAAAAAATCTATAACCTACCATATAGGCTTGGGTCCAAACTCTTCATTTTGCTGCTGAAAAACTGAGGCCAGAGAGGAAGGTTAGTTATCGGCCCAGAATCATGCGTCTACTATCAGGCAAATGCCAGGACCAGAATCTAAACAACCTAACCTAGATAGGAGGACCATTATCATACAAAGCTATCACCTTAGTCATGACAAAAATCAACTCAGTATCACCAAAGTAAGTAAAGCTAGCTATGGCAAAAAAAAACAATCACTTGACACAATAACATTTTATTCTCATGCTTCTCACTGGCTCGTGATGGATTTTTCTGGTAGGGTAGTCTTTCCATGTACTCGCTCGGGGACTCGCACTTCTTCTGTATTGTGGTTCTGTCCCTCTAAGTCCTAGGGATTCCTGCCATTCAGCCAGAACATGAGAAAAAAAAGAAAAGAAATGGTTCCTAAGAGGGTTTTGTGAGCCAGGCCTGAAGTAGCACCTATCACTGTTCTCATATTCCATTGGACAGAGCTCAGGCACATGACCACATCAAGTTATAAAGGAAATAGAGTCCACCTGTGTCCCAAAGATTAAGTGAGAGTGCAGATATAGGCAAATCTTTGCCACAGACTCACAGCTGGTTTCATACAGATTCACTTAATCACTGAGATTAAACCCTTTCCGCTCCTTAGTAAATGACTCCATTCCAAAACGTGACCAAGAAAAGACACACCAACTTTTATTTATTGTTGAATAAAAGACAATTAAAAATGTGGCCCATGCATCAGAAAACCCAAAAATTGAGATCCTTATGTTTGCTGCGCCTTGCTAGAGAAACTCTAACAGAGACCAGACAACCGAATTCAGAATATACTACTCTTCCACCGCAATATTCTGCATTATTTCCATTCCTTCCACAAAATAAGGGATTGGGGGGCAGGGATTCTACAAGTAATCATTTGCCTTCCTTTGTCTGATGAATGGCAAGTTTAGCTGTTGACCAACTACTAGATTACTCTTCAGATTTTGGCATTACATTTGAATCACTCAGATATGTTTAAGGAAAAAATATTTTTCTGCTTCCCACCTCCCCAGCAGATTTCTTTTCCCCTTCCAATTTCATAAGAAAGTCCTCAGGAAAAATAGACTTATAAAAGTATCAAATTAACAGATGAGATGAGCCTACATTTTTCTTTTCCCATGATACATTCTAAATATCGAAAAAAAAAAAAAAGACTAGACAGAAAGTGAGACCCATCCATCCACATTCCAAGACACTCTCCAGTTACCCAATCACTGTAGAGCATTGCCAGGTCACAGAGACCATGATTTGGACAAGAATGCACCTATTTCCAATATATTCTAGTTACTTAGTTGATACTGAAGACTCTGACCAGCCATTAAATAGCCAATGGACTTTGTCAATGAACCTGCATGGAAGGTTCTGTGGCATCTTATTTGCTGTAAATTTGAGCACTTTGGACCACAGAGCACGCCTCTGAACAGCTGAGATTACAAAACAAAGCCCTGGAATGCATAGTCTCTCATTTACTGTTTTCACATTTCTCTGTTTCCAAAATATTTGGCTACCTTTTCTTCCTCCCCCACCTCCAGCTCTTTTTTAAGGACAAAGAAGAAATCTAATTCTCAGAAAATGATTGGTTTTCAAAATATGCTAAACATTTAGACATTTATTAGAAACAGTTTTAGTTCCTCATTAATCTAAAGCAAATTATTATTGATTTACAATGGACAGCTCGTCTGATATCCTTCAGGCAGTCATAAAAAAATGGTCTGAGCATTAAAAATGGTTTAATGCCTTTCTGGCAATAGCAGCTAAGTTCAGTCAATGACAGCTCCTTCCAACTGGATGAAAAATAGGCCATTCTCACTGTGTGTTCTGCTCACTTTTGCATGAGTGTTCCAAATAACCTGTGTTCATATGCATTTGGTTTCACATTGGGTTCACTTATCAGAGAGCTTTAGATATTCCATTCGTGCTACAGTGATTTTTAAAGTAGGAAAGAATCCTCATTAACACTATTGTGTGCTTAAACTGGACATGTTTTGTTATAGTGAGTTTTTTACTATAACTTGTGAGAGTTTTTACTACCTTTAGGCAATCTCAATGAGAACAGGTTGAAGCCTGCCTTGCACTGGCTAGGAGCATCAGATCTTGAGTCAAACTGCCAAGCTGAATTCCTGTCTCCACCACTGGAGCAACTTACCTACTTTTGGTAAACCTCAGTTCTCTGTAAAACGGGGACAACAAGAGCATCTATGGCAAGGGTGAAATTTAGATGAGGTTCCTAATTCTATCATAGCACCAGGAGTAGAGATTCTCTATTAATATAAGATTTCTCTAATAGAGATTTCTCTATTAATATAGGCTATTGACACAGGACCAAGACTATTAATAGGTGAATATTAGCAGCTTTGCCCACTCCTTGCTTCCTAAAAAGACTATGTTTTGCCAGTTTAGTTGTTTCCTCTCGCCTAGTCCTCCAGAAAGGTCCAGGCTTTCCAGACTAGAGCAAAGAGGGAGGGTTAAAGGGAGGATGCAGGCCAACACAAGTTCAGGAGTTTTAAATAATAGGCACTGGTGTGGTATGTGAGAAAATTTGTTGAAAGGTAAAGGGGCTTTTCATATGTTTGTCTTAATATCTTTAATATCTTAATGTCTTAGGCTCACAGGGCCCAAAGTTTACCCATGAGCTCCCATGCCCTAACCAGATATATCCCTCAACTAGGTTATTTATCTATCTATCTATTTATTTATTTATTTAATTTTTTTGGTGGTTTGTTTATTTATTTATTTATTTTTGCCTGGAAAAATCTTGTATTTTATTTCCATTTCTCTCCCCCACCTTACCTTCCAGATATTCTTTTTTTTCCTCTTTCTAATTTTTTTAAAATTTTATTTTATTATGTTATGTTAGTCACCATACAATACATCATTAGTTTTTGATGTGGTGATCCATGATTCATTGTTTTCGTATAACACCCAGTGCTCCATGCAGTACATGCCCTCCTTAATACCCATCACTGGGCTAACCCATCCCCCCACCCCCCTCCCCTCTAAAACCCTCAGTTTGTTCCTCAGAGTCCATAGCCTCTCATGGTTCATCTCCCCCTCCGATTTCCCCCCTTCATTTTTCCCTTCCTTCTCCTAATGTCCTCCCTGCTATTCCTTATGTTCCACAAATAAGTGAAACCATATGATAATTGACTTTCTCTGCTTGACTTATTTCACTTAGTGTAATCTCCTCCAGTCCCATCCATGTTGATGTAAAAGTTGGGCATTCATCCTTTCTGATGGCTGAGTAATATTCCATTGTATATATGGACCACATCTTCTTTATCCATTCATCTGTTGAAGGGCATCTCGGCTCTTTCCACAGTTTGGCTATTGCGGACATTGCTGCTATGAACATTGGGGTGCATATGAAAAGTTTAAGCCTTAAATACAGAAGTAAGGAAGCAACGTGAAATATTTGCTCTTTAGTAATTTCATTATAAATATCAATATTCCACATTTGGATATAAAAAACATAAAGACTAAACCTTCATAATACACCTCTACAATAAAAACCAGTGTGACTATTAAAAAAAAAAGGTAAAGGGAGATTTGAGGTTATGTTCTTATGGTATGTTCTTATGTTTATGGTATTCAAGAAATGCAAGGAAAAGATTTGATTATTTCTAAATTTCTTTTTGAATGCTGGACTTGTGTGTGTGTGTGTGTGTGTGTGTGTGTGTGTGTGTGTGTGTACCTATCCTGATTGGACTGGACCACTTGGATTATTGAATTGAGCATATTTACTACATCTACCATTCTTACTTAGTGTCATTCCTTAGTATTATTATATGTTCTGGTTTAAGCTGGCTCCTCTGTCCTTAATCATTAATAGTACCTTGCTTTCACTTTCAAAAATGCCCTGGTTTATACAATAAAATTTATGATCACCCTCCTACTACTGCTGCTGTTATCACTATTATTTTTTTAAAACCATAATTGAAATAATCAATGAAAATTGTAAAAATTTACATCATCTATCTACACTTGGAAAAATTTTTTTTCTTAGATTTTTATTAGCAAACAAATTAGTTCTTCAGACAATTAAAGCACCTCAAAACTCACTTGCTCCGTAAATGTGAACTTTTAGGTAAAAGTGAAATTTTAGATACCATCTGACCCTAACTTATCCAATTAGCTCATTCATATACCCAAATGACATCTCCAAATAATCTTTCCACCAAAAAGTCCCTTCCTTTTCAGATCCTAAAAAGACAAAGGGCAAGTATAAAAGTTGGGCTACTGTAGGTTCTTAATGTGGACACTTTGCCCATAAGAACATGGAAATCTAATTTATATGACAAAGCCATTTACACTTTCAGGTCTTCAGATACAACAAGCATCTTAGCAACAGGAGTAGATATCTTCCCTAAGCTTAATTACCCATCAACCTCATATTACTCATTTTAGTAATGAGTAATTACTTGTTCTTTAAATATTAATCAAGACTTACAATAGGCATAAACTGGTCAGCAAATCCACTAGGGAAGGGAGCAAAAAGAAGAGTCTAAATCACAATTAGCATACTTGTGAACTTGATGCCCTATATGTTAGTTTCTCCTTCCTAAAAGGATAATGTTTAAAATAATTCAGGTGGCAGTATTTCCATTTTGTAGTGAGCATCTTAGGATGCCAATTACATATTGCTTATTGTCAATCCCTTGAATTTAATGATCTTCCTAAGACATATATGAAGCACATGAAGATGACATTACAGGATTTAATTTTAAAGGAGAGAGAGAAAACCCATTATGGGTCTCTGAAGGCAATTATAGTAAAGTATTCATTGTTCTCTATTTGGAAATTGTTATAAAAACATTTTTTTAAAATATTCTTTACAAAGGAAATAGCTTAAGATGTAATATGGACATGTTTTCAAGCCAAATGGACACATTTCTACCTTGAAGGATGTGGAAAGTGAGGATAAACAGGGAAATAGAAAAAAAAACAAAATGCAAGTATTTGCTGAATGAGTTATCCCCAGGTTCAGCTTGGTGGCAGTGAATTTTTATAGCTCTTTCCACTTTTCAAGATCTCCTCCATCTTCCTGGGATATCTGAGCCAAATTTCTCTCTTTCTCAACTTCTGTCTACATTTCCAAAATGTTTCTTTGGCTTTGGTCCTCTAACACTACTCAATAAATGTGTTCACTACCTTGGGAGTATCTGTGGTCATATAATTCCATAATCATATTCCTAGATGATATGTTGCAATTCATTTAAGCTGGACTTAGCGCTCAGCATGAGTTCACAAAGATATCCATGACAGTGGTCAACAATGACTTCATCATCTAAGGATGAACTCAGCAGCTTTTCAACATCTGCAGGGGGGAGGCCCATTTCAATGACAAACAGAACCTCAAGGTCAAAAGAAATCCTAAGAAATCAAGTACCTCTAAAATCTGAAAATAACTGATTTCATAGACCACTATGGAGCAAGGACTGAAAATGCTTCTTTGGTTGGCATTGTCATGGAAAAAAAAGAACTGAACATCACTTTCTTGAAGTTATGATGAAATTCTTGGGGCAACATACCAAAGTGAAAGCAATGTGTACAAAGCTGTGTGTGAGTGACTGACAGAAATTTCCAAGTTCAGATCTATGCACACTCTATTAAAAATGATCAGATCTATTAAAAATACAAATCTAGCTGCATATATGTTTTCAATTCTGTGGCTACTTTTATCTCTTAAACTATGCCCAATTTCTCTTCTTTTATATTTCATTTCTGGGAAAGTTTTGTTAACTGATTTTATTCTCAGATGCTATCACCTTATTGTCCACTATGTACACTCTTTTTAAGGTTTTATTTATTTATTTACTTATTTATTAATTTGACAGAGAGATAGAGAGAGAGCACAAGCAGGGGGAGTGGCAGGCAGAGGAAGAGGGAGAAGGACCCTGGGATCATGACCCAAGCGGAAGGCAGCCGCTTAACCAACTGAGCACCCAGGTGCCCCGTACACTCTATTTTTATTTTTAAACTTGTCATGACAACATTTGGAGGATAATTCCATTTTGCTAAGCTGCATTTTTCATTGCAATGATTTTCGTTCTGTAATTTGTCTTCCAAAAACTTTCAAAATTATTTTTGGGCCATTGTCATAAAATCACATCATTTACCTGACAATCTTTGATATTATTGCATGTCCTCTAATTTGCTTAGGAAGTGCAACTGAATCATCCGTTCTACATCTAGGAAAACACTGCAGAATCAAACGTAGAAATTTGTTCTGGAAAAGTGTCTAGTAGCCTTCAGGTTACCTGTCAAAGGGAGTTAATGCATATTTGGTTCAGTGGGGTTTTTTTCTGCTTCCTGAAAGCTTATCTGGCAAGTTAAATATTGAAGAAGGAAGAGAAGAAAATGTAATAAAAAGTCAGCTTCCAAGAGAAAAAACACAGAGGTGATATGGAAATATAGCTGTCCCGGATGGGAATGAGCATAAAATTCTAGGTACACAGAAAATTCATCCTTGGTTTGGGTGGAGGAAAATAAAGTTTCAGTAAGAAAAAATTATTGTCAAAGAGAAAAAAATGTGGTACCACAGGGAGTAGGGCACTAGGAAAATTGTTTGAGGGTGGGACCACAAATGGCAGATGAACAAAATTAGGTGGAGCCCAGAAATAAAGTGAAGCCTTTATTAGCAGACCTGTTGATATAACAATCTCATTGTTATGTAAGACCTAAGGAATTTCTTTCATGATCCATACCATTCCTCACAATTGACCTGCTACCAGGGTAAGATGCAGGTCTTTTCAGGTTTTTTGGACTTAACAGATATGTCTGTGATAGAGGTATTAGAAGCTTAGCCAATAACTTCTGGCTCCTGACACCTTCTCTGCAGTGGAAATTAAAACAGGATAAATATTCTTTTCACTAAGTATTTTGATAAAGAAACTGGGCACTCAACCATGAGACTTTGCTGAGGTTCCCAAAGGTCAGATGTAAAACCAACATCCTGTCCTCAGTGAACTTTCTCTAAGTAGTGCCTCGTCCGGAGGTAGAAGAATTCTCAGACCAAATCAGAAGACTCCAAATAGTTAGTGATTGAAAGTAAACATGTTTCTAACTCATCAGCTTTTAGGAAATCAGCAGGTCTTGCTATATTTATCATTTAATACTTTCTGTAATAACCTGTACTGTTGTTCTCAGATTTAAAATGTGTCATTTACGCAGAATCCAAGAGCAACCATTACAAAAATCCCCACCACTTGCAAAACCAGACAAATGATTTCACTCAATTAATCTCTGTAATAAAAACATATTTAGAAGCAAAAAGAAATCGAATCTCTTTATCACTGGGATCTACATGCCTGGCCCCAGGTTGAGCTAAATGTAACCACATGTATCATATTAAGATTGTCAGAATTTTTTTTTCATTTAAGAAGAACACTACGAGATTCTTTGTTTTTAAGATCTTACTTATTTATTTGACAGAGGGAGAGATAAAGCACAAACAGACAAACAGAAGGAGCAGCAGAGGGAGAGAGAGAAGCGGGCTCCCCACTGAGCAGGGAGCCTGATGCAGGGCTCAGTCCCAGGACCCTGGGATCATGACCTGAGCCAAAGGCAGACGCTTAACTGACTGAGCCACCCAGGCACCCCAAGAACACTGTGAGATTAGAACAGAGCTGGGTTCTCCTTTGTATCCCAAGGCTCCAGGAGGGTGGAGTTACATGCATTATGAAAGCTGCAAATCAAAGACCTTAATTTTCCCAAGAAAATTCTGAAATGCACATAGCAGTAGATATTTGTTCAGGAAAGAATAAGAAACAGAATTTCAAGCAAGCCCTTAGGACTTCAGAGAAAACAGACTGGCCTGGTCCAAGCAGAGCAGAGAGGTAACACAGAGTTTATCTATGTTTTCTTCCCATCCATTACTTCAGCTACCACTCCTAGAAAGCAATGGGCACTCAATAATCCTTTCAAAGATCTTAGGTGAGAATGGGTCCTTGCCCTTGAGGTACACAGAAATGTGTCCATAGGTGTCGAAGGTCAGTTCCCAGAAAGCAGAGCCTCAGATGGGGGTTCTTGTGTGACACATATAGAGGGAGAGCTCTCAGGAGAAACCTGTGAGGAAGCAATGGAAGCAAGATGGGAAAAGGGGATGAGTTAGGCAAAGGCATGCTTTCAGAAGCCTAGCCTGAGCCTGATCACTTGGGGAATTCTAGAGAGTGAATGGCACCATGTCATTGGTCCAGCTTGTTGGACAAGGAGCCAACAATACCTGCTGATCAGCCCAGTGAAAAGATCTGGGTGGGCCACCTATATTATCTGCTATAGTAGGTGTGTATAGCCATTGTATAAACATGGAACATCTTCCAAAACAATTAATTTCGCCTAATATTTGAGAGGCCATGGTCTGACTAGGTTTTTTTTTTTTCCTGTTGGCAAAAAAATAGAAAAATTTTTCTTTATGTTAGGGCAAAATGATGTGTATTTTTAAGACAAAACAAGAGGTTTCCAGCACCAACTAATCATGATACATCTTTAATCAAAATTTTCCAAAGTCTTTACTCTTGGAAATATTTGTGGTTTGTCTAGCAACTTTTTGGGGAAATGGCCATGAGATTTAGGTGGGTCCCACTCCCCAGGTCCAGGGATGACAATATGACCAGTCAATCAAAGTTGACATCCTCTTGTCTCCAGTGGCTGGCTCAAACAAAGGAACATGATCCAAGTAAAGCCATTGAGAATTCTCCCCATGACTTTTAACAGAAATATAATGAAAACATTACCCTCTTTTTGCAAGGGCTGCTAGATGTAAGCCTAGAACTTTGGGTGCCATATTTGCCTAAGAATAAGGCCAACCTAAAAGAACCAGAGTTGAGAAACAACTGAATATAGTTGTGCCTGAAGTCAGTACAGTCCTGGACTTCCTGGTTGCCTGTCAATTACCCTGCAGTTAGTTTTAGCTGAAAGAATACCGATCACTAGAGTTACCCATCAATTGCAGGATAAAACCTAAACTCTTTTGTAGGAAAAATATGGCCGTCTACTGACCCATACAAACCCTTCCCTATCAATCCTCTGCCCATCCCAATTCATGTCCTAAAAATGGTGAACATGGGCACCTGGGTGGCTCAGTATGTTGAGCATCTGAATCCTGATTTTGGTTCAGGTCATGATCTCAGGGTCATGAGATTGAGCCCTGTGACAGGCTCTGTGCTTAGCATGGAGTCTGCTTGAGATTCTCTCTCTCTCTCCCTTCCCCTCTGCCCCTCCTCTTGCATGCTCTAATAAATAAATAAGTAAAATCTTTAAAAACAACAACAACAACAAAACAGTAAACAGCTCATAATTCTCCAACCTCACAATGGTTTCATTTCATGCCATCAGACCTTTGAAAAGGTCCTTGCCATTTCCTGGAATGCTTGTTCCCTATATAATCTATCCTTAGACTTCTGCCAGATTATTTCCCCTTCTATCCAATCTTTTCTGATAGTCTCAGCCTCCTCCAAGGTGCTTTTCCTCCATGCTCTGCCTTTGATGGGTTGTGTGGCAAAGACTGGTTGTCCTGTTTTCTCCCCAGGCTCTTAAGTTATCTTCCAAAGGGATATACTTTTTCTTTTTGTATCCTCAACCTGAAGCAAAATAACACATACTAAGCAGGAGCTCATTAGTGTTTGAGAAAGAAGAAAGAAAGAAAGAAAGAAAGAAAGAAAGAAAGAAAGAAAGAAAGAAAGAAAGAAAGAAAGAAAGAGAGAAAGAAAGAGAGAAAGAGAGAAAGAGAGAAAGAGAGAGAGAGAAAGAGAGAAAGAGAGAAAGAAAGAAAGAAAGAAAGAAAGAAAGAAAGAAAGAAAGAAAGAGAGAAAGAGAGAAAGAAAGAAAGAGAGAAAGAGAGAAAGAAAGAAAAGGTGGGAAGGAAAGAACCAAGATTCCAGAAAATACCAAAATATTCCTGTGCTCCAAGAAACATATCTTCACTTGTAGAACTTCATATACTTATCCCAAGCCATCAGAGAGATATTTTCAGATAGGGGTTTCTATTCCTACCTCACATATTACATTCTTCAAAAACTTGTCTACTTATGAATTAGACTATAGCTTCCTAACAAAATACTTTTACATTAATTTTATTTCTGCCACATAAAAAAAAATGCCTGTAAGGCAAGAACTTAAAACCCAGTACTACTCCCCCAAAATCTCAGAATATATTGCATTCCACTGAAGTTAACAAAATTGTCTATCATAAAAGACACAGTCATGAACCGCTTAGCTTGGCACTTAAGTTCCTTGCAGTCTGGCCTGATACTTAAATTATCTAATCTTCAGTTTTTCATCTATGAAATGAGAATAACATAAATTCCCTAATAATGTTGTTAAGAAGAATAAAATGAGATGGTGACACACGAGTAATGACTTAATAAATATTAACGTTATCCTCATCTTCATTACTAGTACCTCTCCCTGTTGTAGCAGAAAGATTGTGCATCCACCCCTGCCTCGTTCCACCTGTCCACCATGCCTGGAATCTCTGTCTTAGTTTTTTCCTTTCCTGACCTCCTTTCCGTCTCTCCTAACCAATCCTAAGATCCATCTCCTTTAAACTATCTTCATGACAATCAGCATGGCTTCAAACCTCTTTGTTAATTCTTGGACATTTGAAATATAGAAGCACTTTTAGCTTTAAGTGCTCTGCTGCAAATAAATAGAATCTTTTCACTGGTGAATTGGAGACTACATGATTGCCTTAAATCCAAAGGTGGTTACATTCTTTTCTCAGGTCCTATCTGCTAGTGTTCTATAAGATTTTCATCACTGATATTTAATTCAATATGATAGGTCTTTTTTATCTAAACCAAACCACCAAAGAATTTGAAAAGCTAAATTTCCCCTCATCTAATCTAGTCAATTATAATGGCTTCCCAAAGGCTCCAGAGGGCTTGGACAAGGTCAAGGAACTTAGTATGATAAAATCACCTCTGTATATTCTAAGTCTTTAAACTGGGAAATCCAGAGGTGGTAACATGATGAGTCCTGGTTAACCAAATGGTTAACAATTTACTACATTGCTCCTGTTCCTTAGCCCTCCTTAAATAGAATTTTCCTGTAAATCCGTCCCTACTTCCCTCCCCCCGCCCCCCAGTTTAGTGAGAAAGTCATGATGTTCTAGTCATTGTGTGACAAATCCCTTCCATTCACACCGGGGGGAAATGTTAATTATCTGCCAGGTTTCTGTAATCCTTCTCCACACTCCTGGGAGAGGCGAATTTCAAAGTGACAAGTGACTGTGAGGTGTGTCCCATACTATCCCCAAGAGAAAGGGGCCCCTTTACACTCATGTGGCTTCCTCTTACTCTTGGGGT
Source organism: Eumetopias jubatus (assembly GCF_037043125.1). NCBI lineage: Eukaryota > Metazoa > Chordata > Mammalia > Carnivora > Otariidae > Eumetopias > Eumetopias jubatus. The sequence goes on from NW_028274815.1 coordinate 104,286,834, forward strand.
AACAGGAGTGTCAGGGAGCTGTGGAGGAGATATTCCAGGCCTGGAAAGTTTAAGTCAAGGCCCACTGGGAGGAATTGGCTAAAACCTTCCAACTCCTTCTTGCTGTTGCTGATTTTTTTTTCCCCCTCTGGAAATCACTGAATACCAACTAGGACATCCATATGGAAATCCTTTGTGCAATCCAAAGGCTCTAATGTCGTTACTTTTTGGAAACTACGAGTAGACTTGTTGGTCTTTCCAACTCCAATCTTGGCTACTTCTTCCACTGATTCCAAGATAATAATCAGTTGACTCCCAAATTCCAAATAGCTGCTTTGTCCCTCAATGCTATCAAATGGAAATTGGTAGGAAATATTTAAAAACTATGTTATTCCCAGACCTGACATTCTTAGTAGATGACAATGATGATGATGATGATCCTTACTTCATTTATTAAACATTTATTCTGTTTCAGTCATTTTAGAAGAACTCTATATCTATTGCCCCTTTTAATCCCTCCCCCCCAAATATTATTCCACATGAAAGTCAAATGATCTTTGAAAAACACAATTCTGACCATGTCATCCCCTTCTAATATCATTCACAGGTTCCCATTTATTATCCATACATTGAAAATATTAATAATAAGAATTTTATAGATGACAGTGTGTACCTACCTACTACTATGTATACCAGACACCATTCTACAAGATTGATGTGTATTAACTCATTTAATCTTTATTAAAAGCCTATGAGTTGAATACTACAATTACTAAATCCTCATTTCACTAATAAGGAAGCCAAAGTTTAGAGAAGTTTAGCAATTTGACTAAGGATGCACAACACAAATAACAACAAACTACTTTCTCCAACACTTTTGTGTGATGGGTCCAGAGTCATTGTTCAGCACAAGGCCTTGTGGTGAGTTTTTGAAAGATAAAGCCTATGATATGGCCTATAACTCTTAACTACAGGAAACAAACTGAGGGTTGCTGGAGGGAAGGTGTGGCGGATGGGGTAATTGGGTGATGGACACTAAGGAGGGCACTTGATGTAAAAGGGCACCCAGTGCTCACTGGGTGTTATATGCAACCGAAGAATCACTAAATTCTACCCCTGAAACTAAAAAAAAAAAAAAGAGTGACTAAAAATTTCACGAATAATTACACCAGGTGGCAGATATAAACCAGAACTCTCCCAGGCAAACCAGAACTATCCATAGGGTCCCACTGGTCCGACTGCTGCCTGCCCTGCCAGCCCCACCACCAACAGTACCCTATTCATTCTCTGGATCTCCATCCTACTGCTCTTCTTTCTGTTCCTTCAATAGGCCCTGCTGCCTTTGGATATGGAACTCTTTCTGCACAAAATACTCTCCCTCATCTATTCCCTTCACTCTCCTCTCCTGGTTAGCGTGCTCATTCTTCAGCCCTCAGATCACAGAAGTCCCCCTGAACTAAGCTAGGGAACCCTTATATGCTCCAGAGGATGGCATAAATGTGATTTTGGTAAAGATCTGTCTCATCCACTTCCTTCTATCCTCCATAGGGGAGCTGTTCCCCATTCTCTTTAGTACCCTTGTACCTGGAAGAAGTTAAATGCTTAACGAATATCTCTTGAAGAAAAGGAGGAAGGGAAGGAGAAAGAAACATACATAACAAGACACTGGATTTTGTCCAGATTGAATAGATATAAGTTTAGTCATTAATTCGTTCAAAAAAATATATATTAAGCATCTCCTCTGTTCCAGATACCAGTCTAGGTATTGAGGATTTAGCTGGAATAAGACTGGAAAAGGGCCCATTCTGGATAACAATCAATAAACCCATAAACAAATAAGCAAGACAGTTTCAGGTGGTTCAGAAAGCAATACAAAATAAAACAGTGATATGGTAGAAAGTGACTGGGAGATGGATATAAATTCAGTAGCCAAGAGTTCAATGCAAGGTGACATTTGTGCAGAGTCCTGAATGATGAGAGGCTCTGTGGAACACTCCAGGTGGAGGGAAAGCTGGTGTTGGCTGTGTGGGATAGAAAGACCAGTGTGGCCGGAGGAAGTATGACCAGGAAAGAATGATTGAGATGGGGGTTAAGGAGCTGCAGAGGCCGCTTCATATAGGACATTAATAAACTGCAAGGAATTCACATTTTATTTCATGTGCAGTGGGAAGTGTTGGATTTTAAAGAGTAGAATGGATTGCTTTGATTACTTTTTTTTTTTAAGACTACTCTGGTTGACTGAATTGAGAATAGACTGGAGGAAAAGGGCAGAAGCTGGGAAAAAACTGTAGTAATCCAAGCAAGAGATAGGCAGTGAATGAAGATATCCTTTATGGAGGTGTGGTCTAGCAGGGCTTCTCAAGCTTGACTATGCACCTGAATCACCGGAGAGCTTGCTGAAGAGCAGATTCTCATTCTGCAGGTTGGGGTGGGGCCTGAGATTCTAAATTTCTAACAAACTTTCAGGTGATACTAATCTAGTTGATCCAAAGACCACAGTTGAAAAGCAAGAGTCTATAGAGCTTGATATATGGCATTTGGTAGCCACAAAAAGAGAAGAATTGAGGGTTATTTCTGGGTTTTTTGTTTGCTTGTTTGTTTGTTTTCTCTGAGAAATTACAAACGTGGTAGTGGCATTTACTGAGATGGAGAGGTATCACCATTCCGGCTTTCCAAGTTAATTTATTGCTGTCTGGTGAGGTAGAAAACTTTCTAGGAGGATTGAATAGCAACTCACTTTGGCACAGGAGCCAAATTTGGGATTATGATAGTGTAAAATCACATTTCTGGCCCAGTAGAAAACTGATGCTTGAGCTATGATGAATCCAAGCTCTTAGCAGTAAAATGACCCTTTTCTGATGAGTCTGCATGCATTGCCAAGTACTTGGTCAAAAAAAAAAAAAAAAAGTGGTTTATGGATCTTTTTTCCCCAGATACATCAGGTGCCTTTAAAGGGTGGTAAAAAAAAAATGGGTCATAGCACAGCTGAAGTAAATGGGACAAAGGAAATGATTCTTCTACTTTTGTACATACTGTCCAACAGTTGTTCACTTGTCCCTAACAAGCTCACAATTTTTATATTCCTGGCAGAACTTGTTTAACTCCACAGTCAACAATTCACCATCTTTAGACTTCATCGTGCTTTAGAGAAAATGAAAGCCAGCCACTGAATTGCTAAGCAACTGCTAAGTGTGCTCACAAATGAAGGCTTTTTATATTTACAAATCTGCAAACTGTTCTAGAATTCTCTGCCCTTGCCCAAAGATGTTGTACAAAGCCAATCAGAAATTATCTGGCTCCAGATGTGCATCATAAATTGAATCTGACTTTATAAGTTGGAGGACTTCACTGGTTGCTCCTAGAAATGGAAAAACATGGCAGGTCCAAGACTCCCTATACTATTCAGGTTCTTTTCGTGTCTCTTCTTTGCCTCTCCTGTCTCTCATGGGCTGGTCAAGTGAATCTTGTTGCACAGCTCTCAAGTGGAATTGTGTTTTGCCTGAGTTTAGGGTCTCCTCAAAGTAAGGTTTCCAATAGGCCCAGAGTATTTCTGATTTGGAAGGGCAATTTGAGTTGGAAAATATGGTTTTCTGGCCTGAAGAAAAATTTTAAAAGATTTATAAAAATTCCCAGAAGACACTTTAGACATCAACTAGCTCTTACTAAGAATATTGTGCAAATGAATCAGAAACATATGGATTAAGTTCTCCCTGAATTAAACATGGTTTTCACACATGAAGGAGGTGGGAACAGGGGTTGTTGGTATAGAGAAGAGCATGACAAAAGATTTCAAATTTATGTTAAATCAAAACCATCCGAAAAATCCCTTTTATAAATGAATGAAAATGCTACTGATATTTCAGTTCGTCCTGATTTGAAATGTTAAATTTGTTCTAGTTTAGAGGGTTGTTCCTCCACATTGGTCTTCAAAAATAACCTGATAAATCAGACACAAAACATTGTTTTCCTGGGCCTCTTTCATATAATTTTATTAGGTTCCATCCCTCAGCTTTGATGGAGGTAAGTACCCTATAAGCATTATCTCTTCTCAGGAATAAAGTCCAGGAAGCATGTTTCATGATCACAATCTAGTGGCATTTTCTAACCATAGTACCTTCTCTAGTGGGCTATGAGAAGATTAAGGAAAATGTGTCATTATTTGGCAAATGGGAAAGAGGCCTGCACTTAAGACTCATGATCCCAACATGAAGCAGAATACTGAGCAAAAAAGAGATGGTCTCTGCTTACTTCTCGATGCATTTTAATAGCAATTACAGTATAAACCAACCAAAAAAAGTGACCCTGATAACCTTCCCTGCATATAGCCAAGGTCAGGTCCAACTTAACATTCTTTTCTAAAAATGCTGCTTTGTCACACTGCCAAGGACAAAGGAAAGTTGAGTCCAACTATATATCTTTTAAAATCTTGGGAATGTTTTAACAAGGAGAGAAAATTTTCTCATAATTACCATATAAGATGTCTGGATTCAATGCCTGCTATGCTCCTAGAGTTTGAAAACAGTGAGCTGTCCCTTAATCCTAAGTTTTTCTTTATTTATTCCACAAATCTACATAGCAAATCCCTCTTCTAATAAACAATGTCAAGACAAATCTAAGTCAAGGTCTGACAAATTGTCATTTTTACCATCTTAACGCAGGCCAAGGAACGCATTTCTACAACTGGAATCCAGAATCACCAAACTCCTTACAAGGCTGGATTCCCCCATCCATTACTCTCACCTCTCCAACCTTCTCTTACAATTCCCCCAAGTCCACCACAGGTCCCAAAGCCTTCATTCTGTCCTTAAAACACACGGAGCTTCTGCCCATCTTGGGGCCTTGACAATGGCCATTCCCTCTGCCTAGACATTAGACCCTCACATCCTATACGGCTTTCTTTCCTTCTCGCCATTCTGATCTGCGTTCAAGTGCCCACCCCTTGTCCCAGTCATTTCACGATCTATTAAACTGTTCATTTTCTCTCTTAGTAAATTATCACTCCTAGAATTTACTGTGCTGCTACATTTATCTTATTACTAGTTTATTTCTGTCTCCCCACAAACTGTAGGCTTCATGAAAGGAAGGACCATACCTGGCTTGTTTACTACTCTGTCCTCAGCAACTAGGACAGGAACTTGCCAAGAGTGGACACTCAACAAATATTTGTTAAATGGATGAATTAATTAATTCATAAGCCATGTAATAGTTGCCATTCGTGCCTATCCAGATCTCTTCACCAGTTCTGTTCATCCCCGGCTGCTGTGTGGTCCATGCTGCTAAGGACCAAAGCCTGCACATTCTCTGGAGGACTACCCTTGGACAACTGGAGCACCTCATCTATAGAAACTTTACAATCCCCTTGAGGCGTCCCGTAGACAATGACTGATTAGTGCATGGAGGACAGAAGCCCAGCTCTCAGGTAAAACAGAGTTGTTCGGTATCATTCACACTCCAGAGCTCCTTGCAGGATCAGACTGAAGCCAAACTTTATCTGAAATCTTGTTTTTGCGATGCTTCCATTTCCCATCCTGCTTTTCTCACTCCTTTTCTCCCTCAACAAACGACTTTTCCCTAAGTCTCTGTCTCATGCTCTACTTCTAGGGAGCCTAACCTAAAATAAAACATAATTAAAAGTTCATGAAATCAGCAACCATCCACTGATAATTGTAGGCAGTGTCCAGTTAACATTAAATTAGTGTTTGTAAACAATTGCCACCGTGCGTTCTGAAGGCCAGTGGGGAGAGAGAAGGTGTGGTTCTTCCACTAGTGGCCCAAGAGTCCTTGCAGTTATTGGCAAGGACCCACGTATTCATTTGTACACCAAACTTCACTTGTAGACTACATTAGTGACTCCACACCTCATACAAATATATATGTCTATGTATATGTACATATGGATGGAGATGGATTTTGCAATACTAAAATTTATTTTATAATTAACGGTAATTCTTGGTTACTCTATTTTTTATTAATTTCAATACTCTTGGGCGTGTAAAATTTTTTTAATGTTAGAGAGGGATTCTCATACTCTAAACAGGTGGGTGTTGTTGATTTAGAAAATGAATTCCCAAAGTAAAAGAAAGGGATGACGCTGCATCTAAAGAACCGACCTAGGGACCGAGGATCGAATTCTAAGAAAAAGTTACCTTCTCTGCCTCACAATCTCTTTCTTCATCCACTTTCCTAAACTCTTTCATCTATTTTTATTACCTGAAATTCCTAAGTTAGAAATTCATTTAGTTAATGAACATTATCATTAAAAAAATGCCAATGTCTCTGGGAAGTTTAGAGGGTCAACAACCATCCCCACCTTAGTAAGAAATTGCCAAGCCATTGGTTCAATAAATGTTTCTTGAGAACCCATCATGTATAAGGCACTAAACTTATCTAGCCTGAGATACAAAGTTCCATAAAGGATAAGTCTTTCCCTGAAAAAAAGAAGAAAAAGGAAAAGGAGGGGGAAAACAGAGAAAAGCAAAGCAAGGTTTTCTTCTTATCATCTGGCTAACAAAACTTTGAGCTTTAAAAATTCCAGTGAGGCTGGAAATAAGGTAGTTGGAAGCATTAAACCCAGAAGGACGAAGGAAGTTAAAACCCCATAAAAGCATGAGCAGGTGAGAAAGAGAAGTTCCAGGAAATGAGGACGACAAAAGAAAGTTGGTATGGTCAGAAATGTTGCCCGAATCAACAAAGAAAGAGGGGAAAACACCCCAAAAATAAAACAAAACAAAACCTCTCTCTTCCCTCTCCCCAGTATACAATGTAGCCCTTTGATTTTAAATTCAGGTTAATACTACTACTGATCTCCTTTATGTATACTGTAATAAATGCTATTGACCTATGGCAGGACTCCAACCATTCACTTCAGTTACCTTTGCAGGAGGCAATGCTGTTTCTCAGACCTACTTATTAATATGTATCTTAACATGCAATTCAATCTATAGAGCACTAGGTCTTTGTCCACAGGCTTATGATGATACTATTCATTAAAGATGAGCTATGACTTGGGAAATAGGCCAGCATTTTTCCCCATGAAGTAACCTTTGTATTGGCTAATAAACACTCCCATGTTCAACACAGGACGGCTTTGTTACCACATATACCTCGCTCGTTTTAGATCCTATCTGGAGGTTTGAGGGGAAAGTTAGACATTCATCCCAAAAGGCATGTATCGATCATCTATTAGGCACCAAGTGCAATGCTATGCACTGGGAACAAGAGTTAAACACCTCACTTCCACGATACCAAATTTTGGGATCCCAAAGAAGTAATGATTAATTCTTTCTAGTGGAATCAGGGGAATGTTGGGATGGAACTGATGTTGTCTATCTGGCCCTCAAAAGAAAAGAAGGTGGAAAAGGAGGTAAAGGCATCCCACTTAGCCAGAGGAACATGTGAAAATACATTGAAATAGGAAGCGTGTAGTCTAATGGGGAAAGGTGGAGATTACTAACTAAAAAGTAATGCCTGCATACCTCCTTCATGTTTTTAGGGCCACTGATCATTTGGGTATGCTCTTTTGTGAAGTGATTATTCAAGTCTTCTTCCTATATTACTATTGGGTGATTTGGCTTTTCCTTATTAATAAATAGTAGCCCTTTATATATTCAAGATATGAGTCTTTCTGCCAAGCATATATATTGCAAATATTTTCTGATCCATGGGTTTCCTTTTCTCTCTCAATGATGTCTTTTGAAAGACAGGGGATCTTAACATAACCAATTTATCAACTCTTCCCTTTATGCTTAGCACATTTTGGGTCTTGTTTAGGAAAACTTTTCATAATCATACAATTCATAATTGCCAAAAGTTGTAAGCAACTCAAATGTCCATCAAGAGGAAAATGGGTAAATAAATAATCCCTTCAATGGAATATTATATAATGATGAACACGAACAACTGCAACCACATGCACAATATGGATGAAACAAACATGTTACTGACACTGTAAAATACATATTCTAAGATTCCATCTATGTAAAATTCCATAAATGGAAAAACTCATCTATGGAATTAGAAGTCAAGACAATGGTTATCCCTGGCAGATGGTGACTAGGAAGGACCTTGAGGGGATTTTAGGGTGCTGATTGTATTCTGTCTCATAATTTGGTTGCCAATTTCATGGGCATGCAAGTTTTATAAGAATTCATCAAGTAGCACACTTTTTTTGCACTTATATTTCCATAAAAATATTTATATTTAAAAATATAAGACAAGATCACCTGAGGGAGAATAGTGACAAAAAAAAAAAGTAGGCTGGATAGAACAAAAGATCTAGAATTTAAGACCCCTAAGAAGTTTGCCAAATTTTAATTAGTTTTTAAGGTCCAGGCTTTAGACAGACTAACTTACCATATGGAGGACTAAGGCAAGTGTGTATCTAATAGAAGACAAGGGGACCCTCTGGAAGCTCTACAACAGACCAAGTGAGAGATGAGGAGGTCTGATTGGAAGAAAAGGCAGTGGCAGTGAAGAGGGATGAATTTGGGTTTTCCCACTGAATGTTTCTTTAAAATCTACTCACCAGTGTCATAAGACCATAAGCACCTGCCCAAAGTGTGGGGGGCAAAGGCCTACAAGTCTTTGACAGATGTTGAGTTTTCAAACAACGAGAGACCTTGATAAACATACCTGTCTCCTGGATTTATGAAGTCCAAGCATTTTTGTCTGGCTTTTGTCTAGGATTGTAAGACATGAGTGCTGATACAAATCCGCATATGGATTAGTGGAAAGTTCCAGAACTGACACGATATTGTTTGGACAAATTTTTCCTTTCCTCCTTTCTCCCACCTCTTGCTGGGTGGTTTCTAGTTGTCTTGTTAATTCCTTCCTCTGTCTGCATGCTTATTAGGAGAAAGGATGATTCCTTTTCTTGGAAATGAGGAGCTCTGGAAGGCAGAAACTATGCAGGGAACTCAGGTAGGCAGCATGGTGCAAGATGGAGCATGAGCAGGGCCTCTCGCACAGAGAGTGCCATTAAATCTTCCATAGGCACAGGATCAGGATCACACTGGTGCCACCTCTGAGAGGCAACAGGGTGGGGTACAAACACCTTGCTGCCATCAGTGTCCTCTCCATTATGTTCATCAGCAAATATTTATTGGGCTTCTCTGGCTGAGTCACCCACTCAATTACATGCTTTGTGGGAAAGGGCGGGAAGGGAGCATGGTGTGAAATCATGATCCAAAGACCCAGGGTGCACCCTACTCCATCTTGCCTCAGGCCCTGTAAGAGTAGACTCTGCCCACCCAAGATTCACTAGGATAAAAAGGGGTAGCATGTAGAAACCTAAACATAGCCTCTCAAAGAGCAGAACCATAAACTGAGAGGAGACAGAAATTTTCCAGTCAAATCCTGTTATATCCTTTAGGGCATGTTCTCTTCTCAAGATTCTCTTTGGAGATGATATCCTTACACAGTTTTCAAGATTTTATACGAGATGGTGTCTTTTTGCATATTTCTTGGACTCTCATCTATGTTCTGTATCTTGCCACCTATGAAAAGTTTGCTAATGTGTTCCAAAACCAACTCCAAATTTCACCTCCCTAAGTCTGCTATAGGGCTCTTTCCTGGAAAGCCAAGATGTCAGAATGAAATTCACCCTGCCCAGAACAAAAATAACAATGTTGGCCCAGAGTGTGGTTTTTCCACTTGTTTTTCTTAAGGAGAACAATCTATACAGAGCATTGCTCAGCCTCAAAAGCTCCCACACCTGCAGGACAAAAGCATTACTGCTTTCTTACATGAAGAAATATGGCCTCCACAGAAATGGAATAATTCCCAAGTCTAACTCAGGTCACATGTTGCCAGTTCCAGAGTGGTAGCAACATTATAGTGATTTAGAACCCACGGGAAGGAAGTCTTCTCTCAGGCCAGGTCAAGCCTGTTTAGTCCTCAATACTGCACAGTCACCAATTCACTCATGAAATCACATAATTCTCTTATTTCCTGGCCAAAGAGTCATTAGGGCCACCATTCCTTTACAGGGCCCATACTTTCTCACTTTTGAGAAGCAATCATTAAGTAGGCATATATCTTATCTACCACCAGTATGATCAGCCAGGCCTATCCTCCATGAGATATACCAAATCAAAACTGTGTCTCATTGAGGTAAATTCTTCATTTTTTCAGAGAATGTGGAAAATGGTACTTTTAGCCAGATAGTCATCTATATTTGGAAAATTACTGGCATTTCCAGTCTAGGGATGAAAATGTCATTAGAAGTTTTCCCATTTTTCCTTCCTCCTATTGCAGAGTTATTTTGAAACCTTTCTTATATTATCTTCTGAACTGGTACAAGTCATACCTAGAAGTGTTTCTCAGATACTTCCACCAAAGTTGTTCTTTGAGTGTAAAACAACATTGTACTACACCAGAGATCTGAGCAATAAACACATTATAATCCACCATCATTGCAACTTTTGTCTTTGAAATCTCATGTTTGTCTTTAAAGTTCAGGTGCTACTTATATACCTCTTTGAATTATCTGTGCCCACTTTCAGTATGAAACTAGTACTATAATTTACATAACATCATCTTTAGTTGATATTCTAGAACTTGCACCAGAGTCAATTCTGCACCAGGTTCCATTCTGTCGATAGACTTACATGACTATGGGAAGCAGTGAACAAATTTCATAAGATCCTTTGGGAAAAGGGTATAATAACTCACTTAGTAAATATTATTTTGTTGAATTGAGTTTACAGAGACATGCTTATGTCATATATAGATTGGAGTAAAAGAAAATAGAAAGAATGGATGAACGGGTGGATGGATGGATTGAGGGAGGGAGGGATGGATGGTTGGATAACTGGAAGATGAGAAGTAATCCCTTGCCCCTTCTTTGGGACATAAAAGAAGATAATCCTGGGAAGATTCTGTATTTCATTCCTCTGTTGAAACATCAGGATGGAGTAAGACTTTGAATTCAAGTGGATAGCTGGCTCTTCAGCATATGTAAGCCCAAGCCTAAATCTGCAGGAGATTTTTATCTCATCTCTTTCAAATTACCATTATCCTATCATGGGGAATCTGCTCTATTCTCCAGTCCAGCCAACACTTCATAAATGGGCAGCTTCATACTTACCATCTTAATTCATACCCAAAGCCCTTCAGATAATCTTCTCTGGTAAATATGGAAAAAAGGTAACTGTCATAACACAAAAGTGGATTTCCACATAGTCAAAAGAAATCAGCATGGATGAGGAGGATGAAGGTTATCTTGGGTCCCAAAAGACTCTAGGTCTAATTGGTATTAATCATTATAATAGTAACATGGTTTATTAAAATCTATCTGTAGATTCATATGGGTCATCAAAATCTATGCACATACCTCAGTAATGCAGAGCCCATTATTGCTAGTTCGTAGATGACATTACGTGAGGTCCTGTTGTTATTCCCCCTTTTATTCAGTACCTCTAGGCTCTTCTCCTGAACAAACACTTGGAGAATAAAAATTCCGCCCATCTGTGATGTTTGCCCTACCAGAAAGTCTAGTTGTAATGTATCGAAATCTCTGTAATTGCTCATAGTTCAGTTCTGCCTTCCTTCCTATCTTAAGTTGAGGTCTAGAAATAGAGCCCAAGTTGGAGATTCACATGGAAGTAATTTATTGAGAAAGAAGAGAGTAGGGGAAGCAGGACAGGCAGTTAGGGTGTGGTCTCAGCTGGAGTCTATCCATAGTCTGATCCCACTGGGAGCTCTGCAGCATGGATTGCTCCAGAGTTGCCCCCTGCCCTGTTTGAGGCAAAGGGTTCTTTAGTGCCCCTGCATCAGTCAGTCATTGGCTATGGGCCACACCCAGGGGCAAAAGAGTTGCTTAACTTCCCAGGCAATTCCAGGGTAGGCAACTCCCATTTGGCCAAGGGCAATTCTCCAGAGAAAGAGACAGCTGTAAGCCATTAACAGCCAATGCTCATAGCACTTGGGATATGGGAACACCAGCCTGGCAAATGAGATCTGGGTGGGTCAGCAACAGCATCCCTATACTGACCATCCTAATTCATCTCAAAAGATATTCCTCTGGACAATGTTTGGACTCATAATGCTTACTTTAAATAATCCCAGTGGAGCAGAATATAATAATATATACCAATCCATAGTATTTATTTACTAAGAGCTTACCATGTGCCAGGCACTTTTCTAAATGTATCATATTTACACAGTATTCTTATGAGGTGGGCACTTTTATTACCCACATATTACATATGAGAAAATGGAGGGACAGAGTAATTAAAGAAGCAAATGAGTGGTAGAGCTGGAATTAGCATCCCATCCTCTTAATTCTGCATTAAACTCTCTCCTACTTGTTGCCATAGGGTAGCAGCAAAAGAGAGGGGAAAAAAGCTCAGAGCTAAAGTGGTAAAATTTTATTTATATAAGATACCACACCCAACTAGGTGAGGGAAAAACCTTTTGAATGATGGAGAGCCTGAGGACAGTTAAGACTCTTTGTGTGAGTATGAATTTTCAAAACGTGGCAGTTTTATCTACTGGGTTGATGTTCACCATTTGAACTTTCATCATTTAAATCCCATGAAAGTGCAGTTGCATAAGACATGACTCTCTGCCAAATGAAATAATAGCTAACATTTGTTAAGCACTTTCTTTGTGCCAGGCACTGTTCTCAGCAGTTTATATGGATTATATCATGTAATCCTCAGAACCACACCATGAGGCAGCCCCATTTTCAGATAAGGAAACTGAGGCACAGAGAGAATAAGTAAATATGCCTAAGGGGTACATAGCTAGAAAGCATCAGGCCAGATTTCAGAGTGTGTAATCTGGCTGTAGATCTATGTTCCTAACTATACTATGTTGCCACTAAAAGAGTCATGGATGGTTGGAGCTAGGAGTCATGTTGGAGAGGCAAACTTCCCTGATTTAGAGATAAGAAAACTGAGGCCCAGAAAAAGCTGGTGACTTGCTCAAAGTCACACAGATCCAGGACTCTTAATTTTCTTCAGAGTGTTTTTCATATTTTGATAAGGTTTGTCAACAGGAAAAATATGTATAAACTAGAAACAGTATCATTTACCTGCCAGTAGTTCAGGGGTGTGTTTTTAAATGTTTGAAGTCGCTTTCTTTCTTCATTTCTCCCAGGAAGCAGATGACATCAAGTGTTGCTATTTAGGAAGGTAAGAAAGAAATACCAATATCTATCTAGCCTAGGAAGAAACTACTCTCTGTCTCTACAGACTGTTGCAAAATATGGTGACCCATGCATAACTATGTGATATGACTTCCAAGTTGCTATTCTATCTTTTGGCTGGAACCTGCAAACTCCAATGCAGAAGCACATTTCTTTAGAGAAAGGAAAGAAAAAGAAAGGAGAGGAGAGGAGAGGAGAGGAGATGAAAGGAAAGGAAAGGAAAGGAAATGAAAGGAAAGGAAAGGAAAGGAAGACAAGAACCAATATTTATTAAATATCTACTATTAGCATGCATTGATCTATGTATCTGTATAAATTATCCAAAGAATAATCTTTATAATCAGAATGTGTACCAGTTAGGATTTGCTGCATAACAAACCAACCCCAAATTTAGTGGCTTAAAACACAATAATTATTATTGTTGATGAATAGCTGGGTCACTCTAAGGATTCATGCCAAGCTTAACTGATTTCAGCTGAGTTCACTCATGTTCTTAAGGGTAGCTGCTGGATTGGCTAAGGACCCACTTGTCTAGGATACCCTCACCTAGGATAACTTATTTCTGTTCCACATCCTACTGAAGGATATTCCAGGCTTGTTCATGTGGCAGTGGCAGAAGAGAGCAAGCAAACGCATACAAGTCCCCTGAGGCCTAGGCTCAGAATGGGCACACCATCCCTTCTACTCCATTCTGTTGGCTAAAGCAAGTCACAGGGCTGGCCCAGATTCTAGGAAAGAAGAAATAGATTCCATTCCAGATGGGATGAACTACAAGATCACACTGTCAATGGCATGGGCATATAAAGTGATAGAAAATTGGAAAGCTTCTTACAATCAGTCCACCACAAATATCCTAGAATATTCCAGATCATTTAACTGGTATGTTTTCCCCAAAACATAAGTCTCCCTCACATATCTAGTCTACTTGTGAAGACATTTGTGTTCACTTTGTTGGCTTACAGAAAATTCAGGAAAGATATCACTGGGTTTTACGGTGGCATATAGAATTTTCAATTTACTCAAGTAAAATAAATGACCATCTAATCCCACCAAAAGTCTTTGGGATCTCATTCTAAATAATAGCAGGAAAAAGCTAAATCTATCTCCTCTCTCCCCACCCACTATATCACTTACTGTTTGAAAGAAGAAACAACTGGATAGAAAGCTTTTTGTTTCTGGGTTTCCAGTTGGGTTTGGTAAGAGACCAGCCCAACAACTAAAGATCATCCTCAAGGCCTCAACCAAAATGGAAGCACATCTCTCCCTAGTGCTTTGTTCTACAAATAGAAAACAAAGATACACTGGGGTGTGGCGGGGGGGGGGGGGCAGGGGGAAGCACTCTAAGTCAGGGATTGCAGATAGTTTTATCCCAATACCAAGTCCAGTTGGTTAACGGAAGCTGCCAGAAGTTCTATGCTGAAAAGTAATATTAGGCCTTAGGCAGTTCTAACAAAATCAGTAAATTACAAGAATTTTCCAGCTGATGGAAGTAGATCTTGATACAGTGGTTCTTTTAACCTAATTCACACTAAGATAAAATATAGTTGAGCAGTGACTGATTTCCCTCATTATGTTAAACTCACAGGGTAAGCAGACCCTTACCCCCTAGGCCTTTCTCCTAGTACTTGTTTCTTTCAACTTCGAGGTGGGCTGTTTTTGAGAAAGGCAAGAATAGCAGGGTTTCAATCAGCCATTGGGTTTTATCCTGGCTAATCCAAAGACAAACACATGGGCTCACACCAAATTCAAAACCCAAGAGGAATGAAAAAAATAATTCAAGAACATCACAGCAAAATGCAAACTCTCTTTGCTCACACCAGACCTCAATTTACATGTTTTTCAATATAACAACATCTACCTACTGAGTTAAGAAGGGTTTGAGGCTAGTACTAGATGGTCAGGGTCCACTTTAATTTAGGAAATATTTCAGGGGCACTTGTGTGGCTCAGTCAGTCAAGCATCTGCCTTAGGCTCAGGTCATGATCTCAGGGTCCTGGGATTGAGCCCTACATCAGGGCGCTCCCTGCCCAGCAGGGAGTCTGCTTCTCCCTCTCTCTGCTTATGTTCTCTCTATGTCTCTCAAATAAATAAATAAAATCTTAAGAAAAAAGAAGCAGCATTTCAGATCCATAACAAGGCTTATCAACAATACAGCAATCTATAACACAGTGTAGAGAAGAGGACCCAAAAACAAGTTCAAATTTTGATTTGGGCCCTTGTTATTATGTAACTTTTAATATCCTTCCCACAGTCTCAAAAGAGACATAATATATCCATCTCACAGGTTGTGGTGAGAATTAAATGGGCTAATATGTAAAGCATTCAGTTTAACAACTAGCACATAGTGAAGGCTCCTAAATGCAGCTATTGTTAACAATAGCAAGTATTTACTCAGTTTCTATTATTTGCTGGGAACTATGTTCGGTGCTGTGTGTAAACAACAGAGAAAAGAATCAAAACATAAAGACCTGTTCTTTACCTTGAGAAATACGGAGTCTATTTGGGAAACAAGATGAACTTGCATAAAATAAATAAGAACTATATACAGAGAATAGTATACAAAATGCTCAAGCAGACTCTGAGAATACTGGGAATCTGGGATCATTGTCTCTATTTCTTGCCAGAACAATAAATTAGTTTCTCAAACATGTTGACAGTTCCATTTTCTTAAGACAGTTATTAGAGGTGACTTAACCATCCAAACTTGTTTCATCTGAGTTTTGAATATTTTTATTTATACTTTGAGTATAAATAATTTTATATGACAGATATAAAGGATAGTCCATCATTAGCTAAAAAGAATAAGGCCACCACCTATCACCCTGGTGCCCCATCTTTTACTTTCCATATCATCATCCACCCATAATCTAGCCTATCATGGGACCTCACTGAGGTAGAATAAAAGTGACAACAGGTCAAGTCCTGATGCTTTACAAATTTTCCCCTAGATGCCAATGCCCTGAATAATCATCTTTTCTTTCCATTACTGAGATGTCATTATGCAGGCAAAGCATGTTCTCAGTTGCCTGCAGTAGGTTAGAGGCAGGGTACATTGTTCAAAGATAACTCATGTCTTATTAAATGTCAAAACTTAATCCATGTGATTCAGCCACCACCTCACCCAGTTGCAGGCTGGAAAATTCATCTGAGCTAATACCTCTGTGAACAGTGGAGAATGAAGGTGATCACTGACCCCCATCAAAGAGCAGGAAACAATGACTGAACCATAGAGATGAAGGCCTTTGTCAGGTCATAGAGCAACAGTGATTGCAATTAATTGCTGATAAAATGTGAAAGAGTCTCTTGTTGCTGGAGGTCAGGTGCTAGGACAAAGTACCACTCCTTCGGAAGCTTCAGAAAGGCATGCTCTGATTTGTGCTTATGGGAAGATTAGATTAACGGGTCCATATTGTGGGCATTGCAGGGAAAACAATAGTATAGAGCCATAGAAGATTTCAAGAAAACCCAAAATTTGGGCACCCCTCCCCAGATAGATGTACAACTTCCCTGGCTAACATGGTCCATCCAACAGATGGCTACTTTCGAATGATTTTGCCAACCAGGCTGCAGTGGGTATAGTGATGGTGAGAGAGCAAATCCCACAGTTGTTTGGTTGTCACAAGAGGCAATAATATATAAATAAAAATGATTAAAAAAGGAGAAAATCTACCCGGAAGTAATATGAGTTAACATTTGGAAATCTTTGGAATATATATTGTTAGGTTATAAAGCCTAGGCGCTCTTCACTCTAAGGTGATATTTAGGATTTGTTCATCAAAATGCAGAGAGAAAGAAGATGGTAATAAATGCATTTCTAGAAAAGGTTTTCCAAGTGTCTTTGAAGTCCAAAATACATTGCCGCTAATGGCTCACCCCCAGGTTCAGGTTGTATGTGTTTGTCTACTGACGGTTGAAGTCATAAATGCACATGATTTTTCTTCAGTATATTGATCTCCTCAGTGGTTAAGGGAGTGATAAGAAATATACAGGGAATTAATGTGCATTAACAAAATAACAACTTAAAGTTTAAAACTCAGATCATACCAGATATAATTTAACATTCTTTTTTTTTTAGATTTTATTTATTTATTTGACAGAGAGAGAGAGACAGTGAGAGAGGGAACACAAGCAGGGGGAGTGGGAGAGAGAGAAGCAGACTCCCCATGGAGCAGGGAGCCCGATGTGGGGCTCAATCCCAGGACCCTGGGATCATGACCTGAGCCGAAGGCAGACACTTAACGACTGAGCCACCCAAGTGCCCCTATAATTTAACATTCTTAAATGACTTAGACAATGGTTTCCAAAAGTTGGTCATGAGCTAAATAAATCAAAATAATTGGGGAGCCTTATTAAGATACTAATTCCCAGATCTTGGCCTGTATACATCAAATGGGGATTCTTAGAGAGAGGCCTAGATACAGTAAAATTTAAAAGTTCCCCCAAGTGATTCTGACAAAAACTTTTCATACAGGTGACAGCTTCAGGTCTTACAGCAACTGAATTAACAATTATACCCTCTCTAGGAAAGAGTACTGGACAATGAGGGAGGGAAATCAGGCCAAGATCAGCCTCTGCCTCTGAGAAGCTCTGTATCCTGCACGCTTGGTCCCCCAAGTACAGTGTGCAATGCAGAAGGTGAAACAACAGCATTGGCATCTCCTAAGAGCTTGTTAGAAATGCAGAATCTCAGGCTCACCCCTCACCTATGAAAATAGGACTTGCATTTTAACAAGATCCTCAGGTAGTTCCTATGTACCTTAAAGTTGGAGAAGATCTACCTAGATCAAGTCATTTGGAAACTGATGGACTTGAACGAGATAGTTTCTATATCCTCCTCCAGCCTTGATGATGCATGATGACCATCAAAGTAAAGATGCAAAGGGGGGAAATACACTAGAAAGTTCTAGATAGAATGCCAGAAAAAGAGAGAATTTGAGATTAAATAGACACACACACACACACACACACACACACACATACACACACTTTTATAGAAACGATTTGTCTAAGAAAAATCCAAATCTCATGATATATACACCCTCATCTGAGACCGTGAGAACTTGGTCACACAGGAACAGTACCTTGCTGGAATAGGAAACTGAGGAAATGAGAAAGGTTGTGGACAACCCAAAGTTCCAGGGCATGTCCAGAGGAAAGGAAGAACTAGAATCCAGGTGTCTCCACTCCCAGCCCTGGACCACCCTGTCTCAGCTGTTGTCTCAGCTGAGATGTTGTCTCAGCTGCATCAAGAAAAATTAAGAAAACAAGAGCAGGACATAATAACAAAGACAGCAGGTGTTTATAGGGGGTGGTATATGGACATGGCTCCTCAGCCCCATTCCCGAGCCACTTTAGTCCTTGGATTATTATTTGAACATTATTAAAATTCACATGATTGAAACTTAACTATAGGGATCTCATATTCTGAAAACCTTCCTTCTCTTCCCCCATCTTCAGTTCTGTATGATTTCTCTTTGGGGCACCAATATCAAATGAATATACTCTTCTAGTTTCCAAGGGTCAGATTTTATGAATCCTGACTGGTACCCTTCTTTTTCAGATTCCAGACCTTAGTTGCCCATCATTTACCCTTCCACGAACTCTGTATATCAGTTATATATATTTCTTATTATAAGATTCTCCTGTCAGAAACTCAGACATTTATACACAGAGCTATATACAGATGTAGATTCACTTATTCTTCCTAATTTCATAAATAAGAAATTTATGAACATTAATAGCATTCTAACATTATACAAATATGCAACATAAAAGATGAAATTCTCTTTTCTCACAGGCCCCCCCAGAAACAACCACTGCCAACAATATGGCACATATTCCCCATCGTTTTTCCTTTTTCTTATGCATAACTTTTAAAAAAACAGAATCATATTACACATATTATTTTGTAACTTGCTTTCTTCACTTTATATCTCTCGGTCATCTTTTCAAGTCAATTTATAATTGTCTCCCTTCATCAAAATATCTGTATGGTATTCCAACATTTTCCCAACCATGCACCTGTTGACAGACACTTGAACTATTTCTGATTTTTTTTCTATTATAAACTATGCTGCATATCTGAATATATAATGCCAGAAACTACACATGAAATGGCAAAATATTCAGTTAATTTTTGTTTGCTGATTGCTGTTTTTTCTCCCATTGGATCCTTGGTCTTCAATTGTGATAATGGTGACAATAAAATGCTGGATTTATTGGAGGATTCAAAGATTATAGAATTATGATTTCTACTGTCTGAGAACACTGCATGTGCTCTGAGGGCAGTGCATCTTTGCTACAGAAGCCTTTTGTCCATACCACATGCCATCTACCCCACACAGCCTTACCATTCAACCCATGGGGAATCAGATGCTTCATTCTACCTAACTCCAGGTGCTGGCACTGGGACAGTCAGCAATACAGACACAGTTACTGCTCTCAAAGGGTATACAGTCCAGGAAGGATATTAGAGAAGTAAACAAAATATCAAGAATTTCAAAATGAGTCTCTTGTAGACAGCATATGAATGGGTCCTGTCTTTTTATCCAATCTGCAACCCTGTGCCATTTTATGGGAGCATTTAGGCTGTTCACATTGAGAGTGATTATTGAAAGATATGAATTAATTGTCATCTTGTTGCCTGTGAAGACCTTGTTTTTATAGATTGTCCCTATAAATTTCTGTTGTATATCATTCTTGGGGGCTTTCTCCTTTTATAGAACCCCCTTTAATATTTCTTGCAGGGCCAGCTTAGTGGTCACATATTCTTTCAGTTTCTGCTGGTCTTGGAAGCTCTGCAACTCTTCATCCATTCTAAATGACAGCCTTGCCAGATAAAGTATTCTTGGCTGCATGTTCTTCTCATTTAGTACCCTGAATATGTCTTGCCAGGCCTTTCTGGCTTGCCAGGTCTCTGTGGATAGGTCTGACATTATTCTGATGTTCCTCCCTCTGTACATAAGGAATCTCTTCCCCCTAACTGCCCTTAAGATGGTTTCCTTGGTTCTAAGATTTGCGAGTTCCACTATTACATACTGGGGTGTTGGCCTGTTTTTCTTCTTCAGAGGGGTCCTCTCTGCCTCTAGGACACAAATGTTTGTTTCATTCCCCAGATTAAGGAAGTTCTCAGGTATGATTTGCTCAAATATATCTTATATTCCTCTCTCTCTCTCCACCTCCTCCGGTATTCCAATAATTCTGACATTGGAACAATTCATGGTGTCACTTATTTCTCTGATTCCATTTTCATGGATTCTGAGTTGTTTTCCCCTGGCCTCCTCTTTTCCCTTTTTATCTATTAAATTGTCTTCCAGGTCACTAATTTGTTCTTCTGCCTCATTTACCCTAGCTGTTAGATTATCTAGATTAGATTGGATCTCATTGATAGCATTTTTAAATTCTGCCAATTCAGCTTTCATTTCTGCCCTTAGAGACTCTATGTTGCCATTAATTGATGTCTCCATTCTAGCTATTGTCTTCACAATTGCTAGCCTGAATTCCATCTCCAACATCTTGGTTATATATGCATCCATTAGTAAATCTGCAGCATAAGTCATAATCTCTGAGACTTTCCTATTTTGGGGGTTCCTCCTCCTAGTCATTCTGTTGATGGGTGGTTGAAGGAATGTATAGAGTCCAAATTATTGACCACAATCCAAGCAAGATGCTGGGAAAATTGGGCAACCGCGTGCAGAAGAATAAAACTCGGCCATTCTCTAACACCATACACAAAGATAAACTCAAAATGGATGAAAGACCTCAATGTGAGACAGGAGTCCATCAAAATCCTAGAGGAGAACATAGGCAGTAACCTCTATGATATCAGCCACAGCAACTTCTTTCAAGATACATCTCTAAGGGCCCAGGTAGAGGAGCAAGATGGCAGAGGAGTAGGAGACCTGGATTTCGTCTGGTGTCAGAAATTCAGCTGAATAGGGATCAAACCATTCTAAACACCTACGAACTCAACAGGAGATTGAAGACAAGAATACCAACAACTCTCTGAACAGAAAACCGACAACTTTCTGGAAGGTAGGATGTGAGGAGAACTGAATCCGAGGCAATATTCGGGAGGATAGACGGTGGGGGAGGGGGCCTCCATCAGTTGCTACTGGCAAGTGATAGAGCAGCGGAGCACAAAATCAGAACTTTTAGAAGTCAGCACTGCTGAGGGACATCATTCCAGTGGCCAAGCGTGGGGCGGGGGGAGGTGGAACCCTCACTGGGACCTTTGGTCTGAGGACCCTTGGGGTCACAGGAAGACAGGGGGGGCCTGAGTGTGGCAGAGCTCCCAGTTAACAAAGCAGGGAAGCCGGCTGCAGAGACAGAGCTGGAGAATGGGCTCTCAGCTCAGGGTTGCCATAAACCATGATCCGCAGCACAGTCGGGCCACTGCTCTTTCAGCAGGGACCCAACAAGCAACAGATCCGAGGAGTATCCCCTTCCTCCCCCAGCAGGAGTGGCAAGGGAGTGCACTGCAGGGATCTGCTGGGTTTGGAGACTCCACATGGGGTCATGTGCTAGAGATAGAAATGCTCAGTCACAGGCCGGGTGAGCATGGAGTGGGGCCGGAGACAGGGGAGACAGGAGTGATTGACCGCTTTTCTCTGGGGGTGCACTGAGGAGTGGGGCCCTGAGTTCTCAGCTCCTCTGGGGCAGAGATTGGGAGGCCACCATTTTCACTCTCGTCCTTCAAAGCTGTATAGAAAGCTTTCAGGGAACAAAAGCTCCCAAGAGCAAACCCCAGCAGATTACTTAGTCCGGACCCGGCAAGGGTGGGGCAATTCCGCCTCCGGCAAAGACATTTGGGAACCACGGCAACAGGCCCCTTCCCCAGAAGATCAGCAAGAACAGCCAGCCAAGACCAAGTTTACTGATCAATGAGAATGGCAGAACTCCAGCGCTATGGGAATAGTGCACTTAGAATTTATGGCTTTTTTCGCCATGATTCTTTAGTCTTTCAAAGTTAATTTTTTTTAAACTTTTTCTTTTTCTTTTTTTTTTGGAATTTTTCTTTTTCCCTTTTTCTTTCTTTTTTCTTTCTTTCTTTTTTTTTTTCTGGTAATAGAAGCCAGAGTTTATTTAGTTCTTATTCTTTGTTAGGTACAGTGACCCATTTTTCCATTTTTTTCCTCTTCAAAATTTTTGATACATTACTGTGAAGTTATCTTATGAAGCACTTCTGATGGTTCTTCATTGCATCAACCTTCCACCTCCAACAGAAGCTGGGTAGAGTCCATTCTCCTGTACGATTACCCTTCCCATCCACTACCCTCATGCCTAGTTACCATGTACCCTTCCTCAGCTCTCAACTACAATGCCATTTCCTTAGAGAAGCCTTCTCTCATCCTGATAGAATGTTCTAGATCTCCCTGTAGTACATGCTCATCATACCACCTACCTTTACTTTCTTGCATGTACCCTTTTTTAAAAAATATTTTTTATTTTTTATTTTTAGAGTCATATTCTATCCCTTCATAGTAGTTAACCTTATTTTTGGTATATATATGTTGTTCTCACTCTAAAATTTTGGGATACAGTTTCTTCTAACAGATCAAAATATACCCTAAATCTCTAGTGTATGTTTTTGTTCCAGTCTCCTGCCTGATCATATTCTTTCCCTTTTTTTTTAAATCATCTTACTTTTTTCAACCAACTTATCAATTACATTTATAAAATGTTTTATAATTTTCATCTTTACAGTCATATTCCATCCCTTCATCATATTAACCCTCATTTTTGCACATATATAAGTTTTTCTTTCTTTAAAATTTTGGGAGGCTATTCTAACAGACCCAAATATGCCCAAAATCTAGTGTGTGGCACTGATCTATGCACCAGCCTGATCATATTTGATCATACTCTGTTTTTGTTTTGTTTTGATCTTTATCTTCTTCTTTTTTTTTTTCTTTTTTCTTTCATTCCCTTTCTTTTCCCCCCGTTTCAGGTCTTTTCTGATTTGTTTAGTGTATATTTTCTGGGGACGTTGTTACCCTGTTAGCATTTTGTTCTCTCATTCATTTATTCTCCTCTGGACAAAATGACAAGACGAAAAAAATCACCTCAAAAAAAAACAAGAGGCAGTACTGACTGCCAGGGACCTAATCAATATGGACATTAGGAAGATGTCGGAACTGGAGTTCAGAATGATGATTTTAAAGATACTGCCCGGGCTTGAAAAAAGCATGGAAGTTATCAGAAAAACATTTTCTGGAGAAATAAAATAAATAAAATCTAACCAAGTTGAAATCAAAAAGGCTATTAATGAGGTGCAATAAAAATGGAGGTGCTAACTGCTAGGATAAATGAGGCAGAAAAGAGAATTAGTGATATAGAAGGCCAAATGATGTAAAATAAAAAGCTGAGAGAAAGAGAGATAAACAACTACTGAATCACCAGGACAGAATTCGAGAGATAAGTGATAACATAAGACAAAACAATATTACTATAATGGGATCTCAGAAGAAGAAGAAAGAGGGGTGCAGAAGGTATAGTGGAGCAAATTATAAAAGAAAACTTCCCTAATGTGGGGAAGGAAACAGGCATCAAAATCCAGGAGACACAGAGAACCCCTCTCAAAATCAATAAAAATAGGTCAATACCCCAACATCAAAGAGTAAAACTTACAAGTCTCAGAGACAAAGAGAAAATCCTGAAAGCAGCTCGGGAGACGAGATATGTAACCTACGATGGTAGAAACATTAGCTTGGCAACAGACCTATCCACAGAGACCTAGCAGAACAGAAAGGATTGGCATGATATATTCAGAGCACTAAATGAGAAAAATATGCAGCCAAGAATACTATATCCAGCTAGGCTGTCATTGAAAATAGAAGGAGAGATAAAAAGCTTCCAGGACAAACAAAAACTAAAGGAATTTGCAAACACGAAACCAGCCCTACAAGAAATATTGAAAGGGGTTCTTTAAACAAAGAGAGAGACTAAAAGTAACATAGACCAGAAAGGAACACAGACAATATATGGTAACAGTCACCTTACAGGCAATACAATGGCACTAAATTCACAACTTTCAATAGTTACCCTGCATGTAAATGGCTAAATGCCCCAATCAAAAGATACAGGCTATCAGATGGGATAAAAAAACAAGACCCATCGATATGCTGTCTGCAAGAGACTCATTTTAGACCCCAAAACACCCCCAGATTGAAAGTGAGGGGGTGGAAAACCATTTACCGTGCTAATGGACACCAAAAGAAAGCTGGGGTGGCAATCCTTATACCAGACAAACTAGATTTGAAACCAAAGACTGTATAAAAGATGAGGAAGGACACTATATCGTACTTAAAGGGTCTATCCAACAAGAAGACCTACCAAGTGTAAATATCTATGCCCCTAACATGGGAGCAGCCAATTATATCAGGCAATTAATAACAAAAGCAAAGAAACACATTGACAACAATACAATAATTGTGGGGGACATAAACACCCTCCTCACTGAAATGGACAGATCATCTAAGCAAAAGATCAACAAGGAAATAAAGACTTTAAATGACACACTGGACCAAATGGACTTCACAGATATATTCAGAACATTCTAACTCAAAGCATCAGAATACACATTCTTCTCTAGTGTCCATGGAACATTCTCCAGAATAGATCACATTCTAGGTCACAAATCAGGTCTCAACCGGTACCAAAAGATCGGGATCACTCCCTGCATATTTTCAGAACACAATCCTTTGAAACTAGAACTCAATCACAGGAGGAAAGTCAGAAAGAACTCAAATACATGGAGGCTAAAAAGCATCCTACTAAAGAATGAATGGGTCAACCAGGAAATTAAAGAAGAATTTAAAAAATTCATGGAAACCAATAAAAATGAAAACACAACTGTTCAAAATCTTTGGGATGCAGCAAAGGCATTCCTAAGAGGACAGTATATAGCAATACAACCCTTTCTCAAGAAACAAGAAAGGTCTCAAATACACAAACTAACCCTACACCTAAAGGAGATGGAGAATGAAGAGCAAGTAAAGCCTAAACCAAGCAAGAGAAGAGGAATAATAAAGATCAGAGCAGAAATCAATGAAATGGAAACCAAAAGAAGAGTAGAAACCGAAAGATCAAAGAAACTAGGAGCTGGCTCTTTGAACGAAATAACAAGATTGATAAACCCCTGGACAGACTTATCAAAAAGAGAAGAGAAATGAACCAATTAAATAAAACCATGAATGAAAGAGGAGAGATCACAACCAAAACCAAAGAAATACAAAAAATTATAAGAACATATTATGAGCAACTCTATGCCAGCAAATTAGATAATCTGGAATAAATAGATGCATTCCTCTAGATGTATAAACTACCAAAACTGAACCAGTAAGAAATAGAAAACGTGAACAGACCTATAACCACTAAGGAAATTGAAGCAGTCATCAAAAATCTCCCAAAAAATAAAAGCCCAGGCCCAGATGGCTTCCCAGGGGAATTCTACCAAACATTTCAAGTAGAATTAATACCTATTCTTCTGAAACCATTCCAAAAAAGTAGAAATGGAAGGAAAACTTCCAAACTCGTTTTATGAGGCCACCATTACCTTGATCCCCAAACCAAAGACCCCATCAAAAAGAGTTACAAACCAATATCCTTGATGAACAAGAATGCAAAAATTCTCACCAAAATACTATCCAATAGGATCCAACAGTACATTAAAAGGATTATTCACCATGTCCAAGTGGGATTTATCCCTGGGCTGTAAGGTTGATTCAACACCCGCAAATCAATCAATGTGAAACATTAATAAAAGAAAGAACAAAAACCATATGATCCTCTCAATAGATGCAGAAAAAGCATCGGACGAAGTACAGCATCCTTTCTTGATCAAAACTCTTCAGAGTATAGGGATAGAGGGTACATACCTCAATATCATAAAAGCCATCTATGAAAAACACACAGCGAATATCATTCTCCATGGGGAAAAACTGAGACCTTTCCCACTAAGGTCAGGATCATGGCAGGGATGTCCACTATCACCACTGCTATTCAACATAGTATTGGAAGTCCTAGCCACAGCAATCAGACAACAAAAAGAAATCAAAGGCATCCAAATCAGCAAAGAAGAAGTCAAACCTTCACTCTTTGCAGATGATATGATACTTTATGTGGAAAACCCAAAAAATTCTACCCCAAAACTGCTAGAACACATACAGGAATTCAGTAAGGTGGTAGGACATAAAATCAATGCACAAAAATCAGTGGCATTCCTATATACCAAACCAAGACAGAAGAAAGAGAAATTAAGGAGTTGATCCCATTTAGAATCGCACCCAGAACCGTAAGAAACCTAGGAATAAATCTAACCAAAGAGGCAAAAAATCTGTACTCAGAAAACTATAAAATACTCATGAAAGAAATTGAAGAAGACACAAAGAAATGGAAAAAAGTTCCATGCTCATGAATGGAAGAACAAATATTGTGAAGATATCAATGCTACCTAGAGCAATCTACTCACTCAATGCAATCCCTATCAAAATCAAAATACACTTTTTTCAAAGAAATGGAACAAATAATCCTAAAATCTGTATGGAACCAGAAAAGACCCCGAATAGCCAGAGGAATGTTGAAAAAGAAAAGTGAAGTTGGCGGCATCCCAATTCTGGACCTCAGGCTCTATTACAAAGCTGTCATCATGAAGACAGTATGGTACAGGCACAAAAACAGACACATAGATCAATGGAACAGAATAGAGAGCCCAGAAATGGACCCTCAACTCTATGGTCAACTCATCTTTGACAAAGCAGGAAAGAAAGTCCAATGGAAAAAAGACAGTCTCTTCAACAAATGGTGTTGGGAAAATTGGACAACCACATGCAAAATAATGAAACTGGACCATTTCCTTACACCACACACAAAAATAGACTCAAAATGGTTGAAAGACCCAAATATGAGACAGGAGTCCATCAAATTCCTAAAGGACAACGTAGACCGCAACCTCTCCAACTTTAGGTGCAGCCCCTTCTTCCCAGAAACATTGCCGAAGGCAAGGTAAGCAAGGGCAAAAATGAACTATCGGGACTTCATCAAGGTAACAAGCTTTTGCACAGCAAAAGAATCAGTCAACAAAACCAAAAGACAACCAACAGAATGGGAGAAGATATTTGCAAACGACATATCAGATAAAGGGCCAGTATCTAAAATCTATAAAGAACTTATTAAACTCAACAACAAAGAACAAATGATCCAAGCAAGAAATGGGCAGAAGACATGAACATACATTTCTGCGAAGACATCCAAATGACCAACAGACACATGAAAAAGTGCTCAACATCGCTCGGCATCAGGGAAATCCAAATCAAAACCTCAATGAGATACCACCTCACACCAGTCAGAATGGCTAAAATTAACAAGTCAGGAAATAACAGATGTTGGTGGGGATGTGGAGAAAGGGAACCCTCCTACACTGTTGGTGGGAATGCAAGCCGGTGCAGCCACTCTGGAAAACAGTATGGAGGTTCCTCAAAAAGTTGAAAATAGAGCTACCCTACAACCCAGCAATTGCACTACTGGGTATTTACCCCAAAGATACAAATGTAGTGATCCGAAGGGATACATGCACCCCAATGTTTATAGCAGCAATGTCCACAATAGCCAAACTATGGAAAGAGCCAAGATGTCCATTGACAGAAGAATGGATAAAGAAGATGTGGTGTATATATACAATGGAATATTATGCAGCCATCAAAAGGAATGAGATCTTGCCATTTGCAACGACATGGATGGAACTGGAGGTTATTTTGCTGAGCGAAATAATCAAAGAAAGACATGTATCATATGACCTCACTGATATGAGGAATTCTTAATCTCAGGAAACAAACTGAGGTTGCTGGAGTGGTGGGGGGTGGCAGGGATTGGGTGGCTGGGTGATAGACATTGGGGAGGGTATGTGCTATGGTGAGCACTGTGAACTATGTAAGACTGTTGAATTACAGACCTGTACCTCTGAAACAAATAATACATTATGTGCTAAAAAGAAGAAGAAGAAAAAGAAGAAGAAGAAGAAGAAGAAGAACAAGAAGAACAAGAACAACAAGAACAAGAAGAACAAGAAGAAGAAGATGATAGCAGGAGGGGAATAATGAAAGGGGGTAAATCAGAGAAGGAGATGAACCATGAGAGACTATGGACTCTGAGAAACAAACTGAGTGTTCTAGGGGGGAGAGGGTGGGGGGATGGGTTAGCCTGGTGATGGGTATTAAAGAGGGCATGTTCCACATGGAGCACTGGGTGTTATATGCAAACAATGAATCATGGAACACTACATCAAAAACTAATGAGGTAATGTTTGTGGTGATTAACATAACATAATAATAATAAAAGAGTAATAAAGAAAGATATATCTTGAAAAGCTAGTGAAACAGAAGCAAAAATGAACTTTTGGGACTTCATGAAGATAAAAAGCTTCTACACAGCAAAGGAAACAGTCAACAGAACAAAGAGACAAGCCACAGAATGGGAGAAGATATTTGCAAATTACACTACAGACAAAGGGCTGGTATCTAAGATCTATAAAGAACTTCTCAAACTCAATACCCTAAAAACAAATAATCAAGTCAAAAAATGGGCAGAAGACATGAAAAGAAACTTCTCTGAAGAAGGCATACAAATGGCTAACAGACACATGAAAAAATGTTCATCATCATTAGCTATCAGAGAAATTCAAATCAAAACCACATTGAGATACCACCTTACACCAGTTAGAATGGCAAAAATGGACAGGGAAAGAAACAACATATGTTGGAGAGGTTGTGGAGAAAGGGGAACCCTCTTACACTATTGGTGGGAATGCAAGTTGGTACAGCCACTTTGGAAAACAGTGTGGAGGTTCCTCAAAAAATTAAAAATAGAGCTACCCTATGACCCAGCAATTGCACTACTGGATGTTTACCCCAAAGACACGGATGCAGTGAAAAGTAGCACCCCAATGTTCATAGCAGCAATGTCCGCAATAGCCAAACTGTGGAAAGAGCCCAGATGCCCTTCAACAGACAAATGGATAAAGAAGATGTGGTCCATATATACAATGGAATATTACTCAGCCATCAAAAAGGATGAATATGCAACTTTTACATCAACATGGATGGGACTGGAGGAGATTATGCCAAGTGAAATAAGTCAAGCAGAGAACATCAATTATCATATAGTTTCACTTATTTGTGGAGCATAAGGAATAGCACGGAGGACATTAGGAGAAGGAAGGGAAAGTGAAGGGGGGGAGAAATTGGAGGGAGAGATGAACCATGAGAGGCTATGGACTCTGAGAAACAAACTGAGGGTTTTAGAGGGGAGGGGGGTGGGTGGATGGGCTAGCCTGGTGATGGGTATTAAGGAGGGCATGTACTGCATGGAGCACTGGGTGTTATACAAAAACAGTGGATTGTGGATCACCACATCAAAAACTAATGATGTATTGTATGGTGACTAACATAACATAATTTAAAAAAAAAGTTCATGAAGTTCTGCCATTGGGTCCCAACTATCCCATTACCCTTCCTTCTGAAAACCAACATGTCTTGAGTAATCTTTGGAGATATCTTGTACATATGTGAGAAAATGTGTGTAGACATATACAAATGTGTCTATATATATGTAAAATTATTCAACCATGTCAAAATATCTTTTTCTTAAAAAAAATATGACCTTAGATTATGAAGGGGAAATAGAAATTATCTGGGAGGAAAAAAGCTAGTCTGAGACACCCAGACATAAACCCTCATCAGAGAGAGATGATATGACTAATCTAATTCACACTAATTCTTTTAATACAAGCTTTTTCCTCTTCATTTACTGAAAAGCAATTGGCACTGATATCACTTGACGTAAAAGAACTTCCTGATGGTAAGAAGAAGATGGATGGATGGATGGATGGATGGATGGATGGATAAATGAAAAGACAAATACCAGATTATTGAGGGAGCTTAAATCTCTTTGTATATCTTCTGTTTATTCCTCATATTGAATACAGCTTTAATTCAACTCAACAAATATTGATGGAAACTCAAGACCATCAGAATGGCCTTTCAAGATTTCTTCTAAATCCAGGATTCCACAAAGGCATATGGAAAAACAAAATGTTGTTTGGTTTTCCTTTCCTATTTCTTTTCTTCTATTTATTAACTGAACAAAATCCAAAGCAAATTTAAAAAATTAAAATTTAGTAAGAAAGAGTGTTGTTCTTAAATGCTTTCTCTACTGTGGTTTCCCTTTAATTGATCTTTCTCCCACTGGATCACAACCCAACTGGCATAGACTATTTCTGCAGATGGAGAAAAAATAAATAAATTACTAAGTTAAACCCCTGACTGAATTTATATTTCCTATCTAGCCTGTGGAAATGCTATTTGTCATGGAGGGAGGGCAGAGGAAGGGATGTGTGTGATGGCAGTGGGGGATGCATATTTTGTTTGTTTGCTGAATTTTAATAAGGCCATCTTGGTTTCTCCATGAAGATGAAATGTGAGCTCAGTTCACTGACATATATTCTCCACTGAAAACCGAGGGCCCAACCCAGAATAACTGCTCTGGCTCCTTCAGATTTGAGTCATTATCATATTTATTAATCTCTCTCACAGCTGTGTTGGAAACTTATTGGACTAGAAGTAAACTAGCCCAGTTGGAGTCCTATTATAGCTAAAGCTCCCCCTCATGCTTCCATTGACATACTAAACTATACTGTTGTCCTTCCAAAGTTTGCTCTGCAAGAGCAGACCATATGGAAAGAAACAGGGAAAATGTAAACAATGGCTAGCTGAGGACTTTTTCAATATCCCAGGGTGACTTGTCCTTCATTAGAGATCTGTAGTACAGTACAATGGACTGAATGTTTGTGATCTCCCAAAATTCATATGTTAAAACCCTAATCTTAATGTGATGGTATCTGGAGGTTGGGCTTCTGGGAAATATTAGGTCATGAAGGTGGAGCCATCATGAATGGGATTAGTGCCCTTATAAAGGCATTCTCTCACCCTCTGCTTTTCACTGAGGATACAATAAGAAGCCAGCAGTCTGCAACATGGAAAAGGGCTCTCACCAAAACATGTTAGCATCCTGATCTCAGACCTTCAGCCTGCAGAACAGTGAGAAATAAATTCTTTTTTTGGTAAGCCACCTAGTTTATAATATTTTGTTATAGCAGCCACAGGGACTCTAACTTCCAGTCTAAAAACACTGCCATATTAGGACCAAGATGGCCTATTGCAAACACCTGTAATGTCTGCTTGTGGACTTTCCTCCTAGAACAAAAGTGTGAGGGAGCCAGTGCCCTCAAAGCAGCCCTCAACCAATGACTGAAGGAAATTGGAGGATAAATACCCCAACTCCTTCACCCCTCAGTCAGGACCATTCTGACAAATACTCTACACTGAGTTCCAGAGTTCCATAGTAGGGTTAAGTTCAGTTGGCCACATTAATAAATATACTGACCTTATTGCCTTCCTCCACCTCCTTTTCTCACCTTCTACACACCTGTTAGAGCCTTCTAGGATCACCTCCCAAAAAAACTATTTACCCTGGATTCCTTGTATCAGGATCTGTCTCTGGGAAACCCAAACTAAGATTGTGTCACCCAGTATAGTGTTATGTATACAAACCAATCCTTTAAAAAATCACAATAAGCAAATGAACAAAACAGAATGATCTAGTGTAGATTTGTAGTTGAGGGGTGAATGCATGATTTGGGACATGCAAGTCCTATCTCCCCACCCTGACACTGTTCTCTCTCATCTTACTGCTCACCCTTCATTTGCCCAAACTGTCCCATCTAGCAGACTGCTTTGTTTTAGGTGACACAGACATACATGTGCATTACCATCTCTGTGATTTTGTGCATTCCATTCTTCTAACCCAGAATGACCTCTCCACAACTCCTCATCCTGTTCAGATTGTACCAGTCCTTTCAGACTTGTCTCAAGCCTTTCCACCTTCGGTGACAACTCTTGTGTCACAACTAAGAGAATCACAGCACTTGTAGCCTATAATTTTTTAACTCACTACTTAATCATTTGCTTTTGTGTAGTCTCTAACTATTGCACACATGGTAGTCTTGCCTCCCTAATTAATTTAGGCTTTTCTTGGGAATAATAATCACATCTTGTACCTCTCTAGTCCTCCCAGGGCCTAAAATAGTATGGCATATACAACTATCTGTCAATGTATGATTTATGCATTTAAGTAATAAAATGCAACATTTGTATGACCAGTAGTAATGAATCATTTTTAATGGACTTTAGAAAGGCCTCTTTCCTCTCATGCAAACTGCCTGGCAGATGGCGTTATCTGGAGCACCCTTCTTGGTGATCCTTTCCAGGGATTCAAAAAAAGACAACAGGCCACAGCAACACCTTGGTTTATACACAACTTCCCCTCACTGGTTTAAAGACATAATAAAAGATAATGCTTCTTGCTCATAAATAAAAAGTACTTAAATGTAATTTTGACAAAATGCATCCCAGGGGTGACTGAAGTCTTTTTCTCTCTGCTGTGATTGTTGCTGTTATAAATAGACAATCATAAAAGAATCAAAAGGGGAAACCTTTTAAAGGCTTACTCCAGGGCCTGATACCCTCCCCACTTTATTTTTCTTAGTCCTAATGCCAAAGGAAAACAAACACTTACCAATGTGCTAATGGTGTTTATTCCCCCATCTGACCTGGATGGGTGGCAGTGTGCCAAGCACAGAGACAGTTCGCTAAAGCACCAAGTGGACCAAGGTCAACTCTATCATTGACTGTACCCATGACTTATATTTTGAGAGCCACAGAAATGTTCAGGATCCTGAATATTCTCCCCACCTCTGTGCCTTTCCAATACCTACACTGTTTTTCCTGGGCCCCATATAGGTCTGATCCCTTCTATTTTGCCTGCCCCATCATAGCCATCTCTATGCTCCTCTAAAAATAGCCTACTTGAAGACAGTCAAGAAGAAGCAGAATGCCTTTTTGCTACTGCTTTTGCTCAGGGTTTTGAACTACTCAGGCTGGAGCTGCCCTAGCAGGGAAGCTTTCAGCCATAAGGCTGTAGCCACACCTGTCCCCAGACCTTCTCTATCCCATCTCCCACACCCTGAACTCAGCAGCTCCTCAGGAGCTGTGCAAAACTGGACTTGTGTTCCCCTGCAAGGCTTTTCAACTTCCAGCAAGTCATCCCTTACCAAAGCAAAGTTAAACCATCCTGTTTTGGTGGGAGGTCTTTGAAAGATCCCAAGAGAAGAGATGAGCATTTCCTTCTGTTTTTCTCTCTCCCTTCTAAACAGCAAAGCATACAGAGAAAGTAGCTCTACTTTCTCCTCTCCTTTCTCCAAGTCTTAGCATTTTTGGCATCTAAACTGGAACACACACCCAAAGCAATCTTGCCTGCAGCAAAATTATCCTTCCGTGGTGATATATTTTTTAATGGCACCTCAGTGTATCAGCTGCCCCAGTACCTCTTACAATCCACTGCAATGAAACCTCCTTAATCTTGACAATAGACTTCTTCATGATGATTGCAAAAAACAACAGTAATTAGGAAATGGAATCTAATATCCTTTTAAACCAAGTTCAACTAGTTTGTAAGTGGCTTTCAGTGACTGGAGTGAATGTGGAGTCAGCCTCTACTTTTGATAAAAATCTCAATGTGCAGGAGTTGTAAAAAGATAAGGTTAGGAAGGTTTTCATTACAACCATCCTTCTTGTATAGAACTTTTTTTTTTAAGCAACCTTCATGTCCATTATTTTATTTGGTTCTCAAAGGAGTAGGCAGGATGGCTTAGTAGTTAGGAACTCCAGTTGCAGATGCCTGAGTTTGAATCCCAGATGGAAAATTTACTGGCTTTGTGACTAAGCAAATCACCTGCCCCTAACCATGCTTCTACTTTCTTATCTGTACAATGTGGGGAGTCATGATACATACCTCAT
Organism: Eumetopias jubatus; assembly: GCF_037043125.1. NCBI lineage: Eukaryota > Metazoa > Chordata > Mammalia > Carnivora > Otariidae > Eumetopias > Eumetopias jubatus. The sequence continues at coordinate 104,320,872 of NW_028274815.1, forward strand.
AAAATTTTTTAATGTTTATATATAAAGTATTTGGAACTATGCCTGGTACATAGTGAGTGCTAAATAAATCATCATCATCATCATCATTATCATCAACACTAGACTATTAGAACTGAAGAAATAAAGTCTTGACAGATGCCATGTTTAGTTAAATCAATTCTTTAAGTGAGGTGGTTAGATATTGTCTTAGTTTGGATTTCCTCAGAAACAGACCTTGAGACAATATTTGGGTAGAAGTAGTTTACATGGGAGATGAAGTATCAGTAGAGGCAGGGAAAGAAAGGAAACAATTAAGGGTGTGTTCACAAACAGGTTACTACTGTGGGCAACTGGTGCAATCCCCCTGGGGACGCTGTATATGATTTCACAGAACACACACACACATACTGTAGAATTATCCCTCTGAGGGAGGAGGTAGCTGGGGAATTTATCTACCAACTCCATCCCTCATTTTTGAGGGCAATTGTGGGGCAGTGATCATGCAGCAGAGACTCCCAACCAGGTCCATGCATTGGAGGAGCAGCCTTGAGGAACAGGATGCATTCAGGCTTAAAGATGTAGGAAGACATTGACAAAACTAAAACCATCTGTAAGTGACTTGATGGTGTGGCTAAAGGAAAATGAGAGGCAATGACATCAGTGATTAAGGGGTACAATGCAAGTGTTCAAATTCTTTGACCATCTTGTACATTCAGGGAGAACCAAAAACCCTAGTGAAGGAGACAATATCCTGAATCACCTTCTGGAGAAGGATTCTGTGTGATCTTTTCTGGTAACTCATTCCAAAGCTTATCAAATTTTATGACAACACTTCATACCATCAAAATCTCTTTTGGTGAGCTCTTTTCTTCTATAATGGTTTCCAACAAGAAGAAAGAGTAAGGTTGAAAAATATTTTAATTAGTAAAATTAAAGGCATTTTAAAACACCATGACATTTGCTTTAGACCCTTCTAGGTATGTGGAAAAGAAAGCATTCTCTAAGCTGAAATGCTCTATTCTGAAAATCTGATAACCTAATTGAAAATGTCTACCTTCTGCATTGGAGTAAATTCACACATGTTTCCTGGGTCACATTTTTAGGAAAAGTAAAGTTTGGAGAAACTATTGTCAAGTTGACAAGCTAACACTTGAAAGACATAATGCACACCTGAGCCCCTCAAGGCAGGATTCAAACCAAGTTCCTTTTGTCAGATACCTGCCCTTTACTCCCCTTTCATTCCTTCAGGCAGGGCTTTCATTTCATCTTATTACCCTTCTTTTCAAAGGAAAAAATATCCAAAATCAATTTGTAAAATCAAGAACTTTCATCCACAATCCATTTCTAAAGAAGGAAGAAATACCAAGGCAAAACCAAACTTATCACCACCACTCTCTTTGATTTCCAGCCAAACCCTCTAAACATGAACAAAATAGTTAGTGACTAGAAGATGGTAGAATCTGGTTTTTATTTAAAACACCAGTTTAGCCCATTTGTAAATAGGCATCTTTGCATCTTTTTAATATGAAGAACTTTTTTCTCTATATTTGGGCAGAGCTCACTGGAGTAACTGAAAACCGCCACCTCTGAGGATGAATGGTGATGTAGACCAGAGAAAGTCACAGTGGAGGTAACTGAGGCCAGAGATCCACAATGAAACTGCACTGTATTATTTCATTTTTCAAACTTACACATTCTCCTACACCCCTTTCCTTGGGTGATTTATGTTCAGTTGATTTTGCTACAGGCCTGGAATGTTTACACAAAGGCTTAATAGACATTTACTTTGGAAGTTACATTGTGAGATAGAATCAAGAAATTGGCCCATTGCCGGAGTCAGAATGGGAGGCCACCTGGAAGTTAACAATCACTTTGTGAAGACCAGAGGCATGTAACAGAAGGTTCCAGAGAAGTGGAGACTTCATGTAATAACCACATTGTGCTCAGACAGACACCATTAGAATGACTGAAGAGAAACCCATGTATAAACAGAGACATCCACAGAGAGAGATGTCCAGGATTACAATTACTCAATACCTTAATACTTTAAAATCATACTTTGTACTACATCTTACAGTTTATATATGCTTTTATGTAACATCTAAATTAATGTTCTCCAAAAATATGCCTATAACTCCAAATGCCAGAGAGCCTGCTTTAACTTTTTGATTCATGCTGAATTTATCTTTGAGGCAAATATTAAAAAATTATGACCCTCACTTTACAGATGTGGAAACTGAGACTCAGAAAGGGTCAGCAAACCCACTTGCTCAAGATTATATGACGTTTATTTGGTAAAAACCACATTCCCTTTAGTAACATCAATTTTCCACAGCTGTTTTGATTAAGGTATTAATTTTTTTCTATGATTCAACCAAACCCACAAAGTAATCAAACAGCATTAAGGTAGATAAACTAAGCATTGTGAATGACAAAAATAAATGTAATCTCCTTCAAATTATAATCTAATTTAAGATTAAGAGAAAAGTATGCTTCTTTAAACTACTTGTTTTTACAGATAAAAGGTAACTCTTTCTAAGGAACTCTTTGTAAAAGACAGGATATAAACAAATAAACAAGTTGACATATTATATATCCTTACAATATGGCATGGCATGAGGAGGAATTACTGCTTTAAAGAAGGTGCTCAGAGAAATCCTCCATTATAAAATTATATTTGATAGACTTGGTAGGAAGGAAAGGAGTAAGCTGTGCAGGTATCTGGAGGAATACCATTTCAGGGAGAGCAAAGAGGAAGGGCAAATTTCTCAAGGAGAAAATTTGCTTGGCTTGTTCACAAATAGCAAGGAAACCAAAGTTCTTGGAGCAGGATAGGCAAAGGGGAAATAGTAGGAAGAGAAGGCTTAAAAGAGAGGGACAGAAACAGGTAGGGCTTCATAAGCCATTGTAAGAGATTTGACTTTGACGATGACCAAGATGAGATGCCTTTGGAGGATTCCAAGCAGATAAGTGACATGATCTGGCTTATGCTTTAAAAAGGATCATCCTGGGGCACCTGGGTCACTCAGGCGGTTAAGCGTTTTAGGCTTGGGCTCAGAATCTGATCCCACGGTCCTGGGATTGAGCCCATGTCAGGATCTCTGCTCAGCAGGGAGCCTGCTTCTGCCTCTTCCTCTGCCTGCCACTCCCCCTGCTTGTGCTCTCTCTCTCTCTCTGTGTCAAATATATAAATAAAATCTTAAAAATAAATAATTAAAAAATAAAAAGGGGGCAGAGCAAGATGGTGGAGGAGTAGGAGACCTAAATTTCATCTGGTCTCAGGAATTCAGCTGGATAGGGATCAAACCATTCTGAACACCTATGAATTCAACAGGAGATCGAAGAAAAAGAATAACAGCAACTCTCTGAACAGAAAAGCAACCACTTTCTGGAAGGTAGGATGTGCGGAGAAGTGAATCCAAGGCAATATTTGGGAAGATAGATGGCAAGGGAGAGGTCCTCCATCAGCTGCTTCTGGCAAGTGATAGAGCAGCAGAGCACAAAATTGGATCTTTCAGAAGTCGGCTCCACTGAGGGACATCACTCCAGTGGCTAAGCGGGAGGTGGAACCCACGGTACAGTGTGGTCTCAGGACCCTCGGGGTCACAGAAAAACCGGGGGTGCCTGAGTGTGGCAGAGCTCCCAGGTATCGGAGAAGGGAAGCTGGCTGCTGAGACGGAGCTGAGGCGTGGGCTCTCAGCTCGGGGTTGCCATAAACTGTGATTCGCGGCCCAGTCAGGCCACTGCTCCTCCATCAGGGACCCAACAAGCGGCAGATCCAGGGAGACTCCTCTTCCTCCCCTGGGAGGAGTGGCACGGGAGCGCACCGCAGGGATCTGCTGGGTTTGGAGACTCCACATGGGGTCATGCGCCAGAGATAGAAACGCTCGGTCACAGGCCGGATGAGCACACAGTGTGGCTGGAGACCGGGGAGATGGGAGTGATTGACTGCTTTTATCTGGGGGTGCACTGAGGAGCGGGGCCCGAGTTCTCGGCTCCTCCCGGGGGGAGATTGGGAGGCTGCCATTTTCACTCTCGTCCTCCAAAGCCGTACGGAAAGCCTGCAGGGAACAAAAGCTCCGGAGAGCAAACCCAAGCAGATTACTTAGCCTGGACGGGCAAGGGTGGGGCAATTCTGCCTCTGGCAAAGACATTTGGGAACCACAGCAACAGGTCCCTCCCCCAGATCAGCGAGAACAGCCAACCAAGACCAAGTTTACTGATCAATGAGAACGGCAGAACTCCAGAGCTAGGGGAATACTGCACGTAGAATCCACGGCTTTTTTTCACCATGATATTTTAGTCTTTCAAAGTTAATTTTTTTAATGGCTTTTTTTTTAATTTTTCTTTTTCCCTTTTTCAACCAACATCTTATCAATCCCTTTTTTAAAAACCATTTTTATCTTTCATTTTTAGAGTCATATTCTAACCCTTCAGAGTAGTTACCCTTAGTTTGGGCATATATATATATATGTATATATATATATATATATATATATGAGTTGTTCTCTCTTTAAAATTTTGAGATATAGTTTCTTCTAACAGATAAAAATATACCCTAAATCTCTAGTGTATGGCTTTGTTCTACTCTCCTGCCTGATCACATTCTCTCCCTTTTTTTCTCTCTTTTTTTTAAATCCTCTTCTTTCTTTTTTCAAACAACTTCTTATCAATTCCTTTTATAAAATTTTTTAAAATTTTCATTTTTACAGTCATATTCCATCCCTTCATCATAACAACACATTTTTTTACATATATAAGTTTTTCTTTCTTTAAAATTTTGGGAGACACTTTCTTCTAACAGACCAAAATACACCAAAAATCTAGTGTGTGGCACTGATCTATGCACCAGCCTGATCATATTTGATCATATTCTGTTTTTTTTCTTTTTTTTCTGTTTCTCTTTCTTTTATCTTTTTCTTTTTTTTTTCTTTTTCCTTTTCATTTCTTTCCCTTTCTTTTCCCCCAGTTTCAGATCTTTTCTGATTTGTTTAGAGTATATTTTCTGGGGATGGTGTTACCCTGTTAGCATTTTGCTCTCCCAGTCATCTATTCTCCTCTGGACAAAATGATGAAATGGAAAAACTCACCTCAAAAAAAAGAACAAGAGGCAGTACTGACTGCCAGGGACCTAATCAATACGGACATTAGGAAGATGTCAGAACTAGAGTTCAGAATGACAATTTTAAAGATACTAGCTGGGCTTGAAAAAAGCATGGAAGTTATTAGAGAAACCCTTTCTGGAGAAATAAAACAACTAAAATCTAACCAAGTCAAAATCAAAAAGGCTATTAATGAGGTGCAATCAAAAATGGGGGTGCTAACTGCTAGGATAAATGAGACAGAAGAGAGAATCAATGATATAGAAGACCAAATGATGGAAGATAAAGAAGCTGAGAAAAAGAGAGATAAACAACTACTGGATCACGAGGGCAGAATTCGAGAGATAAGTGATAACATAAGACAAAACAAAATTAGAATAATTAGGATCCCAGAAGAAGAAGAAGAAGAAAGAGAGAGGGGGGCAGAAGGTATATTGGAGCAAATTATAGCAGAGAACTTCCCTAATGTGGGGAAGGAAACAGGCATCAAAATCCAGGAGAAACAGAGAACCCCTCTCAAAATCAATAAAAATAGGTCAACACCCCGACATCTAATAGTAAAATTTACGAGTGTCAGAGACAAAGAGAAAATCCTCAAAGCAGCTTGGGAGAAGAGATCTGTAACATACAATGGTAGAAACATTAGATTGGCAACAGACCTATCCACAGAGACCTGGCAGGCCAGAAAGGACTGGCATGATATCTTCAGAGCACTAAACGAGAAAAATATGCAGCCAAGAGTACTATATCCAGCTAGGCTGTCATTGAAAATAGAAGGAGAGATAAAACGTTTCCAGGACAAACAAAAAGTAAAGGAATTTGCAAACACAAAACCAGCCCTACAAGAAATATTGAAAGGGGTTCTCTAAGCAAAGAGAGAGACTAAAAGCAACATAGACCAGAAAGGAACACAGACAATATATGGTAACAGTCACCTTACAGGCAATACAATGGCACTAAATTCCTATCTTTCAATAGTTACCCTGAATGTAAAGGGGCTAAATGCCCCAATCAAAAGACACAGGCTATCAGATGGGATGAAAAAACAAGACCCATCGATATGCTGTCTGCAAGAGACTCATTTTAGACCCAAAGACACCCCCACATTGAAAGTGAGGGGGTGGAAAACCATTTACCATGCTAATGGACACTAAAAGAAAGCTGGGGTGGCAATCCTTATATCAGACAAATTAGATTTGAAACCAAAGACTGTAATAAGAGATGAGGAAGGACAGTATATCCTACTTAAAGGGCCTATCCAACAAGAAGATCTAACAAGTGTAAATATCTATGCCCCTAACATGGGAGCAGCCAATTATATCAGGCAATTAATAACAAAAGCAAAGAAACACATTGACAATAATACAATAATAGTGGGGGACATTAACACCCCCCTCACTAAAATGGACAGATCATCTAAGCAAAAGATCAACAAGGAAATAAAGACTTTAAATGACACGCTGGACCAAATGGACTTCACAGACATATTCAGAATATTCCATCCGAAAGGAACAGAATACACATTCTGCTCTACTGCCCATGGAACATTCTCCAGAATAGATCACATCGTAGGTCACAAATCAGGTCTCAACTGGTACCAAAAGATTGGAATCATTCCCTGCATATTTTCAGACCACAATGCTTTAAAACTAGAACTCAGTCGCAAGAGGAAAGTTGGAAGGACCTCAAATACGTGGAGGCTAAAGAACATCCTACTAAAGAATGAATGGGTCAACCAGGAAATTAAAGAAGAATTTAGAAAGTTCATGGAAACCAATGAAAATGAAAACACAACTGTTCAAAATCTTTGGGATGCAGCAAAGGCAGTCCTAAGAGGACAGTATATAGCAATACAAGCCTTTCTAAAGAAACAAGAAAGGTCTCAAATACACAACCTAACCCTACACCTAAAGGAGCTAGAGAAAACACAGCAAATAAAGCCTAACCCAGCAGGAGAAGAGAAATAATAAAGATCAGAGCAGAAATCAATGAAATAGAAACCAAAAGAACGGTAGAACAGATCAACAAAACTAGGAGCTGCTTCTTTGAAAGAATTAACAAGATTAATAAACCCCTGGCCAGACTTATCAAAAAGAAAAGAGAAATGACCCAAATCAACAAAATCATGAATGAAAGAGGAGAGATCACAACCAACACCAAAGAAATACAATTAGAAGAACATATTATGAGCAAATATTATGCCAGCAAATTACTGGCAGAAACTGGAGAAATGGATATATTCCTAGAGATATATCAACTACCAAAACTGAAGCAGGAAGAAATAGAAAACATGAAGAGGCCTATAACCACTAAGAAAATTGAAGCAGTCATCAAAAATCTCCCAAAACACAAAAGCCCAGGGCCAGATGGCTTCCCAGGGGAATTCTACCAAACATTTCAAGAAGAATTAATACCTATTCTCCTGAAACTGTTCCAAAAAACAGAAATGGAAGGAAAACTTCCAAACGCGTTTTATGAAGCCACCATTACCTTGATCCCCAAACCAGACAAAGACCGCATCAAAAAGGAGAATTACAGACCAATATCCTTGATGAACATGGATGCAAGAATTCTCACCAAAATAATAGCCAATAGGATCCAACAGTACATTAAAAAGATTATTCACCACGACCAAGTGGGACTTATCCCTGGGCTGCAAGGTTGGTACAACATGCGCATATCAATAAACGTGATACAATACATTAACAAAAGAAAGAACAAGAATCATATGATCCTCTCAATAGATGCAGAAAAAGCATTTGACAATGTACAGCATCCTTTCTTGATCAAAACTCTTCAGAGTATAGGGATAGAGGGTACATACCTCAATATCATAAAAGCCATCTATGAAAAACCTACAGTGAATATCATTCTCAATGGGGAAAAATGAGACCTTTCCCCCTAAGGTCAGGAACGTGGCAGGGATGTCCACTATCACCACTGCTATTCAACATAGTATTAGAAATCCTAGCCACAGAAATCAGACAACAAAAAGAAATCAAAGTCATCCAAATCGGCAAAGAAGAAGTCAAACTCTCACTCTTTGCAGTTGATATGATATTTTATGTGGAAAACCCAAAAGACTCCACCCCAAAACTGCTAGAACTCATACAGAAATTCAGTAAAGTGGCAGGATATAAAACCAATGCACAGAAATCAGTGGCATTCCTATACACCAACAACAAGACAGAAGAAAGAGAAATTAAGGAGTCGATCTTATTTACAATTGCACCCAAAACCATAAGATACCTAGGAATAAATCTAACCAAAGAGGCAAAGATCTGTACTCAGATAAATATACAATACTCATGAAAGAAATTGAGGAAGATGCAAAGAAATGGAAAAATGTACCATGCTCATGGATTGGAAGAACAAATATGGTGAAGATGTCAATGTTACCTAGAGCAATCTACTCAGTCAATCCAATCCCCATCAAAATACCATCCACGTTTTTCAAAGACATGGAACAAATAATCCTAAAATTTGTATGGAACCATAAAAGACCCCGAATAGCCAGAGGAATGTTGAAAACGAAAAGCAAATCTGGCGGCATCCCAATTCTGGACTGCCAGCTCTATTACAAAGCTGTGATCATCAAGACAGTATGGTACTGGCAGAAAAACAGACACATAGATCAATGGAACAGAATCGAGAGCCCAGAAATGGACCCTCAACTCTATGGTCAACTCATCTTCGACAAAGCAGGAAAGAAGGTCCAATGGATAAAAGACCATCTCTTCCCAAAAAATGGTGTTGGGAAAATTGGACAGCCACATGCAAAAGAATGAAACTGGACCATTTCCTTACACCACACACAAAAATAGACTCAAAATGGTTGAAAGACCTAAATGTGAGACAAGAGTCCATCAAAATCCTAAAGGAGAACACAGGCAGCAACCTCTTCGACCTCAGCTGCAGCAGCTTCTTCCTCGAAACATCGCTAAAGGCAAGGGAAGCAACGGCAAAAATGAACTATTGGGACTTCATCAAGACAAAAAGCTTTGCACAGCAAAAGAAACAGTCCACAAAACCAAAAGACAACTGACAGAATGGGAGAAGAGATTTGCAAATGACGTATCAGATAAAGGGCTAGTATCCAAAATCTATAAAGAACTTATCAAACTCAACACCCAAAGAAAATGGGCAGAAGACATGAACAGATATTTTTCCAAAGAAGACATCCAAATGGCCAACAGACACATGAAAAAGTGCTCAACATCGCTCAGCATCAGGGAAATCCAAAGCAAAACCTCAATGAGATACCACCTCACACCAGTCACAATGGCTAAAATTAACAAGTCAGGAAATGACATGTTGGCGGGGATGCGGAGAAAGGGGAACCCTCCTACACTGTTGGTGGGAATGCAAGCTGGTGTAGCCACTCTGGAAAACAGTATGGAGGTTCCTCAAACAGTTGAAAATAGAGCTACCCTACGACCCAGCAATTGCACTACTGGGTATTTACCCCAAAGATACAAATGTAGGGATCCAAAAAGGTACGTGCACCCTGATGTTTATAGCAGCAATGTCCACAATAGCCAAACTGTGGAAAGAGCCAAGATGTCCACTGACAGATTAATGGATAAAGAAGAAATGGTATATATACACAATGGAATATTATGCAGCCATCAAAAGGAATGAGATCTTGCCATTTGTAACGATGTGGATGGAAATGGAGGGTGTTAATGCTGAGCGAAATAAGTCAATCAGAGAAAGACATGTATCGTATGAGGAATGATTCCTCACTGATATGAGGAATTCTTAATCTCAGGAAACAAACTGAGGTTTGCTGGAATCGGGGGTGGGTGGGAGGGATGGGGTCTCTGGTTGATAGACATTGTGGAGGGTATGTGCTCTGGTGAGCGCTGTGAATTGTGCAAGAAAGTTGAATCACAGATCTGTACCTCTGAAACAAATAATGCAATATATGTTATGAAAAAAGAAAAGAAGAAGAAGAAGATAGCAGGAGGGGAAGAATAAAGCAGGGGAAATCGGAGGGGGAGACGAACCATGAGAGATGATGGACTCTGAGAAACAAACCGAGGGTTCTAGAGGGGAGGAGGGTAGGGGGATGGGTTAGCCTGGTGATGGGTATTAAAGAGGGCACATTCTGAATGGAGCACTGGGTGTTATGCAGAAACAATGAATCATGGAACACTACATGAAAACTAATGATGTAATGTATGGTGATTAGCATAACAATAACAATTTAAAAAAATAAAAAGGATCATCCTGGCTTCTTTGTGAAGAGAAGGCTATAGTGAGATAAAACCTGAAGCAGAATATCAGTCTTGGAAATGGCATGGGAGTGGATGTGGTAAAATGGTTGGATTTGAGATATAATTTGAGGGGTAACTTCCACAGGATTTTCTAGTGAATTGGATGTAAGGTGGGAGAAAAATGGAAGAGTCAATAATTGCTCCCATATTTTAACTCGAGCACCTGAGAGGATGGAGGGGCCACAACTGAGATAAGAAATACCAGGGTTAGATCAGAAGGCCAGTTTCTGTCCTATAAAGTTTGAGATGCCCATTTAATATCCAAGTAGGGATACTGAAAAAAATATTTAAATATATCAGTTTGGAGTTTAAGTGAGAAATCTGAGTTGAAGATATAAATTTGGGCATCACAATGATATAGATGGTGCTTAAAGCCATGAGACTGTAGGAGATTACCCAGAACGTGAGTCTAGATAGAGAAGAGGGCCAAGATCTGAACGGGTGGGCTGGGAAAGCCCAACATTCAGAAGTTGAGGAAATAAGGAGAGAAGAGCAGAGGACATCAGAAGGAGAAGTCCCTGAAATAGGAAGAGGATAAAGAGAGAGCCATACCCTGGATTCTAAATCCTCCCCCCCAAAGAAGTGTTTGGTGGGGGAGGACGCACACACACACAGGCACTCACAGACATACAAGAAAGCTTGTAGTGGTTTTATTCACATACCCCCAAAATGGGAACAACCCAAATGCCCATCAGCAGGAGAACAAATAAATCATGGAGTACTCATTCAAGGGAATACTACTCAGCAATGCAAAAGAATGAACTACTACAGCTACCCACAACAACACAGATGAATTTCCAGACATAACGATGAACATAATAAGCCAGACACAAAAGAGGACATACTCTCTGATTCCATCTATATGAAATTCAAGAGAAGTCAAAACTACTGAATAGGATAGAGGTCAGAACAGGTTCCCCCCCGCCATGATTTTTTTGACAGGGGTAGTTATTGATAAGGAATGGGGTTTAGGTGAAATTTCTGGAGGAATAGAAATGTTCTCTATCTTGATCTAGGTTGTGGGTATACAGGTTTACCAAGCTTAGTCTTCAAATTTGTGTATTTTACTGTATCCAAATTATGCCTCCATAATAAAATAAGGGGTAGAGAAGGAGGACATGATAATGTTGTCATATGCTATAGACTAGAAGGACAAGAAAAGAATAAATGGTCTTTGCCCTTGAAGAGTCTTTTTTAACAGGCCAAAAGAGAAAATGCAAAGACTTCCTCTTCAGAATAAGATGACTACATAGTTATGATGCTCTTTTCTACAGAACCTCTTGCTCTGCCTCCTGCCATGCCCATTTCAGTCAATAGTTACCACCCCTGCTTGGCAACTGTACTCCACATACCTTAGAGGCAATAGGAGGAAATGTTGAACAAGTTGCCTTGGTAATTAAAACTTTTACAAGGCTAGTCCTTTCGCACTAGTCCATGCCCCGCCTTCCCAGTTCCCACCGCATTCCCCCAGATGCTATTTGCCTGAACCTTCCAGCACCTCTGTTACGCCCTCCAGGGATTGGGCTGCCCTTCCCCACCAATTCTCTTTCCTGTCTTTGACTCCTGACCTACCGATTCTGAACTTGCATAGTTGTTTGCATCTAATTTTTAGCAGGCTTTGGAGTTTCTAACCCATGATCTACCGTGAATCTAAAATCTCTGCCACCTCATTGTCACTCTGGTGGGATAACCCTGATATATTTCCTAGGGCAGCTACAAAAAAATCCCTCATGGATGGAGATTTCTTCCCCCCACTCCAGACATTTTAAATTAGATGAGATTTATCAGGCTGTTAATCACTGAAGTCAAAACTTTATATTCAGGGCTTAGAATACTCTCCATCAGAAAGCAGAGAAGTGCAAGGGATTTCTACTATGAATAAGATCACAAATTGGACACATACTTACTCCCAGTTGGAACCTTATGCCCAATGGCAAAGTGGGCTTCTTTTCTCTGGCAAGGCTATCCTAACGTGAATAGTCTGCTTTAGCTGCCAAATTTTTGTTTTCAGAGAAGCAAGAGGATAATACCTCATAGGCAATTCTGAAAAAAAAAAAAAAATCACATCTCAAAAAAAATTAAAACTGCCTAGGAGCCAATATGTGATCCTATACCAGGACATGCCTCCCAGGTTGACCTGTGCACAGCTCTGTCCACCCACTTCCCTATTCCCAGCTCCCTGTCTCAGTCCCTGGATAGTCACAGAACAGCAGATCCTAATAGTCCTATGTTGGCCTCATTCAATTTTTCCACAAAAAGAGCTAAAGGAGAACATAGCTCATGGTTTATACCAAATACCCAAAACTAAAGCTCAGTAGTGAGAGGCAAGGAATGGGGAAAGTTAGTGAGGTCTTTGTAACTTGTGTTACTACTCTTGTATTGTTTCCAGAACAGGCATCATGGACGTGTGACTCATGCAGTCACACAGGGTCCCATGATTGGAAGGACCCGTACTTGGTTTAATGCTCTGCTGTTGCCATCTTGAAATTCTTAATATTTTTTTCAACAAAGACCCTGTATTTTCATCTTGCACTGGGACCTGCAAATTATATAACCAGTCCCAATTATTTCAGCTTAGTTATCAGCAAACTAAACATCACTAGATATTTTTGAATACTCCACCCTGAAATTTCTCTACAGTAGATTCAAGTTAATGAAGTAAGAGGCATGGAACCACATTCAGATATCTATAGAGACCACTGTTTTCAGTGTGTAATTTGAGGAAGGTATGTCCGTTGGATTTCCAGACTGAGAAATTCTCCACCAAAACTAGAAAAAAAAAAAAAGGAAGTCTCTTACAAATTGAAGGTCAAGATTATGGATAAGAATGTATTTGAAAGACTTTAAGTAAAACTTTCACCCTGGGCTTGGAGATAGCATTAGAGTATACTTATTGCTGTGAAAATATTCCATCAGTCATAATGCTGATGGTTGAAAAACACACATAACCTGAAAAATCCCCAATCCATCATTTATCAGAGGTAAGATGTGGTAATGTGGCTTAAATGGGTTACAAACCAACTTTTGGCAGTGAAACAATGAAGGAAAAAGAGGAACTTGGGTAATCCACTGAGTAATAATTGCTTTTCCTCCTTTCCCCCAAAAAACAAAACAAAACAAAACAAAAAAACTAAGGGATACACTTCCAGAGAGGGCCATCTGATCTCTTATTATTCCTCCAACTTTCTCTATGTTCTTAGATCAAATCCTTGTAAGTTTTCTTCTCCTCCATAAAGTCTTTCTGGCTATTTAAAAGCAATTCAGCGTTTTTCCCCTTTACTATCTCCCCCTAATTCAATAAAACTCTGAGAAAGTAAAGGCTCTCTTGGCCCTTGCCAACATCAGAACCAAAAGGGGCTGGAACAGAATAAGCAGAGAGGGTGGACCTTGGTAGCTGGGCTTGGTGCCTAGCTACAACCCTTTTTATCACCCACGGTATTCTCCCTGTCATGGAATTCACCACCACAGTCTTCCCGCCTGCCTTCATTCTCCTCCAGGTCTATTTCCTCCCCTACCCCTTCACTCTCAAAGATGACCTCTCCACCTACTTCCCTGGGAAAATTGAGAACATCTGATGAGAACTCCCACAAGTTTCCTCCCCAACTCCTTAAGTTTTCTTTGGATCATGACCCACACTTTCTTCCTTCCCTCCCATCTTGGAGGAACTTTCCCTGCCACATGGACAGGTTAACCCCTTCACCTGCCCCCTGTCAGGCTGGGGCCTCCTTCCCATGACTATGGTCTGTTTTCCTTCTCCAATGGCTATTTGTCTAATTCCTCAACACATGTTCAAATCTTCTCATCCACAAAGAAATAAACACACAAACACCAAAAACACCCCCTCTGGATCCACTCCTCAATCTCTAGACTTACCATTTTCTACCATCCTCCCTCCTACTCCTCTGCTTCCTCTTTTTGTCCCTCAATAAAACAAGATATTGTCTGAATAGCATCCAGCATAAAAGTTAGAAGGAACCAAATAAATGGGAGGCCCATTCCTCAGTCTCATGCATCTTAGCTCTTCTTCTCTTCTATCTTTTGGAATTATCTTCTCAAAGACCCAGCAAAATCCAAGGCCTCAGTTCACCACCCATCCTGTTTGTGTTCCCAGCAGCACTCTTGCCTCTCAAGATGAAACTGTCTGTTCCTTGGTTTCTGTAATGCTGGTTTCCCTCCAACTTTTCCTACTGCTCATTTGACATGTCCTTGTGTTTTTTCACTATTCTTTGTCCATCACTTAATAGAGATTATTCTCAAAAATACAAGCCTTGCCCTGTTCTCTGCTCATTGCACTGTCTATATTTATCCCATGATGATCCTCAATGGCTTCCATCCTCACTATGAATTTCCTAAAGGTATACCCTTACTTCTGACTCACTCCTAAATTCCGGGCCACATCTCCACACCAGCCCAACACCTCCAGCCACATGCCTAACATTCTTCTAAGCATGGCCCACTGGCTCCTCAAGCTCTGGTTAACTAAAGCAGGATTGATGGGGCAGAAGGAACCATTTCACATAACTCTGAGGATGATTCTTAAATGATTCTTACTGGGAGCAGGAACTAGTGTCCAACTAAGACTCAGCAGGGCTGCAGGTAGAAACAAAAGATCATTACACCTGGCTACAGGAAGAGTGGGAGATGGGGGACAAGGCCAGATCCTGACTCAAAGCAGCAGAGTTGTACCTACTTCTGTGCTTGGCACTGAATGTTACCTCTTGGTCCTCCTAAAGTTTATACTGTTCGAGACACTGATAACAGAGACATCACCAAAAATTAGACAAATATTGCTTGCACACTTAGAGAATGAAAATTAAGTACTTATTTTGGCTACAAGTCAAGGCACAATGGCAGTGCATGAAGCAGGAAGTGATGGGGGCGTGTGGCTTGGACACAGTGAATCAGGAAAAGCTGTGACCTCTTTTCCACTTATTGTTCATACTGTAAATGATTTACTTCCATCAATTAAAAGACCCATGTGGACTCTGTCCCTCCAATTACTTGTGGGTCTGTTAAGCACCTCTCTGTAATCAAGACTCACTTTTCTTTTTAGTGTGAGTACTTGGATCTCCTTTCCTAATTCTGACATCCCCAAATCCCAAGGAGCTTTATGAATGATACTCTCCTGAAGACACTGATTTCCCCCCCTAGTTTAGGAAAGTTAAGAAGGGTTAATAAATTTTTGGCTATGCATGTGTCTTAACTCTCCCACTAGAGGAGGGAAAAAAGCCAAAAAAAAATAAATAAATAAAACCCCAAAAAACAAACAAAACCAGGCTTGCTTTTGAACAAAGGAGGATGAAGAAAATCTCCCTTCCTCCACCAGGAGCCTAGACTCCTCATTCAGGGCCTCCCGCTAATTCCAGGCCCCTCCCTGAAATCAGGGAGGCCTGGGCCCTTGGGATGCTCACCACTCCTCTGGGTATGATCTGTAGCATTCACAGCTTCCGAGTATCCTAATCTATTCCATATTCCAGGAGGCTCTCTGAAGGGAAAGGTAATCATTCTCACACAAACAGTCCCTCCACACTTTCTTTCCCACTCACATCCGCTTGGAATTGAGAACAAGCGGGGAATGGAGTTCTGCCCTCCCTGGTGCTGCATGGCTCCTCGGCCTTTGCTTGATCAAGGCCATTGCTGTGGCAGTAAGCCTTGCACAAAGTGGTCTGCCCAGAGGAAAGCAGGGAGATATGGAACTGCTTTTCCCATCTTAAAAGGAGTATATGATCAAAACCACATCATAACTGTTAAAGAAATAGGAGGAGCAAGAAGGAGAAAAAACACCCTTAGTTATGAACAATTGAAAGGAAGCTTCCATGGAGAAAAACATGATTGAATGATTCCCTTACTTTCCCCTAACCACTGTTGTATAGCATTTCAATTCAAAAATGTATCAGCTTTCAGATTCATCCACCAATGAGGAAACTGGAATTAAGAATAGATAACCCATTGCAAAATTTCCAGGGCTTAAGATAAAGCAAGTACTGTTCCAACCACACTTAGCCATTTGCCTGACTGCTAAACCTAGATTTCTTAACTCTGCCATACCAAATTTAACAGGAAGTCCTAACTCTGCTTCTGGAATATATCTGAAATCCAGACCCTAACTCATGTCCTTCACCACTACCTTTTTAAATGCAAGGCACTATCATTTCTTGGCTGGAATATTACAAGTGATGGGAGCCAGGCCCTCTGCCTCATCCCAACCCCACAGTTCATTCTCTACACTGCAACTGAGGAGACCATATAAATACCTAACGTACTTTCCAAAGGCTTCCCATTGCTCTTGAAATGAAATCTAAGTTTTTTACTGGCTGCATAGTTTTCCTTCAGCTGTCCCCTTCTCCCCTGTGCATTCATGCCCTGACACTCTCTCCCTTTCTCACTATGCTTCTGCCACACTGGCCTCCCTTGCTGTCCTTCCATGACACCAGACTCTTCCCCATTATCTTAGGTTGTGTTTCCCAGAAGCATACCCTGTAATGGGGATTCTGGTGCATATGGTTTATTGAGGGAAGGATCTCAGGACAAAACTGCAAGAGAGTGAGGAAAGCAGAACATGGAATGGGAGGAAGCCAATCAAACATGTCCACAGTATCCCCACTGGACACTCCCTAGGCTCAGCCTGATGATCCCATAGCCCCACTTGAGGCAAGAGGCCAACATCTTATACCACTCTACCAATCAGCCATTGGCTGTGGGGCCTACTCTCAAGGGAGGACATCATCTTAGGCATTCTCTTCTGACTGAGGGCAATTGCTGTTGTGACCAGATAGCAGCCAACACTCACAGCAGCTAGACGATGGTCTCTTAGCCCAGGGAAGGGGATCTAAGCAGAGCATCAACAGTTTTACTAGACCCATGGTGAGAACCTATTTTAGCTATTTCTTCTGCCTGAAACACTCTTTTTCCAGATCTTCATGTATCTAGCTTCTCATCCCTTGCATGTTGGCTCAAATGTCATCTTTTCTGAGTGGCCATACCTGCCCAATCTCATTATGCTATCCTTTTTCATTATCTGAAACAATATTTCCCATTTACTTTTTACTTACATGTTTATTGGCTATCTCAACTACCAGAATGTAAAGTCCCTGAGAATAGGAACCCAGTATTGCTCACCTGTCTAACTAGTGGTAAAATCAAAAAGATTCTGGAATCAGACAACCTGTCAAATTCTGACTCCCCTATATTACTAACTATGCAAGCCTGAGCAATTTAACTTCTTATAGTGCCAGATTAACAGGGTTAGCTGGAGGATTAAATGAGTCAATGCAAGTAAAGTGCTTGGAATATTGCCTGATACGTGTTAATCACTCAATAAATGCTAGCCAGGAATTGCCTGGTGAATGAATGAGTGAATGGATGAATAAATGAAGAAAATAATTCTTTGGCAACTCAAGCTGCCACTTTGCTTTGCCTAAGTATGTTGGCATCAAAGGCCATTGCCATTTCTCTGATTTTTACCCTTTAAAGATACACAATTTTTTATTCTCTTTCTCAGTCTTCAGTATGCATCCCAAATACTCAAATTATCTGTTTCTCAATGATGCTCAAAGCCAACCAGTACTCCCTTCTTGACCACACTCACTGCAAGACTGTAGACTTGAAAGTTCAATTTCCTGGGCCACAGCATGTTAAATCCGGAAGGTAAGGCTCTTCTTATCCCCCAGTGTCAAGCAATCACTGTTCCAACAACCCTTGCTACCCTCAGGCCAACACTGCCGTGTGATTAAATAAACTGGCTGCATCAAGAGGAAAGGAAGCTTTCAGTAAGCTTCAGCCACCAAACGAGCTGTGGTTTTGTCTGTGGCCTGGATGAAATGGGCAAAGGAGAAATTAGTTCAACTCTCCTCTGAAAAAGAGGTTTTATGGGAAGTAGGAAACAAGGGCAGTTATTAAACAAATATAAACTGACCACTTTCTGTGAGCAGGCACTGTAGGGAATATAAAGATGAGCCATGACACAGGATGAGATGAAGAAAAAAAGACCCAGTTCAGAAAACAACTATAATGAAGGGGAGATTATTTGATTCATCTAAATTCTTTTTAAGGATGCTATTGAATGTTTTGGATAAAAAAGCAGGACAAAAACATTTAGGATTTAGAGAAAGACACTAAGAACAAATTTAAGCTACCCAGCTAGAAAACCAAGCAATGTGTTTGTCCCTGAGTAGAGAAGAGAGTAATGCAAAAGAGGGAGGGGGTTAGGGAGGAGAAGGAAGCCAGAGAAATCATTAACAACTGTCTGTCATTGGCACAAACCTTCAGTAAGGCAATACTTGGTATGAAAGGAGTTTTTGTAGAAAGCAGTGTAGGGTCTGGGTTTCCAGACCAGATGATTTGAAATGATCCAGAGACCACACGCATCCTGTAGGCTAAAGGAGGTGGTGTAGCTAAAGGAATCTCAGGAGAGCACTGGCCTTTGCAGACCATGAGATGGAGTTTGTGCCAAGTTAAGATAACCCAGATCTGCAAGGGATCAGGAGGGCTCAGCAAACATGTACATACTCTTGAACTCATGCAAAAGGATACCTCCATCTCAATGACAATCTCAGTAGCCCATTTTCAAATATGGCCTAGAATCTTCATCCTATGCCCAAATTGAAGATAATGAACAATTATAAGCCATGACTGAAGTCTCAGAAGTAGCATGGAGAGGGGCAGGCCCTTGGACATCACCCAGCATCTATCTCTTCTCCTCCTACATATTCTTCCTGGGTGATCTCACTTATTCTTTTGGTGTTACATTCCATCTGTATTCTGAAGAATCTTCAGCTTAGATCTCTCTCTTAAGCTACAGAACTGTATTGTTCCATATAGTAGCTACTAACTATATATGGCTATTGCGTACCTAAAATGCGGCTAATACAACTGAGCTACTAATTTAATTTTTATTTATTTAGATTTTTAAAAAAACGATACTTCAGTTTTTGGTATACTTTTAATTATGTTTGGAACAATTTAGGAATGTGAATCTAGTTTTTCAACCCTATACTTTTCAACTGCAAATGAAAATTGAGCATCCAAATTGAGATGTGCTGTGAGTGTAAAATATATCCTTGATTTAAAATATTTAGTGTGAAACAGTGTCAAATTTTCATTAATATTTGTTCAGCTTCATTGAGGTGTAATTGAAATACAACTGTAAGATATTTAAAGTGTGTATCTTGTGATTTGATCCATGCATACATTGTGAGAAAATTCCCACCATCTAGTTAATTAAGATATCCATCAATTTACATATTTACCTTTTTTTTGGTGAGAATATTCAAGTTCTACTCTCTTAGCAAATTTCTTTTTTTTTAAGTTCTATTTATTTAAGTAATCTCTATACCCAACATGAGACTTGAATTCACAACCCCAAGATCAAAAGTCACATGTTCCACCTACTGAGCCAGCCAATTCTCTCTTAGCAAATTCAACTATACAGTCTGATTTCTCAACTATAGTAACCATGTTTTACATTAGGCCCTCAGACCTTATTAATCTTACAGCAGAAAGTTTGTACCCTCTCATCAACTTCTATTTCCCTCATCCTACCGCCAGTCCCTGGCAGTCACATTTCTACTTTGTTTTTGAGTTTGACTTTTTTTCTTTTTTAAGTTTCCACATATAAGTGATATCATGCAATATTTGTCTTTCTCTGCCTGGCTTATTTCTTTTTATACAAAAAGATTGTTTGTTTACTTTTCAGAGAGAGAGAGAGAGCACACGCAGAGGGAGCGGTAGGCAGAGCAGGCAGAGGGAGAAGCACGCTCCCTACTGAGCAGGAAGCCCAATGCGGGACTCGATCCCAGGACCCTGGGATCATGACCTGAGCCCAAGGTAGCCGCTTAACCGACTAAGCCACCCAGACGTCATGTCTGCCTGGCTTATTTCACTTAGCATAATGCTCTCAAAATCCATCCATATTGTCACAAATGGTAGGATTTCCTACATGCTGAAATATTTTGGATGTATTCGGTTAAATAAAAATAGTATTGAAATTAATTTATTTGCTACTTTACCCCCAATGTCTTTCTCCTCTAGAACTGCCTAAATGCCTTCTTTCATCAGATTACACTGGAAAAAATCTAGGCATTAACTTTGACACTGAGAAGTCAATACCATCTTCAATACCAGATACCCTACTCACTACATGAGGGCAGAGCCAATGTCTAGGCACTAACTTTGACACTGAGAAGTCAATACCATCTTCAATACCAGATACCCTACTCACTACATGAGGGCAGAGCCAATGTCTGTCTAGTTCATGATTTAGTGTGAAAAAAGTGTCAAATTTTCATTAATATTTGTTCAGCTTCATTGAGGTGTAATTGAAATACAACTATAAGATATTTAAAGTGTGTATCTTTTGATGTGATACATGCATACATTGTTAAATACATGCATACATTTGGTCAAATAAAAATAGTATTAAAATTAATTTATTTGATCACCTGCAAAGTATAGCATGTGGTAGGTTATCAGTAAAGACTTTCTGAGTGAATGAATAATTGAACAAATGAATGAATGGATGGCTCACCTCAGGCATGGTTGAGAACACAAAGTACATATAACACAGTTAAGCAGAGAAGAGACATTGTACTGTGCTCCCCTGGAACTGCCAGCCTTAAGGAATACAGGGAAGTCAGAGTCCCACCTACAAGGCCATGGAGTGGACACATGAAAATAAGGCTCCAGCAGGCCCTATGCAGGAGGGACTGGGGATAACCAAAGCAGTCAGAAACTGCCCTATGGATTAGGGAGGTTTTGAGGTTTTATAGCTGCCTCATTGAATCACACCCTATTGAGCTTTGCAATGTGGCCTCTTTGCTGTGGAAAGCTGGAAGAGGAATTATAGAGACAGCAAATCTAGGTCAACAGGAGACATGGGTGGATTAAGTAGGGAGTGAACAGCCTCTCTGAGCATCAGTTGAACCAAAGCAATGGTCAGTTAACAGGTGCAAGTGAAGAATGAGCTATAGAAAGTCAGGCTCATTCCAGAACAATTTAGGCATGTGAATCTTCTTTTTCTTGGGCATATTTTTCAACTATAAATGAAAATTTAGCATCCAAATTGATATGTGTTGTAAGTGTAAAGTATACACTGAATATAAAAGATTTAGATCCAAACACTACCTGGAACAGCAACAATAGCAATGGCAGTAGCTAACATTTATACAGATTTATATGGTATGTACTATGTGCTAGGAGCTACTTTAAGTACTCTCTCTTGTCTCGTCTCTCTCTTTCATCTCTTTCTGTATGTATACATATATGTGTGATTTACATATATTTGTATGGTATACATATGTGTGTGTTAGCTCTAATCCTTACAGCAACCCTATAAAGTTGTAATCACTCACAGATGAGGAAAATGAGATATGGACCTGGGATCCGAACTCAGGCTGTCAGTTGCAGCTATTCTATCAATCTACTCTATTAATCTACTCATGCTATTCTATCAATCATAAGTCAATGAAGGGAGGTATAAAATACTAATTTCAGGCACACTGGATCAGATGTGGGGCCCATCTACCCAGTGTTCTGGGTCTGACAGGTTTATTCAAGGAGCAGGCATTCTTCTCCTTGATTCTAATCACATTCACTCACTCTTTGCACTGGACATGTGGATTTTTTTTTAAGACTTATTTATTTATTTTAGAGAGAGAAGAGCAGCAGAGGGAGAGAAAGAGAGAATCCCAAGCAGACTCTTCACCGAGTGTAGAACCCTACACGGTGCTTGATCCCACAACATTGAGACCATGACCTGAGCAGAAATCAAGAGTTGTACGCTTAACCAACTGAGCTGCCTAGGCACCCCAGGACATGTGCATTTGTTTAAGCTCTCTTTTACCTGTGTTTCTATTCATCCTAGTTTATACTTGAGAAGAAGACTTTTCTACTCTTTGTTACCATTGCAAAATTAGAAGTTATTAAAGGAAATTGGTATCTCTGGAAGCACAGATTCTGAGTTAATTGAGGGTAGGGGTTGTGTCTTCTGTTTCTGCCTCCTTGTGCCTTCAACAGGGGAATGAATCCAGCTAAGCAAAGATTTGTAAGAAAACATGGAGAAGGCCTTCAATCAAGAGGTTGGAAGAAGGAGGGGAGTGAGAGCATGGCTGAGCAGACATTTGTAATTCTTACAATTTTTCCAAAATTAGACCTGCAACAAGTAAATAAACAGACCCACAGCCCTGTTCCCTGATCAAGTCACTCTCAATTTGTGAGGGCATATTTGTCAATATTTTTCTTCCTATTACATAACAAACATGATGTTTGTAGTAGTTTTAGAGAAATTAAATAAACACGATAAAAAGGAAGACACAAAATTAAACCTCTGGTAATGCCACTATCTCCATATTAACTTTTTTTTCAGGGAAAAAAGACATAGAAAGGACATAATGTCTATCTTCAAATATGTGATCGAAGTGTGTGTGACAGAGAAATTTCCTCTGTTTTGCTCAATACACCAGAACAAGAATTAGTGGGAGATCATTTAAGGAAGATTTCAAGTCAATAAAAAAGAACTTTTTCTAGCCATTAAATTTGGGGCACCTGGGTGGCTCAGTCCTTAAGCGTCTGCCTTTGGCTCAGGTCATGATCCCAGGGTCCTGGGATTGAGCTCTCCATCGGGCTCCCTGCTCTGCAGGAAGCCTACTTCTCCCTCTCCCACTCCGCCTGCTTGTGTTCCTGCTCTAGCTATCTCTCTCTCTGTCAAATAAATAAATAAAATCTTAAAAAAAAATCTGGTCAAAAACTGAATCATCTCCCTTGGATGGTTCTAAGCTCCAGTTTAGAGAAATAACCAAAGGTCTGGGACCATTCTTATTAGATGCAAACTGGTGCAGCCATTCTGGAAAACAGTATGGAGGTTCCTCAGAAAGTTAAAAATAGAGCGGCCCTATGACCCAACAATTGCACTATTGGGTATTTATCCAAAGAATACAAACATAGTGATTCAAAGGGGCACATGCACCCCAATGTTTATAGCAGCAATGTCCACAATAGCCAAAATATGGGAAAAGCCCAGATGTCCATCCACAGATGAATGGATAAAGAAGATGTGGCAATACACACACACACACACACACACACACACACTGGAATATTAGTCATCAAAAGAATGAAATCTTGCCATTTACAATGGCATGGATGGAACTAGAGGGTATTATGCTAAGCAAAATTAGTCAGAGAAAGACAAATATCATGATTTCACTCATATGTGGAATTTAAGAAACAAAAGATGAACATGGGGGAGGGAAGGAAAAACAAGATGAAAGGAGAGAGGGAGACAAACCATAAGAGACTCTTAACTACAGGAAACAAACTGAGGGTTGCTGGAGGGGAGGTAGGTGGGGGGATAGGGGGTAACTGGGTGATGGGATTAAGGAGGGCACTTGATGGCAAGTAGCAGGATATAAAATCAATGCACAGAAATCAGTGGCATTCCTATACACCAACAACAAGACAGAAGAGAGACAAATCAGGGAGTCGATCCCATTTACAATTGCACCCAAAACCATAAGATACCCAGGAATAAATTTAACCAAAGAGGCAAAGGATCTGTACTCAGAAAACTATAAAATACTCATGAAAGAAATTGAAGAAGACACAAAGAAATGGAAAAACGTTCCATGCTCATGGATTGGGAGAATCAACATTGTGAAGATGTCAATGCTACCTAGAGCAGTCTACACATTCAATGCAATCCCCATCAAAATACCATCCACTTTTTTCAAAGAAATGGAACAAATAATCCTAAAATTTGTATGGAACCAGAAGAGACCCCAAATAGCCAGAGGAATACTGAAAAAGAAAAGCAAAGCTGGCGGCATCACAATTCCGGACTTCCAGCTCTATTACAAAGCTGTCATCATCAAGACAGTATGGTACTGGCACAAAAACAGACACATAGATCAATGGAACAGAATCGAGAGCCCAGAAATGGACCCTCAACTCTATGGTCAACTTATCTTTGACAAAGCAGGAAAGAATGTCCAATGGCAAAAAGACAGTCTCTTCAACAAATGGTGTTGGGAAAATTGGACAGCCACATGCAGAAGAATGAAACTGGACCATTTCCTTACACCACACACAAAAATAGACTCCAAATGGTTGAAAGACCTAAACGTGAGACAGGAGTCCATCCAAATCCTAAAGGAGAACACAGGTAGCAACCTTTTCGACCTTAGCCGCAGCAACTTCTTCCTAGAAACATCGCCAAAGGCACGGGAAGCCAGGGCAAAAATGAACTATTGGGATTTCATCAAGATAAAAAGCTTTTGCACAGCAAAAGAAACAGTCCACAAAACCAAAAGACAACCGACAGAATGGGAGAAAATATTTGCAAATGACATATCAGATAAAGGGCTAGTATCCAAAATCTATAAAGAACTTATCAAACTCAACACCCAAAGAACAAATAATCCAATCAAGAAATGGGCAGAAGACATGAACAGACATTTCTCCAAAGAAGACATCCAAATGGCCAACAGGCACATGAAAAAGTGCTCAACATCGCTCGGCATCAGGGAAATCCAAATCAAAACCTCAATGAGATACCACCTCACACCAGTCAGAATGGCTAAAATTAACAAGTCAGGGAATGACAGATGTTGGCGGGGATGTGGAGAAAGGGGAACCCTCCTACACTGTTGGTGGGAATGCAAGCTGGTGCAACCCCTCTGGAAAACAGTATGGAGGTTCTTCAAACAGTTGAAATTAGAGCTACCGTTCGATCCAGCAATTGCACTACTGGGTATTTACCACAAAGATACAAATGTAGGGACCCGAAGGGGTACGTGTACCCCAATGTTTATAGCAGCAATGTCCACCATAGCCAAACTGTGGAAAGAGCCAAGATGCCCATCGACAGATGAATGGATAAAGAAGAAGTGGTATATATACACAATGGAATATTATGCAGCCATCAAAAGGAATGAGATCTTGCCATTTGCAACGACGTGGATGGAACTGGAGGGTGTTATGCTGAGTGAAATAAGTCAATCAGAGAAAGACATGTATCACATGACCTCACTGATATGAGGAATTCTTAATCTCAGGAAAGAAACTGAGTGTTACTGGAGTGGTTGGGGGTGGGAGGGATGGGGTGGCTGGGTGATAGACATTGGGGAGGGTATGTGCTATGGTGAGCGCTGTGAATTGTGCAAGACTGTTGAATCACAGATCTGTACTTCTGAAACAAATAACGCAACATATTTTAAGAAAAAAGAAAAAGAAGATAACAGGAGAGGAAGAAAAGGGGAGTATGTCAGAGGGGGAGACGAACCATGAGAGATGATGGACTCTGAAAAACAAACTGAGGGTTCTAGAGGGGAGGGGGGTAGGGGGATGAGTTAGCCTGGTGATGGGTATTGAGGAGGGCACGTTCTGCATGGAGCACTGGGTGTTATGAACAAACAATGAATCATGGAACACTGCACCAAAAACTAATGATGTAATATATGGTGATTAACATAACAATAAAAAAATTAAAAAGAAAAAAAAAAGAAAAAAAGAAAAAGGAGGGCACTTGATGGAATGAGCACTGGGTGTTAAATGCAACTGATGAATCACTAAATTCTACCTCTGAAACTAATAATACACTCTATGTTAAATTGAATTTAAATTTAAAAAAGATTGCATTTGAAATTTATGACTTCTAAAATCTCTTCCAACTCTAAGATTCTATGTTCTTAATATCACTATGTGATATTAATATTGATATTGACATATATTGACTAATATTGATATCGACATATAATTTAAATACCACAAAACTCACCCACTTTAAAGGGTACACATACAGGTCAATTATTTCTAGTAAAAATGTACAACTATCACCATTATCCAATTCCAGAACATTTCCATCACCCCAAGAAGAAACTCCATACCCATTAGTAGTACCACTCCCAATTCCTTCTCCCTCAGCCTGTGGCAGCCACTAATTTAGTTTCTGTCCCTATGAATTTGCCTATTCTGAATATTTGAAATAAATGGAATCATGCAATATGTGACTTTTTGTGTCTTTCTTCTTTCTCCAAGCATAAAGCTTTCAGGTTCATCCATGTTGTAGCATAAATCAGTACTTCCATTTGTTATAGCTAAATAATATTCCATTGTATGAACATATCATATTTTGTTTATCCATTCATTTGTTGATGGACATTTGGGTTGATTCCATTTTTTTACTATTATGAATAATACTGCTGTAAACATTTGTATATAAGTTTTTGTTTAGACATATGTTTTCAATCCTATTGGGTACATACCTAAGTGTGGAATTGCTGGGTCAAATGGTAACTCAATTTGTAACTTTTTGAGGAACTATGAGACTGTTTCCAAAACAGCTGCATTATTTTACATTCTCACCAGCAATAATGTATGAGGGTTCCCATTTTTTTGTATCTAAGCGAATATATGCTATTGTCTTTTTTTATTATACTCATTCTAGTGAGTGTAAAGTTTTATCTCTGCAGTTTTGATTTGTATTTCCCTAATGTCTAGTGATTTTGAGCATATTTCCAAATGTTTATCAGATATTTATACATATTCCTTGCAGAAATATTTATTCAGATCCTTTGCTCATTTTTTAATTGAGTTGTCTTTTTATTGTTGAGATGTAATAGCTTTTTATATATTCTGGAAGATCACTAACATACCTTTCACTATAAGTGAATTAATTTGAAACCTGGGAAAATAAGTTAACTTTCTAGGAACAAAAATTATCAATGTTTAAACAATTTGAGGTAGAAAAATCTGACATGAATAGCCAAGGAAGAAACTATGGACATTTATAATGAGTTACCTCCATATCTTCCCTAAGCTCCTCCCAACCTACCCTATCTAAAATCCCAAAAGTCACCAGGATCAGCTGGTTCCAAGGGTGAATTTTTCGGAAGATATTTTTGAAAACAAAGAGTTTTTTTCCTATACCATATAACATGTTCCAGAGTCTAAAGAAAATATTTTTCTTAATTTTTTATGAAGAGAACCTAAAACTGATACCAAAATCTGAGAAAAATAGTCCAAGAAAAAATATAGAACAAATTTAATTATGAATATTGATACAAAAAAGCCTCATAAAATAAGTATCAATAAATGCAATTTGGGAGTGCATTAAACAAATAACAAATCATGACCTATGGGAATCCTAAAATTCAATTATGTCAGTAAATATAATTTAAAATGCAAATGTCTAAAAATGGCTAAAAAAGGTTCTCAATGTATCCAGAAAAGGCATTGAAGTGAAACAACATTTATTTCCATGTCTAGAAAACTTCTTAGGACCCATAAATTGAACAAAACACCACCTCACATCCTCATATAGGCTAACATTAAAACATCTGTTAGCCCCATATAGGCTAACATTAAAACTATAAAAAAAGATGACAAGGACATAGGGAAATAACTTTCATATATTCTTGGTGGAAGTTTAAATCAGTCAAATCACTTTGAAAAATTTATCACTCTCTAGTAAAATTGAAAACCTATATGCTGTGACTGAGAAATTCTACTCCTGGGTATATACTCTAAAAATATTCTTGTGTACATTTGCAAACAATTGTGTCAAATTATGTCCATTGCAAAGCTCTTTAAAATAGGAAAAAAAAAACCTTCAGAATTACATCAATAACTAACATGGTATATTCATATACTAGAATACAATTGTTAAAATAACTCTCTCTATTCAGTCATATAATTAGAACTCCACACAAAATGCTGAGTAGAAAAAAACTAGCTTCAGATAATACACACCTTGACATTTATGTCCAATTTCCAAACATGATAAAAGAACATTAAGTATTATTCATTGAGATATACATATGTAAGTGCATTAAAGTGAAGTGAAAAAGATATGTACTCAGTTCACATTTTCTTCTGGGTTTGAGTCATGAGGAACAAACTGAAGGCAGAAGACAAAGAAAATGCCAAATCTCCTATAATGCTTTATTTCTTTCATTTAAATTAGGACAAAGCAAATGGAACAAAACATTTCCAATCCTCAATTCTGATGAGAGGTACATTAATATTGTCATTATTCATTTTACTTTGGGGTATTTTTGAAATTTCTCAGAACAAAAATTCCCCCAGTAAATCAAGAACAAAAAGAAAGTCCCTTGATATGATTAAAAAATACATATACTTCAAACAAATGTCAGCACCATTCTTAATGGTAAAACACTAAAAGCATCTATATCAAAATAATTTTTGAAATAAGAATACACAACTATTAATGTGGATCTAGGAGTTCTAGCCATTAAATTAATAAATAAAAATGTGTGTGTATTTGTGTGTGTATATGTGTATGAGTGTGTATATGTGTGTGTGTGAGTGTATCCATGCAGGTACATGTGTACATGTGTGTGAATGTGTATACATGTGTGTAAGTGGGTACATGCATGTGAGAATATGTATGTGTATATGTGTATATATGTGTATATGTGAATGGTTGTTTATGTCTGTATGTATATAGGTGTATATTAGTGCATAAATATATGTATGCATGTGTGTATCTATACAGAAGTATATATGTGTGCATATGTTTGTGTGTATACAAGCATGTGCATGTATGTGTGTGAATGCATGCATATGTATGTACATGGGTACATGTATGGGTGTTGTGTATGTACATGTGCATACCACACATCAAACAAAAGGAAATACATACACACACATCAAACAAGAGGAAATACATAGGCGTTCCATATGTGTTTATTCTGTCTTTTCAAGTAGATTTTATGCTTATTAAGATCTGAAGCTACAACTTGTATTTCTTTTGGAATTCACACATAGTGAGTTCTCAACAATACTTGTACAGTTGAATTTGGCATCAGTACCCGTCAATTTCCATGGACCAGCAAGAATTCACAGACCAAACTTAAAGGCTGTTTTTTGCTCAATACAAGATAATTTGTATTCAGAATAAAAAGTAGAAAATAAAACCCTAGAGAGTTTATTTTACAATTTATATAAATATAGACATAATTACTCCATTTTCTAGAATCCATAGCAAATATCAGGTACCAAGAGCTTATAATGACCTATATATATTCCACAATTTCTCAAAAATCACTAAAACTGTTAAGGAGAGATAGAGAAAATGCTATCCTGTAGATGACCCACTTTATTAGCCAGAAGAACAGAAGAGAATCCATCAGATGGACCTTGCCTCCAGTCTGGGCCAGCTGGTAACTCACTCATTTAGGTGAAGGTGGTATCAAGAAGCCAGTGAAGGTGGGGGATCTCCTTCATGGATCTTTTATAGCAGGAAAGGGAGATGGTGATGGCAGTGATGGGTGTGGCCTTCTGGTCCTGTGTGGGAAAGCTGTAAACTCACAAGTTCAGCCCCCAGGATGGGAGATGGGTCTGCTGAGGAGTGTCATAGTCCAGGCCTGAGCAGACATGTTTAGTGAAGCATCCCACTGACAAGAAGGAAACACAGCCACGGCTTTTGTTCTGCAGGCCGGCAAAGGCAGCCAGAGCAGGAGAGGCATCCAAAAGCAAGAGAGACCATTTCCTCACAAAAGGAGAGGTTAGTTTCTTATTTTCTTTTCTCCTGAAGCCTGAGTCAGGCGGGAAAGCAACACCCTAAGGTCAGATCTAAGTTGAAGAGTTGAGAGCTCCATTCAGGTTCAATTCCACAAGCTGCAACACATGCTCAGCCCAGATGGGCAATAAACCAAAAGATCCAAAACGGCAGAAGGAATGCCTTATTCCAAAACATCACTTGGAGCCCAGAACAGTCTCTTGCATTTTAGTTAAGATTCCCCACCCAGCAAACCAAAATGTGTTCTTTCTGGGTGGCTGGCTTAAAGAATAGTACATTACAGTGGAAACTCCCATTTACTTCATTTACTGCCGTTTATAATATTTTCCACTATTTGGAGATAATGAATTCATCCTTTTTTTTTTTTTTGACAAACATTATGCAGGCCACTACAAGAGCCGAATGTTCCAGAATCCTTCTCAGATGTGTTACCCTTAATTTTCTATGATAGCTTTAGAGGTTTTTTTGGAAAGGCCCCAACATCAACCAAATTAACAATGCTGAGAATAAACTCAACTGTCACCTTCATTCCATTTGAACAGCTGGGGGAAAATGTCACCTTCAAAAGCCTTTCCAGTATGCAGGCTTAAAGAAGACAGGTTAATTAAAGTCACTCCCAGAAAAATAACCACTCACCACAGAAAGTTTCTTCCCAGCCCAGTGAAACTGTGTATCACAGTTGTAGACAATCTCCACTTTATCTGAAATTCATTTTTCATGCAGGACTGAAAACATAGATTTTGTCAATGGAATTATATCCCTGTAATTGCCCAGCTGAGGGGCCTTTTGAAAAGATGTTAAGCAGAAGTCTTAGTAGGAGGTCAGAGGGAGAGAAGGAATATTCCAGGCTTCCTTTTCATTCACAGAACCCTGGCAGTTCTCTGAGCTTGGGAAGAGCCAGGCGTGCATTGCTTATGTGCTACATGCGTAGAAAAGATCTTGCCACTCAGAAAACTGACTTTTTACCAAATAACAGGCCCAAAGCAAAGTATAACAAACAAAGGCACAACAGCATCCCTTTCCTTTTTACACCCTTCATTCCACTGGCAAAATTGGAGCAATAAATACACCAACAGCTCATTCCTCTTTCTTATATTCTGTTATTGTTTGTTTTGGCAACAGCCACTGCCATGGGGCCAGCAGGGAAAGAGGACACACCGAACCAAGAAAAAATATGGCAGTCAGCTAAATCCATCACCAAAACCCAACGGGTGAAGGAAATTGGTACCCAAGTCATGTGACTGCTATTGCTCACAGCCCAGATGCTGGATAAGGTTGAAAAGGCATCCATGAGGAGATGGCAGAAAAATCACCATTTTTGCCCTGACTAAAAATGGCTACTATTAGCAGTTTTCTACAAAGCAGAAATGGAAAGGCATTATTTGATAGTTTGCTAAACTTGTTGGATCTTTGAGGAAATGTTTTTGGCATCCATCAGCATTTGGCATTTCCTTGTTCCAAGGAGTCATTCTTCTCATGTTGTTTCCTTCTCTGTTAAGACTGTGGACATCTGGGTGGAGGAGCAAGGTGGTGGAGGAGTGGGAGACCTAAATTTCATCTGGTCCCAGGAATTCAGCTAGAGAGGGATCAAACCATTCTGAACACCTATGAACTCAACAGGAGATCGAAGAAGAGAGTAGCAACAACTCTCTGAACAGAAAAGCGACCACTTACTGGAAGGTAGGACATGCGGAGAAGTGAATCTGAGGTGATATTCAGGAAGATAGATGGCTGGGGAGGGAGCCTCCGTCAGTCGCTACTGGCAAGTGACAGAGCAGCTGAGCACAAAATCAGAACTTTTAAAAGTCTGCTCCACTGAGGGATGTAGCTCCAGTGGCTAAGCAGGGAGTGGAACCCTCGGGGGGACAGTGTGGTCTCAGGACCCTCGGGGTCACAGAAAGACCGGGGGTGCCTGAGTGCAACAGAGCTCCCAGGTATTGGAGCAGGGAAGCCGGCTGCGGAGCCGGAGCCGAGGAGTGGGCTCTCAGCTAGGGGTTGCCATAAACTGTGATCTGTGGCACAGTCGGGCCACTACTCTTCCAGCAAACACCCAACAAGTGGCAGATTCAGGGAGACACCCCTTCCTCCCCCAGGAGGAGTGGCGCGGGAGCGCACCACAGGGATCTGCTGGGGTGGAGACTCCACACAGGGTCGTATGCCAGAGATAGAAATGCTTGGTCATAGGCCAGGTGAGCACGGAGGGCGGCCAGAGACTGGGGAGATGGGTATGATTGACTGCGTTTCTCTGGGGGCTCACTGAGGAGTGGGGACCTGAGTTCTCGGTTCCTCCAGGGCGGAGACTGGGAGGCCACCATTTTCACTCTCGTCCTCCAAAGCTGTATGGAAAGCTCGCAGGGAACAAAAGTTCCCGAAAGCAAACCCGAGCAGATTAATTAGCCTGGCCCCCAGCAAGGGCGGGGCAATTCCACCTCTGGCAAAGACATTTGAGAACCACAGCAACAGGTCCCTCCCCCAGAAGATCAGCAAGAACAGCCAGCCAACACTGAGTTCACCGATCAATGAGAATGGCAGAATCCAGCACTAGGGGAATACTGCACATAGAATTCATGGCTTTTTTCCCCATGATTCTTTAGTCTTTCAGAGTTAATTTTTTAAATTTTCTTTTTCTTTTTTTTTAATTTTTCTTTTTCCCTTTTTCAACCAACATCTTATCAATCCCTTTTTAAAAAAATCTTCTTTATTTTTAATTTTTAGAGTCATAATCTATCCCATCATAGTAGGTAACCTTATTTTTGGTGTGTGTGTGTGTATATATATATATATAAGTTGTTCTCTCTTTAAAATTTTGGGATACAGTTTCTTCTAACAGAACAAAATATACCCTAAATCTCTAGGGTATGGCTTTGTTCTAGTCTCCTGCCTGATCACATTCTCTCCCCCCTCCTTTTTTTTTAAATCCTCTTCTTTCTTTTTTCAACCAACTTATCAATTCCTTTCTTTTTATAATTTTTCATTTTTACAGTAATATTCCATCCCTTCATCGTATTTACCCTATTATTGTACATATATAAGTTTTTCATTCTTTAAAATTTTGGGAGGCACTTTCTTCTAAAAGACCAAAATACACTCAAAATCTAGTGTGTGGCACTGATCTATGCACCAGCCGGATCATATTTGATCATATTCTGTTTTTTGTTTTGTTTTGTTTTTATCTTTTTCTTTTCTTTTCTTTTCTTTTCTTTTCTTTTCTTTTCTTTTCTTTTCTTTTCTTTTCTTTTCATTTTTCTTTCTTTCCCTTTCCTTCCCCCCAGTTTCAGGTCTCTTCTGATTTGTTTAGTGTATATTTTTCTGGGGTAGTTGTTACGCTGTTAGCATTTTGTTCTCTCATTCATCTATTGTTCTCTGGACAAAATGACAAGATGGAAAAACTTACCTCAAAAAAAAAGAACAAGAGGCAGTACTGACTGCCAGGGACCTTATCAATATGGACATGAGGAAAATGTCAGAACTAGAGTTCAGAAGGATGATTTTAAAGATACTAGCTGGGCTTGAAAAAAGCATGGAAGATATTAGAGAAACCCTTTCAATAAAAGAACTAAAATCTAACCAGGTTGAAATCAAAAAGGCTATTAATGAGGTGCAATCAAAATGGAGGCTCTAACTGCTAGGATAAATGAGGCAGAAGAGAGAATTAGTAATAGAGAAGACCAAATGATGGGAAATAAAGAAGCTGAGAAAAAGAGAGATAAACAACTACTGGATACGAGGGTAGAATTCGAGAGATAAGTGACACCATAAGACAAAACAATATTACAATAATGGGATCACAAAAGAAGGAGAGAGAGGGGCAGAAGGTATATTGGAGCAAATTATAGCAGAGAACTTCCCTAATTTGGGGAAGGAAACATGCATCAAAATCCAGGAGGCACAGAGAACCCCTCTCAAAATCAATAAAAATAGGTCAACACCCCAACATCTAATAATAAAACTTACAAGTCTCAGAGACAAAGAGAAAATCCTGAAAGCAGCTTGGGACAAAAGATCTGTAACCTACAATGGTAGAAACATTAGATTGGCAACAAACCTATCCACAGAGACCTAGCAGAACAAAAAGGACTGGCATGATATATTCAGAGCACTAAATGAGAAAAATATGCAGCCAAGAATACTATATCCAGCTAGGCTGTCATTGAAAATAGAAGGAGAGATAAAAAGCTTCCAGGACAAACAAAAACTAAAGGAATTTGTAAACATGAAACCAGCCCTACAAGAAATATTGAAAGGAGTCCTCTAAGCAAACAGAGAACCTAAAAGTAACATAGACCAGAAAGGAACACAGACAATATATGGTAACATTTGGTAACATTCAACTTATAGGCAATACAATGGCACTAAATTCATATCTTTCAATAGTTACCCTGAATGTAAATGGGCTAAATTCCCCAATCAAAAGACACAGGCTATCAGATGGGATGAAAAAACAAGACCCATCGATATGCTGTCTGCAAGAGACTCATTTTAGACCCAAAGACACCCCCACATTGAAAGTGAGGGGGTGGAAAACCATTTACCATGCTAATGGACACCAAAAGAAAACTGGGGTGGCAATCCTTATATCAGACAAATTAGATTTGAAACCAAAGACTGTAATAAGAGATGAGGAAGGACACTATATCCTACTTAAAGGGTCTACCCAACAAGAAGACCTAACAAGTGTAAATATCTATGCCCCTAACATGGGAGCAGCCAATTATATCAGGCAATTAATAACAGAAGCAAAGAAACACATCAACAACAATACAATAATAGTGGGGACATTAACACCCCCCTCACTGAAATGGACAGATCATCTAAGCAAAAGATCAACAAGGAAATAAAGACTTTAAATGACACACTGGACCAAATGGACTTCACAGATATATCCAGAACATTCCATCCCAAAGCAACGGAATACACATTCTTCTCTAGTGCCCATGGAACATTCTCCAGAATAGATCACATCCTAGGTCACAAATCAGGTCTCAACCGGTACCAAAAGATTGGAATCATTCCCTGCATATTTTGAGATCACAATGCTTTGAAACTAGAACTCGATCACAAGAGGAAAGTCGGAAAGAACTCAAGTACATGGAGGCTAAACAGCATCCTACTAAAGAATGAATGGGTCAACCAGGAAATTAAAGAAGAATTTAAAAAGTTCATGGAAACCAATGAAAATGAAAACACAACTGTTCAAAATCTTTGGGATGCAGCAAAGGCAGTCCTAAGAGGAAAGTATATAGCAATACAAGCCTTTCTTAAGAAACAAGAAAGGTCTCAAATACACAATCTAACCCTACACCCAAAGAAGCTGGAGCTAGAACAGCAAATAAAGCCTAAACCCACCAGGAGAAGAGAAATAATAAAGATCAGAGCAGAAATCAATGAAATAGAAACCAAAAGAACCGTAGAACAGATCAACGAGACTAGGAGTTGCTTCTTTGAAAGAATTAACAGATTGATAAACCCCTGGCCAGACTTATCAAAAAGAAAAGAGAAATGACCCAAATCAACAAAATCATGAATGAAAGAGGAGGGATCACAACCAACACCAAAGAAATACAAACAATTATAGGAACATATTATGAGCAACTCTATGCCAGCAAATTAGATAATCTGGAAGAAATGGATGCATTCCTAGACATGTATCAACTACCAAAACTGAAGCAGGAAGAAATAGAAAACCTGAACAGACCTATAACCACTAAGGAAATTGAAGCACTCATCAAAAATCTCCCAAAAAATAAAAGCCCAGGGCCAGATGGCTTCCCAGGGGAATTCTACCAAATATTTGAAGAAGAATTAATACCCATTCTTCTGAAACTGTTCCAAAAAATAGAAATGGAACAAAAACTTCCAAACTTGTTTTATGAGGCCACCATTGCCTTGATCCCAAAATCAGACAAAGACCCCATCAAAAAGGAGAATTACAAACCATTATCCTTGATGAACATGGATGCAAAAATTCTCACCAAAATACTAGCCAATAGGATCCAACAGTACATTAAAAGTATTATTCACCACGACCAAATGGGATTAATCCCTGGGCTGCAAGGTTGGTTCAACATCCACAAATCAATCAACGTGATACAATACATTAACAAAAGAAAGAACAAGAATCATATGATCCTCTCAATAGATGCAGAAAAAGCATTTGACAAAGTACAGCATCTTTCTTGATCAAAACTCTTCAGAGTATAGGGATAAAGGGTACATACATCAATATCATAAAAGCCATCTATGAAAAACCCACAGTGAATATCATTCGCAATGGGGAAAAACTGAGAGCTTCCCCCCTAAGGTCAGGAACACGGCAGGGATGTCCACTATCATCACTGCTATTCAACAAATTATTAGAAGTCCTAGCCACAGCAATCAGACAACAAAAAGAAATCAAAGGCATCTGAACTGGCAAAGAAGAAGTCAAACTCTCCCTCTTTGCAGATGATATGATACTTTATGTGGAAAACCCAAAATACTCCACCCCAAAACTGCTAGAACACATACAGAAATTCAGTAAAATGGCAGGATATAAAATTAATGCACAGAAATCAGTGGCATTCCTGTATACCAACAACAAGACAGAAGAAAAAGAAATTAAGGAGTTGATCCCATTTACAATTGCACCCAAAACCATAAGATACCTAGGAATAAATCTAACCAAAGAGGCAAAGAATCTGTACTCAGAAAACTATAAAATACTCATGAAGCAAATTGAGGAAGACACAAAGAAATGGAAAAATGTTCCATGCTTATGGATGGAAGAACAAATATTGTGAAGATGTCAATGCTACCTAGAGCAATCTACACAGTCAATGCAATCCTCATCAAAATACCATCCACTTTTTTCAAAGAAATGGAACAAATAATCCTAAAATTTGTATGGAACCAGAAAAGACCCCGAATAGACAGAGGAATGTTGAAAGGGAAAGCAAAGCTGGTGGCATCACAATTCTGGACTTCCAGCTCTATTTCAAAGCTGTCATCATCAAGACAGTATGGTACTGGCACAAAAACAGACACATAGATCAATGGAACAGAATAGAGAGCCCAGAAATGGACCCTCAACTCTATGGTCAACTCATCTTCGACAAAGCAGGAAAGAAGTTCCAATGGAAAAAAGACAGTCTCTTCAACAAAGGGTATTGGGAAAATTGGACAGCCACATGCAGAAGAATGAAACTGGACCATTTCCTTACACCACACACAAAAATAGACTCAAAATGGTTGAAAGACCTAAATGTGTGACAGGAGTCCATCAAAATCCTTAAGGAGAACTCAGGAAGCAACCTCTTCGACCTCAGCCGCAGCAACTTCTTTCTGGAAACATCGCCAAAGGCAAGGGAAGCAAGGGCACAAATGAACTATTGGGACTTCATCAGGATAAAAAGCTTTTGCACAGCAAAAGAAACAGTCAACAAAACCAAAAGACAACAGACAGAATGGGAGAAGATATTTGCAAATGACATATCAGATAAAAGGCTAGTATCCAAAATCTATAAAGAACTTATCAAACTCAACACCCAAAGAACAAATGATCCAATCAACAAATGGGCAGAAGACATGAACAGACATTTTTCCAAAGAAGACATCCAAATGGCCAACAGACACATGAAAAAGTGCTCAACATCTTTCAGCATCAGGGAAATCCAGATCAAAAGTTCAATGAGATACCACCTCACACCAGTCAAAATGGCTAAAATTAACAAGTTAGGAAATGACAGATGTTGGTGGGGATGCAGAGAAAGGGGAACCTTCCTACGCTTTTGGTGGGAATGCAAGCTGGTGTAGCCACTCTGGAAAAGAGTATGGAGGTTCCTCAAAAAATTGAAAATAGAGCTACCCTACGACCCAGCAATTGCACTACTGGGCATTTACCCCAAAGATACAAATGTAGGGATCCAAAGGGGTATGTGTACCCTGATGTGTATAGCAGCAATGTCCACAATAGCCAAACTACGGAAAGAGCCAAGATGTCCATCGACAGATGAATGGATAAAGAAGAAATGGTGTATATATATACAATGGAATATTATGCAGCCATCAAAGGAATGAAATCTTGCCATTTGCAACGACATGGATGGAACTAGAAGGTATTATGCTAAGCGAAATAAGTCAATCAGAGAATGATATGTGTCATATGATCTCACTGATATGAGGAATTCTTAATCTCAGGAAACAAACTGAGATTGCTAGAGTGGTGGGGGGTGGGAGGGATGTGGTGGCTGGGTGATAGACATTGGGGAGTATATTTGCTATGGTTAGCACTGTGAATTGTGTAAGACTGTTGAATCACAGACCTGTACTGCTGAAACAAATAATACATTATATGTTAAAAAAAAAAAAAAGATAGCAGGAAGGGAAAAATGAAGGGGGGTGGAATCGGAGGAGAAGATGAACTATAAGAGACTATGGACTCTGAGAAACAAACTGGGGGTTGTAGAGGGGAGGTGAGTGGGGGATTGTGTTAGCCTGGTGATGGGTATTAAGGAGGGCACGTACTGAGTGGAGCCCTGGGTGTTATATGCAAACAATGAATCATGGAACACTACATCAAAAACTAATGATGTAATGTATGGTGATTAACATAACATAATAAAAAAATGGGGAAAAAAAGGACTGTGGACATCTATTGGTACCCTATACTTCCTGTTTCTTGTGAAGCAGAGGTCCCAATTTATGTGGTTCAGTTCCTTTAAGGGTTTATCTTTTTCCACCATTAGTTTTAACCTCTGTGTGTCTTTATATTGTAAATAAAACATAGGTGGAATTTATTTTTTTTCACCCAATTTGACAATCTCTGCCTTTTAATCTGAGTGTCTACTCCATTAACATTTAATGTGATTATTGGAATGGTTGGGTTAACTCTACCTCTTTATTTGGATTTGTCAAGTATTTTTTAGTATTCTCTCTATTCTACTATCTTTCTAACTATATGTCTTTGGTTATTATTACTAGTTATTATCCTAAGAATTATAATATACATTCTTAACATCACAATCTACCTTGAATTACTCACATCTTATGTATGAATCTTACAATACAATTTTTCCTTTTACTTCCCTTCCATCTTTATGTGATTGTTATCACATATGTTGTAAATTCCAGAGTACAATGCTCATTTTTCCTGAAATAGTAATGATCTTTTTAAAAATATAAGATAGGAAATAAAATACACTGTGTATTTACCCATGTATTCATTGTTTCTTGAGCTCTTCATTCTTTACTGTACAACATTGAACTTCTACTTCCATTCAGTCATTTTGAACTTTCCTTCCTTGAATACAAGCCTAAGGCTAGGCATCATAGAAAGGTAGCACAAATTGGTGCCTGGGTGAAGAACTAGCTCCAGCAATGACCAGCAGGGATATGCAGCAGCCTTCTTATGATCATGAATATACATAGTACACAAGGGCTTTATAGCAGGGATTTTTAGGGCCTATTTATTCTGGAGAAGAGAAAATCCAGGAGTGATGGAGTAAGCCTCAAAAGGCTGTCAAGATAGAAATAATCTTTTCTGAAAGTTAGAACTAGGATCAAAGGGTTTAAGAAATCAGCTTAGAAGTTGACTTACACTCAAGATAAAGAACTAAGATTATTAAACATGAAACAAAATACATTGGAAATCATTGATTCTCCATGACAGGGCTACCTAGTCTGGGAAGGCAACATGGTACAGAGGTTAAAAGTGTGGACTCTGGCATCTGACCTCCTGAGTTTCACTCCTGCTTCACTACTTACTGGCAACGTCACCTTCGACAAGTTAATTAGCTATTCTGACCTTGTTTCCTTATCTGTAAGGAATGATGATAATAGAATCCTCTTCAGAAGGTTGTTGTGGAGGTAGCATCAATAAAGCACTTGGAACACTGCCTCTCATATCCCCAGTATCCAATAAACATTAGCTATCACTACTATAGTTACTTGGTGACCTTTCATGTTATTTCCAACTCTAAGATTCTGTTTTGCTTTGAGTCTTCTCTCTTTTATTACTCTTGAGGTTCAAAGTAGAAATAAGACATTTGTTTTCCTATCACTGTCTTCTTCTTTCACTTAACCTCAATACACGCTTAGGAAACACTGTAGTTTGTGCTTAAATTTCTAATCTGTAACATGGAAAAATAATATTTGTTTTATTAAAATAATCTATCAAGACAGGAACTATGGCACAACTATATCATGTCATATTCCCAGGTCAATGAGAAACCAAATACCATAGATAAAAACAGACTGACTCTTTGATGTGTACTCCTGGAAAGTGGCCAGCCGTGAAAGACACAAGACTTGTTCTCAAAGTGATCAGACAATGAGAAACAAGAGAATCAGCTTATGCTGATGACCTAAACTGCTCACTAATCACCCACAGGAACTTTAAAGTTCAAAACCATCTTCATGATAGGACCCACTAAACTCATTTTACATATGTCATAACTGAAGCTGGAGAAGTTTCCATGTCTTATCCAACTTTACAAAGACATGCCTCCCACTGTCATTAGCTTTCCACCATAGCAAATGCTAAATCATGTTCATGGACAGCAGGAGAGCAGGGATACTTACAATATGTCAGGACTAGGAGAACTAGATATAAGTTGAGTAGACTCAGTTAATGGAGAATAGAACATATGGATGTCAGGAATGCAGGCAACCAAAACAGGGAGTTGAGAGAAATCAGGAATACATCTGACTTGATGTGGGTTACCCCAAAAGTAGACACAGAGTCAAGGACTGATTTCAAATAATTGATCTGGGAATTAAAGGGGCCAGCAAGAGAGTGGAGAAATCAAACAGGGAAGGGAAGCCTACCAATAAAGTTTGCACTTTTAAGCAAGTTATATTGTAGACAAACTGGGGCTTAAATGCACTGGGAAGCTCTGGGAGCCAGTGTAGAGCCATTAACCTCAGAATTATCTCACCCGGAGGTGAGGGAGATGGGATGCTTATACATCAATTCAATCTATTTCTTCTGTCAGTCAGTGTTTGAAGCCTACTCCTGGTGGTGTTAATTTCATGGCACTCCAACTTGCCATGTGCATAAGCAGAGTGGCCTTTGATGGCAGGAGAACCTTCTCAAATGAAAAGAAGAGAAAGACATGTATCATATGATCTCACTGATATGAGGAATTCTTAATCTCAGGAAACAAACTGAGGGTTGCTAGAGTGGTGGGGGGTGGGAGGGATGGGGTGGCTGGGTGATAGACATTGGGGAAGGTATGTGCTATGGTGAGCACTGTGAATTGTGTAAGACTGTTGGAATCACAGACCTGTACCTGTGAAACAAATAATACATTATATGTTAAAAAAAGAAGAAGAAGAAGAAGAAGAAGATAGTAGTAAGGGAAAAATGAAGGGGGGGAAATCAGAGGGGAAGATGAATCATGAGAGACTATGGACTCTGAGAAACAAACTGAGAGTTCTAGAGGGGAGGGGGGTGGGGGTACGGGTTAGCCTGGTGATGGATATTAAAGAGGGAATGTACTGAGTGGAGCCCTGGGTGTTATACGCAAACAATGAATCATGGAACTCTACATCAAAAACTAATAATGTAATGTATGGTGATTAACATAACATAAAAAAAAAGTAGATGCTGACAGTTGAGGGTTGGGCCAACATACATTGAAATGGTAAAGGCCAACGTTAGGTATTTGGCTTGATAAATATAAGAAATAATGGTAGGTTGATGCCCAAAATCTTGCAAGCAGCTAAGACTAAAAATCCAGAAGTCATCCATTCAGCTTTATAGAAATGATACATATTGTCTAGATCAGCACCTTTATTTTTGTATTGAGGTTGCCAAGGGTGAAGAAGAAAACTTCCCGTGAATGGTCAGTGCACTACTGGCAAATTAATACTCCAATTTGATGCACCAGAACTCCAATATTCTCATGTATTACACCATGCAGAGAACCGTAATGCACTTCATTCTAAAATAGATCTGATACAGGCAACAGCCTCTTTTAAACTACCAGGGAAGGCAAAAAAATAAAATCAATTTGAGGAGATGGATAGGGTCTGATTTTACAAATTCGTATAAGAGAGTAAGTGGCTGAGAGGAAAATAGAGAAATAAAAATCACAGTAGAAACTTTTATATACTGTTGGTAGAAAGGCAAAATGGGGCAGCCACCTTAGAAAATAATTCAGCTGTCTCTTAAAAGGTTGGTTTGTGTTCCAATATTCCAATAGGGAGCTGAAATATTAAAACATAAACTTACCATACAATCCAGCAATTCCACACATAAGTATTTACCCAAGAGAAATAAAAACTTACATTCAAACAAAAGTATATATGCCAATATTTATAGCAGCTTTTTCATAACTATCAAAATCTAGAAACAAACTGCCAAATGTTCCCCAAGCACAGAATGTGCCACACATCCAGACAATGGAATACTACTCAGAAACAAAAAGGAATGAACTACTAACAACACACAATAACATGGGTGAGTCCCAAATGCATCATGCTAACTAAAAGAAGCCAGACTCAAAAAGCTACACTGTATGATTCCATTTATATGGTGTTCTATAAAAGGGTGGACATGTGGAAAAGAGTTGACTACAAGAGCAGCACAAGGGAATTTTGTGGTGGATATATGTTGATTGTGTTGGTCATTACATGACTGTGTACATTTGTCAAAATTCATAGATTACATGCCAAAAAGAGAATGTGGTTGTATGTATATTTTAAACTGAACCAGTCTTTTTTTTAAAAAAAAAAAAGAGGAAATGGTAGGTTCTGACAGTAGCAAGGAACCTCAGTCAAAGTTGAAAACAAAATCCAGGGTACTGAGACTAAAAGTTCTACTCTCTTGTGCTTCAGCCATTGGCAGCAGCATTCCAGGCCCTTAGTAACTGAGACAGTTCATGATTAAAGCAAAAATATTTGCAGACTAACAGATTCTTTGAACCTCCATGAGACTACACCTCCAACTCTATGACAGAGCCAAATCATGTGGATTGATTGCAGTCCAGTACCACAAAAATGACAATCATTCAATGAGATAAATAACAAAAATTTTTAAAGCAGAATATCAGATTTTTTAAAGGATGGAAACATAACATCCACCCTGGAGACTCAGAGTCACATGGATGGTAAGACTGTCTGATTGTACATGAAGCATTTGAATAGAAGAAGAAACACAGACTAAGGAACTAGACAAAATTGCATATAAAGCACAGCTCTGACCCTGACCTACCATATGACTATGGCTATCAAATTTTGGGCCTCAGTTCACCCCTCCCTGAGCCATGTTCTTTGCCATGTAACTTCACAGT
Organism: Eumetopias jubatus; assembly: GCF_037043125.1. Taxonomy (NCBI): domain Eukaryota; kingdom Metazoa; phylum Chordata; class Mammalia; order Carnivora; family Otariidae; genus Eumetopias; species Eumetopias jubatus. The sequence continues at coordinate 104,364,037 of NW_028274815.1, forward strand.
TTTCCCCTTTGCACGTGGGCATAGAGTACTTCCCCAATCCTCAACTTTGGGCTTAGTGAGGAGACATACTGGAATGGAATGCGGATGGAAGTAACATGACTGTTCTGAGGACCCACCGTAAGAACTCCTAAGTTTCTGCTTGCCCTCTTGTGCTTTTGTCATCTCCATGAAAAGAGCTTTCCTTGTGTCCCTAAATGAATTCACATGACACAGGCCATCCCAGCTACTTTCCTAACTTATGAGCAAGAAAAAATGAATTCCATTTTATGTCACTGAGTTTTGAGGAAATATGTTATGCAGTATTGCTATGGCAATAGCTAACTGATGCAATGATCCCAGATGAGTACTTTTATATCCCATTTACCCATTCATTCATCCCAAACAAATACTTATTGAACACGTACAATGTGCTAAAAACTAGAGCAGGTGCTGAGCACTTTGCAGAGGAATGGACCTAATTATCTCTTCTAAGTGTAACCTAAAGCTCACTGCCATGGGGCACCAAAAGAGGTCTTTATTGCACATATTGTGCCCACTCTAAGCCTCCCCGTGATTATACAAAAAAGTCCATTACATAAGCTGGTTCCTATCATGCTCCAAATTGATTTCAGCTGTATTTACTCTGACATCTCTCACTCCATGTTCTGCTGCAGCTACTGACCTCTACATCCCTAACTTGTCTTTACTTGAGCTATGCTCAATTGTGGGCATCCCACAACACTGGAGGTCCTGAAGCATTTAGCTGTGGTAGGCACTAGAGACATGCAACCATTTAAGTAAAAGTCAGTTCCTCAGTCACATTAGCCTCATTTCAAGTGCTCAAAAGTCCCATGTGGCCAGTGTATATTGGACAGCACACATATAAAACATTTTCATCATCACAGAAAGTTCTATTGGACAGCATCAACTACAGTTCTAGTTTGCAAATATCACCCCTTTTCCCCCCAGTGGCTCATATATGCTGTCAGAATGTCATGTGCCAGTATCAGTGTTAAACCCAGGACTAACACCAATGTAGGACATATTGCAGAATCTGCCTCATCATGCTGTTTCCTTCTATTGGAATAAATACTCATTGGGGTCTCCAGACTTCCTCCCTGAAACTTGGCTTCTCTTGTAAGCCTTTCCCCTGCCAAGTCCATTCCAATTCAAGTTCTTTTCCTTCTGTGGGAAATTTCTAAAATCTCATGAAAATCAGACAATACATATAGTAACCCAGAGGAAAAGACATCACCCAACTTCACCTCAGACCCAGCTAGACAGGACTGCAGTCACATGGAAGTTAAAATAGAAATTATAATATTCAGGTGTTGAGTTGAATAATAAACACAATAATATATATATAACATGTCCAATGTAGGAATAGGAGTATAGTAGATATCAAGAAATAATGCATTTCTCTCTAGTCATCTCAATCCTATTGGAATTGTGTGTAATTTCCTGATATTAGGGACTGGCTGATTCTATGATGGTTCCCAAACTAAGCCACCCAGAAAAGTTCATGGATGACTGGGAATTATAGCATAATCAAAATTCTCAAATAGGACCCACAATTATCTCCCTTACGGTGCATGAAGTTCTTATCCTTTTGCCACTGGAGGAGTAGAACACAAGAGAAATTCCTGACTGGAGGGTCCTGACTCCAACTTCATGACCACTAAATAATTTCAAATGGCTCTGAAGGAATACCCAGTCCTTCCCTTGGTTCATTGAAGATTTCATTATTTCAGAAACATAACATGGCCATGAAAAATATCACAACATCTCAACCACCTTGATATTGATCTTCCTTCCTTAACCATCGGGGTTTTTAAAAGATTAAAATAGGAAGCCTAATTGGGAAGAATAAGGTCTGCCTTCAAGGAAGAAGAGTTAACCAAGAACAAAGCTACAGGAGGGTTTCTGTTTTGTTTTCTGTTAAGCTCTTTGGAATTTTTGGTCTTGGACAGACAGATCAGCACAGCACATTGCTCCCAAGTTTCCAACCCCAAAATATTTTTCTTAATTTTAAATCTTTGAAAAATAAATGCTACATTTGTTTCATGATTTTTTACTACTGAATATGATGGAAAGAGAATGCTAGCTCCTGTCTCTTGTCCCCCCAAAAGAAGTTAGGCCAATGGAAAAAGCTGAGATTTTGCTTTTTTTTCCTACCCATCTATTGAGATTTTTAAAGTATACCACTCAGAAAATATCCCTGTTTGAAAAGAACTTCATCCCTGGTACTTATGGCTTTGATGACTAGATTTGAAAAAAAAAAAAAATAATTCTAAAGTAAGTAAACCCTCAGACCTTCTGAGATTCCAGAACCTAAATACCCCAGACACTTCCTCTTAGAGGAACTGGAAGAATAAATTTGCATTTGCCATTTTCTGAAATGCTGATCACCAGAACAAAGTCCTCTGAATATGCCTTTCAAAGTTCAATGCATCTCATAATATTGTGCACTACATTTTCCAGCCAATAGTATTAAACTCTTGTTTACTCTTTGCTTCTAATTTTACATTTCTCCATTTTATTTTGTACATAGGGGCAATATTCTTATTTTTCATTTTCTTTCTTCTTTCTGTGATATATAAGATCCCTGCCTCTCTCCCAGTCTTTGCCATCTCAGTAAACAGCTAAACCATCTGCCCCAGAAGCTCAAGCCATAAATGTAGGACACATCTTTGATTTCTCCTTTTCTCTCCTGGCCAACATCCAATCTGTCAATATGGCCTACTGAATTTGCCTCCAAAATATTTCCTGAATCCATTTACATCTATTTCCTCTGTTCCACTACCTTGCTCCAAGACAACATTATCTTTGCAATGACCTACTAATTGGTCTCTCTGCTTCCACTCTTGTTCTTCTATAATCTGTTCTACACAAGCAGCTGGAATGATCTCTTAAAATATATGTAAGTTCATTTCCCTCTCCTGTATAAACTCACCAATGGCTTCCCTTGAGACTTATAATGAAGTCAAAATTTCTTAGAACACCTTACTGTGGCTCTGAAGAACCTAACCTACACCTACCTTTCCACCATATCTTCTTGGGCTCTTTTCCTATCATTGTCCCCTGTTCTCTACACCCCAGCACTCTGGCTTTTCCTCTGTACTTTGAATTTGCCAACTCTCTTCTTGCTTTAGGACATTTGCATTAGCTGTTCTCTCTTCCTGAGATAGGCTTCTCCCATAACTCTGAATAACCAACTTATTCTTGACCTTCAAGTGAATGTCATTTAAGACAGGACTTCCCTGACTACTGAATCTAATGCTGAATCTAATGTAGCCCTGCACTCATTTTGGATTCCATCTCCCCAACAGGCATTTTTACAGTACTTATCACAGGCTAATACTTGCTAATTTCTGTGATTATTGTCTATTCCTCTGCAGTAGAATGTTAGCTCCATTAGAGCAAAGATTTGGTCTGTTTTATTTACAACTATATCCCCAACACTTAGAACTGCACCTAGCACCCAGTAGATGCTAAATATACACTTTTGAGTGAAAAAGTGAATAAGCCTCCCCTAATATTTTCCTATAATCTAAAAAGTAGAGGAGAATGGAGAATAGGCTAATTCCTTTGAGAAAATATCCTTTACCTCAACCAGAGAAATGAAGTGACTCTCTTTCAACAGGATAGGAAGGGAAACAAAGTTAACCTTGATTTAGTGTTTCCTCTGTGCCTAGCACTGTGCTTAATCCTTGGAATGGATTATATCACTTAATCCTTCCTTACAAGACTCCTTTTGAGTGGGCATTAATATCTGCATATTAAAAATAAAAATCTGAGAGTGACTATAGTAGGAGCTCTTTTAGCGGATCCAGATCCCATTTAGACCTAGCTACGGTGAATAATGGCTGCTAATGCGCAGAGCTTCCCCCTTTTCCTGATAATTGCCTTCTTATGACAGAAATAACTCACAGGGAGATTGCACCCCTCTATGGCAACCCCTAGACAAAAACTGAAAACCAAATGACACAGGGATACAAAAAAAAATGACTCCCTTGGGACCAACTCCTTTACAACTTACACTTCAGTGTTCCCTGTGGGATCATGCTGAAGCTAGACTACTGAAGCCAGATTCTACATTCTTGCTCAGCAACTTCCCTGTCCCTCTCCTGCTTCCCTCATTCTATTTTAGATTTCTCCTGAGAGTGTTCTCTTAATAAATCATTTGCATAAAAATCTCTATCTCAGGCTCTACCTCTAAGGAATTTGACTTAAAACACTTAGAGGGGAAAAAAATCATACACTCAAGGTTAGAGAGTTAGTAAGTGGTAAAGACAGAATTCAACCACAGGTGTGCAGGACCCCAAGCTCTTACCACTTCACTGCACTGCCTCCCTTGGAAGTTCATCTTTGTGCCTAGGGAAGACTGCCATGAACCATTATAGTTTGAGAGTTTCTGAAATATGCCTAAAGGAAAAAAAAAAAAAGCCTGCAATAAGAGTTAGTGGTCCTTCTATTCCCAAGATCCCTATCACTGACAGGCCTGAGATGTAAAAGGGAAGATGTAAAAAAAAAGGGAACAATAGTAATAAAGGGAATGTTTCTGTTGTCTTTTTTATATCCAAGAAGCCAACTGTCTATTCTGTGACATTGAACACATTACTGGAACTCTCCATCTCAGTTTCTTTATCTGTTAAAGGAGATGGTGCCTTTGGTGAAAAGTCATGTTGCAATGTCTGGTAGGTAGTAGGTGCTCAATAAATGAAGCTAATATTTTCCAAAACCACAAGTGTTGCTTCCTAATTCCAAGGCTTTCCTAAGGCTAGAGCCTAAATCTCCAATATGTTCCCCACATCTCCCACTCTCCTGGTTTTTGGTGCACGTCTCACAAGTTGGTTTAATCAGTACAGCAAAGGCTAGGGGTTGCCAATGGGCTGGACACTGAGTGGAAATCACCTCTCTGGCTTTAGTCTGAGGCATCTGGCCCTACGTAAGCATGCTACAGGGAAATAGTGCTGGTATTCACGTCTCCCAAATAATGCTATAAGGATTAAGATAATTACACATGGTCCAACTCTACGGAAAGTTATGGCTGTATCTTCTGGCATATCTCTTGCCCCTCTGACATAAGAGAACAAAATAAGCATAGCTCAAACTCTTTTAATGCCTCTTAAATGCCTGGTTGAGTCACAGAAAATATCATCTTCATTATCATGGTTAGTGTCCCCTATGCCAAGTACGTTATAATCATTATTCTGTTTAACCCTGTAGACCTATATTTGTCAACACTCCTGTCCATTCCCAGAGAAAAGATGCTTAAAGCAATGGCATGTACCAGAATCACCTGGAGGGCTTTTTATTATTTTTATTTTTTTATTTCTATTTTTTCCCTTCTGCTTCCTTAATTCTCATCTATTCTTTTTTTCTCTCATTCATTTAAAAAATTCAGTGTGTTAAAGGAGGTAAAGTGTGTGTTTTGTTTTGTTTTGTTTTTGAGAGAGAGAGTGCATGCAAGCAGGTGGGGGAGGGGCAGGGGAGAGAGAGAAAGAATCCCAAGCAGACTCCAGGCTAAGCACAAAGCCCAAAGTGGGGCCCAATCTCACAACCCTGAGATCATGACCTGAGCCAAAACCAAGAGTCAGAGGTTTAACCAACCGCACTACCCAGGTGCCGCAGAAGGAATACGGGAAATTTAAATCACAATAGCTAGAAGTGGATACTGGGCTCAGAGTGAAGAAAATCAGCTGCATTAGGCATAGATCTAGCTGGACATGCTCGAGAAAATCAACCCCTTTGATGAGGTGCTTAGCATCTGGCATGATTGTCTCTTGGGTATCATTAGTAGCTTCAGGCTGAGTCTCCTCCCCAGTGATCCAGTTAGCTGGAATGAGATTAACATGCTTGGAGGCAGACAACTTTGTTGTTCATGACTTGCCCAATAAAATAGGGTTCAAATTTCAGAGGTATTGACTTGTTCCTTATAAAAATCACTCTTATTTGGAATTTTTGACATAGAACTGTCTTGAACCATTCTAGAGACTCAAAATTTTTCCTGCACACACATTTGACTGTATGATGGAGGATTTCCTGACAGTCCACAGCAGCACAAAGCAGAGTTTGAGAAAGGTGAGCTTAATCATTGTCTGCCCTACACAACTGATAAGGACAGAGGCATAATTGATACCTAAGAAAGAAGAAATGAGTCCTATCCTAAATGACCACTGTTGAAGCCATTTCTTGCTTCTCATTGCTTCTTATATCTCTGACCTTTCATTGGGAACATTTTTATTGTGCCTGAAGAACAACTCTCAGTATTTTATTTGCTGATGATAAATTTTCTGGTCTCATTTGTCTGAAAATATTTTAATTTTTAAAATCTAGATTGCTGGGCCACATCCCCAGAGTCTCTGATTCAGTAGGTTTGGAGGCAAGGACCCAGGAATTTGCATGGACCACACCTTGAAAACCACTGGCTTAGAGGAATTGCAAACTATTTCTAAGATTCCAACCCTTCAGACAGTCTGTTTACATTCTAAAGCCTCTTAACTATAGAAGGGAAATTCTTGCCTCATCATAACCAGGGATGTGCTGGACCTGGCATTTATCACAAGAGCCAGTTGTTACCATCTCTTCCCAACTTCACAGAGATGTCACATTAGTAGCTTGAAGTCAGCTATGGTAGGAGTATTTACACCATGGAAATTGGCAAGCACTACAAATCAGGTTTGTTTTTTTTTTCCCAAGATACCAATTAGGAAACTTTTACTAGGCTAACACTGGTCAAGGCCATGCCTGCAGATTCCTCTTCTCATTCTCCATCCTCTTAGGAGGAATTCATCAGTCACCAAAGACCATGCTTGTGTCTGGGACAGTGGCTCCATCAACACAGTCTTACAAGTTTTTAATACCACATTCTTTTTTTTATGTTATGTCAATCACCATACATTACATCATTAGTTTTTGATGTAGTGTTCCTTTATTCATTGTTTGCGTATAACACCCAGTGCTCCATGCAGAATGTGCCCTCTTTAATACCCATCACCAGGCTAACCCATCCCCCACCCCCTCCCCTCTAGAACCCCCAGTTCATTTCTCAGAGTCCATAGTCTCTCATGGTTCGTCTCCCCCTCCGATTTCCCCCTTTCATTCTTCCCCTCCTGCTATCTTCTTCTTCTTTTTTTTTTTAACATATAATGTATTATTTGTTTCAGAGGTACAGGTCTGTGATTCAACAGTCTTACACAATTCACAGTGCTCACCATAGCACATACCCTCCCCAATGTCTATCACCCAGACACCCCATCCCTCCCACCCCCCACAGTAAGTCCATTTCTTTTCTTCCGTACTTCCTTAAGAAGAAAAGTGATCAAGGGCACCTGGGTGGCTCAGTCAGTTAAGCGTCTGACTTCAGCTCAGGTCATGATCTCATGGTCATGGGATTGAGCCCCACATTGGGCTCTCTGATCTGCGGGGAATCTGCTTGTCCCTCTCCCTCTGCCCCTCCCCCACACTCCTGAATGAATGCAATTTCCTCTCTCTCTCTCCCAAATAAATAAAATATTTTTAAAAGATTAAATGAAATTTAAAAAAAGGAAAGTGATCAATTTCCATATAAAATTACTCCACTGGAAATCATGGTAGGCAAAAGCCAGCCCTACTGTAGATATCTGGGAGTGGCAAACCTCTGTGTGAAGTCATCTCACTCACCCTAAGCCTTCATTTATATATTTTTTTAAGATTTTATTTATTTATTTGAGAGAGAGAGAGACAGAGGAGCACAAGCAAGGGGAGAGGAAGAGGGTGAGGGAGAAGCAGACTCCCCACTGATCTGGGATCCCAATGCAGGGCTCAATCCCAGGACCCTGGAGATCATGACCTGAGCCAAAGGCAGATGCTTAACCATCTGAACTACCTAGGTGCCCCAGCCTTTCTTTATATTTCTAACAAATATTCTTGAACCTCTACTCTCTACCAGGCACTAGATTAGACAAAGAAGAGAAGACGGCAAATAGTCTCTCAGATGTGCTTGAGGAAGAACAATTCCAAATTTCAGATAGGAAAAATCTAAAGGAAACCTTCTTCTGAGAATTCTGATTAGGGTTCAGATTTTTATTGGACAATACATTCATATATGTGGTACAAAATTCTAAGTGTACAAAACGATATATAGAAACTATAAGTCTCTTTCCCAACTTTGTCTTCCAACCACCCAGTATCTCCCTCCTGGAACAAAATGCTATTTCCATTTTGTGTGTGTGTGTGTGTGTATCCAAAGATTTTTATGCACATACAAATACACTTTTTTCTTTTTTTACACTGATGATAGCTCACAAAACAAATTTTTCTGCACCCTGCATTTTTTTCCATAACAATATATCTTAGATATTATTCCATAGCAGTACATAAATATCTGCCTCATTCTTTTTTTTTTTTTTAAGTTTATTTATTTATTTGACAGAGAGAGACACAGCGAGAGAGGGAACACAGGCAGGGGGAGTGGGGAGGGAGAAGTAGGCTTCCCACTGAGCAGAGAGCCTGATGCGGGGCTTGATCCCAGGACCCCGGGATCATGACCTGAGCCGAAGGCAGACGCTTAATGACTAAGCCACCCAGGCGCCCCTGCCTCATTCTTTTTAACCACAGCATGATATTGTGTGGTATACCATAATATATTTACGCACTCCCTTATTGACAAGCATTTAGAATTGTTTCCACCATTTTGCAGTTAAATAGTGCCACCATGTATAATGCTGTGCACTCATCATTTCACTCATGTGTGGGTATTTCTCTAGGATAAATTTCTAGAAGTAGAATTATGGGTCAAAGGACATTTGGGATTTTAGTAGCTATTACCAAACTATCCTCCAAATTGTTTATACCAATTTACATGGCCACTAACAATATATGAGAGTTCCGGTTTCTTCACATATTTTCAACCAAGTATATTATTAAACATTTAGATGTTTGCTAAACTGGGAAGTGAAAACTATCTTATTATATTTTAATATGCATATTTATTATTATGGATGAGATTAAGTGGCTTTTTATATATTCAAAATAAATTTGTTTCATTAATTTGCTTTTTAGTGAACTATTTGATCATGCATTTTGTCCATTTTTCTATTGGGTTTTTGGTCTATTCTTATTAATATGTAAGTACTCTTTATATATTATAGAAATGTCCCCTTTATCTAACACGAATTGCAATTTTTTCTAAATGATTATTGTAAACTGAAAAAAAAACCACAGTTAATCACAGGAACGTTCTCCTTTAGCCTATGAACTACCCCACACACTGAAATACATTTGAAATGAGTAAGGGACTTTGGATCCAGAAGCCACAGATGATATTATAAGTATATATATCTCCATTTTAAAAATACCTCTCTAAAATTGTGGCCAAAGGCAAAATCCCTGACCAGAGCACTTGACAGTAAAGTATAGAATTTCACTCTTGAACTAACAAGGAAAAGAATCTGTCTTAGCCCATGAGAAATCACAGAGAGGAGCCAGCCTTGGCCCACTGTCACAGCAAGTGTCAGAGTGGGTTGCTAGGATGGTCTTGGGAAACTCTCTCACTTGTTTATTTTCAAATGCCTTTGAGAGCTTATGAGGAAAGCTTAGATAAGAGCAGGCAGGGTTAGAGATTGTGATACCACTAACCATGGGGCTCATACAGGTCTTTAAAAAGACTCTATGACCCCACCCCCTAATACTGTTGTCCCAAACACATTTGCAAACTGGAAAAGGAGACAGTGTTAATTATCTCCACACATGTGCCTGGATATCTGGGCTTAGTTTTGATGGCAGCTTTCTTTATGATTCAACAAATATATCTCTCATGAATAAGCAACTTTCTGCTTCAGCATAGGTTTGGCAGCTCTGAGCTCATGCCAGAGCTGTCTGGGTTGTCCCTCAGTCCAAATTAAGGTTTTCTTAAGGACTATTTTCAGAAGGTGGGGGTTGCTCTTGTTTATTTCTGATAATCAAGTTTTACAAAGTCTTCTGACTAAGAAAACACCATATAAGCCTCTAAAATCCCAAGCAGGCTCAGTAGAAACCTGAAGGGGAGAAGATAAAGCTCTCAACAGGCGCCAATGTCCTGGGGCTCGGATCTTCAGCTCAGCATGAAAGCCACACTCCAGGGAGCTAAGAAATAGAACACCCTAGTCTCTTTGAGGAGCAGTCAGGGGACAATATCTCCTGGAAAAACTGGCAACCAAGCCCCTAGCTGCTATGGAGAACATCTAAAAGTGTACTCATTGATCTAGTTTCATGGCTCTCCCTGCTCCTTACCACAAAGCAACATCCCCAATAATGCAGATGGAAATGAATGATAGGATGAGCTTATGTTATGCAAAAACCAAGATGTAGAAAAGGAGCTTGGCACTTCAAAGGCAAGCATAACTCTCAATTTCATAAAGATGAGGTAGTGTTTCCTGTTTCTTCTCCCATGGTTCCTCCCAAGGTGTGTAGCACAAGTAGGTATTCAGTGTGTAGGAATGACCAAATAGGCCCTTCCACAAAATGCCCCAAATAGTTCCAGGAATATTTTCCTCTCTCTTGAACTCCCAGCCTGGTCCTACCCATTCCTTAAGTCCCATCACAGTTAGCTTATCTTCCAAGTCTTCCTGGCTGTTTATTTCAGTCATTAACTGATCTTTCTCTGGGCTCTTCCTACTTCCTGCACCAGAGTTTGAACTCAGTTACTATAGTACACTTTATGTAATAATTGATTTCTTTGTGACTCTTGACATCACAACTACCTAAGAAGCTCCTTGAGCAGAAGAATATTTCTATTTATATGTCCCTGACATCATGCAGGAAAAAAGGAGTTTTGCTCTCTAAGGCCCAGGTTTCTCATGCTCTACCCTCTGCCTGAAACATCTCCTTCTTTCTTTATCTTTCAGGCTTCAGCTTAGCAATGTCTTCCATTAGCAAGTTCCCTCTGAGTCCCTGTATTTATCTTTAAGAATATATGGTGATTCCTGACACACTGATTGGACTATCTATCAGTGAGTGACTGCTGCACATAAACCCCTCCAAAAACTCAGTGGTTTCAAACATCAGGCCACGGGCTGTGCCCAGCTGTGCTTGCTCTTGTATCTGTGGTCAGCTGTGTAGATGCTAGCTGGTCTAGGATGGTCTCAGCTGGCCTGACTTGGCTCTGCTCCATGTGCATGTGGTCTCTATCTCCCAGCAGGCCAGCTTGAGCTTGCTCACAAAGCAGCTGTACCAGCTTCTAAGAGAAAGAGAAAGGGGTCAAGCATAGGACTTGCCCAAGATCCCTTGGAGTCCAGGCTGAGAACTAGTATGAGGTCACTTTTGCCACCTTCTATTGGTCAAATCAAGTCACAAGACTAGCCTAGATTTAAGAGTGAGAAAATGGATTCTTCTGGATAAGAGGTGCTGCAAAGTCACATGAAAGAGGGGTATGATACAGAGAGGGGTAAAGAGTTGGGGCCATATTTTTACTCAGTCTTCAACAGTCTCCCTCACCTGACTATAAACTCCTTGAGGAGTCTGAATTTGAATGCTCTACTCAATCTTCCCAATTTTATTTCATTGGTTCCAAGAGCAGAATCTCAGGGCTTGACTACTTTTAACTCTGTCTATATGCTAGGTATTCTCCTGTGTGTTCTTTATGTCAATAAATTGTTATACGGATACTTGGAAGTACACACTGCTATCATTATCATCTCCTAATTTACAGATGAGGGAACTAAGGCACAGAGAGATTAAGTAACTACCACAACTTCACAGTTCAAAAAAACAGGTCAGATTTGAACCATCCTGTCTGGCTCTAAATTACACTGTATCTCAAGACGTGTGATTCAGATCATCTTTCCCCAACTTGGCTACTAGACAAATTACCTACTTCACCAGAGTTTGTCCAATACAGTGACCACCAGTCACATGGATGAGGCTATATAGATTTAAATGAATTATAATGTAATAGCATTAAAGATTTAATCCCTCAGTCACACTAGCCACACTTGAAGTGCCCAAGAATCCCAAGTGGCTAGTATCTACTGACAGGATGGTGCAAGAAACATCTCCATCATCAGAGAAAATTCTATGGGATAGCACTGCTCTAGAATATTCTACTCTTAGAGAATTTCCCTGCAGTCACAAGGAGAAATAAACCTGAGAGGATACAGTAAGGATCAGGAGAGGATGTGCCATCATGTTGCCATTTACCAGCTCTGAAGGAAATTGACATCTTGAGTCTGGGGGCCTTAAAAATAGGTATGAGCATGTGGGGGCCATTAAAACACCACAAATTGTTTCTCTAACGAGTATCACTTGAGTGTGCTATTTTGTTAAAATGCAGAATTTATGAAAGCACAAAACAACCAGCTTTCCTGAATCTATGCAATTTAATGTCTTAAGAGTTCTAAGTCTTGGCTCCCCATTTTCAGTTTTCTCAAATGAAAATCTGTATACACCCAAGGTAGAGAGCCACATATTCTCTGAATAGGACAAAGTGCTAGATAATGGGTGGGGGGTGGGGGGGCAGAACATAGAAAAGACCAGTAAGAAACCTCCAGGTGAGAAGTGGGAGGAGTTTAAGGGCAGGACCAAAAGGGACTTTTAGAACATCTGACTTGCAGAACTGAAGCCCTGGCCAACCCTCCTGGCTTCTCTGAATTTCACTTTGAATTTGATGTTTAAATAATTCCAAACAGCTGAGGAAGTTTCAGCTATGCTGTATAAATATGCTGGTTTTTCTTCACTCGCCTGCTTTACATCCCTTTATTTAAATCTTACAGTCTGCTCTGCAAATTTGATTAGGGTTTTCCTGAAAGTCTAGTTGGCACTGAAAGTTGATAACAACACTTGAAACTCAGAAGGTTGCCTTTCTTTTGCACCTCTATTTGCAACTTCCCGCCAATATTCTGAGAGCAAGCACCAGCTAGCCAATGACTCTTCTTTCTCCATCTGGGCATTTCCAAGTCTCCTAAACTATTGAGGAGTTACAGTGAGAGAGCCCTTGAGGTCATCCTTGAAGAGGATACTTTTGGTGCCTCAAAAATCAATACTTCATGTTTCAAAAAATAAAAGATCAGTACACAGGACATATGATAGTATATGAATTGACTTCAATGTCACCCTCTTTTATTATGAAGTCTGCTAACAGTGCCCTATTTTTTATGGTTTGCAAAACATGATGAGCTTCCAAAAATGAAACCTCAAACCTCTAATCGTGGATAGTTTAATAATCTGATATATTCCTTTACTGCAATTCAGCCTCTTGCCTTTCCTCTTAGGAGAATATAATTAGACCTGAACTCAGACAGCAAGAATGTAAAATCTCTTTAGAAAAAAGAATGCAATCTGTGCAGGAAGATGTACTCCTAATTTTAGGAGACTGCTCAAATGCACTTGAACAGGTTTAGAAAGTCTTTGTGGTTAGATGTCCCACCTTCCCCATCAGGATGGTCATTTAATGCCTGTCATATTTTCATTTAATACTATAAGCCCCATACACCCAGACACATCTACAATCTCAGCTTTATCAGCAAAGCTTGAAAGGAATATGATCAGTGGCAAAGATTAAGGGGGCTTTACAACAGAGGAAGGCATGTTCCATGTTAATTGCTAATCGGTTTCAGCCAATATGGCAGGGTGACAAGGCAGCAGGCCTTATCTAACAAGAAGAGGATAGTCCTACTTTTCTAAGGTACAATATGTCTAAACAGAAGAATCACCCAACAACCACAGGTGACTAATTCCTCTATAAATATATTATTGACCTAATAGAAGCCTTTTTAATGGGATTATAACTACCCAGACAGCTGCTCTGCTAGTCGAGGAGAACATGGTTGACAAAAAGATTTAAAGGAAAGAATAGAGGAAAATAGGAAACCTCCAGCCAGGCACACTTAAATGACCTCATTGCTTCAAAATAATAGGATCACACTGCAAATATGAAAGGAAAAGCCAATACGCTTAAAGCAATCGCTTTTTGCATGCTCTTTACCATTTCTTTGCCACTGCTCAAATGAGAAGCCTTCTTGTGCCAGAAGCAGGCCTTCCAAAGCAAAGGCCACATTGTCTGGTATAGTGTTCTTTAAAGGAATTACGTTTGGCTTTAAAAGGTCTCTAAAGTGGATACGTTCTTTGCTTCTATAGCCAGGATAACTTTTACAATTTATATGAAATTCTTTCCAAAGTTTTACTCAAAAAAAAAAAAAATTCTCTCAGATACCCACTCCTCAGGAAAAAAAAAAAATAAGCATATAAAGAACTGATCAGGGAAAAGGAAAATTATCTTAAAAATCACTTCCACAATTAAATCTCACTTGTATTTAAAAATAAGGGCATTAAATAAAATGGTATTATCACTTTATTGTTGCACATGAAGAAAAAAATGAGAAATAGATTATATGACATTGTATACATTCTTTTAAATTCATAGAAAAGAAAACCTTTAGATAAGACTTGATATAACATACAGCCAAATGCATGACTTATATTTCCTTATACTTATCCACAGTGTCTAGTTACTTATACATATAAAGTATTAATACATTCGTTCATTGGATAACTAGAAATTCAGTAGCCATGATGAAACAAAGTACATTCCCACCCTTCAAAGCTTATATTCTAGTGGGGGGCATGTCTTAGATTGGGACCCTGTGGAGCAGAGCCTGAGATAGGGATTCTTGTCCGTGTGATTTATAAGGGAGGACTCTCGGGTGAAACCTGTAAGACTGAGAGAAGTAACACAGGGCAGAGGAAGGAGCTGAGGAAGGGTGTGGTTTCAGGCGATGCCACAGAGAACTCTGGATGTGAGAGGAACCCTCTCACTAAACCACCAATCCTTTTTCTATTCCACCAGTTAGTTTTAAGGTGATAAAGCAAGAAAACTTTACAATCACAAAGGTTTAACAAAATAGAGGCTTTGGGGTTTTTTGTTTGTTTTTGTTTTGTTTTGTTTTGCTTATATAATTTTTCAGTGCAAGTTTTCTTGATCAGGTAGCTCTTCTTCAAACTCTGATCCAGGGACCTATGTTCTATCCTGTTGCTTCACAGTCTTCAATTACATGGCTTCCATGGGGGAAAGAACAGGTGTGGAAAGCCCACAGAGGATGCCTCTGGGAGATTTCAAGGGCCTAGAAGCAGCACATATCATTTCCACCCACATTCTGTTGGCCAGAACTCAGTCAGTGGCCAAATTTAATTGCAAGGGAGGTTAGAAGATGTAGTTTAGTTATATGACAGGAAGAAGTGAAAGCACATTTGGGAAATATCTAGGCAGTCTCTACCACCCCTCTCTGTGCTCAAAGAAGTCCACAAGAACAAACATGCCAATGCCAACAGAATAGAGAAGACTTTGGGTTTTCATGACTACTCAACTGCATCTGTGAAAGGGAGTCTATTGCTCAAAGACATCCCCACTGGCCTAGGAGTGAGGGAGAAGGCAGAAGAATGGAACTGAGGAGGTGAAGGACCTATTGTATCTGCATAGAGCTGTGCCTCTAAATCCCATTTCTTTCAGCTGAAACAATACATCTTTCAGTCCTCTGGATAATTTGCTAGTGTGAGGCAGTAGTACCTACACTGGGCTAAGAACCTGAGCCAAGGGAGCCTGACTTTGATGAATTCCAAGCTTTGACATACGGCTTGATGACTCACTTTTCCACTCTATGCCTCAGTCTCATCTGCCAAGTGGGGCAAGGACCCAGAGATATATCTACATATCACATTGGAATTCTTTAAAGTAAGCAAGTAAGGAAGCACCCTCAGAGAATTTAGAGAATTTAAGAGCTATGGCCCAAGTCACAATAACAAATTAGTGATGTAAGTAAAACTGCAACCCAGATTTTTCAGGTCCTAACTCGGGACCATTCACTATACTGCAATACCTCTCATATAAAATGTGAAAGCTTGTTGAAGAGTATTAATCACTGCCTAAGTGTAAGGTGAAATTGTTCTTGGTGCACATATGGGGGTGATACTTTTCAGGAGGAAATTTGGGGGTCCATGAAGGAAAATTCCCCAATCAACCTACATGTCTAATGATATTTAAGGCAACTGGCAGCTCCCAGAACATCATGATAAAGCCATTAGCTTATTCACCAGAGATGCTGGTTTCCTAAGAAAATAAACATCTCTTCTAAAAGGAAGGTCTGCAGGCTGGAGCAAAAAAATGATAAGAAGTAGGATCATAAGGATGCCTGGGTGGCTCAGTCAGTTAAGCATCCAACTCTTGATTTCAGCTCAGGTCATGATCTCAGGGTTGTGAGATCAAGCCCTGCGTTAGGTTCTGTGTTGCATGTGGAACCTGTTTAAGATTTCTCTCCCCTGCCCCTCCCTCCACATTCTCTTAAAAAAAGTAGGATCTCAAACAATGAATCATGGAAAACTACATCAAAAACTAATGATGTAATGTATAGTGACTAACATAACATAATAAAATAAAATTAAAAAATAAAAGAAATACGAGATAATTTAAAATAACAAAAAGAACAACAAAAAAAGTAGGATCATAATAAAATGGAATGAACTAGAAATTTTGTTTAGAAGCCCTAAAATGGGTTGGACCAGTAATTTTCACTCTAGCTGAACATTATCCTCACATGGAGAACTTTTTTTTTAATTTTTAAATTTTTTTAAATTATTTTTTGACAGAGAGACAGTGAGAGAGTTACACAAGCAGGGAGAGTGGGAGAGGGAGAAGCAGACTTCCTGCTGAGCAGGGAGCCCAATGCGGGGCTAGATCCCAGAATGAACTAGAAATTTTGTTTAGAAGCCCTAAAATAGGTTGGCCCAGTAATTTTCACTCTAGCTGAACATTATCCTCACATGGAGAACTTTTTAAAAATTTTTTTTATTTTTTTGAAGATTTTTTATTTATTTTTTTGACAGAGAGAGAGACAGTGAGAGAGGGAACACAAGCAGGGGGAGTGAGAGAGGTTGAAGCAGGCTTCCCGCTGAGCAGAGAACCCTACATGGGGCTTGATCCCAGGACCCTGGGATCATGACCTGAGCCGAAGGCAGATGCTTAATGACTGAGCCACCCAGGTGCCCCTGGAGAACTTTTTTTTTTTTTTTTTTAAATACTGATGCCTGAGCCCTACTCCAGATAAAATAAATCAGAATCTTTTGGTGTAGGGCCCAGGTATCAGTATTTTTTTGAAGTTTCCTAAGGAATTACATTGTGCAGCCAAATTTGAGAACCACTGGTCTTCATAAAAGTAAAATTATAATAGAGTTTTTAAAAAGCCAATTGCAATAATTCTTCTGGTCCACTCGTACCAAAAGCAATCCGCCCTTTTAGAAATCTACATAAAGTATGGAAGAAGGATACAGTATAGTGCCCTATGAATTTTGCTGGATTTTTTTCTTTCTTTCAAGAAGACAGTGGAAACCATAGGCCCAGAGTCGACCTTGGCAAAAAAATACATACATAGCTTCCAGCTTAGGAAATTTAAGCTCCATAAATGAAGACAGGACACTTTAAGTCCAAGAGGCATTTTTCTTTTTTATTAAAAAAAAAAAGACTCAAAATACTGGGTTCTTTCTCTGGAGAAAAAGAAAAGTCCCATGTGCTTGGAGGAGAGCTGATTTGACCAAGACTCCTCTTAGGAGGGCTTTACTTTTCAGGGATCTCAGGGACTTAAATGGTCTACATTCCAACAAACTAAACCAATTATAAGAATATTTATTTTAATGAACTATATTTAAGCCAACCAAGTGTGGTAGACAGGTTGCAAAATGGCCTCAATTCTTCACCTCTCCCTGGATCTCTGCCCTTGGCTACATAATAGTGCAGTGCCCACCTCTTTTCCCTGGATCTGACCATGTGATTTGTTTTGGTCAGTTAAATACCAGCAGAGGTGATTTGAACAAAGTCTTAAAACACACTTGCATGTTTTTACTTATTGTCTTGCTCCTCTCTTTTACATATGAGCACACCCTAGCTAGAATACTCAAGGGACAGATGTGTGGAGTAGACCCCACCTGTCCCAGTCAAGGTCTTGGACATGTGAGGG
This sequence comes from Eumetopias jubatus, assembly GCF_037043125.1. Classification (NCBI taxonomy): domain Eukaryota; kingdom Metazoa; phylum Chordata; class Mammalia; order Carnivora; family Otariidae; genus Eumetopias; species Eumetopias jubatus. The sequence continues at coordinate 104,381,976 of NW_028274815.1, forward strand.
AGTCCAGCCAAGATCAGCAAAGTTACCCAGCCAAACTGAAACTGATAACAGGCACAGGAGTAAGCCCTACTGAGCCTACCTCAGATCCACAGAAACATCCAGCCCAAACCACTGATTTGTAAACAAAAATGCTTACTGTCATATGCATCTCAGGCTTTGTGGCTACTTGTTATGTTGCATTATTGTGACAATAGATAATTGATACCTCAAGTAATAAAATTTGTACTTGGTAACCATTTCTAGATACTCTACAAATACTACCATCATTATAAATCTTCAATAAAATGTATCCCCCCAAAAAAACATACACACATGCACACACACACATGCGCACACACACACACTTTCCCTTAGGCCTTATTCTCTCCCATTTCCTGGGATGGATATTTTGAGATTCATAAAATTTCCTCCATGTCTTCTGGCAATTCGGCTATCACTCATAGCCATACCTCCCTGAAGTATTCCAAGGCGTACAGGAGACTTGAGCTTTAATTTATATCTCTTTCTTCTCCACACAACTGGAAGCTGAACTTATCCATAGTGCCAGGCACAGAGTATACACTCAATAAATATTACTTGAATAAATAAATGAATGAATGAAGTTTAAGAGATTTACTTAAAATGGGCTATCTATTGGTCTCTTTTAGTGGTAAGTGACAGAAATCCCAAGTCAATTGGCTTCAGCAAAAACAGGTATTTAACTGGTTTATGTAACTGAAAAATTCCATGGATGGCTGAATCTAAGCATTCAAATGATGCCATCCCATTAGGACCTGGTTTCTACTTGGATCTTGGACTTGCTTTCCACTCTGTTTTTTTCCTTGACCTCTGAGCAGTACCCTAGAAACTATAGTTTTAACATCCTTCGAACAAAAAAGAGAGGTTGTCTTTCCCAACAGTCCCAGAAAATCTTTGATGGGTCTGCTTAACTGTGATTATATCACATATCCCTCCCTGAAATAATCACTTTGGTTGGGGAAATGCAATATCCCAATTGATGAGGCCTTGAGGACACAAGAGGTAGGAGAAGTGAAGGCTAAATAACTCCACTGAAAGAAAGTGAGGGTATGAATTCCAAAAGACATCAGGGTTAGAGTAAATGGATGCTGAATCTACTTACATGCCAAGTTAACCAAACTAAACAAGGAAAAGCATATATGACATTACAATACACACATGCTCTATCTGACCCCTTTTTTGCCTTACCTACAATCTCTCCACCCTTCCACAGCAATATCGCTGCAGCAACTGGATGCATGTGACATAACCTGACACCTCACAAACTGCACTATGTATCTCTCACTTCCTGTCCTAGGGCCTTCTCTGCCACAGCCATGAGAAATTCCAGCAGGAACCCAACCAGCCATTCTGATACATGTGCAAACTTTCAACTGTGAGGGAATTAACAAGCCATGGGACACCCTTGACAATGAAGGATGGGAACCAGTGGATAAGTACTCCCTTATTCTCAGAAGACAGTCCTTCATAGCTCCTGGCAAGTCTAGACTGAGCCCCAATTTCCCAGAGCAAGAACCACAAGAACCAGCTCACTAATTCACCCTGATGTTCGCTTTCCCTCCCTCCTTGTTCCACCTTCCTCAGTTCCCTATTCTTACTCCCTGAGATCATTTCCTAAAATAACCTACCTGCCTACATATCCTTGCTTCAGGCTCTGCTTTCAGTAGCATCTAGGCCAATGGACATGCACACACACCCTTAACTATCTGCAGGAGACTAAGAAAACACAACAAACTATTCCTTTTACTCTTCTTTTAGCTTAGAAGCCCATCCATATTTTTTTCTGCCCATTTTCAAATGAACCTCAATAGCTTGAACAGGTGGTTCTATAAGAAAATAAAACTCACCCCAAATAATTCTCCTCTGCATCCTGAGAAGGGTTCTCTCTCAAATCCAGCATAGAGCTTGAGGGTTATTAAACAGGAAGCAGCAATGGAAGAAAAAGACCAGGAAATGAGAAGAAAAGTTTAGGTGTGACTTGGGCATTAAAAGATAAGTAGGATTTCCACATGCAAAGAAGAGGTATGGGAACCACCTGAGCTCACACATGAAATATGGAAGGTATCACTTGTATCAGAGCTGGGGAACATGTCTGTCTCCCTGGAAAGCGGAGATAATATCATCTCATGAAACCAACACTGCCCTTCCAGAATGCCCAGAGTTGCCACAAAATAAGTGGAAATGGTATAATTGCCTAACGCACAAAGCAAACACACTACTCTTCAAAAACTGTAGAAAATACAAAGATCAAGACATATTTAACATCTATGACACATAACATATAACACAAATCGGTGTTTTTAAAGCACAAAGACTCCATAGCCTATGTGAACAAAGGATGAGAACAGGTGATTTGCTTGAGAAAAAATCGAGTTGGTTAACAAAAGGAGACAGGGACATCCCCATTAGTCAAATATATGCAAATTAAACAAGATGCCATTTTTCTATCAAAATAACCATACCAAGAGTTGTAGCCCTATGTGTTGTTAGAAAACTGTAAATTGATACAATATTCTGGAAAACCCTTTGACAATATTATCAGGAGCCTAAAATTCTTTCATTTCCTTTATTTTTTTAAGATTTTATTTATTTATTTGACAGAGAGAGACACAGCGAGAGAGGGAACACAAGTAGGGGGAGTGGGAGAGGGAGAAGAAGGTTTCCCGCAGATCAGGGAGCCCAATGCAGGGCTCGATCCCAGGACTCTGGGATCATGACCTGAGCCGAAGGCAGATGCTTAATGACTGAGCCACCCAAGCACCCCTCTTTCATTTCCTTTAATCACACAATTTCATCTTTAGGAATCTATAATAAGGAAATAATCCCAGATACAGAAAAAAAATCTGAATATACAATTATCACACCCATTTGCAACATTATGATAGCCAAAAATAGGGAACATGATCTTCTAATAAGAGAATTCTAAAGCAAATTATAGCCTGTTAATGCAGTATATTATGTGGTCACTTAAATGATATTTACCAAAGATTTATAAGAATATGGTTAACATCATATGAAAAAAATATGAAATAAAAAAGAAGAAAACAAAACTATATATGCAATATGACCAAATTATATAGGAAGAATAGCAGCATGTGTATAAAAGTTTGAAAAAATAAACACTAAAATGTTAACAGACATTGTGTTTGAGCAACAGTAAAATACTTCTCTATATTTTTACATGTTCTACAATAAGTCCCCACCTAATGGGAAAACTTAACTTCTATTATTTATTTAAAATAAAGGATTATTATGAGCAACTATATGCCAGCAAATTAGATAATCTGGAAGAAATGGATGCATACCTAGAGATGTATCAACTACCAAAACTGAAGCAGGAAGAAATAGAAAACCTAAACAGACCTATAACCACTAAGGAAATTGAAGCAGTCATCAAAAATCTCCCAACAAATAAAAGCCCAGGGCCAGATGGCTTCCCCAGAGGTATTCTACCAAACATTTAAAGAAGAATTAATACCTATTCTTCTGAAACTGTTCCAAAAAATAGAAATGGAACAAAACCTTCCAAACTCATTTTATGAGGCCAGCATTACCTTGATCCCCAAACCAGACAAAGACCCCATCAAAAAGGAGAATTACAGACCAATATCTTTGATGAACATGGATGACAAAAACTTCCAAACTCGTTTTATGAGGCCAGTATTACCTTGATCCCAAAACCAGACAAAGACCCCATCAAAAAGGAGAATTACAGACCAATATCCTTGATGAACATGGATGCAAAAATTCTCACCAAAATACTAGCCAATAGGATCCAAGTACATTAAAAGGACTATTCACCACAACCAAGTGGGATTTATCCCTGGGCTGCAAGTTTGGTTCAATATCCACAAATCAATCAATGTGATACAATACATTAATAAAAGAAAGAACAAGAACCATATGATCCTCTCAAGAGATGCAGAAAAAGCATTTGACGAAGTACAACATCCTTTCTTCGTCAAAACCCTTCAGAGTATAGGGATAGAGGGTACATACCTCAATATCATAAAAGCCATCTATGAAAAACCCACAGGGAATATTATTCTCAATGGGGAAAAACTGAGAGCTTTCCCCCTAAGGTCAGGAACGTGGCAGGGATGTCCACTATCACCACTGCTCTTCAACATAGTATTAGAAGTCCTAGCCTCAGCAATCAGACAACAAAAAGAAATCAAAGGCATCCAAATCAGCAAAGAAGAAGTCAAACTCTCACTCTTTGCAGCTGATATGATACCTTAGGTGGAAAACCCAAAAGACTCCACCCCAAAACTGCTAGAACACATACAGGAATTCAGTAAAGAGGCAGGATATAAAATCAACGCACAGAAATCAGTGGCATTCCTATACACCACCAACAAGGCAGAAGAAAGAGAAATTAAGGAGTTGATCCCATTTACAATTGCACCCAAAACCATAAGATACCTAGGAATAAATCTAACCGAAGAGGCAAAGAATCTGTACTCAGAAAACTATAAAATACTCATGAAAGAAATTGAAGAAGACACAAAGAAATGGAAAAATGTTCCATGCTCATGGATGGAAGAACAAATATTGTGAAGATGTCAATGCTACCTAGAACAATTTACACATTCATTGCAATCCCTATCAAAATACCATACACTTTTTCGAAGAAATGGAAAAAATAATCCTAAAATTTGTATGGAACCAGAAGAGACCCCGAATAGCCAGAGGAATATTGAAAAGCAAAGCTGGTGGCATCCCAATTCCGGACCTCAAGCTCTATTACAAAGCTGTCATCATCAAGACAGTATGGTACTGGCACAAAAACAGACACATAGATCAATGGAACAGAATCGAGAGCCCAGAAAGGGACCCTCAACTCTATGGTCAACTATTCTTCGACAAAGCAGGAAAGAAGGTCCAATGGAAAAAAGACAGTCTCTTCAACAAAGGGTGTTGGAAAAATTGGACAGCCACATGGAGAAGCAGGAAACTGGACCATTTCCTTACACCACACACAAAAATAGACTCAAAATGGTTGAAAGACCTAAATGTGAGACAGGAGTCGATCAAAATCCTAAAGGAGAACATAGGCAGCAACCTCTTCGACCTCAGCTGCAGCAACTTCTTTCTGGAAACATCGCCAAAGGCAAAGGAAGCAAGGGCACAAATGAACTATTGGGACTTCATCAGGATAAAAAGCTTTTGCACAGCAAAAGAAACAGTCCACAAAACCAAAAGACAACTGACAGAATGGGAGAAGATATTTGCAAATGACATATCAGGTAAAGGGCTATTATCCAAAATCCATAAAGAACTTAACAAACTCAACACCCAAAGAACAAATGATCCAATCAACAAATGGGCAGAAGACATGAACAGACATTTTTCCAAAGAAGACATCCAAATGGCCAACAGACACATGAAAAAGTGGTCAACATCGCTCGGCATCAAGGAAATCCAAATCAAAACCTCAATGAGATACCACCTCACATCAGTCACAATGGCTAAAATTCACAAGTCAGGAAACGACAGATATTGGCGGGGATGTGGAGAAAGGGGAACCCTCCTACACTGTTGGTGGGAATGCAAGCTGGTGCAGCCCCTCTGGAAAACAGTATGGAAGTTCCTCAAAAAGTTGAAAATAGAGCTACCCTACGATCCAGCAATTGCACCACTGGATATTTACCACAAAGATACAAATGTAGGGATCTGAAGGGGTATGTGCACCCCGATGTTTATAGCAGCAATGTCCACAATAGCCAAACTATGGAAAGAGCCAAGATGTCCAACAACAGATGAATGGATAAAGAAGATGTGGTGTGTGTGTGTGTGTGTGTGTGTATGTATATATATATATATATATATATATATATATATATATATATATAACGGAATATTATGCAGCCATCAAAAGAAATGAAATCTTGTCATTTGCAACAACGTGGATGGAACTGGAGGGTATTATGCTAAGCGAAATAAGTCAATCAGAGAAAGGCATGTATCATATGACCTCACTGATATGAGGAATTCTTAATCTCAGGAAACAAACTGAGGGTTGCTGCAGTGGTGGGGGGTGGGAGGGATGGGGTGGCTGGGTGATAGACATTGGGGAGGGTATGTGCTATGGTGAGCACTGGGAATTGTGTAAAACTGTTCAATCACAGACCTGTACCTCTGAAACAAATAATACATTATATTTTTTTTAAAAAAAGGGAAGAAGAAGAATATAGCAGGAAGGGAAAAATGAAGAGGGGGAAATTGGAGGGGGAGACAAACCATGAGAGACTATGGACTCTGAGAAACAAACTGAGGGTTCTAGAGGGGAGGGGGTTGGGGGGATGGGTTAGCCTGGTGATGGGTATTAAAGAGGAAGGAAAAAAAAAAGAACTCTCTTGTCTTCATGTGGGAGAGCTTGGAAAATGAAAGGACTTTCTCAGTCTTCCTTGTAGGTAGAGGTCACATAGAGTTCTGGCCAATGAGATCAAGGCAAAAGTCTATCCGAAGGACATCCTTTCCTAAATAAAAATTCTTATTAAGAGCAAAAAAAAAAAGTTAGGTAAGAGCATAGGGAAATAATAAGATGGTTGAAATAATCTGAAATGTACTGACAATGACTCAAAATGTAAATGCGCAAAATATTAACTTTATGGCCATGTGACGTATGCTATGGAACTGTAAATAGATGTTTTGGGTTTCTTTTGTTGATGAACAACAAAGAATCTCTAATTTATTTTCCTATTAAAATAAATAAATAAATAAAATAAAGAATTATTGATTTCAAATTGCATTTATATGGTGAAGATTGAAACCATATAAAAATATATCTACTTGTGAACAAGTATGAGGGAAAAACACAGAAATATCAACAACTGTTGCATTAAGATCCAAGGACCAGAGTGGTTTTTATTTCTGTTATGGTCCCCATACACATATGAAGAGATAATATTGGGGTTGGTTCAAAGATGGGTGGTCAATCAGCTAAACAGGAATGGGAAGACATAGATCCTAAGACTAGAATCAAGTCATGGCCTTGGGAATCATGGACAGTAAATGATCATGAATATAAAATCAAGCAGGCCTTCCCCCACATCTGGATTAAGGAGGGTCCAGGGAATTGGAAGCTTTATTCCTGGTCATTCCCCCCAAATTTAAAAGCATAGGTTTTTGGCTATAAGAACCTATTATTCTTGCCAGACACTCAAGAAGCAAAACCAAGGGAGAAAATTCTCAGTGCATATAAACACATTCATATGTATAAACGCATGCGTTCTCAAATAATGGGGTTAAATGGGTTCGGCCATACCAAGGATATGACCATCTCAGAAAGAGCCCAGCTTCCTACCTTTGGACCCAGCTGAAGAGTAGTAGCCACTTTGAATTTCTGGATAACAAATAAAGTTCAAGCACTAGACTCCAAAGTGAAGAGCTTCGGGGAAGGAGGGAGTTTGAGTTAGGCCAAACTGCCGTTCGATTTACTGAAAGCTTCAAAATATTACCAACTCTCTGTTTGAAATGCGTCAGCAACGGTTCATTTTTTTTCTTTTTATCAAAACACATTTAGACTGTGGTGAATGACAGCATAAATCTTAAATAGAAAAGATACAAGATACAAGAAAAAAAGACCACCCGGGTAGAACATAACTGTAAATGTGTCCATAAAACTATATTTGAATTCTGATTTTATACACAGAAATGCATTTAACCTTCCCAGCAAGACGCTTTCACCAACTTCCAAAGAAAGTGTTACCAATTAAGCTAAAGAAACTTTAAGAGTCAATTTTAATTACACCAAGAGATGCTCCAATCACTTCCCAGCTCCAGCTGAAGTTTTTACTAGAGATGGCTGGAACCAATTTACATGCTTTTATGTTGCGTCTAGACTTTAATAAGCAGTTCGAGCACGAAGCAAGCTGATGCCAGCATCAAGCAGGCTGCAGTATACCCTGCACATAGAAATACAATAGCCCTCAGGTTCCCTCCCAGGCCCTTGCTGCTATCAGAGAATCTCTGCCATGTGGTTTCAAAAAGCAACAGGATCCAGCCTTTGTGATAAGATTTATGACCTTTTTCTTAAACCTAGTTCAAGTCTGCTTCCTCAATACCAAATGCCTCATAAGATCATTGATTCTACCCTTTCCCTTATTCTTAACAAAAACTGGGGAAATGGAGACAAACAATTTGGGGATGGGTGCTGGGCGCCCAGAGCAAAGCAACTGGAGGCAGGAGTCCAGATGCTGTGACCAACCGAGTGAACTTTGGAGAGTCAGGTGGCCCCCTGGGCCTCCATTCCCATATCTGTAAAATGGGACTCCTACCTTGAAAGTTTGGTGTGGATGAAACACAATGCTCTCTGCAGCAGGTCAGGTTTCATGAGGCGAGGTGTCATGTGCCAGGGACTTCCATAAGGAAGTAGTGCCTTCAGGAGAGAAGAGGTAGGGGGTCATTGGGCAGGAAAGGGAAAGAAACTGAGCAAGAGCTGAAATTTCCCACAAATCTCCAGCCTCTGCCTGATCCCATGGGGATCTAGAGCCTGAATTGCACCTCAGTCTGTCATGCATTAAGGCAAAGAAGCTGGGCTTTCATAGTCCCAGGAGGCGCTTGGCTACAAATGTCTAAGCTGAAGCTGGCAGGAAATGTAAACTCCCAGGCACTCACAGTTCTTAGGTGGTGCAGCAGCTCCAAGTGCCCAGAGGCAACCTTCTGAAAGTCAAGGTTCAAGCTGTTGGCAGAAGCTGGCATAGGTACACCGGCAGGTAAGAGCAATCCGGGCAGAGCACAACATGCACCTCGCTTTACGAAGTGTGTTGGGCAGTGTCACACCAATACAACAACTAGCAACATTTTTCAGTATTATGTACACTTTACATGCATTAGCTAATAACTTATGAAATAAACTCAGTTACTGTCACCATTATAGAAGTGGAAAAACTGAGGCTGAGGACCAAGGAAATTGCTTACATATACCCCTAGAGATGGTAAAGCTGGGTTGAGAACCCTATTCCTGTAAGTCCAGAGGCCAGAGGCCAAGTTTCTAATTACTATCTTATTGCTAACTCTGAGACTTCTAAATTAAGAGCCAAATGACAACCATCTTCTTGGGGTTCAAACATATAACAGCAATGTACACAACTGACAGGTTTTAGACAACTGGGTGAAATAAAACTCTAAACAAAACCCTTTGACAAGGCTTATATAGCCCATAGGCAGACAGTCTGAGACTCCTGAAACTTCCTCATATCTGTCTTATTTTTCTCATTAGTATCAGAGGCTCCATAGGGAATCTGGCCAACATCTACTTAGGTTAAATACTTAAGTGTTTGGGACCCATATTTCCAACATTTACCGTATAGGGTGGTAACTCATAGGAAAAAGAAGATGCTTCCTTTATTTCATGACCATTATACACAGTAACTGGAACGTGAAAGGTGCCCCCCCTGGAGTTGTTGAGTGCATCTGCTCTGCCTGGGTCTTATCATCATCGAGCCCCATGAACCAGATTGCTGAGCTTGATGGGGTTGGCCTCTTTTGATCTGACATTGACCTAATGACAAAAAATACCTTTTGTCGTTATTGGATGTCATATAATTACTCTCAGACAAAAACAATCTTGTTAACTACTAAATTCTAACATTTGTGGACTTCTATTTTCAGGGATTTCTACATAAGAAAGCAAAAGTGTAAGTGATAAGTTTTAGATGGAACCATATGAAATTGCCATTTTTGTAGTTTAAAAACAGTTGAGTATCAACAAGTTCACATGGTCCAACCTCACAGGTCCCTGAAAGCAGAAGAAAATCTTCATGGTCCTTTCAAATACCTGAATGATGTGCAACATGAATAAATGAGCACAGTTGTTTGTTAAAACCAAGGCTGTCTTTCACCAGAGTGATGGATAAATGACAATGAATAACTAAAACTAGAAGCAAATAGTTTAGAGACTTTGGGCCTACCAAACATTTTAGCCAAGCAAGGAGAAAAGGAGATTGATTTATGTTTCCTCTAATTGGCCTTATTAATGTGGTCTTAATCGGCACGTAAATAGACCAAAGGAAGGTGGCAAAAAGAAGAAAAAGAAATAAATCATAAGCCTAGGTAACTTTCAGACAAATGCTAAATGAACAGGTAGGCACCCAACTCCCTTTTCTCTTATGCCTGCTGCTGCAGTTTATTATGAATTACAACAGTCCTCCCTTATCAGTAGGGGATGCAGTCCAAGACCCCCAGTGGATGCGTAAAACCATGGATGGTACCAAACCCTATATATACTATGTTTTTTTCCTATACACACATACCTAGGATAAAGTTAATTTATAAATCAGGTACAGTAAGAGATTAACAACAACAAAATAGAACAATTATAATAATATACTGTAGGGATACATGGGTGGCTCAGTCAGTTGAGTGTCCGACTCTTGATTTCAGCTCAGGTCATGATCTCAGTTCCATTAAATTGAGCCCTGCATTGGGCTCCATGCTCAGCATGGAGTCTGCTTAAGAGTCTCTCTTTCCTTCTCCCTCTGCCACTCCCCTTCCTGCTCACTTGCACTCTCTCTCTCTCTCTAGTAATAAATAATAATAATATGTTGTAATAAAAGTTATGTGAATGTGGTCTCTCAAAATATCTCATTGTACTGTACTCACCCTTCTTGGGATGATGTGAGATGATCAAATGCCTTTGTGATGAAATAAAGTGAGGTGAGTGACGTAGGCACTGTGACATAATATTAGGCTGCTATTGATCTTCTGACAATACATCAAAAGAAGGATCATCTGCTTCCAGACTGTGGTTGACTGTGGGTAATTGAAACCATGGAAACTGAATCTGTGGATAAGGGGGTACTACTATACACATAGCCTAAAAAAAAACCTACATTTCAGTTAATCTGTATAATTATGAAACTTGAAAACTCAAGATTTAAAAGGCAAAATCAGCACTGTTCTCTTCTATCACTAACCTGAGTTATAATCACTAAACCCTATGTGCGAGAGAGACAGACTGCTTCTATTCCAAGGGATGGCAATTGGATGTGTAGGTGGTGCCTGCCTATCTTATTTTAGAGGTTTCAGAGAGAAAACACATCAGTAGAAGGAATGGGAGGTCTTGTTTGGGCTACATGGTAACCAGTGCCATGGTCAATTGTTTATATCTATCAGGGATATGGGAGAACTAGTGGTCGTACATGTACCACACATTTATCATCCCTGACCTAGGCATTGCGGCTTTTAGGCCTCAGTTTACTTGTCTGTACAAGAAGACACTTGGACTATGCTATCTCCGAGAATCCCTCTATATAGAACAATTCAGGTTTTTTCTAAATAGCTATAAATGTGATCTCTTTCCTGATACTGTGTCACCCACTCTTGGTTGCCCAGAACTTTTTATTGCAAAGAGACAGCAGCAGAAATCCAAAACAGCCACCCCATTTCTTGTTCCTTTACACTTTGAGTCACTACTCCTGTCCCCCTTGTACCTCTGCTCAGAGTCTGTTATGTCATTTTAATAACGTAATACCAACAGTTGCCCCATATCATGCCCTTAAATAATATATAACAAAGTCTTGTCATATTCCCATCTCTCTGAATTTGCCTCAGGATATTCAACATTGTGCCACTGGGAGCCTATTAACATCATTCCCATCATCTTGGAAATTACCTCTTTCAGGTTGTTGAAAAAACTAGATAAAGAAACTAGGTGGGACATGTGCAGGGACTTTATGTCTCCCAAACACATAATATTAATTAGCTTCTTCCACACAAACATGGCAAAATAATAATAGGAGCTTCAAGTTACTGAGTCTTGTGATGCACTAAGCCCATGGGAACATAAACCCATTAATTCTTACTGCTACCCCTGAAGTTGAGTATTTGTCCTGGAGAGCATGTGATATGTTTAGATCCACGAACACCTAATTTTCTGTATCAGTCAAGGTTCCATCAAGTAAGATGTCCCATTCAAAGGGTTGATTGATAGGGGTTGAATAAAGGGATTATTTACAAAACTATGGTCAAAGTTAAGGGAAGTTACTAAGGATGGTAAAGCTCCCAGGATCCAGCATAAGTGAGAAAACATTATCCTGTAGGCCTGGAGAAGAGGACTGTTAATAAATGCTAGAGAAAGTTGTAGCCATAGTAGAGGGGCTGATGGACAGAAACTGGGCACCATCAAGACCACAGCCAGGTGGGAGATGAAGAATAAATACCCCAACTCCTCTCTCTTCCATCATCTGATGTCCTTCCAATGCTTCCCATTAGTTAAACCTAATAGGAAATAAGACAACAATGGAGCACAGACAATGTAGTTTCCAGAGGTTGGCACATAGCCAGGCGGAGAAGAATAGAGAATGGATCTGGAGGGGCAAGTGGAGATTATTAAGCACAGTTCTCTACTGAACAAAGTAGCCATGTTTGATGTTGTCTGATTCTGTTGGCCTGCCTACTGCAGATGGTTCCAGGTATTGGATCTTGAGCCAAAGGCAACCATCCTTAGGCTGAGCTAGCTCTGAGGAAGCCTGGCATGACCAAGAGGTCATGAGGAAGAGGTGGCTTCCTCTTGGGTGGTAACCAGATTCCATGGGATCTTCTCTATTGGTGAGGTTTGAATGTAAGACCAGGACAGGGAGAAAGCGAGCAATAAGGAGTAGAAGAGAAGGAAAAGCCATGAAAGCAAAGAGAAGAGAGGCATACAGGAATATGAGGAGATGAGAAGAAACTATGTCATGAATATGGCAGGGTCTCCTACAAAGGGGCTGCTGTATCCTGCATGGTGATCATTTGCCACATTTCCTTAAGTGCCTGTGGCTCTTACGGTAAATCCTAATCTCCAGTGTAACCTGAGCTTAGCTTTGATCCTTACAACCTAAATGGCTCCAACCAGCGAAAGGCAATTACCCTGATTTTACACTTGAGCTAATTGAGCAAAAAGAATTAAGAATATACCTGAGGTGACACGGAACATAAGTACCCACAAAGGAATTTAAACCTGGTTGCATCTGTTACAAGCCCATGGGCTCTCCACTGAGCCACATGGCCAGTTTCAACCCAAAACAGGGCTGTCCCAGTAACAAAATTGAAGGATACTTTTCTGATTTTCCCAAGAAACTCCCTCAATGATTGTAGATTGTCTTCCACTACCAGCTGGTAAGTGTCCATGCCTTTTTTGGTCTGGAGCTCACAGCCTTTTAAGAGCCATTCATAAGGGTCTGCATAATTCAAGGATGTTAAAAGGACCATCTCAAGGATATTGGCAGATGTTTCTCGAGTAAAACGGCTTTCTGGAATATAAGACAAAGATATTTCACAACTGCTTCCATTTCCTTTCCTAGATCCCTCAAGACCTGAATGTGACTAAGACACACTCAGAACAGTGTGTGACACTTCTTCCGCAACAAACAATACTTGAACTTAGGAAGGACAGAAACTATTTCCATTATATGCATAATAAAAAACTGCATCTTCCATGGCTTCAGCTGGTAGAAGCAATAGAAGTAATGGAACCATATTTAGTGACATAACGGAGTAATCAGAAGACTGGTTGGCAGCGAGGACCAGGAAATGTGTGTAGAAGATGTCAAGATCCGCAGGTTTCTATGACCTCCTGTCTTAGGAAGGCTTATATTCTAAAACAGTGGCCTGTGATCCCCAAATGGTTCCCTTTATGGTCTTGTCATTAATTTGAAGGGAAAGTTCATTTCCACAGGTCAAGCTTTGCAATGAATGTTGAGAACCCAGTTCAACAGTGGAAAAAGCTCTCGAATGTTTTTCCACATTCAAACCAGGGCTTCCTTATCAAGTTCATCAAAGCATTTTTTAAAAATATAAATGTCTTACCACTTTGCCCAGGAAGAATAAATCTGCACAGCCACCTCAAAGGCTTGACAACTTTATTTTCATTGTGTAGAGCTGGGTGGGTCCCCCTGAACTGAGCTTCCTAAAGAGACCCAGCCCTTCTCCGCACAGTCTCCAGGCCTGCCACTCCAGTGAGTGTGATCAAAGAGAGGAAAGCCGAGCCACTGAGCCTCAAGAAATAAAGCTAAAACAACAGATTTGTTTCTTGGCTTCTCTCTTAAATACGTTCAGAGTGTTTAAAGCCCTGTAAGGAAACGCTCTGGGGCCCTGGATGTGAGAGAGGCACATCTAAACCCTTTCCCAAGAGGAAATCTCTCACCTCGGTGGGGTAAATTAGCTCATTAAGAGCAGCCAGAAGCAGGCAGGAAACCTGGAAAGTAGGAGCTTTAATTCAAAGCACAGAAAATTATAGATTTCTTTACACATTAAAAAAGCATTTATCTTGGCTAAAAATGAAACGACTTTTCAATGATCAACACATGGTTTAAATCTGCTTTGCTAATTTATATCTATCCACCAGTCTGTCTAGCTGTTCAGCTACCAGGAAATTCAATTACATTCAGTAAATCTGTGTTGAACACCTACTATGTGCCTGTGGCACATTTGTGAATTGCATAAACACAGACAACAAAAATAGGAGGCAGATGTCTACCTTTTTGTTCAGGAGGTGGGACTCATGTATCAAAGATTGGAAGACATTTGTATTTCACTTTTCAACAACACTGAGAGTAATTTTTATATACTAGACATTGAGCTTAGATATGAATAATGCAAAATATAATGTTAAAAAGCTGCATTCAGGGGAATCAAGTGCTAAGATGTATAGAGAGAATAATGGGTCAAGGGGAAGCAGGAGATTGAACAAGAGGGGGTGAAGTTTCTCTGGAAGGTTTCTTAGAACAAACAGTACCTGAACTGACCCTGAAGAAGGTCAGTGAGAAATAATAGCAAGAATGGCCTGTAGAAAAACAGAGTTTACTTTCTGTTCTGCTGCTTGGACCTCAGACTATTCTAGTTCTCTGGGCCTTAATTTCCCCCTTTAAAATAAACACTTTGACTCTAATTATTCATTCACTCGTTCGTTCATTCATTCACTATTTATTCAGGACCAACTATCCATACCAGATGGTCTTGACTGTTTAGGATGAAGCCTATAGGTTTGCTTTGACCCAAGACATAAAAGAAAGGCATCTGTTCTCCAGGAGGGGCTCCGATATGCATGATGCCATGACGTCATGAACCCCTGCTGTTATCTCCTTTCACTTATCAAGTCATGGGGGTTGGCTCTGGGGAAATAGGACGCAGAACAGGTAAACTCCGTTGGGAGAAGGGGTCAAGAAAAGTGTAAAATATGGGGAGTTGCAGAAGAAATGCCACGGTGGTAATCACTTGGCATCTAATGTGTTTACATGTGGTGAGAGGATGAAATGGGGTGGGAATAAACCTAAATGGATGGTGACAAGACTTAAAGGCAATGGAGGGACTCAAAGGGGAGCTGCCATTTTGCTCAGAGTAAAAAGATTTGACAGTCCACTTGAGGCTGGCATGGTGCCCTGAATAGTGTGGCCATCAGGACCCAGTCCCAGTTCTGCTACTAGATGACTTAATCTACATTGCTTGAGTCTGTTGAACTGCAGGTTCTAAATTGGTAAAATTGGGTTGATAAAAATGTATGTACCTTTCTTCCCCTCACATCTCAGGAGGGATTTGGAGAAATGAATAATAACAATATCCAGCATACTCCATATGCTAATTTTTTATCAGTTTTTATTTATTAGCTCTGGGCAGAATCCATGTAGCTAATTTTGTGTGAACATAGTACCAGCCTCTTTGAAAATGGTACTACCAACAATGAATCATGGAACACTACACCAAAACAAATTATGTAATATATGGTGATTAACATAACAATTAAAAAATTAAAAAAAAAAAAAGAAAGAAAATGGTACTACCTGCGATTAGGAGTTCAAACTTATTTTGTTTGATGAAACTTGAGAAAAATGTCTCCATTTGAGGAATTCCATAGCAGCCCTTGGGTATAAGATCAGTACACCTAATGCTGCTTATGAAAATGCAATAGAATAAGCGCATTTGAAGGGGACATGCTTCATTTGAATGATTTAAGCCATAATTAAACAACTCACATCATTTGCCATGCTTCTGATTATCAAAATAAGGAATGTGAACATCTGACAAGTTTAAGGCACACGCCCCTCCTGTTTGACACTTCTAGGCAGTCTGTTGACGCCATTCCTGGTTATGAAAGGAATCCTAATCAAAGACATGCACATTCCAATTTGAGACAAACATCATGGTGGTTTATAAAAAACTTCCTTTCTGCGTTGACCCACAACCTAAACAAAAGGTCAAAATCACTTAAGTTGCTTCAAACTGGAGAGTTGTGATACAAACCAGCAATGTGGTGTGGATGGAAGCCCATGCAATTCCTTTGTAAGTTGCAAAGCTATGTAAACACTATGAAAGCCTGCTATTGTTTACTCTGATACCATAGTCAACACTTTGGAATCATTAGCTTTGAACCCTTGGGTAAAGCTGGTTTTTAAATTCTCTATTTCACAGTCAAGGTCGACTTCTTCTATAGCCAGCAGATCCATAATCCCGAAGGCCACATCTTCCCCTCACATACACATGTTTGGCTCTCACAGGCATCAACAGGAGGGTCTCCTGAGACCCTGAGCAAGGATAAGGGTTAACTCCCTTTCTCCTCTTTTACCTGAAGACTAAATTCTAAGGAATCAGAGTTTGGATTTATCAAACACAGAAGGCCACAAGCAAGAAATAATACATTTGAACTGAACTACAGATGATTCCTAAATCTCTTGACCACAGATATTTTGTTAATGTCAAACACTGTAACTAACTGGAGACATGTTAAATTATCTTTTCACCAAGTCACCCAACTCTGCTTCAAATATCACCCATATACGAAGAATATGGTGGCCACATATTATCAGTGGGACCTCATAAATCAATTACTGTAATACACAGCCATCCTGGCTTCCATATTTGCACAAATATTAAATATATAAATGTTGGTCTAGAAGGCAGGAGTCTTCCACTTCAGCCTTCCGGCCACTGACAATAATTAGTGAGGTGAATTTCATGAATCGGTGAAGCTCTCTGGCATGTATTTTCATTTCTCTTATTAAAAAATGACCCAAAAGAGCACTCAGTGCTCCAGAATTCTGTGATGTCTAAGAACCAAATGAGAGACTGTAACTGCACAAGTCCATAAGCACTGCTTCAGGGAACTATAAACTTAAAAACCCCTGGGGCAGTATTGTTATCTTCAATTATGAAGCATGGGACATTAATAATTAACAGTGCACCACTAGCAAAAGTAGTAAAATTAAGTAAGTACTAAGGTGACTTTCTGGGCTGTGCCTAAGGTCCAGCCCCAAGTAGCTACACAGGTACAACACCTACCCTAAGAATTAACTGAATGTGGGACCAAGTCCAGCCAAACCTAAGTTGCTTGGGATTAGGGGAGAGAGAGAGAGAGTACATATGTATAGCATGTCTAGAAAATTCTCCAAGGCCAGGACTTACACCTGAGGACCTGTTACAAGACAAAGAAAACCAGAGTCAAGGCATCCCTTCATTTTCAACCTGCTGGGTTTATTTACAAGTCATATAGGAGCTACATTCTGCACAAAGGCTAGGTATACTAGCCAGCCCACGGAAGCCTCAATAAAGAACACCCCCTGAAGTACAGTAGTTACAGAACTGTTTCAATGAGACCTAAGGCTATATGTAAAAATGCTTCCAATTAAAAGTACCTTCCAAGTACTAGAAAGAAAGCAGTGCATCCCACCCGCATCCCCAGAGCACACATTCTAAGTAGGCAGTTTCTTTTTTCTTTTTAAGATTTATTTATCTATTTGGGAGCGAGAGAGCAAGCACAGGGGGAGGAGCAGAGGGAGAAGGAGAGAATCTCAAGGAGACTCCCTGCTGAGTGTGGACCCCCGACTCAGGGCTCGATCTCATGACCGAGATCATGACCTGAGCTGAACTGAGTCAGATGCTCAACCGACTGAGCCACCCAGGCACCTCAGGTAGGCAGTTTCTTTCATCCTCAGGCACTCGCTCAAAGTAGGAACTAATATTTCAATGATCCTAGATAAAAATAGTAGTCCATGGGCCCTGGTGGCAATGACCCTTTCCACTGGAGTATAAAATATGTGGATTGGATCATCTGCCCAAACCTGACAGTCATCGACAGATAGATCAATTTCAAAAACAGTATGCTGAATAAAAGAAGTTAGACACAAAAGAATATATACTGCATGATCCTAATAGAATGAAGTTCTAAAACAGGCAAAATGAATCTATATTAGTAGAAATCAAAATAGTTGGTTTTGCAAGGGGAGGAGGACTGATAAGGAGCCCAAAGGAACTTGTTGGAGTAATGGAAATGTTCTGTGGGTTACATGTGGATATGAATTTGTCAAAACTAATTGAACTTACACTAAAGATCTGTGCATTTCACTGTAAGTAACTTATCTACCAATTAGAATATATAAAAAAAGAATAGGCAATCCTGTGGAAGGAGATATTGACACAATGATAATAATAATAATAATAATATCTCAATCGTCAAGAACTTTTCAGTGATGGAGGAGACACCACTACCAGACAAGGCCAAAACATTTGGAGAGGAAAGGGGCAGAGGTGCTGAACACATTTTACGGCATACATATAGCCTCCTTTTTTTTAAGCCCTGGTGACTAAAAATTTTATTTCAATCAGTTGGGTGGGTAATCCTCAGTCTAAATTAACTGCGGGGAGGGGCAGGTGGGCACAAATATGCCTGTACCAGACAGTGAACATCAAGATTACAAACTCTGACATCACTATTTTGGTGTAGACCAAAACCCTGTGTCCCAAGGGCTCCAAGTTTTAAGATTATCTATTGCACTGAAGTCATGAAGCCCTACTAATCTTCTAAAGCACAATACATGGGACCCAAGGACCATGAAAATATCTCCCCCACTCCCTACCCCAATACCCAAAATGCCCAGATCATAAATGTCTTTGGGTTAAAGCAGAAATGGGGCCCTTGAAGACCCAACACTCCACATCTTTCCCACAGCCCACTTCTAACCCATAACATTTGAAAACCAGGTCTTTGCAGATTTTCCCTCAAGAAACGCCCTTCCTACCTTCCCACAAGCTTTCCAGTTTTATATCCTGCATTCTTATGGACACACCTCAAATGATAAATTCATCCCTCCTTCCAGAGACTGAATCTAGACTATAAGACAATCTGACCTCCTGGAGCCTAAGAAGGGAAGCCAGAGCATTATTAACATCTGGGACCCAGAAAGGGGAAACCAAAAGGCTGACAAAGATGCCTAAAACACTCCCAATTCTTAAACTTTTAGATGACTCTTATGTAGCCATTGTCTGTTGACCATAAAAACATCGTGGAGCACCTGTTTGAACCGTTCAGAGTCACTGAGCAGCCAGTCAAGCCACTCCCTTTGTTACTCCCACAGGTCACCCTGTCTCAATGCATACATAGCAACAAACCAGCCTGCCTGACACAAACAAATACATTTCAGCCCAACAGAAGATCTGAAAACTTTTCAAAAATAAGAAATCACAAGCACTGAGAGGCAGAGTTGTGTATTTACCCTTTTTGTGAACAAAGGAAAAGAAAAAAAATCAAACCTGAGAATAAATCCACCTGTGAGTGCCTATCTCTACTGAGGTCACCAAAAATCCCTCCTCTTTATTTGCAAACAGTTCAGAAGCTACTGAAGGAAGTCGGCCAATAAACGTTTTTGAAACCAAGATTAATGGCTGATTTGTCATCTGGGAAAGGAAAGGTGAGTTTGCATGCCTCCGCCAACGAAGCAAACCAGAGGAGGAGGGGCATCTGATTTGTGGGGTTGTGAGGAGGCTAATTAGAGCCTCATGAAGGGAGATAAGAGGGACCAAAGGCATTTGGGAAAAGCAAAGTGAAAGGTGGGGCACAGCAGAGTCCATAGAGCAAACAAGGAACTGGAGAAGGGAGAGGGCTGCAGAAATAAGTTCCAGAAGCAAAGCAGAGAGAGTATGTATGGATTCCAAAGAAACCTCATGTTTGGAAAGCTTCTAGAAGGCACGAAGAAAAGGTCCATGTTTCTGCACCTCAGACAACGTCTGAAAACAAAAGTCCTTGCAGCTTAATCTTGAACAGCTGTCCCTTTACCCCGCCCCCCCCACCCCCACTGGCAAGCAAGTGGCCAACATGCCCAGGATCACCCAGCATGCAATCTCTCTCCTTCCTATCCCAGTGTCCCTGTTAAACAGCCTGCTCAGGGGTCCACAGGTTGGTTTGTTGAGCAGAAATTGTCATCCAAGGCAATTTCTTGTTTTATTACTTGTTACACTTGCCCTCACACCAGCCACATTTACATCTCTCAGGAAGGAGCCATCAGAGACACAGGGAAACCGAATCCAGGCCCCAAAATAAGCAGATCAAGGAGGGAAGACCCTTCGTGCAACCCGGTCCTGAGAGATGCCCAGGCTGGATGGTGCTGGGGAGGCCTCTTCAGAAGACAGACACTACGTCAGGGGAGGGGCTCAGGAGGTCAGGACCACCGCAGTGTGTCTGGAAAGGCGGGGGTAGGACAACCTGCCTCACGTTCAGAGTAAAGCTTCTTCCCAGGACGGCCACGCACCATTTGCACTTGTGCGCGCGTGTGCGCCTGTGCGCACCTGCGCATGCGCGTGCACGGCTGCAAGAGTTCCGACTCCTCTCATAGGCTTCATAGAATAAATTTATGCACCCGGCTACCCTTCTTGAGGTGTTGCATTAAGGTGTAGGAAACAGGCACAGAGTCCCTGAAAGCATGTACCTAAAAGGCAGCAATCTTTTTACCGCTCTCATTTTTAAAAAAGAGAACAAAGAGAAGGCAGAGAGAGAGAGAGGCAAGGAGGAAGGGACAGGCAGAGAGAAAGAGTGTGAAAGAAAATGGAAAGAACGGAAGAAAATGGGAGGGAGGGAAAGAGGGAAAAAGAAATAGAGAGGCAGAGGGATAGACAGGGAATGGAAGAAAGCCAGCAGGCAGCTGGTGCAAGAAATAAGTAAGGGTCTTTTCTCCCATTTTCCTGTCTTTTTAATAAATCACTGTAGTGGCCTGTGACAGCTCTCTGTTATCCCTAAATGCTCAAGCAAACAGCTTTCCTTTGAGACTATTCAAGTGGCTGCCAGGGCGGCTGGAGCTGGGCAAGCAATACGGGCCCTCAACTGCCCCCCTGTAATTCAGTTAG
This sequence comes from Eumetopias jubatus, assembly GCF_037043125.1. Taxonomy (NCBI): domain Eukaryota; kingdom Metazoa; phylum Chordata; class Mammalia; order Carnivora; family Otariidae; genus Eumetopias; species Eumetopias jubatus. The sequence goes on from NW_028274815.1 coordinate 104,403,087, forward strand.
AAAAGCAAGCATGAAGTCAATATTCATTGCAAGCGGTAAGAATTGCCACAACACAATGAAATGGTAATGAGCCGGCTCACAAAGGAGACAAGCTGGATAATCAGTTTTTAAGGAGGTTCTGGGCACACGAGGCTGCCAGGGCCTGAGTGGGCGGCAAAGGCATATGGGCCCCCACCTGAGGGCCTGCCTTCAGCCCCCACCATCTGCGGGCATTGGCAGGAGGTCGGCTGGAAACCAAGGGAATCTTGCCAGGCCCTCTTCCCCCAGCCACTCCTCTCCATTTTGGGATTTGGGGGCCTCATGGAGCCTAAAATGTGAGGACAAAAAGCCATTTCACAGCCATGGCCCCTATGCTGGCTTTCAGAGGAGTCAGGGCAAAGACCAGCAGATGGGAAAATTGAAAAGCCTGCAGTGTACCTGGCATATGTGCTCAGTGCACTCAGGGATCATTACCTGACTAGATCAGGACACTGAGCAGGAAGTCACCAAAATAACAAAAATTGGGGGGTAGAGTCTAACACTGGGTATTTTTATATGTCAGTAGTTTAAAATATACAAAGGAATTTATATGTCTTACAAGGTTTCATTTAATATACCTTTCTTAGTTAGATGTTTTAACTCAATAAATCTAGAATCAAAGAGTATCCAAGTAAGATGAAGCCATCAGATGAATGGCCATGTGTGAACTGCATTTAGATAGCCATGGTCATGGACTTGTCCTAGGGTGACTGCTGTCCCTGGGTTTGAAGAGAATTTTTTCTTCAAGACTTCCAATTTGATTTCATCCTGTGTTTTCTACCCATGTCTATTTTGAGATTGACCCATACTTAGGCAGCTGTCAATAGAGTTTCTGTTTATTCCAGATAAATCTGTTGTCATCATCATTTATATTTGCAACTCTAGTGTTTGCAAAATTAATTTAGGTGACCTACAAAAATGTATACCAAAAAGCAAGTGATGTACAATTTAAAATGAAAGGTGAAGGAAAAATCAGAGTAAGAGACAATATGAAGCCCAAGTTCCTGTATCCTTGCAGAGCTGTGCTAAGACTTGGTCCTTGACCTTCTAGTAACCAGCTGAAAGAGAGAAACATAATCCTTTAAGTCAGTGAATCTCAACACAACCCCAAACATTCTGATATATGTGGCCTAGTGTTGGGCAGCCCAGGCATCTGTATTTTTTAAAGATCCCCTGTAAGATAAAAACAGAGCAGTTGTGAAGGAGCTAATCATTCATGATGCTCATAGGAAGGATACTGTGTTGTTTGGGGGGAAAAAAAACCCTCTCAACAACTTGTTTACAGTGATATCAGTAAGATTTTTATATTAAGACATGAATATAGCCCATGGGAACACAGGAGACTGAGGAGGAGGGAAGGGTACTTCAGAGAAAATAAATAGCCTGGGGAAAGAATATGAAGTACACAGCAAGTCATGGTATGTTTAGCAGTTGGTAACAACATAGATGTGTGGGGAGGGGGGGAGCTGGAATTCAGCATGTTGATAGAAACGGATTGTGAACTGCTCAAGGCATGAGGTTAAGAGCCTAAGGGGTCCCACTGCCTGGGTTCAAATCCTAGCTTCCCTACTTACTAGCATATAAGAACTTGGACATGTTGCTAAATTTCTGTGGGCCTCAGATATCCCATCTGTAAAACAGGAACAAGAAGAGTACCTACCTTGTAGGAATAAATGAGACATTCTATATAAAGCATTAAACATAGCATCTGATACATTAGCTACTACTATTATTTTCATTGCTATTGCTGGTACTATCCTTAATGTAAGGAGGACAAAAGAATAAAATTATTTTCAGGGAACACCTTCTGGATGTACTGATCTTTTCATATATTATCTTTTTTAATTTTGTGACAACTCAATTGAATAGGTATTATTATTATTATTATCCCCAATAAGCCAACTGAATCTCAGTATAGTTAAGTACCATGCCCAAGTTCTTACAGCAAGAAAGTGGCCAAACTAAGATCGAAACCTTGAAACTTTAAGGTATTCTAATGATGAACTGAGGCCAATTTATAATAAAATGAACAAAGCTTAAATTTCAGGGAGACCCTCCCTCACCTGCCTAGGCTCTTCCAAAGCTCTGAATCTAATTTTGCATTCACACTTTTGTATTCTTTTTCTTAAAGAGGGTTCCCAAATTTGTGTAAGTTTAGGATCCCCCTGAATAACATGAATATATGCTATGATCAGGCTGTGTTCTAAACAGTGAACAAGGGTGACCAAGGATAAAGTAACAGAAGGAAGGCCAGGAAAAAATATGTATTGCAGGTAGAGATAAAGAGTTAAACTTTAGCCACATTGTGTTTGGGGGGACCACAGAGCAACCAGGTCAAGATGTTGCAGATATTTGTAAATATAGGTCAGGGGAGCAGATAGTGCTTGAGATTCAGACCAGGATTGATGGGGTGGATGGTGACTGACATGAAGGGAGAAATTATTACCCATAAAGACGGTCCTAGAGCTATGCTCTCCAATATGGCAGCCACCAGCCACATGTGGCAATTTAAGTTTATATTAAATAAAATGTGAAATTCAGTTCCTCAGGCCTACTAGCCCCATGTCAAATGTTCAATGACCACATGTGCTGAGCAGCTTTGGTATTGGGCAGTGTGGATACAGAATATTTCCACCATCACAGAAAGTTCTACTGGACAGCACTGGTCCAGAAAGTCAGACGATGGTTAAGGATAGACACAACAGGAAAATATCTGAGGGACAAATGGAAGTAAGGAACAGTAAATAAAGAGTAGTGAAAGTAGCCTACATACTCAGGAGAACCAGAACACAGAGATCCCAGCAAAGAGAATTTCAAAGGAAGAGTTTATTCACCAGCTCAGGAATTAGCAAAAGAAGACAACAAAAAAACTCCCAGCATGGAACTAACACACCTCCAAATGGGCTACTTCCAAACTCTCTCTTTGACTTTTTAACAAAACACCACAGATTGTGTGGCTTATCAACAACAGAAATGTGTTTCTCAATAATTCTGGAAGCTGGAAGTCTGAGATCATGGTCAGGTAAGCACCATCTTCCCGGTCACAGACTTCTTGTGGTGTCCTCACATGGTGGAAGGGGCTAGGGAGCTCTCTGGGGCCTCTTTTGTAGAGCACTAATCCCACACAAGAGGGCTTCACCCTTAGCACCTAATCATCTCCCAAAGGCCACCTCCTAAGGCCATCACATTGGGTGTTAGAATCACAACATGTGAATTTCAGAGGGACACAAACTTTCAGACCATAGTACCCCTGCATGGGTGTTCCCATTAAGACCTTGAAATAGCACTGTTTCCTTATAGCCACAAACACACCCTGAACTTGGCCTGGCCCAGAGACAAAACCTTGAGAAGGACAAACAGCAGCCATAAGTTAGAGAAGCAGATGCCCAGAGGCCTGCTTTCCCTCCCTTCTCTCAGCAGAAACCTTAAAATCATACTCAAACGGACAAGGCACACGCCTGCCCGTGCCAACACACACCTCTCCAACAGGCGGCTGCCTGCATACCTACGCAACTTCCTGTTTGCTTGTGCAATTACCTAGAGTTCACATAAGAATGCATGTTCTGAGTGCAGCCTTTTCTGGCCTGCACATGTATGTGCATATTTTGAAGGTGCAAATGAGGTACCGAGCATAGTTTTTTAATGTAGCCCTAAGGGGTACATTATTCTGATCAGCACTAACATTGCCATCCTACATTAAGGCATCAACTTTAGGCCCCACTAGAGGCAACAAAGTTAAACAAGCAAACAAACCCAGTTTTCCCTATGTGGCTCAAAGCTTTTCCTTTGCCCTTCACTCCTGTCTCCTCTTATTAAAGTTCCACTGAATCCAAAGTGCCCACCTCATCCTAAAATCTCTCCAAATTCTTTCCCAGACTTGCTGCCTCATATCCCAGGTATTTACATAGGTATTTGGGCCTGTTTCCCCTTCCTAATTATGGTCTTGTCTTTCTAAACTTTGTCTACCCCACAGTCATGCATCAGCATTTTGAAATGTGTCCTGGTGCACCTTCTCCTGGAATGAATTCCTTGGTCACAGATCTGTAACTGTAGCAGAGTCTAGTTAAGTGTTCAACAAACCATTTTCCTTTTTCCTCCCAATACAGCTGGACCACATTTCCCAACCTCCCTTGTCATTCTATTCAGACATGTGACTAAGTCCCCACCACCAGAAAGTGGGAAGAAGTGATATGTAAGTCACCTGCTAGGTTGAGATGATTAAGAGATGTTCCTTTTACATATTTGCTCCCTTCCTTCATCTGCCAGCTTGAAACAGAAAACTCCATGGAAGGTTCCATGGCCTTGACTGACACAGCAACTAGACGGAAGGAGCCTGGGTTCCTGAAGGGCTGTGTGGAACACAGCCTCTTACCCAACCCCTCCCCATCCTTATTTGACTGTAATAAAGGCAAGAAATAAACTTTTATTATGTTAAAATCCCAAGATTTGGGGTTGGTTTACTATAGCAATCAGCCTACCCTGATGTGGTAAGTGGATTGCAAAATTTCTCCCAATTATTTCCCTCCCATTCCCTCAGCAATGGGATTTAGTAGCTCCTTCCATCAAATGTTAGAGTCTATTTTCCATCCCTTGAACCTAGGATAGACCACATGGTTTGCTTTTGGCAAATGAAACATAGCAGAATCACAGTGTGCCATTTCCAAACTTAGCTCTAAAAAAGCGTGGCATGCTTTTGCATAGATATAAAAAATGATTTGTAATTAATCTGTTAAATAAACCCTGCCAATGAAAGGATGCTTGTCAAATCTTTAAAGTTTGTTCTCTTTAGAAACTTAAACACTTCTACCAGCAAAATGTATTTAGTCGAGATTTGTTTTGTAAACTATTCTTTCAGTGGCCTTTGCAAAAGGAAAGAAGAAAAAGCCAACTTCAATCCCCATCCTTTACAAATATTTCAGAGTCTCTACTAATAAAGGCTGGGGATCTTTCAAAACTAAGAATGACAGTTACCTCTGTGGGTTCAAAGATGAGGAAAGAATTTGATGGTTTTGATGGTTCTATTTCATAGCCATCTGAAGACACTGAGTGGGAATCACCACAGCCCTTGTACGGTGTCTAGTGTTTTTCTCTGCAACTAGAGGGGAGGGGGGTGGGGGATGGGTTAGCCTGGTGATGGGTATTAAAGAGGGCACGTTCTGCGTGGAGCACTGGGTGTTATGCACAAACAATGAATCATGGAACACTACATCAAAAACTAATGATGTAATGTATGGTGATTAACATAACAATAAAAATTTTTAAAAAAACATACATTTATCCTTTGTGAGTAAACTAAGGTATAACCATAAATAGCATCTTCCCATACATTCACAGCTGGAAAAAAAATGGAGGCAGGTTTTTTCCTACAAGCTATGTGTTTGATTCAATATCGTTTCAACATTAGCTCACAACAAGACTAAGCATTACCCCATCGTATTGATTATTTGAATTACATTCAGTTTTTCCACTTGTTTGCAAGTTTCTTTGAGCAGTCTATTTTTGGTTGAGAGTTATTTCAGTGGTTCCACTCAAGGAAGTGCCCACTTATTTTGAGTAGCACTTCTTGTCTGCAACAATGATTCTCAGACTTCAACATGCTACATATCCCCCTGGAGATCTTGTTAAAATGCAAGATCTGTTAAGATTAAATGTTAAGATTCTGATGCAGTAGGTCTGGGTCAGTACCAAGATTCTGCTTTTCTAACAAACTCCCAAGTGTTATTGATGATTCTGGCCCATGAACCACACAAGAGTCTGGAATGGACTTTTACAATGCTGTATTTTCCAGTACTTAAAATTTTATTCAGATGGAACATGTTATAGCACCTGAAAATCAGGCCAGAAAATAGGCAGTGGTTTGCATAGTACCTATAATTCACCCTGGGAGCACCAGCCTGCACTCAGTCCTGTGTGATGCCAAAGGTGTCACCACCTACCTGGCCATTTGCTGAATGAAATCATGACACTCATTTGTGTTGACATAGAAAACAGCAGTAGGGGGACATCTCGACATTCTATACTCACATCTAATTACTTTCACATTCTAAAGAGGCCGGACTTCCCACTTTTTTCCACAACTCTGTTTCCTTGTCTTTCCTTTCCCTATTATCAGCCTACCATCTTGAATATGTATCAACACAGGCTAGATAATAGTAGTGGTATCTATGGATCCAAGCACTCATGGTAAAGTATATACATGTTGGGTTTTTTTTTTTTAATCCAGTTATTTGGCTTACCTTTCCACTTAGTAGCAATGCCCACAGAAGGGATTGGGAATTCTACTGGGCAGTGCATAGGACCAATTCAGCAGGACAGTATTTCTAAACAGCTGTGGATGCTGAGCTTTGGTATGAGCCCTTAAATGAGAATGCCTTTTAGTTTCACGATCACAGTGTTTGCATCAAGTGGATTTCTTTAGCCATTAGTCTGCCATCTCAGAATGCTTATTCCTTATATCTTCCTACAAAAAGTGTGATTCATAGATTAATAGAACTATCCATCAATTAAGTAACAGGAAACAAAGTACTGGCTCCATTTCTGCCCCCTAATTAGCTTGGTGAGTTTGCACAATACATGTTGTTTCCCTAAGCTTCACTGCTATTAATTATAAAAATAAGTTTCCAGCTTTAACTTTTCTTACAGCTCAGATATCCCTTGACCTGAAATGCCTCCAGACCAGAGGCTGCTCACAGTAAATGACCCACACAGCACAAACAGCCTTGTGACCACACTCACTACTGCATATGCAACCTTAGCCAAAGGTAAGAAATGTCTTATGCCAGCTACTTCATTTAGCACTAGAAGAAACCAAGGTCCTGGGAGACAAGACAACTGTTCCAGGGTCACATGGTGGTCAAAGGCAGAGAAGGGCTAGAACAGAAATTTCCCAATTCTCAGTCCATGGTCTGCATGATAACCTTGAACTCAAGAAGCCAGGCTTTGAGAAGTCACATCAGGATTCAAAGTTGCCCCTCTGTACTGGCCACCATAGAGCTACTTATGGAAGAGAAGTGTTCACACACTGGCAACGCCACCAAAAGCAACACAAACTCAATCTTCTCCACATTTCTCTGTAGTACTGGCACACAAGAAGGGCTTTATAAACACTTGTTTAAAGAGAGAATGAGTGCTCCTTTGCATTTCCTCTTATTTCAGAGACATATTTGTATGTTTCTGGAGTCTCAGCGTGTACAGCAGGGGCTTTAGTGTCCATCCCAAATTCCCCCAACATTTATCTCTATATCCAAAGGCTGCTTACTGCGAACTGAGACTCTCCTTCAGTGGGGCTTCATTTCTGGCCACAAGATCACAACTGGCCCAGATGCAGATCATCCCAGAAGTGCTAGAAAGTATCCCTAGAGTAGTTTCCATCGATGATAAATGAGGGTTTGGCATATCAATACCCCAGCTTCCTCACCCTTTGGGTGAGACAATGTTGACGCATGTTTTACAATGCTCCAGGCTGCCTCAGCAGAATTGGGCTCCAGCTGCCCACAGTGGTAACTGGCTTGATAACACCCCCTTTATTTCTTTCATCCATTCCCTGTCTCACTCCCCTACTCTCGATGAGCATTTCCTAGAATCACCTCCCAAATAAAGTATTTGTGGCAAAATCCTTGTCTTAGGATTTGCTTCTGGGGAATTCAAACCAAGGCATGGTGGTATGAACTTGGTGGAAATAGAGCTTTCAAGGGGTCCCTTAGATTCTTTTTGATATGACAACTGAATTTTTATCTGACTCTGATGTAATTTGGGTTGCCCCAAAAGTAGGTCTCAAGAAAAGGACTTGGATGCAGGTAGTGTATTGAGAAGTATCCCAGGAAGCAGAAGTTAGAGAGTACAGTAGGGAGACAAGGAAAGGAAAGAATGCCAATACAAAGTGTGTCCATGAGTGGGCTGTTGTGCAAAACTGTGGGCACAACCCCACTGGGGTCCGCTAGAGAGACTATATGGAACATACCTTGGAACTGTGCACTAGGATGCAAGAAGCTGAGTGCTGATTCACTAACACCCACCCTGGGGGCATTAGGTTGTGAGTTTCCCAGCATGCCCTGCAAGCAGGCAAAGCACACCCTGGTGGTCACAGAACACTCACAGACCGAGATACTAGAATTTATAAGTTGTTTAGCAGAACTGTCTACAAGGGACTTCTGGGAAAGCAAGAGCATTTGCCAGACTCTGTTGGCAGGATTTTTACTACATCAAAATGCTGTTGTACTCAGCAAGTGATCATCTTGGTATCCTCAGAGACTACTTTGAGCCTCCTTAGTTCTCAGCTTGCCTTGTTTTGGCTTCCTTGAAAGGCACCCCTGAATGCCATCAGTGCCCAAAGCAAAACTCCTACACAAAGTGGAAAGCAGATAGGATGAGAGATGGAACCAGGAGAAGAAAAATGAGCCTGAAACCTGACTACCCCAGTCATACAACTAGCTGAATGAAAAATGCTCAGTGGCCACGTCAGTTCCATGCCTGCCCTGTCTTCAACACACTCTCCTGGAGGCCCAGTGGCTATCAGACTCACAGGACCTCACAGCCCTTTTCTTTGATGCCTCCCTGTTCAGTGTCACTGAGACCGCCTGATCAGAAGGGCCCCAAGGTCAAGGCATTATCAGGACTAAGGTTTCTTAAGTGTAATGTGTGAGACACCATCACCATCTGACACTGTTTATAGATCGATCTAGCCCCTTACTGACCACAGGACAGAAGTTAAAAGCATTGCTTTTGGAGCTCAAATGTGTTAACTTCTGAAGTGATGTTTGAATTAGGGTTAAGAAGGGCCCAAAGTTTTGATCTGCTGACTGGGGGCAGAAAAAAAAAGAAAGAAAAAAAAGGAAATGGACTAAAAAAAATTTTTTTTTTTCAGAAAAGAAATCAGATTATTTTGACTAAAATGAAGAGCCCAGCTTATAATGAATCCATCAACTCTGGGGTTGACATGAAATGGCTACAGAAGTGCCTGAATTCTGCAGCTGCCAAAATGCAACCACTCCTTCTTAAAGTCACTCACTGAAAGAAGTAACTTCTCTCTCCCATAGATCAAGGCCAGAAAGGGGACATCCATTGGATTCATACCCAAAGCAATCACATAAAGTCAAATAAAGCAATATCCCATGCCTAAAAGCTGTCCATTACTGATGGAATAATTGCAAAGCAAGAAACCACAAACACTCTACAACTCACATTGTTGGAATTTGACACTCATTCCCTGAGATGTCTTTGGATACATAACACAAAGATTAGCAAATAAGTTTCCCACACTTTAGTAAACCATGTGATAAAATGCCTGTAATCTATGTGCTATGCAGTGTGGTTGACAATTTCTAATTGATGTATTTCTTATCTACTTATGTGGCATAATAGGAAGCAGTGGCAATTAAGATAATTAGATATGAATAGGAAACAGCTCTTCTGATTAGAACCAAACATTGAGCATGCTGGATATTCAACACAGGGAAATCAATGTGTGTGGCATGTTATGAGCTGGCACAGCCACACTTCTGCAATGCAATGATGCTTACTACATTAATGATGACCATGAGGCATGACGAGGTGCTGTGGTCCCTTTGTGCCATTCAGAAAAGAGCAAATGATCTCTAATCGGGTTTGAAAAGTTTAACAAACTCTACTGCATTAAATATCTTATCAGATAAAGGGCTAGTATCCAAAATCTATAAAGAACTTATCAAACTCAACACCCAAAAAACAAAAAATCCAGTCAAAAAATGGGCAGAAGACATGAACAGATATTTCTCCAAAAAAGACATCCATATGGCCAATGGACATATGAAAAGTGCTCAACATCACTTGGTATCAGGGAAATACAAATCAAAGCCACAATGAGATACCACCTCACACCAGTGAGAATGGCTAAAATTAACAAAACCGGAAACGACAGATGTTGGCGAGGATGTGGAGAAAGGGGAACCCTCCTACACTGTTGGTGGGAATGCAAGCTGGTGCAGCCACTCTGGAAAACAGTATGGAGGTTCCTCAAAAAGTTGAAAATAGACCTACCCTACGACCCAGCAATTGCACTACTCGGTATTTACCCCAAAGATACAAATGTAGAGATCCAAAGGGGCAATTGCACCCCAATGTTTAAAGCAGCAATGTCCACAATAGCCAAACTATGGAAAGAGTCCAGATGTCTATCAACAGGTGAATGGATAAAGATGTGAGATATAGATAGATAGATAGATATTAAGCAAAATAAGTCAGTCAGAGAAAGACAAATACTATATGATTTCACTCATATGTGGAATTTAAGAAACAAAACAGATGAACATAGGGGAAGGGAAGGAAAAATAAAATAAGATGAAAATAGAGAGGGAGGCAAACCATAAGAGACACAGAACTCTAGGAAACAACCTGAGGGTTGCTGGAGGGTAGGTGGGTGGGGGGATGGGGTAAATGGGGGATGGGCATTAAGAAGGGCACTTGATGGAATGAGCACTGAGTGTTATATGCAACTGATGAATCACTAAATTCTACCCCTGAAACTAATAATACAGTATATATTAACTACACTGAACTTTAATAAAGATTTTTTTAAAACTCTACTGCATTCTAATTCTTTCAAAATTAACAAAGTAAATTAAATATGGGTTAATTCTCTATTAAGCTGTATACCCAATGAACCAAGACTTGCCAGAGAAGAGTTTGCAATGGAAATAAATTATCAGCCCAGTAATAAATAGACCAGAACCCTAAGAAAATTAATGAAATGATGTCTGTATATAAACTATCCAGAAGGAAAAAGTACTGTGTTAATATGAATTAGGAAGCTCAAAGGACATTTTAAAACCACTTTGGAATCTATTCAGAATATTAAGAAGCAATAAAGACCTAAATCTTTTAATAGCCTCTGTATTAAATGTAATGTAGCCACAGATATTTCACAGGATCAAGTTGTTTGCTAAAGATGGATTTGTACAATCTTTGTGTCTCTTATAAATCATGTCATGTAAAATTTTAGTTCTTTTGGAACTCTGGAAATAAAAATTGAAACTTTAATCATTCAGTCAATTATTTGATAAATATTTGTTAGACATCAACGATGGTGTCCTACCAAGATACACATCTAGAAAAGTTCAAATGGCCCTACCTGACCCAGACAGCAGAGAAACCTTCCAAATGATCAGGTAAGGAGCATAGAATATTTCTAAGTGCTAGGATTACATTAAAGAACAAAGACAAGTTTCCTACCACCTGGTGTTATAATCAAAGCAAATCTGAAAAAAATTTAGAAATAAGTAGTTTCTGAGCCACTTTTTCCCATAGCATCTTTATAACATACAAAGACTTGATACAGAATAAAATGCCTATATGGCAATCCCATTTGAACTAGGCTGAATTCTATACCTGAGGAAATCACGTAGGTTGAAAATTCCCATTTGAACTAGGCTGAATTCTATACCTGAGGAAATCACATAGGTTGAAAATTGAAGAAAGTGAACTATCTCACATGTAGTGAGAAAAACCGTTCCTATGAGTGAGGAGGCTTCCGTAACTCTTCTCTGGTGCTTTAAATGATCTTTTCCAAAAGTCAAGGTTAAAATTGCTTTTATTAGAGTTTCAGAGTCAATGTTTTGAGGTGAGCTGTCTGGTATAGGACAAAATTATGAGTGCCAGGAGTGGCTGTTTAACCTTCCAGCCAAAGACAGAAATTTGCTGTTTCCTGAATTTCAAGCCCACTTCCTAGCCTTAGGAAGCACGGAAACATTCTGCCTGCACTATCATTTCTCCCTGGGAAGGAAAGAATCTTAAGCCCTTCATATTTCAACAGGGCTACCCATGCAAAAATTTAAAAGACTCTACAGATGTACAGGGCCTCCTTGGGAGGCCAAACATAGAGAGGTAAAATAAGAATGTTGGACCAGGTGACATTTAAAGATTGTCTTGGTATAAAAAATCTGCTATTCCATGTAATTGTTAATCATCTATTTTTAGCAAGCTCTAGACATTGTGGCCTAGACACAGATATATAAGACTCTGCCCTTAAAAGCCTCATAAAGAAATCTAAAAACATCAGATGATGCATGAAAGACAGAAAAAAAGAATGTAAGATAAGAATGCCAAAAAAGAAAGGGGAAGAAAAGGGAAGAGAAGCTATATAAGGAAATAGTTCTATTGATAAAGTAGTTTAGACAAAATTCTCCTGCTTATTTACTTCTTGTGTGAAAATTAGCTCTTAAGTCACTGGGCATAGCAGACGTGGTTCCCTCAGCTCCCCTGTGTTCACCTGCATTGGCAGTGGGCAGTTCTCTTGCAGGTTGGCTGCTTCCTACTCCAGTGCTGGCATCTCTCTACCTCTCAGCACGATGGCTTTCTCTACCACCCTGAGCATTTTCTCTAGCACTGTGAGCATCTGCTTAGCCCATGCACAGGGCAGCCCAGAAGTGCCAGGGAGTCGGGGGAGGGGGTGGTTAAAACCTGCAGGGCAATCCTGAACCAGTATAAATACCCAATATTCCCTGGCATTATGTTGTGTTCCACATAGCTCCCAAGAGGGTCCCCAGCAGGATGGATCCCCAGTAGCTAGAAGCAGTAACCACCTCATTAACACAACCTGTACTGACTTACCCCCTTCTCTGTCACACTCTCCTCACTCCCTCACCATGCTTTCTGGGGTCACCGTCCAAATCAACTAGCTGCTTCAGGGTCTGTTTTTAGGGGAACCTGGACCAAAACAAAGGAGAACAGTAATTTAACAATGGTAATTACTGACAAGGCTTCCATTCATCTTCCCCTAATGTTCCCTTCTATAAAAGTAATTTTCTTCAGTAAGTCCTTGCTGATATGCTTACCCCAAAGTCAGAATTCTCTGCCGACTCAGACCTCCCCTGAAATTCCTTTAACTTTCCTGCAGGCCTTCCCTTCCTACCCATCAGTCATTTCTTTTATTGTCCTCTCCCAGTCCCCCTCTTCCCAGGGCATCTCAGTACTTTCATGTAAAGTGGGATCATGACTGTCATGTAGAAAATGGAACAGTTTGGAACAGTTTATGCTGAAACATTTTTATCAGCGTGGCTTCCAATGATACCGAATAATAAAGACAACAGAAAGTAACATGGTTTCTTCTCATACTGGAAACATCTTTCCTCTCAACTCATCTTCATGGGCTCCTCTCTCCAATTTCAATATTTCAGGTTGACGTGAATATGTTGCTCGGACTCAACTTCTCAGTAGAATCACTGATAATATTCAGCTAACATTTAGTGACAACTTAATAGAGTTCATATCAACTCACCTAATGTTCACCACAGCCCTATTGTCATCACCCCATTTGACAGATAAGCTACCTGAAGGCAAATGCCTTGTCCAAGGACACCCAGCTTCTGAGTGACAGAACTGAAATATAAACTGAGGCAGTCTAGTTGAGAACAGGCACTTCATTCCTGTGTTAAGCATGCTCCCCTCAGGCAACACTCTTGCTAAACTAACAGAAACCCTAGACCCTTGTGTTACAGATTTATTGTCTCAGAGGATTTTTTTAAAAAAGAAAAAACTGAACTGAAAGAAAACAGCTCAGACCAGCATAGAGAGGAGAAAAGTTGGTTTGGACTGAGCTACCACCTGTAACTTAAAATTCCAAAAGCTGCATAGCCACTTCTTCTGTCTTAGGTACACTTAGGAAAGCTGGTGAATATTGGCAATCCACCCCAATCTGGCTTACACTGGTGTCTTTAGCTAGAAGTCATTAACAGTAAAACCATCTCCCAGCTCAAGCTCCCCCAATGAGATCTGAAATGGTAGTGCTAACTCAGGCTTTCTGCTCTGGTTGGGAAACTATTTCGGGGAGGAGGGGGAGGTGTGGTATTTTGAAGAGCTGCAAGGACAGAGGCAGTTCTAGAGCAGAATGCCCTTGACATTCAGTTCCTATGTCTCCAATCAAGCCAGAATGCCAAATCTTGTTTTAAAATATATACATACGTATTTGATGCCAAATTGCCTCTATGGAACCCACAATCTATTTAGACTCACACAAGAAAACTGGCATTTGCCAAATTAAAAATGTAAGAAAAAATCCTTAATTACCATCTTGCTGGCATCCAATGGTGTAACTATGGAATTTTCCCACCCTGACTTGCTTTGGGGTTAGCTAGTAAGGATATTAATTCACTTCTCATTTGCTCAACTAATCACTTCCAAGGCACTTAGAGTAATACTGATTGCTTTCTTCTCCAGAAGAGATGAAAGAAAGTGGCTAGAACTAGCATAGATTTGGTTGAGAGTTTTTTGCAGATCTGCTTCCATTTGTGTATCACTATTTAAAAATAAAAACGCAGGGCTCTGTATGTAAACATGCAATCACAGCCATGAGCAGAGAAGGAGAAAGAGAATGGAGGAAGACTAGGCCATACTTAAAATGTTTTACTCTTTGAGAAAGAACAAAGAATATCCACAGAGTGATCGGATATGTGTCCCATGCATGGGGCATCGGGGCAATGGCTAGAATATGTTTAAGGAAGAAAGGTATTCAAAATATGCATCTGTACTCCGCAAAGGCCACTGATCCTCTCATGGTGGGTGGCAAAAATTGACAAAGAACCTACGCCATTGAATTTTTTTTTTTTTTTGCCAGTTCTATACAATTCTCTTTATGTGCATGGGTTTCATCTGCAGAGTTTGATAAAAAGAAAAAGCTAACAGCACTTTGACTTAGCAAAGAAAAAAGACAAGCCCCCAGACTCCTGTTCTCCCATTCAAATGTCACTTCCCCATCTCTCTACAAATACAAACAACTTCATATTACTGAAAGTGAAGCTTCCCAATCCATTGCTCGTGCATGGTACCATACACCTGTCAATTTAACTCTCACTTTATGAATAAGCCACAGGACATTTTACAAGCACAGGGCAAACCATTTTGTTGATGGGAACATTAAATTGCTTCTCCTTGTTTACTTCCCAAGAATAGGGTGTCTCCACAAACAAGGCTGGCTGGGAACACATGCAAATTTCCAATCAACACTGGTCTTTGAAAATTCACAGGGTCTCTTGTCAACAGTCCAACTTACAGGGTATCAGGTTCCTACTTACCTTTTCTAACGTCTAGTAATTAGCCAGAAAGACAGTCTGTCAGGACTCTTGCCACTATGTAGTGGAAGAAGCATGACATACAGGTAGCTCTTAACCTTGCTCTTAAAGGCCATTGAGAATACTCCCCTTACACCCTCCAAAACATCTCTGGGGTGATGACAGTTCTACTGGAAAACAAAACAAACCAAAAAACTTTTTTTTCATTTCTCCTTCTGCTTTTGAACTGTAATAGAAAAAATGTTTTCCTGGTGTCATGACTATTGCCAAAGATTAATGACAATTCTTACATAGTATAATAACACCTTATATTTCTATAACATCTCTGCCTTCCAAAAGCTTAAAGCACTTTCATGAAGCACTAGCTTTATGTTTCACTCCCAACCTCACTGAGGTAGGTTGAGGTATATATGCAATCCTCACGTAAAAGACAGGAAAACAGAGACACTCAGAGCTTACACAATCATGAAGCTGAACTCTCTGCATTAATTTACTGGGCTGTTTTCTCTTCTACTAAGATTCTAAAACACATAAATAAATTAATCTGGCACTTCTCTGAAGAATAATAATGGTTACTTAAGGCAGAAAAAATATTTCACTGTCTTACTATCTCATAACAAAGCATTCTAAGAGTTTTTTAAAAACTTCCAGACCCTTTATTTCTAGATGAGCATCAAGCATAACTCAGAGGCTCACCACCAATAGATATGTAGGACAGAGTTAAGGGATAGCAGAAGAGCTGGAGATATGAGTTTCAAGAGTGTTACCTCCAGCCTCACTAAAGGACACTAAAGCTTAGAATGCAGGCACCATGCCAGATACACTATGCATGATTTCCCATTTAATCCTACATCAACCTGTAAGGAAAGTAATAAGATCCCCATTTTGGGGATCAGGAAAGTGAGACTGGAAGGTTACTTGTACAAACTCTGTGTTGTCTCACAAAGGAGATGATCTGCTCTGTCTAGACATCCTCAGAAAATCATCTGCCCTCCATTGTAAGACAGAGGTATGGCTCCCATATAAGGAGCCTGGAGTGAACAGATTGAGATGAATCATAAGAAATTGTTGATATTTACCTGCTTTTAACCTGCAAGAATGGATATTTTGTATGATTCAAACTATTACTTTTGGGTCCCTGAGATGTATTTGGGGAAAAGAATCTCAAAAGTATTAATACCAAGGGCAAAGTCAGACACTGCCTTTGAAAGAAAGCACAAGCAAGGGCTTTAGATGAAAGAGGCAGGCTAGATAGAGTATTTTAATTCAAAAATGCACCAGTTCATAATAAGCTTAGTGAGAAAGGGTGTGTTCCCACCACTGGAGCAGAAACTTCCTTTCCCAAGCCCTTCTAGGATTTTGCCCTTCCCATTCATCCTTTCCGATCAAATTCATCCTTTTGGTAAACACAGGAGGGATTAGAGACCTTTAATTGGCTTTGAGGAAGAAATGGTAATCTGAGATGCCTGGGCAGGAACTATCTTGTGTCTTGTGGGAGAGAAGCAGGGACATAAAGAGGAAAGGAAATATCTGCAGCTTGACAGGCTGTTCCCAGCCCAAGAGGAGAGGAGCATTCAAGAACAGACAAGGTTGCCCGATTTAAACCATTCACCCAAATTTGGCTGTGAGCTATGAGCATGCCATCTTGGATTTTTTCTTCCACTCCAGCTTCCTGTGTGAAGTAGGGAAGTTCACTGGCTTCCCGGTGTCTAGATCAGTGTTTTCACACTTTAGCATGCCTCAGTATCACCTGGGGCCTTGAGGGGTAAGGTATGGGAGCCCCACTCCCCAGAGATTTTAATTGATTAGGTCTTAGCATCACAAGTTCCTAGGTGATGCTGCTGCTGCTGGTGGTCCAAGAGGCACACTTTAAAAACCACTAGCCTAAATTCCAGGTATGTGCAATTGCATTGCATCTCCCTTCCATGCAATGCAATTACCTGGGCCATGTCTGCACCTTACGGAAGCCACACCTGTACCAAGAAGGATAAACCAAAGACATGATGCTACACAAGGGATCATGACAATAGATGCTACAGCTCTGGCTTTGGTGATGCAAACACCAACTGCAACACAGGTGACTCTGTGGGATTCATATTAATAATAATAGCTAACAGTTATTGGTGCATTTGTATGTGCCAGGTCGTATGCCAAGTCTCTACCCATATTGACTTTGAGATAAATGAATTGTTATTACCTCTGCTTTATAATGCAGACTCAGACTTACTGGGTAAGTCCATGGTCACTCAACCTAGAGGATGGGGGAGCTGGATCTAGAACCCATGACTCTCTGACTTAACCATGGTACACTATACTTCCTGAGTTCCAGAAACACTAGATTTTGCAAAGAAAAGTCCACCGCCAGTGTTCCTTGATAAAGGAATAAACACAGGTGAATGGGAAGTCATAGCCCTTTCTCTGCTTCACATTCTTATGTCTCCTCTGGGTAGTGCAAACATTCTCCTCCAGGGCCATTTCTCCTCAACCTACCCTGCTAACTCAAGGGAAAATTCTTCACTTGTTAAAGTGCAGGACATTGAGGGGAGTTCCCTGTCACCAGAGGTGGTGTCTTAGACTTACTTATCTTTCCCTGTTGAAACAAACATGTAATGCCTTGTGGGAACATCACCTGGTGTTGGGGGACTCTGGCCCTGGAAACGTTATTATGGTGTGGGGCTCCAGGGTGGAGTTGATCGCAAGGGGTGGGACACTTTGAACAGAAAAGCTTCTTGATTTTATGACACCCAATTCTTGATTGTCTAGCCCATCTCTTTGATGTTCAGGGGCAGGCAGTGGGACAATGTGCTGTAGAGATACCAAGCTCTTATCTGAATGGAAAATTGTTTTTATTATTACTGCTCCATCTTTGATATGCTACTTAACTAGTCTGATAACTTGCTATTTCACCCTGAAGTTCCCATTTTATAGCTTAATCCAGGACTTGGCTTCCAGAAACCACTTGCCTGAGACTATAAGCTTCTAAGTAGTAGTTGATGGAGCCTCCCCTCTCAATGAAAAGATGTTGAAATTCTCTCAAGAATTGGGCATCTCACATACAAAGTACGGGTGCAACCCGTGGACTAGATTAGTGGCTAGGGACAGATCTTAAGGAATGCTAGCCATACAATGGCCAAATCACCTTGGGGGTCTGTAGTTCCAGAACAGTGCTGTTGTAAAGTACTTTTGTCTTGATTTACTCCTTTCTTTTACTGGACTAAAGTACACAGATGTGTGGCCACATATCTGATTCCAGTGACACACATCCTACTTTCCTCGGTGATACATTAGGTCCAAATCAGTGGCCTTTCATATAGATGATTTCCTAACCTATTCAAGTATTTCCACATTAAAATTTCACATACCTTTTGATCTAACAGTATCATTTCTAGATATTTGTTCCACAGATATACTTGCACATGTGCAAAATGAGTCATAACAGAATGGCCTGTAATAGCAAAATATTGGAAACAATCTAATCCATCTGATCCAGTAATGAACCAGCTAAATAAATTATACATAATCCATATAGTGGAATAACATACAATTGTTACGAAGACAGGGAATCTACCTGTACTGATATGGAACAAATTTCCAAAATATTCCTGTTGGCAGGAAAGGAAGAAAATACATCATTTTATATATAGTATGACATCATTTGAGTAGGAAAAAAGTATATATGTATACATATATTACATATGGGTATATGTATGTTGTGAAAATAGAATATGTTTCTAGAATATCGCTGCAAGGAATCATTAAAACAACAACAAAAAGGAAACCTAGCCACGTTGCTAGTTGTTTCAAGATAGGTATTAGATAGTAGGACCTAAGTGTAGCTGACATTTACTCATTCTTCCTGAGAGGTGTTGAAATGGATTTTGGACATTGCTCCATGCAGCTTGAAGTAGATTCAGAATGGAAAGGTAATGATATGGAACAAATCTCATGTTTTATCCTTTCCTCTTCCTTGCCACAATTGGAACACCCTCACCCCCAAGGGTACATGCATGCCAGAGACACTACTGACATACACACCATCCACTCCGGTTTCTACCAAGCTCTGTCTCCAATATCTGATAGCAGAATTTTCCTGCGGAAACTGCTGGCTTTTAAGAAGAAAAGGAAATGTAGACAGTGGGGCAAAACTGCAAAATCCCCAAGGATTTGGGGACATGCCTACAAAAGAAGGCAGGTCCCTCAGGTGAATGCCATTGGATGGAATGAAGATCCAAAGGCCATATTTCCTAAAATACAAAGTTGCTGGAGACCTTCAACTTCTGTGAACAAAATCTTCAGAAAAGTAAAGAAAGCTTATGATATTTTCTCTGAATAAAGTAATATTTCTCAAAATGTGCTTCTTACATTGCATGCACTCCCCCACAGATTTTCTATGTATGTGTATTCAATTCTAGCCCTTGGGTAGGTTCCTCCTTTTTTTTTACCCCCACTATTTGCCTCTCAGACATAGATACAGCACCATTTGCTGGTATGCTACTCTCCGTTTGGCAGCCACCAGAATCATAACTCTTTTAGAACCTGAAGGGAAATTGATATGCTACTCTCAGTTTGGTGGTCACCAGGATCACGACTCTTTTAGAACCTGAAGGGAAATCAGAGAGATTGCAACTCAGGGGGCAAAGGGACTTTCTCAGGGTCATGGTAACAGCATTGTTAGTTGCAGAATCTTCAAATTTTTCTCTCCTAAAACTTCTGCTAGTCTCTCCCACTCCAGCATATAAACTCACACTTCCTCTTAGCCCTCCCCCATCTACAACCTATGTTTTCTTTCAAGGTATTGTCTTCTATGTCTTCTTCCCAATAAGCTTCTGGGTTGTTTCACCTACAATCACTGCCTTCTCTTCCTCCGCCAATCTTCTCATCTCTGTTAAGCTTCCTCCTCCCCCCAATCCACAGAAAGTTCTCTCCCCTAAGGGTACTGTGACCTGTCATTGGCAAACCTTATAATAATGCTGTTTTTGTCCTTATCATGAGAATCTCTCTGCATACATACACGCTTAGCTCTTATGCCTTCACCGTCTTCCATGAGTGCCCACTCCCCGGGTCTCCTCCTACCTCCCTCATTGTTTCTCTTGGTCTCTCTTTGGCAGAACCCTCTTCCTAATCCCACTCTTGAAATGCTTGCTCTCTGTCACCTTCCTGTCACACTCTACACATTTTCCTGGGCTCATCTCTTCCCATTCATTTTATTACCACCTGTGTACCAATGGTTTCCAAACATCTTACCTTCAACTTTAGTTCTTTCAATGATCTGGAATCCAACCTCTAACTTCCTATGGACTATCATCAGAGGAATATCATTCCTCAATAACATCAAACTCCACATGTGCAAAACTCTGAACACATCAACTTTTCTTCTCCTCTAAGCCAACTAGTAGATTCCCTATTTCAATGATAAGTAACATCACCCTCCTGGTCACTGAAGGCTGAAATCTCAGTCATCTTTAACTGGTGCTTCTTCCAAATCTCACATCCCATCAGTCACCAAATCTTAATGCCTCCATTACTGAAACACTTTTCTAATCTGTGCCATTTTCTCCATTTCCAGGGCCATTATCTCAGTTTAGGTCATTATTATTGCTCAGTATTCTATCACAGCAGTGCTCTAGCTGCTGCGCCTGCCTCCAATCTCTGCCAATCTCCCTTCCGACACCTTCCATTCAGTAACTCTGCCTTTTTTGTTAAGTCCCTTTGATGACTCAGCTTAAACTTGAAATAACATTCCAAGCCCTTACATGATCCATACAGGGTTCTCCAAGATCTTCCCCTTCCAGCTACTTTTCCAGCTTAATCTGCTTCTCCCTCCACCTCCACCTCTGTTGAATAACTTACAGTCCCCCAAAGTCCCAGCCTGCAGCTTACCATCATGTGCTAAATGAGCTATTGCTTCTGCCTGTGATGCCCTCACCTGGTTGACATCTCTTCATTCTATGAACTTAGCTCAACTATAACTTCCTCTGGGAGCTCTCACCATAGTCTTCCTCATACTAATTCCAGCTGAGTTAGCTATTGTCTACCTTTACTTCCATGATCCTCTGTGCTTCCTTCTATTTTAAATGCTTCATGCTGCACTCAAATGTAGAGGAACTTTTTCTTTTCAATTTATCTTTTCTTCTCCTACAGTTATATTTCCTCGACTATAGGGACTATTTTTCACTTGTCTTTTTGTCCCTAGGGGCTATGTGATCTCTATCATGCAGTTAGTACCCAGTTCTTGATAAATTAATAAAGATTAGGATGTCATTCTTCAGGCTCCTAGAATAGTATTCTTTATACTACACCTAAAATAATAACTGACTGATTGATTAAGAAGGAGGTATATCAATAATCACAGTGACCTACAAAACATGAGATTGTTTCTCACACTGTACAGAAATGTAACTTTACAAATCTCTCATATTCCAAAGACCTGGTAACTGGAACTATGTTCCAAGAACTGATTTAATTCTTATTTTATTGTGGCCTAAGAATTAAGTTATTCATTCAAGTACTTATATATGTTGATTTCTTGTTATTGGTTAAAGCTAGACATGCCCCTTCTACATAAATGAAATTGCTGAGGTTGATTTCAAGGATGACATTTTTTTCTTTTTTTTTTTAAGATTTTACTTATTTATTTGAGAGACAGAGAGAGAGAGAGAAGCACAAGCACCTGTGCCTGTGAGCAGGGGGAGGGGCAGAGGGGGAGGGAGAGAGACCAATAGACTCTGCCCTGAGCGTGGAAGCCAATGCAGCTCTATCTCATGACCCTGCGATCAGGACCCTGAGTTAGAAATCCTGAGATCACGACCTGAGCCAAAATCAAAAGTCCACCACTTAACCCACTGAGCCTCCCAGGCGCCAGAGATGACATCTTTAACTGTTTCAGATTCAACTACAATTTGTAACAATTAGCGCACTTCTGAGTGCATTTTTAGTACCATGGTTCTCATCAGAATTCCCCTGCTGACTGGCAGGTTTGTCCAGAAATGCCCCAATCTTTGAGGATACCCTCAAATGTCTATCAAGACACAAATGAAACACCCTGAGCAGTTCTGTCATTCCACATCGTCCCATCTTCTACCCTTCTTATCTGACAACAAAATGTGAGGGTAATGAACCTGATAAATCACATTTACATTCACTGTAAGTTTGTAACATTTTCATTTCCAGATTTCATTCCACAGGACCAACTAATAGGGAGACTGCCTTAGAGTAAAGATATTATTTGAGGACCTAAATAGTAAAACCTATCCAAGTAGAAACCAAGATGGAATCACAAAACAAATAGAAACTGCCTACAAAGAGCCCACTAAACCTCAGAAATTAATTTGCACATAGATTCGTTCAGAACTTGAAGTTTATTTTCCCAAAGAAGCTAACCTATACATCGTGGATACTTTCTCTGGCCTGCTTTTAATGGTTATTTAAGCCTCCTGCTATTTAACTGTGATATAATTGAAGGATCTATCTGCCAATCCAACACTATACATGTGGGCAACAATATAAATCCAACTTCCAATGAGCAAAATATTTGATTTTCCCACAACTCTTGCAGAGTAAGAAACCATATTTGAGGAAGATAGGGAGGAAACCCCCCAAGACAGGGCAAAGGGGAATTTGCAAAACTCAAGACTGCTGGGCTAGAGAAACTGTTTCCTGCAGTCAGTCACATCCCAACTGGGCATTTGTACTTCAGTAGGCGGCGCATAAAGCTAAAAGGAAATTCCACAACATCAGACAGACCCAAATTGAGGGACATTCCACAAAATAACTGGCCTGGATTCATCAAAAATATCATGAAAGACAAAGAAATACTGAAAAACTCTTCCAGATTAAAAAAGACTAAAAACGTGTTAACTGAATGCACCATGTTATCCAGAATTTTCTGTTGCTATAAAGAACATTATTGGGATAACTGGGAAAGTCCAAGAGGTCTATAAACGGGATAATGGTACTATGTCAGTGTTAATTCCTGGTTTTGATAATGGTACTATGATTAGAGTACCATATACTATGATTATATGTGCATGTTCTTGTTTTTAGGAAATATGCATCAGAATATTTAAGGGTAAAAAGATATCTTTGCAAAGTTATTCTCAGAGTTCCAGAGTGTATACACACACACACACACACACACACACACACACACACACACTTATGAGAGAGAGAAGGAGGGAGGAAGGAAGGAAGAGAGGGAGAAAACAGAAAGGAAGAAAAGAAGGGACATTAGTAAATATTGAATGTGAATATGAAGGGCACACAGTAATTCTTTCTACAGTTTTGCAACTTTTCTGTGAGTTTGAAATTATGTCAAAATTTTTTAAAAATTGTAAGGAGATTCCACATTTTTATAATGTTTAGTCATGTGGTCTAACTCTCAGTCATGTGGTCTTAAGAGGTTAACGTGTTTTTTAAAAAATTTTTTTCACTCGAGCAACAATGGAGCAAGGCTACAAGTCTTCCAAGGTGTGAGGCCACCCCTTTGAAAGTGTCTTTGCCTCTGGTTCTTTGTAGAGCTGGCTCCTAGTGGGAGGGTAGAACCAGACTATGAGCCCCAGCCTGTAGCTATCTCCAAAGGCCCCACTGTCATGAGTATTCTGAACAGAGCTTCCCATTCTGAAGGCATGAGCAACATTTATCATTTTCACCCAAAACTTTGGTTAAGCCTGTTTAATTTGGCTCTCCCTTAGTTTTATTCTGCTATGCTTGGATAATGGTGTGGATCTATTTATAGCTTTCCCTATTGTCTGAGAATGTGGCTTTGAGACGGGTCATTAGGCATTTCCAACTTGGGTGCTAATGATTTCTCTATGATACCTAGGTCCACTCCTGGTCTCTC
This sequence comes from Eumetopias jubatus, assembly GCF_037043125.1. Taxonomy (NCBI): domain Eukaryota; kingdom Metazoa; phylum Chordata; class Mammalia; order Carnivora; family Otariidae; genus Eumetopias; species Eumetopias jubatus. Next base: position 104,426,982 of record NW_028274815.1, read on the forward strand.
CCCTCTGCTTCTCCTGCAGGGTCATCTGTACCAGGGGACTTGGGCTGGTCCTCCTCATTCCAAGCATCCCACCCAGACTGCCTCCCTTGGCCCTTCCTTCCAGCAGCTATCTTGGTGAAATGCTTGACACGGCCCTGCTCAGGCTTGTCCCTGAGCCAAAGTCAACATTTGATATGTACTTCTGGGTTTTTTAGAGCTGACCCCAAAATATCTATTTACCCAGACGTTGACATTCTCATGAGTAATGGGTAAAGCTCCGAGGACACACTGTTGGTGGCAGAGCAAGATTCAGAATCCCACTCAGAATTTTAGAGCTGGACAGAGACTGAGAGATTGTCAAATCCAAACATCTCAGTTTAGGATAAGGAAAATGGAGCTGCAAGCAGTGAATAATGTGTCGGTTGAATCCAGCATTAGAACCCAGGTATGCTGGCTCCTGGATTAGTTCCTTTTGACTCTACCAAAGGAATGAATGCACTTGGGTGAAATGGGCCCTGGAGCCTGAGTTATTAGGTGGGTAATGGTGAAGACGCCTCCCAAATACATACTTTGGGATTAGAGACAACATTTCCAAATCCTTTTTCAGAGTCCTACACAAAGAAACCTCAAACCCAGGATTCCAGCCAAAAACAATGATTCTCAAGTCCCTACAAAATCTTGGATGGACGTTTAATTGGGCAACGTATTAGTTGACTCCTGCGGCAGAGGCAGGCCTCAACAGAGCCCTGGGGATGCCACTTCAAAAGGAATAGATGTGTTTGTGAGTCTTAACCACACACAGTAGGCCATTTGCTCTTATCATTTGGATGAGGGAGTGCAAGAGAATATGAGGGAAATTTCTGAAAAGTAATGCAGTACAATATGCCCCCTATTAACTCAATTCACAGGTTTCTCATAGCTTATAGCAAAGCTTACTGAGAAACTTGACAGAGAAATTTCCAGAAAAATATACTGGAAAAGGGACATTTCATTCTCTGTCTGGTACTAGTACTAAACAAGAAAAAAACAATTATTAACTCATTCATTCATTCATTCACTCACTCTCTCAGTCACTCATTTATTCATTCACATGAGAAATAATTACTGATTTTCACTGTGTAATAAGTGTTATGATGGATTACAGTGAGGTCCCCACCCTTAAGAAGCACACACTTCTAATCTCTGTAATATATAAACAGCTGACACAAATAATAAGAAAAGAGCAACCCAACTGAATTATGACCAGGGATTAGGGAAATCAAATTAGAGCAGTGAGATACCTTTTTTAGCTATCAGGTCAGCCAAAATTTACAATACTGTTAATATCAAGTGTCTAAAGATTGTGGAGAGAGAGGCCTCTTCAATTATTGTTGGTGCTGGGAATACAAATTGAGACACAATTTTGAGAGAGCAATTTGGTGGTAGCTCCCCATTTTTTTAATTCATATAATCTTTAACCCTATATTTCAATTTGCAAAAACCCATCTCGATTCCTTCTCTTGCTGTGCAGTGTTCCTTCCCCCATTATTGAAAGTTGTTGGTGAAAGATGCCTCCAGGGGCCATGAACTTCCTGGCACTTCAAGTCTTCCCCATGCATGGGCAGAGTGGGTTCTGGTGGTTAGAGAGGCCCTTGGGCAGAGAGTGTCAGGTGCTGGCAGTTGGAATTTGGGTCAGCATGCATAACAGTGTTAACTACCAGGGGAATATGTGTTGGCACAGAGATCATCTGCATTAAGTATATCTCCCAGGACTGATAAGGAGCTCAATACAGATGAGGAACAAATGCTGTTGGGAGAGGTGGTTGAAGATACCTGTGAGATCAGGGTGATGATGTGGGGTGGGTCAGTGAAGAGATCTTTCTATTAAGAACTTCTTGGCAATGGGAGGCCTCTGAGTAAGTAGTAGTGATAAGATCAGATGCAGAGAAATTCATTTTAGGACATCAGGTCGAATTACGGATGTCTAGTTGTATTCAAAACATTGACATGTAAAGATCCACTATTGTGTGTGTGAGTGTATGTGTGTGTGTGTGTGTGTGTGTGTGACAAATAACTCTCATCCTTTCAACAAATACCTATGGAGCACCCACCATAAATATCTGTTGGGCCCTAGGAATCTGTTTTCAATAATTTTTTAAACACAGTTTGCAAGTGATTTTTTTAATGAAATACAGATAATTTCACAATCATTGTGTGATATCCGTCCTATACACGGTTCCATGTGTTCTCTTGAGTGGGAGCATATAAGAAAAGATCCACAGCCACAAGGTATTGTGCTAGCTGTGGGTACAACCACCCAGATGTATTTTATACATGAATACCATCTGTCAGCTTTAAAATTATTAAGAAATACTGGGTTTTGAAATTAAATCAGATCACAAACTGGAGACAACTTAGGACAATTGGAAAGAGTTTTTCCAGCCATCCAGGAAAGAGATAATGGTCTTGAATTAAGGCTGAATTTTCAAGTCTTGAAGGGAGAAGAGGAATCTGAGCTGGTCATTGTCCACCTGCTTACCCGGCCAGGTCCCTTTTGTTCCCATCTTAGCCCTTTCTGTGCCCCAGGAGCCTGACCGTTAGAGCCCACAGTACTAAACCCCTGTGCCCTCTGATTTTCAGTTGGTTTTTGCCAACAAGAAGCACTGGTGGAAGATCAGAGGATGGAAAGAGGGAGAATGGGCAGAGCACTTATCTCGCCTACTCAGCCCTGGACTCACCACAGTTCTGGCAGTGGCTGCATTGTCATTTCAGCTCCCATTGGGTGGCCCTTCTTCCATGGTTCCAAGCTCCCGTATAAAGTACTTTTGAGAATTCCACTGCCACCTTGCCCCTTATTCCCTACGATGTTCACATCATCCCCTAGTTAACCCTATGTCTTTCCATATTCTTTCTTAGCTTCCTCATCCCTACTCTGTGTGTGTGGGGGTGGGGGGGTCTTCATGAAACTCTCTGCCATTCAGCCTTTGGGTGTTTCCTACAGAAACTGTAATTTCGACAGAAAATAAAAGATTGTTTCCAAGGTTACTTGGTTAGACTTCATGATTAGCTGGATGGGAGGTTGGGGAGAAAGAAAAAAATAAAGACTCTTCAGGCTCTGGCTGGAGCAGTGAGGTAGATAGTCAATGGTGTGAGAGATGAATCCAGAAAGGTGCATAGGAACCAGCTGGTTGTGCAGCAGGAGGAAGGAGTGGGCGAGGTCGCTCACAGGTGAAGTAGCATTAGGGATCTCTTACCTTGAGTCTCTAGGCACCGACACTGCCATTGGAATACAGGCATTAGAGTTGGGGTGGAGGAATGGGGTTGAGGATGAAGATAGATTTGGAAATGTGGAAAGCCATTAAGAAAACCTCTGACAGGGGCACATGTGTGGCTCCATTGGTTGAGCATCCAACTCTTGGTTTCAGCTCAGGTCGTGATCTCAGTGTTGTGAGATCGAGTCCTGCATCTGGCTCCATCCTCAGCAGGGAGTCTGCCTGGGATTCTCTCTTTCCCTCTCCCTCTGCCCCTCTCCCCACTCCCACTTTCTCTCTCTCTCTCTCTTCCAAATAAATAAGTAAATCTTAAGAGAAAAAAAAAAAAGAAAGAAAGAAAACCTCTGGCAAAATCTGACACTTAAACTCCATCTTTTTTTTTCTTCTGTTTCTTCCTCCACCCCACTACATTCCTCCTCCTCTAACTCAGATTCCCTGTATCTCCATTCAAGGTTACCTTCCCAGGATAGCATTACATATTTTCAAGACTCCCCCTTCCCATCACCAAAGATTTTCTAGTTTCTAATCCCTCAGAGGCCTGAGTACTGTTTTCCAAAGTGACAATGAACTCCTCTGACAAATGACCTCCTCCTAATGTAAAAATGAACTCACACATCGCTGTTCCATGAGAGAATTTGTATATTTCAAAGGACAATGGCTGGACCACCAACTGGACAATGACTGAAGTCCTTGTTTCACAAAATAGGATCTACCTCCTGCCAAGAAGACAAGACAGTGTTTCAGGGGAGTATTCAGGGATGCCGGATAAATATGGTCCATCCTCCTGGAACATCAGCTTTACTCAAAGATTTGAGGATGGATGACATTTTTATATTAAACAAAACATGGATATACTATATGGAGAGGATGCAAAATTCCTAGCAATTTTTAAGATAAAACATAATCCTCCAAAGCATTCCCTGCCAAAAGGCTCACATTGAATTTGACCTGCTTGTGGGGTACTTAGTGGGGAAGTTGAGCTAAATTAGTGCTTCTCTGAGGACTATGCCAAAGATGGGAATTTCTGAGCATCGGAGAGCAAATATTTTAGAGCCAGCAAGACTTATGATACCCCCATAAATCATGCCTCTTTGGCCCACCAAAACACCATTTACCACAAGCCTGCCTTAAATGACAGTTCCTTGTTTAGCTGCCTTCCCTAACTTTGGAACTTGGTGCATAAAATACCTTTCAGATGATGTAAATCCATCCACTACAAGCCTTCTTTAGGTTTTTCTGTTGTACACTGTTTTAAGTGTAACACATTTGCTTTCTTCCTGCAGAGAACATATCCTGAGTCCAGAAAAATCTTCCAAGGGAGAAGGGAAAAAATGCATACACCAGCTTCTTAAAACATTTGGCACCTGCTACAATCACCAATAAATCTAAACTGGACAGCTTGACATTTCCTCAAACAAGACCCCACCTCTCAAAGAACATTTGTCCTAACATGAAAAACAATAAAAGCCCATCTGATAGAATGCAAAACATTTTCCCTTGTCTAACTGGAGAAGCAGAAACAAAATAATTGCTTGCTTAGGCAGTGATCTGAACCACACTCCACAGTCCATGAATATCATAATCCTGTTCAGATGGCATCAGCAATAACCCTCAATAATCTTCAAACTGGAAGAATTTATATGCTGTCCCAATGCTCAGTTTTTTGAAATCTACCTATCAAAAGAGAACCACACTCTGATCTTCTTAAGTATCGTATATGCCTGCATGATGGTTGTGGAGCTTAGTGCATCCTTTTTTACTTTGTAAAAACACGGTTGTCAGTTCCGGCCTTAGAAACAATTCAACTTATAAACAATTTAATGGAGGTTTCCTGTCTCCTCCTTTCCCCTTTAACATGGAGCCTTCCTCCGTTGTTTCCAAAGGAGACCTTAGCTTCCCCACCAAGCCCCCACTCCCACAGGCACTCCTCCCTTACTACTCAAGGGCTGCCAAATTCTCCCAAAAGGAGGAGGACAGGATATATCAGAGCCTCTACCAGTTTCCCAATCCATCGAGCTATCTCTTGAAGGTTTGGGCCTTAGCAGCCTCTGAGCATTTTCATTCCAGCTCAGCCACTTGGGGAATCCAATAGGCTTTTATGATGGCTTGGGAAGATAACCATCGCTTGGAACACTGTTATAAGAAAAATGCATCCAAAGTTCCAAGGAACTTTTGGAACAGAACATTTTCACATGATAGGACTTCTGTGATCTACATAATATGTTGGAGACTTATGTATAGTTTCCATGGACCCACAAGATTTCATGGGAGTTCCCTAACAATGTCACCAAAAATTAATCTAGAGGATTTTGGGAAGGGCTGGGAAGATTATCCACTTGCTTAAAGCACTAGCAAAGTAGGAGCAAAATGTTCATTCTATGAATTTGATTTGGGTTACTTTGTCAAGTATCAGAAATAGTCATATCGAGGGAAACTAGAACTCTTTTGGACTTCATTTATTTCAGGCTTAGAATTCTTATTTTGAATTCTGTATGGGGAAACTAAGCTTAAAGCCTTTTAACAATCTTAAACAGGCCTCGATTACTAGATAAATGGGAAAAAATCAGTATTTATGCAAATACCAGCCATGGCTTCAATACTAAATGGTTAACATCTGGGTGTCCATTTTCTTATGACTTTGGTTTGCCTAAGGATTCCTTCCAGTTTAACACTTCATGGTGTTGATCATTTCTCTCCTGTCTATGTATGGTTCTCCAATGGTACCTTCCTGCCCAGGGTGAATTGTGCCAAGATTCTTCCTGCTTTAGCTAGAAACACAGCTGTGTCTCCTGGGTACAAAAATTGACATTCTCCAGAACCTAAAGAAGTAGCAGATAACATGGAGGACCTCAGCAAATGCCATCTACAAACCTCAGTAGACAACATCTGAAAACCTTCCTGTGACCACTCAAGATCCCATGTCAACCTTCATAATATTCCAAGTTAGATGACCATTGGATTCCATCTACCATGGGCCTAACAGTTGGCAAAATTCTCCTGACTCATCATAATACAGTACATTCTAAAGTTGATATTACATTAATTTCCTTCTATTTTAGAAAACAGGTAGCAAGACATACTAGGTTTTGGAAATGGAAAGGTCAATAACTGTCAGTTGGTATAAGAGAAAAATTTTAGTTAATGCTTTTTGCTGTCTGCTCTTTGTGCCTCCTCTCTGTCTCTCTCTGTCTCTCTGTCTCCCCACACACAGACACACATGCACGCACACACACTCAACATCCCTCCACTATGTGCCAAAGGTTTCAATAATCAAAGCATTTTCAGCATAAAGCCAAGTCTTGCTTGGCAGGGAGGTCTTGATTCCAAGGAACTTTAGATAAAACAATCTGCTAACTCAAAACAGCTTGCCTGAGCTTTGGAATCAGATAAAAACAGGGGTCAGTTAACTGTGGCCTCTGGGCCAAATCTGGCTCGCCACCTGTTTGTGTACACCTGCAGGCTAAAAAATGGTCTTTAGATTATTAAATCATTGAAAAAAATGCAAAGATGTAAAATAGTTTGAGACACATGAAAATTTTATGAAATCCAAATGCCAATATCCATAAAGTTTTATTGGAATACACATGCTTGCTTATATATTGTCTGTGACTTCCTTCACACTACAACAGAAGAGGGGAGCAGTTACAACAAAGACTGTATGGCCCACAAAGCTGAAAAATTTGCTATCTGGCCTTTTACAGAAAAAGTTTGCCAATCCATGATATAGATCTACACTTTGATTCTGCCCCTTAATATTTCTGTGGCACTAAGCAAGTTTCTTGACCTCTGTGACCTCATTTTCCTAAATTATGAATAGTGGTATCTAATTTGCAGGTGTCTAGAACAATGCTTAAGAACCACATATATTGGATCTTTGCCATGTGTCCTTCCCATGCCTTTCTTGGTGTAGCTCTCAGAGGCATTAGGCCAACAAAGTTCTAATTTACAAAGAAGGCAGACCACATCATATCTTGGTTGTGAGGACCACAGCTGGGCTTCTGGGCCTATTTTAGTAAAAGTTATTTTTGGCTAGTACCTGGACTTTTTATTATTTTCCTTTCAGCAGAGGTGAAAGTAGATATTAACAAATTTGCATCTACCACTTTTTCTATTATACTCCTGGGAAACTCTTGACCAAGAGGAAAGTGTGTTTTAGTTGTTAAACTGATAAACCATATAAAATAAATCAATAAGTATTCAGAGTTGGAGGGTTCAGACATCCCACTCCATGGAAATTGGAATTATTTATTCAATATGCAATTACTTCAAAGCATAACAGCTCCCACAGTGAAAGCCCAAAATCACAAGGTCCTCTGAGACTTCCCTGCTATTCTCCAGATCCCTCTGCCCACTTCATTCAAAATTATTTTACCACTAAGTCAACTCAACAAGGAAAATGGTACTCTAAAACCAGCTGAGCAGATGATTCCTATCTCGGAAGGAAACCACTATGTTTAGAGAAATTAAGGTACAACTTGAGTAGTTTTCTACCTAATTGGGAGGCAGTGCACTCTCGTGGAATAAACTTTGGAAGTAAGTAGGCCTGGGTTCCAACGTCAGTGTGTTTCCTACTGCTCCATGATGCTCTCTCACCTTATCCGGACAAGAGGGGATATCATTTTTATCCCACAGGGTTGATATGGGATTAAATAAAATGACTTATATAGCAGCTTATGAATTTCTGAGCAATGCCTGGCACATAACAATCATTCAGCAATTGTTTGTTTCCAGCCCCCATCCCCCCAGATTCCAAACTGAATCAGGGATTCAGGATTTTCACCCTTTGGAGTTTCTGCCTGTGCTGGGAACTGTGGCTAGATTCGAAATCCAGCGTCTATGTTCGTGATGTTTGTAGCTTCTGCTTTTAGATGAAGATATTGACTATACCATCCTAAAAGTGCCCTTTGCTGTATGAGAAGTATACATTTAAGGACTGGAGGGATTGTGTGGAGCTGGTTAGCTCAGCTGGTCAGCTTTGTTATGCAAAAAAATTGCTGATGGTATCTAGGGCTGTGAAGGTGGTAGAAATAATAATCTTGCCAACCTTTAAACACTTTTAACTGAAATATGATATACCAAAAATATACTTAGGCATACAGTTAAATGAATTTTCACAAGTGAACACACCCTGGCAACCAGTGCCCAGACTAAGGAAACAGAACAGGACCTGCCCCCAAGAAGGTCCCAGACATGCTTTCTTCTGGTCACTAGTGTTCCAAAGGTAACCACTATCCTGACTTCTAACAGCGCAGATGAGTGGGGCCTGTTTTTATGTTTTATACACCTAAAATCATACACTGTTTTGTCTCTCATGTCTGGCTTCCTTGTCCAACACTGTATTGATGGGTGTAATTTAAGATTGGATAATTTACCCTCAATGCTGTAGAGCACCCCGTTTTGTGATCCCAACACAATTTATGTATCCATTCCATTGCTGGTGGGCATTTGGGGAATTCCAGTTTGAAAGTATTTGAGCGATTCACCACATGTCTTTGGGTAACCATTTTATACCCTTCTATTGAATACATAATGAAATGTAGACCTCCTGAACCCTGGGGTAGCTTACATTCAGCTTTAGTAGGTACAACCAAGCATTTTCCCAAGGGTTTGTGTCCATTTATACCCCCACCATCAACGTCCCGTATCCTTGTCAACAGTAGGAATCTTCTCTCTTTTCTGTTTTTACTATTCTGGCAACACCATCTCACGTTTTTACTTCTGTCTCAAATACACGAAGTATTCAACTCCAAAAATGAAAGGAAATGAATACAAGGAGAACAAACTGAGGGAGCATCACAAAGTTTCCAGGAAAAACATGAGGGCCATTGACATGTAATGAGCCACTAGACAGCATCCTTGTTATCTTTTTTTTTTTAAGATTTTATTCATTTATTTGAGAGAGAGAGTGAGCAGGAGGGAGAAGGAGAGAGAATCTGAAGCAGACTCTGTACTGAGTGCAGAGCCTGATGTGGGGCTCAATCCCACAGCAGTGAGATCATGATCTAAGCTGAAACGGAGAGTCTGATGCTTAACCAACTGAGCCACCCAGGTGCCCCCAGCATGCTAGCATCCTTGTTATCAAATGCATGTGGAACTCACTTTCATGTTCAGTGATTCAGTCCCCTCCCCCATGGTGCATTTAAATTGAATTTCTGTAATAGGATCCTGTTTCTCCATCATCCCACATTGTGACTTCAGGACTGCATTTTCTTCCCACCATTGGTTGAGTCTCCCAGGATAGCCTTAATGAAATTTGGGATATTGGCAGAGAACAAGTAGGAGAAATAGGAGAACACTGGACTCTAGATCCAGGGACTGTCAGTAAATATAAATATGGGCTTCAAAATGGGAAGGAGTGGGGAGGGAGGAGCCTGGGTTGTGCCCAATATGTCCCATCTATAGGGACCACTTCACCAGTTGATGCATGGTAGTAGTAATACCTTGCATTTATACAGCCTTTTCAATTTATAAAATGTTCTGGGAACCTATGGAACACCGGGAAAGAAAGAAGTCCTGTGAAAGCAACAAGCTGAAGGGCTATTGCTTACTGGCTTCACACCAGAACTTCCTGCAGTAGTCAGGTAGAGGCTGCTCTAAATAAATGTGGACTTAGGACAATAACAGGAGCGGTCATAAGCTCTCTCTCTCACCTGGTCCTTCTGTTCCATTTCATGCCATCTGACCTTGGGGACATGCTGAAAATGGGCTTCCCTCCTGCCCCCTGTGACATTGCTTGTGCAACTTACATCCCCTCCCCACTACAGCAACCCTAGGCAGTTGCAGTTTTACAACTAAGGGGCCTGTACTCCATAGCTCATAATAATAGCCAATACTTACTGCCTGCCATTACCTGCTGGGCAGTGTGCTAAACACATTGCATGCATTATTTATTCTGATTTGACTTAATCCCCACAAAGCTCAGAGTCACACAACACATAATTCATAAGTCCAGCATGAATCCCAATCTGCTTCCTCTAATGTCCAGTATTCCTTCTATTTGGGCCATGTGATCTGAGGCAAGCCTTCCCCTCTCCCAAACACACCCATGCCGGTTGATGCTTGAGATTCCACAATTCTAATTCTGCCCTGTGTCAGAAAGGGTGTTTGTGCTTGTTTGATTCATTCCGGCATAGTGAGCATTTTATCAAACATTTGCTCCTCCACAGAAATGTGTTGAGAAGGAAAAAGACCCTTTGTAACCTGGGGGTGGGGGGGGGCTTGATAATGGGCTTCTGAAAGGTCAAGGAACATGAATTGCTGGATGATTTTTCCTGCCCTTAGTATGGCTAAATCCACAAACACTCTTGTGGGTTTCCTCTGAGACAATTCTCTCAGACTCTGAGGCAAAGACAAGCTCAGAAGGTAAGGATAAGATAGATACCAAATTATTCCAATCTCAACATTAACAGAACAAGTTAGCCCCTTTACATTCTTTACTTGGATTAAGTTTAATTATTTTACCCAACAATGTATTAACCCCCAAGTGGATACAGTTTCAAGAACCAAAATAGACATGTGAAAGGTCATAATAATTCATAGTTGATAGTGGCATGATGGGTCCATGCAGCCCACTGGGATACCATGGGAACACACGCTGATGGTTGACATCAGGGGAAACAAAGTTTCCTCCACCGCCTTACCCTGCAAAAATCACTGAGGTAGGAAGAACACCTTTGCCTCTTGCTCTTGGGGTAAGAGAGCATACCCCTACCACCACCAGAAATGAACTGAGGAGTCTGGCTTCTGAGTACTTTGTGTGACTCATTCCTTACCAGTCCATGTGCTAATCATACCAACTTCCTTCTAGTTCTTTGTACATCTTGGGCGCTCATCCATATGAAGGCCTTCACTCACACTGCCCCTCTGCCTAGAAAGCATTTTCCTGCCCCATGATAGCCAATGAACTTCCTCTTATTCCCTAGGCCTCAGTTTAAATTTCTGCAAGAAACCTTTGTCAAACCCCACTTGAGGATAAGATCCCAGTCCTCTTAATAGCTTTTCTTGCTTTAACCCCGTGTCCATTTTTTCATGCTGACCATAATTGCCTTTCTATGTGTCTATATCTTTGAATATAGTGTTCTCCAGGTGGACCTGTCCCAGCACAAGGCCTGGCCCAAAGTGAACACTAAAATATCCCTTCGTTTTGAATTAACTGAATAATTTGTTCATTAAACTAAGATCATTTCTTTTAATCAAACAAGAGTAGATCCCCAAGCTGCCTTCAACCATGTGGGATAAGCTTGCCATTCTCTTGGGAAAGAGAGAGAAGAGAAACTTAACAGAGAGAAGAAAGCCTACGCTCTGTAAGACCAAATAAACGAATTCTATGTAGCCAACAAGTAAATACAGGATTAGGAGTCAAAAGCCTACAAAACCCTCTTCCCTGGCATGTGCAGAATGCATGGCCAGCTCTGAAACAACTTTTATTTTCCCAGACTGCTTTTGTTGCTTAATTGTTCAGCAAAAAAAGAAGGAAATTCGGGCACTCCCAAGTCTCCTTCTCACGGAAACCTGCTTTACTAGCTGCATTTTATATGGCTGCAAAAGGCCCCAGAAGGAACTTATGGAAAAGAACAAGAGCTAACAACCATGCATCCTTGCATCTCCAGAACACACATCCAGGTCTCATAAGAGACTCCGGTTTGGGTGTTTTCTTCGTGTTCCTCTCAGAGCTGCTGTGTTAATTGAACTTGTATTTTGGTACTTGTATAAAGCATTCCCTTTGTGGTTCATTCCCAGTCTTAAACCTTGCATGTGACCACATGTAAATGTGTATTTTTATGGTCCTATAATCTCAGGACTTTTAAATCTCTGTTGCTTAAAGGCACACAGTGAGCTGAAGTGGAAAACTCAGGAGGTTTCTGATCATTTAGAAGCAATTTATGTGCTGGTTCTAAGTGGCTTCACAGCTTTGACTGTTGCAGGGACTGGGGCATAGCAAAGATAAGGTCCTGACATGTACTTAACTCTTTGGGGCCTTCAAAACATGAATCAAACATTATTAAAAACTAGGCAACCTCTTTCTATTTAAACACCTCATTTGCAGATACTTGTATCTGCTTACTCACTGGAAGGCTCCCTTCTTAACAATTACCACTCTGTTGTCTATTGTATTGTCAGTAGTCTTCGGACCTGATTTTTCTTTCTAAGTTTGCATGGGTTTCTTTGGATGGCCTTAAGGAAAGGTAGGGTATTGACAAGGAAACAAAATAGGAGAGCATGGGGCACAGGATCCAGGAAATGTGCTCTCTTCATGTTCTGCAGAAAATCTCCTAATAACCTCTCAACTCACATCTCTTCCACTCATTTCTTGTTCTTCATTCTTGTAGTTAAATATTTTGTGGACCTGGCTCAAGAACAAAAAAGGTAGGCAAAATGCAAAAACAAACAAAGCCCATAAATTGATCTTATATTTAGATTCTGTTTTTCTCAAAAACAGGCATCATTTCTTTGGCACTGACAACAGATTAAGACTCGAAAGACTGTTTGCAAGTGTTGAGTTTTTTAAAAGATTTTATTTATTTACTTGACACAGAGAGACATAGTGAGAGAGGAAACACAAACAGTGGCAGAGGGAGAAGCAGGCTTCCTGCAGAGCAGCGAGCCCGATGCGGAGCTGGACCCCAGGACCCTGGAATCATGACCTGAGCCAAAGGCAGACGCTTAACAACTGAGCCACCCAGGCGCCCCTGCAAGTGTTGATTTGATGAAAAATTCTGTATGTATCTGTCTACTTTGATAGCATTCAGTTAAATTTCCTATACCTAAAACGCCTGAGGTGTTTTTTCCACTTTACAAGTGTAATTTCCATGTACATAAGCTATTTGTTCTTTGGGCCAAACGGGTCAGTTACTTCTTTTCAGAACCCTCTTCAAATTTTGTTTCCCTTTCCTACTTGTTTTTGCTCTTATTATTTTATCTCAAAATTTGTTTCTGAAAGATTGTCATAAGGAAAAAGTAGGCAGCAGGTTTTGAAGCTTAGTATAAAATCATACTTAATATACAGTCACACAATTCCATTGACCAAGAAAACATCTGCCCAGTGAGTTTGCTCAAGAATTTAGATGCTAACAGGCTCTCATCTGCCCACTATGTACTGAGCCCAAGGCCCCCCAACATCTGGTCAAGATCTTCACTTCCAGGCCACTAGGTTCTCATTCAAGGACTCCACAAGGAAGAGGTAGGAAAAGTTACATTTCTAGCCCTCCACATTTCTATCATGGGTTTATTTGCAGTGAAAACTCCCAACCAAAGTTTTGTTTTATTTTGTTTTTGTCCATTTTCTTCCTCTTTGGTCTGTATTTATGCAGGCTGATCATTTCTGATCCAAGTGAACAATCTTAAATACATACTCCTGTTAATTTCAACTTGCTAGATTTGGCCCAAACTCAGTTGTCATGACCTTTTGGATGTTAAGTCAATTTTAAAGTCAAAGCAAGGCTGTCTCTGAGAAATTGTGTTCTCTCTCAACATTGCATCCACAACCCATTTAATAACCATATCCTCAAACATTTATCCAAAGCTCTTATTACAGTGTTGGTAAGGACAGGTCAAAAAATGAGCTTTGGCACCCACTATTGTGGCAGGATTTTAAAAGATTAGGTTTTTATTGATGCAGTTCTTCAGATAGACATCAGGAAGGAATTTTGACAGTAAAAACTGGTGAGAGATGAGAGAGGTGTTACATTTCCACCACTTGAGTTTTCTAAGAATGGAAGAATTTACAAACAGGGATGGCTTCTGATGAAGTGAGGGTGAAACCAAGTAATCTCATTAGGTTTATGAAATTGTTTTGTTTGACATCTTGAAAAAGAAAAATGGTCCCGTCTATACCATTTCTATTTGGTATAGCCGTACTTTTAAAAGAGTTGGCCCTGAGAAAAATCAGTCTTGTGGGAAGCTGATTGTCATTCACATTTTTTAGGATTTCTCTATAGTGGAGTCTTTTTGCCAGCTGGCCCATGCATTTCAAGAACAAGTAGGCAAGACCCTTTTCTCTTTGGTGGAGGCCCAGATATATCTCAGTTTTATATCTCATCCCAAAGCAGTGAGTGAAATTATGAGGCAGTTTTATTTATCTGCTTACTTATATATACCTAGATTTGCACTATAAAAATAATTGAAGCAGTGCCACCTGGGTGGCTCCGTCAGTTAAGCATCTGCCCTGGGCTCCGGTCATGATCTCGGAGTCCTGAGATCGGGCTCCCCGCTCAGTGTAGAGTCTGCTTCTCCAGCTCCCTTTTCCCCCTCCACCCCTACTCATGCTTGTCATCTCTCTCTCTCAAATAAATAAAATCTTTATAAATAAATAGAGAGCGAGCGAGAAAGAAAGAAAGAAAGAAAGAAAGAAAGAAAGAAAGAAAGAAAGAAAGAAAAGAAAGAAAGAAAAGAAAGAAAGAAAAGAAAGAAAGAAAGAAAAGAAAGAAAAATAATTGAAGTGGATGGCCAAATGTTAATGCAAGAAATTCCCCAATCACAATCCTCCTTCTCTCTCCTTGAGGCTCTAGCACACTTTGGTGGGTACTAGGGTGTAGCCTGAAGCTTATGTTTTTTACACTTAAGTAACAGGGAGGGTTTCCTTCAATGCTGTGTGTACTTAATAGGTGTCTGTGGCCTTGAAGACATAAACAATTATGCTCTGCTGTACTCATGGGATGTGATCAGATTACATTTGTGCACAAAAGAATCCACATTGCACTTTTTCTGTTTTTAAATACTTGAAATCCAATAAGAACCTTTAGGAATTAACACATCTGTCTTTCAAGTACATTTACATTATGTGCACATTCGTAACTGTCACATTATCATAGCATTTATAACTTTGGGCAAATAGCAAGAGAAAGGAATTCAATGAGGCAATGAGTGAGCAATTACAGAAAACAATCTATATCTCTAGAAATGGAAATCTTGGACCTCATGTTTAATTAAGGACAATTTGGATTTCTCTAGAATGAACTTGCTTCCTTCTCATATAAACCTAATAGTTGTTTCAGGCAGGAATCAATTAAAATTAGTAGGTGAAAGTATGATGAGAAACAGGACTTTTTCATAGTCTCAAAGTAACTCCCCACAGATTAGTTATCAATTACAGTAAGAATATTTGTGACTTTATGGTGGAGAAACATGACAGACACCAATCAAACCATGTGATCAAAGTTGACAACATCAGTAATGCGATATTAACACCATGTACCTTCCAATACAGTGCACTGAGAAGGACATAAAATACTTCTTTGGTATTCCCATTAAAAGTGCATAACCTGAATAGAACCACAAGAAAACATCAGACAAACCCAAACTGAGGAAACTTGTACAAAATAACTAGCCAAACCTCTTTAAATTTCAAGGTCACTAAAAGCAAAGAAAGACTAAGGAAATGTTTCAGAGAGAATGAGTGGGGATGAAAACTAAATACAACAAAAAACCTTACATTGCATTCAGGACCTGAAGAAGGACATTAATGGGATAATTGGTAAAATGTAAATAAGGTCTACATTTAGACAATGGGGTAGTATCAATATTAACTTACTGGTTTTGATCATTGTGTTGGTTATAAAAGATATTAACATTTGGGGGGCCTGGATGAGGGCACACTGAAATTATTTATATTATATTTGTATCTCTTTTATAAGTCTGAAATTATTCCAAAATGAAAAGTTAAAACATAAAAAAATAAAGCCAAAAAAGATGGACATAGTCACATATATGTCATATCTGATAAATTGCTAAAGAAGGGGAAAAAAGATAATGATTGAGAATCTAAAGTTCTGAGAACTACTGAATTGGATTATATATATACATACTTCCATGCTAATGTTTTATAATTCCATTAATTGTGAAATTTAGAAAACCAGAAAGTGTCAAGGTCAGTTGCTTGAAGAAAATCTGCCTCTAACTGAACTGTGAAACAGAACGAGAATTCATTTGAATTTCTTACTTCATCTTCACATCAGGGAGGTAGAATCAGTTAACACTTTCGTGAGAGCCATTGGTTGCCCGAAATGAATGTGCTTATTTTTCCTCCTAGTGGGGACACATACACATATGTGTATCATTAATGTATCTCATTCTAGATAATATATGAAGTTGATAATCCAAATTATCCATACTCATTCCAACCTAGATTGGCCTGACACCTAGCTTTCCATTGCTCACAGTTAAAGTGTTGTTCACAGATTAAAATTCTCATTTCAATTCCCCTGAAATATTCAGGGGATAAAATTGCTGCTAGGAATGCAGAAAATAACATATAATGTATTCTGTGGGACTGTTTAAATAGAACCTACGTCATTGTGCCTCCGTGTTAATCTTTTCAAATAATGACATGTACCTAACCTGGCAATGGCCACACTCTAAAATGAAAGAAGAGTATATTTGAATTTGAAAACAAATTCCCTGGCTAAGATTAGCCTCAGGAATTATTTATCATCCTTGATTCCTATGCTTATGTTAAAAAAAGAAGAAGAAGAAGAAGAAGATAGCAGGAAGGGAAAAATGAAGGGGGGGAAATCAGAGGGGGAGATGAACCATGAGACACTATGGACTCTGAGAAACAAACTGAGGGTTCTAGAGGGGAGGGGGTGGGGGGATGGGTTAGCCTGGTGATGGGTATTAAAGAGGGCACATACTGAATGGAGCACTGAGTGTTATACGTAAACAATGAGTCATGGAACACTACATCAAAAACTAATGATGTAATGTATGGTGATTAACATAACATAAAAAAAACTAAAAAGAAAAAACTAAAACATGGTTTTAAGGAAGTATTTGGTATTGTTTTTAGGAAGGGTACTCTCCTCTCCTGCAGACTCCTAGAAAGACTCCTAGAGTGGTGGGAACAGACTAGAGATAGCACTGTGGGTTCTGGCTTTCTCTCAGCCACTCACCAAATTGCCTCCATTTTTTTCAGTTGTAAGTAGAAGAGATTGGGCAAGGAAGCATTCTTAAAACCTGTATTGTGGACCTCTTTAATAGTCTGATGAAGCCTATGACCTCTTCTTAAAATAATATTTTTAAGTGGTAAAAAAATTACATATAATTACAAGAAATCAAATCACATAAAATACAGTATTCAAAATAATTTTAAATATGTGCTATAGTAATATATATTTTTTCTTTAATAATATTAAGTATCTAGCAGTAACTCTAATAATTACTATAATTTCAAAGAAGTGATGACCATAAATGATATCTTGAGATAATCTGCAACACTGTAATGTGATCTGAAGACAGCTGTGATTCCTACTGTGTCAAAATCATGGGTACAGGTGATGTCCCTGTGGTTCAATGCTCACATTTGAAATGGAAAGAAATAGTACATTTTAATTAGAGATTAGTGAAAACAAAAATGTAATTGTTTTCCCATCTAAGTTCTCAGATCCCCTGTATTCTTTCCAAGGATTCATCGGTTATGAACCTCTGGACCAGACAACCTCCAGGTTCTCTTCTGGCCCCAGGAGTCTGTCATTTCTGTTATCTCCTCCAGCCAGCCACCTTGGGGGGGACCCTAGTCAACCATGTGTGTGTGGGTGTGTGTGTGCGCGCTTCTCTGGGGACTCAAGTTTAACGAGATATCAAAATATTTCATTTGCAAGTCTTGGCTGCTGTACAGCACTTAGCAAAGCAGAGCCAGTTTTCCTAGTTGAGATTGGTCAACATCAGGTTCATTTGTCTAGCATTTCACAAAATATTTTCCCACATTTGTCCAACTGCAGTTTGAAGGCTGTAACTGACAATATAAATGTGCCCTAAGGTGGAAAGTCCGACCCCATTTCCCTGAGTGATCTCCAGGGTTGGCCATTACCATGCAGATGCCCGCAGTCAGAGGATCTCCATGGATCTGCTAATTATTCCCCAGACTTTTCCACCAGCAATAAAAATCCCATTTGTTGCAGCTTGTTTGCAGAACAGCCCCCATTTCCACAGTGGTGGCATTAATTAGCAAAAACCTGTGAAATTTGGGACCAGAGTTTATAGGTTTGAAGGGGAGAGAAAGAAAGGACCCTGAGTCACTTCTAAATATTCTTATAAATTCCTCCATAGCAACAAGGAGCTAAAGGCCCACTTGTCTTAGATGCAGTCATTTTTCATGTTCGTTGTCCTAAGTGGGAATTAATAGAGGCCCTGGGTCCTCCATTAGGGTAGTGGCTTTCTGAATGCAGAAAGATGGTGAATTTCTCAGATAATCAATCACCATCTCCTGATGGTCTAGTGGCACCTCACACTGGGGCTGGAAGGATCCTGGATGCTCCATTCTCAAAGGGAAGACCCTAGCTCAGTGGGGTGCTCTAGAAACAAACCATTTCTCTAGGGTTCCAGGAGATATTCCAGATGATGATGTCAGGGTTTGAGGATTAGAGAGTGATGAGAGGTATCCCTGCCCTTCAGCCCAGAATAATATACTATCTTTGACTTCAGAGACATCTGATACATCCACACCAGGCTGATGGAGGAGGAAGAATAAAGCTGGGGATGTTATCATCAATGATTTTTATCAACTCTTTGTTTTGGAGTTTTGTTTTTGTTTGTTTTGTTTTAAAGTTAAGTAGCCCTGTTTTCTATTTAATAGCTCATCCCTAAGGAGAAAATGGTGTGTCCTGCTCTTAAAAACCCAGGACTTAATCACTTTCTAAGCAAGCGTGACTCTAGATTTACTTCTGAAGGGTTAAACAAATGGATAAAGGGTAATAAATCTTCCCTCTTCACTTTCAATGAGTTTCAGAATGTTTTCCTCCCTAATTCCTACCCTGAGCCAACAATCACTGCTGACTTTAGCTAAGAATTCTGTTTTTTAATTTTTTTATAGCTGCAATGTGAGTTTCCCATGCAGTTTTTATTAACTCTGTTTCATTGCAAGCCCTTGCGAGCAAAAATGGCCCTTATTTTTATTTGGAGAAATCTATTTCAGTGACAATCTAGCCTCAGGGCAGCTATATGTCAATCTCTTTGCTTTTTTTTTCCTGTTGAAACAAGCATGGGAAAGTTGCAAGACAAATGCCACATAGGGCAGGGCTGAAGGAAACAGCATACCAACCCTCATCTTTGGCCAGCTCAGGACCAGAAAGCAAAAAGAAAGTGAATGAAGGGAAGGTCCAATCATATAAGGTAGAAGAAAACTTCTGTGTGTCTACCAGCTCTGATTCCCAACAGATGGAAGGCCTTACGTTCTCACCACTTATCAGCTTTTCCCAGAGATGACATTATGTGGGATTATTCTGGGAGGTTGGAGTATAATATTTACAATAAGAAACATGTCTTCTTAAAAAGGCAATGGGAGCTAAGCGCCTGATGTTTCTGGGCTGCCACCCCAGAGCTTCCCAAACCCTTTCTTTGCTGTGACCCCTAATATAGAGCCAGTTTCTTCAAAGATAGGCACCTAGAAGTCTACAGTAGGGATTATGGGACATCAAATCCAGCACTTCACACTACAAAATGTCTGCAGGTGTGAACATCCTAAGGCTAGGTTCCCCAGATACACACAAGCTTGTCATCTGAGCCTCAGTTGCTTGACTGAAACAGTATTTGAAATTTCAACCCCTAAAGTGAAGTTCTAAAAACAAATGGGAAAATAATGTAATGATGGGTGGGGAGTATGAATGTTTTGGAATGAGCCTGGCACTACACAGGAGAAATAAGTGCATATGCCTATAAAAGACTCTTACATGAACTTTCCTACTGGCTTTATTTATAATGCCCCAAATTAGAGACAATCTAAATGTCTATCAGCAAGGAGAGGTTTTAGAAGTTGTGGTATATTTTACAATGGACTACTACTCAGGAGTAAAAAGGAACTCCTTGCACACAAGTTTCTATGGATAAATCTGAAAACTATTATACTACATGAAAGAAGCCAGCTCAAAAGAGTATGTACTGTTTGGTTCCATTCACATGAGATTCTAGAACAGGTAAAACTAATATAGAGTGATAAAAATCAGAACTGCTATTACCTGGGGTGGGCAAAGGGGGAGGGATTGACTGGAAGGGAGCAGAAAGGGACTTTCTGATGAAGTGAAAATGTTCTAAATCTTGATTGTAGTGGTGGACCCATGGGGGTATGTTTTTGTCAAAACACAAACTGTATACTTAAGATCTGTGCATTTCATGGAATGTAAATTAATCCCCAAGTAAAAGTAAATTTAGAAAAAGCATGCTGGCAGGGAAGAGGCAGAGCACTAAGAAATGAGTCTTCAATGATGCAGTTTCAGACTTGGCCCCCAGTATACAGAAAATCAGGTGGGAACACCAAGGAACCGCTTTGTTAGTCGGGGACAGGCCCTATAATCTCTATCAAAAGACAATCCCCAACCAAAAATAAAAAAAAAAAAACATATAAACTAAGCAAAACCAATGTGTGTGCCAAGCAAAGGAAGCTTCCAGGCAAATTCCATATACCCTTTTCTACCTGAATTTCAGGTCTTTGGCCCTCCTTATCAGAAACTCAGGGCCACCAGTATGAGCCTCAAATCAAAAAGAAAGCCAGCCACCCAGACTTAAGCCTTCCTTCCCCACCCATTCACAAACCCTTGTCCATCATTTCAACTTCTATTTTCACTCACCTGCCTCACACATGGCTCTAAATCATTGGACTGATTGACTATATGAGTAAATGCAGTCCAGGTAACATACTTACAGCATCCTGGAGATGTAGCAAATGCACAGGAAATGTCAAATACCAGCACAGCTTCCATTTCTGCTTTTCCCTCTAGTTCTCCATGAGTCTTACTTGATCCTCAGGGGTAGCTGGGGAACAGCCTCGTGGGTATGTTTTCTTGACTTTTCTAGATTTCTGAATGAACTATAGGAGCCTCCCCAGGAGATAAGAGGCTAGAAGGAAGAGTTTTCCTCTATGAGGGCTTAAACTCTCATCCAGATCCACTATACCCTAGAATTTCAGAGGACTCTTGAACACCAACATGTTATGCTTAAGCAAATTGAGGCCCAAGACAGTAAAATGGGTTTCACCAAGCTCCCCAGTCTGTCAGAACCATGTTAGGACAATGCACTTTGCTGCAGTTACCTCCTATGACTTACATGTAGCCAGTGCATCCAACAGGCACTCAGTAAATGCTTTCACAAAATGTATAGTGGGGTCAAGAGAAGTTAACTCTCTTTCAGGGTAGTGATAAGTTCAAAATATGCTATAATAAATTTGTTCATCCATACAAGTTAAAATTTGTTGAATCAAGAGGATTTTCTTTGAATTTTTTACAACTAGGTATTTTTTTTTTCCCCAGGTGAGAGTACACTTTGTTTTCCTGGGTTACACAGGAGCACTTAAGCAACAGAGTTGAAATATCTGCTTTAATTTCTAGTCTAGGAAAGGCAATATAACAGAGGGAAAAGGCAGAGACCTAGGGGCTAACTCATCCTAGCTTCTGAGCTAGAACATGTTACTTAAAACCACTCCACATCAGTGGATCATTAATTGCCTACCTTGCAAGCTTGTTGTGGGAGCCTAAGACTGTGCCTAGCATAATGCTTGGCACATAGTAGGATCTCAACAAACATGTTTTTAGTAATGTTAGAACTTGTTCTTTCTCTAGTCGCACAGGACAACTGACTTTGAGCCCTATTACCCCCAGCTCATCACTCCTGTCCCATTCTAAATCTATTCCTAGGTCAGAGCTTCAGAAGCAAAGTAGCTCATGAGGGCTGTCTTCAGCCAAAACGATGAAGCCATGTTCTGGTCCAGCTTTAACTCAGGCCATTAGGGAGCTGGAGAAGAATGATGCTTCACGTATGAAGAGCAGACAAACAAAAGAGGAGATGGGTAGCCTGAGCTCCAAAATTCAAACCTAGACCAAGCAACAATTCCAAAACAGCCTCAAACTGGGGCACAATGAACCATTATGTAACCAGAATGCTCCTTTAATTATTCCATTGGCAAACATTTCCTGCTTGGTTTTGTACAAACATGGGTGCAGAATTTCCTAGCAATCGTATCCTCTCTGGGGCCAGCTATCATTACCCTGTTTCATCGGAAGGTTGACCTCATTGTTTTAGCACTTCGATTCTCCCCCTCACACCAGACACTTTGGTGAATTGGCTCCATTTAGGGATGAGGGGTTAGGTTCAATGCTTCTGGATTAACAACACCACAAGGTTGAATTGTCCCAAACAGCATCAGCAATGTGAGGAAAAAAAAAAAAAAAAAAACCTTCCCCTAAAGAACTTGAAGCTCAAGTAGTTCCTCAGCTTTTCTGAGAGGTGGAAAGAATGCAAAGATACATAAGGGCTTTATCCATGTGGGGTTCCGCCTTGTTAAGTCTATGTGTACATGAGAGAACTTGGTATGCTCCAGGAGCTCTTCTAAGAACTTCACAAATATTAAATCATTCCATGAATATACACAATCCTATAAGAAACACACTATTCCCATTTTACAGATGAGGAAATTGAGGCAGAGGGGATCGAGATGATAAAGTTAATAAATGGCAATTATAAATGGCAGTTAATAAAGTGCAGGCAGGCGAGCTCTAGACTCTGTGGTCTTATCCAGTTCCTAAGAAAAAGGAAGTGAAACAGATTTGAAATGTCTTCCATGCCACTCCAGGCGCTTGCCTCACCAACATGCTCCTTTCACATGACAATAAATATATATTGAGAACCACCATGTCCTGGGTTATGTCCTAGTGATTCAGAGCTAAATAGGATATGGATCCTATTCTCTAGACCAACGTGTTTGCCACTAGCCATATTTACCTAATTAAAATTAAACAGAATTGAAAATTTATGTCCTCAGTTGCACTAGGTGCATTGAAAGTGCTGAATAACCACACATGGCTAGTGTCTATTGTGTTGGAGGGTATAGGTATAGAATATTTCCATCATTCCAGGAAGTTCTATGAGAAAGCAATATTTTAGAACTTTGCTATTCAGGGAGCTCTGAACCAGCAGTATCAATCACTAGGAGCTTGCTAACAATGCAGCATCTCAGGCCCTGCCTCAGACCTACTGGATTAGAATCTTCATTTTAACAAGAATCCCAGGAAATTTATGTGTACTTTAAAGTTTAAGAAGCCCTACAGTCTAGATAGAAACTTCTTTCTACCTATAATTTCTATTTTACCAATAATCTCCTTAACTCTTTTTACTGCATATACACATATACACACACACGTCTCATTTTTCCCTGCTGAAGTATTAATTAATAACTAAGATGTTTATAATCTAATAGAATGATTCCTTCCTCCCTGGAGCATGTGCCTTATAACAAGTGATTTAAAGGATGAAAGCTGTCCAAATTAAAGGAACAAAAAGATAATGTTGCAGTGACAGGCAGTGAGTTCTTTTTGATATTCCCTCAAACTCCTAAATCTAAGAAGAGTCTGGGCAGAAAAATTTAGATGGGATGGAAGAGTGTAGAGAACCTGAGTCTGATTATCAGACCATGTGGATGCCAGTCTTGGATCTCTTCTAAGTAATTGAATAGCCTTGGGTAAATTACTAAAACCCTCTGGAGTCTAGGTTCCTCACCTATAAAATGAAGGGGATTGTGATGGTCATTTCCAGATCAAAGCCTCTTTATTCCAGTGGAGCTGGGAATAAAAGGAAGCAAAAGAAGGAAGAAGTGGTCCTTTGAGGTGGGGTGTCAGCCCTGGCTAATGGTGAGGGAAGGATTATCTTACTCACATATAAAGGAATCTCACTATAAAGAATCTTCCTTCATAAGCAGAATTCAGTATGGAACGGAGTCATCATGGACCCTGTATCCAATAGGGTAATTTGAGGCTTATTATAAAGTGTCTCCTAAAGCTAAAGTGATTTCCTTAATGATTTCCACCCCTCTCAATAGCCACACCTATTACCATGTGACTTGGGGGCTCCTCCCATCAAGAGTATGGTCTTCCCTGCCCCTGCCCCTTTTAGTTCTACCACAAAACTTTGTAGTATCCTCCTCCGGTTCTAGGAATGGCCTCATGACTTGTTTTAACCAAAAGAAAGAAGTGAAACGATGGTGTACAAATTCCAAACCTAAACCTTAAAATACCTTGAGTATCTCCACCTACTTTCTTGAGCCTGTACCATCACTCAGCAAGCCCAAGCTAGCCTGCTGGAGGATGAAAGACATGAGGAGAAGACCTGAGTATTTGCAGCTGACCCAGCAAATGTCTTCCCAGATTAGCCAACATCCAGCTAACATACGGGCATGTGCATGAGTCTCCAGCCAAGATCAGCAGAGGTGGCTTGGCTTACCAACAGCTGAGCCTAAATGAGTTAGCCATAAATGTTTAATTTTGCATGCCACTGCATCTTTGTAGTAATAGATAACAGGCATGCTCCCTATCGTGTCTTCCTAAAGACAGAATACATATCTGTGAATGAAATCATCATTGTACCAGCTAAACCCTTTTCATCCATTTCTAACTTAATGCTCACAATTACCTTGTGAAGCGGTCTCTTAAAAATGAAGAAACTGAGACTCATAGAGGTTAAATTATTTGCCCATAATCACATGGCTTATAAGTGTGTAAGCCAGGATTTGAGCAAAGTTGTCCAACTCCAACTCTGACCCAAATTTTTAAGCCCCAATGCTATCTGAACACTGTATGATACATGAAAAGCCACTGGTCTGAGTATTTGCTACTAAAGAGTTGGGTGATCTTGAACAAGTCATGGCTCTCTATGCATCAGTTTCCTCAACTGTAACAGGAGGAAGGTGAACACATAGATTTGTATTTTTCTTCTATTCCAACAACCCATTGTTCTATAATATTATGAGTCCAGTTCTCTGTTTAAGTCTCTTCTGCCTGGGATGGTAGAGGCATATCTTAGAGATTTCATGGTATCATTCCTAATAAACTTTGGACACAAATGCACACTGGAGTTCTGCAGTAATCTCCTCCATTCCCTGCTTGAAGTTAGATGAGCTGAGTTGGAAACTCAAGATCATTCTTGATCTTGATCCACAGGATCCAGAGTATTCTCAAGAGCCCAAAGCCAAAGGAGCCTGATGGGTCTTGCTACCATCATGACTCTCTCCTAAAGCTTATGCCAAGCTGGGGGGGTGTGGTGGGGTGGATAGGCCATTGGGGGGCAGTGAGGGTAGGCAATAAAAGGGATGAGGTAGCAAAACTGTACATATACATAAATATTGATAACTAGCAATAATAATAATAATCAACATTTATGAAGTGAGTACAATGAGCTAGGTTCTTGTGGTTGACCTGGAGATGCACCACACAGACCTCTCTTCAGGAAGGGCTTGCTATTCACCTGTGGATGTGCCTTCTACACACAGGCTCCAGCTACCAGCCCCTTCAGGGTCTGCCTCACCCACAGAGTCCCCAAGCCTAAGCCACACACTTTCTTGGGGCAGCCCACATCAAATGACTGATCTATGAAGAAATTTAAAGGAGTGGTCCTCTTGATCCAACTCAGGAGAGCTCTGGAAGGCTATTGCAGCTCCAGAATTCATGCCTGGTTGCCTGAGGCTTCATCAGACCTGCACCATGGTTTAACTTCTTTATCCCAGTCGGACTTCCTAGTCCTTCCTTTCACAGGCATTAATCTTCCCCCCCTTTTTTTAAGTAGACTCCACACACAACATGGGGCTCAAACTCTTGACCCCAACATCAGAAATCACATGCTGTACTGACTGAGTCAGCCAGGTGCCCCCACAGGTGTTAATCTTAATAAACATCTTGCATCTCAAACTCTGCCTCGACATCTGCTTCTAAGACCCAAAGACAAATTCACTATAAGAGTCTGTGGTTATAGTAGGTACTGAAATCCAATTCCATTCACCTAATGAAAGTCCTATTTTGTTTTCTTGTTAAAGAAATAAAAGATAGAAAGAGGAAGGAAGGAAGAAAGGAAGGAAAGGGGGGAGGGAGGAAATTAACAGAAGTTATGCACTTCCTAAGATTTACAACCCACTACCATAGGCTCCAAGAAAATAGATTTTGTGACACTTTTGGACCATTATGGAAGTAGTCAGTGGTCAACTAACCACAAGCCTAGATGAAGAAGAGAGAGATGGAAACTTCTCTCTGTTCTCATATTGCTAACAGTCTTTTCAGGTTCTAACAGGAGTAGAAGTAGGGCAATAAAGGAGAGACTCAGGGCAAGTTGGAACATGAATCTCAGTAAGGTCTACATGAGTTTCCAGAAGTTCCTTTGTTCTTTGCTCTCTTTAAATTTATGACACCATTTTTATAAGAAATAATAATAAAGAACGCATATTGATCTTTTACTGTGTAACAAGTAAATGTGCTAAGAGCTATACAATATTATATCAGTCATCACTCACAACAACCCTAAGTTAGTGAGGTAGGAATTACTGTTCAACAACTACTCACTCTGCCTTCCTCTTTCCATGGGAAAAGTATAATTATCCACCCCCTCAGTGTTGAACTTGGCCATATGACTTGTTTGACAACTGAAATGTGAATGTATGCAAGCAGAGGGTCTGACTGAAATTGCTAAATGGTTTGGCTCATTCTCTTGTTTTCCTGACATTCCGCCTTAGAGAACCATTTCTCTTTCAGCCTGGCACCTGTGGAGGCAATCTGAACCCAACCGTCAGCTAGAACAGAGTTGCACAGTTGATTTACAAACCCCTGAAGGAGGAAAAATATTTATGGTTATAAGCCACTGAGATTTGGGGACAGCTATTTGTTACACACCATTATTGTAGTAAAAGAGGACTGATATGGACAAGTTCTATACTTACTACCATTTTCAGATGAAGAAATTCAGGTACAGAGAAGCTAACATAGCTATATTAGTGGAGAAGCTGGAATTTAAACCAAGCAATAAAATTCTAAAACAGTGTCCTTAAATCCTGTTTTATATTGCATATTCAGTGCTTAAGATAAATACTGTAATTTCATTCTATGTGAAATGCATCACTTTTTTTTTTTTTTGGTTGTCAAATGATTCTTTATCGAAATATTTTCTTTTGTAGTTCTTAACTGGCTGGGCACTCCACTGTACCATTATTGATGTCATCTATGATGTCATGAGGGTAGTGGTCATCAACATTGCAGCCTACAGATTGGGCAGTCCCCAGGATCTCTTTAATGGTTCCAGAGAGTTCTCCAGCTAAAGACTGGTGCCACATTTGTTGGTCAGTGTTGACAATCTCATCAAAAGTGAAATTTCCACCGTGCTTAATGTCTTTCTGCTACTTTCTGTCTGTTGGCAGTTCCTTGAGGGCTTTGATAATCAGGACAAAGGCAGAAGGTACCACTTCAGTCTGGGCCTGTCTGTTCTGAATGGTCGGTTTCACTGGAATCCTCAGAGCCTTCCAATCACTGGCTGCCTCGGTGATGTCATCACCAGCTTTGTTTGGAGACAGACTCAGGGGGCCGATCTTTGGGGCCAAAACAGAAGTGGCTCTGACTTCCCCACTGGTGCACCTCAGGTACATGACTTTGATCTCGTTGGGGTCAAACTTAGGCAGCGTGGTGGAGGTGGCTGGTGTCCAGTGAACCCGGATTTGGGATGACTGAAGTCCACTGCACCTTCACCTTCACCGAGTCAAAAGCCAAAAGAAGCTAAAGTGCATAACTTCTATGTGTTAAGAGATCTTTGAATTCCACCTCAAATCAAGATTGTTATTTTATTTCCTGGGTCTTTTTAAGCATTCTCAGATGATTAATGTCTATGAATGGGCCAGCATTTAACATATGATTACTATGAATATTGTAACCAAAGAAATGACACTAGAATGTCCAATCATTCATTCAGGAATTATACACATTATTTTCATTTTCAAGAGATAATGAGTTATTATTGAAAAACACCTGATTTTCTTATCAATGGAAAACTCGGGGCAACTCCAACTTAAAGAGAGATGAGAAACAGTTGAGAACAGGCATATGTCTAAGCCTGTGTGCTTTAAGAGATCTAAGCCATTGGAAGAAAGATATATAAGATATATAAACGAGGAACTGTAACTTGCATTTAATTAAACATTTAAATTAAATAATTAATTATAATACTTTCTTTTTAATTTTCCGAAGTAGCAATCACAAAAACCTTTCCTCTTATTATTTCACTCTCACAATCAAACTTTTCCTATATGTACTGAAATGTATACAGTTTAGTCTAACGGATTGTGTGAACCCCCCCTTTTTCTTCATTTATTGAATTTAGACTTTAAGAAATTCTTGAAACTTCCTGGGGAATTGCAAGACCCCAACAGAACTTCCATGCACACCCTTCCTCAGAACAACTCCATCCATCATCCCCTGCCACTGTGGCTGCTTTCACAGCCCTTAGAGAAGATAAACTTGTGACCCAAGCTGGGAAGTTGGGACTGACTCATGCTGAGAAGTTGAGCAGTATAAAGGGCATCTGGTACTTTAATTTATTCCTTCAGACTTCCCACTGCCCTTACCAGAAGCTTACTGCCACAGAACTCCAGGCTCTTTCAACTCAAACCACTTATATACCTAGCTAGAGATGCATAACTATAAAAGTTCCAAACCATTAGTTTAGATTCTTTCCAGACCTCTTCAGAAGGTCTGCCCTAAAGACAGTGACATGCAATAAATGACCTCAAAGGTAACATGCCATGAAATACTTACTGGAAAGATGACCTAGGATGGAAGAGGCATAATAAAGAAAGGCATTTTAAGATTCTGCCTCTAATTCTCTGAAAGGCATCTTACCTCTTTCAGCCTGTGAGTACCAGGAACAAAATGGCAACATTAATACTGTTCCCCTCAACTCCATGCTGGATTAACAAACTGTCCTTCTGTGGCTCTCCACGGGGTCTCCCATCATGGCTTGCAAAAAGTATCTGAAAAGATAAAAATATATATTATAGTTCCAAAGTAAAACAAAATGCCTGCCAGTTTTATAGATTCAATACAAGGTCTGCACTAAGCCCAGCACTGCACTGTGGATCATGGGAAATGCATGATAATGATGAAGCCTTCCTCCCTCCCTTCAAGTTGCTCACAAAGCAGATATTCATTCAGCAAATAACTGTAAACCACAAGCTCAAGGTGTGTCCCAGCCCCTGAGGAAGAATAAGGGGGCAAATCAATCTATTATCCCAATTTCAGGACTTTGCAGTCTACAAGAAGAGAGAAAACAGACACTAAGTTATTCTAATAAAAAACAGAAAGTGATGTGTGCCTAAGAGAGACCCAGATAATGGACAATAATGGATTAAGGAGAAAAGAAATTACTTAGAAGTAAGGGGGATGACTTATTTCGCTTAGCATAAGTCAATCAGAGAAAGACATGTATCATATCATCTCACTGATATGAGGAATTCTTAATCTCAGGAAACAAACTGAGGATTGCTGCAATGGTGGGGGTGGGAGGGATGGGGTGGCTGGGCGATAGACATGGAGAGGGTATGTGCTACGGTGAACACTGTGAATTGTGTAAGACTGTTGAATCACAGAACTGTACCTCTGAAACAAATAATACATTATATGTTAAAAAAGAAAAAAAAGAAGATAGTAGGAAGGGAAAAATGAAGGGGGGGAATTCGGAGGGAGAGACGAACCATGAGAGACGATGGACTCTGAGAAACAAACTGAGGGTTCTAGAGAGGAGGGGGGTGGGGGGATGGGTTAGCCTGGTGATGAGTATTAAAGAGGGCACGTATTGAACGGAACACTGGGTGTTATACGCAAACAATGAATCATGGAACACTACATCAAAAACTAATGATGTAATGTATGGTGATTAACATAACATAATAAAATAAAATTTTAAAATAAAGAAGTAAGGGGGATGGATCAGGGAGGAACTCTCCACTGAGGGAGGTTTTGAGGTGGGTCTTCGAAGATAGGAGTTGGACGTATGGAGATGAAGGGAAAGCACTCTAAACAGAAGAGAATTTTATTCAGATGAGTAAAGGACACAGAATGGGAGTGTATGGAAATAACAGTTCCCTCAGACTCAACTGTAGGAGACATAGTTGGCACTAATGGGAAATAAGATGGAAAAAGTTGAGAGGAAATTTCAAAGGGCCATGACGATGAGGCTCAGGAAGTTGGCACTTATTCAAATTCTCTTCTGCTGAGTTCTGGGAGTTGTGAAGACAGAATGGGCAATGATCCAGGATACTCTCCTGTGTGACCAGAACAGCCTGCTTTTATCTAGTTGACATACTGGAGTTTCTGGATAAGATTTCATTTGGGGGACCACATATGAAACCACTGCTGTCAGCAAACTGAAGCTGTGCAAGGTTTTTAAGAGGGTCTGGTGAGTCAGAAGATCAGATGCCAAAAGATTAATCTGGTGGTAGCAGTGTGTATGGTGGATTACAGGGAGGAGAGTGTAAACTTGGAAGGATGAATTAAGAGGTTGTTAAACATCCCCAGGTAAAGGACCTGGGGACCTGAAGTCAAGCACAGTGGTGTGGGGGAGGAGGCTGGACACTTAAGGAGCACAAAGAAGTCAACATTCTGGGACTTGGAAGCAAGTGGAATACTCAGGGAAGTCAAGAGTTTTGAGTCTAGAAAATGGGAAGCCATCGCTAGAAATAAAGAACACGGAACACAAGACAAGTTTGGAAAATGAGAAGCCAAGTTCAATTTGGGAAATATTACGTTTGAGGTTCTGGCAAGATTTCCAGAAGGCAAATAGTTTGGTGAGAATGTCTTGCAGGCAGTTAGGGAACAAAAAATCTCACTGGATAAACACACACATAAGAGATGAACACATTAAACAGTTATTCATATACATGGGGGTATTTTTTAATGAAATGAAAAAGCTCATTACATGCCAGACTCCACTTAACTATTTGCTTCCCTGATTTATATTCCTGATCCCCAAATACATCAAGTACACAAGTTTTGGTCCCAGACCCTCTGTACTTCCTTCTCCTCATTCTTCTACTCAGAGATTTATTTACTACCAACTTCAAAAATCCACATTCCATATCTTTATTTCCAGCCCCAGAGCTCCAACTGCCTGCTAGAGATGGCCACATGGCTTGGGCATCCCAACCCAATCAAAACAAAGATGAACTCATCTATTCCTCTCCTCTGTAACTGGTGCTTCCTCCAAATGTCCCTATTTCTTTGAACAGGAACTTGAAGCTCTGGTGCCTCAGACCTCCCCTCACTCATATTGTCCTAGAATAGCATTTTTCCAGCATGTCGTTTCCCTGCTCAAAAGTCTTGGAGAGTTCCTTAATGTGGACAAAATCAAAGCCAAGTTTCTTTATCTAGATTTCAAGGCCATCCATGGGTCCACCCCAAATTGCCTTTCCAACCACAGTTCCCACTGCCTCTCTGCCCAAGCCTGCTCTGAGGAAACCATCCTGAACTTGACCCTCAAGCATGCCTACCTTGATTCCTTCCCACCTTCTCAAACATGTTGGCACACCTTTCTTCAGCCAGAGATCATTCCTCCCCTGCCCATTCTTCACCTGGTGTGTACCCATCCTCCAAGCCTTGACTAAAGTCCCATCTCATCCTGAATGCCTTCCTTGTCGACTCTAGGCCAGAAAGGGTACTTCCTCTGTACTCACTAAACAAACCAGATGGTGTTTGCCTATCTATTTCCTCATGTGTGATATGGGGTTATAATGATACCTATGTCATAGGACTGTTTTGCAAATGAAATAAGTGCTCAATAAATAATTATTATTATCAGGATATAAGTAGGAATAAGATATAGTCCCTGACCTCAGGAGCTCAAAATCCAAATGGGATTTGGGGAAGACAATAGATTAGGGAAGGGAGATGCAGTTAATAGGACAATTCTTCACTAGTCATCTGTCTTTTCCAGGATGTAAGGCATGGTTCTTCCACATAATTGGAAGGCATGGACAAAGTAAGTTTAATATTTAATGAATAACTCTTTGGAAAGTGTCTCTTATTTCTTTTTGGTGCTTTTTACTTCTCCTAGGAGATTGTGTACTAAATAATTCTATTTTCACAAAATTTACATTTTAATTCCAACAAAGATTTTTACTCATATGACTCCATTTCAAAATAATAGTATTATTATTAACAGCCTGATATTTAGTATCTTCAAGGGATAGGTCCTCATCCCTATGTGCCTGCATATCACACACACACACACACACACACACACACACACACACACACACCCCTAGATGTCCAATGCATATGTACTCAGAGACTTGAAAAAAGCACTGAATCTAGAGAAGGAAGTAAGAAAGGAAAGAAATTCCTGTCTCAGCTCCATCTCTAGAAGAGGAATTGAGTACATTAATTATCCTAGCCACACCTCAGTCTACTCATTTGTAAAATGTATACACTAGACTGTGGCTCCCAGTCCTGGTTGATCATAGATGCCCATCGAGAGAGATTTGTAAAAAATCATGTTCCTGATTTCCAATCTGGACCTGCTGAGTCAGAACATCCAGGGGGAAGAGCCTGGAAATCTGTACCTTAAAAAAGCATTCCAGGTAATTATGATAGCCAATAAAATTTGGGAATCCCTTTCTCAATTCTGATTCTTCTCACATTAAAGACATATTCCTCTCCAAAGAGCCTTCAGCAACCTGGAGTCAGGGATCCAGGGCAGACAGATTGTAACAGTTCTAAGACAGAAGCTAAAATAATGGACAGAGTCTCCTCCCTCCTAGCTTTATGCTCAGAAACACCCTTTCCTTTCACTTCTCAACTGTGGTTTCTGATCAACATAAACATCTCAACCATTTATGATTCTTTCACAAGATGCCTAAGAGCAAAGAAAACACTTTGATTATTTTGATACCTCTTAAGGACTTAAAGCCAGCTTTGAACATGTGACACAAAATCTCCCTCATGAGATAATATTGTTGCAGTTGGTGAATTCGATTTGAATGAGATGCATATCTTCAGTTGTTTCACTTACTCAACTGTGTTATTTTAAAATCTTGTTGAGTCCTCCCTGTTTACATAAAGATACATTTAAGGAATTATGCTCAGCTTTACTGGCTTTGATGGGGCCTCTTCTATAAAATGCCACTTTGCTGGGGCTTTCACTCAATCAGCTTAAGAGAAAACTTCTTCCCACTCTCCCAGGGGAGCTCCAGGGCTCTGCTTTGCAAAATCCAGAGTGCAAATTTTTCTAGAAGAGAAAGCCACCTACAGGAGCTTCACAGGCAGAAAAGTTTCCAAACTCCAAACTAATTTCTAGGAAATGTGTTTGTTCACCAAATATGACCCATGAGCCCTTCTCCCATACCATATGTCTGGTTCCTATGTACAAACAAACAAAATGACCCAAATTCTCTGAAACTAACTTTTACGATGTGTGCTTCTTTCTCCCGGTTTGCAGCATTGGAAACCTGATCCAAAGGGACCCTATTTTCTGGTTAAAGGCTCTCAGCTTCTGGAACCCTACTGCCTGGCTTCATCTTTTGCTAGCTACATGAATTTAGGCAAGGTACTCATGGTCTTTGTGTATCCATTTACCTGCCTGAAAAATAATAATAGTGCCCACCCAAGAGGTTTCTGTGAAGTTTAAATCAGATGTATATAAAAGGCTGAAAATAAATCCTGCCACATAGCAAATAACCCATGAGTGCTATTGTTTCTTCTTACAAGACTTCAGCAGTTTAAGGCAAAATAAGTAAAAAGAGTTCCTATACCCCATCTGTCCCATCACCTCAGCAATAGTCCGTTGTCTTCTTGAATGGTTTGACTTTGTCTACACTAAGAAGCCTGTTCAACCAGGCGAACTGCTCAAAGAGAGACTTGAATGAGCTCCCTTGGATGACTGTCACTCTTAACGGAAGGACACAATTTTGTTCACTCTCTTTATTTGGTATCAAAGGGACACCACTAGCCAGGTTCCATATGCTCCATTCTCATGCCATTGTGAAGCCATTTCTAATAACTCTTGTGCACCAGCAACATCAGAACACCATTGCTTCAGCTCATCCCCTACTGCTGCCATTCTGGAGGTGAGGGATGCACAGTTCAACCTCAGTTGACCTCAGTGGTTAATATCCAGTAGACACCCAACAAATACTTGAATAATTAAAATCTGCCCTCCCAGCCCTACCTAATGAGGCACACAGACTGTAGCATGGCACTATCTCAGATTGTCCTTCAAAGGGCAGAAGAGGTAGAAAGGAAAGAAAAGAGGGTTGGGGTTATAAATACTTTGCCATGAAAAGCTAGGGATTGTGATATCCACTGGGAGGGAGAACATAAGTATGAAGTGGTGGGCATTTAAATAGGATTCCATTTGTTCTATGCCTAGATTCAAATTTTTATTTGACATAGATGAGAACGCACAAAACCTTACACCATTTCCAGGAAAATGACAGGAGAACTACCCAGGATTCTGGATGAGTTACTTGACACAGGAGACTGACAAGTCAAATAGTTGGGCACATTTAAACAGTCAAGGGGTTCCCTGCACCAGAAAGCCTTGAACAACATCAGCTCCTTGGCCATAGGGAGTCCTGTGCTCACTTCCTACTGAGCAAGATAGCTCTGTGTTCAACAAGGACAATGGAAAACCAACTCATGCAGAGAGTCAGTTTGTTGGCAAAGCTTCCAGAAGAAAAGAAACTTATCACTAAGATGATGAAACCTAAAATTTCATTGATTTAAAATGGGTGTTGAGAGTAGGACGATGTTTACTAAAACATGATTTGGAGAGATGATCTTGATTTACTTCAGAGCCATGCATAATTAAGCTAAGACTGTAAGTTATTTTCCCTCAAGTGTTGCATGATGTTCAAAGTATGTGGCAAAGAGTTAGCTCTTTATGGAGTTTTTATTACATCCTGTTCATTAGGACACTAAAAACTCAGCCTACTCCCAAACCTAATATCATATTTAGAATTCTGATATTTAGAAATGTAATGAACCTTCAATATTTAGTTCATATCTGGGAGGAAGGGGAGAATGAACAGCTCTACACAGGAAAAATAATATGAATTATTCAGAAGAAATGACTCCATAATAGCTTAATCTGCTCTGTTTCCACATATTTGTAACTGATACAGCTTCAGGAAGTAAAGAAGTTACACCCATCCTAGTTTTAACTGAAAAAGCCCATGGCATTCTGGGAGTAGTCTCTTCTTATCAGTGTTACTTTGGGGAACACAATAGCTCCTAGGTAATGCCAGTCATTGGGAGATCAACCAAATTGTGAATTCTCTACCCCAAGACAGTGGTTTAATTAATGTAAAAAATCTCCAATATAATGAATTCTGTTATTCTCAGGACATAAAAGAAAAGGGATGGCATTTACATTTCAAAACATCCCATAAGAACATCATTTACTATTAATAAGTTTGCTGTTGGTGGCCAAGAAAATGATCTACAAGTGAAATTTTATTTATGCAGAATTTGTTTATTGACTACTTACTTTTTAGTCTGATCTATGTTGCACACAGCTTAATGTGCTGAACCTTTCTTGTTTTCTTGGTCTGTGTTTCTCCTGGCCATCTCTGTCACCAGGGCTATGCTGCCACAGGAAAATGTGTATGTTCTTGGCACAGCTGTCACATGGATAAAGAAGGGAACAGTGGAAACCCGAGCAGCACAAAATTTTGTATGTAAAAACAAAATGAGTCACAGATGCTGAAAAAATATATTACTTACAGAGGACAAAAAGTGAAGCGACTATAGATCTAGAAAGAGCAGAGGCTAAAGGAACTGAGATTGGCTCCTGAGGGTGGTTGAGTGATATACGGACGGTTCCTCCATCACAATTCTCTATCCCCAAGGAGAAAACAACCAAAAATTGGCTTCAACTCATTCCAGAAAGATGTCAGCTTTGCTCTTAGGATGAATTCTTGGTGAATAAGTTGACACGTATCATGTTAGGTTACAAAGAGAAATCTTGTAATCTCCCTCCAAGGAGATGTTGAGACAGGAAAAGCCCAGGAACGTGCAAGACCATTTCAAGGGTCCGATTCACCCGGAGCCAGAAGAACATACTAGAAGACTTCCTGGGGTCCTTATAGGCTCAGGATTTTCTAAAAATTCAACAAACACGAGGCCATAGAAGTGTCTGATCTGCACTGAGTTCAGCAATTTTGGCAAATTCCAAATACTTTTTCTTCTTACAAATGAGGTTAACAGCAAGAATGGATTTTACAAGGGCATTTTACAACCAATCAGCACCTCATGGGATGGGATAAATACCTGCTTTTTCCTTAATATGGTAAATGGCTGGACACAGTTTAAAATAGAGCTCAGTGCAATTAAAAGAATTGGGGGGGGGTGGAACCGCGTCCAGAATAGCCATGTAGAATGTCAGCATTTCAGGAGGAGAGTCAGTGGACCTTGCGTTCACTGGGGAGTTTCACTGGATTCTTTAACCAAAGTCAATCTGCCACATTGAGGAAATGCAGGGTCAGGCTTAATGCTTTTGGTCCCAAGGGAAAGTTGTCCAATTGCCAGAATGTGAAGGAGAAAGAAAAGGAAAATTATCTCCTTTTCTGTCAGTGCTATGAGCAGTGACTGAGAAGAAAAGGATCCCATGCTAAGGCCCACAAAGAGAGAGCCTACTGTCACTTGTCACTCTCTCAGTTGAGACTTGTTCCTGCCACACTAGAGACATGCATGACAACCCAGACTCTCAGTGAAAAAAAATTAGAAATTTTCTAATTCAGAGTATGTGCACACACACACACATATCTCAAAATATCACACCAGCTAAAGAAGACCAATAGCCCAAGACATCTTTTCTCCTTCTCTCATAAGAAAGTCACAATCCAGGCAAGAAAACCAGCTGAAGGACAGCACTATCTTAAGAACTCAAGATAGTTGCCCCAGTCTACTCTGCCCTGAAACGCAACCTCCTGCTTCCTCTCTAGGCAGCCACTTCCCAAAGAGACATCATCATCCCTCTGCTTGGGAAGAGATTTCAGTAATCTGCCTTAATTGCTGGGCTTCCAAACAGCTTTTGACTCCACCACAATTATACCTTAAAAATCCCACACCCATTTTGCGTCCTAAGCCATGGAATTTTTAAAGACAATTTAAATCCAAAAACTTGGGCCCATATTACTCTGCCAAATAAGTCATGTATGTGGAAAATGAAACCCCTGTTGGAAAGCACCAGGCTGTGCCTAGGTGTGTCACTAGTCTATTGTCTTGTTTTTGTTTTTTTTTTTTAATTCTTTTTTTTTGTTCTTTTACTTCTTCTCTTGGTACTAAATGAAAAAGAAGAAAGCCTTGTGATCCCCAAGTTGAATGGAGAGCCCCCTATAAAATAATTCATATCGTGTGAAAAAAAAAAACAACAACAACCACAATGCTATCCACTGAAATAAAAATGGAAACTTTGTAAACGGTTACCAAGCAAAGACAACAAAAGTGTCCCCTTTCAGAGTTGATAAGAGATCATGAGGATGAAATTGTGCACAGCACTTTGAAAACTAGAAACCTTAGTCTTAGGACCTCATTCTTTTAAAGCAAATAGCTCTGAAAGCTTGCTGTATCCAAAACTGGCTCCATCGTATGCCATGATTTTGATCCATGACACTCTGAAACGATTATTGCTATAATCAAATACACACTAATTACCTATAGCGCTCTATGCCATTTACACTTAAGAAAAATAATTCTTAAAACATGTCACCATGAGGACATAATAAAATGAACCAATCCTGAGCAAAAGTCATGTTCTTTAAAAACAACAAATAAATAGAGGAACAAGTATTTTTGTTTGAAAGCTCACAAAATTGGAAACAAGGCAAGTCAATAAAATTTCTTCCAAACCACGTTTCCCTACCCCTGGAAAGCATTTTATGAGATAATGAAAACCTCTAACATTGAGTGATGTGATTAAGTAATAAAAGGCTGGATTTTCCTTCCTATGTAACCCCACAGGGTGCTTCCTAGAGTACTGCAAAGGTCTGTATAAAGAGTTAACTGTGTGTTGGTATAACACCAGATTACAGGTGTTTGTTAAGGGAGATCCCGCTGAGATTTTTCTCTAGACTGGTTAAACAACAGCTTCATTCTCTCTCACTCTAATGGGCCAGTTAGAAAGCCCTACCCTTCCTAGAAGGCTCTGTGCACAGGGTACATGGGTGCATTGCTTCAGCCTCAAGTCTGCAGGAAAAGCAAGCTTGTACACTTGAAATCTTGTGAGTAGAGGAGAGAGCTTGCACAAAGAATCAACTTTCCCTCCACATGCTTCAAAGGAGACTATGGGGCTTACCTGCTGCAGTTATGCCAGTCCACTAAGAGAAGACGTATGGCAAGCCCCTGCCCTTGGGAATGCAACACTTAAAAGTACAATGAATGTGCCCCTCGCCAGGTTTAATCTCACGCTGTCCCTCTGGAGGAACGGTGCAGGGCACACAAGCTTCACCCAGACCGCCGCTCCGCAAGTTCCTGGTAACAAGCAGGTTAAGCCAGCCAGTAAATCAACCCTCAAACCAGGGCTTCATCACCATATACCCTGGATGCTAGGAGCTTTGCAGCCATCTGAAATTTCTTTAATGGGACTATCCTGATGGACACAAATTCCTGGGTTCTGTCATCATAAAAGAACTGCTTCCAACAATATTTATGAGTAGGTGCTTTCATGGCTTATCCTCATATTTTTCTCCTACTATTCCAACTGCTTGTATTCTAAATTCTTCTCCCATGAAGCCTTTCCATCAATAGGCTCATGTATATCTGCATGTGGTAGGGAGGTTGTATGTGTGGTAGGGAGGCTGGCTTCTATTTTTCATAACTTTTTATTTTGAAATGATTTCAAGTTTAGAGAAAAGTTGCAAATCTGAAATGTCCTTTATACCAACACATTTTAATATTTTTCCATGTTGTTTAATACCAGCCCACACTCTGTGTATTTCTGAACCATGTGACAGTAGGCTGTACATTTGATGCCTTTACTCGGCAATACCTCAATGTCTATTTCCTAAGAAGAGTCTCTTACATAATCACAGTTCAGTTCTCAAATTCAATAAATTTAACATTGATGTAATACTTTGTTATCTAATCTATAGTCCATATATACATTTCATCATGTGCCCCCCACAATGAACTTTACAACGATTATGGTTCAGATAAAGGATCTAGTTCAGGATCACAAGTTGCACTCAGTTGTCATGTCTCTATAGTCTCCTTGAACCTGGAAGCAATCCCCCAGCTTTTCATTTATTTTATAGACTAGCCTCAGTTTGGGTTTCTCTGATATTTCCTTGTGATTAGGTTCCTGGGTTGCATTAGGGGCTGCAAGACTACATAACGATGTGTTCTTCCAAAAGTATCTCATCTCAGAACCCATGATATTCATTTGCCTGTTTGTGGTGATATTAATTTCTGTCACTTGGCTAAGATGCTGTTCCATGTCTTCACTGCACAGTTAACTATTTCCCTTCTGTACTTTTAGATACCTTGCAATTATGTAAGTATCCTGCTCTTCTTTGAACCTCCACCTCTAGATTTGGTACCCACTGATGATTCCTGCCTGAATCCATTTTTATTCTAGTGGTCATGTGCTTTCTTTTTAAGTACAAAACAGAAATTTAATTCACTAAACACCATCACAAGGTGGGAAAAAAAAAACACAAAACCCTTAGATTGCATTAGCATACTACTTACCAACCTTCTTCATCCACAGGGTCATGATGTCGCAAAAATGACGAAAGAGGAAAATATATATGCTACAAATGGGCCAGGTTTGCCACAACATGCTTCTCTTTTATCCTAGTTTCTCCAAAGGATTCACATCCCCAGAAGTGAGAGAGTCTGAGTCTGAAATCATGACGCCATCTTCTACTCCTTTGATTCAATATCAAGCATTTTTCATTATGATTACACGCAGTCACTAGTCCAGGGCATTTCCTCCCTTTTGTTTAAATTGCCTCTAGAATAAACATCTCAAAACTTAGGATGGCAGCCAACGGAAGATAATCTCTCAGGGGAAAACACTGGAATCCTCACAACTTCCATCAGTAAGAAGCAGAGGAAAATGACAAGTTGCCATTCATTTCCGAAGAAATTCACTTCACAGTAAAGTTCCTCACCTTCAGTTCCATGGAGTGAGAGTTAAAATGTTAAATTTTATGTAGGGCAAATAAATCATAACATTTCCCATGGAAACAGAAACACATACGCATACATTATGTATAAAATTTACACCCATACACACTTTTCCTTGTAAGAAGAGCTCCAGGGATCTCAGAAACCTGATATGTTCATTATCAAGAGAATACTATACGATCACATGAAATGAAACAAAGTGGAACCTACTGGTTAGGGGAATCCTATAACTTATCCCCTCTAGGGTTTACCTTGTTCACTAAAAATAAACATATTTCCTTGAGCACAGATGGCAAATGTGAGGTGACAATTCATTCTCCAAGAAAGCATGCTACTTCCCAAGGGGCAAATTCTCACTTCAAGTTGTGGAATATTCACGTGCTTAAAACAACTCTCCAATCTGTAGGCCTACTGAAGTGAGAATTATCTAGTAAACAGGGGTTTGACTGAAAATAAAAAATAATGAAGATAAAGTGACCAAGGCCAACATACAGATGATGATATGACCAGTCCTACTTTCCTCCTGACTAATTAGAATCTGGCAATAGGAGTTACAGCTTGTCATCTAATGGAGATTTGCTCGTCTTTCTTGTATTGATCTATAGTGTGTAAAGATACTGTATCAAAATCCCCGCAGGCCAGCCAGGTGAAAAAGACTGTCCATCTTCACAGAGTGAAAGCATATTGCACTGTGTTGTATGGCATCCTATCATGGCAGGTCTTACTGTACTTGAGCTGGAAGCAATGTAGATAGCATTTTACAGCTCCCTCATCTTATAGGCAAAGCAACAAAGACACTATTTGAATAAATGTTCATTTTAATATGTATTTAAACTTATTTAAATATTTCTTTGTTTAAAGAATCTTTATCAAGCCCCTACTTTGTTCCAGGAACAAGGCCAAGTCCTAGATATATGATGGAGAACAAGATAGATATAATCCTTATCCTCACAAATATTCCAACCTACTTGTATGGTATTTATTGCTGATAAAAAAAATCATAGTTTATTGAAAGCTTTAATCAGATAGATCACCAGTGCCCCATAGAAAAACGTGAGCCACATATACAATTTTAAAATAGCCAGTACCATCTTTGTTTAAAATGTAAAGGGAAATCAGTGACATTAATTAACAATACACTTAATTTAACCAATATCTCCAAAATATTATTTAACATGTAGTCAATATCAAAGTTATTAACAAGATGTTTTACATTCTTTTTTCATACCAAGTTTTCAAAATCCAGTATGTATTTTACATTTGCAGACATCTCAATTCAGATGCTAAATTTTCATCAGAAATATTTTATCTGCGTTTAGATTTCATAAAAGTTTACAGCTAAAAAACATAGATTGACAAATTCAAGTTATTCCAACCATTCTTAAGAGTTTACCAAGAACTAAATCAAACAGGATTTATGCTTACATTTAAATTAATTAAAATTAAATACAACTAAAAAAATTCAGTTCCTCTGTTGCACTAGCCTCATGCCAAGTACTCAATAGCTCCACAGCACCAGTGGCTGCCATATTGGTTGTACAGCTCTGAATGATATCATTTTCTTTTCCTAGGAAATAAATGAACAAGGCAAGACAGGCATTACTACTGATGTTGTACATATGAAAAACAAACCTGGCTTAGAGATGAGGAGATGAGTCATCTGAGGCTGTAGGGACACCACATGAGTGGTGGAGTCAGAATTTAATCCC
The DNA here is from genome assembly GCF_037043125.1 of Eumetopias jubatus. Lineage (NCBI taxonomy): Eukaryota > Metazoa > Chordata > Mammalia > Carnivora > Otariidae > Eumetopias > Eumetopias jubatus. The sequence continues at coordinate 104,468,823 of NW_028274815.1, forward strand.
AAGACTTCCAAAGCCCAATCATCTTTCCTCTATATCTTGCTGCATTAAAAATGAATGTGAGGAGTCTTATTCTTTTCACAGCACTGTGTTCAGCCATAGAGAATCTGAAATGCCAGATTAATAAGTGTGGACTTGAGCCAGCCCACAGAGGCACACAGATGGCCTAAGGCCAGAATTGAGCCCAAATGTGTTGTATTGGTCAGGTCCGTTATTTTAAAAACATCTGAGTTTGAGTATTTCTCAATGGGACACACATTTTTCCAGTTTCCCTCAGACCCCACCACCCCTTATTACTCATAACCATCCAGCTTCATCCACTTACTCTTCTTTTCTCTGCCCTTGATGCATTGGAATTTGACTACTCAGTGAGGTAATGGGTGCTATTAAGGGCTTTCAAGCTTTCAGATGATTAATCTGATTCTCTGTGCAAGCTAAATTAGTACCAGTAAAGACTGGAACTGAGAAGACTAGTTTAAGTGGAGTATTAGCCTTTTGTGAAGTGCTTTTTACTTCTTTCAGATTTATTTCCTTCAAGTTGTCATTAAAGTATCTTTTGACTCCAAAAATAACCTTCCAGAATGTCTTAAATTTTCAGTCAATGGCTCAAAAGAAGCTTCCAGTGAACTGATAGAACTACTCTCCTCCTCTCCCTGTCTCCATCTCTCTCTCTTTCACACACACACACACACACACAAACACACACACACACAGTTTGTCTACCTGAGGGACACCTGAATGACTCCACCGAATGCTTCTGAATTGAAGAGAAAGATATGGATTTTGAAAATGTAAGGACATCTTTTTTCCTTCCCTTCTTGCCTGCTAGAAGACATTGGATGAAACCTATAACCTGTTCTTTTCTTGCCAAGTAAAAATTTATGCATTTTTCCTTCTTTAAGATTTTATTTATTTATTTATTTATTTAGAGAGTGAGCATGGGGGGAGGGAGAGGGAGAGAGAATTTCCTGCAGACTCCATGCTGAGTGGAGCCGCACGTGGGGCTCAATCACATGACCCTGAGATCATGACCTAAACCAAAACCGAGTCCGACACTTAACCAAATGAGCTACCCAGACACCCCTATGCATTTTTCATCTTTGCTACATCCCAGGCTTCTTGAAGGGATGACCTAATGGTAGTTTTCTCACTCCTTCTATGAAAGAAACCATAGGAATGTTGCCTTGGACACTGTTGCTGAGGAAAGGAAAATGGCCCAATTTTGAGATGCATCAGTTTTTAGGGGCCCTTTGCAGGCACAAACTCAAAAGAACAAAAACCACCAATCAAACTAATTCTATCTAACTTTGTCAGTATGAGTTTATCGATTAATTTGATTTAACTGTGACATATTATATTTATCATAATTTGGGAAAAGTTCAGAGTCTGTTTAAGGCAATTCAGTGGAAAAGTCCAACTATATTTTTTGTAATTCATTTCTGAATCAGTTTTCTGTATCAGAAAAAATACTCTCTTACTTGAGTCTGCATGTTTCACTGATTGTATTGAGTAGGAGAATCTAATGCAGAGATTCTCAAACCGGAGATTAAGAGTTAGGGGGTGGGGTTGGGGGACCAATTAACATGGACTTCCTGGCCCCAGCCCCAGAGATGCTAATTAAGTAGGTTTAGAGCACCTAAAGTTTAAAAGTGAATATGATACAGAAAGAATCTATAGATCACACATTGATAAATACGGGCCTAGCAATTGGCTACAGGTCATGATTCCTTTACCTGGGGTAGAGATAACTAACCTTATTGAAGATTACTTCCCAATTAAGATGTAGGAGATTGGTTGCATGGATGACTCCACATAATGGCCTCCCTACATCCACAGTCTCAATAGTGTGATTCTATAGCTCCTCCACTAAAAGGAAGTCTGTCTCTCTACCTAATGAGTCTGACCTGGACTCATGACTTGCTTGTAACTTTGCAGTGGAAGTGTCAGTGTGCCAGCTCCAAGTCTGGGCCTCAAGAAGCTTTGCATGCTTCTCTGTCTTAGATCCTTCTCATCACCCTGTGAACAAGCCCAGATGAGTCTGCTGGAAGATGAGACACAGCATGGAAAAGATCCTGACCATCCTACTCAAGGTGACCTTGGACCAGCCTATAGACAACCTAGAGAAACAAAGCTGCCTACCTTGCCCACTGCTGGCAAGAGATGCATAGTAAGCCTGGCCAAGAGAAGAAATGTCTAGTTGATCCAAGAGCAGTAAGTGTTCCTATTTTAGGCCACAGAGTTTGGAGGAGCTTGCTATGAAACAATAGCTAACTGCGGCATAAAGCTAAATCCTTACCTTCTGTCCTTTATTCAGGAGAATGTGAATGAGACACTAATTCCTGCACAGGAGGAAAACATTTCTGTTATTTTAGCCAAAATAAATAAATAAAAATAAATAAATAACTAATCCATGGCCAAAATTTTTCCAATGGATTTTATCACAGCCCCTAAGTTTTCCCAACACTGGTGGACCAAGGTGATGGCCAAGGAGACACCGTGAGACAAGCAGTTAAACCCAGACGCCGAACAATGTAATAGTTAATAATAAAAATATAAAGTGACATTATTTAACAGCATTGCAAGATTAGAGACCCAGGCCAAAATAAAGGATTTTTTTTTTTAGGGTTCCATCAGGCTCTTGCTGTCCCTTCAACATAAAAGAACATAAAAGGTATAGAATTTGTTCTTTCATTTTTTTATGTATTTATTTTTTTATTTTATTATGTTATGTTAATCACCATACATTACATCATTAGTTTTTGATGTAGTGTTCCATGATTGTTTGCGTATAATACCCAGCGCTCCATTCAATATGTGCTCTCTTTAATACCCATCACCAGGTTAACCCATCCCCCCACCACCCCCAGAACCCTCAGTTTGTTTCTCAGAGTCCATAGTCCTTGATGGTTCGTCTCCCCTTCCAATTTCCCCCCATTCATTTTTCCCTTCATACTTTCTTTTTTTTTTTTTAACATATAAGGTATTATTTGTTTCAGAGGTACAGGTCTGTGATTCAACAGTCTCACACAATTCACAGTGCTCACCATAGCATATACCCTCGCCAATGTCTATCACCCAGTCACCCCATGCCCCCCACCCCCCACTACTCCAGCAAAACTCAGTTTTTTTCCTGAGATTAAGAATTCCTCATATCAGTGAGATCATATGATACCTGTCTTTCTCTGACTGACTTATTTCTTTCAGCATAATACCCTCCAGTTCCATCCAGGTCGTTGCAAATGGCAAGATTTCATTCCTATTGATGGCTGCGTAATATTCCATTGTGTGTGTGTATATATATATATATGTGTATATATATATATATATATATATATATATATATATATATACCACTTCTTCTTTATCCATTAATCTGTTGTTGGACATCTTGGCTCTTTCCACAGTTTGGCTATTGTGAACATTGCTGCTATAAACATCAGGGTGAACGTACCCCTTCGGATCACTGCATTTGTATCATTGGGTTAAATACCCAGTAGTGCAATTGCTGGATCATACGGAAGCTCTATTTTCAACTTCTTGAGGAACCTCCATACTGTTTTCCAGAGTGGCTGCACCAGCTTGCATTCCCACCAACAGTGTAGGAGGGATTCCCTTTCTCCGCATCCTCGCCAACATCTGTCGTTTCCTGACTTGTTAATTTTAGCCATTATGACTGTGTGAGGTGGTATCTCATTAAGGTTTTGATTTGGATTTCCCTGATGCCAAGCGATGTTGACCACTTTTTCATGTGTCTGTTGGCCATTTGGATGTCTTCTTTGGAAAAATGTTTGTTCATGTCTTCTGCCCATTTCTTGATTGGATCATTTGTTCTTTGGGTGTTGAGTTTGATAAGTTCTTTATAGATTTTGGATACTAGCCCTTTACCTGATAGGTCATTTGCAAATATCTTCTCCCATTCTGTCGGTTGTCTTTTGGTTTTGTGGACTGTTTCTTTTGCTGTGCAAAAGCTTTTTATCCTGAAGAAGTCTCAATAGTTCATTTGTGCCCTTGCTTCCCTTGCCTTTGGCATTGTTTCTAGGGAGAAGTTGCTGCGGCTGAGGACAAAGAGGTTGCTGCTTGTGTTCTCCTTTACGATTTTGATGGACTCCTGTCTCACATTTAGGTCTTTCAACCATTTTGAGTCTATTTTTGTGTGTGGTGTAAGGAAATGGTCCAGTTTCATTCTTCTGCATATGGCTGTCCAATTTTCCCAACACCATTTGTTGAAGAGACTGTCTTTTTTCCATTGAACTTCTTTCCTGCTTTGTCGAAGATTAGTTGACCATAGAGGTGAGGGTCCATTTCTGGGCTCTCTATTCTGTTCCATTGATCTATATGTCTGTTTTTCTGCCAGTACCATACTGTCTTGATGATGACAGCTTTGAAATAGAGCTGGAAGTCCGGAATTGTGATGCCACCAGCTTTGCTTTTTGTTTTCAACATTCCTATGGCTATTCAGGGTCTTTTCTGATTCCATACAAATTTTAGGATTATTTGTTCCATTTCTTTGAAATGAGTGAATGGTATTTTGATAGGGATTGGATTGACTGTGTAGATTGCTCTAGGAAGCATTGACATCTTCACAGTATTTGTTCTTCCAATCCATGAGCTTGGAATGTTTTTCCATTTCCTTGTGTCTTCCTCAATTTCTTTCATGAGTATTTTATAGTTTTCTGAGTACAGATTCTTAGCCTCTTTGGTTAGATTTATTCCTAGGTATCTTATAGTTTTGGGTGCAATTGTAAATGGGATCAACTCCTTAATTTCTCTTTCTTCTGTCTTGTTGCTGGTGTATAGGAATGCCACTGATTTCTGTGCATTGATTTTATATCCTGCCACTTTCCTGAATTCCTGTATGAGTTCTAGGAGTTTTGGGGTGGAGTCTTTTGGGTTTTCCACCTAAGGTATCATATCAGCTGCAAAGAGTGAGAGTTTGACTTCCTCTTTGCCGATTTGGATACCTTTGACTTCTTTTTGTTGTCTGATTGCTGTGGCTAGGACTTCTAGTACTATGTTGCATAGCAGTGGTGATAGTGGACATCCCTGTTCTATTCCTGACCTTAGGGGGAAAGCTCTCAGTTTTTCCCCATTGAGAATGATATTCGCTGTGGGTTTTTCATAGATGGCTTTTATGATATTGAGGTATGTACCCTCTATCCCTATACTCTGAAGAGTTTTGATCAAGAAAGGATGCTGTACGTTGTCAAATGCTTTTTCTGCATCTATTGAGAGGATCATATGGTTCTTGTTCTTTCTTTGATTAACGCATTGTATCACATCGATTGATGTGCAGATGTTGAACCAAACTTGCAGCCCAGGGATAAATCCAGCTTGGTAGTGGTGAATAATCCTTTTAATGTACTGTTGGATCCTATTGGCAGTATTTTGGTGAGAATTTTTGCATCCATGTTCATCAAGGATATTGGTCTGTAATTCTCCTTTTTGATGGGGTCTTTGTCTGGTTTGGGGATCATGGTAATGATGGCCTCCTTAAAGGAGTTTGGAAGTTTTCCTTCCATTTCTATTTTTTGAACAGTTTCAGAAAAATAGGTATTAATTCTTCTTGAAATGATTGGTAGAATTCCCCTGGGAAGCCATCTGGCCCTTGCTTATTGGGAGATTTTTGATGAGTGCTTTAATTTCCTTAGTGGTTATGGGTCTGTTCAGGTTTTCTATTTCTTCCTGGTTCAATTTTGGTAGTTGATACATGTCTAGGAATGCATCCATTTCTTCCAGATTATCTAATTTGCTGGCATAGAGTTGCTCATATATGTTCTTATAATTGTTTGTATTTCTTTGGTGTTCATTTTGATCTCTCCTCTTTCATTCTTGATTTTATTTATTTGGGCCATTTCTCTTTTCTTTTTAATAAGTCTGGCCAGGGGTTTATCAATCTTGTTAATTCTTTCAAAGAACCAGCTCCTAGTTTCGTTGATCTGTTCTACTGTTCTTTTGGTTTCTATTACATTGATTTCCACTCTGATCTTTATTATGTCTCTTCTCCTGCTGGGTTTAGGCTTTATTTGTTGTTCTTTCTCCAGCCCCTTTAGGTGTAGGGGTAGATCGTGTATTTGAGACCTTTCTTGATTCTTAAGAAAGGCTTGTATTGCTATATACTTTCCTCTTAGGACTGCCTTTGCTGCATCCCAAAGATTTTGAACAGTTGTGTTTTCATTTTCATTGGTTTCCATGAACTTTTTAAATTCTTCTTTAATTTCCTGGTTGACCCATTCATCCTTTAGTAGGATGCTCTTTAGCCTCCATGTATTTGAGTTCTTTCCGACTTTCGTCTTGTGATTCAGTTCTAGTTTCAAAGCATTTTGGCCCGAAAATATGCAGGGAATGATCCCAGTCTTTTGGTACCAGTTGACACCTGATTTGTGACCTAGGATGTGATCTATTCTGGAGAATGTTCTATGGGCACTAGAGAAGAATGTGTATTCCGTTGCTTTGGGATGGAATGTTCTGAATATATCTGTGAAGTCCATTTGGTCCAGTGTGTCATTTAAAGTTTTTATTTCCTTGTTGATTTTTGCTTAGATGATCTGTCCATTTCAGTGAGGGGGGTGTTAAAGTCCCCCACTATTATTGTATTGTTGTCAATGTGTTTCTTTGCTTTTGTTATTAATTGGCTTATATAATTGGCTGTTCCTATGTTAGAGGCATAGATATTCACAATTGTTAGATCTTCTTGTTGGATAGACCCTTTAAGTACGATATAGTGTCCTTCCTCATCTCTTATTATAGTCTTTAGTTTCAAATCTAATTTGTCTGATATAAGGATTGCCACTTCAGCTTTCTTTTGGTGTCCATTAGCATGGTAAATGGTTTTCCACTCCCTCACTTTCAATCTGGAGGTGTCCTTGTGTCTAAAATAATCTCTTGCAGACAGCATATCAATGGGTCTTGTTTTTTTATCCAATCTGATAGCCTGTGTCTTTTGATTGGGGCATTTAGCCCATTTACATTCAGGGTAACTATTGAAAGATAGGAATTTAGTGCCATTGTATCGCCTGTAAGGTGACTGTTACCATATATTGTCTGTGTTCCTTTCTGGTCTATGCTGCTTTTAGGCTCTCTCTTAGCTTATAGGACCCCTTTCAATATTTCTTGTAGGGCTGGTTTTGTGTTTGCAAATTCTTTTACTTTTTGTTTGTCCTGGAAGCTTTTTATCTCTCCTTCTATTTTCAATGACAGCATAGCTCAATATAGTATTCTTGGCTGCATATTTTTCTCATTTAGAGCTCTGAATATATCATGCCAGTCCTTTCTGGTCTGTCAGGTCTCTGTGGATAGGTCTGTTGCCAATCTAATATTTCTACCATTGTAGGTTAAAGATCTCTTCTCCCAAGCTGCTTTCAGGATTTTCTCTTTGTCTCTGAGACTCGTAAGTTTTACTATTAGATGTCGGGGTGTTGACCTACTTTTATTGATTTTTTGAGGGGTTCTCTGTGCCTCCTGGATTTTGATGCCTGTTACCTTCCCCAAATTAGGGAAGTTCTCTGTTCTAATTTGCTCCAATATACCTTCTGCCCCTCTCTCTCTTTCTTCTTCTTCTGGGATCCCAATTATTCTAGTATTGTTTCATCTTATGGTGTCACTTATCTCTCGAATTCTGCTCTCATGATCCAGTAGTTTATCTCTCTTTTTCTCAGCTTCTTTATCTTCCATCATTTGGTCTTCTATATCACTGATTCTCTCTTCTGTCTCATTTATCCTAGCAGTTAGAGCCTCCATTTTTTATTGCACCTCATTAATAGCCTTTTTGATTTCGACTTGGTTATATTTTAGTTCTTTTATTTCTCCAGAAAGAGTTTCTCTAATATCTTCCATGTTTTCAAGCCCAGCTAGTATCTTTATAATCGTCATTCTGAACTCTAGTTCCACCATCTTACTAATGTCCATATTGATTAGGTCCCTGGCAGTCGGTACTGCCTCTTGTTCTTTTTTTTGAGGTGATTTTTTTCTGTCTTGTCATTTTGTCCAGAGGAGAATAGATGAATGAGAGAACAAAATGCTAACAGGGTAACAACGACCCCAGAAAAATATACACTAAACAAATCAGAATAGATCTGAAACTGGGGGAAAAGAAAGGGAAAGAAAGAAAAAAGAAAAAGAAAAGGAAAAGAAAAAGACAAAAACAAAACAAAAAAAAAACAGAATATGTTCAAATATGATCAGGCTGATGCACAGATCAGTGCCACACACTAGATTTTGGGTGTATTTTGGTCTGTTAGAAGAAAGTGCCTCCCAAAATTTTAAAGAAAAAAAACTTATATGTACAAAAATAAGGGTTAGTACAGTGAAGGAATGGAATATGATTGTAAAGATGAAAATTATAAAAGATTTTATAAAAGGAATTGATAGGAAGTTGTTTGAAAAATAAAAGAAGATTTATAAAAAACAGAAAAGAAAAAAAGGGAGAGAATGTGATCAGGCAGGAGACTAGAACAAAGCCATACACTAGAGATTTAGGGTATATTTTGGTCTGTTAGAAGAAATTGTATCCCAAAATTTTAAAGAGAGAACAACTTATATATATACACACACACACCAAAAATAAGGTTAACTACTATGAAGGGATAGAACATGACTCTAAAAATGAAAAATAAAAATGCTTTTTAAAAAAGGGATTGATAAGATGTTGGTTGAAAAAGGAAAAAAGGAAAATTCAAAAAAAAAAGTTAAGAAAAAATTAACTTTGAAAGATTAAAGAATCATGGGAAAAAAAGTCATGAATTCTATGTGCAGTATTTCCCTAGTGCTGGAGTTCTACAATTCTCACTGATCAGTAAACTTGGTCTTGGCTGGCTGTTCTTGCTGATCTTCTGGGGAAGGGGCCTGTTGCCGTGGTTCCCAAATGTCTTTGCCAAAGGCGGAATTGCCCCGCCCTTGCCGGTCTCAGCTAAGTAATCTGCTCAGGTGTGCTCTCGGGAGCTTTTGTTCCCTGCAAGCTTTCTGTACAGCTTTGGAGGACGAAAGTGAAATCGTGGTCTCCCAATCTCCACCCCACAGGAGCCAAGAACTTGGGGCCCCACTCCTCAGTTAGCCCCTGGAGAAAAGCAGTCAATCACTCCCATCTCCCGGGTCTCTGGCCGCGCTCTGTGCTCACCCGTCCTGTGACCGAGCATTTCTATCTCTAGCACCCGACCCCGTGTGGAGTCTCCAAACCCAGCAGATCCCTGCAGTGCACTCCTGCGCCGCTCCTCCCGGGGGAGGAAGGGGAGTGTCCCCGGATCTGCTGCTTGTTGGGTCCCTGCTGGAGGAGCAGTGGCCCGGCTGTGCTGTGGATCATGGTTTATGGCAACCCTGAGCTGAGAGCACATGCGTCAGCTCCGTCTCTGTAGCCAGCTTCCCCGCTCTGACACCTAGGAGCTCTGCCACACTCAGGCACCCCCGGTCTTTCTGTGACCCCAAAGGTTCTGAGACTACATTGTCCCAGTGAGGGTTTCACTCCACGCTTAGCCACTGGAGCGACGTCCTCAGCAAAGCCAACATCTAAAAGTTCTGATTTTGTGCTCCGCTGCTCTATCACTTGCCAGAAGCGGCTGACAGAGGCCCCCTCCCCCGCCATCTATCTTGAATATCGCCTGGCATTCACTTCTACGCATGTCCTACCTTCCAGAAAGTGTTTGCTTTTCTGTTCAGAGTTGCTGCTATTCTTTTCTTCGATCTCCTGTTGAGTTCGTAGGTGTTCAGAATGGTTTGATCCCTCTCCAGCTGAATTCCTGGGACCAGAAGAAATTTAGGTCTCCTACTCCTCCGTCATCTTGCTCCTCCTAGAATTTGTTCTTTTAATCAAGAAAGGAGACACATGTAATCTGGTATTTTTCAGATTTCCTGTAAAATCTAATCTATGTGAATTCCTCAAAAGCATTCAAAATCAGATCTTTTAAAGCTCCCCACATGCAAAACCAAAATTAAGACTTCCTTAACAATTCAAATACAGCTTGGCTGAATCTTAGTGCCGCTGAATTATTACAAGATGTCTCATGGATCTAGAATCAGAATGACAGAAAAACCAGGTTTCAGAAGAGAAACACATCTCTGGGATCCTAGAATATTGATTGTTTTGGCACCATTTGCATTACTGTCTGCTTGTAAAGCCATGTCTGTGGTGTAGGAAACTCTCTGGAACGGTGGGTCACAGAAGAGCACACCATATGTTCAGCAGTTCGAGAACACAATGGTCTGAAGTCAAGGGTGACGCTCTGACTCAGAATCTCTTTACAAACCGGGCTTTACCGGAATGTAATGGGTACCTTACATTCAAAGGCCAAAAGAGTTACTTCTTTTGTTTGACAAGATAATTATTTCACCCTATAGAGAAGAATGAACAAAGCCTGTCAAAATCATAGAGTTTCCTCATCACTGACCATCTGCAAACACACTAAAATGGAGACAAGACTAAAAAAAATCTATTTGCTCATTAGAACACATATTAGCCCCACTGGCCCCATAAGGTTTCCATAACTTTCTTAAAGATTGGCTTCTTATAATAAAATAACCCCAAAAAGTCATCAAAACAGCCACAAAGAAACTGCATTATGTAGTATTTCACAAAATTATATATAACAGAAGGGAAAACAGGAAAAGCAAGATGTTACACAGATTCCAAGACAATTTCCCACATCTTTTGACAAATTTCCTACCAGGTGTAAGTCTCAAGTTTTAAATAATAATCCAAAACCAAGGAAAATCCTGTGGTTTCATATCCCTCATACTTGGAAGCAAAGTCTCTAAGTCAAAATATTAGACATATATTTGCAGAAGATTACCTCCCCAGTTTAGGGGAAACCTACAGTGGATCAGGTTTTCTGATTGTACAGATCCTGACATTTTGCTGTTTTAATAGAAGCTTAGTGGCTTCCAGTTCAAGTTTGCCAGCACTGCGGGAGTGCCCTCTTAGTGTGAGTGGTCAGAGATGATTAACTGAAAAATATTTCCAAGTTAAACATTGATTTGCCTCTGCCTCTATTTATTCCTATCTTGGACGACCTTTCCAACTCTTTTTTTTTTTTAAACAAAAGAAAGCAGGCACCAGTGGCTTTGTATTTCTCAGTAAAACAGAAAAAGCAGAATTCTGAATCTGTTAGTTCTTGTGGTTTTATCTTATAAAGAAATGAGCAGGGTATTGGGGCAATCCAAGGAAGACCATGTGCTTTTCTTCGTACATGCAGACAGACTGATAGACACACACACAGACACACACACAAACACAGACACACACACACACACACACACACACACACACACACCATATCCATGACTTGAATGAGATCCTCTCTGTTTTGTTTCATTTCAGTTACTATTTTGCTTCAGTATTTAGTCCACAGAGATTCAAAAGGTATGAAACCAGCTTAGTTTATGGGTTAGCTTGAGCCTTCTCCTCCCATTTTCTTCCTACCTTTTAGGATAAGGGCTAACACGTCTTTAAGACATTTATTCTTCAGATTTCAATCTGCTATTTCAATACATCAGCAAATCCTGCTGCATCTTCCTTTGAAGTGTCTCATATCAGACACACACACACACACCTCCCCCTTAGCTCAGTTGCCACCACCGCCCAGCACTCTAAACCCTAATTTTCTGGAATAGCATAATAGCCTCCTATCAGGCTCTCCTCCTCATCCCACTTACAAGATTAAGATTAATTTTACTAGAACATGGCTGTCATCATGCCCTTTCCATGCTCAAGAACCCACAATGGCTTTCTATTCTCTAATGCCAAGGTCAAATTGTTTTTCCTAGGTCAAAATCCTTTCCAAAACCTTGTCCCATTTTATCCACCCAGCCTAATTTCTTGCCATTCTTCACTGCATAATTTTACCCAATTAGGCTGGTTCTTCCCAGTCTATCCCTCTCTGAGGAACTTTATAACAGTTTATTAATATTTATTAAACCTCACCTTCCATGCACTTATGAAGTTTGGTATGACCACGTGATCTCTTCTGGCCAATGAATTTTAAACAGACAGAAGTGGCATATTCCACCTCTGGATGGAACACTTAAGAGATAATGTGTTATTCTCATCTCTTCTCCCCTTTGCCACAAAGACCTGTAATCTGCCAGATGGTAGCAACTCCATTGCTCTGGATTCCTAAGTGAAGAGAAGTTGTGACAAAGACCTCCTCCTGATGTATAATGAATATCACCATGAACAAAACATCTACTCCATTGCCATATGTCACTGAGATTTGGGGGATGGTCATTACTATAACATTACCTAGCCCATACTGATACATATAAGCCACTATGCTGGTTCCTGCCTCCAAGACTTTTTATAATACACATGCCCTCTCTTTACTTTTTCTTGCTTTTTTTAAGTTCTGCACAGGCTTCTGAACCCAACACAAGTTCTCTTTCTCCAGGAAGCCTTCCCCATTTATCCCATGCCAGAATGATATCCTCCTTCTCTATATAGATACATGCCATCGTCTGCTTTAACCCTCAATTCAACATTGACCAGATATTTATTGAACTCCTTGTGTTGGAAATCATTTGAGATATAAAAGATGACACAATATTCCTGTCATCAAGAAGGTAAGGTATATCCCAAGAGGGACACAATTAGAAAATCATATATTAATGGAATATGAGAAAAAATTGTCAGGCTGCAAAAATGATTCACTAAGCCAGTGACATAAATACTTAGTGCCAATACTGTGACTAAAGGCATCTGGGATGGCTTTTAGGAAGTTGAGGGCTCCCTTGAGTAAGATGTGGCCAGGAGAAAGATAATTTTAGGTAGGAAATTAAAAAGTAATTTTAAAGTAAGGCATGAAAGGAATATCTTAAAGTTGGATCTGTTTATTAAGAAAAAGTTTATTAGAAAAATATGTGTGTAGGAAAGTTCTAGAAGAAAGTAACAGAAAGGTAGTTGGAATCATATTTTGCTGAGCCATATACATATTACTGAAGAATTTGAGCTTTCTTCCTGAGGGAACGAAAAGCTACAAAGTTGTCCACAACAGAGAGTAACATGCAAAAAGCCTTTTATTGGGGTGATCAAAGTGACATCTAGAAGGTGGACGGATTGAATGAGAGTAAGAAAATAGAGGCAATATCTAATATATCATTCCCTTCCAATTTAATGAATGTTCACTTTGCTTCTCTAATTATCACATATCAGTTGGCTATTGCTGTGTAACAAATCACCTCCAAACTCAGTGAAAACAATAAGCACATATTACTGGTCTTAAGTGTATTGGTCAACTGGGTTATTCCTCTGGTCTTGGCAGAACTCACACATGCATCTGTAGTCAGCAACTCTGTTGATGTTAGCTCAGCATTCTCATGTGTTTTGACTGACTAGGGACTGACCTAGGATGGTCTCCACAGAGACAACTGGGCTCCCCATATGATTTCTCACCCCTCAGCATGCTAGCCCAGGCTTGTTAGATGAAGGCAGGGGGCCAAGAGAACAGGCAGAAGCACATAAGGCCTCTGCAGGCCTGGCCTAGGAAATGACACAACATCCCCTCTGTTGCATTCTACTTGCCCAAGCAAGTCACAAGTCCAGCTCAGATTTAAGATGTAAGGAAACAGACTCCATCTCTTAAAGGGGGAAGATAGAAAATCACACTGTCAGAGGTGGAGACTCAGTGAAGCCATCAGCTGGGAAGGAAACACAAGGAGCCAGGCATCCTCTCCCACGTTTTACCCATGCTCACTTTTTTTCTGCCATAAGCCCAGAAGGTACATGGTTATTCTCACTATTTTACAGACAAGGAAACTAAGCTTCTAAGTCGTTAAGAACTTACCCAGAGTCACATATAATTGAGCAGTGTTTGAATCTTAGACTACTTCCAAAGCCCGTGCAATTTGATTTTTGGCTAGAGATCATTATGTTGAAAAAGAGTGAAAATCAAGAGTAAAGGAGGAGGAACACCATGCCGAGGTCAAGAGAATTAAATTCAAGTACGAGCTACGTTTGTTTCCTTATCTCTAATACATCCAGCTGACTCAGAGGCTAACATAAAAATGGAAACGTCTACGCACACAGAAGTGTTTTGAAAACTACAACATTCCATACAAATATAATAGATCCTTACACAAATTTTTAATGTCCCTTATAGAATCTGGAATATACAGCAAGAGGTGAGCAACAATCTCCCGGGAAAAGGACTTATTTATCTAAAATTTTCAAAATAAGCCATACCAAAAATATGTCCAAAAATAGGCCAAAATTTTTTTTACCTTTTTGCTTATGAGAAATTTCATTAAGGGAAGATTCATGGATGTTAAGAAATTCTTGTTAATATTTTTAAGGCATGATAAAGCTGTTGCAGCTTACATCTTTCTAAAGAGTTCTTATTTTGTAGAGTTGTAGTAGCAGTGGAAGAAATGATAAGTCAGAAATTTGTCCAGAAAGGGTTAATTAGGGTAGAGCTGAAAGATTAGCTATGATTAATTACTGAAGCTGAGTGACGGGTACTTTTGTGCCTGTTTGAAATAATAAGATATTTATAAAAAAAGGTTTTTCTATGTATTTAAAATCTCAATACAAGTGGACTTCCTTCCTTCAGAATAAAACCTCCTTGCAACTGATATTTCAGAAATATTCCCAGAGCAATAGGCATGGCATGTCGAATCTGGATACTGTTTCTTTCAACTCTAAAACCAATTACCATCTTTTCTCAATGGCCACAGCATGTTTCCCCAGTTCCTTCCCTGACTTGATTCCTACTCTCATTTGAACTTCAGGGTTCAACTTCCACACATTAACCACTGCAATCTCACTCCACCCTCGCTATCTTTTCTTAGTAATTGTCTATTCACCCTTGCCTGAGCCACTCTCCACAATATGTTTTTCTGGGTAGCAGACTATGGAGCAGGGCTCGTGTTGATTTTGTGCAGCCCACATTCCTGGAATGTTAGCACTAAGCACAGAATTTGACCTGTAACACAGTGAAGAAAGAGTTCAAATGCAAACTCCAAAGATATCCATCCCACAGAATAAATGCCAATAAGCAATTTCCTTTTCCCAGCCTACAGAGATTTTCATCAGATAGCCCATAACAGACAGAACCCATGCCAATATTTTATAACCCATAAAATTTCTTCAAGCAATTGTACAGATTTCCAGCCATCCTTTGATCAGTCTTTGTAACAGCGACTCCGGGCCTTCGCCTAAAAATGATTCCTAGATCTCGATATATATACAATGGAAAAGATCTGGCCTTCAGAAAGTCTCTCATTAAAGCGCTAATCTGTTCCACCACATTCTTCTGAGACACAGCGATCGGCATTCTAGCCGGCCTCAATGGCCAGCCCTAATAAGGCTGATAGAAACAGCTTAAGTAATTGGATTGCTATATGGGATTGAATGTCTGACAACAAAAGATAGCCATCTCTATTCGACCACCATATCTTTGTTCCAGCAATGAATTCATTTAGCAATGCACTTAGAGGCCCAGGGAGAAATGACAGACTAGGGACACAAAAGCTAGGCCAGCTGATGAGCCCAGAGACAGAGGCTACGCAATTCCAAAAAGTTAATTATGGTGAACACAGGCAGCAGACAATGACTTGTTGAATCATTACCATAATCACATTACTGCCCTGGTCTCCAGTTCCCAGCCAAGGGCGGTGTTGGCTACTTCTCATTCTGACCGTGTACTTCATCCTCACTTACCACCTGCAATCTACTGTATGTGACTTCTTGGCTGATACATTCTTAACTAGCCCAGCTTATTCATGTGTCCTAGACATAATATTCTTTTCTATCAAAAGAGACTGATAGTATAGAAGTGTTTAAACTGTCAGTGTAGAAGATGTCGGTGCTAAAATTATCTCAAATTTGTCTCCAGATTTGTGACTTGGAAAAACAGTATTTCCATTAAAGTATAATTACAATATTGGGGCACCTGGATGGCTCAGTTGGTTAAGCATCTGCCTTCGGCTCAGGTCATGATCCCAGGGTCTTGGGATCAAGCCCCACGTCGGCTCCCTGCTCAGCAGGGAGTCTGCTCCTCCCTTTCCCTCTGCCTCTTCCCCCTGCTCGTGTTCTCTCTCCCCCAATTTCTCTCTCAGATGGATAAATAAAATCTTTAAAAATACATATATATATTTAAAATATCAAAATCCTGTATTTATATATAACTTAAAAAGTCTAAACAAATTAGTTAATATGATATAAATCAAAATGTTGATTTATAACTTCAGGTAGATCTAAAAAGGGTTACTATAAATCAGAATATTGGTATCTAAAGCCAATCTTAGAGTAAAAAACAGCAAGTACTCCTCACACTCAGTGAGTCTGAAGCAATATTTCCAGTTAATATTTTCCTAGAAGCTTTGACGTATTTATTTCTTGACCACTGGGTATTTCATTTTCTCAGTGGTGTGACATAAATTATTTTCACTTTTAACTTCTCTGAGACAGTTTTGATCTCTCTGGAAAAAATACCAGCCAGTGAATGAGAATGACATCTCATTTTATAATAAACAGAGATATTGATACAATGACCATCACCAAAAATGTAATAACACAGCAGCAATAATAAGAGTAGAAATATTATTATTAAATAATAATTACTTTAGACATGCCAACTTAGAATGAGGATTCTAGATATTTCTAAATGAAATTCTGATTGAGCCATAGAATATTCTGTAAGAAAGCTCAGGGATCATTCATTCTGCATTAAAATGGAAAGAAATAGTAAAGCCAGGATATCTTTGCTCTTTCAAACAGCAGCACAAAAGAAGCACAAATACAAATGTCTTGACATCCAGTTCAACACTTCAGGTCCTTAAAGAGCATGGTTCCCAAGATTCCTTGCCCAACTTGGCAAAGAGATAGAACCAGCTCCCAGTCCAAATGTGACTTTGGATCATAACTGCAAATACACAATCATATGTTGTCCAAAGCTGGCATGTTTTTCTCTTCTCAATTTATCATACTGCCAAATGGAGAACATAGTCTCAAACTGCTATAACCATTTTTATGGTTTATTGAAATACTTCTAATCATGCATAAAGAACATATATCTCAGGGACACCTCAGTGGCTCAGTCGGTTAAGTGTCTGACTCTTGATTTTGACCTGGATCATGACCTTGGGATTATGGAATCAGGCCCACGTAGGGCTCCATGCTGAGTGGGGAGCCTGATTGATTCTCTCTCTTCCTCTGCTCCTCCCCCTGCCTCTAGAAGGAAAGGAAAGGAAAGGAAAGGAAAGGAAAGGAAAGGAAAAGGAAAAGGAAAAGGAAAAGGAAAAGGAAAAGGAAAAGGAAAAGGAAAAGGAAAAGGAAAAGGGAAAGGGAAAGGGAAAGGGAAAGGGAAAGGGAAAGGGAAAGGGAAAGGGAAAGGGAAGAAAGAAAGAAAGAAAGAAAGAAAGAAAGAAAGAAAGAAAGAAAGAAAGAAAGAAAGAAAGAAAGAAAGAAAACATGTTTCATTTTGACATAAGTCATGAGCAGAACTAAAGAATGATTTCTACTCAAACCTTCTCAGCAGAGACTGCTATGCTTTAAGCTTTACTATGATAAAATGGGCCTCAAGTTTTAAAAAAAATCCCAAATACCTACCTAAAATACCTTCATTTCTTTTTATTTTCTAAAAGGGATTGAAGTTGCAAACAATCTATATACAAGACAATCAAGACCAATAATATTTGCCATATCTTTAAGCACAATGGCTGAGTAGGACAGGAAGTGGGTCCTACATACTATAGGAAGTTCTTTTTCACCATGCCAGTCTTCCAGGCCCTTCTCTCCCCTCCCATCTATGCCTGAGGCTCCTTCCATCCCACCATTCATTTCTCACTTACCATGCTGTGCTTGAACTGGAAACTGTTTTTGCTTTTTTCAGAAAAAGCATGTATTTCTTCCCCCTTCCCTAGATCTAAAGCCCCCTACCCATTCCTCCCAGTACCAAACACAGACTGGCATTCCTTAAGTATGCCATGGACTGATTAGGCTGGAGGTTAAAATACTAGACAGATCGTGTTGTACTTATATACAACGTAAATATGCATCCATGGCTTACCTTTGAGGTCATCACCAATTTCCCAAGAAAATAAGAAAACAATAGGCTGCTAGTTCCAATGTTTGCAGTCTTTCTAAATCACATAAAGTATGACTAGAACACAGCCACAGCTTTGTATAAACCCCAAACCTGACAGCCACTTACACGGTTACAGGAAACGTATGTCTACACAGACGGGGCCTTTGTCTTGAAGCGGTAAATACCGACTACATCTGTGACTAACAGTGAAATCACTTCTTTCCTGAGACCACGCCCTGGCTCCTCTCCTAACTGCTCTGGGGTCACGCAGGAAAGCATGACATATTAAAGAGAGGTAAACGTATGTCCCCTGACCCACAGTCATTTCACATTTTCCTTGTTTCTTACTCATTGTTCTTGGCCTTGTCACCTGCTCCTGCATGGCAATGTAAGGCTGTTGGTCCTTTGAAAAGGCTCTGGAAATCTCTGATCAAAGGACCTTTCCCCATCTACACGTGGGTTTCTCTTGTCCCTGAGATGAAGGCCTAACAAGAATCTGGACTGATTTCTACCCTTTACCCTTATGCCTAGACCATTCCCAGGCCCAGCTGTCATTTGCGGAGTATCTGCCTCACAGGCTCTTCTCTGATTTTCTAGGCTTTTCCCAGTTAGCACAACATCAATACTATACACTGGCAGCCTAAAATATACAGGCAACATTGGGCTTACAAATGAATTTTATTTATGCTCTACACTTTTATTGTTTTTATAAATTCATCACTAGTATTTTTAAATCAAGAGATTTTATCTATTAATTAAGATGTCTAACTGCTTTTTAGAAATTAGAAGGTTTGACCACCCCTGGTCTGTATTACTACCTAGCAGCATCAGCTGAAACTGAGTAATGGCTGCCCTTTTAGACATAGAGGCAACTCTCCCCTTCTCCACTGTCCCCATCACTCCCCATTGCCATACACCAGACCCTCATACTCAGGTATGTGTCTGCCATGGCAGAAACTAGATAGTAGGTCACAAAACATGATTCTCCTTCTTACTGAACACACAAGGCTCTATCTCCCATTCACCCTTGCAGTTTGGTGTGGTCATGTGACTATGTTCTGGCCAATGGAATACAAGTGGTCACTCTATGGTAAGTTCCATAAAATCTCTCACATGTGATCATTCACACTCTTTCTTCCTCCACTTGATGCAATCAAGCCATGTATTAAAAATGGCAGAGCCACTGGATAGAAGAATCTTAGGTTGGGAGATCCACCTGCAAGAAATGAAACTACTTCTATCATGTTTGAGCAATCATGCATTTTGAGTTTGTTTGTTACAGCAGCTAACATGAGCTTAACACATCTGTCTCTCAACTTCACAGGAAGTCCCTGACTTGATTTAATGCCTGTATGCACATATTTCTCACCTTACATTGATCTGACCATGACTAATCTCTCTGAAAGGCACCGTTTCTTATAAAAATCTACCCACCAAGAACTTCAAAAGATGTACTTCCTTCCTGGACCTCCCTAGTGACTAGCTTTGTATAACAACATTAATTTATGCAGCTATGATTGTATCTGAACTTGCCTGCCCCCTAACCTAAATCCTTACCTTATACCCTAGAAAGCTCTGGCTCCAGTCTCCATGAAATTCTCCTTGGAAAAGTAATGGACACTTATGGACAATAGAATTAAAATAAATATAATCACAGTCCTTGGAATTTGAAAAAATTCACTGAGATAGTATGGTCCATCAGCAGAATTTTTTTCCAAGGTAACCGAAGTCTAGAAAAGAAAAATGACTTGCCTAAAATCACACAGCCAGAAGATAGGAGAGAGGAATCAAACTATCCATTTTTTTTTTTTATTTCCAAATGCTGTGTACTTGACATCATCCTTCATCTCTAATTACAAACCACAGTGGTATTTTGCCTTTATCTACCACACACACATACACACACACACACACACACACACACACACACACAGCCCTAGCAATTTATGGAAAGTTCATTTTGTGCTAAGTACTATTCTGAGTCTTTTGCATGCACTTCTTAAATTTTAATTTCAGAATAAATATATGAAGTTCTATAATCTCCATTTTATGATGTGAAAAGTTGAAGCACAAAGAAGTTAATGAAATTTTTCAATATCACATATCTAGAAAATAGAAGACAGGGTCTAACTCAAAAGTCCATGCTCCAAAAACCCATATTATATTGCCCCTTACAAACTTACCTTTCTTCCTAGAAGGAAGCCCTTTTTGAATCAGTTAGCTTTTCCTGGGAAACAAACCACCTTAAAATAGAGTGGCACTAAGCAACAACCACTTGCTTAGCCCATGATCCTATGGGGTAGCAGTTTGGGCTAAGTTCAGTGGGGCAGTTCTTCTACTGGCATTACCTGGGCTTATTCATGTATGTGAGGTCAGCTGGCCAGTTAGGGTGTGGCTAGATGAGCCAGATAACCACATGCTCATATCTGTGACCTTAGCTAGAAGAGCCAGGATGACTGACATGGCAAGTCTCTCTCCACATGGTCTCTCATCCTCCAGCAGACTAGCCAAGACTTGTTCCAAGGTTGGTGGTTACAGAGTTCCCAAGAGCCCAAGAGTATCACAAAAGGCAAGTACCAAAGCACCATTATTTCTCAGTTCTCTGCTGGTGTCCTGGTTGCTACTATTCGGCTAGCCAAAGCAAGTCACATGGCTAACTCCAGCTGCAAAAATGGAGAAATAGACTACTTCTTGATAGGCAGACCTTCAAAATTATATTTCAGGGGCACACAGAATGGGATGGGAAAAATTTAGGGACATTTTCAATATTTCAGGTAATTTAATTATTTTCTTCTAGTACTTACATCCATATTTCTAAATAATATGTGTATATGGCTACCTCTTAAATAACCAACTTTAAATATTATCTTCTGGTTTATTATTATGACAATTAGAAATTTAGGGTTTTTTTTATCCCTTTCCTTTCTACCAAAAATTCATATACCTCACTCAAATTCCCTATGTGCTTTATACATAAATATATATATTTCCTCCAAATCACATGAGAATAAATAGTAGACATGATGCCTCTTTATCCCCAAATATTTCCGTGTATATTTCCAAAATCAAGGCTTATTATAACCAACTGTAAATTATTAAAAATCAGGAAATTAACTTTATAATACTATGACCTACTCTATCTGGTACTGTTGAATATAGTAGCCATTAGCCACATGTGACTAAATATATTTATATTTAAACAAGTAAAAATTGAACATTCAGTTCCCTGGTCATATTAACCACGTTTGAAGTGCTCAATTGCCACATATGGCTGGAGACTGTTATATTGAATAGTGTAGAGAATGTTTCCATCACCGCAGAAAGTCTCAGTGGACGATGTTGGTCTATATCTTTCAGGCCCTGTTAGTTTATACTTACAGATTTATAGAGATAAAATCTGTAGGTGTTACAAGATTGTAGTACAAGGTAGTAATTACTACCCCTATTTTTAGATAGGGAGACAAAATTAGAAAAGTGAACTGTGTCCATGTCTCTATAATAAGTTAATCCTATAAGCAGGGATTTGAATCTAAGTCCGATCATTGGAAAGACTTTTCTCCTACCACAGCAACATATTCCATTCCCAAGAAACATAAGTTCATGTCTTGGGTTGGGTTCTCCAGAAGCAGAGCCTAAGACAAAGACTCATGTGCACAAAATTATTAAGCTCTCACTTTATTCGGGAAGATCTCCCAGGGGAAACAGTAAAGGAATGAGGGAATCAACACAGGGCAAACAGAGCCAAGGAAGGTGGCGATAGGAAGCGAAGTTCAGCCTGATCTAGCAAGTCACTGTGAAGCATAAATCATACCAAAGGACTTGTCCCACCTGGAGGCAAGGGAGCTAGGCTGTCAACATGCCTACATCCATCAGCTGTTGGTTACAGGTTGCACCAAGGGGATATCAACTTCTAGGTACTTGTTGTGTGGGCAAAGCAGTGCCAGTAGCCCAAGGGCTGTCCACCAAAGAAGGCCAGTAGTTCCCACTGTTGGGAATCAAAGCACAGAGAGGCTGAGGCATGAGGACCCTGAACCCCCTGAAAGGGGGCAGAGAACATTGGGAGCAGCCCAGACAAAAAACATGGCAGAGTACTCTACCTTACCATTCTTTATAAAATGTGTTCGTTAACTATCTCCCCATGTGGCCTTTTGTATAAGTAACGCTTGAAAATTTAGCTGGTTCACAATAAGTGCTCACTTACCCTGGCCTATTTCCGTGAGATATTTGTTTGAGCCTACAATATCAGTTGAGGAATAATGGGTGGGGTGGGTGGGGCCACCCTTGATAAGGAGCATAAAATCAAAGGGCAAGAACCATGGAACACAGAACCAGGGGCATCTGAGTGCAAACCAGCTTGCTGTTAGGGGAACCCTCCATTGGAGAAGTGTCTTCTCCTGCACTACAATCCAACCAGACTACAGAAACCCACACAAAGTAGTTTCGGTAAAAGGGGAAGGGGGGATTGTTTCGTACAATTCAAGAGTGCCTCATATAACTCAAGATTACAAAATTTAGTGGGGCATAACAAGAAAGCTAGAGAACCAGCAGGAACAAGCTGTCTCCTCTTTCCCTTTTTGTTCTTTTCTTTCTCTATATACCCTTGGATCTCTGCTTCTCTATGCATGGACCAAAAACACCTGCCCCAGACCCAGAGTCCACAGACCACATGGTTTCCAGAAGTAGATCCAGAAGTATGGACTTCTTATTCTCTGGATTAATTAAAATCTCAATCAGGATAGAATTCAATTAGCTCAGTTCTCATGTCAGCTGTCAGAGACCTTGGGCCTTGTTATAAAGATGGTATCAGGGCCTTTGGCAAGGGTACAGATTAAGTTAAATGGTGTGGCAGACTATTTTTTCCAAAAGTGGACACAGCAATATCTCTGGTGTCCTATACTGTTCTGAGCCTTGCCACTCACCCTGAAAAGTAGGGTCCATGTTTCCTTCTCTTGAATCTGGGCTGGAGCTTTTGACTGCTCTGACAAGTCAATAGTATAGGGCAGAAGTGGTACCAGGAGATTTCTAAGGCTGCTAGGTCATTAAAAAGATATAGTTTCTGCCTGGTGCTCCCTCCTCTCTCTCCTTTTTTTTTTTAAGATCTTATTTATTTATTTGAGAGAAAGAGAGAGACACAGCGAGAGACGGAATACAAGCAGGGGGAGTAGGAGAGGGAGAAGCAGGCTTCCCACCGATCAGGGAGCCTGATGCAGGCAGGGCTTGATCCCAGGACCCCAGGATCATGACCTGAGCTGAAGGCAGATGCCTAATGACTGAGCCACCCAGGCGCCCCCTCCCTCTCTCCTTACTCACCTTTGGGAACCCAGCCACCGGGCTGTAAGGACATGCATGCACCCTGGAAAGTTCAGGTGTCAGCGTTCCCTTGACAATCCCAGCTAAGGCTTCAACTGACAGCCAGCATCAACCACCAGACATTTGAGTGAGGAACCTTCAGAGGATTTCCAGCCCCAGCCTTCAAGCTGCTCCAAATGATTCTGAATGGAGCAGAGGTGAGCTGTCTCCACCAAACCCTAGGCAACTTACAGATTCATAAGCAAAATAAATATTGATACAAATAATGAATGAATGAATGAATGAATGAATGAATATTGCTGCTGTTACTGGCTTTAGACACAGTGTTGTAGGTAATTTGTTGTGCTGCCATAGTAAACCTGTTTCAATAAGCTTTGGCATTCCCATTGTCTTGTCCTTCACTGAATTCATGTCCTCTTGATTTTTGACGACCCCAATGCTCTGCTTTCCTTGTCTGGTCTCCTGGCCTCACTACTACCCAAGCCAAGCATGATTCTGATATTGTGTGGAAAAGCAGTATCTCATTTACTACATGATTTCTATTCTGTAGGGATGATTCAAGATGCTCACAATCCTCCCAGAACGTTCAGGGCAACAAAAAAGAAAAAACCACCAAGTACACTTCTATCAAAATGTATGACACCTTATTTCACTTAGCATAATCCCCCATCTATGCAAATGGTGGGTATTCATCCTTTCTGATGGCTGAGTACTATTCCATTGTATATATGGACCACTTCTTCTTTATCCATTCATCTGTTGGAGGGCATCTCGGCTCCTTCCACAGTTTGGCTATTGTGGACATTACACAACTAATGAATCATTGAACACTACATCAAAAACTTATGATGTGCTATATGCTGGTTAACTGAACATAATAAAAAAAAAATGTATGAAGAACAACCAAAGATGAAGCTACTCATCTTCACCAAGTGGAAACTTCTGAATTTTTATTTTCATTTGTTGGCATGACAAAATATACAAGGGGCAAATTTGAAACCCTCCTCCTTCACTTAAAAAAAAAAATCCTAAATGTAAAGATTCATTCAAATACACTAAGGTCTGGATCCACTTAGTGTAGTTCCTCCTTGAACAACTCCATATCCAAGACCTGTGGGTTCTTAAAATGCCACCTCTATGTTGGTCCAAAACCTCAGAAGCTTCACAGGTGAAATCTAATGCTGGACTCCATACATGGAGGGCAAGAAGAGAGTGGAGAAAGAGGCAGACCCTCTGGATCAGTAGGTGGTAAGGAACTTAGGGGACCTGGTTGGCTTAGTTGGTAGAGTATGCAACTCTTGATCTCAGGGTCATGAGTTCAAGTCCCATGTTGGGTGTAGAGATTACTTAAAAAAAAAAAAAAAGGCAAGAGAATTTACTTAAGGGCTTGTCCTGGGTGGTTGCATGATGAGTAGATCTCCACACCTGCCCACCAGAATCTTAAAAGTTTACATAAGAGGCCTTACCTGGGTGCAGTCACCTATATGGTTCTGATGTCCTCAACAACACATCACTCTCTCAAGGCTGTGTCCTGAAATATGGCCCCCACTGTGTGAAGAATGTATATTCCAGGGCAGGGCAAGGGGCTTCCAATTCCCCGGATCCAGCTCAAGGGTCAATGACAGTCACATCCTCTCAATGACCTCCTCCAACCCTCTAGCACACCATTCTGGAGTGAAACCTCCTGCCCCAAAGCACTGCAGAAAACCTGACCACATGCTCTTCCTTTCCTACTACATAGAGCACCCTGGACCTCACCCTTCATTACTGCTAAACCATCATTAACTCATTAACCAGTAGGATTTCCTTGGGGCTACTTACTATTTCCGAGGTATTTTATAGTAGTCTCAGGACAAACATCCCTTTGACGACAGGCTGAACTTCTAGCTTTAACTAGTACAGTGGTTCTCAAAGTGTGGTCCCTGGGCCAGAAGCATCAGCATCATGTGAGAACTTTCTAGAAATGTGTATTCTTGAGCCCATCCATACCTACTGGATCAGAAACTCTGAAGATGGGCCAAAAATCTGTGTTTGAACAAGACATCCAGGGCATTCCTTTTTTCTTTTTTTTTTTAAGTAGGCTCCACGCCCAGGGTAGAACACAACACAGGGCCCTAACTCACAACCCTGAGATCAAGACCTGAGCTGAGATCAAGAGTCAGATGCCTAACAACCAAGTCACCCGGGTGCCTCCATCCAGGGCATTCTGATACAGGTTGTAGTTTGAAAACCACTAGTCTAGTCAAGTCTATTCAGGCATCAGATATCACACCAGTGACTGAAGAGAGAGAATAGAATAGACAGTTAGCTAAGTATAAAATTCTAACCAGCTAACTGAAAAGACAGAAAGGGGACCCCAAGGTCTCAAGGAGCCCATGAGGAGGAAGCAGTGGGCACTCAGAGGGTTAAGGGAACAAAGGGAAGGGATTGGAATTATGAAAAGATGCTGGGAGAGGAGGGGTCCAGCGGAACTGAGGAGGGGCCACTGAGAACCCTCACCTCAGCTGGCATGGTTCTCCAGACTCAGTCCCCCCGGTGGCTGGTGCCTGAGTGCCTGAGTGCCTGAGGGAGCTCCATGAAGTTGGTTCATTCAGTTCCTTCCCCTGACCCAGAATCCCTGCTCATTCGGCTGTCCCCTTCCATTCTTTCTTTTCTTCCATTTCATTCTTTAACTGCAAAGGCAACTACCTGTTGCTGCCCAGAAAACAAAGGATGCTCAGGTGACGCCCACCTGACCTGGAAGCCCCTTCTCCCTTTTCTAGCCTTGCCTTCTCAACCTAGCACCCCCTATTGGCAGCAGCTGACCAATTGAACCAGGAGGAACAGGGTCTCCGTCCCAGCACCGCAGAGTTCACAGACAATGGCTTAGCAACTGACAAGGTTATTTAGAGCTATTATTTCCAAAGAGTCTTACGTGGTCTCAGAACAAATATCCCCTTTGGGGCAGGGTGCCCCTTGCCTAGAAGTCTGACAGCCATGGTACCTTGAGTCACTGACCCGTGTGTGTCTGTGGGGGGTTCCTCAGATAACAGGAGGCACTTTCCGTGGTCTCTTCTCGTGGTGATAAATGGCCAGGGATTCTTTTGCTCACTGCAGAGGATGAAGGCTGGAAAAGAAAGAATGGAAGGGGACAGCCGAATGAGCAGGGATTCTGGGTCAGGGGAAGGAACTGAATGCTACTGGGGGCTCAGGGCCTTCTGCTCCTTTTGAGAATGAAACATGCAGCGGAGTTGTTTGTTTCTGTCTTCCTGGGACACCAACACTCAGAAAATGAAAGCTCCCTGGATTTCTGAGGAGCTGGGATGGGCCTGGCAAGCATGCCCCTTGGCTAGTTCAGAGTGTATCCCTTGAGCTTTAAAAAGACAAAATCGCACATCCTTGAGGTCCCCTCTGACAGCTGGCAGCAACACCTCCACTCCGAGCCATGTCAGCCCCCTACCCCCACCCTGCCCATCACTTTCAAGGCAGCACTGCCAATGATGCTGAGCTGTGTCTCTCTTTCTACCACACTCGGGTTCTTTTGGGAAACTGAATGCACTATGCTTAATGGAGAAAAGAACATGCAGATCTCTCAGTGAAATTGAAAAGAAATGTTGAGGGGCAAGAAAATAAATTACTTGGGCAGTGGAGAGTAATGATGACTTTTTCATGAAGGTTACAGATACCAAGAGATAGCTTCCCATGGCTCAGTCAGCTCAAGCCCATACTTCTACCATGTCTCAGGAAACCCCAAGAAGAAGAATCCATTGGAAAATCCTGGTAACAAAACACTATTTAGAAAAGAAAATGCAAGTACAAGAGGATACACTTTGTGTGGGCCTTGGGCCTCCCTTCTTTGGCTATTCTTTGAACTCTAGCTTTTCTTAATGTTTGAGATTGATGCTGACTCTGAAACTTGCTTTAATGCATTTGATGTCATGTAGAACAACCATTTTGTCTCAATTCACACCCAGCTCTGAACCAAAATGAACTTACAAGATTTATCACAAGGTAAGCCTATTTCTCCTGGCCAGCTTGCCTCTTTGGAGAAAGGGAATGGTCAGATTATCATGGTGCAACTATCATCCAGCTTTGGAAGACTCCCTATGGAGGAGAAGCTAAAACCCAAACTCTTTATCATGGCAGTCAAGGCCATCCAGAGTCTGACCACAGTCTTCTCTCTCCCTATCCTCAACCCTCTGTCACCTAAATACATGTTTGTGTTCATAGACTTTCTCTGAAGTTATGCATTTCAATTCTTTATCAAAATGCAGCTCAACCTTCTGGCTCCTCCTCTCTTATGAGGCCCTTCTCCAACTAAACAAGTTCACCTATGGCCTCACCCTCTTTCTCTACTATTTAGTTAGCATCAACTAAATCTGACAATGACTGGCACCTCATCTGTCTCTGCTCTTCCATAAGAAGGTGAGATACAGAGGAAAGAACTGTATTTTAGATAGCCCTCTGAGCACCTAATACATTTTAAACTTGCAGCATGAATACAAATGTGTATGTCAGAGTTCTTGGTGCAAACAATAGAAACTGAGAGCAACAAAAAAAATATAAGGTACCTAAGAATCTAACAAAAGATATGCAAAGATTTTATAAATTCTTTATCAAGAGGCATTAATAAATAACTTAAATAAACAGAGCAATATACCATGTTCAGGGGTGGGATGACAAAATCATGAGAACATCAGTCTGCAAATTAAAATAAAATTTTAATGCAATTCCAATGAAAATGTCTACATGGTTCTTCATGGATCTTGACAATCAGATTATTGGGCAAAGGCCCAACAACAGCCAAGTCAATTCTGAGAAAGAATGAGGATGAATGGAGAAATTCGTTTACCAAAATCTAATATTTTTATGTATAGTGATAGTGATGAATGCAGTGTGGCATTGGCACAAAGATAAACAGAAGTCAATAGAACAAAATAGAGATCCTTCAAATGTTCCCATTCATACCGAACATGACATGTAACAGAAGAGGCACTATAGACTACTGAGGAAACAATGGGCCATGTATTAATGGTGCTGGGGAGATAGCTCATTACACACGTAATTAGATCCCTGCACTACACCACCCACAAGAATCCATCCCAGGTGGTCTAAAGGCCTAATGGTGACAATATAGGAGAATCTGCTTATGATTTTAGGCGAAGGAGGATTTTCCTGACAACACACTAAAAAAAAAAAAAAAAAAAAAAAAACTTACAAATCCCAAAAATAGAGATTAATAAATTCAACTGCGCTAAAATTTAACATTTCTGCCTATCAAAAGACACCATTAAAAAAGTGAAAAAGTCAAGCCACAGACTGGAAAAGGATTTTTTCAATGCTGGTAACAATAAAGAATTACTATCCAGAATACATATCTCACTCCTACGAGTCTACAAGAAAAAGACAAGGAACTCAGAATGATAGAGGAGGGCAAAGGATTTCCCCTGAGGAGCAAATCCAAACGTCAGTAATCATCTGTAAAGGTAATCAATGTCACAAATAATCAGGAAAGTGCAAACTGAAAGAAAATACCATTTCCCATCCATCAAAAATTGGTAAAAATAATTTTTAGGTATGATAATAGTCTCAGGAAGAATATGAAACAGGAAACAGGATTATTACCCAGAGGTGGGAGTGTAAATTGATACAACCATTGGGAAGAGCAATTTGTCAAGCAGCCAATATATCTGAAGATAAATATACACAGTGACCCGAAATTCCCCTCGGAGGAATGTACCACAGGTAATGCTCCCAGGTGATACCAACACTGCTTTGAGGGGCAAGTTACTAAAAATTACCTAGAAGTGACAATCAACTCCCCTTTCCAAACGGAGGTAGTATATGAGCTAGACGCTCAACTAAATGTGCACTTAACACCTCAAGGTCTTTAAAGAGGACTCTAACACTCCCGAGTATTCATTCCAATGGTTCTTAAAAAGTATATGACACTTAACACGGACAGTAATCTCAGTTTTTAAATAGTAATAGCATCCAGTAGTATTTCGTGTCTTCAGTGTCCACTTAGCACCTCATTATCAGAACACAGATATGATTTAAATGAGCTCCATTCCCAAGGATAAAGTGTCCTAAGAGTGGTTTTGTACCTTGCAAACTGTGATCCAACTTAGAGTTTAATCCAAATAAACTTTAACACCAGGGAACAGGACAGCCTCTGAATGAAAACGTCATCGTGTCAACAATTTAAAATCTAAGTCGCCTGAGAACACTTTTAAACAGAACCAGGTTTGCAGAGTGAAAAAGGCTCAGCTTTTGACATGGAAGTCATGGCGACCACGGTAATGTGGGTTCTACCTTGACAGCCAGAGCAGACTGATTATTCTGTCCACTTTATACCAAGAAAGAGAAAGGCAGAGGTGACTGCAAAAGGAAAAGGAGGCAAGATTTCCAACAAGAGGCCTATCTTTTGTCCGTTGCTTTTAGTGGCTTCCAATCTGACCTATTAAAGGTATACCCTCGGCTCCAAAAAAGGGGAAAGAAACTATAGCTTTGTATTCCCAACTCATGTATCTTTGCTTGCAATCTTGCATTCAATTTCAGTGTAATATGAAGAGGCCTATTCTTTTACCAAAAGTTCCCTCTTCCCACCAGGCTTGTTTGTTATTTTATGTGTTTCTGCATCATTTGTAGACTCCGCTTTGATCTGCATTCCTCCTGGATGTGGGGTTTCCTTTTCAGCTACCAAAAGGAAAGCTGGTTTGTTTGAAAAATCTGTTTATTTGGATTTTTTTGCTAGCCTAAAGTCTCTATCTTTATCAGGATGCGCAGAGCTCCATGTCTGCTAGTCTCAGACAGCACTCGTTCTCCCTAAGGAAAAAGGCAACTTGGAAATAATACAACTTGCCCGTTTGTATTTGGAATATTCTGGGAAAGAGGCTTTAGAGGCTTCAGTTTAAAGCTGAGGAGAAGTGATTCCTTACCAGATATATTTAATCAGCAGTGGATCTTTCATGTTTAGACTGAGGGGGAAAAAAAGAGTTTCCTCTCATTATTTCTCAATTAGGAATTTTCTCAGCAAGTGTGAGCTTATTTGTGTACACAACCAACTACATCTGCATATACTGGTGTGGACCTGTACCCTCCATAAAGCAAGGACATCTAGAACGGCATGGCATTGCTCTGTCTAAACCAGCATGTGGACGTAGGAAAAAAAGAGGCAAAAATCACACCAAGATGACAAAATCACTGTCACCATTTCCAGAAAATTTTCCTTTGAAAAGTCAGTGTTTGACTCAGGGATGGATAGTAGGTTGCCATCACCATCCCAGCTCTGATGAATGCGCACTGGCTTCATGAAGAACACTGGGCACATCAGAGCTCCTTGGGAAAAGGGATCCATGGTCATGTGATGAGGGATGCTGGCCATGGCACGAAAGGATGTGGCATAAAAAGTCATCAGCTGATACATCTAAAGGTACCCGGTGAGCATCATCACATCACTGTCTTTGATGAGTATGTGTAGTGGACGGGGGAAGGGAATACTTGTTGAGGGCAAGGTCATGGGTCTCTTAAATCAATCCCATAGTTTACTACCTATTACCTATATGTGATATTGGCTCCTGACCAACATTTCTTCTTAGGACTGAAGCAGTCTACAGACAAAACAGAGAAAGGAAATAAAGGCTCTCTGAATGGGGAAGACAGGAGACAGTCTCCCACATCCTCCAAATGCCTCTTTGATGGAGAAACAGGATATGTTCCCCAAGGAGCTTATGAGACCGTCACCTCACGGGATGGCAGTGGCCAGGACCCTCTCTTTGGAGGGTTAACCAGCAGGATTCAATCTGGGAATCCAAACAAACTTAGGAAAACAATAGGCAGGACCAGGAAGGAATGGGAATTATTTGTCTGTTTTTAATAGAATCCTGCCTTCAAATTGCAGCTTTGCTCTAGGAAAAAAAAAAAAAAAAAAATCACAGTTTTCTTTAAAGTTACACATGAACAGTTTCTGGCTTCAAAAGATAGAGATCAAAATAAACTCCAGTTGTTGCTTAAGAACCACCTCTTTTTTCGGGGACACCAGCCCTCACTCAACTGAGGCTGCCTTGGGACAGGTGGCAAGTCTACAAAATAAAACTAGTAAGGTAAAATGACTCCACGGTGAGTTTCTCAGCTATTCAAGCAGTTTCAAACCCCAAACGGGAATTAAGATGGACTTGTTTACACCAAACTCTGGGCTGATCTGATTTCTCTGTGTGGCTATCTGTAGGAAGACCTTTGAGTCTCTGAGAACCAGTAGAACCTTACAGCCCCTTTGGTTACCAAACCTCAGAAGTCCACACGTTTGAAGAAACCAGAGGGCTTTGTTTTGGCAGAGCATTTAGATTCGACTTTGCTCCTAAAAAAGACGACATCTATTTTCTGTATAAGTGCTAGGTCTAGAGAGTAAGGTGGGGTCAAAGTGAATTGAGGATTTCATTCTGGCCGATCAAAGAGAAACAAAAAGATCCTTTGTGGAGAGTTTTGGTTTTGAGGCTCAAACTACAAAGTAAGTTCAGCAGAGTGGACAAAGTTGTCAAAAGTTCATTAAGAAGAAGAGAGGATCTTCCTTCTCAACAATCCCCCCAGGCGCAAGAATATAGGACATACAGACTAAATTTACAAAATTGTACGGGCACATCCACCCCCACCTTACACCATCATATCTCACATGCTTAGGTGGGACACAATAAGGAATAGTGACTCTCCTTGAAAGAGCTTGGATATCACACCGAAAATCTCCTCTAAAAGGGCTAACATTTGAGGCCAGAGCTCCAACTAACATCCCCTAGAGAATTTACTGAAGTCTAATCCCTCCCCTAGCAGATAAGCAAAGGCATACACTCAAGAATCCTGAGGGCGGCTAGGGTAGACAACTCGAAGTGTGGACCTCAGACAAGCAGCTGCAGCTGGAAGCTCGTTAAAAGCAGGTTCCCAGCACCCTCACACCCCTACACTTGTGGAATCCGAATTGTGGCTGGGGGAGGGGAGCAAATCGGCTTCACAATTTTTCAAAGCGATTCTTACATATACCTAATTGTGAGATCTTAGGGAATGGCCCAGCAGCTGGCTAAGAGGTCCACCCCTGAAGGACTTTGTAAATGCAGGAAGGACCCAGCAGAAGGACAGGTAGGAGAGAGTGGGTGCCTAGGATCCCGGAGTAAAAAGGGAGCTTGGTGATTACCACCTGTGCCTTAGCGTGAGGCCATAAAACCAACAAGGATACATTAACTTTGATCTTTGGTGGAACACTGGACACTTCCTGCCACCCTTCTCATTTTTCCTGTGACAATGCAAAGGAAGAGCAGGTTCAAGGGCCAGAAGACTAAACAAACCCTCTCAAATAAGAGTGGGCTCTTACCAGCCTCCTCTGCTTGGGCTCCATCTTGACTTCACCCTCCAGCTGCCCATTCCATTCTATTGTTATGACCTACTAACAACCCCTCAAACACACACCCCAGTATCTCCTCCACACTCATCTTGCTCCTCTTTCCTGGGTGCGCTCACTCAGGCCCAGGACTCATCGCCACTGATCAGGGCTCACCCTGCTGTGCTGTCATATAGGGTCAAGCACCATCCAAAAGTCAGAGATGCCTCCATTTCAACTCAAATCAACCCAGCTAGTTTTTCATTGGGTGATATATCCTGCCTCACTCCCTAATTACATTCTACCTCTGTTCCTTCCAAAGATGTCAAACACAAACAGATTTCTTCAGAGATAAATGAAGCCTCTCAGAGCTCAAAGGTATCAATCATGGTGTCTTTTTCAAAGAGTTCCTTTAGCCTTATTTTCTGGAATTTTTTAGTTTCTACTCTGTTCGGAAAAAAAAAAAAAAACTTTACTCATTTCTCCCTCTCCTATACCCCTCGATTGAGGCTGACCTTAGGTCTCCACCCCACAGCCCACACCACAGTGACCACGGTGATCACAGTGATAATGGTAATGGCAGCTAAAACCTGTAGAGAGCTTACCATCTGCCAGGCACTGAACTAAGCATTTTACACAATGTTATTTAATTTTCCCAGCCACCCTGTGAGGAAAGTACTATTATTATTTCCATCCTACAGATTGGAAAACTGAGGCTGAGAAGGGTTAAGGAACTTGCCCAAGATTACAGAGGTAAGCAGTAGCAGAGCTGGGATTCTAACCCAAGTCTATCTTGTATTCTTTATGCTTCATTGCCTCTGCAGGCATAAGAGAAAATACACGTGAATGTAATCTTACCCTCTGAAGCACCCTCCGCAAGAAACACGTTCTCCTAAAGGCTCTCCCCTTCTTTCTGACTCCTTCCTCTATCCCATTCCCCTCTTGACAACGTGGCATTCTCTCAGTTTCTCTTTCCCCAGGATTACAGATCCCAGTTCTGTTATGTGTCCTAAAACTTCCCCCAACTTTCCTGTCCCATTGTGGCCATAAGACACACATCTGATGCACCTTCTGGAGAAGAGAATGTCATTGATTTGTCATTGATCTGTTCGCCTCCTTAGTACACAGTTTGTGAAGCCAGAGCCAACTTTCAACCTTGACCCTCCTTGGAAGATGTCAATGCTCTCAATGCCTAGGCTGCCAAGGAGACCAATTAAAGCAGACTCTCTGGGGGTGGGGCCGAGCAGCAAGCCCTTTGAAGGCTCCCCAGGTGATTCCAATGTGTGGTGGAGATTGTGAACACTGTCTCCCTGCTACTGTTCTAATGTTTCTTTCAGGTATCTTATGCTTGCAAAAGCCTCCAGGACAGCCCTACATCTGTATGCCTCTTGGGCCATCCTCCATTAGTGGAAGCTTAATAAAGGATCCTGCTGGGGTTCTGAAACAAACCAGAAGGAATGTATTGTTTGAAGGATGGGTGATGGGTGAAATTTCCTATGTTCTTTTGCTTTCTCTGTAACTGTATGAACTATGGAACTCTTATGAGGAGCCTTCTCTCAGCCTGGAAAGACTTGAGAAGGTCTGGGATCATGTTACTCATGTATCAATGAGTTCTGGGCTAAAAAGAGTAGGTTTGGTGCTCATGCTGCGTATAGCAGTATCTTATGACCAAGTTTCTTAAAATTAAAGAACTTGGCTATAAGATCTTATGCTTCTTGGTGGCAGCGGAGAGATCCAAGATATGTGACTGTGGGACACCTGGCTGCCTCAGTCCGTAGAGCATACGACTCTTGATCGAGTTCGAGTCTCATGCTGAGTGCAAAGATTACTTAAAAAAAAAAAAAAAGATCTGTGGCTGTGCTTGGCAGTAGAGTAAAATAGTCTCAGCTTTCTTTAGCTATGTCTAAAACAGAGTATACAAAATTTGGTAGAGATCTTTAATAATCCATGGGTAAAAGTCTACTTATCCCCCCACCCAACCATCTCTGTTCTTTTGCTATCTTTTCTGAAGTGAATGCATGATTAAAAGAAAATCCATCTGCCAGGCACTGAACTGAGCATTTTACACAATTGCCTATTTTAACCACCTGAAGACCTTATTTTAACCACTCTCAAACAGGGGTTATGAGTAGAAGCTTCTAGATTAGGGAAGAATCAGCTTCCTAAATAGGATGTCAAATCATGTGACACCTTTCATCTCCTTTCCAGCATAAGAATTAAGCCCAGGTTTACCTCCAGCCGACCGCACCTCAGTGAGAGACAGCGGAGAGGATTTTCAACAGGATTAAATGATATGAATAGCTTTCAGGTTTCCACTGGGGGCAGAGTCGGGGAGGGGGTGGGGGGTAGTGCCACAGCAGCTGCTCCAAGAAGAGAATAAAGGATTTGCTGGAGCTTTGTGTGACTCGGTGTATCTGCTGAGGATTGATCTGAGAGCCTTTCTTAGCCTCCTTTTGAGGGGAGGGGAAGGGCTTCTTTTCGAAGTCACATTATCTGGCAACAAAGCCTGACCCAGGAGGGTGGCATTTTGGGATATTGCACACTTGCAGGAGAGAGAGG
Source organism: Eumetopias jubatus (assembly GCF_037043125.1). Lineage (NCBI taxonomy): Eukaryota > Metazoa > Chordata > Mammalia > Carnivora > Otariidae > Eumetopias > Eumetopias jubatus. The sequence continues at coordinate 104,504,040 of NW_028274815.1, forward strand.
TGGGCTCAAAGCCTCCCTCAAGGAGGAGGCATGCAGGCCTCAACAGATGGGTCTGGAAGCTGGGAGGAGCTAGGGGAGGTAAGCCCAGGTTCCCTCACTTTCCTAAAACCTCTGACCTCAGCCTTCTCCCAGGTGGCCCATGCCACCAGGGAGGCAGCTACCTCCCTAAGATCTTACAGTGAACGCTGTCTATACCGTATGTGTCTGGAGTCTAGGGGCAGTGTGTGGCATGCAGCTCAGAAAGATTACTCACCTATTGCAAGGGGCAGCACAAAATGGTACAGCCACTCTGGAAAACAATTTGGTTCTTATAAACATAACCTTACCAAATGACCTAGCAAACTCACTCCTAGGTATTTACCTAAGAGAAATGAAAACTTAATGTTCACACAGAAGCCTATATGCAAATGTTTATAGCAGCTCTCTCTATTCATAATCACCAAGAACTGAAGCAACTCAAAGGTCTCTCATCTGGGAACAGATAAATGCACTGTGGTACATCCCTATGATGGACTATCATTCAGCAATAAAAAAGGATCAAACTGTTGATACATGGGGCAGCATGAATGAATCCCAAGTGCCTTACGTTAAGTGAAAGAAGCCAGACTCAAAAGGCTGAACACTGTTTGGCTCCGTATCTGTAGCATTCCAGAAAAGGCAAAGCTCTAGGACACAGAGGGAGGAGATGAGAACAAAGGGGCAGCTTGAAGGGGTGTGCAAGCTAATGGAAAATTTATATCTTGATGGTGGTGATTACATGACTGTCTGCCTTTGTCACAACTAACAAGAGTATACAGCAATAGGGGTGAATTTTACTATAGGGAAGTCAAGAAAATAAATTAGTCACAGTTATGTCACAAGAGGTGTGAAGAGAGGATTTTAAACTCCCAGCCCTTGTAGTTGCTTTCACTATAATTCACACTCCCTTTCCCTGTTGGTGGTAACCAGGAGGACGGAGTGGATTCCCATCAGATGCTTCTGCAGCTTGTGAACAGCTGACCTGATGCCCAGGTTGCTTCCCAGGGATCATGGTAGGACACAAGCAGTGGGTTTTCTTACTCTGAACCCAGTTCCTTCCCCTCAGCTAAATGCATTCTCGAGAAGAATGTATGGCCTTGGCATTCCTCCTTGAACGCATTCTTTTAACACAGATTCCCCTTTTGATCCCTCTTCAAATTCTACATTGACACAATAAAAGGCAAATTGTATTGTGTGTACGACAAGATTAAAGGGCTATTCAGGACCTCCCCTTCCTGCCAAAGGACATCCCAGACTCTGCAGCGATGCCAATAGGGTTCAGAGCCTCACTTCTCCAATTGAGTTAAGGGACCAGCAGCCTTGACATCACCTGGGAGCTTATGAGAAATGCAGACTCTCAGGCCTACCCTAGACAGAATAAGGATCTGCCCTTTTAACAAGACGCTCAGGGATTCACATACACGTTAAAGTCCATGTAGCCCTGCTTTAGATTCAAGTATCCAGCCTAATGACGTCATTTAGATCCCCATTAGCTGTTGTGGAAAGAACAGGGCCTTTGGTCTTGGCGTACCCTGACTCTTAGCCCTACTGCTTTCTCTCTATGTCCCCCATTTGGGTGAGTAGTTATAAAAGTATATAATTTTTTGAACCTCTATTTTCTCATCTGTAAAATGGAGATATTAATATCAACTTTATAGTGTTTAACCCCTATAGGGGGTTAAATTATGTAATACACGAAGGCAACGCTGCTGAGCATATGTCATAAGTTTATATATCTCGGTCGCCCCACCCCAGTTCTCAACCTACTTGGCCAACTTAGTAATTGTTGAAAGAATTAAATGGGCTGGGGAAGGTGGATGGACAGGGGGAGGGCCAGATGACCTTGGTAATTGCCTACTTTCAGGCTATGCTAGTTCAGTGATTAACAGTTTGATCACTGAACAGTATTACCTGGAAGCTTGTTAGAAATTCAAATTCCAGGGGTGTCTGGGTGGCACAGTCAGTTAAGCATCGTCTGCCTATTGGTTTCAGCTCAGGTCATGATCTCAGGGTCCTGGAATGGAGGCCCACGTCGGGCTCCATGCTCAGCGTGGTCTGCTTGAGATTCTCTCTCCCTCTCCCTCCGCCCCTCCCACTCATGCCTTTTCTCCCTCTTTCTCTCTCAAATGAATAAAGAAAATCTTTTAAAAAAGAAATACAAATTCTAGGGTCCTATACCAGATTTACTAAATGGAAACTCCATGGTAAACCTTAGCAATCTGTGATTTAACAACCCGTCCAGGTGAATATGATACATGCTAGTGGGACCTCATTAGGTAACACCAAACCCCTCCAATTTCAGCCTTTTTCAATGACCTGGTATAAAAGAATCTATATTTAGACAGGTTTACTGGAAAGGTAAGCCATTCCTTCAGCTTCTAGGGTACTGGTTTGCACACAGTATTGAAACACATTGGTGTGTGGAGACACGTCTGGTTTGGTTGTGATGTATATTGTCAGCAATTTGCAACTAATTCATTCAACAGATTCATTCAGCAACTAGTTCTCGTGCTCCTGTTATGTGTCAGGCACTACTCCATACTCTACTAATAGAATAAAACCTTAAGTGATGCAATAATGACCAGTAATTGGTTAATCAAAAATGTCGTTTAAAGACAGAATCATAAAACATGACACACATGGATCCCACAAAAGGTTATTTACTTTCCCAGCTTCTGGTCTAAGACAAAGCTTTTCAAGTGGCCAGGCTTGCATCCTATTTCATCCACAGCACCTAATTTATAATGTTCAGTTTTGGTTTCTTTAAATTGGAATGAAAGTTAAAAGACACTTGGGAAACAAGTTGTCTTTCTCACATTCATTCAACAAGAATATATTTTTAGCTACTCACATTTATTCTCATCAAGTTATATGCAGTTTAGTTTGCAAAGAAGTGATATCTTTTTTTTAGCATTCTTATTCCACCAGTTTATGGAATAGTGAATTAAACAATGTATTCCAATAACAAGTACGACAGGCATATACTGGTTTGCGAACCATCCAAACTGACTATTAGAGAATGTAACATCCCATCCCTCTCTGGGACAAGAATTAGTCTATCAGCTGCAAAAGTTCTCCGTGCTGTGGGTAACAGTCAGTAGGGAAGAAGGGAAGGAAGAAATCCAGTGATTACATTTAAGTACCTTATGGTTACAAGAGTCTCTGTCATGATTGTCTTATGGGAGGCTAAAATAACTTATTTTTTAAGAGAATTTGAGCAGAGCCAAGATTCCTATAATAACGCCACTTTAACTCACCTGTGGGCTTCCTTTCTCAAGTGGAGGCCTTTAAGATTGGTTACCCCAGGCTATGCTTAGCCAGTGGCAATTATCACTTATTTCAGACTTGCACGCCATTTTTGTGTTTCTGTTTTCTTTAACATTTCATTCACGCTCACTCAGGTCATATCAGTTATCTATTGCTACACTAGTGCTGCATAACAAACCAGCCCCAAACCTATAGATTCAAAAGACCAGTTGTTATTTCTCACGAGTCTATATGAACTGGCTGGGAGGTTCTGCTGAAGTGGACGGAGTAGGCTGATCTCCTCTGGGCTTCGTGGTGTGTGTGCAGTCAACGGATGGAGGCTGACCGGGCAAGGAAGACCTCTGCTGGGGTCACTCAGTTCTACTCTATACACTCTCTAGTTCTCCAGCAGCTTACCCTCGCTTGTCCCATGGCAATAGCAGAGTCTTGAAGCTAAAGAGAGTATGGAAATGGGCACCATCTCTGGAGGCAGAGGCTCTCAGCCTGCCCACCGGCACCTGTGCTTCATTCTCTAAGCTAAAGCGAGTCAGGAGGTCCGCAGACGTTCCAGGATGGGGAATAGTCCACACCCCCTGGTGGGAGGAGCCACCGAAATCACATCCCAAAGTGGCGTGTAGATATGGGGTTGGGGGGTAAAGAGTTGGGGTGATTTTTGAATTAATCACAGATGCATCTGTAATTATGAGAGCCGGAAAGGATAGTTGAAGAAAGCTTGAGACGTAAATTTAAACTCCCTGAAGCTAAGCTTATAAGCTTATTACTATTACGTGTGGAGTAGAGGTCTGGGAGAAATCAAGGCATTTAAAGAACAAAAAAATAAAGAAATAAGGAACAAAGTGCAGTGCTTTTTGATATCAGATTAGCCATATTACCATTCTTGTAAAATTTACATTTTTGAGAAAGCTAAATGGCTTATTTCACTCCTTCAGTGCTCATAAAAGGCTTTTTTTTTTTTTTTGCTTTTTTAAATTAAGTTTTGGGTGCCTGGGTGGCTCAGTTGGTTAAGCAACTGCCTTCGGCTCAGGTCATGATCCTAGAATCCCGGGATCGAGTCCCACATCGGGCTCCCTGCTCAGCGGGGGGTCTGCTTCTCCCTCTGACCCTCTTCCCTCTCATGCTCTCTCTCTCATTCTCTCTCTCAAATAAATAAATAAAATCTTTAAAAAAAATAAATTAAGTTTTTAATTTTAATTCAAGTACCCTACCTCATGGTGGGGGTGAGGGGGGAAGGGCTTCTATCCCAATAGTTTTACTTCCCAGAAAAAGTTTACTGAGTTTCCTCAAAATCTACACATCTATATAAAAGGGAAATTTACATAATTGGGGGAAAAAACCCCACTGTGTTACTGAGCTGAATAATCACAACCATATAAACTGGAAGATTAGTTACCTCAGAAAAGCTGTGCTGTAAGGGCCCATATTGGGTTGGTCTTTCGACAGGACGATTTGTGAACGTTTTTTCAATATGAACAATTAAATTGTTAGGAATTCATCCGTAATCATTTCTTACACATGAGAATTTGTTGAGTGACTCGATAAATACTTGCTAAGCAGTTATTAAAAAAAAAAGAAAAGCCATGGTACTAGATAGTTAGGGGTCATGTTTGGATTAAGCAAAACTTTCAGAAAGACGTATTCCTCCCTTATCCCTGTCCCCACACCACCCTGCTTTCCCTGAGCAGTGCTTTGGTGTCAGGCACTCAATTTCCAGCCTACATCATTCTCAGAAAACTGTTGTATTTCTCAGCATTCCATATATATAAGACGCCAATCCTCCAAATAGCTATAACAATATACCCACACATACGTGGATATTTTTCATAACAAAATGCCAGGAAAAGCTCTACTTCACCCGAGGGACTAGCCTGTGGGCTCTGCATAGGTAAAGTTAATCTTGAAACTGACTGTTTTCTTGGTCCGCTTGGCTGTCAGCGAGCTCAGCATCCAATTCTCAACTCAATTCAAGGAGTTATGCACAATCTGCTTGTCTCCACTTATTACTTTTCCTCCCTGATCTTGGTCTTCTTTTAGCTCTATTTTCCCAGGTCCTGATATTTATTTATGTACGTGTTTTACCTGAAAGCCTCCTGAATTTTTTTAAGAGTATGCCAGTAGAGGGGAGACTGGGTGGCTCAGTCAGTTAAGCGTCTGCCTTCAGCTCAGGTCATGATCCCGGGGTCCTAGGATAGAGCCCTGTGTTGGGTTCCCCAATCAGCGGGTAGTCGGCTTCTCCTTCTGCCCCTCCCCCCTCTTGTGCTCACTCTCTCTCTCTCTTTCTCTCAAATAAATTAATACAATCTAAAAAAGAAGAATATACCAGTATATAAACATATTCTTGGATAAAAAACAGTGAGGAATTCCCATTATGACACTGAGCCCCTGATGGGACAACCAGTCGTAGATTTGACTAACACTTCTCCCCAATGATACAGTCTTGCAACCATTCCTGGAAAGAACATTTGATAGCTTCTGCCTAACCATAGACTGTTTCTGTATTAGGTGCAGTTTAGACCTTATTGTGCATATGAATTGCCTGTGGATCTCATGAAATTGCAGATTCTGATTTAGAAGGTCTGGGGTAAGCTGAGAGTCCAAATTTCTACCAAGCTTCCTGGTGATGCCAATGCTGCTGGTCCTCAGACCTTATTCAGAATAGCAAGGGACAGAGGGTAATAATGAGCCCAGGTTGTGATAATCAACTCTGCAACATTTAGATTTGACTTATTTGCTGCAGCCATTTGGTAAATATGTGTGTGATGGATTCTTGAGAAGTCACTTCAGAAAGCAGATAGGTCCATGCTGTTCTCACCCCTGCACACCAGGCTCTGCTAATCCTCAATCGGTGGCATCAACATCACATTGGTCGAAAACTGGCTCCTAGACTCTCTCTGTGGGTATGCACCTGAATCGCCATCCTACCTGTTAATCCTGTCATGGCCTCATAGAGATGAGGTTCCTAGGAAACCACCTGGTTCAGGCTCCCATCCAGGATAGGGAATCTCCCTGTCTCCTGCCACTGTCCAGTGGTCCCAGCAAGCTCTGATTACCTTCACTGGCAGGGACTCACCATCCCTAAGGCAGCCTATGACACTAAGCAAGAGCTCTTATGAAAACAACGCTTGTCTTTCCACTGAGTCAAAATCAACTTTCTGGTAACCTCCACCCACTGAATCTTGTCTGCTCTTTGCAGTATTTCAAGTCTGCTCTTACTCAAGTCAACCTTTCCAGTACTGCAGACGGTTGCAATGCCTCCTTTCTGCTCTCCTTCAATTAGACGCTCCCAAGTCCTCCAATTGCTGGGCTGAGAGGTCTGAAAATGCAGACTTTCTTCTGAACATGGCCCAGTTGTCAAGATGACTCTTAAAAATGGTGCCCAGCATATGTCCAAAATAATTGAAAGCAGCCAGAAGAGATACTTGTACACCCATGTTCATATCAGCATTACTTACAAGAGTCAAAAGATGGAAACAACCCAAGTGTCCACCAGCGGGTGAGTGGATAAGCAAAAGGTGGTGTCTATGTACAATGGAATATTATTTAGTCTTACAAAGGAAGGAGATTCTGACACAGACTATGACATGGATGAACACTGAGGACACTATGCTAAATGAAATGACAGTCACAAAAAGACAAATAAAGGGCACCTGGGTGGCTCAGTTGGTTAAGTGTTGGACTCTTGATTTCGACTCAGGTCAAAATGATGATCTCAGGGTCGTGGGATGGAGCCCCACATCAGGTTCCAAGCTCAGCAAGGAGTCTACTTGAGATTCTCTCTCTTCCTCTCGCTCTGCCCTACCCCCACCTGGTACACTCTCTCTCCCCCACCCAAATAAATAAATCTTGAAAAAAAAAAAGACAAATGCTGTATGATTCTTCTTATGTGAGGTAGCTAGAGTAGTCAAATTCATAGAAAGCAGGATGGTGATTGCCAGGGGAGGGGGAGGGGAGGAATAGGGAGTTGTTTAATGGGTCCAGAGTTTCAGTTTGGGAAGATGAAAAAGTTCTGGAGATTGGTTTCACAATACCGTGAATGTACTTACTATTGAACCGTACACTTAAAAATGGTTAAGATGGCAAATGTTATGTCTATTTACCACAGTTTTAAAAACAATGGTGCCCAGACCTGGTCAAAACACTTCAGTTGTGTTAAGGCTAGTGTAGAATATGCTAGGGCTATGATTTTTCCTTGATTGCTAATCTACATTTCTAGTAATGCAGCTTCAGAATGTGGCCCTAGTATTTTTATGCACTGCACCATTACAGGATATTCCACGTGTGGTCTATTAAACCCCCCAGCTCCTCGTCACATGAATTACTGCCAAACTATCCTAAGATAATGTAATTGACTTCTCTAGTTGTTACCTGCCTTTGAAAAAAAAAAATATTACCATGGATGCCATAGCCATCTTCTGGAAACTAAACTTTCTCCTTTACAGTCATTGTAACTTTTCTATGCCTTAAGTTCATTTCCAAAAAGAAAAAAAAATCTTTGACATGTTCTGAAATCATTTTTAAATGATGCTTGTAAAAATCTGTGTATGTTATGGCTGATACCTAGGGATCTAGAAGTTTGTAGGTAGTACTTGTGCCAATATTTCTGTGCTCAAGTGAATGTTTCTTTAGCCATCCTTGAGCACTCTTGGCATAAAGACAATAATAAAAACAACTATTTACATTTCACATGAAAAACTAAACTTAAGTATTGCAAACATCCTCTTTTCATGTCCTTCATAACTTCTAATTTAGAGAAAGGCATCAGTAAAGGCACCATTGGCTTGAGAACAAAAGTGTCAAACGCAGACAGAGTCTTGTAATTTATTGAGAACCATTAACCGAAACATGAAATACCGTGAGTGGAAAGCGCATGGCTTTCGTGCCATTGCCAGGTGTAATCACCTTCTTTTGACTCTCACATTTATGTAGTTTTGAAATTTTCTCAGATAACTGAATATATTTAGTTCTCCTTTTCCCAAGTTCCAACAACTACTTTAATTCTCAACAATTTTTTTTTTAGATCTGGAGGCAGATTTGGGTTTGTGCCTGTTTGCAAAAGCAGAATGCAAACCAGACGAAAAGGTGCTCGCAGAGTGAACTGTATTGTGGTAGTTTCCACATGCTACCTGCTTCTGGGAGTGTAATTTCCAGAGCCTTTTAGGCGATGCAAAGGTTTGTAAGGGCTCAGTCACACTTTGCAATTACAGAAAATTATTAGTTGCATTTAGATCAGTCAACTGTACAAATGGACCAATTTGGGTTTTTGTTTGTTTGTTTGTTTGTTTAAAATCCTATCCCAGAATATCTATGGGTCAAGTTGTTCAAGTGTCATTCACAGAACAGAAAACTCACTATGTCATCACCACAAAAAGGAGGGTGAATGAATCATTTATAATTGTTTTGAGAAGGTCAATTTAACAAAAATTGACACCCAAGATTTTTTTTATTTTCAAAAAGGCTCTCAGCCATAAGAAAAGGGTATGTTTTACAAGTAGAACTTTTTTCCCCAGTAAACTATGAAACTATAGAACTATATAAAACTATGAAAGGTCATACAGAATCTTCAATTTTAACTCAAGGAGTAAAATGAGGAAATCAGTCCCCCCGTTCCTAGATTTTGCATCTTGGGTTTTTTGTGACTTTCAATCACTGGCTTGTTAAAGGGGCCATGGACATGGAACTCTGTCCTGAGAGCTTTCCGCATAAAGCCTGCGAGACAGCATCGGGGCAGGACAGGCAAAATTATAAATACCTGAGCTCAAGGCCAAACCAAAACAATGTTTTAAACGAAAGCTCATACGAAATTACTGTTAATAATGCAAGAAATTCGTAGTTCTGCTTTCCAAAGAAAATTAATTCAGCTCTCTTGTGGATGTAAAATGAAGCTTTGAAAAAAGAGGGCTGGATCTACTCAGTTTATGCTTAAATGGATAAACTTGTGGCCTGGTTATGGTTGCCATGGGAGCTATAACTTTATCCTGAATTTTTTAACGTCTTATGTGCTGCCCATAGGTTTTGCTCGGAACTGCTTGTGATGTGGAAGAAGGAGAATCATCCATGAAGGTGGTTGTCTGCTCAGAGGCCGTGCTTCCTCGGAGGGCTGGCTGGGCAGAGTTTACAGGGGTTTGCATTTTCTGAGGTGGTACCATGGTAGAAGGAAAGAAGAGCTTGTAGGACATAAGCATCCTTTGGTTCTGCTGGAAAGGAGCAGAAAGATATCACCATCTGCTCTTCTATAGAAGAGGGCTCCTGAACTTGCCTTAACTTCTCTGCAAGGTGCAAACAAGAAAAAGGAAGGTATTAAATGACTTTTTTACAGGTCCCTTTATATATTTGGACCTTCCTCTCTTATTTGTTGGAAAGAAGAAAGGTATTAGGGAGACAAAGAATGGGGGGGATAAGGACCTCCCTTTTGTTCATTACAACAATCTACGCTATCATCATCCCTTACAGGAATGCCCTCCACTCTGTAATCTTTAAGTCCACTGTTCTGGTGTCATCCACTGTACTCTTCTTGGCACCTTACACAATACCTGGCATATTCAGGTAACGATTTTCCTCAACATTTTATAGTGAAAAATTTCAGGCAGAGACATTTCAAAGAATTGTATGTGAACACCATATGTCCCCTCTAGATCCTATCCTTAACCCTTCACTATTTTGCTCCAGCATATATCCATCCAGCCAGTTTCTCTCCATCATCTCATTTTTATGAGAAACAGTCTTTTTTTTTTTAAGATTTTATTTGTTTGAGAGAGTGAGAGAGAGAGCATAAGAGGGAGGAGGAACTCCATCCCAGGATCCTGGGATCATGACCTGAGCCAAAGGCAGATGCTTAACCGACTGAGCCACCCAGGCACCCCCATAATTTCATTTTTAAATGCATTTCCAAGCTGCAAATATCATTTAACTTCCCTCTATATACTTCAGCACCCATATAATTAACTCAAGTTGACTATTACGATTTTGTCTCTTTTGAACACATGAGATGCACCGATCTTAAGTGCACTAAAGGATTTTGACAAATGCATACACCTGGGTAGCCCAAACCCTTATCATGACACAGAACGTTATCCCTACCCTGGAAGAAGCCTCAAGACAATCCCAGTTCATCTCCATCCTTCCATCGACATTTTCTTTTACTGCAAATTAGTTTTGCCTGCCCTAGTACTTCATATAAACAGTTTCATACAGTATGTAGTCTTCTGTGTTGGGCTTCTTTCATTCAGTAGGTTGTTTTTGAGATCCATGTTGCTAGGTGTAATATAGTTCTCAATAAATATTGATTTGCTGATTTTTATCATAGTGCTGAGGGATTCAAGTGACCAAATGTATTTACATTCAGTTATTATAGCTTGAATGTCTCTTATTAAGCCTTTGGTGGGGAGGTGGTGGTGTTCAAGACTGCTGTTTGTGGATGACTCAGTAAAACAGGGCAAGTTTTGTGGAAGAAGTAAAATAAGGCATCTTTTTAAAATTAAAGAAAGTGGGGCACCTGGGTGGCTCAGTTGGTTGAGCATCTGACTCTTGATTTTGGCTCGGGTCATGATCTCAGAGTCGCGAGATCGAACCCCATGTGGGGCTCTGCTCTCAGTGGGGAGTCTGCTTCAGATTCTTTCTCCCTCTGCTCCTCCCCTCTGCTCGCTCTCTAAAATAAGTACATCTTTAAAATTAAAGAAAGATACCAAAGGATGGCTATGATTGGAGCACATGAGACGGGTCAGACAGGAACTGACCACAAACCTTTCCCCTTCTCACAGGTGTAGGTGTGATGGCTAAACAGGGCACTTTCCACAGGAACGTTTTTTTCTGGAATGTTCACTTGCTGTACCCAAAGGCAGGATGTGACTTGGCCAAGGGGGAATCTGCGTGCTTGAGCTCTTTCCGAAGAAGTTCCCCCTTCTACAGAGAGTGAGGCTGAGAGCCAGCAGCAAGGAAGTAAAGGGCAGAGCTTCCAGTTGGTGTCTGTTGCGGTAAACGTGACTGGCTTTTTGGGGGAGTACCAATTAGCTGGAAGAGTCCCAGCTGAAAATTTTCAGAAGAATCCCCTCTAGCCCACAACGGTCTTCTCTAAAAGTGGGTTCCCAAGCTCAGGAAGGGTGAGGGACACTGTCGTTTTCGACATATGAATTTTGTGTTTATTAGTGATTTCACATACCTCTCGGTTCATTGGAGAGTTTCAACCCCCAGAAACCTACGTTCTCTTTCTTAATAAGAAGAAAAAAAAAGAATCAAGGGGGCTAAACTCAACTGTGGCCTGGAGCTGACCCCAGCTTACATGCAGCCCAGATTACTACCTGGAGGCACCTGAAATCTCAGGTGGCCATTTCAGGTTAACCCAGGTGGCTGGATCTAAACGCAACTCAAGGCCTCAGCCTCCTTCCTGAGCAGTGTGTGGGGGACCAGCCACAGGGCACAGAATTAAAACACGTTCAGACATGGGGAACTCCAAGGAGTGTGCAATTGAAGACTTCATCAGCCTTCACGAATTGTGTTTCCCCCCATCCCCAGCACAAGCATTTTGCCTTTAAGCCATTACTTAGCACCCCCATGGACATTTGGGAGGACAAGGGAGAAGGAGGCAGATAGGAGAGAGAGGAGATTGGTTTGGAAACTTTGAGAAAAGTCTAGATGCACTTACAGTTGACAACTGGCTGCCTTGCATTTAGGATAATTGCAGGGACTAGGGCACATTAAGACATAATGCTCAGGTTGCTGCTGCCTGTGCCACAGATCATCTCACCAATGATGGTCAAGATGGGACACATTGCCACTAAGAAGGTACCTTTCTTAGGAGTATTTCCTGAGCTGTTAAAACGCCAAGATTGCTAAACCACCTTTGGTGGCTTTGAACAAATGTAAAGAGGTCAGCTGGCTGCCTTATTCCCCAGAGTGCTGAGATCTGGCACCGAAAACATTGCCACTAAATGCAGTAAATAACCATAATGTACCCAACCTTCTATGCACTCATAACTCAGTATATTGTAAACTATTTTGCTTTGACCCATTGCAGCCCATCATGACCCACAGTCCCAGAGGCGTCAAGCCACGATCCTGCCCCTGAATAGTCGCGCTTTTCCGCAGAACATGCCCAATATGAGGGCCAAAACTTTGTCATCCTTCAGGGGAAATCAAGAGGTCCCCTCAAACGCAGCAGCATGTCTGCTGCGAGAGGGGCTGGCAGAGGCTTTGGCCAGCCCGCAGGTTTCCTTTGACCTTGGTTATGACCAGGAGTGTCGCTGTAAACTGCGAGGCTCGCCTCAAGGTGGAAAATAGCATCGGTTTCCACTGCCACACCAGAAAGCCAAGTTCTGCTTCAGGGCGATGGCGGGGAGACGGTCCGTTCCAGGCTCCTCTCTTGCCACCCAGAGAGCTGCTCGGAGGCCGCCTACAGGTGCAATCCCGGCACTGCGGCCTGGGCAGCGAGACCAGGACAGTGGGAGCCCAAGCCCATCAGCATGTCGCTCAGCCCCTCCCCAAATCTGAGCAGACCCCAGTGTGTCCGCCGCCCTCCCCTTCCCGGTTTCCCCTAGACCCTGCCGTGGCACGGTTTGGAAAAGACGCTGGACCCTGACGCTGGGAGCCCTCCGAGACTTCGCAGACTCGGATCGGGGAGGGGGTGGGGCGCGGCCGACGCTTCCCCTAGAATCTGCGGCAAGCCTGGCTCCGGGAAAGTTTTTCAAAGTTCCCAGCAGCGCCTGCCCAGGTCGCCTCCGCCGGGCGAGCAGACGGCGGCAAGCACGCCAGCCTCGCCGCCACCGCCGCCGCCGCCGCCTCTGCCGCTACCGCTGCCAGCAGCGCGCTCTGGGCGGCTCGCTCGCTCGCGGGAAAGCGGGCCGGGCTCCCGGCGGGCAGGCCCTCCTCCTGGGGCGAAAGCCGCAGTTGACGCAGGCGGCTCGGAAGGCGGAAGCTGCCCGGCTCCGACAGCTCAGGCAGCGCCGCGGCGCCTACACCTGGGGCCCCGACGGGCGGGCACAGGCGCCCGGCCCGAGGCGTCCGAGGGGGCTCCCGGGCAGCAATGAGGCGCCGCGCGTCCCTGAGCAACGGACCCTAGCAAGTTCCTCGCCGCACGCTACCCCCCTTCCCGCCTGGCCCAAAGCTCCCGAGGGCAGGGGTCCGCGCTGGGCCCTGGGACGTCTACGCTGTATCGCGAGTCCCTGAGCCCCCAGCCCCTTCCAAGTTCCTCCCAGTCCTCCCCCTCCCCATCAACCAGAGGGAAGGGGCGTGTCTTCAGGCGACACGCCTCCTCATGAATATTAATAAGCGCGCATGCGCCTGCCGGGCGCGCTGGGTAGAGGTGGCCAGCCCGGGCCGCTGCTCCCAGACGGGCTCTCCGAGTCCCTCTCCGAGAGCCGGGCGGGCACGCGTCATTGTGTTACCTGCAGCCGGCCCGCGAGCTGGGCTCGTTTTTTTTTTTTTCTCCCCTCCCTCTCTTCTTTTTAAGCAGCTGATCTGAAAGGGAATATAAAGGCTGCGCATAATCATAATAATAAAAGAAGGGGAGCGCGAGAGAAGGAAAGAAAGCCGGGAGGTGGAAGAGGAGGGGGAGCGCCTCAAAGAAGCGATCAGAATAATAAAAGGAGGCCGGGCCCTTTGCCTTCTGGAACGCGCCGCTCTTGAAAGGGCTTTTGAAAAGTGGTGTTGTTTTCCAGTCGTGCATGCTCCAATCGGCGGAGTATATTAGAGCCGGGACGCGGCGGCCGCAGGGGCAGCGGCGACGGCAGCACCGGCTGGAGCACCAGCGCGAGCAGCAGCAGCGGCGGCGGCAGCGTCCCGAGTGCCCGCGGCGCGCGGCGCAGCGATGCGGTCCCCACGGACGCGCGGCCGGCTCGGGCGCCCCCTGAGCCTCCTGCTTGCTCTGCTCTGCGCCCTGAGAGCCAAGGTAGGAGACCGCCGGGCCTTCCCCCCGGCCCGCCCTCTCCTTTCCCTCTCAGCTCCCTGGACGCCTGCGGTTGAGCGCCTGGAGCGGGCTCGGGAGCCCTTGGGCGCCCGGCTCCCCGGCCGGGTCCTGCGCCTGAGAGGCTGCCCTTGGGCTTGGGAAGACCCGAACCTCCTAAATGTACCCTCCAGGTGGGGCAGGGGGCTGCGTTCCCTCCGCTGTTCACCCCGGGGGCAGTCGTCGGATTTCTCCTGCGCTCGTGCATTTTATGCCCGGGAAATCACGTTGAGTGTTTGCACTCGGTTTTGCAAAATTATTTTCACTTGGCGCTGAGGGCTCGTCGGGGCGGGCGGGGAGGGAGTCGTTGCTTCCACCCTCGAAGAAAACAACTTTCCCCTGCGCTGACCTCCCTCCCTCCCTCCCTCGCCGGCAGGTGTGCGGGGCCTCCGGCCAGTTCGAGTTGGAGATCCTGTCTATGCAGAACGTGAACGGGGAGCTGCAGAACGGGAACTGCTGCGGCGGCGTCCGGAACCCGGGGGACCGCAAGTGCTCCCACGACGAGTGTGACACGTACTTCAAAGTGTGCCTCAAGGAGTACCAGTCCCGCGTCACGGCCGGGGGGCCCTGCAGCTTCGGCTCGGGATCCACTCCTGTCATCGGGGGCAACACCTTCAATCTCAAGGCCAGTCGTGGCAACGAACGCAACCGCATCGTGCTGCCTTTCAGTTTCGCCTGGCCGGTGAGTGAGCGGCGCGGTGAGGGGAGCCCGCCGAGGTCCGCACCCGCGCCTGCCGAGCCCCGCTCTCTCTTGCGAGAGGGATTTAAAGGGCCTTGGCTTGAAACTTCTGCGCTAACTGGAAAAGTCTTGCGGGGTGGGGTGTTAAGCAGCCGAGACTCTGTAGTTAGATCTCAGCAGGCCCCGTCTTCGAGGCTTTTTGCTAAGCGCTCAAAAGTGGGGAGCCCCTAGGGGTTTGTGGGGCAAAGCTCCCAGGAAGGCCGGTTTAAACTTGCAATTTGAAGGCCCTTGAGTGACCCCCCCCCCAATCCTCGACCTGGGAATTCTTATAGACGATCTTTGCTTAACCGATTAAACCTGATGCGCCGTGGAAAGCGACGCGGCGCAGTTTTGGCCTTCGAACGCGGTCCAAATCGGCACCCTCCCCTTTCTCGTGAGCGGCCTGGAGGGCGGGTGTGTCCTTCCTGGAGGGTGTGGGGGGGCCTGTTTCCCGCTGCTCTCCGGGAGACTTTGGGGCGTGCGGGGACGCGCTCCGGGCTGGATGGGAGGGCGCGGGGGCGGCGGCCGCTTGGGGTGTGTGTGTGTGGGGGGGGGTGTCTCTGGGCTATTGCTGGAGTTGAGAGCTTCAGAGCCTCCGCCCCCTGCCGGCCCCTTCCTGCCCTCGCCCCCGCGCGGTGTAGCCCTTGTGGCCTCACTTCCAGCGGTTCCCGGGCTGTGGAACCAGCTGTGTTTGCAAACTTCCCCGGGAAGGGCGGGGGTACGCCCTCGTCCGGCGGGCGCCCGGCCCCCGCTAGCCTCCGGGGGCGTGTCAAGGCCTGGAAGGGGCTGCCCAGTAGAGGTGGCTGCTGAGTCCAAGTGCATGGACCCCCGCCCCGGGTGCCGCTTGAGGCCCCCGGCCCCGCTGACCGACCCTGCAACGAGGCCCTTGCAACATCCCAAACTGGGTAGAAGGAAGATGAGCGTGATTGCAGAAGGGGAGGAAAGGGGAAAATGCTGGTGCCCTCTGCTCCGCTCCCGCTGTCCAGGAGGCGTGCGTGGCTCGTCGCCAGGACTGGGGCTTGGCCCAGCCCG
This sequence comes from Eumetopias jubatus, assembly GCF_037043125.1. NCBI lineage: Eukaryota > Metazoa > Chordata > Mammalia > Carnivora > Otariidae > Eumetopias > Eumetopias jubatus. Next base: position 104,520,005 of record NW_028274815.1, read on the forward strand.
TGCTGCGAGGGTGGGCGTTGAGGGGGGAGGGGGAAAGCTTGGTGCCCAGGGGAATACTCTCCGCCACGTGCTCTGATGGGGTGCACTCTGCTGCCTCCTATCCGCGGGCTGGGGCTGTGATTCGCATCGCCGGGAGGGGAGGAAGGAGGAGAGTGCCTGGGTGGGTGAGTGTGGGGGGGTGTGTGTGTGTGTGTATCTTGGGGTGGCTCTCAAGGCCCGCATTTACCGGAGCTGGCATTATAAAGTGTCCTCTGCCATGAGTGAGATAAGAGTTATCGGAAACGTGCCATTAAAAGGAACTTATAAAAACCCGTGGTATGTAGAGTTCTTTGAGAATGGAGGGCTGCGTCTGTTGTGGGATTTCAGTTTTACAAAGAGTGTTTATCTTGTTTGTTAATCCCCTGCTAGGGAGAACTTTAAAGAGGCTGGCCACTTTTTAATCTGACTGTGCCCAAGTTAACTGTGAATACTGACCGCCCTTGAACTTGTGTTTGGAGTTTAGGGGGAAGGGGCCTGCAGGTGGTTCCACCCTCCTGAGGATCTGTCCGGAGCCCCTTGCTTTTCACAAGACCATAAAAGGAATCTTATTAGTGATGTGGAAAAGCTGCAGGCCTGGCTGAGGCTCACTTTGGAGAGTAAGGTCAGAGGACCGCTTGAATGAGAACAAGGGAGCGTTGCTCCCTGGACTGGCTCTGGAAAAGTGACCTAGAAGGTGTGTCTGTCCCCATTTGACATTGGAAGAGTCCTAGATGGGGAATGAGCAGAAGCGGTGTGTGGGGGCAGAGTCGACTGATTTGCTGGTGCTCTTCTGTGGTTTCAGGGCCCACGGGTCACCAACCATGAAATAGACTCTCGGCTTTTCTAGAATAGGGAGACCGCTGGGGCTACACTGAGTGTGGTTCTTTTGAAGTTGGGCCAAATGCATGTATCACTTATAAATGAGTCTCCACCCTGCCCCCCTAAAAGACCTGCTGTGAAATATAAGCCTTACTTCCCAAGAGAAAGTGGCGTTTAGGTGTATTGTTTTAGTTTATTTTCCCGAGTGTGGTTAGAGAAACACCACAGTCTGTAACTTTCAAGAATGATTCCAGGGTAAGTGTTAACCGAAGTGAAACACTTAGGTATTGAAGTACATAGAGCAGTTTCATTCAGTTTGGCAATTAAATATTAATAAGCATGTCTGTTTAAAACTGACTTTCTTGAATAAGTAATAACTGAACTTGGTACAGAATTCAAGATGGAAAGACGATATGGGTTTTTTTTTTTTTTTTTTAATCAAACCACCTTGGACTTCAGCCACTTGCGCCCCAGGCCCTTAGGCAGTCCCAGTTACCGTTCGCATGGGTCCTCCCAAATGTGCTGACCACGGAAGAGCTGTGGTCCAGGGTGTACGGTAGAAGGTCAGTTTAGAAGGTGGTGTAATTCAGGTCTTTGTTGGGAATCACAAACTCAAACTGTTCATGTTCTAGAGAGGAAGAAGAGGAAATGAGCAGTCACATTTGAAATCTAGTCCACATTCCAGGGTCCACGTGGGGACCTCTGTAGAGGTGGGTCTGCCCATTGGATGGTATCTGGTTATGTTCCACTGGATGTCTGCTGCCCCAGCTCCAGGCTCGTGGTTCTCATTGGTGGCTTCTAATCCCCATACCAGTGCTGTGCTCGCAGGGTTGTGACTTGAAGCAACTGGCCTGATTTATGACCCTCCAATCAGGGGGACCCAGTGATAAGAACATACATTGTGGAAGGTAATTGGGCTCAACAGGAAGTGATTTGGGAATAACCATTTATAAGTCATTGAAATGGTTAAGTTGCACCTCCCAAAATTAGTGCTAAATCCCGGTAGTACTTGCTTATTAAAAATCCATTAGTGTACTTACCACTACCCAGCCCCTGAAGCTTTTTAGGAACTCCAGAACCCCAGTTCGCTGAATTGATGCATTGCAGGCCCTGCAGTAAAATGCATTTAGAGAAACCTGGGGGGAAGAAGTTGACGTATCTGGTCTCTTCTTGGCCTCCTATTTAAACGTCATTGACAGTCTTAAAAGGCTGCTGAGAACAACTGAATTTTTGAGGGAAATCCAGTGAAGTGTGTTTCTTGCATACCAGAGGGACGCCAGCTTTGGCCCCCTTCACGCTTAAGGCCTGATTGAACAACTGCCAGGGGTTTGGGTAAATCAGATGCTCCAAGGTTCATCACAGAATATAATTGACATGTCCTTGTCTTCCCTCTGCTGCGTTTCTGGGTCCCTGCACCTCTGTAGATGTGGTGTGGACACGTGGAGGGTGGAGGGATGGGGTTCTCATTTGAACTGGCTCCTTTCTGCAGCCAGTATCTACAACCCATGTGGCCACCATGCATGCAGACAAACAGCGCCCCTGAGTGTAAGTGCTCAGAGCAAGGGATTGTTCTCATGGGGAGAAAACCTCTTCTCTGACACCTGTGTCAAATTAAAGTGATGAAATGACATGTCTGCATTGCAAAACTAGGCTAGGGGGGAGGGGGAACCTGTGCTCACTTTGTGCTAAGTGTCGGCAGAATGGCCGTTCCCCAAATGAAATCCCCATTCAAGGTACTCGGTTTCTAATTTTTTTTTCTCTTTCAGGTGTAAACTGCTCTGTTTTCTTCCTCCTTATTGTCTTGTTTCTTAGCAACTTATTCAAACCTCCAGTACTTGTATGAGTTTGCAACCCACCAACTCCACACCCATAATTCTACAGGGACTTCAAACGTGTGGGGAACAGTGAAGTTTTGGCATCAAGGCAGTTGGGGTGAGGAGGAGCAGCATCAGCCTCTTACAGGCGTGTCACTCCCCTGAAAACAAGCAATCTGAATACTGCCTAAAATCTTTATAGCAAAGAGCGGTAAGGGACCTTTTGGGTAAAAGGCTTGTGGGAAGTTTAGCATGGAGGAAAAATGTTCTTCATGAAGAAATGCAGCCAAGGCAATAAGGAGTCTTCATGTTCCTGATCTGAAAACGGATGCAAACAGAGGCCGTGGCTGAATTTACAGCTGCCACCAGCCCATTGTAAAGGGCCAGCACTTGGTTCCAATGTCCAGCTTTCCAGATTATGCATTCTTATATTGTAACTAATCTCTGGATGTGCATATAATTAGTATATCACCCATAAAGGCAAATATTCCAGAGCAGCCCCCCTTGGTAAACTTCTCTAAGTGTGTTCCTTCTGATAGAAGGGACACTTGGCTCCAGCTTTTAAGTACACTTAAAAAATTAGAAAAAAGTACATTTAACCTACTTTTCAACTTTAGGAAGATCTGTTAGGATGCACGGGAAGTGATGATTCTTGCGATTCCTGAAACGGTGGCAGAGGTGGGACAGAGTTCCACATTCAGAAATGCTCCACCTTTATCTTGGCTCGTGGCACTGAGTGGCTGTGTTGTGAGCTCCTTGCTGGTTTCTGACCACAGCAGGGACTGCCCTGCCCTGTGGCCCTTGTTTTCATGGTGCCCGCGACATTTGTCACTGGGGCAGTGCATGTGCAGGGAAGAAGTTCTGCAACGTGGCTCCCAGTGGTTAAAAGTGGTGGTACATAAATAGTTCAGAGTCCTCTACCAGCTCAGCCCAGTTTTTATGCACTTTTGGTAAATAAGTAGAAAGGCTTCTTGTTCAGGCTTGCTCTGTGTGAACCGGACGGTTGTGCTTGGCTGGCTTCTCGGTATTCTATCTATTAACCTCGCCACCCTTTTGTAACTGGTGCATTTAATTATCAGTGGGATGCTTTTCAAACAGGTAAGGGTAATGATGGGAAAGGCGGTGGGGGCATCTCATGGACAGCCTCCAATCTGGATATGAGCTGTGGGGCCCACTTGGTGAGTCTTTGAGGTGGGCTTTCATGAGAAAATCACCCTTTGTAACCAGATAGGACTCTATTGAAATGTCAAGCCCCGCAGACTAAATTGCTGTCTCCGGCTGAAGTCGTCTTAGCCTGGCCGCTGTGGGGCAGTTGTCCTCTCTTCAAGCCTCCCCCTGCCATGGCCGTGGGACCCGTGAATTGTTCGTGCGAGCGTGCGTGTGCCCACACATGCGATCTCCGAAGCCTTTATTTAATATGTCTGTGACTGGAATATTTTATACCGTGGCCACCCAGACGCAGGCAGGACAATAGTGTGGCCGAATTGACTGAAATGAGGATTACAGAGAATAATGCAGCCTTTCCAAAAAATACTGCTAATACAGGGCCCGCGACAGGAAGCGACAGTTGAGTCAGCAGAGCGCAGGGCCCCAGACCAACCCCGGGGCCGGCTGCCTGGCACAATGGCCCCCCCGTGGGCACGTCAGGCATCCCCAGAGTGTGGGCTCCCCGGCCGCCCAGCGCAGGGCCTGGGGTTTTGGACGCTGCTCGCGTGCCGTTTGGATGGCGGTTTGTTTGTGTCCGTCAGCTTGGCAGGAATGGAAGCAGCCTCTTCTCAGGGCTTGGTTTGGCTGCCACTGTTGCCAGGAAAAGGAAGTTCCCAGCTGCCAACACAATTACCTTTGTTTCTTACATCCCCCTTCTTAATGTGGCAATTAAGTGCTTAGCCCTGTGCCCGGTGCCAAGGTAACCACTGCGGAGTCAGATGGGCGCAGGACACCACCCGCCGCAGCCCTGGGACGCCTGGGGAGTTGGAGGCCAGGCCCCTCCTCTAGGTAAAAGGCCACAGCAGTCCTCCCCGAAGGTCGTCCTGAGAGCTGGCCATTCCTCTTTCCTGCTCCCCGAGCACGAGGACCAGCCTCTGTGGCCAGATTGCCCTGGGCCTGGAGGTGTGGGAAAGGGGAGACGCAAACCCACACCCAAGTTCTGTTAGCTACCCCCTCTCTCCTGCTTTGCCCTCCCCGCCCCCCGCTATCGTTCTGGGGAGATTTATGAAAAAAGAAGAAAGCAAGGGGACTTTCCTAGTCTTACTTTTGTAGTGTAAGACCAAGAAAAATCCAGGTATTTGCTATTTCTGTTTCTTGTGGGTGGTATTTTTGTATGAACTTGTTAAGTTGGACACTTGCCTATCATCTGGCCTGGCACCCTCTTTCCAAGCCCTTGGGGGGGTGCCCAGGGGCTTGGCCTCTGCTGGGGGTCAGATTTGCAGTGACAAATTGGGGGTGACATGATCCTAGCAGATTGCATCCGGTTTTTAGCCTGGTACTGGCCTAAGATGATGACATAAAGTGCATGGTCTGGATTGCCCAAGTCTGGATGTATATTCTGGGATGTACAGAGGTCAAGCGTGGGCCTGGGAAAAATTAAAGTTCCTAGCAACAAATAATCATTACCAAATTATCTTGATTGTTGATCTATAGTGTGGGGATGGAGTGGGAGGTAAGAGGGCCTCCTAATAGGGGCGTTGGAGGGAATCCTATCTTCTGAAGGCTGGGTGGGAGGAATCCTCCTGCCCCGGGAGGTGAGGCCCAGAACCATCGGCCCTTCTCAGAAACCAGGGAGAGCAAGACAGTCCAGAGCGTCTTATTTATTTTTGGCAAGGCCTTGGTGCCAGCGCTGGAGCCCCCAGCCCTCACCCCCCGTCCACCTCTGAGAAGGCAGTTCAAGGACCATCATGACACTTGGTGTCCCTGAGCTCTGGTGCTGCTCTGCGTGACTCTTTTCCCTCAAGGTTGGGCAGTGTTGGTCAGCACCTCCCGAGGTCTTCCCAGCTCCGGTGAGGAGGAGCCTGGGACACAGCTTGGTCTTCCAGGCTCTTGTGCAAGGACGGAAGGATGCCTCCTCCTTTGAGCCTGAGGCAAAGTTAATACTGTCATGCCAGCTCAGGCCTGGCACGCCTTTCCCTTCTGCGGGGTTTGTGGCAACGACATGTTGAGCACTTGTGCGAGTCTGTCGGAACTACGGGTATCAATGCATTTAATCAGAGGATTAATTACAACAATACGTGGAAGTAGAGAACATGAGTCTCGACGTGGCCAGCGACCGAAGGGCTTAATTATACAGAATCAGCCCCACATCTGGCCTCATTTGGACTTGGCTCTCCCCTCCAATCAATAGAGAAATGTAATTTCTTGCTGCTCTCAGGGAAGAGTCCTGTAATTTGTAGTTAGTCCCAGGAAACTTAGAGGCTGTAAATAAGGTGTAACTTTTACTAATAAAATATTAATGATGACAACAATGAATTTGGACCCAGGGCCACCAAACAGGAGAGGGCTGGGTATGTGCCCTGGCTTGCCTGGTTTTGCTTGCTTTTCTGAGCATTTTCCCACAGTTATCAGTGAACGAAATGGAATCCTGCTCTGCTTTGAGTATGAAACATATTTCGGCTGAATTCCAAGGCAGGGTCTATCACAAGATATTTTTATATTCGGAGACAACATGCTGTGTCTGTGTGAGCAGTAAGCTTGCCTAGAGTTATGAATGAAGCGCCTTTTTTTTTTTTCTTTTGCTCCACTTTCGCCTCCCCTTGTAGGTGCCTTCTCTTGGTAATGGTGTTTCTGGCGCAGGGTATTATTTGAGCGACGTGCTCAATGTGCTATTTCCGATGCACTGGTATCTGTCTGTGACAAGAGGAATACAGAGGAGGAAGGGCCTTTTTCCCCCACCTCCCTCCGATATCATTCTCCAGCGCCAAGATAGCAGGTTTATTTAAACCCTGGTGTTTTGTGAGACTGACCTCATTCTAAATTACAAATGAAGATTTGAGTAAAAGCGGGAATTTGCTAATGGCTTGGATTGGGGGGGGGGCTAGAATTCCGAGATAAGCCTGGAAGATAAAAGGTGCCTTCAGTATAATAGCTGGCATCCTGCCAGTGTCCAGGGAATTTGTTTAGTTAGTGGACTCTGATTATTCCTGGAATGTTAGATCTTATTGACAGATAAGTCCATCAATAGCTATAACCCATGGGTGTGCTGTTATTTCTCCGTTTTGTAATTTCGTCCCCAGAGTCTGCCCTCCAAGCACCCCAAGTTGGGTCGCTGCCTTTGTCTTAGTCTCTTTGCACCTACCCCCCCCGCCCCCCCCCCCGCCCTGCTTCCTAGAGTCACCTGATACTTGTGGGAGCTGAGATGGTCTCGCACTGACAGGGCTTTCAAAGGGGTTCTGAAAAGGAAAAGGGGGCCTCCCTAGGGATTGCCCCACCAGGGCCTAAAGTGTAACCTTAGCAATACCCGGCCCTCCTCCCTGGATGCCCCCCCCGCCCAGTCAAATACCTGGTTAGGTTAGCTTGAAGAAATTCTTTGTGGGTTTTTTTTTCTTTTTTTTTTTCCTCATGTGCTAGCGTTAGGGGTCTGGAAAGTTTTCGAAAACTGTAGAGTGTTCACATATAGGGAGGTGGTATTTCCTGATCATGACTTTGGGCTGCTTGCATAAGAGGACGATGACCGACCTGCAGTGGGCCCCCGCCAGGTGGAAGGAGCCAGCCTGGGGGTGGGTGCCAGGGAGGGGAGGGATCTCAGTTCCACGGCAAACAGAGTTTTCATTTTGACTTTACGGTTTTGTGTGGTGAGGTATGAGGGGAGGCCAAGCAAGTAGGACATTTGGGAGCTGATCCCTATTTCTGGATACTAAGCTGCTGCTGTTCTGTGTTGCAGAGGTCCTACACTTTGCTTGTGGAGGCGTGGGATTCCAGTAACGACACTCTCCGTAAGTATCACAGCAATGGGCTTTTCTCCAGGTGTGTCTTTCTGGAAGCGCAGTGCTTGGAGTATGGTAGTGTCGGAGCTGGATCTGTCTCCTGAGTGCTTCAGAGGACTTGGACCACTCCCTGCTGTCTGCACCAACCCCGTTCCTCTCCTCTCCCCTCCCCTCCCTTCCCCCCCAAGCCCAGGGCAACCTGCTCCATGGAGTCCTTTCTACAACCTCCCCTAGAATGTCCTCGTGGAATATTAAGTGGCTGGGACAGAGTCCCAGTTAACTGAGTTCCTGAATATGGGACCTAGATTATCTTTGGGATAGCAATCTTAATGGTTTTACAACTTTAAAACCTTGTAGGCTGCTAAAGGATCAAAGTAGTGACTTTTAAAAAGTCCATTTAAACTTTAAGTGAGTGTTTAATCTCTCATCAGTAAGATAAAGCCCGCAAAGGTGGAGCTGGGCTCTAAATCTAAAGACCGACCTTGAGTTTCACTTGGTGGGCAGGTGAGCTTCTAGCCGGTCAGTCGGGGTTTCTTTCCCACACCGGGCATGACCCACCTTTCATTGAAGTGGAATCCCAGAGCCTCACAGGCCCTATGGCTGCCTCGGCCCCTTCTGAAAGAGGACTGTTTCAGGGCAGGTTGCTTTTCAGAGCTGCGAGGGGTGGCTTTTGGTGGGGAAGTCACAGAGGGTATGTCTGAACATGGCAGTAGCCTGGCTTACACGGGGTAATCTTTGCTCTTTAAATGTGACTTAAAGACGATTTCCCTCACATGTGGAGACTGTGCGCTTCCTTTTTGCTGGCAGGATCTGGAGGGTTGTCCTGGGAAAACTTGATTCATGCTGAAATCCCTTAGTCTGTGTAGGAGGAAGGGTTGATCCAACTCTTTGTCCTTGCCCTACCTTCTCTGAATGTCTCCTCCCTTTGGCTTCTCTACCTTACCCTTTCTTTGTTTTTGCTGCTGATAACATTTCCCCTTGTTTTCTCACCATGCCTTCTTTTTTTCAAGCAGATCTGAGAATGGCGAGTGCCCAGAGTGGGCCTAGTGAGGGCTTGGTACTTGTGAGGCAGGCTGCTTCAGGCTGAGTCTGACTCATTGGGGCCCCCCAGGGCCACGTAATTATTCCTGAGCCCGGGTGAGCCTGAGGCTGCAGGCCATTTGGGTCCCTCCTCTTGCTTCGACATCATCGAAGCCCAGATCTGTGGACTTCCTCTCTGAGGGGGATCCCCAGTCCGGCTGTGGTGTGGTGGGAGGGGAGGGGGGGTAACCAGCGGTGGTTGTGGCCAATGCCAGTCAGGGTCACAGACACCTGTGTGTTCTCTCCTCCCTCCCCTGCTACAAACATTGGAGATTGTGTGAGCCTGGTGTCACTGTGACCTGGTTACAATGGTAACTAAGCATTGGGAAAATGGCGGGTAGGTACGGGGGGGAAATAGACTCATCAGATACTCTGGTGCCAAAGTGGCTTCTCCTTCCCTTCCTGCTGAGATGTTAAGAGTCTGGTAGAGTGAACGTCCTTGAGATGGATCCTGGCTTGTGGCAAGAGCTGATTCAGGACACCTGTTAGGGCATGCGGGACACCTAGCCCCTGCAGGGCCCTTCCTGGGCCTTCCCTCACCCCACAGGTCAGGTAGCTGTGCCCCTGGGAAGCTGGTGCGTCTTCAGAGCTGCCTACGGCGGTCTGCATTTCAGGGTAGCCATGTTTTGGGGTTTGGGGGCATTTCCTTGCTGGGGAGGGGGCCACCAGGTCACTGGAAGGGCACAAGGAAGACTTGATGTAGGGAGAAGGAGTTTTCAGACCTCTACTCTTAAAGAGAGGAGTTGGCCCAAAGTCCTGGAATGCCCTACTGCACGTCACTAAAGCTCACTTAGTGAACCCCAAAGAGGAGTGGATAAGCCACTGGCTTATTCAGCCTCTCTTTTTACAGTGCTTCCAAAGGATTTTGAATTCACGTTCAGAACCGTATTTGGCATCTTCTCTCTCCAAATGAGATCCTGCCTAGGGCCCTTCATGGATGACTGGCACCAGCATTTCAACCTAGTACCATGAGCCAGAAATCTGGAGGACGCCCTGTTGTACCTCCCTTTCTTTGAGCATCCGTATCGAATCCACCTCCAGGTTCTGAAAAATCTTCAGTGCAGCACTGGAGTCCTGCCACGTCCTGCCATGTCACCTGCCACTATGCTGGTCCAAGTCACCCTCTGCTGATGCCTGAGCTCCTACGGTGGTGGCCGAATTAGTCCATCCGTATCTGCTCTGGCCCACTTCCACCGCTTTCTCCATCCTCCTGCCTCTCCATCCTCCATTCCAGGGCATTTTTTTTCTTTTTTAATGTAAATATGATTGACCTACAGTGTCCTCTGTTAGTTTCTGGTGTACATCTTGATTCGATTTGGTGGTTAGCTTCACTAAGAGCCACTTGGCTGCTTCCTGTGGCTCTTGGGACAGCTCTTCGTGTGGCCCAAAAGGCCTTGCACAGCCGTCTTGTCTCCCTGCTAACTCTGTCCCATGTTGTCCTCTACCATATCCGGATTCTGGTCCTATGCCACCAGTCACCATTCTGTCCTCCGATGCATCCTCTCATTCTGTCCTGCCGCAGGGCCCTTGCATATGCTGTTTGCACTGCCTGGAATGTTTTGCTTATTACTCTCTTTACCCTCTGTCCCTCCCATGGGACTGGTACTCCATGAGGGCAAAGGCCAAGGATGTGGAGCAACCCAGATGGAGTTGGCTGCTCTTTGGGGGCCGAACAAGTTGCCGAAATCCTGGTTTCAGCTTAGAGGCCGAGCCCTGAGTTTTAGGACGGAGAATTCCTTCTCACTTGGGCTCTGCAGAGAGAGGCTGGCCCAGAGGAAGCGCAGGTACCGTTTGTGTGTTAGAGTACTGTCTAAGGCTGGCCCTCCTGGCGTCCGTCCTCTGAGATCCTTTCTCTTCTGTTTCAGAGCTGCACTAGATAAGGGTACAAATATTTCGGTCTCCCCCAGTGCAAATGATTTCAGTTTATGGGACTGCTCTGGAGATACGTCAACACAAATAAGCTTACTCAGACCGGGTTTTCCTCCTAGCTTAGCCATCTTGACGATGTTCCCGTCCTAGGTTTGTGGGTTGGTGTGGCCCCAGGGTTGTGCTCTGACTTGCCTCATTACCTCCACCTTGGCCTGCGAGGCTGTGGTGGGGGCTTTGTGCTCCATCTTCACACAGTTGAAGATCACAGGAGGGTCTGCTAACAGCCTCTTTCAGTCATAAAGCTGGACTCCCAAGTGAACTATCCCCCTCCCCGCCCCCCGCCCCCGGTTGCACCTCTACGCCCCAAGCTGAGAGGAAGTACGATTCAGGGGCAGCAGCTTGGAAGAAGCAGGCAGCAGACATCTCTATAACCCAGATGCCAGAGAGCATGTCGCACACCCCCAACTCCCTGCCTCTGGCCCTGCTGGGAGAAACCTGCCACACAGCTGCAAAGTTAGCTCTCCTGATCTGTTAGCCACATGGAGGATTCCGGAATGATCGTTTGCATATTTTCTAGACCTGGGTGGAAAGCCTACCGAACTACTGAAAAAGACCCTTCAGCCTGTGCCTTTAGGATTGCCCTGGACTCTCGGCTGAGTTGTTTGTGGTTGCTACCTGCCCCAGAGATGCTGGAGGCCTTTGAGCCATGTGTTTAAATAATTCCTTTATTAAGGTCTCGTAATCACATGGTAATGGCTCGCTTCACTTTTTAATTGAACCGGCAGAGCAAACACACAGTTAACGGAGGGACATTTTTGTCATTCTTCGGCCTGTGTTTATTTGTAAAACTTCATGTTAGTGAAGCCTTATCTGCAAGTGGTTCTGTGTGTGCTGGGGTGTGAGTCTGCAGGTATGTGGGCTTGTTCAAGGCTTGTCCTGCCCACACAACAGTTAAAGCCAGAGGGTGAACACTAGGGCAAAGCTGGAAGTTGTGTGGAAGGAGCCCCTCAGCTCCTCCTCTCTGGTCACCTGTTGGCTTTGCATAACCTTGTAAATGAGCGCAGGCTTTGGGCCTAGAACAACAGGGGCGTGGGTGGGTAAGAACCACAGACGTTGCGAGTAGGTCCTAATACAGGGCTCTCTGAGGTGGCCTCGCGTCTGACAAGGTGGTGAAGGGTTGGTGCCAGCAGGTTTAAGAAAACAAAACCCCAGATCAGGCTGTGGTGTGACTTCGTGCCTCGCTTCCTTTTTACGTCCCTCCCCTGGACTCCTGGCACCTGGTACCTGGCTGTTCTTTCAGACTAGATGATAAGTGACCTGGGGGCAGGACCACTCCTTGCTCCTCGTGAGAGCTGGCTGCCCGAGCTCTGGGCGTGTTCATTTCCAATAGGCGCCTTTTCAGGAGCATGACTTGGCTCAGAAAAACCCCCAAGCTACCTGTCTCTAAACTGGGGTGCGTCCCTTTCCCCCTCTGCCTTCTAGGCAAAGGTGAAAGGTGAGATGCTTCAAGTCCGTGGCACAAGGGCCAGCTGCTGACAAGGTGGCAAAGTTTATCATTTTTTAAAAACCTAACTCTACCCCTTGGCTTCTAGTGAAGAGTTTGGAAGGTAGACCAAGTCTTTCTAAATCAAGATCCGAGACTCTAAAACCAGAAGAGCAGGCTTGCTAACCTTTACCTGGAATCAGGTGCTTTCTATAATATGTAAAGAGCTTTTGCAAATGCCCAGCAGTGCAATAGAACACTTGGCAAAGGAGAGAAACAGGTCACAGTTCGCAGGAACAGCTGCAGATGGCTTGGTAACCACGTGGAAGGGTGCTCACCATCCCTTAATTAAATGCTAATTAAAGTAAGAGCTACTTCTTTACCTATCAGGCAGAGATCAGAAAGTTGGATAATCTATACTATGTTGGCATTGCTGTCGAGAAACCCAATTTCCTGTGCAGGTGGAACGACAGGCTGATGGGGCTTCGTTCGCAGTAGTTCATGGTTGGCTGTGGACAGATGTGGATTGGGTGCACTTCCGTTTCTAGAAGGTCTTTTACTGCTAGAACCACACACACGGGCTGATGGGTTCAAGGATGTTCGTTGTGGCTTGCCTGACCTGTAAAATGTCAAAACAACCTACATGCCCCTTTGTCAGGAACTAGGTGTGAACGTATTTCACTGTATTCCTGGACAGGGAAATACTACGCACCCATTAACAAGGGTAAATAAATGTGGGGAGGGGGACAGACTTTGCACTTTTCTGCCCCTTTGAATACTGTTTGCATTTTGTACCATGTGCCTTTGTTTTCGTTATGTAAAATAGGCAAAATGGCCAGGGGAGAAGTCAGTGCAGTCAATGCTTTTCAATTTTATTTTTTTTTGCCTCTAGAGCCTGACAGCATTATTGAGAAGGCTTCCCACTCGGGCATGATAAACCCCAGCAGGCAGTGGCAAACGCTGAAGCAGAACACAGGGGTTGCTCACTTTGAGTATCAGATCCGTGTCACCTGTGATGACTATTACTACGGCTTTGGCTGCAATAAGTTCTGCCGACCCCGAGATGACTTCTTTGGACACTATGCCTGCGACCTGAATGGCAACAAAACATGCATGGAGGGCTGGATGGGCCCGGAGTGTAACAGAGGTGCGTGGGCCTGTGCTGGCTGGGTTATTACCAGCTCTGAGGGGCTGTCGCCGTTGGGGTCCGGTTCTGTCCCCACCCAGCCAAGTGGCTGTCTCAGGTGGGGGGAGGGAGAGATGTTTGGGCTGTTTTTCTAGGCCTGAGGCACAAAGATGCTGTTGGTGTCCCCCCAACCCACCCCCCGTGTTGGCTGCTAACAGCTCACAGCTGTTCCTTCTCTAGAGCGTTGGCCTTGGCCAAACAGCCACTCCATGCCTCTTTCAGTCATAAAGCTGGACTCCCATTCACAGACTGTGAATGACTGGATGGGGGTACAAAGGCCAGCCCCCCTCGCCACCTTCTTGCACTCCGTGCTACAGTTCACACTCCAGGGCTTCCCCTGGGATCAAGTGGAAGCCAGACTCCAGCTGAGACCCCCTGCTCGGCTCCTTCCCCTGCTCCATCTGCTGCCTTCAGCCCCCTTCTCCTATACCCAGATCCTGGTCTCGGGCTCTGCTTCTAAGGAACCTGACCCAAAACAGATGCCAAATGGGACAGGGTTAGCTCTGCTCCTGAACTTGTGATCCTGTAGGAAATGACACCCCTGAGCTCAGTGTGGCCTGTGGTGAGCTTTCACGGGGCATCTCGGGGGCCGTGGCATTGAAGGTGAAGGGCTGAGTGGTGAACCCGGGCTTTCAGACTCGTGGAGAGGTGGACCCATGACAGCAGTGTAAGCTTGCAGATGTGCTGTCCACTGTCCCAGCCCTTCTACTGGGATTCGGGGACTTCACTGCATAGTCACAGATGTTCACAGCATCATCTGTGGTTTGTACCTTTACAAAGCTTTTAATTCTTAGTAAATGGGTAGTTCTCGTTGACCAGAGTAGGCCCTCCAAACATGACTGTACTCTGCTTATTTCACCTAATTTGGTAAATTCTTTCAGGATGCACTCAAATTAAAAAGGGAGTTTTTGAATTGTGACTGAAGGGCAGGACAAAGAGGAATTTGCAGGTCTCCTGAGCTTTTCTTAAATCACTAGAGTTTTAAAAGGATGGCATTTCTGGGATCCAAATGAAAGAATTGGCAAACATACTTAAAGTAGTTGGTGTTCTAAAAATCAGAAACAATTACTTAAAAACCATGTTTAGTATTTTTTACCATCTGTTAAAAAAAATTTTTTTTTTTTTTTAAATGAAGCAGAATTGCTTTGTGAGGATACTTTGCAAAAGTACCACCCGAGCTGGCCTCCGGATTTAGCCTGCCAAATAAAGTCAGCCCGGTTGGCTTTGTTAGTCCCATGGGATTTTTGAGCCATCAGGCGTTTTTAGGGGGTGGGGGTGTGGGGGTTAAGGAGGCTGGGACTCCTCTGAATGTGCCCCTCATGGGACAGAGCGGTTGAGATGAGGAAGGATCACAGCTTCTGTTCTTTTGGAGAGGGTGGGAATCGACAGGGAGCAGGGTAGCTATTGTTGAGAGAGACTGGATGAAGAACCCCCCCCCCCCCCACCTTCCATCGACTTGCCTGCATTTTGTCCCTGAGTAGTATCATGTTTTGAAGATCTGCTAGCATGGCCTTGAAGTTTAAAGCTGGATTTGCTGTTTGGGCACCTCCCATCTTCCTCTCCTTACAATGGACTTGTCATGAGATCTCTGAAAGTTGTGGATTTTGTAGGCTTAATGTGCTAGGCCATTCTCATGATGGTGGTGGTGCAAGAAACAGTGTGCTTGACTCATCTGTGTGTTTGTGTTTTGTTTTGTTTTTTGTTTTTACAGCTATTTGCCGACAGGGCTGTAGTCCCAAGCATGGGTCTTGCAAACTCCCAGGTGACTGCAGGTAAATGACTAAACTTTTTTTTTTTTAATCCTTTAATGCAAGAGGGGGACTGAATTTATTGTGAATATGCCTCTTTTTCTTTGGAGGACAAGAAAGCTTAAAAAAATCTAAATAGGCACATCCAAAGCTTATTAAATTATACCAGCTGTCTGGTGGAATGTGCGCACTTCTCTCTTGGAAGAGAAAAAACTCTTATGGGCATAGTCGGTGACGTCATGTATTAACTGTTCTGTAAATTGATAACACGTTTTTATAATCTTCCCCTTAAAGTGCTAATGGATGAGATGGAGGGATGTGGGTTTCTTTGAGTCTGTCTCCTCTCCCAACCTGGTTTTCCGTCTCCCAGCCCTCCCCCACTTTTCCCATCACTAGGGGACAGCGGAGCATTCTTTAGAATGGGATTAGTACAATCTCCTGGCCCCTTTGCAGGCGGGAGCCGACCGGTGCTGAGAGGTTAATGGCTGCGCTGGAATCTTGTCAGTTGAGCCTGATGAATGTAGACTTTTGCTGCTGGCCTTTGAAGTCTGGTCTTTTATGGTCCCGGACAATGCAGAAGCCAGAGACCCACCCCGACTGCTTCATGATTACAGTTTTTGGAACCTTCTTGAAACGTACATTATGCCCATTTGGGAAAGGCTTGTTTCAGGAAACGGCGTTGGTGTCCGTGGCATTCTGACACAGTCTCACACTTTACTCTCCCTCCTCCCAGATCTGAAGGATTAGCAGATCTAGTGTGACACTGAAAGGCTCCTTGGGGCCTATCACTTGTGCCCCAGAAGCCACCCTGGTTTGAGCCACAGGAGGCCTACAAAACCGTCTAAACCGGTGCATCTCAAACTCACATCACCTGGAGCTCTTAAGATGCAGAGCCTGAGTCCACAGGTCGGGGTGGGCCCGAGTCTCTGCATTGCTAACGAGCCCCCCGGTGACGCCACTCTTGCTGGTGAGACCATGCTTTGGGAATCGCTGCCCCAAACCTCAGTGCCCACGTCGGTAATTCCCCGATTTAACAGAGGAGCTGTCGAAATGCAGATTCTTGGGTGCCACCCCACACCCACTGAATCCCAGGCCAGGGTTTGGCCCAGGAATCTGCATTTTGGCGAGCCCACCAAAGAGTCGTGCTGCTCCTTGTATCTGGAGGGCTGCTGCTTTACAGAGAATTCTCTGGGGTCTTTACTTTGTGTCTCCACCACCGCATCTGTTCCCCTCCTGTGCAGTGGGGGGCACTGAGCTCTGAGGCCTGACACTGAAGAACTAAGAACTAAGGCAGCTGGAAGTAAAATAAAACCAGGGTGACCTGGAATGGTCTCTTCCTCCACTTGAGAGAGAAGTTTATTTTCTGGAAGACTGGGGGGGTTTGCCTACTAAGCCCCATTGGTGGCCACTGAGCGTCGTATTTGACAGCATTGCTGTCAAAGTTCGAGCAGGAATCCACCTACCTTCACCCTTCTTAATTAAGGGTGTTCTAGAGAATGTCAGATCGGCAGTATTATTAGCGACTCTGGGCCTGCTCCCCGCTCAGATGAATATCAGTGTTGGCCGACCGCGATTTCTGCTACTGTCATCAGAATGGGCAGGCCACTGCGCAGGGGAGGGCCCTCCCAGCCAGAACAGCAGGCTTTGTTTCCAGAATTTAGCCCTTTCTCTTTCGAAGTCTCCCCTCCCACTCCCTGCCCAGACACGCACCGGTGCCCTTATTTACTTAAGGTGCGATTTTCCCACACGTCATTTGCATAGTCTCCCAGCCCATCTTGTTCTGCCTACCTTGAAAGAAAATCAAAACAGAACCTCCTAGCCGAGGAAGTTCAGGTTGTGTCCTGCTCCAGAAATAGTTGAATGGCGAGTTACCTGTAAGTTGTCTTATGGATTATGTATTACAGAGGCAGTGGTTTTTTTTTTTTTTATTTTTTTTTATTTTTTTTTAAGATCCCACATGAGAAAACTTCACTGGTTTTGTTGTTCCCAAGTAGACTTAGATTCCTTCTCCTGGGTGCACATGCTTGCTTTATTGCAAGCCTGCCAATAATATCAAACTTAATGATGAATCATCGTATGAGGAAAGTCACTTCAAATTCTCATGAGAACCTTAATCATACATTATTAAACTGGGATAACTTTGTGGATGCCTCTTTTAGGGTCAGTATTTTTATTTGTTTTCTTTTGAAGTCATCCATGGCCTCTTGTGGTTTCTTCTTTATGCTTGGGGATCCAGCTCTCATTAATTAAGAGGTGAGGTTGGGTCCTCAGCTGCCTTTTCTTGCTTTTATTAGGCAAGTTGAAGAGGTGTAGCCATCCATAATTTGGAAGGGAATTAGAGAACACAGTAAGAATACTGCTATTTCCAAATCAGTTGCCTCTTAATAGCTTTCAAGCTAAGATAATCTTTTACTGAATGAAACCCCCTCCCCCAAGTCCCACTAACTTGGGTAGCCCCACTATTTAAAAAAAAAAAAAAATCTGGTAGAAAATTTTTTTTCTTTACTGCTCTGAATGGTCATGGTCATTTAGGCTGCTGTTCTGTTTTACATAAAGCCGAACCCTCTGTCTGATTCAGTTTAAACCACGCATTCTGGGGGTTCTTTGAATTGGGGTGTGGATGGCTTGTTTGTGGAAGTTAGGAAGTGGTTAGTCAGTGTTCTCAGGGGTTAAGTTGACTCTTGGCCGTGGGTGATTAGCTATTAGCTGGATCCCTATAATTTTCCCAGGATAAGGATTTGCTAGCCTGCCTCTGGCTCCCTGGAAACGGAAAGCCTTCCCTTCTTGAGGGTGCTTGTTTTCCAGCATTACAGCTGAGTGGCTCGGGCTGGGGGAGGGTGCTGGTGGTTCTCACTGTGGCTTTTCCCAGGTCCTGTTCTAGAAATGCTCTGCCCATCCCTGTTCCAGGCTCACCCCCACCATCCTCGGGCTTTCTCCTGTTTGTCAAAGCTCGAGTTTTGAGAGGGCAGTTAAGAGTTTCCCAGGGCTTGAAACTTGAGGGGAGGGTGGCGGAGGCTCTGCCCTCTCACCCACCCCAGGTGAAGGTTTATGTTTGTGTTTTTGTTTGGGGATCAGAGGCACCATTTGGCCTCAAAAGAATCCGATTAATGAGGCGCTTATAAAGGAAACTCGACTCTGTTCCCCAATACTAGATAAACCGAGTTGACCTTCCCCTGCCAAAGTGAGAAATAACTATAAAATGAATTAGCATAAGCAGCCCCGGTAGTGGGTCATAAATTATCTATGGGATCGGTTCCAAGTGCTGTGGCTTCCCTCACTCTCCTGCAGAAGTGGGTTCCGAGATCTTCGCCGCCTCTTTGCCAGAGGAGGGTGCCCCCTTCCCCTCCCTCGTTTGATTCATCGGGAGGCAGCTTCCTGCCGCCCTGGGTGTCTTGTTGCATTTTTTTGAGCACTGGGGTCGTGACTTGCTGTTTAGACAAAGAGCCAGGCCGCCTTTGCAAAGACTGTCACATGGCTATTGTCACCCGAGAGTCCTTCCGTGGCCTCCGTAGCCGGCTGGGCCCTGAACTGATTTATTCCACGCCCCCACCCTCGCCCAGCCCTGTGAGCCTGAGAAGAGAGTGGCTTTGTGAGGGCAGCCCCCGCTGGCCTCTCCCCAGACAGCCCTGCTTTTGTCGCGAGTCGCCTGGGAGGGGACCTCGGCCCAACCACCGAAAATGTTTGTTTAGACGGAGCCCCCGCACAAACCTTGCAAGTCTGACTGTCCTGTCACCGAAAACGAAACAAGACCAGAAAGGCCTGAGCTCCTTAGCCTTGCATTTAAAGGGCACAGATCTCCCCGAATGTTGTAAGGACTAAAGGGGGGGGGTGTGCTGTCTGTCCCCCCCAGGTGCCAGTATGGCTGGCAAGGCCTGTACTGTGACAAGTGCATCCCGCACCCTGGGTGCGTCCATGGCACCTGTAACGAGCCCTGGCAGTGCCTCTGTGAGACCAACTGGGGCGGCCAGCTCTGCGACAAAGGTACGCACCTCGGGGACTGGACCTTGGGGCAGGACAGGGCCTGCGGGAGACGCCTGAGACCTTAAGGGGTGGGGCGGCCGTAATTGGCTTTTTTCTTTTTATTTTTATTTGTAGATTCATTCTGAATCTGTTAAGAGTTTGCCTTTCACGCTGTGGTTTGGGATCTTTTTTTCTGGTTGGTGGGGGCGGGGTGGGGGCAGCGCTGGGAACATGGCAGCTCGGCAGCCTATACCATCTGCTCTGAGCCACCGCTGTCCCGGGGTCTCTGGCAGATCTCAACTACTGTGGGACCCGCCAGCCCTGTCTCAACGGGGGAACCTGCAGCAACACGGGTCCCGACAAGTATCAGTGTTCCTGCCCTGAGGGCTACTCAGGATCCAACTGTGAAATCGGTAAGTGGTCCAGGCAGACCGAGAGCCCTTCGTTTAATTTTTGGGTATGCTCAGCTTAAAAAATAACACCCTTAAGAATTCGTAAAATGATGAAAATAGCCTCCAGAGTGAAGACTTGCCATCCCAGCAGTTCTGTGGGTCTTCGAGGCTTCCTTCAAGCAGCGCGAGGCTCTCCGGCGATGCTGCCTAGCGTGGGGGGTGGGGTGTTTGCCGCGCGGTGACCCGGGCTCGGCGATGCCCTGGAATGTGGCGGGAGACGCTCGGTGCGAAAGAGGCCTTCCTGTCTTCCCTAGACGCGGCAGGGTTATAGCACATGCTTGCTTTCATTTTATCGAAGCGAGCTTGAGCTGGTGGTGGCCCAGGCGTTGGGACTTGGCTGCGGGGAGAGGACATAGGTAGCCACAAGCGGGAGTCCCTTGCTGACTACCCTCCTGGTTTTTCGCAGCGGAGCACGCCTGCCTGTCTGACCCCTGCCACAACAGAGGCAGCTGCAGGGAGACCTCACTGGGATTTGAGTGTGAGTGTTCTCCCGGCTGGACGGGCCCCACGTGTTCCACAAGTAAGTCTGGGCTTTGGCCTGGGTCCTTTCCAGAGGATCACTGTGTCGAGTGTTGGGGTGGGGGCGGGGACCTGGGCCGGGTTCGGTGTCAGGTCTCCGTGATGGGTCTGTCTTGATGGGAAGGGTGTCGGGTGGGTCTGGCTTGGGCTTCCAGCCTTTACACTGGAAGTCTCCGGGCGCGCTCCCCCTACCGTGCTAAGTTAGTACGTGTGGCGGCTACTGGGAGAAGCTTCTCCGTGGGACACCCCCGTCCCTCTTGCGTGCTTCTTGTGTGCTCCCTGGAGCTCTGCCTCCGTGGAATCGAGTCCTAGTTCTTCTCCTGGCCGCCATGGAGACTTGGCTGCCCGCAGGGGAGGTGGTCACTCCTGAATTTGGTCAGGGGTGTAGGTGGCCCCGAAAGAGGGACCTAGGCTAGGGAGTTGTCATGGCTGCGAGGCCTGGCTGCACGTCAGAACCACCGGGGTGCTGGACAGTGCAGATGTGGGGTCCCCACAGGCTCCCTTCGGGATTGGGGAGTACACATTCTGTAACAAGCACCTGGGCTTCTGAGGTGCAGCCGGGCCTGGGGACCACTGTCGGCAGCACCCTGAGAGCAGCATGCCTGGTGAAGAATGTGGGTTCCGGGGTCGGGGCACCAGGGCTGGTACTGTCGCCCTGCCTGCCTCTTGGGGGACTGGTCTTTACCTCCCCGGGCCCTGTTTAGATGGGGCAGGAGCAATTGCCATCCCCTACGGTTGTGAAGAACCCACGAGCAGATTCACAGAGAGAGCCTGATCCTTTGTAAGTGGGCAGCAGATGAATGAAGAGGCCACTCTAGTCCCGTGCGGGGGTGGGGACCTCAGCTATGTAATTTGGGGAAAACCGTGAGCAAATGAGATGAAGTTTTCTACCAGTAAAGAAGACTTATTTTTCCTTACCTCTTTAGCTACTCCTGAGCCATGCGGAAACTTTTCTTTTAAAAAATAGAGTAGGCAGAGCAAGATGTCCCATGTTACCAGTGGGTCGATGCTCTGGGGATCCAGCTGGCTTTCCCTGCTGCTTAGGTCGGGGATTAAATGAACTGGGGCAGTGGAGGATTTAAAGCTAAAATCAGGCCTTATCGTCAGAGCAGTCACTTACAGCAGGTGTCTGGCCCTTAAGTGAAGGCCCCTCATGTGAGGGTTGGCATTAAATTATCTAATTGTCAAACGGACAGAGATTAAATTGCCAGCCCTTTTCCCTTTTGTCCAACAGACATTGATGACTGTTCTCCAAATAACTGTTCCCACGGGGGCACCTGCCAGGACTTGGTTAATGGATTCAAGTGCGTGTGCCCACCCCAGTGGACTGGCAAAACGTGCCAGTTAGGTAAGGAAATTCCTGCACCGAGGTTGGCTTTGATGATCCGAGCTGTTAGGGAAGATGAGCATGTGGCTAGTGGTGTGAGTTTGCACACCATCCTACTAAAAAGTAATTTATTGTCAAGAGTCCAGCGGGCCTGGGAGAGAGAACTCGAATACAAATGGCCTAGCTCTTTTAGGCCCTGTGGGAAAGTCGTGGGATTCCTTGAACCATGTCAATCGTCTGTCCGAGGAGTGTTCAGCTGGGTTCCAAACGGGGATGGTCTCATGAGGAATGAGCTGTCTGCATTCTTCCTGCCACATTTAAATCCCAGCAACTAGGCTGCACCGAGTTTCGCACAGCAATGCCTGGTGGCTTTCTGCTCTCCTGTTGGGGGCCAGTTGTTAACCAGCAGCCGGAAAGTTATCAATTAGCATTCCTTATTGGCTAGTGGCTAGGGAGAGGGATCAGCTGTTCAAAGTAGTGGGAACCTAGTATCTGTGATTTAGCTAGGTTATTAAAATGTCTCCTGGTTCAGAGAAACTATCGATAGGGTATTTTGGGGGGGGGGAGGGGTGTGTGGGAAGTGGGGGTAAATTTCCATTTCTCACTGCCCCTCCACATTTTCTTTCAGATGCAAATGAATGCGAGGCCAAACCTTGCGTAAATGCCAAATCCTGTAAGAATCTGATTGCGAGCTACTACTGTGATTGCCTCCCGGGCTGGACGGGTCAGAATTGTGACATAAGTGAGTACCTTTGTTTCGATTTTGATTTTTGTGGAACTTGGGTATTGAAGGTTTTCTCAGCCCGTACTTCAGCTCCAGCTCGAAGACTTGAGTGGTAAAAGGAAAACCTTAGAGAGGCAGTGTTTTTGGAGAGGGAGTGATCGGTGCAGAAATGAAAACATGGCACTTTATCAGGCTCATTAGCTGGTAAAACAGCCATATACTGATAAGGTGGCTAAAACAATGTTGTGAAATTTCACTCGCTCAGTCTGGTGGGATGAGGGAGGGGTCCCACCCAGTGTAATAACCTTATGTCAGGGGAAGCACACAGGAAATCTGATTTGAGGCTTTTATCTGTCCTGAGTGGAGAACGCTTTTCAATTAAGCCCAATTTCAAGGTAAATTGCCTCTTTAATATGATGACTTGTTTATTTTTCAGATATTAATGACTGCCTTGGCCAGTGTCAGAATGACGCCTCCTGTCGGGTATGTAAATCTTGGCTTAAAATGAAAACCTTACTGATTGACATGAATCTGTGTATGCGACCCTGGGAGGGCTCTGTCCCTCTGAGATTAAAAAAATGCAGGTGGAAAGTGATTCTCTGGAAGTTTCACTTGGGCTCCTGTGAACCGCCCCCCAGCCTCCTGGGAGCCATCCCAGAGGCATGCACTTGGGAATTCCTCTCACACATTTCTCGAGAGGCTGGGCACTGAGCGATTTCAGTGGATCAGCGGAACCCCGGCAGTCCTGCTGGACTGTCGCAGCCCTGTGTTCGTGGAGCGCAGAGACAAAAGCATGTGTTTCTCCCCCCTTCCTTCCCCTCTTGCAGGATTTGGTTAACGGTTATCGCTGTATCTGTCCACCTGGCTATGCAGGCGATCACTGTGAGAGGGACATCGATGAATGCGCCAGCAACCCCTGTTTGAATGGGGGTCACTGTCAGAATGAAATCAACAGATTCCAGTGTCTGTGTCCCACTGGTTTCTCTGGAAACCTCTGTCAGGTGAGCGGTGCTAGAACGTCCAAAGGCCAGGTTTCTACAGCAGAGCCCCCTCTTCCCCCTTCTCTGGCCCCCCACCTCCCCCTCCCTCCCCCCACCCCCGTCCCCTCCTGACTCTGTGGAGTCACCATGAAAGTCTGTTAACATCCAGGGACCAGGGACTGCTGCTAGGTGAATGCAGGTGGAAGGACAGCAAGGAGTGGTTTTCCTCATAGTGTCAGCAGCCTGTAGATTTGACTCTGTGCCCCCGACTCCGAGCGTCTCCCGCTCTGCCCTGTTTTGCCCATGTGTCCCTGGACGGTCTCTAGGACGTAACTGTGTATTATGTAGGGTGTTCTCCTGATGGCAGGAGGTGAAGGGGTCCAATTCCAGTGTCTCCTGCCCCCAGAGCAGTTCGAGTCACACCTCTGTTTCCTTTCCCCCTTCCCTGCTCCTTGCAGCTGGACATAGATTACTGCGAGCCCAACCCCTGCCAGAATGGCGCCCAGTGCTACAACCGTGCCAGTGACTATTTCTGCAAGTGTCCCGAGGACTACGAGGGCAAGAACTGCTCCCACCTTAAAGACCACTGCCGCACGACCCCCTGTGAAGGTATCTCCCCGACCTGCCGTTCAGGCTGGCCTCCAAGGCGCCTTCCTCTTGCCCCAGGTGCCACTGCCCCCTCGATATTCTCAGAAGCCGTGTGGGTGAGACTGAAGGCCCCTAACCTGACCGCTGAGGGAAGCCAGAGCATGTGGAAGCCATCTCTTCAGGCCCGCTGGTGGGAGAACCATGTCCACACATAGCCTGGGGGAGAGCATGCCTCATCTGGGGTGGGCTGATGTGCACCACTGAGACATTCCTCAGAGCAGTGCTGCCAGAACCTTCTGCAGCCGTGGAAATGTCTGCTCTCTGCGCTGTCGGGTATGGTAGCCACAGAAGCATTCAGTGTGACTGGTACGACGAGAAAGGGTGACTTGACTTAATTTCAATTCATTTAAATCAAAGAGCCACACGTGTCTCATGGATGTTGTTAGGTGACGTGGCTTTACAGGTTCTGTGTCCTTCCCGCCTTCCCGCCTGCTTAAGTCTGATTACGTAGAGAGTATAGCTGGTCCTGCTTCCTTTAGCAAGCTTCTGCCGACTGAGATGTCACAGGGAGGAGGAGAGGGGCCCACAGACACGCAGGCTTCTTAGCCACCCAGGGGGAAAATGCCTGGAAAAAAAGAAAACTTCTGTCTGCCTGGAGTCTCAGCTTGGCCTGTCACAGTGTGATGTGGCCCACTGTCTGAGTCTTGGCCCCCGAGGTGCCTCTTGATTTCTTACCTTCCTTAGCCAAAGGGTGCCTGTCTCCAGGAAAGCAAGCTTGGCATAGGTCCTTGGCTTAGGAATGCCGTGTCTTAGGGGTCCGTGGCCGTGATCTGATCCCGCGTCTGTCTTCTAGTGATTGACAGCTGCACAGTGGCCATGGCTTCCAACGACACGCCCGAGGGGGTGCGGTATATTTCCTCGAACGTCTGTGGTCCCCACGGGAAGTGCAAGAGTCAGTCGGGAGGCAAATTCACCTGTGACTGTAACAAAGGCTTCACTGGAACGTACTGCCATGAAAGTAAGACCCCTCTTCGGGGAATGGGGCTGGGTGCACCCCTCCCCCCCGCCTCTGCCCAGCTCGTCTGAGCTTGAGTCATTTCAGTCAGAGACCAGTGAAGGCTTACCATTGCAGCTCGGACCTGAGACCGAATTGTGTTAAGTTACGAGATCACTGACACTTTGACCCTTCGGCACGCTTATGTTCTGGAATCTTACTAGTTTGGGTGGTCCTGCTTTTCTGTAGGAGTTTTTTTTCCCCACTCCCACCAAGTAGCTTAGCCTACAAGGCATTAAATAAAACAGACAAGGCATCCTCTGGAGGCTTCTGCCTGATAAGCTGCCTGTTGAATTTGAGAAAGGGTCCTAACGGAGAGTGTTGAGGTGCCCCCTGGCCCCTCATTTTCTCAGGAGGTGGCCTTGGGACCAGTGCCTGGCTATGGCATTGGGTGTCCTTTATTCACCAGCTTTTGTGTCTTCATTTCGCAGATATTAACGACTGTGAGAGCAACCCCTGTAAAAATGGCGGCACCTGCATCGATGGGGTCAACTCCTACAAGTGCATCTGTAGTGACGGCTGGGAGGGGGCCTACTGTGAAACCAGTGAGTGTGTGCTCTTTCTGGGCCAGACAGCTCTGGGATGCTGGCGGGGGGGGGGGGTGCGGGGAGAGAATCCTCATGGGAGGCTTGTCTTTTTTTTTATGGGAATGAGACCGTGAGACCCCAACCGTTCTTGGCACGGGACGGCAGTGCCTGCGTCCTGTTAGTACGTGCGAATGCCGAGGACAGCCAGGGGGAGGAGCTTCTGCCCAGGAGCTGTGGCAGCAGGCTGTAATTAGGATAAAGAGCCCTGCGTGCAGAGAAAGTAGTCCTCTTTTTGTTGTGATCGCAATTTGTGCCTGTCCTGACGTTAACTTCCATGGGAGAGCCAGAGGCCTGTCCCTGTCCTGCCACCTTGGGGTGTCACAAATAACCCGGTTGAGGGTTCCTTTACTCCTGAAGACTGAAGGGGTTGAAGTCCTGGGATTGCTCAGCTGGTCTTGGACCGTGGGGTGGAGGTGGCCTTAGGAAGGGTGTGGCTCTTACATGCCGTGAACAGTTCCGGAAGCTTCTTGAGCTGGGCATCTCCTCTTTGATCCTAGATATTAATGACTGCAGCCAGAATCCTTGCCACAACGGGGGCTCGTGTCGTGACCTTGTCAATGACTTTTACTGTGACTGTAAAAACGGGTGGAAAGGAAAGACCTGCCACTCGCGTAAGTGGTAGCTGGCTGGGAGGACCCCCCCCCTCCACGGGCCCCCCCCACCCTCTGTCTCCTGTGAGGGGGGCTGGCCAGGGGCTCACACAGAGGTCCCCCTCCTCCAGGTGACAGCCAGTGTGACGAAGCCACGTGCAACAACGGTGGCACCTGCTCTGATGAAGGGGACGCTTTCAAGTGCATGTGTCCTGGAGGCTGGGAAGGGACGACCTGCAACATAGGTAGCTTTCTGCCCCATGCGGGGTTGGGTGTGGGCATGGCCATCTCAACACCTAGGACTGTTGTCGTGGTGGGTCTGGTTCTTGGCTCCCCGAACTGTCCTCGGCTCCCCGAACTGTCCTTGGATCCTCAGGGAGGGTGGTCCTGTCTGTTCTTGTCTTGTAGCCCGAAACAGTAGCTGCCTGCCCAACCCTTGCCATAACGGGGCCACCTGTGTGATCAATGGGGACTCCTTCACGTGTGTCTGCAAAGAAGGCTGGGAAGGGCCCATCTGTACTCAGAGTGAGTGTCCCCCTGCCCCACGCGCCTTGAACTCTGTGGGGGCTGCAGGAGCACAGCCTGACAGCCTCAGGGACTGGCGATGGAAACCAGAAGCAGAGCTGTTTGATGTCTGCTTCTGCATCACCTGGGTCTGTTCTAACGCACTTGATGGACTGCAGCCCTGACCTGGGCATGAGAAAGTCGCCGAGGAGATAAGTGGAGACAGATGGTGTCTCGGTTCCCAGCGTGGGTCTGACCAGCAGCCTGTCTCCTTCCATTCTCACAGCCCCTGCCCGCCCTGAGCGGGGCCTCTTCCTGTGTAGTGTCCCACGGCACAGGGAACAAACGGGTGGTGCGGGCCTGGTTCCAATTGAACAGAGCCTTCAGCGCCTTTTGCTCGTATAAACTACAGCTCTATCGTATGGGTATTAGGGGAATAAGGGGGGTTTCTACTTCGGGTTAAAACTGCTTTGCCTGGTGAAGGCCTCATTGTATTAAGTTGTCTTTTTACTTTGCAGATACCAATGACTGCAGTCCTCATCCCTGGTAAGCATGACTACCTTTGAAGCCAGCCCTTGTTGGCCGCAGCTTGCGTGGGCATCTCCCAGGGATCTTTTCTAGAACACAGGTTCTGCTACAGGAGGTCTGGGTGGGGCTGCAGATCCTGCCTGCCGAACAAGCGCCCAGGTGATGCTGGTCTGTGGACCACACTTTAATTAGCCGGCTGTGTCTCCATTGCAAGCTGTGATTCTCCACCTGGGCTGTGCACGAGGATCACTGGAGGAGCTTTTAGAAGTCCCAGTGCCTGGACTGCAATGGAGACCTGTGATTGAGACACTCTGGGGGTGGGACCCGGGCACCATTATTTTTAAAGCTCCCCAGGCAATGGGGATTGCAGCCGGGGTGAGAGCCATCGAACGTAACTGGCATGGCTCCCTGTGGTGAACTGGCTGGTGGAGTTGTGGAGTCATGGATCCGTGGATTGGGAGGTCAATAACAGTCTTTGCTTTCTTCTTAGTTACAACAGTGGCACGTGCGTGGATGGGGACAACTGGTACCGGTGTGAGTGTGCCCCCGGCTTTGCTGGACCTGATTGCAGAATAAGTAAGGATCAGCCCGATTTGGTTTCGCCAGTGGTGTTCTCTCCCCCAACTCTGACACTTTTTCATCTTGAAAATGGTTAAGGTCACTGATCCCTTTAGGCCTGAGAGGCACATAACCTCCCACCCCGTTTTCAGCTGGGCTGAAAACAGCCCTGGCTGGAACCTCCCAGGTACCTGCTGGTCCTTCCCCCGGTGGCACAGCCAGCCCTCTTCTAGGGGAGGGAGTACCAGCCACAGAATTGGATGATTAATCTAATTCTGAGGCCCCAAGGAAACCATGCTTTTCCCCATGACTGCCCTGGAATTATGGGCAAGTGGACATTAGCCACAGAAAACAGCTAACGGCAGTGGATAGGATGGGTTGTGGTTTCCAAAGGTTTGATCAGGCCTTGGTGAAATGATTAAAACAGGAGACATGCAATATCGTTTTTCAGGGTGCTTAAAGTCTTTATTGTGAGCCTTTTCCTACTTTTTTTTTTTTATATGCCCTTTAGTTTGGGGGGGTAAGTGATAGCTGTATTTGTTGTTGTTCTCATCCCCAAGTTATTTGAAATTTTACTAGTGCTTGAGATCCCTAGGTCTGGGACTGACTGGTCTTCAGCACTAAGTTGGGGTAGATTTGGTCTATTCCATGTTTCTAAATTGTGTTGGCAAGCTGTTGCCTTGGCCCACTGCCTCTTTTTGTAAATAAAGTTTTATTGGCACTCAGCTACTCCTTTATGTACTGTCTAAAGCTGCTTTCATGCTACAAAGAGTTCCGTAGTCATGACAAAGCCCACATGGCCCGCAAAGGTTAAAATATTTGACCCAAGAACTTTGCCAGCCCTTGTTCTAAGTTGTACTATCTGATAAAAAGGAGCCTATTTAATCAAATATTGCTGCCTCCTGAACTGACTCTCAGCTGCTCAAAAGTCAGGCTAATGATGATTGGTGGGGGCAGTGACTAGGGGTTTTTGGGGTACTGATCGGTACCTTTATTTGGGTGCTGGTTACATAATTCATCAAGCTTATGCTTACCGTTTGTATGCTTTTCTGGCTTATATGAGGTAAGTAAAAACTTAGAAAAAACATCATTGCTTCCCACCGGAGCCTAAACTTGATCTCCATTTTCCCTAGACATCAATGAATGCCAGTCTTCCCCATGTGCCTTTGGGGCAACCTGTGTGGATGAGATTAATGGCTACCGGTGCATCTGTCCCCCAGGGCACAGCGGTGCCAAGTGCCAGGAAGGTATGTGGGTTAGGCTGCAGCTGCTAATGGGTCTTGTGGGGTGAGCAGGCACTACAGTCACTACAGTTACCCTTTGATCCTGAGTGGGCACTGTGCTAAGGGAGAGAACATGGAGGGGATATGCAGAGGGGGCCACGGGGACTGGGGAAATTGAAGGGGTCCCCTACAAAGAGGGAAGCGGTTTTCAGTCCAACTCTTGGGCAGTGTTGCTGTGTGACAGACCATCCCAAAACATGGCTTAGAGCAGGCATTGATTTGTCTTGCTTGTGGGCATGCAGGGCAGGCAGAGTGAGAATGTGCTGCAGGCTGGGCTCTGGTCTGTTCTGTGTGCTTCCTCACTCTCCCTGGACCAGCAGCCGTATCTGGCAAATGGCAGGCTTGCAAGAGGCCAAGCCCAACTGTGAGAGACTCTGCTCACATCACCTCCCCAAAGGCTGCACTGGCCCAGCCAGGTGGTCATGTGGCCATGTGCAAAGGCAGCAGGTGAGGGAAGGAGACCTGTTGTCCCATGGCACAGGGCAGAGGTATAATCCTTCCCTAACTCCCAGAGGGGGTGAAGAGAGAGTGGTCTATAGAAAAGGAAACCCCTTCCACTCAGGCATCCTACCTTTCAGTTTCAGGGAGACCTTGTATCACTATGGGGAGTGTGATACCGGACGGGGCCAAGTGGGACGATGACTGCAACACCTGCCGGTGCTTGAATGGAAGGATCGCCTGCTCCAAGGTACAGCGGGAGGGCCTCCGCGGCTCACCTGCTTTCTGGAGTTGCTGCCAGGTGCTTCTCCTGAGCTGTGTGCTCCATCCCCCTCTCCCTCCCCCTCTCCCTCTCCAGGTATGGTGTGGCCCTCGACCTTGCCTGCTCCACAAAGGGCACAGCGAGTGCCCCAGCGGGCAGAGCTGCATCCCGATCCTGGATACCCAGTGCTTCGTCCGCCCCTGCACGGGTGTGGGCGAGTGTCGGTCTTCCAGTCTCCAGCCCATGAAGACCAAGTGTACCTCTGACCCCTACTACCAGGAGAATTGTGCCAACATCACGTTCACCTTCAACAAGGAGATGATGTCACCGGTATGGAACAACATCTTTTTTAGTTTGGAATGAATGGCGATGTGTGTCTGCTTGTTCCAAAGCAGGAGCATCCCCAGCTAGGATCTTGTTCTCCTTAGCTTAAGTTCCTAACTTCCAAGGAAACATCAGCCTTCCCCCCCTCCCCCTTACTTCTTCCAGTATCTTACATGTATGGTTTTTAAATGTGATTCTAGGGTCTCACCACGGAGCATATTTGCAGTGAATTGAGGAATTTGAACATTTTAAAGAATGTTTCTGCCGAATATTCAATCTACATAGCTTGTGAGCCTTCCCCTTCTGCGAACAATGAAATACACGTGGCCATTGTAAGTATGAGGCCCAGTCACACTCCATTACATGATTGCTGGGTGGTTCACAAACTTCAGTTAGCCACTATCCAAATAGAGTGAGGACGCTGAAACCAAGCTTGGCACATGCGTTCAGTAACTTTCAGTAACAGCTACTGTGGAGAGTGTCGCCCGGCCCCTGCATCTGACCGTTCTCCTTTTTCCAGTCTGCCGAAGACATACGGGATGATGGAAACCCTATCAAGGAGATCACCGACAAAATCATAGATCTCGTTAGTAAACGTGATGGGAATAGCTCGCTTATCGCTGCCGTGGCCGAAGTGCGAGTGCAAAGGCGGCCTCTGAAGAACAGAACGGGTAGGTGGCAGGTGGGGACAGTCCCCTTGAGGGAGAACTATCCGATCTCGGCTCCATCTAACAGGTGGGGCATTAGCTGACAGTTTCCCCTCTTGAGGACCACCCCCGCCCTCCCCCCTCTCCAGCTGCCCCACCATTTAACTGGTGAAAAAAAAGGGCCAGCTGCCATGTGCAAGGTCCTATGATGATGGGTAGAGGTACCTTTTTTCCCTGGTGCCAAGCTGTGCTCTCAGAAGCTGGCATCCCTGTAGAACATGCACTGTCTCTAGGTCCACTGCAAAGCCCTAGGGCAGAGCATTGCTGCACCTTGAGCTCATGGCCAGGCAAATCCTGCTGTGGCATTCCGGTGTTGTGGGACAGCCCGGCCTAAGCACCGGGAGACACAGGTTGGATAGGCAGCCCGATGGCCCTGCAGGACATCCACACTCCCCTTTTGACCACCGTTGTTCTAGCTAGGCAAGAATATGGGACATTTGAGCTATGCATGCTCAGATCGGGTCGCCTGTAATGCTGAAAACCAGATCCTCGAATGAGCTGCTGCCCGAGGAGCCAGGAGCCTTGAGGAGCGGCTGCTGCGCCTGGTCTCTGGGGACAGAGGTGTCAGGGTCCCCAAGGGCCCTGGTTCTGTACTTATCAAGCTGTGAAGTGACAATATGGGGTTGTGAAAAGGGACTGGTCCCCATGGCACCCCTTTTAGGAATTACGGGCAGGAGCACACCACTGCTGGTATTCTTTTGTTCGTGTGATGGCTTTTTTTTTTTTTTTTTTTTTGGAGAGTTAATTGGTTTCGTGCCCGCCTTACAGATTTCCTGGTTCCTCTGCTGAGCTCCGTCTTAACTGTGGCTTGGATCTGTTGCCTGGTGACGGCCTTCTACTGGTGTGTGCGGAAGCGGCGGAAGCCCGGCAGCCACGCTCACTCGGCCTCCGAGGACAACACCACCAACAACGTGCGGGAGCAGCTGAACCAGATCAAAAACCCCATCGAGAAGCACGGGGCCAACACGGTCCCCATCAAGGATTATGAGAACAAAAACTCCAAAATGTCAAAAATCAGGACACACAACTCTGAGGTAGAGGAGGATGACATGGACAAGCACCAGCAGAAAGCCCGGTTTGCCAAACAGCCGGCGTACACGCTGGTAGACCGAGAGGAGAAGCCCCCCAACGGCACGCCAGCCAAACACCCAAACTGGACAAACAAACAGGACAACAGAGACCTGGAAAGTGCCCAGAGCTTAAACCGGATGGAGTACATCGTATAGCAGACAGCGGGCGCTGCCGCCGCTAGGTAGAGTCTGAGGGTGCTGGGGCTTGTAGTTCTCCAGCTGTTGTATCCTAGTCCAGGCGGAGGCTGTCGCTGACTTAGAACCCTGTGTTCATTTAAGTTCTGACAAGCTGGCTTACACTGGCAATGGTAGTTTCTGTGGTTGGCTGGGAAATCAAATGCTGCATCTCACAGCTATGCAAAAAACCAGTCCAAAGTGCCCCGGCACACGTCCCCCCACAGCCGCCAGCTCTCGGACCAGGCTCCCCGGAGGTCGCCCGACCCCTGGGCCTTGAGCTCCCAACTTCTGCCAGATGTCCCGATGGTGATGCAGTCTTAGGATCATAGTTTTTATTTATATTTATTGACTCTTGAGTTGTTTGTGTATATTGGTTTTATGATGACGTACAAGTAGTTCTGTATTTGAAAGTGCCTTTGCAGCTCAGAACCACAGCAACTATCACAAATGAGTTTATTATTTATTTTT
The DNA here is from genome assembly GCF_037043125.1 of Eumetopias jubatus. Lineage (NCBI taxonomy): Eukaryota > Metazoa > Chordata > Mammalia > Carnivora > Otariidae > Eumetopias > Eumetopias jubatus. The sequence continues at coordinate 104,552,038 of NW_028274815.1, forward strand.
TTTATTGTATTTTGTTGTTGGGGGAGGGGGGACTTTGATGTCAGCAGTTGCTGGTAAAATGAAGAATTTAAAGAGGAAAAATGTGTCAAAAGTAGAATTTTGTATAGTTATGTAAATAATTCTTTTTTATTAATCACTGTGTATATTTGATTTATTAACTTAATAATCAAGAGCCTTAAAACATCATTCCTTTTTATTTATATGTACGTGTTTAGAGTTGAAGGTTTTTGATAGCATTGTAAGTGTATGGCTTTTTTTTTTGAACTTATTTTCTTACTACGTGTTGCCTATAAGCCAAAATTAAGGTGTTTGAAAATAGTTTAAAACAATAGGATGGGCTTCAGTGCCTGGAATACTGGTGGAACTTTTTTTTGTACGACGTCAGATGTTTAAAACACCTTCTATAGCATCACTTTAAAACACGTTTTAAGGACTGACTAAGGCAGTTTGAAAATTAGTCTAGAACAGCAGGTTCCTTTTTTTTTTTTTTTTGTCTGCTTTAGACTTGAAAAGAGGCAGGTGATCGGCTACACAGCAGTTTAAGGTAACAAGTTTGAGCTTCGACTTTACGTAGCCAAAATGTGAGTGGTTGAATATCATTAAAAATACCGAATTGGTGTGCTTCCAACTTCACACAATCTTATTTTGTAAATTCTGATTTCTTTTCACCATTCGTATGTAATACTGAACCACTTGTAGATTTGATTTTTTTTGTTGTCTACTGCATTTAGGGGGTATTCTTATAAGCTAGTTGAATACTTGAACCTTAAAATGTCCAGTAAGATCACTGTTTAGATTTGCCATAGAGTACACTGCCTGCCTTAAATGAGGAAATCAAAATGCTATTACAAAGTTGAAGATCAAAAAGGCTTATAAAACAGTTAATTTTGTTGGTTCACCATTGAGACCGTGAAGATACTTTGTATTGTCCTATTAGTGTTATGAACATAAAAATGCATCTTTGATGTGTTGTTCCTGGCAATAAATTTTGAAAAGTACTATTTATTAAATTTTTTGTATGAAAGACGGAACAGTGTGGCCTCTTCTGAGCTTATGTAGTTTTGCTTGGCTCTGTCTTGCTCTTTGCCACCCCGCCGAGTCTGTTCTGGTAAGCGGGGTGTGCTAAATAGGCCTCGCCTGACAGGGGCAAGGAAGAAAACCTGAAAGCCTTTTCAGCCACAAAATTCAGCTGAAGTTCTCAAAAAACCATGGGCTGCTGTGAAGCCAGAGCTGTGAGAGAGCCCCATCTTGGGGGCATTGATTCCCTTGTTATTCAACAGCAAGTGTGAATACTGCTTGAATAAACACCACTGGATTAATGGCCTGTAGTGTGGAGGTGAATTGTTTGTGAGCACTCACGGGAAATGCCCACCACACTAAAAGGGTTTTTAAAAAGCTTGGAATTGGTGTTGGGGGAGGAAGAGGGAGATTCGGTCCTTTCAATCTCCCCCCCCAGCCCCCCCCCCCCGGCTACTTGGATTAATATTAATGTTCTGCCATCATTCTGGACCACACCCTTGTGGCTTCTGTGCACGCTTCCACCTCCAGAGTGGTTTTCCTCGCTGCACAGGAGGTGGTAGGTAGAAGCTTCTGGGGTTAGAGCCATCTACTCATCACCTTGTGCCCAGGGAGTCCGTGTTTGGGTGGCCTCACCATTGCAGCTGTGGGTGCCAGGTAGCCGGCCTCTGAGGAGGTTCCAGAGGCCACACATCAGCACCTGTTTAGGACAGGAGAACTGTGGTTCTCCCTCCGACTGCTTGTGCCAGAGGCCAAAACGGCCCTGCCCCCACATCACAGGTGGGGTTGGGGAAGCTTTGCCTCTAGCACCTCTGTAGCCAGGGATGAGCCACGGGGACGGGCACATGGATGGCTTCCAGCAGCTGTGTGAAGCTGCCAGGAGTTCCCTGTTGATGAGCAAGCCAAAGCTTACCTTCCCTGGAACTGTCCCCCAGCGCTGCACAGTCGGGCCATCTGCCCACCTCTGGTTTGCATAGGTTTTTTTTCTTCCTTGGGAGTTTTCTTCTACCAGGCTAGGAACTATGTTCTCTGATGGGCGTCTGTTTAAGAAGGGGCAATGGGCTTTAAAAATATCCCTAGCTTCCTGTGCATGAGCAGAGCACTGAGGAGTCAGAATCCAGAGCAGTCCGTTTGGGCTTGTTGGGAAGGCAGCCCGGAGGACCTGGACACTGGCGAGTCTGGGTTCCCACGACATCTCCCTGCTCTGGTATAGCAGTACTTTCCCTAATCTCTGCCGGTGGACAGCTGGTTTCTGCAAGGTGGGGTGACAGGGAGAAGTGTTCCGGTACAGACCCAGTGAGCCAGGGCACCGTCCGATTTAGCAGTGCTCAACTCAAACACCCTTCTGAAGCAATATCTTGCTCCGGTGGTTTGTGAACTTGGATTCTTCAGGACCCCAGAATTCCTTGGGTAGTTGCCAAGTGCTTTTGTGCCAAGAGAAAAAAAAGTTTAATGAGCCTCTGCAATTCTTTATTCCAGGAGGGAAGTGATCTTGAGATTCACATTTGTTGTTTTAAGAAGACTTCTCAGTAGTGAGAAGGCAGAGATCAGGTTCCTCTGGGCATGGCTCAAAGCCAGGCCCTGAATTGTAAAGGGCAGTTTTTCCCCTTCTCCAGGTAGAGGTAATCAGGCAAGGAAGCCCTGGTTATCTCAGGGACGAGGTGGAAAAGAAGGGACTCCATACCTTTCCTATTCCCCATCAATGTCCTGGGCCCTCTTTAAGCAAACCCTGGAAGAGAAAGAATTTTTAGTCCAGAAATTTGACCAACTCGAACCCTAGCATTAGACCATACCATGAAACTCCAGTAAGGAATTAACTTGAAGCTGACTGTGCTGAGATTCCAGACTTAGACAATGTAAAATCAGAAAAGGGGGTGGGTGGCTCTATTTTAATTGATGACAAGTCCAGTGAGACTGGGCAACACTCAGAAGCGGGTTTCTCTCCATGCAGATTCCCAGGCCCAGTCCAAGAGTCCAAGGCCAGGGAATCTGTATTTTCAACAAGCTCTCTCCCCTCCCTCCCCTTCCTCTCTGGCTTATGTATAGTAAAATTTAAGAACAACTCTACTAAAGTACTAAAGTATAAGCTCTTCATTAATTATAATGTTTTTCTTCCCTCTTAAACTGAATTAAGTAGCCTGTAAGCCAGTTTGTTGCTAAATTGCCACCTGACATCATTTTTAAGTAAAATAATTATACTGCCCCTTGAGCAAGTTGTGGTCTAAGTGCTTCATGTTTATTGGCTGATCTGAGGGGTCAGTGAGTCAAAGTTAACTTATTTGGTAAGAGTTCTTAGATGCCCAAGAGCCCAAGGAACAAGAGCATGGGTTTCCCACCTTCCTCAACGGTGTACACCTGTCTATCCAAAGGTGAGCCAGTGTGTAGCTAAAGGCCAGTTGCCTTTAAAGAGTAAAAAGGTCCTACGGACCTACAGAAGCTTGCAACTTGGGCTGGGCAATGTTCTATCATTTCCGCCTCGGCTGCGGCTCCTTGCCTCTACTGGGAATGAGAAGCAGGAGTTCAGAGGTTCCTGGTCTGGGAAGACACACAAGCACTGGGTTATGGGAAGCCTCCTCCTGCTAATGTGTATTTATACTTTGTGAGCTCTGATTCATCCTAGCATTGGAACAGAAATCTGCTTCCTGAGGTTCTGTTTTTAAATAGATAGTTTGCAAAAACAACAATTATTTTTCTTAACATTTTTTTTTTTTCCAACCCCACAAGCAGCTAAACATCCCGGCCTGGGCTATGTCAGTCTCCAACAATGCCAACAGACAGCTTGGTTACTGGAGGCAGAAGGGTGCCCTGCAGCAGTTCTACAGGGTGCCGGCCCCAGAAGTGTTAAAAACAAAGGTTAGAAACCATTAGGGCAATCTTGTTGCGTCACTTCGAATCCATGAGATATTTCTGGGACTATTAAAAATAACGAATTTCCCTTTGTGAACAGCTGCCTTCCGATGGTGGTTAGGGAGTAAGGGCAAGTGGAGGTGCTGCTCACGGGGCCCTGGGTCTCATGACACTCCTGCATGGCACCTTTTGAGAGCGTGTCAAAAGGGCGCGGTTCCCTTGCTTTGGACATAAATTCCACCTGTGTTACTTGCTCTTGCATGCCGGGCACAACCTTCCTGGCTTAGAGTGTGTTTCTTTCAAGTCCCAGGCAGCTTTTACAAGTCTTAAATTATGTATCATTAGGCATGGGTCTGGTATTAACCTGTGATACGCGCAAGTCGGGAAAATTACCTTAGAGAGAGTGAAGGCTCTTAAACCAATAAGAACCTGGACCTGAGGCCTGCCTGCTGCCTCCCGGACCCCACCCCCGCCCCTTCCCCTGCAGTATCCACACCAGGGCACCCGAGGGTTGAATTATCCTGAGAGCAAAAGCAGATGCCAGCAACATGAAAGTAACAGCTTTGTTTTAAAGAGAAGCTCTCTTGGCACGGCCAGTGGGGCTCCTCCGTGGTCCTTGAGGGGAATCCAAGTTTGCAGCTGGCTTCCTAATGACTACTCAGGCAACCAAATGGCTTGGCTCCCACTCTGCCCCTGAAGAGTGCAGAGCTGCTTCATTTCATCAGTGCTGAGACATGCATAGTTGAAAAGCCTCCGTCTTAAGATTCTCTGGACAGGGTTGCAATTGGAGACCTTACCCGTTAAAGGCTCCAACCCAGGAGGAGAAACTGAGGCCTAGAGAGGTTGGAGGACTTGCCTAAGGCCACACAGAGGGTTAGCAACAGCCGGAACTAGAACCTCGGGCTCCTGCTGCTTGGGTTGCTGCAGTTTCTGGGAATTTGCCAGATTTATGTCCCGATCCTGCCTTTGGTGTGAATTTCAAAGGTACAGAATTGGGAAAACAGCGGTTAACGAAAAGGGGCTGCAAAGTCTCACGGGAGGTTGCAGAGAGCTGCCAGAGACACTGTCCCCAGTCTGAGTGGTGCCTCCTGCAGGTTTTGCCTAGAAAGTGTCATCTTTATAAATCTGACAGCAACAGGTATTTTCTGAATCAAAGGCTAAGCCCCGTCCCTTCGGAGGTGGTTCCTTTGTTCTTGGGCAGCTTCAGATTTCCTTCTCAGTTTCTGCTTCGCAGAACTAGAACATAAGACTGAAGGAAAAGAGGCTCAGAAAGGAAATCGACAGCCCCACTCACTACAGCCTACTCCTCTGCGCACGCGCACGGCAGGCACGCACACTTTACACCTCTCAGGGCGTTGGTGCTGCTCTCGGTGTATGAAAGGGGGTTGGGAGGGTCCTGGCCAGTGTCAGGTTATGCCAATGTGATTCGGCTTCATCCCACATTCCCTAAACACTCCTGCTTCACCCGACAGGCTACTTCCAGGTTATTCATAGAAAAAAATCACCTGAGCATTGAAAAATACTAACATCCTAGTAGCCTGAATGCGATGCAGTTCGCCCCGTGCAGCTGGGCCAGCCCAGGCAGATCTGGGAGTTCCTGGCACTGTCTGTGGGCAGCTCTCCTTCCTCCATCCAACACCCCAAAAAGCCTACTCCCCCGTGCTCTCCCCACCCACCACGGAGGGATTAGGAACATATCCCACAAGTCATCTTCAACCTGTTTGTCGTGTCAGGGTAGGCCAGAACTACACATTATGCAAAAATTTCCCATGTGCTGAGGCACCCACACTGAATGACTAGGAAAAACCCTGTCCTGGAGACCAAAATGTAAGCCCTCCAAGTTCAGGATGTTAACAAACAGATATTCTTTCTCTGGGGGCTCTCTCTGGCTCTGCCGGTTGGTGTGTGGAAGTGTTTTTTAAATGGAATCAAGGCCCAACACAAAAAGGGAGAGCCCGAATGTGAAACAGCTACAGGTTTGCACAAAACTACAGAAGTGTCTGTGAGCAAAAGGAAAGCCAGTGGGAAGGGGCCTGAAGGGGGTGGGCAAGGCCTCACCACAGCCTTGGGCTCTCCCCACACAGCCATGACCCCAGAATTTCTGCATTTCCTGGGAGCTCTTGGCACAACACTCAGCAAAAGAGGTCCTGAACATTTCCTCCAGGGTGCTGTGCCTCCACATGGGCCTGATGGGTGGCCTGTTGTTTTCACCTTCTTAGTGTGCAAATCCAGGCTGTCTGCTGAGTGGCAAAGGCATATGCTCTGGAGCCAGACTTCCTTGATTCCAATCACAGCTCTTCCTTCCCGATTTCTGGCATGGTGTTTTTTGCCTGTGCAGTGTTAACCTCACACAGCTGCAGCCCAACAGCAGAAATTCTGGCCTTGGGGTTGGACAGACCTGGATTCTAGGCTCTGCTACTTACTTTGGAAAGTTTCTGACATTCTTTGCATCTTAGTTTCCTCATCCGTGAAATGGTGATAATAAATGTGTGCCACTGTTTGTATTCATGAAAAGCGCTGCAGGAAGAAGAAAGAACACTGCTCTGTGGGATAGGATATAGAGTCCACTAAAAGATTAAGGAATCCAGCTAGATTCCAATGACAGTCTCTGTTCTCGCCACTAACTGGGCCCCGGGTCTGAGAAGAGCTAAGGAAGGGTTGTTGGATCTGGGGGTTGACAGAAATCCAAGATGGCCCCCAGAGATTCCTGGGCCCTGGTTATTTGATCAAACACTAATCCAAGTACTGCTGTGAAGGGATTTTGCAGATGTCATTAAAGTCCCCAATTAGCTGGCCTTAAATTATGGAGATTTTCCAAGTGGGGCTGACCTAATCACAGGAGCTCTTTAAAAGCAGAGTTTTTTCTCTGGCTGGTCACAGGAGAAGTCAGAGATACAAAATGTGAGAGATTCGGCACAAGGGACATTTCTTCATTCTTGAGATGGAGGAGGCTATGTGGCAAGGACCCGAGAATGGGCTCCAGTTGCTGAGTGAATTCCCCTGGCCAATCCCCAACAGGACAATGGAGCCCACAGTCTTAAAACGGCAAGGAACTGAATTTTGTCAAAAACCCAAGGGAGCTTGGGAGTAGGTTTTTCCTTAGTTGAGCCTCCAGATAAAGATACAGCCTGACTGACACCCTAAGGTCTCAGAGCCTCATGAGACCCAGAGCAGAGGATCCAGCTAAAAAGTGTCAGGACCTGTGAGATAATCAATTTGCACTGTTGCAAGCTGCTAAACGTATGGTTGTTATACAGCAACAGCAAAGTTCTCCTCCAAAGGGAGCTGTCCCAGGCTCCATCATGTGGTGGTGTGGGTCCTGGCTATACAAATCATCAGCTTTTCCCCAATCAGTTCAGTGCCTGCTATCTAACAGTGTAGCAGAAAGAAAAGTGCATTCAAGACAAGAATGAACTAGAGGACCACAAAAAAACTTGGTTCCCAATTAAATTCTACAAAAGTGAGTGGTCTGCCAGTGTAGACAGCTCTTGACAGCCTCTAAAAGTAATAGAACATGGTTCTGTCTTCCACATCCAACCTCCCTACCCTTTTATACAGTTAGAGCCAGATGAGGTAAGCCCAGGTGCTTGGCCTTGCAGGACTCCAGGACACATGGTCTTGGGTCAGTTTTCTCTCCTTGTGTGATAATGTTTGATTCATTTTCTTGAGGAGGTTTTTCAGAGGACTGGACATCCCAGAAATACCTGGTAATGGCCCCCTCCCACCAAGCAGCCTTTCCCTAGAAGGAAGTTCCCTCCTCGGCTGTCCTCACTGCGCAGTGGCCGTTTGCTCTGGACTGAGTCAGAGCTAAATATCAAGCCCAACTTCCTCTCGTACCATCTGCTCTGTCCTGAGCCTGCCCTCAGAGGGGCAGCTGGCTTAGGTGAACATGCATAGCCAGTGACAGAAAGTTTAGGTTTCTCTTAAGTTCAGCGAGGTTTTCTAAAATGTTACCAGGACCTAGAATGAGACCTTATAAACTTGCAGAACAACAGCCAAAATTGTCTCTACAACCAGGATCCAAAACACGCAATTTGATAAACCGGTGTTGAGGAATACTATCTTCAAGAGAAAACAAAGCCAATTTGATGTGGAAAATTCACAGATGGACAGTATTCTTGTCTTTGAGCCTGGATAGAGATTTTAGTTGAGATCCAGAAGGTTCTTCTAGCTAGAGATAATTAGCAGCAAAACAAGAACCCCAATAGCAGATCCCCTGAATCTTTGACATGGAGAGCTCTTCTCCCAGAAGTACCTTCGTATTGATGAGCACTTTTCACTGGGGAGCCACCGGAGGACACTTTACTAGCTGTCCCGGGGTCTGCCCATGCAGTCACCACTCTGCTCTAGATGGTCACCGCACCAAGCAGAAGACACCGGGAAAAGGCTCACCAGGGAAGCATTTTAAGGGGAACATACAAATCAAAGCAGTGCTGTAGCTTCACAAGCCTCGATTCATTCTGGCATTGTTACAAAAGGGCCTTCTGGGCTCCTCCTACTGGGACACATCCCAAACACCCAGTCTGCCACATCAAGGCTGGAGGTCGCCCTAATTCACCATTCCACCTTCTCCCTGTGACAACAGGAATGGATGGGCTGGTATTAATCCTCCCAGGCACCCACAGTGGGTTTGGGAAAGAGCCTTCTGCATGCTTCTCACCAGCTGAGCCTGTTAAGGAGGAAGAGAAAAGGCCTTATGAGCCACTGGGCTTAGAAAAATTCCCAGTCAATCCATCACCTGCCTCCTCCTGAGAAGGGTCTGCAGTGCAACGCACAGTTCCCGGGGCAGGTGGAGAGAGGGATGTGAGGGAGCAAGTGGAAGTAAGAGCTGTGTGTCTGTGTCCCCACGTCAGAGAGAGAGAGAGAGAGAGAGAGAGAGAGAGAGAGAGAGAGAGACAGTGTGTGTGTGTGTATCTAAGCGCGGAGACAGGACCAGTAATAGAAGAGCCGGTGAGAGGGCGTGGGAGACTGGGAACTTATTTATAAAATCTCTTCTGCCCTAAAGCAAGTCAAACTCCCTGCTGAGGAGTTGCTTTTTCTTCCTCCCTTTTGAGTCTTGTGTGCTGAGCTGACCTCTCCCCGGCAGAGGTCAGCGCTCTGCTCACCCTGCACACACTCGGCCTTCTGGGGCTTGATCGCCTCAGAAGCCTGAAGACGAGAGAATCTTCAGCTCTAATTTCTGAGAGAAAAGCTGTAGTAAATCTCGTGAGGAAGCTGGTCTGCATGTGTGTTTTAAAGAAATATATTTACGTGATGATCTTTTGGGAACTGTGGAGAAAACAAAAGGCCAACAAGAACACTGTACATCACTGGAGTCCCCTCCCACAGCCTACTTCGCCCACTAAAATAAATCAGGCTGGGTAATGAATGAGGTTTTAAGAAATGTAACCGAACTTAAAATACAAGGTCAGCATCTCATCCTAGGTAATCCTTTGGAGGATGAGAAATTCTCCTGATTTTCCCACAGGGTTATTTCAGATGTGCTTTCTGAGCCAAACTATTTTAAAAGCGTTCATTCTTCCACAGCCCTGCCAAATGTGAACTTGAGATTCACACACACTTTTCGAGAGCTTATTAGTGATATTAATGATCATGGATCAAAGGCAAACCCTAGACAATTACTTAGGTGCTTTAAAAACCCGTCTTCTGTATGAGGGCAACAATTTCTCAGTGTTGGCAAAGACGAAGCTGCTCTGATGTGCTGGGTCTAAAGCAGCAGTACTGACATAGAGGGCCTGAAGGGAAAAACAAAACACATCTCTTTGTGTGATTAAAATGTACGCCTATTGACACCTTGCCACCAAAGTGTTTCTCATTCATTTGAAAGTAGGCACACTCCTTACACGCCCCCCTTATAAAGGACACTCAGCTCTGAGCACACCCTGCCTCTTTTAACATCCACTATTTAAACACACCCACCAAACCCCCTACATTTTAAAATAATTTTTAACTATGGCTTCTCACTAGAATCAGTGTTTGAAGCGTTTTTAAAACTGCTGATACTCAGGACAAATTTCAAGGATTCTGATTTAACTAGAAGCTACTCAGGTAATTCCAAGTGCGGCCAGTGGGAAGAACCTGTTTTTTAAATGGATATAGAAATTACCACATGGGAGTGGTGTTTACCTTCAGTGTGGCACTTAAAATAGGAGAGAGAATTTTATTTGACAAAGGAAGAAACTGAGGCCCAGGAGTTTAAGAGACTTGTCCCAAAACACACAAACCAACTAGTGGCAAAGCGGCAGCCTGAACCCGGGGTTTGCAGCCTGGAGCACCACGCCATCTCCAGGCTATGGATCCCCAGCCCAGACCCCAGGCCCAGGGCAGGTCAGCTTCCCCGTGGGCCAGGCCAGCCAGCATGCCGGCAGGGGCAAACCACTAAGAAAGGCGCTTTGCTTCATCGACTGCAGTGGTTCTCAGCATTTCACACACAGCTTTTCAAATGTATTATCCCAACCTCATATTGAAATACCTCTGAAAGATTAGGTACAGATCCGAGGGGAGATACACATACAAGCAATCAAAGGGGCCTGAGATCCCATCATAACAGGCAGTGTAGACAAAGAGTTGGCCCAGGACTTCATTCAGTGGTGAACAAGGACTAGATCCACTTAGAAAATGGAAATGAATCCACTTGGGAAATGTCAAGGTTTTTCTGGAAAGGAGTCAAGGTTGCATACTTTAACCTCTCACAAGAGGGATCTCTCTTAGCTCACAACTGGAAGAAATGGGAACATATCTGAATTGTAAAGACCACCCCGGAATCTTATGGGCCAATTTAATCACAACATCCCACACAGGGTTCTCCAGACCTAAATGTTCAGAAGCAGAGCTCCTTGGGATTATTTTAACATAGTGCTCAAAACCTCAGAGTTGCTTCAAGAAGGAAAAAAAATCTCTAAGAGAATATATTTTTAAATCACATGTTCAGAAAAGGGCATTTTGGATGTATATTCTTTGGGGCTAACTCACTTGTTTTGGAGAAAAGTGATACACACTCATTTAATTTTTTTAAACAATTTTACTTTTTATTTATAAAGTAGGTTCGTTTCCTCTACATACTACTTTGACCCATGTACTTTCAGACACATTAAACTATTTAAGCAGTTTAAACAAAACAAACGACAGGATAACTGCGATGGGGAAAAAAGAACTCTCCTGGTGATGACTGCAACGTCTGGCTTCCTAACTTGACTAATAAAACTTTTTCTGGGGTTCTGTCAAATCCACAACTACAGTCACCTGATCAGATGCTTTGGGGCCAAACGTATGGCTTTCCTGATTCTTGTTTAACTTAAGAATCAAGATTTTTGATAAGTAATTCTAACGGCAATTATAAAGTAATACATGGCAATATTATGCTGTACAAAACTTACTTGAATGTGATTCAAGTCCAGTATTGAGTTAGTTCTCCACAATTAAAGGTAATAATTTCATCCACTCAAGTCCCCTCTGTTAAGCACACACATTGACATACATTTGTTCCTTGTCTTGTTAAATAAATACAGAAACCAAATTAGAAGGAGTTCTGCAGATTTCTGAGAATTTAACTATATCATTAAATTGCAGTACCAATGATCTATATAGTTACTTCTGTCCTGAGTAATTATCTGCATTAACTTCATTTTATAATGCTTAATTTACTTAAGGAAGATTTTAAACTACTTAACAGAAATCAGCATAATTTCAATTTTTCACTTGCTCCACCGTGTTTCAATTCATTAGTGTTTCAATAACAAGGAATGAACTCTATCGTCTTAACAAAACGAACATGGAAATTTCCTCATAAGAGAAAAGAAGAAATTGAAATGATTTCCATATTCAAGTCATGGAACACCGAAGAGAGGATTTTTGGCTCTTAGGAGAGGCATCTGTTACCTCAAAAGGAAGGCCACTCACTAAAATTCTGTGGAAATAGGACAGTGGGGCCTGCCAAGAAGGAATTCAAGGAAACTGGGAATGGCAGCACTGTGATCCCAGGCCGACTCTTGGGCGTAGAGGTTTCCTTCCCTTAGGTGCTTTGCCCTTACCAAGCTCTTGCTAAAATCAAAGACCGTGCGATGCAAAACAATTCATGCTAAAATCCAAACATGACACCAGAAGCAAACAATTAACTGGGATCCCACTGTTATCCCTAAGACATATATTGAGATAAGAAATAAGCTACATTCTCCATAAATCAAACTATAGAGGTTTTAATGATTCTTGCTTTTTATAAAATGAAATACATTTTCTTACTTCTTTAACATAAATAAACAAAAAAGCTATAGCACTCACTCCTCTCTCCCCAAACAGTTGCTCCTTTGCATTTAACAATTTACATGCATATCTGGACAACAGTTAACCTCCAGTGGCAAAGAAAAAAAAAGTGTAAGAAAAATCACACTGACTGTTCTCAGAGATTTGTTTATAGACATTAAACAACAACAAAAACACAACACTCAACATCAATCTATTAAAAAGTCATCTGAAAGCACATGGATGTGACTTAGAAGCCATGACACTGAGATAGGGAGCTCAAAGTTGTAACATTAACAGAATTGGACCCACATTTCTTCCAAGCATCAGAATTACAGGGACTTGAATATAAATTGAGTTTGGGTTATTAAGTGGTTGAAGAATTTGTTCTTTTTGTCTAAGAATATTGATAGGCTCTCAGATTTTCAGATGAGGAATTAATAAGATTATTAAGAATGTCAACACACATACCACTCCCAGTCGTGGAGAACTCTGCATTTCCCAGCTAATAAGCAACAATAAAACCTGGCAGCCATTTTCCCCTTTGTACTTTCAAACATCCAAAGAATTACACAACCACTCCAGTACTAAGAGATCCAGGGGTGTTTCAGACATGTGGGAGAAAATGCTTAAAGGCAAAATTCCTCAGACACAGGCCACAGTGCAGAACCAGAGAGCTCTTCGCTCCGTTAATCCTGTCACAATCCCACGTACATGTGCGCTGTGAGAAAGACCCTATCAACGTACAACCAAACGTGCTATTTTCCCTTTGAGGTCACAGTAATTGTTATCTCCACAAATACACCAAACTCTAAAGCCAAGGCTGTTCTTGAGAGAAAATCATTAAATCACAAGGATTGGCTTTACCCACCGTGCAGGCCCCAGTTAATAAATGAAATAAAAACTTTTCAATTAAAAGCTTTTCTCTGGTGCCTCCATTCCAAACATCTCCTTCTAGTGCTGGGTTAACAGCTAGTGTTCTGAAATGGTTGTCTTTTTTATTTGAGATTCCGTTCCAGGGAGCTTATTGTTTTTTGGCCGATCACCCGAGTTATTCTTTGGGCCCCCCTCTGTTTAAACTGTTCCAAGAATTCTGTTCAAGAATATTCAGTGACACACTCTGCCCCTGACTTCGGTGAAGAGCACACCTAGAACAGTTGTCACTCCAAGAGAGGGGGCCCACAGTGGAGCATTTCCATTCTGTGCAGTCTACTCCCAAATGGATGAATACAATCTGCTCGACTGTGGTTAGTATTCTGTTGGGCTCCCTCTTCTCCTACAGAATGCTTTGACTGGAATCAGCTAAGAGCAGGGAAAAACCTGCGGGAAGAGGAAAGGTCACCGGTAGGCAGGCCATGTTCCTGGTGGGGGTGGTGAGGCTGGGACCACGAGAAGGGGACAGGTGTCCAGGCAGTGTGGGGAACAGCAAAGGAATAGCATCTACGTTCATGGCCAAGGGTAGTGACCAACACCGAACTGCATGACCCAAAATGGTGTCAGGGAGTATGGTTGCCTCTTAAGGAGTCCTACCCTTCAAGTGGGAAAGAAGTCAGAGACAAGTATAGAATGAGCTAGAGAAACAAAACCACAATTAGTTTTAAGCATTCTGAACCACCTACACTGTGTCTGTTTCCATATTCTTTTATTTCATTGGGCCTCTTCTGGGTTATTTTTCTGCTAACTCTAACACTCTGGGAATATACTTGATTTTCCTTGTTACTAGGGAGGTGCTACTTCAAAGGACCACACAATGTTGAACAGAAAAAAAAAAAAAAAGATGTATTTGATGGGTGGCCTTTGAATATGGTTTTTCCCCTATTTTAGAATGAAATTGGGTTAAGAAAATCTTTAGTAGGTGTCCATCCAAAATAAGTCATTGCAATGATTCACTCTGTGACATTTCAGCAAGCCCACTGGAGACATTAGTGGGTGATACTGCAAATGGAAGGCTCCTGTTTTGAAATTCAAACTGTTTGTGATGCCTTCCAACTGGGAAACTGGAAACTCTGGCCACTGAGTTCCCCTTGGGTTCTAATCTTTCCTGAACCTAACCAAAATCTTAGAGGTGGGGGCAAGGGCAGGGACAGGGACATGCCTGGGCTACAAGGGAGAACAAGCCTCTCCCTCTATTGTCTTCCTCTAATGCTGAGTCAAATTACCCATAAACTTCTAGCACTTCTTAGGGTAAGTAACAGTTTTGTGGGTGCTGTGGCCACCATGCTGTAGAGAAACCAGGAACAGAGCAGCTCAGATGCCGAACCCAGGTGTTTTACAAGTCTGAGGGGGCACGAGGGGGTGCCTGTCCACATGTGGGCCTCAGGCAGATGAGCTGGAGGCCATGGGAGTCAGGCTGGAGGAAACAAACACTAGGGAGTCTCCAATTAGTCCAGTGGTTCTCAAACTTGAGCATGTTTCAGAATCGCCCAGAGTTTCTCATTCAGTAGATCTGGGGTGGGGTCCAAGGTCTGCATTTCTAACGCATTTTCAGATGGTGATGCTGGGCCCAGAACCAGATATTGAGGACCACTAGCCTGTTCCTTCACTTCTGCCCAACTCAGGCTGAGGAACAGGAGGAGAAATTGTACCCCTAGAGACAGCACTGTCTTCATGTGGCCCATTGTATGGTCTGCCCAGTGATGAGTCACAAAGGCACATGCCTGGTTTCTTCATGCAGTTCGTTCAAGAATGGGGTCAACCTTGACAAGGTGAATGGCTCTGAAGACAAAACAGTATGATGAGAAAGTAGCAATGCTGTTAGAAAAAGCACATAGCCTCTTGCAGATGAATGCGTTAAAAATTAACCCTCATACGGAGCTCTACTTTCTATACAAAATAATCACTCTAATTCCTTTAACATCAGGACAGCTAAACACACCGCTCTCTTTCCGCACCTTCAGCCATTATATACCCAACTACAAGTTTGCAATCCCCGTTAAGTAAGTTAGTGGCCTCTTTCGTACTTCTTTCTTTTCTTGGTTGGGCTGCTCCGGATTGCAGATAATCTTTCAGTGTTTGTGGCTGAGCCGGTTTGCTGTGCCTGCCCTGGCTGATTTTTTGTAAGATGTCCGGAGGAGAGATTTTCCAAAACATGCAACTCTTCATTAGATGCCGTTTTTGCCAAACCTTGTTTCAAAAGTAACCCCGGATCTGACAGCTCTGAGGTTGGCAAAACCCTGACAGCTTTGCTTTTTTTCCACTATTATTTCTCTTGGGACTAATCGATCACTTCCAAGAGAAACTCTCTTGTGGTGGTCGACGTCTTCTGCAGAGGCCTGGTTCCTGCGTTTCTGTTGTGTTCTGGCCCCTTGTGGACTTTGTTTTGGACCTGGTGATGCTGACTCACAGCTACAGACAGGGCTCCTGCCTAGAAGCCCTGTCTCTAACCACTCCCCGAAATGAGGTTTTTGCTGGCTGCTAGTGTCTTCTGGCTGGGTCTGATGAACATTTTCCAGCTTTTGAACAGGAAGCCCCCAGTGGCTCTTGGCTGCCTTTATGTAATCTTCTGCTTGTCCTGTGGACTCTGATGGGGGACTGGTTGAAGCCCAACTGTCACCCCTCCTCCTCGTTATCTCCGCCATCACTGGGTCACTAGAAGTTCCCACAATGTCCCTGCTGCTCCATGATTTGCTCACAACGCTGTCTTTTGTTTCAGTTCTTTTTGCACTAAAACAAAGAAAGATTTTGTTTTGTTTCATTTTGTAAAGCTGTAATGGCATGCTGCCCTCCAATTCCTATACCCCTTGTCATGTTTCCTAGACCTCAAAAAGGAGGCACGTGCTACCTTTCCTTCTCCCTTACCTCCCTGGCAAATCCAGAACAATCCCTTAGTGTTATGTTTAAATTCAGACTGGATCAAGCAATAGCCATCACATTTTCCAACACACGAGGATTAGTTATTAAGATACACGAGGACAGGCTTTGTTTCTTGATCACTGGGTTTGCAATGTAGTTATATTGGAGTTATGATGGATCTATTTTAACTAAGGCAGGCAGGTGTTCATTTCAGAAGTGAAGGGTCAACATTGCCTAAATTTGATATATTGTTTTTATTACCGCAGAAGTAAATGATCAGATACATCCAAAGCACAGGCCGTGCATGCGCGCGCATGTGTGTATGAGCACGTGTGCACACAAGGATGTGCTTACACACACATACACACACCTTTTCTATAGCACATACAAAAGGCAATGCAAACTTCAGTCTAACTGTAAAATTCACTTTGAGGGGCAGGGCAGGAGCGGCATGGGGAGAATTGAGAGACTGGAGACTTTAACTTCAACACCGATTTGCAGGCTTGTGAATAACAAGAAATTTCTTAAACCACCAAACTCAAAACACTGAAGCTGAAATATTTACTTTGGCTAAGCTTTAGTCTGGAAACACACACACACACACACACACACACACACACACACACACACACACACACCTTCTTATTGTTCCTAATCAGAGGCATGAGAATTATCATAATTATTAGAATCAGAACCTGCATTTTAGCAAAGGAATGTATTTTTTTAGATGGG
Source organism: Eumetopias jubatus (assembly GCF_037043125.1). Taxonomy (NCBI): domain Eukaryota; kingdom Metazoa; phylum Chordata; class Mammalia; order Carnivora; family Otariidae; genus Eumetopias; species Eumetopias jubatus. The sequence continues at coordinate 104,568,664 of NW_028274815.1, forward strand.
TCTGTAGTCACTTGGAAAGTTGTATGAAACACACCACCAAACAGGTGCTTTTCATCTTCAAAGTGCTTGTAATTAATTACTCCTTGCAACACACCTGTGAAGCAAGGACTCGCTCCCCACTGTCCAGAATGCAAGAGACAGTCAGGAAGGCAGAAGGGTAAGCATGAGACTTAGGGTAAGGTCAGTGCCAGAGGGGGTTTGTGATTAATTTCCATGAACTCCTGTTGAGTTCCAGACTTCATGTCACATATCCACACACACACAATCAAAAAGAAGAAAAAGAAAACTTGTCGGACCTACATTTCTTTCCGAGCGTTTCTCTTGCGCCTTGCACTGGGAGGAAGTGAACTCTCCGCACACTCAGCAAAATAATCAGACGCTCCGTGGAGAGCTCCTTCCGTCTACTCCAAAAGATAACAAAGGTTCAACTAGAAATCTATTAGCTGAACATGAGAAAAAACAGTTCTGCTCTGAATGCCCCAGTGAACGGATTTTTGTGAAGACTAGATGAAACCACTTAGTGTTAAGCTCTTTTAATTTTTTTAAATCTAGAACTTTTCGGTAAATGTCCCTTTTTTTGGACCCCTACCCAACGCAGTTCATACGTTAATCTGGACCACAGACATACAAGACTGTAAGAGAAAGGATGTTGGTTCCAAACCATCTGGGAACTCTTGGCCAATATCTGCTAACTTTGTGGCCCCAAGTGTGTTGAAGCCCAGAATCACGGTGCCAGGCAGCGGCATGTGTGTGAGCTCTGATCTTCCAGAGAGACCTGGTGGCACTGTGGTCTGTACCCTGATTAGCCTAAGAATTCCACACATTTTCTCTATTTACAAAAATACAGAACGTGGCCTTTGCAAAACTCAAGGCTACATAAGTGAGTTAAGCCTTTGAATACTGGTACTTTGAAAACTGAAGTTTGTGATTCTTGGCTTCCAGAAAACTGGGAGTTTTTTCTTAGACCTAGCAGCACTACCACAGTTTTTACATAATTCAGAGATTATCTGTGTATCTATCGTTATATGTTCCCAAGGAAGCTTCATACAGAAGTACTCATAAAATGTCAAAAACTCCCAATCTTTGCCAACATTGACCTATTTCATAGTTTTGGAATCATTTCCTTTTTGTTAAGGAGATAATCCAGACAAGGTGTTAACTCTTCTCATTTCCTGGGACAGTAAGTGCCCTTCTCCACCAAATTCCACAGTAAAATGTTGAGGCCATGAGGAACAATTTTGGGAAATTATCAGTAGGTCCCTTGCTTTAGACTTTACATTGGAATTTAACAATGGCAGTCCCAGAATGCCTGGTAGACAGCAGCCATCAGTATGATGCCTGGGTGCCCCACAGGCCGGTGCTCTGACCTTTGTGCAATCACTACCCTGCAGCCCCGAGTATGAGTCTTTAGCTCCCGCTAATCCCGCCTATGGTTTCAGACCTGGATCAATGTCACTCATAGTCATATCCAGTTATAACCTAAGTCAGTTTTAAGAGTCAGTGAACAGGATATTGTAGGTTTTATTGGATTATACTGCATTTTGATGCTTCTCCCTTTCTCCCCATAAGACTTACTAGTCGACTAAATAGAGCTACAGTTTTAAAGTTAAGTGAGAGAGAGAGAGAGAGAGAGAGAGAGAGAGATGGAGGGGAGGAGGAAGGAAGGAGGAGAGAGAGAGAGGGGTATAGGGAGAGAGGGAGAAATGAGAGAGAGAGAGAGAGAGAGACTGAGATTTATGTGTGAAACACTTCTAAACATGCCCTATAAGTACAGTAGATTTTCCCCTACGACCACACCCTGTAAGTGCTGTATTTTCAGAGCTGAACAATTAACATAAGGAGCATGAGTCAGGCTTTGAACAACTCTGTGGGAACCAGAAAGCCTTTTGCTATTAGGAATGATGTAAATTCCCCAAGGCTTGAAGAAGTCCACAATGGAAGGCAGACAGGGTCATAAATAACAACAATGGATACTGCGTAGACCACATAAAGTATGATGCCGCGATAGTGACACTCTTCAAATCTCATACTAGATCCAATCTCTGCCTTTATTTATTTATTTTTTAAACTCAGTTTAAAGAGCACTATGTATTTCCTATGGGAACTTCAAAAACTTCTTTAAGAAACATGACAACTGACTCTCGTCCCAAATTCCCCTGATCACAAACAATGGGGGAAAATGTCCTTGGAAGGAAAAGGACAACAGAAAACAAGATGGAGTGACATAAGGAAATGTCCAGTTCAAAAAGGGCAAAACCTGTGACTTTGGTTTAAAAAAGAGAGAAAAAGAAAAGAAAATGGCAAGGCAGGGTCTCCTGCTTACAAATTAAAACCACATTTGGCAATTTGTTGAAGGAGGCATATTTACATTTGTATGAAGACTGGGTGGGCAGGAAAAAAAAAAAAAAGCTTAGATTCCTTCTTCAGTCCTTGAACTGTCAGATCTCATTAGAAAGCTCTCATTCTTATTTTTCTAGGGTCAAGTCATTCCCCTTTGTCACTAAATCGCAGCCTCTAGAGCCCCCCAAAGAAATATTCCAGAGGAAGCAATGATCCTCTGGAACAGGGACTGGGAACAGGATTTCCCAGGGGAGTTGTCCTGATTACTAATGGCTTCTCGCATCTGGCACCAAAATGTAATCTGTGGCTTATCCAGAGGCAAAACTCTAAGGTACAGACTGTGCGTGCTCGGAAGTGCTTCTTGGGTTTACCTAAATGACACTACTCCTTTTTAGATTCTGCCTTGAATAATGACCCAGACATCTTCTGCAAGGAAGACACACAAACTCAATATATTAAAAAAGGTTACCAGTTGGCCATCCAAAGTCCAGAGTGCACACTCCACGGGGACTCAGTTATTTAAGAAAGAGGTTAACCAAGGGGCGCCTGGGTGGCTCAGTCAGTTAAGCATCTGACTCTTGATTTTGGCTCAGGTCATGGTCCCAGGGTCGTGGGACTGAGCCCCACATCAGGCTCGGTGCTCAGCGGGCAGTCCACATGGGATTCTCTCTCTCCCTCTCCTTTGGCCCCTCCCCCTGCTCGCTCTCTAAAATAAATCTTTTTTTTTTTTAAATCTCAAAATCTCAAAATACCACTAAAAAAAAAAAAAGAAAAGAAACAGGTTAACCAAAGGGCTCTCTTTGGGCCTTCATCAGTGATTCTTCTTAACCTAGAGGCTAGCTCTGAGTCTAGCCAAGGAATAAAATCCTCCAAGTACATCACCTGCCCCATCCACTCCCCACCCATTTACTTTTTAATTTTTGGTAATGCTTTGATTTTAGTTTTAAACAAAGAGTGTCTATATATAGTTCCAGGACAAAACCAAAAAGAAGTAGGGCAGGGCCACAGGCCCCAAAGGGAATCTAATCCAGGGGGACACCTTCCTTGGCAGATTGAGCAGCCCAGGAAAGCTCCCAGAGCAAGGGGTCAGGTCTTGTCGCCATCCCCAGGGATGCTGTGGAGTCTAGTGGATGCACCCTGAGGCTAAGGACGTGCACCCTAGTACAGGTCCAAAAGGAAGGGTGAATGGGTGAGTGTTTAAGTATGAAGATCAGTGATGTTACCTCAATGCTGTCTGGTCTGACTTGGGAAACACATCTTAAATTGTGGATAGAAAAGACTGCAAAGAGAATCCCCACCAGAATTAGCAAGGCAGCTAAGACTTGCTTCCTGCCTCTAATCAGAGAATGGGCTGGATTTAAATATAGTTAGAAATACTGGCTGATGTTCAAGTTACAAAGGCAAATAGAAACTGTGGATAAATCAAGGTGTTCGCTCCATGGTGACTTACTGAATACCAGTTTAGAGTAGAACACTGTTGGATTAATGAGGGATGGGAAGAGAAGTTGGCCTAAAAAGACATAAGAAACACCTGCTCTTGAGTTTATAACCTCCTCAAGGAGCCTGTAAAACACAGCTGAGGCTCCCACAGGCTGTTGGGAAGACTGTCACCAAGGGAGCTTTTCAAAAAATATAGATCCCCAAGACCCATCCCTGGAAGTTCTGATTCACCAGACCTAGGGTGGGGCTATGAGATCTATATTTAGGTTCCCAGGTGATTCAAGCACTGCTGATATACATGAAATAATACTTGACAGAACAGAGCAACAGATAAACAAATGTAAACCGGTCCACTGGAGGCACTGTTTGGCAAAGTGTGGTCCAGTTACCTCAGGCATCAAAATTATCGGGGGAGCTTGTTCAAAAATGTTCCAGATTCTACCCCAGGATCTACTGCATTTGGATCTCCAGGGGGTAGAGTCAAAGCATATGCATTTTAAGCAATTTCCCCAGTGATTCTGATACCCAGCAGAGTTAATGAACTTCTGCCCACTCTAACGGGGCACGGACAGACTTGATAACTGAGCAGAGTCCGGCAGAATCATCCAATCAGGCAACACTGAACTCTGTACCGAACACTGTTCTGAGGCCTTTGTGGAAAAGGATGTGGACTCACAGAAAACATCCCTGCTCTCACGGAATCTCCATCCCATGGGGAAGACAAGAAACAAATAAACATATGATGCGTCAGAAGGTTGTGATGTTATGAGGAGAAATAAACGTCCCAAGTGTCTGTTTTAGATATGTTGGTTGGGGGGGGAAGGCTGTAGTAGGTACGAAGATGAGCTTTACCTAGAGATCTGAGTGGAGGGTGAGCCATGTGAACACAGTGCATTTCAGACAGAGAGAAGCATGAACACCTAGGCTCTGGAGATGGTGTGTGCCTGGGGGGAGAAGAACAGGACAGCAATCCAGGGGAGGGGTTTGGAGGGCAGGTAGCAGGGGTGTGTGTGTATTGGTGGTGGTGAGGAGGGCAAATCACATATGGCTTTCATAAGGATGGCACATTTTATTCTAAGGACAATGATGTGCCTCTGGAAGATTCTAAGGGGAAAAGTCACTTGGCATGTTAAAAGGATCACTCTGGGTGCCGTAGAGGGACAGATGGACATGGGGAGACCAGTAATGAGACTACTGCAATAGTCCACTCAGAGACGAGGAGCTGGTGATGGTAAGAAATGGTTAGATTGGAAATATAATTTGAAGGGAGGCCCCTAGGAATGTGTCAATGGATTGGATATAGTTGGTCAGAAGAAAAGTCAAGGATGACTCCAAGATTTGTGGTTTAAATAAGTGGGTGAAGGAAGTTAGCCTTTACCAACACAGGAAGTACTGGGGGAGGGACAGGCTTGGGGAAGTGGAACCAAGAAACCAACCTTAGATATGTAAACTTGAAGAGTCCTCCTGGGTATCTAAATGGAGATGTTGAGCAGGAAGTTAAGATACAGGTTCCAGGAAGAGAGAGGTCTGGGCTACAGACACAAAGCTGGGAAGTCCATGCAGATGGTATAGAAAGTCATCAGTAAGGATAACTCCACTACAGGGTGAGTTTGGATGAGGAAAAAAAGAAGTCAAGAAAATGAGGAGGATTCAGGAAAAGAGATCATGAGAGAACAAAGTGTTTCACTGAAAGTGACAACCACGTCAAATGTGGCTGAGCAGTTAGGAGGGAGAACTGACCAGAGGAAGGCAACTTGACAAAGGCTCTTTTTGGTGAAGTGCTGGGACCGAAGCCTGTTTGGGATGGATGGGTTCAAGAGTGAAGTGGAGACATAGTAGAGACCAGGGGTCTCCAGCAGGAATATAACATATGCTGTACATATAACTTTAAATTTCCTATAGACCACTAAAAAAGTAAAAGAAAACTGGCAAAATCAGATTTCAATAACATATATTATTTAGCCCAATATATAAAATGTTATCATTACAACATGTAATATAAAAATGTTGAGATATTTTCTATTTTTATACCAAGTCTTTGGAATCTTGTCTATATATGACATTTACAGGACATCATTCCTGACTTGCCACATTTCAAATGCTCCATGGCCAAACGTGGTCATGCAGGGCCAGTGCGGGGCCAGTCACTTTTGAAGGATTCTGCAGTAAGCGGGAGCACAGAAATGGGGTAGCTGGATTGGGAGTGGTTAATGGAGGGAGCATCAGTGATGATTCTGGGCATATTTGGAGGATGTGATCTGCTAGTGTGTGCCAAGTTTCACCTGGGTGTCAGGCACTGTTTCAGAAGCTTTGCAACTATTCGCCAATGTCACCTTCGGAAGAGCTTGGTGAGCAGGTAATATTGTTACTCCCACACTCCAGGGACCTTCACTCGACATGGACAAACAGCATGGAAGGCAATGCCACTACTCATCTGACAAACGGGGCTTCTGTCAGGAGAATCTTGCTTCAGCTTTCAAGCAGCAGGCTGTAGGCCCTGGGACATCAGTATTAGCCCAGGTTGGAACTGCCAAGGAAGGTCCTTGGGGCCATGGGACCAGACTGCAGGTCACTCAAAGAGCCCCGTGGGTGCACCCCGCCATCACAGCACGGCCCCCAGTGGGGTACCCCCAGGGTCCTCCCAGCCACACTTAGAAGGGATGACAGGAGGTATCCCACCACACTCTTGTTTCCAGGACTGCAGAACATCCTGCCTGATACGAGGCAATAAAGGGAGAAGGCAGGAAAAAAAGCTTTTCAATGCCATTAAAGTTTTTCTCACAGTAGGACTTACTGTAGTAGTGTGGTGCTCTCAGGCTTTATCTTCTTTAGAGATCTATTCTCTTATGGTTATGTACGTGTTTCCTCTGATTGTTTTAGTCACTCCTAAATGAAAATAATTAATAACCCAACCAGAATATTTTAAAAGTAGGTAACTCATAGTAAAATATTAGGACACATAGTTTTAGGTCACATTCAAAATGTTACCGTGTCTGAAATCTTTGTGATCACTTAACTCCCGAATTGATCAAATCAGTTTAACACTCCTGGGATGAGAGGGGGGAGAAGAACAAAGCAGGAGATGGAAGCCAAGGTCTGGCAGTCCTTGGTTGCTTGTCCCGGAACCCATCTCCCACCTCCCTGATTGGTGGGTTTCTCATCTGTCCTTCAGGATTGTTTGGAAAATGTAAATGCAGCAAGCTATACGCGGCACACTTTAGAAACTAGAAAGTGCTAAACACATTTTCTTGACACGACTGTAAAAGAAAACTTGGTGCCTACAGAAACCATAAAGGGTATGTAAGCAGGTAAGGCTGCCTTGCATTTGTAGAGAACTTATACTTTTCCCCACATCTCATCGGAGCCTTACTGAGTTATTTGGCAGGCAGGTATTGTCCCTATTTGACAGACAAGAACAATGAGACCCGAGAGATTAAGTGTGCTTTTAGCTAGGGGCAGAACTGAGTGGAGAAGGCCTGGCCCTCTGTGCAGTGCTTGCCACTGTGCCCAGTGGGGCATCTGCCATCACAGTCAGAGATGCAACTTGTAGAAAGAGTACAGGATGCTGACTTGGAAGTCCTTGGGTCTAGCCCCCACCCAGTCTCTTCCTTGCAGTGAGATCTAGACAAGCTACTTATCTTCCCTGAACATCAGTTTCCTCTTCTAGAAAAGAGGAGTAAGAATTATTTCTATGGTGGACATTCATTCATTTCCTGGAAATAATACTCAGATTTTTGTCTCTAGTCCCCATCTAATGTCCATGCATTTCAGGAGGCCTTGTCTCCACACCAGATTCAAGAAGCAGGTCCGTGACCCCATCCAGGCCAATCAGAGTACTGAATTCATGAGCCTCAAAGAAATGCACGAGCTGCAGGTGGCCTGGGAAGAGGCCTGCTCTCTGTTCCCATGGGCCTGGAGCTACCAGAGCCAACCCCCACATACAGGCTTAAGAATGAAGCCAACGTTGTGCAAGGCAGAGCCAGAAGAAACAGTCTTGATGATATTCTTTGTGCTTCTGATCAACAAGCCATACCTGAAGTCTGGACTTTACAGGCACATGGGCCAAAAACCTTCCTTTTTTGTTAAGCCATTTTCAGTTGGCCTTCCTGTCCCTTGAAAACTAAAAGGTTCAAGACTGATACAATCTCTTCTCAGGTTTGTTGCACTGAATAAGTTATTGTATGTGACAGCGCCCTACAAACAATAAAAGTCTTTTGCAAACAATAAAAGCAGAGTAAAAGTAATATATTATCAACTTATTCGGGCAGCAAATAATAGTATTTAGAGTATAAGCCTAGACAACTTTCGATTATTTATAACTCTGTGATAAGGCAGAAAGAGAAGTTATTCTTGAACTTTAGTGTGATGCCCAATGATTTTCAGGAGCATCAGCATTCTGAAATGTGACATGCGAGGGAATGTCAAGTCACTTACAGAAAAGCAGCCCCAGCACAGCACGAATTCTGACAATGACCACAATCTTAGACCATGATGCACTATGACCATACAGAAGCCACATGTCTTAAAATGAGGAAGAGGTCTCGCTTTCCCAAATTTCACTTCTAATATTTTCTTAAATTATTGGTAATTATTAAGTCACGGAAGTAAAAAGGGTGAAACAGGTGGGATGGAGTACCAATGAACAATTAAAAAAATGTATAGAAACTACATATCTCTATCTCTATCTATATAGACTCAAAGGAACTGCAGCAAAAAGAGGTCAAATGAAAGGGAAAAGGATATCTCACGAATTCCACTGTAAACTAAGTCACTTTCTCTAAAGATGGAAGACATCTGTACTGAGATACCATACACAAAGCAGTTAATATAGGGACTAGCACCAAATGAGTCCTCAAGAGATGCCCAAGAGGAGGACGTGACCTTCCCCATTTCAGAGATGAGGAAACTGATGCCCTATGAGGCTAAGTCATCTGTCCAATTCCCACAGTGAGGGACAAATCTTTTGCTTCACTCTGTTTCTCTGGGCCAAGTCCCTCTTCCAAGGCCTCCTTTGCTCTGCTTCCTATGAAAGGACCAATCTCTAAGGGAAAGTACTCTGCTGCTGCTCCCTGGGTCAGCAGCAAACACTCTAGGTTTTTGTTGTTGTTGTTGTTGTTTTAATAAAAAATTTAAAGTTTTCTTTCATTCTGAATTGATGACTATGAAACTGTCTTGTGTAGATCTAGGGAAGTACCAATAAATAGTTGCAAAGAATGTTAACCTGAAAATGAAATCAGTGAAAAAAATCAAGGAAGTTATTTTGCAGGAAGTACACATTTCATAGGGATTTTCCAGTTTACATTCACCTAACCCTTGAGAACCTAAAAATAAGTCCCACTCACCCCTAGGCCCCACTGTGGAGTCTCTGGCGCCATTCGAGCATGATGAAACTTGGACGCTTTAAAGAATTTGCAGGTTTGGGACCGGTGCTTCTTAATGATGGGGGGTTCGCTGACCACTCTGAGGACTGAATGAAAGCTATTTAACTTTGACTAGAAAACTATAAAAAAAAAAAAACACTTTTTTTTTTTAATTTCAGGGAATTCATAAGTCACAGGTTAATAGTGCCCAGTTTAAAAGCAGAAGGGAAATATCTGTGAAAAATAGAAACTTAATGGGGACTACCTCAGGCGAGATACCCTATCTTTAGGGGTCTCCTTATTCTAAAATACCTTCTCCCACAAAATCTGTGGTTGAAAAATGCCAACACCTGCAGGAAGGTTGCTAGCCCTTCATTCACGTTGGTGACTTCCCCCACCCCTAACATCTCCCGTGGCTCAGTGTGGGGGACTGGATGGGATGGGAGAGGAGCCAGGTGGGTAAAGGTGTAACCAGCCACGCAGGGGGTAGGGCCGGCCAGAAGAGGGCCCACGGTATCCCTGGACACCAGTGGGTGTGAGGCAGAAGAGCCGTAGAGAAGACATCACAGATGACTGTCTTATTTCAAAATTCTAAGTGCTCAGAGCTGGCCCTCTGCCCAGGGATGCAGAAGGAAGAGCTCTTCCCATTTCTCTTGGACGCAGACAGCAAGACCCCCTTTCCAAGACTCCCATCTCATGACAGTAACAGCTTCTGTGAACTAGTCTGGGAACCTCACCCCATTTATGACACAGTTTCCTTGGGAAAATGAGTACTGAATTCTAAATCATCTGCTTACTAAATGAACTTTCTAAACATAATTCACTAGCACGTCACTCTGTGCTATCACTGTGTGTGCTCAGATGAACATATGAGCTTTTACAAATTTGGGCCTGAGAAGTCTGTGGACTCCCAATTCCTATGTACCTCAGAGAAGAGAGACTGGGCCCTTCCTCCAAAGCCATATCTCATTGTGAGTCTATGGGCAGCTGCTGGAAATGAAAGGCATTTTAGCTGGTGGTCTCTACCCATCCTCCTCCTCTGGATGTTGGTTAACAGGGCTCCCACCGAAGGTCACCAGTTTATGCTCTTACTGTAGCCCCTCTTCACCAGTGACTTGCTGGCTAAATGGGAGTTTATCACTTAACTTTTTTTACCTCTCTTTTTATAGCTGCACAATGAAGCTGGGCTGGCAAGTGGAGACAAAAAATGAGGGTGCTGAGCTTCTTGGGAAAATAATATGTACAGATGGATATTCCCATTTCTAGCAGGCAGGGTAAGATATATAGCAATTTGCTAATCTGGTGTTAATGACATTTAAATTGACTCCTCTTCGGGGAAGAATGGAAACAATAATGCTAATATTGGATGAGTGCTTCTGAGTCTAGAAGACATTTTTATATTAACTATCTCACTTGATCCTAGGAAAACTTGGGAAAGCTTGTATAATAGGCATCCCTTTTACCTCTGCTTAACAAAACAGGGGACCATTACTCTGAAAAGCCAAATGACTTGTCCAAGCTCATCCAGGGAGTGAGAGAGGCAGTGGTCAAAGCCAGGTCTTCTAATTTCAAGTTTGATCTCTTTTCTACTTGTTTTATTCCCTGTCCTGTTTTTCCTAATTGAATCTATCATCTAACGGGTCACCAAAGGAAGATTTTAAGTCTGCACTATGGAGAAGAGGCACAAAGGATTAGAGGGCCCAGAGACACCCTATTCTCACTTAGTATATCAAACTAGTCCGACTCAGGTATGTCCAACTCCAGCTTATCCAGCCTATCTTATTCTAAGTCAGCAAAGGGCAGGTTCCTTTTTATTTTTTTCTTAAAGATTTTATTCATTTGAGAGAGAGAGAGAAATAGCGAGAGAGAGCACGCACGGGCGGGTGGGGTCGGGGGTAGAGGTGGCAGCGGTGGGCGGGCGGGGAAGAGAAGCAGGCTCCCTGCAGAGCTCGATCCCAGGACTTCAGGATCACGGCCTGAGCTGAAGGCGGACGCTCAACTGAGTGAGCCACCCAGGCGCCCAAAGGGCAGGCTCCTCAGGGGTGCTGGAGACAGGGGAACATGAACCATCTCATTCACAAATACTAATGGCTAATCATTGGGGAGAATTTTATTATTAGGAAAGGAGAATGAAACCTCAGGTTACTGTAACATATAAGTGAAGGACAGTTCATCTTTTTTTTAAATTAATTTATTTCCTTGAGAGAGAGAGAGAGAGAGAAAGAGTGCCAGCAGGGGGAGGAGCAGGAAGAGAGGAAAGAATCTGAGGCAGGCTCTGTGCTGAGCACAGAGCCCAACGTGGGGCTCAATCCCACGACCCCGAGATCACAACCTGAGCTGAATTAAGAGTCGAATGCTCAACCAACTGAGCTGCCCAGGCCCCCCAAGGACAGTTAATCTTTAACAAAATGATTTCACCTGAGAAAAAAATTTTATCTTCTTTGTCACAGCCTAGAAAAACTATCCTAGACAGACCAAACCAACCTAGAATATCTCATCCCCACCACCAGCATTTTCGCTAGAACACTGCACCTGCCAGCCCACGTAAGAGCAGGTGTGTTGACGGCTACCGTAGTTTCCAGTTCAACCCAAAGAAAACAGCCCATCTGTAGGCCCTGTTGAGGGTGGGCCCTAATTTGTTCCTCAACTATCTGGTCACCATGTTCTGACCTTTAGAACTGGCCACAGGTGACTGGAAGAGGAGAGGGCAGTCAGCCTGGAGGCAGAAGGCAAGATGGTGGGCACTGGAGAAGTCCTGCTACTACAGGGCAAGGAGAACCTGGTCCCGGAGAAGCCTCCTGCTTGTGTGCACCCCAAAAGTGAAGCCCCATTAGTAGAGGCAGACTGAGCATGTTTATCCCTTAAACCTAAAAACCACAATTAATCATAACACTGATCAATATACAGAATAAAAACCTCACATTACAAACTAAAACAAATTCCACAAAAATACAGGAAAATATAAGTAAATATTTGTCCAACTATGAGCACTAAAACACTAAGATCATCAAAGGCAGAAATCATTACAGAAACCATAAAAATGAGGACATACACATCTACCACACAGCAATGTCATATAATTGAAAGGTAAACGATAAATTCACTAGAAGTTAACTTTCCTTACTATGTAAGAAGTGTTTAAACAGTCAGGAGTTCGTGAAATACAAAAATACCAGTAGGAAAATGGACACAAACACACAATTCACAAATGAGTGGGTCCTGGCTAAAATAAGTACATAGTGACCTCAGCTATCAAGTATCAAGTATGGAGGGGTACAGACTAGGTCATTAAGAGAGGCTGTCTTTAGGTTGGGAGTTGTGGATAATTTTTACTTTCTTTGTAAACAAAGAATTCTAGAGTTTCTGTACAATGAACACGGACAATTTTGGTAAGCAGTTATTAAGTAGAAAACTAAGTTCAGAACACTGTGGGAAATGTGAAATATGGAAACAACATCTTCCCCGTCAAGGAACTTTTCCTAGGGCTACAGGAATCTCTGGTTAATGGCTTCCAAGTAAATTACCACTAGCATTGTTTAGGAAATACAATAAGATGAGAAGAATGGATTCTTAAAAAGCTTATGACACATTATGAAAAACTTAGAAAAAAATCCACTACTTATTTAATTTTTTGATACAAAAAAAAAAAGAGTTCTTTTCTCGAATGATCTCATTTATAGTTAGGGAGAAGTTCCCTTATAAAACATTCTGTCAATTAGGGTGCAAAGTTAATGCATAGTCTAACTATTAAGTAGTTTATTTCTTCTAGAAACAGAAGGTCTGAAATGTTTCTTTATATACTCTTTTTATCTTTCCTAAAACAAAATGTAGCTCTACCCCCCATTTTTTACAACAACTTTTAAACCTACAAGTGAAGTTCTCTTTTGTACAAAATTATTTCACGGTTGTTACTTAGCTACATTTTCATCTGCTTCCTTGGACAGAAATTCAGTGTGAGAAAGGATTTCTGAGATCATTTGATACCTCCCCCCTTGACTGAGATGAGGGTTAAGGCCCACAGAGGTTCAATTATGACAGACAAGCTAAAAATAATCCCGGCTAGCATAGTTTATTGCTTCTTTAGACTCGTTCTCATTTCAATTTTATACTCATAAACTAGCAGAATTCTTTGCCATTACACAGTAGTTTGACTCACGTGTTCAGTTTAGTGTTAAACAGTGTCTCCCATCGGGACATGCCAGTGATCGTCCCCCGAGGTGATGCTACATTGAGGGCCCAGCACATAGGGCCTGGTGACCGGTGCGTCTGCAGAACCTTGACGGCTACTGCCACAGCTTGGCCACAACCTGAATGGGGCAGGCATGAGGCAGAGAACTCAAGTATCTGAATTATATACCGACTTTCAGGCAGCCCTGGTGTGCTACATGCCATTTTTAATTTCCAAAAGAATCACAGACTTACAGCTTAGGTTTAAAAGTAAGAAAATAATTTAGAATTTGGGGCTTTCTTCCAAATAGCAGAGGATCCAAGTGCGCCATTAAGGTGCAGAATGGATACATCTTTAAGAAAAAAGGAGGCTCTATTTGAATTACATTTTTTTTTTTAGGTCACCAGGGTAACCTTCAGTACCCCTGGTCTGGCAGACTACAAGCTCCTTGAAGGCAGACTACAAGCTCCACTTTCCTATTTTTTCTTTTTTTTTCCCCTACCAGAGCTCCTGGCACAGAGCCAGCACTCAGCAACTTGTTCAAGTGTGATGGTGAGAACAGATGGGAAGGATCTCCAGAGGGTAGGAGTGCCTGTAACCAATGCTCTATGAGATAATAGCTTTGTGCTGACCCTGAAATGCCCCAGCTATATACTGAGTTCTATTTACACAACAAAGTTATTACTTAGTAAAGCAATTACTTTGGTGATTATTGGCTATTCACTTTAATAAAGAAATAATAAAAATAATAAATAATTTTTCATTTCCCAAAAGCCCCAGAGCTTTACATCTGAGGGAAAAAACAGCTTCGACACAGGGACCTGGGTTTGTAAATATGAAAGCCAATATTTTTGAAATGGAATATAACTGAGTGCAATCAAAATTTACTTAATGCTTTTCATATTTCTCAGGAAAAAAAGGTAATGGAGAACAAACACCACAGAACAAAACAAAAGGTAAAACCCTCGGAAAGACTTCCCGGCTCCATTCCTAGCAATAGGTCAAACACTGGGGCTACAAGGGCCTTGAGATTTCTTATGAGAAACTGTAGTAAGAAAAATACAGTGACTCATCTCATAATAATGCCCTTTCTTCCCAAAGTACACATCACAATTCCCACATCCCTGGCACATGGGCACTCGGTACAGAGCTATTGCAACACGGAGCATCTCCCTGCACCAACGCCCCTCGGTGGGCAACAGAAATCCCAATGCTGGGGTAACAGACCTCCCTGGTGCTGGGGGAGGGTGTGAGGGGGTGGCATGGCTGCACCCGTTCTGCCCTCCAGAGGGAGATTACTCCCTTTGTACTGCTCGATCTGGAACAGCAGTTCTTTTGTGCAACCACCTTTAAGAACCGGGGAGCGAAGGGCAGCTGGCTTCCTTCTATACAGGCTGAAAGGACCCCCTGGCAGAGCAGTTCTGAATAGGCACTCCCAGATTTCCTAACCAACTGTCATTTAGACATGGAGGAACCAAAAGGAAAAGGAAAAGAAAAAGAAAAAAAGAAGGAGGAGGAGGAAAAGGAATCTGCTACTCGAGGCACAAGCGAGGCACCCAGGCTGTTGCTTGCGTACTGGCTCACTCCCCCATCACTTCTGGGGCCATGGAAGACTGAGTTCAGTAAACACTTACAGGAAAATCACTGATGTTTATTGACAAAAACGCATCTCCAATACAGCTCTTTAGGAAGCCAATTTCCCAGGCCTTGCCCAGTCAGACATTCCTGGAGAATAACTACCAACGGAAACGAGATGGATCCTGCCCTCTGGTGAATATCAATGTAAACTGATAAAGAATTCAAAGCTTTCCAGAAGTTCAAGGAATATGCACACAAAAGCCAGATATTACTGGCTTTGGGCATTTGAAATATATACCAAGGAGTATGCAGGCCTTCTCTCAGACAGAAGGCAATTCTGGGAAGGAGGGATGGTTTATTGAGCCTCAAATGGCTGAGACAGCTGGGCTCTGCAGAAGTCAAACATCAATGAGGTGAAAGCTCCAAGGCACCTGGAGTGGAAGGACCATGTTTTTGGCTTGATGGGCAATTTGCAGGAGGACCCCTTGCTAAGCCTGGATATTTCACTGTTTCCTAGGGACAACAAGCTTAAGGAAGTGGTGGACTGGAGGCCTGAAAGGAGAAAGGGGTACACAGAGCCTGTGTCCAGCAAGGGAGCTGGTTAGTGGTGCTATGTGTTAGCTGACTTCCGTGTGCGTGGCTGGGAAAGTGTGTGTACGTGAAGGCACAGTCAGAGGTGCAGAAGAAGAGCAGCTGAAGAGCCAGAGACAGAGCACATGTAAAGAGTCACTGAAAACAATGAAAGACCCTCATGATATAAACTCTGATAGTGTTATCACTGGAAGTCAGAACATACTGAAGACAAGGGCGCCTGAGTGGCTCAGTTGGTTAAGCGGCTGCCTTCAGCTCAGGTCATGATCCCAGGGTCCTGGGATCGAGTTCCGCATTGGGCTCCCTGCTCAGCAGAGAGCCTGCTTCTCCCTCTCCCTCTGCCTGCCTCTCTGCCTACTTGTGCTCTCTCTCTATCTCCGTCAAATAAATAGATAAAATCTTAAAAAAAAAACAACAACATACTGAAGACAAGAAAACTGAACTGGCTTATGTAAAAGGCTCAGACTAGTCAACTCTTCAGAATGAAAATTCTTAACATTTAGGAAGTCCTCCAGATTACAGGATTTATATGACAGCAGCTATAGAAAACTCCGATCTGTATAAAGACCAGTGCCCCTAAGGAGGATAATATTTCATTTGTATTGAAATGTTTTAATTCACCCTTAACAATTTAAGATATTAAGTATTAATATTACATATCATACAAGATTTAATTTCTTCTGTATTCCATCTGAAGCAATGACACTTGCTGGAATAGCTAATTGTTTTCTTAAACCACAGATGAATTTCTTCACTGCTCTGAGAATCAGTTAAGTTATATTATAGTTGTTTGCCAACAGCATTACTACTTTAATATTTATTAATTTACTAAGACAACTCTAACATCCTGGGAACATTTCAAAGAATACACTTTTAATACTTTTCACCAAATTTGCTTGATTTATGCCATTTAATTGATAGATGAAGAAATAAGGGTCCCGCTGGCTTTTCCAAAGCGCTCATCTGCTCCAAACAAAAGCTTCTCTGCTCTTTACTCTTCCTAGGTCCCTATTCACCCTTTTAGTCTCTATGCATTTATTTAAGATGAGGTAAGAAGCTGGTTTTAGACCATGTGGGCCAAATTTCACATTTCATATGGATTAAAAAATAATAAACATAAGGAGTAATCTAATATTCCCATAAATTATTTTAGAAGCATAATAATCATGTCACACTTCATGTCCAGGTTTCATGTCTGCTAGATTTTTTTCCTCTTTGTTAAAGTTCAAGTAATATATCCAAAAATATGAAAAAAAGTTTGCACACAGATAAGTTCAGATAGATTGTGGACTGTGGCTGCAGCAAGAGACAGACAGAAAGACACACACACACACACACACACACACACACACACCCCCAAGTAGACTCTCTCAAGTGTATATGTTAAGCTTACAAGACAAAGCTGTAAGCTACAATATTGTGGGTGAGTTTTTTGTATCTATTTAACTGCATTGAGAACTCCAATGAAACACAAATGAAACAGGACCTGATGAAGCTTGAGACTAAGCCTGAGAAAAGAGATAGAAAACAAGCCCTATCAGCAAAGAAACAACACACTGGGGACAAGTACTGATTCTCATGAAAATGTCAGTGATTCACCATGGAATAAAATTCAAAAGCCACTGACCCCAATGAAAGCTTCCAGTGGAAACATGTGGATTTTGCTTCATTTCACTGAAAGACTTTGCTTTATCTCATTTGAATATTATCATAAGCACCATCACTGATTTTGTGATATGTTGCTTTCCCATTTAAAAATGACGTAGAAAAGATAAGGCTGATCAAACTAAATTTTCAAGGGGTCTTCAGGATAAAAAAAAATAAAAGCAAACAAAACAAAACACATCAGTTAATATTATCATGCAATAGGTAGGACATTTTTGGTCCCTTAAAACATGCACTGAATGATGGATAACCAAATGATAACTGAAGACAACACTTTTTTTGATTTTTACAGTAAGTTGTCATTTAAGCAGATTTATTTATATGTTTTTGTACATACCAATTCTTCATTCTGACTTGCCAAAAGATCACAACTGAATGAAAGCTGACTTACACAGACCACAAATCTGTCAGGAAATACACGGAGCTCTGCACAAAATGAAGAAAATCAAGTTACTAAAGGCATCAAAAATCTATGAACAGAGAAATGCTTGGTCCCAGATTTTTCAGTTATAGTTATAAGCATGTATGTATCAGACACATGTCTCTTCTCCTCCTTGCCTTTCAGTGTTTGCAATCAGCAGGGCGGGGCAAGCACAGAACTGTGGGGAGCACCCAGGAGGTTGCAAATTGGTCCACCTGAGCCCCTGGACCATTATATTATATCCCATGAAACCCCCAGGAAGGGCTTTTGCAGCCCTCCCCCTGTGTCAGTTTGCTGTTCTCTGACTAGAACTCACATTTGGGAAACAGGATCAACGTTCTCTAATGAGTGTGCAGATTTATACAGGAAGAGGAAGAATAGGAGATAAAATCTGAAAACCTGTTGACGTTCTTACTAATTATTTTACTTATCATCTCTTTGGTCAACTGGTCTTAGATCAGTCCCCTAAACTGGAGGGCAAATTCCCAATCTGAATCAGGCTATGAAAATAGCAGTGTCATTAATAGGAAAAATAAGGAAATAGTAAAATATGCGATAGCAAAGATGATACAATTACACTACAGTCCACTAATCTACCATTACAACTTCTTAAAGCAAAACCACTGACTTCTGGGTGGAGAAGGCTGAAGGAATCATAGAACTAGATGCCCCAACATTCAATAAAAAAAAGAACACGAAGTGGTAAATGTCATCTGTATCTTTCCTCCTCTCTCATCTGTCTATCCATCCATATTCACTTATGCAGCCTCCACCTATCTCTGGAGTGATGTTTAGCTGATGCTAATAGTGTATATTCTGGGTGGCAGGTGAGGATCTTCTCTCTTCTTTACACTTGGTTGTATTGCTCTAATATTTTTATAATACACATGTATCATACTGATATCACAAAGCCATTTTTCTAAAAGTGAAAACTTCCCTCTTAGATGACCAATATTTCTAAAGAGGGATGGTATGAATCAGATAAGTGAAGTCTTTTACATACATTGTTCATTTCCAACAATGGATGACAATGTGAGAGACTGACTGAGGTAATAACGCCTCTTAGCCTGATACACTCAGGAGCCAAGCGTGAAGGTGTTGATTACAGAGACACACAACTTAAACACAGTTAACACCATACCACCTGGCTAGGTTAATTACACCAAAGGCCTAATGAGTTGATGTTCTAGTAAGAGCCATCTCCTTACCTCTCCCCTAGACCACCACTGTGTCCTTGGTGATCACTCTTCCCTATTCTATTTTATCCTACTCAGTGCAAGCAGGTTACCAGTTCTAAAAAAAGAAAAAAAATACAGCTCCACTTATCCTGCTCAAAACCCCATCCTGGCTCCTCAGTATCTACCACAGACCTGCAGACTTCAAAGCCCTCCCTAAGTGGGACCTAACCTGTCATTCTGGTCTTACCCCCATTAGACCTCCCCATTTCAGAAGCCTGAGTGTGTTGAAACTCTGACCTCTCATGGATGTTTATCTGGTTAGGAGACTAGGAATAGACTTTGAAAACCCAAAAATAAATAAATAAAAGTCATTAATATCTATTCATTAATTCTTTTTTTTTTTAAGATTAGTTAGTTATTTATTTGACAGAGGGAGTGAGGGAGAGAGAGAGTACAAGCAGGGGGAGCGGCAGAGGGAGAAGGAAAAGCAGGCTCCCTCCCAATGAGCAGGGAGCCTGCTGCAGGGCTGATCCCAGGACTCTGGGATCATGACCTGAGCTGAAGGCAGAAGCTTAACTGACCGAGCCGCCCAGGTGTCCTTATTCATTAATTGTTAAAATTTCTTAAAAAAAAAAAAAAAGATTTTATTTATTTTTATTTATTTATGAGAGAGACAGAGAGCGCGTTCCTATGTGCAAGAGTAGGGGGAGGAGCAGAGCGAAAGGGAGAGGGAGAAGCAGATTCCCCACTGAGTGCAGAGCCCAACACAAGGCTCAATCCCAGGACGCCAAGATCATGACCTGAGCTGAAGTTAGATTCTTAACCAACTGAGCCACCCAGGCAACCCTAATTCTTAAAATTTCTTAATGAACTAAGTGGTAAGTAGTCTGCTTCTCACTTTCAGGAAGAGGGAAATGAGCCCCAGAATTCATTATCTGCCCTCTGCCCAAAACCTAACATTGCAATACAACTCAGTAGATCAGAATTCAAATTCAAAATAATCAGTTCTATCCAGTAATTCCTCTGATTTGTCCTTCCATTTCTTCTCTGAAAAATAAGAATGCCAAAATGATGAATTTTGAACATTTTGGGGCTAGGTATTGTATAAACAGAAAGCAACTTCTGTATACCTTTTCTTTGCATAGGTCATAACTGAGATTTTTATTGTTTTAATATTTAAATAAAGATTTAGGCAGTAACTATCTCTACCATACATAGTAGCTAGCCTTCATTTTAACAGACAGATACAAGGATAACTGGCTTATTTTACTAAGAGAATTGAACAAAGTGGAAAGCCCCATTAAGAGAGTAATATATTTAAGTGACACCTAAAGTTTAAAAAGTGCAGATCACTGTTAAGATTCCAAGAGCAAATCTTCGTACAGTTTATTTTCAAAGTCCCTGTTTCATATTTTATATATTAAAATCATCCAAGGAAGTTCAGTTAGATTTTCTTTTCAATGTTCAGATCAGCTTGGAGAATTGTCATTAGCATCTAACTTTATTGTTGTTGGCTGGACGTGTTTGACATCATTTCCCCAGTGGACTTCTTGACTTGTGGAAATGAGGAGGGAAGCTGGCCTTGTCACACACCTAAGAAGGGCTCTGACAGCTTTGGGCTGGGAAAGCATTTTCTCGTGTACACACTTGTTCTGTATCCCAGGGACTTGGTGTGCACAGACAAAGATGAAGTGATTCATAGTTTAACTGCCTGTCAAATCATTCTGGAAGCTCAATGAAAGTGCTGAGATGCAGCAGGAGAGTGAAGCACAATGTGGCTCAGCTCACAGTTCTCAAAATCAGTGAAAATTAAAAAACAAAACAAAAATCACAAATGTTTAGAAATATTCTTAATTACTACTTCAATTTCACAAAGGCAATGAAGCAAGTTGGAATCTTGGTTCCTTAATTTTCATTTCTTCTCTAGAGCAATTTAATAGTGCAAAGTGCCTGTCAACTCAAGAAATCAGTTTCTTACCAGTCCTCTGTGAACCCCCGAAACAGTGAAGGCGTATCCCTCTCTTGAGGAAATAGGCTGTGATTTGAAAGCCATAACCTATAAAATGAAAGAGGACATCACTGGACTACAAGCTTGTTTGCCACTGAATCCCACAAGCCTCCCAAGTGCCTACTACATAGTAGGTGCTCAATAATTATTTAGCAAATGAAAGAATAAAAGGAATCAATACAGGGACTCACTTGAGAGGAAAGAGTAAACATTACAATCTGAGCTCTCCTGGCCAGAGCACCTGGCTGGGATGGTCTCCCATCCCTGAAGTAGCTCAGTTACTTTATCTGTTCAATGAATTCAACCAAGAATTCTCTAACCAGTAAGGTTACCATTCCAAATTGAAGGGCAGATTAAGAGCTTTCCAGATAAGCAAAAGGTAAAGGATTCATCACCACTAAATGGGTCCTACAAGAAATGCTAATGGGAGGGCGGAGCAAGATGGCAGAGGAGTACGAGACCTGGATTTTGTCTGGTCTCAGGAATTCAGCTGAATAGGGATCAAACCATTCTGAACACCTACGAACTCAACAGGAGATCGAAGAAGAGAGTAGCAACAACTCTCTGAACAGAGAAACGACCACTTACTGGAAGGTAGGGCTTGCGGAGAAGTGAATCTGAGGCAATATTCGGGAGAATAGACGGTGGGGGAGGGGGCCTCCATCGGGCGCTTCTGGCAAGTGATAAAGCCGCAGAGCACAAAATCGGAATGTTTAGAAATCAGCTCCGCTGAGGGACGTTGCTCCAGTGGCTAAGCTGGGGGAGGAACCCTCGTGGGACAGTGTGGTCTCGGGACCCTCGGGGTCACAGAAAGACCGGGGGTGCCTGAGTGAGGCAGAGCTCCCAGGTATTGGAGCGGGGAAGCCGACTGCAGAGACGGAGCCGAGGAGCGGGCTCTCAGCTTGGGGTTGCCATAAACTGTGATCCGCGGCCCAGTTGGGCCACTGCTCCTGCAGCAGGGACCCAACAAGCGGCAGAGCGGGGACACACCCCTTCCTCTGCCGGAGGAGCGGCGCGTGAGCGCACCGCAGGGATCTGCTGGGTTTGGAGACTCCACATGGGGTTGGGTGCCAGAGACAGAAACACACGGTCACAGGCCGGGTGAGCACCGGGTGCGGACGGAGACCGGGGAGAAGGGAGTGACTGACTGCTTTTCTCTGGGGGGTGCACTGAGGGGCGGGGCACCAAGTTCTCGGCTCCTCCAGTCGGAGACTGGGAGGCCACCATTTTCACTCTCATCCTCCAAAGCTGTACCGAGAGCTTGCAGGGAACAAAAGCTGCCAAGAGCAAACCCGAGCAGATTGCTTAGCCCAGACCGACAAGGGTGGGGCAATTCCGCCTCCGGCAAAGACATTTGGGAACCCCGGCAACAGGCCCCTCCCCCAGAAGATCAGCAGGAACAGCCAGCCCAGACCAAGTTTACCGATCAAGGAGAATGGGAGAACTCCAGTGCTAGGGGAATACTGCACATAGAATTCATGGCTTTTTTTACGATGATTCATTAGTTTTACAAAGTTAATTTTTTTAACTGTTTTTTTTTTTTAATTTTTCTTTTTCCCTTTTTCAACCAACATCTTATCAATCCCTTTTTTAAAAAAAACATTTTTATTTTTCATTTTTAGAGTCCTATTCTATCCCTTCATAGTAGTTACCCTTATTTTTGGCATATATATATGTTGTTCTATCTTTAAAATTTTGAGATACACTTTCTTCTAACAGATCGAAATATACACTGAATCACTAGGATATGGCTTTGTTCTAGTCTCCTGCCTGATCACATTATCTCACTTTTTTCTTTAAATCTTCTTTCTTTGTTCAAACAACTTCTTACCAATTCCTTTTATAAAATCTTTTATAATTTTCATCTTTACAGTCATCTTCCATCCCTTCATTCTATCAACCCTTATTTTGTACATATGTAAGTCTTTCTTTCCTTAAAATTTTAGGAGGCACTTTCTTCTAACAGACCAAAATAAATCCAAAATCTGGTGTGTGGCACTGATCTATGCACTAGCCTGATCATATATGATCATATTCTGTTTTTTTTGTATTGTTCTGTTTTTGTTTGTTTTTATCTTTTTATCTTTTTTTTTTCCTCTTTCTTTTTTCTTTCTTTCCCTTTCTTTTCCCCCAGTTTCAGGTCTTTTCTGATTTATTTATATTTTCTGGGGACATTGTTACATTGTTAGCATTTTGTTATCGCATTCATCTATTCCCCTATGGACAAAATGACAACACGAAAAAAATCACCTCAGCAAAAAGAACAAGAGGTAGTACCGTTTGCCAGGGACCTACTCAATAGGGACATTAGTACGATGTTGGACCTAGAGTTCAGCATGATTTTAAAGATACTAGCTGGGCTTGAAAAAAGCATGGAAGTTATTAGAGACGCCCTTCCTGGAGAAATAAAAGAACTAAAATCTAACCAAATCAAAATCAAAAAGGCTATTAATGAGGTGCAATCAAAAATGGGGGTACGAACTGCTAGGATAAATGAGGCAGAAGAGAGAATCAGCGATATAGAAGACCAAATGATGGAAAATAAAGAAGCTGAGAAAAAGAGAGAGAAACTACTGGATCATGAGGGCAGAATTCGAGAGATAAGCGATACAATAAGACGAAACAACATTAGAATAATTGGGATCCCAGAAGAAGAAGAAAGAGAGAGAGGGGCAGAAGGTATATTGGAGCAAATTATAGCAGAGAACTTCCCTAATGTGGGGAAGGAAACAGGCATCAAAATCCAGGAGGCACAGAGAACCCCTCAAAAAATCAATAAATATAGGTCAACACCCCGACATCTAATAGTAAAACTTACGAGTCTCAGAGACAAAGAGAAAATCCTGAAAGCAGCTCGGGAGATGAGATATGTAACCTATAATGGTAGAAACATTAGATTGGCAACAGACCTATCCACAGAGACCTGGCAGGCCAGAAAGGACTGGCATGATATATTCAGAGCACTGAATGAGAAAAATATGCAGCCAAGAATACTATATCCAGCTAAGCTGTCATTGAAAATTGAAGGAGAGATAAAAAGCTTCCAGGACAAACAAAAACTAAAGGAATTTGCAAACACAAAACCAGCCCCTCAAGAAACACTGAAAGGGGTCCCCTAAGCAAAGAGAGAGCCTAAAAGCAGCATAGATCAGAAAGGAACACAGACAATATACAGTCTCAGTCAACTTACAGGCAATACAATGGCACTAAATTCCTATCTTTCAATAGTTACCGTGAATGTAAATGGGCTAAATGCCCCAGTCAAAAGACACAGGTTATCAGACCGGATTAAAAAACAAGACCTATCGAAATCCTGTCTGCAAGAGACTCCTTTTAGACCCAAAGACACCCCCACATTGAAAGTGAGGGGGTGGAAAAACCATTTACCGTGCTAATGGACACCAAAAGAAAGCTGGGGTGGCAATCCTTTTATCAGACAAATTAGATTTTAAAACAAAGACTGTAATAAGAGATGAGGAAAGACACTATATCCTACTTAAAGGGTCTATCCAACAAGAAGATCTAACAATTGTAAATATCTATGCTCCGAACATGGGAACAGCCAATTATATAAGGCAATTAATAACAAAAGCAAAGAAACACATTGCAACAATACAATAACAGTGGAGAACGTTAACACCGCCCTCTCTGAAAAGGACAAATCATCTAAGCAAAAGATCAACAAGAAAATAAAGACTTTAAATGACACACTGGAACAAATGGACTTCACAGACATACACAGAACATTCCATCCCAAAGCAACGGACTACACATTCTTCTCTACTGCCAATGGAACATTCTCTAGAATAAATCACATCCTAGGTCACAAATCAGGTCTCAACCGGTACCAAAAGATTGGGATCATTCCCTGCATATTTTCAGACCACAATGCTTTGAATCTAGAACTCAATCACAAGAGGAAAGTTGGAAAGAACTCAAATACATGGAGGCTAAAGAGCATCCTACTAAAGAATGAATGGGTCAACCAGGAAATTAAAGAAGAATTAAAAAAATTCATGGAAACCAATAAAAAGGAAAACACAACTGTTCAAAATCTTTGGGATATAACAAAGGCAGTCCTAAGCGGAAAGTATATAGCAATACAAGCCTTTCTCAAGAAACAAGAAAGGTCTCAAATACACAACCTAACCCTACACCTAAAGGAGCTAGAGAAAAAACAGCAAATAAAGCCTAAACCCAGCAGGAGAAGAGAAATAATAAAGATCAGAGCAGAAATCAATGAAATAGAAACCAAAAGAACAATAGAACAGATCAACGAAACTAGGGGCTGGTTCTTTGAAAGAATTAACAAGATTGATAAACCCCTGGCCAGACTTATCCAAAAGAAAGAGAAATGACCCAAATCAACAAAATCATGAATCAAAGAGGAGAGATCACAACCAACACCAAAGAAATACAAACAATTATAAGAACATATTATAAGCAACTCTATGCCAGCAAATTAGATAACCTGCAAGAAATGGATGCATTCCTAGAGATGTATCAACTACCAAAAGTGAACCAGGAAGAAATAGAAAACCTGAACAGACCTATAACCACTAAGGAAATTGAAGCAGTCATCAAAAATCTCCTAACAAACAAAAGCCCAGGGCCAGATGGCTTCCCAGGGGAATTCTACCAAACATTTCAAGAAGAATTAATACCTATTCTCCTGAAACTGTTCCAAAAAATAGAAATGGAAGGAAAACTTCCAAACTCGTTTTATGAGGCCACCATTACCTT
Organism: Eumetopias jubatus; assembly: GCF_037043125.1. Taxonomy (NCBI): domain Eukaryota; kingdom Metazoa; phylum Chordata; class Mammalia; order Carnivora; family Otariidae; genus Eumetopias; species Eumetopias jubatus. The sequence continues at coordinate 104,594,156 of NW_028274815.1, forward strand.
GATCCCAAAACCAGACAAAGACCCCATCAAAAAGGAAAATTGCAAACCAATATCCTTGATGAACATGGATGCAAGAATTCTCACCAAAATACTAGCCAATAGGATCCAACAGTACATTAAAAGGATTATTCACCATGACCAAGTGGGATTTATCCCTGGGCTGCAAGTTTGGTTCAACATCCACAAATCAATCAACGTGATACAATACATTAACAAAAGAACACGAATCAGATGATCCTCTCAATAGATGCAGAAAAAGCATTTGATGAAGTACAGCACCCTTTCTTGATCAAAACTCTTCAGAGTATAGGGATAGAGTGTACCTACCTCAATATCATAAAAGCCATCTATGAAAAACCTACAACGAATATCATTCTCAATGGGGAAAAGCTGAGAGCTTTCCCCCTAAGGTCAGGAACGCGGCAGGGATGTCCACTCTCACCACTGCTATTCAACACAGTACTAGAAGTCCTAGCCACAGAAATCAGACAACAACAAGAAATCAAAGGCATCCAAATCGGCAAAGAGGAAGTCAAATTCTCACTACTTGCAGATGATATGATACTTTATATGGAAAACCCAAAAGACTCCACCCCAAAATTCCTAGAACTCATACAGGAATTCAGTAAAGTGGCAGGATATAAAATCAATGCACAGAAATCAGTGGCATTCCTATACACCAACAACAAGCCAGAAGAGAGACAAATTAAGGAGTTGATCCCATTTACAATTGCACCCAAAACCATAAGATACCTAGGAATAAATTTAACCAAGAGGCAAAGGATCTGTACTCAGAAAACTATAAAATACTCATGAAAGAAACTGAGGAAGACACAAAGAAATGGAAAAACGTTCCATGCTCATGGACTGGAAGAACAAACATTGTGAAGATGTCAGTGCTACCTAGAGCAATCTACACATTCAATGCAATCCCCATCAAAACACCATCCACTTTTTTCAAAGAAATGGAACAGGTAATCCTAAAATTTGTATGGAACCAGAAGAGACCCCTAATTGCCAGAAGAATGTTGAAAAAGAAAAGCAAAGCTGGCGGCATCACAATTCCGGACTTCCAGCTCTATTACAAAGCTGTCATCATCAAGACAGTATGGTACTGGCACAAAAACAGACACATAGATCAATGGAACAGAATCGAGAGCCCAGAAATGGACCCTCAACTCTACGGTCAACTAATCTTCGACAAAGCAGGAAAGAATGTCCAATTGAAAAAAGACAGTCTCTTCAACAAATGGTTTTGGGAAAATTGGACATCCACATACAGAAGAATGAAACTGGACCATTTCCTTACCCCACACACAAATAGACTCCAAATGGTTGAAAGACCTAAACGTGAGACAGGAGTCCATCAAAATCCTAAAGGAGAACACAGGTAGCAACCTCTTCGACCTCAGCCACAGCAACTTCTTCCTAGAAACATTGCCCAAGGCAAGGGAAGCAAGGGCAAAAATGAACTCTTGGGATTTCAACAAGATCAAAAGCTTTTGCACAGCAAAAGAAACAGTCCACAAAACCAAAAGACAACCGACAGAATGAGAGAAAATATTTGCAAATGACATATCAGATAAAGGGCTAGTATCCACAATATATAAAGTACTTATCAAACTCAACACCCAAAGAACAAATAATCCAATCATGAAAGAGGCAGAAGACATGAACAGACATTTTTCCAAAGAAGACATCCAAATGGCCAAGAGGCACATGAAAAAGTGCTCAACATCGCTCCGCATCAGGGAAATCCAAATCAAAACCTCAAGGAGATACCACCTCACACCAGTCAGAATGGCTAAAATTAACAAGTCAGGAAACGACAGATGTTGGCGGGGATGCGGAGAAAGGGGAACTCTCCTACACTGTTGGTGGGAATGCAAGCTGGTGTAACCACTCTGGAAAACAGTATGGAGGTTCCTCAAACAGTTGAAAATAGAGCTACCCTACGATCCAGCAATTGCACTACTGGGCATTTACCACAAAGATACAAATGTAGGGATCCAAAGGGGTACGTGCACCCCAATGTTAATAGCAGCAATGTCCACAATAGCCAAACTGTGGAAAGAGCCAAGATGCCCATGGACAGATGAATGGATAAAGAAGATGTGGTATATATACACAATGGAATATTATGCAGCCATCAAAAGGAATGAGATCTTGCCATTTGCAACGACGTGGATGGAACTGGAGGGTGTAATGCTGAGTGAAATAAGTCATTCGGAGAAAGACGTGTATCATATGACCTCACTGTTATGAGGAATTCTTAATCTCAGGAAACAAACTGAGTGTTGCTGGAGTGGTGGGGGGTGGGAGGGATGAGGTGGCTGGGTGATAGACATTGGGGAGGGTATGTGCTATGGTGAGCACTGTCAATTGCGCAAGACTGTTGAATCACAGATCTGTACCTCTGAAGCAAATAATGCAATATATGTTAAGAAAAAAAAGAAGAAGAAGAAGATAGCAGGAGCGGAAGAATGAAAGGGAGTAAATGGGGGTAGGAGACGAACCATGAGAGACGATGGACCCTGAAAAACAAACTGAGGGTTCTAGAAGGGAAGGGGGTGAGGGGATGGGTTAGCCTTGTGATGGGTATTAAAGAGGGCACGTTCTGCGTGGAGCACTGGGTGATGTGCACAAACAACGAATCATGGAACACTACATCAAAAACTAATGATGTAATGTATGGTGATTAACATAACAATAAAAAAGAAAAAAGAAATATAAAACATGGGGGAGGAGTAATAAGGTAAAGCTTGGGAATGTATTTAAAATTAAGTTGCTATTAATCTAAAACAAACTGCTACTGACATATGATATTCAATGTAAACCTCATGGTAACCAGAAGGAAAAAAAATATATAGTAAATACACAAAAGAAACTAAAGTAACCAAGAAAAAGAGAGAGAAAGAATTCAAATAAAATCAGAAAGAGAAGTTACAGCCAATACCACAGAAATACAAAGGATTGTAATAGACTACTATGAAAAATGATACACCAAAAAACTGGACAACCTAGAAGAAATGAATAAATTCCTAGAAACCTACAATCTTCCAAGACTGAATAATAAAGAAATACAAAATCTAAATATACCAGTAAGGAGATTGAAACAGTAATCAAAAACCTCCCAACAACAAAAGTCCAGGACCAGATGGCTTCACTGGAGAATTCTACTGAACATTCAAAGAATTAACACCTATCCTTTTCAAACTCTTCCAAAATTTGAAGAGGACAGAAAGCTTCCAATCACATTTTACAAGGCTAGCATTACCCTGATACCAAAACCAGACAAGGGCACCGCAAAGAAAGGAAAGTAAAAGCCAATATCCTTGATGAACATAGATCCAAAAATCTACAACAAATATTAGCAACATATCCAACAATACATTAAAAGAATCATACTCCATGATCAAGTGAGATTTATTCCAGTGGTGCCAAGATTGTCCAATATCTGCAAATCAATCTATACTGCACATCACATTAACAAAATTAAAGATAAAAATCACATGATCATCTCAATAGATGCAGGAAAAAAAATCTGACAAAATTCAACATCCATTTATGATAAAAATTCCCAACAAAGTGGATATGGAAGAAATATACTTCAATGTAATAAAGACTTTATTTGACAACCCTATAGCTAACATCATACTCAATGGTGAAAAGCTGAAATCTCTAAGATCAGGAACAAGACAAGGATGCCCACTCTCACCACTTTTATTCAGAAGCAGTATTAGAAGTCCTAGCCACAAATATTAGGCAAGAAATAAAAGGCATTCATATCGGAAAAGAGGTAAAACTGTCGCTACTTGCCGATGACATAATACTATGTATAGAAAACTGTAAAGAATCCACCAAAAAACAAACAAAACACTGTTAGAATAAATGAATTCAGTCAAGTTGCAGGATACAAAACCAATACATAGAAATCTGTAGTATTTCTATACACTAATAACAAAACATTAGAAAGAGAAGTTTAGAAAACAATCCCATTTACAATTGCACTAACAAAAGAATAAAATACCTCCTAATAAATTTAAGCAAGGAGATGAATGACCTGGACACTGAAAACTTTAAGACACTGAAGAAGAATAAATGGAAACATATTGTGTACTCACACTGGGAAGACTTAATATTGTTAAAATGTCTATACTACTCAACACAATCCACAGATTCAATGCAATACCTATCAAAATTCCAGTGGCATACTTCACAGAACTAGAACAAATAAGTCTAAAAATTTGTATGGAACCACAAAAGATCCTGAAAAGCCCAAGCAATCTTGAGAAAGAAGAACAAAGCTGGAAGTATCACACTTCCTGACTTTAAACTATACTGCAAAGCTGTAGTAAATAACATTTTGGTACGGGTACAAAGACAGATACACAGATCAATGAAACAGAACAGAAAGCCCAGAAATAAACCCACACATATATGAATAGGTAATATATAACAAACGAGCCCAGAACATACAATAGGGAAAGGGCAGTCTCTTCAAGAATGGTGTTGGGGGGCGCCTGGGTGGCTCAGTTGGTTAAGTGCCTGCCTTCAGCTCAGGTCATGATCCTGGAGTCCCAGGATCGAGTCCCACATCGGGCTCCCTGCTCGGTAGGGAGTCTGCTTCTCCCTCTGACCCTCTTCCCTCTCGTGCTCTCTATCTCTCATTCTCTCTCTCTCAAATAAATAAATAAAACATTAAAAAAAAAAAGAACGATGTTGGGAAAACTGGACAGCCATATGTGAAAGAATAAAACTAGACCATTTTTGTGTATAATAATACACAAAATTAACTCAAAATGCATTAAAAACTTGAATGTAAGATCTGAAACCATAAAATTCTTAGAAGAAAATGCAAGTGCTAAACTCCTTGACATCAGTCTTAGCAACATGTTTGTGGATGTGATTCTAAAGACAAGGGAAACAGAAGTGAGAGTCCACAAATTGGACTACGTCAAACTCAAAAGCTTCTACCCAGCATAGGAACCAGCAAAAAAATGAACAGGCAACCCACTGAGTAGGAGAAGTTTTTTTTGTTTGTTTGTTTTGCAAACTATATATCCAATAAGGGGTTAATATCTAAAATACATACAAAATTCATTTAACTCAATGACAACAACAAAACAAACAACCTGATTAAAAAATGGGCAGAAGAGAGGCACCTGGGTGGCTCAGTCCAGTTAAGCATCCAACTTTTGATTTCAGCTCACGTCATGATCTCAGGATTGTGAGATCGAGTTCTGTGTTGGGCTCTGCACTGAGCACGGAGCCTGCTTAAGATTCTCTCTCTCCCTCTCCTTCTGCCCCTCCTACCCTTCCCCCCTCCCCTCTACAAAAAGGGGGAGGGGCAGAAGACTTGAATAAACATTTCTCCAAAGAAGACATACAGATGGCCAACAGGCATATGAAAAGATGCTCAACAGCACTATTTAACAGGCAAATGCAAATCAAAACCACAATGAGAAACACCTACCATCTGTCAGAATGGTTATTTAAAAAAAGATAAGAAATTACAAGTGTTGGTGAGAATGTGGAGACGGGAACCTTTGTGCACTGTTAGTGAGAATGTAAATCCGTGTACCCACTATAAAAAACACAGTGGGATGCCTGGGTGGCTCAGTTGGTTAAGCACTGGCCTTCGGCTGAGGTCATGATCCCAGGGTCCTGGGATGGAATCCCGCACTGGGGTCCTTGATCAGTGGGGAGCGTGAATCTTCCTCTGCCTGTCGCTTCCCCTGCTTGTGCCCTCTGACAAAAAAAAATAAATAAAATCTTAAAAAAAAAAGAAAGAATAAAAAAAACCATAGTGGCCTCAAAAAATTAAGAACAGAACTACCATATGACCCTGATATTCTACTCTGCGATATTTATCCAAAGACTATGAAAACACTAATTCGAAAAGATACGTGCACACCTATGTTTATTGCAGCATTACTTATAATAGCCAAGATATGGAAACAACCTAGGTGTCCATCGATAGATAGATAAAGAGAATGTGGTACATTTATACAATGACTACTACTCAAACATAAAAAAAAAAAGAATGAAATCTTGCCATTTTTGACAATATAGGTGGACCCTTAAGGTATCAGACCAAATGAAATTAAGTCAGAGAAAGACAAATACTATATGATTTCATTCATACGTGGAATCTAAAATGCCAAATAAATGAACAAACAAAATACAACAAAAACAACAGACTATTGGTTACAGGAGGCGGGGTGGGGGGTCAGTGAAAGAGTGAAGAGAGTTATCTGGATGTTACCTGGAAGATAACTAGACCTATGGTGATCACTTCCTAATGTATACAGATGTCAAATTATAAAGATGTACATCGGAAACTTACATTTAAAGAGAAGGGGGCATAATCAGTGAAATACTACACTGCCCCTAAAAATGAATAAACTACAACTCCAGGCCCTATCAGAAAAAAAGTCTCACAAACAAAATTTCAAGTAAAGAAGCCTGGTACAAAGGAGTATATTCCATCTGCAAATGGAGACATTACCATTCATCTCATAGGGTAGCAAAAGATTCCTCTTTGGGGGAAGAGGGATAAGCATCTCCAGGTTCTAAGACAACCTCAGAGATAGTATTATATCCATGAAATTGGAAGGGTCAGGAGTTATAAGAGGTGGTCTCTAGGACCATCAGATTCTTCAAAATCCATGATTATAACTGTTCTGAAATAACTTTTATATATATGTGTGTGTATATATATGTGTGTATATACACACACACACACACACACACACACATACCACAAAGAAGTAAAGAAGTTCCCATTTTTGGGGCGCCCGGGAGGCTCAGTGGTTAAGCAACTGCCTTCAGCTCAGGTCATGATCCCGGAGTCCCGGGATCGAGTCCCACATTGGGCTCCCTGCTTGGCAGGGAGTCTGCTTCTCCCTCTGACCCTCTCCCCTATCATGCTCTCTCTCACTCCCTCTCTCTCAAATAAATAAATTCTTAAAAAAAAAAAAAGTTCCCATTTATACATTCAGTATCCTTCTGACACCCCTGTAGAAAGATCTAGAACAACATCAGTGACTGCAGATTTGACGTCTGTCTACACAAGCTACAGCTTTGACAGCACAACTGCTTTAGTCACAAGGACTGCCAATAACAGTGACATCTATGATAGCATAATCTCCAGATTTATAGAGATGAAATGTATTTTTTCTAACACATCTGAAACAGACTGCGTTTTGATCATGTGCCTTTCTTCTGCATAAAATGTCAAAGAAAATATGTACACCACTGGCATTATTCTGAGCGCTTTAAAACAAATCCTTTATTCCTTTGGTCACTGAGAGTGGAAGAGACTTCTGCATCTGTTTATTTGTCCTCCTTCTTTGGGGGGAGGATGGAGGTTGTAAGAAAGGAGTCCTTAACAATTTGGAATTCACAAATACACACAGAAAAATTTTACAGTGATTTTCAAAGTAATGATTTATAAAGTCAGTCTTCCAAAGGTGTGAAAAACAATAACAAAATGCAGTATCTAAAAATGTTTGCTGGTGAATCATACTTAATACTTACTGCCCTAGGTGACTAAGATGGAGATTTTCAAAAATATCCCTGTACAACATCTCCTGCAATAGAATGTTATTATTAGGAAAGGGCTAAAACTGAAGTTGACTATGAAAGCTACAGCTCTGAATTCAGGAAGCACAGTCTCTGGACATACCTTGAATGATAACTAAATCTTACTTGGGAGGCTAAATAACAGTTTCAATATGATACCTTCCTCTACAGAAAAAGAAAGCAGACTAAAGAAAATTGTAACTAAGTGATTACTGAAATTATCAGGAGAACTGAGTTCACTGAACCCTTTTCCCCATCCTTCCCACCCCCAGGATAGGATTATGCTAAAGAGAATCATTCCTAAACTGGTCACTTAACCATGATTTCAATGGAAAACCACTCCCCACCCCCACCCCTGCCATGGCATCTACAAGAGAAATGGCAAGTTTAACATGTAAAAAAGATTTGCACCTGCTTAATCCAAATTCCACTGGCCATAGGAAACTTTATTGTTTAAAGAGAATTTGAAGAGAGATTAAACACAAAAGATACTGTGTCAGTTCTTATGGAAAACTAGTTTTGATATATAAACAGAGAAAATCACTGCCACTAAAATATACTTACTTGAAATGCTACAGAGATATATTTCATTTATCCATAGATAACAGGCAGTGATAAAGACTACATGCTTATCTTTGCTCTTTAATGTAATTAACTTTCCTCACAGAGTTCAGCAGGCCACTGAGATTTTGTACTTATCCAGAACTAAAGCAAAGTTCCACTATTCTCTAAAATTAAATAGCAACTTGGCAAAGAATCCAGGAGGCCCTTTTCTTTGCCCTTCCCTGCGTCGAAGCTCCAAGCTTGCTAACACTGGTGTTAGCACAGAACTGGAGTCAGGAGGAGACTGGGGTTGGGGGACAAAATGGAAATCATAAAGTGAGCATCTCTTCACTTGAAAACTACCTGACAATGGCATTCCACGATTCCACAGCACTTGTAAATCCCATTTAAGTCCGCCTGCTTTCTTGCTAGTTATTGTGGTCCTCTACATCTAAGAAGACTGTCCTTAGACACAGGACGAGACTGGGGTTAGGAGGAGGAAAGTTTCGTTGTGGAATCAGCTTTCTACCAGGAGTCTTCAGGTATGTGTATTTCTAGAAATAATTTATATTTCTGCACTGCTGAATGTCACTCAACGAGCAGTACCGGCAAGAATCCATTCCCCCCCGCCGCCGACCCCGGGCCTCCAAGCAGCCCCCCGGGGTCTCCAGTCCAGGCCTCTGGTGTCCTGTAGTTTGTGAAGAGCTACTGCTCTACTACCTTTGCACAGACCTCCCAACCTCCAGTGAGGCCCCAATTGATGATTTGTTACCACATTAACATTCTTCTGGCTCACCTGCTCATTCACCAAAGAGCAGTAAGTCTCTAGGAAAAAAAGGGGGCTGCGGGGAAGGGACTCAGGGATATATATGAGAGAAAGAAAGGGTGGCTCATGTTTTAAGAAGGAACCTGAGTTCTGCTATTTTATTCCATATTTTGTCTAAATAAACTGCTCCAAAATGGCTTTATTAGAAATTCAGAGACTTCATGAATAGAAAGGGAAAAACAGCAACAAAAAATCAAATATGGCTTGAATGAATTCCATCCTGGCTTGTAAGTAGTACCATGCTCCAGTGAGTAACGCTTTCTAAGGGAGTGGTCGTGTATTGGGGTTGTTATATTTCGTAGTCCCAAGACAATGAGAACAAATATCCAACATGGAGCTTTTACTGTCAAACTATCCAGCTTCACTTGTTTTCCAGGGGACTCATTGCCAAGGTGATGCGAACTTCCCTCAGGCTGCCAAGAGAAGCCTGTGGTACAGTGCATCACAAGGCAGAGCCCTCTCCCACAGCTCTTCTGAGAGCACGTGGAGCCTGGGAAAATGCCTGAGTGGCCTGCTGAGCCATCAGGACTGCATGACAGGTAGGCTGCTTCAGAGGTGGCTCCATCCAACGCTGCATGGCTCTCCTCCAGCCAAGCCTTCTCCCAAACCACAAGGCAGCCTCAAAGTAGGAAGACCTACTTTGTCCCACAGTCTCTCTCTCTCTAAGATGACTTCTTCATTATTATCATCATCATCACTCACAAACATAAAAAATGTCAAAACATCCAGAAAAGTAGAAAAATAGTGCCATGAACACCCAAAACCCCACCATCTAGACTCAATAATGGTTAATATTTTGTCATATTTCATATACTATTTGGTAAACCATTTCTTTTTTTTTTTTAAGATTTTATTTATTCATTTGACAGAGAGAGAGAGAGAGTGCACAAGCTGCAGGGAGGAGCAGAGGGAGAGGGAGAAGCAGATTGTCTGCTTGAGCAGGGAGCCTGATGTGGGACTAGATCCCAGGACCTCGGGATCATGACCTGAGCCCAGGGCAGACGCTTAACCAACTGAGCCACCCAGGTGCCCCTTGGTAAATCATTTCAGAATAAATTAGACATCATGACCCTTCACTCCTAAATATGTGAGCATAGACTCACATATAACAAGACATTCTCCTATATCACCAAGATACTGTGATCACAACTGAGCATGACATTACTGCTCCATCAAATAACCAGCCCATATTCAAATTTCTCAAACTACCCCCAAAATGTGTATCAATGATTTTCCTCTTGAATTAGAAGCCAGCCAAAGTTCATGCATTGCATTTGGTTATGTCTCTTACATTTCCTGTAATCTAAAATAATCTCTCCCTTTCTTTTATTCATAATTCTGACCTTTTAAGGAGATCAAGCTGGTCGTCTTATAGAGTGACCCCCCCATTCAGGATTTGAACTTTAAAAATAAAAAAAGCTCAGTTGCCTAAATTCAAATTTTCAACCTGTATGCTCTCTTATAATGCCAGCCCTTTATTAATTTTGATAGCTTCTTTAAGTGTTGCAGAAAACAGCAGGTTCAAACTAATGTTATAATTATGTAATTCAAAGTCTGGAACTCAGATAACTTGAAGATTTAGTCCTAAAGATTAATTTCAAAGAAACTGGATCTTAAATTTATAAACACTTAAATTTTAGCAAAGGTAAGCAGGTAGGATAGTGGTCTCATACTTGTTTTAAGAAAGGGCACTTGGTGGCAATCAGATGACTATATGCTGACCTGGAAGCAGCTCCACATTGAGGACCAGTTCAGACTTGTGACTGTTTCTGGTCTGAGGTTATGAGTCAGCTCTCATTCTCCATTTGAAGACTTGGTGAGATTTAATAAGAGGGTAGGAAGGAAGGGACTGATAGCTACCAAGTACTGACAATGTCTTCTTCTATGCTAGACTAGATCAGGAACATATAAAGCATTTTAAAAATGAAGAGGATGTGTATTTTAAAGCTATTTTGTTCAGGAAAAATGAAGTTTTAACTCATTACTTCTGAAACTGTCCATTCAGAAAGTTACACCTGTCCTTATTAGAGGGCCAAGGGTAGACAAAGCACAGTGTGATACCTTCATTTAGAACATACAGTGAGGTTCGGTATAAGATGGAGATTTTGGAAAAGCCCTGATGGGGCCCTTTGAAATAGGTCGAAGTGTGATCTTCACCATTGCTGGTGATGGGTGACGTTGAGGACAGGGGTTGTTCTGTGGGAACCAAAAAACAAGAGTCCTACCATAAGTTTAAGAACACACACACAGGATCCTAGTTTAAGACCACAATTGGGAAACAATTTGGGTGGGTAAGTGGAATATTTGGTCCTGGGCTAAAAATTTCACTTATTACCCAAGACATTTAGAGACTCCAAAAAAGATCCCTTGAGATAACATTTCACGTCCTTAAATAAGGACAGTACTGGACTCTGAGTCACAATAAAGCTATGTCTATTTGATGCCAAAACAAATGGGGCAAACTAGTTAGTTCCACGAAAAAAACAAAAAACTTACGAACAAAATTAGTACTTGTGGCCAAATTTACTTAAAAAAAATTTTTTTTTCTACCTGTCCCTTCATTGACTTTGTCCTTCATTGACTTTGTATGCAATACCACTGGCCACATGTGCTATTAATTTTACTATATGTGGGATCCATCTGAGAATGTTACCACTGAATGAGAAAGCTTCTCAGGCATACAAAAATTAGAAGAAAACAAATTGAGAAATTATCGCTTCTGAAATTTCTTTCCTATACTGCTTTCCCACTTTTTGGTTTATGAAAGTACGCCCTTAACATTAGGTATGAAAACCATGTCTACATTGTTGTGTAAGCACCGATGAAATGATACTCAAAACAATGGTTGCCACAATCGTAACTCTGCCAGACCACGCATAATAATGGGGATGACAGAACTGGGTACTTATAAAACTCAAAGTTCCCTACAAAACGCTTTCCTCACCTTTAAATAACTATGCATAAAAGAAACAGATTTTTTAAGAAAGCTTCTCAGTGAGGTAGCCGGTTGTCTGAACTGCTGGCCGTTCAAGCTCGCCCCTCGGCAACAACTTTCACACTTCCTGTGTGTAGGACCAGCTCCAGATGAAGCATATCCTCTGTGGCATCCCTGTCTCGCAGGGGGGTCCATTCCAACTCTGCGATTCTACAACCGTGTGCAATGAGAAAAAGAGTTTAGGAACCACTGGACTATTCTAACAGGATCACAGCAGGATCACAGGACAAGAAACATCCTTGAAGGATCATTCAGTTCACTTCCTGCTTGTTAGCCAGGACCGTATGTAAATCATATTTTAAGAAACACTGAAATTCCAAACGAGAAGATGCAACACCTAGCCTTGTGCAACTTGATTCTTCCTTTACCATTTGAATTGAGGTTGCAAACTTAGCTGCTTTAAGGGGCAGGAGAGTAACATGAAAAGGGCTGAGTGTGGGCTGTGGAAAACTGGGGAAAGCGCATGCTTGGTTTACAGGAGACAGGAGCTACCCTCAGCTGCCACTGAGAATTAGGGCACTGGGGTACCAGATTTTAGGCCTTTCCAGAAAAGCTGAATATCCAAATTTTTATGTGTAATCTCCCAAATTTTAAATTAGCAATGAATTAAGATATACCGTGCAGTCCAAATACAGTGTTTCTGAGGGCGGCTTCAGCTTTGCACTGCCAGTCTGCAATCTGTAATCTAAATTCTTCACTCTGTAGCTGAAGTTCATGTTCTTGTGTTCTGTTTTCAGCAGAGCTGAAAGAACGCTGGCAGCTACCAAATGCTTGGAGATAGGTAGTCAGTTTCAATCTAGTCATGTACTCTAAGCTAAATAAACCCAGGTCCTTAACCTCGCTACACAGGACATGTTTATCTACCTTTAAATCATTCTGACACTTCTAAGTCCTGACATTAAAGATACACAGCTAACAGTTTGACTCAAAGTGGGGGAAAGTGAAAAGACCGTACAATTTTAGAAATCATTAATCGTGTCAATGTGTGAGATCTGTATTTTAAAAATCACAAAACTTACATTTATTAAAAAAGGACTTGAAAAGCCTGAGTAACATACCATGTTCCTGGGTTGGAAGGGCTGTTATAAAGATGCCAATTGTGACCATATTTATTTATTTAACAAACATGTACTGAGTGCCTATTACGTACCAGAAAATTCCAATCAAAATCACAATGAAAACATTGTGTGTGTGTATGTGTGTGTGTGTGTGTGTGTGTTAGGAGGCAGTTTAGAAGTTGTCAAAAACAATTCTAAAATTAATCTAGAAGAATAAACAAATAAGAATAGCTAAGGAAAAAAGAACCCTCCAAACGAAAAAAATATTTTTTCTAATTAAAAGTGATGTATACTCAATGTGTTAAAAAAAAAAAAAAAGGTATAAGGAGAGAGTTAAATTGCCAATAATCTGACCACTCAGAAACAGTTACTTCTGGCATCTTGACTTTTGATGTCCTCCAGATCTTTCCTCAAGATATAGAAATACATATATTTTTTTAGAAAAATGGAATCACATGACAAATGCTGCTTTATAACCTGATTTTTCTTTTTTTAAAAAAAAACCTCAATGTTCTGTACATTGACTTTCGGTGTGGTATCACTTAGGAATCCACTTTTACTCTTTCACAATTTAATATTCGATAGAAGAGGGTTCCTACTGATCTGCAGTGCCAGCTCTGCTATACACAGGCCTCTCTTTCAGAGTTATTTTATTCCATTGACTTATCATCAATATGTACTGTATCAACCACCTGAGCTTTATTTACAGTAAACCTTAATATCCAGTAGGGCAAGTTCTTTCCCTGACCCTCAACACTGTTTCTAGTCTTCTTCTGGAGTACTTGGGAGTAATTCCTGCTCCTTTATGCTTTCATATAGCATTTAGTATTAGCTGGCCAAGTTGCATGAAAAAATTCTGTTGGGAGTTTGATTAGAAAGGCCCTGAATTTATCGATCCATTTGGAGACAAATGGGACTTCCTATACGGCTGACATGGCAGACCTCCCAAAATTATTTCTAAGGACTTTTAAAAATCTCTTTCAGTAAGGTTTAAAATTTTTCTATGTAAGGTTCTTGCATACTTCATTAAGTTTATCATGAGGTACTTCCTATTTTTTATTGTTGCCATCATACGTATTCCTAAAAATTTCATTTTCAAATCATCTGCTATTGCAATTGACTTTTATATGTTGATCTGTGGCTGAAAAACCTATTAAACCCTCTTATTAATTCTAATAATCAGTTGCCATATTTCCCTTAGACTTTTCATGACACTTTCATTCTTTCTTTATTTCCTATTTTTTCACCTGTATTATTTTTCTTCCCTGACTTATTGTTTGGGCCGGAATCTGAATATTGCTGCTAGTAGGAATTGTTGTGGGGCTCCTGATTATAAAAGGAACATTTTTAATGTTTCAGCACTGAGAATAGTATTTGTTTCCATTTCACCTAAGTTATCATATTTATTAGTTTTTGTAGTAGGCATTACATCACAGATTTGTGGCTCTGTCCTTGATGACACACAATGAACTGCTTTCTCCTACGATGTTTATGTAGGCTTTCTCCTACGATATTATGGTCTATATTTTCTATTCAGCATTTGTCTGTAACAAACATTCCCCTCAAAGAAAAACAAACATTCCCCTCAGTATTGTCAGTCATTTGGGATTTGTATCTCATTCTACAATGTGCTAGGTCTTTTTCCAATTTTTGATGCATTCACTTAAGTCACATGTAAAAACAGTAAATAATTCTCAGAGTTTATCATCAATCCTACCATCTTCAGTTATTAAATAAACCACTACGAAGTTTAAATAACCACCAACTTAGTCTAGAATCTTTCCAATTCCCAGTCGTGAGCCCACTCCCCATACGTAAATCACTTGGGGAACCTGAAGTTCCAAGGCTGGGGTCTTTCCCACCTTTTCCACCTGTACGGATTCCAGAATCCCCAGCACCCAAGAATCTGATGTAGATCTGGTGTGGGTTCCAGAAACCTGTAGTCTGTTTAAAGAGCTCCAGGGGATTCTGATGCACAGTTCAGATTTGGAAGCCACTGCTCGAAATCTTATTTTGTTGATTTTCTGATATGATATAATGAACTTAGTAGCAAGAGTCCTGCTAGAGTAATGGTGGTACTTTACAGAGTTCTTGGAAGACAAAAACAAAATGCAAGTTCTGGAAGTGAATGTAATAGAGAAATTATCCTAGCTCCTTAAACACAAACAAACAGGCCTCTAGTAGGAGTACTATAGCAACAGTGAAGAGGCATGGGGAGAAAGCTAATTTCTAAGGCCCAAACTACCGAGGCAATTTATGAGAAGCCAATGCATATTAGCTCAATTATTATCGCATCTCTGGAGGATTTCAAAGAACAAGTCTCATGCCTCCTTTGTTTTGTTTTCTAACTGCTAGATGATCTACCTTTTCACAGGAAACAAAAAAATCACCACATACTTCTCATTTTTTATCTTCCCAGTTCTTAGAGTTCACCTAACATGTACTTCATTTTGATATGTAAAAATTAAAGTGATAGATATGCAATGACTTATGATCGTAATTAAGAAGCTAAATCAGAACTCACATAGACTCAGATTAAAAAGGAACTAACGATGTATGCTATGACTCAGGTTTTATTATTTCTGAAACACTACCTTGATATTCTTATCTTAACTGCCTAAATGAGGCCAAGTTTAGAAGAATATGTAAAGAAGATTTTTAATTTTGTTTTGCTTACACAGTATTTACTGATAATATAAATATCAAATGAAAAAATAAAAAATACCCGTTAATAAAAAAATCATAAAACAGAACCTCCACCTTCATCATATACACGTTCTTAACACGAAATTGAGAGATATAACAAGACGTGGGCTTCCCAATGAGAGGCAACAGGAAATACACCCCATCTACCACAAAGTATTGTTGCATAAGAAACAACAACAACAGGGATCTGACCTCATCAAGTCTGTGGATCTAACTACCAGTTTACAGGAAATACAGGGGCTGGAAGAATATGTTAATATTACCATGCAGATGCAGCCAGCCAAACCCAAAATGTGGGAAATTCCAGAGGACACTTGACCTAGTTTCTTCAATAAGTAAACAGCAAGAAAAAAACTTGGGAAGGGTGTTCCCATAAGTTCACAGAAATATTCACCTAAGGTAAAGAGAATCAATCAAATGCAATGAATGTGTGGACCAACCCTACTATACAAGAATTGAAGAGAGAAAGAAATCTGAAGACAGACGATATATCTGATGACATCAAGAATTTTTTTTCCTTAATGGCACTCTGATCATTAAAAAAGAAAAAAAATTCTTATCTTTTAGAGCTGTATATATTGAATTGTTTATGTGTACAATATATGATATCCAGGATTTACTTTAAAACTGTTTGGAAGTGGGGATAGGAAAAAGCAAGTGGGCAGATAAATGAAATGACATCTGGCCATATGTTTAAAATGGAATGCTGCATGCTGGATAAGAGGAGGTTCATTGTATAATTCTATTGTTGTATGCATTTAAAATTTCTAAGAAGTTTAAAAATGAAAGTGACAATTCTTCTGAAGACTTAAATTTAAAAATAGCACCGTAATTTGATGAAAATATTCGAGAACTTTAAAGATGATGCATTTTTTCTTTTATTTTTTTTTTAAAGATTTTATTTATTTGAGAGAGAGAGAGAGAGAGCACACATGCAAGCGGGGGAGGAGCAGGCAGAGGGAGAAGTAGGCTCCCCAATGAGCAAGGACGCAAGGCGGGACTCAATCCCAGGAAGACTCAATCCCAGGTTCCTGGGATCATGACCTGAGCCGAAGCAGACGCCCAACCTACTGAGCCACCCAGGCGTCCCACACTTTTTCTTTTAAATATTTGTGTTAATGTCATCCTTCTTCCAAAGTTTCAGAACATATAGTCACAATTAAAGTTTGCTTTTCTATTTTGCTCACTTTGAAGATAACATTATATAAAAAATGCAAAAGCATTCTTTAGTATGTTATGAATTATAACCATAATCTTTAGAATAATTTTATAAGTTAAAAAGCAACCTAAACAAAAATTATCTAATAGGTGACTGTAAAGCTCTCATGTTCCTTACACCTTAAGTAAGCACACTATCGCCCTCACAACAGGAATAGTAACTTCGTTCCTGAGCTACTAGTGGTCCAAGTTGAAAACATAACTGATTATAGATATAGGTACAGATACATACATTCTGCAGACTCAAGCCACTTCACCAGCCTCTTAAGTATGGAGTTAAAAATGCACCACACTTTAAAAAAATTGAGTCTTGCAGTAAAAAGAGCACATGCCTAAGCGGAATCTGGGGAATCTGGCAGAGATAAAGACCCTCCTGCTAAAAACATATAGAATCTGGGTAGAAGAAAAACATGCAAGTACACAGTGGAGCTCAAAAGAAGTGGAAATACCAAGGCAATACCAGAAACAGAGGGAAAGAGCAGGAGACTACTGGGCTGATGCTCTAATGGCCTCGGGAGAAGCGTCTGGTCAGCGATAACACAGGAGAGGACTGAAGCCACACCTTGCCTGCAGCCCAGCCCCACCACCCGAGGAGCAGACCAAGAAACCCCACTCTCTCCCGACCTGTGTATTTTTCCTTTTGTTGAATGCCCCTGAGGCTCCACAAAAGCCTCTTTTAATGTTTCAGGTATCCCAAACCTCCCAGCTTCCTGGATCTCCATCCCACAGAACCACCTTTCGTCAGGTTCTTCCTCTATTCCCAGCTTCCAAAAGCAAACGTTTTCGCCGTGCTCCTCAGCTCTCGGTCACGTGACCGAAACGGATGCGGTCTCCGGCCACAGTTTTTCCTTCTTTTCATAGCAGCTTTTGCTCTTTCTTTCGTTTCTCTGGAAGGTTCCTATGGTAGGAGGCCTTTGCACTTGTTATTTGAAGATATTGGACCCTGCGGTGCTTTGGAGTCTCTGAAAGGGAGTCCTGGAGATCCCAGGGAGGCCCGGGAGCAGGCTGTGAGTTTCAAGGTGATACCCACCTAAGCAAGGACATTAGTACCCTTGTGTCGTGCATTTCGTTCTGTCTTGTGCCCTGCACCGCCCTTCCCACTTCCCTCCCTGACCTTGTGCTCCTCACTGGCGTACTATGTTTGTCTCCATCTTTTCTCAGGGGCCCAACCTCTCCATGGGCTCTCCCACCACTGAGGTTCTACAAGAAGCTTCTATCACTTCTTCTTAGGGTTTTCCTCAACACCAGCCCTGTCCACACCTCCCCATCACCGCTCCCCCAGTCTTGCCCTGTGGTCTACTTAAAGCTGATGCTCCATGGGCCTTTCTCTGTCTACCTTCACCTACACCCCTCCACTCTGCTGAGTCCCATCACTGAAACCCCTTCCCACACATTGGAGCAAGTCTTACTTCCTTCTCAGCTCTCTTCTGAAAATACAGTTTTTCTAGAAAAAAACTTCCCTGGGCTCAGAAAAAATAGAAAATTCCTCAGAAATGGAAGTAAGGCCAACATTGTTAAACAAGTCTGAGCTGTACATCTCTATCTGGAAATTAAATGTTAGTCACATGACATAAACTAAATATCACTCTGATGGTGAGCTGCTACTGAGGGAGCAGGATGGCAGCAAACTGGAGTAGTTTCATACAATGACACACTCTACAACGTGGAGATTTTACTCTTTCTGACACTGAAAATGATCTCAGTAGAGGAGTTATAGGGACTAGTGTGAACAGAAAATGGTTACATTTTTTTCATCCTGTCAAAAACCAGGTGTTCCTCTAAAAAAATAATCAAACCAGAGTCTTCCCAATCATGCTCCTTGTGTACCTACCATACACAAGTACTATATGAAGCCCTGGGTGGGCCAGGAAAAGTGCTCAGCTCCTGAGGGACTCAACTGAGGTCAGAGGGAGAGACAGAGCAGGTAAAGGATGGTGATTACAATATAAGTGCTCCAACAAAGACATGCACTGGGAGCCGGGGAGACCAAGAAAGGGTATGCCTCATTAAATAAAGGAGAGTAATAAACTAAATTGGGAGGAAGGCAATCCCCAAAGAAGGGAAACATCTAAGCAGAGTCTGTAGGCATCAAGGACAGGAATGGTGGACACCACAGGCATGTCTGCAACAAACCACAGACAACTCTTTATTGGCTCCCGGGTACCCTGGGAGGTAGAGGAGGCTTAGAGCTCTTGATGCACAGAAGGATAGGGAGAGACAAGGTACAGGGGAGAGATAGGGAGGGGTAAGCAAAGGAGCTTGGACTTTGACATGTGGTCAGCTTTACAACCTAAAGTAAAGGATTTTAACAGGAGTTACTGAAACCCATTAGCATCCCCAGTTATACCTTACAAATACTAATGTCTCACTATGCGATTCCATTAATATGAAGACCTTGACTATACTGAGGATCATTTTTCTCTTCATTGATTTGGTTAAAATGGAATAATGAGGGATGTCTGGGTGGCTCAGTCAGTTAAACATCTGCCTTCGGCTCAGGTCATGATCCCAGGGTCCTGAGATTGAGCCCCGCATTGGGCTCCCTGCTCAGTGGAGAGCCTGCTTCCCTCTTTTCCTCTCCCCCTCCTCGTGCTCTCTCTTTATCTCAAATAAATAAATAAAATATTTTTAACACAATAAAATAAAATAAAATTTAAAAAAATTAAAAAATGGAATAACTAAAGCTGATAAATTTGTGTAAGGATTTAATCTAAAAATCCTAGGAAAAAAATCTTTGGCACAATTAATAATTTATTAATTCATTAAAAATAAGGTGTTTAGGGCATGTGGGTGGCTCAGTTGGTTGCATGTCTGCCTTTGGCTCATGTCATAATTCCAGGGTCCTAGCTCTCTGTTCCGCGGGAAGCCTGCTTCTCCCTCTCCCTCTGCCTGCCGTTCCCCCTGCTTGTGCACTTGTGCGTGCACTCTCTCTCTCTCTCTCTCTCTGTCAAATAAATAAATAAATAAATCTTTAAAAAAAAATAAGGTATTTGTAACAATTTATTTTTATTTTATTATTTTTTTAAAGATTTTATTTATTTGACAGAGAGAGACACAGTGAGAGCAGGAACACAAGCAGGGGGAGTGGGAGAGGGAGAAGCAGGCTTTCCGCTGAGCAGGGAGCCCGATGCGGGGCTCGATCCCAGGACCCTGGGATCATGACCTGAGCCGAAGGCAGACGCTTAATGACTGAGCCACCCAGGCGCCCCTATTTATAACAATTTAAAATGATGCTTAAACTGACTAGGTTAAAAGAGACTCTTGATCCTGATTAGTAAATGTCAGCTTTAACCCTTTTGGGAAAAAAATAACATTTACTACAAAGCTAATTAAAATAGTTTGGTAGTGGCATAAGGACAGACATGTAGAAATAGAACCAAGAGTCCAGAAATAAATCTTCACATTTACTGACAACTAATTTTCAACAAGGGGGCCAAGACAATTAAATTGGGATAGAATAGTCTTTTCAACAAACAGTACTTGGGACAACTAGATAACCACGTGCAAAAGAATAATGCTGGAGACTACCTCACATCACACATAAAATTAACTAACTCAAAATGGATCAAAGATGTAAATGTAAGAGTTAAAACTACAAAAGTGTTAAAAGTCTTAGAAAAAAACACAGGCACAAATCTTCATGGCCTTGGATTAGGCAATGGTTTCTTAGATATAATAAAAAAAGCAACAAAACAAAAAAAACTGAATAAATTAGACACTACCAAATTAAAAGCTTTTGTGTTTCAAAGATACCATCAAGAAAGTGAAAAAATCCACAGGAGAAAAATTTTGCACATCATCTATTTGATAAGGGACTTACATCTAAAATATGTAAAGAACCCCTGCAACTCAATAAAAAAAAAAAAAAACCTTCAATTTAAAAATGGACAAAGGGGGGCGCCTGGGTGGCTCAGATGATTAAGCGTCTGCCTTGGGCTCAGGTCATGATCCCAGGGTCCTGGGATCGAGCCCCGCATCGGGCTCCTGGCTCGGCGGGGAGCCTGCTTCTCCCTCTACCTCTCTCCCTGCTCATGCTTTCTCTCTCTGTATCTCTGTGTCTCAAATGAATAAATAAAATCTTAAAAAAAATAAAAATAAAAAATAAAAATGGACAAAGGATCTGAATAGACAAATGGCAAATAAGTACTTGAATAGAGGGTAAACATCATTAGCTATCAGGGAAATGGACATCAAAATCACAAACCACTTCACACCCACAAGGATGCTATAATCAAGATGACAGATAATAACAAGTGTTGGCAAGAATGTGGAGAAAATGGAATCCTCATCCACTTTCGGTGGGAATATAAAATGATGCAGCTGCTTTGGAAAACAGTCTGGAAGTCCCTCAATATATTACACACAGAGATAAAAAATTACTCAGAAATTCCATTCTTAGATATATACTCATGAGAAATAAAAACACTCCACTCAAAGACCTATACAAATATTCATAGTAGCATTATTCTCAAGAGCCAAATGGTGCAAACCCAAGTGTCCATCAACTGAGGAATGGATAAACAAAATATGAGACATCTATAGTATGGAATATTATTTGGCAACAGAAAGAAATGAAGTACTACCGATAAATGCTTACAACATGGATGAACCTTGAAAACATTATGCTAAGTGAAAGCCAGTTACAAAGAACACCAACATATTGAAATATCCAGAGTAGGCAAATCAGTAGGGACAGAAGAATATAAACTGGTGGTTACCTAGGGATGGGGGTGAGAAGGGTGTTGGGAAAAATGGAAAGTAGCTGCTAATGGGCACAGAGTTTCTTTACAGAGTGATGAAAGTGATTTTTTTTTTTAATTTTATTTATTTATTTGACAGAGAGACACAGCGAGAGAGGGAACACAAGCAGGGGGAGAGGGAGAAGCAGGCTTCCCGCGGAGCAGGGAGCTCGATGCAGGACTCGATCCCAGGACCCTGGGATCATGACCTGAGCCGAAGGCAGACGCTTAATGACTGAGCCACCCAGGCGCCCCAGTGTTCCTCATTCTTAAATCCCTAAATCAAATACTTAGGAAGAATGATGCTTTCCTCTAACTGAAAATGTCTGAGACTTAAAATGGGGTACATGACTGGTTGATCATGTACTCAATTCTAATTGAGGCTACACAGAAAAAAATGTTCCCCACCGTTTTACTAGATTCAGCAAATACCATCTACGAGCATTTGATACGTGAATTCTATAGTTTTCCAAGAGTAGGCCTCCTCGCCCCACAGTTATCCTAATTAAATTTCATTGGTATCTTTTAGCCCATTAGAATACCATATACTACACCCAAATCCCCAGAGTTTATTCAGCCTCATTTTTACTTTTCTTAAAATACTAGAGAGAAAAAAAAAAAGGTTCAAGAAGCTGGAAACAGGAAAAAAAAGTATGAAAATGCTTCCTCCTACATGAACTATTTATAAACTCTACCCTTTTGCTATTAACAAGTTAGTATTTTACTAAAATAAGGATAAATTTACACAATGCTCACATTACCTTGAAAGGAAACCCAGAAGCTGTTTTATTTTCAAATATATCTTATGAAGAAAGATTTCCTAAGTGTTTCAAAAATGTTTTCTATTTAAGAGAAACCTTTACAAGTCATTCTTTAAATAATGAGAATTTCTTTTCCCCCAAGGGAATAATTTCTACTTCAGTGTTTCTAAGAATATACAGGGTTAAAACCGTGTAAAATAGATTTTCTCACAGTTAGTGGAGAGCAAAACACCGCAAATAGGAAACCAGACAGCTCGGGGGTCAAAACACTACACTTCCAGGTCAGACTTCTGGTTGCAATTAAGTAAAATTCCTGCAAATATTTGTAAGGAAATCATATTTTTGGTGTCTCCTTTCAGGCCTTATAACTTTTTATTTTCTTTAACAGAAACTTATATTTGTGGGTATATACATATCTATATTATTTATTAAAGACACACAGAAATACAAAACATAAACATTTATGTACACATACATACGAATTTATGACCCCAGAACTGCAATTTGATCTTGGCCTCAAAGGTAAAACTAGCATCTCTTCTAGGCATTCATTTTTTATGTTTCAGATTATGAGGACCTAGTTTTGTTTTTGCTTGACACAGACATGGATAATTTGGTTCTCAAGGCATTTCACAAAATAGGTTAAGCCAAGTTTCCCATTAGATTGTATGGTTCATGATCAAATAGTTAAAGTAAATTTGAATCTGATTGGAGTTTAGGCTCTAAGTAATAACAGCACTGTGTTAGAACAACAAATATAAACAAGCTCCACAATTAAGTGTACCTGAGCAGTTATTAAATATGCTTCTACTCAACTCCCTGGAAATAGCCCAGGGGTTCACAGTGCTTTACAAATACCTACCTCAGAAATCTGTGGCAGGTTCACTTAGAGACAACAGAAATGTCTACTCTACCAAAGGGAGCAGATACTCCCTGCCCAGTTCACAGAAGTTATTATAGTGAGAATATGATTATTATTTTGATTACAAACAATTGAAGTGGTAAACTGAAAATAGTAACTACAAAAAAAAAATACAATTTTAGATTCCCCTACTTTTGTTCTAAATAATTAGAGTAACTAGGGTGCCATGTTAAGAAATTTGAAAATGAAAGCACTCTGGTTTTTAATCATCGTCTGGGTTGTAGTCCCCACCATTCCCAAGGTATTTAGTTAGCAAATCTCAGTCCCAAAGTGTTACACCACAGCGTCTTATCCTATATTAGGGCCTCTTTACTTGTCCTCTGCTCCCTTCAAAATCAAGGGGCTCCTACAGATATTTAATCTGTTAGATAATTACTATTTTCTCTCTCAAGCTTCCTAATGGCTATTAATATTAGCGATGAGAAACTCAATTACTACACATTTTAAAATCTTGGCATGTGACTGGAGAGCCTGGCCAAAGGAAAAGAATTTAAAGGGAACAGACAAGCTGGTAAATGCTCCGGGCACTTCCCAGACATCCGAAGGGTATGGCTATAGTGTAATGCACATAAAACTCCTGAGAAATGAACAGTACATGCCAAGGCAAATAGTTTCCACTATCCCTTGTCATCCCACACATTAAAAAATTATATGCAACCCCTATGAGAAAAGGCCACTGCTTTATGAGTGGCGGTGGGAGGGTGGGGAAGCGGAGCTGTCCTCATTAGTATCTGTCAAGCACAGGAGAGGTGGCCACTTTTTAAGACTTTATCTGGGATGTGCCAAAAGAAAGTACAGCTTACAGGAGTCTCACAATCCTTGTGCGCCCCCTACACCTCCCACCCCAACACATATACACTTACATACGCTAAGCAGTAGCCAAGCCATTTGGACAACAGAAAGCCAGTGACACGGGGCGCACATTCCCAAAATTCTGGGATAAATCACAATTTTCACTGGGTGAACCCAGAGAATTACAGGCCTCCCATCCAGTTGTTACCAATAGAGATAATGTGACAAAAGAGATCACCAAAAGAAAGGTTGTTATCTCATCCCTATTATCAGTAAAAGGCCAGTGACTTTCTCTTCCACTACTTCTCCTCCCTCTCCCAGCAGGGCAGAGTGCCAACCAGTTCTACCTGACCACCAAATGGGATTTGTCTTTGGAATATCGGGTAATAAATCATCACTCCTCACAGAGCTGGTAAATGGGCAGGGCTCTCAGTCAATTGGGCCAACTGCTTAAAAAAAAGGTCTTGCAATCGCCATTTGATGACAAAGATCTTTCTGGAATCCAAGAGTCCCAGGGGATTTAGTAGAGTTGTTTTGAACTCCCCAGTTCGAGAATATGCAGAAATGTGGGAGCACTGAGTCCAGATGTAAATGTGAACAAGCAGACTCAAAAGTAATACGGAGTTGCATCACCATAGAAGCCCCAACAGAACTGGCTTTGTAATTTGAAACTAAGCAATGGCAATATAGACTTTGTTTTATGAGGGAAAAATCATTGTCTTTCTGATGTGCGTGGTAGGAGGTTAAGGGAGATGGGTGGGGTGGGAGAGATGGAAGCAGCTTACTCACAGGCCAGTAGGATCGATCTCATAAGGTTCACGCCACCATCGACAAAGCTTTCTAGGTTGTTCCAACTGAAGTATGACCACCTCTTGGTGTGGCAGAAAGAATCCTAACCTTTCCTGAAACTTTGTATGTCGGGGGGGGGTGTGTTTGTGTGTTTTAATTTCTTGCAAAATTGAAAAGTGAACAAAAGATCAGTCCCTGAAACGGGCAATTTCCATGACAGGTGACTGTAACAAGTGGAAATATTCCCCTTCAAGGTTTAAGGATTTGTTTTCTTTCCGTTTATTGCAATAAATGGTTAGCAAAGTCTCCCCAGTTTTTGAGAATGCAAAGCATCTTGTATTGTCAATGCTGTTTTAGCACACTTTGGGTAGAAAGTATAAAAACTTTAAGTTCAAAAAAAAAAAAAAAAAAAACTTTAAGTTCTGCAACCTGCCCCTTCCTGGAAAAATAATCTCTGCTGACACTGTGGCACATTCACCAGAGGGCTTCTAGACACTTGCTTTCATTATTGCCCTTTTAAGCTTCTCATGTGGATGAAAGCCTAGAAAATGTTTTGATTGAGTACACTATGGGAAGAAACGTAAATAATAAGCAAAGCTATTTAAACACATGTGTAAAAAGAAAACACATGTTTCCACTGTGCCCTGGGACAAATCTAAGGAAATCCATTTCTATTTGTAAAGGGCTGTGAATAGAAAAAAACAATGCCTAAATATTAAGAATATTTACCAGAACAGTAGATAATTGAAAATGTGTTGTGCTGTTTTGCTGTTTATAAAACCACACAGGGGCCGGGTTCTCCCCGTTCCAGCCGTCCGCGTCCGGCTGCGGAAGCCTGAGGACACCTCCATGGCTGCTTGTGTGTCCTCGCCCCAGTCCTCGGCTGTGGCGAGGACACAGGACAGGAGCAGAGGCTGGCACTCCACGGGGACAGCTAATGGCCATCAGGAGTGACTGTGGCAGTCAGCTGCGTTTTTCAAGGGGGGGCTTTTTCAGGGCTGACAGTTGGTTGGTGGACGTACTGTTGTTATTGTGGTGTCTCGCGGCCAGTTTGCACCATCCTCTCGGAAAATGCCTGCCTGTTCATGGTGAGGAAGGGCTGGGCTCAAAGGGAAAAGTGGTTCACTTCCAAAATTTATTTTAAATAGGAAAAGGCCCTGTTTTCAATGGGCTGGGAAAATAAATACAAACCCAAACAAACAGCACATATACAAATTTGCACTCCTGGGGCCGCTGGAGGGAAGGGCTCACAATCAGGCCTGTGTCTGAAGAGCAAGAGAAAGCTTTCTTTGGCAGGTACCACCCACTGGGCGTTGGGGAAAGGAGGGGAACATTTCTCAGACAGAGGGAAGAATAGGAAGAACTTGCTTGTTTTGGCGATTCTCGTCTTTTTCTCCTCTGGTGTGAACACCCACTGATTTCCTAACATGGTGGTAATGTGCCCCACCACAGAATACTGCGTGGGTGTCGATGAAGAGAGAGGAAGCCTGGTAATTCAGCCCTGAACATTCACAGAAGATACCTTGGATGCCACAAAAGAATGAGCAGACGGCTACATGCATTGGCTAAAGATTTAAGCTAAGATTTTAGAGGCGTGCTCAGCTTAGAAGCCAAAAAGAAAGCCACGGCAGACAGAAATCACAGTACCCAGGAAAATGTAATTTATTTTATGGCATTTTCCAAAGGACTGGGTTTCTTAGATGTTAACTGTAAGAAAAAGATTATACAAAATGGAATAATAGGCAGTAAAAAAAAAAATGTACTGTTCCACAAACACAAAAATGTAGGAACCCTTACTATTTAGACAATGCACTGAGGTAAGTGCTTGGAGCTGAAAGATGAGTTCTGTTTTGGAGTCTATGGCTCCCTTTCCATCTTGTGATCAGAGAATAGGGGATATAAAACCCAAAACAAAAATATCCACGTGGTAGTTCAAGTAGAACACTGCTCCTGGCTTTCACATGGTTAACTGAAAGCTTTTTTTTCATGATTAGAGGAAAGTTTTATTAAAAGAGAAAACTCTCTCTCTCTCTCTCTCTCTCTCTCTCTCGCAGTGGGGACACTGAAGCAGTGAAGACAGGCCAGACATCAGACAGCTGCATTTTCACACTGCCTCTGACACCTACTAGCTTTGTGACCTTGGGCAAATTGCTTGAACTCCTGAGTTTGGTTCTCGTCTTCAGATCAAGGGTTTAGAATGCCAGCTAGCAAGGGCTGCCCCAAGGATCTGCCATCGGTATGCAGGAGACACGGCACAGGGCTGGTACCTAGCAGGCTGAAGCCCACTAACAGGTAACTAGTCGGGGTAAGAATACTAACAGACACCTGGGATAGGGAGGGGCCGGAGGAAGGGTAGTTTCAGTCCCTTGGTGCCGAAGAGCCAGGAGATACTGTAGCTGATCTTACACTGGAGTAGGATGTAGTTTTGACTTTCTGAAAACCAAACGAGAACAACTATTTAATAATCTGTTATCTCACAGACCACTTTCACCTCTGCCTTTTGTTGAAGGGGCAAGAGATGTTGCAATGGAAGTGTGCCACAAAGCTTTGCCAAATAAACACGTGACTGGCGAACAGAAACTCTACTTCATTCCTTTATTTCTTCCAGGGCTTGTGTTCCTCCTGAGTGACAGACTCTGCACTGGGAGCTCAACAGCACAAGAGCCCTGCCCTCAATGAAAATGAAGTCTCTCTGGGATGCGAAGAACCAGCTGGAATGGTGAGTGCTGCTACTGTTGAGGGTGGACTGGGTAGCCAGGAAAGGGCAGCGGGGGGGGGGGGGGGGGCAGCATCCTGAGAGAGAAGGTACCCAGAATAAGATAAAGGTCCTTAGGAGAAGAGACACCGGGGCACAGGCCTGCAAGAGGAAGAGGAGCTGACCCAGCAAGGGGGAAGGAGAAGACAGCTCCAGAAAGAGAAGGGAAACATATGCAAAGGCAAGAGTATGATGTTCTAGGTCCTATCAGTCAGTTAGGCTACAGTGGCAAGTTGATAAATGACCACAGAAGCTCTCCCAGGGTTGCCTGGCCAAAGCCACCTGGGACCAGTAACTACACTCCCGCTGGGGGAGAGAGGCTCCCCCTGAATGTGGCTTCCCATGGGTCCAGCTACAGGGCTGGCAAGGTCTACAAGCACTGGGCAGTTGGCTTGCCCAGCATTCTTCTGAATAATCAGACTGCTTGGTGCCTGAAACTGGTACTAAAATGTGTGCCACCACTATGCCCACAAGGTCACTTTCATACTTGCTCAATAAAAGGGTTGGTCAGTGGGAGAACCAGAGTTCCTCTGTTGGAATACAGATATAAGGCACACTGAGCTGCACCCCAGTCATGCACACCTAGCTACAGGATGCCAAGAGAGCAGACAGGATGCATGCTGATCTGTGTGAGAACGCCAGCCTGTGCCAAGTGATTGCCCTGTGTTCCCCAGAACCCTCTGCACAATGGTGGGCAGTCAACATGGAGAGGACACTGTTATTGAGGGCTCTTCCTGAGCAGGCAGCCACACTGGGGATGAGGGTCAGGGAGTGAGAGATAGTTGCTGAGAAGGCTAATGACCAGGACAGTAGACCACGAAAGCCCAAGAGTGGGTTCGTCATCTGGTGACTGGGTGGCCTAAAATTTGCGGTCAACTAAGGCCCATGGCTGGCCAAGTCTCTTGGTCCAAGATTACTCAGTGGTAACCTTGGAAGGAAATCTGCCAGTGGCTCAATCCACAGACATCTTTGGCTTATTGGTTAACAGATACGTCCATAACTCAAAATAAAATGGAGAGCATACTTAGGCCCTACTTAAACTGTATATTATAGGTTGAACTGTATCTCTCTAAAACTTGTATGTTGAAATCCTAATCCCTAGCACCTTAGAATGTGACTGTATTTGGATATAGGATCTTTAAAGAGGTAATTAACTTAAAATGAGGTCATCAGAGTGGGCCCAAATCCAGTATGACTGGTGTACATATTACAAGAGGAAATCAGGACACAGAAACAAATAGAAGGAAAACCATGTGAAGCCACAGGAAGAAGATGGCCACATCTACAGGCCAAGAAGAGAGGCCTCAAAAGAAATCAACCCTGCTGATACCTTGAGCTTAGACTTCCAAGCCTCCAGAACTTTGAGAAAATAAATTTATTTATGCCACCCAGTCTGTGGTATTTTCTTATGGCAGCCCTAGCAAAATAATATACTATATAAAAGGAAAAAAAAAATCTAGGTCTGGTGAACAGGGGTCTGACTTGGAATACCTTGAAGGAAAGCCACAGACTCCTACCCAGTCCCCAGATTTGACTCAGTTCTCAGAACCATATCTACTTGAATGGAGAGCCAGGCATCCCTCAAGTCAGGACCATAAATCTTCCATCTGTGCTGTGCACCTGTCTCCTTGGGGACCTGCACAATGAGAAAAGGGGATACCCAGAACTTCTGAGAATGACTGGACACTGACTCTGAGATAATGTTAATTCTTGGGGTTCCTGACTGCCACTGTGACCCACCAGAGTGTGACAAGTAGAAACTTGGTTTCAATTCATCTCACAGAGGGCCCAGCAGGTCTATGAAAATCTGTATTTGTCTTCTCAGTTGATGAGTACATAATTGGGACAGATTTACCCTGCAACTGACAGAACCTAAACTTGGAGTCCATGTCTCATCGAGTAAGTACTATACAGTAATGAAGGGCCAGAAAAAAAGTCTCTGGAGTTCCTTCTCCCCATCAAAACCAAAAGCAGGGGTGCCTGGGTGGTTCAGTCAGTTAAGCATCCGACTCTTGATTTTGGGTCAGGTCACGATCTCAGGGTTGTGAGATCGAGCCACATGTTGGGACTCCCCACTCAGCAGGGAGTCTGCTTTAGATTCTCTCCCTCTGCCTCTCCTCCCCTGCTCACTCTCGCTCTCTCTCTCTCAAAATAAATAAATAAATCTTTTGGAAAACAAACAAACACAAAAGCAATACTGACTCTGGAAATCAAAGAATTCATTTGGGCACATCAAAGAGTTCATTCAAGTTTCTGCACCCTGTAACTGTTACTACTAAGAAATAAGCACAAACACTTATTTGCATGTTTCTTCGACCTACATAAACGACCTGAAAGGGTGACAGCTTCAGTGACCAGTTTACTAGCAGATAAAAATTTGTGCCTGGTTAATCAATGGTTCTGCCCAACATGATAGTATCAGCCAAAAGTGAATGGATGCAATGATATAACCTCACCTGGGGTGGAGAAAGAAAATCTGTCCCATGAACAAAATGTCAAAGAATATACTTTGGGTCCATTTGGCCTATAAGGAAAGATAGCCTCATATATATATGTATGCGTGTGTGTGTGTGTGTGTGTGTGTGTGTGTGTGTATTCATTTACTCATTGGCAAGAACTCAGACTGGTGACAAGGACATTTGAGGAAAAAAAATAGAGTGTGTGTGAAACTATCTGTATCTATATGTGAATGTTCTCCAGAAGGCTCCATTAAGAAATTCTTGTAATGAGCTGAACAAAATGATCTGCCTGTGGATGGTAGCCAGCCTCTTTCCCCAGATGCCAGATTACCTGCTCAAAGAGCTCATGAGCCATGTGGCCATGGTGGCAAGAATGAATATAATACTTGGGCTCAACAACATGAACTCAACCTCACCAACACTGGGCCCTGGCAAATGCCAAATCTGCCAATAGCAGCAATTAATATGAGTCTCCCTACCAACTCTCATACTGCAAAGAGATGGGCCAGTAGTCAGCAGTTGTGGGTAGATTATTTTATTAGACCTCCTTCATCACAGAGGAGACAATATCTTCACTGGAATGGTTATTCAGGATTTGAATATATTTCTATGCCTGCCATGTTTCTGCCAGCCACATCATCCATGGACTTAACGAAGGCCTCATTCACCATCACCACCATAGTGCTTCTGACCAAGAAACTCATTTTACAAAGACGCCAGTACATTCATAAAATGCAATGGTCCTAACAAGCAATCAAGCAAGGATCAAATGCAGCTGGCCTTACAGAGTGGTAGAAGGGTCTACTGAAAATTCTGTTGTGATACAAACTGCAAGGCAGGATCTTGTGGGGCAGGGGTAAAGTCCTACAAGACATATTACATGCTGTGACCAGCAGAAAAATATGTGTCCCCTTGGCAAGAATTCCTGGAACCAGGGAGTGGAAGTGGGAAGTGACCACCTCAGCAAAAGTTTGCTTTCCATCCTCATGACTGTGCTTCATGAGTATTCAAAGGAAGACTGGAACGGAGGGGATAACAATGACCCAGGCTGAAAGTTCAAAGTGCCACATAACTATTTCAGGCTTTTGACTCCATTAGACAAACAGACCAAAAAGGGAGTGGAAATGCTGGCCCATGATGATACCATAGAGGCAAGTGGAGAAAACACAGGGAAGATAACGGGCTCTACCAAGTGGCACATTTCTAGCTAAACGTTCATGAGAACTGCAGGCAACCTCATAAAAGCAGGACCATTGCCGGCACAAATCCCTCTGGAACAAAGGTTTGGATCGCCTTGCCAGGTAAAGAATCCTGATCAGCTGAGTTACTGGCTAAGGGCCAAGGGACCATGAAATAAATGTTACGGGAGGGAAGATATAAATATCAACTACTCATTTCAAAAGTCAGAATGTTGGCATCCTCCCACACTGTCTTCCTTGCTGCATGATGTATATATTCGTATATTAACTAAGTTTTTTGGCCGTTTCCTTACTATTTTATTCAAGGTATGTTGGCAATAGTTAACTTAATAATTTAGTCAATAAGTTAACAAATGTGGGCTGTGAATGAACGTCACTCAGAAAGCCTAGGCTTGGTGCTAGGGTGTGAGACTTTGCATTCCCTCTCTCTCTCTCTCTCATAGGAGATGCTGGGCTTATTTCCTCTGCTGTTGGGATAGCTGTGTCACTAGGAAGAAGCGTGTTGTTGTTTGGAAGTTTGTGGAAGAAGGCAGCCAAGAGAAAACTTGAGAGGCTATTTTGTAACTTGTGTCCACCCACCAAAACTTCTCACCATCCTCCCTGCGTTTTGGCAACTTCCCACATTTTAACGTCCCACTTTCCCAAGGTAAAAGCCAAACCTTCTGCCCTCCCTGGCTGACCTGCAACTAGGGTAGGGCCACGGGATCCAGTTTCACCTTGCAGGGGCTCAGAAGGAACAGCACGGTGCTGTGGCCATGTGCCTGGCAGTCCGTCTTCTTCAGGCTGGGGCAGAGGCGGACTCTAGGTCCTGAGCACAGGCGACTACAGCTGAAATGGTGCAGGTACCAAAGCTGTCCCCATCTTGAGGCTGAGGCTGTGCTGTCTCCCTACCTTCAGAGCCCTCCCATAGGTAGATCCTGTGAGCTATCTAGTATCTTTAATCCACTCTGCTGAAGAGCCAGACCCATTCTGCTAGTCTCAAGCAGAAACGAAATTAAATAAAGGATATTAAGCAACTAAGGTTCCTGACCACAGAAGGTTTTAAGCTGGAGACTATCACAGTTTTCTTTTCGAAAGGCCACTTTGGCAGCAGGGGTGTGGATAAATTGGAAGGAATAGCAGGAGGCTGTGGTAGTAATTCAAGAGTTGATTAAGAAGGCTCTGACCAAGAAGGGACAACAGGAAAGAGAAAAAATTAAGAAGAAAATGGCAAACAACCCAGTATGAAGATGAGCAACAGCTGTAAATAGGCAGTTCAGTCAATAAACCCATAAAAAAGTAAAAGGTAAAAACCAAAAGCAGAGTATCTCCTTTCTGATTTTTGGCTGTCAGACTGGGAATAATTAAAAACACTGCTAACACCTAGTAGTGGCAAGGTTAAAGGGGTAAATATTAATGAGACAGAATTGACAGAAATTTGAGTTAAGTCTTTTCTTTTTTTAAGATTTATTTATTGATTTGAGAGACAGACAGTAAAACACAGGGGGTAAGGGGCAGAGGGAGAGAGAATCTCAAGCAGACTCCATGCCAAGTGTGTGGAGCTCAATGCAGGGCTCAATCTCAGGACCCTGAGATCATGACTTGAGCTGAAACCAAGAGTTGGACACATAACCAACCGACTGTGCCACCCAGGTGCCCCATGACAATTAAGTCTTTTAAAAAACTTTCTTACAACACTAATTTTTACTGAATCTACTGAAATAACATCCCAGGTGATTTTAAAAAGATGAAACTATCAGCAAATGTCTGTGCTATGCTGTTCACTGAGTATGTGAATACTCTTTGTATTCCTTTATATTGTAAGATTAAGGAAATGGCCTCAGAACCTTTTATGTTATTTTTTTCATAAAGAAAGAGCATGAAGAATATTTTCATCTGAGTAATCAGGAAAGTTACCAGCCCAGAGACTTCAGCTCAGTCAGTTTTATGTGCTAAGTATCTGTACTGTGATGAGGCACATTATTTGTTACATGGATCTGGAAATGGAGAAAGGTAAGAAATTCATGCAAATGAGAGAATATCCGCTTTACACAAAAGCATAAACCACTCACATTCATCCAAACCACCAACACAGTAAGGACAACTCTATTTTCAGGGAACATGAGACTCAGAACTGGATACTGAGGAGGAAATAGGCAAGGCCTTACGGTTAGTGGCTTTGAAATTGCTTTTGAAAAAGGCATTTAAGTAAGATTATGGGAACAGCTGAAAACAGGCAGTCAGATAAATGTAGAGAGATGTCTTGGCTCTGAGGCAAGACTAAAAACATGTATTCAGTTTCCAGTTTTAGTGATGCTGTTAATAAACAATATAAGGCGACAGTACGCTACCGTGCACGTCCACTTTGTTCCTACAGGTATGCACAGCCTAGAGCAAGATGAACCTCTTTATGGAAAGCAACCTTGTGGGAGAGAGAGATGAACAATGGTCTTCCCACCTTTTGGAAATTAACAGTTTAGTATGAGGTTAAGCACTTATAACCAGAAGCAGAGCTGTCTCTTTGTTCTAGAGTTAAGCAGTAATGTAATTTGGAGAAGAAAAGAGGCTCTGTGGGTGGCAAAGAATCAGTCCTTGCCAATGAAGCGGTGGGAGAAAGGCAGGTAAACGAATTATAGCACAATTATAATACAATGTGACAAATAAATTAAAGTGTAGAGTGTCAGAAGAAGAGAAACTGAGGGAGATTTTGGAGAAGTAATATTTGATTGAGTTGGATCTTAAAAGTTAAATAGGAGTTTTCCAGACAAAGGCAAAACCCGTAAATGTTAAGGCAAAGATATTAAGAACGCAGGCTTGCGGGAAGCAGGAAAGTGAGTAGCGGGAGGAGACAAGGCAGGATGGAGAAGTTATGGTAGGCCTTGACCTTACTGGGAAGAGGAAAGACAGAACCATGTGTGTAATTTATCACCTGTATAAACATTTATTAAGCAGGAAATGTCCTCCAAGCTGGAGACACAATGGTAATCAAAGAGGCGGAACCTGTCTTCAGGTGACTTACACATTTGTGGAGAGAAGGACGTTAACCGAATGATGTTCAGGATGTTTGTGGGCCAGTGACAAGGAGACAGGTCCCCGGGATAAGCTTCTGTGAGGGGTGATTTTGAGCAAAGAGCAGAAGGAGCACAGGGAAAGGGTCAAGACCAGGGCTCCAACATGGGCAGAGGCCCCCAAGATGAGCAGAAGAAAAGAGCTTTGGAAGAAAGGCATTAAGCTGCCATCACTGGAGCAAGAAAGAAGGAAAAAGTGGGACAAGATTAGGCTGGAAAGGCAGCTACTGCAAGGATCCTGGCTTGCACCTGGGAGCCTTGGGGAAGAGGTTCACAAGATCAGACCTGTGTTATTAAGGGATGACACTAACTGAAATGTAAACAGCAGGAGAGGCATCGGCCAGAGCAGATGCAAGAAAGCCAGCCAGGGGGCTGCTGTGGGTGCCCCGGCAGGCAGGGGAGGTGGGGACAGGGACTGGTTGGTGGCAGCAGAGGTGGGGACTGGCTAAGGTATGAACATCAAAAGATATGGTCAATTAAAGGTTAACTGTTACCAGAAGTAAGAAGGAAAAGGAAGAGACTGCTTTCATACCAAGATTACTTTCAAGGAAGGATACTTAGCATAGCTGAGTGAACACCAAGATAGTGCATTAGTATCATCCTGCCTCTCTCTGGCAATCGACTGCACTACTTATCTCATTACAGGGAAGCCTAGCATTCATCCCACTAGTGGCTGGTCACCAAAGGCTCCATGAAGCAAATACAGGCTTCTCCTAGTTTGTGGTTCTACAGTTAAATAAACCAAGTCAAAGGCAAATGACGAACTCAGAGAGATCACTTACAACATATAAAACATACAAAGCATTCATATCCTTAAGGACCTCTTACAAACTAATAAAAATATGAACATTAAAACTAAAAACATTATAAAGGAGTTGCTGTGTGCGAACATGTATACCATCAGGATATGCACTGTACCATTATTTACAAGAGTGAACGGATTAAATGCAACCTAAACGTCCCACCAATAAATCAGAGTATGGATATTTAATAGAATACTACACAGTCTTATTAAAAGTGGTGATGGGAACCCCAAAGGGCCAAAAGAATTTTGAAAAACATTAAGAAAGTTGGAAGACTCACATTTCCTAATTTCAAAACTTATTACAAAGCTATGGTAACCAAAACAGTGTGGCACTGGCATAAAGACAGACATACGGAACAATGGACTAGAACAGAGAGTCCAGAAATAAACCCTCACATTTATGATCAAAGATTTTTGATAAGGGAGTCAAGACCATTCAATGGGGGAAAGCACAGACTTTCCAACAAATGGTGCTGGGACAACTAAATATCTATATGCAAAAGATTGAAGTTGGACCCTTTCCTTAAAATTAACACAAGATGGATCAAAGACCTAATTAAAAAGAGCTAAATCTAGAAAACTCTTAGAAGAAAAAGCAGGAGAAGCTTCATGATATTGGATTCAGTAAAGATTTCTAGGATATAGTATCAAGCACAGGCAGCAAAATAATAAACTCGCTACAAAATTTAAAAAAACATTTCCACATCAAAGGACACTAATGAGAGTGAAAAGGCAACATACGATGGGAGAAAATATTTGCAGATCATATACCTGATAAGGAACTAATGTCCAGAATATATAAAAGAACTCTTATAGCTCAAAAACAAAAGCAAACAACCCAAAAAATGGGCCAAGGACATAAACAGACATTTCTCCAAAGAAGATACACAAATAGCCAATAAGCACATGAAAAGATGGTCAAAATCACTACAAATGAGGGAAACACAAACTGAAACCACAATAAGATACTTCACATCTATTAGGACAGCTATTATCAAAACAACCGTAAATAAGTATTGGCAAGATTATGGAGAAACTGGGATCCATTCTTGGTGAGAATGTAAAATGGTGTAGTCACCGGAAAAAAGGATGGCAGTTCCTCAAAAAAAATAAATTCAATAAAATAAAAATAAACAAACTATGATCCAGCAATTCTACTTCTAAGTATATACCCAGAGAAGTGAAAAGCAGAGACTCAAAGAGATATCTAAACACAAATATTCATAGCAACATTATTCACAAGAGCCAAATGGTAGAAACAACCCAACTATCCTATGACAGAGGAACAAATACAAAATGTGTGTGTGCATGTGTATGAATATTATTCAGCTTTAAAAAGAAAGAAAATTCTGATAAATGCTGCAACAAGGATGAACTTTGAGAACATTAAGCTAAGTGAAATAAGCCAAAAACAAAAGGATAAATACTGTATGATTCCATTATATGAGATACCTCAAGTAGTAAATTAGAAAGCAGAATAGTGGTTACCAGGGGCGAGGGAAGGGAGTAATGGGCAGATATTGTTTAATGGGTAAAGAGTTCTAGTTTGAGACTATTCTGGAGATAGAAAGTGATAATGACTGCACAACAATGTGAATGTATTTAATGCCACTAAATGGTACACTTGAAAATGGTTACAATGGTCAGTTTTATGTAGAGTTTACCAAATTAAAACAATTTTAAAAAATGGTGATGTATATGTTTTAAAGGATTTATATTACATTAGGTAAAAAAAAAAAAGGATATAAAATTCTATGTATAGGGGCACCTGGGTGGCTCAGTCAGTCAAGTGTGAGATCTCAGTTTCGGCTCAGGTCTTGAGTCCTGGGATCAAGCCCCAAGCTGGGCTCCGAGCTTAGCCAAGAGTCCACTGGGGATTCTCTCTCCTCTCTAGCCCTCCCCCACTCACATGTGTGCACTCCTGCTCTCAAATAAATAAATCTTTTTAAAAAAAATTTGTATGTACAGGGGCGCCTAGGTGGCTCAGTCATTAAGCATCTGGCTTCGGTTCAGGTCATGATCCCAGCGTCCTGGGATGGAGCCCAGCATCGGGCTCCCTGCTCTGAGGGAAGCCTGCTTCTCCCTCTCCCTCTCCCCCTGCTTGTGTTCCCTCTCTCGCTGTGTCTCTCTCGCTCTGTCAAATAAATAAATAAAAATCTTAAAAAAAGTTTTGTATGTACAGAAAGAACACTCTTCTGTTTAAAAACAAACTTGTTCACAGATCAGAAAGGAACAGAGACAATATACAGTCACAGTCATCTCTCAGGCAATAAAATGGCACTAAATTCATACCTTTCAATAGTTACCCTGAATGTAAATGGGCTAAATGCCCCAGTCAAAAGACACAGGCTATCAGATTGGATTACAAAACAAGACCCGTCAATATGCTGTCTGCAAGAGACTCATTTTACCCAAAGACACCCCCACATTGAAAGTGAGGGGGTGAAAAACCATTTACCATGCTAATGGACACCAAAAGAAAGCTGGGGTGGCAATCCTTATATCAGACAAATTAGATTTGAAACCAAAGACTGTAAAAAGAGATGAGGAAGGACACTATATCCTACTTAAAGGGTCTATCCAACAAGAAGATCTAACAATTGTAAATATCTATGCCCCTAACATGGGAGTAGCCAATTATATAAGGGAATTAATAACAAAAGCAAAGGAACACATTGACAACAATCCAATAATATGGGGGACTTTAACACCCCCCTGACTGAAATGGACAGATCATCTAAGCAAAAGATCAACAAGGATATAAAGACTTCAAATGACACACTGGAACAAATGGACTTCACAGACATATACAGAACATTCCATCCCAAAGCAATGGAATACACATTCTTCTCTACTGCCAATGGAACATTCTCCAGAATTGATCACATCCTAGGTCACAAATCAGGTATCAACTGGTACCAAAAGACTGGGATTATTCCCTGCATGTTTTCAGAC
This sequence comes from Eumetopias jubatus, assembly GCF_037043125.1. NCBI lineage: Eukaryota > Metazoa > Chordata > Mammalia > Carnivora > Otariidae > Eumetopias > Eumetopias jubatus. The sequence continues at coordinate 104,632,312 of NW_028274815.1, forward strand.
CACAATCCTTTGAAACTAGAACTCAATCACAAGAGGAAAGTCGGAAAGAACTCAAATACATGGAGGCTAAAGAGCATCCTACTAAAGAATGAATGGGTCAACCAGGAAATTAAAGAAGAATTAAAAAAATTCATGGAAACCAATGAAAATGAAAACACAACTGTTCAAAATCTTTGGGATACAAAAAAGGCAGTCCTGAGAGGAAAGTATATAGCAATACAAGCCTTTCTCAAGAAACAAGAAAGGTCTCAAATACACAACCTAACCCTAAAAGGAGCTGGAGAAAGAACAGCAAATAAAGCCTAAACCCAGCAGGAGAAGAGAAATAATAAAGATCAGAGCAGAAATCAATGAACTAGAAACCAAAAGAACAGTAGAACAGATCAACGAAACTAGCGGCTGGTTCTTTGAAAGAATTAACAAGATTGATAAACCCCTGGCCAGACTTATCCAAAAGAAAAGAGAAATGACCCAAATCAACAAAATCATGAATGAAAGAGGAGAGATCACAACCAACACCAAAGAAATACAAACAATTATAAGAACATATTATGAGCAACTCTATGCCAGCAAATTAGATAACCTGGAAGAAATGGGTGCATTCCGAGAGATGTATCAACTACCAAAATTGAACCAGGAAGAAACAGAAAACCTGAACAGGCCTATAACCACTAAAGAAATTGAAGCAGTCATCGAAAATCTCCCAAAAAACAAAAGCCCAGGGCCAGATGGCTTCCCAGGGGAATTCTATCAGACATTTAAAGAAGAATTAGTACCTATTCTCCTGAAACTGTTCCAAAAAATAGAAATGGAAGGAAAACTACCAAACTCATTTTATGAGGCCACCATCACCTTGATCCCAAAACCAGACAAAGACCCCATCAAAAAGGAGAATTACAGACCAATATCCTTGATGAACATGGATGCAAAAATTCTCGCCAAAATACTAGCCAATAGGATCCAACAGTACATTAAAAGGATTATTCACCACGACCAAGTGGGATTTATCCCTGGGCTGCAAGGCTGCTTCAACATCCACAAATCAATCAACATGATACAATACATTAACAAAAGAAAGAACAAGAATCATATGATCCTCTCAATAGATGCAGAAAAAGCATTTGACAAAGTACAGCATCCTTTCTTGATCAAAACTCTTCAGAGTATAGGGATAGAGGGTACATACCTCAATATCATAAAAGCCATCTATGAAAAACCTACAGCGAATATTATTCTCAATGGGGAAAAGCTCTCAGCTTTAGGTTAGGAACGCGGCAGGGATGTCCACTATCACCACTGCTATTGAACATAGTATTAGAAGTCCTAGCCACAGCAATCAGACAACAACAAGAAATCAAAGGCATCCAAATCGGCAAAGAGGAAGTCAAACTCTCACTATCTGCAGATGATAGGATACTGTATGTGGAAAACCCAAAAGACTCCACCCCAAAACTGCTAGAACTCATACAGGCATTCAGTAAACTGGCAGGATATAAAATCAATGCACAGAAATCAGTGGCATTCCTATACACCACCAACAAGGCAGAAGAGAAACAAATCAAGGAGTCGATCCCATTTACAATTGCACCCAAAACCATAAGATACCTAGGAATAAATCTAACCAAAGAGGCAAAGGATCTGTACTCAGAAAACTATAAAATACTCATGAAAGAAATTGAAGAAGACACAAAGAAATGGAAAAACGTTCCATGTTCGTGGATTGGAAGAACAAACATTGTGAAGATGTCAGTGCTACCTAGAGCAATCTACACATTCAATGCAATCCCCATCAAAATACCATCCACTTTTTTCAAAGAAATGGAACAAATAATCCTAAAATTTGTATGGAACCAGAAGAGACCCCGAATAGCCAGAAGAATATTGAAAAAGAAAAGCAAAGCTGGCGGCATCACAATTCCGGACTTCCAGCTCTATTACAAAGCTGTCATCATCAAGACAGTATGGTACTGGCACAAAAACAGACACACAGATCAATGGAACAGAATCGAGAGCCCAGAAATGGACCCTCAACTCTATGGTCAACTCATCTTTGACAAAGCAGGAAAAAATGTCCAATGGAAAAAAGACAGTCTCCTCAACAAATGGTGTTGGGAAAATTGGACAGCCACATGCAGAAGAATGAAACTGGACCATTTCCTTACACCACACACAAAAATAGACTCCAAATGGTTGAAAGACCTAAATGTGAGACAGGAGTCCATCAGAATCCTAAAGGAGAACACAGGCAGCAACCTCTTCGACCTCAGCCGCAGCAACTTCTTCCTAGAAACATCGCCAAAGGTAAGGGAAGCCAGGGCAAAAATGAACTATCGGGATTTCATCAAGATCAAAAGCTTTTGCACAGCAAAAGAAACAGTCCACAAAACTAAAAGACAACCGACAGAATGGGAGAAGATATTTGCAAATGACCTATCAGGTAAAGGGCTAGTATCCAAAATCTATAAAGAACTTATCAAACTCAACACCCAAAGACCAAATAATCCAATCAAGAAATGGGCAGAACACATGAACAGACATTTTTCCAAAGAAGACATCCAAATGGCCAAGAGGCACATGAAAAAGTGCTCAACATCACTCGGCATCAGGGAAATCCAAATCAAAACCTCAAGAAGATACCACCTCACACCAGTCAGAATGGCTAAAATTCACAAGTCAGGAAACGACAGATGTTGGCGGGGATGTGGAGAAAGGGGAACCCTCCTACACTGTTAGTGGGAATGCAAGCTGGTGCAGCCCCTCTGGAAAACAGTATGGAGGTTCCTCAAACAGTTGAAAATAGAGCTACCATACGATCCAGCAAGTGCACTACTGGGTATTTACCCCAAAGATACAAATGTAGGGATCCGAAGGGGTACGTGCACCCCAGTGTTTATAGCAGCGATGTCCACAATAGCCAAACTGTGGAAAGAGCCAAGATGTCCATCGACAGATGAATGGATAAAGATGTGGTATATATACACAATGGAATATTATGCAGCCATCAAAAGGAATGAGATCTTGCCATTTGCAACGACGTGGATGGAACTGGAGGGTGTTATGCTGAGTGAAATAAGTCAATCAGAGAAAGACATGTATCATATGACCTCGCTGATATGAGGAATTTTTAACCTCAGGAAACAAACTGAGGGTTGCTGGAGTGGTGGGGGGTGGGAGGGATGGGGTGGCTGGGTGATAGACATTGGGTAGGGTGTGAGCACTGTGAATTGTGCAAGACTGTTGAATCACAGATCTGTACTTCTGAAATAAATAATGCAACATATGTTAGGAAAAAAGATAAAGAAAAAGATAGCAGGAGGGGAAGAATGAAGGGGAGTAAGTCGCAGGGGGAGACGAACCATGAGAGACGATGGACTCTGAAAAACAAACTGAGGGTTCTAGAGGGGAGGAGCGTGGGGGGATGGGTTGGCCTGGTGATGGGTATTAAAGAGGGCACATTCTGCATGGAGCACTGGGTGTTGTGCACGGACAATGAATCATGGAACACTACATCAAGAACTAATGATGTAATGTATGGTGATTAACATAACAATAAAAAAATTTAAAAAACACTAGATATTTGCAGGAAAAAAAAAATTAAAATCAAGTGGGCGCCTGGGTGGCTCAGTCATTAAGCAACTGCCTTCGGCTCAGGTCATGGTCCCAGGGTCCTGGGATCGAGTCCCACATCGGGCTCTCTGCTCCGTGGGCAGCCTGCTTCTCCCTCTCCCGCTCCCCCTTATGAGAGCTGTGTTCCCTCTCTCACTGTGTCTCTCTCTGTCAAATAAATAAATAAAATCTTTAAAAAAAATAAAAAAAACAAACTTGTTATAAATTCATTCATTCATTCATTTGTTCACTCATTCACTCAAATAAAAACTTCTTGCCCTCATGAGCCCAAGAAAGACTTTGATTTTCATCTTGGGGCCAGAACAACACACAACACATCTTCCCTAACTGTGAGAGAGGCTGGGAAGTTGAGTACTCAGCATTTTTCACGCAGCAGTAGAGGAAGCCAGGGGAAGAGCTAGTTGAGAATCAGTACTGACCACGCCACCTCCACACCAGAAATGGACGTCTGAGAACCTTCTCTGTTCCTTCTTTTGTACCAGTTAGAAAATGAGACTAGCCAGGTCTGCTGGGGTACAAAGGATACAAGCTCCTCTGGCTTTTCTCAAGCTTTATCCTACTACTAAGTGAAATACCAGGAAGCGTCATCTAATACAATATTGTTTGGACTGAAAATTCCATTTGTTCAAGGCTTTCAGTTTGGGTTCAATTAATCTGTCTGCCTACTTATCAGCTGTGCCCAGGTGAACACTGTAGGTTAAGTATGCCTTCAAAGGGGGTTACTTAACACAATTCTCCTAAGAGGGTGCTGCATTAGCAAAACCTAGTTCAAGGCTGCCCAGTGCTGCCCTCTGAGGATTAACACAAGGTTGACCTTATTTGTACGACAAAGAGTGTTACGAAACGCTGATTTAAAGGTAAAAAAAATTAAAAACAACAATGACAGAGTGGAAAGAATAGTGGGCTAGGAATCAGAAGAGCTGGGCCTGGGGTGAAGTTCTGCCACTTGTCACCCAAGTATGCTTTCCTTCAACAAGTCACTGAACCCGTGTATCTGGCACTGGGCTAAGTAAGGAGGAGGGGGGCGTGTGAAGATGCCAAATAAACAAGATCATCTCTGTCCTCAAAAAGATGATCTTTTAGGGGCACCTGGGTGGCTCAGTCATTAAGCGTCTGCCTTCAGCTCAGGTCATGATCCCAGAGTCCTAGGATCGAGCCCCGCATCGGGCTCCCCGCCAAGGAGAGCCCCTCTCCCTCTCCCCCTGCTGTGTTTCTGCTCTTGCTCTCTCTCTCTCTCTCTCTCTCTCTCTCTCTCTCTGTCAAATAAATAAATAAATAAATAAAATCTTAAAAAAAAAAAGGATGATCTTTTATTTGGGTGAGCCCTTAATCTTGTAGATCCTCAGCTTCATCACCTACAACTCAGACATCACCATTCTCAAAGTTTTATTAGGAAATAGGGCAGGATAGTTCAACCTCAGTGCCCTTGACGTTTTGGGCCAGATAATGCCTTGTTGTGGGGGGCTTTTCTGTTCATTGCAGGATATTTAGTGGCATCCCTGGCTTCTACTCCCTAGATTCCAGTAGCTCCGTGCCACCCCTCCTGTTCCCCCGATAACAACCCAATGTTCCCTGGGACCCATTACCCCCAGTTGAGAACCTCTGAAATAGGGTGATATATATGAAAGCATTTAAAAAAGCATAAAGCCCCAAATCAAGTCAGCATTAATGTACATCTATTTGTAAGACTACTTGTCCAAAAAAAAAAATTTCCTTTAAAGTATTTACAGTTTCCTTAGGAATGTTTTATTTTCTATTTTTATATATTTTGCCTACCATTAAAAGCCCTCTAGGGCTTTTTGGCTAATTTTCTTCACCCAAACAAAGCATCCTCATTAGAACATAGTTTTTAAATGTATCACTGTACTAACATGACAGTCAGAGTCAAACATAATTGCCATCTCTACAAAGCAGAAATTTTATCCAAAATCAAAGTACTCAGTGCCTACCTTTTAAGGTCAAGGGACTGGATCTTGTGAATTCTGTATCTGATGGCCTGTGCTGTTTACGAACTTCCAAGTACTCCTTAACTCTTGAATCAATGGTTTCTTTTAACAGTAAACAGACTTCCTAAAGTAAATTGAAAAATGAGATATAATTTTCTCATGTAATGCAATGCAAAAAGAGTCAACATCGTGCATATTAAAAAGTCAACACTGAACATTTTATTTTGTTTGCTTTTTTACTTAGCTGTGAAAGCTGAAAAAAAAAATGCTATCTGTGCTCGAGGGTAACGTGCCAGGTTTAAGTTCGCTACTGAGGTTTGTTCAAAACCATGATGTTGGCTTACTCTGTGACCCGAGAAATTCATTTCATTGCCCTCTGCCTCAGTTTCACATTTCTAAAAGGAAGATAAAAAGAGTGAAGTGCCCCGTGTGGCCAAGCAAGACTGGGGATGGCAGTCCCCTGCCCCCAGTGGCTCCAGGGGACTGCTGCCGTGTGTAGGGGTACCAGGGACAGGGTCATCAGCTCTTCAGATTTGTTTAAGAGGAGCCAGCCACAGTGATTTTTATGTGAATATTTCCCATTTTTCAAACTTGGTTCAAAACCTTTTTTTTTTTTTTAAAGATTTTATTTATTTATTTGAGAGAGAGAGCATGAATGGGGTGAGCGGCAGGGGAAGGAGCAGGCTCTCTGCTGAGCAGGGAGCCCGATGCGGGGCTCAATCCCAGGACCCCGGGATCATGACCTGAGCCGAAGGCAGACGCTTTAGGGACTGAGCCACCCAGGCACTGCCCCCCAAAACAAACAAACAAACAAATAAAAACCCTTTTTTAACCTAAACACCACGATTCACTAGTTTCTGGACTTAGGTTTAGAAATCTACTGAAGAAAGAACAGCATTGAGTGATGGGCTGAAGAGAGAACTGGAAACCAGTAATGTGATTTTCTTCCACGCTCCTCTCGATGATACTGTACATGCCCATTTGCTTTTGTGAAAACTGCACTATATTCACCAATTAATTAATGGTGAAAATAATTTAACTTCTCATATTTCCCTAAAGTAGATTAATATTAGGCAACAGAAACACATGGTTTGAATTCAATGTCAACATACCACACCACTAGCAAATTCCTGGAGTTGTCTATTGTTTTATTTATCAGTGTTACTTATGAAAAGAAAAACAAAACTCTCAAAGTCCACCACACAACAGGAAGAAACTGTCCACTAGAGACATGTAGCCATCACAGGGAAAGGGAAAAATGGCACACAAATCTAAATTTCTTAATTTAGATTAAGAAACTGGTGTGTAAGGACTGATAATTCTGGTCCAAGTCCCAGCCTCTGCAGAAGGCTCGGAGTTCCCGAGGTCAACTCAAACCTGTTTCACTGGTTTCTTCAATGCCATCTCAGGTTGATCTCTTAGAATCTTCATAAATTAAAACAAGAACAAAATTCTAAATGGCTCTGAAGGGCAATGATTGCCAAACTTGTTTTTTATTGCTAATACATACACTCCTCAACAGTACTGACAATCCTTGATTTAATTCACAAACGTGATCTACATAAAATGTAAACACTGGTCTCCTCTCTCTGCTCTCATTTTGCAGCCCAAAGATGCAGTGCCTTGTGGAATACAGAGATATCCGTTTACAGTTGAGCGTTTTGGCATTGTTCACACAACAGAAAGGCAGCCTTGCCTCATACTGTTGTTTTAACAATTAAAGAATTTTGCTTCACATGCAGGGTTCAACTATGACTGAGCTAGAAAATATGTGAAAGACATACATGGAAACAGAGACTGTTAAAATTTGGCCATAAATGCCCTATAAGGCTAGAACTAAAAATAGTACGACAAAAATAAAACAAAGGCCCATACAACACAAACTTTCTCCCTATAGTTACAGGGCTTTCCTTCCATGAGTCAGGTTTGACGAATGGAAGGTAGACCATGTGCAGTGTGGTCAAGATACCCTAGTAACTGACCACACCACACTTAGCGAAGCATTCTCTTCAGAACCAGAGCAATGCAAGAAAAGACAAATTCCCAGCTACACCAGAAGGGCACATAAGAAGACCAAGATGAAATCGAAGACCAAGAGGACAGAGATATATACAGCATTTCTAGGCTAACAGGGGCTCACACTTGCTTCCTCAAGTTCACAAATGAAACAGTTCAAGTTTGCCTGCTTGGGTACAAAGACTACTCGTGCTGGACTCAAAATAAACTTGGGTTTAATACATGCAATTAGTTCCTTTTTCTGAAAAGGAAATGGACATTCTTAAGACTTTCACTATATTAAAGCATCTGCTAAAATGCAATCAAATTGATTGCTCATGAAATCCCAATCATGAAATGATCTAATAATAAAAAAGATGAAAGCACTGAGACACTGAATACAGACTAGAATCATATCCTTTCCTTGACTTGCTTTTCTCCTTTCTCTGTCTCTCTCTCTCAGCAATTTTAATGTCAATGAACAAACTTTAAAGGAACCACTTCGAGTATAAGCAGCAAACCATCCGCTTTGCTTTGAGAGGGAAGCTTGGCTTGCTGGCATAACCTGCCTTCTTGCAGCCAACGCTGCAGCCAAGCTCTGCAGGTCCAATCGTGCACTGAGCACCTTTGCTAAGTCATGCCTTGCTGCCCGGACGTAGTACTAGGTGGGGCAGCAACAGCTGTGTGTGGCACCCTGGAAAAATCTAGCCTCATGCTTTGCCTAGAAGGTGATTCACACATTCATACCTTTATTTTAAAGCCTTCCAAAGCAACTGACTCTTGGCAAAACTGACTACATATCAACAAGAAAGGGCGAAGGCTGAGGTGGTAAAGCTGGGAGAGAATGGAGGAAAAGGTGGGCCCGAAACAGTGGATTCTAGAATGCTGTTAACGTCAGTCAAGTCAGAAGACTTTTGGGGTGAGGTCCCCTTAGGTGAGCATTAGTCACTTTGGGGAAACAGAGTGTGGGTAAGCCAAATTTGGAATTCCATGGAGTTGAGTTATAGTAGGAGATGCTGGCTTACTAAATATTAAGTCCTGAGGAGGACAATCCATTTATTAACCTGAACAATAAATCTCATTATTCCGAATCTTGTGCCTCCCTTCTCCCAGCCGTGGGCTACTAGATCTCAAGTACAATATTGCCCAGCCAAGTCCTGATTGTATTAGTACCTTGTGATTGAAAATGTATTACTTATAAATTTTCTTGGAGGGAGTTTTTGTTTTCTAGTAGTCTTCAAAAGTTGACTAAAAACAATCACCACAGTAAAGGTGTTTTATGTTTTGTTTTTTTTTTGCTTTTGCTTTGTTTTGTTGCCACTATCACTAGATTCTTCTCCATATACTACCTTTCAATAAAAACTTATTTTTTATTTCTAGCTCTAAAAAGCTATTGTGATGAATATCACGGAGGACACAAAGTGCTATAATATTCTGAAAGTTATGTGAAAGCCACTGCCTCACTATCGCTCTCCCTGCTCTCTAGTAAAAGGACATGGAGAAGGAAGCAGAGCATCTGAGGAGAGCCAGATGCACTCTCGAACCTTTTGCCACAGCAGCACTGGGGTGGGATCTTGGGGAAGCTGAGAGCTAGCAGTGACTCAGAGGCCTCTGGTTGAACTCTTTCATTTGCAGATAAGGAGACTGAGGCCCAGGGAGATCAAATACCAGGCTCCCAGCCACATGACCATTCAGCCATCCTCCCTCCCTGACTGGCCTCAGTGAGAAGGAATACAGTCAAATATCTTCACACTTGCTGTCAAAGACTCGTGTTAAGAAAAGTATGGTACAAGGGGGGACTGGGTGGCTCAGTCATTAAGTGTCTGCCTTTGGCTCAGGTCATGATCCCAGGGTCTTGGGATTGAGCCCCGCATCAGGTTCCCTGCTTTGCGGGAAGCCTGCTTCTCCCTCTCCCACTCTCCCTGTTTGTGTTCCCTCTCTCACTGTGTCTCCCTCTGTCAAATAAATAAATAAAATCTTAAAAAAAAAAAAAAGTATGGTAGAAGACAAAAGAGTGGACGATGATAATTTAAGAATTAAATAAGAATTTGATTTCAAGGTGTGAAAGATCAGAATTGTGTTCACCCCACACCTGCTTCAGGGTCTTGGTCTGTCCTTTACAAACAGTTAGATTAAAATCCCTGCTTGCCTAGAACCCTCACTTGACCATCGTCTTCTGTTTTAACTATAATGAGCCCTTTCCCCCAAAACAAAGAGGTTGAAAATTTCTGGTTTAAATAATTTAGCTTATGAAATATATAGATGTGTCACTTTCTCGGGGAAAAAGAAGCAAGTATATGTCTGTCATTGGAATATAACAACTGTTTCTCAAGGGTTAAATATAATTCAATATTTTTTGCCCACTAACAAAAATGAAAGCTGGAAAGAGTTAATATTTCTTCTAGCAGCAGCAACTTGCATTTAAACAGTGAACAGTTTTGTGGTACCTCTTTCTTCTGTTCAGAAAACCAGCTGTTATCTTTGTTTGAACCTTGTGGCAGTATGTGAAGATCCACCAGGACAGCAAAATTCCCACACTAAAAAGACATTAATGGCAGAGTTAGCTCACACCCAGCAAACAATCAGAGAAAAATCTCACAAATTCCTATGTGGTTGCTCATGATGAAATGGCAACAAAGTTCCCTAGTGGACAGAAACCTTCATATGGGGCAGGGATTACACGTCCTAAACCTACTAGTTTTTGCAAGTTTAATATTTAGGGTAGAAATGCTAAGGAGAAATATAATTTTAGTCATGACAGTAAAGACAAAATATCTATCTCTGGGCCACGCCTTGAAAGGGGATTGCTCAAGACATCCAGTGGCAGTTGGACGACTACCAGACATAGAAAGAAGTCAAATAGGCCAGTCCTGGGTAGGCTCCAGAAGAGAAGGGTTCCGTGGATAGTCAGGGCAAGTCTTTCTTCTAAGTAGGAAAGAAAAGATATAAGCTACTGCATTTTTAGACAGACAAAAGGAATGGCTGGGACAGCACATCTTAGAAATGGAAATGAGGACAAACGAAAAAGAACCAAGGAGAGGAAGGTAGATGCTGAATGACAGTTATCAAAACTAAATTAGTTTCATTAAAATATGCTATAAAACTGTCCAAATCCTGCTTCCTGTCACCGTACAAGAGGGTAGCCAATAACCATGTGTGGCTACTGAGCACATGAAATGTGGCTACTATGACTGAGAAGCTGAATTTTAAACTGTATTTAACTTTAATTTAATTTAAACAGCCATATGTGGCTAGCCACTCTGTGGCACAGCTATAGACCCTGTAAAATGTAGCCTTATAAATACTCACACCTTATGAGTAATTTCTGAAAATCTCTAACTGTGGATGAGCTAACTCAGAAAGGAATAGATGACCAAGACTGCAGGTTGGGGATGGTCTCCGAGGCCCAAAGGGTCACTGATGGGCCAGTAGGAAAATGTCACTTCTGCACCTTTTTGGCTAAATAGTTTTTTTTTCCTTTTTAAATCCTGTGCTATAATTCAATGGTGAAAGGAAAGTATTTTCAACTAATGACCTGAGAATACCAACATAAATACGGGAAGAAAATAAAACGTGACATTGACATCATACCATACACAAAAATTAATTTGAGATGGATGACAGACCTCCACATAAAAACCAAAACTGTCTTGCCAAACAGAATAGAAAAAAATTTCTTAAAACCCACAAAGCACAAAATACAGAGGAAAAATATTATTAAATTGAACTCTGTCAAAATTGAAAACCTTTGCTCATTAATAAAATGAATATGTATGTCACAGGCTGAGAGAAAATATTCATAAATGCATGTATCTGACATAAAGGACTGGCATCCAAAATAAAGAACTCCTACAAGTCGATATTAAGAAAACAAACAACTCAAGCTTGAATAGATACTTCACAAGATAAACAAACAGCTAATAACACATGTAAAAGTATTCAACATCAGTCATCAGACAAATGCAAATTAAAACCACTAAGAGATACAACCCTGTACCTCAGAATGACTAAAATTAAAAAGACTGACACACCGTATGTTGGTAAGGATGTGAAGCAACCCAAACATTCATACATTGCTAGTGGAAACGTAAGATGGTTCGACCACGTTGGCAAACAGTTGGTCAGTTTCCTACAGTTAAACATACATTTCTAGCCAACAATTCCACTTTAGGTATTTACCAAGAGAGATAAAAACACGTGAACAGAAAGACTTGTACGCAAATGTTCATCGAAATTTTATTTGTAATAGCTAAGACAGAAAACAACCCAAGTCATCAACAGAAGAATAAACAAAGTGTGGCACATTCATTCAGTGGAATGCTCCTCACAAAACTACTGATACACTCAACATGGACTGATCTCCACCTTATGTTGAGCAAAAGAAGCCAGGCTAAAAGAATACCTATTGTATGATTCCACTAATATAAAGTTCTAGAGCAGCAAAACTAATCTGGGGTCAAAGCAATCAGATAGTGGGCCGCCTGGGTGGTTCAGGCGGTTAAGCATCCACCTTCGGCTCAGGTCATGATCCCAGGGTCCTGGGATCAAGCCCCACGTCAGGCTCCCTGCTCAGCAGGGAGCCTTCTTCTCCCTCTCCCTCTGCCTGCCACTCCTCCCGCTTGTGCTCTCTCTCTCTCTCTGTCAAATAAATAACCAAAAAATCTTAAAAAAAAAAAAAAAAAAAAGGCAATCAGATAGTGATTATCTAGGGAGCAACTGAGTGAGAATAGGCACAGAAGAACTCGGTGTGGTGATGGGAATGTTCTATATCTTGGTGGGTTATATGCTAAAGATCAGTTCATTTCGGCATATATAAATTATACATCACTAATAATTTTTTTAAAGCTGTGTAAAAGCACATTTATATGTACTGACAGTTATATAAAATGTATTATGTCCCTGAAAACATATGGGTATTTTGGGGAAGATCAAAGTGAAGTTCATCAGGTAAAAAATCATGAAGTATGTTGAAAGAGGATCTCCTACGATGTCAAACAGTAGAGTGTAACCCACTGAACTGCGGTATACTGTGTTATAACCAGTATTATATTTTAAAGAAAGAGAATCAAAGGGAATATATGAATAGAATAAGAAATACCAGTATGTCACATGGTAAGATCAAGTCTTGTTTTGTGAAACTTATGTATGAGTATAATGACTTATGATGTAAAGCCTCTTACTGTGGATTTGTGATCAAAACTGTTTGAAAACCATACTCAAGTATACTGTTACTCTAAAAGTTTCTTCACAATGCTGATTATAGATTTAACCTTTAAGGAGTATGCTGCCACCAGGTGGAGGTCACATGCCACAACTACATGATCTTAGCCAGGGGTTATTAACCTTTTGTGTGCCATGGACCTCTTTGGGCAGCTGTGAAGCTGATGACACTGGCTAAGAATAAGGTTTTTAAATGCATGAAACACAATGCATAGGACTAAAAAAACAAAACAAAAAAGATTTGACTGAAGCATGATTATCCAAATTAAAAAAATTTTCTATGTGATTTAGTAATTATGTACTTGTTTATTAAGGCACTGGCTCTTCTCACATAGTGGTAGATCTAATAACTACCATAAATACAAAGTAGTGGTAAGCATAAATGATACCTTCAGATATGTGCCACAATTATAACATGAAAAGAGGTATGATTCTAATGGTGACATCTACTGCGAATACTACTGTGTTTTAAATACTTAACTTAGAGGGCACCTAGGTGGCTCAGTCAGTTAAGTGCCCAACTCTTGGTCATGATCTCAGGGTTGTGAGATCAAGCCCTGTGTCGGGCTCCATGCTCAGCACAGTCTGCCTGAGATTCTCTCTCTCCCTCTCCTTCTGCCTCTCCCCCAGCTTTGCACCCGCATGCACACACATGCTCTATAAAATAAATAAATACTTAACTTATAATAAAAAATAAATTGATTAGAATTTGGTTAAAATAAAGATGTAATTTTGTTCCCATCCAAGTTCACTGACCCTCTGAATTCTGCCACAGACCTGTTGAGGCTCCATAGATGGCAGAACAAGAGCCTCTCCAAAGCAATAGGATGTACCTTACGCACATCTTACTGGGTTTCCTCCAAGTGTTTAATCCTGACTCCTCAAACCAAGTTCTCTACAACCTCCTCTCTATTAGCAAAAATATCTTTTAAAATTAAAAAAAAAAGTGATGCTTGAACAATCTGAATCAATAGTATATAATAGTAGCTTTCTACAGAATTAAATAGCAAGGTCCAATTTGGAATTTTCCCATCATTTCATAACTTTGATCACAAATAACCCAGTGTAAGTTTGATGATAAACAGACTGATTAGAATGCCTTTTTTTTTTTTTTTTAAATAAATCACGGAATCTTACTCTGGTGTTCAAACTTTCCTGGATTTCAGCCAGACCCCACCACCCGGCATGCACGCGGTCCCCCACCCCCACCTCCCCCGGCCAAAAGCAGGCTTCTCCCTCTGCAGCCAGCAGTTCTGAGTTCTCCAGCAAGAGCTCTCTCAAACTCCCACACTAAGCAGCAGGACTGTGCCTTTCTACAGTCCCCTGCTCTCAAAGCTTTGCTGCTTTGCTCCCATGAGTAAACACGTTGGGCGGGGGGTTCTCTTACTGCTGCCAGAAGCACAGCCTTCACTTCTCCTTAATTAGGAGGTAATTTCATCTCTCAGCAGATAAACTGTCCAGCTCTCTTCAGAAAGGAGGAACACACTAACCATCACTTCTTTCTTAGGCCTGAGCTGCTCATTTTACACAAGCCAAGTTATCTCTAACAGACCAAAGGCTACTAGAAGAAGCTTCACATCCCATGCCCTGGGTTGTGAGTCAACAGGCCAGGGTCTGATCCAGCTTCTAACCCCCTCCACCCAGAGGTTTCAGCCAAAAGCCTGGGAGTCAACCCTAACTCCTCCCTTTCCCTAGCCCTCCACCATCAGTCACCAAGTCTTGTGGATTTTACTTCTTAAAGAGCTAATCGCCCCCCCCACCTCCACCCTGTCTCTTGTTCTGCAGCTCCTATCATCTCCCACTTGGAATATTAGGGCTGCTTCTCTTGGTGTCTCATGAACTCTCAATGCCCCTATCAGAGCAATCTCTAACATACGTGCTTCCTCTGCCCTCTGCTTCTAATGCACCTCAATGTGTTTAGTGAACATTTATGCATCCTTGAACCCTAGCAAGGGCATGGACATCTCTGTGGAGCTTTTCTGAATAGTCTATCACTTCCTCCTCTGGATCAGGCATATGCTTCACATGCTTATTTATTCCTGCACTAAACAGCTGGTCTATGTAGGGGGCGCCCCTGCTAGGCTGTTAGCTCCTTGGTATAGACAGACAGGGTCCCAATCTCATTTGACTCTACGCTGCAGCAATCAGCACAGGACCAGCTCATAATAAGTGCTGTGTGTGTGTGTGTGTGTGTGTGTGTGTGTGTGTGTGTGTGTGTGTGTGTGTGTGTGTGTGTGTGTGTGTGTGTGTGTGTATAGACAGCTTTAACCTTCAGTGAGACCATCCTGGCCCTGCCCTCCAGGCCACCACTGCTCTGCCTGGAGAGTCTTTCTCAAGGGGAAGGAAACAGAGCAAGTGCTTAATATTTAACAGAAGGGAATGAGTGAACAAAGACAAGATAAATGGGCTCTGAATTTTGGGCAAACCACAGGCTTATCTGCTGAGTGAGGGCACTGAGCCCATTCTGGGGACAAGGCTGTTCCAATTCAGCCCAGGACACTGATGCATTATAGAACAACTTCCTCCCTCCTTATTCTAGAGTGGCAACAACTACACCGTCACCAGTGGCAATCAGTCATTTTCTATAGTTTGAAAAAAGGGAATAAGACAAGGACCCTACAATTACTTTGCCCTAAACTCACCACCAGGGGTGGAAGGTCTTATTTTCTAATTTTACCCTAAGTGTAAAATAAAGGTAGAAATGCTAACACTTCTCACACAGGTAGGTATCTCAGAAGGAGGCTCAGAACGGCGAGATCTGTGTATTCTCTCTCTCTCTCTCATTCACTCATTCCTTCAACACGCACTAAGTTTCATAGGGGCAGTGGCCAGAACTTGAGGCAGCAACAGAGCACTGTAGTAAGTGTAACCACCGCATACACCAAGGACGAGAGGTGGCCAGGCCACAACTCTGCTCTAGAGGGCCAGGGCTGAGGGGTATGACCTCTCAGCTAAGTCCTGAGAAAGAGGGCAAGAGGCAAAGAAAGAAAAACAAACAGCACCCACATAGGAAAGAGGCTTGAATAGCTTGCATGCTCAGGGAACAAGAGTCCAGTAAGCAGAAAGAGGGCAACGTCAGCAGATGAGGCCAACAGGGTAGGAGGGTTCCACTGGGCAGGCCTAAGGGAAACAAGACCTGTAGGCTGGAGAGCTCTCTCAGGTAAGGAGTGTGGTGTGTGCGCTGGTGGGGAGAAATCATGGAACCATGCGGACAGGTTTAAAGTCACCCCAAAAACCCAAATAAGAGACAATGGAAGGTGATGGGTGAAGACAAAGGGGTAGATTTGAGAGAAACTCAAAAAAGAAAGAGGATGTGGTTGGGTGTAGGAGGAGGAAGAGCAAAGATGATGCTCTAGGCGTGTGAGTAGTGTCAACCATGCCCATGGGGCTGTCCACAGGCAACTCATCCAGATGGGTCTGTTCTGTCACTGGCATTTTATCCTCACCTGTCATCAAGGATTTAAGGCAGGTTGGGTTAACAAGGCAAAGACTAAAAATAGAGGAAATAAGAAAAACAAGGGTAGAAACATAAAACGAAACCAATGGTAGGTCTGTCCAACATTCCCACCCTGGTCATAAGTCTCTGCAGCACTTGGCTCTGAGTTTGCTAGTTTCCAATGTAAAAAAAGAAAAGCCAATCAGAGTCCATAAGATGAGAATGAATCAGTACTGAAGATAACTCAATCATTCCTAAATATTAAATCTAGAAAGACACTTCTCCTGAAGGTTTTCATGAAAAAACAAAAACAAAAAAACAACACGTCAATTCTCTTCTTGGAGTATCAACTTTACTAAAAGGCTTTAAGGAACATATTAAATATTTTCATATCAAAATAAACTGCAGTATGTTACAACACAGAATTAAAAAGCCATGTGGTTTTGAAAGAAAAAGCACAGTTTACAGAGCTCCTATGTTCTAGGCCTTGTGCTACGCTATACCTATAGTATTCAATTTAATCCTCACCACCTAGCCTATGAAAGAACACAACTGTTACTCACATTTTATAGATAAGGAAGTATAATCTGAGAAGGTAAGGACTGGTCCAGTATGACATAGTAAGTGACAGATCCAGGAACCAAATCCAAATCTCTTAAGACTCCAAAGCCCACCACCATGCATTACTTCGAAGGACTTGCTTCCAGAACCCATGTGGAGGCACATTCAAGGCTGCCTAGTCTGGACCCACCCCACTGTACCTATTCCCTCTAGGGTGAGCGTTGGCAGCTGCGTCTATCCATTAGTGCCACAGGACTGAACCAAGGATGCTGCAAAGAGTCACTAAGTTTCCTTCCCTGAGCACAGTGATTCACTCCATCCTGGAAGCGAGGCACTAAAAGAGTTCAGATGCTGAAGCTGCTGGTGTGGGATGCCCTCTTAGATAAGAGAGCAGGGTAGTGGCAAAGCCCCACTGCAGAAGGAGTGGGGCGGGAGGGCTAGTTCGGTAGAAGGCAGGAGGAAAGGGGAAAGTAAAGAATGCAGCAGAGCACTAGGGCAGTAAATCACACTGAAGGTGGGGTGGGGGTTGGGGAGCAGGAACAGTGATCCCCGGACAGTAACAATCCTTACCCGGAGTTAAAGCAGAAGAAAAGTCAACACAAATCTTTTGTCAATTTAACCCTCTTGGCCTGCTCCTTATTACAATACTCGCCCAAGGAATCCAAGCTTGGAGTTTACATTCAAGAAAAGCAAGCAGCATACCTTTAGGATGTCATATACGATAAACCAGCAGACAGTTAGGGGGAAGGAGAGAATAAAGAGTCATTCCATTGGAATACGCTGTTTCCTTAATCTAACTGCAGAAACTCAAGGGTGAACAAACTGGCAATAACAAGAGTTAAGATTCATTGAGCACTTATTGTGTGCCAGATACTGTGTGAAGCCCTTTCTGTACCTTATTGCATTTGACTCTCAGGACAACCCAGAGAGTCATAAACAATTACCAGTCAGTGTTCTGGAAACACCGAGAAACTGAAGAGCTCTGCTCTCTCTCACTTGTTGAAGATCCCCGGTGATCATGGCTAGGTTTTATTTGGTGTGGTGCCTTGCCAACCTGGCAATACCTGGCAGGCCAGGTAGAAGGAACATTATAATCTTAGTAACAGAATGAGACACAGCCCGAATTCAAGATCACAGCATACAGAAAAGGCCTGGAGAAAGCCCTCTGACGACAAACAGGAGAAGGGCCTCGCGCAAGAAGTCCGAGGCCACGAATCTCTTTTGCCCCGAAAGAGCCACACTGAGTCTGGTGCATTGTTTCGTCCTGAATCAGCTCAGTTCGCTACGAGCCACGCCAGCGTTAATAGGAAAAATCTTAGCAACCAACAAGTACTTCCCCTGAGCATTCTCTGACACCTTTCAGGCAGGAATAAGCTCCTGTTTGCTGCCACAGCACTTTATTCATGACTCCGCTGTGGAATCATCATAGGCTGTAAACACGTGGCTGCATACATCCATCCCCCAGGGGCTGCCTGTGGGGAGGGGCTGCTTTCTGTTACCCTTGGGCTCTCACTGCCTCAAACTGGGCCTGACAGTGAGGAGTGCTTGTTGAATGAATTTAAAAAAAAATACATCAATGATAAAAATTACTTTCATGTCTGCCCTGTTCTCTGTCCAGGAGGGATTACCTCCCTGTTACCTGCACCCTGTCCTCAGAACAAGAAACACCACAGAATCAAACTCACAGCTTGCAACTAAGTTGGCTCATTTATGAATAGAATACTGTCACACCAGAAAACAGGCTGTGATGCCCACTCCTCTGTGCCACACAGTTATTTTCCCACCTTCCAATCAGGCAGAACAATCTGTAAGACCCTGGCGGACTGTGTGAATTCAAACCCCGTAACGGGAACATGTGTGGGGGCTTTGTTGGTTGCAAACAGATGACTAGTCCTTTGAGCTCAAGTTTTACTGGCTGAAGGGGATGCAGGGGAGGAGGTGACTTGTCTCAAGTGAAAAGGAATCAGAAGGGGAAGGAGTTTCTGTCTCCTGTTCGGTGTCTGCTGTGGGACTTCTGGCTACAGGTCAGGGATGTACACCCTTCCAGTCACTTGTTTGTTTTTCTTAACAGATTTATTGTCATGCATGGGGAAAGATTCTACATGGGGGAGAAGCAAGTCACAAAGGAATGAGAAAGAACACGGAGAAGCAGAGCTAATGGGTTTGATGACAAGGAGGTAAAATATAGTAAGAGGCTGAT
This sequence comes from Eumetopias jubatus, assembly GCF_037043125.1. Classification (NCBI taxonomy): domain Eukaryota; kingdom Metazoa; phylum Chordata; class Mammalia; order Carnivora; family Otariidae; genus Eumetopias; species Eumetopias jubatus. The sequence continues at coordinate 104,651,297 of NW_028274815.1, forward strand.
GTCCTTCAGTAAATTGTCTCTGGTCTCCTACTAAGAAAGAGTTTGGGGGTTTTGGCCTAGAGTGCTCATACAGTGGCTAACAGTCACCCTGGGTAAGATTTGGGAAGGGAAGTAAAGCTCTGCTGGGAATAAAGCAAAGGCCAACTAAAGTGGTATATATTATAAAACAATGCTTAAATTTAACAGATGCCACTGGAACTTTTAAGTAGCATTTGGGGCTGAATCATAGACTCTAAAATCCACTGTGGCAGGAAAAGTGCAGTTCGGAATAAGCCCTCAGCCACTCCTTTTGAAAGATAAGGACTGACTTCATTTCTTGAGACATTTTCCCTGACGATTTTCAAGAAATTGTTCTTTCAAATGTAAACGGCAGGCCACTATTCCTCAGGGGACTGGCCTGTGGTGTGTGCAGAGTGCGTGCAGCAACGAGGAGCACAGTGACTTGGGGGGTAGGCCAGACCTGACTTTAAACCCCTGCCCTGCACCTCAGTTCTCCCAGGCCAGAGGAAGCTCCTGCAAGGGGAAATGGGGACAGCAATGAAAACACCTTATGGTGCTTGCTATCTGAACATGAAATGAGAGTATGCAAGTGCAAAGCTTCAGCATGGCACCAGCCATACAAAGAGCTCAAAGGGTTGTTTTGGGGGTTTCTCCCCCGTCCCAAGGCAGAATTTGCTTCCAATTCCAGGGCATATCAAATGAACTCTGAATTGTCAGTTCCGTAAGATTTACAAACAGGGCACAGGTTTGCACCTATTCCTACTAAGAACTAATAAATGCCTCATAATTCTTTCATTCAGTTTTACTCTGGCCACACACTGCTTCTTAGAAGAAGAACAGATGGCTTGTAATCACAGCAGATTAAAAATATGAACTCTTCTCTCATATATGTCTGCAACAGAGAACGTGAAATGAAAAGATAACCTGAAAGAAATTATGTGCTTGTCTATAGGCAACTTGTCTTGAGAGTCTTAAATGGCTGGAAAGACAAGCAACATTCATAGTTAGCAACACGTAGACCATCAGGAGTGTGTTCAGGACCAACTACGGCCAACCACTTTAGCAATCTGAAAATGGAATTTGATAAACAATAGGGGCGTTAGTCCCCACAAATTCCCCTCACAACTTTAACCAGCATATGAGTTATCAAGAAACTTTGGAATGTGGGTTTGATTTTAAACTCTTCAAAAATTAACATCTTAGAAAATATTCTTTCATATCCCTGAAGAATCTTGACATTCTTCAACCTCAAGAAGAATAAAAGCAGTGCAGCCTTTGAGTTAAAGAAATTTGCGACCAATTATAAATGAATCAGAATGAAAAAAGAAAACCTCTGTAAATATTCCTCTAGTGATCAATGCCTAGAATTTGTGGATTGTTCTACAGGGTGGTCAATCTTGGAGGGAAATTTCTTGAAAGAGGAAGGGAGATACAAGATAGATGGCACAATTTTCCAACTTCCTTGGTGTGGGTACAAAGAGTGTTTGATGAATACTGTGGTGAATCTGGGTGACTTAGAGGAATTCTGTTTATTTGGTTAAATGTAAAATAACGTAAGGAATCCTCCACATCCATATGTTTCCTCTGGAATCCTCTCATCTACTTTCAAATATAACAAAGGACTTGCCAGATGAAGCTATGGCATGCACTCTCTGTTCAATCTAGTTGTCATTTAACTTTTTGTGGGGTATTAATATTGTTGATAAAGGAGGCTACGTTTTCCGTTTTCTCTTCTAAACTGGGTCAGGGTAAGTAGTGCTTCCGAAGACAACTTCAAGAGGCCAAAGATAAGGCTACATGTAACCTTGACAGGAGGGCACAAAGAATACAAGTATATGTCTGCAAACCAAAACACAAGCACAAAGCGAGGACTTCCTGAGGCCTACGGCACATGAAAAGCTTCCACCTCAGCATGGCTCAGACTTACCAGAGCTTCGGAGAGGCCCAACCAAGTCAAGCGCAAGCTTCATCTCTGCCCTTGGCCATACTTATTCTCCTGGTTCTGCCAGTTCAGGAAAGCAATCTGTGTGCACAATCCTAAGGATATTTACCCACTGGAGCCTAGATAGAAAGCCTTCGCTCTCAAAGTACCAGCAGCATCAGAATCTCCTGGAGCTTGTCTGCTATGCAAATTCAGACCTAGCCAGTCGGGAATTTTAGGGATACCCTGTGTTTTATAAACAAGTTTTCCAGGTGATTCTGGTGCAAGATCAAGTTTAAGAACCACTGCTGTAGGTCACTGTGTCTCCCTGAAGACCATTTGTGGCATTCTCAGGATGATACAGGACATTTTCAGAGGTTACAATAAAAAGGAAGGGAAAAAAAAATCCGATCAGGCTTCACCATGTAAAAGAATAGAAGGTGGCAGGCAACACACCAGAATTGTGAAAATATTACAGTTCTAAAACTCACAAGTAAAGAACATCACCATTTTATCACAATGATAAAATAATTCCCTTAAAGTTGTAAGAAACTCAAATTATGATTTTCCTTAAAAAGAAAACATAAAAACCCTCTAGAGGTGAATGTGATGTACAGCCAGGGTTGAGAACCACAGATACAATAATGTCTTGCTGAGAACCTTAAAAACTCATCTCTGGCTTAGGATGATAAAGATGGTGATAGAAATCCAATGGGAAAACATGACCTATCTGTCAGAGTGAGATGGAGCCTTGGGCAGAAATAGAAAGGAAGGAGGTTGTAAGCCCCACACAGACGGGGAGGTGATATAGTGGCACTTCAGTCCTTTAAATGAAGTCAGATCACTGGGTTGGAGGGAAGCTGTCCCCGGGCCCAAGGATGGGCACTGTAGATGGCTCGGCCACAGAGATGTTGAGGGGGCTCTGCAGTTGCAATGAGATCCTAGAGAGAGGCAAATGACACTGCAATTTGCAAAAGGGGGAGAAAGAAAGATTTGGCAACTACAAACCTAATCCCTAACAGATTAGAGGGATCCGGAAGAAAACCCAAGGTACAAAAAACTAACTTCATTCTCTTCTTTAACAAGGTTCCCAGACGTCATTTTGCCTGAACCACTCCACCAAAACGGCTTCTGTTAAGATTACCAATGACCTTCATGTATCTAAGTCCAACGGTCGGTTCTTGGTCCTCATGTTACTTGACCTCTCAAGTGCCATCTAAGAAAGTGGTTCTTCCACATGCCCCTGGAAACCCTCACTTCTGGGATACTCTGCTTTCCCGGTTCTCCTTCTTCCCTGGCCACTATTTCAGTCTCTTTTGCTGGCTCATCCCCGTCACACTGAATCTAAACTGACCAGAGCTCAGTCCCTGGACCTCTCCTGTCTTCGCCTACACCCTCACCAGTGTCCAGGTTTCAGTTCACATGCTAAAGACACCTAGAGTTCCTGCTCCAGCCCAGACTTCCCCCAAGCCCTACATATATACACTCAACATGTCCATTTGGATGTCAAACAGGCATCTATAGCCTAACAAGCTCAAAACCAAACTATTGATATTGTACCCTCAAACCTGCTCCCACCAGGTATCGCTAAAGCTGGCTTGGTAAATGGCAACTCTGTTCTCCCAGTTGTTCAGGTCCAAAACCGTAGAGTCATCTTTAATGCCGCTCTTCTCTCATAGTCTACACCTAATCTGTTAGCAAAACCCTACCAGTTCTACTTCCAAAAGGGCCTTCCTGGGACACAGAAGGAGCTCAATAAATATTAATGAGTGAATCTCTGAATGAACAAAGGAATGCTGGTGAAGAAAAACCAGAAAAAATAGGGGTGGAAGAAACAATGATTAGGTGGATTTATAACTAGTTCAACAGCCATAACCACTGGAGCCATGAATGGCTAAAGAACAACATGGAGGGAGATGATAAAAAGCTTTTTCCTTGACCCTGGTCTTGGTCCAATTTCTTGGCAGTGACATGGAAGAAAATATGAAGATATAGTGTCAACAAAAAAGGTGGCTGATACTGCATGGGATGGAATAGTGAATATTTGGGGTAGCAAAAATGATCTGGCAAAAAAAAAAAAAACAATCTCTGTGACTCAGAGACACTTAAAATTGGGTTATGAGGATGAGTTAAAGAAAGTAGTTAGATCAATCTAACTAAATGGAATTTAACAACGATATATGTAAGGGCCAACCTTTGGCTCCAAAAAACCAATCATCCAAGCACAGAGGTACTCTTAAGCAAGAGTCAGCCCTATGAGTGGGCAGCATAATGCTGTAGCAGTCAATGACGGCAATTTCATTTTAGGTTACTTTAACAGTAGCAGCTAGAATAAACATTATGATGCCTATGCTTTATGCATTTAGTGTTCAATTAGTTTCAACATACATATTGAGACAAACTGTATTAGAATAAGAATGACACTTAAAAACATAAGGATCAAGTGAAGAAAGAATGATTCACTTTTTTTAAAAAGGAAAACCAGGATAAAATAATATTAACAGGACTTTTATTTTTTTAAAGATTTTATTTATTTATTTGACAGAGAGAGAGAGAGAGAGAGCACACAAGCAGGGGAAGCAGCAGAGGGAGAGGGAGAAGCCAACTCCCCGCTGAGCAGGGAGCCTGACACAGGGTTCAATCCCAGGACCCTGGGATAATGACCTGAGCCAAAGGCAGACGCTTAACAAACTGAACCACCCAGGCACACCTTAACAAGACTTTTAAAAGTGGAAAAACAATCCTTTCAGTTCTTTAGGGCCTTAAGAAATAGAGAACCAGGTGAGAGCAGAGAAACCACATAAGCAAGACTTTCCGATGGGAAAATGATATGCCATGGGAAGAGGTGTGCTCACCACCCAACCCAGGAGATCAAAGCATAAAGCACATGAAATGGATAACTGCATAAACTGTTATCACAGGTCACTGGTCTAATTGTGAGGAGTGATGAAAATCACACAAGAAAAGATGTGCTACTGACTTGCTCCATTTTATCAATTAGCCACTTAAACCCTCCGAAGCACTATCGGTCACTGGTTTGGAGTTTTTTAGTGTACCCCTAAAGATATGGGCTTCCTGACCTCAAAAACCAGAGAATTTATCTTCTTATGAGACACTTTAACAGGGACACCTGGGTGGCTCAGTCGGTTAAGCACCTGCCTTCAGCTCAGGTCATGATCCCAGGGTCCTGGGATTGAGCCCCGCACAGGGCTCCTTGCTCAGCGGGGAACCTGCTTCTCCCTCTGCCTGCCATCCCCCCTGCTTGTGCTCTCTCTCTCTCTCTCTCTCCCTCTGACAAATAAATAAATAAAATATTTTTTTTAAAAAAAAGGGTCACTTTAACAAAGAAAGCTTGGACTTTAGAATCAGGCAGATGAATGTCCCAACACTGACTGCACCTTCTATGATTGTATGGTCTGGGGCAAGTTTTTCAGCCTCTGAGTCTTCATCCCCTTGTCTGTAAAATGGGGTTAGGGGGTTAGGGTTCCTACAGAGATGTTGTTAGGATTAAATTCAAAGAGAAGAAAATAGAGTACAATGACAAACAGAAGTTAATGAACAAATAGGGAATAGTTAACAAATAATGATACCTTGTTCTCAGTCTCAGTATTCCAACTAATCAGAGTCACAAAACTGCCCAACACTGCCCAAAAACTTTCTTTGGTGACTGAAATGCTTTTTTTTTTTTTTTAAAGATTTTATTTTTAAGTAATCTCTACACCCAGCATAGGGCTCAAACTTACAACCCCTAGATCAAGAGTCACATGCTCTTCCAATTGAGCCAGGCAGGCACCCTAGAAATGCTCTTTATCTGTGCTGTCTGATACCTTAAGTCACAAGCCATAAGAAGGCCTGAAAGGCTAGTGCCAATTTTGGTTTTTATTTCATTCTTATTAATTAAAATTGGTTTATTTGTGATTAATTTATTATCTTGAATAGCTACATGTAAGCTAGTGGCCACCATACTGGACAGCAAAGATACTTCCCTAAAAGTGACTCCTTGTTCAGAAATCCTGGTTCTATTACTTCAGTGACAGAATAAAACCAAAAGAGCAAACGACATTGGGAACCCCATACTAGGAAGTGCCCAGTGATGCAAGGGGATTCCCATCCCACAGGGAATTCCAGAAGCCTCCTCAGGACAGCATGTGAGGGAATGATAGGGACTAACCTGGGAAATTTCTATGAACTTTACCAAGGATGGTGCTGATCCAATAGAACTGTTTTATGTAAAGGTGTTTTCCTTGTAAACAGAAAATGAAGCAATAAAAACTGTTACTGCCAATTAGAGGATTAAGAAGTTTAAGTTTCCCTTCACCTCTCACCCTTTTCACTGTGACCTTGCTTTATCCAATGAGAGAACAAGATTCAAGGAGAATTCTTAAAATTATTATTGCGGCCACAATAATCATTCCTAATCCCATGGCTTTCTCCAAGAATGAACCTTTTAAGTTTGGTGCTGAATTTCCCTTCCTACTCTGCTCTGCTTCTCAGAGCTCAGGACACAATCCCCTAACCACTCTCATCACTACTTCATCAAGTTTCTACAAAATGACCATGAGTTCAAAGGGAATTTTCAACCAATTCATGCCTAAGGCAGGAAATTGAAATACCAAGTGCAACAGAAGAATGTTAGACAAACACAGGCGAGATCCGCTAGTGAGAGCCCCAGTTTTTTCTCCGCCTGACCCATTTTTAAAGAACTACAAAGAGGAATAAAGGGAGGTGGTTAATTGGTCACAGGACTTGTTTAGAGCCACCTCTACTTTCCTTTTCTAATTGACTTCTGGGAATAACACCCTCTTCAAGGACTGCTCAGAGGGGAAACGTGCTGGGACAGGAGACCCACTGATGAAATGGCTTCAGAAGCTGAAGATCATTAATTAAGAATATTGAGAGTGAGGTTGAAAGCTTCGCTGGAACAAGTAGGAGGCACAACTCGGTATCAGCTGCGACCTACACCATTAGCAATTAAGCCCTGTGAAGGCTCTCAGTGGAAAGTTACAGCTCCCAGGCATCCCTCCTTGGATGAGTGAAGAGTCTCCTGAGGCAACTGAACTCTGAAGACAGTAGCATTGACTCTGCAGTAGTATTTCCAACACCCGCTATTATATATGTACGCTTGAGTCTCAGGATTCGGTGTCTTCCAAGCACCACTACCCATTGCCTGCAATACCATCTCTTAAACCTGAGCATGCATCCGATTCACCAGGAGGGCGTGTCACAAATGCACAGTGCAAAGGCTCACCCCCAGAGTTTTCTGATTTCACAGGCTTGAGGTGGGGCCAAGAATTGGCATTTCTAACACACTCATGGGTGATGGAGATGCTGATGCTGCTGGTCCGGAGACCACACTTTGAGAATCACTGGCCTAGAAATAGGGGTTTGCAACCCTGGCAGTGCCTTACAATCACTTGGGGAATTTTTAAAGATTATGTCCAAATTCTACCCCAGACCAATTAAATTAGATTCTCTCTAGATGGGACCTGGGTACCACTATATTTTAAAAGCTCCCTATCTGATGTAATATGCTAGCTGGGCTGAGAACCACTGCTGAAAAGATCACCTTTGAACTATTTAAATCTAGAGATTACACACACTCTTACAAACTATAGACAGGGAGGCAGATCCTGGTATCTGCTTGATTCCACTTACCCTTAGTGGTGGTATTTCACTGGTCATTTTTTTCCCCCCACAACCAAAAGTATAATAAACCTTCTTGTACCAGCAAACCACACATTCATTCTCTCTCTCTCTCCCTCATTCTCTCTGTCCAAGAATTCTCTGAAGATTTACTAATTACAGCAACTGAAGATCTATGAACACTGGTAAGTCTGTTAATCCCCTGAAAATACTGTGGGTAACGAATGAATAAATTTTGAAATGAGAACCCTACGAGATGAATAGCACATAATGATTCTTAAACATTCAAAATCATCTAACATCTTCCTTCCTTCAATCTCTTTTCTCTTCTCCTCAAATTCATTTTCCTTCTTTGCAAATCAGATTCTGTTTCCTCATTTCTACACATCATTTGCCTGCTTCTAGTCTTCCCTCATTATCTCTGTCTTAATATGACAAGTAGAAAGTTTAGAGTTATTCTTATGAAATAGTTTTATGATGCCTGCTCCTAATTTAATAAAAAAGGGAACTAAATATTTTTCTTGGTGAGAAGAAGCTAAATCAAATTATTTTTGGTATGTACCTCCTGATTAACTCTGCCTTGGGCATTAGCCCTCAACAGGAAACCTATTTCCCACCCTGAATTCCTCAAATTAAAGAACCTTCTGGCTTAAATACACCATGTGTCCTACATCAGTACCTACTGATTAAGTGTGACAGTGCGGTGTACCTCCAAGTATTTAAGGCTAAAGAAGAAGGAATATATCATTCATAATCCAGATCTGCGGTTCTTAGGCAAAATCACCACCATCTTCCACCACCTGTCCACCCCCAATGTGCAATGTCTGGAGACATTTAGGGTTGTCACAATTGGCACCTAGTGGGAGAGAGCACAGAAAAGCTGCTAAACATTCTATAATGCACAGAATAGCCCACAACAAAGAATCACCTGGTCCATATTGTCATTAGTGCCCAAGCAGAGAAACCCTGCTCTGGAAATACTATATGAAGCCAGCTAACCTCTCAGGCATCGGAGAATTTGCCGAGATCTGAGGCCAGCCAGGAGGAGGAAGAGAGAGAGGAGCGCAAATAGTCCAGAGTCAAAGAAGTACTACAAAATGCCCAGCCAGAAGAGAGAGTGGAGGCTGCTGCTCATCTCGCCAACTGTCTAGAAGAAGAGGGTCCTCTTAGCCTTGACCTTGCCAGACCTTGTCAATAAGGGCTTTTTAAATATATAGGGTTAAAGGTTCAATTTGGTAAAACAATTCAATACCATGATTCATCACCAGACCAACTGACAGACTGCCCTCACTCTATGAAGCATTCTTATATCAGTATTAACTTTTAACAAGGCCTAAACCAATGAATGAATGAATGAGAGAAAGAAAGAAAAAAAGAAATAAGAAAGGATAAATGCAGGAATTCTGAACAGATATTTTCGAAATAGACTATATCCTTAGTTTTATAAAAATCTAAATGAGTACTGCCCATTCTCTTCAGAGACAGTTATCTAACTATTTTTATTTTAGGCAATCTGCATTGGGGTCTTTGCATAGGGGTGGATGGGGTAGTACTTAAGGACTTTTCTCACACATCATTCATATCATAATGAGATCGTGACTATTACATGCCTGTCCTGTGACTACCGAATTCCTAGAAAAATTATACTGGTCAACAGAACTGTAAATATCAAATTGCTCCAGCTTAAAAAGATCAACTCCATGTGTTTAGATCTCAGTGACCAAAACAAGTATGGTAGCTAGCTTTTATTTGTGATACTCTTCAGATTTAAATAAATGCCAAAGAGCTTCTTAATGGTTTACTGAAAAACCTAAATTTTAAAAGGGATAGTATGCTAAGGACATGCTTAAATGCCTCACAAAATAATATTTCCATTCTAGGGATTCACGACAGGGTTCCTTTAAACAGCAAAGCCCACTGAGTTCATCTGAGCGCTCACCTTCTGTTGGGGAGGGAAAGAGAGCTTGACACTCAAAGACACATCAGAGAAGAATAAGCACCAGTTGGACAAGAGGAACCAGCCTTTAGCTATGGCATAAACCGTCACAGTAACCCCGTCTTCTCATTGCCCCTTCCCAATGGAGTTGTTTTAATATATTCTTAAGTTTTACCATGTAATATAAACTCATCTCTAAATTATAAATTTTGTAAATATGTCACCAAGAAATGCTACAAAGCCCCTATTGAATAGGAATTGTTTATCCCAGGCCTATAATGTTCTGTGCCCTAATGCTTCAGAGATATTAGATACTAAAATTTTATTAAAACCACGTTCCTTGCATTTGCTCCCATTATCAATGATGCAAATTCACACATGTGTTAGCTAATGAAGCAGTCAGACAGGGTTTCATAGGCAGAGAAGAGGCCTAAAGGAATCCTTTTTGCCCAAGAGAAAGTGGCCCAACTGCGGAAAATGATATGGATATCTAAGGTAGCCCCCACAAGCCAAAACTGTAAATAAGGTTAGACCCTCACATAGTTCCATGGTCTGAGTATATGTTACAACGTTTCAAACCAAACACTCATTTCACTAGAGGGATTCATGCCAGCTGGCAAAGCACAGTTGACCAAAAGTGAAAAACGAGCTTGAATTATGCTGCTCGGTAAAGGTCCATACATTTGTAGCAGGAGCCCCTTACCAGAAGAGGGCAATGGTGGGCCCCGCTGGCATGCCGCCACGCTGTGGCACACCTCCAGTCCAGATATCACCTGCCAAGGGAGTCGGACCTCAGCAAACGGCTTGCAGAACTGCTGGCTTCTAAGTACCTCGCAGGCAAAAACCAGCCCCTTTGCCTTTCCGTTTTCTGGAAGGAATTAACAGGCAGCTGCAAGACCAAATCATTCCAATATTTCTGATCGATGATGGAGAACCAACTGCTCACTGAAACCCAACCAACACATTTTAAAGTTATCCTTTCTCCCCGTTCATACCAGCCACAAAACTCTTCCCACTCCAAAAACAAGAGGGTCTGTCAAATATCTCCAAATAGCAAATATTACAGAAATAGTACATTAGAAGCCTGCAACTTAGAGGTGCTGTAAGAGCCATTCCAAATTCAGATTCACGTTCGCTTGTAGTACCCGAGCTTCTCAGACCCCTTTGGTGGAGTCTCAATTCTGTGATCCTCTTCTGCCTCACGAGTGTTTCCAAGTTCTTCTCCTCCAGCAGTCCTTTTCCAGCTCGGGGTCTTCGAGCTTTTTTAAACGAAGCATTCCCCAACCTCCTCTCCCTCACAAACGCTTCACTTTACTTTGCAGGCTTAACTCAGTGTTTGCTTTTTAAACACATCTACCTCTAACGAAGGAAAGGATTTGGTTTTGGTTCATCAGATTTCAGGCAGAAGCGAGTAGTGAACGGGTGGGAGGGGCTGAGGATACTTTGCAGAGGGATGGGGCGAGCGTGCATGCAACACTGTTGGAGTTGCATTATTACCTCCTAGGCTGGGAATTCATGAGCCAAAGAACGGAAGTTCTTAAGTTTGTACCTTGACTTCTCCGCCTGTCCAAAACTATACATTCCCCCCAGACCTGCTCCTTTTCCCTGTTCTGGCTCAGGCAACAGCCCCCAACATCTGTCCACCTCTGAGACCCTGTCGTCTCCCTTTCCTGAGCAGCCACGTGCAACCCCTCACCGCATCGTGTGTCCTTTCCCCGCCTCCCACCATCCCGGCCTCCAGGCCAAGCCACCACCCTCCTATCTACCTGGCTCTTAACTGCACCAGTCTCCCAGGATCCCCTAAGTCAGCTCACCTTCAACCTGCTACCAGCCTGTTGCCAGAGTGATCAAGTCTGGCCCTGCCTCCACCCCTCCACTCAAGCTGAAAACCTTTTGAAAGGCCTTCAGCTCTCAGGAAAAAAAAAAAAAAAGACTAAATTCCTTATAGTAGCTTATAAGAGCCTGACCATACATCCTAGTCTGCCCGTCAGTCTCATTTTATGCCCTAGTATCCAAATATAACTATTAATAGCACCCCCCTTTTGTCCTGATTTCCACAACAACCCATATATATGGTCTCTTTAGCTACAAGTCTCTGAGGTCTGGCTCCTGCCAACTCCTCCAGCCTCATGTCAATCCACTGTCTCCGCACTCACTGCTGGGCTTTAGTCACTTAATTTTTATTTACTGAACACATACCAGACACCAGCCCTGTGCCAGGAGCTGAACACAGAGCAGAGAACAAAAGAGATAGGACCTTGACTCTGCTGGAAGGCACTTCCCGACCATGCCTGCACCCACCTCCCCCTGGGCTCCCACTGGGACTTCATTCAGCCTTGGCTCAATGTCTCTTCCTCAGGGAAACCTTCTGAGGTCTCCAGACCAGGCGTCCCACCCTTTACCTTGCCAACAGCATCAGGTGCCTCTCTTTGAAACAATGGTTCAAGACAGCAATTTTTCCTGCTTCAGTGTCATTGACCTGACTACCAGATTCTTCCAAGAGATGATGAGGTCTGCATCTACTTTCACTAGTTATTAAAGCCCTAATGTTTAGCAATGCCTGACCCATAGAAGATGTTCATGAGTGCACTGCAGTAAGGAAGGAAGGAGGCATGGAGTGTACCCTACTCCTCAACTCTGGGCCAGGCTCTCCTTCCTAGGTCGGAGTGTGACCCTGAGGGTGCCCAGAATCTTACAAATCCCCTCCTGATCTCAGCTTCTGGCCCTGTTCACCCCACCCTCCTAGGCTCAAACCTGATTCATGCGCTGTGGCAGGGAGCAGAAGCCCTCCACCCCCTCACCATCATCATCACCCCTTAGCTGAGATGCACAGACTCTCACTCCCAGAAAAGGGCTGGAAGAAGGTCTACCTGGCAAATCACTGCCAAAGGAGCAAACTGAGCCAAAATGCCTCATCAAAAGCAGGTATTCTGAAATATCATCTTAATGAGGTTTTGAAATATTGAAGTTTCTCCCTCTTGACAAAAAAATATTGTTTGTGGCTTATAAGAGTCCATTTTTTTGGTCACCTTCTACCCATTATGGATTAAAATCTCTGAATACAAATTTCAGCTTGGGTATAGCCACCCACCTTGGTGGCGGCAGGGGGATACTAAAAGGATGTGAACCCCTATTCAAAACGTTGGTTATTTTCACAAAATGCCACACCAATGGGGGTGGCATGAGGTGGGGCCTGGAGAGCAGTTGTATTTTCTGAAACAACCTCACTGCATCCCAGCCATGTGAGTAAGCCAGCAGGTTGAAGATAACCACAGTCATGCCCTCCACAAGGGGAGCCCTTCCCCCCCTCATGTCACCTTCCCAGAGGACCCTCAGGTGCAACCACATCGTGAGGGGGCTGATGTCAATCAAACTAAATACAGGTAAAAGTTCTCATATTTCTTCTACAGCACCGTGGATTACTTAAGTGCCCCCTCACTGTGGCATGTGCACACATAACTTTGGAGACCACTGCAGTCAACCAGAGAAACATCTGGATGACTCCAAGAAGACCAGGAGTTACATAAAGGCAGCAAATGCAAACCTAACAACTTCCAGGAGGCAATGTCAGAAACTGTTAATTGCCTGCAATGAGAATTAAATGGGACCAAAGGAAGGCATTTGTAATGACAGAGAATAAAAGCTATAAAGAAATGAAAACTCTCCTGAGAATCCTAGTAAGAGACAGCATACAAATGCAGATGGAAAAGCTACAAAACCTGTTCCTCTAAAATGCCATTTGTGTTTCCATCCCAAAGACTCTTCCTGAGGTTCCCTCTGGAGAAATCACTTCTCCCAGATCCCTGGGGAGGCACCTAGCTCTTTTTACTTGGTTGTTTAACTGGAATGCTCCTCTTCCCGAATGGCTCTCTGGCCATCCTATTTAATTCCTTTTTTTTTTTTAACTAGGCTCCACACCCAGAGTGGAGCCCAACTCGGGGCTTGAACTCATAACCTTGAGATCAAAACCTGAGCTGAGATCAAGAGTCGAATGTTTAACCAACTGAGCCACCCAGGCACCCCTGGACATCCTGTTTAAACTGGAGCCACCTCTAGTCACTCGCCATCAAACTACAGCTTTTATTTTCTTCATCACACATCTTGGTATCTGAAATTATCTTGTATTTTTCCTTGTTTAATGTCTGTCTTCCCCTAAAATGTCACCTCCATAAGACCATGAACGTGTCAGTCTCATTCAGCTGAGAACCATTCTAGTACATGGGAAGCAAGCACTAAATATTTATTGAATAAATAAAATGCCTGAAAACAGCAAGAGAAATACAGAAGTCATAGAAGACTGAATCCACTTCCTTCAGCCCATGCCAGATCAGAGAGGCAAAAATAAGACCATAGAGGACATAGAATACACAATGGTGACCTGTAAGATATATATCAAACCCTGTACAATGAAAGCAGAGAATACACCATCTTTCCAAGAATTCATTTTTTCAAGCATAAACGGTTTCTGTATCTGTCAGTCTAACTTCCAATTTCCCAAATGAATGTGAACTTCACTGAAAAGGCAAAGCAGGCGGCAGGTGGAGAATGAGGGTCTGATCCCACAGCAAGATAGCAGCCAAGGTGTGGGGAGAGGTCCAAGCCCAGAAAAGGGGTCAACACCATAAGAAGCTGGGCTGGGCTACTGCCCAGAACCTGTCTCCTAGGACCCTCCTCCCTCATGTCACATTGCTCAGTGGGCTCTCCATGTACGGTCTAAACAGAAAGATACGCTATAACCTAGTTAGCCAGGAATAAATCTAAATATGTATTAATAAGCAGAGGACTCTACAAATACATGCTCCTGAAGCCACTGATGTACTCACTATAAGAAACATCTCAATATGTGTCTAATATGATAAAGTATGTCCATCAGGGTTCCATCATCTCTATTTTTACATATAATCCAGCTGCAACACTGGTTGTTACTACTGGTGAAAGTGTTTACTAATCATTTCTTATTTTTCCACTTTAGGAACTAAAACCTCCTTTACAGAAAAAATTTGTTTCAATACCAAAATTCATTATTTTCTCTTATAATCAAACCAGTTCTTGAAGCAAAATGGAAAAAGGCCTATAGCCTCTACACCAAACCCTTATGCTTATGCCATAAATAATTTATAGAAAGATGGCTGCTTCTCAGCGACAGGCTCAAATTCCCATTTTAATCAAAACTGATTTTGAAATCTATTTCTCAATTTACATGTGGTCAGGGAGCTTTTCCCCACGTGAGCTCTCAGACTCCTTCATGGAAATGGGCACTCTTCCCAACCTCCTAAAACTTCAGGACCTTATTTAACCACTGGTAATCATTTTCTTCTACACTCTTAACTTCATCAAAGGTTAACGTCATGGTGGCAGCTTCAGAAGGAAATCAAAAGCGCAAAACCACAAAACACCAATGGTACCATGTTCACAGATCTTTCCAAACGTGCCAACAGACCTCACAAAGGAAAAAGCTCGAAGATTCACTGAATCATCTGAACACACAAACTTATACCACAAACATAAAGACTAACCAATAAACAACAGTTCCAACCAGTACAGTACTGTGCTTCAAAACTCCAAATCTGTATCTCAGAGACTGCTTTGCCTAACTCTGGGGAAGGTAACATAAGAAAGCCTTTGTATGCTATTTTTGTTTCCAAAAACAGTCTTTGTTCATCCCCCTGCAAAGCTTTTAGCATTTCTTTTTTTTTTTTTTTTGTCTTTACAACGAAGTAGATTCCCTTAAATATTAAATGAAGTGTCAGCCTGTTCATAACGGGGTCCCAAAATGGATTCCTAGAACTTACGGTAAGCAGCACATTCCATGGCGGAGTACTGGCTAGGCAGCCAAAGCTACAGCAGAGAAAACTAGAATCTTCATAGTGCCAACTCCTCCCAACTCCTGTCCCTTAAGTGGCAGCTCTGGGTGCTGCACATCGTCTTGGACTTCTCCATCAGTAGAGAAATAGAAACAACTGCCACAGTGAGTCTCTTCTGAGAGCAGAGACTGAAAAGGCTTCCTGCACTCATGAAATTCAACCTGGCAACAAGGATAATGCTAATTTTGGCCTAAGTTGGTTTCTATCCAGGTGGACTAGAATTGAAAAGAACACTTCACATGATAGCAATTATGGAACAGGGTCCTTGAATCCTTACAGGATCCTTGAATTTTCAATGATTTTACTGTTCCTTCTTTCTTGGTGATATGAAATTCTAACAAAACTAGTATTTGGAAAAAAAAAAGAAAGTGATGAGAATGAGTTTCCAATGGTGAGCCGTTTATTTTATCTTCTTCTACCACAAGGCTGAAGAACAAAATATATGATCAAATTATAAAAATTAAATAACTCTTATCACCATGAGAGGAAAATTATATCCACATATTCCACCTGAAACTGGACTTGTAATAAAAGGAAAGCAGTGACAATATCTGAATCTACTTTTTGTTAGACACCATCCTAAACAAAGCAAAAAGACTCAGAAATCCATCTGCATAAATCACTGATGAATATCATGCATTTTCCTTGCACAGAACAAAATGAAATTTAATACCGCCACATTTGTAAGTCATGCACATGAAGGGATAGCCCCAGGGGTCATTGGCAGCCTCTTAACTTTGAGCTGGGCTGCATTTGGTCACATAGTTTGAGGGTATCTGAGATGTTTGCATCCATGTTCAGAAGGAAAATCCCAAACTGCAAAAACATCGAACATGACCAAACATGTCCAGGGACTCTGGCTGGGCATGGGTCTTCATGTGGATTCAACGGGTTTGTCTTCTGGGTCTTCGGATGGGGGCTGACAAGTCTAGGCCCTCCTCTCTTGTCCTGATACATAAGGAGAAAGACCCAGAGCTCACTCCAAATACCTAGTCTTTTACAGTAACACACATTCCCAGGAGTTTAAAGAAATGAAAAAAGAAAAAGAAAAATCTACAAATACAGCAAGGCCAATGAAGCTTAAGGCCCCAATCCCCTTAACTCTTCCAGGTAACATAAGTAAAATTATTTTCTACTTCATAAATGGTAGCAGGTGCATTTGTTATGACTCATGAGTATCTGATGGAAAGGAAAGAAGAGGAGCAAGAGGATGAGTGATTATGGAAGGTACAAATCCCACTTGAATAATTTAATCACACCATGAAAATTAATTATGTTTTGAAAATGATGTTTGTCAAACTAATGTCATGTTCCCATGAAGGGTCCAGTTCTTGTAATAAGCACAAAGCTTTTAAAAATTGCTTTGATGCTCTTTTTTTAAAAGATTTTTATTTGTTTATTTATTTGAGAGAGAGAGGGGTGCATGATCTCAGGACCCTGAGCCAAAACCAAGAGTCAGACGCTTAACCGACTGAGCCACCCAGGCGCCCCATCTTTCTTTTTGATATAATTTTAAACTTCAGAAAAATTGTGAGAACAGTACAATGTTGGAGAATTCTTAACACACTTTGAATTATCTTCTATGAACTTAAAACTATTTTTTAATTAGCTTCAAAAGTTAAAAATAAAATTAATTCTACTCTTAACTGGTAAATGGTTTCAAATACCCATAATGATCAATTATTTGGGGAAGGTAGAACCACCAGGTCTGTCAACGTTTTTGTTTTCATTTCTGTTTTTTTAATTGGAACATCCAAGAAAGAGGATGACATTTGTGACCCACTCCCAGGAGTGCACAGATAAGGTAGGCTGGCTGTGATGTGCAATTACAGAGGCACCAGCTGTCCCTCCACCTTTTCTTCCCCAAATGAAAATGCAGAATGTAACGCAAAAGAAAAGGTGTAATTATATTAATGGATAACCTTAAATGTGTGTCAATCTCTTTTTTTTTCCCCCCAGTAAAGTAATCACTGACAAACTCAGGTCCTTTATTCATGGTAACAACTTGTCTAAAACACACTGCACTATTAAGAAATCTTGGATTAGAACCTTTAATAGAAGTGATAATTTTGGATTTATAAGTTATCCTTCCTTATTAACTGAGTCCAAGAGAGCCTTATAAGAATACCCTAAAGAAATAGTTTTGAGTGCAAGCAAGTACCCTAAAACAACGCAAAGCAATAAAGCATTTCCAAAGGCTGAAGGGTACGTTCCATTTGCTTTGTTAAAAACATCTTCCTTGGGGACAGAATAAATTTTTAGGGCAAGAAGTACCAGGGCTCATATTAAACAAAATCAGAGGATTCCGTAGACAGATTCAACACCTGGCTTTACCGAAGAGTTTACGTTTGTATCATCAAACCACTATGCACCCTACCAACCTCTGGTTAGTAAAACATGACAGTAGTCCTTTGACTAGACCTCTCTGCACTTTCCACTTGTGTCTACTGTACTTGCCAGCATTTCCCTTTGTATTTCCAAATCTATGTCTATAGTTATTCAACAATGTACTCAAATAATAGATTAGAATCCTCACGAGAAAGCTGGCCTTTCTGATAATACCGTGGTTTCTGGAGGGTCGGGATTTTGTCTGTGTTGGCTTTTATAAAGCCAGCACCTAGCACAGGGTCTGGTTCACGATATGTTTATCTGTGAAGTTATGAATGAATCAGGAAAACACTGGTTGATGTGTGATCACTATGACCAGAGAACAGTTTTATCAGCAGAGACGACAATATCTCAAAGGGCACTGTGCTTTAGAGGTCATACTGGGTTGCATGGTGGCCCCCCCCACTGGGCATGTCCTAATTGCTAGAACCTGCGAACGCTACCCTATTTAGAAAAAAAGGTCTTTGCAGGTGTTATTAAGGATCTTGAGATGAAGAGATCATCCCGGATTATCCGGATGGGCCCTAATCCAATCATAAGTGTCCTTACAAAAGACACACAGAGAAGACAAACACACAAATGAGGTGATGGAAAGACAAAGCAAGGGATGCAGTCAGAAAACGAGGAAGCTGGCACCCACTGGAAGGTGGGAGAGACGGAGAACGGCTTCTCCCCCAGAGCCTCCAGAGGCAGCAAGGCCCTGCCAACTTCAGACTTGATTTCAGACGTCTGGCTTCCCAAACCGCGAGAGAATAAACTTCTATGGTTTTAAGTCACCTAGGTGAAAGTAACGTATTAAGGCGGCCTAGGAAACTAATACAGAGGCCTACTAAAACTATCTCAGAAGATCAAAAATAATTTGATGGAAACAATACCTGAATGGCAATCTTGAAGATGTATTTCAGACAGCCAGCATTTGTTAGTTTGCTTACCATTTCTAAAGTCACCTGCTATGCTGAAACAGTATTAACTGTATTTGCTGATTACCCTCGCTCATTCCAAAAAGGATTAAGGCAGTTGACAAACCCTAACCCAACAGCTGCCATACGCCTGCTTGAGAACTGTCATTTTGTGCTTTGCTAAACAGAAGGAGAAATAATGTTCTTTCTCAATTATATTTTTATCACCTGAACAGACATCTAGAATGCTCACTAGACTTCTACAGGTAGACAATTGGAGAAAAGCCCTTCAGCCTGAGGGAACAGCATGAACAAATGTAGAGGTGTGAAAGGACACAGTGATGCCAAAACATGCAAGGGGGTGTGGTGGAGAAGATGAGGCTCTACATGTAGGCAACGATGAAGAGGACCATCCTGTGGGCCCAGCAAAGGAGCGGGGGAGAGGACGTCAGGGGACAGTGAGACACTTTGGATGCTCAACTCCAGGGATGCTGACAGAGAAGCATTGACCACAAAATCCCAAGTCCTTACCCCCTACATCCACATTCCTTATTCAGGAAGTTACTAGAAGTTTGTCCCACCAAACAAATATAAAGTGGAAAGAGTAAGGGAAGAGAAAGAGGATCTAACATAGGAGAGAGGTGAGAAGAAATAGAGAATGATGCCTGTACACTGAGTCTCAAATGCAGCCAGTACAGAAAGTAGGATAACATCCCTGGGAAGAGACAAAGAAATGTACCAATAATATTACCCAATGGGGTTGATCGTGGGAAAATATTCTTCGGAAGGACTTTATAGTTCATTTGGATTAATTTGGGAAGAAAAAGTGATTGAAACAAAGAAAACTATAACTAACAAACAGAAGCAACTCTAATTTCTAGGAAACACAAAATATTTTAACACTAAGAAAATATCCATAGTATAGTTCGGTACAGCAGTGTAAATTCTTGTACAGTTACAATAATATAAACACCAAAGCCAGATTTAGCTAAACAGTGTGATACAACTATGGAGGACACAGGGCAAGTTTCTATGTGGGTCGGTGGGAAGCAAGAGGTATAGAGTGCCAGTTCCCATCTACAGAAGTGCATAGATAATGTTGAAATTTGGCAAATCAAGAAATTATAATATAAGCAGCTAAAAAGAAGTATCTTCTGAGGTACAGGATTTCAAGATGAGGAGAAGTGGGGGCTAGGGACCTGCTACTTTTAAGTCCTTGCAGTACTGTTTCACATGTGAAGCTATTAACATATATGAAAGGATAAAAATATATACATCAACTATCAAGACAAAGGTAGACCGGACAAGAATGTAAAGTTTTTCTTTCATTCTCCTTCTTTCGTTGTTTCTATTTTAAATAATGTGCTAAGGACTTTTAATCAGACAGTATGAACGTACACCCACGTGCGTGTGCTCACACACAGACACACCCACACAGATAAGTCACAAAGATCACCCTGGCTCCACGGGGCAGAGTGGCTGCAAGAAGGGAGAAATGGCAAAGTGGCCACCAGAGAGTCTGACAATAGAAGGTGCCGCTGGGAACCAAGACAATGGCAAGAGAAACAAGAGGAGAAGGGAGCATATTCCAGAAACACTCAAGAGGCAGGGCAGGAGAGAAGGCTTCTGGATGTTAGGTGCAGAGGCCTCACCTGGGGATTTAGGCTGGATGTACTTACTTGAGATCATCAGTGAAACAACAGATGCTGGGAAACTAAGACACTGGGGGGCAGTATACAGAGTGAGAGAAGATGAGGGTTTGGGGCGAAATGTTGCCTAATCTGCACAGTATCTTAAAATATGGGCAAGCACGAATCATCATCCTCATTTTGGAGAGCTGTTAACTAAGGCTCTGAAAAAATCAAATGGCAAGTAACCGGTGGATGCCCAGTTCTTCTCGACACTGCTCTGTTGTCTCCTGAACATACGTACCTTGCCTAATGTGTCTGTGGCTCCAGTACCATCCCACACCCCCCTCAGGTCAAATAAAAACTTGAAAGCAACTCACAAAAATATTAATTATTTTAAACATCAAAGACATTTTTATGTGCATAGTAAACCGAATTTCCAATTAAATGTCTTCCCTAGGACCATCCTCTTGGCAGCAATGGACAGGCCCCCGGGAGCCCTGGATGGAGCCCTGGGTATGTATGACTTCCTCCCCAGGCCTGGCCATAGCTGATGGAACAGTCATTTCATGTCTCTCAGCAAAGTGGAACTAGGGCAAGGCAGGTGGTCCAGAGTGTCTCCCCCTGGCCATACCTGTAACATGTGAACTGGGAAATGCTGGGGCTGCATGCGAGCCCGAGAAGAACCACACTGAAGCCCAAAGAGATGATCTGAGAAATACCACACAGGCCCCCACCACTGCCACGGAGTTCTGTGCACCATCCCTGTAATAGGTAATAAATGCCAAATGGACATAGCCAGTCCACTTTACTAATAACCCCAGGAGGCCTGCAGCTCGCTTCCCTCGCACAGCCCGGGGCTGAGCCCAGGCTGCCCCTGCTGCCAGACCTTTCTGCTTCCTCCACATCTCCCATCTCGAGGCTCTCCCGGGGGGCCCCCAGCCAGCCCTAGAGGCTCTGTGCTGGACCAGCCAGCCCAGCCCTCCCAGGCCCATGCCAGGCAGGAACAAAACCAAACCACCAAACTTCACTGCCCCCTCCTCCTGATTCATTTTATAAAAAATACTTCATCTATTGTTCACATCCTTTAAAAAAATGGACTTAATAGATGCAAAAAAGAATTCAGTTGTAGCTGATAATGTGAGCTACTGTTTATATGAGGTAACTTTTACAAAGATTTCTTAATCTGCTCATAATTTTAAAGCTTAACATGAGCTTCTTACATAATACATCCTCCAGCAGACAGCTCCAATGTATCATCTCCTGCAATAAATTTTTCACTCACTCAATAAGGCAGCACCGGGTGCCTTGGTGTCAGGCACCATGCCAGGTGCTGGGGAGGATGATTCAAAGAAGCAGTCATGGTCCCCATCTTCCCTGGTGCTTAGAGTCTCATTTTAGAAACAATTATGGTTTAACATAACATTTAAAAGGGTGAAGGGAATATGACCTTATTTATTCTATAATTAATCTCTCTCCATATAATTGTACCTCAATAAATATGGAGAAATAAATACAAAAGCATTTCATTATGTCCCCATACAGAGGAGGGGATAAATTTAGCCAATCTAACAATTAGCATGAAAATCAGTGAAATGTGATTTGAATGAATTCAATCAACTCCCCTCCTCCCAACTGGCTTAGTGCAACTTCATCATTAGAAACAAATTTAATGTGGGCGCCTGGGTGGCTCAGTCAGTTAAGCATCAGACTCTTGATTTCGGCTTGGGTCATTATCTTAGGGTCATGAGATCCAGCCCTGCATTGAGCCCTACATCAGGCTCTGAGCTGGGCGTGGAGCCTGCTTGGGGTTCTCTCTCTCACTCTGCCCCTCCCCCAACTGCTCACACATGCAGGTTTTCTCTCTCTTTCAAAAAAAAAAAAAAAAAACACTGATATGCTAATATATATACATACATATGTATATACACTTTTTTTTCTTACTGAACACAAATAGTTTTAGTGACAAATGCCATTTATAAGGACAGTTATTATAATGTGTTTTCAAAAGCAGATAATGGAGTTTACATCTGGAGCCCACCAAGTATCTATTCTCGTAAGGATATAAGGTAATAATCCTTTCTTTTTGTAACTGTGACAAATGCATTATTCTATATAAAATTATTTTCCAGATAATTAAAACTTACTCCTTACACTTTGTGTTCATAAAGAACACCAGGCATAATGCCTAGCTCAAAGGAGCTGTTTAGCATCTCAGAGAGGAAGATGTTGGGGGGAGGCAGGCCACTGAGGAGCACCATAAGGAAGGGATATCTCCATGTGATTCTGACACTCAAAGTACTTTCCGTAATGTTACATGATGCATACTCTGTACATACATGAGGTCTTTACTAATTATATATTGATTTTTAAAATAATGTCCCATCTATTCCCTTAGCTAACTGGCACTGCTTACTGTTCACAGTGTGTCTATCTCTAGCATTCCCTCCACTCCTGATTTTTAAATTTTTTGACTTATTATCTGTTGTACCCTAGAAAGCCAAACAGTCAAGTACTTTAGAACTGCGTGCAAAAGAGAAGCAGACCTGAAAGAAGAGAGATATGGTAAGGAAAGTATTTGAGCTTCAATGGCCATATTTGGGGATGAGGCACCATTTCTGGTCTTTTCCTGGTAGCTTCTTGGTTCTTAGAGTTATAGTTCTGGTGAATAAGACTGCCCTTCTAGGTAAGTGAGCTGTTCTTGACTTGGGATTTTTAATTGACTTTATTTCATTTTCAGTAGCCAGGGGCAGTGGGGCAGGGGAGAAGCTAATTAGCTCAAGGATATTAATAAGGAACTTCATTAATCTGGGCATCAGGTACCTCAACTATACAGAAAGGATCTCTGATAGAAATATTCATGCTAGGCTAGGAAGCAGGGCATCCAAGACAGGGCAGAATGAAGGGAACTCCTAAAAGAAAAAGCAACAGGAAGTCTCTGGAAGACGGCAATCCTGGAGAGTGACCAGCCTGGAATGAATGGAGAGAGAGAGGAATCCAGGACAGATGACTCCCAGAACAAAAAAGACAGAAAGACAAAGGGAAAGAATGGAACAGAAAGATTATCTGTTGGGTCTGATCATTTGGAAAATTGGAAAGGCAGGCACTTTAAAGAGCTGCTGGTGGGTAAGGACAGATCAGCCTGACTGCTGAAGAGGGCAGGGGATTGAAAATGGTGGGGGCAGGAATTAACTCCAAGGAAAATGGAAATGATACAGTAAAAGAAATGTAGTCAGAGTATACTAGGTGGCTCAGCAGTAAACACTGTCATAATAACATAAAATACTGTCAAAACAATGAGACACTTTATCAATTTTTATAAAATGTGTCAAAATCAAATATACTGAGTTTAATTATAAAGAAATTGCCATATAAGCATGCTATTTAGACATATGGAGGTAAAAACCAGAAGAAATATCTAAAAGAGTTCAGAGTGATCACTTCTAGGGAGAACAGCGTAAAGAGAGAGGTGGGACAGGCAACTACTGTTTTTCTTTCAAAGTCTATAATGTGATGTCAAGGCAATTAAATGGAGGAAAGAATTAAAAAAGGAAAGAAAAGAAAACATATGTTCATACAGATGGGTTGGGACAACTGGATAGCCACATGCAAAAGCATGAAGTTGGACCCATTCCTCAAACCATATGCAAAAATTAACTCAAAATGGATCATTGATCTAAATGTAAGAGCTAAACCATGAAACTCTTATAAGAAAACATAGACATAACCCTCCATGACCTTGGTTAGACAATGATTCTTCGATATGATAACAAAAGCACATGTGATAAAGAAAAAAGATAAATTAGACTATGTCAAAATTAAAAAGCTTTGTGCTTCAAAGCACATGATCAACAAAGTAAAGAGACAATGCACAGAATGGGAGATGACATTTGCAAACCATGTATCTAATCAGAATATATAAGGAATTCTTACAACTCAACAATAAAAAGAGGACCCAATTTAAAAATGAGCAGATCTCAATAGACATTTCTCCAAACAAGATCAATAAATGTCCAATAGGTACCTGAAAACATCATTAGCCATGAAGGAAATGCAAATTAAAACCACAATAAGATACCACTTCACACCACTGGAATGGCAATAATCAAGAAGACAGACAGTAATAAGTATTGGCAAGGATGTGCAGAAAGATGGAACCCTCCTACATTGCGGGTGGGAATGTAAAATGGTACAGCCTATGTGGAAAAGTTTGACAGTTCCTCCAAAAGTTAAACACACAGTTACCATATGAGCCGGCAATTCCACCCAAGAGAATGAAAACATACAAGCGTGCACAAAAACTTTAACTCAAATGTTTATGGTGGCATTATTCCTAATAGCCAAAAATGCAAACAACCCAAATGTCCTTTAAGTGATGAATGGATAAATAAATGGTAGTATATCCATACGATGGAATATTAGTCAAACAAAAAAAGGAATGAAGTACTGATACATAGTACAACATGGATGAACCTTGAAAACAATTTGCTAAGCCAAAGAAGCTAGTCCCAAAAGACCACATGTTGTACAGTTCTATTTATATGAAATGTCCAAAACAGGGAAATTTATAAAAAAAAGCAGAAGGATGGTTGCCTAGGGCTAGGAGTGAGGGCAGGAGGCAGGGGAAAAAAATAAGAAGTAACTGCTAATAGTTACGGGTTTCTTTTTTTTTTTTAAGGATTTTATTTATTTATTTGAGAGAGAGAGAATGAGACATAGAGAGCACGAGAGGGAAGAGGGTCAGAGGGAGAAGCAGACTCCCTGCTGAGCAGGGAGCCCGATGTGGGACTCGATCCCAGGACTCCAGGATCATGACCTGAGCTGAAGGCAGTCGCTTAACCAACTGAGCCACCTAGGAGCCCTAGTTACAGGTTTCTTTTTGGGGTGATGAAAATACTCTAAAATTAAACTGTGGTAATGGTTGTATAATTCTGTGATTATACCAAAAGCCACTGAATTATATGCACTTTTCATAGAATTTTGTAGTACGCGAATTATATCTCAATAAAGCTGTTTTTAAAAGTCTATAAAGCAGGGGCACCTGGGTGGCTCAGTCGGTTAAGGGTCTGACTCTTGATTTCGGCTCATGTCATGATCTCAGGGTCGTGGGATCAAGCTCCACACCAGGGTCTGCACTGGGTGTGGAGCCTGCTTAAGATTCTCTCTCTCCCCCTGTCCTTCCCCCTGTGCTAGCATGCACACTCTCTCTCTCAAATAACTCCTAAAAAAAAAGTCTATAAAGCATTGGTTATTATGTAGATATAAACATTTGTCAAACCTCATCCAGCCATATACTTAAATGGGTACATTTGACTATGTATAAATTATGCCTCAATAAAGTAGACTTTTAAAAAATGTCTCCAATGCAATAACTAGAGAAAGGATACTTTCAGAACACTAAGCAAGAAAGAACATCAAACTCATTACTACCTTTCCATGACTAGCATTAATCATCATTAGGCAGACATCGTCTGCTTTCATTAGAAAGGCCTCTAATACAGATCAAACAACGGTCATCTGTCAGAAGAGACAAGACTCAATGTCCAGCAGGAAAGTTACAATGTCCATTTAATCAACATTTTCCTAAAGTTAGCAAAAGCGACTTCCTAGCAGAACATCTAATTTTCTAAATAGAACTATTATTATTATTTTTAAAGATTTTATTTATTTTTTGACAGAGAGAGAGATAGCGAGAGAGGGAACACAAGCAGGGGGAGTGGGAGAGGGAGAAGCAAGCTTCCCGCAGAGCAGGGAGCCCGATGCGGGGCTCAATCCCAGGACCCTGGGATCATGACCTGAACCGAAGGCAGACGCTTAACGACTGAACCACCCAAGCGCCCCAGAACTATTAATTATTAAAGTACTATTCATTCTCAGTCTGCTTTGGGGGAGAAACACAATTTCACCTTAAAAACATAACATTTTTTTTCTGGTAGGAACTTGGGTATCAAACCCCTTATACAGACGTAGAAACCGACTGAGGCCTAGAGAAGTTAAAGATTTGCTCAGGATCATACTGATGGTAAACTGATGAAGCTGTAACCAGATTCCTTGTCCATGAACACCAGCACTGGTCACTTATCAGCAACCCCAGAGACAGGGCCTCCATGATCCAGTACACACCGAAGGCTTCCTAGATTTCAGGTACTGCACTGGTACAGAATGCTCTCCTCACTTACTCCTCTATTGACTCTATGAAGCAGGGACTATTACCCACCACCCCCTCTCCAAATAACTGGTGAGAAATTAGATGCCAGTGGGTTCGTATGCAGCCTACAATCAAGGAGCTGTACGAAGGGAGCCAGGAGGCCCACTTGGGCCATCTGTCTCTAGAACCTGAACTTCTAACCAACAAGATATGCCTACTTCCTTAAAGCAAACATTTTACATTTACACTTCTTTCAATAAATATTGGTATTTTAGACTTCTAATATATGGAAAGATATCTACTGACACATCGTTTCTGTTAGAACACCCTGTTTATCCCTACCTCAAATTAAGTTCTGGCCTAAGTCTTGAATCTGGCCCCTTCTCTCTCTCCCTCTCTCTGTCTCTCTGAATCTCCTTTGGTGCATATTTGGTGCAACATTACACCTGGCCTTTGGTGGTGCCCAGCATGGCGCTGACCATAAGACAACAGATATTAGAGAAGCAGTCTTTTTTGTGTGGTATTATATGAAAACAACCAGTAAGAGATGATGGCATGGAGTCAAGAGAAATGACTGATTTAAATAATTTCACAATTTTTTTTTTTTTTAAAGATTTTACTTATTTATTTGACAGAGAGAGACAGCGAGAGCAGGAACACAAGCAGGGGGAGTGGGAGAGGGAGAAGCGGGCCTCCCGCTGAGCGGGGAGCGCGATGTGGGACTCGATCCCAGGACCCTGGGATCATGACCTCAGCCGAAGGCAGACGCTTAACGACTGAGCCACCCAGGCGCCCTAATTTCACAAATTCTTATGAATGCTTTCTCAAAGGCAATGGCTTGACAATTAAAAGTGATCAGTGTAGACATACACAACACACGCCTCCCACATTCATTCTACTAAACCCATTAGTCTATCAGGTTTTAAGTTGCACGTTGACCTAAAAGATAATCTTGACCTAAAAATAAATCTATTAAATATTGTATAGATTGAAGGGAAAGAAACGGGAGACTTCTCAGAGAAGCAATCCCATATTTGGTCTTAGCAATCCACTGCGATGTAAAACACAGACAAAATTATGGGCCACTTTAGAACAAAGCTGTAACTGCCCAGACATTTTTCATTCTGTTAAAGGGAAAGATGAATAAAAGCCAATGGAGACAACCTAAGCTACTCCGGGATTTTCTTTGTTAATGCCAGCAAATTCCTTATAAAAAACAAAGCAGCAAACTTACTGCTTGATGTCTGTCTCATGGCTGTCTTCAGCAGGGTGAGCCTTGGGTTTCTCCCTATTAGAGCTACCTTGATGGAGACGGGCCATATAAGCAAGAACCTGACCTGTTGTAAGACATCCAAAAACTGACACATGCAAACAAACACACATCTTAGAAAGCATAATGTCTTATTCTGAATGCTGCCAACATGCGGAGATCTCTCTTTTGGAACAGCCCCCAGAGTCCATTTATAAGCCTCACAGGCATACCCACCCCCCCTTTGCTCAGTAACATTATCTACCTTATCTATCATCCATAGTCAACAGCCTATTATATTCTCTGAAGTGAAAAACTCAATCTCCCCTGAAGGATTAAAAACTTGTCAGCATCTACATTTTGTGTGTGTGTGCACCTAACCATGACAAAGAAGGTGCTACCAGGGCAGGTATATTGGAGTGGATAAAAATCGCCTCAAGGGGTGAGGGAGAGAGAGAGAGAGAGAGAGAGAGAGAGAGAGAGAGAGAGAGAGAGAGAGAGATGGATCCCAGGTAACTAAGAACACAGCAAAATCAGGTGTAAAGACTTTATCACCCTTCCAATAAAGGTTTTAAAGAACAAACTCATCGATATTCTGATACTGATCATGCAAACAGACCTAAAATGATGATGATATATGCAAATATCTGACATTTTCAAGTAAACAACAAAATCTTCAAGCTAAAAAAAATTCAAGTATAATATTCAGGCTAGTGAACTGATGAGCTACATTTATGTCATAAATTTTATTCAGAAGACATCATTTCCTTCCCAACACTTGAGAAATATCAGTTTCCTAAGTCCGTCATTTATGCACATTATAATTATAAGTGTTTTGACTGGATTTCACTAGCAGTCAGGAGCCAAGCTATTTTAAATAAGCCAAAACAACATAAAATTAGTAATTACATTACTGGACTTTGTCCTTGTATAAATCAATCCTTTCTGAGGATCAATCATTTCAAACGCACACCTATTTCACCAGAAAACAATTTCTTAAAAAATGCTTCCACTTAGAAATAAATATGAATTCAATTTAACACAATATATGCATTGGCCTCTGACTTTTCCTTCCAAAAGTCCTGTATTTTTAAAAATACTTCAAAAGCGGCCAAATTCAAACAATCCATATTCTGCAACCAAAGCGGAAGGTCTCGGGACCAGAGAGACCCGTGTTCTCATACAGGTCTTGCCGCGCTAACCGCACTCATGATCACTTAACCTGACACAGAGCAGATGTACCACCCTGGTGGGACACCTCTCCCCAACCTCAGAAGTCTTAAACTGCAAAGAAATGCACAAAGCACTAGGTTAATAATACCTACTTAATTTCTATTGGTTTTTCTTTTTTACATAAAAATTACTTTCAGAATATGCTATTTGTTTCTAAGCTTATAAACTTCCAACCCCTCAAAGCTGCTTCGAGGAATTTCTCTCAATTTGATGCAAGTTAACTTGACAGTGAAGAAATACATTTTTACCACATTAAGGCTCCCATGTGGCCCATTAAAAGTGTTTGGGATTATTAGTACAGTTATTAAATGTTTAATGCATTATACAGAGGGTGATCTTTCCATGCTATGAGAACTTTTAGTATGCTCCAACCCGAATGCTCAAACATGAAAGCTAACTGTTTGCAGATTTTTATACTTGGTGCCCTAACATCAGTTAAAATGTAGAATACAAGAGGAAAGAACTTAGCCAAAAGCTTAACAGAACAGAGAAAGAAGTTGGGGCAAGAGTCAGGCAAACAGGAAACATCCTCTCATTTGTCCTGATG
Source organism: Eumetopias jubatus (assembly GCF_037043125.1). Taxonomy (NCBI): domain Eukaryota; kingdom Metazoa; phylum Chordata; class Mammalia; order Carnivora; family Otariidae; genus Eumetopias; species Eumetopias jubatus. The sequence continues at coordinate 104,680,753 of NW_028274815.1, forward strand.
CCAAAATGAACTTAGACAATTGTCCTGGGGCAACACTGAAAGTCTGGGAAAATACACCAACTATAATACACCTCGAAGAATACATGTTAAAGAGCAGGGGTCAGGAGGTATATCCACTGGTTTTCCACTCTCACCTCCCACCCTCAGGAGGAGTTCTGTAACCAAACCTATAGGCACCCGGCTTTGCACTTCTGAGTAAGTAGTTTGCAAAAGTTCCAAATGACCGTCCTCATGGTGGTTAGGGTCACTGTTTTGGAAACTGTACAAAAAAATACCACCCAGAAATAAGAGCTGATGGGAATTATTTTTAAAGTTTCCTTTTGGCACAGGTTTATCTGAAGAAGGCAACTCCCTTTGAAAATTATATACAACTTGGTGTTCTCTTTAAATCACTGAGCTGGAAATATGGGGGTTCTAACCTATATGAGTCCAGAGACTAGTGTGTGCCACTCCCTCTCCAGCTGGAAGCCACAGGTGTCCTAAGGAAACACACATCTTAATTCCCAAGCAGATGCTGTGTTCAACACTGACTTCTTTGCTCTGCGGCAGTGAGAAGCAAAGCCATGACTTCTCACCCTTTGGCCAGCCAGCCAGAGGCAGCTCTAATCAAAAGTAGCCCCTAAACCATCAAACTCTACATCCCTTAAAGTTCAAGGATGTCCTTAGTCCATCTGGCATCTTTTGGCCTCAAGTCCCTCCAATGCCCTGAGACTTCTTTCAACTAAAAGGGCCTAATGATGTTGTAATTCCTTTACTCCTAGTGAAAAGGCTCACCTAAGACTCACTGACCTTCAAGATATTTATACCTACAATGAAAAAGGTAGGTGATGTCTGCCATCTCTTCTGCCTTGGAAAAGAGCATGGTTTCACCTGATCCCAATCTTGTCCTGCTTGCATTTGACTTATTTATTAGATTTCTTAGATTTATTTAGATTTAATACTTTCACACTTGATCAGCCTCAGAGTTTACTCAGGTTCTGGGGTCACAGTCCAGGTCTGAACCCAAATCCAACTACTAGCTTTGTGATTCTGGGCAAATTTCCTCACCTTCTGTGCTTTAGGTTCCTCATCGGTAAAGTGAAGATAATAATCATACTTAATTCATGAGATTAGGGTATATCTCATAACACAGTCCCTATGTAGCCCCTGTACAGCGCCCAGCACATAGGCAGTATTGCAAAAAAGGTGAGCTATAGAAATTCCTGTGGGAGGTCTCTGTATTCCCTCCCTCCTTCCTTCCACTGCCAGGCCCTCTTCCTGGACTGGAACAGTGTAAGAATCGATGAAAAGGCCACCTGATGCAGTAAGGTCCTGACTATTGTAACACAAAATAACTGAGTGAAGGAAGGACAGAAACCAAAGTTTCTATTTCATCTTAGTCTCATTAATAACCTTAAGGTGACATAATACTGGGCAACAATATACTAATTTATAACCAAGACACTTGAAACTTAAAGAGGGTGCTATTAATAATTATGCCAAAGTAACTAGGACTGTCCTACTTAACACCCACTTGTAAACACCATCAAGGAAAACCCCATTAAATGCAAACGATGATCCTGGGTCCAAACCCATCTGTTGCTTTTTATAAATAAAGTGTTACCAGAACACAACCATTCTCATTTGTTTACACATTGTCAGTGTCTCCTTTCATCAACAAGGGTGGGGTTAAGTTGATGCAGAGACGGGATGGTTTGCAAAGGCTAAGATATTTAGTAGCTGGCTCTTTACAGAAAAAGTTTGCCAACCCCTGTTCTAGGTTCAAGTAATTCAGAGACACTGCCTTCCAAGCCCACAGGCACACAGTTGTGTGCTATTCTTTGACAAGAATAAAATAGCAAATTACTTCTCTTATGATAAGCATGGATTCTTATTATATAGCAATTCCATATTTTAAATGAACTAAAATTTATCAAAATACAGCTTCCTCATGGGCATCAAATTTTCAGAAGATCTGTCAAACTAGAAAGGATCCAAAGACGTAGGAATACTTGAGTGTCATGTTTAGGAATATTATTAGATGTGCAATGGTCAAGGGAACTTAACTATTTAAAATATAGGGGCCCCTGGGTGGCTCAGTCGGTTAAGCATCTGCCTTCGGCTCAGGTCATGATCCCGGGGTCCTTGGGATCAGGCTCTCTGCTCAGTGGAGAGAACTCTCCCTACTTGTGCACTCTCTTTCTCTCTCCCTCCCCCTCTCTGTCAAATAAATAAAATCTTTTTAAAAAACTATTTAAAATACAAGAAGAAAAGCTTTGGGGTTGGAAAGGATAGGACTATGGTCTTGGCACAGAGGGAGGGCTGTCATGAAGCGTGGGAGCCAGGAGAATGTGGTGACTCAGTGCTCTGCTCCTGAGGGTGGCCCCCTAACCGAGGTCCTTGCCTCCAAGGCTCATCTGTGAAACTGGGGTGTTAATAGTACCTTCTTCAAAGGTTGGTGGAGAGTACCAAATGAGATGGAAAGTGCCCAGCTGCTGTTGCTTTTATTATTTGTATTCCTATTGTTTTATTATTTTTTGTATTATTATTCTTGTTGAAGAGGTGGCAGACATATTCTGTTGACAAAATTAAAACAACCAGAGGTAGGTTTCAGACAGGCAGATTTCAGCTCAACATTGCGAAGTCTTACCACTTTCCTGCCTGCCTGATAAGCAGATAAACAGACACTCTCATAGAGTTCAAAATCCCTGACACTGCCCCCAGAGGGGTCATGACCCTATGACAGAGAGGATGCGCGAGGGGCTGTAGAAGATTAATAATTTGTATTGAATTACTTCAATGTTGTTTTTTCTGTGACCATGTTTAAGAACGTTTTATATGTTCCTGAGAGATGAGTACATATCATCTCATTGATAGGAAAATATGACACACCAGAGATTAAACAGATGTCGGCAGATTATGAGGACAATGTACTGCAAACTTTTGACATTTTAAAGGACCACCAGCAACTCAAAACAAAGAAAGCAAGCTGTTCCATTTCGCCAGAAAGGTGACTGGAGGGGCAAGAACATGGCACTAATGAATGCCACGATGCTGATGGATTAACCCAGCAAGTGGCCCACTCCCAAACAACAAACTTGATGGTTTTGGCTGGCAGGATCCTACAGAGGCACACTGTGCCCAATTCTGGCTGGGTGCACGCACCTGAGGCTAGGCCCAGGCTCCCTCTCACCACAGCCTGCCTTATCATTTGTGGACAAGCTCCAACAGAGGCTTCCTCATGGATCATGGTGCATGGAAGAGCTCCAGCTGTATAACAGACCGGCAGTACCAGCTGCCAGTTACCCAGGATGAAAGTTTAAGTGTGGCCACGAGGGATATAGACTCACACGCTCCTTAGTATGAGTCTAAGGGGATTGAGGGGTATTAATTCAGGACCGGAATACAAATCAAAAGGGTTTTCTTTTTTCTTTCCCTTTTTTTTTTTGGTTTTGGTTATGTGTTTTTAAATGGAGGAACAGAAAGAGGAGTAGGAGAAAACATGGGCTCACTACAGAAAATCACAGCTGAAAACTATGAAGAGGCCAGGGAGGTTGGGGATAGATAAGTGGATAGAGGTAAGCATACTATGAGAATACACAGAGTCCGTGTTTTCTTCTTGAATTACAAGTATGAAATACCTTTCCACGGGTTATCGAATCTTCCATGCCATCCTTCTCAAGTCCCTCCCCCAGCTGGACAGGCACTGGAATGTGTAACAAGTGCTACTCCTTTGTGTGGTACTTGACAATTTATAAAGCACAACCATGATAAAAAAAAAAAAAAACCTAGGATGGTGGGTAGTTCTACTCCCAGACTCAAAAAAGAGCAATGACTTGGCCGATGTCCCACAGCTAAAGGAGACCACAGTCCACCAACCCATTGTACTTTTTAGCAGACTGCTTTTTGGAGCTAGGATCCTCAGACAGGGTGGGAAGAGAATGAAGTGGGGAGACAGGGAAGGAGGAGCGCCAGGCCCCTTCTCAGACATTTCTTCCTCACACAATCCTGATGTCAACCCTTCTGGGTGTGTAGGACTCCTCAGCATGGCAAAGTGGACTTTGAGGGGTCAAGTTCAAGATCATATATGGACTAGCTGAAGGCATTTACTCCAGGCTGTTTTCCCTACCCCAAGGCTGCCTGGAAACCACGTGGGGAGGCAACAAGGCAGGAGAAACACTGGGGGCAGCTCTGAAGGCTGCTCTGTGCCACAGTGAGATGCTCACCAGCTTGGGGGAACAAGGGTGCCAGAGCCCAGGCAGGAGCAGCACTGGGGACTTGGGGAGAAAGGACCAGGGATCTAGGCAGAAGGAAAGGGGGTAAGGGTGGGAGTAGGAGGAGTGAAGGGAGGAGATGGTCTGAAGGACTTAGCACCATGTCTCCTAGCAAGTGACTTCAGATGCATGCTTACCCACCACAGCAGGTAGAGTCAAAGCTCTAAAAATCCAATCTGAAAGCGGTCACGGGAAACACACCAATCAGTGGTTTGTAGTTAGTCTTTGATTTAAGGAAAGAGGAAGTTCAACCGTAATGAAGTAAAAACAACTTGGCGTCTGGAGCAGCACATGCCTCCTCCTCTCCATCCCAAGCTCCCATCCATGGTCATGCTCTCACTGCCACTTGGGACAGCCGTCCTGACCCCTCGAAGATCCTTTCCCCTATGCTTCTCAACAGTTCCTAGAAAGCCAGCAGGAGGTGAAGACGAGGGTTTGAATCTCTGTTGCAGCTTTCTGGACCCCTGTTCCATGTCTGCCGTCCTAGCCAAACAACGTGGACACTGAGGCCAGCAGGCTGGGGCTACAGTGAACCAAGCAGCCCCCCTACTGCCTCACTACCGTACATCCTGGCAACAAATGGCCACCTCGCCCCAACAGAGCCCCCATGGGCTCTTTCCTGAGTTCCCTGCAGTGTGAGCTGCCTGAAGGTGCTGTAGAAGGTGAAGGAATGATTTGGGCTTTGACCTATGCAGACCTAGGTATGAATTCCAACTCTACCAAGTGCTGAGTCCCAGTTGCCTTATCTGAAAAATGGGGATAATGATTCTTAACTCAAAATGTTGCAGGAAAGATTGAATGAGACTGCATCTGCTAGAATCTGGTACTGTCCATCTAGCACACAGTAGCTAGTGAATAAACATTATAGCTCTATTTTCTCCCTCTTCCCCCAATACTGGGGAGGTGGGCTGGCCTGGTGTGATGTGGGGTACAAGGTAACAACCCACTGTTCCCCTGGCTTCTCTACCCCTTCACCTGTGTTCTCCTTCCCTCTCAGGCTTCATTTCAGAGCCTGATAAATGCAACATGCAAGGGCAAAGATTACACTGCAAGGCCTCAAGGCCTCCTTTTCTAGGCACATTGAGTGGAATCACAGCTTCTCCGATGATTGGGTTCTAAATTCACCAAAAAATGACTATATTAAAAATTACTCCTGGGGTGCCTGGGTGGCTCAGTCGGTTAAGCATCCGCCTTTGGCTCAGGTCATGATCCCAGGGTCCTGGGATCGAGCCCCGCATCGGGCTCCCTGCTCAGCGGGAAGCCTGCTTCTCCCTCTGCCGCTCCCCCTGCTTATCCTCTCTCTCTCTGTCAAATAAATAAATAAAATATTTTAATAAATAAATAAATAAATACTCCTGAAAATATCTTAAACCCAAAATAAATAGAACACAAGTTTAGTACTGTCTGTATAGAAATCAATCCAATGTGGCCAGTTTTTTCTATTTTCCCTCTAGTGTTGAAACAAACCACAGTTTCTTTGGTTAAGTAACAATATGACTAGCTTACACTTAGGGATCGCATTATAAGAGAAGTTCACCCCGTATATGTACAGCATTAACAGCTGTGTGTCATTTGTGTGAGCCCCGAGGCTTCTCACTATTGTGTCCAGGGAACTTTAAATATGGTTTCTCACCTTGACTCCCTAACCAGAGTTGCTTCTGCCTCCCCACCCCTGCTACCCCATTAAAGAATATTTTTTAATTTATAAAAATAGATGGACATTCTAGAAATTTTGCAAAGTACAGAAAGGAAGTAACAAAAAGAAAGCCCTTCACAAAAAAAGGCAGCCTCATTTTGGAATATTTCCTCTCCAGTCTTTTTTCTCTTTAAACTTTTATACTGTTAGGGTCACAGTATATATAATTTTTCTACTTTTTTTCTTCCTTAATTCTGCCTGTTTGACCTAATATTGTAATATCCGGCTCAAAAATGATCAGCGGCTTTGCCACAATCCTTGCTATTAGCAACTCGGTACATGTAATTTTAATGGCTGCATAAAAATGGCTGCATAATTACATAGCTATTTCAAAATTTACTCATCAGCCCAACACTAGACCAGCTGTCTCCAACTTTTCACTATTATAATAATGCCACAATGAACATCTTTCTGGATAAAACTTTCTACACATAGTGAATAGGTCCCAAACCACTTTTTTTTTTTAAGCAGTAGAAAATCTGGTCCACACAGAGGTGATATCCCACCAAGCCTCGGAAATGATGCATAGGAGACTACCTATTTGACGCTGCTGCCAAGGCATTCCCACTTGGCAGCCAGGGGACTCAGACTCATCGCAGCAAAAGCAGGGCACCTATGAGGATAGTGGCCAGACTATTCCATGGTGGGAACACTCCTCAGTCAGCGGCCATTGACTTGGGTGATCTTGATCAAGTCATTTCTCATTTGAGGCTTTGGTTTCTTCAGCTGTAAAACTGGGAGCTGGAATGAGATCATCTCAATGTTCCCTGCAGCCTTTAGAACTGAATGGCTGGCTTTAGAAAAGAGAGTGCGTTTTACAGACCCAACAATGACTTTCCTCAACAACCTTATAGTTGGATTTCTTTAATGTTGAATTACAACTTGAGGCTATCCTGGCCGTTACTGCGAGGCCCCGTGCCCCAAGCTCTCAGTCAGACACTGTGGGAAGAAACTCAGGGAAGGAGAGGAAAAGTCCCGGTGTGGCACAGTAGGGGGAAAATGAACCCACTGTGGTGAGCAAGTATGGAATGCTTACAGAGCCTCACACGGATGTCCTGCTCTGAGCATCACCTGTCTGGAAGAGAACATGTGTCCAAAGAAGTTTGCTGGCCAGTATCAGGATGTCAGACTGCAAAGGCTAACAGACGCCCTGAGTTAACCCCTGAGGCCCAAAGCAAACGCTCAGTGGAGAGCCACTCACGTGGAGTCTTCTTTAGCCTGACCCAGAATTCTCTTAATTTGGTTATCTACTTCCCCAGGCCAGACCAGACAGGAACTCAGAAGTAAGGAGAAGTGGGACTGAAGGAGAGTTAGCGGCAGGCTGACAACAGCAAGAAGGGAGCACTGGAGGCTGACGGAGAGGGAGGCTGCACAAGTTAGCAAAAGCAGGCAGAAGAGTTCTAGCAAAGCAATTTGGGGTCACTTACTGTAGGAGCAAGCTGTCCGTGGCCCTTGCGAGCATTAATGGATATGGCTATAGGTGTTCAAAGGTATGATCTTGGTTAATTCACACCAAAGGTTAACAGACTTCATTTGAGAAGACAAGGAAATCTAAATCTGTGAGACATTTGAGGATAATTTTCATCAAAAGTCTTTCAAATAAAAAAGGGAGGGGCGCCTGGGTGGCTCAGTTGGTTAAGCCCCCACTCTTGGTTTTGGCTTGGGTCTTCCTGAGATTGATCAGGATCTGTGCTCAGCCAAGGTTCTCTCCCTTCCCTCTCTCTCTACCCTTACCCCAGCTCACATGCTCTCTCTCTCTAAAATAAATAAATCTTTAAAAAAATAATAAAACGAAATTTTAAAGGGGATAAGTTTCAGTTATCTGAGAGAATGACCCATGTTAAGCACCTCATCTGCTAAGGGTATCAGGAGTCAGGGCAAACTGATTCAGGACATACTGTGTTAAAGGGATGCTGGTAAAAGGCAGGGATTTTGGGGGCTGGGCTCTTGTATGCTCTGCCCATATTGGCATCATGCCTACTACTATGGTAAGCCCAAGCTGGGTGCTTGCTGAGCTGGGCTGATGTTCCAGAGCAGGGTCTTCGTACACAGACACTCCTGCTGACTCCAGCCAGGGGAATGCTGAGCCACAGCACTTGCCATGGGCCTCTCAGAAAACACTGGCTCTCCTCTCCACCTTCCCCTTCCCCAGACACAAACCAAAAACAGAAGATCTGCTAAAAAGTTATTAGGCCGACGCACGACATGGCTGCCTCTAGGGTAGGGAAAGCAACTGAAGTTGGTATTAAAAAGAAATTTCATACATACACACACACACACACACACACACACACACACACACACACACACACACACACACACACACTAATTTTACAAAGGCTGAAAGCAACTATGCCAAAATGCTAAGTGCTGTAAATTCTGAGTGACTGGTATATAAATAGTACTGTTATATTATTCTTGGGATTTTGTGTATGCGTGTTTTCAAGTATCTCAAAAAATAAAAGATAATGGGTTTCTGTCCCCCAGGAGGTTATGTCACTAAATCACTGGTGCATGTGTCCATCCATTCAGGTATCTCCTGCTTTGCAGGGCCGAGCTGGGGACACAGTGAGCGGAGATCAGTTCCCAGCCCTCCAAAGCCTCCATCCTTCTCTGTGCTTTAGCTGCATGCTTTTTCCATTCTCTGAAACCTTATTAGACAAGAAGGGGTTATCGCATCTCCCTCTACCTCTGTTTCCACTCAAAGTAAAACCCAGAGCCCTCGCCTAGACCACATGACCTTACCCAAGCCTCCTCTTTCCTCTCCGGCTCCATGTCCCCACCTCCTGCTTTCACAGGGCAGCACGATGACCTCTGTCACTGTCACACCTCCCGACATGCTTTCGTGCTGATACGCTTAGTATGTGTCTGTAGCCCCTCCTCTCCCTGTCTGGCTCACTCCCCTCCAGTCCCACTGGCTTCCTTGCTATTCTCAAACACACTGGTCTCCCACAGGCCTAGAACTTTCTACCCACAGACACGCTGAAGCTAACTCCCTCACCTCCTCAAGCCTTCTCAGTGAGGTTTTCTGGGATCACCGATTTAAAATTGCAGCCTGGGGGCACCTGGGTGGCTCAGTCGTTAAGCGTCTGCCTTCGGCTCAGGTCATGATCCCAGGGTCCTGGGATCGAGCCCCGCATCGGGCTCCCTGCTCTGCCGGAAACCTGCTTCTCCCTCTCCCACTCCCCCTGCTTGTGTTCCCTCTCTCACTGTGTCTTGCTGTGTCTCTGTCAAATAAATAAATAAAATCTTTAAAAAGAAATAAAATAAAATAAAATTGCAGCCTGTCTGCTCCCAACCCCTCCCCTCCTGATGCCTTTTACCTTGTTCTACTTTTCTTGTTGGACAGCACTTACTATCTACCAACACACAATATAATCTATGTATTCATTTGGGTTACTGCTTATTGCCTGTCTCCTGCACCAGAATGTAAGACCCGTCAGGGAAGAAATTGGTTTTGTTCACTGACGTATCTGAAGGGTCTCAACAATGCCCTCAATAAACATCTGATGTTGAACCAACCCATTTCAGAGCAATCACAAATACTGTCTTTCCTGTTTACCTGATTACTTATTTACTATTTTCCGCAGGAGAGTCAGAGAGCCAGAGCAAGCACCATGCAGCAACAGCCTGTCTGTCCTGTTTAATCCCCACACCCAGCATGTAGAAAAGAGTCTGACACATTTGAGGTGTTCAGTAAATATCCGAAACAAAAGAAGACACTATCGGGCTAGGTCTAATGGGAGTTTTTCTATAAAAGGACTTCATGGGAATTTAGCTACCCATTTTCCTCTAATTCCCTGGAAGAATCATAGCCATCTGAAAAGGAATCATTATTTTAACTAGCATAATCATGATGCAAAAATAATTATTTCACTTATTCTGTATCCCAAGTTTGGAAGTCAACTTCAGACTGTAATTGCTGCCCAAATCCCAGTAGTAAACAAACCAGCTTTGCATTTTATATGTTACCATGAGGCTCTCCAGGTTTGTTCTCTCCAGCCAAAGAAATGTTGACACAGTTGCAAGTTTCAACATGCTGATCATGTTAAAATAGTGCACAAGAAATATTTTTCCACTTTATAAAAAGCCAGACTGTTTACATGCTTAAGTGGCCAGAGACTTTGCTATCTGTGTGTGGTCCTGAAGTTTCAATATCATAACCATGAATACAAAGTGGAGCAGCATGCAACAAACTAGTCAATGTCGTTCCACAGCCAAATTGGGAATCAAGATGTTACTATGCAAGGACTAACTCATAAATGGGCAGGTTAATAGAGGTGGGGGGTAGTGGGGGAATGGAAGGAGGGGGGAGTGTCCGATAATGTAATTTTAATATATTTTTGAAGAATAATTTGATATAACTCTGGGTTGTATCTGCGTATACATAATACAGACAAACATCTATATTAAATCGGGAGATAGAAGGAGCACGAGAGAGAGGACGGAAATAGCTCATAAGGTCTTTGGCCTCTACTCATGATCCCATACAAATCTGCTGAGCACAGTGTTAACAACAAGCCCAGACTCCAGCGGTAGGAAAATCTAGGAAAGGGTTCCCAAGCACGGACCTTCATACGCTGGAGATGAGAGGCGTTACATAGGCTGGGCCAGTGGTTCAACCAAGGCCTTGTGCAGCCTGCACAGAGCACCCAGCAGAGGAGGGGCCTCAAGTTCATAGCCCGGCCAAACGAGAAGACATGCCCTGTCTCCTCTGTCTTTCCATTTTCTAAGTAGCACTGGCTTTGGTCTACAATAATTCAGTCTTTCTTCAAGCTAGAAATAGAATTCGAGCCGGGGCTCCGCCCTGTCCAGACAAGATATAACTGAAAAAAAGACCTCACAGAAAGAAAAATTATCTACATCTGACTAACTGAAGACACTCATTCCCAGAGTCTAGGGTTTAAATGCTCAAGACAGTTTCTGGATTCTGTGCTGTTTGCATTTATCATTCCTCTAGGTCCCCAAATGCTTCAGGTTAGTGAGGACTGCCGGTTCTCACATTTTTAATAGCTCTCCGCTTGAAAAAGGTTCTCAGTACACTATATCTAAACAAAAAAATAAATCACTTAATGTAAGCAGGTTCATGTTGCAACCTGAAATGCCATTTCCCATTTGACTGCCAAAGGCACAAATTGTTATTCTCAGTTGACTGAATAAGTGAAAGAATGGTACTTCGTTACGATTTCTTTTTCCTGGCATTCTTTTTTTTTTCCTTCTACAGTTTCTTTTATAGTCTTCTACAGCTATAGGTCAGAATAGTTTTCCTGTTGCTAGGACAACCGTGTAAATAAGTCAACTTTAAAATTCACTCTGGGGGTATGGAGCTGCCACATTTCCGGCTACCTAAGCCCTGCTGGGTGTGTGTTGCATTCTTCCCTGCAGACGGTGGATCATGGCCATTTAACTGGCCTCCTTCCATTGCAGCCACCATCTTTCTGGCCAGGAAAATCCCACAAGCCTCTGAGAGGCCCCTCTCTAATTGCTGGGACTCCTACACACACACATCCGGTAATGGTCTTCTGCACTAAAAGGAGAGGAATGTAAGTCCAATGTTACACTTCCCCAAATGCAGAGCCGAGATTAGAGGAGCATGGTGGATATATGCCTCCCCAACTCCTCCAAGCATCTTTGGTGCCTCCCACTTATTACACGATGCTACAGAGCAATGATTAAAATAAGGAGCACTAAGAACACCTTTGGAGGGGCAGCATAAAGGGTCTGGGAAGCCCTTGAGAAGGGGCTCTTTATATTCAAAAGGCTCTAACCATCTCTCCACCGTGTCCACTGTCCTGCTGCAGCTTTCCAGATCTATCTCACTAGAGGTCCAGGAACTCCTACAAGGGACCAGCCTATGCCTGCAGGAGGGGGTTCTTCCTGTCATTTCAGAGAATTCTCCATTCACAGTTAATCTGTCCATTCTCCCAGGGCTCCTGGAACCCAAAGAATAGAGAAGGTACACATACTTAACTGAATCCCACTCCAGGGTCTGAAGATGAAAGACCCCAGTCCTAGGATAAGCCAACAGTAAAGGCGAACATATTTACAGAATCTCAAGGCTGCCAAGACTCAGCTCTCCACCGATACAAAATTTCTAGGCTTTCCTCCCGGTTGCTGCTCCTTCTTCATTGGTTGAACAGTGTCCCCCCAAAAGATACACTGAAGTCCTAATTCCCAGTACCTGTGAACGTGATCTGATTTGGAAACAGGGTCTCTGCAGATATAATCAAGTTAGAGGAGGTTAGTAGGGTGGACTTTTCATTCCATAAGACCACTGTCCTTGTAAGAGGAAAAAGAGACACAAAGAGAGAAGAGGGCTGACTGAAGATGGAGGCAAGGATTAGAATGATGTGTCTACCAGCCAAGGAAAGCCAAGAATTGCCAGCAAACACCAGAAACTAAAAGAGTTAAGGAAGGATCCTCCCGCAGAGCCTTCAGAGAGAAAGCATGGCCTGCTGACACCTTGATTTTGGACTTCCAGCCTCCAGGACTGTGAGACAATAAATTGTTGTTTTTAAGTCACCAAATTTGTGGTACTTGGTTACAGCAGCTCCAGGAAACTAATATAAAGAGCAGTTTCTCTCTCACGGAAAGTCAGGACGTTTGTGAATGGAATTGTCCTTCGAATGAAAGCAAAGCTGCTTGTGAAAGCATAGGGTACACACAGCAGATTCTCCTGAGCCAGGAGGCAGCAGGCTGGCCTCAATAGCAGTTTTACAGGAAAGGGCATGTGCAGCTACTTCTCCGGGGTGCAGCTCAGGCCCTGGCAATGTCTGGCTCCAAATTTAAAATCTGCCTATTAGGTGCACCTAGGTTGAGCATCCGACTCTTGATTTCAGCTCAGGTTGTGATCTCGGGGTCATGGTATTGGGCCCCGCGTTGGGCTCCACACTCAGCACAGAATCTGGTCGTCCTTCTCCCTCTGCTTCTCCCCACACAAGTGTGCGCATGCTCTCTCTCTCAAATAAATAAAAAAATTTTTTTTAAATCTTTAAAATCTGCCCATCAGCCACCTGCCAGCTGTTAGGGAGACTCAGGAGCTACTTTACCCCTGGGAAGCTCTAGAGGACAGCAGGTCTGGAGACCTAGGAGCTCCCAAGAGGACTATAACATATATATCCTAGGGCCCCACCTAAAGGAGGCAGGGGGGACAGACAGCAGGATAGGCCATAATGGTGGTGCCCCACAGTCGTAACATATATATATATCTAAGGCAGCCCAGGGCACTGTAACTAGAAAGAGAACCAGGTCACAGTCACCAACACCAAGGTCAAACAGCAAGAAAGGTGGTACAGACAATCAAGTCTAAAGAGCTAGATGCACATTTTGAAGAGCTACTTGTACACACTGGCAAATTCACCAAATATTTACTGAGCACCTACTATGTACCAGGCATTATCGGGGGCATTAAGGATATAGCAGTGAATACATCAGGTAAAAATCCCTGCCTGAGTTTTCATTGTAATGGAGACAGATGTCCCCGCCCCCCCCCAAAAAAAGCAAAATATTAGACAAGGATTTGAGGAGTAGAGAAGGAAAAAGCAGAGGAAAGGATAGGAAATGCTGGGAACAGGGGTGGTATTAGACTAAAGAGAGTAGAGGAAGGCCTCAAAGAGAAGGTCAAGGACAGAGAATACGCTCTGCGGCTATCTGGGGGAAGGGCCTTCTAGGCAGCATTCTAGGAGTAGCAAAAGCAATGGCCACAAGATGTGGGCTGGAACCTTCAAAGGATAAAAAGGAGGCCTATGAGGCTGAAACCAAATGGACATGTGGGCAAGCATGCACATGCACACAGACAACCCTCAGATCTCACAGGGCTCTGAGGACATGGGCTCTGACTCTGTGGGAGTGACACGATCTGACAAGTGTTTAACAGGATCACTCTGGCTGCTACATGGAGGGCAAGGGCACAGTCAAGGGGAGACCAGGGAGGAGGCTCATGCAGCAACAGCCACACCGTTGCTAGAGTGGAGGATTACAAATCTTGGCCAATGTGGTACGATCAGTGAACTCCCCTTCTGAGCAAGTATCCTAAAGAAAAAAATCATTAACTGATCTCTCAGCACCACCCAGTGAAAAATTTGGCCATTCTTTGCTTAGTGAAACTACATGCAAGTCAACGATCATGTTCACCTTTATTTAAGGAGAAATGGTCTACCTTATTCATCAGAATTCTGATACACTGTACCCATTAATTACATCTTTATATAGGCAGTCAAAACACTGAAAGGTAGAAGTACATTTTCTAAAATGATTATTAAATTATTATGTTGTTAAATTATTAAATTTTTAAAAAAGTTATCTGTGTCTGAGAAGAAAATGAGAAGAAATACGTTAGAACATAACTTTTCTTGATGGTGACAACAATTCTCATTTCAACATCAGACCTTTTTAAGTCTGTTTACCTGGGTAATTAGAAGCAAGTATAACCTGCCATCTGGCATGACCACCATCTCTTTGTGTCCATACAATAAGTCTTGAGCTCTTTGACAGGTGAGGGCCTTTGCCTGCCAGTCTCAAGAACCTAGTAAGTGGGGGGCGCCTGGGTGGCTCAGATGGTTAAGCGTCTGCCTTCGGCTCAGGTCATGATCCCAGGGTCCCGGGATCAAGTCCCGCATCAGGCTCCCTGCTCCTTGGGAGTCTGCTTCTCCCTCTGCTTCTCTCTCTCTCTCTCTCTGTCTGTCATGAATAAATAAAATCTTTAAAAAAAATAAAAATAAAAAAAAAAGAACCTAGTAAGTGGGAACTGTGGAGAGGAGATAAAACAGGAGACTTCTGTGGACAGAGAAGTATGTATTAGCAATTACAGTCCTGGAGGAAGGATATTCTGCTCTGGTACATGAACACTTTTTCTCTGTCTACCAGCTCTTTGACAACAGCAAACAAGTCAACTTGCAACTCTTCAGTGAAGGTGGACTCAATTTATGAGGAAGACACTCCTTTTTTTTTTGGCTCGAGTTCCTTCTACTTACTATCACATTTTTTGAGAGGATAGACCATGGCAGGGGGAGGGGGAGAACAAATAAAATTCAAATTTAAACTGAATCATCAGTATATGGTGGAAATTCTTCTACATTGGTTAAGAGCATAGGTTCTGGAATTAAACAACTTGAGACGGCATGGGGGCTATCTAAGTGTATTAGTCAGGATTTTGCAGAGAAACAGAATAGGACATGTGTGTGTACTGAAAGAGATTTGTTTTTAAGAAACTGACTCACACAACTGTGGGGGTGGACAAGTCCAAAATATACAGGGCATGCTGGCAGTCTAGTTACCCAGGGTTGAGTTGAAGTGGGAAGCCTGAGTCCACAGAAGGCAATCTGAAGGTAGAATTCTTGCTTCCTCTGGAGGATCTCAATCCTTTCTTCTGAGGCCCTCAACTGACTGGATGAGGCCCACCCACATTATGGAGGGCAATCTGCTCTGCTCAACGTCTACTGACTTAAATATTAATCTCATCTAAAAGATACTGACACAGTAACATCTAGACTGGTGTTTGACCAGAAACTGGGCACTAGGGCCTAGCCAAGTTGACACCTAAAATTAAACATCACACCCAATTTCCCATTTGAAGAAAATGTGAAAGGTCACAAGACAGCTGTGGTTGTGGCTCTTACATGAGATAGTCCATGTAAAATGCTTATTAGTTCATTGACGGATGTGTATGAAAGGGCTCACACATATACATGCTAGCCATCATTATCACTGCCACCACCACTAGTGTTTCTAGTTACAGGGTGGACTGCAAGAGTTTCACCTATTTTAGTTACCATCGATGCAGATACATATGGCTGCACCAGCACTTCATAGGAGAACTTTCATGATTTACTTTTAGGTATTATTCATTTAAACAAAACAACCAGCTGATGTCATCAAACATCATCAGGCCAATGGAGATAGAAGCCCAGGCCAAATGAACTCAGGAAAAGACCGACTGGTTCCAGAGCACTGTGGTGCTCTATTCCTTCACAAAACTGGCCTTGACTTGCACTCCCATCATACATTCCGCATGTGATACCTGGGTTTGGGAGCATCTTTACCAAGAACATTACCCTGGAAAACAAAGTTGGCTATAAAACAGAATCCCAAAAGAAATACCTGGGGCATGGGGAGGGGCAAAGGATGTAATGGTAGACCTTTAGAAAAGTCCCTCTTTCGCCATACATGAGAAAAAACCACATGCAGAATCCTGACACAGAACATCATAAATGCAAGGCCCTCTCCCCTCCTTCTATCCCCAGAACTCAGACAATAACAAAGGGTCAGGATTTTTAAATGATCTTCTGATCTCCTGACGAAGTGGTATGGGTTTCTTAATCATCTAAGAATTGTGCAATAACCATGTTTTAACCACAGATACTCAATGACATGACCTTTCCTTGCATTCAGTTATTGAGTTTACTTGTACCTTTCACAGCAATCATCACAGTTAGCTATATTTACTCTTTTAGTCCAGGTGATAGTTTATGATGGAAGCATTTAATTGTCTTTTATCATTTTGATTTTTAAAGATATTTTTAAAGTTTTTTTAATAGCTTTTATTTTAGAGCAAATAGATTTTATGCCACACTCCGTGAAAAGGGGTAAATAATTACTTTGTTCTTATATATAAGACCTTCTAGCATTTTCAGGGTCACCAAAAAGTTTCTCTTTTCTGTAGGTAATAGTTTTAATGTTTCAATATTTCCTGTGCCAGTAATACAAGTGGGAAGACGGAGCACAATAGTTAACTTTCCTAGAAATTATCACATATACAGCAGAAACTATTCTCCAAACAATTACCCATTTGTGGGTCCTGAAATCAGCTATGGGTTTACAATCAGTATTTTGTTTAACTGAGTATAGTGAACACTCCGGAACTGAATAAAACAAAGTATACTACTACATGTTAAAAAGAAGACCCATTCCTAAAACATTACAAAAGCTGAATATTGCTTTGTGCTACTTTCGGTTGTATGTATGAATGCATGTGTGGGTGCATGTTGTGTATCCTAATCTGAAAGATTTTAAAAACATGAAAAATATGAGCTTTGGAACTAATTAAACATATCCTGTGATTTGGCTCTAGACCCTATTCTGGCAGACCCATGAGAAGAGAGAGCTGGTTCCCAGGAGCTTTTAAGAAAATGTAAGAACTGAGGTAAAGGCTTCAACAGAGGGCAACAGAGGAAAATCAAAGACCCCAAAACCAGCAGCAGAAGAGCAGCCACGCCCACCACCTACTCAAAAGGAGCTGACAAATCCAAATTCCCAAAATATATGAGGAATTCTAATGTTAAGAAAGGTGAACAACAAAGTCAATAAGAAAAATGATTTTCTGGAAAAGTCTAGTAGATTTAAAAATAGTATGTTTGAGAAGTTTAAAGAGATTAATAAAAGCACACTTTTCATTAAAAATATTAGGAAATTAAAAATACA
Organism: Eumetopias jubatus; assembly: GCF_037043125.1. Lineage (NCBI taxonomy): Eukaryota > Metazoa > Chordata > Mammalia > Carnivora > Otariidae > Eumetopias > Eumetopias jubatus. The sequence goes on from NW_028274815.1 coordinate 104,698,120, forward strand.
GGAAGGGACAAAAAAAGAAACTGATACGAAAAATACCAAAAGAACAAATTAGAAATCTTGGAAAATATTTTGAAATATCTTTAGAGACAGCATCAAGTCTAGACTGAAGTGAGATGACCAAAAAAAAAAAAAAAAAAAATAGTAAACTGGCAGATAGTGCTGGGGAATTTCCCCAGGACACAGCAGAGAGAAAGAGAAAGAGAGAAATACGTACATATAACAGAACACATCTGTCATAGAAGATGAATTATAAGTCTGGAATAAGGGTTCCAGGCAGGAAAAGAGGAGGGACTGGTGGAAATTCACCATCTGAAGAGAGTATACTGGAGAATGTTCAAAACTGAAGAAACGATTCAACAGATGAAAATACCTTTGAGTACAAAGTGATAAATCCACACCTAGACACTGTAGTGAAACCATAAAATATCAGGAATTAAAAGAAAGCTGTGATGCTTAAAAGCTATCATAAAGTATTACAGCAGACTTAGAGTTTATCAGAAAATTTTAGATTAAAGTATGTGTGTAAGACACTACTGATGGCCTCACCTCAAGGCCTATTCTCAATTTTGGCGCCACCTCTTTCCGGCTATGGAAGGCTACATGGCACAACTCTGGCCAACGAAATGGAAAGTCTTTTGGTTGGTGCTGTCAGAAAAGCCTCTGTTTTGGGGCACCTGCGTGGCTTAGTCGTTAAGCAACTGCCTTCGGCTTGGGTCATGGTCCCAGGGTCCTGGGATTGAGCCCCACATCGGGCTCCCTGCTCGGTGGGAAGCCTGCTTCTCCCTCTCCCGTTCCCCCTGCTTGTGTTCCCTCTCTCACTGTGTCTCTCTCTGTCAAATAAATAAAATCTTAAAAAAAAAAAAAAGAAAAGCCTCTGTTTTTCTAACAAAAAAAAGGGGGTGGGACACTCCTTGGTAAGTGCATCTTTCTTCATCCATTTGCCCTTTCCCAATTTCTTGCTGCCTGATGGATGGATGTGATGCCTGGAAATGCAGCCGCCAGCTGCAGCAGTGAAGCAGCAAGAATGAGGAGAAGCCAAGAGTTCTGGGTGACGGAGCAGAAAGCTGGGTGGAGCCGGAGTCCCTGATGGCAAGCCCATCTCCAGATTTGTGTTGTGTAAGAAAAATAATGCCTATTTGTTTGTTTCTAAGCAGGATTCCTACTACTTGTAGTTGAATATCATTTTAACCAAAGAGTAAGAATTAAGAATAAGCTCCATAAGAATAGGATGATATATATATATATTCTAAAACAGAAGAGGAACTTCAAGAGGGAAGGAAACAAAAAGTTTTGATTAATCCAGCAGAAGGCAGGAAACGGGAAAATATAAAGAAAATAAATGGTGGGGCGCCTGGGTGGCTCAGTCGGTTAAGTGTCTACCTTCAGCTCAGGTCAGGATCCCCAGGGTCCTGGGATGGAGCCCCGCATCGGGCTCCCTGCTCAGCCAGGAGCCTGCTTCTCCCTCTCCCTCTGCCCTCCACCCACCCTCCCCCCACACCCCTCTCCCACCCCGGCTCGTGCTCCTCTCTCTCTCAAATAAATAAATAGAATCTTTTAAAAATAAATAAATAAATAGTAAGCAAAAAGATACTGTCGTTGAAATAAGTCCAAATATATCAATATTTGCAATAAATGTAACCAATGAAGAGGTCATATTATTATACTAGGCAAATAATGAAGCAAACAAAAAAACAGCTATCTGTTGCTTATAAAGGAGAAAAGGCAAAGAAAGAGTTGGAAAAGCAATTATCTTGCAAATTTGAACGAAAACAAAAACAGAAGAAATATCAGTATCAAACAAAACATTATCGGAGAGAAAAAATATTAATATCACTAAAGGAGAATACTTGATAATAATAATAGAGAAATACAGTAGGGTAATGGAAAAATTATGAATTTGTTTATACCTAGCAACAGAGCTTCAAAGATATATGAAGCAAAAACTGACAAAATTATAAGGAGAAAATGACCACTCTATAACCACAGTGAGAGATACTATCAGAAGCTGAGAAATCAGGCAGAATATTTGAGCAATAAAATTTATAAGCTTGACCTGATATTTAGGTAGAATCCTGCATTTATAAACACCAAATGCTAATTCTTATCAATTATACATGGAACATTTACAAAAACAGAACAAGTACCACATCAGAAAGGAAACCTCAACAAATGTCCAACAAATGCGATCATACAGACCACATCCTCTTAATTGTAATGTAGGCAGTTAAATTAGAAAATGACAATATAAATGCTCTTTAAAACTATTTGTTTGAGGGCGCCTGGGTGGCTCAGATGGTTAAGCGTCTGCCTTCAGCTCAGGTCATGATCCCAGGGTCCTGGGATCGAGTCCCACGTCCCAGGGTCCTGGGATCGAGTCCCACGTCGGGCTCCCTGCTCCTTGGGAGCCTGCTTCTCCCTCTGCCTCTCTCTCTCTCTCTCTGTCTTTCATGAATAAATAAATAAAATCTTAAAAAAAAAACTATTTGTTTGAAATATTTAAGATACAATCCTAAATAAATCAGGAATTAGGAAATAACAATAAAAAAATAAAAAAATATTTAGAAATTAACAATGATTAAAGTACTACATATCAATATAACATGCAGTTAAAGTGATACATAGATGTAATTTTAAAGCCTTTTGTGTATTTTCTAAGTCACAAGAAGGAACCAAAATAATTTCAATTTAAGAAAAAGCAAACTAAAGAAAAGAGGAAGAGACAGAAAAAGGGGAAAAGTGAGAGGAATAAAGAAAGTAGAAATTAAACAGAAAATGAAAAAAATAGCAACTATTGTTAACAAAACCAAATTAAGCAGGCAAACCTATAGCACAAATAAATAATATTGGATAAAAGACTGAAAGAACCTTAAATACAGTAGCATTTTTTTTAAGATTTTTTTTTTCTTAGTAGGTTTCACACCCAGCACAGAGCCCAATGCAGGGCTTGAACTTATCACCCTGAAATCAAGACCTAGAGCTGAGATCATGAGTCAGATACTTAACCAAATGAGGCACCAGCCACCTAGGCACCCCAACAGTAGAGAGAGAAAGAGAGAAAGAAAAAGAGAAAGAGAGAGAGAAAGAAAGAGAGGGAGGGAGGAAGAAAGGAAGAAAGAAAGAAAGAAAGAAAGCAAGAAAGAAAGATCCATCACTCAATTCTATGGCAATATATGTGAAAATATGGAAGAAATGGCTGTTTCTCTAGAAAAATATTAACTCCTAAAATGGACTCAAAATAAATATTAAAACGTGTGCAAATCAGTCAGTGATAAAGAAAACAAGCTAATAATCAAAAATCTACATTCCCATCCTTCACACAAAGACCCAGACCCAGGCAGTCTGACAAGAGTTTTACCAAGTCATGGGGCGCCTGGGTGGCTCAGTCATTAAGCGTCTGCCTTCGGCTCAGGTCATGATCCCAGGGTCCTGGGATCGAGCCCCGCATCGGGCTCCCTGCTCAGCCAGGAGCCTGCTTCTCCCTCTCCCACTCCCCCTGCTTGTGTTCCTGCTCTCGCTCTCTCTCTCTCTCTCTGTCATATAAACAAGTGGAATCTTAAAAAAAGAGTTTTACCAAGTCTTCAAGACACAGATAATCCCAATCTTAAGCAAACTCACTAAAGAATATTAAAAAGGGGGTAATCCACTCAATTCATTTAGTGAGATTAATAACAAAGACAGTCCAAAAAAAAAAAAAAACCCACAAATCCTGAAGATAAAGTTCATTTATTAAAATAGTTACAATAATCCTAAAACGTAATGCTAGCCAATCAAAGCAGAGTTTATCCCAGGAATAATATTATCGACAAAATCAGAATATCTACTAATAAAATACACCATATCAAAAGACTAAAGATTAAAATATAATCAGTTCAATAAATGCTTTTATAGAAATCTTCAATAAATTTCAACACTCATTCATGAGACAGCATGGTTACAAACCAGACCAGTAGGAAACTTCTTTGATCTGAAAAGCAGTCTCTATCTAGACCTCACACAAATGCTATTCTTAATATTGAGACCCAAATTCTTTCAAGTCAGTCACAAGTACAGACTACATCTATTTATCATTGTACCAGAGGTCCTACCCAATGCAATGATTTAAGAAATAGAAAATGGATATATAGAATTAAATGAAAGAGAACTGAACTTATTTGTAAATGATGACTATATACATTAAAAAAAAAAAGAATCTCAGAGAAACTATTAAAGAGTTCAGTAAGGTTGGTGGTTTCAATATCAATTTATAAAAAATGAAGAGCTCTCCTAAACCCTGTGATAACCTATTATAAAACAAAATAGACTAAAAGATCTCTTTTACATTAGCAGTAGCAACCACAGTAACAAAAAACCCAGAAATAAAATTACTAATAAAAGATCTTGAATAAGGCCAGTATGGACTTGGTTCAAAGATAAGCCTCCGAATCATAAAGATGGCAATGCTTTCCAACTGATGAACTAAATCAACGTTACTTGAATCCAAATCCTAAATTTTTAAGGAATATCAAAGGCCCCAGAGTAGACAATTTTGAAAATGAATAAAAAGGTGGAATATTTATAAAGTTCTAGTAATCAAAACAGTTGATATTAAAGGTGGTCAAAGATATAAACTTCCAGTTATAAAATAAGTCCTAGGGATGTAATGTACAACGGTGATTCTAGTTAATAATACTGTTCTGTACATTTGAAAGTTGCTGAGAGTACATCTTAGAAGCTCTTATCAAAAAGGGTGCCTGGGTGGCATAGTTAAGTATCCAACTCTTGGTTTCAGCTCAGGTCATGATCTCAGGGTCATAGGATCAAGCCCCAGATGGACTCCACGCTGAGCATAGAGTCTGCTTGAGTTTCTCTCTCCCTCTCCCTTTGCCCCTCCCCGTGCACACAGGCGTACCATGCACACTCTGTCGACAAATAAAGAAATCTTTAAAAAAAAAAAAAAGTTAGGGGAGCCTGAGTGGCTCAGTCAGTTCAGCGTCTGCCTTTAGCTTAGGTCATGATCCCAGGGTCCTGAGATAGAGCCCCACCTCAGGCTCTCTGCTCAGCGGAGAGACTGCTTCCCACTCTGCCTCTCCCCACCACTCGTGCTTACACCCTCTCCCTCAAATAAATAAAATCTTAATTGATAAATAAATAATAAAAAATTTTTAAGTTCTCATCAAGGAAAAAATCTGGTAACTGTGTGGTGATAGATATTAACTAGACTTCTTATGATGAACATTTTGCAATATATACATTACCAAATCATGTTGTACATTTGAAAGTGATATAATGTTATATGTCAATTATATCTGAATTTTTAAAAAAAGTTGGCACTGGCATATGAAGAGACAAAGGTTGCAATACAAAAATACATCTATGTATAACTAGATCATAATGTATGACAGAAGAGCATTACAGATCAGTGGTGAAAGGATAAGTTTTTCTGGGACAACTGGCTTTCCATCTGGAATTAAATAAAAGTAGATACCTACCTGATGTCATACACAAAACCAAATACCAGGTGGACTAAAGGCCTAAATACAAAAACACAAACTCTAAAATTTTTGTATATAGGACACATTTTGGTTGAAAGATGGATATTTTAAACCAGACCTAAAAAACACAAACCATAAGGACTGATAAATCTAACTATATTGCAATTTAAAACTTGGCTTGCACAAAAGACACCAGAGACAAAGTAAAAAAGACAAGTCACAGATCAGTATTTGCAATACAAACAAATGGCAAAAGATCAGTATGCAGGATAAAGATCATATCAAAAGATAAATACAAATAATCCTAAATGAGTAAAATGAGTAAAAGATATGAACTGACTACGTGTAGAAGAAATAAAAATTAACTAACTGTAAGATTATCATTTCATACCCGTGAGACTGTATAAGTAAAATTTCTGGCAATACCAAGAATTCCCAAGGATGTGAGGAAGAGGAAATTTTCAAACATTGCCGGTGGTAGGGAAAACTGGCACTTCAGTGTGGAGAGCACTTTGCAGTGTCTAGTGAAGAATGGGCGGCTCCCTGCAGTCCAGCAATTCCATCCTGGGCACATTTCCTAGAGCAACCAGCACCTGCGTACAACTCTCCACTCCCTCAAATACACAAACATGCGTAGCACAAACTGTTGGGAATAGCACAGCATTAGAAAAAACTTAAACATTCAACAGAAAAATGGGACAATAAATGGCATATAGTCATGAAAGAGAAAACAAAACTACACAGCAGATTCCTCACTAGAGCCACATGTCCCAACGTGGTTGTATCACTGACCTAAGAATGATGGTAAAAACAAACTGCAGGATACTATGCCCAGCATACCATTTATATGAAGTCTGAAAACATACAAATCAATATTATATGCCGTTTATAGACATGTTCGCTTGTAGAAAAGCCATGAAAGCATACAAATAATAAATATTAATTATTATTTCTGGGCAGGCCTAAGAATTACAGGTTGAGGAGAGGTACAGAGGGAGATTCCAATGTGTCTGTCATGTTTTTAACCCAATGATATTGGCACTGTACTAGCTATGATTCTGGGCGATGAGCTCATGAATTTTTGTTGAATTAGTTCTTCATAGTTTATAAATACATTATAGATGTTCTTCTGTATGTACCAAACTATTACCTAATACAAAAGTTTAAAGATGTAATAGAAGAAAACACCTCTGAAATTAAGAAATAAATCTTCAGATCTAAAAGATACATCATGTTTTGGGGAAGACTGATACAGGTAAATTGCTTAAAAGATGTTTAGGTTATAGAACTCGGGCACACAGAAAAATCCAGTCATTAGGGGGAAACCCCAAGGTGATCATGTGAATGCTTCCCTACACTGGTTAATGGAGAAGACAATGGGACAAAGTCCAAAAGCTCTGCAGGAAAGAGACCCATCTGAGTTGCTGGTCCAGAATACATACAACAGAAAGGCATATGTCAAAAAGGAAAAAGGAAAAACCCTCAGGGAAGATGGTATCCAGGAGCCATTCTCAAAGATTCTTCTGCATGAGTAACTCTGGCCACTGAGGGGTAAACGGAGAAGATATGGTCAAGGGGAAGAAGGGGTGTTATGCATGAAACCCATTTACACAAAGAACTAAGACCAAACAATGTCATAAACATGATTACAGGGGATAAACATGAACAATCTTAGCTGCATAAAATCATAATATAAAAAAATAGGGAAGTTGAGGGAGAAATAGAGAACATAAAACTATTAACTCCATATTCTTAAAGAGAAGTTGACAGAAACTGCCTATATTTGGCAAAATGTTATGAAATGTTCAAATTGGAGAATGAGTACAAAGGTGTTGCTTATGTCATTATCCGCTTTATTAAGTATGTCAGATACAAATAAATTGTTAGTAAGAATTGTTCAAATCTACAAATGACTGAAGAGAGACAATAATTGAGTGCCAAACTTTGTAACCATTTGCTTTTTAAGAAGTGGAGCCAACTGACAGCAATGTGATAAAACCATTCTTTCACTTGCTTTTCACTGTACCGTCCTGAATGAGAAAGAAAGGGGATGGAATTACAAGTAGCTTGCTTGGAATTCTGCATAGCCCTGGATACCCCCGTGAGGGTGTGAAGGCATGTGAAAGCCATCTGTGTTGTAGCAGAAAACAAGTTGAGAGGCACTGAATCAGAGCATTCAAATCAAATAATGAATGCAAACTGGACTCTCACCATGAGAAACTACACTCACAGGGAGAAGGAAAAGTGACAGAGACACTTTAAAATAAACAGCAAAACAACAATGAAAAAAAAAATCTCAGTCGCTATTTGGTCAATAATTTTAAACTGCAGACCCATCAAATCTTTTCAACTTCTATTAACTAATAGCAACACCGATGGTTGGGTTCCAAGACCTTCCATTCTTTCAGAGTCCTTTGGAAAAAGCACAAAGGGAGAAATAAAATGCCAAAACACTAGGTCTCCAGAAAAGGCTCTGGAATTAAAGAGATGGTAAAATTCTCAACAATGTGATGTCAGAATAATCGATGGGACTGTGAATCTTAATCTAAAGAATCTATGAGACTATGACTCTTCATCAGTTTTATTTATTTTTAATCCACATATGACACAAGAAAAATGTTACAGAAAACATGGACAAATTAGCTGACCATCTCCTTTGTCACTGCTACTCTGCTTAAGCCAATGAAGAGGCCTAGACCCAGCATGGAGAAAGAACCAGGCACAGAGCCAGGAATGGAAGATTTTAATTATTATATTTTATTCAGAAACAAAATAAAATTATAGTCATAAACAACTGACATACAGACATACAGAGAAAGTTTTAATCTTTAAAATAAAAAGAGAGACTGTCACTACTTTAAGTACTAAAAATATTTCCTTTCAAAACACACCATGTTTTTAGGTTCATGTAGCAATTCTTTCCGAAGGCCTCTCACAGTGATGGTACTTTTCTAAGGTGTGTTGTTCTTTCTAATCCATACAGGTGATTCACTGGAGCCTCTTATTAAGGCTAAAGACATTCTTAGGCCCTTCCCTGAGCTTTGACCTACAGATATAAATGGGTGGGGTAGAACTAAGTAAAGAAGATAATTTCAATCAGACTGGAGCCAAGAGTGAGACATCATCCATGATAATACCACATGTTAAAACACTTTCAGAAGGCAGCACAATAATTCTTGAAGAACCAGATAAGCTTGTGAATAAAATTATTGCCTTTAATTTGGCTGAATATAGTGAAACTGTCCTCAAGTTAATCATGTCTCTACCCCTTTCACTAAGGAGTACAAAGAAAATAGAGCCATTAAGGCCTACCCAGTCATATCCCACCATGGTTATCCCCATTCCCTTTTGAAATTCTTTCCCCAGGCCTAACTTGATCCCCTGCTCTTTTAAATCCTAATAGATTGAGAAGAGGGAATATCCTAACAGAGTTAGAAGATAGAAAAGGGCTCTGAGGAAAATAGGAAGAACATGACAGAGCCTCAGATAGGAGAGCAAGTGCTATTAAACATTAATCTTGTTTTAAAAGATTTCCTTTCTGTACCTTGAATCAAATACATTTTTTTCTTTAGAGTGGGGAAATAATTTTACATTACTTATCTTTCCTTAACAAGGTTAAGGCACATTAAAAAGAAAAAGAAAAAAAAATTCACTATCATATAGGGACTAAGGGAAAAAAGTAAACTACAGAGACGATCCAAAGGGAGCATTATTTCAAACATGTCTTAGAGGTTTCAGTTGCCAATTTTGTGAGGAAAGATATTTCTCGAAGAGGTGGGCAACTGTCTCCTCACTGCATTCCTTTAGGACAGGACCAAATACAATGTGTTAATTTTGCTGCATCAGTGGACGCAACTCTCACCTATTGCCAAGTCAAGCAAGAAGAGACCAAGCTCCCAAGCGGAACTTCTGGACACATGTGAGACTCGAGCGCTTACTGCGCTACTGTTCACCAAGGTGAGGCTTCCAGCAAATACCTGAGTGGCCTGTATCTATGTGGCAGGTTCCTTTGGGGAAAAACAGAATAAGCTGTGGATGTCTAAAAGAAATCACCCGACAGATGTAAGGAAGAAAAGTTAATGAAATGTCATCCAAAATATACTAACTTCCAACAATGAAATGTCTTTCAAACTATGCTAGCTTCCAACTAGTAGTAGAATATAGCTTCATGCTTTCAAGTGACATGTTCTTTGGTTACGTATTACATGTGGACCAGACAAGCTGTCATTTGCTTAGTGTGTCAACTTGGAAGTGACAGCCTTGCCTAATCTTTTGGCTTAAGGGAAGTATCAAGAATGACTCCTGAATGAAAAGAACAAAATTGGGAACTGAAAAAAACTTCTTCTTTGCGTGTTTTAACTATATTAAGAAATATAACAATTATTATTTTGCTGGAAATGGAGCACACTTTTTGAGGTATTAATCATCAAATGTCAGAGCAGGAAGGTCCTGACATCATCTACTCCAAGGCTGCTACTTGACAAATAAGGAAGCAGAAGTCCAGGAGGTTGACAGGCTCGCTCAGTTTTGTGGCTTTGGGGGAGGGGCGGGCGGTTAGGACTGTATTCATTTCCTGGGGCTGCCATATCAAAGTACCAAAAAGTGGATGGCTTAAAACAACAAAAATGTATTGTCTCATGGTTCTTGAGGCTAGAAGTCTGAAATGAAGGTGCCACAAGGTAGGTCCCTTCTTGAGCGCTGTGAGGGAGAATCTATTCCATATCTCCCTCCTGGCATGGACCAGATTCCATGTCCCCCATTCCTCTGCTTGTAGATGGTATTCTCTCTCTTCCCTCTGCAGCCATCTGTGTCCAAATTTCCTCTTTTTATAAGGACATCAGTCATACTGGCTTAGGGCCCACCCTAAAGACATCATTTTAACTTGATTACCTCTTTACAGACCTTATTTCCAAATAAGGTTATATTCTGAGGTACTGGGGCTTCGAAGTTCAAGGTATCTCTTTCAGGGGGGACATAATTCAACATATATCAAGGACTATGAGAGAACACCACTCCGGACCTGAGGGGACCCCAGGTCTCCCACTTCCATGCCAGCAGCCTTTCTTATTTCTAAGATTCTCTCTGCTACTGGCACATACTGCACATTGTCGGGTCCAAAGATGACAGGCCCTATTTGCAAATCCAGGTAGGACTTCCCCCAGCCACAGTAAATTGATTTTGCCAAAGCCTATAAAACATTCAAAAACCAGCTGAGGGAAAAACATTATTCCATTTGGTCAGTAAATGTTCACCAAGGTATTTTAACATCCTGCCTCACAAAAGTGCCTGAACTACTTCTGCCACAGGCCGGTCCGCATCTAAAATGTCTGCTGTTCAGAGGAGGGGAGTCCAGGGAAACAGGACCGCAGAGGAAGAACATATAAAAGATCTCCCACATTGTCCAGGACGGCCCATCTCACACACCTTAGCCTGCCTAGGAAAGAAAACGCACGTGAGGAATTTCCTTTGGTGAGAAGACACCTCGAGGGCCTTGGGTTTCCAGCAGACCTGGGTTTCTTTCTGCCGCGCAGGCTATCTATATGGTGAGCAGGTGGCCCGTCGAGCAGGGTCAGAGGCAACAAGGGCCAGGCCCGTCCTTCGGCTTAGGGCTGCATCCTGACAGTGGCATTTCGCAACAGTCTCTGTTCAGTCATCACTCACCCTGGTGCCTAAGTATTCTTGAGTCTGAAGATAACTGTCATACCGTCTATTTTCCATCATAAATTAATGACATCTGTAACAGTGAGTCATAACAAAGTCTATCCAAAGAACTGTATTAAAAATTACATGGAACTGATTTCTCTAAACGGCCTTTTAACAAACACATACCCGCCCTTTTCCATTAAGGCCTTTAGAATCCTGATCTACAGCTGGCCTTGGAAAATTGGGAATTATGTTTTACTGCACAAGATCTAACAAGTCTTTACAGTTCCAAAAATGTCTGAGTAAATAAAGAGCAGTAAGAGCAGAGCGGGATTAGATGGGATGCGGGTGGGGGGTGGGGATTGGTGGTGGTGGTACTTTTGAATGCAAACTCTGGGGCATTACTTTGTTCCAACAGGAGAAATCTTTTTCAGACTAGAAATCCTTTCAAAGGGCAATTTTTAAACCTTTCGAAAAACGCTAGGGTTGAGTGTTCAGGGTAACTAACTTGATTCTAAGCAACATTTAAAGGACTATTAATTATCTTAGAGTTAACATTTTGTAAACAGGGACACTGGACTGCCCTGGTTATATCCTCTGCCTGCTCAATTATCCCAGGAGAGATGTAACAATACCGAGTTATTTTATAAGACCCGATTGCCTTTCCTACCAACATGCTAGCAACAAATTCATCCAGACCTATGACTGAGATGCTCACGTCCACATACATCAGCCCCTAAGCCTCCTTTCTCCTCTGTATATAGGGATTACAATTTTTACCAGGAGGGGGTGAGAACTAAAAGAAAACACAGGAAAGTGCCTAGCACACAGGTCCCATCTTCTAGTCCCAGGCTCCCAAGGACAAAGCAGCACCTTCTCTTTCTCTCCAGAAGCATTTCATCGTTCCCTTGATGATGGTCTGAACATCCTGTGTAGTACCTCACGTCCAAACTCCTCCCTTATGTCCTGCACACAACACCCTCAATGAATTTCTGTCTCCCTCTTTCAAATAAAATATTTTTGTTTATATTAGACTACTTTAGAATCCCTATGTAGGAAAATTAAAAAATGAGTTTGCGTAAGGTGCCAGAAAAAAAAAAGGAAATGCAACAACCAAATATACAAACCTTAAATCCATAAGCATCCTGCATGTAAGAGATGCAAAAAAGAGCCAAATAATCCACAGGGTTGATCAATAACTTTAAGAGTGAGTTTATATATTTTAATCTAATTGTTTCTTGGCTCAAGAACCCATGGACTCCCTAGTGCCCAATGAAACAAAACCAATCTCTTCCCTTGGGCTTTCAAGGCCCTGGGCACTGCAGCCACTCTTTCCATCCAACTCAATTCTCCCAATTCTATCCTCTACAACCAGAATCAGTCCTGTCTCCCAGGCCCCACAAAATCTATCTTCATTTCTACTTTGGAGCCTGTGCATGTAGCCTTCCCAAGTACATTCTCTGTTCTTACTCAGGGATTCAGGTGGACCCACTTGGTTATCGCTAACTCCCCCAGGTTTTTTGAGTACTCCTAGCCACCACCCTTCTCCTTTCTCAGGCACAACTCGGACAATGTGAACACTTGGGATCCATAAGGGGCCTTTTCATGTGTGTGGCTTAGTCTCCTAACTAGAATATACTTTCCTGGAGGAGAAGCAGTACATCTTACTTATTCTTTCATTCACTCATGCATTAAATATTTACAGAACACCTATAATATACAAAGGATCAAAGATATAAAAAGGAATTCATAAGACACAGCTATTCCCTTAAGGACCTCATGGTTTTAGTATGTCCCAGTACCAAACAGTGACAAGCACACAGAAGTCTTTACCCATCTGTTTGCTGGAAGGCTGACCGGTAGGAAGCTTGCCATGTAACTTTTTGCATCTAACTGATCACCAGAGTAATAAGCCCCCAATAAAGACACCTTAGATAAGTGAATAAAACTCCTGCTAAAATAAATGTAAGTTATTTTGTAATTCCTTATCCACAATATATCAATCTTTGTAATCTTAAAACGATCAAGATTTGACTCTATATAAATAAAAGCCCAGCTCATCATTGAATATTTTTAGAAAAGCTTTACTTCAAATTTTTTTTTTTCCTTTTTGCTACTGGTTTCTTTTACAGTTGGGAAATAAGTAAAATCTAATTTGCATTTTTGCAACATTTAGGTAGGACATTTTCATTTACATACCACCCAATCAATACTAGCAAACTAGCATGTTGTCTGCTAGTGAAGCTAAAGAGAAACAACCAATTCATTCCATAATAATTATAAAACTATCTTTCTGGTTTTACTTATCCATGGTAGTACATGTCCACTAAACTAATAAACATGAATGGTTGGGACTACTGAGTCATCACCATCCTGAAAATTATTACCTCTAATTCTCAAAAAAAAGAACACTGAACAAATATGCTTTTGTAAAACAGCTTTCTTTAGGTTTAATTTGCATATCATAAAATTTACCTGTGTTAAAATGCCAATTTGATGTTTTAATAAATTTATATAGTTGTGCAACTGTCATCATAATTTAGTTTTAGAGTAATCACCCCAAAATGTTCCCTCAGCCCATCTGCTTACTCCAGCAAACCTGCTTTTCTTTCCTTCTATTAAATATGGGAAATGGCCTTTTCGGAAGCAGAGTTAACAATAGTACGTCCTCATGGAAGAGTATCCAGCCTTGCCCCACCCCTCCCCAACAAGGAATGAACTCTGGCACAGGACCTCTAACAGAACCTCAGAAGAGAGGAGGATCCAGGTATAGTGGTATTAACTTCTCACTGCAACTGAGCTTTCTTCCTCCAGAGACCATCCTTTATAGCTTTATAAAAATGGACTGGCCAAAATACCCAATCCTCAAACTTAATTTGAAGGGAAATCAAACTGACATCAGATAGAGGGAAGACTATAAAAAAGCCATTCACACTATATCAAAGCAAATAGAATGTGTGAATAGAGAGAGAGAAAACCGAGACAGAAATAAATGGCATGGCTTTAGGTTTCTATGAAAAGCACAACATAAAAAAAAGGAACAAATGTGCAAAAGGCCTATGCCAAACTTAAAAGGAAACATAATGTGAGAAGCAGGAGTATCTAATTGCTTCAAGAAACAAAGCAACTCAGGGTTAGGGAGAAAATTCATTAACTCAAGAATCCAAAGACAGATGATAAAACAGAATAAAATGGCAAAGAAGGTGTGACAGGCAGCATCTAAGATGGCCCCTGACAATCTTGTCCCCCGTTTTTCACGCTCTTCTATAATCCTTTTCCCTTGAGTATGGGCTGGATTTAATGATTTGCTTCTAACAAACACAATGTGGCAGAGGTGATAAGGTGGTATCACATTGAAGATAGGTTACAAAAAGGTTGTGGCTTCCATCTGGGGCACCCTCTCTTGCTCTCTCGGAGGAAACCCAGCTGCCATGTTGTGAGGTGCCTTCTGGAGAGGCTCATGTGTAGAGAAACAGATGTCTCCAGCTAATAGCTAGTGAGTACCTGAGACATCCTGCCAATATCACAAGTGACCTTGAAATCAGATTTTCCCCCAGTTGAGCCTTGAGAAGACTGCTGTCCCAGCTGACAAATGATTAAAGCCTTGTGAGAAATCCTGCATAAGAGGCATCTATCTAGCTAATCTACACCTGTATTTCTGATCCCTAGAAACTGTGAGTCAGCAATATTTATTGTTTTAAGCTGCTAAATTTGGGGATAATTGGGTGAACAGGAATAGATAACATAAGGAAAATAAAGAAACAAATTAAGAATCAAAATCAGTATCATTGGGCACCGGGGTGGCTCAGTCGGTTAAGCATCTGCCTTCTACTCAGGTCATGATCCCAGTATCCTGGGATTGAGTCCCTCACCGGGCTCCCTGCTGAGCTGGGAGTGCTTCTCCTTCTGCCGTTGCCCTCCACTTGTGCACGCTCCTGTGTGCGTGTGTATGCACTCTCTCTCTCATAAATAAATAAATATTCTTTAAAAAAATCACTATCATTATGGAATAAGTGAAAAGAAAATAGACAAGAAATTGACAACCCTGAAAATTACTGACAATCATGGTGATATGGTTTGTATAATCATTTCAGATTAAAATATAAAAGAAATGAGGACATTAAAAAAAAGTAATAAATATAGAAGGCAAATGAAAATAATTTAATAGGAGGACCTATCCCTGAAGTAGGCAACTTAAGAAATGGAACAGGCAAGAGAGGAGACAACTAAGAATATGAGACAGCATTGGGTAAGAGACAACATAAGAATCTCTCTGGGGGCGCCTGGGTGGCTCAGTTGGTTAAGCAACTGCCTTCGGCTCAGGTCATGATCCTGGGGTCCCAGGATCGAGTCCCGCATCGGGCTCCCTGCTCAGCGGGGAGTCTGCTTCTCCCTCTGACCCTCTTCCCTCTCGTGCTCTCTCTCTCTAATAAATAAATAAAATCTTAAAAAAAAAAAAAGAATCTCTCTGGAATGAAGAATGAACAGAATTTGTAGACCAAAAAAACACATGTTCCAGAAAAAAAAATTTTTTAGAAGATGTGACAGTACTCCAGACTGAGAGACATTTATGAAATCTTTTAGGTATCCGAGAACAACAAACAAGTCATCTGTATAAGAGGGGAAATACTGGGCTGGCTTTACATTTCTCCACAGCAATATTCAATGTCAGAAGACACTGGGGAAAGTTTTGCTATAAGATTCTGAGGGAAAGAAAGTATGAGCCAAGGTAGCATTCAAATATAAAGGCAAATAAGAGAAATTCTCAAACATGAAAGAATTTGTAATAAGCCACACCAACAACCCCTTCTTGAGAAACTGCTGTCCAACAGAACTTTCTGCAATACCTGCACTAACCCACTGGCTACTTGTGGCTACTGAGCACCTGAAATGTGGTGAGACTGAAGAATTCAATTTTTAATTTTACGTAAATTTAAGTTGAAAATTAAATAGCCACACGCAGTTAGTGGCTACCATGCTGAATAGTATAGGACAAAAATGTGATTAATACAAAACTGAAACACATAAAAATAACAATAAAAATGGGGAGGTGAGAAGAAAGGGTGAGTGAGACTCTGTTGCCCTCTCTTACAGCAAGCAGTCAATCGTTGGGATCTAAGACTGAAAAAAAAAATGAGTCCAAATGCTTATTTTATAAGCTATTTTAATCTTAAGGATATCTTTAGGAAATAAAATCTACGTGAGAAGAAATTTGAGGTTCAACAATTCTTTACATTTCAATTCAGCTTTTTTCTACTATGAAAGTAAAATTACATTTTCTAATTAAAGTAACAGCTATTATACCTAATATTTAGCAAAAGTGTTTCTACGTTTTACTGTAATCATTCTATTTGTACATACAATATATCCACAGTATCCATCTGGAATGATGTTCACCTAATGCTAACAAGAGTTGTTTCCAAGAGATCTGGAGTAACTGTTATTTTTTAAGATTTTATTTATTTATTTGAGAGAGAGAGAGCAGGAGCAGGGGAGGGGCAGGGGGAGAAGCAGACTCACCGCTGAGCAGGGAGCCTGACGCTGGGCTTGATCCCAGGACCCCAGGATCACGACCTGAGCCAAAGGCAGATGCCTAACCTACTGAGCCACCCAGGCACCCCTGGAGTGATTTTTTTTCCCATACTTGAATTCTTTATAATGAAAACAGGTCTTTTGTTGTTGTTGTTTAGAAAACAAGTTTTTATAAAACAAGTCTATTGTCTGTTTTTAAATAAAAGCATAGAGGCTAATACTGCAAGATGTTAACAGTAATAGAATATAAATTTGAGTAGTGGGCATAAGAAAATTTTTCTTCTTTATGCATTTCAGGATTTTTTTAATTTTCCAAAGGGAAAAAAGAAGTATACGAAGAGTCTAGAGGTTATCGGAGACTGATTTTTATTTTGCATCCACACCAGCTGACTACCCAGATTGTCCCCAACCTGAAAGCCAGGTTTGTCACCTTGGGAAGAAGCCATAGTCACTGTTGGCATCTAGAAGGAGCTCAATGAGCCCACCCACTTCTCAAGGTCTCCCTAACTTCTTCCCCAAAACTAGCTCAGAATCTAGGCAGAGGCTTCAGTTCAGGGAGGACTGACCAGCTTGTCCCCGGAATTCTAGCTCTCGGGCAGTTTTCTTCTGCTTCTACCTAACTATGGAGGCATGCCTTTTGCTCTAGGACCGACCTCTTCCCTCTCTCACTGTCCCTCTTCACTCTCTCTCTCACCCCAGCTATTTAGTAAGTCAAAGGAGCTCAAGAATCTCTCCCTTGAGAGGGGCGCCTACCTGAAGAAGGGCTTGGCAGAAGTGGCCTGGTTCATTAAGGAGAATGGGGTCCAAAACTGACCTTTGACCAACATGGTCTTCAAGGCATCTTTTTCCCAAAAAGACTCTTTGAAGGGGAGAGCAATAAAGAACCAGAATCGGGGGCTCCAGAGTCCCCTCTTTCATAACTACATCTGTCCTGCTAATTTCCCAAGATAGCGGTTTTAATACAGCTACTAAAAGTTAGTAATATAGTTATTAACACAAAAAATTATAATCCATATAAGAAATCATATTATTACCAGTCAAGAGCATTCTAAACCAATTGCTTATAAGACTGCACCTAGCAGTCTCTACCCACTTTATCAAAGCATACAACTTTCATTAAGAGATCCCAGGCTTGAAACCTGCCTTCAACATTCTGACCTCCGACCTGAGCCAATTCTCAGGACCTTTACCTCCATGACTGTCAACAGGAAAGCGTAGTTGGCAGTGTTGTGAGAATTAAATAGGTTAATATGTGACAAACATATTAGTAGGTAGTCAGTAAATGTGAGTACCCCTCTTTTCCTGTCACAACAGCTTTTAAAAGAGAGCCTGTAACCAAAAAATAAATACATAAATAAAACCACCACAACCCGCTCGTGCTTCACACATTAAGCTGTGGAAATGAAATACCTGATGAGGGCAAGAAGGAGCCTACACAATCTTAGAACAGCTCTGCTTCCCAGCTGTGTGTGTCTTTCATGTGATTACTAATAGCTAAGACTTACTTAGTGAATGCTTACTAATATCCAGGTACTGGGTTAGACATTTTTTATGTAACAATGCTGTGAAGGTTGACACATTATCCCCATGTTGGAGAAAAGGAATCAGTATCCCACAGGTAGGGGGACGCCTGGGTTGCTCAGTTGGTTGAGCGTCTGACTCTTGGTTTTGGCTCGGGTCATGATCTCATAGGTCATGAGATCAAGCCCCAAGTTGGACTCTGCACTCAGCAGGGAATCTGCTTGAAGATTCTCTCCCTTGGCCCCTCTTCCCATCCTTTCTCTCTCTGTCAAATAAATCTCAAAGATCTTAAAAAAAAAAAAAATCCCATAGGTAGGAAAAGCAGTGAGGTCTATGTCACTATTGTGCAACACTCCAATAAGAATTCCCTTCAAAGCAAAATCAGAAATCTGAGGAATACTGGTATTTTCAGAACCTAGACAACCAAAATCAACAGTTTTAGTGGCTGCTTTTGTCACGGGCTACCCACATTAATATCCTAATAAGATCTCTTGTACTAATATACTTGTAATAATATTTCTTAGAATTTAAACTGAAAACTGAAGGAAAGAACAAAGACTCTTTTGATTTTGTGAAAAAGTATTAACAGTGTTGAAATTTAGAAAACTGAGTTTCAACACACAAGTGTTAATGTCACATGGTACCACTCACTTTTTTTTAAACCTTCAACTTGCGTATTACTTAATTTAAAATTGTCCACGATGTTGAAGTTGGGTGATGGGTACATCAGTGTTCATTATACTCCTCCCTTTTGGTAGCTTTAAAAAATTTTCCATGAAAAGTGTTTTAAGGTCTACACACTCACAACAATCCTCCCTGATTCCTGCTGTCAAGGGCTAATTCATGTAAATTTTACAGAAGACACCCTTCTCTGGATAATTTTAATTTTTCCTAAAAATAAACATTCTAGTCACCAACCCAGTGAGGGGGCAGTAGCTCAGGAATGCACTGTCATGGCAGATGGAGAATCTGTCATTGTGGGAAGTGAAACAGACTCGGGCAGCATTGGAAATGATGCAGCAACATCTGATCCCATCAGGCCATCTTTAAAAAAGCATTTCATCAGCTGTTAAAAGACTTTGTACAGTGGCTAGCAGCATAACTTGGTGACAATTAAAAATACTAAAGCTACAATTCAGTTTTTGTTGTTTCACACACTGGAGGAAGTACAAATGGAATGCTGAGTCAAAATCAAATATGCAGACTCAGAGCTGAGTCTTTGGAATGTATTCAGTGCTCTGAAGTTTAAGATTTAATGATAGATTCACACTACTGAAGGTTGGGTCCTCTCCTGACTCACAATGTCATCTGTAGAGCAGACATTCAGAAATATTAGTGGAATGACATCCTCTTTGATACTTTTCTTGATTGCTGCAATAGTTTGGTTTAATTACCATAACATATAAACACTGCGGGATAGGAACAACCTTAAAACACCTCAATATGCATACCAACAATAAAGCAAGTTGCAAACTGTAAGTAAAGCCCTAATTATGATCATCCTCATCCCCAGTAACCAAGAGAACCTTCTCAAGAGTCAGATTATTCCAGCTACCTCCTGGATGCCCCTGAGGCCTCTTACAAACTTTAAGTACTCATTATTATGTTCTCTAAGAAAGCTTGTCTATAGGATTGCCAAGGAGAAACTTTATAGTAAAGTCTCTAAACCCTAAGTACTACTGCATAACTTTTGAGGTTCTCTGTGCCCCTTTTTCTGACAACCGCCATGCCCTAGGGTAGGTACAGGCATGGACAGCCACATATGTACTAAGTGACCCCACCCCTGTTCTACAGTCATTGGAGCAAAGGTGGATACCTACCCAAGCTCAACTTCAGAAGCTGTAAAATATATCACACTTGGGAGGCGAGGAGCCGTCATGTTCTATAATGTGCACAGGGGAACAGAAAGATACGAGCAGAGTGGGAATGACAGAAAGATGCAGAGATCAGGGCCCTGCTTGTCAAAGAAAGGCCCATGGTGGAGCTGGGCCATAGGTGGCCAAAAGCTGTCTCCAAGCCTTCATGAAGCTTCACGCTAGGAGACTCTGAGACATTTCTGCTCCCTTATCATAAAGTACTCTTTTTCAGCCCTAGTCTACCAGGTTTGTTTCTTCTTCCAACGAACCTTCACTACCACCAGTCCAAGAGTCCTTACTCTCTTCTTAGGGCACAAAATTCTCTTGGGCAACTTTTCAGACCTTCATCTTCTACTCCACAGGGATTCTGACCTCCTCTGTGAAAGAGCTGGACTACACCAGTGCCCTTCAATGTGCATAAAATGCCTCCCTTCCCCATTAAATTCTATGCAGAACCTCAATACATTAAACTGATAGGAGCTGGGCCATTCAGCTGGAGCAGGGACAGGGAAGTTGGGTCCTTCCATGGAACACAGTGAATGCTCCCAGGGACTACTGTTGAAAATCCTAAGCAGAATGCTCTCTGGGACCCCTGGCTCTGCCTAAGTATCTCATCCTCCAAGGGAAGAGCAGTTCTATATGAGCCACTCTACATGCTGGCCCAGACAAGGCAAGAAACAAGAGAATGAGCACCAACACTCAAGCCAAGATGAGCAAGTACAAGCAAAATTGTCCATCACTGGCCATGGCCTGAACCCGAGGCTTCCTTGGGGAAAGCAATCACTTCTAGTCCTAGAAGGAGGCGCCAGAAGGAAGCTGACAGCTCAGCGGTCAGACAGTGACATCCCAGAGAACACCCATGCCTCTGAATCAGCAAGCCCCAAAGACAAATAAATTGCTTTTCACTTTGGGATCTGGCTTAAACGTAGTGGTAAGGGGGAGAAAAGAGGAAGTGAATAAGGCAGCAGGCTGAGGTGTAGAGGCTCCAGGCCCCAACCCAGGCCCCCACAGCCTAGCTGGCCTTCCTTTTGGGGTTAACCATGATCCTTATGTGACCACAAATGGAAAAAAAAAAAAAGGAAAAAAAAAAACAAAAAAACAAAAAACCTCCACAGAGACTTTTGTTTAAGGACATCGAGATCTAAAATGAAGAAAGGAGATCTAGAGAGAGAATGACTCTTAAAAGCAAACTCCAGAGTTCAGACATTGCCTGGGGACTCATTAAATGGCATTAATGACTCCCACAAACATTAGGGCTTTGAACCTATTTGCATAACTATGTTATATGATTTCTCAACATCACTTTAGACTGAGGAATATCTTCTTCAGAATTATGAGCTTTTGTAAGAAGTACCTTGAGACATTGCTTAAACAAGTCTTCATTTACTTAACATGAAATACTGCTAGACTGAAAGACCATCTGCAAAGCTTTAAAAAAGACTAATAAGAACTCTGGCAGCTTTAAGAAGTGCAAAATAAGTTGCTGCCCGAAACATCCCAGAAGAAAAAATTAATCAAAATGATTAGCACTTTTGATGATGGTATCATTATAATGTCTAATATTTACTAAAGTGATTACTGTTGCTAAGCACTCTGTATTAATCATTTCATTTAACCTTCACAATAACACCACGACAAAAATACACAGCGCCATTAGTGTAGGAGATGCTAATGCTGCTGGTCCAAGGAACACAATTTGAGAACCAGTGCTTTACAGAATACAATCTTTCTTTTCTCTTACTCCCCTTAGTCTCTGAGCTTTTGGACCCATTTCACATGGCGGTGGAAGTACATGTCCCAGTTCACCTATCAGTCCTGGCCCGTGGGCGAGATCCTCTCACAGTCCAAAACCACCAGACAGAATGCTGGCCACCCCACATGGTTCCTTCCTTTCTTCCAGACGGAAGATAGTAAAAATGCCAAATAAGTCGGCTGTTCACAGACCAAAATATATTTTCAAATTAGTTATTTTTAAGCATGTTTTCTAAATAGCAGTGGTGTTCTAGGGATAATTCATAACACCAACATGGCTAAACAAACTGAACAGTCTTGTCTGAGCTCCTGATCTCACAAAAATATCCTAGCACCCACAAAACGTGATTAAATACCTGAACATCCTCCTCTTAGAATTAAACAAAAAGACCTGCAATTAGTGTCTTCAACGACTACTGGCTTTGAAAAAGGCCCAAATCAGGTAACATGAACAGAAAGAGGAGAATGTTAACACTCTCTGAGGGATGATTCTGTGCTATGATGGACAAATATCCCAGAAGGGAATTTATGGTAAAGCTATTCATTTAACCCTATTTAACAGATGAATACAAAAGCTCAGAAAAAGTAAGTCATTTTCAAAAGTGCAGGTCAATGTTAAGGCCCTGATTTAAATCCACGCCTTTCTGTCTCCAAAGACCAAATTCTTTCCACTATAACATACACAAAAAATTCCTCAAATAAAAATTTATAGAATCATAAAAATGTAGGGCGAGGATGTCTAGAGACTCCCTAACTCAACACTTCATTTAATAGATAAGGGAACTTTGGTAAAAAATCTCCAAAGATGGCCATCAACAATTCCTCACCTCCTCTATGTTCGCTGCTCCTCCTATCAAGAAGCAGAGCCTATTTCCTCTCCTCCTGACCTTGTGATCTGCTGACCAATAAAATATGGTGGAAGAAACAGTTTACTACTTCCAGACACAGCCCTAAGAAGCCTAGCAGTTTCCACTGCCATGTTCTCTGGGGAAGCCAGCCGCCATGCGTAAGGGAGCTCAAGCTAGACTACTGAATGATGAGACATCCTGTGAACAAAGAAAGGGGGCATCGTGGAGGAAAACCAAACATGTGAGCGAGGCCTTCTTGAGACTTCCAGCCAAGTCGGTATCTGACTGCATCCAAGAGAGCCAGCCAATGTCATGTAAAGCAGAAAAACTGCCCGGCTGGATTTTCTGACCCATGGGATTACGCAGTTTGGGGCTGGCTGGTTACACAGCTATAGATATGGTGAGCTCAGCTGGCCGTAGTCAGGGATAGCAAGGGCTAACATCTAAGCCCCTAGACTTCTAGCCCTGGCCACCTGCCACTATAGTCCACCACGTAAAGTGAAATACAAATAGGATACCAAACCGACTGACTGACCTATGGCTTTGCCACAACATCCCATTCACAACAAATCTGAACAAAATCACTGTACAGTAGTTGTCCGCGGTTTCACCTTATACAGTTTCAGTTACCCACGGTCAGCCAAGGTCAGGAAGCAGATGATGCTCCTTTTGACAATACGTAGTAGCTTAAGCCCAATAGTAGCTTAATGCTATGTCATTCACCTAACTTCATCCCATTTATTATCTCACATCATCACAAGAAGAATGAGTGCAGTACAATAAGATATTCTGAGAGAGAACACATTTATATAACTTTTATTATAGTATATTGTTATAACTGTTCTATTTTATTATTGTTGTTTCTCTCTTACTGTGCCTAGTTTATAAATTAAATTTTATCATAGGTATGTACATAGAGTAAAAAACATAGTATATATAGGGTTCAGTACTACCTGCAGTTTCATGCATCCACTGGGGGTCTTGGAATGTACCCCCCCATGGGTAAAGGGGGACTACTGTACTCATTTGTTCACAACTCAACTAAGCAGGGCACTCTGGCATATCTGTGTTCCACAAACCTACCACTATTTACAGCTCATTGCAAATCCTCCTGAGGATAGGGAAAGAGTGATCATCAGCCCTGTCTGTGTCTCTGGTGCCTAACCCAGGGCCCCGCATGCCAGCATAAATGAAAGTTTGCTAAGTGACACCTCCCATATGAAAAGAATTAGACTAGTCCTCACTCAAAGAATTATGAGACCAGGAACAAGTGAGATGCTGACACCAAGTCCCTCTATTACTGTATAAATTGTCACCATAAAATAATCACTGAGGGCCATGACATGTATAAAATGTTATTTTCCCCAAACACTTTGACAGCATTGTCTTTTATTATAAATCTGATACTCATAAGAAACCCTGTCAAACATATAGTGCTATTATTCTTAGAGTTGAAGAAATGAAGTTACCCAGAGAGGTAAAAGGATTTGCCCCAAATCATCCAATTTTCACAAGTGAAACCATAATGTGAATGCAGGAAACCTGATTAAATGTCCGATGCTAATTTCATCTTCTAGAATCCTCTCCTCAAAAACCTGATGATATAAATTTCAAGAAATACTATAAAAGAACTTGAAGTAATATGAATACAATATAGCCAATCACAGCAATTTAGGGCTAGACAGGACCTCAATATCATCCATAATATATAGTGAATTTTCAGGTAATGAGGAACTGGGATATGAGGCCTGGCACATGCCTTGCCAGCATCTATAATGACACTACACCTTTGTGAAACAAATAGTATAACATTCTTTCTCATCTCAGACCACACTTGCAAAATACAGCACATGCCTGTGTGAGTATATAGGGTCACCATGAAAAACTCATTACTTGATGTTTCTTGTAGTTTTAAAATCAGAATGTTACTGTCACATGCTACTCACATGTGACGGTGATATATGCAGTGGCCGAGCTTCCTATATTACTTAATCATGGGTATTCCAAGACATTACTACAAGAGAAACTTTTAAAGGACAGTAAGCGAACACTGTACACCCTTCCATGATTTGGCTGACTGGACTGCTGCACACATAGCTATTTCAGCGGAATGTCATCTGCATGTAATTCCCAGGGACTGAAGAATGCAAGAAGGCTCTGTAGTCCCCCGCCCCACCTCCTCAACCATGCATCCCCAAAAGGAACAGTGATGATAGCAATAAGGAAGGTGAATAGGAAGAGCAGTAAGTGTAGTAACACCATGGCCTCAAGGACTAGTATCACTCCCAACAAACCCTCCAGCCTTTACTGCTAGGACCAGGCCTGGGCCGGGCTGCCAAAGCTTTCCAAGGACAAGGGGGATCCTCACGCTCATCCCATCACTTCCGGTTCCTGAATCTGGAAAGGAAGCACACCAGAGGCCATCTTATGTCACTCTATGAATGTTTTCTCTGAGGCCACTTTGGATAGTTTGGGTTGTCGTGATTGTTTTCTACTGCTGCCATTAATGGTGGTGTTTGTTTCCTGGTGAGGACAATGATAAGACAGAGCAAACTAAATATCCAGAGGCCTAACAGGCTACGGATGAGAACAGGCCAACAAACACCCGCATTTAGGAGGTCATGATAATTTAGAAATGAGCCAGCGATTTTAAAAGCACTTTAGTTGCTGTGTTTCCTTGAATCACAACCTCTGCAGACACACGTACTTAACGAAACACAGAACAATGATGCCCTCTACAGCCTTCAGAGAGAATCCAAGGAACTTACTCAGTTCTTGGATCTGGTGAAAGATCCTGAGTCTACTGTTCCCTAATAGAGATCTATTTTTTACACTAGAATAAGTTGTAACATACAAAGCACATGCATGTATGTTGGAAAAATTAAAATATCAAGGACTAAAGCTAAGGTGCTAATTGAAATAAAATATAATAATGTCCAAATAATTAACATTATACTGAAATAATTCACTTTCCTAAAAGACCTACAGAAGCAAACTCTACACATGGTCATTTTGGCTATTGACAGAGGCTATTTCAAAAGAATTACTTAAAATATTTTCAAAAGTGGAACTGTGGACTTCTAAAAAGAGAAAGAAGTCGAGATGAAATTTTTTTTTTTAAGAAAAGAAATATACTACGAATTGAGAATTACAACATTCATTCCCTGTCTGGAACTGAAAAAACACCAGTAAGAAATAACTCTAAGCTCAAGTGACTTCCCTATTCTCCATGAGCCATGAGGAAAGAAACTTCTCATCTTTGTAATAAGGAAAGTGAGGGGATATTGAGCACCTCAAAAATATTCCAGATTACTCAAGGCCTGTGTGGATACAAAAGAAGCACAGGTCCTTCTTCTTAGGGAATGTGGCTGGGATAGTATGTTGTCAAAGCCCTGTGTAAACATTTATATAAAAAATTGGTGATCATATAGAAAACATAAGCTGCACACGGCAGTCCAAGGAAAAAAGGATAATCAATGTGAGAAAAGTTTAGATTGTGTGTCAAAGGAAAAGTGAGTCATTAATCAAGCCTGGTACAAGCTGTTGTACAGAAACTAAGGAAGAAAAGGTAAGAGAGAACAGCAAGAGAGAAAACCACAGGCTAGATCACTGCAGGAAATGCAAAGGCATCAGCTACAGAGGGATAGGTGGGCCATGTTCCCAAGTTCCAACATGAAAACATGGGTCAAAGTTAAAGAGGAAGAGAGAACAGTTATCAGAGTGCCTTAAATCTAGCCAGAGAGTTCAGATCAGATCTCATTAAACAAAAGGAGTTACTCTGATCACTTAAGGAAGTAACATGATGAAAATGGTGTTAAGAAAACAGTATCCTGGCACTTATCTAGATAAACTGGAATGGCAGGGCAGGAAAGGAATAGAGATCATCCAGAGATTAATGAAGAAATACAAACCACAAGGATCATAAAGGCTGAATTTGTAAGAAAGGAAGACAGAAGCAGCAAGCCCAAGACACTCTGCAGAGGGTGGATGCATTATACAGGTTACCATGAACACGGGACAAGGAGACATCAGAATTTGACATGCTTGGGATGCGTGGAGTAGCATCACGGATATTCAACGCAAAAGCCAGTTTAGAAGAAAACTATGACACACTGAATTCTTCGTCTGAGGTTTTAGGGATCAATTTAGGCAGAGATTTAATGGAGGCAGGTGGAAAGTTGAAATTGAAAAGAGGATGAGAAGCCAGGGCTGTATTTAAACACTTTCTAATCATCCAAAAAAAGAATACATGAGCTTATACATACAGGAAGGGATTGGGAAGAGAAAGCCCAGAAACTGGGTGTCTGGCCAGAAAGACAGAGAGAACACTTGGAAAAGGAAGTTTCATTTCAAAACCAACAAGAACTTTGTTTTAAAGTCATCAACACTCAGGGCAAATGCCCTATTGAGTGAGAAAGAACTTAAGAGCTTTAAGCCTGAGGCAAATTAATTGGGAATTGGGTGACCATTGGTGAACTTGGTGAATTTGATCTGGAGTCTATCAAGTAATCAGGAGACATTTAGTTGACTACAGTTTCCAGCACAGCCAGTGTAATAAAACAGATAATATGCAACAGGGGAAAAACAGCAGCCTATTTTAGTTGGAACATGTCATCTACCACTAGGCAAACTCTTATTGGCTCTAGGTCTTGAAAACTTAAAGCTCTCCCAACGAACAGACAGAATTAAGGAGGAACTGGAAGATGAAGAGTTTAAGTATTAGGAGAAGAAATACAGAGATAATTCTTTTTACCTTGATAAAAAGATAAACACAAATGCCTTTGTAAAAACATTCCCAGGGATAAAGGCTGCACACTCCTCATTCAAATTCTTTTTTTTTTTTTTTAAGATTTTATTTATGTGAGAGAGAGAGAGACAGCCAGAGAGGGAACATAAGCAGGGAGAGCGGGAGAGGGAGAAGCTGGCTTCCTGCAGAGCAGGGAGCCTGATGCGGGGCTTGATCCCAGGACCCTGGGATCATGACCTAGGCTGAAGGCAGACACTTAATGACTGAGCCACCCAGGTGCCCCTCAAATTCATTTCCGATAAAGAATATAACCATTTAAAACTTCTGTGATTTGTTAGGACACTTCAGTTTTATTCTTAAAATGTTGTAGAAAATCATTACCTAGAACTCAACTGGTATGAAAATATTTGTATAAATTTTTTTTAATGTCATACATAAAGTTAATGCATCAGTTTTCAAATGAGTGCTGATGACAGAGTTAGTACCACATTCCCCTTTAGGCAGACTAAAAAACCTAGGACACAGAATTGAAGTGGTTCACTGAGGCAAGCCAGCAAGACAAAAGCCCATTTGCTATAAACTTTCTCTCTTTCTCTAGAAGTTCAAAGCGTTGCTCTTCACTTTTACTTTTACTACAAAGGGGAAATTACTGTCAATTCTTGGACATATTTCTCTTTTTGTGGTTGTTCTAAAGAATGCAGAGACTAAGGTTAACTGAAATTCAGAGCAGTACATAAAACTATAATAGCTACAAAGGAGTAGAAAGAAAAATACAGATAGTAAAGATGCAGGGAAATTAAAAAAAAAAAGTAAAATCTCTCCTCTCCTCCTAAACATTAATAAAATCTTAAACCTGTTACTTTAGATTCAGAAAATGATTCAGTCTTCCTACCCCAAAACTCCAGCTCCCCACCCTCCCCAGAATAAAGAGTGGACAAATATCAACAGCACAAGTAAAAGCTTTAAGTCTCCTGGAGTGGGTGGGAAGGAGGAGGAGGGGTCATTACACATTCTCTGTGAAAGAAGACAAAGCCAGATCCACATTCCAGGGAAATCTGTCTGGTCCGAGTTTTTCCTTAAATACAGATTGGCCTGTCACTAAGCCAGGCTCTGTAATCTTCCCAGGCTGCCACTGCTAGGGAAGCCAGGAATCCCTTCTAATTAATCAGGCCCTCCCAACAAAAATTTTCCCACCCACAATAAAGTAGATTGGGGGGAGGGGAAGCAGCAGAGCAGGCTTTGTAGCCAAAAGAATTCTAGACTTTGGTGTAATACCTAACTAATCCAAGAAAACAGATGCAGGAAGCAGAGGAAATGATCTACAAACAGAGACAGACAATGAGGTAGGAACCTTTCAAAGTACTGCTTTGCTGGAACCAGAGCTGAAAATTTTAAATCCTAAAATGTAATTATTATCGGGAGTGAGACCTGGCAGCATTACATACTTTAAAAAATGCCTTTAAAGCAGGGGATGGACCCATAAACTTTCAGAGGCCAACACCATATATACTGATTTGACACTTTCGACCATAAGTTATTATTCAAATTTATTTTCTTATTTATTTCTTTACTTATATCTTCTTACTAAAACTAAAACTTCTTACCAAAACATGGATAAAAGTCCAGGATTAATAGTTTATGTCCATGTCTATTTCTTGGTTCCACTTGCAAAGGAAATGGCCTTGTCTTGGCCTTACTAATTTACCCACCCTTGCAACCAGTTTAACCCAAGGTAACTTCATTGAAAGCTTACTCTGACAAGGGGCAAGGAGGTAGGAGCACAGAAGGATGCACAGATTTAGACCCATGGGGTCCAATACAGCTGCTACTAGCCATGTGTGCTTCCTGAACACTTCAATGTGGCTAGCAGGATTGAGATGTGCTTTAAGAGAGAGATTTATACATCTTAACCAGGATTTACTGATATAGATAGATATTTCAGACTTTGCAGGCAATGAGGTCTTTGTTACTACTATTCAACTCTGCCACTATAGTATAAAAGAAGCCAGAGACAATATGTAAACAAATGGGAGCGGCTGCAGTCCAATAAAACTTAAACAATGTATAATTTTGGAAATGCTAAAATTCTGGGGTGGGTGCAGAGCTGGCTCAGTTGGTTAAGCGACTGCCTTCAGCTCAGGTCATGATCCTGGAGTCCCGGGCTCGAGTTCCGCATCGGGCTCCCTGCTCAGCAGGGAGTCTGCTTCTCCCTCTGACCCTCTTCCCTCTCGTGTTCTCTCTCTCTCATTCTCTCCCTCTCAAATAAATAAATAAAATCTTAAAAAAAAAAAAAAGATCACGAAGGAGCCTTGGGGACACGTGTGTCGGCTGTCACCACTACACCCAACTGAGAAAGGAGTCATGGAAGTATAGGACTTATCTCCCTGCCACAAGTTGTAGTGACCCAGAAGTCAAGAGACCCTGAAAGCTGTGGTTCCAAGGACTCTGTCATCTCATTCACTACTGCCATTTCCTGGAATTCTGGACTAGGAGACAATTATAAGAAAGAGTTCAAGGACAGGAACACAGCGGTTTAAAAAAAAAAAAAAAAGCCCTCTTATAGCAGGAAGGTCAAAAGACTTTGCTGCATTTGAAGAAGGATAAGCTGTTTGCATGGGTAATTAATACCATTCCAGGAAAAGTCTCAGAATAAACAACTGAGATGCAAGTGGCAAGCTATTTGGGTTTCATCTGGTTTTCTATTACTTTAGAAACCATGCTCTATCCAAGTATTTTTCAACCCAGAGAGCCAAAATTACATGCATCTATATGAAAATTTGCTCAAGTTAATTCCTTTTAAACTTTACTCATTTAATTACTGATTAATATACTGATGTATATACAGAGATTAAAATGCCTTATCAAAAACAGGCCTCCTCTGCCCTATCCTGTCACCACCCTCCTCAGCTCTCACCAAGAGCAACCACACTGAAAACTTCAGCTATTTGATCCGGTATTTACTATCATGTTTCTAAATACTATGTTATTACTACCAATTTCTGATTATTTCAGCTTCACATGCTTTCTACTGAAAATGAGGACAATGCTTACAACTCTCACCCACACATCTCCTTCTCCAGCCTTCCAACAGCTGGAGTTCACAACATATGAAATGTACCCTCTGTTCAAAGCTGAGCTACGTAGTGTACTATGCTTACTTTCTAATCTTACACAAGATGGGAAGAGTTGCTTCATTTTTCTTTTGTGTAGTTTCCCATATTCTTATCACTAATCATTCCCACACTCTCTGACAGACCAAAGAAAACCTCCTCTCTACTTCCAAATACATCAGGTATTTCATCCTTTCATTTCTTGTTGAGAGACACCTTTCATGGAACCCTATGTCCTGTGCCAATCTGACTGGTTGCTTTCTAGGCAGGACACACTGCTGATCACCATGGGATTTGCTCAGGCACTCACCTGCCAAATTCCATATTTCCCAGACCCTATAACTCACTCCTTCTCTGTTTACTCTCTCATTTTGGAAAACCACATTCTTCCTAAAATTGGGTACATTAGAAGGAAATTTTTCTAGACTTTGCATCTCTGAGAATGTCTCTCTTCTGCCTTACCTGTCAGAATGGCTAAAATCAAAAACACAAGAAACAACAAGTGTTGGCAAGGATGTGAAGAAAAAAGATCCCTTGTACTCTGCTGGTGGGAACGCAACCACTAAAGCCACTGTGGAAAACAGTATGGAGGTTCCTCAAAAAATTAAAAATAGAATTACCAGATGATCTAGTAATTCAACTACTAGGTATTTACCCAAAGAATACAAAAACACTATTAGTAAATATTAGATTACTAATTTACAAACTGTAAAAAATTAGATTGTTACAACAAAATTAACAAACCTGATCTAAATGACAGATGCACTTGACAACCATCACATTTTTCAAGTGCTTATGGAACACTTTCCAAAATAGAGGAATTATACCAAACAACAAAATGATTAGAAAATTCCCAAATACTTAGAAACAATATAATACACATTTCAATAACCCAGTGATCAAAAATGTCATCACAGGGGCATGTGGGTGGCTCAGTCATTTAAGCGTTGGGACTCTTGGTTTCAGCTCAGGTCATGATCTCAGGGTCATGAGATCAACCCCTGCATCGGCCTCTATGCTGGGCATGGAGCCTGCTTAGGATTTTCTCTCTCACTCACCCTCTGCTCTCTCTCTCTCTCAAAGAGAAAAAAAATGAAATCACAGTGAGAATTAGAAAATATGTTTATTTGACAAACAAAATCTCTAACTTCATCTCTAACAAAACAAGAGGGATATAATTAAAGCAATAAAGGCTTAGAGAGAAAAATTTATAGCTTTAAGTGTTTATATATTGGAAAAGAAATGCTCAAATTCCATGATTTAAGCTCCCACCTTAAACTGGACAGAGAAGAGCAAATTTGCTCAAAGAAAATATAAGGGAGAAAATCATTAAAAAAAAAATCCATAAAATAGAAAACAAGTACACTACAGGGGGAAAAAAAAAAATCAAAGCCAAAAGAGGGTTCTCTGTTTGGGAAAAGACTCCTAAATAAACAAACCCCTAACAGTACTAATAATCGCTCCTTTAGAAATGCAAATCAAAACCATATCACCTCACCCCTCCTAGAATGGCTACTATCAAAAAGGCAAGAGATAAGGAATGCTGGTGAGGATGTGGAGGAAGTGGAACCGTGGCTGGTGAATGATTGGTGGGAATATAAACTGGTGCAGCCACTACGGAAAACAGTATGCAGCTTCCTCAAAAAACTAAAAATTGAACTACCATGTGACCTAACCATTCCATTTCTGGGTATATATCCAAAGAAAATGAAATCACTATCTCAAAGAGACATCTGCACCCCATGTTCATTGCAGCATTATTCACAATAGGCAAGACAGGGAAACAACCTAAGTGTCTACTGATGGATGAATGAATAAAGAAATGTGGCGAAAATACACAATGGAGTATTATTAAGCCATAAAAAAGGGAAATCCTGCTGCTTGTGACAAAATGCATAGACTTTGAGGGCACTATACTATGTGAACAAGTCAGAGAAAGACAAATACATATGATCTCACATATATATGGAATCTAAAAACATCAAGCTCATAGAATAGAATGGTGGCTACCAGGGGCTAAGTGGTGGGGAAAATAGAAAGATGCTAGTCGAAGGGTATAAACTTCCAGTTACAAGATGAGGAAGTTCTGGGGATCTAACGTATAGCATGATGACTACAATTAACAATACTATACTTGTATCCTAGAAAGGTGCTACAAGAGTAGAGCTTTAATGTTTGCACCGTAAGAACAACAATTATGTGAGGTAAAGGATGTGTTAACTAACTTCACTGTGATAAACATTTCACCACATATGCTTATCAAATCACCATAACCTTACACAATGTTATATGTCAATTGTATCTCAATAAAGTGGGGAGAGGGAAGGAAAAAAAAATCATCCTGTTGGAAGGTTTGAGCCTGGCAGTCAGAATATGTGGGAGCCAGGATAGCGGACAGCTGGGATCCTAATGCCCAAAAGGGGTAGAAAAGTTCGGAAGGAACTCATTCCAGTTAAGCCAGAACTGTAAAGAACTTCAACTTCAGTTCTTTGTACAATGCTTGACACATAAATAAGTACTGGATATGCAGATGTCCTCATGTAATACATGGTTCATACAGGTCCATAATTTCTTGGAGCAGGAACTATTCTATAGAGCTTTTTCCTGCATTCTCTTGATAAACTGTGACCTTCATGAAAATGCAACTAGAAAAAAAAAAATCACTGCTTGCAGATCAAGGGAAGCAACACAGAAGCTTGCCATCCATCCAGGGCTTCAGCACGAGGGAAGGGAAAGGAGAACAGCAAGGAAAATACTAGAAGATACTAAAAACACCAACCTTGCACCAGACTCCGTTGTGGCTTGCAAAGCTGTACTACCCACAAGGTGGTGGAATCCCAAGCCATGAAATTAATGTGAAGCCTGGTCCAAAACCACTGAAATGCCAGTGGCTCCAGAAGAAGTAAACTAGAAACTGCTCAATTGCACTAGAGTATGTATGTGTGTGTGTGGGTGTGCGCACGCACGCACATGAATGTGCACACATGCACATGTAGGATGTGACTGAAAATAAGCACACAATTAAAAATTACACCCATGAACAATCCAGCAATTTCAATCACCAATTTATTCCACACTTACTAAATAATAATGGAAATAATAGAACAATCTACAAGAGACTATGAAACAAATTACTGTAAAATTATAAAGAAGATAAAAGGATATGGGAACATATTTTAAAAATAGGGCAAGTATATAAAAAAAGGACTGGTAGAATTTGAATTAAAAAAAAATAAACCAAACACAAATTCTCAGCTGAAAAATATAGTCACTAAAAATAAACAAGTTAAAGAGTAGATTAAATACAGATTAAACAGCAAATTAAATCCAGATGAGAAGATGTTAACGAATTGGAAGAGGTTTAATAAAAAGCACTCTGAATGCAACACAGAGACATAAAGAGAAACAAGAAAAGGCTAATGGCCAAGGGGCATTCCTACAAGCCTACTGCAGCAGCATTCCTCAGAAAAGGCACGTGAGGTCAGCACTTGTGGCAGGTGTGCGGGTTCCCTGCTGCCCATGACACCCTAGGCCAGCACAGACAATCTGGCAGGAAGGATGTCAGACATTCAGAACGGGATCCCAATGTTTGGTTCATGGTGCTTTTTAAGCTGCATGATTGGGAAGCACTGGCCCCCTGCCTGTGTGATCAGAGGCACAGAGACAATCACAACGTGATGCACACAATCTTCCACATAATGTCAGAATGCTGTCTGTATCCCTAACTTGCTAATTTGATACTCATGGTTGGAGTAACTCTCCTGTCTGGCATGATCGAGGAGCTAAGTTCCAAGTTGCTGGTGTGGCTGTGAGATGAGGCAATAAGGTAGCAGAATCTGCCCTATCAGTGTGTATGGCCTAGAAATCAAGAGACTCATCTCTGACATAACCAGGCACCTCAGGTCCAAAACCTGCGATTGACCAGAACTGTCTGCTCTACTGGGCCACTGCCAGTTTTGGTAGAGCTCTGCAGACAGCCTGCAGGAGCTCCACCTTGGACAAGTTAAGATCACCCTAGCAACACATAAGAAACTATTACATGAGACTACCCAGAAAACTTAGTATAAGAGTTCCAGAAGAAGAGAACAGGATAAAGGGCAGTACTTGAAGAGAAACTGGTTGAGATTTTCCAAAACTGATAAAAAAGACTTGCATCTTTCAAATAAAGATATGCATTGCATCCCAAGCCAGATAAATTAAAACAAGTCTACGGCTTCAGGCTTCATAGTGAAATTGTAAAACATCAAAGCCAAAAACAAAATTTTAAGAGCAGCTAGAAAGAAAAAAGTTGATAACCAAGATAACCAAGAAAGAAATCACAATGAGGCAGGCGAGAGACTTCTGTGGTTACTAGTCTCCACAGATGCGCCTCCCCCCCCCCCCGCCCCCCGCCCATAAATCTTCGCTTCCCTGTGGGCACATGCTGCTTCTCACATCAAAAGCTGTAGCTTCCCTTGGCCTGGGCCCTTTGAGTGCTCTGACCAACAGAATGTAGTATAAGTGCCAAGTGAGACTTCTGAGCCCAACCCTTCAAAGAACTGGCAAATTCTCTTCTTTCTTCTAGCAACTCTTGCTCTGGGACACCATCCCTCAAACTCAGCCACCATGCTAGGAGAAGCCCAAGCCACAGAGAGCAGCCATGTGAATGAGAAGTGACAGGCAACAATTACCAGCCCCAGGTGAGCTCCCAACCACAGCCAGTATCAAGGGACAGCCGTGTGAGCATGTCATCTTTGATGTTCCAGCTGAACTGGGGTCCCAGATAATTGCAGCCCCAGCCATCATCAAAAACAGAAATGACCCAAATGATACCAGGCAACCTACACAATCACAAGAGAGAAAAAAATGGCTTGTGTTTTGAGCTACTAAGTTTTAAGGTGATTTTAAACATCAGTCAATAACTACAGAGTTTCTCAGTTGCCATAACAGATCCCAGAAGACAATGGAAAATATCTTCCAAACGCCAAGGAAAAATAATGCTCAACCTAGACTTCTATAACCAACTTTCTAGAGTTAAGACAAAACTACATTTTTTAGAAAGACAAATGATGAAAGTTCACCACTTATAATCTCTCATAAAAAGAAATACTACAAAACACGTGGATAAGCAGTGAAATTTATAAATACGTTGTAAATCCAGGACTTGGTAAAAATAAGATATAACTACAATATTAAGTAGTATCTGATCTGGTTAACTATTGTAATTTGTCTGTTTTGGTGTTTTGAACCTACTTAACCTAACACTAGCACAGAAAAAATGTCCTCAACAGCCAGCATAGGTGAAGGCATCTCAGACACCTCATAGTCACTATTTATCAATTCTTCCCCTCTCCTTTCCCACCACCCTTCACACATAGTTCTCCCATTCCCCCCACACCTGAGAAGGTCTCAGCCTCAGCCATCAAGGGACAGAGAAGAGATACTTATAAAAAGAAAACAAAAGAGGGCAGCTGGGCAAGAGACCTCTCTCCTGGCATTCACCCACCTGCAGCATTTGCTGCCTACTTCATTTTTATCTGCTTTGTCATTATCAAAAATCATGTCACGGACATACGTATGTGAATGACAATTTTTAACATTAAGGACCAAGTTATGACCTAATGGCATCTTACAGAAGACTTGAAGCAAGAAACTCCCATAACCATATTTATTTTTTTCTCCCCCCCCATTCTTAACATGCAAATCTTCAATCACCTAAGGTTTTCAGTAAAGACACTAATTTAAAGAGTAGAAGGCAAGTTCAGAGCTTCAACTGTCAATGAACACAGAACTCAGTTATATTAGAAAATAATTAACCATTTTAAAGAATATTAAGCACTACTTACTTTAACGGCAAATTTCTTTGACGCCATGGTTTACTGATTCCAGAGTAATTACAGACCTTTAAATAGAAGAAAAAAAGTTACAAGTAGGTATATCAAAATCTCTATTTGGATAATATATAGGAGAAAGGTTGACTGAATAATCAAATAACAGTATTTGCAAGATAAATGTTTACTTAAAATGGTCTTAAAAATATATTATATTGGGGCGCCTGGGTGGCTCAGTCATTAAGCGTCTGCCTTCAGCTCAGGTCATGATCCCGGAATCCTGGGATGGAGCCCCACATCGGGCTCCCAGCTCAGCGGGAAGCCTGCTTCTCCCTCTCCTTCCTGCTCGTGCTCTCTCTCACTATCTCTGTCTGTCTCTCTCTCAAATAAATAAAATCTTAAAATATATATATATATAATATTGGGGGCCTTGGGGGGGCTCAGATGGTTTACTTTACTCAGTCAGTAAAGCATCTGACTCTTGATCTCAGGATCATGGGTTCAAGCCCCATGTTGGGCTGCTCGGTGGGAGTGGAGCCTACTTTTTTATATATATATGTTATTGAAATATATATATAATATTGAATTAGCCACTTAAAAACCACCAACAAAGGAAAGCACAGGCTCAGATGCACTCTATCAGACGTTTAAAGAGTTAATACCATTGGGGCGCCTGGGTGGCTCAGATGGTTAAGTGTCTGACTCTTGGCTCTGGCTCAGGTCATGATCTCAGGGTTGTGAGGTTGAGCCCTACGCTGGGCTCCATGCTGGGCATGGAGCCTGCTTAAGATTCTCATTCTCCCTCTGCCTCTGCCCTCCAAAAATCATGAGACAATACATGTATAGTACATTTTTTTTAAAGACTTTATTTATTTGATAGTGAGAGAGAGATAGCACAAGCAGGGGGGGAGCGGCACCTAGGCACCCCAGGACCGTATTGTATTTATTGAAAAAAAAAAAAAATCCATGTATAAGTAGACCCACACAGTTCAAACCTGTATCGTTCAAGAGTCTACTCCCCTTTACTATGCTTAGCCAGGCCAACTGCCCTCTCTCACCCTTGCAGAAACGTACAGAATTATTTTTTGGAGAGAGTAAGACAGAGGATCTCTGGTCTGGAAAACACCAGGCACAGCATAAAGTAGGGGGTACCCTACTGAAAAAAGAGAAAATTAAAGGAACATTTACAAACTGATTGGCATCTTCCCCAACCCGCATGTCCCTTATGATGGTTAATTTTATGTCAACTTATCTAAGAGATGCCCAGACAACTAATAAGATATTATTTCTGGGCATATCTGTGAGGGTATTTCTGGAAGAAATCATGATTTGAATTGGTGCAATCAGTAAGGCCAATGGCCCTCCCCAGTGTAGGTGGTTATCATTCAATCTGCTGAGGGCCCAAACAGAATAAAAGGTGCAGGAAGGGTGAATTTGCAATCTCTGAGTTAGGACACCCATATTCTCCTGCCCCCAGACTTAAGCACTCCTGGTTCGCAGGTTTTGGACTGAGAATGAATTATACACAGGCTTTCCTTGTTCTCCAGCTGGCAGACAGCAGATCATGGAACTTCTGTCTCTATAATTGCATGAGCCTATTCCTACAATAATTATATATACCTTCTTTTGGTTCTGGGTCTCTGGAGAACCTTGTCTAATACACCCCTCTACACTGCCTAGCCTCTCCAAATAGGAGACTGAAACCATTCAGGGACTGGACTAACCTAAAAGGTAGGATCTAGAAGTACTGACATCAGGGATTTCCCAAGGAAACAGCCTAGATGGATGGTTCTAAAGTGAAGCAAACACCCACAAGTCCCATATCTGCATGGAGAACTGCCTTCCATCTTTTTAATACCCCACTCTCGAATACAAGTAAACAACCAGGAATCACCTGCTATCTAAGGAAAGACTCTATCATGAAAGAAAACAAAACAAACAGGAAAGAAACTACTTGGCCAAAACTGAGACTATGCAGGGAGAAGGAAACCATTTTTTAAGAAACTATCATTATTATCAGGGAGATAGGAGATATTGCAACCATAAAGCAATAAATACAATAACAAAAAATAAGAAACTTTCAGAAAACAAATTAAAGTGATAGCTGAAATAAAAAAAAAAGTACCAGAAGTGCTGGAGGACCAAGTTCAGGAAGTCATTCAGAAACTTCAGCAAAAACAAAAAAGATGAAAAATAAGAGAGAATAAATTAAAAATTAAAGGACCAGTACAGGAGGACCCATACATGAAAGTTAGATGGAAACATCTCATATTAGGGCATATATCACTGTAAAACATCAGGCATTGGAGATTAAAAAAAAAATCTTTAAAAAGAGGGTGGGAGGTGGGTGGAAGGAGTGGTCAGTGAATGTTTGGCTCCAAATGGCTCAAAGCAACTCTGGAGACTAAAAGACAATAGAGAAATATCTTCAAAATTCTAAAGAAAATTGTTTCCAACCTCCAATTGCATTTAAACATGAGGGGGAGGGGACATTTTTAGACATGCAAGGTCTTAAAAAATTTAAGTCCCATGCATCCTTTCTCAGGAAGCTTAACTGAAGATGTGCTTCACCAAAATGAGGAAATTAACCAAGAAAGAGGAAGATACAGGAAAGAGGAAGGCGAAGACAGGCAAAAGGCAGAGGAAATCCTAGGATCTGGTGAAAGCAGATCCCTGAATGAGATCATGGGCTAGACCAGGAGAGAACCATGAGTGGGGGCTATAGCAGTTTCAACGTCTCCAGGAGATGCATCCTCAAAAGCGTCTGTGAGCATGCAAAACTCACTTTAGACAACTGGTGGAGAATCTGAGATTGAATTAGGACAGGAACATGGAAAGCTAGGCAATTACTGATCCTACGATAAATAAAAATTGTGCCGAAAATAAAGAGAGTACTTCATACACAGCTCAGTTACGGCTAGCATGTGTAGTTATGATAACAAACACTGAATCTTGAC
The DNA here is from genome assembly GCF_037043125.1 of Eumetopias jubatus. Taxonomy (NCBI): domain Eukaryota; kingdom Metazoa; phylum Chordata; class Mammalia; order Carnivora; family Otariidae; genus Eumetopias; species Eumetopias jubatus. Next base: position 104,737,367 of record NW_028274815.1, read on the forward strand.
CTAAACAATGTTACGTTTACAGCAAAATTACAAGGATGGGAATATGTGTGTATGTGCATATTATACGGCAGGGGCATAGAGGTTAAACTGAGCGAGCGCTCCCTTGAATGCTAAGGGGATGTTTCAGAAGCAAAGCCTAAAATCAGTATAAAACAGTTGCAACCGCCACCGCAACAGTAATAGTTAAGCAGAAATACAGCAAGTAATTTAGTGATATGGAACCAATTGTTAAACGCTAAACTTGGCTCCAACATGAAGAGCAAGGTGAAGAGAGCTGCTCTGGAGGAAGGAATGAGGTGAAAAGGAGGCCATAACTCACAAGTCTTGTACATGGAACTATTTGCTCGTTCCAACGTGTGCGCAGATGTTACAGCAGCACGGTACAACAGAAACAGAATGCAAGCCAGAGATGTACTTTTCAATTTCCTAACAGTTGCAGTTAATAAAAATGTAAACCGAAACAGAGGAAATTCATTTTAATAATATTTTTATTTAACCTAATAAATCCAACATATTATCATTTCAGCATGTAATCACTAAAAAGTATTTACATTCTTAGTGTTTTACCTTAGTCTTTGAAGTCAGGTGTATCAGGTGTGTATTTTCTGTTTCCAGCACATCTTAATTTGGACTGGCCACATGTCAAGTGTTAGACACCTGTGGTCAGTGGCTACCATAATGGACAGTGCGGTTTGAGCGTACTTGGTTTCATTACAAGAAAAACACTTATTTCTGTTTCCCAGATTACTAATTTAAAAAATAGGGATAGTAATACCTAACTCAAAATTATCAAAAGGATTAAATAAAATGATATATGAAAACCCCTGATGCAACCTTTATAAAACAGTAGGCCCTTGAGGAGTGTTAACAACTACTTAGTCAATGGTGATGATTTAAAATCGGATGATTTTTTTTCAAAATGTGATAAACTTTGATTCTATTTTTTTAAAAGATTTTATTTGAGAAAGAGACAGAGAGCATGAGCGGGGGGAGGGGCACAGAGAGAGGGAGAAGCAGACTCCCTGCTGAGTGCGGAGCCCTACAAGGGGCTTGGTCTCACAATGCTGGGATCCTGACCCAAGCCAAAGTCAGACACTTAACCAACTGAGCCACCCAGGCACCAGATTCTATTTTTTTTTTAATGGACAAAAACATCTTTATCCAAACCCCAAATCACTTTAATTATTCATTTCTATTCTCTGAATGATGTAGTGCATATGATCTAGAAAAATTATCAAGGTCATTCATCTAGTAACTCCATTTAGAAATAGGTGTAAATGGAAAAAATAAGTTCCTAGAGAATCAGGAACATGTGTTTGAAAACAACATTTATAAAGGTTGCCCTGAAAACTTTAGGTAGATCTTTATGTTATTTGAGCCTGATAAACACAAAATTGGTCCCCTTAAATATACTAAATTAGTTTTGAATAACTTCTGCCAAGAATTTAGGGAATCCCTCACTGGAGGGTGCTTAAGTGCTTCAGCTGATAGAGAAAAGGAGAGAGTTTTGTCAGCAAGTACCTAACCAAGCTGAAGCATGTGATCAAATTATTTTTTAATTGTACACTGGTTTTCCCATATGTCCTTCCTTTCCCGAAGGACAGGTGGACCACACTGGAGGCTGCAGCAAGGCTTTCAGACCATATCTGCATTAGATTATGGGCCATATTACAGTGAAGGTTACATTTTTCAACTCACAATAAGGTTCCAATATTCTTTCTTCAAGTACTCACTTTTTTTTCTTTTTACTTCTATCAGTAAAGCAAGAGTAGCAGCATTTTTTAAGGACTGGATTCTTCAAAAAGTATCATCAAAGCCCAATCTCAAAAATATGATCTGTAGGAATCTAGGACCAAATAGTATATTTTTACATAATATGGTCCCCTAATGTAAAAATAGGCCACATGGGAAAAGGAACTATATTATACATTCTGCACATGTATTTTTTCTTAATTCACTTTGCCTATTTGGTATTTTTACATTTTGCTTATTTTTAATCCATTTTTTAATATCATGTGGCATTCTGCCTCTCATTGTAATCATTTTTTCATTTGTTTCCACAATGTTTGGAGGCTCAAAAAATCACAACTTTAGGGCTAAGAGAGAACTCACAAACTATCTACTCCCAACCCTGCCCTCTATTCCCCTAAAGAGTATACTTGTCAGACCAGGTCAGGGTCTCACAGCTGAGAGTCAAGGGCGAGAGAAGAGTCTTCTCAACTCAGCTGAGGGCAAACTAAGACCATCTGTCAACTGCAGAACTGCCAAGGTCTATTGTTAACTGGACTGTCAAGGTATGTGTACCCTCCCTCCCTCCACATCCCGCCTCCCCACAACACACACATTCCCACCACGAAGGCACAAGATCCCAACAGAGTTAGATTTCAAATAGAGCTACATGAGTGGTGGGTGGTTCTCTCCTGCTAATGGAAGAGGAAGGAAGTCCACAGCTGAGGAAATGTAGTCTGAATGAATTTAATATACCATTGTGCTATGTGACATGGCACACATCTTCATAAACAAAAAATAAAGCCCACCAACATAAAGCCCAAAACACATCTGGATAGCCAACTGGATAGACCCTGAGCCTGCAAATCTGCTGAAGTCATTCTAGATAAGGAAGATACATTTCTTTTGCTTCCTTACATCATTAGGGACAAGTGCTAGAAATGAACTGACTGGTGAACTGAAGCAGTTTGCTAATTCCCAAATATGGTAAAAGCACTCTTATCCATCCTGGTGGGAACAGGTTCTCAAAGGTGAACAGCCCTCAGAGCACTGCTTGACCCTAGAGGCTGCTCAAGAAATGTCTGCTGGATTAAGAAATATTCCAGATAATAGGAGCAGGGGAGCACCCAACCATTTTATTTTTGCTGTTTTTAGGGAAATTTTCCAGAAAGCATATTGAATCTTTACAACTTTCATAAAAAATACCACATGGTGAATATTTCTTTGATATTCAGAAGAAAGTGATCACCCATCATCCCACTGGGCAATGTACAGATTAATGCCCTTGGGAGCCGCTACTCAACAGTGGAACCACTGTGGTTCCCACCAGCTCTCCTGGGCTTTCCTTGAGCTGTCAGGGTGCCTGTCTTCCAAGGCTCCCTTTCCCTGCTAGGTTCTGCAACCTAATCAGATAAGGCTAGCAACCTTAGAGACCAAGCGTGTCGGGTTAATGGGGTATTTTCCAAGCCTCTCTTACATGGATTTGCATGGACTTCAGTGTGAAGGTAATAAAATGGCTGTTACCTTAACTTTAGGGTTTCTGAAATGATGAAATAGCTGAGTCATGGTACAGAGAACCATGCCCTCTGGATTTGAGCCTCAGCATTTAATTCTTTCTGCCTCAGTAGGACGAGGATGTTACAAAGGTGGACTCTCAAGTCTCTTCTATTTTAAAATATTTGTTATCCAAAATCCAACGGCAGTTCAAGGAACAAATAATACCAGTTTACAAATCCCCCCAGAAAAGAGAGAACCCTGCCCAGCCCCCAACAACTGATTATATGAAGCCCTAATAGCAAAACCAGACAAGGGCAGTACAGGAAAGGAAAATCACAGCCAATTCTATACATGAACATAGAGGCAAGAAACCTAAACAAACAGAAGCTATCTGAATCTAACAACATTTAAAAAATACACCAGAACCAAGTGAGGTTTATCAGAGGAGTGCAAGGTTGGTTTAACACTAGAAAAATCACCATACTAAAAAATTAAAGTAGGAAAAACACGGTCATTTTAATAGAGGTAGGAAAAAAATAAAGAACATTAGAAATCTGAGAAAAGAAATTTCTTAATCGTGGAGCACCTGGCTGGTTTAGTCAGAAGAGCATCCAACTCTTGATCTTGGGGTCATGAGTTCAAGCCCCACAATGGGTGTAGAGATTACTATAGTATTAAAAATAAATAAGTATATAAACAAACTTAAAAAAAGAAATTTCTTAATCATAAAAAAGCATCTACAAAAAATGCAGCAAACATGCTTCATGACAAACCATTAAAAGCAATTTCTCTGAAACAGGTAGAAAATGTCGATTTTAAAATATTTTTTAAACTAGCATTGACAAATATAAAATATCTAGGAATAAGTTTATCTTTTTAAAAGATTTTACTTATTTATTTGTCAGAGAGAGAGAGAGAGAGAGAGCACAAGAAGGGGGAGCGGCAGACAGAGGAAGAAAGCAGGCTCCCTGCTGGTCAAAGAGCAGGATGCAGAACTCCCTCCCAGGACTCTGGGATCATGAACTGAGCTGAATGAAGGCAGACACTTAACCAACTGAACCACCCAGGTGTCCCTAAGAACAAATTTAATAGGAAATGTGGAAGACCTCCTCAAATTGCTCTTCTAACTTAATGCAATTCTTTTTTTTATTTTGTTATGCTAATCACCATACATTACATCATTGGTTTTTGATGTAGTGTTCCATGATTCATTGTTTGCGTATAACACCCCGTAACTTAATGCAATTCTAAGCACAATCCTGAACAGGGAATCTGAGAGCAAAGAGGTCTAAGATACTTGTAAAGGAGAAGAGAAGAAAAACAAAGGACAGGGGTTGTCTTACCAGATATAGCAAAACTATAATGCTACAGTAAATAAAATAATATGTACTGGCAAAGGGGTAAACAGTCCAAAGGAACAGACCACATAGACTAGAAAACAAACCTCCACACTTACGGACATGGATGACAGAAGCAGCACTGCCCATCAGTGGGAAATGAAGAGATTATGCATTCAATAAATTGTGGTTGAACAACTGTTTATCCATTTGGAAAAAGATGAAATTGGAGCACTATCTCACACAACACACAAAAGTCAATTACAGATGGGCTAAAAACTAAAATGTAAAAAAACAGAACCTCTTAGAGAATGTTTTCAAGAACTCAGGGTAAAGGAGGAGTTTTTTAACTGGACACAAAAAGTGCAAACCATAAAGAAAAAGAATGGTAGATTTGGCCATATTAAAATTAAAACTTCCCTCAGACTGGATGAAAATATCTGCAATTCACATATCCAACAAAAGTTATAACTAGAACATATAAAAAACTCTCAAAACTCACCAATAAAAAAAATACAATCCAGTCAGAAAATGGGTGAAAGACATGAACAGACATCTCGCCAAAGATGATATGCTCAATATCATGAGCCATCAGAGAAATGCGAATAAAACTCCAGTGAGATATCACTACATATCTACCAGAATGGCAAATAAAAAATAGTGGTAACACCGAATGTTGATGAGGATACAGGGAAAATGGATTTCTCTTTGCCAGTAGCACTGTAAAAGTGGTACAGCCACAATGGAGGAGAGGTAGATTTCTTATAAAACTAAGTATGCACTTAACATATGACTCAAAAATTTCACTCTTGGGAGTTTATACCAGAGAAATGAAAACCTAGGCTCACATAAAAATCTGTATACAAATGTTCACAGCAACTTTATTCATAATAGCCCAAAACTGGAAACAACCCAGATGTCCTTCAATGGGTGAATGGTTAAACAAACGGTGGTATATCTATACCATAGGGTATTACTCAGCAAAAAAAAGTAATGAACTGTTGATACAGGTAACAGCTTGGAGGGATCTCAAGGGAATTATGCTGAATGAAAAAAAGCCAATCTTAAAAGGTTATACAATGCACGATTCCACTTATACAACATTCTTGAAATAAGAAAATGATAGAAGTGCATAACAGATTAAGGTTGCCACAGATTAAGAATGGGGGAGGGGTATGTGGCTTTATGTAAACAGACAGCAGGAAGGAGCCTATGGCAGTGGAGTTCCATACCCTGATTGTGGTTGGTGTTGGTTACATGAACAAACACATGTGATAAAATGGCACAGGACTAAATAAATACATGTAAAACTGCTTAAATGTAATAAACTCTATGTATTGTACCAATGTCAATTCTCTGGCTTTAACAATTGCTCTATAAGCATGCAAGATACTACTAATGGGGGGGGGAACTGAGTGAAAGGTACACAGGACCACCCCCTCCTTTTTTGCCAACTTCTGGTGAATCTCTATTTCAAAATAAAAGGCTTACAAAAATTAAAACTTCTGTTCAGAAATGGGGGGGTTGACAAATTCAGAGAAGAAATTTATAAGACATAACCAGCAAAGGACAACAGTCCAAAATTAAACAATCCAATAGAAAACTAGGCAGAGGCAGTACCCAGAGCAAGATGCCCCTGTCTCCTAGCCAAGTCTGCAGATCTGGTAAGGTGGTAGGGAGTGGAGTTGGAAGAATTTCCTGATCCCTTCTATTATTTAAGCCTTTACAACCACTGCACAACAACCAATCATAACTCTTACCTCCTTTGGGGAGGTGAGGGGTATGTCTCTCACCATTCTTTCTTAAAAGCTGAGAAGCATAAGTCTAAATACAGAAAGACCATTTACCAGGGAATCTGGGGAAAGCACACACTCTGCTCTCTTGTCTTACTTCAGGCACACAGCCCATCATCTGGGACTGAACAGATGAAAGTCAAAGACAGACCCATCTGCCTCCCACGAGAAGGAAAAATCATTACTTAGAGATGCCAAAAGTCCCAGACCCCAAAGAGCTGGTTATCCTGAAGCTCCCCACAACCAGAGCCTTTTAAAGTACCTCCTGTTTCCATCTTTGCACTTCTCTATCCCCAAAGCCATAACTGGAGGTAACTGAGCAGGAGTCCTCCAATCAGAACTGTTGGCTGGGATCTCCCACACTTCACAGGCCCTCCACCCACACCTCCATCTCCCAGCTTAGGCAACTTGGCAGCTTCGGTGCCCCCCACACAGCCACCTCCACCATCTGTCCTTGAACATGCAGCTCCAGCTCTCCCCACCATCACCCATACAGGCAGTCCTAGAGAATGTCCTCTCCTTCTTAAGGGGAGCTATCCTCCAAAACCCATCTCAGGCACCACCTGCTGTTTGGAGGCCTCTATAAATCTCCAGACTGAATCACTCTCTTCTCTGGGCCACATGGGCACCTCACACCATGCTCAACGAATTACAGGTAACTCCGGCCCTCAGTCTCTCTCCTCTGACTATATGTGTCTTGAGGACAAGGTCCATCCCTGTCTTCTTTGACACCTGGAGCATGGCACAGGTTTGCTGACTTGGGTGGTTTAGTCGGTTAAGCATCTGCCTTAGGCTCATGATCCCAGCATCCTGGGATCAAGCCCCACGTCAGGCTCTCTGCTCAGCGGGAGCCTGCTTCCCCCTCTCCCTCCCACTCCCCCTGCTTGTACTCTCTTCTCTCTGTCAGATAAATAAATAAAATCTTAAAAAAAAAAAAAAGTTTGCTGACTTGAGGCTGTTGATGGTACTAAATAAGGGGCTACAGACTTCTGTTTTTTTAAATTTATACCTATTTATCTAATAAATCCTTACTGTCCCCAAATTTCAAATTCCACATTAAGCTTTCTTAAAAAGAGGTCAAAGCACTCTGGACCTATTTCAATACATAAATAACACTTAAGTTAAATGTATCATGCAGCCTAAGTTAAATGAGTTGTAATACACATAAACTTGTAAACAGAAGATCAAAGTGTTTCCTCTTGAAAATAATGGGCAACAGATCAGAGGTACTGCTGAAGTGTATGCTATAAATGTGAGTTTTTCACTGCGTAATTTTTTTTTTTTTTTTTAAATACAGACATTCTAACATTCATTTGAATGGAAAAGATATTAGCCTCTGTATTCGTTCAATTTTAAATCTGGGAACATCCTGAAGTTTTTCTAGACTTGCTTTACTGATCATCATGAACATGCACGCACACACACACAAAGCAAATATGCATCTTATAAAAAACTATTTTCCTAGGCCTAAAGTTGCTTTCAAGAGGGAGCAATAAGCTCAGTGCCCAGGGTTTAAAGTGTAATGTTAAAAAGTCTTGCTATCAGAGGTACCTGGGTGGCTCAGTTGGTTAAACGTCTGCCTTTGGCTCAGAGGTCATGATCCCAGGGTCCTAGTATGGAGCCCCACATCAGGCTCCCTGCTCAGTGGGGAGCCTGCTTCTTCCTCTCTGCCCCCCCACCTCGTTTTCTCTTGCTCGCTCTCTCTCTCAAAAAAACAAATTAATTAAATCTTTGGGGAAAAAAAAGTCTTGCTGTCAGAGCTCCCAGTTGAAGTCTAAGTTCAGCAGAATTTTTAGTTTACTGCCTGATTTTAAGAAGTTCAGGACAATCTCCAAAAAGATCAATTTTCCAAATATCTGAAACATATAATTTACATAAGTAGCCTGGGAAGTTAAAGTGTATTATAAATCTTAACAAATAATATCTCATCCTCTATTCTGCATTCTTGAGTGCACTTTCACTGGCCTGAAAACAGTCATTCTTTTGACAAAGAGGAGACTTTGATAGAGTATGACCCCACCAAGAATATGTGTGCATTAATGTCTTTCATAGAGATGGAAAGATCCTGAGATCCTTAAGAAAATTAATTTTGGGAGGGAATGGAAGTAGATTAAACATTATCACATGATTGTCCTGTCATTTAAATAGAAAGCAGTGATAAATGCTAATAAAAAAAGTCAGTGACCTTCTAGATTATTCTGTGGGAAAATCCAAGGCATTCTGAAGTTCACATTTGTCTTCCTTTTAGATTTGCTGGCCTGTGTCATAAGCCAAAGCAACTACTCCAGATTATGAAGGCTAGAAATTAACTTTAGGTTTCTAATCGCTGGATTTCAAATTTTATCAAGAAAATTATTATACTTCCTTTTTTCATCTTAAAAAAAAAAACTTATGCTAACTACGGGAGCAGAAACAGAAAACAATAAAGACCCTAAGACTCCTAAAGGAACAACCATAATTCAAGAATGAGAAATCATTTCATTCCCTGCCCCAATCTAACAAAAAAAACCCCACAAAAAACAAAAATCAATATCAAGGAAGGAATCACAAACTTTAACAAAAATACCAAGGAAAACTAACAAATGAGCAAAGATCTTGCTGTTGACAACTTAGATAAAGCTTAAGAAGGCACCGTCATTGTAAGAAAGAATCAGTTTTTCCTATTCTTCCTATGGTAATTTTGAATGCCAAAATAAGCTTGTAAAAAAGGAAAACAAAACAAGACAAAAAACAAACAGGGAAGCTCCAACAGTGGAAGGAGGATAACGCAAGTGACAAAAACATTAGGGCTTTTTTTCCTTTTGTCTTCAAATGTAGGTCAAATTCTGAAATCCTCTACCAAAAATAATTTCATGGAATGGTCCTACCTTTCAGTCACTCTTCGTCCTTAATCCAGCCAATTGGCCCAAAATCTGGGCCCCCTCACTTCCTGCTGTGCACACAGAAAATCCTCACTGATCCTGGCATGGGATGCTTCACTAATAGTAAAAGTCTAATTTTTATTTAATACTTTGTCAGAAACAGATACAGGTACCTGCTCAGGGGCAGTCACAGCCTTCAGGTTCTAGTAAAACAGACATGTGTTCAAATCCTGCCTCTTCAAGTGATCTCATACAAGCTATTCAATTCCTCTAAGTTTCCCATTTTCTTATCTATGAAGTGGGATAATAATGAGTGTCTATCTAGAGGTCCTGTGAAAACTAGATAAGATCTGATAGGTAATACTTGGTATATTTACTGAGACATCAGTGGTGGTGATGTGGGAAACAAAGGCAGAAGAACAATTATTAAATTTCCTTTACTTACAGCCATTGACAAGTCCTTGAAACAGGCAGAGTGACATTCCTCTAGAGACTCAACTGCCTTGATGTTGCCACTTTGGCAATCTTAATTGGGGGAACTTATAAGGTCCCAGGACCCTATAAGTCTCCTTTAACATATAAAAAATCCTTTGGAAATTTCCTTTATCTCTACGCCCCAAGATGCACGTTGGCAGTCCCAAGCATATGACCCACTGATATACATGTGAAGGGTCTCATGACTGAGTTTTTACTAAACAGTAATAAATGACCTTTACCTAACAATAGCTAGCCCCCTCAGAATCCTGAAAACCCTGCTTCCAAAATACCTGAGAGGCTTACACTATCCCTAACCCCCTCCCAACTTAAAAGTATATAATGAGGCCACTCCTCATGACACCAGTGCAGCTCTTCCTGCCCACAGGTCCTGTCCCCATGCTGTAATAGTCACCTTTTTGCACTAAAGACGTCTCAAGAATTCTACCTTGGCCATTGGCTTCGATCTCTAACATCTTTCCTACATCAGTTCCTTGGTCTCTGTTAACCATAATCATTATCAACATTGCAGGGCACAAACAGCACCTAATCAACTCACTTCCTACTGCAAGCCTCAAGCCCCACTCTGATAACTGTCTTCCAGTCACCTTCACAGTACAAAAAAACCTTCTGATAATTATTACCATAATTGTCTTGAAATCTAATCCTCTCAACTTTCATGAAAACTACAGAGATGGAGTGCAGATCTTTGGTTGCTAAGCTGGGGATGGGAGAGTGTTAGTACTAAGGGAGCAGCAGGAGGGAATTTTGGCAGGGGGTGGGGGGAGTGGGGAGATAATGAACTTGTCCTGCATTCTGACTGACACCATGGTTACAAAACTCAGTGCACTGGCCAAAATTCATGAAAGCCTATACCAAAAAGAATGAATTTTAGCATATGCAAATTTTAAAATAATTTTTTAATTGCAAAACAAAAAATCCAAACTTTTCTAACTAGAGAACCAACACAGTGACACACATAAACTTAAATGTCTAAGATATTATAACAGCAATATTCTATATATTATCCTATAACTAACATAAGTGAAATCCAATTTTAGTTACCAGTTCTGACATATTCAAGCACAAAATGTCAATACCATAATAACCAGGAGGCACTGCTTTTCTATAAGAGAAGCCAAGACTTTAGAAATGTACCTACACCAACATTAAATGAGCAGTACTCTCCATTTAGATCTCTACTTTGTTGCCTGATGGGTAGATTTCTTAGTGTGCATCCATTATTGTTTTCAACCTCCAAAAAGTAATATACAAATAGTAGGCTTTAAAGATTTAACACAGCTCAAAATAACTAGGCATGTATACATCAAGAGCTACAGCCCACTAAAAAGTCAATGAATGCATTTTGCATTTTTAAAAAGCCATGACATGTTTCACTCAGAAAACATTAATCCATAAACTAACAAAGGCAAAGGTAAAAAAAATCCCAATACATACCCATTTTACCACTGTCAACTCCTGGTTTCAGTGTACATAGAAGGCATGGACACCAAATAATTGGACTTTTTTCCCAATGCAAATAAGCTGAAGAACAAAGCAGTGAAAAGGAGTACTGTGAAAATAAGAACAACCTCAAAGTCCTTCAACCAGTGAATGTATAAACAAATTACAGGGCATCTAGCAAGAGAATACTACCTAGCGATTAAAAAAAATGACTACTGATACTTCCAACAAAGAAGGCTCTCAATCATGAAAAGAAACCAGACTCTCAGGACTCCGACCAAAAAACAGCATGTACTGTAAGATTCTTTAGATAAGCTGGGAAATGCACTTATCTACAGTGACATCTATCATGACAGACAGCAAATGAGTGGTTGCCTGGAAGAGAGAGGGAAGAGGGATTATAAAACAGCAAAACGAAATTTGGGAGATACGGATATGTTCATTTGGGGGAATGTACCTTGATTGTGGTGATGGTTTTACCTGTATATATGTCAAGCACAACAAACTACAAACTTTAAATATGTGCAGTTTACTATACGACAGTTACTGAAATAACATGGTGATATTCCTGGTTCAGCTCCACACCACCACAATAAAGTGACTATCACAATGACGTGAATCACATGAATTTTTGCTTCTCCAGTGCATATAAAAGCGATGTTTAAGACCAGGGACCTGGAGCAGCTCAGAGGCGGTGAATAATAGCTATGCAAGTCTGCAATAAAAAAAAAAATGGCCTCAAATAAGACTACTACATTGCAAAAAATGGGAAAGAAACAGAATGAAAAAAGTAAAAAAGTAAAAGAGGCAGAGTCTGAAGAATTTGTGGTGGAAAAAGTACTGGACCGAGGTGTAGTGAATGGGAAACATTTTATAACAATGGGTAAACCCGTGTTTCTGGGATGCTATCATTTTCAGTAACTTAAGAAATAAAACACTTAAGGGGTGCCTGGGTGGCTCAGTCAGGTAAGCGTTTGCCTTGGGCTCAGGTCATGATCCTGGGATTGAGCCCTGCGTCGGGCTCCCTGATCAGTGGGAGATCTGCTTCTCCCTCTCCCTCTGTGCTAAGTAAATAAATAAAATCTTTAAAAATAAAACAATTTTGAAAAAAGAAATAATTTAAAATTAAATTGAAATTTTTCCTGAAGCCCTAATTTTTCAAGTTTTGTAATTAATTGGACAATTAAAATATTATGTAAACAATTTAAATTGGACAATTTAAAATAAGCCACATCAGAATACATACCCATATCTATAATCATATAAATGCAAGTTTATTTGCAAGATCCCTGAAAGGAAAATTTTATCGCCACCAACAACCTCCCCACTCAAATGACAAAACTAGACATTAGGTAAGCAAAACTTAAATGGACAAACTTAAATGGACATTTTAAGCTTCCTTCTAGTGAACCATTCCTTTTCAAGAAGTTGAAATCCCTGTGCTATACTGCCTAAAAGGTCATGATTCATGGAATAGCTAAGACTTTGTTCATGGAAACCTAATCATAATCAAATGGGTAGAGATACTGGCAATTTAGCACCTGCTAGAATAAATGGGTGGACAGACTTCTATAATCTGAATTCTTGGCCTGCATGTTTTTTCTTTATCCCAACTTATTCTTTTTTTTTTTTTTTTTTTTAGATTTTATTTATTTATTTGAAAGAGAGAGTGAGAGAGAGAGACAGCGCACACAGCTGGGGAAGGGGCAGAGGGAGAGGGAGAAGCAGACTCCTCTGCTGAGCAGGGAGCCTGATGTGGGGCCCGATCTGAGGGACTGAAGGATCATGATCTGAGCCCAGGGCAGATGCTTAACCACTGAGCTACCCAGGTGTCCCTACCCCAGCTTATTCCTGACATGTAGTCTCAATCTTCTCAGTATTTGAGTTACTGGTTCAGCAGAAACCAGGAAAAACAGTAACGTTGTAGTCAGAATGTTATCCAACTGTATACTGTTTACTTTATTGTAAATACTAGTAAACTGTGGTCAATAAAGTTTTACTTCCTTAAAAAAAATTATGTTTAAGTTTTACTATATAGTCTATTAAATGTGGCCCGGCATGATGTATAAAAAATGTATATACCTTAATTAAAAAAACCTTATTGCTAAAAAGTGTTAACCTTCACCTGAGCTTTCAGCAAGCTGTAATCACTGATCACAGAGCACCATAACAAATATAATGAAAAAGTTTGAAATACTGTGAGAATTACCAAAATGTAACACAGAGACATGAAGCAAGCAAATGCTGTTAGAAAATGGCAACAAAAGACTTGCTCAGTGCAGGGTTGCCCTGAACCTTCAATATGTAAAAAAAAAAAAAAAAAAAAAAAAAAAAAATCTGCAAAGCACAATAAAGCAAGATATGTCTATATTCCTCAATAAGGCTATTTAAAAAGAAAAAGACCATTTAAAAAAAAATCTGTCTTCCTAGTACATTTAGACCACCTGCCTCTCTTCCCAACGGGTACATGTCCCAAAGTCATGGAACTGTAATACCTTTTCCCTTAGTGATTTTCAGGAACAAAACTAATAACCCAAAGATTTAATTATAACAAAAAACAACGATTAATATGTACATAGCTGTGATCAAGCGCCAGGCATTGTTTTAAGCACTTTTCTTTTATTAACTTATTTAACCCTCATATCAACCCTATCTTACAGATGAAAAAATGGAAGCAGAGTTAAGTAATCTGTTCAAGGTCACACAGCTAGTATGTGGAGGAGCTAGGATTTGAACCCAGGGAATATGGCTCTGAAGTTTCCTTCCTTACCCACCGTGTTCTACTGGCACACACAATATAAGATACAGTACGTGAAAATCAAAAGCAATACATATTATACTTACACAAAACTTCAGTATTTGCTGCATTTTGAAAAACTCACATGAGGCTAAACAAAAAAACAACACAACCTTCATTCTTTTCCAAATTATTAGGTGGAAAAAGGACAACAAGAAAAGCTGGACAACTTACTGAGCACATAGAATAAATAAATGGCAAGCTGACTGGTTCCTGGGAAGCTGGTTCACTACATTTCCAGTCCAGTTTTCTCCAATGCTTTCAAATTCCTAATTATTTTAAGTAAATCTGTCTGGGATTTAAAAAATCTAAACACAGCATGTGAAAAACAGAAAAGTAATTTGCTGTTCTCTCAAACACCTTACTGGTTCCTAAATTCCATCCACAGGGTCTAAAACTCAGCAGATACTGGCCTGGAATATTTTTTTTTAAATGATTAGATTTCTCACTAGAGGAAGACAGAAGAGAGCAAGATGTCAGAAAAAACTTTGGTAAAGCACGGCCCAAGGTTTTCCAAGTCAATATTGAACTGCTGAACACATGTAGGCTTTTGAATTCAACTTGTAATAAATTAAAAGTAAAAATTTGCACAGAGGGAAAATATGCACACAGGTGTTGCTGTGACAACAGTTATATAGTAATATACCAGACTGACAAATTCCCAATTTTTTAGAACACTAAATTGTTATCTTGACATCAAGTTGATGGATGAAAAGCACAAGAAAGGGGCACCTGGGTGGCTCAGTCAGTTAAGTGACAGACTCTCGGTTTCGGCTCAGGTCATGATCTCAGGCTCCATAGCAGTGGAGCCCGACTTGGGGATCAATCTCTCCGTCTGCCCCTCCCTCCCACTGTCTCTTAAAAAAATAAATAAACAAAAGAAAAAAAAAGCCCAGGAAAACATGTCATATGCCCACCGCATGTAAAACAGGGAATAAACTGACAATATATTGTGAACTGTTTAAGAAACACAGGTTGAAAATAGGCATTCTGTATCTTTAGTTCAGGTCCTGAATTAATGCTCCTTGAATTTTAAGGTGTACTCCCTAGAAAAGATCCTGATTCAGTGGATCTTGAGATGGGACCTGAGACTAAAGTTTCTAAGAAGCTTCCAGGTGATGCTGGTCAGTAGACAGCACTCTGAGCGACCTAAGTAACTTGAATATTGGTCATAAAATTAGCCACCTGGCCTACAAATATGGTGGCATCTAGGACCCAAAAAATAAGTCTCAATACAACTTCTTCCTAGTACAGGGAAAAAAAAAAAAAAAGGAAGGTGAGGAGATCAAGGAAGAAGCAAGGAGATACTTGTCATAATCCAACAGTGCTAAGAACCACAGAATACTGTTACCTGCCCCAAACTAGTAGCTGTTGAGGTCAGACAGAATGTAAACTCCAAGAAAGTAAGGGGTTGTTTTTTTTTTTTTGGTTTGGTTTGGTTTACTGCAGAATCCTTACGGGTTAGCATACATTAGGTACTCAATAAATGCAATGAATAGGGGCGACTGGGCAGCCCAATCGGTGAAGCCTCTGCCTTGGCTCAGGCCATGATGGGGGGCGGGGGGGGGGGGCCTGGGATTGAGCCCCTCATCTTGCTCCCTGCTCAGCAGGAAGCCTGCTTTTCTCTCTCCCACTCCCCCTGCTTGTGTTCCCTCTCTCGCTGTGTCTCTTTCTGTCAAATAAATAAATAAAATCTTTAAAAATAAATAAATAAATACAAATAAATGCAATGAATAAATGAGTGACCAGGCAGTATATACCAACACAATCCATACTACCTCATAACCTAAAAATGTCTGAGAGGAGACTGTGTATTAATGGTTGTGGGCAGCCACGGTTTGATGCAAATACCTGGCCCATTCATTGTACTCCATTTTCCCCCAAAACAAAAAATTCTCCAGACCAATACTTTCCACTTTTATGCCGTTTCCCGCAGGCTTATGCTAACAACCCTTTAGCACTTTGAAAACAATGAAAAAAAGGTGGAAGCACGGGGAAAAGAATTCAGAAAAGGCTAAAAAAAAAACAAAAGAAAAAAACCCAAGGGGGGTTGGAAAAGAGATGGGCAAATAGTTCAGTTCAAGTGAAGGAACATCTTAGGCTGTCAGGAGTTCCACGTTCTTACCTATGATGGTGGCAGGGTTTGGGTTCGGGCTTTTATTAGTTTTTTACTGTCCACGGTCACTGGTGGAGTAATACTTGGCTGAGGAGACTCAGACTAAACAGACAGCAGGCTCTCAAGCCCACCTTCAGATGCTTTGGGGATTCAAGCTTCGACCTTACTTCCCCTTTCCCAGGGTCTCCCCGGGCGTTGGGAAAACGCTGCCGCCGCCCAAACACAAAATGATCTGAGCGGCCTCACCGTCGGCTTGAAGCCAAAACCAGCACTTAAGATGGCGGGGAAACACTGAGTGAAGGGCCGGCACAGCGCAAGAAATCTACCCCAAAGAAAAATGACCTCCGCCCATTTTTCAAGGAGGGCCCAAAACAAAAATGGCGACAAGGCGGCCATTCAGACGCTAGGAACGCCGCGAATATGATTGGCAGGTAACGAATCACGGTTACCCATAGTGCTAGACGACGGAGGCGATCGAGAGAAAAGAAAACTAAAACCCAACGTTTCTATGGTTCAGAGCACCTTGATACCGGAAAATTACTAGCGCAAGAATCAGGTTATAAAAAAGTCGGAAAGCAAAGGTGGCTCTCACAATGCTGGATAAACTTTGAAATAGCGATACATATAACTTCCTTTATAATTCTTCTGAATGCTACAGAAAAATAAAAATTTTGTCCTCGAACTAAGAAGCAGGATGGAGAGATAGTGCCAAAATTACCCACTTTGTGAAGCTAAAGAGTTGGAGGACTCCCGACCTTCCCAAATGCCCCCATCGGAAAGGCTGTGGGCAAAACCTCTGAAAGCGACCAGGACCAGCTCTCACTGAGCATGTCCACTTTCCAACCCGATCCAGGGACATAGGGGTGAGCCATTCCTTTTTTCCTGGTTTTGGAGGCAGACGTAAAAGAGGGCGGGGGACTGGCGCCAAACAACAAATCAGGCGCCTTGTGATTGGTCAAATCTGGGAGGCCCGCGTGCTGCGGGAAACCGTTCACTACCTTGTCATTCATTCAATAATAGCTCTTAAGTGCGGGCCATAAGGCAGATACTGTGCCCTAACACGTCCGTTTGATGTTATTTAAATTCTTTAGTTTCAACTCATTTGCTGAGACTGAGGCTGAATAAGCTCCGCCCCCGGCTCTTACGGGTCTCCGGCAAAGCCTTTCCGGACTGAGAACCTCACTAAAACCCGGAAAAGCGGATTCTCAGCAGCGCCGGCGCCAACCATAGCGCTGCGCATGCTCTGTCTCCAAGCTTCGAGCGCAGGTTGGCAGGACCGGCTGCGGCGGCTGCGTGCGGCTCGGCCTATGGGGCTAGCTGGTGGCGGCGGCCTAGGGAGACTCAGCGGCTGGTGGGCAGGTGAGAGCGCTAGAACCTCAGGTAGAAAAACCTGCTTTCTGCCTGGCCGAAGAGAAGGGAGGCGGGCTTGTTGGTGCCCCCTGCCCCCTCTCAGAAAGGTCACTGGTGTCTTCGTTGAAGGATATTTGGGGGCGGGGACAAGGAGGAGGCTGGCTCCTTAGAAAACTAAAGACCTACCCTTAACGTAGCCATAGGCAGTAGATGCTTGCTGAGGGAAGGAATGTGGATGGCTAGGAGGTTTTCCAATAGTGTGGGTACAGTTCCCGGTGTAGACCCTCCTCCCTCTCCCATCTGCGCGGCCACACCGTGGAGGAGATGGAAAAGGTGTTCCAGTGAAAGCACCGATTTCACCTGCGCTGCCACCTGCTAGCTGGAACCTGTGATTCGTCAGTTACTCTTTCGCAGGGAGAGGGCACTGTATGCCTGTGTCTGTCTGGGGGGTGAGGGCCACTTTCTGACGTGGAACTGGACGTCAGAACTATTGTACAGCATGGCTAGTGCCCACCGTGTGAAAGCAGAAGCAGGACTCACAGGACTTTTGACATGGGGATGGAAATCCTTTTGAGATGAAAACCTCCTGGGTCATACTCATCTTTTCCCCGAATAGGAGCATGCCCAAATACTGTTGCTGTTACAGAGGCACTCAATTCTGGCAGTTTCAGTCATTCACTAACCTTGTCAATTTATATTTATATTCATATATATATTTTGTGACACTGTGCAGAGTTAGCAGATACAGCAGTGACCAAGACAGATACAGTCCCTGACCACATGAAGCTTACATTCTAGTGATGGGAGAAGAAACAATAAACAAGTACACTGATAATGAACAAGATGTTTCCAGATTATCCTAGGTTGGGGACTCTTAAGGAGGAGATTTGTGGGCAGGACATTTATTAGCAAGGACTCTTTTGGATCTTACCAAGGAATAAAGGAAGCAGGAATTGGCAGATAGAAAAAGTTAAGCTGCAGTGCAGTCCCAAGGGAACTCTGGTGTTGGTTTGTCCCCTCAGAGGTGTCCCAAGTTGGAGGGAAGAGCCAGGCCTTTATACATGGGCAGTCGTTGGATGGCTGTTGTCCTGAAAAGACTGTGAGACCTCTGCTGTTTTCAGCTGGGTCAGTCCTGGAAGGGGACTGACAACTGAGGGCTGTCTCAGCAGTCCCAAGAGCTGGGGGAATAAGCCTTTCATTCTTAAAGGGGATCAAGGTGGCACATCACAGCATTCATCACAACAGTAGGGCTTTGAAGGTAATGGTAGGATGTGTTAGGGAATAATGGGTGTGGGAGAGGGAACAAACTTTAGACTGGGTGCTCAGAGAAAGGCTCTCTGGGTAGGTGACATCTGAACTAAGAGCTGAAGCACAAGAATGAGCCACCCTGTGTAAGACAAGGGGAGGAAGATGCTCCACTTTTTGCTATGCACTGAGAATATAAGGGAGAAACAAAACAAATGGCTGCTACCTTCTGTTACAGTGGGTGGCTGTTACTGGTTTTTATACATACTGACTCCCTACTATAACTAAAGATGGATACATAAAAATAGATGGAGACTAACAGGAAGATAGAGGAGAAACTGAGAAGTCCAGAAGTTTTGAAAAATTAGTCAACTTGGTAAAGACTTTTAATCTCTACAGTGTTTTTTGGGTTTTTTTGGTCACATACAGCATTTAATCATGTTTTATTTGGATTTTGCCTTTTTCTTCTAAGCTTATATTCTCTTTGAGGACAGGAACCATGCCTTATTCATCTTAGTTGTCCCACCACACCCACCCCAGCCCCCACCCAGCCTAATGTCCCGCTAGCAGCTAATAGACACTAAGTATAAACATTTGGATAGAACGAACATATTTGAAGTGAAAATTGATAAACCGTAAGTGATAGAAACACTGTTTTGGGATCTATCTTTACAATATCCCTCAGTTTTATATAACCCAATATTAGATGATAATTCACAATTGCTTTGGTCAGACAGGAATCTCCAGAGGTGCCTATTTCTGTTAATTTGTATTAAAGATAATATACTTCCAATAGTAATAGTTGCCATATATTGAGTGCTTCCCCCATACTAGACACTGTCCTAAGCAATAAATACATAAGTATATATGTGGTGAGCTTCATAACATAGCTGATATTACAAATTATTAAATTGGAGACAGAAGAGAATAGATTTGCCCAAAATTATAATTAATTTTTGGTGGTTAGAATTGGATTCCCATCATTACTTAATGCCTCTGCTGTTAAGTAACAAACGTATCTGGGGCTCCTGGGTGGCTCAGTGGGTTAAGTGCCTGACTCTTGGTTTTGGCTCAGGTTGTGATCTCAGGGTCATGAAATCGAGCTCCCCATCGGGCTCTGCGCCCAGCACAGAGTCTGCTTAAGACTCTGTCTCCCTCTACCCCTCCCCCCACGCTCGCTGTCTCTCTCTCCCTCTCTCTCTAAAAATAAATAAATCTTTAAAAAAAAAGTAACCAACATTTCTGAAAATAGAGCCCACTAGGACTCTATTAACTGTTATCAAAGAAATAAATCACTCACCCTGTTTTTGCTGCTTTGCTCCGAGTTTTCCTGTTTCCTTCACAATTAGCTTTCCTGGCTCTCACTGGTAGGAGTTTACCTCTCCTATAACATCCTGGAATCATTACAGATCCACCCCCTCCCCACAATCAAAATAACCCTAGAGATCTCAAGCTCTTACATGAGAATCGGGTTATTTTTGTTCACTTCTAGACTAACTGAAACTGCCCAGAGAAACGGGCCTCCTTTATGGGGACCACTTCCCTTAGTCTGGGCAGGTATTCCAGTCCTCTCCTCTTCTTGCTATACTTTAGATTGGCTCTATTCCTTTTGAAATAACCAAAACAAGAGTAATAGCTAATAATCACTGAGTCCAGACAACCAGGTACTGTGCTAACTTCACAACAACCTTGTGATATGGAAGTCATTATTACGCTCATTTTACAGATGATGAAACTGAGGCATAGTGCATGAGGTTAAGGGACTCATCCAAAGTCACAGCTAGTTGTGAAGTGCTGAGGTGGAGATTGAAAGCTAAGGCAGTAGGATTCCACAGTTCATCCCCTTAATCACACTACACAACAGTGCATTCTTACTAAGATGATTTGCTCTGCTTTACCTTCTGAAAACTGGTAACCGGGAACTAGATCCTGGTGGGCCTCTTGTGCTGTACTAAGAAATTTAGATTTCACCTTCTAATCAAAAATATCACAACAGCTTCTAAGCAAAGCGTAAACAATCAGATTTGGTTTTTTGCAAGATGGCTGTTAAGTGGGTAGAGTATATTTAGTGAAGAGCAAACTAGAGCAGTGCTTCTCTAACTTGAAAAACACAGATTACTGGACCCCACCTTAGAGTTTCTGACTTGGTAGGTCAGAGGCAGCCCAAGAATTTGTATTTCTCATAAGTTGATGATGCTAATGCTACTGGTAAGGGGACCACACTTTGAGAGCCACTGGATTATAAGCAAGGATGTCATGTGAAGTGATGAGGGTCTGGACTGTGACTGTGGGGAGAGGTTATTTGAGATTGTCATGTCAAATGGCAGGGCTGGGGTACTGATTTGATGAGGCATACAGGGAAAAGGGCAGAGACCACTATATCCAGACTTGAAAGGCTTGGTAGGTAATGCTTTTTTTTTTTTTTTTTTTTAACTGAAACAGTTAATGGAGGTAGAACAGCAGTTCGGGAATAAAAGAGGATTCATATGTATATGAAATGAGTTTAGACTGTTTGTGGGTACAGGTAGAGGTGAACAGTGGCAGTTGGATATTTGGGTTGAAGGTGCAGCCGTCATTAACGGATGTGCTGTAACAGAAGCTTTGGATGTGAATGAGACCACCCAGGGAAGGAACACAGGAAGAGACGACCAAGGACAGATCTTTGATAAGGGTGAATAGGTGGATGGAAACTGAGGGGCCATTAAAGGAGACTGACAAGGAACAGACCAGAGAGTCCCAAATACTTAAGGGAGTTTCAGGAACACATCAAAATGCTTGAGAGAGCAAGTAAGGGGAGAGATTGGTGATCTTCACAGTCAGAGCAGTTTCCATGGAGAGTAGAACAAAAGCAGATTAGTTGAGTTTGAAAATGGAAGTGGGAAGTGACTCTAGGAAAAGATTCATTATTTGAAAGGAATCCGATTGTATAGTAGCTGGAAGGGAGACTGGGAAAGGGCAGTTGCTTTAGGAAACTTGTTTTGGTTCTTTTCAATGGGGAAAAATGGTCAGGTTTTGTGGAGGAAGAAGACCCATTATAAGTGGGAGGTGGGAGATGTAAGAGAAGGAGAGTGGAGTTAGAACCCTGCAGAGACAGCAGGGAAGGAGGTTAAGATGAGAGCTGAGATGGAGCAGTTTTCACATGTGAGACAGGAAGTTACGGGTGCTACTACCCAATAGCCACAATTTCTTCTGGACATTTGGTTAGCTGCAGAAACAGAGGTGAAGAGTAAAATAGAGCTCTTGAAAATGATGAAGATAGAAATCACCTTTTTAGGGATTCAGAGCTAACTAGGGCTACATAGTCACTGCTATAGCACTAAGAGGCCAATTAACTGCACATTTAATCTGGAACAAGCTGGCTTTCAGCATGATACCCACTCCCCTTCCCCCATAAACCTGAGCATCAAATGGCAGCCAGGTGTAAAAACAGAAAGGGAATGGAAAGGTTGTAGTGTTGTTTTACAGAGTTTATACTTAAATTAAGTATACTTAAAAGAGAATGCATGAATGCATTTAAGTATAAACTCTGTAAAACAACACTACAACCTTTCTGATAAGCACAGCCTGCAGTAAGCTGATTTTCTCTTCCTCATTAGCCCCTAGTCACTCATTCACTGTTCACATTTTGGACTGTTGACAATTAGTAAAGTTCCCATACAAAACTTGTGATGCTTTCAGTATATTATTTATTCATAAAGACATTGAATTCACGGTAATGGGAGAGGTAGCAGAGACCATAAAATACTTATACATAACTATGTTGACCTTCACTGTGTTCTTGACTACTCCTGACCAGCTGTGCTGTCAGCACTATAGCTACTGGGTGTAGGTCAAGCCGACCTTGAGGGAGGGGAGGGAACTGTGGTAGGATTTTGCAGATGGAAACTTTAGAACTCAGGTATGATCCATGCAGTTAATCAAGAGCCGACAGTACTGTATTTGATGTGTGTGTTTTTACAAGATGTAAATTCAGCAAAACTGTGTTATTTTAGGTGATACAGATAGAAAAGGGGAAAAAAGGAAACTGATGGTCTTTCTAGTCTACCAGTCAGTTGAATAAGCATGAAGACA
Source organism: Eumetopias jubatus (assembly GCF_037043125.1). Lineage (NCBI taxonomy): Eukaryota > Metazoa > Chordata > Mammalia > Carnivora > Otariidae > Eumetopias > Eumetopias jubatus. The sequence continues at coordinate 104,760,100 of NW_028274815.1, forward strand.
GTACACAGTCCTTCTAATGTGTACACAAAAAATGCCAACATTTGAACTGCCGTATTAAAAACTGAGGATATTTTTAGCGTCAGAGATTGGAGTTCAGAAATGAAGAATTCTCGAATATCTAAGCCAACATTGTCATAAAAGAAAAGGCATTATACAGCTTCAGTAAACTTCATCACGTAATCACAGTCACAAGATCTGGGCTAATTGTGTAATATTCTGTCTAATGTCCTCTTCACATTTATTTATTTTTTTTTAAGATTTTATTTATTTATTCATGAGAGACAGAGGGAGAGAGAGAGAGAGAAGCAGAGGGAGAAGCAGGCTCCCAAGGAGCAGGGAGCCCGATGTGGGACTCGATCCCAGGACCCTGGGATCATGACCTGAGCCGAAGGCATACGCTTAACCATCTGAGCCACCCAGGCGCCCTGTCCTCTTCACATTTAAATTACATTCAGTGGAAGTCTATAAAAATTACTATTTTTCAAATACTTTTAGCAGAGCAGTACTGAAAACCTGAGAGAAGAATCTACCTTACACTGTGTCCAAAAGACCAGCAGATGGCGCCCAGCAAGCCCAGTAGGCAAAATGATAACCTTTTACAGAATATTTCCTGTATCCAGGTTGTTGTAGGCCTAATTTAGTAATGGCCAGTAACAAAACTTGATGATTTTAATTGACATGATGCTACATAGAAAGAGTAAACTGATAGCTAGAGCTAGGCTGTTTAGGATTTTGTAGGAAGCTTAATTGCCTTCTGTCCTTTGCCTTACTGTCCAGTTCTGTCACCTAGAAACCTTCATTTAGCTTGGAATGTAACAAGGTACAACAAGCCTGTGAGAGGCTTTAGTGGTAGAAATTGAAGAGATAATAATTTCTGTAATACAAATAAGGGGGAGGGAAAGTTGCTACTTTAGATACAGTAATGCCTTGACTTTAAACAATATTTGTGGTCTGAAGTAATATATCTCAGTGTTTTCCTTTCTTGGCCTTTATAGGTACTCAGAAGATTACAGTATTTTATTAAGGTGGAGATATAGCAAGTTTCTCCCCATTCTGTTCATTAACTCTTGCTCTTCATTCTGTACTAAGAACTGAGCTGAAGAAAACTAAACTAAAATTAGTGCAGCTAATCTCAACTATTAGTAGGTCACAGATGTGTATTTGGAGGATACAGACTCTAATTTTGGACAAGTTGACACAAGACCACTGTTAACCTCTTACATACCTGACATGAGAATCAGAAGAACATGCCAGGCTTAATGCATTAGGATAGTTGACCTCAGTGACTCTTACAGGTGTGCATGATGCACTCAGAATGTTCTTCTCATCCATCATCATGCACTGGAAATTCTGATTAACTCTGCTGCCAAAACTGGGTCACTAATTCTTGACTTTCGAAAATAGCCTAAAAGAGTACCAGCCAAGACTTGTAGGACTCCAAAAATCCAAGCTGAGTACCACAATTAACTGACGATAATCTTGGAATCAATCTATTAGTGTTTCCTCATTTATAAAGTGGCCTCATAAAACTGCTATGAAAACAAAATGAGATAAAAAATGTGGAACCTTTGGAATAATTCAAGATACATATTTTTGAAAGGAGAGTATATGAAAGCATAATCTGTGTTAAGATTGCCTCTAAACAGGGATGCCTGGGTGGCTCAATTGGTTGAGCATCTGCCTTCAGCTGGGGTCATAATCCCAGGGTCCTGGGATCAAGTCCCATATCAGGCTCCTTGCTTAGCAGGGAGCCTGCTTCTCCCTCTGCCTGTCACTCCCCCTTCTTGTGCACACTCTCTATCTGACAAATAAATAAAATCTTTAAAAAAAAAAAGATTGCCTCTAAACATATTTTAAACTTAACATAAGAAGGCATTTCAATGAATAAAACTATAAACGCTGTTTTACTTGACCTAAACTTAGTAATTTTATTTCTCTTCCTTTCTCTCATCTTTCCAAGAGTCCCATACCTTCTTTGTTTGTTTAGGAGTGCGTTTAAAGAAGATTCAGAAAAGATAAGAAAAAGGCAGTTGCAGGTACCAAAGGGTATGGGTAAGGAGAAGGAAAAATCATTCTGCTCTTGTTTCTGTTGCGGCTTTACTCCAAGCAAAATTGAAAAGCTCAATAAATAAACAGCAAGGACTAACTTCTTTTTAGCGATCAACCTGTTACTGCTCATCAAATCTGATCATTTTGAGTGCCTTCTTGTTTTGTTTCAGATTCAGAAATTTCTGGTGTCAGTAAAATAGTTCCATCGCACTTGGACTGATTTGCTAAGTGTTTTAAGGGAAGGACCATCTCAAGATAAGTTGTATTTAGCCTAATTTCCCATTTCCCAAATTGAATCTCCGTATCCCTTCTGCTCAGCACCATGAACCTTTGTAAAAGTCAAGGTTTTAAAAACCTCATAAGTTCATTTGGAAAATGAATTAAGAAATCTGGTAATTCTTTATATTATCCTGAGAAGCAGCATATAGGGACTGTAAACAAGGACTCTGGAATATTTACAAGAATATTTGTTGCCATAACATATTTAGCAATAAATTTAACATTGAATAAATCTCAAATGTCTATCAGAGATCTATCAAATTAGCTTATCTCCATATAATCAAAAACTATGCAGCTATCAGAAATGATAAGATTTATATTCTTGGGGGAAGAAAAGATTATAAAACAGCATATAAATTGTCATCACATTTTTGTTAAAACCAAAAAGATGACAGACGTTTTTAGCTTTCTTTTCCTTATTTCTATATTTTCTAACTTTGAAAAACAAGTCTATATTATATTAGAAATGGCAGGATGCTAATTTTCATTTTGAAAAAAAAAAATCCCTCAAAAGAATTGAGAAGGGAAAAGGTGTTAAAATTGTATCCCCAAAACATGTTTCATTGTATTTTAAAGCTCCACAAGAAGATATGAACAAAATAAGGAACACATTACCTCACTACCACATGGAATGTCAAATTTCAAAACTATGTTGTCTTTTTCTTAAAACTAATGAGACTTATTTAGTAAAGTTTAATGTGTCTTGTCTTGGGAAGTTGGTTGTTCAGGCAATTGGATACATGTGATGTGCTGGAAAGCTATTAAATGAAAGAAATGAAGGAGGTTAAAGTTACTGTACCATTTTAAAAGATTGCTAGTTCCATCCGGCTTGGTGGTGATGGACTGTTATACATACAGTGTGGTAATGTTTTTATTTGGATTAAATGTGAGAACTCTGAAAGTATCTTATATAGTAAAAAGCCCTAATCATCCTGATCCTGATCATTTTCCAAGCATCTCAGAGTACAACAGAATAATCGTTGGAAAATAGTTACCTGCCTCTCACTCCCATTAGCCAAATCAGTATATGAGGTATGGAGAATTTGAGGAAATGGGGACATGTAGGTGTCGCATAAACATTAAAGCAATTAATCATTAGATCAGTCTACATCATTTACTAACCAGGAAGTCTGTTACTGGACCTCAGTGATAATGGCCAATAATGAGTTTTCAACCAAAACAGATAATAATTCCCAGATTTGTCTAAACCTAAATGTAGAAAAAGATGCATAGTTCCTTAAGTAATCCTAATGGAAATGAATAATAGACTGTTAAACACAATGTAAATAAAATGGAATGCCTCCTTTGTCCTTAACCCTTGGATGACCCAAAGAGTCATTAAGTGTAAGCTAACTTGATGCTAATCCATAACTCTTCCCAAAGTAGGTTCACGGTACATCACATCACATACTATGTTCTACATGGAGAGAATATTCTGTACAACACTTTCCCAAACATTGCTGTTATATAGTTTAATTTGTTCTGCGTTTTAGTTATTGAGTTCTTCATCCCAGCTTTATTATTTTATTCTTTTATACAAACAATTCTCTTTTCTATAAGCTGTTTCCCGGAAGTTTATAATTCAGGAAAAAGCTGACAAATACTGAATTGTGTTAGTGATCATGGAGAAGTAAACTGTGAATAGAAGAGATGCCATCCAGGGGGCGCCTGGGTGGCTCAGTCGTTGGGCATCTGCCTTCGGCTCAGGTCATGAGCCCAGGGTCCTGGGATCGAGCCCCACGTCGGGCTCTCTGCTCTGCAGGAAGCCTGCTTCTCCCTCTCCCTCTCCCTCTCCCCCTGCTTGTGTTCCCTCTCTCGCTGTGTCTCTCTCTATCAAATAAATAAATAAAATCTTTAAAAATAAAGAGAGAGATGCCATCCATTAAAAGTAATGCGACTTGATAACCTCATGTTGAGAGTGTCAAAGGTGTTGGAGTCACCTTAGGTATTGATGAGACTAGATATGAACGACAGTATCTTCAAAACCTTTAATTGAAGGTATTTGTGGACAAAAATGTCACATCAGTCAACACAAGCCAGTTAACTGGTATAGCCTCTGTCCTTTCTCTCTATGAAGTAATCCTTACTATAATTCTTCCCTCATTACTCCCAAATCACCCCGGGTTTTATCGTATCCTCAAATCTCAAAGGCATTTTGTACGGTGGGCTTCACAATGAAAGTTAATGATACAGTTAATTGTGATCGGCTTTCTCCAAAGATAAAACAAGTATGTCCATAAAAGGTACAGTCCCTAAAGGTTGCAAAAAGTCATAGGATACAAGAGCACTTTAGAATAGGAAAAAGGCGGGACACCTGGGTGTCTCAGTCAGTTAGGTGTCTGCATTCACCTCAGGTATGGTCCCAGAGTCCTGGGATTGAGTCCTGCATCGGGCTCCCTGCTCAGCGGGGAGTCTGCTTCTCCCTCTCCCACTCCTTCTGCTTATGTGAGCTCTGACAAATAAAATCTTAAAAAAAAAAAAAAATAGAACAGGAAAAAGGCAAAAATACTTTCAGTTACAAAGTAGGCCATTGTTTTTTTCCATCTAGTAGTTCAAGTTTTACAACAAAGTCCTTACAAAACGTGAATTTGGACAGTGGGAGAAATGGTTTCTAATGTTGGAAATGATATATGTACATAGGCGTAACTCTAAGCTTTCTGTTTATTTTTTTTTAAAGATTTACTTATTTTAAAAAGAACACATGTGAGAGCGGGGGTGGTTAGAAGGAGGGAGAGAGAGAATCCCAAGCAGACTCCCCACTGAGCAGGGAACCCTATACAGGGCTGATCTCACAACCCTGAGATCATGACCTGAGCGGAAATCAAGAGTCAGATGCTCAGCTGACTGAACCACCCATGTGCCCCCTTTTATTTTGTTTTAACATTTGGGTAAATTTTAATCATGTACATACACAAAGCCATATGATATTTTGATTGATTGATTGATTTTGACATAGTGTTCCATGGTTCATTGTTTGCCTACAACACTCAGTGCTCCATTAAATACGTGCCCTCTTTAATACCCATCACCAGGCTAACCCATCCCCCCACCCCCGTCCCCTCTAGAACCCTCAGTTTCTCATACACATGGAACACTTGAGATGGTTAAGGTGTTAAGTTTAACTCATTAGCAGTAGATTTTAATCTTGACTTAAAAGGGAAAGAATATGGGCGCCTGGGTGGCTCAGTTGGTTGGGCGACTGCCTTTGGCTCGGGTCATGATCCTGGAGTCCCGGGATCGAGTCCCACATCGGGCTCCCCGCTCAGCGGGGAGTCTGCTTCTCCCTCTGACCCTCCCCCTTCTCATGTGCTCTCTCTCTCTCTCTTATTCTCTCAAATAAATAAATAAAATCTTTAAAAAAAAGGGAAAGAATAAGTAAAAGTTCTGTTCAGACATTTTGCTAGTGGCATTCATACAAAATTATTGTAACATAATGGATTGCATGATACTGAAACTCATATATATGCTATTGAACCTAATTCTTAGTATATTCCATAGATGATGGAGCAGTATTTAGTGTCTTTCTGTGCTTAGAAAGGAACTTTGAAAGTGGGCCCATTCATACCATCACAAGTCTATAAGCTAATCACTAAAGCCTAATGAGCGTCCCTTAAATTAAAAAGTATATAATTAGTCTTTAGAGGTTATCCAGACTCGAGTTCCCAAACCCAACAGATCATCAAAAACAGACTTCTTGGACCACATCCCATGCATTCCAGACCAAAGACAGAGGAAAGGAATCTTTTTTAATACAGCCTAGCTCTGTAACTACAGGCAGGTTACTAGCCCCAATTTCTCTATGTAAACTGGGTAGAGAGTAAACCCTGTAGGGTAGAGTCTGCGGGAAGCCTGCTTCTCCCTCTTCCACTCCCCCTGCTTGTGTTCCCTCTCTCGCTGTGTCTCTCTCTGTCAAATAAATAAAATTTTTAGGGAAAAAAAAAGTAGTAAGTGTAAACACTAAAATCCTGTGCATCAGGACATAAATAGAAATGGCATTAATTCATCCTAACTCAGAGTCCATGCCAGTATTCACCTGTTAAAATTGGAATCCATGCATGCCTGTCCCAATCTCAGTTGAAACACCATCACTTAACATGTCAGAATGCAGAATCTCAATTCTTATTGCATATTTAAGGATTACCATTTGATTCTTCTGTTAAAATTCTGACTAAATGTATTTTTTAAATCTAATTTTACTGTGGCTCAGAGAATATATAATTAATTATATAAAGAAAATAATATCTATGCATGAGCATTTCCAAAGATTTATATAGCTTTCTAGCGGGTGATGTGGCCCCTTTAACAATCTTTAAAGGTTTGTATTGTTTTATAAGTTTCTGAAGCCTGACTTCTTGCTCTCCCTTTGAGCCTACAACATATCCCTTTTTGATAATGAATATCACACTATATTGCACCCAAAAATATTTAATAGTCCACTTTTATTAAAGTGTAATATTTTACTTGTGGCAGTTCATAGATGTAACTTGAGGGAGTTGTTTTGTTCTTATCATCTTTACCTGTTGGCCTTTTCCTAGGTGCACTGATGCTGAAGTACTATGAGCTTTCAGAACTTCTGGAGAAACTACAAAGTTCTGATTGTTATGGTACCTTTAGTTGGGTTCATACATTTGGGATGGCACAGAATCAAGAGCAGCCCTGTTTTCCAAATGCCTAGTAAGGACAATGTTTCTGCACCAGATAGTCCAGCACTTGAATGTCCTGAGAAGAATCACATCGAAGGGAAATAGCAGGCTTGGAATCTTCAGGTAAGTTGAGTTTAATCTGGTTAACCAAATGGTATTGTATGTTACAACAATGGGAAATATAATCTTTAAAAAAGTATAGGAGCACCTGGGTGGCTCAAGTCGATTAAGCATCTGCCTTCAGTTCAGGTCATGATCCCAGCATCCTGGGACTGAGTCCCACATCAGGCTCCTTGCTCAGCGGGGAGCCTGCTTCTTACTCAGCCTGTTGCTCCCCGTGCTTGTGCTTGCACGCTCTCTCTCCCTCTGACAAATAAATAAATAAATCTCTTTTTTAAAAAAATTAAAAATTAGAACCCTGGCAAGAAAAAGCTGAAGTTGGTAAGTTACCTGTTGTTTTTATTATGACCCACTGACATAATATTATTCTGCAGTTGCTTCTAAAAAAGTTTGTTCCGTAGAGACCTTTGACAGCTGCCTCGCAGAGTCATTTGGATGAAAGGAGGACAGTCCATTACTTGTCCTGTCCTTTTCATTAACAATGTCACCAGGATCATGAGTGTGTCCAAAAGAGCAGTTGTCTACCTGCCATAAATCCGTCTCAGAGCATACAAATCTATAACTTGCAAAAGTTCTCTCCTTTGTTATTATTGTTCTGTTTCTTTCCAAGGCAAATAAAACTAATTGTATTCCATCTTTAGTATCTTTTTTTAAGTATCTAATTTTTTTAAATTTTATTTATTTGCGAGAGAGCGAGCGAGCATAAGCAGGGGGAGGGGCAGAGAATCTTCCAGCAGACTCCCCACTGAGCGAGGAGCCCAGTGCTGGGTGCAGTCCCAGGACCCCGGGATCATGACTTGAGCCGAAGGCAGATGCAACCAACTGAGCCACCCAGGCGCCCCTAGTATTTAATATTTTACCTTCAAAATAATCTTACTTTTGAGAGTCACTGAAATAAGAGAATATAGTTACATCCTTCAGGATTATAATCCCTTAACTATAATTCCAAAATCCAAAAGTTCTAAAATCCGAAAGATTTTGTCATAACTCCTTTGGTAGCAGAACTTGACCTTAATACATGAGGCAGTTTGCAGTCTATTCCACTCAATATGAATATTTAGTTTCACTGCACAAATACTGTTGTGTTTGATTAATGGGTGCCAGACACTATATTATTTTTCTAAAATCCCAGAAATTCTGAATTATGAAACTCATCTGCCCCCAGACAGAAAACTGTGACCCTATAATTGTGGAGCATTTTCTACCTTAATATACCATTTTGACCTTGTGGTGAGTAATAATATGCTTTAAATTTTGGCATAAGGCGGTCAGTTTAGGGCCTGCTTCTTACAGAAGGAAGACCTCAGTAAGATTTTCCTCATTCTTAAGAGGTCTATGATTTTGATTTATGATAAAATTATAATTTCTGATTACATTATTTAAAATCAAGATTTTATTTTTAAAAGCTCTTAAAGAGAAAGGGAAGAGCATGGCTTAAAGTATTAGACAATTATTTAATAATAAAAAGCCAGACAGTAAAATGTCAGAAGCTTAATAACATAAAAGAGTAACCTTAAGACATTCTGTGTAAGATTTGTGTTTATAAAGGGAGTTTTAGTGCACATGAGCAGAGAGTTAAGGAGTTTATTAGATGCTTGATTTTAGCTTTTCTAGACTAATGAGATCGTTAGAGAGAATGCATGTGTGTGTGTGTGTGTATGTCTGTAGAGAGAGGGAGAGAGAATACATATATAGTGCAATATATATATATATATATAGTGTGTGGGTATATTACTTATGACATCATTTTTTTCCTTTAATTCTTCTCGTAAGAGTTTGGGGCCCTGCTATAGCCAAACTTTGAAAAAAAAGGGAAGTAGTTTCTCCTCCTGTGAAAAGAAATACAAGGAATATTATTGAGGTATTCCTAGAGAAAAAGTAAAGTTGAGAAAAGAAAGCATCTTTCTAAAACACTAAGGTAAAAATAGAGATTTTGGATGTCAGTGCTGTAGTATTAAGAAGTCTTAAGTGACCAACGCTGCCAATCAAGCAGAAACATATTAGAACAACTTTGGGGTGAGCAAATGTTAAAACCAGATTTAGAGTGAGTTAAACACTGATTCTATCAAAAGAATGTACTGTTATTTGTCCCTTACTATTTTTTTAAGTTTTACTTTTTTTAAAGCTTTATTTATTTATTTTAGAGAGAGAGAGAGAGAGGGTGCAAGCAGGGGGAGAGGGAGACAAGCAGACTCCCTGCTGACCATGGAGCCCAACACGGGGCTCAATCCCAGGACCCTGAGATCATGACCTGAGCTGAAATCAAGTCAGATGCTTAACCAACTAAGCCACCCCATAATTTTTACTTTTTATTATGGAAAATTGCAAACATACCCCAAAATAAAGAGAGGATAGTATATTCAACTCTCTAGTATCCATCACCCAGCTTTAACACTTAACAACATTTTGCCCACCTTCTTTTATCTATCCTTCTGTCTCCACCCCTTTTTGATTACTACAATATTTTAAAGCAAATCCCAGGCTTCAGTGTGTATTTTTAACATTAAGGATAAATACACAACCACAAGTGCATTATCACACTGAAAAAACTAATGCTAACTCCTATCATTGGATACCCAGGGCCATGTTCATATTTCCAAATTTATCTTTAAAAAAATCTCCTTTAGAGGTGGTTTGTTGGAATTGGAATCCAAACAAGGTCCACACGTTGCATTTTAAAGATAGATCTTTTCAACCACTACGTTTCCCCTCCCAGTCTGCTTCTTTTTGAATATCCCACATTCTGAATTTGGTTGATTGAGTCCTTATTTTGTCATTTAACAAGTTTCTTGCTCTCCCGTATCTCCTATAATCTGGTAGTTAGATCAGAAGGCCTGCTTTGATTTACTTTGTTTTTTTTCTTCTTGAAAAAGAATACTTCATGTATGTGCTATGGTATACATCCTAGTGAATCCACATTGTTTCACATTTAATGTCTGATTCACTTTCAGTGTTGCTAAGATTTAAGTGCATTATCAGTCTGATCTCTCCATTATAAAATCTGTTATGAAATTTATTTATGATTGGGCACCTGGGTGGTTCAGTCAGTTAAGCATCTGACTCTTGATTTCTGCTCAGGTCATGATCTCAGGGTTGTGGGATTGAGCCTTGTGACAGGTTCCGTGATGGGCATGGAGCCTGCTTGGGATTCTCTCTCTCTCCCTCTCTCCCTCTCCCTTCACCCCTACACACTCCCTAAAAAAATTATTTATGATCATTGTTCTAATCTAGGCATTGGCAAACTTTTTTTCTATAAATGACCAGATAGTAAATATTTTAGGCTTTGCAGACCATACAGTCTCTTATTTCAACTACTCAACTTTCTGTTGTAGCACAGAAGCATTCATACATGATACATGAGCATGAGTCAATAAGACTTTATTTACAAAAATAGGCAGTGGGCAAGATGTGGCCCATGGGCTGTAATTTGCCAACCACCATGAAGGTCTAATCCATTATTTCCTTAGGGGTTGCAAAATGATGCTGTTCAAATTCTGTCATTCCTTCTCCATTTATGAGCTAGAACAACTTCCCCGCATCAGCTATTCAGTTACCCCTCAAAATGCATTTATCAGGAAAAGGAAGAAAACTGCTTTATTTCTTCTATCAGTTTTTATAAAAGTGAGTTAGTGCCCTAATAGCAATGAGGGTTTTTGGGTTTGATGACAATATGAATTCATGAGTTTGCAAATTATTTGAGTTATCTCAAGGTATTACTATCCCGTATTCTTTTTAAGACTCAAATTGTACCATCTTGGATGCCCTCGAAGTTGACTCCTGTGTCTGTTTTTTTCCTGTGCTCTTTGATATGACCCAAGTACATTTTTTGGCGAAAAAAGTCCTCAGCTCATCTTGTGTATTTCTTGCCTCAGACCTAGAATCAGCCATTTCTCCAAAGAAACCTGGTTCCTTTTAGGAGAAAATTATGATTTATAGTTTTTTAAATCATAATTTATAGTGTGTATCTAAATTTAGAATACAGTCATGTAAGTGTTACTATTATTTTAATTAGGTTATCCATTACTGCAAAAGCCCGTCTGCCAGGCCTATGCATCCAGGAAGTCAGAGTCGTTCATGTGATGGTAGCCTTTGGAACTGTGGGTCGCAGTGTTAGGAAAAAAGAGTCTTAACAGATCTAAACTGACACTTCCAAACATATTCTGTAAGCCAGCCCAGTGTTTGGTTCATTTCTTTTCTTTCAATTGTACCTTGTTTTGTCTCGATCTAGACCCACAAGTCGGCAAGTTTTGACATCCTAAAAATGATTTGGGAGTCACCAACACTTTCAAGGATTTCTTCCTTTCTCATTTTATAGAGATACTAGCCAAAAGATGTGGTTACTGGTCTCACTACCACAAGACTGTTAGAGGTGCCGACTTAACATTCCACTTTTGAAAAGTTGCATGTCACCGTTAGGTATTGAAAATGCTTTTTTTTTTTTTTTTTAACTGGAGAAATCATCTTCTTGATCACGGTTTCTGTTATGATTTGTGGTTTGTGTGGTTGTGCGCTGTAACATGTAAAATAATGTACGGAAGTCACTTCACTAAGATTTCATTTAAATGTATGTCACAGATTTTCCTGAACCTAAAATAACCATTGAAATAATATTTAAGTACCTTGGCTCTTCCTAGCATAAGATGAAAGATTTTTTTCCTCGTCTTATAAAACAAAGATGACTATAGCTTTATTGCAGAGAGAAAACTAGGCATCATTGCCTTCCCTTTATTTGGGCCAAGTTGCCATGGTTACAGTCCTTTAAATGGGGAGGAGTGGTAACCAAAATAACACTTCGAATAACATTCCCTCCCTCTCTTCACCTCTTCTTTGCACTTCTTCCATCACCTTTTTGGTCTGTATCACACTATGCCGTAGTCTACTTCAGGTAGTACTATGGTCTGGTAGTCCACTTAGTTTTATTTATGCTGAATACTGTCCAAGTAATTAGTATAATTACCATATTCCTAAAAATAATAATTGGCTGAACCTTCACCTTCAAAGCACCTAACCTTAACAGATAAGGTCCATGACCTGAGATTTTTTATTTTTTCTACACATTATTAAAGTGTCAGGATTTTATGCCCCAAGGCACCCTATTTATTTACAACCTTGTTAAGAAAGCTAGTATGAGCGCACTTGTTACATTTTATGGTATTTAGACCTTTTGAGATCGAATTGCAAATCAGATCCTATTTTTCTCTTTGTCAAATAGCATATCCCCTGGTTTTTATATTTACTGTCATTAACCACAGTCTTGGAGAGGATTCAGTTGTAGGACATTAAAACTGACAGTCGTTGATTGATAGAATAAAACTATAGAAAATTACATTGAAGTTAGCCAAACATTGAAAACATGGTTTATTCTTTGGGACAATGTGCTACGCAGATTTATACAGCTAGAGATGGCCTATACAATGCAGAGTGTGTCTATAGTAGGGAGACTAACAGTTCTCTTATTTCATAATTATTTTTAAGCAGGATTTGATGTACATGTATCTTTTTCAGACCTACGCTTTCCAAGTAAACCAAAGTTACAGAAGAAAACATAACATTAAATCTTGATGTAAGAGAATAAAAACATTTGGGAATTTTTTTTTTAAGACTCAGCATTTTATAATGAGTTTTATAATGTAGCATTTCTTTTCTAGAAGCATATCATATTCAAATAACTGTACTGTAAGCTTTCTAGCTATATTGTTCTGCATTCCAAAATCATTCAAATATCAGTACTTTTTCTTGGAGGGATTCATTGAAGAATAAAGGAATGACTGTTTAGTCTGAGTGGATTTACATTTCTCATTTTGTGGAGGCTTGTGCCAGTTGGTAATTCCTTTTCCTAAAGAGGGAGCAGAGCATCAAAATATTAAGCTGCATTCTTTTAAATGTTTTGGGCTTATTTCTCTAAAATGTTTTTCCTTTATTTCTTATAGAAAGAAGCATCTTTGAATCTGAGCTTGATACTGAAAGAGATGAAAAACACCAGCTGGATTGGAAAGAACTGGCTTCTTGTAGCTGGGGTGTCTTTCGTAGGTGTCCATCTTGGAACATACTTTATACAGAGGGCTGCAAAACAATCTATAAAATCTCAACCTAGAGGCAAACAACAGAGTACTGAAGAATGAAATAAAAATAAATATTTGGAATTACTAATATATCACTAAGTCATTACATGCTAGTTATCTTCATAAGCCTGGAGCTATTTAATTTTAAAGTCACAGTGCTGCATATTCAGTACTTTCATTCTTGAAGGATAATTTTTTTTTCTAAATGTCAAGACCCATGACAATGAAATAAATAGAAAAATATGTCTAACAAAATAAAAACTGTCTTCACCACTTGCGACTGGAAGTAAGATGTCTCGTTTAGAAGCTAAAAAGCCATCGTCGTGTAAAAGTGAACCACTGACAAGTGAGAGAGTCAGGGCCACACTTTGTGTCTTGAAAGGAATCCTGACATCCAGCTATGGCCCTTCGGGGAGGCTGAAGCAGGTGCACAATGGCCTTGGAGGCTGTGTGTGCACCACCTCACATTCGTCGGCCCTGCTCTCCAACCTTCCTGTCACCCATCCCATTTTAAAGATCCTGACAACATCCATGCAGAATCATGTGTCGTGTTTCAGTGACTGTGGCTTATTCACAGCCATTCTTTGTTGCAATCTGATTGAAAACCTTCAGAGAACAGGCTTGACACCCACCACTGTTATTAAATTAAACCAGCAACTTTTACACCTCTGCACCAGTTACCTCAAGTCCGAGTCCTGTGGTTGTCGAATTCTAGTTGACTTTAGCAGGCCTCAGACCCTCCTTTGTTTGGTGCGCAGTATAGTAACAAGTAAACCCGCCAGCATGCTCACCAGAGAGGAAACAGACCATATCAGTGCTTTGGTTCTGAGAGCCTTTTTGCTTACAATTCCAGACAACGCCAAAGACTGCCTCATTTTAGGAAAGAGTATAATTGTGCCTTTAAAAGGGCAAAGAGTTCTAGATTCTTCTGTATTCCCTGGAATACTTCTTGAAATGTCAGAAGTTCAATTGATGAAGATCTTACCTATCAAAAAATCAGATGCCTTCAAGGTGGCACTCTTTTGTGCTTCTTTATCTGGAGATCTCTCTGATACTGGAGAAGGAACTGTGGTGGTCAGTTCCAGGGTCTCTCTTGAAAATGCAGCCCTGGAGCAGTTGCTTAACCTAGGAAGGCAGCTAGTTAGTGATCACGTAGATCTTGTCATGTGCCAAAAAGTTATACACCCATCCTTAAAACAGTTTCTCCATATGCACCGTGTAATTGCTGTAGACAGAGTTGGAGTGGCTGTGATGGAACCCCTGAGTAAAGTAACAGGTAAAAAGCGCCTTCAGCTTTTGCCCCTTACAGTTAATAAATCACACTCTTTTTTTGAGCAGAGACATTCTTGGTGTGTGTCACTGTTAACATCTTGAAAAATTTTAGAAGCTGCCAACCTTGCAGCATGTGTATCATTTCTGCCAGACAAGGTGGCTTCTCAGAAACACCCTGTACTGTTCATTTACTAAAACTTGAGTGATTATGGCAATTTCTATGTATTTTCCAGCCCCAGAAAAGACTAGGGTCTATTATAATCTAAAACCATTAACCCCCCAAACATCTTAGAGTACTGAGAAGTTTAACAGCCTCATAATCCTAAGGTCTTTCATGCTTTACACAAAATTCTTCTACTTCAATTTTACAAGTAGAAATCACATTATATTCAGAAGGTAATTTTGCAGCTAAAATATTCTTTTCTTCACTTCTCTACTTCTTCACTACCGTACTGCCTAAATAGTAATTCCTAATTAGGGGTGGGTAGGTGGGTGAATGTGTGCATGCACACATGCGCGCTACCTTTAAATATCCCAGATATTTCCAGCTGAGCTCCTTAAGAATCAGGATTATCTTTTATATTTAGCACTGACAACAGGCCTGGTCCACAGTATGTGTTCTAAAATGTTTGTTGAACTGACTAATATTTGGTAAGATACAGAATTGTAACAGGCAAGAAATTCACTGTATTTTACAAACTAAAATCAGACATAAGGCTCATATTCACCTATTACAGCCAAAGAAACATGACAATGTAAAGAGTTCATGATTTGAGCCACTTTCAATATCCTTTTAATTGCATTGACAACATACCAGTCATTCTATTCTGATTGATTGCAACATTTATCAGACTTAAGCCATTGTTAAAGTTCACTATTTTTAGTGTTGTTATAAATCATCAAAAAGTAGTAGTACATATGCCAGTATTGAATACCTAATATCTGGGTTATTGCCCTGTCTCTCTAAGGCTGTCCCATGATTGTCAAAGTGGAAATTATTATGAAATAATGAAATAGTTCCGTGGAACTCCTGTTGATGTTCTGGATCAGACCCATAGTTTTAAATATTTACTGGTTTTTCATGACTTCTTCAGTTGTGAATATTTGGGTATTACAGATTATTTAGTTTTTAAAATGTGACAAAACAGGAGGCTGCTGCCTGTGTTCTCCTTTAGGATTTTGATGGACTCCTGTCTCACATTTACGTCTTTCAACCATTTTGAGTCTATTTTTGTGTGTGGTATAAGGAAATGGTCCAGTTTCATTCTTCTGCATGTGGCTGTCCAATTTTCTCAACACCATTTGTTGAAGAGACTGTCTTTTTTCCACTGGACCTTCTTTCCTGCTTTGTCGAAGATTAGTTGACCATAGAGTTGAGAGTCCATTTCTGGGCTCTCTATTCTGTTCCATTGATCTATGTGTCTGTTTTTGTGCCAGTACCATACTGTCTTGATGATGACAGCTTTGTAATAGAGCTTGAAGTACGGAATTGTGATGCCACCATGTATAGTGATTAACATAACATAAATAAGTAAATAAAAATTTAAAAAAAAATGTGAAACAGGTGCCTGGGTGGCTCAGTTGGTTAAGCATCCACATCCAATTCTTGGTTTCAGCTCAGGTCATGATCTCAAGGTTGTGGGATCAAGCCCCACATCAGGCTCCGTGCTGGGCATGGAGCCTGCTTAAGATTCACTCTCTCCCTCTCTAAAAAAATTAAAGTGTAAAACATTTTGCCATAGAAACAATAGTGTAAGTGGGCACTGGGTTTCTATACCCCCACAATTCTTCCTTATCCTGCATATAACTAGAACATGGTATAAATAGCCAGAACTTTAGTCCTGGATCTTGGGAGCAGTGACCTTTTGAGATAAAAAGGAAGGGAAAAAAATAATTATACCAATTACCTAAGCCATTAGGTAGGCTTAGGTAAACTATGTTCTCCACCCTCCCTAGTGTATCTAGGTTAACGTTACCTTCTTTCTCCCTCTTTCAGACAAAATTCCTCTTTATTGGTCTGGATTAAGTAGTGGGGTTATTGTGCATGGGCCACTGGTGTGTTTGAAGTTCGTCATGGCATACAGAGCATTGAACATTTGATTTGCTTTATTTGTGAAGCAGACATTATTATCCCCATTTTACTCTCCTATGGGGAGGCCCACCCAGAAAAGTTAAATGATATGAGTGACTTGCTTCGTGTCCAGTGGCTCATAAGCAGTAGAGACAGACCCTCTCTGTTGCGTTCACCAAGTGAAGTAACACATCCTGTAGGTGTTTTGTTTTGTTTTTTTAATCCTTAAATTTCAGATTACTCAAGTATTCCTTACTCTGAGGCTTCAAAAGAAAGAATATTCAAAGCAGTCTAATTGTTCAGTGATTATTTTCTGGGTTCTTGCAAATTTTTTAAGCTCCCAGAAAATGTATGCACATTTTTTGTGAGCCTTTTTCTAGAGAGTATAAAATAGCTCCTAACAGATGTTCAAAGAAGTCTGTAAACCAAAAGAACCTCTGCTTTGCTTTATTTCTATATCATCTTAATAGCAGAATACTACTTATTTTATAGGTTTTAGAAGCATCTTATTTATTCTATATTTCATGTTTTAAAGTGTATGCGTGTGGGACTTTTATATTGGCTAGGAATCAGTTTTAATGACTGGATGTTCCATCTTTACTCATATGTTTTGTGTTTTCTAAACTAAAAAAACAGGAACACCGCCTATTGGTTCCCTAGGCTCAATCTCTCCTAGTAGTTATGGAAGTGTGAAAGATTTGTGCCCTGCAAAATTTGGCTTCAAACATTTTCTTCATCTTATTCCTAATGAAGCAACTATCTGCAGCTTGCTGCTCTGCAGCAGAAACAACACTGCTTGGGACGAGCTGAAGGTAGGTCACAGACTCCGAATACCGGGATTAGATAGTCAGACACAATAGAATTTTTCATACAGGTGAGCTATGTATTTTGTTTTTCATAACTTTCCCAGATGATTTAGAAAGCAAAAACAAAAATGACAATTAAAGTCACAAGTAAGCAGATTTACTTGCCTGTGATATTACAGTAGACTTGGCGAGCACTACCAGTTATTTCTGGTATTTACACACAATCTAAAGGTCCTTGACATGTGAACTTTTCTTAGCAATTCACTTGAACTGTGTACTCTTTGATGCTAATGTGTATGAATAATTCACTGAGAAAAATGAATTCCCCAGCCATACCCATCATCCACCTCTTGATAGAGTTTGTTGTCTTCTACCAGCAATAACACATGCAACTTATATAAGGGAAGTGATAACCTATGGTATTGGTCACAAACTTAAAGATTATATATACTCAAGGATATATCCTTGATAAATATGAAAGGTCTCTATGTTTTTCTTTTTATTGCTACTGGGTTGTAGCTGTTATTACTTCCATAGCAACTTGCAAGAAATTCTATAGCATGTATACAGCTAATTTATTTAGACAAATAATTTTTTTAGTAGAAATACTAGCAAACCTTGGTGACCCAGTTATTTTGAGGCCATCCATTTGTGAATCTCAGTTTGAAGAGCTAAGTGCATATGAAAGTTGATATTAATCTGGTCCATGGAAACAAACATCTGGCTAAAATACTTTTCTTTAATCTCTAATCTTTATTATTCCAAAATGTATTCATTACATTACAACCTTGGCAACACAAGCTTTGTTCTTTTGCAATTAAAATCCAGCTCTTTGAGTCTGCTATCTAAGTTCCCTTGAAAACATGGTTATATTTCTTTGTAATCTGATGTCAGTGTCTAATTCTGATGATTCGCCTCTTTTTTAGCTCACATGTCAAACTGCACTGCATGCTTTGCAGTTGACAATCAAGGAACCCAGTGTTTTGTTGGGAGGTGGCTGTACTGAAACTCATTTGGCAGCATATATCAGACACAAGGTAAGTTAGATGGACCTGCTCAGATTATCTGAATTCTCAGCGACATTTGTTTTATGAGATAATAAACCAAACCAGGGTAACATGACCTTGGAGCCTTTAATGCTTAATTTCTCAGTAGTCTAACTCAAATTTTGTATTTGAAAACACTTGAGGAAAGTAACAGTTGCAAATATAAGGTAATAGCTTTATCACCATGATTATTATTAATCCATCCTTTCACCAAATGATCACATTCTTTGAGTATTGTTGAAATATTGCATATTGAAATGAGCATTCTGTTAATGGAAGTTGTATTAGAGATTTCAACTGCTGTGGTATGATCATAATTGATAGTCATAATGAAAGTGTTAAGATTCTACAGAATACTTCAGTACCTTCTGGTCTATCAAGAAAAGACTTAGTTTCATTTAATAATGCATTCCAAGTATTAGATTCTATTATAATTTTTAAATTGGTATCTATGTTATGAGTTCTATCAAATAGAATGGTTTTTTATTCATTTAGGAAACTATATTCCTGATAATAGATAAATTTAGTGCATTTTAGTTCTGATTATTTCATAAATACTGACCTATTTTCTTTGAAAATGGGTACAAAAAGGTATGTGTTTTCCAGATATTTGCAACTGACTCTTTGGTTAGTCAGGAGTGTTATCGAGACTGCCGAGAGCGCCTGAGTGGCTCAGTCAGTTGGGCATCTGACTCTTGACCTCAGCGCAGGTCTTGATCTCAGAGTTGTGAGTTCAAGTCCTGCATTGAACTTTAAAAATGAAAAAGAGAGAGAGACTGCAGAGCTTCCAGTGGCTGACTAGATTTAGAGAAAGAGTGAACTTTTTTTTATAGATATGCCCCCCCCCTTTTTCCCAAAATGATTTAAAATCTATTGGATGATAAAGCTCATTCATGAAAAGTTATCAGAATATACATTATGAAAAACAAAATCAGTGCCCATGTATTGATGCTGAATACACAATAATATAGTCTGCAAATGGAATTAAGTAAACTGGAAAAGTTTTTTGGAGGAGGAAGGTTTTATGAGAGGATTTTGAAGAAACAATATAGCATTGAAAATATGGGGAAAGAACAGGCAGCATAAATGGTCTCATCTGGTTCACACCTCCTGGGCAGAAAAAAAAAAGCAGCCACTGCTTTGGAATAGTTTGGATATGGGTTTTAACTATCATTCAGTTATTAACTTGCTAATATATTATTTTTCTATAGTGAAATTGCTAGGAGAAACTTTTTTATTTTTATTTATAAATATTCCATTTATTTATTTGAGAGAGAGAGAGAGAACACAGAGGGAGAAGGAGACTTCCTGCTGAGCAAAGAGCCCTACGTGGGGCTCGATCCCAGGACCCTGAGATCATGACCTGAGCCGAAGGCAGACGCTTAACCAACTGAGCCACCCAGGCGCCCCTAGGAGAAACTTTTTTAGAACGGTGGAACCAAAAAAAAAAGTTTAAAATTATATTACTTTTTCATTAATTTAAAGAGATTACTTATTTTTAAAACATTGCTGTGAAAATTACACATGTCCCAAAATGGCTTTTGTCTTAATAATTATGTGTGTTCTCATTTTAAACAAATCTCAAACACTTTGCCAACTATAAATAAGTACAGTATTTGGACATTAGCCTTCAGGAACCTCCTCCTGTGTGTATAAAAACCTGTGATATATGCATTATGCCTTGTCCATCAAATATTGAGGAGGCACAACTGGGTAGTCATTCAGAGTAAGCTGATGATGGGGTTTATTCTGATTCATTCATTCTGATAACACGACTAGCATATATTTATACTATAACCAACCCAACTAAGGGATAATAGCCTGGCCAGCTGACCCATATTTGCCCATTAGCATCGTGCTGAACCCCTACGGAAATTGAACATAAATAGTAACATTATGATAAGGGTCTGATCAAGTATTTTATCTTTAAGAAACATTTTTATAATATTGCTCTGTATGTGTTTTCAATGGTTTTATTACTCTTTAGATTTGTAATGAGCCAGAAAGCATTCTAAAAGATGATGGATGTACTCAAACAGAACTTCAACTAATCACTGAAGCATTCTGCAGTGCATTAGAATCTGTCGCTGGCTCTTTGGAACATGATGGAGGTGAAGTTCTTACTGACATGAAGTATGGACACTTTTGGTCCACTCAGGCAGAGTCTCCCTCTGTTGTTAACTGGCCAGATTTGCTTTCAAGATGTGGCTGTGGACTATACAATAGCCAGGAAGAACTCCACTGGTCTTTCTTGAAGACTACTCGGCATCCCTTTGCACCACAAACTTGCCTTCCACATGAAGCTACGGGCTCAGCCAACAACCTGACCTTGGACTGTTTTACTGCTAAGCTCAGTGGCCTGCAGGTGGCTGTGGAGACAGCCAATTTGATTTTGGATCTTTCATATATCATTGAAGATAAAAACTGATAGCATAGCATATTTATATTACAAACAAACAAACAAAAAACCTAGTCAGGTGTCAGTTAAGAAAAATATTGAGTGTATTTTTTTTCTCTCCCAAAGGCCTGTTCTGCATATTTGGATAGATTATTCATAAAATTATAGAGATACTTATATAATGGGGAACAGTCTGATTTTTAAATAGAAATACCATAGAATACTAAAAATATGAAGCATTATTATTAAAGATATTATAGTTATCTTAGGGTTTCCACAGATGCCACTGTATGCTCTAAATTTTTATTATTTTGACATCATTAAAGAATATACAGAAATAAAAAAAATTTCCTAACCTATGCTCTGGTTTGGATATGCTTATTATAGATACTTTTTAGTAGTATTTATACATGTTTAAAGTGTACAATTAGATTCCAAAGTATCACAAAGCACCCAACATATATTGCTCAATTAAGAGAAGTACTCAAACTGCACATTTAATAAAATTTTGATGTTCTTTAACCTGAGGCACTATCATTCAGGGTTTAAGTAACTGATGTGGAACCTGACTTACCTATAATTTCTAGTTTGCATCACATTTCTTCATTTGTGTTATTTCAAAGAAATGTGTGATTAGGGAAAAAAAATTATATAGTAACTAAGCAGTATAGAGAAAAGAAGTGGAAAAGTTATTTCTCTAGTTCACTCAGTAGTGTAAAGAAGAAGCCAGAACAGCTCTCATATTCAAAGTAGAGACTGATGTTTCACCAAGGGATGTAATTTGAATGTTATGCAAATGCAATCAATGTATTGATAAATTGAAGAAGAAATACAGAATGCAACTTGAGGAATAAGTATGGAGCTATAGCAGATGCTATATTAAACCTTAGGAAAACATTTTGAGAATTTTTGGAAAACTAAACAATGTAAGAGTCAGTGATCAGATCTATAGCTATGATAGAAGGAGACAATTTTTAAGCAATTTCCTCCAATATTCTTGTAATGCAAAACAATTTTTACCCTGAGCCAAAGAAAAAAAATGCAATATAAACTCACAGGAATGCAATATATATTGAAAACTCAGCTGCACCTCATGCTTCATAAAATACTGCTCTTAAATTTTACATCTTTTATTATTAGAGTCAAATAGAAGGGCAGTGTGGTAAGCAGCCTTTAAGATGGCCACCAGTTACCCCTCCCACTCCTGGTTTTCACACCCTTGCACAATCCCCTCCCCTTGCATGTGGGCTGGACGTAGGGACTCCTCTGAGTCTCCATTTTCCCTTCATGAGCAGGAATGTCTTATTGCAGGTCTCCTATGCCTGCTTTATTATGGTATGTTGGGAGTGGACTTGTCCATTAGCTTCTTGGGTCTACAGATGGAGAGGAGTTCCAGAAGCTGTACTTAAAGAATTACACCTGAGGAGTCTCACCCACCCTGGCCTTATCAGTGATAAGATTCTGGACTTGAAGCTGATATTGTAATGCAGTGAGACTTCTGGGAGTCTGGGAAATATGTGAATGTATTTTGCATGTGATGGGCTCCCTGATCTCACTTCCTGGTAGTACACCCTTACGGTGTGCATGGGACATAATGACTAGCTTTTAGTGAGTATATAGCAGAAGTGACAGGACGTCACATTGTAAAAAGATGGGCTTCTCTCGATCTCTCACTTGCTCACCCTGATGGAACCACCTCTTGAGAGGCCCACATAGCAAGAGACTGCAAAAGGCTTCCAGCCAACAGCCCACAAGGAACTGAATCCTACTGATAACCACAAGAGTGATTGTAGAAGCATATCCTCCCTAGTGAAAGCCTCAACAGTAGCCCCTGCCATTGCAGCCACTCAAGAGGCCCTGAAGCAGAGAACCCAGATTGATTCCTGACCCACAGAATCTGTGAGGTGATAAATCTTAAATCAAGTTTTCGGTGTAATTTTTTTACGCAGCAATAGACATAATAAAGTCAAGAGCAAATGCTTCTTTATAATTACATACTGAAAACTTGTTCACACAATGGAAAAAAGCATTCTGGATGCCATGCCTCTGCATTTCCACCACCCCTCCAAACATGAAGGCAGTGCTCTTTATCATACATGTTCCCAGTGGGGTTTTTATGTTCATTTACAGAAGCGTGTCACGTGGGTGGCTCAGTCAAGTATCTGACTCTTGGTTTCAGCTAGGTCATGATCTCACAGTTGTGAGAGAGGCTCTGTGCTCAGTGCTGAGTCAGCTTCAGATTCTCCCTCTCCCTCACTCTCCTCCCCAATAAATAAATCAGAAAGAAAAAAGAAAGGCACGAAGGAAGGAAGGAAGAAAAGAAAGAAAAAGAAAGAAAGAAAGAAAGGAAAGAGAAAGAAAGAAGGAAAGAAAGGAAAGAAAGAAAGAAAAGAAAAGAGAAAGAAAGAAAGAAAGAAAGAAAGAAAGAAAGAAAGAAAGAAAGAAAGAAAGAAAGAGAAAGAAAGAAAGAAAAAGAAAGAAAGAAAGAAAGAAAGAAAGAAAGAAAGAAAGAAAGAAAGGAAAGAAAGAAAGAAAGGAAAGAAAGAAAGAAAGAAAGAAAGAAAGAAAGAAAGAAAGAAAGAAAGAAAGAAAGAAAGAAAGAAAGAAAAAGAAAGGAAAGAAAGAAAGAAAGAAAGAAAAAAAAAGAAAGAGGAAGGAAGGAAGAAAAAAAAAGGAGGGAGGGAAGGAAGGAAAGAAGGAAGTCAGTCAGTCAGATGGAAATATGAGAATTCTCCTGGGTCTCTTTGGCCTTCTACTGCATTTCCAAGTTACTCTACAAAGAGACGCCACAGTGAATCTCTCCAGTTGACCTTAGAGGTTAAGAGCTTCTACTTCCCATGATAGCCTTAGTTCTGTCATTTTTAGCTTTGCCATAAAATTCAGTTACATACCTTAGTGAAACATCAGGGCTCTCATTTTTTAATATGTCATATATTTGTTGAAATATTCTCATAAAGTCATTTCCTGAAGTTATGTACAATCCTTAGAAAATACTGTAAATAATTTTTAAAAAATCCACTTCCTTAATAGTTCAAGGAAATCATCATTCAAACTCAGATGGTAAAATATGAGATGAAAAAAATGTTTTTAAGATTTTTTAAGATTTTTTTTAAGATTATTTTAAGATTTTTGATTTATTTAGAGAGAGCACGAGTGAGCGGGGGGAGGGGAGAAGGAGAGAATCTTAAGCAGACTCCCCACTGAGCATGGAGCTGACACGGGGCTGAATCCCACGACCCTGAGACCATGAACCGAGCCAAAATCAAGAGTCAGGCGCTTAACCAACTGGGCCACCCAGGCACCCTGAGATGAAAATTCTTGATGAAAATAATTTCAGAGGAACTCATTTTGACAGAAATAAATGACAAGAAAAAACAGCAACTAAGTTAAGCTTCAGGCACTGTTTCGTGACTTAAAATAAAATTGAGGTCTAAATATTGCATTACGAGGTTCCTCAGGAGACAGAACAGGAAACCCTGATAGTTACAGAAAAGGAAAGGGAGTACAATGCACAAGAGCATGAAGTCAGTGACAGCTGTTCACTTTTATGGGACTTACAGGATGGGCAGCATTCAAGTTTATTGAGCCATAAGTGTCCCAACGGGATTAGCATCTTATTAATCAAAAGAGGTTAAGATTTTGGCAGCAAGGAAAACATTGGAAAACTAAAGCAAATGAAAAGAGTCTTTCAAGTCAAAATGCTTATTTGGTCTTATAAACACCCCACTCCTTAATTCTTCCATTTGTACTATATTTAAAAATCTTTACATATTAGATATTTTAAATCAACCATAACAGTGAAGTATTTTCCCCAGGATATTTAAATTACATATTATTAGTATCTTTTATTATCATAGTATCCTTGAGCTCATTTAGTTTGTATAATCAAAGCTAGTTAGGCATTCACATGATAGTAGACTTAAGTACCTCTGTAAGATCCATCATATCTTGTATTCATCACTGGTGAACAGTTCTTTGGATAACTTTAAAATAAAACAATATTGTTTACAGTCACATAAACTATGCAGGTTATTTTGTAAGAACATCATGTACAAAAATCACTTATATAATTAATACAGGCCCTGTCAAACATCCAATTAGTTAGGTTATTCATTCCTTTCTGAGAATCTTGTGGGAATAGTCAAGGAGACAAAACATCTCTTACAGGGTCCTATTTCAGCTGTCTAAATAAATCTGTCTCTTAATCTGAAGGAAAAGGCAAGTTTGAACATCTGACATCTTTATACTTTTTTTTATCATGTAGTTAAATGTTTCCACTTAGTACCTATGGCATAATCCTTGGAAATTTTTGCCCCTCACCTACAAAATTTGAATTCAAATGTATCTAAACCCAATGTCAGTTTGTATCTTTAGATTACAAGAAAATGTACATACTTTGTTATTAAGAATATAGTAATACTCATAAAACAGGGTGCAGCCCCTAAAAATGACTCCTGTATATAGATCAAGCCTTTTGTTGGAGAGATAATTAGTAGACTAGGTGGCACTAAAAACAGTGCCATGCCATTACCTGCAATAAATTGTAACTTTAGAGGGAAATGAAGTAACCTGACAATTTCCTATTAAAAAAATCACACTAAAAAAAAAAAAAAATCACACTGAGGGCGCCTGGGTGGCTCAATCAGTTAAGCATCTGCCTTTGGCTCAGGTAGTGATCTCAGGGTCCTAGGATCGAGCCCCGTATCAGGCTCCTTGCTCAGCGGGGAGTCTGCTTCTCCCTCTCCTGCTCCCCTTGCTGGTGCTCTCTCTCTGTCTCTGTCTCTCTGTCAAATAAATAAATAAAAATCTTAGAAAGAAAGAAATCACACTGAGAAAATATTTATAATAAACATCCTATTTTAGCCCTACAGGTTTTGTTTGAAGTATTACGATTTCATTTTGAGAAGTATTAATTGACATCTTTTTGTTTGCCAGACACAATAGTCAGTGGTATTAGAGGTTAAAAAAAAGATTTGTTCACAGTCCCTGACCTCAAGGAGCTGATCACCTAGCCAGTGAGACTTTTTTTTAAATATTATTTTTCTTTCTTAAAAAGCAATTGCATAAAATTATTTCATAATCATTCAAATCATTCATAAACATTATGTGGTAATAGAAAATTAAGAAAGTATGAAAGACACACACACAAGGAAAATAAAGTCCAGTGTAGTCCTACTACCCAGAAAGAACCACTGTTTACATTTTATGTGCATCTTTTCAGTTTGTTTTCTGTATGTACTTTTCCAAAATGTGATCACATAGTATGTTGTTTTATAATCTGTTCCTTTTACCTAATATTTTATGAACATCATAAACATGTACAACCACTACATATTCTACTACTGCAGCATTTTTAATTCCTAAGGAAATTTCCATTGTAGAGATTCTACTATAATTTAGTTAATAAGCTTTTATTAGTATACTTTTAGGCTGTTTTTAATTTTTGTACCAATATAAGCAAAACCTCAGTGAATATCTTATATATATCCTTTTCCCATATCCTGATTATTTCCTCAGGATAAATAAATAGAATTAAGATTTCTGGGCACAAGTATTTATTTGAAATGGAAAGACCATTAATGTACATTGTCTTAATTTTTAAGTCTTCCAGAAATGTTGCATCAATATACTCTGACCACAGTGTGTGGAAGTGCTCATTTTCCTGAACTTTGGCCAACACTAGTTATTTTTTGCCAATTTAATAGCTGAAAATGGACTCCTTTTAGTAATTTGTATTTTTAAAATTATTAATGAGGCAAACCCTTTGTATACATTGTTGGCCAATGTCTTCCTTCTGTAGTCAAATTTTTCTTAATAGGCCTTCCATGTTTTCTATCAGTAAGTTCATCTTTCGCATATATATTTATATTTATTTTCTCATACACAGTATTAAAGATATGTACATATCAGAAAGGTACATTTTTAAAGCAAATGCATAGCCTTTCTTCATGGTCTCAGTTTTCTAACCAGCTCCACAGGCCCAAGCTCAATGGCACAGTTTTGCACATTTCTATTGATTTATAATGCACAAACAGCAGCAAAACACCTATGTACTGTGAAGAATATAAAATAGTAGATAAACTATTGCCTCTGTCTTTTAATGCCATCTAACTGTGACAAAGCATCCGTGACATGGACTCTCTATGACTTGGCTGGGGCTGCTATAACAAATTACCACAAACTTAGTGGCCTACAACAACACAAATTCATTTTCTCACTGTTCTGGAGGCTTAGAAGTCTGAAATCAAGGTGTTGTCAAGGCTACACTGCCCACAGGGGCTCTATGAGGCAATCTTTCCTTGTCTCTTCGAGTTTCTGGTGCCTGTTGGCAATCCTTGGCATTCCCTGGTTTGTAGACACATCCCTGCAATCTCTTCTTCCATCTAAACAGGGCCTTCCACTCTCTGTCTCAGTATCACAAATCTCCCTCTCCTTTCTCTTATTAGGAAACCAGTCATTGGATTTAGGGCCCACCCCCCAATCCAGAATGATCTCATCCCAAGATCCCTAAGTTAATTACATCTGCAAAGACCCTGTTTTCAAATAACATCACCTTCACAGGTATGTGGCCTAGAACTTAGACATTATCTTTTGGGTGCAACACCATTCATCTCACTAGAGATGGTAAAAATGTGCCAAGATGTAAATCTTCCTTCCCCAGATTATGGCTGCACAGAGAGCAAAGTATGCCTAACGGACAGAAGCACTAGGGCCAGGTTTTACCACCAAATATTTCAAACCATTTCTCCATTTATTTTTTGTTAATTATAATCAAAGTGCATTCTCTTTTCCCTTAAATTGCCCTACACCTGACATTCTCGTCTATTCCGCATCACTATCTGCATCATTTTCGCATTGATTCTCTTTCCCCAAGAATCACATATAAAGTACCCATTGGATGTTCTCTATGCCCACATAATTTACATACAAATATATAGAGAAAAATAGGTTGCTTTTGTCAAAAGAAAGAGATTATTTTATATAAGTTTGCTTTTTCAGAAATGTCTCTAAGTCAACTGAAACTAATTCATTATTTTCATGGTCACATAATATGATTTTCTAAGTTGTAGTGGATGATGTTGCTGTCCCTTTTGCACCCATCCTTAAATGCTGTGAGTGAATTGGCTACCGAGGGCTTATAGCTAACCCTTTCTCCAGGGAGAAAATCCAAACAAAATCCACCTTCCCAGGGAGATTATGCCTGGGAGATCATTATGCCTGACCGTTTCCTGTGTGTATGTATGTGAATGGAGGACCCTCAGCCAATGACTTTGTACACGTATTCTAACCTACTTATGTTTTCATTTATAAGTGTGAGATTCTAACAATTCTAATGAATTAGGTCACAAAAAATGTGTACCATTTAATAAATACTGCCTAATTGTTTTCCAGAAGGCTATAACAACTCACGTTTTCCACCAGCAATGCATGAGAGTATGATTTCCCATAACCTCTTCTCCCCCTAGTGTCTCTGCCTGTAATATGTATTATGTTTCTTGTTTTTCCCAATTGTTGTCTTGTGGTTATTTTATCTTAAAGTTCCTAATTATTAGTGAATTTAAACATTTTAAAAATATATTACAACTTCCATTTTTCATCTCATATGTGAGGAGCTTCAAAGTCACCACTACATCCTAATAACAAGTAGAAAACTGAACAAACTACAAATCAACAACTATTTTTAGATCTGTAAAAGGTGGTCCTGCTCACCAAATCCCAATGTGTGTGTTTTTGGTGGGGGAGAGGTTCCCACACCAACAAGCAATTCCCTGGACACCAGCAGCATGTCCTACAATTCAACTCAATTCTGACACTATTTACTTGGATAGCATCAGATTCCAAAGGCAAAGGGTTCAGTTCTAGATTAACACCCCCCCACCACCACCACCCACTCAAGATGCCATTGGTAAAACCAGGATAGCACCTTGCTTCTGACCTACAGCTACAGATCAAAAATTCCAGTGATCCCTCCTTGGGTTCACTTAATTTGCTACAACAGCTAAAAGAACTCAAAGAATTTATTAGGTCACTAACTTATTATAAAAACATAACTCAGGAACAGCCAGATGGAGAGATGCTTCGGGCAAGATATGGGGAAAGGGCACAGAGCTTCAATGCCCTCTGAGTGTTCTACTATCCCCAAATCCAGAACTTCTCTAACCCAGAAGTTCTCTAAACCCCATCCTTTTGGATTACATAGGCATGATTGATTAAATCATTGATTGGAGGTGAACGATTCAACCTCCAGCTCCTTTCTCTAGTCTGGACGTCAGAGGGTGGGACTGTAAGTTCCACACCTATATTCTAGGTGGGTTCCCCTGGCAGCCACCCCCCATCTGAGGTAGAGTCCCAAAGTCATCTCATTAACATAACAAAAGACACCTTAGCTCTCATCACTTAGAAAATTCCAGGGGTTCTAGGAGCTCTGTGTGAGACGTGGGACAAAAACAAATATATTTATTAAAAACCACCAGTATCACGGTCTTTCAGAGAAGTGAGGTCACAGGGCAAACAGCTAACCCCAAAACTGGAGACAAACAGATACAGAGAATCACAATTTATCAGAGGAGAAACCCACAATCAGAAACCATTGTGGGAATGAGTGCCAAGGTGGGAGAACCGGAAGTGTAATTAATGAATCGCTGTCCACTCAGTATGGACAAGTCCGAATACTAAAAACTCCAAGGGGCCCGAGTCAGGGAAAGTCATACTTCTGTGAGTTTTAACCCTCACCCCATTCCAGAGCTCTCCTGGGCACTTACACTGAACATTGAAGAAAAATCCCCTTGTGTTTTCAACCGGGAGAGGGGAAAAGGAACCATGTGTTAATTGTTCTTCTTAACAAGGCCTGCCCTCAGGAGAAATTATTTTACCAAAGCCTGTTAACCTTAAAAATAAAACTGCCAGTGGGGCGCCTGGGTGGCTCAGTCGTTGAGCGTCTGCCTTCGACTCAGGTCATGATCCCAGGGTCTTGGGAATCGAGCCCCACATCAGGCTCCCTGCTCGGCGGGGGGCCTGCCTCTCCCTCTCCCACTCCCCCTGATTGTGTTCCCTCTCTCGCTGTGTGTCTCTCTCTCTGTCAGATGGATAGTATCTTTAAAAAAAATAAAATAAAACTGCCAGTTATTTTACTAACAAATGGGCTTATCTGGGAATAGTGGAGAATTGCATTCTTCCGGGACACGCAAGCTACACACCAAAACCAGGCAACACAGGCAAGACAGCAGAACAAAGCAAAGGAATGGTCTTTTATATAGGCAGGGGGAAATTGCAAAGGCGGTTATGAGCAAAAAGTCCATTGGAGTAAACTCGCAGTTCGAAATATAGTGGCTTTTCTTTTCTTAAGATTTTATCTATTTATTTGAAAGAGAGAGAGAGCACAAACAGGGGGAGCGGCAGGCAGAGAGAGAGGGAGAAGCAGGCTCCCCGCTGAGCAGGGAGCCCGAAGCGGGGCTCCATCCCAGGACCCTAGGATCGTGACTTGAGCCAAGGGTAGATGCTTAACAACTGAGCCACCCAGGGGCCCCTACAGTGGCTTTTCATTGGCTGAGTTGTGACAACTCTCATTGGCTGGGCTGTTGCCAGGGGAGGAAAAGAACCTTTCTTCCTCCTCCTGGGATAGTAAAGAAGCAGCTAAAGTAGAATTGACTTGGAATGCACATCTCTTCTCCTTGGAGCTGCAATTGACAAACTGGAGCAGGGTGGGAGAGCTCCCCCTGCTGACCTCCGAACTCCATTCCCAGCAAGGTTTCCTTCTATTAATTTTCAGTCTATTTTATCAAACCTGCTGGGATTTTATTAGACCCAAACCTACCCGAGTGAAGGGAAAAACTCCAGCCCCCTCTATCCGTCCAGGTGGAGAAAGGGATATACACACCTCCAGCCCTCTCCAACTGTCCTGTCTCAACTAAGGGGGGAAAATCTTGGAGGGGTCCAAGATGTCCTTCAGTAGATGAAGGACAATGGAGTATTATTCAGTGCTGAAAAGAAATGAGCTTTCAAGCCATGAACAGATACAGAGGAAACTTAAATGAATAGTTGCTAGAGATTGGGGGGAGGGAGGGTTAAATAGGCAAAGCACAGTGGATTTTAGGGCAATGAATCTACTTGGTACGATACTGCACTGGTGGATACATGTCATTATACATTTGTCAAAACCCATCAATAAAAGAATGTTTTAAAATTTTAATTGAGAAAAGGCAAAATTACAAATTTAAAAAGTTGGGTGGAGTGGTTACAAGGATATTCAATCCTTTGCTTTATTTTGAAGTCTTCATATAGGCTTAGTAATTTAACTGGGTATAATCTTAATGATTCTCTTGGGTTATGTCAGGGACTACAAAATGGGCATATTTATTAAACCTCCCTGACAGTCCTGGTTCACTAGAAACATAGAGAAATGTACTACATTTTGCTTTGTATCAGTGTATCAGATATATCTGAGTATGGAGCGGGTGATTTCATTGCAAAGGAATTAAATTTCCCTGAAATTAAGAAAAAAGCATTTAATTTGTGTCAACAAATTACTAATATTTGATCTCAGTCGTGCTTAAAGTATTATCAAAACTGCTATTTTGCATCTCTTTACTCTTATTAAAAATTGTTTGGGGTTGTAAGAAATTAATAAATATTGTGAAATAAGTATGAATCTATTTTATGATTATATAAGCAACTTGAAAATTCTCAAGTTACTCATCAAAATTAAAGAACTTTTAAAAACTAAAACACAAGTTTCTCTATCAGTTTTTCAAGATAAACTATCAGCCATTCTTATTTATTTTACTTAGGAATTTACTATGCATGAACATCTTATTAAATTAGGCTACTCTTACATGATGATGAAGTATATGGAAAACTTTATCTTTATATTTATGGCACATGAAACCAAAATCTTTACAATATAGATGAATTCAAGTTCTTGTTTAAATATTCTTTTTTGCTTTTTATTGAGCATTGTAAGAAATATCTTCATCACTTTTTATTATAAATTAAATCTTGATTATCTGCATGGATGAATCTCTCTTCTCATATTTGAATCCTTTCTGGTTTATTTTCATTGTAATGCATTGACGTAAATATTGGGACTCTTCTGTGGAAACAATTTCAAAATGTGAAATTAAATATAAAGCACTTGCAGTTGGTTTTCTGACCCATGATTCTTACTTACTTAGAACCAGATAAAGTTTCTCCTCATTCATTCAGTGAAGAGCTATCGATTGCTGACCATGTCAAGCCATAGTGCACCTATTTGCCTATCTAGCCTCATGCTTCCATTCATTTATTCATGACCTAGCACCATAGCTAGGGATACCATATCAAGTACAAAAAGACATTGTCCCTGTTCTGATTAAGCTTGAAGTTTGAAAATCATCCACATAAGGGTAAATTTAATTTGAGCTATGTAGCAGAGTGATATAAGAGTGTAATGGGAGTCAGGAATCATCTAAGAAAAAGATGACTGTGATGAGATCTTAAGAAGTAGAGTTAATTAGGATAAAGAAGAAATGAGATGATTCCAGGCAGAAAGAATAGCGTATACAAAGGCCCTGTGGCAGGAGGGAACATCACATATTTCAAAAATTGAAAGGTCACTGTGGCCAAAGCTTAGAGTCAGGAGAAATATCATGGAAGGCCAGACGAGGCCAAACTTTGTAAGTCATGACGAAGAGCTTGGAATTAATCCTAAAAGCAATGAAAATCATGACATCGTTTTGAGGTAGGAGGGCAGCAGAGGGAAAAGTACTGAGTTTGAGGAGAAGAAACTAGTTCGGAAGTTATTCACCAGAATGGAGAAGACATGATGGCAGATGGTGGTGGCACTATAGATGAGAGACACAGATGGACTCTAGAAAAATTCAGCAGATAAACTCAGAGGGATTTGTGATGATTTAGATAATCACAATGGACAGTTGGATGGTTAGAGATACCTCCCTGCTTTTAGTTTACCCACCTTGATGACTGGTTAGAGGACAGGATTTGCAAGACGGATAGGACATTATGTTTTGAACATAATGAGTCTTAAATTGGTTTCTTGCTAATCAAGTGAAAAGAGTAAGGAGACAATAAGATATACAGGTCTGGAGCTCTGAGGATGACTTTGGGGTAGAAATACAAATATATGAGTCATTTGCATATAAGTAGTTATTGAAGCTGTTCAT
Source organism: Eumetopias jubatus (assembly GCF_037043125.1). Classification (NCBI taxonomy): domain Eukaryota; kingdom Metazoa; phylum Chordata; class Mammalia; order Carnivora; family Otariidae; genus Eumetopias; species Eumetopias jubatus. The sequence goes on from NW_028274815.1 coordinate 104,793,004, forward strand.
TCACTGATTGTTCAAACACCACACATTATTTATTTATTTTTAAAGATTTATTTATTTGAGAGAGAGAGAGCGAGCACAGGGAGGGGCAGAGGGAGAGGGATAGAAGCAGACTTGTGACTGAACACAGAGCCTGACCGGGGCTTGATCCCATCCTGAGCCAAAATCAAGAGTTGGATGTTCAACCAACTGAGCTACCCAGGTGCCCCTTTCACCACACATTTATTACACCCCTACTATGTGTCAGGAACTGTTCTAGGTTCTGGAGTCCAGGAGAATTTTAAAATCAGCTTGATAAGTTCCATGAAAATCCTTTGGGACTTTAGTTGGGATTTCATTATTTATACATAATTGACATCTATGTAATATTTAGGCAGCTCAACCTGAAAAATTATATATATATATATATATATATACACTTAGAATTTATTTACTTCTTTAATACTTTTATAATTAGTTTCATTATGTGCCTTGCATGTTTCTTTTGTTGAATTTATCTCTAGATTTTCTTCTAAAGATTTTATTTATTTATTTGAGAAAGAGAGAGAGAGAGCACAAATGGGGTGGGGGGAGGGGCAGAGGGAGAGGGAGAAGAAGACTCCCCGCTGAGCAGGGAGCCCTACCCTGGCTAGAACCCAGGACCAGGACAGGGGGATCATGACCTGAGCAGAAGGCAGATGTTTAACTGACTGAGCCACCTAGGTGCCCCTATTCCTAGATATTTTGTAAGTTTTTTTGTTGCTGTGAACAGAATCTTTATGTCACATTTCTCAACTGATTATGACTGACCTATAGAAAGGGCATTGGTTTTTGTATGTTGAACATTTATTCAATTTCCTTACTAAACTCCCTTACTAGTTCTAATAAGTCAGTTATTAGAGTTAATAAGTCAGAATCCCTTGGCCTTTGGAGCTAAACAGTTATATTATCAGCAAATAAAAATAGTTTTGTTCCTTCTTTCCTTTTCTGACCTCACTGCATTGGCTAGGACTACGAGTACAATTTGAATAGTCAGAGGGATAGTTAGAACTTCTTTTAGTTTCTTTTGTTTTACAGATCTGTAACCTTTCCTAGTCAATATGAAACATACCCTTCAAGGGGTGCCTGGGTGGCTCAGATGGTTAAGCATGTGCCTTCAGCTCAGGACAGGGTCCTGGGATCAAGCCCCTTATTGGGTTCCCTGCTCTGCGGGAAGCCTGCTTCTCCCTCTCCCACTCTCCCAGCTTGTGTTCCCTCTCGCTGTGTCTCTTTGTCAAATAAATAAATAAATAATCTAAAAAAAAAAAGAAAGAAAGAAACATACCTTTTGACATATAGAACCAAGAAATATATGTCCTATGGTAATGTCCCCAAATGCTTGAATTTATATTGAAAATGAGTCATACATAAAATGATTTAATGTGTAGGCTCTACTGTCATTATTAGAAAATTTCAAAACATGAAGTTTTATTGTTTAAATGGATTTTCCCAAAACTACTGATATAATATGGACCTGGGAATTCCAAATAAGAAAGATCTTTTTGGTTTTCCTGTTTGAGATCTACATCCTAAAATATATCAAGCAAGCTTTAGAAAATAGCAGGGATAACCAAGCCAAATTGGAGCATATGTCTGAAAAGCACTAGTCTTGCACAGTTAATGATGACCCTGGAACATGTGCTATGAATAGCATTTTGCTTCCTATTAATAATAGCTTGCCATCTAAATAGAATAATGTAAAGTGTCATGAGTACTACTCTTAAGATAAATATTGCTCTTATTTTCAGTGAAGTGGAAACTTCAGACTTTGTCTTTTTTTATATATATTTCCAATTGCTACAAAAATAAATTTACCTAAAGGTATGTCAAATAGCCATTGTACAGCTCTGAATTCAGGATATAGTCAACTAGGCTGATCAATGAGGAGCATAGCTATCATTATTAATCTGCAAAACATTTGATGGACCTAGGACTGTCAGGACCTCCTGCCAAATTGCATAATGTTTAGGGACATTTAATGTCAAAATGAATATAACTATGATGATTTTGACATGCCACTCTATAGATAAGAACAAATTATTTACTTCTAGAAAAATATACTTTTTTTTTTTTTAAGTATGCTCCATGCCCAGCACAGAGCCCATCATGGGGCCTGAACTCACAACCTCAAGACTAAGACCTGAGCCAAGATTGATTAAGAGTAAGACGCTTAACTGACTGAGCCACCCGGGCATCTCCAGAAAAATACACTTTGTAAAGAGGAAAACATTTAGACCAAATGGTCATTTACCAATATTTTCAGTTAAAATGTATACTGACTTTCAAATTATGAAATGACTGAGACTACTCTCTGACTTCAACTAAACCACAGAGCAAGCAGCTTTCATTTTGTTGAATTATACATACTCTACATACTCTCCTGTTATCAAGAATTTAGAAGTCCTATGCAACACTGCACACTCCCATATCACTTCATACATTTTATTTTTTAAAGATTTTATTTATTTATTTGACAGACAGAAAGAGTACAAGCCGGGGGAGGAGCAGAGGGAGAGGGAGAAGCAGGTTCCCCTCTGAGCAGGAAGTCCAATGCAGGGCTCAATCTCAGGACCCTGGGATCATGACCTGAGTAGAAAGCAGATGTTTAACCAACTGAGCCACCCAGGTGCCTGCACTTTGTACATTTTAAACATAGATAAAAGATTGGAAATTTTAGATGATATTTCAATTAAATCATTCTGTAATATTTTCTTTCTAATTGCAAAGGAAAAAATTACATAAGAAATATGATTTTCTCTGGGTAATGGAATTATGGATGGCCCTATCAAACTTTCTGCTTTTTAAAAATCATTTCCGTGAGTGTATATTACTTTCATAATAATAATAATAATAGTAATAATAATAATAAAAAACTAGTATTTTTTAGAAGTTGATCCACATTGGGCTCCTTGCTCAGTGAGGAGCTTGCTTCTCCCTCTGCCTGTCACTCCCCCTACTTGTGCTCTCTCTCTCTCTGACAAATAAATAAAATCTTTAAAAAAAAAAAAGAAGTTGATTCGGGGCAATAGGAAATATGTTTGCTAGAGTAAAGCTTCCCAAGTCTAATAGTTTTGCATAAGTTGCTGAGTTAGAAACAATCTTGTGCTGGGGATGCCTGGGTGGTTCAGTCTGTTAAGCATCCAACTCTTGATTTTGGTTCAGGTCATGTTCTCTGGGTCGTGGAATCGAGCCCTGCACTGAGCTCCATGCTGGGAGTGGAGCCTGCTTGGGATTCTTTCTCCCTCTGCCCCTTCTGTGCCCCCCTCACCAGCTCTCTCTCTCTCAAAAAATAAAAACAAAAACAAAAAACAAAAAAACCCCACACAGCCTTTCTGTGTTGGATAAACACAAATTTAAAAAAAGAAGAAGAAATCTTGTGCTCAAATCTTGAAGTGAGTCAAATCTTGAACTCTTCAGGTCCCTTTCCCCTCTGCTCCCAACCCCCCATAGGGTGAAACTTGACCATTCAGAAACAGAAACAGGAGACAGGAGGGAATGGACAGAATAACTCTGCTGGTAGAATTGGTTTTTTTTAAGATTTTATTTATTTATTTATTTGAGAGAGAGAGGATGCACACACACATGGGGGCAGGGGCGGGAGCCTGACATGACATGGGGCTTGATCCCAGGACCCTGAGATCATGACCTGAGCCAAAAGCAGACCCTTATCTAACTGAGTCACCCATGTGCCCCTCTCCTGGTAGAATTTTTATCAAGTATTTCCAAAGTGGTTGTAACACTTGATGCTGTGAAAAGTAATAGAGGGAAGCGACTACAGTGGGATCAGGGTGCTAGAAGGGGAGGCTGGTAGGGGGAGCCTTATCGCTCAATGTCAACTACAGGAATTGTCAATTACAGACCTCTAACAGAAGAATCTCAACAGGAAAGAGTCTTCTGTTACAGGTCCCAACAGGGAAAGATGGACATTGCCTCTCCTACAAGAAATGGACCAACCCTGCTACTCATCAACCTGAACTCCACTGGCTTCTCTCCAACGGGCTTTTATTCAAAACAACCCCTCCCGACTTCCTCCTTCTTCATAAAATAACATCCCTCTGTTTTGTTTGCTGGACTTGCCTATGGTTTTGTTGAAGCTTGCTTATGTGGATTGCAATTCTCTGTGACTCCCAAATAAACCCATCTTCTGCTGGCAAAATAACTCATAGTTTTATTTTTAGGGTTAACAGTGCCTTGACCAACAGGAAATGCCCACTCCTGTCTCCCACCTCTTCACCTGCATTTGGACTGGTTGGTTGCTGCGATGTTCAAATCATGCTGCCTCCCTAGGCTTATTTCTCTCTCTCTCTCTACCACTGCCTGTGCCTCTGCACACACATACACATTCCTACCCCTATATCATGGAGAGTAAGCCCATTACGTGAATGCTGAAGCCCAGACCCACTGCATTCATTTCCTTCATGCAGAAATCATTATACCTACTGTGTGCTAGAAAGATGAAAAAAAGTACAGAGGAAAAAGGGACAAAGATAGTGCCATCCCTCAAAAGGCACCCATCAGGGTAGGGTCAGGCACTTAAACATCTGGTACAGTCCCCTGTCATAAAAGTGTTGGTGAAGGTGTGGGGTATGTGTGTATGACAGCTGTCAGAAGAAAGGAAACGAGACTGTACTTTGTCTGAGAAAAGGAAGCAGTCAAGGCAGCGTCACCCAGGAAATGCCATTTGGGCTGAGCCTTGGAGATGATTGCTGTGCCAACTTCAGACAAAACATGTAGAAGAAGGGGCTTCTCATGCTACATCCATCACACTGGGTATGTATTTCTAAGAACTCTGGAGTTCTAAACTAACACAATAACTTCACAGAGTTCGGGGGCAGGGGATGGAAAAAGGAAGAAAATGGAACAATATGTGGAGAAATGGTAGCAGAAACAAAGATAAATAGGGAAAAGCTCTCAGAAAGAGAAAGAAGCATTTATTTTTATTACTTTCTCTGGTCATAAAATCCAAAGACATGATCCAGAGTTGCAACTCTCTTTATGTCTCTCTAAACTGCCCCAAAGCAGTAGGTAGAAGAATTAAGTAGCCATCCTGTCCACCAACCTGGTACAGCATATAGCAGTGGCTCTCAAACTTTGGCCGGCCTAAGAATCACCTGGAGAACTTGGTAAATGTTCTCTGGGCCCCACCCCCAATGATACTGAAACAGAAGGTCTGAGATTCTGCCTTTCTCCTGCTGGCCTGCAAGCCACACAATGGAGAATAAGGGTACAAAGAAACAACTGGAAAAATATGGAAGTCAAGTCTGGAGACTAACACCTCCTAATATGAGGGATATTTTCTAAAAGCTTAGGAATGGTGCTGTTGTTAAGAGCATGGATTTGATGTTAAATGAATTGAATGCAATCCCATTTCTCCCAGTTCTGATAGTAAGAGACACTGGACAAATGACTTAACTCTCTGTGCCTCAGTCTCCTTGCCTGTAAAATGGGAATAATCATAGCTACCTCATGAAGGGCTGGGAGGATTGAGCGAAATAATGCTTGTAATGTGCTTAGCACAATGTATAAAGGATAGTAAGTACTTAATAAATATTTGCTGATAGAGCCACTGACTAATGGGAGAGCAGTAAAATCCCATTTTATACTGGACTTCTGGTGGGACATAGAATTTAATAGAAATATTGGTTTCGGGGGGCGGAGCAAGATGGTGGAGGAATAGGAGACCTAGATTTCGTCTGGTCTCAGGAATTCAGCTGAATAGGGATCAAACCATTCTGAACACCTACGAACTCAACAGGAGATCGAAGAGGAGAGTAGCAACAACTCTCTGAACAGAGAAGCGACCACTTACTGGAAGGTAGGACATGCGGAGAAGTGAATCCGAGGTGATATTCGGGAGGATAGATGGCAGCGGAGGGGGCCTCCGTCGGCCGCTTCTGGCAAGTGATAGAGCCCCGGAGCACAAAATCGGAACGTTTAGAAGTCGGCTCCGCGGAGGGACGTCGCTCCAGTGGCTAAGCTGGGGGTGGAACCCTCGCGGGACAGTGTGGTCTCAGGACCCTCGGGGTCACAGAAAGACCAGGGGTGCCTGAGTGCGGCAGAGCTCCCAGGTATTGGAGTGGGGAAGCTGGTTGCAGAGACGGAGCCGAGGCAGGGCTCTCAGCTCGGGGTTGCCATAAACTGTGATCCGCGGCCCAGTCAGGCCACTGCTCCCCCAGCAGGGACCCAACAAGCGGCAGATCCAGGGAGACTCCCCTTCCTCCCCCCAGGAGGAGCGGCGCGGGAGCGCACCACAGGGATCTGCTGGGTTTGGAGACTCCACACGGGGTCAGGAGCCAGAGATAGAAACGATCGGTCACAGGCCGGGTGAGCACGGAGTGCGGCCGGAGACCGGGGAGAGGGGAGTGACTGCTTTTCTCTGGGGACGCACTAAGGAGCGGGGCCCCAAGTTCTCAGCTCCTCCGGGTGGAGATTGCGAGGCCACCATTTTCACCCTGGTCCTCCAAAGCTGTACCGAAAGCTTGCAGGGTACAAAAGCTCCTGAGAGCAAACCCGAGCAGCTGGCTTAGCCCGGACTCACAAGGGCGGGGCAATTCCGCCTTTGGCAAAGACATTTGGGAGCCATGGCAACAGGCCCCTCCCCCAGAAGATCAGCAGGAACAGCCAGCAAGCCAAGACCAAGTTTACCGGTCAAGGAGAACGGGAGAACTCCAGCGCTAGGGGAATACTGCACATAGAATTCATGGCTTTTTTATCATGATTCATTAGTCTTTAAAAGTTAATTTTTTTAACTGTTTTTTTTTTTAATTTTTCTTTTTCCCCTTTTCAACCAACATCTTATCAATCCCTTTGTTAAAAAAACATTTTTTATTTTTCATTTTTAGTCATATTTTATCCCTTCATAGTAGTTACCCTTATTTTTGGCATATATATATAAGTTGTTCTCTCTTTAAAATTTTGAGATACAGTTTCTTTTAACAGATCAAAACATACCCTAAATCACTAGTGTATGGCTTTGTTCTAGTCTCCTGCCTGATCACATTCTCTCCCATTTTTTTTCTTTTTTTTTTAAATCTTCTTCGTTCTTTTTTCAAACAACTTCTTATCTTATCAATTCCTTTTATAAAATCTTTTATAATTTTCATCTTTACAGTCATCTACCATCCCTTCATTGTATTAACCCTTATTTTGTACATATATACGTCTTTCTTCCTTTAAAATTTTAGGAGGCACTTTCTTCTAACAGACCAAAATATGCCCAAAATCTAGTGTGTGGCACTGATCTATGCACTACCTTGATCATATTTGATCATATTCTGTTTTTGTTTGTTGGTTGGTTTTTATCTTTATCTTTTTCTTTTTTGTTTTTCTCTTTCTTTTTTATTTCTTTCTCTTTCTTGTCCCCTAGTTTCAGGTCTTTTCTGATTTGTATAGAGTATATTTGCTGGGGACGTTGTTAACCTGATAGCATTTTGTTCTCTCATTCATCTATTCTCCTCTGGACAAAATGACAAGATGAAAAAAATCACCTCAGCAAAAAGAACAAGAGGTAGTACCATCTGCCAGGGACCTACTCAATACGGACATTAGTACGAAGTCAGACCTACAGTTCAGAATCATGACTTTAAAGATACTAGCTGGGCTTGAAAAAAGCATGAAAGTTATTAGAGAAACCCTTTCCGGAGAAATAAAAGAACTAAAATCTAACCAAGTCGAAATCAAAAAGGCTATTAATGAGGTGCAATAAAAAATGGGGGCACGAACTGCTAGGATAAATGAGGCAGAAGAGAGAATCAGTGATATAGAAGACCAAATGATGGAAAATAAAGAGGCTGAGAAAAAGAGAGAGAAACAACTACAGGATCACGAGGGCAGAATTCGAGAGATAAGCAATATGATAAGAGGAAACAACATTAGAATAATTGGGATCCCAGAAGAAGAAGAAAGAGAGAGAGGGGCAGAAGGTATATTGGAGCAAATTATAGCAGAAAACTTTCCTAATGTGGGGAAGGAAACAGGCATCAAAATCCAGGAGGCACAGAGAACCCCTCTCAAAATCAATAAAAATAGGTCAACACCCCGACATCTAATAGTAAAACTTACGAGTCTCAGAGACAAAGAGAAAATCCTGAAAGCAGCTCGGGAGAAGAGATATGTAACCTACAATGGTAGAAACATTAGATTGGCAACAGACCTATCCACAGAGACCTGGCAGGCCAGAAAGGACTGGCATGATATCTTCAGAGCATTAAACGAGAAAAATATGCAGCCAAGAATACTATATCCAGCTAGGCTGTCATTGAAAATAGAAGGAGAGATTAAAAGCTTCCAGGACAAACAAAAACTAAAGGAATTTGCAAACACGAAACCAGCCCTTCAAGAAATATTGAAAGGGGTCCTCTAAGCAAAGACAGAGCCTAAAAGCAGCAGAGATCAGAAAGGAACACAGACAATATACAGTCACAGTCACCTTATAGGCAATACAATGGCACTAAATTCATACCTTTCAATAGTTACCCTGAATGTAAATGGGCGAAATGCCCCAATCAAAAGACACAGGCTATCAGATTGGATTAAAAAACAAGACCCATCAATATGCTGCCTGCAAGAGACTCATTTTAGACCCGAAGACACCCCCAGATTGAAAGTGAGGAGGTGGAAAACCATTTACCATGCTAATGGACACCAAAAGAAAGCTGGGGTGGCAATCCTTATATCAGACAAATTAGATTTTAAAACAAAGACTGTAATAAGAGATGAAGAAGGACACTATATCCTACTTAAAGGGTCTATCCAACAAGAAGATCTAACAATTGTAAATATGCCCCTAACACGGGAGCAGCCAATTATATAAGGCAATTAATAACAAAAACAAAGAAACACTTTGACAACAATACAATAATAGTGGGGGACGTTAACACCCCCCTGACTGAAATGGACAGATCATCTAAGCAAAAGATCAACAAAGAAATAGAGACTTTAAATGAAACACTGGACCAAATGGACCTTACAGACATATTCAGAACATTCCACCCCAAAGCAAGGGAGTACACATTCTTCTCTAGTGCCCATGGAACATTCTCCAGAATTGATCACATCCTAGGTTACAAATCAGGTCTCAACCGGTACCAAAAGATTGGGATTATTCTCTGCATATTTTCAGACCACAATGCTTTGAAACTAGAACTCAATCACAAGAGGAAAGTCGGGAAGAACTCAAATACATGGAGGCTAAAGATCATCCTACTAGAGAATGAATGGGTCAACCAGGAAATTAAAGAAGAATTAAAAAAATTCATGGAAACCAATGAAAATGAAAACACAACTGTTCAAAATCTTTGGGATACAGCGAAGGCAGTCCTGAGAGGAAAGTATATAGCAATACAAGCCTTTCTCAAGAAACAAGAAAGGTCTCAAATACATAACCTAACCCTACACCAAAAGGAACGAGAGATAAAACAGCAAATAAAGCCTAAACCCAGCAGGAAAAGAGAAATAATCAAGATCAGAGCAGAAATCAATGAACTAGAAACCAAAAGAACAGTAGAACAGATCAACGAAACTAGGAGCTGGTTCTTTGAAAGAATTAACAAGATTGATAAACCCCTGGCCAGACATACCAAAAAGAAAAGAGAAATGACCCAAATCAACAAAATCATGAATGAAAGAGGAGAGATCACAACGAACACCAAGGAAATAGAAACAATTATAAGAACATATTATGAGCAACTCTATGCCAGCAAATTAGATAACCTGGAAGAAATGGGTGCATTCCTAGAGATGTATCAACTATCAAAATTGAACCAGGAATAGAAAACCTGAACAGGCCTATAACCACTAAGGAAATTGAAGCAGTCATCAAAAATCTCCCAACAAACGAAAGCCCAGGGTCAGATGGCTTCCCAGGGGAATTCTATCAAACATTTAAAGAAGAATTAATACCTATTCTCCTGAAACTGTTCCAAAAAATAGAAATGGAAGGAAAACTTCCAAACTCATTTTATGAGGCCAGCATTACCTTGATCCCAAAACCAGACAAAAACCCCATCCAAAAGGAAAATTACAGACCAATATCCTTGATGAACATGGGTGCAAAAATTCTCACCAAAATACTAGCCAATAGGATCCAACAGTACATTAAAAGAATTATTCACCATGACCAAGTGGGATTTATCCCTGGGCTGCAAGATTGGTTCAACATCCGCAAATTAATCAACGTACTACAATACATTAACAAAAGAAAGAACAAGAATCGTATGATCCTCTCAATATATGCAGAAAAAGCATTTGACAAAGTACAGCATCCTTTCTTGATCAAAACTCTCAGAGTATAGGGATAGAGGGTACATACCTCAATATCATAAAAGCCATCTATGAAAAACCTACAGCGAATATCATTGTCAATGGGGAAAAGCTGGGAGCTTTCCCCCTAAGGTCAGGAACGCGGCAGGGATGTCCACTCTCACCACTGCTATTCAACATAGTATTAGAAGTCCTAGCCACACCAATCAGACAACAACAAGACATCAAAGGCATCCAAATCGGCAAAGAGGAAGTCAAACTCTCACTCTTTGCAGATGATAGGATACTGTATGTGGAAAACCCAAAAGACTCCACCCCAAAACTGCTAGAACTCATACAGGCATTCAGTAAAGTAGCAGGATATAAAACCAATGCACAGAAATCAGTGGCATTCATACACACCAACAACAAGACAGAAGAGAGACAAATCAAGGAGTCGATCCCATTTACAGTTGCACCCAAAACCATAAGATACCTAGGAATAAATCTAACCAAAGAGGCAAAGGATCTGTACTCAGAAACTATAAAATACTCATGAAAAAAATTGAAGAAGACACAAAGAAATGGAAAAACGTTCCATGCTCATGGATTGGAAGAACAAATATTGTGAAGATGTCAATGCTACCTAGAGCAATCTACACATTCAATGCAATCCCCATCAAAATACCATCCACTTTTTTCAAAGAAATCGGACAAATAATCCTAAAATTTGTATGGAACCAGAAGAGACCCCGAATAGCCAGAGGAATATTGAAAAAGGAAAGCAAAGCTGGCAGCATCACAATTCCGGACTTCCAGCTCTATTACAAAGCTGTCATCATCAAGACAGTATGGTACTGGCACAAAAACAGACACACAGATCAATGGAACAGAATAGAGAGCCCAGAAATGGACCCTCAACTCTATGGTCAACTCATCTTTGATAAATCAGGAAAGAATGTCCAATGGAAAAAAGACAGTCTCTTCAACAAATGGTGTTGGGAAAATTGGACAGCCACATGCAGAAGAATGAAACTGGACCATTTCCTTACACCACACACAGAAATAGACTCCAAATGGTTCAAAGACCTAAGCGTGAGACAGGAGTCCATCAAAATCCTAAAGGAGAACACAGGTAGCAACCTCTTCGACCTCATCTGCAGCAACTTCTTCCTAGGAACATCACCAAAGGCAAGGGAAGCAAGGGCAAAAATGAGCTATTGGGATTTCATCAAGATAAAAAGCTTTGGCACAGCAAAAGAAACAGTCCACAAAACCAAAAGACAACTGACAGAATGGGAGAAAATATTTGCAAATGACATATCACATAAAGGGCTAGTATCCAAAATCTATAAAGAACTTATCAAACTCAACACCCAAGGAACAAATAATCCAATCAAGAAACGGGCAGAAGACATGAACAGACATTTTTCCAAAGAAGACATCCAAATGGCCAACAGACACATGAAAAAGTGCTCAACATCGCTCGGCATCAGGGAAATCCAAATCAAAACCTCAATGAGATATCACCTCACACCAGTCAGAATGGCTAAAATTAACAAGTCAGGAAACAACAGATGTTGGCGGAATGCAAAGAAAGAGGAACCCTCCTACACTGTTGGTGGGAACGCAAACTGGTGCAACCCCTCTGGAAAACAGTATGGAGGTTCCTCAAACAGTTGGAAATAGAGCTACCATACGATCCAGCAATTGCACTACTGGGTATTTACCACAAAGATACAAATGTAGGGATCCGAAGGGGTACGTGCACCCCAATGTTTATAGCAGCAATGTCCACAATAGCCAAACTGTGGAAAGAGCCAAGATGTCCATAGACAGATGAATGGATAAAGAATTTGTGGTATATATACACAATGGAATATTATGCAGCCATCAAAAGGAATGAGATCTTGCCATTTGCAACGACGTGGATGGAACTGGAGGGTGTTATGCTGAGTGAAATAAGTCAATCAGAGAAAGACATGTATCATATGACCTCACTGATATGAGGAATTCTTAATCTCAGGAAACAAACTGAGGGTTGCTGGAGTGGTGGGGGGTGAGAGGGATTGGGTGGCTGGGCGATGGACATTGGGGAGGGTATGTGCTATGGTGAGCGCTGTGAATTGTGCAAGACTGTCGAATCACAGATCTGTACTTCTGAAACAAATAATGCAACATATGTTAAGAACAAAGAAAAAGAAGAAGATAGCAGGAGGGGAAGAATGAAGGGTAGTAAGTCGGAGGGGGAGATGAACCATGAGAGACGATGGACTCTGAAAAACAAACTGAGGGTTCTAGAGGGGAGGATTGGGGGCATGGGTTAGCCTGGTGATGGGTATTAAAGAGGGCACATTCTGCGTGGAACACTGGGTGTTATGCACAAACAATGAATCATGGAACACTACATCAAAAACTAATGATGTAATGTATGGTGAGTAACATAACAATAAAAAAATTAAAAAAAAGAAATATTGGTTTCTTACTTCTACAAATAAACTACATTTGAATAACAGAAAATATGAATCCACACAGAATTATAATACCAAAGTCAACCTGTTAAACTGTGGTGTCACCGTCTGTTTCTTCAACCAATAATGGCAGAGGGAAAAGATAAAGGGGATGGGGAGCCTACTGATTATGACACTTAAGAGATACAGTAATCAAATGCAGTATATGAGCCCTGACTGGATCCTGAATCAAAAACAACTAACTGGAAAATAAATAATCACAAACAATAAGAAAAATTATAGTACTCACTATTTGATGATATTAAAGAATTTTTGTCAATTTATTTTAGATATGATAATGATATCACAGCCTTTATCTAAGTCTTTAAAAGATGTGTGTGTATGTCTCTACTGAAGCCTTTACAGTTAAAATATGATGTCTGGGATTTGCTTTAAAATCATCTAGTGAGGGGAAAGAGGCAGCAGGTGGAGTATGAATGAAACAATATGGACCTTATGCTAATAAATGCTGAAACTGTGTGATGAGTACATGAGGGTCCATTATACAATAACATTTCTTTCTCTATATGTTTGAAAATTAAAATACTTTGCTATCACAATAGAGCAGTAACAGTTTATATAAGTCCCAACAATTCAGAATTAGAAATGCTTTTTTTCTCTCAAATTATTGAATGTCATGTTAATTCTCTCACATTTCTGATATCTTTGACATGACAATATTTATACAGCCTACATTTAAATTTCTGCTTCCAACTGCTCTTATAATTTACGAAGTTGAAAAGAACATTTATGATCACCTTGGACCAATGCAGTTAGAAATAAATATTGAAAAGTGGAGTCATGATTGAGAAATCTTCAAGAGGTCTTAAAACGATTAGGCTCCCAAGTGAAGAGAATTTAACTTGATTTTGCACCTATTGATTGGAGAATCAAAATATGAAAAGGGACTTGAGAAAAGGCTCACTCTGAGAACATTTGCACTCTGAAATGTTATGAACAATCATGATTCATTTTACTGAAAGATTGGCCTCAGCCTTACTTTAGACGGCTGCTTCCACTTGAGCATGTAAAATAAATAACCCAAATTTGATTAACTCTACCAGTTTTAAGAACACACCCATTAGATAGAATAACTGTAGTTACATTCTGAGCCACAATCTTCTAAAAGATTGGACAGTATTTTTGTTTTGTTGTACACTTTATTTAACTATATAACATACAATGAGAAAAGCACACATCAGTATACAATTGGTGAATACTCACAAGTTGGACAAACACATGTAACCAGTACCCAGATTAAAAAACAGGACATTTCTCTGTTGTGTCCCCCTCCAGTCACTACCTCCTCCCAAAAGAAACAAACCACTCTTCTGACTGCTAACACATGGATTCATTTTGCCTGTTTTTTGTGCTTTATATAAATGAAATCATATGGTCAGTAAGGACTCTCTGTGTCTCCTTTCACTAATCATTATGTTTGGGAGATTCATCCATGTTTTGTGAATTTGTAGTAAATATTTCATTGTCATTGCACTTTTTGAATTGTATTGTCTAAATAAACCATGACTTATATATCCATTCTTCTGTTGAGGGGCATTTGAGTTGTATCCAGTATTTGGCTATTATGAATAGTGCTACTGAGAACATTTATGTACACATCATTTGGTGAACACATGTACATATTTTCGTTGGATATATAACTTGGAATGAAACTGATGGAGCATTATGCTTATAGTCAACATTAGCAGATAAAACCAGGGTGGCTCACAACTAACAGTGTGAGAGTTCTAGTTGCCCCTCATCCTACCCAACATTTGATATTTTCTGTCTTTTTAATTTTAGCCTTGCTGATGTATTTTGATTTGTGTGTAGTTTTAATTTGCATTTCACTCGTGGCTAATGAAATCAAGCACATTTTCAAATGTTTATTGGCCATTTACCTTTAGTAAGGTATCTGTTCAGGTCTGTTGCCTATTTCTAACGGATCACCATCTTTTTTTCTTGTTGATTCCTAGGAGTTCTTTATATATTCTAGATAAAGGTCTTTTGTTTGGGGTGCCTGGTTGGCTCAGTCAGTTAAGCATCTGCTTTTGGCTCAGGTCATAATCATGGGGTCCTGGGATCGAGTCTCACGTCAGGCTCCTTGCTCTCTTCCCTCTTCCTGGGGAGTCTGCTCTTCTCCCTCTCCCTCTGCCCCTCCCCCCCCCACCAGCTTGTGCTCTTTCTGTCTCTCTCTAATAAATAAAAAAAATCTTAGGGCGCCTGGGTGGCTCAGATGGTTAAGCGTCTGCCTTCGGCTCAGGTCATGATCCCAGGGTCCTGGGATCGAGTCCCGCATCGGGCTCCCTGCTCCTTGGGAGCCTGCTTCTCCCTCTGCTTCTCTCTCTCTCTATCCCTCTGTCTCTCATGAATGAATAAATAAAATCTTTAAAAAAAAAAAAAATCTTAAAGTAAAAAAAGTCTTTTGTTGGATATATATATTACAAATGTTCTTTCTGCAGGTTATGTTTTAACTCTCTTCATGGTGCTTTTTGATGAATAGAAGTTTGTAATTTTAATATAGTTAGTTCAATTTTTTCCATTATATGAGTGTTTTATACTGTTTTTTTTAAGTTTTGTTTATTTATTTAAGAGAGAGAGTGAGCAAGAGACAGAAAGAGAGACAGCACAAGTGGGGGGAGGGGCAGAGTGAGAGGGAGAAACAGACTCCTGCCAAGCAGGGAGCCCAGTTTGGAGGTGGATTCCAGCACCCCGGGATCATGACCTGAGCTGAAGGCAGACACTTAACCTACTCAGCCACCCAGGTCTGACTCAGCCGCTCAGGTGCCCCTGTTTTGTACTGTTTTAAAAGAAATCTTTGTCAATCCAAAGTTATTAAGTTGTTTTTTTATGTTTTTTAAAGTTTAATTGTTTGACCTTTTATTTTTATTTTTTTAAAAGATTATTTATTTTACAGAGAAAAAGAAAGGGAGAGATCACAAGCAAGGGGAGTGGCAGGCAGGGGGAGAGGGAAAAGCAGGCTCCCCACTGAGCAGAGAGCCCAGTGCAGGGCTCAATCCCAGGACCCTGGGATCTTGACCCGAGCTGAAGGCAGACGCTTAACTGACTGAGTCACCCAGGCACCCCTGTTTTACCTTTTATAATAAGATATACAATCCATTTGGAATTGATTTTTGTGTAAGATGTTTAGGGGTCAAATTACACACATGCACACATGTGCATATATATATATATCCAAACATCTTGCTACCTCGTGCCCCAATCAAGTTGACACATATTGCACGAGGCCCAGTGGAAGTTCTTCTTTGGTGAAGACATGATGTGCTAGGAGGGTAACATGCCTGGATTCCATGAGGAGAGAGCATAGAGGCTCTGCCTTATCTCCTAACTTTGCTGTGTGCCTCTCTTTATTGGTCAGATCTGTATTCTTTATAATAAAACTATATTTGTAAGTATAGACTTTCCTGAGTTCTGAAAATTCTAGCAAATCATAAAACCTGAGGGGTTCATGGGACCCCAGAATTTGTAACCAGATGTTTAAAAGCGCAGATGTTCTGGGGACCCCATTTGTGGTTAGCATCTAATGTAGAGGCATTCTGTAGGGTCTGTATTAATTCTCAGTAGTTATATCAGAATTGAATTTCAGGACAGTTGGTGTCACAGAATTGGTGTCAGTCACACCTGTGACATTGGTTCTTCTTCAGTTACCAAATTGCTTTTTATATTCATATTATTCTCACTTGTCTTACAGGAAAATTTTACTTATGTGGTGCCCACTCTTCACACTGTAGAAGCCTACAGGTGTCACAAAATGCTCACAGAGCTATTTTGATCTCCAGAGCTCTCTGCTTTCTATTTTCTCCTTAATGCCAAAAAACCCAGTGAACATTTGTAATTTCCACTCCAGAGGATTTCCTATCATGTCTTAAGTTTTAAGGATCATGAAGGCTTGGACAGAGCTTCTTTCTGACAGGTAAGAGTGTTCCGCTCTGATGGTACAGCACCATCTCCAACAATCCCAGCCCTTAGATATTTTCTCTTTTTTACCTACTTTTCTACCTACTTTTTTCTCTTTAGTTGATTTCATCCAGTATCATGGCTTTAAATGCCATCTATATATTTCAAACTTGACATTTTCTCTGAACTCTAGATACTGCCATTCAATTGCCCAGTCATTATCTCCACTTGCACATTTAATACTCCTCTCAAACTTCACACATACAAAACTAAGTTCATAATGCTTTCCCCAAATCCTGCACTCCCCACAGTCTTCCCAATCTCAGTTAGTGGCAGCTTCATTTTTCTAGTTGCTCAGGTGTGATTCTTGACTCTCTTTCATACCCCATGTCTGATCCATCAACAAATTCTAATGGCTTTATTAATAAATATATTCCAAATTCAACTATTTCTCTCTACCCTCACTGCCACCAGTAGGTTCTACCCATCATTCTTTTTTTTCTTTTTTTAAATTTTTTTTAGAGAGAGAGAGAGAGCAAGAGAGCACAAGCAGGGAGAGTGGCAGAGGGAGAGGGAGAAGCAGACTCCCCACCAAGCAGGGATCCCGAGGTGGGGCTCCATCCCAGGACCCCGGGATCATGACCTGAACCGAAGGCAGACACTTAACTGACTGCGCCAGCCAGGCACCCCTACCCATCATTATTTCTTGATTAAATCATTGCACTATCCTTCTAATTGGTGTCCTTGCACAGATGCCCCATGCCCCACATCCATGGTCTAGTCTCAACACAGAGGGGGCAAAGAGATTATATTAAAAATAAGTTAAGAAAAAATATATAATTTAGATCATGTCACTTCTCAGCCTGAATTGTCCAATAATACCCCATCCCATTTGAAATAAAAGCTGACATTCTTAATAAAACCTACAGGCCCTATAAGACTTGGCTTCACTTCCTTTCTGACTTCATTTCCCAACCTCACCTGTTATTTACTCTATTACAACCAAGATGGTCTCTTTCTATTCCTCTCATGTACCAGGCACATTCCTACCTCAGGGCTATTTACTAACTCTTCTCTTTGCCTGGAATGCTACACCCCCAAATACATGGCTCATTCCTCACTTAATTCAAGTCACTTCTCAAAATTCTCCTTTTGAGTAAGATTTTCACTGGCTACCTTATTTAAAACTTCAACCCTCCTCATCCCCAGATATTCATATTCCCTCTGCTGCTTGATTTTTCTTCTTAGCTTATATAATCATCTAATGTACTATGTATTTTACTTATCCAAGATCCAATTAGGAGCCCAATTAAATACCTTAAGCAATTAGGAGTTTGGGAAAGAGGAAGATTCATAATAGCCAGGAAAGACTTCATAGCACAGGATGACTTGAATTGACTTGTGAAAAAGTAGATGGGATTTGAGTAGTCAGTGAAGAGAAAGGAGAGCATTCTATGTGGGCTAGAGAGATGGGGGGGAGCCATGAGCTATTTTTCAGATATTTGAGATGCAAAAGTCTGATCTCTTAGGTAAGTAGGGCATTGTAGTACTTTTTTGGGCATCTCCTTAAACACAGGCACTTTTTCATCTCTGTTTTCTCAAAGTTTATCCCAGTAGCTGGCATTGAATAGAAATTCAGTAAATATTGGTTGGATTATTGGATGAATAAGTGGATGAATGAATGGATGAATGGATGGATCAAAGGATGGATGAGTGGATCAATGATACAAATTCATGAATCCAGCTACTTTCTGTTTAAACTACACTGGATTCTGATGTATTACAATCATAAATATAATTCTTCACCCAGGGGATCAAAAGACTGAGTTAGTTTTGACCCACACAGGAAAGAACCTTTTTAAAAAGACTATACTTTTTTTATTGTTGTAAAACACACATTATGTTAAATTTACCATCTTAACCAATTTTTTTTAAAGATTTATTTATTTATTTGAGAGAGTGAGCACGAGTGGGAGGGGTAGAGGGAGAGAGGATCTCAAGCCAACTCTGCACTAAGCCACTCAGTGCAGAGCCTGATGGGGGTGGGGTGGGGGGGCACGTGATCTCACAATCCTAGATCACAACCAAAAGACAGATGCTTAACCGACCAAACGCACCACCCAGGCACCCCACCATCTTAACCATTTTTAAGTGTACAGTTTAGTAGCATTAAGATTTTCACATTACTGTGCAATAGTCTCTGGAACTTTTTCATCTTGTAATACTGAAATGCTATAGCCATTAAATACTGATTACCCATCTCCCTCCCCTCAACTCTTGGTAACCTCCTTTCTACTTTCTGTTTCTATGATTTTGACTATTTTAGATACTTTGTATGAGTGGAATATTTGTCCTAAAAAGACTACAAGAAATTTTAACTTCCCTTTATGCTACTTTGACAGTAGTCACTGGAAAACATTCTACCTTAGAAGATAAAGTTCCCTGCTGTGCAACTCAAAACTAAATTGAGAAACAAAAGCTGATGATTAATTTCTTGGTTTGATCTTTATGTGTATTCAGTAGAGAAAGTGATAATCATTCTCATTATATAAGTGAGGCAAGTCAAAATATTATATTTTATCAATTCTGAGTCACTCATTTCTAACTCCCCCACATTTTAATATCTCTGAAATAAATATATGTCTTATAATCAACAGCATTTTTGCATTATGTCAGTTTAATTGGCAGCATTTCTTTTTTCCTGGTGGCTTTTTTTCCCTTTTAAGTAGGCTCCACACCCAGTGTGGAGCCCAAAATGGGGCTTGAACTCACGACCCTGTGATCAAGACCTGAGCCGGAGATTAAGAGTTAGACGCTCAACCGACTGAGCCACCCAGGCACCCCTCCTAGTGACATTTTTATTTTTTATTTATTTATTTATTTATTAAAAAGATGTTATTTATTCATTTGACACAGAAAGAGAGAGTGAGAGAGAGAGCACAAGCAGGGAGAGTGGCAGGCAGGCAGAGGGAGAGGGAGAAACAGGCTCCCCGCCGAGCAAGGAGCCTGATGCGGAGCTCCATCCCAGGACTCTGGAATCATGACCTGAGCCGAAGGCAGCCGCTTAACCGACTGAGCCACCCAAGTGCCCCCTGGTGACATTTTTAATTGACAAATTTATAAGCATTGGTGCCTTCAAGCTATGAAATAAGATAAATGATTAACTCAAAATCTCATACCCAGTTCATGACTATGGGGCTGGTCTTCCTCAGTTCTCATGAGCGGGGAACTGCACTAAGGCTTCCTCAGTTTTAAAGTAATGTTTTAATGGCTAGGAAATATTTCCATTAAAAACAATGGAGCCCTTCCCAAATTGCTTTTACGCCATGCCTTATGAATTTAAGGGAACTTGTATTTACCTCTAGATGCCTCCCATTTGATGTTAAAAGGTAAGGAATTATGAGTTTCAGAGACACTGTCTTATGACAAGTTTCTTGCAGTTGGGACCTCACCTCACGTTGCCAGATAGAGCAGAGAGCAATATAGGAACGTCTCACCTACTACATGACACATCCTTATACTAAGGAGTAACTTATTCGTTATCTGAAACTCAAATTTGACTGGGCATCCTATATTTAAACTGGCAACCCTAACCTCACGAAATCCTTGGAAGAAGGGCTATCCATGGATTAGTTTTGATTTTTTGCAAGATTCTCAGTGAGAGGGCTGGGCAGGGAGGTGTGAGATGCTCCAGTTAACCAAGAGTTGAGGTCCTCTGGACAGTGCCTGACCCAGGATCTTGGGAGTTCCCTTGATTTAGCTCTTAAGATTTATGTTGGAAGAGTACCAAATACTCATTTTTAGCTCAATGCCAAATGACCTAGTGTTAAAATAAATATTGGGCTGAAGACAAATATCACCCACTTACAATGAACTTCTAGGGCAGGGCTCAACCCCAGGACTCTGAAATCATGACCTGAGCCAAAGGCAAATGCTTAACCAATTGAGCAACCCAGGTGCCCCTGAATATGCATCTTAGCAAGATGCCTAAGTAATTTGTGTGTACATTGAAGTCTTACCTCTTAGAAGTATCCTAGAAGTTACTAAAACTGAATGTTGCATTTCATTATCACTGTCCAATCAGCTGACAATGATGAAGAACCAGGGACTCGGAGTGGTCACTCGGAGTGGTCCCTGTACCTCAGAATGTCAACTGGACCTGATTCAGGACTTCTCTCATCAGTGAAATATGGGGCTTATTTCAACCAATGGTGAGCAGATGTCAATCTCATTTCATTCCATCCAGAGTGGGTTCCTTTTCACTCCTTAATTAGCATAACTCCCCACCCAAAACTCTTATCTCCTGTCTAGCCCCTACCCTTGGTTTTGTTTCCCGGCAATAACTGATATAACATCTCCTATGATAGCTTCATCAAAATCATTATAAAGACTTACCCCAAAAATATCTGGGGAGATGATATATAAAAGTCTTCCAATTTGTTTAGAGGCTTCTTCTAAAAACTGATTCCCAGCCCTAGCTGCATATTCAAATTACCTGGTAGCTTTAAAAATTCTGATATCCAAGGATCGCTCCAGACAATTTAAATCTGAATCTCTGAGGGTGGGATGCAGGCATTAACCTTTTTCTAAAAGCTGTCCAGAGGATGATTCCAATATGCAGCTAAGATCCAAAGAGAGAACCAATGATCTAAATCCTGGTTTAATGACCACACCTCCTCTATACAACTTGGCCTATGCAGCCATACTCGACACTCCTGGTCTTGGAAATTCAAGCAAATGAAACACAGAAGCCTTCTTAGTTTGGGAAATCTCATAATCTATGTCACATTGAAGAGCCTTCTAAGCAAGAGGCAAATGGATTCTACCAAAACCATCACTCTGAAAACGCTATCTATTGTGAACTCTATACTAAATGCACTTTAGGAATTGCGTTCTCATCACAGGCTTCAGACACAACAAAGCTGGCACATCCAGTTTCCCCTAATACTCATATTTCATTTTCTCTTCTTCCTAATCTGGTGACTCCCCCCAAATGTGTTGAGGTACATTCCCCATCTACCCCCTTATTTTATCAGTGGGAAAAAGATGTGATATGTGAGAGTGAGAGTCCTATAAGCAGTTTGGGATTGACTTTTAAGTTGAAACTCCAGGTTAAATATTGGTTTTGATTTCTCTCCACCTAACATAGTCTTATGGGAGAAAATATCCATTTTTAACTCTTCTGGCCATAAGACTGTTATTTAAATTTACTCAAATCCCTCTAGCAGTTGAATGGTTCATTTCTACTCTTTTTTTTTTTTAATATTGTATTTATTTATTTGACAGAGAGAGACACAGTGAGAGAGGGAACACAAGCAGGGGGAGTGGGAGAGGGTGAAGCAGGCTCCCTGCAGAGCAGGGAGCCTGATGCGGGGCTTGATCCCAGGACTCTGGGATCATGACCTGAGCTGAAGGCAGACGCTTAACGACTGAGCCACCCAGGCGCCCTCATTTCTACTCTTGAAGAGGAATTCTTGATTACAGCTCCACAATCCCAGATGTGCTTTGGAATCTGAAATTCATGGAGTGTAGAAAGGTAATGCAGTGCATATATCGCAAATCATATCACATCTCCAGGGAGTTCTAAAGTAGCATCCTGTAACAGACACATTTAAATCTTTGCAAATGAAACACAAAAATTCACAGTAAGTGAGATGAATACACATTATTAAACAGTCTCATGTGAGTTCTGGTTTTGTCATCAAATTTAAGAGAAATTTTACTTTTCAGAGCTTTTTCTATTTGGGCATTATGGATAAGAGATTGCAGAGTGCAAGTGGCTACAAAAAAATGAAAAAGAGTGAACTTCATATGGGAAAAGCTGAAGGGGAAACAAATGAACAATGGCAGTGGTGTCTACTGGAAAATCTCATTTAAGATTTCTTCCTGCAAACAACCCGGATTTGGAATGAAAATTATCTGTGGCCAAGCTCAGAGTCCCAACCAGGAAACATTGCAATAAAAAGGTACTGAGGTGGACTGGGCGATGGGTTTTGGGGAGAGATAGAACAAGAGAAATAATAACAAGCCTTGGGAACGCCTAGAAATGGCATCTTGTATGTGGGCTAATTATTTTCAATGATGATTCATCCCCCAAGCAGTTTGCAGCTGGCTCCCTTTTAGTTCTCCATTTTAAAATTCATCTACATCAGTGCAGTTAGTGGTGGGTGGTTCAGGATGTCTTGGCCCACCCTCAGACAGATCCATTGTTCTTGTAGCTTTTTAGAAATCTCATGGCTTCTCTTCACATCTTCTGATTTTGTATCCAAAATGCTCGGGTCTTCTCTGCTCCTTGACTGTTAACTCTTGGCAGGGACAAGGAAAGGATCCCTAGGGTCTCCTTGATTATTGAATTGGCTTTTGCTCAAGGAGCCTCCCAGGTTAGTGCAAAGAAGATGGAAAGTAGGAGGCTGTAGCCCTCCTTTCAGAAACCATATGCTGCTTTTCTTTCTCAGCATATTCCTGAAAATTTCCTTTTGGCATCATCTTTTAAAGAATGGATCTAAGCTGAGATGTGTCAGATCAAAGATAGGTTAAAAATTCAGAAGCAAATCATTTTTTCCTCTCAAACACTTCACTGAATATAATAACCAAGCACTTCAGAAATAGAAAGTCACTTTTAAGATAGTCTCAGGTTTTTTTGTAATGTAAATTTTGTCATTGCATAGTGTACATACAGAAAAGTGCACAAATCATAAGTGAACAGATAGATAAGTGAATTTATCACAAAGTTTATGCACTTTGCAGTCAGTGCCCTGACCAAGAAATAGAACATGGACCAGCACTACAGAGGTCCTTCCTATGGCCCCCAGCCCAAGGATGACCACCAAACTTCTTTTTTTTTAATAATTTTTTATTGTTATGTTAATCACCATACATTACATCATTAGTTTTTGATGTAGTGTTCCATGATTCATTGTTTGTGCATAACACCCAGTGCTCCACGCAGAATGTGCCCTCTTTAATACCCATTACCAGGCTAACACATCCTCCCACCCCCCTCCCCTCTAGAACCCTCAGTTTGTTTTTCAGAGTCCATCATCTCTAATGGTCCGTCTCCCCCTCCGACTTACTCCCCTTCATTCTTCCCCTCCTGCTATCTTCTTCTTCTTTTTTTTTTCTTAACATATATTGCATTATTTGTTTCAGAAGTACAGATCCATGATTCATCGGTCTTGTACAATTCACAGTGCTCACCAAAGCACATACCCTCCCCAATGTCTATCACCCAGCCACCCAATCCCTCCCACCCCCCACCACTCCAGCAACACTCAGTTTGTTTCCTGAGATTAAGAATTCCTCATATCAGTGAGGTCATATGATACATGTCTTTCTCTGATTGACTTATTTCACTCAGCATAACACCCTCCAGTTCCATCCACGTCGTTGCAAATGGCAAGATCTCATTCCTTTTGATGGCTGCATAATATTCCATTGTGTATATATACCACATCTTCTTTATCCATTCATCTGTCGATGGATATCTTGGCTCTTTCCACAGTTTGGCTATTGTGGACATTGCTGCTATAAATATTAGGGTGCACGTACCCCTTCGGATCCCTACATTTGTATCTTTGACCACCAAACTTCTAAGACCATAGACTAATATTTTTGTGTTTGTTAATTTAAGTATTCTGGTTTTGTTTCTTTTCTTTTTTTTTTAAGATTTTATTTATTTATTTGACAGGAGAGAGAGAGAGAGCACAAGCAGGGGGAGCAGCAGGCAGAGGGAGAGGGAGAAGCAGGCTCCCTGATGAGCAGGGAGCCCAATGTGGAGCTCAATCCCAGGACCCTGGGATCATGACCTGAGCCGAAGGCAGCCACTTAACCCACTGAGCCACCCAGGTGCCCATTTTTTGTTTCTTTTTCACATTATATTTTGAGATTATCCACATTGTTGTGATAGCTGTACTTCCTTGCTTTGCACTGCTGTGTAGGGCTCTATTGTAGGATATGCTCCTTAACCATTCTACCATAATGGTCCTTTGGTTTGTGGCTGCTCTGGGCTGTTATGACTAGTGCCACTTTAAGCATTCTTGTACGTGTCCTCGGTGAACATATATATGCTTTCCTCTTGAATACCTAGAAGGGGAATTCCATAGTTGGGTCATATGACATATACATGTTCACCTATAGTCCACGCTGCCAATAAGTTTTCCAAAGTGATTGTACTAATTTTCACTCCCAACAGCAGTATATGAGAGTTGTGTGGGGCTTTTTAAAAACAGATATCCGGGTGCCTGGATGGGTCAGTTGGTTGGGCACCCAACTCTTGATTTCAGCTGGGGTCATGATCTCAGGGTTGTGAGTTGTCCCTCCCCCACTTCCTCTGCCCCTCCCCCTGCTCAAGTGCTCCATGCGCTCTCTCAAATAAATAAATAAATCTTTTTTTAAAAAATCAGATATCCAAGCTTAGTAGTATCTTTCAGTTTATATATCTGAAGTTGCCCCTTGGTTTTATATCTATAAGGATCCTCATAGTTAATCTACAAACATGTCCTTACCTTTTAAAATAATTTCAGGTTTTAAAGTAAGCTCCAAGTTTTAAAATAAAAAAATGCCTGGCTCACTGCTTTATGAGCTTCATGGCATGCCATGGCCTTTCCTATCCTCCCCTGATGGGTCTTCTTTAGCAGAGCTTGGTGTTCTGATTTGACCATTTCTGAGCTTGCAGAGAACAATTTAAGAGACAATTTAGGCATAAGGTTCAGTATTAAAACTTAATTCATGAGTCATTGCAGAGTTTGCAGAGAAAGTGTTCTCAATTCTAGTAAAATCTAATACTGACCCTAACTTCAGACAACAAAGTTACCAGGGAGATTTCCACATGTGGTTTCTCTATCTCATTACTTTGGAGTCACATTTATGGACCTTCATAAAGCCAAGAATATATAGAGTCTATTCTTACCTTACAGAAGGTTTCCTCTAATAATGGCCTTATTTTATGCACAGGTAAATAAGCTAATAAAAATAACATCTATTTATTAACTGCTGACTATGTGTCAAGCAATGTCATCTAGGCTTTAGACCCTCACTATTCAAAGAGTAGTCCAGGATCAGCAGCATGGACATCTGGGAGTTTGCTAGAAATGTACAGTATTGAGATCCTCTGCCCATTTTTAAATGGATTTTTTTTTGTTATTAAGTTACATGAATTTTTTGCATATTTTGGATATCAATCTTTATCAGATACATGATTTGCAAATATTTTCTCCCATTCTATAGGTTGTCTTTTTATTTTGTTGATGGTTTCCTTTGCTGTGTAGAAGCTTTTTAGTTTGATGTAGTCCTACTTATATATTTTGTTTTTATTGCCTTTGTTTTTGGTTTCAAATAAAAAAAAAAATCATTGCCAAGACTGCCAAGATGTCAAGGAGCTTACTGCCAATGTTTTCTTCTAGGAGTTTCATGGTTTTTCAAGTCTTACATTCAAGTCCTTAATTCATTTTCAGTTAATTTTTGTGTATGGGTAAGATAGTGGCCCAGTTTTATTCTTTTGCCTGTGGCTGTCCAGTTTTCTCAATACCATTTATAAAAAGACTGTGCTTTCCCCAGTGTATATTCTTGGTTCCTTTGTCATAAATTAATTGACCATTTATGTGTGGGTTTATTTTGAGGCTCTCTATTCCATTGATCTACGTGTATGTCTTTTTATATTGTGACCAACATTTTTTTTTAAAGATTTTATTAATTTGAGAGAGCGAGAATGAAAGAGAGAGCACATGAGAGGGAGGAGGGTCAGAGGGAGAAGCAGACTCCCTGCTGAGCAGGAAGCCTGATGCGGGACTCGATTCCAGGACTCCAGGATCATGACCTGAGCCGAAGGCAGTCGCTTAACCAACTAAGCCACCCAGGAGCCCCGATTGTGACCAACATTTAAGTTGTTTCCATATTTTGGCAATTGTGAGTAATACTGCAATTAACATGGGAGTGCAGACATCTTTTTGAGATCCTGTTTTCATTTCCTTTGCGTATATACCTAGAAGTAGGATTGCTAGATCATATAGTAGTTTTATTTTTAATTTGTTTTAGGAACCTCCATATTGTTTTCCATAGTGGCTGCACCAATTTACATTGCCAGAAATAGCCCCATTTTAGAGATGAGGAACCAGAGGCATGAACAGTCCTTGAAAATGCAAATTTAGAGAAAGACTGACAGTGGAGCACAGATTTATAATCATTATGCTGTGTGACCTCCAACCTATTTTATAAGCATTTGATTTATGTGTACATTTTTAGGACCTTACCTTGACATAAATAAATGGTAACAAGTCCACCAAGTATATAGGTTTAATAATACATTTGGCATCTGGTCTTTTAAGTATTGACTTTTGGATAGTTTGCTAGTAAATGATTAAACAAGGAAGAATGTGACAACAGAGAACTGGTTTTGTCCTCAGGAAAGGTGGGCAGTTTGTTGTGGGAGACTAAGCAGATGAAAAAATGAGCTGACAAAGCTGAACTTTGTCTCAGGCTTGTGCTTCCAGGTAATGGCAGAGTTAAGATATCCTCCCAACTTTTTTTTTTCTGAAATCCTACCACCTTTTTTGTTCTGGGAAATGCCTTACTGCAAAGAACTACCCCCTCCCCAAAACAACTTAGACCTGGTTGTCCACTCTTTATCAGGACTCTCATCGGATTTGTAGATGACCCTCTTATTTACCAGTGACAGGCCAAATACAGACTTTACTTCTCCTTTTGCTTGAACTTGCTAAAAGTCCAGATGAAGACCTTCCACCCTGTTCTTTGTCTCATGAATGACTAGCTGAGATTAGAACTATTTGTCCCTTTCTAGCTAGACACAGAGATAAACATTTCCTGCTCAGCTAAGACATCACCTGATCGCAAAATATTCCAACTATAAATTATTCTGCCTATGATTGTTTACTCCTCCCTATTAAAGGGTAAGACGAATTAATAGATATTGTGTGGTGTTCTCCCTATTTTATAGCCTAAATAAAATCTATCTCCTTAGTTGTTTGGTTTTTGTCTTGGCCAGAGTTCATGGTTTCATATATTTAGTGACTAAGTGTTGGTGGTCAGTTGGCAAAGATAAACTTTGCCTTATACTTCTGAGCTTTGTAATATTGAGAGGAAGAAATGACTGTTCTTTTGAAGCCCACAAGAATAACTTCTCCACAATTTACTGTCATCTTGCTCCAGGTTTGGTAACTAAAATAAGCAACCATCTTCCCAAAGGCTCTCTGGGGCTCAGAACATCACCTGGGCTCCAGCATCAGCCTATATTAAGTCTATCCTCAGCAGGCTCAGGAGCCTCTGAACTTCCTGCTAAGGTGCTGAAAATGTTTGAAAAGTGTGGGAATTTCTAAAGTGGAAATCCTCTAGATAGGTAATTGTATATGAGGTTGCAGAATTGATCTCATGAGCACCGGAAGGCTTTGAAAGAAGATATATAATGTAGATACTCTTCCAACATTTGCATTTCATTTTGCTCCTTTAGAAGCTTGTTTAACCCCTGAACACAAAAGGTGTTATGGAAGAAATATGTATTTATGTATTTATTCAGTTTCATTTGTCACAAGGAAGAAAAAGCAACCACTTTCCTGTACTTTGCTAAAAGGCATGCTTTCTACAAAACAGAATTATAGAAATAAGGGAAGGAAGTTTCCATTTACTCTTTCATTTTTTGCATTATACAATCTCGAGATTAATAAACCCCAACTGAGCATCCTTTACAATGCATCTGTATTTTTTTTTAAAGATTTTATTTATTTATTTGACAGAGAGAGAGACAGCAAGAGAGGGAATACAAGCAGGGGGAGTGGGAAAAGGAGAAACAGGCTTCCTGCTGAGCAGGGAGCCCAATGCGGGGCTCCATCCCAGGACCCTGGGATCATGACCTGAAGCTGAAGGCAGACGCTTAAGGACTGAGCCACCCAGGCACCCTGTACAATGCATCTATATTGTGGGTTCAATGTTAAATGATTATGGACTAGAGAATAAATAAATAAAGAAGTCCTGATTAACAAAATAGTGTTTGGCTTGGATTTTTAAATCCTGACAACTGAATGTTATTTGGTGATTTTTCATAGAATGTGTAGAGTACATGTAACGAATTCCAATTAGAAACTTTTTTCAGGTTCTCTTAAAATCAGGACTAATGCATCAGCAGAAATGGATATATAAAAATATTAATTACTGATCTTTAAAATTCTACCATGCTATCATTAGAATTCTTTTTTTATTTAAGTTTTATTTATTTAAGTAATCTCTACACTCAACGTGGGGCTCAAACTCACAACATTGACATCAAGAGTGGCGTGCTCTTCCAACTGAGCCAGCCAGGTGCCCCATATTATTAAAATTCTTTTAACCAAAGGGGTCCATATATAAACGTTTATGACTATAGAAATTTTTATTCTACATATAGACTGTGCTGAAAGATCACCTGCTAACTTCTCAAGCACTGCCACTGCCCACCACCATGTCATTTTCACTGAAATATCAAGATTTACTTTCAGTGGCGCCTGGGTGGCTCAGTCAGTTAAGCGGCTGCCTTCAGCTCAGGTCATGATCCCACCGTCCTGGGATTGAGCCCCATATCAGGCTCCCTGCTCAGCAGGGAGCCTGCTTCTCTCTCTCCCTCTGTCTGCTGCTCTGCCTACTTGTACTCTCTATCTCGCTGACAAATAAATAAATATAATATTTTTAAAAAAGGTTTACTTTCATATCGATTTTCTCTGGTCTGCCTCTAGAGAATAATTAGGCAGAATCAATAATACTGAAGATAATTAAAAGGTTGGAATAGATTTCAGAGGTAGCAAGAAATAACAAAAAAAAAAGTGTAGACTTTTATGCACTATAGCAAAAGAGGGGCTGGATTTTGAGCCTAAGTCAACTGAATTCTTTTTTTTTTTTTAACTTTTTAAGTGAATTCTTTTTGTAGTATAAATACATAGCTAGGTTAAAGTTATCTCAGTATTTTCACAAAATAATCTTTTTACTCTGAACCAATGCATGGTATCTCAAAAGCATTGCCCATTATTTTTTCTATTAATTTTAAACTGAACTAATCTAAGGTCAAAATAGTAGCACCTTCTATTATTTTCCAGCTTTATTGTGATACAATTGACATATAACAATGCACAAGTTTGAGGTGTACAACCTGATAATGTGATACACATATATTTTGTGTCTCATTACCACAATAAAGTGAGTTAACACCTCCATAACTTCACATACTTATCTGCGTGTGTGTGTGTGTGTGTGTGTGTTAGTTAACACCTCCATAACTTCACATACTTATCTGTGTGCATGTGCGTGCACATTTTGTATGGTAAGAATATTTAAGAGCTACTCTCATAGAAATTTTCAAGTATATAATACAGTACTGTTAACTATAGTCACCATGTTACACATTGGATATCCAGAATTTATTCATCTTATCACTGGAAGTTTGCACACTTTGACCAACATCTTCCCATTTTTCCCCATCCCCCAGACCCTGGTAACCACCATTCTACTCTGTTTCTATGAGTTCAGCTTTTTTAGATTCCACATATAAGTGAGATCATATAGTGTTTTTCTTCCTCTGTCTGACTTATTTCACTTGGCACAACATCCTCAAGGTACGCCCACATTGTCACAAATGGCAGGATTTCCTTCCTTCTTTGGCTGAATAAAATTCCATTTTATTTTTATAGATAAATATATAATATATTATAATATAATAATATACATCATATATTTTTTTCATTCCTCTGTCAATAGACACTTAGGTTGTTTCCATGTCTTGGCTATTGCGAATAATGTGAACAGGGAGTGCATATATCTATTTGAATTATTTCAATTCATTCAGATATATATCTAGAAGTGGGATTGCTGGATCATATGGTAGTTTAATTTTTAACTTTCTAAGGAACTTCCATACTGTTTTCCATAGTGGCTATACCAATTAACATTCTCACCAACAGTGCACAAAGGTTTTCTTTTTTTCACATCCTTGCCATCATTTGTTACTCTTGTCTTTTCGATAATAGCCATTCTACCAGGTGTGAATATCAATGAAGTTTTGATTTGCATTTTCCTGATCATTAGTGATGTTGAGCATCTTTTCATATATCTATTGGTCATTTGTATATCTTCTTTAGAAAAATGACTATTCAGTTCCTCTGCCCATTTTTATTTTTATTTTATTGTTTTAATTTTTTTTTAAGTTGTAGGTAGTTTACATACAGTGCAATATTGTTTCTGGAGTAGAATTCAGTGTTTCATCACTTACATACAACACCTAGTGCTCATTATAACAGGTGCCCTCCTTATAACCCACCCCAACTAGCCCATATCCCACCCATCTCCCTCCATCAACTCTCAGTTTGTTCTCTATCATTAAGAATCTCTTTTGGATTGTTTCCCTCCCTCTTTTTTTTCTTTTCCCCCTTCCCATATGTTCATCTGTTTTCTTTCTTGAAATCTACCTATGAGTGAGATCATATGGTATTTGTCTTTCTCTGACTTATTTCACTTAGCATAATATACTCTAGCTCCATCCATGTCATTACAAATGGCAAGATTTCATTCTTTTTGATGGCTGAGTAATATTCCCTTGCATATATATAACACATCTTCTTTATTCATTCATCAGTCAATGGAACATTTGGGCTCTCTCCATAGTTTGGCTATTGTTGATAATGCTGCTATAAACATCGGGGTGCATGTGTCCCTTCAAATCTGTATTATTTTAAATACCTAGTAGTGCAATTGCTGGATCATAGAGTAGTTCTATTTTTAACATTTTGAGGAACATCCATACTGTTCTCCAGAGTGGGTGCACCAGTTTGCATTCTCACCAACAGTGCAAGAGGGTACCCCTTTCTCCACGTGCTTGCCAACACCTGTTGTTTCTTGTGTTGTTAATTTTAGCCATCCTGACAAGGGGTCACATAGTATCTCCTTGTGGTTTTGATTTGTATTTTCCTGATGATGAGTGGTGCTGAGCATCTTTTCATGTGTCTGCTAGCCATCTTGATATCTTTTTTTCTTTGCCCATTTTTAAACTGGATTATTTGGGGGTTTTTTCTATTGAGTTGTATAAGTTCCTTATATATTTTGAATATCAACTCCTTATCAAATAGTTTGCAAAACATTTTCTCCCATTCCATAGGCATCTTTTTATTTATGGTTTTTTCTTTTTTTTTTTTTTAAGTAAGCTCTAGGCCCAAAGTGAGGCTTGAACTCATGACCCTGAGATGAAGAGTCACATGCTCTACTGACTGAGCCAGCCAGGAACCCCTGTTGATTGTTTTTTCTGCTGTGCCAAAGCTTTTAGTTTGATGTAGTCCCACTTGTTTAGTTTTGCTTTTGTTGCTTGTGCTTTTGGTGTCATATCCAAAAAATTGTAACCAAGGCCCATGTTAAGGATATTTTCTCCCAAATTGCACTATTGGGTATTTACCCCAAAGATACATATGTAGTGATCTAAAGAGGCACCTACACCCCAATGTTTATAGCAGCAATGTCCACAGTAGCCAAACTATGGAAAGAGCCCAGATGTCCACTGACAGATGAATGGGTAAAGAAGATGTGGTATGTATATAATGGAATACTACTCACCCATCAAAAAATAGCAGGTGTTATGCCAAGCAAAATAAGTTAATCAAAGAAAGACAATTATCATATGATCTCACTGATATGTGGAATTTAAGAAACAAAACAGAGGATCATAGGGGAAAAGAGGAAAAAATAAAATAAGATGAAATCAGAGAGAGAGAGACAAACCATAAGAGACTCTTAGGCATAGGAAACAAACTGAGGGTTGCTGGGGGGAGGGGGTAACTGGGTGATGGACACTAAGGAGGGCACGTGATGTAATGAGCGCTGCATATTATATAAGACTGACAAATCACTGATCTCTATGTCTGAAACCAATAATACATTATATGTTAATTGAATTTAAATAAAAATAAATAAATTTTGTCCTAGGAGTTTTACAGTTCTAGGTCTTATATTTAACTATAATTCATTTTGAGTTAATTTTTTTGAGTGGCAAAGGATAGGGGTCCAATTTTATTCTTTGGCATGTGATTATCCAGTTTCCCCAGCATTGTTTATTATTAAGATATAGAAATACAGTTGATTTCCACAAGCTTACTGGATCTGTTTATTAGTTCTAATAGTTTTTTTGGTGGAGTCTTTAGTATTTTCTCTATCTAAAATCATATCATCTGCAAAAAGACAATCTTCCTTCTTCCTTTCTAATTTGGATGCCTTTTATTTCCTTTTCTTATCCAATTGTTCTGGCTTGGCCTTCCAGTACTGTTAAATAAGAGTGGTGCTAGTTGGCACCCTTGTCTTGCTCCAGATCTTAGAGGAAAAGTTTTCAACCTTTCACCGTTGAGCATGTTAGCCATGGGTTTGTCATACATGGCCTTTATTATGTTATGTTCCTTCTATACCCAATTTTTGATAGCTTTTATCAAAAAAAGCATAAAAGGATGTAGAATGTTGTCAAATGCTATTTCTGTATCTACTGAAATGATCATATGATTTTTATCTTTCATTCTGTTAAAATGGTGCATTACATTTATTGTTTTGCATATGGTGATTCCATCCTTGATTCCCAGAGATAAATCCCACTTGATCAAAAGGTGTATTATCTTTTTAATGTACTTTTAAGTTCAGTTTCCAGAATTTTGATGAGAATTTTGCATCTATATTCATCAGGGATATTGGCCAGTAGTCTTTTTTTTTCTGCCTTATAGTGTCCTTATCTGACTCTGGTATCCCAGTAATTCTGACCTTGTAAAATGAGTTTGAGTGTGTTCTTTTCTCTGAAATTTTTGGAAGTTTGAGGACTGGTATTAACTTTAAGTAAGTGTTTAGTAGAATTCTTCAACTGGTCCTGGGCTTTTCTCTGTTGGGGGGTTTTTGATTACGAACTGAATCTCCTTACTTATTATTGGTCAATTCAGATTTTCTATTTCTTCATGGTTCAGTCTTAGTAGCTTGTATGTTTCTAATAATTTATCATTTTTTTCTAGGTTATTCAATTTGTTGGAGTATAATTGTTCATATAAGTCTCATAATCTTTTATATTTCTGTGTTATCAATTGCAATGTCTCTTTCATTTCCGATTTTTTGAGACTTCTCTCTTCTCTTTTTAGTCTAGCTAAAGATTTGTCAATTTTCTTTGTCTCTTTAAAAAACCAGCTTAGTTTCATTGATCTTTACCATTCTTTCCCTGGCCTTTATTTCATTCCATTGTGGTGTGATCTTTCTTACTTCCTTCCTTCTGTTAGCTTTGGACTTAGTTTATTCTTCTTTTTCTAGTTCCTTGAGGTATGAAATTAGTTTGTTTATTTGAAATATTTCTTTTTGTCTTAATAGAGGCATTTATCACTGTTGTGGTGCCTGGGTGGCTCAGTCGGTTAAGCATCCAACTCTTGATTTTAGCTCAGGTTATGATCTCATGGGTTGTGGGATCGAGCCCCATATTGGGCTTCATGCTCAGTGGGGAATCTGCTTCTCTTCTTCCCCCTCTCCCTCTGCCCCTCCATGCACTCACTCTCTCTCTCTCTCTCTCTCTCAAATAAATAAATAAATCTTTAAAAAATATAGGCATTTAGCACTATAAACTGTACCCATAAATTTTGGTATGTCATGTTTCCGTTTTCATTTGTTTCAAGATATTTTTTGGCTTCTCTTTTGATTTCATCTTGAGCCACTGGTTGTTTACGAGTACGTTGTTTAATTTCCATATATTTATGAACTTTCTTTCTCCTGTTATTGATTTTTAGTTTCATACCATTGTGGTTGGAAAAGATGCTTGGTAGGATTTCATTCTCCTTAAATTTACTAAGACTTGTTTTGTGACCTAACAGATGATCTATCTTGGAGAATGTTCCATGTGTTCTTGAGAAGAATATGTATTCTGTTGCTGTTGAATGGAAAATTCTGTATATGTCTGTTAGGTACATTTGGCCTAAAGTATAGTTCAAATCCAATGTTTCCTTATTGATTTTGTCTGGATGATCTATCGACTGTTGAAAGTGGGGTATTGAAGACCCCTACTATTATTGTATTATTTATTTCTCCCTTCATATTTGTTAACATTTGCTTAATATATTTAGATGCTCCAATGTTGGGTGCTTATGTATTTACAACTGTTATATCTTCTTGATGGATTGACTCTTTATCGTTATATAATGACCTTTGTCTCTTGTTATAGTTTTTGACTTAAAGTCTATTTTATCTTATATAAGTTACATATGGTCTTTTTTGGTTTCCATTTGCATGGAATATCTTTTTCTATCCCTTTACTTTGAGCCTATGTATATCCTTAAAGATGAAATGAATCTCTTGTAGGCAGCATATAGTTGTTGTTGTTTTTAACCTATTCTTCCACTTGATGCCTTTTGATTAAAATAATTTAATCCATTATTTTAAGGTAATTATTTATAGGTGAGGATTTATCATGCCATCTTATTGTTTACTGCCTGTTTTGTAGTTCCCTTGTTTCTTTCTTCATCTCTTGCTATCTTCCTTGGGAACTGATGGTTTTCCATAGTGGTTTGCTTTGATACTCTTGTCTTTATTGTTTGTGTATCTACTGTAGGTTTTTGCCTTGTGGTTACCATGAGGCTTACATAAAACATCTTATAGATATAAGAGCCTATTTTATGCTGATAACAATTTTACTTCAATAGCATACAAAACTCTACTCTTTAATCCCCCCATTTCTTTAAGACTGTTGGTTTTCCAAGTTTTCAAAGTTCTCTGGTAATTTCATGCTGACCACAGGAATCTACTTCTTTGTAAAGTGGAAGTATAAAAGACTACATAAACAACATATAGTTTATATAAACCTTTATGCTGTGCTTTACAACAAAATGAATTTTACTAACTTGGACTCCAAAAGCAAAGGCCTTTCCAACAAACAAATGAAATAGTTAATTTCTAGTAATGTGAAATAAATTTAAGTTAATCAAAAAATAAGAAGAAGATCAAATATTCAGGATGACTACAGTATTATTATTAAAATATAGGAGTTTGGGGGCACTTTGGTGGTTCAGCCAGTTAGGTTTCCAACTCTTGATTTCAGCTCAGGTCATGATTTCAGGGTCATGGGATCGAGTTACGCTTTGGACTCTGTGCTCAGCACAGAGTTTGCTTGAGATTCTCTCTCTCCCTCTCCCTTACCATCTCACCTCCCAACACCCCAAAATCTGGTCACACTTGCTTTCTCATAAATAAATAAATAAATAAAATCCTTAAAATACAGGAATTTATTTCTCTCTAATAATTCCTTCTGCTATTTATTATGAGATGTTGCTGGTTATGGTGATGGTGACCAGGGGATGGTAACTCATGGAGACTATGATGTCATATTTGGTATAATTTTAGCCATATCTCAAGGAGGTAAGTATTATTATCCTTACTTTATTGATATTGAAACTAAGGTCCAGTGTCCCGTCTATTGTCACATGGTTAGGAGCAGTAAAGACAAGACTCAAATGTAAAGCTCCCATTTAAGTCGTGACACTTTTTATTTTTTAATGGCAGAGCTGCCTCCATCAGAATGGCACTCAAATACAGAAGACCATATAATTTAGGGCAATACACCTTGCACTGGCTTTGTTTGTTTGTTTGTTTACAAATTCCCAGAATGTTATAAAATTCGATTCTTCACATAGCAATTTCATGCTCAGTATCCCTTTGTAGAATCTCTGCTCATAAAAGAAGTCTGTTATTGTTGATTCAGGCTTCCCATTGTCTGGGAAGAATAGTTGTGTTTTACTAAATTAGAAATGAGAAATGAACTATTGATCAAACAAAGCAAAGTGAAACTTTACTTGAGGGAATGAAAAGTATACTGCGCTTCCTGAGAGATGATCTGGGTCTCTTTGTTCAAGTTCTAAACATACTAAATACAGAAAACAAACCCAGCAAGTGTATCATGGGAACTATTCATGAACTGGATAAAAAAAAAAAAACTCATCAAAAGCTCACAGCATTGCTTCTTGTGGTCAGAGCACCTACATTAGTCTTCAGAAGAGATATCACTACTAAGAATGCTTAATCTTTCCAGCACTCAGTTTTCTCATCTGTCAAATAGGAACAATAGAACCTGTTCTGATCTTCTCTTGGGGTTGTAAAGGTCAAATGAAATGATAGCTGTGCATACTGACTTTTGTGCTATTCCCAGGTCCCTCTCTAGGCAAGCTCAATCTTCTTGAGTGAGAGTAAGGTGTGTAGGCTACTGTAATTGCTGCCATCTTACAATTTCTGAATGCAGTTCCAACATGTGGGTTTCTCCCCACACCACCAACCTCAGTGTCTTATAGTTCAACTCAATTCTGACCATATCCACCTGAAGATAACATCAGATCACACAGGTTCAAGGCTCAGCCCCACCAGTGCCCTTCACTTCAGATGCCAATCACCAAGTCAGCTTGTCACCTTGGGCTTTTGACCAACTGGCTGTATGTACATTAGAGCTTCCCACTATCCTCTCCTTAGGTTTAATTTGCTAAAGACGCTTACAGAATTCAGGAAAGCAATTTACTCACTAGATGACTGGTTTATTACAAAGGATATGAAAGGATACGGATCGACAGCCAGATGAAGAAATACATAGGGCAAGGTATGTGAGAGGGCATGAGCTTCCTTACTTTTCCAGCAATCCCCTTTCCCCACATCTCCATTCTTTGGGTTTCTATGGAGGCTTTACTACATAGGCAAGACTGATTAAATCATGGGCCCTTGGCGACTGAACTCCTAGCCGTACCTCCCCTCTCCCAAGTCAGGGTGGGGCTAGGGGGTGGGGAGGCCTGAAAGTGCCAACACTCTAATCACTGGTGAGTTTCCCTGGCAACAAACTCCCAGGCTTAGGTGACCTAAGGGCTTTTAAAAAGTCACCCATTTATATAACAAAAGACACTTAGGAAATCACAAGGGTTTTAGGAGCTCTGGGCCTGGAGTGGAGGAGTAAGACTAACTGAATATTTTTTATTATACACACAACATCATAGAACCTAAGCCAGCTTCTCAGGAGGGAGGAAGAAGCCTGTCATTTCTCAGCTTAAGGTTCCTTGCATGTAGCAATGCCAGTAGGAAAACAGTCAAAACTATGTGGATATAACATCACTCAATTGACTATAGACTGACATTGACCAAAGTCGGTAAGGAAAATATCACATGGGCCCAGAAACTCTCAAACAAATAGGTTCAATTTAGCCTCTTTATAAATAATAAGAGCGTTTTCCTCTTCTACTTCATCCTTTGTAACCTAAAACCCAAGAGGTGAGCGATGGTGCCTGTTGCCAGCTCCACCTCCAGTTGAAACCACTGTAGAAATGCAAAGATGGATGGAAACTAAGTCAGACACACTAATGCTTCAGCAAGACTTGACTTTAAACTGAACACATTGTCCTTTATGCAGATTAGAAGGTTGAAGCTCACAGAGAGTGAGTTCCCCAAGATCAGAAGCATGGTATTTAAAAAAAAAAATTATGTTAATAAAAAATAAAAAATATAATGTATTATTTGTTTCAGGGGTACAGGTCTATGATTCATCAGTCTTACACAATTCACAATGCTCACCATAGCACAACCCTCCTCAATGTCCATCACCCAGCCACCCCATCCCTCCCACCCCACTCCACTCCAGCCACCCTCAGTTTGTTTCCTGAGATTAAGAGTCTCTTATGGTTTGTCTCCCTCTCTGGTTTCATCTTGTTTCATTTTTCCCTCCCTTCCCTTATGATCCTCTGTCTTGTTTCTCAAATTCCTCATATCAGTGAGATCATATGATACTTATCTTTCTCTGACTGACTTATTTCACTTAGCATTAATACCCTCTAGTTCCATCCACATCATTGCAAATGGCAAGATTTCATTTTTTGGTGGCTGCATAATATTCCATTGTGTATATATATCACATCTTCTTTATCTATTCATCTATTGATGGACATCTAGGCTCTTTCTATAGCTTGGCTATTGTGGACATAGAAGCATGGTATTTTGATGTCAAAATCCAATGATGTGACTTATTATGCCATACTGCCCCCAAGTCTGCCAAGTCTCATAAGCCAAAGATAACACACTTGGCAGTAGGGGAGTGAAAGTATACTGGGCGCCTCTTTTGCTCATCTACAAGTCCTCTTACTGCACTTACTTACCATGGTGACTGGTTCAGGACATGGGGATACATCTCATTCAGACTAGCCATGTCCTTTTTGTGTAAACACCCTTGGTTTCACTCAGCCTCTACACATGTACACCCAGATGAGTGGCAGTGTGGACTGTTGACCAATGGGGAATGGAAGTCAATGGGTAAACACTTCCCTCTTTTGTCTCTGAGACATGTATTATAAAACTTTTCAAAAAGTGTTTTGGGTTCAAACATCAGTTGCCACAAAGTAGAGGCTCATTCGGCAACATACTCCTGTACTGTTTCTCTCTCTTGCTCTGATGCCCTCCCCTTGTCCTACACTCCCACTCCCTTGCGTTATTTCCCAAATAAACTACCTACATTTTTGCAGGCTTGCTTTCTGGGGAACCAGGTGAAGACAAAATCCAGTTAACTTCAGCCAAATGTATGTTGATGATATCTTAATGACAAAATGACACAGAGAAATGGGCTCTCCCTGAATTTAATGCCCCTGCACAACTCTGATTTGTGGTGAAACAAAATATGTTGAAACTAATTGAAAGTGTTTCACATCATGGAATTTTTTGAAAGGGATGACTTTGAACTAATAACATCTGAAATCATGAATAGTATGGTGAATGAAAAATTAACATCAATGAAGAGTATTCATTAGAATTTATGTAAATATTAACATGAAGAGATTTCAGAGTAGGTATCTGTTTATATGAGTTTAAAGTTTATTCTATTTTAAATAAAATTTCAATTTTATTTTGAATCTGAGGGATATAGAATAAAAACCTTTGATAAGTCACTATCTACCTCAGAAACTCAGTGGACATAGCATACTGTTTGCTTCCTCACTGTTTAGTGTTGGGCACATAATAAAGACTTAGTAAGTGTGTGTTGAATGAATAGAGTCTGACAAGAGAATCAGAGGTTATAGTGGGTTGAATTGTGGCCGCTAAGAACATGTGTCCTCATTCTAACCCTGATACCTATGAATGTTAACTTATTTGGAAAAAGGGTCTTTGTGGATGTAATTAAGTGAAGGATCTTGAGATGAGCTCAATTTGACAGGGTAAGGCCCTAAGTCCAGGAATAAATGTCCTTAGAAGAAGAGAAGAAGAAACAGACATAGGGGGAAGGCCATGTGAATATGGAAGCAGAGATTAGAGTGATGCTGCCATAAACCAGGGAAGACCTGAAGCCATCAGAAACTCAAAGAGGCAAGGAGGGATTCTCTCCTAGAGCCTTTGGAGCGACTATAACCCTGCCAACACCTTGATTTCAGAGTTCTGGACTCCAGAACTGTGAGAGAATATATTCTGCTATTTTAAACCACCTAGTTTGTAGTAATTTGTTATGGCAGACCTAGGACACTATAATAAAGAGGTATTCAAATAAAACATGTTAAAAGCCAAGGAACATAAACTGAGCAGTACTATGAACATTACAATACTAACTGAACATTACAATACTAACTGAACATTACTATGTGCAAGGCATTTCTCCAGGAAAACATCAGCAAGCAAAACAGAGACCCTTGCGCTCATGCTGCTTGCATTCATTCTAGCAATATTCTGATCAGAGAAGCCAGTTTGTTCAACATTACTTTGCCTTTAACCAAGATGTGTTTGTGTCTGTACCTGTATCAGAATGAATTATTAAACACAGCTAGTGTTAAAGACATAACTCAAAGAATGAAGATTGTATAACGACGTGGGAAGAACTTACTCTCCTTGGAGAATGCAAGCTCTCAATTTCCAGATAGGAAACATTAGGATTTAACAAGCATTAATAGAAGGTACACATTCAAGACTTTTATGACCTTCAGATTTCTATTCAGTTAATGGGATGGATTGATTGTCTACTCAGTGGCAATGCAACACTGACCTTCTGTGAGCAAGCACAAGGGGTTCTGCTAAAATGGAACAGTATTACAGTTTGGGAAAAAAATAAATCAAGGAAATTTTTATCAAATTTGATTGTCTACAATACTTGAAAAAATGTGTTTCTTAAACTTCTGACAGGTGCCATTGATTATCTTCCAGGGAGGACTAGCTACCAACTAGACAAAAATACATTGAACAAACCAATATTAAAGAATAGGTTTGGGATGGGGCGCCTGGGTGGCTCAGTCGTTAAGTGTCTGCCTTTGGCTCAGGTCATGATCCCAAGGTCTTGGGATCGAGCCCCACATCAGGTTCCCTGCTCCGCGGGAAGCCTGCTTCTCCCTCTCCCGCTCCCCCTGATTGTGTTCCCTCTCTCACTGTGTCTCTCTCTGTCAAATAAATAAATAAAATCTTTAAAAAAATTAAAGAAAAAAATAGGTTTGGGGATATGAGGGTGATCTGTTTATGACATCTGTCACCATACTGATCCCCAGAGTTGATTTGGCTGATCTGGCTGGCTAGGCGGGTGTCCCCATCTTCCCTCACTGCTCCACGTGCATCCCTTCCAAAGCTGTGTGCTTGGTGGAAAAGGACGACCTTCCCCAATAGAGGAAGATAGGGGAGGACATTTCTTTCGTCAAGGGTATAGGAGTAGTTGCGCTCCCCCTGCTAGAACCTCCAAACAAACTCGCAAGGTCCATCTGTAGGAGAACATAGGGTAGTCAAGCTTCTAAGACTCCACACATATCCAAATGAGGCACTGCATGTGGCAGTTTGCCTCTCTTAAAAAAAAAAAAAGAAGAAGAAGAAGAACAAAAAAAGAATAGGCTTGGTTCAAAGGTTTGTCTCCGTGTGTCTATGTTTGGATTGGTATCTTGTGATTGTGATATTCTGTTGGCTTTTATATTGTATAAATTTAATTCTCTCAATCAATATAAACTTAAGATAACCAACATAAAATTTTGTCCTCAAGTATTATTTATATGATTGGAATAAAACAGACTACTATTTCATCATATTCTGCAAAATGCACTTTGGTTTCCATGTATATATGGAAACCATTTCCATGGTTTCTATAATACTAACCAATTCTGAGTCTTGCTGGGTTAGCATCAATCAACAAGCAGAGCAAAGTTCTGGAAATGCTGGAAGGACAAAGCATAAGGTGAGCGATCAAATCCTATAAAAGTAGTAATTTGGTGCTTACAGATGAATTGGAAAACCTGTTTACATTTCAACATGTCAGTATTGAACATAAATATATTTAACTTATATAAATTCAGTTTAGCACCACACACTCAAGGCATTCAGGGACTTAGGAAGCTAGCTGAGGGAACAAAGATTCCCATCTCAGACTGACCAGCAGGCTCAACCTCAGTTAGTGGAATGGCAGTTGCCAATTGAAAAGATTTTGTATATCTTTGTTCCTTCAGCTTCTTAAGTCCCAGAATGCCGTGTGTGTGTGTGTGTGTGTGTGTGTGTGTGTGTGTGTTTCTATAAAACTGAGTTGAATATAATTGTTTAAAGGTATATAGCTTTTCATACAGTATATCCTCTGATTCCCAGCCAGATAGTGTTACTGGACATTAACCAGAACTTTAATTTTTTTGTAAGCAATACAGGCTTTAGGGGTAATATGAAGGGTTTTTCAAAAGTAATTCTATCTCATATAGAACCTAAACTAAAAAAAAAAAAAAAAGTGAGAGAGAGAAAGAGAATTTGTTAAACATTATATTGAACAAGGACAACAATATATGAAAAATGATGACGGTTGCCCCAGTAAACAGTTTGACTGCAATCTTCTGGAGCAATTTGAGAAAATAAATGTTTGTCGTTGTAAGCTGCTAAATTTCGGGATAATTTGTTACGCAGCAATAGATTACTAATACAATAGGCATCGTAGATTTGAAGAAAAAAATGTAGGGCTGTTCCTTTTGACTATTTTGAAATGGAGAGGGGAGAAATATATGCACAAAGCAACTATAAAACAATGTGAGAAATGCCATAATTGGAGCAGGTCACTAGTGAACTAAATGATATCCAGCAGCAAAAATGGGACATCGCATTCCAGATTACTAGGGGACTACAGATACTCTATTAGACCAAGAAATATCCGCCCCAAACAAAAAAGTTCCCTACTTGAAGCCCAAGGCAATGTAAAGAAGACTGGGGGCTGGGAGGGAAGCTCAAAGGATGGCTGCTGACTTTTACTAATGACCCACTACACCCTGTGTACTTCATATAAATGATCTTATTCAGTTTGCACACCGACTGTATGAGGTAGGTATAATTTTCTTCATCTTATAGGTGGGCACCTAAGGCCCAGGAAGTGTGGAGCTGGAATGAAAACACAGGAGCTGCTGGTTCCAAAAGCTTATTTTTGTTCTACTGAATCAGATTGTTCTCCCTTACCCCTCAAGTTCTTGTGATGCCTTGTGGAATATCAAAGCATATAAAGCCTTTCTTTTTGGAATATTCCACAGCATTTGGCAAAGTTGATCATGAAGGTAAGGCTGAAAGTCAGACTCTCTTTTCTGTAGTAGACGGTGACCTGAATCTCCTCAGTAGTCAGCTTCGATCAGACCTCTGTTAAAATTTCAAAGGGTTTGGGCAGATAGTTCAGAAAGGGGGAGAATTAAGCAGTGAGTAAAAGTAACCTAACCTAAAATAGATTATCTTCTCCTTAGTTCCCTAACTTTATAGACAAATACTATTTTCTAATCTTTTTTTAAAGATTTTATTTATTTGAGAGAGAGAGAGCATGAGTGGGGGGAGGGACAGAGGGAGAAGCCCACTCCCTGCTGAGTGGGAAACCCAACACAAGGCTTGATCCCAGGACCCTGGGAGCCACCCAGGTGCCCCACTACTTTCCCAAAATACTTCAAATGGGAATGTTCACTGAATGTCATCTTTACCTTGAGAGTTATGATTATGTCTAAATTTTTAGAGTCTTGAGTAATCAAGAATAAGCACAAGACATTTCTATCCCAAGAAAACCATATTGATGGCTGAAATTTCTTTGAGAATATAAACCTCAGCATCATTTTTACTGCTAATGATCTATAATTCTGTGAAACCAGATTTGTAAGACTGAGCTGGA
This sequence comes from Eumetopias jubatus, assembly GCF_037043125.1. Taxonomy (NCBI): domain Eukaryota; kingdom Metazoa; phylum Chordata; class Mammalia; order Carnivora; family Otariidae; genus Eumetopias; species Eumetopias jubatus. The sequence continues at coordinate 104,836,789 of NW_028274815.1, forward strand.
ATGAAAATGGTTATTACTAAATGAGGCACGGTTAGAAGTTGGCCCCGATAATTGTCTAGCCCAAGTGGAGAGCCATCTACCTCTGTATCTGAAAAGGTAATGAAAATGTTACCCTGCCAGTGATCCCTTCATCGTTCGGTTAAAACACCTACAATTCCTATGGTTAGCAGCACTCCTTTTGTGTTTCTGCAAAACTTAATAAATGTGCATGGGTAAGGGTTACAGGATCAGAAAATAAAACAACAACAAAACCTAGACCCAGGGACGTCCAGTATAAACAAACCTGTATAAATCAGCCTCTCTTCCTCAATTCCTGAAAACTATTCCAGATCTTCAAGGAGAATGAAAAAGCACCTTCCCACAGATTCCATCTACACGAAAGAAGGAGGCAAATATGATCCATAGACTGTAAAATAAATAAAGTAGTGGAGCAGGGCAGAAGCTACAAAAAGAAAGGGAAGGAAAAAAGCAAGAGATTTGTGAAAGAACCCAGGAGAAAAACAGATCTCAGAAAGCACTGTAAGAATGCACTTGCTGAAGGTGACAGGCTGGCCTTGAAGTGACCATGGACAATATAGAAATGTTACAGCTTACACACTCAAGTGAAGAAGATAGGAATTAGAAAAGATATGTTGATTATCTCTACAACAACTCTGATTTAAATGACATCATTAAAAGTGACTAATCTGGGGCGCCTGGGTGGCTCAGTCGTTAAACGTCTGCCTTCGGCTCAGGTCAGGATCCCAGGGTCCTGGGATAGAGCACCGCATTGGGCTCCCTGCTCAGCGGGGAGCTTGCTCCTCCCTCTCCCACTCCCCCTGCTTGTGTTCCCTCTCTCGTTGTGTCTCTCTCTGTCAAATAAATAAAATCTTAAAAAAAAAAACAACTGACTAATCAAGTAATAAACATGTACATAATTCTGAATAGTATAAAGATAACATTAAGAAAGGTAATATTAATGATTTAAGTTGGGTGGTAGAGAAAAAAGGAATGGGGAAGAAAAAGGAAACATTATTTTTATTATTTCTCATAGCAGAGGACTATAATGCACTGACTAAATGCATTAATAAGGTTAATTACCAGAACAGAACTACAAAGCTTCCTAAAACTCAGAGCAAAATATAAAAAGCAAACCAAAGGAAACAGACCACATAGGAAAAGACCTTAAAATATATAGACAGAAAATCTGCAACAATATGACAGAACCAAGACCAAACATATATGTCATTTTAGTAAATACAAATGGATTTAATCTACATATTAAAAGAAGGATTTTAGATTAGACTGGATTATAAAGAAAACGAAACTATGCCATATCTAAGAATCATACCAAAGTGATTGAGGATAGTAAAAAAATAGAAAGATGGGAAAAGTCTACTAGGAAAAAGTACATTTTGAAAAAAATTCTTTAGATTTTTCATTTTAAGTGATCTCTACTTGCAATGTGGGGCTTGAATTTAAAATTCCGAGATTAAGAGTCGCATGCTCCTCCAACTGAGCCAGCCAGGCACTGTGGAGAAGGTACCTTTTTAAACAACCAGGAATTATGAACATAATATCCAAATAGATGTAATTCAGTCCAAAGAGCAGGGGGCACTTTGTGTTTTTTAAGGGTGCAATGCATGCAAAAATATATCCTTTATGAATATCTATGTATCAAATTACATAGCAATAACAATCAGAAAGCAGAAATTACAGAAGATAAAAAGACGAAGAGAAGCACTCTGGTAATAGAGGACTTCAAATAAACTTTTTTAGTCTGGGATAGTTTGAGTGGATGAAAGGTCAGAAAGCATATGAAAGGTCGAAATAATATAAAAGTAGAACTGATCAATATATATCCAACTGCACCCTGAAAATAGAGTACATGCATTCTTTCCAACTGCCCATGAAATACTCATGAAAATTGGCCACACTGAAAAAATTAGGGCACCAAAAAGCCTCAATAAATTTAAAAAGTAGAAATACTTAGAAGCTTGGATGAGTTAATGAATGTTTCTTGAACACCTATTGTGTTTTGGGGGGTACTCCTAGGAAACAGATCTCGAGACAATGATTTGAGTGTAATTTGGGAGGTGCAGGAAATATACGGTGGGGATTATCTAAGTGAAACAGGGAAAGGGTAAGGAGCCAGTGATAATGTGCCTTATTGAGCCAGCTACCGTTATGGATGACTGGAGCCCAATTTTGCTGGGAAACTCTGAAAGTTAGTGTAGAACATGTCAGGTTTATCCTACCTGAGGATCAAAGGAACTGGGACATTTTACACCAACTAGCAGAGGGTGTAAGTCCTTAGGGGTAAACACGTAGAGGCTGGCTGCTGAAAGTTGGGCCAGTGTACACTGAACTATAAAGAGGAGTGGCAGGGTGCAGATCAGCAGCATCTGATCTTCAGTGTGCAAGCACTTTTAATAATTGGGGAGAGCTAAAACCAAAATGGATGAGTTCTTCTGGGCACACAAGGTGGACTGAGCAGAAGTATGAAATCAGTTTTTTTTTAAAGGTCCCTTGTGTTGTTTTTTTATTTTCTTTGTTCTTTCCCCTACAAGATCCCCCGGCCAATGGGTGTATGAATGCCCCAGTTCTTCCCACTAGGCTAGGCTATACGGTTCTTGCATATACAATCTTGTCTTGATTATGCCTAGAGCCCATTGTTAGAATAGTTTGCACACATGTTCCTCATTCAGGTAACATTGATGTCCCATTCTAGGTTTGTTCCTCCTGTTTTCCCTTGTAGTTTGCCCCTGCTGTTTTTAAAGAGATTTGCACTGATTTTGTGTGGTGGCTGGTGGGTACTGGTAGCAACTGGAAAGGGATTGTAAACATTACATGGGGGGTGAAATGTAAAATGTTTAGCATACAACATGGTGAGGACACCAGCCAAAGGTCCTGAACTCTTGACTGAGTGTTGGCTCTCCACTCTTTGCCAGAGTTAACACTTCAGTAGCCGGCTGATTCTAGGATTTCAAGGGGGAGAGGCTGGGATGACTGAGATAACCAAGGGATTACCTAAGTATATTCATTGAAACTCAGCCCTAAATGCAATCTATGTAAAACCTTGTCAATATTTACTTTTTTTGAGTTAGAGTTAAGATGGCATTTTCCCTCACCTGTTTTGCAGATGGGGACCAGGGAGTCCTTAAAATCTCCCAAATGTCTGTAATTCACAATGGTTGTGGTCTAGTGATGTAGGAAGACCTCTAAAGAGGCCACATGAACTTGATTAGTCTAGACACATATCTTAAAATCCTTGTTCCAATACCATTTCCAAACAATAATCAATTATGTGAGTTTATTTATTTTTGTAAATAAGGTCACCAAGGTAAAGTCAGAAGCTACTTGTTTTGCAAGTGCAGTCCCCTGATGTGGGCCACATATAACAAATTCCTGAAGGAAAACCAGGATATGAATGAACTTAATAGCAAGATCTACGTTGATTTTTTTAATCAAAGAGAAGTGAGTAGATAGAAATGCTAAGGACTTAAATGGGTCATGGTTTTCTTCTTAGAAATAAAGAACTTGGTATTTCTCTGCTTTCAATGTGTGTAATTGATTCTGAAGGAGTTTCTGAGAATCTATAATGCTGTCAAGCAGAATTCATTGTGCAGCGTAGCTGCAAAGCATGCAATTTTCAATCATATGTACATGATCAGAAGGCACATACTTCTGATGTGCCTTTGCCCCAAAGAAGTTCTGATTTCACTCTCATGCTTTCTTATTAACACTGTTGCAAAGAAAAATATCATCCAAAACTTAAAAGGGGATAAAAGATGGTGCCACTCTTGTTTCTGCTGTTAGACAATGCCAGTTCCTAGTGTTCCTAGATCAAAGGTTAGGCAAGTTGTTTTGTTTTGTTTTCTGTAAAGGGCTCGATGGTAAATATTTTAGATTGTCTGACCATCTAGTGTCTTTTGCAACTATTCAACTCTGCAGCAAAAGAAACCATCTACAATACATAAGTAAATGGCTATGGCAGTGTTCCTTTAAAACTTTATTTACAAAAACATGTGGTAAGCTAGGCCCAGATATAATTTGTTGACTCCTGCTCTAGAGTCACATGATATACAAATTTGTTTGATTTACCGTCACTGTTAATTAGGGCTCACACAATTTTCCACTCTGTAAAGGTGGATGTTCCTTTATTATAAACTGATAAGATCTGAATTATTTTTGCCCAATATTATGCAAATAATTTGTTTCTGGGAGCAGTGAAAATTATTTTTGTCTGATAGTAACACAATGATTTTTCTTATGTCAAAAAGTTAACCCCAAAGGCTATGGTTGTGTTACTGATAGAACAATAGAACAATAACCAGTTTTGCATCTAACCTTGTGACTTATTGCTGTATTCTTCTTTTCTTTCACTCACAATATAATCATTAATTACCTGTATTATTTCTTGAACTAACTTCCTTCATTGATGAGTTTAATAAAACTTTGGTTTCTGCTCATTATGATTTTACATGAGAATTGCATGATACTAAACATTTTGAAAATGATACTTTGGATGTCATTCTGTTAAGATATTTACCTAGAGTACACCTCGTGTTCTTGTCCTTTAACTTTATAAACAGGGAGGGAAAGGAAAAAGTGTTCCTTTTGACTTCAAAAACCAACTTGAGACTCCAAAGAATCAAACCAAGAGTGGAAGACAAGTAAAAACTATCTGAATGTGATTAAGAAGCCATGGTTGCCCTGGACAGAGCAACCATTCAACCTAAATGCTAGGATGTGGCTTCAGGCTTTGCAACAGAAAGTGCAGGAGACCAGAATGTACCACCCCAAAGAATGACTGTAGGAGACCAGAATATGTCACCCCCCAAAAAATGTCTTTTTGGTATATAAGTACTATTTAGAGCTGGTTGTTGTTGTTGTTATTTAAAGCTGATTATTTTAAGAAACAGCAAATGCAGAAGAAGTTCTGAAAACAGAGTAGAAGTGACTCTTTTGTAAGAGAAATTGCATTTATAAAGGAAATCTTCATTTGTAAAGATGTCTCACTTTTTGTACCAGAAAATGAAGTATGACTCTAAATCCCAAGAGTCTCTTATCAGTAGAGAAGGCACAGACTACAATCTGCATAACAAACCTTACCCTTTTTTACTGTACTTTTTCTGTTCACCTTCCCAACCCTCTTCCTTTATTTTATTTTTTTTTAAAGATTTTGTTTATTTATTTGACAGAGAGAGACACAGTGAGAGAGGGAACACAAGCAGGGGGAGTGGGAGAGGGAGAAGCAGGCTTCCCACCAAGCAGAGAGCCCGATGCGGGGCTTGAGCACAGGACCCTGGGATCATGACCTGAGCAAAAGGCAGATGCTTAATGACTGAGCCATCCAGGTGCCCCCTTCTTCCTTTATTTTATCTGAAGACAGTTTTTAGGCTCAAGTTCTAGCCACCTTTTTGAGTTACTCATCCCTGAGTTTCTCCCAAGTATATGGGAGATATACATTTTAATAAACTTCTGTTTCTCTTGTTATTCTCTCTTGTTACAGGGACCCCGGTGGAGAACCTAGAAGAGTGGAAGGAAACGATCCCCCCAACCGCCATGAAAGTATGGCATGTGCTTCTAATTCTGATAGGATAATGTGCACAGGGTAGACCTCTTTCATCATTTTCTATTTTCAGGCAACACTTATCTCAAGATGGCAGATTTTACCCCTGGAAGTTGTCAGCACACTTCTCTGATATTACTTTTACTTTCATACATAAAAATGAAGCAAAATTAAAGTAACATTTCAGTGTAAGCTAAAACCGCTCACCAAATACATTCTCCCCCACCCACCCAAAAACATTCCTCAGGGGAATCTGAGAATTTTAACTCCTGTTCTCCCTTTGGCTCACAGCAATGACTGAATGTGTGTTCAAGAGGCTGAAACTTTGAAGGGCAGCTGAGTTCATGCCAATCAGCAGGCAGTGGCAAAATGAAATGGATTTTCTTTCACATTAGACTAGATGGTGTAGTGACAAGCTGAAAAATATTCTGTTTCATTTTGGATTCATGGTTGTGTTTTTTTTTTCTACTCTGTGATACTTGAAAGTCAAACTGAATGTCAGAGATAAAAATGTCAGGCAGATCATGGCTCAGTTCCCCTGGGTTCACTGGAGGTGTATGCAATTGAGACTTTTGACAGAGGCATAGAGAGGTTAGTTCAGCTATGCTGTACCCCAGCCATCCCCTGCTATTCCTCACTCCAAAAGAGTAATTCAATATTGTGTCCAGTTGAAACTCAGGTAAGACTAATATTCAGCTGGGCTCCTAGAGGCTGAAAGATAGTCAATTTATGAAACTATTAAAGGATAATTTTTTAGAAAAGATAAATTCACATCTCTCATACATATATAGAATGGGCACATGTCAAAGATTTTACTTAACTCAGAAAACACACATTAGGAATGTTGTAATGAATTTGAATTTGCTTAATTTGTGCTGTAATGGCTTCTTCCACAGAGAGGTGGGGAAATTAATCAAACCTCCTTCAAATTCATTTGCATATTTTTGGACAAGAATCATTTGTATCTCTTTCAGTTATCTAAAACTCATGGATCTGTGAAAAACATCAATATAATGAAAGTTGTAAAGATGCCATAGAACCAGATAACCTGGAGGGGGATATTAGACAATGCCTAGTTTTCCTTTGAAAACATCCAGTAATTTTTTTTTTAAATGTATTTCAGTATTTCTTAACTTTTCCTTACAAAAGAAAACCTGACTAACATTATGTTTTTTATTGCTAGGGTTATATAAAACAGAAAAGGCAATAGTGTTCTCTTCCTGCATCTGTTTGCCAGAAACAATCAAAATAGGACAACAGATGGGCTGAGTAGCAAATACTTGAAAGCTGGAGAAATCAAATGGAAAGAAAAGTAAACTTTAAAATACCTTTTGCTTAATCATTGTCTTTACAGCACATTATTTTTCATTTCATGTTGGGGAAAATTTTAAGAGAAACATACTAAATGGATGAGCTATCTTTTAAGCTACCTTGTTTTCATTTCACAATCTTTTCAACATTTTGGAATGTCAGAAAAAGCACCATGAATTTTGGGGCCTTGAATCAAAAGCCCTGGAGAATAATGTGAAAGTCTTATGATAATTGTTCTTTGAAGAATGAGGAGACACTGCACTGCATTCTGGCCAGCCTACCTTCCTAAGAACACTTCTTATGAGGCTCTTCTCCCACCCAAAGCTCCTGACTCTCTTTCTCACTTACTCTTCCAGAGTCTCCAGTTGTGCTAGGTTTTCTCCCTACTTCCCCTATCTTCTCTTTTTTGGTTTTTATGAAAAATAATTTCATCATCTCAACTCTTCAGGTCTTCTCTCCTTCCACCTCTCAGCATAAAGTCCTGATAACTCAAGCAAAAACTATGTCCTTTATCCTTTGAAGGGAGTGGAGAGAGCAATCACAAAAGCATAATGTGATACATTCCTCCATGCCACAGTTTCTTTTAAACTTAAAGGGAAAACATCTTTGCTATATATCTTGGAATATAAGTAGCTGCCATGTCATAATTTTAAGTGTAGGTACACCATAAATGATAATAATTTTATCAGACTTTTGTAAAAAAGGATTTCAGAGCTTTTCTTAAATGTCATTCAGTTTCCTTCCAACACCTCAAATTCAGACAGGTAAAAATGCTATATTAGTTTGCAAAGGCTGCCATAACAGAGTACTCTAGATCTGATAGCTTAAACAACAGGAATTTATTTTCTCACCAATCTGGAGGCTGGAGTCCAAGAGCAAGGTATAAGTAGGATTGGTTTTTCCTAAAGATTCTGTCTTGGACTTGCAGGTGGCCATCTTCTCCCTGTGACTCCCATGGTCTTCCCTTTGTGTATGTTATGTCCTAGTCTCCTTTTTTTTTTTTTTTTTTAAAATAAGGAAACCAGTCACACTGGATTAGGGCCCACTCTAATGACCTCATTTTAACTTAATTACCTCTTTAAAGACTGTATCTCTAAATACAGTCACATTCTGAGGTACTGGGGGTTAAGATTTCAACATATAAATTTGGGGGGGCAGATATAATTCATCTCATAACAAGGGCCATTCTTTTCATTTTAGGAGCAGAAAAATGTCAGGTGTTCAGGATTAAGTGATCTCTGAACAGTCCATCAAGGAACACAGCCAGCACCTGTAATTGATAGCCTGTACTATTGATTTCCTTAAGTCACTCTGAGAAGAAAGAATTGTTAGAATGCAGATCTTGGGACGCCTGGGTGGCTCAGTCAGTTAAGCATTTGCCTTTGGCTCAGGTCATGATCTCAGGGTCCTAGGATCGACCCCTGCATTGGGCTCCTTGCTCAGCAGGGAGCCTGACTCTCCCTCTGCCTACCCCTCTCTCTCTCACTCTCTTTCTCTCTCTGACCAAAAAAAAAAAAAAGAATGCAGCTTTTCTTGGAGTTTCAGTTGGCATTATGGAACAAGCTTGAAGAAAGTAAAGCTTTCTTTTTTTAAGATTTTATTTATTTATTTGAAAGAAAGAAAGAGCATGAGAGCAGGGTGAGGGGCAGAGAGAACAGCAGACTCCCAGCTGAGCAAGGAGCCCAACATAGGGCTCAATCCCAGGACCCTGAGATCATGACCTGAGCCGATGGCAGATGCCTAACAAACTGAGCCACCCAGGCGCTCTGAAAGTAAAGCTTTTATTTTTGTGTTTAAAGATATAAATGATGGACATATGCCAATCATCAGGGTATCTAGGTTAACATTTCCATGGTTAAAATATTCATACAAAAGCATCATAAGTATTTTTTGTGTGTTTTTTCCACGTTATTGAGATTTACATACCATGATGTTCACTAGTCTAAAGTGTACAATTATCAGCAACTCTTTCTGCCTATGGATCCTGTGCCTGTGCTTTAATAAAACCACCTTTTTCTTTCTTTGCACCGAAAATAAAAATTTAAAAAAAAATGCGATTATATGGCAAACTACTCTGCACTCTTTATGTAGATTAATTATAATCTCTATGATAACTACATAGATGACACCATTGGCATTTATGGATGAAGACATAAGGCTTAGAAATGGAAATAACTTTCTCAAATTCACCCAACGAATAAGTAGAAGTGCTAGTAATTCGAACCCAAGTCGATGTGAGTCTAAAACCCAGACCCTATACAGCATACCACCTCACCTCTCCTTCCCCATTTTTCCATAGGTAATACCTTCTCATTGCATGGAAATTAAAGAGCACAGGTAAATAAAAAGAAAATAAAATCACTTATAATTCCATTACTCAGAATTCACCACCTATCATTATTTTGGCATTTACTCTTCAGTTGTTTTCTCATTTGTATGTATCAAGAACGTGTATAACTTCCTACACATAAACTCAATTTTCTTAAGAATGTCACACTTCTACATTTTCTTCAAATCAAATTAAATCTGTCTCTGACCTTTGTCCCACTAGGTTGTCAGAAGATCCTTATAAGTACTGGGGCTTCTGATCTTTCTTGGGGTCAAAGAGAAAAATGGGAGGCTTATGCACTGCTAGGAAAGTGGGGCAATGCCCTTGATCTTCAACCCAATGTGGCAGCCTTTATCACTGTCTACTACCCAGCAGTTCAGGAGGGAAGGGATGCCACTGCTTCAGGACCCAAAGGAGCAGAGTCTTGCCCTGGATCAGAGGCGGGAGGCTAAGTAGCAGACTGAGTTTCCCTCTCAAGCCTCACCACCATCTAAGGGTACTGGGAGGCATAGGGCCTGGGGCCTCCAGCGACTGTGTCCCCCCCCCCTTTAAAAATGCTCCCTTCTTTCTATCTGCCTGTCGGACTTTCCTGCAATTCCTTCTCCCGCTGTATAATCCCTTTCATTCAATTAAAAAAACTAAGAGCTGAGAAGGGAAATGTTTATAGTTAACAACTCCCTTTCCAAGAAAGGGAGAATAAAAGATGTGACTATTGAGGAATTATTTACTTATTCATTTATTGTAATTATTGCTTACCAAATCAAAATCACATTCTACCTGCTGTTTTTATCTGACAATCTTTATAGTTTTTTTTAGTTTGATTTTCTCATTATTTTAAAGAATTCTTTTTATATTCTGGACACAAGTCCTTCCTTTATCAGATACGTGTTTTGCAATTAGTTCCTCCTGTTCTTTCATTTCCTTAACTGTCCTCTGCAGGGCAGAAGTTTGAAATTTTATTAAACCCAATATATCAATTTTTCCTTTTATAGATTGTACTTTTGGTATTGCATCTAAAAATCCAAGGTTATATAGATTTTTCTCCTATATTTTCTTCTATAGCTTTTATAGTTTTGTACTTTACACTTAGGTCTATGATTCATTTTGGGTTAATTTTTGTGAAAAGTGTAAGTTATGTATCCAGGGTCCAGCACCATTTATTGAAAAATCTGTCTTTTCTCCACTGAACTGCCTTTGTCAAAGATAAATTGACTATATTTGAGTGGGTCTATTTCTAGGCTCTCTATTCTGTTCCACTGCTCTCCCCCTCCCCGATTCTATGCTGTCTTGATTATTTCAGCTTTATAATAAATCTTGACACTGGGTAGTATAAATCCCCCAACTCTGTTCTTCTTTTTAGTATTGTGCTAGTTATTCTAGGTCTTTCGCTTTTCGATATACACATTAGAATCAGTTTGTTGATATCTGCAAAATAATTGCTGGAATTTTGATTGGGATTGCATTGAGTCTATAGAGGAAGTTGGAAAGAACTGACATCTCTCGTCAGGATTGTCAAGCAATGACAGATGGGAGTTTGTTGATAAATACTCAAGCTTTCCCAACCCTCAGGTAAGCATGTCTGTGCATGTTCTGCAGTGTTTCCCAGAGGCCTCAGCAGGATCAAGCTCCAGTTGCCCACGGTGGCAACTTCTCATCAGAACATCTTTTATGGGCTGTTTTCTCTCCTCTTCTCACTTCCCCATCATTTTACTGTCACCAGCTAGACCCTAAGACCTGACCTTTACTGCCCACCTGCTTGTACTCCCACTAAACTTTGCCTTACATTTTTCCTTAAGCTCTTCTTTCTGGGGGATTACCTTTTAGCTAAAGCAAATGAAACCTGAAACTACCCCTCAGGTGGTGGCCACAGCCCTGACAAGACCTCCCACTGGCCCAGAGCACCCAGATCATTTGAGCAAAGACTCGCACCTGCGCAAATGGACCATGGTGTGACCCCCTGGAACACCTGGTAATTGCCTTTACCTCATTATAATACTAAAATCTCCACCCAAAGAGGAGCCTAAGCCTCATTTACATAACATACAATTTATGTATCGGAGGTTTCCCTAAGGCACATGTGCGACGTTATGCCCACCTCTCCAGATGATGACATAGCTTCCCTCTCTGAATATTCATCATAACCCTAAACAAAAGGAACCCATTTACCCTTTCTTGGGGAATCATGGCTTTGGAAGCCATTTTTCCAAGATCTCCTTATTTGCGGCAAATAAAGTTTTCTCTGTGCAACTTCACCTGGTGCGGTTTCCGTGACTCACCAAGGGACAAACTCACTATTGGTTCCATTACATTACCAGTGTTTCCTGTAGTCACTTATCGAAGGAATTACTTTCCCTCAAAACCTCGTCTTAGGATTTGCTTCTGGGGGACCCAAACTAACAGCTGTGACAACACAGGAATATTAAAAGGCAGGCTCAAGTAGGACAACTCCCATTTCCTAAATGTACCCAGGTTCCAAAGAAGTACCAGGCTTATCCGATCTAGATAGAAAACTCACAGATAGGTAACTTAATACCTACTCCTGGCACACACATTTAGTCTTTAATTTAAGATGCAGAAAGCAAGTGCCTCTCAGGCCTGCTATCTCTCCAGAAGGGGGAAAAAAAAGATACAAAAGAAACACATTTAATTTCAACAAGCATGCCGGTGCAGGAAAATCTACCTCAAAATAGCTAAAATGGTAAAAGATGTGTTGCTATTTTAAAGCCAAATTTGGATTTGCCTCAGGCAGCTTTTAGCTTCTAGAGTTTTATAGCTCATGAGTTCCAGGTTAGAAGATTTGAGTTGCAAAGTCAGGCTGTGGTCTGTCTCCTCCATTCTTTCATAATTTTGCGGCAGGAGGATTTTTCCATGGAGGGAGAGAAGGGTGGGGTGGAAAGGTAGGGAGGAAGGAGTGAAAGGTACCAAGAGAACTGATCTAACCATCTGTCTTTCTTTTTAAACATCTTCAAAGCAAGTCACGCACGATGAACACCACAGAAGCACCAGACATTTGTTGGGGGGAAAAAAGTCCTCTGGGGCTGCACACTCCTTGAGGGAAGAAAACAGCTTCATAAAGGAAGGATACAAACACTGCACTCTTTATTTGCAGTTGCAGAAGGAAATAGCCACTACATCAAATCCTCTGTCAGCTGCAAAAACAATGGGTTGTAATCGGCTATTTATTTTTGCTGAAATGGAGCTGCAGCTCTGCTATTCTAGATCCCGTAGCCTTGCAAAGTGCCCAGAGAGCCTTTGCTGACCTTGGGGGAGTGCAGCATAATGAAACATCCTTACTTTTGCACTTGGATTTTTCTTCAAGAACCCAAGGCAGAGTTAGAGGTGTTTCTCTCCAGCTTTTGGAAGAAAAACCAAAAATGAATGAATTAAGCTTATCAAACGGCCTTTAGCAAATATAGTATTCACCCTTTATTATGATACAGTATCAGCCACCACTTGCTTCATTTTTCCCGGGAGAAATTGGATTGGGGCTGGTGATCATGGAAGAGGCACTTCGTTGTCTCAACTCACACACTCGAGTGATTTAAATCTGGTGTCCGGGAGACTGGACATCATAAAGGGAAATTGTGTTCCGGGCTTCAAATCTATGAAACATTACCTCAACGCTGCTTGATTTCTGTCACTACCACTGTTTCCCTCCCCGTATCACCAAACTTCATGGGAGAGAAATTATTGCTCTATTACTTCACCATCTATTATTTCCTTAACTCTAAGATTAGCTGCTGCCATAGAACTCTTGCAAGATGCTGTTCTTTCAAAGGTCACCAAGGACTTCACCTTCTCCAACCTCAAGCGCATGTTTCAGTCCTCATGGACTGAATCATCGGACGGACATTGCCTACCCACCTCTCCTTCCATTCCAAGCCTTGTGTTTCCTTGCCTTTTGTTGACATGGTCCTTTCCTCTTCCCTATGCCTCCTCCTGGCCCTTCCTTATGATCTTTCTCCAAGGTTCTTTCTTCCAGCCTCCTTTATATTTACTCTCTCAACAAGCATCCATTCTCATACTTTCAGCCATCACCTCCTTGATGGCTGGAGCTTCAGCAGCAATCTTGACTGATGAAGTACTTGGAAGATGGAATTACCCGGGGGAGGATGCTAAACAGGACATTAGAAGGAACTTGGCCCCCTGATGATTTTGCTGAAACCGCTGAATCTATCCTGCCCTGCCTACCTCCTGATTTCTTCTACATGCTAGAATAAACCCTGTGGGTTTAAGCCATTGTTATTTTGGATTTTCTATTATATGCAACAGAATCTAATTTAAATAATAAAAATGGCTATAACAATGCCATCTTATAAAGGTAGTATAAGCTTTACATGATATAAGTCGTGTGCCTAGCTCATGTCCCTAGCAAGGCATAGCAACTGTGGTCAAATATTATAGATATTATTAAAAACTCTATGCTTGCGTTCCCAACTTCATGATGCATCATATCACAGAATGTCAACTATGCTCAAAACAAATCCCTCCCAAAACTAACTCTTCCTCTGATTGTCTTATTCTTTGGTTTATGACATGACTAATCTCTTATTAATCAAGGTCTTGATTCTAATTTTTTTTTGCTCCAGATATTGAGTCAATTGATGAATGCTATTGATCTAGTCCTTCAAACTTTCTCCAATTAATTCTTTCATATTTTCCCTGTAAACTCCCTAGTTGAAACTTTCATTACTACCTACCCAAACTATTGCAGTCATCAACTCAATTGGTTCCCCACTTCCTGTATATCTTACTACTTCAAGTTATCCTACTGAAACCCTGAGATAAGTCTTCTAAAAGCACTGTTCTAATTTCATTATTCCTCTGATTCAAAACCTTAGTGGCAGGGCGCCTGGTGGCTCAGTCGTTAAGCCTCTACCTTCAGCTCAGGTCATGATCCCAGGGTCCTGGGATCGAGCCCCGCATCGGGCTGCCTGCTCAGAGGGAAGCCTATTTCTCCCTCTCCCTCTCCCCCTGCTTGTGTTCCCTCTCTCACTGTGTCTCTCTCTGTCATATAAATAAATAAAATCTTAAAAAAAATAAAAACCTTAGTGGCTTGTCACTGCCCACAGAGTTAGACAACATGTTCTTCAACTTGGTGTTTGAGACCCCAACCCATACCTTCTGATCCTCATCTCCGTGTCCTTCCATACCCATCAATCAATCTAGACTCTTTGATTTGCCTTCTGTTTTCTTAATTCTGTTGCTTGGCTCATGTTTCACTCACCCAGAGTGTCCTCTTATTACTCCACTCCCTACATTTCAATATTTTAGCTAACTTTGAAAGCTTCATGGAAATAATATCACTCCTAGAAGGAAGTCCAACTTCCAAAACAAATGTGATTTTCCCTTTACTCAAAGCATTTTCTTATGGTTATGTTCAATTGTTTACAGCAGCGGTGCTCAAATTTTAGGGAGCATCTTAATTATCTGGAAGAACTGTAAAAATACAGATTGCTGACTCTCAGAGATCCTGATTCAGAAGGTCTGGGGAGGGATCTGAGATCTTCCTTCCTTCCTTCCTTCCTTCCTTCCTTCCTTCCTTCCTTCCTTCCTTCCTTCCTTCCTCTCTCTCTTTCTAAAATATTTGTATTTATTTGACAGAGAGTGTGAGAGTACAGGAGGGGAAGCAGCAGGCTCCCCACTGAGCAGGGGCCCAATCCAGGACTCGATCCCAGGACCTTGGGATCACGACCTGAGCCGCAGGCAGAAACTTAACCGACTGAGCCACCCAGACCTCCCTGAGATCTGCATTTCTAACCAAAGCCCCAGGTGATGCTGATGCTGCTGGTTTAGGGACCACACATTGAAAACTGCTTTCTAGTTATCTGGATCTCATTCTCTCTCTACACTGTAAACTTCTTGAGATAAGACAACATGGCTTATTCCAATCTTTGTATTTCCTAATGCTCCCAACACACAGTAGATACCTAATAAGTATTTATTAAAATGGAACTGAATAGAACAAGAGGCCAAAGTTGGCAAGGACCCTTTGAAGCTATGTTCAGTTGTTGATTTCCATCATACAGAAAGAATACACTTAAGTGCTTTTGCTGAGAGCGTAACCAAATTCTTCCTGGTCTTAGTTGTTGTTCTCAGTCTGGGGAAGTGAGCTCACAGCATGTGTTGGAGGAATGTTAGATATTAAAGGCAAGAACAGGACATGAATTCAGGGAAAGCAGGAGTTGAAGGGCTCCCCCAAAGAAGTAGGATGACAAAAGTTCAACATTTGGGAAATTAAGTATGTAAGGTTGCCATGGTAAGGTAACAACAGATTTCAAATCTATAATTGTACCTGGAGCGAGGCATGTTAGAGTCCCCTCCCTATACTTTTGTTTCCTTCTTATGCTTTTAATGCTTCAGAAGCAAGTCACTCTGAATTCAAGTTGTGCTTCTAATTGCCCTTATTATTATTCTCAGAATGTTCTTTAGAACCAACATGATTTTGGGGAAAGAGAATTAATTGCAGCTTTTTTTGATTGGAAACGTGGGCAACTGGGTATTCTGGCAGCTTCATGTCCTGTTTTCCTTCTGTGTGTAGGTAACAGACTGATATTCACCTTCTGCCTGTCTCTCCAGTTATCTCGTCAGGGCATTTTTTTCCAGGAGGGTGAGAGGATATTTTGCATATGGAAAGTGTTTTTGAAATGACAAGAAAATGAAGAACAAGTCAGCCAAGGAAATAAAACATGCCACAGTCATCACCCAAAGACCTTTGTTCTTAGCTTTTTGTATTTCATGTCCTACTTCTCGTGAAATAAATCCTACAGAAATAACAAAAGATAGATGGAGACCATTACAAGATAGGATGTATATCAAATATGGATACTTTTTATTTTAAAGGGGCAATTCAATTATACCCAGATGGAACATTAAAAAAAGTCACATCTATGCATCATCATTTTTCAGCAGCAGCACAGATGGTACCTTCTCACTTGTACCACGGGCCAACAGAGTCCGTGTGTTCGGCTGTCTGCCCTACCCCCATCACAATTCCAAGTTTACATGTAAGAAGACATGTTGTTTGAGTTAACTCAGAGACCCTTGGGAAACTGCCTTGCCTGGAGCCCTGACATGACTATTTTATAATATTTCCTTCTTCAAGGAAGCAGATGGGATTGCCAGACCGTGACTTTTATCTACTGTTCTTGAGTAAGGCGCCCTAAGGCTTCCTGCCCCTTCCCAGAGACACCCCACAGATCTGCAGTGATGAGGAGAAGCAGGCAACATCTGCGGACCTTCTGTTAAAAGCTCTTATTTGTTTAAACATCCTGTTTCCTTGCTGTTTATGTTTCTAGAAATTAGGGAGATGCTTATCCCTTCCTGTCCCAAAACAGTTAAAAAATTATGACCGATGTCATCAAGGGCCCACAGTTTATGTCCTGAGTGAAGAAACAAAACAAAACAAAACCAAAACAGAAAAACAAAAACAGAGTGAAAATACACCACCACTGTCACCATTACCACTCCCATCATCACCCCCACCTGACTGCTAGAATGGTTTGCCTGGGGACGGTAGCAGAATTTCTGCCTTCTCTAGGGAAATTACCATGGTCTTCTGCGTAACCAGCTCAGGGGTTACCGGGAGAAACCCACTCAGGGAAGGTCCTGCGTCACTAATGGCTGAGAAGAACTTACAATTAAACTAAAGGGAGAATGAAATTGTCTGTCAGTCTATCTCATGCTGTCCTGCAATGTCTGCTTCCCTGTGATAAAATAGAGCTGGCCAGAGAGCGGAGAATCTTTCATTTGGGCAAACACGGAGGCGCTAGGGCATTTCACAGTCTCCATTTATTTATCAGTTTAATTCTTTGCTTCCTAAGCTCACTGATTCCACAGATGGTGATAGGCACTTCTCATTTTCAACATTTCACAACTGTGTTAACTTCTGTTGTCTCCTGTCCCTGGCTGGCAACACAGAGCTGCCAGTCCTTCACAAAGCCCTGTCTTCCCATTCTTCAGCAAACCCTGTATCCATGCCCTTTGTCACGTGGCCTTAGAGCAACCACCCATAAGAAGTTGAGCCTATTTCCCCACCTTTTGATTCTGATTTCGTCCATGTGATTTGCATGAGCCAGTGGCACATTAGCAGATGAGACTCAAGCAGAGGTCTGAGAAAAAGCTTCCTCACTTCCATTGTGGTTTGTGTCTCTGCTGTCCATGGGTGGGTGCCCCAGCTATCCTACTAGAGAATGAGAGACACATGGAGCAAAGCTGAGCTGTTCCATTTGTCCCAGGTAAAGACAGTCTGAATTGACCAAGAGCCAACTAACTCCTATACTGATCCTCCACCTTTCAATCCACTGTTAAATTCTGGTTTTACCTCCAGGGTAGTCCTCAAGTTTGCTCATCTCTCTCCATCTCCACTGTCACTGCCCTAGTTGGTATACACCTATACCATATTTCACCTGGATTCTGTAATGTCCTCTTAGAAGGGGGCCCTGGTGTTCCCTCACATTTCCCTGCAAGCCTCTTCCCACCTGGCAGCCAAGGGACCTTTTAAAAACATAAGTCAGATGGTGTTAGTCTCTTGGGATGGGTTCTCCTTGCTCTTAGAATAAAATCCAGTATGTCGACACAGTTCTCAAGGTTTGCATACTGTGCTTCCTCACTGGAACTTATACAGGTCTTCCCAGTCTCCTATTGCACTGGTCTGCTCTTTTGAATCCTCAAATAAGCTGAGCCCATTTCTGTCTTAGAGCCTTTGTCCCTGTTGCTCCCTCTGCCTGGGATGCCCTTTCCCAAGCAATGCGAATCATCAGCTCTTTATCCTCTGTCAGTTGCTGCTTCAATCTGGCCTCCTCCTGGAGCTCCTCTCTGTCCTCTATCTAATAGGCTTCTTCCAAGTTGCAATCGGAGCAGCTAGATGGTTTCTTCCATAACATTAATCCCAATCTGTAATTATCCTATTTATTTATTTGTTTTTTGTTGGCTGCCTTCCTAGTTAGAATATAAGTTTCTCATAGACAAGATCTTATTTTCTTATTTTCACTGATATTTCTAGCACCTCACCCATTCTCAGTGCTCTGTGTATGTGTATGAGAGATTAAAACTGGAGGACTCTTACACACACACACATTTTATATATATAATATATATATATAATATACATATATTTGTTTTCTATGGGAAACTCGTACATTACACATATATATGTAGTGAATATTTGTGCATATACGTTAATGGGTCCTTTATCTTTAGTTCACATACTAATGCATATGTGGAACATACATTTGAATTTATTGTATATGTATAAAGTACACATACATGTAATGAGTCCTTTATTTTTAGACTGACACACACATATATGCAATTTACTCTTTAGAATCCTGCGTTAAAGATATAACTTGCACATCTTTTTATAAGAGCAGGTACAAGCCTACCTCATTAAGTTTTCAGAGCATTCCTTCGTATGAATGTACCATAATTTATTTAGTCAATATGAGCTAGTGCTAAGACTGTTCCCATTCTTGGGATGAGGAAACAAAGGCTGAGGAAGAGAAATCCTTTGCCCGAGCTAGCCAGGGTTGGACCTGGTGGTTTAGTCGCAGTGGTCGGATGGGGCAATATGGGCCTGACCTAGCACTTGTAAGGCACATGCATGGATAGAGGTAAGTCTGTGGGGGCTCAGTTCCTGTTGATGTTGCACTTCTTTGTCTATGGCTTTTGGTCAACCATCCTCCCTCCAGCGAATCCATCTTCCAACAAGTTGAATGAGATGACATATGTTAGTGGTTTTCCAATGTTGGTGCCCATAAAATCACCCAGAGATCTTGTTAAAACAGATTTCTGGGGCCTACCCCAGAGATTCTCACTTGGCAGATCTGGGCTGGGGACTGAAATTCTGCATTTCTAACGAATTCTTAGATGATGCTGGTGCTACCAGTCCATGGAGCACACTTTAGATATGTGAAGGGCTCCATAAACATTAAAGCTCATGCAAACTCAGGAGAATGTGAACTTTAAGTTTTTATTAAGCCCAACTGAAGGCCAGCTATGGTAACAGGCATTATGGCAAAAAAACCCTGTCACGTGGGGCCTCATCCATGAAGATTTAAGAATTCAGTTGGCGAAAACAAAATATGTGTCACAAAAACATAAATTTTCAGTGCCGTGAGGAGTAAGATAAGTGACAAAGGAATAGTCTTTAATTAGAAACCAGTTCTGGGTGTACAAAACACCCCACGCAGACCACTGGATTTTGGGCATGTACTTATTAAATAGCCATTCTGTTGGTGAAGACTTCTTCCCTCATTTTAGTTGTGTGCTGAATTAGCTTCCTCCCAGAACTCATCGACGACTGGTTTGAACCTCTGCTTGATGCCCCCTTGCTTAACTAAGATGGTCATAAGAGCTGTAGCACCAGAAAGGGAGGCTGTGCTAGGTTGGGCTCCCTAGAGCAGAGCCTGAGATGAGGGTTCTTGTGCATCTGATTTATTTAGGGAGCACTCTGGGGATGACCCTGTGGCTGGGTGAGCAGGGCAGGGCAGGGCAGAACAAGGATGTGGTCTCATCTGCAGCCTCACCTGACTCCACATGGCACCCAATTCCAAGGCACCAAGAACTGTCTCACCTTAGGGGGCTGGCCTTTGTACCCCAATATTAGTCACTGCCAGTGGGTTGCCCTGGGGTGCTGTGGCATCACCTCCCAGTTGAGGTGCCTCCGATCAGCATGGGCACATTCAGGAGGCCCTTGCAGGCCCAGGGGTCCTTCTACTGTGGTTCATGGAACTCCTGCCTTTCCCCCATTTCCACACCGATGCCCATAACCTTTATAAAAATGCACTTTTCTTATTTTATTTAGCAAACATGTGTTGCCCACATGTGCTAGGCGCTAGGTACCTGTAAGGTCAGGGACTTAACTGGCAGGGCCTGAACTTCTCTGTCTCAAAGCCCACGGTGATGTCATTTGATACTGAAACCTGACCTCGTGGCTGTGGAGGGCTCAGGCACTCTCTCTGGGCTGCACACAAGGAACTCACCTGGCATATAAGGTAATGGCCTGCCTTTAATCTAGCCTTCTTCTTCCCTGCTTCATATGGCAGCCCGGGGAGCCTCCAGGAAAGCCCGTCTGTTACTGCCTTCTCACAGAAACTCTTTAACGGGTTCCCTATTGCCCTCAGAGTAAAGTCCAAACTCCCTGTTTTGGTCTGTAGGATCCTTCATGCTCTCAAAACTGCCTACCTCATCTCTCACCTCTCGTTAAACCCGAGGAACGCTGAAATATCTGCTCCCCAGGATGTCTACACATCCAGGTCTTAGATTGTTGTAGTACACTGAGTTGTGGGATCCCAAAGATATTAGTTCCTAATCCCTGGAGACTATTAATGTTACTTTATATGGAGGGGCATCCGGGTGGCTCAGTTGGTTAAGCGTCTGCCTTTGGTTCAGGTCATGGTCCCGGGGTCCTGGGATGGAGTCCCATGTCGGGCTCCCTGCTTGGCGGGGGGGGCCTGCTTCTCCCTCTCCTCCCTGCTTGTGCTCTCTCTCTTTCTCATGCTCTCCCTCTATCTCTCTCACATAAATAAATAATCTTTGAAAAAAAATCTTTATATGGAAAAAAGTCTTTGCAGATACGATTGTTAAGAATCTTGAGAAGGAGAGATTACTCTAGACTATCTAGGGCCTTAAATGTAATCACAAGTGTCTTTGTAAGACAGAGGCAGAGGAAAATTTGACAGGGGAGAAGGTGATATGAAGACAGAGGCAGAGACTGGAGTGATGTGGTCACACCAAAGCATGCTGGCAGCCCCCAGAAGCCGGAAGAGGCAAGAACAGATTCTCCCCTAGAACCTCCATAGGGAGAATGGCTGTGTTGGTACCTTGATTTCAGACTTCTAACCCCCAGAGCAGTGAGAGAATAAAACTCTGTTGTTTTAAGCCACCCAGTTGTGGTAATTTGTGGTAGCGGCCCTAGGAAACGAGTACAATTAAGATATTACCTGTTTCGGGGGTTACCTGGGCGCCCTACTCTCTCCCACAACACATACTTCATCACGATGATGCTTGTTTCTGCAGCTCACCTGCTGCCTCTCCTGGCAGCTTCCTAGATCTTTCCTCCCACCACCCGCAGGCTCTGGTCTGAGTAGACACCCCTCCTCTGTCTCCCACAGTTCCTTGAACAATCCTCTCTCATTGCTTTTGCCTCATTCTTTTATATGACCTTTCTAGGTCAATCTCCCTGTGAAATTCTAAATCCCTTGGGCCTTATTCATTTTTATAGTCCCTAGACCTGGCACAGTGCTGAGTGCAAAGTGGCTTCTTGGTATTTGTCTCTTGACATGAAGAGCGGTGGATGGCGCTGTTCGGTGGCTGAAGGGGGAGACTCAGGGGTCCTCAAGGTCTCACATCACTGGCCAAAACTCTCTGGATGTGGATAGGTGGTAGCTCCCCTGGTTGAGACGCCACGGACAGGCTTCTCCCCTGTGAAACTGCCACTGCCCCCTGGAGCTTTCTGAGACCTCAGGTCTGGGTACTCCCTTCGGCTTTGTGTCTGCAGAGCTCGTGGTTATTTTCTGCTTGGCTCTTATGTTCTCTCTCTGCTCTCACTTTCCTGGCTCCCAATCAGCCGTGACTCACAACCTCAAATACTGCTCCCTTTTGTCATTATTTTGAGGAGTCGCATGATTTCCCTCATTATCGCCTTCAGGCTAGAACGGGAGCTGGCCTGCAGTGTTTTATTTCTCAGGGCCAAGCTGGGGGGTGTAAAGCAACTGACAAGTTCAATAAGCTCGGGATCATGTTAGTGTTCTAGTAATCTAGTTGCTCTGAGGAGGTGGCGGCTAAACACATAATTGGAAAATAAGGGTTTGGGCTTCAGTCAAGGGGATGATGTTAGAGTCTTTTGAGTTCTTCGTCTCCAAATTTGCTTTGCAACTCAGACTTCCTGGACAACATTTACAGTCAAATTTAACAGTCTCTCCTAAAATCTGACAGTTTTCTTTCTATTAGGTTCCAAGGAAGGTAGATAATGATTTTGTCCTTTAAAAAAAAAACAAAAAACATTAGGTAGGGGGACTCCCAGGTGGGGGGTATGGTTTTATTTTCTCTCCTTTATGCTGTTTAGAAGCCACTGTAATGTTGTAACTATGGAACCTGCTCTGGGGGAGGTTTTAATAATTTATTCACAAAGTGGCTGAGTTATTTATTTATTGCTGCCTAACAAAATATCACAAAACTTAGAGGCTTAACACAACAAGTGTGTGTTAACTCATGAAGTTTCTGAGAGTTAGGATAAAGCAACAGCATATTCTGGCTCAGGATGTCTCGTGAAGTTGCAGTCAAAATGTTGGTTGAGGCTCCTACAATCTTCAGAAAGGCCTACAATCTTCAGTAGCTGCTTCCAGAAAGGCTTATCATACGCCAGTTGGCTGGAGACCTCAGTTTCTTATCACATAGACCTCTCTACAGGGTTGCTTGAGTGCCTTTATGACACAGTAGCTGGCTTCTCCTGGAGCAAGTGATCCAACAGAAAGAAAGGAAGAAGCCACAAGGCCTTTTATTACCTAGTCTCAGAAGTTACACACTATTCTTTCTACCTTATTCTATTCCTTAGAAGTGAGGCACTATGCCCACGCTTAAGAGGAAGAGAATTAGGCTTCACCTGTTGGAGAAAGTGTCGAAGAATCTGCAGATACATTTTAAACCACCGGAGTACCTTTCCTTCGAATAGCTCCAGAGAATGCAAACAAATCATTGTTACCACCTGGTATTTGAATGTTTTGCTGGGAGATTGCAAGAAACATAGAAGTCTTACATTATAATCATTAGAATAGTGAAAAATGAATAGTATATAATAGTGAAAAAATAATACTTATGAGGATAGGTGTGAGGACACTGTACCACCTTATCTTAGGTCTGGATGTGGGAGGATTTGGGAAGAGTAGAGGATACCATTGACTTCGATCTCATACTTGCTATTTAACATATACAATATTAAGTAGCTATCTCATTGTGCTCTTTGATTCAACAATTCGACACCAGGTACCATGATAAATGAGACAAAATCCCTGCTTTCAAGGCTGAGAGATAGATGGAAGAGAGCTATCCCAGAAAAAGCCAAACCCAGCACCGATACAGAACCCCACCTGACCATAGATGAGTGAGCCCAGTAGAGACCAGGAGAACCACCCGGCTCAGATATGTTGAACCCTGCAGAAATGTGAGACATTAATATTTACTGTTGTCTGCCTCTGAACTTGTGTGACTGTTTGTTAATCAGCAGTAGTAACTGATACAAGTTTACAGTGTAGTGGAAAAGGAGAACAGAAAGGCAGATTTGCAGTGCTATATGATACATATCATAGTCGAAGACTGAATAGGGTATTCAACAAGAGTGAGGGGGGGGCCCTAAATCTACCTCAGGGTGATCAGGGAATCTGAAGACTTCTGGTACACCTGAATGAAGTCCTAAGGATGAGCGCCAGAGTGGGTTGGAAGACAGGCTGGGAGTGGAAAGCACATCCTTTTCAGGTGACTGCAAGGTCTTAGTAAGCTGGAAAGCAGTTGTAATGGATAGGTCCTAACTGTTGGCAGCCACTGGATTATGAATCACTTCATATGTCCTGCTAAAGAGTTTGCTCTTCATCCTAAAGGATGGTAACCACTGAAGGACTAAAGAGGCATAACATAATCAGATTGATGGCTTATTAAGCCCACCCTGGGAGTTGTGTGGACCCAGGCAGGAATTGGGGTGGCTGGTCGTGAATCTGTTCTCCTCCAGATATGGCCATGGGAAAGAAGGGGGCAGAGGAGGGAGATAATAGGAGGTGGTTCAGACAAGGCTTGGCAACCAATATAATGAGGGGGTGGTACTTGGCTTCAGCTCCAAGGCAGAAAAGTTTGGAAGGGGGCGGTGGTAAGCATTTCAATGTGGGTCATGATGAGTTTGAAATGCCTGTGGGTGAGCTGAAAGGAGGTGTTTAGTAGGCAGGGGAAAAGCAGTTCTGGGCCTCAGAAGAGGAGCCTGCATCAGGCATATACTCTGGAGCATCATCCACATGGAAGCAGTAACTGAAGCTATTACAG
The DNA here is from genome assembly GCF_037043125.1 of Eumetopias jubatus. NCBI lineage: Eukaryota > Metazoa > Chordata > Mammalia > Carnivora > Otariidae > Eumetopias > Eumetopias jubatus. The sequence continues at coordinate 104,861,010 of NW_028274815.1, forward strand.
GCAAGGTTGGGCTTATGTAGAATGAGAAGCAAACCAAATTTAGTACCTTAGGGAAACACTGATACCTAAATGATGGACAGAGTTAGAGAAACCAAAGGAGGCTGAGAAAGAGAAGCCAGAGAGTGAGAGAAGACACAGAGGAAAGTGGTTTCACATAAAACAAAGGGTTTTGAAGTTGGAGGTTAACAGTACAACATATCACAGGGAGGAAGGAGCATGGAGGATTGAAAAGTATTTTGTTTGTTTTGTACCCAGAAACTCTGATGAGTTTCATGGTGACTTAAGCAAGAATTGAATCAAAGGTCAAGAGGGATGAGAGATATACTGTAAAGAGTAGACAAAGACATGCAGACAACAATGGATATTTACTACTGCTCAGTAGGAGAACCATCCGTGGTCTCTTGGTTGCAGCTCTAACTTCAGCCATGGACAGGGAGAGAGTTCTGTGTAGGCTTTGACTCACTTCAAGCAAACAGCATCTTGCCTCTGGTATGCACTTTGAATTTTCCTTTCTGTCCAGGGCTTTTCCAATACCATGGGCCCTAGTGAGAACTTGCTCAGCCCTGTACACATAAGCTTGGGAGTATGGGGGAATTAACACCTCTGTGAGAGAATTAATAATCATCCCCCCATGGGGATGCAATGTCCACTGACAGATGAATGGATAAAAAGAATGTGGTATCTATATGTAATGAAATATTATTCAGCCATAAAAAAGAAGGAAATTCTGCCATTTGTGACAACAGGCAAGGTGCTTGAGAACATTATGTTAAATGAAATAAATCAGACAGAGGAAAACAAGTACTGTATGATCTCATTTATATGTAGAATCTGAAAAAAAATTCAGAGTAACAGGGAGTAGAATGATGGTTGTCAGGAGGTGGGGGAAATGGGGAGATTTGGTCAAGGGTACACATTTCCAGTAAGTTCTGGGGATCTAATATTCAGCATGGTGCCTATAGTTAATGATTCTGTGTTTTACATTTGAAAGTTGCTAAAGAAGAAAATTTTAAACGTTCTTATTTTAACAGCACTCCAACCGGTCTTAACGGTTAACTTACTTTAAGCTATGGACTCCTTGCTTTGAGTCCCTAAGACCGAAATACCTTGATCTATCGCAGAACTGACCTTCTTTCCTTGAAGCTGGCCTAGAGGAGTGAAGAACCAAACTCTCCCAGAAGATAAGTCCTGACCACATTCAAAAACAGCTACCCCAGATGCCAGCAAATCTGTTCAGGGTCCAAACAACATACGACTAACCGCCTGGGCACCTGCTTCTCCTGCATGGAGCTCCCCTCTCTATTCCTGTGCCTTCCCCTTGAAAACCCTTGGTCTTTGAGACATTTGTCCACCATCTTCCCAGGTGGCTGCCTTCCTGAATAAAGCAAACTCTCCTTTCCCACCCTCACTAGTCTCCTAAGTACTGATTTTTAAGCAGTGAGCAGCTGAACCTGAGTTCTGAGCCGGTTCTCTGGTAAAACCACACACCCAAAAACTGTAATTACCTGAGGGGACAATGTTATTTAATCTTATTGTGGTAACCATTTTGTAATATAAATATGTAGCAAATCATCCCCTTGTACACTTTTAACACAATGTTATATGTTAATTATGTATAACTGAGTAAAGTTGGTGGCAGGGGGCGGGGGGGGGGGAATGCCTGCCTCTTGTCTTTAGAGTGGACAATTCTGAGAGGGATTCTGTAAACTTCTCACAGGTCAAATGGAATTGAGCTTCATTACCAGGAGTGGTGCTATTGACAACACATGCTCATATTGGCCTTTCTTCCACAGATCCCTCACTTGGGCTCCCTGGGATCATCTCTCAAAGAAACTACTTGAATTTAAGTCCATCTCTCAGGCTCTGTTTAGGGGAGAATCTAAATTAAAAAGAAAATTGTTTACAATAAAGATTTAAGATAAATATATAGGTATCAAGAGATACTCACCCACTGCACTCCCTCTCCTTAGCTGCTTAGGTGGCCATGTTTTGCATAACATGACCTTACCCTCCAACAATAGCTAATTGAACCAAGGGTAACTGAGCTCAGCCAATCCAAACACACTCTGGTCAGCAACCTATGATGTTGCTGTTATGAACATAGGGGAGGAGCTAATTGGATTTCCTTTTTTGGGAAACTAAAATATATCCAAAAAATTGACTAAAAAATATCTCCAGCATGAAGTAAGCAATGAGAGCAGAAGCTGAAAGGTGGAGATGGATGGGGGGAAGGGGGAAAATATGGTAGGAACATTATGAGAGAACAAAAGCAGTGAGCTAGGGGCACCTGGGTGGCTCAGTTTGTTAAGGGTCCAACTCTTGATTTTGGCTCAGGTCATGATCCCAGTGTCATGAGGTCGAGCCCCACTCTGTGGGGAGTCTGCTTGTCTCCCTCTCCCTCTGATCCTCCTCCACCTCTCTCTCATGCTCACTCTATCTCTAAAATAAATAAATAAATCTTAAAAAAAAAAAAAGGCAGAAGTGGAGTTTCCCTGGGGCTCATAAACAAGAGGAAGAGAGGAGTCCCGTGTTCTCCTTGACTTTTTTTTTTTAAGATTTATTTATTTGAGACAGAGGGTGAGAGAGAGTGCGCACAAGTGGAGTGGAGGGACAGAGGGAGATGGAGAGGGAGAAGCTGACGTCCTGCAGAGCAGACACGGGGCTTGACCCCAGGACCCTGAGGTCATGACCTGAGCCCAAGGCAGACCGTTAACTGACTGAGCCACCCAGGCGCCCCTCCATAGTCAGAGTGACCAGAGGGCGATGCCTGTGGGGAGGAAGTGTGCTGATCCCGTCATTCACCCTCCCAAGCCAACACCTTTCCCTTCTCTGCCCTGTCTGCATCTGGCAGGCCAACTTGTGTTTTGTGGGTTATTTTGGTACAAAAAGTAGTTTTATTAAAGCACAGGACAGGACCCGTGGGCAGAAAGAGTTGCCTGGCAGGGCAACTTGTGTGAACTTCACCTCCTCCCTTCCCCCCGGCTCCTGGTGGGGTTCAGCTTGTGGGAAGCATCAGAAAGGCCAGGGATCAGAAAGTGGGAGGGGAGGGAAACTGTGGTGTTTTATCTCCAGCTTCCTTCTACCACGGTGCCATAATTTAGTTTTATCTCCAGCTTCCTTCTACCACGGTGCCATAATTTAGCACCATCTTCAGCCAGGCAGTCTTCTCCATGTAATCCAGCCACCCTTTCCAGGTTCAGGGAACTGGACCCTTCCCTCACGTCCTTGGAAGTACAGATGGGAAGGGTCCCTCACTGAGGCTAGTCCCAGGGGGCTGCACTCTCCCTCCTGGTTTCCCTAAACCTGCCCACACCTTCATAAATAGTCCCTATTATTAATAGTCCCTCTAGGAGCCTGACTGATGTGGGAAAACAGTACAACAGAGGAGAGGGACAATCTTGAAACTGGAGGGACAGGAAATGCAAATAATTTGTGCCTGATAATTACAGACTGCCAAGCTGCACTACTCCAGGAAGCATTTTCACATTGGGAAGCATTTTTCACATTGTGAACTATGCTTCTGCTGACAACTGCACTTTTCTCTTAAAATAAGGTAAAGTCATGCTAAGAGAAAGGAGGTAAAAGGGTAGTGCAGGAGGGGTTCCTTTATATCTGAAAGACCCCAGCAGCCGAAGGGAGAGCCAGATGAAGTAGCTTGTTGTTTTTACAACCATTTCAAAACTTCTTGTTGAGGTATAATGTATAGCCCATAAAGTGCACACATATCATATTACATAGTTCAGTGCATTTTTGCAAACTGAACACACTCATGTAATCAGTACCCATGTCGAGAAAGAGGACTTTGTGTCCTGGTTAACTCACTAACCCTTTACCCCAAGGGTACCCACTATGCTAACTTCAAACACAATGGATTAATTTATCCTGTCCTTAAATTTTATATGCATGGAATCAAATATGTTCTTCATATTTGGCTTCTTTCATGCTACATTGAATTGGTATGGTTTATGCATGTCGCTACATGCAAGAGCATTTAGTTGTAGTTTGCTCATTCTTGTTGCTGTATGTACTACATGTGTAAACAACCATAATAGATTTCTCAATTCTATTGTTAATGGGCATTTAGGTAAATTCCAATTTGGGGCTATTATGACTATTTCTACTATGAACATCCTTGTATGTATGTGTCTTTCGGTGAACAAAAGTACACATTTCTGTTAAGTAGATACTTAGGAATGGGATTGCTAAATCTTAGTGTCTGTACTTTTGTAGATACTGCCAAATGGTTTTCCTGAGGGGTAGTACCAATTTACACTGCCACCTGCTGGGCATGAGAGTTCCAGTGGGACCATACATTTTTATTGGCATCAGTCCAGGTAATTGTGTGATTTTTAACCTGTGTTCCCCAAATCCCAGGCACGGGGGTAATCAGGCAGAGGGCTACATTGGTCCAGAGTTTGGGGTTTGTAGTCCAAGGTTGAAGGGCAGAAAATTGAAGTTGCCGACGTGAAGTGGAAAGCGTCATGCCCCGGGGCTCTTGCCAACATCGGAAGCTGGAGTTATTGATAGATAGCTTAAAAGAAGGAACTAGAAGTTTAGATGAGTTTGAAGGGCATGGGGAGAGATGTAAGAAGATGAGAGAAGAGAGGTGTGAAATATTTTGGTCAGAGAATGAGTTTGGAGAAATGTTGGATGAGTTGGGACTAAAGATGAGAACAACTTAAAAGAAAGTAGCTTCAAGCGAGAGAAACTTGTAATCAGGGTCACCTTGACACCAGCCATGAGAAGAGAGGAGGGTCAAGGAACACAGGTGGGGTTATTTCGAGAAGATGAAAGAGAAGTAGCCTGCAAGTGGCTCGCCCTATGTCCTCCAGTCTTCCAGTCACTATTTCTATTTAAAAGTTCCCTTTTATATTTCTTTCTTGTTCCCTTTAACTAGTTACATCACTCCCGCCCCCATTTTCTTCTGTTATCACTTTGCCCGAATTGCTCAACTTTATCTTCTTTGGTGTCCCTTTTTCCTTTTCTTCCTCCTCATGCTGAACTTTCTGGCCCTCTGCCTCTGGGTCTTGAGGATTCAAAACGACAACAACAACAACAAAAAACAAAAACAAGTCTTCCTTATTACTCTTCTGCTATCGTCTAAAACCTTGGCTCGAGGTCCCCCAGCGGTTGTGTGAGGGGAAGTAGTCTGTGCAGAGATCACTACACTCTCCCCTCAACCCCCCGTGACTTGCCACCATGAGCAGCATTTTAGCCAAGATTGTGGAGATTGAAGCCAAGATGGTTCGGACTCAAAAGAACAAGGCCACAGCACACCACCTAGGGCTGCTTAAGACTCGCCTTGCTAAGCTTCATAGAGAGCTCATTACCCCAAAAGGTGGAGGTGGTGGTGGACCAGGAGAAGGTTTTGATGTGGCCAAGACAGGTGATGCTGGGTGTGGGTTTTCCATCACTGGGGAAGTCAACACTGCTTAGTAACATGGCAGGGGTATATTCTGAGGTAGCAGCCTATGAGTTCACTACTCTGACCACTGTGCCTTGTGTCATCGGATACAAAGTTGCCAAGATCCAGCTCCTGGATCTTCCAGGTATCATTGAGGGTGCCAAGGATGGGAAAGGTAGAGGCCGTCAAGTCACTGCAGTGGCCCGAACATGTGACTTGATCCTGATTGTTCTGGATGTCCTGAAACCCTTGGGACACAAAAAGATAATTGAAAATGAGCTGGAAGCCTTCGGCATTCACTTGAACAGCAAACCCCCCAACACTGGCTTTAAAAAGAAGGATAAAGGAGGCATTAATCTCATGGCCACTTGCCCTCAGAGTAAGCTGGATGCTGAAACTGTGAAGCGCATTCTGGCTGAATACAAAATTTACAATGCTGATGTGACACTGCGTAGTGATGCCACAGTGGATGACCTCATCAACGTGGTAGAAGGAAACAGAGTTTACATCTCTTGTATCTATGTGTTGAATAAGACTGATCAGATGTCCATTGAGGAATTGGATATCATCTATAAGGTGCCTCACTGTGTACCCATCTCTGCCCATCACTGCTGGAATTTTGATGACCTCTTGGAAAAGATCTGTGACTACCTGAAACTAGTGAGGATTTACACCAAACCCAAAGGCCAGTTGCCAGATTATACATCCCCAGTGGTGCTGCCTTACTCTAGGACTACGGTGGAGGATTTCTGCATGAAGATTCACAAAAATCTTATCAAAGAATTTAAATACACTCTGGTCTGGGGCCTGTCTGTGAAACACAATCCTCAAAAAGTGGGTAAAGATCATACATTGGAGGACGAGGATGTCATTCAGATTGTGAAGAAATGAAACCTTCTCCTCTACCCATGTGCTTGGCCAACCATAGCAGCTTTTCCCATGACCAGGCACCCTACCCCAAACCCCTTCAAGCTTTGGCAGCCAGTGGATCAGGATTCAGGGGAGGGAGATGAGGGGATCCAAGCTGGAATTTTGTCTTAACTTGGTGTCACCTTGTAAATTCAACTGCATAAAGGACCTGGTAGGCCATCCAAAAAAAAAAAAAAAAAAAAAAAAACCTTGGCTCCACCACCAATATTTAGAACTCCATTTTTGCCATCTATTCTATAGTTTGCCTTTTCTATTTGTCCTCAAGTTATTCTGGAACAGTGGCTTTAAAGGTTTTATTTGTTTGTTTGCTTGCTTTGCATTTTCTTTTTTATCACTGGAAGCTCCTTCAAACAAAATCTCAGTTGAAATCCTATATATTGAGCAGGGAAATGTGGAGCTGTTGTTATGATGTGAATGATGTTCCCTAGGGTTGAGCAGTAGGCAACCTGTACAACTCTATGCAGTGAATGTCAGACATTTCTTAAACATACCTTCAGATTCTCTTGTCCCTGTCTCTTATTCCAGCCACAGTAGTGGCAACCAGTTTTATGCAGACTTCAACCAGCCTCATAAAAGTATGAACTGTTGGTACCCACTTCAGTCCCACCTCTCACTTCTGCCCTAGAACTTCTTCTTTCTCCTCGAGAAGAGCCCCTTGACCTACACGTGCACAACCCAGAAGTACAGGGGAGTTAAGGCGCTGTCCCATGACTGTGCTCGACCAAAGGGAGATGGAAGCAGCTGGGTAAGTCTCCTTTCTTGCTCCAGAAAGATGGTCCTGATGTGCATTTCTCAAGATTTCTCAGCTGCCTCATGGGAATTAAACACCCAGGTGCCTATAGCATTAGTTAACTCTATCGTGCATTCTTGAATTAGCTCTCCCTCCTTCAGCATTTCCCTCTCCCGCCACTCATCCCTGCTCCCTGGAGTCACACTCCCAGATTAACTACTTAGAATTCTGCCTCTGTCTCAGGCTTTGTTTTCTGAGGAAGCAGCTGGTAACACCCCCTAACTCAACCCCCTGGGGGTGGGGAAAAGCACTTCCAAGGCACTCGGGTGATTTTTCGTCACTTGAAGTGATTGTTCTGGAATAAAGTTAAGTTGAGACAGTTAGTAGGGATATCTTGACTGAAGAACTGCTCATTATTCTTGGAGCTGAATACGTTATTTGCATTTTAGGTGCATACATCAAAGTTCAGCGGGCAGAAATTGAAATGGGCCATTGTCATGGTCGAATCAATAGGTGTGGAAAACAAAGTGGATTTCAGTGGAGGGGTATAAAAGCTCTAGCCCCTTAGAGAATCTACTTGGCCTAGATTGGAGTTTTGCCTTTAATAACAAATGAGAATATGGGTTTAGGTCTCTAGGGCTTTCTATCTGCACAGCCCCTGAAAGTTAAAAAACACACACCATTAGCACTTGTCTCATCTTTCCTAAACTGGCGGTTGTCACAGTTCCTTTAAAGAAGTAAGACAGTGCCTGGGAAGACAGCAGTCACCTCCCACATCCCCACTCCCCCAGACACCCAGGATACATCTTGTGTATACTTAAGCTGTCTCTGACACACATAAGTTCTTTTTCATCCCTGAGTAATCAGTCTTTTTTATCCTCTTAGCAAAGAGAACGGTATATTTTTGCACAGAAAAGATTGGGAGGAAAGGAAAATAAAAGAAAGCCCTCTCCCCCAAGAAATATCCCACAAAATTCCCAAAAAATAGCAACAAATGAAAGATGGCAAGGAAAAACCACAGAAGCTTCTAGAATGAGGGTATTTGTCAAGTGCTGGTTGAGGATGCAGTTCTACTTGGAACATTTTGAAATTGTTTTTTTCAAATTCTGTTGTTTAGGGGTTAATGATGGTGCTGAAACCCTATTGCTTTGAATAGGAGGGATTAGTTTCTCTATTTCAGGATTAAGGTCAGTCTTATCACCTTCAGGCTGCCACATCTTGTCAGCAATCCTCAATCCTACAATCATTCTGCTCACGGTTCTCAAATCCTCCCTTGGGCTGCTGGCCCTGCTGAGCCCTACACTTTCTGTTTTAAATATTACTAAAAGGGAAGGCTATTAGCATGAGTCCACTCTAAGACACATGGAGAGCTCACCCTAACCTTTTGTTTCCATGAGATTCTTTTTTTTCTTTTAAGATTTATTTATTTATTTTCAAGAGAGAGAGAGAAAGAGAGCACACAAGCAGGAGGGGCAGAGGGAGAGGGGGAGAGAATCTCAAGCAGACTCTGCACTGAGTGCAGAGACTGATGTGGGGCTTGATCTCACGACCCTGAGATCACTACTTGAGAGGAAACCAAGAGTCAGATGCTTAACTGACAGCCCCACTCAGGAACCCCATTTCCATGAGATTCTAAAGACACAGAGGAGAGAAGTAGAACTCCACAGGCCTCTTTGAGGTTGTGGTAGCATGATCGTAAAGATTGCCATATTATTCACCCTTCTCTTTGCAATATGACTTTGAAACTTTTCCCAATAAGAAGTGGAGTATATTTCCCCATATTTTGAATTTGAACTGGTCCTGTCACCAGCTTTGGCTGATAGAATATGGTAGAAGCAGTGAGCCTAGAAGAGGTTTTGCATGCTTCCACTCTTTCTGACTTTGCCATGAGAAAAAGTCCCGGCTGACCTCCTGGAGAATGCGATACTACACCATCTGCCAACTCCCAGAAGCTAGGCTGCCCAGCTGACCTGTAGTTGACCATTGTCATGTGAGGAAGCCAGCCAAGACCAGACTCCCAGCCAAACCTAGCTCAAAATGCCTAACTGTAGCACTGCAAGCTAAATAAATATTTATTGTTTTAAGTCACCATGTTTTGGGAGCAGTTGGTTACAAAGCAGTAGAAAACTTACAGAGGGTTCCAGCCTCCACCATATTCTTTGGATCCTTTGTCTAGTTGGCCTTATTATCATTAATAGTATTGGCAGCTGTGAAAACAACACGTAATATTAGTAGAACTGTAGAGGGTAAACTCATTTGGGAATAATTCCTATTTTGGACATGAGAAATGGCAAAAGCAGTATTAATGCTCTTGATTTTAATGACCTTTGGATAGACATTAGAAAGACTGGTTAAACTTCAGTCGTGAAAAATTTAGAGCACATTTCTCTACAGCAGTGTCTTGGGGGAGATGCTCAGAAGCTGGCATGGATCTCATGAGAATGTATTGTCTGAGGTAAGGCTTTCCCAGAAGCAGACCCTGAGACAAGGATTTCAGGGGAAGTAGTTTATTTGAGAAGAGATTCCAGGAAACACAAATAATGAGGTGGGAAAGAGAGAAGAAAAGACAGCCAATAAATAGTGATAAGTACCAGGCAAGGTACCGTGTGAGGAACTGGAGATTGATTCTGCTGGGGGAGCTCTGGCAGACAGTGTAGAACACGCAGCTCAGGGCTACCCCAACCTGGGGCCAAGGAAACTGGGCATCTATCTACTCATCAATCCCCATCCACCCTTGGTTAAGGATTGCTTCCCAGGACATTAAAACTTTAGCAGTTCTGGTGTTCTCTGTCCCAAGACAGAGAATTTGCAGTGTTCTTCACTGCAAACAGCATTTTGTGAGTAGAGGTAAGTGCTCAAGAGGATATGGGCACAGCACTAGCAGTGTCTAGTAGAAGGACTATGGGCCACATTTTTCTGAGTTGCTTGTGGAGACAGTATCATGAACTTAAGGCAGGAAGCCCCCTGAACAGAATGGTTTTGAAGCTGTATTATGGCAAGAGGCTGGAGGAGCTAAGGATGGTGAGTTGGTGTGTGGGAAACATCACCTGAGATTGGGACTCTGGAATAGTTAGATACCTGGAGCTTTGGCAACTCATCCTGGAAATAGCTGTGGGCATTGGGGTTAACTGACTTGTTAATGGTTTACTTTTCTTTAATTCCCTTGTTCTCCAAAGTCTCTTACATTCTAGGAGATAGATTTGAGTTTCCAAATCCCAGATGGAGAACTTGAGATATATGACTAACTTGCTTGAAGGTAAACTAGTATGTCAGTGATTGTATGAAGAGCACCCAGAGCAAGAATTCCTAAATCTTGGACCTTGAAGTCAACACTTTCTCCTCTCCTAAGACAATTTAACTTGATCATTCCTTGCACACTGTTTGTTTCATCTTGTGGACTTGCATCCTTCTTCTCTGAGCCAAGGAGTTTGCAAGTTTCTTCTGGACAGTGTGGGAAATAGTTAAAACTGGTGTTGACTGAGTTGCCAAGGAGGAACTCCAGGATTACTAAATGATAAGATATAGTTTGTACGTTTGTTTTCTCATTCCCAACCCCTGCTTCTTAAATGAATTCACTCTGGACATACCACTTTGTTTACTCCAAGCCTTGAAGAATTCTCTACTTAAACTTCACTTATCTGTGAGGTCTTCCCCAATCATTCTATCTTAAATAATACCCTGTCCACTTTCTGCACTCTTTTTCCCCCTCATTGCTTACATTTCTGTGTGACACGTACTATCTAATATACTTCATTTTTGACTTGTTGGTTTATCTATCTCCCCCAGCTTGAATATAAATTCAATGAATGCTTGAGAATTTTCCCTGTTCCCTCTGCTGCCTCTTCCCCTCCCCCTGCCCCATGTACTCCCAATACTCAGAGCAGGACCTGGCGTAGAAGCTCAATAAATATTTCATGAATGAATGAAAGAATGAATCAAAGGGTCACTAAGACTTTTGGATAAGAAATCCAGTACATTTGTCTTTGCTGCTCTTTGTGAAGCCAAATATCTCCTGGAGTTTCCTGGCTGCTTGAACTGAGAGAGGCACAATCCTGGATTTATCTTCCAGGCTTCCCTATAGCTTTGGAAGTACACATCTGGTTTGAATCACACCTACATTACTTATTAGCTGAGAGGTCTTGTTCAAATAAACTATTAATTTCTTCTTCTGCACAATGGGCTAATAATCCCCACTTTGTAGCATTTTTAGGAGAGTTTAACTGAGTCAACATAAATAAGGCACTTAACACAGTACCTGGCATGTAGTAGATGATCACCAAGTATGAGTCTTCTTCCTTTTCTCTTAATTTCAAGTGCAGTCATCAATTGTCTGGCCAATTAGTGACACAAAGATCGGGAAGGTTGGTCAAAGGAGATGCTGAGGGAGGATGTGAAAGAAGGAAAACTGAAACTAGAAATGGAGAGGCAGGCAAGAGAAAAGGACTCTGCTCCTAGGACCTGGGACCACCTTTCACTTTCTGGTTGTTTGTAGAAGGGCCATGGATGAGGCGGGCCGAAGATTTAGCCTTTCCCCAATCGTTATATTTCTAATGTACTTCCTGAGTTGGTTCCTACCCAGAGCTGATTCATTCCCAGGGAATATGTCCTCTTTTAGCCAAAAGGAACTGGCTGCAGAAGAGTTGAGGCTGGACAAACTCAATTATCCAAGGAAATGGGTTTCAGAATGAATTATGTGGTGAGCCTTAAAGCAAAATGCTTGTATCTCGATTATCATGTATCCAGTATGGGGTTTTAATTACTCATACAATGTGGAAACACACCTCACTGAGAGGAGATGGAATTTGGGAGAGAGTTTTCTAATATGACCCATACATTGACCCCTTAGCAACTTTGACATATGTAGCATATTTATCCACTTTCTCCGTCTTCTAGCATGCTCTCTACTCCTCTTTCAAGAAGAAATGTATTGTTATAGTTGTTCCTCAGAATAACTTCCCTGAGCATCTGGGTATATCTAGAACTGATTCTGAGGCTTGGGAAGAGGGTGAAGAACTGCAAACAGTTATTGAGAATGACGTTTGTCATCCCCATTTCCACTCCTTAACTTCTGTAGCAAACCTCCATAACTGCTTTTGGGGATGAAATTATCTGGTGGCCAGCCAAGGCAACCAGGACAAATTCATCTGTATCACTATTATGGGATAGAAGAAGGAGACAGAGAAGGAGATGGAGGTTAGGGAGGTGATGGTGGTGTTAGTGAATGTGGTGGTGAGGGAGGTGATGGTGGTGATGGTGAAGGTGGTGGAGGAAGTGAAGTTGAGGGCATTGGTGGTGGTGGCAGGGGATGGAGGTTATGCTGGTGACTGGGAAGATGGCAGTGATAAAGATGGAGATGCTGAAGATATTAGGTAAGAGGAGGGAGAGGTGGCAGAGGAAGAGGAGAGGGGAAGGTGGTGGCAATGAAGGCAGTAGTAGCAGTGGTGGAGGTAAGGCTGGTACAGGTGCTGGTGGAGATGATGGTGGGGGAAGTGTTGGCTTAGTAGTGACAGAGGCAGTGATGGCAAAAATGGTGATGTCAAAAGAATTGAAAACAGGTCTACACAAAAACTTGCACATGAATGTTCACAGCAGCATAACTCATAATAGCCAGAGAGTGGAAACCATCCAAATGTCCATCAATGGATAAACAGATAAACAAAATGTGGTATCCACACCATGGACATTATTTAGCCATAAAAGGGAATGAAGTTCTGTTATATGCTACAAGATAGATGGACCTTGAAAACATTATGCTAAGTAAAAGAAGCCAGACACAAAGCCATCACGTCCTGTATAATTCCATTTATATGAAATGTTCAAATAGGCAAATCTATAGACAGACATAAATTAATAGTTGCCTATGGCTGGTGGAAGTGGGATGGGAGTGACTGCTAATTGGTATGGGGTTTATTTTTGGGGGTGTTAGAAATATTCTAAAATTTGATTGCACAAATCTGTAGTATACTGAAAACCATTCAATTATATACTTTAAATGGGTGAATTGTATGGTATGTCAATAAAGCTGTTAAAAAAAGTGAGGGCAGCAGTGGTGTGGTTGTGGAGGGTTCACTTTTGTTGGTGGGACTGGATTTTGGGGAGAGGAAGGAAGAGTTGATTGATACCTGATATACCTAAATCTAGGTAGGGTCAAGTCTGAGTAGCACAGATTTTTTCCATAGACGTTTTCTTTTATCTTCTGGAAAAATGTCTTTTCTCCCATAGCCAACACTGAATCCACACACAAATATTTCTGAAACAGATGATAAAAATCAAGCCAAGTGTCACCTGCCATTGGAATTGTGTCTAAAATGTTCATCTTTGTTTTTTCCACACAGTGTTCTCAGCACACAGAACTGGCTTCTGAGGAGCAATGGGATGGAGTGGCCAGGCTTCCTCTTCTCATGTGAGTGCAAAATCAGACGGAGTCCATAAAGAAATTAAAGCAGACATCTGGGGTCTATAATTTTTAATAATTTTAAACTAGCTACAAAATGTCAATCACTTCACAAACCGACAGAGGAGACAGGAGGAATTTAATATTACATGCTGTAATGATATCTATTTCACAGTTTATCTATATTTCATTCATTTATATTATTTTTTAAAGATTTCTTTATCAGCTACTAAATATCAGCAATTTGGTGTGCATAGCTCTAGATTAAGCAACAGAGAATTGTACTGATAACAAACCACAGGGGGAAATGGTGATTAATAAGAGTCAGCCTTATAAAATTTACATCTCCACACTGTTTCACAGCAAGATTGCTTTCTCCAAAACATAGCCTTCAAAAGCAGCAAACAAATCCTATATTACATTCATTTGACATAGTTCAGCCAAACGTCTATTTTGCTGGAAATGATTAAATGGTGAGTGTGTCAAATCCATCTTTTTTTTAAATTCTTTTTTTTAAAAAAGGATGATCATGGTTAGTAAGTCTATATATTGACAGAAAGAAAGTGACACTACTTCAGTTTTGCTGGTAGAACTTAATCTTGACAGTGTCTCAATACTGAGCATGCTTTGTTGTTGTTTCGTTGTTTCTGTTGTGTGTGTATGTTTTTTCTCATCAGTATGCTACTGTCATGGAAAGATTTTGTTTAAGTAGGAATCTAAAAATCTATTTAGTTCTCATGCATAAATGCATAAATCACATCACTTTTAGTGCAATGCCTGTAATGTAATTCCACATTGTCTAATCATGAAATCATAAAGACAGACGACAACCATGAGGAACCAAGGACAGCAAATTTTGAGAGTTTCAGAGCCTGACACTCAAAGAAAGGACAGTGGCAGTAGCTCTGTGGAATGTCACAGTTTTACAAGAACAATACTGTGTATTGAAAGAATCAACAGCACGTTGAGCATTCCTAAATTGTTGTCATTCAGCAAACACCACTGAGGAGAGAAAAGGAAAAATGAAACCCAAGACATCTTATGTAGGGAGTTAGAGCCACCAAATGACTACTATATACAACCTTTGGAAAGAAAGAGACTCAGGAAGAACAAAAGACACATAATAGTTTGGGGAAGCTGATGAACGATACAAGACAACATTCACAATGGGGGTGGACTGATGTGTGTATGTGTGCAGACCTACTAGGTAATACAATGAGAAAAGCACGAAGGTGCTATCTTGCCCAACAGCATTTGAAAGAGAACACAGGTGGGCACATTTAACCACTCCCCAGCATCTTTGTTGCACGTTGGTTGGCCTCATCAATTCTGGTTTTGTTGGAATCAGCCTAGAAAAGGGGGAAGAAAACAAAACTCAGGTTACCTTTGAACATTCTGTTCTTCCTTCTGGGTCTATTCAAATGCCCCCTTCTTGAGTGAAGGCATCTTGAAACTTCTCCTGTCAGAATTGACCCTCTCTTCTTTTGTGATCCCAGAACCATTGCTTGTGGTTCTACTTGGACATGATCATAGAAGCTCCATCTTAGTACTCATGACTGTTTCACCCTACCAGAGTGCATCCTTTTGAGGACAGGGTTACATCACTTATCTTTCTATCCTGGAATGACACCCAGTGATGTTATGAAAGGCATTCACATCTGTGGATTGAGTTTAATTACCACCACTTATACAGTTAGGTTCAAATCATGGCTAACCAGTGTCACTTCGGGCCAATTACACAACATCTTGGGGCCTTGGCTTTCTTGTCTCGAAGCTGGGACAAAAAAGAATCCTGCTAACAAGCATGAATGTCTATTATATCCAGTTCATTCAACCTTGACATCAAGATTGATATTAACTATGAGGAGTATATTATTATTAATTCATTTTTCCAAATGAGGAAATCAGGCAGCCTGGAGT
This sequence comes from Eumetopias jubatus, assembly GCF_037043125.1. Lineage (NCBI taxonomy): Eukaryota > Metazoa > Chordata > Mammalia > Carnivora > Otariidae > Eumetopias > Eumetopias jubatus. The sequence continues at coordinate 104,876,388 of NW_028274815.1, forward strand.
CAGAATCCACACTAGTAATCATCATGTTAATCATTATAGTACTTAGGTCTGCTGTGAAAATGAAAGGAGTTTGTACATAAAATGTGCTTGGAATAATTTTTTGCAAAGATTAAGTGCTCAATATATTTTATCTTGCAATTATTGTTACTGGGTGAAAATCTGACTTGTTTTCGGGATGTTTAATAATTTTTGAAGACTCACTCCCATGGAGTTTGACAATGGCATGTTTGTTTATTTATTTATTTATTTATTTATTTATTAGGTAGGCTCCACACCCAACTGGGGGTTTGAACTCATGACCCCAAGATCAAGAGCCACATGCTCTACTGACTGAGCTAGCCAGGTGCCCCTTATCTTTGGCTTGTTTTAACAAGAGCACTTTTACCATAATTTTGTGCCTTGACTGATCTCACTGTTTCAATTACCTTTTGCTGTATATGCAGCATGAAACCCAGAGTTGCTACCAGGATAGACTTTTAAAACCCAGAAAATGAACTATTCCCAACACTACTCAGAAAGGTATGAGTGAGCAAGCAAGAGGCAAAGATGAAGATTCTGTTTAGGCTGTTGTTTTGTCTTATCATGATTGGTGATGGTGTCTGTCCTCTCTAGCCTGGAAAGAGGAACACAAAGCTGAGAGGCAGTGTAGGGAAACTGAACTGCTTTTTTATCGACCTGTATTTGTTCAATGATTACTGATTTTGTATCTTCTATGGTGCTTGGTACTTTCCAATCTCCACCAAACTGGATCTTCTTTATTTAGTTTAATTGTGAATTCCCAGCACATTTAGAGTTATCTATATTCAACTAGAAATTTGCCAAGTTAAAATAGAAATATTGCTAGATTATTCATTATTCTGAATTATCTGGCAATGGTTTCCTACCATCTGTTTGGATAATCAAAAGTTGAATTTCAAAACAAGTTAAGATAGAGCATTAATTTTCCTTGATTGTTTTGATCTATAGATTCATATTTTGGACCTTAGGTCCCTGATTTAGAAAATAGGTATTCTCTCCAATTTTACTTGGCTCTTAAATCTCCTCTCTTTAGCTATAAATTCTACCAGAAATAATGATACTTTGGTGCAAAGGAAAATTCTAGGCTCAGACCAATGTGAAATGTTTCTGCAGATTGAATTATGCTATTTTTTCAGACTGAATACTAAGGAAAACGCAAATGGGGGAAAATCATTAATTTAAAAATGGATGGCATGTCTGGAAGCAAGCAATCTAGAAACTCTTGCATTAAGAATATACTGGTGAGCATTCACCTGATGGTGAAAGGGGATATTTTGAAGTAGAGCATGAGGTTATTCTCTGGACATCGTCAAAGAATCCAAAGCAGACCTATGTTCACTGAAGATCTGTGATTTCTACCTAAATTTTCTCTGAAGCATATCAAAATTCAAGCCCATATACCTTATGCAATAGGTACTATATCTTTATTATATAACAGAAATAGCATCTTTTAGGAACAAATCCTGAGGTAATCTCCTTTTAGATGTCTCCCTGGTATTTGGAGAAGGCCTCTGTGTTCATTCTTTTATATGCTTTAGGACTGTGTTTATGGAACATAGCCCACCCCAGTTTTCATATTTCTATTTAGAGAATCTTAAGCTCACTGGCATACCCATGATATGCCACATGATTTGCCCTTGTGAGAAAGCAAGGATGATTCCCACAGAGCCACTAAGAGAGTTAGAAGGAGATCATTAGCCCACCCTTCTGCACACTCTGGAAATCTCAACTTCAGACCATGGCAGGTAGCTTTTAGGCCCCTGCTCAGAATTCCAGAAGTGGATGCTTATTACCCTACATGGTAGCCCTGTTCTCATCCAAGGTTTGAACTGTTCCCTTATTATCTTTCAGATGAAGAAATCAGGTCAGGAAGCTGGTGAGCAAGGAAATGCCACTGGAACTCAAGGTCTTAGTTTTCAAATGCTGTGTTTCCTCATTGATAGGAGAATTCAAAGGAATGTTAAAGCTTCAGCCTCACTGTATTTCAACGTGTGTGTGGCATCTACCACTGACAACTTTAAATTGAAGTTTGAACATTACTACTTCCTGAACAACATAAAGAAGCTAATACAACTTGCCCCATTCTAGTTTTCTGAAAGAATTGTACCATTTCAACCTTAGAAGCAGAAAGCAAAGTTTTTAAATAGACAAAGTAATTTCTTGACAGTCCATGGGGATGTATTAAAAATTACATTGTTTTGGACTTCCAAAACTTTACAATCAATCCAAGTGATGAGAGAGGACCATGATTGATGGGGTAGGGTGAAGGTTGTTGTTGGGGGCCATGGGAGAATATGGGAGAAACATCAGAAGATTCCCTTTATTCGTTTTATTTTTTAAGATTTCATTTATTTATTTGAGAGAGAGAGTGTGAGGAGGAGAAGGGGCAGAGAGAGAGAGAGAGAGAATCCCAACTAGACTCTGTGCTGAGCATGGAGCCTGATGCGGGCTCAATCCTAGAACCCTGAGATCATGACCTGAGCTGAAACCAAGAGTTGGATGCTCAACCGACTGAGCCACCCATGTGCCCCAAGATTCTTTGTATTCTTAGACTGTGAGTTTAATTTACTCTTAGATATGCAAGAGACCTTTGAATACTGTTTCCTATGATCAGAAGAGAGAACTTAACATGAGACAGGTGGAAATCTGTTAAAAACTGTGCAGCTCATATAACATGTATCATTTGTGGCGATGCTGGGTTGAAATGGACTCTCTCTAATCATGTTCAGATTCTGATTTTGGAGCTAAGATAAAGGCTAGTTATTCAAAGGCAACTAGACCCCTCTCTCACTTCTTAAACAATTCAGCACTTAAAGAATGATACAAACCATAACGGCTATTTCCCATCCACTTGCCTGACTCCAATTACACATCATGGCTGCATACATCTTTGCCCTTTAGTAAATTGGGCCCAAAATGAAAGGTTTTCCCTAGAGAAGAGAACTAGAAATGAAAAGTGGCAGAATTAAGATGCCACTTGCCTTTCCAAGAACACTTTTTGGTGCTGAAAGTCCTACTCTATCAATAAAGATTTGACCCCTCTCTCTTAGTAAAAGTACTACTTCTGGAAATCTAATTAAATTAGAGGTACATTATCTCCCTACATCTGTGAGTAAATTGGGTCCATTGACAGAAAATGAGTACTTCTTGTTTTTTCAAATCATTTTCCTGTTGGAAGGTGGTTTGGCAATTGTTTCTTAGCTCATTTTTCTGGGCCATAATGGGTTAGGTCAGCTTGTGTTGGCTCCAGTGCTCTTGAAACTCTCAATATTGTTCTAAAATCTATTGATTTGTGCAGCTTTAAAAGCTTTAGCATATCAAAGGCTCTTAACAATGATAAGTATGTCATGACTTGTAAAAGTAAGCAAAGCACAAGCCTTTTGCCAACCAACATTGACATTTGTGTAACTCAATATTGATCAGGCAAAATATTATGCAATCAGATATTTTTAATAGGGAGCACATAGAGCACAGTAGGGCAAAGCGTTCCCTTTATGTCTACTCTTTCCTTTTTCAGGTCAGTGGAGGATGCTTGGGTTCCAAGAAACTCAGTGTTTAGCCTTAGGATTCAAAGCATCCTTCTCTGCTCACTAAAGTGGAATGAATTGTTTAAAAGAAACTCAGGGTTTCAGGCTCTAAACTTCAATATCTCTCTTTGAATATAGCTCATACAGCTATATGAGCTGCATATATACAGCTTGAGCTGAATATAGCTCAGGAATAACCTCATACAATGTAAGATTGCCAACTAGAATTGATTATAGATGCACAATTACCATTAAACTTATAATGTATCATTTCTTCCTGTTGGCATTTTGATATCTTAAGAGATGATAAGCAATATTCAGGACTCTACTGATCGGGGAGGGGGCAGAATATAAGATCATAGAAAGTGTGTCAGATTTGTAGTGTGGACTATCAGGTTTTGGTGCCCCAAATCTTTTTATAAAGGTTATCCAGTGTTTCTTTCTGTTCCCTTCCAATCTCAAGGCCCTAAACCCATCCCTCCCATTCTGTTCTCTTCACTTTTCCTTAGGCCTCTTGTTGACACCAGGGGGTTTTGTCTTAGAGCCACATCTGGTGTCCTTGTGTGAACTCAGCTTCATCAGATTATGCTTTCTATTTTGAGATCTGGACATGTGAACTGTTGAACTGGAAATGGAATCTGGGCTTTTTTGAACTATCATTAAAGCTTTGGCATTTATAAAATCAAAGCTCATATTCATCTTCTCAGTAAACTAAAATAAGTATTCTTTCCTTTATTTCCTGATTCTATTCCTACACCATCTCTTGACAAGCTCCTAACCAACCTTCAAGACTCAATTTGGCTTTTTTGGAGATTTTCCCATCACTTAACTCTTGAAATCTTTCCTCATCTAACCCTACTTGTTAGCATTTTATGTGTGGCTCTCTTGGCAAATTATATTTTGTGTGGTAGTAAATTCAGCTGGAGGCTCACTGCCTCCCATAGGCTGTGAGTTTCCTAGCAGTGGGAATGATGTCTTTCTCATCTTTATGGCTTTTGGATCCTGAAACAGGTGCCTCTGAGGAATAGCTGCTAGATTAAATTCTACTCTCTTATTTACTTATATGCTGGTGAATTTTTGTCTTGGAAAATTAAGGGGGAAATTTCCATCTATCAGTATGCCTGAATCCCATGTCACAGTTTGAGGGGCTTATTATGCCATTCATCCTTCCTCAGTGGTATCTCAGAAGAAGTAATGAACAATAGAAGCTTGCTGACTGCCATAAACTCACCTTCTCCATGATCCTGTCGATCTGGCGATTCTGTGTATCGATCTCATTGCCCATATCCAGGGCCATGTGACGGAGGTTTCCAATGATACCGCTCACCTGCTCCAGGTTTTCATCCATTTCATTTTCTCGGGCATCGTTTGTTACCCTGGGATTCAAAATGCAATTTTTAGAAGATAGAAAGTGTGAAAAAAACTCAATACCAAGGACCCAAAGCTCAGGGAAAGTCTGGAGACCCCCTAGGTATCAATCCCATGCATCTTTAGTCTCTGTTCAATGAGTACATTTTAGCTTTTATACATTAGAAAATAATTTTATTTATTTATTTATTTATTTATTTATTTATTTATTTATTTATTTATTTATATATTTTAAGTAGGCTCCACACCCAGCATGGATCTCAATGCCGGGCTTGAACTCATGACCCTGAGATCAAGACTCAAGCTGAAATTGAGTCAAATCCTTAATTGACTGAGCCACCCAGGTGTCCCTAGAAAATAATTTTTAAATTTCATTTTTGAACATTTGGGTTTCTTTTTTAAAGAAGGCATATTAAATAGATTAATTTATTTACTTCTTTCATTTCCACCAGCACGTCATTTCCTCCCTATGTTCATATGTTTATTCCAATTTTCATTTTTTAAGAATAAAATCATTTTAGTTGAGAGGATTGGGTCAGAGAATGAAGATGGAACTAGTTAGAAACTATATTTTTCTTTCTGAAATGTCAACCAAAGTCTCCAAGAGTTAAATTGAGAATGAAAGAAAAGGCTTATTGTGTTAAGTCAGAGAATTTCTCTGCTCCATCTTCTTCCCCATTTGGGACCAAAATCCATGGGAAGAGTAAGGATAATACAATCTGCCCCTTAATCCCGCTGGCTCCTAAGAACCTCAAAGGGAGCTACTTATTCAAGATGATTTCTATTTGCTCAGATTTCATTGCACTGGGGGTGGGGGTTGGTGGCATTGTGAATGGGTGATTTCAGGGGAAAAATTGTGATAAAAGATTATTGTTCCAGTTTGGGAAGGAAGGAGTTGGCTCTCGAAGTGCCTTACCACCTGGCCATTTTTTTCACAGCTCAGCTTGAAAGTTAAGAAGGTAGTAACTCTTTATTGCAAATGGTAGGTACTCATTCTGGGATGTTCTGGCTAATTAACATTTTACATTTAGACATTGAGCTAAACATGTTCAGAGGGGTTAAAACCCATTCCCCAGGGTCACCCCCAGTGTAGACTAGCCCACAAAGGTTTTTAAAGCAGCCTAGGCCAGCAGAAATTAAAGGGGGAACTTCCTAGCTTTCTTACATAAAAAAGAAACTTATTTAAATGATTATCAACAGCTAAGGCATACTTCTGGTTCCAGGATTCTCAATGCTGATTGTATATTAGAATCACCTGAAAAGCTTTAAGAACCACAGATGGCTGGGTCTCACTTTTTTTTTAAGATTTTATGTATGTATGTATGTATGTATGTATGTATTTACTTGAGAGAGAGCAAGAACGAGCATGTGAGCAGGAGGAAGAACAGAGAGAGAGGGAGAAACAGACTGCCGCCTAAGCAGGGAGCCCAATGCAGGGCCCCACCCCAGGACCCCTGGATCCCAGGATTACGACCTGAGCCAAAGGCAGACATTTAATTGACTGAGCCACCCAGGCGCCCCTCAGTAGTGATGTTTTTAAAAAACAGCCTCAGGTCATTCAAATGTGCAGCCAGGATTGAGAATCCCTGGTCTAGTTTCCCTGGGAGTAGACAGAAACAAGAATAGAATTGTCATCTGTGAGGCTTTATGTAGCTATCTAGACCTTATACAGGTCATTGTCATTTGAACGTGGGTTATTGGTTGGTAACATCAGCTACAATGGCCCAGTAATATATAGTTGTACAACCATCTCTACACTACTCTAGTCATTAGGTACCCTAGTCACTGCTGAGTCCTAGCAGTAGCCTGGAAAAAGGGATAGGTTTTTTTTTTTTTTCTTTTCTTTTTAACAACAGGAATACTTGTCATTATTTACTCTGTTTTCTGGTCTCCTGAGAGCTGATTTTGGATAGGCAGATCTGTGTAATTTGAGATTTTTAAATAGGTCTTTAAGTTGGCTTTTGCTTCCAGGTCTCACCGGAAATCAGAAGTCAGGTATGCTTGTTATTCTCTATTTGTCCCCCCAGGTCCATTCTCCGACATGTTTTGCTCTCTGCCCAGAGACGCTGACCTCTCTACAAAGGCATCACCCAGATTCTCTTAACCCTCCGGCTTCCAGTAGGCTTTGGCAGATGGCCCGTGAGATATCGGAGGGCAAGAGGAAAGAGGAATGGAGGCATTTATTTCCCTTTCTCATTTCCTGCTAGTTTTGCAACAGCGGCATTTCTCTATAGCCCCTCCCCCACAGTGGTAACTACCGTCAGGTTCTGATAACAGCTCCCATCCCTTCAGGACTCTTCCTGCAATTGCTAGTCCACCAATGCTTTACCATTGCTTGTTATTAATCCGGCCCACATCTCTGTAAACAATCTCTTTAATAAGTTCTGTTCAATTCCATTTAGGGAATGAGACACCTGTTTGCTGCCGCATTGAGGCTGGATGTGGTCACGTGACTCGCTTTGTCTGCTGAAACTCTGGCAAACCCGACAAGGCTTGATCAGTGCTTGTGCACTGGAGCCTGCCCCCTTGGAATGCTGCCACCACGATGTAAGAAGCCAGGGCTCTTCGCTGGAGAGACAGCACAGGGGAGAGTGGAGGCGCCCTGTCCTAACCAACCACGAGCCGAGTGACTGAGACCATCTAGGGCCATCGTGCACCCACCTGCACGGAATGAGGGAGCCCAGGAGGGGCTCTTGGCAGAACTGCCCAGCCACATACACATTCTTAAGTAACCAGTAAAATGGTTGTTGCTTTAAGACCCACTCAGCTTGGGGTGATTTGTTACTTAACAATGGCCGACTGCTACAGGGCTGGCTGCACGCGGCTCACCTCCGAATGAAGCCTCCACTGATGGCCATCTGCTCCCGTTCGTCCACCACACGAGCAGGCTGGCTGGCCACCACTCCGTCCTGATTATTGCCCCAGGCTTTTTTGTAAGCATCGCTTGATTTAAGCCTATGCAAAAAAGAGGGTGAGTGACAAGGCAAGGGGGTGGAGCATCAAGCTCACAACAATGGTCACCTCTTCAAGCGAAGAACCGAACCAAGCAAATGGGTTTTAATTCGAGGCATTAGAGAATACCGATATATCATGATCTGGACCCAAACAGTTGGCCACCACCATGCCTCAGCTACTCAGCATTGCATTTCCAATCGAGCCAATTGCAATTGTCAAGACTGCAACCTTTGCCCAAAGGTTGTTCTTCTTTTGGTTTGTCTTTGCAGTTTAGTTGGATTTAAGACAAGGATTAAGGTAGCTGGAGGACATTCAGTTCTATTTCAGTGACATGGTTATATTTTGAGACACAAAACACACAGAAAAACATACTGGCAGACAGACACATAACAAGACTGCCAAGTAGAGTGTGTACATCACACCACAGCAACACACTGTCACCAAGAAAAACATACTCGACCGAGTTTTTACACACCATCATGCAAAGATTCCCTGTTTTAATTTTCCCCCCAACGCATCTGTGGGACTAACCCTTCCAACTCTGCATGAAGGACACAAAGCACTGGCAGTTGGCCAAGGGTGGTGGTCTTTGAGTTGCCTCGAGAGTGATTTGAATTAGATAATATATCGGTACTTCCAAACAGTCACCATACATCTAGTCGATGTACAAACCTTTGTCCACAGAGACAAAAAGTAAAAGAGGCATAGTGAAATGAATGCAGGAAAATAGAAGAGAGAACAAGCCATCTAGCACCAGAAAAGGAAATCCCTCTATGTCTTCTTCATGCACCAGCTACAGGCATGAGTAGAAAGTGAAGCATTCTCATTTAAGCCAAACTACTCCAGAAGTTGACCATTCTCGAAAAAGGCACTAGCAGGACAGTAATAGCCTTCATGAGGATTTGAAACGCAGGTTCAATAGCTTCTTTGTCAGGCTGGGGGGCAGGGTGGGAGTGATTACAAACTCCTACTTCAAGCTATCCTGGGACGTGGCAGGGGAGAGTGGTCTGGAACTGGTGTGGTCTCCATGGGCTGTATTTCACTGATCTGCCTTGGAGAGAAACTTAAAATCCAGGCATACCTATTGTGCCCAAAAGAAACATGTGCAGCATATTTTGGTGGGTGTGTTGTAATTTAAGGCAATCAAAGATGTTTTTAGGTTCTTTGCATAGTAGAAACCACATGCTTTTTAGTCCAAAAACAAGAGAACTTCCTGTGGTCCCATTTTCATATTTTCTCTTATAAGACACCAGAATTTACACCCCTCCCCTTTTTTTCTTGTACTGGAGGATCGCAGCCATCTATTAAAACTGGCTCTAATACTAATATTTTCAGAGGGGACCAAGCAACCCTGGAATAAGCTGGAAAACTGTACAAATGGAATTTCAGCAATTCCCACAATCTAGTGTATAATGCCACAGCCCTCGGAGCTGTCAGAATTTACTGCGCTAAAGAGCCATGGGCCCACTCTGTGGGACAGGATCCAAAAACTAATTTAATAGAGCTTAGAGTCTGGCTTTGTTTTCTTTCCGACTCCCCATTCCCTCCCTCCTCACATTACAAGAAGTTATATGGACCTCGTGAGGTTTTCTGCTATGTAAAATATCTGGTATACCATCTTTGGCAAAGTCAAGGGGGTAGGAAAGTTTGCGTTTCTGAAAGAAGGCGAATCACTGCACCCACAATGCTGCACATAGACTCACAGAACTGCCGTACATCTACCATAATCCTTTGAAACATGCCGAGACAGGGCGAAGCCCTCAGAGAGTCCAGGGCACCACCAGCCACTGCGTTGTGACACATGGTTTTTAAAGCATTATTTACACACAATAGGGAACACTTCACTCAAGCTTTGAAGCTCAGTTAGGGTCTCTTGTGCCAACTACTATGTGGAATTCGTAGGGGCCATCATTTCTTCTGAACATTAGAATCCATCTCGGGGCGGGGCCTGCCTCCACACCTTCTCCACACAGTTGATGAATGGGGAAATTGTATCTGTTGGAATTCATCACCCAAACAAGTGGAAATCTCACCTGGGGGGCAAGTGGCCACGGAAAAGGATATACAGTTAAGTCTTGACTAACTGGAATGCGTAGCCATGAGTCATTTTGGTGAATGACGTGACTTTGTTCATTAACAGTGGGCCATGGAGGAAAACTTTGTTTCAGGGGTGATTGTTGAATATCTGTTAGATTCTCAAGGCACTTTCCTGCCTTAGAGTCTTAGGGTAGTGAACATGACCGAATTTTTCCTTGGTTATGGTTTCACTTGATGTGCCTGATGGCCTTTCCTTTGAAGATCAACTCTTATTGTTTGGTTCCCTTAGGTGTGGAAGTTACATAGGAAAATGTAGACTGAGTGACAGAATGCAAACTGCCTAGATTGCCCTTCAAGAAAAACCATTTTAAGTCCCTGATGTGATCCCCCACCCCTTTGTTCAACTGTCTCTTTTTACTAAAAGTGGAAAGAAGCAAAGGTATAAATACATTTGAGAGTACCAGTTAGCTAGATTCCAGTTAATCAGGCTTTACTGTAGATCATTCTTTTAAAAGTTTTAAATTTATCTGTAAATCGAGCCCCTCCCCCTCCTAAACAGGAAGTGGGATATTTTAAAACAGCCTCAAAGTTTAAAGGATGTGAATGGTCATATAATCAGCTAGAAATGACATCAATTGCTGTTCTAAAAGCTAGGATCAGGAGAGCTTTTAGGAAAAAGGCTTCTGTTCAAAGGGAAGTGGGAGGGGTGAGGGAGATCGGGTAACGGGTTTAATTTTCCAAATGCATGTTGGACAGTCCACTCATGCATTTTTTTTCCACTGCTAATCAAATAAGACTATCTTCCAGAACCCTCATTTTCAGGTTCCTTCTGTTGCAAACCTTTATAACCACATGTCACATTTCTGCTACATTCCAAAGAAAGCGTTGCAGAACCTTGAAAACAATTGAAAGTTTTGTGATGTCGTGCATGCAAAATCTACACATTTCAACATTTTAGTCAGTGTACAGATAGATCTTCCAAGAGGAAGAATTTCATAGGGATGGGTCCAATTTGAGTAAGGCTTGAGCACCTCTTGCTGAAGGGCTTACGGCCTCTGTGGTGGGTGCAGCTGGGGCATGTATAGTCTAATCGCTGGGCAGATTTGGCAACTGGTGGGGCAATCTCTGTCATATTCTCTGTGTTACAGATGCTTGCTTAGGCCAAATTACCTGTCTCTTTTGCTTCTGGAAAATCAAACCTTTGTGTTTCTCAACTTCCAAACTTACCCTCCAATCTTTTCTAGCTCTACAATTTTGGCTTTTTGGGTTGCAGGAAAATAAAATTGCCTGGGTGCCTCTTTCTTGAGGCTTGTCTCTGTCTCAAGGTACACTTTCTGGAAAATGTTGAAATGTTCATCAATAAAAATTGCTGACAGTGAAGCTTTCACTGTAGTATGCCTGATTTTTAATGCATCAACAGTAACTCCCACTATATCATCTATGCTATGAGATGAATGCATTGGAGACGGTATTGATCTGTTCTGCATGCCACATGCTCATCCTGCCTTTGTGCTTGGCAGGAATGAGCTTGTCAAGGCTTGGAGATGGGCCTTGGGAAACCAAAGCTTCAGGCAGGCAGGCAGCACCTACTTGTTACAGGGACACACACAAAGCCCGCAGAATTTTCCTAGGTCCGTCAAATTCTTTTCTGCTTCTTTCATGTCCTTATTGATTTGGTCCATCCCTTCCTCAATGCGTTCCAGTTGTTCTGATTAAACACAAGTATTTTATCCCCACAGAATGAAGCAGATGGAAAAGGACAAAGAAAAAAAAGACAAAACTTCAGACATTCACTTTGACATTAAAAAAGAAAAAAAATCAAAAGAAAGAAGAAAAGAAAGAAAACTGGACGCCACAGATTAGAGCTGGTACCCAGTACCTACTTGTTACAAGGACATATGAAAAGGCCACAGCATTTCCCTAAATCTTTTAAATTTTTCTCGGCCTCCTTCATGTCTTGGTTGATATGGTTCATGCCTTCTTCGACACGATCGAGTTGTTCTGGTTAGGACAAAGGGATGACAGTGTGGAATGAATTTTTTGGGGGTTTCCAACAGAACATGAGAAATGACTATGTGGAACAGAATTTGAAAGAGAAAGATATTACAATGCATGGTCCCAGAGGATGCATTGCTGGAGACTGCTACCGCTCTACACAGGCACAGGTGGAAGGAAATGAACAAAAATGATGCTCAAAATCGTTTGTAATTCAGACACAATGGGATGGGGTACGTGGGCCTGTTGGATTCTGAGTGTCCAGGAAAACAGCACAGCCTATTCACTTACTCAGACACCAGTGAAACCCAAAAGAAAGAAAAACAGGGTGTTAATGTTTTAAGAATTCAGATTTCATGCTACTAGAGAAGTTACCTGCTTCAACTTTAAATATCTCTATCTTTTGGTTTTAAGCATCCTCGACCAGGTAAGGGTAGCAAATAAAATCAATCTTCTCTGGGGAAAATATCAACAGTTAAAGGGATAATTAGCAATGGGTACCAGATCTATTTTTTTCTCCCTCCTAGCAGCGGGCTGTTCCCTAGCCCAGGGGCAGTTCTTGGTTTTGAATACTTAATTCATAGGCACTGTTCAAAAAAAAAAAACAACACAACATCAGCAGAGTCATGTTCCAAGCACTGGGACATTTAAATTCCTCTCTTCATCCTATGACTTACTTGCTATGAAAGTTCTGGAAGGCATTTCACTTCTCTGCCCCCTGATTTCCCAGTCTCTACAATGGGGGGCATGCTAGATCCCAACAGCAGACAGCAGGGAAAACAAACACATGGGTCTCTGAAGGTGGGGTGATGGGCTGGACCACAGAACAGTTACCGAGTCATCTCTGCCAGCAAAGCCAATCTGAGTGCATCTGAGACGTAGATCAATAGCCATAAAACCAGCTCGTGCTTCTAGGTTGCCTGGGTTACATTCACTAACTAGATTAATTTTTCAAAAGTTACGGCACCACATTGAGTAAATTACAAGTTCAATGAAGGGGTTTCTTAAAACAGCTTTTAAGACCCTTAAAGGAAAGCAGCAATGTGATGTCTTGGCTGTCGAGTTATAAAACCTAATTACACTTGCATCTCTCTTTTCATCTGCATTTCTGTGCACACCTGCCTGTGCCTCTGGGAATAAAGTCTTGATTAGAATAAAACTGATAAATCCATTTCCAGTCTAAAGGCAGACATAATCACTTAGAAAGAATTTCACGTTAAATTGTCCAGTGGAAATTATCAGTCCAAAAAACTAAGATAGGTTCCTTACTGACCCAATAAGAGATTGTCTATCTGGAAAACAAGAGCCCACTGTGTTCTCTTTAACGGGGCTAAACAATAGAATCCAGCTTGTTGGGAATCTGCTACCTGTGCCTGCTCTGCAAATGATAGATGAAGGCAAAATTTAAGTGTCTCTCCAGCACTGGATAGCTGGGGAGAGAAACAGTGTTGTGCTGGTGAACTTCTGCTGGGTAAGCATAGGTCTAGTAATGTCTTTAAGAAAATCTTTAAAAGGACTAAAAAAAAAAAAAAAAAAAAGGCAAGTCTTTACATTCCAGAAGATTTTTGTGCTTTTATGAAGACTTCTTTCCAGTTCCCTTTAAAGAATGTAATACATTAGCTTGCAGATAAAATTAACTATTGAATGGGGGATTGATAGAGAAGGAGCTCAACATTGTCAAAAGGAAGAGCCATGTTAAGTACAGACAGAAATCCAAATGGAATAATTGCTTCCTGGAGTGCTGGGTGGAGGTGGAATTGAAGGAGCATCTGGACTCAGGGAAAATATGTCGCACTCCACTCATGAAAGCTGAAATACACACAGATTATGGCATGGGGATACATATTCAGGCATTTGTCTTTTCTTGAAGAGTTTCTCTGACATTTCAGGAGCCCCACCCACTGTGGCCCCAGGGATTAGGAGGTAATAAAAATAAAATGTAATAAAATAAAAACGTGGATTGGTCCCCAAGTGTGTGTTTCTGAACCAGTGAATTCAAATTAAAATATAAAAACAAACAAGCTGATCCCAGTCGGTATTTCTTCGAGCTGGGTTCTATCACGGGTTGCCAGACTATTAGGCAAAGGTCATAGCTAAGAGAGGGATGCTGAAGCTCTTTCAGAAAAGTTGATTCAGAAAATGATTTTATAGCTTCCAATATTGGTTGAATTTATCATTTCACATAATTATAGGCCAAACCTTTAATTTAAAAAAATATTGTGGAACCATTTTGTCATCGGTATTCTAAACTATTCATCTTTGGGGGGTACTGTGTTAGGTTTGTGAGGCATATTGATACTTCATAACTTTTCAATGGATTTCTGTGAGGACATCTCTCAGGAAATGCTTGAAAATAACCAATATCTTTATTTCATCCTGGGGGGCTAGCAGCATCTCACTGGCTGGTGCAATGTACTGTCCATAGCTGACCACTCCTTACCTCCCTAGGCTTGCTTTCTGGCTGTTTTCTGTCTATTCTTGGAGACTTGGGAGGACAATAACATTTTGAGTTAGGAGAGGTATTCCAGTAGATGACACTATATGTTGGGGCCAAGGGATTATACTTTCTTTTGCCATGTTTGGATGACTGGTTATTTATGATAGATCCACCAATGGCAGGATACTCAGGGATCTAAGTTAGACATTTTTTTTCTACTAATCTTACTTAAGCAAGGTGACATGAGGCCCTTAGAATCCCCAAGCTGGTTAAAAAATGGACAGTAGAAGAATAGCAAGATGTCAAAGTTATTGACCCTGTGTATAAGCCTTCATGAGTATAGTCAGTTACCAGATGCTGCCTATGTGATTTTCATTATCCTTAGCATTGATGAACATATGGAAATTCATTACCTAAATTTACATAGCCACTTGTGACTAGTGGCTATCACACTGGACAGTGCAGCTTTAGTCATCCATAACAGATATTGGTGTGCAGACTTTAGCAAGAGGAATGTTTTCTCAAATGCTACCTTGTAGTGCCATGAAACTTTTAAGAAAGTCAGTAGGCAATCTGGAAGAGGCCTTATTCTGCCCTTCCTCTGTCAGGCAGAGGTCAAAGATTTCACTGTTTAGTTTGGAGTTGATCCCACGGGATTTGCCCAAGGGCTGCATCTTCAGTATTGAAACAAACACATAACCCAGCAAAGACCAACAAAAGGAACAAGAGATATTGGAGGTGAAAGGTTAAATCATCCCCCATTAGTGATAAGGTGGTTTAATGGGGATTTCGCTTCGAGATAAGTTTCCTAGAGGAATAAAAGTCCCAGGACTCAGTACATTTCCAGGGCCATCTGTCATGCTCAATGCTCCTTGGTGTCTCCTGATACCTGGGTATAAAACAAGAATCCCGTAAAGAATTTTCAAGTGCAACCATTTAGCTGGACAACCTGGAATGGCTCTTTAGAAGGATGTCTGTTTCTTGAAACTCCTGTGCAGCTGCAGGATAGAAGCAATCAACATTTTTGGTGTTGAGGCATAGACAAAATTAGGAGAGCATAACTGGAGAGAAATTTTAAAGCAGTTACTGATCTAAACAACTAAACACAGCATATACAGGATGAAAATGCATTTACCACGGCAATGAAGATAGTTGTTAACTTACGCTTATCTGTCATTTTAAAAGGTCCTAATCACCTTATAGTATAAATGGAACATGTACCACTTAAGACCAGGCAGAAGCCACACACTCTGGGGAGTTTTACAGTTGTGTGTTTTTTCTCAGTATCACTGTGATCACCACGCATCTGGTAAAACCAAGGCTAGTCTAGGAAATATGTTTAACTGAGGGATTCAGCATCTACTGTGGTGTGGCCACAAATGAAATGTTTTAGCAGAGAACATTAACTATCTTGTGGGAGAAAAAAATCTGCTCTTCTGCTTCCTTTCTCAGAGAATGACATATAGATGTTCCTGAGAATCATTTACGCTTAAGAAGAATATATTTTTGTATGGAGATTCTGGCAAATTTTGTCTCGAGATTTTCTTTATCAAAGTGCAATGAAATTTGCAACTCAAGTAAGCATATTATTCACTTTCTCTTTTTTTGATTCCAGATTTGTATAGATTACTTTCCAAGTCTTTATGTCAATGCTTTATAGTATTGGGAAGCATTACCTTGAATCTTTCTCAAAACTTCCCTCCAATTATCATTCTCCCTTTTCTACCCCCTTCACATGCAAATTACTAAGAGAGTTAATAAGGTGGAACTCCTAATTATTTAATTGTGTATGTATCAGTTTAACTCTGGAAATGAGGTACCACTCTTCTACATGAGCACCTGTGGGTTAATTTTAAAAAGATGATTTGCCATGTTCAGAGTTTCAAATTCTGGGACATTGTGACACAGATCAAGCCAGCAACCCTTACAACTATAGCAAATTTATTTGGGGAGTTCTGAAGACTGCCACAGCTATTATAATTCCTTCAAAACACAACTACATCACTAGACTCGGTTATTTGTGTCTGAATTTTTGACAATTCATATTTTAAAAATTGTGGGGAAGTGTAAGGGTTGATGTTCAATTGTTTTTTAAAAAAACCTTTTTTCTCTTGATTTTTTAATTGGTTGGTATATATCTATTGACAAAGCTCAATACAAATAAGTAATACTGAAACAAAAGTGTTTATATGACAGCCGTGACAATGTGCCCCTCAGATCTCCCTTCAAGAGGGAATTTGTAGTTAGCTCACATGTCCAGTTGCTACACCTATGGGATCTGCCAAAGCATTTCCATGGAGACCATGCTGTCGCTGGGATGCTTCTAGCTCATGGCTATGGCTGAGCACAATAGAATTACTAGAGCTGAGGCATCCTTGCCTATGGTGGGCCTGCTCCATTGGGTTTTCTTAGCTCCTGGGCTCCCCATCAGGCTGGTTGACACTTTCTCGGAGCAGCACTGGAGTGTGAGACTCTTCCTCCTTGCTCCTCTCCTCTTAAAAAGTGTCAGACCTGCCTCAGTCGACAGCTTTCCCTGCCTATGCCTGCTCCTCTTCCCTTGACCAATCACAGGCATCCATAATCGATCTTGTACACTTCTTAGCATTTCCTTCCCAGAGGAGCCCAAATGATATCCTTTTCTAGTCCCTCCCTGCCCTAACTCATCAGAAGTTGGTAAAGATTTGTCTCATTTAGTGTAATGGTTGAAGAATATTTCTTTTATGGCCAGTCCATAATTCATTTGGTCGATCTCCCCACTGACAGACATTTAGGCTGTTTCCAGTTTTACACTCTTAAAGGTAAGGCATGTATATTTCTCTTCATATAGTTGTCAATGTATATCTGCAGCATATAATTCTAGGAGTAGAATGTCTTGGTCAAGGATGGGTATACTTCATACTTTGAAAATATTATCAAATTACTCTTCAAACATTTATATCAGTCTATAATGCATATGTGTACACTGAAGATCTCCATTTTCCCAAAATACTCACAGCATTAGTGATTATCAATTTTAAAAATTTGTATCAGTCTGCTGAAGAGTGGCATCTCATTATTGTTGTTGGTTGAAGCATGGTTTCATTATGTCTATTTATAAACTGATGATTTATATCTTACACCAACTTGCTTGTAGGTTGTTGACCTTTTCTTTGATCATATGCAAGGTTTCTTTGTATTTTAGGAAAATGCCTTATGCCTGTTATCTGTATGGCAATTCCCACCCCCCCACCCCATCTGAGGTTTATTTATTTTTGAAGTTTGTTTGTGGTGTTCTATGTTGTGAATACATTTTACATTTTTATCTTTGACATTAAAAAATTTCTCATGATTCCTAAGAATTTTCTAATGTTTTCAAAAATATAAATAAAGAAAAAATTCTCAACAATTTGCTTGTTATGATAAGAATTCAGAGTAGAATCAGGTAGCTAACTTGTGGCTAGAATTATTATTATTATTATTTTATTACATTATTTTTCTCTTTATTTTTTAAAAAATTCAATTAATTAACATATAATGCATTATTGGTTTTAGAGGTACAGGTCTGTGATTCATTAGCCTTATATAATACCCAGTGCTCATTACATCACATGCCCTCCTTAATGTCTGTCACCCAGTTACCCTGTGGCTAGAATTAATAAGCATTGCCATATGACTAGATGTATTGAGACAAAAAAAAATTACCCTTCTAGATTCCACTTTAGAGTACAGAGATAATTTTCAATGAGTCTCTGATTTTCATTGCTTCAGCATTTCCATAACAATTAAAAAACAATTTAAATATTTTAAGTGTTTCAATTATAATCTTCCTCAGCTTATATCCTGTTAAAGATATAACTAACAGGACCTAGTTACTAAAGGAATCCTCATGATGACTTGGAAATCAAAACTGCCAGATACTGAATTAGGATGGTCACAAGAAATGGACGTGATGTATTATTCTCTCATTCTATCTAGGGATTATTACAAGAAAACAAAGTTTATGGGGAAAATTGAGGATAAGGAGGTCTCAAACTGTCCAAAATACTACCATTAAAAGAAAATCGAAAAAATAATGACTTTTGCCTTCAAAATTCTGTTATTCCAACATATATAACACTGAGATTAGTGACATTCAATCAGTCATGAAGGCCTCAACATTCCCATACATTTACCAATCTTTTCAACAGAGAAAGGGAAAAAAGCAAGATAATGAAAACTCTAGAACCCTCATATATGCATATAAATATGTTGAAAGGACCACCTGTGTATACACAAATAATTTTTTTTTTAAAATGCACTTTATTCAGATGAGGAATTGTGCTTACTGAAGAAATCTCAACTTACCTCCTTGTTCATCCAACATAACCAAAGTCCTGATACCAGCATCTTTACTCTACATTCCAATAATGGTAGCAAAGTTGAAAAAGAGTTAGAGAGAGAAAAGAGAGAAAGAGAAATCAGTAAGGGGACAATTAGCCCTAGAAATGGAAAATGAAGAAGGACCAAAGGAAAAAGAGGGAGGAAATAGGGCAAGAGCACTTAGGGGTCACCTGTGGATTTGCTCTACCAGTGAATCTTAGGGCAGATGAGGTAGATGTAGCTCAGTCTCCATGGGGGTAGGGCTGGGGATCAGGCTTGGCATGAAATTGGAATACACAACTTAATACTATACTGTGGTTTTATATTTGCAAAACAAAAATGCCTTATAGGTTCTGTAACACCAACCATAGAATGCAAATCTTTCAAAATCTTCTAGACTAAATCTTCCCTGGCATGATACATCAAGAAGTTTCCCTCAGTGAATTGGGAAGGGACGCCCCACTGGAAAGTAAGAAACTTTGTGGGTGAGATTTTTAGGTTTATCAAAATAGATGACTGCTTCACAAAGGTTGAGAAATACAGCCCCAAACAGAACTCACCCTCCCGTTTTCTCTCTACGGGGAAAAGTTCTGTGAGATTTAGAAAACCAATGGACAGATGAGAAATAAAGGCTCTTTATTCTGAAATGTAAAATTCTGGACAATAATAGAATGTGAGAAAATAATTCATCCACAAGCTTTATTGCACGCCTTTTGTGCAGAGATCTGGAAAAGGCACTCCTCATCTCAGTCCACATGATCTAAACAAACCAAACACCACCTGAATATTTGGTGGAGGGGAGTGGGACTTGGTGGGTAGGGGAAAGGAACACAGATATTTGTATGGCTCAACCTTAAAAATCATCAATCCTAGGAATTCAAACTAGTTAAGGAAAGACTTCATTTTATAGGGTGATTGTTAATAAGTATAAAATGGCATTACTAACAGTTTGGATTAATTGGTTTTTCAAGGGATGCTCATGGTGTCCCCTAGAATAAACTCGAAAGGAAGACATCTCTCATGGCCCCATTTATTTTCCACTGACTTATTTTATTTATTTATTTTTTAAGATTTTATTTATTTATTTGACAGAGAGAGACACAGTGAGAGAGGGGACACAAGCAGGGGGAGTGGGAGAGGGAGAAGCAGGCTTCCCGAGGAGCAAGGAGCCCGATGCCGGGCTCGATCCCAGGACCCCAGGATCATGACCTGAGCTGAAGGCAGGCACTTAATGACTGAGCCACCCAGGTGCCCCTCCACTGACTTATTTCAAACTAAGAAAGAAAGAGAGGGATGTTAGTGGAGGTCAACAGAGCGTTTTGTTTTCTTTTGTTTTGTTTTTAAACAGTATTTTAACAACTCAATAGGGCTTCTAGAAAATAGAACACTGAAAATGTTTTCTGTGAGTTTTATAAACTCACCATTTCAGAGAATGTTCCAGACAGGAAAAACCAAGCTACTTCTGAACACATTTTGATAGGATTTATTTGTGAGGTTAGGAAGTAGTTTGGAGAGCTTAGGTTGACTTCGGGAGTCATCAACAGCACAAATTCTGGAGCCAGACTCTGCCCTGGGATCCTGGTGATTTTATTTCCTAGCTGTGGAACCTCAGGGAAATGTCTTCATTACTCTGTGCCTCAGTTCCCTCATTTGTAAGACAGCAATAATAATAGTTAATACCTCATTGAGTTGTCATGGGAATTAAATGAATTAGTATGTGGCACATGCTAGAATGGTGCCTGGCCTAGAGTTAGCATGACATAAGTGTTTATAAAATAAATACCTTCAGAAAATGCATCTATAGCAGGATATTTGGCAAATGAAAAATATCGTCATTACCAACTACCATCAGAAGCTTCCAGACCACTACCTCCCAAACTTTAATGTGCATTTGAATCCCCTGCATAGGAAACATCTTGTTGAAACATGGATCCTGATTCAGTAGGATTGAGATAGAGCCTGAGATTTTTGCATTCTGAATAAGCTCTACCATCTAATGATACTGCTGGTGCCAGGATACCTATGGAGCAGTAAGATTCCAGATCCCAAGACACATTTCAAAATCTTTTACTTCAGTGTGTTGTAAATGGGCATTTGTCTACACTGGCCTGTGTTTTAACCATTTCTGTGCCCAGACAGGAACAGAAACAGCTCCTTCACTTCCCAGAGTATGTATAAGGATAAAATGAGCTACAGAATGTAAAGACTTCTAAAAAAGTTCAACTCTATGGGAGGCTATGGTTCCAAAAAGCAATTAAGATAAAGGATTTACTTTGTATAGCATATCGATCAGTTTAGAATGGGCTACTGTTTTCTCAGATCCTTTTGCTTTTTGCGGAATTCTCAAAGGAAAAAGGAAGTATGATAGGAGTTGCTGATGGAAAGAAAGTGCTGTGGCATAGGAATTCACACTCTGGGATCAGGTAGACCTGGGTTTTAATTTAGTTTCATCTCTGCCATTTGTAGCTGGGTGTTTCAAGCAAGTTACTTAATCACTGCATACTTCAATTTCCTCCTTGGTAAGATGGAGATCAGAATAATAGTAAAAGGTGTCTACTTACAAGGGTTAAGTTAGATTACATACATTTGATGATGATAGCTCTGGGTATAGTACCCAGCACATAGTAGGTTCTCAATAAATGTTAGAACTTACATTTGACTCCACTGTTTTGCTGACAGTTTTTATCAAAATAACTGGATTTTATTTGGGGAAACTAGAAATGCAAGGGAGGAGAAGGGCAGGGATGAAGACAATATTTCAGGGAAGGCAGAATATTACTTTCTCTTCTTCTTAACAAGTATTATGTTTTAATAGCTAGGAGTGAGAGGAGGTGGTTCCAGTTTTGTCTTAGCTCAATTATTGGTTTCTGTTTGAGATTGCTGGGAAAACGGTCTACCTAAAAACCAGAGTTGGAGATATGAGGGATTTTTTTTTTCATTTCTTTCTTTTTTCTTTTTATTTTTCCTTTCTTGCAGATGAACCAAGACCATTTCTAGAACATTTTTTTAAGTCTTTCTTTTGTCATTCTGAGATGCTTTCCCCAAAGTCCAACACATCTGAGCTAAAACCAGGACTCTCCAGGCACTTTCTTAACTGCGAGAATTCCAAAAGACCCCACATCTACCTATATGGAAAGAACTACCCTGCTTCAGTTATCCACTAGAAAGTCTGGCATAACAAAGACATGGCTTTAGAATGCTTATTCTCTTCTCATTGCCAAGGTGTCTTAAAAGATAAGTTGGGATGAAAAGAAAAGATGCTTAAAACATCCATGCAGTGTTAAAGAGCCTCAGTAACTACCACTCCATGAAAGCTCTAGGTGGTGCTTCTGAACTGGTCTGCCCTTAAGCAGTGGGCATTTCCTGGGGTGACCTTTCATAGCCCAAGACATTCATGTGTAGACTTCCTTTCTGGCATGCAGTGTCAACAGAATCAAATTTTTTGCCTGGAACCAAATATTCCCTTCTTGGAGAGACAGTCATGATTCTGTTACCAGAATTAATTACATGTTCCAGAGGCAGGTAAGGCCTTGACTTTGGAGAGCTATTTTCATACCTGTTTTCCTGCATGATACCAATTTATATCTTCCCTCCCACCCCCAAAGGTAGGCCTTCCATACATGTTTGTTGACATGCAGCCATCAAAAGAGCCAGTTTGCAACTCTAGCCTGGGAACCAAGTGCTATATGATTTCTCATCTTTTTGCCTGTGTATGGCCAGCTTTTCTGAACTTCCCCAACTGACTTCTGTGTAACTTTACATTGTCCTTGAGATGCCAATAATGGTTTCTATTAAAAAGCAAGTTTCTATACCTGCCACTGTGTTACACCCTAATGTCTCTGAGGGCTGGCACAAAGTCCTATATTGAACTGAGAGTGGGGTTGTCTGCCTCAGGGAGATTTCACAAGTTTAGTAACCTTTCCCGTCTTTGAGACTAAATTTGAGTAAGAATTCAGCTCAATTCAAATTATATAGCACTGATGCACTTTGGGATCCTGGGCAAGATCCTGGTATTTCAGTGCTCATATTTGCCAAGTGATTTCTGCCCTTGATGAATATTTAATGCTGATTCTCTTTAAAGAGAATTTCTTTTTTGATTGAAAAGCAGACTACCCTCTGAATAGCCAGTGCCCTAGACATAAGGGGTATTTGACCATCAATATAAAATAACCCAGGAGGAGGTAAGAGCAATCAATCTACACTAATCATGCCTTGCTCATAAGTTCCCAAGGATAGAAAGTCTAATAGCCTCCTCTCATTTATGAGAGGTAGGAACTAGCTTCCATCTGTTTCATCCCTTGTTCTAAGATGCAACCTCATGCTTGATCAAGGAATCCTTTAGGAGAAACAAAAATGTATGATTCAAGTATCCTACTTCAATCAATAGAGCTTTTGAGACTTTCTGCCCCCCGGAGAATAAATTAGAGCAGACACACCTTACTCAAGACTGGTCGACACTGCCTGCAATTTAAGAAGAGGCAAAAAAGAAGTATTCATTGGCCCAAAGACTCCGATGGATGAGGGGCCAGTTCAAAGTGATGCATCCTGATGCATTTTCTCTACCACTTCCACTTTCTAAGCACGGTTTCAACACTGCACAGGTGGAGAGACTGGTGATAGTTCTGGTATTTTAGAAATTTACTTCACATGTGCACAAACATAAATGAAAATGAAAAATGAGCCTGGAGGCTATGGCTAAAGGTCATAAAGATGTATAACATAATTATGTCAGCTGATATGTGGGTTTCCTTCAGGTCAATGTAAGAACTCATGTGGGAATGTTAAAAGGATTTGTTCCTTTTGCTTGTTCTCATGTTGGGTTGAGGGAAAATAAGTCAACTCTGAAAGCCTTGCCAGCACCCTTAGATTTAGAATACCTGCTTCCTTCTTGGTCCTCAAGTATTTCTGCACAAGGGGAGTTCCCAGGATAGAGTAAAGACAACATTTCTCTCCATTTAGAGAGGGAAAACTGCTTTCTGTGCTTCCAAGGGCTCCTTTGTTGGCCTGTCTTCCTGTGGGGGCCAATTTGTGCTACATTGCAGGCTCAAATGCTCATTTTTCGTGATAACAGATTTCATTAAATGTACCTCCCACCCTTTCCCGGTGTCCTGGGGAGCTCATGGTGCCCTCTTCTCCCCACTCCTCTTGTGGCAATTCACATCTAGCCAATATTTCATTTCTGGGTAAGAAGCTGAAGCTGCAGAAATAAAGGAAGATGTTGGCTTTTCTAGCGTGAGAGGAAGCCGAACTTCCTTTTAGCCTTATAACATTGATCTTATTTTCCTTTCATGTCATTGCATAAGCAATTTACAGTAGCGCGAGGCAAGTAAGCTCATTTAATCATTCTGCTCAAGAACACGCAAGATCCTTAAAAATGATAACCACACATGAATTGATAAGCAGTTTCAAAGCATAGCTAAAACAGCATTTCACTGAATAAAAACTATTAGGCTTGTTTTATTCAGTTAAGATAAATATAGCCCATCCCATTCTTTTTCCACTTCATCTCTCCCAATGGGCAAGTTCAATTAATCCACTTATTCTTCCTGGTTGACTGCTGCTCTCCCCAATTGGAATGAGCAAGGTTTATTGTAAATGCCCTTTTGATTCCATTATTGCTATCTGCCCTATTTTGCCCATTTAAAAATAGTTTGGGATTCACTAACCATGCCTCGCAAATGGATGTTCAATCCAGAGTCAGGAATATAAAAGAGCTTCTGTATTTGCGTTATGGCCTTGAAATTCCTTTTATCAAAGAATTTTCCTATTACTTCATGAATTTTAGTGCCTGACTCTCAATATTACAATTTCTGAAAATGTTGTATCTATGGGTATGTATTTTTAAAAGTCGTATGTGTGGCTAAGCCAAAACAGAATGTCAAGATTAGACGTGACTTAGAGGCATCAAAATCATTATAAGTGAAGCTTTTATGTAGGTAATGCCTTTAGATTTGCTTAAAGTGATTCAGTCTTCTGTGATTTCTTAGGAACATTTACTTGGAAATACCATCCTTCTCTACTTCCCAGACTATAAAGGTAGCTGGGTGGGGGGGGGGATCCTCTGATGGCTACCTGACATCTCCCTCATTAATGTGAATTCCAGATAGGCTACAATGGAATCAATGGAACCAATGGGATTTGTGGCCTAAGAAAAAGCAGTAGGGTCTAGGAAAAGAATATGCTGGCAAAAGGGATTAGTTAATCTTGAAATATGGCAGCTTCTTACCTCTTCAACCAGTTGCAGCATACGACGGGTGCTTTCCAGTGACTGGGATTAAAAAAAAAAAAAAATTATGAATGCAGGATCCAGACGTCTTGGAAAATCCGAACTACTCTCTTCACTTGAGAAACACAAAGGGTTACTATCACACATTCTTTTAAGTTTGTAACTGAACACATTTTCAATCTCTTTCCTATCAGTCTTTCTACATAGTAAGATTCCCTAAA
Source organism: Eumetopias jubatus (assembly GCF_037043125.1). Taxonomy (NCBI): domain Eukaryota; kingdom Metazoa; phylum Chordata; class Mammalia; order Carnivora; family Otariidae; genus Eumetopias; species Eumetopias jubatus. The sequence goes on from NW_028274815.1 coordinate 104,901,510, forward strand.
GCAATTACATTAAAGCCGATCTTCTAAAATCAAAACCATATGAAGCTGATCTTGATATCAAAGACAAAGTAATCTGGAAAAGATAATTTTGCATGTGCAGGATGCATGAAAAATTATCTCAAATACTCAGAGGATTAATTTGGCCTCCCTGGACCAGGAATATTGAATTTTAAACACAAACATAATATCTCATGAATTGAGATGAATCTAACATCAAGTTTCTTATAAAGCTCCTAGAAACACAATTGGAAGTTCTTATCAATACAAATTAAGCTGTCGCCTTAGGGTGAAAAAAAATCAAGCATGTTTGAAATAACTAGCTTGTAGGAGACAGCTATAATAATTATCTTCATCCTTAGATAAGACAAAGTGAGATGGAAAGTCTGAAGTCAGCACTGGTCCCTCAGGCACATCATTGTCACTTTTTTCTCAGTTCCTTTGAAACTACTAGACTCCAGCAACCAGTGTGATTTCTCAAGGCTTTGCTTTTAAGTGACAAACTTATTTTGGACAAGATCCTGAAGGAGCGGGAAGAATGTTAACTTTCCTAGAAGAGCTGTCGGGAGGCTGCTTGTTGAAATACAATGGCTGTAAGCAGTGGTGTGTTGGTCAATGCTAAAATAGATGAATACAAATATGAAACAGATATGAATATACATATATGTATAGGTATATTTAAGTTTATTATTTTCCTGATATAAGGGATGGAGAACATAGAATTTACAGATAATAAAATACACAATGCCCTTTAATATAAATTCCATGTAGCCAACTGAGTCTCACAGAAAGCTTTTGTTAAGTTTTGCTGAACTCTTGTGTCCATTGCTAAGCATGCAAAGAACAAGTGTAGTTCTGACATGAATGTTGGTTGATATTTTCATTTGCATTAATGAGTAAGAGGAAAGTGAAACAATGGAGAAATGTTGGGACTTCGCTAGTTTGTCAATGATGCAAGTGACTTCTTTGCTGAAAAGAATAAAAATTTTCAACTACTAGAAGATTTTCTCCATTTTTTGTGTTAATTAAAGAGTAATGACTAGAGACATGCCCATTTTTAAGTTTAATCTATGTTATTAACATTTTCTCCACTTTCTTAAGTCTAGACAGTCAACAAAACAGTAAGCCAAACCCTGATTTGTAGTGTTTGCAGATTCCTGTGATATAAATACCCTTCACCTGTCTGATTTTTAACTACAGCATAGCATCACTGAAGGTGAACTTGGGAAGATGTACAGTAACATGATGTTACATGGTATTCCTACACTACAGATATAACACAAGTCAAGAACTTTGAGAGCATAGGTAATATGAAAATATAGGGAAAAAATTAAGAAGTGATGAGTTTTGAGTATTTATTGCCTTTGATTTTTAATATAATCTACTTAATTATCAATTTATATAATTCAATTTTAATACCAGCTTGCAAGATGCTGGAAAATGTAACAATCAGCTCTCAGAATTAGGCCAGCTCTGGACACCCAAAGACATTGCTTTTCTTAGAGGATCTTGACTTACATAGATTTCTACGAATTGGGAGTTTAGGCTAAGACAGTTGTACGTAGGTTTATCAACTCATTCTTGCCTGTAGAGGTGTCAGGTGTATAGAAATTCAGTCATACTCCTCCGTTTTTAAAATTGAGATGTTAGAAGATCTTTTCCACCTGAACCTGAATAAGACAAACTACTCAGCTACCCAAATTTTGCTCCTTTTTCATGTCCCAACCCTCACCTCATCAGCCAGCTGGTCAGCCCTTCGCTGCATCTCCTCCAGCTCATTGCGCATGTCCGCGTCTTCAGCCATGGTTGTGGTGGGGTGGGGGGTGTGGCTGGGTGCTTGGGCTGGGGGTCAGTGACGGCTTTGGACACAGAACCTGGAAAAAGCAGATTTGAACATGTGAGAGTTTATGTAAGTGCATGTAGTATGTGCAAATAGGAGATCTAAATAGCCCACACTTTGTCTCCATGACTCAGTCATCTTCTGAAGACAGAAGCCATACTCAGACAGGGTTCAGTAGAATTTTGCTGTTTCTCCAAAAGGTGCATTATGAAAGCACACTTGCCAGCTTTATAATGGAGACACATACCTGTCTATCTATGAAGCATTTTTAAGATACAAACCACCAAGAGTTTGGAATGATGGTGTGGAGGGATGTGGTTCTGGGTTAGTATACTTTTAACCTCACATTTATTTTCCATTTTTATTTTATTTTTAAGAGCTTTATTGAGGTATGATTGATATATAATAAATCCCACATATTTAAAGTGTATAGTTTGAAAAGTTTTGACATAGGTACACACACAGGAAACCATGACCACAACTAGGAAAACATACCCATCACCCCCCAAAGTTTTTTCCATGCTCTTTGTAATCCTACACACCCACTCATCCCATCTCATATTACCCATGTGCTGAGACAACTGCTTATCTGCTTTCTGTTACTATTAATTAGTTTGCATTTCCTAGAATTTTATATACATGGATGATACAGTATGTACTATCTTTTGTCTTTTTTTTACTTAGCATGATGATTTTGAGATTTATTATGTTGTAGCATGTATTAATAATTTGTTCCTTTTTGATGTTGAATAGTATTCCACTGCATTTAGAAGCATTTGGAATGTAGGGGCTAAGGGCAGGCCACCTCAAGATGTGCCACATTGGCATGCAGATTATTTCGAGCTGAAAGGAATCAAGGCCCAAAAGACTCAGGAAGAAAATTTGACCTTCCCTCTAACTGCCTACAAGAATTTAGATAGAGGACCTCCTCCAGGAAAGGAGCAATCACCATAGATAACTACAGTATAACAAGAAGTAGGGGTGGTAGCACAGAAGGATTTAGCAAAGTTTGATTATTACAATTACTTCCTATGTCCCATTGATTCTGTATGGCCCAGGAAACATTTGTTTACCAAACATTTTTTTTTATCTTCCTGTGAATTTTTTCCTTTCCTTTGAAGTTCCAGACTCCTACCCTCTTCTCCTTAGTTCAGGATGACATATATACCTCATTTTGCCTGACTGCTTTTGGAACTCATATCTATGTGGATTCCCCATACATATACAATTGAATTTGATTTTTTCCTGTTAATCTGTCTTATGTCAGTTTAATTCTTAGACCAACTAAAAGAATCTTGAAGGATAGAGGTAAATTTTTCCTCCCCGGCAAGGAGCTAAAGGCAGAAAATCTTTAGTTTCCTTCAGTTGTTATCAGAGGTTGTTAGGAAGGCTTATGTGAGTATGCACAGTTATTTTTCCAAAAAGGGATGTCCTTGTCCCTGAAATGTGACTGGCCCTTTCTTGGTAACACTCTTGAAATCCCATATGATGCAGATTACAAGTAGCCAGACTGAGCTCCCTCCAGAGCCAACCAGCCCTGTCCCCCTCTTCCTTTTTCCTTTCTTTCTTTCTCCTGTCTTCTAGTCTTTCCTCAAATATTTATTGAGTATTTGTAAGATGCCAGGACAGTGTTAGGCACTAAGGATATAGTGATGAATGAGACAGGTAAATTCATTGCTGTTGCAGAGCAACAGCCTAATTAGGAAGATGAAGTAAAATAAGGAAATTAAATTATTCAGTGTGAAACTAATTATTTGGGGTCATAAGATAGCTGCCCATGGGGCACAGCAGGCCTCCCTGAGGAAGTCATGTCCCCAGGAAAGGCTATCAGACGTAATGGGATAAAGAGCCCAAGGAAGGGTTTGCGATGATAAATATTTGATATGTTAAAACCTTCTCTGTGAGTAGCACAACTGTAGAACTCATGGGCTCTTGCTTTGTGGCTGAGATGGTCAAGTGTGCACTCGAATTTTTCCTCCCTCTTCCATGGTAGAGCAGGGTCTTAGGGAAATGGCTGCCCGGTTGGGAATTACATTTCCAGTTCCCACTGCAAAGAGGTGGTGCATGTGGCTAGAGATAGCTCATGGGTTACAGTGAAAATGAGGTGATCCCTGCCAGGCTAAGGCATTCCTTTTATGTCCTCTCTTTCCCTCTCTGCCAAAAAAAAAAAAAAAAACCAGGGCCCTAGAGGATGGCCAGGCCATGAGACAGCAAGAACTTAGGCCCCTGGCATCCCTACATGGAGGCAAGTTGATAGTTAACCACAAAGACCTGAACCTTCATATGAAATGACAGTGCACTTCAACTGTACTACACTACTGAAAATGTGAACATTTTGTTTTGTTATAGCAGTGGGTGTTACAATAACAGAGGCAGGCCTGAAGAAACTTAAAATGGAGTAAAAATATTGCATAGGAGCATGATTTCCCAACCAAAAAACATATCAGTGTTTGTTCTTCTATTGAAAATTGAAGATGGGAAAGGAACTTAGATTTAGGGCTTTGGGGTAATACCATGTTTAATTATTATTCTTTTTTTTCTTAAGACTTTATTTGAGAGAGAGAGCATGAGAGACAGCATGAGCAGGGGAGAGGAGCAGAGGGAGAGGGAGAAGCAGACTCCCCATTAAGCAGGAACCCCTACATGGGGCTTGATCCTAGGACCCTGGGATCATGACCTGAACTGAAGGCAGACACTTAACTGACTAAGCCACCCAGGTGTCCCCATGTTTAATTACTATTCTAATAATTATTGTTATTATTACTTGTATGAGAAGGTTTTTTTTTTTTTTGCAAAAATAAAATGAAAACTCTTCATCAAAAATAATCAGGTTCGGAGAGGCAGACCCTCAATGACCTCATCTCCCAGGCCTGCTGCTATACTGCTTTCTTGACAGTTAAGGCTGAACTCCTCTGGGATTTTAATTTAGCACATATTATTAGACTCTTCCACATGTATTACTCTTGTGAAGTAATTCAGAACTATTCAGGGTTCCTCAATAGGAGGAGTCCTAAAGTTAATCTCTTTGGAGATAATAGATTTCACAGTTCTTTTATACCCAGTGGTTCTTGGGCAAAGTGACAAATGGGGAATCACAGTAAAAAAGAAGGAAAAAAGCTTCAGAACTACATTCTACTTACCAACATTTTTAAAAAAGGTAGTAAGCTTATGTTAGGCTAGTTCTATGTGCAGCCATTTAAAATGTCAACAGAGCATCATACCATGAGCCTGCTGATTTTTAAAAAAGATTTATTTATTTGAGAAAGAGAGAGAGAGGGAGGGAGAGAGCATGAATTGGGGGAGAGGGAGAGAGAGAATCTCAAGCAGACTTCCTGCTGAGTGCAGAGCTTGACACAGGGCTCATTTCCACAACCCTGAGATCATGATGTGAGCCAAAATCAAGAGTTGGACACTTAACCAACTGAGCCACCCAGGCACCCTGAGCCTGCTAATTTTTTTTTCTCCTTAAATTTTTTTATTGTTATGTTAATCACCATATATTACATCATTAGTTTTTGATGTAGTGTTCCATGATTCATCGTTTGTGCATAACACCCAGTGCTCCAAGCAGAACGTGCCCTCTTTAATACCCATCACCAGGCTAACCCATCCCCTCCCCTCTAGAACCCTCAGTTTGTTTTTCAGAGTCCATCGTCTCTCATGGTTTATCTCCCCCTCCAATTCCCCCCCTCATTCTTCCCCTCCTGCTATCTTTTTTTTTTCTTAACATAGATTGCATTATTTGTTTCAGAGGTACAGATCTGTGATTCATCAGTCTTGTACAATTCACAGTGCTCACCATAGCACATACTCTCCCCAATGTCTATCACCCAGCCACCCCATCCCTCCCATCCCCCCCACCACTCCAGCAACCCTCAGTTTGTTTCCTTAGATTAAGAATTCCTCTTATCAGTGAGGTCATATGATACATGTCTTTCTCTGATTGACTTATTTCACTCAGCATAACACCCTCCAGTTCCATCCACGTCGTTGCAAATGGCAAGATCTCATTCCTTTTGATGGCTGCATAATATTCCATTGTATATATATACCACATCTTCTTTATCCATTCATCTGTCGATGGACATCTTGAGCCTGATAATTTTTGAACACCAATTCTGGCCACCATAATATGTACTCTTGATATAAAGCTTTATATGCTTTGTGTTTCACTTAAATACATGTTTCCACTTTGGAAATTAGGGATCTAGCAAACAGAAACTGGAAGGAATTTATACCAAGCCACTTCTGAACCTTGAAATAGGCAGAAACAAAATTCCTGTGTTCTTCTGGGTTGCTGGGATCTACCCTCCAGAATAAAATGGTGCATCCATGGAAATGTGGAGATCATGAGCCCTAGCTTAGTGAAGTGGACAAGAGCTTACATAGATGGTTGACTTGGGCACTCAGTTGCTGGCTGACTCTGGGCAAGTTTATCACTGTCTCTGAGCCTTAGTTTTTTTCAGCAAGGCACATAATACCAGTCTCATAGGTTTTCTGAGGGGAATATATTATAGAAAGTTCTGATCAACCTTGTTTGTAACGATGTGGGGGCTTCATATTCGGAAAGACTTGCTCATTCAGGATAAGCCTGTACACTTTGCTAAGAGTGGAACAAATCCAGTATTTGTTAATTAGCTTTCCTTTCTAATGGCTGGGCAGGAGGCACATTGCTGTGGTGCTGAGTACCCGCAGAAGCCTGAAACCAGGGAAACCAGCAGAGTGCCCAAGCCTGCAATTTCGAAGTAGCACCTCTCACAGGATTGCCACGTGGAGACAAATAAGAGCATCTTCTCTCCCTGTTGTCTATCTTTGTATTTTGCTGCTGGGTTCCTTGGGGGAACATCTTCCTTCACTCTAAGTAAGCAACTGACCTTTCCTCCTAATAGGTTAGTTTATTAGAAGGCAGATCCTCTGTTTTCCAACCTAGAGTATGATTGCTAGTTTTCTCTTCCAGGTCTATTTGCTGATGGTGCTCTCTCTCTTGCTCTCTGTCTCTCTGTCTCCCCCCCCCCCCCCCACACACACACAAACACACACAGGTCTCATGGGTTTCCTTGGCAATCTCCTCCCAAGGTTGCTATTTTCAGCACCTGAAAAACAGCTGTAGGGGCCCCCTGGCTTCAAGCTGATGGCAGCTGATGAGGATCTGGCTGATGGGCAGTTGGTGTGAGGGCAGAGAAGCCATGTGGTGGGTATCTTTGTTTTCATCACTTCCACAGTCGCCCCAGGAGCTCCCACACCTTAATTCTGCTCTAAAATGTGGGGGATGTCTGATTTGGGAGGAAGGCTGATGCATCTAATAGATCTCAAATGCACAGCATTTCCAAGCTGAAAGAGCTGTGTCCACTCTCCTAAAAAGATTAGAGGGAAAGTAGGCATGGGGCATGCCTCTGGATCCTCTGTTGGGATAGGTAATGCTAGTGTTTGATAAATTCTCCCCACAAACCCCAAACCCAAGCATACTAACCTTCTAAGAGATAGCACCTGAAGAGGCATACTGATGTTGATGAACAGCAATTTGACCAGCTAAAAGGATGGTCAGAGTGAAATGGCATTTATTATCCAGGGGGCATAGCACATTCACTCATATTAGCACACTCAACCTCCATCCTATGTGTCGTTCGAGCTAGTGATGTGGTCCCAGCCAGCAAAGCCTGCTCAGTTAAGTGAAGAAATTAGGAGCAGAGCCACTCCAAACTATTCCCTGGGACTCTGCTGTAAGATAATCTCCCATTCTATTAATGGTCCAACAGTATCCTCTTATTTATCTCAAATCACCAGTGTTTAGTAAAGGATCTGGCCCCTAGTAGGTGTTCAATTCATGTTAATTGATTTGTTGAGTGAATGAATGCACTGATCTCTGTGCCCGCCCCCCCGCCCAGGTGGCATTTAATGTTCCCAAGCCAGCAGTTTTCCAGGTGTGGCCTAGGGCAGTGCTTCTAAAACTCCAGTGGGCATCAGAATCACTAGAAACCTGGTTAAAACAGACTGCTTGGTTAAAACAGACTGCTAGGTCCCACGCTCAAGAGATTCTGAGTCAGCTGGTCTGAGATAGGGTCCCAGACTCTGCATTTCCAACAAGCCCCAATGCTGCTGCCATTGACCCACAGACAGCACTTCTGCATAGCTCTGATATCTGGAACCGTGTCTCCTGGAGTGTTAGTAAGTGCCACCAGGTAGGCAGGGAGTGGGGAGGTTCTGCAGTTACCCAGACTTCGGGGAGATTGTAGGCTCAACCAGGGGCTTCGGGGAATTATGGCCAAATCCAGTTCACTGCCTATTTTTGCACTGGCGGTATGCAAAGGATGATTTTATATTTTAAATAGTTAAAAAAGACTCAAAGAAGAAGCATAACTTATACATGTAAAAAGAGTATGAAATTCAAGTTCCAGGGTCTATAAACACAGTTTTATAGACATACTCCATGACCATTGGCTTTCCTGTTGTCAATGATCCTTTCAGGCTACAGAGACAGAGTTGGGTGGTTGCAAGAGACCATGTGACTCTCAATGCTGAAAATATTTACTCTCTGGTCCTATACAGAAAACATGTGCTGATCCCTGGGTTAAATCAAGTTAAACAAAAACCTTTAAAGTATTCCTTTTCAGTCTTTCATACCCACAGAGCATTGTACATTTCCCGTAGAAAGACACATTGTCTATATCTGTCTGAAGAAGCCTCTTCTCGTGCAATAGGTTTGTATTTCCTGGACCATTTTTTATTTCTCTTTTTATTTTTCAAAGATTTATTTATTTATTTGAGAGACAGAGAGAGAGAGACAAAGAGAGTGTGCAGCGGCAGAAGGAGAGGGACAGAGAGTTCTAAGCAGACTCTGCACCAAGCACAGAGCCCAATGCGGGGCTCGATCGCATGACCCTGAGATCATGACCTGAGCCAAAACCAAGAGTCCGACACTTAACCAACTGTGCCACCAGGTGCCCCTGGACCATTTTTTAATTTGACATGTAATATGAATTTGTTTTTGATTGACAATTTCTATATAGTTTTAGGATTACAAATCAGATTTAATCCGTGTAATTCATCACAAGGTTGTGGGATGCCTGCACAGCCCTCAAAGAGATTCCTAATTTCCATGACCAGCTACAGGCCAAGGTTCCCAGCCCCAGCAGCAGCACTGGACTGCATTAGAGACAGAAACATCTGAGAAGCTGTTGCTGTCACTGTACATGGTACAAAGTAGGCAGGGTGCCGCTATTCCTTGATGTCAAGTATAATTTGCAAAGCACTTCATTTTCTAATGCAGCACACAAGTCTATTTGAGACACATCAGACATGGGGCAAGTACAATACAGAGACAACCCTAACTTCCTTGTCTAGGGGCTTACTTATTTTCATTCATTAGGCTAAGACTATTCTCTCCATGCAGAGTCTGGACTCAAATATGGGGTTAGGATCCAGAAGGAGAGGTGAGCATGGAAATAAGGCATGTGTGTTTTTAACAGACAAGGTGAACAGAGACATGGATAGCTATTATTCTGGGGACACTCGTCATTAGCCTAAGCACCACAGGGCAGGAACATCTTGGAAAAGATGTAAGGAGAGTGTGCCCTGAGCTAACATCTATTTCTCTTCATGCTTTATCTTTTAATTAATAAAACAAATCAACAAACCCACATACATCAACACCTATTGGCTGAATCATCACAGAGCTGAAATCTACAACTTGGTGTCTTCCCACACTGCTGCTGATCATTTGAATGAAGCCTCTTCGGGGTAATCTCTCTCTCCTCCTGCAGAACCTGCCTGCTTTCTGGTGAAAATACATTTTAAAATTCAAGAAAAGTTTATCGAAGACTCACTGTATTCAACCAAGCCCAAAGAAGAAAAAAGGGACTTTATAAACCAAGTTGGACAACTCTCCTTAATTATTAATAAAATCGCACTAACACGTACTGAGGGCTTACTCTTTGCTGGGCCCTGTTTTAAGTGCTTTTCATATAATAACTTACATGAACCTTCAATGCCATATGGTGTGCATACTATTACTATCCCCACTTTGCAGATTAGAAAACACGTTTAGAGGTAACTCTCTATTAACCACACAGCTAAATTTCAGATCAGGAACCTGGGTCATTTTTAAAAGCATAATTTCAAGGCATATTTATTCTCAAAACACATTGTGTGGCTATTTTTGTCTTTTAATCAAAAACTGAAAACTTTTATTTTTAATTTCATTTACATATTGGAAAATAACATAGAGTGGTTTGACAGGTACATCTCAGGATGCCCCAGCTTTGGATATCATTTATCATCTCTACCAATGCTTTTAACCTCCATTTCTTCCCCCCCCCATTTTTTGCTTATTTTAATTCTCTTTTCCTCCCAGGATGTGACTGTGTTCTCTTTATAACTTCTTGAATTGACAAGAGATTCATTTATTTCACATTTTTCTTGTTTTCGGTACAGAATACTTATTGCTGTAAAATTGTCCTCTATGTGTTATGGTGGCTCTATCCTAAAAATTTGGGAATATAGTATAGCCTTTGTTATTTATTTCTAAATAGCATTAAATTTCAGTTTTACTTTCCTTTATTCTCATTCTTCTGTTTCGAGTTTAATTTCAAATAACTCAAGTTATTTGAAAGTATGGTTTTAAAATTTAAATGATAGAAAAAAACTTTAAATAATAGAGGCTTTTTGCTTGTCATTTCTAATTTTATTTTCATCATGGTCAGTGAAGGTGGCCCATATGATTTGGTTTTGAAATTAGGTGAGATTTCCTTTGTACCCCAGGGCATCGTCAATTTCTGGTAATGTTTGATTTGTGTCTAAAAAGAAAGTCTAGGGGCACCTGGGTGGCTCAGTCTGTTAAGTGTCTGATCAGGGTTCCTGGGATAGAGCCCCATGTCAGACTCGCTGCTCAGTGGGGAGCCTGCTTCTCCCTCTCCCTCTAACCTCTGCTGCTCCCCGGGCTTGTGCTTGCTCGCTTTCTCTCTCTGTAAAAATAAATGGATAAAATCTTTTAAAAAAAATAAAATAAATAAAAAGAAAGTCTATTCTATCTCTGACTCTCTCTTGCTACCTATCTACATCAAATCAAGCTGAAAAGGCAGATCTGTTATTCAAATGCCCTGAAATCTTCAGTCAACTTGACCTATTGATTTCCACGTATTCAAGTCCCTGGCAGTACTGTAGCTTTATCAATTTCTTCTTACATTTCAGCCCATTTCTTGCTTTTTATATTTTGCAGCTGCATTGTCACATAATAGCCCCATGATCACTAATTCCTCATAATAAATTGTAGCTTTTATGGATATTAAGTAATAGAATTGCACCCATATACCCCATTTCACTATGTGATTGACTGATTGATTGATTGAAGTATAGGTGACACATAATGTTACACTAGTTTCAGGTGTACAATGTAGTAATTTGGCAAGTCTGTAAGTTATACCATGCCCACCGCAAGTGTAGCTACCATCTGTCACCACACAGCATTATAATAATCCCATTGACTATCCTCCCCATGCTGTACCTCTCATCCCCATGACTTATTCATTCCATGATGGGAAACCTGCGTCTCATATTTCCCTCCACTATGTTATTTATGCTGCACAACTTTGGTCAAACTCAAGGGTCAGGAATAAATGTCTGAGCCTTATTCCTTTCATCTTCTAAAACAAACCCAAACAACAGCAATAACAAACCAGTATCACCCATCTAAGATGTGGGAGCTCTCATTTGGCTCATGACTCAGAATCAAACAGTGGAGCAGTCACACTGGGTTTTTGTCCTCACTCTTGAGAAGGACCTGGTACTTGGATATGTTTAGAAGCAGGATCTCTTTCCTCAATTACAATGATATGAGAATGTGATCAAGGATGGGCCTACTGCCATTACTGTTACTGGATGGAATTTCTCCTTGAAGATAATACAACCATAAGACCCAAAGTGCCCATTCTAAGGGAATAGTGAAGTGCAGTTACTGCTGCTGAGACAAGTCCCCAAGATTCCTCAGGTGCATCAGGAGCATTATTTACTCTGAATAATCAGAATTTGACCCAGGTTCGAAGCAGCCTTTCTCAAATAAGAAAAATCAGCTCCATTTATTGCAACATTCTATGTCATTATAACTCTTATAATAATCATCATCATTTACTGAGAACTTGCTATGTGCTAGGAACTTTATATAAAGCTAGGAGGGTTATATAGGAACCCCCAAAACTTTGCTACTCCAACGGCAGTCCCCAGACCAGCAGCATGTGCTTCATCTGGGAGCTTGTTAGAAATACAGAATCGTAGGGGCACCTGGGTGACTCAGTTGGTTAAGTGTCTGCCTTCAGCTCAGGTCATGATCCTGGGGTCCTGGGATCGAGCCCCGCATCAGGCTCCCTGCTCAGCGGGGAGTCTGCTTCTCCTTCTCCCTCTGCCCCTGCCCCACTCCCCACTTGTGCTCTCTCTCTCAAATAAATAAATAAAATTAAAAAAAAAAAAAGAAACGTAGAATCCTAGCCTCCACCCCAGACCTCCTGAATGATCACCTACTGAACAAGGTCATCAAGCATCAGAAGTTTGAGAAGTGCTGCCCCAAACCATGTTATCTCCATATGAAGCAAGAAAAGATGAAGTACAAGTTGACTCAATAACCAACCAAGATCAGAAGGTCAGTGGGAGAGGCTGAGAGTCCCCAGTGGGCGAGCCAGACTCTGGGGCCTGTCCGTGCTTCCGCCACTGCACCAAATGCCATGATTCCACTTTGCCCCATTCTACACGACCTGCAGACTTTTAGCAGCATTTGCTTCCCAGCAGACGGAAAGCTCCATGGGCCATGGGTTCCAAATGTCCCATGACAGTGTCCTGTACTGGAAGGATGGACACACTGGCTAATTTCCATGAGACAGTCTTTCATTCAGAGAACAAAGGGAAGATGCTTATCAGAACAAGCACACAGAGACTCTCCTTCTCCAAATAACAGAGTCTGTGAAGGCTAAGACTCCTTTAAGATGATTAGAGCTGGATAGTCCTGATAAACACTTCCTCTGGAAATGATAATAATTAAATTACACATCTTAATGCCAAACTAAGGATCAGAGCAAATCGTAATTTTTAGCAAGGTAGCAAGGTTCTGTTTGTATTTCTGTTGTTAAAAATGGCCAGTTCTTAAATCTGCTATGTTTGTGGTTGTATAAGTTCTTCAAAGTGTGTACTGGACTTGGCTCCTTGTTCTTTTACATTGGATATTCTTGTGCAGGAAATTCAACTTCCTTCTCTCTTCATAGTGGGCACTACTGGTTTTAACAAATTGCTTAGCTGAATTAAAAAAATAGATCTTTCTTTTTTTAAAAGATTTTATTTATTTATTTGACAGAGGGCGAGGGAGAGAGCAAGCGCGCACAAGCAGGGGGAGCAGCAGAGGGAGAGGGGGAAGCAGGCTCTCTGCTGAGCAGGGAGCCCGATGCGGGGCTCGAACCCAGGACCCTGGGATCATGACCTGAGCTGAAGGCAGACGCTTAACCGACTGAGCCACCAGGTGCCCCCAAAATATATCTTTCAAATATGAAGAACAAGTAATTCATGAATAAATGGATTTACAACCTTCATTTCATTTTATGCCCATGATCTGGCTCACTGATAAGTCACAGTGCTCACGACAGCACTTCTTCGTAGCATGGTCTAAGGTCTCCTTGCATCTAAACCTTTTTGGTTGCTTGTAAAAATGCAGACTGCCAGTAATACCACCTACGGAAGGAGACTGATGAAGGTGGGGCTAGAATTTGCATTTTCTACCACAACAGGTCCTTCTTATGCCCCTAGAATGGGAGGATTCATGTATAGCTTCCTATAGCACTGAAGGGCTTTGCAAGTATCCAATGGGAAACTCTGATGATCCTATGATAAAACCATTTAGAAATGCAAATATGTGCCTATTGTGATCTGAGAAAAGGCAGTCTCCTTTTCTCCCCACCAAGTTCTTCTTAATATTTGATGGCACAGAATGGGCTAGGTTAAACACTATGAATGCATTCTTTTTTTTTTTTTAAGATTTTATTCATTTATTCATGAGAGAGACAGAGGGAGAGAGAGAGGGAGAGAGAAGCAGAGGGAGAAGCAGGCTCCCAAGGAGCAGGGAGCCCGATGCGGGACTCGATCCCAGGACCCTGGGATCATGACCTGAGCCGAAGGCAGACGCTTAACCATCTGAGCCACCCAGGCACCCTATGAATGCATTCTTTACAGGAAAATTTGCCTTAAGAACCATCTCATGTGAAAAGATGTTTCACCCAGTTCACAGATATGTCACTGTTTCCCCAGTCTCTCTGGGGGAAGCCACTGACCACCGTTACAGCCCAGTGCCTTTCAAGCTCGACTTCCTTATTTTCCAAACCATTGCACCCCACCCCATTCCTACATGGGATTCCGTGTCTGTACATCTAGACAGATAAACAAATACAGTCCTGATCTGGTTTCTTTTTAAAAGAAAAGTCTGACTTCCCTGATGAGCCCCTTCTGTGGGCTATGCTGGGCATAATGACAGCATGGCGGATAGGAGGCTTCAGTTCGGTTTTTGTTTTTTAGGGTCCTCGTCTGGGACCCTAAAGCGGCCAGCTCCCATGCAGCCAGCTTTTGGCATCTCTTAATTGCAACAGGGCTGCCAGCCACAACCAACACTGATTATGCCTAAATCTCTCTTTTTCAAAAGTGCCAATGTTTCCTTTGTTTTGCAAATGCAACCAAATGGGTATTTAGCATTGAGGTTTGTATTATGCCACAGTTCCTGATTGTTTACTTGGGGGCCAAGCACAGAGGACTCACTGACCGGGAGAGAGGGAAGGGCAGAATGGGACTTCATCTCATTTACCCTGATCCTAGTCAAAGCAAACCATAGTAATCGGTTCAGCCATTTAACCAATGTTTACTGAGCGCTAGCCACATTCAGCATGCAGCTGGAGTGGAATGGCCACCTCTAAGGGTTGGCTCCAGGAGCCCCAGCTAGAAGCCTTTTGCTTCCAGGTTTCTTCCTTCATCTTGCCTACGAGGAAACTGATGAAAATGTTTGTATTCCAAGGAACCCGGCTGTTTCCCAGAACAGTGATATATCTATGCAGGACTGAACAGATAAAATCCAAGACCAAACACAAAGACCTTCATTCTAATCAAAACAAACTATCTCTGCACCTGCAGGGCCAAATCAACAGCTGTTAGCTGCTGAATGTTCCTGTTCAGACAGTCCTGCCTTCAGTAATGGATGTTGGTGCTCTTTTCAGCCCCCTGGGATCTCCCTCATTTGTTCCATATAGGCATCCCTTAGTTTCGGCATATTTCACTCCTGACTCCCTCCTGGGACCCTTTTTGTAAGAACCCCCCCGCCCCCGCCTAAGGCTCCTTCACCTGATCCACTGAGAGCTGTAAGTGTCTGGGTCTCGCCAGGGCAAGCCCATAGCTGGTGACCCACGGGCACAGCAGAACAGAAGCTCAGCTGTTTTTGCCTTAAGGTGAGACATGAGGTATAATGGACCATCCAAAGGTGTCTTGCGGTCCTGCCACATCTAAAAGCTCTCCTGCACTTGCTCCACTCCCTGCTTCCTCTCCATCTTACTGTCCTGCTTCCTCCTCTCCTTTCTTGTTTTTCCTGGTGGCACTTCCTTAATTAATCATTGCACACACATCCTTGTCTAAGGGTCTGCTTCTGAGGAACCCAGCCTAAGACAACTTCCATCGGCTCTGGAGTTACATTTCATGAAGTATGGATGATTGTAGACCAGGTACTGAAAGGAATGAACACATCATTGCATCAGGAAAGGGGCAGGGGCAGTGGGAGAACAGAAACTGTCTGTATTCCCAGCCATGCCAAAGAATATGGTAAGTCCCGGCTAGACTTACTTGGGTTTGAAGACTCCACAACCAAAACATCACAGAGTGGCTAGAACTTGAGGGTTACTGGAGCACCATTGTCACAGGAGGAAGGAAAGCTTGGAGAGGTAGAGTAGTTTGTTGGTGGTCACATCATCATCATCTGGAACCCAAATCTTTTAACTCCCAATCTAGGGCTCATCTTAGGGTACTACTGAAACCTCAAACTTCAGAAAACTTGGAAGGGGGATACCTGGGTGGCTCAGTCGGTTAAGTGTCTGCCTTCGGCTCAGTCGGTTAAGTGTCTGCCTTCAGCTCAGATCATAATCCCAGCATCCTGGGATCGAGTCCCACATTGGGCTCCTTGCTTAGCAAGGATTCTGCTTCTCCCTCTGCCCACCTCTCCCCCTGCTTGTGTGCTCGCTCTCTCTCTCTGTCTGACAAATAAATAAATAAAATCTTAAAAAAAAAAAAAAAGAAAAGAAAACTTGGACGGAAAGGACTAGTCTTGTCTGGGCTCACTGAAGGTCTTCAGAACGTATAAAAATACCACAACTATTGCCCATGTGGCCTGTGCTCTTTTCCTCCTGTTAAGTTGAGGCAATTGCTCTTTTTATCTGCCATCATATCACCTTTCTACTAACAAAACCAAAACTGTAGTTTTTTCTAGCTTAGATCTCTTCTAGTGGTACTGATCTTGGTACAGAATGTTTTCTCTACTGAATTAAAAGGAGACATATGAGCTATACGGGGTTTCTCAAAGAATCAGTAGTATTTGTCTTGCTAAACTAACTGAATTTTGGCATTTTCCTTCTGGAGACATAAACAGCTTGACAGGAGAAGGATGTTGATTACCATGATCTGTTTTCCTAGGAAAGGTATTCATGGTGAAGACACCCAAAGCCAGGTCCTCCAATCTTAGACCTGTTAACCCATGTGAATAATTTGCTCAAAACCCTAGGCCTCCTGTGTTTTCTTCACAATTAAAGCATAAATGCACACCAGATTACTAACTCAATCCTTTTTAAAAATTGGTTTTAATGGACTCACGTTTCAAACTTAACTTTATTCTAAGTAATAATATCTATACAACCAGAAGTTTTAATTGTGTTACGTTTTCCTAATGAACACTGAAAATAGATACACAACTATTCAAATTTTGAAAAACAAACTTTATCAGACCTTTTGGAAACCATCGTGTGTGTGTGTGTGTGTGTGTGTGTGTGTGTGTGTGTGTGTGTGAAAGAGAGAGAGAGAGAGAGAGATACTTGGGAGTTCATTGCTTTACAAATGTAGGGAAGGGCCATCCACCAATATCCTTGCCTATATTTGCACATGTCTGACCCACATAGAGAGAACAAAGATAGGCAAAAGAATCTTGGCAAACAGGAGCTCTGAGTTTGAGCAAAATCTAGAGTGTGGTGGCCAGGGCATAGTAGTGGGACATAGTAGTGTGTGTGTGTGTGTGTGTGTGTGTGTGTGTGTGTGTGTGTGTGTAGTTGGTCTGGATCTATGCTATTGGCTTAAAGTTTAAATTTGGTCCTTTATTCTGTTTTGATTACACATTTTCTTGCTCACTGGCTCTCCCACCTGGAAAGCTTGTTAAAGCTGAGATTGCTGATGTAGTAAATGATTCCATAATGGTGTCTGATAATTTGCCCTTCTAAGAAATTCTCAGGTGGTACCACTGTGAAAGTACAGGGAACACACTTTAAGAACCATTGCTCTTACCTGATCTGACTGTAAGGTCACCTGAATCCTGTTACTAGAATATCCTTGCATCCCCCTGGATAAGCCTTTTATGCAAGGTGCTTACTGGAGTGCCCAAAAGAAAGCTGGGGCATTGTGTTGGTAGAACAGGTTGTCCAACTAGGATTGCGTCTTCCTTCTAACAATATGTGCATGGAGGAAAGAATTCATCCCGAGGCTTGTTTTCCTTGAATATAATACCTAGTCTCAAAGTCATGGGAGAGGAGACCTACAAATGTCACCTACTCTAACTACTAAAGGCTGCAAATAATCTATTAAATAACTACTGACAAATGCCAAGTTGGCAGAGATCAATTTATGCAAACCCTAAGGAACAAAAACATCAGCACTAGGAAAAAGTTACAGGAGAATAGAGTTTGTTTCAATAAAGAATACTGAAGAAATCTGTCCAAAGTCTAGATTGGAAGCCTTCAATGAAGTGAATTCCTGATTCTTGGAAATATGCAAGGAAAGCTTAGTGGCCAGTGGTGGTGAAGATTCCATTAAGAGAAGGGACACTGGATTTCCTTGCAAACCTGAGGTCACTGGCTCTATGAAAGAAGTTAAGGTGTAGTTACGGTATTGATGCCACAAGCATGGATCCCCACATAAGAGTGGGTTCTTTGGGGCACCTGGGTGGCTCAGTTGGTTAAACGACTGCCTTCGGCTCAGGTCACGATCCTGGAGTCTTGGGATCGAGTCCTGCATCGGGCTCCCCCTGCTCTGCGGGGAGCCTGCTTCTTCCTCTGCCTCTGCCTGTCACTCCCCCTGTTTGTGTGCACGCTCTCTCTCTCTGGCAAATAAATAAATAAAATCTTTAAAAAAAAAAAGGAGTGGGTTTTTTTGTAGCCAGGGGAATTGGGATTTGCTGATTAGTCAGAGCAAAATCCTTTAACATGATTCTCAGTAACTACTTCTTCCATAGGCAGTCATGGAGATAAGAACTTAGATGGACCTAATTCTCCCCTCTTGTCCTTTTTGGGAAAGGTTTGCTGTGCAGGAAGGGACACCATCTGCTTCTCGGTATTAAAGGATCCACTGTGGTTGTAAACAATGAAGACAATTTCTAAGTGGACAAATTCCAGGGTGGAGCTGACTCATTTGCAAAGTGGCTTCATGGAGAGGAGAGGACCAAAAAATGCCAACCTAATGATTATTTCCCAGATTAATCTGACAATATCATATCCAAGAATATAGGCATTTGTCCTGGACTTTATCACTTTTACCTTTGATGGATATAATTATTATTAGTTTTTTTGCCTTAGATAACAGTTTTGCTATGTCTCCCCATGAAGCAACCAGGACCTACAAATATACTTTCACTCCAAAAAAACTCATCATGCACCAATCTAATAAGCGGTTAAGCTAAAAGACTCATGGTAAATTATTTGCTCTAAAAATGAATTCACAGCAGGGTTTCTTTAAAATAGCAAACCTCCTGGCTTGCGTCCTAGCATGTTACATACAGACTGTTAAGTACTTGACAGAAAGAATGGAACCAAAAAGTAAAAAAAGTCCAACCAAAGCGTCAGGAGTCCCAGCTGATATCAGAAGAGCTCCAATTGATGATAAAGTGTCTCTGAAGTGATTGTGTAAGTCACTGGGAACAGAAGACTGATTTATAAAATTAGATTTACCCAAATCTCCAGTTGCTTAAGATAAGTAACTAATGCTACTGTAACTACCTCAGTACATAAATTTGGCTTCTTCAGTGACTCTATTTGGCACTCACTATCATTAATATGGAGTGGATTTAAGAAGCACTTTGGACTAGACCTTGTGGGCAGAGGAGGGCCTGGGGATTTTTTTTTTTTTTCCATGAACTGAGAATATCAGAGGGAAGGAAGCTTTCTGTGGTCAAATGATAAGATTTTCATGCTGGATAAATCTCTACTCATTAAGTGTTCCATGTTCACTTCTATCATTTAATGTGTGTTTGATTATTGCTAGTTTCAAGATATAATTTCAACAAGTTAAAAACACAGTTCTCATAAAAATATAGAGTGAATATGTGTCAAAGATTTACTTAATTCATTAATGAGGGAACCAATATGACGATAAATTTGATTCAAGGACAATTCATACATAACAATGCTGGAATGAGATTGCTAAATTAGATACAAAGTTAGTTAACATCTTCTACGGCAATAAACTAACTTTTATCTTTTCTACCAGACAGAATCATTTAAATTTTTATCACACAAAAATCATCAAGTTAAGGAACATGTAACTTCAGAGTATGGAGCCTGATCAAAAGTTAACAGTAAGTTAAACAAAGAGAGTTACATAATCTGTGAGTGGGTCCCTTAGGCCTTATTTCTTAGTTTAGGATAATTTTTCCTGATAATAGAAATAGGTGAGTTTTTCCTTAGGCACGATGCCATATTTGTTAGCAGCCACCAGATGAACTTTCTGCTTTGGAAGGCGGAGTGGTTATTCATGCTCTCTCCCAGTGCACTTAGTGAAGAATCTTAAACATCGTATGCCCAAGTTTCTCAAATCTGGTGGGGAAGGGGTGGGGCACATTAAAATCTCTTGAAGAGCTTAGAAAACTCCATATGCCCAGCCAACACCCCAGACCAATTCAATGAGAATCTCTGAGAATGGGTCACAGGCAGCAGTATATTTTAAAGCTCTTCTGGTGATTCTTCTCTTTCTTCTTCTTTTTTTTTTTAATGTTTACTTAACTTTATTTGTTTAATTAACATATAATATATTATTTGTTTCAGGGGTACAGGTCTGTGATTCATCAGTCTTATATAATACCCAGTGCTCATTACAACACATACCCTCCCCAACGCCCATCACCCCATTCCCCCCACCCCTGCCCCTCCAGCAACCCTCAGTTTGTTTCCTAAGATTGAGTCTCTTACAGTCTTCCGGTGATTCTAATATACACCAAGACTGAGACCCATTGTACTACTTAGAATCAATATGTATGTGTACATGTGTATACATAAATTTATTTTAAAATTAGGATCATAATAACATATAATTTATACTGTTTTTAAATTAGTAATTATATTTTGAAAATTTTCATGAATCATTAACATTGCTCAAATGCCACTTTATTATTTTTATTTATTTATTTTTCAAATGCCATTTTAAAAGGCTATATTGTGTTTCATCGTATTACAATTTATTTGGCTATCTCTTATTCTTGGACGTTTAATGGAATTTTTTCTTTTCTGTCTCTCTCTTTCCTTTTTTTGCCATTATAAATTAGACTTCCATGAACATATTTATATAAAAACTTTATCTACATCTTGGATTATTTCCTTACAATGGACTTCTGGGAGTGGATTTATAGGTCAAAGAAAATAAATGTTTAAAGACATCTGAGACATATCACCAAAATGTTTTCTACAAAGGCTTATTAATGTATATTTTAAACTAATGATTTCCTCATTATTTACTCAGAAAATATTTGCATATTCCAAGAACAGTTAAAAATTCCTTTTTAAAAGTATTTCTCAATGGACAGTTTTAATTTAAGTTTAATTTAATTCAGCTAAAATTTATTTTAGTGTGTATATGGAAAGAGTTAAAACCCCAATTTGATATTTTCTCCAAATTGCTCCTTTTCTCAATGTCATCTGTGGAATAATTCATTCTTTCTCCATCAGTTTATGTAACATACCATATGTAGGTTAGTACTCTTAACTATAGAGAACAAACGGATGGTTACCAGAGGAGAGGTGCATGGGAGAATGGGGGAAATAGATAAAGGGGATTATGAGCACACTTATCATGATGAGCACTGAGTAATGTACAGAGTTGTTGAATCACTATCTTGTACACCTGAAACTAACACTCTATGTTAACTATACTGAAATTAAAATTTTTAAAAATATGTAGGTTGGTTAAATGTACTTTGTAATAGTGGATAGACTCACAGATGCACATGAAAAAGATTGATACTAGTAACAAACTATTTTGAATATATTCTCGTCTCAGTTTTAACCATCATTATTTCATAGAGTGATCTAGTTGTGGTTTTAACTCTCACTCCCTTACAGAACTTTTAGGTGTTGAAAAACAACTTGAAAGCTCATCCTCTCTAAGATGGCTTTAATCTGTTTGCAAGCAGCTTGTTGCTTTGCCAATAAGAGACCTGCCTAAATCCATCTGTTCTACTTTAAATATTCTCCCTCTGTAAATTGGTTATACCCTTGCATTGTCTCTGAAGAGAGGTTTTTCTATGTGATGTCCCAGATTGACGTATTACCAATTCTGAACTGAATGGGATCCATTTTTATGTATTTTTGTTTGTATTTATTTATTTTTAAATATTATTTCTATAATCATGATAGTCTCATTGTCCTATGCTTAGTAGCCCCATTGAAAATCAATAAATGAAGCCCAAAATCATCAAAGACAGATTGCACAAAGGAAAAGAAAGCCAGAATTATGCTCAAGAAAGCAGAAACATTCTCAATGAATTCAGGACACAAATCTCCTCCCTCACCCACAAGAGTCCTCTGGCAGATTGTAGGAAAGGTATACTTGTCTACTAAGTTTTTTAATAAGTGTACTTCATCAACTACTGCTCTTTTTTATCTTTGTTGTGCCTGAGAAAACTTTATTGTGCCTCTCCTACTGCCAGGCATTATACGGAACACTAGTGATTGCGTACTACAAAAAGGAACAGCTGACTTCAGTAAATTTCCACCCACAAGCCTCTGAAGGCAGAGGAAGAGGTGTGTGTGTTGCTGTTCCAGAAACTGGGAAGAGCTTACACTGACCCATTCACCCTCACCCACCCAGTCTCTGTCTTCATCAAGAAATTATTTGCTCTTGGGATGCCTGGATGGCTCAGTCAGTTAAGTGTCTGCCTTCAGCTCAGGTCATGATCCCAGTTCCTGGGATTGAGCCCCTGCAATGGGCTCCCTGCTCAGTAAAGAGTCTGCTTCTCCCTCTGCCTCTGTTCCCCCTGCTTGTGCTCTCTCTCTCTCTCTCTCTGTGTCAAATAAATAAATAAAATCTTAAAAAAAAATTACTTGCTCTTTGGAAGGATATACAGCCAGATGGTGGACAAGAATTAAGGGTGTTATCTGTGGCCAGGGGAGCAGGCATCGCTTGCTGACCTTTTAAGTGACCAAACTTTGAAGTGCTTTCCAGCACCAGAGTCCATGTCAGACCATCTTGACTTTTGGAAATCTGGCAGGTTGGCGGCTATGGTCATTACATTCATGCAAAGGGCCCACTTGGACTCCATAACCTGACCAACTCGAAAAGCAAACCTTCAGGTCTTTCTCTTATCAAAGGCCCAGCTATGGGCTGCCCTGACACCTTCTAGGGAAGGGATCCCTCGATGTCACTTCAAGCACCTTTGGCTAGCAGGTGGGCTGTGCTGCAGAGTTCTGAGGTGTCTCGGCAACCTTTTTACTTCAAGTGAAAAACAGAAGCCTCAGACCCCCTGTTGTGGCTGAGCTGAAGGACAAGGCTGAGGGAACTTTCCTGAGGTCAATGAGGCACAGAGCAGGCTGATCTTTTTCAGGAGAAGTTCCTGAGGTTCTGAGACTGCTCAGAGCATGGGAACATCTTCCAGTAAGGCAGGCCTGACTAGCCCACACCTTGCCTTGGGAACATGAGTGTTTTCTTTGGAAGATTCTGAATGGCTGCTTTCCCCTACCCACTGCAAGCCCCATGCCTTCCTTTCCTGCTTCCCCTCCAGCCCTCAGAATGTATACAGAGCAAGCAGCTCAGGATGGGACCAACAGCTCAAAGCAAGCCCTAGCTTTGTAGAAACCTCCACAAGTCCTTGCAAAGACACTTCTCTACCAGCAGTGAGAGTAAGGGGAGGAGGTGGTCCTGGGCTGGCTTCTTCAAGGAGTCAACCCTGAGCCAAGAATCTGGGTCTAAGAAGTTTACTAGGGAAGCCCCCCGATGCTGCCCTAGGAGACCAGAGAGGGAGTGGAGGAAGTAAACCTAGAAAGGGACAGAAGCCAAGCAAGACGAGGTCATCCTGCGGGGAGATCTGATGTGTAAAACGCACCTTAAGAGTATGTCCCACCTCAAGGCCAAGGTGCTGGGTTTTTGGAGTTATCGGTGAAAGTCACTGAATGGGGCAGGGGGACAAAAACTCCCAGGCATTTCTGGAACTCTGTAAGGATGAGGCAATCCTCTATGGGGTTATACACAGGCAATTCTTTGCATGGGGAAAGTTATAGGTTGCCTTTAGCAGCATAGCCTGCAGAAGCTGTGCAGTGGGGTGGTAAGAAGGATCCAAGGTGATCTTATGCAGGGGCTACAGTGTCCACTGTCAGAACCCTCTGGGGATAGATCTTGCAGCCCTGGGCTGAGCAGTACCACAGAACTAGAGAGAAACTATCCTGCCAAAAGCAGGTGGTAAGCCATCTGTGGGCTCTGTGGGAACATGAGGGCACATCCTGCTTAGGGAACCTTGCCAGTCAGCAGGATGGAAGGCCTGGCCAGGTCACCCTGAAACCTGCCTGGCCAGCCCCTTTGTGGGTATCAACGCCTAGTCCCAGGGTGTGAGTGATATGCAGATCACAGAAGGCTTTTGTGTCATTAAACTGTGTATGCTGCTACCAGACAACCCCAAATACACCTTTGGAGTTGTTACTGAATGAGATCCCAAAGGGGAATTGCCCTGCATATAAAAATTACATTTCAACCCTCACCACTCTTGAGAGGTTCAACAACACTCTTCGGTCTTGCTTAGTGTCCAGGACCCATGGCTACTCAGCCACTCATGCAAAGGCCCTAATAATAGGGAATGATCACTGAATGCTTCGTGTCTGCCAAGTCCTGTTTAGATCCTTGGATGTGAAAACTCAGTGTGAAAGTCCCAGTAACTCTGTGTGAGATGGGTGCCTTTACTGTTTCCATTTTAGAGATAGGAAACCAAGGCACAGAGGGGTTAAGTAGATGCCCTAGGGTTCCACAGCTAGTGGATGGCAGAGTTGGGATTTGAAGCCAGAAAGCCTGAATCCAGAGTCTTTGCCATTGACCACTGAGTTACGGTACGGTGAACACACAGCCCTAACCTAAGTGCTTATGAATAGATTCCGGATGTGAAGAAGCCAGAATTTCATCAGGATTCAGTTCAAGGCCTGGTGAGTGAATTCCCTTCAAAAGTTAGATCCCACTTTGACCCTCGTTTACTCTTCTTATAGTATAATTGGTGAGAAATGAGAGATAAGGGAAAGGGAAGGGACTTGGTCAAGGTCATGCAGTTCTTAGAAACCATAGAGCCTCATTCTTGGTCTACAGTCTTTCTATCTGCCATATTGTCTCATTCAGACTCTTCATTGAGCTACCTCCTTCCCTGGAAACAATAACTAAGAAGTCCTTAATGTAATATATACCAGGTGCTTTGCTAAGTACTCCACATGTGTCATTTTATTTAATCCTAGTTATATGTCTATGACATAGGCATGTATTATTATCTTCACTTTTTTCAGATGGAAAAATCTGAGCCTTATGCAGGTTTAAATATTTTGCCCAAGGTTATACAATTAGCAAGTAACCAAAACCTAAATCACTTTTATTATAGAATCAATTGCTTTAATCAGTGTCAAGAAAAATTATCCAAAACTTGGAAATAAAGTGAAAGGATGATAGCATCCTTTTATATCATACTGAGCCATTGTCTAACAGACTCACCCAAGGATCATCTATTTTCCTAAGGGAATGTACTTTTGTTTTGCTTACTATTTTTTTCTCACTTTTGATTGCTTTATTGGGATAGAATTAATGTACAATAAATGCACATATTTAAAGCCTATAATGTGATACATTTTGTCATATGTACATTGCCCTGAAACCATCACCATAATCAAGGGAATAAATAAATCCATTGCTCCCAAAAGTTTTTACTATTTGCTCTTAATGGGAAACCAGACTAACAAGTTAGATATTACTTTACAGAAGACTGGGCAAATGACTTTCATCCAGTCGAGCTGCAAATGATTTCTCTTTGGTAGAAAAGATAATCCCAAGTATTACAGTTTTATTGCCCTATGGGACATTAATCAGTCTCATACTTAGCTGAGAAATTTCTTTTAACATGCGTTTCCTGACTGTCTATATAAATCTTTGTTCCTCAAATGCTCTGTGAATGGACTTTACAGCCTCCTGGTACATTAATGATGTGAATGAACCTTTGACATATACTCACTATACGTTGGTAGGAGGGCCTTGTTTTAACTCAGGAAATTGTATTTTGCCACTACTGAGTTTGCGTGTATCTCAAAATGAGTTGATGTATTTCTGTGTCCATAGGCCCTTCCAGACAGCAAATCAGGGCACATATTGTCTTATCCACCTAATGATGGTAGAGCTCTAGATGGTTCTAGAAGATCATGGCTGCCATGTTAGAAAGCAAGTTTGCGATTCTCACTCATTCTTATTTGGTATATACTGGTGGAGTGACTTGGCAAACACAGTGTCCACAGAATTCGTGCCTTGAGTCTCTCCAAGTCCCTGTTCTTTCCATTCCACCAGATTTGAGATTTCTTTTTCTGTAGCTACACAAATATCTAAAATTTCCATAAATTTGCTTTCTAGGAGACAGATATCACAGACAGACAGGATTTTTGGGGCCTGCACTCCACGTAGCTAGAACCTCAGGAGGATGTGAAGAAAACAGAAGATTTCATGAATAACAAAATGTTAAGATGAAAGCCACCAGGAAAGGTTAGTCTGCTTTAATCACAAGTGCAAACACTGCTCCCCTTCAAATAGATTTATGTGTTGCTTTTTGGAGGTAGCAGCAGGTTTGTTTAACATTTTCTAAGGAATCAGATCTCATGCTTATTAATCATTTGCTCCCTCAGGAGCAAAACTGATGAAAATGCTTACCTATTTAACTTCGACTGTAATCCTCCAAACCCCTGTCATTCTGTTTGCCATAACATCACCCCTCAACCTTGCCCTGCCTTCTTTATCTGCCCAGCTTCCAACCGGCCTTCAAAATTCAGCACAAAGGGCATCTCCTAGGGAAGGCTGGTGGCCCGAGCCAAGGCCCCTCTGGACTGCCTTGTGCTCTCAGGAGTCCTGTCCTGGTATTGTTTATCTTGTGCTGCAGTGGTCTCTTCATGTTATCTCCATCTCCCACTACCCTAGGACAGGTTCTCAAAGGGTATCATTTTAGTGCCAGTGGCTAGCACACAGAAATCATTGAGTAAGGATTTTTGAGGACAACAATCATAGCTCACACTTCTTTATAACATTTTTATTTGACAAGATGCTGCATCTCAAACTTGAGTAGGCACTCACATATATGTTGCTTAATTATTTCCTGCAGCTTTCTGGCACCAATTTTCTTTGACCATTTAAGGCAATATGTTCTCAACTATCTTGAACATGTTAATATTTATGAGAGAGTCCAACAAGCAACTTAAGAAATTATATACACACACACACCCACATTCATTCACCAGCCTCAGTATCACAGAAGGGGAAGCATTAAGGGCTTAGAGGAGATCCAAGTGTTAGAGAAACACATTAAGCTTTCTTTCCCAGAAAATTTGGAGACCACTCTTGGCCATTTGGATGTTATTTTTGTGGGGCCTGATTAATGAACCCAGAAAATGTAGTCCCATGCAATGTTTATCAGTAGCTCTGGGTCTAAGCAAATGGAAGTTTATTAAAGTCTCCCACACATGAAGTCGTGAAGCTATACCTTACCCTCTTCCACTTACTTAGACTTGACCAGCTCCCTTAGAAATGCCCTGGACACCAGACCTGGCACTATTTCAAAAACAGTTTGTGGGCTTTGGTTGAAAAATAAAGTTTAGAAGTAAACAGTTTTCCGACGAAAATGAGTTCCCTAATTAAGAAAATAGCATTTTTGTTTTATTTTATTTTATTTATTTAAAGATTTTATTTATTTATTTGACAGAGAGAGGGAGAGAGAGAGAGCACAAGCAGGGGGAGTGGCAGGCAGTGGGAGAGGGAGAAGTAGACTCCCTTCTGAGCAGGAAGCCTGATGTGGGGCTCGATCCCAGGACCCTGGGATCATGACCTGAGCCAAAGGCAGATGTTTAACCTACTGAGCCACCCAAGTGCCTCAAGAAAATAGCATTTTTAAATGTAAATATAGAATCAGAGATCTTAAAAAGGTCTTGAAAGTTGAAGTCAGGTTCTTTTCTTTCTTTATGAAGAATGTTGGCTGAAGGAGTCTAGTGCACATATGGTTCAGGACTGGTAGCATCCATTAGCAGTCCTGGGGAACTTGCTAGAAATACAAATTCATGAGCCCCGTTCTAGATCTGTTGAATTGGACTCCGAGGATACTGTCCCAAAATTTGTTTTAACAATCTCTCCATGTGATCCTGATGGTCACTAGTTTGTGACGTACAGAATTAAGTTTCCAGAAGGTCAGCTGTCCTCCTTGGGAAGCAAAATAATTAGTTCTGCAGGGTTCTCCACAGAGCGGAGCTTCTAAAAATTTAGCTGCATAAAAATCACCAGGAGAGCTTGTTAAAACACAGATTCTTGGGCTTCTCCAACCTCAGAGATTCTAATCCAGTAGATTTGGATTGGGGCTTATGACTTTTGCATTTCTAGCAAGCCACATAGTGATTCTGCTGGTCCCTAGACCACACTTTGAGTAGTGGGGACAGCCACCCAGAAAGCCATGAGCTCATCCTACACGGCTACAAAAGCTATACTCCATCTAGCTGGAACATCATGAAGGCTTGGTGATCACAAGGAAGGTTTTTTTTTTTTCTTTCCCTTGTAAGAAACCTGGCAAAATATTACCAGGCTCTTTGCTATTTAAAAATAGCACAGAAGCCTTTGGAGCAGGTTCCTTTCTGTAGCTTAAAAAGGCAGCATCTTTGTGCATTTTTTTCCCCTTTCAGATCTTTTTCGATCAGGACAGTCCATTAAATATCAGTACGTGGAGGCTGCTGGGGGCAGAGCTCATAACACTACCCATCCCAGGGCTTCCCTGCTGGAGCCCCTCACCAAGAAAATGAATGAATAAAGAAGGAATGACTGCAATCTCTGCATCTCACAGTAATGCCTGGCTGTCATAGAGGCTGCATCTAAGTTCTGAACCATCTCCTTGAGTGCTATCGCCTCAACAGAAGAAAAGCATGGGCTGTAAGATGAAGTGAAAATTCCCCATTCATTGTTTTCCACGAGAGTAAGCTGGACATAGGAAATAACATAGAGTTAACCAGCTGTGTGTCCATAAGCTATTTACTGAACCTCTATGAACTTCTCTTTCCAGCTGTGAAGCAGAATTAACAGTACATACCTAAATGCTGCTGTGAACAGAACTACACAGTGTGGTTCGCAGACCAGCAGCATCAGATCACCAGGGAGTCTGCTAGAAATGCAGAATCTGGACGCCTGGGTGGCTCAGTGGGTTAAGCACCTGCCTTCAGCTCAGGTCATGATTCCGGGGTCCTGGGATCAAGTCCTGCATCAGGCTCCTTGCTCAGTGAGGAGTCTACTTCTCCTTCTGTCTGCCGCTCTCCCTGCCTGTGCTCTCTCAATCTGACAAATAAATAAATAAAATCTTAAAAAAAAAAAAAGAAATGCAGCATCTCAGACCCCACCCCAGACCACATGAGTCATAATATCTGGGGGTGGGGCCCAACAATCTGTTTTAACAAGCCCTCTAGGGGATTCTGATGCACATTGAAGTTAGGGGAATAGTGAATATCATGACTGACAATAGATTCTAATGGTTAAGAATGGTTTAAGGAGTGAGGTTGCAGTGTTTCAAATCCTGACTCCACTGCTTACTTGCAGTGTGATCTCAGGCAAGATGTTTAGCCTCTCTGAGCCTTATTTTCCTCATCACAGAAATGATTGCTATTGTAAAAATTAAATAAGTTAATACAGGCAAAACAGAAGAAAGCCTGAAACATAGGGCTCAATAAATGGTATCGCTAGATACTTAAATATAGAAAAGAACAAAGCCAGTGTTATACCACATATATAATATAATAATTATTTAAAATTACTGCCTCTGAACCATGAGATCATGGTTGAACATTTTTTTCTTTTTCTTATACTTCTCTTTACATATTTTTTCTTCAATTGCCATGAATTGCTTTCATAAGCAGAAGAAACACCATAAAAATGATTTGTGTTGAAGGAGGGCAAATGTTAACTAAAGTATATGAGGTGTTGGGTTTGACTAGAGAATATTTCATCGGTTGTCATGGGTCTTCCCTGTATGAATGCCCTTATCTGTACAGTCAAGCATACTTTTTAATAGCTTCTGAAATTACATGTGTGAGTTTGGTCATTCCCATGCAATCAATCAGGAAAAACATCTTCTTAGGCCTCATTACCCATAGGCACGGGCTCAAGATAGATTAGATTGAGGTGTCTTCCATCCCTCCTTGTATGCATGCACCCATTAGGTGAACAAATCAGGCTAGCCTAGTGGATCATGAGATATACCATCATGTGATAAGTCATCTCAGCTAAGGCCACTCTAGACCAACCAGTTCCCAGCTGACCCACCCACTGACCACAGAGTGAGCTCAATCAAGACTAAAAACAGTGGCCCAACTGAACTCAGCCCAAATTGCTGACTTGTAGAATCATGAGCTAAATAAATGAATGCTGTTTGAAGCTACTACATTTGGGGATTATTTGTCACCCAGTGAAAGCTAACTGATATACTGGGTATACCTCAAGAGTTTGCTATAGTGTCATCATCCTGTTCTGCCTTCCATACTCAGCAGTCAAACTTCTTTCCACTCTTTTATGTTAGGAATTTTACAGACAGTTGAACTATCAGTATGAGTAAGTAGCAGGCAGCAAGTAGAGCAGAAATAAAGCATGCTTGGAAGGCAAGTCAGTAATGGAAGGTGCTGTCTTCACGTCTTTAATAAAAGAAAATAGGCCAAGAGGAAAAAAAAAGAAGACTGACTTAATATAAATTTTTCATATGGCATATCAGGAACAACCGGTAATTCTATTCTTAGCCTTTTCCTCTATTGAAGCTGAAATTTATTTTCAGGGTAATGTCTATCTTGGTCTGAAAAGGAATACTGAAGTTGTGGGCCAGGACAGGAAGAATGTAGTTGGTAAAATAAAATGCTGTCATCCCATTTCATCGCAGGAGAGCTAAAAAAAGCCAATGCAGGGCTGGACCCAGATGTCACCACCAGTCTGCCCAAGTGATTTTGGTGGCACATCTTTACTGAACTGCTGATGGCCGTCAATTAACGAATCGTCAGGTGCAGCAATCTGGGCAGAATTAAGGTGTTCTCTGCAGCTTTAGGGAGAAAGAAAGTCCTTGCCTTAGCTGTTGAGATATTGCCTATTCTTTTCTAGCTTTTGGGTCACACAGATTTTAATTAGATGAATTAATCCATCTTGAGTACCTAGAAGCACCATAGTTGACACACAGTTGACTCAGTGTGTGCCAGGCAGTGTCTAATCCTGTGAGCTAATCCTTACAACAACCCTATTATCATCACCCCTATTTTACACATAAAGAAGCAGGAACAGACAGATTAAGTAGCTTCCCCCTTCATCCGAGGCCAGAGTGCCCACCACTAACCAGATCGTGAACAGATGCCAGCACATTGTGGGGGGCATGGCAGATGTTTGATAAATTATGTGTCTGACTTACCATAGAAGCCCTAACAGGGATGCTGTGCCTGGGGGGCTGGTGAGCACTCCTAGAGAATAAATATTAGTGGTGAGTATTGATTTATTCTCCTCTTGTATCTCTATCTTTCCACTTAAAGGACCACTCTTAGCACATCTATTCTTTCTGGATTTCAAAGGGACCATGAAATTCTTTACAGTTTAAAATGTGGCAATTTAGTAGACTTGTCTGGAAAGTGACTTAGCAAGCAAGCAATTTTCACTTGGGTTCTGTGTGTAGACGATGACAGAAGTACCCCCTACATACACCCATCACAGTCAAGGTAGCTTGCTTCTATTATTTCTTCTCTGTAAGATGTTTTGGCCAAACATCAACATTTCCTGGGCTCAGCATCTTTCAGTCTTTATTGATAAGAAGAATCATGCAAATGCAATTTCCTCTCCCTCTCAATAAATAGGTCAGCCCCTTTTATCTCTTTCCTACTTCTTATACTCCCAGCCCACATACCCATACAGATGTGCACAGAACATGCATGCCCATCATTCTTTGCTTTGCTCCAAACCAGGAAAATTCAATGTGAGACTGTTCTTTCAAATCAAATGGCTCCGAATCAGTTCAGAATCGATACGTCCACAGCAAAACCACCGGAATTCTGAGTTTTCCCAGCAGGCTTCGGAAAGAAGTGGAATCAACATATTCAAGCATAAAATGAATTCCAATGAGCGCCACTAAATAACACCAATGCTTGAGAACGCTCTTTACCTGGGCTGAAGGACATGCTACTTTGAAATCTGATGTCAGTAAAGGTACGTTTAAACTTTCAATCATGATGTGATTGATGTACTTTTATTCCTTGCCAATTTTGGAAGCAGAAAGTCAATTTTATATGGGGACAAGATGGGACGAAGGAAGGGACATAGCTTGTGATTTACATGTGCTCCTGAGGTTTCAAATATAGATACAGTTTCAAATACAGAAAAAATAAGCAAGTCACAGCACTTTGTCATGAGTTTAATTATAAATCCATTTAAAAACACATACTGAGGGGCACTTGGGTGGCTCCATCAGTTAAGTGTCTATCTGACTCTTGACGCTTCGGCTCAGGTCATGATCTCAGGGTCTTGAGATCAAGCCCCACATGGGGCTCTGTGCTCAGCAGGGAGTCTGCTTGAGATTCTCTCTCTCCCTCTCCCTCTACCTCTTTACTCCCCCCACCGCCCCCATGCCCTGAGCTTGCAAGTGCACGTTTTTTCTCTTTCTCTCTAAAAAAAAAAGACCAAAACACTAATGTGTGGAATTTTTAGTGTGTGTGTATGTGAGAAAGATAGATAAGATGGCATTCCTGTCACCATTTCAGGTGCAAGAATATGGACCTGGGGATATACCCAGGGTGAGGACCTAAATGTGATACTTTGAAATCCAGAGAAACAGTATTCTTTTAGACTCACAGATTCAAATGAATACTTGTTTTCCCAAAACACATTTGATAGCTAATCTAAGTTCTCACAATCAGGAATTTCCTTTGCATTACTAAACTCCTGACATAAAAATGAAGGAGGGTGGGCTGATTTCCTTAAGTGTAGAGGACAAGGCATGAGGATGCGTTTTAAATGGTCCAGATTGTTTTATGCCAACCATCGTTTCCAGTTACTGAAAGAAGTGTCCTACACACTCTGATCTCCCTAAAATCAAAGACATGCTGAATTTCCCCAAGTGCACATTAAAGAATTAAGAAAACAAGAGAGGTGAGAGAGAGACTTCTCAGGGAAAGGATGCCTAACGTCAGCTGGCTTTTGAGGGGAACTAGAATGTTCCTTAATCTTTCGAAACACCTCCATTCTCCTTCCCCTGCCCCACCCCACACTTGCCTGGTATATCCTGACTGAAGATTTCACAGATATTTTCCCTGACTGGGCTCCCTTCCCTAACCCAGCCAAGATCCCCTTTTAAACAGTATCACAACACTCAACACTACTTATTTGTAGCATCTGGCATAGTGTTGTGGTTACCAACACGGACTTGAGAGTGAGACTGCCTCAGTTCAAATCCTGGCTCTACTACTCACTGGCTGTGTGCCTCAGTTAGCCAAGCTCCTTCACCTCACTGGACCTCAGTTTCCTTATCAATAAAATGGGGATAATAATAGTTATTCCCTCCTAGGCTTTTTATGAAGACTAAGTGAGGCAGTATTTATGAAAATGATTAGAACAGTCCCTGGCATATGGTAAATGCTAAAGAAGTGTTCATTTAAGAGGTAAACATTCTGGAATGTGTTGTTTAATATGTCCCTCTTAAATGTAAGTTCCAACTTACTCTTTCATATCATTGTGGTGCACTAGATATCTGATACACAGAGCTGGAGTAGGAAAGGCATTACTAGTGTTATTACTACTGTCAATAGTTAACATTTATGTAATGCTTGCTCTATGTCCGGCACTACAGTCAAAACTATATGCATTATCTAATTCATCTTTGCAATAACTCTTAGAAATAGATACTCTATTGACACCTGTTTTTCAGATGAGGAAACTGAGGCTCAGCAGGGACTAATCACCTGCCCAAGGTAACACAGCCAGGAAGTACTGGTTCATTCGTAGGGGACTGGAGGAGTATGCCAAGTCCTGGATCACTTGAGAAAGTTTGCACAGTAATGACTGGGAACCAAGCCAAGAGATCAGGACAGTAACATGGCCATGAAAATGTGCCCTTCAGACTTTTGCCTGCAGGTAGGGCTTGATTACCACCTCCCTCCACACACACACGCACACACACACACACACACACACACACACACACACACCTTGATATTGGACTAGACTTAGTGACAGGTTTCCAAAGATTAGGATAAAAGAAGGGAAAAATAGTAACTTCACAGTGGAGTCACCTGGCAAACGCTATCCTGGGCAAGTAGTGAAGTCTAACATCACCAGTGATTTCCTATGGATTTGCTAGACACCCTGATGTGAGGTGATGTGTAGGGCACTTCACTTCTGCCATATTCTTTCCCAAAACCCACAACCCCAGTCTAATCATGAGAAGAACAGACAAACCCAGATTGAATGACTTTCTGTGGGTACCTGGCCAATGCTCCTCAAGACTATCAAGGTCATGAAGAACAAAGAAAGATGGAGAAACTATCACAGAAAGGAGATGGGGAGACACAACAACTAAATGCAATGTGGTACCTGGATTGGACCCCAGGATAGAAAAGCTGGTGGAATCCACCTAAAATCTAGAGTTTGATTAATAGTCATGGACTAATGTCAATTTCTAGTTATGATAAAGGTACCATAATAGCATAAGGTGTTAAGAGTGGGAGAAATTGGATGAAGAGTATGCATTCTTCAGGGGAGAGCTATGCTATCTTCATAACTTTCCTGCAAATCTAAAATTATTCCAAAATAAAAAGTTTATTTAAAACTGCCCCCAGAAATTGTGATTTGATTGATTTAGGATATGGTCTGGGCTTTGGAATTTTTATAAGATCCCAAGCAATTCTGATGTGCAGACAAGTTTTGGAAACCACTGGTCTACATTCTTAAGAGCTACACAATTGAGCGGTAAAGCCAGTTTTTAAGTAAAGTCACAAGGGGCAGCCATGTTAAGGTGGTCCTTCTCCTGAGCTACTGACTCCTTCCTGGGATCACAGTGCAGTGATTCTTCCTAGAACTATACTCCTTGTGAACAGGCCACATCTACTCTCATATTTACTCTCAGAAACTAATTTAGATCTCTCTGGCAGGAGACTCTAAGGTACTGGGTAGGTGGGCTTACTCCTAATCTTCTTTTATGTTAGCTAAACGGATATTCAGATGTAACCTTTGTAGAACCAAACGAAAATGGAGTTACTTATGTCAAGGACAAAATGGAGATGGTTAACACAGGTGCATTAAGGAAATGTAACCTAACCTTATAGGAATTTACAGTTCTTTTCAGAAATCAGCAGAGGACCCAGCCAATCCCCCAAACTCCAAGTCTGTTTATACCATCTCTGTACTCATTGTTCCCCTCAGTTCCCCTGATTCAGGTAAACTAGACCTCTAGGCAACCAATCAGCTGTAAAAGCCAAATAACTTCTGTATTTATTCCATAAAAATCCCTTAGTCTGTGGGGAACTTGGAACTCACTGTTCCCACAGCCTTGGGTCTCCTGGCTTGCAGGTCAAAAGCCTTGCAATACGCTCATCTCTCTGCTTTGTTTTATTCCGTAGGCAGCTTGGTTTCTGACACTTTCCAGCATGCACTGAATTTATTCCTGAGAAGCTGGGTGAATGGAACACCAGGAAATCAATTCCTATTTTAAGTGCATAGTGGGAGCTGATTGTTTAAAGGTTTTTTTGAAGAGAACCGGTGGGCAATGAGAGCTTCCTCCTATAACAGGCCTCTCATGTTAGCTCATTTCATTTATCTTGAAAATTTGGGGTCTAATGTTTTCTTCATAGCCTGGGCATCCCCCCTCCCCGCCTTCTGCCCTCCACCGGGAAAAGTCATGGCTGTTATCATGGCTGGTGGAAGTGCCCTACCCAGATCCTTGTTACTCCTTTCTCGCAGGGGCACCAGATCCCCAGACATGCAAACAACACCAGCTTGGCTCCTGCCTCAGGGCTTTGCACCAACCTTCTGAAATGTGCTCTCCACCGTGATGGGTCCCTCCTCATCTGGAGCTTAACTGCCATCTCCTCGGAGGGGCCTTCCCTGCCTCTCTTGTTACCCGCTCACCAGATTTTAACCTCCTGCTTACCATATGATGCTCAGTAAATATGTGGCGGATGACGGAGGAAGAAGGGAGAATTGACAGGTGCTGATGAGGATCCACAGGGTTCAACCCACCAGATGCTCTCTGAGGCTCAGGAGGCATTGCCAGGCTGCCTGTAGATCACTGAACAAAGAGGCCACCCTTGCCGTGATTGCATCCCCTCTGCCAGCCTGCCCCTTGAGGTCTGTCCCAGTCCCCATCTATCCCTCCATTGCTCTTTCTGGCTCAAAGCAGCCCAGCTTTGGAAGGGTTCAGAATGCCAAGGACCCCACAGCCACATTGACCTCCCATGAATGGGGTGGGCAGCCCCAGACCTCTTGTTTGGCTCTGTGGAAGCTAAGCAAGGCTGCAGACATCCCTATTACCCTCCAGCAGCTGTTTCCCAGAGGCATTTCCATAGCTCATGCCAGGGGACCCCCTCCCCCCGCCCCCCGCAAGCCTGCCGTGATTGCTGGCTCCACAGAGTGATCCGAGCCATTGGCATCACTCTCCAGGACGCTGATGGCAAACACTAAAAGTCAAATCCTCTAGAGCCCCCCTGCCTGCCTTTCCAGGGCTCTGTGAGCCTCGCCTCTTCTGGAACGATGATTGTGGATTGAGGCAATCAAGGTCAGGAAAATGCACGTGGGCCCCAACTCAGGCCAGCAGGCAGGTCTGCAAACATCAAAATTACCCAGTTCAGAACGAAGCCTGGCCGCTGAGAAACGGTCATTTGGGAGGCCTCTGACTGTGTGATGTGCCTCCAGGTGCTCTCTGGAGTAGGAGCATGCGGCTGGCTGAAGGGAGAAGAACGGGGCTTTCCCCGGTGGAGGAGGCAGAATTCTAAGATGGCTGTCACGATTCCCACTCCTGGTACACGGGCTCTGTGTGGAATCTCCTCCCACTGAGTGTGGGTGGCTTCTGTGAATATGACAGGCTGTCACTCTGTAATTAGGTTAGGTCATATGGAGAAGGTAAAGGGATCCTGCATGTGTAATTAAGGTCCCCAATCAGTTGACTTTGAGATCATTGAAAGGGAGATTATCTGGGCCTAGGCCTGGCCTGATCAGGTGAAAGCCCTTCCAAGAAGGACCTCGTCCCTCCTGACGAAATCCTGCTGCTGGCCTTGAAGAGGTAAACTGCAGTGTGGTGAGAGGGCCTGTGGGGGCCACGTGGTGAGGACCTGAGAAGGGTCCTGACAGCCAGCCAGGAAACCAGGCCCTCGGTCCTACCAGGCAAGGAATTGAATTGCGCCGCCAACAACCTGAACGAGCTTGGAAGTGGACCTCAGGCTCCAGATGAGAATGCAGCTCCAGGAGCTTGTGAGGCTCTGAGAAGGGAGTCCCGCCACACCGTGTCCACAATCATGGCCCATGGAAACTGTGAGATAATAAATGTGTGCTGCTTGAAGCCTCTGGGTTTGCTGTCATATTATTACATAGCAAAAGTAAGAAATGCATCTGTGTTCCAGAAAGGCCTCTGTGCATTCCTGGTGCTGCTTCCTGAAATCAGAGGGCTTCTACCCCCTTCTGTCTCCCTCCACTCCACCACTTAGGGAAGCCTCGTGGGTATTGTGGTGTAGGGTGGGGGCTCTAGGTAACAGGTGTTAATTTAAAAAAGTCACGACAGTATCTTTACTTGTGAGTGAGGGTTTTGGGTTGGAGGCGTCCCAACATTTCTTCCAGCTCAGCCTTCCCTGATTCTATGATGTAACCCACACACGGGGATGCAGAGTTGGCACAACATGTTGTGTGGTTCCAAAGCGCCTAGAGAGTTGCGGTCCAAGATGGGGTTCAAAACTAGCCTAAATGCCAAAGGCTCCTACTCTTCTTTCTCTGCTAAAACACTCTGGATTTTAAAATGGTCGTTTAAAAATGGTCTATTTGGGGGCACCTGGGTGGCTCAGTCAGCTAAGTGTCTAACTCTTGATTTTGGCTCAGGTCATGATCTCAGGGTGGTGAGATCGAGCTCCACGTCAGGCTGTACTCTGAGTCTGGAGCCTGCTTGGGATTCTCTCTCTCTCTCTCCCTTTGTCTACCCCCCCACCTGCTCACGCTCTCCCTCTCAAAAAGAAAAAAAAAGGAAAAAAGAAGATAGTAGGAAGGGAAAAATGAAGGGGGGGGGAATCAGAGGGGGACATGAACCATGAGAGACTATGGACTCTGAGAAACAAACTGAGGGTTCTAGAGGGGAGGGGGGTGGCGGATGGGTTAGCCTGGTGATGGGTATTAAAGAGGGCACGTTCTGCATGGAGCACTGGGTGTTATACGCAAACAATGAATCATGGAACACTACATCAAAAACTAATGATGTAATGTATGGTGATTAACATAACAATAAAATTAAATAAAGAAAAAATCAAAATGGCCTATTTGGATCCATGGTATAAAATTCTCACTCACTGATCTACAACAAGCCATTTTTCCATCACAGATCTCAGCCCCATTCTTTTACTTCTTGCAGTTCCAAATTTATCTTCTGGTTTGTTCTGGGAGAGGATGAGAGAATGGGCTGCTCACCAGTACTGGTTCCAGGGCACCAGAGGTAGTATTGGCACTGATGCGCTAGGATATTGTCTTTCAAAATAATAGTGTGTGTTTCTCGAAGTCAGACCTAGTATCTCTAAAATGGTGCCATGCAGCATCGTTTTGCACCCCACCTGCCTCCCTTCATGTTCCTTTGCCACCTGGAGGCTGAAGCTCTGTGTTTCCTGCGGAGTGTCCTCCCAGAGACTGCAAGAGCTGTGCCTTCCTCCCACTCCCCTGCTGGCAGGCTGAAATAATTATTCCCTCTCCTGGTCCTCACCTTGTACCATTTTATTTTTAAAATATTAACAACAGTAAATTGGGACTTGCATTTTGGTCCGATGCTCAAAAACAAACCATTTGCTGCCCGTTTGCTTGGGACCCACGGGTGAAAAGTGAAATCATCCCTGAAGTCACGAGATGTCACAAAGAGATGGTTCCCTGATTCTTTTAGCAGGACACCAGAAGCAGCAGGACCTGCCAAAGTGCCTGACAGAACCGGCTAAAGGAGCAGAGATGATGGGTGGGTGTGAGTCGGAGGGTGTTTAAGGACCTGGAGAGTCAAAGATGGAATGAGGTTGGAGAAAGATGTTACAGTGCCCAGGGTCAGGGGGGCCTGGAGGTCGGGACGGACAGCCCACTGCCCTGAGAGAGGGTATGGAACACCAAAGGGGCAGGAGGTAATTCCCCAGAGCCAGCCTGAGAAGAGATAAAAGAACAGGGCCAACAAAGAAGGGAGAGGGGAAAGATTTTGGAAAATGGTGGCACAGGGGCTGGGGATGGTTGAGCCTTCTCTCAAATGAGGAGAACAGTGTCCTGACCTAATTGGGTGGTAGTTACAGTGGATGGAGCTGAGACCTGAAGGTGGACCAGGATGGGGATCTCAGCTCTGCCATTCTCAGGCTGAGGGACTTGAGGTAATTTATTAACCTCCCTGAACCTCACTTTCTTCATCTGTAAAATGAAACTAATAATACCTCCTTGCAGGTTGTCATGGGAAGCAAATGAGGTGATGTGCGCAAAACCTTAGCTTACTGCCTAGCACACAGGCGCTGCATAAATGGTATACAGTAGGAGCCGGATGAATACGTGTTGAATAAACACAGGACTAAACCATCAATGGGCCAAAGCTTGAGACAGGTGTTGTGGTGCTTGGGGTGTCTGGAGGTGACCGTTTGCACAGTTGTAGCAGCTATTCTTAATGCTCTACTGTGTTTCCTTGGCACCCACCTTTCCTGTACATTCTGAGGGCTACTCAAGCTATGACTCACTGCCGTGGGCATTTCTCCAGTTTTGGAAGTAGGCTTGGCTTCCCACAGGGCCGGAGGCAAGTTTATACCCCTGGGAACAGCCCTTAGCCAATGAAGGATGGGAGTTGCTTCACAAATACTCCAGATTCCTTGCCTATCAGAGGAAGCATTCTGGGACTGAGCCCCAGCAGGTGGTAACCTGCTCATAATGCCCCCTGCATTGGCTGCCTCCTCATTCTCTTGCTTCCCTGCTCACCTACCTGTGTTCCCTAGGATTACCTCTCAAATACAATATGTGCACTCACAGCCCTCCTCAGGGTCTGCTTCTGGGAGGACCCAACCTAAGATAGCACTCTGATGAAAGAATTTAGAAACCTTTAAATTTTGTGTGTGTGGTGGGAGAGCTCAGCAAAGACGCTGGTGCAGGTTCTGAAAGAGTGAACAGTTCTTCTGCTCGGGGTCTGATCCTCAGGAGTCTGCCATCTGATATCTGAAGTGAGCTGAGGAAATGTACAGCAGGACTCAGAATGCTCTTTGAAGTGCCGGACTAGACAGCTGGGTGAGTCAGACATCCCCTGCTCATCTACAGAATAACTAAGATGAAGGCTCCAGTGGGGCCTGCTGGGAGGCACCAGCGCAGGTGCCTGGCTGGTTTTCCATGACGCCGCAGCACAGTTGAAAAGCCTTCAGGGTTTTTTCCACTGCCTCCTCCCTTGGGTTCCCATTTCCAAAGTGCTCATTGGGCAGAGGACTGGCTAAGAATTGTTTCTACCATTATGGGGAGCTCTTACAATTAGAGCAGAAAGAAGAGTTTGCTTAAACAGCGGAGAGCTTCTGGAAGGAAAGAAAAAAAAATTCAAATAAACTGTCCTCACCAAGGCCAGCCCAGGCAAAATTTCAGATGAAGAAATGTCATCATAAAACAATAAGAAGGTGTTTTTTTTTTTTTTTTTTCAATTTGAATCCAGAAAGGCTTACTCATCCTTAATGTTCAGAGGAGAAAATTTTCTTTTTACCTACCCTCTCCTGAATTTACCAGACATCTGGGTCTGTGGTTGTTTAGTTAACTTGCAGAGATGCAGCAAGATGTTCCAGGTGCCTTCTTGACTCAAGGTTATCTAAAACTTAAACCCAGGGGCTCTAAGTTTGGCAGGGTAATAATAAGCCATGTCTAAGTTCCCTGGTTTATGGAATTTAGTGGGAGTTCTGTAGCCCCAGGATGGACAGACAGAGCCTGGTGCCCAGCCTGTGGCAGATGGAAGGGCTTTCTCTGACTAATGCTCCCAAGTTTGGTAGGGGCTATGGTAGATAATTTTGCAAAAGTGGTTGGAATAATTCCCTTCTCAGTATCCATAATTTTGGGTGACCCCCTCCCGTACTGACTCTGTGCTTGGCCATGAGACTACTTTGGCCAATGGGACAACAGCAAATGTGGCCTAAACAGACTTGAAAAGCACTTCCACATTTGTGCTCACCCTTTCTTGCTGTTTTTGGATGATGAGAGATATGTGGTCTAGTCATCCATCACCCTAGCCCACAGTCAGTACCGGCCACCATTCCCAGAAGTGAGGATGTTACAGACCAACAAGACCCCAGCCAATCTACCAGCTGAATGAAGAAGTTAACCCAGAGGCCCAAGAACAATAAGGAATTGCTGTTGTAAGTTTTGGGATAATTTGTTACACAACAAAAAATAACTGCTTTGGGGAACCCCAAGTATTGCTTGTGCCCACAGGACATGTCAATCTACCCCTCCTTCCTCTCCACTGGCTTACTCCCACCCCAACACTGGGAGCTCTGCAAGGGCCCCAAACCCTGATGCAACACCAGTAGAAATCTCAGATGTCTTCCATTATCACCTCATGGTTGTTACAGATATCTCAAAATATATCTCACAAAATATAAAATATATATAAATATAAAAAATATATACATAAAATATAAAAAATTATATTCTCATCACAACTTGAAATTGTGGTTGTTGTTAGACTCTCCACCAAATATTGCCATTTCTTGCTGTACTTTTTAAAAGATCATGTATTACTATATCACAAATTATAAAAATATTTTGATAAATGTATTTCAATAGAATTTGTTTCCTATGAAATCTTATGTATTCTATTTTATACATTAAAAAAATGTCACTCTGCAAAGGGATTCATAGGTGTCACCAGACTGCCAGCAGGGTCAGTGGGAAAAACAAAAAGCTAATTCTATTCAGATTTTTAAAAAGTAAAAATTGGTTGGTCTATTTAGTGCAACTTATTTGCCCCATCTTTTCTCTCAAAATATTGATATAACTTATGAAGACATCTTGAGGGAAGAATTGTGGCAAAATAACCCAAGAAACTTCTACTTGTATTTGATTCTGGCAGTTCACAGAACCACCACGAATGCTATAACCTTGGTAGGCGGCAGAAGAAACTCAAATGTCTATATGGGCCGGGAAGATAAGAGAACCAGGTGGATTGAACCAGGTATACAAAGACATGTAGTGTTAGGCTCTATGGCAAATTGGAGGGGACATATGCTGCCTTAAGGCATTCATATTTAAGATATCTGCAAATCCAGCACTGGCCAAATAAAGTAAGTTTGTGGATCATATTAAGCCTGGGGGCCACCAGTTTGCCATCCATGAATTAGGAGCAGAACTGGACATCTGGCCAACCTTCATCCTTGAGTTGGCTCTCCCTTTGATTAATTTGACTGCCTTTTTCAGGGCAGTGAAATTTTAGGCCCCAGTTTTTAGATCTGAAAAATGTTTTTTGTTTTTTTTCTTTTACCATCTTTCTTGCCAGAGCTGCCATAAAGTCATAGTTGGGGGAATTAGGTTATAGCGGGGGGTGGGGGGGTGGGGGGAACAATTGGGAAAAAAGAAACAAGTGTCATTAAACACTTCCAGGATGAATTAATATACCCTGTTTGGTAAGTGACTAATAAAAATTATGTCTGTGTATATAGGACACATAATATGGCTTATTATGTCTGCCAAGAAAGTGGTTCTTTCCCCAATCGAATCATGTGGTTCCAGCCTATAAGTCATACTTTTGCATAACACTTCATATTCACAGCCAATTGGTGTAAGCTGGGCATCTGGCCCAAGCTGTACCAATCAGAGCCTTTCTCTGAGATTTTTGAACACCAAGTACAGACAACAAATGGCTGTGCCTTTTCCATACCAGATGTGTAAGAAGGACAAATTGGGTGCCATGTTTCTGGTATGTGGAAGGAGGAACTGGCTTTTTCACAAGAGAAAGTGGAATCAGTGTACAGAAGGAATCAGGGACAGGAGGGAAAGCATGAGCCTTCATAGTATTTGAACATCTCCTCTGCCCTTCCCATGGTTTGGCTATTCAACATTTACTTGAATTCTCTGAGCGAATTAATCTCCATTTTTGCCTAAACCACTTATATTTGGGTTTTTGTCATGTGCAAAACCAAAAAGACATAAGCCATATAGCCAACCTTTTCAGGAAGCTCTGCCTGGCAGCTGAGAATCATAAGAATGTTCCTACCTTGCTTTTACAGATGCTGGGTCACCATCCAAGGCCAAAAACCTCTGAGGGTAACAACAGACTGAGAGATTTCCAGCCTGGAGTGTGGACATGTACTGGACAGAAAATGTGAAAGAGGTGGAGGCAGAGGTGGCAAGGCAGTGGAAGCAGCACTCAACTGTGAGCCAAGAGCCCAGCTGCAATGCTCACCCCGTGAGTAAGTCATTTATCTCTGGGCCTGGCCATTTGTCATTTTTTTTTAAAAGTACCATTTATGAGGTCTGCCCCAGCAACCCAAATGCGTGATTCTACAGGACAGAAGGGCAGAAAAGAAGGGCAATGTGAGCCACCAGGACCCTTTGTTTCCCCAAGGGCAGTTGGTACTGGGATCCAG
This sequence comes from Eumetopias jubatus, assembly GCF_037043125.1. NCBI lineage: Eukaryota > Metazoa > Chordata > Mammalia > Carnivora > Otariidae > Eumetopias > Eumetopias jubatus. The sequence continues at coordinate 104,944,866 of NW_028274815.1, forward strand.
AGCAGAAAATAAGAAATTGCAGGGATGTGTGAAAAGGGGCCAGGTCCCCTCCTTGTACCCATGACAGTTTATGGAGGGGCCCAAAAGAGGAGCAATGGGAACGGCTGTATCGTTTGCACAGTGGGTACATTTTCCTCTCTGGTATCCTTCAGGCTGGCACAGCAGAAAGAAGAAAGGGGCTGTCCTTCCATCTGGTGAGATTTTACATTTTGATAAGTTTTGGGGGAAAGATTCTAGGAGCCAGAGATTGAGCCATTGTTGCAGGGGGAGAAAAGTATAAAAAGGAGCCCTGTGTTCCCCACCTAAGACCCCTGTCCTCATGCTGTGGACACTCATCTTCCTCATCCTTCAAACTCATTCTTATGAGTAACTGCATCTTTATTACTAAGTGAGAGGGTGAGTAGAGACTTTTATCCAGTGGCCCAGGATAGTTCTTCTCTCTCTAAGTTCCTGGTCACCGCTTTTGTGAGGAAGAGAACAGTGGAAACACCTCATCCTCATCAGACCCAGTTTAAGATGAATGTGAACACTTGAAGGAGCTACTAAGATCTCTAGGACATTGGTTCTCAAACTTGAGCCTGCCTCAGAATCACCTGGAGGTGATGAAAACACAGACTCCACCCCTCCCCACTGCACTGGATTATCAGATTCTGTAGGTGTGGGGTGGGGCCTAAGAAGAGTATTTCTAACAAACTCTCAGGTGATGCTGATGCTGCTGGTCCAAAGCCCCTCATCTAAGAACCAATGTCCTAAAAGTAATGGGTCATTGATTGTGGAGGGTTAGTAGTGTTGCACTTAGGATCTTAAGTTCAAACTCAAGTTTTCTCTCTTATTAGCTGTGTGGAAGAAGGAGGAACTATTTTCTGATGTTCAAAGACTCATCAGTTCCTACCTTGTTCCTTAAAATGGGAACCTCCACTCTTCAGGAAGACCAGTACTGGGAAGATAGCTTCTACCATCCCCTCCAACCCTTTTTTTATTTGCCCCAGCTTAAGTACTCTGTGAGATAGGAAATAGGCAGTGAGCAATCATAGCTCATCATCACTCCCAACCCCCTCTCCCCCAACTTTTTTTTTTCTCTCAGATCTGCCTGCTCCAAGCTGCAAACGTGCTGAGAAAGATTCTGTGCTTTGGGATGGATGGGTGGAGGAGGGAGGCAGGACCTCAGTTTTCCAGGTGTTCTGTCTGATTACACACATCTCTGCAGTCCTTTCTCCCTTGGTGGGTCCCAATGTAGACTTGGAGCAGAACTAATCTGATTCTGGCTAATGGTCCTAACCATTTTTTCTCCAGTCAGGCCTGATATTTTCATCACTAGCCCCAGTTTATGTATCCACTGGTTCATGGAGAAGGGAGGGGCAGCACTTAGCACCTTGAAAGGACCTTGATTAAACAGTATCTTCTCTATGTATAGAAAATAACACCCACCACTTAGAAGGTTGCTGTACAAATTAAGTATAACACTAGCTACAGTAGGGAGCGCCTGAGTGGCTCAGTCAGTTAACTGTCAGACTCTTGATTTCGGCTCAGGTCATGATCTCAGGGTCCCGGAATCGAGCCCCTTGTGGGGCTCCATGCTCAGCACGGAGTCTGCTTGAGATTCTCTCTCTCCTTCTGGCCCTCCCCCCACTTGCACACATGCTCTCTCTCTCTCTCTAAAATAAATAAATAAAATCTAAAAAAAAATACTAGCTACAGTAGACCATCATATAATAACTAGTACATAGTAGGTGCTCAAAAGGCAATGTGGGTTTCAAAAAATTTCCCCAAAGAGCTCTCTTATCCTCCAGGCCTAGATTCACAGGACTTCTCCTGAAAGCAAAACCTGAGGTCATGGCCATAGGCAGGGTTTTTTCGGAGGCCTGTTCCAACTTTGGAGATAAATCATTATGTGAATGCGACTTAGGAGCATCCATTTTGCAGCTCCTTTAACTTGCTTATGCAGGTTTTATTGGTTTATGAATAAAACTAAAGGTTTTGATGACGAGGTGAGACATGCAGGAATCTTGTACCCAAGGCTGGCTGCAAGAGAGCGTCTGTGTTTGCACCTCTCTGCCTGCACACCTTTGTGTGCACATACAAAACACACATGCACACACACAATATTTAGTAAGGAATCCAACCCTCCCTGACAAAAAAACCTAACACAAAGCTGAATACAAAATGAAGCCAACAGATGTAGCTTCAATAACGATTCACTAAATAGCTTACAGCAAATTTCTTTTTCTCAAGCTACAGAATAGCAGAAAATTTTGCATACCATCTTTTTAACTCCTTAAGGGCCTTAAGTCCCCAGGCACCAAGCAAGAGGGGACCAGTGTTTAAACCGTAACTGAGCCTTTTGGGTCTCCAAATGCTATCCGGAGACTCACGAGGCCACTCTGTAAGCAGAGATGTTATTCAAAGGCATTTTTAAAAATCCTCCCCCAAACAGAAAAAAACAAAGACTGTTGACACATTTTCCCATTTTATCATGCATGCTGCACAAGCTAAAAAATAATGTGATACCAAGACCTGTGTCTTTAAGCAAACTCAACATTATAAAGAGGAAAAGAAGCATATGGCCTTCACATAACCTGCAATAAAGAACACTGGAAATCTGGGATGGCAAATGCCAGCTACCAGGACGTGGCAACAACAATTTCTTCCTCGCTCCCAGAGTGGTGGAGGGAATAGCACTTCACAAGCATTAGCTCCTTTAAGTCTCAAGACAACCACGTGATGTATGCAAGGCAGCTATTGCTTGCTTTTTATAGACGTGAAAACTGAGGCTCGGTTCAGGTTACATAAGTTGGTCAGGGTCATATAATTGCAGTGGCAGAAATGGGCCAAGTACACAGCCATTTCTCTCAATCCAGTGCTCAATGAGCTTGTCTGGATACTTCCGTTTCTCCTGGTTCCTCATACCACCATATCTCACCTAACTTTTTAGCCCAGAGGACTGAGTTCTTTGGATTTTGCTGACCCATGTTCTACACGTCAGGAGCATGCTTTCTGTTAGAAAATCGCCATGGACTGTAGGCAACTGATGGGAAAACTCATAGGATGATGGGAAAAAACACAGACTTTGCAGTCAGAGATGAGAATTTTAAGCTCTTTTAAGGTTGCCATAGAGATTCAATGAGATAATGTATGCCAAGGGTCTAGTGCACCATACCACAGTCATTCCATAAGTTAGTTACTTTTTTCTTATGGTCATCAAGTGGTATCCTTGTTCTCAGATGGAGAAAGTAGGGTGCAGGGTAACTGACCCATGGTTTTAGACTTGTTTCATGAGAAAGGCTGGGGAAAAACAAATGCAAATTCAGTGCTTAGTTGTAGTTGCGGTAACAGCTTTTTTTTTTTTTCTTTAAAGATAAATGGGACTGATTTACTATGTCATGCCTCAGTTTATTTTTCTCTCCTAGGCAAGAGAACACTGGATGTTTGAAGGGAAAAGTTAGAAGCTGACATATTTGAGGACATTTTCTGGGAAGCCAACTCAACCATGCCACCATTCTAACAGAGAAGCAGCAAATATGTGACCCAGAAAATGAGAGTTAGCTGAAACCACCAATCTATCCCCCAGTGACTATGATATGTGTGGACAGCAGCATCAAAAATATCTTTTTCATCTTAGTGAAAAGTAAAGAATTTTAGCTGTGTATTTTATATATGTCAAATAGCTTGGCTCTGTATGTAAATTGACTTAAATCACTCACAGGAAATGGCTTTTCATCTCTGAATATAAACCTGCTTTTGGCAATACTTTCCTTGAGAATTACCTGAGTCTTCATTAGCATTTTAACCCCTGACTCATAAGTAATAAAAGAGCAGATCAGAAAAAGAAATTATTTGCCAAAGTTTGGCAGCTAGTTTGGGTGAACACAAGTGCTTCCTTGGCACAAAACTTCATTTCAACAGTTAGGGTGAATCTGCATTCCTGAGTTGTTCTGATCATAACATTTGGTCAATAAAAGGAGGAATTACTTACAGTAGTAGAATTCTTTTTTCTGCAAAGGGGTGGCTGGTATTCCCATTCACTCATTCATTTCCTGTATACCTGGTGTGTAACAGGCACTGTTACCAAGGATTCAAAGATGGTTAACATATTGCCCTTGCTCTCAAAAACTTTTATAGTCTGTTAAGGAAGTAAAATGCATATGTAATTACAAAGCAATGTGAGAAATTATATAAGGTAGATGGGAGTATTGCTCATTGGTAGGAAAAGGTAAATTTCTAAAGGCAAGAGCTGGGAGACTAATACATACTTCTACTTGATCCTGAATCTTTGAACCTTGTTTCATGACAGGGAGTTCTCAGAGGAAGGAAGTGGATTGGCTTGGGAAGTACTGTCATCAAAAAGATGCTGCTTTCGCTCAGTCACCCTATTCTTGCATTGTTCCATGACCTTTATAGTCGGGGCTAGGTTTTCTGGCCTAGGAGGTACCATGTTCCTCAAAGCTTGACCTGTTTTCCCCATGAGTGGTGGGAATGATCTATATAGGGAGAGGTCCCAATAGACTGGGATACATGTACTTAAAGGAAATGTTAGTGATATCCTAGTTGATTGCCATGTCCATAGAGGCAAATTTACAGAAGGGCGTATCTTAGACATTTACTGAATTCCTTGATGGCTGAGGGTGTTCTTAATATATAGTCCATCTATGATGCAGCAAACTCTCTATGGATACTGACCACTCAGTAGAAAACTTGAATCAATTGTACATTTTGAATAGAGAGCCAAGTTCTTTTCCAAGTTGGGTTAGTATCTTAGATTCAAAAAGGGATCCTATGTGAAATATGTCTTCTAAAATAATACCTCAAAAGGGGATGCCCAGAAAAATGCACTGAAGGCAGAAACATGCATGCTTTATTTACTGCTCTATCTTCAGTAATCAGTACAGTGTTTTCTTGGTAGATGACAGATGCTCAATAAATATTTGTTGAATTAATTAATTAATGAAGAGTGCCATAATGACAGCTGATTTAAGTTTGAGGAATACAGGGAGAGTCATCTTGGAATTGGAAAAAGTGGGTATTTTCACCAATTTCTCCAGCCTAAATCAGGAATGCTATCTTGATTTGTAGTGTTACAGTGAGGTTTACAATAGGATTTCCCATTAAAATAAAAAATTCACTCGACAGAACTATTTGCATAGTCTTCCTAGCAGACTCACAGGCATGCATTTACCTCCATTTTCTGTTTATCGATGGAGAAGTCACAGTGTGAGTTACTTAGAGCTATCAGACCAATCTTGGACTAACTGCAGAGAAATTCAAGAAATACACGGCTTTGCAATTTGTCAGTTATTATTTTTTTGAAACTGTACAAAAGATGAAGATGAAGAAAGGAAATCAGCAATTTGGTTTGAGATTCCCCATAGCAAAGGGATTCTATCCAACTTGCAGAATTCTCAGAACTATGCAGAAGGATTTGTCTGAAATAGGAGCAGGGCCAGAGTGCAGGGCGACTCTGGCCTCAGGAGGGCACCTCCGAGACTTTCATTTTCTTGAAGTGCCATCAGTAAAGAATAGAAGCCACTCCCTCAAACCTGCAGGCATGAACAGTCATCTCCCAAGTTCAAAACCTGTGACTGGTGGGATTTGGATATAGGAAGCAATGGGGAAGTGATGAGACCAGATGGGCATTTTGTAGAACCTACCATTTTAGAAGGAGTAGAACCTTGCTCTTCAAGTATAAAATGGACCATTTTGGAGGATGGATGAGATGACTCAGCAGAAATTGCAAACAGTCTCAACTTAAGACACAAGAGAATTAGCCACCTCTGGGCACTAGGAACCAAATCAGGTCAACAGCAACAACAAAAACCCCAAAACAGAAGAAAAGATTAGTGAGTTGTTTTCGTTCCCCCTTCACATGAAACAGAATTTGGCTTCCTTTACTAGTTAAGAGGATCACGTATATTTTTCCGTGACCACCAAAAGCAATCCACAAAGCTACTGCAGCTGTCATGGAGCATCAGTCCAGTGCTGATATTGTCATTCACTTTGAATTTCTCTAGAGTGATTGTTGGGAGCATTTAAAAGGAAACACGAACCCTTCAACAGGATTGTCCCCCATCTCTTTTAGGGGATACAGATTTGTTTTTATCATCCGTTAATCACGGCTGAGGCTAACCTCTGAGAGTCAGCAGTAAGAAAATCAGTGAAACGCTGCTCAAATGCTACAGTAGGACTGGGATTGTAACAACAAGGAGAACATGGCTTTTCTGGAACATGGGACTTTAATTCACATGGGAGTCTGCTGGCCTCTGAACTGTAAATCTCAGAGGCTTCCCCTTCTCCTTGTCCCTTGACCTTAAAGCTTTTTTGAAATGCTATTTTCCCTCCCCACCTCTAGCCCATCCATCAAACTTGATTAGTTTTTGAGCTAGCTAGTAATATCATGTGATTCAGATCATATGGAATTGTTATGTTTTAAGTACTTAAGGGCTCACAGAGTCTATGAAAGTGTTTCCTTTTTTCCAAGTGGCAGAGGAAGAGAGGAGAAATGAAGAAATAGTAGCTAATAAATTGCTTTAAGTCAGACAGAGGAGATCATCAAAAGAGGGCCTAGAAAGGGATAAAAAAAAAACAACAACAACCACCAGTTAATTAGTTGGGAAAAGAATTATAAAAAGTTTAGGCAGGTTGTAGGAAATAGTCTGTGCCAGAGAGCAATAAAATCTGATTGAGAAGGATGAAAGATCCCCAAAACAGTGATGGCTCAGATCCGGGCTTTGAGGAAAAAGCCAGGGTTTCTTAAGTCTGACCATAAAGACTTCAGAAAGGTGATGTCAAAGAAATTACTGGGAGAGGGGGGAAAGAGAAAGAGAGAGAGGAAGGGAGAGATGGAAGAGCGGGGGAGGCTGTGGATATAAATTAATCTTATAGTCTTATAATGGGGGAGGGAGTCAGGTCAGGTACTAAGTCAATATTAAGGCAGTGCAAGCTGAGATCAACAGGTCACTGGACCCAGACCTATTACCCAGAGTTTTCAGCACCGATTTCATTAACTTCTGAATGGTAAGGATACTGGAAAATATTAGTCCAGTTCTGTCATTCTACAGATGAACAAACTGAGTTCAATGGTGGCTGAGTGACTTATGTAAAGATAGTGTGATTCCCAAACAGGAAATTACAAGCAGATGCTTCAGGGCTAGAACCAGATCTCCCTGCTCCTGATCGGCATCCTTGCCATCACACCCTGCAGCCCAACTGAGGGGGAAAAGATATTGGAAAAGAAATCATGTACAATCTGTGTGCCTGATTTGGCCAATATGAAAAATGTGGATGATGCAAGAGGTCGCCTAACAGATAGTTAATAGCTTAGTCTCTGGACTCAGAGTGATCGAATTTAAATCCTGGCTCTGCTCTGTGATCTTAAGCAGGTTTCTTAGCCTTTCTTTGCCTCAGTTTGCTTATCTGTAAAACAGAAATAGTAATAGTACCCTGATTACAGGGTTGTTATGAAGATTCAGTGAACTAGTACAGGTAAAACTTTTTAGAAATAGTGGCTCACTATTCTCCCCCATAGGCCTATTCTGATTAATCCTGGCTCTGGGTATCTCCATTCTTCTACATGAGATCTATGGCTTACTAAATGTTATCTAATATCATATATGAACTCATCCTATAACTGTGGTTTGCATTATTCATTTAGAAATCAGAAACTGGTTATACTTTTATATTGGGTAAAATGCTTTGAAATCCTTGTGAAGAAAATTATGTAGAAATGAGTAGCTATTATCATTACAGCAGTGATAGTAATTCTGACACTGCAGCTAGAGTTCTCTGAAAATTTCCCTGAAATCTCTTTCCCCTTTTACAACTAATTGTTTTTCAAAACTCTTTCTCCACTCACCATGTCCCACTTCATGTCGATGCTATGCAGTGTCTCCTCCCTCCCCCTTGATACTTACAAGGCCCTCTGCATTCAGATTAATAACCACCAGTTTGACCTCCTCTGAAATGTCACTATTTCCAAATTTCCCCTGGGGAATCATCTTGGAAATCAACATGTTATCCTAAGGATGTCTCACCTGCCAGTGTTTTGGTGAAGAACAGATGAGGATAGTCCCTTGACGCTTCTGCGTGAGAATTGAAATAGCAACAAGATCTATGCCTGCAACTGCCACTTATTCCTCCACATGGAGCCACTGACTATTTCAGTTCAGCAGTTCTGACAGCATTTGGAATTTTGAAGCTCTGCTGAGAAAGTAATAACCACAAGATTAAAAATGAAATAGGTATAGTTCAGACACTGAGGTAGTCCTGAAGTGAGGGGACTCAGCAGAGTCAGCTAGGCTGGTAGGGAAAGAAATATGTTCTGTCCACCTCACCTCAGTTTTCCAAAATTTTACTATAGTTTTTTTTTTCTTCTAGTTTTAGCTACTTGGAGCTGGTTGTTATGTGTCATGCTGCCTAAACAGGCACGGAAAAACTGGCCCCTATTTTCATCCAGCTAGCCAGTGTATGTGACAATGCCGAATACCCCAAGGTGCAAGAGAGTGTTCTACATGTTTATCATGCAAGTGTACCTTCTGGGTACCTCTCATTCCTGGCTTCTTGACCTGCTTTGCAATCTTTCTGGTAGGTGCTCATCTTGAATCATTTGTTCTAGTCAATAACGAAAATTTGAAACTTTTACTTAACTTCTGGACTCATAAGTCCATGTGTATCCTGAGAAGGAACCTTAAAGGATGCCTAAATGAGGACTGTTTTTTTTTTCTTCTAATTAATCATCCTTTATACCAATTTACTCCCCTCTATTTCTGGAGGAAAATGTAATCCATTCTGGGAATAGCAGTTCTCAGATGTTAAAAAGGACCTGGTTACTTTATTATATCAGCTTCTTCTCTGAAATCAACTGTAGAAAATAAAGCACTAAATCATCAACTTAGTATTCAAGGCCTTCCATAGAAGGCTTCAAGTCTCCGTTCTGGTATATTCTGGTATATTCCCCAACATAAGCCTCTGACTACACAAATGGATGGATATTTGCTGTCCATAACTTGGGCTTGCCTTACTTATAGTTCTGCCTATGCTGTAACTTTTACTCAGCAGATCTCCCCCACTTCTCCAACCTCCAAAAACCAGCTGATGTACTGCCTCCTTGCTCAGATCATTCTAGTCCAATGCAATATTGTCCTCCTTAGAATTTACCTTCCTTATTTCTGGTCACATTCACTGGGCAAATTATTATATATTTCCTTCATGATTCTTCTTCACCTGTTTTATTGTATTTCACTCTGGCATTATTTATTAATTTTTGTTGTTTATTGTTTTTACTAAGATTAGTATGTGCTAAACTTACTGAGGTCAAAGACCATATAAGCATGAGACTTTATATCCTCCATGGGGTTCGTTTATGTATCTGGTGCTCACTGATTGGTCAATATCTTCCTATCATGTTGGTCCTTGCTGACAAGGGATGACACTGCAGAAATGTATCTACGCTGAGGTTGACAACACCAATTTTTTTACCTTTATAGAACTGAAAAGCATTTCCATAATGTGAGAAAAATAGTTTATTCATAGTACATCATATAAAAAGCAGATTTATCTATTTTTATCTTTCATGTCTCCCCTCTCAATCTCTTTCTCAAGTTATCTCACATTTCTACTAATCATCAAAACCTACATGTTCTGCTGAAAGCTGTCTGCTATGGGAAGAGGTGCACTGGCAGAAATATCAGTCTTCTGGTTGATAAACATCACTCTGGGGTTAAGAGTTTAGGAATGTCTTTAGACTAGCTAATTAAGGGGCAGTTTATTGTGTTTGCGCACGTGTGGTTGTGCATGTTTAACAAAGTAGGAATAAAATTGTAAATTCTTGGGAGACTTTACCATGGAGAGGTTAAGAAGATTATAAAGTGTTTCATATTCTGAATGCCAAGGTGATAATGCAGAAAATGCCAATGAACAAACAAGCAGGTACCATCAGAGGGTCTGCATGAATGTTTCCTGGCACATCCTGATGTCCATCTGCTCCGGCCTCTTCTTGCCATATTGCCCTGGATGTTTAAAATTTAAAATAGAAAATCTCATCTTTTTTTTTTCCTGAAGCTTATCAATAATATAAATGTTAAACTCATGCTTCAATTATGTTTTTCTTTAATTTCTCAGTAAGCTGTTCTAGAATTAGCTCCATAATTGTGCACATCGTCACTTCTTTCCAGATCTTTGCCTTTTGCCAGTTTCACTGCAGTCTTCTACTTCCACCACCCCCACCCCAGTCTTTCACTAGCAAACAAACCCAGCAGTAATTACTAATGTCCAAGCACGTAATTCCGGCAGCGTTAGGCTTTTTCATTTGACGCAACTAGGCAGAGCTGTCTGGACATGCAGCATGAAGTCAAAGCATTTTTAATGACTCCTACCCATCTTTTCTCCCCTCCACCCATCACTAAAACACAGTTGTTTATTTTGTTTGCGGATTGCAGACTTACAAAATTTTTCCATGCAGTTACGTACCCCTGACTATTAATTTTACATCCATATACGGTAACAGGTCAATATACACTCAAATGGAAACACATGGTTATCCATGAAATTGAAAAACATTAGGAAATAAATAGCTGGGAATGAAAGTACCTCCTCTATATAGACAGGGCATTTTAACAGCTGTAGTACAGAAATGATTGGAGTTATGACTTACAAAAATAATCCAAGATCTTATTGTGAGGCTTTTCAAAGGCTCATGACAGTGTTTCTTTTAATGCGTTGCATAGATTCCTACATATGATGCTGTTACTCTTATTTAACAACTATTCAAATAGTACTGTTTTGCTCCTCGTCATTTTATGCCAATTTTAGTTATATCAAACAGGAGGAAATAACCCTGTGGTAATTTTTGTTCACTCAGAGGCTCCAAGCCTCAGAGTAGAAAATGGTTAAAGTACTTATCACTGTCTCAGCAAAATCCTGCAGTGCCGTAATAGAAATTGCAGTAGATCTTTAGGTCAGAGTCCGGTTTCAATCTAACACCTGCATTACCCTGAAGGACACAGTTAGATTTTCCTGAGGAAAACCAGTCTTAATGATGTCCAAATCAGAAACTATCAGCCTGAGATAACCAATGTCCATAGGAAACACTTCCACTCACTCTGAAACCATAGCCAAAGAGATTAAATCTATACCCTGTAGGACCTGTAACATTTCTCAGAGATGTATTTTTGTGAGTGTGTGTTTATGTTCATGCCTAATTACAAGAATGGGGGAGAAGGAAGAGGAAGAGGGATTCATTCTTAAAGTTGATTCTGCTTAGTTCAACTACCCCCATATTTTTTTATCAGGTAGAAATATATATGGAAATATATTACTCTTGTAAACAGATCACGTTGGTATCTTCATATATACCTCATTCATGCTCACCAAAGGTCTGCAGACAAATATACTCTGTGTTAAAAACAAAACCAAACAAAACCCTTGATATCCGCCTGGAGGATGAATGCAGATTTTTTAATAAAAAGAAGTATTTATTTTCTACCTAAAAAAGGGGGAAGAGGGTAATATGAACACTTCCACAAGTAGACTTATTTTTTTGAAGCTATGCAGGAGCTGAGGATGGGAGAGGTAATTGCCTGCCAAGGAGTCCTGTGGGCAGGATTTATTTTTTTCTTTTTTAAAATTCTTAACCTACTATGCCTTCTCTATTAGGGAGTCTCTGTGAGACCGGGGTCTCAGACAGGCAATTTGGCCTCCAGCCCTGAATACCCACCTAGGTCTGGCCAGGCATCGCTGCCGGACCGCTGTCCGCGGTGCTGAAAGGTCGCGGGCGCCCATGAGGTCCCTCGGTATTGCTGTCCAGGGTGCTGACTGAGGGCCGCCGCAGTCCCCGAGGCGAGCCCACCCCCGCCAGCCCTACGCAGAGCCCTCCCACACAGCACGACCCGCCCGCCTCCCGCCAGCCTGCAGTTGACGTGGAGCAGGCGGCATAAATCAAGTCCGCGGGGCATGGAGGCTGCTGTCGCTGCTGCAGCTCGGCTTGCCCGGGGCGGGAACTCCCCCTTCTGCTTTCGCCTCCCCAGAGCCCACAACCTGCCTTCGCCCTAATTCTTCCCTGGATAATAGTGCCTTAAAGACAATAGTCAAAATAACAGGGTCAGAACGACAGGGTTTGTTTGTTTTGGTCTACAGGAAAAAAAAAAAAAAAAACAGCAGCCTAAACATCTCTGAAAACTGCATCGCAAAATGGAAGAGAGAGAGAGTCCCACTACTGTTTCGAAAGAGTAAGTTATTATTCGGTACGTATCCTTGCGCTTCCTCCCCATCGCTCCATCTGCAGTGTCCCCATTCCTCCCTTCCCCAAGCAGCTTACCTCGAAAATACTTTATAAGCTCCAGACCGGAGCTATCCCAAGGCGCACACACGGAATACCGCACCCTAGGTGCACAAATACTTGTATGTGCCCAACCTCACTTGGTCTCCCTGGCTGTGGTCCCCTCTGGGTATGCAGCCATCCAAAACCAGAACCACGACCCGAGGTGGAGGCTCCTTACCTTGGTTTCTTCAGAGGGTGGTGTTCGCCCGGCCCCTTGTAGGTTGCAAGTGTGGAGGAGCCTCCAAGCAGGGAGGGAAGGAGAGACAGCGCCTGACCTCCCCGAGGTTTGGTCTTCAATGCAACGTGAGCTCTGCCCTCATCAAAGATGGCCGTCCCTTTTGACGTCAGCAGCTTTTAATAGCCCTCTCTAGGAGGGGCGGGGAGGAAGTGTGTTGAGGGGAGGGCGGAGGGAGGATGGAGGCTGGCGGTGGGAGGGGAGGAGCCGAGTTGTGCGGAGCGCTTGACTCAGCTCCCTGTGCGCTTTACTGCAAACCTTTGTATTTCAGTCTTTTATAAACACCTGAACGGGATGATTCTTATGACTCCATTTTAACACCCGGTGTCAGGCAAATACATTTATCTCGCGATTGGTTTTCTGATATTCTTTGTGTGTGTATGTGTATATATATATATATATACATATATATGTATATATATATGTATATGTATCTCTGTGTGTATATATTGTGTTATATATGCGACATATATGCGATTATATATAATCCCCCCCCCCGCTGAGTTGTCTTTGGTTGAGTCATAGAAGGGAAGGAGAAGGCAGAGGAGTAGAAGTGGGGGAGGGAGTCGAGGAGATTTCAGCTGCAATTTGTTTTTTCTGAAGAAGCGGCTCTGAAGGGGCATCCCTGTCAACCCTCACCAGCTCCATATATGGCCAGGCTACGTGGGCTGCTATTTTTATGAGTGATTTCTTCCTTTTATCAAAGCAGCATCGAGCGCTTGGAGTTTGCATTAATGTGGTCAGTTGGAGAGACAGACTCATACACGTTATTTTAAAGTACGTCAGAGCAATTATCTCTGAGAGATATAAAATGAATTGGGCGAAGGGGGAAGGAAGGGTAATTACCCCGACCAGCGTGGGTTTCCTGGAGTTCAAGGCTTGGAGTTGAGAGTTGTTTGCGGAGGGCAAAATAGATGACGCTGTTTTCGGTTGAATATGCAACCGGAGCCTGGGGTTTTATGTTGGGTTTCTTAAGAATAGTTCACGGAAGCGCGTACACACCTTATAGAACCGTCCAGACTTCCAAGGGGAGTGTGGAGGGCTGAGGAGTTAAGGATCTCTGGGACGCTGCAAAATTCTGGTGGTTCATTCAGTACGCAAACCTAGGTACCAGTCGAGGCTAGCTTTGGGCCGGGGGCGGGGGCTGGGGGTGATGCTCAAAACAGCGTGGTCGAGAAAGGCTGGCCACTTGTGCTGGTCATATGAGAGATTAAAAATAATAATCATAAAGAAACAATCCTAATTGTCCTCCTTTGTTGTGCATTAGGCACTGAGGGAGGGCGGGTGGTGGGGTATGCAAATTGTTCCGCAGTGGCAGCCTCTCAGATGATTCACAGGTGTTGGGGAGGCTCTCGCGGGGCTCTCCGCGGGGAGGGCGAGCCGGAGAGCGCGTGGGAGGTGGGGGACCTCTGCTGAGGAACTGTTTGTACTTTTCCGGGAAGGATGCGATTAGAAGTCGTGCCTTGCAATGTTAAAACTTGATGGCCTCTTTCAGGCGATGGAAAATCCTTGTCTCGGATCCGGAAAAACAATGCACAATCCCCAACCCTGCCACCACATCCACACACCCACACACCCACCCCGCGCTCTGGCCTGAGAGCCAAGCTCAAGTTTTTAACTGCAAGCTATTGGAAAGAGAATCCCAGGAAAGGAAAGGAGGAAAGCAGAGTTGTAAAGGGGGCGTTTGGAGCTAGCAGAGCTGTAAGAATTTAATAAAGGATGCTTTTAACTGAAATAAGTAGAAGTCATTGTTTGTTTGTTCTTTTTAATTTTATTTATTTGTCAGAGAGAGAGCACAAGCAGGGAGAACTGCAGGCAGAGGGAGAAGCAGGCTCCCCACTGAGCAAGGAGCCCCATGCGGGACTCGATTCCAGGACCCTGGGATCATGACCTGAACCGAAGGCAGACACTTAACTGACTGAGCCACCCAGGCATCCCGGAAGTCATTGTTTCTTAAAGATTCCCTGACCCAAAGGGTATTTTGAAATGTTAATGTTTTTGATAATAATTAACAGTGTTTGGATTTTTATTAAAGCAGGATTCCTAAAACAAGGCATGTTGCTGAAATTTGTTTACTTAAATATTCATAAAACATTTAAGATTCTTATACAATAAAGAAGAAGATCTGCATGGTCCTCAGATCCTTAATTGCCAATAAAACTCCTAGTTATGGTTCTCACTTTCATTATAAAGCAAGCTGGAATGGGCTGGGAGAAGTAGTGACAAATGCAAAGTCACTGCAAAATCCTTTATAGTCAGGATTTCCCCCCCCCCAAATGTGACACTTATTTAGCATGTGGAAGTTTCTTGGAGAAAAGCCTGAAGTGGAGAAAAACAAAATATATGTATGGCCCTCAGACTGAAAGTCATTCATGCAGAAAGTTTTGTGAAAGAATGGAGGAAGTGGGGGATTTTCCAGATTAATAAATAAATAGAGGAAGTTTGGCATCGATGTAGGCTCATCCTCCAGGCACATGTTATTTGACAGTCACAGGGGAGGTCTGGCTTGGTATTCTGAATTTTCAACTGCTGATGCCCCACATTGACATCTTTAAATATTACACATATGAGGAGAGAGTCAGACTGATTCAAAGCTTCACAGAAAAATACCACAGGCCCACAGGATTATCTAGTGATGGTGGCAGCATGTTCCACTCTCCTGTGCTTATGCTGAAAATGATACTGTTTAGGAGTTTCTTCATCTTGCTCTGGGAAAGGTAACAGAGTCTAATTTGAGAAGCATAAACACTGGATAAATATTAAGTCTATTAAGGATGACCAGATAGCCCTAAATTTATTTTTAATGTGATAATGAGATTTTTCCCCTAGGATTTACTCATTGCTTGATTAAAATAAAATATATCCATAGTCATCTTTGCCAGTAGGGAACCAGCAGATTCAAGTTATTTAGGGTCTATAAAGGCCTAAACCACACAGAGAAGGAAGGTGATGGAAAATTTGCTTTGAAATGATTCAGCTGCCTGTGAGTTTTTTCCACAAAGAACCAACATGTAGAGTAACTAATGCTTAGGAACTCATTTGATGAGTAATGAGAAAATTACCTGCTCTGCTGGATGGATATTTATACTGTGCTAATTCAGTCTCTGAAAGCTTTTTCTGGTACACCATGCCCCAAAGTTTTCTAGCTTGTAATAGCTCCAGATCCAGGTAGTTAGCTTATATTTGCCAGGTAAGGTGCAAGATGCATGATTGACTAAAAAATGACAACTTCAAAAAGTATAAGAATAAAAGTTGCTTTTTAAAGATTTATTTTTATTTACTTGAGGTAGGGAGGGGCAGAGGGAGAGGGAGAGAGAAACCCAAGCAGACTCTGAGCAACATGAGAAGCCCCACACGGGAGCTCCATCTCACGACCCTGAGATCATGACCTGAGCTGAAATCAAGAGTCAGGTGCTTAACCAACTATGCCACCCAGGTGTCCCAATAACAAAAGTTTTTATAAAACTTCCTATCATCGGATCTTTCCGAAGTCAATTTGCAAGTAGGTTAGCTACTTGCTCAGCTCAGAAACCCCCTCTCCAAGGTCCACCTTTGGGACATGCCTGGCACCCTCTGACAATATTTCAAAACACCAAAGGGCACAAGGCTTGGGCACAGGAATATACAATTTGACAGATCCACTGTTTTGATTCCTTTGTTTGCCTTCCACATGGCTTGTTTACCGCTTTTTCTTTATATGTTCTTCCCGCCCTTACCCCAACCCCCACCCCATTTACACATAGTGAATGGATAGTACCTAGTAAAAGCTTAAATGCTCCCAATCTAAACTCCCCAGATTTTCCTTGTTCCTTGAAGCCACTTAGGTAGGGACAGATCTTTTGAGTGGTACAAAAAGAACCAGGAATATTGGTTTCTGTTTCTGGCTTGCCATGTAGAGAAGAAATAAGACTGTACATCCAGAGTTTTAAATCACATTTTGGTTTTTACTAAGAACAGCATTGTAGGAAAGGAGGAGAGTGCTCATTAGCCAGAGGCTAGGTGCTTCCACACTCCTGTTCCTTAATGCATCAAAATTATAGGCTCTCTTTTGTACACGAATGCATCCTAGAACCTTCTCCAATGCCAACACATGACTGTGGTCAAGTAGGAAGGAAGAACCTTGTGTCAGTTACGGACAGAAGGAAGGAGAACATAGTAGTCAAAATAATGAAGTATTAAAAAGGCTATTTGAAGGTATCACAATATTCCTTCAGTGAATCTTTTAAGAATCTTCTTGTTCCATCAGCTCTATGTACCTCAGTTATCTCATAGGTAAAATGGGGACAATAATTATCACCAACTCACAAGGAAATTGTGAAGCGCTTAGAATCATCATGTCTGACACCATGAAGCATTGGTTAAATAAAATAAATTGATCAATTTGATGAGACTTTTTAACTTTCTCTACGTAATGACACATACCTCTGCGGCTTTAACGTGGAAGGTTTTTTTTTTTCATTAGCTACTAACTAGATATGTATAATTTAAGTCCTCTGGGCCTTGGTTTCTTCATCTGTATTCATTCATTCATTTACTCAACATCTAAAACCTTCCACATGCTTGGCACTGGAACATACTCGGGTTTAGGTATAACAGAGGAAAGAATCGAGGATTAGAGAGGTTGAATAACCTGACCAAGGGCACGGTTAATGAATGGTACTGGAATTTGAACCTTGTGGCCCAAGTTCATAATCATCATGCTTTAGTGCAAACTCTTGCAGCCCCATCAGATTCATCCCTTCTGTATTAGTCAGAGTTTTCCAGAGAAAGAAAAACAGAACCAATAGAATGTATACACACATGCATACACACACACATATTCTCTCTCCCCTGCTCCTCTCTGTATATATGTGCAAAAAGACTTATTATAAGCTTATGTGATTATGGAGGCTGATAAGCCTCAAGATTTGCAGGATGAGTCACAGACTGGAGATCCCACAGAGCCAATGGTGTAGTACCAGTCCAAAGGCCAGCAAGCTTGAAACCCAGGAAGACCTGTTGTTTCAGTTTGAATCTGAAGGCAAGAAAAAGCCCGTGTCCCAGTTTAAAGGCATTCAGGCAGAAGGAACTCTGTTACTCAGGGGAGATTCAGACTTTTTATTTAATTTAGGCCTTTAGCTGAATGGATGAGGCCCACCACATTAGGGAGGGTAATCTGCTTTAGTCAGTCTACTGATTTAAATGTTAATCTCATCCAAAGATACTCTCACAGAAACATCCAGAATAATGTGTGACCAAATATCTGGACATCCTGTGACCCAGTCATACTGACCCATAAAATTAACTATCACATGCTCCCTTTCCAGCTAACCTCTCTGCCTCAACATATTGTGGCTTGTATATCACATTTTTCATTAACAGCCTCAGGGTTCCATTTGCTGATGGGATGAGTCTATGGATCACTGACCACAAAGCTTGGTTGGGGTGAATTCCAAGAAAGGGATCTAGGCTGGCAAGATGATTACATGGAGTAAACAGAAACAACATAGTCAAAGGAAAAGAGTGCCAAGTACAATCAAGGAAGAAATTCAGAGATCAATACCAAATAAGGAGCATAAATAAGAATTGGGTCAGGACGATGTACTCAAAATATACTTGAAAGAGTCAGCCAAGGAGGTCAGAACAGAACAGCAAGTTTGATCACTGGTTTTGAGGGAATGATAAGAGATCTTAAATAGGAACTTATTCCGGGAGCCAGGAACTCTCGCAGTGAAAATCAGGTTGAGATGGGTTGAGGTGAATGCTTCAGGATATGTCTGGGAATTGACAAAGGATATCTGGAACTATTCTGTTAGTCTTGGCATGAAAGGCAGTGAAATTCTAGCAGTTAACAGGCACCAGAGCATTTTCTTCATTCTAATATCTCAGCAGGTAGCATCAATGATCTCCTGGTCATATCCAATGGACTTCCCATATTTCTTAACCTCTGGCTTCACCTGACACTCTTTACCATTCATTCCATTTCTGAAATTGTTTATGAAGTGGCTTCACCTCTGGTGTTCTCCCTTGTCCTTATTTTCCATAGCAGATGAGTTGAAGCACCAAAATTGTGATGCCCAGTGGGTTAAGCTGTACATTTCCCTGAGCTCCACACAAGCCCTCTGGGAGCTCCATTTGTCATGGACTGTGTCCTGACTCCCCACCATGAAAACTTCTGTACTCTAAACCAAAGAGTAGAAAATTTAGCAGCTCACATTTGTATAGCTGCATACAAATTATAAAGCACTATCACACATGATCTCATTTTATTCTCACAATTCTCTGAGATATGTATAAAAGCAATTATTATTTTATTTCTAAATTAATATGTGAGAATTCTGATTGATTTTTTTCCAGAACTCCTGTACTTTCCTTGGTACATCAGGAGAACCCAATGTCCTATTCCTTCCTTGACATCTTGTCTTAAAAGAATGTGATTCAGGGGCGCTTGGGTGGCTCAGTTGGTTAAGCGACTGCCTTCCACTCAGGTCATGATCCTGGAGTCCTGGGATCGAGCCCCGCATCAGCCTCCCTGCTCAGCGGGGGGTCTGCTTCTCCCTCTGACCCTCTTCCCTCTCATGCTCTCTGTCTCTCATTCTCTCTCTCAAATAAATAAATAAAATTTTAAAAAAAGAATGTGATTCATACCCCTGATTTTAACCATTGTTTATATATGTATAACTGTTAATTTTATTTTATCAATCTCAACTTCTCTCATGAGCTTCAGAGTCATATTCCCAGCTTCTTACTCAATACTCTCATCTGCAGAACCAAGGCATCCTCAAACTGAATGTGTATATGCATTGGTTGATTTCCTCTACTCTTCTTCATCTCTTACATTCTTTTTTTTTAAAGATTTTATTTATTTATTTGACAGAGAGAGACACAGCAAGAGAGGGAACACAAGCGGGGGGTGGGGGGTGGAGAGAGAGAAGCAGGCTTCCTGCTGAGCAGGGAGCCTGATGCAGGGCTCCATCCCAGGACCCTGGGATCAGGACCTGAGCCAAAGGCAGACGCTTAAGGACTGAGCCACCCAGGCATTCCTTCATCTCTTACATTCTTAATCAACAATCTCAGCAGGTGTCCTGTTTGCTAAATTAGCACTCAGGAAGCATCTTCCTTTCATTCTCCTTTTCTGGCTTTTCTTCATCTCCCCAACTCTGGGCTCAGTCATGCACCTTCTCGCCTCTCTATGCAGTCATTTCTTGGTGATTTTATCCAGTTCTAGAACCTCAAATAGCATCTATGTGTTAATGCTCTCGTATTTACATATTCAGCCCTGATTTATCTCTTAAACTCCAGTTTGTCTATCCAACTTACTACTCAATACCTGCACTTAAATATAAAGCTAATATGGATATAAACCTAGCAGGTACCAAGTGGAATTTGTGGTTTTTAACTCCAAAATGGGTCCCTCCCCCTATTGTTTTCCTATATTTGTAAATGGCAGCTACATTCACCTACTTCCTCTTGTCTTATTTCACTGATCTGTTTCTCATGCTCATCTCACTTATGAGCAAATGTTGCTCTATTTTCAATACATTTTCTAAATCCAACCACTTCTCAACTTCCACAGTTGAAGCCACCATCATCTTTCACTTGGGCTATTACAGTAGCCTCCTGATTTGCTCTCTAGTCTTGATTTCTTCACATAGCTACCACAATGGGTTTTTAAAAAAATAAATCTTTCTAAAAATTGTTTAATGGCTCCTATCACATTTAGGAGTCCTCCTACCCTACAAGATCAGGCTCCTGGCCACCTCTCCAAATTCATTTCCCAACACTCTCTCTCTACTTACTCTATTATAATCACACTAACCTTGTTCATTGTACAATCAAACACACTTCGACCTCAGGACCTTTGTATTTACTATTACTTTTACCTGAAACACTCTTCCCTAGATTTTCTCATATCTAACTTCCTCAAATGCTGCTTTTTCAAAGGAGTCTTCTCTGACAATCCAAACTAGCTAACCTTGTTAACTTCCAATTCACTATCATTATTTCTCTTACCTTGAATTATTTTTCTTCATAGCGCTTTTCTCTCCTTGACATTATATATGTCATATATATGTATATATTATATATATGTATTATATATGTATATATTATAATGTATATATATATGTAACAATTTTCAATGACATTAGCTTTTCCTTTGGGTAAAGTATTTTTTGTTTCTAAATAGTATGCAGACATTGCTAATTCTTGATTCATAAAATAAACTATCATTTGACTTATTGTTATGACCAATGATAATCAAGCTCTCTTACATTGCCCCTTTTCCTTCTCCCCATCCTCTCAATACCATGACTTTTTATTAAATAATCACTCAGTTATTAATATGAATAGGTTAGCATTGTTATAAATTAATCCCACACAATGAGTATGCTTCTTCTTTTGCATAATTTCCCACTTTACTTGGAGAAGATTTTAAGGACTTCTATAGAGGAGAAAAAGATGGTTGCTTACAAAGAAACATGAATCACATCAACATCCAACTTCTCATCAGCAAATGTAGACGGTAGGGGGTCAATGGAATAAATCTTGAAGTGTTAGAAAAAAAAATAAGTTGCAATCTATAAATCTGTATTAAGCCAAAATGTTGATAAAGAATTAAGGTCAAAATAAAGACATTTCCAGACATACACAGATTCAGAAAGTTTATTTCCTATGCACTCTGTCTATAAATAAAAACATTTTCTGAGGATTGTACCCCAGAAAACAACAATCCACAAAAAAAATCCACAAAACGCAGGAAGCCTAGGGATTTAGTAAATGTTAGAATTAATGTAGGATTTGTTTCCTAGAATCAAAGCTAGGAAGCAAGTATAGAAATAAATCAGTAAAAATTAGATCATTTAACAAATAGTGTAATTTAAAGGGTGTATTAGTCTGACATCAATCTCTTTGAACAGCAATAAAAATGAAAGTGCCTTATAAATGCCGGGAAAAACGAGCTATCCCATACATTTTTGGTCCAAATATGATATAATTTTGAGCAATTTTTGATGGAGCTTAAGGAAGGAGCTTCCATCTATCTCTTTTTTTTTTGACTATTTTCTTTGTATGAAGATTTGGTGTCAAAGGAATATTTAAAGACTCACTACTTGGTTCTGCAGTGAATAATATTCATATAATTATGATGCTATAAATGCTATTTATTGATTTTTAAAGTTTATAATCAAGCTGTAAATCAAGCACAAAAGACTTCATTACGTTTTCCTAACAGAATATAAATGTTATGAGCCCTAACTTATAAAAGTGGTGGTAGAACTGTCAGAATATGGTAGTTAAAGGAGGGAGCTGAGGAGGGGACAAGGTAAAGAGGTGTCATTTAATATATAAGCCCCAATTTACTGTGGTAAAGGGTTAAAAGAAGTAGTATAAAGTTGATAGAAGAAATAAACTTTAATCATATTACATGATTATATATAAAGTTATGTATAAAATTATAAAATTAATTGACAAAACCAAAATTTAATAAAAGAAATAAGGTTTGGGTATTTGAATAAGAGAGAAAGCCAATTAGATCTAATTTTTAGATCTAGTCTTTAATAAAAGAGTTAATACATATTATTCAAAGTTCATAAATCAAGAAATAGAAGTATATAATTTAAAATTAAAGTTATAAACACCAAGAAGAACTTAAAACTGAAATATTTAAAGACGGTTACCCTAGGGAAGAATAAAAACTAAGATGTATGATTTTTATTTATTTTTTAATTTTTCATTTTTCAAATGTGACTATATCACTCTTCTTAAAAAGAATAGATAGCAAAATTATAAAATTATTTCAAGATGCTTTTTTTAAAGATTTTATTTATTTGAATGAGAGAGAGAGAGCACGAGTGGGAGGACGGGCAGCAGGAGAGGCAGAAGCAGGCTCCCTACTGAACAGGAAACCAGACAGATGTGGGGCCTGATAACTAGACCATTACCTGAGCTGGAGGAAGATGCTTAACCAACTGAGCCACTCAGGTACCCCTTTCACAATGTTTTTAAAGAGGCACTTGGTTTGGGTGAGCTGCAATGTTCTACCTACAGTGACTATCTTATAACACCTTGGCAATTCTAAAAACTTGTTTGCTCAGTCTGTTTCAATGGTATCCACTTTTGTAGTGGAGAACAAAAAAGAATACTGAAATATATTTTTAACCCTTTTTGCTTTTCTGGGTTATGCTAGAGAGAGAGTCTGGATTAAAATTGAAAAGTGAGATGTGAGAGCTAACATCTAGGCAAGAGGCCTGCTGGAGTCAACATCTCAATAATATAATTGTGTTTATGGGAGAGCCACTTTTGTGATGGTGGAGTAAGGACCTCTGAAATCTGTTTCTCCATAAAAGCAATGAACTCACTGGCAAAAATTGTCAAAATGAAATTTTTTTTAGAACTCTAGTTTTAAAGGTTTGCAACAACTTGAGAACATTTATTTGAGAAAAATCGCTAGATCTAGGTAAGAACAGCAAATTTTGTACCATTTAACTTTCTCTATTCCCACTTCCCTCTGCTCAGTTCTGTGGTAATCTTGAAAACCTAGAAGCCTAGAAGACAATGGAGAGGGGTATAATTGGTTTGGAGCTTCCCAGAAGCCCCATCCAAAGAGAATTGTCACTATTTTACCTGTGTGAAAGTTCCCTGGAATTTACCACTCTCAGTGCTTGTCTTTGATATGACTCAGAACTCAGTGTGAACAGTGTTTTCCCCATGGCACTTGTCAAAAACAATCAGCAGCAAATGTTTAACACAGCAGCTGCCTGAGGCAGTGATGATAGTTGGGGCAAACAAGGTGCTGACAAAAAAACTTAAAAGGAAATCCTGAGAAATGAGATGTACATAGGGGCTTTGAAAAACTTCAATATATTCCTGGGAATCTAGAAATTCATACAGATGAATAGGGCTGTGCACATGCCCAGGAAAGATCTGAGAAGGCCCTATTCTCTAAATGACTTTGAGATTCTGTAAAAGTAGGAAGTAAAGACTAAGGCAGTCTTGCAAACTGCCTGCTGGAGTGTTGAAACACTACCCTAGCACAGAGACAAAGCTTCTCTGCAAAGATTGTGAGAAGTGTTGGTTCCAGGCATTTAAGGAAATCTGTCCATTCATTATCTGATCACTAAGTTAGCTGAGCAAAGACTTCAGACCACACACAACAAAGAATACACACTTTACACAAGTAGTTTAGGAAAAGCACCAAACTAACAAATAAACAGTGGCTGTAATAAATGCTGGGGGTAGTGGTGGTGGCAGAATCTGATTTCCAGAGTTTCCACATTATACTATTTTAAATGTATTTTAAAAGTATTTGAACTAAATATTGAAACATGCAAAGAAATATGGCCCATAAGCAGAAGAAAAACTATCAATAGAAACTTCCCATGTGGACACCTAGAAATTGGACTAACTGGACAAAAAATTTAAATTAGTGATTATCAATATGTCAAGAACTAAAAGAACTTATATCTAAAGAACTAAAGGAAAGTATTAGAAAAATGACTCAATCAAATATAGAATATCAAGAAAGAGATAGACATTATTTTTATTTTTTTTAAAGTTTTATTTATTTATTTATTTGAGAGAGAGAGAATGAGAGATAGAGAGCGTGAGAGGGAAGAGGGTCAGAGGGAGAAGCAGACTCCCTGATGAGCAGGGAGCCCGATGTGGGACTCGATCCCAGGACTCCAGGATCATGACCTGAGCCGAAGGCAGTCGCTTAACCAACTGAGCCACCCAGGCGCCCATAGACATTATTTTTAAAAAGAACCAAAAATTCATGAGAAAAGAACAAGAGTAGATTTGAGCTGGCTAAAGAAAGACTAGCAAATTTAAAGGTAGATCAATTAAAATTATTCAGTCTGAGAAACCAAAAGAAAAAAGACTTTAGAAAATTAACAGAGGGGTGCCTGGGTGGCTCAGTTAGTTAAGCATCTGCCTTCGGCTCAGGTCATCATCCCAGGGTCCTGGGATGGAGCCCCACATCAGGCTCCCTGCTCAGTGGGGAGTCTGCTTATCCCTGCCCCACTTGTGGTCTCTCTCTCTCTTTCAAATGGATAAACAAAAAAAATCTTAAAAAGAATTAACAGAACCTCAGAGACAAGTGGGACACCATCAAGCATACCAAATATTCATAAAGGGAGTACAAGAAAGTGAGGAGAGAAAGGGGTAGAAAGACTATTTGAAGGAATAATGGTCAAAGCTTCCCAAATTTTGGATACATTAATCAAATATTTAAGCAACTTAATGAACTCCAAGTAGGAAAACTCAAGGATATCCCCACCTTCATACAGCATGACCAAACTATCAAAAGGCACAAAGAAAAAAATCTTGAAAACAGTAAGACAAAAGTGCTTTATCACATACAAGTGATCCTGAATAAGATTAACAGCTGATTTTTCATCACAAACCATAGAAGCAATGATATGATATATTCAAAGTGTTGAAAGAAAAAGACTTTCAACCAAGAATTTGATATTAGCAAAACTATCTCTCAAAAAGAAATTAAGACATTCCTGGATAACAACAACAATAACAACAACAACAACTGAGAAAATTTGTTGCTAGCATAACTGCCTTACACGAAGTACTTAACCACAGGGCAACCACTAAGAAAATAACTAGAAAAATATAGTATAAGAAAAGAAATGACAATGAAATTAAAATGGTACACTAGAAAATATCTAACACAAAAGAAGGCAGTTGGAGGAGTAGAGGAAAAAGACATAAGACATATAGAAAACAAATAACAAAAGGGCAGACATAAATCCTACCTTATCAGTTGTATTAAATGTAAATGGATAAAACCCTCCAATCAGAAAGCAGGGATTGGTCAAATTGGTCAAATATCCACCTATATGCTGCCTACAAGAGACCCAGTTTATAGTCAAAGATATAAATAGGTTGAAAATAAAAAAGACAGAAAAAGATAAACAATGCAAACAAATATAAGAGAACTGGACCATACTAATAACAGAAAAAATAGATTTTCAGACAAAAGTTGTTACTAGAGACAAAGGAGGACATTTTATAATAATAAAAGTGTCAATTGGTCAAGAAGATGTAATAATATATACATCACAGCAGAACCACAAATAGATTGAAGGGAGAAATAGATAATTCAACAACAATAGTTGGAGACTTCAACACCCCACTTTTAATATAGACGGGAGACCTTAATAGAAGATCAATAAGGTTCAAAGACTTGAACAACACTAAAACAAACTAGACCCTGGCAGATTTCTATCCCACCTGTAATTCAACCCAACAGCAGCAGAATACACATTCTTCTGAAGTACACATCACCTCTCTTCTGTGCACATATGTCCAAATCTTTCTCTGCCTCCCTTTTATAAGGATAGATGAACCCTAATTTCATTTAAGCCTCACCCCAGATAATCTAGGATAATATCATCTCAAGGCCTTTAACTTAATCACATCTGCAAGACCCTTTTTCTAAATGAAATCATATTTACAGGTTCCAGAAATTGAAACCTGATATCACTGGGAGACATCATTCAGCCCACTAGAGGAAGCTTTTAAAAAACATACATGCTTGGGTACCATTCCTAGAAATTCTGATATCACTGGGTTGAAGTGAGCCTTCCTCATTCTTAATGTTTTTAAAGCTTTCCAAATGTATCCAGCATTTCAAACTATTGCTGTGGGTAAGTCATAGATAAACTAATGAATAGGAGTTACCTTGTTTATTTCTTTTTGTTTCATTCTATCCACTCAATCCTTTAATAAAATCTCCTCCTTTCAACATGGCAGTTGGTAGCTTCTACTGCTGCCTTGGTAGCTTCTACTAAGAATGGATTGTCAGGTAACTAATTAATATTAAATTCACATTAAGTTAATTCATTTTCACCATGCTAAAAAAATCCAAGTAATTTAAAAAAGAACTAAGGTGGGATTTCAGACACATTGCCTGGGGGTTAAAGAAATCTTGTGGGGAAAGAGGGGACATTTCTGGTATAGGAGAGTTTCAGTGTACCATGGAAATCACTCCAGACAGAGATCAGGATTTATTTTTACTTATTTAACAGACATATATAAAATGTTACATGTTGCTGGCATAATTTAAACACTTTACAAATTTAATTCCCTACAGCATCATGAAGTTTGTACTATTATAATGCCCATTGAACAAATGAGCAAACTGAGACACAGAACAGTTAAGGATCTTCCAAATGACACCCAGTAATAAATGCCTGGGCAGCCCAGCTCCAGAGCAACAGTGTCCAAACACTACCCACTGTTCTTTTGTACCTTCTCATCTCTACTGTATCTTCTCATGTCTGCTTTGCTATACCTGCACTGTGTGGTTTTTTAAAAATCTATTAACCTCTCTGGGCTTGTTTTCTCATTTTTAAAATAAAAATTGTTTCCAGTTGGAGGTGGATATCATTCTACACACAAAGTCCAACCAACTGCTTTCTGACTGATAGAGGCTTTCTTTTATTTTTCTGCCCCCTGCCTTTTCTATTAATCTGTATGCTAAGCTGCCACAGTTTATTTGAGCCAAGGACTGTAAAACATGAGTACCTTAGAAAGTCCAGGATACAGTAAATCTCTGAAATAATCTGGTCTGTTCATTTCACAGGTGAAAAAACTGAGACAGAGGAAGAACTATAGGACCAGTCTTCTAACTTCCAGGCAGCAACTTTTACCATTTATGTACATGAATTACTAGGGATTTTTTTTAAGATTTTATTTATTTATTTTGAGACAAAAAGAGAGAGAGCATACAAGTGGGGTGGTAGGGGCAGAGGGAGAAGCAGACTCCCCACTGAGCAGGGAGCCTGATGCGGGACTCGATCCCAGGACCCTCGGATCATGACCTTAGCCTAAGGCAGATGCTTAACCTACTGAGCCACCCAGGCACCCTAGGGATTTGTTAAGATACAAATTATATTTGGCAGGTCTATGGTGGTGCCTGAAATCCTGCATTTCTAACCATCTCCTAAATGATACTGATGCTGCTGATCCATACTTTGAATAGTGAACTTCTAGATAGAACCCAGCACTTCAGGTCTATGTTACACTTGGAAAAAAATTATGTCTGCCCAAATCTCTAGGGACATGACCAGTATTATCTCAGGAAACTCCATTAGGCTTGTGACCATGGCAACAAGTACAATTACAAACATTTTGGAATTTGGAAGTTGGAAAATGACCATGTCACAGCTGAAGAGGAACAGAAGAGAGGGTGGAAGCTGAGAGCTGAGGACTTGTTTGGGGTCAACAAGCTTGGAACATAGGGTAGCTTTGTATATGAGGATTATGTTGCTTGCAAGTTATAGAAATCCAAATTACAATAACTTAGACGAAAAGGGAACATATTGACACACAATTAAAAAGTCTGGGGTCAGGTCTGGCTTTAAGCAAAGCTGGATTCAGGTGCTCAAATTATGTCATCAAATTTATCTCCTATCATCTATGTGTTGACTTCATTCTCAGATAGACTTCACCTGCTGTGGTGAACAGCAGAAAAGAGCATGCCACTTTCCCAATAGTTCCAACAAATATCCCTAACTATTATTTTCATTGGCCAGTCCCAGGTTATGTGCTTCTTCCAGAACCAGTCACTGTGGCTGGAAGAGGATTGTGCTCTAATCAGGTTGCCTGGGTCAAATGTCCATTCCCAGAACGATGATAAATCCCATCCAAAATACATGGACTGGGAGTTGGGGAAGAGAGTTGTCTCAGAATGAGGTCAGTAGGAAGGTGGAGTAAGCACAAATAATAGACATTCATTCTAGAGAGTAGGGCCAGTTGAGCAACTGAAGGTGTTAAGAGCTTGACTAGGAGGTCAGAGGCTCAGCAAGGTGCTGGGATTTGAAGGGTTAACTCACCTACTAGCTCAAATCTGTCTATGATGTTATTCCAGTGGTATGACTCTATTTTTATTCTTGCTAAAGAAGTGCTTTTCAGGGGCACCTGGGTGGCTTACTTGGTTAAGCGTGGGACTCTTGGTTTTGGCTCGGGTGATGATCTCAGGGTTGTGGGATTGAGCCCCGAGTCAGGCTCCATGCTCAGTGCAGAGTTTGCTTGAGATTCTATCTCCCTCTGCCTCTCTGCCCCTCTCCCCACTCACATGCACTCTCTCTCTCTCTAAAATAAAGTAACTAAATAAATAAAATATTTTTTAAAAAAGAAGTGCTTCTTAGATTTTGATTCAGGAGATCCAGGGTGGAGTCCAAGAATCCACATTTCTAACAAACTCCCAAGTGATATTGATGCTGCTGGTTCGTGGACTACATTTTGGTGTGGCACTGTGTTGAGGTATCAACTTCAATCTTTTCTAGCTTTTCTAGCTTGATTGCCCTTCCCTTGAAATGGTAGGGACTCAAAAACTTCTTAGTAGGCTCTGTCCTGCTGTCAGTCATCTCTCTCAAGGATAACATGGGGAGGGAGGCAGCCTTTCTGTCAGAATCATGGGCTTTCTCATTTCCCAACTGCAGGCCTATACAGATTTAAGGCATTGAACCAAAAGAAGGTCCCCGGCTTAGGGCTCAGGGAAGGTTAGTTTGCTGGCTCATGGTCAGCATTCCATTCAATAAAGAAGCCAGAGATTACTCCACTTCCTGTTGCTCACTTATGATTCTTTGGCCCTAGACTAGAGAGATTTGCCAAACCCCAGATGACAGCAATTGCATGAGTGGGCCCTGCTGAGGCCAATGCAAATGAGCAGAACTGCCCAGTTGACCCACAGGTTGACAAGCCATACCAAATGGCTGTTTATGGGCCACTGAGGTTTGCAAGACTTTATTACTGTGGCATTAGATTACTAAAAAGCTATCTATGTGAACTTGGGCAAATTTTTAACTCTAACTCTCTTCCTTTGTAAAATGGGAATAAACTTACGTAGAATTATGTGAATATTAAATAAGGAATGTGAAAACCTTAACACAGTACTCCAGTAAGTGGCAGAATTAAAACTACAGTTTGCCTTTCTAAAGCTGGTCTTCAGAAAGCCTTATGGAGAAAGAAAAATCCTTGTAGAATAAAGAAGAGATAATGTGAGAGACAGAAGAGAGAAAGGAACAGTGATCTCCGCTCGGCATCAGGCACTTTCCAAAGTCCTTTATTTTATTTTATAGCATTCTATCTTTCCTATCAACTTATGTACTAAGTTTTATTATTCCCTTCTTATAGAGGAGGAAATCATGACTCAGAAAAGTGAACTGAATTTTGTCAGTCAGACAGCTAGTAGTGGAGGTGCTGGGCTTAAAACCCTTAAGTCTTTCCCATTCTAATGACCTTGCTGTTTCCATTGTGAAAACCTGATTCAAACCTTAATCACATTACAGTTTTTATTAAAATATTGTATAAAGGGCTCCTACTACAGAGTAAGAAATCTGATGTCATAGCTAAATTTTTCAAATTTCATTTTTGCTTTTCCCATTTGACTTAATAGATTTTTCTTCTTTCTTTCTAGAATCAGTCTTTCTTCTTCTCTCCCTAAATCTCTCTGTCTCTGTGTCTTCATCTCTGTCTGTCTCTGTCTCTGTCTTCTGTCCCTCTCTCTCTCTCTTTCTCCTTGCTGCTTTCAGATCTCTATAGTTAAAATTCAAGTGGAAGACAAGTGACTCAGCAAGCTGGATGTTAATCTCAATGGTTTATTTTTTCTTAAAGGGAAAAAAATGATCTTAACAGCATATCTAGAAAGAGGGGAATGAAAATTTTAAGGCTTTTGCAGGAAAAGCATTTTAGAAATACACAGCCTATATAGCATTTTTTTCTTCAGCCAGATCAGAAAAGAGGCCCCACCTCACAGCAGAGCTTAAATAAACGTCTATATACCATTTACACTCACACAAATAAGTTATTTTTTCTTCCTATGTTTAATGCCTATAAGAAATCAGGGCTAGGATTGACTTTGTCAAATTTGATCCCTTGCCTCTAACTCTTGATCTGCACACATATAGGTTTTCTATTTTTATTCACAGAAACAAAAGGCTCAGAACTCATCGTTTCCATTTTGAGCCATATGACCTGGATTTAGGTGATGTATTGGTCACAACAGGCTAGACTATACTGCAGTTCATAATGGCTTAACATAATAAACGTTTATTCTTTTACTCGCTATTTGTCCAATACAAATTAGCAGGGCCTTTCTTCATCATAATCACTAATGGATTTCCACTGATGGAAACTCCAACGTGGGCTTCCATGATTGTAAATAAACATGGGGCGAAAGGAGGAATCAGTCAAGCAGAGGAACTTAAATGCTAACACTGGAAAAGACATACATCACTCCTGCTCATATTTAACCATGCAAACCAAGTCGTCTCGTCTCTCTTACTTTAAGGGGGTGGTGAAGTGTAGTCTCCCATATTCCTAGAGAAGTAGAGCAGGAATTTTTATGAACAACCCTAATAACTTGTCCAGCTGGCCTCTCTGATGGCCAGGTAGGATTCTTGCCTCTCCTGAACCAATAATAGAATAGGTTCCTTGTCAATTCACTTTTCTCTTGGGTAGATTAACTTCTCTTGGGGAAAAAAATGATGCCATATCTAATTATATAGTTTACAGGTTAACATGTACAAGGAGTATAAATATTTCAGTGCTTTGAATATTGTAATATAGAATTTTATTTTTAAAATGATATGTACTTGGAGATCACACCCTTAAAAATAGGTAAGGTTCTTTTTCAGTTCATTCTTACTTCTATTGTTATCTGAAAAGGGTCTCACATTGCTTGTTCTCCCTCTCTCTCTGGAAGATGTCAGGAGATATTAGATTTGTGGTTTTATTTAACCTTTAATCTATAATGATGGCTGAGCTCCAGGCAGTTAAAACCTCATTCATATTAAAGATGCAAAATTTAACTTTCCAAGGTGGACTGACCCTTCAAATATGTAAACTTTATTTTAAGAAACTGCATGTATATGTCTAAATTTTAGCAAAATGCAGGTCCTCTTTTGGTATCCTAAAAAGAGCTTATCATATTTTCTACCAAATAGGGTTGAGATAACTTGATCTAGAAAGCTGGACACACTATATGGAAGCAGTTTCTAGAATATTTCTGTCCAGTAGAACTTCCTGTGATGCCAGAAAATATTCTATAGCTACATTGTCCAATGGGCTCTTTAGCACTTGACATGTGGTCAGTGTGACTGACAAACTGCATCTTAAATTTTGTTTAATTTTAAGTAATTTAAATTTAAATCTTAATAGCCACGTGTGGTCAGTGACTACTGTATTTTATAGTGTATTTCTAGAAGTTGGGCTTTCAATAAATGTTTATTACTGTTCAAGTAAAGAAAACCCACTAAAATGCATTCTTAACTTGAAGTAAAAGAAGCTCATGTGTGTATCCCTGGTCTGTATGCTGAAAACTTGAGACTGCCACAGGAATGTTTTCTAGTTCTGGGGTATGGGCATCTTGGATTCTAGCAACCTGCAGAATCACTTCTTTGGGAGTGGACTCTGGGTTAGTCCTGCTGGGTGACAGTGTTAGACCATAGGACAGGTGGAGGGAAAGTCAGTGATTGTCCTAGAGCAGAATCATTACGTCAGTCATTGCGGTGGCCCTGATACCTTCTCTTGGTAAAGCCATGGGTTCAGGGAGGAGGCCTTGTCAGCTTGTGGTGAAAAAGATCTGAGCCTCACAAATACACAATCATCTCATTATTTACTCCCACTATTATCTTTCCTCAACACTGATGGGGTTCAAATTTGATAGCTTTACTTCTTCCACCCTCATTTTAGTAAACCTTCCCCATCATCCTGTGAAATGACAATTGCTCTTTCCTCAAACTTTTCTGAAGTATTAAACAAACGTAATTTAATGCCCCCCCCCATAGAGACACAAAAATCAAACCTTAGAAATCACCCCTACTCAATATAGATATTTGGGAGTGAGCACCGACCACCATCATCAGGACAAAGCAGTTGGGGGTATCTTCTTTTTTCTGATTTGCCCAGGATCTCCAATCTTTAATAAGTGCCATCCACTGTGCTGAGCCCTGAGGGTATAGAAAGGAAGGACACAAGGACCCTCTTTCAGGAAGTCCCAGCAACTAGTGAGACATAGACATACAGAGAGTGAATTCATGATAAAATACAGTAGTAGTATGAGGTACTTGGGAACACAGGATAAGCAGTGACACATGGGAATATTCAAAGTGAGATTAATATTTCCCTTAATTACTTGCAATTCAGAGAAAGAAATATTTCCAAAAATGTTTATGGCAGAAACTGACTCAATACTCTCCAATCCTGTTGCTTCTTTCTGGTCTCACAGGCTACATTACATTACCCAGCCTCACTTTTATTTAGTCTGAGGTCACGTGACAAGACTCTGGCCAATGCATCTGCCCGAATTGACGTGTCTCCTATAAAAACTCATGTTTTATTCTTCATGTTCTCTCTTACAGAAATCATGGAAGCCAAATACAGAGGATGGTAGCCCCATGAAATGAATGGAGCTGGGGCTTTGAAACACTGCTTGGAGGAGACACCAGGAAAGCCTCATGAATCTAATTGGACCATTATGTGAGAAATAAGCTTTTATGGTATTAAGCCACTATAATTTGGGAACTGTTTGTTATAACATCAATTATCCAATTGGCTTCAACTTGGATATCAAATATAGTCACAGAATTTTAGAACTTAGAAAGCTCTCAGTCTATTTAATTTCTTCATTTCACAGAAGAAGAAATGAAGTGACTTGCATTCAGCCATCTTTAGGATATAACAAGACTAGAATCCACTCTCCCAATTCTCAGGGAAAGGCTGGTTCCATCAGGCCAAAGTTGCCTCTATTAGTCTATACATACTTTTCAGCACTCTTGTAATGACTACCAGTGAAACAGAAACACACAGGTTGAATTTTATGGAAAATAAAAGTTGTCTGTATGAGGAAAGGAACATTGAAATTTAGCCAAAAGTGATTTATTTTGATATGAGCATATTTACATTGTTTTTCAAGTACTGAATTTAAAACATGGTTGGATTTATTATCAGCACAACTTTAGGTTTATCATAAGAACAGTGCCTTATTATGTTGTTTGTTTTGTTTCACTATGCCTGGTATTTAAGTTTATCCATTGCCAGGAGGTGAGAGGTTGAAATTCTTTGATTGTAACATATGGGTTCATCAGTTTCTGAGAAAAATAGTCTGTAACCTTGCTGACCTTCAATGTCATGAGATTGAACTCTGAGTTTCCTAGTCCATGGACTAAATCTATGGCACCTATACTTTCTAGGATAAAGTGGGACAACAAGAACAACAACAAAAACCCACACAGGGTAATTGAATTGCTTCGACAAATGCTGTTGCTTGCATGATCAATTTCCATTCTCCCCTTCTATCAGGGATACCAAATCTTGATGCATTTGTGTGACAAGAAGCCTAGCCCAGGTGATGAATGGTGATGGATGCAGACCAGACATGGCAGTCTTGGTCTCCTTAGCAAGTGATTTGTCTAGAAAGTAGAACCAAATTATGGCCAATTAAATATAACTAAAAATCTGCTGGAGGCTTTGGGGAAATATTTTGCTCTCTGCTAAGAAGGAGGTACTGAGGAAATGCCATTATTGTCTGTCCCTTCCTTATTACATCTGGATTTATTTTCATGAGGACATGACTCTAGGAATTGCAGCCACAGTCCAAGGGTGGGAAACAACTAATTGTGAGATGGGACATTTTTTTTTCCATATCCCTTTACAATACTCCCTCCCGACAAGTGCACACTTGCTTGGTTTTCAAGTCACTGGAATTGAGGGACTAAGGATTAGGCACTGCATAGGTTCCCAATAGGTTAATTTGGTTCTAGTCCCCGACTCTTTCTCTAATAAATTAGCCTAGCTACCATGTTTCCATCTGTTACATCTGCTCTGAAAAATGGTTATACAGATAATATTTGACCTCAAGTTTCTTATTTGTAAAATTGGGGTAATAAAAACCCATCTGATACTGTTATTGAAAGGATGGTATTAAATTCATTTCTTCAACTAATATTTACTGGGTGCCTATTGTGGGACAGAAACTGTGGTAAGCACAGATGATATTAAATGAACAAAGTAAAGATAATCTCCAGCCTTCATGGGACTTCTGATCTGGTAGTAAAGACAGGGAAAGGAAGAAAGGAAGGCAGGCAAGAAGGAAAGAAAGAAAGAAAGAAAGAAAGAAAGAAAGAAAGAAAGAAAGAAAGAAAGAAAGAAAGAAAGAAAGAAAGAAAGAAAGAAAGAAAGAAAGAAAGAAAGAAAGAAAGAAAGAAAGAAAGAAGAAAGAAAGGAAGGAAGGAAGGAAGGAAGGAAGGAAGGAAGGAAGGAAGGAAGGAAAGAAAGAAAGAAAGAAAGAAAGAAAGAAAGAAAGAAAGAAAGAAAGAAAGAAAGAAAGAAAGAAAAGGAAGGAAGGAAGGAAGGAAGGAAGGAAGAAAGGAAGAAAGGAAGAAAGGAAGAAAGGAAGAAAGGAAGAAAGAAAGAAAGAAAGAAAGAAAGAAAGAAAGAAAACATACCAAGAATAAGAAATTGTAATAATTTCAATGAGCTGGACCAGATGCGCTGATGGAAGAAAACAAGTGCACAGAAGACCTCCAAGAGGTGATGAGAGTTAACCTGAGAAAGATGTAATAGAGCCCACGAGGTAAAGAACAAGGAGCAAGCAAAGAGATTTGTAGCAGACAGAACAGCAAGAATGAAAGCCTTGAGATGGGAGGAGTTTGGTTGTTCTGGGAGAAGCAAGAAGGCCAGTGTGGCTGGGATGTGGTGAGTTAAAGAGAGAGCAGCAGGAGAATGGCAGGGACTTAGTCATGTAGGATTTCATAGGCCATGATAAGAAATGTGGATTTGATTCTAATCCCAATGGGAAGTCTTTGAGGAATTTTAAGTAGTGACATATTATATTTAAAGTCAAAACTAGCTTTTGTGTGAAAAGGGGTTGGAAAGATTTAGCAGTAGAGAGGGGAGATCAGATAGGAGGTTACTGTGGTGCTATAGGCAAGAAATGGCAGAGGCTTAGACTGGGAGAATGATGTTAGAGGTGCTGGAAAGAAGTGTGGATTTAAGATAAATTTAGAAAATGGAGTCAACAGGATTTGCTGATGGAATGGGTGTGAGAGGTAAGAGAAAGGAAGAATTAAAGATATCTTCCAGATTTTGTGTTTGAATATCTGGTTGTATGGTGGAGCTACTTTCCAAGAGGAAAAGATTAGAAAGGGGAGGTTTTGTACTTGGTAAAAATCAACAGTTTAGTGTAGACTTGTTTTGTTTTGTTTTGTTTTTAAGATGGCTATGGACCATTTATATGGAGCTGTCAGGCTGGTAGTTGAATGTATGTCTATATATAAGTCTAAACTGGTATATCAGTTAACTATTGCTGTGTAACAAACCACTCCAAAAGTCAGCAGCTTAAACAATAACTATTTGTCCTGTTATATTTCTTCAGGTTGGCAAATTATCTTGGATTAAGCGGGGAGTCTTATTTGGTCTCACCATGGTTCCCTAATGCATCGGTAGTCAGCTCTGAGTTGGCTAGGTGGTTTGCTGCTGGGGTTGGTTGATTGTCAGTTGGTGTAATGATCTCTGTGGTTTTTCACTCTTTAGTGGGATTCCTTGGGCTTGCTCATATAATAGAGGGAGGGTTCCAAGAGTAAGCAGAGCCTTAAGTTCACAATTGGTACACCATCACTTCCCCAGTATTGTATTAACCAAAGAAAGTTATAAGGCCAGACCAAGTTCAGTAGGTGGAGAAATAGATTCTGCCTCATCATGGGAGCAATTGTAAAGTCACATTGCAATGGTATGGCTATCAAGAGGCCATTAATTGGGGCCATCAATGCCATTAATTGACGAAATTATAGGTTATAATTTGAGAGTCTTCAGCACATAGATATTAGTTAAAAACATGGAAACAACTGAGCTCAGCTAGAGTGAAAGTGTAGATGAAGAAGAGCCTTAAGAAATTCCATTTGGCCAGTGAGGTTGGGGCCAGCAACAAGACTTAGAAAGTCAGTGATGTAGAAGGTGAAGTAAGAAATAGAAGCATATAAAGAAGAAATCGACATGTATTAATGTATAATAAACTGAGTCTGAATATAGTTCATATTCATTTGTTGAAGCTGTCCTCAGTTTAGGGCATTTAGCTAGCTCTGTGGTAGAAAAAATGAGGTATAAATTATAGTCCTACTGTAGAAACCATATTGAATGTATAATTTAGTTGGAGAAAATAGCCTCATGCTTAGATAATGTTAATAACAACGTAGGACAACTATACAGGAGTTTCTCAAGAGCCCATCACTGAGAATCCATTAGCAAGATAAAAGTCAATCCTTTGACTGGTTACATGGATGTTTTCAGTTTGTGAAATTTCCTCAAGTCATATACTTACCATTTGTGTAATCTTCCATGCATATGTTATACTGCCATAAAAAGTTTTTTTTAAGATTTTATTTATTTGAGAGAGAGAGCATGAGAGAGAGAGAGAGAATGAGCAGAAAGAGGGGCAGAGAGAGAGGCAGACTCCCCGCTAAACAGGGATCCCAGGACCCTGGGATCATGACCTGAGCCAAAGGCAGACACTTAACCAACTGAGGCACCCAGTCGCCCTAAAAAGCTTTTTTCTTAAAGCTACCTCAACCCTTTTGATTATTAATAATTAAGAGTTGTTTAGTTTGTATAAAAATACTAAATGTCTTTTCACAAGAATTTACTTTTGTTATATTTATTTACATATATGTGATATATTCATGTATGTCTCAGAACCAAAATTTAGAAAAAGAGGCTTGAGGATAAACAAAATAATCTTTTTTCTCCTTATAAGCAGTTCAATCAGAATGGATTTAAAAAACTTTTATCTAAATAGTTTTGAAAAAATATATATTTTGTCTTTTACCCTAGCTTAAATGAACCCCTAAATGTAAAAGGAATTCAGTTTTCTAAGTCAACATGCATTGTTTTTTTAACACAAGAGCAAAAGAAATTCAGAGGGGAAATTGCTTTTTGTTATAAATTTATTCTAATGAAAAGCCTCTTCTGGATAAGACAACTGAAGAAAAGAATTGGAATAGTTAGAAAGAAAAGAAGACCTTGCAGGGGAAAAAAAGGCCAAATCAGATAGGGGCTTGCTTGGAAAACTGGAATGGGGATAAATTGGCTGGGCCAAAAAAGAGAAAGTAGCTTTTAGAAAATTACTTATAGAAATCATCACACCATCTAAAGTTGGTTCAAATGATTTAGGGATGCTGGGGAGGAGGGATGGCAAAACAGCTCAAATCTTCAGAAGACTTGCATCATGTTCTATGAAAAGAGGAAATGTAAGCAGATCTCTTATAACTAAAGCAACTAAAAGATTATTATTAGCTATATATCTATAGTATGTGAGCATGGTCAGTACTGAACTCTCACATTGTTGGCTGAAATGCAAGGCACTTAGAGTGACGAGATATAAGGACCCTTAATTCATCAGGAAACTGAGCCCTAGAGAGACTAAAGAATTTTCCAAAGGCTCACTGAAGAGCTAACAATACAGAGGTAAGGGGCTGCTCTCAGTCAGTCACCTCAAAGTATTAGCAGACAGGCTTGCTGAGTTCTTGTAGGTAAACCATGCAAAAAATGGACTTTGTGGAAAGATGCAATTGGTGTGGACTTTTTTTTCCCCCACATTGGGCAGGGAATGTGACCAGAAGCAGTGGGAATGCCAAAGGAAGTACTTTACAATGGGTACCAATTTCTGTAAGACTGAGTGTGGCCATTAAAAAAAAAATGGTCGCAAGTTCTTTGACATTCCTTTTACTGAGAGCTTGGGGGTCAATGTTACCTCCCTTGGATCTGGGTTGGCTTGTGACTGCTCCCTAAAGAATGACTTGGGAAGAAAGAATAAAAGCCAAGACACTTGGTCAGAGGCTGTTGTTGACATTCAGAATGATGACAGCTTGGACTGGGGGTGGGGGTTGATTCTGGAGATAGAAAAAAGTAAAGTTCTAAATTTCACAAACAATGAATCATGGAACACTACATCAGAAACTAATGATGTACTGTATGGTGATGAACATAACATAATAAAAAAATGGCCAATGAACACATGAAAAGCTAAAAAGTTCTAAATACATTTTGGAGGTAGAATTAGCTGTACTTGATGACAGAATTGATATCAGAAGGTATGGCTTGAGCAATTAAATAGTACTCATTTCCCTAGATGGGAAAAACTAGGCATAAAACCCAAAAGTTCTATTTTAGCCATGTTCAATTTGGGGCGACCACGAGATAATTTTTCTGTTGGTGGTTGTATGCTAAGTGGGCAATTGGGTCTATAAGTCTGGAGCCACAGGAGAGATCAGAGTTAGATATAGAATTTCCCTTATTACACAAAAATGAGGTGTTTTTTTTTAAACTTGAATTATTCTTTTGACACAGCTGTCTGTCTTTCTCCAAACCTATGAATCTCAATATCCCCCCATGCTTCTTCACACAACTCTGGGGTCGTTTTCCTCCATCTTTGTTTTTGTATCTACGAAGATTTACTTTAGTCATTTTCTTTTGTGAAGTAAAGCAAAGACCAACCAGATTTCTGGATTTTTAGTTACAGCATAAAAAAAAAAAAAAATCAAGCAAGGTCTGTAGCTCAAATGGCTCCACACTGCACACTTGTAATTTCACAGCAGTCCCTAGGAGTTCAAAAGAAATATGGGAGACTCAAAGTCTGAGAAAAGATGATAATCCTCATCAGTTTTGCCTATAAAATTCTGTAACCCAATGCATCAGATTACATCAATTTTTCAGTCTATAGAAGCTTCAAGGGATGGCTGGTCTTCCAGATCTAATAACTCCCCATGGGACTGTAGTGCTGGTTGGGCCCCTACTCCAAAATCCACACTGTCCGCCTCTCAGAATTACCATTATTTTTTCACTAGGTCATTTCTATTCCCTCAAGCTTGTTAGCCTGACCCCGTTAAGTCATAGCTTTGGAAAGATACACCTGTTTAACTCCTTTCCTCAGAAATAATTTCCACCATTTTGGCAATCTTTGTAATTTATCCTTGTCATTGAAAATCAAAATGCTGGGCACCTGGGTGGCTCAGTTGGTTAAACGACTGCCTTCGGCTGAGGTCATGATCCCGGAGTCCTGGGATCGAGTCCCACATCGGGCTCCCGGCTCGGTGGGGAGCCTGCTTCTCCCTCTGATCCTCTCCCCTCTCATGCTGTTTCTCTCTCTCTCTCTCTCTCTCTCTCTCAAATAAATAAATAAAATCTTTAAAAAAAAATCAAAATGCTAAAAAGAGTAGAAAAGGACCCTTTCCTCCAATATATGCCACATACCTATGTGTATTGATTCCTGCCCTTAGGAATCTAACTGAGGAACGCCACATTCGTAACATAATGAGATAAGTTCCATACAACAGGGCAGGAAAAGGGCAGTTAGTCAGTGGCAATAATTTAGCCCCTTTATAAGACTAGGACAATATTATTATCAGAGGAAAAAGTAGCATTTCACAAATGGTTATGATCACAAACTCTGGGGACTGACCAATCTGAGTATATAATCCTAGTCTGACTCTTGAGTAGCTGTCTGATCTTGAACACAATCATTTAATATTCCTGTAAAATGTTCCTCTCATCTAAATTGTTGCACTTCTAGCTCATCTTTACCATTCAAGTCTTAACTCATATGTTCCTTCTCTTGGAGGCCTTCTCTGCCTGCTCTCTCATTTAAGGAAACACCCCCATCTCTGGCTAATTATTCCCTTAATCATTATGGCATATATTTTTTCCTTGTACTCATGAAAATTATTTGTAATTATCTTGTTTTACAATGTTGGTTTATATGCTTGTTTATGATTCAATTGTTCCTTTCTCCCTACCTCAGAATAGGTGCTCAATTAATTAATGAAATGTCTGACCAAGGCCAAAATCACCAGCCA
This sequence comes from Eumetopias jubatus, assembly GCF_037043125.1. Lineage (NCBI taxonomy): Eukaryota > Metazoa > Chordata > Mammalia > Carnivora > Otariidae > Eumetopias > Eumetopias jubatus. Next base: position 104,985,253 of record NW_028274815.1, read on the forward strand.
CTCTGGTAAGAAAACTCAATCCAATTATTTGCTGTCCTCTGCCAAGCACTATCCAATAGAAATATAATGCAAGTCATTTATGCGTTTTAAATTTTCTATTCACCACATTCAAGAAGTAAAAAGAAACAGATGAAATTAATTTTATGATGTATTCTGTTTATCCAACATATCATTTAAATATGTAATCAATGTAAAAATTATTAATGAAATATTTTACATTCTTTTTTTGTAGTGAGTCTTTAGTATCTGGTATTTCACACTTACAGCACATTTTTATTCAAGTGTTAAATTTTCATAGGAAATCCTTGATTTGTATTTCAATTTTATAAAATTTATGGTTGGAAAAGGAGATTCACATACCCAAGTTGCTCCACACATGCATAAATATTTTCTAATGCTTGAATCAAGTATCAGATTTTAAATGTAAGTTTAAATAAATTAAAATGAAATAAAAAATTCAGTTCCTAATTATAGTAGACACCTTTCAAGTGCTTAATAGCCACAAATGTCTAGTGGCTACCATTTTACAGCTCTAGACACTTTGCCAAATTTTTCTCATCATGTTTTCTTGGGAAATGTGTCCTTATAATCAGATTATCTTATTCCAAAAGGAGATGAGATATTTTTTAGATAATCTAAGAATATCTAAAAGGAGAAAGGAACTCAAACACATTAAGTGGAGATGTTTGCCAGGAACTTCAGCAAGGATTTTCCAAATAACCCTTCTAGTAAGCCTATGAGTCTGGTTTCACTGTCCCTGTTTTATACATTAGGAAAATGAAAGCTGAGAGTGAGAACTTACTACAAGCACAAAGCATCTTTCTCTCTCTCCAGTGGTTTCCAAATGAGAGGAGTATGCAAAGGAGTACTCACTCTCAGCTTTCTGTCCTCCTCACTGTGTACTCCACCAAACATCCAAGAGCATGCCCACCTCTTCTGCTTAACACAAGGCAGGCTTTCTTTTTCCCATTCATTGAAGAGCCTGGGGAAGACTGGTCACTTGAAGGTAAGGCAAGCACTGCCTACCTCGAAGTCAAAGACTCTCTAGACAAAAATTGAGATCATTGCCCACTGTTCTACAGGAAATACTCTGGGTTGGGATGGCCTCTGGGGAGGTGGAGACCAAGTAGACTGCGATCATTTAAAATCTTCTGCATTCTTTAACTTGACAACTTTCCTTCTGTCCTCCTTTGGAGAAAACAAATTGTATATTTAAAACAAGTTTGAGGTGCCTAGACATCATCTGTGTTTATGTACTCAGTTTCTCGAAAGGGTTCAGGGAGGAAAATTTTGATGACTTTATATGTCTGAGATTACTAGTTGACCCTCCATATCCCTTTGCCTTCCATACTTAGTGGTAGAACACCTTATTTTTTAACTGGGCACATATCCTTCCCCAGAGAACAAAGTCTATATTTCTCAGCTTGCCTTGTGGTTAACAATGGTCATGAGACTACATTTTGGCCAATGCATTATAAGAGGAAGTGTTGTATGAGGCTGATGGGAAGTTTCCTTAAAGAAAGAGTCTCAACCCTTCCTCACTGCCTTCCTCCACCATGCAGGTTGGAATGCAGAATTGATGTTAGAATTTTAGGAGCTAGATTGGACCATGAGTTAGAGGCCGTGTGATAAGGATAATAGATCAACAAGATAAAGGAGCTTAGGTCTTTGGTATCAGGGAATGCCAAATCTGCCCTGGGTATCTAAATCTAGATTCTCCTTATGTGAGGGGGATATGAACTTTTATCTTCCTTAAGGCACCATTATTTTGCATATTCTGTCACATGTATCTACACCCAAATCCAATGTTAGCTGAAACACATACAATTTTCAAGTAAAAGGCACCAGTGGACATGGGACTTCTGAAACTGAAATGACCCAGTTAATAAGACTAAAAATGGACCAAACATTAAATGGGAAGTGTGAGGCCCCACCTGGCCTGCTCATTATTAAGATGTATCTAATCTCTGGACTCATCACCCATATTTATTCAGGATGTGATGTACTTCCATTAGGTCTTTAGATTAAATACTAGACAAGAGCATCTCCACAGCATTTTTCCAGATTCTTTTCATTTTATAATTTTTTTTCCTGCTGATATTTCTTGATTTTATTTTCCTTTCTCTCACCTCATTTTGTCCCCCCCCCCCCAGTGTTTCTACATTTGACTTTCTAGTGTTATGCTTCACAAACATGAAGGGGGAGTATTTTTCTGGTTAGGGAGGGACAGCACAAGGGTTGGACGAGGAGGAAAAGGCTGGCTTTCTGGACTGTCAGAGTGATGCCTAGAATGGTGGCCTCATTTCCCCAGCCCTGCTCAATAATGCATGAAAGTCACATGCAAAAAAGTACATATGCAGGGAAAAGACTGGAAAGAATTCTCCAGACTGAGAGCAATGACTACCCCTGAGGAATGAGGTAGAAGCCACACCATAATTTTTTCATATGTACTTTTGAATTATTTGCTGTTTTTTCCTGAGAATGAGACTTTCTTACCCTATAATTTGAGACATGGAAATAACAATATGTTCACAGTCAAGGGATGGTGGTGATTATAAGGTCACAGAAGCCATGAAATGTTTAGCTGTACCTCTGTCCAAGGCATTCAAGGCCCAAGACCATACTCTGGAAAATCTTAGCTCTTACTGGATCCGCCCTTGTGCCTTCTAGGAAATTTTCTTCTTTTCTTAGTCAATACTAGGGACTTATTGCTGGGTAAAGAGTAGGAGGAACTCTGGGCCAGGCTGCGGCCATCTGTAGATAGGATCTCCACAGACTTCTGCCCAAGTACTTTTTCCAGGTACTTATGAATGAACTCGCTTTCATCCTAGTTACCCCATTGTTTTCTGAGCTTTCTGAGTTTTCTGAAATATCTCAATTCCTCTTAAGATACGCATTTCGCTATTCTTCCTTCCAAGAACCCAGTTCTCTGTCCAGCTTCATGATTATTAGCTTGTTATTGAATATTGATTGCATTAATAGACACAGATTTCCATGCCTCTCTTTTATTTTTTTTTATAATTTTATTCATTTATTTGAGAGAGAGAGAGAGAGGGAAGGAGAACACGAGCAGGGGGGAGGGCCAGAGGGAGAGGGGTAAGCAGGGAGCCTGACATGGCTTGATCCCAGGACCCTGAGATCATGACCTGAGCCAAAGTCAGATGCTTAACCAACAGAGGTACCCAGGTGCCCCCATACCTCTTTTTATCCACAGCATTGGTTAGTGACTTTCCCACTGATTCTGGGCCTGGCCATGAGATGTGTTTATTAATGAGATAATAGCCATCTTATTGAAAAGTGCATGTGCATCTTCGCTTTCTCTCTTGGACGCTTGTACCATCAAGAGGACATGTCTGAGCTAGCTTGCTGGAGGCATGTGAGAGATACATGGAGCAGAGCCAAGGCATCCCAGCTAAGGCCACCTTAGACCAGCCAGCTGATAGCCAATCTAGCAGCAGATAGTTGATGTCTGAGCAAGCCCTGCCAAGATCAATCAAGCCTGATCCAGGATGGAGAGCTTCCTAGTAGGATCACAGGCTGATGAGAAATAATAGTTGTTATTTTATGACACTTAGTTTTGGGGTGGTTTGTTGCATAGCAATAGCTAATTGATTTAGTAATACACTTCCTTCCCTACCTGCTCCCTCCCACCACCTTACCATAACTAGCTCTGCTGTTTACCATCTTTGTGGCAATATCAGTTAATTTTTTCAGTATAACAAACCACCCTCAATTTTTTTTTTGCATAGAACAATAACCATTTATTCATGATTAATCATGAATCTATGGGTCAGGTATGGGTTCTGGTGATTTGGGTTGAACTTGCCTGATCTTGGTGGGCTTGCTCATGCATCTGTGGTCACCTGGAGGTTTGGCTCATGCTGGTTGATTTATTATGGTGACACTGGGATGATTGGGGTCTCTTCCATGTAGTCACTCATTATCCAGCAGGCCTAGTTTGAGCTTATTCACATGATGACCACAGAGCTCAAAGAGTATGCAAGAGTGGCAAGTCCTAATGTAAAAGCCCTTTTCAAGCCTCTGTTTATATCATGTTTGCGCTATTCATTGTCTGAAGCAAGTCACATGGCTAAGCCCAGAGTCGGTGTAGAAAGGCACTACCAAAAGATGTAGATACAGAGAGGCATGGAAAAAATTGGGGTCATGAGGCAACTGATTCACCATTGTGACATCACACAATTCTTTTGGTTTTTCTGAGCCTCAGTTTCCTCCTCCAAAAAAAATGGAGATAATAATACTAACGTGGGATAAGTTGAATTGTGTCCCACCAACATATGTAGAAATTCTAACTCCTGGTACCTATGAATGGGACCTTATTTGGAAATAGGATCTTTGCAGATGAAATCAAGTTAAGGCAAAGTTATTAGGGTGGGCTCTAATCCAAATATAACTACTATTCTTATAAGAAGAGAAAAACACCAGATGAAGACTGAGACACACAGGGAAAATGCCATGTAAGGGTGAAGGTAGGTATTGGTATGGTACAGCTGTAAGTTCACAAATGCCAAGGATTAACAGCCACTACTGGGAGGTAGAAAGAGGGGAGGAAAAATTTTACCCAGAGTCTCAGAGGGAACATGGTCCTGCCAACACCTTGATTTTGGACTTCTAACTTCCAGAACTGTGAGGCAATACATTTCTGTTGCTTTAAGCCACCTGTTTGTAATGCTTTGATATGGCAGCCCTAGGAAGGTAATACAGAGCCCAAGTCCTCTGGCAAAGCTTTTTATTAAGCGTCAGTGAGAACATTGGCTGCTAAAGGATGGGCTCTGGTCCTACCAGTGGTTATTCGGAGATAAGGCTTATCCTATCTTATACTGGGAGGAAGCTCTTCAAGCACGTACGAAGTTATACAGCTGTTTCAGCATCTGAGCTGCCTCAGGTCTCTGGTTTTAGAGGCTTTGGGGTTTCCAAGGTAGGAAAAAGCCAGCATTGCTTGTCCTGACAGCTTCCCTGCTGATTTGTGGTCAGCTCCCCAAGCTCCTGACAGACACCCGCCCTGGCCAATCCTTCAGCATGAAATGGAGCATGCCTGCAGGGCCTGGAATATTTCCCTTTGCTGAAGGAGAAGCCCTGCTCTCTGATTGCTGGCCTTGTTCCCAAGTAGCTCTAGCTCCTGGAACATTCCAAGAAAACAGAGGCTAAATTTAATCTCCTCCACCTTGGGATTCCTATTCTGTGTCCTCCTTTCAGGCTCTTATTATGCAGGGAACTTGCTTCTCTGCAATGCTAGAGGCAGTAATGGTTGTTTACAGCCAAACACAGGCAGGAAAAAGCTCCCCTCTTCTCTGGAAAGTCTTGCATCTCCCTAGGCATTTTATGGGGCTAGGTACAGGAAAGTGCTCCCAGAATGCACCACAGCTCTCTCAGAATGCTCCCTGTTGCCTCCTATCTCCCTAACACTGCTCATTCTATTCTCTTTGACTAGAGAGGACTTTCTACCATATGTACCTGTTGAAGTGGTTCTTAAGTTTTGAGAACTTTAAAGCATGGGTCAGAATGGAGAGAGCACAGAATCTGAGACAGAAGACCTGAGTTTGATATTCATATTAACACTTACTGTGTGTCTTTGAGCAAGTCGCTTAACATCTCTGTACCCAGATACTGCTATCATTATTATTATCTGGTGAAAAGAGTAACTTTATTCTGAGAATCCACTAAGATAATGGATCTGAAGGTCCATTAAGAGTTGTTCAATTTAGAAAGAGAAAAAAATTAATTCATTCACTCACTCATTCATTCATCCAACTAATAACTACTGGAAGTCTATTTTTGTGCCAAGCCCTCTGGTAGAAGTTGGAGATGAAGTAGTGAATGATATAGCTGAACTCTCTACCCTCATGGTTCTTACATTCTAGTGCAGGAAATGGGAAATAAACTAGCAAGGAAATAAATAGGCATAATTATAAATAAATAGATAATTACAAACTCTAATAATTTCTAGGAAGGAAGCCAATATAATGGTGAACTAGAGAATTACTGGGAAAAGTCGTTTGGACTGGATGTTAAGCAACATGGACAGAGTTGACATAGTCTGAAATTTGAAGAGGCTAATCTTCTTTGCCTGGAGGAAAAATCAGGCAGGCAGTGTGACGTGGTTTTTGTTTTTCTGTGTTTTTTTTTTCTATATTTCTGTAATACTTTTTGAATCTGTCTTGCTGCCTTGGTACACTCTACTCATTGGCTTACTGGCATTTATATCTTCATGAGGATGGCAGATGCCCCCTAGACAAATGTTGAGTGTCATCATTATAAAGGGGCTCTGTCCAGTAAATGACAGTTTATAAAACTAGCTTTTGTTGACAAAGAAAAAAGGAATTTTAAAATTTCAAACCTTTCCTTTACATGGTAAGGGGAATTGGAGTCTACACACAGGGTTTCACAATGAGGTAGAGGTAAAGAGAATTTAGTGTATATTTAAAGAGAAGTTTCAATGAGACAGAAAGGAATAGGAAGTTTCTCACTACTAAAAGAGAAAGGGAGAGCGAGAAACTGAAGGACAAGAGGTCAGATATGAATGTACTGGTTCTTTCTAGTAGATATAAAAAAAGACCTTTTGTGGGTTGCCTCCGTGGCTCAGTCAGTTAGGCATCTGCCTTCGGCTCAGATTGTGATCTCAGCGTCCTGGGAGTCCTGGTGGGACTCCTTGCTCAGTGGGGAGTCTCCTTCTCCCTCTCCCTCTGCCCCTCTCCCTGCTCATGCTCTCTCTCTCTCTCTCAAATAAATAAATAAAATCTTAAAAAAAGATCTTTTTGAAATATGTTTTTAGGGAACATTATTGTGGAAGAACAAACATCCATAACTGCTTATCTTCTTACCGGTAGAATGAAGACTTTGTTAGGTGTCCATCTTTACTTCACAGTCTGTGTGACTAGGAAAACTGAACTCACCTCCAGTTACAGGGGTGGAGCTTTAATTGAACCAAATTATGGTCATCTCAACCGTCTTCATGGCAACTGGTTCAGAAATCCAGGCTTTCACCAATCAGCACAAGCCATTCCTCTGTCCACTCTTACTAGTTTTGAGTTGGTCCAATGAAAAGGAAAAACTTTTTAATACAAGATTACAGAGAGGTGTTCTCCCTCTCTCTCCCACTGGTGATGGAGGAAGCAGGCTCCCAGTATGATTTACAGCCAACTTCTGAGCTAGCAGGAAACCAGTTTTAGAATGAGGTCAACAGTGTGGCTCTCAGAGTAAAGAGATGGGAAGAACCCATATCAGAGCTGACAATGTGATATTGCTGAGGTCTTGAACCAAAAACCCTAACTCTAGACTTCCTCTTTTGTGACATAATAATTTTATTTCTCTAATCTAATTTGAGTCAGATTTTCCATTATTTAGAGCCAAAAGCATCTGAGATAATACAATGGGAGAAATATCCATACTGTTTTGGAGAAGTGCCAGAGTGGGGGGAATTATGTCTCAATTTTAATGAACATATCTTAGGAATATTTCAAGATTATTAGAAGAATCCTACGCCAACAAGAAGAGGTAAAAGCAGAATAGACAAGAATACATGGCATGATGTGGTTAATCATGAAGAAAGCTTATACCACCTGCTTCAGCCTGAGAATGCTTTGTAAGGCATTCAGAATCCCCTGTATACCCCAGGGAGTGTGGGACAAAGGGGCACGTAAGATAATTGAAGTAGCTGCCTTGTGACCTGAATCAAGGGGATCCTTGTAGTAAAGGACGTGGTGATTTTGTAGTAGAGGGCAGCAGGGTGGGCCACTCCAGATCAATTTGAATGGAAAACATTGCCATGTCCCAGAGGAGGAGCATCACCACTAAGTCCCCAAAAGTTGAACAATTCAGCCAGGGAATATCATGAATTACATAAGACCCATCAGCATTGGATGCAATAAGATCGGAGTTTTGCCAGGTAAGTTGAGGTATATCCAAATTTGAGGTCAGTGGGAGTCAGCAGAGAACCACATGTAGGGAAGAATGTGAACTTCTACCTATACCCAAACCTCATATTAGAAAGGTAGATAAGATTATGAGACCAACTGAGAAATAAGAGATACAATCTTTATAGAGCATCTGGAATTAGAAGTACTTAATCATTTACCCAAATGTGACTGTTTAATTCATTATGGTAGATTGCATCATTTGCCCTAATTCTTTGCCCATCCTATATCCATGTCTTTTGTCACATGACTTCATAACTCCTCTTTCTAACAAGGTAGAGTCTAGGGCAGAGTCTATTTCCACACCCCTGAATCTGGAGTTGGACATGTGACTTGCTTTAGTAAATAGAATGAAGCTGAAGGGATATGTCCCCCTTCTATGCCTGGGTCACAAAAGGCTTTCTGTGCTTCCATTTGCTTGTACTTTTGTGTCTGCCACCATCATGAAAATATGCCCAGGCTTAAGGGTTTGTGGAAGAGAGCTGAGTCACCCTGGTCATCCCAGCTGAAGTCATCTTAGATCATCTGACAGCCAGACATCTCAAGATGTATTAGTTCTCTATTGCCACTCTAAAAAATTATCACAATTTTAGTGGCTTCAAACAGCACAAATTTATTATTATAGATCTGGAGGTCAGAAACCTAAAATGGGTACACAGAGCTGCCTTCCTTCTGGAGGCCACAGAGGAGAATCTATCTCCTTGCCTTTTCCAGCTTTTAGAGGTCACCTATATTTCTTTGACTCATGAATGTTTCCTCCATCTTCAAAGCTAGCAGCGTAGCATCTTCTCTCCTGTATGACCTCCTGCTGACTTCCTATAAGCGCTCTTGTGTTTATATCAGGCCCACCCAGATAATCAAGGATTATCTCTTCATCTCAAGATTCTTAACTTGATCATATCTGCAAAGTCCCTCTTGCCATATAAGGTAATATAGTCACAGGTCCTGCAGATTTGAACATGGACACCTTTGGATACCATTATTCTACCACACCAGTCATATGAGCAAGCCAGACCAAGATCAGCAGATACAGATGTGTGAAAAATAAATGCTCATTGTTGTGTGCTATTGGAGTTTTGAGATCATTTGTTTTGTGGCATTGTTGAGTCAATAGATAACTGATACATGGGGACAATTTAGCTATCCATTATTGGTGAGTTTAAAACTGTAACCTATCATTAGTTAAAATTAAAACCACAGAAGGGGGTGCCTGGCTGGCTCAGTGGGTGGAGCATGGTGACTCTTGATCCCAGGGTTGTGATTCTGAGCCCCACGTTGGTTGTAGAGATTACTTAAAAATAAAATCTTAAAAAAAAAGAGAAGAAAACCACAGTACAAAATGAAAACAAAACAGTAAAGGAAGTTACTTTCCTTTCATTCTTTTCTTTTTTTAAATTTTTTATTGTTATGTTAATCACCATACATTACATCATTAGTTTTTGATGTAGTGTTCCATGATTCATTGTCTGTGCATAACACCCAGTGCTCCAGGCAGAATGTGCCCTCGTTAATACCCATCACCAGGCTAACCCATTCTCCCACCCCCCCTTCCCATCTAGAACCCTCAGTTTGTTTTTCAGAGTCCATCGTCTCTCATGGTTCATCTCCCCCTCCGATTTCCCCCCCTTCATTCTTCCCTCCTGCTATCTTCCTTTTTATTTTTTTTTAAAATATATTGCATTATTTGTTTCAGAGGTACAGATCTGTGATTCAACAGTCTTGCACAATTCACAGCGCTCACCATAGCACATACCCTCCCCACTGTCTATCACCCAGGCACTCAATCCCTCCTGTGTTCTCCTTTAGGATTTTGATGGACTCCTATATCACACTTAGGTCTTTCAACCATTTGGAGTCTATTTTTATGTGTGGTGTAAGGAAATGGTCCAGTTTCATTCTTCTGCATGTGGCTGTCCAATTTTCCCAACACCATTTGTTGAAGAGACTGTCTTTTTTCCATTGGACATTCTTTCCTGCTTTGTCAAAGATTAGTTGACCATAGAGTTGAGAGTCATTTCTGGGCTCTCTATTCTGTTCCATTGATCTATGTGTCTGTTTTTGTGCCAGTACCATACTGTCTTGATGATGACAGCTTTGTAATAGAGCTGGAAGTCCAGACTTGTGATGCCGCCAGCTTTGCTTTTCTTTTTCAACATTCCTCTGGCTATTTGGGATCTTTTCTGATTCCATACAAATTTTAGGATTATTTGTTCCATTTCTTTGAAAAAAGTGGATGGTGTTTTGATGGGAATTGCGTTGAATGTGTAGATTGCTCTAGGTAGCATTGACATCTTCACAATGTTGGTTCTTCCAATCCATGAGCATGGAACATTTTTCCATTTCTTTGTGTCTTCCTCAATTTCTTTCATGAGTATTTTATAGTTTTCTGAGTACAGATCCTTTGCCTCTTTGGTTAGATTTACTCCTAGGTATCTTATGGTTTTGGGTGCAATTGTAAATGGGACCGACTCCTTAATTTGTCTCTCTTCTGTCTTGTTGGTGTAAAGGAATGCCACTGATTTCTGTGCATTGATTTTATATATCCTGCCACTTTACTGAATTCCTGTATGAGTTCTAGCAGTTTTGGGGTAGAGTCTTTTGGGTTTTCCACATAAAGTATCATATCATCTGCAAATAGTGAGAATTTGACTTCCTCTTTGCTGATTTGGATGCCTTTGATTTCTTGTTGTTGTCTGATTGCTGTGGCTAGGACTTCTAATACTATGTTGAATACCAGTGGTGATAGTGGACATCCATGCCGTGTTCCTGACCTTAGGGGAAAAGCTCTCAGTTTTTCCCCATTGAGAATGATATTCGCTGTAGGTTTTTCATAGATGTCTTTTATGATATTGAGGTATGTACCCTCTATCCCTATACTCTGAAGAGTTTTGATCAAGAAAGGATGCTGTACTTTGTCAAATGCTTTTTCTGCATCTATTGAGGGGATCATATGATTCTTGTTCTGTCTTTTGTTAATGTATTGTATCACTCTGATTGATTTGTAGGTGCTGAACCAAACATGCAGCCCAGGGATAAATCCCACTTGGTCGTGGTAAATAATCCTTTTAATGGTCTTTTGGATCCTATTGGCTAGTATTTTGGTGAGAATTTTTGCATCCATGTTCATCAGTGATATTGGTCTGTAATTCTGCTTTTTGATGGGGTCTTTGTCTGGTTCTGGGGTCAAGGTAATGGTGGCCTCATAAAACGAGTTTGGAAGTTTTCCTTCCATTTCTATTTTTTGGAACAGTTTCAGAAGAATAGGTATTAATTCTTCTTGAAATGTTTGGTAGAATTCCCCTGGGAAGCCATCTGGCCCTGGGCTTTTGTTTGTTGGGAGATTTTTGATGACTGCTTCAATTTCCTTAGTGGTTATAGGTCTGTTCAGGTTTTCTATTTCTTCCTGGTTCAGTTTTGGTAGTTGATACATCTCTAGGAATGCATCCATTTCTTCCAGGTTATCGAGTTTGCTGGCATATAGTCGCTCGTAATATGTTTTTATAATTGTTTCTATTTCTTTGGTGTTGGTTGTGATCTCTCCTCTTTCATTCATGATTTTGTTGATTTGGGTCATTTCCCTTTTCTTTTGGATTAAGTCTGTCCAGGGGTTGATAATCGTGTTAATTCTTTCAAAGAACCAGGTCCTAATTTCGTTGATCTGTTCTACTGTTCTTTTGGTTTCTATTTCATTGATTTCTGCTCTGATCTTTATTATTTCTCTTCTCCTGCTGGATTTAGGCTTTATTTGCTGTTTTTTCTCTCCCTCCTCTAGGTGTAGGGTTAGATTGTGTATTTGAGACCTTTCTCGTTTCTTGAGAAAGGCTTGTATTGCTATATACTTTCCTCTCAGGACTGCCTTTGTTGCATCACAAAGACTTTGAACAGTTGTGTTTTCATTTTCATTGGTTTCCATGAATTTTTTTAATTCTTCTTTAATTTCCTGGTTGACCCATTCATTCTCTAGTAGGATGCTCTTTAGCCTCCATGTATGAGTTCTCTCCGACTTTCCTCTTGTGATTGAGTTTTAGTTTCAAAGCATTGTGGTCTGAAAATATGCAGGGAAGGATCCCAATCTTTTGGTACCAGCTGAGACCTGATTTTAGACCTAGGATGTGATCTATTCTGGAGAATGTTTCATGGGCACTAGGGAAGAATGTGTATTCTGTTGCTTTGGGATGGAATGTTCTGAATATGTCTGTGAAGTCCATTTGGTCCAGTGTGTCATTTAAAGTCTTCATTTCCTTGTTGATCTTTTGCTTAGATGATCTGCCCATTTCAGTCAGAGGGTGTTGAAGTCCCCCACTATTATTGTATTGTTGTCAATATGTTTCTTTGTTTTTGTTATTAATTGCCTTATATAATTGGCTGCTCCCATGTTAGGGGCATAGATATTTACAATTGTTAGATCTTCTTGTTCGATAGACCCTTTAAGTAGGATATAGTGTCCTTCCTCATCTCTTATTACAATCTTTGGTTTAAAATCTAATTTGTCTGATATAAGGATTGCCACCCCAGCTTTCTTTTGGTGTCCATTAGCGTGGCAAATGGTTTTCCACCCCCTCACTTTCAATCTAGGGGTGTCTTTGGGTCTAAAATGAGTCTTTTGCAGACAGCATATCGATGGGTCTTGTCTTTTTATCCAATCTGGTAAGCCTGTGTCTTTTGATTGGGGCATTTAGCCCATTTACATTCAGGGTAACTATTAAAAGATAGGAATTTAGTGCCATTGTATTGCCTATAAGGTGAATGTTACTGTATATTGTCTGTGTTCCTTTCTGGTCTATGCTGCTTTTAGGCTCTCTCTTTGCTTAAAGGACCCCTTTCAAGATTTCTTGGAGGGATGGTTTTGTGTTTGCAAATTCCTTTAGTTTTTGTTTGTCCTGGAAGCTTTTTATCTCTCCTTCTATTTTCAATGACAGCCTTGCTGGATATAGTATTCTTGGCTGCATATTTTTCTCGTTTAGTGCTCTGAAGATATCTTGCCAGTCCTTTCTGGCCTGCCAGGTCTCTTTGGATAGGTCTGTTGCCAGTCTAATGTTTCTACCATTGTAGGTTACATATCTCTTCTCCCGAGCTGCTTTCAGGATTTTCTCTTTGTCTCTGAGACTCCTAAGTTTTACTATTAGATTATGGGGTGTTGACCTATTTTTATCGATTTTGAGAGGAGTTCTCTGTGCCTCCTGGATTTTGATGCCTGTTTCCTTCCCCAAATTAGGGAAGTTCTTTGCTATAACTTGCTCCAATATACCTTCTGCCCCTCTCTCTCTTTCTTCTTCTTCTGGGATCCCAATTATTCTAATGTTGTTTTGTCTTCCAGTGTCGCTTATCTCTCGAATTCTGCCCTCGTGATCCAGTAGTTGTTTATCTCTCTTTTTCTCAGCCTCTTTATTTTCCATCATTTGGTCTTCTATATCACTGATTCTCTCCTCTGCCTCATTTATCCTAGCAGTTAGCACCCCCATTTTTGATTGCACCTCATTAATAGCCTTTTTGATTTCAACCTGGTTAGATTTTAGTTCTTTTATTTCTCCAGAAAGGGTTTCTCTAATAACTTCCATGCTTTTTTCAAGCCCAGCTAGTATCTTTAAAATCATCATTCTGAACTCTAGGTCTGACATCATACTAATGTCCATATTGAGTAGGTCCCTGGCAGACGGTACTACCTCTTGTTCTTTTTGTTGATGTGATTTTTTCCATCTTGTCATTTTGTCCAGAGGAGAATAGATGAATAAGGGAACAAAATGCTAACAGGATAACAATGTCCCCAGAAAATATACTCTAAACAAATCAGAAAAGACCTGAAGCCATGGGAAAAGAAAGGGAACGAAAGAAAAAAGAAAAAAAAAGAAAAAAACAAACAAAAACAGAACAAAACAAATAAAACAGAATATGATCAGATATGACCAGGCTGGTGCATAGATCAGTGCCACACACTAGATTTTGGGTGTATTTTGGTCTGTTAAAGAAAGTGCCTCCCCAAATTTTAAAGAAAGAAAAACTTATATATGTACAAAAATAAAGGTTAATACAATGAAGGGATGGAATATGACTGTAAAGATGACAATTATAAAATATTTTATAAAAGGAATTGATAAGAGAAGAAGTTGTTTGAAAAAAGAAAGAAGAGGATTTAAAAAAAAAAAAAGAAAAAAAAGGGAGAGAATGTGATCAGGCAGGAGACTAGAACAAAGCCATACATTAGAGATTTAGAGTATATTTTGATCTGTTAGAAGAAACTGTATCTCAAAATTTTAAAGAGAAAACAACATATATATATATATGCCAAAAATAAGGGTAACTACTATGAAGGGATAGAATATGACTCTAAAAATGAAAAATAAAAATGTTTTTTAAAAAAGGGATTGATAAGATGTGGGTTGAAAAAGGGAAAAAGAAAAATTCAAAAAAAAATTTTTTTGAAAAAATTAACTTTGAAAAACTAAAGAATCATGGGAAAAAAGCCATGAATTCTATGTGCAGTATTCTCCTAGCACTGGAGTTCTGCCATTCTCATTGATCGGTAAACTTGGTCTTGCCTGGCTGTTCTTGCTGATCTTCTGGGGGAGGGGCCTGTTGCCGTGGTTCCCAAATGCCTTTGCCAGAGGCGGAAATGCCCCGCCCTTGCCGGGTCCAGGCTAAGCAATCTGCTCGGGTTTGCTCTCGGGAGCTTTTGTTCCTTGCAATCTTTCTGTACAGCTTTGGAGGACGAGAGTGAAAATGGTGGTCTCCCAATCTCTGCCCTGGAAGAGCTGAGAATTCGGGGCCCCACTCCTCTGTGAGCCCCCAGATAAAGGCAGTCAATCACTCCCGTCTCCCTGGTCTCCGGCTGCAATCTGTGCTCACCCGGCCTGTGACCGAGCGTTTCTATCTCTGGCACCCGACCCCGTGTGGTGTCTCCAAACCCAGCAGATCCCTGTGGTGCGCTCCCACTCTGCTCCTCCCAGGGGAGGAAGGGGACTCTCCCCGGATCTGCCGCTTGTTGGGTCCCTGCTGGAGGAGCAGTGGCCCGACTGGGCCACGGATCACAGTTTATGGCAACCCCGAGCTGTGAGACCCCTCCTCGGCTCCGTCTCTGCAGCCGGCTTCCCTGCTCCGATACCTGGGAGCTCTGCCACACTCAGGCACTCCCGGTCTTTCTGTGACCCCGAGGGTCCTGAGACCACACTGTCCTGCAAGGGTTCCACCCCCAGCTTAGCCAGTGGAGCAACGTTCCTCAGCGGAGCCGACTTCTAAAAGTTCCGATTTTGTGCTCCACGGCTCTATCACTTGCCAGAAGCAGCCAACGGAGGCCCCCTCCCCCGCCGTCTATCCTCCCGAATATCACCTCAGATTCACTACTCCGCACGTCCTACCTTCCAGAAAGTGGTCGCTTTTCTGTTCAGAGAGTTGTTGCTATTTTTTTCTTTGATCTCCTGTTGATTTCGCAGGTGTTCAGAATGGTTTGATCCCTATTCAGCTGAATTCCTGAAACCAGATGAAATCCAGGTCTCCTACTCCTCCGCCATCTTGCTCTGCCCCCTCATTCTTTTCTTTTTCTGTCTTTCTTCTTTCTCTCTCTCTTTCTACTTTTTCATTATGGAAAAAAAGAGGACATGTAGAAAAACAAAATTATAGAAAAGAATTAAAAGGCACTTTTAATCATACCATTTTTGAGATCATTTCTATCAATATTTTGGTGTGTATCTATCCAGAAATTTTCAAATACTTAACACTTGGAAATTTTATTCTGTGACTTCCAGTGGAAGGTTGACCTGACCCTGGAAGTCTCTCCTTCTATCTCAAACACATAGAAATGCAAGAACAAATGTACTAGAAAATAATAGCATGAGTGCAAGAGGTCATAGTTAGCACATTACTAAGACTTGTACTGTTTGGAAGAAGGAGAAAGATGCAAATTAACTTGAGATTTCCTTTTTTTTTTTGAGAGAGAAAGAAAGTGCCCACTGGGGGTGGGCGGGGGTGCAAACGGGGCAGAGGGAAAGGGAGAGAGAGAGAGGATCTCAAGCAGACTCCATGCCCAGCGCAGAGTCCCACAGGGGTCTTGATCTCATGACCCTGAGATCATGACCTGAAACAAAATCAAGAGTTGGATGCTTAACCAACTGAGTCACCCAGGAACCCCAAACTTGAGATTTCTTAAGTATACATCTTAAACCTGTAAGGTTAACCACTAAAATAGTAGAAATAAAATGTGACATCTCAACCAATAAAAGAAGCCGAAGGAGATGGATCCAACAAAATTTAGGGACAGGGAGAAGAAGCAAAGAAAAATCTCCAAAATGGAATGCACAAAATAAGATGGAAGAGAGAAGTCCAAATATATCAGTAATTATAATAATCCAAATAAGATTACATAAAAGGTACAATCATATTAGTTTAAAAAAATCCATGTTTTTGCTACTTTCCAGAGATGCATTTAAAGTAACAAGACCCAGAAAGGTTGATGGAAAAGGCATTTGATACATCAGGCAAATACTGAAAGAATGCTGGCCTTGCACATGGCCAAGATATGAACAAAGTCACATACAAATTGCAACACTGTTTGTACTAGAGAAAATGCCAAAATAACTTAAAGAGCTATGAAAAATGGAATGCGTAAACAGATTATATATTCACATGATAGAATGCTATACAGCAGTTACAATGAATGAACTAGAATCATATGAATCAACAAAGACAGATTTTTTTAAATGTTGAATAGAAAAAGAAATAGAAAAATATTACATTCAGTCTGATAACATTTAAACATATGAAAAAGAAACTCTATATATTTCCCATATGTATGTGGCAAAAATATAAAAATCTAGACTGGGTGATATACATCATGTTTATGACAGTCAGTTTGAAAGGTGAAAAGATGAGATAAATAGAATAAGCAAGACTTCAGCTTTATATTCTAATTACTTTAATTAAAATCCTGAAGGAGGTATAATTAATTAATGTTTGTTTCATCATTCCATCTAATTTGCTGTGCTTTTAAAAAACATCTCAAAGGGGCGCCTGGGTGGCTCAGATGGTTAAGCATCTGCCTTCAGCTCAGGTCATGATCCCAGGGTCCTGGGATCGAGTCCTGCATTGGGCTCCCTGCTCCTTGGGAGCCTGCTTCTCCCTCTGCCTCTGCCTCTCTCTCTCTCTCTCTCTCTGACTTTCATGAATAAATAAATAAAACATTTTTAAAAATATTAAAAAAAAAATAAAAACATCTCAAAGTGGGCACCTGGATGGCTCAGTAGTTAAGCGTCTGCCTTTGGCTCAGGTCATGATCCCAGGGTCCTGGGATCGAGCCCCGCATTGGGCTCCCTTCTCCACGGGAAGCCTGCTTCTCTCTCTCCCACTCCCCCTGCTTGTGTTCCCTCTCTAGCTGTATCTCTCTGTCAAATAAATAAATAAAATCTTTAAAGAAAAAAAATCTCAAAGTACAGTTCCTTAAAATAGAGTGAGAGATATTTTTTCTAAGGCTTTGTTCAGTGCCAAAATTCTGATTTTACTATCATAACTAATAAATAAAGAAAAATAAGAAAAAAAAGAAAACCTTAGTGTTTTGGAATCTACAGGCAAATATTAAGCATTATTTACTCTAGAAAAAATGGGAAAACTCTAAATGTCTCAAAATAATAAAATTGGCACACGCCTTTGAGAGCAGTATTAAACAGCTATTAAATTCAGGTTCTTAAAAAATATTTCATGACGTGACAAAATGTTCACAATAAACTGTTAAATTAACTATGTGGGGTGCAAAACTATATATGCATATATATTCATATTTACATATACACATATAAAATTGAGCTGTTCTGTGGCTGCTGGTATCACGGGTAATAGTTAGCTATATTTTCTACATAAGTATGTATTACTTTTAAATTAAAAAAATTTAATTAAAGAAGGCTAGTTTCATTATAATTGTAAATGGATAGGAGTCATATACTTTAAATAATAAGAAGTCTTTTTTTAAAACAAAGTGACAAGTTTTAATACACCAACTCATTAGAAATGATTCAGATGATAGCGTTATTGAGTTACTTTCTGCCCTTCCCTTCCCACCTACAGGCCCATTCATTGTGGATTCAGGTTGGAGAGAGGTAAACAGGCTGCTTGGGACAGCTGATGAAGCCAAATGTGGCAAGCACAGCCATTCTGCACTCAGCCTTACCACTGGGAGAATAAGGGGTTGGGCCAGTATAGACATTTTTATCTGATAGAAATTTAGATTCTTTCCAAGACTGAGGCATCCTAGTCTCGCAGAACATTGTCAACCAGACTATTGGGGCAGCACAGCATTTGTCCCAACCAGTGCTTCCTCCTGGCTAAGGATCTGATTGCTTCTGGCCTTGGAATAGGTTTTTCCAAGAATGGTCTTCTTCTCTGGTTTATATACCACCCCGCTCTGGATTTTGGTATTGAAACAAAGAATTTTATGTTTCCCCGTGGAGGGCTATTTATTTTATTGTTAATGCAAGAGAAGCAGCTTGCTGCGTTTGATCATTTCTCAGCTGTCTTAAAAAAGATGAATGGATAAAGAAGCTGTGGTATATATATACAATGGAATATTATGCAGCCATCAAAAGGAATGAAATCTTGCCATTTGCAATGATGTGGATGGAACTGGAGGGTGTTATGTTGAGCGAAATAAGTCAATCAGAGAAAGACATGTATCATATGACCTCACTGATATGAAGAATTCTTAATCTCAGGAAAGAAACTGAGGGTTGCTGGAGTGGTGGGGGGTGGGAGGGATGGGGGCACTGGGTGATAGACATTGGGGAGGGTATGTGCTATCGTGAACACTGTGAATTTTGTAAGACTGTTGAATCACAAACCTGTACCTCTGAAACAAATAATACATTATATGTAAAAAAAAAAAAAGAGGAAGAAGAAGATAGCAGGAGGGGAAGAATAAAGGGGGGGATGTCGGAGGGGGAGATGAACCATGAGAGACTATGGCCTCTGAGAAACAAACTGAGGGTTCTAGAGGGGAAGGGGTGGGGGGATGGGTCAGCCTGGTGATGGGTATTAAGGAGGGCACTTTCTGCATGGAGCATAGGGTCTTATACGCAAACAATGAATCATGGAACACTACATCAAAAACTAAGGATGTGATGTACGGTGACTAACAAAACATAATAATAAAACAAAACAAATAACAAAAAAAGCTAACCTGGAGCACAGGGGGCCCAGGAATTAGCCAGCTGGAGACCTCTGTGAAGTCTAGATTTCGGTGACCAACATATTTCAGACACTAACTCAGATGGCATCCAGGCTGCCAACCTTGCTCCTTCTCAAAGCAAATATGGTTTCAGAAACCAGTAAAAACACAGATGGAAGAAGAAAGGACACCTGTCTCCCAGCACACCGATGGCAAACACTAGATGGTTGGCTCCATTGTCACTGATGGCTTTACTGGTATTAGTGGATAACAAACAGTATGCAAATGTCTTCACTCTAATAAGCCCACAGAAAAAAACGAAAAAAAGGCTGCATGTGGCACACAACGTCACTTGGAAACTGGCCTCTGTCTAAGAGTAATTGAATCACTAAGAATGTTTGCTCATCCCAGGCTTATCACTAGCACTGGCTTTTTAAATAAAAACTATGGGCATTTCTTTTCTTTATGAACTAAATTTCCTTGCATTATTACTACACAGAGGATGCTGAGATGAAGGAAAGCTTGGTTGAATTATTGCACTTCCTACTGCCTCCGCTTGGGCTGGAAATGAGACTTTGTGCCCAGAAATGATGGAAAGGGGCTCCTGTTTAGGGTCCTGCTTCTGCCCCCCAGCCAAGGATCTCTTTGGATACCTACCAGACTATTAATTTAATTGTTCTCCTTGGATGCACCAGCAGCACACACCCTGGGGCTCTGCCAATTCCCAAGAAAGGACCTATTTACTACACACCTTGTTTTGCTGACTGCAAGGTTCTTGTTAGAACATATTTATTTCTTCCTTAAATGCTGAAATAATCTTTCTAGTGGAAGCTTACATATCCTTTGTGGAGACACATGGATCCTACGTTTCATTTCTTGCAACATGCTGGACTGCTGGGTAGAAGTTACTGATGCTTTATCTTTTAATACAGATGTACATGATGAAAAGAGCAACCACAAAGCAACCACTCAGAGGCTATTGAGTGGGGACCAATCTTTCTCTCTGTGGTAGAAACATAATAAGACAATTATGGGATATATATATATATAATTTTATATATACTATACATATTATATACATATATGTATATATGAATATGTTTGTTATCTACTTATATATATACACACACACATATATATAATTTTTGGTAAATAGCAATGATCAAAGACTACAGGGTCACAATAATCAAGGAATATAAGATTCACAAAAGTCCAATCTTTGGACAAAAATGTCACCACCAGCCACTTGACCATTTGCATGTTCAGATAAATAATGGGGAGTAGCTCTGGAAGGAATGCTATTGCAAAAACCTACTTCCATGAGACTATTTAAAAACTTCCATGAGGGTCAAGAAATTACACGATAGGCTTGATCTAGTCTTTGGACTATGTATTTCTCACTTCAGAGCCAGACCTAGCCTGATTTATCATTTGCCCATAAAACCTGAGCATGATAGGGCTCTGTTGTGGACCACTCTTGGCCTGGAAGAGATAGCAGTGTGGCTTCTGAGGCCTTGGAGACAAATGGAAATCTTTACTATACATTTCCTCAAAGATGTGGTACAGGGGCTTCTCACAGTGAGTGGCCCAGAAAACATTGGGAATATCCTCTCCAGGTACCTGTCTCCCAAGTCTCCAGGAAGAACAACTGTTAAACTTTCTCCCTTCCTTTCCACACATCCCTTTCAGCATCATGTGGCTTACCATTTCCTCATTTCAGACTCTCTGATATGCCTGCCCACTGTGCTGGACGTGGGAATTCCCAGCACATTACACTTGTAGAGTTATGCCCTTTTCCATTCCTAACTTGAAGAGAAATTCTAGGAAATAAAATTCTTTACTGTGGTAAAAGGCAGAAGGTCCTACCTCTAAAGGATGGGTTATACTGAGTGACTTGCTTCCAAAGAATAGGATTATGGAAAGGGAGAAAGAAGTACGTTTACAGTGGAGAACCCTGGCAAACACTACCTTAGTCAGGCGATCAAGGTTAATATCATTGGTGATAAGTCATATTGATTCATATGGGCCCTTCATATGATGTATCTTAAAAAATCCCACTTTGCCTCTGTGGTCATCCTTTGTAAACCCATAACCCAAGCTTAACTATGAAAAAAAAAAAAAGAAAAAGAAAAAAACCCCAAACAAATGGAAAGACATTCTACAAAACACTTGACCAGGACTCCTCAAAACTGTCAAGGTTATCCAAAAAAAAAGGAGAGTCTGAGCAAGTGTCACAATCCAGAGGAAAAAATGCTAAATGAATGTAACATCCTAACTGGGATCTTGGAACAGAAAAAAAAAAAATCATTAAGGAAAAATCAATGAAATCTGAAAGAAATATGAAGTTTGCGGGGTTTTGTTTTATCTTTGTTTTTGCGTTTTTAAGAAAAGGATGACTGATTTTTTTATCTGGACCATGTATCTAGTGAAGGTACAGACTTTGGTTGTCCTGCCAGGGGACATAATAATTCTTAATTAAATTTGCCCCAGCTAAAATTCCAGTTTTTGTGTGGTCTAAGCGTGCCAAAATGTTACATTAAAAAAAACTCAACAAAGTTAGTAGCCAAAAGTTATCAAAATAAAAGGTAGAGCAAACTTTACTTGCATATCTGAAAGAAAAACAAAACAAAAGAGATCCAACTTAAACTCAGCATAGCATTTAAAAAAATTCTTTCTTCTCTCTAGTTTTCATATAACCTGTAGCTTTTCTGGACTTTCCTATTCTCTAAAACCCTTCCCTACCTCTGCTCTTTCTGAAGCCCCACCACCCATGGCTCCCCTGTGTCATCATTCTCTTAGTCTTTTCCTCCTGCTTCCCCTCAACTTGCTCTCCCCATTATCCAGATTCAGCTGTCACTAGAAGCCTGAGACTCTACCCAGGAAAGACAGAATTCCCCAGGGGAGAGGTGACAAAGCTGAGTAGTCAAAGAAAAAATTCTCCCCAGCAGGGGTAAGAAAGGGAATGAGGGTAGGCTGACAACTCCATAAATTAATATAAATAGCTCCCATCACAAATATAAACAGCTGGCTTTGATATGCTGACCAGCCTTAGGAGAGCCATAACAGCAACTGGGGATGAGAAGTATGTCCAGAGGAAGAATAGGGTGGTCTTGGTTCAGAACGGTCTTGGACCTGTGGTTTAAATGGTAAACTCTATGCTTTGTGCAGATAGACACGTCTGCCCAATTTTCTGTTGTGTCCCAGTAGCTGGTCCAGAGAAAGAATCCCAATATATTTGATGCGTGACCTTGAGAATAAGAGTATCTGTTTCTTTAATTATTAAGTAGCAAATATAGACATTGTCTGCCTTAGTTACTTCACAGAGATTTTGCCAGGAGCCAAGCAAACCTACATCATATGGGGAATAACTAAAAAAGAAGTGTAGTAAACAAAGCATCGGGGTGGACACAGCATCAGTGTGGAGGCCAGACTAATCCTCCATAGTCAGAGGGGGACTTGAATAGGCCCACTGGCTGCCTGTCAATGGGAAAGGTTGGGTCACATCATCTCTGAGTTCCCATTGGCTCACTGCCATGGGACTTTGCAACTTATCCTGTCAGAAAATGGAGTTGTGACTTGCTTTGACAAATAGAATGACAATGTGCAAGTTCCAAACCTAGATCTTAAGATTCCTTGGGTGAGTTTCCTCTCACTCTTGGAATCCTGCCTCCACCTTGTCAATAAGCCCAGGCTGGGCTGCTGAAGGATGAGAGACACAAGGCCCAGTCACCCATGGCCCCAACCAACAACCAGCCAGTTTCAGAAACAGAGGTACTTAGCTGAACAGAAACTGCAGATACAAGAGTGAGCCCAGCTGAGACCAGAACACTCCAGCTGACCCTACCTCCAAGTGCTGACCTACAGAATAAGGAGCCAGATAAATCATTTCTTTAAGCCACTAAGTTTAGGGGTAGTTTGTTTTGCAGCTATTGCTCACTGATATGACTTCCAAATTGAAAATTCAGTGAGTCATGACTTGGCTCTCACTTGTACCTTCAGACAGAGGGTACATTTTCCAGGAGAGTGCCCCTGACCAAGAAAGCATCTGGTACCTTGTCTTGATGGTCTGTGGCCTGCTTTTGTTTGGCCATATGACTTCCTGTGTCATTCTCATACTGGCTATTTAAAAAGCTCTAGCAGACAGGGTTAAAATTTAATTCACACATTATCCCTCAGACCTATCTACTTCTGCCTCAAGCATCTTCTTATTTAGTTAAGACTGAGATACTCATGACTCCTGATGTTTACGAAAGAAAACAATGGACTGGGATACGTCTGTCTTTAGTTTCAGCACCCCTCTGTTTTGAGAGCCACCAACCCTGACGGTGGACAGCATCCTCTTGTCTTTAGGTGCCTGGGACCGTTCACCATGAATATCTAAGCTCCTTCAGATCAGAACCCTGTTCTTTGCATTTCAAGGTAACATCTAGTTATGTAACAGATTAATTCTGCTATGATGTGGCACATCATAGAAAACTCAGCTCAAATTGGCTTGAGTGAAAAGGGGAATTTGTTTCTGCTACTGAAGGGTATCTGGCTTTGGGCATGGTTTTAATTAGGTTTCAGGCTCTTTCACTCCATCACTAATCTCTCTTTTCCTCCTTGTTTCCTTAATTTACAGGCAGGCTTTCTCCATATGGTGACAAAAAATGGCTGCTGTGAGCCCAAGACTCATTCTGTTTTCTGCTGAACAATCGCAGCACAAAGAGACCGTCCCCTTCGTTTCAGCAAAAGTCTTGAGGCTGATTCTCACTGGACCTCTTTGGGTCACATGTCATGCCTGGACCATTTACTTTCTACAGGGGAATGGAACATGCTATTTGGTCAAACTGGTGACCTGTTACCTAGCCCCCCCCCACTCCCACCCCCCCCCCACGGCCAGGAAAAACACGGTACAGGAGGAGATGGTGGGGATAGCATCACTAAATTGAGTGGATCTAGAGAGAATGGGGCTTCCAGAAGAATATCAGGTGCTCTTACCAGAAAGAAGAACAGTTGTGGGCAGGCAAAACCA
The DNA here is from genome assembly GCF_037043125.1 of Eumetopias jubatus. NCBI lineage: Eukaryota > Metazoa > Chordata > Mammalia > Carnivora > Otariidae > Eumetopias > Eumetopias jubatus. Next base: position 105,009,341 of record NW_028274815.1, read on the forward strand.
GCAGTTACCATTACAACAGTGGTTTTCAATCTCACAGCATACTGTAGTCACCGGGGGGAACTTTCCAACAATACCACCAGAAATAGTGATTTACTTGGTCTAAGGTGTGGCCTGGGCATCAGCCTTCCTTTAAACTCTCTAGGTGATTCTAATGAACAGCCGAGGCAAAGAATGGCTGCATTAGAGATATTAATAGCTAATTAAGCCTTAACCCTGGGGAATGCCTTGAAGTGCTGTTGGTCACTCTAAAGGACTGCATCTCTCAGGGTAGAGTTTCCCACACCGGAGGAGACTAAGAGTCAGTGTGGTGCAGTAGATGTGGGAGTGAATGGGGTAGGCAGACAGGAAGCTCTGATTGCCCCCAATTTGAACCATATTAGCAACCATCTGCTGTGTACATGAGCTGCCAGCCCTGATGACAACTTTTAAAATTAAATTTGAGAAACCTTTTGCTCCAGAAAGCCGAAGAACCCATTATGACACCAATTGCAAAATGAAAGGTACAAGGTTAACTACCCTGTCAGATGCCACTGCTCCCAGGGTCAAGTGTGGAGACCCTTGTGGGGGTGGGGGGGTCCCTGGCATCATTGCCTGACTCGCCTGTACCCCATCAGACGGGGGTGGGACAGCCATTGCACCTTGGCTTCTGCACAGTGTTTCCTCCCAGCTGGTGGGAGGAGGCAGATTCTCCTCATCTTTCTAGTGAGGAAAAGTTCTGGCCAATCACGAGAAGCCAACTTGAGACTGCAAATGTGGGGATGAGATGGCAAAATCTGTTTTTGGAGCTGCAAGAGACACTCCTCTCCGAGCGAAGAGCCGCTCCAGAAAGCTTGTTATCAGGCGGGGGCTGGCAGCTGCTCACCGCCCCGGGTGGGGGAGGGGAAGGGGCTTCAGAGCCTTCTGGTTGCCTGGGTATCTGCGCCCAGAATTCCCCATTTTCCTTTACCAGGGTCCAGGCCCTGAACAAATCACAATGTGGGGCTTCCCCCAGAACTATTATCTTAGAGAAACCGGGAGTGGAGAATGCTCAGGGAGAGGCAGTGGGGTGCAGTAGGCAAGGTAATGGATTGGAAATCCAAGCCCCAACACATCCATTCCTGCCTTGTCTTCCCCTACTTGGGCATATGACAGAGACCCCCGCCCTGTGAAATGGAATGCTGTTCGAGAATCCTCCAGGCTCTGCAAATTCTGAGGTTGTGATAATAAAGAAAGGAGGGGCCACCAACCTGCTTTGCTTTTGGGGACAACTGCTGGCTTGGGGCCAATGGAGTGTTTATGACCCTGGCCATTTTTAAGGGTGAGATAACTCCTTCCCTCCTTGTCCTTTCTTCCCTCCTGACCACCATCATTGTCATTCTAGGAGCAAAAACACTGGGGATGATGCCTAAATGTGTGAGGGGCAGCTAAGCCATATCCCACGTATACCCACGGCTTTAATTCCTGTAGCACACAGGGAGATGTTTGGCACTTCTGCAGAAATGGAAGGTCGAGGCTCCTTCCGTTTCTGTTCTGTTCTTCTCTCCGGCCTTGTCTCCCTCCTCCCCGCTCCTTCTCCCTTCCTTCCACTGCTGTTTACTGATCCCCCAAGTCGTGATGACGTGCCAGGCACTGGGCCAAATGCGAGGGCTCCCGAATCCCCATCAGGGGGTGGATTAGAAAGCTCTGCCCTAACAGAGTCTCCTGGGGCAGATGTGGAAATAAACAGTGACTGTACGGTGACAATACGGTGCCCCGAGGGCTCCCACGGAAAGGAGCACAGGCTGTTCAGAAAGTCCACAGGAGGACCCCTGACCTAGGGGATGCCTCGTCGGCGCCCCTCGCCTCCGTAGCAGATTGCAGGGGCGCGGGGGAGGCCCAGCCCCAGCCCGGGCCCGCGCCAGCCCCGCCTGTGCCGCAGTGAGTCAGGAACCCCGCCTCCCCGCCTGCACCCGCGAACGAGTCACCGCCACCCGACTGCGGCACGGCCCGCCGGAGCCCGCCTGCCCACGCCCTCGCCCCTCTCGGTGTCCCTCCTTCCCCGGCCCACTCGCGCCTCGCCTCCTGCGCCCTCGCCTCCTGCTCGCCCGGGGGGAGCTGGCTCCCCGAACTTCCGCGGCTGCTGGAGCGAGGCCAAGGGGGTGCGGGCGCCCGCCATGCTGGAGGGAGGCGCTCGCAGAGCTGCAGTGTTCCTTTGTATCGGGAAAGTTGCCCGGGGAAAGGGGGAGAAACAGAAATGGTGAAATGACTCAGGGTTCTCGAAGTCGCTCAGCGCGGCGGTGCGGTGGGATGGCTCCAGAAGGAGGACTGGGAGGCGAGGGGCCTTGCCAGTCTCTCAGTCGCAAGTGCCGGGGGCTCTGCCCCAACCCTTAGCTCGAATTTCTGCGGGAGAGTAGAAATGAGGTTATAATGTATAACTGAAAATATCAAACTGGTGTATTTGGTTGAATTCACATGAAGCAGGTGACCCAGAAAAGGGAATGAGATCTGAAAGTCTTGAGCATCCACAGAATAATCACTCTGCTGGGCAAAGGCCAAGAGCTTTAACCCTACTGGCTTTACCAGATGACTTTTTGGCAAGAAAGTCTGGTGACAGGGTGGAAGTGAAAAGCAGCAAATAGGGTCATTTCTGTCTGAAATCACTTAAAGGGTCCAACTCTGAAAATCCACCCTAACGTCGGGGCTACGGGTGGGGTCACCAGGTTTTGCGGGCTCTCCTGCTATGGCTGCAATCTGTCCTTCCCTAGTCACTAGTAGGCTAATGGCAGGGGAATGGCACTGCTCCGGGCCTCTGGGATGGAAAGACCTATCGCAGGTCTAGATGTGCCTCACCAGGATGCACAGTGACCTGCTCAGTCAGCTCATACAGGGGCAGTGGGAAGCCCACTTTGTTTCTCTAGTTCCTACCAGTTTGCTTCCTGGTGAGGAAAAGCCTGGCTTGCCTTCATACAGCAGCCAAAATTATGCTTCTGGAAACTAAGTTGGATCATAATGTCACCTGCTCAGATCCCACCAATGGCTTCCCTCCCAAGTTATTGCCAAGCCTAAAAGACCCTCCATGATGGCAGTTACCTCTCACCTTCTCCCTTTCCACTCTTTTCCCTTCCCCTGTCTGCTCCAACCACACTGGCTTTCTCTCTGTTCTCTGAACACACCAGGATGCCCCTCCTTGAGGGCCTTCCCACATGCTATCCCCTTCACCTGGAATTCTCTTCCCCCTTTATCTCAAAAGACCATCTATCCAAAATAACATCCTGTCCATAGCATCTCTCCTCTCTATCTCTGCAAATCTACTTACGGTTTTCTTATGCTCCTTATATGTTTACTTATTTATCATGCCTTTCCCCTAGTGTGTAAGTTCCTTGAGGGCAAGAACTTTGTCTTGTAAGCTGTTCTGATTCTCAGTGCCTGGAAGTTTGTAGGTGCTCAATAAATATTTGTGGAAAGAATGAGGTTGGGATAGGCCAAGGATTTGCTCAACTTCACGAAGTCAGTGGAACAACCAGTAGCCGAACCCTCGACACCTCCTCCAGACCTAGAAATTTTCTACCATCTCACGCTTAAGCTGGTTATTGGAAATGATCTCAAAGTGGATCAGATTGGACAACGGCCAATGGGCAAGCTGGACACCTTCTCAAGATGCAGTTTTTAGGGTCCTCCAAATGTTCCATTACTCTGTCATGTAAATATTTATAAAGGTAGTAAGTTCCAGTAGATGTTGAGTGGTTCATGATATGATGCCAACCTTTGGTCTCCCCTGACATTTCTTTAATCACCTTTGAAAGCAGGCTAGAAGTTGAGGTTTATAGTGTTGAAGGCTTTTGTACTGAAGTTCATCCTACCCACTAAGGCTGGAGTTATTTTGCGAAGAGTGAATCCTGCTAACTGAACCCAGAATCATAAGATCTGTATTAATGTGTTGGAATATCGCTGATAGTCATTTGGGCAAATACAAGCATTCTAAGTGGATCGGTCTTCTTGTGGCCACTTTTTGAACCATAATACCTCATTCCTGTTCTTAGCAATTATTGTTTTTTTCTCTTCTAAATTTGAATATTATAAAGGATGTCCAAGACTTTCAGCAGGGATAGTATTTTTTAAAATAGCATCCAATCCAAAGAAATATTTTCCAGAGTTGGAGACAGGAAAACTGGGTTTGCATCTTGGTTGCTCTATATACCAACTCTGTGACCCTCTTTGTATTCCAAGTACTCATTTGAACAGGTGGGGTTGTACGGAGAGCGCTGTGGTGAGGGTCAGATGAGTTAGTGTGCAATAGAGTGCTTTGTAAGCAGTATAACACTGGGTACTTCAGTACCCATCATGATGCTGTTGGAAAGAATATTAAAAAGGAAACTGAGAATTAAGGTCCATCCTTCTGAAGTGACAGCCAGGATGGAGACCGTGTACAAAATACAGTGTTCTGGGGGACATAAAAATGAGGTTGAGAGCTAAAAGGAAAATCTGCAGGTATCAAGAGTCAAGTCTGGGGGCGCCTGGGGGGGCTCAGTCAGTTAAGCTTCTGCCTTTGGCTCAGGTCATGAAACCAGGGTCCTGGGATCAAGCCCCATGTCATCGTCATTGGGCTCCCTGCTTAGTGGGGAGTCTACTTCTCCCTCTCCATCTGCCCTTCTCCCCTGCTTGTGCTTTCTCTCTCACTCTCTCTCAAATAAATAAAATCTTTTTTTTAAAGATTTATTTATTTATTTGACAGAGAGAATGAGATAGAGAGAGAGAGCATGAGAGGGGGGAGGGTCAGAGGGAGAAGCAGACTCCCCGCTGAGCAGGGAGCCCGATGATGCGGGACTCGATCCCGGGACTCCAGGATCATGACCTGAGCCGAAGGCAGTCGCTTAACCAACTGAGCCACCCAGGCGCCCTAAAATCTTTTTTTTTTAATTTTATTTATTTGTCAGAGAGAGAGAGAGAGAGAGAGAGAGAGAGAGCAAGTGAGCACAAGCAGAGGGAGAAGCAGGCTTCCTGCTGAGCAGGGAGCCCAATGCGGGACTCGATCCCAGGACCCTGGGATCATGACCTGAGTCGAAGGCAGATGCTTAACCAACTGAGCCACCCAGGTGCCCCTCAAATAAATAAAATCTTAAAAAAAAAAAAAAAGAATCAAGTCTGAAACAAGCACTGTGCCAGGGACTAGGGGAGAAATGTGATCAGTGAACAAATTTGGAGATTTGTGATGGCTGAACCACATGGCTGGAACCAGTCGGAGTTGGAGGGAGAAGACAAATGGATGACTTTTGATCAAACTGAGATGAAACAGTGCAGAAGGATGGAAGGCTGGGTAGGGCAGGGGCCAGTTCCTGTCTTCTTCCCTCCTTTCATTTGGCAAATATTGTTGAGTGCTGGCCAGGTGTGAGGCATAGTTTTTCTAGCATCCCCTGGAAACTGTCCTCAGATAACTGATGAATAGCCACGTCCTTCTTCCATCAGTGGGCTGGTATTGATAACCCCCCCAAACCACCCCAGCTTGGAAAAGCTGATGAAAGAACTAGGGGATTTGAACTTCTTTAACACTTAGAAAAGCATATAACTTTCTATAGATGGAAGCCTGCCACAGGTTTCTAAAGAGACAGAAGAATTGGGTTTTCTGGGGCTTTGGAGATTATGAATGCGACCAACAAAGTTAACATGGTAGAATCAGACCAAATAAAATATCTAAACTTGCCCTTGATTTACCTATTTATCTGTTACCTATACAGTGTTTTCTACCAGTTGCCTGCCTCTGTGTTGTCTGCTTTAGTCAATAAGCCACTAGGGGATGGGCTGTCTGTCTTCCTAGCACATTGAGCACCAGGTCACTATGTAAAGAGGCACAGGGGAAATATTGTCTAATGGCAATGTGTTTTCTCTAACATGCTAATTATAAAATAGCCTTCAAATGCCCAGAGTTTTCAATCACTCATTAAATAATTATTTGGCTTCTATGGTGCTCTTTTTTTGTGAGTATAACTTTATCTACCTTGTTTTTAGTACCATTTGGGTCCTTAATAATAGCTTTTCATAATCCTATGATGATACCAATCCCAATATTGAAACTCTTGCTAATCTAAGACTTAAGAAGAGGTGGTGATTCACTGCCTGGAAAAAAACAGGGAGTGAAGATAACTTCACTTCAGCTTCAGATGGGCTCAGCTTAAAGTTGCAGATTGGGCCTATATCCGCACGCGTTTTTGTTTTTTGTTTTTTTTTTCCCTTGGCTTAGCGAGGTACATTAGGCAGATAATAGGAATACAAGAGGGCAAACCCAACTAAGCAAGTGCATTTTGAGTCTTTGCTTACATCATGATTGCTAACATTTCATTGGGTAAAGCAAATCACATTGCCACATCCATCATGAGTGAAGCAGGGAAGTGTATTCTGCCTCTAGTTGGAGGAATAGCAAAAGGTCATGGGTACAAGGAGGGGTGAAGCACTCTTATCAATGATGCATAATAAGAATCCAGTTTCTGTCTTTGGAATGTTTCCAGAAAATGGGAATATCACTTTATTCCACCCCCTGATGTTCTAACTCATTAAAGCAGTTAATCCATGGATTAGGCTGTTCTAGCAGCAGTTGGAATTCTTCCCCAGTGAAGGCTCTTTTGGCTGTTGATTCATTGGCAAATGCCAAATCAGATGCATCACTAGACATAGAATCAAAAAGTTTTATGTTCAAGTCCCAATGGCACCACTTACCCTCTGTGCGTCCCCGAGTGGTCATCTAACCTCTCTGAGCCTCTATTTCCTCATCTCTAAAATGAGGGTAAGAATTCATGCTCAATTTATCTCATGGGGTTGTTATAAAGATCCAGTTAAAGGAGATCATAAGTATGAAAGTGTTCTGTGAACTGGAAATGACTGCACATACAAGACAGTATTATTGCTGGGTACTGTTTGTGTTGGAGATTTCTAGAAGTCCATCTAGAACTTACCCAGCTCCACTGATTGAATGACTTATATTATGGCTGTGCCCCTCAGGCCTTGTTCCTGGGCAGCCAGATGGAAGCGTAAGGACTTTGAGTTGGGGATGGGAGAGTCAGGGTTGACTTCTCAGGAAAGGGCCATAGAAAGAGATGGTAAAGCCAAGGAAAATTTCAGCTCACTTCTTGTTCTCCCATCACTGGCCTTTCTGGGGTCTCACAGCATGGAAATCTGAAGTCAAGGTCCTTTGTTGTAGCTTTGACTTCTCTTTTCCTGGCTATTTTGCAGTAGTGTCTCTGGAGGTTGCAGCATGCTATGGAGGCCAACACCAATGAATATGAAATAATGCACAGCTTGGAAAGTGCCTTGTGGTTTCCTTTGCTTGGCTTTCATTTCAGTTATAAAATTCTTGATTTTCATGAATCCACCTAAAAACACATACTTATTTAACAACCTTAGCAGTCTAAATTTTACATATTCGTATCTGGAATACCATCTGTTCTATCTCTTGGAGTGAATTGGTTCCTAGGTATGTGCCATCAACCTCATCCAGGAGGTGGCCTGGGGAGTCCATATGGCTTCTGGCATTTTCCTGGCCACACCAGTACCTGGGCTCAGGCCCAGGAAATGGTTTGGGATTAGGGGAAAACATCAAACCAAATGGACTAAGGTTGGATCTGCAGTATAATCTGACTTTTCAGGCTGTTTCTGAAGGGAGAAAGAAAGGTCGTGTGACTTTTTCTTGTGACATCCCATGACAAAACTCACTGTGTGGGAGGGTTCCTTCCCAGTGTGACCCTTTAGGCAAGGCCACGAAATGCAGTGGTATAATTTCATTCTCTAAGAAGAAAATTCCCATACCACATCCAGAATAGGTTAGAGGAGAGAAATATGAGCTTAAAATAAAACAAACATGCAGGTAAAACAAAAATTCCATTAAACCAAAATTAATGAGAGGTGCAGGTATGGAATCAAGATTCCTTAGTTCTAGCCCCAATTTTGTCCCTAACTAACTATGAAGTCTTAGTGAATCATTTCACTGATCTGTGCCTCAGTTTCCTTACCTGTGACAGGAGTGAATTAGCTGTTAAAGTCCTGTCCAACTTTGTCATCTAAGACTTTCATGCCTCCCGTCTCCTTACTGGTGAAATAAGGAGATTGTATGATGTTACCTGGAAGGTGCTGACTCCTTTATTCCATGATCGTACTTTCTAAGAGGAGTGAAATGGAATTACACTGGGCTCAGCATGAGCCCTGTTGGCCATATGTGCTCTTTGGCAAGAATTTAGTATTGGAAGCTGGAAAAGAACAAAAAAGAGAAGTGGACCTTTTCCCATTGGCATTAAAGTGAATGTTTTGTTTAAAATACCCCAAATAAAAATAAAACAAAGAAGTCTGCATTCTAACACTTTCCATGTAAATAATAGACAACATCCCATTAGTGAGACTAGGCAGCAAGTACACTATTTAAAAGTGCTTTTTTCATCTGACAGGTACCATTTGGAGTGCAAATGCATGCTTTTGGCAAAGCCCCATGCCTGGTGATGTTTTTCTTAGCATGGAAGGTTTAGGAACTGGAAGAGAGACGATGCAGGGAGAGAGGAGTATATCCAGAAACTAAACATATCTGTGTTGCTTATCTTTTAGCACCACCAAATTAATAATCTAGGTGACCATGATTCTTCCAATGAAGAATCTAGACAGCTCACGGCCACTGCTAGAGGATTAATGAGCATCCTCTGCACCTTGGCTGTTCATGCTTTTACTTCTCTTTCTCTCTGAAATCTTCCATCTAGTACATCACCTTCTGTTTGGCTGGCACTGACAGGGGAAAAAAATGCATTGGCTTACTGGATTTTGAATTCATAGCTTCTTTCTAGACTGAGTCTATGTCAAAATGGTCTGTGTATATATCAGTCTACTTGGGAGTGGAAAGATAAAAATTGTGTAAGCCAAACAACTCTTGGGGTGCATTTTTAAAGTTGTAAGTAGATGTTACTTTTTATAAATTCCTGTGGACCAGTGTTGTTTTAGTTTGCTTCTCTGTTAAACAGTGTCTTGGCTTGCAAGGACCCAAGTGCAAGTAATTTAGTTGGAAGGTGATGCCAACAAGCCCATAGAGAAGCGAGGAAGTAAGACAGGGAAAGGAAGGCAGCCAATGCAGGGTGCATTTGCAAACAAATTAGGCTCAGTCCTGCTGGGAACTCTGAAAGCCCATATGAAACATGTATCTTAACTATCCCAAGGGAGCAAGGCAACTAGGGTATTTACCCTACCAACCCCTCCCACTCATTGGTTGAGGGCTGCCTCAGAGTGGTGTTAATTACCCCAGCATTTTTGGTCTGTCTTGTACTAAGGCAGAAGCACTACAGTAAGCCCAGGAGTAGGAATTCAGGTAGAAGAGCATTACAATGGTAAGATCTGAAAGGAGATGGGCAGGGTTCTACCTGCACTTAGTACATATAGACACATAAGGGAGACCACATATAACAAATAGATATATTTGTAATCTATTTGTTAGAATTGAAATGAAAGTATTAGAATTCCCCACTCAAACTTAAATAATAAAGGAGGCATAATGATTCAGAACTGAAATATCAAAGATTGGAGTAGCTTCAGGTAAAGCTTGATCCAGGCTTTTAAATGGTTTGACAAGTATGAGTTTCTTTTCTCTATTTCTTTGCACCACTCACTATGTGTTGGCTTCATTCTTGGTAGTTTCCACCTTTATGATTACAAAATAGCATAGTAGCTCCTTAGGGTTCTATTCTCTAGGTTCAACATCCATCTAAGAAGAAAGGGTGTGTTTTTCAAATAGCTTAAACAAGTCCTAGAATTAAGTCTTTTGGGCTATGATTGTCCTGATTAGGGTCAAGTTTCTATCTTCCCATCCCAATCATTGCAGCCAGGGGGCTTAAATCTATCTACCCTCATTTCTGAGTTGTTGGTGGGTGGGGGAAGTGTTACTCTAACTCAAAAACACGTGGCTGAGAAATTCAGTCTGTTGGGACGGGAAATAGAGGTAATTAATACTAAGGCCTTAAGTTTAACAGCATAGGTGTTTGATAACCATAAGGAAAGCAACTAAATCAATAATACTATATTTCAACTCCCTAAGAATCCAGTTGAATGTCCAGGGAAGAGAGAAAGATTAATAGTGGTGTGGTAAGGGAGGGCCAGGAAGAAAATGTAATGGTAAAAGCTTGGGTACCAACACCACTCCAGGGAGCTGAATTCAGACTGTATCTTTGACAACACTAATGCCGGATAATATTTATTTAGCTGAGCCTAATAAGCAGTGTAAAGCGTCTCATCTCTCAAATTGGCACAGCAAGGGGCCACAGCAGCCAGGCTGCTGATAATTAACAGTGAAATGCCTGGCCTGTTCTCTCCCTGCATCATTCGAAGAGATGCCTGGGACTGCTGGGCAAATTCATTTTCCTCTTGCTGGCTGGGATAAGGATGGAGCTTGCTACAGAAAATTACTGGAGAGGCAGCTAACCAAGGGCAAAACAAAATGGCTATTCTGAGCAAGCAGGCTGGGCTGAGGAGGGCAACCCACCTCTTGATTGTGGAAGGTCACGTACACACTGCATTTTCAGTACCCATGAGTGTAGACCTACACAGCCAGTTATGGTGGTTTTCACTCACAAGTGCTGCATTTGAAATAGTAGTTGCAGAATCAAAGGCTTAGAATTCAAATGAACCTTGGAGATTGTGTCGTTCAGTTGTATTTACTGATGAAGAAACAGAAACCTATACAGATGTGTGGCTTATTTAGCATCACAGTGAGTTCATTATAGAGTTGACACAAGGAACACAACACCTCTATGTGACAATTCACTGTTAATAATAACAATGTCTATGATCTAAATTCTTGAGATTCAGGGGCACCTTGGTGGCTCAGTTGGTTAAGCAACTGCCTTCAGCTCAGATCATGATCCTGGAGTCCCAGGATCGAGTCCCACATCAGGCTCCCTGCTTAGCAGGGAGTCTGCTTCTCCCTCTGACACTCCCTGCTCTCATGCTCTCTCTCTTTCTCTCCCATTCTCTCTCTCAAATAAATTAAAAAAATCTTTAAAAAAAATAAATTCTTGAGATTCAGTCTGGACATAGATCTGGTTCCCCTTTTATAGCTGAATCATTTTGTGGAATTCATACAGAAATTCAGTAGAAAACAGAAGACTCAAATCCTAATTGACATTGTCCATTAATAATTCTGGAAGCCCTCTCTAATTAACTAATAATAGTGATGATGGAGATGATGGATAATTATTTGCCTCTCAAAATATACCAGGAACTGTGCTAAACAACTTACATGCATTATTTTGAATTATAATCCTCATAATAACTCTTTGATGTGAGTATTACTCCCATTGTAAGGTGGAAGAAATTGAGGTATACAGGGTTTATGAACTTGCCCAAGAACACACAATTTGTAAATGGTGGAGCTGAGTTCCAATCTCACGTATTCGCATTCAAGAGCCAAGCCTGTACCTGCAACCACCCCAACCTTAACTTTTCTCTTAGCCCTGTCAGAGTTTCAATGACTTCCACTGGATTTTGCTTCTACAAGAAGAGATTCTATATCCAGACAGATCTGGTATCATTTCCTTTATCTTTAAAAAAGATCATAAATTTACTGTACTTTTCAGAATTGTTATTAATGACTTTTGAGATTTGGTACTTTTTTTTTTTGGAGGATCGCAGTGAAACACTACATTTACATATTTAAAGACAGTTTTCCTAAATGTCAGTTCAAAATATAGATTTATCAGAATTTGGAAATGAGAGGATTTTCTCTTACTGCTGACTCTACTGGATGTCAAGACTGTGCAAACTGCATCCCAGAATTAGAGCACTGTGAAGCATCTGACCCCACCCAAGTATCCCTGCCAAATAGCCTGTCTTTCTTCTCATTTCCCCACCCCTGATCTGCATGGCTTCCAATTCTCCTTCCCCCAGTTTCTCCAGATGGCAGACATCTTTCAGCCTCCTGGCTCCTACAACTTCTTTGTACTGAACTGGAGCCAATTCCTGTAATCCAACTTCCTCCTCTTCAAAGGGATGTGCATAGCTTCTACAAGGACGAGGCCATCTGACTCCAATGCCTGTTGCCTTCTCTTGCCAGTGTCCTTATTTGACTTCAGTGTTTTCCCAGTCTGGTCTCCACGGAGAGATGACCATTGGCTTGATTTGCATCAAGTTTTCCTGTTGGTCAACTTCTCTTCTGAATTCTTCTCTCTCATCTTTACCATTAATAATATCCTGCTATTCTCTACTTTGGGGCTCTTTCTTCCTCCCTATAATAGTATTATAATAACTTAGGACAAATGGATTAACTCTGATAATTTTATACTTTAAGCAATTTTGCCAATTATATCACCAGAGAACTGGCTTGAGGATGACCAAAGAATTGACTCTTCATCAGTAAGGGGGTTTGGGAGGAACTGTTTTGCATGGGGAGCATCTACTACAGAATGGATCATTGAGGCAGAGGCAAGAATCACATAGAATATACCTGAGTATGAATCATACTTTTTTCTTTTTCTCTCATATCTTAGCTTGTTAAGACTTGAATTTGCCTCTCTTTCCTATCTTTAAGCAAGACTGTCTTATATAAGGTGGTCTATTCCTATATTATCAATAAAAAATTGACTTTCTCCTGTCTTCTAGAAATGTTTAGTCTACCTGAGTGTTTATAATATGTATGATTGAGCATTTCCCAAAAGTATCAAGGCTCAATTAAAGGGGGCTTATACTACTCATTGAGATTACCTTAAAAAAAAAGCAATTATTTCGGGGTGCCTGGGTGACTCAGATGGTTAAGCGTCTGCCTTTGGCTCAGGTCATGATCCCAGGGTCCTGGGATTGAGCCCCATATCGGGCTCCTGGCTCAGCGGGGAGCCTGCTTCTCCCTCTCCCTCTGCCTCTCCCCCTGCTCATGCTCTCTCTCTCTCTTTGTTTCTGTGTCTCAAATGAATAAAAAAAAAAAAACTTTAAAAAAAGCAATTATTTCTTCTGCTGGATCATCCCTTTATCTTCAGGATGGGTACTTCTTACTTTCCCTCTACATCAGTGTTTATATTTTATTGCTTTATTTTTTATTTCTTTTATGTTGAGCCTTGATGAAAGCTATGAATTCTCTCTCCTCAGTAAAATGTCCAAGTACCACATTCACACACATACACATGCACAGAATTTTGGCCACAACTTCAAAGTGTTCACTGATGCTCATAAAGAGACCCATTCATCATACTGATGTCAGACTAATAGTTCTGTAGGACGAGTGAGGTCATCTTACTTTCCTAATCCCTGTCACCTCCAGAATAAAGTTGAAAGCCTTCCATGACTATTGCTCAAAGTACTCTTCCTTTCCATTCATCTTCTGCTCTAGCAACATTTTGAGTATTTTTATTTCTTCATGCCTTTGCTCAAGCTGTTCACTTGACCTGGAATACCTTTGTCATTTTCTATCTTGAAGAGTTATGTATGACTTTCCCTATCCCACTAATGGCATCTTCTGTGAATCCTTCTATCACCCCAACCAATGTAGATGACATAAATGTACTCAGGATTCATTTCACCTTTCTCTATATTACAACTTCCTGAGGTTTTTTTTATCTCTTTGATAGCATTTAAGAGCATGTAAATCTTAAGACTAAACAGAACCTTAAAAATCATTTTGTAAAGCTCTTTTTTTGCCTCACATTATTCATTTATTTGTAAATAACAATAACATTTTAAAAAATGCTTAATGTGCAACTGTTATATGCCAGGCACTGATCCAGCCACTGGGGCAAAATGGTGGACAAGGCAGATAGAGCCTTTGCTCTCATGGAACTTTCTTTATATTGGGAGAAGAAAGACTAGAAATAAATTTAAAAAAAAACTAGTACTTACAAATATTGAGTATTTGGAAGACCATTACTTTGATAAATGTGATAGAGAATGACTGAAGAGAAGGAGAGGAAGGACATTATGTTTTTTAATTGGAAGGTCAAGGAAAGCATCTCTGATATTTGACTTGAAATCTGAATGGTAAGGAACTAGCCAGGTAATGATGGGGGTAAGGAAATGTCTGGTAGAGGGTAGAGCAAGTGCAAAGGCCCTGAGGTGGGAGCTTGCTGAAGCAAAGACAGAAGGTCAGTGGGGGACAGGGGAGACGTGTTCTTTGACAAGGTCAGAGAGGAGTAAGGAGTTTGGAGTTTATTCTAAAGGACATAGAGGCTTCTAAGTCTGCAAGCTCCTTGAGAGCAGACCTATCCACTCACCACAGGACTTAGCAAAAGAAATAAATGCTATAAAGAAAAAAGTTTTATAACCAAGTCATTTTGAGCGTGTTAAGATATCTGCTACTTACTGTAAACTGGAAGAAAATTGTTTCCTAGGCTATTCAATATATGTCCGTGGTCACATTTGGTTAAGAGGAAATGTAACTGTTAAGTAACAACCCTTGGATTTCAATTTCCTCGAGGACCATTGTGGGAACTTTTATGAGCTCGTAACAGTCCTACATGCCCTGCAAGTTCCCATTCATTCCACTTTCTTCGATTCTATCTTATCACTGAAATGGTTTGAAGCCTCAGGAGTTTTACAAGCTTCAATCTGCTCTTGGCTTTTTGCCTCCAACATTCAATTTTCACACCTACTTTTATGAATTCAAGAATGGTACTAGACTGGCTTCCTCTGATAGGATTTTTTCCCCTCTCAACACATTTTCAAACATTACTTGTTTAGAAAGTTGTATGAAACATGTACATTCAGCTTAAAGAATCATTAAAAGCAAATACTTGTGTAACCACTACCTAGGTTAAGAAATAGAATGTTGCATTTTAGAAAGTGGGGTTTTAGAACTGAAAGCAACCTTTAGAACCAAAGTCACCTGGTTTGCACCCTTTTTATAGATGAGAAGTCTAAGGCTTCGAGTTGGCAAGTGGTTTTATACAGGCCATACTGCAGTTACTGGTGGAGCTAACAGAATCTTTTAACTCTAAACCAGCAGGCCCCATAGAGATGAGGTATTCAGTTTCTCAGACCAGATTGTCTGGGTTCCTACATGAACATTTGCAGTCAGAGTGTAGGGGATAAAAGCTAAATTTCTCATGAAGGGACTGTTGTTTTTCTTTCTAGAAGTTCTCTATGAAGGCAACACTGATGATTTATCCTCAAGGGGCTTGCTAATTTCATGAGTGGTTAGATTTCTAGCATGGAGTTCTTTCTTTTTCTTTTTTCTTTTTCATCACCAACTTGGCTCATGTTTAGAGTTGGCATTTTCTGAGTATCATAAGATTTCTGGTGAGTAGTGGAGTCAGACGTGGTTTGGATTCTACCTCAGTGGCTTTTTATTCCAACGACAGTTTTAGTTGGAAGTGTGGGGTGTTGGGATTATATCTGATAATTTCCCTAATAGGGTTGAGATCTCGGCTTGGTAATTCTGTCATTAGAATTATTTCTCTTTCTCTCTCTGTCTCTCTGTTTCTCAACTTTGTCTCGGTACACACAAACACACACTCACATCAATAAGCCAATTAACACTGGTACCTTGGAAACACCAAAAGATGGAGACAATAGTCACACAAACATCTATATTCCTCCATGTAACTTTTTGCTCCCCAAAAGAGACTTTCTTGACCTTCATAAGCAAGAGGGGAAGGACAGCATTTTTGGATCCCTAATAATTAATTCAAAGGTAGAAAACTCAAATGTCTTCTATTCCCGGTAGAAAATATGAGTGTAGGGGCGCCTGGGTGGCTCGGTCGTTAAGCATCTGCCTTTGGCTCAGGTTATGATCCCAGGGTCCTGGGATCGAGTCCCACATCGGGCTCCCTGCTCAGTGGGAAGCCTGCTTCTCCCTCTCCCACTCCCCCTGCTTGTGTTCCTGCTCTCGCTGTGTCTCTCTCTGTCAAATAAATAAATAAATAAAAATTTAAAAAAAAAGAAAATATGAGTGTAGTGTGCAAAAAATAGTGGGGGACCATGGTTGACTGGAGATCATTTGCTCATTTGTGATACTGTAATATCATAAGAAATGCATATTTGGTCTTTGTCCCAGGTTGCTGGCACAGAGCTCCTAAAACTCTTGGCATTTCTTAGTGATAGGCATAAGAAGAGCACATTTTGTTATTCATAATAAGCTCATTTAATCATACCTGAGTTTATGCTAATGAAGTGACTCTGGGAGGATGGGGGCTGGTTGCCAAAGGAACTAACCTTGTGATTAGAAGGTTGAAACTTGCAGCCCCACCCTCCATACTCTGGGGAGGGGAGAAGGGCTGGAGGTTGGGTTAATCACTGATGGCCAATGACTTAATCAATCATGCCTACTAAATGAAAACTCCATAAAAAATCCTAACTGAAGGGATTTGGAGAGCTTCCTGGTTGCTGAGCCATTAAGGTGCTGGCTAGGGGTAGCATGCCCAGAGAGAGCATGGAAGCTCCATGCTCTGTCCCCCCATTCCTTACCCTATGCATCTTTTCCTTTTTGTTGTTCCTTTGTTGTATCCTGTATAATAAATGGGTAGTAGTAAATGAAGCACTTTCCTAAATTCTGTGAGCCATTCTAGCGAATTATCAAACCTGTAGAGAGGCTGTGGGAACCTCTAATTTATAGCAGGCTGGTCAGAAGTACAGTAACAATCTGAAACTTTTGATTGACATCTGAAGTAAAGAGCGGTCTTGGAACTGAGCCCTTAACCTGTGGGGTCTGTGCTAACTCTGGGTAGTTAGTGTCATAACTGAGTTAAATTGTAGGAGGCTCAGTCAATGTTTGCAGAGAATTGAAGAATTGCTTGGTGTGGAAAAAAAAACACACACATTTGGTGTCAGAAGTAAGTAGTAGAAGGAAGGAGTGTTTTTCTCCCCCTTTACAAGTCTAAAGACATTTACATTCAAACATTTAAAAAATGCTCTATGGGGGTACCTGGGTGTCTCAGTTGGTTGAGCTTCTGACTCTTGGTTTTGGCTCAGGTCATGTCCTCAGGGTCCTGAGTTTGAGCCCTGAGTTGGGCTCTGTGCTCAGTGTGGAAGTTGTTTGAGATTCTCTCTCTCCCTCTGCCCTTACCACTGCTGCCCCCCCCAAATAAAATAAATAAATAAAATCTTTGTAAAATGCCCCCCAAATAAATTATCTGTAGGTGAAATGAAGCCTATAGCCAGTTCCAAGTTTGTCATCTTTGAATCTTTTCACACGAGTCAAATCAAATTAAAATTGCCATACAGTGTAGCACCAGTGAGGAAAAAAGTTACAGAGTGATAGGATATTGGTTCAGAGTTCTGGTGGTGATGACGGTAGAGAAGGACATGGTGCATAGAATGGGGCAACCTGGAGGATTTTGCTACAAAGCAGCCTATCTCTTGGTGAATGGGTGTGATTTATCAGTTCATTCTCCCTATGCTGCATTTGGGTTATTTTTTTTTTCAAGCTATTTTCCAGCTCACAAATTCTTTCTTCAGCTCCATCAATTCTACTGTTATAATCATCCTCTAGTTTTTCCTTTGGCTATTGTAACTTTCAGTTCTAGAATTTCATTTTGTCCTTTTTAAAAAAATTTACAATTTTTTGTAAAATTTTTCAATCTTAATTTTTATCTTCTTCAATAAAGCAAAAAGTTATTTTCAAGTCTGTTTCTTATATTCATATATAAGGGAGACCCCGTGATTTTCTTTCTGTTTTCTGAAGTTTTTGATGCTTCTTTTTAAAGGTCTTCTATTTTTACCTAATTTCATTTTATATAAGACATTATATTTGAAAAAAAAATTGTGGAAGTTATCTTCCTCTAGAAAGGAATTGCATTTTTTTTTTCCTGTCATGTGCCTGGAACACTAGCAGTTTGAGAGTACCTTAATCCAAGTCAGGGATTTATTTGGGCAATCCAGATAATTCAAAGCTAAACTATGTATGAGAGCAGAGGGACTTTGATCCCAAGTTTTGTCTTCCTGATACAGTGAGACTGACAAAAACCTTTTACATGCTCTCAGATGCATTTTCCATATGTGCAAAAATAAGGGTTCACGTCTCTGGATTTGCAACTCCCCCTGGATTTGGTTGGTAATTTCTTGCTATCTTATTTACTCTTTTATGCTTTCAAGCTGACTTTTATTAATTTTTTTAAAGATTTATTTATTTTAGAGAGAGCGAGTGTGCATGCACACCCACATGGGGGTGGAGGGGCAGAGGGAGAGGGAGAGAATCCCAAGCAGACTCCCCGCTGAGCACAGAACCCAATGTTGTAGGACTCTATCTCATGACCCTAAGATAATGACCTGAGTCAAAGTCAAGTCAGATGTTTAACAGACTGAGCCACCCAGGTGTCCCTACTGTTAATTTTTAAAATATATTTTTCCAGCTTTTTCTAGCTGTCCTCAGTGATGAGATTAATTCAAATTACCTTGTCTTCCATTACTAAAGGCAGATGTCTCAAGCTAATGAGATTTATAGACTAGTCGCCTGTGTATAAACTTTAAAGGCTGGTTATACACTGGCTAGGAGAACAATATCTGAACTACTACCTTTCTCAGATACTGCCCTATTACCTGTTTTTTGGTGATTACCTCATTTCACTCTGACAGCCACTTCCTGCCCTCTTTTTCCTAACCCACTACAGAGCCATACTTATGATGCAAAACTCTTAGCAATATATGACTTGAGCTAGAAGAGAAAAAAGATGTCTATCCACTAATACCCTTCCTCTTCAGTTAAATATACATATATATTTTATAATAAAAATATACACCGATTGATTGATATGTTTTGGTGAATGACCAGGAAAGAAGGTATGAGATTTTTAAAAATATATATAACTTGGGATCCTGAAAACCAAGACATTTTTCTTTTGAAAAACTCAGGCTATGTGACATCTTCAGATTCAAATGTGTTCTTTTTGTGAGATTCAGCTAAAGATTCAACTTCTTTTCAACACATGCTTCTGATGGGTTTGAAAGTTGGCATATCAATCTGTGAGTACTTGCAAAAGAGGCTTTCTTTTAATTTTCTTGGCTTAAAATTCCTTAAAACATGAAGTTTTTTTAGTGAACTTTTATTGAAATAGGAATAAATACAGGAACATGCACATGTAAATGCATAGCTAAATGAATTTTGGTAAAGTTAACATATCCATGTAACCAGGACCCAAAAACAGAACTAGATCATTACCAGCATCTCTTTTACATCCTCCTTTTAGTCACTAACTCCTCAAGGGTAACCACTATCGTGATCTTATACTTTAGATTAATTCTGCTTATTTTTGAACTTTACATATAAAATCATTTACTATATACTTTTGTGACCAGTTGTTTGGTTTTTGTCTCTCAACATTATATTTGTAGGATGTATTGATATTACCACATGCAGTTGTAAATCATTCATTCTTGCATTTAGCATAGTAATCCACTGCATGAATATAATATGATTTGTTTATCATTTCTACTTTTGATGGATAATGGGGAGTTTCACCATTTTAGGAACAGTGCTGTAACAAAAATTCTTGTGCATTCTTATTACCTTTTAGTAAATACACATAGCAGGAAGATTCTTGACCTTTCATCTTCTAAATTTCATCCTGTTCACCAAGACTGTGACCCAGATTTCTGTCCCTGATCTTTTAATTTGGACCAAATACAGATGAAGACAGATGATTTCCATGAACTCCTTCCTAGATTAGCCAGGAGCATATTGTCCAGCTGACTGTGGTCTTTTGCCTGAGCTGTATTTCCAGACTCTAGTGGTTAAATTGGATGGGTTTGACAAAATGGTGGAAAAATCCCATTGGCAGAGTGCCTCAGTTTGGCTTAATACCTGGGTTTATACCCTGATTTCTGAACATTGTTTTGTAGTTTCATCTGGTGAACTGACTTATATCTACTACCCATATAGATTGTTTTATAATTCTGCCATGTCCCAATTGAATCTTTTAACAGTGTGGAAAAAAAACCTGTTCTTTCAAAAATAAAATATCTAGTTTCTTATGAGAATATTATTACAATTCTATTAGCTAGTGACATTCTGTGAGAATTCACAAAAGAAGGGATATCTGTTTGTGGGACCTTCACATTTCTCAAAATTTGCTTGGATAGAAAAACTGTCCATGCATTAGAGCAAAGGATGCTTACAACAGGATATTGTCATATATGCCTCAGAGCTAAACAGATGGCTAATTGGAATTAGAGTAGAATTACTCATTCATTCCACAAACACCAAATGAGCCTCTACTATTTGCTCCTCTCTATGCTAATATAATTTACATTGAGTTATATTAAATTCAATGTTAATTATATAACATAGTATTGTCATAACATGATCTACTATAATTCCAAGGAGTGATAAGAGCTAGAGAGAAAATAAATCAATAGAAGAGGTGGATCTGGATGTTATTTTAGATGGATGGTAGGAGGGGGAGTCAGGAAATCACAGAATGAGTGACACATGTGAAGACCTAAGTGAAGTGAGGGAGCATTGCCTTGATCTGGGGGAAAGTATTCCAGGAAGAGAGATTTGCAAGACCAAAGACTGTGAGAGGGAACAAGAATGGCAGATTCAAGGGGGAGCAAACAGGACAGTGTGGCTGGAGTATAGTGAGCAATGGGCAGGAGGAAAGGAGTTCAGATGAGAGAGGAAAAGGAAGACAAGGGCCACCTAAGGAATTTGAATTTTATTCCAAGGTGATAGCATTCCACTGGATCTTAAGTGGGGGTTGCGAAGTATGTGGTTTGATTTGACCTATGGTTGGGAAAGATCAATTTGGCTCCTGCATAGAGAATGGCTTATAGGTATTAAGAATGGAATAAGAGGGGCGCCTGAGTGGCTCAGTTGGTTAAGCGAATGCCTTCGGCTCAGGTCATGATCCCAGGATCCTGGGGTCGAGCCCCGCATCGGGCTCCCTGCTCAGCGGGAAGCCTGCTTCTCCCTCTCCCACTCCCCCTGCTTGTGTTCCTTCTCACGCTGTCTCTCTCTCTCTCTCTGTCAAATAAATAAATAAAATCTTAAAAAAAAAAAAAGGATGGAAGTTATCTGAGAAACTCATTTCATTTCCTGGGGTTGGGAGGTGGGAGAGATATGTGTGGTGAAGTCTGCTACAGGGCAGGGTAGGACATTGCTCCCAAGGAAAAAAGGGATTTACAAGAGTTACCTAATGCCAGAATTTCAGTTTGAGAAGATATCAGGTGAGCCACTACATTTCACCCTCTATTTTACAGATGAGAAAACTAAGACTCAGAAAGCCTAATAAGTAACTTAAGGAAAAAAATGAGGTAACCACATTGAAAATAGGAAGGAATTTGGGGAAAGGCAACTTTTGCTGCTAAATCAAACTATTCATATGCAATAAAGTAAAATTATTGGTAAGAGTTAAAAACATTTGAAATTGATTGCTGAATCTCTCCCTCTTTTCTTTTCTTGAGAGCTGAAATTTTGGTGAAACAAAAATGACCAGCTTATCATACTGAGATGACTCTGAACTTTTAAATGGCAAGTCCAAACCTTATTAATTTTCCTAAAACTGTTGGGAACAATGCCTGGCATATGGTCGGTGCATAATAAATATTTGCTGAATAATTATATGATGAAACTGAGAGTCAGAAGTCCAAAACTCAGAATTATAGAAAAAAGGAGAAAGAAAAAGTATATGCTCTGTACTTAGCACTGTACTAATATTGAGAACAAACAATTTTAAAGTTTTAGTCTGCATGGTTTGGATTGTGACAGAAACTCAGTTCAAACTGATTTAAGCATTAAAGAACATTCATTGGCCCATGTAATTAAGTCTAGGGGGGTAGTTCTGAGTTCAGCTATGACTTGATTCAGGGCTCATATGGCATTTAAAGAACTCTCTGTTTCTCTGTTTCTGTCTTTCTCTTTCCATTTATTAGTTTATCGTTCCTTCCTGTTGGCTTCATTCTCAGGCTGGCTTTCTTCACATGGAGATCCTCCTGCAGTTATAAGCTTACATCTTCCTGTTTAATTTTTTTTTAATTTTTTATTATTATGTTAATCACCATATATTACATCATTAGTTTTTGATGTAGTGTTCCATGATTCATTGTTTGTGCATAACACCCAGTACTCCATGCAGAATGTGCCCTCTTTAATACCCATCACCAGGCTAACCCATCCCCCCACCCCCCTCCCCTCTAGAACCCTTAGTTTGTTTTTCAGAGTCCATCATCTCTCATGGTTCATCTCCCCCTCTGACTTACTCCCCTTCATTCTTCCCCTCCTGCTATCTTCTTCTTTTTCTTTTTTCTTAACATATGTTGCATTATTTGTTTCAGAAGTACAGATCTGTGATTCAACAGTCTTGCACAATTCACAGCGCTCACCATAGCACATAACCTACGCAATGTCTATCACCCAGCCACCCCATCCCTCCCACCCCCCACCACTCCAGCAATACTCACTTTGTTGCCTGAGATTAAGAATTCCTCATATCAGTGAGGTCATATGATACATGTCTTTCTCTGATTGAATTATTTCACTCAGCATAACACCCTCCAGTTCCATCCCTGTCGTTGCAAATGGCAAGATCTCGTTCCTTTTGATGGCTGCATAATATTCCATTGTGTATATATACCACATCTTCTTTATCCAATCATCTGTCGATGGACATCTTGGCTCTTTCCAAAGTTTGGCTATTGTGGACATTACTGCTTTAAACATTGGGGTGCACATACCCCTTTGGATCCCTACATTTGTATCTTTGTGGTAAATACCCAGTAGTGCAATTGCTGGATCGTATGGTAGCTGTATTTTCAACTGTTTGAGGAACCTCCATACTGTTTTCCAGAGGGGTTGCACCAGCTTGCATTCCCACCAGCAGTGTAGGAGGGTTCCCCTTTCTCCGCATCCCCGCCAACATCTGTCATTTCCTGACTTGTTAATTGTAGCCATTCTGACTGGTGTGAGGTGGTATCTCATTGAGGTTTTGATTTGGATTTCCCTGATGCCGAGCGATGTTGAGCACTTTTTCATGTGTCTGTTGGCCATTTGGATGTCTTCTTTGGAAAAATGTCTGTTCATGTCTTCTGCCCATTTCTTGATTGGATTATTTGTTCTTTGGGTGTTGAGTTTGATAAGTTCTTTATAGACTTTGGATACTAGCCCTTTATGTGGTCTGTCATTTGCAAATATTTTCTCCCATTCTGTCGGTTGTCTTTTGGTTTTGTGGACTGTTTCTTTTGCTGTGCAAAAGCTTTTTATCTTGATGAAATCCCAATAGTTCATTTTTGCCCTTGCTTCCCTTGCCTTTGGCGATGTTTCTAGGAAGAAGTTCCTGCGGCTGAGGTCGAAGAGGTTGCTACCTGTGTTCTCCTTTAGGATTTTGATGGACTCCTGTCTCACGTTTAGGTCTTTCAACCATTTGGAGTCTATTTTTGTGTGTGGTGGAAGGAAATGGTCCAATTTCATTCTTCTGCATGTGGCTGTCCAATTTTCCCAACACCATTTGTTGAAGAGACTGTCTTTTTGCCATTGGACATTCTTTCCTGCTTTGTCAAAGATAAATTGACCATAGAGTTGAGGGTCCATTTCTGGGCTCTCGATTCTGTTCCATTGATCTGTGTGTCTGTTTTTGTGCCAGTACCATACTGTCTTGATGATGACAGCTTTGTAATCGAGCTGGAAGTCCGGAATTGGGATGCCGCCAGCTTTGCTTTTCTTTTTCAATATTCCTCTGGCTATTCGGGGTCTCTTCTGGTTCCATACAAATTTTAGGATTATCTGTTCCATTTCTTTGAAAAAAGTGGATGGTATTTTGATGGGGATTGCATTGAATGTGTAGATTGCTCTAGGTAGCATTGACATCTTCACAGTATTTGTTCTTCCAATCCATGAGCATGGAACGTTTTTCCATTTCTTTGTGTCTTCTTCAATTTCTTTCATAAGTATTTTATAGGTTTCTGAGTACAGATCCTTTGCCTCTTTGGTTAAATTTATTCCTAGGTATCTTATGGTTTTGGGTGCAATTGTAAATGGGATCGACTCCTTGATTTGTCTCTCTTCTGTCTTGTTGTTGGTGCTAGGAATGCCACTAATTTCTGTGCATTGGTTTTATATCCTGCTACTTTACTGAATTCCTGTATGAGTTCTAGCAGTTTTAGGGTGGAGTCTTTTGGGCTTTCCACATACAGTATCCTATCATCTGCAAAGAGTGAGAGTTTGACTTACTCTTTACTGATTTGGATGCCTTTGATTTCTTGTTGTTGTCTGATTGCTGTGGCTAGGACTTCTAGTACTATGTTGAATAGCAGTGGTGATAGTGGACATCCCTGCCGCATTCCTGACCTCCGGGGAAAAGCTCTCAGCTTTTCCCCATTGAGAATGATATTCGCTGTAGGTTTTTCATAGATGGCTTTTATGATATTGAGGTATGTACCCTCTATCCCTATACTCTGAAGAGTTTTGATCAAGAAAGGATGCTGTACTTTGCCAAATGCTTTTTCTGCATCTATTGAGAGGATCATATGATTCTTGTGCTTTCTTTTGTTAATGTATTGTATCTCCTTGATTGATTTACGGATGTTGAACCAGCCTTGCAGCCCAGGGATAAATCCCACTTGGTCCTGGTGAATAATCATTTTAATGTACTATTGGATCCTATTGGCTAGTATTTTGGTGAGAATTTTTGCATCCATGTTCATCAAGGATATTGGTCTGTAATTCTCCTTTTTAATGGGGTCTTTGTCTGGTTTGGGGATCAAGGTAATGGTGGCCTCATAAAACGAGTTTGGAAGTTTTCCTTCCATTTCTATTTTTTGGAACCGTTTCAGAAGAATAGGTATTAATTCTTCTTTAAATGTCTGATAGAATTCCCCTGGGAAGCCATCTGGCCCTGGGCTTTTGTTTGTTGGGAGATTTTGATGACTGCTTCAATTTCCTTAGTAGCTATAGGTCTGTTCAGGTTTTCTATTTCTTCCTGGTTCAATTTTGGTAGTTGATACATCTCTAGGAATGCACCCATTTCTTCCAGGTTATCTATTTTGCTGGTATAGAGTTGCTCATAATATGTTCTCATAATTGTTTGTATTTCTTTGGTGTTCGTTGTGATCGCTCCTCTTTCATTCATGATTTTGTTGATTTGGGTCATTTCTCTTTTCTTTTGGATAAGTCTGGCCAGGGGTTTATCAATCTTGTTAATTCTTTCAAAGAACCAGCTCCTAGTTTCATTGATCTGTTCTACTGTTCTTTTGTTTCTATTTCATTGATTTCTTCTCTGATCTTTATGATTTCTCTTCTCCTGCTGGGTTTAGGCTTAATTTGCTGTTCTTTCTCCAGCTCCTTTAGGTGTAGGGTTAGGTTGTGTATTTGAGATCTTTCTTGTTTCTTGAGAAAGGCTTGTATTGCTATATACTTTCCTATCAGGACTGCCTTTGCTGCATCCCAAAGATTTTGAACAGTTGTGTTTTCATTTTCATTGGTTTCCATGAATTTTTTTAATTCTTCTTTAATTTCCTGGTTGACCCATTCATTCTTTAGTAGGATGCTCTTTAGCCTCCATGTATTTGAGTTCTTTCTGACTTTCCTGTTGTGATTGAGTTCTAGTTTCAATGCATTGTGGTCTGAAAATATGCAGGGAATAATTCCAATCTTTTGTTACCGGTTGAGACCTGATTTGTGACCTAGGATGTGATCTATTCTGGAGAATGTTCCATGGGCACTAGGGAAGAATGTGTATTCTGTTGCTTTGGGATGGAATGTTCTGAATAAGTCTGTGAAGTCCATTTGGTCCAGTGTGTCACTTAACGTCTTTATTTCCTTGTTGATCTTTTGCTTAGATGATCTGTCCATTTCAGTCAGGGGGCTGTTAAAGTCCCCCAGTATTATTGTATTGTTGTCAATGTGTTTCTTTGCTTTTGTTATTAATTGCCTTATATAATTGGCTGCTCCCATGTTCGGGGCATAGATATTTACAATTGTTAGATCTTCTTGTTGGATAGACCCTATCAACAAGTAGGATATAGTGTCCTTCCTCATCTCTTATTACAGTCTTTGTTTTAAAATCTAATTTGTCTGATATAAGGATTGCCACCCCAGCTTTCTTTTGGTGTCCATTAGCATGGTAAATGGATTTCCACCCCCTCACTTTCAATCTAGGGGTGTCTTTGGGTCTAAAATGAGTCACTTGCAGACAGCATATTGATGGGTCTTGTTTTCTAATCCAATCTGATAGCCTGTGTCTTTTGATTGGCGCATTTCATCCATTTACATTCATGGTAACTATTGAAAGGTATGAATTTAGTGCCATTGTATTGCCTGTAAGGTGACTGTGACTGTATATTGTCTGTGTTCCTTTCTGATCTATGCTGCTTTTAGGCTCTCTCTTTGCTTAGAGGACCCCTTTCAATATTTCCTGGAGGGCTGGTTTCGTGTTTGCAAATTCCTTTAGTTTTTGTTTGTCCTGGAAGCTTTTTATCTCTCCTCCTATTTTCAATGACAGCCTTGCTGGATATAGTATTCTTGGCTGCATATTTTTCTCGTTTAGTACTCTAAAGATATCTTGCCAGTCCTTTCTGGCCTGCCACATCTCTGTGGATAGGTCGGTTGCCAATCTAATATTTCTAGCATTATAGGTTACATATCTCTTGTCCCAAGCTGCTTTCAGGGTTTTCTCTTTGTCTCTGAGACTCGTAAGTTTTACTATTAAATGTCGGGGTGTTGATCTATTATTGTTGATTTTGACAGGGGTTCTCTGTGCCTCCTGGATTTTGATGCCTGTTTCCTTCCTCACATTAGGGAAGTTCTCTGCTATTATTTGCTCCAATATACCTTCTGTCCCTCTCTCTCTTTCTTCTTCTCCTGGGATCCCAATTATTCTAATGTTGTTTCATCTTATCGTATCGCTTATCTCTCGAATTCTGCCCTTGTGATCCTGTAGTTGTTTCTCTCTCTTTTTCTCAGCCTCTTTATTTTCCATCATTTGGTCTTCTATATCACTGATTCTCTCTTCTGCCTCATTTATCCTAGCAGTTAGTGCTCCCATTTTTGATTGCACCTCATCAATAGCCTTTTTGATGTCGACTTGGTTAGGTTTTAGTTCTTTTATTTCTCCAGAAAGGGTTTCTCTAAGAACTTCCACGCTTTTTTCAAGCCCAGCTAGTATCTTTAAAGTCATGATTCTGAACTCTAGGTCCAACATCATACTAATGTCCATATTGAGTAGGTCCCTGGCTGACGGCACTACCTCTTGTTCTTTTTGCTGAGGTGATTTTTTCGTCTTGTCATTTTGTCCAGAGGAGAATAGATGAATGAGAGAACAAAATGCTAACTGGTTAACAACGTCCCCAGCAAATATACTGTATACAAATCAGAAAAGACCTGAAACCAGGGGAAGAGAAAGGGAAAAAAAGAAAAAAGAAAGAGGAAAAAAAAAAGATAAAAAGATAAAAACAAAAACAGAACAATACAAAAAAAGCAGAATATGATCAAATATGATCAGGCTAGTGCATAGATCAGTGCCACACACTAGATTTTGGGCGTATTTTGGTCTGTTAGAAAAAAGTGCCTCCTAAAATTTTATAGGAAGAAAGACATATATGTACAAAATAAGGGTTGATACAATGAAGGGATGGGAGATGACTGTAAAGGTGAAAATTATAAAAGATTTTATAAAAGGAATTGATAAGATAAGTTGTTTGAAAAAAGAAAGAAGAAGATTTAAAAAAAAAAAGAAAAAAGGGAGAGAATGTGATCAGGCAGGAGACTAGAACAAAGCCATACACTAGTGATTTAGGGTATATTTTGATCTGTTAGAAGAAACTATCTCAAAATTTTAAAGAGAGAACAACTTATATATATATGCCAAAAATAAGGGTAACTACTATGAAGGGATAAAATATGACTCTAAAAATGAAAAATAAAAAATTTTTTTTTAAAAAAGGGATTGATAAGATGTTGGTTGAAAAAGGGAAAAAGAAAAATTAAAAAAAAAACAGTTAAAAAAATTAATTTTGATGAACTATTGAATCATGGTAAAAAAAAAGCCATGAATTCTATGTGCAGTATCCCCCTAGCGCTGGAGTTCTCCCGTTCTCCTTGATCGGTAAACTTGGTCTTGGCTTGCTGGCTGTTCATGCTGATCTTCTGGGGGAGGGACCTGTTGCCGTGGTTTCCAAATGTCTTTGCCGGAGGCGGAATTGCCCCGCCCTTGTCTGTCCGGGCTAAGCGGTTTGCTCTCAGGAGCTTTTGTTCCCTGCAAGCTCTCGGTACAGCTTTGGAGGACCAGGGTGAAAATGGTGGCCTCCCAATCTCCGCCCGGAGGAGCTGAGAACTCGGGGCCCCGCTCCTCAGTGCGCCCCCAGAGAAAAGCAGTCACTCCCGTCTCCCTGGTCTCCGGCCGCACTCCGTGCTCACCGGGCCTGTGACCGAGCGTTTGTATCTCTGGCACCCGACCCCGTGTGGAGTCTCCAAATCCAGCAGATCCCTGCGGTGCATTCTCGCACCGCTCCTCCAGGGGGAGAAAGGGGAGTCTCCCCGGATCTGCCGCTTGTTGGGTCCCTGCTGGAGGAGCAGTGGCCCGACTGGGCCGCAGATCACAGTTTATGGCAACCCCGAGCTGAGAGCCCGTGCCTCGGCTCCGTCTCTGCAGCCGGCTTCCCTGCTCCGATACCTGGGAGCTCTGCTGCACTCAGGCACCCCCGGTCTTTCTGTGACCCCGAGGGTCCTGGGACCACACTGTCCCGGGAGGATTCCACCCCCCGCTTAGCCACTGCAGCGACGTCCCTCCGCGGAGCCAACTTCTAAAAGTTCCGATTTTGTGCTCCATGGTTCTATCACTTGCCAGAAGCAGCCGATGGAGGCCCCCTCCCCCGCCATCTATCCTCCCGAATTTCGCCTCGGATTCACTTCTCCGCACATCCTACCTTCCAGAAAGTGGCCGCTTTTCTGTTCAGAGAGTTGTTGCTATTCTCCTCTTTGATCTCCTGTTGAATTTGTAGGTGTTCAGAATGGTTTGATCCCCATTCAGCTGAATTCCTGAGACCAAACGAAATCTAGGTCTCCTACTCCTCCGCCATCTTGCTCCGCCACATCTTCCTGTTTATTGATAACAACAGAAAGAGTTCCCTTTTCCCAAAAGTTTCTATCAAAAGTCTTCAGGGGCCAGGCCAGTTAGCCCATGTGAACATGGGCTGGGAATAGCAGGGGAGTGGTTCCCAAAGGAGGAGTTAGCCAGAAGTTGGTAGAGTAGAGAGTGGCAGGAGAAACAACAAAGATCTACTATCAAAGTGAAAGAAAAGAGGAACCTTGTAGCCAGAGAGGCAATTTCTGTTTATGAAATCCCCCTAAAACCTAGGGCACCTGAATTCTAGAGCAAGACTTGCCAGGTCAGTGTTCAAAAGGCCCCTCTGCTTGCTGTATTGACAGTGCAGATATTGGTAGATATTTCCAAAATCTCTACTTATTCTCTTTCTGGCCTCCCGAGGCAGCTAGATTTTCCCAAGGTCCCCTGAGAAACTTAGCAGATTTCTTGGGTATATACGAGCTCACAGGATCAGCAGCCACTACCATGGTTCTGTCCTCCTCACGGATTCTCCAGTCCATGGTTCATCCACAGCTTTTTAAAGTTGTTCTTCATGTTTATTAAAGAACCATGAGCCTGGTGACTGCTTTCCTGTGAAGCTCAAATCCTATGAAACGGAATGGCAAGCCAAATAGTGTGTGTGTGTGTTGGGGGTGGGGGGCAACTTCAGGTAAGTGTGTAGTTTTCACTCCATGATGAAGGTAATCAAAGAAACAAACTGCTTTCCTACACTCCACAAAAATGTCTCCCACATGGATATTTCCCAGCCAATGGAAAAGTGAGTCAGATAAAGAACTCCAAAACAATTAAGTTAGTTGAAAACATATTTCATTAGAAAAATTGGATAGATTATTTGAGGTCACAGAGCATCCACCAATGAGTATTTACCTCAGCACCCACAGCTTTACTTTGCCTCTCCAGTTGTAACATTTCTGAAATCCACTTGTTTTTCCTTTGTGTGTAAATTCTGAAAATGTGTGTTTCTGGTTATGGCTCCATAAGACCAGTATTTACCACCTTCACAATTTTGGTCACATGTGCCACATCATCAGGCTTCAGTGAGGGAAAGCAAAACCATTCTAGTTATTTCAAGGAGAAGGTGATTTAATACAGGGAAATAAGTGCTTATAAAATGATGAGAAGAATGGAAGTCAGAAGCACAGGGATCTTGGTTTCAATGTCAAAGTAAAAAAGCAATGTGGTCATCACATTTTCCACTGTTGCTGCCTCCCTAAGTGTCACTCCTGTGAGGCTGCCGACTGAAAAGCAGAACGCTGAGTCTGACTCTTGTGTGCACTCAAATCTTTGAAAGCTTACTTTAACTGCCTCTACTGTAGCAAGACTGCCTCTACTTTATTTCTGCCTTATAAAACTCAGGCAACTGCATCTAACTGGCACAATATAATTCATATCCAGAACCTTAGCAGCAAGGGCATCTGGAAAGTGTAATTTTAAGACTTCCAACCTTGGAAAGAAAAGAAGAGGTTGAGAGAAGGAATCCAAGAACTTGTCACTTGTACTCACTTTACAAATTAAAGTATTTTTTTAAAAAAAGAAAACCTTATATTTATACTGTAAATGAAAATCCAGGATCATTTGCCATTAACAGAAGGTATTGTCAAAATAAATGCAAGGAAATTTTTTGCCTTATGCTTACTAAAAATATTTTTCCTCCCTGAGAGAACAGAGTAATTATAAAAGGCTCTTTTCCCAGGCTCTCCCTAAACTGCACTATTCTCCCATGCTACCCCTCCTCCATATACTTTGTGTGAGCCAAAAGTCAATATTTGCAATTAAATGACAGGTCATGTTTGAATTAAGGCAGGCTTCTGTGCAAGTCATAGTCACGTTGTCTTTTTTTCTTCCTGGTTGGGGGATAGGGAGGACCACACAGAACCAGTCTTACCAGCAGTGTATACATCAATGGACTTTGGGAATCTCTTTATTAGGTTGTAATCAGTTTGAAGGTGCTTTGATCTCCTCCTCTGTCTTAAGTTCTAGGATAGACCTCACGTTTTTTTCATCCAACCTGGAGTTACAAATCTGAGAAGAAAAAACATCAGGAAAGGTGACCCAGGGAATTTCAGAGAGTGAAACAAGCACCGACAGCAATTTAAAGCAGGACCCTGTTGCCTTTGCTGAGGGCAGGAGGTGGGGGACCTGGAGACACTCCTACAGGTGGAGCTATACCCTTTGGACAAGAGTTGTCGCCTTAACCAACTCCTTTCCTGGCACTTTGCATCTACCCTTCATGTTACCAGCTGGCCAAACCCTTCTCTGTGTGAAGACCATCGTTTTCTTCCACTTCCCCTTGATCAGTCTACCTCTTAACCTCCCGTCCCCAACTGTGCTTCATTTTTTTTTCCAGAGCTACCACTACCAGCTTCATTACATATTATTCTCTGCCTTTCAAAGAGCTCCGTGAATGTCTATTTTGTTCACAGCAGAACCCATAGCGTCTAGAACACTGCTGTTACAGACATTCAATTCCCACCATGTGAACAAATAACAAATGGGCAAGGGAGCAGTCAGCCTGCTTGGCTCAGCCAGGCTAACCCAGAAAGAAGCCCGAACCCATCTCGGACTCACTCTGGACCTTACTGTGTCTCACAGAATGTCAGATTGATGAAAACTATTTACAATGGAATGCACTCCAGGCTCTAGACCACCTGAATCAAGTGTAGACCTTCAAGTTATTATACATTGAATTTTGAGGTAATGTTGGTAGTTTCCTCATTTGCATTAGAGAATAAAAAATCGGGTTGAGACTTGATGGCACCATCTCCTGAATCAGGCAGGTCACTTTCATTTTCTGAGCCCCCATTTCCTCACCTGTAAAATAGGGGAAGACTTACTTTTTGCTCAATTCACTGCTTGTTGCATGGGGTCACATGAAATTAGGCATTTACCCATGTATTTTATCATTTAAAAAGTAGTTTTCTGAGTGCCTACTATGTACAAGTCTCTTAAATGTCATCTTCTTAATGTGGCTTTTAATAATCACCTTATGTAACATTTCAGCCCTGATTTTTCCACACTGCTAATCCTCTTCTCGGCTTTATTTTTCTAACAAGCGCTTTCATTTCTTAACTTAAAAGATATTTTATTGATTTATATTACTTATTATAAGTATCTATTTAATTTGTATTGTGTGTCTCCCCCTACAATGTTTTAAGCTCCCTGAGAGGGATGATTTATTTTTTTTTTATTTTTATTGGGTTTTTTTGTTGTTGTTGTTGTTTTTTGCTATTGTCTTTCCAGGGCCTGGCCCAGAGTGGGCACTTATTAAATAATGTTGAATGAATAAACAAATGTCCCATGCTCAGAGCACAAGTGCTGATATAAAGCAGGCTACCATATAAAACTCAAATTTATTTTTTATTGGAGAAAACTCACTGAAGAATGTGTGTTCTGTACAGATGGTTTGTACAGAGGGCTGGAGTTGCACTGAAGGAACCATTAGGAGGTTATAATGCAAATGGTTGTATATAATCCAGGCAAGAAATGACAAAGGGACTGAACTCAAGACAATGTCAATGAGTGAAGGGAAGGAGACAATTAGAAAATATTGAGGATATAGAATTGCAGGGTTTGGCTCCTTGGATGTGAGGCGTGGTGGGGAAAAGTGAAATCTACATTGAATTCCTAGTTTCTGGGCTGGGCGACTGGGTGGATGAAAATGATGCTCACTGAGATGGGGAGACTAGAGAAGGATATGGTTGTTTGAAGGACAAGCGGGAGGAAAGAATTTATTGTTTGGTGACTATGGGTCAACAGATGTTCACCCAGAGGTTGAGTATATGGCTCCGGGCTTATTTATTTATTTATTTATTTATTTATTTATTTATGAAAAGGAGGCTTTGGTCTTTTAAAGATTTATTCATTTATTTTAGACAGTGAAAGAGAGAGAGAAAGGTGGGGGAGCAGAGGGAGAGAGAGAGAGAGAGAATCTGAAGCAGACTCCCAGCTGAGCATGGAGTTGGAGGTGGGGATAGACCCCGGGCTCGATCTCATGACCCTGAGATCAGGACCTGAGCTGAAATCAAGAGTCAGACGCTTAGCTGACTGAGCCACCCAGGTGCCCCTATGGCTCTGGATTTAGAAGAGAAATTTAGGCTGGGGAAAAAGATTTGAGAGCCATAATCTTAGGCTCCAGGGACAACATGCAGAGTAAGGATAGGGGAGGGTCAACAGGATACCATCATTTGGGATAAACATTCTTATCCCACCTCTCCATAGATGAGACCACTGGGGAGGGCCCCTTTATTCTGAAAAATTAGTTTTTCATCTATTCCATTTGAGACCCCAGAGTTATGCACCATGGATGATGGAAAAAACTTTCATGTACTTAAAATCCAAGACTACTACAGTCTCCTTGAGGCCAAATACCCACAATTCTTTTACTTTATTTTTATTTTTTTTTTAAGATTTATTTATTTGAGAGAGAAAGACAGAAAGAGAGAGAGTGTGGGGAGAGGGGCAGAGGGAGAGAATCTCAAGCAGATTCCCCACTGAGCAGGGAGCCCAATGCACTGGGCTTTCTATTACGACACTGAGAGCATGACCGGAGCTGAAATCAAGATCAGATGCTTAACCAACTGAGCCACCTGGGCACCCCAATTCTTCTACTTTATTAACAAAAATGGTATGCTAGATACTTCTGGGGTTGGGGGCCAGAAAACCTGGGCTGATCTAGCTTAATATCTGCTATAGCTAAAGGGTGACCTTGAACAACACATGGATTTTTCTTTCAGTTCATTTCCTCATCTGTAAAATTATGGGATTAGCCTCCATCAGGTCTCTGGGAAGATATATCAAGAGCATTTGAGTGATTAAATAATGAAATACAGAGTAGATATTTATTAAATATCTTATAAAGCATTCAATTTCTATTCTATTCCAATGATGATTTTGTTGCTGGACCCATTCCAGTTCCTCTATATATTCTTTAAAGCATATAGAAACCTAAACAATACACAGAGCTCTCTAGCATGGTCATGACTAATGCAGCAGAGTACATAAGAGGGCGGAAGAAAATACAAACTATACCTCGGTTGTAGGCTGCTGGCTGTTGTCAAGCTGCTATTGATTTATTTAGCATTCTGGTTACAGAGAAGCAGGGCTAAACCATTTGCATTGATACTTTAGGTTTTCTTTAAATTAACCCAAATTAAGACAATATTCACCAAGGGTCCTGAAAATAAAACACAACAATAAAACCACCCATCTACTGATTTAGTGATAAGATTTCTTAAAGGTAGCTAAGAAAATTTTGCTAT
Organism: Eumetopias jubatus; assembly: GCF_037043125.1. NCBI lineage: Eukaryota > Metazoa > Chordata > Mammalia > Carnivora > Otariidae > Eumetopias > Eumetopias jubatus. The sequence goes on from NW_028274815.1 coordinate 105,043,518, forward strand.
TATGTTGTATGCTTTCCCAGCTAAGATCTTAATATATTTTGCAAACATGACTCAAATGCCAATGGTACTTCCCCCTCTTTGTCTCTCAAAAACATGGAGCCAGTGAGAGCTGAAGAAATGTGGTGGTATTGAAAATGTGGTCTTTGAAGTTCATGTGTGTAACTATAGTATATTATTTAGCTTATCTCCATTCCTTCTTCCCCCTGCCCCCAACACCAAGGGAAGGGTGAAGTGTGTACTTGCCTGTCCAACCAATGTTGGCCTTGATCATGTGCCTTGTTTAGACTGATGGAATATGTGTGGAGGTGACAGTGTTACTGCTGCTTGATACCGTTCTGACATCTGACACTTTCAGCCTCTCCCTCTTTGAAATGGTGTCTTATCCTGAAGGAGATAATGCATGTTTTTGCTAGTGCTTGTGGAAACTTCTTCTGTCATGAGAAGGGCTCCTCCCTAGGAGCTACTCCTTTTTCAGCCCGAGTCTCAAAATGAGATTCATGGAGAAGAACTGCCCCAGTGTGCCTACCAACTCAGAGTGGCCCCAGCCAACTTGTAGACCCTGAAGCATCAGAATAAATGATTGTTGTTTGAAATCTCTGAATTCCACATTGGTGTAGTATGCAATATGATTGTGTCAATAGTTAACTGAGACAGTATCATTTGGCATAACAACATTTCTTGTAGATTTAACCCCCTGGGAAACCTCTGGTCTCTGTAACTACTCTATTCAGGGCCTAACTGACTTGAAGCAGAAATCAATGCAAAACTGTACTTAGCAAAAAATTGTTTTACAATTTTTTAAAGCTTAGGAGTCAATTTTACCTCTCTAACAGTTGACCATTTTTAAGGCATAAATCTCAACCAAAGGCAATTTTTCCTTTTAGGGATATTTAGCAATGTCTGGATGCATTTTGACTGTCATGACTCAGGATGGGGTGCCACTGGCATCTAGTTGAATAGAGGCCAGGGATGCTGTTAAACATCTTACAAGGTACAGCTCCTCACAACAAAGAATTATCAGTCCCAAATGTCAACAGCGTCAAGATTGAGAAAAGCTGACCCAACTATATATTTCTTTCTCTCGGGGCATATCAAATTTATCTTTGGGTAGCACAGCATTAAAACTGATATCATTCATTAGGAACAAATAGGAAAAATTGGCCAAGTCTATTGTATCATTCCAGATAGCCTCCTGAGAAGAGACCAGAATTCTTTTATTGTTTATTAACCCACTGAAAAACATAGAGCAAAAGTAATTATCTGCTCCCTTTTTGAGATTTAAAATTCTTTAATTGGATTAAAAAAGGCTTTCCTTTTTCACCAGCACTTCAGAATATTTCTGTATCACTCAAACATAAGAGGCCTCATGACTTAGTTATTCATTTAGTCTCTCACCCATTCAGATTATTTACGGAGCACCTACCTCGTGCCAGGCAATCTTAAGATTTCTCATTCCAAGATGTCAGGTTTAATTCTGTTTGTTTTGTTTTGATTGAAACTGAGTATATAAGAGTGTGTGGAAGTTCACATTTATTTTAAAGTGCCGCAAGAGTGAACATAATCTTTCTGTTCACCCTGCACCTTTGAACACCCTTCCCTGTGTTTTGAACCTCAAAAAGAGGTGGAGCCTGCCTCTCACTAGAGATATGTAAGATGTATTCTCTTACCGTCCCTCAGGAACACCCCAATACAACTGCATACAACTTTGTATTAGACTCTAGTGGGTCCCAGTAATGGTTAGAGGTAGGTACAAAAATTTTAGTGGTAGCAATATAAGCACAGTTCACTTTATAGACATATTTCTCAGTGTATTTCATGTATCATATTTTACAAGCAAATATTTCATATGCTTTGTTAGTAAGAGGCATCCAGCAGAATCTGATACTACTCAGTGAATGAAGATGATTTTTAAGCTGAAGAACAATGGTGACCCCAAAAGAAAACTTAATAGGTTGAGCCTAGAAGTGCTGGGCACTGGGCTTTTATCCACCTGAAACAGAAGAATTTTCTGGCAGATCCACAGGCCCAGTTGGGTCCTTGAAAATGTCTACCATAACAAAAATGTCCTCACCTCCCACTGCAGGCTCCAGGAGAAGGCGTGGCCAATGGCAGGCTCTGATTATGAAAACTCCTGCTCCAGCCCTCTCTTAGCTCTGCCATTTTGAAGCCAGAGTGAGCTAAATCCCCGTGAGCCAGGGTATGGAGAGCCGAGGACTCAAGCAGGAAGATGGTGCAGAGCCTGACCCAAAGAGCTGAAGGTGCAGACAACACACAAAGGTAGTACTTTTCTGGCCTTAGTGGACTGAAATGTCCTTTTTTTTCCTTCCTAATTTGATTTTGCTGTTTTGGATTCAACCTCAGTATCTCCTTCCAATAAAGCTCTTTTCTGTACCCAGTCACAGAAAGACTAGAAGGCAGCTAGCAGGAAAACAATGGTCTGACACCTAAAGAAAAAAATCAATGGCAGATGTCCTCCTTTATGTTTTCTCAGCTAATCCTTACTAAAACCATGTGGGAAGGCTTAGTTCCTATTTTTCAGGTAAGAAAACTGAAGTGCCCAGAGGGTAACTAACTTGAATTTTAATTGAGGCGTGTCTGATTTTCAGGTCTGTATTCTTTTTCATTAACTACAAAAGCTAATGTTGACTCTCTTTTATGACCTGTTAATATTCAAATCAATATGATTTTTGTCATGGAAAAATCCAAGCCCTATCCAGAGGGAGGAAGCAGGGAACATAAATTCAGCTCCTCCAAATCACATGAAGAGGCAAGGAATCTACTTTGAGTTTGCAAATTTGATTTTGAGGACTCCAGGCATGGGACCGGTGTCAGAGTCAATATATCTGCCCATGGGCAGATTAGGACCAGGTGACCACCAAGCTATTTGCTGTCCCCTTCTGACCCACCTGCTACACTCACGAAATCTTTGTGCCGGCAGAAGATCAGTGAGGCAAAGGTGGCCTTGTGCCTTCTGATTTTTGCTTTCTGCCTTCTTGCTGGGCTCTTTGACACCATGTTGGTGGCAACCAGTGGCTGCCTGCTTATAGGCACTAGTCATCTGAAGTAATAAAACAAGAGGTAACTGGCCAGAGCCAGCCATTGAAACTTTAAGGGTCCAAGCCTTTCTTCAAGAAAACATGGTTTCTTCAAAGAATCAAATGGAGTATAGCAGTTACATGTGTGGATTCTGGAACCATATTATTCAAATACTTGAGCACTCACTGGCTATTTATTCACTGCATGACCTCGGGGATTTAGCTTTACCTCTTCAATGCCTCAGTTTCTTCATCTGTAAAACAGGCTTGTTCATTCATTCCAAACATATGTTCTGCCATGTACCACAACCTTGATTCCATATGCTGGGGATGGAGTACTACACAAAACCATCCAAGTCCTTCTGTTCTCATAGAGGAGACAGAAGATAAATGGATCTATTTGTAACATTATTTTATTTTATTTTATTTATTTTTTTTCTTTTTTTTTAAATTTTTTATTGTTATGTTAATCACCATATATTACATCATTAGTTTTTGGTGCAGTGTTCCATGATTCATTGTTTGTTCATAACACCCAGTGCTCCATGCAGAACGTGCCCTCCTCAATACCCATCACCAGGCTAACCCATCCCCCCACCCCCCTCCCCTCCAGAACCCTCAGTTTGTTTTTCAGAGTCCATCATCTCTCATGGTTCGTCTCCCCCTCTGACATACTCCCCTTTTCTTCCTCTCCTGTTATCTTCTTCTTTTTCTTTTTTCTTAAAATATGTTGCGTTTTTTGTTTCAGAAGTACAGATCTGTGATTCAACAGTCTTGCACAATTCACAGCGCTCACCGTAGCACATACCCTCCCCAATGTCTATCACCCAGCCGCCCCATCCCTCCCACCCCCAACCACTCCAGTAACACTCAGTTTCTTTCCTGAGATTAAGAATTCCTCATATCAGTGAGGTCATGTGATACATGTCTTTCTCTGATTGACTTATTTCACTCAGCATAACACCCTCCAGTTCCATCCACGTCGTTGCAAATGGCAAGATATCATTCCTTTTGATGGCTGCATAATATTCCATTGTGTATATATACCACTTCTTCTTTATCCATTCATCTGTCGATGGGCATCTTGGCTCTTTCCACAGTTTGGCTATGGTGGACATTGCTGCTATAAACATTGGGGTACACGTACCCCTTCGGGTCCCTACATTTGTATCTTTGTGGTAAATACCCAGTAGTGCAATTGCTGGATCGAACGGTAGCTCTAATTTCAACTGTTTGAGGAACCTCCATACTGTTTTCCAGAGTGGTTGCACCAGCTTGCATTCCCACCAACAGTGTAGGAGGGTTCCCCTTTCTCCACATCCCCGCCAACAGCTGTCGTTCCCTGACTTGTTAATTTTTGCCATTCTGACGGGTGTGAGGTGGTATCTCATTGAGGTTTTGATTTGGATTTCCCTGATGCCAAGCGATGTTGAGCACTTTTTCATGTGCCTGTTGGCCATTTGGATGTCTTCTTTGGAGAAATGTCTGTTCATGTCTTCTGCCCATTTCTTGATTGGATTATTTGTTCTTTGGGTGTTGAGTTTGATAAGTTCTTTATAGATTTTGGATACTAGCCCTTTATCTGATATGTCATTTGCAAATATTTTCTCCCATTCTGTCGGTTGTCTTTTGGTTTTGTGGACTGTTTCTTTTGCTGTGCAGAAGCTTTTTATCTTGATGAAATCCCAATAGTTCATTTTTGCCCTGGCTTCCCGTGCCTTTGGCGATGTTTCTAGGAAGAAGTTGCTGCGGCTAAGGTCGAAAAGGTTGCTACCTGTGTTCTCCTTTAGGATTTGGATGGACTCCTGTCTCACGTTTAGGTCTTTCAACCATTTGGAGTCTATTTTTGTGTGTGGTGTAAGGAAATGGTCCAGTTTCATTCTTCTGCATGTGGCTGTCCAATTTTCCCAACACCATTTGTTGAAGAGACTGTCTTTTTGCCATTGGACATTCTTTCCTGCTTTGTCAAAAATAAGTTGACCATAGAGTTGAGGGTCCATTTCTGGGCTCTCGATTCTGTTCCATTGATCTATGTGTCTGTTTTTGTGCCAGTACCATACTGTCTTGATGATGACAGCTTTGTAATAGAGCTGGAAGTCCGGAATTGGGATGCCGCCAGCTTTGCTTTTCTTTTTCAGTATTCCTCTGGCTATTCTGGGTCTCTTCTGGTTCCATACAAATTTTAGGATTATTTGTTCCATTTCTTTGAAAAAAGTGGATGGTATTTTGATGGGGATTGCATTGAATGTGTAGATTGCTCTAGGTAGCATTGACATCTTCACAATGTTGATTCTCCCAATCCATGAGCATGGAACGTTTTTCCATTTCTTTGTGTCTTCTTCAATTTCTTTCCTGAGTATTTTATAGGTTTCTGAGTACAGATCCTTTGCCTCTTTGGTTAGATTTATTCCTAAGTATCTAATGGTTTTGGGTGCAATTGTAAATGGGATCGACTCCTTGATTTGTCTCTCTTCTGTCTTGTTGTTGGTGTATAGGAATGCCACTGATTTCTGTGCATTGATTTTATATCCTGCTACTTTACTGAATTCCTGTATGAGTTCTAGCAGTTTTGGGGTGGAGTCTTTTGGGTTTTCCACATACAGTATCATATCATCTGCAAAGAGTGAGAGTTTGACTTCTTCTTTGCCGATTTGGATGCCTTTGATTTCTTTTTGTTGTCTGAGTGCCCTGGCTAGGACTTCTAATACTATGTTGAATAGCAGTGGTGAGAGTAGACATCCCTGCCGCGTTCCTGACCTTAGGGGAAAAGCTCTCAGCCTTTCCCCATTGAGAATGATATTCGCTGTAGGTTTTTCATAGATGGCTTTTATGATATTGAGGTATGTACCCTCTATCCCTATACTCTGAAGAGTTTTGATCAAGAAAGGATGTTGTACTTTGTCAAATGCTTTTTCTGCATCTATTGAGAGGATCATATGATTCTTGTTCTTTCTTTTGTTAATGTATTGTATCACGTTGATTGATTTGCGGATGTTGAACCAGCCTTGCAGCCCAGGAATAAATCCCACTTGGTCGTGGTGAATAATCCTTTTAATGTACTGTTGGATCCTATTGGCTAGTATTTTGGTGAGAATTTTTGCATCCATGTTCATCAAGGATATTGGTCTGTAATTCTCTTTTTTGATGGGGTCTTTGTCTGGTTTTGGGATCAAGGTAATGCTGGCCTCATAAAATGAGTTTGGAAGTTTCCCTTCCATTTCTATTTTTTGGAACAGTTTCAGGAGAATAGGTATTAATTCTTCTTGAAATGTCTGATAGAATTCCCCTGGGAAGCCATCTGGCCCTGGGCTTTTGTTTCTTGGGAGATTTTTGATGACTGTTTCAATTTCCTTAGTGGTTATAGGTCTGTTCAGGTTTTCTATTTCTTCCTGGTTCAATTTTGGTAGTTGATACATCTCTAGGAATGCACCCATTTCTTCCAGGTTATCTAATTTGCTGGCATAGAGTTGCTCATAATATGTTCTTATAATTGTTTGTATTTCTTTGGTGTTCCTTGTGATCTCTCCTCTTTCATTCATGATTTTGTTGATTTGGGTCATTTCTCTTTTCTTTTTGATCAGTCTGGCCAGGGGTTTATCAATCTTGTTAATTCTTTCAAAGAACCAGCTCCTAGTTTCGTTGATCTGTTCTACTGTTCTTTTGGTTTCTAGTTCATTGATTTCTGCTCTGATCTTTATGATTTCTCTTCTCCTGCTGGGTTTAGGCTTTATTTGCTGTTCTTTCTCCAGCTCCTTTAGGTGTAGGGTTAGGTTGTGTATTTGAGACCTTTCTTGTTTCTTGAGAAAGGCTTGTATTGCTAGATACTTTCCTCTCAGGACTGCCTTTGCTGTATCCCAAAGATTTTGAACAGTTGTGTTTTCATTTTCATTGGTTTCCATGAATTTTTTTAATTCTTCTTTAATTTCCTGGTTGACCCATTCATTCTTTAGTAGGATGCTCTTTAGCCTCCATGTATTTGAGGTCTTTCCGACTTTACTCTTGTGGTTGAGTTCTAGTTTCAAAGCATTGTGGTCTGAAAATATGCAGGGAATGATCCCAATCTTTTGGTACCGATTGAGACCTGATTTGTGACCTAGGATGTGATCAATTCTGGAGAATGTTCCATGGGCACTAGAGAAGAATGTGTATTCCGTTGCTTTGGGATGGAATGTTCTGAATATGTCTGTGAAGTCCATTTGGTCCAGTGTGTCATTTAAAGTCTTTATTTCCTTCTTGATCTTTTGCTTAGATCATCTGTCCATTTCACTCAGGGGGGTGTTAAAATCCCCCACTATTATTGTATTGTTGTCAATGTGTTTCTTTGCTTTTGTTATTAATTGCCTTATATAATTGGCTGCTCCCATGTTCGGGGCATAGATATTTACAATTGTTAGATCTTCTTGTTGGATAGACCCTTCAAGTAGGATATAGTGTCCTTCCTCATCTCTTATTACAGTCTTTGTTTTAAAATCTAATTTGTCTGATATAAGGATTGCCACCCCAGCTTTCTTTTGGTGTCCATTAGCATGGTAAATGGTTTTCCACCCCCTCACTTTCAATCTGGGGGTGTCTTTGGGTGTAAAATGAGTCTCTTGCAGACAGCATATTGATGGGTCTTGTTTTTTAATCCAATCTGATAGCCTGTGTCTTTTGATTGGGGCATTTAGCCCATTTACATTCAGGGTAACTATTGAAAGGTATGAATTTAGTGTCATTGTATTACCTGTAAGGTGACTGTTAACTGTCTGTTGTCTGTGTTCGTTTCTGCTCTTTGCTGCTTTTAGGTTCTCTCTTTGCTTAGAGGACCCCTCTCAATATTTCTTGGAGGGCTGGTTTCGTGTTTGCAAATTCCTTTAGTTTTTGTTTGTTCTGGAAGCTTTTTATCTCTCCTTCTATTTTCAGTGATAGCCTAGCTGGATATAGTATTCTTGGCTGCATATTTTTCTTGTTTAGTGCTCTGAAGATATCCTGCCAGTCCTTTCTGGCCTGCCAGGTCTCTGTGGATAGGTCTGTTGCCAATCTAATGTTTCTACCATTGTAGGTTACATATCTCTTCTCCCGAGCTGCTTTCAGGATTTTCTCTTTGTCTCTGAGACTCGTAAGTTTTACTATTAGATGTCGGGGTGTTGACCTATTATTATTGATTTTGAGAGGGGTTCTCTGTGCCTCCTGGATTTTAATGCCTGTTTCCTTCCTCACATTAGGGAAGTTCTCTGCTATAATTTGCTCCAATATACCTTCTGCCCCTCTCTCTCTCTTCTTCTTCTGGGATCCCAATTATTCTAATGTTGTTTCGTCTTATCGTATCACTTATCTCTCGAATTCTGCCCTCGTGATCCTGTAGTTGTTTCTCTCTCTTTTTCTCAGCCTCTTTATTTTCCATCATTTGGTCTTCTATATCGCTGATTCTCTCTTCTGCCTCATTTATCCTAGCATTTAGTGCCCCCATTTTTGATTGCACCTCATCAATAGCCTTTTTGATTTCGATTTGGTTAGATTTTAGTTCTTTTATTTCTCCAGAAAGGGTTTCTCTAATAACTTCCACGCTTTTTTCAAGCCCAGCTAGTATCTTTAAAGTCATGATTCTGAACTCTAGGTCCGACATCGTACTAATGTCCGTATTGAGTAGGTCCCTGGCTGACGGTACTACCTCTTGTTCTTTTTGCTGAGGTGATTTCTTTCGTCTTGTCATTTTGTCCAGAGGAGAATAGATGAATGAGAGAACAAAAGGCTAACAGGTTTACAACGTCCCCAGCAAATATACTGTATACAAATCAGAAAAGACCTGAAACCAGGGGAAAAGAAAGGGAAAGAAAGAAAAAAGAAAGAGAAAAAGAAAAAAAAAGAAAAAAAAAGATAAAATCAAAAACAAAACAATTCAAAAAAGGAGAATATGATCAAATATGATCAGGCTAGTGCATAGATCAGTGCCACACACTAGATTTTGGGCGTATTTTGGTCTGTTAGAAAAAAGTGCCTCCTAAAATTTTAAAGGAAGAAAGACATATATGTACAAAATAAGGGTTGATACAATGAAGGGATGGAAGATGACTGTAAAGATGAAAATTATAAAAGATTTTATAAAAGGACTTGATAAGATAAGTTGTTTGAAAAAAGAAAGAAGATTTAAGGAAAAAAAAAAAAGGAAAAAGGGAGAGAATGTGATCAGGCAGGAGACTAGGACAAAGCCATACACTAGTGATTTAGGGTATATTTTGATGTGTTAGAAGAAACTGTACCTCAAAATTTTAAAGAGAGAACAACTTATATATATATGCCAAAAACAAGGGTAACTACTATGAAGGGATAAAATATGACTCTAAAAATGAAAAAAAATAAAAAATGTTTTTTTTTTTTAAAAAAAGGGATTTATAAGATGTTGGTTGAAAAAGGGAAAAAGAAAAATAAAAAAAAGTCAACAAAAATTAACTTTGATGAAATAATGAATCATGGTAAAAAAAAAAAAAAAAAGCCATGAATCTATGTGCAGTATTCCCCTAGCGCTGGAGTTCTCCTATTCTCCTTGATCGATCAACTTGGTCTTGGCTTGCTGGCTGTTTGTGCTGATCTTCTGGGGGAGGGGCCTGTTGCTGTGGTTTCCAAATGTCTTTGCCGGAGGCAGAATTGCCCCGCCCTTGTCGGTCCGGGCTAAGGAAGCTGCTCCGGTTTGCTCTCAGGAGCTTTTGTTCCCTGCAAGCTCTCGGTACAGCTTTGGAGGACCAGAGTGAAAATGGTGGCCTCCCAATCTCCACTCGGAGGAGCTGAGAACTCAGGGCCCCGCTCCTCAGTGTGCCCCCAGAGAAAAGCAGTCACTTCCGTGTCCCCGGTCTCCGGCCGCACTCCGTGCTCACCCGGCCTGTGATCGAGCATTGCTATCTCTGGCACCCGACCCCGCGCGGAGTCTCCAAACCCAGCAGATCCCTGCAGTGCATTCCCGCACCGCTCCTCCCCGGGAAGGAAGGGGAGTCTCCCCGGATCTGCTGCTTGTTGGGTCCCTGCTGGGGGAGCCGTGCCCCGACTGGGCCGCAGATCACAGTTTATGGCAACCCCGAGCTGAGAGCCCGCGACTCTGCTCCGTCTCTGCAGCCGGCTTCCCTGCTCCGATACCTGGGAGCTCTGGCGCACTCAGGCACCCCCGGTCTCTCTGTGACCCCAAGGGTCCTGAGACCACACTGTCCCGGGAGGATTCCACCCCCCGCTTAGCCACTGCAGCGACGTCCCTCCGCCGAGCCAACTTCTAAAAGGTCCGATTTTGTGCTCCGCGGCTCTATCACTTGCCAGAAGCGGCCGGCGGAGGCCCCTCCCCCGCCGTCTATCCTCCCGAATATCGCCTCGGATTCACTTCTCCGCACGCCCTACCTTCCAGTAAGTGGTCGCTTCTCTGTTCAGAGAGTTGTTGCTACTCTCCTGTTCGATCTCCTGTTGAGTTCGTAGGTGTTCAGAATGGTTTGATCCCTATTCAGCTGAATTCCTGAGACCAGACAAAATCTAGGTCTCCTACTCCTCCGCCATCTTGCTCCGCCCCCCCCCGTAACATAATTTTAGATAGTGCTAAGTGCCATAGAGTCAAATAAAGCAGAGAAAGAGAGGGGATGTTGAGGGAAGGGATGGCCACATTACAAAGAGCAGAGAAGAAAGGCTCTTGGAGGAGATAAAACAGAGAGAAGACCAGAATATTGTGAAGGGAGGGTGCCACGCAGTACTGGAGGCAAGAATATTCCAAGCAGAGGGATCAGGAATGTAAAACAAAACATAACAACTATACTCACCTTATGGTGTGGGAGTTAAATGGGATAATGCATATAAAATGAGACCATAGAAACTACTCTGTGAAGGTTGGCCCTGCACATATATCTTAGAATCAGAGTTGAAAGAATGATAAAGTTCTGTTCCAACCTTTCCCTTAGAGTGCAGTTATCTCCTAGAATAGTCATGGAACTGAAGTACCTGTCATGATGAGGAGCTCCTACTTCAAGAAGCAGGGTCTTGCCTCCATTGTTGGGTAGCTTTACTTTGTGAGGAAGTGCTTCCTTCCACTGAACTTACACCCTATCCAGGGAACAACAAAGACTTAACTTGACTTACTTGCTCCCTCTTACACATGACAACATCTCCAGAGTTCGAAAATAACTTTCATCTGAGTGCCATCAGTACCTTCAAACATTTCTTACCTATATGACTTCCAGATTTCTCATACTCTCATTTGATCATTTCAAAAACACAGTACAATAGGTTTGGTCTCTGAAATATGGAGGCAAAATGATAAGATTAGTGTTTGAGGCTCAAACTTCCCCACTCAAAAGCTCTTTGCTAAAAGCATAGTCCCTAGATAAAGAAGAGTAGGTCTACTCTTCTTGGTGTGTGGTTGCCCCTACCTGCCATCTTGCTCAGGCATAAACTCAGCCTACACCAATTTGAAATCATATCCATGGTAATAGTTAAGAGAAGTAGTTGACCAACCCATGCTTCCAGTGTCCTAGAGACTAGAGTCGAGAAAACAAAAGAGAGTTGTCTTGAGGGGTGGTGGGTTCAGGGCAGATGTTACTGCCATGTTATTAATTAAGTGTCAGATCAATGAGATTAGAATACAGTTATGAGTCAAAGACCTTAGGTTCCATTTCCTGTGATTCAGCCAGCTGGGACTTGCTATCCAGCGTCTGCTCAGCTCCTTACCCTGTCAGCTGCCTCATAAAACAAACCATGATTGCAGAGCTTAGAGGGTATGAAGGACTCAGCACTCAGCACAAACCCATCCCTGCTGCTAGAGAAGAATCCCAAGGAGAAATCTGCCTGATGACAGATGAGTCGGGCCACATTATCTTTAGAACTTACCTGCTTTAGAGCAGATTCTCCTTGGCATAACTTCTCAAAAGATGTGCAGGTTTTATCACTATGGAGTGCAGGTCTGAATTTTAAGTAATGAATTTGATGGCATTGTGAAGTTCTGTATCATCTTTTTCTGATTAAATTAATGGACACACATAGGTGTTTGGGGCGGTAGGTAGAAACAAGGGATAACACTAAAGGCAGTCATGTTTTGTTTTGTTTTTTAATTAATTTATTTATTTGAGAGAGAAAGGTGGGGGGGTGGGGGGTGGGGCAGAGGGAGAAAGAATCCCAAGACTCCACACTGAATGTAGAGCCGGATACAGGGCTGGATCTCACAACCCTGAGATCATGACCTGAGCCTAAACCAAGAGTCCAACACTTAACTGACTATGGCACCCTGGCGCCCCGAGGCAGTCATGTTTTGATCTGTTTGTTTCAGTTTTTATATTTAGACCAAAAAGCTTAATTCTTAAATTGGATGTAGGAAGGGTGAGTGCAAGAAAATTGAGGCATCCACTTCAGCTGATCCGATAGGGAGCAATAGTCACGGTGCAGACTGCCTCTAACAGCAACTTCACGGTGATTTATCTGCTCTCCTGGACTGGCCTGATAAAGCAGCCACCTCACTGATGTTCATATGATGCCACTCCAGGACTCGATTTGCTGGAAGCTGCCAGTTGGCTGAGTTAACTGCCGGAAAATAATGAGCCAGCTTCTCATTGGTCATCTGTTTGACTAAGAGGCAGGTTGGACAAGGCCAGGAGTCTTGTGTGGGCTGGTCCATTCCAGGACACAAGGCCATCTGACCTTGAAGTCGTCCAAACTGGGCAAGTTGCCATTTGGGGATCCTGACACTGACAGCCACAAGAATTTGCCGACTCATCCTACCTGACTCAAAGCTTTTGCTGTTGTGGAAAATGTGTCTGCAAAATTTTACTGCCTTCTGCAGTTTGCAGACATATATATATATATTTTTTTTTTTTAATTTGGTGGAAGTGGGAAATTAATATTCCCTGAGCCCTCTGTACCCAGCCAAAGTCTAGTCATTCTTGAGAGATAAACTGATGCATGGGTATATTTCTGACCATGGAAGTACATGATAATCTCTCTCTCCCCTGAACTCCTACAGCTTCAGTTGTGCCCATCAGTGGTCTCAAATTTTACTGTGCTTGGAGTCCTCTAGGGATACAGTTAAAATACAGGGTTCTTATTCAGCAGGTCTGGGCTGTGGAGCATGGTGGGGGGCTGGGCTGAGGCTCTGTGTCTCACACAAGTTTTAGGTGAATCCACACTTCTGTGGCAAGAATCCACTTCTCTGACAATAGAAATGGGCTGTCTGTGATCTTGCACATTTCTCCAGATGTGTCTGAATCATCATGAGGGCTTATATACTCTCTTCCTTTTCACCCTTTCTAGCACCTTGCACAGTGTGATATGAGCAGGCAGCACTAATAAATATTTGTAGAATAAAGAAACTCTTATGTGGCAGAAACTATATTCTTCATTAGCACAATGACTCACACACAAGTGCTCAATAATTATTAATTGAATGAATGAATGAACTGCCAGTATCTAGGAGGCTGGTGAGAGAATAACAGAGAGAAGATGAAATCTAAGCTCTGGCTTAGATTTTAAGCTCTGGCTACTTGAATCAAACAGGTAGGAAAAACATGGATGCAAATTCAGGAAACACAGTGTCTGGAATTAACTGATTTATACCCTAGTCATGTGACATCTGACACATATGCTGACAGACCATTTCTGTCATGAAGATTTTTAAACGTATTTCCACTGTCACTAGAAGGTTTGAGTGAATTTGCTAATCTGTTCTGTTTTGGGAACTGTGTAGAAGTCCATAGTAGGGGTGGGGGAGAACATTTACTCTGGAGGAGCTCAGTGGGAAGGAAAGCCTAGGCTGCCTGAGAAACAGTTCGTCCTCAAACAGTAATTTCTGATGGATTCCTTCCAGTGACCTCCATCTCCTTCTTTCTCCACTTTTGACCATCCACTGTACATGCACAACATACAGACCAGTTTTTGACCTTGGCCTCGAAACTGATCTTCATTCTTGCATAGCTTTACCAGCTAGGAGGTTGGTTGGCTCAGTGTTCTTGCCACACAACTGGACCCTGACTGAATAAACAGGCCACAGCTGTTCGTAGAGAGGGGCAGCCATCTCCCAACACAAGGGAAAGAAAGCCATTGATGGCAGAAGGGTGAAAGTTATGGAAATTGGCAGTGGGAAGAACCCAGGAGGCTGCAGGTCAAGGCAATAGCTGGAGTTCTGCTCTTTAGACTTAGAGAGATGTTTGGGCCCACACTCCAACTCCCCATAAGCTTCTTCACCTGCCCGAAGCACCTCTTTCCAGCCCATGGTAACTCCCTCCTTTTGCCTGTTCTGGAACCTCTGCCATCAGAGCCATCATCTGGGTTAGGAAACAAACCAGACATTGGCTTTGATGGGCCACTGTTATCTGTTCCTGTCTGGCATCTATAGGGCTGGTGAGGGGGAGGCTGTAGGTTTCACTGGAGTCTTCCTATGTCAGTACCCAGATAGAAAGAGCCCTGGGTATTTTCCAGCCCCCTCCAGCTGGATTTGAGGAAAGGCCATAGAGTCTAGGTGGGTTTTACTGGTCTGAACCCTGAGCCTTATTGAGCCAGAATCATCCTGGCTGTCAGACTGTCACAAGGCTCAGGGTCAAGAGGGAACATTCAGATGTCTCCAGGCCAGGTGGAGCAAGTCTGCAGCCTGGAGCTGCTTCCTGGAGGGACAGAACGGGGAGGGTGAAACTCCAGGGTCCTTAGACTCTGCCGGCATATACAGGCATGACCTGAGCTGCACCTGTGTTGGGTTACTGCACCCAGCTTTCCAGCCAGCTCTGCAGTCTCATTGGTTTTGTTTGCTGCAGAGCTGTGTCCCCTCTGGCACAGGTGGTGTTGATGCTCTGCGGGGCCCAGCAAAGGTACACCGGGCAGCCTCCAGTCTCCCTGTGTAGCTGAGAGCACTGCAGTGAGGGCCTGGGCCAGCTCTGGGCTGCCTGCCAACAGTCTCTTGCAGACTGCGTCACAGCACAGACCTCTTGCTTACAGGCAAGGGAGGAGGAAGACAGCAACACCAGGGACTTGCATGTGTCTCTGGAGGTGCTTTGAATGCTTTCCATGCCTCTCTGCTGTTTCATGCATTTTCTCATTCCCTTTCCTTCTCTCCACCCCGTCCCTCTTCCACCCCGTTCCTCTCCCCGCCTCCGCCCCCCCATGCTGCCACATCTTCGTCCTTCTGATGATTCTTCAGGCCAACCTCCAGAGAAAGTGACCCAGACATAGTGCTTCCCATCGGGATAGTGCTTTCTAGGGAGAAACAAGCTGGTTTACTTGATGACATGCTAAGCATGTCAGTGGGTATTGGCGTGAAGTAATGGAAAATGAGCAGTTTCCATATAGAGAACTTCCCCTGGCATGGAACCAGTGGGGTGCCCTTGGTACATTAAGTTCGCTTTCTGTGTCTTGATTTTCCTGTGTGTAAAATGAGAACAATTACCCTTCCCTTCTCTGTTTTATAGGGTCTTGTGAGTATCAAGAGGGATAGAAGAGGGCTTATAAACTTTTATGTACATGGGAATTACCCCAGGATCTTGTTAAAATACAGATCCTGATTCCATAGGTTTGGGGAGAGGAGAGTCTGTATGTCTAACAAAGTTCCAGGTCAACGGATGCTGCCGGGTGGGGGATCACTCGGAGTAGGTCGGGCTCGCAAAGAAGAGGGCAATGTAAACATCACAAAACACCAGGAAACTGTAACATGTTAATTATTTTATGTATTTGCCCTCCCATAAAAGCACATTTGCATCTTAAAAGGACTCGTCACATCTTTAATTCAAATGAATGTCATTATTTTAGGCATCTCAGATGGCTACCAGAGAGAAAATGTAAAGTTGAAAGGGACTGATGTATCATTTCTGTTGTCGCTGGAGCTGCCTCCTCCTTTCCTTCCCCCTTTTCTTCTCTTTCCCTCCTCCCAGAAAGACTGCGTCTGGATTCAAATGCAGATTCTTACCAAAGCCTGTGGTCAACAGGTGACCAAGGGTTTTGGGTCCTTACCTGGGCCAGATAGAGGACAAAAGAGAAGTTGATTGAAAGCCCTTGTTTGCTCAAGAGAAAGAGAACGTGTGTGCACCAAAAGGCACATGTACAAAACTGTTCATAGCAGCACTATTCATAAAGTCAAAGCTGGAAAGAGCCCAAATGTCTAATAGCAGTAGAATAAATAAATCATGGTGTATTCATGCAATGGAATACTACAGAATGATTAAAAAAAAAAAAAGAACAAAACACCTCGTATATGAATCTTAGAAATGAAACAGTGGGCAGAAAAAGCCAGACATAAGAGCATATGCCACATGCTTCCATTTACATGAAGTTCAAAACCAGGCAAAATTAAGTAACAGGGTCACTTCTGTATAAAGGGGTGGTGTTGACTGGGAACGGGCATAAGGGAGCCTTCTGGGTGCTGGAAAGATCCTTCATCCTGTTCTGGGTGCTTACACTACCAATTCACTGCTATGGACTTCTAAGATTTGTACTAATTACTGTATGCTTGTTACATTCCGAAGACACTTTAAAACTACAAAAAGAGAAAGTCTGTTTCTAATTTTACCCCCGATTTTCACATTTCTGGGCTCTGTTCTCCTCTCCTTCCATCCCATGTCTTTCATAAAATGGAAGCGCCTGTTGACCATATTAGTCAACTTCCCTGTTTTGCTCCCTGCTGGCTTCCCAGGTACTTTTGCTAGACCTTGGAACAAAAATAGAACATGCTTTCTCATCACTTCCCCTGTGACTGCATGGGAGGCCTCAGATTGTGGAGTTTGCTCTTCACAGGTTCCCCTCTGAGCTCAAATCCTGCTTGCCTCCAGTGCTGTTCTCTGGCCACCAGAACCCCTGCTCCCTCCATGGCTGTCAGCTGCAAACCTGTCTCCCCAGACCAGAATCAGGCACGCAGAGCTGTTTATAGTTTGTAGTTTAATGTTTCTGTCCCATATTTGGGTTTCTCCAAGAGGGGTCTGAAAGCTGTGGGGTATCTGTGAACTATTGTCACAATGCTGCCTAACAGACCACCCCAAAACTCAATGTCTTCAAGCTACAACCATAATTAGGTCTCAAGGTTATGAGTCAGGTGGGTGGTCTCTCTGCTCAGGGCCAGGCTCTGCTGATCTCGGCTGGGGTTGGTTGTGAGTTGGTGGTCAGTTGGAGGATGACTGCTGGAGGATGGCCTCACCCACGTGGCTGGTGGTCAGCTGGCTGCTGTCTGGGGAAACAGCATGACTGGATCACACAACTCCCATCCTCCAGCAGACTAGTCTGGGCATTCATTGCCACATAGTGGTGGCTGGAAGGTCCAAAAGAGAGAAGAGAGGTGTTTGAGGGCTTTGGGGGTCAGGCTTGGAACTGGCAAACTACTTGCTCTCCTTGACTCTGTTGGTTAAAACCAGTCCAACCCAGGTTCAAGAAGTGGGAAACATACTCTAACATCTAAATTGGAGGAACTGCAAAATCACATTGCAAGGAGTGTGCATACAGAGAGGGGTAGAAAATCAGGGCCATTTTTGGTAATCAATCTGCTCCATGTGGCTGGGGCATCACGACAGTGGCATTGAGAATCAAGTCTTTTCCTTTCTGCAAAGCATCTATAGGGTAGCAGCTGCTCTCCAGGTTTCCCAGGCGACACCCTTGACCCTCGCCCCACAAAAACAGTCAAATCTGTTCTCCAACTCTCTTTTATGCATTATTCCTTTGGGGCTCAGCAGGCTGTTTTAATCCTGACTGGTCAAACAAATGTGTGGCAATGTGGGTGATCACATAAAAGGAACAGTCTTAAATGTTTCTGCTCATGAGAATCCGTTTTAGGTCAAGTTCCCTAGAAAAGCCTAAAATGGGGCTTCTTGTGAAGTGATTTGTTGAGGGAAGATTCTCAGGAAAAGGGGAGGGGGCTAGGCATGGACATGCCTAGGATCTCACCCCTTGAGATCAGAATTGTCCCCCCTTGAGACAAGGAAGCTGGGCTTTCTTGTCCCCACATATGTTAGCCATTGGTTGTGGCTGTCCCTGGGTAAGGGGTGGCACACATCTCCATTGCTGTGGCTCCCATCAGCCTCAATTTTCTAGAGGACATAGCTGTGAGCTCTCAGAGCAGGAGGGAATGGGAATATAGCCCAGGAAAGGGAGTCTGGAGCAGACCCCAACAGTATCTATTATAGAGAAGCACTATTTTGAAAGTGAATTTTTTAAAAAGATTTTATTTATTTATTTATTTATTTATTTATTTATTTATTTATTTAGTGCCTGTGAGCAGGAGTTGTGGGGGGAGCGGCTGAGCATACAGCCTGATGTGGGGCTCCATCTCATGACCCTGAGATCATGACCTGATTTGAAACCTGACTCTGAAAGCTGAAAGCTGACTCTTAATCAAGAGTCAGATGCTTAACCAACTGAGCCATTCACGCGCCTCTAGAAAGTGAACTTTGAACTCAAAGAACTAGAGAAAATATAGAGGAGGTTTAAAGGTTCTGATACCAATTCCAGTGTGGGGGAAAGGGCTGGGGTTCCCATAGCATGAAGCAATTCTCAGGCCCCAGCTGGATGTTCAACATTCATTCAATTGATACTATACTACTTGAGATATTGTCAGATCCCACAGGCTATGGGCTCAATCCTATAAGACTACCCTCTACTTCACAAGCTAGCCAATTGCAAGTCCTGGTTGTTATCTGTACTTCTGACCAACTGGATATAGTCTGGAGGTTTCAATGACTCCCTCCTTGTGTTTGAGTAATTTACTAGCATGGCTCACAAAATTTTAACATTTTACTTACTAGGTTATGAGTGTATTACAAAAGGATAAAACTCAGGAGCAGCTAGATGGAAGACATGCATAGGGCAAGGTATGGGGAAAGGGGAAGGAGCTTCCGTGTCCTCTCTGAGTATACCTCTCTACCCCAAATCTCCACATATTTACCACCCAGAACCTCTCCCAACCCCAGCCTTTTGGGTTTTTATGGAAGCTGCATTACACAGGCAAGATTGATTGAATCATTGGCCATTGGCAACTGATTCAACCTCCAGTCCCTCCCCCAGTCCCCAGAGGTTAGGGGGATGGAACTGAAAGTTCCAACCCTCTAATCACCTCATTGTTTCTCCTGGCAAGCAGCCCCTATCCTTAGGTGCAGTCCAAAAGTCATCTATTAACATAAAGACACTTTTATTGCTCTCATCATTTAGGAAATTCCAAGGGTTTCGGGAGCTCTGTGCCAGGAATAGGGACAAAGATCAAGTATATATTTCTTATTATAAATCACAATATCACAAGTCTTGAAAATTGTCTAAATGTTTGATGATTTGTAATTTCATGTAGATAACCCCTTTCTGTAGGCAGATGTAGGATCCATAATTGGGCCCTCCATGAAAGCAGATTTGTGCTTAACATAAGGGAAAGACTTTGTGCAATTAGAGTCTTATGAACATGAAAAGGCCTATCCTAGGAGTAGTGAGTTTCCCAAAAAGAGACTGGACACAGTTTGACAGGAAGATAGTATAGGACATTAGTTAGGTTCCTCAAAGAAAGAAAGAGACGCTGACTAGGAGTTCTTGACATTCTGACCAGAGATTTAAGAAGAAAGTATACAATGGAGACATTGATTCTGGGCAAATACACTTCTTCTGTTAATACAGGGTGTTGGCCTGTTTATTATGAATGAATCCCCTGTTCATTACCTACCATAGGCCACATGCCAGCTGAGAAGTGGATTGAAGGGAATTTCTTGCAGTTACAGTGAGCCCTGGGGTACATATAGCTCTAGCTACAAAGGAAAAGAGAAAGGGTAGGCCTTAAAAGAAAGATCAAGATAGAACCTAAGAAGAAGAGTCACTAGATACATCCCTGTCAAAGCTCTATGGCCCAGTCCTGGCTCTGAGTCTTATTGGAGATGTACCCTCAGATACATGGGTCTTCTGCTTGGGAGCATTTTCTTATGCCTCTAGACTCTAGGCTACACAATAAACCCACTTGGGGACCTTTTAAAAATCCTACTGTCCAGCTGCTCCCTAAACCAATAAAATCAAAATTTCTGAGGGTGGGAGACATAATAATTTTTAATTTCATTGTGTAATTAAAGATGAAGACCATTGGTCTAGGGACAGCAATTTTCAGACCTTAGTTGACAGCAGAATCACCCAGAGGGCTTGTTAAAACACATGTCACTGGGCTCCAGCCCTAGAGTGTCAGATTCAACAGATCTAGGATGAGCCTGAGATTCTGCATTTCTATTAGGCTTCCAGGTGATGGTGGTGGTGCTGCTGCTGGTGGGAACACAACACTTTGAGTCTAGGTTTCTAGATTTAGCACCACCCCCATCCTATCCCATCCCATCTGTGCTCATTGGGGGTTTTAACTTTCTCCTGGCAGGGTCCTAGGGGTTGGGGGTGGGTGGAGAGGAGTATAAATTCACTGGGATGCATGATAGGCAGTGATGAGCATTAAGTGGCTTCATCTGGCACTAGAGAAGGAGCTGGTGAGAAGGGGATGCTATTGTAAGTATGAATGGAGTATTTTCTCAATTAAATTTAAACCTCTGCTGCCAGGGAAAAAAAAAGTCACTGATGAAAGTTGCATACTTCAGGGTAAGTGGATTTAAGAATACTTCTCTGTGATAAAGATATTTTATTTGGCTTGTTGGCAAACTAAAAATTTGTGATCAGGAAATAACAGCATGATATGAAACAATTTCTGCAAATAAGTGAAATGAACTCAGTCAAGAAAAGACAACATAAGCCATCTTGCTCGAGTACAGTGACCCAGCATTACAGGCAGATGTTACACTTGATGCTAGCCATTCAACTTCTGAAATGTCCCCAAGAACGAAAACCATCCAGGGATGAAGAAATAATAAAGGAAGTCTCAACTATGTTGCAAATGTTGCATTTCTGATCTTAAGAGGAGCAATTTCCAAAATAAATTCAACCATTTTATAGACATTTTGCCAGAACTGGATCTTATTCCATAAAGTTTTTAGCCACTCTTTTTAAACGTTTTGTACTTTCTTAAAGTCTTTTTCAGCCCTGATGATTTAATGTCTACAATTAGTATTTGTATTGACCTGAATCATAAAGCCCTCTTTACCAAGCCCATTTAGCAGCTTTGCTAATTGCACACCCATGTCCTTTTTCCACTACTGCCTCACTAACTGAACCCTGATTCTTTTTCAGAGCAGCAAAGTACCCAGCTAAAAATGCTCACCACTCCACCCTCCTTTGCAGCTGCCAGTCTTGGCCAGCAAAATGTTAGTGGTGATCACTAGCTGAAGCTTCCAGGAAACTTTTCAGAAGTGGAGAGAGATCCAGCTTGCTTGTACCCTTTACCTCTTGCTCTTCATCAATCATTCTTCTCATCTCATCTTTCCTGACATGGATGAGAGGCCATCCTGCAGCCTTGAAGTGTTGTACCTGAAGACAAAAGCCACTTACCAAGGCTGGCAGAGGGTGAAGGTAGAAGGAGCCTGGGACAATGATAACAACGTGGGATTTGCAGCATCAGCCCAGGTGTGCTGACCTCCAGTCTTCTTGTGACAAAAGAGAAATCCTCATTTAGAGAGACCATGATGGGCAACTCTCTGTGCCTTGCAGCCCCAAACAAACCCAACTGGTATATCCACTCTTTTCTTTAAAATAGCTCTGTTACTGGCAATAGGTAGAGTAATAATTCTCAGACTTGAGCGTGCATCAGAATCAGCGGGAGGGCTTGTTGAAATACAAATGTCTGAGTCCCAGCCCCAGATAATCTGATTCAGTAAATCTGGGGAGAAGCCTAGGAAAATGCATTTGTAAATATGCATGGCGATGCCAATGTTGCTGGTCTAGGAATCACACTTTAAGAATCCACTGATAGAGATGCACAGAAAGAGGGCAAACCTATTTCAGATAGTTTCAGTGGAAGCCTGCCTCAATTGAGAGTTTGAAGTGGGTGATACTTCAATGTCCGTTTCTTGAATCCCCTAGTTCTGTGACTCTTTCTACACTGGCCAAAAGACCTGAATACTCTCCATATTCAGCTGTTGGGTGTTGGTAGTCAAACTCTCAAAGTGGCTGGCTAAATATTTTCAAGACATCCTAGGTATTTAGCAGTGGCTAAAAACAATCTGTGGTTGGGTCAAATAGCTTCATGAAATCTTATCTTTCCCTTAACATACCAGGGTATTTCTTGGGATCCAATTCACATATGTAGTGAGTTTCAGGCACCAACAACTTCCCTTTTGCTGCACCTGCCTGCAGGAACCACTCTTGTCCACAGCTTACTTGAGGGAACAACTTTTCTCTAATATCAGTGAGTTTAGAAGAAACTCAAGGTGACATTGTCTTACCATTCCTCTTTTGAAGACTCTCTCTCACACTAGCTACTAATAATTGCTAACTTTCCAAAGGATTCCGGGGAAATTGGTTTTCTGCAAAAGCTGATTTATGGCCAGCCACCTCTAAGAAGATGGCCTGAGTCACTCTCCTGGACTCATGCTCACTGCAGAATATTCAGTGATAAAAAATCTTCCATTTAAATGCTGAAAATTTATGGACCAACTTCAAGGTCCTCCCCCTAAACTCAGTAATTAATCTTGAGGCTGGATAGGCAAAGGAAATAAACACCATTTGCAGAGCAGCAAAAAGGGATGCCCCAAATTTGGGTTTTCAGGCATTATCCTCAGGTTACGAATATTGAGCCTTTGCCCTTCACATTCTTTGTTTTTTGTTGGTTTCCTATTTTTTCTTTTTTCTTTCTCTCTTTTCTTTTTTGTTTTTGTTTTTGTTTTGGCCCTTCACATTCTTTGTATTTCCCCAGTTAAGGATAAGGCTGAGTCTGCTCCAATAAGAAGGCTAAGTAGTTTAAAATTTAAGATGTTTTTGAGAATCTGCCAAAGAGTAACCCTAAATACTACTGCTGTTATCATGTATTGATCATAAATCCTTGTTTTAATGACTGAACCCTGAATTTTTAGGAAGTCATTTAGGCCTCCTAATGACCTCGTGAGATGAATTCAATTATTCATCCCATTTGACAGATAGGGCAAAGAGAGGTAGTTAACTTAACCTAAACCATGGCTAGTAAAGTGGTGAAGCCAAGGATTAGCGGCCCAGCAGGCTGACCTTAGACCTCTTAACCACACAATGTACCAAGCCAAGCCAAACCAAACCAAACCAATCCAACAAATAAAAACTCCCTGTGGTGGTAGTTGAGATGGCATATTTATGTAAGGAGGAAGTTTTATGAGGGTCAAACGAGCTTAGGTGTCTTCAAAACCAGACCAGGAGAGAGGTATAGGGCTCATTAACAATTATAACATGCCCAATTACTTATTATCATTTTGTACACTATAATTACATATGCATTTCATAATATATAGTTGACAATACATAATACATATGATATATATGTAATACACACTATTTGATCATCATGTCTTATATAATATGTGATATTTAACATATATAGTTTTTGGAACAGTTTTATCAAGATATTATTCACATACCATAACATTCAGTAATTTAAAGTATACATTTCAATAATTTGAAGTATAGTCACAGAGTTGTGCAACCATCACCACTAATTCCAGAACATTTTCATCACCCCGAAAGAAGCTCCATACCCATTAGCAGTCACTCGCTACTCCTCCCTCTCCTCAGTGCCTGGCAACAACTCATCTACTTTCTTTCTTTGTGGAGTTGTCCATTTTGGATAGTCCATATGAATGAAATCACATAGTATGCAGTTTTTTGTAATGGGCTTCTTTCACTTAGCATCAGGTTTTCCAGGTTCCTTCATGTTTTAGAATGTGTCCGTGTGTTATTCTTTTTGTGTCCAAATAACATTCCATTGTATGGATACATGACATCTGTGGATGGACATTTGGTGGTTTTCA
Organism: Eumetopias jubatus; assembly: GCF_037043125.1. NCBI lineage: Eukaryota > Metazoa > Chordata > Mammalia > Carnivora > Otariidae > Eumetopias > Eumetopias jubatus. Next base: position 105,067,339 of record NW_028274815.1, read on the forward strand.
CTTTTTGGTGATTATAAGTCATGATGCTACTAGCATTCATGTACAGTTTTCATATGAACATGTTTTCAATTCTCTTGGGTATATATGTAGGTATGGGATTGCTGAATCATATCGTAACTCTATGTTTAACTTTTAAGGATCTGCCAAGCTTTTTTTCAGAAGTGGCTGCACTGCTTTACAATCCCATCAGCAAAATGTGAGGGTTCCAAACTCTTTACCCTCACCAACATTTATTCTCTGTCTTTTTTATTTTTGTCATCTTCGTGGGTGTGAAGTGATATCTCATTGTAGTTTTGATTTGCATTTAGGTAATGACTAATGATGTCAAGCATCTTTTCTTGTGCTATTGGCCTTCTGTATATCTTCTTTGGAGCAACGTTTTTTCAGATCCTTTGCCTATTTTTAAGTTAATTTGTTTTTGTCTTTTTGTCATTGACTTGTAAGTGTTCTTTATACAGTCTAGTCCCTTATCAGATATATGATTTGCAAATATTTCCTCCTGTCTACAGTTGTCTTCTCACTTTCTCTGTGGTTTCCTTCAAAACACAAAAATTTTTAATTTTGATGAAGCCCAATTTATTTTTTCTTTTGTCACTTGTGCTTTTGGTGTCATATCTAAGAAGTCATTGACTAATGCAGTATCATATTTATTGTTAGGTTCTCTGCCACGATTTTGATAATTTTAGCTCTTATATTTAGATCTTGGGTCTATTTTTAGCTAATTTTTGCATATGATGTGAAGCACACATCCAGCTTTATTCTTTTGCATGTGGATATCCAGTTGTCCCAGTATCATTTATTGAAAACACTATTTTTTACCCATTGAATTGTATTGCCCTGTCAAAAATCTATTGACTCTAAGCGTAAGAATTTATTTCTGGACTCTAAATTGGATTCTATTGATCTATATCTTTATCCTTATGCTTGTATTCACGATGATTACTGAAGCTTTTCAGCAAGTTTTAAAATGAGGAAGCGTAAGTTCTTCAGGTTTACTCCTCCTTTTTTAGGATTGTTTTGGCTATTCTCAATTTTAGAATAAGCTTGTGTAAATTTTAGAATAAGCTTGTCAATTTCTGCAAAAGTGCAGCTGGGATTTTGATGGGACAGGTTTTTAGTCTGTAGATCAATTTGGGTATTGCTACCTTAACAGTCTTTAGCCCTCTAGTCCCTAAACATGAGATGTCTTTCTACTTAGTTAGGTATTCTTTCAATTCTTCCAGTAATATTTTGTTATTTTCAGCATTCAAGTCTTGTACTTTCTTGCTTAATTTTTTCCTACATATTTTATTCTTTTGATGTTATTATAAATGGCATGTTATTCTTAATTTCATTTTTGGATTGTTAATTGTTAGTATATAGAAATACAATTGATTTACATATACTGTCTATTTGCAAACTCATGAATTTTTTATTAGTTCTAATAGTTTTTTTGTAGATTTTTTAGAATTTTCTACATGCAAGATTTTGTCATCTTTGAATAGAGATAGTCTTAATTCTTTCTTTCCAGTCTGAATGCCATTTGTTTAATTAATTAATTAATTAATGCCTAATTCCTCTGGCTAGAATCTCCAGTAAAATATTGGATAGAAGTGGTGAGAGCAGACCCTCCTCTTCCTGATCTTGGGGGAAAACTTTCCAATCTTATGTTGGTATGATGTTAGCTGTGGGCTTTTTCAGGTGGCCTTGTCAGATTGAGGAAGTTCCCTTCTGTTCTAGTTTATTGGATATTTTTATCATGAAAGGGTGTTGAATTTTGTCAAATGTTTATTCTATGTCTATTGAGATGATTGTGCAGTTTTTGCCTTTGTTCTATCAATAAGGGGCATTACATTATTTGATTTGGGGGTGTCAAACCAACCTTTCATTGCTGGGGAAAATCCCAGTAGATTATGCTGTATATTCCTTTCTATATGTTGCTTGATTCAGTTTTCTGGAACATATAATATTTTCATTATGAAGTATAATTAGGTCTCAGAAATTAAACAGACATGGCTAGGGGTGCCTGGGTGGCTCAGTCATTAAGCATCTGCCTTTGGCTCAGGTCATGATCCCAGGGTCCTGGGATCGAGCCCCACATCAGGGTCCTTGCTCAGCTGGAAGCCTGCTTCTCCCTCTCCCACTCCCCCTGCTTGTGTTCCCTCTCTCACTGTGTCTCTCTCTCTGTCAAGTAAATAAATAAGATCTTTAAAAAAATAAACAGAACTGGCTAGATATAAATATAACCTCTGGCATCTATACTAATTGTGTGACCATGGGCAAGTTATCTCCCCAATCTTTGCCTCAACTGTAAAATGGAGATAACAATAGAATATACCTCTATTCCCTTGAGTTGTTGTGAGGATGAAATGAGATATCTAGAAACTTTTAGTATCTGGGACATAGTAAGTACTCAATAAATAGTAGTCATTATGATAATTACTTTAATAAAACATTACGACCATTTCTCTAGCAGCCAATTTGTGCTTATTCGTGGAGTCAGTATTTGCGGCACAACTGTGGGGTTATTTACTTTGGCCTAAATGACTTGGAAGGTTACCTCATAAGGGGCTGAACTTTTTAATTGCAGAGGGCAGAAATATGCTCACATGCTAGCAAAAAAACAGCCCCTTGTGAGGGAGACACATGATCTAGAGTCAGAGGAGGAAGAGAGCTGGGGCTGAGGGGGCTGAAAGCAGGAGAAGGCCAGGGAGAATGCTTCAGCATGGTAGAGCTGGTACTAAACCTAACCAGAATGGAAGAAGGTTTGCCCCACGCAGAGCTAAGTAAGCCAACACAAGGGTAAGGTCGAACAGTCATGTAGAGATGGGAGTGGGAGCAGTGAGGGGCTGGTAGGACTGGCGTAGGGGCTTCTTTCTGTAGACCAGAGGCACATCTTCTCTATAGACAGAGGGTTCTCTCTGGGGGAAGGTCAGAGGGGTCTTGTGGCACTAGTGCTGGCCTCTAACATGTAGAGACTGACAGACCTGCAGTTTTGAGCATTGCCTGTAATGTTCTTGTAAAACGAAGATCTGATTTTGACGTTCTTCTGCTTCAAGCCCTTCAAGGTTTCTCTTTATCACCAGCATAAACCCCAAATTCCTTAAATAGTTTATAACATCTTTTGCATATTCTGTCTCTCCTCTTGCCACTCCATCATATTCAGGCTTCTTCCTTCTTGACTATGCCTTTTCATCACTGAGTTTTTGCAAATGCTGTCCCCTCCTCTCAGAACCCTCCCCCTTCTCCTCTTCCCCACCTCCCAGCTGCCTTCACATGGCAAGAATTCCTCCTCAATCTAAAGTTGTCAGCTTAGCCTGAAATTTCTCCCAGGAAACCTGATCCCCAAACTTTTAGGTAAAGGCCCTCCCATGTGTTTCTATAGCTCCCTGTTTCCCTATCTACCCCTCACATGTGAGCTAAATTATTGCTTGTTGATGGCTGTGGGCTCTGAGAAGGCAGAGGTGATGTGTGTCGTTCACCACTCAAAATGGGGTTCTCACCCAGCAGCAGCAGCAACTGAGAGTATGTTGGAAATGCAAACTCTTGGGCCTCACCTCAGATCTACTGAGTCAGAACGTCTGGAAGGTGGGACCCAGGAATCTGTGTTTCACACACTTTCCAGGTGATTCCAGTGAGTACTAAATTTTGAGAAGCATTTATACAGTCACGTGCCTGGCTACTGGTAGATGGTCAGTCAATGAATAAATGCATTTACATGCATTTATTATATGCATATATTATATGCATATATTATAGTAGTAACTATACTATTCATCATGTAATCTTCACCAGATCACTTAGCCTTGTGATTCTCATCTGTAATACGTTCACCTCCTCTCATAGGGTTGGGAGGAGAAAATGTAATGTCTTATGAAGAAGCTCCTGCACACTGTCTGACACATAATAGGTTCCTCCTTTCTTGTTTCTTCGTTTTTTGTTTTTTGTTTTTTTAAGTAGGCTCCCTGCTGAGCATGGAGCCCAACGTGGGGCTTGAACTCATGACCCTGACATTGAGACCTGAGCTGAGATCAAGAGTCAGATGCTCAATCAACTGAACCATCCAGGTGCACCTTGTTTCTTCATTCTTATTTGTAGTTCAATTGACTGCCTGCCAGGGTGGTCTTCCAACCCTCAGCCTGTTTACAGACCTTGGACAAGTTTGGAGCATCACTACCTCTGTTCACAGATCCAAAAAGGGAATAAATAAAATGCAGCTGATAGAAAAGAGTGTTCTTAGGAGTTTGCAGATGGCCCATCTGAGCAGGAGTTTGTCTGGTTATGTGGGTTGATCAACATATGTAGCAGATGACAGGATATTGAAATGTTTTCTTTCCCAGCTTCAAGCCTATAGGCTAGGTGAGAACCATCATTTTTATTTTTAAAAGATAAAATTTTGGTTATCAATATTTTTCAATGCCAAGTATAATAATTGCATTCAATCTGTTTATTAAATGGTTTCAAAATTTGAAGTAGTATCTCTCCTAGTTTTGTGGTTTTAAAGTTTTTCTTAAAAGCAAAGTAGGAGAGGATTTAAAAGTCCCTAGGCTGTTTCCTTTGACCACATCCAACCACATCCGAGTCTGGTTCCTAAGTTCCTAATGGTTTCAATCAAGGTCTCATTCTCCTTAAATTGTCATTGAGCTGTTAAAGAGGGTTATAATTTCCTCCACATTTATTTGAATTGAATGGTCAATTAAAATACACAGTAACTAACCCTTAAATCGACTGGACTTCTAAGAGATTTTTCAAAAGGTAGTTAAGGGGATATGAAAGTAAATGATGCTTGAATGGTTAAGAGTCCTGCAATTCTTTTCAAGGCCCACTTTAATTTAGGCTGAAATCTATGCAATATAAAAAGCACTACAAAGAACAGAGTCGGGGCAGTATGGGCGTTTGTGTTCTTCATCAAAGGGAAGGGATAGGTGGAAATTAATGGAGACATAGAAAGGGATGGTGGCTTCTGATCTTGTACCCTAGCATCTCCTTAGAATTCCCCACAAAGGAAAGCTTGACACTATGCTCTGGGAAAACAGTCTCAGCAAAGTAAGTATCCTGTATCCAAGAATGACAGACGACTGTCGGAGCCACTTTCATTCCAGGGATTGCACAAGTCTGAACAATGAGCATACAGGGTGACCAAATACCAGGGAGAATCCTGACCTCACCCCCACCCCCAATTCTATTCTGCATGCAACTTCCTGGAACTTTCTGTGAGCTGAGAGGTGGGAGAGAAGAACCCACATACCCACTGCGATTGAATCCTCCCTAACCCAAGTGAAATGAAGACTTGGAGTCAGCTACAATTTGATTTTTTTTTTCTAATGAAGAGTAAAGCATTGTGCCATATTTTTAAGCATGAGAATTTTGGGAAACAGAGGCAAGTTGACAACTTAAGTTAAGACTCTTCTCTTTGATCTCTGCATCTTCTTACCTCTGGTAAAGATGTCAGAACCAAGTAGACATGAATCAGGTAGGTACTTTGTGGCATGTAAGACAAAGGTTCCAGAACTTTTACTCGACAAAATGTACTCTACCTTGTCAGAGGTGGTGTAGAGTATAGCTAAGAGAATAAGCTGGGTTCTATCTGAGCTTCTCCATTTACTAGCTGTGTGATCTGCAGAATGTTATTTATCCTCTTTGTACCTCAGTTCCATCATTTGTATATGGGGATAATAATGGAGTACTCTATAATATTAGTGAGATGATTAAATTAGCTAATATATTCATAGCACTTGGAACACTGTCTTGCCCAGGATTAGGGCTCAGTGAATGTTAGTATCATCATCATCATCACCATGATTATTATTCCATGGAGTGGTGTCAGGTGACTAGGGTACTAATTTGACTTTACTCAATTCCTTTTGCAAGACAGAAAGTATTAAATAAACTGGACCAAGATCAGCCATTTCTAAATACAGTTTTAGCACCAGAAATAATTTTCAAACACAAAATTCAAAAGGATCTTAGTGTATATATATATATATTCATTGATGTTCTTTGATTCTAGTTGCTTAAATCAACAAGAAAAATAAAAGAAATCTGTGGGCTCACACTACAAAATAGTCCAGGAAGATCCAGCTTCAAGAATAGCCAGAAATACAGGTACAAATAAAGTTATCAAGATCAGTTTTGTTTGCTTGTTTCTGTCTCCTCTTCCCCTCTGCTTTCCCTCTTTCTGCTCCATCCCCAGGATCACCTGTCCCTCCCTATCACAGGACAGCTTCTAGCAGCTCCAGAACAATATCCTTCTCAATTCTAATATACTGAAAAAGAGAGAGCATATTTTCTCTAGCATTCTCTGTGAATGTCCTGACTTTCATTTTGATTGACCTGGCGTGGGCCACATGTCCAAGGCTACACCATTCACGAAGGCCAGAAGAATGTGTTGCGCTGATTGGCTACTTGAGCCACACATTCCACCAGTGAGGCTGGGAAGAAGGAAGAAGCCCCATCCTTGAGAACAGACAAAGGAAATAAGCTATACCCACCAGGTTTGCTTTGCACCCTACCTCCTTGGCAGGGCCTTCTCAAAATCCCAAGTGTTCCTGGTTTGAAGCCCATTGGATGTGAGGATCTCTACATTCTGCAAGTCTGCCAGCTTGCAGATCCTATCAGAGCAATTACCATAGGAGCAGTCAGGGGCCTGAGCAGTCCCCTGAGGGAGGTTCCATTGAGTGTCTCTCAAATCGTAGCAGGCTGACAGCTACCAGCTCTACTGTCCCATGAGGCATTGCCTTGTCTCTGTGTGTCCTCATTAGTGCTATCATAGACTTGTGTACAGTAATAGGTAGGAGAATCATTTGGGTTGAGTTCTACACCACACTCTGTGCCATGAGCCTCCTGTTCCAGTCATTTATTGCAGCTTAAAACAATAATAATGTATTACTGTCTCATATGGTTCTGGAGTCAACCAGGTCCCTCTGGGCATTTCTGGCTTCCAGCTCTTAGTGGTTACAGATAGCAGCTAGGGCTAGCGTCCTCTTGAAGGCTTCTTCATTCATATATGTACTGCATTCCCTAGGCTGAGAAGATCAAATGGCAGGAGCTAGAACATCTGGGGCTCATTGTTCATCTCTCTCTCTCTCTTTTTTTCTCTCTCTCCATCTCAATGGTGTCTCCACATAGTACCCCTAGCAGGGCAGCCTCCAGGTTGTCAGATTTCTTATAGGGCAGATGAAGACACCAAGAGTGAGTGTTCCAAGAGAGCTAGGAGGAAGCTATATGCCCCTTTTCATACCTGGCCTTGGAAGTCACACAGTGTTATTTCTGTTGCACTCCTTCAATTGAGGCAATGACAAAGCCCATCCAATTTCAAGGGGTGGGAGCATAGATTCTATCTCTTAGTGGGAGGTGTGTCAAAGAATGTACAGCCCTCTTAAAACCATCTTACCCCCTGGGGATGACTTTGGGTCAACCTAAACAATGTGTGCTTTCCATGTCTCCAAGAAACCAATTCACACTTTTAAAATCACATTTTAGGGATTATCCTTGGTCATGCTGCTCTGATTCTGTCTTCCTCTTGGTGGAAATGAGGTGAGATTATCAGGGCATAGCAAGAAAAGTGGTTTCTTAAACAACCATGTGCCAGAAAAGAGGCTTAGACATCACATGCAAATGTAGTGGTCTCCATCTGGGTACACTGACATATTTTTGATAGTTGGGATCCTTTTCAACACTTGTGAAAATATTGCAATACGTCACCCGAGTAGTTTGGGCTTTTGCTATAGAATACAACTAAACTCAAGAAAAATAGTAGTCAGGCACTCTGGAGGGACTGTGATACAATCTGTTATTACTTGGAGTTTGATCATTTCTGGAAAAAACAATGTTATCTTTAAGATGAGTTCTAGTGTTAATTGAAAACTTTGGCATGTCTTCATATTCAGAGTAAAAGGGAAAATATACAAACATCTGACTGCACCAAGGCTCAATGCTCTGCTTTCTGCAACCAGGCCATCCTTGTGGTGATTAACCAGCATGTATGTAAAATCAGAAGGCAGGGAGAAAGCAAGATAGGAATGCATCTACCTAACTCTTCAGAGGAAACCACTTAAAAGTGGCTTAGGGAATCCTCATTCTCACATGCCTGTGATGGTGTTTAAGAAGGAACTGCATAGGGTGCCTGGGTGGCTCAGTTGGTTAAGCGACTACCTTCGGCTCAGGTCATGATCCTGGAGTCCCAGGATCGAGTCCCACATTGGGCTCCCTGCTCGGTAGGGAGTCTGCTTCTCCCTCTGACCTTCCTCCCTCTCATGCTCTCTCTCTACCATTCTCTCTCTCTCTCAATAAATAAATAAAAATCTTTAAAAAAAAAAAAAAGAAGGAACTGCATAGGCGAAAGACATGCAAATTGTCTTCCTTTTAATATCTGACACCTATCCCAGGTCTAACCCATTTCATTGGACCCTAAATGCCCTCAAAATAGTGGAAGAATAAAATTCTCCATTGTAGAATTGGCTTATTATTCGGAGCTAAGTTCTGCTGAGTAAAGAGTCCTAGGTAAAATTATAAAACCAGCAAAGAAGGTCTTTGGTTTTCTTCTCCTTAGTGTACTAACATTTGGGCCTGTGAAATCCATCCTTTTACTAGTGACTCTGGCAGAACTAACTTGGGAATGCTACAGCCAACATCTTTCTTCCCACAGCTTGGGACTCTGGTTAACTGGTAAATGTTTATGATGCTGGCCACTGGGGTTCATTCCACAGGCATTCACTGCACTTTTATCGAGCACCACCACATGCCAGTGGTTGTTCTAGGTACTTGGTTTACAAAAATCAACAAGGCAGTCATAGTTTTGATGTATGGAACTTATAATTTAGTACCATGTCTTTCTGGAAAAACAATTGGCTGGGGGAAGTTCTATACATTATTCATTTCAACTGTAAAGCCAAGAGGGAGACCAAGAGAAAGTTCTGAGCTTTACAGTTGAGTGATGCTCTTCCTTTTCCCCCAGTCCTGTAATACTTTCTAGAGAAAGTACAGAGAACCCCAGACATGGCTGATATAATAGCAAATGTTTTCCGGAAGCCTGAATCTATTAGTTAAATTCCCCCAAGATAGAAAATCACAAATACTTGTTCAAAGCATATGCTTGTCATTCTCTATCAGTGTGAAATTTTGTAGCTTGGGACAGAGCTGGATTGGACTCATTAACTTAGGGTTAAGCTAAAAGGGAAAGTCCAAGATGCTGTTGCTGGAAAAAAAAAAAAAAATCAAGGGGCAGGTAGAATACAGTATCCATTTAAGCAACAAATATTTATTAATTTCCCATAGGTCCTAAGGTCATTGTGGTAAACAGGACAAAAGGACTCTCTTGTGCATGTTGTATTCTAGTAGGGGAGAGAGAAAAGAAATGAATGCAAATAAATTCTAGAATTGCAGAGTGAGGTGAAAGAGAATGACAGAGGTAGGTTGTGTTTGAGATAAATTTATCACAACAAGATACTCTAAGGAGTTGAGATTTAAGCCAGATCTGAAGAGTATGCAGGAGTGAGTCATGCGGGGATCTACAGGAAGGTTTCAGGCAGAGGCAGTAGCATGGGACAAAGCAAGTGATGCCCCAGTAGAGACAGGACACACAGGGAGGCACAAGGAGGAGGGGAACTTTCAGTAGCACATACCCAGTTGGTGCGGAGCCATCTGGTAGTGGGCTGTATCTGGAAAGAAATGATCCAGCTATTTAAACAGGATTATAGACAGCTCAGAGCCAGAGCATTGGGGAAAAATTGATACCATGAAAGCTGGGTAAATTCTACCTTCACAGGTCAAGATTGACCTTTGAGATTTGGGTAAAACTGAGCTGAGTGGTGAGGTTCAGCAGCTGCTGAGAAAAGATGTGGAGGCCTTGAAGCAGAAAGGGTCTGACAAGGTTAACTTTGGAGTCCACGGATGTTCAGAATTGAGGGTCAGGGGACCTCATTCTATGCGGTGAAGGTAGATGATGATTGCTTCCTTCTTGGCTTAATCTGCCATCCTGGAAATGTACTGGAGGACTGGGCTTTGTATAAACTTTAACTACAGTGTGTCTGAATGGAATTAAGCTTTAAAAAGAAAAAAAAAAGATAAAGGATCCAATGTTTTCTGTTCTGCAGTAGGCAGGTGAGAATAACCCAAAGTTTCTTGGGGCCCCAAAATACACAGAAATCCCCAAATCACTTAATTCACCCCAAATCACCTTAATTCACTGCAAGTCACTTAATTCACCCTACTACATCATGAGGCCAAGATCTTCTTGCTTTTGGCTCCTGAGGTTGTTGTAGGGCTTGGTGATTCTCTTGGAAGAAATTGCTGTACATCCTCAATAATGGAGACTATTAATCCAGAGTAAGGCCTGTTTGCTGCTTTCTGTGGATGTGGAATGCCTTCAGATTTCCTTCTTTTCTGAGATGCTATGGCCAGTGTAGAGTTGACTCTCTGCTTTCCACTGCAGGTTCTGCCATATTTCCTATGAAGATTATGATGTTTTTTGCTTCTTCTCTGATACCTCTCTTTGCTTCCTCTTCCTTTGGTCTATTCTCCCAAAATGGAATTTTCCTTGAGCATGAATTGCTTTCTACCTCTCAGGGATATGGACTATTCTTCACCCTTTGCTCCTATCTCTCGCTAGTCTACATGGTCTGGTCCAGGGTCTTCTTCCAGTACTTCAGTGGACCCTTGTTCTTCTTGGACATCCTAGAAGTAGAGAGGTTTTCCTTTGATCTTCCCATGGACTGTGTCTTCCATTTTTTAAAAAGTTTATCTAAGTAATCTCTACACCCCACATGGGGCTCAAACTCATGATCCCGAGATCAAGAGTCACATATTCCTCCAACTGAGCCAGCCAATTGCCCCTGACTGCGTCTTTCAGTAGCATCAACAGAAGGTCACCAAAAGACTTCACTAAACTTTAAAGCTAAAGACCTGCCTCTCATGATTCCTTTTGATCTCCCTTGTTTCCCATAACTCTTGTCTACTCAGTCTATGGACACTACTCTCCCCATTATCAGGCTCTGGTAAACTACTTCACCCCAGCTTTGTGGTCCTTAGTCAAGCTTAGAGGAAGGTTAACTTCGCAAAGTTGAAATTGGCTCACCAAATCTATTTTTCTTTCTTCCTGGCTACACAGCTAGACTACATTTCCTAGACTCCTCTACAGTTAGTTGTAGCCATATACCTGAGTTCTAGCCAACAGAATGTGACCCGTGAAAATTTTCCATGAGCTCTCTACCATTTTGTTTTTCCTATCGACCAGGTGAATGGAGAGGATTCTAACAAACTAAGATGAGGAGTCATGAGATGGACGAGTCTGGGCCTTAACCAAACCAGGAGAATCTGGTGGAATTTATATGAATAAGAAATACATTTTTATATCGTTGGATTGCTGAAATTGCAGAGGTTGTTTGGTACAGCGCTAACATTATTTACCCTAAGTAATACAGTTGGTCACATCCCTTTCCTAAGGTACTGCTCCACACAGACACACATACAATCTCCTAAACACCCCTTAGGGGATGCCTGGGTGGCTCAGTCAGTTAAGCGTCTGCCTTCAGCTCAGGTCATGATCCCACGGTCCTGGGATCAAATCCCTCATTGGTCTCCTTGCTCATCAGGGAGCCTTCTTCTCCCTTTGCCTGCCACTCCCCCTGCCTGTGCTTGCTCAATCTGACAAACAAATAAATAAAATCTTAAAAAAAAAAAAAAAAAGCCTAAACTCCCCCTAGATTCCAGACCTCCTGGACAGGTCTTCAGGTCACTTCCAAGAGGCACTGGGTCTAACTAGGAGAACATGTATAAGAAGCAGAGGCCCCTCTTTCCCAGACCAAGTCCATGATGGTTAACCTTTAGTGAGGACTGGCTAAATGCCAGTCATTGTGTTAAGCAAAGGCAGATTTAGAGTAAAGCCAGTGAAGCTGAAACTTGGGGCCCCTCACATGCAGGACCCTTCCCAAGGTTCTGGAAGGTGATTGAACAGTTCACATTGTCATGCTTTCATAAAGTTTGCAAATGTAAATATTTTCATTGTTTTAATTTGTGGGAGGGGTTATTTGTGGAAACTTCAGGCCCCACCAAATGTAGATACAGCCTTGAAGCAGAATGTTCAATATGTATTTTCAAATGTTATCCTCATAACAATTGTGTAATGGTTTCTATTATTTTAGAGAGAAGAAATTTGATGCATGAAGATTATAAGTCACTTGCCCCAGATCACCCAGCTCTGACTTGTTGGAACCAAGATTCAAGCACAGGCTCTCAAACTCAAGCTCACTGCAGCCCTTATGGGGTCTCTAGCCCATGGATTACATGCATGTGGTCCAGGCAATCTGAAACAGGAATGGCAATGGTTAGCATATTTCTCTTGGCCCCTCTCTGCACAACTTCCTTTGGACCCACCCTAATTTCTTTTTTTTTTAAAGATTTTATTTATTTATTATTTGAGAGAGAGAGAGCATGAGCATGAGCATGGGGGAGGGAGGGGCAGAGGAAGAGGGAGAAGCAGGCTCCCCGCTGAGCAGGGACCCCCCCCAACTCAGGGCTTGATCCCAGGACCCTGAGATCATGACCTGAGCCAAAGGCAGATGCTTAATGGACTGAGCCACCCAGGCGCCCCCACCCTAATTTCTTTAGTCCCAGATAAAACAGGCTGGAGAGCTTTTTCAGGGCTGCATTAAAGTGTTAATTTTATACACTAGGAAGCAGATAGGATTTAGCATTTTAAGACAGGAATTTTAGAATATGGAGATAATGGGGTGTAATGGCACAGATTTTGCCAAGAGATTGCTGGAGGTAGCAGTCCGCAATTGAATCAAATGACTGTCAGGGGCTGTCAAAGGCAGTGGAACAGCTTGAGAGCTCATTTCTGCCTCAGCTTCCTGAGGCCCACACCGTGCAAAGGAACTGGAAGATGTAGAGGATAAATAGGCTGGCTTGGAAAGGGGGATTAAAACATACAACTCCAGATGAGCCTTCAGGGCCAGCAGTGCCCCAGGGCTTGTGGGTGCACAGCCAGCTGTTACCTGTGTGGTGGTTTTATCCCCAACTAATACACCAGCTGGTGGAGTTTTATTTCCTTGTTGACTTTTTTGCTGCCACCTGGGGAGTCTTGGTAACTGTCAACAAAGATTTAGAACACTAATAAAGTGTCGGGCGCCGATGCAGTTGACTCTGTGCAGATACTAAAATCAAGGAAGCTGTGGATGGGCAGCTGGCATGGGGGACCCCAGCCACTGGTGGGGAGCAGGAGGAGACCAGGAACAGGGAGTGAAAGAGAAAGGGATTTGGTTGTTGAAACCCCCATGTTCAGGGCCCATGGCTTAGGCACTTGCGGTAGATGCTGTTGGATGGGCAGGAGATCCCAGGCCCTGGCTGCTGTATTGGCTGCTAAGGGCTCACAAAGGCCCCGTTCCCCAAGAATTACCTTCATCTGATGCCTAGGAGGTTACATCTCTATGCCCCCACCACGAGAAGCCTATGGTAATGACTGACTGATACAGGGGTACAAAAGGCCAGCCTCCTTGCCTTAAGGAGGGGACAATGGTGTCAACATTGTGATTTATGGAAGGCTCTGGAAGCCTTTCATGGATCAGGCCAAGTTTAGATTTTACCTGAACACACATCTTTGACTGGCTTCTTCCCCTATCCTCTCTGCTTTCCTCCCTTAGATGCTTCTCCTAAAGGTCCTTTCTCAATGCACTACAGGCACCTGATTTTCCCTGTCTTGGGTTCTGCTTCTGGGGATGACCTAACATGGCACTGAGGATTTTACACGCTCATTGCCACAGCTAAGTTTGGCAGGAGGTGAGTAGGGATTTGAAGCAGGCAGTCCCCAGAGATGTGTATTCAGGCAAATCCTCCAGCTATGTGTATATATAGGAGATGGCTGGTAGAGATTGAAGATACATTTTGAGGAGCATGTGTCAACTCCCAGGGAAGAAAACAAGTGGGCCAAGGATGGATGTCAGGGTCTTAACCAGGAAAACACAAGGAGAGTACTTAGCAAGAAAACCAGAGACAAACCCAGTGCTACAGCCCAGGTCAGCAAAACCAGGGGCAAGAAATGCTAGGACGTGTAATATACATGGAAGTTCAGGGATCTTGTAAGACTCACCAAATCCTTGGTCTGTTGGTGGCAAGACTTAACTACATATTAACCATGTGAATCTGCACAAGTTAGTTTTCTTTTGTCAACCTCAGTTTCTTCATGTGTAAAATGGCAAATAGCATACATTCAGGAAATGGAAACTATTTTATTATATAAATAATATTCTAAGCCACCATGAGTAATGGAACTTTTGCCTGCTATAAAACGGCCCTGGATATCTGTATAGGGCCCATGTGTAGATCCAAACTTGGAAAGTGAAGAAATACAAAGCTATGCAATACAAAGTAGAGGCTGAAATAATGGCCAGACCAACCTGAAAGGTCATAATGATGTTTGTAGGACTCTCAGTGGTTTAGCATCTCAAAGCCCAGAGCCCTGAATTGCCATTTTTACATCTTCAGAGCCAGTCTTAGAGGGGAAGAGGGAAAGGGAGAGAGAGAAAAGGAGAGGAAGAGATGGGTATAAGCCAAGAATCCTCCAGCTTCGATCATCATTCATCCAGAATTGGATGACCCCAAGAGGGTCTGTTAAGGGAAAGTTGGCCAGTCAATAGTTATTGACCCCAAGTCTGAAATTGCAAGAGAGTTTTCCTTGACTTTGGTAGACATTACATTCACAATGCCAGATTCCCAGTGCCTAAATAAAACTGGAAATTCTAAAAGACAAAAACATCAGGAACCCTGAGCCACTCAAATGCTCTTTCACTAGGACCACTCTCTATTCTCTCTATACTTCCAGTATGGAGTTTTATGGTCCTTATTTTAGGAAAGGGTCCCAAGAAGCAGATCTTGAGATGATAATTCATGTGCAATTTGGCTTATAGAAGAGGTTCTCTTGGGAAAAACTGGGTGTGGAAAGCAGGACAGAAAAGGAAAGAAGCAAAATAGAGTTCACACAGGGGAGGTTGGAAGAGTAAATTACACCTCAGATTTTGGCCTAACCCCAAGGCAAGGGAGGTGGGCTTTCATTTTTCCACCCTAGTTCATTATTGGATAAGGACCACTCATTGAGAACACAAAATCCTAGGAATTTCTCTCACTGGCCACCCCAATGGCCCAACGGTGGTTCTTTATAGAGAATCACAGAGTTGGACAATTAGAAGCAAAACACTTAGAAGGCAAAGGAAGGCAAACTGAAAAGGTCAAAGGGACCCAAGGAAATGTGAGTAGAACACCAACGTATATGCTAACTTAAGATGTGCTAACAGATATGCTAACTTATGCATACTTAAAATTATTTTAAAGGTTTGGAAAAAGGCTAGCCAGTTCTGCAAATATGCAGTTTATTCTATATGTTTTAGTATTATAAGATGGGTAGGGCATAGGATTTAGCATTAGAATATGTTTTAGTCCTGGCTCTGACTCATATAAGCTATGATCTTGAGGGAGTCCCTCAACTTCCCTGGGCCTCAGTTTCTACAGCTATAAAATGGTTTTTTTTTAATTATTTTATTTTTTTAAGTAGGCTCTACACCCAAAGTATAGACCCCGAGATCAAGAGTTGCATGCTCTGCTGAGTGAGCCAGCCAGGTGTTCTTATTTAGCTTTTTAAATATACATTGATATTTTCTGCTGGTTTCACAGGTTTTGATATATATTTTAAAACCTTGAATGGGATGGTAGATTGTTCTATTTTGTCTTGTAATTTAGTTAGTGGGTTTTTTTTCCTTTATATTTGAAGCCATGGTGTTACCTATTCAAATATAGAATTGATTCTTTTATCACAATGTATGTCTCTTTCTATGCTTTTTGGCCTGTGTTCAGTTTCATCTGATATTGATATAGCTATACAGCTTTCTATTAGTAATTGCCTTTTTGGCTTTTTCCATTCCTATATTTTCAAACTTTCTTTTTTTTTTTTAAAGATTTTATTTTTTATTCATGAGAGACGGGGCGGGGAGAGAGAGAGAGAGAGAGAAGCAGAGGGAGAAGCAGGCTTCCTGCTGAGCAGGGAGCCCAATGTGGGACTCGATCCCAGGACCCTGGGATCATGACCTGAGCCGAAGGCAGACGCTTAACCATCTGAGCCACCCAGGCGCCCTTCAAACTTTCTTGATGATTATATATATGTGTGTGTGTGTGTGTTTCTATTGTAAACCACATACAGTTGGATTTTTAAAAGTCTGATAACCTTGTTCTTAAGACTTAAAGCATAAAAAAATTGACAAAGTTTAAGTTATTCAGTGTCTCTACCCTCCTCCCAAATAACCCAAGAACTTAGTATACTTTAATTACTCACTGAATACCTACTCCATCCATATTTTCCTTGGTAGTATTTGAATTATACCTAGTTATGTGAAAAGTATCATTCTCTTTTTGAGTCAATAGCAAACTACATTCATCATATTTTATGAAATTCTATATTATTGTTTATGTACTCTATTTCATCCCTCTCTGTTTCTCAGGGTGCTTTCTTCTTCTGCCTGAAATACATTCTTTAGTAGATATTTCGGTGAAGATCTGTGGGAAATAATCTCTTATTATTTCCATTTCATCTTGAGTAAATTCATTTCCAGTTGTTGATTTTATTGCCATCTTAGTATCTCATGTGTTTTGGAATTTTATTATTAAATGGAGGTTCTCTCCCTCCCTCTCTCTCTCTTTCCCCCACTCCCCCACCTCAACCCCCATGTCTCACAGTTTTGCAGATTTATATGTGGTTTCTTCTTCCACTACCTCCTAAGAACTTTCAGTCTAAAACCAGGTCTTATATTGGTAGCTCAGTGCTCCCAAACTTCACTGATATTAGAGTTATTACATATTCAGCAACTGAGGATGAAAGACTATTTCTTAAAGTTTCCCTGCCACACAGCTTTATATAAATGGTAGTTGAGACATGGTTTTAAGAATGCATTTCAGCATTGTTTTAAGAATGTATTTCAGCATGCTTTAATGGGTGAGAAAACCTCAAACTTTCTTCCAATTTCAAACAGTGAGGTGTTTTTATTTTCATTTTAAATTATTTTTTAAAATTATTATTTTTTATTATGCTCAATTAGCCAGCATACTTATTTATTTTTTTAAAAGATTTTATTTATTTATTTGACAGAGAAAGACACAGCAAGAGAGGGAACACAAGCAGGGTGAGTGGGAGATGGAAAAGCAGGCTTCCCACTGAGAAGGGAGCCCAACCTGGGGCTCCATCCCAGGACCGTTGGATTATGACCTGAGCCAAAGGCAGACACTTAATGACTGAGCCACCCAGGCGCCCCTAGCCAGCATATTTAAACAGTGAGCTTGAAGAGTAAGCCTCTTCCTTCCATGGGACACTTATGCTCTTGTTACTTCACAGGAACCCAAATTTCTCCATTTGCTTCTGGATCTGGAGTTAAGTGAGTCTGAAAACTCAATCCTAGCTACTCCTCTGCATTCACTTCCATTTCTGGTCTCCCAAGTGGTTTATCTCAGTTTCTAGAATGGTAGTATTGTCTTTTTTTTAAATTTTATTTTATTATGTTATGTTAGTCACCATACATCATTAGTTTTTGATGTAGTGATTCATTCATTGTTTTCGTATAACACCCAGTGCTCCATGCAGTACATGCCCTCCTTAATACCCATCAGTGGGTTAACCCATCTCCCCCACTCCCCTCCCCTCTAAAACCTTCAGTTTGTTTCTCAGAGTCCATAGTCTCTCATGGTTTGTCTCTCCCTCCAATTCCCCCCCTTCATTTTTCCCTTCCTTCTCCTAATGTCCTCCATGCTATCCCTTATGTTCCACAAATAAGTGAAACCATATGATAATTGACTTTCTCTGCTTGACTTATTTCACTTAGCATAATCTCCTCCAGTCCCAACCATGTTGATGTAAAAGTTAGGTATTCATCCTTTCTGATGGTTTGGTAATATTCCATTGTATATATGGACCACATCTTCTTTAGCCATTCATCTGCTGAAGGGCATCTCAGCTCTTTCCACAGTTTAGCTATTGTGGACATTGCTGCTATGAACATTGAGGTGCATATGGCCCTTCTTTTCACTACATCTGTGTCTTTGGGGTAAGTACCCAGTAGTGCAATTGCTGGGTCATAGGGTAGCTCTATTTTTAATTTTTTGAGGCACCTCCACACTGTTTTCCAAAGTGGCTATACCAACTTGCATTCCCAACAACAGTGTAAGAGGGTTCCCCTTTCTCCACAACCTCTCCAACATTTGTTGTTTCTTGCATTGTCAAATTTTGCCATTCTAACTGGTGTAAGGTGGTATCTCAATATGGTTTTGATTTGAATTTCCCTGATGGCTAATGATGATGAACATTTTCTCATGTGTCTGTTAGCCATTTGTATGTCTTCTTTGGAGAAGTGTCTGTTCATGTCTTCTGCCCATTTTTTGACTTGATTGTTTTTTGGGTGTTGAGTTTGATTTGATACCAGCCTTTTATCTGTAGTGTCATTTGCAAATAGAAACTCTTCTTTCACCATGTCATATTTTGTATCAGCTATTGCTGTACAATACACCACTCCTGAAAATTGAGTCATTTACTTTATCAGTCATTTATTCTCACTTGTATGTCTGAGTTTTGGCTTGGGTTTGGCTAATCTGGGATGAGCTCAGCTGGGCAACTCTACTTCACTCTGCAGGAAATAAAGGAATAAAAATTTTGGCTTTTTTATTACTTGCTATCCAGTCTCCTATTGATAACCCACCCTACATTAGCCAAGCTCAGTGGTGGCCAAAGGACTGGGGTACCATTGAGGAATCCATAAATGTCAGTCCCCTGGGGCACAGAGATGATAGAGAAGATGCAAAGGGCAACAGAGAATATCCTAGCACATGACCTAAGGAGAGTCAGAGGCAGTTGGAAAATCACTGGGAGACACAGGGCATGCTCAAACAGAAAACCAAGACCTGCCAGTCTCAAAAGGGTGTGATTACCCAAGACACATTTTGGAAAATCACTCTTTTGGGGTTTTTGGAAACTGGTGACTTTCAGTTCAGATGGGGGATACAGAGGTAGAGGGGACTCTATATCTCTAAGTGGGGAAATTCTGTCACATTTGAAAGCTTGTCTTGCACTCAAAGAAATATTGCATCCTTTGGACTTTTTACTACTTAGGGCCCATTAACCTAGTCTTTTGTACTGGAGAGAAGGAGAAGGCAAATTTTTCCATTCAATTGATACAGGAGTGGTAGTCAGAAAAGCTATTGAGTTCCAGCTCTGCCCTTGTCAAGTTCTGTGACCTTGGACAGTTCCTGTGGCTTCCTGAGCCTCTGGTTTCTTCCTGTGGAAAATGAGAAGGTTGAAATAAATGCTGTTATGACTCTGAAAACTCAGTATATATGGCTTATAAATGGGATAAATGGCCCTTTTTTTAATTAAAAATATTTAGGACTGACTGTCCATGTTCTGGTCTCTTTACTGAATCACTGGGAATCCTGAGAAAGAACTTTATATTTTCCGTTTTCCCTTTCCTAATTTTTAAATTTATTATTTTCTTTGATGCCTCCCAGGCAAAGGAGAGCAAGATCTGACAGCCACCCTGACAGGCCAAATGTGGTTTGATGATGGTAAAATGAAAAAGCTAGATGCTTGTAAATTTAGATTTCCAGCATGTGTACTCATTTCCTGGCCTCATGGACATCCCAGTAATTATCTAGAATTATGCATAATTTACCTACTTCCATTTTCTAAGAAATTGTTGGTTTTAAGGTCGGAGTTTGACAATTTATTGGTTTGCCCTGCAGAAATAAATTGGGGGCATCTGGGGCTGGAGTCTATAATGTGTGCAGTTGGGGCCATAGATGTGAAGCTGCCTCCTATTTATAGCTGAGCAAGCTTAATTGTTGCTTTTCAATCTAAATAGAAAGGCTCTGTTTACTGCTGCTTTTAATTGTAACAAGCTGGTTAAAAAGCATGCAGGGCCTCTTCAGTAAAGGCAATTCAATAAAAGCATTTTGTCAATAAATTATTATTGCCATCATGAAAACCATGCACAGCATTCAAATATAAAGCAAGCAACAGCTCAGCTTCTCCCTTTGATGGACCCAGCATAATGCTTTTAAATTTTCTTAATTCATTCTCTTTTTCTCCTGTTTTCATTGAATGTTAGAGCTGATAAGGGGATTGTGGATCTTCTTAATCCCTACCCTTCATTTTACAGAGGGAAATCTGATTTCCCTATCCCCTTCATAGCATCCCTCAGCATGACTGGTTAATCCAGGGGTGGACATCTGGCCCAAGGGTAACCATGTATAGATTTGGCTGAGCTAATAAATTTTCTTTCTTTGGGAATTTGAACACACACACACACACACACACACACACACACACACACACACACACACGGACTATTGCAGCCTGCTAGTAGTGGAGGGCAGAGATATAAATTCTTGTAGCCTTGGGAGTGTGGCTGCCAATAAAGACTATGAGGAAGTTTGCAAGTAAATGGAGAGGTTCTGCAGAGAAGAGAAAATAGAGCAGATAGGCAGAAAGAAGAGATAGATACTTCAGTCCCTGAGATGTGAGAAAGCCCCACTCAGATTACAGAGCTGCCTCCCACACTTGCCACTGACCCTACACACAGGACAGCCCAAGTGAGCCTACAACTTCCCAGCTGAGCTCAGTCCCAATTGTTAGCCCCAGAAATAGGAGCTAAAGAAATAGTTATTGTTTCAAGTCACTAAGTTTTGGGATGGTTTATTATGCGGCATTGTTATGGCAACAGGTAACTGATAGAAAATGATTGGGAAGCCCTGTACAAACACACACAAACACACCAGCTCCCATGGACCCTGGAGTGTGGAGAAGACTGAGATTATTTGTAATCCCTGCATAGAGTAAGCCCAGCCCAGTGGATCTTGGCTCTGCCTTCTCAGTCTTTGTTCAGGGACAATCTCTTCCTGATTCAGAGAATTTCAGATAAAATGAGACCCTGAGGAATATTCTGTTCCTTTCTGAGGCTACCCTCAGCTTCCCAAGCAAGATGGAGAGAGGCCAGAGATGCCTTCTCTCCCGGAGATCAGGTTCTAACTCCTCAATTCTATAGACTTCATTCCATTCCTTCCACTCTTAGAGGTCCATTATCCCCCTGCCTTTAATCCTCATAGCATGTTGTGCTGTCAAGGCTAGCCATGGGCCTTCTCTAATTTGTATAAGGAATCAAGAGCTCTCATTTCCACTCAGAGAAAGGCAGTAGCTCTTTCACAAGCCACACAAAAGCACCTAGGTCTGTTCTGGAAAAGGTTAGTGCTCTTGCAAGATAGAAAACCTTAAGGCCCTGAGAAAAGTCGAGAATTGATAAATTCCACAATCCCTTTTTACAAAGGGAGGATGTCCCTCTAGCCATATTTCCAAGAAACATTTTTTCTTTTTTAAGACCAACTCTGTCTCTGGATTCAGAGGAGTCAGGATAGGCTTTAATTAGGATGTTCCTGTTTCTTGCTACTTCTAGACAACTAGCTGATTGTCTGTTTGACTCGGTGTGACAGAGGGCCTAACCCTTGGACCCCTGGTGCTAGGTGTCTGTGGGAGGGGCAAAGGGAACAGCGAGCGTTTTTGGGGGGGACCATCTTGCTTGGGCACTCTACTAGGTACTGCAGGTATGTTTCCTCATTTGAGGTTTGTGACAATCCCCTGACATGGCTACTATTAGTATCTTCTTTTTATAAATAATGTAATAGAGGCTCAGAAGGGAAAGTATTTGGTAAAGGTTACTCAAGAAACAGATCAGTGTTCCTTCTTGAACCCTACGGGACCTTGCTAGTTACAGAACATCATACCCACCCCCCACAACGTACTTTTTTTAAATTTAAGAAAAAGTATAGATAATAATGATAACCACCTAATATCCATTATGAAGAACTGATCATTCCTGATATTTTGTCTTATTTGTTTCAAATATTGTAAATAAAATATTAAATCACTTGACCCTTACTTTCAACCTCATCCTACCATCTTCTTCCCACTCCCACCCCCAAGAATAAATCTTTACTGTAAGTCTCCTATTTTTTCCTTCCAGCCCATTTTTTTTTTTTTTTTTTTTAGACACTTCAAAGACCTTTCTGGGGGTGGAAAGTGTCATCCTCCTTACTGCTGCCTTCCAGGGATTTTGTGAATCCCTCTCCTTAGAAAGCACCAGCGACCGCCACCTTCCCCTCTGAGCCCTGTCTGCTCCCCACCTTCGCCCAGTGGTGTGTGAAGTTGCTGCTCACAGTGGGCTCAGACAGAGTGGTGGCCAAGTGGCCCCCACCGCGACCGGCTGCAGACACAATCCTTCGTTCTCGGCTCAGGTTGGTATTGTTCGGTTCCAAGGACAACTAGCAACACTGCCTGGCATGTTTCCTGTGCTGCAGGACAACTTGATAGGATGCCATCTAGTGTCCCAACCTTTGTCAGCAACACAAAAGAAACATCACCCAAAATAAAACAAATAGACCAAAAAAGAAAGAAAGAGAAAAGATGTTTTGATTAACTTAAAACTGAAGCTTGAGGGGTTTTCTTCTTTGTTATGACCACTGCCCTGCAGGAGCTACTGTATCCAACCTACACTTACTTCTTCAGCACACAGTGGCCAGGCCACCAGCTGCCAGGACCTGCATACCTCTGGGGCCACTTTGCCCAGTGTAGGAAGCTGAAGTGATGGAGAATCAGTGTCCCCTTTAAAAGCAGCCCTCAACAAAGGACGGATGTGAACGGATGTGTAGTATAAATATCCCAGCTCCCTCTCTCAGGCAGAATAACAAAGAAGCCTGTGTCCAACACTTCCTGAGTTTTCCAATGGCATTAAGCCCCAACTGCCCAGAGTGCCAGCTGGCCCAGTAAGGGACCCTTTACTGGCTGTTTTTCTGTGTTTCAATCCCCTACTTCCCTGCCAGGATTTCCTTCACTTCCCAAGTAACCAAGTAAACCATTAGCTTTGGAATCTTTGTCTCAGGATCTCCTAACCAAACGAAACGTCTCTGTGGTACATAGCAAAAATGGCCACCTCTCCCTGCCCTCTATTTCTTTACCCAGGGATGTTACAGCCCCTCCCATCAAGCGGTGGGCCCGGCTGTGGGTCTTGCTTTTCACCAACAGAACATGGCAGAAGGGATAGCAGGAGGAACCTTGCACACTTTTACTTTTTTTCTCAAAACTCATAAGCAATAATAGTTGCTTTTTTAAAGCCACTGAGTATTGAGTGATTCGTCACATCACAAAAACTAACTGTTCTGACCTCCACCCCAAGTCCACATACAAAGCCCTCTTTTATGTGTATTTGCTTGAAGGAGAGTATGGTTTTTCCAAAAAAAAAAAAAAAAAGGCAATTTCTCGGGCACAGAGAAGCTCAATAACCTTCTCGGAGTTGCCCAGGAGAAGGTGGCTGGCAGTTGCTGTCGGTCTCCTGGGTCATTACTTTGCTCCAGGCCTCCTGTGCTGAATCACCTTGTCTGGGTTTGCCTGCACACTGCTGCATTTTCTGCCCACCACGGCTGCCAGCCCTGGCTGCTGGTTTTTTCCGAAGCTCACTTTTCACAGAACTGTGAAGTAGGAGGCCCCTGTGTTTTCACGGACTGTGCCGATGACATATGTGTCTGACAGGGATTCAAGTGCCTGCAAAGCTGGCCCAAGATGGAGAGCTCACCAAAAATACTGCAGTTGCTGGACACTGGAGAATTTATCGAGCTTCAGAGGCGCGGGAAGCAGAGTAAACAACCTTGAATTGAGACAGGATGCTTCATCCCGGCTTTGCCTCTGGTATCTGAATTCTCTTTCCTTTCTAAAAGGACAGGACTCG
The DNA here is from genome assembly GCF_037043125.1 of Eumetopias jubatus. Classification (NCBI taxonomy): domain Eukaryota; kingdom Metazoa; phylum Chordata; class Mammalia; order Carnivora; family Otariidae; genus Eumetopias; species Eumetopias jubatus. The sequence goes on from NW_028274815.1 coordinate 105,091,113, forward strand.
GGGACTGAGTAGAGCTCATACAAAAGCCAAGCCAGAAAGCATGAGGTTCATTGTCTAATTGAAGGAAGTTCTGGTACGGCTAGAACAGTTGTTCTCAAACTGGGGTCGCTGTACCTGCGGCATCAGCATCACCTGGGAACTTGTTAGAAATGTAAAGTCTTGGGCTTCATCCCAGACCCTCTGAATCAGATTCTCCTGGGATGGGGCCCAACAACCCGTGTGTTAACAAGCCTTCCAAGGGATTTGAATGCAGGCTCAAGTTTGAGCACGGTTGATCTAGAGCCATGTTATTGCAAGTGTGGTTCAGGGCATTGGTATCATCTGGGAGCTGGTTAGAGGAGCAGAAGCTCAGCGCTATCTCCTTAGCCCTCCTGAATCAGAATCTGTATTTAATAAGATCCCCAGGTGATCTCAGTGCACATCAAAGTTGAGAAGCCCTGGGTATAGACTCTTGGTCACCAGCTTTGAAGATTGTGATTCACTAGATCTGGGGTGGGGCCCCAAAATTTACATCTCTAAAAAGCTCCCAGGTATTGCGGACCCTTCAGGGCAGAGATCATACTTTGAGCAGCTAGGCTCTAGATTTTAAGCCAGGCTTGCACTCTTGGCCTTGGGCTGGTTTCAAACCAATCTAAGTTGGTTTGAGCCTCTCTACAGATATGCAGGCTGTGCACTGCCCAAGTCTAGGAGGTGGGAGTTCCCATAGACTATGAGACAAGAACCTGAAACCCAAAGCTAAGTACAAGAAGAGGCAGGGGCTGGCTAAAGAGTGGGTTTTGGAGAGAGAGCTGGGTTTGAATCCTAACACTGTGGCTTACATAGTTGTGCAATCTTGCGAGATACATTGAACTCTGAGCGTCAATTTCCTTGTCTATAAAATGGAGACAAGCATACCTGCCCCACTATAGGAGAGACTCAGTGGTCAGCGCACAGCACAAGCCAAGGGGATAGCAGGTGTCATCAGACTTGGAGGCTCCTTCTCTTTCAGTTTCATCCTGGCTAGCGGCCTAATTGCCTGGTTCGGGCTGAAGGCCAGGTGAGCATGATGGGCTTTTCTTTAGAGCTCCCAGGGGTCAGATGAAGGTGAGACAGCTGTAAGTCAGTCTGTTTATATTAGGAACACTTCCCATGGGTTTGTACAAATCGATTCATAAAAATGACCAACGTGGCCAATTTCAAACCGCACCCCAGATTCACCTACCGAAGTCACAAAAGACAGTAAGCAGTTCCTGGATCTGCCAAGGCTCTCTGCTGTGCCCCTGGAATCACCCAGAGGCTTTGTGAGGGCACCTTGGCCAACAGGCAGGGAACTCTGCCCTCTTCCATGTAAAGGACCCAGCTAGACACTTCCTGTATTTTTAGGAGGAAAAGACAGTCAGGAATGCTCTGAAGCAAACCTAAAGACCAAATTAAAGTCCAGATTTGGGGAGAGAGGGTGAGGGGAGAGCCATTCTGGGTACAGAGCCCTCAGCGAAATGCTTTCAAAGCTCATCAATAACAAACCAACTAGGGCAACATTAAGAGGTCAGATTAATCTTGATGGTGTCAGAAACCAGACATCCCCAAATTTTCTTTTTAGGACGAGCAGAAGAAAAGTATTTTAAGGATTTTCTTTCTTTTTCTCTTTCTCAGGGCTGGCGGAATTTTTAGGTGGGAAGGGCAGCTGTTAGGCAGAATTTCATCCTAAAATGGCCACTAGAGGGCCTCAGAGATCCAAGAAAACTTTTCCAGTATTTCCAAGGAGAGGCCCTGAGGAGGGGACAGGTCTGGTCTGGGTGGGGTGATGAGGCTGGACCTGCTTCCTGAGAACCTTCTCAGCAGGTGCTCACCTTCCCATGAGAAAGAAGTAGCCAGCTCTGTTAGTTAAGTTAGGTAATTAATTGATCCGTTTATCCACTGATAAAAGATGTCTGCATGCAAAACCCTGTTCTGTCCTTGGAGTGAAAGTATAGGACTTTTATAAGAGAGTCTCTAGCTCAAAAGAAACCTAGTGTTAGGGCTCAGTACTGGTATCAAGGACAATATGGGAAGATGGGATCTAGTACCCCTTTACTTTCATGTGCTGCCCCATTACATAAAGTCAAAACCAAAACAGCATTTTGCTCTGCAAACATAGCCTCAAGTACAGTCCCATTGGGTAACCAGGTTGCCACACACTGGTCCCTCCTGGATAGAAATCCTAGCACTGTCCTGACCGGCACTTTGCAATGTACATTGAAGCAGAGACGAAGCTGTCTTCTCTATTACTGTTCAAAGGCCCTTACAGTGTACAATAAGAACACCAAAGAAGTTTAGGAACTCATCTTTCCTGAAGAGATCTAGAAAACAGGACAGGCTATCTAAGTAGGGGGACAAGCTAGAAGATGACTTACAAGTGTGTGCTCCAGTCAGAGGAGCTCCTGGTCGTGGGAACCAGAAGGACAGAGCACAGGACAGAATCTGCTTTGCTTCATCTGCCCACATCTGCTGGGGCAGAGACTCCTCTCCCTCCGCCTCAGGGCTCCCCAGCGCTCCCAGCAGGACATTTTGGCTAAGGAAGCCCTTTACCAACATAACCTACACCTGCTACCCTCACTCCCGCTCCAGCACAGCAGCAGCAACTTAACTGAGTAGGAAAGAAGGGTTCCCCAAAATTGAAAGGTCTCCCAGTCCATGGGTTTGCTCTGGGAGAGTGGAGTCCTAGATGACTTGCAAATATGGTCTCCTCTGTGCAGAGAATTTCTGGAAAAGGAAAGAAATTGGTTGGGTTTCAGCGTATTTCCTTGGTTATAGGAGACAGATGGATAAAACAAATGAGATGAATCAGATTATATTAAGCAATGTAATTGTTTCCCTTTTAATAGAAATTTTCTTTTCAGAGGCTAAAAACCCAGCGAACCTCTTGTATCCCAGTTTCTCATGGATGAAAGGAAGGACGTTTTCCTGTGAGACTCTCTATTGTTGTCTGGATCACCGTGGCCAGTCCCTCTTGCTGCTCTCTCCAGGTGGCATAGTCTTGTAGACACTCTCTTGGTCTTGTTGCTCTTTGCTCCTTAATTCCCACCACATTAAGTCAAGCATCCTTACCTGGCTCCCAAGGACAGGTCATCCTTTTCACATAATACCCACCCTTTACTCTAATCCTGCTGGTCATCTCACTGTCCAATAAAGGACCCTTGACATTGACCCCTCTGAGTGTTTAGGTATGCTATTCCCCTTGTTTGGACACCCTTCCTTCTTTCTGGCATAGAAACTGAACCCAAGCTATATTTCCTTCAAAGGGTCTTTCTTAACTACTTAATCTTTATTGACTGCCTCTTCCTTTAAACTCCCATATTTTCCTACAGACAATGGGGAACTTAATCCAATACTGTTTCTTTTCCTCTTTGTTATCTTATTTTAGGAAACTTGATTGTGACCTGGCAATTAGATGGCTAGATTTTTTAGGGTAGAGGTTTGAATATAGCATCTCAAGACCCCGGCATGGTGACCCCAAGCACACATTAGAAACACAGTATTTACCTGGTTAACTCCTATGCATTCTTGGGATCCTAGGTTGAACCTCACTTCCTAAAGGTAGTCTCTCCTAATAGATCCAAATCTCCTACTATAGCTTCCCAGAGAACCATGTATCTCTTCTGCATAGCACTCTTCAAAACCAGAAATTTTTATTTATTTGTTTTATTTCATTACTCAGTTTCCTCCATGAAGGCCAGGTCTATGTCTAGCTTTGTCTGGTACACAATGGGTACTCTGTAAATATTTATCTAAATGAATGAATACATGTTGGTTGGATGGCTGAACTGGAATGTGACACAGACTTCTTGGAGAACAAGGAGAACAGAGTTGAAGATGTTAATCTCCTGGGAGCTGGTATCCTTGAGCACAGTCCTAAAAAGAATCTAACAGCAGAGGCTTAAATGGGCCAAATCAGCAAAATCATTTTAGGGTCATTATTGACTATGTGTAACATAATATTTTCTCAAAGATTTTATAATCAAGTCATAAAAGTAATACATGTTTATTGTGGAAAACATGTAAAGTTTAAAAAATTATAAGGAAGCAGAGGAAAGTAACTATAAGTCCACCCCTCAAAGGCTTTTCAAAAAATAATATTTTCTTCCAACACTAAGTACCTTTTTCTTTACATATTGGGAACCCTACTGAATATACAGTGTTGGATCTTGCTTTCTTTTTAATCATTTAACATTAAATGATAAGTATTTTTCTTTGTTATTGAGAATTCTTTGGGTTGGATTTTAATAAGTTATAGAATAGAATTATAATTTTAAATAGCTCTAGAATATTCCACAGTAAGAATGTACTCTATCATTCCCCAGTATAGGATGTGAGGGTTGATAAATGTGAATTTTGACCATTATGATTTTGAAAACATTCTAAAATCTAAAGACGATAAAGATAAATGTGTGACAGATTTCCCCAGGTGTTTCAAGGCAACGCCTACCTTCATTCATTGGCATCTTACTCTGGCTATCCAGAATTCAGCCCTATGCAACTGATGCTCCTCATCCCTGGCGCCTTCATCCCCAGTCCTCTGCTTCTCCATCTTCTACTTCTCCCCATGTGGCAGGCACTATTGATGCCCTGCCCAACTGTCAACACTCAGCATTCCTGTACATGCCAATGGCTTCTTACTGCAAGCACCTCGGATTCTCTGCTTAAGGATTTTCTTGGCTGCAGGAGCATGCTCGGTCATGAGTGAGGCAGGCTGGGAGTGCCAAAGTATTAATGCCCCCAAATGGCCCTCAACCAATGACAAATGGGAATTAGCGGATAATATCCCAGCTTCTCATCGCCTGTGAGGAACAATCTGGAGGTGGGTTCTACACTCAAGGCTGAGTTGCAGTTAGCCATGGACATAATTTTCTCCTTAATGCACCTATATTAGCTTCTTTTCCTTCACTGCCTCATTTCCATATTCTCCTGCTGTGTTTCCTGGAGTCGTCTCAGAAATAAACCACTTGGATTCAAATCCTTGTTTCAATGCCCACTTCTGGGAGACCCAGTCAAAGATACCCCACTTCTTAGTTATGAGTTCTAGCACTTTGCAGCTTAGAGAGTTCCTCTTCTTTTTCACTAAAGTGGAAGCTAAAAGTCTGCGATCCAACACATATTTTTTTAAAGATTTATTTATTTATTTGACAGAGAGAGCGACACAATGAGAGAGGGAACACAAGCAGGGGGAGTGGGAGAGGGAGAAGCAGACTTCCTGCTGAGCAGGGACCCTGATGTGGGGCTCGATCCCAGGACCCTGGGATCATGACCTGAGCCAAAGGCAGACACTCAACGACTGAGCCAGCCAGGCGCCCCCAACACATACTTTAAGGAACAGGGTAAAAATGAAAAATCATACCAGATGGCTGACTCTTTATCATCACAACGTCTGATAGGAATGCTCCCAAGAGGGAATAAATTATTCAGAGACTCTGGTCTCTTTGGAGGTGACTTTGGATTGTTCTTCCTCCTCTCGTTTGCCCTCTCATTTCTCTTAATCTGCTTCCTCTGTAGTAGAAGCCATCCTAAACTGAACTATTTTTGTTGCCAATCCCTAATTAGTTTTCCAGATACAGCCATAAACCTGGATGTGAGCCTAGGTATGTTATCCGGCAAGTTCATGTTCATTTTATTTAATTCATGGTTACTACTAGTTACTAAAGGTCTGATGTGTGCTGAGCAACTCTACTAGGTTCTGCAAGAGATTCTGCAGGGACTAGTAAGACACTATCCTTGTTGAGAAGATAAGACATAAACACCTGGACTCCTGCAGGGCTGAGTGTGATGTGTCAATTGAGGGGCAACACACAGACCAAACAAATAACTCCAGGAATTCAGAGAAAGTAATGGTTCATTCTGGCTGGATTTTGAGAAAGCTTCTTGGATCGGGCTAAAAATGGTGGGTGGGTTGGATTTTATTAAGCCAAACAGATCAAGACAGAGGTAGAAGTGATCCAAACTTCCCCCATCTCAGTTCCTAAGGGACTCCTATTTGATGTTCAAAGGCAAACTTCTGCTTCCCCTCCACCTCCCCACAGGAGGTTAGGAAACTCAGTTTTCTTCTATCTCAGCTCCTCCAATACACACTGAGGAAACTATAGCATCTTTCTGATGTAAAGACTGGGCCAGACCCAAGTCAAACTGTCATGTAGTCAAATAGGCATATCCATTAGGAATGCATTTCATTTTAGATTTGAGAATGCCATCTCACAGTGGTTTAAACAAAATAGACAACCTGACTGTATCTCACGTTAAGAGAGGATTGGAGATAGGCATTTGCTGGTGCTGGTTTAGCTACTCAACATCATCAAGGATCCAGGTTTTTTTCCATCTTCCTACTCTGCCTTCCTTAAGCCGATGGCTTTTCAACCTCATGCTATTCACCTCCTGGTTGCAAGTTGGCTGCTTTGGACTCCGGCGTCACCAATGCCTTTTGGGCAGGAAGAAGGGACAAGGACAGTAACAGAAGTTCCTTTTCTTCCTAGCAAGACAGCAAAAATTTTCTTAGGCGTCCCTTGCAAAGTTATACCTATGTATCATTGGCTAGGACTGGATCATATGCCCACCCCTGGCTGTAAAAAAAATTCTGGGAATGTAGGGATTTCATTTTTAGAAACTATAATTGTAGAAAGTAAGGAAAGGGGGTAAGAAATGGCTGCAATAAAGTTCCTACAAACTCTGCCTTTCTTCTGCTGTGGCCAAAACTCAGGGCCTTGCTCCCTGATAGCTGGTATATTAGTCAACTATGACCACAGCTATCCTGTAGGAACCACCCCAAATCTTAGTGGCATATAATAAGCAAAATTTTGAGCATAAGAGAAGCAAGCAGAAAGAGACAGGGACCACGGGAAAGAGCCCCACGTGAAAAACATCATGCACCTACAGCACTTTCCGTTGTTAAGCCTCTCCTCTCAAAAAGTAGGGTAATGATGAGGCCAGGACGCGGCCCTATCTACAAGCCGGACTTAAAATAGAGGACCCTGGCTCCCGAAAAGCGCCAATGAGCTGCCTGAGTTGCCAGCCAATAGCGACCAATCGGGATGAAGCCCTTCTGACCAGCTTTCCAACCAATCAGGATGATTTTTTCTTTTCCTCATTAGCATATTGGACCGGAGTGCGAACCTGAGCAGGCACTTTCTCTCTATAAGCGGGGTCTTCCAGGTGTTTGGGGAAGCTAGTATGATTGTTTTCGGTTGGGTGTAAGACTTCTCAGTTTGAGCTGTAGCGCTAATACAGACTTGCCTGTGCCTTTGGTTTTTGGGTCCGGCTTCGCTTTTATTGTTCTTTGGCTGAGGAGCCCAACCAAGTCCTTTAATAAAGAGGTGCTGCTGCCTCAGGTGCAGGCTCGGAACTGGCACATCTCCATTTTTGTCTATATTCCCCCAGCTAGAGAAGCCACACGGGGCCAAAGCAAGACTTTTTGTGGAAGGAACTGTAGAGTTACTTCGGCAGGGATGGGGACATTGGGAGGGATAAGGAATGGGGACAATTCCCATACCCTAGCTGGGTGACCTGTATTATCTGTGTGCGGCAAGTGGTGGTGGAGTTAGGATGTTAATGTGTGTCCCTGCTGGTGGCAAATGGGCCTTTGACGGGCAAGGACCTACTGAAGGCAATATCCATCAGGAAGGTGACCCTAGAGGTGTAATTCTAGACCAGGTGTGAGGGAAGGGATGGATAGGGCACACTTGTCCTCTAGGGAGGGCAGAGCATGTTGTACCTTGAATCACCTTTCACAGGCGGCTCTTTTTACTGATGAGTATAATCTATACAACAAAAAAGGATTCTGAAGCTCAGCTTCCAGCATATATCAATTTGGCATTACCAGGGGCGGGCAATTCCTCTGGGTTGAATGAATCTTGTTTTCCCCAGGAGTGGCACCTGGGGCTGTTAACCTTCATTTCTCAAGGAGGCTTTCCTCAGTTAAACTCCATTTACTGTAGTTACTGTAATTTAAACCAAATATTGTGACAATAAGAATAGAATAGAGATGGAGGTGTTCCCCATGACGGTCATGATACCCAGATTTTTGTTGGTGCTGTTACATAGGGGTGCATACTTGACAGGAGGGCTGCCTTGGGGTTTAATTTAAATTCTGATGTGTGCTCAGAGGAAAAGGACGATACAAGCAAACTGTATTTAAGGACAGCGTGTGTCTCTGAAAAAACATGTACGTATTCTTTGAAAGTAGGAGTCATTCAATAAACATCTTCGGTTTCTCCTCTTTCTGGAGGCCACCTTGATGGAAGAAGTGTATATGAGCTCATGTGAGAAATCAAGGAATCTTCTAAGAAAAATATACATTTCTGCATATTTAGTGTTTAGTGGGTTTTTTTAGCACTTGTCATGTGCCAGACTCTATTGGTAGCACTTCACAAATATTAACTTATTTAATTTTTATTATAAATGTATGAGGTAGGTCCTATTCTTGACTCTGTTTCACAGATGGAAACCCAAAAGCAGAGTGAGTTTAAACAACTTCTTCAAGGTTGGGTAGTTTGAAAAGGGTATGGATCTCCACATGACTAACTAATGGCAAAAGGAGACGAGGCACTCGGCGGATGATGCCATCTTCCTCATGAAACCACATGAATTCTGAATAACTATAATCAGTTTTGGAGAACTAAAAAGCCTCATTGCTAAGAGTCTTGATTTGACAGACAAAGGATTTGTCCTGCCCAGTAACCCTTCTCTCCCTTCCTAGCTACAACAACCTGATTTTCCCTTAGGAGAATCACTGTTCATCAGCTAGAGCATGTGGTTTGAATAGGCAGATCTGACCCTTTGTCTCCGAGGCTAGGAAATAAATCAGTCCTGGGGATTAGGTGAGAAATGAGCATCCACTCTAGGATTTGGTTCAGGCTTTTAGGAAAGAAGCATGCCCTTTCTGGTAGGGATGTTAAGGATGGGACGTAATGCTGGGATAGCTCGTGGCCATCTTGCCATGGTTGGAGAAACTGAGATTTAAAGCAACCCAGAGGGCACAGATGCCGGGGGACTGAGAAAAAGAAATTCCTAATGATGTTATTTGAGCCCCGGATTTTTTTTAAGGTTTTATTTATTTGACACACAGAGAGCATGTGTGAGAGAGCACAAGCAGGGGAGCTCAAGCAGGGGGAGCAGCAGACTCCCCACTGAGCAGGGAGCCCAACTGGGGGCTCGACCCCAGGACCTTGGGATCATGACTTGAGCTGAAGGCAGACCCTTAGTGCACTGAGCCACCCAGGCTCCCCCTGAGCCCCTGGATTAACCATGCTTTAGCTTCTCATTACAGAGCCTGCAGACTTTTTAGTTACTTGAGCCAATAGAGAACCTTCACTGTCAAAGCCAGTTTGAATCAAATTTCTGTCATTTGTACCAAAGATACCTGTCTGAAAGTGTACATATCACTTTCCAGGCCCCTTCTGCTGCCCTGGAGGCCTCCATCCTTTCTGTAACAGATCTTGGACAGTTAGGCTGATTCCCTTTCTCTGAAGCTTCCACCGACATCCACACATTCTTACCTGGAGCTTTGCTCCTTGAAACTTCACTTCCTTATTGACACCAACAAGAACAGAGGTTCTTTTCATTCAAAGGCTTCAGGCTCATTATTATGAAGAGAAAACAGGTCACATAGAAAATTAGCGTACAAAAGTTTCAAGTGGAAAAAATCTCACATGTTCTGACAGTCATGGTCTCTGATCCAGTGTTTTGTTTTTCCGTGTGGTAGCCATGAGCCACAGCTGTCCACTGAGCATAGCAAATGTGGCCATTGTGAGTTGGAAACTGAATTTTTAATTTTATTTAATTTTAATTAAAATTACTTTTAAAATTTATACTTGACTTAGTTATTGGAAGATATTTTTATGCATGCTTGGAATAACTCGAGTATATGAATTTTTCTTACCAACTGTATATTTTTTAAATCTAAATACAGATCAGTATTTTGATAAAAATTCAGTATCTGAATTGACACAAGGTATAAGCATAAAATACACATGATTTCAAAGATTAGATTTGAAAAGAAGCAAAAATAGTTCATTAATTTTTATGTTGATCACATGTTGAAATATTTTTGATATATTGAGTTAAGAGTGTTTGTTTTAAAGATTTATTTATTTGAAAGGGAGAGTGGGGGAAGGGTACAGAGAGAAGGAGAGAGAGAAGCTCAAGTCGAGTCCACGCTGAGCGCGCAGCCAGATGCAGGGCTCGATCTCACCACCCTGGGATCATGATCTGAGCCAAAACCAAGAGTCAGATGCTCAACCCACTGAGCTACCCAGGCACCCCTACAAGTATTCTTAAAATTTTACCTGTTTTCTTTTACTTTTTCAAACATGGCTTACACCATATTTCTACTGGACAGTGCTGGTCTATAGTTTTTGTCTAACCAGTGATTTGAAGACCCTACCGGTACTCTGTAGGGCAAGTTCACCAAACCAATGGTCATGGTGTTTTGTTCTGACAGTGTTCAGGATTTGTGCTTTTACCTCTGGAAAAGGCATTGAAGAAATGTGTCAGCAGCCCCTCTTATGTTAGTCTTCTTATAAAAGTCTGAAACAATCTAATTAAGTAGTTTTAATTATTTTTCATATCATTATTTGATCAATGAACAATCCTGTTTGTTCTCTATGTGATACTCTTATAGTTGAGGGTATAAAACATAAGTTCCTGAAAGATAAAAAAAAGTGGGGTAATATTCTATTTAATGCAAAATACTAGATGTTGTATATTAGTTCCAGAAATCTTCCCTTATTTTATTGGTTTGGTTGCTGTTTTGTTAATTTTTTACTCCTATATGTCTGATATTGTTATTGAAATCATCTGACAACCCTGGGAAAACCCTGCTTTGCTTCATTTCTTCCACTTTCCAGAGATCATGATTCTAGAGTACTTCTTTCCACTCAGAAGCTGGAAGATAAAATTACAGCAGATGGTGAATGAGGGCTCAAGCTGCAAGGGATCTGCCAAATGGGGGGCTCCTGGCCCAGGAGGTCCCCTCCTGCATGGTAGGCACTCCCTTCGGATTCTCCTTTTGAGCATTCAAAGCTCCCTTGGAACAAACAACAAAACAAAGCTATGTTCTTCACCCTGGAAAGCTGAAAAGCAAAAGGTTTCTTTTCAAAGACTTCATGGTAAATCCAGAATATACCCTGCAAAGCATGTGCCAGACATTTGCGTGCTTGCTCTCTGATCCACTCTCCACATTTCCCCTGCTCTCCTCTGCATTGCAGAAGGCTCATCCTGCAAGCTACATTTCTCAGACTTTCCAGCCAGCTGGCTTCTGGCTCAATTCAGCTCATGGGAGGCATGGGTAAAAGACAGGAGGTAGGGCAGCAAAGGGAAGACAGGGAGGAATCAGGAATCTTATCTCCCCAACTCTTTCTGAAGATGTGTCATCTTTGGTAGTGGCTTTGTGTCCTTTGTTTTCCAGCTCTTGTCACACAACCCTTCATTCTATGACCTTATATGTAAAAATTTAGAAAGCGCACAACCCTTCATTCTATGACCTTATATGTAAAAATTTAGAAAGCGCACATAGAAAGCGCACTGTATTATTACAAAATAATGCTGTAAATTGATTATGGACTTAAATTAATATTTTTAAAATGGATACATATACATGTTGAAATATTATGCTTGATGGAGTGGATCAGGGAATGCCCCTGGGGGTTAAGATTAAAGGAGACCTGATGTTCAACTGTCATGAATATTTTATTCTTTTACAAAAAGAATGAAAGGCCATAACATGAAGGAGAAAAGAAAAAAGAAAAACCACACTTTTGGACGTTGTGGGGAAGAAGAAATAAACTTTATTATCATAATATATTTTTTCTTACATAGGTTTTTTTTTTCAGGAATTATTTAAATATCATAATTATTAGTTTTCTGTTGCTGCTGCAACAAATCACCATGAATTTGGTGGCTTAAACACCACAAACTTATTATCTTACAGTTCTGGAGGTCAGAAGTCTGACCCAGGTCTTATGGGGCTAACATTAAGGTGTCAGCATTGTATCCACCCTTTTTGGAGGCTCTAGGAGAGAATCTGTTTTTCTCTGTCTCTCCCAGCTTCTAGAAGCCAGCCACATTCCTTTTGGCGCCTTTCTCCATTTTCAAAGCCAGCAAGATTACACATCTTTGACCCTTCTTTCGTGGTCCCATTTCCCTCTGACTGCAGTAGGGAAAGTTTGTATGATTTTAAGGGTCCTTGTAATTAGGTTGGAACTACCCAGATAATTCAGGATAACACCACATCTCAAGATCCTTAACTTAATCACGTCTGCAAAACCCCATTTTGCTATGTAGGGTAACATATTCATAGGCTCCAGGGATTAGGATGTGGACATTTTGGGGGAAGGGCCCATTATTCTGGCTACCATGATGATTTACAGTAAGAAGATATCCTGCATCTGTTAAACTAAAGCCTCTCTCTGTCTAGCATGGATGTAAACCCTCCTCCATTTAGCATGCTATTTTTCTGAGAAGACAAAATGTTTATTGAAGTTCAAGTCTACAGCCATGAGGGTGTTCCTTATCTGATTATGCATAGCTGAGCAGGAAACTTGCTATACATTTTTACAATAGAAGACAACAAGAATTTTACCAGTTCATTACAATGGTTCTCATCAGGACAGCCCGGCAGATCTCAAATTAAAGTTATGACAGAGCTGTCTTGTAGATTTCCCCAAATGAAGAGACAAGCATCATTTGCTCTAATTGTTGCTTTGCTATCACAAATCATTTTGGCTATAATGAAAAATTAACACGGGTCTATGAGATATTATATTTTGCAGTGGTTGCAGAGGTTCAGCTGAAAATAGGTCAATTTCTTATGAAGAAAAATTTTGCTGAACTGGCTAGTTGTCTAGAAACTGGGGCTTGGAACTAATTATTAGAAAGTGCTAATGTTCACTGATCTATGAGGTACAAACCTTCCTTCCCAAGCAGATTAACTTCTCTTTAAGGAAAGAGGTAATGAAATTCAGAATCTTGCAAAGAGATCACAAGTAGACATTGGATTAAGCAAACAAGTTAAAGCAAGAACTTGGTAGATAATCATGAAAACAGTCCTTGTCAAGTCTTTTCACATTTCATTGAGCAATTTCATTCCTCCAGCAAACAAAGGAATAACACATTAAATGTTCAAGAAGTTGAATTATGCAATCAACCATCAGAAATACTCAAGCTGCTTGCTCTTCCAGTTCATCAGAGGTTAACTGCTTTTTTCCTGTCATCTTTTTGTAGGGCTTTTGTATGCTTAGTTTCTGAAAAATGATTTCAGCAGCTAGACATTGTTCCAAAATTTAAGACGCAAGAAAGGGGACATTTCTCTGATTTCATAGCCCAAGTCAAATGTTTGTGAAGGTTGGCAAGGTGTCTAATCATAGTTATTTTTTTCCTGGCTGCTTTTTCTTTTTCTTGGACTAGTGGAAACCAAGACAAGTAGGGGTATGGCTATTGGGCTGCCAAGATACATTACCCATCCCAAATTGGGCCAGTAAATTGTGGGCCAGCTATATTGTCAGCACCTGGCTTCTCTAGGCCTAGCTGGATGCTGTGAACTTCACACTGCCCCTAGGATGTAGCGCTTTTTGCTTTAAACAGATTTTCATGCAGCTTCCCTTTTATGGATGCTTCCCCTTTTAAGGGACAGAGTGGGAGTTGAGTCTTCTATTCTCCCAGTCTTGAGAAATCCAACCCTGTCCCTGGCCTGACTTCTCTCCCTGTGAGGGAGAAGGTGAAAATTACCTTTTCATTCATTCCATAAGTATTTATTTAGTGTTGTCTTAGCTTAGGTTCCCTCAAAATTAGACCCTGGGATAAGATAAGGTAAGCAGTTTATTTGGGAGGTGACCCCAGGAAACACTAGTAGGGAAGTGGGAAGTGAGACAGGAAGGCAAGGCAAACATAAGGAGTGCCTTATTAAGTTACCGCTGTGGGCAACTGGAGTCAAGACCACTGGGGAACTCTGGGAGCCCTGTAGAAGACCCCGAGTTGAGCTATGGAGGGCAGGGGAGCTGGGTTGTAGATCCACAAGTTCCTAAGGACCCTTGGTGGAGGGCTACCAGTAGTTAATTTCTCAGATTGTCCAGTCAACTGTGCTGAGGCCAGAGTGGCTTTCTGCTGTTTGGAAGAAAGCTGTCTGGCAAAGAGATGCAGATACTGGCCATTGGAAGTAGAGCAAGCTCACACTGTAGTAAGACAGTCATACAAACAACTTTGTGTTTCAGCCTATGAGTAAAGCATTGAAATAAGTGTTGGAGAAAAGGTTAATCTGCTCCAATTGGCACATTAAGCAGAAGCAGCTATGTTTTACTGGGTGCTCAGAATGATGTCAGGTGCTGGGGAGGAAGCAGCAGAAGTAGGAGGCATGGTCTCTCCCTGATTTTGAGGTGCTTCCTAAGTAGGGAAGACAGCCCGGACTTTATCATGTAACCTGGGTAAAAGAACAAAATTGAATGGTGCTGTAGGTGTTAGGGGAGGATGGGAAAAGCTTCATGGAGGAAGTAGGAAATAAAGGAAGGAAAGTGTTTGCAGAAACAGAGACAAAGCCCATACAGCTGGAGGAACTGGGGAAAAACATCAGCATGGAGACAAAGTTAGCCTAGCATGTTGGTAGACCATGAACAAGCCCATGAGATTGGAGTAGAGGAGACAGGTTCAAGAGTGAGAATCTTCAAGCTGGATTGGGTAGGCAGGGCCAGCTTGAGAGGTTTGAAGGCAGAACAAAAAAGTCTTGGCTTATTATTCTCCTAGAGATATCAATCATTGCCTCGAGCCTATAATCCCTTGTGTAAAAGTCCACCCATGCCACAGTACTGCTGAAGAAGGGGTTGTGTCTCAGAAGAGGACCCTGCCTCCACAGCTGCATCTGATTGGGTTGGGGAAGACACCTGACCCCAGATGGGCTAATCAGATTTTGGTGTTTGGGTTGTTTATTTTTTTTTTTTCCCTTGGCATTTGGCATTTGGACCTAGGACACTAAGAGTTCGAATAAGCTGATTTTCTGTAGAACGAAGGCAAGCGTTTCGTTTCCTTAGTAAGCCACAGCCATGTGCAGGCAACTACATTAGAGTAAAGCATCACAGGAAACATTGAATTGCAGCAAAATAGTTGAGTGCCTGTGCTGAGAGAAGCAGAGAAGGGAGACTATGTGGTCCCAACAAGTTACAGGTAATTTTCTAATTCCCCCAGGGCATGGTATACTTCTGTAAGCTTCCCATTCAAGCAAATTTGAGTGGGTTTCTCCTCCCTGGAGATCAAGGACACTTAACTAAAACAAAATGGTAGCCATTAATTTGCATTTTGCTAGTGCTCCAATTTTTAGTCCTAAGGGTTGACCTCATAGCTAGTGATCCACAGAAGAAAACCTGGAGATGAGAATCATGTGCAAATGGTTTCTTAAGGAAGGGCTCCAAGGGAGATAGTAAAGGAATAGGGGAAGCAAGAGGGAAGGGAAAGAAGTCAAGCTGGGGGTGGGCGCCTGGGTGGCTCAGTTGGTTAAGCCACTGCCTTCGGCTCAGGTCATGCTCCTGGAGTCCCGGGATCGAGTCCCGCGTTGGGCTCCCTGCTCGGCAGGGAGTCTGCTTCTCCCTCTGACCCTCTCCCCTCTCATGTGCTCTCTCTCTCTCTCATTCTTTCTCTCAAATAAATAAATAAAATCTTAGGAAAAAAAAAAAAAAGAAGTCAAGCTGGGGGTGAATTCAGATTAAGTCGGTGGAGCCCGCAGGGGGTGCTGCAGTGGAAGTCTGGTCTCAGGTTTGCTTTCCTCCTTAACCCCAGGCAAAGGAGAGGGGTTTTCACTCTGCACTGTCCCAGGGATGTGGAAGTAGCTCAGGTAAGACCCTTGCTCTCAACTCCTTTACAGCCTAGTAGGGGGAGATGAACTTGAAAAACACGTATAGGCAACTAGAAAAATGGCTTCCAGGTGGTAGAGGAAATCTAGACCCAAAGGAAGTTCTCTGCAAACAGTGAATGCTTTAACATCTATGTGCCATATGTTACCACCACCCACCCCAAACAGAGAACCACTGAACAGCATAAGCGTGGCTGACTTCTTCCCAGGTACTTTTGGTTTTTCCCTCTAGAAAGCAGAACTTCCTGAAGAATGATAAGGACCTGGCACCCAGTTTACCCTCAACAGCCTTGACCCAAGAAAGAAAAGAGTAAATATCAAACCCAACATCGATAAGACTGCTGTGTGTTTTTCCTCTTTTCCCTAAAGGCATGTTTGCTCTTTCAAAGACTAGGAACACACTGTTTAAAGTATTTTTGGTTGAAGGTCCAGGCTGCCAAGAAAGCAGTGGGCATTTGCTTGCAGTAGTGGGGTTTTTACCCCATGTGACCTCTAGTTAGGGCAGGAATTGTCAAAGTGTGGACCAGCATTCATGAGGCTTTCAAGAGTTTTAAAGGTTCAAACTGATGAAACGCTGAGAGGCTTTTTCTTTATTGTGAGCAAATGATACACCATATATCATTTTATTTTTTATATCTAAGCAAGTGCTATATACTAGTAAACTACTGTATGAAGAATTCACTATTACTAAACTTTGGTATTCATACATTTTAGATAGTACAATATTGGAGTTTACTGAGAACAGTAATTCAGGATTCCAGTGAAAGTCCGCTTCCCATAAGTAGTTCACAGCTGTGCACAGGTGGATAGGAGGAATTCCCGCAAGGCTTGGGGAAAACCTGAGCAGTGCCTCCCCAGTGAGGTCATCTATAGCTCTTAATCACAGCTATGCTTGATTCTTAATCATCAGCCATTGTTGGCTCAAACTCCTCTTAATCTACTTTCATATCTGGTTCATTTTCTCATGTGGTAAAATGCTGTTTTGGCTTGGGTCTCCCCAGAAGTAAAGTGTGAGAAGATGTGAGTGCAAGTAGTTTATATGGAGGGTGATCCCAGGAACCACTTGGAGGCAAAGGTGAGTGAGGAGATAAGACAAAGAAGGGAGAAAAGCCATTAAAGGTATGCTAATGAGCAGAATTTGCTCAGGCCTTTGGGGATCCTGGGGAGACTTTGCATAACATGCCTCCGTGTTGCCCCACCAGAAAGGTGAGGATTGGGGTATATACCCAACACTTCCCACTGGGTGGTGTTGAAGGGGGCTTCTGGAGGCATCAACTCCCAGATACTTCCAGCCTTCCTAGCACACTGGATCAGGCTCCTGCAGCTAGAGAAAGCCTTCAGGAGAGTTGCAGGTGCTTTATAAGAGGCTGTTCGGTGAAGAGAAGAATCAGAAGAGAGGACCAGCAGAAGCTGGGCAGGGCACAGGTGTGCTATGGATGCGTATTTCCACAAACAGTACTTGGAGTCCATAGTTTTCTAATCACTTGACTTTGAAACACCCATGTGTTGCATTCCAAAGAACTACATAAACCCAAATTGCTTAGTAGTCACGGAGAACTTTATGTAAGGATATAATTTTAATGTTGAACTTGGAGGATGGGAAGAAGCCAGACATATGAAGAAGGAAGCATGGTCCTAAAGTCTTCTGCATCAGTTTGCCCATGTAAATTGAGTCTCGAATGTGCAGATTTAAATCCTAGATTGCTTGAAGAGTGATTCTTAGCAATCCTGTTCTCATTCAGAATGAAATTGTTTTGTTTTTAGCCATCTCCTGCAGGATAAAATTTCAGATTTTTCATTTGATCCCATTTTAACACCATGCTTCTCATTTCTCTGTGCCCACCCATTAGTCACATTTCCCAATTCCATTTTCACCAGTCACTGCTTTGACAGTTCCCAACTTCCATCCTAGGTTTCTCTCATCTAGTTTCTTAGGAAAAAAAAAAAATCCCATTGGAGACACAGAAATCTTCAATCCCTCTAAATGTGGTGAGGATGACAATTCTGATACCTGGTACGGGACTTGCTCCAGTTTGTCTGGTTACAGATTTCCCCACTTTGTCTTGCCCCTCAGCCTAAAGGTAATTCCGTATCTCTCAGATACTAATTCTGAAGCTTGTCTTCGGCTCTTGACATTCTGTGAGTAATTGAGGCGCATTGAAACAGACTTAAATGAGTATGAGAACGGATGTCTTCCCCAAAGACCTTGCATCACAGATTTTTTTTTCTTTTTTTTTTTAATTTTATTTATTTATTTGAGAGAGAGAATGAGGTAGAGAGAGAGCATGAGAGGGAAAAGGGTCAGAGGGAGAAGCAGACTCCCTGCTGAGCAGGGAGCCTGATGTGGGACTTGATCCCGGGACTCCAGGATCATGACCTGAGCCGAAGGCAGTCGCTTAACCAACTGAGCCACCCAGGCGCCCCAGAGATTTTTTTTTTCTTGCAATGGGAGTCACTGTCAAATTGCCTGAGTCACACATTTTTTTCTTTCCAGTGTAACACACTCCCAAGGGACTTGTGGCTTCATCCTGAGCAAGTTCAGTCAGTAGTGTTAGAGGGAATACTAAGAACTTTAAAGAATTATGAAGCCAGCTCAGACCTCATTTCTTAAAAGATTTCCTGAAATCTTCCCTGTAGAAACAGCATCACTTGTCCTCAGACAATGGCATGTCCCCTTCAATCATATTCTACCATAGATGGCATCGCCCTTCCTTAGGCTTTCTCTGATGTTTCCGACCTTTGGAAGAATCATGATCTCCCATTTGTATTTGGACTTGTCACCTTCTCTGCACATGATGGTTTTCTATCTCTCAGAGATTCTTCACAGTGTTTGTTCCTCTGATGGAAAACTTTGTTTTTACATACCATTATGGATTATTTTCATCAACTTTTCTTTCATTAAAAAGGCTTTACAATGGAAATAGACACCTGTACTCTATCTGTAATTTGATTCAATTTTCAATAGCCCTTTCCTGTGACCTATTTTTTTCATATCTAGTAACACAAAGTTAGCTCTCAGTGAAGGCTGAATGAATAAAACATTTAGGTCATTGCTTTATAAGAAGATCCAACCTAGTCAAGCTGTATGCAGACTTCAAATATATGTGTTAAAGGAAGGTATCTGAGTTTCTGACCTTGTATCTGAAATCTTATACCAATTTCGTTGACTTTGTGGTGCTGGATAGCAGGAAAGGAAAAAAGTAATACATAAGCATATCTTTACGTAACTACAACAGGAAAAAAAATCCTCACCTCAAAGCTGTAAACAAGTATTTTAATCCACCTAAAACCTCTCCTCCAGTGGTTTTTCAGCCCTCTTTTTTTTTTTTAAAAAAAGAATACTTCCAGTGATAGCAAACCCATTATCCCCTCACAAAGCAATTCAAACAACTTTCAGAAAGTTCTAATTGTTGAAGAAAAAAAAGAGTATTCAGGGGACCTAATTATGGACAGTTTTAGGTGCTGTGCTAAAAAAATGTGGAGAGCTTTCTGGGTTGGTCATCTTAATTAAGGGAACTCTGCAAAATAAACCATGTTACCAGCCCATGTGGGAAAAGAAAACAATTTATATTGAACCTCAACATCCCCTGACCTCTGTAAAGTCCTCATTCCCTAACCAATGGATTTGTTTATCCAGCAAGTGTGTACCCCTTTGGGTCAGTGTCTCATCAACATACTGTGAATGACTGTGATTCAGTAATTGTGTTGAATAGATTTACTCTTCTTTCAACCTGTAGGTCAGATAAAATCATCATGGCCCAAAGGAGTATCTTTCTAGTTTTGTGGTGGTCATGTTGTCCTAGAAGGGTCTTTGAAGTAACCAGCCTGAGCCATTTGCTCTCCATATGTGACCTAGCACAGGTCCCTGTGTTCTGACTTCAATTATAGTCAACATCTAAGGTTGGTCCCCGAGGGGCATGTGAAGGGGTAAGGGACATTCTAAGCCTCCTTGATGTCCCCAATAGTCATTGTCACCGGTGCCTTCACATAGGCCCTCTCCATTTCTAGTCTGAATGGTGCCATATTTTATTGTCCCCCTCAGCCTCCGCCTTGCCGGGTCTCCCAACCCTTCCTGCTAGAGTGCTCTCTCTTTCATGCATCCCTGATCATGTCACTGTTGCTTAATTGCCTCATTGCCATCTATGTAAAACTCAGACTCCTTACTATGAAAATACAAAGCCTACGCCAACTTCTCTCACCACATCTCTTGTCTTGATCTATCTTCCAACCATGTGGGGTTACCTTTGTTCTTGGGTAGCATATGCGCCCTGCTGGTTCTCCTCCTCCCAGTCTTTGGCTACACCCACCCCTGAGAGCAAAGCCCTACTGCATAGCTTCCAGAAAGCTGGTTTTCCCTTACACTTTCTTCCCCAGTAGGATAGGTTCGTGCTCCACTACATCTTGAGCTTATCTCAATTGCTAGCACTAATCACTCTGTATTGTAATTACTTCCTACTCTACATCCTCCCCAAACCTGGGGCTTTTGGTGAGAACAGGCTGGGTTTCTATCTCTGTAACATCAGGATGTAACGTAGTGTAGCCACCCCATATTACAAATGCATGATGAATGCAGGTGCTCCAACTCAGAAGTGAATAAACATTCAGCGCTCTGAAAAATCGAATCATGCTGCTGAAGACTTTTCTCTGGAATACACCTTTGGAGTGAACTCTGAAGTAGCTATGTAATAATTGCTTTTAATGGAACTAAAATATTAATAGTAGTGATCTCTGGTGGTTTTCCCCTGGATTATGTTTTTGTCTTAGTTTTTATGTTCTCCATAGAGATCCTCTACAAGGAGCCATATGAATTACATTCAAAATCAGGAACAAAGGCTAAGAAACATTATAGATTATTTTGTATTTGCTTTTACCTTTATGGCAAATGTGTGCAAGGCAAAAGAACTGGGATAAAGTCCTCAAGGGGTGACCAGTGGTTTCCTCTAGAGTTGGAAGGATAGGTGATGTTTTTCTTATTCCTTCTAATTGGCATGTTTTCCTGTAGGATTATGTATTCCTTTTATAAGAAAAAGTGTATGTAAGTATTTA
The DNA here is from genome assembly GCF_037043125.1 of Eumetopias jubatus. Classification (NCBI taxonomy): domain Eukaryota; kingdom Metazoa; phylum Chordata; class Mammalia; order Carnivora; family Otariidae; genus Eumetopias; species Eumetopias jubatus. The sequence goes on from NW_028274815.1 coordinate 105,111,991, forward strand.
AAAATCAAACAACATGACTAATAATTGGAATAGTCAAATAATCAAACCACCTCCTGTCAAGAGACTACTGAACTTACTCAAATCATACTTACTGTCAAGCCCTTTAGCTCTTATTCTGAAAACCCATGGAGAACAACATAAATATAAGAATCTACCGTTTAAGATGGAAAAAATGTGATCCTGCAAATTATAAAACTAAAAACTTTGTTTTAGACCTTTTGGAAGTTAAGTATAACATTGGACTGGGAAGAGAACCTAGGTCCAGTTGTGAATTATAGAGTTGGCTTTTAATGGAATGTAACTATTTCTGTTGCTGAATCTATTGTCCTTTGGTACATAATACACCGGAGATTAAGGTTCCTTATATTCAGTAAAAGATTCACTGTGAAGCAGTAAAAATAGCTTTAGTCATAATTTATACAGGTGCATATTTATAAGTAGAACATAAACATTTGAAAAAAGGCAAAGAGAAAGGTAGGAACCAGCATTATTTTAGAATTTATCTTTTACTTTCTTCTTTAAACCCATTTGCTTTGTATTTATTATGAGTTAAAACTAAACACTCCTTCAGTATTTATCAAACAGTTAAGACTTTTCTCAATTGCATTTTACTCAGCTGTGAGAGCTGAGTAAAAATCAGTTGCTTGTGGTTGCTTATCGAAAAGGAGGTTAGGTATTAGTTTTTAGCCATTACGAGTTGTTCTTAAGGTTCTTGTATATTATCAATTATCATGAACCGAAAATATGATTTACGAACTTGACGATCAGTAATTTTCATGAATAATTAAATGTCAGCATAGACACTTCTAAAGTGTCCTCCAATCCTAGGCCTCAAACTCCTATCCTGAGAGCTACACAAATGCGAATACTTATACACGTGGAAGGCCAACAATGACTGAATGATGGAAACATACATGTACTTAGCACTTTATAGGCTGATGGATAATAAATAGAGCAATTGCCTAGTATATATTGTCCCACTGTGTCCTCAACACAAATCTAGGAAGAAAGTTTATTAGAGTAGTTGACAACCTGTAATCTCAGCTGCTTATGACCAACCATGACAGAACCTCTCTCTGTCATGTCCGTTGACAGGCAGCTCTGGACCTCGCTCTGTGTCTCCTGGGCTGACAGAAGAGCCAGCAGCAGAGGAAAGTGAAGCTCAGAGACTCTCAAACCTGCAATTCAAAGCACCACCCTGGAAATGACAAACATCACTTCTGCTCACAACTCATTGTTCACAACTAGTTAAGAAGGGGGCAGGACAGGAAGTGTGGTCCTACAGTGTGTGGGGACAGGCTGGAAATATTTGGTGAATAGTACTAATCGCTACCACAGTGAGTGAGGGTCCCTATTTTACACATGAGGAAATACTCTGAGAGAGGTCAGTTTGCCAAGTCACATAGCTAGTAAGTGAAAGAGCTAAGATGCTATTAAAGAATTAAGCCTGAATTTTATAGCAAATTCTGAGCCTACCAATTCTATGCCACCTAGAAAGACATGGGAACACTAGAAACTGAACAGAGATGAGCAGGTATCTCTTGGTCTCACTTTCGTGAACTCTGAAATCCCTTAGCTTTACTTCCTACTGCCTACCTCAAAAGCTGGTGACCAAAAGTAGTGACCTTGTTACCAGAGCTCAGTTCCTTATAAAAATGTTCTGGCCCATGGAGTTCTTGGGTAGTTTTTTTGAGTATCAGGAGCAATGTGACTTGCAATGACTCGGAAGATGCTGTTAGCAAGATAAAGCCAAATAACCCTCTGAAGAGTCAATACTACCCATCCAGTCTGCTTCAGTGATGTGCATTTTTTATTAAGGTGATTAGAAACAGGCTGATTACCAGAAAGGGGGGGCCGGGGGGGGTGAGTGAAAGAGGTGACCAGGATTAAGAATACACTTACCGTGATGAGCAGTGAGTAATGTAGAGACTTGTTGAATCACTATATTGTATACCTGAAACTAATATTACACTGTATGTTAACTAACTGGAATTTAAAAAAGAAAACCTTACAGGAGTATACCCTGTGGAATTTTGTCTTAATGATAATCATTAATTATCCAAACTTGTGTGATTGTCACATATGGATTTTGTGGTTGTTCTATTAAAATAGGTCTCTGCTACAAAACTGGAAGCTCTATCAGGGTAGGGGCCAAGCCTGATTTTTGCATTTTATTTTCTCCTGACATGCCATCATGCCTGATACATGGCGAGTTAGGATCCAACCAGGGAAACAGAAACCACTCTGAGTTCTTACAGAAGGGAAGTTAATGCAAGGATTTGGTGGTGCCCCTGATAGAAGAGGCAGTGAGGCAGCCCAGATATGAACAAGCCGACACCATCCCCAAGCTGTAGGGACAGGAAGGGGGGGGTGGACCAGAGCCCAGGGGCCAGGTTCACCTGGTGGAAGCTGGAACCATGGTGGGGTGCTAAGGGGAGAGCTGGTGCCATGGGGAGATGGACAAAGTTATTGCATGGGAGCTGCCCAAGGGCAAAGAGAGGACTGGAGAACTAGCTTGGCTTCTCCTCTCCTTCCTTTCTTCTCCCATCTTTTACCAGTGTCTGCCCTTACCTAAATCCAGCTGGAAGCCAGGTGATGCAGAAACCTGGGTTTCTCTCCATGATACCCCACATGGGGCAAACAAGGAACAGTTCCTGGATCGTCCTTATCAGTGCTCAATAAATATATGCTGAATGAATGAATCTGACCAAATTGTGCACAAAAACTGTTGCTGGTTGATTCAAAATTCTAGTGGTACCAGTCTTGAAAGGTCTAGATCTACAACAAAAATGCACATGTTACAGAGATCTCTCGGTAGGGCAGAATCTGGAGAAACATAGCTTGGCTGATGTCATTTCATGATAATTCTATCGCTGACCAATCCTCCTTCTGGCTGACACTCTTCTTTCTATGTTGCTTTAGCTTGGGATCCATTCAGACTCCTCAGGAATACTTTGTCTATTGTTCGTTTCTTTCTTCCTGTCTTAATTTCATTATCTTAATTTTTGTGAGGAAATACTTATTTCTCTTATTTCCAACTTCTTTAAGAGAGAAGCATCACATTGGAGCCTGCATGTCCCAACAACAAAGAACATAATAATCTCCCAGGTTTAGAGAAATACATGGATATTTCAAGCCATCTTATAAAAAAGTCACTAAACCTATGGAAATCGAATCATCTTTCATGTATTAGTTCTTCAAGTCTTATTTACTGAAGATAAAAGGAAAAGACCATCATTATTAATCCTGAATAAAATACACACACATATGCATCACATAATACTCAACTATTTATCTGGGATAAAAAAATCTCCAGTGAATTCCAGAATATTAACAGAATATTTTGTTCTTCCTTATTGCCCAGATAAAATTAATGATGTAGTAACAATTACCTAAGGACCTAAGAATGTTAACATGAGCTTATCTGATGTGCACAAACACCTCATCTGCCTTCATTTATAAATTCCCTCCAGGATCCATTGTTAAAGAAACACAAATGCAGGAAAAAATATACCTCTTGTACAAATATTTAGAAAATAATAACAGTTCAGATGATATTTACTGCGAATTTATAGCTGTGGGTAGAAGGCATCTAAATTCTTCCCTTCCTCTCTTGTCATGCCACCTCCTCAAAAACAAACTGCAGGCTCAGTGGTTTTCTTGGGCACCTTCATGGCTACATAGGGAATCTGCTAAATTGTGAATTCAATAAAAGTTGCTAAATTAACCAAACTGGGGGGCGGGGGGGTGATTCATTTATACCAATTAGACATGACTTTCTCCTGAGCATCGGGTTTGAATGCGTCTGTCTATCTCTCACGGTTATAATTTTCAATGATTGATAATGCTCAACTCAAGCTTGAAGAAACAGAAATGACTTTCTCCTTTTAGGTAGCTGCTGAATTGACTCTCATTGCTGTTCTTGCTCATTCTGTATCGTTAAGAATGATTTAGACAAGTTTGGAAGTTTGTAAAAGTTACATTTCTTTTTAAAAGAGAGACAACTGTTATACACAATAAACACCAAGAAATCACCATCAAAAACTTTACACCCAAATTTTGCGCCCATAAACATGTCATTTGTAGCAGATGCTACCAAATTCCCCTTACCAGCTGACACACGCATTGCTCTGTGGCCTTGGCTGGTGGTTCAGAGCTCCCCCCTTCTCTGGAGGATTGCCATTGGCTGATGGGAGCCACCTTGCATCTGTGAGGTTTCTGTCCCCACAGGTGGCTGGCCAATGACTGACTGATGGAGGGTACAACAGTCAGCCTCCTTCCCTCGGGGCAGGGCAACCCCTGTGGTATAATCCATCCTCCATAGCTCCCCCTGGAGTCAGGCTCAATCTAACTTTCTCTTCCTTAGGTCCTCCCCCTGCTTTATCCTGCATCCCTCATGCCCTGAAAAGTCTCTTCTGTGAGCATTCCTGCAATAAAGCATTTACATAAGAGTTTCCATCTCAAGCTCTAGTTCCAGGGAGCTTGAACTAAGACTCTGTTTTAATAATTTATTTTCATTCTAGAAGTTGGGTTAGGCTCTAGAAACAAAACAAAACAAAAAAAGTAAACATTTGGGCCACTAGAATTAGTAAGGCTGGAATTAAGTGACTATATTCATAGCAAAGGGGTAATGTTCATCTTTCTCTGATTATCAGAAACCAGATAAAGAAAACATCTCCGTGTTTAAATCACTTCAACTGACAGTCTGAAAATGATTCTGCTTTGACGAACCTTTACTCTTCTGATGGTCTAGGTCTGGATCTCCATCCCTGTGCCTTCTTTTGGTTTACCTTGCCCCTAGAGACTGAAAGAGGGTTGAAAACAGGTCACTTACGGAGTACTGACTGCATAGACACAAAACTAGAAGCCTTACAGATGTAATTCCATTTGATTCTCATGACGGGTTATTGAGGGTCAGATTATTATCCCTACTTCATAGAGGATGACATTGAGATTCAGAGACCATTTGTAACTTGATCCAAGGATAGGCAGCTAGGAAATGGCAGAGTGAGGATTCAAATCCAGGTCTGCTGACTACAAAAGCCTCATTCATTTTTTTTTAATTAACACATAAGATATTATTGGTTTCAGAGATACAGGTCTGAGATTCATCAGTCTTATATGATACCCAGTGCTCATTACATCATGTGCCCTCCTTCATCAACCAGTTACCTCATCCCCCCACCCTCCTCCCCTGCAGCAACCCTCAGTTTGTTTCCTATGATTAAGAGTCTCTTATGGTTTGTCTCCCTCTCTGGTTTCATCTTTTTATTTCCCCTCCCTTCCCCTATGATCCTCTGTTTTCTTTCTTAAATTCCACACATCAGCAAGATCATACGATAATTGTCTTTCTCTGATTGACTTATTTCGCTTAGCATAACACCCTCCAGTTCCATCCATGTTGTTGCAAATGGCAAGATCTCATTCCTTTTGATGGCTACAGAATTTTCCATTGTATGTATACACCACATCTTCTTTATCCATTCATCTGTGGATGGACATCTGGGCTCTTTCCATAGATTGGCTGTGGTAGACATTGCTGCTTTAAACATTGGGGTGCAGGTGCTCTTTCAGATCACTGCATTTGTATCAAAAGTCACATTCTTAACCAATTTACACAGTGTCAATTTAAAGATAAGGACATACGTGGAAGAGAGTATTTCCTTTTTTTTTTATTTGAGAGTATTTCCCTCTAAACTTAAGCATCTACATCTTCATTTCTGCAGCAATGTCGGTGTCCCTTTTCTCATACTGCATCCACCACTGTCAGCTCCTGCAGGTTTTCCAACCACTGGTTCCCCCAGGACCCACAATTCAATTTATCGAATTGCCTTTGAGCACTGAGATAGCCTTACCAGTACTTTCCCTAGGCTGTAGTTATTAACAGATGCAGGAATCCAAAAGCCCAGTACTTTTTGCCTGTTCTCTATAGCTCTCCAGGAGTTAAAATGAAGCTGGGGGGGGCGGGGCTTCACCAGAAAGCTCACCCTTATTTGGTTTCCTTCACTTCTCTGTCCTGCTCACCCCCACGACCTGCACTCCCCCAACCCCTTGTGCCCCGCCCCAATGGTCTCCCCAAGAGTATTTTCTCAACAAATCACCTACTCCTGAATTCCTGGCTCAGTGTCTCCTTCTGAGAGAATCGTAACTAAGTCAATATACATAAAGGAATGAAGCAGATAGATACTACTAAAATCACCTGGCATTCTGGACTTCTGGATGAACTTGTTTTGTTTTTTTCAAGGAAAAATACATGTTTTTTTCAAAGAAAAATACATTTTCAAAGAAAAATACGTATTGTCTTAATTTACATTTGCTATACTTCTTTTTAACAATGAGCATGTATTACTTTTCAATAAACAACAACAAAAAAGTAATACATGCTCATTGTTAAAAAGAAGGACAGCAAATATAAATTAAAACAATAAAGGTCAATTCAGAATTCTAAAACTCAGAAAAATTACTATTTGAGTATTGCATATTTATGTCTGAAATTACTATACATACCATTTATACTGGCTTTTTTTTTTTTTAAAGATTTTATTTATTTGGGAGAGAGAGCACGAGTGGGGGGAGGGCCAAAAGGAGAGGGAAAGGGACAAGCAGACTCCCCGCTGAGTGCAGAGCCCAGCATGGGGCTCTATCCCAGGACCCCGAGATTATAACCTGAGTCAAAGTCAGACGCCTACTGACTGAGCCACCCAGGCGCCCCATGCTATTTTTTTTAAAATGTCTTTGACATGCTTTCTTTCTATGCCAGTAAAATTTCCTCTACAAAATATTTTTTTAAGCTTATATAGTATTCAATACTGTAATTTTTGGGGGTGGGACCAAGCCATCAGGTGATGCTACTGGTCCATGGACCACTCTTTGATTAGTACTGATGGCTTTCTAAGGCCATCAGAGAACTCTGGCTTTGGTCCGTTTCAGTTTAGTGTTAATCTTGAAATAAACTTAGTCATTCGAATATTCCCATTCAAACATGTGATGAGTCATTCAAATGAATATAGACATATATGGGGAAAGAATTAATAGGACTTGACATTAATACTTTCTCTCAGTGTACATTTGCAAATGGCTGAAGGTGCAACTATAGATGCAACTAGCACTGAGGAAGTGTTGTATTCACTACGGTGACAGCAGAAATTTAGACCTTCTAATAGTCTGCTATTTTCCTTGTTCTTGAATAAAACCATGGGTAAGGCATTTCCCACCATATTCAGGAAATAAAATGTCCTCTAATTATTTGAGGAAACAACATGTCTTGTTCTCAGAAGCCACCTTGAAGGGGCTTCCACTAGCCAAATCAGAGACAACTGAAAATCAAAGTCATGTTAGTAAAGGATTATAACTCATTAAATAAAAAAGGAATGCATGGGTCCATACTTATTTAAATACATAAATTAATGGGTTAGAAGAAATAGTTCTGTCCCAAAGTAGAAAACCAACTAAGAAATGCTGAAAGAATGATGAAATTAGAAAATCATCTTATGATAGCCATCACTGTTATAACTATTTCAGACAAAAATCATGAATGTTAAAGTTAGTAGGTGAAAATTATGGGGGTAACAGGAAATTTATATAGTTTCATAGGTTCTATTCATAAGATACTAAGTACAAAGGGAAAAATAATAGCTTTACAGTAGAGAAATACCACTTCACCAGATGGATACCACTTTAACCAAGAGATTAGAGTTCACAAAGTTTACATCACATATCAACAACCTGTGCCTCCCGATATCATGTACTGAGAAGGGCACAATATCACATTTGTGGTATTCCTGCCTAAAATGTATCACCTGAAGCTATCTTGAGGAAACATAAGACATCAAAATTGAAGGACATTTTACAAAATAACTGGCATGCATTCTTCTAATATATCAATGTCAAAAAAAAAAAGAGAGAGATGAAAGAGATGGGGCAACTCATGCAGCCCATGATCTGGGATTTTCTTTCGCTATAAAGGATATGATTGAGACAAATAACAAAATCTGAACAAGGTCTGTAGACTAGTTAATTCAAATATGAATTTCCTAATTTTGGCCGCTGTAATATGGTTCTGTAAAAGAATGTCTTTGTTTTTTGAAGATACGTACTGAAGTTTGTAAGGTAAGGGACATCATGTCTTCCACTGACACTCCAATAGTTGAGGGAAAAATAATTATACATACCCGAGAATATGGAGAGAGAAAGAAAGAAAGAAGCCATGTGGTTAACATGTAGGTAATCTGGGCGAAGGATATACAGGAATTCTTTATAAAATTCTTGCAACTTTTCTGTACATTTCAAAACTTTAAAATAATTAAAAATAAACATATACACACAAAACTCATAAAACAAACAAAATTCAGTTCTGTCTAATAGCAAATCTCCAGGCTCCATAATATACAACTTGTAAGGAACTCCAGCTCAAGCCTGCCTCAGGGGAAAGTGGGCCTGGTTAGCTACTTGCTCACTCATCTAGCCTCCTCCCCACTCACTAGCTCCATTAAAGGCTCATCCACAGGTGGAAAGTGAGGGAGGGGATAAAGCAAAGTGTTTTTGTCATACATGGCTGACAGAGTTGTAATTTGGAGTCAGTGCTCTTTGCTAAGGCAATCCTAAAGTGAATTTCTGTCTGTGGATATTTTTGGCACTCCTGCCCAGCATTCACTGTATTTCCTGTGCGGGTGATGCCTCCCCTCACTTTTTACTCAGCAGTACACCTCCAGCAATGGTCAGTTTTCTGTCTCAATTTGGCTAGGTTATAGCACCCAGTTACTCAGTCAAACAGTAAGTGTAGGTGTTGCCGTGAAGGAGCTGTGTAGATGCAATTAACGTTTACAATTAGTTGACTTTATATAAAGGAGATTATCCTCTGTAATCTGGGTGGGCCTGATCCTCTCAGTTGAAAGGCCTTAACAGCAGAATTGAAGTTTCCCTGTGGAAGAAGAGATTCCACTTGTGAACTGCAGGGACAGCTCTCACCCTCTCACCTAAGAGTTTCCAGCCTGGCCTTCCTGATGGCCTGCTCTGCCAGTCCCACAATCATGTAAGTCAGCCCCTTGCAGTAAATCCCTTTATCTATCTATCTATCTATCTCTCTCTCTATCTATCATCTATCTATCTATCTATGATCTATCTATTATCTATCTATCTATACTCCTGGTTCTATTTCTCTGGTGGAATCCTGACATATCTCTTTTCCAGGCCACTGCCCTAAATCCCAATGGACAATTGTAAGGGTTCATGGTGGGTCTCTTAAACCCCCTCTTCTCCCTTGCTCCCCCCCCATACACTTGCCTTAAGAAAAAGTCACGTATGATATCTGGTCATTCTTTATCATATATACGTTTTTTTGGCATCTGGAAATTTTGCTCAAAGTTTCAGCTAGCGTATGAATACCACTTGAACTGTTTCTTAATTGCACAAGACCCTGGGGGTCTTGCTGGGGAAATGCTTATTTTATAGTAAACAGAAGATAAGGGAAGGCACTTTTTTTTAAAGGTTTTATTTACTTATTTGACAGAGAGAGAGCACAAGTAGGCAGAGCGACAGAGGAAGAGGTAGAAGCAGGCTCCCCACTGAGCAAAGAGCCTGATATGGGGCTCGATCCCTGGACCCCGGGATCATGACCCAACCTTAAGGCAGACATTTAACCGACTGAGCCACCCAGGTGTCCCAGGGGACACACTTTTAAAATTTTTGCTAGGGGGGCTCACAATCATAACTAGTACTGTAGTTGTTATCTTAATTTGGGTCCTTCCAGAAGCAACCTTGAGACAAAGGTTTAGGTTTATGTATTTCAGAGGTGATCTTGATAAAGATCTGTAGGTGTGGGAGAAATGTGGGAGGACAGAGAAAGGAAGGTGGCCAGTGAAGGGCGTGTTATCAAATTCTCACTGTGGGCAAGGTGATCTTAACCTCTCAGGGGAGCTTTAGCAATCAGTAGGAATGCGCACTTCCAAACAATCCAACTAGGGCAGTGAGGGAGCTGGGGTGTTAATACACCGTATCTGTTCAGTTTCTGGTTGAGAGCTGCTTCCAGGAGGCTCTGATTCTCACGTACTTGGGTCCTACTGTGTCAGAGGCAGCCTTCCAGCATGTGGAAATCAGGCCTACTTGAATCCCAAAGCAGAGGAGAAAGGGGTAGAATGCTGACAGCGTCTGCTAGAGGTGATAAAGTTTATCTGACCCAAGGTATTGGATACATACCAGTATCTAATACATACGATGGTGTATCAGAAACAAACTCCTTCCTTAATGGATTAAAACTACTTCTCTTCCCGGGGTGCCTGGGTGGCTCAGTCGTTAAGTGTCTGCCTTCGGCTCAGGTCATGATCCCAGGGTCCTGGGATGAGCCCCGCATCGGGCTCCCTGCTCCGAGGGAGGCCTGTTTCTCCCTCTCCCACTCCCCCTGCTTGTGTTCCCTCTCTTGCTGTGTTTCTCTCTGCCAAATAAAGAAATAAAAATCTTTAAAAAAAAAGAAAACCTACTTCTCTTCCCTACTATTACATTGTTTTCATCAATTTCCACCAGAATTATAACTTAAGCAACATAATGACATACATCCTGTAAATTTTTTGTAATAATGTTATGTTTATAACCAAAATGCCATTTATTCCTCTACATCCTTAAAGAAGATTAGGGGGTTTATCCAGAATATGTAATTCATTGCAAAATAAAATACACACTTTCTAGATAGTTCAGAATATTTATAGTTGTTAGAGCAAAAACAAATGTTTGGTTACAAATTCTTAATTTGTGGATTGCTTTGACTTTGATGGAAATACCAACTTTCTCTGAAGTATAGTCCCTGGGCCTCGAAATGTTGACCGCAAGAAGCAGCTGCTGTGATTTAGGTCTTGAAGGCGGCTTCCAAGGCTTTAGCTTTTTCTGTGATGTTCTTCTGAAAGGGCATCATGAAGTCCTCAAAGTCCACCTCATAAGTGAACCTCTCTCGCTGCAGCTCCCTTTTTCTGATCAGCTCTGCTGTTGTGGCTTCAGGACTCCAGATCTTAAATAAATCACCATATTCGGAGCAGGCATGAGTAGGAAAGCCAGCAAACATGGCAGTATGCAGATAATGCCCAATATGGTTAATTCAAAACTATGAAATTTACTTCTAAATCTATTTTAACTTATCTTTTCCTCTTACATGATGTCAGTGGCTACATGGGCATCACTATTTCTGATGGTGACTATTTGGACAACTGGAATGATTTTAGTGACCTCTGATGATCCTCTGTTGTTCATTTTTAAGATGTCAAAGAAGGAAGTGATAGAGTTAGATCATTGGGGTTTGCTACCTTTATGTCTTATGGGGAAGTCCTGAGAAAATTATTTTCATAGTAGAAGGAAGAGGGGGCTGGTGGTCTCTTACTCAGCATAGTTGGATGGGCATTGGCAAGATCGCTCCTGTTTTCCAAAGATGTCTCCACCTCTTTAATTGTGGATGTTTTAGGCAGCTACTGAATAAATCCGGTGTTGCTTAGTATGAAACTCCCAAGTGAAATGGTAGTAAGAGTACAAAGAGGAAGGTTAGGGTCTGAGAAGCATCAAGAAAATGTATCTATAGCATTTGATGACCAAATGGCTATAGGGAATGGCATTGACCAAAAAATAGTTTTTCAAGGACAATTAAAATGACAATATAGAAATAGTAGCAGGGAAAACTAGATATTGGAAGCTAAACAAGTTGGACTTAGTCAAAGCAGTAGGACCTGGCAAAAGGACACCTTCAAATTATAACTATGAAAGATAATCTTTGGATATTTGTTTGGGTGCTCTGCATAAAAAGTATTTAGAAAATGATATTATGAGTTTATAACATGTTATGAAGGTCTTTCCAAAGTACTTACCCTCCGTGGAATAAATGTGATATCCACTTTCTTGGTATAACCACTGGTAATCAATGAATGGAGATAAACCACATTATCCTTACGCATTTTCTTTTCCTCTGATACGGTTGGTATGGCATAAACAGATGAAAGCGGTTCCTGGAAATGAGACAAAAGAAAAACCAACCCTATCAATTACAAAAACCTATATATACTTTCTAATATTTACCATTCTATATCTTTCTCTGAAGCCAAGAAAAAATTAAAATTAAAATGCTACCATACAAATTATAATTTGAAATGAAATAGAATATTATTATAACTTTGAATGGGGAAAGATAACTAGTTTGCCTTGTTTAACTCTATCAGAGGCAGATCATACAAGTCTTCAAAATATCATCCTTGACCTATGGCCATTGATTAGAAGAATTAAATTATTCTACTAAAAAATAATGATGTATGTAGTAGAAGCCTAGCCAACTGATCTTCCTTCACCTCTGCCCCCCTTACTCTCGTCTTCCATGTTTATTGCTCTCTACTGTTTATTTTCCTCCATGTTTGTGACAATCTTTTCACCCTTTCCACTTCTTACTACCTATGTTTCTCCAACCCTTTCCAATTTGATAACATTAGAGCTTTTCCTTTTTGAATTTCACCCTGTCTTATGTCTGCAAAAAATCTCCAGGGATCCTCTTGCTTCCCCAAAAGAAGCTTCTAGCCTAGAAATACACTTGGGCTTCCCTGCTAATGACAAAGTCTTGCTCTCTCTGTAATCTGCCTGGGCAAAAACCTCAACCTTTTGCTGGTAGTTTAGAGGCATGCACATTATTCAGGATTACCAGGAACAGTCACTTTGGCACCTTTAAAACTTTCTGGAGTCATTCTGAGGGATATCCAAGTCACAAGTGGCTCAACATCCCCAGGGTTCAGTGGTAGTCATTAAAATTCCTTAGAAGGGGGATAATATGGGTAATGAAAGATTATGAGACCAAAATGAGGAAAATCATGCTTTGCTTCTTTCCTCTTACCTTCCTTCCCTGTCCGAGCCATCTCATCAAATCTGTATGACTTAGAACCAAATATATACATATCCGATACCAGTTCTTTTTCCAACATTCTAATTGTATTTGGCTGAGCCAACTTGGTTTTTACATGGATTTTATTTGCAATGAGCACTTTTTAGAATTTTCAGTAAAAGGAATTTCTTTGCTAGGTATTTTTTTTTCAGTGCCCCATAATAGTGCTGAAAATATGGCTTGCATATTATTTTGCCCATGCTGTGTAACAATGTGTAAATACTGACACTCTCCTACCCCCCGCAAGCTTTTACCAGTTACTAATGGGTAGTCGATCACTTTTCTTACCTCTTCTTTCTTAACTTCAGGGCCTTCAGTCTTCACTTTAGGAGGTGGCTTGCCTTTCAGTTTTTGATTTTCTGTTGGTTTTGGCAAGTTATCCAGCTTCTCTTGAATCAAACTAACTATTCTATAGTCAGCATACGCCTTTGCAACATCCATGGCAGTATGTCCTGCTCAAGACATAAATTCAGAGTTGCAATAAACAGACTGATAATAAACCATGCCGAAAAACCTCAGTACATCAGCCCTCGGCATGTGGCAGTAAGGGTGATTACTACAGCCAATGGTTACGTGTAAGGTCATCAAGCTCGATCAGATACTCTCTAAGGTGGACCCAGCTGTGAAATCTCATAGTTTAAAGTGCCATTTACTAGCAACACAACGTTTTCTTGTTAATTTTTTTGAGCATGTTTCTTAAAAAAAATGGATAGGAAATATTGGTAGAATATTTACATTTGGATATTTGATTGATGGTTCTCTTCCCACCTTACACACATTTCCTTTCATGTGACAATTTTACACTATCCTCCCCTTTCCCTGATACAAGGAGGTATATTCAAAAAGGCCTGGGGAAGCTGGTGTCACAGTGCTCTATAGAGATGGCTGAGTATTATGACACTGTAATATCCTCAGGCAGGCCTGAAACAATACTACCAGTGACCCAGGGGAAGCCCGAAGCAGCCAGAAGGGTTAATGCTCTCTTTGATCAAAAGGAAGCAATGGGTTCCACTGTAAGAAAATGACACCTCCAAGCAATGAGGTCAAACTTTTATTCAAATGCTTATTTTTTTTCAGGTTGTATATTTATGACATAAGATGGGCCCCTCCCATTTACTTCCCAGAGAGAGCCTCAAAATCAGGAATTGTTTTGTTCAGCTTTAGAAAGAATCCAAATTCTACAGCCTTTAAAATTATGCCACTTCCTAGGGACTTGGTAGTTATGACAGTGTGATAACCCAAGGTATAGTCTGAAAACCAGTGTAAGCCCACAAACCAATGCTTCCTGGGCCACAGTGAAATAAGTAAGAAATTAAGACTGGGCATTTAGAAATTTTGGGATGGATTTGATAGAATTTTCCATCACTTTAATCTAGTGATAAAAAAACATTACATTTTATTTCCCCACTTCATTTTCTAGTAAACCACTTTTTACTGTACTTTACAAAAGTATCCATCCATGACAGATGGCAAACATCAGGAACTGATCCTTTCACATCAGTGACTTGAGAGGAACTGTGTATGAACTTCCAGAACATTCAACTTAGGCTTGCGGTTGCAGTAGCTACTCGCGGGGAAATATGATCTTACAAGAAGAGAACCAGAAGGGGCTTGAAATCTAACATAAATTCTCCTCTCTGACCCGAACCATCACTCATGCGCCCACGTACCTTTTCTATTTTCCAGCTGGAATTTAGCACCAATATCAAGGAGGTACTTTACCGTATCCAGTCTACAGCTCTCAATGGCTCTAGTCAAAGGGGTGGAGTTGTTGATTGAGACCGCATCTATCACTGCTCCGGCTTTAACAAGAAGCTCAACGATATCTTGTTGGCCTGCATGGCATGCAAAATGAAGCGGGGTCCACAGGAAATTATCTGTTGCATTAACGTTGGCCCTATAAAATAAGATAGATGTACAAGCTAAAAACGTAGGTTGTTCCAAACACCAGAGGCTGGAAATGCAAAGCAAGATTTCCTATTAGTGTTATCAAGTTATTCAACTGTAAACCAGGGAGGCTCTAAATAAAGTTAAACTCTGCCATCATTTTTTTTGACTTGTGTTCTTCATTATCCGATAGTCTTAATTTGCTTTGTGTGCATATATATATATATATATATATATATATATATACACACACACACATTTTGTTTAGTTTTAAAAGGCACTTAGTTAGATCCCAGGGGCTACACTTTTTTGCAAAGGTTAAAATTAAGGAAAATTATATAACTGGATCTAATGAAGGTAAAAGCTGATAGGAAATAAAAAAGTCCTATTATTTCATTTTGTATCTACTTTTCCTCTGCATGTCATAGATTTTTAAATGCACCTTCATTATTAAAATTCTATGCATGAAAATGTATTATTTTAAATGTTAGTCCTTTTTAAAAATTCACTGCCCAAAATTTCAAATTCTCATTGATTACTTTATACTCCCTCTTGATAATCTACAAATCCGAATGCTTCTTTGACCTTGACCGTTATAGTAATAACAATAATACCCTTTTATCAAATATGCAATTACTTTGCTAATAAGTGCTTTACATATTTTAACTTATTTAATCTTCAAAAAACCTGCAAGCTGCATCCTAGTAGAGCCCCATTATAAAAATGAGAAATGTGAGACACAAAAAAGAAACTTATGCCAGGTTATTCAGCTATGGTAAAAGAAGGAATTAAACCTGAGTAGTTGCTTTAGAAGTTCAGTAAAAATGTCATGAGGAGGGAATGAGACATGCCCTAAGTCATCATGATCACTGTCCCGCTTGTTTGAATTTGCTAGGATCCCCAACATAGGAGACAGACTAAAAAGCAATGCAGAAAATGAATAAGTCCTAGAGATCTATGCAATACTGTGATTATAGTTAATATTGTACTGTACACTTATAACCTATAAGAGGGTAGATCATGTTATCTGTCCCTACCACAACAACAACAAAAAAATTCTTTCGCTGGGCTCCCTGCTCAGCAGGGCGTCTGCTTTTCCCTTTACCCTCCTCCCCCACTCATGATCTCTCTCTCAAATAAATAAATAAAATCTTTTAAAAAATAGTTTAAAAAATTCTTTCAGTAGGGGCGCCTGGGTGGCTCAGTTGGTTGGGCGACTGCTTTCGGCTCGGGTCATGATCCTGGAGTCCCGGGATCGAATCCCGCATCGGGCTTCCTGCTCAGCAGGGAGTCTGCTTCTCCCTCTGACCCTCTTCCCTCTCGTGCTTTCTATCTCTCATTCTCTCTCTCTCAAATGAATAAATAAAAATCTTTAAAAAAAATTCTTTCAGTAATTTAAAATAAAATAAAAAGTGACTCCACACCATGTAGATAAATCTCTAGGCAAAGCAACTTCATGCATAGTTACTGGCAAACCATCTTTGGGTACACACACTCCCAGGTTCCCATTAGCCCACTTTCCCATAAAAGATCTATCTGTAATCTCGACGTCAGGAATGAAGCACTTTCTTTGTCCTAAAATTCTGGAGTTGAATGTGAATTCAACCAAGAAAACACACCCTTTTTCAAGAAGAAACTTGACGGCATCTATGTTTCCAGTGGCACAAGCAGTCATTAGTGGTGTTTTGTAATAATTATCCTTCGTATCCACAGGTATTCCTGATTCAAATGCCTTTTTCAGAGAAGCCAGGTCTCCTGCCTTGGTGATGAAATTAATATTTGAAAATACCTTTGGTGGATCATCAATGTACCAAGCAGAGTCATCCTGAACGGGATGTTCTGGCGGCCAGTCTCGGTTAAACCGAAGGCTATCTGTTACATTCTTGTAGGTTTCAATCATGTAATAGGGCGGCCCGCCGTCACTCTGGCAGGGAAATGCGTGGTCAGGGATGATGCAGATTGGCAGCGGTAAGACAAACTTGCCTTTCTTTGGCTTTTTGGTCATCCCTTTTTTCTTTTTCTTAGGCCCATAGGATCCCAAGACATAAGACTTACTCAGGTACCTGGTTCCTTTAAAGAAATCATTAATGTTGACCCCAGCTCCCCGCAATTTCTCATGATATTGAGCTATCATAGCCAGCTGTTCTGGGGTCACATATTCTTGCCTCTCCTCCAGCGTCAACACGAAGTCTTCCTTACTGACTGTCCCATCGCCTCTGTCCACAAACGAAAAGGCTTCCCGAAGGAAAGTCTCATGTTCTAGCGACCAGTCGTGAAGTCTCAGGGCCCAGAGTGGATTTGGATTTTTGGCTCCTGGCCACGCCAGTTTATTAGCGGTGCGCTCTGCCCGCCGTATTTCTTTGCTTGCTGCTTTGAAGCCGCCTTCCTTGGCCACAGTCCTGGGTGTTTTATGATCTAAGTTCTTCCATTTCAGGTCACATCCTAAAACATGAAGCATCATTATCATGAATAGTGCCTAGGCACTTGCACGACTCTGCAAATGACATTCATACAACCATTTTCTTAAGCTTGAACTACTGGTCAAAAGTTTATCCCTAAATTATTTGTATAGAGCAATGAGCCCATTTAGCTATTATAATTACAAAGTTAAACTGTGAATTTTTCTTTTTCTGTGAGCTTCACTTTGGTGAATTCTGAGGGAAATCTGTTTCCAGTTTATATTCTCTGCCCCGAAAGGATTAGGACATGAATCCCTATAGATACTTGAAACAAATTTCATATTGGGATACTTGCTAAGGAGACCTCCTGCCAAACAGGAAAAGAATAAGGGTGGCATTTGAATTTGGAAAGAGACTGGGTTCAGACAGCTTACGAGGCCCTTAGGAACTCAGAATGCTGTACACCTGCTTCTTTTTGAAGGATTATGACTGCAAATCTGTGTACCATCTTAAACTATATTTATCTGTATTCTCCATGAATTCTATGTAATTTATATCGACCTGCTGTTTTGTGATTGGTCATGTGAACAACCTGATAGAGGACAAAGTCATTCGTTCATCAAATCTGAAAGGACTCTAGTATTACGTTTGTGTAAATTAGGCATTAAAATTCATTTTCCTTCTTGGACCCTTCCTTAAAATGATGACACCAACATTATATGTAAGTATTCCTCAAATAAATAAATTTCTCTGAGTGCACTGGGGAGTCTACTTAGTGCCACTAGGAAGGCTGTGCTGTCTATAAGTGTCTTAAGATATTAAAAATCCATTATGTATATAAATAAGTCAGACTATGAAGAAGCTCTTTCTAGCGTTTTGAATCTAGAAGAAGGCTCTTCTGTTGCTTTGCTAATATCACATAATCAAAAAGATTGCTACTCAATCAGTATGTCCAGCAACCAAATACATAGGCAGCTGTGTGCAAAAATAAAACATGCCCCTCCAATACTTCATAGTTTTATTCCTTGTCAAAAAGAAAATGAGTCACCAGTGCTTTTTAAGATTAATACTTCCTTTGGCATTGTCAAAATGTAAAATTTTATATTAAGACTGATAATTTTACTAGTGGTAGAAGAACTCAAAAAGTATTATGACAATGAGGATTCTAAAATGTCCATATTGAACAGTTTTAAGAACAGTGACTTATTGAAAAGGGGACCTGAGACTGATCTCGATAGCATAATTCCATAGCAATTTCAAGCATGCTGTTTTTACTTAGTTTTTTTGCTTATTCAAGGTGTCTGGGTGTTTATCTACCATCTCCCAAGCCACTCCTATATTCACCCCTAAGGATCAAAGGACTTGAAAGGTGTTTTATCTTGCTTCCTTCTGCTCTCAGTTTCCTCCTAGTTAGAAGCCTTTATGTGGATAAAAGACTCCAACATCACAGCTTAAAGATCTGAAGGCCCTTTTCTTCTCCTTTTGCCTTGGGACTTTTTGTCTCCTCCTCTATAATTAGTAAAAAAAAAAAAAAAAAAATCCATTCATTCCCTTTGTGATGTATGATCTGTGGTCAAAGGTACTCAGCTTACAGCTGGTGTGCGCTGCGGAGCACCAGCAAAAGGCCCAAGAGAAAGAGAAGCCTCATGGGGTGCTTCCCTAGAACTGCTCCAAACTCCCAGCTTCTTCTGCCCTTGGACAAAGCACTCATACTGCTTACGGGGACTTGTAAATTGTTCCAGCAGCAGGACCACGGGCAAAGGAGGAGAACACAGAAGAAGATAGTTTAATGTGGCAAAAGAATTCAGCCTTCACGTTTAAGTATAGAAGACACTGAATCCAGGGAGTTTACTCAGAAATGAGCATTTCATGGTTAATGCATTGTTTGTTGTTCCTCTGATTGCCTTAGATCCAAGACTCAAAAGCTGGACATTTAACTGGTCATGTTTCTGCTATGGAACTGGGTCCCCCACCTTGATCCAGTGAAGTGGTTGTACTTCCAAACATGCTACAGAACTTAGAGTACTTTCAGACCCTGTTTTAGAAACACGGTCTAGTCTCATGAGTCTGCCAGGAAGATAATATTTTTCTGCATCATTGGGAAGGCCTTTGGCATGGCCCAAGCTCTTACTAAATGTGTTTCTCAATTTGCTTTTTGTGACTTTCTCCCAGGAGTACATAAATAACAGAGTAGATGTCTGGTGATGTTTGTCCCAATAATAAAGTGGTCATTATGTTAAAGTTGAAGAAGCTTGTCTTAATCTGGACAGATCTTTAGTTCTTAGAAATATACAGTGTCAAAAATGTCAGAATAAATTGCTGATAGTAACAGATTTGAAAACAAGACTGATGAGACCGTTTATGGGGGCAAAAGTTGCATTTGATATATTTTCCTTTATTTGTTAAAAGTGTTTATTATTTGGGGGGTAGGGGGGAGAGTACGAGTTTGTATAAGTTCATAAAAAGTAGAAGTGAATCAGTTATTACACTCTTAGTTATACAGGCACATTAGTCTTATTTATATTGGTGGTTACAATACAGGATCTCTAGGCCCCAGGGACTTCTAAAATTCTCTGCTCTATCCTAGAATTGTAGAATAATAGACTAAGTTTTTGCCTATTTCTCAAACTGGAAAAAAAAAGAAAAAAACACTACCATAAAGTTCAGTAGAATGCAGTTCCACTTCTAATGAAGAGTTAGAAACTTTTTTTTAAATAAAGATTTTATTTATTTGCAAGAGAAAGAGACAGAGCACAAGGGGGCGGGGTGTGGAGGGGCAGAGGGAGAAGCAGACTCCCCCCTGAGCAGGGAGCCCAACATGGGCTTAATCCCAGAACCCCAAGATAATGACCTGAGGCAAAGGCAGATGTTTAACCAACTGAGCCACCCAGGCGCGCTGAGTTAAAAACTTTCAATGTACATCCAGTCAGCATGTAATTAACACCAATTTGATCTATAAACTTAATTAGCTAATATTACCACTTCAAGGAATACATTAAGCTATACATACATACTTCATATTCCTAAATTAATAGTTACATAGAAGCTTCAGGAAAATCTAAAATATTACTTACCTTTCAAATTTTCCATGAAAATTTTCATTTTATGTCATATTTGTCCCTAAAACTTTTCTCCCATAATTTCAAATTATTTAGAAAAGTTTATCCTTTGCACTTGATACAATTGAACATTTTTTAATAAAATTGTTAAAACTTCAGACTAAAAGACATAGTTTTCAGTATTCGTCCTTCAGATTGATGTCGACATTTTTTTAAAAGGAGTTTAATAACTATAAGCGTTTTAATAATTAGTTGACCCATGAACAATCCTGTTTAGATTTTTAACAATAACCTAAAAATATTTGAGAATGTGGGTTTTCATCACTTTAAGACAAGATTCATGATTTGACAGAAGGTACGGTAAGAAAAGATTCTCGGGCGCCTGGGTGGCTCAGTTGGTTAAGCGACTGACTTCGGCTCGGGTCATGATCCTGGAGTCCAGGGATCGAGTCCTGCATCGGGCTCCCTGCCCAGCGGGGAGTCTGCTTCTCCCTCTGACCCTCTTCCTTCTCGTGCTCTGTATCTCTCATTCTCTCTCTCTCAAATAAATAAATAAAATCTTTTAAAAAAAAAGATTCTCAATTTTCTTTCTACGTATATAACTGATGTTCGGCTATTGAAAAAGATAAGCAACTGACAAGTGACAGGCCCAGATTCTCTGCTCATCTACAACATGGGTAAATCATAAATACTTTAAGCATAAAATTGTTAGGCAATTTTACCTCGCTGAGCTATATATTTACAGCAGTCTGCAAAACCACCCATGGCAGCATAATGAAGTGGTGTGTTCCCATTCATTGATATCAGCCCCATGTCTCCATTGTAAGCAAAAAGAAGCTTCAATATCTGCAAAAAAAAAATCATAGATATTGTAGAGGAATAGCAATGTTCATTCATTGAATGAAGACTGGCACCTAAACGTGTTCTCCAATAGTTACTTAGGCTACATGTGGCTATTTAAAATTAAATTGAATTAAATAGAAAACAATTTTTAAAAATCCAGTTCCTTAGTTCCACTAGCCATATTTGAAATACTCAAAAGCCACATGTGACTACTGTATTATACAGCACAGATTTATAACTTTTCCGCATTGCCAAAAGTTCTATCAAATAGCATTGATCTAGAGGTTAGAAAATTCTATATTCAGCTGGGGCATCTTAGTGAATTCTAGTAATTCTAGAAAACATCAGCCTATGGGAAATATCATCAGGGAAGCAAATTCTTTACCACACGTGACTTCTATTGTGGTGTAGATTTTTATTGCAGGGGAGAGACCGAATGACAAAAACAAAGATAATTGTTAAAACTCAGAAAATTGATTAAAGAAAGTTTAGATGTAATTGAGAATTAAAAAAAAAAAAAGGAGAGCACTGGGCGCCTGGGTGGCTCAGTTGGTTAAGCAACTGCCTTTGGCTCAGGTCATGATCCTGGAGTCCCGGGATCGAGTTCCGCATCGGGCTCCCTGCTCAGCAGGGAGTCTGCTTCTCCCTCTGACCCTCTTCCCTCTCATGCTCCCTCTCATGCTCTCTCTCATGCTCTCTCTCTCAAATAAATAAATAAAATCTTTAAAAAAAAAAAGGAGAGCATTGGTTCCTATTTTGTTTCTGCAATGTCACTGTACCTATGAGATATCCTTTGCTGGTATATTCAGATAACCAGAATACTGAAGAGTTTAAAATGGAGGTGAGTCATTAGGTGCACACAAAAAATCAGGGAGATAATGGGGCGCCTGGGTGGCTCAGTCAGTTAAGTGTTTGCCTTCGGCTCAGGTCATGATCCCGGGGTCCTGGGATCGAGCCCGGCATCGGGCTCTCTGCTCAGCGGGAAGCCTGCTTCTCCCTCTCCCACTCCCCCTGCTTGTGTTCCCTCTCTCGCTGTCTCTCTCTGTCAAATAAATAAATAAAATCTTTAAAAAAAAAATCAGGGCGATAAGAGTATGTTGACATTTTTCTCTCTACAATTTGGCCATGCCGGAGGTATTATGAAGATTTTAATATGTAATAGGGGCATAAAATAAAGTAGTCCTGGTTGGCAAAACTTTTAAATTACCATAGTTAAGGATACAGAAAAACATGGTTAGTAATATTAAATGCATAAACTTGGCAAGCCAATAAAACTGAATACAGAGCTAGACAAAGTTAAAAGAAAAATATTTGATATAAAATATAATTTTAGAATTACTTAGGGAAATCAAGATGGTAATGTGGAAAAAATTCTTAATATAACCTATATAATATTTAAAAACTTGAGGAAAAGGTAAGTAATGGTGAGCAACAAATTTTAAAGCAAAGGGCAGATTCTTACATCAAAAAAGCCTCCTTTGGCAGCAAAATGTGCAGCTTGTTTTCTCTCATTGTCAAAGGCATTCACTTCACCTCCTCTTTCCAATATCCCTCGAACTAATTCTATCACTCCTTCTCTTGATGCTTCCATTAAAGCCGTTCGACCTGTGGACTGGACAAGAAGCAGATGAAATTCTGGTTATACTTGTCATCTTAAATAACACATTTGGTATACATATGTTCTCAATCCATTTGGCCTTAGATTCACACTGGCAGGTTTAGTTCTCTACATCTTTATTAGTTCCACAAAGCAAATAGGAAAAATGAAGTCAGTGCAGTGGGTCAGTGTAGAGAGTTCCAATATCAGATTCAGGGTCACACCAGATGTCCCTGTGAAAATATCATGCCTAAGATGCATTTTTTCTTTTTTTTTGCAAAGAAAGTAGGGCAAAAGGGGAGAAAAGAGGGTAAAATATTTGCTAAAATTAGGTTATAAGTGTTTTCTAATGAGAAAAAAAATCTATTTTTATTGTCTTGAAATGCCTCTTAAAAAATGAGAAAACTCAATAAAATTGGCCAAATGAGGAGAGGGAGCAAAATGACTAAGGGAAATAGCACAACTACATATTTTCTTTCCAAAAAGATTAATTTTTATTAGACATTGGTGATACCTTTTCTATTTTCTCTAATGATGTTTTACCATTATGCATAATAAATACCAATTTTCCAAATGTAATTAGGAAATAAACTGTAAAATCATGGCAACATAAAGATAATGAGAGTATATCATCTTAAAGCATTTTGAATAGAAATGAAAGTCTATAAGCTGACAGGGTAATTTTACCATATTTAAATGCAAAAAAAATTGCACTACTAAGACTCTATAATTGAAAAATAAAGGAATATTTATAATCACAGGACTAGTCATACTGAGTTGATAGCATTTGGATTAGCTCCTTTGTCCAGAAATGTCAGGCACGTGTCTTTAATATCATGTGCTTCTTCACAAGCTCTAAGAAATATTGGTTTTCCTTCATAGGTAGAGTTGTTGACATCTGCGCCATGTTCCAGGGCAATCAATGCACAGCGATAATGCCGCTTAGTAGGTAAAATGCAGTAAAACAAAATACCTGTGAAAAAATAGAATCCCCAAATAGTACTTCATTAATAGTCTCTTTATATTTGAACCAGATAGCAAAGAAAAACTAATAATTTTGAAATCCATAATTGGCTAGTTGAAGGTGGAGAGCAGAGGCATAGCTACCTTGCTTTTCCTTCTGAAACTGACTGAAACACCAAGACAAAGTCAAAAAGAGAGTCAACCTCTGATACAATTAGAAAACAGTCACAACCAAATGTGATAGGACCTGGTTCAGGGAAGAATCTGAGTGCTGATATGTGAGGCCCTGTCAACCTTGGGTATTTGGCATCTTGCAGTCCATGTGCAGGATGGTGTGTGCTGGAGGGCTAGTGGTGGGTTGCTATGTCCTATCTGAAGCTGCAGAGTGACAAAGCAGATGGTACTGAATGATGAAATGTGCAGACTGGCCATGTTTATAAGAAGCAGGCTGTCAGTACAGCAGCATTAAGAAGAAAAAGTTGATGACAAGGGGCTCTGCCATTTTGGCGACTCGTTTTGTTCCAGTGAAGAGAGGAAAATGCAGCCCTCCACATAATCCACGTCAAAAATGCACTACAGATCGGGGGTATTGTTGTAATCTGGGCAAACAACAGTCAAACTCCAAACTGACTTTGTAATGACCTCACTCTAAACAGGGGCTTCATTCAAAGAGGAAGAGTAACCAACAAAAAAAAAACCAGCATGTGACCTATGAAAAATACAGATACCGAAAGGAAGAAACCTGATGATAAAAGCTAGGTTAAAAGTACACGCTGGAAAAACTATACTGTGTTGAAAATTATTGACTGTCGTATTTCTATGATAGCAAAGAAGTTAAATATAACTTTTTTCCAAAACAAAAGTGCGAAGATGGACCAAGACTAAATGCAGGGCTTCTAGGACAATAGAAGATAAAGGAAGAAAAAGCTGAAGTTAAGCCAGCTGAGCTTAGGAAGAAATGGTAGAGGAAAATAAAACCACCAAAGAAAGGAAAGTCAAACTGGAGGCAGGAAAAAGGAGAGCGCAAAAACCATGGTCATGGAAGTGAAGAAAAAACTTGAAAGAACTAAGGAAAATGTAACAGATGGTGGAAGAGCTGAAATGGTCTAGAGAGTCAAAGAAGAGTTAACATATATGTAATTGGTGCTCAATAACAAAAAAACAAGTAGAACAGAAAAAATATGGAGATACAACAGAAGAAAACTTTCTTGAAGTGAAAACCTGAATTTGAAGATTTAAAAAGCATACTGGGGGGTTGCCTGGGTGGCTCAATCGTTAAGCATCTGCCTTCGGCTCAGGCCATGATCTCAGGGTCCTGGGATTGAGCCCCACATCGGGCTCCCTGCTCCACAGGAAGCCTGCTTCTCCCTTTCCCACTTCCCCTGCTTGTGTTCCCTCTCTGTGTTTCTCTCTGTCAAATAAATAAATAAAATCTTTAAAAAAAAAAAAGAAAAGACAAAGCATACTGGGGTCTCAGGAAAAATGGACTAGGAATAATCAATGAGGTGTGCCTTGGTAAAGCGAGGTAGAGGACATGTCCTGTGAGCCTCTGGGTAACAATTCAAGTCCTCTATAAAGAGGAAAGTCAAGGGGTAGGTGGGTGGCTCAGTCAGTTAAGCATCTGCCTTCAGCTCAGGTCATGTCCCAGGGTCCTGGGATTGAACCCCACATCAGACTCCCTGCTCAGCGGGGAGTCTGCTTCTCCCTCTCCCACTCCCCTTGCTTGTGTTCCCTCTCTCTCGCTATGTCTCTCTCTGTTAAATAAATAAAATCTTAAAAAAAAAAAGAGGATAGTCAAACTGGCCTCCAGATTTTGCCACAGCAATATTCAATGCTAGAAAATAACTAAAGGATCTCTACAGTATCACTTGAGAAAGAAAATGGGAGGGTTTTTTGTACCTACCAAGCTGGCTGTTCATATATAAAAGCAGTAGACATGTAAGTTTAAGGATGCAAAAGTTATTGTACTAATCTCTTCTTTCATAGCAAAATATTGATGAGTACCATGTAAAGTGCTAATTCAACAAAGTTTTATGTATATGAAAAGCTATTAAATTCGCCATTAAAATAATCAAAAACATTTCTCTTCCCAAGGGGAAAAAAAACCTATATATGGTGGTGGGTGTTAACTAGGCTTATTGTGGTGATCATTTTGCAATGCATACAAATATCAAATTATGTGTACACCTGAAACTGATACAATGTTGATGTCAATTATACCTCAATTTTTAAAAGTCAATCAGTAAATAATAAAAGTAAATAAAACTACCATTCCAATGACCAAAAAAAAGATCTGAAAGCAGACCATTAACCTTAGAAAATATAACACACACACACCAAAATAAAGAACATATGGACCATATAGGAAAATATTTTTATATGTATTTATTTATATATTTATATATATTAAATATATTATACCCTCATAACATAAAATAAATGACAGCCCTGGGGCCAAACCTTTGGGCCATCTAGATAAATATAGGTTGGATAAATTCTACCATTAAAATAAAAACCACCATTTATATAAAATCAAAATCTAAATATATTTCATATAAACAGATGCATCTAATATAGGGTTACTCAGAACAGTTAAAAACAGAAAGATGGCCAAGGACATGGTTGAAAATAGAAAATCAAAGACACAACAAGTCATAGCAGGCAAAATTGGGCCAAAACAATAACAAACAACAATGTCACCTAGAGAATACCAGATGAGGCTGAATTTGTTACAAAAGGCCCTAAGGTACTTAGGAAATGGATACTTTATAATGATGGTAGGTGCAACTCACAGTTAAAGTCTATCTGGGTTGACTCTTTAAGCCACAATGAACATGAGTCAAGATGATAGACTGTAGAATTTGCATACTACATTTATGGGACTGGGTATGCATTCCTATAAATGGGAGAACCAATGGAATGGGTGCTATTAGGAGCTAGTCTAGCTTAACCCTTGAAGAGAACAGATACCATTCCATACTCCAGAATGGACAGACACTAATTAATCCTCTAGGACAACATATAGGAAAGAGCTTCTTGGCTTAGAGATTTACATTTTCCATGTTCTGCAAAATTTTTCAAAGTACAGTTTAACCTAGAGTATGTCCCACATCCTTCTAAAGATCCAGTAAGTGTTTTAACCATTTAAATGTTGGCTTGTCCTTTAGGACCAATGTGCAGTGAATGAAACATCAATCACTGGAGAATAGGATGTCAATGGCAGAGACTTCTGTGGAATAAGCAAAGCAGTTGGGCAAGTGGCAGCCAAACTGAGAGCTGTGCAAGGTGAGCTAGATTCGTTGATGTGGGGAAGACAGGGCTCGCAGTGCAATAAGCACACCATGGGTTAGACAGAATCAAGTCTCTATGGGGCCGGACTAACAAGGTCACGTGTGCAACAAGATTTATATTTGTTCCAAGTTTTATATTTTTAATTCTTCCTATGTGATTGGTCAGATTGTCTTCTCATACATTCATCTCCCAGAACCTTAACAGGTTTAATATTAATTTGAATGAGCTTAGATATTAACCAGATGGCTGTTGCATTTGCTACTAATATTCACGTGATCCTGTTTCTAATTTTACTTTAGTTTTAATTTTACAATTTTAGATTTTTATGATAAAATTTCTCAACCTTTTTTTTTTTAGCTTATATTTCTGTTTCAAATTCCAGAAGGTAAACTGTTCTCCACTATAGTGTTTCCCCAAAGTATATTTCACAAAACTCCAGGTATATAAAATGCCAAAAGGAAAAACTATTTCAAGGGTCTAAGACAAATGGAAAATGTCACTGTCTTTAGTCTGTCTGACAAATGTGAAATCAACACGTCTCAACTTGTTTTATCCAATGTTTCTCTAACGAGTTTGGCAGTGGAAACAATTTTGCATGTAATGCTTTTCAACATCCTAGAGATTCAGTGGTCCATGGAACACACTTTGGGAAATGATATTTTATAGAGCTTTAAGAGGCTTTTTTTTTTCTTTTTCAGGATTTAACATTTTAAAACACATTTGATCCCTGAATGAAATCCCTGAATTTCATTATGTGGTGCTATTAAGTAATTAAATGATTGTTCCTTTCCTGTCCTCTCCTATTATTTTAAGAAAGTCACTTATCAAATACCAAGTCTGGAGAGAATTATAAAAGCGGATTTTGTTCCTGTCAAAAAACATTAACACTAAAAAATGGGATTTATTTCTCCAGTGTGGGACTGATGTTAATGGCTTTGTACTTGAAGCAACTCCTTGGGACAACTGATTAAATCTAGCAATTTATATTAAGCCTGGTGGTAATTTTCTTGGTGATTTTCATAGGGCTGTGTCAAGTCCTTCTGAAACCTTGAGTTATTTGGGCAAGAAGCTCCCAGACAAGGTGTTGAGATGAGATTAGGGAGAATAGAGCAGAGAAGTAGGGCTAGCTCACCTGAAAAAGCATGGAAATGCCATGTCTCAAGGTTCAAGTCAGGTTTCCAAATACATTTAAATTGACCCTCAAGAATTGGATTTTATGCCAGAATCCACCTTAGCCCTTCCAGTTCCCAGCTGCAACCCCTTTCTGCATCAGGCTGCTATTGAGAGGGGACACAATCCTTTTGGAGTCCAAGTTGAGTACTCTTTGAGGTTCTAAAGTATAAAAAAGATTAAGAAATTCTCTTCCTCATCTTTTGTTCTAAACAAGATTTTTGTATTTTATAATCGATGATTCTGTCTATAGTATTATCAGTGTGTATCATTAAAAATTCTCCACATTTAGGGTGCCTGGGTGGCTCAGTTGGTTAAGCGACTGCTTTCAGCTCAGGTCATGATCCTGGAGTCCCGGGATCGAGTCCCACATCAGGCTCCCTGCTCAGCAGGGAGCCTGCTTCTCCCTCTGACCTTTCTCTCTCTCTCATTCTCTCTCTCAAGTAAATAAATAAAATCTTTAAAAAAAAAAAAATTCTCCACATTTAGAAAAACCACCAAACACAAATTAATCTAACTTAATTTTTTTAAGGGAGACATCTCTCAGAGCTCGTTTCCTAAGATAAACCTTAATACCATTTTCAAATTATAGGGAGTTGGTGTCCTTAGGTACAGGAGTGAGAACCTGGCTTTTCACTTAAACTCATGAGTAATTCACTTCCACAGTTGGAA
Organism: Eumetopias jubatus; assembly: GCF_037043125.1. Lineage (NCBI taxonomy): Eukaryota > Metazoa > Chordata > Mammalia > Carnivora > Otariidae > Eumetopias > Eumetopias jubatus. Next base: position 105,140,767 of record NW_028274815.1, read on the forward strand.
AGCAAAAAAGTCCACTTTCTGGATTGCCGGCTACAGAGTGGATTGCACCTACTGCATAAAATGTTGGGATTTTTACCTTTTCCTTCATTATCAACTTTAGTCATGTCAGCCTTTGCCTTGGCTAATATTTCCATGGACAATTCATGCCCCAGCTCTGCAGCCCTCATTGTCGGAGTACGACCCATCTTGTCTTGCACATCAGGGTGAGCACCAAGGCTAAGGAGAAAGCTGACCATATCGACGTCATTGGAAACCGAGGCCAAGTGCAGAGCACTGTGTCCATTGAGGGGGTCTGTGAAATTGATTAGTTCAGGGTATCCAAGCCTGATCAGCTTTTCTATCTGCTTCGTGTCTTTGTTCTGAACGCACTGAAGAACTTTGTAGATCTGCAAGTTCTCAAGTCTCTTATCGGCTAAAGCCATACTCGACCACCTTCTTGAAAATGCTTTTCTGGACCAAAACAAAAACTATAGCAGCAAAAAAAAAAAAAAAAAAAAACCAGAAACACATAACTCCAAGTTAATTTTGTCATCTTTAATTTGGCACAAATAATACTATTTTAAGTCTTCCCTAAGAAGAGAGGCTGTTTCTCACGAAATGTTATTACCACAATTTATTGCAATTGATTTCACAAAAAATATAAATTATACATAGAGAATATTCAGCTAGCATAAAGCTAAAATATTTCAAAACAAATGTTTCATCATAATTAATATCAGCCTTGCTGATGCAGCTTTCTTGCCAATTTAATTTCTTGTTTCATTTAACCCTCCCTCCTTGACATAGCCTCCCTATTCTATCCATGAAGAAGGTAAGGCTAACAGAAGTGCCAAGGTGAGGATTTGAGCTCCCCACTCTATGGCTCTGTACCAGCATGTCCTTCTAACCTAGAGACCATACAGGTTTTGGTAGTTAGCAAATGTTATAAAGAACGTGTGGAATTTTAGGTGCTCATTATAAGCAGGAATCTACTGGGCTCAGTGGGATACTAAATGTGATGGATGATTTGTGTCACTTCACATGGGAATGACGTAGGTAAATGGTTGAGAGACAACTATAATTTTCATAAATAATCCCACTGTTAAATTGTGATGAGCATTCTGATATGTAATTTTATCTCTTCTTTACTGTTTATGGAAAAACAATCTTTTGAATTGAGTCATAGGTCATGCTAGGTATACCCAGCTTGCTTTGCTTTCCTCACTTTTTTGGGAAAAGAACCCCATTATCATATTGGGGATCCATTCCAGATCATCCAGTCCTGCTATCCTAGGCCAAATCATTGCCACAGACTGCTCATTTGCCTCACTGCTCCCACAATGGACCCCTAAGGTCTAGTCTCTGTTCAGTCCTCAGAAAATAATTTTAAAAATGTAGATCGGATAAGGTCAGGAAAGCTTCCACCCCAAAATTTTTGATGGGGCTGCCCCTTCTATCCCCTGTGATAGGAAATGGGTCTGAGACCGAGGCTTAGCCGGTGTGAATGAACTCTCTCCCTAGGTACAGTGAATGTCTCAAGCATATGCTCAGGAAAGACATGAGGCATTCAGCACCCTACAGGACCCTCCTGCTAGAACGTGGCCAGACTACTGTGTGCTGAGGCAGTTAAGCAGTAGGATGTGGGGCTGTGGCTGTGTGAGCCATGTTGGCTGTCAGGGAGCGTGGGTGTTACAGAGACTGAGACTGAGGGCAGATGTTGCGCTTGGGACTCCATTGTGCCAGAATTCACCTACCACTTTAGTTAGTCCACATGACATTAGCTCAGGGCTGCAGGAGTAAATATGCCCTCCCCACCCCCCTTAATTTAGATAAACTAGTTAGCCGAGTTTCTGTCATTTGCAGTGGAAAGGATTTCATCGTACTATAAAATCTGAAACTGCACCACCTTTTCTCCTCAAGCCTGCTCCCTTGCCTACATTCCCTGTGGCGGTGAATAGCACTGGTGACCATTTGTTCCTCTCGAGCTGCGTCCCTCTAAGCAACCCCATCTCCGTTGCCTACTCCCCTTCTCCCTCACCACCCACTCTTCACCCCACTTTTGCTGGCTCCCATCTTCTGTCAGAAGCCTAACTGTTGGGGTGCCCAGGGCTCGGCCCTCAGGACTTGTCTCTATCCTCACACACTGTCCTGATGGTCTCATCCCATCTCATGACCTTCATCCCAGTTTGAGGCTTCTGATTGTTCACTCTCAAATTTATACAGCCATCTCTGGCTCTCCCCAGAGTCCAAAGTGGTATCTCTAACTTGCTGACTCTTCATCCTCACATGGACCTCCACTAGGCAGATAAAATGTAACCCGTCGGAACAGAACAACTGGGAGCGTCCTGACCTTCTCCCGTTCTCCCCACTCCTGATGGTGCCATCACCATCCATGAGTCTACTCCGAGGAAAATACTAGAAGTTATTCCTCATTCTTTCCCTGCAGAACCCCCACTCTTTAAATCCATCAGCAAACCCCATAACTCTATCTCCAGAATATAGCCTGACATCAGCTGCCAGGGGTGCCATCCTCGGCCAAATCCTTGCCACGGACTCTAGGTCGTCTCCCTGCTTCTTCAGCAGGCCTCCAGAGCCCCTTCTTTTTTCAGTTCCCAGGAAAATCTTTCTAAAATGTAATCAGACAAGCCTCCACCCCGAACATTTTAGCATAACTATTTTTGAATACGAAGAAAAGTTGAATACCCATATATCTACCCCTGAGATCCTACCATGAATGCTTTACTTGCTTTATCACCTACCTATCCATCCTTCTGTCTAGCACGTATCCATCTTATTTTTTGATCCATTTCAAGGTAAATTGCAGACATATTCCAGCATACAGTATCCTTAACTAGAGTTCAATATTTGCTTACAGCTCCTTTTTTTTCTTTTTTGCCTTTTGAATATATAATGAAATGTACAAGTATTAAGGGTACCATTCCATGGGTTTTGACAAACACATACATCTATGTAACGCAAACTCCTGTTAGGATATAGAACATGATGTTCATGCCAGAAAGTTCTCTCCAAACTATCTTTTAAGAGCAGTTCAAATGCTCTTCATCTTAATCAGAATAAATCCAGACACCTCATGATGATCTTTTAAGAACATTTTCTCTGCCCCTCTGATCTTACTTCACTCCAACCTCCCTTGATAAGGTGATCTCCAGCCACATTGGCCCCCTTTCTGTTTATGGAACAAAAGCGCATTCCTGCCTCTGCCACTTCTTGTTCCCTCTGCCTGGGGTGCCCTTTGCTCAGAATTTGTCAGCTGGCACTTCCTACCGTTCAAACTGCAGTCACCATGTCACCTTTTCTTCATAACGAAACATTTCTGTATATTATATTTCTATATATCTGTAGAAACAGATATATTCAATTTATGTGTTGTGTGACTTCCCCACTAGTATAGAGCCTTCATGAAACAGAAGTTTTATATCGGGGCGCCTGAGTGGCTCAGTCGTTAAGCGTCTGCCTTTGGCTCAGGTCATGATCCCAGGATCCTGGGATCGAGCCCTGCATCGGGCTCCCTGCTCAGTGGGAAGCCTGCTTCTCCCTCTCCCACTCCCCCTGCTTGTGTTCCCTCTCTCGCTGTGTCTCTCTCTGTCAAATAAATAAAATCTTTAAAAAAAAAGAAGTGTTATATCATAATGACCTTTATTTCTCCATCACCCAGAACTTGACTCACGTGAGGCATTCAAGTAATCGTTGCTCGATAAAGGATGACCAAAAGTTTTAAGATCGAGGAGTGGAAGGAACCAAAGAAAATGCCCAGGTTTCTGGCTTGAGCCACTGGCTACCTGTGTTTGCGATTGGGGAGCTCGAGATGTGGTCTGGATTGGTCAGAGAGCATAGACGGTTACGCTTTGGGCATGCTGAATCAGAATCCACAAGGCAATAGGGTACACAATTCAAGAGACAGAGGTCTGAGCCTGGCCTATGGGGAGCTGTGGGGGTTTGGTGGCTGCCGGGCAGGCCGACACTGGGCAAAGTCAAGGAGGAGAGCATGTCAAGGGGAAGAGTGACCACCACTGTCAAATGCACGCTCCTGCCTAATCCTTTTCTCCCCACTCTTGCCTGCTGTTTTTTCTTTGTGCTTCCTCCTTTGCCACTGGGACATCAGTCATCACATGGCTTGTGGCTTCAATGTCCTGTTTGCCATGGCCCCTCTCTTCCCTTCTAATCTGTTTATAACACGTGGTGGACTAGGCAACCGGATAATGCAGCTGGTTAGAGCCATGTGTGTAAAGAGGCTCCCACTAAATCCTGAGCTGTCCCACAAGTCACCCACTTGGTCTCTGCTGCGTGCTGTGGTGATATTTACTTTAGCAGCTGTTTATGGTTTGTCTTATTACACAGCCATACCCTAGTTAGGTGCTGTGTCATCCTGCATACGTAGGCACGATGTACATGGAATAGGATTCAGTGCTTCCAAATAGCTCATTGACTCTCCTGAATCTACATCCCCTCATTCGTGTGAACAGAGACATCCGCATCGATGACTTCAACGCTGTCTCTGAGGCACCCACCCCAGACAAAGAATTAACAGCATGCGGGGTCAGCCCATCAAGTTACGCTGGTGAATTCCACAGTCCACGGGCAGGTTCTAGAGCTTGCACTCTTCCAGCTAAAGCCCTGAAAGGGCTGGGGCTGGTGAGAGCGGTGCCCTGTGCTCTCCTTCACACCCTGCTGCCAAGACTGACCAAGGGCTTCGCCCCTCTGGAGGAAATAACAAAAGTCCTGTTCTCTAGTTCTGGGTTCTTCAGTTTTATTATTTTTTTATTAGTTTCAGGGGTAGAATTTAGTGATTCATCACTTGCATATAACACCCAGGGCTCATTGTAACAAGTGCCCTCCTTTATGCCCATCACCCAGTTACCCCATCCCTTCACCCACCCAGCAACCCTCAGTTTGTTCCTTAGAGTTAAGAGTCTCTTATGGTTTGTCTCCCTCTCTGTTTTTAATCTTATTTTATTTTTCCTTCCCTTCCCTTATGTTCACCTGTTTTGTTTCTTAAATTCCATATATGAGTGAAATCAGATGGTATTTGTCTTTCTCTGACAGACTTCTTTCACCTAGCATAATACACTCTAGTTCTGGGTTCTTCAAAAACTTGTGTAGCATCTCTGGTCTTTGAGGGGGGCGGTCAGCATATATACACACATGCCCCCCTATGTATACTTTACCTCTGTATGACCCTGGAGCCACCTTGGCATACCCCCATCTCATCATCTATATGGACAGTCTCAAAGGACAAGGGAATAGAACAGGATTTCTTGCCCCAAGGTCCATGTTTGGGTCCGAATCCTCTAAAATTATATGACAATCTGCTGTGTGTGTGTGTGTGTGTGTGTGTGTGTGTGTGTGTGTCCAGGTACATTTTTCTGTGGGCAAAGATCCGTAGAACTTATCAACTTCTCCAAGGAGTCTGTGACACAAAGATGGTTTGCTAGAAAGAGGAATGGAGGGAGACACGCCTGGAACCATGGAAAGAGTGTAGGATTGCAGGTGGGGAAATCTGTTGTTGTTTGTGACTCCCCCTTCTCTGCATTGTTTATACAAACTGGTTACATAAACCTGGACATCTTACCTACCTGGTTTGTGCCTCAGTCTCTTTACCTGTGAAATGGGGATGACTGAACCCATTCCATGGGCGGAGTGAAGAGGAAATGAGACAATCCTAGTGAAATATTTAGCAAAGTCCCTCAATGCAGGCTTGCTATGAATCAATCAAATGTCCATACGTTTCAACTCCCCCATAAACCACGGTGTACATTTGGGGGGTTCTTTACTGTCCCTTTCAGCTTTTTTTTTTAAATATTTTATTTATTTGTTTGAAAGAGAGAGGGCAGAGAGAGATGGAGTACGAGCGGGGGTAAGGGGCAGAGGGAGAGGGACAAGCAGACTTCCCCCTGAGCAGAGCCCCATGCGGGACTCAATCCCAGGACCCTGAGATCAGGGCCTGAGTCACCCAGACGCCCCTGCCCTTTCAGTTTTAAGTCTCAGAAAAATCCGGAAGGGGAGGGGTGGGTTCAGAAGTAATTTCAAGGGAAAAGCCAGGTGGCAGGGAGCAAGGTGCCAAGCTCACCTCTTAGTCCTGGGGGTGATCAGAAGCCGCGGATGACCAGGCACCGACGCTCCTCGGCCTGCGGGGGCGCCCTGCGGCCGCGGCCCTCGTTCTCTGCCACCTGGCGGGGGCCCCAGCTGCGACCGCGGGTTCCAGGAGCCCGGCTTGGGCGCCCAGCCGTGAGTGGTGTCTACGTGGGCAGAGCAGGCGAACCGGCGCGCGGGGCTGCAGGGAGGGGGGGTGTGTGTCCATGGGCCCCGGGTCCGCCGCGGGCGAGCTTGCAGCCGGGTGAGCGCAGGGGGCGGGGTGAGAGCCGCCGAGACAGGGCCGATTGTGAGCTTTGGCCACGCACTGCCCCGCTGCCAGGGCAACCCCTCGGGGGCGCGGCACGGCGGGGCGGGGCTGGTGTCCACCAGCCGCGCGGCCCCGCCAGGTGGCCCGGTCCCCGCCAGGTGGCCCGCCCGGCCCGGATGCTGGAGGAGGGTCCTGCGCTCCCAGCGCCGCGGATGGGCGGAGGCCGTGAGCCCGACACCGGGGTCCGCACCAGTCCTCCCTTCTTTCATCCTCTTCTCCCACCCCCTGCCCTTATTCTAAAAAGCATTTAATTCGCAGCGCTATAAACATAATAAATTTTTTTTAAAAAGAAATAAAAAGCATTTAATTCGAAACGTAAAGCTCCTATAGTAAAGCCAACCAATCAAACGATTACAATATAGAATAAAATAATTTTAAATGAAAAATACATTATACAATAGAATGAAAAAAATCTACTTGTCAGAGACAACTGCTGTAGATTCTTGTAAATCTTCCCAGACTTTTTCTTTGCATACTCTAGGATGCATATAGACTTAAAAACATTTATACACAAATAACAGCAAATCTATCGAGGAGGTCATTTTATTTCAGGGCCTACAAGTGCGCCCTAACATCCCAACCCCCAACACTTTTTTACAGGCAAATTCTGAAATTTTTGTTATGCTTTTAAAAATAGTATGCAATAGCTTCTGATTAAAAACAATAGTTCTCCCATCCCAATCTATTGTTTTCTACCCAGAGACTGTTTGAAAATATGATTAAGGACTATTTTATGAACACAAAGGAATATACTATGTAACATGTGGAAAGGATGGAGAAACAAAGCATACCATGGCTAAAGAAGTTTGCTTCTACTGCTGGACTCCCTGTATATTTCTTCCCCAGACTGCACCCTCCCGTTCCTGTCCCCATAGGTAACCACAATTCTGAAATTTGTATTTAGCTCCCCCCTTGCTTTTTATTTATTTATTTATTTTTTAAAGATTTTATTTATTTATTTGACAGAGAGAGACACAGCAAGAGAGGGAACACAAGCGGGGGGAGTGGGAGAGGGAGAAGCAGGCTTCCCGCTGAGCAGGGAGCCCGATGCGGGGCTCAATGCGGGGCTCGATCCCCGGACCCTGGGATCATGACCTGAGCCGAAGGCAGCTGCTTAACGACTGAGCCACCCAGGCGACGCCCCGCCTTGCTTTTTAAAAATATGTTGCTTCATATGAATGCATCCCTAAAAAATGTGTTTAGTATTGCATATTGTGAGAATTTATAAAAATGGAGTAGAATGGTATGTATTGTTTTGACATTTTTTCCTTCCAACATCTTATTTTTGAAATATACCTTTTTTTATGTTTAATTATAGCTCTTTTATCTTAATAGCTGTATACTGTTCCATTATATTACCATTCCATACCCCTTTTGAATCAACTCTACTATTGATGGACATTTAAGATATCTCCAGTAGTTGGTATTATAAGGAATGCTGCTATGATCATGTTTGTACGTGTCTATAGATGCACACATTCAAGAGTTTTTCTAGGGTATATGCCTGGGAGTGACATTTCTGGACCACAGGTTATTTATAATATCAAGATAATGTCGACTTGTTTTCCAAGTATATATTGCAATTTAGACTCCCCATCAGCAGTGTGTGTTTTAGCCAAGACTTGGCCTTGTCACACTAAACTTTTTGCCAATCTAGTGAGTATAAATTGGTATTTCATGATTTTACCTTACATGCTCTGATTAATGATTGTTAGTCTAAGAGATTGATTTTTTTGGAAATATTTGAGTGTGACTTTATTGGCAAGCTACACTATTCACCCTCACCTACTTACCACATAACTCTCTTAGATATTTTAACAGAATCAATGTGAACTGTGCTTGAATTTATCAGAACTCTTGGTGAAAATATTGAGTAACCGTAGGGTAGACATTTGATAGTTGAATGAAATCTTGGAGATAATCAGTCTGACTCACTGTCCTCACTTGGTTTCTGGGACATTTTTTTCCCCTGAAAGAATACTCTCTGAGTTTCACAAAAATCCTCTTTGTTTTTATGAGCAAGTAGCTGAAAAGTAGCTTCTCCATGATAATCCTATTTGATTTCAAACTTTTTACAGTCTAAGGAGGCTAGGTATGCTGACACACTTACATAGTAGCTTCCTGTCCATGAGGGGGCAGGCAGAACATGGGCAAAATATTAGAGACCCCACAGATTGATAAGTAGACACGACCTTTCCCCTCTTTCGCCAGAAATTTTCAAAACACTGTGAAGCTCTTAACTTGAACTTTGTTTATATTTTTGCTCTTAGCCATTTAGCGGTTGAGTCATCCGAACTTGGGCGACAAAACGGAAGAATGGGAGTAAAGGGTGCTAAAAGTTCTACTGCTTGAAATAAAGCTAATCAAAACGTGGCAGAAAAGTTTACGTAGTTCTTACCAATACAGACTATGAGACAGACTGATGCATGCGCTAAGTTCCCTACCAGTGATCAAATTTGTGCTTCCATCTTTATCTGGTATTCAATAAAATTTTATCTTTAAGTTACAACTATGCAAAGGGATTATACATTTAGTACTTCTTAGGTAGTCCCAGGCATTCTGCAAAACACTTGGTAAATAAGGTGATTTTATTGAATTATTTCCCACATCTTTATAAAAATTGTCATTAAAATCCAGTAATAAATTGCATTAGCTACCAGAGCCCTTAAATTCTTATTTACTGGCCTGAAAGGCCAGCCCACGGAGTAGTTGTTCCTTAGCAATACTATATTAATTAATTTAAATGTGAAAATAATTGAAATATGAGTTAGTAACTGGTGTGGCATTCCAGTGGCTGATGGTATATTTGACTGGAAATAAAATCTATTAAATTGTTATGGATCTTTTTGTAAGACTGAGGCAAAGTTTGTAGAGTTTATTGTTGTTACCTTTTTAAAAATACTTACAAAATTCATCTTTTATATTGTCCATGTGTTCATGGTTTTTTTTTCCTTCTAAAAGTAAATCTTTCAGGGTGTCTCGGAGTTATGTGGGAGGCTGTTTGCTATGTTGCACTGCACATTGATTTAAAGCTTTATGTATCGTACAAGTAAAGGATGGATTGCTGACATATTTAGTTGTTTCTTCCAAAAGGGAAATAAAAACATGTCAAAAAGCTTTGAAATGGAAAATACATTCATTGACAACATAGAGCACTTCTTACTACTTTCATTTAGGGCTTACACAGCTTCTTTTATATCATAGCATTTATAAAACATCTCTTTTTTTAATTATGTTATGTTAATCACCATATATTACATCATTAATTTTTGATGTGGTATTCCATGATTCACTGTTTGCATATAACACCCAGTGCTCCATTAAGTACGTGCCCTCTTTAATACCCATCACCAGGACACCTCTTGAAGGAGTGAATGCTGAGCAGGCATAGAAAAGTCTGGATAAATGGATAAATGTATTCGTATCAGGATCTGTACTTTTCTCTGGCCTAGAGAATGATCTAGGATCTCTGATCGTTCTAAGGTCATGGAGAAAAATGTGAATCTGAAATAAACACCTCAAAAGTTCCTTTGTCCCTGAGCATTTTTTGTATTTGTAGGTTACTGCTGTATTATTCAGATTTCCTAAGTACTTGTTTATTTTTAAATTTACTGTATCAATCTAATTCTTAGAATATATTAAATCTCTCACAGTTAGTATACTTTTATCAAGTTCTTCCATTTCTGGTAATTTTCACCACCATACTGTTTGTGCATTTAGATTTATTACATATCTGGTTCCTAGTTTTTGCTTTTTACTGTTTTGTAATGTCTCTCCTTTTCTTAGGGAGTGTCCATAAACTTTCATTCCTCCCGGACTAATAATCTTTTTGTTTGCCTTCTGTCCAATGTCTCATTTTTAAACTTTCATTATCAATTTACAGGTATATTTCTGTAAATACTATATAGCTAGGTTGTTCTATTATTATATCAATCTATCTCTGTCTTTTGATGGGAGTGTGGAATATATTGACATTTAGTGTAACAAGGGATATACTTGGTTTTAGTCTCTTAATCCTATTGCTTATTATTTCCTTTTCTTTGTTGTGACCTCTTTTTTTCCCTTATTTTTCTGGTTTGCTCAAATTCTACCTTGTTAACTTGGGAAATCTGATGGACTTTTCCATCCCATTAATTGCCACCTTGCATTTTCAGGCACTAATAGTCTATTTTTTTCATTTTATAAAAATAAGATAACTCTTCCCCACTTATTTCCAGATGTTCTGTTCTCTCAATGCTTTCCCCACTGTCATTTCCCCAAATACTCTTCTACTCTTAGATCTTGGGGATGCCACATTTCTCCACATCTCTCTCAAGAGTTGACACCAACTGTTGAGTTTGGCCAAAATAACTTAGAACTTCTAATTTCAAGCATTTATGTTATCACTGGCAGTATGCATCTTCCACATCAGTGTGTAGGACACATTCCAGGAAATCTAACCTTTTTCATTGAAAGGCAGTTTCACGTTGTATGAGCTTGGGCATGTGAGTCAGAATGCCTGGGCTTGTGTCTCAGCTCCCCTGCCTACCAACCATGTAAACTTGGGCAAGTTAAATAACTTGTTTGTGCCTCAGTGTAGAGAATAATACCATTGTGGTCGGTTAAAATGTCCACACATTCTTTGACCCTCCCCTCAAAGAAGTGGAGCCTAATTCTGCCCCCCCCATGTGTGCTGAATTTCATCTCTTGCTTCTAGTGACTAGAATAAAGTGGAAGTGACAGTGTGTGACATCAGAGATGAGATCATAAAAGACACTGTGGCTTCGGAATCTCTCTCTCTCACACACAGTGTTCACTCAGGGGGAAGTCAGCTGCCAAGCCACAAGGACAGGCAGTCCAATGGAGAGGCCCATGGGGTGAGGAGCTAAAGCTTCCAGTCAACAGTCATGTGAGTAAAGTCTTCTAGGAAGTAGACCCTTCAGCTACAGTCAAACCTTCAGATGCCGACAGCCCTGGCTGACATTCTGACCCCGCCCTCAAGAAAGCTCTTGTGCCAGAACACTATTCCACATTCTTGACCTGCAGAAAGCATGAAATCATGACTGTTTGTTGTGTTAAACTGCTAAATTTGGGGGTAGTTTGTTAAATAGCAAAAGGTAACTAATGCATCCACTTTCCAGAATTGTGATGAGGAATGAGTAAGATAGAGCATGTAAAGAACTTTGCTATTATTTTTATTATCTAAGAACCCAGCAAGTTATGTTAAAAGATTCTTTCCTAATCATTTTCTCCTTTTCATCTCCCTATCTTGACATTTCTGTCTGGGTCATTTGTTTTCAGTTAGAGTTGTGCCTCTAGAATTTTCCACAAGCTGAGTACATAAATGCTAGATTTTTCTGAATCGCTGCATAACTTTGCAAATATTTTTATTTTACCTTGATGGGTAAATGGCATCTTAGTTGTATATTGAATTTCCAGGGTGAACCCTTTTCCCTTAGCACTCTGTAATGTTATCCTCCTACCTTCTAGCTGCTTCCATTTTCCTCTACTGGATAATTATTCTACTCCTGTCTAGCGGATGATGCCTGTCACCAGATAGTTTTTCCTTTTTGCTTTGTATATCAGCTGTTATTTTTTCCTTCAAGTTTTTTTATGTTTCCCTTTGTTATTTAAATTTTGGAATATAACCAGGATGCATTTAGATCTTTTCTTATCAATTCTGCATAGAAGCCAGGGTCCTCTTTCAGTATGTGAACTTGAGTCTTCAGCTAAGAATAAGTATTATTTTATTAATTGTTTAATTATTGCCTTTAGTTTCTCTGGACCCAGAAAGCCCCAGAACTGGTAAGGCAGTGCTTCTAAAACTTTAAAATGCATAAGAGTTACCTGGGGATCTTGTTAAAATGCAGATTCTGATTTAGAGTATGTGGAAGGCAAGTACCTGTCAACTAAGGGAGTCTGACACTCTGTGTCAAGAGGTAAGTCAGTAATAAAATATATGTGCATAAAGTTACTTATGATATACGCTGGAGACATCAGGCTCTTTTCTCTCTCAAGATCATCCTCCGGCCTAGATGACTTGTGGCTAGGCTAAGTGGGGACTGCCACAAAATGATTGATTTGTTCCTATCCCATTCCCAACCATGACACAGAAGGTATAAACAGGAGATAAGGGAGAAAGAAATACTCTGGAGGAGGTAGAGTTTAGGGAAGGGAAGTTAGTTTGGTGCCTGAACATGTCCTAAATCCAAGTGGATCGGGCAGAGTAGACAGAGGCCTAAACATAAAACTTTTGAAGTGTGCGTGTATGCCAGACCCTAGAGATGGTACCTCCTCCTCATCTGGAGATGACTGAAGGCAAGAGGTTTCATGAAGGATCTGAACCAACAGGACAGGCTGGGATCTCCAAGTAAGCAGTCATCCACCCTCTCTTCACTCTCCTAAGCTCTTGGAGGGCAGCGAATTTGACCCCACAAGTTTCAGCCTTTCCAAATGAGAGCTCTCTGAGATTAGTTGAAGGGCAGGAGCTGTGGGCTACCCTGAGGGTGGCACAATGAAACAATGGGACACACCCCCTAATGGGAGTGTCCAAAATAAGGTTAAATGGAGGTCTAGAAAATCATGTCCACCAGCTCTGTTGAAATCAGCATGTCAGTAATAATTTAAAAATCAGGGCGCCTGGGTGGCTCAGTCGTTAAGCATCTGCCTTCAGCTCAGGTCATGATCCCAGGGTCCTGGGATCGAGCCCCGCATCAGGCTCCCTGCTCCCCGGGAAGCCTGCTTCTCCCTCTTCCATTCCCCCTGCTTGTGTTCTCTCTCTGGCTGTGTCTCTCTCTGTCAAATAAATAAATAAAATCTTAAAAAAAAAAAAATCAGACGCCCCTAGGGCATCAGGGTGCCTCAGTCAGTTAAACACCTGACTCTTGATATCAGCTCTGGTTTTGATCTCAGAGTCCTGAATTCAAGCGCCACATTGGGCTCCATTCCAGGCATGGAACCTATGTAAAAGAAAAAAGTCAGGGGCACCTGGGTGGCTCAGTTGGTTAAGTGGCTGCCTTCGGCTCAGGTCATGATCCCAGGGTCCTGGGATCAGCCCCACATGGGGCGCCCTGCTCAGCGGGGAGTCTGCTTCTCCCTCTCCCTCTGCTGCTCCCCCCGCTTGTGCTCTCTCTCTCTCTCTCTCTCTCTGTCAAATAAATAAATAAAATCTTAAAAAAAAAAAAAAGAAAAAAGTCAGACACCCCTCTCTGCTCAGCACCTGGGCAGGATCAGCTAATGACCCCAGCAGTAGAAGGAAGCATAGTCCAGCTGTGTCCATGAAGGTCACCATCACTCATCCAGGCAGATTCTCTTTTCTCCCTTTCCTCCTGCTTCCTCCCTTCTCCCTCCCACCAGTACACACCAGTGATGGATAACGTGCTAATTCTGATAATACTTGGATTTCGTTCACTAATTACTTGTGACTGTTATAACAGGATTAGACAGAAAATCCTAGATTAGATTAGATTATTAAATGGGAAAACATTTAATTTTCTCATCACCAAGTGAGAATGAGGGCTTTGCAGAGAATGATATGATCGGTTAAGGACAGGTTGGCCCTGTGTAAATGGTTTGACTAGGACAAGCTGGTTTGCACCTTGCATTCAGGCTTCATTGTTAGGAGGTACTGCAACCATCAGACCATGAGGGAACGAGCCTCGGGATAATAGCCAACCAGCTAAGACTAGTAGAGCGAATTCCAAGAACTTGGAGGCTTTAACTTGAATTAACTTGGACCAGCTCTCTCTCTGACTTCATACTAAATGAGATAATAATTGCTTGTATTTTTAAGCCATCTTGAGATGAGCGTCTTCTTACAGACAAAAAAACCCATGACATTGCATCTTTTTGGTACCCAATGAAATGTTCATCAATATTTGATACATTCATTAAATATATCTTTTGATGCCTATGTCTTCTATGTAATATACATATGATCTGAATATCTATCCAGAAATTATAGCTGGTCTAAAATATAAAATTACTATAGGGCTTATATTAATTGATAGTTATTCCTTCTCAAACTTCTTTTACTATTCCTTATATGGGCAGAGTAAATCTGCATTGTTATGTTAATTATGCAAAACATAGTAGTGAAATCAGGAAGTTACTCTTCATTGTACATATATAACAATTATGGAAAAAGCCAAAACCTTTCTTTTTTATTTAACGCTTCTCTAGAAAAGCAGTTGAGATAAACTAGTATAATTCTAAAATAATCTGTGTACTAGATAGGCCAGAGTATAGGGATGTACCTACAAAAAATATAGGCACAGTTGTTCTGGAAATTAGATCTTCATGAAAAAAACAAACTTAAATGATTGACTAACTCAAGCTGATTAGATATTTTTATTAAATGCATCCTTAACCAGTGCTTCTTTTCATGGCTGCAATAATTAAAATATAATACATATTCAAATAAGTAATTGAATTTGTTAAAAGAACATGCTCAGTTCAGTGAAGACTTTTGAATAAATAGAATTCAAGTACCATGTTTTCATACTTCATAACACTTGCTTCATCTTAGTTTAATAACTGCCATGTCTAGATAAAAAAAAAAATAACTGCCATGTCTTGTACTATAAGATTTTATTTTGAATTCATTTCATGCTATTCATAAGTTCAGATGTATGAGTACATGGGTCACCTAGGTATAACCATGGACTGAGAGTTTGTTAACCTTGAGATAAGAAGTACCCTAGAGACAGTCTGATTAGTTTTGCATACTTTCTGTCCTATTGCCCACTAACTTGCCAGGCTTTGCCAGTAAGATCAATGATATATTCACCTCATACAACCAAGCAGTGAAATGATGGTCGCACTGAGAATTTTGTTTGCTTTTCTGTACTAAGTTCTTAGAAACTTAAAATAACTCCTCTTCAAAACAGTGAAGGAAGACTTTTTAAAAAGACTTTGGAGGGCGCCTGGGTGGCTCAGTGGGTTAAGCGACTGCCTTCAGCTCAGGTCATGATCCTGGAGTCCCAGGATCGAGTCCCGCATCAGGCTCCCTGCTCAGCGGGGAGTCTGCTTCTCCCTCTGACCCTCTTCCCTCTTGTGCTCTCTATCTCTCATTCTCTCCCTCTCAAATAAATAAATAAAATCTTTAAAAAAAAATACTTTGGAAAGGAAACTGTTATTGGTGGTTGCTATTCTCAATATGTTAATGATTTAAAGTGTCTTTCAGACATTTTAGGAAGACCATTTAGGAAAAAAGTATAAATAATAAACTCCTATTGTGTTAAACGGTTAACATTTCTTTTTCTCTTCAATTCATTTTGAAATTATCTTTATGTATTTGTTGATACCGAAAGAAGAATCCAACAGAGTAATATAATGGAGCAATATGAATTTGTGTTCCAGTTCCTATTAGTTGCACCCTTGTTCACATCTAGAAAAGATCCAGCCATGCCACAAAGCCATTACAGTGGATAAGGGTGAAGGCAGACGATAAGATAATCGAGATCTTGGTCTTCACGGCTTTATCATTTAACTTTCATTGGCATCACAGAAATTCATTCATCATTCATTTTTTCCAGCGAATTTTGAAGAGATGAAAAATTTAAACATCATGTTCTGTGCAAAAGGATATTTATTCATTGATTCACTCATTTTACAAATGATTATTAAATACTTATGTGTCAGGCACTTTTCTAGGCACCGAGGTTACAGCAGTGAACAAAAGAAATAACTTCTCTATCCTCACAGAGTTCATAAACTATAGGGGGAAGAGATACATGCAACAAAACACATACGATAAGTCAGGAAATGATAGGTGCTATGAAGAAAAGTAAACCATGGTAGAGATTATGTAGAGTGCTGGGTGGACATGTTAGTGTATATGGGTTGCCAGAAGTCAAACCATAAAACTTTTAGCAGAAATATAGGAATGAATTTCCATGACCTCGGATTAGAAAATGGTTTCTTACGTGTGACACCTAAGTACACCTAAAGTACAAGCACCCAAAGAAAAAATAAATTTGTTTTAATAAAATAAAAATTTGTGCATTTTAAAACACTATCAAGAAAGTGGGAAATGGCATCTCTATCTGGGTCCTGAGATCAAGCCTCAAGTCAGGGTCAGCAGGGAGTCTGCTTTGGATTCTCTCCCTCTCCCCCTCTACAGCTCGGGCATGCACACTCTCTAACTCTAAAATAAATGAATATTTAAAAAAAAAAGAGCATAACAAAAACTAGAAGTGGGGTCCAATCAATAGGCACAATGGATGTGCTACTTGTGGTTACCCAGGCAACAGGAGCCTTCTCCTCTTGTTAATGACACTGATGACGTATAATGAGGAAACACACATGCAAATAAGTCATGAATAATTAGAGGTGGAGTCACACCAAGTCCAGGGAACTTCCTCTGGGAAAGGCAGAAATTGGTGTGGGATTGATGTGAGAGATTGTGAGGAGATGGATTTGACTTCCAGGTGAAAGCAGAAAGTTGAGGCTCCTTCCAGGGTGTCTGGGACTGGGGAATTAACCAGGTGGCTACCTCACATTGTCCCCATGCCACACTGTGCGAGTTCACCTGGGAATGCAGAATCCAGACAGCCTGGGTTTGGCTGGCTCTCCACTTAGAAAGGGGAAGCACTGATTTTTGACGTGGGAAGAAAAAGCGCAATTTACACAATTCACCCTGCTCTTCCTGAAATATGTAAATGCCTGTTTTTTGTTTTGTTTGCTTTCTGTTGTCCTGCTTTCCCTAATTACTGAAAAAATTCAAATTTTGTGTTTAACATTTCAACCTTCTTTTTTTTACTATTGTGAAAGGATTATCTTCACAAAATATCTTTGCTACTTGAAACTACTTCCAAATACTTTTCACATATTAGGGAGGAAATTTAAATAAAATATTTCCCTTGTTAAACCATTTCTTTATTAGTGATTAAAGCAAAAATGAAAATGCCTAATTTTTTAGTGCACTGGTTCTCAAATTTGCCTGTACACAAGAATCACATGGGAGTGGGCACCTGGGTGGCTCAGATGGTTGAGCCTTTGGCTCAGGTCATGATCCCAGGGTCCTGGGATCGAGTCCCGCATCGGGCTCCCTGCTCCTTGGGAGCCTGCTTCTCCCTCTGCTTCTCTCTCTCTCTCCCTCTGTCTCTCATGAATAAATAAATAAAATCTTTAAAAAAAAAAGAATCACATGGGGATCTTGTTACAGATTTTGCTGGTCTAGGTGAGGCCTAGATTCTGAGTTTATTATTACTTTTTAAAGATTTTATTTATTTGACAGAGAGAGGGGAGCAGGGGAGTAGTAGAGGGAGAGGGAGAAGCAGACTCCTCTGCTGAGCAGGGTGCCTGATGCAGGGCTCAATCCCAGGACCCTGGGATCATGACCTGAGCCTAAGGCAGGCACTCAACAAACTGAGCCACCCAGGTGCCCCAAGATTCTGGATTTCTAACTAGTTTCCAGGCAATGCCATTGCTGCTGGCCCAAGGATCTCATTTTAAGTAGCAAGATTTTAATTCATCATATAAATGATATTTTGGTAGTTAAATGTTGACCAAATGCAATATATTAATATAATGTTTTGTTTCTTTTTCCTTTGTGGAAACAGATTTTTGTCAGATTTACTTTTCTTTCATAAATTCCACCAAGTAATGCATAGTTATAAAAGAATTGACCAATTATCGAAATAGATGGAGTAAAAGTAAAAAGTTTTCATTCTCCACTCTTCTCCTCCCTTAGTCTCTCTGCTCTGTGGATAATAAATACTTCGGTATAATAAACACTTTGTATATATAAATAAAAATAAATGGGAATAGTATAATGAAAGCCTTGGTATTTATTGAGAACTTTTATAATGCCACCCTTATGCTGCATAATAAACTCACTCCAAAATTCAGAGGTTTACAACTGTAAGCATCTGTCCGCATGCTTGAGTTCTCTGGTTGACTGCTCTTGTCTCATCTAGAATAGCCTTGTCTGGGCAGCTTTACTTCAGCTGTTGTGTTTCACGATGAAAGCTCCCAGCTGGGGTTGAGGAGTTGGCAGTTACTGAGGGCATGTTCTTCTCGTGGAAGAGCACAATGGCCAAGAAGACCAGCCCAACATTCAGGTTTATGTCATGTCTGCTATGTGGCCAAGCCCAGGTCAGAAGGAACAGCTGTCTCAGCTCACTCAAAGTCTGTGGCAGAGGTGAGTAAAGAAAATGAGGAATCAGGGTGAATTTTTAATCTATGAAGCCACTGAAAGTTTTTCCTTTGTAGTCTCTCTTTTGTTCTCCATGCAGTCTTCCATCCACAGTGAAGTCCACTGAATCCTCAGCGAGTTGCATACATCGTCATTGAGCTTTTCCAATAGAAAGCATTGGGTGGAGAAAAAAAAGGTGAAACCCCTTCTGATCTTTGAGAGACTCCACGTTGGTGGTGGTCCAGAGCAATGACTAGTACAAGAGAATCACCCCTGTCCCAAACCAGGTTTCCATGTGTTCACGTAGGAACAGAGCCAAGCAGTTGGTATTTAACAGGGGTGAGGTCCTTCGTTTTTAGGCCAAAGCAATAAACATGTTGGTTTCTTTCCCAATTTGTTCTTCAGTAATAGCAAAGGAGATTTTTCTTAAGGAGATTCAAGGCCATTGTGAAGTTCTTGTCTGCAAAGTTGAATAAATAATCTCCGTTTCAAAGCTAATTTTAATTCCTTCGGACACTGTACTAATGAACTATTCTTTCCATCTAGATGCCACCAGGGGGTTGTTGCTGTTGTTTTTCTCCATGTTTGGACATTCTGCCCTTTGCAACATCATCTCAGAGTGTGTAGTAGAAGCTACCGATGTCCCCGTCTAGATCCTTCTGCCATCTTCTGGATTCCTTGACGCTGTAATATACACTATCACTTTCCCCTCAACCATCCACATTCCTCTGCTTGCTTTCTCTGTCTGGAGGCTTTCTTAGCACGAGGGGAGCTTGCTCTGCCTGTGTGCAGGGCAGCTAGGAACTACAGTGGGCTCGTCAGGAATTGGAGCCCGTGCATAGACACCCCAGCTTCCCTGTCCCTCGGTGCGGCAAACTCCCAGAAAACCTGGATGCCAATAACCTGCTCATGCACACACCCTTACTGGCTCCCTTCCTCCCTGCTCTCCCTCCCCACTCACAGCACTTCCTGGGGCCACTCGTACCCCCAGGAATCAACTACTTGTACCCACATTCTTTCCTCAGGGTCAGCTTTGGAGCAACCCAAACTAAGACAGGTTATGAGCAGAAAAAGCCAAAAGCTTTCCCTAAAACTCAGAGCACCGAAAGCAATCAAGTAAATTAAGGAGCAGGTAAAAAATGGCTGGCAGATGGCATGGCTGTGTCAGAGTTGGCAAGTTGAAATGAGTAGCAACCAAATATCAAAAATGTTAATAGGGGGCACCTGGGTGGCTCAGTTGGTTAAGCGACTGCCTTCGGCTCAGGTCATGATCCTGGAGTCCCGGGATCGAGTCCCACATCGGGCTCCCTGCTCAGCAGGGAGTCTGCTTCTCCCTCTGACCCTCCCCCCTCTCATGCTCTCTATCTCTCATTCTCTCTCTCTCGAATAAATAAATAAAATCTTTAAAAAATGTTAATAGGGAGAAAGAAAAACTCCCACCTAGGTGTTGGTCTGTGTTTGAAGCATAGAAAAGGTGGAGTTTGGTTCTAGGCAAGGGCAATGTTCCTGATCCTCTGGCTTCTTCCACTCCCCAACTGTTCTCTCTCTGGCTACTCCTTGGTCTTCATGCCCCTTTCTTTGACTTTTGTTCAGAAGGGATTGGTATGATCCTGTGCTCATGATTGCCAGGACAGACAGATTTGCATTAGACTCATGTACTTCTAAGACCTGGTGGCAGCCCCCTCTTGTGCCCTCGATCACATCCTCTTTGCCCACCTTTTTATAGCAACCTGCTTGGTGAAGGGGTCACCAGCCTGCACCCTACATCAGTGGCAGCACTTATCTCTTGTTTTCTGCTCAGCAGCTTCTCCTTTGCCATGTCTAATGATACCTTCTGGACACCATTCAGCTATTCTGAAGCAGGTGCAATCCTGGAAGTGCAAGGTCATGAACAGTGTCCGCCTGCCCCCATAACTTGACCAAGGGAAAAAGAAAGGTGATGGATAGTTTCTCCTTCTCCTTCTGGTGGACAACTTTGAGGTGTGTTCTCTGTACCTTCTCAGAGTACCCCTTGGAAGATGGAGCTCCAATTGCCCATGGTACTGTTGAGCCTGATAACATACTTTCCTTGTATTACTCTTTCCAGTCTCCCAGTCCAGTTCCTTGGGATGGAACTTCCCAAAGTAAACTTCCTGGATACACACCCCTGTGTCCATCTCAGCTTTCTGGAGAATCCAGTTCTGGTTAAGTCCACAGTCCAGGATGCGAAGCTTCCCCTGCTTCTCCTTTCCCAGAGGCCCCTTAGACATCTTACCAGCCCAGCTGTTCTTCTGGCACTATCATAGTCTCTTCTTCACTTCCAAGTAACAAAGGTAGGAACTAGAATTCTAAAATCTAGAATTCTGCTGCTGACTACTCTTAAGGAATTAACCGTTAGTAAGACATGAACAAATGTTTAGGACTCTAACTTCCGCTCCTTCCTATTGAATGTTTGAGGACTCTGATAAGCTCACTCCTCAGCTGATGGTCCTCCTTCATTCATTTTCGCCTTTCTTTGCAATATACAGCATTTATCCCTGTAGCTGTAGATTTCTTGGGGCTTTATTGATTCAGAAACGTGTTTATTAATATTCACAGCACTTGGATTGGCACTGCTGACCATACAGAGCAGCTGAGAAGCAATTGCTAAAGTTTAAGGATAATCTAAGGGTGAGATAGGAAAAACAACAAATAAACAAACCACATAAAACAATGAATGTGATGTGTGACAAGTACAGTATTGACAGGGTGTCATGGTGGAGAGAGAAATCCCATCTGGGCAAAGTAGAAGGAAGCACGGATTTGACACTGGTCTTCAGTCGGGTAGTGAAGGGTGCCCCACTTGGCCCAGGCTGAGACCAGCAAAAGCAATGGTCGGTTTGGACATGATGGCAAATATGCTCACGTTTGGTTGGCTTAGGCATTTGGAAGAAACATTTTTCAATTTCACTCTTGAACATTTTGGCGGCTCTAGATATTTCCAACTCCAAAGGCATTTCGACAAGTTTCAGTACTATGTTGTTGACTAGCATGTTTATCCTCTCCAAGGCTGAGTTTTTAGAGTTCTAAAATCTGTCTTTTCTGCATCTGTACTGTCATAAGACCCACATTTTTGAAGTATTAAAACTCTTCATGCCTCTTGGGTATTTCTGCTTGTTTATGAGAATTTCTTTGTTATTCATGTGTAGATGGCAGTTTGAATGACCTAGAAAGAACAAAACGTTAAAAATAATGATTACATAATTTATGTGATCCCTAATTAACTATGTTTTATTTTCTAAGAGCTACAGATGTTGTATTATTCATAAGTCTGTTCACATATTATTTATGTCACACAAATAGGATGTTTGTTAGTGTAAAACAAGTAAATTCTGTGTGTTTCTTTAAGCTAAAAAAGCAGATTCAGGGTATATTAACTATTTTTTTTGTGTCTACAAAACGAGGAGCTAAACTAATTGAATTCTAAAGCCTTCTGGACTCAAGAGTGTGGTCTTCAGACCACTAGCCGCAGCATCACCTATGGGATCCTGCCCCCCGCCAACTACTGACTCAAAATCTGCATTTAAACAAGATGTCCAGTGATTTATGAGCACTTTAAAATTTGAAAAGCCCTGATCTGTTTTCTAGAGCAAGTTTTAAGAGCCAACTTTGGTCTTAATTGCAACTATATCTGACACATGGGACACTCTCAAGATGCCTGACGACCATGGTGCTTGGGTTGTAGAATGTATCAATATATTTTCAAGTGCTAATTTCTTTTTTTTTTTAAGATTTTATTTATTTATTTGACAGAGAGAGACACAGCGAGAGAGGGAACACAAGCAGGGGGAGTGGGAGAGGGAGAAGCAGGCTTCCCATTGAACAGGGAGTCCAATGCGGGGCTCGATCCCAGGACCCTGGGATCATGACCTGAGCTGAAGGCAGATGCTTAACGACTGAGTCACCTAGGCTCTCCAAAATGCTAATTTCTAGTAAAGATATTTTTGCTCCTTTTTTTAAAAAAATATTTATTTAGTTTAGAGCGAGAAAATGTAAGCAGCGGAGGGGCAGAGGGAAAGGGAGAGAGAGGGAGAAGCAGACTCCCTGCTGAGCACAGATCCTGATGTGGGGCTGGATCCCACCACCCTGAGATGATGACCTGAGCTGAAACCAAGGGTCAGATGCTTAACGGACTGAGCCACCCAGGCGCTACTATTTCTGTTCCTTCTAAAACAAGCAGGTTTATAGGTTTAAAGGATCTTTAATTACTATGGTTCATTTTCCATGCCTCTAATCATTTGTATACTGATTCACAGGGAAAAGTTTTAGCTTTTAGAAACTTAGAACTATTTTAGGGGCACCTGGTGGCTCAGTTGTTAAGCATCAGCCTTCGGTTCAGGTCATGATCCCAGCGTCTTGGGGTGGAGCCCTGTGTCAGGCTCCCTGCTCAGCGGGAAGCCTGCTTCTCCCTCCAGCTCCCCTCAGCTTGTGTTCCCCCACTCGCTCTCTGTCAAATAAATAAATAAAACAATAATAAATTATTTTAAAAATAAATAAATAAAAATCTTTAAAAAATAAAATAAATAAAAATCTTTTTTAAAAAAGAAAAGAAACTTAGAACTATTTTAATGGTCACATATTTGGTATATCTCTTGGAGAATAAAAGAACATTTTTCAAATGATAAATGTCCAATAGTATATTTAATGATGCTCAACCATATTTAGAATTTTTAAACTGTTTTTTTAAAGATAGAATTTTGTCCTGCCTATCAGATTGAGTAATGAATGACATCATTACTCCAGAATTTGGGAAGGGAAACCAACCTGATGTACAGCTGGTAAGGATATGAATTGACATGAACTTTTTGAAGGACACATCTACCAACTTTTCAGTGGGCCTACATTCGGACCAAAAAGTTCCACTTTACAGATTTACTCTACAGATATATTCCCATATGTTTGCAAAGAAATACATACAAGAATGTGCAATGAACCATTTATATAAACATGAAAGCTGGAATTACCTAAATGTCTATCTACACTAAGAAATGATTTAATATATTGTAGCATGTTAATACAGTGAAATATTACATACCTATTAAAGAGGAAGAGATAAGCTAGTGTCTAAGATATATATAATTAGATTCAGATACATATGGAGATTACAGACACAGATTAGATGAGCTATAGATATGGGTCTATGCATAGCAAATGCTCATAAGAATAAACACCAAGCTGTTCACAGTGGCTGCCTCTGGGAAGTGGTATGCAGGAGGATGGAGGATTTTTTATTTTGCAGTTTATCTACTGTTTGATTTTTTTTAAAAATCAAAATAAATGTATAACTTAAAAATATTTTTCTTTTGAATGTCTTCCTCCTAGCCAAAAAAAAAAAAAAAAATTATGTGCAGCTAGATGGAGAAGATAGGCTTATAAATTTCAGAATCTGTGTGCAATCCAAAGAAATTAAAAATAGAAAAAAATTCAAGAGTTGCTCAAGAAATACATCTTAGTAATTCTCAGCTATAGGGTTTCCGAGAAATATCTGAATTCTGAATTAATATGTTTTCCATTACTAGATTAAGATATTTTGGAATATAAGCAACATTAAGCTCACAGATAACTTTTTTTTTCTGATACTCAGTTTTTATTATTTTATTTTATTTTGTTTCTTCACATTTGTATTTAAGTTCTAGTTAGTTAACATAGAATGCAATATTAGTTTCAGGAGTAGAATTCAGTGATTCATCTCTTACAATACCCAGTGCTCATCACAACAAGTGCCCTCCTTAATGTCCAACCCCCATCTAGCCCGTCCCCCACCCACCTCCCTCCATCAACCCTCACTTTGTTCTCAATAGTTAAGAGTCTCTTATGGTTTCTTTCTCTCTTTCTCTCTCTCTGTGTGTGTCTCTTTTCCCCTTCCCATATGTTCATCTGTTTTGTTTCTTAAATTCCACATATGAGTAAAATCATATGGTATTTGTTTATCCCTGACTCATTTTTCTTAGCATAATGCACTCTAGCTCTATCCACATTGTTGCAAATAGCAAGAGTTCATTCTTTCTGATGGCTGAGCAATATTCCATTGTATATATAACATCATCTTTATCCATTCAAGGACATCTGGGCTCTTTCCATAGTTTGGCTATTGTTGATAATGCTGCTATAAACATTGGGTACATGTACCCCTTTGGGTATTTTTGTATCCTTTGGGTAAATACCTAGTAGTGTAATTGCTGGATCATAGGGTAATTCTATTTTTAACTTTTTGAGGAACCTCCATACTGTTTTCCAGAGTGGTTGCACCAGCTTGCATTCCCACCAACAGTGTAGGAGGGTCCCCCTTTCTCCACATCCTTGCCAACATCTGTCCTTTCCTGACTTGTTAATTTTAGCCATTCTGACAGGTGTGAGGTAGTATCTCATTGTGGTTTTGATTTGTATTTCCCTAATGATGAGTGATGTTGATTTTTCAAAAGGCAAAGTAAAATGACATCATTTTCCACTTACCAAGCTGGCAAAACATTTGCCAATATTGAAAAGGGTGCTAATATTCAGCAGTCATAAGTAGGTATACACATAATGACTCGGGAAGATATATATTTTTAAATGAAACAACCAAGTTCAATCTGATATGTGTAGTCTGATATCATTTTGTAAGTACATAACATATTTCAGAATAAGCATAAGAGAAAATTGGGAAGAAAAAAATACCAAGCTCTTGACAATAGCTATCTCAAGGGCAGGGGATTTGAAAACAACCTTTTGACTTTTTCCTTTCACAGAATTTTGTTTTTAATGTGAGAATATTGTAGGCCTTTTCTTCCCCAAATATTTTCAAATTTGAAAGATTTTATTTTATTTATTTACTTGAGAGAGAGAGCAAACACGAGTGGGGGAAAGGGCAGAAGGGATAAGCAGAGTCCCCACTGAGCGGGGAGGCTGACGTGGGGCTCGATCCCAGGACCCTTAGATTATGACCTGCACTGAAGTCAGATGCTTAACCAACAGAGCCACCCAGATATTTTCAAATTTTAAAAAGTGTAAAGAGAACCGGTGAAATTCATTTATTTAAGAACATACTCCACATCTTTGCAGTTATAACTCCTCTAGAGTTTCAATCTCCCTTTGAGAATTACTCAAAGAAAAAAATTTTTTCTCCTTGTAATTAGGCTTGTGAAAAGACATAAGAGGTAAATTTGGAAGGGGATGTTTATATATGGCACCTTCCAAACTGGCAACAAAGAAGTGCATGGAATTCTATCCCATATTCTCATCTTAATGGCATTTAAAAGGGGAAAAATTATTGAGAGAAGGGATATAATAGTGTGTTTTCATGACTCAACGGGCATAAATTTTAAATTAAAAAATACTATCTTAAAGTGTTCTATGGCACTCCTTTCAGGGACACATTTGAAAGTTCTATGTATTGGCTTGTTTTCTAAGAGCTTTGATTTTTAAGAAGGTATTGGGAACTGGGAGAAAAGAGGCATTGAGAATGTTGAGCCAGAATCATGATTCAGATAATTTTTATTGAAAAGTTGGGTGTCTTAGAGATTGAAAGAGTTCTAGGACGTTTTCACCTTTTTTTTTTTTTTGCTCAGTGGGGAGTCTGTTTCTCCCTCTGCCCCTCCCCCTGCTCATGTTCTCTCCCCCTCTCTTTCTCAAATAAATAAAAAATCTTTTTAAAAAATGATAATTATTCCAATATATAACTCAAGCCTTACTAAAACCTAATCAAGTAGCATTCTTAAAGTATTTAAGAATTGTCAAAATTCCCCATTTCACTTTACATGTGAATGGTTTTGTTTTTGTTTTTTGTTTTTTAATGTGAATGGTTTCTTGAACAAAAAAATGTTTGATGCATACGTTCTGGATATTTTCTTTTCATCTCCAGTTTTGATCTCTAGCAGTTTTACTAAATAATATCTCTATGAAACACTATGATTTCAAGTCATTGTTGGTTCTTGACAAGTTCAAAAGGAGCAAATCACAGATTTCTTTTAGAAGAAGATTCATGTATCTGCCAAATTTAGACAAATATATCTGGAAAGGCTCTATTCCAAAGGGTTATTCATTTCATAGCCAGGTTTATTTAACTGAAGACTGCTTATAGTATGAATGAGAAAAATAATATAAACATAATTTTGTGGAATCAGGGAATAGTTTATATGTTTACAAATCTCAGGTATGTAAGTTAATCATTCAAAAAAAAAAAAAACTCCTGAAAATGGACATGAGTATAATAAAACCCATCAGTAGCTGTGTAAAGTCCATCTTGCTCAAGTTACACTAGTGTTTTATAAACACCAGTATATGAATAAATATTAATTTTCTCCAATTCCTTTAGTCTGAAAAGTACAGGCACTTGCAAAGTTCATAAGTTGCTATGCAAACATTTTTGATACTCCCAGAGTTAAGAAAATCTCACAACTTCAAAGTGGAAATGCTGACATCAGGACATAAAATAACACATTTTAAGAGCCTCCAAAGGAATTGCTGCACGATAGGTTTCTTTCCATTTTTAAAACATGATGAAATAGTCTTCCTTTTATTTATTATTATTATTATTATTAGTCTTCCTTTTAATGAAGAATGCTCAAGCCCCTAAGAAAGCCTGAGGTGCATGAAGTAGAGATGAATGCAAAAGGATTTTAATTCCAAGGAGTAACATATCGCTGGCTACTGTGTTTCAATTCTTCCATCCTTCAGGCTCTTTTTGCCTGGTGACTTACAACCATCATCAGAAGGTGGCTAGGTCTGTTTTCCCACCTCTTGAATCTGAGCTGGCCTTTGGATGTGGTTCGGCTTACAGAATGTGTCAGAGGTGAGAGTGACCCAGTTCCTAGTCTGGGTGTCAAGGGACCTCTCACTTCCTCTCTCTCTCTCTGTCTGGTACTGCCAGCACCTTGGGAAAAAGTGCCTGCCAGGCTGCTATAGCATGAGCTCGCGTGTGCAGCAGAGCCCATCTAGCCCTCTCAGCCCCTAGCTGAGGCCATGCTAGACCAGCTTCTAGCCAACGATCCCCAAATATGTGAGAGAGCCCACCTGTCTCACCCCCCACCTGGTGTGTAAGGGAGTCCCGTGAGCCCAGAAGATCCACCCCACTGGCTCATAAACCTTTGAGCAGTAAATACCTACTTTTTATTCCTTAGGCACTGTTTTTGGGCTGCTCTAACTCTTGTTGAGAATGCAGTTTTTTAGAAGACCTAAATGTTTTTTGCTTTTGTTTTTATTTTTGGTTTTGGGCTTTTTTTTTTTTCTGCAGAAACTATTTTCATGCTAGATTTGCTCAAACTCATGTTGGTTATGTAGTTTTGAGGAGAATTCTTTGGCTTAAGCCTGTTTTCACAGAAACTCCTGCGTGATATCATTTTGTCCTATACCTTAGGCTACAAGAAGCCTCATCATGCCACTGGCAAAGAAATAGCTAAATAATTTCAAAAAGTGAAGAGTCCAAGGGCGCCTGGGTGGCTCAGTCAGTTAAGCATCTGCCTTCAGCTTAGGTCATGATCCCAAGGTTCTAAGATCAAGCCCCAGCATTGGGCTCTGTGTTCAGCAGGGAGCTTCTCCCTCTCCCTCTGCCTGTCTGCCTACTTGTGATCTCTCTCTGTCAAATAAATAAATAAATAAATAAATAAATAAAATCTTAAAAAAAAAGTGAAGAGTCCAAATCTCCCCTCCAAAAATAAAAGTTTAGTAAAATGCGTATTAGTTTGCAGATTTAAAGGCTGGTTCAGTTGAACTGAACTAGAGAAAGCAGAAAAGATGTCAAGAAGACAGAATTAAGTCTGAATTATAACTTTTCTCTCAAAATGCCAATGTATACATTAAAATGAAAAAATACGACAGATCAGGCAACAGATACATGCTGTATAAAATACAGATAATATAAGGGAATATAGAAAGGGCAAACCTTTAAGGGATGAAAAAGTCCAGACCAAGAAAACATTAATAAAATGTTTGGGGCGTGGTATTAATATTGGAGAAGTTCAAATTTAAGGAAGAGAAGCTTGAAAGAAACAAAACACAGAAAGACAAAACGTCTAATCCACAGCAAAAATTACTAAGTAGCAAGTTGCAAAAAATGTTAACCAACAAATATCATAACGAAAAAAATGAACCACAAATGTTAAGAAATGCTAGAAACGAAACAGACCATAGATATGTAAGAATTGGAAGTTCTGAACAAAATAATTAAGGCTAAAGTCATCAAAGTATATTAAATTCTATATCCTAATAACAAAGAATATACTTTATTTCAATCATATTTCCAAAAAAGATTTCCATGAATTAGGACAAAAAGTAGAAATAGCATAGACCACATTCTAGGTATACACACATACATACACAAAGCAAAACTAAAAAAAATAATAACCAAATCAAAGAGAAAAACTGCAACTACCTAGAATCTTAAAATTTTTCTCCCATAAAATGTCTGGGATCAAAGAAGTAATCAAAATTGCGATCGCAGAGTATTTACAAGGTTATTATAATTAAAACAATAAACATTGAAACTTAAAAGCAGAGAAAAATACATAGCCTCACAATCTATGTAACTAACAAGAAAGGGTAAAAGCAAAAGAATGAGCTATGGAAGGTCCAAAGGTAGAAAGAATAATGACATAAACTTAAGGAAGAAAATAACAAATACAAGAAGAAACTTAATGAAATAGAAAACAGAAAAAAAGGTGGATAAAGAAATTGAAAAGCAAATAACTAAGGCAAAATAGTAATACAACAGGTAACGTACCAACAAACCTAATTAACAAAGGAGAAAACACAATATTAACATTTCAAATGGAGAATAAAAAACAGAGGAACTTAAAACTACCCAAAGGAAGTATTTTGCAAATACCATTAAACTTGAAAATTTCTGGTGAGTTAGTCTTGAGAAGCAGAATTCACGAGATTGACCCCAGTCAGAGAATATAACGTATTTACCCATTAGCTTCCTGGAAGGAAGCATAAAAATTTAATAACAACATTTGGAGAAAGAAACCTGTAGGGGAAGGAGGGACTTGCACTTTTCATTTCATCCTCTTTCAAGTCATGCCTATATACTATTGTTTTTAATCTTCTGGGTTCTGTGGGTAGGGCACATGGGTTGGAGATCAAGGAGTCAGGTGGGGTGGTTGGTGGGGGTGGGGCAGTGGAGATTGGAGGAAAAGGACCCAGAGACCAGATTCTGGGCAAGTTTCATCTGGAAGCAAGGAAGGGGTTGAAGGAGGAGGTGGCTAGCTAGGGGTCAGCAGCCAAGCCAAGACAGGGAGAGAGAGAGGCCATAACAGAGCCCCTGCATGAAAGCGGGCCCATCGCTGGGCAGGGACCACCTCAGAGCATCCAAGTGAGGCTGCATCAGGCTTATCTTTGCAGACTTATCTTTTGGTACCGCTTGGCCATCTTTCAGAATCTCTCATAGTTGTAAAATGCACTATGTGTATTTGTTTTTCAATATTATATTTTGTAGCAAATCTCTGAATGAGATCTATTTAACATAATTGAGTGTTAACATGATTGGATTTGGTGCTCCTGTTTGGGGACATGCATATTACACCAACAGGACTGTCGCTGATGCAAACCTTTTTGTTCCCTCCACGACAGCAAGGGGAAATTAGTAAGGGCAAGTTCCTCATTAGTAAAAGAAGCAAGTTAGTTGAAATACAATGTTTCATTTCTTCCATTTGAAAGTGCATTTTAAACAAGCGAAATAGATACCAAATTGCCTGTCAGTCACTTGACACTGAAGAACAAGACATGATTTGTAACTTATTTCCAGTTTCCCACAATGAGTGTTAATTCTTCCCTGCTTTTGCTCTTGCTGTTTCTCATGAGCAGGACACTTACTTGTTCATTTTCTCTCTTCTTTATTTGGTAAGCTCCAAAGCAGATTTAAACTAAAAAACTGCTTTAAGTTTAAATTAAATACCTCCATTTTGGTGAAGGTTTTCCTGGTAACCGCAGGTAAAATAAACCACCACAGCCGTGAGTTCATATTGTTTTGCTCACATCTGTAAGCATAGCACTAATTTTATATTGTGACTGTAGTCCTATCTCCTCCTATTAAACCACAAGTTCTTCAAAGGTCCAGTGCAGGAACTGCAGCCCCTGAAATGTTACAGATTTTTTTAAATGTTAAGATAAATGTATTAGAAAATTAAATACTTGAATATTTTAAAAGCAAACTGAAATGTATTCACATTATAAGCTTTGGTCCACAAGTTCAATTTTGCGTTGCAGTAATGGTACTTGGCTTTCCTAGGTTTACTCCAAATTTTAGTCAATTAAAATAGTTTTAATTTCCAGAGGAAATAATTGTTCTGTATTATGATTATTAATTAGATCTTCCAATTAGGTCTGATTGAAGAGAGCCACGGTTTTAAATATGTCTGTTCATTCCTCATTTTATCTAGCACGTGAATACATATGACTGTATTTGGATTCCAAATATGTAATGAGAGAAAGAGAAGCATTTGGTGTTAGAAAAGAATGAATCATACCACCCCAAGGTGATCTGTTTGTCTGCCCTGATAACTAATGCAGCTTTCTTTGATATCCAAGAGGAATAAGAAATACCTTGCAAATATACTATATCTAAAATAATGTTTTATTTATTTTTTAAAAGATTATTTTTTGAGAGGTGCTTTTATTCATTTCTATTTTTTTCAGTATACTAAATACCTTATTTTTTTTAAAGATTTTATTTACTTGTTTGAGAGAGAAAGAGAGTACGAAAAGTGGGGAGGGGCAGAGGGAGAGGGAGAAGTAAGCTTCTGCTGAACAAGGAGCCCGATGCAGGGCTAGATCCCAGAACCCAAGGATCATGACCTGAGCCAAAGTCAGATGCTTAACTGACTGAGCCACCCAGGTGCTCTGGAATAATTACTATATTTAATAAAAAAGAGAAAAATCACTTGTTTCAATAAGTTATCTCATTTGTGGTCAATATCTGTTAGGTGATATTCCGAAGTGGAAATTTTGAAACAAGTATGGTATCCCATATTATTAAAACCAAATTTAAATAATTCGCAATTGGTTATTTTTATTATAATCTATTTCTGCCAGTGGTCTCTAAGAATAATTAATTACTACAAGAATGCTATTTAGCTATTTATCCATAAGAGAAAAGTTTTGCTCTGCTCTTAATGACACCTTACTATTAAGTAAAGACAAATTGAGTAAATAAACATAGTGGAAGAGAACAGAATTCACAGAGATTGTAGTTTAGACAAACTATAAATAAGGATATGTATTTTCTGGTTAATATTCTGGACTATATTTACATATTTTATCTCGTATAATCAACACAGCAACCTATTTGTCAGTTTCGGCAAATTTTACTAAATAAACTATGGACTTGTGAGTGTACATGACTTGCCCAAGTTCAGAGCCAGTCTATGATAGACCCAGGATGTTGCTGCCCCAAAGTCCCCGTTCTACCAAGACAGCACTGACATTTGGCCCTATCTATGTACACTCATTGGGAAGCTGAGCCACCAGCAGTGATGACGGAGGCTGAGGAAGGAGTTCAGAGGACACATGATGGAATAATCTCCAGCCTTGAGAAATTGCCACAAAAAGGGCGGACACGGCTTCCACACACTTCTTTCCAGCAAACAGCCCTGATTTCTTTTTAACTGAAATCATGGAAAATCTCAAAGAGTAAAGCATGTGGATTTCAACTCCTATATTTAACTTCACTCTGGCAATGTTAAATCTGCATTTTATTTCATAGCAAAGAAGGACCAATGAATAATATTGATAATGCTATTGATTATAGAAATTTTATCCTTTGATGTCTTGTGGGTATATTCAATTATTATTCAGCAAATACTCATCCCTCTCATGACCTCCATGGAAGAAGGAGTGTATTTCTTTGTCCTTCTGATGTCATGTGACTTTCTTAGGCCAAAGGAACATGATTCAATGCGACAGTGTACCATTACCCACCTATACCTTAGTGTCCACAAGGGTCCCTCTCCTTCTTGAGAAGATCATGCTTCAAGTAGCTGTTGGTCCAAAGAGGATGAGGGACCTGTGGACCAGACATGGACCCAACCTGCAGCTTGGTGCCCAGCCCCGCCATGTACAACCTACATCAACTCCATATTAGCCAACTCACTGTGGCATTATTGGTGATAAGTGGTTAGAAGGCTAAGACTACCAGATTACAATATTCACATTACTCTCCTTCAGGTGAGGAGGAGCTACAGCAAGTCTTCAAGCATAAAAACAAATACCACATTATGTTTTACCAAGATTACTCTGGCAGCAATGTGTAGGACGAAGACTTCAGATGGGGTTTATTCCTATAGCTCCTCCCAAAGAAGAGGAAAAAAAAAAAAAAACAACATGATTTCAATTTGATGCCAGACTTTTATTTTTATTTTTTATTTAATTTTTTAACTTTAATTTTTTTAGAGAGGGAGGGGGAGTTGACAAGGGGAGAGGGAGAGAGAGAATCCTAAGCAGATTCCACACTCAGTGCAGAGCCCGACGTGGGGCTCGATCCCACAACCTGAGATCATGACCTGAGCTGAAATCAAGAATTGGTCACTTAACTGAATGAGCCACCCAGGAGCCCCTGATTACAAGACTTTTAGCATGCATAAGGCAGTATGAGGAATGACTACAACTATGTGAAGAACTCAGGTTTAGACATTTGCAGCATGATGGCTTAATACCCAAAGGAAATAATGAACCCAGAACCTCTGGAAATATGGTTGTCACCTAGTTTGAGTGTCTTGAGCAAGAACAATCACATAGTAAATATTCTGTAATTGCTTGTTTTTTGTGGTCTCCACTTGGTCTTTATTGATAGAAGACTTCAAATGAGGCCTTCAGGTTAATTGTTAAGTTAATCGAGTTAATGGTTGTATTTTCTCAAAAGTATCTGAATGGCCTTCCTAAGAATTAACTACATCTGAGCATTGAGTAAATTATTGACTTATCTTGTTCAAGACTGAAAGCAAATCTAATAAATGCTGTTGAAACCAGTTATGAATTGTTTTCAATTTACCTAAGAACCTACAGTACTTATTTGTAGGATTTCCATGGTGGGGGCTACCAGCATTGAATTCTTCATCATGAGGAGCTAATCAATGGGGGAGACCCCATATTTATTAATGCCAAGAACAAACCAAATGATCACTGGCTAATAAAGATAATTCAGTGGGAGAGAGCTTAGATTAGTTGTTTCCTGGCCAGTCCATTCTGGCCATACATCACAACCATTTGGGGATATTTAAAAAATAAGACCACACAAACCTACCCATATTGGGATTTTGCCCCAGACCAAACAATGATTGTTTATTCAAAGTTCTCTGGGTGATTTTACTATGCAGCCAGGGTTGAGACAAGTCATGTATGTTTTATGCAGTTTTTAAAAAGCCAAATAAGCTGGGTAATTTACCTAAACAAAATGTCCCATAAAGAACATCATTTCCTAAAGCCTAGTTTTTAGAGCCAGGCTAAAAAAACAAAAACAAAAATAAAAAACCTACTTTAATTTGTACATTATTCTATATATTAATTCAGAAACAATATAATTTTGCCAATATTACTATTCACTTACTTTTTTTCTTTATTATTGTTTTCAATTGTGGTAAAATTCACAAAACATAAAATTTACCATCCTAACCATTTTTAAGTGTGTGGTTCAGGGCACCTGGGTGGCTCAGTCGTTAAGCGTCTGCCTTCGGCTCAGGTCATGATCCCAGGGTCCTGGGATCGAGGCCCGCATCGGGCTCCCTGCTCCACAGGAAGCCTGCTTCTCCCTCTCCCACTCCCCCTGCTTGTGTTCCCTCTCTCGCTGTATCTCTCTCTGTCAGAAAAATAAATAAAAAATCTTAAAAAAAAATTGTGCGGTTCAGTGTCATTAAAGACATTCCCATTGTCACACAACCATAACCATCATCCATCTCTAGAACTCTTTTAATCTTGCGAAGCTGGAACTCTATACTCTTCATTTCACCCTCCCTCCAGTCTCTGGCAATCACTATTCTACTTTGTGTCTCTATGAATGTGACAATTCTAGGTACCTCCTCTAAGTGGAATCATACTGTATTTGTCCTTTTGTAACAGGCTTATTTCACATAATATCCTTAAGGTCCATCCATGTTGTAGCACCTGTAAGAATTTCCTTTTTTAATAAGGCTGAATAATATTCCATTGTATATACATACAATATTTTGCTTTTTCATCTGTCAGTGGACAAGTCTACCCTTTAGCCATTGTGAGTAATGCTTCTATGACCATGGATGTATGAATATCTCTCCAAGACCCTGCTTTCAATTTTGGGAGGTATAATACCCAGAGGTTGAATTGTTGGATCATACGGTAATTCTTTTTTTTACTTTTTTGAGGAACTACCATGCTGTTTTCTATAGTGGCTGCACCATTTGACGTTCCCATCAACAGTGCACAAGAGGTCTGATTTCTCCATACCTCTACTAACACTGTTCTTTTCTGGTTTTTAATAGTAGCCTTTCTAAAGAGTGTGAGGTGGTGTTTCACTGCAGTTTTTATTTGCATTTCCCTAATAATTAGTGAGATTGAGCGTCTTTTCATGTGCTTATTGACTATATATATATATATATATATATCTTCTTTGGAGAAATGTCTGTTCAAGTCCTTTTTTGCTTTATAATTAGGTTGTTTGTTTTGTTGTTGGTGGTGTTGAGTTGTAAAAGTTCTTTATATATTTTGGATATTAATCTTTTATCGGATACATAATTTGCACATATCTTCTCCCATCTCGTGGGTTGCTTTTTCAATCTGTTTGTGTCCTTTGATGCACAAAAGTTTTTAAATTTTGATGCAGTCCGGTTTATCTATTTTTACCATTTTGTCTGTGCTTTTGGCACCATAGTCAAGAAATCGTTGCTAAACAATCCATTTACTTTTAGCAAAGCCTGTCTTCTAAGGCACAAAGATGATTTACAATGCAAATCAATTGGATAACCTGGATTAATTTGCCCATTCAACACACAGGCTATTAAAAATGAATAAATCAAAATTGGGGAACTCTGAACTTTTACTGAAACTTTAACTTTTGAAAAAGTATTAAATCTTATTTAAGTAGTTGATAACTTTGCATGCGTTTTCTAATTCATGTCAAGTTCGTAGACTCTTTCAAACTGGAACATAATGGGAACCCATATGAAGTCAAAATTTACGTATTACATGTCTTTGTTTGGCCAAACTGTCTAGTTCCCTGAGTAGCAATAAGCACCTACTCACTAAAGCCCTAAAATAATAAAATATTAGCCCAGGAGTGGCAATTAACACTATTTATACCATGTACTTATTTTGTGGATGAACTAATTGAGATCCTGAAGGAGAAGTAATGTACGTGGTCAGTAGAGAATACAAAAGAGATGTCTTGCTTGCAGATATAAGACAAATGCAAAGCTGTAGATGTTTGGACAGCCTGTCTGAACTAATGGGATAATTGATGCCTATGGGATGCAGGTATGCATGTGATGTCGCCAATTAATTATAAGCAGGTGGTGCAATAGGAATGCTGGGATAAATTTTGGGTCTCTAAGAAAACTTATTCCAAGAGTTTTTCCCTCAGTTGTATAAATGCTCCAGAAAACTGTCACCTTGTCCCTTGGGGGCTCCCACCTTTCATGCATCCCCCAGGTATCAGCAAGACATTTTGAGAGATGCTAAAAGATCCTCTATGCAGGTTGCCGTCTTGGTGGACCACATTTCATATTTCTAAGTCATGTTACTCTATAAAATGTACAGTATTATAGACCTGAAGGAGCCTTCCAAGTCATTGGGTTCACATTCCCTTCTTTTCAGATCAGGAGACAGAAGCTTAAGTAGGCAGTGACTTGACACAAACCGCCAATGGAGTGTGGTCAAGATCCTAATTGGACTCCCAGGTTCAAAAGCTTATATATTATTAGGAATGTCACCAAAAGCAGAAACAAAAAAAATAATGCATTCCCGGTATGCATTCCAAAACCTGAGTTCCCTCCTTGTCTTGCAGCTTCTGAAATCTTGCTCTCCCTCAGCCATCCACAAAGCCAGAAAAATCTTTGACTTCTAACATTCTAACTGCCCCAGCCTACTAATAAAACCACAGGGATCCTGGCCATGGGAACTTCCCCTCACGAGCCTTAGATAGGCTTTAGCTGGTCTCAATGCCACCAGAAACAGGATGGCTGGACCCTGTCCCGATTTTTTCCACTTTCAGCTATCTTTGATAAAAGGGGCTTCATTCTGTAAAGATTAGCTTACTTGAAGTGTTGCTGTTTCTGAACTCAGACAAAAAAATTACATTGAAAAGTTTGCCAATCTTCCAAAATGTTCAAATTCATCTGACCTTCTAAATAACAACATCCACTGGAAAATTACTGGACATTTGGAGAGTCATCTGGGGTTGAATTAAATTTTTGATGTGCTGTGAAATTGGGTCAGTGCATTAGAATTACATTTTAATAGTTATGAATGCACTAATAAAATGCTGTTATTCGGTGCAAATTGGCAACTTTCCCAGACTTTGGAAGCTTCGAAGAAATGAATTTCAAAATTCTTGATTAACAAATATGTACAAGAAGTCAGAAAAGACAAATTAAGAATCCTCTATTAAAGTACACAATAAACCCTGGATTTATTTTACGAGTTATGACTTTAAATGGCGCTTATTTGCACTGCAAAGGGCAACATTGTTCAATGGTGTGAGTAGCAAGTAGAAAATCAGGAGGGAAGCTCCTTTTTCTTCTTAGGATTTGTGGTTCCAGTGAAGTCATTGTACTTAGTCAACTATTTTCTAGACTGCTTAATAGAGCATAAATAGGACAAAGAGTTGGCAGTTGCAGGGGCTCAGACTTCTACTGGATGTTATAAAGAACTTCTTAACAATGGGCTGTCTTGTGCATCTCATGAAAAATGTTTAAGCAGAAGTTGAAGAACCATCTTTCAGGGATATTGCACAATAGATTTCTTAATTGGATGAGAAGTGTATTCAAAGACTTTCAAGGTCCTTTTGAATTTAAGACGGAGCTGCTACATTCTATAAAATAAAGCTAAAAGGAGCCCCAGTTGAATCACTGGTAAATAATATGTCTTAGAAATGAAGTCTCACTTAACAGCATTTAGAATTTCGCTAAACTAAAGCTAAGTTTCTGGAACCCACATAGAAGCTAATGGATAGTCACAGCATTGGATGCAAAAAAGACCTCAAGGAAGCTGCATCAGCCTGGTAAGACATGCATACCCAACACCCCACAGGGGCAACAGGTCTCTGAAGGCACCTGTAAGGCAGGTGTGCAGTGGGGACTGAGGGCAAGCCTCAAGATATTCAAAATGTAAATCACCTTTGTCTCCTTTTCTTATCAAATCATTACCATTGACCTAATCCTTTACAATAGGAACACACAGAAGATAAAAGAACTCTGGGACAGATGGCAGAAACCATACAAGAAATCTTTGTTGGGGTACAACTGTGGCTCATTACCCCTGAATGCTACCACAGTTGAGTGTAGAAGTTTCTTAGGTATCCAAAATATCTACAAAGCAAACTTGTATTATGGTCGGCTTGGTGCCCTTCAGTTTATTTTTTTCTTAAGATTATTTATTTATTTGTCAGAGAAAGAGAGAGAGCACAAGCAGGGGGAGCAGCAGAGAGAGGGAGAAGCAGACTCCCTACTGAGCAAGAAGCCCGATGCGGGGCTCGATCCCAGGACCCTGGGATCATGACCTGAGATGAAGGCAGATGCTTAACCGACCGAACCACCCAGGTGTCCCAGTGCCCTTTAGTTTAATCATACCCAAGGCTTGAATGTCATGGCCTTTTTCCCCTTCTCCATACTCCTCTCCCTCATCCCTGCCCCTTAGTTCATCCCTAGGATCCCTGACTTGAGCCAATGCCTCATATTCAGGACCTGTTCTTCTGCCTCCTTTGAATCAAAATTGACCTAAGCTGTGGTCTCATCCTTCTGTGACTTCTAGACAAGTTGCTGAGTGAAATAAAACATAAAGACAAATACATATACACTCTATGTACCGCTTTCATGATATTTCATGATAGTTGAGTTTTCTTAGAATTGAAAAACCATTTCACAAAATAATGCCTCTGTGATTGTAAAGTGAACGCAGGTTGGCAACATTTAGAGGCAACCGTTTAAAGTATGGTCTGATTGTACCCCACATCCCACCAGATAGCTTACTCATGCTATGTCTGTATATAAAATTAGAAACTATGTAATGGAGAATTATTTTTCAATCCCTTACTATAGTCTGTACTCATTCAACAAAATGTATCAATTTCTTGGGAAGAACAGTTATTATACTCTTGAACAAACACCATGACTGAAACATGGGTAACATTATTAACCTAAAGTCAATTTATTTTTTTCTAAAAGTTTAAGTGTTTTTTTCCTCTTTTGGTGCATTTATTTTTAATTTTCCCCATTCCTTTTCCTTTCACTTTATTGATTAGGAATTGTATATACTTAATGAGTACAACTTGATGTTTTATGTGTAGCATATAATTATAATAATGTAATAATAACCTATAATATTAGGTTATTATATTTAGTATATATTTAAAGTGTATAACCTGATGTTTTGATATACGTATTCGTTGTGGAGTAATCACCACAATCAAGCTAGTTAACGCATCATCTCATGTAATTATTTTCCTTCTGTTTTTTTTGTGTGTGTATGTGGCGAGGATGCTTAAGGTCAACTAAAAGTTTAAGTATTTGTTGTTCGTGGGACTAAGCTCATTCTCTTTTCCTTATTGAGTCAAAGTTTGCTACTTTTTTGGTAAGGAGTTTATTTAAATTATCTTACTTATAGACTAAAATGATTTTTTAATTTGTTGGGGAGAAATACTTTTAAAAGTTTAGACACCAAAAGTCCACAAGGCAATCAAG
Source organism: Eumetopias jubatus (assembly GCF_037043125.1). Taxonomy (NCBI): domain Eukaryota; kingdom Metazoa; phylum Chordata; class Mammalia; order Carnivora; family Otariidae; genus Eumetopias; species Eumetopias jubatus. The sequence continues at coordinate 105,180,140 of NW_028274815.1, forward strand.
ATGAAATATGAAGACAGGGCTTGGTTTTAAGAAGCCGTAATCACGATGGCTAAAATTGGATCAATTTACCACAGTCTTCTGCAAACAAGCCAGATATTGTTCCAAAAAATATATCTACATGCCATAGACTATATAGATTTATACCATAAACACCCAAACACAGACCACCTATGGTGGCCATTTACCTGACAAAAACCAAGACAAAACTGATCCATCTCTCTCTCCACGGGACCAAAGCAATAAAATAGAGTAAGCAACACAATAATTCCAAATGAGTCCAGTTTCAGAGTTTGGAGCGTTATCATTACACTGCCATGACTTTTCCCCCTTAAAATCTCTAGTGTTCCAGGGCACCAACCAAAAGTGGAATAAGTCTCCTTTCTGTCATCTCACATGTTTCAAACACCGCTTTTGCTCCAAGGACCATTTGAAAACACACTGTCCACTTGAGGACAGCTACCTGGAGTCATGGAAAGAACCCATATATAGAAAGAACATCCATTTTCTCAAGCTTCCCTTTCTCCCAAGTCTTCTAGTCAAACTGTTAGAGAAGACTTAAACAGAAGTTTCAACTCCTTTTGACCTGTGGCTAACCGATGCTTGGGAGAGGAAATAACACAGGTGGGATTCCCTGATTTGCTGGGTAAGTGAGACTCTCAGCTGAAAACAAAAATGGTTTGTAGTCCCTATAGAGGCTGCCGACTCCATTTTTGAAAAATGAGGGCAGTGCTATGAAACACTGGCTTTCTTCCTCTCACCTCAAACATACATGTTACTTGTATGATCTCGTTCACAAAAGGGATGATTAAAATGAACATGACACCTGCTCACCTTAAAAATAACCTCATACAAAAAAAAAAAACCTCATACAGAAGAAAAGATGCTGGTGGGTCCAAATTCCCCAAGGAATAAGATATAATACTATACACAAGTTTCTTTTATTTAATAAAACGTATCACTCAGCAGTCGTGAATCCAGAATTAATGGGCTAGAAGCTGATCTAATTTGGGGGACAAGATGTCTTTAAAAAAATACCTCTCAGTTGGGTGGGTGAGACATTCTGCAGGTTCTCCCACACACCTCCTCCACCACAGAGAGCTCCTCGCTCTCTAGCAGACAAAAACACGCTCCTTGCGCCTCTTCTCTTGCAGCTGGAAAATGGACGGGGAGCATCCCGGACCTGACTCTCCCCATGTTGCCTGCAAATGCCTTCCCAGTAGCACTGCTGGAATCCAGCACCCAGACTCTGCCCTTGCTGAAGTCACAGTGTTTGTCCATCCCTTTGAAGAGATAGAAGAGGACGAAGATGAATATACCTGTGGTTGCTATTAAGGAAACAGCAAAGAGGAGACCAAAAGTGGCCAAAGCAAGGGTGAGATCCACCATGAAAATGATCAACTTGGCCAACATGTCTGCACTTCTCCTCATTCACAGAAGAGATTTAAAACTTTTCCAAGGCTCCCACTATGCAATTATGTCTTTATAATATGTGGGCAGGGAAAAGGACATTTCTAAACATGCTAAAGTGTGTTGTAATTCTTCCAAGTATCTACCAGGAGGGCCGTATGATGAAACTTTGATTTCCCAACTGGTATGAAACAGTGGCTAAAGGTAAAATGTGGTAAAGGATGGGATATTGCTTCACCACTTGCTTCTCTAGTGGAGAGAAGTTCAGGGATTTATTTTATCCCCTTCACTATGTAACTGAGTCACTTGGACTGTAATTGCCAAGGGGTAGGAACCCACTAATGTTGTGCATTTACAACACGTAAAGCTACAGTAGAAATGTGATGTTTCTTGGGAAATTAAAATATGCCAGTAAAGTGTGAAAGGAAAATAAAGCCATTTTTCAAACATTCAAAGACTCAGAAAGTTTACCTCTCCTGCATGTGTTTGACAAAAAAAATTTATTAGAGGATATAATCCAACGAAATATCTCTTTTTTAAAAGAGGAATACTTGGCATATAAAAAACTGAATTTAACCAATAGAGCAATGGAGTTAAATTCCAGAATCACAGCTCAGCAGCAGACATACAAGGTAATAAATTCAAATTAGAAAAGGAAGTTGGTAGGCTACCAGATATAGCTTTTAAGAAGACAGTCACCTTGCTATATTAAATGGTATGATTAAACATTTTGATGATCTAAAAACAAAATGACCATATTTCTTAGTTAACAAGGTAAATGAAAGGTAATAAGAGAATCCAAGAAAATACATAAAGTTGAATGATGAAGCTCAAATGAAGCAAACTAAACTGAAATGTGTTTTTTTTAAAAAGATTTTATTTATTTATTTGAGAGCAAGACAGAGAGGACATGAGTATAGGGAGGGGCAGAGGGAGAGGGTGAAGTAGACTCCCTGATGAGCAGGGAACCTGAGGCGGGGTTGATCTCAGGACCCTGAGATCATGACCTGAATAGAAGTCAGATGCTTAACCGACTGAGCCACCCAGGTGCCCCAAAATGTGCTTTTCTTTTAAGATTTCATTTATTTATTAACTTATTTTAGAGAGAGGAGGAGAGAGAGAGATAGTGAGAGAGCACATGTGCACACAAGATGGTGGAGAGGCAGAGGGAGAGGGACTCTCAAGCAGACTCCCAGCTGAGCACGGAGCCTGAGGTAGGGCTCAATCTCACGACACTGAGATCATGACCTGAGCTGAGGTCAAGAGTTGGATGTTCAAACAACTAAGCCACCCAAGCTCCCCATGAAGTGTACTTTTGAGTAAGGCATGGAATATGAGAAATGAGAATCTATTGGTCCTTAATATTCAGAATGTTCTGCTCCACGTAGCATAGACTAAGAGTGTGAGATTGTATTTCCAAAGGGTTTAATCACACTGCTGGACTTCACAAATATTTCTAAGCCCTTAACATTCTGAATGCTTTCTACTAGTTTTACATTTCTAGAAACCTAGAACACAGCAAGAAAATTTATTATAGTGATAGAACAGAATGCATAGGTTAGAACCCTTGGCAATTTAAAAGTAATGGAGGTGTAGTGAGGGAGATGAAGAGAAGTGAGGGAATATAGATTTCCACATCTTGCACAGTTGGAATTCAAGGGATACCTGTTTACAATTAGTGTAAGAAATAAAGATTTGGGGGCACCTGGGTGGCTCAGTTGGTTAAGCATCTGCCTTCAGTTCAGGTCATGATCTCAGGGTCCTGAAATCGAGCCCCATGTCAGGCTCCCTGCTCAGCGGGGAGCCTGCTTCTCCCTCTGCCCCACCCCCAGCCCTGCTCATGCTCGCTCGCACTCTCTCTCTCTCAAATAAAATAAATAAAATCTTTTAAAAAAAAGAAAGAAAGATTTGGTATAGTTTTACAAATAATAAAAAGGACCAATGGGAGAACCAAAAATAGAAATTTAACAAGATTTGTAAGCTATAATGGGTAGTAGAAGGTATTAGATTTTTTTATTTTCATGGCAAGAAATCAGCAAATACTGTTTAAAATTGCTAAATAACAAACTAGATTTATAAATATATTATCTAGATCTGTGATGTACAATATGGTGGCTACCAACCACGTGGGACTATTGAACATTTTTAATGTAGCTAGTCTGAATTGATATGTGCTCTAAGTATGAAATACACTTAACATTAAAAAAAACACAGAATTTAAAATAGCTCATTCATAGGTTTTATGTTGACTATATGTGAAATGACAAGATTTTGGTTAAATGGGATTAAATAAAATATAACATTAAAATTATTTTCACCCTTTTAAATATAACTACTAAAGAAGTTAATTGTGGCTCACATTATATTCCTATTGGATAGCACTGGTCTAGAATTTTAGAGCTAATCACAAGGAGTACCAAAACCAAAAAAATGTTCAATTAGTTCTCTGGAGAGTAGGACAGGTGTGGGGTGAAGGAAAGCCTTCAGGTTTTCATTTTGTGCCCTTTTGTATGGTCCAAATTTTTATTATCAAGTCCATCTATTATTCTTTAAGGAAATATTTGATAACATACAAATAAAAGATAATGTGCAGTAAATAAAGATTGTGATACTTTTTAAAGAATAGATTAGGTGGAAGGACTGGAGGCAAAAATCCAAAGAACAAAGTGAGGAGAATAATTTAAATAAAGCTCAAAAACCATATACCTTTTGGGGCACCTGAGTGGCTCAGTCCATTAAGCAATTAAGCATCTGCCTTTGTTATATGAAAACAATGAATCGTGGGTCACTACATCAAAAACTAATGATGTATTGTATGGTGACTAACATAACATAATAAAATAAAATTAAAAAAAAAAAGCATCTGCCTTTGGCCAGGTCATGATCACAGTGAGGAGTCTGCTTCTACCTCTCCCTTTGCCCCTCCCTCTGCTCATGCTCTCTCTCTCTCACTCTGCTCTCTCTCTCTCAAATAAATAAACTCTCTTAAAAAAAAAACAAAATAATATACCCTTCCACATATAGGAAAGGAATAGTAGGTAATTATAATTGGGAAGGGAGGTTAAAGTTATAAAATATCTTATAGTGATCAATAGTGCATTTTTTTAGTTTAAATCTCGATGTTAGGAATTGGTGGTTTTCTACAGATGAGATTAAACAATAAATGTAAAATAATTTTTTATTTGAATTATATTGTATAGGTTTATATTGTACAATTATATTGTAACCATGCATTGTGACGGTTAATACAGGTGTATGTAGCTTAAATAATACACACATGCTCCAATTTAACAGAGAGACCGGTTGTGCTTACTCACCTTACTGAAGAAGCATGTCCTTAACTGAAAGAACCAACAACGAACTTCAGAATCAAACACCTTTAAATATTATCTCATAAATTCAAACTCTTGATTTTTACAAAGCTGCTAGAGAAGTAATAGAGGAAAAAATCAAATTTTCTATTGTAATTGCAATTAAAGAACAGTTTTTTTAAAGGAACATTTAATAAAACCAATTTTACATAAACCACTTGATGAATGTGTATATTCAAAATTTCTCAAATACGTTATGTATATAAAATTAAATTAATTTTAGTATTAATTAGAAAAAAATACAAGTTTAGACTTTCCTTCCTGATGGAGAGTGTTTTCAGAGGTCACACTGGGGAAGAAACTTTTCTCTTCCCTTAAGAATTTATTCTATCAAAAATTCCTGTGAATTTTTCAGAGGGGTGGCAGAAATGTAACATCAATACAAACCAATTGTCCTTTTGGATCATTGCTTTTATATCTTCTCCACTGTATGATTTTTACAAAAGAGAGAAATATACCCCACTTTCACTTTTAATTGTCTTTAATTTCCCATTAGAACATCATTCCTTTGGCTAAAATGTTGGGTTTTTTATTGATAGTTGCATGCCGTGGCCTATGCTAACGGATATAATTTCCTGTCAGTGAGGTATGGAGATCTGCTGGAAATTTTTTAATAAAAATAATGTATTCTAAAGAATAGGTTTGATAGGAAAAGGGAAAAAGGGAAAAATGAAGCATTAGAGAACATCAAGAGATTTGAGTAAAAGAAGCAAGACAGAAACGCTTGGGCTCCAAGAAAACTATAGCAATGTCTATCACCCAGCCACCCCATCCCTCCCACCCCCCCACCACTCCAGCAACCCTCAGTTTGCTTCCTGAGATTAAAAATTCCTCATATCAGTGAGGTTATATGATACATGTCTTTCTCTGATTGACTTATTTCACTCAGCATAATACCTTCCAGTTCCATCCACGTTGTTGCAAATGGCAAGATTTCATTCCTTTTGATGGCTGCATAATATGTGTATATATATATATATATATATATATATATATATGCCACATCTTCTTTATCCATTCATCTGTTGATGGACATCTAAAACAAATAATACATTATATGTTAAAAAAAGAAGAAGAAGAAGATAGCAGGAAGAAGAATGAAGGGGGGAATCGGAGCGGGGGATGAACCATGAGAGACGATGGACTCTGAAAAACAAACTGAGGGTTCTAGAGGGGAGGGGGGTGGGGGGATGGGTTGGCCTGGTGATGGGTATTAAAGAGGGCACGTTCTGCGTGGATCACTGGGTGTTATGCACAAACAATGAATCATGGAACACTACATCAAAAACTAATGATGTAATGTATGGTGATTAACATAACATAATAATAAAAAAAAAGAAAACTATAGCAAACCTCACCTACTTTGCAGGCTTAAAACTCAAGGTGCCTGGCTAGTGTGAGACCCTGAGGACATAAATTGGGATTGTAGCCTTTCATGTCCCTCGATGTGAAAACTGGGATGATTTTAAATGTAGACTGATCTCAGGCTCAAGACTAGAAGGATGTGGGAAATTCTCTCATCCAGAATGAAGATCTTGGGTTCTTATCCCAAAGTAGATTTATATAAAAATCAGTAGATCTAGAACAAGTTAAGGTTGAAAACAGTGCTTTAAAATAAAAGGTTTGCTGACAATTTTTATTGATGGATAGGTTTCTTTCTTTGTGCAAATGAGATCTTAGTTTGAACCACCAAACATCACACTCAACTCTGCATCCTAAAGTGCTCCCCCAAATATATTTCCAATCATTTAAAATACATTTTAAATCAGCAGCTGTCAAGGTCTCAGTCGATTTAAAACAACTGCAGTGACTCCCAAAGTAAAATTATACATTTAATATCTCTTGCCTTTCAGATCAGCAAATCCCCAAAGACTCGCTATAAATCTCTCCGCTTCCATCCCATAATGACTTGGGCAGAAAAATTCTGAATTAAATGATGTTGTAACGTGATTTATGTACATCTGGACTTTCAATCCAATGACTTCCCAGCACTCCATCAATTTTCATAAAGTCCTGGCAATGTACTTGAAAAGAATCGCAATGCCGTGAGTTAAAAGTGAGGCCTGGATTTTTGCCAATGTGACAAGATAAGAAGCTGTGTGACCTGGCCCACGCTGGGTAGCCGGTGCTGGAGGAGTGATTGCACTTTGGGCTCAGAAGCCCCCTGAGCTCTGCTGCTTGCCTTCTGCAGTCAACTGCCACAGCTTGACATGACTACTGCAGGGAAAGGTTGAGAGGAACTTCAATGCTGGGGCTTCTTTCATATTTCTTTCATGACATTAAATTGAAGCTGCTGGAGCAGGCTTGCATTTTTACCCTGTTAATTTATTCAGACAGGCGCCTCCCTAAACCTATACAATATAATTCAATAAGTCTGAGGAATTTATTATTGTTCCCAATATTATGTAACTTTTATTCCCTGTGAGGGGATTAAATCTTTCAGGCCCATGGACATCAGGCTGGGCTATGCGACTTGCTTTGGCCAATGAAATGTGGTCAGAAATGCTAGATGTGAGTTGTGAGCAAGAGCTCTAGGAGCTGTTATGGGATTTTGCCATCATTCCCAGACAGAGGCTGCTCATTCAGCCTGAGTGGGCTCCAGAAAAGCCAAAGCCAACCTATGACTGAAGAAGAAAATTCTGTTCCTGTAAGATACTAAGGTCTGAGGGTAGAAGGTATTTTTTGTTACTGTAGCATAACTCAGTCTAAGCTGACTGATAAAATCTGTATCTTTTATAGAAACTGTTAAGAACCATCCAAACACGCATAAACCAAAAAAGGTCAGCAAAACTTTGGCCAGTAAGAGTGCTGTCTTATTTCTTGAGATTTGGATTTCTGCATTGCTGGCCTATCCTTTTCACTTGTCCTTTGGAAAATATTGGAGATTGGGCATGTTGCTTTTAGGAATGCTAGATGCCTGTACCCAAAGGTGATCTCATACTGTCCCCTTTTCTTGACAGAATGGAGGTAGGTCTGGACTCTTAAAGTCTAGAGATTTCTCTCTTAGCACTTATCCACTGATGACAGCATTAAGCCAGCCACAGTAAACTTCTCAGGTGGGAGCTAATATCTGGGAGAGCAGAATAACTCAATTTACTGGTCAAGTGCAGAGAAGTATCTGTGGTAGAACAGCTAGATGGTGCAGTCTAGATGGCACTTATATTCAAGGGGGATGTAATTTTTGACACACCTGGGGTTGTTCAAATCAAAATGGAACGTAATTCAGGGAAGACCATCAGGTCATAAATCAAGACCTTAGTTCTAAATTCAATACCACCTTTAATAGATTATTATATAAACTTCAATGTGCTCTTTGTCTTTAAAAATAACGATTGAATGATTGCACAAGTCAGTTTTCCTGGGTTTTAATTGCAATGATGCTGATTACTAGTTGTACACTCTTGGGAAGCTACTTAAACTTTTCTGTACTTCAATGTCTTCTGTTAGGGAAGGAGGACAATAATATGACCTGCCTCATTTGGCCATTGCAAGGATTATATGAGTTAATAGAGGTAAAATGCTGAACTAGTTCTGTAAGTAGTCAATTAATATAAGCTAATATCATTAGCTATTTTGCCTGTCTCTAAAGGTTGCAAGACTATGAGTTGCCTAAAAAAGAACTTTATAAAATTTATGAAGCATTATTTTTGCTGTTTCTTATTTTTTACCTTGCTGTACAACATGACTTATTTTTCTTTGATTGTGATTCTTTGAAGGGTAACAATAATTTAGGATGCTTAGTAGATTCATTTGATGAGACCAATATCTTCTTGTGAGACCATTGGAGTCAAAAATAATTTGTCTCCACAAATCAGTCTTAAAATGCATGCCAAATATGATAAAATCTCCACAATTTGGTTGATTATTTGTATTAAACTTTTATCCCAAGGTGACTTCCTTTCTGCACCTGGGCCTCTTTTCAAACTATGAAAACTGATTTCAGAAAACTAACACTAAGATGATGAATCCCATCACAAAGGAAGAAAGAAAAAAATCCATTCTCCGTGCATAAAACAATGCTTGAAAAATTCCTCACGATTTATTAACTACCTATATTGCTCTCTTTCCCTCCCCACAACTAATGCTCCTTGTGAGAACTATTTCGAATTTTACAAAACTTTATTGAAACTTGTCATTTTAGTTCAGGAAATTAAAGAATTATTTCATCTGAATCCCCCCCCAAAAAAAATTACTGTGGAATCATTCTACCGAAAGTTGTACAAATCAGATGCCCTCCACCCCCTGGAGCTTTCCACTGTCCTCTGTTTTTATGTGTTTTTTTTTTTAAGATTTTATTTATTTATTTGACAGAGAGAGGGAGACAGCGAGATAGGAAGTACAAGCAGGGGGAGTGAGAGAGGGAGAAGCAGGCTTCCCGCTGAGAGGGGAGCCCGATGCGGGGCTTGATCCCAGGACCCTTGGATCATTACCTGATGCTTAATGACTGAGCCACCCAGGTACCCCTCCACGGTCTTCCATTTTTAAAGACCTCCATCACTGTGTATATTTACTTCTGCATGTGACTTAAGATGTCTTTTCAAGTCAGGTGAGAAATATCAGAGGTCTATTGAAATAGATATCCTTCCTTACAATATGTGTATGAAATGGACATGTTGGCTATGGCATTGGCCTGGGACACAAAAATTGAACAAATAAACTCAATGAGTTAATGATAAGGTGATGGTTCAAGCTCAGACAGGAATTATGAGGAAACGACAATGCACCTCTTGAAGAATTCAGAAGCTGGGGGTGTGTTCTTGTCCTGTGTTTTTTCTGGCAATATTTTCCCACAGCAAGTTCTTCCTTGTCTTTTTCGGGGCATCCATGTAGCAATAGCACCACCTACTGGCCAATTCCATCAGCTCGCTTGCTGTCCTGAAGGTTTTGCTAACTTCTCCCCAGACAGGTATGGAGAAGGTGGCTTATGCTTTTGCTGTTATTACCCACCTCTTGTTTTCTACTGAGCAGCTTTGTTGTGCAGCAGCTTTGCGGTTAGTTCAATAGCTCATGGCTATTAAAAAGAAATTTTAAGATAAGCCATTTCTTAGCTCCTAAATTCTTTCAAAATTATAAATTGTAGAAGTACCGTAAGTAAAGGATTCTTTAGTTTTTCTGTTACAGTCAGTATAGTGGGAATCAATGAGCTATCCTGGGAGGCACATGAAGTTAACTGCTTAGTAACACTGGCTAATTAACCCAATTCAGCTCTATGTCCTCAACCTCAAGTATTGTTTCTGCTTGTAAGAACAGACATAATAAACTTAAGAGTTATGAGTTCATATTAACTTCCTGTTTAAGTGGAGCTAGAGAGTGTCCTAGGTGGGTAGGTGTATGCAAAGAATCTTAGAAGAGCTTTATGAAGAGATTACTCATAAGGGTAAAGATCCTGCTTGCAGAAAGCATGGAAATTCTCTTTTATTCCTATTTTTGCTGAATTGTGAAATTGATTGACCAGACTAAATATATAAGTCAAGATTGTTTTAAAGCTGGATGTAAAGATCTGACCAAGACTGACTTCTAAAGAAATAATTAAAGTGAGTGCTCACAGTCTCACCACAGCTTCCTGATGTTTGGCTCCATAAAAGCAAATGACTTGCCCACAATAAGGAACTGATAAATATTTGTAAAACAAGGGAAGAGAAGCAGGAACGAGTACAAGGACTATCAAACCGTAGTGCATGTATGTCAAGCCCAAAGCAGAGCCTGAGGAGGAGATTCATTCTCTTCAGGAAAATCCTGTCATGAAGGGGATGCAGCAGGATAGCAAGGGATGTGACCTGAAGTAAGGGCTAGTCTCACCCCCAACCCATGGCTGAGCTCTGGAGTAGAAGCCACATCACAAGGGTGTACTCCCGTACTGGTCAGTCATTGGCTGTAAGTTTGTCCCTGGTTGCATAGGGGTAGACATAACTTCCCTGCCAAGAAGTCTCTTATAAGAGTTAGGGCAATTCTCTGGAGAAGGAGTGGCTGGTAACCATTAGTGCATTAGTGTCTAAGAGTCACAGCAACTGGGAAATGGGCACTCTGGCTCTTCTGGGGTATCTGGTTAAGGGCTTCTGGGTGGGACTCTAAAAATGTGCTTCCACAGTGCACCCTTTTGGTCTTAGTTTTATGTTCAAATGCCTTCAACTTCACCATCAGTCCTTTAACTTTTCTGTTCCTGGGGTCTTTATTTTTATTCAACTCTGAAATGACTAGACTTCATCCTCAAGAATTTCCTTTTCCCAAATAGAATTCGTGAGCATGATGGCTTGTATACTTGAAATGTTTGTTTTGTCTTTACACTTGAAAGACAATTTAGGGGGGTATAAAATTCTTGAGTCCCAATTTTTTTCACAGTTTATAAATATTACTTTAGTCTTCTGTTATTATTTCCAGAAAAAAGTAGGAGGTAAACTTTTTTTTTTATGTCACTTACCTTTCCTGCCTGTGATTCCCATGTGACTTTTTCATCCTTAATCTTCTGAAATTTCACCAGGATACATGTTGGTTTCTGTGGTAGGCAGAGCAATGCTCCCCACTCCCATCCCCAAAGATGCCCACATCCTAGTCCCCGGAACCTGGTATTTTACATGGGAAAGGACCTTAGTAAGGGCAATTAAGGGTCTTGGGATGATGAGATTATCCTAGATTATCAAAGTGATTCCGATTTAATCACAAGAGTCCTTCAAAAATCAGAGAAGAATGTGTGAGGATGGAAACTGAGTCAGAAATTTGAAGCTACTACACTGCTGGCTTTGAAAATTAAAGAAGGGACCATGAACCAAGTAATTCAGGCATCCTCTAAAAGCTGGATAAGGCAAGGAAATGGTTCTCCCTAGAGCCTCCAGGAGGAATGCAGCTCTAAAAACATCTTTTTTTTTTAAAGATTTTATTTATTTATTCATGAGAGACAGAGAGAGAGAGAGAGAGAGAGGCAGAGGGAGAAGCAGGCTCCCAAGGAGCAGGGAGCCCGATGCGGGACTCGATCCCAGGACCCTGGGATCATGACCCGAGCTGAAGGCAGACGCTTAACCATCTGAGCCACCCAGGCGCCCAGCTCTAAAAACATCTTGATTTGAGATCAGTGAAGCCCATTTTGGACATCTGACCTCCAAAACTATAAGATAATAAGTCTGTGTTGTTTTAAACTGCTAAGGTTGGGATAATTTGTTACAGCGGCCATAGGAACCTAATACAGTGTCAACAACTACTTCATTGTTTGTATGTCTTCCATATCTGTCAACTCCCCTACAATCATTTTCTTTGTTCTTTTTCATTTTGTTTTGTATGATATTCTCAAACCTGACTATCATGATCCCAATCACATTTTTAGCAGTGATGTTTCAATGTTTGTTACTACTAATATGCCCTTCAATTCAATAATGCTTTTATATTTCTATTCCATTTTTTCCTTAGACTCAGTCAGTTAATTTTTCATCTCCTTTGTTGTCTTGCAATATCCTTGAACTTGTGCATATTTTATTTGATTCCAGTCTGTTTTTCCTTTTCCTTTTCCTTTTCTTTTCATTCTTTTTTGAGTTGTTATGGTGCATGTCATTTCTTTTAAAATAAGGAGAACTATGTCTCCCTGGGAGTCCTCTTGCAGGATATTTATTTCATCTACATTTTTACTTATGTTCTTTCATTCCCTCATTTTTTTTTTTTTGGTAATATCTATCAAGAGCTGTCACATTTTGTTAAATCAACATTTCTTAAGTGGAGCACAGGGTGCCGATGATGAGCTATTCAACAAGAGGCCACAAGAGAAATTGAAATAGAGAAGTTTGCTACTCAGAGGCCCTGGAGGAAAAGCACAACATACTTTCAGGAGTTTCGAGTGGTGAGGTCAAGGCAGGGTGCAGACAAAGAATGAGGCAGGACCTGGGCCATATGCCTTTATTAGGATCTGTGGGTGGAGTGATTTAAGATTTCCAAGCGAAGGCTGGATTGGTTAATTCAAACCCAAAGAGCAGGGTTTTAGCTAAGTGACACACAAGGCATATCGGCGCTGGGAGGCAAGGCAGACTGTTGATCACAAGGACTTGGGGAAATCACATCAGGAACTTGCATTTGCTTGTAATAACTCTGAGTGCTGCTATCTAGGGCATGTGCCTGCATGAGGGACTAGTGTCCATTTAAGGTCGCTGCAGGCCACCTGACCAAATAAAATGGATGCTGAGGTAGAAATGGCCTGGAGTAACTTAGCTAAACTCTGCGAATAGATCTCAAGCTGGTCCCTAACTCTCATTTTGAATAGAGACAGCTCAATGATGGATAATACTGTAAGGGAGGGAGGAAGATGTGCTCTGGGACAGTTGCAGTTCTACTAAGATCTGTTCTTTCCATCATCCTCTCAAGAAATATGTTTGTCCTTTGGCCTTACAAGTGTATTCCACAACTAAAGTCCTAAAATCTAATTTCTCATTGGAAACTCACATTCTCTTCCTTTAGCATTGCAAGCAGAATTCTTGCATATAGTATCACGGACTGTGGTAATGTTTCATCATTTTAGTCCAGATTTGATAGTTTGGGGCATTGTATTTCTTAGTCTATGATTTGAGGTTGTAGCTCCTTTTTTCTTTTCTTTATTTTTACATTTTTTTAAAAGTTTGTTTATTTGTTTGTTTTAAGTAATTGCTACACCCAATGTGGGGCTCAAACTCACAACCCCAAGGTCAAGAGTTGCATGCTCTTCTGAGCCAGCCATTTATTTTATTTTATTTTTTTACATTTAAAAAACTAGGTATATAATTCACGTATCATAAAATTCATCCCTTTAAAGTATAAAACAGTGGGGTTGGGTTTTTCTTTTCTTTTTGGCGTATTCATGATATTGTATAACCATCACCACTATCTAATTCCAGAACATTTTTTTGCCCCCAAAAGAAACTTTATATCTGTTAGTGGTCACTTCTATTAGATCTCCTCCCCCAAGTCCCTGAAAACCACTACTCGACTATCTCTCTGGATTTGCTTATTCTGGACATTTCAAAGAAGTAGAATCCTACAATATGTGATTTTCTATGTCTGGCTTCTTTCATTTCACCTGTTTTCATGGATCATTCATGCTACAGTGTGAACCAGTACTTTATCTTTATTGCCAAATAATACTTCATTGTGTGGATATACTACATGCTATTCATCCATTCATTTTCTGATGGACATTTGGGTTGTTTCCACTTTTTGGCTGTTATGAATAGTGATGCTATGAACTTACTATGCAAATTTTGTATAGACATGTTCTCAGTTTTGTGGAGTACTCTTTTCTCTTTATAGATGGAATGTTTCTGTTTATTATTCTTTTTTTGGTGTGTTTCAAGAGAGAAGTGAAATAAAAATTGCTTTACTCTTCCATTCTTTTTTTTTTAAGATTTTATTTATTTATTTGACAGAGAGAGACATAGCGAGAGAGGGAACACAAGCAAGAGGAGTGGGAGAGGGAGAAGCAGGCTTCCTGCTGAGCAGGGAGCCCAATGGGGGACTCGATCCCAGGACCCTGGAATCATGCCCTGAGCCGAAGGCAGACGCCTAACGACTGAGCCACCCAGGCGCCCCTACTCTTTCAATCTTAATCAGAAATACTCTTATCTAAACCACAGATATGAAAACTGAAGTCCAAAGAACTCACATAAATTGCTCAAGGGCACCAGACAGTTAACAATAAAGCTGAGAATAGAGGTCTCTTTGACTTTATGAAGGCTTTTTATCCCCATTTTCCCTTTTGTTTCCATAATACCTTGATTCCTTTTCACCCCTAAATTCTTTGGTTAGTTATGGATGCATAATAAAATACCTCAATACTTAGTGATATAAAACATCAGCCATTTATTAATTCTCATGAGTCTTCAGGTCAACTGGGTGGTTTGCTGACTTGAACTGGGCTCAGTGGGGCTCCCTCATTCATCTTGCTCAGCTGCTGGTCTGCGAGATAGTTTATTGATTGTTGCTGTACTCATTGACACATTGGGGATCTTGGCTGGGATGATTTACTGCTGCTTCTCATGGCCTCTCATCCTCCAGGGCATGAGCCTGGACTTGTTCTCATGGCAAAGCAGGATTCCAAAAGAGGAAAAAGTACACAGGTTTTCTTGAGGCTCAGACCTGGCACACTATAACTTCCCCTAAACTTTTAGCCCGAAGAAGTTAGAAGGTCAGGCCCAGATTCAAGGGTGGAAGGAATTGCCTCCACCTTTCCCAGGGAGAAGTTGTAAGCTTATACTGCAAGGGGTGTGGATTCGGGGGTGGCCATTTTGTAATCATTCTACTGCCATCTTGCACTAAGAATTACATTTTAATGATTATATAAAAGTTGCCAAGGAAATTACAGAAAATAGTTCAGAGAAATATAAAATTAACACTGGGAATAGACTTCTTACTAGAATAAGACACCTATTCAGGGCTTTCTGCAAACATTCTCTTCTAGACATACCAGTATGCATGCTGTCTTCAAATCTACCCCCTCATTCTCCTGATCTCCACCCCTGTTTTGGTGGTGACTGATGTCTTTTCAATGTTTTCAATGTCTTTCCAAATGTTTCCCATGCTTCATGTGCCAGCTTCGGACTCTCATTAGCACCCAGTGTTCCTCTTATAACACATTTGTATAATAAACGTACTTGTCTGCCCACCATATCCTGCCCCACTGGACTGAAAACTCCTTGAGAACAGAGCTATTGCCTAATGCAACTTTGAATCATCTAGCCCAGTGCCTAGCACAAAGAAGCAGCGTAACAAATGTTTGTGGAATTTATAAACAAATGGATGAAGCCCTCACAGCTCTCTTCAGCACATTGTGATTTTTCTCTTATGATTCATTTTATGAATTGTCTTTATCATTCACCGCATACTTTTCCTTTCGTGATATGTTGTACCATACTGCAGATGTATACATACATATACATACGTACACAAACACATATATCTTTGTGTGTATATGCATATGAATACTAGGTATACCACACATATTTTTATGTCTTCTGTGGTTATTTAATTATTCCATTGCTGTTTAGCTTAATTAACTATTTCATCATAAATAATACTTTTTTATTAAAGTATAGTTGACATGCAATATCTTATTAGTCTTAGGTATACAACCTAGTGATTCACCATTTACATACATTACAAAATGCTTGCCATGAAAATTCTAGTTACCATCTGTCACCATAGAGTTATTACAGTATTATTGACTATATTCTCTAGTGTTGCTGCTTACTGATCAGTAAGGATACATAAGTCCTTGCAAGATAAGTAAATTGAGGATCATAGAGCTTAAGAAACTTGCTCAAACTTTACTGCTGGGTAGCTTTCAATTCTAGGTCTGTTGAACATGAAGCCATTTTATGTTTTCATTAAAACCCTTCAAAAGACTCACCTTAAAACTAGAAGTTTGCACCTTTTGATTTCAAGTTATAGGATAAATAAGTTTTGGAAGTGTAATGTACAACATAATGACTATAGTTAACGTTGCTGTATGGTACATTTGAAAATTGCTTAGAGGCTGGGATGCCTGGGTGGCTCAGTCAGTTAAGTGTCTGCCTTCAGCTCAGGTCATGATGCCAGGGTCCTCATCTGGGAGACTGCTTCTCCCTCTACCTGCCACTCCCCCTGCTTGTGCTCTCTCTCTGACAAATAAATAAATAAAATCTTTAAAGAAAAGAAAATTGCTTAGGGACTAAACCCTATAATTTGTTATCACAAGAAAACTACATGAGGTGATGTTAACTAAACTTACTGGGGTAATCATTTTACAATATATGGGTGACAAGTCATTACACTGTACCCCTTAAACTTATACAATGATTATATCAATTATATCTCAATGAAACTACAAGAAAAAAACACCAATATTACTGACAATATTCCCTATGCTATACTTTACAACCCTGTGATTTATTTAGATTATAACGAACCTTAATTCTTCATTTATATTCAACTTTTTTAAGAGAATTTGAGGTGACATGTTTTTCAGAGATAAAAAGTAGGTCATTATGAGTAAATATTGAAAAAGAATGGAGGAATCATTTTAGGGTAGCAACATTCTAGAAACCTGATATATTGAAGTTGCTTTAGCAATTATGGTAAATAGGAAAGCAAAACTAGAGACCTCATTTTCAGAGAACCTTTTAGGAGCAGTTTATGTGGATTCTTACATGAGGAACGTCACAGAATATTATAGATGTCATCTATAAATGTAGTTTTGTAACATAAGCAAAAACGTGTTTCACATGACTATTTCTCATACTGACCTTCAATTAAACCTAAAGTATTAAACCATAGCTTAATGACAGCTTTTCTGTGGAGAGCTAAGCTAGTTTAGGAGAGTTTCTTTCTGGGATATACCAACTTGACATAATGATAGGGTTTTAAGAATATAAGCTAAGAAGCTATTTCAAGTTCCTGAAAAATTTGCCCTCGAGTTTCTGCTCTGTTGCCTGCTATTGGAAGATTTCCAAGACCAACATACTTGACACTGACCTCCCTAAAACATGCCAGAAATGCAGGTTTTCAACACTAACTAAAATGTGATCTGCAATAAAGTTTAGATACAGATTACCAGGAGATAATACTGATATATTTTTATGAAAACAAATTTCATGATACAGGCTCACCACAGAGTACAAGAGAATCAAGAAAATATTTCCAATGTATATTTAACCAGGTATGTCTTCTCTCATGTCTAAATCATATATTCTTTAAGAGAAAAGTTTATTCTTATATTTAAATTTATTTATATTTTCCATAATTTAATAATGCAGTCAACGAATCCATGTGGAATGAATGAATGAAGACATCAGGAGGAAGGATTTCGCCAGAATGGGGCCATTGTTGATGGTAGAGATCTGTGGAACTAGGAAGATAAATGTGCTGGTTATTTTCTTCCTCCCCATCCATTCTCAGCCTTCTATCCTCTGTTCTGTGTCTCAGGAGGCTGATCATTCTGGGTTACATTAGCTGCTTCTCTTGTCATGTGGTGCTTTTCTGAATTTGACAAATGGGAAGCTCTGCCAGAGATCACGGGGAGAAAAGAGCTCAGAACATTTCTTCCCTACTCTCTGTTGCCTTTAGTTTTTCAGTTCTGGAAATGGCTGAGTCCATCAATAATTATAGGGGCTACCCATCTTCCATGGCCACAACAGTAACATCATCAATGCCCCACATCCTTTCAAACTTATGGATGATAGCGGCTTCTCATTGTTGCCGGTCTCTGCATGCTTCATCCTTCCTTCTTGGTTATTTTAATGCTGCCCACACCTCTGTAAAGAGTCTTTTTGTTGAATCATCTGAAAAAAAAAAGTGCTTTTTCCTCATAGAACTTTGATTAAAATAATAGGAGATATTATATTATAATCAAATAGGAGTTTGCAATAGATTATTTGTAAGTAAAGGGAAATAGAGATGAAGTTAGATATTATTTTAAGATTATGTAAACTTGTTTTCTATCTAGAAAATGAAGTTTGATCTCAGAATATTTGCTTGACCACCATAGAGGCGAAATGTGAGTGGAAGGCAAGATTGAGGTATCACAATGAAAAGATTAGTGGGAATAAAGATGCAAGTCAGACCCAACATGGGTGTGTGCACGCGCGCGTGTGTGTATGTGAATCAGATTAGGTGAGGGGGCTAGAAAATCTGGATATTTGTTTTCCCAAAGAATATGTTTGAGTAGCCCATTGAATTTTAATGTAAAAGTCAGGATAAAAATATTATGAAGCACTTTTTAAACTTCATAATTTGTGACAAGAGATTAAATTGTAAAGACTCAAGGAGCATTAACTGGTAAGATGGTGGCCACAAGGGAGAAGCTTGTTTTTTTTCAGGCTATCAAGACCATCACTGAGAAGAACTATAGAGTAGACAAATTTTTCTTTGTAACTCTGCAACTTCATCTTCAAAGAGTGATTTAAACAACAGATCAAATTAATTTAGGGCTAGAGAAAAGGGTCTTAACCTAAAACCACCAGCAACTCTTTGATAGACTCCAGATTTCTTTTTTTTTAAATTTTTATTGTTATGTTAATCTCCAGACTTCTGTGTGCTCTGCTTCCCCTCCTCATTAATATTCCTTCCTTCCCAAGGTTCTAGTTAGGATTAAAACATGTTACAGGAAGGCCCCTAACATTGTTCTTGGGCCAGAGAGGGCAACCAGTAATTTTATTTTTCTTATCTGTTGTGAGGGACGGTGGCAGACAGCCTGAGGACACAGAGCTGAGTTTGAATTTAGCCTCTGCCTTATTTTGCTGAGTTCTTGAGAAAGTTACTTAACTTCTCAGAGTTTCAGTTCCTAATCAAAAAAATGCAAGATCATTACACACTAGTGTGAGAGGCTAAGTAATCCACATGTAATAAATGTGGTGTCCCTCTGAGCCACCTGACCTCATTAGGGTAATTCTGATTCCATTGGATTGTTGACTAGGAACAAATGAGATAATACACGTGAGCTGCCAGGCAATCTCAGTGTACGTTCATCTTAACCCTTCCCCCAACCCTTGATTGTGGTCCAGAGTGACAGGGGACAGGCCATAGAGAAGACAGAAGGGGGAGGGGAGACTCCTGCCTAATGAAATTGAGTACAGTAAGCCCACCAGACTAAGTGACATTTCATTTGGCCCTTAAAAAGTAAAAAGTTTTACAAGTGGACATGAGTAAAAGTGTAGGCAGAAAGATGGAGAACATATCAGAACATGTTTCAAACTGGCTACAATCTATGGTTCTTTTTGAGAAATAGTAGGAGAAATATCTGAGGATGATGGCTGAAGCCAAACTGTGGGTGTTGAACTTGAATAGAAGGCAAAAATAGGATTTTCTTCATTAAAGAAAGAACCATGGAGAACTCTTAAGGAGTTCAAAGGTATGACTATGTTGGATAGAGGCAGGAAGTCAGATGTGAAGAAGGATCATATGAACCTGACATTTTGAATGAAATCACTCAGTTCATTTATTTTTTTAAAAAGATTTTATTTATTTGGGGGGTGGGAGAGTGCAGAGGGAGAGGGAGAGAAAGGAGCAGACTCCCCGCTGAGCAGAGAGCCTGACATGGGACTCGATCCCAGGACCCTGAGATCATGACCCAAGCTGAAGGCAGACGCTTAACTGACTGAGGCCCCCACATGCCCCACTCAGTTCATTTACTGAAATGCGGGAGGAGTAAGTGGCATCCCTCTGAGTCTCATAAACACAAGTAAAATGAGTGGGGTGGGTGGTGGGGAGAGGAAAGATTATTTTGCCAATGATTATGTCCTCAAGGCCAGCATGGAAAGGGACATTGGAGTGACTTACCAATATGTCACAGAAAACATTCTATAGGTTGCTTTGCAGGTTCTTCATTTGCCTACCTTCTTCTCCAATAAAATCCATTTTCTTCCTTCTCTGCCCTTGCTGTGTGCCCTGAGGGAAGGGGTAATTATTCCTATGGATTTCCTGGCCCAGACTCCATTATTTTCTGGCTTTTGGTTAGATTTTGGAGACAGCAGTAGGACACAGGATGGTAGAAGTAAGAGAGAAGTCAGAGTCATGACCTGGGCCAAAGGCAGACACTAGTTTTTGTTCGTGAAGTGGAAAGAAACCCACCATTGACTATTATTACCTTTGGGGAGGGTATTAGGGAATGGGACCTAGGGGATTTCTGATGGAAATGGACCGTGTAATGTTTTATTTGTTTCTCAAAGTAAACGTAACCAAATATTAATAATTGCTAATTCTGGATGATGACCATATGAGTGTTATGTCCTGTTTTTAAAATCATATTCAGTAACTTTTAATTTGTAGAATTTAAAAAATCAAATAACAAAAGTGAAGTCAATTCTTTGGTAATGGGAGCAGATAGAAAAAGCCAAGAAAAAGGCAGGAGCTGAGTCAGGCTGCTGACTGGGCACTGAAGGGGGACAGGCAGGGGGTGCTATTAGGATCTGAACCCCTCTGCTCTCTGCACCAGTGTACCCATCACCCTCTGCTGCAAGAGTTGGCTGCAAACAGCTCACAGTTGTCCTCTCCTCTGGACAAGTGCCTCATCCTGCAGTCCCTGAGCTATGCTGCAGGAGACCTGAGATCCAACTTTACTCAGTTGTTCCACTTTTCTCAAGGCCTGAGTGAATGGCTATTGGTATGACAGTTGGTATGTCCATGGGCATTGTTATCTCAAGTATTTTACTGTCTTCCAGCAGTTAAGATAATATCCATACGTCTTTCGTGAAAAAGAAAAAATCTAACCAGTGAGTTTAGGGTGTGTGTGTGTACAGAATTGGACTAAAATTTGTCCAAAATTATTAAAAATAAATCCTAAACCCAAGAAAGTAAAGATTCCCTATTCTCATCATATGTCGCCATCTGATCTCAATTGGCTGAGCTCCTTAATATGAAACAAGCACACCATGCCACACTTAGAACAATAAAAGTGCAGAATGCCATGAATCAGGAGATGTCAGCACACTCAATGGTATGAGTTTATTCCCCCTAAAATTGGAGAGTAATCCCCTGATGATCCACAGACAGAAGATTTGAAATCTGAAAAGGAGCTGGGCCCTGTATGTGAGGGAAGCTGAGTGCACTGCCCAGTAGAGAAACCTGCATCTGCCAGAGACACAGGCTGCTGCCTAGATCATGTCACCAAAGGCAGGTCCAGTGCACCCATATCCAAGTAGGCAAAAGCTATGTCCAAAGGCTCTTCACCTTGCCGCCTGGAAAACCATAGCAAGAAACCTTGCCTCTGCTCAGATTTGTGATTATTTCTATATGGTTTAAAAAACTAGACAGAATTGGATGGGATTCCAAGTTCCCACATTGGCAGGCCAATGGGGCCATGAGTAAATTACTTAACCTCTCTGGCCTTCCATTTCCTCGCATGTAGAGTGGGGTTACTATAAGTTTTCAATGAAATCATGCATTATATGAGTCCATATTAAGCACAAAGTCAAGATCAGTGCCTTTTCCCTGAGCTAACCCAGGCTTGGCTTGGCCTTGATGACAACACCTGTTGCTCATCTGGCCAGGGCTTACCTTAATGTCCCCAAAAACGGGCTGTAGAGAATGCATGGGTTCTCCCCAGCAGAGGGTCCAGTCCTTCCACACCCATGAGGGTTCTAGATTTGCACATATTGCCAACAGCCTTCACTACCTTGAAATGTAGCATGACTAGGAACAGAGGCTGAAGTGAAGCTACGGTCTGGCCTTTTGGTGCCATGCCAAAACATTTCATCTCCTAAAAAAAATTTTTTAAAACATATGTGTCCCCTCATTTGAGAGCTTATAGTTGCCTTTATCTTCCATCTATATATAAAGCAGCACAATCACTATAGCTTATCCCCAGCCGAGGCTGGAAATAATGTCTTGGAAGGAAATCCAATTCCCTTTGCTTTCTCTGCCCATTTCAGAGCAGCTGCATGTTTGCTTGATATAAAACAGTTAGTGGCAAACAAATGGGTAGATGTTATCTCATGTAATTTCAGGATATTGCTTCATTAGTGGAGCAAATGGAAATTGACTGTTTCTCTCCTAATATCTCACACACACCCTTACCCCAAGTTTATTCTTTTTCTTCCTGTTTACTGCTTTGCTGGAAATGTTTTGACATTTCAACTTCCTAGCAAAAATGGGTGATTGAATATACACATTTGCTTTCCTTCTCTCCAAAGCCCTATTCACATGAAAGTAAAGCAATTTTTTAAAAAAGAATAAGACCTACAAAGGACAAGAGCAACTACTTGGATGTTGGAAGATGGAAAATGGGTGAATGAGGAACCTGACTTAGCAAACTAAAGAAAGCTACATTATAATTCTGAACAGGAGTCAGATGAGAAACAATTCAACTGATGCTCAGTGTTGGGTACTTCTGGAAATAGGAATGAAAATGGGGCCAAGATAGGCAATTGGTTATAAGTCTCTTAAGGAGGTTTGATTCTAAGATCCTATTGTCTACTCTATGTAGCTGGGCTCTTGCCCCTTTGCATCCTGGTAAAATACAAGAAGGTGAGTCATAGGAGTGGGTAATTGAGAGGTCTCTGGACTGGAGGGCTCTAGGCACAGTTGGAAGTGGGGTAAATATCACAGTGAAAGCAGTGAGGTTCAGGCCTTTGCCTGGCATTTGCAGAGCCCAAAGTGAGAGTGCCCATGGGGGTCATGGCTTCTGGTCTACTTTCCCTTCTCTTCCCATCCTGGTCCCTTGCCTCACTGTCAAGGCCTCCAATGAGCACCTGTGGAGACCCAGCCCTCCTGTTCAAGCTCTATCAAATCCCCACAAACTCCCACTCCTTGTCCATGCCTTAGCTTCAGGAGAACATACACTGGTCAGTGGAATTACTCATCATAAGGAGGATAGATTGAGAGAAGAGGCTCACACAGTCTCTGGAGGCAAGCTTGAGGTCTTTGGGCAGGAATTGTAAAGCATTGTCTAGAAATGAGGGGTGGGTCCCCCTAATTTTGGGAAAAGGCACTCCAGAGAAAGGCCAGAGCAGGGTCCTTTAAAGAATATCTGAGGTGGGGCACCTGGGTGGTTCAATTGGTTAAGTGACTGCCTTCAGCTCAGGTCATGATCCTGGGGTTCTGGGTTGAGTCCACCATTGGGCTCCCTGCTCAACAGGGAGCCTGCTACTCCCTCTCCTTCTGACCCCTACTCATGGTTGCTCTCTCTCTCCAGTTCTCTCTTTTCTCAAATAAATAAATAAAATCTTTTACATTTTTTTAAAAAGAATATCCAAGTTGATAAACTGTCCCATGCTGATTTTAGCACTGAAAGCCCTACATCCCAGGAAACCCCTTAGTCCTGGGCAAACCATGAAGGTTGGTCACCCTACCAGGCTTAAGAATAGTATTTAACTCTGCATACTTAACTCTGAAACCCCCAGCCCTCTTTTCCCATTTAGTTCCCAGAGTGCTGGCAGCAAAGCCCATGTTTTCCAGGCAGGAAATTAGAAATCTTCCTCTGAGGAATCTTATCCACCCAAGAAGAAAGAGCTAAAGACTCTGACATTAATGATTCCCCCAGAGAACTCCCTTAGATGCTTCTACAGTAAAGCCCAGAGTTGACAAAGCCCATCCACTAGTTCAGAGCATCCCATCAGCTTTTCAGAGGCCTATGCTTAAATATAAGCAGATAGTCAAGGATCACCAGACATTCAGGAAATCCTCAGCATGAAAGATTAAGACCAAAAAAAACAGGGAAGGGTGCCTGGGTGGCTCAGTTGGTTAAGCGACTGCCTTCGACTCAGGTCATGATCCTGGAGTCCCGGGATCGAGTCCCACATCGGGTTCCCTGCTTGGCGGGGAGTCTGCTTCTCCATCTGACCCTCTTCCCTCTCGTGCTCTCTGTCTCTCATTCTCTCTCTCTCAAATAAATAAATAAAATCTTTAAAAAGATAAATAAATAAATAAATAAATAAATAAATAAATAAATAAAAGCTTATAAAAAAAAGAAACAGGGAAAACAACTATTTAGAAGGAAAGATAGTATGCCAAGAGAAGAAATTTTAAAGCATCTACATTAATATATTCAGAATCACAGAGGAAGATATTGTATTCATGGGCAAAAGGATAAGCTATTATAAAAAGAAATGCTCAGATAATAAAAAGAGCCCTTGGAAATTGAAATGTGAGAACAGATATAAAAACTCCAGGTAAAGATTGGAAAATACAGTTGAGAATATCTGCACAAAAGGAAGAATATAAAGACAAAGAAAGCTAGAGTACCAGTCCAGGTCTAGAAGTCAAAAAGAAGTAGGAATTTCAGACAGAGATATCAGGGAAGCAGAGAAGACAAAAACATAATTCAAGAAATTCCCCAGAATGAAGGGATATACATTTCCAGGTTAAATAAACTCAGCAAGTGCCAAGCACAACGGACGAAAATATTCCTATGCCAAGACATTGGAGATATGTCAGAGGCATGGAACAGAAAGAAGGTACTACATGAGAAAAAAATGTCACAATTAAAGAATAAAAGTTGAGAAGGGTCTTGAACTTTTCATGATTAACACTAGAAGCTATAGATAACGCTTGAACCTGTAGACAACAGAAAAATGCTTTCAAAATTCCAAAAGAAATTTATTTTCAACCTAGAATTCTATATCTTGGCACCATGTCACTTAATGTGAGGACAGAATATTTTCAGACATGGATGATCTCCGAAATTTTTCTTCAAGAAACTATTGGAGGATGTGTACCACCAAAGCTAATAAATAAGCCAAGAAAAATAAAGATACAGGATTTAAGAAACAGAGAATACAATATAAGGAGGAGATAAAGAGAATCACCAGTAGGATATTGATTCACCAGGCGCAGGTCAATTCTCCCCATGGAAGTTTGTCAGAAGGTTTTTGGAGAAATTTTTTGAGATAATGAAATTATCGGATAAGGATCTATCTGAATATTTATTTATTTATTTATTTATTTATTTATTTTATTTTTTAAGTAGGCTCCATACCCAATGTGGGGCTTGAGCTCACAAGCTATGATCAAGAGTCACATACTCTACTGGCTGAGCCAGCCAGGTGTCCCAACATAGCTGAACATTTAAAGAGGAGATATAAGTAATTGGCAGAGTATTTGGGTTGGTTTGTTAAAAAAAAATACATGGAGGATTAAGGAAACAAACAAAACATGCTTATTAATTCTAAACAAAACAAAGGTTACAAGAAATGAAAAGTAATTGTAGTATATCACATGGATCAGCTGTGGATAGCATTTGTACAATAAATACATATTGTTCTAACCCAAATTGGGATATAACTATCCTAGGAGGATGGAGAACGGTGAGGGGTAAGGGAGTGGGAAGATACAGGAGAGGTCATGCAAAGTCATCTTTCTCCATAAATAGGGAGAAAATAGATAATGCCCAAGACTGAAAATTAAGAGGGAACAATAAATATAAGCATGCAATTCTAATATAGATGTCTAAATTTAAAAAATTGTTGTAAAAGTTTTGAAATACTTGTGTGTTGCATGGGCACGGTTATAGGGTACTGTTGCAAGGATATAGGGTACTGTTGTTTTTGATAACAAACATTGGAAAACTATTTTACTCTTTAAACTATGTACATGTATAACTTCATAAAATCACCCCCTTCAAAAAAATAAAAGACATGTTAGGGAATCCTAAGTTATGAACTAGCTTCCTCTTTATTTTTTTTCTATTAAAATTTTTTTATATAATTATTTAAACATTTTTGGTTTAAATGGATTCAATGGTACAGGTGCCTGGGAGGTGTAGTTGGTTAAGCGTCCAACTCTTGGTTTCAGCTCAGGTCATGATCTCGGGGTCATGAGATCCAGTCCCATGTTGGCCTCCATGCTCAGCATGGACTCTGCTTGAGATTCTCTCACCCTCTCCCTCTGCCCCTCCACGCCGTTCTCTCTCTCTCTCTCTCTCTCTCTCTAAGTAAATAAATCTTTTTTAAAAAATGGATTCAATGGTATTGGCCAAAACAACTGACAGATGAGCCCAGTGGTACCATTTTAGTTTTAGGTTATATGTAGTTTATTAAATTGAAAGGAATCCAATGAAGTTGTTTTAGTTTTTCATTAGGGAAAGCACAACACTTTTTAATGAAGTGTGAAGTTTAATTAGCTTTGTGTTCATGATCTGAATAAAGTAAAAAAATTAGTTATTTAGAATTATAGGAAGATTTGATCTTTTAATTAAGCGAACATTCAGATTTTATAAGTGTAGTAGACTGATTTCATAAATGCCCTAATTCTTCACCTTTCCTATATGCATTCTCTATGTAATGTGACTTTGTAGCAACTCCCATTAATGAGTGGGGTCTTTTTCTGTCCTGGAATCTGGGCTGGTCTTGGGATTTGCTTGGTCAATGGAATGTTGTGAAAGTGATGGTCTGCTTGTTTGTAAGGAGCTATGTGTATGCCCACACTTTCTCTTGGACCTCTACCACTGCCATGAAAACTGCCATGAAAAGCCAGACTAGTTAGTTGAAAAATGTAACATGTATGAGAACTCAGTAATCTTAGCCAAGGCCATGTTAAAAATCCTACATCCAAGCTATGTGAGGGAGCCTGGTTAGGTCAGTAGAGATGTCAACCAACCCCAATTGTTGACTATAGAGACCAGAGTGAAACCAGCTGAGATCAGAACTGCCTAGTTCACCTGAGACCTTATGAACAAAACAAAACAAAAGTTTGTTTAGCCACTAAATATGGGGTTGGTTTGTTACACAGTCTAGCAAACAGGTAAACACTAACAGTTGTCAACTTGTGCCATAAATGAATATTCAACTTTCAAAGAATTGGGACTTTTTGTTTTTGTTTTTTTAAATAGCATCCTTAGGATGAAACTGTTATATGTTCTTTAAGCAGGGAAAGTAATCTTAACAGGAAAGCATTTGTTCTGCTTTCCTGAGTACCATTAGGAATAGCAGCCAGATATGATTTGCCCTGCAAATAGAGAAAGGAAAATGGCTTAGTGTTGGAGAGAAGTTAACAAGACTAGCTCCTTAAAGGTCAAGAGTAGAAAGAAACCTGAGTGGTGAGTGTCCAAATTGGCAATCCCATGAAAGAGCAGGGATTAAGATGCAATTTTTAGTTGTCTTCTGTGGGATGTAAAATGTAACACTTTCACTCACACAATTTATGGTTCCTATGAACTTTCAGTAAAATCTATAATGCTTGCTCATGCTTTTATGTGACTGGGCACTCTATAAACAACTGGAAGACGTGGCAAATTTTGAATCCAGATTATTAGCAATGGGCTGGTGGGATGGTGGGGGAGGACATCATGAAAGGACCCAGAAATCAGAATCAGTGGTACCCTTCAAAGTGAAATTCCCCACAGTAAGCTTATATTAGGAGAGAACTTGGGGCACCTGGGTAGCTCAGTCAGTTAAGCATCTAACTCTTGATTTCGGATGATGTCATAGTCTCAGGGTTGTGAGATCGAGCCCACATCAGGCTCTGTGCTGGGCATGATGCCTGTTTAAGATTCTCTCCCTCTGCCCCTCCCCATCCAATGCACATGCTCTCTCTCTCTCTCTCTCTCTCTCTCTCTCTCTCTCTCTCAAAAATAAATAAATAAATAAAAGGAGGAAAAGAACTTTAAACTATACTTTGTCGTGGTCTAAACCAATTTTATCCAGGCTGCTAAGGGAAGGGAGCCCAACTAATGAATCAATTGCATAAGACAGCATACAAAGTTGTGAGGTATATTAGAAAATATAGTAGAAGTTAAACACACCTATACAATAGGACCCAATAATGTCACTCTCAAGTATTTACCTAAATGCAATGAAAACCTGTACTCACACAAAAACCTGTACTTGGATGTTTATAAGTTTTCATGTTCATAGTCACCCCAAGCTGGAAACAACTCAAATGTCCTTCAACTAGAGTGCTGGAAAACAAACTGCGCTAGATCTATAAAGTAGAATATTCAGGCGCCTGGGTGGCTCAGTCGGTTAAGAGTCCGACTCTCGATTTCAGCTCAGGTCATGATCTCAGGGTCGTGAAGTGGAGCCTTGCCTTGGGCTCTGCACTGAGCATGGAGCCTGCTTAAGATTCTCTCTCTGTGTCTGCCACCCCCACCCCCATTTGCACTCTCTCTCTATAAAAAAAGAAATAAATAAAATGGAATACTAGTCAGCAATTAAAAATGAACTGCTGGAACATGCAACAACATAGCTAAATCTCAAATGCATTATGTCAAGTGAAAGAAGCCAGACTCAGAAGGCTACTATATGATTCCACTTATATGATACTTTTGCAGAGACAAACTATGGGACAGAAAATAGGTTTATGGTTGCCAGGAGCAAGGGATGTATGTGGAGGTTGACTACAAAGGGGCATAGGGGACTTTTTGAGGTGAAGGAAGTGCCCTACATCTTGATCATGATGGTGGCTACATGACTATATACATTTGTCAAAACTTGTAGAATTTACTCAAAAAAAGGAGAATTATACCTTAGTTTTTAAAAATGGAAAAAATGTGCTAGGATTGGGACATTAGTCTAAAAGGGTTTTCAGTCTACTTTTGGAGAGCAGACACTATTGTTATAAATTTGTTACTGATAGAAACATAAGTGAGCTAAAATCTCTTTGAAGTCTACAGATATGAATTGATAAAACAGGAAGGGATTTCCAGACCATAAAAGCTTAAGGAATCTTAAAACCTTCGCTGGATTTAAGCTGGCTCTAAATGAAGAGTGGGAATTAGGTAAATGGGAAAAAGGAGGAAAGTGAGCAAAAATTCAATTTTATTCTGGCAACAGGAAGGAAGACAATGGGGCTGCAATGGGAAATGTGTGACTATGGTAGTTATTACTGTTGATAGAAACCAATGCCGCTGGGAATGTGGCATCCTCCTTTTGCCGGAAACAATCCTCCAGAATGGTCTCCATGACACAGAGGACCCCAAGCCCATTGCTTCTTTTCACATCTATGTGATTCAAGATTAACTTCATTTAAAGATCTCCATTTGCAAAGATCATGTGGGAAACGTGCTTCAAAATCAGGTCTCAATGTGACACAACTTGAGACTTTGGGAATTAAGACTTGCTTTTACATTGAGATTTCCCTCCAAATAACAAAAAGATAAAAGTTAGGGGGATAAAGAAATGAAATCATAATCATCAAATCAAGATGGAGCAAGTTTTCTTTGAGATGACTATCAATTGCAAAGGAGGAAAAATATGTCTTTCCATTAACATTAATTTCTAGAGAATATGTTTAATTATATGAAAAATTCCAGGTGACTGAATGAAATTCTATTTGATGGTTAATTTTATGAAGACTATGATGTTTTCATTTTAAACTCTCCTTCATTTGTTATGATAATGATCTGTCTCCAATAGACAAAGTTCGTATTTCCACCTAGTTCGGAGATTAATTTATTAAGATGATTCTTACCCTAGGCTTATACATATGAGCTGGGAATTATCCAGTATCCAGTATATCTGAGTCTAAATGGTTTGGACAGCTCATCTAATCAGCTTCAGACTAAGGACTTGTACAAAACAGAAGTGGATATCGCTCTTTGAAAATACAATCCCAGTTTGGGTTTGCCGCCCTGGGCTTTGATGAGAGCAGAACATCTGCCTATAATATAATGACCAGTGTCATTTCCAGGGATGTCTAGGTTTGGTCACTTAAGGGAGCAAACCGCCCCTGCAAAGTTGCATTATATGATTTTCATTCTCATTAAATACTCACAGCCAAAAATAAACCAGGGTCAGCTGTGAGGAAATCAGGCTGCTTACTTAAAGCAAAAATAAGTGCAGACTTATTAGCCCTTTTATTATTAATTTTAAATGTCTAGAACAGCTTCGGGTCATGTTTACTTTCTTAGGTCAAGAAGTAGACAAAATAATTGCTCATTTCACTGGGGGATTTGTATTTTAGCTCTTTTTGGTGAGGTTCTGAGCACAGTTTTATCAGATCAGAATTTAGCAGCAACATTTACTGCTATTGCCAATTGGAAACAGCACTAAAATGGGCAAAGATTGTGTGCTGTGTGGTCAGGCCCTCAGAAGAGTATCAAGGTTAATTAATTTAAGTTGAAAGTTTTGATGATTATCAGGCAGACAAATCTCAGAAGATTTCATAGGCAAGTTTTTAGGCCTCCAGGATATTATATGATGATACTGTTGGAAATTATTGTTGACAGCATTTGGAATGAGGGTTTTAAGGAATGGTATAACAGTTTGAGTAACTGTTGACAGCGTTTTCCTTGGTGCATCATGCATTTTTTAAGTTACAAGAGCATTGTAAGTTATAAAATATTCAAACAATGTAAAAATATGCAGGGTAAAAACTAAAGTCTCCCTCTCCCCTGTCCCGTTATTTTGAAGTAATTAACTATATAGTGTATATTCTTCCAGAATCTTTCCTCTTTCACACACATACACACACACACACACACACACACACACACCATCGCACACACCAGATCAGCAATGTAAATACTACTAAGGTATTTTTGTAGAGAAATAGGGATAAATAGATTACATACATTTTTTATTTTTCTCAAAAATGTGATCCTTTCTGTATATAGTTCTGCAACTTGCTTTTACAGTTACTAATTTTTGTGGGCCTTTCCCATGACAGTCTTTATAATATAGTTCTCAAAAAATCTGTGTAAAATTCTATAACCTGATAGTACAATTTAAATATTTCCTTTCTTATGAACATTTAGATTATTTTCTAATTACTTGATAGCAAACCATAATACAATAAACTTTATATACATATCTCTGTGCACGTTCGGGTATTTCTAAAAGACAGATTACAGGATGAAGTACTGTTGGATCAAAAGATTTTAAATATAGATCGATAATAACAAGTTAGCCTCTAAAAAAGGAAGGGGAAAAAAACTTGTATAAACTTAATCTCAAGAGTTCAGTAGGTCACTGAGAGTTCCTTCCTGTCAATATTAAATACTACTTTTTATTTCAGCCAATCTGATTTTTTTAAAAACTATGTAAAGTCGTTCCCTGATTGCTAATGAAAAGAAACATTCTTTTATAGTATAACATATTATATACTATAATAACATGTTATATAGTATAACATATAGTACATATAGTACATTTGTTTTTATTTCTTTTTCTGTGAATTACTTTTAGCAATCAGTTTATCATCCTTTTCTTATTGATTTATAGGAACTCTTTGCATAGTAGAGATTGCGGTAGATACTCTGGGTTGACTCACTTAACTCTCATTCCAACCTACTTCTGGCATGCAAAAATGGAAAAGTCAAAAACAGATTTGCCAGATTTTTCTTAAACTTGGGTACTGATCATATGTTAGGAGCCACCAATCAGATGTACTTACAGAGTAATTTGTTCACAAGAGAGGGAAGAGGCAGGACCCAGGACACTTATTTTGCAAATGTGACTTGTGGTGGAGGTGGTATGGTTTTCGAATCAATGGCTGTAGTGTCAACTTTCTAATCTGTATGCAGGTTTTTGGAACAGGCTGTCAAAAAGAAGGAAGAGAGATAATTTATCTGTCAGCCATTTTCATCTCCTCTCTCTTATTGGTCCAAGTGTGCTCCACTGGGCATTAATACCCATGCATTTCTGGATTGCATTGCACTGTCCTCCTGGCAGGCACCCTAGGGAAGCTGAAGCTTATGAAAATAAAGATGAGAGCAGCATGCTAGGTGACTATGGTATATTGACTGCAAAGGTGGCCTCAGTATACACTACTTGGTCTTATATCCATATACGTTGCATTGTGACTTTGCAGTTCTCATTAAATGGTAGAACCTATTTCTCCATTCTTTGAATCTGGGCTGGCCTTTTAACTTGCTTTAGCCTGCAGAATGTGACAAAAGCAATTTCGCACCAGTTCTGAGCTTAGACTGCAAGAGGACTTGCTCTCTCTCTCCTTAGACCCTTGCCTCTCCATGTAAACAAACCAGGACTAGCCTGATGGCTGATGACCCAGTCCTCTCCATTTTGTGCCAGCCAACAGTGGGCCAAATGCAAGAAGTTAAGCCACCTAGTTCATCTACTGCTGGCTCCATATGCATATGGGTGGGTGCCTAGCCAAGACAAGAATAATCATTCAACTAAGCCTAGCCTAAATTGCTGACCCATTGAATTAAGAGCTAAATATATAACAGTTGTTTTAGGCTACTAAACTTTGGGATAGCTTTTATGCAGCAATAAATACCTATTTTATGCAGCAATAACTGATAGAGTGAGCTCGTGAGTAGATCACACTTATGGAATCAAAACTTGAAAAGGTTCATATTTTCAGACTCTAAGCATGGAAACTTGCTTATGACACTATCTTTGGACTGAAAGGTGTCGTTGCAAATCAGTTTTCTAATTAGTCAAGCTCCAACAAATGAGTTTTAAAAAAATTCTTTCTTTTAGAAGTAATATATGATATTGGCAAGCAGCCTTGATTGCTTTTTGTACTGAAAACAGTGTTAATAAAATGTTCCTTTGTTTTTCTGTACTGAAAGAGTGTTAATAAAATGTTCTCTTGTTTTTCATTAATTATTACTTAATTTCCTGTGCATTGGGGTGGGTTGTTTTTTATAACAATAAAACCTGATGGAAATGTTTGCCTAGTTCTGTCATCAAAAACAATGGACATATGTTACTTGTTTTATGGACAGAGAGGTATTATTCCCCATCTCCAGGAAAAACACTCTTATATAAATAATTATGATTGCTTTTATTAGCTCTAACATAGGTCTTTTGGTAGCATAACTAGGAATTTGGATCATAATTGATTCAGTATTTTCAGAAAATGGTCAGATGTTTTCCTTTTGCTTTAGAACTATGTGATGAGGTCATTGCTTTTGACCCCTGGCTAGAGGAAATGAAGACTAAGTGTGTCAAGACCCAATTGAGGGCGCTAAGGAGACAACTAAAGTGTTCTTTCTAATTAGTCCTAGGTAAGTAGTTAAAGGCAGAAGAGAAATGCTATAAGGAGCTACCCAGAAATGTAAGTATCAGAGAGAAGCTCTATATTTTCACCCCATAATAAAACAAAATTTTTAAATGGATTTTTATTATGTCTGCCTCAAAAATTGAACAGATTACATCTAAGTGTTTGCATCTCTTTAAATCCTGTTCCAATTCCAGGTCTCTCAATCTTGGCAGTATTGATGTTTGAGGCCAAGCACTCCTTTGCTAAGGGGCCTGTCCTGTGCCCCGTGCGATGTTCAGCAGCATCCCTGGCCTCTACCTGCTAGATGCCAGGGTGACATAGTATGACTCACTGTACAGTGGGACAAGCAAAAATATCTCCACACGTTGTCAGATGTCCCCTAGGACATAAAGTGCCTCTAGTTCAGAATCACTGCTCCAAATTAATATCTTTGTTGTTGTCTCTAGGGTTATCTATGGTTCTCTGGGGCTGCTGCAGAAAACAAAGGGAAAACCAAATGAGTGAGACTCCGGGTTCCCTAATCCTAGTTCAACCAGAGAAGCTCTGGTTTTGTTTAGTAAGTCAGGTTTTATTGTAAAATTTGTCTGAAAACAAACCGATGCTAAATCAAGTTTTTTTTTAAATGCCTCTAAATATGGAATAATATTAGTACAAAGATTCAGGTATTAGCAACTAAAAGTTACTTTTCTAAAAGGAGTATTTGAAAAGCATGCAAAAGCCTGTTATAGTCTAACACGGTTGGTTAGGCACCTTGTGAGAAAATTTTTGGCCCCTACACTCGTAATCCAAGTTCATGGCAGCACTATCATCTGTAGTCAGCATCTCTGGGGAGAAACATAGCAACCTCTTAAGACTTTGAGTTGTGATTCCCATTCTGAAAAGGACTGTCACTGGTCACAAAATTGGCTAATCAAGAGAGGTTGGAGGGTTAGCAGAACACACAACTGCTCCCTACCATGTGTTACTGGAGGAAAACCTCAAACATGCTCTCTTGTACGACTTAGAAGAATTAAAATATTAGTTTTACAATGAAATTCAGTCTTAGATTAGCCAAAAAACCTCTTTTCCAAATGAAATTTTATACAGAACCTTCATATATAAAATAGATAAAAGAGAAGTTTTACAAAGTAAAGCAGAAAATTATGGGTCCAGGAGCTCAAGTAGGCCCTTAACCTGAGCACAATCTTGGAAGATTAAGTCCCCACAGCAATATAGAAACGAATGATCTGGATCAACATTTATGCACCCGTATGGTAGCTACAGTCATTACAAGACACCTCATACAGAATGGGCTAGCCAGTCCCCGCAGCTACAGTTGCACACCTGTAATCTCTATACGTGTACTTGACTTTCTACCAAGTTTCACAATTACTTTTTTTGTGAATTTTCCTATTTCATTGCATAACACAAATTTGAGCAGTATTCCCAGTAGAGTGCACATAATTAGTTGACCACCATTAATTTAGTGCTGTGTGTATTTGGGTAATAACTGCTCCCTAGTTGGAAATATTTTTTTCTGGTTATAAAATCAACCTTTGTTCTTTATAATCAGAGTAGCAAAACTAAAATTATTCCTGAGTGCCTGATTGTTGTCACTGTTGTTGAGGTATAATTTACATAAAATGAAACACAGTTCTTAAGTGTTCAGTTCAATGAGTTTTGACAATTGCATAGGGCTGTGTAACCTCAACCCAAAATTAGATCTAGGATATTGTCCTCACCCCAGAAATGTCCCTTGTGTCCCTTTCTAGTCAAATTCTTTCCCAGAAGCAAACTCTTTTTTAATTTCGTCACCAAAGATTAGTTTTGACTGCTCTAGACTTCATATAAGTGGAATCATACAGTATACAGTTAACCCTTGAAAAACGTAGCTTCAAATTACATGGGTCCACTTACATGCAGATTTTTTTTTCAGTGTATATGGTACAGTACTATAAATGTATTTTCCCTTCTTTATGATTTTCTTACCACTTTTTTCTCTAACTTACCTCCTGGTAAGAAAACAGTATATAATACATATAACATACAAAATATATGTTAATTGACTTTTATATTATCACTAAGTCTTCTGGTCAACATAGGCTATTACTAGTTACGGTTTTGAGGAGTCAAAAGTTATACATGGATTTTTGACTGTGTGTGGGTTGGTGGTCCTAACCCCCACATTGTTCAAGGGTCAATGGTATATTCTTTTGGGTCCATTTTTTCCCCTTGTCAATGGCTGTAAAATTTATCTGTGTTGTTTTGTGTATCAGTAATTGGTTCCTTTGTATTACTAAATAGTATTGCAAAGCTCCATGCATCCTTAAAAGACTCTCTTCATATACTCATTTGTGTGTATACAGGATGCATTTTGAGAATGGAAAATCTCTACCAAAGTGGGTTTTTTGGGCAATTTTCATTCAGTATAGTCTTCAGATGACAAACACTCATTTGAAATTAATATAGCACTGAGAAAAGGCCTTTGCTTCTTAATTTGCTTTGGTTTTTCTAAAAGCATTTCAAAATCATGATTTAAAAAAATACAGACAGAAAACCTGTGCTTATGGTTCAGTGGTAAACATTTTAGCAATTTACCCCTGTCCTGCTAGCGTAATCATCGGCTTTTAAGGCGATTAGGCTGTGTAAAAATAATCAACATAAAAGAAAAGAGCTAAATTCACAGCAGTTGGTCTTCAAAAGCATGTCCCTTTTGCATGACACAAATGATGTGGGCTTAATGTGATGTGCTTAATGAGAAAAAGTCTACCTCCTTGAACTTTGCAGGCAAAAATTATTTTGATACATCTCTTGAGACTGCTGTAAATTTCTTAGTGATAAAATGTGATAAAAACATACAGGTTTATAGGAACATTCTGAATGTTATTTTGGGGATAAGCACTTAATCCAAACATTAATGTTGGCAATGCCCACCTACTTAAATAGGTCTCTAGGCATGTTCATTTTAAGTCAGTTGCTCCACAAAAATTTCTTGGTGACCTGCTACATTCCATGTCCGAAGCTCACTACAAGTCAATAAAGATCAATGAGTCATGGTTAGTGATATATAACTGTAATTTTTTACATGTTTTTTTAATTTACTTTTTTTCCCTCTGCCCAACTACTGAGATCTTACTGGAATAATAAAAAGCAGAGGTCCAAGAGAAATTTAGCATATGCCCCCTTTCTTTTAAAAGTTCTGCTTGCTTGGTTTCCCAAGACATCCGTGTTAACACAGTGTATGGGTGTATCTACAAAGGAAGAACACAGCCTTTCTCAGAATAACAGAGCATAAGGAGAGATTCCTGGGGACATAGATGGGAAAATCAAATGTTGGTAGAGACAGCACAGATTTTGCAAGTTGGATGAAATTAGAGTAAGTTATTTCTAAAGCTTTCTCCCCCTCTTAAAAAATAAGATTTCTTTCCTTCTGGAGAGATGAAGAAACCAGTAAAGGCACATTTGTCTAATTTTAATAACCAGAAGATGAAACCATCAGGTACATTGTCTAAGGTTAACTGGAGCTGAAAGATAAATCTCCGCAGAGTCTGATTTCCATTTTCGTTTTACCCTGAGAACATATAGTTAATCCACTGAATTCTTAATTATAAATTTAAAAGGCACTATTTCACCACATGTCTAAACATTTGAGGGTTTCTGTATAATTGTCATCTTAGCAAAAAATACTGTCCTCCTCACAAATTCTTAATCTCTATATTGTTTACCTACCTACCAAGATAGAGAGAAGATAGATGGATAGGTAAGAGAAGCCATTTGTATTAGTTAATTACCAAACCATTTCAGAACCTAGGGGCTTGATAGCAATCATTTATTATTTGTCAGGAGTGGCCTGGGTGGTTCTGTTGATTAAGACCTAGGCTCAGCAGGGCTCACTAGTGAGTCTGTGGTCTGGTGTGGGTCATCTAGGTGGTTTTGGTGATCTTAGCTGGAACTTCGCACATGTCTGGACCTTGGCTGTACTGAGCCAACTCAGCTCTGTTCCACATATTTCTCATCTTCCAGCGCGCTGGCACGGGTATATTCTCATGGGGAGGGCAGGGAACCATGAGTTAAAGTAGAAATGCACAAATGCTTTTTCAAGCCTCTTCTTGCCCCATGCTTGCTAATGGCCAAAAGCAAGTCACGTGACCAAGCCTGAGGTCAGTGTGGGAAGGCATTACCAAAGTGGTGGATATAGGAGAGAGGAAGCAAAGAATCTGTGAACCTCAGTGGAGAAACTCAGACAAACTGAAAGAATTCCTCTAGAGGGCAAGACGGAGAAATACCTCAACAAGGAGTTTTACTTAGTTATTCCCTTAGCCTAGAAGGCTCCTGTTTGGTTTCTCTCATTCATTCAGTCTCAATTTAAATGTTTTTTCTTGTAGAGGTCTGGACTCACCATTTTATCTAACTAGACACTCTTCCCACCTTATGGTTTTCTGTCACAGCACCCCTCCACACTTATCACACTAGCTACCAGTAATGAAGTAATAGTCATATTTGCTTTCCCACTTTGCAGCCTACCATGGACTTCCCCTGTCTCCCTCACTACACTGTCAATTCCAGTGATGCTGGGCTGGCTTTACCAGCTTGTAAGAACCAACTATTACATTTCCAGGAATTCTGTGAACCAGTTGACATCATGGTGGTAACCTGAAATCAACCATGGCAGGAATATTTACTCCATAGAAATTGGCATAAACTATAAAGCAGATCTTTGATTTGGGGAGAGGAGCATAAGAACTGGTCATGCTTTCCATGAAAGCAGCAGCTTGTCTGTCTTTTTCCTCATTTTTCAGCATATAACACATAAACTTTCTGTATTAGCACTCAGTAAATATTTGTTGAATAAGAGAATGAATAATTAATAGACAAGTAAGTGAATAAACGAATGAATGTCATATAGCCAATTGGTAGAAAATGGACCTAGATCACAGGCTTTCTGGATCTTGATCCTCTGAGGATTCTGATAACCCTGCAACACTGAGAATCTCCACCTACCTGACACTAAATGGGGCTCCACTTGCCATAGTGCAGCCCCCCCTGTCTGTAATCATCACCTCTTTTTGCTCAGAACTTGACCTTACAGACCTGGGTGATAAAATTTGTATTCACTCATCCACCTTCAACTACCCTCCCACCCCATCCTATGCCATGATATGTGATGATGTATGTTCTGCTCACCCTGCCACTTTAGCCTGGGTAACTTCTGGATTCCTTCTCATTTACTCCCATTCTTTTGGGACTATTTAAGTTCCCATTTCCACAGGAGACTCAAGACCTAACGATCTCCTAAATACATCTTGAATTCTTCCATGCTTTCAATCTCCCCTGCCACAGCCCCAGTTCCGGCCACTGTTACCTCTTGCCAGGACTGCTGTAGTACCCTCCTAACAGATCTCACCTCATCCCCTATGGCTCCCTTCCATGCATTCACTACTTGGAGCCAGAATGCTCATGTCACACTCCTAACTGCTACCCTGACTCCCACTCACCCCCCACCCCACTTAGATTTCTCAGACTTCCTCTTGCTCTTAGGAAAAGTCAGTTCTAAGATGGCCAGCAAAGCCTGCATCCCTTGACCCCTGCCTAGCTAGTTTGTACTCTTGAACTGGGCTCTTTTTGTTCCAGTCTCTGGAGCCTTCTTTTAGGCTCATATCTTGCGATTATCCCTCCCCCCACAGGCTTTTTGTACATGCTATTCTCTCTTTGTCTAATCCTCTTCCTCTTTGGCGCAGATCTTCCTTCTGTGATCTGGACCCTTTCATTTGCCTGCTTTCTGGACACCCAATTCCGGCATCTAAAAAAATCACCAAATGTCTTTCTGCTCCTCTAGTCCTAGCTGTGGCTAATTTTGTACTGCTTCCTCCGGTCTCCACTTCTACTCCCACCTTGGTTAATGGAACTGTGATTCTCTCCGTCTCCTGGGCCCGAAATCTGGCAGTCACTGAGGAGCCCTCCCTCACCGTCTCTTTTCAAGTCTAATTAGTTATTAAGACCTGCCAATTTTAATTCTTTAAAAGCTCTTTAATAGATCTCTCACACCACCATGTTACTATCTTAGTTCTGGTTCTTACCAGCTCTCACCTTGACTGCTGCGATATGCTCCTAACATGACCTCCCTCTCCCCCAACTTAAACTTCATCCAGCCAATGCCCTACTCAGCAGGGAAAGTGATCTTCGGTTGTAAATCTGGTCACCTTATTCCCCTCTTTTACATTCTGTTAATGAACTTTGGTTGTTGCTGTCATTTTAAAACTCTGTTTTATTTTGTCAGTTATAGGGAGGCAGAATTTTACTTTGGGTCATTTCTGAAGAAAGTGGTAAACAATAGGAATTAACCATTTTTTTAAATATTTGGGAGAAAATACTTATAAAACCGGCTAGACATGGGGGGTTTAGAAGAAGTCTTTGACAATCAATTC
Organism: Eumetopias jubatus; assembly: GCF_037043125.1. Taxonomy (NCBI): domain Eukaryota; kingdom Metazoa; phylum Chordata; class Mammalia; order Carnivora; family Otariidae; genus Eumetopias; species Eumetopias jubatus. The sequence continues at coordinate 105,219,645 of NW_028274815.1, forward strand.
AATTTCTTTAATTCGTACTGGTTCATTTAGTTTCTGTCTCCATTGACTATATTTGCAGTTACTCTCCAAAGAATTTGTTCATTCCATCTAGGTATTCAAATTAATAGACATGGAGTAGTTCATAATATTTTTTTTTACTTTAAATTTTTGTTGCATGTATGGTCTTTCTCCTTTATGTTATGGATTTATTTGCAAATTCTACAACACCACCCCCAGTCAGTCTTGCCAGAAATCTATCTTTCTTATGAAGCTTTTCTAAGAGCTAGCTTTTGGTTTTGCTTAATCATTGCCATTTGCTGTTATTTCTATTGTTCACAATTTCATAGGTTTCTGCCATTATTTTAATATTTGGTTTATTGGATTTGATCTCCTGCTATTTTTCATACTCTTTATTTGCATGCTTAGCTTGCTTTTTTTTTAACCTCTTTTGTTTCTTTTTTTTAAGACTTTATTTATTTATTTGAGAGAGAGAGAATGAGAGATAGAGAGCACGAGAGGGAAGAGGGTCAGAGGGAGAAGCAGACTCCCCGCTGAGCAGGGAGCCCAATGTGGGACTCGATCCCGGGACTCCAGGATCATGACCTGAGCCGAAGGCAGTCGCTTAACCAACTGAGCCACCCATGCACCCTAAACTCTTGTTTTTTGACATATGTATTAAAGACAGATATTTTCTTCCAGGTACTGATTTTATGTCCCTTAGAATTTGACATGTGGTATAAAAGAGAAAACTCTCTTTCTCTTTCACCACACACACTTCTGACACCAAATGTGTGGGGGTTATTTTCCCCACACCAACAAATTCTCCAATACCACCTGAGTTTTCTACGACTCAGTTCAATTCTGACACCGTCTACCTGGAGACAGCATCAGATCCCACAAGTCAAGGGCTCAGTCCCCCAAAATGTCCTCCCCTCTCCCCCCCCCCACCCCATGTTAGATGCCAATCACAGGTCTAGACCTCCTATGCTTCTGACTGATTGGCTATAAATTCAGCCTTCCTACAACACCCTTCTCATGTTTGATTACTTGCTTGAACAGCTTACAAAACTCAAAACTTCACTTGCTATTACGCATTTGTTATAAAAGAATACAACTCAGGAAGAGCCTGATGGAAGGCATGCATAGGGGAAGGCATGGAGAAAAGGGTGTAGAGCTTCCGTGCCCTCTCTGGGGTCTCCATTCTCAGGATCTCCACATGTTTACCAACCTGGAAGTTCTCCAAATCCCTTCCTTTAGGGTTTTTATGGAGGCTTCATTACATAGACATGATTGATTAGATCATTGGTCGTTGGTGATTAAGTCACCTCCAGTCCCAAGCAGGGCTGAAAGTTCCAACCCTCTAATCATATGGCTGGTTCCCTTGGCAACCAGTCCCCATCCTGACATTATCCTGGAGCCCTCAGCCACTGGTAATGTCATTAGATACTTGGGAGTTTGGAGATTCCAGGTGTTTTAAGGAAACTGAATCAGAGACCAAATACATAGTTCTTGTTATGTCACAGGTGTTTCATTACCATTTGTTTCTAAATGTTTTTTTAATTCATATGTATTACAGAGTAGGGAGGGGGGAGTGTATGACCTGACCTCTTAAATCCCAGAATATTGTCAAAGAAGGAATTCTTGTTGAGGCAAATTACATGAGAACAAAGCAGAAAGATCATAAGAAATAAGAAAATCTAAAATGCCAACTTCTTTCATGTGTTTAAATGTAAATCATGTCTATTCTCAATCCTCATCCCTAGAAAAGAGAAGAAAAGAAACTTTGAATGAAAGAAGGATGACATTTCAGTGATTCTAATTCATTTAAACATTAACTAGACTGTTTTCTGGGAATATCACCTTGTTCTGGGTACAAATCAGAGAGGAAATGTCATGAGACTTCTTTTACATTTGTTGTTGCTAAATAAGAAAATTAAAACCTATTTTATCAAATAATATCATTAGCTATTTATCTTGATTACAGTAACCTTATCTGGTTTCATCTTATAAATGTCACATTGTTTTTCTTGTAATTAAAAAAATTAAATTAAATTATGGGCTGGTTGTCAGGTCAATTTGTTTTTAGCAGTTTAGCTATTCTTTTAAATTAAAGATATAGAGATAGTTTGATCATGATACCTAATGAAATTTAAGAAATTCTTTCTAATTTGTAATACCTGAGTCTTATTTCATTATTCTCAAAAACAGAACACCAGACTATAACACACACAGGTACACACACATGCAGCCACACAGAAAAACATGAGTTTCAAAGAAATATTATGCTATCATACTTCACAAATAATTTATAGTTTAGCTATGTTCAATAATTACAAATTAAGAAATGAGAAGTAGGCTATTGATTTATTATGTTTTTATAATTTACCATAAAATTAATAAATTTTGTATCATGTTTTCAGTAATATGCCTTACCAGAAGCATCATGTAAGATGGCTATTTCTTTTTTTTTTTTAAGATTTTATTTATTTGACAGAGAGAGACACAGTGAGAAAGGGAACACAAGCAGGGGGAGTGGGAGAGGGAGAAGCAGGCTTCTGGCAGAGCAGGGAGCCTGATGCGGGGCTCGATCCCAGGACCCTGGGATCATGACCTGAGCCGAATGCAGACACTTAATGACTGAGCCACCCAGGCACCCCAAGATGGCTATTTCGATATGCATCATAACATATCTGTTTTTATGGAAAAATAATATCTCACCTTTTTTTCTGACAGATAAGATGGGTTTGGCTGATGAATTTAAAAATGAAGCTTGGCTTTGTCAATGAGATTACTCAGGGGACTTTTCCATGATTTGATCGGTAGGTCTGAGATTTTGATAAAAAAGAAAAATGTATTTAAGGAATATAATACCTTAAGACATTTTATAAAAATATTTCATTCAAGGGGTGCCTGGGTGGCTCAGTCGTTAAACGTCTGCCTTCGGCTCAGGTCATGATCCCGGGGTGCTGGGATCGAGACCCGTGTCAGGTGCCCTGATCCACTGGAAGCCTGCTTCTCCCTCTCCCACTCCTCCTGCTTGTGTTCCCTCTCTTGCTGTGTCTCCCTCTGTCAAATAAATAAATAAAATCTTAAAAAAAAAATTTCATTCAAAAAGATATATACAAATTGGCAATATTTTGATTTCCCAAAACTTTTCAGAATATATATCTAGCTGAAAGAGTAATAAGCCTAGTTAATAGTTTTTGATTATTCTTGGTAAAGCCTTTTTGTTATTCCTCCCAGAAATTGAGATACTGAACAACTCTAGTGATTGGGATAGAAATCCTTTTGCAAGAGGGTTTCAATCATGAACTTTCAGCAAAATTGAAGGAGGGGTTTGTCAATTCATGGCTGATAGCTGATCATTAAAAGATTTTTTTATGATAGATTACAATGTGATTTTGCATATATTTGGAAAGTTCAAATAACTGAACACCATTATCATAACAAAACTCCTTCAAATCCCACATGTGAGAACAAGCTTTCATGGTGTTTATATTTACAAAAAAAGAAGAATAGAAGTAGAATCCATAATTAGATGCATGTCCTTGGAGCAATAAAGAAATATTTGCATTCTTCATAAGTATCCACAAATATGCATGTTAAGAAAAATCACATTTACCTAATTAAAGAGATGCACTTACAAAAAATTGTTTTTGTTTAATGCTTACTTATCAAAGTTTATAATAGATAATGCTTTTTTAAATTATGAATTACCAATAATTGCAATGTTACTTGACCCACATTTTTAAACATATTAACCTTTATGGTCATTGGGAATAGAAAAAAATTTCAACTTATTATACATATTTTTGGTGCTTTGAAGAATATAGAAAGATCAATAAAATTTTTCAAATATAAACAAATTACCTTTGGATAAAATCATGATGGGAGACCATAATAAAAATTTTATCTTTTTTTTAAAGATTTTATTTATTTATTTGACAGAGAGAGAGACAGCGAGAGAGGGAACACAAGCAGGGGGAGTGGGAGAGGGAGAAGCAGGCTTCCCGCTGAGCAGGGAGCCCGATGCGGGGCTCAATTCCAAGACCCTGGGACCATGACCTGAGCCGAAGGCAGCCACTTAACCAACTGAGCCACCCAGGTGCCCCTAAAAATTTGATTTCAAGTAGTAAGAGAAATAATGTAAATTTTCTATCACTGGAGAATTTCTTCTTTTTAATGGATGATACTAGAGTTCAAAATGCCGTAGATTCCTTTTGATGTAATGGTAGTATCATCTCATTGGACTCAACTTAAAATTTGAGAGGGGATCTATAATTTTTACAATTAGTTTTGGGATATGGCAGCAAGACCACTGTGTTGAGATGTCACTTCTAGAGAAACAGGTTCATGTGGGGGCAGCACCAGGGCCATACAACATCTCAGCCACCATGTAGGAGGGATGTTTTGAAACTGGTGTGGGCCATGGTAAAAGTCCAAGCAAATATCTCAGAATAAACCTTTGTCATAGCAGCTGCCCACACAGCTAACCTCTCCTCTCGATTTTCAATGCTCTTCCAATGAAACTCCAAATTCCTGAAATTCATGGCTCCTGCTAACAAAGAAAATTATGCAAAACTTGGCCTTTTTTGTATCATGGTATTCTTTAACAAGCCTGCCTGAGGTTCACCCGATATTCTAGAGAAGTGCATCCATCTGAATGTTCTGTGATGATGGAAGTGTTCTGTATCTGAGTTGTTCAATATGGTAGCTACTGGACACATGTGTCTATCGAGCATTTGAAATATGTGCAACTAAGGAACCTAATTTTTAGCTTTGTGTAAGTTTAAGTAATTTCATTTCACATTTAAATAGCCACATGTGACTTGGCCACCATCTTGGACATAGCAACTCTAGCATAATGTAGCCTTGTTTGACTTACTATTTACCAATGATTAGGGCCCAGACTCTCCAAAGTTAAATGTTAACTTCTAAAGACTGATAAGTGGCAAATGATTTTTGTCCTGTCCTGTAAAAAAGTTTTATTGCCTTGTAGCACATTAACCAGTTTTGTATTTAATTAGCAATCTTGTTTCAACATTTTTTCTTTTACTGACAATATGTGCTTCAGCATTTTGAACTCTCCTTTGAACCAGCTTTACCATCCTGTGAGTACTGCCATTAATGAGTTTCTGCTCTTAATTGACATATATTCCCTATATATTTGTAAGAAATTAGTGCTTTTATGGAATACACATTCTTCTCTAGTGCCCATGGAACATTCTCCAGAATTGATCACATCCTAGGTCACAAATCAGGTCTCAACCAGTACCAAAAGATTGGGATTATTCCCTGCATATTTTCAGACCACAATGCTTTGAAACTAGAACTCAATCACAACAGGAAAGTCGGAAAGAACTCAAATACATGGAGGCTAAAGAGCATCCTACTAAAGAATGAATGGGTCAGCCAGGAAATTAAAGAAGAATTAAAAAAAATTCATGGAAACCAATGAAAATGAAAACACAACTGTTCAAAATCTTTGGGATACAGCAAAGGCAGTCCTGAGAGGAAAGTATATAGCAATACAAGCCTTTCTCAAGAAACTAGAAAGGTCTCAAATATAAAACCTAACCCTACACCTAAAAGAGCTGGAGAAAGAAGAGCAAATAAAGCGTAAACCCAGCAGGAGAAGAGAAATAATAAAGATCAGAGCAGAAATCAATGAACTAGAAACCAAAAGAACAGTAGAACAGATCAACGAAAGTGGAGCTGGTTCTTGAAAGAATTAACAAGATTGATGAACCCCTGGCCAGACTTATCCAAAAGAAAAGGGAAATGACCCAAATCAACAAAATCATGAATGAAAGAGGAGAGATCACAACCAACACCAAAGAAATACAAACAATTATAAGAACATATTATGAGCAACTCTATGCCAGCAAATTAGATAACCTGGAAGAAATGGGTGCATTCCTAGAGATGTATCAACTACCAAAATTGAACCAGGAAGAAATAGAAAACCTGAACAGACCTATAACCATGAAGGAAATTGAAGCAGTCATCAAAAATCTCCCAAGAAACAAAAGCCCAGGGCCAGATGGCTTCCCAGGGGAATTCTATCAGACGTTTAAAGAAGAATTAATACCTATTCTCCTGAAACTCTTCCAAAAAATAGAAATGGAAGGAAAACTTCCAAACTCATTTTATGAGGCCACCATTACCTTGATCCCAAAACCAGACAAAGACCCCATCAAAAAGGAGAATTACAGACCAATATCCTTGATGAACATGGATGCAAAAATTCTCACCAAAATACTAGCCAATAGGATCCAACAGTACATTAAAAGGATTATTCACCATGACCAAGTGGGATTTATCCCTGGGCTGCAAGGCTGGTTCAACATCCGTAAATCAATCAAGGTGATACAATACATTAACAAAAGAAAGAACAAGAATCATATGATCCTCTCAATAGATGCAGAAAAAGCATTTGACAAAGTACAGCATCCTTTCTTGATCAAAACTCTTCAGAGTATAGGGATAGAGGGTACATACCTCAATATCATAAAAGCCATCTATGAAAAACCTACAGCGAATATCATTCTCAATGGGGAAAAGCTGAGAGCTTTTCCCCTAAGGTCAGGAACGCGGCAGGGATGTCCACTCTCACCACTGCTATTCAACATAGTATTAGAAGTCCTAGCCACAGCAATCAGACAACAAAAAGAAATCAAAGGCATCCAAATCGGCAAAGAGGAAGTCAAACTCTCACTCTTTGCAGATGATAGGATACTGTATGTGGAAAACCCAAAAGACTCCACCCCAAAACTGCTAGAACTCATACAGGAATTCAGTAAAGTAGCAGGATATAAAATCAATGCACAGAAATCAGTGGCATTCCTATACACCAACAACAAGACAGAAGAGAGACAAATCAAGGAGTCGATCCCATTTACAATTGCACCCAAAACCATAAGATACCTAGGAATAAATTTAACCAAAGAGGCAAAGGATCTGTACTCAGAAAACTATAAAATACTCATGAAAGAAATTGAAGAAGACACAAAGAAATGGAAAAACGTTCCGTGCTCATGGATTGAAAGAACAAACATTGTGAAGATGTCAGTGCTACCTAGAGCAATCTATACATTCAATGCAATCCCCATCAAAATACCATCCACTTTTTTCAAAGAAATGGGACAAATAATCCTAAAATTTGTATGGAACCAGAAGAGACCCCGAATAGCCGGAGGAATATTGAAAAAGAAAAGCAAAGGTGGTGGCATCCCAATTCCGGACTTCCAGCTCTATTACAAAGCTGTCATCATCAAGACAGTATGGTACTGGCACAAAAACAGACACATAGATCAATGGAACAGAATAGAGAGCCCAGAAATGGACCCTCAACTCTATGGTCAACTCATCTTGGACAAAGCAGGAAAGAATGTCCAATGGCAAAAAGACAGTCTCTTCAACAAATGGTGTTGGGAAAATTGGACAGCCACATGCAGAAGAATGAAACTGGACCATTTCCTTACACCACACACAAAAATAGACTCCAAATGGTTGAAAGACCTAAACGTGAGACAGGAGTCCATCAACATCCTAAAGGAGAACGCAGGCAGCAACCTCTTCGACCTCAGCCACAGCAACTTCTTCCTAGAAACATCGCCAAAGGCAAGGGAAGCCAGGGCAAAAATGAACTATTGGGATTTCATCAAGATAAAAAGCTTTTGCACAGCAAAAGAAACAGTCCACAAAACCAAAAGACAACCGACAGAATGGGAGAAAATATTTGCAAATGACATATCACATAAAGGGCTAGTATCCAAAATCTATAAAGAACTTATCAAACTCAACACCCAAAGAACAAATGATCCAATCAAGAAATGGGCAGAAGACATGAACAGACATTTTTCCAAAGAAGACATCCAAATGGCCAACAGACACATGAAAAAGTGCTCAACATTGCTCGGCATCAGGGAAATCCAAATCAAAACCTCAAGGAGATACCACCTCACACCCGTCAGAATGGCTAAAATTAACAAGTCAGGAAACGACAGATGTTGGCGGGGATGTGGAGAAAGGGGAACCCTCCTACACTGTTGGTGGGAATGCAAGCTGGTGCAGCCACTCTGGAAAACAGTATGGAGGTTCCTCAAACAGTTGAAAATAGAGCTACCATACGATCCAGCAATTGCACTACTGGGTATTTACCCCAAAGATACAAATGGAGGGATCCGAAGGGGTACGTGCACCCCAATGTTTATAGCAGCAATGTCCACAATAGCCAAACTGTGGAAAGAGCCAAGATGTCCATTGACAGATGAATGGATAAACAAGATGTAGTATATATACACAATGGAATATTATGCAGCCATCTAAAGGAATGAGATCTTGCCATTTGCAACGATGTGGATGGAACTGGAGGGTGTTATGCTGAGTGAAATAAGTCAATCAGAGAAAGACATGTATCATATGACCTCACTGATATGAGGAATTCTTAATCTCAGGAAACATCTGAGGGTTGCTGGAGTGGTGGGGGGTGGGAGGGATTGGGTGGCTGGGTGATAGACACTGGGGAGGGTATGTGCTATGGTGAGTGCTGTGAATTGTACAAGACTGATGAATCACAGATCTGTACTTCTGAAACGAATAATGCAATATATGTTAAGAAAAAAAAAAGAAGAAGATAGCAGGAGGGGAAGAATGAAGGGGAGTAAGTCGGAGGGAGAGATGAACCATTAGAGACGATGGATTCTGAAAAACAAACAGGGTTCTAGAGGGGAGGGGGGTGGGGGGATGGGTTAGCCTGGTGATGGGTATTAAAGAGGGCACGTTCTGCGTGGAGCACTGGGTGTTATGCACAAACAATGAATCATGGAACACTACATCAAAAACTAATGATGTAATGTATGGTGATTAACATAACAATAAAAAATTATTAACAAAAAGAAAGTAGTGCGTTTGAAGTTTTTGAAAATTATATTCTGACGTTGCTTCCCATCTGACTTCATTTACTCTTTGAGTTCATGTATCCTCAGATTTGGCTTCTGGATGTGATCCAGAAGTACGCGCTAATTACTTAGCTCTGTTTCCAAACCCAATTCTTACCTGTATTTGCTAGAGGAAAGAATATGAATTTCAGACAGAGTGGCTTGAGACCCCAGCTCTGCCACTTATATCAGTGCATTAACCTGGGCAAAACTATTGTAAAAATAATAGGAATTACCTAATAAGGTTGCTGTAAGAAACAAATGAAACATCATAGTAATAAGCTCCGTATAGTGCTGAGCAATAGTTGGTAGGTTCACTGGGTTTGGTGTCTAGTCCTAACCCCTTTTTCCATATTTATTTGGCATTTAGCCCAGCAAGCTCCTCCATTCTGGAGATTTCTGCTCTCCCAACCCTTTCCTGTATGACATTCACGGAAGTCACTGTTGTGGGTTTAACTCTGTCCCCTCCCCCACTCCAAGGCCTTATGTTAAAGTTTTACCCCCCCACCAAATATTTCCAAATGCGACTATATTTGGAGACAAGGTCTTTAAAAAGGTAATTAAGTTCAAATGAGGCCATGAGGGTGGGCCCCAATTCAACATGAGTGGTATCATAAGAAGAGGAGATTAGGGCATAGACATGTACACAGAGGGAAGACCATGTAAAGACCCAGGGAGAAGATAGCCATCTACAAGCCAAGGAGAGAGGCCTCAGAAGAAATCAATTCTGTTGACACCTTAATCTTGGACTTCCAGCTTTCAGAACTATGAGAAAGTAAGTTTCTGTTACTTAAGCCACCCAGTCTGTGATACTTTAGTACAGCTGCTCTAGCAGACAAATACAGCCATTTAAAAACTAAGCATCGATCTCAGTTAAAAGCACAGAAGTCCCTTAAGAAGAAAATCACTTTAATCTTCAGTTAGTAATTAACACTTTAGCATGAATGAAGGCCAAGCATTGAAGTGAGAAATTGGGGACACCAGACTGGGGGCTTTGATATCTAAAGAGTTAATGGGGAACTATCATTGGGTTAGAGGAAGAATCAAAGAAAGGGTGAAGGGATGTGAACAAGTATATACATTTGTAATAAATATGGGCTGGCCCAGCATATGAACTCAACAACTGATGGATTTTTATAGGAAACTATTACATTAGTTAACTGTGGCTAAGTAACAATTATCCAAAATTTGGTAGCTTAAAACAACAGCTCCTTATTATTTCTAATGCATCTACAGATTAGCTAGTTGGTTCTGATGATCTGGGTTTGGTCCTTCCTGACAACCTGATCCACTGTTTGATCAGTGTGAGGCTGATTGATCTAGAATGGCTTTGGCCTAGAAAATTCAGCTCTCTTTCTTATGTTCTTTCATCTTTTGGCAAGCTAGCTCAGGCTTGCTCTCCTGGTGGTAGCCAGGATCTAAGAGTAAGAATGGAATAAAGCAAAGCCTCTTGAGGCCCATGGTCAGAACTGGTACAACAGTACTTTTGCCTCATTCTATTGGCCAAAGTCAATCCCAAGGCTAGCTCAGAATCATTAGGTGGGGAAATCTCTTGGTGGGAAGAGTGGCAAAATTGCCTTAGAAAGGAAGTGGATTTAGGAAGGGACAGAGAATGTGAACCATTTCTATACAGTAGTTCCCCTTATCCACAGTTTCATTGTTCATGGTTTTAGTCACCCATAGTCAACCATGGGCCAGAAGTAGATGATCCTCTTGTCAATGGTATTATGTCACAATGTCAGCATCGTTCACCTTACTTCAACTCATCACATAGGCATTTTACCGTTGAATATCATCACAAGAAGAAGGGTGAGTACAGTACAATAAGATATTTTGAGAGAGTCCACATTCACATAACTTTTATTACAATATATTACTATAATTGTTCTATTTGATTAATCTCTTACTCCACCAAATTTATAAATGAAACTTTATCATAGGTATGTATGTATAGGAAGAAACATAGTTTATATAAGGTTCAGTATTATCCATGGTTTCAGGCATCCACCAGGCGTCTTAGAATGTATCCCCTCACCCCCCAAGTAAGTGGGGACTGCTATAATATGCTAAACTGTAAGTCTAGTATATATTCTATTTTGATGTTTCTGGAACTTTTGCACTTTACCTTTTGCATCAGTGCCTTCTCAGGATATCTACAGATCCTCAGAGCAAAATGTACATCAAAAGATGCAGAATGTGGAAAATTAACAATTACATGGGTTGAATTCTCATTCTTTTTGGTGTTCACTTAATGCAAACGGTTATTTTAAGTAGAAAATAATCACAAGAGGCGGTTTTTGCTCTCAGGGCTCCTCAGATATTAACAAATGGGCCACCCAGATTTCCAAACATACGGTCCCTACAGGGAGTCTATTGGTGCATTGCCCCCTCCTACATGCTGCACAGCACACTATTCTCTCCTGTCACTGTCCCTCCTTCCTCTTCCTTCAGAGGTGGCCTCCCTTTTCCAGGACATTCACTGTTCCCTTTGAACAGCACATTCACATCTTCTCTGAAGCTTTGCACCTTCTGTTCCTTAACAATGATCAAATTGTTATACGAGGCAATGAGCAGTTACGGAATAAAAGGTACAAATATTCAAAATCAGAAATAGTCAAAATTCATACAACTGTTTTCAAATGATAGGACTTGTCTGCAATGAAGAAGAAACTCAGCTAAAAACACTAATGGCCTTATTCAGAAAGCTTGGTAAAATGGCTAGATACATGATAAACATATATAAAATGTACGTGTTGTGTGTGTATTCATTCCACTCCTGGTTGGACATGCTTCTCCATCAAATTTTCATATACATTGGAAACAATTACTTATCAATTTAGTCAATAGTATTTAGTATTCAATGGTTACATTTCATTATTTAATTTTGGCCTCTTAATGCATTCCTGACAAATGGAAATTTAGTTAAGCATCTTGTTACACATGAGGTCTTGTCAAGATTTCTAATATTGTCATAGGACTGATTGTTCACATACACATATTCGTGACTATTAGGATTTTAGTATAAAATAATATTGTCTTATTCTATAATTTTTACCATGAATTCTACTTTCCAGATTTTAAGATTACATTGTAAGCTTTTGTCAATATATATTCATTCCCCTATTTGCCTCCATTAACACAAGGATGCAACATTACCATCCTTAGTAAATACCTTAATTTTTAGATTAAAGGGGAAAATATCAACTCCTCAATAGATATTACATTTTGATAAAATATAGTACCCATTCCCCCCCAACCCATGTCTCTTTCTCTCCCTCTCTTTCTCTCTCCCTCTCTCTCCTTCTCTCTCTCTCTCTCTCTCTCTCTCTCTCACACACACACACACACACACACACACACACACACACACACACACACACAATTAGCCAACTAGAAGTAGAGGAATCTGTCCAAATTTGATAAAGCGTACTTCCAGAAATATGTAATAATCATTACATGTTAGTTTTAAAATTTACTCAGTAGAATAAATTCTTACAGTCTTAGTGATCATTTATAAACTGTAGTTTTATAAAGTTTTATCAAGCTTCCAGATCTTACAACATATGATAGAGGAGTGACCCCTGATTCTAGTCCTAAAAACAGGGCCAGGGGATTGTGTCGAAAAGGAAGGGACTCAAAGCTGGAGGGCACTGGCTGCAATCCGTTAGGATTAATTTCACTATCTTTTCAATAAGGAAAGTGCTTTGGGAAATGCAGGTGGCTTCCACTCCCATGTAAACGGAGGGGACAGACTTGTCAGGCCTGAAGACTTTGTAAAAATCCCTTTGCTAGGGCCAGAAAGGATCCACTCCTGCCCCTGGATCCCTGCCTTACTAGCTTTGCTTAGTTTCCTCGACCTCTTCCCAAATCGTCCCCATCTCCATTCTTCCTCCCAGCCTTGATTCCAGGATCTCTAAATTAACTGTTCTTTTGTGTTGCTGTTCTAACTGCCAGGTAGTTACTAAGTGAGGCAGCATGGGATTGGGCATTTCTGGGCAGAAACAATGTTCCACTGAGAAATTCAGCATGTAACATGTGAGGATAAAGTCCGACAGGGTTTCACCAACCCTGATTATAGTTTAAACATTTAAAAACAGGGAACGGCAGGTGTGTCACAAGCTAGGGGAGCTTGGTGGTAGGTAATTTCTAAATGATTTAATCCAACTAAAGATGTAGTCCAAAAGAGAGAAGGACGGAGAGGAAGGAAGACAATGAGATTTCATGCCAGTGTTATCAATAGGTAAAGACTGTTCTCATAAAGGAAATGAAGCTTTGATAATTTAGGGGGAGAAAAATAGGATTTAGGTGAGAATGAGGGCAGAATGGACCATCCCTCAATGGACACCCTGTTGAAAAAGCCCACAGTTGAACTAGGAAGGAAAGAAATGAACCTGTTAAAAACCTAAGATGAGGTCCATGAGACCAAGCCCAAGGAGCCATATAGGAAATCAGAGAATGACCTAGCACGGCCGGGCGCCAACCCTCTTCACTGGAGCAAAGAGTTGTACTTACTATTGAGAAAGCTTTAGAGCAGGAGTCTGCAAAATATCTCTGTACAGAGCCAGATCATAAATATTTTTAGCTTTTCAGGCCACATGGTCTACTCAACTCTGTCCTTATAGCATGAAAGCAGTCATAGGTAATACAGAAACAAATGTGCATAACTGCATTCCAATAGAACTTTCCTTATGAAAACGGGTGGTGGGCCAGATTTGACCCACAGACTGTAGTTTGCCAACTATAGAATTTGAGCTAAGAAGTCCTTGAAAGGTGATTCAGACCTATTAAAAGAGGCTTTTTGAGTCTATGTGAACTAAGATACAAAAAATACAGAAGCAAATCCAGAAGAACCATGGTATGTTTCAGGTGTGGAGAATGATTTTTTTCAGCCAAGGTTGGCCTGAGACAGTAGATTCTGAGAGGCTACAAGCTACATTCCCTGGAGACCGTGAGCCGTGTCTGATTTTCATGAAGGGCTGCATGAGTCAGTAATTAATAGTACTTACTGAGAAATTGTTCGTTTACCATTTTCTTCAGGAGAGTATTCTTTTCCGTGAAGAGATGAGGATAACAAATGAGAGCACAACAGATTTATGGGACTTTAAAAATACCTTAAGATAAAAAAAATTGTCAAATATGAACAGAAAATTAAAGCAGCAAATACTATTTGGGGTGAGGTAAAAATCAGGATATGAAATAAAAATTTCTCTGAGGAAGGAAGCACATAAAAGTTCTAACCAGAATCTTTTTAAAATGTATCAAATAATAATTGAAATGCTGCTAGAAAGTGTACTTGTGTTGGGAAACTTAGTAAGTATGAAAAATAAAAGTAAACACATAAAGGAAACAAAGTCAAACAGGGGCATTGGAAATACACAACAAATACTTTCAAGGGATTTTATAAAACTTTCAAAGGGGAAAAAAAAGCCTTAATGAACAAAATGCAGCAAAGAGGGGAGAACAAGTCTGACTTCTGGCAGGTTCAAGAGAAAGAAAAAAATCAAGACCTAAGGAGAGCATGAAGTAGTTACTCCAGAAAGCCAGAAAGCAGAAAGTCAGGATGAAATTTAGCTGAGAGAACCAATCAAATTAGTTTGCTACAAAATTCAGAAAGACATTGAGAAAACTCTTGTTTACAAAAAAAAAAAAGAATTTGAAGTTTTGAATAATTGCACCAGGCAGCTGAAATAATGGGTAAAACACCAGAGTGAGAAGATAAAATAAATCAGAGATGACAGATGATATATATCTCCTGGATATAATCTTTGTTAACAATAGCTGGAAAAGATTGAGGCCATTTCCTATCCAGACTGAGTGATGAGGTGTCAACCAGGCATGGGCTGGAAGAACAAATAAAGAACGTGAGATTTGTTCACTGAGTTGAGCAAAGTTCTACTGGAAAATGAATGCAAAGCCTTGCAGCACAGTGCCGCGATTCTGAAAACACATAAAGAGGGGGCTCTGTAAAGAAGTTGATGTACAAAGAGAATAAATGGGAAAAGAAAGAGCAAAAGCCATCAGCTGCAGAGGAGATGAAAACCTACAGGCAGAGAATTCAAGAAATGGAGGAAGAATTACAGAAAATAGAAATATGCATATGGAACTCATGATAAGAAAGCCATCACTGCTTAAGATTGAAATTAGAGGGTGCCTGGCTGGCTCAGTTGGTAAAGTGTGTGACTCTTGATCTCAGGGTCATGAGTTTGAGACCTACGTTGGGTATGGAGCCTACTTTAAAAAAATTGAAATTAATACCACTATATAAAAAGACTTCCCGCTAAGCGCAGAGCCAGACGTGGGGCTCCATCCCAGGACCTTGAGACCATGACCTGAGCCAAAATCAAGAGATGTTTGACGGACTGAGCCACCCAGGCACCCCATAAGTGTTTAACTTTATAAAAGACTTTTTTTTAAAGATAATTATACCATTTAGAACTCCAAACGGCAATGCATGACCATTCCAGTAGCTCTGTATCCTCACCAGCATGGGCCAGTTGTTTTCATTGTACACATACTAATGGGCTTGAGTGGTAACATTTACTATTTTTGCAGAATTTTTTTCACCATATGCCAATCTGAAATTGTCCATATTGGAGCCAAGTCATTTAATTCTGAGGTTTGTATGTAATGTTTTTATACTTTGCTATAGGTGGAAATCATCTTTTGAGCTTCAGTCTCCTATAATATGATTGGACTAGTTTATTTTTTTATTCTTATTTTTTTAAAGATTTTATTTATTTATTTGGCAGAGAGAGAGACAGCGAGAGAGGGAACACAAGCAAGGGGAGTGGGAGAGGGAGAGGCAGGCTTCCCGCCGAGCAGGGAGCCCGATGCGGGGCTCGATCCCAGGACCCTGGGATCATGACCTGAGCCGAAGGCAGACGCTTAACGACTGAGCCACCCAGGCGCCCCAGGACTAGTTTATTTTTTATTATTTAGATCACGTAATTTTAAATGAGTTACAATGTTGTGGAAATAAATACCTTTTATTTTTTATATTTTTATATTATTTTCCTTCAGCATGAAGAATCTTCTTTGGCATATTTTTTTGTGTTTTTTTTTAATTATGTTATGTTAATCACCATACATTACATCATTAGTTTTTGATGTAGTGTTCCATGAGTCATTGTTTGCATGTAACACCCACTGCTCCATTCAGTACCTGCCTTTTTAATACCCATCATCAGGCTAACCCATCCCCCACCCCCTCCCCTCTAGAACCCTCAGTTTGTTTCTCAGAGTCCAAAGTCTCTCATGGTTCATCTTCCCCTCCGACTTACCCCCCTTCATTCTTCCCCTCCTGCTATCTTCTTCTTTTTTTTTTTTTTAACATATAATGTATTATTTGTTTCAGAGGTACAGGTCTGTGATTCAACAGTCTTACACAATTCACAGCGCTCACTATAGCACATACCCTCCCCAATGTCTATAACCCAGCCACCCCATCCCTCCCATCCCCCACCACTCCAGGAAATACCTTTTAAATAAAAATTATTGAAATCACCTGAAAAGTAAACATGGGCTGGAAGAAAAAAATAGGAATATGGAGTGTGAGTAGCCTTGCTTTAAGGTGAGAACTTAAGTAGGAAACCGAAGGAAAACTAAATAAAGGAAAGTCAGTCTAGATCAGTATTTAATAAACCACTATTCTGTGAATAATGTGCATTTAGCACACAATTCAAATATAGCTTCTTTTGCATCAAAACAAAATGAAATATTCTTTTTTATAAACAAAATGGAATATTCCTAAGTAAACTAATACTTAAATTGCTTCTATTTGATTTTGCAATATATTCTTTTGATTTTCTTTTATTTATTGTGTTTTTGATTAGGTTTTTTGGAGTGATGTAAATTTAAAGACTTTTTTTCCAGAGATGTTTTGCATAAAATAATTGCTCAAAATATTTGAGAAAAACTTGTGTGTATAATCTACAGCAGTGATTCTCAGATTCAATGGATATGAAAGCTTGGTAAAAATACAAAGCCCCAGGCCCCCTGTCCTCTTTGGGAAATTTAGTTGTGTGTGTTCTCCAGGTGGTTCTGAGACCTATGAAAGTTTAATAACCACTGCTCTACAGCACATTCCAGCAGGAGGGAGGCCACGTTGAAAGAAAAAAAAAATGTGACTTAATTTTGGTGTAGTTGTCAGTAGTGACCAAAAGGTGGCTCACTGGATCACAACACTGGTTAGGGAACCCAGTTTATTTGGCATTTCTGGAGAAATCAGTAGTAAGTGGAAATAAATACTAGTTACATCTCTAGAATAATTCAGATGCCCTTCTTCTTTAATGTCTTTGAATGTGTGATGCTTCTAGACAAATATGTAGAAACTTCCATTCTTGAATCAGAAAATAAGCTTCATATTAAGCTGCATTTCTTCTCAAAACAGATTCAGTTCTGCCAAGACAAGGTGATCAAAAAAAGGCTCCATCCATTATACTGAACTTGACTTCACCAAAAGGTCAGGAGGCGATTCATTCTGCTCGGGTTTGGACTGACTAGGGCAGATATCTTTAAAAGTTCACATTGGGAATTTCTTCAAAGATGAAAAGTCTGCCTCTTAGGCCTAGTTTTAATTACTGCTGATCAATTGCAGTGATTCCGGCTGCAAAGCTGGCTTGCTCTGAGTTTATTAGAAAAAAAAATGCTGCGTGGAATCGTACAGAGTGTTCTTTCTGGGTGATAGCTAGTCAGGGACTACTGCTTCGCTTTAATGCCCCCCATCAAGGTGACACATTCCAAAGCAGGTAGTGATTTCCCAGATCTGTGCTTATCAGTAGAGTTTAAATGCCCAATTCAACTTGGAATTGTTCCTCATGCTCACAATTTTCAAGTAAAGGGCTCCAAATAAGCCTAAGGAATATACTTCATTTATTCGCTAATCATTGGTAAACGTTTACAAAATACCGGCTCTGTGCCAGGTAATGAGTAAGGCCTGAGAATTAAGACATAAAAGATATTGTAGAGACTTGGAGGCAGACAAGTGGTGAGCCTTCTACAATTGTGTGATGCTCATACACCTGCAGTTGATGGGTGGATGCCTGTTGTTGTCACTGCCACACCCTTGCGGCCCAGCATAAGGACCAGCCCATGGCATCTACTTAATATTTTCTCAGTGGTGTAGCTAATATGTTGATTGAAGTTATCACAGCTACTAAGAGAGCACAATGGATAGTTAACTTAACTCACATGGGGGAGGAAAACCTTTGGAGAACTTCCTTTGGGTTGGCTTCCTTTGATTGGGTATTTTACCATGAATCCGTACATTTGGGATTGGATAGTGAAATGCATTGCCTTGCCCGCCTTCACTCAGCACTCACTTCTATGCTACAGACAATGTCCCTGGAACACAAAGGACTCACCATCTGAGGGCTTTTCCCTTGAAACATAACCAGTTGCTGCCAAAAGTCACCCCCAAGAACAGCCTTCAACCAGAGATTTCCAGGAGTTGGTGGATAAGCACCCCGGCTTCCTGGCCTTATAGATGAGATAAGTGAAGGTTTTTTTTTAAAAGATTTATTCATTTATTTGAGAGAGAGCAAGAGAACGAGAAAGAGAGAGAGAGAGAAAGAGAGAGAGAGAGAGAAAGAGCCGTAGGGTGAGAGGCAGAGGGAGAGAAAATCTCAAGCAGACTCCCCGCTGAGTGTGGAGACACGAGGCCCCACCTCACGACCCTGAGATCATGACCTGAGCCAAAATCAAGAGACAGATGCTCAACTGACTGAGCCACCCAGGCCCCCACTGAAGTTTTTCTACATTGTCAGAGTTCCTCAGTGGGCTGGAGTTTCTCTAACTGCCCACAGCAGTAACTGGCTTGATAACATATCTTTTACTAGATTCTTCCCATTCTCTGTCTCACTTTTCTTTCCCCTATTGCTGCTTCCTGGCAACAACTCCCAAATAAAACACTCTCAAGTCCTTGTCTTAGGGTCGGCTTCTGGGAGAACTCAACCCAAGGATAAACATGAGCCGTCCATGTGCACATGGGTGAGAGGTGGGGAGAAGTGTTGGTGACATGTGCCCAACCATAGAAGCATGAGGAGATCTGAGACTGAAGAGTTACAATTGATGGAACATAGGGTGCGAGCTGGAAGTGATGAGAATGTATCCTGTGTGCTAATCAAAGAAAAAATCTGCATTTTATTTGGAGGGCAGTGGGGATCCAGTAAAATATTCTTTTTTTTTTAAGATTTTATTTATTTGAGAGAGAGAGAATGAGAGATAGAGAGCACGAGAGGGAAGAGGGTCAGAGGGAGAAGCAGACTCCCCGCTGAGCAGGGAGCCCGATGCGGGACTCGATCCCGGGACTCCAGGATCATGACCTGAGCCGAAGGCAGTCGCTTAACCAACTGAGCCACCCAGGCGCCCCTCCAGTAAAATATTCTTAAAGGAGGGGAAGGGAACATGTTCTGGCCTAGCTATGAGAGACCGGCATTATCTGCAAGCATGGATGAGGCTTCAGGAGTGAATGAAATTAGCCAGGACAAGGAGGGACCACTTTTAGAAGCTGATAAAAATTGGGGCGCCTGGGTGGCTCAGTCGTTAAGCATCTGCCTTCGGCTCAGGTCATGATCCCAGGGTCCTGGGATCGAACCCCACATCGGGCTCCTTGCTCAGCAGGAAGCCTGCTTCTTCCTCTCCCACTCCCCCTGCTTGTGTTCCCTCTCTCACTGTCTCTCTCTCTGTCAAATAAATAAATAAATAAAAATCTTTAAAAAAATAAAATAAAATAAAAATTACAAACTCCTCTGCATACAAATGCACATCTACATGTACATACAATTTTGCTGAGGAATTTCCAAGTGTTCACTGACCCCTTTGAAGCACAGCCATGGACCTCTCCGGATTTCCAGAAGAGTGGTTAGGAACTCCAGATATTGAATGAGAAGACAAGAGGGTTAAGGAATTGAGGCCTTAAGAACAGTAACATTAAATAAAGGCAGGAGTAAAGAAGGTAGAAGAAGCTGTCACTGGGATGGGAAATGACTCAAAGCAGAGCTGTATAGGGAAAAAAACAAAAGATGCTCTTGGTCGAGCAGCTTTTGAACAGAGTATCACCCTCTAGTTCTTCCTTTTGTTGTTGTTGTTCACTCAAACAGGAAGAAATGGTAATCATCAATCAGGAAATACTCCATGGCAGAAGATACAAATCAAAGGCTCCCGGGTGAAATTCAGCTAATAAATGTAGTGACTGGTTCTGACAGTGTTAGTTGTTTGGTTTTCTTTCAGTTAGTCATCAACATTTAAAATAAAGAAATTTCTAGATTTTCTTGAAAAAAAGTCAAAACATCTAGGCCAGTATATATAGATATGAAAATCCTGGTCATCAGGTATACAACCCGGAAAGGATCCCAGGGCACTATCTTTAAATTATTGTGCTTTGATCACAAAATTCAGAGGTGTCTTCTCTCCTGATAAGCCATTACTCATTCATGGGTTTGGTCAATTATTCCAGGAATAATGTAATCATTCATATCTTTCAGGAGTGGAACAAAGAAAAGCTTGAACACTAAAGGAAAATGAGAAGGGAATTGTGAGAGAATACTACAACAGAAGGCGAGCAGGGAGTTTTCCTGAATGAAAAAAAAAAAGAAAGAAAGAAAGGGGAATGTGGATGCTTTTCGATCACCACTACCAGTCTGGTATACTCATGGGCCAGCACAACCATATCCCAGCTTCTCTAACTATGGTTGCTTATGGTTCACAGCTGCATAGAATTGCCCTTAGTCAATGAGAGCTGCCTTCTACTGTAGGTTATAAACCTTTCTCTGCGGCGGGGGGGGCATACTACAGCCAACAACTGATAGACACGGGGGACCAAGACAAGAGGCAGCGATTTGTGGGATCAGACTGAAACCGGATTCCAGCTAAGACCATGGTTTTGCTTACTTTTTTTTTTCCCCTGTTCTAATCCCTTTCTCCTAAGAAATCTTCCTCAATCACCTACTACTGAATCCATGTCTCAGGCTCATAGTTCTAGGGACTTCTGACCAACATAAAACACAAAGACCAACAAAACATTTATTACTAATTGTGTCGTCAGCAGAGAACAGCAAAATATCAGCCTGGAAGGGTGCACTCAGATTTTGCAAAACTAGATCAGGATACAATGATATAGAAATGGCACTTCATGATTTGTATATTACAATTAAACTCAGAATTTAATTTGTAGCTCTCTTTAGAGACCACAGTATACTATCTGAGAAGTATGCACATTTCCACAGTGTAGATGAGAAGTTATTAACTTTCATTCCAATGATAAACATTGCCAGTCACCACAGGCTTTCGAGGGGCTTCCTGTGAATGATGACAGGGAAGTTGGTTTCTGTTGATTTGTGCTAGGCAGATGGATTTCACTGCTAGAACAAAGCCAAGTACTGTGAACATCTTATTTCTAGAAAATGGTTGACCTACAGATCACCTGGATTCTCATTTATTCAGTAGGTGAGAAAAATGAAATGGACATGGAAAAATCTACAAGATCGTTTCTCTAAACAGGAAGGACAGTCTTCCTGCCCTTTTGCAAAACATTAGCAGCTGCCTCATTATCTTTCCTTCTACTGCTTTGAAATCTCCTACTACTTCTCTTTCTATGTCCACTTACTTTTCAGACCACATAACACTGAGAGCAATGTTATGCCTCACATGTAAAGAGTCATGAGATGGATTAGGGTTGGAAATTTAGGAATATCAATCTTTTAACCAAATAAGTATCAGGATTACCTTATCTGTTCCAGATTCCATTTTTTATGTACCTCCAATCTGGGGTAGGCGCCCATGCTCCCATGCATACTCATTATTCACTTATTCAATTCTCTTCTCCAAGTTGGTTTAATAAGGTACAATCCCATGTGAGGAAGGAAGGAGTTGGGCTCCTGATGGAATGACATCACCTTCACAACAGAAGGGAAAGAAAAGAAAAAGCAAGCCAGTTATTGACCAATTGGTGTTGCTGGACAACAAATGTTCAGGCAAGTTTCAACAAAAGTTTTTCAAGTTGTCAAGAATAATGTAGAACTTTTCAGAAATGTATCAATGTTCTGTCACGAGGATGTGTGTTCATTCTCAAACTGAAAATGTATGTGGACAGCCATATATGGAAAACAAACATGGATTGATTCGCTCTCTTATCCATTTCAGGTAGCTACTCCAATCCTGGCAACACAATCCCCTTTACCTATCTGACTCATTATTTGTTTGCTTATTGTCTGCCCTCTCCCCATATCCTCCTCCACACCCCCGACAAGATTACAAACACCATAATATCAGGGGTATTTATCTCTTTTCTTCACCCTTCTGTCCCCAGCAACTAACTGATTCCTAGCATATTATAGATACTTAATAAATATTTGCCAAAGCATATTCACAGGATAATGACAAGTTCAGATGTATGAATTGCAAATGGGAAACATGTGGAGTGCAAAAATACAAATAAATAAAATAAAGATCTTGACAAGCAGTTCTGATATCTAAGAAATAGCTTTATGGCATTTTCTAATTGTTTAGGTGGATCTTCAAGGAACTCCTGTGAAGGGCTATTTTAGCACAGAAAACACACAGGTTTTTTTTTTTTTTTCTTAATAAGGTGTTCACTCTTGTAACCAAACTAAGCAGAACATATAAAGTACATATCATGCAGTTAGGCACACTGAGGGTAGGAAAAAAATACGAAATCCCTGACACATAGTAAATATTTCATTGTTAACTGGTGCAGTTGTTCCTGTTACTGTCTTTGACCTCCAAGAGTTTAACATTTTCTAGGGGAGACAAGTCAAGCATGGGAAATGTGTAAATAATGGCGAAATCCAGTAGCAGATAATATCTCTAAATCAGTAGGGCTAATGAATATAAGAGGGACAAGGAGGAACTGTAGAGTAGGGGAGGATTTTAGCTGTGCCCTGTGAAGTCGGTGGGTTATAAAAGAAAGAGAAATTGGGTGCCCTGAAATTTCTTCAAAAGTACTTTTCTACAAAGGCTTTTTAGGCTTGTCATTTAGTTTGCTGAGGACAATTCACTAACATGTTGCCATTGAAGGGAGTCGTATTTTCATTTCAAGACAGCTAGCAGCCACTTTGTAGTGGGTAGGAGGAAAGTGTTGTTTTGCTACCTGAGTCTCTTTCTGCTCTCCAGAAGGAAAAAAAAAGACAGTGAAGGAGCTTCACCCAAATGGAGAATTTCTTTATGGAAGGTAGTCATTGGAATAATTCCTATAATTAAGAACCCATAATAAACAGCTGTTAGATACCCTTACTCTTCTAGATGAACAGCTAGAGCTAGACTGGGGTTACTCATGTGGTCCATGGGTCAGCAGCATCAACACGACCAGATAGGTTGTTAGAAATGCAGATTCTCAGGCTCCGTCCCAGACTTGCTGAGTCAGAATCTGCATTTTATCAGGATCCCCTGGTGGTGTGTATGCTCTCGGTTTGAGAATTACTATTCTACAACATACTCCTGTTCTCAAGAAGTTAATACTTGGAGAGAAATAAAGCATAAACCCACTAAAATGAGCAAAACTGTGAACACACACATTTCAAGTGATTCCAGAATAACAAAGGATTTGACATCAAATCTACCCAGACATTAAAACTTGTGCCAACCCTGAGGGAATTTCATGAAGACAGCCATTGGTTGTTTGCCCAGTATCCCCAACTTTTTGTGAGAAGTGCACCATCTCCTTCTGGCAATTTCTGGCACTCACTCCATCCACACTATCCTAATGTTTTAATCAAGGAAAGTCTGTTTATCTTACATAAGTCAGCTGCTAGCCCTGCTCATTACATTCCAGGAGGAGCCTGTCTCTTGGAGAACATCCATTGATTATCAACAGAAGTGTCAGGTCCCTACTGGTGGCTTCTGCTTCTTTTATTAGCATTGTCTTCAATCCAAGTTGCCACACTCTGTCTTTGCCCCAGCATTTGAGAAAAAAACCGTTGTGAGTTGTCAAAGGAGACTCGCAGTCATAGATCCTACCCAATACCAAAATTTATAATAAGTCAAAGGAAGCAGGAAGTCACCAGTCACTGGTGACACGTTCATCTCTTGGAGGAATCTGAAACACTGAGATGCAGACCCCAAAACCCCATTTTTGTCTCTCACGTCATTGAATTTTGGTTTCATATTTAACAGAGAAGATTCTTCCGAGCAATTTCTATGGAGATACTGCTCACACAAAGAGACCCATCTCCATTTTAGAAAAGCCCATTTTATGGCTCAGGTCATGATCCCGGGGTCCTGGGATCGAGGCCCCACATCGAGCTCCCACTGCTCTAAAGGGAGCCTGCCATTCCCCCTGCTCATGCTCTCTCTCTCTCTCTGTGTCAAATAAATAAATAAAATCTTAATAAAAAAGAAAAGCCCATTTTATACTCTATTAATTACAGTCTGTAGTACAACTTTCTCTTCTTCAGTCATTCATGACCTACAGATCCACAAATTCCAGTTTTGTGAACAATAATCAAGAGAGACCATGTATATCGCATGGAAAAAAATCATAGGTAAGGACTCCCTGGTATTGTTCCACCAAATGACAACATTAGTATGTTTACCGGGAGGTCTTGTCTTCAAGTCTTTACAAGGTTTACATGGAGGTTTGACTAATTCATTACTTCTAGGTATCTCTGCGAAGAAGGGAATGGGTTACTAGCCTGCTGTTGTTTCTTGTCCATTAACAAAGCTGCTTGAGGGTATTTACCTCAAAGATACAAATGTAGGGATCCGAAGGGGTACGTGCACCCCGATGTTTATAGCAGCAATGTCCACAATAGCCAAACTGTGGAAAGAGCCAAGATGTCCATCGACGGATGAATGGATAAAGACGATGTGGTATATATATACAATGGAATATCATGCAGCCATCAAAAAGAATGAAATCTTGCCATTTGCAACGACATGGATGGAACTGGAGGGTATTATGCTGAGTGAAATAAGTCAATCAGAGAAAGAATGTATCCTATGACCTCACTGATATGAGGAATTCTTAATCTCAGGAAACAAACTGAGAGTTTGTTTGCTGGAGTGGTGGGGGGTGGGAGGGATGGGGTGGCTGGGTGATAGACACTGGGGAGGGTATGTGCTATGGTGAGCGCTGTGAAGTGTGCAAGACTGTTGAATCACAGATCTGTACCTCTGAAGCAAATTATACATTATATTTAAAAAAAAAAAAGAAGAAGAAGAAGAAGACAGCAGGAGGGGAAGAATGAAGGGGGGAATCGGAGGGGGAGATGAACCATGAGAGACGATGGACTCTGAAAAACAAACTGAGGGTTCTAGAGGGGAGGGGGGTGGGGGGATGGGTTGGCCTGGTGATGGGTATTAAAGAGGGCACGTTCTGCATGGAGCACTGGGTGTCATATGCAAACAATGACTCATGGAACACTACATCAAAAACTAATGATGTAATGTATGGTGATTAACATAACATAATAAAAAAACAAAACAAAACAACAATAACAACAAAAAAAGCTGCTTGAATTCCTGTATATTCCATTTATCACAGTCAGATTTGTCAGTAATCTAACCTAGAAATCAGCAAGCTATCCTCAACTCATCCTCTCCTTCATCCACATCCAGTAAATAACTATGACCTACATCCTGAATCACTCTTGAATCGGTTTCTCTTTTTTTCACAATCACTATAGTTCAAGCCTTCATAATTTCTTAGCTAAATATTGTCATTTTTTTGGCTTGTCTGTCCATCTCTAGTCTCCTCCCCCTCAAATTTACTGGTTTCTCCAAGTGATCCTTCTAAAATATACATCTGGTAAACTTTTCAACAGCTTCAATGATTCCTGTATGGCTAGCTATTGCTGCAAAATAAACCACCCAAAACTAAGGGGCTAAGCACAATAATATGTTCTATGGATCATGAGGTCAATGATGAGCTGATCTCAGTTGGGCTTTCTCATGTGTCTGTGTGTCAGGTGGGGGTGCTGTTTTAGGCTAGCTTGACTGAGGTAGCTTAGTTGGAGCACCTTCATTCCACTTGTCTCTCAATCTCCTCTTGGGATCCATAGACTGACATAAGCATCTCTTTATGGCAATGGTGGCAACACAAAAACACGAGTTCCATTATGCAAATCCATTCCACAGCCCTGCTTGCATTATGTCCACTAATGTCTCAGAGTTCAAGGATGTGACAGGGGACTGCCCCCATGAAGTCATGTAAAAAAATATATACATATATGTAAAGGTATATACTGGGGCCAATAATATAATCTACCATGACTTCTAATTGCCAAAGGATGAAACCTAGACATGGTAGCTATGTAGTCATTGCACATGAAAACATTTCCATATTTTCCTATCAGATGGTTAGCTACTCCTTCCTTAGAGCTGCTTCTATCTCTGACTAGGTATATATGCCTAATTCTTTATTTTTTTTAAAGATTTTATTTATTTATTTGACAGAGAGAGACACAGCGAGAAGGGGAACACAAGCAGGGGGAGTGGGAGAGGGAGAAGCAGGCTTCCCACCAAGCAGGAAGCCCAATGCGGGGCTCGATCTCAGGACCCTGGGACCATGACCTGAACCGAAGGCAGACACTTAACGACTGAGCCACCCAGGTGCCTCTATATGCCTAATTCTTAATACACACTTGTGTAGTATATTTGCATTGCAGTCTCCTCAACAAGACTAGGAAGTTTTTACGAACTCATTTATCTTTATATCCCCATACTCTGGTATGGGCCTGGGCTCTGAAGTTGCTTAATGAATGTTTGTTGAGTTGAACTGAGTAGAAGTGAAAGTACGTCACCTAGAGTATGAACACAGTTCGTGTTTTACACCATGTTTCTAGCAGTTCTGAGACATGCAGCCAGGTGCCTGAGTTGTTGATAAGATTCCTAAGGAGCAATCCCCAGACTCTGGGAGGTTGACTTATAAGAGGAAGGCAGACTCTCAGAGAAACATGGAAATCAGACAGTTTGCAATAAGGAACAACATGAGATTCAATAGTAGGCAACTGGGGTGGAAATTGGAAATCTGGCCACAAGAAAATGTTACAGAGGCCCAGCATCATTCAGAGTTAGAGCAGGAAGGTTTCAATTCTAAGTGCCAGAGAGTTGTGAATACTTTAAATCTCTCTTTCTGAGGTCAAAATTGGTTCTAAAGGACTGACAGTGGGGTCAAATGATCCTATTTTTGAGAAGAAAAGGCAAGTGGGGAAGACAAATGGATCATTTTTTTGGCAATTCTTAGAGCTGTGTTATTTATTAACCTTATCAACAATAACATATGATCTAGTGCCAGGAAATAAGATCAGAATCACAAAGTAATAAAGATATTTGACTGGATGCTGAATGAATGTCTTGTTGGCCTAGGAGTGAAATATGATCTACATGGCATAGTGTGCCAATTCGGTGACAGAGAAAAGGAAAAATAGAACTTCTAATAAAAGAGTTTTTCTACACACACATACCCATACACACACACCCCTCAAAAGAATTTTGATAGGATAACACATGGTAATATGACCAGTTGGTCTTCCTAAACAGTATGTGCAAAAGAAATCAAAGGGCTTATCAAACATCCTTTAAAGAATCTAAATTAATCAGTATCCTAAAAGTATAAAAATGGAGGAAAATAAGTCTCAATAGAAGGAAAGTGCCAATGTTAATCATTTCTCATAATCTAAATAACAAAACAAACATTACAGTCTTATTTATAAAATATATCTGTTACAATATTTAACCAGTTCTGTATTTTTTTAATGCGTTTCTAGTGGCATTTTTACTTCCTTAGACATAATAAGGAATAAGAAGAATAAGAAGCTAGCTACTAGGCACCTGGGTGGCTCAGTTGGTTAGGCGACTGCCTTCGGCTCAGGTCATGATCCTGGAGTCCCGGGATCGAGTCCCGCATCGGGCTCCTTGCTCAGCAGGGAGTCTGCTTCTCCCTCTGACCCTCTTCCCTCTCGTGCTCTCTATCTCTCATTCTCTCTCTCTCAAATAAATAAATAAAATCTTTAAAAACAAAAGAAGCTAGCTACTTTCTTAGAATAGATTAATGTATTTAGATTATTAGAAGATCATTAAATCTGCCCTGTAAGAAAGTAGTTTTATAAGAGACAAGAGAAACAATTCACATGTATTTTATAACTACAAAGTTGTAAACATCGTTCTACATGCTTCACTAATTTTGTTTCCTCTTAAACAGACTTATTTTATTCAGAAAATCTAAAATGATTTTTGAAATTCTCTTTCACAAATAAAATAATTATCTGTTTCAAAATATGTAGCTCCCCAGAAAAGGTGGCTCTAGTGTTTATTTTATGCAAAAAAACCATAACATGTCCTATACAAAATTGGGTCCTTCTTTGAGAGACGATGTTATGGTCTAACATCAACTATAATGTGGATATAGGAATTAACATAATCCATGGGGAAAGCAATATATGATACAGATTAAGGTCTATGCAATTTCAGAAAAGTGAAATACTTCTTCTAGCGTTGGTGTCAAGGTTGATTTCATGGGATGAAGGAAAATTACACTGAGACTTAAAGAATGGGTTAGATGTGGACATGAAGCAAATACTTCATTCGAAGCTAAAGGAATATGTATGTAGTTCTGTCCACTGAAAGCAGCTAGAGACAATGACGACCTAGTAGCAATGAGCACACCCAGTGCCCAGATCATGGTTTCTAAACACCATTCTTCAATAAAAGGAATCAGGGCTCCTTTAAAAGTGATTGATTCCAGGGCCAAAGCAGGGAAAATATGATTCCTGGGGAGCAAGCCCGAGTCCTTGGAATATCTTGTAGTGTACAAAAGTAACAGGGTGCCTGGGTGGCTCAGTCATTAAGCATCTGCCTTTGGCTCAGGTCATGATCCCAGTGCAGTGTCCTGGGATCAATCCCCACATCAGGCTCTCTGCTCTGCAGGAGGCCTGCTTCTCCCTCTCCCCCTCCCCCTGCTTGTGTTCCCTCTCTCACTGTGTCTCTCTCTGTCAAATAAATAAATAAGATCTTAAAAAAAAGTAAGAAAGTGCTTGAAAAAGGATGAGTCATCTTAAAAGGACACAGCTTAAAAAGCCACCTGGATGAGCAACAAATGGCCAAAGCCAAAACCAGCTGATATGATAACATTTCATGATAACTCATAAAATAAACACCCCTGAGTCCAAAACTAAATAAAAATTTAAATATATAAATAAATGGGGGAGCACAGACAGCTCTTCCTTATAATTATAATTAATACTATGATATTATTCAAATATTAATATATTATAAATTACTATTAGTACATAACATTTATATATGCTATCATTAAATATATTAACAATTTAATAATATTATAATTAGTAAATGTAGAAGACATGAGGGAAATACAAAGTTATCGTTAGGCAAACACTATAGTAATAATTGCTATAGGCATAACCCACGAATGGATGCTAAAAATTAATGGGTGAATGTTTGAGGAGAAATAGAATTTTTACATAATTTCAAAGTATCTCTCGCGACAGTCATTAATTAAAGAGGAGAAAATAATAACTACATAGTAGAGAACAATTTGAACAGACACATCTTGTACAAAAAGATTTACAGCAACATTGATTAGTAATACAAAAATGTGTGGGGAAAATACTCCAAATGCCCAAGACAGAGAAGGCATAAATAGAGATAAATCAACCTCCCAAAATATTATACAGCCATCCCATGGATAAATCTTAGGGACCCAGTAGTGAGTGAAAAAAGTAAGTCTCAGAAGACCACACAGAACACAATACTTTTCTGTAAAAGTCTAAGAACAATTTTAAACAAATCAATATGTTATTTAAACATATCCATTTTTGATAAATCCATATAAATGTTGAACATGTCATCAACACAGAATTCAGGATGCGGGTTCCTTTTGGGGAGGAGAAGGATGGGAGAGGGAAGAAGCACATAGGTAGGCACAAATATTTGTTAGATGGGAGAGGGAAGAAGCACATAGGTAGGCACAAATATTTGTTAATTTCTAGTTCTTGAATTGAGGGAAGGAGACAAGATTGTCCATTACATCATCTGAAAGTGAATAGGTGAATAAATAAAAGAGGACTGTGTATGGATTGGTGATAGCATATCAAAAATTATGATTGGGGTGTCTGGGTGGCAGAATCGGTTGGCGTTTGATGCTTGGTTTTGGCTTGGGTTGTGATCTCAGGGTCTTGAGGCTCCCGGCTCAGCACAGAGTCTGCCTGAGACTTTCTCTCCCTCCCCCTCTGCCCCTCCCCCATGCACTCGCATGCTCTTTCTAAAATAATTGATTTTTTTTAAAGAATTATGATTATGCCAAATCCCATCCTGAGCACCTGAGGTCAAATTAAAATAAAAAGCCAATGAGTATACACAGTGGGAAAATGTTGTCAAGTTTATCATTAATAACACCCATTATACACATTTACTGGAATTCATCAGCAAATGCCTCTTTCCTCAATCCTTACTTAAACATTCCTGACAGACTAGCCCTAAGCATTGAATTAAGTAATAGAGAAGTTCTGAAACTTAGTATATTTGGGTTTTGTTTTGTTGTTTTTTCGCTTTTAGATGATATTATCATGGCCTTCTACTAAACTGCTACTGCTGATAGATAGATCTTATTCTGTTTTGCTTGATAGGCTTTTTTTCCCTTTTATTCTGCATCCTAATAAGTTGGGCTCACCATTGTGTCCACTTCCTGCCTCTCCTCTATCTCCTGATGATCATGCATTGATGAGATTTGAAATATTTTATTTTATTTTTTAAAAGATTTTATTTATTTGAGAGAGAGCACGCATGAGTAGGGGGAGGGGCAGAGGGAGAAGCAGGCTCCCCACTGAGCAGGGAGCCAGACATGGGGTTCCATCCCAGGACCTGAGCTGAAGGCAGATCCTTCACTTACTGAGCCACCCAGGCGCCCCGATATGTGGAATCTTTTAAAGAGAAAAATAAATGGCTCCTCTATGAAAAAGAAAAGCTACAACCACAGGGTCTTTGAACTGAAAGGAATCCTGGGATCCTCTAGTCCAACTTTCTCATTTCACAGGTGAGAAGGAGGAGGGCCCCTCTGGGTCACATGATTTATCTGTGCGCCCACAGCTGTTGGAGGCAAAGCCAAGATTAGAAACATATTCCCAGGGGCGCTTGGGTGGCTCAGTCATTAAGCGTCTGCCTTCGGCTCAGGTCATGGTCCCAGGGTCCATGGGATCGAGCCCCACATCGGGCTCCCTGCTCCGTGGGAAGCCTGCTTCTCCCTCTCCCACTCCCCCTGCTTGTGTTCCTGCTCTCGCTATCTCTCTTTCTCTGTCAAAATAAATAAAATCTTTAAAAAAAAAAAAGAAACACATTCCCAAAAATCTTTTCTTGGCCCCCTTCTGAGAAAATGCAGAATTCATTCCTGGATGAAATTGGAAACCTTATCCAGAGCATTCCCACTGATGGACAGACATGAATACAGTCTCAGAGGAAGTGATCTTCCCAAGGCCCAGGGGTTAGCTCAGAGAAGCGTTGGGAACATGGTTCTCCAGGCTGGGCAGAAACAATTACTTTTATCTTCCACTCTTCTTTAGGAATGCTTCAGTGGCATTGAGATCCTTTCATCAGTGCATATCCTCTGTTTTGTTTGAGTCTGTTTGAATTTGCAATATAGTTTCTCAACCGATCACCATCCTGTACCACTTAACTCAGCTTCTCCCCTTCTGACTTCCTTTTCAATCAAAGGCCCTGACCCCTGTGCTTTATGAAACCCAGAGTAAAGTAAAAATGGAAAGTGGGGGGGGCAGGGAGGAAAGAAGAGGGAAGAAAGAATCAATCTCTGGCAAAAATGTGGCCTTTGGAGAAGCTAGACTAGAGGCAGGAAGATTGCCTTGGTAGGTATTGTTTTAATCCATGCAAGAAGAGACTCCAGCCTGGCCCCCATCAGTGCTATAGGTGGAAATTACAAAACTTAATGACTTATAGCCGGAGGGGATGAGGGTATAGAGATGCGTAGGCCCTGCTACTGGAACAGTGGCTCCTGGATCAGCATCCATAGATCTTACCTGGTAGTTTAGTAGAAATGTAAACTCTTGGGCCCAGCCCAGACATCCTGAATCAGAAGCTGCAATTTCACAATATTAAGGTTAGAGAAGCACAGTGCTGGGATGACTCTCAAGGCTCTGGTTCGGGTGACCTGATGGATGGTGGTGTCATTTGCAAGATAGGGCAGGTTTGAGACAGGAGGATGGGCTGGAGGACCAAGCATGACCAGCATTGGAATGAGAATATGACATGACAGAAAAGGCTTCATCTGAGCCCAGGACAATAAGAATATGAAGCCTAGTGGAATTACCAATCCACATTTTCACCTGGAATGCTGATATAACATGTGCACCTGTCTTACATTCATAGCAATTACATGGTGAATGGTGTGGATTCTCCCATCCTTTACCAGCAGTCTTTGTTGGGTTTCAAGAGTAACATTGGAGGGGCGCCTGGGTGGCTCAGTCGTTAAGCATCTGCCTTTGGCTCCGGTCATGATCCTGGGGTCCTGGGATGGAGTCCCGCATCAGGCTCCCTGCTTGGCAGGAAGCCTGTTTCTCCCTTTCCCACTCCCCCTGCTTGTGTTCCCTCTCTTGCTGTGTCTCTCTCTGTCAAATAAATAAATAAATAAATAAATAAATAAATAAATAAATAAAATCTTTAAAAAAAAAAAGTAACGCTGGAGATTGTTTCCTATCTCAGCCACAGCTCCCCCTTGTGGAGGGTGGCCCAAGTATTGTCTAAAGGAGGCCCAAATGAGAATGGCAAAGCCCAGTCTTCAGGCTTTAGCAGAGCTAAGCCAAGGGGAAGGTTGTGAGGACCCGCTGGCTCTGAATGTCACGGGTGAGTTCTCAGGTTAGTAACTTGGAGCCCTGGCCACACCAGAGAATCAAGGTTATTGTTTTGCTTTTCTGAATACATGAGATCCTATCATCCATACAACTATATTAATTTAAAACATGTTCTTTCTAAAAACCAAGTAAAACGGGAACGCCTGGGTGGCTCAGTTGGTTAAGTCTGACTCTTGATTTCAGCTCATGTCGTGATCTCAGGGTTGTGAGATCGAGCCCTGTGTCAGGCTGTGTGCTGGGCGTGGATTCTCTTAAGAGGGTGTGGATCCTGCTTAAGATTCTCTCTCTCCCTCTCCATCTGTTCCTCCCCCCTCTCTCTAAGAAAACAAACAAGTAAAACAACTTAACATTAGCTAACTTTCCTATCCTTCTATTTTCTATTTTCATTTTTGTTTTTCTTTTTGGTCACCTTTCTGGGAGATTTTCTAACATTCCAGTATATTTTTATATTCTGGCATTCATAGTTTTTTAAAATTCTCAAGATCCCTCCCCCTTCTTTTTGCCTTGCTTTTTTTCTAAAAACACTCTCATCACCAGATCCTAAACTAAAAGCAGGTCACTGCCAAGCCCTTCAGGCTGGGACTGAAGGAGGGAGGCACAAGACACAAATGGAAGACTGAGGTTTGGGGAAACTGGCGAGAAGAACTTAGTGCTGTGGGCTGGGATGCCATAGAATGGGTGTTGGCTGGATTGGGGTGGGGACATTGGAGTGGTTCACTTCCTCTAGTGCTTCCTCAATTCCAACCTCTCCCTAGAGTTCTTCTCTTACCAGGTGGTATCAGTTTTCTCATTTCCATCAAGGCGGGGAGGGGAGTGTGACATGTTTTAAGTTCCTCTCCTGAATCTTTCTTTCAGGTACAAGACATCAATGCCCCCAGTTCTGAGGGTCCAAAGATAAGACTTTTTTAACTGAGTAGATGGGGTGCTAGAAACTAGCTCTCAAAATGTGAGGACCTTTGAGACATGCAGAGAGATTATCCCAGCTTGATGTTAAGGAAAATACAACTCTAACCACACAACTAAAGCTCTAGCTTATTCCTACCATTGTATTGCCAGCCAATCTAAATCATCTGACACTTTCAAAGGATTGTTGGCCTTGAGTCAGAGACTAATTACCTCATGATGAAAATCTGAGATGAGTTTCTGGACCTCCAAAGAGTTAGGGTCCAGTCCTTCCAAAAACATCATAATGTTTTCCATGGCTTTCTAGCTGACACCTCTGCCATGTCTGGCATTTTAACTACTCACATCCCACACTTGATAGTTTAAACTGGCTTCCCGTCCAGCTTGTCCCCACACAAAATTTCACTGAGGGAATTTTATTTCAGTAAATTAGTGGGGCTTTTTTAAATATTTAGATTTTTTCAAGTTATGCAAATAAGTCAGGAGTGAACCTAATGTAAAGCATGTGGCATGATGGCCATTTTTTTTAGAGAGAGAGAGCACAAGACAGCATGAATTGTAGGGGAAGGGCAGAGGGACAGGGAGAGAGAGAATCTTAAGCATGTTCCACGCTCAGCAAAGAGCTGGATGCAGGGCTGGATCTCACAACCCTGAGATCATGACCTGAGCCAAAATCAAGGGTCAGATGCCTAGCTGACTGAGCCACCCTGGCACTCTAGCATGATGGCCATTTAGACACCATACACTGTAGAAGACATGAGCCAACGCAGGCTCAATCGAGAGTATCACATACTGTACCAAGAGGAGACTTTGGGTCCTGGGGATGGAAGGAAGCAGGGGGGACAGGGCATAATAAAGTTCCTCACTCCATTACATCATAGTTACTCCAGAGCAGCAAGGCCTGCTTGTGAGTTTATATTAAAGAGGGAAAAAGTCAATATAATCAAGGAAGGTGGTAACATATTATGCCCTTGGTAAAAAGCCAATTGCTTTGAATCTGGTCTCCACGAAAAGTACATCCTGCAAATCATAATTATTACTATGTATTGGTTGTGTGCTGGGCACTTTATATTTGCCATTTATAATCCTCAAATCACACCAGAGCATGTGGACCACGTTATTCTTTTTATATAAATGAAAATAAAAATTTATTAAAAACTAAGTAAACTGCCCAAGGGCATCCATATAGTAAGTAGTAGAGTTAAAACTTGACCTCAATTTCTGACTCCAACTCCAAGGTTACTTTCTAGCCATGGGTCACATTGCTTCTTTGAAGGATAACATGATGGCAGTTAATTGCATGAGCAACAGTCCACCATCAACGGTTCTCCCAAAGATGCCTAAGATTTGCTCTCCTTTTAGCTTATTACTGCTCATTTATATCAATATCTAACCCTCCTATTCAAATCAGGACAACTATGAATGTCACCCAAAAGTATTAGGAGATTTGCTATGACTTGCCCTAAATGGAAAAAAAAAAAGAAAGAAAGAAAATCCCATCTAAGTCAGTACTAAATTTAGTTGCCTTCCAATTAAATTGAGTTAGAGTTTTCCCCCTACCAATACACTGGAAGGAAGTGTAGTATGTAAGATAGAATTGGACAGTTCTGGCACCTAATCCTAGCTCAGCCAATTACTAGCTAAACTGGCCTTAGGCAGATCACTTAACTCCTCTGAGTTTTTATTTCCTCATCTGTAAAAATATTATCATAATACTTCCAATCTCAAAGTGATGATGTCATGAGAATCAATGAGCTTACATAGGTAAAAGACTTAGAAGAGGAAATTGTACATGTTATATGCATAATAAATTGCTATTATTGGCCATTATTACTTTTTAGTAAACTGAATTTTTTAATACTGCTTTTTACCAGGCAAAGGAAAAGTGATCTTTTACCATTAGTGAGCCTCAGTCTATGTATGTTGACATTTCCATTGAATTTTTAAAGGTCTTGAAAAGTACCCTACATTTAAGCAAAGCTAAATTCAATTTTAGCAAATTGTGACTTTCCACAATTTGTGACATCCTGCAGTAACCCTGTAACATAGGCCAAAATAATAACATATTGTTAATATAACATAGGCTCAAGTACCGATGACCGTGTTGTGCTAAAACATTTCAATTCTCTGTCTTCTACTTAAAACATCAAAAACTAATAATGTAATGTATGGTGATTAATGTAAGATAATAATAAAAAAATTTAAAAATAAACAAATAAATAAACAAATAAAACCAATGGCTTTCAATCTCGCAGGTATTTGTTAACTACTTACCACGTGAAAAGTCTCAGGCTACATATTTTGAAGAACACAATTGTGAACAAGATGGGGGGAGGGGTGTTCCTATTCTCAAGAAGCTTGAAATTTCATGAGAGAAAAACACTAGGCTTGTATGATAAATTACAGATATGATGTCCAATGTAGTAGGGCTGTGTATTGACAGAAGCTCTAGGAACACAGAAAAGACCTAGACTTACTCCAAAGGAAGATGATCATAAATTCTTTTATAGATTGAATCATGTTGGGTCTGGGCCTTGAAAACTGGGTGGAGATTACCCAGGCCAGGTATTTAAGAAACAATTAGAATAGGGCTGATATTTGGTTCACAACCAATTCAGATTTATTTGCTTGGCTGTTATATTTAGTTGATATCCACTTCAGGTTTAAATAGCTCAAATAGCATATCTGAGGTGCAGAAGACCAGTCTTTATTCATGGTTACCTCTCTAGTACCTAGGCACACAGTAAATGCTTGGAAGGAATGCCTGTAGCTAAGAGTGTGCTTCAGTAATCTTGAGTGTCCTTGATAACCAGCATCTAAGGTGTCTATGTGAACTAGAGAGTGTTGAAACACTGGCAAGATTAATTGGCACCAGATCACAGAGATATTCCAATTCCACCCTGAAAAGTTTTTACTTTATTCCATAGCACAGGGTAATGTTGAAGTGGTTTTTGGAGGGAGAAATTACATGGTTATTGCTTATAGTTCAAGAAGTTTACTCTGGAAGCTATGAGAGGGTAAAATGGAGGTACAGCATCATGATTTGGGGGAGCAGAGAGCAAGTAGCCAATAGTATGTCATTCCCACTTCCTAGAACAGAAATAATGAGGGGACGAATTGCACCATGGGAATAGAAAGAAGGTGTAAGATGCAGTACAGAAATATTCTCTCCAGGATTCAGTACCAGAATTAAGGGCCTGAAGCCATCAATGCCATCAATCTACCATTATGACCATTAATTGTTGTGGTTATTAGCAAGCAAATACCCTTCAAATTTGGTGAGTATCCATCCCAAAATAAGTATAATACAGAGCTTAATTCCCACCATGGAAGATAAAGGGGCAAGCATTCTCTTTCCTCACTCTTTGTCACCTAGGACATGATTATGTTACCAAATCTGGGACAATGGAAAGCTCCCAGCCAGGATTTTGAAAAATCCAGACCTTTTGTCACGGCAGCTGTGGGACTGAGAGCCGGAAGTTCAATGAGAGGTGTCTGGTGGTCAACCATGGTGCACTAAGAGAAGCTGCATGGTGCAGCCTTGGCTGTGTTCCCAGCCACATCCCTCCCTTTGATTACTGTTCATTTCCCAAAATTGGTTCTCCAGAACTTTCTTTGATTCCAAAAGCTAACAAATATATTTGCAAACCTTTTTTTTTTAAATCTTAAAGTAGCCAAAATTGTTTCTGGTGGTTTCTACCACAGTCTGTGTTGGCCATCTCAATAAGGCAGCTGACACTGTCCTGCCCTCTGTCAAACTGTCCGCGCTGCACCTGCAAGCTCCTTGGGTAAAACAGCTATTTCTCCAGAGCAGCTGATGTCAGCTAGGCAAGAAGCATCATCATCTTATAATTAATGAAATGTCCATTTACATGTTTACCTTAGTCAATTTTCATTTTCAAATCAGCGCTTACGAATTGTGAAAATTAATAAGGGAAACCCAATGGCGTATGGAGGCCAGAAGGGGGAGCTCTCATGCCATACCGTCTGAGATCAATCAGGAAAAATTGTCAATTACAGACCCCAACAGAAGAATCCTCAACAAGAAAAAAAAATCATCAATGACAGGCCCCAACAGGGCAAAATGTACATTGCATCTCCTACAAGGAAACAGCTACCTCAGTAACTCAGCCAATGAGAAACCATCATTACCCTGAACTGTCGCTTTTTTCCAATGGACTTTTGTTCAAAATTAACCTTCCCAATTTCCTTCTTCTCCATAAAATAACATTTCTCTCCTTTGTTTGTTGGACTTGCCCGTGGTTTTGTGGTAGGTTGTATGTCCCGAATTGCAATTCTCTGCTATTCCAAGTTAACCCATTTTTGCTGGTAAAATAAATTTTTTAAGGTTCACATAACTCAAAGGAATTTCCCACAGGAGGATTACATAGATTGATTGTTCATTCAACAAACATTTATTGAGTTCTTACTATGGACTAAATTGCTTAGGTCCTGTGAATAAAAAAGACAAATAAGATATCTCTTCTTTTCAGGAACTCAGAACCTCCATAAGAAACCTAGATATGAACAGGTAATAGTGGGACCTTCTCCAGGTGCCAAGATGGTGCTACCCTCCCTCAGAGAATTGAGAATGTCACAGGACAGCTAACCTTTTCACAGGGTCTAGAAGGATGAGTCAGAAATTTTCAGATGGTAGTACACTTATCATGATGAACACTGAATAATGTATAGAATTATTGAATCACTATATAATGTACCTGAAAATAATATAATACTGTATGTTGGGTGCCTGGGTGGCTCAGATGGTTAAGCGTCTGCCTTCGGCTCAGGTCATTATCTCAGGGTCCTGGGATCGAGTCCCGCATCGGGCTCCCTGCTCCTTGGGAGCCTGCTTCTCCCTCTGCCTCTCTCTCTCTCTCTTTCTGTCTCTCATGAATAAATAAATAAAATCTTAAAAATATATATATTACACTATGTTAACTAAACTGGAATTAAACTTTTTTTCCAGATTTATAAGAAGTAATGTAAATATTCATAAGTTTAAGGAAGTACTTTAGAAGAAATAAGCTTTTGAGTCATACATGTGGCCATCCACTCACTATTTACTCATTGATTTTAAATTTCAGGTTCTCCTGACCTCTAAGTTGGTGATTCCTAGAGGAATTCTTCATTTAATGAGGATTCAATGAGAAAGCACAGAGAAGGTACTCGAGATGATGGAGACATTCACCAAATATTAGTTCCTTTCCTTTGTTATTGATATGTTTATTTTAAGAACATTTTTCACCAGGGTGGTTCTGCCAGATTCATGAAAACCAATGCTGTTAAAATCTTTTTTTTTCCTGTTAAATCAGTTTAATGCATTACTTTAAAATACTAAAAAATGACTGTTTATATAGGAGAACACATAGTAGAACTAGTAACTGAAAAATTATTGAAGTCGCTTATTTAAGAGGAGGACAAGAAAATGCTGGAAAGTCCTTCTCACAGTTACCAAAGAAAGAAATGGCACGTCATCTACACTCCGGGATTCGGTTATTGTACATTTCAACCAGAATTTCCATTTGGTTCTTTCTCTTAATTGATATTTTCTGTTTGAGGCAACATTGTCATTGTACCTTCCTTTGCTGTTTAATCACAGTTTCCATTTGTTCTTTGAACATATTTATAATGGCTATTTTGAAGTCTTTGTTAGATTCAATATCTGGTTGATCCCCAAAGTACTTTCAGTTGCTTGTTCTTTTTCCAGTGCATGGGTCATACACTCCTGTTTCTTTGCATGTCTTGTGATATTTTGCTGGAAAACAGGTGGTTTCGATAATATATTGTAGTCACTCTGGGTGCTTCTCCTTACCTCCATCCCCCCGCCCTCACCTTCCAGGGCTTGTTATTATTATTTGCTTGTGTATTTGTTTAGTGACTGGATAGAGTATTATAGTAGGGTCTATTTCTCCCACACAGTGTGAAGCCTCTGATGATGCCCCTGTTGGTGGGGTTGGGGGCAGGGGGTGCTGTCTTGGGTAAGCCAATAGTCACCCTGAGAGCATAGTGATATTCTCTTTGGCTGTCTCTTTCCCTGACCACACCCAGCAGTTAAGAGCCACTGAATTGGGGGCCAGTTGCTCCATTGTTTGCAACAATGTCCTAGGCTCTACAAATGAATACCATCAAATTTAGGCTCCGGGCGCCTGGGTGGCTCAGTCGTTAAGGCGTCTGCCTTCGGCTCAGGTCGTGATCCCAGGGTCATGGGATCGAGCCCCGCATCGGGCTCTCCGCTCTGCGGGAAGCCTGCTTCTCCCTCTCCCACTCTCCCTGCTTGTGTTCCCTCTCTCGCTGGGTCTCTCTGTGTCAAATAATTAAATAAAATCTTAAAAAAAAAATCTTAGGCTCCTTTGAGGAAAAGACAATTACTAAAGTCAGTGTTTTAGATTTGTTCCGACCCCAGGAGGAATTCTAGTTCTCTCTGGCAAACTACCTCTCCCACAGTTGAATCTGTATGTCCAATGAATCTACCAGTCTCCTTCCAATTACCTTTCAGCACAACCTCCAACTGTTTTTGAGAGCACTCTAAGGTTTGCATTGTATCTACACCCTACTGAAATTGAAGTCAGTCCTTTGTGAAGAGATTAGAAGGTAACTATTTTAAGGCCTGCTTTGTCCCCCAGGCAACATCTGGGACTCTGGAGCTGGGGGGTGGGGACAGTGATACCTCTGCTTTAGGAACTGAACTCAGGGTAGAAGGAAGAGGTCAGTGTCTCAGGCCATCTCAGCCTGCCTCTCCTGGCATGGAACCATGGCCCTGCAAGCCAAGGTAGGGGACCCCAGCATTCTCAGAGGTGCTGTGCCCAGGTAGAGCCGGCAGCCTCCCTCCCACCAGTGGGGGTTGGCAGATGAAGGACCTCCCACCTCTTGGGTAAACTCTCCCAGAACTTAAGTCTTAGCAACAAGTAGCTGGGGGTAGGGTGAGAAACACTGAAGTCCTGCCCCTCCCAGTAAGATAGGCCGGGAATGGGAAGGGGTTGTAGAGGGAGCCCTGTGTTTTGGCTGCACTACTCTGGAGTGAAGCTTTGTCCTGCTGAACCAGAAGGCAAAGAGGGAATGGTCTTAGTCCAAATAGCACAGACTGTCACTGTTCTTAATGAAATTTGGTAGATTTTCTTAAACAGGTATTTCATCATTTGCTGTATGCCATTGTCATTTCTATCATTTCTAGAGACTTTAAATGTTCATATATTTTTTAATTAAAAATTGATTCATTTAATTTTTTATTATTATTCTGTGCCCCCTCACCCCCAGCAGGTCCACTGAATTCTCCTCAGCTCCTCAGCTGTCATGATGGAAAATGAATGCCCTTTAATCTAATACTTGGTCTGTAAAATCAACTTTGTCTGATATTAAGACTGTGCTCTCTGTTTCCCAGTTTCATTTTGTATTAACTTTCTTCCTCTTTTGCCCAATTTTTTTGTTATTCTGTTTTAGATCTGTCTTGTATATTCTGCAGATTGGTGGATTTTGTTTCTTGATCCTAATGTATGATCTTTTATTTTTTAAATTTCCATTTTATTTTCAAAGCTGACACCATACCTAGTGCTCATTACATATCTGTGGTAGAAATGTTGTTTTTTTTTCTCCTGAGGGCTATGTGGGGAGAGTCCTCCCAGGCCTCCTGGGAAAAGCCCCAGGATTTGCCAAAATCCTGTATCATTCCCGCCAGAACCTGTCTAGAAATCACCAAGATCAACCATCATTAAAAACAAAAACAAAAACAAAAAAACTTAGCATCTTTATTGAGGTATAAATGGCATACCACAAATGGCCCATATCTAAAGGATATAATTTGGCAAGTTTTGATATACATATATACCAGGAAACAATCTCTACAGACAAGCTGTAACCCAGGCACAAAGCCCAGTTACACCCGGGCCCCCGGGGTCCCCGCACAGACCAGGTTCAGCCACTCAAAACTAACAAAAGCCAAAGGCAGAGAGACAAGTGGAGTGAAACAAGAAAGGAATTTATTTCAGTGAGGTCAACCCCGGGAAGACTAATGTCTCAAAGATTGTCTCCAAAGTGCAGAAAATACTCCTAAGTTCATTTGAGGAAAATGTAGAATACATGTTGG
This sequence comes from Eumetopias jubatus, assembly GCF_037043125.1. Classification (NCBI taxonomy): domain Eukaryota; kingdom Metazoa; phylum Chordata; class Mammalia; order Carnivora; family Otariidae; genus Eumetopias; species Eumetopias jubatus. Next base: position 105,261,383 of record NW_028274815.1, read on the forward strand.
CGGGCCCATGCAGGTAAGCAGAAAGATCAGGTTGATCTTTGTCTTGGGGTCGATCTTCTGGCATCAGAGTAGTCCTTACTGCTTGAGGGGGTAGTTTTGGTTGCCATCATGGGATGCTTTGCTCACCATGTCTTTTTTTTTGCCCCAGTTAAGAGACAAGCTGGAAAGAAGAACTTAATCAGTTAGAAAGTACAGTCCGAGGTCAAAATGGAGGTGGTTGAAGTCCTCTTTCAAAGATAGTTAACCCATCCATCATCCCAAAAAGTTTTCTGGTGCCCCTTATGTTTCCTTATGTTCCTTCCCCAAACAAAGCATACCCCCTGCCTCATGCAGTTTGGTTTCTAGTTCTTATTGACCATGATACCATTTATATCTAACCCAGCTGAAGAAGAACTTCATCAGAGACATAGCAGCCCCTTCAGTGTCTCATGAAATAACTGCTTTATCTTAGTCCAGTGACTTTTGTAAAAGGATTTGGGATGTATCTCCCAATGACTTTCTCTAGTATTGGTTAAAATAAGTTATGGAATTGTTCAAGTTAATTCTAGGACAACCAAATCACCATGCATGTGATTTTACTACCTGTAGAGCTGCAACCCTTGGTCTCTTTTGACTTTTCCATATTTTAGCATTTCTTTTCATATTCATCTGTATGATTCTTTGAAAGAGAATTGTTTGATGAGGGTGGAGAGGGGGAAAGAGGAACCTTGCTAGGTGCTGCCAGATGCTCACTCTACTTCCCTGAAGCCTCCAAAATAAATGTTTTTAAAAAACCTTCCAGAACATATTTCTTGGAAGCGTCATGGCTGGCTAAACTCGCCTGGTTGGGATAACAGATGTTAATTTGTTTACCAAGACTAAAGTAAGAATCTAAGTATATTTTTCATAGAATGTCCCCTATGGATGACACAAACATTTAATTAATCTAAACAGAGTTTGTGTTTTATTTTTATCTGAATATTTTACCTAATACATTTTAGGTATGCTTAAATATTATGTTATAGGGTTTTTTTTTAAAAAGTAAAAGGAAATGTGTAAAATATCTCCATTGAATCAAAACTTCTCTGTTGTGCTTAACTAATTTCAAATCTTGGTGGGAGTGGAGGAGAGAGCTAATATTTGAATTTATTAAGAGCACAGACTTTGGGGGTGCCTGGGTGGCTCAGTTGGTTAAGCGACTGCCTTCAGCTCAGGTCATGATCCTGGAGTCCTGGGATCTGCTTCTCTCTCTGACCCTCTTCCCTCTCATGTTCTCTGTCTCTCATTCTCTGTCTCTCAAATAAATAAATAAATAAAATCTTTAAAAAAAAAAAAGAGCACAGACTTTGGAACAACACTGTCAGGGATTGAGTAACTACTGTGCCTATTACTAGCTGTGTGATCTTGAGCACTTGGGTGCTTGACATCTCTGAGGGATGATTTCATCTTTATTTTATTTTTAAAGATTTATTTATTTATTTTGAGAGAGAGAGTGGGCAGAGGGGCAGAGGGAGAGAATCTCAAGCAGATTCCCTGCTGAGCATGGAGCCCCACACAGGGCTTAGTCCCATGACTCTGAGATCATGACCTGAGCTGAAACCAAGAGTCGGATGCTTAACTGACTGAGCCACCCAAGTGCCCCAGGATGATTTCATCTTTAAAATGGAGATAATAATATCTACCTCACAGGGTAATAGTGAAAATTAAGTGTGGCAATATATGTATAACACAACAGTGTATGGACAATAGTAAGTTTTATTTATGATTATTCTGTAGTGAAAATAATACTACATGAAATGAATGTTTTCCTTGGTGTCATGATTCCCAAAGCAAGCCAAGTGGGTCATAGATTTGAGTTTGAAATTTGGCCTTGAAAATATGGACGTTCAAATATGATTTTATAGTTTACATTATTCTTGAATATTTTTTATCATTTTTTTGAGATTTATTTATTTGACAGAGAGAGAGAGCAGGGGCAGGGGCAGAGGGAAAGGGAGAGAACCTCAAGCAGACTCCTCTCTGAGCACAGAGCCCTGCGCAGGGCTCAGTCCCAGGACCCCGAGATCATGACCTGAGCTGAAATCAAGAATTGGCTGCTTAACTGGCTGAGCCACCCAGGCACCACCCCCCCGCCCCGGCCACCTTTTTTCTGTCACTTTAACACAAACTAGTAGCTCTAAAAACATTAGGCAGCAAAGGTTGAAAATAGCTCAAGACTATTTAGGGGAAATTCTGTCCAAGACTGTGGAGTGAGAAAAACACACATTCATTGTTTCGTCTCATTCTTCAGAACACTTGTTACTCAAGTAAACTCAGCTTTGTGATCAGAAGCTTTTGTTTCAGGTAGATCTGGTTATTTTTCCTTGTATTTCTTATCCCAGTGCATACATGTAAAGGGCATTCTGTAATCATCTGTTAACTGAAATAGAAAACTACTTCCCCTACCATATGTCTATGCTCCTTGATTCCCAGTACCTTTGACCCCAATGTGGCCATGAGTGAGCAGGTGGCGGGGGGTGGGGGAGCGGCATGATAGAGAATGTGGGGACAGTCGTGAGCATGAACATGAGCTTTCTACTTCCTGGGATGATCATGCTCTGGAAATGGTCCCCTAGTTCCTGAGGAACAGAGCCTATAAAATGTGCTGGTAGCCAAAACTGCAAGGGCTCACTAATGTTCGTGTTCTCTCTTTTTTTCCTTGGCCTCAGCTATATTACATCTCCCAGCTCTCTTTGGGCTAGCAACAGTCATGTGATGAGTTCAGGCCAGTGGCATGTGAGTAGAGGCCATGAGTGCTGCTTCTAGTCCTCATCCATAAAGTAACTGGGACTCCTGGTACTCATCTTATTTTTCCCATCTACTGACTGTATGAGCAGACTTCCAAAACCCTGGTGGGAGACACACATGGGAAGAACCTAGATCCCTTCAGTAACTAATTAGATATCTGATCTATTTTAAATAATGCCATGGCCATATTGTGGCTATAAAGGACAAGTCCATTGCTAGATAAAATTATGAAGGCAAATTTTTTTTCTCTGATTCTCTATTCCTCTTTCAACACCCTCCTCCCTTTGATGATAATAATTAACATTTATGGAGTGCTTAACATATATCAGACATTATACTAATTTCTATACTAATTATATGTACTGTCTCATTTAATCTCCCTATCAGCCCTGTGCAGTGTAATCTGTTATTAATCTCATTTCACAGTTGAGGAAATGAAGCACAGAGAGGTGAAGCTACGCATCCCTAGAAGACAGTGGAATCAAGATTTAACTCTGGGTGGCTGAGTTGGTTAAGCATCTGCCTTCGGCTCAGGTCATGATTCCAGGGTGCTGGGATCGAGCCCTGCATCAGGCTCCCTGCTCCCTCTGCTTGTGCTCTCTTGCTCTCTCTGTCAAATAAATAAATAAAATCATTTTTTTAAAGAAAGATTAACTCTGAACATTCATACCTAATCCCTAAACTGTACAATTTCCAAATACATTCTAGCTGTCCATTTTCCTCAGCTGTACAGAACCGTCTATAGAGGTTTTCCCAGATGACTTACCAAACACATACATTTCTCCTTTTTATGCCCTTTGAAACACCTTATTCTAAATTCCATCTCTTCAGGTATCTATTATGCCAAGGAAGCAATATATTGATTAAAATTTTATTATTAAGTACTCACTACGTTAAAGGATCAGTATTAACTGTAATGGGTATAGGAAAATGTAAGGATTTGGTCCTTGATGTCAAAGGGATTTTGGTTTCTTTATCAGCTGGCCACCCTGCCCTGCACTGGTATCCAAAGTGTTAGAAAGTCCCGGGGTAGGGTTTGGAGTATTTTTGGCCCATTATTCTGATATGTAATATAAGTTATATCCAAAGGTAGTAGAGACAAGTGTCCAGCTGGACTGCAGAGGTGGAAGGTCAGCAGTGAACAGAGCACACATGATGAAGTAAATGAGAATTAGAAAGCAGGAGGTGGGGGAACAGGAATATGGGGGCAGAGATAGGTGGGTCTGGCATAACCGCAGAAATGAATCCCTAAACGTGCTGTGCATTTTTACTGTCTCCTATCTGATGGATCTGGGATCACTTCCAGGGGCTCGAACAGGCTGAAACATGAAAAGATGTCACATAATCATATAACTTGTGCATAGGGAACAGTAATAAATGGTGTGGGGGAGTTCAGATAATGCAGTCTGAGGGATAAAAGGCTCTGACTGAAGGACACCTGGAAAGATTGTATGAAGGAGGTCATTGCCGTGTTGGGTTTTCCTGAATGCACAGGCTTGGGAATGTGGATATCGGAGAAAGGGCAAAGGAAGCACCATATAGGCAGTGGAACCTGCCTAAGCAAAGGCACGGAGGTAACCAAGTTCAAGATGTGCTAGAGAAACAGCAAGCTGTTAATTTTCAGGACAGCATAAGTCGCACAAGAGGTAGGTAGCACCGAGAGATAAAGGTGAGAGATAAGCCACGCAGAGGAAGAGCTCCTAGGTGCCCGGGACCTTGAGACTAGGTGATCTGGAGTGATAGTGGAGCCTATCCATGTGGAAATCCCACCTGAGAGAATTTAGGGAAAGTAGAAAAGGACCAAGGACAGAAAAAAAGCTCTGGAAGAAACTCCAACATATCAGGAAAAAGACCTAGAAAGGCTCTGAAGCAGCAGAATGAAGACAGCAAAGGAGATTTTAGACAAGTAGTGGGGTGGGAAGAAGATGAATTGCAGAGTGCTGACTGGCACGCCCTCACTAAGCCATCAGTCATCGCCTATCAGGGGACTGGAGCTGTGCCACCCCTGTGGGCTGGGGATAGAAGATTATAAACCAGACTTCTTACATGCAGCTTCTTCTAAAGAAAGAGAAATTAACAAGTAAGTGAGGAGGAGGATGTGGATGTTATAATTCTACAGAAAAGCACTTATCTGCTCCAAGGAGTAACATGAGAGAGAGAGAGAGAGAGCAAATGAGTTTTGAATCTAGGGGACTCTCGAGCAGGTTTCCCATCGGAAGAATGAAGGAATGATGAGAAAAAGCTTAACACGCAGGAGGAGGCTAGGAAACAATTGATGGAGGGAGAAGGGGAGGATGGTAGGAGGACAGAAAGGTATGTTAATCTAGAAGTTCCTTTGATGGAGCATGAAAATGAGGGAAGCCAAATCAGATGACTTTGAACTTAATAAATGTGGACATCAGGTTATCTTCAAAGAAGGAGGGGGTGAGGATGGGGGCCCGAGAGAGTGGAAAGTTTTGGCATAAGATCTGTGAGGGATGTCTACAAAGATTGTACTAGATTTTAATCCATCAATCATAAAGTGCCTATAGATAATCTAGTCTATGCCCAGTGGTATATTAGATATTATATTTTCACTTTCCAAAGTGCTGCTGGTTACTACCAACTTGGCAATATCAGCAAAAGTTATAAAATGTGTTCTATATTCCATCATAGAAGTCACTAATAAAAATAAGGAGCAATTTTGGATTTAGGTCCTTAGGGCACTCCGATTGCTTTCTCTTTCCAGTTTAAGACCAGAGCACTGACAGCTCCATTTAAGCATTTTTAAGACAACATTATTTATAGCCCTATTTCACTGTAACCTATATTTTGTATGCCTGGCTATGAGTCCATCTTAGCTTTTCATCACAACTTTCTAAGAATCAGGTGTGGCTTTACACTTAATAAAGTACCGTCTCATAAAAAAGATAAAGTTACGGGTATGGAGGGTTACAGAAAGTACCATTTTAACTTGAAGTTCAAAGAATTTGTGGATCAACGATTAACTCAAAATGTGGCAATGAAGGAAAACTGAGAAATGGGCCAGTAATTGACAAGGACAAAATCATCAAGATAGAGGAGATGCACGTAGAGAAATGCACTTTGACATCATAAAGGAGTGAATTCTAGGGTAGCAGACACCGTCCATGCTCCTCTGGTTTCCCTTCAGCCTTCCCTCTGCCAATGCAAGCTGATGTCTTCTTGAGAAAGCCTGAGGCTTCCTCTGGATTCCAGAGCATTATTGACTAGAGCACAGGCAGGCCCTAAGTGCCATGAATTAATGCTGTGGAGGTCCTTCAACCAATAATGAATAGAACTTGGCCCTTAAATATTCTAGATTCCTCATCCTCCAGATGGGACAAATCAGAAGCACAGTCTACCTATCTCTCAGAGGTCCCCTGCAGGAGGAGCCTCAGGTGCCCATAGCACTAACCTGTTCCTCAACAGGTTCCTTTCCTTCCCTTTCTTATTTCCTTCTTCCTTACTTATTTTCCACATTTGCTTCCCCAAAACAATGACTTGCCTTCAAATCCTTGCTTCTGGTAGAATTGAGCCTAACACAGAGAGTGAAACCAAATTCCTCTGCAGAAGAGGGAAAAAATAGAATCCCTCACCATAGCCTCTATCTTCCCTATAAATCTGGTCCCCATCCAGTAAAACCACCATCTATCTACCCAATTTCCCAAAATAGAAACCTAAAAATTATCTTTGACCATTCCTCCTCCTCACATCTTATATTCAAATCATCAAGTTCTGTAAGTTCACCTCATGAATCTCTCTCAAATCCACTTCTCTCCATTTCAGTTTGCATAGCCCAAGGCCCTGATACCTCATTTCCCACTTAGACTTTTATACCAGTTTCCTAACTGGTCTACATCCTGCAATCTGTGGTCCTCCTCCAATCCATTCTCCACTCACATCCCCAGGTGAACTTCTCAAAGCCAAGTCTGACCTTTCACATCACACACACTGCTTATAACTCTTGCAATGGCTACTATATACTGAATGTTTGTAACCTCCAAGTTCATATGTGAAATCCTAGTGCCCACTGTGCTAATATTTGGAGGTGGGCCCTTGGAGAGGTGATTAGGTCAGGAGGATGGAGTCCTCATGAATGAGATTAGTGCCCTTATAAAAGAGACCCCAGAGGGCTCCTTCACCCCTTCCACCATGTGAGGACACAGGGAGAAGACAGCTGTCTGGTTTTACTAGTAAGTGGGCTCTCACTAGACACTAAATCTGCCAGTCCCTTGATCTTGGACTTCCTAATTTCCAGAACTATGAGAAATAAATCTCTGATGTGTTTAAGCCTCCCAGTTTATGGTATGTTATTCTAGCTGCCCAAGCTGACTAAGGCAATGGCTTTCCATCTCTCTTGCATTACAGCCAGCGCTCCTGCAAGATGTTGCATGATCTGGACTCTCCCCCATCTCCCACATCTCTGGTTGCTCCTTAAACCGCACTCCTCTTGCCTTCACCTTTCCACGTTTTGAGCCTTCTCTCTTTTCAAAAGTTTTTATTTGAATTCCAGTTAGTTAACACACAGTGTTATATTAGTTTCAGGTGTACAATACAGTGATTCAATAGTTCTATACATTACCCGGTGCTCATCATGACAAGTGCATCCTTAATCCCCATCACCTATTTTCCGCCCTCCCACCATCCAGGCTTTCTTTCATTCAATTCCTCCAAATATCTTGCTTCCTTATACCATGGAATGTTTGTAATTACGGTTTTGACTTCCTAGAAAAATCCTTCTTTGCAATCTTCTCCTCACCTAAACCCTTGCCTAGTTAATGCCTCACCTTCAGATCTCAGACCCAGAGTCACTTTCTCTAAAACTTTCCCAAACATGCCTTATCAGGTTCAAAATCTCTATTATAAGCTGTTCTAGGATGATATAACTCAATGTTCATTTTCCCCATTTTAGTCCTTATATTTATACCACTGGTTGTTTGATGAAAGTTGGTCTTGTCTACACTATATCCTCTATAATGCCAAGGATTGGGTCTTTTTTTGATCACTTTTCTATTTCTAGTTCTTAGCACAGTAATGTGTACCTAATAACTGCTCAATTTGCAGAATGAATGAAAGAGGAGATGAGTCAAGAATGTATGTGTGATAACTTTGCATGTATCACTGTAGAAGTAGATAAGTTTTGGGGGGGTGGGGAATATGGAGCATAGCTTTTGAAGGAGCAGAAAAGTACACGTAAGAAGGAATCTTGAGTTAAGCTTCCATGCAGGAAAGAATTGCCTTTCTGCCCTAATAACAGGAAAATTACAAAACAGAAACATGTAGTGAGTCAAATCTGCTAACAGGATAAAAATAAAGCAGATTATTTACTGCTGAGGATGGTGACTATAACAAACTAGAAGCCATAGGGTGTATAGGATGTTGAGAGATGATCATTCTTGTATGGTTCACTAAAGCATCCTCAAAGTGTCTTATTTTCTCTTTTCCTCTTCCAGAGAAGAGATCTCTCCTTGGCATAAAGTTGTCCTCAATGTATGTTTTAAGCATTGCTCTGTATTAACAGGAGAACATTTTGTTCAACTTGGAAGGATTTTTCTGGAAAGAACTAGAGAAATTGAAACCATCTCCAAAGGCTTCACAATATTGAATGACCTAATAAGGATTTGTCATCTCTATAGGGTGGATGGAAGATCAGGGAGAACCTACTGGGGAGAAGAGAGACCCTGGCGGTGGGTGGTCCAGAGGGATGAAACCATGGAGGGGACCAGCAAAAAAGTATGAATGAGGTATACCACCTAATGCCCACCTCAATGGATCCTGGATGGACTGATCAGTGACTTGATGAGAAAAACTCTGTTTTTCACCAAGCTTCAGCCTTTGTTTTTTGGTGAACACCTAATAGTGCCTTTGTTTTTTAGTGCCATTATCCCATCCTCTCTGTCCCTGAAATTTGGGGACAAAACCAAGGGGCTACATGAATCTTTATAATTTTGTTGAATGAATGAGTAAAACCAAATATGGCCTTTGTACAGCATGGGAAGGGAGTTTCAGAAGAAAGGTTAAGGGTCTTGGTGAAGTGAATGGAGATCTGAAACGGACATAGCATCTTGGGAGAAGGGGACTTAAAATAGATAAAGAGGTTCTTTCTGTAAGACTTTGAGGGCACTCATTTGGAGACCTCAGGAAAACCATAGTAGGCTGAAATCTATCTGGTACGTCCAGAATGTAAGGTGAAGACAGAAGTCAAGGAAATGGGAACAAAGTGACTAATATTAAAATGATGAAGACAAAAGCAGATGATAACAAGAGATTTAGTGAAGGAAAAACATATTAACTAGGTCCTGAAGACCACTGTAAATCTAGATCCAGGGTCCATGCTGATGAAGATTTGGAAAAGGAGATAATCACAAATAGGTGAAACCAATTTAATTTAATGTATGATTTAATAACACATATTAATAAATGTTATTAACACATATTAATATATGAGGACTAATGTACAACTGAGAAAGTTCATTTGCTTTATTTGGCATAATTCACTTAAGCAAAATGATTATTGCCTCTCATGAACACACATTTATTTTCAAGTTGCCTACAAATGAGCCTTTAATGAATTGTTCCAGAACCTTTTCAGATACCAAAGTCATGCTGCCTGGTCTCTCCTTATTTTCCAAATTTAAAAAAGGAAAGCACTGAAAATATTTAAGAAACTTTCTCTCCTAGAGTGGAGAATGCACAACCATAACAAATCTGGAGCTAAACCATAAGAAAAAAATGATCTTCCACATCTCCTGTACTGTTATTCTTACAAAGAACACAACTGGTGGGTTATGAGAGAGAGAGAACAGCTCGTTGTCATGTGGTATAACTCCATCTGCTGTCCTTTAACGAACGTCCAGATGGATTCCATTTCTGGTCCCCGGAAAGGCGAGGCCAATCAATATAAAAAAGCTGCCTTTGATTATCCATCACAAATCACCCAAGAAAAATCACAATTTTTTGGTTTCTACCCATCATTCTTGTCAAGAGGTTCACAGTTTTATTTTCTGAATTTATGAACAATAATAATACCAACCGGCTGATTTTCCTGGGGTTTCTTTCTTATGGTGACCAGGAAGTCTGGCTTGAAAATGTCTCTCCTCTTCCTTGTCAATGTCTTTCACTCAGTTTTCTGAGGGACTATTTATGCTTTCAGGAAAGATGGGGCTTTAAAAGGCTTATCATATTACTACAGCTTAAAGAGTACCTCAGTTTCAGGAGTCAAATAAATGGCTTGAATCAGAATACCACTCTGATGAGAAATGAGACCTTTGAAGCAGATTCATGTTTGAGAATTTCCCCCCATATGTTCATTGTACTTATGTCATCACCTTCTCACATAGGTTAAGTTGTATGACCATCTCTATAACATTGCTGGCATCAAAAAGAAAGGACTCCCTGTAGGATCCTAACTTACACACACACACACACACACACACACACACACACACACACACGCATGCACACACACACACACACACACACACACACTCCTTGGAATAGGTCCATGCTGTTTGCATACTATATTTTGATTGAACATATATATTTTCGAAGTTGATAAGATTTTGGCCTAGGTATGAATTCAGGAGGAGTCTAAGGAAAACACTGGTGTCCTCTTAAGTCTAAATACTCACTGGTTTAAGCTAAAACTTTCTGCTAGAAGTTACTTATGTTTTAAATTTTTAAAAATCCACATTTCCTATTTTTGAATTCGTGAGGGGGAGAGTGAGAGTTGTCCTGAAAATCTCTTTCCCCACTTCTTCAGTAGTAACTCTTCCATTTCATTTGGGCATGTGGCCACTTGGAATAAAGATCCTTTTACCAACCTCCCTTGCAACTAGCTCTGGTCATATGGCCAAGTTCTTGGCAATGGGACATAAGCAGAGGTAGGATGTGCAACTTCTGTGAAATACACTGCATCTCTTCTATAAACCTTCCCCCTTTCTTTAGGCAGCAGTGAGAGAGACTGGAGTGGCTGGAGTGCCGACTGCCATGGTAGACAGTAAGATAACTTTGGGACTAGAAGGCATGGCCAACAGGGCAGGAAGATAGCAATAGCTCGGGTCTCTCACACCATGGAGCATTACTGTAACCCTGGATTGCCTGACTTCTTGAACCACACATCTTGAATGTGAGGGTAAAATAAATTGCTATTTTTAAATCATTATTTTGGGCTCTTATTAATAGCCTATTATCTGTATACATATATTAAAACCTGGGTAGTGTCCTACTAATAAAAGCTTCTAGCAGATGTCATTTCCAACTAAGATGCGAGTACTGATATGTAACATTGCAATGGACATTTTTAAGAAAAAGCATTATGTCGTCAAGGTCTTTCCACATGAAGACAAGACCAAAAGACAATGAAATTTTGTGCATGGTTATTTTATCCTTTATGATTTATTTTCCTTTTCAGGCTTCTCTTTAGTATTCCATCTAGTGACATCAAACTTATATAACTCAGCACCAACAAATCTGACTTCCACCTGCCAGCACCTGTGATTTCTTGCCGAGTGCTTGATCTGGCCACAGAAACTGCTCTTCCTGAGTATGGACAGGCTGCATGTGTTGGGAGAATTAACATGCAGACCCCCAACTCAGGAGCAGCCCTGAACCAGTGACCAAAAAGAGACCATTTATAAATATCTCAGCTGCTTTGCCCTACCCGGTGGATTAACTCAAAGCCATCTGTTCTACAGTGGTTCCTAGAGTTCCCCACCAGGATTTAGATCCAGTTATCCAGAGCGGTAACCAGCTTGATAGCATAGCCTTTATTGGCTGCCTGCTTTCCTTTCCCTCACCTCTCCACTCTTCTACCCATGTTTTCGGGATTCACATCCTAAATACATGATTGCACGTACATCCTTATTTCAGGGTCTGCTTTTCAGGCGTTCAAACCAAGACAGAATATTTGCATATTGTGTGAGTGGCAGTAAAAACATTTATGGCCAGGGGAATGATATAAACAGGAACATGACATGATTGGGAAGTAAGCCTAGAGTCTCTTTCCTCTTTCTTTTTCAGTCCTCAGTGGTAGAACAGAGCAAGGCTTTAATACACCCCTAAAAAAAAACTGGTTAGTAAAAAATGTGCTTGGAAAATATAATCCTAAAACACTGGGAAGAATATATTCCCACATCCCTTAAATAATTCAGATGAATTGGCTCAGGGTGAAAGCAAGCTACATTAATTTCTTTAAGAGTGTAAACAGGAATCCTTGTGTGTATTTTTTCCCTCCAATATCTACAAAATGCCCAAATGCGTAGCATTAATTAATAAATATTTGTTAAGTAAAAATATGGTAGAGAGGGAATTGGAATAAAGTTAGCAGATCAGTTGATCAAACACACCATCAGGGATAGAAAGGCAAACCACTGAGTTGGAGAAGATACATATTAGCAATACATAGCCAATAAAAGACTCCAATCCAGACTGCACAAAAAATTATAAATCAAATATAAAAGCACAACCCCATAGAAAAAAATGGTGAAAAATTTCTTCACATGTCATATCTAATTGGCTAATAAACATGTGACAATGTGCTCGACTTGATTAGTTATCAGAACAATGCAAATTAAAACCATTATGCAATACCATCCATGTCTTCTAACTAGATTGGTTTTAAAATGAAAAGAGAGACAATGCCAAGTATTGGGGAAGATGTGGGGCAGTTGGGACTAATACACTACTGCCAGAAGGATAAACTGGTACAGCTGGTTTGGAAAAACTCTCTGGCAATATTTACCAAAGTCCAACATATACATTCCCTATGATGCAAGAGATCCACTCCTGGGTTTATAACTAACTGAAGTGCACACACATGTTCACCAAAAGACAGGAATCAAAATATACATAGCAACAATACTGATAATAACCCCAAACTTGGAACAACCCAGATGCCTGAAAATACAAATTGTGGTATAGTCAATGGGTTATTCTACAGCAATGAAAATGAGTGAACTATAATTGCATACACTACATGCATGACTCTCACAAATATAATATTTTTTATTTTTATTTTTTTTAAAGATTTTATTTATGTGACAGAGAGAGAGAACAGAAGCAGGGGGAGTGTCAGGCAGAGGGAGAGGGAGATACAGGCCTCCCACTGAGCAGGGAGCCCCATGTGGGGCTCAGTCCCAGGACCCTGAGATCATGACCCGAGCCGAAGGCAGATACTTAACTGACTGAGCCAGTCAGGTGCCCCCTCAAATATAATATTTGAATGAAAAAAGCCAGATATAAAAGAATATGGACTATGATTCCAAATATATATAGTTCAAATACAGGCAAAATTACTTTATGCTGTTAGAAGTCAGGATGGTAGTTATTCTTGAGGGACATACTAATTTTAAGGGGCAAGAGGGGGACTTCTTCAGAGGTGCTAGTTGTCTCAGTGGTCCCATGACTATCCACTAGTTTGGAAATTTGCTGGAAGGACTAAAATGACTCAACATGAAGTAACAGTCATGGCTTAAGACTTATTCCAGCAAAGGATACAGTGCAGGAATAACAGGGAAAAAATATATATAGGTCAAGTGCAGACTTTCTTGTATGTCCTCTGGAGGGAACGCATGGGTTCATCTTCTCCAACTGTGAAGTGCAAGGACATTTATAAGACTCTCATGGCCAGGACAGCTGGTTTGCATTTTGGGGTCCACAGTTCTTAAATAGAGTTGGTCACATCTCTGCCAATGACTGGCTATTACTAGTCATGACTAACCAGGCCCTGGGTGCATATCATGAACCTTGATATTTATTTTAAACATGCTGGTAATCTGGTTCATCTTGACCCAATGCTTCAGGCATATAGACTAATATCTTTACCCAGTCAGTTTGTGAGCATTCCAGGAGTTTAGTTATCAGAGTTAACCAAGGATCTTTACCATGGTTACAGAGATAAACAAGAACTGAATAAAATAGACCTGCTTCGTTAACTCCCTCTGCTCACTAGTAATGTTATCTTTCTTGCTCCCAGGACTGATCATATGGATATATTTAGTTTGTGCTTATGTACGCATATTGTACTTCAAACATTTTTTTAAAAAGTTTGTCAGGTAGCAATCCCAAACCATCAATTAGAACTCATTTGAGAAAATAAATACTTTTTTCCCATGTCCATGTAAGATTACTGAAACTCTGGGAAGTTATCAAAATAACATTAGAAAACCATTGGGGAATACCAAGTATAAGAGTAATTCTAAATCTAAGAATTATTAAAGTAGATGTCAAGAGAATGAAGTGAATCAAGTTCATGATGTTGAGTTTCAGAATATGTGTAAGTAGGCATGTAGTAAAAATTTTGAAAAAAAATTGTATTTGGATATTTTGTCTATTCTTTAATGTGTTTGAAGTGGTCAAAATAACTAAATTACAAACAAATTTGTGTTTCAGGTATTACACGTATATGGGGACTTCATTGATTGTATAATCTGTTAAAAGTTACCAAAAATGGGTTTGCAAATGCTTACTTAGTATGTTTTCAATTTTAAAATTGAGTATTGAAATATATGCACAATAAAAAGTCAATGGATCTGAGTTATGGTTCTATATTACTGTTTATTAATAAAATGACTCCAGGCAAACCCTCTGATGTTCAGCTTTCTTATCTGTGCATAAAAGGGGGCAAAAGCTTCAGAGATGTAGTCCATGGGATCTTTCTAGCGGTACAAGTTAGTAAGTTACCATTTCAGTACCATTGACTAATCCAGCAAATGCTTTGTGTATCTACTATGACCAACATCCCTTTGGATACAACACTGGGCTAATTGAGGTGGGGAAATGAAATGCTGGAAAACAAATGTTTTCAAGGAGCTCAGTTTGGTAAGCAAAACACACACATAACACAATTCCTAGCAAGGGAATAAGGCGGGAGGGAGACTGGGGAATGAGGAAGAACCTATGGATAAGGTAGCACCTGAAAAGGCACCTTAATGAACCAACAGGTTTCCAATTTAAAAAGGAAGAGTAAACTTGTGTCCAAGGAACACTTAAGCAAAGGATTCAATTGTGAAAATGCTCATCTTAACAAAACCAGTCCATTCTTGTTGGCCTGAGGATTAAGAAATGCATATGGAGCAATGGGGCAGTAAAGAAAGATTGGTACTAAATCATGAATGTCCTGAACTTCCATGAAATGAAATCTGTAGGCAAGGAGGACTAAGAATGCCTTTAGGATGAGGAAGAATGTAATCAGCTCTGGTTTTCCATCCATGATACCCAAATGTCTCAGGTTGGTTTCCCCAGGAAGCAGACTCTGAGATAGAGTTTAATGTTTGAGATGTGCATTAAGGAGACAATACCTAAGGACAGAAGAGAGGGAAGCAAGAGTGGGCAGAGAGACAAGGTCAGAGTAATGCAGATCCTGGCCAACAGCCCTGGCCAACCCCACAGGGAGCTCTGGAGCTAGAGTGGGCCTACAGAGTTGTCCCGGTCTTGATACCTCCACATTGATCTGTCATTGCGTGTGGTTGAACTGGGAAAGGCTGTAACCTCTTTGTAGCTGAGCCCATCCCTGAAGTGCTTTGTATTGGAAATCATCTGCCAACCATCCTTCCAGGGGCTGGGCAACAAATTCTTCCTTGAAAGGGGAGGTAGATGGCACATCACATATCCACCCCATCAATTCTGTGCTTTAGAATCACTCGGGGGCCTGCAGAGACCCAGGCTTCCCTCTGAATTGGTAAACATGGAAGAAAACCAGACCCTTTTATTTCAAATAAACTTCTCAGATGATTTTGATGCACAGAAGTTTGATCATTATTCTTTTAGAAATTCATTCAAAACTCTCGAGTAAAGACTCTGGGCCAGGACTATGTCCTTTACTTGTAGGGCATCTCTCCTGTCTCAAAGTATCTTCCTTGTATTTGGCAGGTAAGGAAACTAGTTTAGGAAGCTTAAGTGACATGCCCAAGGTCAAACAGCTGCTGAATATTACCGAGGCTCAAACTCATCCATTCTGCTCCAAACTTCCCTGGCCCACCCCCCTCCTTCTCTCTCTTTTCCTCTTCTTGCTCTCCCCATCTCTCATACATTTAAAATTTACTTGTGTATAAGTCATATTGTTCGTAAAATGAAACGAATGCCCTCATTATCCGTAGAAACTTTTCTAATGTTATATTAGTGGCCCTCCCTATAAAAATAAAAGCTTGTCCCTGTCATGGTAATAATAGAGTTCCCTCTACAGTTTATCCGGCATAGATGATCACGTGGTGCCGACTTTGATCTTGGCAATAGCTTTTCCTTTAACTCACAATACCAGATACTGAAAAGAAATTGCAATGCTCTCTCATCTGTTTGCTCTGAATAAATCCCTCCTAGATCTTTACAAGACAGAGTCGGGTTTTCCAGAAAACGGAGAGCCTATTAAATTCCCCTCCAAGAGGCAACCTGGGCATTAGGTGGCGTCAGCGAGGATGTGTTTTAAATAAAAAAGCAAGATAAAATGAAGATGGGGTGGATTTAATGGGCAAAGAACCTGGTTTTTGTTGTTTTGTTTTGGTGGGTCTTTTTTGTTTTTGGCTCGAGCACATGGTGCCTCCTTCAAATCTCTGATCAACTCTCTGATCCTGTCTAAACCACTAGGTCTGTGCAAAGCAAAGAAAGGTGGCCAATAATCCCTCCAAAAGAATCTGTGCTGCTCTCCACACTGACAGCTTTGCTAAATGACAAATGAGTTATAATCTTTCATCACCTAGGCATGGTGCAGGGACCATGACTAAGGTGTTGTAGATAAGCTATGGTAGATGAGGTTGTACTTGATTTTCCACCCTTCCATTCTTCAACCTCAATACTAAACAATGGCTTCTAAAGGCGTTAAGGGATAGCCTTTACATCGTGGTGCTGATGACGCTGTTTCTCTTACAGAAAGAAACCTCAGCATTGATATTCATGGGCATGCTGGGATTTTAGCAAGATAGAAGCAATTATGCACACTTGTGTATGAGCAATTTACACAAGCAAAGGCCTAATTGCTTGGCTGGCAAGCCTTGTACTTTCTGAGCAGTATATAGAATATATAAGCAGTGAATATTTTAATTTTCCAAAATCTGGCATCTCATTCGGAATTCGTAAGCTTGTACTGGAAGGAAGTTCAACCTAAATCATTCAAAGGAATTTCATACAAATTTCACTGAAATCCATGACCTTAAAGGTACATGGGTTTCCCTTTCAGAAAGAGGATAGCGCTCACTAAATTGAATAAAGTAATTTACTGTTGCCTAAGGCCTCCGGCACTTACAGCTCAATCCCACAGAACTTCAGCTGTACTTTTTCACCAATAAATATCCTTCTTTTCTCCATTGACTTACAATGCCACCATTATTACAAATGAAATTCCCATATAGATTTGGGTTTATTTCTGGACTCTTCTGTGGATGTCTGTTTATTTCATGAACTGATCCCAAAATGTTTTCATTTCTGTTTCCTTCAGGCCAGGAAAAAAAGTCCTCTATGAGTATTTGTCAACGTAGATTCCTCTGTCCTCCTGGAATCATGCTCCGTGTGTCTTCTCGAGGCCCGCTCCTGCTTTTCCTCACACATCTCTCCAGCCACTTTTTTTCTTTTGTAGCCACTTTGTCCATTGACTGCTCTCACACTGGTGTTTGCTCGAGTTCCATCCTTTGACCATTCTTATTCAATATAGTCTTCTCAGCTGTGTCTATGTTTTGAGCTGACACCCAAATGGGTGTGTCATCTGCCCTTCCTTGCTGAGCCTCAGATTGATTCTTCTCACTGACTACTTGACATCCCTGAGTCCTGGGTGGTCCTCAGTCCCCATCAAACCATGTTTGATCTCAACACATTTAAAAATGTCTTCTGCTCCAAACCCATTCTTTGTATCTCATTAACCATCTCAGCCCATAGTACCACCATCCAGGAAGTTAACCCAGTCAATTGCCTAGAAACCATCTCAATTACTTGTTACCCCTTATCACCTACATCCCTTTGGATACAACATCCTTCTGCTTCTGCTTTTTTAGTGTTTTATTGAATCCCTTTCCTTTTTCCCACTTCTACTTCCACTGCCATATTTGAGTCTTTGATTATTCCTCTCAGAAGCTATACCAATAGCTCCCTACAGAATCTTGCTCGATTCCAAGGCATTGCTGGGAGAATGGTATTTTAAAGATGCAAACATAATTAGGTCATCTGTTTTGTTTTATTTTGTTTTTATTGTGGTAAAATACACACAACATAAAGTTTACCATTGTAATCATTTTTAAGTGTTGCAGTTCAGTGGCATTAAGTATGCTTATCTTCTTTTGTAACCATAACCACTATCCACATCTGGAACTTTGTTCTTACCCCAAACTGGAACTCTGTATCCACTAAACAATAACTACCCTCTCCCTCTCCCCCACCTGCCTGGTCCTTCCCTCAGCCCTAGTAAGCACTATTTTCTGTTTCTATGAATTTACCTATTCCCTGTACCTCATATAAGTGGAACCACACACTATTTGTCCTTTTATGTTTGGCTCACTTGCATGATGTCTTCAAAGTTCATCCATATTGTAGCATGTCTCCATATTCCATTCCCTTTTAAGGGTAATATTCTATCATGAGTATATACCATATTCTGTTTTTCCATTCATCTGTCAATGGACTTTTGGTTTGCTTTCATCTCTTGACTATTGTAAATAGTGTTGTGATTATTGGTGTAAAAATACCCATTCAAGTCCCTGTTTTCAATTCTTTAGTTATATATGCAGAAGTGGAATTGCTGAGTCCTATGGTAATTCTAGGTTTAATTTTTTTGAAGAACTGTCATACTGATTTCCAGTATGTCAAACTGATTTCCACAGTGACTGCATCATTTTACATTCCCATCATTAGTGCACAAAGGTTCTAATTTCTCCACATCCTCGCCAACACTTGTTTTCCATATCTTTTTACACATACACACTTATTTGTTTGTTTGTTTATTACAATCCTAATGGGTGTGAGGTAGCATTTCACTCTGGTTTTGATTTGCATTTCCCTGACTGTGATATTGAGCATCTTTTCATGTACTTATTGGCCACCAGTATATCTTCTTTGGACAAAGCTGTTCAAGTCCTTTGGCCATTTTAAATTGGGTTGTTTGGTTTTTGTTGTTGAGTTTTAGGAGTTCTTATATATTATGCATATTAATCTTTAACACATATATACAAATATTTTCTCCTGTTCTATAGGTTACCTTTTACTTTGTTGATTGTGTCCTTTGCACAGATGATTTTAACCTCGATGGAGTCTAGTTTATGTAACTTTTCTTTTGTTGCCTATGTTTTTGGTGTCATATCTAAGAAATCAGTCCCATATTGAACCTGATGATAATTTTGCCCTTTGTTTTTCTATAAAAGTTTTATAGTTTTGGCTCTTATATTTAGATTTTTGACCCATTTTAAGTTAATTTGTGTATATGGTGTAAGTTAAGCATCCAACTTCATTCTTTTGTAAGTGGATATCATTCAGTTTCCCCAATACCACTTAAAAAGACTGTTCTTTCCCCATTAAATGGTCTTGGCACCCATGACCATATACACGAGGGTTTGTTTCTGGGCTCTTTATTCTATTCATTGGACTCTATATCTGTCTTTATGCCAGTACCACACTGTTTCAATTACTGCAGCTTTGTAGTAAGTTTTGAAATCAGGAAGTGTGAGTCCTCCAGGGTAATACTGGCCTCGTAAAATAAGTTAGGGATTGCTTTTTCCTCTTCTATTTTCTTTTTTTTTTTAATTTTTTAAAAATATTTTATTTATTTATTCATGAGAGACAGAGGGAGAGAGAGAGAGAGAGAAGCAGACTCCCAAGGAGCAGGGAGCCCGATGCGGGACTTGATCCCAGGACCCTGGGATCATGACCTGAGCCGAAGGCAGACGCTTAACCATCTGAGCCACCCAGGCGCCCTCCTCTTCTATTTTCTAGATGAGATTGTGTGAAACGGGTGTTAATTCTTCTTCCTATGTTTGGTCGTTTTCTCCAATGAAACCATCTGGGTCTGGAGATTTCTTTCAGGAGAGCTTTTTAATTATGAATTCAATTTTTATTAAAGATTATATTAATAAAATACTAATTTTTGAGGACTCTTCTGATTATGTATTTCATCTTAGTTGAGTTTTTGGTAGTGTGTGGTTTTGAGATGTTGTCCATTTCTTATAAGTTGTTGAATTTATGAGCATAAAGATGTTCAAAGTATTTGTTTATTATCCTTTTAATGGCTGTAAAATCTGTAGTTACTGTAGAGGCTGCTTTTAGGCAAACAGGCTTGAGTGATGGAATCTAGAAAAGCCCATCAGGTTACCCTCCCAGCTGAATACAGACAGGCCCATCAAGCTGAAAATACCCACAGGCCGTAACTAACCAATGGGCTAATTACAACCAGGCACAGTTACCACAAAGGGAATATTCCATATGTCGCCATACCTCCTCATCTTCCCCCCCTTTAAAAACAGCCCTCACCCACTGCCTCCTTGCAGACAGCCTCTTCTGTTGTCCCGCACACTGCTCCCTTGCAGTGCATTCAATAAACTGCTATCTCCTCAACTCTATGGTCAAATAATCTTTGACAAAGCAGGAAAAAACATACAAAACATACAATGAAAAAAAGACAGCCTCTTCAATAAATGGTGCTGGGAAAATTGGACAGCCACATGCAGAAGAATGAAACTTGACCATTCTCTAACACCATACACAAAGATAAACTCAAAATGGATGAAAGATCTCAATGTGAGACAGGAATCCATCAGAATCTTAGAGGAGAACATAGGCAGTAACTGCTTTGACATCGGCCACAGCAGCTTCTTTCAAGATACATCTCCAAAAGCTAGTGAGACAAAAGCAAAAATGAACTTTTGGGACTTGATCAAGATAAAAAGCTTCTGCACAGCAAAGGAAACAGTCAATAAAACAAAGAGGCAACCCACAGAATGGGAGAAGATATTTGCAAATGACACTACAGATAAAGGGCTGGTATCCAAGATCCATAAAGAACTTCTCAAACTCAACACGCAAAAGACAAATAATCAAGTCAAAAAATGGGCAGAAGATATGAAAAGACACTTCTCTGAAGAAGACATACAAATGGCTAACAGACACATGAAAAAATGTTCATCATCATTAGCCATCAGGGAAATTCAAATCAAAACCACATTGAGATACCACCTTACACCAGTTAGAATGGCAAAAATGGACAGGGAAAGAAACAACAAATGTTGGAGAGGTTGTGGAGAAAGGGGAACCCTCTTACACTGTTGGTGGGAATGTAAGTTGGTACAGCCACTTTGGAAAACAGTGTAGAGGTTCCTCAAAAATTTAAAAATAGAGCTACCTTATGACCTAGAAACTGCACTCCTGGTATTTATCCCAAAGACACAGATGTAGTGAAAAGAAGGGCCATATGCACCCCAATGTTCATAGCAGCATTTCCACCAAACTGTGGAAAGAGCCGAGATACCCTTCAACAGATGAATGGATAAAGAAGATGTGGTCCACATATACAATAGAATATTACTCAGCCATCAGAAAGGATGAATACCCAACTTTTACATCAACATGGATGGGACTGGAGGAGATTACACTAAGTGAAATAAGTCAAGCAGAGAAAGTCAATTATCATATGGTTTCACTTATTTGTGGAACATAAGGAATAGCAGGGAGGACATTAGGAGAAGGAAGGGGAAAATGAAGGCGGGAAATCGGAGGGGGAGATGAACCATGAGAGACTATGGACCCTGAGAAACAAACAGGGTTTTAGAGGGGAGGGGGAGGGGGCATTGGTTAGCCCGGTGATGGGTATTAAGGAGGGCACGTACTGCATGGAGCACTGGGTGTTATGTGAAAACAATGGATCGTGGATCACCACATCAAAAACTAATGATGTATTGTATGGTGACTAACAACATAATTAAAAAAAAATTGCTATCTCCTTTGTTCTGCCTCAGGTGAATCCTTTCACTGCCCAAGCCACTGGCCTCTACCAGATCATTGCCCCACATTTGGGTCCCCAGTCCCATGGGGAGAGACACCCCATTTAGATACCGCAGTTATATCCCCTATTTCATTCCCAATACTGGTGATTTGCGTTTTCTCTTTGTTTTTGTCTAAATGAGTCATTGTAATCCAGGCTGATTTTAATGATCTATTTTCATTCAATTTGTATATTTTGTAATGTTTTAGTATGTCACAGAAAGGCATTATATTTTGAAATTTTTTTGAAAAGAACAATGGCTTGTTTTTAAAATATATATATTCATTATTAAAAATTTCAAGCCATTCCAAAAAATGTAGAGAAGAGAATAAATAATCAACCAAAATCTTTCCATCAGAAATATCCCTTGGTTTATAAGATTCCACAAATCTTCCTCTAGAGAGAGAAATACAAGTATAAGGTTATAATGAAAATAAACTGAAAGGTATGCTTTTTCATATATGAGTGGTACCACTCATGTTATTTTAAAACTAAATTATATTTAATCTTACTAAAATTAAATTTAAAAATAAAAGGAAAAGAAAAAAATCTTCCTGCAGTGTTTTCTAAACTTCAGAAAAAATGTTAATTTCACAGAAAAAAAGTTATTTTCGTAAATTAGTTTCTTTTCTTTTTTTAAGATTTTTAAAATTTCTTTGACAGAGAGAGACACAGCGAGAGAGGGAACACAAGCAGGGGGAGTGGGAGAGGGAGAAGCAGGCTTCCCGCTGAACCAGGAGCCTGATGCGGGGCTCAATCCCAGGACCCTGGGATCATGACCTGAGCCGAAGGCAGACGCTTAACGACTGAGCCACCCAGGTGCCCCTAGAATTTGTTTTTAAAGGTTTAAGTGTGCTGTATATCTTGATTTGTTATTTATCTGAGAACAATTAACTGCTGTCTCGAAAAGCTGAAGAACAGCCTGGCTAGGCAAAATAGTCATCCTTGGGTCACTATTTCTTTCACTCAGAACATTCCCCCAGGCATTGTATGATGCTGGGAAGCAATCTAAATGCAGCCTGATTTCCTTTTTCTTTTATGTAAATTGCCTTTTCTGCCTGGATGCACCAAAGATTATTTGTCTTTGAAATTCTATACCTTCACCAGAGTATATTTCAACTGTGTCCTTTTGTTCAGAACATTTAAGACTCTACTTCAAGAAATTAGCTTCTATCATATCTTTGATTAATTTTTCTATTCCATTTTATTCTGCTTTTTGTTTTCTGGGTTTTTGTTTGTTTGTTTGTTTGTTTTTTTACAGCACAAGTTGTAAAAAGTGGTTGGTATGCTGGCAAATGACAACAGATAAACAAAAACTTCTGATATGCATTGTTTGTTGATTTATATGCTGTAAAAACTCCCACAGTGGTTGATTTCAAGCTATCAATGTTGTTACCAAAAATGGAGTTAGGAGCTCTTGCAAGCTGGTGCAAGCCTTTTGGTGTACATGTGTTGGATCTCCTTTGTTTGACTTCCATATAATTTTCCTATGATTGGTTTTATACTGTGTGTGTGTGTGTGTGTGTGTGTGTGTGTGTGTGTGTGTGTGTGATAGCTAAGTTCTATCACTGGGTTTCAGTTGTGTTTATTCTCATTTCCTATTCTTTTACTTTTTGAGTTGTTTAATGACTTCTCCCCCTTCCCCCCCCCCCACGCCAAAACTCTGCCAGGGTCTCTTTCATTTCTGGCCATATTATTTCTTCTTTAAATCCTTGTATTTCTTTAAAAAAATTTCTTTGTCAGATTATATAATCTTTAACTTTTTAGAACTTTGGAGAAATTTTTATCTGATCTTTTGTTCTGTTTCCTGGGGGTAATTCTCCTTCAGATGAATTTTTCTCTTATGCTTTTTGTTTATGTTCCTTGAAACATTCATTTCCACCCCTTGTTGTGTCCCTCCTTTATTATCTGAGCCAATGTCCTGTTTCTATCTAGAGTCTATGCTGGTTCCTTTATAATTGTGATGAATCTTTGAGGGATTCTAGCTATTTGCTGATGAATAGCATGGCTGAGGGGGGAAGTAAGCTGGGGTACTCTGAACCTTGACTCCACAGTGTGGTCTTAAACATCCCTCTCAAACAATCTACCAAGTTCTTTACCCCTCATATGCATCTTTTCACAGTTTTTATGTGTTAATAAGGTTGGTTGGGATTAGTTTCTCATGAAATATTCACCAGTAGGCTTTACTCTATTGAAAAATACACACTTCTAGTTACTATTTAACTGCTCTGTCCCTCCTCAAATATTAAAAAGCACAAATACAGATTTTGGCATGGATAAAATCATGTCTTAAATGTTAGGGAATGAGGGGCACCTGGGTGGCTCATTAAGCAGTCACTAAGTGCCTGCTTTGGCTCAGGTCATGGTCCAGGGTCCTGGGATTGAGCTCCACGTTGGGCTCCCTGCTGGGTGCAAAGCCTGCTTCTCCCTCTCCCACTCCCCTCTGCTTGTGTTTCCTCTCTCGCTGTGTCTCTGTCAAATAAATTTTAAAAAAAATCTTTAAAAAATGTTAGGGAATGAATACATATCAACTCAAGAGATCATAATTAATCGTTTCACATAGAAAAAAATGTATGGAGCCAGATAACTAAATAGAAAATGTACTCCTGGGGGGCCTGGGTGGCTCAGTCAATTAAGTGACAGACTCTTGATTTCAGCTAATGGCAAGATCTCATGGGTCTTGGGATCAAGCCCGAGTCAGGCTCTGTGCTCAGGGGGGAGTCTACTTGAAATTCTCTCCCTCTCCCTCTGCCCCTTCTCCTGCTCACACGCACTCTCCCCCTCTCTCTCTAAAATAAATAAATAAATCATTTTAAAAAAGAGAGGGAGAGAAAGAAAATGTACTCTTTTTAGTTTGTAAACTCAGGAGGTTCCTGGGTGAAATCTGAAACTGGTCCCCACGCACAGAGTGCAAGGAGAGAATGAAGAAAGACCACTCCAGATTGGTAGGCAGCAATTTTAATAAGCAAGGGAATTTACATGTGAGGCTTGTCTTAGGTGGTGCAAGATGAGCAGATCTCCACACCTACCCACCAGAATCTTAGAAGTTTACAGAGGCCTTAACTGGCTTAAGTCACGTATTCAGCAGGTGGACCCAACAATACATTACCCTCTAAGGTTATGTCCTTGAAACTGGCTCCTACTGTGGGAATGGTGGGGCCGAATGTACATTCTAAGGACAGGGGAGGGGGCAAGGAGTCTCTGATTGCCCAGGTCCAGATTGTGGGTCAACCAAAAGTCACGCCCTCTCAGTGACTGCCCTCAACAACTCCCAATTGCTGATTATAGGTTATTTTCCGAATTTTAAATCTCTGAGCCATGGAAAAAGTCTATTATTTAAAAATAAAGTCTTTGAATCCCTCTGACAAATCGGTGCAGTCCTACTTTGTGTATTCAAAAGTGCTGTATTCGATCAATCTATTAGTGTGATGGACAAAGTGATGTTCTACCCAGATCCCTCTTAGGTGAAGGACCTGTTACCCCAGCTGCAGGGACTACTGCTGGCAGATGGCCTTCAGCTGTTCTCTTCTTCAGGGACGGCCTCAGCTTCAGAGAGCTGCTTCGTTTTCAAGTTCATGCCCATTCCAATACAGCCAAATGATTCATG
Source organism: Eumetopias jubatus (assembly GCF_037043125.1). Taxonomy (NCBI): domain Eukaryota; kingdom Metazoa; phylum Chordata; class Mammalia; order Carnivora; family Otariidae; genus Eumetopias; species Eumetopias jubatus. Next base: position 105,286,702 of record NW_028274815.1, read on the forward strand.
TTCATATATAAAGAACAGGACAGCTCAAACCAACTCTTGACAACTCTGAAGGGTCATCCTAGCTCCAGAGCTCCCTCGAGGGCTGGCCAAGACTCACTGGCCTGCATCCCTATAACTTGACTTCTCCTTCTGTCCACTCCTGCTTCCTGTACTTCCCACCCACACCTATTGGTCCTTAATCAACACCCTGCCTGCTAAACTCTCAAGAAATGATATTATATAAAAAGAAACCCCCAGGCCTTAATGCAATGCAGTATGTCCAGAAATAGTATTATTATTCATTTATAAAGTTTACCTTGCATAACCCCTACATGAATTTGAGACAACTATCAATAATCACAGTATTCAATCGTTGAAACAACCACACAAGTGTAAGCTTTGTTTAACAGGTAAGACTTTTTTTCCTGTGATTAAAGTTCAGTATTTCAAAGCAAAATTCTAACTGATAGCAATCACAAATAACACCTCTATGAAAATAGTTTCTAGGTCTTGTATCTCTGTGCAAGCACACATACAAGAAGGTCAAAAATAGAAAATATTTATGTAAATAATGGTGGGCATGGGGGTGGTGGGTGTATAGTTAGGCCTATGTGTGTGGCTTAGAGAATTAAGAGGAAGACTTAGAGACTCCTATTCCTTTAAACAGAAAAACAAGGCATGATATACCAGGACATATTTCTCCTTTCTACATAGGAGTATTGAGGGAGAGAAGTAATTACACATTTATCCTATGGTTCCTGTTTTTTTTTTAAAGATTTTATTTATTTTTTAACAGAGAGAGACAGCGAGAGAGGGAACACAAACAGGGAGAGTGGGAGAGGGAGAAGCAGGCTTCCCGCTGAGCAGGGAGCGTGATGTGGGACTCGATCCCAGGACCCTGGGATCATGACCTGAGCGGAAGGCGGATGCTTAATGATGAGCCACCCAGGGGCCCTATGGTTCCTGTTTTGATACCACAGCTATTGCTACTGAATTGAGGGTACTGAATGAATGGAAAACGAGCAAGAGAGAAATGATAAAAACTGTTTAGAGTTACTGAGTATAATAGGGTACCTATAGATACAAACCCTTCTTTTTAATCTATGCAGTTATGGAATCAGTAGCTCATGAAAATATTGTTGGGGCAGCTAAGGACAGACAAGGCTAGAACTTTATTTCCAAGGTTGGAAACTCATGACTGGTTTTGTGAATGTTTCTCTCTCACTCTGGCATGGACAGTGAATATTCTTGACAATGCGTGGAGCCTTCAGAAGTCGGGAAGGGAGTGAACAACTAGGGGATTTAATATGAACCACAAGGTATCATTGCAAGCTTCAGCCCAAATATCACTCATCAGAAAGCCCTGTCATCTCTTGGTATATAAACGTCCTCCTCTTGTCACAATCTGTCAGTCTTCTTCATTGGGCAAGCCCAGTCTTACCGTGGCATGTATAATAAATTCGGCACTTGGATGCCCGGTCTGAGTTTTTGTCCCAGCTCAGGAAAGGCAGGGGACAGCCAAGGGAGACTGGTTCAGACTTGAGGTGAGCAGCTCAAGCAGCAACTAGTTTGCTAGCCAACTAGCAAAATGAGCATGGAGAAGTCCAGGAACCCATTGTTCCCCTAAGCCTCAAATTCTAAGTCAGAAAGTAGCTAGTTTGTGCTGGGTGCTCAGAGCCCAGCCCTAGTGTGATTTCTTCCAGGGCTGCACAGCAACCCGGTTGTGTGTGTGTGTGTGTGTGTGTGTGTGTGTGTGTGTGTGGGCGGGGGGGGGGGACTTTCCCTTACTAGCCACCGCACCATCTGTACGCAGGAGGCGCCCCTGTGGATGCCACAGACCATTTCTGGGCTGGCTTATTGAAGGATGGCCACACAGAGGTCATAGAGGGGTGTTCTCTAGATTCTTGCTACTCAGTGTGGTAAGAGGACCATCGGCAATAACATCACCTGGGGGATTGTTTAGCTTGTAGAATCTGAGGAACCTGGATTTGCATTTTAATCCTTTGACACATTGAAGTTTGAGAAGCACGGGTCCAGGTGGCAGCAAGGAGGTTAGCGGAAGGATCTGCTTCTCAGCCCCGCCTCCTCCCGTCGCTTTGCTCTCCTCTTTAGCAAAGCTCAGCCCCGCATTGGCCCTGCACAAAATTTCTGCGAACCCCCAGTGTGTGCGTAGGGGGAGTGCAGGAGCTGCCCCGGCGCGGGGATACGGCAACTGGGTGACTGGATTGGCAAGGGGCTGCTTTCTCCGGCTCCGGGCTCCGCAGAGTGGAGACACTCCCCCGACCCTCCCCCTCTGCCGCCCCCCCCTCCCGCCCCGCAGCTGCTACTGCCTGCCTCCCGCCGGCTGCCGCGAAAACCCGGAACAGCTGCGTGCGCTCGTGGAAAGTCCTCCTAGGGGCGAAGCCGGGCAGCTGGGCATGCTCAGTAGCTGGGGGAGGCTTGGGTGGAGAGTAGAAAGCCGCGGCTCTGCCTCCCACTCCCTCCCTCTGGCCCCCGCCCCCCTTGCCCCTACCCAGCCCGTAGTAGTTGCCCGGCGTGCGCCCGCCGAGCGCCAGTCGAGACCGGGAACATGGCGCTCCGAGCGATGTAGCCGCGGCGGAGGAGAAGCGGAGGAGGCGCCGCCGCTGCGCTGACAGCCAGCCACCAGGTAGGCAGGCGCGCCTGGCTGGGCTGCCTGGGTGGGTAGCGGCGCGGGGAGGGGCGCTTGCGGGGATGAGCACGGATCGGACCCCGGGCATCTCGCCTCGCCGGCAGAGGATGCGAAGCGGACATCTGACAGCGCGCGGTTGTGCATCGCCTAGGAGATGCCAGAGGCTGGGGACCGGCGGGTTGCAGGGCAGAGATCCGGGACCGCCCCCACCCCCCATGCGCTGCCATCCAGCCTGGGCTCTCTGCGGGTCAAATAAAGGATTAGCTTCTTTCTGCCGGGCGAGAGGGCGCGGGGGAGACCCTCGGATACCAGTTCTGGGAGTGCGCTGGTCCCCCGGACCGCCAGCAAGCCCCGCACCGGTTCTTTGTGTATACAGCCGCGCACGCCCAGGGGGGTGCCAGGGTGCCTGTTTCTCCCCAGGAGTGTGGCACATATTGCCAGGGCAGGATTTCCGTATGGTTTTTGTCTCTTGGCAGGTGTGGACTGGAAGATTTAATAGCTGAGCCTTTATGGAGCTGTGTTTTCCTTTGTTACTTGCGTGTGTGTGTGTGTGTATGTGTGTGTGTGGATGCGCGCGCGCGCGCGTGGTGGGTTGTAATGGAGAGAGAGAACTTCTCCTGGGCACGGGTGTGGGCAGAGCGTGGAAGAGGATCTCGGTTCCAAACTCTTGTCAAAATCGCCTGTGACGTCGGCCTCCTGGAGGGTAAACTTGAAAAGTCTAGAGATCATCTGTGCCGGGTTTGGAGGAGAAGCGTGTTTGCCCTACTCGAACCCATGTGTGTGTAGCTGGAGGTTTAAACATGGGACGCTAGTTAATTCAACATTAGATATCAGTTAAGGGAATTTGAAGCATTGGGGCTGCCTGTGGTCAAATTAATAGAGAAGTTGGCAGTAAGCCAGGAGCAAGTGTCATCCTTAATAGCTGGTGACAGGTTAGGAGGCTAAATACACTTTTGGGGGAAATTGGGAAACCTTGCACAGGGTTCTACCAAGAAATAGCCATCGGGTCTTAGGTAACTCACAAAATCTCTCAGCACCTCCCTTTTCTCTTCTGGAGTTTGGTGGTATGTAGACACAGTCTCTCTTACCTGAGTCCAGATGGACAAGACACTCTTTGAAAGGCCCCTCCTACACTAGAATTCTATGAAACTGGCACCCCAGAATAACAGCTCTGCCACCTTAAATTTCTGTATCTGTTATATTCAGCACAACTCACTGAGTTAAGGAAGGGAGGTAAATTTAGAATATGCTTTTATTTTTTACTTTAGAATTTAAAGGATGGACATCTGTGACCATGAAGTTTAGAGACACTTTCCTCCATACTTGGAGTATCTATTCTTATGGTCTCCTTAGATGGCAAGAATGAGTCAGTATCATCAAAATGAAATGGGGGAGTGCTTGAGGAAAATGCATTTAAATAAATTAAAGTCGTAAATGTCCAATCTGATGGTAATACCTTGACTTGGAATACATATGTGCAAAGCAGAAGCACTGCTAATGGAAGCAATAGAGTTGATGGCAAGTTTATTGATAGTATTGGTCTTAGAATAAGATTTTTGTGTTCCTCTGAGAAGGGGTAAAGATTGATTATACTAGGTGCCTGCAACTTGGTATTTTGCTAATAAATGTGAGTGTTAATGGCAGGCATTGAAAACACAGTTTGGCAGCTCCTCTCCTTTGTCAGAGTTTGCTTCAACGCTGCAGGTGTGAGAGGCGGGTGTTCCGGGCGTGGTATCTTGGTGATGAGACAGCTGAGTTTGGGCTCTGACTCCTCCATTCTTAGCTTTGTGATCTTGGGCAAGCTATTTAACTTCACGGAGTCTCAGCTTCCTCCCCTGTAAAACAATCCTGGGGACAGAGAGACTTACCTAAATGGGTAGGTGTATGGATTACTCATAAACCACCAGGAAAATGGTGGTGACCCTTAGAAGAGGAAGGGAAATGGATATTTATTTACCCTATACTGTATTCCCTGTGTTAATGCTAGTCAGCCCCAAACAAGTGATCTAACTCTCCAACTGTTAGTTTCCTAGGACTGCCATAACAAATTGCCAAAAACTAGGTAGCTTAAAACAAAACTTATTCTCTAGCGTTCTGGAGGCTGGAGCTCCATAATCAGGGTGTAGACAAGGCCCTGCTCCCGCTGCAGCCTCTTGGGGAGGATCCTTTCTTGCCCTTTTCCTGCATGTGGTGGCCCCAGGTGTTCCTTGGCTTGTGGCAACATAGCTCCAATTCCAGCCTCCATCTTCACATGGCTAAGTTCCCCCTTCTTATAAGGACACTATTCAGATTGAATTTAGGGTCCATTGTAATTCAGTATGACCTCATCTTGATTATATCTGCAAAGATCCTGTTTTCAAATAAGGTCACATTTATAGGGTCTGGTTAGGCATGAATTTCGGGAGGACGCTATTCAGCCCAGTATGTCAACATGCCTGTGATCTGTGTTTAATGGCCTGATTATTTCAGCATATGAATAGAAGGTAGAGTATTATGTGTTTGGAAAAGACTTTCAAGGTTATTTAATCCAGCTAACATATTTGACGTTTCCCAACCATGGTAAGGAAGAGCAGCATTTACAGGTACTAGGCAAATATCACTTATCTGGAAATCCAGTTGATCCAGGATCTCAGTCTCCTACAGGTGACCTACCTGACATACCCTGTACCAGTGGGGTTCGTTAATGTTGCCTCCTCTCTTTTTGCTACCCCACTGACACAATGCAAACAAACAACAGAAAATCAAATTGAACAAGAAAAATGACAAGAGCAACAAAAACACCCCAGTCGTAATACCTTTCCAATCTTTCTTAGCCTGGTAGATAGCACCACTGTCCGTGGTGTTGCTTTAGCCAGACTGGAGAATCGTCTTTGACACCTTCATTCCCTGTGCCCTCTATATCCCAAATCACCCCAAAGTTACATAAATTTGGTCTTCTACATATATCTCTTGACAGATTCTTCTTTCCATCCCTACCACCACACCATCAAACCTCAAGTCATCAACTCTTTCCTGGATCACTAGCATAACTTTCTAGCAAGATCCCTGGCTCCTTGCTTGCTCCCTCAAATCATTCTTCTAGAGCAGATAGGATTGTGTCAGTTTCTTGCATAAAATGCATTCACATACTTGGGACGGGTTCCAAAGACTGAGCCTTGGGTGCTTAGCCAGCCTTGTCTTGGGCATCCCCTCTTGCTACTGTTAACACTGACCTCCTCTCTGTTGAGTATCTCAAGCACTTCCCCTAATATTTTGCCAATACAAACTGTACTCAACCTTCGGGCCTCCTTCGTCTCTCTTCCCCAGCAGCCCCATTCTCCTTATCACCCTTCTAATTTTCTTCCATAGCACTTACCTCAATTTGCAATTTCCTATTTATTTGACTGTCTGTAAACTCTAATGGCCATTTGTTTTATGTCTTGCATGTAGAAGATGTTCAATATTGGCGAATGAGTGAAGGAATGAGTATTCTTACAGCATTTTTCTGTGCCAACTTAAAGATCTGATTTTTTAGAAACTTTTTTTTTTACTAGTATAAAAAGAGCAATTGAGAAACTCATTCTGATTTCAAAAGAGGAGTATTCCTGGCTTTAACAAATGCATCTTCTAAGAATTGGTTTTAAGCAAACAGTTAAGAATTGAGTCAAAATATTTTCTAGCAACTGTTTTTGTAAAAACACATCAGTCAGTCAACAAACATTTCATAAATGCCTATTGGACATTTATATTTGCCATGCTCGGCCTTAGGGGGACAACGGGGGAACTAGACTTTTAGCCTTCTAGAGATTAATAATAATAATGTGCAGTAATAACATTTACTGTGCTTCTGTTATAACCAGCTTCTTCTCAGTCCCTATCCCTACTCATTACTAGAGATAGTCCTCCAGTCTTTCCCAGTAACACAACCAAATCAGATGCACGGTAAATACTTCATGAATTAATAATTAGTAGATATTATTACCCTTATCTTCAAAAATAGGAAGCTTGGGCTTATCTGTGGAAAAAGGAATCTGCTCCTGTACAGAAGAGCATGCAATTGTTTTTTGACTATATACAGGTGGGCCCTGTTCTACTTTAAAAAATCATTCTGCCTATTGTCTCTGGGGTTAAAATAAGAGACAAACTGCTCTTTATACAAGAGCAAGTTCCTGGTGTGTTTCTTTTCTTTTTTTTTTTTTTAAAGATTTTATTTATTTTTTGACAGAGAGAGACACAGCGAGAGAGGGAACACAAGCAGGGGGAGTGGGAGAGGGAGAAGCAGGCTTCCCGTGGAGCAGGGAAGCAGATGCGGGGCTTGATCCCAGGACCCCAGGATCATGACCTGAGCCAAAGGCAAACGCTTAATGACTGAGCCACCCAGGTGTCCCTCCTGGTGTGTTTGTCTTCCACAGTTGTCAAAATTCGTAATCAGCTGTTGAATTGTTTTTATTTGTCCTATTTAATCCAAGTGAGAAGTGACTGAATGTCTCCTTCAGGGCACTTCTGGGTAGTTTTGAAAAGCAAGACTGAGTACCCTGGGGAAAAGAATGTGGTTCAGTTCAGGACTACAAAGTTACATTTTGGATTTCTGGGATGGCCTCAATTTCATGTAATCTTATTTCATGAAAAGTGCTTTTTTTTAAAAAAATAAACATTTAATGCATATGTTTAAGTATAACTTTTCACCCAAGTAACAAAATATTGGACATTGTGTCTTGATTTTGTGTAAAAGTGGTAGATACACAACTGAGTCAACTAAAACATAAACTTCTGTTTCGGTAAGATCGTTAGTTATAAAATTCCTGTTTAAAAATCAATGGCTACACCAAAATGCCAGTATTCACTGACTACAAAATAAAATAGAGAAGGATTTTGTTCATAAATCTACAAAAATATAAACTTAAGAGAAATAGGAAATGTATGTAAAATACTTGGGAATAATAAGAAACATCTAAAGACTTATTTAGAAAGCTGTAAAATTTTACTCAAACACAAAAAAAGAAACGAACAAATGAAGACATACTATTCTTAGGGTAGAAAGATATTATGAAGTAGTTACTTTTCCACAATCAATCATACAGTTTTATTGCTTTGGGATTTGGGGAAACTTGACGAAATGATTCTAACATCAATTCACAAGAATTACTACAGGACTATAGTCAGGAAGATTTTGCTAAAGAATATATGTGGCGGTGGGTTACCCTTACAGAAATAAAAATCTGGTCATTGAATGACATTGTAGATGTGTAGTTCTGGTGGAGGAATCAATAGATAGCTCACTGGAATAGAGTAGCCTGGAAACAGGCTCAGGTAGTTTTGGGAAACAGAAGCGTTCTGAAACAGTGAAAAGTATTAGACAAAACCAAGGCAACATGCCAAGTAGGTAGAAAACCTTCAACTAAGAACTTCTGTTTACATGATTCACTAAATTCCAAACACATTGATCTGGCAGGTGAGAAACAAAGCTAGAAGAAAATACTTAGGAATTAATGCAAAGAATGGCAGAGCAGAAGATAGCTTTGAATATATTTTAAACTTTCATATGCAAAAATATACAGTTTAAAGCAGAAAATAATCATGGAGAAAAATACAGCAAGCATGACAGAACAGTTAATAGAATAACTGCACTGAAAAACTCTTGCATATCAGTAAGTAGGAAATAACACCCCAATAGAATTGTCCAATTATCTGAAGAAATGATTTGAAAGGATGAAATAAAAAGGCTAATTCACATATTTAATAAATCTTACTATTAACCACAGAAATGCAAATTCAGACAAAAATGAGATGCCATGTTTCATGTATTAAACAAGCAATATGTATGCATATATGTATATCTATATAGAAATAGTACCAGGAGGGATGCAGTGAGAAGGACATTTTCATAACTGCTGGTGGGAGAATTACATGATACAATCTTCTTGGAGGACAGTTTTAAAAGTCTTTGACAAATGTTTTCAAAGTTCATATTATTTGACACAATCATTTCTCTGGCTTTTAATTTTAATTTTAGTCTCTGCTGAGGAATTAGATGCAGGCAAAAACAATAGAAAAATTACCCTTTAAGACTAAAAATTGGGGGACTCATTAAAGGTATTTTAGGGTCCCCAAATAATAGTTACGGAGATATTAAAAGTGATCATTTCAAAGATTATGTAATGATGTGGAACAACTTCAGTTTTAAGTGGAAATAAGCCAGTCTGCAATGATGTGTGTTTCATGAGATGGAAATATCCTATAGGTATGTAAAAGCTGGAACAAAAACAAAGTTAGGCCATGTCTGGATGGTAGAAGTATGGCTTTGCTTTTACCTTTTTTATACCTTTCCGAATCAAGAAAAAAAATTATAGCATTGTCTTATGAATCAGAAAAACCATTATTTTATAAATATGGTAGTGATACACATTCAGGTTATAATTATTCATTTATGTAACACACATTCATTGATTATCTCTGTGTCAGGAGCTCTGCCAAGTGTATCAGCAGTGACTCTTAGTTTACATGCAAATGAAAGAAACTGTCTAACTTGAGCAAAAAGAATTTACTAGAAGGTTATCAGATAGCTAAGAGAATTGCCAGGAACGGGGAAGGGGGAGCGCAAGGCAGAAACAAACAAAAAAAACAGAACAACAACCAAAAAATAGGCTTGCAAGCAAACCAGAACCTAGTCAGCTCCAGGCTCTAAATGTCAGGTGCCTAGAGAAACAGGCTCCAGCCAAGAATAGGCTGCTCAGGGCTGGGCCACAGTCTGCCTGTAGTTATACCTGGGCTTGCGCTCCAAACCCCTCTTCCCCACTCAGTCCCCTGGGCATCAGGGAGGGGAAGGCACCTAGATTAGCAGGTCCACTGCCCCCTTTACTAACAAACAAGAAAGATGGGTGATACACAACCAAAACCAAACCAACACAAAAAGGCAATTAAAATGGCCATTACCCCAGGACTTGGAGGCCAGCGGGGTTGAACAGCAGCCAGTTTCCTTCCTTTCTCCTCCTCAGAGAACATCTGAGCTGTAGAATCACAGCTCCTGCAAATTCAGGACACTGTGTGCATGCTGGTCCCTCACCCAGGAGATGCTGTTTTTGCCCAGGGTCAGCAGTGACCTGCCTGCAGATGGGCTTTTCAGACCTGATCTTTGTGGATGGGCAGGAGTTTTGAGGGGAGGTCCCATTCTCCGGTGAGATAAGAACCAGTGGGAAGGATTATCCAAAAACAGTTTCGCAGAAGCAAGAGGTATAGTTTGGAAATGGACGGGGGCACCAACACAAGTCTCAGCCTGTTTTATATTTAGCAAGTCCTGTAGTAAGGTTTGAGTTTGGTCCACCATGAATAACTGTGGTCTCCATTCAAATAGCTTGGTACGTAATACCAAACATCCATAGGTAAGTTGGTATTCTTCCCACGGTTCTTGTCATAAACAGGAAATGTCTGTGGCTATCTGGGTACTTTCATGCTCAGGTTCATGTTGCTTTTATAATTATTTATAAACTTTTCCCTGAGGAAAGACTTGCAAATGGAAGGGAAAAAAGGAAATTGTTCTTCAGTTGCACTAATAATAGGACCGAGAAAATCTTAAATTACTAGGAGGGTTCGCCACCCCCCCCTCCGCCCCGGGCATTGCCCTGCAAAGAGCTCAGCTGCTCTGTCCCCCAGCCTCTTTGTACCTGCACAACCACACCCCTCCGTACCAATCAAAGAGCCCATGTGCCGCCTTGGCCACCTCTGTGCTGTGCTGTGCATACCGAGGTCGTGGATTTCCCTGCTCAAAAGGCTCCTGGGCCCAAGGGTGGCTGAGGAAAGACTGTTCCTGGGATGTGTGGCTGGAGCTGGGACAGGAGGATATTGTAGTCCACGCACAGATGCTGGAGGTTAGGGTAGAAAGAGCAAGAGGACCGGGCAGAAGGCTGGTGCTCCTTACTTGGCTGTTTTCTGGAACTCAAGAAATCTGAATTTAAACTTGGCTTCTAGGTTGCTATGAAGGCATATTTGTCAAGCTAGGCAGATAGAACATTTTTAACAATTTTTAGCTTGTTTTATCATATTTGAATGTATAATAATTAAGACTCCATTTGTGCTTTTGCCCCCTCAAATGTTAGGCTTGGGCCTGCTCAGTTAAGTCTTTTAGAAAGGTGATACTCAGTTGTACACACAACACACACACACAGTTAGCTACTTGTGCAGCAACAATACAGATCAGAAGAAAAGCGGATTGCACTCCTGTGATTATATCTAACATATTGAACAAGATGCATTAAATCCTCATCCCAGTATTTTCCCTGTATATCTTAATTAATCTTCATAAGAGCTCTATAGGTCATTCAAGGCAAACTACCCTGCAGTTAGGTAGGGTAATGAAGAGGAGTCAAACTCTGGCTCATCGAAATCCGGTGTCAGTAGATAAGGAAAGTTTTGTTTGGAGTCCTTGGACCTTCAATAATGTACAAAGCACTGGATTAATCAACCCATTCTGACTCTCCAATCCTCTGATTCAGCATTTCTGTTCATGCAAATTTCCCCATGAAAAGGGAAAGTAAATGCATTGATGGCCTTGCTGTGTCCAGTGTTATGATTAACCAAATGATCAAAAGCAAAAATCAATATCTGGTTGCTTGTATAAGAAGCACATTTGATTAACATTTTTTTAAAAAAGATTTATTTATTTATTTTGAGAGTGAGAATGAGATAGAGCACATGAGAGTGGGGAGGGTCAGAGGGAGAAGCAGGCTCCCTGCTGAGCTGGGAGCCCGATGCGGGACTCGATTCCGGGACTCCAGGATCATGACCTGAGCCGAAGGCAGTCGCTTAACCAACTGAGCCACCCAGGCGCCCTTGATTTACATTTTAAAACTGATGTCAGGAGATTCCCTTTGCCCGTTTTCAAGGGAATTGTCACTTAGGTCATTGATGAAGGTAAATTAGCAGTGAAGAGTACCTTTATTTTTCCTATAAAGCGCTGGTTCACAACCCCAAGCATCCATTTCCCTACTGTCCGACTGAATCAAGAGGACTTTATCCAAGCGTTGGTTCCATCACTCCTTTAATAAGTTATGGAAGGAGGGAGAGAGGATGGGCATGAGCTCACTCACTCACACCTTCAATCCCAAATATAAATTCTATGACAGAGTCAACAATTGTTAGCTTCACTTTTCAAATTCAAGGTTGACATACTATTTAAGAAACCCTTTAGCCGTTTTCTGGATGGAACTTGACCCCTTTGCTTCTAAGGATGATCATTTGAGTCATGCAAATAGATATTTGTATAACACACTGATTTTTCAAACTAAGTTGTTCTTAACCATCAGCTGAGTTGCCCACCTGCCTAATTTAGTTGCACTGCAATTTACTGACCCAGGAAAAAAACTTCCTAGCAGTGAAGACTAGAAAACTTCATTTGTTTAAAAGATTCTTCCCCCAAAGTAGAGACAGTTGCTACATGGGGATGATTTAATCTCTAAAAATATAAACAGTGATGGGGGGGATTGGTGGTTAAAGGGAAAAAAGTCTTAAACTGTAGCGTTTTCTTTTTTGTCTAGGCTTCAGACACATGGAAACAAATAACAAAAGGAAATTTCCAATAGTATTTGCGTGTAACAGCCATTAGTGACTGGAGTTAAATAGTAGTTTGTTTTACCCCCTCATATCCAAGGAGTCCCTAAATCTCATCTACTTTCTCGCTTATGCCCTATCCCTGTCCCCACCACCACTTCCATAGCATCTCTCAATTAGACCTTGTGTCAGCCTCTTTGTTCTGTCTTCATTCCCACCTCAAAAGGAACATTGGATCACCTGCTTACCACCAACCCATTGAAAACTTCTATCCAGGTACCGCCCCCCACCCTACCTCATCCCCCCACCCCCCAAAATCATTTTCCACCTGGTTTTGGGTTACCCCTCTCAAAGCAGTAATCACAGCGTTTTGTAGATGTTTTCTTACTTGGTTCCCTTCTTGTACAAGACCGAGAACTCTTCTAAAGCAGGTAACTTGTCTCTTGGTGCCTGTATCCCCAGTACCGAGCTTTATGCATATGTACATCAGGTCTTCGATAAATGTTTGTGGGAGGAAAAAAATGTTTGTTGGTAAATGCATGTTACCTAGGCTAAAAAAATGAGTCAAGATGCAAAAGAGTAATGCCATGGTTTAAAATTCTGGGTTGGGACCCAGCAATGGTCTAATCCATTTCCTTAATACTAGCATGGAACTTTTTTTTTTTTCCCCTCCTCCTTTCTATAGATGAAAAACATATGGAAAGAAAGATTAATCTTCTGTTTCTGGTTAGAGACAAATTTTAATATTGGATGTGGGTATAAAGTAGACCTTCTAAATACATTGAAAAAAGAGTAAGGAAGAGGGGCGCCTGGGTGGCTCAGTTGGTTAAGCGAGTGCCCTTGGCTCAGGTCATGATCCTGGAGTCCGAGGATCGAGTCCCGCATTGGGCTCCCTGCTCAGCGGCGAGTCTGCTTCTCCCTCTGACCCTCCCCCCTCTTGTGCTGTCTCTCTTTCATTCTCTCTCAAATAAATAAATAAAATATTAAAAAAAAAAAAAAGTAAGGAAGCAAACCATAAGCGAAGAGCCAGTTTTCCAGGAATAGAGTAAATAGACTGAGCTTCTTAAAAAATATTAAGAATAGTTATTTCATTACTAGACGTAACTTACACTTCTCTGATGTCTCAAACCTGGTATGAATATGCACAGCCAATGATGCTTGAATATTAGTTGGTATTTTTTATGGGAAGCTGGGGTTTTAGTCACTTCTGCTCTGGTCTTTGGTACCACGTGTTTCCATAGTAACAGAGGCACTCAAAAATGAGAAAAACCAGGAAGGCTTGGGAGGGAAATGAATCAAAGTAAGTGGTTCAAGTAGGGGGTTCCCCAGTGTGGGACCAGGGTCTCATCAGGCTTCTGGTCACAGATACTTGTGGCAGGATGCCCAGAGAGAGAAGATTCTAGGGTGATAACTGGATGGGATTTTAAAGGCAGTGTATAGATAACACTGACAGCAATTACTATGTTGCCTTCAGCTTGGATTCCTGTGGAGGGTACCTGCATGGCCACATTAGCAGTCTACACCGGTTGAAAGAAACACTCAACACCCAGAGCCCACTAACAACTAGGAATCAGGGAACACGACTGGAGACTTTTACTATCTGCAAAATATAGTTGAGCTATCCTTTTAAAGCTGGAAAGTGTGGGGGAGAACACTGTGAATTAGGTACTAAACATTTGACAATGCCATTTTGGAGCAGAGTCTTGTGGCCTAGATATGTTCCGTTTGGCACTCATAGTGTGAAATTTCCCCTAAAAATTCAGGTTTCTTCTCTTAAGAAAAATACACGAAAAACCTGATATATACACAAACACAAAATTTGGCAGTCCTGTGTTTTCTCATGGCACCCATCCACTGTAGCTGAGTAGCAGTTGCCTCCATCATAGGTAATGGAGTCTTCATTTTGTCACAGTGTCCATCACTCCCTGTGGGATCCCATCAGGCCATTTTAATTGTTTATGTTGCTGTCTTGTCCCTTGAAGCCTTTTGAATTTATCATCTTTGGATTACAGGGGAGGGTTGCTTTATGGTTTTGAGTCATTATACAATGTTCCTTCTTCATCTCATTTCCTAAAAATATAAGCTTATTTGTTTAATAATTATAAGGCAAATGAGATTTCACAAAGATACATTTTTACAATTCCATCCTAGGGAAAGAAATATTGAGTAAAGCCTTCTTAATATTTGGTGGGAATATTTGCATAGTTAGGCTTCAGCAACTCAACTTCAATATTTTTGCAATACGGGATAATTATTAAAAACTTCCTCATGTGTTCCATTTGAATTAAACCAAAATAGAAAAGGATATCATATGGTCTCGAGCTTGCTGGAGGTAGGGATTATCAAAACTCAGAAGGATGCTATCATATTTCATATGATACCATCATCTGGAAAATATAAAACATTCAGATTGCAAATATGCCCACAGAAGTGAAGTAGAACCTTATAAATGATATGCACTCTATAGAATAGCTGGAAGAATCTCAAAATCAATATTGGAATCACCCAGGGCGACTGAGAATAATGCTATCACTGTACCTTACTAAAAAGTAATGAAAAACAAATGAGATAGAAAATTCCAGAGTTGTCCCTAGAGTTACTATTTGCTTGAGATAGGAGAGCGAGAGAAGACTTTAGAAAGTGGCTTTCCAGTTCTTTTCAGACCTCAACCTGATTTTAATCACAGAGCATGGCCTGCCTGTCGAAGGGGGCTTTCTTTCCTAGGTAAACCAGGGTGTGCAAGGACTGTCGATGTCACTATAAAACAGAAATCTTTGGTTCCAAGTTAATCACTTAAACTAGTAGGATTAAAATAAAGATAACGATCTTTTAGGGTGGTGCCTGCTTGCTTCTGCTTTGTTTTTTGGTTTTTGGGTTTTTTTTGACAGGCTATATAAAAAGGCTTAAAGGATACAAATTTAAAAATAGGATAAAAATAGATATGACCATTCCTAACTAGTCATTCATTTATTCAACAGACATGCATTCAGTACTGCTGTGTTTACTGGGGTGGCCCTTCAATGAACATAGATAAAATCCCTCCTCTGCAGGGAGAGACAGTAAACAATAAATTAAGAAACGGATAGAAGGTTGGAAGGTGATCGGTGCTTTGAAAGAAATAGAGTGGGATAAAGGGTTAGGAAGTGGGTGGGATGGTGGCAGGAAAGAGTGCAGTTTTAAATAGGGGGGTTCTGGATAGGCTTGTTGAGAAGGTGACGTTGAAGGAGGGAACTACCCATGTACATCTACCTTGTCTTGTGGATGGGAAAACGTCCCCGCGGAGAGAAGCCAGTGAGCAGTCCCCAGGGTACAGTGCCTGGCTTGTGGGAGGAAGTGCAGGGAGGCCAGCATGGCTGGAACAAAGTGAAGGCGGGTTTGGAGCCAGCAGGGACACCTTAGTCTTTTCTCTGAGCAAGATGGGGGGGGGGCGGGGCACCACTGGAAAGATTTGAGCAGAGGCCAGGATCTGACCTATTTTACCAGGAGTCTGGCTTCCCTGTCGAGAAGGGGAAAGTATGAAAGTGGGCAGACTGATCAGGGGAACACTGTGATAATTCAGGCGAGAGAGATGGTGGTTTGACCAGACTTAGAGCCGTGAAAGTGGTGAGTTGTGACCCAGTTCTTGCATATTTTGAAGGTGGGGTTTCCTCAGGATTGGGTACAGGTTATGAGAGAAAGAGAGGAGTCAAGGATGACTCCAAGGTTTTTGACCTGAGCACCCAGAAGAATGAAGTTGCCTTCACCTAAGGAAGGGAGGACTGTGGGAGAAGGAGGTTTCTGGGGGTAAATTAGGAGTTTAGTTTAAACAGTGGGCATCTACTTCTGATGGAAATGTTGAGTAGTTTGTAAGTCTAGGGTTAAGGAGAAAAGTCTGTGCTGGAGGTAGAGATGATGACCTCACCAAAGCAAGTGAGTTTAGACAGAAGGAATCCAAGAGCTGAATCTTGGGAAATTCTCCAATTAAGAGTTTGGGTGGGGCACTTGGGTGGCTCAGTCATTTAGCGTCTGCCTTCAGCTGAGGTCTTGATCCCAGGGTCCTGGGATTGAGGCCCGTATCGGGCTCCTTGCTCATCGGGAAGCCTGCTTCTCCCTCTCCACTCCCCCTGCTTGTGTTCCCTCTCTTGCTGTGTCTCTCTATGTCAAATAAATAAATAAAATCTTTAAAATAAAAAAAATAAGCCTTCTCTGAATATCTATTTCTTGAAAAAAAAAAAAAATTGGGGCAGTAGAGGTGGATCCAATAGAACCAGCAGAACCAGCTCCTCTAGAATCTACCCAGTCACATATATGGTGGTTGACGGGCTGTACTTTGGGGTGATGGGGCTGAATGGGTCATGTGACCCTGATCCTCAGCAAGCTACCCTCAGCCTGTTCCCATGCACCTGAGCAGGGATCCAAGAGAAAAGGGAAGCACACAGACATCTTAAGGCCCAGACTGGGAGAAGGTACATGGTCACTGTAGGCACATTCTCTTGGTCAAAGCAGGTTTCAAGGCCAGCCCAGATTTAAGGGGTTGGGAAGTGGATTCTATTTAAAGAAAGTTGCTGCACAGTCACATTGCAAGGGCTGTGGACACAAGATGGAGATTTTGCATTCCAGTTTGCATATGATTGCCTCTTTGCATATGATTGGCCTCTTGCAAGGAAGGACCCTCACAATTTTTCATTTGGAAATAGAATTTTCATTTCGGGTCAAACCTCAACCCCATTCTTGAGCTGCTGAGGACACTGTTACTGCAGCACTGCTAATTGTCCAGATTTTTCTTGGTGAAAATAGCTTTTCATGCAGTTACATGTTGACAGAATTTGAGCCAGAGCTCTGTCTCTTGCAGTTTTAATAATTCCCAAGATGAAGTTATGGCACATAGTAGGTGCCCAAGAAGCTATTTATGTGGTTGTAAAAAGAAAAGCTATACTTCAGAGTAAGAACAATGGTATTTACCATAACAGATTATTTGAGCGCGTATTACTTGCCAGGTATTCTTATAGGCATTATGTGCCCTATCTCATTTAATCCTTCCAATGGGCTTATAAATTAGGTGCTGCCATTATTGTCATTTTATGACTAGAAACTGGCAGATGCCCATCCAGGAGCAGATCTTCCTTGCTGTATTAAGACTATTCTCCCGCAAGTATAAAAGATGAGGGCAAAAAGTATTAAGTTCTAAAACCTAATTCCTCTGTCCTCCTCTGTTTTAGGTTGGGTTCCCTCCCCCACCCCCTCCGCAAACAGACCTTGAGTCAAGGATTCAGGAAGAAAGTAGTTTATTTGAAAAATTACAGGCACATCATTAGGAGAGAGGGGGAAGTAACGTAAGGAAGGAAAATCTACCAAAATTGGAATTTACTACTGGAGGAACTGGAAATGGTGTATAACTCATGCTTTAGAATTAGTCCATCCAAAAGGAAGAGCTGAGATATTTATACACTAACTTCCATCTGTAACTGGTTGAAGACTGTACCCAGGGGATGTTAATTCATCTGTATTTCCAACCTTACATTCTGTCAAATTCTGTTTGGAAAAAGCTCCTAGGAACACAGATACAGGCAGTTGGAAGTCAGTAGGCATATGGGCAGCATTAACAGGCTCGGTATATCCATACCTGGTTTTTCCTTAGCATGTGCCTGCAGAACTTCAGAGGTCATTGTATTTTTTGTTGTTGTTTTTGTTTTTTTTAAAAGGCTATCTTTTGCTAGCCAACGGTGAGTGTATTGATTGGATCATCTATTAACATAGACAAAGACACCACATGTACAGTGGGTAAAAAGACATTGAACCAGAGGTAAGTTGCTCTCATAGTCATAGTCATTCCAAATGAATGCAGTAATATAACTGTTGGTACTGATTTGGGGTCTTAGGTAATTAAACATGCAGTTGTTAAATGTATCTGATATTGAAAAATGGGACAGAAGTTAAGACTACAATTGACCTTGTAAAGCAGAGGATAAAATATTCCCCAGGAGTAAATCATTTACCCATGTAATGCAATTGCATTCTTGTGGGGCACTGGTGGACCAGTTGGTAAGCCATCTCCTCCAAGGCATTAATGGAACTCTGTGTCCCAAATAATGTATTTCATGCCACGATCATTTTTTAGTGGCAGATAACATGAAAGCAGGAAAAATTTGGAGAAAATATAATAAAAGTTATATCTGTTGGCATGAATAATAAAAATGGTCTTGAGTCTGGGCCTTACTAGAAACCCCAAACCAGGGGCACCTGGGTGGCTCAGTCGTGAAGCGTCTGCCTTCAGCTCAGGTCATGATCTCGGGGTCCTGGGATCGAGCCTCACATCGGGCTCCCTGCTCCATGGGAAGCTTGCTTCTCCCTCTCCCACTCCCCCTGCTTGTGTTCCCTTTCTCACTGTGTCTCTGTCAAATAAATAAATAAAATCTTTAAAAAAAAAAAAAAAAACTCCAAACCCAAAATAGTTTTGCATAGAGAAAGAAGAGGGTGTAACACATATGCTGAGGGCAGAGAGACAAGGCTTAGTCATATTTATATATGGGTATACAGTAAACGTTAGTACATTTTAACTGGGTGTTGAAATGTACTTGATCAGCAAGAAGTGAGGAATGGATACTGGGCAGGCAGTTAGCAGCCTGTAGTGGGGTTTCAGAAAATAACCCAGATGTTTCCCTTGATGAAAATTATCAGTTGGAGTGGTTTGGGATTGTAGGGAAGGTGTTTTAAAATTGGCCATCTGCCTCAAACAGTGTGGTGCAAGAAAGGGATCCGAAGTTGATGAGGTCATATCAGTGACCCCACCAGGATATTCAGGCTCAGCAGGTCCCAAACCATTGCACTTTTAAAATAATGTCTAAGCCTTGGATTTAAGGTATGGTTTTGAGAAACTCATCATCATTGGTATAGCAAGGAGCCCTCTAGGTTTCTTTTTCACAGCAGACGGCCCCTTGGATGCTAGAGCTTCCCACCAGGAATGGCAGAAACATGTAGAGTCCTTTTGTAATTTCTGGTGTGCCTAAAAGGTGTAAGGAGGAGAAATCTGAAGAGAGCTATCAGACCAGGAGGAAGAGTGATCCTCAGTGGCTTTGGACCATCAACATTGAGCCCTTCTTTACCATCTTTGGTTGCTCTAATTATTGAATCCCTGAGGGTTATAGTTTTGCCCTCCCCTATTCAGAACTTTAGGGCTCATCATTCAGTTCCTTTATATTCGGGACCTCTGTGTTGTAAAAATTCAGGGGCACAATTCACCTGTGGTTGATATGAATGGCGCCTCCTGGTGGTGTAGTCCACAGCCTGACCGGCCTCCTCCTGCAGTGACAATGCTTAAAATGTCCTAGGTTTGGTCCCAACTTGGTGGAGAGGATCACCAGGCCTTGCAATCATGTGTTTCCTGTTCCCTTTCCCTCTCCCTCCTGGTGGACTGGAAGAGGCTTGAGGGAAGAAGCTAGACTTCAGGTATTTATAATCAAGCCTTTCACATGGCACCCTCTGTGTTAAGTTGCTCAATGCATCTTTAGAAAATACACGAATGAGGATAATGCTGTGACTTGGGAGGTTTGATGAGGTGTTAGGCTCCGTGTGAAATATTTTGCCTGTTGATGTTCCTTAATCCAAACAGCCACCATGTTGGGTATTTTCAAGAACTGG
Source organism: Eumetopias jubatus (assembly GCF_037043125.1). Classification (NCBI taxonomy): domain Eukaryota; kingdom Metazoa; phylum Chordata; class Mammalia; order Carnivora; family Otariidae; genus Eumetopias; species Eumetopias jubatus. The sequence continues at coordinate 105,306,470 of NW_028274815.1, forward strand.
TCATTGATATAGTGGGGAGGTGAACCCAGAGGACACCTGGAGGAGTAGCCAGGAGGACGGGTCTAGAAGAGGACAGGATGGGATTATTCCAGGGAAGCTTGGTGGTGGGAAGCTGAATGTTCTTGTTTGGAGCCTTTTTATCTTCAAAGACGGGGACAAAGTGACCTCAGTTTGAGGAGGCAGGTTGTGGCAGTCATGACAGTGGCGATCGCAGTTTTAAGGAGAGTAGAGAAAGTATGCGCTGGTCTTTGCAGAAATTCAGAGAGACTTAGTTGCTCAGAGACCCTAGCATTTCCATGTCTTTCCATTAATTTCCATTAATGAAACCATGGCTGCGAGTGAAAACTCTAAGTGCACATATTCTTTGTATCTTCCAAAAATAGGAGTTTGGCGCATTTAATTAGATTCTAAAATAAAAGCAGAGAGGCTTTGTGCACATAGGGAAAATTTAAATTTTGTCAGATGCATTTAAAGAAAATAAGCATTACTTCTACTGATTTCTAACTTGATTCATTTTCATGAAAGGTGGTATTATGAGGAAATACTGAATGAACTCCCTATAGGCTAAAGTTGTATTTGCAGCCTGATGCTATGGGAAGCACAGACTGAGTGTCTTCAACCAGATTCTTTTGCTTGAAAAAGACTCAACTCAAAGAGATTGAGCTCAAAGTGTACCAAGCAAAATAGGACTCTACTGACCTGAATAGTCAAAATGTCCAGGGGTACATCTGGATCAGGAGCTCAGAAGTATTATCGTGGTGCCATTTCTTGCTGTCTCCCAGCTGTGTATGTTTCTGGGTGGGCTTCATTATCAAGCAGGTTCTCCCATTTTTTTTCTGGCAAGATGGCCCCCTCCAGCTTTAGGTTGAGATCCTACTAATGTTAAAATGCAGAAAATGCTTGCCGACCGAAGAAGTCCAACAAAATCTCAGGACTGGATTTCAGTGTTAGTTCTGTGGGTGACATGAAAGTGCCTCTTCCTAGTCCCATTTCTTGGGGGGAATGTATTACCCTTTGGCCCCACTTGAGCACAAACCTATCCCCAGAGTCAGAAGTCAGAGTGAAGTTACTTTCTCCCAAACTACCTGGACCATGAGTGAAGCGGGTAGAGAGAATTCATAAGGAACATCAGGATGTTGTTATCAGAAGCAGGAACAATAGATGTCATGAAAAAAAATTTTCCTTAGAATGGATAAAAGTAAAATTGACCATTGTAATTCTATTACCTACAGAGTTTTCTGGCCCAGTGAAATTTCTCTGGTCATGTGATTTTGACAGCTCTAATTTATTGGACTAATTGTATTTAAAAATTTCTATTTTTCCTGGAAATGAATTAGCTTCCAAAGACACCATACATGGATTCTTTTTCCTCATCCTCTTATGCTCTTTGCTTTTTATCTTTGTGTCCCAATTTTGCCATTGTACTGCTGCTTCTATTTTGGAAACTTGGTAAGAAATAGATTTGTGTGCATATACTGATTTAGTATGAAATTAAAATGAAAAGTCATTTGCATATTCAGAACCTAACTTAATGGGAAGAAAATCAGTGATAATTGCAACCTAACTGTTTCTTAGGGAAATAAACGTACGTGGGTTAGTGGGGACATAATGTCCTACCAAACTATCATGCAATGTATGCACTCAAGCCCTCAACCTCTCCTGATAGTTTGTCTTTGGTTTTATCACGCAGAGCATATTTTCTCTCCATGATTTAAGTGACTGGGTATCGCAATGCCCTGTATAGCTTCATGTTTTGTTAGGTCTGTTGAAATTTTGGACAGGACAAGTTAGAAAGCACCTTTGGTAACCACTCTGTTATTATTTAGTTGAAATGATGTACAGTACTCTTGTTTGTATTATTTCTACAGTCCTCCTGTCGGCCTATGTTCTATTTAACCGTGTACACCTACCATTATGTTGGTTTTAGATGTCTGTGCATTCTTGAGAAAATGGCAAACTTAGAATCCCATCTGATGATTGTCTTCAGCCCCACTGAAACCATAATGTTTTCAGTCTTTTCCATGGAACATTGTCAGATACGTTATGGTAAATTCATCTGCCATTCAGAGATTAAACAGCAGTGGCCTTCAGAACGTCAGGTCTGTGTGCATCTGTAGGTATACTCGCTTTCCCTGACATGGTTTGTATTGTTCTTGCAGATAGTCAGTCTTCTAGAAAACTCTGCTCTGTGAGCTGCTATTACCAGGTTGATGGATTGGCAGTTTTGGATGCCTCGCTTTCCCCTCCTTTGACCTCCTTTTGGGTCACCTTCTTGAAAAATCTGTATGTCCCTGCACTTTCTCCTCCAGAGATGAGAAAATTGAGGCCCTCCTCCTGGGGGTTTGGGGAGGAATTCTTGCCCTGGGACAATTTTTCTCTAGACCAAAGAGCAGAAAGACCATTGAGTAGAAAAGAATTTTTATGTGACAGAGGTAAGCTGATGACCCCAGTTGCTCTGTGACCACGTCGGGAGGAGGGTCCTGCTACTGGAGTCTGGTTGTGTTTGGCCCTTACCTGGTTCAACCTCATTAATTCAGAATTGACAGTTGGGGAATTTGATGTAAGTCGTAGGGGCCAACCTGCTGTGTAACTCTGTACTAGCCATGACCATTAACCAAGCAAAACCTCATTAGTAAAAAGGCACTTTGCATAGTGGGTAAGACATTGGATCCTGAGTTGGGCACATGTGGGACCATTGCAAGCTATGCAAATTGACCCAATTGATTAGTTACTCTGAGCATTGATTTCCTAAGCATTAAAAAAATATATGACTGTTAGTAACTCATTAGGGTTGCTGTGGGTTGGCAGCATCCCTGACCCCAAATGTGACTCTGGTTTACTTTCTACACATTTTTTTCCCCCACCATATGAAATTATCTCCTTCAGTGATGTGTTTATTATTTATTACTATTTCAGGGTGCCTGGGTGGCTCAGTTGTTGAAGCGTTTGCCTTAGGCTCAGGTCATGATCCCAGGGTACTGGGATCGAGTCCAGCAGGGAGTCTACTTCTCCTGCTCCCTCTGCCTCTCCCGCTGCTTGTGCTCTCTCACGTTCCCTCTCTCCCTCTCATCAATAAAATCTTATTACTGTTATTTTTTTACTTTATTATTACTTTCCTCCTTAACCATTAAAATCTCTTCCCTACAAGGTCAAGGACCTTGTCTATTTTGTTTAGCCCTCTATCTCCGGGGCCTGGAACATCTGAGGGGATCAGTACATATGTGTTGACTGAATGAATAAACCGTGCTTGGCACAGAGCAGGCACACTCGATAAATGCACATTGTCATTTGCTGATACCTGAGGCTCTTCTGTGTGGAGACTTGAATCTTTCTTTGGGATACAAGTTTTTTTTTTTTTTTTTTTTAAGATTTTTAAAATTTATGTATTTTTTGACAGAGACAGAGAACAGGAACACAAGCAGGGGGAGAGGGAGAAGCAGGCTTCCCGCCGAGCAGGGAGCCCGATACGGGGCTCGATCCCAGGACCCTGGGATCATGACCCGAGCCAAAGGCAGATGCTTAACAACTGAGCCACCCAGGCGCCCCACAATAATAATGGGAATGGCCGCCAAGCTTTATTTCACTCTTCCTTGTGGCTGATGTGATGCTCACAGTAAACCCCGGAGGTTAGTACTATAGTAATCCCCATACTTCAGATGGCAAAACGGAGGCTTTAGAGAAGTTACTTACCCAAGGTTACACTGCCACTTTGGAATGCGGTCAAGGTCATGCAGAGCCTGCCATCATAGCCACAAAGCGGTACTGACCCCAGAGTGCCAGTTCCTGTTAATAGAGAACTTTTATTAAAGCAGACTGACCCTCACACTCCAATGACTCCAAACCCACAGTTACACTGGAATGTGACTTTTGAGTTCCCCAAATGGTGCGTGTGTTTTCCACTTTATGAGAGCCATCTTCATGCTGTGCTATGAGAAACTGGGTGTCTGGCCTCGGGGAAGGGAAAACCAGAGAAGGAACTTGTTGGTTTCAGTGGTTGGAGAGTCAGGCAGGAGCTGGTATTGGGCATGTGAAATAAAAGTGGATTGGATTGTATTTTCCCCTGAGTAGGTTGGTGGGATTAAATTTAATAACCATTTTAGTAGGCAGAAGGAAGGAAAAATTTCTACACGGTGGAAACAAAAAGAATTGCTACAGTAGACCTGGAATCAGAATAAGGACTTCTTGTGAATCACTAGAGGCCACAGTAAGAACAGATTATTCAGAACACAGAGAATCAATAGGACCGTGACAAAATTATATCTGCACAATGATTGAGCATATGAAGGTAATTACTGTTCCTGGTAGGACTTGGGGGGGGGGGGTCTGGCACTGGGGATGGAGCAATGAGTATGGGCTCAAGCGGAGTGTGTAATTGTGGAGAGTGGCTCCAGGGGTCAGGAGATAGATGGCCCAGTAGCATCACCTGGACCCTCACAGTGCCTTGCTTCCCAGGAAACTCCAAGCACTCCACAAATGGATTTCAGTTTTTGCTCCCTGCATTCCCAAGGAATGGTGGCAGGTAATCCTATTTCTGTTTTCAGTGCAGATACTAAACCAGATTTATATGGCTAACAGTATGGATAATGGAAGTATTGTGCGACTTCAAGCTCGCCACCTTCATGTCATTACTATGGCCTTGCACGGGTGCTCAAAACAAGGAGTTGGAGGGATTTGGAGTCCAAAAGGGATTTGGAGCAGTGAGGTTTTGAATGGTAGATGTTTTAGTAAGAACTTACTAAATTTTTACTTAAATTTTTACTTTGTCTATATGCTTAAAGGGTTACATAGGATCCCAAGCTTTTGCAAGGTAAACGGAAAAACCCTAACTGATAAAGTAATAGTGTGATGTTTTAACTGGCAACTTTTTTTTAATGACTTCTAAAACAATGGTGCATCTTGTAATTCTTGCTGTCTTAAATTCAGTGAAATATTAGCCGTTAATATTATAAAAATATAAATATATAAAATATATACTTATGTATATTAAAAATATATAAAAAACAATATTAACCGTTAGCAATTTTTGAAGGCTAAGCACTGGGCTAAGCCCTTTATATGCATTATATCATTTATTTTCTTATTCCCATTTCACTGATGATGAAACTATGGCTTAAAAAGGCAAGACAACTCACAAAAATACAAATAATTTCACAATCTTTCCTGGGAAAGGAAAGAACTGTTCAGTGGTTTCACATTGATCTGAGTAAAATCTAAACTCCTTACGTAGGCTCTGGTGCCCTTTTATGGTATGGACACTATTCACTTCTCCCACCTCATCTCCCTGCCTGGCTCTACTGTTTATGTTCACTTGTTATTCTCTGTGCCTTGAATGTGCTTGCCCAAGAACTTGACCTATCCAGCTCATTCTTGTTGTTCATGGCTCAGCCTAACTGCTGTCTGCTCAAGAGAGGTATTTGACGTTCAGCCTAAAACAGGCAATCAATCCCTATCACATCATGTGGTTTCATTTTAATTTTATTTAAAATATTTTTTATTAAACCTAACATATATACAAAAAGTACACAAATTTTTTTAAAGATTTTATTTATTTGTCAGAAAGAGAGAGAGTGCACAAGCCGGGGGGAGTGGCAGGCAGAGGGAGAAGCAGGCTCCCTGCTGAGCAAGGAGCCCCATGTGGGACTTGATCCCAGGACCCTGGGATCATGACCTGAGCCAAAGGGAGAGGCTTAACTGACTGAGCCATCCAGGTGTCCCAAAATTACAAAAATCTTAAGATTATAACTTGAGTTTTTGCAACGTGAACTCGCCTGTGTGCCAGCACCCAGCTCAAGACAGAGTATCACTAGCATCCAGAAGCCCCTTCCTGTGTTCCCTTCTAGTCACTAGACCCTAAGGGTAACTGCCACCCTGACTTCTGTCAGCACTGAGTAAAACTGGGATCAGAAGTCCTTATTTTTACCTGGCTTCCTTCGCTCAGTGTTTCATCTGTGAGAAGTAGTTCGTTCATTCTCATTGCTATGTAGTATTTCATTGTATGACTATACCACAATCTGTTTACTCTCGTTTACTGTCGATGGGCATTTGGCCGGTTTTCAGTTTGGAAGTATTACAAAGAATGCTGCTGTGAATATTCCTGAATCTATTTTTTTGGTGAGTATCATGGGAATTGTCTTAATTCTACTAGAACTATGTGGTATGTACTTAAAGTTTTCTCTCTAGCTCTACCCCTATTAAAAAGTAATCTTAGGAAAGTAAAGAGCTTGCTTATATTTTGTCTCATTTGTGTCTATTTTTGAGCTTTATTGAGAGAGAGTTGTCATACGGTAATCTGTGTATTTAACTTTTACAATCTGCGTTTTGATATATGTGTATACCCATGGAGCCATTACCACAATCGAGATACTCAACAAATCTGTCAGCCCTAAAGCTTGCTTGTTCCTTAAATCTCTTCTCCCTGCATCTCCTGTCCTAGACAACCACTGACTTGATGTCACTATACATTAGTTTGCATTTTCTAGAATTTCATATAAATGGGATCAAAAATCTTTTTTGTTTCTCTCAGCATAGTTATTTTGAGATTCACGTGGCATGTATCGGTAGATTTTTATTCATGGGTAGTATTTTATTGTACAGGTTTACTACAATTTGTTCGTTCATCTGTTGATGGACACTTGAGTTGATTCCACTTTCTCTTATAAATAATGCTGCTATGAACATTGAGGTATAAGCTTTCATGCATGTGCTTTCACTTCCCTTGGGTACATATCTAGGAGTGAAATGGCTGAGTCCTACAGTAGGTGTCTGCTTAATTCTGTAAGAAACTGTCAGCCTGTTTTCTGTGTAAGAGTTCCAGTTGCTCCATAGCCTCCCCAGCACTTTGATCTGTTTTTTTTTTTCATTTTAGCTAATCTAGCGGGAGTGGCAGTATCTCATGGTTTAATTCACATTTCCCTAATGACTAATGTTGAGCATCTATTTATGTATTATTTGCCATGTGTATATCTTATTTAGTGAAGTATCTGTTAACATTTTTTTGTTCATTTTTAAAATTTTCTTGTTAAAGATTTTAAAAATACATTTTACACAAAAGGCTTTTGTTAGGTCTATATTTTACAAATATTTTGTCCCAGACTGCGGCTTGCCAATTCATTCTTACAACAGCGTCTTTTGTTTTCTACTCTTACCAGAAGCCTGAGCAGTGGTTGGCACATGTTGGTGCTCAAAAATTGTTCCTGAAAATGCGGACTTTAGGAAAGGTGGTTCCCTAGCAGGCATCTCAGATTCCAAATCAGGTTTGACCAACCCTAGGTCTCCCAATTTGAATCCTATACATTATATATATGAGTATGTATCCTAGGTCTATAACGTAATATGTTTACTTGAAGGAGTTTCTGATGTGGTAATAAATAGCTAACATGTCCCAAGAGAGGACTCTGCCAGGCCCTGGTCTAAGCACTGGTCATTCATTAAAAAAAGAAGCAAGGGAATGCCTGGGTGGCTGTCTGTTAAGTGTCTGCCTTCGGCTCAGGCTGCTGCCCGTCAGCCCCTGGTCTTAGTTGGCACCACTGTCTTCTCTTTTGGTCTATGTTGTTAGACCTGATACCTGCAGATTACAAGTGGTTTTCACTGGGCCAGCATTGGATTGGTTGGCCTCCCTTTTAATGTTTCAGGTTTAGATTTAATGTACTAGATTGTTCTTTATTAGTAAAATAAAACAAAAAGTTTTCTCCCTCTTTTTCCCCCCACTTCAGTTATCAGAACACATTTATTGGGGGCCGGAGAGGAAGAGGGTGTGTGTTTTAGTAGCATTTAGGACTTGCTGGGTAGTCTTTGGTAGGTCTTACCAGAAGGAAAGCTGGGCAGGATAGTACATTTCAAGAAATCACATTTGATCAGTTTTGGGGGCAGATTAATTTGTAAGGACGAGATCGTTGGCCAGTGCTTTGTGGAAAAAAAAAAAAAAAGTCTGATGCTCATTTTACTCAATTTAAGTATTCCACAGTCATTAAGAATATTCAAGTAGTGCTTAGACAGCACAAAATGTATGAAAATGTGCAGGAAATCATGCTATCTATGTAAACTGTGATACTTCTTCCATTGCTGATGTGGCTACCAGATGTCTTTTGTGAGCTGACTTGGAGAGTCTTTTCCTTATCACTAGCGTTATTTGAAGACTTATTTCCTGAATATCTCCAACTGTGTGTATGCAGTGTGTATACAGTGAAACTTTGCAAAGTTTTCATTTGTCTACCTCAAGAAATGGTGAGACCTGACTTTGCCAATTTTTATTGGTGCATATTAAGAAACTTATTCTTCATTTGGGTAATAGCAGGCAGAGTACATTTTGCAAAGATAATCCGAACAGCTAATGGTCAGAGGATTATTTCAAGTTTGGAATCACAGAGTTGGAATTATAAATGGTAGTGTCTGGAGATGTCAGAAAAGCAAATATCTGCCCAATTAAGTCTAGTTAAATACTACCTTTAATATATTCTTGGTTTGCCTTGCTGATATTTGTGTCTTTCTAAAGAAGTGGCTGTCAATTTTGGCTACATGCTGGAGTCACTTGGGGAGCTTTAACATTACTGATGTCTGGGCCCCAATCCAAGTGATTTTGGTTTAATTGATCTGTGGTATGGCTAGGACATCAGGGTTTTTTTTAAAGCTTTTATTTACTTTTAAAAAATACTTTAATTCCAGTGTAGTTAACATACAGTATTGTAATAGTTTCAGATGTGCAATATAGTGACTCAACAATTCCATACATTACTCAGTGCTCATCATGATACGTGTACTCTTAATCCCCATCACCTTTTTCACCCTCCCACACCCACCTCCATACCCCTGGCAAACCATCAGTTTTCTATAGTTAAGAGTCTGTTTTTTGGTTTGTCTCTTTCTTGGTTTTCTTTCTTTTCTTTAGTTTTTTTTTTCTTTGTTCATTTTGTTTCTTAAATTCCACAAATGAGTGAAATCATATGGTATTTGTCTTTCTCTGATTTACTTCACTTAGCATTCTATCCTCTAGATTCATCCATGTTGTTGGAAATGGCAAGATTTCATTCTGTTTTATGGCGAGTAATATTCCATTTGTGTATGTGTGTGTGTGTATACATATATATATGTATATATATATGTATATATATACCACGTCTTTATCCATTCATCTATTATTGGACACTTGAGCTGCTTCCATAATTTGGCTATTGTAAATAGTGCTTCAATAAATGTAGGGGTGCATATATCTCTTCAAATTCATGTTTTTGTATTCTTTGGGTAAATACCTAGTGGTAGAATTACTGGATTGTATGGTAATTCTGTTCTTAATTTTTTGAGGAAGCTCCATATTTTGTACAATGGCTGCACCAGTTTGCATTCCCACCAACAGTGCACAAGGGTTCCTTTTTCTCCACATCCTTGCCCACACTTGTTTCTTATGTTTTTAGTTTTAGCCATTCTGACAGGTGTGAGGTGATATCTCATTGTGGTTTTGATTTGCATTTCCCTTATAATGAGTGATGTTGAGCATCTTTTCATATACCTGTTGGCCCTCTGTATGTCTTCTTTGGAGAAATGTCTGTTCATGTCTTCTGCCCATTTTTTTAATTAAGTTGTTTTTTGGTGTTGAGTTGTAGAAATTCTTTATATTTTGGATATGAACTTTTTAAAAAAAGATTTTATTTGAGAGAGAGCAAGAGAGAGAACAAGAGTGGGGGAGAGGGAGAAGCAGACTCCCTGCTGAGCAGGGAGCCCCCAACATGGGCCTCAATCCAAGACCCAGAGATCATGACCTGAGCCGAAGTCAGATGCTTAACCAATGGAGCCACCCAGGGGCCCCAGATAGTAACTCTTTATCAGATATGGCATGTGCAAATATATTCTCCCGTTCAGTTGGTTGTCTTTTAGTTTTGTTGATAGTTTCCCTTACAGTGCAGAAGCTTTCATTTTGATGTAATCCCAATAGTTTATTTTTGCTTTTGTTTCCCTTGCCTCAGGAGACCTATCTAAAAAATTGTTGCTATGGTCAATGTCAGAGAAATTACTGCCAGTACCCTATTCCAGGATTTTTATGGTTTCAGGTCTCACACTGAGGTCTTGAATCCATTTGGGGCTTATTTTTGTGCATCATATAAGAAAGTGGTCCAGTCCCATTCTTTTGCAATGTAGCTGTCTAGTTTCCCCAACACCATTTGTTGAAGAGACTTTTTTCCATTGCATATTCTTGCCTCCTTTGTTGTAGATTCATTGACCATATATTCAAGTGTTTATTTCTGGGCTCTCTATGCTGTTCTATTGATCTATGTGTCTGTTTTTGTGCCAGTACCATACTGTTTTGATTACTACAGCTTTGTAGTATAGCTTGATACTTGGGATTGTGATATCTTGAGTTTTGTTGTTCTTTTTCAAGATTGCTTTGGCTAGTCAGGGTCTTCTGTGATTCTATACAAATTTCAGGATTATTTATTCTAGTTCTGTGAAAAATGCTGTTGGTATTTTGATAGGGATTGTATTAAATCTGTAGACTGCTTTGGGCAGTATAGACATTTTAACAATATTTGTTCTTCCAATCCATGAGCATGAAATATCTTTCCATTTGTTTCCTTCAATTTCTTTCATCAATGCTTTATAGTTTTCAGAGTACAGATCTTTTACCTCCTTGGTTAAATTTATTTGTAGGTATTTTTGGTGCAATTCTAAATGGGATGGTTAATTTCTCTTTCTGTTGCTTCATTATTAGTGTATAGAAATGCAACAGATTTCTGTATATTGATCTTGCATCCTGCAACCTTACTGAATTTATCAATTCTACAAACTTTTTGGTGGAATCTTTTGGGTTTTCAATATTTAGTATCATGTCATCTGCAAATAGGGAAAGCTTTACTTCTTCCTTACTAACTTGGATGCCTTTAGTACTTTTTCTGGTCTGATTGCTGTGGCTAGGACTTCAGTACTATGTTCAATAAAAGTTGTGAGAGTAGACATCCTTAGAGGACATCAGGATTTTTGAAAGCCCTCCAGGTGCAGAGGAGGTTGAGAACCCCCTGACCAAACGGTAGAGGAAGCAATGACTATGGACTTAACTCTGACCAACAAGGGTAAGATGGTGAAATGAAGCCAGTGAGCCTTGGGAGGAAGTGGCTGTCATTTTAGTGTTGGGAGGTAGAGCTTCAGTGTTAGGAAAATGCTTACAGAACGTAAAGTCAGAGGAAAGATAAATAGGATCTGGTGACCAGAGGCTTTCCAAAGTTTGGCAACTGAAGAGGTTGAAGAGGCTTCTTCAGAATAAAATTCTGACCTTACAGTCTTTCAAGCAGTGTTCTCCAAAAGGTAGTTTCTATAACATATGTGGTACACATTATGATGTCATGAAGCTCACAAACTTAAAAATGGTTATTTATGCATTTATATAATACATACTAAACAAAAGAGGCACATTAAACTTGTGAATTTATATGCAGTAGGTTAGGATAATTTTTTAAAAGTGAGTCTATTTAAAATTGATTTAAACAAGATTATAAATAACTCCATAGATGTATAAATAAGGAATATGGGATGTGAATAAATTTAAAAGTATTTGAGAAATATTAAGTCAGCAAAGACAGTGCATCTTAAAAAAAAATGGTACCCTGAGCTCAGAGTTTTGAAGGAACGGTACTTACAAATGTGAAGGGACAGAAAACAAAAACAAAAAACAAAGATAACATCATGCCATGAAACTTCAAGAACATTTTCAGCTGATCTATAGATGTCAGAGTCTGGGTTTCAAAAATGCAAAGGCAATAATTTAAAAGCTTGAAGAAATGATGTTCTTAGTGAAAAACACCAGGAAGGGATAAGCCTACTTCTGAGGAGGCAAAGGGTAGAAGGTAGAGATGACAGGCGAAATCAAAACTATTCAAGTCAAAACTATTCATGTCTGATTTTTCCCACCGGGTAGAATGAACTAGAACCAAATTTAAGCCCAACGTAGATTAGGCAAAGATAGGATCCAATCACACACCTAAATAAATCACTGATGTTAGGAAAAAGGAAGTTTTGGCCTGTGTGATCATTCGGTTGTCCCAGCTGTTACTTTCCTTTCTAAAAGCAGATATTTGTGGCCTCTTGTTCTTATTTTCTCCTTTCTATTTTTTTTAATTTTTTATTTAAATTCAATTTAGTTAACATATACTATATTAGTAGTTTCAGGGGTAGAATTTAGTGATTCATCAGTTGCCTGTAACACCCAGCGCTCATTCCATCAAGTGCCCTTCTTAATGCCCATCACCCAGTTACCCCATACCCTCCCTGCCCCAGCAACCCTCAGTTTGTTTCCTCTAGTTAGTCTCTCTTAGGGTTATCCTACCTCTCTGTTTTCATCTTATTTTTCCTTCCCTTCCCCTATGTTCATCTGTTTTGTTTCTTAAATTCCACGTATGAGTGAAATAAGACCGTATTTGTCTTTCTCTGATGACTGATTTTGCTTAGCATGATACTCTCTAGTTCCATCCACATTGTTGCAAATGACAAGATTTCATTCTTTTTGATGGCTGAGTGATGTTCCATTGTGTGTGTGTGTGTGTGTGTGTGTGTGTGTGTGTGTGTACACACACCACATCTTTATCTGTTCATCTGTTGATTGACATCTGGGCTCTTTCCATAGTTTGGCTATTATGGACATTGTTGCTATAAACGTTGGGGTTCAGGTCCCTCTTCTAATCACTGTTTGTATCCTTTGGATATATACCCAGTAGTGCAATTGCTGGGTTGTAGGGTAACTCTATTTTTAACTTCTTGAAGAACCTCCATACTGTTTTCCAGAGTGGCTGTACCAGCTTGCATTCCCGCCAACAGTGTAAGAGGGTTCCCCTTTCTCTGCATTCTTGCCCAGACATGAACAGACATTTCAAAGAAGAAATAAAATGGCCAACAGACACATGAAAAAATGCTCATCATCACTTGGCATCAGGGAAATACAAATTTAAACCACAATGAGATACCACCTCACACCAGTCAGAATGACTAAAATTAACACCTCTTTTCTATTTTTTAAACAAAGGGTTGTCCCCAAAACCAGAATGTGAGTCATTATCATTATGAGGCTGCCAAAAACATTAAGACAATTTTGGATGGCCTCAACAAATCAGTAGTAGAGTTTTTCTCTAACTGAATTGTTCAGCAAATGACCTGGCACTTTTCATGGTCCGTTTACCTTCCCAGAGTCTCTGATTGATCTGGTGTGAGGCCCGGATATTTGCATTTTTATGAAAACATTGTAGGTGGTATCTGGCACATTCCAAGGGTTTACAGGGTTGGCTGAGAACTTGGAAGTGATGGTGATGAGGTTTCCCATACTGGGCATCATGCAGATCTCTCTTCTGGTAGCATCTTTTAAATAAAATTATCACAACTGATTTATTGACATGCAAAGTGGAATAGTGTACCCCATATACCCACCATCAGCATAAAGAATAAAATATTACTAATATGATTGAAATCCTGCTGTGTACTAGTCCCCAAATTGTATCGCCTTCTCTCCCTTAGAAATAATCACTCCTGGTTTCTTTTTAATTAATAGCTTTATTGAGATATAATTAATATTCCATACAATTGAAGTATACAATTCAGTGATACTCAGCTTTGTGTAGGCATCCCCATAATCAGTTTTAGAACATTCTCATCACCCTGAAAAGAAACCTAATAATCATTAGCAGTCATTCTCTTCTTCTCTGCACTCTACCAACCTCTAAACCCTAAGCTACCACCAGTCTCCTGTTTACCTCTTTGGATTTACCTATTTTAGACATTTTATATAAATAAGATCATCTAGTTGTGGTCCTTTGTGACTAGCCTTTTTTTCACTTAGCATAATGTTTTAAGGTTCGTCCATGTTTATACCATCTATCAAGATTGCATTCCTTTTTTGACTAAATAATTGTAGTATGGCTACACTACATTTTGCTTATCCATTCATCAGTTGATGGACATTTGAGTTGTTTTCACTTTTTGGATATTGTAAATAATGCTGCTTCTATCAATACTTGAGCACAATTTTTATGTGAACATGTTTTCGATTCTCTTGGGCATATACCAAAAATGGAATTGTTAGGTTGTTTGGTCACTGTGTGTTTTGAAGAATTGCCGAACTATTTTCCAGCGTCGTGTACCATTTTACGTTCCCACGAGAGATCCAGTTTCTCCATGTCTTTGTCACTTCTTGTCATGATCTGTTTAATTCAAGCCATCCTAGGTGGTGTGAAGTGGTATCTCATTGTGTTTTTGATTTTCGTTCCCCTGATGAATAATGATGTGGAACATTTTTTTTTCATGCACTTATTGGCCATTTGTATGTCTTCTTTGAAAAAATGTATTTTTATTTTTATTTTTTTTAAAGATTTTATTTATTTATTTGAGAGAGAGAGAATGAGAGATAGCACGAGAGGGAAGAGGGTCATAGGGAGAAGCAGACTCCCTGCTGAGCAGGGAGCCCGATGTGGGACTCGATCCCGGGACTCCAGGATCATGACCTGAGCCGAAGGCAGTCGCTTAACCAACTGAGCCACCCAGGCTCCCTGAAAAAATGTATTTTTAAATTGGGCTATTTGGGCACTCTTATAACCCAATAATAAAAATAAAAAATTATTGAAAGATAAGAGTTCTTATGTTCTGGATACTACACCATTATCAGATATGATTTACAAATATTTTCTCCCCTTCATTGTCTTTTCACTCTTTTGATAGTGTCCTTTGCACAGTTTTTAATTTTGATGACGTCAAATTTATCTACTCTTTGGTTGCTTGTATCCTAAGATACTATTGCCAAATAATCTGAGATCATGCAGATTACCCTGTATGTTTTGTTCTATGAGTTTTATAGTTTTAGCTCTTGTATTTAGGTCTTGATCCATATTTAAATTTTGCATGTCGTGTTGAGGTAGTATGGTCAAATTCATTCTTTTGCATGTAGTTGTCCCAGTGCTATTTATTGAAAATACCGTTCTTGCCTTCATTGAACTGTCTTAGCACCTTCCTGGATATATATTCAAAAGAACTGAAATCAGGATCTTGAGAAGATATCTACACTCCTGTGTTCATTGTAGCATTATTTATGATAGCAAACATATGAAAACAATCTAAGTGTCCACCAACAGATGAATGGATGAAGAGAATGTAGTATACCCATACAATGGTATATTATTCCACCTCAAAAAAAGAAGGAAATTCTGCCATTTGCTACAACATGGATGAACTTAGAAAACATTATGCTAAGTGAAATAAGCCAGACACAGAGGAACAAATGCTACATGATGCCAGTTATATCAGGAATTACAATCGTCACTTTTATTTTTTTAATTTTTTTTTAATTTTAGAGAGCTAGAGAGAACGTGCTCAGGCACACATGCAAGCTGAAGGAGGGGCAGAGGGAGAAGAGCAGACTCCCCACTGAGTGCAGAGCCTGATGTTGGTCTCTATCTCACAACCCTGAACCAATACCTGAGCTAAAATAGAGTCAGAGGCTCAACCTGAAATCAAGAGTCAGAGGCTCAATTGACTGAGCCATCCAGGTACTCCTATAATAGTCTCTTAGAGGCAGAATGGGATGGAGTTACTGGGGACCAGGGAGAGAGGAGGACTTGAGGTGTTGTGACCCAGTACAGTTTCATCTGTGCAAGACTAGCAAGTCCTAAGGACCTACTGTACAATAGAGTATAATTAATAGTATTGTACTGTATACTTAAGAATTTGAAATGGTAGATGTGTTAATTGTTCAAAAATGGGGAAGAAAACTTCTAGAGGTGATGATTAAGGTTATGGCATTGTGTATGGTGACAGTATCATGAGTATATACTTCAGAATAATCAAGATATACATACACATTAAGTATGTACAGTCTTTATGTCAACCATGACTCAATAAAAAAAAAAAAACTTAGACCTGTCAGGGTACAGTTTTTAAGAAAAAAAAAAAGAATTGACCATAGATATGTTTGTTTTTTATGGACTTTCATTTCTATTTCATTGACATATGTCTATCCTTTGCCTGGTTTGAAAGATTACCTGAAGTACTTGCTTAGTATATCTTTGTGGCCAGTACCTGGAAATTCAGTCAGTCTGAGAAGGCTCTTAGAAATCTATATTTTTATATAAGCACCACCAGATGACTCTGGGGTCAAGATTGAGAAACCGTGATACTGCTTCTCAAACTTCAATGAATATATGACTCAGTAAGGCTCTTGTTAAATGCAGATTGTGATTCAGCAAGTCTGGGGTGGGGGTCTGAGATTCTGCATTTCTAACAAGTTCCCAGGTGTTGATGCTGCTGCTGGTCACACACCACACTGTTAGTGTAGGGGACTAAGAGGTCTCCTACAATAGCCATGACCCATGCCTTCTAGGTGGGCCTCTGAGGCATTAGTAGGCTTCATCGGATATGCGAAATTTCTTCCGTATTAGTCTTGGCCTTTATTTTAACACTGACAATGTGATGAACTTCTCTAGCTGGTATATGGTGCCTACATGTCAGAGGATGGTTTTTGAAAAGGCTTCAGGACTTTATTTCTGGGCATACAGAAGACCTGTGGAGCCAGAAATGCCTAATTGAGAAAGGGATTTATTGGTTACTGAACAAAGTACTGACCAGAATGTTTCCATTTATTTTAATTCTACCTTTTCCCAGAAGTCTATTGGCAGGTTATTTTTCTCTCGCAGTTGATACTGGAATGCAAATAAATAATCGCATCATGTTTGCCTAAAAAATTGGTTTAGATAAGCCATCAGTGCTGGATTATATCATCTTTTCCAACATTTACTTGATCTGCCTTTATTTCAGAGATGATCTCTTTCGAAGGCAATGTGTTTATTTGAATCTTCCCAATGTTTTCTTTTCTTACTGCTTGCCTTTAGGGAGTCATTCTAATTATTGGGATGTTGAATATCTCCATTTTCACGTAGAATTTATTATCCCTCTCCTCTCTGAGAAACTGCTGTTTTTCAAGTACTTTGGTGAAGCTTGCACTTTACAGTCCTCAAATGTGTGCTGGGATGTGCCTTTGCATATCATTTCATGCTAATCTGGGCTTGGTGTAGTTAGTGGTCATTGATTTCCTGGTAAAGGGGCTTTGTCATTTCAGGCAACTGCAGCTGTTAATTCTGGATGTCAATTTCTAGTAAACCCACACTTTTAAAATGAGCTCTTTTTGTGCAGTGTTAGCGTTCATAACAGTGGCAGTGTTCTGAGTTACAAGCACTGGTTTTGTTGTTGTTGTTGTTTGTTGTCCTTGTTTTCTGAATGTTTCAGGAAGCTCTGGTGCTCTCAAATAAGTGTCTTTAGGGTCAGGGGTGATTTTCTGATTTGAAGTCCTCTTGGTGCGACCACCTTTGGTAGCCTGTATTTGAGGAACAGATTTAGAACGTATATTTTTTTTTCTCTTCTTACTAACCGTGTTTTTAATATGAGTAATGCATGTACATGTTTAAAACATCAAATGGCACAGAAGTGAATAAAATAATTCACTGTCCCCCTTCTCACTCCATCCCTCCTTTTGGTTTCTGCTTTGTTTTAAACACTCTTTTGACACCAGTCTTTCTTGCTTGATGCAGAATCTCTTCCAGTCCTTACTCGGGGGGCGGGGAATGGAGAATTTAGAGCAATTACATCATCTCTAACTCCTATCTTCCCACTCATCTCCAACTCCCATTTTCTCCACCCCTTCCCAAGGTTATATATTTCTCCTTCATGACCTTAAAGTATATGCTTAAATCCTGTTTCTTTTTCAGAGCTGTAAGTTTTTAAAATTATTTTTGAGTAGGGAACATATTTGTATGTTCAAAATCAAAACATAAAAATGTACACAGTTTAGGCTCCTTCCCCCGCTGCCCGTTTACAGAGTCACTCCCCCCAGTAGGTAAGTGATGTTAATAATTTCAGGGATACCCTTTAGATGCTTTCAATGAACATGAAAGATAGTGTAAACACGAGCTCCTTCCGCCATATTTACAGTGATGTCCATGAAGTGTTGTTCATAAGCCAATTTAGGTCCTCTTGGGCTCACCTGTCTCTCCTTAGAGTCACTGCTATGGCCACCCATGCATCTAGCCTGGCCCCACCTCATGTTGTGCATGAGCCACATGCCTTTTGCCTCCCTTGTTTATACCTAAAGCAGGAGACTCCACGAGATCTTACTTCACACAAACACACAACCCAGAAGTGGGAAATGAACACTCCTTAGGGCTAATCTTTGAAAGATGGGAAATAAGAGCCAGTTTGAAAAAAATTCCACCCCCTCTCAACATTGCTCAGCATCAGGGAAATCCAAATCAAAACCTCAATGAGATACTACCTCACACCAGTCAGAATGGCTAAAATTAACAAGTCAGGAAATGACAGATGTTGGCGGGGATGCGGAGAAAGGGGAACCCTCCTACACTGTTAGTGGGAATGCAAGCTGGGGCAGCCACTCTGGAAAACAGTATGGAGGTTCCTCAAAAAGTTGAAAATAGAGTTGCCCTATGACCCAGCAATTGCACTACTGGGTATTTACCCCAGAGATACAAATGTAGGGATCCGAAGGGGTACATGCACCCCAACATTTATAGCAGCAATGTCCACAATAGCCAGAGTATGGAAAGAGCCAAGATGTCCATCAACAGATGAATGGATAAAGAAGATGTGGTATATATATACACTGGAATATTGTGCAGCCATCAAAAGGAATGAGATCTTGCCATTTGCAACGATGTGGATGGAACTGGAGGGTATTATGCTGAGTGAAATAAGTCAATCAGAGAAAGACATGTATCATATGACCTCACTGATATGAGGAATTCTTAATCTCAGGAAGCAAACTGAGTGTTGCTGGAGTGGTGGGGGGTGGGAGGGATGGGGTGGCTGGGTGATAGACATTGGGGAGGGTATGTGCTATGGTGAGCGCTGTGAATTGTGTAAGACTGTTGAATCACAGACCTATACCTCTGAAACAATATATGTTAAAAAAAGATGATAGCAGGAAGGGAAAAATGAAGGGGGGAAATCGAAGGGGGAGACAAACATGAGAGACTATGGACTCTGAGAAACAAACAGGGTTCTAGAGGGGAGGGGGTGGGGGATAGGTTAGCCTGGTGATGGGTATTAAATAAGGCACATATTGAATGGAGCACTGGGTGTTATATGCAAACAATGAATCATGGAACACTACATCAAAAACTAATGATGTAATGTATGGTGATTAACATAACATAATAATTAAAAAAATTCGACCCCCAGAAGGACCGTCCTGAGGCAATTTTTTTTTTAATGGCCTCTCGGAGGATGGCTCTGCAAGATCAAGTGAAATCAGTCCCCCTTAGTGGTGGCCAGCATTGTAAAGCATCTCTGTATTGACTCTTTGCTTTCCTGTTTTAGTTTGCACATCACTCACTGTCCCTTCCTGAGATGGCACTCCCTGATAAATTAGCAGCGCACAAACCTTTGCCTGAGGCCCTCCTCCTCTGTGGTATTTTGGTGGCCTTCAGCTTGATTTAATTTGATCTGTGGAATTGAACCTTAATTGATCACAAGCTATTCAGAATTGAGATACTGTAGTTTACACTGGCCTTTCCTACAACTAGTCTGAATTAATAAGGGTTTATTTGAATGTAAGGGTTTATTTGAATGTTGAATTATAAATGTTGAATTATAAATCTTCCCAAAATCACATTCAATGAAAACAATTCAGAATCGTGGTGGGGATAGAAGAAAAATTTTATTTTTTTCTAGTTGGCAGAAATAGTTTACCTGCTTTATATGTGTTTTACACACAAAAATATATTGAAAAAAAATCTGTCTTCTAAGGGAGCTGAGTTTCAGAGATATTTTCCAAGTGATAAGCTCTTTAAGAAGCTTTGTCCAAAAATTGGCTACCTCTTTAAGTACTGAAGAAAGTCTTCATTTAGAACATATCAGAATATTGTTGTGAGATACATGGGGTGTGCTATCTAAATGTTGTCTTCAGCAAATCAAAAAGTTTAAGATTGACACTAGCAGAGTTTGAAAATTTGAGACTTTTCATGAAGAAGAAGAAAAGGAGGAATTAGCTGTGTGTTATGCCTAATATTCCCACCCATGGTGAGTAAATGTGCCTAGCTAGCATTCTTTTTCTCCTTGCAGGTGCAGGAAAGGGAGAAGTGACCCACTATATTATTCTCAGCCCCGACCTGAAAACCTTTTTGACAGGGGTTATATATAAGGTTTTCACACTTTGCTTTCCCTAAGGGACAATAGTATTATTGTAGTAGGAATTCTCTATTCCTGTTTTCTGTCTTCACTGATTCTGTATCTTACCGTAAAGATAAAAGTTTATATGCTAATGGATTAATTAGATAGCCCTCTCTTACATAACTGTGCTACTGTTCGATGACTTTTCAAATTCTCCTACAGTCTTTGAATTTTCAGAATGCATCTTTATATTCATTTCTTGTGTTGTTCAGTTTTTGCCATGCATTTTGCCACTCCCAGAGGTCTCTGTCCTTTCTGGAGCTGGAAGCATGATATAGAATCAAACTCCTTGGTGGAGGGAGGTGTGTAGATGAAAGAGGCTAGTTTGTCTGTGTTAGTCTTTTGAGGAAAAGAGTAGGTTGGCAGGAGGTTGACATTCGTGACTTAGATTCACATCTTAGAAGGTAGAAGTGGAGATAGCAGAGGCCATTAGTCCATAATCAGTCATTTTGCCAGCCACGGAGATGTTGGAAGTAAATCTACCAAAAGAACCACCATGAACTGCATCATGATAGTTCAGACTCTGGGTCTGGTATTACACATTCATTTCTTACTGCTGGTCATATTTATCATTCTGTCAAAACTAGTCCTACTGCAAGAATATTGGGAAGTAGAAGGTCTCCGAGTATATTTTTCTTGCTATCTCATAGGCACAAAGTTCAAATAGATGTTAAGATTCACGATAAGCAATTACGAATTTAAATATAAGCTTTATAAAAAAATTATTGGGGGGAGAGGGGCAAAGGGAGAAAGAGAATCTTAAGCAGATTCCATATCCAACAAGGAGCCTCATGGGGTTGGGGGAGAGGCTCAGGCTCACAACCCAGAGATCATGACCGGAGCCAAAATCAAGAGTCAGATGCTTAACCGACTGAGCTACCCAGGCGCCCTAATACAAGCTTTTTTGATAGTAGTTGGATAATTAGGTTTAAAAAATGAAAGTGACCTGGTATCTCCTTGCTTAGAGCGAAATGAGAAACTCAAAATGTTTGGTTGGAGAACAGGCGCTGTTAGAAATTTAAACAACAAACAGGTAAAGTGAATTTATGTCTATGGAAATGGAGTTTGAGATTTATGATGCTTTGAGGGTTCCAAAGTTTGAGAAGAAGGTAAAAATCCTTGTTTTAGACCTTAGCTAATGCCATTCAACTTCAGCCAAAAACCTAGAGGATCAGGAAAGATGATTCTGTTTTATTAGGAAGTATTCTTACAGGTCGTAAGAGAAGTTGTGTCCTTATAAATTCTACCCTTGATTCTTTTTTTTTTTTTAAAGATTTTATTTATTTATTTGAGAGAGAGAGAATGAGAGAGAGAGAGCACGAGAGGGAAGAGGGTCAGAGGGAGAAGCAGACTCCCTGCCGAGCAGGGAGCCCGATGCGGGACTCGATGATCATGACCTGAGCTGAAGGCTGTCGCTTAACCCACTGAGCCACCCAGGCGCCCTACCCTTGATTCTTTTAAAAAGATTTACGATGATGAAGTCTACACTCTTTCATTTGTTAGTTATTCATATTTCTTTACGGGTGTCATGCTGGTCTCTTTCTACATTCTCTTCCCTCCACAGAAGCCTCTATTTTAGGCCAAATATTCCCCAAACATTCAACTCTATCTTATGTTCGGTGGTCTCAGGAAGGCACTTAATCATTATGGTGGAGTTTTAGGTAATACATCTCTCTCAAAGTGTGATATCCAGAACTGAATAGGAAGACCCCTGGGAATCTTCCCGGGACAGAATTGAATGGGAATATCGCTGCAGTTGAACAGGACACACATTCCTATTCATGGAGCCATACCATACTCCGGACTTCTTGCCTGTTCCGATTCACTCTCCTCTGGCTCTTTTCTTGTATGTTTCTGCAAGGTACCCTCCCCCGCCCCCATCCTGTTTGTGTACAGTTCATTTTGGGGACCTAAGTGCAATAAAAGATAAGCAACAGTAACACAGAAACAACAACCAAGAGATAACTTCTTCACTTTTTAAATGGATGTAACTGAAAAAAGAATTGTTTACCTGAAACTAATAGAACATTGTGTGTTAATTATACTTAAAAAAAAAAAAAAAAAGGTTGGGTGAGCATATGGTGCAGGGGGCTTTTTCCTTTTTTTTTTTTTTTTTTTTTTTGCTCTGTGGACAGGTATATAGAGGTTTTGGAGGGCCAATGTATAATATATCAGAAATTAAAATTTAAAATTAAGCATTTATCTAAAAAGGGCCAAACTATTTATAAAGGATTCCTTCACAGCTTATCTACTTCTTATTCTATGGATCATTAGTATAATTACTCTTGCAGATGTGTTTTAATTATTTTGCGCGCTCTTCCTCCTTTGCATTCACATGGGAAAAAAAAAGAAAGAAAGAAAAAAGAGCTCTTCCTAGATTAGTGGTTCTCAAACTCTCCAGCGCATCAGAATTACCTGGAGGGCATGTTAACAGATGGCCAGGTCCCACCCCCAGGCATTCAGACATAAGTAGGTCTGGGGTGGGGCTGGATATTTGCATTTTTCATAACTTACCAGGTGAGGCTGATGGTGCTTGTCCAGGTAGCACACTTTGAGAAACAATGCCCTAGATGAATCCTTTGTAATGTACTTGACAGAATCACAGCTGGAAGATGGGTGTCACTACAAATTTGTGAGCCCCGACTAAGATGGAAGCAAAACAGTAGCTGGAGAATCTACCAAGCTTCCTTTTTCAGTGTCCACAAAAAAATTCACCATCTTGCTTTTTCCCCTTCAGACTTGCCTCTTCTTACAAGCACCTAAGTACATGCACTAGAGGCTGATGACTCACCTCATGCTTTCTTGAGAAAATAGAGGCCATCCGGAAGAAGATTCTTGACATCTTATCACAAATCCACAAACCAGCTGGTGTCTGAAGCCCATTTTCTCCTTCATCCATCCTCTCTCCTGAAGGAAGTCAAAGATAAACCCTGTACTTTCTTTCTTTTCCTTTTCATTTTTTCTAACCTTTTCCAGATTTCATTGTTTGCTTGATTATTCTCTTCTCACCATATCAGATTACTCCCATTAATACACAAACATGCTGTAGGACTTCTCATGTTAAAATTATACACACAGCAACAACTGTGAACCATTCTTGACCTTATAACTCCTACAGTTACTCTACTCTTAGGCAGATTTTTAAAGTGAACCTTATAAGAATTGTCTTCATATACATCCTCCTACCTTCCGATAACTGGTAAACTCATTCCAATCCAGTTTTGCCCCCAAAATGCCACTGAACTGGATTTCCCTCTGGTCTCCCTCTCACTGAGTTCTAGGTTCTCTTCTCTGTAACATTTGACCTAGTTAACCTGCTGCCTTTGCCAGAGCAACCTTCTCCAAACAGTCTCTGCTTGTTGTTACTTCTCTCAACCCACTTTTCCCACATAGTCCAGTTCATTTCTCTGTGGATGACAGCCAGCCATTCATAAGCTGAGGAATTGTTTCTATATAGCATGGACCTTTGTGCTGAAATCCAGACTCTCATGCACATGTAATTGGCAAATAAACAACTGAAAATTGACCTATCTGAAGTAGAACTCTGCATTTTTCCCCAACCCTATTCCTCTTCCCTTTTCCCTCTGTTTCAGAAAAAGGTATCTCCCAGTTGCTCACAGCCCAGCCATTGTCCTTTGGCAATTCCCCATCTCCTCTGCTCTGTCCAATCCAAACCCAGACTATGACTTTGATCTTCCGTGCCTTTCCCTATCCATTGCTTCTACTCTGGACCAAACCCCGCCATTCTCTCTTACCTGCGCCCTGTAGTAACTTGCAACAGTCCCCTGTGCAGGCTTCTCCCCAGTCCATTCTCCACAGCAGTTAGAGGGCTCTTTTATAAATGCAACTCAAATCGTGTCACTCCCTCACCAATCGCTCTTTGGTAGTTTCTTGTAACATTTGGAATAAAATGAAAACTTTTTTTTAGCATCCTGTATTGACCCATTTTCTCCCTTCTCCAGCCCAGCCTTGGTCTATATTCTCTATACTGTAGCCACATTCAGTCTTTCCTGGAAAGGAGATCTCCCACTGGGCCCTTTGCATTAGCTGCTGTCTGTGCTTCGATGCCCCTCCGACCTTTGCAGCTGGCTTCATTTTCATCTTACTGGTTACATCCGCAGAGGGACCTTCCTGCCTGTCCGATATCTGTCACTTCCTTCTGGTTTTCTCTCTCCCCTTCTCCCTCATGGTACAAGTTAAAATTGGGAAGGATACATTCATTTTTGTTTTCTTGCTGTTGCTCTCCTCTTGTGAACTCTGTGAGGTTAGCGATCTTAGCTGTTTTGTGAACATCTCCGTCTCCAGAACTGGGCTAATGGCATGGCATGTGGGTGCTCAATAAGTATTTGTTGGGAGACTGGAGAGTGTTTATTGCAGCACTGTTTTTAACAGCAGAAAATCTGGCCACTACATAAAGGTCCATCAATTTAATGGTAAAAGTACAGGACAGTCCACATGAAGCCTTTGTAAAGAAAGAAGTACATTTGCATGCAGATATGGGAGATCTATTTAAGCAATATTAAGTGAAACAAGTACACTGTTAAATATCATATAGAATATATACCATTTGTTAAATGTAGCTCTGTATTGATATCTGCATGCATCTCTCTCTCTCTCTCTTTTTCTTTCTGTGAGTTTCCAGGATTTGTACTGGGATTTCTTCCAGGGAATGGCAATATGCAGTGAAAAGCATTTCTCTTATTTCATCTCCTTTTGAACTATTAGATATTTAAATTTTTATAATTCACAAATGGTCCTTTTATAATATCCTAGTTTGAGAACAAAGACATTTTAAACTGGACTACAGAACTGTATGGATACTACATTCAGTCTGCAAGTATTTATTCACTAGCTATGTTCCAGACACTGTTAGACACTAGAGCTCCATCCCCCTGCCCATAATTGGATATCTGAAAAAAGAAGGTAAATATTTTGAGGGTTTTTCTCTGAGGGTGGTGGAATTATGGTTGGATTTCACTGTGTCTTATTTCCAAATTTTTGATGGTAAACACAATCAAGGTTGTAATCCAGTTATTTTTAGAGGCATCTAAATGCTTATATGGGAAAATACTCATTAATCATTTTAGAACCATATACTTGGCCGGGTGCATCCTTTTTGATGGGAAAAAGAAATCATTGATTATATAAATACCTTTGGTGTAGATAACAGTTATAAAAACATGTAGTACTTACAGCTTAGAAAGTTTATAAATATGCAGTGGTTCCCAGTAGGAAACACAAAACTCAATCTCGCTTTTCTTTGCCTAGAGACTGATTTAACGGACCTGGTGACATGTTCATGTGGGAAAATGAGTACCCAAAAGAGATTCAGGATCTTCTGTTAATTGCTAATATTTGTAATACACACCTGAGGGTATTTATGGAAGCCACATCTTGAATCCAGAAGGGCAAACCTCTTTGGGTGGTGGAAGCTGAGTTGTAAGTGGAGTGGGTGCAGTGGGGGTCCGGAGGACAGAGGGAATGTAAGTCTGATGGGGGAAAAAAAGATAAAAATGTGCAATAGGGAAGGGACGACCTGGTGGATTGGGAGCCAGAGGGAAAGCCAACCAGGAAGCCTCATAGATGAAAGCTGTGATTCTTCTCTTATTGAAATGTGTGACTTGGAGGTAAAAAAAAAAAAAACAAAAAACAAAAAACTGTCAGATTTGGGGACTCTTGCCTTAATGGAAGATGAAATGCTCTCTTTCTGCAAGTATCACTGTGACCAACTTTTCAAAAACAGGCAACCACAATGTGTCCATGTTTCTTTTCTAGTTCCTCCACCTTCTCATTTCCAGTAACCTTTTTTTGTGCATTTAACCTTAACCACACTCTCCCGAGGTCACACCCGAGGTCCTGTCATGACCGGAAACACCACCGCCTTTAGCATCATGGTTGCATGAGTCCTGCTCTGTGACCAAACCTCCTATCGTAGTTTACCTGCCATATTCTTCTACAAGAGACCTTTCTCCTTCATCAAGATCCCCCGCCCCGTCTGTTAGTCCATATTTTTCTCTCTGTTCTGTAGCCCTGTTCTGTTTGTCTTTGTTACTTATGCAGAGAGATTCAGTGATTTACATTCACTTCCTTGCATCTCCATCAACTCTTGTGCCTTTTTCTCCCTCTGAAACTCCTCATAATTCTAGAACCCCGAGTCAGCTCTCTTGACACCTTAAACTGACACAGGTCACCCATAGGTACCTCTAGGCAACCTGTTGGTATAGGTAGCCTGACCCACAGGTTATTTGGTACCAGCACAAACTGATTTCGTTTTTTTTTTTTTTTTTTTAAGATTTTACTTATTCATTTGACAGAGAGAGAGAGAGAGACAGAGAGGGAACACAAGCAGGGGGAGTGGGAGAAGGAGAAGCAGGCTCCCCACTGAGCAGGGAGCCCGATGCGGGGCTCAATCCCAGGATCTTGGGATCATGACCTGAGCCAAAGGCAGACACTTAATGACTGAGCCACCCAGGCGCCCCCAAACTGATGTTCTTTACAAAATTATTTTTATCTTTTTAAAACACTTGTTACTCATTTGTTTCATGCTTTTGCTACCAAAGATTGATAATCATAAGGTTAAGATTATAGTTCATATCCCCTAGGAAGTTAACCCATGGTCTACTGCAGAGTAAATACTCAAAATATTTGCTAAATAAATGAATGAAGTTCGCTCTAATGAAAGCACTGAGCAGCAGAGGGAGTGGCCACTGGGTGGATAGGATTCATCGACTCTTCTGCCTGTAAGGGACAAAATGGCCTCCTCATGGTGCTGAGAAATTGATGAGGCACTATCACAGTTATTTTAAAAACCTTCCCCCTAAGTTTTCAAGGTGCTCTGCTGATGCAATAGAGTAAGCTTGATTTAGTCCCTTTTCTCTAAGCAAGCAATCTGATTACCTGCCTGTTAAGTCTCTGCCAGCGTACTTGATTGATTGAGTCATATCCTGCTTGATTCCTAGAAGGATTTCAGGTGCCAACTTCCAGTTGATCCGAGGTTAATTATATCTCCTGTAACCGATGAATCTCTCACATGGTCTCGCTTTCTGAAAATACTGCGTCGCTGGGATTACTACTGTAACATGTAGTAAAATATAAATGGGTTGTCAGTCATCCCTGAAATGGTAATATATTCTCCACCTTTCTATTCAAATGCGTTTCTTTGCGCTTGTTTCTTTGGGGTCTGTTATTAGGTATTCTCAAAAGGATTGTCTCCACTTAGGCTTCTTGAAAATTAAATTGGAGATGTGTTCAGAGATGTGTCTGCCAGAAATTACCATCCCATTTAAAAGGTTCCTGGCAGTTCTTGGATTCATCTTCACGTAAAAATAACCCGTTCATAGGCTGAGGATGATAATACTGCAAACAGCACTTCTGAGAGGCACTTGACTCATGGTTCTATTGTGACCGAAGATATTGTCTCAGTTCAGGGGTCAGGATCAGGGATCTTGTCCACCATGATTACCAAGCTGCATTTCCTCCTTAGATATGGTATTTGGGATTCTGTGACTTTCTCGTTACTTGGAATGGATCCTGTAGATACTCAACACCTCCCCATGTATTTTTCTGCCAGTGTAAAGCTGTCAGAAATGTCTTTTCATAAATCATTCACTCATTTTTATTTTTATTTTTTATTTTTTTAAAGATTTTATTTATTTATTTGAGAGAGAATGAGATAGAGAGCATGAGAGGGGAGAGGGTCAGAGGGAGAAGCAGACTCCCCGCTGAGCAGGGAGCCCGATGTGGGACTTGATCCCGGGACTCCAGGATCATGACCTGAGCCGAAGGCAGTCGCTTAACCAACTGAGCCACCCAGGCGCCCAATCATTCACTCATTTTTAAATGGATGTAAATGACAAAAGAATTGTTTACCTGAAACTGGAATCTATTCTAATAAGTACAACATGTACTGTGTGTGGTGGGAGGTTTCCAAAATAGTCATCCAATCCAGTCCTGCCCCTCAAGGTGCTTGTGGTCTGGAGGGAGCTAGGCAGATAAACAAGAATAACATGTCTGGACTAAAAAGGCTTTTAAGGTCTACAGTAGAGTTGTGGCTAATGGCAGCGAATGAACACAATAGAACAAGGAGAGAAAACAGAGAAAGATGCCGAATAGTGGATGCTACTCTTGTGTAAGGGGAGGGCAAATGAAATGGGCCTGGAAAGGTGAAGGAAGTACAAAAACAGGAGAAGGAAGGTCGAGGAAGACAGGTAATGCAACCCCTCCATTCCCAGTCCTGCAGAGAGGCGAGGAAAGAGGAGGACCAGATCTCACAGCCTTTGGTAAATAGGGAATCACAATCAACCCTGTTGTAAGAGAAGTATCAAGGGGCAGTGGCAGGGGGTGATACAGAATGAGATGTCCCCCAAGAATGCTGCACCTGTATGGGGCTTGATAATACAGGGGAGGAAGAGCAAAATAATGACCTGATGGAACAATGACCGGAGAGGGTTTTGGAGAAAACCACAAATACCATTTATAACATAAAAGGGAGTTGAGCACGGTAGTGCCGATGGCCCATCCCTCTACCTGGATGGCATTGCATATCCTACTGGAAGCTGCCCCTTGGTCCTAGAGGGTGGCACTCTTCCCCATTAAGTGTTGAGACACCTTAACATTTTCTTTTTTTCTCTTAGCCTTGATTGGATCTGCGACCAGCTGTGAAGTAGTGGAAGTTTATTTTCAGAACGAGTCTCTCCCCTTTCCTCATCTTTGATCCAAGATCAGACTATAAAATAGAACTCTTTGCAGGTGGCTTATTTTAGCAGCCATTCTCCCTGTGGGTAATGTTCCCACCCCAAGCCTTCTGTCCTCCCTCTCCCTCATGTCCTGGAATACTTTTCTCTCTCCCCTTTCTTTCTCTTCCCACGCTTCACCTCAAAATAAGAACTTCTCTTTTCAGTTGCTCTGTGACAGCGAACAAATCTGATCAGTTGTATTGTGTAAGGTGCTATGGCTTAATAATGGTGTGATACGGCTTGTGCCTTCACCTTGGATCTCAGAAACATGAGCCAAAGCAGTTGGTTGCAGGAATTCCAAGCACAGTAGCAGAGCCCCTATAGGAACTTGCGGGGGGGTACAGTTTGCTTTGCCTCAGCGTGAGGCAGTCTTTTTAGCTATCATGGATTGCTGTTCTGCATTTGGGGTAGAAAGCTACGCTAGAGAAGAAGGTTCCTTAAGTTGAATTCTCTGACAGCCCTCTCAACTTCTTTAGGCTGATGCTTATTCATTTGCTTGCATCTTGGGTATGGAGAGACCTCCCCCCCTTCCCTGATTTGCATCAGCATCTTTTTGCAAACTCATGTGGTTAAGATTAGGGAATGAGCCGTTTAATCTTGTTGATATAATTCCTGGGGCAGTTTTTGACTGATGATAGCCCATATGGTCCT
Source organism: Eumetopias jubatus (assembly GCF_037043125.1). NCBI lineage: Eukaryota > Metazoa > Chordata > Mammalia > Carnivora > Otariidae > Eumetopias > Eumetopias jubatus. The sequence goes on from NW_028274815.1 coordinate 105,336,049, forward strand.
CAGGAGTGACTTTAAAAGTCTCTGGAGGTTCACGGAGAGGAGATGCTTTATTTTGGCTTCTCCTGGAGCCTCCGCAGGAAACCAGGAGACCATTCCTTTGCTTTCCCCTAGAAATTCTGGTCTTCTCAGTCTTCTCCAGACCACCATATATGGGACCAGGAATGGATATTCAGGCTGGTGCTAGCAACATCCACTAAATGTGGTGAACCCTTCTTGGTCCAGGGAGGTCAGGTTTGTGTTGTTCTTGAAGTCACCTTGAGTGTTAACTCCAGATGATGGAGAGAGTTAAAACTTCATTTAAGTGATGTTTAATGAAAAACGGAAAAGTAAGGCTTAAAGGAAACTTTTTTTTTTCCTATTGGAAGAATTGAAAGTTGAGTTTTTAAACTTTAGAGGGTAAATGCTGACACCTTTAAGAGCCTAGTATTTCACTGGAATTGTGAGGGCATCTGCTGTGTATTCTGAATGGAAGAGCAGTTTGATAGCCATCTGTCCCCAAGAAATGCAGCCTTGGCAGCAAGATGAAGCAAACATGACACCCACTTGGATTGAGAGTCGTGAATTAGGCATAGCTTCCGTCACCTACAGTGTTCCATGAAGAAAGCACACCAAGTAGAGATCTTATAGAAATTTTCAGAGTACTTGAATGAACTTGAATGTTCAGATGTATTTGAGTGACCAGGGGCTTAATTTGGTGGCACTGAAACACATACTTCTACAAATAAGTTAATTCAGCCCAGGTTGTATACTGATGGCATCTAATACAGCTCCACTAGGAATGCTAGAAAGGCCTTCTGGTAGCCTTATTCTGAGGCCACGCCCTGGCAGGTGCATCCCCTTCTGGAGGCCACGCCTTGGCAGGTGCACCTTAGTGAGTAGATGGCAAGATCTCTGAGGACAGGTCCCGGTCTTTATTCACTTGTATACCCTTGTACATCCCAAGTTTGCGTTTGATGCCTATTGGAAGCTCTAACACCTGAAATTCACCAGCATGGCTGTGTTCCCTTGCTACCTAGCTCAAGGTAAGTTTTACACCTCGGGTGTAACTGCTCCTGAACCTGTTTGATTTGTCTTGCATGAAAAATGATGGGGGACTTGAAGTGATGGATGGAGTCATGCATAAATTGGCCCAAATACCTAATTTCCACAGAGGTAAAAGCATGTCAGTGGGCTTAGATACGAGCAGAGAATATGAAGACAAGACACTTTGTTTGATGCGTTGGCTTTTTTGCAAGGTAATAACCATGTTTATCTGTGTGCTGCATCTGCCGAACATACCTTTGAAGAGAGGAGCGTTAACCTTCCCCTAGTTCTCACGTGGGTGGCCAGCACTTAAGGCTTCTCTCCCCCGTTTTGATCCTATTCCCCCCTCCACTGGGATTTTGCCACAGCTGAAGCAGGTTGGTGGTCTAGGATTTTGGTGGTGGTGTGGAAGGATTGCACCCTTACCTTGATTTAAAGCTTGTCTCTTTCACAAGGAATTTAAGAAGACATAAGATGAAATCCAAGAGGGAGGCAAACCATAAGAGGCTCTTAACTATAGAAAACAAACTGAGGGTTGCTGGATGGGAGGTGGGTGGGGAATGGGATAACTGGATGATGGGCATTAAGGAGGGCACTTGATGGAATGAGCACTGGGGGTTACAGGCAACTGATGAATCACTAAATTCTACCCCTGAAACTACTAATACAGTATATGTTAACTAAATTCAGTTTAAATAAAAAATTTTTAAAAAAGTAAAGCCTGTCCGGGTCTATAATGTGTCCTGACAAGCTTTTTGGAAATCTGTCAGCGTGAGGTTTCAGTGAAGAGACTAGATATCTACTACGACAATAGGCTTAGCTGTGATCCCTGCCTTTTTTTGGAGACACATCTTCTGTGGTTCCTTGGTTGAGATTCCTTTGTAATTCTTAGTATAATGTATTCCAGAGTTTCTGTGCATTAGCATTGGAGTTGTTGCTGTAGCCCCATGATTAAACCTGCTATTACATCACTGGTACAAATCACATTCAATGAAATCAATGTTTCCTTTAATGTCTGTTTAAAGAAAACAAAGAAAATACTGTACTTTTTCATTTCTGTAAATAGCCTTGGCTTTGGTTTATCCAGTGGTGTTTGTACGCACAGAGTGATATGCCAGAGCCAACTCAATTTCAGACGCTAATACAAATTATGTAAACATACAATTAAATTTTATTTAAAAAGTAATAAACACTTAAAACCTCACCACTTCCTCCTTATTTTCCTATGTTCAACTGTTTTTGTTCTTGCAGTTTTCACATCAATTGCACGTATGGGGAAAGACTATGTACATAATGGCGTGTTGCTGCACATCTGTGTTTAGCAGCATCAGGAACTTTTTTTTTTTTTTCCTTTTTTGGAGAGCCAGTTGTTAAACTTACCAGCACAGCACTGGAAACTGACACACTGTTCTGTGTGTGTACAAATCCTTTCCATAACCATGCAGAGTAGGTGTCAGTTTGTCTGTTTTGTACACGAAGAAATGGGGACTTAAGAGTTTAACTTAAACTCAGGACCCTGAGATCATGACCTAAGCCAAAACCAAGAGTCTGATGCTTAACCGACTGAGCCACCCAGGCACCCCTGATATACTGCAATAAAAAAAAAAATGTAGGGTTTCAACAGAGAGGAAAGTGCTTGCTCTCCTGGATTGCAAAAGCAAGACATAAAATGAGATGAGGTTAGGGTTAGAATGGATGTGGCATGCATGTGTCACAGCAAGGGGACAGATGATTGTACAATGTGTAAGTGTTCATTGAGCACTTACTGTGTCCCAGCTGAAAGACCCTGTGGGATGGGTACCCTAAAATAATGGACAACCCACGTCTCCCTTGCCTACCCTTCTTCATCAAAGTTTCAAAGCTCAAATACTCAATTTCTTAACCTTTCCAGCTAGGCATGACAATCTGAAATTGTTGAAAGGGCATCCAGAGAAGCCTTTTAAAGAGGGGGAGACTCCAATCCTGTTTTTTGCTTTCTCTTTTCTTCATCCTGCTGGAACGGGACAGTGGTGCCTAGAATCAGGTCAGCTGTCTTTCAACCCAAGCTGATATCCCAAGCTTCAGGAAAGAGCCCTATATACTTGGAATGGAGGATAGACAGATAGGAAGAGGAAAGTCCCCTGGACCAGTGCTTCTCATGAATTGGTCAGTCCAACTGACAGGCCCCGTGGGCCAGGGATGTGTGGGTCAGTCCATTTTAGGACACTGTCTTTCCGACCTTGAGGCTACCCAAAAAGTTGCCCTTTGGAAATTTTGACACCTTCGTATACAGATGTTACTTTCTCTAACAATCACTTAGGTGTTTTGACATTGCTGGACCTATGCTTGCAAGCAAGAAGACGTGATGAAATTAACCCAAGTTTTGTTGGTTTCCAACTTTCTCAAAGGTACTGGCAGAAGGTTTTTACTGATTCAAATACTTTTCTCTCCTCCTCCTTGGACTCCCCTTTCCCTCCTCCAAGATGGCAATCTTATGTCCTCTTAGTCATGGAACAATTGTGTATGAAATGAAACATTTTCAACATTTCCATATCTGGAGAGGATATTTTATCTTTACTTGGAGACTTGATAATTTTCCAAGGAGATATACTCAGGGGGGAATGGAAAGACTGGGAAAGAATTTGATAAACTTGGAAAGTTGACAGAACAGATGCTGTGATTTTTTTTTTCAGTTGAGCTAGCACATTTTATCACAGCCATTTTGAAGCTGAACATTAAAATTCTTTGCTCGCTGTCATTCGTCACCAAACTTTTTGTTTGTTTGCAGTCCGTTGTTGTAATTGTACAAGTCCTCTGTGAGCATACTAAGGCATGGTGATAATTTAAATAATGCAAATAGTTACATGTTAATTTGTCAACTTTGAGGAGAAAAAATGGGTTCAGTCTGTTTAATAATTATGGATGAATTTTTTACATCCTTTCCTAGAGTACTTTATTAAGGTCAGGACTTCTCATAATCATAGGATAGGGACTAGAGAAATATTTAGGGATTATGATAGTTAGTTAAAGCTATGTATAAGTTGGTATAGGTATTTTGAAAGCCAGAAGATACAATGTAAGTAAAAGGGAATCTAACACAATATGAAGAGGTACTGCAGTTATTGGAAAGGGACTATTATATTAAAATAAGGAGAATGTTTTTCACTTGAAACTAAACCACATGTAGTTCAATTTAACATGCATTTGACCAGTTGATTTCCTTTATTCATTTGTAAAGAGTGAGAAAGTTTAGGTAAGGAGGATTGTCAGACGTCACACAATGGTTGGCTAGAGGTCTTGTAGTTTCCTCCTTGCTTTTTGCTTGTGGTCCTGCCTTCCACTTGGCAGCGAATGCAGTCCATCTGTGGCTCATGTCTCTGCTTCCCCCCAACCCATCCGCCTTGGGGCTCTTGTATTAACACCAGACTTCGAACCCTGAGCTTTGACCTCACCTACTCCTACCTGATCTAGGACTTTGCATCTCCCAATGGGCCCTATGTTTTACTGGTACATTCAGAGTATGTCTTTCTTACCTTCTCGTCTTCAACCCACATATCCCATCAGGTCTCCCTGCAACTTGCCTTTCCCCCCAAGCAACTGGCCTCTCAAGATGTTTTCCTCCAAACATCTTGAAATGCCTATGCACACTCCCATCTTCTCTTCAACCTCAGGCAAACCGTTTTTTTTTTTTTTTTTTTTTTAACCTGCCTTTCTCCTAGGTGTCTACCTGCAGCTCCATCAATGGCCAAGTTCTTCCTGAAAGTGGAAAAACTAGCCCCAAACCCAACAAAATACTTAAAGTCTTTATCCACTGGTCTTCTCAAATCTACCCCTCACCATTCCCTTGTGGTTTTCTTCATTCTCTTTGAGGAGATTTTTCTCGGCCTTTCTCCATGGGCTCCCCCTCCCTCTGTAAGAGGGTCCAGCCTCAGGGCTCTCTGTCATCTCCACAACACTTGTCACCCAGTCTGTCTCTCCAACCCCAACCTCTTCCCTGAGCTGCAAAAAGCTGCATTTCCATCTTGTGGTAGATGTCTCCATCTGGGTGATATCTTAAAAATACACCCCAAACTGAATTTATTGCTAGCCCCCTCTCATCTTTGAAGCCACTCTCCCATCCCCTATCCTGTATCTCAGCAGTGGCAGACCTAAAGCCAAAAATTAAACAAACCCCTGTATTATACTATAGAAATAGAACATCAGAAATAGTCCTTTTAATAAAAGTTTAAGCCAGTAAAAACCTTTATTATCTATATTCTTTATGTTATCTAAGATGGATTTGATTGGTCGTGTCATTATAGAGAGAATACTAGCACCTGCTATTTAATTTTTTGTCTTTTCATGGAACTTAAACTATGATTTCACTGTAGAATTGTAGTCGATGGATGTACTCCATATCTTGCCAAAGTCCTACATGAAGAAAAATTTGATTCAGGTGTTGTTGGGCAATTGGGATAGTTAGAAGAATTTTACAGATGGAAGAAGATTCTTAGCATGATTAAATCTATTAAGGAGATGAAAGCTCTTCTGGCCTTCAGAGTCTTCAAGAGCATCATGTTAAATGAGACCCAAACAATAGACTATTTCTAACTCTTTTTTTCTGACTTAGCGTTCACATTGTGTTGTGAATTAAAAATTAAGTCCTAGAGCTAATAAACTTAGACTTGATTTAGAGATTCATATGTAATGTTTTTTAACCTGTGAAATAAATATCCTTAGTCTCCATTTTAACACAATGTTCTGTAACCTACCCTGGTAGGAGAAAACGAAATAGACTTCTTTTCTTAGGGTAAAGATAACCTTCTTGAGAGTTAATAATAGAATCCAAGATGTTGACATGGAGAAGTTCTCAGCCTTTCTGGCATCTTGCTTAAAACTAATGAAACAGAAGTTCAGAATGTCACACAATGTGTAGAGGCAGAAGTGGAAAGACAGAGTGCCTGAGTTCATGCATCAGGATGGGGTAGGAACAAGCAGGTAGATGGACTTGGAATAACCATAAATATGTATGTATATGTCTGATACTTTAGCTGATATGTTAGTTGGTGCTATGTTAGTACCATAACTTGTTCCATTTTGCAGTTTGGCAGAAGGAAAAAATAGACAACTCTGTATACTCTCCAGTTAGCTTTGGAAGTATGTATGTATTTGATGATGGTTGGGGATCTCCTCTGAGATAGTATAATCATCAGTTAGCACACTGTAATTCAGTCTCTGACTTAGAGTCAGGCTTCCTACTGGACTCAGATTCCTCTTGGAGCAGATGTTGTGTCCTCATTTCTATATCCATAGTGCCTTGTGCAAAGTAAGTCCCCAGGAAAGGCTTGTTAACGAATGAATGAGAATGGAAATCCAAAGTTGGAGTCTCCAGGGGCTCCCCTCCTGTCATTGCTGCTGTATGTTTTGTGTAAGAGGTGAGGGAAGATACTCTTGAAGAACTTCCTGCCACCCATACGTCATTGACTCCAAAGTATTTAGCGTTTCACATTTTAACATCCCTAAAATCCAGAGGTATCCTACCATCAGTTGCATGTCCTACTGTTGTATGTCCTCCCAGGATAATGGTAGGATTCACAACTGATGGTGTCTGAAACCTCACCTCAGTATGGACAGCTGTGGATAGAATGATTTGGGGAGAAAAGATCAGGAGGCCAGGTTTGGACATGTTGGATTTGAGTTGTCTCTCAGACACCTGATGGCAAGTGATCCAAATGGTGTCGAGGAGACTGTTGGATCTTAAAAGTCCCCGTGCTGGGAAGGAGGTCTGGTCTTGATACTCCTTAGTTTGGTGCATCCTGATTCAAGCAAATATAATATGTGATACCTGCTGTAACTTACTTGCTCCATGAGGCTCCAGAACAAGCAGAGGCAACGTCCTCTCAACTACACTCTTCTGATCAGATAGCCTTCTCTGGGGGTGCTGTCACATTTAAACCTGCCCCATGAAAGCTTTTCTAAAATGTCTCCTTCCATTTCTTGACACCTTATTTTATTTTTTATTTTTTTTTAAAGATTTTATTTATTTATTTGACAGAGAGAACACAAGCAGGGGGAGTGGCAGAGGGAGAAGCAGGCTCCCCGCTGAGGTGGGAGCCCGACGTGGGACTCGATCCCAGAACCCCAGGATCATGACCTGAGCTGAAGGCAGCTGCTTAGCTGATGGAGCCACCCAGGCACCCCTACCCCTTATTTTAGACTGTTGTTTCTATCAGTGGTAAATTCATGAAGGATCACGTGTACCTTTCTCCCAGGCCTGCCCACTTCTGTTTCCTCAAATCCAAAATTGAGTCAGTGATGGGATCTGTTTAGAAATGTAGCCAGTTAAGATTTAATACCCTGAAAAGGAGGTCTTTCACCCCACAGAAACTCTACAGCAATATTTGTATAAGTGATAGCTGCCAACTTAAAATTCAAATGGACAATAGACAGTTTTTCTTTATTGCAGAGGATGCTATAATAGGCACTGTCCATTTCATGAAAAAAAGAGAAAGTCTGAGACCTCTGACAATAAAGGAAAAATAATCATCATCATGATAGTAGCCAGATAAGTAAAGGAACAAGCACATTAGGGTTATGGTGATCAATGAGAAGATTAAGTCATAACTTACTATATGATTATAACCTTTAAAGCGTATGATGTATGGAGAGAACACACTCATAGGAAGTTAAATCTCTGTTTAACATTCAAATGGTTATAGCATATAAAAAGACTTGTTCAGAGGAAGCTACTGTCCAATGTTTGTATGGTTTAGAGGAGCAGTCTCCAAGGGGTTGTGTGTGAACTAGAGGATATAAGGGGTGTGGAAAGAAAGCAACTAAGATGTGTACTTATAGATACAGATTTTAAACGAAATACAGAAATTAATCTTTCTAGTATTTAAAGTACAGATTAGCATTAATACAAATATGGTTCTAAGTAAATGTAGATTATATTGATGGATATGCCCAATTGTATGTGACTGAGGGAGGTGTACGGCATAAATGCCTCAGCATCCTCTAGGACCTGGATAACATTTGCTTTTGACTGAGAGAATATTTTATATTCAAACTGGAAATAGAGTTAGTAGCAGAATAAGTAAATGTTGCTTTGAATATCAAAGCTGAAGAGGCATGAAGTGATTTTTTTTTCTTGTTTTTGGTATATATTGGCCTAACTTTCTAAATTGCACTCTATTATATCCCATTTCTCTCTGCTTCTGTCTTTGATTTTCCTGATGTGATTTAGAGTTTAGGCAAAATGAACTAGAGGTGAAGAGAGTTCTAGATGGGTTATTTAATGTCTATTTTTCATCTGATTTTGTTCCATACTAATAGCAACTCACTAGAAGCTGCCTTTTCCCCATGAGTCTAGAAAATTCATTTTTGATAATTTGGCCTGGTCTCCATGAGAGAGTCTCTTAGAAATGTTGCTCTTGAGAGTTGGAAGTTTAGTTCAGTATGTTCAAACATGAATTTTATTATAGAATATACATATCAGAAATGGATAATTCAGTACAAATTCTTATATATATTATTTTATTCAGAACCTCTGCTTTTTTTTTTTGTCCTTTGAGCTATTAATAAAAGAACACATTTTTAGTTAAGGTGCATTGATACACTTCCCCTTTGCTGCTAATTGAAAACAAAGGTCTTCAGTAGATGATCTTCTACTAGTAATGCTATTTAAATATTTTTATTATTTTATTATTTTTTTAAAGATTGTATTTATTTGACAGAGACACAGTGAGAGAAGGGGTGTGGGGGAGGGAGAAGCAGGCTTCCTGCAGAGCACAGAGCCCGATGCGGGGTTCCATCATGACCTGAGCTGAAGGCAGACTCTTAAAAGACTGAGCCACCCAGGTATCCGCTATTTAAATATTTTTAGTTTTAATGGTGAAATGGCTTTAAGGGGCTATAATTAATTTCATCTGAGGTATTAAAGGTAGTATAAACATAATTAAAATACATAAAGGTATATATGTGTTTAAATATAAATATACAAAGGTGGGAAAATATATAAGGGAGGGACTTTGCATCCCTTCCCCCAGTAATACCAAGTTCTTAGAACTGACAGGAAGAATTATAATCTATTAATGGAATGCAATACTAACCAAAATGCTAATGTATTTTATGAACTGTAAAATCTAATTCCAGAATGTATCTGGAAAAGAAAATGCTCCCAAAACAAAACAAAAAGGAAAAATGCGAAAAAAAGAATAGTGAAGAAAGTTTACCCAGCCAGATACCAAAATGTACTATAATAATTTTAAGGGGGAAGTATAAATAAACTTAACTGTATTGTTTAGGGATACATATATTAACTGAAATGTGTGTGTGTGTGTGTGTGTGAATTCTTACCTGGGAGTTCACTTTATACTATTCATTAAACTGCACGTACGTATGGATTCCCCTTTCTCTGTGTTATTTTGTATTTCACAATAGAAAAAATATGGTAGACCCAGGAGTAGGCAAATATGTCAGTGGAAAGAATTGGTAGTTCAGAAATGGACTCATGTTTATATGAGAATTTAGTATGGGTAGCATTTCCATTTAGTTTAGAGAGGGTGAACAATCAAATGGAACCACGTAGAAGGATTATCTATGCTTCATCGTGTATGCTAGGATAAAAGTCAAAGAACTAAGTGTAAACAAATAAAATAAAAGTATTAAAAAAATAACATTGGAGGAGCACCTGGCTGACTCAGTCGGCAGAGCATGCAACACTTGATCTCGGGGTTGAGTTTGAGTCCCACGTTGGGTGTAGAGATAACTTAAAAAAAAAAAAAAAATTGGAGAACTTGTTCAGAATCATGGTAAGTTACACTCCTGAGGCATAGGAGGTGTTAAAGGCACAAAACCCCAAATCAGTAAATTAAAATTTAACCCATTTCTAGTTCTTTTAGTTAATATTTTAATTAAAAGCTTTAGACTTAAAAATTAATACATTGTTAAAGGAATTTTGCCCTACCGATAAAAACACTAGCCAGAAATTCCTTCATCTTCATACCCATAGAGCTTCACAGAAACCTTACCCTAGTGCCCCGCCTTCTCAGTCCTTGTTGTGATGCAGGAAATACCATTCCTTCTTGATCCCATAATTTGTGCTCCAGATTGCACATCCTCAGCTTGGTCATTTCCTCCTTTTATGCTGGGCTTTTCTCATCATACACTATATACACTGATACCACTCATCTCAAAAGAGCAACAGTGAGACACCACCACCAGCAATGGCCCAATGGACACATGAAGATAAACATCTGTTGAATGAGTAAATGGATGCATGTCTTCCTAGTCAGTAAAAATGTAGGCTGTAGAGTTGTGTAGACCAGGGATGAAATTCTGCCTCCACATTTTACTGGCTCTGAACTTTGAGCATATTAATTTCTCTGAGCCTCCGTTTTGTCATGTCCCCTATGTTATATTAACTCCTGTTTCACAGGGGTGCTATGAGGCCAAAATGAGATTGCATATGCAAAGCACTGCCTTAAGCGTTCTGTACAAAGTAAGCATTCAAATGTTAGTTTACCTGATTCCCCCCCCAATCTTTCCATTTTTCCCATTTCTCAACAGTAACCGTTTCTTTACTATGTGAGGTCAGAATTTTAAATGTAACTCTTCTCATGATGAATGATTGAATGTTCAGTTTTTGAAGAAAAATCAATTTACATTACACTGGAGGAACTTTAGCATGAATGCATAATCTCTACCTATTAGGTGCCCGCAAGAGAATTCCAATCTGTACATAGAGGGAACAATGAACAAATGTTGGACAGTTTTTTAGTATAGGGAACATAGCTTTAATTCAGACCCAATATTCTGTCTGAAAGAAATGAATGTGATAATACTTGGATCTGAAGGAAAAAATCAAAGGATTCATCTGTAGTTACACCATTTATTCCTTTGTGAAATTATAGCAGAGTGAATTTGGGAAATTACTTAGTGGACAGGAAATGAGCCCATGGGATCCTGTGCATGGAAGAGCACTGTTCAACAACTTTGATGGGATCCCAGACCATGATGACCTCACCTAAGCGGTCCTGAAACTTGTCAACATATGAATGAGTCTACTGATGCTGTTCTTTTTTTTTTCCCTCAAAACAATTCTAAGTGTAATTTACATTAATGAAAGGCGCAGATCTACATTTTATGGTTCTATGAGTTTTCACAAATGTATAGATATGTAGAACCCACACCCCAATCAAGACAGAACTTTTCTATCACTCCAAAATATTCTTCATGCCCCTTTCTAGCCATTCACCATAACCCCCAAGGTGACCCCTGATCAGATTTCTGTCATCCCTTAATTTAGCCTGATCTAGAAAGTGTGTGCTGCCACACCTATTACTATACCTCTGGAGCCCATTGTTGCATATTATCAGTAATTCCTTTTTTCCTTTGAAAAAAATATCCCAGTATGTGGCTATACCACAGTTTGTTGGTCTGTTCATCTGTTGAACAGGTGGGTTGTTTCTGACTTTTTTTTTTTTTTTTTTGCTATTATGAATAAAGCTTCTATGAACTATTTTGCCTATCTTTTGGGTAAATGCTGAGGAATGTAATTGGGAGGTAGTAAGGTTGGTGTTTAAACTGATAAGGCACAGCTAAGCTATTACTAAAAGTGGTTGTACCATTTTGTGCTCCGCCCCAGCAGGGTAGGAGCTGTCCAGTTGCTCCACATCCTCCTGACATTTCACATTGACTGTTGTTTCACTTTCAGGCATTCTGGTGGGTGTGAGGTGGTATCCACGGTCTCTCCTACTCAGGTTACATACATACTCCCATTTTCTCCAGCCGCAGCTTTTGCTGTAGTTGCACAAGAGAGATGTTGGGCTGTCTTTGTTTCCCTCTTCCCCCAAGCTCTTCTAGTTGGAAGTGTTCCCACCAGGTGCTGGTGATGGATTCCACTCTAGGGCAGGTCTCCAGCCTGCTGGCACTTCCAGACTGGGATGGCCTCAACATTTGCCAGAGTAAGTAGGTGACCCCACATCCTGCTTTGCTTTGTCTCCTGTCTCCTCCTCCCACCCCTGCTTCTCAAACAGAGCCTTCCTAAACCTGACTTTCTCTCGCTGTCCCTAACTTCGTCCAGCACAGAGAAGAGAGCACTAGAACAAGAGTTGTTGCAGAGCATGGGCTGAGGACTCAGACTTCCCGGCCACACTTCCTAACTCTACTGCTTACCAGTTGTTTACCTGGCACTTAGCCTCAAGCCTTGTTTTCATCACCGGCAAGATGGACACCAACAATAGCCACCAAGTTGTGGCAATGAAAGAATAAAATAATAAAACATGTTATTGTGAGAATCAAGTATTTGAAGCCCTTAACTACAGCTACCTCAGGGCCCCAGCTCTGCTGTCGGTTATTACAGTGGTGGCTGTGAGAATGTTAATGTCTCTGTTGTCCCTTCTGGTGTCCACTAACTTGGCTCTTTCCCACCTTCTGCCTTTGCTTCCCATGTGCTTTTATTTTCTTTCTCTGCTCCTTTCTGAGTACTCCCTAGCCCCATTAACTCCATGTGTAATCCTCAGGCTTTGGGCTTCTCTTTTTCACCCATAAGACCAGTCGTGAGAAATGTGACCTCTGGCCAAATGGGAGAAAGCAGTAACATATAATTTACCTGAATAACATGCGCTGTCTAAAGCTTATGTAGAATTGAAAGAGGAAAAAATGCAAGGACAAGCTGCATCTCTATTGTGGTTGCATGTTGTAGTTCTCTGGGCAAAGCCAGCTTGTCTTCCAGACAGGTCCTCATGGGTGGCCTTCCATGCCTTGTTGAATTTGCCACTTGCCCTTATTTAATTTTGAAGGGTGAGGATTCTGCTTTCTCAGCATGCTGACTTCTGAAGACCCTTGAGGAGACAGTGTAAGGTGTACCTGAGTTTTCCCACCAAAGCGGGGGAGGAAGTTGGGATATTTACCAGCACTTGATTCGTTTGGGGGTTGCTCTTGGGGTGTTAACTTCCTGGCATGTCCAGCTGGCCTTGCAAATAGGCTGAGCACCACCTCCTTGACCCTTGAGCCAAGGGAAGCAGGGAACACCTTGGCATGTGAGGAAAGTCTCTGCTCGTGCCTTGAGTGTGGGCCCAATGGATATGCATGGACACCGAGCTTTATTCTCAAACACCACTGCACATTAACCAGGTTTATCAAGTACAGAGACTAATGTATGAAAAGTAGTAGTGCTGCTTTATTAATATCCAGTATGAAACCTAACCACCAGGAATTCCAAATGCATGATCTGACGATGATAGTCTCTCTTTGTGGTCCTATCCTGGGGAGAAGCCAGGTTATCTTCTCAAAGAGATTGGGGCTTTCAGAGTCGGCAACCTGAGCTTCTTGGCTGGTATGCTTGAGCTCTGTAAAGCAATGGCATCCATCCCCAAGTGGGGCTGTTCCTCTCTGAGGAAGGCCTGGGAGACTCCTGCAAAACCCTCTTTCTTGAATCTGATTCTGTTTTTCTACTTCTACTATAGACCCCTTGGCTGACCACTCTCTTCCTCCTAACCATGCAATTCCTCAGCCATAAGCATTAGATTTATAATCATAATCCAATTATACTTCTCCCAGCTCACCTTAATTTAGTTCTTAGAGTCACCAGTAACCTCTTAGTCACAGCCCCAGGTGGGTGTTCTTCTCTGTCACTACTGGATTTTTGTCATCTTCTTACTAAAGTTAACTTCAGTTTTAGAAGAGTCTTTGCTGTTAACTCCCCCTAGTTTCCTGCAAATACTTTCTTGACAAAATTTAGAGAGTTAGAAACAATAGTTTATTTGAAAAAAAAAAATCATTGATAACTGCTCATTGACACAGCTATCATGGAAAGAACTCTGGAGTACGTTAGGTTCAACAATGTGAAAGTAGCAATATTCAGCCACTTTTGACCTATGAAATACCAGTTGCATATGGGCCAGTTGATATAAAGACAGAAAACTTTCCTTTTAAAAACTCAGTCAAGATGTCTGTTAGAGCTATGTGGCTTACCCCCCCCCCCCCCCGCCACTTAACCTGTTTGGGTCTTATTTACTCATCTGTAAGATGGGTTTGGCTAGAAGAATTCTAAGGAGCTTTTCAATAGTAGCAGTCTTTGTTTTTATGAATGTTAAGGGAGGCAGGAAGGCTCCAGGATATGGGTCACTGCCGGGGGTGCCACAAGAAATCCTGTTTCAAGAATGTTTTTAGTTCTTGTTACCTTTTTTTATATCTACCATATTATAGGAGAAAATGGTTTTTTTCAGGTATATGTTTATACCTAGGTTCTCCCCTTTTCTAATGTCTTCCTTGCAGGACAGTTTTATCTTTCCCTTGAGGCCATTCTAGTCTGATGTGTCTGTTCCCATGATGGACTCAAGCAGTAGGGAGCTATCTCCACTGTATATCCTTGACCCTTTGCTTCTCCATTTATGCTAATATTAAAGTCCTGTGTGGCAGCAAGGATACTTTCTTGAGAGCCCTTGTTCCCTGTAGTGGTTCGATTTTAGTAATTCTTCAGTCTTTCTGTGACCTGGAATCCATCGATGTTACTACGTTCACACCATCCCTCATCCCCTTCATGTCCTTTCCCTCCTGTTCCAGCTCAGATTCCAGTCTCCGTTATGATAGCTACTCTCTTGCCTACACTTGGCACACAATTGCCCCTTTCTCCTTTTCTCTTCACTTGGCCAAAGTCTAGCCCTGATTACATTCAACTCTTGCCTCACTCATTGCCTGTACTTGCCCAGCTAAGCACAGCTGCAGAAAAACCTACCACTCTGTTGACTGGTTTCCCTTTCTATTCATGACCACAAACCACTCAGGAGCCCTTTGAGTGGCTGGGTAGTCTCATCATATTTCTTGAGTCCATTTGGTCTCTTGTTGGCTTAGGTAACTGTTCCGTATCTTCTCTTTTGTCTCATTTCCATTTGTAGCTGATATTCTTGTTTCATGAAGAAAAGAGAAGCCATCAGAATAGGATGCCCCTCACCCCACCATCACACTACCAACCCTGTCTCTGCGCTCGTGGTCTCTACCTTTGTTCCCTGTTCTCTGAACTGTTAGTGCTCCTGCCAGGGTCATAGGGTTAAACTCTCCACTTAGGAAGCAGAGCACCATGCTTTCTTGCTTGCTCTCACAACTCTTCCCTCCCTCCCAAATCATCCGTTTTACCTTTCTGCATAACCCACATGTATGCTGTTTTTTTTTTTTCCTTTTAAAAAATTCTCTGAAATGTTTAGCTATCACCCCATTTTTCTACTCCCCTTTAGAACAAAATTCCTCAGTAGAATCATTCATGCATTTCTGCAGTCAGATCATTCCATGGTCTCCTACTTCTGTATTCTTCCACCAGCTACTACTGATTTCTTTGTACTGTTTTTAGCTTTTATTTTTTTATTTTTTTTTAAAGATTTCATTTATTTATTCATGAGAGGCAGAGAGAGGCAGAGGGAGAAGCAGGCTCCCAAGGAGCAGGGAGCCTGACACGGGACTCGATCCCAGGACTCCAGGATCATGACCTGAGCCGAAGGCAGACGCTTAACCATCTGAGCCACCCAGGCGCCCTGTTTTTAGCTTTTAAAGAGCTTATCTCTCTAGAAATATTTCATCTCCATATCAGAGGCCACATCACATGGGGGAATGGCTGGGTTGGTGGTTTAAAACAGAGGAAAAGCAGCCAAATATTTAGAGAAAAGTGAAACCATTCCATTCCATCACCTTTGTTGAAGCATTTCAATTTACTCTCTACCTTAGATGTGCTCTCTCTAGCCCGCAGCTGAGCTAAAGGCACATTAAGTCTGTGTAACTGGGCTTGAAGGAAAGCTTGGAGACCATTTGTTCTCTTAAATCTCTTTGGTTTGCAATTGTCAGATTCAATTTCAAGGGGAAGAGTTCAGAGCACCATTAAAAGTTAGGGAAAGGGGGAAGAGCTAGAACCCAATCTGATAAATTATGTCAAAGTCAAAGTCTTCACCCTGTAGTGGTTGTAGCAAAGAAGTATTTTTAGTCCTGATGGCTGGGGGGTAGAGCATGTCACGGGGACACCTGTATATTGATGCAGACTGACAGGGATACAGAAGAATTACTAGAATCTCTGCCTTGTATTTCAATGGATATTCCATGAGCTGACTTTGCAGGTAAGAGTTACTGTACTGGTGATGAGAAGAGTAAGCTTCCTATCATACACTTGGGAGACGTGTCCTGCTTCAGTGTCCGTGTATTTATGCCCTGGTTCAAGTTGCACCCTGTCTGCCTGTATTTTCACTCAACTAACAGGTGGCTGTTGTGCTACATTTGCTGTTCTGTGCTTCTGATTAGTCAGAGGCTCAAGCCTAATAAGGTATATCTCTGTTTTCTTAAATCGTTAAAAAGCATGCTTGTCACTGGCTTATTTTGAAAATGTTTAAAAATTGTGGTTAAGGGGAATTCTGGGTAGGTGTCAGCAGTCTGGAAGGCATAGTTGATTATCTTTTACAATCCTCTTACAAACATGGGGCAATTAGATAGCAAAGCTGGAAACCCACAGACAACAGTTAGAACAAAACCAGGTGACAAGGTGTGTCCCCTTGAATCCTAAGAACAGACAGGACAGGGCAGACCCCAGTTCCACAAGACCTGCCTGGTATCTGTGTGGAGCCGGAAGAAATAAGGGGAAGCAGCAGGGGGACCGAAGGACCACAGAACAGAGAAATCCAGAACAAGTCAACAGGTATCCAGTGAAGAGCTTAAATATTGCCTGGAAATGTGTGTTCCTTCTTTATTCATTTTTTTTTTAAACGCTTATTGATTGTCCACACTCTGTCAGGCCCAGTTCAGATGTCAG
This sequence comes from Eumetopias jubatus, assembly GCF_037043125.1. NCBI lineage: Eukaryota > Metazoa > Chordata > Mammalia > Carnivora > Otariidae > Eumetopias > Eumetopias jubatus. The sequence continues at coordinate 105,352,820 of NW_028274815.1, forward strand.
AGAGGCCACGTCAAACAAGATGGAAAAGGGCTCTCTATTGTTATGTTTATTCTTATGTAGAGCTTATATTCCAGAAGAGAAACCTAAAAATATGATGTTGGAGACATAGGCATGCTGATGAAAATAAAAAGGCAATGGGAAAAAAATAGGTGACAGGGGCAAAGAAATTCTGTTAATACAGAATAAATATTTATAAACAAATTCCATTGAGGGGGTGATATTTGAGTAGACAGGTGAGTGAATATAACTTAGGAAACCCAATTTAAATTAAAAAACAGAATAATCAGGAAAACCTTTGCTGTGCTCTGAATGTTTATGCCCCCCCCCAATGTCATATGTTGAAATCATGACCCCCAAAGGTGATAGTATTAGGAGGTAGGGCCTTTGCAAGGTGCTTAAATCATGAGGGTGGAGCCCTCATGAATGAGTTTAGTGCCTTTATAAAAGGTTCCAGAGAGATCTCCAGTCCCTTCAACCATGTGAGGCTACAGTGAGAAGGTGCCAGTTTATGAACCAGGAAGAGAGCCCTCACCAAAACATGACCATGCTGGTGACTTGATCTTGGTCTTCCCAGCCATCAGAATTGTGAGCAATAAATCTGTTGTTTGTATACCACCCAGTCTGTGGTATTTTATTATGGCAGCCCTAATGGACTAAGATGGCCTTGTTGATTATTTGATACAGTGTTGAAAATTAGTCACTTACATAGGTTAATCATTTGGCTTTGCAATCTTGACATTCAAATTTTTTCCTTATGAAATACCAAAGGCTGCCTTCATCTAAAATCAGAATGAATAATTTTGATGACGCAAATACCCTAGGCCAAAAAACAGTGATACTTATTATCTCCAAAACAAGAGACCCAGAGGAACTTCTAAGATTGGTGTAGGATTCAACCTTTTCATTAGAGATCCAGCTCTGCTACCCACAGGGTGTTGATTAAGATGGCGGCCATAGTTGGGCATCCAGGTTTCATACAGACATGTCTTAATATAAGAAGGAAAAATAGTCTGTCTCATCTCTTCTCTTTTCTTTTTTCTCTTAAAACATTTTATTGAATGTTATTGAATAAACTATTCAATGTTTATTGAATAAAACTATTTTAATTAATTGTTTTACACATACAGAAAATGTACATACCCTAAGTGTGCAGCTTGATGTATTTTCACAAACTAAACACATCTGATATCCAGCACTCAGATCAAGAAACAAATCGTAATTCTCACCTAAGAAGTCTCTCAAAAGCCCCTTTTCTACGACTGCCTTATCCAAGTGTAACTAGTTTTATAATTTTAAATCTCTAACACCACAGACTAATTTGCCTGTTTGAACTTTAATCAAAATAGAACCACATACTATGTACTGTCTTGTGTTGGCTTTTTCCCACTCATATTTTTGAGATTTACAGACATTTTTTGTGTACAGTTGTATATTGCTTTCATGGCTTTATAGTGCTCTATTGTCCATTCTCCTGTTGATGAGCATTTGAATAGTGACCGCTTTGTTGTGAGTAGTGCTGCAATGAACATTCTAGTACATGCCTTTTAGTGATCATATTCCTGCATTTCTTTTGGATATACTGTATAGACTGTTTCATTTTTTAATATGGAGAGAAGTCTTGATGTTCTGTATTCTAAGTCCTTTCAAACTTTATTGATCAATATGGAGTCATATGCCCATCACCTATTTGCAGCAAAACCTGGGAAAGAAAGTAGCCAGTGATGCGCCATTAAATGTTCAACAACCGGCTCTCTGCATGAAGATTTGGGAAGTGGGGCTGATCTGTAGCATTTGCCAGTTTCCTTGGTGTAGATGCTTCCACTGTGGCCAATTTCAAGGTATCAACGTTACATCAACCAGCTTGCACAGCAGGTCTCCTAAACTAGTAGGGGCCAGCTCCCGCATACCATTAGCTCTCATTTTCATCCCTTGAAGTTGAAGTTTGGCTCTGCCAGAAAAAAAGAGGGCAAGAGCAGAGAAGGTTCTTCTGTAGGCAGCTGGTGTTTTCACATGAATTACTGAGTTATTATCATGGATAAATTAATAAAACACCATTCTCTTCCAAAGATTGTTCTTGTAAAGTTCTGACTATTGGTGAAAACTGGCTTTTAGAGACTGTTAGGATAGACTAGACTTATGATGTGGTTATAACCCAAATTACAGCAGCTCAGCATATAGGTTGTTTCTCACTCATGCCATGCCCTCTGTAGATCAAGTAACCCTTCCAGGGCTGTTGTTCTCCATGCGGTGATTCAGCAGCCTGGGTGGCTCCTGTGTTAGGCCGCCTCATTTCAGCACTCAAGCTCCACGGTCATTGCTGGAGCAAAGGAGAGAGGTGACAGTGATGCATGGATTTGTAGGAGCTTCCGCTCCAATGTGACTTGTCACTTCCACTCAGAGGTCATTTGGCTAGAACTGGTTACCTAGTCCTTCCCAACTACAAGGGCACTTGGTAAATGTGGGAGGACACATGGGCTATTTGGTGCACTGTAAATGTGTCTGCCACAGAGACCATCCACTCAGGGCCATTCATTTTGGTTTTGTTTGTTAAGGTTTATTTAAATCATTTCAGTTTATTTGCATTCTTGCATTTATCTGAGTTAGTTAAGAAAACAACTGACAGCTCTACTTCCAGAATTACCCACTAGTAATGCGTTTTCTCAGAAAACAGGAAAGAGAAGAAACTATTAAATGATGATAGGATCAATTATAAGTAATATTTTCTATATACGAGTAACAGGTTTGTGTTTGACTATCTCTAGAGAATGCTTGAAGCATAATACTTATTTTGTAAACAGCACAGTAATCTAGGCAAGTCATCAGCGGATGCTAAAACCACCAGGTTAAAGGTTGTTGGGAAGGAGAAATATTCACATAGTCTTAAAAGTGTCATCCACAGGTTATATATTACTTACAATGGGGGAAAGCTACTATTAAAATGGGGAGATTGAGCAGACCTTGCCTTTTCCAACTAATCAAATATAATATTGTTAGTAACAGGACACACTGAAACTATGTGCCCCATAAGATGCATTGAGAAAGGATGTAATGTCATCTGTTCAGGATTTCTGCCAAAACTTAAGGTAATCCTGAGGAAAAAAATTGGGTGAAGTGAATTGAGGACCATCCTTGAAAAAATTTGGTTATACTCTTTCCTAAAATGTCAATGTCACAGGGATGCCAGGGGGCTTAGTGGGTTAAGCGTCCGACTCTCAGCTCAGGTCTGGATCTTATGGGTCATGAGTTCAAGCTATGTTGGGCCTCATACGGGGCATGGAGGCTACTAAAAAAAAAAAAAAGAAAATATTAAAAGAAAATATAAAAAATAAAAGTCAATTCCACAAAAGCCAACATGTTGGTATAGATTAAAGGCATCTCCATTGTGATCAAATGTAGAGTGTGGTTCTGGATTGGATTCTGGAAAAGTGAAGCTAAAGCTATAAAGGACATTATTGGGACAATGTGGAGATTTAGATTATAGACTAAATAATAATATTGTATCGATGTTAAATTTCCAAATATGATCAGTATATTGTGGTTACATGGGAGAATGACTTTGGTCTTAGGAGAAATGTGCTGAATATTCATGAGTGAGGTGTCATATTTGCAAATAGCTTTCAAATGACTTCCCTAAAAATATATGCATATATTTATATGTATAAGTATGTGTAATTGTGTACACAGCACACACGTATACATAGAGATAGGGAGACAGAGACAGGAAAAAACAAATGTGGCAAAATTTTAACTTTTGACTCCTGTAGGTGAAGGTTATATAGGCCTGAATCTTCTACTCTTGGAACTTTGCTACCGTTCTGAAATTTTTCAAAATAAAAAGAATTGAGAAAATACTGTTGATTCCATTTATTCTGAAGTTTTACAACTCAATCCATTCTCTACTATTTTGGCCAAAGTCTTAATGGGATCAACTCCACTGTGTTTAACCTATACTTGTCTAATAATCTGGTAAGAATTGAACTTTAAGCATTCAGCTCCCTACCCTGAAGATACGTGGATGAGGGGAGGAGCCTACCCAGAGAAAACCTCATGTGTGTTTGGATTAATATGGCATCATGACTGGAAATGAAGACTGGTTTTCTGTAAGAAACAATGACATCAGGAAGAGTAAAACCAGAGATAACTTCCCCCTTTATCATTTTTGTCAGTTTAGATCAGCCTGTGGTATTACCCAAAATTGGGGAAAAAAATCTTTGTCTAATTCTTGAATATAACACTGGTGATACTTGATATGCTTATGTTGTAAGGAAAATGATTTAGCATAATCTGTGGTGCTAACTGAATAAGCTGTCTTTTTACAACAGGCCCTGTAATTTCGTGGGAAGAGTATCGATGTCAGTTGAATTGATACAGATGATGAACTTCAAAAAGAAGCTGAACTCAGATAAATATGCATTTTCTCTAAACCATCAAAAACTTGAAATCCTGTGCTGGGAACTTCTGGGAGCATTCTGAGAGAAATAGGTTGATTGATTTGTAGAAGCAATATTGATACTTACCATGCCTTTTATGAGTCCAAATCCTAATGGGAGAACAGCAGATTTGTGTGGGATAGTTTTGCTCAGAATTGAAAACAAGAGTCCTTTTTGGGTTGTTCCCAGAATGGATTGTTGTTCAAAGTAATCATTAAACCCTCAGTACTGGAACTTCTTGTGAGTAGCATGGAGAAATAAATGATGATGTTTTAAGATGTGTTCATTATTTTGTCAGTGCCTTAAAAGTCTGGAATGAGCTTTTTAATCTTCCTTTTTTTTAAATTTAGTTTTTTTTCTTTTTTTGGTTCTGCTTTTTGATACACATTAAAAAATAAAGCCTTCATTATTTGTCTATATTTGTGGTAAATATGCCTCATAGGGCTGGAACGCTCTGGCTGCCACAGCTTCTCCTAAAACCATATAGAAAGGGCATCCACACTGTTTGGTTTAATTACCAATACTGAATACCTTTCAATACAAGCCGGGGATAAAATGAGGGCAGGGGGACACCTCCCAGGAGAGCAACAGCTTATCACAGTATGAAGATGTACACTTACCTAAAAGTTTTTCTTTGACCTAATGTCTCATAGGTAGATGTTGAATAGAGAATGATGTGGTTTGTATATATTATGACCTGCACATAACCTTAGATACAGAGCTTAAAATAGTCTCTTGGTATTTGGTAAGATCCTCTGCTCTGGGACCCAACAGCATTCTGTCACCAGGCAACATTGTCCTTCTGCCTCCAGGGAGTCCTTCCCAGCTGTGTTTGAGGAAACATGGTAACAGCACTACCTGGGGGCTTCACAGAAGACACATGCATGGGACTGGAAGCCCCTCCTTTCTGGACGTTGTTCACTGGGCATCCACTAAACTCCGAGGTGCAGCATTGTGTAGAGCACTTACTCAAATTGAGGTCCAAGTGCCAGTAGCCTCATCATCACCTGGAGGCTTATTAGAAATGCTAGCTCTGGGCCCCATCTACTGACTCAGAATGCCTGGGAGTGGGGCTCAGGAATGTGAGTTTTAACAAGCTCTCCTGGGTGATTCTGTGAAGTCTAACCTTAGATTTCCAGTGGGTGTGACACAACAGACCTAAAGCTTTACACTTCCCTGAAGATCATCATGATCATCTGTTTACCCTGCAAATAAGAGTTGTTGCTGAAAACTCAAATGAGTAAACACTTACCTATAAGATGTGATAAGTAGGTTCTTACAAGTGGAAATGTGCTACAATTTTCTTAAAACATGGCATTATTAGATGTTTAGCAGTGAAAAGAATAATATAAAGAGATGGGTGGAGCAAGATGGCGGAGGAGTAGGAGGCCTGGATTTCGTCTGGTCTCAGGAATTCAGCTGAATAGGGATCAAACCATTCTGAACACCTACGAACTCAACAGGAGATCGAAGAGGAGAGTAGCAACAACTCTCTGAACAGAGAAGCGACCACTGATGGAAGGTAGGACGTGCAGAGAAGTGAATCCGAGGCGATATTCCGGAGGATAGATGGCGGGGGAGGGGGCCTCCGTCGGCCCCTTCTGGCAAGTGCTAGAGCCGCGGAGCACAAAATCGGACCTTTTAGAAGTTGGCTCCGTGGAGGAACGTCGCTGCAGTGGCTAAGCGGGGGGTGGACCCCTCTCTGGGACAGTGTGGTCTCAGAACCCTCGGGGTCACAGAAAGACCGGGGGTGCCTGAGGGCGGCAGAGCTCCTAGGTATCGGAGCAGAGAAGCCGGCTGCAGAGACGGAGCCGAGGCGCGGGCTCTCAGCTCGGGGTTGCCATAAACTGTGATCTGCAGCCCAGTCAGGCCACTGCTCCTCCAGCAGGGACCCAACAAGCGGCAAAGCCGGGGAGACTCCCCTCCCTCCCCCCGGGAGGAGCGGCGTGGGAGCACACCGCAGGGATCTGCTGGGTTTGGAGACTCCACACGGGGTCGAGTTGCAGAGATAGAAATGCTCGGTCACAGGCCGGGTGAGCACGCAGTGCGGCCGGAGACCAGGGAGACGGGAGTGACTGCTTTTCTCTGGGGGCACACTGAGGAGCGGGGACCGGAGTTCTCAGCTCCTCTGAGTGGAGATGGGGAGGCCACCATTTTCACCCTTGTCCTCGAAAGCTGTACCAGAGCTTGCAGGGAACAAAAGCTCCTGAGAGCAAACCCGAGCAGCTTGCTTAGCCCGGACGACAAGGGCGGGGCAATTCCGCCTCCGGCAGAGACATTTGGGAACCACGGCAACAGGCCCCTCCCCCAGAAGATCAGCGTGAACAGCCAGCAAGCCAACACCAAGTTTACCGATCAAGGAGAATGGGAGAACTCCAGTGCTAGGGGAATACTGCACATAGAATTCATGGCTTTTTATACCATGATTAATTAGTTTTTCAGTTAATTTTTTGAACTTTTTTTTTAATTTTTCTTTTTCCTGTTTTCAACCAACATCTTATCAATCCCTTTTTTAAAAAAAACATTTTTTATTTTTCATTTTGAGAGTCATATTTTATCCCTTCATAGTAGTTACCCTTATTTTTGGCATATATACATAAGTTGTTCTCTCTTTAAAATTTTGAGATACAGTTTCTTCTAACAGATCAAAATATACCCTAAATCACTAGTGTATGGCTTTGTTCTAGTCTCCTGCCTGATCACATTCTCTCCCTTTTTTTTTTAATCATCTTCTTTCTTTTTCCAAACAACTTCTTATCAATTCCTTTTATAAAATCTTTTATAATTTTCATCTTTACAGTCATCTAACATCCTTTCATTGTATCAACCCTTATTTTGTACATATATAAGTCTTTCTTCCTTTAAAATTTTAGGAGCCACTTTTTTCTAACAGACCAAAATACGCCCAAAATCTAGTGTGTGGCACTGATCTATGCACTAACCTAATCATATTTGATCATATTCGGTTTTTTTCTTTGTTCTGTTTTTGTTTTTATCTTTTCCTTTTTGTTTTTTTTTTCCTTCTTTTCTCCTTTTTTCTTTCTTTCCCTTTCTTTTCCCCTGGTTTCAGGTCTTTTCTGATTTGTATAGAGTATATTTGCTGGGGACATTGTTAACCTGTTAGCGTTTTGTTCTCTCATTCATCTGTTCTCCTCTGGACAAAATGACAAGACGAAAAAAATCACCTCAGCAAAAAGAACAAGAGATAGAACCGTCAGTCAGGGACCTACTCAATACGGACATTAGTACGATGTCGGACCTAGAGTTCAGAATCATGACTTTAAAGATACTAGCTGGGCTTGAAGAAAGCTTGGAAGTTATTAGAGAAACCCTTCCTGGAGAAATAAAATAACTAAAATCTAACCAAGTCGAAATCAAAAAGGCTATTGATGAGGTGCAATAAAAAATGGGGGCACTGACTGCTAGGATAAATGAGGCAGAAGAGAGAATCAGCGATATAGAAGACCAAATGATGGAAAATAAAGAGGCTGAGAAAAAGAGAAACAACTACAGGATCACGAGGGCAGAATTCGAGAGATAAGCGATACGATAAGACAAAACAACGTTAGAATAATTGGGATCCCAGAAGAAGAAGAAAGAGAAAGAGGAGCAGAAGTTATATTGGAGCAAATAATAGCAGAGAACTTCCCTAATGTGAGGAAGGAAACAGGCATCAAAATCCAGGAAGCACAGAGAACCCCTCTCAAAATCAATAAAAATAGGTCAACACCCTGACATCTAGTAGTAAAACTTACGAGTCTCAGAGACAAAGAGAAAATCCTGAAAGAAGCTCGGGAGAAAAGAGATATAACCTACAATGGTAGAAATATTAGATTGGCAACAGACCTATCCACAGAGACCTGGCAGGCCAGAAAGGACTGGCATGATATCTTCAGAGCAATAAACGAGAAAAATATGCAGCCAAGAATGCTATATCCAGCTAGGCTCTCACTGAAAATTGAAGGAGAGATAAAAAGCTTCCAGGACAAACAAAAACTAAAGGAATTTGCAAACACGAAACCAGCCCTCCAAGAAATATTGAAAGGGGTCCTCTAAGCAAAGAGCCTAAAAGCAGCACAGATCAGAAAGGAACAGAGACAATATACAGTCACAGTCACCATACAGGCAATACAATGGCACTAAATTCATACCTTTCAATAGTTACCCTGAATGTAAATGGGCTAAATGCCCCAATCAAAAGACACAGGCTATCAGATTGGATTAAAAAACAAGGCCCATCAATATGCTATCTACAAGAGACTCATTTTAGACCCAAAGACACCCCCAGATTGAAAGTGAGGGGATGGAAAACCATTTACCATGCTAATGGACACCAAAAGAAAGCTGGGGTGGCAATCCTATCAAACAAATTAGATTTTAAAACAAAGACTGTAATAAGAGATGAAGAAGGACACTATATCCTACTTAAAGGGTCTATCCAACAAGAAGATCTAACAATTGTAAATATCTATGCCCCTAACATGGGAGCAGCCAATTATATAAGGCAATTAATAACAAAGCGAAGAAACACATTGACAATAATACAGTAATAGTGGGGAACGTTAACACCCCCCTGACTGAAATGGACAGATCATCTAAGCAAAAGATCAACAAGGAAATAAAGACTTTAAATGACACACTGGACCAAATGGACTTCACAGACATATTCAGAACATTTCATCCCAAAGCAACGGAATACACATTCTTCTCTAGTGGCCATGGAACATTCTCCAGAATTGATCACATCCTAGGTCACAAATCAGGTCTCAACCGGTACCAAAAGATTGGGATTATTCCCTGCATATTTTCAGACCACAATGCTTTGAAACTAGAACTCAATCACAAGAGGAAAGTCGGAAAGAACTCAAATACATGGAGGCTAAAGAGCATCCTACTAAAGAATGAATGGCTCAACCAGGAAATTGAAGAAGAATTAAGAAAATTCATGGAAACCAATGAAAATGAAAACACAACTGTTCAAAATCTTTGGGATACAGCAAAGGCAGTCCTGAGAGGAAAGTATATAGCAATACAGGCCTTTCTCAAGAAACAAGAAAGGTCTCAAATACACAACCTAACCCTACACCTAAAGGAGCTGGAGAAAGAACAGCAAATAAAGCCTAAACCCAGCAGGATAAGAGAAATAATAAGGATCAGAGCAGAAATCAATGAACTAGAAACCAAAAGAACAGTAGAACAGATCAACGAAACTAGGAGCTGGTTCTTTGAAAGAATTAACAAGATTGATAAACCCCTGGCCAGACTTATCCAAAAGAAAAATGACCCAAATCAACAAAATCATGAATGAAAGAGGAGAGATCACAACCAACACCAAAGAAATACAAACAATTATAAGAACATATTATGAGCAACTCTATGCCAGCAAATTAGATAACCTGGAAGATATGGGTGCATTTCTAGAGATGTATCAACTACCAAAATTGAACCAGGAAGAAATAGAAAACCTGAACAGACCCATAACCACTAAGGAAATTGAAGCAGTCATCCAAAATCTCCCAACAAACAAAAGCCCAGGGCCAGATGGCTTCCCAGGGGAATTCTATCAGACATTTTAAGAAGAATTACTACCTATTCTCCTGAAACTCTTCCAAAAAATAGAAATGGAAGGAAAACTTCCAAACTCATTTTATGAGGCCACCATTACCTTGATCCCAAAACCAGACAAAGACCCCATCAAAAAGGAGAATTACAGACCAATATCCTTGATGAACATGGATGCAAAAATTCTCACCAAAATACTAGCCAATAGGATCCAACAGTACATTAAAAGGATTATTCACCATGACCAAGTGGGATTTATCCCTGGGCTGCAAGGCTGGTTCAACATCCGTAAATCAATCAAGGTGATACAATACATTAACAAAAGAAAGAACAAGAATCATATGATCCTCTCAGTAGATGCAGAAAAAGCATTTAACAAAGTACAGCATCCTTTCTTGATCAAAACTCTTCAGAGTATATGGATGGTGGGTACATACCTCAATATCATAAAAGCCATCTATGAAAAACCTACAGCGAATATCATTCTCAATGGGAAAAGCTGAGAGCTTTTCCCCTAAGGTCAGGAATGCGGCAGGGATGTCCACTCTCACCACTGCTATTCAACGTAGTATTAGAAGTCCTAGCCACAGCAATCGGACAACAAAAAAAGTCAAAGACATCCAAATCGGCAAAGAGGAAGTCAAACTCTCACTCTTTGCAGATGATAGGATACTGTATGTGAAAAACCCAAAAGACTCCACCCCAAAACTGCTAGAACTCATACAGGAATTCAGTAAAGTAGCAGGATATAAAATCAATGCACAGAAATCAGTGGCATTCCTATACACCAACAACAAGACAGAAGAGAGACAAATCAAGGAGTCGATCCCATTTACAATTGCACCCAAAACCATAAGATACCTAGGAATAAATTTAACCAAAGAGGCAAAGGATCTGTACTCAGAAAACTATAAAATACTCATGAAAGAAACTGAAGAAGAGACAAAGAAATGGAAAAACGTTCCATGCTCATGGATTGGAAGAACAAACATTGTGAAGATGTCAATGCTACCTAGAGCAGTCTACACATTCAGTGCAATCCCCATCAAATACCATCCACTTTTTTCAAAGAAATGGAACAAATAATCCTAAAATTTGTATGGAACCAGAAGAGACCCCGAATAGCCGGAGGAATATTGAAAAAGAAAAGCAAAGCTGGTGGCATCACAATTCCGGACTTCCAGCTCTATTACAAAGCTGTCATCATCAAGACAGTATGGTACTGGCACAAAAACAGACACATAGATCAATGGAACAGAATCGAGAGCCCAGAAATGGACCCTCAACTCTATGGTCAACTCATCTTTGACAAAGCAGGAAAGAATGTCCAACGGCAAAAAGACAGTCTCTTCAACAAATGGTGTTGGGAAAATTGGACAGTCACATGCAGAAGAATGAAACTGGACCATTTCCTTACACCACACACAAAAATAGACTCCAAATGGTTGAAGCCTAAACATGAGAGAGGAGTCCATCAACATCCTAAAGGAGAACACAGGTAGCAACCTCTTCGACCTCAGCCGCAGGAACTTCTTCCTAGAAACATCGCCAAAGGCAAGGGAAGTTAGGGCAAAAATGAACTATTGGGATTTCATCAAGAAAAATAGCTTTTGCACAGCCAAAGATACAGTCCACAAAACCAAAAGACAACTGACAGAATGGGAGAAAATATTTGCAAATGACATATCACATAAAGGGCTAGTATCCAAAATCTATAAAGACCTTATCAAACTCAACACCCAAGGAACAAATGATCCAATCAAGAAATGGGCAGACGACATGGACAGACATTTTTCCAAAGAAGACATCCAAATGGCCAACAGACACATGAAAAAGTGCTCAACATCGCTCGGCATCATGGAAATCCAAATCAAAACCTCAGTGAGATACCACCTCACAGCAGTCAGAATGGCTAAATTAACAAGTCAGGAATCGACAGGTGTAGGCGGGGATGCGGAGAAAGGCGAACCCTCCTACACTGTTGGTGGGAATGCAAGCTGGTGCAGCCACTCTGGAAAACAGTATGGAGGTTCCTCAAACAGTTGAAATTAGAGCTACCATTCGATCCAGCAATTGCACTACTGGGTATTTACCCCAAAGATACAAATGTAGGGACCCAAAGGGGTACGTGCACCCCAATGTTTATAGCAGCAATGTCCACAATAGCCAAACTGTGGAAAGAGCCAAGATGTCCATCGACAGATGAATGGATAAAGATCATGTGGTATATAGACACAATGGAATATTATGCAGCCATCAAAACGAATGAGATCTTGCCATTTGCAATGACGTGGATGGAACTGGAGGATGTTATGCTGAGTGAAATAAGTCAATCAGAGAAAGACATGTATCATATGACCTCACTGATATGAGGAATTCTTAATCTCAGGAACAAACTGAGGGTTGCTGGAGTGGTCGGGGGTGGGAGGGATGGGGTGGCTGGGTGATAGATATTGGGGAAGATATGTGCTATGGTGAGCGCTGTGAATTGTGTAAGACTGTTGAATCACAGATCTGTACTTCTGAAACAAATAACACAACATATTTTAAGAAAAAAGAAAAAGAAGAAGATAGCAGGAGAGGAAGAATGAAGGGGAGTAAGTCAGAGGGGGAGACGAACCAGGAGAGATGATGGACTCTGAAAAAGAGACTGAGGTTTTTAGAGGGGAGGAGGGTAGGGGGATGGGTTAGCCTGGTGATGGGTATTAAAGAGGGCACATTCTGCATGGAGCACTGGGTGTTATGAACAAACAATGAATCATGGAACACTACACCAAAACAAATTATGTAATATATGGTGATTAACATAACAATAAAAAATTTAAAAAAAACTATTGATGTAATGTATGGTGATTAACATAACAATAAAAAATTTGAAAGTAATATAAAGAGACAAAACTAGATTTTGCAGCATCCAGCATAACTGCCATACACTTCAGATTTTTTAAAAAAATTTTTTTCTTTGTTATATTGTAGGACATGATGTTAAGTGAGATCTTCCTCATTTGAGTTTTTTCTTATAACATATACTTGCTCGCTTTCTCATTAACAATTCTTAAGGAGCTGAAGAAAGATTACATTAGTGTGTAACTCCTCAAGGGACTCTTGTGTCTGGAATCACAAAAGTTTCAGTCCCTTTTGGAAAGGAGTCGTTGAACTAAACTCAGTCCTGGAACCTGTTTCTATGTTGATAAAAGCTTCACTGCCTTTCTTTTCCTTAGACATGGCCTCTGGGCAAACATCAAAGCAGACAACTCATGGATAAGGAAGCCTGTGGACTGGACTGAGGCATTTCTTTGTCCTTATTGGGGAGGAGGTTTCTACTGAGTGGGCAGAACACATTTTATTGTGATAAACTGCTCTCTTGTTTCTAGTTACCCTAAATTCAGTAGTGTGCTGTTAAATGTTAGCAAACTGCTGTGCAGGGGTACAGGAGGTACTCCTGAACTGTAGCATTGGCTGATTTTTGTGATCGTAATCCTCCCACCATGACCAATTTCAAGCTCACCAATGTGATGTCACTGGAGTGGAGCTGGGACAACCGGCTGTCCTGAGATTGAAGGAGGTGGGAATTGAACTAGCCCTTGGTAGATGTAGATAGAAGGGGAGAAATCACTTTTGGCTCACAGGCTTGGCATGTGGGGAGAGAGACAAATCTCTTGGTTTTCAGTAGGTGAGAAAATATATTCATGTGTTTGAGCCAACTCCTTTTTTTTTTTTTTAATTTTTATTTATTTGACAGAGAGAGAGACAGCGAGAGAGGGAACACAAGCAGGGGAGAGGGAGAGGCAGGCTCCCCGCAGAGCAGGGAGCCTGATGCGGGGCTCCATCCCAGGACCCTGGGATCATGACCTCAGCCGAAGGCAGATGCTTAATGACTGAGCCACCCAGGTGCCCCGAGCCAACTCCTTTCCATGCTAATGTGTTGGCCCCTGTGTTGGGGAGCTTTGAGATGTTGGATTCTAGGGTGGCTGTGGCAAAAAAAAAAAAGTTGTATTCTGTGTTTCTGTGAATATGATAAGTTCTGAGCATAAGGCTCAGAAGAACTTCACACCTCAGATTTTCACATAAATGACTTTAGCAACCACCGTTATTCCCAGCTAAGGCTGCCTCAAGAGCAAAAGCCATGTGGGCAAAACAGTTCACTGTTCTAGAAGGCTGTTGCATACTTACATTTGCTCTTGTAGGAAAGAATTAGAGTCTGCAGTCCAAATAAGACTAGGAAGTAGCTTCCAGGGCAGCATAATTTTTGAAGCAACCTTCTTCTCAAAGAATCATATTTATATACCAAGAGCAGTAAATGTACATATTTACTTTTATCAGTATCTGAGTAACCAAGGTATTTGGAGAGAAGAGGAAAGGAATTCAAGTAAATGTTTAAAAACAGACCAACATGAAGGAAATCAGTAGAACTGGGGATAAGAATGCTCTCCGAAGACCTGGAATGTGGAAAGTTTGTTTCCTAAGTATATTCATTAATTTACACAGGTCTTGAAATAAGGCCATTTTATGAGGGGGAGAAAATGATGAAGCACCTGACCTACAGATCCATGTTGAAGCATGACAAAACTCTTCGTTGAATCTCAGCGTCTCTGAACTTTGTATCTCCAAAAAGTCAGAACGTTCCAAACAGAATCAAAGAGAACAGAGCTATAAAATCTTAATGAGTGGGTTGAGTGGAATCCAATAAAATATCCAGGAAGAAAACAACTTCATAATAGATTTGATAAAATTTAATGTTTGGTTTTTTTATTTACATTTTTTAAATTCCATCTTGGATAAAGCAGGACAATAAGTGTGATAGGCACAAGAAGAATATTAAGACACTTGCGCGTTAATGTGTTAGGTTTATGAAGAGTTAAATTGGAACTCCTTGGCAGATTAAAAGGCATGGAATGGCCTGGAAGGTTTGTTGTGTCTTCAGTATTGTTGTAATTTGTGTTCATCCAGGTTGCAAATTCTAACACAAGTATAATCTCTTGGGAAGAAGGAGTCCCAGGAAATATCTGGGTGAGTAGAAGTTAGAGAAGGGAAAGACTTCAGTGAAGAGTATGTTATCAAGTGAGTTACCCTTATGAGCAACTGGTACTCAGTCCTGTTGGGGAATTCCATGAAACAGGTAGAACATGACTCTGAATTGTCCCAAGTGAAAAAGCAAGAAAACTGGTATATTGATTCAGCTCACTTCCTTTTTTTTTTTTAAGAATTTATTTATTTATTTGAGAGAGCGAGAATGAGAGAGGGAGAGAGAGCACATGAGAGGAGGGAGGGTCAGAGGGAGAAGCAGACTCCCTACTGAGCAGGGAGCCTGATGCGGGACTCGATCCCAGGACTCCAGGATCATGACCTGAGCCGAAGGCAGTCGCCCAACCAACTGAGCCACCCAGGCACCACGATTCAGCTCAATTTCTGTCACTGGTTGAAGGTGTCTTTAACTATTTGAGACTACTGTGTTGCTTTAGCCTCATAGAAGCTCTCTGGCCAGAAAATTCCAGGGGTTTGCAGTAAGGAGTCTTCACTATGCAGAGGCATGACATTCCTTAGTGCAGCACTGTCCACAAAAATTTAATGCAAGCCACTAATATGAGCTACCTATGTAGTTTTTAATTTTCTAAGAGCCAATTAAGTAGATCCAGGTGAAATTAATCTTAACATATATGTTTTTGGCTAGTATATCCAAAACCTTATTTCAATCTTAGACAATATAAAAATTGAGACATTTTACTTTTTTGCCCGAAATCTTTGAAATTTGGTATGCATTTCTCATGGAGAGCACATCTTACGTCTCATTTCACACTAATCACTTTTCAAGTGCTCACTGGCCACATGTGGCTAGTGGCTACTCTATTGAACAGAGCAGTTCTAGAGGAATGGATTGGCATTTGACTTCTTGTTTACTGCATTTGGGGGGCATGTGTCAGTTATTCTCACAGTAACCCCCCGAATTAATTCTATCCAGTATACCAGGGAACTACAGATGTGAATTGAGTTTTTGGGCCAACTGATGCTTTACTTTCTCAACTAGATTACGTTCCTCTGATTTCTCAAGATCTAAAACCCAGGAAATGCAGTCTTCTGCTTATTTTACAGAAGTATTTTGATTTATTAACATTTGGAAGACTTCAGCATTTTTAATGTCTTTGGAAATGTATTGCTGCTGTTCTCAACGTATCAGCGTAGAGTTTGACTAGTAAAAATTAGGTGCTCATTTATCTTTTGCTTTCTCCCACCAGCAGCCAAATACTGATGGAACATCTTCTTTGGGCCATGCATAGTTTAGGCCCTGTGGCCTTTCAGTGAAGAGACAACGGCTCTGTCTTCATGGAGCTTACAGTTTGATGGGGAAAGCACAGTAAACAGAATACCATAGAAATAAGTTCCATGAAGAACAGAGTCCTTGGTTTTTTTTTAAGTCTTTATTATTTTAGAGTAGTTTTAGGCTCACAGCAAAAAAATTTTTTAAGACTTTATTTGAGAGAGAGCGAGAGAGCTAGAGCATGAGCAGGGGGAGGGGCAGAGGAAGAGGGAGAAGCAGACTCTGTGCTGAGCAGGGAGCCAGACTCTGGTTCCATCCCAGGACCTGGAGATCATGACCTGAGCCAGAGGCAGACGCTTAGCCGACTGAGCCACCCAGGCTCCCCTGGTTCACAGCAAAATTAAGAGGATGGTGCAGAGATGTGTTTGTACCTTCTACCCCGACACATGCACAGTCTCCCCACCATCAATATCCCCCACCAGAGTGTACATTTGTTATAGTTGGCGAACCTACACTGACACTGCCATAGTCACCCGAAGTCCATAGTTTACATTAGGAGGTGTTAGCAAATGGTTTTTACAGGGTATTACTAAGCCTTATCTTATTTTAATCAAATGCCATATGTAAAACTCAAATATCATGTGTAATAATAAACAAGTTGGACAGCGGTTATTTAAAATCCTCTTAAAAGAGGATTTCTCACTTTTCAGAACCTGTCACCTTGTGATTCCTTTTACTTAGAGCCTTGATTTAGATTATTTGAACTAATTTACAGGGGACTTGTAGGGATTTACCTAAACTGTAAAATGAGTTGCACTAAGTCTGGTTAGGAGGATATTTATGCTGCCATATTTTGCATCCCTTGGTGCCTAATTTATGGGAATTCAAGCATCTTGCTTTCCCCAGGCTGTCAGATACATGGCTAAATCATTGTTTGTGTCATCTTTCTGGCCTAAACTTTAGAGGCCTTTGAAAAGTAGCTGTCGGCAGGGCAGGTCAAAGATTTTGTGTTTCCATATTTCCAGGTGAACCCTAGGAGGTATTTGAGTTGCTAATGTGAACAAGGCTATGGTTTCTCTATTAATTAAGGTTGTTTTATTCATTGGGTGAAATGTGAAAGCATTTAATAATTTAAAGATGATGTTTTCAAGCATAATTGACTTTGGAGGTTTGAGTTGCTAAAGAAAAAATGATAACTTGAAGCACTGGCACTTGGAAAGATTTTACTGCAGCTGATTACATATGCAGGGTATTTCTGGAGTTATGCTAGGAAGATTCCTTTAGTAGAATTTAACTGGCTGAGTATAATAGAATGTTTTATTACATAATAATTGCCTTTAATGGATGTGGGCATTTCATTTGGCTATTGGAATCGTGCTAATGTAACTCTAATTGAAAAGATTACATTTACTTTTAAACATCTTTAACACATCAGACTGGGTCAGTGGATTCACTATTAAAGATCGTCTGTTTTGTTTTCATAGATCTCATTTTCCAGGATGTATTGCTTTCTGAAGCTGCTTTAAGCCATTTTCCATTAGACAAAGGGAGTTATTGGGTTCCTTTCTATACATCTTAATTTTTCAATGGTTGTGAGCAAAATAGAAAAGGACACTGGCTATCATAAGCTAAAGAAGACTTCCTGGAAAGAGTGGGATTAAGAGAATTGATAGAAGTCTTGAGCCTCAGGCTTTGCAGACAGGAGCGAAGGGGGTACAATAGGGGTAACTTAGATTAGGGTTTCTAGAAGCAGAGCCAGAGATGGAGAGTCTTGTACAAACGACTTAAGGAGGGAATGCTCTCTGGAGAAAACTATAAGGGAGTGAGGGAAACAGAATTGGCCTGAAAAAGAGTTGAGGAAGAAATGAGGGTTCGAGTAGTCTAGTTGGAGCTGGCTTCCACATGGACCTCTGAAGCTTTTCATCAGAGAATAGTTCCACCTCGAGGCATAGTGCCAGCCTCTCATACTCCTCTATCAGTCAGTCATTGGCTGTGGATTGCCTCTAGATGGAGTATCACCTCCCAGAGTCTCTGGGGGAGGGGAAAAACAGATTTACAGCATTGGCCCATTTCCACGGGGTAAATACTCTCATCATTGCTTCTTTCAGGCTACCAGGGTGAAGTTGGGCAGAAAGGTGAGCTAGAGCTTGCAAAACAAGCTCTTGTGAGCCAGTGTGAGCTGGATCTAGCAAATCACTGTTCCCAGGCATCTCCTGGAGAGGGGCTAGTTGTGTGTCGAGGACAGTTCTTTGGAGAAAGGGGCAGTTGTAAGCTGATAACAGCTAGAGGATAGGTGCACTGGCCCACTAAAGATCTGAGAAACATCTAGAGGCTGATGAAATGTAGGGACCATGGAAAGCCTCACAGCAGGAATGGGAAGGTCAGTGGGCCGACTCCGGCCGACTCCTGTTGAGGCTTCCACTGCCTCTTTAGTGAGCCACTCACTGCCATTGCATCACTCACTGAAAATGCCATCTTGAAAGAAGGTATAAATTGGTCCTGCCTAAGGCACATGCCCCCTCTGGTTCTAGGAAAGTATGGAGGAAAGATGTAGTCCACTGTCCTTCAGTAGTAGAAGGGAAGCATTGACTTCCACCAAGACCATACAGGACTAGGGGGAATGGTGATCCCAGAGAGGAGGCTGGGGAACTCTTACTGGTGGGAAATGGAGGCTGCAGAGCATCAATGACAAGGGGACGTTGGCATAATTGTAACAAAAGGAACTAACACATCATTTTTTACTTAATTCTGATACTTACTTGCTGGCAACTGTTTTAGCTACTCCATATAGGGTGGCAGAAATTATTGGTTGCCTGCTTCCCTACTAAGCCTTTTTCCTAAACTTCCTCCTTGATGTCAGAATCCTATCTTTAAAAAAAAAAAAAACTAAAAAATGCCACATAGCGACTTTCCCAGCATTCCTTGCATGCAGGACAGAGGCATATGACCCACCTCTGACCATTGAGTCCTGACAAGAGGTCTTTAGGGAGGTGAACCTTCTGGGAAACATTTGTCCCTTATAAAATAGATGGGTAAAGGGAAACTCCCAACACCTATTCTTCCTGCTTTGAATGAAGTCATGTGAGAACGTGGTGCTTGGAGCTGTGGTAGCCATCATGTAACAAGTGGAAAGCCAAGAAAAGCACAGAAAAGCTGACAGGTAACCCTGACATGGTACTATTAGGTGAACCCTGAAGCTGCCCAATTTTGTTGTCATTATTACATGAGAACTTATATATTCCTATTATTCTACTTTTATTTGGGGGTTCAGTTATGATGTTATTTCACAGTACCCTGTGAGGGATGGATGGATATATATATGTAATTTTAAGATTTATTTGAGAGAGAGCAGATGCATGAGTGGGGGGTGGGCAGAGGGAGCAAATCTTCAAGCCCACTGTCTGCTGAGTGTGGAGCCTGACATGGGGCTTGATCTCATGACCCATGAGATCATGACATGAGCTGAAACCAAGAATCTGAAGCTCAACTGACTGAGCCACCCAGGCTACCCCATAAGGGATATACTCTTATTTTCATTTAGCATAGAGGGAAACTCAGGCAAAAATCATTAAATAACTTGACCTGAGGCATGACAAAAGTTCAGACTTTTCTGTCTGACTCCAGGGTCTGTGATCTTTCTTATACCAGATGACTTTCCTAAATATTAACAACACTTCCCACTGACTATGTTCAGGATGATACAGACCTCTGTCTGTTCTTTTTTCCTGCTTTGTCCTTTTGGGCATCTCTGCTGGTTATATATTGAAATCTGAGTTATCCAGAAATCAGTCTCATAGAACTATCAGGCTGAAAGTGAGGATCACACCTCTATAGGAAGAAAACCATCTATGACAATAGAGAAACAACCCAGGAATATCAAATCCCATTAGAATAGCTCCAAACAAGAGTGTGAGCAGCCACTCCCAACTGAGGCCTAAGTCAGCTGTGATCCACACAGGAAAGTCTACTTCAGGGAGGAGAGTTTCTGGCTTTAGCGTAGGGAGGCCTTCACTGCACAGTGCTGCTCAGAATTCATGGTTAACCCGAGAGAAGTACCGGTACATAATGGGAAAGCTCTCAGAAAGAACTCAATACTCCAGAATGTCAAACTACTCATCCTCAGGGATGCCAGCATTCTCAAATTTTCTCATACCTGAATGTTAATACCATAACTACTACCATTTTTTCTTTGAGTTTTGCTCTTGGTTATGTCTTCATTGGAGACTTAAGATTTTCCCTTCCCCTTTTCTGTGGTAGTCCTGATTATTTAGTTATGCATCTGAACACATACCTAAATGTGGTATTTAAAAATAAACCTTTTAGATAATATGTTGGTGGTAGGACAGTTGTTAACATAAAAGTGAAAAGCCGTGAGAGAAAGCTTTGTCAAGCATGTGATCAAAACATCTTTGGCTAGAACTCATCATGCTGAGAAAGTATCCAAAGAGTATCAGGGTTTTTATGTGCTCGCTCCCCCACCAGCTGACGGTTCAGGGCTCCCCCTCCCACCCCACAGGGTCTTAGGTGGTGACATGGCTCTTTTCTCATCACCTCCGCTTTTTCTGCCTTCAGGAAAGTTAATAAAAATCTCATGTTTTCTTAATCCCTTTTTGTTCATTTTACTTGAATCGATGGTGGGATGAAGCTGAGACAATATTCTGAGACTTCACGATGTAACTGGCAATTTTTTGTGGTGACTGTGTTGGGTCTGACATGAATATTGATAGAAAAGATTAAAGACCAAACACGTCTATTTTCTAGCCATTATGCTGAGTGGACCGTGGTGAGGGGACCTAAAAAATGGAGTTGTTCTCTTTTGGTTACACGGTCTCAGAGTTGGGGTGGTTATCGATCCTCCATTCCTCATTTGTAGATGAGTAAATTGTGGGGCAGAGGATAAAGTATGTGCCTTGGATACCAGGGCACATTATGGTCCGAGTGCTCACCTCTGTTGTCCTCTCATGAACCCTCTTCTACAATAGTCTACAGGTGAGCTCCTATTGGGGACCATGTTTTTAACAGGTCTTGGAAAGCTACAAAAAATGGAATGCTCTCCATGAGAATTTTTCATTGGGATTTCTCTTTATGGAGTACCACCTTTCATGAAATGATAGTCTTAGGAGAAGCAGATAAGTGAATATGTAAAATGTCCTTACTCAGTAAAATAAGTGGATAACTATGTTAATTGACACCTAGAATTAAAAAATACTCTGTGAAATGTGATAACATGTAAACTCCTGCATTCTTACTTGGCATTATTAGTTAATGTGAAATATAAAGAACAGGAACTTATCATCACTTTCCCAATTGGTCATATATCTTAATACAAATCCACCCTCCAATGACATATATGCTTGAGTAACATAGTCTTTCTCTGATGATAACATTACCTTAAGGCTGCCCAAAGAATAAGAAAACGTAAGCAAACTTTCTTGAGTCAGGTGCTGCACTTATATAAATTACATAAATTACGTGGTGTAAACATCATACCTGATTCTTGGCTTTACCGTTGTAACAGTAGGTGTTTTGCTGTGTAACACACTGTACCTCAAAATTTAGTGAATTGAAACAACAAGCCTTTATTTAGCTCATTCGTCTGTGGGTTTTCTGGGTAGTTATGCAGATTTGGCTGGACTTGGTTGTGTTCTGCTGGTTGGCTTCCATGTGGGGGTCAGGTGGAGATCAGCTTGGGTTTGGCTGGTCCAGGATTTGGGATGCCAGGATGCCTGGGCCCATTCTCCACAGTCTTTCCTATTCCAGAAGGCTAGTCTCAGGATGTTTTTATAGTAACGACCGGGTTCTAGAAGAGAGTAGAAGCTACAAAACTTTTTGAAACCCAGCCTTAGAATTGGCTCGGGTGTTGCTTTTCTGCTTCATTCAGTTGGCAGAAGCAAGTTACGTGTCCAAGCCCTGATTTAAGGGGTGGAGAAACAGACTATCTTCCTGGCAGGAGGAGGTGCAAGGTCCTGTTATAAAGGGATGGAGAATTGGTGGTCGTTTTTGTAGTCTGCTGCATGCTGATTCCCCATGTTGAATCAGTCAGTAATTCTTACCTGTTCTATCAATAAAATATTATTTTTTAGAGAGCTTATAAGCAGGGGGGAGGAGCAGAGGGAGAGAGAGAATCTTAAGCAGGCTCCACCCTGGGCATGGAGCCTGACGCAGGGCTTGATCCCATACCCGGAGATCATGCCCTGAGCCAAAATCAAGAGTCAGATGCTTAACCGACTGAACCACCCAGGCACCCCTCACTAAAATATTTTAAAAATTCATCTCTCTCTCTCTCCACAACTGATCCAAGCCACCATCTCACCTGGCTGACCACAGTAACTCCCTGACCTACCTCCCTACTTCCACATTGGGCTATCTCTAATCTGTTTTCCACACATCAGGCATGGTGACCTTTTAAAGATATAAATCAATTCCTGTCTCTTATCACTCTTACTCTTAGAACAAATCTGTAATCCTTTCTGTGACCCCAAATATCCCGTAGTGATCTGACTTCTGTCCAGCTGCAGCCTTATCTGCCTCCTATGAAGTCCTGGAGCATATCATGCCCATTCTGTCTCAGGGACTTTGTAACTGCTGGACCCTCTCCTTGGTATGTTCCTTCTCCAGCTTTTCATAGGACTTGTTTCATAATACAACCACATTCTTAACCACCTGGGTCAAATAGGACTCTTCTGATTACTTTCCATCATATTGCTTTGTGCACTTCCTTAAGAATGCTGTTTGATTTGTTAATTTAACATGTTTATTGCTTATCTCTTCCACCAAAATGTGTGCTTCATAATGTCAAAGACAGTATCTGATTATACACATCATTGTATCATAGTCACTTATTAAATGTTCATTGATTCCCTACAGAACAGACCCTACATGAAAGTTTTACTAAATAACGAAATGAAGGAATACTTGTAAACTTCCTTTTAAAATGTGTTTTGTTTTCCAGATTTTCATGGCAATAGACTCAGTCACACATCATAAATATTGATCATGACAAATGATCTTTTATTATGGAAATTGGAAATTGGAATTGGGATGGTCCAAAGAATTACAAGTGGATGCATCTGATGCTGCATATGTAGTGATGACATTTACAGAAGAAACGTATTAGTACCTTGCTTAATACGACACAAGGCAACATTTTCAGAGACGAGTCTTTGTCAGATAAAGGCTTCCGTAGTCAGAGCCTGGTTTTCCAAATGGAGAAGAGAGCTCTCTGAAATTGAATTTTATTCGTGCTTCAGAGAGAAATGAAATCTCTCCATCATGAAAAATGAGTATCAGGTGCTTGTGATTTCCTTTTATCAGCTGCTAATCGGAAGAGATGAAGAGAGAGATGCAAGCTAATGAAGAAGGCAGCTATTTGATAGGCCGTTGTGTGGCAGAAGGGTTTGTGACTGTTAGATGATGGGCTTGGGAAATACACCGTGAGAGGGAGCAATGGGGGAGGACGTGGTATATTGCACAGCCTCTCCCTAGGTGAATCCCGTCTCGAAGTGTTTATGCTAAAATGCTTGGAGTTGCAAAAACTACATTTTGAACAAGACACATCTGGCATTTGGAAGATGCTAGAGGACCTTTTTATTTTTATAGGTCCTCTATACATTAGTAATGCTTCACATCTATACATCAGTAATTAGTCATAGCCTCTCTTAGCATGAATAATTTGGAAACACATCGCAGTGTACATTTGTCATTTGGAAGAGCTGCCAGATATCCACAATCCATTTTCTAGGTGGGAGCCATTCTGTTGATGCCAGGGAAGCCAGACACTTAGTTTCCCAGCCTCCTTTGCAGTGAGGGTGCAGGCATGTGGCCTGGGTTTGGGTGATCAGATAAACATGGCCTAGACTGTGATGAAGTGCAGTGCAGGAAAGGATCCATTTTCTTGGTGTAGAGGTAGTGGCCGTTGGGGCCACAGGGCTGGGAGGAACAATGGCCAGTACAGATGCTGGTGGCATTGCAAATTAAGGGACAACAACACATGTCCTCACTGGGCAGATTGGGGTGGAATTCTAGCTGTGGTCCATGTTAGCCTCCTTTGCCTCTCCTTGGTTCATTCTTCAGGCTTTTCAGCCATTCTGCATGTTTCCTATTATTATTCTTTCAGTAAATTCTTTTTGCTGTTCCATAGATTGATGTAATCAATAGGGTTACTTTTTGTTGCTTACACATAAGAGCCATGACTAGCTCCCTCCAATTAATGATGCTTGTGAGGCAATGAGTAGTTACATTGCACTAAATATATTGTCTCTTATGACAAACACAATTGTATGTTAGTGTTGCCCAGTACCACCCAAATTATGAGAATTTTATATAGGAGAATTTAAAAGTTTTGCTTCATTGGTTTCCAGGTTCTTTTATTAATTAAATCATAACTATAATTTTAAAATTAGAGCACTTTAAGTCAATGTTATGCTTCACTGTTGAAGAAGGTGTCACTTTCTTAAAATAGTTTCATTAAATAGAATTAGTCTATTTAACAATTTTCTGTGGAATCTGATCATTCTCATTTTGTGTTTTAGGAGGTTTCAGGGAGGCAAACATTTACTGCTGCCACCAAGAGAGTAATTCCCTTTGGTAGGAAAAAGTTCGAGCAGAAACTGTTGAAGATGAATACATTAAATACTTGAAGATCTATGTGGCTCAACAACTATTAGTTTAAAATATTTTATTGGATACTTGCTAAAAGTCAGGAATTATGAAGCACCAGAGAGTAAGAACTGAATAATGTTTGGATAATTCCTCTTTACAAAACAGCTCTCAAGAATTTATAGTCTAAGGCAACAGTACTCAAAGTGTGATCCATGGACCTCTGCTATCTGAGCACTGTTACTGGTGAAACAATGAAATGCGAAATTTGTGCTAGAACATAAATTATTCAGTACACTGTTCAGTCCAGCTGATGTTTTTCTTGTGTAGGACTTTCTTGAAGGAAACAGTGACTTGATTTATATCCTTGTGCAAGTTCCTTATCTTGTCATTGGTCATAACAAAAGTTTGTATATCAGCTACTTTGAGTAGCAGTGATTGAGTGGATAATAAGTATTACAAAAAGCAAGAATAACTAATGATTACATCAACCTATGGAACAGCAAAATATCTCACATTAATGTTCATTTCAAAATATTTAAATTAGTACTTACTTTTGGACCCTATTATCCTCTTTCCATAAGTGAACCATGGACAGGTGTTAAATGCAGAACACTACTCTGGATTTTGTTGGGTTTACAAAAACATCTGAGATAATTGTCATGGTCATCAGGATTTTCCAATTTTACAAGTGGGAAAAGATAGAAAAACAATTGCATATGTTTCAAATACCAGATATGGTGAATGCTTAGGGTTGTTTTTAATAAGAATTACAGCTCATTAGAAAGCTTTGTCTATGCTGCACCCCCAAGATTTTGAACAGTTGTGTTTTCATTTTCATTTGTTTCCATGAATTTTTTTTTTTTTTAAAGATTTTACTTATTTATTTGACAGAGAGAGACAGTGAGAGCAGGAACACAAGCAGGGTGAGTGAGAGAGGGAGAAGCAGGCTTCCCCTGGAGCAGGGAGCCCGATGCAGGGCTGGATCCCAGGACCCTGGGATCATGACCTGAGCCGAAGGCAGACACTTAACAACTGAGCCACCCAGGCACCCCTCCATGAATTTTTTTAATTCTTTAATTTCCTGGTTGACCCATTCATTCTTTTTATTTTTTATTTTTTAAAGATTTTATTTATTTATTTGGGAGAATGAGATAGAGAGCATGAGGGGGTGAGGGTCAGAGAGAGAAGCAGACTCCCCACTGAGCAGGGACCCCGATGTGGGACTCGATCCCAGGACTCCAGGATCATGACCTGAGCCGAAGGCAGTCGCTTAACCAACTGAGTCACCCAGGCGCCCCTTGATCCACTCATTCTTTAATAGGATGCTCTTTAGCCTTCATGTATTTGAGTAAAAAAAAAAAAAAAAAAAGTTCTGTCTATATAGTACCTTAAATGAATATTGGATAAGTTGACTGTTAACATTTTTTTTTAAGATTTTATTTATTTATTTGACAGAGAGCATAAGTAGGCAGAGTGGCAGGCAGAGGGAGAGAGAGAAGCAGACTCTCTGCTAAGCAGGGAGCCAGACGTGGGGCTTGATCCCAGGACCCCAGGATCATGACCTGAGCCAAAGGCAGCCGCTTAACCGACTGAGCCACCCAGGCTCCCTTGACTGTTAACATTTTTATTGTGTGTGTGTGTGTGTGTGTGTGTGTGTGTAAACTGATAGCTCTCAATAGGTTTTAAAAAACTATTTGCCCCAGGGCACCTGGTGGCTCAGTGGGTTAAATGTCTAACTCTTGATTTTGGCTCAGGTCATAATCTCAGGATCATGAGATCGAGCCCTGCTTTGGGCTCCGTGCTGAGCATGAAGCCTACTTGAGATTCTCTCCCTCTCTCCCTCCCCGCCCCTCCCCCACTTGTATGCCCGCTCTGTCTCTCCCTCAAAAAACAAAAACAAAAAACAAAACTATTTGCCCCTGAAAGACTATTTATAGATAAAAATGATAAAGTAAGTCACTGGCTTTTTTGTTACTAAAGGGTTATTTTCTAATATTTACCCATCATTCTTTCAAATAAAGCACCAGATCTAAAAAACTAAAATGTTTTTGATCATCATTAAACTAGAGACAGCCAAAATTCACTTGTGGTTTTATATATTGGAGGTCAGAAGAGAAGTTATGTACACCTGAAGTTAATGTAACATTGTGTGTCAACTATACTTCAATTAAAAAAAAAGAGAGGTCACGTTTGGAAAATCTTGCCAGGGAGAGGGCACAAGAGAAACTTTGAGCTGCTGAAAATGTTCTAGGCCTGTGCTGTGCAATGTGGCAGCCACTAGCCACTGTGGCTATTTAAATGTAAATTAATTAAAATAAATACATTTACAAATTAGTTTCCTCAGTTGCACTAGCCACATTTGATGTGTTCAGTGACATGATGGGCAATAGCTAATGAATGGGACAGTGCATATATTTCTTTATGGAACCTTTCCATCATTGTAGAACGTCCTATCGGACAGCACTATGTTAGACCTTGGTCTGGGTTGTTGCTTGAGTGTACAAATATTGAGTGTCAATATTCATCAAGTCTGGGGCGCCTGGGTGGCTCAGTCGTTAAGCGTCTGCCTTTGGCTCAGGTCATGATCCCAGGGTCCTGGGATCAAGCCCCGTATCGGGCTCTCTGCTCAGCGGGAAGCCTGCCTCTCCCTCTCCCAATCCCCCTGCTTGTGTTCCCTCTCTCACTGTCTCTCTCTCTGTCAAATAAATAAAATCTTTAAAAAAAATATTCATCAAGTCTTACATTTAAGACATTGTAGTAAGTTATACATCAATGTGAAAAGTATATAAAGAAAAAGAGATTTGGCTCTATTGGCTTTTTCAGTTCAGCTCAAGGGATCTCTGTGCCGTTTCTGGATACTGAGAAGTCTGAGCAGGACTTAGCTGAGACAGAGAAGATGCATTTCCAAGACCTGTACCATCAGGTGCCCTCCATGGAGCCAGGTGGCCCTCTATGGAGCAGGTGCCAAGGTATATGGGGCAGGGCAAAGGCTGCCTCAGATCCACTAGCCTAAAGGGGAGAGCCTGGGACACCTTAGAATGGTAGCAGTCTTGGGGCACTGGGGTGGCTCAGTTGGTTAAGCATCTGTCTTCTGCTCAGGTCATGATCCCAGGGTCCTGGAATCAAGCCCAGTGTCAGGCTTCCTGCTCTCGGGGAGCCTGCTTCTCCCTCTTTTCCCTGCTCATGCTCTCTGTGGCTCTCTCTGTCTCTCAAATAAGTAAATAAAATCTTTTAAAAAATGGTAACAGTGTTTGGAAGATCATTACCAGAGGGGCCCTTAATTCTCTGCATGGGAGATGGGAAAGTTGTCAAAACACTTTTCATTAATGTTGGGCTTGCTCTTAGTCATTTTAAAACCTTGCTTATTTGATGCAGACATTCTTTTCATCACTCATCTCTATGGGGGGAGGGGTGGTGCTGGGGCAACAATTAGTGAGAAAAGAATATAATCCATTAAATTAGACTCACAATTTGTTTTTCTTGTTTTTATATGAATGCTTCCTTTTTCTCTTATTTTTCTTTTCATATTTTGAGGATTTCAGCAGAGTTAACTCACTTTTCTGTCCTTTATTCATTTAAAGCCTTATTATTCAAGATGGAATCTGGGGAGCAGCATTGGTGTCACCTGGAGTTTGGTAAAAGGCAGGTTATTGGGCCCTCCCCCAGATCTATAAGCCAGAGCCTGTATCTCAGAAGGAGATTCCTGCATACCTTGTGGCTAGAGAAAAAGCACTGTGTAGGAGTCTAAAATTAATGAGTGAAAATCATCTGAGGCACCCAGGATATTACATTAGCTATACTACTATATTAGGTTGATTGTTTTGTAGTCCATTAGCCAAAATGAGTTATAGATACTAAATTGACCATCTAGTGTCAGCTAAATTTAACAGCTATAAAATGTAGTTTCCTTCTCCTGGGATATTTCATCTCACAAAGAAACTGAGTCACCAACGTTGTCAAGGTCCATCTTCTAATAGGCATGTGAGATATCGAATGTATTTTATGTATTAAAAGTGAAAATTGCTTTTTGATGTAGTGTCAGTGAAAAATGACATAAAAAGATAAGTGCACCATTTTAAACCTTTGACTAAGACAATGGCAATTTACTAAAATGGCAATTTAATAAGAAATAACTGTGTACTGACAGCTTTCAATTAATCTCTGAAATTGAAAGAAGAAAAAGAATGAATAACTCCAAGTGTCAGATAATTAATTTTACTTATAGTTAGCTTTGTGTAATGTATGTTCTGCTTACTTTTGACTAGGGGATGACTTCATTTCAAATCAAATACTGAGGGATGTACTCTGAAAACCTGGCTTGAGAGGAACAAAGCTGCTTCTGGTTGGGAAGTTTCCTCTCTACCCCCATTCATCTGCTGTTGGAACTTCTTCAGTAGCTCACATCATAGGCAAATAAATTGCACGTTCCCCAAGAGGTCTCACACCCTAGCTGGAATGAGCTGATTTTGCTTAAATCACAAACATGGACAGCAAAACTTGATATTCGGGTGACATGGAAAGAAAATGAGAACCAATGCTGAGTACTGTGGGTGTGCCAACCGCTGAACCCAAAGGCAAGATCAAGGCAGGCCTCAGTCACAACAGAGATAACTTTGAACTTGTATGGAACATCATTCAGGACTGTGATCACACCACACTGCCCTCATAAAGCGAAGGAGTTCTGCCAGGATGTTGCTTGTCATCAGGGAGATAGTCAGAATGGTCTGCCAGTCTTCTGTTCAATCCATAATCCACTTCTAGCTATCCATCTGGTCACCCAGCATGAACTTGATGATTTTTTTCCCTCAAACTCTTAATTTGTTAATGTTTTTTTTAATCCATTCTTTAGCCATATTAGGAATGCCCATGAAGGGGGCATGTACAGGGGATGCCAATGTAATCAGAAAAGCCCTTGCTGGTAGTGAGCCTACATGGTCTAGCACCTGCATGGTCTAGGTCTTATAACCCGTAGGACCTTGAAGCACAGGCCAGTGTTGCCAGTTGAGTGAGCTAAAAACAGAAATTATTTGTTCTAGAATAAGCCATATTGCCTTCTTGGGTTTTTCTACTTAATGAACTGTTGTGGGGCATTTTTAGGGTATGTATTGTTAGTTTCCTGTGACTGCTGTAACCAGTTACCACAAACTTATTGGCTGGAAACAGTAGAAATCTGTTCTCTCACAGGTTAGAAGGCCAGAAGTCTGAAATCAAGATCAATGGGCTGAAATTGAGGTATCCCTCCTGAGGATCTGTCCCTTGCCTCTTCCAGCTTCTGGTGGCAGCCAGCATTCTTTGACTTATGCCCACATCACTCCAGTCTTCAAATCTCTCTCTTCACATCACCTTCTCCTCTGTGTCTTCCTTTTCCTCTGCACTTTCCCCCCTCCTCCAACACAACGGCTAATTCAGGATGATCTCCCCTTCGTAAAACCCTGAACTTAATCACATCTGATCCTTTCTCAGTCTTCTGCAGACTTCAGGGAATTAGGACATTCCCCTTTAAAGTGTCTATTAAAGAATAGACACTGTGTCTAGCATGTTGTTCCACAAAGGATCATGGGTCTTATCCAACATTGTGTTACTAGTAATTAGTGCAGAATGTGAGCAAAGCATAAGCACAATCTCAGCATCCTAATGTTTGTCTCCAAAGGGGTCTGGAACCTCTAATGCAGCTTCCTAAAACTATTTTTATGCACTGGGATGCATTTTGGTTTAGGAGTAACTGATAGTATGGACTAAAAGTGTGAAACAATTTAGTTCAGGCAAAGCCATTTAGAGTTAGGGCTTCTCAGTTTTTATACTTGATTGGTCATATAAACTCTCTACCTATGTAACCAATGTCCATTCCCCAGAAGGCTGTGTCCCATAAATCCAAAAATTATGGGTTAATTTTTTGAAGCAATCAAGACAGACCAGGAATGACCTAAAACCTTAGATAAGAAGGTATGGGTTATCTTCCTGCTAGTAAATCCCAGCACAGTGTTTATAAGAGGTTCTGGTTTTGTCAAGGTCAACATTTCCTAGAGTAAGGGGTGGGAGGAACATCCAGGGAGGGAGAGAAAGAGGAAGAAGTGATGGACCCACAGTTACTTCTCTTTTTCCCCACCCATGAATTATGGCTTAGATGTAGAGAATATTCACTTTTGAAACCTTACTATTTGGAGACCAAGTATATAAATAAATCCAGAAAAGTCTTTTCTTAGGTGCATCCTGAAATGACTTCGCTGGTGTAGGTGTTGTCTACACCAGGAGTATTGTGCACACAGCAGGAATGAACAGGAACTGTGTGAAAGCAGGGGTTGTGGGCATCATGTCTGCTGTTTGAACAGAATTTGGTATATTTGCTTATACTCAGGATGCCTCAGGGCCTTTAGCTAAGAGAATGATCATCAGTGTGTGTAATTTATTTATGGGATATTTAGATGCCTTTATTGTGTGAGATTAAAAACAAACTTCCTACTTCCAGCAGATCTACTTTAGTTTCAGTTAACCTTTGTTAATGGAGACAATAATAAAAGTAAGATGATTCTCTTTCACTTTCATCTTGGCTTTCGCATGGAAGGAACAGTGTATACTTGGCACCTGATATTTACACTGCCATCTGTCTGTTGGTTTTCTTGCTGTGAACAGGTTCACAGTAATGTGTGGGGAGGAAATCATTATCAGAATCTTTTCTAAGAAGGTCAACTCTGTGTGGTATCTGAATGCCCTTGGGTGGTGAGGGTTGGAGACCGCATTGCTTTATTCAGCTTTGCTTGCTCTCTGCCTTAGGATGACCTGCTCATCATAAGACCACTGTTGGTCTCCAACTTCTCTTTATATCTTGCTAAGGTGGGATTTAAAGTAAGGACAAAAGGGCAAGATCTCTGAGTAGCTACTTTCAGTGTTTGGCTTGACATTTTTCGAAGTATCGCTTTCAATAGAGGAAAGAGAGAGGATGTTTTTCTCTGCTGGATCACTGGGATCCTACTTAAGGTTGCTTGAAAAAGTGGGTCTCAGAGATTCTATGCAACACCTCAAGAGACCCCCCAGGTTTTAACTAGTTGCCTTATTATTCCCCTAACAAAGACCTTTGCCCTCAGCAACTGCTCATGATAGAGCCTGACATTTTGTAGAGCACCTTAGGGTTTTTAAAAGCATTTTTGTAAATGTTAGCACATTTTCTCCTGGCATAGTCCTCTGAAGTAGTCTGAGCAAGTATTCATCTTTGATTTATAGATGAGAAAATGGAAGCTAAGAGAGGTCAGGCAACTTGCCCAGAGTCGTGGCATTCTTAACAAAATGGAGGCTAGAACTCATTCCTGCAGGAACTTAATCCAAAAGTCTTACTGTTAACCGTGATAAACATACCCATTCCTTCAGGGGCCTTGTGCATAACAGTTGAGTGACGTTGGGTGGGGAGAAAGTGGTGTGCTCACAGGTGATCTAAAGGAGTGTGAACAATTCTATAGGGTATGGTATTGTCAATCTTCTTTCCTTCTTTCTTCCTCTGTTCCCTATCAGCTCTATTGGAGGCTTCCTGAGCCCCATGGAGCCAGACATTTGTCACTCCTGCCTTTCAACTCTGCAGGCAGTGCGAACATAAGTGATGGTTATCCGGGAGGGGACTTTGCATGGATAAGGTTGACTAGAGGCCACTTGCTGGTAGTTTTGGCAGTATGGTATGTGATAGGGTAGGTCTAAAGTGACAAGGAAAAGGTTTTGACAGGTGAGCCCAAGACTTCTGTTGGTTCAATGGCAGAAATCTGAGCTGTATGGGATCTGAGAGGCCGTGTAGTTAAACTCTCGTTTTCAAGCATTTCAGAATGTGTGGGTGTTAGAGTGGTTGGTTTTCTACTACCACAGTAATGCCTCATAACAAACACACAACCTCAGTGGCATAGTGCAGTAAATGTTTATTGCTCATGGGGCTTGGATGAGCCACAGGTGAGCTCTGCAGGTTTGATGATCTTGGCTGGCTGTTGGTTGGTTGATCTAGGTGCGCCTCAGCTGGGAAGAGTGGGGCGGCTTGGCCCTGCTACATCTGTCTCATCTTCTGGCAGGCTCACCCAGGCAAGGTCTTCCAGGACCTAGCCTTGGAGTAGTAAACTGTTACTCTGTTGTACAAAGCAGGTCACCTGGATAAAGAAATATACCTCAACTCCAAAGTCAAATGGCAAAAGGTATGGGTACAAGAAGGGGAATTACTGTCTAGTGGGGGTATTATTAGGTCTCTCAATCCCAGTCAGCTGACAGTTTAGAAATAGAAACAGGATACAGCTAGGCCTTTTGCCCCACCCCCACACTAATGCCTTTCACTTCATTTCCAGAGAATCTCAGCTTGTCTTAGACGTGCCCCTCACCCCAAATAAGTCCTCAGGTATTCAGGGCCTTGGGTTTGCTGCCAGGCTTCCTTCTCATTCCCCAGTTGTGCTATGGCCTCGTTCTCTGCCAACACTCCCCTAATCTCTGCCACAGGATTAACTCTTAATTAAGGTGTTCACTGATAACGTCCAGAGGTGGCTCCAACATTTTTACCACCAAAGAACACTAATAATTTCTTTTTCCTGTAGACTCCATGTTTGGAAATTACCCTGTGCCAGAGTTCTTAATAATTATTTTTCCCTTTAATAATATGAAGCATGTACTGCAAATAGAGCTCCTGGTTGGCATGAGATACTGAACTGAGCCAAAGCGAGACAAAAATACTGTCCCTGCTTCAGTCAGCTTGGACCTGCATTTCATGGCTAAATGCCCAAGTGTGGTCAGGCCTTTTGGTTTTCATTTCTATCTTCACTGATTCCAGATTGAGAATCGTGGTGGCAAGATATGCTTCTATCTTGAGCATTTTCTTCTAACTGGGCCTCTCTGAAGACAGAAGATCCTTCCCTTCTATCAGTCACTCAGTCTGGGGTTTTCTCAAATGAGGCATGGGAACCTGATTACTCAAAAGAGAATGATTATTCAGTCTCAGTCTGCCCTCTGATAACAAGTTGAGGCAGAGGTACAGGTTCATATTGGAAACTGATGTCATTTAGTTCTGGGAAAAGACTTTAAAAATCAAGAGACAGGGTAGGATAAATTAAAAAGAGCACTCTCTTGGGCAGGTAATTTAGTTCATGTGTTTCTGAATTTCTGGCGATTTGAAATTCAACTTGCATAAAATATGCTAAGGGTGGTTTTAGAAGTTTTAGCGATTGCAATTTACTGCTGTACTTCACATGCATGAATTGTGTTCCAAATGCATGCAAGTTGCCTTTTATCTCTGTAACATGGGAAAGGTCAAATATGGAGATCATTTTACACAGCTGGAATATTTGGTTCTTTGTATGACTGTAGCCAAGGAGAGAAGTCAATGAGCATTTCGAAAATGGTTGCAAGCTGTGATAAAAAAAAAAAAAGACCTTGTTTCAATCCAACTTGGGGAAGAGGAATTTTTCAGTGTGGTATGGCATCATGATATTTGAAGGACTTTGCATATATTACAGAACATTGCAAATACTGGCTAAAGTGCCTGAGGCATTTGTGAGGGGGGGCAGTAATCCCTGTAGGCTTTTGAAAATTTATCACTCCTTAATTAAGATATAGGACTGAGAAAAGTGCTGTCTAATAGAACTTTTTGCTTTTATGGGAATGTTTTACTTAAAATTTTTTCCCCAAAACATGTTTATCCATTGTATAATACATTTAAGGTTATCATATTTTAATTCAGAGAAGCAGAAATTTTGTCCTTGAAGATTATGAGCCGAAGAAGGTGCCAATTTGGCGTAATGACAAAGAAAAGGAATAATGGCTTCTACCTCTTTATACAACTGCATGGTTGCTCTTGTATCATATCTGTGACCATGTAAATATTATTCTTTTTAAATTTACAAATAGAGTTGACCCTTAAACAACAAAAGTTCTAATTGTGTAGGTCCACTTATATGCAGATTTTTTTTTAAAGATTTAGCCTGGGTGGCTCAGTCGTTAAGCGTCTGCCTTCGGCTCAGGTCATGATCTCAGGGTCCTGGGATCGAGGCCCGCATTGGGCTCCCTGCTCTGTGGGAAGCCTGCTTCTCCTTCTCCCACCCCCCCCCCCCGCTTGTGTTCCCTCTCTCGCTGTGTCTCTCCCTGTCAAATAAATAAGTAAAATCTTTAAAAGAAAAAAAAGATTTATTCACTCATTTGAGAGAGAGCGAGCGAGGGAGCACGCGAGAGAGCACGAGTGCATGCCCAAACAGGGGGAAGGGCAGAAGAAGGGAGGAGAGAATCCCCCAGCAGACTCCCCACCAAGTGTGGAGCCAGATGTTGGGCTCAATCCCAAGACCTGGAGATCACGACCTGAGCCTAAATCGAGCGCCAGCCACCCAACTGACTGGGCCACCCAGGTGCCCCACATATGCAGATTTTTTGATAAATATAGTACTGCAAATGTATTTTCTATTCTTTATTTTCTTTTCTCTAGCTTACTTTAAGACTATAGTATATATTACATATAGCATACAAAATGTGTTATTCACCGTTTATCAGTCAACATAACATCAGCTGTTCAAGGGTTGGTTGTAATAAGGTACATCATATCCATTCTTTTTTTATTTAAATACAGTTAATCTTTCCTCTGTGGTGATGTTCTTAACATAAATATAGCACATCATTTCACATATTTGTTCATGAGGGGCTAGTTCCTTATACAATCCAAAGGCAAGGAAGTATACTTGCTTTTTATATTATTTTTATAAAAATTTTTTATTGTTATGTTAATCACCATACATTACATCATTAGTTTTTGATGTAGTGTTCCATGATTCATTGTTTGTGCATAACACCCATAGTGCTCCATGCAGAATGTGCCCTCTTTAATACCCATCACCAGGCTAATCTATCCCCCCACCCCCTCCCCTCTAGAACCCCCAGTTTGTTTTTCAGAGTCCATAGTCTCTCATGGTTCGTCTCCCCCTCCAACTTACTCCCCTTCATTCTTCCCCTCCTGCTATCTTCTTTTTTTTTTCTTAACATATATTGCATTATTTGTTTCAGAAGTACAGATCCGTGATTCAACAGTCTTGCACAATTCACAGCACTCACCATAGCACATACCCTCCCCAATGTCTATCACCCAGCCACCCCATCCCTCCCACCCCCCATCACTCCAGCAACCCTCAGTTTGTTTCCTGAGATTAAGAATTCCTCATATCAGTGAGGTCATATGATACATGTCTTTCTCTGATTGACTTATTTCACTCAGCATAACACCCTCCAGTTCCATCCACATCGTTGCAAATGGCAAGATCTCATTCCTTTTGATGGCTGCATAATATTCCATTGTGTCTATATACCACATGTTCTTTATCCATTCATCTGTCGATGGACATCTTGGCTCTTTCCACAGTTTGGCTATTGTGGACATTGCTGCTATAAACATTGGGGTGCATGTACCCCTTCGGATCCCTACCTTTGTATCTTTGTGGTAAATATCCAGTAGTGCAATTGCTGGATTGTATGGTAGCTCTATTTTCAACTGTTTGAGGAACCTCCATACTGTTTTCCAGAGTGGTTGCACCAGCTTGCATCCCCACCAACAGTGTAGGAGGGTTCCCCTTTCTCTGCATCCCTGCCAACATCTGTCGTTTCCTGACTTGTTAATTTTAGCCATTCTGACTGGTGTGAGGTGGTATCTCATTGAAGTTTTGACTTGGATTTCCCTGATGCCGAGCGATGTTGAGCACTTTTTCACGTGTCTGTTGGCCATTTGGATGTCTTCTTTGGAAAAATGTCTGTTCATGTCGTCTGCCCATTTCTTGATTGGATCATTTGTTCTTTGGGTGTTGAGTTTGATAAGTTCTTTATAGATTTTGGATACTAGCCTTTTATCTGATAGGTCATTTGCAAATATTTTCTCCCATTCTGTCGGTTGTCTTTTGGTTTTGTGGACTGTTTCTTTTGCTGTGCAAAAGCTTTTTATCTTGATGAAATCCCAATAGTTCATTTTTGCCCTGGCTTCCCTTGCCTTTGGCAATGTTTCTAGGAAGAAGTTCCTGCGTCTGAGGTCGAAGAGGTTGCTACCTGTGCTCTCCTTTAGGATTGTGATGGACTCCTGTCTCACGTTTAGGTCTTTCAACCATTTGGAGTCTCTTTTTGTGTGTGGTGTAAGGAAATGGTCCAGTTTCATTCTTCTGCATGTGGCTGTCCAATTTTCCCAACACCATTTTTGAAGAGACTGTCTTCTTTCCATTGGACATTCTTTCCTGCTTTGTCAAAGATGAGTTCACCATACAGTTGAGGGTCCATTTCTGGGCTCTCGATTCTGTTCCATTGATCTATGTGTCTGTTTTTGTGCCAGTACCATACTGTCTTGATGATGACAGCTCTGTAATAGAGCTGGAAGTCCGGAATTGTGATGCCACCAGCTTTGCTTTTCGTTTTCAATATTCCTCTGGCTATTCGGGGTCTCTTCTGGTTCCATACAAATTCTAGGATTATTTTTTCCACTTCTTTTGAAAAAGTGGATGGTATTTTGATGGGGATTGCATTGAATGTGTAGATTGCTCTAGGTAGCATTGACATCTTCACAATGTTTGTTCTTCCAATCCATGAGCATGAACGTTTTTCCATTTCTTTGTCTCTTCTTCAGTTTCTTTCATGAGTATTTTATAGTTTTCTGAGTACAGATCCTTTGCCTCTTTGGTTGCTTTTTATATTCTTAACTGTATTTCAGATTTAACCTGATTTCTTAGGAACATTATATATTTCTTTCGAATTATATCAAATACATAGGGAGAGATTACTTTTTTTTTTAAGTAGGTTCCATGCCCAGCGTTGGAGCCCAATGCGGTACTCAGTGCAATGCTTGAACTCACGACCCTGAGATCAAGACCTGAGCTGAGGTCAAGGGTCCATTGCTTAACCGACTGAGCCACCTGGGTGCCCTAGGAAGGGATTACTTTTTTTTTATCTGCATCATTTACTTTATGGACATTAACATAACATGTTAATTGGACTAAACTGGGAATCATGCCAGGGTTTGAGCTTTGAGTAATTCCATGTGATCTCCTAACTTACCTCTGGCACAAAACATAGCAACATTTAATATCATTTGCAAGACAGTCTGTTATTGTTGGGTTTCTGACTGGTGGGAATGTTTTTTTTGTTGTTGTTTTTGGTTGTTTTTTTTTTTTTAAGATTTTATTTATTTATTTGACAGAGAGAGAGTGAGAGAGAGCAAGAGAGCACAGCAGGGGGAAGGGCAGGCAGGGGAGGGGTAGAAGCAGGCTCCCTGCTGAGCAGGGAGCCCCATGAGGGACTCATCCCAGGACCCTGAGACCCTGACCTGAGCCGACTGAGCCACCCAGGTGCCCCAAAGCTGTTTTTTTTTTTTTTAAAGGAGTATTTAGAGGACGCCTGCTTAGCAGGGAGTCTGCTTCTCCCTCTGCCTCTGCCCCCAACCCCCGCTCATATGCGCACTCTCTCTCTCTCAAAATCTTAAAAAATAAAAAACAGCTTTATTGAGGTATAACTGACATGCAAATAAATGCCACCTACTTAAAGCTTTCAATTTGATATGTGTTGACATATGTATGCAGCCATGAAGCTATCAACATAATCAAGACAGTGAACATTTCCATCACCCCAAAAGTTTTCTTGTGGCCTTTTTCAGTCTCTCATTTCCCTCCCTATCTACCCCCACCTCTGTCCCCAGGCAACCACAAATCTTATTGCTCTCACCATGTATTAGATTTCATTTCCTAGAGATTTATAAATGGAATCATGTGGTGTGTACACTTTTTTGGTCTGGCCCCTTTCATCATCATTCTGAGATTCATCCATGTTGTAGCATGTATCAAGAGTTTATTCCATTTTATTGTTAGACAGTACCTTAGAGTATGTATATACCACAGGTGGTTAATACATTCACCTGCTGATGGACATTTAGGTTGTTTCTAGGTTGTGTTGGTAGTGGTCGGGGTGAGGGGGAGTGTTTGTTTTTGTTTTGTTTTGTTTTTGGGTTTTTTGGTTGTTACCAATAAAGCTGCTATGAACATACATGGACCAGCCTTTGTGTGGACATATGCTTTGATTTCTCTTGAGTAAATACCTAAACATGAAATGGCTGGAACATAATAGTGGACACATGTTTATCATTTCAGGAAATTGCCAAACGTTTTCCAAAGTGTTTACAACATTTTACATTCACTGAGGAATGTGTGAGACTCCCAGTTTTTCCACATCCTTACCAAGACTTGGTATGGTTAATCTTTTTAATTATAGCAATTCTAGCGGGAATGTAGTGGCACCACATGGTGTTTTTATATTTTCCTAATGACTAATTCTATGGAACATATTTTCATGTGACTGCTTATCAGTATACAGTATATTCATGAAGTCTGCTCAAGTCTTTTGCCTATTTTTTAATTTGATTGATTGGTTTTTTAAGATCATTATTGTGTTTGAGGGCTCTTTGTATTCTCAATACAAGCCTTTTATCAGATTTATGATTTTAAAATAGGTTTCTCAGTCTTTGGCTTGTGTTTTCATTCTATTAACAGTGTCCTTTGAAGAATAAAAGTACTTAATTTTGATGAAGTTTAATTTTTCAAAATTCTTTTATGACTCATGCCTTTAGTGTTCTAAGAAATCTCTGCTTACCCATGACCACTATGATTATCACCTGTGTTTTCTTCTATAAGTTTTCTAGTTTTAGGTTTTATTTAGGTCTATGACCCATTCTGAGTTATCATTTTATATGGTAATAAGTGTGACTGAAGTTCATGTTTTTGCAAATGGATATGTAACTGTTGCAGTCACATTTGTTGAAAATGCTTTCTCTACTGCATTGCCTTTCCATCTTTGCTGAAAATCGGTAGTTCATATGTCTGTGGTTCTATTTCTGGACTCTGTTCTGTCCATTGATCTGTTTGTGTTCAACACTGCATTACATTGATTACTTACTCCTCTGTTGTTTTTCAGCCTTGTTTCAGCTATCCTAAATTTGAACTTCAATGTGAATTTTAGAATCAATTTGTCATTTTCTATTAAAAAGAAAACCTCCTGGGATTCTGATTGCCATTTTATAGTGCAAACTGGGGAGAACTGATTGCTTAAAATATTAGGATTTGAGACTTAAGAGCAAGATATATTTCTCCATTTGTTTAGGTCTTTAATTTTTCTCAGTAATCTTCTGTAGCTTACAATGTAGTTTATCACATTTATCCTTAAGTATTTCATAGTTTTTAGTGCTATTTTAAATGGCATTTAAAATTTTTGTTTTCTACTATTTGTTGCTAGTATATTAGAAATACAATATATTTTAATATATTGGTCTAGTATTCTTCAATTTTGATAAATTAATGTATATTCTATAGCTTTTCTGTAGATTCCAGTAGACCGTTTTTATGAATAAAAATGGTTTACTGGGTGCCTGGGTGGCTCAGTTGGTTAAGCGACTGCCTTCGGCTCAGGTCATGATCCCGGAGTCCCGGGATCGAGTCCCACATCGGCCTCCCTGTTCGGCGGGGAGTTGGCTTCTCCCTCTGACCCTCTTCCCTCCCGTGCTCTCTATCTCTCATTCTCTCTCTCTCAAATAAATAAATAAAATCTTAAAAAAAAAAAAAGATGGTTTACTTCTTACTTCCCAATATGGCTGTCTTTTATTTTGTTTTCTTGTCTTATTACCTTAACTAGACTCTCCAGAACAATGTTAAATAGATGTGGTAAGAGTAGACGTTCTTGTCTTGTTTGTCACCTTAGGGAAAAAAACAGTCCTCTTACTATTAAATACGATATTAGTTCTATGTTTTTCATAAATGCACTTTATCAAGTTAGGTAATTCCCTTGTATTTCAAGTTTGCTGAGATTTTTTTATCAGGAATGGATGTTGGATTTTGTTAATGATTTTTATACATCTATCAAGAATAGAATCTTTTGGCTTATTAATGTATGAATTACAGGGGTGCCTTGGTAGTTCAGTCCAACTATTAGTTTTAGCTCAGGTCATGATCTCATGGATTGTGGGATTGAGCCTCCCCCTCCAGGGGCTCCTGTCTCAATGGGGAGTCTGCTTGAAAGATTCTCTCCCTCTGCCCCTCCCCCCACTTGTGCACTCTCTCTCTCTCTCTCTAAAAATAAATAAATCTTTAAAAAAAATATGAATTGCATTAATTTTTTTAAATATTTTTTTAGTTTATTTATTTGACAGAGAGAGACACAGCAAGAAAGGAAACATAAGCAGGGGGAGTGGGAGAAGGAGGAGCAGGGAGCCTGATGCGGGGATAGATCCCAGGACTCTGGGATCATGACCTGAGTTGAAGGCAGACGCTTAATAACTGAGACACCCAAGCACCCCTACCTTAATTTTTCAAATGTAAACCGACCTTGCTTTTCTGAAATAAATCCTATATGGTCATGATGTATTATCTATTTTATATACTGTTAGATTTATCTGCTAAATTTTTATTAGAATTTAGCTCTTTTTCCTGATCAGTCTTGCTATCAGTTTTATCAATCTTAAATACCAGGTTTATATTTCATCAGTTTTTTTCCATTGTTTTTATGCTTTTTATGTATTGACTTCTACAGTAGCTTTTATTATTTACTTTCTTCTACTTTGGGTTTGTTATTCTCTACCTACTTTGTTAAAGTGGAAAAGCTGAGATCATCAATTTGAACTTTCTTATGTATATTTTTTAAGACTTTATTTATTTATTTGACATAGCAGCAGAGGGAGAGGGTGAAGCAGACTCCCCGCTGAGCAGAGAGCCCAATGTGGGGCTCCATCCTAGGACCCGAGCCAAAGGCAGCTGCTTAACCAGCTGAGCCATCCAGGTGCCCCTTATGTTCTTTTGTAATTTAGTGCTATATAACATCCCTTAGGTACTATTATAGTGGTATCCCATAAGTTTTTATATTATATACCACAATTTTATATATATATATATATATATAACTTTATATGTATAATTTTATTTACTTCTGAATACTTTCTCATTTCTCTTCTGATTTCTTCTTTGACTTGTGGTTTATTTCAAATTGTATTATTTAGTCTCCAAATACTTGGGAATTTTCCATAGATTTTTCTGTTGTTGTTTTCTAATTCCATTATAGTCAGATAGCATACTTGGTATGAATCTTTTTTG
Organism: Eumetopias jubatus; assembly: GCF_037043125.1. Lineage (NCBI taxonomy): Eukaryota > Metazoa > Chordata > Mammalia > Carnivora > Otariidae > Eumetopias > Eumetopias jubatus. Next base: position 105,394,759 of record NW_028274815.1, read on the forward strand.
TATGAGTCATACTTTGTACTGAATCCTTTTAAACTAATTGAAGCTAATTTTATGGCCCAGAATATAGTCTATCTTGTTAAGTGTTCTATGGTTTTGTCAAGAATGTTTATTCTGCTGCTGTTGAAGTGTTCTATAAATGTTAATTAGGTCAAATTGGTTGTTAGTGTTGTTCAAATCTGTACCCTTACTGAGATACCTTTATGAAGTTAGCATTGAGTCTCTAACAATAATTGTAGATTTGTGTATTTCTCCTTGCAGTTCTATCAACTTTTGCTTCATGTACTTTGAAACTGTTTTTAGATGTATAAACATTCAGTATTGTTAGGTCTTGATGAATTTTCCCTTTTATTACAATATGACCAGTTTTAATCTTGGTAATATTCTTTGCTCTGAAATCTACTTTCTGTGTTATTAGTACAGCACTCTAGCTTTCTTTTGATTAGTTTTAGCATATCTGTTTCTATTCTTTACATTTGTCGATCTATAAAATGTGTTTTTTGTGGGCAGCATATAGTTGGATCCTTCTTTTTCATCCAATCTGACATCTCTGCCTTTTAATAGAATATATAGACTATTTACATTTAATGTGATTATTGATATGGTTAAGTGTAAGTCTGATGTCTCCTGCTATTTCTTTTTTTTGTCCCATGTTATCCCAGGGATTTTTTTTTTGGGGGGGGAAGGGGTTTCTCAGAATATCTTTATTTCACTTTTAATTGTGTAACATATTTTATTTTTAGATAGAGATTCTAGATTGACACTTTTTCTTTCAGTACTTTAAAGATTTTATTCCACTGTTATCTTGTTTACATAGTTTATGATGAGAGATAGGTCATCCTTATCTTAGTTCTTCTGTACATAAATGTCTTTTTTTCCACTGGCTTCTGCTAAGATTTTCTCTTTATCACTGTGTTTGAGCAATATAAGTGTGACATGTCTTGGTGTGGTTTTCTTCACATTTTTTTGTGTTTGGGTTTTATTGAAGTTTTTTGAATCTGTGATGTATAGTTTTTCCCTATCCCTCCCCTTTCCTTTCCTTGTGCTCTCTCGTTTCTGGTATTTCCTGCTGAAAACTCCAGCTGCTTTGGTCTGTCTGGTCTCACAGCTCAGGGAGTCTGCTGGTCCTCTCTTGAATTCCCCCTCCCAGCTGCCCAACCTGGAAACTTATTCTTGGTTTTCTGATGTGTAAAAAATCAAAGTGTGTAGAACCAATTGATAAGGTTGTTTTGAAGAACGAGATTGTATCTATAAAGCACAGAGGTAACAGGTACCCAATAAATATCAATTCTTTTTCTTTTATATAGTATTATATATTGCATATACTTGTCTCAAAAATAATTTTGAGGAATGGCGGTTCACTTACCACTCCCAAGGCAGCCCACAGGGAAGCCTGTTTCTCCTGTTCATTCTTCCTTGGCTCTTGGATCCTATAGCATCTTCTCTCACCAGCTTGCTTGCCCCACTACGGTTACCTCTATTCTTTCTTCCTTCCTCAAAACACTTCTAATCCTGAGGGGAGTATGGCTAGCAGACTTTACTAAAGATTAACAGAGAGAAATTATAGCAGACAATGAGAGAGAACGTTAAATTTAAAGTTCGTTTTTAATATTTTAGACACATCAGACATTCTCAGCCACAGAGGAATTCTCAGGGACTGTGTGCTTACATTATTGGCCTCAACTTTGTTAGATCTTGTCTTGGGGTTTCTGCTTTCTATGTATGTTTCTGTGTGTTTGTGTGTGTGTGTGTGTGCACGCACATGTGTGTGTGCATGCATTCCTGTCTTATGTCTCTCTCCCTTTTCTTTCTCTTTGTATCTCTCTCTGTTTTTCTTTTATTGTCCCTCCTGTCTCCCACCCTCATTCTCTACTAGTCTTTATGTCTCTGTTTGTCTCCCCACTTCTCCCCTGTTCTCTCTGATTTATCCAGTTGCCTACTCACTTCTTCCAAATTCCTTTTACTCTTCCATGGAGGACAAACTAGCTCTCTGCCTTATCCCATCAACACTGTAGACCTTCTTTTGTATATACACATATTCAGGATAGTGCTTTTGCTCAACAAAGATCCGAAAACTTCTCCAGGTTTCTATCCTCTCTAATACAAAAAATGTGTCATATTGCAAAGTTTATGAGATCAACTTCATAGGCAGGGTGCCCACAGTTGTGTTAAAGGGAGGCTTTCCCCTATTATAACATGAAGTCTAATAGAAGCTTCCTAAATGTCTTTACCTTGGTAATTGATTAAAAAATTGCTACAACCAATGTGGGGTTTTCTGAGCAGAAGGTCAGTGTTGGTGAAATGGGTGGGAAACTTCCTGAGTTCTTGGTAGTCTTTCAAACAGGTCTTTGTGTCAGAAACCAAGATAGGCAATGTTGTGTTCTCTATCTCAACATCCATGTCCATTACCTTTGTAGCATTGATCCCAGTATGTAATTATGTATTTATCTGTTGACTTGATTGCAGACTATCTTCTCTACTAAAATATTACTTCTGTGAGGCCACAAGATCATGTCTGCTTCATCTACAATTCACTGTCTGGTCCTAAACACAATGTCTGCCCTTTTAAGCACTTGACAGATGTTTATTGTTGAATCTAGAGAGTTGTCTGAGAAAGTAGATTCTTTCAGGCACAAAATAAAGCCCACTAAAATATGACCAAAAGGTTATGTTTATCAGCCAGTACCAATGTTATTAGTAAGAGAGAGAAGATGGTGTCTTTTCCTAATAATTCTGTTTTAAGGTTGTAAATAAGTAGACTGGTGAGTCATTGTTTCTATGAAGCACCATCTCTTCTTAAGAGAGCACTACAAAGCTTTGAGCTAACTGGAAGAAAGTGTGTTTCGACTGCGGTCTTACCGTATGGGTGTTGGGAGGATGGTTGGGGGGGGGGATGGAGTGGGAGAGAAAGGACAGAAGACACTGACAGATCAACCCCAGATCAGAGTGCCCCTGGATTCTGTTCAACCCTTGATGAGACAGCTGTGTAGGAGAAGAGACGTGTGTGGGTACATATGTGCCAAGTGGGATTCTCAGGTCTGTTGAGAAAATCGGATCTACAAGAGAGCCCACATGAGTTTATTATATCACAAAGACCTGGCAGTAATAATTATACTAGTATAAGCATGGAGTAATATAGATTAAAATGTCAGCAGTGTGTTAGGTGCTGGGATTCTGAGTGATTTTTTTTGTCTCTTTTGTGCTTTTATATGTTTTTCCAATTTTTTCTACAGTGAACACATGAATAGTAGATAAGGAAAGTTTTATTAAATGTATAACGTTTGCCATTTATATTGGATGCCAGTTATTTGTTTCACAATATCATGGAATGCAAATTAGAATCTACCCTGAGAAGTACACAGTGTTTTATGACTTATCAGGTAATTCAATAGCCTTGAGGCTTGCAGTGTTTCACTGAGGTTAGAGTACTTAAGCTGTTTAAAAATAAATACCTTTAAGAAATAAATAAATAAATAAATACCTTTACTTAAAAAACTTTTAGAAAGGCAGTTATTTTTGCCTGGAGGTTTTATGGCTTTTTGACATGCAACCAGACCTCTAAACCTTATATTTGACCTACTGGATGTATATATTATTTTAATTAACTAATCTGACTCTGGAAAAAATATTTTGATAACTGTTTTTAGTGTAGATAAATTCTGATCTAAAGACTAATAATTGGATTGGAGGCTGTGATTATAAGATGGTGCTATTTGTTTTGACATTGTATATTCACTTCAGGCTCCCTATATTATGTTTTATTATCCATGTTGCAGAAGGTAAATAAGCGTGTTTCATTATTTGCTTGGGATGTTTCACTAAAGTTGAATGGGTTTTATTTTGGCATACTTTAATGACGCAATCATTTCTCTATCTGCAAAGAATCTGCTTTCAAATGGTGTATTTAAAAACTAAAATAAAAATCCAGCTAGTTGGTGTCAACTTTTGTATTGCTAGTAAAATTTCTATCAACTTTTTCTTGGAAAATTCATTTACCCATTGTGTTTGAAATCTCATTCTTCTCTAGTTACTGTCACTGCTTAGATTTTTAAATGATCAAAATAAGTCACAGAGGACTCTAGACTTGCAATGCCCACTATGGGAGCCCCTAACCCCAGTGACTACTGAGAACTTGAAATGTGGCTACTCCAAATTGAAATGTGCGATAACCAAAAAATACACACTGGATTTCAAAGACTGATTATTTAAAATATTTAAAAATATTTATTAATACATGTTGAAATTATATTTTGGCTATATTTAAATAAAATGCATTATTAAAATTCATGTTTCTTTTTACCTTTTTAATGCAGCTGTTAGGAAATTTAAAGTTACATTTGTGATGTACATTTGTAGATCACATTATATTTCTATTGAACAGTGCTATTTTAGAGGCTGCTTCTTTACCAAGAAGACAGGTTCTACCAAAATCTGTTGGTAAAATGAATGCCATAGGGCTTGGCAAAAGGGTATCCAAGTTCTCTGCCATTATGTTAGTGTCCCCTGGAGCTGTTTGAATTGCTTCTTGCTGTATGTTGCAGCACAGGAATTCTCCCTTTTCTGACTTTTGACATATGTTTTCAAGAAACTTTTCCTATCAATCATTGACATACATGAATCTCATTTTACATTGGATGAGGCTGAGTCCCTGTACACCAGATAAAGGTTAGCACAGAAAACTAGCTGACAAGACTATGAATTCAGCAATCAGAAACTCAGTGGAATAGACTGTCACTTGTTTGGGCTAACAGTGGTTGTTGGTATCTGCAATTTAGTGTGGATGTACATGTATATTCATTCCAAAGGACTCAGCATACTGTGTTGGAACACATCCATGGCATACTTTTTTTCAGATTTTAAGAGCTTTTATGTTTTACAAAGAATCTTTGGAGTCTAAGACACTCTTGAGCATGCCCATGTTTTTACTTTTTTTTTTTGTCATGCAAAATGAAATGATAAATACCTAAATTCAAAACATGGGCTTGGTATTCTTGTGTTTCTCATGTACCTGAGGTTATATTAAAAAGTAGAGGTTTCCATAAGAGAAGTGTGTCTATTAATTTTTTTCTGAAAACATAGCAGAATATTAGTTATAAATTGAAGCATCTTTTTAGTGGTAATTTTATTGATAGAAACTGCTATTTAGTTTTAAAATAGTATAAAAGGATAAAATTTATACTCTAAAATTTATACTATTTTATACTATAAAATAGTATAAAAGGATAAAATTAAATTGTACTACTTTTCATTTGTGATATAATTAATTGCTCTTGTGTATTTTAATTGAGAGGTTGTCACTTCTTGTCTATTTTAAAGATTTATTTTTTTAAAGATTATTTGTTTGAGAGAGAGTGCATGAGTTTTGGTGGGGGCAGATGGAGAAGAAAAAGCAGATTCCCTGCTGAGCAGGGAGCCCAATGTGGGGCTCTATCTCAGGACCCCACAATCATGACCTGAGCCAAAGGTAGGCACTTAACTGACTGAGCCACCCAGGTACCCCTATTTATTTATTTTAGAAAGAGAGCGAGCAAGAGAGACAGAACATGAGCAATGGAGAGGGAGACAGTCTCCAGCCGAATCCGCACTGAGCATGGAGGCTGACATAGGGCTGGATCCCAGGACCTGATATCATGACCTGAGTTGGACACTTAACTGACTGAGCCGCCCAGGTGTCCCACTTCTTGTGTGTGTGTGTGTGTGTATATATATATATATATATATTTTTTTTTTTTTTTAAGATTTTACTTATTTGACAGAGAGAGACAAGCGAGAGAGGGAACACAAGCAGGGGGAGTGGGAGAGGGAGAACAGGCTTTCCACTGAGCAGGGAACCCGATGGGGGCTCGATCCCAGGACCCTGAGATCATGACCTGAGCCGAAGGCAGACACTTACTGGCTGAGCCACCCAGGTGCCCCTTCTTGTATATTTTAATCACTATGTTAACAATTATTTTAAGTCTGCTATGATTTATGCATAGCTAATTATTTTACATGTACATTTTTATGACTATTAGGACAATGTGGTTAGCATTTGAAATTTGGAATTCTTCTGATATGTAGTCCTATGTATATATGTTAAAGGGAATGGTAGCCTGGATTTTCACTTTTTTTTTTAAGGTTTTATGTATTTATTCATGAGAGACAGAGAGAGAGAGGCAGAGGGAAAAGCAGGCTCCCAAGGAGCAGGGACCCCGATGCGGGACTCGATCCCAGGACCCTGGGATCATGACCTGAGCCGAAGGCAGACACTTAACCATCTGAGCCACCCAGGGGCCCTCACTTTTTTTTTTTTTTGTAAGAATATTTGAAGGTAGATTTACATTGCTGTTTTCCAAGAGAAATGTTTTCTCTCTAAAGGGATTTCACTGAACTTCCAGTAGCACTTGACAACATAGGGAGGCTGGCATGAATTTAGTAAGTTTTAAATACTCTCAAAAAATATCATTTCTGTTATTTCTTTTGTTTCCCACGGGTATTTCCACTGTCATCCTGAGCTACAGGCTGCCAGCTCAGGTGATTTGGGGTATGGTATGAGTTTTATGAAGCAAAATATATAATTATCCTCAAATATGCTCCCTTAAAATAGTCCACTAAATTAAGTGAGCCTCAGAGTACAACGTGAGACCAAAAGATCCTCTTTTCAAAAATGTGGCTATAGAGTAGAAGTCACACATGCAAGTGCCACAGGGGGAGGTAGGTAACATAAATGGATGACACATGATGCATGGGGATTATAGAACAGTAGACATCTCATGCCCTTTATGATAATCAGTCAGGAATTCTATTTGGTGGCAAGAAAGACAAACTGAAAATAAAAGTGGTTTAGTCAAGGTGGCTTTTCTCTCTTATAAAAGTACTGGGGCACGTGGCTGGTTCAGTCTGTAGAGCATGTAACTCTTGATCTTGGCGTCGTGAGTTCAAGCCCCATATTGGGGGTAGAGTTTACTTTAAAAAAGTGACCTTAGGCAAAAAGTCTCAGATCACAGTGGTAACTTCATGGTTATCAGAGATGTAGGTTTTATATCAGGCCATTACCACCAGATAGCAGACTATCCTAAACTCAGTGTCATAAAACAAGAATGTACTCTTGCTTATAAGTCTACAGATTAACTGGGAGAATTTTTTAGTCTTGGTTTCACCTGTATCTGCAGTCAACATTGGGTTCAGTAAGTAGCTCTGTTCATCTTGACTTGGTTTTCTCCTATATTTGGGGGCCTGGTTTTAGAATGTCCTCAACTAGGGCAAATGGGTCCTACCCTACATGATCTCTCACTATTCTCTAGCACAGGATATTCACATATCAGTGGAAGGTTTCTAAGAGAGAGTAGAACCGCTCGACCTGTTGAGGTCTAGGTTCAGAACTGATTCTCTGGCACTTCTGCCACATTCTCTTGATCAAATCAGGTCATAAGGCCAGCCCAGGTTAAATGGGTTGGGAAACAGGTCCTACTTCTTGATGGGAGATATTGCAAAGGGTTTGAATACCAGGATGCATGAAAAATTAGGCCATAATAAATCTACCAGAAACTTCTATCTTTGAGCTCTACCTGAAGTGGAGATGGATCCATGACTGCTCTTTTCACCTCTTGATGGGAGATATTGCAAAGGGTTTGAATACCAGGATGCATGAAAAATTAGGCCATAATAAATCTACCAGAAACTTCTATCTTTGAGCTCTACCTGAAGTGGAGATGGATCCATGACTGCTCTTTTCACCTCATGGTCTAGTACAGCTACTGAACTTTGAGCCATCACATTGATTTTCCAGGCAAGAGGCAGTAGAAAGAAGGGCAAATAGGGCCCTTCAGGCCCTGTTCTTATGAGTGTTCCTTAGTCTCACTGGAACACTTGTGCTTATATGTCATTGCCCAGCCCTGGCTGTCATAGAGATTAGGAAATACAGTCTTTAACTGACACCTTGTGCCAAACAAAATTAGGGTCCTGATGTTATGGGAGCCAATAGTGAGTCAGTAACCAGCAGTATCTGACACATTAACCATAGGTCCCAACTTTCATTTTACTTTGTTGGACAATGTTATGAAATGTCTTGCCTTTAAAAAACAAACAAACAAACAAAAAACTCAGATTTTTTTGTGAAATTTCCTGAATTTTGTATGTTAGCACTTAATTTGAATATTTTTAAATTGTTTTAAACTGTTAGATCTAGAGAGAGGTTTCAAGAATAATACAAAGAGTTTCCATATACTTTTCATCCCTAATGTTAACATTTTACCTGTTGTACAATTACCAAAAATAGGAATTTAAAAATGTTATAAAGCTATCAGCCAGGAGTTAGCAAGCTTTTTCTGTAAAGGGCCAGGACAGTAATTATTTTAGGTATCTGCCACTACTACTTAATTCTGCCATTGTAGCAGAAAAAACAGACTACATGAACATATGAGAGTATCTGTGTTCCAATAAAATTTTATTTACAAAAGCAGGTGACAGACCAGCTTTGGCTCATGGCCTGTAATCTGCCAACTTCTGCTATAAACTAAGCCTACAAACCTTATTTGATTTCATCAGTTTTCCCATTAATATCCTTTTTCTGTTCAATCCAAGATCCCCAATTATATTTAGCTGTCATCTTTTGTCTCCTCCAAGCTAAGACAGTTGTTCATTCCTTCCTTTGATGAACTTGACACTTGAAGTATCCTAGTCAGTTATTTGTAGCATATCTCTCAATTTGGATTTCTCTGATGGCTTCTCATAATTAGATTGAGGTATGCACAAATGCAGGTGTGTGTATATGCATGGGTTGGTATACATACATCATTTCCTAGCTCTGTCCACCAAGAGAGCCTAAAGTCAATGACCCCTCAGGAACAAAGAGCATACTTAGCACCCAGATCTTGATTTCTTAACACTATTTTCCAATAAAAGGAACCAGGACTCTTTGCAAAAGTAATTGACTCCATGCCTGTGGCAGGGAAAATATGAGAACTTCCTAGAATATTTGTGTTGTCAAAAAGTAAGGTAACACTCTCAAAAGAACAAGAGCATATCAACAGGATACATGGACCAACCTGACGGTGTTCCAATTAGACAAAACTGGGATAATTTAAGCAACCAAATATATAATGAGAGTTTTGGATTGTAACCCATAGAAAAAAATAAATATCCCTAAGTACATGCAGATATAAATAGTTGAATATATATACATGGAGTGAAGGGACAGTTAGTTCTCCTTTAGGGAACAATTCCAGTTAAATAAATGGAATTAAATGAATTCCAATGAAAGAGAAGAAAGAACATTACCATTAGGCAAATACCACAGTAATCATTGTTGCAGACACAATCCACTGATGGATGCTAAAGTTAATGGGCTGAAGTGTGGGGGGAACAAGATACTTGCCTAGTCACCAAGAATCTATCCCCTCAAGGTATTTCCTAACTACAGAGGGGGAGAAATAGTAACCTTTTACCACATGGCAGAGACCACCTTAACCAAATGATCAAAAATCCTTATGCTTTTTTTTTCCTTTCAGCCATATAATCAAAGATCTGCTCATATTTTTCTCTGCTTAAAAAAAATTCCTGGGGCACCTGGGTGGCTGTCATTAAGCGTCTGCCTTTAGCTCAGGTAATGATCCCAGGGTCCTGGGATGAAGCCCCACATCCGGCTCCCTGCTCGGCGGGAAGCCTACTTCTCCCTCCCTTGCTCCCCCTGCTTGTGTTCCCGCTCTTGCTTGTCTCTCTCTGTCAAATAAATAAATAAAATCTTAAAAAAAAAATTCCTGTACTCCACTTTGTCATGCATTTGATTAATTTCAGTTTCACCTAAAATCAGTTACCCATATCAGGATTTCAATTTATTGACACACCCCACTCAGCTGAAGATGAATTCCAGAAGTGAAATTGCTACATGTAGCCATCACAAAGACAGATAAGGTTACCAAAGCTACTGCTTGCTTGCTTGCTTGCTTGCTTGCTTCCTTCCTTTCTTTCTTTCTTTCTTTTTTCTTTCTTTATTATGTTAATCACTGTATATCATTAGTTTTTGATGTAGTGTTCCATGATTCATTGTTTGTGAAAGCTACTGCTTTTTTTTTGTTTTTAAAGATTTTATTTATTTATTTGAGAGAGAGAGAATGGGAGATAGAGAGCATGAGAGGGAAGAGGGTCAGAGGGAGAAGCAGACTCCCTGCTGAGCAGGGAGTCCGATGTGGGACTCGATCCTGGGACTCCAGGATCATGACCTGAGCCGAAGGCAGTCGCTTAACCAACTGAGCCATCCAGGCGCCCGAAAGCTACTGCTTTTTAACTGTGACATTTCTAATTGGATCGAACTGTTAGTCATGCTTTGTATATACGTTTTCGTTAACTTTTTTAAATTTAAACTTTGAGCAATCATATTAAGGAAAAGTAGCCGATGGTCCAGCAAACAAGATCCATAAATCTAAAGATCCATGAGTTTAGAAGGAATGCCAGTGGATACTAAATTAAGTAGGGATGTGAATACTTAGAATGAAATAATCCATAACAAATTACAAAGCTAAAAAGCTAACAATGGAAACATCAGAAAAGCAGTGTATTTCCATTAGTAGACTTCCCACTCTACCTCTGTGCTACCTTGACTCATATACATTTTGCCTGAAAATGCTTTGATTATCTCTTTACCTTTAAATATAAAAATTATTTTGAGGGGCGCCTTGGTGGCTCAGTCGGTTAAGCATCTGCCTTCGGCTAAGGTCTTGATCCCAGGGTCCTGGGATTGAGCCCTGCATTGGGCTCCCTGCTTAGCAGGGAGTCTGCTTGTCCTCTCCCTCTGCCTACCCCCCATGCTTTCTCTCTCTCAAATAAATAAATAAAATCTTTAAAAAATAAATACATAAAAAAATTATTTTAAGGGACGCCTAGGTGGCTCAGTCGGTTAAGTGTCTGCCTTTGGCTCAGGTCATGATCCCAGGGTCCTGGGATGGAGTCCCACATCCCTGCTCAGCAGGGAGTCTGCTTCTCCCTCTGCCCCTTCCTCTGCTTGTGCTCTCTCTCTCTCTCTCTAAAAAAAAAAAAAAAAATATTTTGAAATATCTTTTTATAGTGTAAATAGAAACATAATGCAGCCCTTCTGTTAAGAAGTCTTGAGTTTTATTTTATATAAATACACTTTAGGAAAATTTATTTTGGCTTTACAGCTTATCAGTAATGACATGTAAACTTTTTAATTATCAAATTTTGGAAAATATTTATCACATTTTTTGAATACAGGAGGCCTAAGATTCCAATGCTTTTGAAGTTTGCTTGTGCAATGACTAATCTTAAATACTCTTTGATGAATTGCATCACCACTTACTCATCAATGTCTTCCTTGTTGTGACTGTGATGGGTTTTAAGTTCTCTTCATAATCTTCATTTGTGTCAAATCAGGAAGAATTTCAATATTTTCCAGTATTCATATGATTTGTTCCTCTTCATTAATTGAATTATCAAACAAGAACCAATCTGTTACTTTTCTTCATAATTTTCCTTCTAATAAATGCTTTTGGAGTGGTCTGAAAATTTTTTGGTACCAGAGGCTTCTTCTATGTTAATGATTTTTGTTGACTTATCATTTTAATTGTTTGTCTCATATTCTCTTAATTTTTTTCTTTTGTTTTTAATTTTTTTATTTTACCTTTTTTAATTAACATATAATGTATTATATGTTTCAGGGGTACAGGTCTATGATTCATCAGTCTTATACACAATTCACATTGCTCACTATAGTACATACCCTCCCCAATGTCCATCACCCAGCCACCCCATCCCTCCCATCCCCCTCCACTCCAGCAACCCTCAGTTTGTTTCCTGAGATTAAGAGTCTCTTATGGTTTCCCTCCCTCTCTGGTTTCGTCTTGTTTCATTTTTCCCTCCCTTTCCCTACGATCCTCTGTCTTGTTTCTCAAATTCCTCATGTCAGTGAGATCATATGATACTTGTCTTTCTCTGATTGACTTATTTCGCTTAGCATAATACCCTCTAGTTCCATCCAGGTCATTGCAAATGGCAAGATTTCATTTTTTTGATGGCTGCATAATATTCCATTGTATATATATGCCACATATTCTTTATCCATTCGTCTGTTGATTGACATCTAGGCTTTTTCCATAGTTTGGCTATTGTGGACATTGTTGCTATAAACATTGGGGTGCACGTGCCCCTCTGGATCACTACATTTGTATCTTTGGGGTAAATATCCCATAGTGCAATTGCTGGGTCATAGGGTAACTCTATTTTCAACTTTTTGAAGAACTTCCATACTATTTTCCAGAGTGGCTGCACCAGCCTGCATTCCCACCAACCGTGTAGGAGGGTTCCCCTTTCTCTGCATCCCTGCCAACATTTGTCGTTTCCTGACTTGTTAATTTTAGCCATTCTGACTGGTGTGAGGTGGTATCTCATTGTGGTTTTGATTTGTATTTCCCTGATGCCAAGTGATGTGGAGCACTTTTTCATGTGTCCATTGGCCATTTGGATGTCTTCTTTGCAGAAATGTCTGTTCATGTCTTCTGCCCATTTCTTGATTGGATCATTTGTTCTTTGGGTGTTAAGTTTGATAAGTTCTTTATAGATTTTGGATACTAGCCCTTTATCTGATATGTCATTTGCAAATATCTTCTCCCATTCTGTCGGTCATCTTTCAGACTGTTTCCTTTACTGTGCAAAAGCTTTTTATCTTGATGAAGTCCCAGTAGTTCATTTTTGCCCTTGCTTCCCTTGCCTTCGGCGATGTTTGTAGGAAGAAGTTCCAAAAAACTCCATCCCAAAACTGCTAGAACTCATACAGGAATTCAGTAAAGTGGCGGGATATAAATCAATGCACAGAAGTCAGTTGCATTTCTATATACCAACAACAAGACAGAAGAAAGAGAAATTAAGGAGTCGATCCCATTTACCTTTGCACCCAAAACCATAAGATAACTAGGAATAAATCTAACCAAAGAGGCAAAGAATCTGTACTCAGAAAACTATAGAATACTGATGAAAGAAATCGAGGAAGACACAAAGAAATGGAAAAACATTCCATGCTCATGGATTGGAAGAACAAATATTGTGAAAATGTCTATGCTACCTAGAGCAGTCTACACATATAATGCAATCCCTATCAAAATACCATCATCTTTTTTCAAAGAAATGGAACAAATAATCCTAAAATTTGTATGGAACCAGAAAAGACCCTGAATAACCAGAGGAATGTTGAAAAAGAAAAGCAAAGCTGATGGCACCACAATTTTGAACTTTAAGCTCTATTACAGAACTGTCATCATCAAGACAGTATGGTACTGGTACAAAAACAGACACATAGATCAATGGAACAGAATAGAGAGCCCAGAAATGGACCCTCAACTCTATGGGCAACTAATCTTTGACAAAGCAGGAAAGAACGTCCAATGGAAAAAGACAGTCTCTTCAACAAGTGGTGTTGGGAATATTGGACAGCCACATGCAGAAGAATGAGACTGAACCATTTCCTTATACCACACACAAAAATAGACTCAAAATGGATGAAAGACCTAAATGTGAGACAGGAATCCGTCAAAATCCTAGACGAGAACACAGGCAGCAACCTCTTCAATCTCTTAATTTTTTTCTTAGTTTTTCCTCCATTCTTTAAGAAATATAAAGATGACATAAAATGTACCTTTCTTGGGATGCCTGCGTGACTCAGTTGGTGAAGCGCTGCCTTCTGCTCAGGTCACGATCCCAGGGTCCTGGGATCGAGCCCCACATTGGGCTTCCTGCTCGGCGGAGAGCCTGCTTCTCCCTCTCCCTCTGTCTGCCGCTCTGCCTACTTGTGCTATCTCTGTTAAATAAATAAATAAAAATTTAAAAAAAATATACCTTTCTTACATGATCAAAGCAGGGAGTTTTAATGTCTCACTTGTTTTCACAAGACCTTCAAAACAACTTACAAGATTGCAGTTAGATGGTATGTTCAAACCTTATCAACTTTGTAAACAAAGATGTTGTGAATCTTTGAAAATACATTTTCGCCTCGGAAGTGTTGTTCCCATGTCGCAGAGCTTAAGAAGCTTTAGAAAAGGCAGAATTCTTTCACGCACATACATCTACAGCTGCAGGGAACACTCACACTGCAATGTGCTCCCTAAGCCTGCATCTCTGTGCTGTGTACCTGGAGGTGTTGCAGAATTCCTGAAAGCCATTGCTGCATTGGGATGACCAACAAAAACTGAACTGTAATGGAAATTTACTGCAAAACACATAAATAGAGCCCACTCATCACAAACCAAATGCAACCTCAGCTCAAGTTCTCCCTTAGCTAGAGCCCCAGAATAACCAGCAGCACCCCAACTCCACGCAACACATAGAGAAGTGTGATGTAGGAAGTTGGAATGTAAAGAGACAGCTGTCTTAACCAGTTACTGTTAAAATATCTTACTTTTGCATGTTTTGTGAAAATACAACCGTGTCAACATATTGCTAGGGTCCGTTTCAAGGTCTTGATGTCCATAAACAAGTGAATGGCCTTGAGCCTTTGGCTTCATGATACATCAGTCCCTGTTCTTTATTGTGCAGGAAAGGTATTAGAAGCCAAGTCAATGAGGGTATTGATGACAAATCAGTAGTTGAGTGTTGGCAATCCGAAGAAATCCAGAAATGCACTAAAATCTTACACTTGAGAGAAATGTCTTGAATTTAACAGTAATCCTTAAAATATATTCCAGTATTAAAAAGCTTGATAAACTTTCCTAAACTGTAGATTTTTAAAAACTTAATTTCAGTCACCCAGGATGGGCCTTTCTTGGAATGGGCCCATATAAGTGAGGGAGCCTGGATTTTATGATTCGTTCATTATTTATGATTCAATTTTTGTCACTGATTTCCTACCACATTCTATTTGCAACCCACAAGCAGAATATAAGAACAGCCTCTTTGGATTGGCTGGGATGAGGTGTATTTCTCATATTTGGGTACATCCTCTGTCAGCCATATACTGTCCTGAAAATGCTGTATAACAACCAGCCACACGGGGCGCCTGGGTGGCTCTGTCCTTAAGTGTCTGCCTTCAGCTCAGGTCATGATCCCAGGGTCCTGGGATTGAGCCCAGCCTGCTTCTCCCTCTCCCATTCCCACCTCCCCTGCTTGTGTTCCCTCTCTCTCTGTGTCTGTCTCTGTCAAATAAATAAATAAAACAAAAACCAGCCACACAATTATTTATATATCTATTAAGTTCACAGCTCTGCAGGGTTCAGTTGATGTAAGCTAGCCTTGCTTATATATCTTGGGTCAACTGTAGGTTGACCTGATGGCTCTACTAGTAGTTAGCTGGACTTGTATATGTTTACCAGGTGGCTGTTAACTTGTCTACGAGGGCTTTGGCTGGGGTGATCAGGGCCATACTGTTTCTCTCCTTGTGTCTCTCTTTCTGCATCCAACTATCCTGGACGTGTTTTTGTGGTAATGGCAGACATGCAAGAAAAGTCAGAAATGCGTAAGTCATTAAAAATACAGGAAAACTGTTAATGTCCCATTGGCCAAATCAAGTCACAGAGCCAAACCAGGGAGAGAGGGACCTAAAACGTTACTTGGTGAAAAGCATGCATACAGTGAAAGATAAAGAATTTCAGCCATCTTTTGCAATGAAATCTCTTATGTTTTAAACTAAACGCTTGATTTTCTTGACCAATACATAGCTACTGTCTGAATGTTTATGTCCTCTGCACAAAGTATGTGTTGAAATACGTAGGGCTTTGGGAAGGTGACTCGACTGTGAGAGTGGAGCCCTCAGGAGTGGCAGTAGTGTGCTTGAAGAAGAGATCCCATGGAGCTCTCAGCCCCTCTACCATGTGAAAATGCAACCCAGAAGAGAGTCATCACCCAGCCATACTGCCCTTCTGATATCAGACTTCCAGCCTCTACAACTGTGAGGAATAAATTGCTGTTGTTTATAAGCCACCCAGGCTGTGGTATTTTGTTATAGCAGCTCAAATGGACAACAGCACCATTTAAATCTCCTCTCCAAATGCCTCCCAGCTCAGTAAGTGGCACTGCTGTCCACCTGACTCAGGGTGAAGTACATTCTCTGGCACCATAGCCAACCCATCAAAGGGTCATCTGTATTTTCAAAATATATCTAAAATCAGACTACTTCTCAATGTCTCTACTATTCCCACCCTAATACAAGCTGCTATCATTTTTTTTTTTTGCCTGTGCTACCTAAGTAGCATCTTAATATTTCAACGTTGCCTGCCCCTTGTGTTTCCACTAATTCTATGAACAGTTTCAGAATGTAAATTAGATCATGCCACCTTCTGCTCAAAGCTCTCCCATTGCTTATCCATCAGATTTACAGTAAAATCTAAAATCTTAACTATGGCCTATAAGGCCATCTACAGTCTGGTTCATGGCTACATGCTCTTGCCTTATTTTTATACCATTCTTTCCTCACCGGCTCCACTGTAGCCACATGGGCCTTCAATGTTGTTCCATGAACATTCCTGACCTCAGGACATTTGCATATGCTAGCTCCATAGCCTAGAATACTATTGATCTCACTGTATTACTCAAATGAATATTGATGAGTATCAAATGAGTATCAAATAATCACTTCATTCAAGTTTTTGTTCAAATGCCACCTCTTGGGAATCTCTTTCTTGATCTCTTTTTCGAGCAACTTTCTGTCATTCTCATTCCTGCCCAGTTTTTTTCTTCATATCATGTGTTACTAGTGGATATTATAATGTGTATTTGTTGAATGAAAAAAATAACATAAAGGAAGTGGAATAAAGTTCTAGGAGCATTACACCTAGCATAAAGATATTCCTAAAATAATATGCAGGAGAACTGATAGGATGGGGAAACCTTACCATTGACAAAGGAATGTCTACCACTTCTGACCATTTAAAACGTGTAGTTTGTTGTGATAGTTAATAACCACCTTTACCTGGAAAGTTTTTGATCATTCTCTGTTTTCTGGAATATGTCCGTAAGTATCTATGAGAAATATAGAAACAAATATGACTTGTTCAGCAGCAAGCTTAATGCTCATTGGCTGCATCCTTGCTTCCTGCTAACTCTAACTTCAGGCCTTAGAGTGCTCTGGTATGCTCGGGAAATTTGAATAACTGTGGAATAAGGCCAGCATCTTCAGTTGGGCCAAAGGAAGAGAAGGCTCTGTCGTTTTGGAAACCTTTAAGTCAGGGATTTTATCCTTTGGCTGTGCCATGGACTCCTTTGGCAGCCTCAGGAAGACTGGGAGCCAATTTTCAATATCGTGTTTGGTTTTACTTGTTGAGAGGAATTTCACATGACATAAAATTAACCATTTTAATGTAAGCAAGTCCCTGGCATTTAACACCTGTAAAGTTACACAGCCACCACATCCATCTAGCTCCAAAACGTTTCTGCCATTCGAAAATAAAACCCCGTACCCATGAAGCCATTTTCTTCATCATCCTGACCCCCAAGGCCCTGGTAACCATCAGTCTGCTTTCTCTTTCTGTGGATTTACATATTCTGGATATTTCATATAAGTAGAATCATACCACATGTGACTGTTTGTGTCTGACTTCTTTCCCTTAGCATGTTTGAGGTTCATCCACATTGTAGCATGTATCATTACTTCCTTCCTTTTTATGCCTGAATCATACTCTGTTGTCTAGAAATACCACATTCTATTTATCCATTCATTTGTTGATGGATATTTGGGTTGTTTCCATCTTTTAGCTACTGCAAATAATGTTGCTATAAATATTCCTGTACCAGAATTTGAGTGTGGGTTTTTCAGTTCTTTTGGGTAGATACCCAAGAGTGGAATCCCTAGGTTACCACAGTGAAAACATACTGTTTTAAAATGCATAAAATACAATACCTAGGGTTATAAAGGAAACTAATTATGTTGACATAAAGTCATCAAAACATCAAATAAAATAAGTTTGTGTTCTGGTGATACGAGTTACTTGATTTGGAAATATCCTATCCAATGGCAGACCTAATAACTGCCATATATCTGGAGTAGTGTGGAGTGCAAATGATGTTTCAAGGTGTCTGCAGCCATTACAATGTGCTATAAAAAGGCTTATGTTTCTCGATTACAAGTCCTTAGAATATTCCTGGGTTTTGTTGCCTGTTAAAGGCTAAGGAAAATGGAGTGGTATTTTCTTTCTCATCCAAATTCATGGAACCCATAAATCCTATCTAAATGATCCCAGGGACTTGAAGTGAAGACCCCCAGTTAAGAACCCCCTGCTTTCAAGAGGAGAGTGGTCTCCCCACTATTTCTCCACGTCGTCATCTTGCCTAGGAAATCTAAGCTCAGCAGGATCAACTTGGACAGGTGCAGATCCACTGAAGTGGAAGCTAGAGAATCCTCTAATTCCAGAGACTTTATCACCAAGTTTTGATCTGTTAGCTTTTCTGTTTTCTGTATCAGATTAATGTTTGTAAAATTCAAAGACCTAGGAATTAAAATAACTTCTAATGTTGTAGAGCGCTTCAGAATATCTGAAGGTCTTATACATACATCCTTTCATTTAACCCGCTGTAAGTTGTGTGACCGCGTATGTCATTACCAGGGGTGTGAGATAAGGAAGCCCAGATACAGACTCATTTAGTCAATCAAGTTTGAAAAGCAAGTACTCACCCATGGAGCTAGAACTTGGGGCACTTGTGAAAATAAAAATTCAAAGTACCTTTTCTATCCAACTAGAAAACCAATATATCCAAACTTCATTGTTTACATGGTTGTTAGCCTAAAGGATAATTACTCCTTAAAATAAAAGCCATCACACAAACTGCTCTTGCAGATGGAAAGGAGCATTAACATGAGAATACTACCTACAGTTCAGTCCTAAAAAGCTCAATCCTTCCATTGTCTCAGGGGAAATGTTTCATAGATAGAGGCCAGACATTCAAACAGGATATTTTCCTGTAGGAAAAGATGAGATTGGTTTTAGAAAATCAAGCTTCATTATTCCCTGAAAAGAAAAACAAAATAGTGCTCAATCCATATTAGAGGATATCCAAAGAGAGCGAAGAGTTCTGTAGACTCCCTAGAAGTTTCCCTAGAGAGGATTCGGGCACTTGACAAATGCATAAATAATGACAGAAAATGTAGTTCCATATGTCACAGTTATCTTGCTTTGAATGAAAGAAAATCTGTCTTTCAGTGGATGAGGTTTTCTTCTCCCCCAAAGTTATGTATTCAGAGTATTAGTGTTTCTATTTGTTGTTCTCTCCCAGGGAGCAGAACACACCTTATTCCAACACTGAAGAAAGAGGAAGGGCTGCTGAGCTCTGGCTATAAATATTTTATTATAGAGAGAGACAGAGATCACAGAGGGGCAGATGAGTAGCAGAAAACAAATGTGATGTTGTTTGCAAGTCCTCAGAGGAGGTTTATATTAAACTCTCTCTGCCAGCTTGTTTTCTGCTTGGCTTTTCTACTTCCAAACCGGGTAATGAAACCCTTTTGTGTATCTAAAGGTTTTCCTATTAGGTGAGGAGTGCTACATCTAGTTGAAAGTATAGAAATATCCACGTTATAAAGTATACACAAAGAAAAAGCTATTATAAAATGGCACAGTGATGAAGTTATATTTTCAAGAAGGATGATCCATATTAATTTGGTTTTAGAAAGATGCTATCCTAGTAAAAAAAAAAAGATTAAAAAATAAATTATAGGTTTTCTCCATATAATCCATTTATTTCTCTCCTCTTACCCCAGTGCCTCAAAGTTGTTGGAAGACTTTGACCTGATGGTATTTAGCATCTTTCATGATTTCATAATCCACTGGACTTTATTTGCTCAGAACTCACTATTAATGAGGACAAGGTCATAGCCTATTCTCTTTGAGAGAGAGAGAAAAAAAAGAGTCCTGTTTTTTTAACATAAGAGCACAGACCACATATCAAACCTGCCACTCACATATTTAAATTTCTGGGTAAAAGGAGAAGTGGATAAAAGGGTGAATAATGCAACAAACATTCTAAGATTGCAGGGCTGATGGGGCTCATTTCGTCCTGGGTCTAAACCACCTGAAATGATCTGTATAAGTGCTCTTATTCTTGAATGAGAGGAGAAAACAAGTGTGCAGGGACTAGAAGTATTTGTCCCAATATAGTTGATGGCAAATCTTTGTTCTATTTTACATAAAATAGAATCTTAGATTTTTTTTTTTTTAGTGGTTGGCCAGTGAGTCCAATAATACATCTGTTTTTGAGTCAAGTGCCACTTGTAGCAAAGTTTTTTTGTTTGGTCTCATGGTCAAGGAGCCCAATATGGAGAGGCCATATTGAATTTATGAAATGAATCTGTGAATCCATGAAAATGAAATGTATAAAATGGCATAGACTTGTGGTAAAAAAAAGTTGTGTTTCTTTGGGTACATCTCTATAACACACACACATATAGAGATGCTTATTTTGCTGGTAAGAAAATGTGTGGGTAAACTAGAACTTTTGGGGATTTTTTTGTTTTCTACAAATTATTCACAGATGACAGGTCACTGATTTTTGGTTTTAAGGGCTAAATTCAGTTGTCTGAAATGCTGCTTGGGTTGGTTTTGTACTTACTAAAAACCAGAACTAACATTCTTTACTATTCACTATTGGCCAGGTACCTTACTTATATAGGACATTTTCACTTTATCTTGAGGACCCCTCTGTATTATGGAAAATTGTGTCCATCTCCATTTTTCAGATGAACAAATAAACTTGAGGAATGACGAATTGGTCCAAACTACGCAGCTAGTACAAGCTGGAGCCAAGTCTGTTGGTTCCAAAGTCAACCCCTTCCTCTTGAAGGTTGGAAATATTAAATTTAATTGACATCAGTACCTCATATTAATATGTACATTATCAGCAGGTTCAGAGTAGTGTAGTTGTTATCTGAACATAGTCTACTGAGCATTCAGATTGCTTTTTCTAGGTCAATAGTGGCAATCTGGCTTTATAGAGATATAGATAAAGGTTTCTTAGTGGCATGTTTAAAGGAAAAGAAATTTGAGAGGAGAGTTTTAGTGATAGGAGAGTTTTAATCTAGGCACATATTAAATTTATGGCATCTGACTTTTTTTATTTTGGTTATTTGTAGTGTAAATAGAAAGTTAAAAATGCTAATTACAAAATAAAGTTTAAAACCAAAATACTGATTAATTATATAGAAAATGTAATATAATGGTATTAATAAGATATAAAAATAAGATACATTTATTTTGTTTTACTTTTCTGGATCAAGGTATTTCTGTTGTAAAATATATTGAATTATTGTTATGTGAGAGACCCATATGGCTGTATCAGTCTTAAAATTGCATTTCCTGACAAGGTGACTTATCTTCTGCTGCTCTGAAATATATGAAGAGAATATCACAAGGCTTTAAAAGGAAGTTATGTCTACTTATGTTTTAGCTGATTTTGAACTAAATTAAAAACCTGTGTTTTAACAGGTTAGAAGCATGCAAGAACTGAGCTTTCAGAACCATCTAGGATTTCCTGTTATCTAGGCAAGACATTCATTTTTAGCAAGTTCTGATCTTAGCAATGGTAGTTTAAAACATAGGGCATGTTTTAAGAAGATGATTTTACCAGCAAATTACTTTCCATGAAATACAAATAAATCAAGTTTAAATTTAACCAGTTTTAAATATTAAGAAGTAAACTTAATGGGAAAATATTTGCAACAGCTTTAAAACATAAATCTCTGTCCCTAAGGGAAGCCTTAAACATTTTTCAAATGCATGGGAAAGTAGATACTTAAAGTGTGATACTTCCTACTTTTTATGTCACAAAGTACTGGCATTTTTACAGAAAATACAAGCGTAGTAAGTATGTACAGTGTGTACCTACAGTTAACTGATGCATATAATAAAATAAAAGCAGGTATTTCTTATTATTCAAGGAGAAAAATGGAGCCGTCTTCTGGAAATGGTTTGGGTTGTCCCATAATGGATAGGGTAGACTGTCAACCTATAATTATTTTCAGGGAGGTTTTCTTTGGACTTGTCTGAAAATTGGATGAGCAGTGATTAATATCAGGAAGAAGAAAAGAACTGGGACCTGGGATTTGTCCTTTTAATAGGATAGGAGAGAATAACTGCTTTCAATTTTTGGATCTTTCACAAAGCGTATGAAATCTGTATTTAGTCCCTTTGTACTCAATCAATAGTATTTATATATTTACTCATTTATTTTTTTATGAAGATTTTATTTATTTATTTGACAGAGAGAGACACAGTGAGAGAGGGAACACAAGCAGGGGGAGAGGGAGAGGGAGAAGCAGGCTTCCCGCCGAGCAGGGAGCCCGATGCGGGGCTCGATCCCAGGACCCTGGGATCATGACCTGAGCCAAAGGCAGATGCTTAACGACTGAGCCACCCAGGCGCCCCTATATATTTACTCATTTAAATGGCAGTGCTGGGCGCCTGGGTGGCTCAGTTGGTTAAGCGACTGCCTTCGGCTCAGGTCATGATCCTGGAGTCCCGGGATCGAGTCCCGCATCGGGCTCCCTGCTCAGCAGGGAGT
The DNA here is from genome assembly GCF_037043125.1 of Eumetopias jubatus. NCBI lineage: Eukaryota > Metazoa > Chordata > Mammalia > Carnivora > Otariidae > Eumetopias > Eumetopias jubatus. Next base: position 105,417,217 of record NW_028274815.1, read on the forward strand.
CTGCTTCTCCCTCTGACCTTCCCCCCTCTCATGTATTCTCTCTCTCTCATTCTCTCTCTCAAATAAATAAAATCTTAAAAAAAAAAAAAATTAAATAAATAAATAAATAAATAAATGGCAGTGCTGTGCTGGACCAAAAACAAGGCTAGGAACTTACAGATCTACACATAACTTTGAATCAGCCAATGTATATATAGTCAGTCTTCATTATTCGTGGATTTTGTATTTGCAAATTCACCATCACATGTGTTTTTGCATTTCTATGCTTTTGCTGGTGGTTTTGCTGTTTGAAATGGTCCCAGAGCAGAGTGCTGAGGTGCCTACTGTCTAGTATTCCTCAGTGTGATGTGCCTTGTGGAATAAATACATGTCTTTGGCAATCTTCATTCAGGTGTGAGTTCTGGTGCTATTGGCTAAGTTGAATGTTAATGAATCAACAACATATATATATATATATATATATATTTATTTATTTATATAAAATGTGTCTTTAAACAGAAACACAAACTCTAAAACAAGGTTATGTGTTGGTTGATGGATGAGCATGTTTGGGATCAGAGACTTGAAGAACCCTGGATTTCTTGTAGGAGCAATGGGTTCAGCATTCGCTTATTTGGTGTTTGCAGCTACTGTATAGAATGTGACTACTGCAAATAATGAGAATTGGCCATATGAAACGTGCAATTACTAGAGAGCAGGCTCAGCCCCAGAGAGTCAGGGACCAAGGGCACATTCACTGCCTCCTAGAGCTCATTCCCTGTTCAAGAACTGGACTCACATTGGACCAGTGTGAGAAAGTGCTATGACAGATGCAGGTAAGGTGCTAAGGGAAGCCTAACACTGCTGGGGGGTCCAGGTAATCCCAGATCAGTAGCTGCATGCCTGAGAGAATGATTGGAACAGTAGGGAAAAGATGCGCAGCATGTACAGGAATGGGAAGTAAGTGAGGTTGTTTATTTTTAAACGGAGCAGAATGTTGGTGGGTTTCTGACACATGTTGGTACCATGTTGTTACAGAAATATACTGTGGCAAAATGCTTCCACCTCTTGCCAAAAACACTGAAGAAAAATGAAGAACACTGAAGAACTCCAACAAAAAGTTGCAGAACAGAAATAGCCAAACTACTCTGGAGTCCAATTCATCCACAGCCATCAAAAAAAGGTAGGGGGATGAATTATGTTATGGTTTTGCTCTTTTAAATTTTATTTTAAATAATGTACACACACACACACACACACACACACACAGTGGAATACTATTCAGCCATAAAAAGGGAAGCCCTGCCATTTGAGGCAGCATAGATGGACCTTGAAAGCATTATGCTAAGTGAAATAAGTCACATGTGCAGAAAGACAAATGCCATATGATCTCACTTATATGTAGAATCAGTTAAAAAATTTTTTTTTAAATCTGAGCTAAAAGTTACAGAGACTATATTGCAGGTTGCTAGAGGTGGGCAGGAGGATGGGGGTCCATAGAATGGTGAAGGTGTCAAAGAAATAAGTCATGGGGGTGTAATATGCAGCACGGCGACTGTAGTTAACCATATTGTATTGTGTATTTGAAAGTTGCTAAACTTTCTGAAAGGGTTCTAAAATGGGGTGCTGTGGGGACCCTTACTTTCTCCACACCAAACCCTTTTCAGAAGCCTTTGGCAATCAGAAAACAGGCCCAGTGCAGTCCCCCTGCTCAGCGGGGAGACTGCTTCTCGCTTTCCCACTCCCTCTGCTTGTGTTCCCTCTCTTGCTGTGTCTCTCTCTGTCAAATAAATAAATAAAATATTTTTTTAAAGAAAGAAAGAAAACAGGCCCAGTACAGCAATTATAGTGTCAGATAATTGAAAAGATTCTTGAGACACCATAAAGTATATACATGTACAGCTGTAACCAAACAAAGGAAAGCATGCAGCAGGAGAAAGCAAGCCCAACAAGCACTGGAGGGGACTGAGACTTCTAGGTGCAGCTCTCAGGGTCCTTTCTCCATCACACATGATGCCCTTAGTCTTCAGATCATGAACACCAAGATACACGTATGACACGTTTGGTCTTAGGGGAGGCAAGAATCAGGCTTACTGAGGAGCATTTTATACCCCACAGCTCAGGGAGCTAAAAGCAGTCTTTGTGAACAGGTAAATAGGTGTAAACCATCAATCCACTCAGTTTCCATAAACAGCATAGACAGGCTGGTACAGTATGCATTGGGGGGAGTTTCGGACTTCTAATAGCAAGTTATAAATCACTAGCTATTACATTTCACTTCTTTCTTGGCCAAGAATCAATACCATGGTTCCAGGTGCCTTTTAGCATAAGCACAGAACTACCCAAGATCAATTGGGTATCCTAATGTACTCAGAGAATTGAACCATGATGAAAATATCCAAGAAAACCTAAAGGTGGTATGCCACATTCTATGATTGGTCTTGTCATCCACTGGATCAGATACAACTCTGATTAGCTGGAGAGATCTTTACAAGGGTAGGCTTCCAAATGGAGTCAAAGTTCCTGAAAAAGTAACTGTATGCTGAAGCAATAAGAATAAAATAAAACAGAAAGATTAGTAGTTAGTTTAGGTTGATTTCTCTGGAATCAAATAGTGAGACAAAAAATTTGGGTCCTGGTGTTTATTTGGAAGGTGATGCCAGTATACCTTTATAGGGAAATGGGGATGTGGGGTGGGGAAGAGAAGGAAAACAGAAAAAGTACCTTATTGTTGCGGTGACCAAGAGGAGTATGATCCCATTGGGCAATTTTGGGATACAGTATAGAACACACCTTGGATTTATCCTAGCCAAGGGCAAGGGACTCAGCTACCTTTTCCCATCTGCCTTGATGGAAGACTGCTCCCCTGGACAGAAGTGAAGGGTGTTAACTCCCTGGCATCTGTGGCCTGCCATAGATGTGGGCCAAGAGGACTCCAGCAGCCAGAGGAAGCCTCAGACAAAGAACCCCAGGTGTTTGCCATTGGAAGCTGCCATCAGATCAGCATGCACAGAAATGATGAGTACCAAGAGGCTATGGATGGAGTACTGATGGTTTCTGCTCTAAGAAGTGACAACAACAGGGTTGCTCATGATTATATTAGTAGAGCTATCATTTATCAAGTATGAAGCCATGTACTATAATAAATGCATTACATTTTATCATTTAATTCTTATTTGCCACTCAGTACCAGGTGCAGGGGAGGGGAAATATGTATTTTACCACCACAGTCCTGCAGCATATATATTGATTCTGGTCTTCCATGTATAGATGAGCAGATAAGGTTGAGCAAGGGTAACCAAATTCTCGGGAGTAACACATACAGGATATAGAGCTGGGATTCAGATTCTGGTTTGCCTCCAAAACCATCCGTTGGACATCATTGTAATCCTTAAGTCACTAATTAATTATTTTTCTGACACCCACTTATTTGAAAGTTGGCAGAAGCCATTTAGATTTGGGGATACAAAAAAAATGCCCATGTTCTTAAGGAGAGCAGGAAAAGAAAGACCAGAAAACATGGAGTAGAATAAGAGCCATATGGAAGTGTGTTACTGCTGTTAAGTAGGATCAAGAAAGAGGTTATCAGTTGTTGCTGTATAACAAATAACCCAAATAAATAAATAACAAATAAATTGCTGACGGGTCTGTGGGTGAGTTAAAAAGTTCTGCTGATGTGGGCCAGGTTTAGCTGGTCTGAGGTAGGTTCACTCATTCATCTGCAATCAGCCAACAGTGGCTAGGGACTGGCTAGTCTAAAATGCTTTCCATCACACACCTGGTAACTGAACTGGATCAGGGCGCCTGGGTGGCTCAGTCATTAAGCGTCTGCCTTTGGCTCAGGTCATGATACCAGGGTCCTGGGATTGAGCCCCGCATCGGGCTCCCTGCTCCATGGGAAGCCTGCTTCTCCCTCTCCCGCTCCTCCTGCTTGTGTTCCCTCTCTTGCTGTGTCTCTCTCTCTCTCTCTCTGTCAAATAAATAAATAAATAAAATCTTCAAAAAAAAAAAAAAATGTAGCTGGATCAACTCAATTCTCCAGTGGCTAGCCTGGGGTTGTTCCCATGGTGGCTGGGGAAGGTTTGAGAGTGAATGAAAGTGTGCAAGGCTTCCTAAGGCCGAGGCTCAGAACAGTCACTTCTGCTGCATTATATAGGCCAAAGTAAATCACAAGACCAGCCCAGATGTAGAAATAAACTCTACCTCTTGGTAAGAGGAGCTTCAAGGTCACATGGCAAAAGGGCACTGACACAGGAAGAGGAGATGTACCAAGAGAAACATCTGGATTAAAGCTTACAGGGTGAGTAGGTATTCCCCAGCCAGATAAAGTAGGAAGTAAATGTATGATCCCATTGGGCAAGGAGGGTAGTGTGTTTTCAGAGACACCCAGTGCCCTATAATGAAGGCATATAGTGCTGAGGGCAAGAGACAAGCACCAGGAGAGAGAACAGCATTAAAGACTAGAGGTATGTAAATGTACCAGAATTCAAGCAAAGAAAAGTTAATTTGTAGGGAGAATAACACTTAAAAAAAAAAATGTTAAACAAATGGGAAGGCAAGCAAAGTCAGGTTAATAAGTGGAGGGATGGGTGGATGTCCAGGTTGCTGTAGCAATATGGTTAGTAAAATTGTAAGATGTTGGCGCCTGGGTGGCTCAGTCGTTAAGCGTCTGCCTTCGGCTCAGGTGATGATCCCGGGGACCTGGGATCGAGCGCCGCATCAGGCTCTTTGTTTGGCGGGAAGCCTGCTTCTCCCTCTCCCACTCCCCCTGCTTGTGTTTCCTCTCTCACTGTGTCTCTCTCTGTCAAATAAATAAATACATCTTTAAAAAAATAAAAAATTATAAGATGTTTTCTTAGGAAATGATTTGTAGGATTGATATTTATTTCAAAAAGGGAGGGTGGGGGGAGGAAGGAAATACCTCGATGGGTGCTTGGAGAGAGAGGTGAGGTTGAGGGAGCTGGATGCAAGAACAGCTGTGCTCATGACTCAGCCTGTGCACCTTGTGGCTTCAGGGAGGTCAGGTGATGATGTAGATTACATGACGGAAACTCTTTCTGTGATGCACCTTCCATAACCCACAAAGTAAAGGATCTCCAAAATAAAGGATTTTGAGGTTATGGTCCCAAACCGAAATACCAAGGCTCCAGACTCTCACAAGGACAAGTTTGTCGAGTAGGTCTCTGAGGCAGCTGACATCAGGGATGTATTTAGAAAAGAGATGTGTCCATGTGTGTTTCCCCTGGGATGTGCATGTGAAATGGTAATTTTCAGTTCATGGGTTTTTCACTTTGAAACCAGATTTTGTAAATTTTTTTTCAAAGATTTTATTTATTTATTTGAGAGAGAGAGAGAATGAGAGATAGAGAGCACGAAAGGGAAGAGGGTCAGAGAGAGAAGCAGACTCCCTGCCGAGCAGGGAGCCCGACGTGGGACTCGATCCCGGGACTCCAGGATCATGACCTGAGCCGAAGGCAGTCGCTTAACCAACTGAGCCACCCAGGCGCCCAGATTTTGTAAATTTTAAATAGAAACCTTATTCTACAGTTTTCCTAAGTGACTTTTATAGTTCTCCTGGGCCTGTGTTTCAGTGTGGCGCTCCTCTAAGCCACCAGGTACAGCAAGTTTTAGTGTGAAGCTTAATAAGCTGATATCAAATAGCATCACTAGCTCCTTGGAGGCAGAATGGGAACTAGACTCTGGAAGTAAATGCTGAGCAGACCCATGAATGGAGAACCCGGGGCCCAAATACCCACCCTTGTTGGCTTGGGGAATGTATTCCTTCCATTCTTGTCTTGCAGATATGTTGGTGATTCTTTGCTACCTGTTTCTAAAAGGTGAGATAAGGGTATTTTTTTAAAGGTAAAATAAACAGAAAATAGCATAGCCAAAGGCAAATAACATAGTTAAAGCTGACAGCAAAGATACAGAAGCCAATGAACACTCTCTGAGGACCTAATTATTATTAATTTTTCTTTGGGGAGCAGAGTGTTTCCCCATTCCATCTCCCCACCTACCCTCCAGAGGTTACCACTGTCCTAGATTTACATCTACCATTTACCATTATTTTGGTTAAAAATAATTGGCCCAACTGGGAGTATATTCCTATATAATGTTATTAATTTTTGCTTCCTTTTGAACTTTATAGTAATGATTTTATACTCAGCCTAAAGATTTGCTCATTTCCTCGAACATTTGTTTCTAAGATTCATCTATGGTGTTACATGTAACTATAGTTCATTTTCACAGCTAAATAATATTACATTGTGTGAACATATCACAATTCTTCTGTAGATTGACGTTTCTGTTTACATTTTCTGCATTTTCTGCTATAAGCAATGATACTACAATCATTTTTTATATGTCTCCTAGCATGTGTTTAAGTTTTTCAGGGATATCTACATAGAAGCAAGTTGCTAGAACACATGATATAGGAAACCACCCATCCCAGGTAGCCTGGAACTTCGTGGTTTCTCAGGTTGCAGGATTTTCAGGGCTAAAACCAGGAACAATCCCAGGCAAATTGGCACGAGCGTGTACATGTGTACACCTTAAATGTGTACATGTTCAACTTTACAACGTAATACTAAACTCTTTCCTAAAGAGTTGGTAGCAATTTATACTCCCAACTAGCTGTAAATGAGAATCACCCTGAGACTCCTCCCCATGCTTGGTATTCTTGATGTCTTAATTTTTGCTGATCAGTTAAGTGTGAAATGCTATCTTACCATGATTTGAGTTCTCTCATTACTAATGAGGTTCAGTATCTTTTCATGTTTTGTTCTCCGTTTGTGTTTTCTCTTCTGTGAAATGTCTTCCTTATCTTTTGTCTTTTTCTGCCGGGTGGTTTTGTCAAATATGTCTCACACACTTCTTTGAGTTCTTTTGGCTTTACCATCACCTAGAATAGGGTTTATCAACAGAAGCACTAATGACGTTTTGGACTAAATAATTGCTGTTGTAGGGAACCTCCTGTGCATTGTAGTATGTTTAGCATTATGCTTGACCTCTACCCACCAGATGCCAATAGCTCCTCCCAGCTGTGACAACAGAAATCTCTAGACACACACACACAAATATCTTGTCAGATGTCACCCTGGGGGACAAAAATTATACCTAGTGGACAACCACTGACCTAGATCTTAGCAGCTTGCTCCTATGAGAGAGAAGAGGAAGCAAGGCAGATAAACTCCTTCTCCATTTCTCTCTCTGATGGCCTTTTCCAGGACATATGTCCCTGTACTACGTGTTTACGGTGTTCCATGTCACTTTGCAGCTACTGACTGTGCTCCTTCATAGTTCATGGTAATATAATGGCCAGAACAATAACATATTCCGTTGTCTTCCTATCCTTCCCTGCCCCATTTCCTTTCTCTTCTTTCTCCTACCTTGGGATTGCTTGTTCCAATGCAAGCGGTAGCACTTAATGCTTGTCTCAGGTCCATTTCCCAGGGAAACTAAACTAAAATAAGTGGTTGTAGAAAGGGATACCCTGTGGATAGGATTTTGGAATTGGATTACTGACCTGTCTGAAAGCAATAGAGACCACATCCTTTTGGGGCAAATTGGAATGAAAATAGACCCTGGTGTGCTGCAGCATCATGATTATTTAAACTTTCACCATGTAGTAAATTGAGATAAGACTTACATGGAGGGTCAAGTTTTGGGAGACTTAGCAGCTGCAGCATAAAGTAACTAGTAGAGCAGCGATGGGTATATGGATTGTGCTGCAGGGTGGCTACTTTTGACCTTTGAAAAGAGACTGTTAGGCTGAGGGTGGTTAATTCCCAACTTATTGCATGCTCTGAGAGCCAGAGGGCATCTAAGGCAGCTTTACAGGAGACTTCTCTCTGGCTCTTGCAGGGCAGACTCTGATGAAATTTGGGCCTGGGGTCTGACTTTAAGTGTGGCAGAGCTTCAAAGGAGACCACACAGCTTTGTAGGATCTCCTGTTTCAAACTCAGGGCCCCAGCAAGGAGGCTGAGACAGGATGGGTCATTGGATTGATGAGCTTGACAACCTTGAACTCCTAAATGTCCCTAAACCATCTTGGAAGACAGGAGCAATCCCTTCTCCCTTGACAGAGAACAGCCTCACCCACCTGGTGGCTGTGCCAGGATTTTCCCCGAAGGAGGTGCCTCATAAGACTATTCTCATTCTCCTTAAGATCCTTCTCAGCCACTCCTCATTGCTTCAAGCTGATAATGAGTATAGTCTCAGCAGGAGTATCAGCCCTTCTTCAGGAAGAAATAGCCCACCCACTGAAAAATTGAAGTACCTGGCCAGGAGGTGCCATCAGAACCAAGACAACCTGCATGGGAACCAACCTTGAGTCGGGGAAGGGGAGGGTGGAACTCACGTGGAAGCTGGAACAACAAGGACTTATTGATATGGGGGACTCACACGTAACTCAAGATTCAATCTTTTTTTATTTTTTAAAATTTTATTTTATTATGTTATGTTAATCACCATACATTACAGCATTAGTTTTTGATGTAGTGTTCCATGATTCATTGTTTGTGCATAACACCCGGTGCTCCATGCAGAACGTGCCCTCTTTAATACCCATCACCAGGCTAACCCATCCCCCCCACCCTCTTCCCCTCTAGAACCCTCAGTTTGTTTCTCAGAGTCCATCGTCTCTCATGGTTCGTCTCCCCCTCCGATTTCCACCCCCTTCATTTTTCCCTTCCTACTGTCTTCTTTTTTTTTTTTAAACATATATTATTTGTTTCAGAGGTATAGGTCTGTGATTCATCAGTAAAGAAAAAGATTTTATTAGAGAGAGAGAGCGCGTGCAAGCAGGGGAGGGGCAGAAGGAGAGGGAGAGGGAGAAGCAGGCTCCCCACTGAGCAGAGAGCCCGACACGGGGCTCGATCCCAGGACCCCGGGATCATGACCTGAGCCGGGGGCAGACGCTTAACTGACTGAGCCACCCAGGCATCCCAAGATTTAACCTTTTGTCGAAGACACTTGAAGTTGGCCCTGGCAGTTTTCTTAGGATGGTTCTTTGAAACCTTTATGCTGTGATGGCTTATAGCAAGTGAGGAGGAAATTGCATAGTTTCTTTGATAGTTCTGCTAAAGGGTCAGATGGCTCAGGGAAGAGGAATGTTAAGATGGTTTTTGGTATAATCTGAGAACCTCTCACTTGACTATGTGTCTAACTGACCAAGAGGGCCCAGAGGGTACTCCCTTCACAAAGGCAATAAGGCACTCACTGGGGAAGGCTGGCATCTCTGAGAAGCTCCGTGAAAGCTGCCATCCATGGCCTGGGTAGATGTTCAAAGACACTGTCCAGTAGGTGAGCTTCCTAATATTACCGAGAGGATGGGTTCCAGAATGGAGTTGAGTAGTTGCACTTACTGTTAGTCGCATGTGGACCCAACTGTCACAGGGGAGCACAGGGATCTGACAGTGACTACGAGAGCATGGGAGTCTTTGGGACAAAATAATTGGACAGCTGAGGGGGATGTTACACAATTGGGATAATCAGAAAAAAAGTCAAGAGCTTACAAATCATGAAATAGTGTGGGCCCCTAGCAAGTTTCCACATCTGAGTTCATAGATGGCAAAGGTGTTCTGTCAGCTCATGCTCATCTTCCATTTTTAAACTTTTTTTTACATTTACATTTTATTTTGTGTTTAGCTGCTCATTCTACTCATGAAGTGCAAAGGATGCAGAAAATCAGTTATTTTGTCGACTGTTATGCTTGGTGGTGTTTTTCTTCATATGATATGGAATGTTTGATTATTGATGTTAATATGTGGGAATCCTTAGGGCCTGCCTGAATGAGGATGTGTTCCTGCAGAGAGTATTGCTTTGCTTCCTCTAAGAGTCAGGGACAATTTTGTTCCTTATCCAAAGATCCATTCTAGGTTCTGTCTCTCAGGTTTGACTGCCCTGCCTTGCTTTGCAAAGGGATGGAGAGTTGGTCTCCAGATTGGTGTTGTTATTGCCATGTTCCCTTAGGACTATGCTGATTTTTTCATTACTCTTTCTATTCTTTTCTCTGTCCTTCATTTTGGCAGGGCAGGGGGTGGTCAGATATTTCCTTTACTGTCTAGTGAGCCTAGCAAAACTTACCATTTTTTAAAATGTAACCAGGATATATTTATAGTTTAGCATAAGGAATCTTCAGATTATCTAGAATGCATACTGCCAAAATGAAATAACATTGGCTCCCTACTAATATCTTTCGTACCATGAAAATATATGAATGCAGTTAGCAAATGCCCAGTGCACTCATCATAATGAAATTGAGTCTGGTCCAGGAAGTATTTAATTGAATGGATCAGACGGGCTGTTTTTCTCATCTGTTGTCAAATATCCTGCTCGCATGGTTAACAGATGTTGATCAGAAGCCTGGGCCTGTGGGTGTATATCCTGAGTGAAGTTTCTCCCATCAGAAGAACAAGCTCAGCTGGCTCTCCTCTCCATATTCCCTCTGATGCATTTAGCACACAAATTCAACATATTCTGAGCTGTCCCTTTTATTTCAGCCATTTCTTAGAAACAGATTAGTATACAGTACTTTTTAGGAAGATTTCCACACATTTCTAAGTTTGACATGTAAAAAGACAAAATTTTAACTCTCTAGAATACTCTCATCTTTGGAATTGCCAAATCCCTGTACTCTAAATGAATGAACTTGACTCTCAGGTCATAGGGTAGAGGTTCTTATGCCTACAGAGACCGGTCAGTGTAAGAAACAATAGGTGGTGGAAGGCACTGTGTGCCTATCTAAATGCAGGGGCCTGTGTGCCTATCTAAATGCAGTGGCACCTACTTTACTTTACAGTGTTATTGCTCTATGGCAATGGGGCCTCAGGTCTACCAGATATTCCAATTTTTTAGGAGAAGCTTGAAAGCTGGAGTTTTATGATATGAAATCTCCCAATTTTTGACCACTGGTCTGTTAAAAATAAAAACATCCCAACAACAAAGAATCTGATTATGTAGGGGGAAAAACACATTTGTAGGCAACCTACAAATGCAATCTAGCCTGCAGACAACTCCAAATAAACAACAGGTAGCTCGAGATTGACCAGTTTTATAAAGTAAATCCTATCTGCATGGCAATTTGATTATTTTGTGTCAAAGAAAATAACTTTCCTGTCTTATTTATTTTTGCTTTTGCTTGCTTGTTATTTTGCTTGGGATCTTTTCCCCCTTGGTAAAACTTAAAAGCCTAGTGGATACCGCATCAATTAAAGCTACACATACCCTACACACATGGCAAAGATTCTGTGTGTGTGTGTGTGTGTGTGTGTAACATGGAAACACGGAAACAACTCAGAATCTTGACAAAGCTACACTATGACTCAGCAATAGCCTCCTAGATTTATAACCAAGGAAAATTAGTGCATAACCAAGGTATCCTAATAGTCCAGAACTGGAACTAAGCCACATGTTCAGCAATAGAAGAATGATAAATAAATCTTGATTTAGTCATTCAGTGGAAGAGCATGCAACAATAAAAAGAACACCTAAATGATAGACACAACAACACGGATAAATCTTACAGATACTACATTGAGCAAAAGAAGCCAGACACACAAAAAGGATGTTATGTGTGATTCCATTTATACCGTGTTTAAGAACAGGTGAAACAAATCTCTGATGAAAGAACTCAAAAAACTACTTCATGGGGACAGAACTCTAAAGGGGACACATAGGAGCCTTGTAGGGTGCTAGTGATGTCTGTCCCATCCAGGGAGTGGTTTTATGGCCGCAAACAACTGAAATGTCTGCTTTCTATGTGGCAATAAAAGTAAATAACCAAATGGGCAGCAGTGGTTGATGCATTGAGTTCACTTTCTGGTCTTGCAGCCCAGGGATGACCACTGAGTAATATGAAGGAGGTTTTCAGGTATCCCCATTTGCCCAGATGTTTGAGGACTGGGTGCTTGCAGGTTAATTCTCCACATTGTCCTCCAACCTGAGATGTCTCCATGGCAAATACAAGTGTACAAAGGTACACTCATGGGGAAGGCCATCTGCTTCCCCATGCGGTGTGATAGCTGTTCTGGGTTCCCCATTGTGAAGTGTGAGTTCCTTTAGTCATCATAGAAATTTTGAGTTTTCTATAAAACTTACTAACTGGCAGGAGTGGTGCTTTTGGGGGCATTACTTGTATATCTTCACCTGCGGCAACCTGGTGTCTGCACACTGAAAAAAAAAATACATAGTAGAATAACCCTTTTCCCTTCACTCACAAGCTTAATGTTTCCTTAAAATTCCCTAAGAAATTGCCTTAAGAAGAGAAAATATGCACCCCATTCTTTCTCTACTCCTAGAAATTCATTGCCACACAGATTGTTTCTCATGCCTCGGAAGGAAGCAATGAGCAGTGGCCTAAAAGAGCTCCCAGTCAATTTTATCTAGCATCTCCCCTTTTGGTTGGAAATGGGCCAAGGAAGAAAGTCTGTAGAAACCCAAGGAGTAACTGAAGAAGTGGAACCACACACTGAGCCCTTAAGCCAGCAGAGGCTTCTGGTGATACAGTCAAGATTATATTCCAAGTTGCTTGTTGCAGCTTATTGCTTATATGGCATGAAGTGTGAGAGCCTGAGAGCTAGTTGGAGCTCAGGGGATGCAGAGGAGGGTGCTGATGCTCCTGCTTGTGTTCCTAAAAGTGTTGTCCCTAATGGTAGGTTCCAGTTATATCAACATTTGATGCTCAAAACATAAAGTGACTCAGGACCTCTGTAAAGCCCTTCCCTTGCTTATTTAAAAATTTAAAAATGATCTTTGTGTCAATTTCCTATTTTTTTCAATTTTAAAGGCAAAATTTAAAATTTAAAAATGATCTTTGTGTCAACTTCCTATTTTTTTTTAATTTTAAAAGCAAATTAAATCTCATTACAGTAAGCTTCATGGGAAATTTGGCATTTTATTCCATGACATTTTCATTTGGCAAAGGCAAAGGTACCTGGACTCGGGAGTCAGGTGACCTGCATCATTTTTAGCTGCACCCTTAACAGGCCGCAACACAGTCTTGAGCTCACTTCTTCACCTCTCTTGAGTGCTGAGTGAAGCAAAGTGAAAACACCTAGTCTGCCTATTCCTTGAGTTTGGTATGAAAGAAAATGAAAGGCACCCTAGAAAGTGTAAAGATGAGGTGAATGGAAGATGTGATCCTTATCGCCCCTGTGGCTTAGAAAGCATCCCAAATGGCATGTTTGCAAACATTCCTTGGATGAAGTGCTCTTTGATTCTTGTAACTGATGTTTTCATGTTTATTGGAAAAGGATATGAATGTCCTCAGATGTGGAAAGATAACTAGAGAGCATGTATTTTAATGGGGGGGGGGGAAGGAGCTGTCCAGTTTTAATATAAATCCTGACTTTATTCTAACTTCTGTCTCTTGCTGGCTGGCCAAGTGGTATTGACTCCATGAAGTTGTTTTATTTCTACAATAGGAAAACCAGTATCTACCACCTTGATCTGCTTAAGAGGGGTATTGGAAATATCAAAGGAAATCACATGTGTGTGAAAAGGCTTTAAAAGTACAAAGTAAGAAAGCATGTAGTTGAGGGTTTATACCACCTTTTCCTCTTTTTCTAAAGAAGATTTATAAATAATATGTTGAGGGATAAGAGAAGATTGATCAAGCCAACTATCCCACCTGCCATACTATTTGATTTTTTTCTTCTTTTCCAAATCCGAATGAATATAGTAACTAGTAAAGGCATTGCATGAGTCAGAGTCATTACAGTGGTCAAAGACACTTTATGGCCAATGTTTTATTGTGTCAATGTTGGCTATAACTTGAGAAAATATATTATGTCTCGTTCAAACCCAGACTGGTTTGAGAGTAAAGAGGAGAGCTGTTTAATAGTTATATGAGGATAACAGTAGTAAAGTAGGACTGTTCTGAGCCCCCCAAAAATTGTGGGAAAGGTTCCTCTTTAAGTCAAATCATAATTATGTCTAATATGTTCTAAGCACTAAGCTGTGGGGAAGATATTAAAAAAAAAAAAAAAACACAATAATCCAACTAAGTGTATAGCATGGTTCTGGCTTTCAAGAAGCCAGAGTCTATATGAGAAAGCTTATAGAATACAATGATGCAGAAGGAATGAATGAAAGACATCATGTTAGCAAGCGTTGGATTGAAGAGTGTAGAAGTTTGGAGCTTAGATGGGAGTGTGGAGGCTCAGCCAACCCTGAGGTTCTGGGAAGCCTGTGTGGGAGAGGAACACTTGAACGGCATTGAGAGGACTGGTAGGATCTCAGTAGATGTGGAGAAAGCACAGCGGATAACATTCCAGGTGAGTAGAACAGCCTGGACAAACCCCAGAATGGATGGGTTTCCTGGCTGTGTGCAAAAGGGAGAGAGAAAGGGGCTATAAAGAAATTTTAAAAGGGTAAAATTTGTTCTTCTGACAAATATTTATTGAGCATCCGTATTATGGGCAGTGTTCTGAACGTTAGTGTTTCAGCAGTGAACCAGACAAAATCCTTACCCTTAGGGAGTTTACAGTCTAAGTTTAAGGAACTTTCCTTAAAATTCTCTATTATGAGGATTTCTCATAATCTTTCTATATGAACTTTTAGATGGAAGTCTTTTGGAAAGAAGGGGAATGCTGTTTGAAAAGATTAAAGCAGAATGGTTCAGCTCATTTTGTGTTAAAATAATGAGGGAACCCCACTAACTGAGCTGTCTTCCTAAACCAGAATCTGAGACATGGAGAGGGTTTTATCGAGCACCCATCCATTCATTTAGCAAACACTTATTTGAGAACCTACTGGGTGCCTGGCACTGTTCTATGTGCTGGGGATACCACAGTCAGAAACATGGGAAAAGCTCCCTGCCTTTAAAGAAATATCAATCTAATAAAATTGGGTCTTCCAAGATCATATATCCCAAGCCAAAGAAGTAAATATTAAAAAATCGTAAAGGTTCTTCAAGCATCTCTTTACATATTCACTTTATTCATACAGAACTAATAAGGGGAAAGTAGTTATTTGCTTTTCTCTATGATACAATTTTCTTGCTCTGATTATTACTATGTGGGCCCACATCTTCTGAAAATTTAATAGATGCCTGTGGCAATTGGGAATCATCAGCAAACAAAAAAATTTTCTCCCATATTTCTGTCATAGAGGGTAGCAGACCATGTCATGCCATGCCATGAGAGGTCTCGTTTGAAATATGCAAGATGATAGCCTGATTAAGAGGTTTATACACCCCCCCCAGAAATGCTTCTGCTTCAGATAAGACAGAATATTTATAATGTTGTAATATGAAGTTAATATCATTGTATAAAACAGAGATAACCCCATTATTCTCAGGTGCTGGAGCACACATCAAAATCACAATGGCACAGATTGATAGACCTACCCCTAGAGATTTTTTGATTCCAAAGGTCTGGGATGGGGCTGAGAATTTGCATTTCTAACAATCCCAGGTGATACCTGTGCTGACTGTCCAGAGGCTATGTGTTGAGAACCACTGTGTTATTCTCTAAATATATAACTAGGGGTGCCTGGGTGGCTCAGTTTGTTGAGTGTCCAACTCTTAGTTTCGGCCCAGGTCATGATCTCAGGGTCATGAGATTGAGCCTCACCCTGGGCTCCATGCTCAGCGGGAAGTTTGCCTGAGATTCTTTCTCACTCTGCCCCCTCCCCTGCTTGTGCACACACACTCTCTCGCTCTCTCTAAAATAAAGAAATAAATATTTTTAAATAAATATGTAACTATAATATGAATATAAAATTGGTTGACTTGTAGATATGTACATTGTAATATTTATTAAGAAGGCCATTGTATTCATGTAACTGTCTATGGCTGGGTTGACCAATATGGTAGACAAGAGCCACATGTGGCTATTGGGCTCCTGAAATATACTTTGTGCCATATGTTGAAATGAAACTATTTTGGATCTTTTATGTTAAATAAAATATATTATTACAATTAATTTCACCTGATCTTTTTTATTTTTAATGTGGCTACTAGGAAATTTAAAGTTAACATATGTGGCTTGCATTATATTTCTACTGGACAACACTAATCTGTGAAGCTTTTCTAAATGTGCATGCTGAGGATTTGGGGGTTTTGTTTTTTTCTTGTTGTTTTTCCTATTTAGAAAGGTTTATTGAACATTATTCCTGCATTACACTTATTGAAAGAAAAATTTAATTGTCCCTGAAGGTACCAGTCATTTCACATGATCTATACCCCGATGTTTTTTGTGTTAAAAATACAGGTTAAATCTGAAATTAGTAAAATACAGCATATAAAACTTCATGCTGAGCAAAAAAGTGTCCAAAAAAAGTTACTCTATTATCAGTAGAATAGTTTCCACAGTATATAAGATGTTTCCTATGTAAATATTTGAATGCAATTTTTAGAACCATAGTTAAATATATTTTGCAATTTGTTAACTGCAGGTATCCACATTTTCCTTCCACCACATAATCTGTTCCTCTAAGTTGGCAACATCTGCTGGGATCCACAGAATGTAGCAAAAAAAAAAAGTAGTAGTTATTTCTCAAGATTTGAGAAGTCTGGTCCACCTTTAGTGTAGTTTCCTGAGATTTCTGCTCCACTGAAGTCAAAACCAGGATTTTCTTTCTGGAATCTCTCTAATGTAAGTTTTCTCTGCATTTGGTCTTGCACCCAAGGATCAGCTGCATATTCAGATTCTAGAAGAGAAGTCCAACAATTTGCTGCATCTCTCTTTGTCTTTGTAAGAACAATACGGACCATTTTTCTGTCCTCCAAAGTCCATGTTCCCTCATCAGCTATTGTAGAATCAAAGAGCTTGCCTGCACGGCCACCTATATGACGCCAAAAGCAGACTTTCAAAACTTCTCAGTTATGAAATGCCTGGGGGTTTTGATTTATTTTAGTATTTGGATGAGGTGCCTGGGTGGCTCTGTCAGTTAAGCATCCGACTCTTGATTTCAGCTCAGGTTGTGAGATTAAGCGCCCCGTCAGGCTCCATGCTCAGCCCAGAGTCTGCTTGGGATTCTCTCTCTCCCTCTTCCCCCACCCATCCCCCGACTTGTGTGCTCTCTGAGTAAATCAATAAATAAAATCTTAAAAAAAAAGAATTTGGAATTTTTTTCAGAATTTAAGGGTTACTAGCAGAGGAAAAGAAAGTATTGTTCTCTTCGTAAATAACTGGTCCTTTTCAAAAATACCTTTTTTGATTTTCTTTGAATAACAATTAACAAGGTAATATTGAGTAGAATTTTCCTTCAATAGATGCTTGGCCATCTCCCTACCTTAAGGTAACTGTTGGATCAGTTTCTCCTGAGTTTTCTTTAGTTCCTTGGAGTTGCTAAGAACTGCTACCCTTCAGAAGCAAAGGCTAGAAGGTGACTGAACTTCTTTTAATCCATTTGGACCACCTTTGTAATACACATAAATCAGTTACAGATGGATTGTAAATCTAAGCTTAGGAGAATATATTCATGACTTTGGTGGAAGCAGAGACTTTTAAAACGGCACAGAGAGTAATAACTACAATGAAAAGATATCTAAATTAGGCTGCTTAAAATTAAGTACATGTTTATCAAAAACATTAAGAGAATGAAAAAATCATAGGTGAAGAAATATTTCAACACATGTATACAACAGAAGACTTTTATCCAGAGTTTATAAAGAATTCCATCAAATGAGTAAGAAAAAGGGAAAAAATCCAGTGGGAAAATGAGCAAGGGACTTGAACAGATATTTCACAAAAGAGAAAACTCCAAATGGCCAATGTATATGAAAGACACTCAGACTCATTAATCATCATGGAAATGCAAAATAAAACCACAGTAAGATGCCACTACACACTATAATGAAAAACAAATAATTGTCATGAAAAAGATTGACAACAGCAAGTATGGATGAGGATATGAGCAATTGATAAGCTGTAAATTGTGGAACTGCTTTGGGAAGCTGATAGGAACTATCTAGTAAAACCAAATAGACATATAACCTTGGCTCAGCAATTCTGGGTATATACCCAATGGCAGCATCATATGTATGTTCACTAAAAGGCAAGTACTAGAACATTCATGGCAGCGTTATTTCTGATAGTCCCAAACTGGAAACCACCCAAATATCCATCAGCATGAGAGCAAACTTAAAAATTGTGGTATAATCATGCAGTGAAATACTACACAGCAATGAGAAAGAATGTGGCATACAACATGAATTAATCTCACAAACTGTTGAATCAAAGACGCCTGACCTAAGAGAATACATGCTGTGTGATTCTATGTATATAAAGTTCAAAATCAAGCAGAACCAATTTCCAGTGGGAGAAGTCAGGATAATGGTCTGTCTTTGGTAGAGTTAATGACTCAGGCATCGCTCGAGGGAGCCTTCTGGCATTTTTCTCCTTGATCTGCACTGTGATTGGAGGAAGGTGTTCTCTGTGAAAATTCATGAATTTGTACCCATGATTTGTGCACTTTTTTGTTATGGATGCTATGCTTCAGTAAAATGTTTTACAGAGAAGTCAAAGTCCAAAAGTAACTTTCCTCTTTATACACACAGAGTTAGAGTTTGTATCTGACATCTTAAACTATAACTTGTAATTGACTTATTGAAATTGTTTAATACAGTAAGAATTTTGGAACTATCCATTTTATTTATCCTAAATTCCTCATTCAACACAGATCATTGGAAAACAAATATAATAACCAATGAATTATAGAAGCTTAAAGTTTAAGTAGTGCATTCTATATTCAATTAGATATCATGCAGCTGATAGAGATCTTACATGATTCAACATGTCCAAAAAATAAATAAATAAAGGACCTTAATAGCAAGCATGTTCTATAGATCATAGGATTTGAAAAATCCTGTATGATTCCAAAGATTCATGACAATCATACATATATACAGCTGTCATCCAGTAATTTGCATTAGATTGAAATGATAAATTATATGGAGGCATTACTTTAGAAAATACAATTTGTTCAACACCACCTTCATAAGTGTACTGATGTATTCTTCAGCAGGAAGTTGGTCTTAATGCATATTTTTATAAAGTACTGATGAACTAAAGTAATATGGCTCAAAACTCATCAAATGCATTTTTAGTTTTAGTATATGAGTTTGTGATTGCAGTGCAATATACTTTGTTAATAGTATCTATGCACAACTATTTTGAAATGCTACATTACTGATAAGTTTCCCCTAATTTAATGTTATATGCCTCTTTGAGTTAGAAATGACTGTAATTACTGTTCTTTGGCTTTATTAAGGTTACACATTGGGGCAGGTGTGGGAGAGAAATATGGAGATGCAGGCAGGAGGGAAAGATGGAAATGGAGGGGTAAGACACGGGGAGGGAAAGAATGGAGGTAGAGATGAAGAGGGAGAGAAAGTTATTCTAATTAATCAAACTCATTTTTGCATTGACGTCCTCATTTGGTGGAATTAAAAAGTCAAATCAATTTCTCCTTGGCATACTGTGCTTCAGAGCATCACTCTAAATGAAGGGCTTATCCTGCTCTTAGGTTATCAGTAATAATGTCAGATTTATAAAAAATGAGGCTTTTATCCCCTTTCTGAGAAAGGAATACCAGTTACCTTCACAAATGGTCAATTACATTCTCTCATCATAAATGACTTACTTATTCATGGAACCAGATCTTAATTCACTCAAATTGCGTGGTACATAGAATAAAGTAGGAATATGTTATAATATTGATCTTTGATTTGCTAGTTGGGAGTAACTAGGGTTGTTACTGTGGTAGTCGCTTTATATACTTGATTTTATTTAGTTCTGCTAGGAAACCTATGAGACAGACTTTTTGTTTTGTGTGCTTTTTGTGTTGGACAGGAGAGGGAGGAAGTATTTCCTTGTTTTGTTTTGTTGGGATGAAGAACTAATCCAAGACTTGCCTGTGAGGTTTATACAGCTGGAAGCTGGGTCGACCCATATAAAACTTGCACTCTTTCCAGGATAACATCCAGCCTTCCAGGTTTATAGCTTTATCATTACCACTCCTAAATCTTTTAAAATGCCATAACTGTGCATTTCCAAAGTTTGTTAAATATCTATTTTCTAGCTAGGTAAAAAGGCATCGTATGTGTGAAAGTGAGTAATGATTAATTCCCAGTGTGCCCCCACTCTAAAATTGAATGAAGTTGAATCTGCTACTTCAAAAAAATCGCTGAGTTGGAATTCTTAGCATCAGATAACTTCATATGGAATCATGGAAAATCATATAGAAGTCTGTCCATGGAATAAAACCTACCCTAACTCCCAGTTGAAATAAAATCATGGTTGACCCTTAGAGAAATTCCTACACATACAAGTAGCAAAGATGGATACTTAACACTTCTAGATCCTATTCCAGGATTGTATGTACATTTGAGTATAGAAGATGTAATACAGATGAGCAACTTAAGATGAATGCAGCAATGATCTTTAACTTCCTTGTTGCTTTCACACAATGAGTGTGGCTTTGGTATTTCTTGACATTAATGTCAAGTTAGAAGCAATACAGGCAAAGTGAGTCCTGTTGTGACTTTTTATTTTACATGAAATTTTTATTTTTTCATTTTTGTAAAGTTTTTATTTAAATTCTGGTTAACATACAGTGTAATATTAGTGTCAGGTATATAATTTAGTGCTTCAACACCTACACACAACAACTGGTGCTCATCACAACAAGTAAACTCCTTAATCCCCATCACCTGTTTAACCCATCCTCCCCCCACCACCACCTTCCCTCTAGTGACCATCAGTTTCTTCTCTATAGTTAAGAGTCTGTTTCTTGGTTTGCCTCTCTTTTTTCTCCCTATGATCATTTGCTTAAATTCCACATGAGTGAAATTTACATGAAATTTTAAAAATATGCCCAAGAACTATATTAGAAGGAGCAATTACTAAATGCTAATTCTCTGAAAGAGAGGATGTATAATCAGAGTTTGAACAATGAGTGATGTCTGTACCTGAGCAGGTTCAATGATCTCTTTGCTTAAGGATTTAAATTTGGTCCTGCTAGTAAGGTAGGCTTAGCCATTTTAGCAGATTATGGAGGAGGGCTAGCAGCCTGTTTCAAGGTAAGGCGCAACTGAGACTTGTGGCCATCTGTCAGATCTTTTGGAAACAAACTGTTATTCTTAAGTCAAAGATCAAAATGAATGACCCCAAATAAGTGTTTACAAAAAATAAAATATCTTAACTAGCAGACTGAATATGAGATGCTCTTGAGAGGAAAAAAGTGTTGTTCCATAATGAAATAATGGACAATATTCTTTGAATATAAAGAATATTAGAGGGCCATGTATTTGTGATTTTGTTTTTTTCCCTATATTAAGTCATAGAATAAGATTTGTGACTTTGTGTGAATCTTAATTATTAAAATTAGATGATCCTTATATCTTAGAGTGACCAGAAATCTATGCTGTCTTCTTAGACCTTTTTTTTTTAGAGGGAAGGAAGGAGGGTGAAAGGAAGGGAGGGTGGGAGGGAGAGAGAGAAAGAGAGAGAGAGAGCTCACGTACCAGGTGCAAGCAGTGGGGGAGGGTCAGAGGAAGAGAAAGGATCTCAAGCAGGCTCCACATTCAGCATGGAGCCCCATTCGGGGCTTGATCTCTCCACCCTGACATCATGACCTGAGCCCAAATCAAGAGTTGGATGCTTAGACGACTGAGCCACCCAAATGCCCTGTTTTCTCAGATTTTTTTGTCCAGAGCAAGGACAGAAAGGACAAGGAACATGCAAAAGAACTTACTTAGAGTGGTCGTAGAAAAATAAGGTGATTTTTCCATTTAAACTCTACCAAATTCAGGCCATTTGGTCGCCAAGCTACGAAGTTGAAAGCGTGACTTTTCTTTCCAGACAGTCTATGATTTGGGTGCCAGAGTTGCCTGAAGTCTTTGGGATGACTTTTCACTCTCCCAAACAGCGTTTCTTCTGTACTGTCTTCCTTTCCTTACCCTTTCCCACCCACATCTGAGTATTCTCAGTAACCACGTGCAGCCATTCTTTGGTACAAATGTTATCTGGTTTATTTTAACTCTGTGGGTCTTCTCTTGGTCACCCATGGGCCCCATGCATTCGAAACCTCTCCAAGTGCATCTCTCCTTGGGCATGTCTGAGCATATGTTTCTGTGAGGCAGCTGTAAGACGCACAGATACTGTTGTCACCCTGACCATTATTCCTTTGGCTTTCTCTGGCTGCCCAACCTGTAGGTGGGCTGCAGACAGAAGTGGGGAAGAACTAATTCCCCTGGGGGGTATCTCTCAGCCATCTTGTCCAGCCAATGGCGGACAAGAGTTAATGTATAAAACTTGCAGCTTCCTAGCTCCTGGCTGGGGTATAGGGGACAGGGGTGGTAGACAACTCTGAACCTCTTTATACTGTCTTCCAGAGTTGCCCAGCAGGATTGAGACTCAGTTGCCCACAGCAGTAACTTGCTCATTAACTGACCTTGTGTCGGTGCCCTCCTTTCCCTGAAACATTTCCCTACTTCCCTGCCAGTGCTTCTTGGGACTACCTCACAGCTCAACTACTTGCACTCAAATCCCTGCCCTAGGGTCTGCCTCCTGGGGGAACCCAACCAAGGACAACTTATTTTTCCTTTCAAAAATGACATGATATGCCATACCAATGTTGTGGTCAGAAGGTAGTTCTCTTTGGGAAATAGCAGTCCACAGTATTGAGCAGTGACCACAAATCCCCAGCGTTAGACGGGGTGAAGGGAGTGTTTAGATTTGCCATTGTCAGACTGCCCTCCCCAGGACTCTGGCTGCCATTTTGATTCCTCCTCCCATGAACCACAGCTGTCCTTTGTCTTTCTGACCAGGGGCAGATTATGGACAATTTTTCTATCAGCTGACCTAAGTGAGTCATTTATAAATAGCCACTGATTTATATGATCTTTTGACTGACTTACAGGACAAAGAGGGCAGTTTTATGAGGGTGGTGTCAGGTGTGCTGTTTCAAAGACCTCGAATAGAGCATCTTGTCCTCAGAGAAGAATTTTACCTGTGAGCATCTGTATGTGAAGTTTCCTGAAAGCTCTTGCTACCCACAGGTCAGTTTAGTAATCGTGTAGCCATAGAAATGGCCTAGAAGCTCAGATGTGCTCTAGTTATCAATACACAGGACTATAAAGACATATAT
Organism: Eumetopias jubatus; assembly: GCF_037043125.1. Classification (NCBI taxonomy): domain Eukaryota; kingdom Metazoa; phylum Chordata; class Mammalia; order Carnivora; family Otariidae; genus Eumetopias; species Eumetopias jubatus. The sequence goes on from NW_028274815.1 coordinate 105,440,293, forward strand.
GTGTCTACCCATGAATTCAGAGATTACCTAAGAGGGATTGGGCTCTTAAATTATTCTCATCCATAATTCCAGTGTACTTCAAACCCCACAATAACAATTATGAGATACAAGGGATCACAAAGTCATTTTGGATGAAGACTTAGCATCTCAGTAACCGATTTATCTTATTCAAGTTACCAGAGATCTCTTTCTCCAAGCCAGTTCACAAGATGTCTCTTGCTTATCGGAAGTTTCATTGCTACGTTCCAAGTCATTAAACACTTGAAGCATGAAGGCTGGGGAAAGGACTAATTGTTGGTTTGGTGAAGTTGCAAGGGAGATTAGGGAACCCAAGAGAGTTCGACTGCCAGATATAGACACAAAGGAAGAAGAGGGGCAAAGAAGGAGAAACAATTAAGGGTCTGTGTGAAATCAATTGAGTACCCATCTGCCATTGAACTTCACGGTAACACTGATTACAGGTAATTGGTATTTGGCTGAGTAGATAATTAGGAGGGCCGCAGAATGAAAGGAAGAAACCAACTGCTGAATTCATCCTGCATCCTGGTTCCCTCCTCTTTCTGAAGCAGGGTTTGAGGAGCACGATGTGGCAGACAACCTCCCACATCTTCCGTGGAGGGGAGGGTGTTTACAGAGCAGTGACACCTCCTGACTCAGGAGACAAATGAAGCAGTACCTGAGAAGAGAAATATTCAGCTATAGACCCTAATTATAAGAAACAAAGGCAATAAAGGCTCATGGTTCTTTGGGAACAGTTTGAAATATCACTTTGATGTAAAAGCAATTGTTAGTGTGAGGGGACTGTTTTCTAATGATTCAGAAGGCACATCTGTAATAATGGGATTGAACCCACGTTGTCACTGCACCTCCAAGTTCTGGGGCAGTATCTTCACTGACACTGCTGGACTTTATAGCGCACCGAAGACTCTCCTCACTTGGCGATCATCCCTTTTGTAGGAGGGGCTTAAAAAAGATGATGAGTTAAAATTCATGTAGTGCTCATTTTTGCCAGGCAAAATTGTTTTTATATGATAACACATGGAACACCAGTGCTGGGTGGTGTTTTGCAAGGAGGCAAGGAGATCTAAGGCTGAAATGTTTAAGTGCCTCTAACTCACTCCTCATTCCTGTCTTGTATGCAAGCTCTATGAGCTTCTACCACCCTGTGCATTGGAAGGAACCACCAATGTTTCCCAGACTCTGCCTGCACCTGACTTTGCTGGGAGACTAAGAGGAAGGAGCCATCAGCACCAGGGAAGAAGCTCCAAGCAGGAGAGCCCGGTGCCCTCCCAGGACAGATGAGCAGCCCACAAAAGTGGAGACGACCCTGGTCAGAGTTGATTACCAGGCGAGTGAACACAGAGCCATCTTCCCTCTATTCCTCAAAGGCCTTGGTTAATTTCAACTCCACTTTGAACAAGCTGCTCAAGTTCACAGAGAACTCTCTGTCGTCTCCTAAATGACACATAGTGCACACGGAAGAAAAGAATCTGAGCCAGATCTTTCACTTGCTCTCAGAAATAATCTAATTTGGAAATAGAAAAGTAGTGGAGTCTGCTGTCTGCTAACTCTGCGTTTTCACCCATCCCTTGCCCTTGGTTTCCACCATGGCTGTGTTCCAGCCAGTTTTAGACCACTTCCACCTCCCCAGAAGGCACCAGCCTCTCTCTCACCTTGGTGTCTGCTTCAGTGTTTGGGGCATCCTTATCCTAGTTCCTGCCCCACCTGGCACCCCCAGCGTCCTCAGTCCACTTGTCCTCCATCTCAGCCCAGAGAGTTCTTTGATCCAACCCTCAATTCCAGAACAGATAATCCCCCCCCCCCTCAAGCACACACCCCACCACCAGTCTTTTCTTCACGCAAGTACTTGTCACACTCCACTCCAGTTAGCTCTTTATTTGTCTGGACTACTCATGAGGACAAAGACCCTATCATGTGCTTCAGTATATTCACTATATATGTATATGCATTAGGCGCATAGTGGACACAGCATAAGTGATAAATGGATACGTGAACCCACCTTAGTGACTCAGAAATGCACGTGGCCATATCTGGAGCCAGAGTTGGCGGCATTTAAAATTAATCACCCTATATTTATACATCTAGCCCCATGCTTTGGAAAAACATGAAACCTGGGGAAACCCTGACCCAATCAATATCCAGAGTAGCCCTTTGATGGTGAGAATCATGTAAAGTAATATTTTTAGTATGCACTGGAGGAAATCAGAGCTCACAATGCCATGGTAAAATTGCTAGTGTCAGAATAAAACCCACTTCAGAAAAGCACAAGGAACCACGGTTGGGGAGGAGAGGGAGTTTACAAGTGAGATGGAAGATGATAAAGTGTCATTTGATAATATCCAAGAGGGATGATATGACTGAAGCTTCCCTACAGTGAGAATCTTGGCGGTGTGTAGACTTGATGTATGCAATGGCTGGTCCCCGAGCACCACCCTTCTACTCCGAGCCTTCCCGTTGGCTCCCAGCTGCCAATTTGTGCAGCTCTAGAAGGCTCTTTTTGATCCTGAGTGAAGCTGTACAGCCTGAGGACAAGATAGGCTGGCAGTTCCAGTGAATTCCACTGACCGAGGTGAGGTAATGCCAAGGCCTCTTTTTCATCCTTTCTCAGAGTTCCCGGGCAGGAACGAGCCTCTGTCATACACTGTTGTAACTGGCAGCCTCACTCACTCAGCCTTAATTAGCTGCCTTCCTCTTCCCATATAAATTCCCTACTTCCCTAAAAGTCGTCCCCTGTACTTCCCCAGTTAACTTGCACTCAATCCTGGCCTCAGCATCTGCCTCAGGATCTCACTTCACAAATGCATCAGTCAGGGTGCAGGTAAGAAAGAATCCACTCCAGGTGGCTCAAGGGAAGGGACTTCAGTGCCAGAAATGCCCACAGAGGTGTGGACAGGTTTGAAGAAGCAAACAAAAGACCGTTAGGCCCCCAGGGACTAAGAACAACAGACAGCCTTTTCTGTCTCTGGGCCTAGAGGGCCCTGTCGGGAGTGCAAGTGTTTCCCCAGGCACTGTCATTATGGAAGGATGCAGCTACTTCCAGAGACAAAGTGCCAAAGGAGGATGGGAGAAGGAAAGAAACACCCTGACCTGCATTTCCTCCCACCCTCATGTCATCTGCCAGTGACGCCCCAGTGGCCAAACCCATCTGGACATCAGTCACCAGGGGAATCTGGGCCATGTATTCCACATGGGTCAGCCTCTGAGGGCACAGAGAAGGACAAGTAATTGGATTTGGCAGAGCACACAAAGATAAATTGCCCATATGGTAGTCCCCCTTATCACATTAGAATTTTGGCTCCTGCTGATACCACATCAGATTATAGATTCTTTTACTAAAGAACTTGGAGAGCCTTTCTTAGCCACTATAGAGATGATTAAAAAGTTAAAGCATTAAGACCTATTAAGAAAAAAATCAAGGCTCATTTAGCTCAAAGAAAAGAAGTCTGAAGGATCAATTAATATTGTTCATTGCATGTAGCAGTGCTTTGCTAATCAAGAAGATGGGTTCCAACATAATAGATTTTTTAATCAGAGACTTTGAGGGCAGGGATGGAAATAATGCAGGCAGAATGGGGCTGCACTTCAGAACATAGACGATGCAGTTGACAGATGAAAGGGTCGGAAAATAAGTGGTAGCCGAAGTAACATCAACAGCTGACATTTACTGAGTACTTGCTATGGGCTAGACACTGTGCTTTGAGCACCCTTAGTGTTACCTCTTGAAATCTGTCAAACTGCCCAGTTATGTAGATGACATCTCCTTTGACTCATTTTGGTAGGGCTGCTATAAGCAAGTATCACAGATCAGCTGGCTTGAACAACAGAAGTTTATTGGCTCTCAGTTTTGGAGGCTAGTGGCACCCAAGATCAAGATGTCGGCAGGGTTGGCTCCCTTCTGAGAGCTTTGAGGGGAAAAGGCTGTCCCATGCCTCTCCCCTAGTTTTTGGTGGTTTGCTGGCAATCTATGGCGTTCCTTGGCTTGTGGGTCTCTTCCTTCATTTTACTGGTGTTTCCGTGTGTGTGTGTGTGTGTGTGTGTGTGTGTGTGTGTGTGTGTGTGTGTGTCCCCGTTCTAGGAAGATGCCAGTTGTATTGGATTTGGTTCAGGCCAGTGTGACCCCATTTTAACTAAGTATATCTGTGACAACATTATTCAAAGAAAGTTTATGTTCTGAAGCATGGGGGGTGGTTAGGAGTTAAACATGAGAATTGAGGGGTGAGCCCATACCATTGTCAGGTAAGTCCATGAGAATGGAGGCAACATAAAGTTTACCCAAACCAGAAAGTTCCTTAAGGGTATCCAGTGCGCTCAAAAAAAAAAAAAAAAAAAAAGTCAGTAGCATGGGGCCGGTATTACAGGAAGGTAAGGACAGAATTGGATTGAGATTGGAGATATTAGGACCAAGCCGTGCTCAAGGAGAGGTTAAATGTGGGGCTAAAGACCCAAAGAGTTTGGAGTTGACAGGGCATCCTAAAGGCAGGAAGAGAGGGTGGATCCCCTGTACAGTAGCCCTTCCAAGAGTGAGGGTCATCTGCCATGGTGGGCATGCTCCACCCTCACCCCAAAGGCCCCACACTGCCATCGGATCTGCCTTCCATCCAGCTCCTCGTCTTAAGAAAATCTTCCACCTATTTATTGGAACAGACGGAGCTGTATACTTCAAGCTAAGAGACTTAAAAATACAAATGCCTGATTGAAGAAACACTTTGCATGAATGGGTTTCATTAGTTTGGTCATTGGTTTTCTGATGGGGCTACCTAGAGAACAGAGATTTATTTATAGGAAGCAACAGAGGCCATTCAGGATGTGGTAAGAACATCCCTGGGAGGAGGGGAAAGGGCAGGGAAAAGAGGGTCAACATGCCACCACAACAAACCAATATGCCCAAATTATTCATGAAAAGGAAAACTGGCACCTTATCAGTAGCTTCCTTTCTGCACATTTCCAAACCTTGGACACTGCCCATTCTTGGAGACTTCCGTATCTTGATGACTTTTGTATCTTCAGCGCCTTCTGATATACTCTGATTTTAGGTAAGTTGCTGTAGTAAACAGGTCCAAAACTCCATGGTTTAATGCAAGAGGTGTTTTTTTGTTTGTGTGGGTTTTTTTGTTTTGTTTTGTTTTGTTTTAATTGACAGAGAGAGAGAGACAGCTAGAGAGGGAACACGAGCAGGGGAAGAGGGAGAGGGAGAAGCAGGCTTCCCACCAAGCAGGGAGCCCAATGCGGGGCTGGATCCCAGGACCCTGGGATCATGACCTGAGCCAAAGGCAGACGCTTAATGACTAAGCCACCCAGATGCCCCGTGCAAGAGGTGTTTTTATTCTTCATTTCCCAGCTCCACCCAGGAGTTCTGGCCCCGCAGCCTTCCACAGACTCATTCAGGAACCAGAATCCTTAGGGCGTTTCCCAGAGTCACATGACTAGTGCAAGTGGCAGACCCAGGATCCGAACCTAGGCTGTTTCCAGGATCCAAACCTAGGCTGTTTCAAGCTCCGGATCCTGATTCTGGCTTTCTCTAGAGTGATACCTGGCTAACTTCTCTAACAAAGCGTCCTAATTCCAATGGCTTAGCACAATAAAAGTGTATTTCCCATTCATTTCATGTTGGACTCTGAAGTCCTACTTGGCAGCCTTCCACATGCTCCGTCAGGGACTCAGGCAGTGTCTGTCTTAAGGTTCCACTCATTTCTCTATTCAACTAGTGTATGAGGAAAAAGAGCTGAGAATCTCTCTGGGAAATTCTATGGATCATGCCTGATATCATCAGATTTCATTGATCTGAACTTAATCACGTGACCGCACCTAACTGCAAGGGTGGCTGGGAAGTGTAATCTAATGGCATGCCCAGGAAAAAAAGGAAATCATTGCCATCACAACTTCGTTGTGATGGGGGAGGGAGAGGTAGAAGATAGGGACCACCACCACCCCGGTTTCACAATATCTTGTAAAAATCTTTTTTACCCTCATTGGTCCCGCATTTAGAGAAACTGCATTGCAGCAGCAAACATAGGCAGCTTTGCTTTCCAAGATTTCTGAGAAATAAAAATTACTTTCAACACGGAAGAATTAGTTCATAGGAACTTCATTCCCAAGAGAATGGCTAATTGAAGTCTTACTATGTAAAAATACAATTATTCTGAGTGTGAGACATGTATTTTTCCATTCCTTCTGAGAACAGAATCAGAGGCAGGAGCCTAAATTGCAGCGTGAGATATTTTTGGTTAAACAGAAGTTTGAGAGAGAGAAAGAGAGAATATGTGAATGTTTGAGCAGAATTCCTCTGGAGGTTTCTAATGAACAATGTGGGATTGCATCCCTCTCTCAAGAGAAGAGTATCAGCCAGCCTATTAGTACCCAAGTGTTCTGAGATTGCAGGTTCCTTAAGCATGAAGTTTTAAACCCTGGCACCCTAACGTCTGGAAAGGGTTAGAGTAAATGTTAACCCTGCAGCTACTTTCACAGAATCCATAAAGCTCCTTTCTAGAGCTTGAACACAATTAGGATTTTTGATCCATGGATCTTTCCATGTATCATTCCAGTGGGTGAGGAGCTATTCTCAAGATGGTAACCACCTCTTTGCCTCCTGCTAAGGTAGTCTGTAGCAATAGACTTCCCTTCTTCAATCTGTGTAAGAACATAACCTCAAGAACACAAGGTGGCACAGACTGTGGGTCTCATCTCATCGTTTCCCGTTTATTCAGGATCTTGGGTCCTCAAGTTTCTGTCGCCCTAATATCGAAGTTTTCATTTCCCAGACTAATAAGACTACTGTACCCTCAGTTTGGCGTCTCTGCCTTTTGGCCACTGCTTTGTGCATGGCTTTTGAGGTTTTGGTTCTGTCATTTTTTTCTGCATCAGTAAATGCCTTGAGAGGAAATGAAACTCAGAATGTCACCTCGTACACTTCCTTTCTCTCCAACAGCCTGGTCTCTCAAGTTCTGGCTGCCTTAGTAGCTTTCCGGCGCCTGTGAACATAATTTCAAAAATTGTCAAGCTTTGTTAGTTGTTTTAGGTAGAAGGGTTTGTACTCTACCCTTTTCAGAGATGAAAAAAATTTTTTTAATTTAATTTAATTTTATTATGTTATGTTAGTCACCATACATTACATCATTAGTTTTTGATGTGTTCCATGATTCATTGTTTCCGTATAACACCCACTGCTCCAAGCAGTACGTGCCCTCCTTAATACCCATCACCAGGCTAACCCATCCCGCCCCCTCCCCTCTAGAACCCTCAGTTTGTTTCTCAGAGTCCACAGTCTTTCATGGTTCATCTCTCCCTCCGATTCCCCCCCCTCATTTTTCCCTTCCTTCTCCTAATGTCCTCCCTGCTATTCCTTATGTTCCACAAATAAGTGAAACCATATGATAATTGACTTTCTCTGCTTGACTTATTTCACTTAGCGTAATCTCCTCCAGTCCCATCCATGTTGAGGTAAAAGTTGGGTATTCATCCTTTCTGATGGCTGAGTAATATTCCATTGTATATGTGGACCCCATCTTCTTTATTCATTCATCCATTGAAGGGCATCTCGGCTCTCTCCACAGTTTGGCTATTGCGGACATTGCTGCTATGAACACTGGGGTGCATATGGCCCTTCTTTTCACTACATCTGTGTCTTTGGGGTAAATACTCAGTAGTGTAATTTCTGGGTCATAAAGTAGCTCTATTTTTAATTGAAAAAAAAATTTTAAAGGTGTATTTTAATAGTGGAATTTTAGCCACAGGAAAAGGTCAGTGGTAAAAATGCTTATGATAAAGGAAACTTGCTTGAGATTTTTCCAATCACAACCTGTCAGTGACCAGGAATTCTACTGATCTGTCCAGCCATCCTGGCTCTGATTTGCTTATGTACCATTAAAAGAAATGCATTTAATAAAACTCTATAAACAGACAAAAAGCCATGAAATAGTCATATGCTATGCTATATGACTTCTTTTATACCATTTACTAAGTGCCATTGGTATGCCAGGCAAAAGACTGTATACATATTGGTTATTAAAATTGAACACCATCAGCTTTCTTTGATCCTGGAAATTTTGTTAATTTTTCAGTCCAACATTTCTGAGCATAAGGCTTTGGTAACAAAGAGTGGGGTGGACTCTACACTCTGCTAACTTACCAGCTGTGTGACTGACTGTGTCCTGTTACTTCATTTCTCTGTGTTTCATTCACCCTTTTCATCTGGAATGTAGGGGTAATGCTGTGCTATCATAGGATATGAATGAAGCTCAAATAATATAATTATTTGGATTACTCTTCTCCATAGTTCTCTCTCAGTGCATTTAAAAATAAGTGGCTCAGGGCTGAGAGACTATGAAATCCAGCAGAGAGCATATCTAGGAGCTTACAAAGCTAAGAGCTTCTTGGGGGCCTGATTGATGAAATCAGGGTTCTAGAGATACAGCAGGAAAAAGGGGCCCAGTAAACAGGGGGACTCCAGCCCAGGAAGGAGGCACACTAGTTACAGACTAGCCACCAAACACACACTCTGAAAGCAGCTTAGAACAAGCTTGGTGCCAGACAGAATTCACTTTTTCTTCCCTATTGTAACTGCCTGCCATGAAAAAAGCAATACTTCAGTGTAAGAAGAAAACGTTCATGAGAGTTTCAGATTATTACCATTTTCTTATCTGTTGTCACTTAATAAAAATTTACCAGAAATGCTAAGAATGGGATCAAATGACTTAAAAAATACAAGAAACAAAACAGGTAAAAGAAACAACACCCAGTTATTGGTGCTGTTTTATATGGACTTTAACACAGTGGTGATAAAATATGTTCAAGAACAGAGATAAATCCGGTGAAGAACATCTTCTGAAAACTGAAATCTGTTGGAAGACTCAACAGGAGATTGTGTAACTGACTGAAATAATGACTAAAGTTAACAACTCGCTTAAATGGGTTTACGTTTAATGTAATAGATAAAATAGAAGGTAGAACTAATGAACTAGAATATAGGTCAATAGAAATTACCCAGACTGAAGCATAGAGATGAAAACGATTGACACCTATAGAAAAGAACAGAACTCACAGGCTAGAAACGCCAGGGAGTTAATGTGCCAGCTAAAGTTCCCAACCCATAAACAGTGGAGATTGCTGCACAAATATGACTTCCTGGATTGCCTGGCTGGCTCAGTCAGTGAAGCATCTGACTCTGGATTTCAGCGCAGGTCATGATCTCAGAGTCATGAGATGGAGCCCCAAGTCGGGCTCCGCACTGGGCATGGAGTCTGCTTGAGATTCTCTCTCTCCCTCTGGACCTCCCCTCTCCCACTCATGCATGGGTGCACATGCTCTCCTTCTCAAAATACATACATACATACATACATACATACATACATAAATGTGAATAAATATATGACTTCTTTATCTCTCAAGTAGGACAACTCTGGGGTATACTCTCCACACCTCCGGGAATCCTCATCAGGATGGAACCCCAGTAGCTCCTGGCATAATTTGCTTGAAAACATACCCTCTACTGGCTTTTTTCTTCCTGTCTCATTCCCTCACACGTGCTCTCCGTTCCTCCTGAGATTACCTCCCAAACAAAAGATTTGGACTCAGACTCTTGCCTAAGGGTCTGCTTCTGAGAACCCAAACTAAGACAGCGCCCGTCTGTGCTTCCTAATATAGTTGTGACCAACTTAATTACAACTGGCCATCCCCTGTGGGAACTCTTTGATGGCAGGGACTCTGCCTCTGCATCCTAGGCCATGGCATGGCAGCTGGTGCCTACTAAATATTCAACAAGTAGCCAGAATATTCAACTCAGTAGCTGCCATTGCATTGATGAGTGAAGCTTGATTTGAAACCCATCCTCTGTGCTCTCTGGGCAGGGTTGCCTGAACAGACCACACAGACGGGGTTTTAAAAAGAGAGTATAAAGAATTCTGAACTCTTCAAAGGGCAGGCCTGGATTACATGCTGTGGGGAATATCTCCATCCAGGTACTGGGATGTCAGAAGAGCCCAGGGGGCTTGGGACATGCACTTGGAACCTTCGTGGAAGAAGGGCAAGGCTGATGACAGGGATGTCAAGGTTTCCGAGATGGGCTTTTGTCTCTCACAGTTTTACCTGGAGCCAGGCTTGCTTATAACATGAGAAGATGCTTTGTTATGTTGGGATTTTATTTGCAATCAATCAGTAATTTGATTTTAAGAGAAACAGTGACCAAAAAATCATAAAAAATAAATAAAAGGAACAGTGAAGTTGGAAAATGAAAGCACTATCCTATACTCAGAAACTCACTGAGAGCAAGTGGGTTCTGCCACATCACTCTTTTGTGCCCCATTTAGAATGCTTTCTTAATCTGGCATCCCTGGGAAAATAGCCCTTCCTTTGTTCCATTAGCATCTTTGGGTTCTCAGAAGCAGACCCTTAGACAAGAGTCTGAGTCCAAATCTAAGGAATAGGTGTAAATGGTAGAGACAGACACACAGACTCAGAAAATGCCGAAGACTGAAGATAAGGAAAGCCCAAGGGAGAGAGCTTCAGACTCTGCCTGGTAACTTAAGAGAAGGCTTCATCAAGCTTGTTCTTCCCAAACCACTGTTCAAGGGCACATTTTCCAGCAGGGATGAAGATCTCAAGCAAGGGGCTAGGACATTAGGACATGAGGTCATGTAAAGACCAGGGAATGTTTGGGGAAGAACAAGCATCTTAGTATAGCAGAAGCATGGAGTAGGTAGAGAGAATCCGTAGTAACTAGACTGGAACAAGGTTTTAACTTTTGTTTATGCCAAAGGGTGGCAATCTGGGGAGGTCCGTTTGGCCCTTCTCAGAGTAATTTCAATTACATTGAGCCTACACTTATCAAAACGTTGAAAAAACTCTTATATGAAAATAGCTGTGATTCCCACGAGTGAAAGAGTCACAGGTACCGTTACTACTATGAAGGTCTGTTGCTACATGCATAATTTAAAGAAGTAATCCATTTCTGTTAATGGTTAATAATGATAAAATTATAACTTTTCCCATCCAAGCTACAGCCCTTCAGGATTAGGTTAAGAACCCATGGGTAAGAAATTGGCTGGTGTTCAAAAGAGGTTAAACTTTTTAATCTACAAGCAAATGGGAGCCAGTGAATGTTAGCATGGGTGGGATTGTGGTGATCAACATTGTTTTAGAAACATAAGTGTAGTCATACAGGCTACTCCTGGTACACTCATGTGTAGGGCTGCCTGCTATAGCACGGGTGCAGGTCGAAGCTTCCAATCATTCAAACTGGAACTAGAAAGAAGAAGCAAATGCCAACGAGGGTCTACTCAGGCCCTGACATTCTTCTGTTCCTTCCAGCAAGTACGGAGTGCTGGGCTGGGGCTGGAGTGCAGAAACCAGGGTATGGATGTGATGCATCTCATTAGCATGCCAAAGGGGGTGAGATTTGTCAGAGGAGAGAGTGCAAGTGTGGAGGAAAAACCAAGCTTCATATTAATGCAGAATATGGTACCAAGTGAAAGGCAACATTCTTACTTTGCAAAATGAAAGAGAAGGTGCCCCTCTTCCCCTGGTGTAGAAAAAAAATTACCCTTTAGGTGTGCCCCTAAGGATGTGGCTTAGTTGTTTTAGGAAGATATATTTGTTTTCCTCTGACTTTAGATATTCTTCAGTGGTAAAATGTTAGAGCCCCTGAAACACTAGACAACAGCCATTTGGACCTATCCTTCTCTCATTTTATTGTTAGAATTATCAGTTATACATTTCATACCTAAAATTCACCACCTGAAAGTAAATATGTATGCAGCATATAAATTATAAAAACACATAAACATTTTGAATATCACCTAATATGAAAACTGTGAACAAAGTTGTGAGAGTTGATTGACACAATTTCTTTTGCCCTCTGGGAAATGATTCATCACCAATCAGGATGATTTTATATCACATAAAAGACTGTGTTTCATATATATGTACATATTAATGTCTGTGCATATACTGATCTACCCTTTCCATATTCTCCCAATGACTTTCTTTTATTTGTTGCTTTTGAAAGAATTTTCGTACTGAACAGAAATGTAAGAATTCACAGCAATTTTTTTTCTCCCTCTACCTCTCTTTCCCAACCATGTTTTCCAACAAAGCTGAAGTGGAAACCACCTGCTTTTCTTTCCTGTTTGTTAAAAAAATGACATCGGGGGCGCCTGGGTGGCTCAGTTGGTTAAGCGACTGCCTTCGGCTCAGGTCATGATCCTGGAGTCCTGGGATCGAGTCCCACATTGGGCTCCCTGCTCAGTGGGGAGTCTGCTTCTCCCTCTGACCCTCCCCCCTCTCATGCTCTCTCTCTCTCTTTCATTCTCTCTCTCAAATAAATAAGTAAAATTTTTTTAAAAATGACATCAGTAATATGCATGCCATTCTGAGGAATAAGGATCCTATTGGTTACTCTTATTTGGGGGAGGAGGACAGTAATCATAATTTATTAGGCCTTTGAAAAATAAGTTATAAAATTAAAAAAATTATTGTGTGTGGTATTTTATATATTCACAAAAAATGTGTATTGATCCAAATTCAATAATTCATATATTGCCTAAAGCAGTTGTTTCATTGTCTTGCTTTACTGATTTACAATTATAGTTATGCTGCAAGAAAGTGTTATAAAATTGGAAAATAAACATTGCTCATAACAAGTTGTCACCAGATAGCCTGTGACTGGCAAAATAAGCAGCAGGACACATGGTATTAGTTGACTAATTTGTTTATTATCCATCAACACTTTGGATGGCTGTATAGCTCCCTTTTCTTCTTTAAAAACATTCCTTTCTCTGGTACATTTTAATTTAAAAAATGAGAACTGAATCATGTAAACAGAATGGGAAAGAAATGATTATTGGTAATGATGATTATTAACCTGTTTATAGTTTTATCCATTCGTTTATTCATTATTACGATCAAATGTTGAGCAAATCTTTAAAAGTACCTACTTTTAAAAACCTACCTTGTGCTAAGCGCCATTGTTCCTATTTGCTCTTTTAATTCCAAATTCAATCTTTTTAACTGCCAAGTGTGATAACCCCTCATTCTCTTTTTCTTGCATGAGAGAAAGGTGTCTCTCTGCTTCTGTGGGTGTTCCCCTGGACTATTTTTGTTGTTGTTTTGTTTTTCCAAGTTTTTATTTAAACTCCATTTAACATACAGTGTAATATTAGTTTCAGGAGTAGAATTTAGTGATTCAGCACTTACAGCACCTGGTGCTCATCACAAGGGCTCTCCTTAATCCCCATCACCTGTTTAACCCATCTCCCCTCCCACCTTCCCTCCAATAACCATCCGTTCTCAAAGAATCTGTTTTTTGTTTCTCTCTCTCTCTCTCTTTCTCTCTCTCTCGGTTCATTTGTTTTGTTTCTTAAATTCCACATATGAGTGAAATCATATGGTATTTGTCTTTCTCTGACTGACTTATTTTGCTTAACATAATACTCTCCAGCGCCATTCTGCTGGACTGTTATGAACTTTGCCCTCTCTGTATTTCATTTTTTGTCACTTGTATTCAGTTCTGCCTCCTTAAAAACCTCCCGGGATCTCCATATCATCAGTCATTCTCAGTCTGAAGAAACACCTTTGCTCGGTTCAATACTTAAAATTTTTAGATGTACCATTTTCTCCTGGGGACTGGAGTTCCTGTTTAAGGAGACGTGTGTGGTGGTTGTGGTAAGTGCCCGACCTGGATCCCCACGTCCTCTTACTGGGCCTGTGTACCATCCCTGAGCTGTGGTGAGTGCTGCCTGCCACAGCTCACAAGCTGGTCCCCTTTATGCAGAATTGCCTTCAGCCAGTGGGAGCTTCTCCACCCAAGAGGCTACACTCACAAGCCATGACTACAAAATAAATATAATTTGACACAAGAGTACAAAATGTTGAGCCTCTTGCCTGTGCTCCAGAGCTACCCCTGGGATTAGACTGAGATCAGACTCCCAGCTAAGACCATCCTTGCTCAGCTCCCTGCTTCCCTGAGATCAGTCCCTCAGTAAGTAAATCACAAGCATCCAAATCCCTGCTTCAGGCTCTGCTTCTAGGAACCCAGCTTAAGAGGACCAGGGTGTCCTAACCTCTTCCACATGACCTTCCTCATAGGCAAATAACAGATTAAATTAAGATTCCAATGGCAAGTGGGTTTTTTGCAAATATAGATCCTCTGTGATTTTCCTAGTCCATGTATTTAGTATTGTTTCTAGTCACTTAGCAGTTATACTGGCTCTAATTGTTTTGCATCTCTTAAAATGAATGGAGTATCTTCCTGCAGATGGTACAGTCTAGGAGGTACTTGATCAGAATTAAGTCCTGGGTGCCTGGGGGGGCTCAGTCGGTTAAGCGTCTGTCTGCCTTTGGCTCAGGTCATGATCCTGGGGTCCTTGAATCAAGTCCTGCATCGGGCTCCCTGCTCCTCTGGGAGCCTGCTTCTCCCTCTTCCTCTCTCTCTCTGTCTGTCATGAATAAATAAATAAAAAGTTTTTTTAAAAAAAGAATTAAGTCCTATAAAAACCTAAAAAAGTGAAAGCAATAACAAAAATTAGGAAGAGTCTTTCCAACATTAATACAAATAAGATTCTGATGGCAGAGATTACTCAGCAGCAATACCTAGTGAAGGAAGACCCTCAAAGAGAGACATGTAAGGCAGCCCACTCTATAAGGCATATGTCTTCTTCCTGTAGGACTGATCCTTGTTCATCAACTGTAGGACCCATGGAGTCTTAAATTCTTGTTGTTATGGTGGTGGGGTGGGTCTAATCTATGTGTGTGTGTGTGTGTGTGTGTGTGTGTGTGTGTGTGTGTTCAATCTATGTATCTTAGTGAACTGAGACTTTCTCAGGTTCAGCTTAGCTCAGGGGGAAAAAAAGGGGTGAGTAGTTCTTCTTAGAATTGTGTGTCTCTGGAATATGTAAGACAGTGACCATCCTTGCTCAGCTCAGTAAAAACAGATTCTGGAGCTAGTCCTGCCTGTCAGGAGCTGAGGCAGTTCTGTCCTTCCTTCAGCAAGACTGTGCCATTCTCATTTTATTTCTGCTTCCTTGGAGCTTTTCTTCACTCATAATTCCAATTTACATGGTGCCATTATGCTGCACAGGTCCTTCTGTAGCACAAATCATACCGCGTTACTTTGGTTCCATTTGCATGCTACCTAGTGGAATCTCCCAGAGTTCTGATTGTGAATCCATGTCTCTGATGAGCCCAGTTTAACTTTTCTCACCAATTTTAAGTTACTAATTGGCCAGCTTATGAATGGATGGAGCTGGGGTCAGTAGTCCTCCCGGGAGTGCTGGAGGAAGTCCTATAGTAGACAACAATCAGGTTCCTATTCTGTAGGACTGTAAGTGGAGGCAAATTTCCCAGAAGGGGTCTATGGGCAGAAATGTCCCATAAAATCGGTAATACAGTACACTGATGGACAAGTAGGAGCTAGAAAGCAATTTTTTAAAAAGATTTTTTATTTATTTATTTGACAGAGAGAGAGAGAGAGAGCCCAAGCAGGGGGAGTGGCAGGCAGAGGGAGAGGGAGAAGCAGGCTCACCGCTGAGCAGGGAGCCCCATGTGGGGGCTCAATCCCAGGACCCTGAGATCATGACCCGAGCTGAAGGCAGATGCTTAACTGACTGAGCCACCCAGGTGCCCCTAGAAAAGAATTTTCAACGTGATTATTGTAACAACAGATACTTGGAGAAGTAAGGAGGCAGATAAACTGTAAATAAATCAGACAGGTAAATTATAAGGGAATTATTTGTACTATTAACTTCTCCTAAAATAACCTATAAAGTCCTCATCTTTAGAGATGTACTGTCCAGTATAGTAATTACCAGGTACATGTAGCTTTTGAAATTTGATAGAATTAATTAGAATTAAATATAATTAAGGGGCACCTAGATGGCTTAGTCGGTTAAGCATCTCTTGGTTTCTCTCTCTCCCTCTACCCTCCCACCAATAAATCTTAAAAAAATTAAATATAATTAAAAGCTCATTTCCTTGGTTGCACAAACATTTCCAGTGCTCAAAAGCTATAAGTGGTATATGTATCGTTCTAGAAAGTTTTGAACAGCCCTTTTTAGAAAGTTATTTCCTTTCTTTAAGGGAAGAGATTTGAGAGGTTCATTTCTTTTGAGTTCTTTTTCTGTTTTCAATAAGTATGCTAATAAACACATTTTGAGTCCCTTTTGTGAAAACATTAAGGACAAGGTGTTGGTTTCCTTCCACCTGTTATAACAGGAAGGACAACTGGCATTTTGTAGTTATTTTAAATGCAATAGGATGTCAAAAACACTAAAATCATTCTGTGTCCCTCCATGTTACGATTTCTTTCTTGCCCGTGTAATTCTTCCTTTTGTGTGGGAAATGGTTTTGCACAGAGATGAATAGATGGAAGAGGAGCTGGACGTTATTCTTTGAGTTTCTGTACCTTAGCAGAAGGGACCTCATGGATGTTTTTATAACCATCCCTGTCTAATGCATTAGTGTTTTCTGCATCCTTCATAGAGTGAGCTTTTCTGCTCAAGAGTTATAAAAGGTAGACCATGGTTCAAGAGCCATCTGTTTGTATTTATGCTTCTACTATTTATGTGGACAGAGTAAAAAAGTAAAAAAAAAAAAAAAAAGAAAACTCACTATTATAATTTTGGGATAGAGAAGATACAAATTTTTCACTTTTGCTTTTTAGAATTTACTGAATGTCTATTATGTGCCCGGATTTTACATATCTTAGATAAAATAACCATAAGCACTGACCTATATCAGACATTCAGTAAATGTTAAGTGTATAAATGGGTTGCATTTCCAGCGATATTGGGTAAGTATGATTTGGAGTAAAAAATGTCCATGTCCACATTTTGAGAATTGGTACATTAGTTTCAAGGCTGCCTTCAAAAACTGAATTAACCCATAATGTATGACCATTTCTGGCATCACTTCTATAAGAACATACGGTTCTTTCTTCACTCTGTGATTCTTTTCCTTTCTGTGTTTTTCCTTCCTTCAATAAATTCTACATTCAAAAACTAAGAAGAAAGCTCTCGCTAATCTCACTTTCTACAAGGTATAGGAGCAGGGTCCCTTTTAAACTCAGAGCTACCTTTACAAGAACTTACTCTTGTGTGGGTTTTTTCCTCTTAGGGTAAATTTTAAGAAATTGAAAATAGCTGTATGTCCAATTCTGGCACCAAACCAAAATGGCTGATTCTCCTCTCAAACCATGGTAGAGATGCCCCAGCTTGGAAGTTGCTTGGGTGACACATAAAGTTCCTCCTCTCCTTGAGAAAAATGAAATCCTTTCTTTGACATATCTTCTTACAAACTCACAAGATGGGATTTATTCAGGTTATAACCAAGAAGAGAATAGAGAAAGGAAGACATTTAATATGATTGCACCTAAATATAGAAGAAAAGGCATATGTGAACCTATAAAAATAATACAACCACCTAAAAGTGGAAGTAAAAAAAGAAAACTTGGTTTCTCTGAGATGTTTATAAAAGGATACTAGTTATATATTTAACAATGCCATGTGTATAGATAAATATATAAACTAAAAATAGGATGTAAATATAATAGTAATCGGAGTTCAGGAAAAACCATCTTAAATATACTTAAAGAAATATAAAATAATAACCAAATCACTTTTTACCTCTAAAACATTGATATGGCCTTCCATTTGAATATTTTCTGTGTATGTCTTAAAAGGTATGTTGTACATGTATTACAACATGTATAATTACATTTATAACCATATTTATACCAAACGCCTTTTCTTATAGAAATTTCTACTGTCCTCCACAATTAGCACCAGGTTGGATTTTGTATTCCATGATACATTAAAAATATCTCTTGGGCATCTACCTGGCTGGCTCAGTTGGAAGAGCATGTAACTCTTGATCTCAAGATAGTGAATTCGAGCCGCATGCTGGGTCTAGAGATTACATTAAAAATAAATAAATAAATAAAATGTTAAAAATTGTCTCTTATGGTGCTGCAGTCCAAGGAAAGGACCTCTCTTGAGTATGCTGTGGCTGTTGGGCACTGACAGGCCACTGGATGAGTCTGTGCTGGTCTGCAGGAAGGCCCCCCGCTGGGGGCCTACTCCAGTAGAGTGTCCATTATGTAAACGGACATTCCTTTTCATTTCTGCATTTAGGTAACTGTGCCTTGGATGCAGCAACCCCAAATGGAATTAACAAAATTGAAAGTATCTTAATCAATTTTCCCAATAGGATGGAGATCATTACACCATCAGGTAAATGGCATCCTCATGTCCAGAAACAGCCAATGTGGCTTCTAAAAGGTGGTTTTGGTTATTGGTTGGAGCAAGACACTAATGACAATGTACAAAATGTGTTCTCACTCCCAGTGTTATGCTCTAGTAAAGTTCATGGGTTCACTTTCCAAGTGGCTAGTTACCTTTTTGCTGATCTGTCCATTGACTCTCCACCTAATCCTGGCCATTTTTCCTGGTCATAAGCAAGGGCAAGGGAGAAAGAGTGAATGGCTCAGCCCCCATGATATGCCATCTTGCTGAAGGCATGTATGTAAATGCAACATTATATTATTCTTCCAGCCATGGGGGATTTACATTCAGCCAGCAGTTGAGGTTACTTGGGGAGGTGGTCATGCCCACAGTTAACTGTGGGCCACATTTGCTGTCTTATAAAATAATTTGACTTTTGAGTAGTGAATACCCAATGATGATTACCCAGTTGTTCCTCCACACTCCACAAGTTATGCTGCCAAGCTATGCCTCCCTGTGCCCATTTTTTTGAGACTGCTTTTTAGAAAAATAAGTTGACATTTATGGGTCAGGGCTTTGTCTCAGTGAATATTATTCTGATTTTAAATATCCTTTAGCCTTGTATTTATGAGGCTGTGATACATAACTTGAAGCTATAGGCTTGAACTATAGCTAGGAACTATCACCCACGCATGACTATTGCCTTTCATACTGCCAAGGATAAGGTATGGTAACTATAGAAGAATGTGGGAGAAATAATTAAAAACAACAAATACTCCCTTGGTTCTTTTGAAAAAAATGAAATGATTTTCCATGATATTTAAAGGATATCTGGCAAAGTTCCATTGTCTGGCCAAAATGGTGGTTTCTGGATAGACATTATACCATAATATTGCCATTTTCTAACCATTTTTTATATACATCTTGTTAATTTTCAAGTTCCAATTCCCAAAGCATCAAAGAATCATAGAATTTTAAAGCTGGATGAGATCATTGGAGGTCTGATTTACTGTAGGAAACTATTGGAGGTTGAAGAATCTCTTGTGATCACCTTGTTCACATAGAAAAGAGGGTGTCAGGGCACTGAACCCTTTGGAGAGATAAGGGGAAATGCTGAGTTGCTTTCTGTTTGGATTAAAGCATTGTACTCTGGTTAGGATCTACAGGCTCTCACTTTCAAACCTTGCTCATGTGAGATCATTGGGTCTCAGAGTTCTGACATGTTTCTGGGGCTCCTTCCATTATATAGTGTAACCTTGATGGAAGGAACTTCTCTGCCTGAGTCTGACCTATTATTTGTAAAGCCTCCTATTATAGGATAAAGTACGCATTCATTCATATCTGGCTTTTTAAAATCAGCATTATGTTTGTGAAATTCATTAAGTATTTCTCTATAGTTCCTTCTCTTGTTCTATAGCATTCCTCTGTAGGAACTGAGCACAATTTATGCACGCAACTGCTGATGGCTACATGAATACTTTCCAGTTTGGGACTCTTGAGCAAGTAGGCCATGAAAGCCAGTTGTGTGTAGAAAAGTAGAAGTGTAAAGCAGTAACGTTACATGCTCTTTTCATTCAAAGAGCTCCCCTCTTATAAGGAGGAAACTTACTTTAAAACTGCCCCTGGGGTGCCTGGGTGGATCAGTCAGTTAAGCGTCTGCCTTAGGCTCAGGTCATGATCCCAGGGTCCTGGGATGGAGCTCCAGCATCCTTGGGGCACCCTGCTTAGCAGGAAGCCTACTTCTCCCTCTCCCTTGCCCCTCCCCCCTGCTTGTGCACACTCACATGTGTTCCCTCCCTCTCTCTGTCTCTCAAATAAAATCTTTAAAAAAAAAAGAAAATTGCCCCTCTCAGTGGTCATCTGAGTTCTCTATCTCTACTCCAGAGCTCATAAAAAGCCTGGACATGGGCTCCAAAATGCAGCCCTGCCTTACACTTTCTTTTCTTTGTTTCTTTTCCTTTTTGTTGTTGTTGCTGAGCTTGGGTTTATAGAGCATCTTTTTTTTTTATTTTTAAGAAATTTTTTTTAAAGATTTTGTTTATTCATTTGAGAGCGAGAGAGACAGAGACAGAGTGAGCACAAGCAGGGGGAGAGGCAGAGGGAGAGGGAGAAGCAGACTCCTTGCTGAGCTGGGAACCCGATGCGGGACTTGATCCCAGGACCTTGAGATCATGACCTGAGCCAAAGGCAGACGCTTAACCGACTGAGCCACCCAGACACCCCTACTATATAGCATCTTTTAAAAAATTTATTATTAAAGTGTAGTTGACCTACAGTGCTCTACTAGTTTCAGGTGCACAACGTAGTGATTTGACAAGTCTGTACATTACCCAGAGCTCGCCATGGTCAGTGTGGTCACCGTCTGTCACCACCTGACGTTATTACAATATCACTCTGTCCTCTTTGCTGTCCATTTCATCCCTGTGACTTACTTGTTTTATAACTGGAAGTTCATGCCTCTTAATCCCCTTCACCTATTTTGCCCTATCTTTCCAAAGGGAAGGGCCATCTTTGCTGAGTTTACATATTTCATGATTCTGACAGCATAGAAAGTGGGACCCATAAACCTGTTTTCCATTTTAAAAGAGCCAGAAATCTCACCATCTGTGCAACAAACCTCCCCAAATTAAACAGTAGCATTCAGTTTGAGAGGAAAATGCATTTTGGCACTTTTTCAACTATTTGAATTTCAAAGGGTTATTATTATGCATAACAGAGAGGGAAATGACAATGCTATTTAAATAACTCTCTCTAGAAACTTCACATTAAGTACATTTTCGACACAGTTTCAAGATGCCGAAATTAGGAGTTACTATTCTGGCAAAATTTCCTTCCTCGAGGTTATTTTTCAGGGCCGACTAGCCACTAGCAATAGGAACACAAAATGTCTAGATTAAAATCAAGGTTTGGGGAAAACAGAACATTGCTCCAGAAGACCGCAGATTTTCCCACTGCAATGGGTTTGCCTTTATTAATTTATATGTTTAAGGGAGCAAAGCTTCTATCCACTGTCTTACATCACAAAAGAGTCCATCTTCTAAAACAGGCAATAATTTTATTAACAATTGCATTGGTCATCTTCTTTAGGCTGTTCCTACTGAAACTTTGCATAGTGGCTCATCATCACCATTGCTGCTATTTCGTATTTTTTTTAAAGATTTTATTTATTCATTTATTTGAGAAAGAGAGAGGAGGAAGAGAGGCAGAGGGACAAGCAGACTCCACACTGAGCGTGGAGCCTGACTCGGGGCTCAATCCCATGACCCTGAGGGCATGACCTGAGCTGAAATTAAGAGTTTAATGTAAAAACCATACATTAAAGGCCGGAAGAGTTTAACATGCGCCCTATATATATGTGCCACCAGCTAGCCCTGTGACCTGAGGCAATGAATTCATTCTAATTCTCAGCTCTTCCCTGTCTGATATGAGGCTAATGTTATTGGCTGACAGCATAGTGTTGATATCAGAAAAAAGAATGACATATATAGGGTAATGTTTGCTGTTAGCACAGCCAAGCTTAGCTTACCCATGAGAATTTTGTTTCTCTCTTGCTTGAAGTGCAATGCAGGTGCTCCTGGTCCACAGGTGGGTCTCTTCCATGCAACAGTCCAGATACCCAAGTCTCCTTCTATCTTGAAATTTTACCACCTCCTTGCACTTCTTCTTTGCCTGCATCCAGCCAACATGAAAGCCTTGAACCGGAACTGACTGACTTGACTTCTGCACACGTCCTGTTGGCCGGGCCGAATCATGTGACAACACCTAAATACAAAGGGAGTTGGGCCTGTAGTCCCAAACTGGGCACACACTTTCTATGGTGAACTCCATGTTCCAGAAGGGGGACCGTGCGACATCCAAGTGCATTATGAAGCATTTGGTGGTTGTTGCTGTTAACATTTTAGGTATTCTTCTCTATAGTACTGTCATTCCATACCTGCATCCCAAAATCACATGGAATATCATCACTATGTTATATTAGAAAGGAATGGCCAAGGAGCTGTCACAATAAGAAATATGGTTGCTGTTAATACCCAGTGCATGGTACACTCCCCTGCCAATATTTTGCTATGAGTCAACAAATGGTTCCCCAACAGGTAGAAAGCAAGCTATGCTAAATCTTAAACTACCATGTATAGAAAAATTTCTCTGCTGCAGTGATGCAAGTGTCACCAGGAAGGAAATCTGCAGATAAACCCAGCCTTTCATTACAGTGTATTGGTATCAGATGGGCATCCTCTTTTCTAGGACCAGCCACTGTCCGCAGAGGCAGAAGGGAGACCCAAGGAGGCCATGCTACAGAGGCAGGTCCTACATGACCATCTCCCTGCTACGCTGTCATTTGTGGTCTAGGAAAATGAATATGCCTGGAAAACTTACAATCAGATAATCACATTGTAACTCAAATCAAATAACTGCTTTAAATCAAGTCACCCAACATTCAGATCACCTCCCATCCCACTCAGAGGAAAGCACACACATACACACACAACCACAAACCAAAGTCCTTCAGTGGCAGCTGATGCTTTAAGTCACTGCTTCTCAAACTTGAGTGTGCCTCAGAAATCATCTGGAGAGCTTGATCAAGCATGGACCTGTGGATCCCATGTCCCCAGAGTTGCTGGCTCAGTAGGACCGGCGTGGGGCACAAAAATTTGCATTTTTGACAAACTACCCATTGATGCTGAGGCCACAGGTCTGGGGACCATACCCAAAGACTTGCCCTATGCTCTCTGACTTCTCCTTTGTCTGTCCTCATGTCTGTCTGTCCCCTTGCTCACCGTTCTCCAATCACTACCCACCTTGCTCTTTCAGGAACCCACCAGGCATGTCCACATACCCAGGCCTGTGCATTTGGTGTTTCCTCATACTAGAGCTCTTTGCCCAGATATTCCTCTGGTTTACAACTTTTACTGCCTTTAGATATTTGCCCAAATAGCACCTTCTTAGGGACCCCTTCTCTTCCCTGACCACACAGTTGAAAATTTCTACTCCCCTGTTCCACCACTCACTATCTCCCCTTCCCTGCCTTTCTTTCCTCTCCCCTGATCTTATCACCTTCTAATACACTAAGTAATTTACTTATTTATTTGTTGTTTTTCTCTCCTAGTGGGAGAGAGATGAGCCCCTTAGGGTGGAAGGGATCTTCATCTCATTGAGTCTTCAGCACCCAGAACAGTGCCTGATCTTTAATAGGTGCTCAATAAAATATTTGTCCAAAGAGGGAGTGAGGACCATGGAAAGAAAGAACGGAAAGACAAGTTACTATAATCTTGCTCTACAGCTGATTTAGTCAGCTTGGAATGCAAATCACATCTGACATGCACACAGCCAGTTTCCTGTACAGTTTGTTTGTAGCATCTTTGCCTCATTGTATAATTCTGAAAGTCTTTAGCACACCAGTTACCTTTATCCCCATTACCAGCATTGTCCTCAGCCTCTTCTGCGGTTTGAGAGCCGCATGTGACAGGCATTACATGAGATACTCTGGAATGATCTTATAATAGGAGTGAGTATCTTTAGGTTTAGAAGGGAGTTAGGATCTCACAAGCTAATTCTTGTTTTTTGTTTTTTTTTAAGATTTTATTTATTTGAGAGAGAGAGAGAGACACAGCAAGAGGGGGAACACAAGCAGGGGGAATGGGAGAGGAAGAGGCAGGCTTCCTGCGGAGCAGGGAGCCCGATGCGGGACTCAATCCCAGGACCCTGGGTCCATGACCTGAGCCAAAGGCAGACGCTTAACGACTGAGCCACTCAGGCGCCCCGCTAATTCTTGTTTTTGCTGCTATTATTGGACCTCTCAGCTGGTCTGACTTGGGCTGTCTGCACCAAACCCATTCCAGTCCTTCCCCTTTGGCATGCTTGCTGTCATGGGAAGCCGATGTGAGGTGGAGAGCCAGAAGTGACGGGTTACACCTTAAGGCAGGGGTTTCTATGCATGGAAACTTTATTTTAAAGCTGACACACCATCAGGGGTACAGTTCATGTTCAGAATGTTGGATTGTTTGAAGACAGAGCAATATCCAATAATTCCAATTGCTTAAATTTTTATTTTTTTATTATGTTCAGTTAGCCAACATACAGTACATCATTAGTTTTTGATGTAGTGTTCAACGATTCATTAGTTGCGTATAACACCCAATTGCTTAATATTTTAAAAACCTGTCTGAAATTGTACCAGTTTGTGGTATTTCCTAAGGAGGTTCTATTCTTTACTCATAGCAGTGAAAACCCTTCTTGATATTTTGACCCGTATTCTCCAACAGGAAAGAGTTTCTTACACCCAATACTCTATTTGTAAAACTGTAAGTTCAGAGGCTTTAGAAGTGGGCACCTTGTCAACTTATTCTTCCCATAGCCTCAAGCAGGTGCTCTGTGAGGTTTTCAAATACTTAAATATTATTAGAATAATAATAACTAACTTTTGGAAATAAGACCGGGCCCATTGCTTTGCCCAGGTGAAGCCCATATTCTCACCAGGAGTTGGTGTCAGCATATGACCCTCAGATGAGAAAAAGCAAAATTAGGAAAGTGTTGATGTAACCCATATGACCAATCTAAATAAAGCATAATTAACGTTACTTAAGGTTATTAAGGTTTTTTTGCTCAGTGTGAAATTCAGATGCATCAAATTTTATCATCTTGGAGACTGAAGGAAAGAAAGCAGTCTTTAATGTTGTTACACTTGACAGTGTTTCCAATTATAATTTATAGGAGATCTGATTTTGATTACCAGCACATGTATATGTGCAAACACATTCCTATTTTCAGTCACCTGGGAAGTTTGAGAATTAGATGGTGAACCAGTTATGGTGTATCTCCTCATTTTTGTGGCAGAGACTTCTAAAATCTTTATATGCAATATGGGAATTTGGAGGCCTTTGTACCTGTTGCCAGGGCAAGTGTCTTGCTGCAGTAGCCTTTGTAAGAGAGGGTAGGCATCTTAGTGTGCTATCCTGAATAGGCGAGTGCCAGAAATTAGAGTGTTGCACTGCCAGCTCTCAGATTTATACTGGAGCTTGCTTACATAGGCTTATTTTCATAAGATATGCCAATTGTGCGCCTCTTTCAGAAATTCCTTGTTCAGCAATGTCAGGTTGGTAGCTTGAAATCAACCATGGTTGGGAATATTTACACTACAGAAATTGACAAGACACTGCAATCAAGGCTTGTTTGCCCCCTTCCCAGAGCCAATTGTTAAACATTTCCAGCACCCAGTTACTAATTGTGGTAGATTATAGACCTGGTCCTAATTCACTGCCTCTCCCTGTGACCACACCCTTTGTAACGTGACTTTGCAACTCTTTTCTCAAAGAGGTGGACTCTGTTTCCCCATACTTGAATCTGGGCTGGACTTAGGACTTGCATTGGTTATAGAATGTAGTGGAACCAGCGATTGTGCCTGTTTCTTGCCTAGGTCTCAAAAGGCTTCGCTTCTGTCTCTTCTAACTCTAATACCACCATAACATGCCCATGTTATCCTACTGACAGATTAGAGTCCATGTGGCCATCCTAGGCAAGTCGATCTCCAGCCAACTCACAGCTACAGAACACTTGAGCCAGCACAAGGAGGACCCAAAGAACCACCTACCTGAGCTCAGCACCAATTGCCAACCCCATATCGTGAGCTAAAGGCAAAGAAATGGAGTATTCCTTAGAGCCTTCCTTAGAGCCTCCAGAAGGAAATAGAGCTCTGCTGATGCCTTGACTTTCACCCACTGGGACTTACTTTAGACTTTTTGACATCAGGAATTGTAAAATAATGAATTTGGGTTGTCCAAGCTGTTAAGCATGTGGTACTTTGTAACAGCACTAGAAACTTAACCACTTAAGTTAAGTCACTAACCATTGGGTGGTTGGTTATTACAGCAAAAGCTAACTGGTAAACTAATCTACTTACAATTTCCAGTAAGTTTTAAGCAAACAGACAACAATGGTATTGCTAGGATTAATATATGGGCTAGTGTCTATTTGAGAAACTCTGCCCACTTGAAGAGTCACTTTGGAAATACTTTTTACCTGTTACCCTCAGTTTTCTACCTATTACCCTCAGAAAGTTGGTGAGGATATTTGGGCATTAACATCAATGATGTAGGTTACAGAGGGAAACTAGAGAATCTGGGGCTATGTAGGCAATGGCTGTCTCAAGATGGTGAGCCACTCCATTCTCCCTTAGATCCCTACTGCTTAGGCCATATGGACTGCTTCCATTTCTTGAAAAGGCAATTCCTTTTCTCTCTTGGGGCCATTATCCTTGATGTTCCTTCTGCTGGAATGCTGTGTCTCAACTTTGCAAGACCTACACCTTCTTATCCATCCTATTCTTATCCTAAGCACCTTTTACCAGTATCTGTATCGCAAGTAGCCACACAATTACTCTCCTCGAAGTTACTCTATCATGGCGCTGTTCAGTAAAAATATGATGCAAGGCGCACTTGGGTGGCTTAGTCAGTTAAGCATCTGACTCTTGATCTCAGCCCAGGTCTTGATTTGAGCGTTGTGAGTTCAAGTCCCACTTTGAGCTCCATGCTGGGCATGGAACCTACAGACAGACAGAAAGAAAGAAAAAGAAAAAGAAAGAAAAAGAAAGGAAGGAAGGAAGAGAGAGAAAGAAAAGAAAGAAAGAAAAGGGAAGAAAAGAAAGAAAGAAGGGAGGGAGGGAGGGAAGGAAGGAAAAAAGGAAGGGAGGAAAGAGGGAGGGAGGGAGGAAAAGAAATACAATGCAAGGTCCATATTTAATTTTAAATACTCTAGTAGCCATATTTTACATTGTAAAATAAAACTAATCTTGATATATTTTACTTAATCCAAAATACTCAAAATATTGTCATTTCAATACATGATCAATACAAAAAATTAGTAAATCTTACAACCACAAAAAAAACCTGCACACTATTTTTTATACCAGCCTTATTTATAATAGCTCCAAACTGGAAACAACCAAATTATCCCTCAATAAGTAAATGGTTAAACAAACAGGGGTGTGCCATATCATGGAATACTACTCAGCAATAAAGAGGAACTATTGATACTCAAAACAATTTGGGTGGATCTCATGATGATGATAGCAAAAAAGCCCATCTCAAATGGCCATACACTGTCTGATGCCATTTACAGAACAGTCTCAACCTTACAAATTAATGGATACAGGAAACATTAGTGGTTGCCAAGGGTGAGGGGGTGGAAGTGACTATAAAAGGGATAGCAAGAAGGAGATCTTTGTGGTGATGGAACAGGTCTCTATCTTGATTGTGCTGGTGGTTTTGTGAATCTACACATGTGATACAACATTGTCCTATTATTTGTGCACATTGCACCAATGTCAAATTCCTGGCTTGTATATCATACAGTAATTATGTGACTATGGGTAGAAACTGGATGAAGGGTACAGGGAACCCCTCTATATTATCTTTGCAACTTCCTGAGAATGTAATATTTCAAAGTAATGTCCAAGGGCTAATTCCTGTAATCCATGAATATGTTAGGTTACATTGCAAAGGGGAATTAGGGCTCCAGGTGGAATTGTGGATGCTAATAAGATGACCTTAAGATAGGGAGATTATCCAGATGGGCCCAGTGTAGTCACAAGGGTTCTTAAAAGTGGAAGAACAGGGCATAAGAGGAGAGTTAGGTAGAGGAAAGAATAGTCAGAGAGAGATGCGATACTGCTGGCTTTGAATATGGGGGAAGGGTTCAAGAGTTGAGGAATGCACGTGGCCTCTGGAAGCTGGAAAAGGCAAGGAAATGGAGTCTTCCTTAGAGCCTCCAGAAGGAGATACAGCTCTGCTGATGCCTTGACTTTCACCTACTGGGACTTACTTTAGACTTTTTGACATCAGGAATTGTAAGATAATGAATTTGGGTTGTCCAAGCTGTTAAGTATGTGGTACTTTGTAACAGCACTAGAGAACTAATGCATTGAGAATTTAGAGAGATGTACAGATGTGTTGGACATCTGGGGAGCAGAATGAGCAGAAATTGGTCATGACTGGATTTGGAGGATGATAGAAAAGGGGAAGTCAAAGTAGATTCCCAGAATTAGCTTCAACAATTTGATACAACATGGTACTGTATATAGGATTGTGTTATCTAGAGAAGGAACCAGTTCAACAAATAGGAAGTTTGTAACTTAAGTTTCGGAGATGTCAAGGATGGGGAGAATCCAAGAGGGGATTTGGATGCATAAATCAGGAACTTAGGAGAAGAGCATGGGTTGTGTCTCCATGTTTGAGGTCATCAGCATAAAGAGGAAGTAAACTTGTGGTATGAGATAAAACCATGGTGAAAAAGTAGCTTTTGACCATAACATTTACATATTTTTCTGCAATTTTTGAGTGCCTTCTCTGTTGATGCTATTCTATGAACTATTATAGTCTTCTTGCTACTGTTTTAACATTATGTTATCACTCTGGACAGTGTAAAAATGATTAGAATTTAAATACATTTTCCTCAAAGGACTCCTTTTGTTAGTCCCATAAGTTAGGTGGCAGAAAAATGAGATGGATGAATTGAAGCCAGGATGGAGAGTCATAGAGATGGGGACCAGATACAAGAAGCATCTTTTTACCGACCCAACATGCTCTAAAGTTTTTCTGGAGGGAGAAGGACCTGCTGGAACACAGTGACTGTCCCATGGGTGACGTCCAGGAGACACCACAACAAAGGACTCCGAGGAAGGGAGACCATGGCATTTATATCTTTTTTGATGCAATAATAGTTTGTCTGAGAGAATAACTTTATTTTTAGATTGACCCCATCCCAAGTTTTTTTTATTTCTTCCCCTGAATCATAAATGTGTGATCCATGTTATATTTTACCTAAAAGCAGCATGACTAAAAGCCAGATCCTGAGGCTATGACAGATGTGTGTCTGAGCAATGGCATCTCAACAAGGAGATGGTAGGGTTGGTGCCAAGCCCTCTGCAGTACGGTTTCTCGAACAGCCACCTTTCTTCTACCAATGACAGGCTAGTCATTAAACCTAAATTATCAAAACACGGCTAGGCATTTCTGAAGTCTTTAAGTACCCATTATTACATTTACCAAGTTTTTCAAAATAGCATTGAGGCTAAGAAAAGAGAAACCTCTTCATGAGAGAGTCAGCGAGGAAAGAATCACTTTTGAGATGTACATTAAAGGCACCATATTTAATTCTGTGGTCTTTAAGTATCCAGCTGTCTGTCTAGCTCAAAATCTTAATAGTCCAGTAATTACATTGACTCCTCACTTCAGCTATAGGGCTTGCAAGCGTACCTCCAAGTAGATGTCAGTGCCAGAGGCTAGACCATTACCATTTTGATGGTGAGGGGAGATGTGAACAGAAGATTATCTAATAGATTGGCTCCCACTCTGCTTATCTTTTCCCTACCCCATCCCCTCTTCACCGCGGCCCTTCTCTGCTAACTCCTTACCCCATGCAAGTCAAGGCTCCTGGAACACATTCATGCTATTATCTTTTATTTTTTATATTTTTTATTTTATTTTATTTTATTTTTGTTATAAAATATATGGAACATAAAATTCACCATTTTAGCCATTTTTAAGTATACAGTTCAGTGGCATTAAGTCCATGCACATTCTTGGGCAACTATCATCTCCCTCCATCTTCAGAACCTTTTCATTTGCCCAAACTGAAACTGTATACCATTTTATAGTAAGTCCTCCCAGCCCCTGGCAACCACCATTCTACTTTTTGTCCCCATGAATTTAACTTCTTTAGGTACTTTATATAAGTGGAATCCTACAATATTTGTGCTTTTGTGTCTGGCTTATTTCATTAGCATACTGTCTTCAAGGTTCATCCACATGGTATCATGTGTCTCAAGTATCTTTAATAATTTTGAATACACTAGAAAAGCAATAGCTTGTGAATTTGTATCCTTTGGCCGAAAGTCCTTTCAAAAACCTCTATGAGCATGCCAGCGTTTTGGAAACTACAGATGCCTCCCATCAGTATACTACTATTCTTACTGAGTATTCAAGCTCTACAAATTAATAAAGAATGGTAGAAGTTGTAAAAAAAAATAAAGTTATGAGGCACGTGCGCGCGCATGTATATATATATATATATATATATATATATATATATATATATATATATATAACTAGTTAAACCTTGAGCAACAAAGTTGAAAATGGAATTCATGGCCCTGAAACTGACTTTTTGCTCTAAAAAGATTCAGAAGAATCAAGTGTTAGTGGCGATTTTTGGGGCCAGTAAGCATGCTTGAATCAGGAAGAGTTTTTAAACCTACCTGCAAGGTCACTTCATTTCCCACCTAAACAAGAATGTTCTTACAAATTCTTGCCTACATGCTTGTGATATTTAATATTATGTGACAACTTGACTGGAGGAAGGGATGCCCAGATTGCCGGTAAACTATTTCTGTGTGTGTGTGTGTGGCTGTTTCTGGAAGACATTAGCATTTGAATTGGCAAACTGAATATATCAGATGACCCTCCCCAAGGTGGATGGGCACCATCCCTTTCCTTGAGGACCCAAACAGAACAAAAAGGCAAAGGAAGAGTGTGAATTCACTCCCTCTCTGCTTGAGCCGAGACGTCCAGTCTTCTGCCCTTGGACATTGGCGCTACAGGTTCTTATGTTTTCAGATTCAGACTGGGACTTACATCATATGAGCCCCTGGTTCTGAGAACTGTTGACTCAGACAGAATGACACCAATAGCTTTCTCCAGCTTGTAGATAGCAGACCATGGGACATTTTGGCCAGCGTAACCACATTAGCCAATTCCTGTAATAAATGTCTTCTATACATCTATGTAAATCCTGTTAGTTCTGTTTCTTGGAAGAACCCTGACCAATACAATGCGTATACCATGAACTGCAGGCAATATGAGCTAGGAGACCTCCTAGAGAGGCAAGAAATGGGGGATACCAGTTTATGTCAGATGTGGTTTCTTTGCATTTCTCCATCTGCTCATCATGTAAGTGTGCAGTTCAACAATCAGAGGAGATACTTCTTTCCCAAGCTGCATGCCACTTTTGGTGAACATGGCCACCACAAAATTAATTAGGCTTTTCCAGTACTCAAAAAGCTTAGCAAGTAATGTAGAACAATAGAAACAAGGGTAAAAGAGCCCAGGATTAGAAATCAACTGTGATTCAAACACCTTAACGAATACTCCTTCTGTATGAACTGTCACTTCTCAGGCACGATGACCATCTGAGTACACTGGTGTCATTTGGAAACCCAAGCTGTCATCTGTGCATTTTTCAAGAGCCAGCAACTTCTTCAGTCATTCGTGAGTGACTACTCTCCATATTTCAAAATGATGGTTGGGAGCCCCCTGTTTACTCTGTTACCCATGTAGATCAATCTCTCTTTCTGAACATTAGCCCAAAGGATGGATTTTTATTTTTATTTTTTTATTGTTTTTAAGATTTTATTTATTTATTTGAGAGAGAGAGAATGAGAGATAGCACGAGAGGGAAGAGGGTCAGAGGGAGAAGCAGACTCCCTGCTGAGCAGGGAACCCGATGTGGGACTCGATCCCGGGACTCCAGGATCATGACCTGAGCCGAAGGCAGTCGCTTAACCAACTGAGCCACCCAGGCGCCCTCGAAAAGAAATATACCACATGTGTTTACAAAAAGCACAAGAACTCTAATGATTGCCATGATACCTCCAAGTTCTGCTTACCAGAAGCCTCCATGACATTTCTTCAGGTTGGGCCTTTTTTTTTTTTCTTCCAGTTTTTCTTTTTTAAGATTTTATTTTTAAGTAGTCTCTACCCCCAGCATGGGGTTTGAACTCACAACCACGAGATCCAGTTGCATGCTCTACTGACTGAGCCAGCCAGGCGCCCCTCAGGTTTTTACATGTAGACAAAGATATTTGTATGCAGCTATAGCAATTTTAGTCAACTCCATCCTTGTATTTTCTGCTATGTAGATAGAACTTTGCTTTATTGCATAATCTGCCTACCTCCCTTATTTTCCCAATATAATTTTTTCAGCTATTTTTGGTTATATATGTAAGTGGTCCTTAAATTTTGTGATTTTTGTCATTGCTTACTGATGAGCCAAGACTTATATTATGATTATCTTTTCTCTCCATTCCCGTTTTGGGTTTTCCCAAAGTTTCTTGTTTTCTTTCTCCTCTTTTTATAATGACTTCTTTATAAATAATCATTTATTTTGTAAAGGGCTTATTATATCTTGCAAGGTGACATGTTGTTTATTCTCCAAATTCCCTGCTACTTTGTGATATCACATAGGGTTTGGGAGAGTCTCCCAGCCTGCCTATATACTCCAGGCTAGTTCCACATACACAGTTATTGGTTTTGCCTAAAATTCACTTGAGAGTAATTGCGTGTTGATAATGGAATAGGACTTTGCAACCAGACAGTCAAACATGGTCCTTAAGAGCCAAGTCTTAAAATTAGGTAGGCTTGGATTTCTCTCCATTTCTGCCACTTGTTAACCGTGGTACCATGGGTAACCCCGTGATTTAACCTCCCAAAGTTTCAGTCCCTGCACTTGTGAAGTAAACGTAATACCTCACAGAATTGTCAGAATATAAGAGAATGACTATTCCACTTCGCCTAGACAATGTCTGATTCCAGGAAATACTCATTTTGTGTTACCTACTGTTGCCAGTACTGATGCTTTTCGAAAGGCTTCTTCCATTGCCTTCTTATTTAGTAATTCTAACTAGTCCAGAAGCTCAGCAAATCTGGAGTATTTGCATTTAGAGAGGAAGACTCTATCCCCGGCGGCCAGCCTCACAGGGCATGCCATGTAGTGGAAGTGGGGACCGCTCTGGTATTCAAGACAGCGAGCAGTGTAGGTGAGCCTGTTCTCAGCATGTGGACTGCTTGCGCTTGCATCCCGTTTTAGCATCTTCCTACCTGGGTGAACTTGGGCACTCCTTAACCTCGCTGAGACTCGGTCTCCTGATCTGTATGGCAGGAATAATAATAGCCCTTACAACATAAATTACCATGAGGAGAGAATATGTGAGTTTACACAGACAGGACAGCATCTGGCACAATTAGTCCTGTATTAAGTCTCCTTTAAGTAGCATTTTCTGGTCCCCAGTGAGGTGCTGTGCCACCACACCAGGCAGCCTGACACCAAGGATCCCAGGTGCCCCTCTCACTTGCCAGTCCCCTGAATCTCTGCTCATGATCCCAGCTCATGAAGCCGAATGTGGAGATGCCACATATGAGAGCTTTGAGGCTAGGCACGTGCTTCAGGCAGCACTGAGGTGGGCCCGAGAGCTGTCATGTTGCTGAAAGCAGCTCGCGGGCTGAGATGACAGGGAAGCTGGCAGAGCGTTGCGTTGGAGTCTGGGAATTTGGATTTCCTTCAGTGTCTTCCATGACACAGCTTCCATACAAGAACACATGGTGACCAAAACTGTCCATCAAAGCAGTGTGGTTTGCTCTGAATTTTGCCGGAAACTTTCAGAAGCAGGGATTCTGGGGTCTGTTTACTCTCTCCCTCTAGGAATGTAACTACACAGTAGCAGAGAAGAAGGCCTACAAAGAAACGTATATAACCCATGTTTCCCAAATGTACTTAACTAAGGAACCACCCTCCATCCTCCACATCTTTCACCTTTCAGAGAACTGGTGTTTCAGGAACACAGTTTGGTTAATGCATAGTCAAACTAGCAGGGGGGTGCTCACATGTGTGTTTAATAGTGAAACAAAGTAATTAGGAAATAGCAGATATAAAGTCTTGAAATGCCTAATTTAAAAACCTGTAGTGGGGCACCTGGGTGGCTCAGTCAGTTAAGCGTCTGACTCCTGATTTCGGCTCAGGTCATGATTTTAGGGTCGTGAGATTGAGCCCTTCATCAGGCTCCATGCTCAGAGGGGAGCCTGCTCTCTCCCCCCACCCCCCAAATAAATAAATCTTTTTAAAAAATAAAAACCTGTAGCAAAATTTTCTATGCTGAATGATAACTACCAAAATGTTCTGGAAGTAGGTCTGCTGGAACTTGGGAGCAGAATGTGGTATTCTATGCCCTTACTTTACATGGATGCTGAGCAGCAAGGGTCTTTTTTTCTATCGAGGGGATGTCCTGGCTCCCAGCAGCCCTTTGACCCTTGCTCAGTGACAGAGTTCTGCTCAGTCAGGAAAAAGGGTCTTTCTGGAGAGAGCTAATAGGATCCCCAAATTTCCAGAATCTCATAGTTACCTTATTTGAGCTCACAATCCCCACCCAGGCATATCTTTAGGGGCACAAGTTTCCTAAGAAGGTCAGGGGAGGGGATGTCTGGTGCTAGTGCAGGGCAGCGTTGCATTGTGTAGTGATTAAAAAGCGTGTGTTTTGAGGTTCTGAGTCTCGAGCTTTGCCATTTTTTAACTTCTGAGCTGCTATTTCCTCCATGGAGATATGATAATAACACCTCCTGTGCAGAGAAGAGTTAACACAGCAGGCCTGAGTATGTCTTAGAAAAGCCAGTTTGCAAGGTTGGCCCTTGGGTGGCATCTGGGAGCTTGGAATTTAGCAGGGTTCCCACCTCTTCCTGATAAGAATGGTTCATTGTGACTAAACTGTTTATGCAAACATTGTTTATGCTGAACCCCTGCTTTTCTTCTGGAGTCTAAAATTTTGGCATGGGCCAAGCAAAGGGTGCCTGTATGACTAATACTGAATAAAATCCTCAGGCTCTGAGTCTATAACAAGCTTCCCTGGGAGATAGCATTTTTCGTGTACTGTCACAATTCATTGCTAGAGAAATTAATCACGTCCTGTGTGAGTCCACTGGGAGAGGACCCCTAGAAGCTTACGCCTGGTTTCCTCCAGACTTTGTCCATGTGCCTTTTCCCTTTGCTGATTATGCTTTGCATATGTTCACTGTAATAAATCACAGCTGGAGTGCGAGTGTATTCTAAGTTGCTGTGAGTTCTAGCAAATCAAACGGTGGTCTTGAAACATCCCTTTCCCGCCCCCACTGCCAATATAGTGTTATTATGAGTTTTAAGTACTAGTGGACACAATGAGCCTTGAGCACTATGCCTAAGTAACAGCCTAAGCATGGACATATCAGAGAGAAGAGACCATTTATCAAGCAGATCTTGGATTTTAGGAGGGCCTCCTACCATGTATCTCTCTGCTTAGCGCTGTAAAAAGCATCAGGACTCTTTCGCCTGAGTGTGAGATTCCTCATCGCTAATGAAATATCACCATACACCGTGGAGATTCTCTCTCCACATTTAGTCAAGTGTGAGCTTCACAGGAATGTTACTTGAAAATGTAGAACTTTTTAATTTTCCTTTTTAGTTTCTTCCTCTATAACTCTTTAACTCAAACTTACTAGATATGTAGCACTGTATTTATAACCATTTAAATTACAGTTGTATATTACCGCAGGCTACAGCGTAGGAAAATTCATTCAGCCACAGGTTTCCTCTCCACAACTGTCTTATTTTAGAATAAGAAGAGTATTCATTCATTGAGATTTTCTTTTTTACATTCTCATTTGAATGGCATGGCAACCCCTGGGACATTCACAGTCAGGAAGGGAATAGTAAAACATTTCTATTCTGGTTCTAAAAATATTTCACCTAGCATTTTCAGTGCCTGTTCATGTATGAATTCATGCAAAAAAAAAAAAAATCAAACCTCATCTCATGTGATTTTTGTAAAGTAATTGCTACCTTGTTTTTAAAAAAAATGGTCATAAAGTTTATTAAAATATCAAGTGGATTCAGCCAACACATGACCAAATTATATTTTCAAATGATTTTCATTTTCACTAAATAACACCTAGACGTAATATGTAGACTCACTTATTTAGCATAATATCCCGGCCACTGAAAACCTTGCAGGCCCTCATCCAACCAGAGAATAGCATCACAGTCAGGATTCCTCTGAGTTAATGGAATTGTATAACAGCTAATGTAGTTACCCAGATCGGACATTATTATTTTAGACTTTGAAGCAGCTAAAGTAGAAAGAGAAAAATGATGGGCATCTGAAGATACAAGGTATGGGATGATAAGCAGGTCTTTGCTATTAGCATTTTCTGTGCTGAAATGTACTCCACTATGTAATGGCTTAAAGCAACAAACTATTTAGTTTGTCCTGATTCTGTAGGTCAGCACTTTGGGTATAGCTCAGCTGCATGGTTCTTCTGCTGGTTTTGACTGGGCTCACCTCGTGGATAGCTGCTGGTCAGCTAGCTACGTGGCTCTGCTACCAGGGCTGATGGTTGGGCTGATGGGTAGCTGGACCAAAGTGTGTCATCCTCCAGTAGGATGGCCTGGCCTTGTTCTCAAGCTGGCTGCTGGTTCCAAGAGGAGCAAGTGGGCAAACCCCAAAGTACAAGATCATTTCATGCTTGTGTGATGGTTTCTTTTGTCCCATTGGCCACAGCAAATTACATCTCCAGGCCCAGCATCATGTGGGAGAGACCCACCCAAGGGCATGGACACTGGGGGGGCATGAAACATCGGGGGCCATTCCTGGGATTGTCTACCACAGCTGAATTCCTTTAGTTCTTTACATTTTGGCTTGGGTGTTCTCAAATGTTTAAAATCAGCTGACATATTTATTAATATATTTTAGTAAGGTACTTAAAGAGTTTTTTTAAATTGTTATGCTCTCCAAAAGAGACAACACATCAAGGTGTTTTGAGCCCTTATTATCTTTCATTGATTTTTCTCTATCACTTTATGTGTTTTCCAAATTAGTCTGAAGTAACAACCAGGATGGATGGGGAAATGGGTTTTGTAGAGTCCGGGGGAGTTAAAGCTGTGAGCAATCTGATCTCTGTCAAAAGAATATATATCCATCCAGTGCTGTGGTCTAAATATGTCCCTCCAAAACCCATATATTGGACTCCAAATCCTCAAGGTGATAGCATTAGGAAGTGGGGCCTTCGGGAGATGACCAGCTCATGAGGGTGGAATCTCATGAATGGAATTAGTGCCATTATTAGAAGAGGCCAGTGAGAGCTCCCTTTTCCCTTCCAACATGGGAGGTACCAGCAAAAAGACAGCCATCCAGGAAGTAGGTTCTCACCAGACACTGAATCTGCCAGAGCCTTGATCTTGGTCTTCCAGACTCCAGAACTGTGAGAATGAACCGTCTGTTGTTTATAAACCACCCAGTCCCGAGTATTTTGTTATGGCAGCTCAATAGACTAGTAGACATCAGTGGAGGATGGACTAGGACCATGAGAAAACTTGAAGGCAGCAGGAAGACACTGTTTGCCAAGCAGGGATAACTCGTTAAAAGAAGAAACAAATTTTAATGGAAGATGAAGGCAAGGGAGAGAGAGGGTCAGGAGGAGGGGGAGAGCAAGGGAAGATGTTAACATCTGTGGAGCTCTTATCCCAGGTGCTAGTCAATGAATAAACGTACCACGCTTATGATTTTAGTCCGTCCGCATGTATTTCTTGAGCCCTTCTATATGCCGGGCACTGGCACGCGGTAGTGAACAAGCCAACAGTATCCTTTCTCTGGTGTGTCTTCTATTCTAGGGAAAACAGACACCCGGCACACCATTACACCTAATTAATTGACATGAATACATGCTGTGAAGAATTTGTACATGGACCTGTACACGTGTATAACCCACCTATTTAAGCCTAAGGGCTGAGATAAGGCTTCCCTAACAAAGCAACATTGAAGCCAAACCATCACCTTTTATAGTGCCTGCAGCTGTGTTTTCAGGATTCCCCAAATGATCATGATTGTCCTATTCACAATAAATTGAGAGATGGAAAGGCAGTTAACCCAAGATCATAGTGAATAGGTGAATCAGCCTGGGATTTAAATCCAGGACGTCTTATGAGTTTTCAATACCATAAAGCACAAAGTGACTATTTTGCAGGTATCCTGGAAGTATCCTGGTCACAGGATATGTTTCAGTTGGGTAAACGACATTGTTTCAAACAGGCAAAATACATTGTACAGTGTTCCAAATATGATATACAGGGCGCCTGGGTGGCTCAGTCTTTTTTTTTTTTTTAAGATTTTATTTATTTAT
Organism: Eumetopias jubatus; assembly: GCF_037043125.1. Taxonomy (NCBI): domain Eukaryota; kingdom Metazoa; phylum Chordata; class Mammalia; order Carnivora; family Otariidae; genus Eumetopias; species Eumetopias jubatus. The sequence goes on from NW_028274815.1 coordinate 105,478,487, forward strand.
TCATGAAAGACAGAGAGAGAGAGAGAGAGGCAGAGGGAGAAGCAGGCTCCCAAGGAGCAGGGAGCCCGACACGGGACTCGATCCCAGGACCCTGGGATCACGACCTGAGCCGAAGGCAGACGCTTAACCATCTGAGCCACCCAGGCGCCCGGTGGCTCAGTCTTTAAGCATCTGCCTTGGGCTCAGGTCATGATCCCAGAGTCCTGGGATCAAGCCCCGCGTCGGGCTCCCTGCTCCGCAGGAAGCCTGCTTCTCCCTCTCCCTCTGCCCTTGCTTGTGTTCCCTCTCTCGCTGTCTCTCTCTCTCTGTCAAATAAATAAATAAAATCTTTAAAAAAAGAAATATACAGTGAAAAGTAGTCTTCCTCCCTGTGTTGTCCCCCAATCTCCCTTCTCCCCTTCTCTGCAGGCAGTGCCACTCAAGTTTCTTGTATATTTGTTCAGAAATCTATTTAATATTTGCAGCACTTTGTGTTTTACAAATGTTTGTTTAATCCTCATAAGAATTGCATATGGTGAAAGTGATTATTAACCCCATTTTTTTCATATGTACCCCTATTTGTCCAAAGGTTTTTAGATTTTAAGTGCACACCAAACTTTGAGATGCTTCTCCCTGTGTGCTCGTCAGCTTTTGCTTTGCTAATACCACGTAGCAAGACCGGAATCTTAGTGGCTTAATTAGAAACATTGCTTTCTTACTCCTGAGTCACCTGGGGCTCAGCTGCACGTGGATCCAGACTGGAGGTTGGATTTGGGTCTGCTTCATGCATCTCTCCTTCCAGGATCCAGGCTGAGGGAGTATCACCCACAAGACAGATCTTCCTGCCAGGTGGCAGAAGCACAAAGAGGAAAGTGGAAACACACAGTGCCTTCAAAACCCTCCATCCTGGACCACACAACAGTCACATGGCCAAATCCAAAATCATTGGGGCAGGGACTATATTCCACATGGCAAGGGCAAGGAGAAAACAGATTAAGAATGAAATACCTGCTCTACACACCCTGAAAATCCACCCTTCATCTTTTGCTGCTGAGACAGAGAGGAATAATTGGAAAGCTAGCCCTGCGACTGAATCATTTTCCTATCGTCTTCTGCTGGTGAGATCTAAACAGGATCTCTTTTTCTGTTTGCATTTCCCAGGTTTGCATCATGTTTGGAAAGAAAAAGAAAAAGATTGAAATATCTGGTCCCTCCAACTTTGAACACAGGGTGCACACTGGGTTTGATCCACAAGAACAGAAGTTTACGGGCCTCCCCCAGCAGTGGCACAGCCTGTTAGCCGACACAGCCAACAGGCCCAAGCCCATGGTAGACCCTTCCTGCATCACACCCATCCAGCTGGCGCCCATGAAGGTAAGGTGGGGATTCTGTCTTTAAGTTGGCTCGAGATGCGTGTTCTCATTTGATGCGGTGCACCATCCTTACAGGCAAGCTAGAAAAATGCCTAAATCATGCACTTGTTTTTAAATATCCACTGATGATCCGCACTTATTCTTCAATGATTATAATGTTCCCCACTTATTGTAAATTGCAGCACATGAAAAGGAACCTCAGCTTTCAGATGTGAGATTTTTTTTTAAATCAAACACATAAAATGCAATCACAAAATAGAAAAATCTTATTTCTACTTTAAAATGGTGTTTGCTAGTCTTCATACCGAAAAATATTATTTGCTCCCTCTGGTAAATGTTGACAGTAACCTCAGATTAAATAGGCAACCTTTAGGTGTTTTACATTTGCCCTCAGAATGTTTAAACTTGTATAGAAAACTTAGTACTAACAGATTTTAACAATAATGACTCATATGTATGTATACACACACACATGCATATACATATATATCCACATATATGTGCATGTTTTATATATAATCATGTTTAAATACATAATATATTCATATTTGTCTTCATGGTCTAGCTATTTCAAATAAAAATGAGTCACTTCAGTCCTATAGGTTGTAATTTACCTTAAAGAAATGGCTAGTAGATTTTTGGCAAGGGATATTCATGAAAATAATTGCATTAAAGCAGAAATTAGTCCCAATAAATTTCAGATATGTCAAGTGACTACAGAGAAAATCCAGTCATTGCTGTTTCCTTATGCGTCAAAAAAAAAAAAAAAAAAATGATAAGAATTCCGGAGACCAGCAAGCAATTGCCCAAAAGCTGCCTGTGAGAGTTAAATGTCATTGAAGTTTATCATCCTGTTATCTAATAGATTAGATTCTATTCTATGTCTCTTGCTCATCATATTAGCAGACATTGAGCTATGAATACCTTCTTCTGTGGAAACATGAATATTGAATACATTGTGTTTAAGTATTTAGGCAAAACAGAAGTGGTTGCATTTTTAGAGGATGCAAATAAAGAAGCCTAGCTGATAAGTTACTGGAAATTCTTATATCACCAGAGCTGAGTAAATTAAAATTGTGATTCCATCATTCATGCATAGTCTTGGTCATTCTATTCTGGTATTGTTTGGTTTTGTTTTCTATTCTTGTATTGAAACAGGTAGGTCTATTCAAACCAAAGATAAATATAGAGTCTTCTAATCGTTCATTTTGTGAATTTGATTTTCTGGTAAGATTCTGAAATTTTTCAGGCCAGCTAAAATGTAAAATACTCAATAGATGGATATTTGAGAAGATACATCTTTAGGGACAAAAAGGAATCTCCCATTTAAAGCAGGTATTGATATTTAATAGAAATTGACCAATTAACCAACTCTACTGGTTGATAGTAGGCAGTATCCTTTTATCGAATGGGATTTTCTCCCTAAGAGAAGGCTAATGCTTCACTAATGACTAAATAATAGGGTGGGCCATATCTAATAAGAAGTTGAGATTAGAAAGAATTTGCTTTTTATTTTTTTTGTTTTTGTTTTTTCTCATATCCCAAGTTTTTATAAAACTCAGATGTTGGAATGTGCATTGTGCCCAGAAAAATTCTTTGCCATTGATCTTCACAGTGAGGGAAAAATGCCCAAGTGAAACACAATTACTGAATGCGGTTATCATTTGATGAGGAACATTCTAGAAGGAGACAGAGTCTTAGTGTAACATCCGAGCTAAAGGCCCAGGACATGTACTGTCTTATTAGAGAGTGTGCTTATTATTGGGGAAGGACAGAGTGTTATTTGCTGTGGTTTTTAACTCACCTGGGTCCTAGCAGATCCCGGCTGGCAATGAAGGAGGATGCTCCTATCTCAGTGATAATCCACCATGCTTGGTGGATGTAGGACTTAACAGGACTTCTAGTTCATTTCTTCCATCTCTCAGATGGGCTGGCCCATTACCCTCTCTGACAGAATTTGTCAGCCCCACCGAGAGTCAAAGCAAGACTTCCTTAACTGCCAAGCTCCTGAGCCCCCGGATTCTCTTACTCACTGTATGGGCGTTCTTGCCCTGATGCCCCAGGAGTGAGCCTCTGGTCTGTGTGAGATGAAAATATTTGTTACAGACACTTATATGCCAACTGAAAGGTGACTGGAAAATACATCTTCAGCATAGACCCAGGCCTGAATTTTGCAAATGGGACCTCAGGTGCAGTTTTGCCTGTGAGAAAGAAAAGAAATACAGATGAGCAGTGACAAGACAGTAGTTAGCTAGGCTGAATTTTCCCCAGAAGGAATAAAGTTAATCAAACACTTTTAACTGAAGGATGCCCAGTAAATCCATACTTGATACTCTCGCCATCTCCTTTAGACTGATCCTCTCCTCCAGATCCCTTGAGTACCATTAGTGCTGTTGGACAATATTGGTTGTCCGAGAGAATCCTGCTGACTCCACCAGCCGCTCTAGAATAAGGAAAATAAAAGGCTCAAGGGGCCAAAGTATGTCATGTGGTTTGGATGATCCCACTTTTTGGGAATGCCTTCTCTGGAGAAACCTTCCCTATTTTTAACATATTATACACATCATGCAGAATCTATTTCAGAAGTCCAAACAATCCTTGAAATAAGAAGCTATGAAGGGATTGACAGGAGTGAAATGAGTTGTGCAGACTTAAAGCCATTTTGGCAAAGTTACTTAAGTAGAAGCAACAGTTCTAATTTGTTCAAGTTGTTCTTTAAAGGGGACAAAGGAAAAGAAGAGATCGCAACGTGAAAGCAGTAAATGGAAGACGTGCATAGTGTCTTGCCTTGTGGCAAAGTGCTAGTTCCTGGGTACCCATCAGTAAGCTTCAGGAAGACTGCGGGTTCTGAATGGAAATTCACCATTGCAATGAACTCTTCTCTGATTAGAGTTTCAGCTGTTCCAATTCAGAACCATCTTTAAATTGCTTGTCCCCCTCGCCAGGACACCCTTCTTCTAGGTAGATTTATTGAGGTCAGTGTTTCTCAAACTATAGATTGTCAAAGTCACCTGGAGGGCTTGATAAAACACAGATTGCTGGGCCCATCCCCAGAATTTCTGATTCAGCAGGATTGGGATGGGGTCAGAATTTTGCATTTCTAATAAGTTTTCAGGTGATGCTGATGCTGCTGGTCTGGAAACCGCACTTTGAGATCTTTGATTTAGGTAATTATAAAGGAATTTATCCACATAAGGTATAATCAGTACAGGTTTATGCTGGCCAGGATTTCCAAACACTCAGAAATGTAACCAGAAGCTACAGGTTAGCTCAGTCTATTGTCAGAAGTTAAAGTGCATGTACTCAAGCCAAAGGCACATAGGCAAACTGAGAAAATCTGAACGCCCCCAGAGGTGGTGGAGGGGGAGTTGGGGGAGATCCCTTTAAAGCATTTGGCAAGTACCTTTGAGAAACTGCTTTTTCTGTCCAACATCATTTTCCACAGAACATCGTAAGCAATATTACCAAACTTACTTCCAAATTAGATGCATTTCTATAAATGGCAGGTTGAATGGTCACATTGTTCTTGCCCCTTGGTTCTCAAACTTGGGCTTTCATCAGAATCTCCTGAGGAGTTTGTTACAACCCAGATTCCCCAGCCCCAATCTAGAGATTCAGATTCAATATACCTGGGGTGGGCTTGGTTTAACAAGCTCTCAGATGCTGCTGATGCATTTTTTTTTCTTTTTTTTTCTTTTCTTTTTTTATTGTTATGTTAATCACCATATATTACATCATTAGTTTTTGGTGCAGTGTTCCATGATTCATTGTTTGTTCATAACACCCAGTGCTCCATGCAGAACGTGCCCTCCTCAATACCCATCACCAGGCTAGCCCATCCCCCTACCCCCCTCCCCTCTAGAACCCTCAGTTTGTTTTTCAGAGTCCATCATCTCTCATGGTTCGTCTCCCCCTCTGACATACTCCCCTTTTCTTCCTCTCCTGTTATCTTCTTCTTTTTCTTGTTTCTTAAAATATGTTGCGTTATTTGTTTCAGAAGTACAGAACTGTGATTCAACAGTCTTGCACAATTCACAGCGCTCACCGTAGCACATACCCTCCCCAATGTCTATCACCCAGCCACCCCATCCCTCCCACCCCCAACCACTCCAGTAACACTCAGTTTCTTTCCTGAGATTAAGAATTCCTCATATCAGTGAGGTCATGTGATACATGTCTTTCTCTGATTGACTTATTTCACTCAGCATAACACCCTCCAGTTCCATCCACGTCGTTGCAAATGGCAAGATCTCATTCCTTTCAATGGCTGCATAATATTCCATTGTGTATATATACCACATCTTCTTTATCCATTCATCTGTCGATGGGCATCTTGGCTCTTTCCACAGTTTGGCTATGGTGGACATTGCTGCTATAAACATTGGGGTACACATACCCCTTCGGGTCCCTACATTTGTATCTTTGTGGTAAATACCCAGTAGTGCAATTGCTGGATCGAACGGTAGCTCTAATTTCAACTGTTTGAGGAACCTCCATACTGTTTTCCAGAGGGGTTGCACCAGCTTGCGTTCCCACCAACAGTGTAGGAGGGATCCCCTTTCTCCACATCCCCGCCAACATCTGTCGTTCCCTGACTTGTTAATTTTAGCCATTCTGACGGGTGTGAGGTGGTATCTCATTGAGGTTTTGATTTGGATTTCCCTGATGCCGAGCGATGTTGAGCACTTTTTCATGTGCCTGTTGGCCATTTGGATGTCTTCTTTGGAGAAATGTCTGTTCATGTCTTCTGCCCATTTCTTGATTGGATTATTTGTTCTTTGGGTGTTGAGTTTGATAAGTTCTTTATAGATTTTGGATACTAGCCCTTTATCTGATAGGTCATTTGCAAATATTTTCTCCCATTCTGTCAGTTGTCTTTTGGTTTTGTGGACTGTTTCTTTGGCTGTGCAGAAGCTTTTTATCTTGATGAAATCCCAATAGTTCATTTTTGCCCTGGCTTCCCGTGCCTTTGGCGATGTTTCTAGGAAGAAGTTGCTGCGGCTAAGGTCGAAAAGGTTGCTACCTGTGTTCTCCTTTAGGATTTGGATGGACTCCTGTCTCACGTTTAGGTCTTTCAACCATTTGGAGTCTATTTTTGTGTGTGGTGTAAGGAAATGGTCCAGTTTCATTCTTCTGCATGTGGCTGTCCAATTTTCCCAACGCCATTTGTTGAAGAGACTGTCTCTTTTCCATTGGACATTCTTTCCTGCTTTGTCAAAGATAAGTTGACCATAGAGTTGAGGGTCCATTTCTGGGCTCTCGATTCTGTTCCATTGATCTGTGTGTCTGTTTCTGTGCCAGTACCATACTGTCTTGATGATGACAGCTTTGTAATAGAGCTGGAAGTCCGGAATTGTGATGCCGCCAGCTTTGCTTTTCTTTTTCAGTATTCCTCTGGCTATTCGGGGTCTCTTCTGGTTCCATACAAATTTTAGGATTATTTGTTCCATTTCTTTGAAAAAAGTGGATGGTATTTTGATGGGGATTGCATTGAATGTGTAGATTGCTCTAGGTAGCATTGACATCTTCACAATGTTGATTCTCCCAATCCATGAGCATGGAACGTTTTTCCATTTCTTTGTGTCTTCTTCAATTTCTTTCATGAGTATTTTATAGTTTTCTGAGTACAGATCCTTTGCCTCTTTGGTTAGATGTATTCCTAGGTATCTAATGGTTTTGGGTGCAATTGTAAATGGGATCGACTCCTTGATTTGTCTCTCTTCTGTCTTGTTGTTGGTGTATAGGAATGCCACTGATTTCTGTGCATTGATTTTATATCCTGCTACTTTACTGAATTCCTGTATGAGTTCTAGCAGTTTTGGGGTGGAGTCTTTTGGGTTTTCCACATACAGTATCCTATCATCTGCAAAGAGTGAGAGTTTGACTTCCTCTTTGCTGATTTGGATGCCTTTGATTTCTTTTTGTTGTCTGATTGCTGTGGCTAGGACTTCTAATACTATGTTGAATAGCAGTGGTGAGAGTGGACATCCCTGCCGCGTTCCTGACCTTAGGGGAAAAGCTCTCAGCCTTTCCCCATTGAGAATGATATTCGCTGTAGGTTTTTCATAGATGGCTTTTATGATATTGAGGTATGTACCCTCTATCCCTATACTCTGAAGAGTTTTGATCAAGAAAGGATGTTGTACTTTGTCAAATGCTTTTTCTGCATCTATTGAGAGGATCATATGATTCTTGCTCTTTCTTTTGTTAATGTATTGTATCACGTTGATTGATTTGCGGATGTTGAGCCAGCCTTGCAGCCCAGGAATAAATCCCACTTAGTCCTGGTGAATAATCCTTTTAATGTACTGTTGGATCCTATTGGCTAGTATTTTGGTGAGAATTTTTGCATCCATGTTCATCAAGGATATTGGTCTGTAATTCTCTTTTTTGATGGGGTCTTTGTCTGGTTTTGGGATCAAGGTAATGCTGGCCTCATAAAATGAGTTTGGAAGTTTCCCTTCCATTTCTATTTTTTGGAACAGTTTCAGGAGAATAGGTATTAATTCTTCTTGAAATGTCTGATAGAATTCCCCTGGAAAGCCATCTGGCCCTGGGCTTTTGTTTCTTGGGAGATTTTTGATGACTGTTTCAATTTCCTTAGTGGTTATAGGTCTGTTCAGGTTTTCTATTTCTTCCTGGTTCAATTTTGGTAGTTGATAGATCTCTAGGAATGCACCCATTTCTTCCAGGTTATCTAATTTGCTGGCATAGAGTTGCTCATAATATGTTCTTATAATTGTTTGTATTTCTTTGGTGTTGGTTGTGATCTCTTTTCTTTCATTCATGATTTTGTTGATTTGGGTCATTTCTCTTTTCTTTTGGATCAGTCTGGCCAGGGGTTTATCAATCTTGTTAATTCTTTCAAAGAACCAGCTCCTAGTTTCGTTGATCTGTTCTACTGTTCTTTTCGTTTCTAGTTCATTGATTTCTGCTCTGATCTTTATGATTTCTCTTCTCCTGCTGGGTTTAGGCTTTATTTGCTGTTCTTTCTCCAGCTCCTTTAGGTGTAGGGTTAGGTTGTGTATTTGAGACCTTTCTTGTTTCTTGAGAAAGGCTTGTATTGCTATATACTTTCCTCTCAGGACTGCCTTTGCTGTATCCCAAAGATTTTAAACATTTGTGTTTTCATTTTCATTGGTTTCCATGAATTTTTTTAATTCTTCTTTAATTTCTTGGTTGACCCATTCATTCTTTAGTAGGATGCTGCTGATGCATTTTTAAGAACCACTGTTTTAAGTGGACTGAAGTTAGAACTTAATGATCAGTCTTTGTAACAGCCTAGAAATCATTTGAAAGATGCTAAAAATAAATACAGAGAATAATATTAAAAAGCCTTTGTTGCTTCTACCTAAAGTGAACAGATAGCATATTTTAGTATTTGCTTCATATTTGATTTTCAGTTTCAAGTGGAGCTATAGAAATAATATTATTTGGCATATTGAAATTTTATTAAATGATGTCATCCTATAATATTCTCCAACTTGCTTTTTTGCTTAATATTGTTTTGAGATAAAGCATATGGATATGTAGAAAATGAGTTTATTTAGAAATTAGAGGGTTTTTATTTTTATTTTTTTTACACTTTATCCATGTTTCTACTAAGGGATATTGGCAAGTATTAGCTATTTATAAGTAATATTGTCATGAACATCCATGTTCGTGTCTCCTTGGGCACATGGTGAGAAGTTTTCTTGTAGCAGTTCTCAATGTGTGGTCTGAACTCCTCTCTTTAAGGGAGTCTGCATGATCAAACCTATTTTAATAATACCAAGGGGTCATTTGCATTTACCACTCTCACTCTAACTGCACGATGGAGTTTCCTAGAAGCTACATGACATGTCTTGACGTCATTGGTCTGATATCCAATGGAGCGATGCTTTGCATTCTTATGTTTTAAACATTTCTCAGTTTTAATTTCAAATACAATGAACATCGATAGATAAAACATAAACCAAAGTATTTCGGAGTCTGTCCTCAATAAGCATAAGAGGTTCTTGAGACCAAAAAGTTGAGAACCACTGTGTTTAGGCTGATGTCAAATATTATTATACATGGCTTTTACAATTTGCTCCTCGCACTCTACGGATGGTTTTGGGTGGGTTTTTTGTTTTTTGTTTTTTTTTTTAATAGAGATTTTTGTCTTCTCTGGCTGGTAATCTTCAAGTCTCTCCAACTGTCTCAGAGATTATTGAACGTAATATTCTACCCTTTTCAGCGTCACAGAATATAATTTGTCTAAACCAAGAGTTTCGACATCATTGAAAATCCCTAAGTCCTTGCTCACTATCCCCTTCTCTAATTTACCTTTCAAATCTTTTCTGACAGTCTTCTTTTTATCTTTTCAAGGTTGAAGATGCACAGAGAATACCAGAGCAAAACCCGCTCTGCCTGGGTTTGCTTCGTCTTTGTCATCTTCAGTGTTTTATCGTCTTCTAAAGCAAGGTTCTCCTTCCCCATTTACCTCCCACCCTTGGCCATCATGTCAAAAAGCACCCTACTCAGGGAAAATCAAGAGCATGAAATTCTCAGGTCTGGCCACCCTGTTCTTGACAGCTTGTGCTGCCATTTCATATTCTCCCCCAGCAGAGCTTATGTAGAAAGCTCATCCCAGACTGCTTCCACCATATTTATCCTCTAATTCCCCGCCCTCTCTCTTTTCGTGATTCATGGTTTCACATTCAGGATTGATGTCTTCAAGCCACATCATCTTTAGTTTAGTTCTGTTTCCACGGGACTCACCATTTCCTTGAAAAGTTTTGCCATCAACTTTCTTGAAATACAAACAACTCTCTGACATTTCCTTACAACCTGAAATCCAATGCCCAGATTTCACCCAGCTGGGCACTTAGAAATGGAAAGAGGAGGGAGGGCCCGGGGAGTCAGACGCTGGAATGGAGGTCTAAGATCTGCCAGTTCTGCGTGTCTTTAGATAAGTGGCCTACTGACTTCTCTGAACAGAAGTCTCCTTATCCATAAAATGAGGGTACTGATATTTCTCTGGCAAGCTTATATGGCCAGATCTGAATTTTCTAGGAGCTTTGGTGTGTGGAGAAGAATACATTCTGCTGTTTGTACTTTAGTTTAATAATGTGATAAAATTACAGATCTGGTAAGCAGTTTTGTAGAAAAATATCCCATTCTATTGAATTAATTCTGTCGATCAAATTACATATTTAGATATTAATTCATCAAAACCTCCCAAGCATTTCAAGAAAATCAAGTTTTCTTGGCTGCTTCAACCGTAAACACTTAAAAAAAAAGAGTAAATGCACATAAACAAACAAAAACAGTAAATAAAATAGGATAAAAACAGAGAGGGAGGCAAACCATAAGAGAATCTTAACTATAGGAAACAAACTGAGGGTTGCTGGAAGGGAGGTAGGTGGGGGGATGGGGTAAGTGGGGGATGGGCATTAAGGAGGGCACTGGATATTATATGCAAGGGATGGATCACAAAATTCTACCTCTGCAACTAATACTACACTATATGTTAACTAACTTGAATTTAAATAGAATCTCAAAAGAGAAAAAAAGACATAAAATATCATAAGGTCATGAAATGTATTGTTACACCAACATTTAGCCTCCTTTAGAAATATTGATAATGTCATTGTTAAGCATGTACCCGGGGTTGCCAACCCTTGTTTATTAACTCAGAGCCAGTTCTGAGATCTGTATCTTTAAAACCCACAGAATGCAGAAAATTTTACATTAATTTCACTCATTCATTTATTAAATGCTCATGCTGTGCTGGGCGTTGTTCTGAGTGAGGGATTGCCTATGTAAACAAGAAGTGCCAGGTGCCTATTCTGGGGAGCTTGAATTCTCATAGGAAGCAGATAATGATCATTTAAATAAGTAAACAACACAGCTTCAGTAGCAGTAAATGTGATGAAGAATATCAAGCATAATAATATAAAAGAACTGAGGGTGTGGGGAAGTTGTTTGGAGTCCTTGAGTAGAATCCTTCTGGGAAGGTGACAAGGGAACCAGGAGAAGCCCAGGAGGATAGAAATTCACAGATGGAAGGGAAAACCAGTGCAAAGGCCCTGTGATGGGAACAAACATGGAGACTTTAAAGGACAAACAGATCCCCATGGGGCTGGAGCACAGTAGGTCTGGGGGAGGAGTTGGAGATGTGATCAGGTGGGTAGGAGGGTCTGGATGGTGTTGGGGCTTTCGGAGTTTGCCATTGGTTAAACCCCCGTGCATGAGGGACTCCAGTCTCAGATCAAGAAATTGTTCTCTTATGAAATAAATTGATTCATTTAAAAGTCAGATCCAATTTAAAGTGTGCCAACTATATTGATTTGATATGCCATCCAGTGGGTTTTAGGGACATTATTAGTTAAGTGGGTATGAAGAGTTGAGATTCAGGGAGTCCTTCTGACTATATGATTTTGATAAACCTTCTTACAGAAGAAATAGTATGTGTGTCTTCTAAAGACTTAATTTTTTTGAAAAGGAAAATGTAATCGTAAAATGAAATCTATTGGTCAGATTTCCTGTATTTTAAAGCCTCTCATCCAAACCACCACCTGCAAAGACCTACAGCAGTGTCTGTTGACTGAAACCAAGGCATTTACTAGGAGAATGTGTTGTTAGTCCTTTGCCGAAGTTATCACTAGTATTTCCACACTTGTAAAATCAGTGAGGATAACAATTCTTTCGGTGCCTATTATGTTCTGGAATTCCTCCTTCCATTTTCGGTATCCTTCTCAACCTTCCCACAGCCACAGAGACTGTTGGAAGGAAAACATCACACTGGCCCTAAATTCTCTCACTGGCCTAAAGTCGGGAGATTTTGGCACGATGTAACCTTTGTTCCAAAGGAGTAGACAAAGCCAAGACCAAAGCCAGATGTATTGTATACCTTCATTTCTATGATCCAGTCATATCTGGAAGTTTCTAAAAGCAGTTTTCCCTTGTATCAATGAGATTAGTGTTTGATGTGCCCCATGCCTGCCCCCTCACCACATGCATGTGCATGCACACACACCCCTCCGAAAGTTAAAAAAAGTAAAATCATCATTGACCACTTGTAAGTACCACCTTTCTTCTTTTACTGCAGCGTTTTACTTATGCTACCTTAACATTTCCTTTTGAAGGTGGAGCAGCCTTAAACTCAGATGGCCTGGTTGTTACTCCAAAAGCAGCAAAGGCTGATGTTTTCAGGGGTGAGGGATCCACTGCAGGAGAGTGGTCACTGCGGTGACTCACTCCTTCCCTTTCGAGGAGGGGGGATGTCAGCCTCACTCCTCTTCCAGGCCTCTGGGTTGTTCATCTCAACACCCAGAGAGTTCTGTAACCACACACGAGAGGGTCCCACACCTGCAACTCACTGAAACAAGCCCAAAATAACTGGACTTTCCTAGTCCATGATCCTGGAACTTGCGAGATGGATTCTAGGCTTCCAGTTAAGATTGGACCACTAAGACCTCATGAAAGAATGGTCACAGTCACTCCCTCGCAAGAGTTGAGTATCTGCAGTCACCCTCAAGACCAAGGTAGACATCCATAGAATGTACCATGTATCAAGTAATTGTCCATAGTGGGTTGTATTGGAAAGTAATCTATGACTAATTGACAGATCTATTTCTGAATGGCTCCTGCCTTTGCCAGCATCCCTACAGTGACCGTGGTCTCCTCAGACTCCAGAGAGGAGGTTGAGCAGTTCCCACACAGTGACAGGATACAGCCAGGGGTTCTGTGTCCACTTCATTGTGATGGTTTGATCCCAGGCTAGTGCCAGAGCAGATGCTGGTGTGAGGCAAGGCAGGCATCAAACCTATAGTAATCTGTGTGGATTTTGCAGAAATATCCTAGGAAAGAGGCCTGACCTGTTACCAAACACAGGCGATGTTTGTACAGAGTACAAAATCTTTAATATTTTGTGGTGTTCTCATAATAACCATTGAATAGTTTGAATCCAGTTTTGTAGATGAAGGAACCAGTTGTATAGATGAAGAAACTCATGCTCTACTCCAAGTGGGTGCCAAGCCCCGTCCTTAGGCAGATCTGTGGGTGGTTGGGTGGGTGAAGCCTCCCGGTTTGGGAGTCCGGGTTGAAAAAGGTTTAGGGAGAAAGAAAAAGAGAGGGCCAAGACAGTAGGCTGGGATGGGTGGGGTATTACCTGGTCTGGATGAAAGGAACTGGGGAGAGTCTGGATTCAGGGGCAGATTTGGCTGGGCTAGAGATCATGGGAAGACAAGAAGGCCTGGAGGAGGCATCAGGGAGACCTGAGGGATGAGGGGGCTCCAAACCCTTCAGGTCCCCTCTGAAGTGTTAGAGAGTCCCACACAATGCGGTGTGAGAGGTGAGCATTTCCTTCTCCTTCACTTGGGAAGCCAGAGTGGGGGTGTTAATGTGGAGATTCTCACTCAGTTCATTCCTAAAACCAATGCTCTAGAATTTAGGCCAAAGTTTTAGACTCCCCGAGAGGTGGGGGAGAATTACCTCTTCCTTGGAGAGGACCATGGTTGATCATTTTTTGAAATCCACCCAATTTCTTTCTTTCTTTTTTTTTTTTTAAGATTTTATTTATTTATTTATTTGACAGAGAGAGAGAGAGAGAGAGACAGCAAGAGAGGGAACACAAGCAGGGGGAGTGGGAGAGGGAGAAGCAGGCCTCCTGCCGAGCAGGGAGCCCGATGCGGGGGCTCGATCCCAGAACCCTGAGATCATGACCTGAGCCAAAGGCAGACGCTTAATGCCTGAGCCACCCAGGCGCCTCAAAATCCACCCAATTTCTACGTTGAACGCAGATCTGATGTCAGAGATGCAGTTGCCTTTGGTTGCCTCATACTCCCATACCTTTTCTCTCCCCTTCCTCTGCTCTTCTTTCCTAACAGGTTAATGACTACTTTGTATATCCCTCACTGCCAAAGTATTTGCTTTTGATAAGAGGACCATAGGAAAAACAATTATTCCAAGGAGAGAACCTTATATTGTAGTATTGGACAGGTGAGTAGAGTAGTGAGGCAGAGAAATTTTCTGGTTTGCTTCAAGCAGCACATGAAAGATTGACTGGCCTAGAGAAGGTGGGCAAAAAACAAAAACAAAAGCAAAAAAAAAAAAACCATAATCAGAGATATCAGTGATCATTCATGGCTCTGATCAAGCACAGCCTGCATTGCAGAGGTGCTTCACATAGACCATCTGTGGTGGACTGAGTTATTAAACTCAGTTCTTCTTTCCTCTTGCCACAGCCTCACGGAGGACTAAAATCACACCTTGATTTTGGATTTGCCCATGTGACTTGCTTTGGCCAATCAAGGAATGTGCACAAAGGCTCAAAATGTACAGCTGAGCTTTGCCTTTGTGCTTTTGCCATCACTGGAAGAAGAACATGCCTTGGGTAGCTGAGGGAATCTGGAAGAGTTAGCACACGGAGCAGAATCACCCTGGCCCACTTGCATCGCTACAGCTTGAAGCAGCTGCTCCAACCCCAGGCACACTGTATGACAGACACTAAGTGTGGAGTGGTTTGTTGCACAGCATTATTAGATGACTGACTGATAACACTGTCTCACGTAGCCTTTATCTCAACTTTTCAAATGGGTGCTATTACTCTTTTAGGTAAGGAAGGCAAGGCTCATCAAAGCTAAAGAACTTGCTGAAGGTCCCACAGCTAGCAACTGGAAGAGGCCCAGCTTTAAACCCCAAACCTGTCTGACTCAAAACCCACGTTGTGACCACCAAACCACCCTGCCTCATGATGATAACCATGTGTTTGAGCATGAACAGGTGTTGCATGCATAAATGATGCTAAGCCAAAAACTTCCTTCCTTCTTACCTAGTCCTGCCTTTTCATCTAACAAATGATGCCCCTGAGACCCATGTAGGTAAAGTGATTTTTCTCAAGGTCACAGGGCAGGTTAATGCTAGATGTCAGATATTGTCTCTGAGTAAAAGGGGTGCTTCTGATTCAAGTATTTAGAAAACTTAGACATAGCCCACAAACTGGCACTCTCTCGAGAATCTGAAAGGCTATCATTCAAATGCCTGCCTCCTTATGATTTCTCTTTACTGCCACAAGATTTTACTTTCTAGTTGCGGAATGCTCGGTGCCCTTTGCAGGTCTTTTATTTTGCGTATAATCCACAAGTGTTCTCATGTGATTTAGGCAGAATATTTAAACAGGAAGTGTCCGTGCAAGTGTGCACCAATAAGTAAGGCGTACGCATCCAGACATGTGCCACTCTCTCTCTCTCTAGGGCAGCTTTGCTGCTCCATGGGCTGATCCTGTTTGAGGTCAAACCATGAGCCCTCCGAACACAAGCCTCTCTCCAGACTCGTGTTGGTTTCCCACTGAGTGACCTGCTCTCCACTCCTGACAGCTGAACTCATCAAATGAGGATGGTTGTGCTTTGATAACTGGCAAATTCTATATAAAGGGAGATGATATTCTCAGGAATGCCTTATTTGCCCCAGCTCTTCTCTTCCAGCAGAGGTGACCTAACTGAAAATAATCCTTCTAAATCAAAAGAAAAAAAGCATGTGGCTCTCTGTGACTCCCACACATGCTTGGAACTTGAAAGATTTAATTTTATCTCTCATTTAGCATCTTATAGAAATTGGGGCACTAAAATGGCAGCTGCAGGCTTCTTTGGGGACACTGTCAAGTCCTATAGTTGTTATCATTCTGTTAAGTCATTTTAAGTAGAACAATTACATCGCTAACTCTGTTTAAACCAGTGATAAAGCAGTTTATCAATGCTTTGATCATTTCTAAGCAGCACACCACTATCCAACTGATTGGCTCGACTACTGTTAGTTATAAGGTTGAGATTTTAATGAAGACAACGTGCCCAAGATGGCACTAGTCTAAGCATTTTCTGTGATGACACAATCTTTGTATTAGCTTGCTATTGCCACATAACAAATTACCACATATGCAATGGCTTAAAAGAACAGACATTTATTATCTGTTTCTGTGTCTGGAGTCTAGGGCATGACTGAACCGGGTTCTCTGCTCAAGCTTTCACAAGGCTGCCATCAGGAGGTCAGCAGGGCTTCATTGCCATCTGGAGGCCTAACTAGGAAAGAATCTACCTCCAAGCTCATTGAGGCTGTTGGCAAAAGTCATCTCCTTGTGTTTATAGAACTCATGGCAGCTTGCTTCTTCAAGGTCAACAGGAGAGTAGAGCTACTGCGCTTGCAGTCTTATGTATATATCATAACATAATCTCAAGGCTGTATCCCACCACTGTTGACATATCATGTACCATCACCACGGGAGTGACCTCCCATCATCTTCGCCATAGAATATCGCACAGCTGTGGAAGTGACATCCCATCACCTTTGCCATATTCTTTTGGTTCGAAGCAAGCCACAGGTCCTGCCCATACTCATGGAGAAGGAGTTACACAAAGGCATGAGCATGAAGGGGCTGGAATCACTGCTGGGGGGGGGGGTCACCCTGGGACTCATCTACTTTGTTCCCCAGTATCCCTCCCACATGCATAGTGCATTCACCCCAGCCCTTTCTCAAAGTCTCTCCATCCTCCCTCCACCCCGTGCCTCCCAACTTATGATGGTGGAATAGGGTAATAGCTGTAGACATTCTAGTTCAAAAAAGGGGAAATAGGGGTGCTTGGGTGGCTCCAGTTGTTAAGCGTCTGCCTTCAGCTCAGGTCATGATGCCAGGTCCTGGGGTCGAACACCGCATAGGGCCCCCTGCTCTGCGGGAAGCCTGCTTCTCCCTCTCCCACTACCCGCCCCCCCCCCCCCGCCCCCGCTTGTGTTCCCTCTCTGGCTGTCTCTTTCTCTGTCAAATAAAATCTTAAAAAAAGGAAGAAAAACAACAACAACAACAAAAAAAGGGGAAATGGAAGGTAAGAAGGAATCACTGGTCTAAAGCTGTTCTGAAATTCAGCCTGGCAAATGTCGGGAGTTCCTTGATTAGGTTTTAAGGCTTTGGAATAATCCTCTGTGGCTCAGACTCTACCCACTGGTTCTGCCCTTACTCATCATGGAAGCCTGTGTTTCGGCAGAACGGTTTTATCAAGTCTTCCTTCTCCTGCCAGTAGAACTTGGGGAGTCTGAAAGCCTCCCTTTCTTTTCTGTCATCTCTCTGCCCCTTGGTCCAAGCTAGCAGTATTTCTATAGAAACAGTTTCTCGTGAACTTTGTACACCTTATAATGGATTTCACTGTGGTTCACTCCATTTGACAAAAACTGTCTCCATAGATATTTTTAAGATAAACCCTCCTGTAGTTTGGCCTCCTGCTAAGAGGGCTGAGGGACAGTGCCCTTAAGCTTTCTAGAGGCTCTCTGGTTTGATTGAGAAGATCTGTGGGCCATACTCTTAATTTCTGTAAAAGGCCCTTTGTGTGATTGCATATTCTGACCTGTGGTTTTCCTGAGTTTTTAACAGAGTTGTACAGTCACATCTCAGCCTTTTCTCTGGAGCATGCTTTCCCAAGAATCCAACTCTTGCCATCTAGAAAGACTCAGAACTTTTTAAGTCCTGAGATTCTGGTTCCTTTTTTTTTTTTTTTTTTAAGTTCTTTCCTCTTGCATTTTACTGTAAGCAGAAAGAAGACATCAGGCAGCACCTTTCACACTTTCCTTGGAAATCTCCTTCGATCTGTCACTAAGTTTATCACTTAGAGCTTCGGCTTGCCACATAACTCCAGAAGATGATTTTGCCAAACTTTCTGCCACTGCAGAGCAAGGATCCCCCTTTCGCCGGTTTCCAATAACATGTTTCACTTGCCTCTGAGCCCTCATAGTCAGCATCCTCGAAGTCCAGATTTCTACTAAGAAATGGGAGTTGCGACTTCCCCTACCATGTTCCTCAAAGTTCCTCCAAACTCTGCTCATTTTCTGGTTATAAAACCCCTGTGTTGTTACGGACTGAATTATGTCCTTCCAAAACCCATATATTGAAGCCCTAACTGCAACTGTGACTGCATTTGGAGATGGAGCCTTTAAGGATAAATGAGGTCATAAGGGTGGGCCCTCATCTACTAGGACTGGTGTCCTTGTAAGGAGAGGAAGAGACCCCAGGGACACGTAGACACAGAGGGAAGACTAGGTGAGGACACATAAGGAGGCCATCTGCAAGGCAAAGACAGAGGCTTCAGAAAAAATAACCCCGCCAACACCTTGATTTCCGATTTCCAGCCTCCAGAACTGTGAGAAATAAATTTCTGTTGTTTAAGCGACCTCATCTGTGGTACTTGTCATGGCAGCCCAAGCAAACTAATACACGTTTTTATGAATTTGTTACAGCAGCATCCCACTTCCAGGTACCAAAATCTGCATTAGTTTTGTATTGCTATGTAACAAATGACCATAAACTTAACAACTTAAAATAACACACATTTATTAATACCCTCCCAGTTTTCATAGGTCAAGAGCTGGGCACAGCTTAGCTGGGTCCTCTGCTCAGGATCTCATAGGACTGAGATCAAGGTGTCAGCTGGGCTGCCGTCCCATCCAGGGCCCCAACTGGGGAAGTGTCTGCTTTAAAGCTCATGTAGGTTGGGTTGGCAGAATTCATTTCCTGTGGATCTGTGGGAATGGAGTGCTCAGACCACTAAGGAAGAAAAGTCAAAAAAGGGTATTAAGGGACAGGTAACTGCTGTGGGCACCGGGGACTCAGTCCTCCAGGAATGGCCTGCGAGACTTTGTAGAACACAACTCAGAGTTGCCCCAGAGAGGAAGCTGAAGCAACTATCTACCATCTTTAATCCCTCAGTGATTGTGGGTTCCTCCCAAGAGTTAATTCCCTGGCAAACTCCAGCCTTCCCCACATTTGGTCAGGCATTCCTCAGTAGCCAGAGAATGCCTTCAGGTAAAAAGACTCAGGAAACATTCAGCATGGATGGGAAATGTCTGCAGGTGACCTTCAAGGTGGGCTGAGGGGTGTAAAGGCATGGTACCAATGGTAACTGCTATCAAACATCAGCTTTCATTTCTTAATCAAATGTTTATTGTGTACCGACTTTGTTCCAAGCACTGAGGCTCTAGAGAAAAACAATATTTGGTCCTCCTCTCTACAGACTACATAATCTAGTGGGAAGTCACATTAGTAAAGACAAAATATAATGTCATAAAAAGATATATAACAATATATAACACAATAGAACATATAAAAGCTTTTATGAAAGCTTTGAGAATGAAAATTTAGGGAAGCTATGAGCTTGGATTTTGAAAGCATACAGTCATGTATTTGTGCCTAATGGAAGGATACCATTAGGTAAGGAATTTACAAAGAGGAAGTGACAATGTCTTATTAAGAGCCCTCTGGAGCCAGACTACCCAAAATAATTCCAAAAGCTTGGTTCTACCAATTCCACATATTTGACCCTGTGCAAGTTGCCCAACTCTGTGAGCTTCTGTTTCCTCATCTGTTACAAGTGGATACAATAGCACTACCTCATAGGTCTAGTGTGAGGATTTAACATTCTAATAGATTTAAAATATTAGCGGTCAATAAAGTGAAACAAACCCAATTATCGCAAATACAGAGTATAATGAAAATTGCCCTTTTTTCTGAGGACAACGATATTTTAAGTTTTTTTTCCCCTCACAGTTAATAAAAGACCTATGTACATCTCAATTTTATAGATAACTCTCTAAGGTATAGAAAAGGCGAGTTCTCAGGTGTTGGTCAGTTTTTTTTTTCAAGATATATTTATTTATTTGGGGTGGGGGGAAGGGGCAGAGGGAGAAAGAGAATTCTCAAGCACACTCCCCGCTGAGTGCAGAGCCCAACTTGGGGATCCATCACATGACCCATGAGATCATGACCTGAGCTGAAACAGGTGTTGGTCAGTTTTAACAGCAAAACACCGCATCTCTCGCTTTCTCTTGCTCACAGGTGCTTTCAAGTGTGGATTTCCTTAAGGCATGTTTCCAGTGCTACAGGCCATTCTTTTCCCCTTGAAGCAGGAGCCAGAGAAATGGGTGTCCCAGCAGCAGCATCTGACATTGGGAAGCCCCACCTCCCGGTCCAGTCAGTTCTGCCATCTTTGTTAGACCTGCCTGTCCTCAGGCTAGGAAGCCCGATCAGCTGAAAACCCCAAGCCAAGCTCACTTCTTGAGGACTGCGGGGGTAGGAAATGGGCATCTTCTAACAGCGCCAGGAAGAGATACAGGCAGAAACAGGTTTCTTCAAAATCTCAGTGCCCTAAAGCCAGATCCCAAATGTGTGGAGCAGGAATCTGGAGAAGTTTAGTGGAGTGCAATAAAACCTTCCCCCCAAATGAAATTCTCTGGTATGTTTCACAGATTTTTTTTTAAAGATTTTATTCTTTTGAGACACAGAGATACAGAGAGAGAGAGCATAAGTAGGGGGAGAGACAGAGGGAGAGGGAGAAGCAGGCTCCCCGCTGAGCCAGGAGCCTGATGCTGAGGCTCGATCCCAGGACTCTGGGATCATGACCCGAGCCAAAGGCAGATGCTTAACCATCTGAGCCACCCAGGTGTCCCATGTTTCACAGATATTTTTATTCCTAGAAGCAAATGTGCTTTTTTGGGGAGTCATTTTTAATAACCTTTAGTTTTTTTCAGCATATGAGAGTAATAGCTGTTTCCATTAGTAAATATAGAAAACCATGGAGAAGGAAGACCTAGTATATCTCCACTGCCCACTATTTAATTTTGATGTATTTTGTTCCATTTTCACACGCACACCCACTCTAGGAAGAGCAAGACTGATTACGATGCTTTTGCAGGTTTTATTTCACTTTTTCACCTACTACAGCAGTTCCCAAACTTTGTTCACAGCACCCCTCAGGGGTCATCAGTTTTGTCACAGCGCCCCCTAGGTAAAAAGAACTATCCATTCCATTTATTAAGTGCTTCAAACAACTTAATAAGTAAAAATAACATATTTAAATCGAGATTTTTATTTTTATTTATTTTTTTATTAAGATTTTATTTATTTATTCATGAGAGACAGAGGGAGAGAGAGAGAAGCAGAGGGAGAAGCCGGCTCCCAAGGAGCAGGGAGCCCTATGTGGGACTCGATCCCAGGACCCTGGGATCATGACCTGAGCCGAAGGCAGACGCTTAACCAGCTGAGCCACCCAGGCGCCCTTAAATCGAGATTTTTAAAAATTCATGTAATTCTTGGGGCACCTGGGTGGCTCAGTCGGTTAAGCATCTGCCTCCGGTTCAGGTCATGATCTCAGGGTCCTGGGAGTAAGCCCTGCATCAGGCTCAGTGGGGAGTCTGCTTCTCCCTCTGCCTCTTACCCCCTCTTGCTCGTGCATGTGCTCTCTCTCAAATAAATACTTTTAAAAATAAAAATAAATCGATGTAGTTCTTTAAACAGTAATGAAATGTGCACATCTGTTGCGCACACATGACTTCTTCAACTTTGGACCAGGTTGGATACAGCAGCCTCATTTCCTGTTTCACATTGATTTTCACCCAGAACTTGCTTTTTCGTCATGATGACTGTCAAATATACAGCTTTGCATTCAATGATGTCATCAAAAGGCATAGAGGGGAATCCAATGTAGAAATGAATTACCTGGAGCTGGTGATTTACAAGACTTTTGACAGGCTAGATATCACTGTTTCCTTCAAAAGTTTAAAATATCCTGTCACACTGTGTGAGTTCATGACAATCTTCTGGGGGGATCTTGGCATACAGTTTGCGAACCATGAAACATATTGCTATATTGTCTGCAACATTTTTAGTGGCGACATTAGGATGGACATACTATGATTTGGAAACTTTTCGGTTGTTAGAAGTTTATGTTGATTGCTAGTTTGTTTGCTATTGATAGGTTCATTGCCCTCAAAAGACTAAGAAGTTCCATTCTTTTATGTAAAAGTGGAATTTCTGAACACACAGTTACTACCCATAGCTATTCTGTTAAATTCTCACCTTGCAGCATCAGAGCCCAATTAAACCAATTAGCTGGTGAACCTGCAGTCTTGAACGATTTGATTTTCCACCAAATCCTATGATCTTCTTGGTTTTGTCAGTGGTTCAGCTTCAGGAACAATGAGCTCATAACAGGAAACATTTTTTTAACCCATCAGCTATGCTTCAAATTTTCAAGTTAATGAGTAAAAATACAGCCAAGGAATTGACAAGACTTTATAAATTAGCAACAACCAGAGAGAACTTAGCCTAGAACCCAGGAAAAAAAAATGCAGACAAATAAAAATAATTATAAAATTCCCCAAACTCTGACTTTTGATAACAGCTTCACACCCAAAACCTGAGCTCAGAATGGTCTCCTACCCCACTGGTGAGTTTGGCTCAGCAAGGAAAGACATCAGGGTGCTACTCGGCATTTTGCTTCTCTCCTTGGAGTAGTGTTTTTAGACAAGGATTCAGGTTTGGAATTAGCTCTTTTGGAAAATACTGGGTTAGCACCCCCTCAGCTCTAAACGCATCTTTTTGTCTTGGAAGGTTGTTATATGGATAGAATCAAGCAAGAATGAACTTCAAAATAAGAGTTCTCTGTAAACTGCAGATGGTGGAGGTGATAATAGAGGTGATTGGTGGTAGTAGAGGTGGGAGGAGGCAGTAGAAATAATCCTTTTTTTTTAACCTTCAAGAAAGGCTACCTGTAGATATGAAAGGCCCACAATTATTTCATGCCCAGTTAGGAAGTTCCGTTGTCCACAAACCAATGTGCCTATGGGGTATGTGTGCCCCCCAAGTTTGCAGATAATAGGTTCACAATTCAGTTTTCTCTGTAGGTTACAAATTCTGGGATGCAGGGCTGGGGCTAATAGTACTCATTTATTTGAATAGACATGACCTTATCTGGGCCTTACTATGCAAAGTTAGGTATTGTCATCCTTGTATTACAGATTGGTTATCTGGGGCTCAGAGCACACCTGAGACTTGCCGAAGGTGACACAGCCATCAAATGGCAGAGCTGAAACACCTCTCACCCAGCTCCTGGGATGCCAGGGCCTTTCCAGGCAGCCAAGCTGTGTTTAAGATGGTTGCTAGTTGCTGAGGGTACAGCATCCTTAATAGCATATTACAATACAGGGATGTGCAGAGAAAACCAACCTTATTTCAAGAAAACAGATAACTTGGAAGAAACTCTGTTTGCTTTACCTCTATGATATATCCACCCCATCTTAAGCATTGCAGGGAAAACCTGCCCGTAAACATTTTCCATGTGTTCAGATTCCATTGTTTTCTAATTTATTCATCACAGCAATACTTTTGTCAGGCATTCAGCATTTATTTGTTCTGCAAGCTAGACCCTGTGCTGACGCTTGCTGAGAGGTGAGATGTGTATGTCCGTGACTGAGATATTGATAACCAGCAGAGGCTAAAATTTTTATAGGATTGGACCAAATTTGAATTTCCTGATACGATTCTCCTATGCCTTATTTATTTTTATAGCAAAAATTCTCTACCTCTGCCAAATTCCGAGAGAGATGTAAATCCCTCTCCAGGATTGTGATTTTTAGTATGTTTTCCTTGTAATCTTTCATTCTCTAATGTTGGACCTCAGATGCAGCTTTGAATTAAAAATTTCCTTGACTTGGAGGGGAGGTGGGGGGTGGGGATGGGTTAAATTGGGGATGGGCATTAAGGAGGGCACTTGTGATGAGCACTGGGTGTTATATGTAAGTGACAAATCACTAAATTCTCCTGAAACTAATATTATACTCTATGTTAACTGGAATTTAAATGAAAACTTGAAACTATAGAAATAAAAAATAAAAATTTCCTTGTCTGTAGGGCATACTAGCACCCTAGAGTGGGGCTGCTGGGTTATAGGCATATATACCCTTAAATTGAGTACTGCCTAATGTTTTTCCAGAATGGTGATATCAGTACACCCCACCAGTAAAGCACAGGAGTACCATCTCCCTACAGTCTTTTTTTTCTTTTAAGATTATTTGAGAGAGACAGAGCACGCGTGCATGTGCACATGGTGGGGGGAAGGGCAGAGGGAGAGGATCTCAAGCAGACTCCCCGCTGAGCAGGGGGCCCAACCTGGAGCTTGATCCCATGACCCTGAGATCATGATCTGAGCCAAAATCAAGAGTCCAACGCTTAATCAACTCAGCCACCCAGGCGCCCTGACATCTCCCTACAGCCCTACCAAGCCTTAGCATTATAAGCTATTCTAGTATTTGCAGCTCCAAGAAGGGTATCACTGTGGTTTTTATTTCTCTTCTTTTATTTCTATGTTTGGTCATCTCTTCATGTCACTGTTGACTGTTGGACCACTCAGTCTGTCTGTTCAAATCCATGGCCCACTTTTCCATTGGTTGCCTATCTTCCCTGTTGTGTCTGTTGACAAGATTTCTTTCTGCATTAGTAAGTGACCTCTTGCCTGATGTTCATATTTCCAAAACTGATTTCTTTTTGTTTATGTTTACCTGATATCTTTGTCTAATACTGTATTTTCCTTCATGTGTGCATGTGTAAGCATTGCCTTGCAAACTGCATAAAGGTTTTCGGTTGTATGCCATTTTGTCTTCATGAAATCTGTCATTTATCAGAAGAATTCGGTACATTTATATTTAGTATCATGATCATATATTTGATTTTCTTTCTTCCATATTAGTGTTTTATTTAGTGGACATAGAGGAGCAGAGAGGGAGGGAGAGGGGCAAGCAGACTATGTGCTGAGCATGGAGCTCCATGTGAAGCTCAGTCCCAGGACCCTGAGATCATGACCTAAGCAGGAACCAAGAGTCTACTGCTTAACCCTTTGAGCAACCCAGGAGCCCCTCCCCATTTTTCAATTTCATTAATGGATTTTCCCCTTTTCTCTGCTCTTAGGATCACATACCTCCTTCCTCACTGTATATATTTTCTAAACAAAACCCTGACTAATTCCCCCAGTGAGATGCACTGTGTTCCCACTGAGAGATGCTATATTTCCTCCCTATCTCACACTCCAATAAAACCTTCCATTCCCTTTGTTCCCCTTATCCACTCCTTATGGATACCTTTATTTCTCTGATACTTCCCAAACTCTTAAATTTTTTTTACCTTTTTTAAAAATAATTTTTATTGTTATGTTAATCACCATACATTACATCATTAGTTTTTGATGTGTTCCATGATTCATTGTTGGTGCATAACACCCAGTGCTCCACGCAGACCATGCCCTCCTTAATACCCATCACCGGGCTAACCCATCCCCCCACCCCCCTCCCCTCTAGAACCCTCAGTTTGTTTTTCAGAGTCCATCATCTCTAGTGGTTCGTCTCCCCCTCCGACTTACTCCACTTCATTCTTCCCCTCCTGCTATCTTCTTCTTTTTTTTTCTTAACATATATTGCATTTGTTTCAGAAGTACAGATCCGTGATTCATCAGTCTTGTACAATTCACAGTGCTCACCATAGCACATACCCTCCCCAATCCAAACTCTTAAATTTTGATGGAATTATTTGACATTTCTAGCACAAAACTGTTATTAGGATTTCATTTACATTATTTCAAGATTCCTTATTTAGTGATTTTGCTATACACCATGCCTAGACAGTTGCCTTTATCCATCAGAATTAATACCTAGAGAGACATACAGAGACAGAGATAGAGACAGACTACACTCTGAGTGCATTGCTCAAATTCTTCCTCTCCTCATGTTTAGCTCGTGTTGAGGTCGGTGTTCTGGGTTAGTGCTATCCAAGAGAACTTTCTGTGATGATGGAGATGTCCCATATATGTACTTTCTAGTAGGATAGCCATTACCAACCCAGAGAAAATGAGCTCTGGAAATGTGGCAAGTATAACTCAGGAATTAACTTTTTAATTTAAATTAAATAAAGTTTATTTAATTTAAAATTAAATAGCCATATATGGATAGTGGCTATCAAATTGGGTAAGACAGATCTAGATAATTTATTGTTTGGATAGAATCTTGACTTTGGCATTATCTCAAGATGAGTATATGAATGTTTGGCTTTTTTTTTAAGTTTCTTCATTTATTTCTTTAAGTAATCTCTACACCCATCCTAGGGCTCAAACTCACGATCCCACGATTAAGAGTTGCATGCTCTTCCGACTGAGCCAGACAGGCACCCTGTTTCTCTTTCTTAATTCTAACATAGGATCACGTATAGATTTGGTTTGATTTTGCTGAGGTACAGGCTTCTCCGGCCTTTTCTGTCAGGTTGGGTTCCCTAGAACCTGAGATGGGATTCTTGTGCAAGTGAATTAATTGAAGGGGAGCTCTCAGGAGAAACCTGTGACGATGAGGGAAGCTGGACAGGACAGAAGGAAGAGTTGGGCAAAGATGGGGTCTGCTGGGGTCCAGCCTCAGCCCAGCCCCACAGAGAGCTCTGGAGTGCAAACAGCACCACAGAGGCTATCTCACGTCCGGGTAACATCTCTGACCTTTATTCCCTCTTATCAATCAGTTGTTGGCTGTAGGTCACCCCAAAGAAGGGCATAACTTCCCAGGCCCTGCTGGGTGAGGCCATGAGCCCCTTTTGAGAACACTGAGGGCAGTTCTCAGAAAAAGTGGGCAGCAATGAGCTATTAGCCACCAGCCCTCAGCCCCTGCTAAAAGGGATATGGTCAGGCACCCAGTACCTACGTCATGCTCTTTAAACTTTAGCAAATAAGCCTATTGACATTCTCATTATTTTTCCTTTACTAGAAAGATTTAAATTATTCTTAGAGTTAAGGAATTTCAAGGATATGCTGAGGTGTGTCTTTTTTTTTTTTTTTTTTGATCAGTCCTGCCTTGAACTCAGTGAACCCTTTTAACCTGCATACTCAGATCTTTCTTCAGCTTAGGGAAATGGCCGTCTATTATTTGTCAAACTATGTACTCCATCAGTTCCTTTTTATTCTTTTTGCACTGCTATTACTTTGTTCATTAAGTCTCTTTTTTCTTGTCATGATTTTCATCTCTTTGTGTTTCTGCACAGCTTCTTCCACTTGTCAGGCATTGTTTTATGTGACAGCAGCTGAGCATTCTCTCCTTCAGGCCACACGTTGGATTGTCTGCTTCTATGTACTCTTGGTGCCATGCTTGAGTCATCAGAGATGCTCTGACTCATTGCATGTAAGTTGTCTTCTGTCTCTCACAGTTGCTCTGTTTTGCAGGGTATGAGTTTAATTTGCTGTGAGTGAACATCTTCTCTCTCTAGCTGTTGGGAATATGTATATTTTACACATACACACATTCATACTCATATTCCAGTTCAGTGATGCCCAGGTCTGGCTGTTCTCTCTCCATGTGGCAGTAGTCCCACCATTAGAGGCAGGCAAAGTGGACTGTCCCTCAGGACTAATGGTCAGATGCAGGGGTGCTGACAGAGCCCCACTGAGACCCCCGGAGAAAGCCCTTCATTTCTCCCCCAGCCTCAAGGCAGAGACTGCATATCTCAGTTTTGTATCAGCTCTTTAGAGCCAGGAGGACCATCCTGACAAAGTCCACCGTCATCTAGATCCACACATTGCTGTGGACCATGTTCTTCCTGAGATCTGCCCCTGCTTTCCACTCACACACAGCCAGACCTCTGGCACTCTCCCAGCCCAGGGGAAACAAGCCCAGCAGCTTTCTCTGTTCAGGTGTCCTCATCACTCAAGCCTGGTTCATGTCCATTTACCCATAGTCCTACGGAGGGAAGCAGACACGATGGAATTGAACTTGGAGAGGAAGGGAACCATGTTTGGATCACCGTGGTTCCAGAATACTCCTTGTACCTTCTGTGACCCCTCTGAAGAGACCTGTACTCAAATTAACATTCTTCTATTTCAAATCACTTTGTTTCAGCAAATGCTGCCAGGGACCAGACCCAGTGCTGCATGCTGGGGACACAGCAGTGAATAACTCAGGCATGAGTCCGTCCTTCCAGCAACATGTACTGTAGAGGGGAAATAATTATTGATGTGACCCAGAGACATAACTGTAGAGTGTTGTGAAGGGGCATATAAAGGGTACGGTGGAACGGTGGTGAGTCCTCACTCACATTTCTGCTCTCAATACCCACATAGTTGTCACACACACACAAAAAAAAAAACCAACCTGCAATGTTAGTTGTACCGTCAAGAGGTCCGTTTCCTTCTATTTCATCCTTGGACAGTGCATAACAAGTGGATCTGAAGAAAGGTAGCCAGGATGATGGAGCATCTAGACTGGAGGCACTGGGGAACACTGATAACTCCCTGTCACAGACTCCAGGGAGTGAGGTACATGATGGCTTTCTTCAGTCACCAAGCGGCTGCCCCATGGGAGGGGAATTCAGGACCCTCTAGGAATCCCCTGGGAGGAGAAACTGGAAGAGTGAAGAAAGCACAGAGAGGGGTCAGTACTGCACACACCCGCAGCAATGGAAGGGGCCATCTGGGAAAGTAGTGACACCCTCATCATTAGGAAGTTTCCAGTACTGACCCACCTGTGCACATAAGAGGCACCTGGACACAGCAGATTGGGTAGGGGTAAAGCCAGGAGGGACCGGGATGGAGAATTCCATCTGGGAATTTAGTGTCTGAGGAGGAGGAGTATTGAGGGGAGGGGAAGAGGGTGGGAGATGTGAGAAGTGAGGCCATGGTTTGGAAACTGTGTCTCCTTCAAGGAGAAGTCAGGAAAGAACTGAGTTCGTTGTTCACTTCTCTCTTGTCAAGTCCTAGATGACATCTCTGGTTCCTAAGATTGAATACAGCCATGATTTTTTTTTTCCTTCCAAATTTCTCTTTCTTCTGTTTTCCTCTCTGGTCTGCCAGCAGCAAAGTAACAATAAAAAAGAGAGCCTTTTTTTCCTTATCTCTGCTCAAAACCTTCAGTGCTGAAACATATGCTATGTTATAAATACATTCATTTATCTAAGCTTTGTTTAATTTGCTTGTACATTCTACTTTTAGAAACGTGCCTGTCACCAAGCAGGTGCTCAATAAATATTTGATGATTGAATTGGTATGTTCCAGCCCATAATAGTTTGTCATATGTATTAACATATGCCTCAGCGGTAACACTGGGCAGGGGATCTCAACAAAGACAATACTGCAGCCACATGGCATGGAACCGGGTTGCTTCCATCTGATTATAATGTAGTAGGCTGATACAATTTGGGAGGTACCTGATGTGTTTTGTATATATACATAAAGTAACGTTAAACTTTATACATTAGGCACTTAACCTCCTCTGTTAAAGCTATATTTACTATTTTACCTACAGCTTCTCTCCTGATGGTGTCAACTAGCATTGTGTTTTCCTTAGAGTATGCTGCCACCTACTGGAATCAGG
The DNA here is from genome assembly GCF_037043125.1 of Eumetopias jubatus. Taxonomy (NCBI): domain Eukaryota; kingdom Metazoa; phylum Chordata; class Mammalia; order Carnivora; family Otariidae; genus Eumetopias; species Eumetopias jubatus. The sequence goes on from NW_028274815.1 coordinate 105,508,003, forward strand.
GCCACTTTACAAGCCCTTCCATCTTTCATGTACCTAACAGAAGGTTTATTTTTTGTTACATTAATATTAGCTTCATTGCAGGTTGAAACCGTTGTGTAACTCCTTTTGACAGCTTCAACATTTTATTCCATGGTATGTCTTCAATTTCAGGACACAATTTAGGATTTAATGATTTCGGATGTTCGACAGTAAAGCTCGTTTACGTTTTTTACTTTTTGTTTTCCCTGATTTGGTAGAAAAGCCATTGAAACAAGAGTCAGGAGTCTTGGGTCCTAGTCTCATCCCTGCAAATGAGTAAATCGCAGCCTCTGTTTCTTCATTTTTCAATGAAAGGTTTAACCTTGTCTGCCGTTTCTAAAGGCGGCCCGTGGCAGCCCATCAACCAACTGTATAGAAAATTCATCTGGGAAGAATTACTTAAGATACAAATTCCCAGGGTCCAATCCCAAGAGTTCTCAAAGAATCACTGAACTAATGGGTTTCTTTCCCTGGATTCCAGCTTTAAAGTCTGGCTTTGTGAAGAGAAAAAAAAAAAAAAAGCAAAGGGTGCCACCTAGTGTCCCTGAGGAGTCTATACAGTCTCGCGCTCAGAATTAACTGGATATAGCAGGGGCTGGCTGGCTTGTGCAATTTTATGTTGCTACATCAGATGTGGACATATTGAAACTTGTCAGTGTTTCCTCTTATAAAGGCAATCGAATTTGCATTTAATTAAGGAAGCCAATGCTGTAATGAGATAAGCAAACATTATCCCATCAACTCACTTAGAATAATTGGTATGATCTCTCTTTTGATCTGAGTTGGCCTTTTTCTGAACTCCGTTATGCCTCTCAGCCTTGCCGTGCCTGAAATCATACACAACTGCCCTAGTTTTTTGCTGTTATCTGTATTTGTACACAACTCCGGGAAGACCCAAGTGAAGGATTGAAAAGACAGGACTTTTGCAGAGAAAAATGGCAGTTTCTAACTACCCATTCTTACTGAGACCTCTAAGGAATTCCACAGTGTTTTTCCTTCACCCACCACCCACCCTGGATTTTCTATCCTTAGGTTCTGACTGCCCGCAGAAGGCTAACGTTATCAGGCTCCTAAGGAAGGAGACAAGCTTTCACACCCTCCTGCCTATCACCCTATTGTGCCCCAGAGCCTTGTTCCCCATCCCCGGCAACTTGTTAGATGCAGACTCTCAGGCCCACCCCAGACTTGCTGAATCAAAATCTGCATTTGAACAAGAGTCCAGGTGACGCACGTGCAGGTTAAAGCTTACGCGCCATCTTGGAGGACACAAAGGTTTTAGCCAGAGAGAACTCGAATTCCCTTCCCAACATGCTGCTTCCCTTGCTGTGTCCCCAGGAACATAAACTGGTCTGGAAGGATGAGCATCCAGCAGATCTGGCTTTGACATCAGGATCTGCCTCTTCCTGTCCATATGATTTGGGGAAGCCCCTTTATCTCTTTCTGCCTCTGGTTCCCCACTGTAACGTGGGGGCTCTGGTACATGCTGCAAGAGATGGGAAGGCCTGGCCTGTGGGAAGTGCTGGCCTAATGCTTGTTTCATCGTCTGTCCTTGATAAATACTCTTTTCTTTCTCTACCTACCCACCCCCGCTTCAGTTGAAAGTGTTGTTTGGTATAGTTTCGGCATTGCTTTGCGTGGCGAGTGAGCCAGCCATGTGAGTGAGCATCTTGGATGTCTCCTCCAGCCTTGCAACCTGGGACTGCAATTCCAGAGCCCAGCCCATGCCCTTCCCAAATTTCCTGACCCACACAATTACGAGCAAAATAAAACAGTTGTTTTTACGCACCAACAGTAATTGGAACACACTTTGGTATTTTTTCATTCCTTTAACAAAGGACCCACGCTAGGAGTCCACAAACTATGACTTACTGGCCACATCTAGCCTGCCATCTGTTTTGGGGGTGGGGGTGGGGTTGTTGTTGTTTAACAGACATTATTATTATTATTACTATTATTATTTAGCATTTTTAGGTTCCCAGCAAAACTGAGCTGAAGGAACAGAGAATTCTCATACATCCCATTCCCCTCACATACACACACAGCCTCCCCAACTGTCAGCATCCCCCACCAGAGTTGTATCTTTGTTCCAGTCCGTGAACCTGCATTGACAGGCTGTTGCCACACCCCAAATCCATAGTTTACATTAGGGTCCACACTTGGTGTTGCAGATTCTGTGGATTTTGACAAATGTACAGTGATGTGTATCCATCATTACTGTATTATATAGAATAATTTCACTGCCCTAAAATTCTCTTTGTTCCATCTATTCATTCCCTCTACTTCTTCAACCTCTGGCAAACACTGATCCTACTACTGTCTCCATAGTCTGGCCTTTTCCAGAATATCATAGAGTTGGAATCCCGTGTACCCTTCTCAGGCCACCTTCTTTCATTAGTAATGTGCATTTAAGGTTCCTCCATGTTTCTCCTGGTTTGATAGCTCATTTCTTTTTAGCGCTAAATAATACTCCATTGTTGGGTTGTACCAGTTTATCTACTCGCCTACTGGAGGCCATCTTTGTTGATTGCAAGTTTTGGTAATTGGTAATAAAATCAAAGCTGCCATAAATATTCATGTGCAGGTTTTTGTGTAGACATAAGTTTTCAACTCATTTGGGTAAATGCTAAAGAGCACAATTGCTGGATCAAATAAAAAGTTTGTTTAGTTTTGTAGGAAACCACCAAATTGTCTTCCAGTATGGCTGTACTATGTCGCATTCCCACCGGCAATGAAAGAAAGAATGCTTGTCGCTCCACATCCTCACCAGCATTTCATGTTGTTAGTATTTTGGATTTTTTTCCTTCTGGTGTAGAGTGGTATCTCGTTTTAATTTGCAATTCCCTAATGACGTGTGATGCTGAGCATCTTTTCATATGCTTCTTTGCCATCTGCATATAGGTATCTTCTGTGATGAAGTGTCTGTTAAGATCTGTGACCCATTTTTTAATAGGGTTTTCTTGTTGAATTTTAAGAGTTGGTTTTTTTTTTTCTTGTATGTTCTGGCCAACAATCCTTTATCAGATGTGTATTTTGCAAATGTTGTCTCCCATTCTGTGGCTTGTCTTCTTGTTCTCTTGACGGTGTCTTTCACAGAGCCGAAGTTTTTAATTGTAATGACATCTAGCTTATCAATTATTTCTTTCATAAATAGTGCCATTGGTGGTGTGCCTAAAAAGTCATCATCACACTCAAGGTCTTCTAGGGTTTCCCTTTGTTCTCTTATAGGAATCTCATAGTTTTGCATGTTATGCTTAGGTCTATGGTAATTTTTGTGAAGTCTGTGTAAGGTCTGTGTCTAGATTCTTCTCTCTCTCTCTTTTTTGCATATGGATGTCCAGTCTTCTCAGCACCATTTGTTGAAGTGACTATATTTGCTTCCTTGTATTGTCTTTTGTCAAAGATCAGTTGACTATCTTTATGGGGGTCTACTTCTGGGCTCTCTATTCTGTTCCATTGATTTATTTATCAATTATTTAGCCCGTACCCCACTGTCTTGCTTACTGTACCTTTTATAGTAAGTCCTGTAGTCAGGGAATTCCAATCTTCCCACTCTGTTCTCCTCCTGCAAATTGTGTTGACTGTTCTGTATTTTTGGCCTCTCCATGTAAACTTTAGAAGCAGTTTGTTAATATCCACAAAACAACTTTCTGGGATAATTTTGATTGGGATGGCACTGAATCTATAGATCAAGTTAGGAAGAATAGACATCTTGACAATATTGAGTTTTCCCATCCATGAACACAGAATATTCTTTATTTATTCTTCTTTTGTTTTATTTTTTCATCAGGGTTTTCCTCATATAGGTCTAGTATATATTTTGTTAGATTTATACTTACACATTTCATTTTAGGGGATGGCAGTGTAAATGGTATTGTATTTTTAATCTTCAGTGCCATTTGCTTATTGCTGGTGTATAGGAAAGTGACCAACTTTTGTTTAGTAAACTTGCACCCTGCAACCTTACTGTAATCACTTATTCCAGGAGGGTTTTTTCTTGTTGTTGATTCTGTTGGATTTTCTGCATAGACCATCATGTCATCTGTGAACAAAGACAGTTTTATTTCTTCCTTCCCAAACAGTATACCTTTTATTTCCTTTTCTTAGCTTATTGCATTTACTGGGACTTCCAGTAAGATCTCTAACGGGAGTGGTAAGAAGGATCATCCTTGCCTTGTTTCTGATCCCAGCAGGAAAGCTTTTATTTTCTCACAATTAAGTAAGAAGTTAGCTTTAGATTTTCTGTAGACACTCTTTACCAAGTTGAGGAAGTTCCCCCTATTCTTAGTTTGCTGAGTTTTTATTATGAATGGGGGGGGTTGGATCTTACCAGATGCTTTTTCTGTATCTGTTGATGTGACCATGGGATTTTTCTTCTTTAATCTGTTGATGCGATGGATTACAGTAATTTTATTTTTGAATGTTGAGCCAGCCTTGCATACCTGGGATGAACCTGTGGTCATGGTGTTTAATTTCCTTTATACATTGTTGGATTCAATTTGCTAATATTTTCTTAAGGATTTTTGCATCTATGTTCACGGGAGATATCAGTCTATGTTTTTCTTTTCCTATGATATCATTGTCTGGTTGGTATTAGAGCAATGCCAGCCTCATAGAATGGATGAGGAAGTATTCCCTTTGCTTCTATCATCTAGAAAAGACTGTGAAGAATTGATATAATTCCTTCCTTAAATGTTAGGCTCTGGAAGGGGGGAAAAAAGAATCATTTGGGCTCTGCTAAAATCCTTTCTCATGAAGGCAAGTCTTGTAAAGAAGAGTGCTCTGGCATATTTCAAAGTGGTTCCTTTTCCTCCTCCCCCTGCTGAGAGCATGAGGGCATATTTCTCAGACTCACTGTGAGAACCATATTGAGCTCCTGGAGGTAAAACTCACAAAAGTGGGGAGCCCCAACCCACGACTGGGTCCTTATGAAGTTTTTAACTCTCAGACATATCTAGACTGAGCCTCCAGGAACTGGTCAATTACAGATCAGGTTTTCCACCCTGGTACTTGTTCCAGAAGGAATTTCTGCTCTAGTCGGTTGCAATTCTCTGGATCTGCCTCTCTCTCCAACTTTGGGGCAGCAGTTCGCCCCGTGACCACTTCTCTGACGGAGCTCGGGAGATTTGTCGATCTTTCAGTTTGTTCAGCTTGTTCACCTGTTGTTCAGACAGAGTGGCAGCTTCCAAGCTTTTTACATGCTGGACGGGAAACTGGAAGTCTGGTTTTTGTAAACAAAGTTTTACCGGAATGTGACCACACCCGTTCAGTTCCATACTCTCTACAGCTCCTTCAGTGCTATCACAAAGACAGTCTGGCCCACAAACGCCCCAAATACTGACTGTGTGGATATTTACAGAAAAACCTTGCTGACTCCTAACCTAGGTGACGGGGATCTGATAGTATGTAAAATAAAGGTCCTGGTTTTGTGGAGTTTATGTTTCAGCGAGGGAGAGATGGTAAGTGCCAGGAGGAAGAATAAAGAATGGGGCAGCAAGTGACCAGGAGAGAAATAGGCAGGGTGATCGTGGAAGATAAGGTGACATTCCTGCAGTGATGGGAATGGGGTGAGGGCGCAAGTCTGGGGGCGGGGCGGTGGCCAGGCGATGGTGCTTTCCAGACAGGGATGACAGGTGTTAAGGTGGGGTGTGCCCAGAGAGGCAGCTGGTGCAGTGAGAACCAGGAGCCCCAGGTAGGAGCTGAGGGCAGACCTCAGTGGGAACCTTGGATTTGGATGCTCGCTGTCCATTGTGCTTCAGAGTTTAATTTAAACGCATTCCAATGAGGCATTTCCTTAAAGGACCAGTCTGCTTTTGCCTGAGGGGTTGGATGGGGTGGGGGTGGGGGGGTCGTGGTGGCAGAATGACATTGTTCATGCTTGTTTAAAGAATTTGAAAAGAACAGGGCTGTTTCCCAATGAGGCGTTGCCTGGAAGGAGACCTTAAGGTGAAGATTTCTTTCTTGTGCAGAGGATTTTCCAGGGAAGTGCTCCCAGGAAAAACTCGGAAGAGGTTGAAAGAAAGAGGCAGAGAGAGAAGGAAGAAAGGGGCTAAGCAATGGGCAGCTTCTGGCAAACTTCCAGCCTCAGCCCAATCCCATGGAGAACTCTGGAGCATAGAACACTCCTCAGACTTGATTCCCACTTGAGGCAAGGAGCCAGACTTCACACTCCCACCATGAGCAGATGGGCTGAGGACCTCACCAGGAACGAAAGAGATGGAACGTGAACTCCCAAGTACCCCTGTTGTCTGTCTGTGCAGGGAGAGCAGCTCCAACAGTCCTGGGGCCTTCCTTCAAAGATCACTTACAGAAACTGGCCGTTAGCAGCAAGCAAAGCACACAGGAGCCAGGGAGGGAACCCATGGGAGCAATAAAGAGATCCACGTGGATCCCAGAAGATTATCCACAGTGTCTACTACAAAGACCAAAGGGGAATTTACAGAAAGAAAGAGGTAACACTTAGGGTCCTGTTAATATGCCAGCACCTTATATTTGCCTATTTGTAATTCAAATGTCAGGCACATATCCTGGATTATATTCAGTTTAAGATATGAAACATAGTATTCTGCGTGCTGCAAACACACTGGGCTATGGAGCTGGCTCTCTGGTCAGGGAATGGCCCAGTGATTTTCTTTGAGAAAGCCACAAGACAGCGGGCAGAGATAGCTGATAGTGCAGGCCCTGTGTTCAAAGTCTACCTGGGGCAGCATGTAAGGGAGGGATTTAATAAGAATTTGATTATCTGGAAGGCACAGGCTCATTCTTCCATTCCTCTGGTAATCTCCATAGTGGCTAGTCTGGTTCTGAATACACTGAGTACAAAAACAGTGGTGGGCTTTGTTGGCCCACTGTACACAATGAGTCTTGGGTAAAGTAATTTCAGCCTGATCACCAAGATACTTTAATAAGATGCCTTTTAAAAAGCATCTTAAACAACTCCAGTTGTTTTTATCTATATTGAACACCAGGGGGCAGACTTGAGTCTTTGAAATCTGTCCTGTGTGGTTCTTAACAAAACAATCACTGGGTCTAATTTAAAAACCAAACCAAACCAAAAAACCTACTACACTTAGCTACATCATGAAAATTACCATCCTGCATTTTACTTCTTCCACTGTCACTTGCTGATTACAAATCTTTTCTGGGCTGGCTGTAAAAGTGTTGCTGTCCATCTGTCCTGTCTGTGTTTCTTTCTACTTCATTTGGGACAGTTTTTGAGGATTCATTTGAATTTTGAACACGAAGATAATACTATCTGTGTTAAAGACCAACCAGTTAATATATGGGCCATGGTTTCCAAATTCTTAGAATAGAAAATCTGCCCAAATTGGTCATTTTTAATGTGTTCTTGTTTTGCTAGTATAAAATCTTTCAGTAAAGCATGCACAGTGACCAAATGCAGAAGATCCCTGATGTCCTTACCTCTAATAGCTTTGACTGCTGGTGGCTGAGGGTTGGTCTCAGAGCTCAAGGATGATGGGTTCAGTTGCCCAGTGCAGTCCCTCACCATAAACACCCGCCTCACAGGGGGAAAGGAATGGTTTGCCTTCTCAGTCCCTGTTAGTGTCTTTGCCTGGAAAACATCAATGTTTTCCTGCTTGTGCTTTGCTCACAGCTTGTATATGTGGACAGGACTAAACTATGGTGTCTCTGATTCTTGTCACTCTGTTAGGTGATGCCCTAGCTCGGTTGCTTAGGGTGGCACAAATGGATTCTAGCTGTGGGCAACCTCTTCATTTGACTCATTCTCATGGCTCAGCCTGAAGGCCAATGAGTCAGCTGGCAAATAAGAATCACTGGTCTGGGCCAGGGGAAGTGAAGGCAGGTATCTTTTCATTCCTAGAGAGACTACAGAGTGTAATCTGCTACCTCCCATGCACCACTCCCCTCCCACCCCTCACCCCCACCCCCATCATCATGAGGTCCCCAGTACCCTGTCACACAAGCCTGGTGTCTGGCTGCAGAGAGAACCTTTTCTCCCATCCTGGGGGGAGGGGTTAAGTTCATACTTCCAGATGATGGGCATAACTTGGTGAAGACGTATCCTTCATTTGCTAAATTTGCAAGTGTTTTGCTTTATCCTTCATTGTACTGAATATCCTCCATCACTAGAGTTTTCCCTTTCTCCTCTTTCATCCTTGTGTCTGTTACCAGTGGCATCAGATGAAGGGACAGCAGCTGGACAGTTTAATTTATTAGAGTTGTCAGGACCAATCTACCACCAATAATAGAATGCAGTGGAAGCGGACTTGTCCAGCAAAGCAGATTTAATCTCAATGATTCAAATAGTGTTTCAGCAGCCTCCCATAAATTAATTCATTTTAGACGTCCCCCCTATTCATTTTGCTTTAATTTGAGAGTTTGTACACTTTACGTACACGTCTCTTTCGAAAATACCCTGTCAGGTTTTGCAGAGAAGATATTTGATATTTAAAATATTTTTCTTCTGATTTTGAAAACGATATTGAAAATCAAACGGAAAGAAAACCCTGAGGCTTGATGATCGGTTCAGATCCATCCCAGGAAGGAGCCCTTTCACCTCGTGTTCTTGGACCGCTTGGCTGTCCTCTGAGCTTCACGCCTTCATTCCTCCACTGAAACCGGTTGTGTGGGTTTGATTGGGTCTCTTAACCTTCTCCATACCTCCCTTTCCTTATGTCCTATGTGGATGATAATTCTGCCAGTCTTATAGGGTTATGGGGTGTATTAGATTTGACGGTATATGTAGAGCCCTTAACACAGCTCCTAGGAGATACAGCATATATATATATATATATATTTTTTTTTTTTTTTTTTTTAAATGTTAGCAATGGGACTGTGCAGGCTAAGATGTGGAATCTTAGCTAGATGGCCTGGGTTTAGCTACCCAGCTTTTCTATTTACTGGCCCAGGCCTCAGTTTCCATATCTGTGAATTGGGGATTAATGCTAGGACAGACCTCATCGAGTTGTTTTAAAGATTAAATAGAAAAACAGAGAGAGAAAATTTCAGACAGTGCATAGCACATTAAAAGCACTGTAATATTATCCATAGATCTAGAAAAACAACTTGAATCCAAAAGCTGTTTGGAAACAGGAAGTTGGATTCCAGATGGTTTAGGCTGACTAATCTGCAGGAGGCACATTAGCTGGTCAAGAAGAACAATGTGGAAAGACAGTCCTGAATTTTCCCCCGGGGCAGAAGCCCTGTGAGAATTGGACACTAGCCAGGGAGAGGCTGAAACCCTTAGGTGCCAGGATGTGCTGATTCTCTGATGAAAGTAGGACAGAGCTTGAAGCCTTTGGGGAATGAGGTGTCATAAGAAGGGATTCTCAGAAGTAGGGGAGGAAGACAGAAGAGGTGGAGTTGACAGAGATTAAGAAGATGGATCACTACCTCTTCCCCACCACATAAAGCTACCTGCTGCTTATGTGTCCTCCCTCCCCAGCATGAGGCACTTCCTGGGAGAGGCCAAAGGTTGCATGGTTCCCCAAGAGCTCCATCTACCTAGAAAGCCATTGTGACATTGGACAGGTAGCCTGTAGGCAATTTGGCTGCTTTTCTGTCTAGAGACATCTATGATCTTCTCCAGGTCACCGTACCTACCAGCTTGCTACGCTCTGCAATGCTTCTGTGTCGAAAAGAGTCCCACCCAGCTTCTTGGGTTTTGTGCCAAGTCAAAATGGGGCAAAATAAATCAAGTTGGCTTTCCCATCAAAGCCACCTCTGTCTCAGCCATCTGTGACTCAGAGGAATAGGAACCAAAATGCGTGACTAATGATGCATGTTATTTTTGTTTTGTTTGTTGCTTGCTTTGTTTTTTACTTTTGTTGTTCTCTGGTTAGAGACTAGAGTAAGCAAGTGGATATTTTTGCCTGCAAACACCCCATGACATACACATTCAGGCAAGATGAAGAATTGGAATCTTGGATTAAGTTCAAATTATTCCCTAAAAGGAAACCCAACTTCGCTTGATAGAGGGTCCTTTCTGCATTTTGCTCAGATGCTGTTGTCACGTTTGACTGATTTGGAGCAGCTCTGTCAAATGTTGCATGTAAACCCAGCTTTTTGCCAGCTACCAATCTAGCATGGAAAGTACTGCAATACAAAACAGTAAGAATAGGATGAACCGCAAAAGGAACTTTCAGATTATTAGGGCCTGAGTGCCAAATCAGCCTGAAGCTCTGTCCATAAAGATGACAAAGGCATGGCAGGTGAGCGTCTGTGCTAGTCACATCCCAGACACCTGAAGACAAGTGGGCTAGCCATGGGCAGTGTTATTCTCTACGATGGATATTAGAGAAGTTTCAAGCAAGGGCTATGGATTCAGACATTCCTGGATTTTAATCCTGACTTCACTACTTTACTGGTCAACTCTGGTTGGTAAAAGTGCTGTATAACAAACAGTCCCCAACAGGTAATGGCTTAGAACAACAAATAGTCTTCTTGCTCATGGGTCTGCAGGTTGGTGGGGCCACACTACCTCAAGCTTCAGGGCAGCTGAAACTGGTTGTAGGGTTTAGGTTGGGTTCAAGTTTGCTCTGGATGCCTGTTGGCATGATTCTTGGATAAGCAACTACCCAGATCACGTTCTTCTCAGGGAAGATGGTGAGAACTCAAAGAACCAAGCCAAACCAAGGAAGCACACAGAAACCTCTGCTTGTGTCCGTTCACTAACATTCCGATGGCCAAAGCAAGACACGTGGCCCAGCCCAAAGTTAATGGATCAGGGATATATACTGCACATGCTCTACTGGGAGGAACTAAAAAGGCACATGCAAAGAGTGGGATATCTAATCATTACTGGAAGGGGGTGAAGAATTGCAGCAATATTTCAGTCTACTACAACCTTTAGCAAGCTATAGAACCTTGGATAATCTTGTAACTTGTCTTTTCTCATTTGTAGCATGAGGCTTACTAATACTTGCCCCCTAGGGATGCAGGCTCAGTCATTAAGCGTCTGCCTTCGGCTCAGGTCATGATCTCAGTATCCTGGGATCAAACCCCAAATCAGGCTCCCTGCTCAACGGAGAGCCTGCTTCTCCCTCTCCAGCTACTCCTGCTTGTGTTCCCTCTCTTGCTGTCTCCTCTTTGCCAAATAAATAAATAAAAATCTTTAAAAAAAATTTAAAATAAAATAAAAAATAAAAGCAAGAGATAGAGGGTAGCACATAGTGAAAGATCCATACAAGGTGACTTAATGTAATGATTCCACACTTTCTAATTTGGCCCCTTTTTTCTCTCCTGATGTCCTCCCTCTGCCATCCCACCAGCAGCACCTCCCTCCCTGAATTCCTAAATACTCCTGCTTGGCCTTCTCCCACTTCCAGGACTGATTCAAATTATTATACTTGCACATGAGGTTAGGGCAGTGTGCATATCTTCACAGATTCTCCTTTGTATTTAGCCTGCAGGAAAGATGGTTTGCGATACAGATATTAGTTTTGTGATTATGAAGCCCCCTTTACTAATGAGGCCTCTGATAGTACACACCTTCACCTCACCTTGCAGCTTACATGAGAGAGCTCTGCAGAGCTGCTATTGACCCAGCCTGCTGTAGGGGAATCGCTTGCATACACTCCTTATCAGCCAGCACTGGGTCAGTGAGACTGCTGACTTCTAGGAGAGAAGTTTCTGGGTCCTTGCCCCATGGAAGTAGCAGAATATACAAGCCATGCAGACAGGAAGACTGTCCAGAAAAAGGAGAAGGGCCCTGGAGCCATGCATGTGCCCTAACTCTTCTCCATCCCCCCAATCAGATAAGTCACATCCATTCAAGCAAGTGGGGGAGGCAAGAGAGAACAAAAGCATTGTCCCAGTGGAAGACCCCCCATGGAAACATGAAACATGAGGACAAGGAAGAAGCTGTTGCCCTGTTGTTTGTTTTTAAGAGAGCAAATGTGTGTGAGAGAGAGTGTGAGCAGAGGGAGAGGGAGAGAGAAAATCTCAAGTAGGCTCCATACCCATCATGGAACCCCATACAGGGCTCAGTCTCATGACCCTGAGATCAGGACCTGAGCTGAAATCAGGAGTTGGACACCCAACCGACTGAGCCACCCAGAAGCACCCCTTAAAACCTGTTTTGCAAATGACCAAGGTTACTTCCTTGCCAGGAGCTTTCTAGCCAGTGAAGAAACCTGTGGGGTTAGAGTCACTGGCATGACCTAACATAAACAAAGGATCAGCCAGCTATTATCACAAATAAGGTTGGATAACAAAGCACTCTGAAGCTAAAGAGCTTAAAACACACTCAAAACTACAGAACAATTGCTGAAAGAAATTAAAGACATAAATAAATGGAAAGATGTCCTGTGTTGATGGATTGGAAGACTGTTAAGATGGCAGTACTTCTCAAAGCGATCCTCAGATCCAGTGCACTCCCCATCAAAATCTCAACAGCACTGTAGAAGTAGAAAAAAAACACTTCATAGGGGTGCCTGGATGGCTTAGTTAGTTAAGCATCTGACTCTTGATTTCAGCTCAGGTCATGATCTCAGGGTTGTGAGACTGAGCTGTGCTGGGCTGTGGAGCCTGCTTAAGATTTTCTCCCCCTCTGAGCCTCCCCACCATCATGTGCGCTCTCTCTCTCTAAAAAAAAAAAAAAAAAACAGAAAGGAAATGAATCTTAATATTCATGTGGTATCTCAAGGACCCCAAATAGCCAAAACATTCTTCAAAAGAACAAAGTTGGAGGACTCACATGTTCTGATCTCAAAACTTAGTATAAAACAACAATAAAAACCAAAGCAGTATGGTGCTGGCATAATGATAAGCATCTAGACCAATGGAACAGAATATGGAGCCCAGAAACATACCCTTACATAAATTATGGTCACAGGATTTTTGATAGGGTGTCAAGACCATATATCAGAGAAAGGACAATATTTTAAACAAATGATGTTGGGAAAACTGGATATCCACATACAAAAGAATGAAGTTGGATCCTTACATTACACTACATATGGATATTAACTCAAAATGAATCAAAGACCTAAACATAAGAGCAAATAAATAACTATAAAGAAGAAAACATAGAAGAAAAGCTTCTTGACATGGAATTAGTAATGATTTCTTGGGTAGGACACCAAAAGCACAAGCATCAAAAGAAAAAAAAAATCACAATTTAAAACTTTGTACATCAAAAGACACAAGAAAGTGAAAACACAAGCCACAGGATGGGAGAAAATATTTGCAAATCAAATATCTGATAAGGCAGTAACATCCAGAATATAGAAAGAACTTCCACAGCTCAACAACAAACAACTCATTTGGATAGTGGGCAAAGGACTTGAGTGGACATTCTCCAAAGAAGATACACAAATGGCCAATAAGCACTTGGAAAAATGCTCAACATCACAACTCACTGGGGAAATACAAATCAAAATCAGAGTGAGATACCACTTCATACCCATTAGGATAGCTCTTAAATATAGAGACCTATCGATAGCTAGATACATATGTTTTAATGGAAAATAAGTGTTTTCAAAGATATGGAGAAATTGGAGCCTTCATGCATTGCTAGTGCATGGTATAACTGTGCCGTGGAAAACAATTTGGTAGTTTCTCAAAAGTTAAACATAAGACCATATGCTCCAACAATTCTACTTATCACTATATACCCAGAAGAATTGAAAGCAGGGATTCAAATAGATACTTATACACCAATGTTCACAGCATTATTCACAGTAGCCAAAAGGCGATCCATCAACAGATGAATGAATAAACAAAATGTGGTCTATACATATAATAGAATATTATTCAGCCTTGAAAAGGAAGGAAATTCTGACACCTGCCACAATATGGATGAACCTTGAAACCTAAGTGAAATAAGCCAGACACAAAAGGCCCCGTATTGTATGATTCCACTTATATGGGGAACTAAGAATAGGCCAATTCATAGAGACAGAAAAGAGATTAGAGGTTATCAGGTCTTGGGTAGGAGGAGGGGAGGTTATTTTTGAACAGGTACAGTTTCTGTTCAGGATGATGAAAAAAGTTCTGGAAATGCATAGTGGTGATGGTCGAACAACAGTGTGTACCTAATGCCACTGAATTATACCCACTTAAACAGAGTTAAAAAGGTAAATTTAAATCCTATTTTATCGCAGTACTTTTTTAAAGAGCTTACAGCTATTGCTGCACTTGTCCCTCACAATTCTGCAAGGTGGCAATTTGGCTGCGCTCAGCAGGCAGCTCTCCTAGTCTCATCTGGGCTCACTCATGGGTCTGTAGTCAGCTGCTGAGGGGGCTGGGGGCTACCTGGGCTACAGTGGCCTCAGCTGGGATCCCCTCTCTCTGCTCCTCGAGTCTCTCATCATTTCCCCAGGCTAGCTCAGGCAGCTGGGCAGGGTCCACAGCTGCCCAGTCTCCAGAAATGTAGGCTTGAAGAGGCACGGCATCGCTTTGGCTGCGTTCTCTTGGCCAGAGCAAGTCATGTGGTCAAGGCCAGCCTCAGAGGAAAGGGAAACAGACCCCATCTCCTGATGGGAGGAGCTGCAGGGGTTCCTTGCAAAGGAACCTGGATACAGACAGGAGAGGAGAATTGGCAACTCTTTTGCAGCAATGAACCACAGTTTGACACTGTTAATAGAGAACTGTGTCAGGACACCAAATGGTTTGTGACAGGATAGGCTCATGTATCTAATCTAAGAGTTGTTTACAGTAGAGGTGCAGTGCTTGTTCTAGGAATTTAAAAGAGTAGGGAAGTATACACAAACTCCACTTAGTGCCCGTAATATTCTCTCCCAGACATTAAGTACCTCTCAGATTATTTTTTTTTAAAGATTTTATTTATTTATTTGACAGAGAGAGACACAGCGAGAGAGGGAACACAAGCAGGGGAAGTGGGAGAGGGAGAAGCAGGCTTCCCGCGGAGCAGGGAGCCCGATGCGGGGCTCGATCCCAGGACCCTGGGATCATGACCTGAGCCGAAGGCAGATGCTTAACGACTGAGCCACCCAGGCGCCCCTCAGATCATTTTTTTCAATCAAGCCAGCTACTTTGCAGATTTCGTGCTTTGTAGGAGCTGTGACTTTTTGGAGCAGCTGAGACATGGAGAGAGTCTTCAAGACAACAGAATTTTGGAGCCTGAAGGGAGCCAAGCAGATCAGCTCAGCAAAGACGGGAACCATAGACCTAGCAAGGTAAAGGCACCTGATGGAGGCTTCAGAGTTGCCAACAAAAGAACTTAGACTAGATTCCGATTGCTGAGCTCACAATCCAGTGTTCTCTCTATGACACAATGGTGATCTTTTCCTTGCAGTACGCAAATCCCAGCTCAGCCACTGGAGGAACTTGATTCTCTTCTTTGGGACCTTGCAACTTAGAGAGTGCTCTGCAGACCAACAGCATCAGCCTCACCTGAGAGCTGGTTAGAAATTCAGAATCTTGTGCCCCGAGCCAGACCTGCTGAATGAGAGTCTGAAAATTAATAAGATGCCCAGGACATTTGCATTAATGGTAGCCCTGAAGATGTATTGCCCCAGGGCACTGGTTTTCAACATTGGCTATTCACTGGAATCAGCTGGGAGAGATTTAAACACGCTCATGCCTGGGCTTCATCTCAAAGATTCTTATTTATAGGTTCTTGAGTACAGTCTTGGCATATTTTTGACAGATCCTTGAGCCGCTACTTCTCCATAGCCCACCTCGAATATGCTGAAGATATTGGCAGCTTTTTAAAAGATTTTATTTATTTATTTGACACAGAGAGAGAGAGAGCACAAGCAGGGGGAGCGGCAGGCAGAGGGAAAAACAAAGGGAAAGGAAAAGTCTCCCCGCTGAGCAAGGGGACTCAATCCCGGGACCCCAGGATCATGACCTGAGCCAAAGGCAGACTGTTTAACTAACTGAACCACCCAGGCGCCCCTATTGGCAGCTTTTTATCACATTTTCCTTGTGTGCAATAGGCTAGTATTTTCTGAACGAGTGAAGACCACTCTGGAAGACCCTTACTGACGACCTTGCTCCAGTGTCCTGGGAAGGTTAAAGACAGGAACTGATAATTGAGAGGAATTAAAAAAAAAAAAAAACCTACTTTGTTCCCAAAAAAGGATTGGCACTAGTATACAGGGAAATCCCACATGATGAAAATTTGGCAAATTATAAATACAATAAAAGATGAAGGACCCAGAAAAATATAAATCATGGAAGAGAGAAAAGACAATAAAGAACACAAATGTGCTAACTTCCCATGTGAACTTAATAGTTAAGCTATGAATTTGATTTTTTTCAAGCCTCGCCTCCTAGGAATCCAGTAGTTACAAAGTTTTTATCTGTAGAAAAGGGGAGTGGGAGAAAGTCCTTCCTGCAAGAAGGCAAAGCTTTCTTAACTTTAATTTGTAAATAAAAGTTCCATGAGGTCTTTCTGTGGGGACAGGGAATGCTATTAGCGACCTGTGTCTTCAAGAAGATTCCTAGGGCAAAAGCAGGCCTGGATTTCATGCTTCTTGCCATGTCTTTTTGTTAAATCTGTTCATAATGTGAAACACAATGGATAGAAAAAGGAAAGATGTTGTTTGAGCCTCTTCTGGGGTGTGGGCATGTGTGTGTGTGTCTCTCCAGCTTCATCTAAACTATAACTCAGGGAAGGGGAGTTGTAAAATCCCTTTACATTTGTCCAGGGAGTTGGCATCCCACTTAGAGGAGAGAAGCGGATTATTATCTCTCTGTGCTGTGTGCAAGGGCTCTTGCTGTTCTGTTAATACCCTTAAGTGAGGGAACAAGATTATCCAGCAAACTCTTTGCACACGCCTGCATTCGAGCCTTAAGTATGCCCTCAGGGATTGTTGGAGCACAGTCATAATGGGATAAGTGTGCTCCCACATTAAAGCCCTAGAACACCTTCTAGGGACGTAATACCGCAGAGCTCCCCTTTATGTTACCCCAGTCATCTTCCCTTTTCTGTTTCGGAGCAGTTCCTTTTTTTTTTTTTTTTTTCTAATATGTAGAACAAAGAAATGACCCTATTAATCTGGAATTCAAGGATTAAGGAATATTTTTGTCTTTGATAATACAGATCGATAGATATACATACACACATCTAAACATGCAAATGATACATGTCGGTGTCTTTGTGCGTCTGTGTGTGTATGTCTCATGGAGAATTGACTGATGTTCAAACTCTCTATAGAATTGAAGTCCTTTCAGCTATGAAAAGGGGACCTCAGGCAAATGGCCTCCCAGTGCTGTTCAGGCTTCACTGTATGTATGAATTCCCTGGAAGTTTTGTTAAAATGCCAAATCCTGACTTCGTAGTTCAGGATGAAGGGGCTGAGAGTCTGTGGCCCTAACAGGCTTCTGGGGGAGTCCCAGGCTGCTGGTCTGCACCACACTTTGAGAAGCAAGGGGAGAAACTCTCCTAGCAGTGTCAGTCCCAAACTTGGCTGCATGTGGGACTCACCTGGGGAGCTTTAGAAATTACTGCCACCTGGAGCCGCCATTGGAGATGTAATTGGTGTGGGGAGGGGCCTTGGCTTCACAAATGTTCATAAAGTCCCCCAGGTGACTCTGGTGTGTGACTATGGCTGAGAGCCCACTGCCTTCAAAGCTGCCAGGTAAAGCAGAGCCTCCCACTGCCTCGGCTGTTAGAAAACCCCACGGTGCATTCTTAAACATTTTGTTGAGTTCCAAAGAGATACGAGCTTTTAAATGTGGACAGTCTTATACCTTGAATAGATGGAAAGATGGCCGGATGGAGAGAGATCTCTGAGGGAAAAGGGATCTTATTTTGCAAAAGAAAAGAGAAACCACACAATTCTATTCTGTACATAGCTTGTCAAACAAAAAAAGTGAGGAGTTAGCACCTCCGCTGGGCAGAAGGAAAGCCTCACAGACTTCCAGGTTTCTCTGGGCGAGCCAAGTTAGCAGGCAGAGAGGCACTAGGCTCCACGAATGGGAAAGGTGAAGAAATTAAGGATGAAAGTGACCTCCCAACTTGTAATAGCATTATTTCCTTGGCACTTGATAAGTTACTAGAATATTCAGTGTGCAGTCTCGTATCTTTGATCAGATTTGCCTTCTCTCTGACTTGGTCGCTCACTCAAAACCATACCCCACAAGATTTGTTCTTCTCCTTCGCTTGGCCCTCCAGTCTTCCAGGGCTGCTGCATTATGCCTACCTATCAGCCCCCTCCTTTGTTAATTGCCTTCCAACTTAAACTCCATCATTCATCCACACGGTAATGCTTATTGACCCTACCTGCCAACACCTGGCAAACACTGATTCCGGGATGTAGCCGGTGTCCCAACTTTGCAGAGACTGCCCTCAGGGTGCTACATATTTGCTGGAAAAGACAAGCAACCACTTGGTTGGGTGTCACCCTAATGTATTTTAACAAAATAATTTGCATAAAAGATCACCAATGTCCAGCTTTTTATATTTTTACATATGCATACATTCATGGGATGATCATGACCCAGATGAAGATACAGAACATTTTCATCACCCAGAAAATTCGCTTGGGCCTCTTCCCAGGGACCATCCTTCCGCTGGAGGTAACCATCCCCTGGAGGTAACCATCATCTCTCTGACTTCAATGACTAAAGAGAAATGAGTGACTAATTGCTAGGAATGTTCGGTAAAGCTGACCTTAATATTTAATGGACTTTGAAGTTCAATGTTTCTGAAATTTTGGACCATTTAGAGCCCAGCTTTTCTCTACCTTTTTTTCCCATGGGGGAACATAATTTTTTCTTGCCATCTAAGACCAGTCCATCTCTGAAATACTAAGTACATAACAACAATACCGACTTTATACTCTAAAATGTTATTTAAGTGCCTAGCAGTTTTATGTCCAGATTAACAAGTTTCTTAACATGTATTATGCCTCAAAGAGATCCTTTTCATGTTTGTTAAAATTGCTTAAAATGTCAGGTGGAAAAAAATGAAAACTTTGGACACTCAGAGGTAAAATTTTGTTGACCAAATTTAAATATGCCTTGTGCATCTTTATATAGTCTATAAGAAAGAAAAACTTTTGACATTTAGCATTGCATAGTAGCAGTATTTCAAGAATCATGTAATTAGTTGGTTTGTTTTTACAGGGGGAGGGTAGCAACTGATGTGTAGACTACATGTTTTGTTCTCTATTAAATTTTTAAATGTCAAAATCTTGAGCAAATGCGATGTAACAAGATGTTTCCTTTGTTGTGGTGACAGAATTTTGAAGTTGCTGTAAAGGCTAGTTATTCCAGAGAGCAATCACCTTGTTTTCCCCCCCAATTCCCATAATTCTGAGTTTTAAACATCTTTCCTTAAGAAAGTTTGTTTCTTTACTTTTAATTTAAAAAAAAAATTTTATAGAGGGGGCAGAGGAGGAGGGAGAGAGAGCATCTTTTTTTTAATATTATTTTATTATGTTAATCACCATACATTACATCATTAGAGTTCCATGATTCATTGTTTGCATATAACACCCAGTGCTCCATTCAATACGTGCCCTCTTTAGAGCATCTTAAGCAGGGTCCACACCCAGCATGGAGCCCAGCACGGGGCTCAGTCTCACAACCCTGAGATCACGACCTGAGCCGAAATCAAGAGTTGGACCCTTAACCAGCTGAGGAACCCAGGTGCCCCAAGAAAGTTTGTTTCTGGAAATATTTTCTATTAACTTGCCTTGGGTGTGCTTACTTTCTCCTCATTGTCTTATGGGGGATGGAGCTTGTCCCTGCGTGCTTTGCTTCCTTTCCCACACCCTCAGAGGTTAAAGTTGAGGATGCTGACGGGCTCTGCTGTGATTTTCATATATTGAGAGGCAGTACCCTGCCAGCTGAGCGACGCTGAGCAAGTTGCTTCGCCTCTCTGAGCCTCATTTTCCTTCTTTGTACTCTACGGTAATAATGCTATCTATCTCAAGGTCTTGTGAAGGTTGAATATGGGGAAACCCATAACTAATTGTCTTGGCAAGCAGTGTTTAGGTCAATGTGAGTGACTAGAAGCTCTTTGAAGCTGATTCATGGAATACTGGCAGTCATTTAATCGATCTCACAAATTATTTAAAGCTCAGATCCTGTGTGGAGGGTGCTCAGCTCTTGTCTATGGCATCATGTCCGTGATGCCTGACACCAAACAAGAACCTGACCAGGCTGTGCCTCTGACTGCTATTGCCTGAGAATTCCTTTGAGAACAGGATGCCATTGCTTCTTCAATCAACCGACTTGGCCCACACACACAATTGCTTCAGGAGTGAACGACCTGTGTTTCACGTCCCCATTTGCCATAGAAGCACGGATTATAAAGGAACTGAGTCCAGTTTTGGTGCCAAGTGACCCTATCCCACTAAAACACAGTGCACCCAACTCACCAGGAAGCTTTTTTTGTTTTTGTTTTTTGGTGCAGCCCATGAATCAATTACTAGAACAGTTCCCCCTCCCCCCCCCAAAAAAAAAAGACAGGGACAACTGGTGACAGTCCAGTTCAGGAGTCAGCCGACTTTTTCTGTGGAGGGCCATGGGCCATGTGGTTTCCATCACAACTGCTCCATTCTGCCTGTTGTGGTCCAAAAACAGCCACATACTGTACATAAACGCACATGGCTGTGTTCCAATAAAACTTCTTTACGAAAACAGGCTGGATTTGGCTCACAGACCGTAGCTTGCCATCTCCCATTTTAGATCAATGCTATCCCATAGAAATATAATGCAAACCAATATTTAATTTCACATGTTCCAGTAGCTACATTTTTAAAGTTCTTGATATATTAAAACATGAATTTTTAGAGTTTGAAAAGATAGAATAAAACAAATCTTGGAATAGTAAGGGACAGATACCTTAGAAATAACTTGAATTTGCTGAAGCAGCCTGGTATCTAATGGCTTAAGAGTTTTTAAGTGGTGATAGGGAACTGCACAATTGCCAGAATGCCCATTTTTGACTGATTGTTTTATGGTCTGTATAAACAAAACCCAAGTTCTAACCATGAGGTTATGCCGATTTCAAATAACTTTAGCCATAAAAAAAAAAAAAAAAGAAAGCAACTCTGAGATAAGCCTTGGCCATGTCCTGTTGGAATTGCATGCTGACTCATCATCCTTTATGGGCAAAAGCAGGTGTCGAGTAGCTCAATGATTAAGAGGCTTCACTTAAGAGAAGTCTGCCACCCCAGGAGTCATCTCTAATGAATTTCTACTCATACAACTGCTTTGTTCTCTGGCCACATTAAGGATTGCCATCCCTACCCATAGGCACACAAATCTTTCCTCCCCTGGCAGTCTGGTTCACCTGCCGCAGTAAAAATGGGCCCAGCTCCTGGTTTCCCTGCCCCTCTTCTGCATCGCCCTGCTCTGGGCAGCCTGGAGGAAAGAGGCATATGGATGAATTGAATTGGGGCTGGCTGATCTAGGATGGCTCATCTCTGATCTTCCAGCAGGCCAGCCCAAGCTTCTTCACCCAGGAGAGGCAGGGGATAGAGAGGGTAACAGCTGACAAGGCTTCTCACAGCCCAGACTAAGAATTGGTGTGATGTCACTTCTGTCCACTCTCTTTTGTCTAAGCCAGCCATATGGCTATCTCAGATTCAAGGGTGGGAGCATAGACTTCACCACCTCCTGGTCTGAAGGACTATAAAGTCACATTGCATAGAAGGGGGTGGGGGGACGACTTGTGCCCATTTCAGAAGCAATCCATCACAGAGACTGATATCAAACTCTAAGGTTGGCCTATGTGATATGCTCTAATGAACGTGCCTTCTTCCTCTCCCCTGCGTGAGTTTATATCTCATCCTGAAATACTGAAAAATAAAACATTTGTTCAGATGTGGTCCCCCTCTTACTGATACCCTCAAATCAAGCTGAGATAAGCACTTCTATTCACAGCTCTCAGTGCTCTGTCTCAGGCTTCAGGTGCTCGGTGTCATTTCTTCTGTATTAAATTCTTATATAATATTCTCTAAACTTTCCATGTGCTGTAGTCACATCTTAGACTGGGCTCCTCAAAAGTAGAGCTGAGACAAAGGCTTGTATGTGAATTTATTTTGGAAAGTGAGCTTAAGGTTCATAATTCACAAGGCTTCCCTTGGTATCCCTGCAGCTGGTGTGGCCAGTTATAGGGAGTCAGCGTGGGCACACATGATCGGAACACTAACAAGTCTGTCCCTACCCGCTCTCTTTAATTCCTCGTCTGTTTTCTAATTCTGGACTCACTATAATCATTATTATATTAGTTAAGGTAATTCTAGCTTCTGTAACTTATTAACCCTTACATCTTAGTAAATAAGCTCAACAAAATAGAAGTTTATGTCTCACTTAATATCCAACGTGGATTTTCCTAACCAGAGCATGGTATCCCATGTGGTCATTCGGCAATGTACATTCTACCACGTGGCTCCAGCATCCCCTCGCCATTAAGGGGAGCCTGCCAGGTCTTCTCCATTCAGCTGGCAGACAGGAGAGTAAAGAGAAGAAAAGGCATTTCTCTGTAGCTCTGGCCCGGAAGGGATACATATCACATCCCGCTCTCATTCTGTGAGTGAGAATTGGTCCCATGGTCTGTCCAGATGCAGAGGGTGCTGGGAAATGTGGTTCTGGCTGGGAACAGCTTTGCAGCAATACCTTTACACAGTGGAAGGGGAGTACACATCTTTGGTGGCCACCTAGCATATCTGCTACGTCAATCAAGCATACTGGTATCCATGCCCATGGGTTTGCGAGAAGAGAACCCTGTCTTCATTTTTAATTTTCTTTACTGTGAAATCTGTGTCTAAAGAGGGTGCACGGATGCCTCTTGTGCCCCATCTCATGTCTTTTAGGCCAGCCTTTTTTCCTCTGGCCAGTGCTGAGGCAACCTGCCACTCCCCTCCGTTGTACTGCTTACCTTTGGTATCAGATGTGGCGGTTTCTTCACCGCCCCCTTGTGTGACGCCTGTGGGAGTCCCCTCAGCCATTCTGACACAGAAGATGGGAGCAGGTGGATGAATCCTTCCATCTTCATTCCTTTGAGTGGTCATTTCTGAGACAGGCTTCATAGCTCCTCAGGAAAACCGAGCCCCAGTAGCCCACAGATAGCCAGCTTGATAACACACCCTTGAATTGACTTCCCCTTCTCTGTGTCACCCCCTTACTGTTCCTAACCTCATTTTCCAAAATAGACTACTCACGTGCAAGCCTTTGGCTCAGCTCTGCTTTTGAGGAACACAGGCTCAGGTGTGAATATAGCATATGAGAAGTTTAAAGAGTAATATTAGATTCTTATACATACTACGCACGGTAAGAAACAGATGGTGGACTCTTGTCTCATCTCCAAGTACTCCCTGCCCATAGAAATGACTTTTTGTTTCAGTAAATGAATAGATTAATGAAAGAGATACTTCCTTAGACCTCGTTGCTACCTAGACCCTGACCCAGAAAACAGCAAGCAAATAATAGTTAAGTTCTCAACTAGAATACTCATAGTCACAAACCAACTTTAAACACATCTATGAAACACTTCTCACTGTTACCCCTGGTCAAACTGACTTCCGTTGACTTCAACTCAACTGCCTCACATTCTAAGCAGCAAGAACCAGGACTATAAACTGCATTTGCTTTGCCAGATTAACAATAAACAGAAAGTCCCCTTTAGGGATTCTCCTTGTATGGAACTGGTCACTAAATGCATTGGATTCCCTGTGTTTAAAGAGGCAGGAAAAATGGCAAACAAACCATTTTCCAGTTCATGAGGAATCTTGCTTTTTACTAAATTCACAAAATCGTTCTTAGATACATTGTATCTTATTAGAATTTGTGCAGAACATAACAATAGTTTTAGTTAGGAAAGGGATTGGCTTATTCGGATTCTGTATGATCATTACATATTTGCTGAGAAGATCTTAATGGCTAGAAATCCTCACCACTGCCGCCGTTTTGAGATGTCCTGCCCCGATTCTCCTGCTTTCCAGGAATATGCAATTCCAGCTATTTGCCCAATTAGCCCCACCCCCTGTGGTTACCAAAAAGATGTATGTATAAAGGTGAAAGAAAATAGAAGATCCAAAGTTTCTGGTGTTAGAAAATACAGCTGAGAATTAGCATTTCTTGCCCTAAGGATTCAAGTATGTCAGGTCTGTGTGTCTGTTGCTATGTACACAGCTCTTTCCAGCCACATTCCTTAATAAAAACAAGGGAACTGGTTCTCTGCCAACAGGGTGAGAATTCGGATAAATTGTTAAAAGTAGATATTTTCTGTGAGAGACTCCTGGTCTGTTCTCGAGTCATGGGAATATTTAGCTTATTGACCTCCAGAGAAGCGTTTACCCAAAACAACAAAATGGAACACATTCTTGAAGAGGATAGAAGACATTGTTTTTTGTTTTTTTTCTTTAAAAGAAATGCAAGGTCTTATTAGGGCAAAGCTGTTAATTACACACTTCATTATTGTCAAGGTTAATACAGTGTGTGAGAGCAGAGGCCCTTTTTCATCTCTTCCTTGGCACAAGGGGAGACAGCTGTTCTTAGGGACAGATCCATTATAGCTTATCACTGGCCGGCAGCCTGGGGAGGAAGCACCATGAAATATGGCCACTGTCACCAAGAGAGCAGACGCTGAGCTGGTCCAGGCACAATGGAAAGACAATGAGAACCAGGCTGTCGGGCTCAAATAGATTGGGTTGCATTGATCTTTAATGCCTGGCTGTTCCGCAGCATGAAATTCACCGATGCTCTTGCAGTTATTATATTATTGATCTCTAAAACTGCACAATCTTGCTTTCATAAACATCCCACACTGACAGCCATAAATAGTGGTTCTTACATTTTGGAAACCTGGTTAAACCATGTTGTAAAATTCTGCATGTTTGGATTTCATTATCATTGCTTGGCTGTTGATGATTCCTTAAAGTGAAACCTGTGTCAGGGAAACAAATATTACCTTGGCTCTAGTTGCCCTGGTCTTCCTGATTAAAGAAGGGTATTCAACCCTTCTTTTATTCTCTTCCTTTTAGGCAGGTCAGCAATTTATTTTATATATATATATATATATATATATATATTTTGCAAGCCCCTGCTTGTTAACACTGATTTAATTGTTTTCATGGAAAGAGAGAAAAGCATGTGGTTCCTTTTTTTTATTATGTTATGTTAATCACCATATATTACATCATTAGTTTTTGATGTAGTGTTCCATGATTCATTGTTTGTGCATAACACCCAGTGCTCCATGCAGAACATGCCCTCTTTAATACCCATCACCAGGCTAACCCGTCCCCCCACACCCCTCCCCTCTAGAACCCTCAGTTTGTTTCTCAGAGTCCATCGTCTCTCATGGTTCGTTTCCCCCTCCGATCCCCCCCTTCATTCTTCCCCTCCTGCTATCTTGTTCTTTTTTTTTTTTTAACATATAATGTGTTATTTGTTTCAGAGGTACAGGTCTGTGATTCAACAGTCTTACACAATTCACAGCACTCACCACAACACATCCCCTCCCCAATGTCTATTACCCAGCCACCCCATCCCTCCCACCCACCACCACTCCAGCAACCCTCAGTTTGTTTCCTGAGATTAAGAATTCCTCATATCAGTGAGATCATATGATACAAGCATGTGGTTCCTTTAAGAGTAATACATTTATACCATCTGTAAACATCTCCAAATGCTAAAAAGGGGATCCAAGGAAAGACCATGCCTTATATGGCCTGTTACAGTGTCTTGGGGTTTTTCTGTGTTTTGTTGTTGTTGTTGTTTGTTTGTTTGTTTGTTTTTGCTATAGATAAAATTTTCTTCTGAAATTTTCGAATATTGGCAACCACACCTTCACTTCCATGGCACTCAGGTTTTATTCATCAATAACCCTAAGATTTATAGCTTCGTACTAAGATCATGATGCTATAGAAGCACGTGTGCCAAAATAGTGAAATCTATTAAAGTATTCATTTTAGTTAAACATTAGAAGTATTTCACCCCTATAGGGAATGGGAAAATGTTGAAGAGTGTAGCCCCTAACAGCCAACTGATAACATCAAGTAATTTTAATACAGTATGTATATATGTAATACTATATATATGTGTGTATATGTATATATAATGTTATCTAGATATAAAACATATTTAACTCTGTACTCTATACTTAATAAAATATGTGTATTTAATACTATATATATATGCACACACACATATATATATAATCCTGAATCCTATTAAACTGAAAAGTATATGCCGGTCTAATGTTTTTTGTTATAAAAGTACCCTAGTTGTGGAAAATCTGGAAAATACACTAACCTCATTGAGTATACAGTATGAAGAGTGAGCAGTCGCATTATCCCTGCCTGGGAGCTCATTCAAAATGCAAAATCTCAGCCCCCTCCTAAGACCTATCGAATGAGAATCTCCCTTTAACAGGATCTGCCCATGATTTGTATGCACATTAAGATTTGAGAAGCACAGGTCTAAAATCTATAGCACCCTTAATCTCCCAACCTAGAGATGGCCACCGTCAATACTTTATTATATTTCTATTAATCTTACTCTTCTGTACATATCTTTCAGTTTAAATAGTAAGTCTAATTTTGTTAATTTTTATGACTCAGACATTACATTTTTAAGAAAGATACCGATAGAGTGCTAATCATGACTTGAAAGTATTCCATTTTTTAGACCTATAAGGAATATTTGTTTGATATATATAACAATAGTAGTTAATTGAAGATACATCTTTAAACTCAAGAAATTTCTGTTTTGTATCTCAAGTTACTAATAATGGTTTTTAAAAGTCTAAAACATCAGTTCTTCCATTGTAGAAAGCTGAAATTTATTCTGTTATTTGCAGCTTTTTTCCTAAATTATTATCAACCTAATTTATAAGTAAATTTTAACTTATACAATAAATATCTACCATTTCTTAGTACTTACTGCATGCCAGAAATCATGCCAACTGTTTTATACATATTATTGAATCACATTAACCCAATGAGGCAAAGATTTATTCTTGCCATTTTAGGGATTAAAAAACCATGGCTTTTAAAGGTTAGGTAACTTGCCCACTATCACACAGCTGGTAATGCTATGAGCCTGATTCGAAACAAGGATAAAAAATACTACATTGAGATTATGCTAAGTGAAATAAGTCAAGTAGAGAAAGTCAATTATCATATGGTTTCACTTATTTGTGGAACATAAGGAATAACATGGAGGACGTTAGGAGAAGGAAGGGAAAAATGAAGGGGGGGAAATCAGAGGGGGAGACGAACCATGAGAGACTATGGACTCTGAGAAACAAACAGGGTTTTAGAGGTGAGGTGGGTGGGGGATGGGTTGGCCCGGTGATGGATATTAAAGAGGGCATGTACCACATGGAGCACTGGGTATTATACGCAAACAATGAATCATGGAACACTACATCAGAAACTAATGATATACATGAAATACTGTATGATGACTGACATAATAAAATAAAATAAAATTTTAAAAAATACTACATTGTTTTTAAAAAGTGTTTCTTATTCAATGAGAGTCTTTATTTTTTCTTCTAAATAGCATTTAGCTCATAGTAAGTTTTCTCCTTCCACATTAATAAATATATAGAATTCTGTTTATTGAGTTTACTGCTATAATTTTCTATATAAACTGAACATACATCTCTGGATATGCAATGATAAGTACATGGAAACAGCAGACCCCCCAACTCTGAGGTCACAGATTAATTCATGTGTTGAAACAGTGACCCTCTCATCTCCCAGAAAAATCTAAATGAACTTACTTGGGGGACAGAGTTGTGTAATAGTTGTTTATGATTGTGTGGTTTTTCATTTTCCAAATATAAGATATTTACAGCACAAAGAAAAAAGGGCTCTCCCAAACAGAACTTCATTATATTATCACTTAGTCATTTAAAAAAAAATATTTACAGATAGCATGGGTATAGACATATTCTAGATTTCTGTTATACCTGTTATAGCTTTAGCTGTTATTGTATGGATGGATAGGTGGGTGGATAGGTGGTTTGATGGGTACATTGATAGATGATAGATAGACATCTAAATTCCTTTCTCACAGTATTCCCCAGAACCAAAGTGACTGAGTTTCAAGCCTGCACATTCAGCTCATTAATGAAACCGGAAGAGTTTTAGTGGGAAAACGGGAAGATTTAAAGGATTCAGCAGTTTCAAAGGAAGTACTCAATAATGCTCTGACCACAAAAGAATCACACAGGGAAGGGTTTTTTTCCTTCTAAATATCTGTCCTGGTAGTGAATTTCTAAGACTAATAGTCCAGCCCCATCATAGCCATTTATTAATTTGCTGAGATGAACTAACACGTTCTCTGGATATAAATTCAAAGGACGAGTGATTGAAATGTCACTTTGATATGAACAGGGGACCCTTTCTTCTTTTATCACAATTATCCACATGGCCCAAAGATAGTGGCGTCTTAACATACTCTGATCATCGCTGTGCCTCCATCATTGAGTAAGTGATGAGCTGGTAATCACCTCTTTTTTCTTCTTTTTTGTCATCTGAGTCCATCTATTAATTCCTCCTGGACCTAGCTCGTAATTCTCCTCTTCCTGAAAACTTACCATGATTTTTAGTTTTTTCATCTCTGATCTTTTCTTTACTCTATAATCTTCACATTTTAACTTGCCTTCATTGACGAGTTGTGTTTAATGTTCTTTACTCATTTCAGATTTACAAATTTGTGTACACCGGAAGGCAGTGTGTACATTGGTATGTTTCGAAACTGCTATATAATCTCTCCCTCCATCAGCCTCTATAATTCCTGAAGGTGGCTGGGAGGGGTATCACTAGATATCAAGTGACAGTATCCTTTTTATAAATTGGAGAAGAGGTAATGAAAAAAGGATGAAACTAAATCACATAGCAAATGTGGCTGAAATTAACACCAGAACCTATAATTGCCCATATGCTGTAAATTGAACAACTCGTTGCTAGGGAATGGAGTGCGCAATAGAAAATACGTATTTTATTGACCCATTTTTGATGGATTGTGATGTCACACATGAAGCGTTTGCATCCAGCTGGTGCTATTTTGTTTAGCTCAAAAGAGTCTGAAGTGTATCTCAGAAAGAGAGCTAGACTAAGCTGAAAGTAATGTAACATTCATTGTGTATCAGCTATACCTTGATTTGAGAGAGAGAGGGGGACACTAGACTGAAGAGAGAGGCTTTGGGTTTGAATCCCAGGTCTGTTATGTATCAGTGGGCAAAGTCAGCTCTGAGTTTTAGTGTTACTCGGGAAAGGAAGACATAGATAATTTCTAGATTCCTTCCAACATTAAGATGCTAGAAGTGATTCTGTGGTCCCAGAGCTAAATATTTCATGTATTCAGAGATAGGAAGGGTAGAGGCAGACAAGAAAGATTAATACTGTTTAAGATGGATAGAATTTAGAGAAATGATTTTTTTTCTGGGATATAGACCCAAAGATAACATTGAACATGAAAAATTGTTATATAGCTAACTATTATTTGTCAAGTTCAGAGAAAGTCTGGATAATATTTTTGCTAAAGGATTATCCAAGCAGGTCTAATAATTGAGAAGGTACTTAAAGACCTCGGCATACCTTATAGTCATTATTCATGTGGTATATCAGTCAATATGAATGCCCAGGATTAGAAATACCAGGAAGCTACTTTTGGGGAAGACCATGAATTCCTGAGAACATTTCATTGAGTAATCTGCCAGTTATTGATAAAGAGAGAGAATAGGAATGTGCAAGAGTATAATCTCTGTCCAGAATGGTGGCTAAAAAGACTTTTAGTTGGCCCACTGTGATAGAAACGGATTAATACTATTTTCTTAAAAATTTGTACAAAACACGGGGTGCCCGGCTGGCTCAGTCAGGTGAGCATTTGACTCTTGATTTTGGCTGAGATCATGATGTCAGGTCATGGGATCGAGCCCTGCATTGAACTCCTTGCTCAGCGGGAACTCTGCTTAGGATTCTCTCTCTCCTTCTCCCTTTGCCCCTAACCTCACTCATGAACTCGCTCACTCTCTCTCTCAAATAAATAAATAAATCTTTTTAAAAATTTTGCACAAAGCATTATTGAAGAAGAGAGGAGGCCAGTTGTTAAATCCACAGAAAGTAACAGTACCTATGTCTAAGAGAGTTTGAAGAATACGTTGAGCAA
This sequence comes from Eumetopias jubatus, assembly GCF_037043125.1. Lineage (NCBI taxonomy): Eukaryota > Metazoa > Chordata > Mammalia > Carnivora > Otariidae > Eumetopias > Eumetopias jubatus. The sequence goes on from NW_028274815.1 coordinate 105,538,054, forward strand.
ATAGAGAAATGATAAACAAGTAAGATACAACTGAAATGCAGTTGGAAGCTGCTCAGATAGACTTGAGAGTTTTGAGGATGAGTCGCTAGCATTCATACTTAATGCGTCGAAAGATGTCCATTTCCTCCTTTCCTCTTCCCTGTGCTTACCTTTCCCTGTTCAAGGTATTGCTTCTCCCAAGTTCATCTGTTGGGGTGGGTGTAGATATTCTTGCTCTGAGAAGAGGCCCAGATGTATGTATGACAGGTGGTTCTTTTTCTCTCTGGGGGATGCTCACACAGAACATCACCTATTTGGACAATCAATCCATTTATACCCCTCCTCCGCAAGCAATCCTAACACTCCACATGATGGAATACCATTCAGTGACTTTCAAAGAATAGGGGGAAATTGGCTATTAATTCACAGAACCACCTGGATTGACCTTAAATGCATTATAATAAATGAAAGAAGCCAGACCAAAAGGCTCCAGACTGTTTGATTCCCTTCATACGATATTCAGGAAAGGCAGAACTATAGGGATGAAAAACAGATCAGCAGTATGCCAAAGGTTTGGGGAGGAGGTGGTGTCTGACTGGGGGGAAGTTCAGGAGATTTTGAAGGGGAAGGAGATTTTGACCCCTGTAATGGTGAATACATGATGCTTCACATTTGTCAATACCCATAGAACTTTCCAGCACAAAGAGTAATTTTTTTAGCCAACCAGGAAATCAAGAGGATCCTAGGAGGGAATACAAACTGTGGCAGAAGAATGTAACTGTTATACTTGTTTGATATAATGTCATTGAAGGGGGTGTTACCTAAGTAACTTTGGAGAACAGGGCTTTCTTTGAATGGAAACTTTAAGCCCAGTGTCCAAAAAAACCATACTGAACACAGCACTTTAGCTGGCAACGGTGTTTCCCATTGTGGTGTGGGGTAATGATTCTGAGACTGCTATATCGGTATATTGGGATTGAATAACCAAAAGAAGGGCAGCTGAAGATCCAGGTTTTTCACCAACAAATATGAGGGAAAACTAGAATGAACCATGTGGTACTCTAGATGAGATTCAGAGACAACAGTATGAATTCATGTTTAGCTTAATACAGTTATAGATGGACAGATATATTTAGAGATGTGTGTGCATGCCGGGGGAAGTGTGTATCCATGTACTGCCTGGCTCTGTTCACTGAGAGGGCCTGGAAACAGGGTCACCCCAGTAGCAGTGAGCACACCCAAGCATCCAGATACTAGTTTCTGATATCATTATCCAGTACAAGGAACCAGGCCCCTTGGAGAAATTGTTGATTTTAGGGCAAGCGCAGGGAACTGACAAGATGAACCTGGAGCATCTTGTAGAGCCAAAAAAGTAGGGAAGGGCTCAAAAAATAAGAGGATGGGGGCTTATGAAAGGGACAGAGCAGCCCATCTGAAAGAACTCTCAGTAACTAAAGCTAGAACAATTAGAGCAACAAAACAAAACAAAAGTATATTTTAGGATTATAATCCAAAGTATAAAACAAATATCCATGATTCTATCCGTACTGACACAACTAAATGATTGAATAAATAAGTAGAATATGCAAGTCTCCGGTGCAGAAGAATTCCGCATACATTATGTAGATACCCCTTCTCAGGGAGGGAGACTGATTTACTTCCAAGGGTATAGTTTGGAAAGCAGGGAAGGAAGGGGAATGTAACTTTATAGTGTGGAAACTGGTGAGCACTCCCTGGGCCAGGTGAGCAAGGCCAACATCAGCAATGATAAGCCATGTTGACAACAGGCATGCTGGATATGATGTGATAAAATTGGTACCTTACTCTGTGATCTCCCCGCGCCCCATCCAAACCAGTAACCTCAGTTTAACCGAAAAACATCAGACATTCGTAGTTGAGGGTATTCTGCAGAGCCCCTGACCACTATTCCTTAAAACTGGCAAGGTCATCCAAAACAAAGAAAGTCTGAGAAACTATCACAGACCAGAGAAGACTAAGGAGACATGACAAATAAGTACGAGATATCCTGGATGGGACCCTGGAACACTAGGGAAAAAGCTAATGAAATTCACACAAACTGTGGAGTTTAGTTAATAGCAGTGTAAGATGTTAACGGTACAGTAAGGGATATATGAGAGCTTTATATGTTCTCTTTGCAACCTCTCTGTTCATTTAAAACCATTCCAGAATTGAAAGTTTATTTAAAAGAAAAGGGTACAGACCAAAAGTCTTCATCCCGGACTGATTGGATGGAAAAAACGAAAACCTTGCCTTTCATCCTGGAGACTTTGGGAAGCACTGATCTATAAAGCGTATGCTCTAGGACCGCTTTGAGTTTTTCCTCTAGTTTGAAAGCCTCTATTCTACTGAGATGATTTTGAACTCCTTTGCTACTTGCTCAAAGGTATTTTTCTCTTAAAATCCTGGAAGTCTGGAGTCACAACACTTTGTTCTTTGATCTCCACCCCCCATCATATTTTGCGGCAAACCTTGTCATTGTCAAGGCACAGCTGACTGGCTTTGTAAGTGGTTTGTGATTTCTTTCTGTTCCTGGTATTCCAGTGTTATTTAGGTTCATTAAAGGGAACATTTGGGCTTGGCAGTTTGTCACTAAGATTTCAAGTACAACCACGTCAATTGCTAAGCCATCCGGACGTCCGCGATGATGATACAGAAGTGTGACTGTCGCGGGCATTACTGTTAGATGCTTAATGAGAATATCACATGTAATCACAAATAAAATCTCACAAGTAATCTTCATGCTGTTCCTTACTTACAGTTCAGAAAGTGCCTTCCTCTTCCATAAAATCTGCTAACTTCAGTTTTCATTATGTCTTCCAAAAAAGGGTTAAAAAAAATGTGTGCCCATTTCTGGGTATGTTAATACTCAAGTGACGGTGTTTGCTGGTTTTGCACATAATCTGAATAATGAATGTAAAAAATAATATGCTTTTTCTAATGAGTTATAGACTTAAAATTATAATCATCTCATTGTTAGGTGGTTAGGGTTTATTATTTAAGGAGGGGAAGGGGTGGGGAGGAGGTTTCCCCTAAACTGCTAAATAAGACAGTGATTGCTTATATAGTCTTCTAAATGGCTTTCTGATGTTTAATTGATCTCTCTATTGAGATAGGTAAAAGAAAATTTGCAACTTAAGATTATTTGCAATTTAAGAATATTTTACTTATTTCACCACTGAAATCAATCGACAATTTTTTTATCATCACTTTTTTTAGGGTATGTTCCTGGGGTCTTTTTTCCTCTGTGGTTTAAATTAGTTGGAGTAGGGGCGGGATTCCAACATCAATTTGAAAGCATGAAATGTTTTCTTTAAATGGCATTCCCTTTACTATTCCCAGACAATCGTTAGAGGAAATAAACCGTGCAAGGAAACCTCCATCAACGGCCTGCTGGAGGACTTTGACAACATTTCCGTGACTCGCTCCAACTCCCTAAGGAAGGAAAGCCCGCCTACCCCAGACCAGGGAGCCTCCAGCCACGGTCAAGGCCATCGGGAAGAAAATGGCTTCATCACCTTCTCACAGTATTCCAGCGAATCTGATACCACTGCTGACTACACGACCGAGAAGTATCGAGAAAAAAGTCTCTGTGGCGACGACCTGGATCCATTTTATAAGAGCAGCCACGTGGCCAAGCAAAATGGGCACGTCACAAAGACCAAACACGGGGAGGCCCACTATCCTGAGATGAAGCCTTGGAAATCCGATCTTGCCAGATTTCCCCTTGATTATCACGCACACTTGGACTCACTAAGTAAACCAAGTGAATACAGCGACCTCAAGTGGGAGTACCAGAGAGCCTCAAGCAGTTCCCCTCTAGATTATCCATTCCACTTCACACCTTCTCGAACTGCGGGGACCAGTGGGTGCTCCAAGGAGAGTCTGGTGTTCAGCGAAAGCGAGTGGGGACCCAGCCTGGATGACTATGATAGGAGGCCAAAGTCGTCCTACCTGAATCAGACCAGCCCTCAGCCTACCATGCGGCAGAGGTCCAGGTCAGGCTCGGGGCTCCAGGAACCGATGATGCCCTTCGGAGCAAGTGCATTTAAAACCCACTCCCAAGGACACTCGTACAACTCCTACACCTACCCTCGCTTGTCCGAGCCCACAATGTGCATTCCAAAGGTAACGTTCACTGCCTCCTTACCTCCCGTGTGCATGCACCCCACAAAGGTGGTGCTAGCATGACCTTCTCACATAGTCAGATTCTAATGTGATGTTTTGCCTTTTAAGTGAGAATCCATATTGAAACCCTACCTGATTTCCAGCCACGAGCCCCAAGGGCAGAGGATATGGGGCAAGGCACATTTATTTATTAAAATCAAAGTCTTTGGAGATCTCCTATAGGGTTTCTGATTGAAAGGCAAAAAAAAAAAAATCTTTATTTGAAAGCTATCCTGATATACTACTAATAAATATTGTGTGCTCATATTATACTAATCCTCTGTTAAGAAGTATATGATTGTAAGCCATTAGATGGAGGAATACAGTGGTTCCTGCATTCTGGCAAAGTTTACAAGGATCTGTTGAAAAGGAACAAAAAAGTCAGGATTACATGGTAAGCTTTTAATAAAGTTCATTTTAAAGTTAAATTTTAATATAATAACTATTCTAACAGGCGTGGGGGGATATCTCATTGTGGTTTTGATTTTTCTCTGATGATGAGTCATGTCTAGAACCTTTCCATGTACCTGTTGACCATTTGTATATCATCCCAAGAAAAATGTGTTTTCAGGTTCTTTGTCCATTTTTTGATTGGGTTATTTGGGATTTTTTGTTTTTGTTTTTGTTTTTTTGCTATTGAGTTGTATGAGTTCCTTATATATTTTTTAACCCCTTAACAGACATGAGGATTGCAGATATTTTCTCCCATCCCATCAGTGACTTTTAATTTTGCTGATTTTTCCCTTCGCTGTGCAGAAGCTTCTTATTTCAATGTAGTCCCACTTGTTTACTTTTGCTATTGTTTCCTTTTGGTGTCGAAGATGAAAAATCATTGCCAACACCAATGCCAAGGAACTTACCTCCTATTTTTCTTCTAGGAATTGTATGGTTTCGGGGCTTACATTCAAGTCTTCAATGCATTTTGAGTTAATTTTTGTATGTGGTGTAAGACAGGGGTCCAGTTTCATTCTTTTACATGTGCCTGTCCAATTTTCACAGCACCATATATCGAAAAGACTGCCCTTTCTGCATTTGTATATTCATGGCTCCTTTGTCAAAAATTGATTGACTATGTATATGTAGGTTTATTTCTGGTCTCTACTGTGTTCTGTTGATCTCTGAGTCTGCTTTTTTGCCAGTACCACACTATTTTGATCACAATAGCTCTGTAATATAGTTTGGAATTAGGAAGTTTTGTTCTTTATCAGGATTGCTTTGGCTATTTAGGGTCAAATATGATTTTTTGTGTGTGTGATATATTTGAACACTTACAGTAGGAAGCTGTTTGGGTCAAGATCATAGAGAAAGTTCTGTCCAGAGGCAATAATGTTTTAGCCCTGGGGCCATATTTGGCCCATTGACCTGGTGTCTCCACTAAATAGTCATTACCAACTTCTGAAAAATCAAGATATTTCACTTAGAATCTTCAACTTCTGAGTTTTAGGCTTCTCTTGAAAAAAAAAAAAAAAAGGGATGATCTGATATCCCTGGCCCCACATTTTCACCTAGCATTGGAAATGGAATTGGCTGGAGACAAGGTCTCCCCATTAGAGGGGACCGGCCCTGCCCAACCCTCTTCATTCATTTTTCCCATTAGCCTAATCCCTAGAGGCATTTGGGATTTAATATAACCCTCCAGCAGCCCCTGCACACTCATCTCACGGAAGGAGAAACTAAGGCCAGAAAGTCACACAGCACACTTAAGGTTTCATAGTTAGTTGGTTGCAAAACAAGGACAAAATTCAGGCCTGATGTTTCTCCTAGTCCACTATTTTTCCCTTTATGTGGGCATACATTATTTAAGGGGCTCAATTGCATTTGCCAGTAAAACCCAGGAGAAGCCGCAGTGGCCCCCAGAACTCTAGGCTAAGAATAAGAAGAGGATGGAGGGAAGGATAGATTGCTTCATTCCTAGCTAGATCGCTCTTCCTATAGACTTCCAAATATAAGGCAAAGCACACCTGCTCTGAAATCTGGTTTTGTTAAACCCAGAAACAATGCAGAAAACTACTGTGGCTCAGAAAAAAAATTAACATACTTACCCTTGGGAACATCTACCAAGAGTTTTTCAGCCCTATGATCAAGGGCTGCTGTTCCATTTCATTGGAGACCCATGAGAAAATCACAAGCAGGGTTAGTGGGGGGGGGGGGGGTAGGGGGTAGGAGGTAGGAGGCATGTTAGTAATTAAAATATTTACTTGATTAAAAATATAACATCTCTCTAAAAAGCCTGTGACTTTAGAAATGTACTCAAAAAATCTACCAATCACATTTGGATTTCCTGCTGAGGGAAGAAATAGAGATCACGACTCAGATAATTTGGCTTTGCCTCATGGAAAGTCCTAGAGGCTGGTGGGTAATGTTCCTGTTTCAAATAATAAGAGAAAGCATGAAATTTGTGTGGGTCTCCAGACAGAGCAAAAATAAGGAGGGAGGGATGTGTGTATGTGAAAAAGAGACAAACAGACACCAGTTTTATATTTTGGCCTAACGGAGAAAAAATACTCTTAACCCACAGAAAAAATTCCTCCAGCGTTATCTACCTAATTTTCCTGTTGACATGACAGGAATCAAGGATGTTATAAATCTGTAGGTATGGCATCTATCTCCCTACTTCTGAAAGTTTGGGGCTGGGGCTGGGCAGATAAAACCTTGGGCAACAAATAAAGCCAACCAAAATCTATCCACACCACACAACTCTAAAAACAGCCTGCTATGGAGAGAGAACGCTTTCCGCCGTCCCCTGCAGACAAGGCTGCTTTACAGGGAGGGAAACTGGCTAGAGACAGTGTCACTAGGCATCTGATTTTGCTCATTCCTGTGCTCTTCAGGGAGCAGGCAGCCTCCAGCTCGTGTGTGTTGGTGCTGACCCAGCAATCCATGCCTTGCTCTGGCTCCAGCCGCTGGGAAGCCCCCCCGTGTAATCACAGTTCTGCCAGCTCAGTAAGCTCTCGCTGTGTGCCAGACACTTGTGTTGCTTTGTTGAGCTTCACAGTCCTGGAAGGCAGGAATTCTTGCCTGCTTTGTGCTTCTGAGGAATCTAGGGGCTCTGAGGGGCTCAGAAACAGTGCAGTCAGTCAGCAGAGCTCATAGCTGAGCTGGGATCTGGTTCTCTGGTCTCAAATCCTTCGCCAGATATTGGACACATCCCCAGTGGCCCAGGAATAGCTTCTGCAGGCACCAAGCCTTGCACTTGCCTTCTTACAAGCTCCTTTAAATACCTGCAGCCATGAAGTTCCCTTGGGGTGCATGGTCTTGTCCCACTCAATAGCGGGGTTTCTCGGCCTAGATACTGTGGACATGCTGGGCCTAATAGTTCTCTGTTGTGGGGGGCCGTCCTGTGCACTGGAGAATGGTGAGCAGCATCCTTGGCTTCTACTACTAAGTGCCAATAGCGTCCCTTCCTGTAACACCCAAAATATTTCCAGGGCGCCTGGGTGGCTCAGATGGTTAAGCGTGTGCCTTCGGCTCAGGTCATGATCCCAGGGTCCTGGGATCGAGTCCCACATCAGGCTCCCTGCTCCTTGGGAGCCTGCTTCTCCCTCTGCCTCTCTCTCTCTGTCTCTCATGAATAAATAAGTAAAATCTTAAAAAAAAAATTTCCAGACACCATCAAATGACCTATGGGGCAGCAGGGAGCAAAGTCGGCCCCAGTTGAGAACCACTGTTACAGAGCTAACCATTTGTCAAGTGCTTTGGGGCATTCAAGGGTGTAGGTCCTAGAGATAAACTGCCTGGGTCCTAGAGATAAACTGCCTGGCTTAAAATCCAAAGGGATAAACCACTAATAACTGGGTGAGTAAATTGCTTAGCTCTGTTTCTCCATCTGTAAAATGGGGATAAATCACCTTGTGTGAGGGTTAACTAAGTTAATAATTACAGTAGCCAAATTATGAATACACATAGTCTCACACGAATCTGTATGTGTAACATGTGGACAGGTGACAGGTATGATGTGAAGCTGAGGGTTACCATGTTCCAGGCACCAAGCTAAGCATTTTGCAAACACTACCCAATTTAGCCATCATGGCAATTCTGGAAGACTTCGAGATCATCTTTTTACAGTGAGAAAGCTGAGACTCAGAGGCTAACTCTTTACGGACTTCCCAAGGATATGAAGGCAAACAGCTGAGTCAGGATCCAAAATTAGGTCCATCTGATTCCAGAGTCTATATATTCCAGAACATTCCTATTTCCCCAGAAGAAAACCGAGGAGCAGAAAAACGGGTCTGAGGTCTCAGGGCCCAGATGTGCACGCCGCAGACAGCCCTCACCTTACTGGTGAGGAATGCGTGATGAGTCACAGATGGATTGGGGGCACAAGAGGAATGTACTTGATTCTCTCTGTTCTCAGTAGGGTAGCATCCTCCAAGAAGCTCCTTAGCCTCACCCAGACTGTGATTTGTGGGGAAAAAGCTGGGACCATGGGCCAAAAGGAGGCATTAAGAGTAAAGATCCCTGAGACTCTCATATGCACTTACTCTACCTTGAGTGATGGTCTCATTCTGTTTTATGAATGACAGTCCAGATGTTCTCACCCATTACAGAAGACATTAAGAGCACAAGTTCTAGAATCCTGTTCCCTGGATTCACACACTTACTGGCTATATGATCTTGTGTGTGCCTTAGTTCCTTCCTCTGTAAAGTAGAGTGTTTCCATAACTACTTTGACCTTCTTCTACAGATGAAAAAAGACGAAAAAATGTAAAAGAGTTCTCACACGGCAGGCACTCAGTGTTAGCCCCTCTTCCCTGGCATGTTTCTGGTTGGAAAACATGTTACCACGTCTGCTAACGCCAGCCATAGAAACATCCTCCCTGTGCAACCTTTTACATACTCTCAAAATATGGGAACAAGTCCCATGTGACTTTGCCCTCACAGCCATTCTGTGTAGACTAATAAGTTCTGTCATCCTCACCTCAGAGATCCAGGTCACAGAAGGCCAGAGTGTCTGTGTGACTTCCTCAAAGCCCACCATGCCTGAGTGACTGAGCTAGCCTGAGGACCCCAGTCCCACCACCCTACTGCTTACTCTACCCTCTAGAATGGGCATGAAATTCTCAGACTTCCCACAGAGGCCAGATGTTAAGAGAGAGCAGAATATCTAGCAGCATTCAAGCAAGAAGCGTCGTCCATAACTCTACATCTGTCATTAGGATGATGGTTCTTGCCAACCAACCCTTCTATGTTATCCCCACCATCTCCTGTGTCCCGGGCAGCAAAATGACCAGTGCTGCATCCCAGGACAGCCCAAAGAAGTGACATAGTGACAAAGGGTTCTGAGTGATGACAAAGGATGTAAGAAAAACTGGCACGATTCCCCAGATCTTTCTTCTAGGATTACCAGTGCAATGGTTTTTCACTGCTTAGCTGTCACTTCGCTTTCCCTGGAAGGAAAAAGTAGTTGAGGCAGTGTGCTTAGTCTTCCTGCGCCAATAACTGAATGACTCACTGCTCTTTGTGGCACTTGCACACCCAGATTCAACCAAGGTCCAGGAACAAAACTGCAGCTCCTTACCCCAGCTGAACACTGTCAGGATCCTGTAGGGCCCAATGGGTAACAAAATGGCAATGCTTGTGAAATCTTATGGGCTGCCACAAAAATCAGAGGTCTGGGGGAGAGGGAGGGAGGGAGGGAGAGGTGCTAATCGCTTAATATGACAATGGGTATTATTTTGATTTTTTTTCTTTACATATAGGCTCCTATAGGGTATTCATTAAGGTTCATAAAACATCCAAAGAGGTGATTCAGAACATCTCGAACATCTGTCCCTTCTGATGGAGGCTTTACCTGTCCTTTGCGTGAGAACGGACAAATCTTCCCGCGAATATTCCTGTGGTTCAAAGTAAATTGTGTTTTAGTCATTATGAGTGAGTTTTCCATTGCCAAATTAAAATGAAATTAATCTGACCTGGCAATATCTGTCCCAGCTGTCTTGGAAGCCCTGACGTACTTGAACCATATTCTGCAGCAGGGAGCTGGTCCCCAGAGGTACAGACACCCCCCTCTCCCCCACAACCCTCACGGCTGCAGGCAGTGGCAGATCTCAGGTCAGAGTAATCTGCTCTTGAACAGAAGATGCATTCTTTGACTTGGGAGCAGCAACTGTGGGGGGTTAATTGGATATACCAATCCAGAGGTGGAGGAAGAGACCTGTATGCTTGAGCCTGCTGATTGAGCGCAGACTTATTCATTCCTTTAACTAGGCTTTGCCTACTTGTACAGATCATAAGCCACTTGTCCAAACTCTCTCAGCGTCCATTTGCCATATATTCTGTAAGGCAAAGAAACACACGACTCTTCTAACTTCACATCACAAGGTAAAAGTTCCTACATGCCTAACTAAGAAGCCCCTGTCAGGGTTTGGGAGATTTCCTTGCAAAACACTAAATATGGTGAATGGCTCTCTGCTACATGCAATTTGGAAATCCAGCAAGTGTCTGACTATCCAGAGCTTAACCTACTTCCCAAGTCCCCTGCATTAGAACCTTAAATAGACACCTTGACTCTTTAGGTCCCTGGAGGTCCTGCTCATGACCACTGTTCCTTGGCAGTGATAGCACAGGTTTGCCTCTCTGAACCAAAATTGAATGGCAGCTCATAGTGTGGGCTGTGTCCCTTTGTCATCTATGAAATAGGGCCACTCTGTTTTGTAAATGAAAAGAAGAAATTCAGAGGAAACTGACCGTGGCTGGGCACTTGTCGAAGGCTTTCCTCAAGCAGGAACAGCAGCTACTGTTTTACTAGGATGCAGCAAGCTACCCCCACCTGAGGGCAGGTGGGAACGGCCCCCATCAGTGGCATTCCTGCCCACGGCAGGCAGGGAGAATTGGCACAGCAAGACACAACCAGAGGGACACAGGAGAGTAAATGCATATTCAAGTCACAGGATTGAATGAATCCCTTTCCCCTAATTGCCAGCCTTTAAAATGTCCCTGCAGAGAAAGTAGTTACGGATTCTCTCTGGAATTCCCACAGGCAGTCATTTTCCTTTCTCAAAGCTGAGGCTGGTCCTCATATCTTTCCCTTCGAGTCAAGCAAGAACAATTTAAGATGTCCTCTCCCTGCTCAGATAATAGAGGCCTGTGATTCACTTTTATCCCACATTTGATTTATGTACAGCGAACAACACCCGGCCTGGCTTTTTTCTCTGAGCTGAGCAGTGTCTGCTTTATTGTACTCCGAAAAGGTGTATTGGAGCATCACGCTCAAGCAACTGCGACCAGCCGCCTCCCATCCCTTGTAGCTCTGTGGGAACTGGAAAGAGAGACTCTCCATCTTTCACCGAGCATTCTGCGGCCCCCATTCTTTGGGCACAGACACACACTCACCCCCCGCCCAGTCCAGTGTGATCTAGCCACAGCCTCCCTGTCACCAGTATGGAAGGCCACGGTGACAAAGAGAGGCTGCGGCAGGATTTTTTTTTTTTCCCTTTTCTTTCTCTCGCCCTCCCCCCACCAAACCTTTTTTTTTCCCCCCCAGCCTTGGCATAAAATGGTCAAATGATGTTCTACTGCAGAATTCAATTTCACAGTTCAGTTAGGTCCTTGATTACACTGCCAAATTCAGATTAATGTGCATTTAACGAACATGGATCAGGGGAATTCTGGCTGACAGCCAGCTGTAATCGGAGCAATTGATAGCTGTGTGGAGTTTTATGCCCTGTCCACCCCAGCATACCACTGGTGAAATTGATTGATTAAATGAATTCATTGCTGTAATTATTTATAATTTTGATACATCACAAGCCCGTGTCTGACCCTATCCTCAGAGGCTTTGTGCCCATTGTGGAAGGGTAGTCCAGCTGAGTTGTTAGCCCTGGATTATTTATTCCCAGATAATATAGCCTTTTGTTTGTTTTGTGCCCTTATTTTTTGATTGGGTTTGAATCGAGACATGAGAAAGCACATTCCTTTAAGAATTCATTTGTATGGTATGCTAAAAGGCAACTAAAATGGAAACTAAACCATGATTATATGTGATTAACTGTTTCAAAGAGGAAGGGAAACCAAGACTGTTTAGATGTTCTTTTAGTATTTTTAAAGATTCCTGTGGAGAGAATTCCTTTCCAGAATGTATTTGATTTTCAGGGACTGTTAGTGGTCCTCTAGAACTGCCGCTATGCAGCTTGGCAGGCTGGGGAAAAATCTGCAAAAGGATCTAGTCTTCCCTGCTTACATCTTGCCATATGGAAATCCCCTGAAAAGTCTGTAGACCCTAGTCTCATTTCCGTGAAGTTACTCTTTCACAAAATAACCTGGCCATTCTCTTGGTAGGGGTGGGAAGAACGCCTTTCTGGTGTTTCTTTATTGTTTTCCCTCCTGCGTAGTGGCTTTCCTACCCCTGCTCCCAGTCCTGTCCCATGCCCTTGCAATAAGGTCCTCAAAGGTAAACTATGAACATAGATCTTTTGGAAATGGTGCAGGTGGTGGGAGGTGCATTGGATTTGCTCGTTAAATACCTGTACCTCTCGCTGGCCCAACTCGACTGCGTTGTGGTTTCCCTAAACGATTAAACCCTACATCCCTCTCAAAATACTATACTTCAAATGTACTCCTTTTTTTTTTCTAGAATATATGAGTCAGGTTGTAAAAAAGATCACACAGGTCAAGCTTTCCTCCTTTGAAAGTCTTGCTTACACGCACGAACATGCGCGTGTCTGTGCAAAACAATATATATGGACAAAATCATCAGATTTTTTTCACCCCCTTCCAAATATAGGATATCATAGGAAAGATGATTTAGGGTAGGACAATGAAGTAATTTTAACAGTTTAAGAGCCATGTAAGAGGGCCAAGAAGCCTTCTTATAGAAGAGAGCTTGGGCTTGCTTGCTTCTTAGCAGAAGAAAAGGGCATTATTATATCTGAACACAAAGTTTTGGTCTGGCCAATGCAAAAATAAAAGTGATGAATTCTGTACATAGATGATCAGCTCATTTTGCCATGATGGTTATTTCTTTGATGTGTATTTGGAGCTGATTTCTCTAAAGCAAGACTGTTCAAACAAAACAACTTAATTGTCTTTCACCACCACCCCTCCCCCGCATTCAGGCATTATTGTTCATCATATTGTGGCCCTTGCATTTCTTGCTTCGTGCTCCTAGCTGCCCAGACATCTGAGCCCCCAGGTAAACACTAACCAGGCTTTTGCTCTATAGTTGTCTTTCCACACCATGCCCACCTCTGTCCTGACCATGTCTACCTTCTTATCATTGAAGGATATCTCTGAGAACATACCAAAGGCCCACGTTCGAAAGTGACATTATCTGGATTTAATCCCAACTCTGCTTCTTAATAGCTCTGGGACCTTTGCATGAGCCATTTAAACTCTCTGTGCCTCAGTCTCCTTATCTGTAAAATGGAACAATTATGAGGCCTGTCTCATTGTGTAACTTGAGGTTTAAATGCATTCACGTGTATAAAGTGTGCTGAGAAGAGTCCCAGGCACGTGGAAAGCACTCAGCGAATGTCAAATATCATTAACATTCATATGTATCACTCCTACAAGGATAGACTCCTAACAGAGCAGTTGGTTAATGGAAGAGGCCCTACTTTGGCTCCCAGTGACATGCTCCTGCATTTTCTCCAGGAGTGAGTGCCCCAGCCTTGATTATACAGACTGGGGAGGTGATAGCTGGTGGTAGAAATGCGAAGGCAGGCAAGAAAGCAGGACTGTGATGCCAGTGTGCCTAGCACCTAGGACATCTAGACACTCTCCCTGAGAGTGAAAGACTGACTTGAGCAGAACTGGGTTGTGCAATCCTCTTGGGGGTATGGGGCCATTTGCCTTGGATTGCTGAAAGGGGCAGTTTCACCTCCCTGAGCCTCCATTTTATCAACAATAAAATGGGATAAATGGTCCCCTTCTTGACTCTCAGAGAAAGAATGAGGGTGCCACAAATAATGCAAGCTAGCAATGCCATCGTGGAACCCACAGTTGGGTCATTAAGACCCAACTGAGGGCTATAAGTAAGCAACATGCTGGCCCTGAACAGGGTCACTCATGCCCTTTTCCTTCCCAAAGTCAGCTATTTGTCTGCCATCTTCTCCTTGAGTGGATGGAAGCCCAGAGGGAGGACCACATGTTCTCTCACTGGGGGCAGTCAGTTCTCCTTCCATAAGTACACCTCGAGTTTGGTTCCAAAAATGGTCTCTTGTGAGAGTGGTTGCCCCTCATCCATCACTTTTTTTGAGTCTATGCCTCTTACCAGCCGCCATGAAAAACAATAGCATGGTTTTGTCTCGAAGACCTAATTTCCAAGATGCTTAGCTCCCAGTGAACAACTCAGCCTTCCCTCTGTGACTGGAAATGGTCCCGTTCACACAGGCAAGGCTCCTCTTCTTTATGCCACTCGCTGGCTGCCAAGAGTAGACTCTGATAATGCTGCTGACAGTCGATAAAGAAGAAAAGTGGCCTAATGCAGCATGGAGCAGTGCTTGCAATTCCTCCTGGATACAGCTTTCTTATTTTTAATATATCTTCAGAGATCAGTTATACATGCTTGTGGGGAATGAACTCAATTTCACTTAAAGTACAGAAGCAAATCCTCCACAGAAGACACCGGGGGATGCTGCCATGTCATAGATCCCAGGACAATACTTTCTAAAGGAAAAGTCATGGACCCCACTTGCCTCACATGCTGGCCTTGTAATTAGCCTGGGCCTGGCTAATCTCAAACTTCATTTAGGGGAAGAACCCAGTTGTTTAATTTACACTGACATTTTCTTCCCCCTCCGCACCTCACATAAACAACCCCGTTTTCCCTGTGTGTCGTCCAGATCCAGGGGCTTAGCAAAACATCAGCGTGGTTTCGAATACAGCATCTTAATTACAATGCAGTGTTCAATATATTATAATTAAAAGCACCTTTTCTGATTGTTTTGAGGATTAGTGTATAGGAAATACATATGCTACTGGTACATTATCTTCAATAAACACCAGCTGGTTGGGTTTTTTGTGTTTTTTACTCTGTATTTTTCTCTGACATTCCCACTCTGCTAAGGACTTTCTATAATGATACCAGCACCTAGGATGTATTGGCCAGTCGCTATGCAAATCTTTTGATGTGTGTTCAGTCCTTTAGAGCTCACAATGACCTAAAGAAGTAGTTATTATTGTTATAACTCCCATTTTACGGGCGAGAAAACCGAAGCACAGGAGTTAGAATAACTTGCCCAAAGTCACACAACTGGTAAATGGCCGACGAGATTTTTGAAACCAAGAGCCTGTTTTCTTAGATACCAGGTTGCTCTAGGTTGCCACAGTTTAGCCTCCTAAAAGCCCTGTGAGGGAGGTATTTATGATCCCCATTTTACAGATAAGGAACCTGAGGCTCAGAGAGGCTCAGTGAGTTGACAAAGCCGTCAGGGTCAAAATTGAACTCTAAGTATGTCCCTCAAAAGCATCTGTTCTCTTGCTGTACAACCAGGACAGGGACCTGGCTTCGCAGTACCCTGGTTCCTGCTGGTTGGCACAAGGCTGTCTGAATGGTGAACTCACCTGAGTAGATGATGGTGTTCTCAAGACTGGCAAGGGCTGCACTGTCACCTGGGAGCCAATGAACAGGGCAGACATGAGAATGGTGCCATGGTAACAATGTTAAGGAGCCCACTGTATGCAGCTCTTGTGGCCAGACTCGTGGAATAGACATTTGCTCATGCTGTGTGATGGGGCAGGATCTTGGGACACCTGCCGCCTTCTAGACGGCCACCATGGTACCAGGTCCAATAAGCAATATACCCCACCCTACTTCACTCCTCTTTGGCATCTGACCTGCTTCATTACTCCTTCCTTCTTGAAATGCTTTCCTCCCTTGGTTTCAGGACCCCCTAGGCCCTTACTCTCCTTCCTATATCACTGGCCACGTCTCTGCTCCTTTATGCAACATCCTTCTGCTGCTTCTGGTCTCTGAATGTTGGGGTCCTTGGACCTTCTCTTACACATGCAACAGCATGGCTTTTAATACCGACTAATGGCATGACTCTCACCAATGAATCTCAAGTGCAGGTTATCAGTTTCTGCTCTTTCCTGGACTCAAAGCATGTCTCAGTCACCTCAGCAACATTTCTGTATGAATGTTTGAGAGTTCTCCCAAACTTGACACGGCCATGCCAGAATTCTTGGCTTTACCATGCAATAGTTACCTCTTACTGTGTAACAAATTATCACAAAACTTAACAGTTTAAAACAATAATAAACATTTATTATCTCACACAGTTTCTTTGGGTCAGTTTCCTGTGACTAAACTAGCTGGATGAATCTGGCCTTGAGACTCTCAAGAGGTGGCTGACTGCCACGGTCAAGATGTCTGCCAGGGCTAGTCCTCTGAAGACTTGACTCGGGCCAGATGATCACTTCTAGGATGGTTCACATGGCTGTTGGTGGAAAGGCCTCAGTTTCTGACTCTTGGCAGGAGGTTTTGCACTTGAACCTCTCTGTAGGATTCGTAAGTGTCCTTATGCCGTGACAGCAGGAGAGAGAGCAAGTGATCCGAGAGAGGGCAGTGGAGCCACAATATCTTTTTCCGTCCCAGAAGGCACTTGCTATCACTTCCACTGTATTCTTTCGATCACACGGATGAGCCTGATACAGTGTAGGAGGGGACTACACAAGGATCCTCAGACGCCATCTTGGATGGAGCCTACCCCTGCCCCTCTACTCCTCATATCATTAAATGGCCTGTTGCTCCGGCCAAAATCTTGGGAGTCATCTTTGACTCTTTCCTTTCACATTTTAATCCAATCCATCAGCAAATCATGTCAGCTCTCTCTTCAGACCCTGCCCTGGGCCCCAGCATTTCTTATCCCAACTATAGCACCCTCTCTAATCTCAACTCACATTGACCACAATAAACTAACTGGCATCTCTGTTTCCACCTTTGCCACAAAGGTCTCTTCTCCTCCAGCATCCAGAGATCAACATCAAGCTCATATCTCTCTCCTCTTCTCAGCAAACTCCAGTGGTTCCCACCTCACTTGGAGTGACTGCCAGTGCCCTTGCCATGACCTACATGATCATCCCTCTGGCTGCTTTTCTGGCCTTCATTCCAAACTGACTCCCCTCCATACCAAAAGAGCCTCTGTGCTGTTTGTGAAGCCGGTATCTGCCTAGAACCTTGTGGGTGCTGAGCCCTCTGCCCAGACTACCCCTCCCCACATAGACTTTGTGCCTAATCCCTCCAATGGCACACTCCCAGAGATGCCTTCCTTGACCTTCATATCCAGCATGGCCCCTCATTCATTTTAACCCTTTCCTCTATTTCCCTTCATATCTCTATTACTACTGGACTGCATACTATATACATTTATCGGTTTTCTTGTTTATTATCTGTCTCCTTCTCTAGAATGTGTAAACCCCAGGAGGGCAGAAATACCATCCATTTTTATTATTGCTGGACCTTCCCATGGCACCTGAAATTGTGCCTAACACATAATAGTGGCTCAAGGATTAATTTGTGGACTAAATAAATTAGTGAATGTACTACATGGGAGCAATGGGTTTATTTGGAAAGATACCACCCAATAGAACTTTCTGCAATGGTGGAAATGTGGTTTATCTATGCTGTCCAATGTGGTGGCTACTAGATAACTTAAGATGTGATTAATGTGACTGAGGAACTGAATTTTTTTATTTTAATTTTATTTTTTTATTGATTTCAATTAAGTAGCTACATGTGGCCAGTACCCACCATATTAGAGTAGATCTAGATCCTTGGGGTGGATGGGGCTTGGGGACATGTCCACGTCATTTCATGTACATTGCAGTAGGGAGGTAGAGCCTTCCTAGGGTGCTGCGTTAAGAAGGAGCCTGAAGTCCAAGCAAAAAATCTTTTTTGAGCACCTTCTGTGTACACAGCACTGTGTTGTCATTAGGATATCACACAAGAGTGCAGTGATTGGTTAGTGCCTTCTGTCCTGGGCAAGGAGTTGAATGTGTTATGCTGTGGTATATTTACCAGACATGACCTCAGTTGTTCCAGGGCTAGTCAGAGGTCCTTCCTGATCCCTCCCAGGGAATGATTACTGGAATGTACACCTAGTGTCCTATAAACCTCTCACTGACTTCCCCCCCATCCCTGCTCTGTCTGCCCTCCCTATTCTCCACTGAGTTCCCTCAATCCAGTCTTCATAACTGGAGTAGAATATTTTCTGCCAGAATCTTTTTGAGGGATGACCAAATTTCCCTTCACACACACACTCCTGCAAATGTTGGCTACTTTCAATTATATTTCTACTTATTTGATGAGAACATTGCAAGTGTTTACCTTATGGTCCACACTGAAAAGCTGCTTAGGGCAGGGAGCCATATTTTCCCTTTTACATATATCTGCTAGGTTATGTGTGTGGATAGTACATACCCCCCTCTAGCATATGAGTTCAAAAGCATGGGGAAAGCATTCTACCCCTGAAATTTCTCACTGAAGACTAACATCCTTTAATGACAGATGGGATCTTTTATTCCTGAAAAAGAAAATAGGGTCTAAATACCAAATAATACCTTGGATAAGGCACATTTTAACTAAAACTCTCCCTGTGGTTCACATGAGTGGGAGAAGGCCCTTTCCTAGGAGCAAAGAGTACAGTTGGTGCCCCAACTGTATCCCTTAATCACCTATTGTTTCTATCTGCCAACACTGCTTTCCTTTGTCTAAAGTGGTAGTTCTCAGCCAAGAGCAATTTTGCCCATATTCTGGGGACATTTGGCAACACCTCAAGAAATGTTTTTGGTCATAACTGGCAGAAGTGGCTGCTACTGGCATCTAGTGGGTAGAGTCCAGGATGCTGCTGAACATCCTGTAACACACAGGATACTCACCCACATCAGAGAATTATCTGGACTCCAAAATCAGTGGTACCAAGATTGAGAAATTCTGGTCTAAGAGTTGTCTCTTCCCACTAGAGCCTACCAGCCCAGGACATGGCAAGTCAGAAGTGCCAGGAAATTAATATTCATGGAAGCACATGTTAAACAGTGTTTTGAAGGGAGCTGGTGCATAAATACCCCAGCTCTTGGCCCCTCAGATGGGACAGCTCCAAGGTACATGTTTAACATACTCTTCCAGGGCGCAGAGTTACCTGGTGGGATTAGGTTCCAGTTGCTTGATTGGTAACTTGCTGTGCATGTTGGGGTTCACCAGAGAGACAACCAGTGGGGGGGGGCTGTTTGTGTACACAGAGAGAGTCTCTCCTCTGTGGATGACATCAATCCTTTCACTTAAAGCTTTTAACTGATGGAATGCAGCCTACCCACATTATGGAGGGCAATCTGCTTTGCTCAAAATCTACTGATTTAAATATTAAACATATCTAAAAAAAAAAAAACCTTCACAGTAATATCTGGACTAGTTTTTGACCAAACAACCAGATGCCATAGCCTAGACAAATTAACACATAAAATTAACCATCATACTCAATGACTCACCCTTTATTGGTTTTCCCCTTCCTTGTCTCACTTCTCCTGGAATCACCTCCCACCACTGCATTTAAATTCAGGTCTCATAGTCTGCTTCTGGGTTTGTTTGTTTGTTTTTTTCATTTTTTTTTTAAGATTTTATTTATTCCTCAGAGAGAGAGAGAGAGGGCACAAGCAGGGTGAGTGGCAGGCAGAGGGAGAAGCAGGCTCCCTGCTGAGCAAGGAGCCCAATACAGGACTCTATCCCAGGACCCTGGGATCATGACCTGAGCCAAAGGCAGACGCTTAACCACTTAACAGACTGAGCCACCCAGGCATCCCTGCTTCTGGGGATTTTAGTAGGGAAAGGGGGAAAAAAAGCAGCTGGATGGGGAGGTTGTAGGGTATAGGGTAGAAGCAGGAGCAACCTCGGACCTCACAAGGTAAGCATCACCCACAACCGTATCGTGCACAGTGCTCTTCATTCAGGCCAGCTGTGGCTTGGCTCACTGCGGCATTCAGATCTAGCATGTGAATATTCTCCATCTGTGTCTGTCTTCCCAGGTGGATTACGATCGAGCACAGATGGTCCTCAGCCCTCCACTGTCAGGGTCTGACACCTACCCCAGGGGCCCCGCCAAACTACCTCAAAGTCAAAGCAAAGCGGGCTATTCCTCAAGCAGCCACCAGTACCCATCTGGGTACCACAAAGCCACCCTGTACCACCATCCCTCCCTGCAGACCAGTTCCCAGTACATCTCCACGGCTTCTTACCTGAGCTCCCTGAGTATCTCATCCAGCACCTACCCCCCACCCAGCTGGGGATCTTCTTCTGACCAGCAGCCCTCCAGGGTGTCCCACGAACAGTTTCGGGCTGCTCTGCAGCTGGTGGTCAGCCCAGGAGACCCCAGGGAA
This sequence comes from Eumetopias jubatus, assembly GCF_037043125.1. NCBI lineage: Eukaryota > Metazoa > Chordata > Mammalia > Carnivora > Otariidae > Eumetopias > Eumetopias jubatus. The sequence goes on from NW_028274815.1 coordinate 105,558,526, forward strand.
TACCTGGATAACTTTATCAAAATCGGAGAAGGGTCAACTGGCATTGTATGCATCGCCACCGAGAAACACACGGGGAAACAAGTCGCCGTGAAGAAGATGGACCTCCGAAAGCAACAGAGGCGAGAACTGCTTTTTAATGAGGTAGATGGTGTGTTCAGATCACTCTTTCTCTCCTGTATAACATTTACTTCCCATTTCAAAAATATTACCTGTACAGTTCAGGACATCAGAAAGCACTGAAAATATAAATACAAAAATCATGCTCCCACAATCCTTCCTTCTGGTCTTCGTCTATGCGTGTACGGCTGCTACCTCTATAAGGTGCCTCATGCGGATCAGCCCCCATGCTAAGCACTGATCTGGCTTGAGTCACACAACCAACCTGTGAGACAGAAAGATGTTATTGCCATGGCCACGAGGAAATCTGGACTCAGGTGAAGTGACTAGCCCAGGGTCATACAGCAGGTGGATAGCAGAGCTGGGATTTGAATTCTAGCAGATTCCAAGGCCTTGTGCTACATTATCTACATGGGTATATATACATGGTTGTGGTACCATGTATACCCTTTGTAGCCATTTTTTTTTAAATCTCAAAAGAGGTTAGTTTGCCAATGGATTCTCACTCTTTGGGAACTTTAAGATATGTGTTCCTAGCTATAGCAATGATGAATTCTTCCTGTGGAAAATATGGAAAATATAGAAAATGTCACGTAATCTCACAACCAAGAAATAGCCTACATTAATATTTCAGGATTTCCTTTCTATATTTTTTTCTATTTAGAGAAAGTGATATAGAGTATTGACTTCCAGAAAGTTTGTAACAATGAGGACCCTCACTGATGGTCCTGTTTCATTCTCACTAACACGGGATATTGTCAAATTATCTCTGTTAATCTGATAGACATGAATAAATCTTCCTGCTTTAATTAACACTATTATTACTAGGGAGGGCGAAATTACTTTTATATGTTTTTAGGCCATTTTTATTTTATTAAACCATATGTCCTTTGCACACTTTCCAATTAGGGTGGTAGCATTTGTCTTATTGATAAGTGAGAGCTCTTGATATATTAAGGAATTAACCCTTTTCTATGTGTCTGTTGCACGTATTTTTCCACTTCATTTGCCTTTTACACTTATTACTTGAAAGTTCTAAAATGCACATAGGTGGAAAAATATGAATACCTATGTCTAAGGACATAAAATATTTTGAAGTGATAGTCATCTATTGATTTTATGAGAGTTTAGGGAAGAGAAATGAGCTTTTGTGGATGGAAAATTTAGGTCTTAAAGATAGCAAGTCAGGATTCCAATGTTAGATAATACGTCAGTCTCCAGCAAAGGATGAACCACTCACATTTCCTAACAGACATTATAAAAATGCACTCAGGTGTGACTTTGGGTCCCTCTTCTATGGAGGCTCACAAGAAGCCACATATGGCTCCAGACCCCATGGGTGTTCATTTTCTTGCTGTGTTCCACATCTCAGAGAGAGCCCCAGGTGGGTGGGCTTCAGCTTGTCACTTCCACAGTTCTGATTTCTGGAACTTATTTCCAAATCACAATGCCAGAACAGGCAGGGCAATATAATGTAGATAACTTTGTAATTTATTACTTAACATTAAATCTGAAAATGTCACCAGAAGCAGCCACAGGGCAGCAATTCTTGGAAGCTCTCTCTGGTAAGTTCAAGTTAGCCTTGTATATGCCTGAGTCATATTTGTTTTTACTTTCAAGACCTATCCTCTGTATTCAGCCCAAACCTCTCTCACACTCGACCCAGACCTCCTCCCAAGATGTTAAGTTAGCCTCATGTAGCCCCACTCCTACTGTTCACCTCATTTACTTCATACTCATCATTTGCCATTTAGAGTTGGTGACCTTTTGCCAGGTTAAAGAATGGTAGAGTATGGATAGGGCATTCTATCAAAGACCCTTAGGGATATCTGATCATCTCCTACCTCCCCCCCACACCCAAACAGTCAACAGTACTCCCTCTTGTGAGTAGAAACCTTGCCAGGGTTCTGCCTGTTTTCACTGTTATTATCTCCAAACCCAGTGTCTGGTTGCACTGCCATTTTCTCTGAACTGACTAACTTGATTCCTTTTATTGCTGTTAGCTACCCTCAATACTGTCTTTTTGCCTATAATAGACTCCTGAATAAATCCCCCCCAAAATCAATATTTCTTAATCAATTCTACTCACAGCAGAGTTGTGGCCATAAGAGAACAGAAAGCAAAATTTCACCATCACAAGTCAAAAAGCATCTTTCCATTTGCCCAGGTTGTGATAATGCGGGATTACCACCATGACAACGTGGTTGACATGTACAACAGCTACCTTGTCGGCGATGAGCTCTGGGTGGTCATGGAATTTCTAGAAGGCGGTGCCTTGACAGACATTGTCACTCATACCAGGTATGTCTCTTCATTATCCAGACAAATAATTCCAAGTGCTTATTATTTCTTCTCCAGGGTAAGGCCTCAATGACTGTTTTTATGACCTCTTTATAAATTGTAAGCCCTTTGAAGTCAGGGACTATGATGACCCTTTTTCTTTATATTCCCTAAGTGCCTATTGCAATATCATGCATGTATAATTAATTCATTCAGTTAACATTCTCCTTGTCCTCCAGAAATTCATTAATACCTAATGATGTTAAGTCAGCAAGCTGATGACAATGGACTTTTGGTGCCAAACAATAGAATTTCCCATTCCTATGTATTTTTCTAAAACAATTTTATTCTGCGTTGCCATGCTATTGCTCTGTGGTAATACCACCAGGAGTACCTGGCTGAGGAAGACACAGATGGAAGATGAGTCAAAGTTTTATGTCATAATAAGAAACCTACGTAATTGAAATTCTTCAATTCTGTTTTTAAATATTCTTGCAAGTAACAATGGTTAATTATCATTATTACCTCTGCTACTTGCTTCCCTGATGTGTCAGTTTTGGTCAGTTAATTGTTTATTGATCACCTTTTATGTGCCAGGCTCTTTCCTGAGTGCCGGGGACACAAAAGATACAAACAATTAAAGTCTGAAATATATTCTTTCAAGGATGTCACAGGTTAGAAATAAATATAATACCTGTGCAGAAGTAGAAAGAGATATAGAAGCAGCAAAGAAGAATACCTGAGTATCTCTAACAGGGAAAATAAAGATTTCCAATATAAAGTGATAACCAGGATGAGTTTTGAGAGGAGCATAG